>NC_064644.1:131607399-136607399 GCF_023864345.2 Schistocerca serialis cubense | reverse complement strand
GAGCGTATTAGGCAGCGCAAACGTCTGCCTGAGCGCAGTTAAAAGGGGGCAGGCCAACAAAATGTGGACCACGTCAAAGTCGACCCGCAGCGACATAGAGGCGGGTCCTCATGGCGCAGTAAGTGGCCGTGTGTCAATCGGGTGTGGCCAATGTGGAGTCTACAAAGGACTACTGAGTCCCTGCGAGTTGCTAGCATGGACGACCGCCGCACATCCGTCGTCTCCTTGATAGGACGGAGTTTGTTTTCTATGGTCAGGTTGCACCATTCAGCGTCCCAAAGCGCGAAAACTTTGCGGCGTAAGAATCCTCGAAAATCAGTCTCCGGGAGGCCAACGTCCAGAGATGGTTTACTGGTGGCCTGTTTGGCCAGGCGGGCTACATGCTCATTGCCTGGTATCCCAACATGATCTGGGGTCCACACGAAGACCACAGAGCGGCCGCAATGGGCAAGAGTATTGAGGGGCTCCTGGATAGCTAGCACGACACGAGAGCGAGGGAAACACAGGTCGATAGCTCGTAAACCGATCAGGGAGTCGCTACAGATAATGAAGGACTCACATGAGCAGGAACGGATATACTCTAGGGGACGAAAGATGGCGACCAGCTCAGCAGTGGAAACGCTGCAGCCAGCAAGCAATGAATGTTGTTCGTAGTGGTCCCCTAGAGACAGAGCATAACCGACACGACCAGCAACCATCGAACGGTCAGTGTAAACAACGTCAGAGCCCTGATACGTGGCAAGGCTGGAAAGAAAGCGGCGGCGGAAGGCCTCGGGAGGGACTGAGTCCTTCGGGCCCTGTGCCAATTCGAGCCGAAGGAAAGGGCGGGGCACACAACACGGGGGTGTACGCAGAGGGGCCCAGAAGGAGGTGTAAGAGGGAAAACCCCAAGCCCGAAGAGAAGCTCTCCGATGCGGACCGCGACCGTACAACCCGACTGGAGCCGACGTTCTGGGACGACCAACTGAGGGAACAGGAGATGATAATTAGGATGCCCGGGCGAGGTACTAACATGCGTACAATAAGCGGCCAGTAAACGTTGGCGCCGTAACCGCAGGGAGTGACACCTGCCCCCACAAGTATGCTGTCCAGAGGGCTGGTCCGGAAAGCACCAGTGGCAAGTCGGATCTCGCTATGAAGGATTGGATCCAGCATCCGCAACGCAGATGGGGAAGCTGAACCATAAGCCAGGCTTCCATAATCCAGACGGGACCGGATTAACGCCTGGTAGAGCCGTAAGAGGGTAATTCGGTCGGCGCCCCAGCTGGTGTGGCTCAAGCATCGCAGAGCATTAAGATGCCTCCAACATATCTGTTTAAGCTGCCGAATATGTGTGAGACAAGTCAACCGGGCATCAAAAGCCACATCCAAGAACAGATGTGCCTCCACCACACTAAGAAGTTCACCAGCAAGATAAAGCTGCGGCTCAGGGTGAACTGTTCGTCGCCGGCAGAAATGCATAACGAAGGCTTGGCAGCCGAAAACTGGAAGCCATGCGCTACAGCCCAAGACTGCGCCTTGCCGGTAGTGCGTTGCAGCTGACGTTCAGCAGTTGCAATGCCTATGGAGCTATAGTACAGGCAGAGGTCGTCAGTCTAGAAGGAAGCTGAGACAGACGTTCCCACCGGCGCAGCGAGCCCGTTAATTGCAATTATAAACAGGCAGACACTTAGGACAGAGCCCTGTGGTACCCCACTCTCCTGAACTCGGGAAGAACTATCGGAGGCGGCGACTTGCACGCGGAAGGTACGATACGACAGAAAATTTCGTATGAAATCGGCGGTGGACACCGAAGACCCCAACCATGAAGCATAGAGAGGATGTGATGGCGCCATGTCGTATCGTACGCCTTCCGCATGTCGAAAAAGACAGCGACAAGGTGCTGACGGCGGGCAAAGGCCGTACGGATGGCTGAATCCAGGCTCACCAGATTGTCGGCGGTGGAGCGGCCTTTACGGAACCCAACCTGAGACGGTGCCAGAAGGCCCCGAGACTCGAGTACCGAACTCAACCGCGGGTCACCATGCGTTCAAGCAACTTGCAAAGAACGATGGTGAGGCTAATGGGGCGGTAGCTGTCCACCCCCAATGGGTTCTTGCCAGGTTTCAAAACGGGGATAACAATGCTTAACTCATCCTCGACCGAAATACGGTTGTAAAGGTCGAGGAGGCGTCGCTGGCGGTCCACTGAAAGGTGTTTCAGTAGCTGACAGTGGATGCGATCTGGCCCGGGAACTGTTTCAGGGCAAGCGGCTAGGGCACTGTGGAGTTCCTACTCACTGAATGGAACATTGTAGGATTCAGGATGTCGGGTATGAAATGAAAGTCTCCGACATTCCACCCGCTCTTTAATGGAGCGGTAGGCCAGTGGATAATTCGCAGATGCGGAACTCAGAGCAAAATGCTCTGCCAAGCGGTTTGCGATTACGTCGGAGTCAGTACAAACAGCTCCATTCAGTGAGAGTGCAGGGATGCCGACAGGGGTCCGATAGCCAGAGAGGCGCCTAATCTTGGCACAAACCTACGACAGAGAGATATGGAGCCCAAAGGTGGGGACATACCGGTTCCAGCACTTCTGCTTGCGTTGGCGAATAGGGCGGCGGGCCCGCGCACGCAGCCGTTTAAAGGCGATGAGGTGTTCTATTGAGGGATGTCGCTTATGACGCTGGAGCGCCCATCGGCGATCTTCAATGGCCTCAGCGATCTCAGGCGACCACCAAGGCACAGTCCTCCGCCCAGAAGAACAGGGAATGGCTGGTTCTGCAGAGCGATCCGTGTGTTGTCAGGAGGCTACAACCAACAGGGTACATGGCGGCCCCACCACAACGGACTGGCTAACGTGCTGGCTCTTAGATGCAAAAACGTCCAATGTCGTCGTCGCAGCAAAAAGCAACACTGCACAGTGCAGCATGATAATCGCACCCAGGGACGTATCTTAGCCCAAGAGATGGAAAACGAGAGGGACAGCATTGCAACAATGAGAAAGCCGGCTAAAGGTCTCAACGCACGACGGATACAGTGCACCATGTAAGGCGCCCTTCCCCAATTGGCTCGCTCTTCAGAAGAATTTAGAAACATGAGATTTGACTGAAGAGTTAACTGGTAATGCAACTTCGGCTATTTTGAGATCTCGCCTTTGGTTGGTGGGTTGTTGCTCCCTGGGCCGCTGAGCCTGGCGGCAGCGAGTGAAATGTTTCGAGGAGGTTAAATATTGCACCCGTCTTTGTCTGTTTGTTATTCATAATTGAATTTAGTATTATTCTTATTAGTGAGGTGCATCAACGGTATTTTCTGCCTTGTGGGCTCTAACGCCCCAGTTACTGCCGTGCAGGTTAGGGTACCGGCAGTGTACCTTTCCTCTCCGTGTTGATCCTGTCCGGCATGACGTGTGGTTCGACAGCCGCTTGTATTGTGCATATTTTCTGGGCAGGACTTCCTTGCTTCTAGTGTTTCCTTCGGCTTTAGGTGTTTTCTGAAGACGTAGTGCTGTCTGTGTCTTCGCCCTTTGCTAAAGGATGTTAGGGGCATTGGTTAGTCGGTCAGTTGGCGCTTAAGCTGCCCCTAGTTTGAGTTGCCATCCTTTTACGTGAGTACAGTGAGTACAGCTCTTGGCTGCCTGTCTCACCTTACCTTATGTTTGAGTCATCTTCCCAGGCCGACCCTTGGAACACTTTCTGAGAACCGCTTGTACTGATTTCTTAGATTGTGATGATTCACTTCTTTGGTGATAAAGCCTTCAGGCGTGTTACAGTAAGTTTTCTGTTTGAGGTTATTGTTGGTGGCCTTCGGCCCCAGAATTGTGAAATTTTTTTCTGTGGTAAGGCCTTCAACCATAATTCAGTCAATTGTGTTTTTACGAGATTATTTATGGAAATTAAAATTTTAAAACAAAGCTTACATATTTGTTGTGCAATCGAGAGTAACTGATAACGGCCTCATCCATAATTGTAACCGTATCCTGTCCTATCCTAACACACTAGCTCTAATCAGTGTATGTTTTATTTATCGTCATGTGATTTTGCATATTTTTGCTCATACGATTTTGCATTGACCTCATACGTATGTCACTGTCTTTTTTTATTTTCGGTCATTTGTTGGATCATAATATTAAGCAAATTAGGAGTATTGGCCGACCGAAATTGCTCTGTCCCCGCCACGCTCTTTAAAATGACGTCACAGTCAAGAACTGGTTCAGAGATGGCTTGCAGTTATTGACTAGTGGTCGGCATTTTAACAAAATTAACGTCAGTAGGCATTTTAGATACTAATTGTTAGTTAACGTCTGTGTCAACATTAAGAGTTATTGTCAATACTGAGTTCAGTGCCCAAGTCAGATTCTTTTAGGGTCTGCCATCTATCGTGTTCCATTTTCGCAAACTGTCTGCATGTAATGACCAATGCCCGTGGGAAACTAAATTGGTCAAAATCAACTTCGTCAGACTCAGTATAGCAGCAATGATGGTTTCACTGAGCAATAACAGCAGTTGGTCGGAAAATAATTAGCTATGATGGCTGCTTGCCATTGTGCATACTAGAAGACATAATTCAATTATTCCTTGAAATAGTGTAAGTCTATTGTTGTAGTAGATTGTTCGGTAAAATAAACTGCAATTGCCGAATTTGAGCAAAAAATGGCACTAAGCACTATGCGACTAACTTCTGAGGTCATCAGTCGCCTAGAACTTAGAACTAATTAAATCTAACTAACCTAAGGACATCACACACATCCATGCCCGAGGCAGGATTCGAACCTGCGACCGGAGCGGTCGCTCGGCTCCAGACTGTAGCGCCTAGAACCGCACAGCCACTCCGGCCGGCCAATTTGAGCAAAAGTTATCGCCTCAATTTCGGAATTTTTTTATGGAAGCTACGTAGCAAACTACATTTATGGAATGCGCTTGAACTAGCATACTAAAGTATAAATATAAATGTAGTATCTTACCTTGGGTTCTATTTTACGATGCTGATTCCATGTTTCATCATAATTTCCGTTAAATTTCTCTCCAGTTTTGTTCTTAGAATTTTTTCGAAGGTAATGGCTCCTTATCTATATTCGTTTCATCCATGCAACACAGAAACACAATATAGTATATACGATAATGGTTTTGACATGAAGTGGCCAGTTTAAATTTTCTTTTATTATTAAGGCTGATGGGTCTGTGCCTGGATAAATACTAGGGAGTGAGCCACACTTCTGGAAATAATTATTTAATTTCTTAAATAAATAATATATAATAATTCATCTCTCTTGTTAAGCACGTTTCACAGTATATTTGTGTGTAAGTTCCGTTCTGAAGCCTTTGCTCAACCGTGGATATCTCTTCAAATGAAAACTTATTTTATGGGACTTCGAAAACATTTACTCCCTGAAGAAATGGTTAGTACAGGACTATTTAAAGGGTGCAGTTATTGAACTATATGAAATAAAGACTCACATTAGTTAGAAACAACGGCATACACACACTTTATTCAACATGTAAACGTCACTACAGATATTCAGATTTAGAGTGTGACGTGTTCGATATGCCCGCCATTATTGGCGATGATGTGGCGCAAACAAATAACGAAATTCTTCGTGAAACGCTGATGTTTCGAGACATCGATACTGTCGTTGACCTTCTGAATGGCTGTTTTCATCTCATCAATGATTTTGGGGTTCTTGCTGTAGGCCTTGACCTTAATATAGCCTCACAAAAAGGAGTCGCTTGTGATCAGATCAGGAGAATGTGGCAGCCAACCGAGGCCCAAGAGAGTGGCCCATGCTAGTGGCCCCCAAAGTGCTCCTCCAGGACATGAAACAGTTTAGTCGGGTCGAGATCCGTCTTGCATGAACCGTGTTTTGTCGATATCGGGGTCACTTAGGATAATGGGGATGAAATCATGTTCCAAAATCTTCACGTACCGTGCGGTAGTCACCGTGCCATCCAAGAATATCTCACACATTATTCCGTGACTGGACGTTGCACACCATCAGTCATCCGTTGAGGGAGAAGAGAATTCTCCAACACGAAATGTGGATTGTCAGTCACCCAAACGCTCCAATTTTGCTTAATAACGAACCCATCCAAATGAAACAGGATTTCCTCGCTAAAAGAAACCATAAATGCGCGTACTAATTCCCATCATGTCCTGCGGCCAAACGTGCAGTTTGAACGTCGCAACGCAAACCGCTAAGAAGTTATGACAATTTTATTTCATATAGTTCAGTAACTGTTGCCCTGTATGTGCATTTAATGAACACAGAACCGTTCGCCAAGTCAAGACGCCGTATAACTGAGGATGAATTTTAACGTGTAATGAAACAAATATTAAGTACTGTCACTATATTCAATTATCAGATCTAAACAATAAATTACAGTAAGCGTTACATTAAATCAGTTGCTATATGCAATAATATTCGAGAGCTCCTCTACCAAAGATAAACGCAGCACAAATCAGCCATAATCTCTGAAAAGCCCTCTTCTGTCTGAATAATGATTGTGTGAATGCATATTTTAATATTTGTACAATTACAGTTTGTATTATTCGAACAGGGCAGAGCAACGTGACTTCACGGTTAGTTTAAGCAAATAAATAATTAAATAGTCCTATACTAAGCATCATGTCTTCCAGCTTTTCGCTAAAATTTCCTCATAACAGCATGACATAACATTCGTTCACGTTCTTCCTCATTTCGGATTCTCGATTTATAAATCATTTCTGTTCAGCCTTATCTCTGTTACATCGTATTTCGCTATGGTGCAAATGTCACCATGATCACCCATTAATTAGAGGAGAGCTTATAATAAAGTACGAGTGTAATAAACGGCCACAACTGGCAGAACGCTTTAAGCGTCCAGTGATTGAGCAACTGATTAATCTACGTTTATCTTTTTTCTGAGAAATAAAAATAAATTTCTGCTGGTGTTCTTGTACAAAAAGTGTCACACTTAGGAGGAGAGGCAACAAATCTGGAAAAAACGTAAATGTTCGCTTAAGCTGTAAGAGGACAACTGTCTTTAAAAATGGTTTCATTGCGTGTTAGCGTACACATATCTAACTTAATTGCTGTAAAGAAAACGTTTACGTTCTACGTTCTCTTTCATCACAGAAATAACGTTAACAAAGGATACATGTAGTCTTTTTGATGCCAGTTCTGCAATGATTTATCCTGCAGTGAGTGTATAAATATTCAGTAGGCTCGCGATTACTGAACTTTAATTATCATTCTTGTTTGAAGAGCCACAATGGACAAACAAATGCTAAAATTCTACATAAAGTCCCTACATGTATGGTACCATACTGGCGAACTTAACGGTACGCCTCATTTTGCCTCTGAGTTTTACCTTTCAAACCAGTCTGTTCTCAAGCTGAACAACCAAAGTGTTTGATGTCTTCTGAAGCTCGGTGCACGCTAGCTTCTTAATTAGGAAGTTTTCGCAGTCTTTCAGACGATTAATTACAGCGAAATGTTATTGATTTAATTAATTAGCTTTACTTAAAAGTGTCTTCCTTGATTATACCGTTGCCAGTAGCCATTTAGTGACCAGCCGTTACTTAACAACATCAAAGCGCTGATGGCTCAAATTTACTCCATAATTAGTTGAAGCTAACTCTGAGTGAAAAGATGAAGACGGTGAACGATTTGAGAACGCAACAGTAATTTTATGGCAAGACCGTAGTGCTATTCACAGTGCTTCATCGCTGTCATTTGTATTTCAGAGGTTGTCGAGTTCATGTTCCCAATCAAGCATATTTTCATAGTTTGACTACGTCGCTCATCTCGACGGATGGGACAGTTGCGAAAATTAACCCAGCGTCTTTATTTCTCTTACCTTCATCCTGCTGCATCAGTGCCATTGCAACACCGTGATACACGTTAAAATGATTGATATGTCTCTGTTCAGTGCTCTATATCTCGAAAAGTAGAGGGTATTCTGTAACTGTACAAAACTGGATAAGTTGATGCAATTCACGCTTTCGTTCGTAAAATATAGAAAAGATGTACAAAGAAGTTAACTGACTAACTAATGCAGACATTGACGTCTTCGGTTTATAATATAAGGCATTGTAGTATATGGAAGAAGTCCGTAATAATCAGCCAGTTTCTACACACATTCCGAGAGATAAGGCCGTCGCACTTCGAAGGAGTTCTTTGAAACGAACGAAGATGGATAGATGTGAATTATACGTATAGACAAACAAATGATCACTGTTTCAGAAAAACAGATGATTTAGTCAACAAATTGATGAAGTCCATCACATACTGGTCCACATCTGGCCCTTATGCAAGCAATTTTTCGGCTTGGAATTGATTGATACAATTGCTGGATGTTCTCCTGATAGATGACGGGTCACATTGTGTTCAGCTGGCTGCGGTCGATCGTCAAAAAAATTCGGTGGTGGTTGGAGGGTCCTGCCCATAATGCTCCAAACGTTCTCAGTTGTAGGAGATCCGGCGATCTTGCTGGCCACGGTAGCGTGTGGCACGCACGAAAGACAAGCAGTAGAAACTCTCGTCGTATGCGGGCGGGCATTGTCATGCTGAAATGTAAGACCAGTATGGCTTGCCATGAAGGATAGAAAGCAAGCTGTAGAATATCGTCGACGTAAAGCTGTGCTGCAGCTATGACGCGGAGATAACCAAAGTGTCACTGCTATGAAATGGAATGGCTTCCAGACCATCACTCCTTGCTGCCAGATCACACGGCGAACGACAGTCGGGTTGGTATACAACTAAGCCAGGGGCGTCTCGTCTTCGGTCTGGAATATAATTGTCTTCAGTGATGAGTACCGCTTCGACCTGAGCCCCGAGGACCAGCGGAGACGTGTCTGGAAATGCGCCAGACACTGGTGTGATGACAACCTAGCTGTCACCCGCCAGTCGTTCCGAAAACAACGAATGGTGGACGGGGTGCCGTTTCTTTTCATGGCAGGACCCTTTTGTTTTCATCCTGGACGCCCTTACAGCACAACGGTACAAGAGATATATCCTAAGTCCCGTTTTGTTGTCCATCGTAACAAGGCATTCTGAGCTTACATTTCAGCAAGATAATGGCCGCCCACCCACGGCGAGATTTGACCTGCTCGTCTTCGTGTTTGCCAAATCCTACCATGGCCATCAGGGTCGCCGGATCTCTTCCCAATATAGAATGTTGAGAGTTTTATGGGCAGGGCCCTGCACCCCAGCAATGAGCACTTCAGATTTGTCACAGAATACATTTCCACCACATTGTGTGCAACGATAAGAATGTGGTGGAAATGTATTCTGTGACAAATCAAAAGTGCTCAGTGATACAAATTTATGTGTGCAACGATAAGCATGTGGTGAAAACTACAAACATAATTTGTTGGACGAAAACTATGAGAAAAAGTACTCCAGACAGACATTTCACGTAAGTCACACCATAGTGCAAATCTGTGACGTAAAATTCTGTGTGGCGTGCCTACAATTATGTAGGACCACTAATCAATAAAAAATGCACCACACGATCTAATGAAAGCATGAGAGACGTCTGACGATGAACTGTAATGATTTGGCTCTGAGCACCATGGGACTTAACTGCTGAGGTCATCAGTCCCCTAGAACTTAGAACCACTTAAACCTAACTAACATAAGGACATCACACACATCCATGCCCGAGGCAGGATTCGAACCTGCGACCGAGCGGTCGCGTGCTTGTAATGATTTGAAACCGGTAATGGTTCCCTTTGAACAAAGAAACTTAAAATAAATTTGTGGTTGGTTGCTGTCTCAACACCATCAACATTCGTTTTCACTTTACAGCCACGGTCCCCAACCATGTCGTCATACGACAAAGTTGCACTCAGTACTGAGTTTGATAGTAGGATGAGTGGCACTGTGGCATTTTAGAGTGCCAGGAACGAGGAGAAATCTCGTCTCGTACCTGAGACCACGAGGGCAGGAGTTTTGTGATTTTCCTGCTAGACCAGCACGGCCAGTTAAAAGACTTATAAATGCAGTGAAATCAAGTGAAATAAGGATAATGAGAGAACAGTGAAACTTACAACCCAGTCAAGTCTGGGCAGTGATGTGATTAAAATGCCCAAAGAGTGAATTTGGCTAAGCATGCATTTGAAGTGTTACTGGGAAGAAAAGTGGTGCTGGGTACATGATCCGTGTATAAGATATTGCCAACTAAGGAAATGAATCTAGCATAATCTAATAACTTGAGTCCCAACGTTCTTAAAGAGAAAGACTGCCTTATGGTGCTCTCATTCGTTAGTGTTCCCCCAACATTCGCATTACTGATTCTTTATGCCAAGTAAATTTTTTTTACTATCGTAGAGTAAACTTAAACTCAAACCAGGTTGTGGCTGGGAAAAGTAATTTCCGGGATGAAGAAATAAAAACGTAATATTTGACAGTGACATTATAATTCTGTCAGAGGCAAGACACTGAAAGATCAGTGAAATGGAATGGATGATGACTTTTAAAGGGGTTTTCAGGTGAACATGAACAAAGTAAAATACGGGCAACGCGGTGAGGTCTATTAAAGTCAAGTGATACGGACGAAGTTAGAATAGCAAATCAAAAATTTGATTTATTACAGCCGTTTTGCTGTTTTGGGTGCTATATAACTGATAATAGAAGTAAAAGTAAGTACAGAGTAACTAAGGGATAAGAACCTCTACTTGGAGAAAGAAATACTTTAATATCGAATGTACATTCAAGTGTAAGGAATTAGATTTTGAACGTCGTTGTCGAATAGAGAATTACTGAACAGAAAAGAGGAGAATAGAAATTTACGGCACAGTTTGACTTAAAAGACGTATTATATTGGTAAGACACACCGTGGGCATAACGTATCGGTAAATGTATTAATGGATGGAGCTGTACAGGATTAAATTACGAAAGCTTACACTGGTACAGGTCCGTAGCTCGTGGTATTCCGGTAGCTTTCTCGCTTCCCGCGCACGGTGTCCCGGGTTCGAGTCCCGACGGTGTCAGTGATTTTCCTTGCCTCGAGATGACTGGGTTTCATGCGTCGTCCTCATCATCTTCATTCATGCCCATTATGGTCGGGGGAAGGCAATGGCAAACCACCTGTGCTACGACCTTGCCTAGTCGGCGGTGCCGGACTTCCGCATCGAGTATAGGACCTCATCATCATCAAACTGGTCCATGCTGCAGCAGTCAGTAAAAAATGAAAAGATTTGCAACCAGTAGACAAGTGTACAAGCTGCAGGAAATACCTACGGACTGAACACCACAATAACAGGAACGGTTTAGCATTAAATAAATAAAGTTGAAAGCCACCTTTACTAATGAAGTTGAGAAACAACCATGGTAGATTACAGTGAAAATTAGGACATAACTTCAGATACAAGTCCAGTTTACGTATTACCAGAAGATAACGAATACGAAGGAAGCCTGACTGCGCTTAATGGATGATACATTACTCACTTCAGTTACTCAATTTTTGTGTCGATTAATTTGCGCGACACGTGTCATTATATCGGAAGAAAAAGCGTATATATTTGTCAACGTTTATTGTGGTAATGGGACTTCTTTTTGCTTCAGAGAGGCACACACCAGCAACCATCTTATGGGACTCGCTAAGACGTAATGCATGTGAGCACCTGAGAGTCAAATTTATTTTACGACCATGCTCCATGTCATTCCACACAATGTGAGATGAAGTCTACCATCTCAGTACGCACGGAACAGCAGCACTGTACATACGTCTCTAGAAGTCATATTGCCATACTGAACCATCCTCTTAACTGGACAGGATGTGCCGCCTACGGAATACCTGATTATAATGAGCGCATCGCAAGGCTTAGTCAACAGTCTATTCCGGTAGACCTTGTAAGCGCAACAGGCTTACAATAGTCGACAGTGCAGCTAAGAGCCGTCCATTTACTGTTGCTGAATACTTCACAAATAAAGTGTGTCAGCTCTAACTCGTACCACACATTGCTGGGAGTTATCTTTGCAAGGTACTGATGCACTCTATGCCAATTTAGTGGTCCGCTTAGTTAACATGGCAGACACAAATTTGTGGCAAACTGAGTCTGAAATAGACACTGTGTTGAAAAGGAGGAGCTTCCGCTGTCACGACATATGTCACAGTGCAACGTGTGACATGACAGGGATGGCATCCATGTAATATTCCACCGCGATATGAGCGTTGTTTTTCGCCGATTCTTCATGTGCGGTGGTGTCACATCCTGCCGAGATGACGATAGACCTTTAAAGAAAATGGTAGAATTGAGCCTAAAAATCAATAAGTAACATCAGTAATTAATGAACTGTAAAATTTGCGTGTAAATAATATATGTAATGCCAGGACAGTTGTGGTGTCACCGCAAGGCACCACACTTGCTAGGTCGTAGGCCTCAAATCGGCCACGGTCCGTCAGTACACATCGGGCCCGCGAGTCGCCACTCTCGACGTCAGCAGACCGTGCGCCGCCACTCGGCTGGGCTTACGAGACAAGCTAGCGCACTGCCCAGTTCTACAGCCGACTTGAATAGGAATGGTTCACTTGTTATAGCTTCAGAGATCGCATTTGCAGAGACGCTAGTTAGCACAGCCTTCAGCTAAGTCAGTAGCTACGACCTAGCCAGACGCCACATACAGTTTATGCATTGATATCTATGTGTGAAGCAATCAGAATTGTAAAGAAGTATTCGCAATTCAGTCTATAACTGCACTTGTAAATATTATTATACAATGTCAAGATCGACGTTCACAGCAGAAGCCGAATTAAAGCTAAGTATTTAATTATATTCCTGTCTACTAACTTTATAATCAAATAAGATGTTCCAGATACATCCCGTCAAGTATAGTTCATTGATCCTCACGTCAGCTTACGTGATCAACGCGTGCAATTAATGGCCACTCCTTGTGAGCAGACTAAGAGTCAAATTGCGTGACTCAGCCGGGTCACCCTTTTTCCATAAGGCCCATAGTTCCGCCTCATACATAACAAAAGACGAGAGAGAGTGGGCACATGATAATGATAGGTACATTTAGACGCTTTTGCCCTTTATTTTGTAGAGTCGATGTAAAGGTGCCCTATAAATTTATTAATATAAGTCCGCAGCTCGTGGTGGTGCGGTAGCGTTCTCCCTTCCCACGCCCGTGTTCCCGGGTTCGATTCCCGGCGGGGTCAGGGATTTTCTCTGCCTCGTGATGACTGGTTGTTGTGTGATGTCCTTAGGTTACTTAGGTTTAAGTAGTTCTAAGTTCTAGGGGAATGATGACTATAGATGTTAAGTCCCATAGTGCTCAGAGACATTTGAACCATATTAATATAAATGTGACATGAAGTCATGCAGGATGTAGACTGCCGTATTTGTGTTTACGTCGGCCGCTGTAAGTGACGTTTTCCCTTCTAGACCACCATGGCGCACAACTATCGGAAGAAGACATTACGTTTCAACTTTTGTTCCGACATCGCGCGACCCATGGCCCTGGAGGTAGAACGATTTATTCGCGATGAAGTTAAAATACCACCAACGGATCTAATTGGTATCCACTTGTCAATAGTTAGCAGTACCGTCTACGTCAAAATGATCAACAATGCGGCGTGCGACAAGGTGCTTCAAGAGGCAAAACGTGGACTGCGCTTCTGTCATTCCGACGGCAATGTCGGACCCGTTACCGTCGATCACGCAAGTCTCGGCACACGGACGATAAGGATCTTCGAACTGCCGTTCGAACTACCTGCAGAGATCGTCATCGAGGAGCTCCGTCCCTATGGCAACGTTCTGGAACATGTTGCCGAACGATGGGTACAATTTCAAACCTATCCCGTTTTAAACGGTGTTAGACAGGTCTGCATCGAGTTGCAGAAACACGTGCCCTCCTATCTACGTATCGGAGGCTGCCGTACCATTATAATGTATGACGGCCAACCTCGGACCTGTTCCGGTTGCGGGAAAGAGGGTCACCTACGGTCTGAATGCATTCAACGACATGTCGCGCAGCTGCCGTTGTCGGAAGCGTCCGTCACACCCATGATGACCGCCCTAACGGTCACTTACGCACCGGCTCTTGCCACGTCTACAGTTTCGTCCAGTCCGTCGCCCGGTTCTTCCGATCGGCACGTCCCACCGTCCCAGTCACCTATGGATAGTGCGGATGTCCCACCTGACAACCTTGCCGCCGAACCGGGTCCCGCACCGGACGCTGCGGAGAACAGTACTTCTTCACAACACCTGTCTGACAATTTCATTGTACCCACCGACGCCTTCGAACCAGGTCGACGCTCCTCCTTGCCGTCGTCCGACACTGAGGAACACGTGCGCAAACAACGCTCGCCACGTAGGCGCAAACGCTGTCGCCGTTCGCCCACGGGCTCTCAAAGCGTCGCCATCCGCAACGACGAAGACGACACCCAACCAGCCGACATTTCCACGCAGAGGTCGGCGGACAACTTTTACGACGAACACGACGTTTCGCAGGACGGGACCACCATGGAGGTCACCACGCACAATGTAACGATCGGTGCGCAGGCTGAGACGCCTGTCTCCCCGCCGACCACTCCAGATCTCTCTCACCACGACGCAATTCCCATGGACGTTGGACAGACCCACGGCACTGGAGCATGGGACGACGACGTTGAGGAAGATACGCCCCCTCCTCCGGATGAATTGCCTCCGCCAGACAAGGCTGCCTATTAAAATCAAAAGTGAGGCACTTCTGCTGATGGGACGGGACTTCCTGTCGGTGCCCTCCTCATACTTCCCTTGGCGATGGTAGATGCACGTCCACCACCACTGAAACCAACGTACCGGTTTGCCCCACTGAACATCAACATGATCGGCACTGCACCCAAGCTGCAACTCCTATGTGACATGTTTCGGGCCTCTGACATCGACGTCGCCCTTCTTCAGGAAGTACGCGTTGCCACACTACCACTAGTCTACGGCTATGACTCATACATCTCCACATGTGATCAATCAGGGCGTGGAGTGGCTTTCTACATACTCGAAGGAATCCCACTCAAGGACACGACAATCCTTCCCTGTGGAAGGGGCATGGCTGTTACCGACACGCGCGTCATTAACATCTACGCTCCGTCTGGCTCCACGAAGCTGTCCTAAGTATGTGAACACCATTGCAGAACTTACGTCGAACGTGAAATATCAATGTATTTGGGAGAGAGAAAGAAGTGGACTGGAGCATAAAATGAAGTGCATAGAGCGGAAAAGGATGAAACTGTCGGTGTACGTTATTTCTTACACCCACGAAATATTCACCGACTATACTGCTCACAATTTGTGGCACAGAATACTATTGAAGGCGTGAATACAAAAAAGTAAGTTTTTGGAGTCCAACCATTTTCCACAGCTGACGAAGAAGGAAGCCAGCAAACCGATATTCAGAGATATTTCCAGCGAAAAACCTATTTATGATATATTTTCATGATGCTACACAAAACCGAAAAGAATGTTTCAAAAGAGTACATGGGAAATGTAAACAAATTCTTATATTTAAGTACATAAAGACAATGACTGAATGGGCAGTAAATGAAATAAGTAGAAACGTAAAAATGACTTAGAGTACATTAGACGAATGAAATAGCATTCGATGCTAGTGTATATTACCATTTTCAGCCAAGGCAGTGAGACATGGACAATAAATGAGATAACCATTCCAGAGCCGGAAGGTTGCTTATTGAGGAATGAAACATGTTTCTACATTTAATATTTTCATTGCTGCAATGACAAACGGTTTACTCTGTTTATGGGTACAGGCCACCAACGACCACCATCAGAACTACTGAAGTGGTATGCGGGTTCACTTCAGCCAATGATTTGACAGATTCTTCTCCAGACAAAATGCCACTTTTTCCAGAGATAAGCCTTTTTGGAATTAGTATAAAAATGAATGACTGTAGGCCAATGAATTTCTGTTTGAGTATGAAGAAAGAGAAATACCATGACGTAACAGGAAGTTGATAGATGACGTTAGAAAACCAGTGCAGATGTAACTGGAGACTGTTTTACACGGAAATATTCAGGGGAAGCATTTACCCAGCAGTGGATGATAAATGTGTGACGATGATGATGATGGTAATAGAAGAAAATTGTCCTCTGTTGACGAAAATCCATTTGGTTTTGGTTTGGTGATGTAAGCGTGAAAGCAGGTAAAGAAGAGAATAGTTAACTTGTATAGAATATGTCATAACATGAACGGAAAAAATGAAAGCAACTGCAATGGAATGTAGTCGAACTATATCAGATGTTTCAAATAGAGTGACATTAAGAAAACAAGATTTTGAGAAGACAAATTTTGCTAGTTGTGGATCAAAACAGCTAACGATGGCAAGAGTGGAAAGGGTGCAACATGCAGAATAGCAACAGCAAGAAAGGCTTTTCTGAAACATAAATACATACACGTTGAATATGCAGTTAACCCTTTCATCCCCAGTGTAGCCATGTGGCAATACTACTTTGTTATGGGCCATTCTTGGATGTTTCCACCTCAAATCTTTATCCTGTAGTTGCCATATGGCCATAAATATGTGTTTTGAGAAACCAGCAACAGATGGCAGCAGAGTGCCCACCTATGGGTCTTAAAAGTATTCTTTGGTATGAGCTACCATTCTGATGTTTCGATCAGCTGTTGTGCACTATTAGTTGTTGCGCTTTTGTACTCCTCTTTCCTCGAATATTTATAAGATAAGTTTTCCATAATATTTTTGAAACTGCAATGTATCATTAACTGTAAAATTATAACAGTTGCAACGATCTATACTCAGAACACTTACTGAAATGTGACTGTTGCTATTTGGAACTATGAGAATTCATTTCTTGCGTTTACATAATCTCAGAAACTGCTTCCTGTTTCACAGTTTTCTGAAAATGGCATCCCCCAAGAAAAATCTAACTGATAAGGAAATATTAGAACTGCTGCAGATTCCAGACGGTGATACTTCAGCCTTTACGTCAGATGAAGAAAATAATAAGTCTGACATTATCCAACCAGACTCCGACAGTGTGATAGAATATCCACAAAGTAATCATATTGAAATACGCATGCAAGAGAAGGATTCTAGTATTTAACATGAAATCATCTCTAAACCACACGCAAGAAACATAGAAAGTAAAGGTGTACACCCTTCCACCAGTAAGTTAAGTATTATATCTTTTCAGGACGAAAACTTTTTACATAGTGTTACCTCAAAATGCACATAACTGATTGTTTATGCATACATTATGCTACAGGAAGCACCTCAATCCGGAAAAAAGAAGAAAAACTGTTCCTGGAACAAAGTTGAATTCGTTCCGTCAGATACCACATGGAAAGACAAAATACCTCCACCAATATCTGATGAAGACCTGACTCCAACGAATTATTTTTAGATGTTCATTGATGATAAAATATGCGATTCCATTGACCTTCAAACAAATCACGACGCACACATCAAAGATGAGGTTGTCATTGATGAAATAAAACATATACTTACATTTTACTATTTGTGGGTGCAGTTCCAATGCCACATTATAAAATGTACTGGTAACAATAGTGTCGCCTTCCTCCAATTGCAGATGTTATGAGTAGGAATAGATTTGGAACTCTAAGGTAATTTTTCTATCTAAATAATAACAACAACCAGAAACCGAAAGGTGATCCCAAGCACGACAAACTATTCGGAGTGAGGCCCCTGATAGATTCTTTACGGAACAATATCTTGCAACTCCCTCCAGAAGAGAAACAGAGCTTGATGAACAGAAGATACCTTTCAAGGAAGAAGTTCTTTAGTTCAGCATCTCAAAAACAAACTTCATAAATGGTGATATAAAGTGTTTATACTCGAGCTGGAGTATCAGGCCTAATATATGACTTAGCAAAATATGTGAGTAAAGGCACGATTGTCGAGCATGGTGTAGGAGTTTCAAGAGATATTTTTCTGACGCTTTGTTCAGATTTACCACAGGAAAAGTACTACAAGATATTTTTTGATAACGGATGAGCTCTTTAGAACTTCTCAAACAAAAATGTATTTAATGTGTGGCGACTATTCGTTCAGACGGAATGTCACTTAGCCCCATAGCAGAAGAAAAGGAGCTGAAAAAGAAAGGATGAAGGGCACTGGATTGTAGGATTGATGAATCATCCAGCATCGCAGCAGTAAGTTGGTATGACAATCAAGCTGTGCCACTGGTTTCCACATATGCAGGTACAAATCCACAGGATTAATGCAAGAGACGTAGTAAAAAAGGATAATAAGTGAATTCAGATATATCGAACACTGATTGTGAAGGAATATAATGAACACATGGGAGGAGTGGATTTAGTAGACATGCTCATAGAACTTCATAGCATAAATGTCTATTCCAAAAAGTGGTATATGCGAGTAGTTTATTGGTGCTTCAACGTTGCAGTTGTAAATTCGTGGTGGCTTTACAGATGTCACTTGAATCAGCGATGCACAACATCTCATCTTTTTCTTCTGGATTTCCACATTCATATTGCTTCTGGTCTTATTATGGCAGGAAATGTTTTTCGTCGCAAAAGAAGAAGACCATCTACAGAAGATATATAGTAGATGTTGGCAGCCTCCAGGCCTATTGACATGTCATATATGATGAACGTGGTCACTGGCCACGACAAAGCCACCAGAATGGCCGCTGTAAGCCATGCCATACAGAATTCATACGAGTGACGTGCTTAAAATGTAAAGTGTTCCTATGTCAAACAAGTTAAAAAAATTGCTTTATGTCTTTCCACTCCAAGTAATAAATGAAGTTTTCTGCAACTTACCTTGGCAGCATGATTATGTTATGTTGTATAATAAAAACTTAGAAACGGTCAAGTCACCCATATAAAGGTATATTCTCCCTGTTACAGTGATATTCTTCCTTGTATTAGAAGCACATCTTGTATTTGTAATCAGTTCTTAAAAATAAGTGATTTAATCAAACTCCTGAAAATCATTTCGCTGAGTACGACATTGCCATATGGCAACAGTTTTTCAAAACTGAGTGGGGGAAAATGTAGGAAAACTTCAAATTATATTTTCAAATACATTCTAGATAACATATTTCAAAGTAAATATTGTTTTTTAAAACACATATATTAACTCAGGGTTGAAAGGGTTAAGTGCTATGAAGTCTTTTGTTTAACAGTTTAAGGCACAGTTTTGTAATGTAGTAAAATGTGGATGGTTATTTGAAGAGACAAGTAAAGAGTGAAAGTTTTGAATTGTGCTATTATAGAATATTAGGTAGTTACGTCGGATAACTAACGGAAAGGTACTGAATCGAATCGAGGAAAGCTAAATTTAGGCAATAAGCTGACTAAAATAAGAAATGGGTCAACACAACACTTAACGAAAAACCAAAGAACAGTTAACTTGGTAAGGAGAGGGAGGAGAGTGTGGAGGGTAACAACTGGGGAGGGAATGTAAGGCAAGAGTACACACAGCAGGTTCAAATGGTTGCTGGTTGCTCTAGTTGTGCAGAGATGAACAGGCTGTCTATAATAAGAAACGGATCGACAGAACACATTACTAAGCACCAAAGAACAGTTAACATGCTAAGGGGAGGGGGGAGAGGGTTGAGGGTAAAAACTGAGGAGGGCTCGTAAAGCAGCAGGTTCAAATAGTTGCTGAGTGCTGTGGTTGTGCAGAGATGAACAGGCTCGCACAGGACAGACCAACATATGAATCTATATGTAACTAATCACTTGGCTGATGACTACGACAACAGTAATTATCAGACACCATAAACATACGTATATCTCTGCATACTACAGTGTAACGCTTTAGAGAGCGTAAATTACGTTGAATTGCTTGTGCTCTGATTGTATTTCCGTTAATCACAGACAGTGCCAAGATGGGATGTGCCTGAACGATACAGACTGCTTTACCATTCATGCAACCACAATCGAAAGGTGTCTGTGGAGGGACCATTGGGGCAGCAGCTTTCTCAGTAGTTTCCGGGGCAACGGTCTTGATTGAAGGATCTGGTCTTATAACCCAAAACGACCTTTCTATGCAGGTACTGCCAACCGCTGAAAGCAAGCGGAAACTACAGCTTTTACTTTTCTGGATGCTATACAATACTACTGTTTGGTTGAATGATGATGGCATAATCTTGGATAATATAATCAGTAGCAGAAACGGACTACCATTCAAATCTCTTGTTGGGTGCTAGACCAGAGAAAGTTATCATTGGAATAAACAAAACTGGCATTTGCGGGTTAGAGCGTGGGGTGTTAGATCCCAGAGTGGGGTTCATAGGTTACAAAGTGTGATAAGGGAAATGGAGAGACTGAAGTTAGATACAGCGGGGTTGCAAGCAAGCCTATGGTGGTGGCAAACCTACATCTGCCTAACGACTAAAAAGTCATAACCACCGCACCCAAGTGGTGCCACTTGCATCGATAGCGCAGGGAAATCTGAGAGTACACAGTGGACCCCGAGTGGATTCCCTGAGTTGGTTAACAAGTTATCAAATTAATTTAATTACCTCAAACCACAACCAAATATATGACATTAAAGGGAAACAGAGTAGGAGTCATTGAAAATTAATAACAGGGACCTGCAGTATGACAAAGACATTTATTAACTAATATCAAGGTCAAGAGAGAACAAACATACAAACATTAACACGAACTCAGGTTGTTGGCAATAGACTGGGCAACCAAATTGGAATTTATGTGTATATGAGACTGGTACTCTGAGAGGAAGGAAGTAGCAGACCACAGCCATTTGTGATGCAATATTTTAGTGCATGTTGCTTACATCAGGGGAGGTATGCAATCAGGGGCAAACCTATTGTTCTCCTTTGATTGACAGTTACTTAACCTATTGTTCCCCTTTGATTCACAGGTACTTAACCTATTGATCTGCTAAAACGATCCCTCCTTCTGATTGACATTTCCTTAATGTGTTGCTCTCCCACGCCATCCCATTCCCCTCATCCCCTCTGGAAACCTCCAACTCACCTCCTGCACCGCACTGCTACAGGTACACTTTTGGGTCTGAGTTATTGGAATAGCCCCTTTCATTCTTATCAATTTTATTGCCTACTCAATTAAGTTGATCAATTAATTAACCTCTCCCCGTCTTGCAAACACCCCTACTACCACTCCTCCTCCTGGATATAGGCAGAAAAAAGACTCAATTGATCGGTCATTTGGAGGGAATTTGATTGCAATGTATGGAAAATTCAAATATGTGTGAGTTCTTAAGGGACCAAACGGCAGAGGTCATCGGTCCCTAGACTTACACACTACTTAAACTAACTTAAATTAACCTATGGTAGGAACAACACACACACCCATGCCTGAGGGAGGACTCGAACGTCAGGCAGGAGGGGTCGCGCAAGCAGTGACAGGGTGCCTCTAACAGCTCTGCAACTCCGTGCAGCTATGGAATATTGTTTAAACAATTTAGTCACTGTATACCATAATGTTTAGATATTTATGGTAGTGTATGGATGATAGTTCATTTATTTAGTTAAAGCATTTATCCCGAAATCAACTGCTGTGTATGGAATATTGCTTAAACAATTTAGACAATGTGTGGAATATTGTTTATTTAAACGATTTATGGGATTAAGTACAGATTATTTATTTCTTTAAAGAATTTTTCAGGATATTGATCACTACCCCTGCCACCACATCCCTACACCCCTCGACCCCTCCCCTCTCCCTCTCCCCTCCTTTACTTGGAAATTAGCGGCCCTGTGGAGGACAGGAAGTATCTCACGAAGGGGAAATTCAAGGGTATATTCATTTTTATAATGAGTTTGTCGGGGCTTGGATTTCCCTTGCTTATCATTCTCTGCCGTTTGGAAGGACACAGGACTTGTGAGAAGTAACTACATCGGTGACATTCCTTATTTTTTAGTTATGATTACGCAAGGAATACCGCCATGAAATTCACCTCGCACCTAATTACACAGTTAAAAATCTTTCGATCACGAAGCACGCACCCCCCGCCGTCCCCTGTCCACAGGTCCGCACAGGACGCTACCACACATGCATCCAGAAGTCCGGATCCACTGGTGGCTCCCCACAAAGTGACAACACCACCATCAGCTGCCGAAATACGCGTAGGTGTCATTTCAGGTCTCGCAAGGATGGGGACCTAAGAAATACCTGTCGAAATACGTGTTCACCTAGGCACAGTTGCTAGCGTGATATCTCTCTGCCTGTGGATACTGAGATCACTGGTCGCACTAGAGAAATCTGTTCTCATGTTTCCCAGAACAGCACATGATGCATTACTCGTAGTGATCTTAACAGGACATGCAAGCTGCGTCTAGCCATGCACGCGCTTACCTACCCAGCGTGGCTGAGCCATTGCCATGAAATGTTCTCAATATTATACTGATGTCACATTACCTTTTAAATAAAAACGAAGTCCCCTCCCCCTCAATGCGCTATAGAAATCTGTTGCAATCCTTCCCAGAATAACACAGGGTGCATTGTCCTAGCAATCCTAACGGGACAGCCAATTCATTACTTATCAGTTCTGTCTCAGAATTCTTAAAGTGTCACAGAAATAGTTAACCATCGCTTTTGTTGTAGCTTCCGTTACGTGTCAGCTTGTCTGAATGGAAATTATTGTACTCGCAGGACCTGTTCACAAAAATAGCACCGAAAACATCGACTGCTTTCTCCCTCGCGAACCTAATGGGGGAGCCCATCCATTACTTATCTGCCCCCTCTCGGAATTGTAAAGTGTCAAAGAAATAGTTAACCGTCGCTTTTGTTGTAGCCTTCGTGATGTCTTAGCTTGTTAGCACGGAAATTCTTGTCCTTCCAGAACCTTTCACGAACATAGCGCCGAAAAACGCCGAATGCATTCCTCCTGATAGTCCTAACGTGACACTCCGTCCATCACATGTTCCCTTTCCTGGAAATCTTTATGTCTGATTTCAAAAACATCTCTGAAACGCAAATGTGCTCACCACTATGTAGAGGCTCCTAAGGCACAGCACAAAGGATATCTTGTGAATGAATGGAGCGTTCTGATTGGCCCTTACTGAATTTGTCCGCCAAATTACTGATGCCACCATTGTGGAAGCACTGTCTCCCCTTTTTTCTTTCTGCAGACGAGACTATCGGTGGCAAAAAACTATTTTGTACACATCACCATATTGCATCGGCAATTAAACCCTGCAAAGAGGCCTACAGATCGTCAAATATGGAAAGACTCTTACTCAATTAGATTGCTCTGACACTGAGTATGCGAGCTTGAATATTAGAGCATGAAACCAATCTCCAACCCGGCAATATATCACCGCAAACCGTGTCGATGTCATAAACACACAATTCGTATCCTGCACCATGCAAAATTGCCCCTTTTACATCATTCATAAAGCTTTCGACCGCCAGACACTCGTACATACACCGCAAAGACTGTTGTACAAAAGCTGGGTTGGTTCCTCTCGGCACAAAGGCATCATCATTTATGGTCTCGACCTGCTAGCTTGCTTGCTTTCTACGCCAATCTCCAGACTCTGGGATTACAAAAATGGCTCTGAGCACTATGGGACTCAACTGCTGTGGTTATCAGTCCCCTAGAACTTAAAACTACTTAAACCTAACTAACCTAAGGACATCACACACATCCATGCCCGAGGCAGGATTCGAACCTGCGACCGTAGCAGTCGCACGGTTCCGGACTGCGCGCCTAGAACCGCAAGACCACCGTGGCCGACTCTGGGATTACAAGAACACAAGTATTCTCACAAGGTTTTCCAGAATATTATACCATTTACGCTATACTTCTCGATAACAAGGACATAGCAATATCGTTTGCTTATCGGTATTATTCAAACAACATAGTTCAGAAGTTATAGACTAGAGATTATTTCTCTAGAAACGCGAAACCTTAGCGAGGTGGAGTGTGCTCTAAGTCACTGAACAACGAGAAACTTATCCTGTCTGTGAAGACCTTTCTATGAAAACTCGAAAAAAATAGAGGAAACTGATATTTCCACTCGTGAATACCGATGACGGTGATGTAACACGTTCCGAATCACCCCTTTAATTTACAAAGTCAACTAGAGTGTTTCTCATGTCTAGAGAACCAGCAATAGTGTCTTCCACCTGTCTTTCACCTGCTAGATGCTGGTACCTTTTTGCCAAGGCGAACCGACCCAGCCATTGTACAACAGTCTTCACAGTACCTGTATGAGTGTCTGGCGGTAAGTTTACAGCACGCTCCACCAAATGACAGAGAATGATGAGCAAGATAAATCAAAGCCCCGAAAACTGATTTTTATGTATAAAAACAATATAACCTTCGATTTCCTCTTCGTGAGATACTTCCTCTCCACATCAGAGCCGCCAATTTCCAGGTAAAGGAGGGGAAAGGGAGAGGGGAGATGGAGTGGGGAGGGGGAGAGGGGAGGGGGAGAGGTGGGTGGAGATGAGTTGGTTGGGTTAGTGATCGATACCCTGAAAAATTCCTTAAATAAATAAATAATCTGTATTTCATACATTGCATTGAATCACATAAAGTGTCTAAATAAACAATATTCCACACATTGTCTAAATTGTTTAAACAATATTCCATACACAGCAATCGACTTCCAGACAAATTCTTTAACTAAATAAATAAATGGGAGGGGAGGGCTGTTTACCAGAGGGATAGAGGTTAATTAATTGATCATTTTAATTAAGTAGTCCAAAAAATTGATAAGAGTGAGAGGGGCCATCCAATAACTCAGACCTGAAAGTGTACCTGTAGCAGCAAGATGTAAGGGGCGGGTTGGAGGCTTCCTGAGGGTGTAATTGTGGGGGAACAAAGGAGGGATCCTTTTAGCAGATCAGTTGGTTAAGTACCACTAAATCACAGGAGAACATTAGGCTAAGTACCGATCAACCAAAGGAGAACGATAAGTTGGCCGCTGAGTGCATACCTACCCCTGATGTAGGCAACCCGCACAAACGAATTGCACCACAAAGGCTTGCACATACACAGACATACATAAAACAGAGGAGACGCCCTGCAAATGTGAAATATACAGGGTGGGGCGACTGGATACAGTCGAGTACAGTACTGTACTATGCCTCCTGATCAGTGCATTTGCGCTATGTGTTGGCAGCTGTACTACGTTTACAACCAATTTTAGAACACGGAACCAGATGCTAAGTCATGGTCGCATGGGTAGAACTGACATAAAAATCGGCAGAATAACAAAAAAACACGTATAAATATCAAAATGCGGGGAAATTGAGGAAGTACTTGTGTGTCTTCTGGCTGGTGCAGAAGCATTCTTGTACTTGGGAATGAGTATGTGACAGCAAGAGGAATCCGAGGAAACGTCGACATGGGAGCGAAGGGAGCCAGGGAAACCGTCATTTTCTTCGTTGAGGCAGTTTTCTACTGTATGTCTATTGAGGTAATAGTGATACACATGAGTTGACTGTTGTCTTTGATACTTTCCTGGAAAAACAGAGAGCCACCTGCCTCTAAACTTACTTGCATCTACGTTAAAGGATGAAATAGAGTGGATGGAGAGGTCGGTTAAGATAGAGTTGTAAGGAGGTACGATTTAATGTTAGAGAGAGAGGGGGGGGGGGTATCGAAGTAGCTGCAGGTCATTTGACTATTTTTTCCCAATTTTCTGTCAGGATGCATCAGTTGTGTGACATATCCTGCGTTCGACTCGTATACAACTGCATGTTCTGTGTGGGTCTCAGACCAGTGTTTAATTGCGATCGTTAACAGTAAATCTCTCGGTCATCAGAGGACTTCCATCTCATGTGTGATGAAACGTGACACATTCCTCTAAACGAACTATGATTTATGTGATGTACTCGATTCCCCTGTCGCATCTTTGGTATACTCGTAACATCAAGACTTCACTTTCGTATCTAAGATGATTCCAAGTCAGCGATAGGTGTTTGTGAGGCATTGCAATCCCCATGTATACATTTGCTTGACAGATGTGCTGTTTACAGAATTAGTGGAGGCATGACGTGTACTTTCACATGTCAAACGCCGCTGCTATGCTTTTAACTGTTTCCTTGTAAAAGGGATTCTCCGTTACTAACGATCATTTTCTATAGAATTGATGTGGGCTTAGAATAATTTCTGAACCGTGATCGGATGTCAACAGAGGACGCTATACATCCCTGGAGAGCTATATTGTGCATGTATGACAAAATGGTTCAAATGGCTCTGAGCACTATGGGACTTAACAGCTGCAGTCATCAGTCCCCTAGAACTTAGAACTACTTAAACCTAACTAACCTAAGGACATCACACACATCCATGCCCGAGGCAGGATTCGAACCTGCGACCGTAGCAGTCGCTCGGTTCCGGACTGAGCGCCTAGAACCGCGAGACCACCGCGGCCGGTCATGTATGACAGACCCACTGTTTTAAGGAAGTGGTTTTCTCGTTTTACGGTTTGATACCGTAGTGTTCGTAGAGAAACCTGAAAGAAGGATGTATGACATGAGCTAGAAGTATATTTCTTACACTTCAATATTAACAGCGCTGTAGTCGACACGACTGATAGGTCGGAAACTCAAGCGATCTAACATTATATGCTGAACCGTGTAGCCTTAGGAGTGTGTGTGTTTTATGTTCTCTCTTACCATTACCCTCCTGGTACTGATCCCTGACACTAGGACAATACTTCAAATTTGATTGAGTAGTTGATTTACGTAAAATGCTTCGAATGCCATCCATCTGAAGCTCCATTATGCATAAAAATCTCCCGTTTCTTGTTCTCCTTAACTGTCTGCTTTTAATTCGCAACACTTTCAGATCTGTTACTATACACTGATAAGGAGTGCTAACCTCCTCGACATGGACGCATCTGATGAAATCTTGTGGCAAGGTCCATTCAATCACGAGACGCAGAATGTAGTGGTCTTCTTCTGGTCAGCTGTAGATTAAATCAATAACAGTGCTGCAGGGCAGGCTGGTCAAAGACAATGCGAAATCGTCTCTGTGTATAATTTTACCCTAAGACTGCGAGAATGCTCTGTGACTCCCATATGCATAGAGATAGATAGCAAATTTCTCACTGTGCTCGAGGTGCTAGAAATATGTAGACCGCTGTCTGGTGAACTTTGCTGATATATATGTTTAAGAATTAACAGTGAATGGAAGTACTGCACAGTCATCTTTCTACAGTCGCAATGATACTCGCTAAATAGAGAGGGGGCAGTTTAGCTATGTTACTGAAATTGGGAAACATGCTGTCTCATTATTGGTTGGTGTGGAAATTACTGTAAAAGTACTAAAATTGTTCGCACTATCAACTGTGATGCATATTATTATAGTACATCGACAGGGTCTTTTCCATCCCATCCATCAACTGCAAGCTGTTGGGTACCACATAATGATTGACTGACATCGCTTGTTTGAGTTGGAGAAAGAGTTGTGGTGGAGCGGAAATACCTTCTGGAGACAGCTAGCACCAAAACAGGGATCGCGTACATGACTGCAATATGAGGAATCAGTCGAAATAGAATTGCAGGGCCACCAGCTATTCCGTCACTGTGACTGATGAGTTTAAATGTAGAGGTCGTCAGTCACCTTCTGACTGCAGTTTGGAAAATCTCCACAACGCCACCAAACTACTCCTGTTTCCGTATGTTGTAAGTGTCTTTCATTTAAAATCATCCAGTGTGTGTGTGGTGTGTTATGGTAGCAGCAGTAACAACGTGATTTACACCGTGCGATGTCTAGTTTTCTGTGAGAGGCAGTGGATCAGAACGTGTTAATGTCAGTTTAGAACCTGACACAAACCTTGAAGTCGTGGTGGAAAAAACAAAATGTATGGCAGTGTAAAAAGTGTGTTACAACACAGAAAAACGATGTTTCAACAACGACACAGGGTCACAGGGAACCTCTATAGCGACTTACATCATAGTCTGAGAGATACAGCTATCCTCCAACAGTACAGTGATGGAATCTTTAACTGGTCTGTGCAGTGGATCAGTACCTGTATATTTAATAGGATAGTCACGTGTGCTCGATGCTGACATGCACGCAGTATTTGTTTTTGATATGTTGGGGGGGGGGGGGGGGGCGAGAGATGCGGTAAAAATCTTATCTAGTTCTCTAAGGGATGAAGTTAGTGGAGCTTTTATAGTTCTCAATTTTTCTCTGTTGTAAGGTACAGAATAACGATTATAGAATGTTGGTATGATAGATGTGAATGAGCCCTGAGGTAAGCGGATCTGTAGCACCTGTTTGTAGTTTGGAGAAACACCACAATGCAGTGGGAAAATCCACGTCCTTTCACCAGTTCCCATACTTTCTTTTATACTACCTTGTGTTGCAGGAGCAGGCCTCATTTATCACTGACCTTGCACATCGTGCACAGTTGGCGGCGCTACGATAACATGGTCAAAACACAGTCCTGTCACAGTAACTGAGCTTAGCCTATTTCTACGCGGGTTGAAAAAGGTGGTAGATATAGCCTTCTCTGACTTCCTGCTCAGTTGCGACTTACATTGGAACGATCACGTGCTCAAAGTTGCAGGGATGGTAGCGCAGGGTCTTTGGGGCAGTTGCAAGATGTACTGTGTGACACGTTTCGAGATATGAGAGACCAGAAGTATGATTCACTAGTGTCTGTAATCATTAAAGGACTTCTCCATTGGATACAATGCAGGTATGGGATTGAATGGAAAGAATTGATTCCAAATCATGGGCATCTTTTCTACCGACAGCGTAGCATTAGAACTCTGAAAAGGACTTCTCTGAAAAGCTAGTATACATTTCTAACGATTTCAATCAGCACACCATCTACTACTGTTTGTGATCCTACTCTATCAATCATTGACTATAACTCAGTGGATGTATCGCAGAACCTCTGACACGGCATCGAGGCAGAATGCATTTCAAATACTGGAGAAATATCTAGCGGTGACATGAAGGAGTTAGAAATACCGGTTTCCTGCCACATTTGTTAGCTGAATTAGTTTCAAAATTCGGTAATTTTATTACGAGGGTGCACCATCGGCGACGTGTTACCACACTGCTGGTGTGATAATATACACTCCTACGATCGCCATCTATTTCAGTTTCACTGTATTTGTCTGGTCCTATAGACATGAGAAACACGTTAGTCGACTTTGTATATCATAGGGATGATTTTGAGCCTGTTACATCACCGACATCGATATTTGGAAATGGAAATATCAATTTCCTCTATTTTATTTCCAGTTTTCAAGTATAGGTCCTCGCAGATGGGATAAGTTTCTAGTTACTCAGTGGCTTACAGCACACTCTACCTCGCTAAGTTTAGGGTTTCTGGAGAAATAATTTCCAGTCTATATCTTTGGAATTATGTTGCTTAAGAGATACTGCTAAGCAAGCGAAATTGCTATGTGCTTCATATAGGGAAGTATCGGGTAAATGGTGTAATATTCTGCCCACCCATATAAAAATACATGTGTTCTTATACTCCCAGAGTCTGGAGATGTGTGTAGAAAGCAAGCAAGCAAGCAAATAGGTTGGGGCCAGCAACAGTGAGGGGAACCGAGCCAGCCTTTGTACAACATTCTTCGCGATATATTCGAGAGTGTCTGGTGGTCGCTACTGTGTGTCCTATAGTGAGGGAGGTATAGATTCAGCACATCGATAGGCGAAAGGAGAATGAAAAGAAAATTTTACTTGGAAAATTACGTGTGCTAGAGATACTGAGACTCGTTCGAGAACCATAGTTGTAAACAGAAGACATATCCAGTGCATTGCTTGGTGTCAGACGGTGGCAGCACTCCTAATATTTAATTGTAATTACACTGATAAGTATGTGTCTGGTTCGCAATATTCTTGTGAGTCTGGAGATGGCCGCTGGAAACATACCAGCAAGCAAGCATGGCAACCATTGCCCACCAGTTCAGAGAGTCAGAAAAACCTTTCGACTTAGGATGATTTGGCCCACAGCTCCACCTGGATGGGTAATTAGTGAACTAATATGCAGTTTGCGCTGAGTTGCCTTCGGGACCACGTGTGTCACATGTATTCTGCGGCATTTTGGGTATACTGAAAGTCTCGTCTGCAGAAAAAAATGGCAGACGGTGCTCCCACACCAGCAGCAGCAGCAGTTTGATGTGTAAATTCAGTGACGGACAGGCTGTCCCATTGGGACCATCAGGAAAAATGCATACGGTTTTATTCAAGACTGTTTTCGATAACAGGTCGTGTTAGGACAAGAATTTCCGTGCAGACAAGCTGAGACATCACAGAAGCTCCTACAAAAGAGACAGTTAACTATTTCTGTGACACTTAACGAATTACGAGATGGGACTGGTAAGTAATGGACTGACTGTCCCATTAGGATCACTAGGGAGACTGCACACGGTATTATTCTAGAAAGCACTGCAACAAATTTCTAAAGCACGTTAAGAGGGGCACTTGGTTGTTATTTACATGGTCACATGACATCAGTTTAACAAGCTGGGTAGGTAAACGCTTGCATGGCTAGACGCAGATCGCACGTCCTGTTAGCGTCGTTAGGACCAATGCAGCATTGGAACAGATTACTATAGCGCGACCTGTGACGTCAGTATCCATAGGTAGAGAGCTATGACGCCAGCAACACTACCTAGGTGAACATGTATTTCGACATGTATTTCTCAGTTGTCATGTATGAAAGGGATGCCACTTCCTCATCCTTGCGGGACCCGAACTGACACCTTCGCGTGGTTTGGCTGCTAACGGCCGCGTCAATACTTAAGGGGAGGCCACCGGTGCAGCCAGACCCGTGGGAGTGTGTGTGGAAGCGTCCTGTGCGGTCCAGTGGACAGGAGGCGGTGGGCGGTAATGGTTCGCGATCGAAAGTTTTTTTAACTGTGTGTAATTACGTGTGGTGTATGTCTCATGACAGTGTTCCTTCCGCCTACCGAATAAGAAAAGAAATGAGATCGATGTAATTACTTCTCAGAAGACATGCATCTTTTCAAATGGCAGAGAATGATGTGCAAGAGAAATCCAAGTCCCAAAAATTTGAATTTTTTATTAAAAAAACAATATACCCTTGAATTTCCCCTTTGTGAGATACTTCCTCTCCAACTCAGAGCCTCCAATTTGCAGATAAAGGAGGGTAGGGGGAGAGGGGATGGGGGTGAGGGGGTGGAGGTAGTGACTAATCTCCTGAAAAATACTTTAAATAAATAAATAATCTGTATTTCATACACCGCCTTGAATCCCACATATTGTTTAAATAAATAAAATTCCACACACTGTCTAAATTGTTCAAACAATATTCCATACACAGCAAGACAGATTCTTTAACCCAATAAGTAAACTATATCTATACAATGCCATAAATAACTAAACAACATCCTATGTATTGTCTAAATTGTTTAAACAATATTCCCTACAGTGCAATAGAATTACCTCCAAATGTCCGTTCAACTCAATTTTTTTCCCACCAGTTTCTGGGATGGGGGTTGGGGGGGGGGGGTTTGCCAGAGGGGGAGAGGTTAATCAATTGATCTATTTACTGAAGTAGTGAATCAAACTGATAATAGTGAGAGTGGCTGGTCCGATAACTCAGACCCGAAAGTGTTAGGTTAGTGTTGTTTAACGTCCCGTCGACAACGAGGTCATTAGAGACGGAGCGCCAGCTCGGGTTAGGGAAGGATGAGGAAGGAAATCGGCCGTGCCCTTTGAAAGGAACCATCCCAGCATTTGCCTGAAACGATTTACGGAAATCACGGAAAACCTAAATCAGGATGGCTGGAGACGGGATTGAACCGTCGTCCTCCCGAATGCGAGTCCTGAAAGTGTACCTGCAGCAATGAGGGGGAGGGGTTGGGGTGGAGGTTTCCTGAGGGAGGGGTGTGGGGGTAGGGTGAGAGGGAGAGGGTGGGGTAACGGTAGGTTAAGGACCTGTCAGTCAAAAGGAAGAAGCATTTTAGCACAAAAGTGGTTTGAGTACCTGTCAATCAAAAGGAAGGATCCTTTTAGCAGAACAGTAGGTTAAGTACCTGTCAATAAAATGAGAATAATAGGTTAAGTATCTGTCACTCAAGGGAAAACAATAGGTTTGCCCATGATTTCATACCTGCCCCTAATATAGGCAACATACACTGACCAAATCTGCGATAACTAAGCTTGTTGCACTACTGAAGAATGTAAGTCTAGGTAAGCACAGTCTGCTGTATCGTTTCATTGATTGGTCTCTCGTGTTAGGATACAGTGAAGCATGCAATGGACACTGGGAGTGACCACTGCGAGTACAAGGCTGTTATGAAAAAAGACAATCGGGAAAACGATTGATACGCTTCTGAATCAAAAATGGTTCAAATGGCTCTGAGCACTATGGGACTTAACATCTGAGGTCATAAGTCCCCTAGAACTTAGAACTACTTAAACCTAACTAACCTAAGGACATCACACACATCCATGCCCGAGGCAGGATTCGAACCTGCGACCGTAGCAGTCGCGTGGTTCCGGACTGTAGCGCCTAGAACCGCTCGGCCACCACGGCCGGCGCTTCTGAATCTGTCGAAGTTCCACAATGTTACCGATATAGCCGTTGAAAGCCGACATGCTTTCGTCTGCGTGTAGTTGCTGCTGAAGCTTCGTACTGTGGAATTGGTTCAACATCCACCGTTGATTGTATGACGTCCGTGAAAATATAAAGTTTCGCCTGGGTGTCTGGATGTCTTTACAATTAACTGCACTCACAGTAGAGTCGGAAGAGCTCTAGCGACTGTACCGCGCAATGGTCAGGAAGGAAGACCCCTTTGCATTAACCAAAACCTTCTGATAAACAGCTGCGCCCCCCCCCCTCCCCTAAGTTCTTGCATGAACCCATTATGGTCCAGAAGTGGTTTTCCTGCCAATCATGTTTCCTAGCGAGGAGACATGATCTTCCTCAACCAATTACTTCGTTGCACTACACATTCTGTTATCCGAAAAAGCAGCATATAATGCCTGGAGTCTCTGCAGCCAAACCCCTGGCACATTTGACAAGATGAGGGAAGCTTCCTAGTAAAAAGCTCCGTCTCATCCATAAAACAATTTAGCGGGCGCCGTTTCTGTGTGGCCCTGTGACATCTAAGAAACACGACATACAGAGAAATTCATCATCTCGTCCCACAAGGTACGCTGTTCTTGTAATAAGGAAGTGAGCTAGGTACCCTCCTGACGCCACTTTACGTGGACTCACACACGGGATAAGGAGACCATACTGCCACACCACATCCACTCGCTAATAAAGCGTTTAGGCCAGAGCCAGGTTGCCCAGTGCCGCCAGTTTCTAAAGAAGGGTCATTTTGCATTCAGCCCTGGCATTCGCACCCTCCATCTTGGCCCCCTGCGGTGTCTCTGTAGCCTAATTCTACTACTGCTACTCAAGTCATGCAAGTACTGTGAGATCAATCAGTGGTTTACCCTAACCCTAACAGTCCATCAGATTAATAACAATCAGAGAAAATTTAAATACATCAAATGCGGATGAAATTGTATGATAATCACCGAAAGAAATTGAGAGGGGAGGTGCTTGACTGGTATTAACACAGCAGTGGCCTGCTTGGAAGGCACCGCCATCTTTCATTACCCCACACTCTAGATCATTTTTTGCCATTTGTGGCTCACTTCAGGCAAGGGATAGTCTGACACAACACAAGGAAAATGTCTATATTAAGTGATCATAACAGCCTGTACTCATGGTGAAGCATAAGAGGGCAGAGATTATGGAGGCGAATATTGCCAACCTCACATCCAATTTTACTTTCAGATTTCAAGTTACATCCATTCATTCACGGGGATACCCATAAGCACACTCACGTCCTCACGCCCAGGTGTAACAAAGTTGAGCACTGCTAGGTGTTGCCATTGTCAGTTCCATGGACCAAATAGTCTGGCAAGCATCCACACTTAATTCGTTATCAATGCATAGTTCAATTGTGCCCAGCGCAAACACACACATTTCTTACAAAGGATATCCCTCCTTGTGTGAAAAGTGACCACATTTACTCAGTATCCCTAAGGAAAGAGACAGCCATAGTGACGTACCTAATGTCCTCTCGCACTGATTCATTCATGAAACATAAATGTTACACAACTTGCGACTAACAGTAGGCGAAAAACTGGTGAGGATACATATGAAGATAAATTATCCACGGTAAACGAAAGAAGAAAAAAATGAAATCTGATAGTAACGTTACATGAAAACATAAAACTAGGAATGCTTATAGTAGCGACCGACCGACTGTAGCCAGTTGTGGTTTAGTGGTTACCAAAACAAGATTGTGACCTACTTCAATCTATGGATAGGAAGCAAACAAACAATTATAATGTGAAATATTCATCAGTGAAATAGATGATGACCAGAAACTGTCACTAAACATTTGTGCATACAACAACGATGAAACACGTTTTTTTCTTTGGTTTATGAGATATGTTACATGATAATGCTGGAGGGAGAAATTGTGGATTGTAACGTCCTTGAGCTCGATCTATCTCGAGTAGGTGTCGACAGAATTGTTTTACAGAAGACACTGCGTAACACAGGCTGACAGCGCAGTGGTCTTGGTGAGAATTGTGGGCGATCACACAGACAAGGCACATTTGTGGGTTGGCGGGTGTGGGTGTTGGTGGCTATGACGCAAGACGCTAGACGCGCATCATGCCCTGCTGATGGAACTGGGCGCTGCAGGGTGCGGGCAGTCACAGAGACCACTTCTACACGAGGACCAGGTGCACACGAGAGCCCCCGTTTGTCGCTATGTGTTACATCTGACGTCTCCCTCTGGCTGGTGCGCCGATAGGAGGACCAGGTGACACGTCTCGTAGAGCTATGATGTGCCAGTGGCTGGAATAGACTGAGGGCAGTCACACGAACCATGCCCACATGTGGACCACTTGCCTGGCACCATGTATGAGGCGCTCCAGTACGTCCCTCGGCCGATGGAGACACCCCTCCATTGGCATTATTCATGGGCAGCCTTGTTGATAGTGGCACACCCCAGGTGCCCCTTCTTCAGCTCAAGCAGCTAGTCGGGCCGGACCACTGGCTGAAATGCTCGTCCTACGGAGAGCTTGGGGAGAGCTTGGGGATCCCCAATGTCAGTTCTCTCACATCACGTGTAGGCGAAGGCGACCGTGGCGTATGACGGCCATTGTTTGCTTGTCCCGCAGGTTACACTGCCCGCGTCTCTTCAGTGCCCTTAGCCAGGTCCTGTGCTGGCTGGTTTCTCGTCCAACCTTCTAGTACTTGCATGAACAGTGCCTGTACAGTCCTCACTGAAACCAGTTGCTACACTATCCACACCTTTTACAAAATCTTGTAATTAGATACAGTAATGAGTCGGATTCCGACTCACAAAGAAAACCTAGAATATTCCCAATCTAGATGATACTAAAATGACAAAAAATTTGAATACTTATTCACGGGTTACTAGCGTATATATAGATAAAACACAATACATAAATGTGGAACTTAGCAATAGACATGAAAAATTACAAAAATTAATCCAATATCTAACGGTAAACAAGGGTACTCCGCACTAAATATCTTATATGTAAATTCGCACCCCTTAGACGCTAATACTACTTAAAAACTACCCTCCAACAACTTTCACATCCTAAACATTCAGGCATTCACAGTGGCAAACACAAATGGAAACCAAATCTAAAATTCAAAACTAGATTATGAAGCCCAACACGCAACAGTAAATCTAAAACGTAGTCTTCCTACGTGGCGGCGTCGTCTGGGAGATCTGTGAACATTTTAAAGACAGGCACACGGCTTCACAGTAACAAAGCAAAGGGGCAACACGAAAAGACAGTGAATACTGGCAGTGCAACCTGCATGAAGAGAAATAAAATTTCGATAACTTATGTGTCCATCTGGCCAGACCTGCGACAACCTAGTTGCGCGAAATGCCCGCCCCCCTCCCCACCCCCCCCACCCCCTCAACGTCACATCGCGATATTGATGTTTAGGAAAGCCGGATAAATGTCCAGACGTGTGCCAAGAAACACAAGCAATAAAACGGAACTATTGCTACAATAAGACGTAACTGACATGCATGAGAATTACGCAGTTCAGTCCCGTGTCTCGTTTTCATTGTTGGGTTGCGAATCGCTATTACCCACTATCTTTGCTCCGCGATGAGGCTGCACACACACACACACACTCACACACACACACACGTATTTAAACGGGGAGGTGACAGTAGCTCTCACAACACGACAGTATGAGCCAACGCACAGCAGCGAGGGCGGGCTCGGTGGCCACCTCAGCTTTTCACGAATCCGAATTGAGTATACACTACTTAGGAGTGACTAAGCACACTCGAAAAAACACCAGTAAAAACTGGCGCAACGCTCAAGCCGTTTTCATACGCACTCGAAACAGGTCAGGAAATAGGTGTAACGCAATGAGGCGGGCCCATATGCACTCTAAACTGATCATGGGATAGGTGCAACACGACGTGTGCCCCACTCTATTTCACAGCATTCGTAAGAGTGGTAAGCATCCCACAACACCACCCGAGACACGAGACAGGCCCAGATTTCACACATGTCAGTTGACGATTCCCCCATCAAAAACGCAGAGACGGTCGAGGCGGCCGAGCGGATCTAGGCGCTTCAGTCCGGAACCGCACAGCTGCTACGGCCGCAGATTCGAATCCTCGGGCATGGGTATGTGTGATGTCCTTAGGTTAGTTAGGTTTAAGTAGTTCTAATTCTAGGGGACTGATGACCTTAGATGTTAAGTTCCATAGTGCTTAGAGCCATTTGAACCATTTGAAAAACGCAGAGGCCCAAATCACCCTTGTGGCAGTCATAGCCTCAGATAGAGAATGCATTCGCCCAAACACCAATAAGCATCACTTAGAATTATGGCGTTCGCATTCCAGATTAGTGCTCCATGATACAAGCAATCATGGAACAAAAAGCAAACAAAAAAGACAACTTTATGATGGATGTCACGCTAGAAAATGAACACCTTCTTTATCGTTCAAGCCATATAACCAAAAATAAACCCTATACAACCACCTGAAGTTTACACTATTACATTCACAAAAAATAAGAAATCAATACCTAAAACCTATACTGCTTAACTGATGGGTTATACACTCCTGGAAATTGAAATAAGAACACCGTGAATTCATTGTCCCAGGAAGGGGAAACTTTATTGACACATTCCTGGGGTCAGATACATCACATGATCACACTGACAGAACCACAGGCACATAGACACAGGCAACAGAGCATGCACAATGTCGGCACTAGTACAGTGTATATCCACCTTTCGCAGCAATGCAGGCTGCTATTCTCCCATGGAGACGATCGTAGAGATGCTGGATGTAGTCCTGTGGAACGGCTTGCCATGTCATTTCCACCTGGCGCCTCAGTTGGACCAGCGTTCGTGCTGGACGTGCAGACCGCGTGAGACGACGCTTCATCCAGTCCCAAACATTCTCAATGGGGGACAGATCCGGAGATCTTGCTGGCCAGGGTACTTGACTTACACCTTCTAGAGCACGTTGGGTGGCACGGGATACATGCGGACGTGCATTGTCCTGTTGGAACAGCAAGTTCCCTTGCCGGTCTAGGAATGGTAGAACGATGGGTTCGATGACGGTTTGGATGTACCGTGCACTATTCAGTGTCCCCTCGACGGTCACCAGTGGTGTACGGCCAATGTAGGAGATCGCTCCCCACACCATGATGCCGGGTGTCGGCCCTGTGTGCCTCGGTCGTATGCAGTCCTGATTGTGGCGCTCACCTGCACGGCGCCAAACACGCGTACGACCATCATTGGCACCAAGGCAGAAGCGACTCTCATCGCTGAAGACGACACGTCTCCATTCGTCCCTCCATTCACGCCTGTCGCGACACCACTGGAGGCGGGCTGCACGATGTTGGGGCGTGAGCGGAAGACGGCCTAACGGTGTGCGGGACCGTAGCCCAGCTTCATGGAGACGATACCCCAGGAGCAACAGTGTCCCTAATTTGCTGGGAAGTGGCGGTGCGGTCCCCTACGGCACTGCGTAGGATCCTACGGTCTTGGCGTGCATCCGTGCGTCGCTGCGGTCCGGTCCCAGGTCGACGGGCACGTGCACCTTCCGCCGACCACTGGCGACAACATCGATGTACTGTGGAGACCTCACGCCCCACGTGTTGAGCAATTCGGCGGTACGTCCACCCGGCCTCCCGCATGCCCACTATACGCCCTCGCTCAAAGTCCGTCAACTGCACATACGGTTCACGTCCACGCTGTCGCGGCATGCTACCAGTGTTAAAGACTGCGATGGAGCTCCGTATGCCACGGCAAACTGGCTGACACTGACGGCGGCGGTTCACAAATGCTGCGCAGCTAGCGCCATTCGACGGCCAACACCGTGGTTCCTGGTGTGTCCGCTGTGCCGTGCGTGTGATCATTGCTTGTACAGCCCTCTCGCAGTGTCCGAAGCAAGTATGGTGGGTCTGACACACCGGTGTCAATGTGTTCTTTTTTCCATTTCCAGGAGTGTACATTACGAAGTCCCTATTCTATAAAGTGCCTCACATGACAAACGTGGTGAAGGCCGACCGACCTTTTCATCTTCAATGATTCCAGTTCCACGGATTTCTCGTGACCGATTCTGTGCACTCGGAATTTACGAACCTCTTTCGCGAAACCCCTGGCGTCAATTTCGTGGAGGGCTACGGTTATGTGTGTTGTGAGAGAGATTGGGTGGACGAATCACAACCGCCTCTCGTACTAGCTGATTCCTGTCTGGAGCGCGCCTACCTACAGAAGCTTGCTGGTTCTGTTCCCGCTCCCGCCAATTACGATATTAGTGCCACACATTATCCCCTGCTCGGCTCTGGTACCCGTAATTTCTGCGGTTGGGTTGAGGTGCTCTTTCGTCTGTCCCTCCCTGTGGACCGTAGCGCTCAGTGCGCCAATCCTTCCTCTTACGCTGTTTTTGGTTATTGCTGTCATTGCTTCTGCGTTTATCCTTACATTCAGTCTCTCATATACCAATTCAATCTCGCTGAGTAGGCATTTGAAAGTTTGAATGTTGTATCCGCATTTACCGAAGAGTGCTTGTTGGTACTGCATTGGGAGCTTCGAGATACAGAAACTAAGAATTTCCGACGGGCTGTAGGGTGCGTCCAAGAACTGGTTCTTCTTTAATCACGCCTCGAACATTTTTACCAGTCCTTTGTATCCCGGAGATTTGAGTTCAGGCCACATCATGATCTCCTGATTTGCTCTTTCCTGTATTTATCATAACCAATAAGAAGCTAGAAATGTTCCTTGAAGTCTTCGAATAAGCTGCACTTTGCCGCGACATCTCGCACTTTTTTCGGCAGGAATTCCCTCAATATACGCACAAATAAATTCCAGATTCTCACTGAGGGGTCATGAGGATGGTAACGACCGGGTGAATTGTCCAATCCAAATTTTAGAAAGTAAACCGCCGCCATTTTCCCTAAAATTTTAGGATGGGCATTAAATGCTTCTGATCAAACGTAGGTTCGACCCTCGCACTTGAGAATTTGTCAGATTCAGTCACGGGGTGTTGGTCCAGATGATGGGACACCTCGTGTCCTCTTTGGCCGTCACATCTACCAATATTCTCCGGGACCATGTCCGGCGTATCTTACCCACCGGTTGAGAGGTATCGCGTGAGTGAGCACAACACTTGGCAGAAGACTTGGCTTGCGTCACGCTACTCTGCGTCTTTCTTCGCCTCCGTCCCGATTCTGCGTACCTCAGAAAGTTTTGCCCCAAACTCGTCCATGCGTTCTCTGATCTGCTACTTTCATGACATCGCCTCATGCTCTCTTTTTCATTCCAATTCTTCTGCCTCATTCATTCGTTTCTTTCTAATTTTTCTCCCTCCAGCCTTCGATTTCTTTCTGACTCTTCTTCCTCCTCCTTTCGTTCTCTTTCTAATTCTTCTACCTCCTTCTTTTGTTTTCCTTCTAATTCATCCATCTGCTTCTTAAGCTGAACTAGGAGAGCAATGACTGGATCATGTTCTGGTTCAAAATGCGTGCCAGCCATTGGCGAAGCAACCCGCGATTCCCTACCGCTGCTGCATTCGCGTCGCACTGTAAGTCTGTCTTCTATATCCCTTTCCCAATTTCTACTAGTTAATAATACGTCTAAGTGGCCACGGTCGTCTCCACCATCGGAACTGTCGCCACTGTTAAATCCCTGTTCCGATCCCGCATCATCTATCAGTATCGAATGCCTATCATACGTGCCTGACTGATCCATGGGAAACCCGCCCAACACGTCACCAGAAGGGTTAACGTCACCGTTATTAGTGTTTTCCATCGTATTTCCAGTGTCTTCTAGACTTTGGCCACGAAGTAACTTCGCTTTACTCCTCGTCAACATTCATGACAATGGAGGATAAAAAAAGGAATTATTTTGTATGACCCGAAGAGAGAACAAAGAAAAGGGACACAAAACAAAAACTATGCACATGTAAGATTACCTAATAATAACTGACTCTCAAATACACTAAACAGAAACATACAATTACCGCATCAAAAAAGAGTTTTTTGCAACGCAGGTAGCAACGCTGAACTGCGAAATTCGTGGATGCGGCACAGAACCCACAAAACCAAAAGATGAACCCAAATAAACATGTTACATAGTAAGAGAAACAAAAAAATTTTTCACATTTGCGCAAGCTTTAAGTGATACAGAGGAACTAAAAAAAAAAAGATATGGAACACAAAAAGGAAAACACGAATGTAATTAAATAATGATTACTATTATCAGAGGACACCGAGAGGAAAATTCAATCACTGGATGGTCGCCAATATGCAAGCTAGCTTATGGTAGCGGCACTTCTCCGTCTGCTAAACGACTAAAAAGTCGTAACCACCGTACCCAAGATGTTCCATATATATCGATAGCGCAAGGAAACTTGACATTAAACAGTGGATCCTGTGTGGATCCTCTTAGTTGCCTAACTAGGCATGAAATTAATATAATTACCGGAAACCCACAACAAAATAAATGACATTGTAGGGAATAAGAATGTATGTCATAGAAAAATTAATAACAAGGACCTACTGTATCACAAAGAGATTTATTAACTAATATCAAGGTCAAAAGAGAACAAACATACAAACAGAAACTTCAACTGTGTAACATTTCATTAACACTAACTCGGGGTAGTTGGCAATAGACTTGGGGAACCTAACTGGAATTTTCGTGTAGATGAGATTGGTACTGTGAGTGGAAGGATGTCGTCGGTCTAGGCAAGCACACTCTGCTGTATCGTTACACTGGTTGGTCTCTCATGTCAGGGTACAATGAAGCATGCAATGTGCACTTTGAGTGAGTACTGCGAGAACAAGGCTGCTATGAAAAATACGGTCGTGAAAACGATTGTTATGCTTCTGAGTTTTGCTGAAGCGGCACCATGTAACCTATATAGCTGATAAAAAAACGTAAAATGGCATCTGCTTGTGGGCGCTGCAGAAGCATCGTACTGTGAGAGATGACCCCACGTCCATCTCTGATTGTCTCATGTCCGCGAAAATATAAAGTTTCGCCTGGGAATCAAGACATCTTTACAACTAACTGCCCTCTCCGTAGAACCAGAAGAGCTCTACCGACTATACGGCGAAACGATCGAGAAGGAAGTCCCCATTGCTCAAAACCTTTTCTCATTCAACCACTGCGTTCCCACCCTCTTGCTTGGCCTCTATCAGAATAAGGCCACCCGCCAGAATGGCGGCCCATAAACCTGTCCCCTGCCAGGCCCGAGGCCCCTTTCTGTGACTCTGAAGGAATCCACGAACCGGCTTGTGGTCGGGGAAAGTACTAATGCTGCACCTAATGGAATGGCCACTTCCAATGTCTAAAATCTGTCTCAAATCATTAAAGTGCATTAGTGGTGTACCCTAACCCCAATAGTGCATCAGATTAATAACAATCTCTAGGCGCTCAGTCCGGAACCGCGCCACTGCTACGGTCGCAGGTTCGAATCTTGCCTCGGGCACGGATGTGTGTGATGTCCTTAGGTTAGTTAGGTTTAAGTAGTTCTAAGTTCTAGGGGACTCATGACCACAGATGTTAAGTCCCATAGTGCTCAGAGCCATTTGAACCATTTTTTTTAATAACAATCAGGGAAGGCGAATGAAATTGTATGATAACTCGAGTGTGACACAGACCGCACGAAACCATGAAACCAAGTTGTCAACAAGGTACTGTGCAAGCTGATTGTGGCTCCATAATGATGTGGGCGGTATTTGTATAGAACGCACTGACTTCTATGGTGCAAAAGAAAGTATCACCGGGTCACATTTTCGCGACTGATTTGAAGATCAATCTGCACAATTCGAGCGAATGGTTTGGCCACCAAGATCGCACGGCGGGAACCCCATGGAACATTTATGGGTCATAATCGAGATGTCATTTCGTGGGCAGCATGGCTCAATATTTCTGCAGGGGACTTCCAACGACTAGCTGTGTTTAAGCCACGACCAGTTAAGAGGTACTCCACGACTTTTGTCACGGAAGTACAATCAGAAACCGGAATTTCGAGTAACTATAAACTGAGATTAAATACAGAAATCAATGGGGATTCCAATCACAACTGTTAATCACAACACACTTGGCCAAACGTTTAAAGCAAACAATGCATGCCCACGTGTAAACGAAGATACAAACCTTACAAATTCATATCATACTTATATTTACAATGCCAGAAACAAATTGCAACATCATCACGGACACGGTCATTTTATTGACAAGTGAGGTGACAGGTCGTTCACCACTGTAGGTATATATCACAGCAAAGAGAGACCAAATGGAACACAGATTTCATATAAAGAGTACTCAAAGAGTCGCATCCCTCTGGCGGGAATGCAGGTCTGTATTCTCGCATGCAAAGGATAATAAAGCTGCCGAATGGCATTGTGCGACAGACTGTGCCAAGCATCAAGTGCCTTTTGTTGTAATTTGGCAATGGATCTTGCAGGCCGTGAATAACCAGTTAATTCACACTTCATAATGTCCCATACGTGTCCAATTGGGGAGTAAGGGCATTTGTTGTAAGCCGTGAAGAGTACGTTTCGTCGCTGTAGACGTTTGTGGACCTGCAATGTCATTTTCCTGTGGAAGAAGTAGGAGTAGTACGAGGACCACAGCCTGTGCAACGTAGCGGGCACTGAGCGCTTTACGATGTAGAACTACCAAATGTGATCGTTTGTCGTAACTGATCGCTGCGCACAGCATGTAGACTGAGATGGGATCGATGTGCAGTGGGCGAATGTACTCTAGGATAGGTAGTTCGCGAGGCCTGTACCACACACTTGTACGTATGGAACTTACTCTTATCACTGAAGGCAACAGACAGCCACTCCACTTTCCAGTGAACTCTGTCACGAAACCAGAGAAGCAATGCTTGGCGGCGTCGTGCTGTCGGAGGCTCATGAGATCTTAATCCTGCTGGCCAAGACTGTATACCAATTAGGTTCCTTTAAAAGCATGCTGATGCATTAGCTACATACTTAACAATCAAATACAATCGTTCGCTCGGCGAAAGATCCGTACCCAAAGACTGGAAAGTTGCACAGGTCACGCCAATATTCAAGAAAGATAGTAGGAGTAATCCACATAATTACTGGCCCATATCATTAACGTCGACATGCAGCAGGAGTTTGGAACATATATTGCGTTCGAACATTATGAATTACCTCGAGGAAAACGGCCTATTGACACACAGTCAATATTGATTTAGAAAACATCGTTCTTGTGAAACACAACTAGTCCCTTATTCTCATGAAGTATTGAGTGCTATTTATAAGGGATTTCAAACGGATTCCGTATTTCTGTATTTCCAGAGGACTTTTAACATTGTACCACACAAGCGGCTTGTAGTGAATTTGCATGCTTTTGGAATATCGTCTCAGTTATGTGACTGGATTTGTGACTTCCTGTCAGAGAGGTCACAGTTCGCAGTAACTGACGGATAGTCAGAGAGAAAACAGAAGTGATTTCTGGCGTTCCCGAAGGCAGTGTTACAGGCCCTTTGCTGTTCCTTATCTATATAAACGATTTGGGAGACAATCTGAGCCGCCGTCTTAGGTTCTTTGCAGATGACGCTGTCGTTTAGCGACTTATAAAGTCATCAGAAGATCAAAACAAATTGCAAAACGATTTAGAAAAGATATCTGAATGGTGCGAAATTTGGAAATTGACACTAAATAACGAAAAGTGTGAGATCATCGACATGAGTGCTTAAAGCAATTCGTTAAATTTCAGTTACACGACAAAATCAGTCAAATCTAAAGGCCGTAAATTCAACTAAATACCTAGGAATTACAATTACGAACAACTTAAATTGGAAGGAACACATGGAAAATGTTGTGTGGAAGGCTAACCAAAGACTGCGTTTTATTGGCAGGACACTTACGAAATGTGACAGACAGCCAACTACAACACGCTTGTTCGTCATGTTTTAGAATACTGCTGTGCGGTGTGGGATCCTTACCAGATAGGACTGACTGAGTACATCGAAAATGTTGAAAGAAGGGCAGCACGATATATATTATCACGAAATATGGGAGAGAATGTCGCTGAAATGATATAGGGTTTGGTCTGGACATCATTAAAAGAATGGCGTTTTATGTTTCGAAGGAATCTTCCCACGAAATTCCAATCACCAACTGTCTCCTCCGAATGCGAAAATATGTGGTTGACACCGACCTACATAGGGCGGAACGATCATCACGAGAAGAAAAGGGAAATCAGAGCTCGTACGGAAACATACATGTGTTCGTTCTTTCCGCAGCTCTATACGAGATTGAAACAATAGAGGCACTTAAATACGATTTTCACAGTATCCATGTAGATGTAGATAATACATATAATGTGAAGGACAATCAAACAATTTAATATCAGAAATGGTGGAATAATCTATACTACTGGCAATTAAAATTCCTACAAAAAGATGAAATGCAGATGATAACCGGGTATTCATTGGACAAACATACAGGGTGTTACAAAAAGGTACGGCCAAACTTTCAGGAAACATTCCTCACACACAAAGAAAGAAAATATGTTATGTGGACATGTGTCCGGAAACGCTTACTTTCCATGTTAGAGCTCCTTTTATTACTTCTCTTCAAATCACATTAATCATGGAATGGAAACAGACAGCAACAGAACGTACCAGCGTGACTTGAAACACTTTGTTACAGGAAATGTTCTATATGTCCTCCGTTAGCGAGGATACATGCATCCACCCTCCGTCGCATGGAATCCCTGATGCGCTGATGCAGCCCTGGAGAATGGCGTATTGTATCACAGCCGTCCACAATACGAGCACGAAGAGTCTCTACATTTGGTACCGGGGTTGCGTAGACAAGAGCTTTCAAATGCCTCCATAAATGAAAGTCAAGAGTGTTGAGGTCAGGAGAGCTGGAGGCCATGGATTTGGTCCGCCTCTACCAATCCATCGGTCACCGAATCTGTTGTTGAGAAGCGTACGAACACTTGGACTAAAAATGTGCAGGAGCTCCATCGTGCATGAACCACATTTTGTGTCGTACTTGTAAAGGCACATGTTCTAGCAGCACAGGTAGAGTATCCCGTATGAAATCATGATAACGTGTTCCATTGAGCGTAGGTGGAAGAACATACTGACGAAACTAAAGGGAGTTCTACCATGGAAAGTAAGCGTTTCCGGACACATGTCCATATAACATCTTTTCTTTATTTGTGTGTGAGGAATGTTTCCTGAAAGTTTGTCCGTACTTTTTTGTAACACCCTGTATATTATACTAGAACTGACATGTGATTACATTTGCCGCGCGGGATTAGCAGAGCAGTCTAGGGCGCTACAGTCATGGACTGTGATGTTGGTCCCGGCGGAGGTTCGAGTCCTTCATCGAGCATGGGTGTGTGTGTTTGTCCTTAGGATAATTTAGGTTACGTAGTGTGTAAGCTTAGGGACTGATAACCTTAACACTTAAGTCCCATAAGACTTCACACACATTTGAACATTTAACTACATTTTCACGCAATTTGGGTGCATAGATTCTGAGAAATCTGTACCCAGAACAACCAACTCTGGCCGTAATAACGGCCTTGATACGCCTGAGCATTGTGTGAAACAGAGCGTTGATGGTGTGTACAGGTCCAGCTGCCCATGCAGCTTCAACACGATACCACAGTTCATCAAGAGTAGTGACTGGCATATTGTGACGAGCCAGATGCTCGGCCACCATTGACCAGACGTTTCCAATTGGTGAGAGATCTGGAGAATGTGCTGGCCAGGGCAGCAGTCGAACATTCTCTGTATCCAGAAAGGCACGTACATGACCTGCAACATGCGGTCGTGCATTATCCTGCTGAAATGTAGGGTTTCGCAGTGATCGAAGGAAGGGTAGAGCCACGGGTCGTAACACATCTGAAATGTAACGTCCACTGTTCAGCATGCCGTCAATACGAACAAGAGGTGACCGAGACGTGTAACCCCATACCATCAGGCCGGGTGATGGCGATGACGAATACACGCTTCCTATGTGCGTTCACCGCGATGTCGCTAAACACGGATGCGACCATCATGATGCTGTAAACAGAACCTCGGTTCATCCGAAAAAATGACGTTTTGCCATTCGTGCACCCAGGTTCGTCGTTGAGTACACCATCCCAGGCGCTCCTGGCTGTGATGCAGCGTCAATGGTAACCGCAGCCATGGTCTCCGAGCTGATAGTCCATGCTGCGGCAAACGTCGTAGAACTGTTCGTGCAGATGGTTATTGTCTTGCAAACGTCCCTATCTGTTGACTGAGGGATCGAGACGTGGCTGCACGATAGGTTACAGCCATGCGGATAAGATGCCTGTCATCTCGACTGCTAGTGATACGAGGCAGTTGGGCTCGAGCACGGCGTTCGGCATTACCCTTCTGAACGCACCGATTCCATATTCTGCTAACAGTCATTGGATCTCGACCAACGCGAGCAGCAGTGTCGCGATACGATAAACCGCAATCTCGATAGGCTACTATCCGACCCTTATCAAAGTCGGAAACATGATGGTACGCTGCCCTCCTTACACGAGGCATCACAACGTTTCACCAGGCAACGCCGGTCAACTGCTGTTGTGTAAGAGAAATCAGTTGGAAACTTTCCTCATATCAGCACGTTATAGCTGTCGCCACCGGTGCTAACCTTGTGTGAATGCTCTGAAAAGCTAATCCTTTGCATATCACAGCATCGTCTTCCTCTCGGTTAAATTTCGCGTCTGTAGCACGTAATCTTCGTGGTGTAGCAATTTTAAGGGCCAGTAGTGTATATTAAACTGAGAGAAAGTCGAGATGCGCGATAGTTGTGTATTGGGTTTTCACTGTATGACGACCAACTTCATACGCCGGAAGTACATTTTCAGGAGATATATGTAAAAGCGCTAATAGTCAGCATAACCTACATAACAAAGAAGACAGTAAATCGATATACTCAGAAACTGAATACTTCATGTGCTACTACTTCCAAGGTGCTAGTGCGCAAATAGTTATGTTACTCCTCTGTCATACTTCTTCAAAACTCAGTCGAAAGAAGTGCCCGGACACACGTGACAATCCATGTATGACAGGATTAAACCTATGAGCATTAAACATTGCAGAACGAACGTTACATAGATTGAAACACAGCTCGCTGTGGCGGTGCGATATGAAAGAGGAGAAACGTGCCGTCGTCAAAATCCAAGGGGGAAATAAAGAACTAAGAGAAACACAATTCTTGGGAGTCGTCGACATAGTAAAATATACTGGCAGCCGTCAAAAAGGACTGCACATTACAGAGCTACTCACACACTGAATACCGTGAATCCAAGCACGCGCCACCTCATCGCGCGTTGAAGATCGCTATATGTAGGGGCAGAAACGAAACTGAAAGGACACGCAGACTATACCTTGGCAATCACACTAAAGAAAGGGATCTCAGTGTTAAATAACGATCCAGTAGAAGAAACAGAAAATATTAACAACCACACGTATGAGAACACTTAAAAATTACTTCCAGTTAACGGGAACCAACTACCTGGTTACATCCAAAACAGAACTGAAGTCCTAGTCCTTGATGGCATACTATATTAAATCAAAATATAAAAAATCGAGAAAATGTAATAAGTATAAAAATATAAAGAACTAAACATATAAAATGGTTCTAAGTAATGCTTTGCAAAGTTAACGTACAAATCGACCCCAATCATTTTTAAAACAGGCTAGATCAGCAAGGAGAATATAGAAAACATATGATGGATCATAGTGAAAGCTGACAAAGACAAATTCATGGACGGCAACCCTCCTAAAGCTAATCTGTCAAAACCGACCAAAAAACGCCGTGTGCGGGACGGAGATGGAGAGAGGGAATGGGAGGTGGTTGGGAATAGAGAAGGAATATCGGAGAACTGATATAGGCCACAGGTACAATTATTTATCCAGGATGAATGGAAACACACCTGGGCCCTACCAGTAGCGAGGAGACTATAAGTACTCGAGATTCAATAATAGACCCCGATATTTTAGGTCTATCTGGCTATTCACCTGTTGATCTATATTACATTTAATCTGCAATGTTTTGTACTCATAGGTGTCATCCTACCATTACTGGAGTATCACGTGCTGTCCGGTATCGTCTTTTGAGAGTGTTTTGGTGACGCACTACTGGTAATGCATGGCTCGGATCGGATGCCCATCAGCCATTTCATCGAAGGTTTAATCGAGGAGTGACATCCTTTATACACTCTTGCACCTTGGAAGTCGTGGCACATGAAGTATGAGTAATTGAGGACCTCACTTCTGTCTACATTGTTCGGTAGGCTATGTTGACTATTCGTGCTTCTACTTATATAGTTTCTTTCTGTATGCAAATATGACCTGAAGATATACCTTCAGCGTACGAAACAGGTAGTCATACAGCGAAAGCATAATCAACAACTATTGTGCAATTGAATATTTACGTAGTTTAATACAGATTATTTTACCATATTCGATTTTAGATTGTTTGATTGTCTTTAAAGTTATATTCAAGTTTCTTAGCTATGTTTGTACGACTCATAAGGTTATTTGCCTTCACATACGTTGTCTCTGAAAAAATTCCACATATACAATTCATCACACGTTCCGAACGATAGTGCTGTCCTCACCTACAACACGAGAAGAAGTAAGGACTTTTACTACGGATTGTTACCCCATTATTGAAAGTGTCAATGGCTCACAAATGATTGAAATATCCGTCAACAAATATTGTTAATTATTTGTCCTAAGACATAAAATGTGTAGCAGGTAGCAGGATGAGACATAAAATATTAGGCATGTAGTTGAACAATCTAACGTTAAATCATTTCTTCCGGACAACATCTTAGCGAATTCTCATTCAAAAACTTCGACGTAACTAGCTTTAAATGTGACTGCATGATCAGTACTGACAATAATATGTTCATTAACATCAAATACAATTATGTGTACACATTCGTAAACTTACTCGTTCTTGAGCAATTCGACGAAAAATAATTCGTTCAAATAAATATTGTGGGAGGGCACAAATGCAGGTACAATGCAGTAGTAGTGATGTAGAGTTGAAAAAGCTTGGACGTGACAGACTAACGTGGAGGGCTCCATTAGACCACGCATCGGACTGAAGCTGACAACGACAAAAACAACATTAATGAAGATGACTAACGTTGTTCAGAAGAGGTCCTCTATTCATCAGCTTTATTAATTCTTCGGACAACGTACCAACTGGCTGGATGGCGAAACTAAGGCTGGAAGTTGCCGCTCCCACTCACCCAGACACCGGCAGACATGGTGGGTGGCTGCCCAGCGCAGCAAATGTACGGTGCTTCATTACAAAGCGCATGTAACAGAATTCGGAATTCTTGCGCCTATGCCGACTACGTATCAGTATATGTGCGTCCTTCGTATGCTGAAAGCTCTGTGACTGCTGACAGAGATGGGGCGGAAGACTTCCCGAGAGCAGCCTCATGGCCCGGACGGCTCTTGTGAGATACGGCTCTGTCAGTGTGTTGCCAGAGAGCGTGCGCTCTACATTTCTTATTTCTACCGCTGTGCGTTCCTTATGGACGGGCTGAAGCGTGCGCTTCTAAAAGCATTCTCTCCAAGTGTACCACTCGCTGATGGGAAGGTAATGCATCTTTTAAAGAAAACCTTCAACCACGAACACGTCGCTTTAATGGTGACAGTATGTACGTAAATAAACTTTTATCACTTTAGCCATCACTCTTGTAGTACCACAACAGGCTCCGTTGGACGAAAAGCCTGTTGAAAAAAAAACGTTCAAATGTGTGTGAAATCGTATGGGACTTAACTGCTAAGGTCATCAGTCCCTAAGCTTACACACAACTTAACCTAAATTATCCTAAGGACAAACACACACACCAATGCCCGAGGGAGGACTCGAACCTCCCCCAGGACCAGCCGCACAGCCCACGACTGCAGCGCCCAGGACCGCTCGGCTAATCCCGCGCGGCAAAAGCCTGTTGAACGACAGGTACCCTGCCACTACCGATATATCTGAAGAATGTTACATTATGGAGCCGTGCCATTTGGATGTTACTTTTGTTTACTTTAGTGAGGTTGGTCATGGAATGTGACTGTGTCTTCCGCTTCAAGAAACGGCAAGTAAGCGCTTTGTGTGATCAAGCACTATACTCTGTTTACCATAAGAATAAACCTGATGTAAACCTTACACTATGTATTCTTCCGCGTTTGCTTGAATCTCATCTGATTTAGTTTCACGTGGAGCGCAAGCCAAGCAGTGGCCAGTATAGTCAAGTACGATGGTAAACATACGTTCTATGCTGTATTACACGCACATAGACTGAGCGATAATGCGGGACATCCATACCGGCGCATTGAACTTCGACAGCGCTGGCCAGCCAGCGGTCCAACTACCCTGCAAAGAAGTGAGCAGTTGCAGTTCAGACGTATAAAGAGACGAGCAAAGAAACAATATAGCTTCGAATGTCATTTAAATTGTAAGTGTACAATTATATTCGGAGAAACTCCAGCACTTCGCGCGCTTCTTAGGTGACGAGACGGAAAGCTTGAAATGCACTCGTTCTCACCTGACATAGCGTTCTAATTACAAACAAGAGAAAATTTCTAACTTAAACATAGGGTAATTTTTCTGACCGAGCAGTGTGGAATGCAAAAGCATACTGCAGGGATTTCTCCTTATAGTTGAATACTGAAGCCACTGAAGGTATTAATTAGTCAGTCGTCTGGTAATCTCTTAGCTCCTTCCTTATCCGAATCCGAGAAATACATTCCAGTTCTGTCAGTGTCACCTGCTACGTTGATCATTTACCTCATTGTTTTCAAATATATTTACAAGAACAGTGTGGTAAATGATTAATTCTAAGCCAAATTTTAATATTAAATATTTGTCAATGGATACTTAACATTATTTACTTGCAGACTGAGTGCACCTAATATGGGCTAGAATTGACTTACCACTGTTTATTAGTGCAAAACCACTGCAAGACACCAATTTAAAACGTCCAAATTGTTCCAGTTTTTAATTTTAAGATCTGCATTAACAAGTCTCGAAATAACAAAAAAAACTCAAAAATTAATCAGTGTGTCTGCACAATGCTACATTAGTTTTAGCAACCATCTTACAACAGCATGTAAAAATATTAAGAATGGCCGATAACATTTCTACCATCACCGTGCAATTAATTATTTATGACGTATTGCTTTAGAGACATCATATATGAAGACCTCGGCAGTAGACTATGGTGAAGTAGGCAACGTAGCTTCCTTTACTAGCTAAAACTAATATTCACATTTACCTGAGTACCAAATTTTGGAAATGCATCTGGGTTCGCGAATACATTCAGCACCTTTTTATCTGATGTGATAAAGAAGAAACAGGAGTCGATTTAGAAGAGACAGGGGATCCAGTATTAGAACCAGAATTTAAAAGAGCTTTGGAGGACCTACGATCAAATAAGGCAGAATCGATGGATAGAATTCCATCCGAATTTCTAAAATCATTGAGGGAAATGTTAACAAAAACGACTATTCACGTTGGTGTGTAGAATGTATGAATTTGGTGACATGCCATCTGACTTTCGAAAAAATATCATCCACACAATAGTTCCGAAGGCTGCAAGAGCTCACAAGTGCGAGAATTATCGCAGATACATCTTAGCAGCTCATTCATAAAAGTTTTTGACAAGAATAATGTACGGAACAATGGTAAAGAAAACTGAGGATGTGTTAGATGACGATCAGTATGGCTTTAGGAAAGATAAAGGAACGAGAGAGGCTGTTCTGACGTTGTGGTTGATAATGGAAGCAAGACTTTTGAAAATTCTAGACACGATCATAGCATTTGTCGACCTGGAAAAAGCATTCGGCAAAGTAAAATGGGGCAAGATGTTCGAAATTCAGAGAAAAATAAGGGTAAGCTATAGGGAGAGACGGGTACAATACAATATGTACAAGAGCCAAAAGGGAATAATAAGAGTGGACGACCAGGAATGAAGTGCTCGGATTAAAAAGGGCTTAAGAGAGGAATGTAGTCTTTCACCCCTACTGTTCAGTCTGTACATCGAAGAAGCAATGATGGAGATAAAAGAAAGTTTCAGGAATGGAACTAAATTCAAGGTGGAAGGATATAATTCATACGATTCGCAGATGACATTGCTATCCTGAGTGAATGTGAATAATTACATGATATGCTGAATGGAATGAAAAATCTAATGAGTGCAAAATATGGATTGAGAGTAAATCGAAGCAAGACGAAAGCAATGAGAAGTAGCAGAAAGGAAACAGCGATGATCACAAAATCAGGTTTGATGGTCATGAAGGAGATGAAATTAAGTTATTCATCTATCTAGGCAGTAAAATAACCAATGAGTGGCGGAGCGAGGAGGAGATCAAAAGCAGATTAGTACTGGGAGCGAGGGCTTTCCCGGCCCAGAGAAATCTGCTAGTATAAAAAAAGGGCCTTAACATGAGGAAGAAATTCCCGAGCGTTGTTTGTTTGTATTGTATGTTAGTGAAACATGGACTGTGGGAAAACTGGATCAGAAGACATTCTAATCATTTGAGGTATGGTGCTACAGACGAGTGTTGAAGCTTAAGTGGACTGATAACGTAAGAAATGTGGAGCTTCTGCGTAGAATCGGAGAGGAAAGGTATATGTGGAAAACACTGACAATGTGAAGGGACATGATGATAGGACGTCTGTTAAGACATCAGTGAGTGACTTGCATGGTACTAGAGGGCAAAAACTGTAGAGGAAGATTGAGATTGGAATACGTGTAGCTAATCAATGGTGACGTAAGTTTCGACCTCAAAGCTTGGCGCAGGGGTTCGTCACCCTCGTGCTCGCCGACGCTGCAAAACTCGAGGTGTTGATACATGAGAAAGAAATGCGATAGCTTCAAGTTCGTGTGAGCTGTAGGATCCTTTAGTTACGTCAAATTATCACCAAATTTCACCATAGTTTTCCTGAACGCAACCATGGACGTTTCACACGCTGATAAGGTTGTCACAGAGCCTGTTACCAACATTTCATCCATTCTTTTGATGTTGCTGCAATGGAGGTGAACTCGCGGCATCCAGCGTTGAGCAAAACGTATCAGACGACAATGGGTCCCTGTACGACCCGCAGTTCGGCGACATCCTCGGTGAAACCGGTACACCTTCTTTGATCACGTTAGAAATAAATCCGTCCAAACAGACATCGGAAGGCCCAAAGATACCGATCGAACGCCCTGTCATCTTAGATGATAGGTGTCACTGGATGCGGATGTGGAGCGGCATGTAGATATTATACCGATCTCCCGGTAGTTGTCAGTTTTAGTAACCGGAGCTGCCACTTCTCGGAGAAGAACCTCAGATGGTCTGAGGACTCAGCAGGCCCCTACAGTCACCCATCCAAGTGCTAGACAAGCCCGAAAACCCTAAACTTCGGTGATCTCACGGGAACCGGTGTTACCGCTGCGGCAAGGGCGCCTTGAAAAGTTTCGATACGAAGTTATACTGCCAGCTGCTGTAGCACCTGAATATGAGGCAACCCTCTCGACACCCCTTGCGTGCTGTTCGCCTACCTTCTGGCGCTAGGGCGGCCTCCAGGCTGATTCGGTGTCGAAGTTTCTGACAGGTACATTTGCAACGTGCTCAACAAAGTTGCGTGCGTGGCACCGAGGGCGTCGCCGAAGTGGAGGGTTTCAGAGGCGCTTATTGTCATTTTATTCGCCCTCCTGAGGCCGAAATCAGGACGGTTGAAAAAGCATAAGGACCTTTTGTTGCTTCGGATCACGTTCAGATTTCGTGAAATGGTTTTGAACGGCCCTTAATGCTTCCATCCGGCACACGCAAAAAAAAAATTGCGGTCGTGCTGCTCTCCAAACGGGTGTGGGGTTGTAATCATGTTCAATGGGAGTGCAGCCCCAAAATATCCGCAGAGAGGGGTTGAAATGCTCGAGGGTTGTCAACATTGTCAAAGATGGTCAAAGACAGCTTTCTTTGTTCATCACACAGCGAACTGTACGGAATCAACGCTACAGGAATGAGGTGAATTCATTGACACTCTTTGTTAGTCCCTGTGCCCTTTTCGTGTCGAGTCTAAGAGGCGGTGTGGCTGAAACGTTTACCTCGTCCACCGATTGCGTGTCACGGCTCTGACCTCCATCGCAGAAACCTCAAAATAAGGGTTGACACGTGGATAAGAGGGCTGTAACAACATTCTCATCGTGTGGCACGCCCACGGTGGCGATGGGCAGAATTCTGGTGAAATTTGTTGCCAATGTGGCATCATTAACCAATCTTGCAGTTCACATAAACTTCGAAGCTATGTCCTTTTTCCGTATTTACCAGCACCCTGCGTCGCCGAGCACGAAAGTGATGATGTAGAGCGCCATGCTTTTACACCATTACATAAGAACGTAATAGCCATCTATGAGCCAAATTCCAAATTTAAACGTCACGAGAGGAATCGGTTACGGGGTTTCGAAAAAGTAATCGTTTAATTCTGTTACGTAGTGGAAGCACCAACAGTTTTGCCACTGTCTCGGCATTTTCATATCTCTAGGAATCCAAAGAGGAACATCAGTGTTCCATCTATCCCCTTTTTGCATAAACACATGAACCACCCGTCTACATGTTTTCATTGCATTCACAATAGCTTCTGTCACTCCAGTCAGCTACCTGGCTCGTTTGGCTATTATCCTGCATCTGTTTGTAAACCTCATCATGATCCCTGAGGAGCCCTTTGCTTTTGACTGAATCAGGAAGAGTACTGAAAGGTGTAGATGAGCTAAAACTATGTTATGGAAAACATATCACGCAATTGTTGTATAATGTCAGTCAACCGTAAGAGCAGTCCTCCTTTGGTTCAACCATCGAGAAGAAATCATAAGGAATGGTGAAATTAATTTCGTATTGTGCAATGCATATTACAGTGATTTTCAGAGAATGAGAGAAAATGCAGATGTATAACTCTTAATGTCAGTCACTGTGTACAGTGACGTCATTCTTTAGTTTTAAAAATAATTTAATAGGTAGAACTTTTTTATTTTCGCTTGGTGTATATCTTTTAGAAAGAATATGTAGCAGATAATATATAGATATCTGGAAGTGGTGCTATGGACTCTTCATGAGATTAATACTGTATGGCGAGATGTGTATCTGTGTCGGTGTCATATCTGTGGTTTGTGGTTCCATCGGTTGTAACCTATGCAGACCAGTAAATAAGCAAGTGGCCAGTCCACGGACTGGCTGGAGTGCTGTGCTGGAGACAAACTTCCTGTGACTAGAAGGCAGTACTGCAAGCGCGCCATCGGCAACTTCACACGAGTCAGCTTTCGATGACTTTCGCAAACAATGTCGCCACGTGATTTCGTAAGCTTTCCCGGAGAAGACCATTTGATAATCTTCTCTTCTTTGTTTTAAAGTTGACACATTATTTCGAGGGTCTACCTAGCCCCCATCTTCAAATAAATCGCTGCTGTTGCTGATTCTCATCGTACCGATGCTATTCTGGAGGTGGTGCAGAGGGCAGTCAGCGTATGCGCAAAGCGGGAACGGTTGCAGGCGAAAACAGTATCCGCCTATAGGGCTTCGGCAACACTAAGGTATTCCGACAGAGACGTTTAAAAATTTGACTTGCGTGAATGATTGAGACAGGCGCGAGAAGCAGCAACGCCCAGCCCACTGCACCTGTTAGGAATCAACTTACACCGATTCGACTGTAGTAAAGTCATCGACGGTGAAAACGAAGAAAAACGGGCTAAAGCTGCCGCAAATGTTCGTCAAAATCTTTTACCAATTGAGAATTTTTGCATGTAAGTGCAGGGGTTCCATGACTTGCTCGGAGGATAGTCTTGGTACCTATTAATACAATTACTAGCAGCCCTACTTCCACTTCCAGAATGAAATTTTCACGCAGCAGCCGAGTGTGCACTGATATGAAACTTTCTGGAAGATTAAAAATGTGTGCCAGACCGAGACTCGATCTCGGGACCTTCGCCTTTCGAACATAAGTGCACTACATTCTGTGCTACCCAAGCATGACTCATAACCCACTCACTCAGCTTTAATTCCGCCAGTACCTCGTCTCCCAGCCTGTGGCTAGACCATGACTCCGCAATATCCTTTCTTCCAGGAGTGCTAGTCCTTCAGTGTTTTCAGGAGAGCTTCTGCGAAGTTTGGAAGGTAGAAGACGAGGTACTAGTGGAATTAAAGCTGTGAGGACGTCTCATGAGTCGTGCTTGGGTAGCTCAGAAGGTCGAGCATTGGCTCGCGAAAGGCAAGGGTTCCGAGTTCAAGTCCCTGCCCGGCACACAGTTTCTATCTGCCAGGAAGTTTCTAAGTTCACTTGATTGTTTGCACCATCTGACCCCACCCATCTGCTCTGACCCATGAGTCCTATGTGGCGTCAAGATTTTACATTGCGAAGAATGTAAGCGGCCTGTTTTTAAATGTTATCTGTTGTTGTTGTCTTGGTTACTAGTGTAATCTATGCCGTTAATTCCAAATACTGTATGTTGCGACGAACGAGGTTATGATTTGGGTGGTAGCTACATACCTTAACTTACGTATAGAGGAAGTAATGGAAGTTACTTCACCAACATTTGACTGTCTGTTTCTGTATTTGACAAAGTTTCTGAGTGTAAGGTTAGGCAGTAACTTCAGGACACAAGTTAAATTTTTGTGAGAGAATAGATTAATGATTGTAACTATGAAGCTGTTTCTTGCACTTGTTTGGCTGTTTTTGCAAAGTGGCAAATTTGTTGAGGGTGTGGTTAGACAGGAAGCTAAGTGCATGTTCCAAATGATCGTGAGTGAAAAGATTACTGAAGTAACTTTAACTTTGGTTTTTACAAATATTAGAATTTTTTTTTTTTCTTTTTTCGGATGTGACGTCATGGAGCCACCGTGTGGTGTTCTTATACGGATCATTTTCTTGTTACGGGTGGCTCACTCTTGTGGCTGATGTTTGTTTATGTGAAGTGGTTCGTAGAAATTGTGTAGCTGAATGGATTCCAGTTTTTGTTATTTATTGATTATTTATTTGTTTACGGTTTCTGACCTGTTAATTTTAATTTGTGCTGCGATTCTAATTTCTTAATTTATACATTTTCATTGAGTTAATTCTGGAGTAATTTTTCTGATTAAGCTGTCGTTATGTGCGGGTATCTGGCATCTCTGTCTTTGTATTAGCTACATAGGTCAAGCGGAATGCTCGATTTCGATTTGTTTTTGTTTAACAGGAATTCGTGTGCGCCATTTCTCGATTTTGGAGCTGCCTTTCGCGGGGTTCTGGTATCGTTGTCTTCGTTGAATTATTCAATTCCTGTTTTGTGTACTTTGTAAATTTTTGCTCGATTAATTCTAAAGGAATTCGTGTGTGTGATTTTGGATTTTTTTGTTGTTGTTTTGGAATGATCTTAGCTGGATTAACCTTTTCTTGTTTCTTCCCTCACAAAACCCCTCATTCCGCGATCTTCCCATTAATTACATTCTACTAACAGATTGAAATATTTCGGGTGTTTCTATGTTTCTTTTCGACAGTAGTGATGCCATAGGGTGGTGGGTTTTCGGGTTCCGCTGGATAGGTCAGGAGTCCACTACACGCAGCAAGCGGCTACGCGGGTAGGAGGGGTTGTGTGGCGTGGACTGGGATGTTTTTTAGGTTAGATGGCCTCGGGCAAGTACAGAAGGGGCAACAGCCTCAAAGGGTGCGGGGTAAAGTCAGGACATGCGGGGACCAAGCAGCAATCGGTATTGTAATTGTAAACTGCCGAAGCTGCATTGGTAAAGTACCGGAACTTCAAGCGCTGGTAGAAAGCACCGAAGCTGAAATCGTTATAGGTACAGAAAGCTGGCTGAAGCCAGAGACAAATTCAGCAGAAATTTTGGCATAGGCACAGACGGTGTTCAGAAAGGATAGATTGCATGCAACCGGTGGTGGCGTGTTTGCCGCTGTTAATAGTAGTTTATCCTGTAGTGAAGTAGAAGTGGATAGTTCCTGTGAAATATTATGGGTGGAGGTTACACTCAACAACCGAGCTAGGTTAATAATTGGCTCCTTTTACCGACCTCCCGACTCAGCAGCATCAGTGGCAGAACAACTGAGAGAAAATTTGGAATACATTTCACATAAATTTTCTCAGCATATTGTAGTCTTAGGTGGAGATTTCAATTTACCAGATATAGACTGGGACACTCAGATGTTTAGGACGGGTGGTAGGGACAGAGCATCGAGTGACATTATACTGAGAGCACTATCCGAAAATTACCTCGAGCAATTAAACAGATAACCGACTCGTGGAGATAACATCTTGGACCTACTGATAACAAACAGACCCGAACTTTTCGACTCTGTAAGTGCAGAACAGGGAATCAGTGATCATAAGGCCGTTGCAGCATCCCTGAATATGGAAGTTAATAGGAATATAAAAAAGGGAGGAAGGTTTATCTGTTTAGCAAGGGTAATAGAAGGCAGATTTGAGACTACCTAACAGATCAAAACGAAAATTTCTGTTCCGACACTGACAATGTTGAGTGTTTATGGAAAAAGATTAAGGCAATTGTAAAATGCGTTTTAGACAGGTACGAGTAAAACTGTGAGGGACAGGAAAAACCCACCGTGGTTCAACAACAAAGCTAGGAAACTACTGCGAAAGCAAATAGAGCTTCATTCCAAGTTTAAACGCAACAAAAACCACGCAGACAAACAGAAGCTAAACGATGTGAAAGTTAGCGTAAGGAGGGCTATGCGTGAAGCGTTCAGTGAATTCGAAAGTAACATTCTATTTACCGACTTGACAGAAAATCCTAGGAAGTTCTGGTCTTACATTAAATCAGTAAGTGGCTCGAAACAGCTTATCCAGACACTCCGGGATGATGATGGCATTGAAACAGAGGATGACACGCGTAAAGCTGAAATACTAAACACCTTTTTCCAAAGCTGTTTCACAGAGGAAGACCGCACTGCAGTTCCTTCTCTAAATCCTCGCACAAACGAGAAAATGGCTGACATCGAAATAAGTGCCCAACGAATAGAAAAGCAACTGGAATCACTCAACAGAGGAAAGTCCACTGGACCTGACGGGATACCAATTCGATTCTAGACAGAGTACGCGAAAGAACTTGCCCCCTTCTAACAGCCGTGTACCGCAAGTCTCTAGAGGAACGGAAGGTTCCAAATGATTGGAAAAGAGCACAGGTAGTCCCAGTCTTCAAGAGGGGTCGTCGAGCAGATGCGCAGAACTATAGACCTATATCTCTGACATCGATCTGTTGTAGAATTTTAGTACATGTTTTTTGCCCGAGTATCATGTCGATTTTGGAAAGCCAGAATCTGCTCTGTAGGAATCAACATGGATTCCGGAAACAGCGATCGTGTGAGACCCAACTCACTTTATTTGTTCATGAGACCCAGAAAATATTAGATACAGGCTCCCAGGTAGATGCTATTTTCCTTGACTTCCGGAAGGAGTTCGATACAGTTCCGCACTGTCGCCTGATAAACAAAGTAAGAGCCTACGGAATGTCAGACCAGCTGTGTGGCTGGATTGAAGAGTTTTTAGCAAACAGAACACAGCACGTTGTTATCAATGGAGAAACGTCTACAGACGTTAAAGTAACTTCTGGCGTGCCACAGGGGGTGTTATGGGACCATTGCTTTTCACAATATATATAAATGATCTAGTAGATAGTGTCGGAAGCTCCATGCGGCTTTTCGCGGATGATGCTGTAGTATACAGAGAAGTTGCAGCATTAGAAAAATGTAGCGAAATGCAGGAAGATCTGCAGCGGATAGGCACTTGGTGCAGGGAGTGGCAACTGTCTCTTAACACAGACAAATGTAATGTATTGCGAATACATAGAAAGAAGGATCCTTCATTGTATGATTATATGATAGCGGAACAAACACTGGTAGCAGTTACTTCTGTAAAAGATCTGGGAGTATGCGTGCGGAACGATTTGAAGTGGAATAATCATATAAAATTAATTGTTGGTAAGGCGGGTACCAGGTTGAGATTCATTGGGAGAGTCCTTAGAAAATGTAGTCCATCAACAAAGGAGGTGGCTTACAAAACACTCGTTCGACCTATACTTGAGTATTGCTCATCAGTGTGGGATCCGTACCAGATCGGGTTGACGGAGGAGATAGAGAAGATCCAAAGAAGAGCAGCGCGTTTCGTCGCAGGGTTATTTGATAACCGTGATAGCGTTACGGAGATGTTTAGCAAACTCAAGTGGCAGACTCTGCAAGAGAGGCACTCTGCATCGCGGTGTAGCTTGCTGTCCAGCTTTCGAGAGGGTGCGTTTCTGGATGAGGTATCGAATATATTGCTTCCCCCTACTTATACCTCCCGAGTAGATCACGAATGTAAAATTAGAGAGATTCGAGCGCGCACGGAGGCTTTCAGACAGTCGTTCTTCCCGCGAACCATACGCGATTGGAACAGAAAAGGGAGGTAATGACAGTGGCAGGTCATTCAATACCCGCCCTACAATTGTTTTATTCCCAATACTTACGTTGTGAACTATATTTTAGTGAGTAAAGTTTACGAGTTTCCTGTCACCCGGAGCCAAGTATAACACTCGCTTACTGTGACACAAGCTAGTGTTACACTGTGGGAGGATTTTGGTTTTTGACTGTGCGTGTTTCTAATGGATGAGGGTATCAGACAGTAATTTTGAATATATTGTAATTAATAGAAAAACTAAACAGGGTTTTTCTTTGGGGATAATGAAAGTAGTAAAGTTCATATACAAATGAAAAATCGAACTGTCGCCAACCCAATTACGCACTTTAATTTGAACATTATGTTCAATAAAAATGAATGTTAGTTGTTGTAGAGACTTTCATTAAGGTTCCCTTTGTGTAGCACGCTGGATACACGCGAATACAGGGCAGTCTAAGTTGCGGTTAGCAGTAGATCATTAATACACATTCCAATAATCACAGAAACCAAAACAGTACCTCATTGATAATAATAACGGTTACATTCACTATCATTACCTGAGTCATTACAGAACTAAAGTTGGACATGGAAAGCTTTCTAACTAAACTGACATAAAATTATCAAAAATAAAATTAAATAATACCACAATTACACTGTTTACGCTCCCATTTATAGAACTGTATCAGATTTCTTTAGTAGCAATAATATTCTAATTATCTTTCTAATATGAGAAAATTATGGTGGGGACCCACAAACTGATACTGTATCACTCTCCCGACTCAATGATTATTTCAGTTGTAAGATTCAATTCAACTAAATTTAATTGTTAGCCCCACTTGGAATCGTTTATTTGTTCACCCTTCAAAGCAAGTTACTCAACACTGAGTTCGATTAACCACAAAAAACCTTCATGATAGCAATCAAGGTCAAACTATGCTTCAAATAACTTTAATTTGTGGGCTTTTTTCATTACCTGTGAAGCTGTTATTTTAGACAGTAACATTTACACAGTCTGGCACTGAATTTTAGCACTTTTGTTACATAGAAATAAATCACTAATTCGTTAGAAACAGGGTACTCGGTATTCTTAACACTTAGGAGGGGATCCTGTATAGGTTTATGATTAGGATAAAAGTCATGGTTCTAAAGACAGCTTTATAGCACATAGGTTATTATTGAAAACACTCACACAAATTAACTCGTCCAAGCACTAATGCATATCTGTTCGCATTGAAGTTGGTGGCGGAGGGGCGAAGTAGTTGTGGCAAGCGACCTGGCAACTAATTGTACTCACGTCTCTTGATATTTGAATGCTATGTGCAGTTTCTTCTTGGCGAGTGATTTTTTACGTGTTAGAGCCATTCCTTGTTGCCGAGAGTACCATGCAACAGCCGAATCCACATCCGAGGCAAAATTCCTTGCAAAACTGCTCCAAAATACCTCCCTGGGCACCCTCGATGTGTAGCGTGCAACGGCTAGCCAGCCACTGACTGCGTACCGTTCCCACAGAGGAGCCGCCCAGTTCGACAGCCGAGCCACTTCCGTTGCGGAGGGACTTCCCTATACCTTTTATGTTATACAATATAAGCGTCCTAAGCATGAACCCGCTTCCAATATACAATGTTTTCATTATAAACATACAAATACTATAAAATTTCATTATTTTAAACATTATTTAGCTTTTTCTATACATACATCACAAACTTTACTGTCACAAATCAATCACCTTAACTAACTAAGAATAAACACTTCATAATCACAGATACACAGTTACATAGTATAAAGCCACTTCTAATCGATATAGGTGTTACAACTTCACGAGTTGGAATTTTTTAATGTGAATGTAGCTGGTGCTTAACTACATTAAAACATTTGCCTTACTTATTTACTTTATTTGAAGATAAAAATATAGTGACTACTGGTGATATTTTATACTTCATTCATTATGCTATTTCGTGGCACCATAAGGCTAGCGCTTGAAAATTATTCACGAATATAAAAATACAAAAAATAAAAGAAAAGTAATACAAATAAAATAAAGTAAATAAAATCCTAAACTTCGTCATTTCTCTACTCATTTACTAATTTAATTTTTTAGAATTTTGGAAGTTTCCCATGCTCGCAGAAATTAGGCTAATGAAAAAGCCCCCAAGTGCACTCAGCATGCCCTCTTACTACTTTGGTCGGAAGTGTGGGAGATGCATACTGTAGGGAGAGGCCTGGAAATAAGATCAGCGACAAAGTTCAAATGGATGTCGGCTGCATTAGCAATGATGCTTGCGCAGGGCAGAGTACCATGTATAGTTGCATCAAACCATTCTTTGGACTGAAGATCACAACAATAAAAGCATGCAGTCTGCCTTGGCTACAGGTAATAAACCTTAAACAGGTATTAATTCAAATACATTCTGCCCATGGAAGTCTACACACTTACAACATTGACGATGTGCAGTTGAATTTCTTTGAGGCTGCAGTTACACTGTAGTTACAATTGGTAGTTCAGCTGAATAGAAATGGCCGTTCCGAAAAAGAGAGTATAAATATCAGCACCACAAAGTCAACTGCATGGAAGTCCTGAGTGATGGTGGAAATACTACATTTTGGCAGATGACAGAAGAAAAACAATTTTGGAGAAAAAAGAATATAGTAATATAGTCACTTAATAGACGATGCTAGGAGGATGAAGCTATATGCCCACAGAGAAAATATGAGGACCGAGCGAGGTGGCGCAGTGGTTAGACACTGGACTTGCATTCAGGAGGACGACGGTTCAATCCCACGTCCGGCCATCCTGATTTAGGTTTTCCGTTATTTCCCTAAATCGCTCCAGGCAAATGCCGGGATGGTTCCTTTCAATGGGCACGGCCGACTTTCTCCCCCGTCCTTCCTTAATCCGATGAGACCGATGACCTCGCTGTCTGGTCTCCTTCCTCAAAACAACCAACCAACCAAGAAAATATCAGGAAAGTCAAAAGGAAATGGTTATCAGGACTTATTTAGCATATAGAAAATTAACAACACCTTTACGAGAAATAGTGAACAAAAGCTCACTTCCATAAGAAATGGCCGGCCGATGTGGCCGAGCAGTTCTAGGCACTTCAGTCTGGAAACGCGCGACCGCTACTGTCGCAGGTTCGAATCCTGCCTCGGGTATGGATGTGTGTGATATCCTTAGGTTATTTAGGTTTAAGTAGTTCTAAGTTCTAGGGGACTGATGACCTCAGATGTTAAGTCCCATAGTGCTCAGAGCCATTTTGAACCGTAAGAAATAAGCGAATGTACGATTTTAGCTTCTGGCATATGACTCTAAATTAAGTTACATACCAGATCAAAACTGAAGAAACTGTAAAAAAGGTGGGAATTTAAGGAGATGGGATCTCGATAAACTGACTAAACCAGAGGTTGTACAGAGTTTCAGGGAGAGCATAAGGGAACAATTGACAGGAATGGGGGAAAGAAATACAGTAGAAGAAGAATGGGTAGCCTTGAGGGATGAAGTAGTGAAGGCAGCAGAGGATCAGGTAGGTAAAAAGACGAGGACTAGTAGAAATCCTTGGGTAACAGAAGAAATATTGAATTTAATTGATGAAAGGAGAAGATATAAAAATGCAGTAAATGAAGCAGGCAGAAAGGAATACAAACGTCTCAAAAATGAGATCGACAGGAAGTGCAAAATGGGTAAGCAGGGATAGCTAGACGACAGATGTAAGGATGTAGAGGCTTATCTCACTAATGGTAAGATAGATACTGCCTACAGGAAAATTAAAGAGACCTTTGGAGAGAAGAGAACCACTTGTATGAATATCAAGAGCTCAGATGGAAACCCAGTTCTAAGCAACGAAGGGAAAGCAGAATGGTGGAAGGAGTATATAGAGGATCTATTCAAGGGCGATGTATTTGAGGACAATATTATGGAAATGGAAGAGGATGTAGAGGAAGATGAAATGGGAGATATGATACTGCGTGACGAGTTTGACAGAGCACTGAAAGACCTGAGTCGAAACAAGGCCCCGGGAGTAGATAACATTCCATTAGAACTACTGACAGCCTTGGGGAGCCAGTCCTGACTAAACTCTACCATCTGGTGAGCAAGATGTATGAGACAGGCGAAGTACCCTCAGACTTCAAAAAGAATATAATAATTTCAATCCCAAAGAAAGCAGGTGTTGACAGATGTGAAAATTACCGAACTATCAGTTTAATAAGTCACGGCTGCAAAATACTAACGCGAATTTTTTACAGACGAATGGAAAAACTAGTAGAAGTCGACCTCGGAGAAGATCAGTTTGGATTCCGTAGAAATATTGGAACACGTGAGGCAATACTGACCCTACGACTTATCTTGGAAGCTAGATTAAGGAAAGGCAAACCTACGTTTCTAGCATTTGTAGACTTAGAGAAAGCTTTTGACAATGTTGACTGGAATACTCTCTTTCAGATTCTGAAGGTGGCAGGGGTAAAATACAGGGAACGAAGGGCTATTTACAATTTGTACAGAAACCAGATGGCAGTTGTAAGAGTCGAGGGGCATGAAAGAGAAGCAGTGGTTGGGAAGGGAATGAGACAAGGTTGTAGCCTATCCCCGATGTTATTCAATCTCTATATTGAGCAAGCAGTAAAGGAAACAAAAGCAAAATTCCGAGTAGGTATTAAAATCCATGGAGAAGAAATAGAAACATTGAGGTTCGCCGATGAAATTGTAATTCTGTCAGACAGCAAAGGTCTTGGAAGAGAAGTTGATCGGAAGGGACAGTCTTGAAAGGAGGATATCGGATGAACATCAACAAAAGCAAAACGAGGATAATGGAATGTAGTCAAATTAAATCGGGTGAATCTGAGGGAACTGTATTAGGAAATGAGACACTTAAAGTAGTAAAGGAGTTTTGCTATTTGGGGAGCAAAATAACTGATGATGGTCGAAGTAGAGACGATATAAAATGTAGACTGGCAATGACAAGGAAAGCGTTTCTGATGAAGAGAAATCTGTTAACATCGAGTATAGATTTAATTGTCAGGAAGTCATTTCTGAAAGTATTTCTATGGAGTGCAGCCATGTATGGAAGTGAAACATGGACGATAAATAGTTTGGAAAGGAAGAGAATATAAGCGTTCGAAATGTGGTGCTACAGAAGTATGCTGAAGATTAGATGGGTATATCACGTAACTAATGAGGAGGTATTGAATAGGATTGGGGAGAGGAGAAGTTTGTGGCACAACTTGACTAGATGAAGCGATCGATTGGTAGGACATGTTCTGAGGCATCAAGGGATCACCAATTTAGCATTGGAGGGCAGCGTGGAGGGTAAAAATCGTAGATGGAGACCAAGAGATGAATACACCAAGCAGATTCAGAAGGATTTAGGTTGCAGTAGGTACTGGGAGATGAAGAAGCTTGCACAGGATAGAGTAGCATGGAGAGCTGCATCAAACCAGTCTCAGGACTGAAGACCACAACAACAACAAACCGTATTATGTTCCATTCGCGAATGTAATGAGAAGAAATTCTTGTATTTAGTGTGGCGCCGTAACAATCATAGTGACTCCTGTGCCTCGCACTCCTCCTTGACTTGCAAAGTGCAGATATAATCTTCAACAAAACGTTGCCAGGTATGTGGCCAGGCCGTGACAATATTTATAAAACTAACATTTCGGTCACTTCCTCTTTATCAGGACGATGTATTTACTGATTTATATCACCCTAATAAAAACAACTTGCTATAGTGACTGAAACGAGCGTTTTCTAAACATATCCTGATTCGTGTTTTGAAGATGACAAACGGCTGCAGAGACTTACGCTGGTGTATGAATAAAATGTTGGCATGGATGCAGACTAAAATCATTGTACCAACTGGTGGCAGGCATTACAAGAAATAATCCGAGCTGCTACGGAAGCTGGACGTAAGGAACTTCTCATTGATTGCACTGACTGCAAAGTTCATCTTTCCTTCTTTTTTTCTAATCTTTTGGACGCTGTTAATAGTGTAACAGTAGTTATGTTTGACTCACGTTGGGACAATAAGCTTATTATCAGGCAGTATTCATCAAGAAAAACGCGCCTTACAGAAAGAGAAGAAAAAAAACGTTTGGAAAACAAATTAATTTTCATTAAAAAGCTTTTTATCTCCGTAAATTTCATCCCGCAGCCTTTCTCTAAATAGGGGAGACTGCAACTTCTTTACGAATTGAGAAACAAACACTTTATACATTTCTGATAGCATACTAAAAGCAAAACAACTTTTATCTCAGAAATTCCGTCGAATAATGAAACAGGAAGTAGAGTTTCGTATTATTGAGAATATTTTTAAGAAAGTTAGACATCGATTTTTTTGGTCGACTTTCACGTACATTCGTTCTTTGTGCTTTTACTTGGACGACAGAACGCTCTTTAGAGATGGTTAAAAAATACTTTACAAACAAGTACATACGCATCCGTAACATAGGCCTAAAATTCTTGAACGGCAGTTTCCTTTATCGGGTTGTGCGGATATACTTTGGATCTAAGAAAACACTGAAAGCATTTTATCTAGTGATCTATATGAGCAGTCTAGCTCATATGCCAACAGGCTGATAGGTTACGATGAAAAAGAATAGGACTTTGGTCTTCAACATGTGGTTAGTGTCAATGTTTTCAGTAGGTACATTAGAAAAGATGGATCTGCCACTAGCCAACTCAACATTCATTGCAATAACATACAAAAGTTATAGACAGGAACTGACATGTGTAGAAACTACGAATTCAGTTTCACCAGGTTTGTTTCAATCTCCTACGTAGCGATGGTGTATGTAATGAATGGTGACACGAGCCATAGAAGGTCATATCCTTTTTATTTGTTTCACGGAGATTGACATGAGCTGTGTTCAGCATAAATTTGCCTACGAATGAAAAACTGATCTTGGACTCGGAGCCACATTTATTCGTAACGTCAACGTATACGTTTACGTTCCCGCGTTACATTAACGACGGAAAGCTCAAATAATGGAATATGATTTAATAGTCGAAATTTCATTTGTAAAAATTATAGTAAAATGAACATTCTTTAGCGAAAGTAATGTCAACAAAGAAATTCGATGAGATAAACAGAGTTGTTTACAGTCGGCATTATTAATTCAACTGTTCATCAAAGCAAATACTTCGCTGTACTGAATCTGAAAGGCGCTACACACACAGATAAGATTCTATGTGTCTGTCTGTGTGTGTGTGTGTGTGTGTGTGTGTGTGTGTGTGTGTGTGCAATATGTGTTGAATATAATTTCAAATATATAAGCTAGTCTTATGACAGTGTAGAATGACGCAGAAATTACAATAAAAGCGAAGTCCACAGAATATTATTACTCATTTTCCAGTTTAATGTCTTGAATTGAACGTCTCATCATTTCATAATGTGATGAGCTCTCGCATATTTATTGCCAGTCTGGGACAGCTGCAATAATCTATGACTTTTTTGCAGTCCAAGTGCCGTCTTCTGTGTCTCAGAGACACGATGTACTCCTTATTATAGTGTACATTCCCACTGACACATACACTGCGCAGTCACATTACTGTGACCACCGCCTATGTTCGACGTCAACGTAGAGTAGCCACTCACAGACGGCACAAGGCAGCACTAGATGTCGACGGTGTACAAAACCTGTACGGTGGGCGATGGGGTGAAGGTGGGGGGGGGGGGCGGGAGGTGGGGGGAGTGGGCGGAGAGTGGGACACGGATAATAGTGCAGTCGTTGCCGTAATGTGGAAACGGAGCAATTTCTCTGACGACTAAAAGGGTATCACCTACATCTACATTATTATTCTGCAGTTCACAATTAAATGCCTCGTAGACGGTCTGTCAAACCACCTTTAAGCTATTTGTCGACCGATCCACTCTCGACAGCTCATGGGGAAAAACGAACACTTAAATTTTTCTGGTTTTTATTTTGTTGTGATGATCATTCCTCCCTATGTAGTTGGGACCAACAAAATATTTTCAGACCATGAGGACAAAGACGGTGACTGACATTTCATGACTATACTGCGGCAACGAAACTTGCCTATGCTTGAGTGACTGCCATCCCAGTTCGCTTATCATATCCATCCCTCCTATTTCGTGATAATACAAAATGAGCTGCCATTTTTTGAATTTATTCGATGTCCTCCGTCAATCCCATCTGATGCGGATCCCACATCGCACAGCAGTACTCCAGAAGAGGCCAGACAAGCGTAATGTAAGCAGTCCCTTTAGTAGGCCTGTTGCATTTTCTAAGTGTCCAGGCAATAAATCGCAGTCTTTGGTTTGCTTTCTGCGCAACATTATCTGTGTGGTCGTCCCAGTTTAAGTTATTCGTAACTACAATCCCTAAGTATTTAGCTGAACTTACAGCCTTTATATTTGTGTGATTTATTGTCTAACTGAAATTCATTGGCATTCGGGCCAAAGGTTGAAGCCCTTCCGAAACGGCTAAGTTTGTATACTGTTCGCGTACCGCTGTGGTTAAAGCATATCGAGGATGACATGTTGGCGTTAACCAAAACTGACGCCGAGGTAACTGTGATGCACCACAGACCATAGATAACAGGGTGAACGACGGCTGCTGAGATGAGTCTGGGCGAACAGACGTGCAACTGTTGAGCAACTGACCGCCATATGAACCAAGGGGCTAACTGAGGTGTCCCGTTCTGATTGCTCTAAGCACTATGGGACTTAACATCTGAGGTCATATGTCGCCCAGACTTAGAACTACTGAAACCTAACTAATCTAAGGACATCACATACACCCATGCCCGAGGCAGAATTCGAACCTGCGACCGTAGCAGTAGCGCGGTTCCAGACTGAAGCGCCTAGAACCGCTCGGCCACAGCAGCCGGCGTCCCGTTCTGAGATGTTACACGCAGAAAAGGAGTACAGTCCCATGCAGCACTGGACAATCGCAATTTATTTCTATATGAAAGCAACTAGAAAATAAGAATAACAGAATACTGCATCTCTATGGAAAGCTATAACGTTCCCATGGGAAAATAAGTGTGAAATTGTGTAAAAAGCCAACAGCGAGAATGAATATAGAGTGTGTACGATATAGAGTACTTTACGTGTTGTGCGAAATATGTGACATTTGTAAGAAGAGACATGCTTTTGTGCAATAACAACAACAGTAATAATAATAACAACAATAACGATTACTATAGAATGTACCAAAGGATCAAACATTTACTACTGTTGTGTTAGTCGGAAAAAGAACACATCGTTATTATTATTATTATCTGAGACCTTCATGCTGTTCACATTACTAAGTAAGCCATTAAAAATGTTGGATCTCTCCCTTAGTAGTTGCCTCTGTGATCAATCGAACGTACAACTCTTACAGACTGCTATTGAACCAAAAAACGCGAGTAAAATTTACAAATATTTTAATACGAGGGTGAGTCAAATCACAACATTAAATATTTTTTTAAATATTATTTATTGTGCAGAAGTGGTACAAAGTTGTATCACTTTTGAACATAGTCTCTCCCACACTCAATGCAAGTCCTCCAGCGCTTACAATGTACATACATTCCATTAGAAAAAAATTCTTTTGGTAGTCCCTGCAAGCACTGCATGCACCGCGTGGCGTACCTCTTCATCAGAACGGAACTTGTTTCCTCCCATTGCGTCTCTGAGTGGCCTAAACATATGGAAATGACTTGGGGCAAGGTCTAGTGAGTATGGTGGATGAGGAAGACACTCAAAATGCAGATCTGTGATTGTTGCAACTATTGTACGGGCAGTGTGGGGCCTTGCATTGCCGTGTTGCAAAAGGACACCTGCTGACCGCAATCCACGTCGCTTTGAGTTGATTGCAGGCCCCATATGATTTTTTAGGAGATCTGTGCATGATGCACTGGTGACAGTGGTCCCTCCAGGCATATAATGCTCCAAAATGACGCCTTTTTCGTCCCAAAAGAGAGTCAGCATAACCTTCCCTGAAGATGGTTCTGTTCGAAACTTCTTTGGTTTTGGTGATGAGGAATGGCGCCATTCCTTGCTCGCTCTTTTCGTTTCCGGTTGGTGGAAGTGAACCCAGGTTTCGTCCCCAGTAACGATTCTTGCAAGGAAGCCATCACCTTCTCGTTCAAAGCGCCGAAGAAGTTCTTCACAAGTATCAACGCGTCGTTCTCCCATTTCAGGACTCAGCTGCCGTGGAACCCATCTTGCAGACACTTTGTGAAACTGGAGCACATCATGCTCAATGTGGTGTGCTGAACCGTGACTAATATGTAAACATGCTGCAGTGTCATTCAGTGTCATTTGGTCGTTTTCCTTCACTATGGCTTCAGCTGCTGCAATGTTCTGTGGAGTCACAACTCGTTCTGCCTGATCTGGACGAGGAGCAACTTCCACTGAAGTCACACCATTTGCGGACTTCCTACTCCGTTCGTAGACTTGCTGCTGTGACAGACATGCATCACCGTACTGAACCTTCATTCGTCGATGAATTTCAATAGCTTTCACATCTTCATTACGCAAAAACCGAATAACAGAACGCTGTTCTTCCGTGGTGTAAGTCGCAAGTGGGGCGGCCATCTTTATACTGATACTGCACGGTATGTGTGCATCTGCACTATTCTGCCACCTACAGGCCATTCTGCACGCTGTTTGTAGCATGCTTACCAACTTACAGGATAACGGCGCGAAATTTCGATTTGTTATTACAAATTTAAGGTTTTCATTTGACTCACCCTCGTATTTGCATAAAAATACGTACTCAAATTATTTAGTCTCTGTCAGTACCATTCCATGTCAAATAATCCAGCCCTTTTCAGAATGTAGATTCATTTGAGCATCAGAAAGAACATCGTTGACGAGCTGCAGCCGCCTTCATTACGCGGTACATTTAAAATTATGCAAACTGCGTGAGAGATGTGCAACTTGAAGTGAATTAAATCAAGCATTTGCCCTTCCAACGCTGCGGCGGACGATAAAATAGGTTTCAATTTGCTTTTTTTCAGTTGATTAAAAAGGAAGAGCACAGATATGCTTTGGCCTGAACATGCGTCGGGACACAGAATTATGTTCCCATAATTGTAACGTTTTTTTTTCAGTTAAAACGTTGACGTAATGAAGTCAGACTAACAACAACTGAATTCCTAGTATTTTCAGCTTATTTAACAAGAGTAATAATCATCTTGTCACGACAAGACAACCTTTGTATTTCTCTCCAACTTACGCAAATTGTGCATCACGTAACAAATCACTCTATGAAGGAAAGACATTATTTCCATTTTAAGAAATAAACTCATGCAGAAAAGATAATACACTACTGGCCAACAAGACTTCTACACCAAGAAGAAATGCAGATGATAAACTGGTATTCATTGGACAAATATATTATACTAGAACTGACGTGTGATTACATTTTCACGCAATTTGGGTGCATAGATACTGAGAAATCAGTATCCAGAACAACCACCTCTGGCCGTAATAACGTCCTTGATACGCCTGGGCATTGAGTCAAACAGAGCTTGGATAGCGTGTAAAGGTACAACTGCCCATGCAGCTTAAATAAGATACCACAGTTCATCAAGAGTAGTGACTGGCGTATTGTAACGAGCCAGTTTCTCGGCCACCATTGACCAGACGTTTGCAATTGGTGAGAGATCTGGAGAATGTGCTGGCTAGGGCAGCAGTCGAACATTTTCTGCATCGAGAAAGGCACGTACAGGATTTGCAACATGCGGTCGTGCATTATCCTGCTGAAATGTAGGGTTTCGCAGGGATCGAATGAAGGGTAGAGCCAAGGGATGTAACACATCTGGACCTGTTTTTACATTCCGCGTTGACCAGTTGCAGCTGTAGCGGCGCATTGAAACTCAAGTACTAATTAATTGTTTGTGTATAGTGGTTTATTTAGAAACTTAAGTAGTCTTCAACCCGTGTTCTTGGTGTTTTCTGGTGAAATAATTTCAGAAATACTTTTTGGGAAAAGTTTTCAGTTTCGTTACTGTGTCATTAGACCTTTGATTTTCTTTCTGTGGTAGTCTTTTGTTATTTTCTCATTTGTTGTTGATTAATACTGTTAATAATAGTAGTTACTTCCCTTGTGGAGTAAGTTTGTGATTATTGTAGTCAGTTTTTTAACATCTTCTTGTTGTACAAGCGGAACTTAGATAAAGTAGTTTTCTTATTTCAATAACTGTAAAATTTTACCATGAGTGAGAAGTGTGGGCTTTGCCGTAGGTTCGTGAGTAGTGGATTGCGGTGTGAGACTTGGAAGTATTTTCACTGGGGGGAATGCAGTGCGGAAGCCAGTAGGCAGTCTGGTGAGATCCTCTCCTGGAACTGCACGTTATATAGCAAGAGGAAGTTGATAGAGCAGCAGGAGCGTAAGATCTGTGCCCTTCAGGTGCAGCAGAAAAACACACAGGAGGAGCTATATAGGATGAGGAGGTAGAAGGGGGTTGTGGAATGGGAGCTGGCTGTTGGCAAGAGATCTGCTAGGAGAAGGAGATTTTCACGTAGTTTTACTATTGGTGCTTGCAACAGATATGACCAACTGTCAGAGTCTAGTGGAGAGGAATCTCTAGTAGCTGTAGATGTAGGAAGTATGCAGCAGACTTCAGCAGTTACGGTGGCTAGGACAGTTGCAAAGTCGAAGAGAAAGAAGAAGGTTCTGCTGTTAGGTAGTTCTCATGACAGAGGTGTAGGCCTGCAGTTGCAGGAAGTGTTGGGGAGTGGGTACCAGGTCACCAGCATTGTGAAGCCTAATGCAGGATTGGCTCAGGTGACTGCTAACATAGGGGGGTTATGTAGAGATTTTGCTAAAGAGGATCAGGTATGGATCAGGTATTGATTGTGGGTGGGGCTGGTAATAGTATTGATAGGGATGGGGAGTATGACATAGATGGTGACCTGGAAAAGATAGCCACTCAGACTGGCAACACGAATATGCATTTCGTGGCACTGTTTCAGCGTCACGATCGGCCTCATCTTAATACACCCGTGAGGCGTCACAACATGAGACTTGGGGGTGCGCTGATGACTGAAGGCATGGATCACATTTCAGTGATGTCGGTGGAGTCCATCAGCAGAAGGGGTTTCACTAGACATGGCCTGCACCTCAACAGGTATGGGAAGGGGAGGTTGGAAAAGCTTTTAGGTGAGAGCATAGGTGGGGGTGGTGGGGTCACTCATGGGAAAATTCCTGTAATAGTGGGTGTTAGAGCTTCACCTTTTTTAGATTGAAGTCAGTTGATAGGTATTCCTGCTTAAGGGAAGTGTCTCTAACAAAGGAACTACTTTCGACAAAGCTTAGGTGTCCTAGTAATGAGGGAATTAGTATACTTCATCAAAATATACAAAGTATTAGAGATAAAGTTAGTGAACTGCTTATAGATGTTGACTGAAATTATTGGTATATCTGAACACTTCTTAAATAAGGAGATAATTCAGAGGCTTCCTTCACCAGGCTACAGGTTGGCTGCCAGCTTTTCTAGGAGCTCTTTGCGGTGTGGGGGTGTAGCCATGTATGTGAAAAACGGCATCCTATTTGAGTCAATTAATGTTTCAAAGTGCTGCACTGAAAAGGTGTTTGAATGTTGTGCAGGTGTGGTTAGATTTAGTGGAGCTAAACTTCTGTTGTTATTTATAGATCCACAGACTCCAATTTCACATCATTTTTGTTAAGGCTAGAGGAGGTTCTTGGTTCACTTTATAGGATATACAAAGAGTTAGTTATATGTGGTGATTTCAATATTAATTGTATAAGTGATTGTGCAAAGAAAGGGATGCTGGTAAAGCTCCTCAATTCCTAAAATCTTATGCAAACCGTATTTCTTCCAACGAGAGTGGAAGGGAACCGTAGAACAACCATAGATAATATTTTTGTTCATTCCTCATTACTAGAAGGGCATTCTGTTAGCAAAAAGGTGAATGGCCTTTCAGATCATAATGCACAAATTTTAACTCTAAAAGATTTTTGTGCTACAACACATGTTGCATATAGTTCTCAACTTTTTAGGAAATCTGATCCAGTTGCTGTAGAGACCTTTGTAAACATTATCAAGGAACAAGAGTGGCAAGATGTTTATAGTGCTGATACAGTAGACGATAAATATAATGCTTTCCTCAAGACTTTTCTCGTTCTCTTTGAAAGTTGCTTTCCGTTAGAACGTTCAAAACAAGGTACTAGCACAAACAGGCAGCCTGCGTGGCTGACTAGAGAGATAAGAATATATTGTAGAACAAAGTGGCAGTTATATCAAAACGTTAGAAACAGTCAAAATCTAAATGCAGCAGCCAATTGCAAACAGTATTGTAAGGTGCTTAAAAATGTTATTAGGAAGGCAAAAAGTACGTGGTATGCAGATAGAATAGCTAAGTCTCAGGATAAAATTAACACCATATGGTCAGTCGTAAAGGAAGCTGCTGGTCTGCAGAGACAGGTCGAGGATATGGAATCATTGCGTAGTGGGAATATCCATGTTACTGATAAGTCGTATGTATGTACAGTATTTAATAATCACTTTCTGCATATAGCTGGTGAGTTAAATAGAAACTAGTCCCAACAGGGAATCATATAGCGCTCTTAGAAAAAAGTGTTCCGAGACTGTTATCTGAAATGCTCCTCCATGATACTGACAAGAGGTAGATTGAGTAAATAATTAAATCACTAAAGACTAAGAACTCTCATGGATATGACGGGGTATCTAGCAGAATACTGAAGTATTGTTCTATGTATGTTAGCTCAGTACTTAGCTATATCTGTAACTTTTCCTTTAGGAGTGGTCGGTTTCCTGACCGATTAAAGTACTCGGTAGTGAAACCACTTTGAAAAAAGGGAGACAAGGATAATGTTGACAATTTTAGACCTATTTCTATGCCATCGGTGTTTGCCAAAGTTATCGAGAAGGTTATATATACAAGGTTACTGGAGCATTTAAATTCATATGATTTGATGTCAAATAAACAGATTGGTTTTAGAAATGGTTTAACAACTGAAAATGCTATATTCACTTTTCTCTGTGAGGTTTTGGACGGATTAAATAAAAGGTTGCGAACGCTAGGTGTTTTCTTTGATTTAACGAAGGCTTTTGACTGTGTTGACCACAAAATATTACTGCAGAAGTTAGACCATTATGGAGTAAGGGGAGTAGCTTACAACTGGTTCGCCTCTTACTTTAAGAACAGAAAGCAGAAGGTAATTCTCCGCAATACTGAGAGTGGTAGTGATTTTCAGTCCCAATGGGGTACTGTTAAGCGGGGCGTTCCCCAGGGGTCGGTGCTGGGGCCACTGCTGTTTCTTATTTATGTAAATGATATGCCTTCTAGTATTACAGGTGATTCAAAAATATTTCTCTTTGCTGATAACACCACCTTGGTAGTGAAGGATCTTGTGTGTAATATTGAAACAGTATCAAATAATGTAGTTTATGAAATAAGTTCGTGGCTTGTGGAAAATAATTTGATGCTAAATCACAGTAAGACTCCGTTTTTACAATTTATAACTCACAATTCAACAAGAACCGATATTTTGATCAGACAGAATGGGCATATTATAAGCGAGACGGAACAGTTCAAGTCCCTAGGCGTTCGGATAGATAGTAAGCTGTTGTGCAAAGCCCATGTTCAGGATCTTGTTCAGAAACTAAATGCTGCTTTATTTACCATTAGAACAATATCTGAAATAAGTGACAGTTCAACACGAAAAGCAGTCTACTTCGCACATTTTCATTCGCTCATGTCGTATGGTATTATTTTTTGGGGTAATTCTTTTGGCTCAAAAACGGGCTCTTCGAGCTAGATGTGGTGTCTAAGTTCGAGAACCTCTTGTCGACCCCTATTCAACAGACTGGGAATTCTGACATTGCCCTCACAGTAAATATTTTCTTCAATGTCGTTTGTTGTTAGCAATATTAGCTTATTCCCAAGAGTTAGCAGCTTTCACTCAGTTAACACTAGGCAGAAATCAAATCTGCATGTGGAATGCAATTCCTTGACTCTTGTGCAGAAAGGAGTCCAGTATTCTGCTGCCTCCATTTTCAATAAACTACCGCAAGAACTCAAAAATCTTAGCAGTACCCAAACACTTTTAAGTCTAAACTGAAGAGCTGCCTCATGGTTCACTCCTTCTATTCCGTCAAGGAGCTCCTGGAAGAGCTGAAAAATTAAGCAAATTCCATTGTTACATTGTTGATTTTCTTTATTTAAACTTACGACTTGTCGATTCAATATGTTTCTTATATTTCATTTCATCTGTTTCTACTATCGTGTTATAATTTCATGTATTTAATCGTTCCATGACCATGGAGACTTCTCCTTAATTTGGTCCCACGGAACAATAAATAAATAAATGTAACGTCCACCATTCAAAGTGCCGGCAATGCGAACAAGAAATGTTTCAAATGGCTCTGAGCACTATGGGACTTAACATCTTAGGTCATCAGTCCCCTAGAACTTAGAACTACTTAAACCTAACTAACCTAAGGACATCACACACATCGACGCCCGAGGCAGGATTCGAACCTGCGACTGTAGCGGTTGCGCGGTTCCAGACTGAAGCGCCTAGAACCGCTCGGACACACTGGCAGGCAATGCGAACAAGAGGTGACCGAGACGTGTAACCAATGGCACCCCATACCATCACGCCGGGTGATACGCCAGTATGACGATGACGAATACACGCTACCAATGTGTGTTCCCCGCGATGTCGCCGAACACGGATGCGACCATCACGATGCTGTAAACAGAACCTGGATTCATTCTAAAAAATGACGTTTTGCCATTCGTGCACCCAGGTTCGTCGTTGAGTACACCATCGCAGGCGCTCCTGTCTGTGATGCAGCGTCAAGGGTAACTGCAGCCATGGTCTCAGAGCTGATAGTCCATGCCACTGCAAACATCGTCAAACTGTTCGTGCAGATGGTTGTTGTCTTGCAAACGTCCCCATATGTTGACTCAGGGATCAAGACGTGGCTGCACGATCCGTTACAGCCATGCGGGTAAGATGCCTGTCTTCTCGACTGCTAGTGATTTGAGGCCGTTGAGATCCAGCATGGCGTTCCGTATTACCCTCCTGAACCCACCGATTCTATATTCTGCTAACAGTCATTGGATCTCGACTAACGCGAGCAGCAGTGTCGCGATACGATAAACCGCAATCTCGATAGGCTACAATCCGACCTTTATCAAAGTCGGAAACGTGATGGTACCCATTTCTCCTCCTTACACGAGGCATCACAACAACGTTTCACCAGGCAACGCTAGTCAACTACTGTTTGTGTATGAGAAATCGGTTGGAAACTTTCCTCATGTCAGTACGTTGTAGGTGTCGCCACCGGCGCCAACGTTGTGTGAATGCTCAGAAAATCTAATCATTTGCATATCACAGCATCTTCTTCCTGTCGGTTAAATTTCGCGTCTGTAGCACGTCATCTTCGTGTTGCAGCAATTTTAATGGCCAGTAGCGTAGTACTTCTTATTTCGGTCAAGTTATCATATTATTTTTCAAATAACAAAAAAAAAAATGCCTCTGAGCACTATGGGACTTAACATCTGAGGTCATCAGTCCCCTAGAACTTAGAACTACTTAAACCTAACTAACCTCAGGACATCACACACATCCATGCCCGAGGAAGGATTCGAACGTGCGACCGTAGTGGTCGCACGGTTCCAGACTGAAGCTCCTAGAACCGTTCGGCCACACCGGCCGGCTTAAATAGCAAAATTAAATTATTTAGAAATATGAGACACTGAATAAAACCACAAGAGATCGTTGTGATCTAATAGTGAGAATGGTCACCATAGTTACTGCAAGGTCAGAATCGATCGCGGTCACGATAGCTGGTGCACTGGCGTTTTATTGGTTCGCCAGCGCTGCGTTCAAGGCTCGTCATTTACTTTGAATCGGAGTCAGTTCGGCGGTGGATCGACAGAGAGCTTCCTAAATTATCTTGTTTACTTACTTTTTTTAATGTGTGATGTCGGTGGATCCTTATCGCGTTTGACGATTTTTCTGCCTATGTGTTACGTAAGGGAGAGGTTTATAATTATTGCTCTTTATTCACAGCTGTAGGGCAGGTAGAGGGGCTTTTCGCCTGTTCGGATGGTAGGCGTACTTTTCTTTGATTGTGAGTTGTATTTGAAATGAGATCATTTAGTGTCCTCCGGATGCAACTCCATCGTCTGCCAGGATGGACCATAGCACTTTATATTTGTTTCATCGCTGGGGAAAAGCTGTGCCTACTATCGCTCACTGATGAATGGTGCATTGATCTTGTGAAAGAGCTTTTGGGGCTTTTCCAATACTTTTTGGAGTAGGTATTTCTCGTACAGTGTATGGTGGAGTTCCGGTGTCTTTATCCTGTATAATGCTCCGAGTGTCCATCGGAAACATTTATTTTGTATGACTTGCAGCTTCTTGAAATTGGTGTCGCAGGTTGTGCCCCAAGAAGTCCTCCGTAGAGCAGTGTAGAATTCTAAGTAGCTCGGTATATTTTCATCTTCGTAGCAAATTCACATTCTTACTCTTGAAGAAGGTAATGAGATGTCTCAACATTCTTAGTCCAGCTTCCTTCCCATACTTTATCAGAAGCTTTCTCGAGTTCCAAGAACACTCCAACTATCGAATATCGTTTATTAAGGTTCTCTTGTATTTTTTCAGTTATCCAGAGGAGTTGAAATTCGGCGGAGAGTTTACTTTGGAATCCGCACAGTTACGGTCGGATCACGTTGTCCAGCACCAAATTGTATTATAGTCTTTTGAGTTCGGGGAGCTTCACCAAGATTGGTAGAAGGCTGACAGGACGGTAACTGTTCGGAAGTAAGAGAGCCTTCCAGGCTTTCGGCAACGGTACCATCCTCTGGGACGTAACCACGGCGAAGACAACTATTGAAAAATCTGGTGACTTGAACGAGGGAATTTCTGGGTATACCTTTTAAATCTTCACTGGTGACAAAGTTGTGACGCAGCGAGTTGTAGGCCGTTTTACGGATGAGCTCTTTAAGTTCCGTCGGAGTGGGAAACTGTGGCCGGAAATGCGTTAGCGCATTCCGAGAGATCATAAGCACTGCCCCACCGGCTCCTCGTCACTTTGTATTGGTCGAGGTGGAGTTGTCAACTGCTGCTGATGTGTTCGGAATTAGGTTCTGCTTGTGCCACTGGATCGCATATAGGACTATTTGCACCACTTACTGATCGTTTGATGGTTTTTGCAGACGCAGGTTCTTCACCATCTGCCACTCGTCAGGCTTTCGTAGCAAGATATCGGACTTCCTGGCTCAATTCTATGACACATTCGTGGATTTCCTGTCTAGCTGGTACATCTGTCTCCCATCTTCAGGATTCTTAAAGCAGACCCGCTGTCTATGGAAATAATTCGGTTGCCTTTTGATGGCTTGATGACATGGGAAAACGCCTCGAAGTTGACGTTTGGTTGAAAATTTCATGTAGTTGACCCGCATTTCTGGGTTCGGATTTTACCGTTAACGCCTGTACTGCTGTGTCGATGGCGACCCCCCATGTAACGTGTTGTGCTGGCGGAACGTTGTTGTCCAGGAAACGCTGAAACTGTTGCCAGTCGGTCTGAGTTGTGCTATGTGGCGGCAGTGGTATGTGTGCCCTCCCCAGTATTGCTCTTACCGGCTTTTGATTTCATGATAAGTCTTGGATCACCAGGAGGTGGAAGTTAACGTTGACATTCTTGAGAACCTCTACATCTAGGACGTCAACATAGGACGTCAACCTAGTCGAGAAAAGGTGGCACTCTGCACGGTCCCTCGGACCGATAACAGTAATGTTAATCCTCCTCTAGACCGAACCCTTTGGGATCGTTTTTCTCATGTTCCAAGAAGTGTGCTCGCTGTTGAGGTCGCCTCCCAGCACTGTCGCAAGAGTCGAAGATATTACGCAGGTCTTCGGGTAACAAGTGCCGCTTGAACTGAGGTACGCGGCAACACACGTGAAGTTCCCTGTGGCGGAGGCGGTGGTGACCGCCGTACCTTCCAATCATCGTAGCCCTGGAAGTTGTTTCCCTGATGAGAAATTTCGTTTTTGACTAGAACGGCTGTCCAGCCTTCTCTTTGATTGACCCAATGGTCACAGCACACGTGCATATTCCGTATTTGTCTCCTAACTGAGCTTAATGTCAGTCCATGGCATGCCAGGAAGTCCGTTAGTTCCGTCTTCTACGTTTTGACCCATTTCGCGTTCCATACGCAGGTCTTCAGGTGCGGTTTGGGGTGTCTGGGAGGCTTTCTAGGGCGAAACGAATGCTTTGATAAGATTCTCCACCCCTGAAAGCTTAGTGCACAGTTTTTGATGCAGTGAGGTCAGTAGTGGGGCGATACCCGTGATGGCTGGTGTGGTGGGGCGCTGGTTCTCTGGAGGCTCCTAGGAGACACTGGGATGTCACGTCGGCTAAGTGCGTGATCGTCTTTGTGATCACGAGTCGGCCGCTGGCTGTTGATGTCGCTTGTCTAGCCAGGTGCCGTGTCACCGTTCTGGCCACTGTCTAGGCTTGTCGCTGTACGTGGTCGTATTGCTCTCCGTGCCGGGTATTTTTGATGACGAAGGTCTTCTGTCGTGGAAGCTGATGAACGGGCTTCGCTTTGTACTTTTACTTATTTGTTCATTTATGGCAAAATTAAGACCTTTTACATGAGTTATTAAAACAGGTCGCACATCTTATAGTTTTCTTTCGTCATCTTTTTCGTACTTTCTTCTTTTGTTTTCGCTTACAATATTAGACGGGGAATAATACTTTTCTAAAATAACAATAATTTAACGTCAAAATATTAAAAAAATTGTTTTAAGAATAACGTAAAAAGATGATAGGATAGAGGGGAGATTTTTTGGTGCCATCACCGATTGTGACTAGTGATTAATACCTCGGAATGGTTTTCTCGAGCTGTTGACCGCCGGTCACAAAAAAATAGTTTGGTTGGTAGTAAAGAAATAGTATTTTTAATCCTATGCAATAACATTAGGTGCTCATCCGTGTACAACAGTTGATGCTTTCTTGGCTACATCGCCAACACCTTACACTTACTTACTGTTACATCTCGTCTTCTTCCTCAACTTCCTCTTCGGTGTTATTGATTTCGCTGTCACTGTGATTGTCACCGTCCGCCCTCTGGAGACTGTGGTTACGTTTCATATAAGTATGACTGTTATGTCGTGTCTGAGTTATTCTTCATGTGTTGTCTTTCTAACACTTTTTGTCAATCCATATAGTTGTGTCCATTGTTTTTCGTCTCTTATTGCTGCGTACATGAATGTCTATTGCCCACAGAAGAAGGCAGCATGTCCTGGGAAACCCTCTTCCCAGATATGCATTTAGAAGCCTGTCTCAGATTCACGCGGTTTAAATGCTTAAAGTAAGGTCCGTGTCCATTTAAGAAATATACCATACCGCAGCTGGGATCGATATGTTTTAATTCCAAGAGCTCCCTTGTGTCAGGACACCTTGTCAGGTACCCAAACGCCAACTTTTAAGGTGAGGTGTCGTCAGTGTCGGTACACCAATTATTGTGTGCACCTTATCTAGTCTACCCATCTTCAGCCAGTACCTTGCAGCTCTGTATTTGATCGTGAAATCTATGGGTGATATTCCAAGCACCACACACAGTGCATGCAGTGAAGTGGTGCCGAAGGCTCCAGAAAGCCTATTAAGACACTTCTCTGCCCTCGTTTGACTGATGCTTTGTTGGTGACCAGGTTTAGTCTGTATGCCCACGTGCTAGCTGGGAAGTTGAGTACTGACTCGATGAGAGCATAATGATACACCCATATCCTCTTCAGTCCCGAAGATAGACAAAGAATGGAAAAATGCTTCAGTCGCCTTTTTTGGTGCAGTTGATCTCAAAGTAGCAAAAAAAACTAATTTTGAAATTTTATTTTGAATAATTTTTTAATAATTGACTGTACACATGTGTACATTGGATCTTAACAGAGAAAAAAATGCCGATCTCGTAGTATTTTCATATTTTTATTTACAATGAAAAATGTTTAAATTACTTCTCATTCTTATGTACACTTTACATTTCATGAACACATTACTTCTCATGTTTATGGAATTTAGCAAAACAATTGCTTTTTAATACGTACAAATAAACATTTCACTTTTCACACATTAAGTGAGAACGTGATTTGCAGCCTGGCAACCGACACCTTGAGGCAAAAATACTCTCAATATATTCAGGTAGGTGGCCAGCCCTGTCACATTTGCTTTCTCTAGTTGGCTTTGGCATAATTCGTCTTCGTTTTGTATGGTTTGATGCTCCTCATCTTCATCAGAACTCCCGTGTTACACTCTGAGAAATTTTTTTCGACAGTTCTAGTGAGTCTACAGTTCTTGAAGACTTTACTAAGTCGTGGGCCAAGTGAATTCTGAAGTTAATGAGAGACATCCACTTTTGTTTTGGTATCCTTTTGTACATAATCCATGAATTAATTATGGCTAAATCAGTTAAGTGGTTGAATACTCTGACAGTCCATTTTTTTGTCCTGGTGTTTGACCTATAGTATGCCATGTATCTATCACAAAGATCAATGCCACCCATATTGTGATTATAGCTTTTGACGATGGCTGGCTTTCTCTGTATTACACCACCGTTTGCAGGTACCCTCTGGTTCGCTCCCTATGCACGAGGATAACAAAGTGACGGGTTTATTGCCCTTCCATTTGAGGGCACAAACTTCCTGGTCCTCCCTTATGTTCTCATCCCATTGTACCCACTGTAGCTCCTGGTGTCTCTTGAACTTAGAAACTACTTCTTTTATTCTACTGGCCATCAAAGTTCCTGTTTGAAATAGGTCGCTTTCAGGAATCGTTCCTTTCGCATTGTATACAGCAAAATCAAGGACAAGTCCATCTGATGATGCTAAAATAAAATTTTTGAGGCCAAGTGGATTAGGTTTGTTAGGCACATATGTCTACATATTACACCTCCTCGTGAATGGAATCATCTGTTCATCCACAGACAGGTGTTGAGACCTGGGTAAACTAATACATTTATTTCTAAAAGCAACAATTACTGGTCTAACCTTCCAAAGTTTGTCATTTCCGTCATGGTCTTCGAAATTATTCACAATATGCAGTTTTTTCTGTAATTTGTAGTATCTATCTCTTGCCATGGTTGATGATACAAGTGGAATATCAAGTTCCATATTCCAGTAAACTTGTGCCTGGAGCAATTTCAATGTACCCATCAATACCTCAATGCTGACAAGGGACAAAATTTCATTAGTATTTGTATCAAGAATTTTTGAGTTCTTTTGGCACTGATGTAAATTAGTTTGTCCTGCAACTTTTTTCCAGAAATTTTTATCGAAGAACTCGAAGAAAAACTGTGGAGGATTTCTCAGTTCACCGTCTGTCTGTTCTTCTGTCGCCAGAAGGCTGTCGATTACACATCCTGCAAACAAATAGTACCACCGAAAAATACTGATCTAAATCGTGTCAGATGACACACAGAATGACACCAGTGTTTTGCTCACTTCGATAGCCTCCATCTTAGTGGACAACAGTGAGAAAATCAAGCTGATGTCTCAAGATTGTGTACATCATCGTCAGATGCAGGAGCCTCAGGAGTAATATCCACATTGCATGCTCCAGCTTCAAGCACACCAATACGTTCAGGTGGAGTTGGAAGTTCATCAACAGAACCCTTGTCTTCGTCTGACAAGGTACTCAAGTCATTCATCTCAAGTAGTTTCATAATTTCATGCCTGTCAGAACTGAGAAGCGAAAATTTAATAAAGTTAAGGTAACTGTTGAAGTAATTGAATAAAGATATGTAAGTGAACCTAATAACAAAATTAAAAATTTTAGAGCTCTTACTGAGATTGGTACCCAGGACCCATGGAGTACATATCCAGTAGCATCCACAACGATTTTGCTCCTACTCTACCTTATTAGTAGCTAAACCTACAGATTTTAATTTAGATTGCGTTTTAAATTACGATTTCGCATTGAGATCAGTCTTCGCGTTAGCACCACTACATTCTGTGAGCTAAGACCTGATGTACACAAATGTGTACTTAAAATTCAACGGTTGATGTTTGTAAAACTACGAAACTATCGTTTTAATATCTCTTCCTTGATATCTTGTTTCGAGTAAGACTCGATAAAAACAGCAACAGAATTCAAAAACGAATATTGAAACTGAATTTACCTTTCTCGCGTGTCGCAGATGACGCCATCTTTAAGATCGGAAGTTTCAGGATTCGAGAAAACCTGCTAAAACTGACTTGCGCGCGACCTAGCGGCAAAAACAGAAACCGCATGATGTGCACAGTCGTGCACATCAGGTCTCAATTCGGGAAAAAGAAACTTGGCAGAATGGCACTGCAAAGACCTGATGTGCACTTATTTGTACGTCGGGACTGAAGAGGATATGACTAGTGGAGGGACTCTGTGCTGTTTTGAATTTATCCGCACCAGTTTGCATAGTATTTTCTCTGCTCTGTCTGTTGTTAGCCTTAAATTTCTCATTTATGTGTATCCCAAGATAGCGTGTAACAAATGCTCATTTGATGTCTGTGTCCCCTATTTTATCTGAAGGGTTCCTTTTGAGTGATCCATTCAGTAATGGGTACGTTGTTTTGTTTTCGGCTCTCCAAAGTTTGTTTTTGCGACACCATTGTGTAATTGTTTGTAGCATTTCACTGGCTTTCTCTTCTAGTTGGGCTGTATTGCTTGCTGTGACTCCAACTAATAGGCAATCTGATTGGGCGATAATTCCATCTGGCATTTCATCCCCCCCTCTACAGTTTTATGGGGGGGGGGGGAGGAGGGGGTTCGATTGTTACATCTGCAGATCGTCCCTTGAGGACAGCCTTAGGTAATTCTTTGAATTACTATCCGGCAGTCTATCTGGCATTGAACGACTCGATCCTCACAGTAGTATAGGAAACTGTAGTACAGCAATTGAAGTACCTCCAGATGTCTTCAACTTTTAAGCATTACGTGCCACCAGAGGTTATCTAATTCCCCAGTAATTTCAGTCATTATCGTCATGGCATATCTCAGTGTTGTAGTAATAACTATGCCTATGGCATAGTTGATGGCATCATCTATCGATTTGCCGGTTCTGAAACCGGCATGGTGTTGGCTCATGCCCTGTGGGTTTTCAAGCACTTACGCAGTAGCTTGTCCTGAATCTTTGCTAGGATGTTGGCCTGTAAGTCTTTGGATCTGAAGTATCCCTGTCTCCTAATTTCTTAAGAGTAACTGGTTCGGAGGCTTTCCATACTGTAGGTACACTGTCCAGCCGTATGGCATCGTTCAGTAACATTAGGAACGGGGTGATCTGCGGTGCTAGTTTTTTTCAGTGTTCCCGAGAGGATGCCATCTGGTCCAGGTTTTTTTTTTTTTTTTTGTCTTTTAGAGCTCTGATATTGCTAGTGCAACCTATTCTTGCAAAACAGGATAGGGGACAGTTGCACTGTTTAATGGCGTGTTTAACGTCCTATGGTATTGTGTGTCTATATCGGTGACGTCGTCATGGAGTAGTTTATGCAGCAGAAACTCCGCTGTATTTCCTCCATCCCCTCATCATCGAGCAATCATCCTGCCCTAGCGTCCCCAGAACTAGTGTTTTTTTTATATTGTCTGTCAGATCATCTTTGGTGTGACGTCACGTGTGCTGGACTGCTCTTGTAATGGCTCGCCAATATTTTATAAAGTTAAGCTACTCATTTTGAAGTTTATTTGTGTTAATATTTGCTGTAAAAGTAACTTATTAATGGATTTTCATTCATCTGAGTCTTTCTTTCTGTGTTACTGATTCGAGTGGTCTGTTATTCATGAGTGTGCTAACGTCGTTCATCCAAGTCTCAGGCCTCAGCAGTGCGGCTGCAGCTGTAGCGGTTATGAAGCGAAGTATTGACAAAGTTGTTTGTCCACTGTTATAGAGTTATTAAATTTAGTAATTTTCAACAGTGTCTCGTTCTGTTTGTGGCGAAAAAACTGTTTAATAAACTTCTGAAAACGTTCGCCCACTGTGTTTGTTAGAGGTGTCTGTATATTGAAGTCGGCCGAGCGGTCTAAGGCGCTGCAGTCATGGACTGCGTGGCTGGTCCCGGCGGAGGTTCGAGTCCTCCCTCGGGTATGGGCGTGTGTGTCTGTCCGTAGGAAAATTTTGGTTACGTAGTGCGTAAACTTAGGGACTGATGACCTCAGCAGTTAAGTCCCATAAGATTTCACACACATTTGAACGTTTAAACATTGAAGTCGTTTAGTAAATTTCGTGTGCTATTTTTCAGCTGACGTTTCTCATTGATTCTAGTGAAATATTTCAGTAAAATTTACATTCAGTGTTTTAATTTGTGTGAAGTTTTGGTCGTATTGGTATTAGTTGTGGTTTAGTAGTATTAATAAAGTTATTGCTTTCTTAGTAGAGAGAGAGTCTCGAGACCACTATTGTCCTTTAAAATAGTTCTGCTGTTGTAATTTAACTTAGGTAACGTAGAAATTTAGTTGTTTCAATAACTGTAAAAATTTTAACACAAGTGATAATAGTGGGCTTTGTCGTTGGTTTGTGAGTAGTGGGTTAGGGTGTGGGATTCGTTCAAAGTGTCTTCCTTTGGGGGGAATGGCTGCGGGGAACCCAGTGGGCACCTAGCGAGATCCTCTCATGAGAATGCAGAAACTGTAGCAGAAATTAGTTGATAGAGGAGCAGGAGCGTAAGATCTGTGCCCTTCCCGTGCAGTTACAAGACGCAAAGGAGGAACTAGGTAGGTTGAGGATGGTGAAAGATGCTTGGGAATGGGAACTGGCAGTTCGTAAGAAGGCAGCTAGGAGGAGGAGATATTCAGACAGTTTTGCCTTGCATATATGCAACAGATTTGACCAACTGTCAGAGTTGAATGGATAGGAGCCTCTTGTAGCTGCAGGTGTAGGAAAAATGCAGAAGTCCTCAGCAGTTAGGAGGCCTAAAACAGTTGCAAAGTCTAACAGAAGGAAGAAGGTTCTGCTGCTAGGTAGTTCGCACGGTAGAGGTGTGGGCCAGCAGTTGCAGGAAATGGTGGGAAGTGAGTACAACGTCACCAGCATTGTGAAGCATGGTGCAAGGTTGGCTCAGGTGGCTTACAACATAGGGGAGTTATGTAGGGATTTTAATAAAGAAATTCAGGTAGTGATCGTGGGTGGAGCTGGCAACTGTCATGATAGAGAAGGGAGGAATGGTGTAGTTGGTGACAGATAGCTGCTCAAACTGGTCGCACTAATGTGTACTTTGTGCAACTGCTTCAGCGTCACGATCGTCCTCATCTTAATGCTGCTGTTAAGCTTTTTAACATGGGGCTGGAGAAGACACTGATGGCGGAAGGCATGGGTCACCTTGCAGTGATGCCAGCTAAGTCTGTCAGTAGATCAGGTTTCATTACGCATGGCCTCCACCTCAATAGGTATGGGAAGGGAACTCTGGCAGAGTTTATAGGTAACTGTGTAGTGGGTGGTGGTGGGATCACTCATGGAAAAATTCCTGTAGTAGTTTGTGTCACAGCAGCATGTTTTTTAGACTGAAGTCAGCTTTTAGGTACACCTGCTTAAAGAAAGTCCATCTAACAAAGGAATCACCTTCAGAGGATGTCAGCTATCGAAGTAGAGAAAGAATTAGCATATTTCACCAAAATATTAGATCTTTGAAAGATGAGGTTAGTGAACTGATTATACGTAGATGTTGACTCCGACGTTATTCGTATATTGGAGCACTTAAATAATTTGACAATTCAGAGGCTTCCTTTACCAGGTTACAGATTGGCTGGCTGTTTTTCAAGTTCTTTACGGAGTGGGGGAGTGGCCATGCACGTAAAAAGCAGTATTCTATCTGAGTCCGTAGACATATCACGGCACTGCACTGAACAAATTTTTGAATGTTCTGCAGGGACAGTTCAATTTAGTATAACTAAACTTTTAATTATTGTTGTTCATAAGTCCCCTAATTCTGACTTCAGTAAATTTCTGTTCAAGCTAGGGAGGATTCTTGGTTCATTTCACAGGAAGTACCAAAAATTAGATAAATTAATTTTGTATGTGAATGTGCAAGAAAAAAGGTGTTGGTAGATCTCGTAAATTCATATGGTCTGATGCAGACCGTTGTTCCCAACCAGGGTGAATGGGAACAGTCATAGACAATATTTTTATTCATTCTTCAATACTAAATGGGCATTCTGTTAGTGAAAGGGTGAATGGCCTTCAAGACCACGATGCACGAATTTTTACACTAAAAGGCTTTTATACCCAACCAATGTTACATATAATTACAAACTATGTAGGAAAGCTAATCCAATGGGAATAGAGAGTTAAATAACAAAAGTAGCAGGATGTTTATAATGTCGATAACATAGATGAGAACTATAATGTTTTCCTTAACACATTTCTTGTGCTCTATGAGAGTTGAATTCCATAGAACGTTCTAAACAGGGTACTAGCAGTAAAAGGCAGCTTGGATGGCTGACTGTGCATAAGAATATCATGTAGAACAAAGCGGGAATTATATCTAAATGGTGGAACTAGTCACAATCAAGCTACAGCAGCCCATTGCAAACAGTATTATAAGGTGCTTAGAAGTGTTATTTGGAAGGCAAAGAGTATGTGGTACACAAATAGAATAGGTAGCTCACAGGATAAAATTAAGACCATATGGTCGGTTGTGAAGGAAGTGTCTGGTCAGCAGCACAAGGTCGACGATATACAGTAAGTTCATAGTAGAAATACTTCTTTTACTGATAAATCACATGTATGTAAGGCATTTAACGATCATTTTCTGTGCACTGCTGGTTAATGAAATAAAAATTTGGTTTCTACAGAGAATCATAAAACTTTCTCGGCAAATGCCTTTCCGAGATTGATGTCTGAAATACTCCTCAGTGATACAGACAAGAGGGAGATTGAGTCGAAAATAAAATTTCTGAAGACTAAGGACAATGAATATGAAGGAGTTCCTAACAGAATATCAAGGTACTGTGCTGCGTGTGTTAGCCATGTACTTAGACATATTTGTAATTTTTCCTTTAAGAATGGTTAGTTTCATGAACGATTAAAGTATTTGGTAGTAAAGCCGGTTTATAAAAAGGGAGAAAGGGATAATGTAGACAAATTTAGACCAATTTTTATGCCATCAGTGTTTGCTAAAGATATTGAAAAGACTATTTGTAAGGATAATTCATCACTTTATATCACATAATTTGCTATCAAATATACAGTTCGGCTTTAGAAGTGGTTTAACAACTGATATTTCGCGCTCTTTCCTCTGTGAGCTACTGGATGGATTAAACAAAAGGTTTCGAACGCTAGGCATATTTTTTGATTTAACTAATGCGTTTGACTGTGTTGATTACAAAATATTGCTCCAGAAGTTGGACCATTACGGAATATGGGAAAAAGCTCACAATTAGTTCACTTCTTACTTTAACAACAGACAGCAAAAGGTCATTATTCACACTGTTGAGAATGGCTGTGATGTGGGGTCCGAGTGGGGGGCGGGTGTGGCCCAGGGATCAGTGTTAGGGCCACCCCTTATTTGTATAAATGATATACTGTCTAGTATTACAGGTAATTCTAAGATATTTCTGTTTGCTGATCACACTAGCTTGGTAGCAAAAGATGTTGCATGCAACTTTGAATCTGTTTCAAATAGTGCAGTTCATGGCATAAGTTCATGGGTTGTAGAAAATAAACTAAAGCTAAATCACAGTAAGACTCAGTTTTTACAGTTTCTGACACACAGTTCAACGAAACCCGACGTTTTACTTTCACAGGATGGGCATATGATTAGTGAAACTGAACAGTTCGAATTTCTACGTGCTCAGATAGTGAACTGTCGTGGGAAGCCAACGTTTTTAGAATCTAGTTCAAAGACTTAATGCTGCCATTTTTACTATTCGAACTGTATCTGAAGTAACTGATCGTTCGACGGGAAAATTAGTCTACTTTTCTTATTTTCATTCACTTACGTCATGTGGTATTATATTTTGGGGTAAATCCTTCCACACTCAATGGATATTTTTGGCTCGTAAAAGGGTAGGAAGGGCAATAAGTGGTGTAAGTTCGCGAACCTCTTGTCGATCCCCGTTCACTAGTATATATATATTTATATATAAATATAAATATATATATTTATATATAAATATAAATATATATATATATTTATATTTATATATATATGCTGTCGTTTCTTGTTAATAGTATGAACTTTACAAAACTTAGCAGCTTTCACTCAGTTAATACTAGGCAGAAATTTGGATTGTACTTCCTTTTGTGCAGAAAGGTGTGCAGTATACTGCTGCATCCACTTTCAATAAGCTACCAAAAGAATTAAAAAATCTTAGCAGTAATCCACACGCTTTCAAATCGAAACTGAAGAGTTTCCTCGTGGGTCACTTCTTCTGTCGAGGAGTTTCTTAAAAAATTAAGCTGATTCCTAAATTGTATTGTTCATTGTGTTTACTTAAACTAATGGCTTGAATTTCTTGAGATTATAAACTTTTTTTTTTACCTGCTATTACTTTTATGTAGTAATTTCATGTACTGACAGGTTGCAGGACCTTGGGGATTTGATGCTTAGTTTGGTTCTAGCGAACTAGACGTGTAAGTAAATAAATAAAAAAAATTTTGTATGGTTGCCCCCATATATTTTGCTCTGCTTGTGTTGTTACAAATCGTACCCATTCTTTTTAGGCATGTTGTATAGGTCTTGTCTTTATAAGTTTTGTGGATGCCTATATGCTTCAAGTCTTATGCGTCCGTCTCAATAAAGTATCGCCCATTATCGTTTGCGTCTGGTATCTTGTGTGAGTCTCATGACTTCGTTGCTCCATGGTATTGGTGAGCGTTTTGTGTTATTTGCGGTCTGTACTGATGTGACTTGAACGTGGTGTATTACCTGTGTTATTTGTGTGCTCTTTAATCGATACCTACATCAATGTGTTCTATATCGTGTTTTGCATAATTTCCGTTAATTTGTTCCACTCTGCTTTGTGGAGCAGTAAGTGTCCGGTGTGCGATATGGTAGTTGTCTTCTGAGTGTGTGTTTGAGTGTATGTAATGGCACTGAGGTCACTACCGGTTATGTTGTTGTGCACAGTCCAGTTTATTACTTATATCATTGCTGCATTTTTTGCTAGTGTAAAGTCGATATTACTGGTAGTATCGTGCATGTGCTGGTATAGGTCTCTCTGTGTTCATTACATGTAATTATATTTCTTGTATTCGGTCGGTGGCTATGCGTCCTCTCTCACCATCCTGAGTTCCAGAGCGTGGATACATAATTAATTCAGCACTTATCACTGATTTTTTGCCTCTGGTATACATTGCTAGGTCTCTGATGTGGTCTGCGTAAGGTAGTATTTGATGACTGTATGGGCGTACATGGATACTTTCAACCACGTACCGTCCCCACTGCGTATCTCTATGATAACTAAATGTTGATTGCATAACAGTGTTACCTTAATTGTGTTATAAGTTGTATTTAAAATTACTGTTTCAGCCTTACATTCGATTGCTGCCTGTTATTATGATAGCATGTTTTGGTAGACATAGTACTTGCTCTAGGAAATAGATTAAGGAAAGGCAAACCTACTTTTCTAGCATTTGTAGACTTAGAGAAAGCTTTTAACAATGTTGACTGGAATACTCGCTTTCAAATTCTAAAGGTGGCAGGGGTAAAATACAGGGAGCGAAAGGCTATTTACAATTTGTACAGAATCCAGATGGCGGTTATAGGAGTTTAGGGGCATGAAAGGGAAGCAGTGGTTGGGAAGGGAGTAAGAATGGATTGTAGCCTATCCCCGATGTTATTCAATCTGTATATTGAGCAAGCAGTAAAGGAAACAAAAAGAAAATTTCGGAGTAGGAATTAAAATCCATGGAGAAGAAATAAAATCTTTGACGTTCACCGATGACATTTTAATTCTGCCAGAGACAGCGAAGGACCTGGAAGAGCAGCTGAACAGAATGGACAGTGTCTCGAATGGAAGATATAAGATGAACACCATCAAAAGCAAAACGAGGATAATGGAATGTAGTCGAATTAAATCGGGTGACGCTGAGGGAATTAGATTAGGAAATGAGACATTTAAAGTAGTAAATGAGTTTTGCTATTTGGGGAGCAAAATAACTTATGATGGTCGAAGTAGAGAGGATATAAAATGAAGACTGGCAATGGCAAGGAAAGCGTTTCTGAAGAACAGAAATTTGTTAACATCGAGTATAGATTTAAATGTCAGGAAGTCGTTTCTGAAAGTATTTGCATGCAGTGTAGCCATGCATGGAAGTGAAACGTGGACGATAAATAGTTTAGACAGAAGGGAATAGAAGCTTTCGAAATGCTGAAGATTAGATGGGTAAATCACAGAACTAATGAGGAAGAATTGAATAGAATTGGGGAAAGAGAAATTTGTGCCACAACTTGACTATAAGAAGGGAACGCTTGGTAGGACATATTCTGAGGCACCAATGGATCACTAATTTAGTAATGGAGGGCAGTGTGGAGGGTATAAGTCGTAGAGGGAGACCAACAGATCAATATACTACGCAGATTTAGAAGGATGTAGGTTGCAGTAAGTACTGGGAGATGAAGAAGCTTGCACAGGATAGAGTAGCATGGAGAGCTGCATCAAACCAGTCTCTGAACTGAAGACCACCACAACGACACATTACTTGCCCATTTCCTTTATAAGATTCTTGCAAGCATGTGATATCTGCCTGCAAGTGGTGAGCTATTTACGGCATTTCCGCACTGACTGTAGTAGTGTTTTTTTGTATTATGTTGTAATATATTCATTTTACGTCTATGTGTACTGGGCGTTTTACGTGTACAAAGTATTTACCGCCTGTCTGTCAGTAACTGAAATATGTTCGTCCGTGTGCTCGTACTTCATCCGAATATATTTTGTACAAGTAGAATGGTTTTGACCTGCTCAGACAGACCTGGAGCATGAGGTCGAGCACTGGCTCTGCTAATGTGGGAATATTCTCTGTCCTTGGGATAATTTTACCTTTCTGTTCAGTTACTGGAAAACAGAGAGAATCACATTTTGGAAGGCACAATCTAAGTATGTTAAATTCTAAATTATCGTAATTAGGCGTATCAGCGGGGGATCCAGACGCAAGCCTCAGTGGACGTGCACTTAGTGCGGCTTGGCTGCCACACTTAGCTCTCGTAACGTCGGCCTTTCGGCGGGTTTCACTTGTATGTCCATGGTCACAGCATTTAAAACGCTAATTTACTAGTCTATAATCTTTCACAGACAGTGATTCGAAGCCTGTATCGACTTTCTGGGTTTGTCCTAGGACTCTATGCAGGTGGGGACTGACCCTGAGTACCTGATGATTGAAACGCCTTCCCTTAGGTCCTATTAGAAACCTTCTTTTGACTTCTCTGTCGAAGTGTTCTTTTGTGGTGTCACAACTCAAATTCTGCTCATAAAGGATTTCTAGAAATTCCTCTTCGGTAAATCTGTCCAGGCAAGTGATACACGGGCACGAGTGGCATGCGCTTCCTCAGCTCTTGACAGACAAAGTTGAGCGGGTCTTTCGTTTTCTCTATTATGTTTAGACAATCCCGCTGTGTTGTCGTTTCTACTATAATTGCAGTCTGTGTGGTTCTGATTGGCTTGATATGTAGGTTCTCTTTCCTGGGGTTTGTTTTCATGATGATCTGTTTTGTTTTTACATGTATAATTTTTCGCGCAGGGCAGCGTATGTGTGTCTGTGCTTGTTTTTGGACTTGTTCTGTGAATTTATCAGTTAATTTTCTAATTTTTTTTTAAATTCTTGGCTCGCTACACAGTTCCCTATCTTTGTCATCTAATTTTTCAACTTTCTCTTGCAGGGTTTTTATTTGTAAGTCTTTTACTGGGTTAAATGCTCTCTGTGGTTCAAATCTTAATCGCCTGTTTTCATCATTTAGACAGGATAGTTTAGCTTCAAGGCTAGTTATTTGGAAAGCTAAGGGAAACATTCAGTCTCTAATGAAGGTTAACAGAGCAGATGAAGCGTGCTTAGCTTGTAGTTGCACTCCTACTTCGCTCAGGATTTTGGCTACGGCTGCTATCCTTTGTCTGGGTGACATAGGCTAGAGTTCTTCCTCCAAGTGTTCCATTCCGGGTGCGTCGTTGATGGCTTGAGCTAGCGTTTTACCCCATGCTGTCATTTCGTCTTTCGTCAGCCTCTGGCGTGGCGGTGTCGCTGCTTCGTCTGCTGCAGTCCAGAGCCGAGCGTTGGCAGGCTGTTGCTTGTTGAGTGCAAGAACCACAGTGGGAGGCCGCTGACGTAGACGGCAGGGCGCGGAACAGCTGGTGGCCGCTGCCGACGCGTCGGATTCCGCTGCGGCTGGTGTTGGGGAGGCGCCGTAGCGCATGGCGCGTGGCGGTGCTGCGGGCTGCGGGTTGATAAGCGAGAAAAGACGCGGGTGACTCGCGAAACCGACACGCGCTCGACCAGTGGGACAGCGACGGCTTCTCCGTTCACGTGTCGCAACAGTGCCAGCGGACGAACAGACGACAAGTTCTTTAATCACTCTGTTTTATTTACAGTAGGAGTAAGCAAGAACGCACTATGTAAGAGAATACTCCCGGTACCAGTCAACTAAATACCACCGTCCATAACTAAATTTCTCCCTACGAAATCTGCGTCTGCATGCCGAGCCACTTCACTCTGGAATCGACTCGGCAGCCATCTTGGACTGACTTTGTACTTACTCAGAAGCACTTGATATGTTTCGCATTTGATGCGTTTAGTTTTCTTTTGTTTTGTTTTCAGTACTTGTCAGTCCGCTCACTTATCATGGCCGCCAATTCGGACACATCTCGGTGGCAGGCAGCAGTCATGGGTCGTGTGTTATCTGCGTCTGCATGCCGAGCCACTTCACTCTGGAATCGACTCGGCAGCCATCTTGGACTGACTTTGTACTTACTCAGAAGCGCTTGATATGTTTCGCATTTGATGCGTTTAGTTTTCTTTTGTTTTGTTTTCAGTACTTGTCAGTCCGCTCACTTGTCATGGCCGCCAATTCGGACACATCTCGGTGGCAGGCAGCAGTCATGGGTCGTGTGTTCACACAGTTGGCATAGCTTGCACTTTACTGGGACGTCTTTGGAGTTGTAGAAGAGATACTTCAGGTCTTAGATCTTATGGTTGTCCTTTCCCTTCGGTAGCCGCATGCAGTATTTCGACTGCGGGACGAGTTGCTTTGTCTTCTCTTCTTTGTTATGGTACTGATAAACATCGATGAAATAAGCTTTTTCTCGTGTAACTTTGAGAAATTATTTCTCAGGAATCTGTTCTGACAGTCGTTTAATGACGACTTTGAGCTCCTTGTCCTCCGGAGATTTGTGAGTGACAAAATCGATGTCGTGATTGGCGAAAAAGAAATGGCTTGTTGCTGATCTGCGAACGGGTCGAAGCGGTATTTTATTCTATCCCTCTGATAAATGGGCTTCAGAGTGTCGTCGATAAGCGAGTTGAGCGTCTTGTATGGTGAATGCACCACGAATGGTTTGAAATGGTCCGTTTATCATCTTTCAGACTCTGCTGCTCCTTCTGGGCCTTGGGCGTCTCTGGACGGCGGCTCTGGTGGCGCAATCGCTTGCTATCTTTTCGACATCTCAGTATCGTCCATGCGTCGTTTGCAAGGGTTGTGTAGCTCTTCCGCACTATTCCTGTGGTACTCTTATACTGGACGGTAGTAAAGTCATCCTCTTCCCAAATGCAACTAACATCGACGTCAGAGTACTATTGGTACATCTCTACTTCTTCGTGAGTCGTCGGCGATCGTTTTCAGGGAACGGTTCCTTCTGCAGCTGCTCTTGTGACGGGCTAGCGAGGGCACACAATATAGTTTCGAGATTTAACTGTGCAGTTTATTTCCGCAAATGGCACCGTGACCGCTACTATCCTCCGTTGTGGAGACCATTCTTATGTCATTGTCGAGTTGTCATGTTGCACTCCTCCATAGAGAGGCATGGGTTGAAGAAACGGTGGCTATCAGCTGAGTTGTTTACATGTCAGGTTCGGTCGTTTGTTAGTTCTTTGGTGTCGGGTTGTTGGTGAGAAGTCTCTTGGGCGTCGCCGCTGGCAGTATGAAGGTTTGTCGTGGGCCTCTCGATAATTGTAGATACCAGAAAATGGCAGCCGTCACGTGGTTTCACGGATTCTAAATAGTGCCTGCTGTGTCCGGTACTCGTGTTGCTCTCTCTACTGCGGTGGATGGCGCAGTGAAGTCGGACAAAGTCGGCTGCAGACTTCTGGCAGGATGGCAACCCATGGGGCAGTGGTGCTTCTTGTGTTTGGCGCGTCATCAGGCACCGTCCAAAAACAGCATTCCTCTTCTCTTTGGAGGGGAATGGTAAAATCTCACAACTTCAAAACGTTAAGAACATCTGTTTTGACAGAACAAAGAGAAACTGTGTGAGTCTGAAACTGTTGCGTTCATTTGTTTCAGCTCATGTGACAAACTATTATGTTTTCATCATCTCCTTGGGAGTGATCACATTCACATTCATTTCAACACCTAAATTGGGCAAGGAGGCATATCTCACTCGCTTACCAGGCGTACTAATTAGGTGTGTTGGTAAGAGATTCCTATCAAACGACACACATATTGTCACTAATGCCGTGTCTTCCGGTGGAGGATTCCGTTGAATTGTCGCCTTGGCATCAAACGTTTGCTGTCCCCATTCGAAAGACAATTGTCATTATAGGTTCATTTTTTACACCCCGCTCTTGCAAATAGACGTTACTCCATAACACACACACAAATTTGAAAAAAAAAAAAAAACATCAGTGAGGTTTGAGCACGAATAGCTTGCGCGGCGTTCCTACACTATGACCACTTAACCACGACGCCGATTTCGTTTCGAGATGCCCTATAATTGCATTTCTTGTCCTTGGATCGCTGACCAATTTTTTTTCATAGTTCAATTCACCTTCTTCCAGTTTTCATGCTTCACCTGTTGTCAATTTTTAACGGGCTGTCCACTGGGCCCTCTTACTAAAGCTGAGGAGGGTGCGATGGGGAGTTTCCCTTTTAAGGTACATAATTTTGTTCGTTAATAAAGATTTGTAAGAAAAATAACTTTTTGCAAAAGAAAAGTTGAATAAATGCGTAAAATAAGGCTCCGAGACTAGAAAACCCCATTAAGAAGTCGAGTAGTTTCTAATTAAGAATTACATATATCGAAACAAAACGGAAGGAGTGAGAGATAATCTTTCCGCAGCGGGTGGAACTGAACTGACTCATTAGAATATACTACATTGACGGCCTATTGGATCCTTGTAAAAGTGGGAACTAGCGTCCATTAAAGTATTAATTAAATAGTGACTTCTCTAGACCAACAATTCTTAGTGTCGATTGTAAAATGTGGCTGCAGGAGGCATACTTAGGAATTTTCATGGTTTAGAACTAAAAAGCAGGTATATATACATTGTGTTATCTTTTAAAATATACACAACTAAAATTTCAAAGCAAGAGCTTACGTAATATTAACCTCTTACTGCTCGCTCTCCTCTGACCAGTCAGTTTCATCTCCATATTGATTCATTCTGCACTTTCGTCATACCTTTCTGTCAGATGTGACTACTCACATTCCTCTATAACACACACTGAAGTGACGTAAGTCGTGGGATACCTTCTAATATTGTGTCTGCCATCCTTTTCCTCGGCATAGTGCATCAAATGGAAAAGCCATATGCTCAATAAGTCATTGTAAGTCACCTGCAAATACAATGAACCATACTGCGTCTGCAGCCGTCTCTAATTGGAAAAGTGTTGTCAGTGTAGGATTTTATGCATGAACTGATTTCTCGATTATGTCCCATATTTGTTCGATGGGATTCACGTTGGGCGATCTGTGTGGCCTAGTTATTCACTCTGATTGTCCAGAAAGTCCTTCATACCGATCGTAAACTGTTGTGGTCCGGTGACACGGAAAACTGTAATCAATAACAATTCCATCATTGTTTGCTTCAAAAGTAGTCGAAAATACCTATTTCCAGTCAATGATCAGTCCAGTTGGACCAGAGGATACAGTCCACACCGTTATGGAGCCACCATGTCTTATTGACAACACGGGTCCACCGATTGGTGTGGTGTGCGCCACACTCTAACCCTTAGGTCAGCTCTTACCAGCTAAAATCGGGACTCGTCTGTCAAGGCCACGGTTTTCCAGTCGTCCAGAGCCAAGGAGAGGCGCTGGACGTTATGTCATGCTTTAGCGAAGACACTCGCGTCGATCGTTAGCTACCGTAGCCATTATCGCCAGATTCCGCCGCCGTATCCTAACATATTGTTCGTCGTACGTCCCACCTTGATTTCTGCTGTTATTTCACGCAGTGTTGCTTCTCTGTTATTACTGACAACTCTACGCAAACGCCTCTGTTCTCTGTCGTTAAACGAACGCTGCCACTACTAGGTTGGCCATGAGGAGAGGTAATCCTTGAAATCTGATATTCCAGGTAGATCCTTGACATTGTTGATCTCGAAATATTGAATTTTCTAACGATTTAGGAAGTGGAATGTCCCATGCATCCAGCTCCAACTAACATTCCGTGTTTGAAGTCTCCTAATTCTTGATGTGGGACGCCGGCCGGAGTGGCCGAGCGGTTCTAGGCGCTACAGTCTGGAACCGCGCGACCACTACGGTCGCAGGTTCGAATCCTGCCTCGGGCATGGATGTGTGTGATGTCCGTATGTTAGTTAGGTTTAAGTAGTTCTAAGTTCTAGGGGACTGATGACCTTAGAAATTAAGTCTCATAGTGCTCAGACCCATTTGAACCATTTTTTGTTGTGGGACCATGATCACGCTGGAAATCTTTCACACTGATCACTTGATTTCAAATGACAGCTTCTCCTATGCACTGCCTTTTTACAACTTGTGTACTTAATACTAAAGCCTACTGTACATGTACATGTCGCTATGTCACGACATCCCATGGTCTCTGTCACCTCAGCGTAATGAGGAAGTTGCTTCATATTAACAGTACTGCCATTTTCTAAATTCCACCTGTTCATTACTATACGTATTTTTATTATTATCATTTACCTTTCCAGGTGAAATAAATGCATAAATATATTAAATATATACACCATGCTGTGTTTTGTAGTGCAAAAAGATGCTGGTCACAGCTCTTTTTCTTGTGTAGAAGAAGACACATTACACAAGGCAACCAATCGATATCGACTAAGGTGTTTTTCAGCTGCACACATGGAATCTGCCAAACTGTAGGAGGAGCAGGGACTCACCGTTATTGGGAGTCGGTCGGAGACTTGAATGGCCAGTAACAACACCGACTGATGGCGGATAAGCTGATTACTTCTCATCAATGGTAAGAAACTGACTAACGTTGTTGTCTCAGAAGGTACGAAAGAATCGAGATGGATCGGTATAAGGGAACAATACACAGAAGAAAATGACTTACGAAGATTACTTGGTGTCTTTCTTAGTCTTCTGTTGCCTAGTAGTCTGAGACATCAGAATGTTTGCTCACCGACTTTGGTTTATGCTGGTTAATTAACTGCAGCCACTCGCTGGTCTGTTTCCTGTAAAGATCCACGGACCAGCATCATATTGCGAATCTGAGCTGTGGACAGTTTCTGGGACTTTTAGGACACCAGTGGGTTTCATCTTCAGAGGGACTGTCAGTGCCAGCTGCCAACACCCTGGATGAGGGTCCTTCCTCTTTGCAGACCAGAAGCAACGGCAGCAGTCCGCACTTGCCAGACGTGGAGCATCTGCAACTCTTACATAGCCGTGGGCAACTGCCTTCTTGAGGCCCACGTGGAATATTTAATCTTCCGCTCGCACAAAGTTCTCTGAGATGTAATGATCAATAACTATCTCATTTTTTGATTAATTATGGATGATACACTTGCTCATTAAAATGTATGTAGTTCCCTTAGACATTTATTCTTCATAGATCCTTTTTATAATTCTCCAACTACGATGCGGCTGGTCGCGGCGGAGGTTCGACTCCTCCCTCGGGCATGGGTGTGTGTATTTGTCCTTAGGATAATTTAGGCTAAGTAGTGTGTAAGCTTAGGGACTGATGACCTTAGCAGTTAAGTCTCGCAAGCTTTCATACACATTTGAACATTTTCCAAATACGATTATTGATAGTTTACTGTCAACAATCTAGCACCCGATTAAAGATAAAGGCTTATGAGAGAGAAGGATCACTATATAACTGTCACTCAGAATTTGGGCCAGAAAAGTGGTGCCACAAGTTTCAGTATTTGTAAAAAGTATAAGGAACAACTGGAAACGCATAGTCTCTTAGATATAGTAAATTATTAGTTAATTTGTTTACTGATGTGCAATACTGCGAGTTGGGTACCCTATTACAGCTCCTGATCTCTTACTGACAAATTTGTAAAACATTGTCATGTGAACCTATTCTCATTCACGGACGCAATGGTTATACTTGGCACAGGTAGATCTTATTGTGTATGGCTTCATACACAACAGTAAGGAGAGGTTGGCTAGAGAGTGGTGCGCCAACTGTCGTCGTTGGAAAGCAGGACAAGAGCAGAAATGATTAGCGAGAAAGTTAGCACAGTGAACGGAGGATTTAATGAACCTGTATTTCACCAAGTGTACTAAGACTCATTACAAATAACATAGGAAGAGAAAGAGTCAAGCTATCAAATGTGTCTGTGTGAATTCCTACGGAACCAAACTGCGGCGATCATCAGTCCCTAGACCTACACACTATTTAAACTAATTTAAACTAATTTATGCTAAGAACGACACGCACACCCATGGCCGAGGGAGGACTACAACCTCCGGCGTAGTCACATTTTAAAAATGCGGTAGGCCTATTCAGGCTGTTTTAGTTTTATTTCTAGACCATGCCCTTGTAGACATATTATAAACTCAGGTTTATCTTCTGAAGAAGTCTCAATTACTTGGGCCGAAACGTAGGTAAAAGTTGGTTTCATTACCGCAATCGAAGCTGACAGTTTCTTGTATACTCGTATTAGATTATCACGATTTCTGACTTGGCTGCAATGATTAATGTACTAAAATAGCTCAAAATTAGTTATAACACTTGTTTCCGAACATTTCGCAGAAAGTGCTGAACATTCAGTACTACTTGAATACGAAGGGCGTTCAAAAAGTTACGCAACACTTTTTTATCGGCCAATTTCGGTTGAAAAATTTCAGAATTAGCTGTGGGACATCGTGGAATATAGCCGCTTCAGTCCGTATGGTTTCAGGAAGTTCCGATAGGTGTTGTTGCTACACGAAATGGCGTCTGTTCAAAAATGTTCAAATGTATGTGAAATCCTATGGGACTTAACTGCTAAGGTCATCAGTCCCTAAGCTTACACACTACTTAACCTAAATTATCCTAAGGGCAAACACACAAACCCATGCGCGAGGGAGAACTCGAACGTCCGCCGGGACCAGTCGCAGAATCCATGACTGCAGCGCCTAAGACCGCTCGGCTAATCCCGCGCGGTGAAATGGCGTCTGTAACGGAGGTGTGTTCCAAGCAGAGAGCTGTCGTTGAGTTTCTTTTCGCGGAAAACCAGAGCATCGTAGATATTCATAGGTGCTTGCAGTACGTCTATGGAGACCTGGCGGTGACAAAACCTCGGCGAGTCGTTGGCGAGGCGTCTGTCATCATCGCAAGATGGTAGCGCAAACCTGTCTGACATCCCACATGCCGGCAGGCTGCACGCAGATATGAAATTGAAGAACTAATTTGAGATTGTTCCTCGCCACATAAAACTGATTTCTCTTTCTCCCTGATAACGCAAGGTCTCACACAAGTCTGAATACCAGATAGGAGCTCACAAAACTTCATTGGAATGTTCTTCCCCATCCACCCTCTGTTTGGCCCAATGAAGGATACACTCAGCGGGAAGCAGTACGTTGGTGATGTGGCGAGACGTTAGCTTCGACTTCAACTAGCTTAATGGTACTTCCCTGTCATACAGGACCTTCCAGAAAGATGCCGTAAGGACGTCGGAGTGGACGGAGGCTTCGCTCAAAAACAGGATTTTCTTGCCAGAAGAGTAGGGAATAATACGCTGTACTGAATCTCGAATAAAACTGAACTTATTAAAAAAAAAAAAGTGTTGCTTTAGTGATTTGACGCCCCTAGTATACAGCATACGGAAATTTCAGTTCTCTTGTTTAGGTAAGAACGAGTAACTTCGAAAGAATTGGTAAATTGTCTGAAACAATGGCAGTCTATTTGTGCCGTAATTTCGTGCTCTTAAGCAGCAGCACTTAAATTATCGCAGAGAAGCACACTGCTTAGTCCAGTAGCAAGTGCCAGTGCACAGCGACGGCACCACTGGGCTAGCGCAATCCAGTGACCCAAGGCGAGCAGCCTGACTGAAAAGAAGTGCGTGGAACGATGTCAACAACAACAACAATGAAACACATAACAATTTTACTCAGGTACTAATTTTTGGCCAGTCGCAACTTCATTTCCCATTTTGACAGCTGTACTGATTACAAGAATCAACGCTTACGAATGTTGCTACAACCTCGAAAGTATTAACGGAAAATTAAATATAAATAAATAAAATCAGTAGCTAATGTTTGTGGAACTCCAATTTCCAGATGTCAAATGTTGTCCGTATATTCCTTTTTTAATGCATATATATAATTTGCTCTAGAATAACTTCTGGTTGCTTCACAAATTTGATTTTCTCACATGCACTTCCCGTAGTTTCATTTTGTGGACAAACAATGCTTGCTCCGACGAATAACAGACAGGAAACCTATAGTTTTATAAAATTAGTGTGTGTAGTCTCCTGATTCTATTTTTTAGTGTCCTACACTACTAAATTATACTAACTGATACAAATACACTCTAAGACAAAAAAAAAAAAACGCACCGTGACGTAATTTTCCGAATAGGACGGAAATCGGTAGATGTCATGTATACGTACGGACAAATAAATTATTGCAATTTCAAGAACACTTGATGATTTTTCAAGAGAAGGGGCATCACAAACTGAGCAAGTCAGTAACACATTAGTCCAGGTCTGGCCCTTATACAAGCAGTTTTTCAGCTTGGCATTGATTCATAGAGTTGTTGGGTATCCTCCTGATGGGATATCGTGCCAAATTCTATCCAATTGCAGCATTAGATCGTCAAAAGCCGTAGCTGGTTACAGTGCCTTGGACACAGTTCTCCAAAAGTTAAGTGGAGAGAGATGCGTCGACCTCTGTAACCGAGGTAGAGTTTGGCAGGCAAGAACATAAGCAGCAGAAACTCGCGCCGTGTGTGAGTGGTCATTATCTTGCTGAAATGCAAGGGCAGGATGGTTTGCCACGAAGGGAAAGAAAACTGTTCGTAGAATATCGTCGACATACCATTGTGGTGTAAAGGTGCCGCGCTTTACAACCAGAGGGTTCCTCCTAACAAATGAAATGGCACCAGAGACCACCCATACGCATAGCGGTACGTCGACGATATTTTGCGCCTAGTTTTGTTTTCCTTTATGGAAATCCACCTCGGATTTGCATATTAACTAGATAATGCCCGCCTGTACACGGCTGGAGTTTTTACTGCTTGTCTTCGTGCTTGACAAACGCTTCATTTACCAGCAAGGTCGACGGATCTCTCCTCAACTGAGAAGGGTGGTACTATTATGGGCAGCGCCCTCCGGTCAGCTAGGGATTTTGACGATGTACTCCCCAATTGGAGAGAATTCGGCGCTGTGTTCCTCGGACAACATCCAAAAACTTTGTCAGCCAATGGCAAGCCGAACAACAGCATGCATAAGCACGAGAGGTGGACGAACGCTTTATTGGCTTCCTCAACTTTTGAAGTTCCTTCTCTTGAATAAATCATTAATTTTTTCTGAAATTGTGATGATTTGTTTGTCTGTATGTATGCATCGCATCTACCGACTTCCGTCACATTCGGATAATTCCTTCATCATGCATCTCTTTGTATCTTAGAATCTACTTCTCAGAAGTCTAACAACTTTTAATTTATATTTAATGGAAATATATTTAGTAAAGGCTGCTTCATTAGCAGACAATAGTACAGTGGCCTAATTTCAATAACACACTACAGTTACGGTTATCACATTTTTATAAAGGTCACATTAAATTGCTCGCAATAGGGAAAAACAAACTCTGTTTCCGTAGCTCATCATTATCGTTCTTATTTTTCTCCTTTCGTTTTGAGAATTAAGTGAGATAAGGTCCAACAAACTAATGACGCAACTGCAGTAAGCACTGCCATTAAGAAGTATCTATGAAATGTGTGATTCTTGTCACGATCTAAAGCCATCCAATATATTCAAGTTTTTCCAGTTTAGAGCTCTGAAAATGTTTTGTAGTTGTTGAGAGCGAAAGTGATCACTGTACTGTGATGTCTAGTAAAGCGTCGACGTAAGATGTTATTTGTAAGCCATTAGTAACCATAGAGCATTTATTTCCGTTCAATACACTTAAAAGGGCTGACTAACATTTTGCATTCGTATGAATCAGTCTGGTAGCGATTTGCTTTAACTATGAAAATTGCTTATAACTCGTGCAACTTGCAGCTTTCATTTCGACTGGCTTTTTACAAACTTAAAAACTGCGATATCCTACATTTCTCTTCCCTGCATGTGAGTGTACTGAAAATCAGTTTTCAAAATTCGTGGATAAGGCTTATGCTGTATTTCCTCAATGTCTATTTTAATTTCTTCTCATAAATCAAAAATATCCCAAGAATTCCAAGGAAACGACGTTTCGTCAAGTAGGTAGTGCCTACAATTCTGCGATTTTAAGTTATAGTCTGTTGTTAACCCCCAGGCTGTAGACAGCAAATTGTTTATACAAGTGCTGCACAATGAAATGCTTTGCGCATCTATGTCAAGAACAGTGTCCTTCTCGTTAATTTTACAGCAGGGAACTTCCACAAATGAGAGGTTTAGAAACGAAAATGAACGTTAACTTGACTCAGCGAGATAAGATGTAATTATTTGCTCCTCCTTTCGCACCGCGCTCGGCATTGCGACGTTATCTCCTGTAGTACAGACGCTAAATTGTCCTAGCGCGTAACCGTCTGCGAGCACGTAAAAGCTTAAGTAGCGTCTTCTTATCTGATCTGCTCGATTAAGTCCGTATAGTAGCGCCAGTGGAATAAACGAGACAGTCGAAGATAAGAGTATGAAATACGTCGCTATCATTTCCTGGCGCTCTTTCACTTGGTCTACAATCCATAGCTGGCGTCTACTATCTAGGGCTCCAGAACGTACCAGCAGGGCAGAATATGCTTTAAAGTAGAACTGTTCCCCAGGCTCACAGAATTGCTAGCCCTCTCAGCAAACAATCATTCGCCGTAAACTGGCGCTGACAGATGACAGTTCGCAGCGAAGGGTCAATAGTAAATTATCGTTTTAGGAGCCACCACGATTTAATTTCATTGTATATTGTAGCCTTTCAATCCCTTCACGAAAGAACTGAGTTGCGTAGAGCTGGTACGGTTCTCATTACACGTAACATTATCTACTGAAAGGATTACGGTTTAAGATCACAGTCGCCCTCCAGCAGCCTGTCAATTGAATCGCCATTTTTTGCGTTACATAGAATAAATTCTTTTGTAAAATCTATGCGACTGGAGAGACACCACAAACTTCCACAAAAATATCATCCACACAATTTCGATGATTGGAGGACCAGGTAAGAACTATCGCAAAATCACTTTAAACTCTCATTTAAAGCAGGTAGCTGACAAGAAAATATCACGAAGAATGGAAAAGAAAATTTTGATTCTGTTAATAATCAGTTTGACTTTGAGGTAAAGGATAGAAAGAGCCATTTCTGATATTGCACATAACTAGGACTGCAAAAAAAGTTTACCTTCATAAGATTTGTCAGCCTAGTAAGAGCTTTCGACAGTGTGAAATGGTGCAAGAAGTTCGAAATTGTGAGGAAAATAGCCTTCAGCTGTAAGGAAAGACGGGTAATATACAATCAATTCAAGAAAGAAAAATAAAAATCGATGACCAGGAACGAGGTGCTCCGATTACAAACGTATAAGAGAGGGATGTAGTCTTTCGTCTTACTTTTCAAGCTCTACATGTAAGAAGCAATGATGGAAATTAAGAGTGGGTTGATAGTTTAGGGTGAAAGGATACCAGTGATTAGTGTCATTAATGGAAAATATTGCAAGAGATGTTGAATGGAATGAACAGTCAAATGAGCATTCAGTGTGGATTCAGAGCAAACCGAAAAAAGTCGAATGGAATGAGTAGTAGCAGAAATGAGAACAGCGAAAAACGTAATTTCAGATTTCAGATCAGTACAGCAAAGATGGCATACCAGGCCAAGACATGTTTGCTAGTATCAAACGTCTACTTTAATCTGAAGAAATTTCTGATAATGTAGGTTTGGAGTACACATTTTACGGTGGCAAACCATAGACAGTGGGATAACCAGAAAAGAAGATATTCGAAGGGTTTGAGAGGTTGAAAATTAGGTGAACTGATGAGGTAAGGAACGTGGAGGTTCTCAGAATCGGTGCAGAAAAGGTAGATTGGGAAAACCTTTACAATGAGAATGGACAGGATGAGAAGGCGTACGTAAGGACATCAGGGAATAACATCCTTAGTACTAAAGGATGCTGTAAAGAGTAAAACCTGTAGGGAGAGACAGACATACATATCCAAATAATTGAGGATGCAGGGTGAAAAAGGAAGAAAAAAATGAATGAGAAAATAATAAAAAATTATTCACACTGTTGTCAGAGGATTAGAATTCTATAGTAATAGACGGAAGAAGAAAAATAGTAAGGGAATACGTAATGAGGAAAATGAATAAAATGGAAAGCCACCCGGTAGAATTTTTGCGTGGAGCACAGGTTAATCATTGCTAACGTTGGGGTGACGAACAAACGACGGTTGTATTTGCGGAATAAACTTGGAGACACCAGCACGTTTCACACAGATTATGTTATCATTGTATTGTAGTTTACATGACAATGTCAAAACCATTTTTTACTACAAATGTATCCACTGGCAGAAGGACTATAATTGCAGATATTTCAGAAAGTTAAGATATTAAAGAGAAGAGTCCTGTAAGGAACTACATGTTGCTGCAAGGTTCAAAGGAAACATCAGACTGCAACTGACTGCAGCAAGGTAAAATGAACTGCTACATCGTAAGAAAAACTTTTAATTAACTTGCTTGACCTTTGACTTTGACACAGATGAGACAGGTACTGCATTTAAACTCTCCCTTGATTTTTTGCCTAGATGCATACATTTCAAATTTTTTTAACTGCCTGATACAGGAATCTATAGATGAATATGTTTTCTTAGTGGCTGCTTTAAGGAGAGAACGGGTTAGGTATAGGATGAGTTGGCGGTCAGAGGTTTCCGTTTCTCACAGAACGTCAGGCAAAGTTAGAGAAAACTGCTACAACTCGCAATGAAGACTCCGTCTCTCGCGGCAGCTAGAATAGTCACAGTCGCCGTAAGATTTTCTGGAGACACTTTCAGAACGAGAAGGTTGAACAACAGTGGCAGTATGATATCATCTAACAAACTGGTCGCTTAGGGAACGTCTTTAACACACAAGTTGACGGCGAAGTATTGCGCGTCGTTCGGACCGTGGTGGTAGCAGATTCGCCCTGTATTGTCAATCTGCGAAGAAATCACTATGCACTGTATTGCTAAACACACTAATCGTTTTATGAAGGTCCGAGGACCCAACAACGAATAAAAGTTCGTAAGTGATATTTACCTTCTTTTTCACAAATTAATTTTTTTATTCTTGGTAATTGCGATTACAAGTTGTATCTCCTTTGCAATTCGAAATTACTTCTGTATGCAAACTTATCTGACCACAAAAAAAAAACACTACGTCCAGTCGGCATTCTTGATCTCCAACACTTGCAGAAACGGCTACGTAGCAACATTACAAAGCAAATAGAACAAATGAATAGCTTTGAAAGTATAGTAAATGCAGCAGGGAAGTAGTTGTGACAGAGTCGGACAATATTTAAACGTAACCTCAATGTCATTTAACCTCTATATTAAGCACAGAGTAAAGGGAACCTAGGATAAAGTTTGAAAGGGAACTTAAACTTCATGTGGGATATATTAGAATTCGGAGGATTTGCTCATGGCCAGATAATTCTGCCAGACAGACGCTGAATTTGGATGATAAGTTCAATGTAATGGACATATTAAGCTTCTTTTAAAATAGTATCTGTATAAGACAAAACTGAAGACACTGATTTCGAAAAGTTTGTCCTCATATAATAGGTACTTTAGGTAACGTTTTCAACCGCTGAGTAAAACTGACTGTTGGTTGGTTCTGTGACATGAATGTGAAGAGTATCACTAAATACAATTTTAAACTTCATGAAACGCAAAACTTGAAATAAAGCAATACGAATCTAATTAAATGTCACAGGAAATTAATTGTGTGCTTAGCGAAAATTATACAACTAGAACTTAGTACCAAGGCACGTTATGAACTATGCATAACGTGAAGTGCAATATTAAGCTAAAATATCCAGCAAACCAAATTATTGCTCTACTAGGAACAAAATAACTGTTTGAAATTAGCAGCACTTTTCATTGAAAATTAATGTACTTGCTTAAACGACACCTGAGAATCGTTACAACGAATTGTTTGCTCAAGAAACCAAGATGATATCTGCCCTGAAATAAAAGTGACTTACCTCTTGCTTACCACGAAAGCAAACACAAATCAGCACATACAGCACCTAAAGATAAAAAATGTACCCTGAATTTTTTTACTGTGTGTGCCGTATGGTGCAATGCACACATGACAAATTCAAAGCTTTGCTTTGCGTTTTTGAGATACCAAACTCCGATTACTGACAAAAAGACTTCACAACACAGGGAGACTTTAAAAATTACAAAATTCTCTCATAACATAGAAACTACAAACATAGGTTTAAAATTCCTCCATAATCTTCTCCATCAATACACATAACAAGAAAGTATTATATATGAGTTTTCATGTCCATAATAAAGTATTCTAGACAGCTTCTCGCAGGTTCAGAAGAAACAGATTTCATTATTTTGAAAAATCAACGGCGTGCTATTCTGCAAATGTCCTTGCGCTGCACAACTGACAGGCTATCAAGTCAACCACAGACAAAACAGAATCAGTGATCTTATTCACAACTCATGGAGTGATCATTCATCTTTGTACCAGTAAAATAAAGGTAAATTATTTATAATATCAGAACACCTATGAGAAATTTATATTATTCCCTGCCCCAGAAGAAAAATTTCATACGTAATGTCTCAGCTGTGATAAGGCCAGGAGCTTCAAATTTTTTTTTAAATTTACAGTTATAAATAACATTATAAGTGTCAGAATTAAGGTTACAAAATATAAAAGAATGATCTGCTTGGTATTTTACATACCAAAATTCACTTTAGACAGGGAGAAAACACACACAGTATTCGCCAATTTCCGTAGATTGTAAGTGAATATTGAGTCACCCATAACCATCGAAGATTTGTTTTAATGTCTCATACCATTGATCCTGAGGCTAGTGAATGAATACAACTGAAGGTAAAATGTACCATTATTTAGCATCAAACGAAATACTGTTAATGCCTCTTGTCAGTAATCTTGTGGCTAAGGAAAGGAATGCAACTTGCTCAGTATTCACATATTTCTTGAAGTATGGCCACTGATGACGCCCTCAGATAAGCAAAGCTGACGAATATGAAGAATGGTTCAATCTAGGGGGCAGCTGGTAGGGCAACTGAATGTCCATCACTGACTACACTATGAATACTGGCCGTAAATGTAGACTCAAATATGAACAGATCCCAGAAAGTTGTTTTCCACTGACATCTCGGATGTCTAGTAAAGTCTCGAAGGTAACTTTGCCCTTAATATTACTATTTCCATAAAGTATGTGGGAATCTTAATTAAACCTCTTGCAAACTTCATTGAAGTTGTGACTACAAAAATATGAACAGTACACGCTATATTCTCTCTCTAAGAAATGACCTAATTTCTAGCAGATATTCGAAATGGCACAAGAGCATTGCATAAAAACGTTAAATGAAGCTTATGTACAAAACATGAATATTTGTGGACTACAATAACCAGTGTGGTTGGAAAATATCTACAGACAGAAAAAATTATGCAATATTCTGTGCTAGATACAAAGAAAAGTTAACAAGAGGAGCAACTGATGGAACGTCATTATCTATCTTCTAACGGTGACAAATAGTCATCAAAATTTATAAATCTATCTAGAGTGCATGCAGTAATAGACCTGAAGTTACAGAAAATGTTTAATTATACAGAAATAACAACTAACGTGTAAAATATAGAATCAGTGGTAGTAAAAACGCATACCTGAAAAATATATACACAACGCAATAGGAAGAAGGAACATAGAACAGAAATAAAGGACAAACAAATGTATCATGATTGATAAAAAAGAAAAGGTAAGGGAATTAAGTACACTTCAGAGTCAACGTCTCAGTCAGTCTGTGAGATATTTATCCTAGTATTATGTACTAGACTAGAGCACTGATCAGGTTTCTGACATCTGTGCTGTATGTATTCTGTATGTTCTCTGAAACCCAAGATATTTCTCATAATGTCCTTTATCTGAGTTTACCTGTCAAATCATCATATTTGCATAATTATACATGTCATTTCAATTTACCTGCCAAAACCATCTTGTCAGTTTGCTTTTGTAACATTATCACATCACTATAACCTCAGAATATAAGCATTATTAAACCTGCCTACACTTTTATTTTCACATTATGCTATTTTATTTGATCTTCATAATCACACATTTTATTACATTCATTTTTCTTTTTTTTGTACAAGTTTATTTCTTATTTCCAGGTGTATCTGTCATATTTTCAATTTACTCTCTTCCTATACTGGTTTCTCTTAATTCTGTTATGTCATGAGATTTATCTTCTTTTTAGCCTGTAACAGAAAATGCTCATCCCAAGTGTGCTCTAACAAATTTTTGAAACTGTGAAATACATATATTTACAAAAATAGTGCATTGGGAAAGGAGTGCAACCAAATCCATTGCCATGCACATGTAAACATGACATATTTTACCAATAAGCCAGTGCAGCAAAACATCTTACCCTATGCACCAGAAAATTATTATGGTAAATCAATAAACAAAATGAAGACTATATTCTTAGGCTAAAGCACATCATACACAAAATTTTATCATAAAAGCAAGGCAGTAACCAATGCACAGTATGTCTTCAGAAAAATGCAAGATACCAGTGTCATGACAAAATGCCAATAAGAAATCACTGTCAAAAGGATTGTTGATCCATCAATAATTGTGTAATGGATGAGTTCACAGGTGGCAAAAGCTATGTTAAACAGTAGTCATATTATGCAACAAAATGATATGCCTTCCACAACACTAAGCTAAGCCATGGCAACAAAATTAATTAGTAAGTGCTAAAATACAGAACGGAAGAAAACTTTATAAGATAGTAGCAAATTGTTCGTAAAAATAATAATCTTACCACAAAGTACATCTCATGCTATCTCTGCCTGATGTTATAATCAAAATTGTTACAGAGTGATGCATCCTACGAGAAATTATGTCTCATAAATAAGGAATATAAACAGATGGACCCCATTCATTTTAATATGTATCATCATTATGTCTGCCATAAGCTGACCTGAAGACAAAAATGTGTGTAGTTAGTTACAAAAGAAAAGGTATATAATCCAGCAGAATAATGCACTCATATTCCATACGCAGCCGACTAAAAAAAACGATGAGGAAACATCAAAAGGATATAATATGTCAGAAATGTAATACATGCAGCTGTAGCTGCTGGTCAACCTTTCGGGTTGTGAAGTCGTGTTCGAAGATACTCTTCTGTTCCTGAAGTTTCGTCCAGGACTGCGCTGGACATCCTCAGGGGCGTTCCTCCGCAGAGTCCTGCCAACTGACCGGTCAGATCTCCGAGAGCGACATGTATACTGTAGAAAATGGGGCGTGGTCGAAATAACACCTGATGAGTGGAGATAATTCTTGTCAAAGGCAAAACTCACCTATCGAGTGTCTTAACAAGGATAAAATTGTCTAGCGATTCTGCAGAGCTACTATCCATATGCCGCTAAGTTTCGTTTCCTCCTGCTTCCTATTAAAATTATCCTGATGCTTATAAATTTCAATGGCTTCTCTACATAGTCGTGGATAATAATTTAACGTTGTAGATAAAATTTCTGTTTCAGAAAATTTCACTTCGGGGTTTGCTGAGTGAAGAGCATGCTGTCCTACAGCTGATTTCTCTATTTTTCGCAGTCGACAAAGACTTTTGTGCTCTTTTAGCCGTGTATTTACGCCCCTCTTGGTAGTTCCAACATAAACTTTACCAAACGTACATGGAATTTTGTATACACCTCATGTTCACAGAATAGGGCGTTTATCCTCCACAGATGGTAGTACTTGACTTATTTTCTTTGTTGGTCTGAAGACTGATCTGATGTCATGTTTCTGTAAAATCTTACCGATCTGATCCGTTACCTTTTTAATACAAGGGAGAGAAGCTGGATGTTTACATCGTTGTGATTCATTCTTATCCTTCGCTCCTCTGTTCCATGGTCGCAATATTCTCTTTACCTCTTTACCTGAGGAGCCATTTTTCTCGAAGGTCTGCTTCAGATGTTTTACTTCTGAGTCCAGGTGCTCCGATGTACATATCCGTTCGGCTCTATCGACAGGACATTTAATGACAGCTCTCTTTGGTTGTGGATGGTGATTGGAGTTTTCATGCATACATCTGTCCGTATGTGTTACTTTCCGAAAAAAACCTTATGTTCCGAACTTCCATCGGACCGCCTCATAACTTAAACACCCAAGAAAGGTATTCTGTTATCATTTTCCATTTCTATGGTGAACTGGATTTTTGCATTAATTTTATTTAGATGATCAAAGAATTCGTCCAGAGCCTTTCTACCATGGGAACAAACCTCAATCATCTACAAACCGATAACAGCGAGATGGTTTCTTATTTGCTTTGTTCAGAGCCGATTCTTCGAATTTCTCCATACAGAAATTAGCAATCGCAGGACGTAACGCGTTACCCATTGATACACCATCAAGTTGCAACAACAAGCAATACTTCTTGTAACTCTTTTGCTCTATTGTGCAGTATACTTGCGAGTAGACTGTTCACTGTCTTGTGTGTAAATGCATTTTTATACGACGGAAAATTCCCTGAAGTTGATTGTATGGAAACGTTTGTAATCTTAATTGTAACCTTCCGGTATCCACAAAACTTCTTTGGAATGCCGACAACTGTGTTCTCGCGAATAGTCACCTAATTGCCATGGATACATACAGACACTTAAAATGCCAAAACATAAATAAGAATAACCAACGTCATCGCATTTCCATTTTCTCTCTTTAGGTGTAAGCTGTTGTCCCATTATCCTTACATGATCGACTGTATGCTGTTTCAAAGCATTTATGTTCCTTTGTACGCAAAGAAAAAATTACAATAGTATGTAAGGTGTCAGGCAAATCCAACACCTTCCATGAAAACCCTGACATGATAAGCAAATCCAGTAGTATGTCACATAGCTCCGAACAAATCGTGACATTAAATTAATCAAAGTAATACGAGTAACGAGTGAGCAAATGGAATACCACAGACTAATGCAAGAATGTCTAAATGCATGTCATACCTTCCCACCGTGAGACAGACGCAGTTCCGAGGGGAGAAACGAGAACAGAAGCCGAGAGCAGAACCGTGTTAAGTTATAAGAACCTACGATAAGGGACAGACACCCACGTCGCCAGCTAACCACCAGGACCACCCCCCAGCCCATGTTAAAAGCTAGAGCCCTCCAGGAGAACAGTATAGATCTTACAATAACACTAAAAGGGCCACAACAGCCGCAAGTTTTAGCGTGAGACTTTTTCGCGTCTCTGCTACGTTGCAAACCTAAAAAACATTGCCCCACCACGAAAAGTAACCGCTAGGACCACCCCCCAGCCCATGTTAAAAGCTAGAGCCCTCCAGAAGAACAGTATAGATCTTACGATAACACAAAAAGGGCCACAACAGCCGCAAGTTTTAGCGTGAGACTTTTTCGCGTCTCTGTTACGTTCCAAACGTTAAAAACATTGCCCCACCACGAAAAGCAACCGCCAGGACTACCCCCAAGCCCATGTTAAAAGATAGAGCCCTCCAGAAGAACAGTATAGATCTTACGATAACACTAAAAGGGCCACACCAGCTGCAAGTTTTAGCGTGAGACTTTTTCGCGTCTCTGTTACGTTGCAAACTTTAAAAACATTGCCCCACCACGAAAAGTGTAACGTTTCTCATTGGATAGACAGAATTTTTGTAGGCGGAGCTTAAGGTTAACATTGAGACCCTGACTGGTCAGATGAAAACACAGCCAGACAGTTTTTTTTTTAACCAACTTCGGTAAATTGCAGTAAGAAGAATTTAGAAAAGAGTTACTTCCGAGACGGCGAGCTGTATGGAACTGCGCCGGCCGCCGCCTCCTGACGAACACTAATAAGGTAATGAACGCACGCGATGCCGCATTTTTTAGCGCGTAAGGCTTCACTCAGAACTGCAGAAGTCTCATCTGCTACACCCCCGTTTTGCGTAATACTAGTGTCGATCGTCAATTAAAGCTCATGGTATTCACATTTGCTAGGTAAGTTAAAATCTGAAACGCGATGATTTTTCTGTTATATAATTATTGAGAAGCCACATCAGCCACTCTAATTTACAACAAGTTAGATAAGTAATTAAAGGTAATTGGGGGTCACTATAGACCATTTTGATAGTTTTCTCTTTTGTGAAACTTAATTTAAACGTAGATTATAGATGTGATATGGCATAGGTCATCTTTCGATCCATTGTAGAACTTGGAAACCCACTCAGGGAATATTCGTTACATTTTTGTTGAACGCAGTTGGTTTTTACCATCCGGTATTAATATATTTCCTTGTATCAATAGTGCAATTTATAAACAATGTTTTGTGAGTAGAATAAAATTTCCAATGGTAAACTTAACTGCTTTTTTGACGTTATTTTACCAGCTAACTAAAAATAGCAAAGCCTTGAACCCCTTCCACTAAATTTAGTTAATATTAAGATTCTTTTACAGGGAGTGCATTGGAGCTGACGCTGAAATCATTAGGTATTTGGTTATATCATCGATAGTCTCACTGAACTCTTCTGAACTCTACATGTCATGTGTGGTCTGGCGTCTCCTTACCAGCAACAGGACCCAGGTTCAAACTAGTCCATTCCCTAAAAAACACGCTCAGAGCGTCGTTGCGCGAAAGTGGTAGGGAGACACAACATAGAACAACAGACACCACGCAGAATGTTAGAAGTAAAATGTCTGAGTTTGTGCGTAAGTTATTCAAAATATTAGTTGTTTGATCATGTTCTTCGCAGGTTGTATAACAAGGTGTTCGATTTGTTGTTCTCCATGAGCTGTAATGGTACAGAATGTTACATTCTTTTCCTTAGATTTTATACTTCGTCATTGAGTGGATTTGTTTCAAAGTTTAACCTCGTGTTAGCTAATTTTGTCTAAGTATTTATTTCATGTTTCTGTTCTATGATCATCATTACATTGTTTCGAAACTTTTAGTTTCTACTGTTTTTGAAAAGTGAACCAAAAAAGTGTCGTCATATTTTCTCTCTGTATTGTTTGGCAAATGTCTCGCTTCCTTAGTAAATTCGTCAGTTTTGTCCGGAACCACAGCTATCTGTTCTCTTTTTGATGTAATGATTTCGTTGTGATTCTTCGTATTTTCCACATGTGGTGTAGAATTTTCTTTCCATGCCGTACTCTTAGTGACCTAATGAATTCCTTCTGTGACTTGTTTTACACACCCACATTCTTCTGTAACTGTAATACCAATTTTATAATAATTTCATTCAAATTCAACGTAACTGCCGACAGAAGGTAACATCGGCATAGTTTGTGCATTAGATGCTTTCATGTGGGGCGCTATCGGGCGCCTGCCTCGCGCGCACCAACCACCGACCCACAATTTATCGGAATTGCACCAAGTGACACCTTGTGACACATGCCTTCCGAAAACTACCAAGAATCTGTCGAATCCGTTCCGCACACAATCGTCTCTGTATTGCGTTTCAAAAGTGGTCCCACATGCTATTAAGCAAATGGTCATAACGTTTTGATTCATTAGCGTAAACCAGGCGATGCTAAGGAAACTATATTCGCAGATGGATGACTAAAAGTAGTTCATGAGTTTTTGTGTCTCAGCCTAAGTAGACAATATGTAAATGATAAATCCAGACTAGCAATAGCTAGAAGAGCATTTCAGTAAAGGAGAATTTTGTTAGCATGTGACCATGAATCCACGCGATCATATATATGTCAAAAGCATGAACAACCACCACACTGTCCAGTAACATTGATGTGTCCACTTGTCAGATCCCTGAATAACCACTTTTTGTAGTGAATACCACTGCGAAACAAGCAGAAAGAGAGTCAGTGAAGTTCTGGAAGGTACTGGCTGGGACTTGGAACCATGTAGACTCCAATGCCGTGGTCAGCTGCGCTCAGATTGTCTGTTGAGACGATTGTTGCAGGGCCGAAAACCACAGTCGCCATGCGTCTGATGGAATATAGAACGTGATTCATCTGAAAAGGCCAAATGTTGCGACTCACTAGCCGTACAGTTGCGATACTGGCGTAAAAATTCCAGTCTTCGTCGCCAATGAACAGCAGGCATCCCGGGTGCACGAAACAGACGCCCGCTGCAGAGGCCCATATGCATCAACGTTCACTGAACAGCCGTTGAGGAGATACTGTTGGTAGCCACTTGGTTCATTTTTCAGATTTCTCCTGATTTCATGTAACTGCACACAACTTAACTGTCCTGCAGTTCCATCTTCATGACACTTCTCTGCTGCACACTACACGGGCATTGAGGACGCTGCATCTGCACTTCCGATGGGAAGTGTTTGATCGCCCACCATACAGCCCGGACTTGGCTCCCTCTGATTTTCATCTCTACCCAAATGAACCACTGGCTATGAAGACAACATTTTGTCATATACAACGAGCCGCAGTCCTGCGTGAAAAATTGTACAGGAGGCTACCTTCTAGGTCGAGAGCATCGGAAAATTGGTACAATGCTACGACAGACATCTAAGTCAGAGCAGCAAGTATGTAGAGCGAAACTGGTTCCAGCATAATAAAATAACATCATAACGATGGCTGGAAGTGTTTTATTACTCAAGTGAACGGCTGATTTCTAACACACCATCATTCGCAAGGAAGTACAGTCGTGCTCAAAAGTATCCGAACGACCTGAATTGCATTTCGCCTGATTCGCATGCAACCCACATAACGCAGCTGTCTAGCAGGTCCTCTAATTGCTCCTTGGTACAGTCGTTTGACTACTGAAAATGGCTCCAACAAGTCACCACTAGAAAACTCGGCTCTGTATCGCAATAACTCAAGATGTAAAGTAATACCACGATCCTACAAATATCAGGGAACACCTTATCACAGATAAGACTGACCTTAAGGCTTGTAAGCTTACATTTATTACAATAAATGACATACCTGAAATGTTACCACTCTCATTATTACGTCAGATAGGTAATGTACGTAGTAAGTTCGTCGTATTCATGATTTCCTCTTCAAAGTAACATACCGTACTTGTTATTTAACACAAAATGACATTAAAAATTTAAGTTATTCACGAGCAGCCAGTTGAGAATATGTATGAACTTCAAATCACACGACGAACCGTCTCGTTCTGCATTTGGATTCAAACCAAGGTCATACAGACTAAAATTTCGTGACTGAGGGAAACTAACAGTCATTCCTGACTAGGCATACAGACAGTGATATATCTCGATTTTAGACAGTATCAGCTAGCAAATATCAACTTTAAAGTACACAACGTAAACATTTTCAACGAACTCGAATTCCTACCCAGCATCTATTGTCCCTGTTAACGAACTACGAGAGATGTTAAATATTGCTTCTTCACAAGTAACTTACTTGAAATGCCGTGATGTAACTCAGAACCTAATCGGATTGTTATCGAAGCACAGTCAACTGTGACATATCGGATTTTCTAGGCAGTAGCTGGATGTTTTAATTGAAATGACGAGACGAAACATTAATTTTTTCCTTCCCAGAACTCCAACCAGGAATCTATCGCTGTTATATTCTAGAGAAAACGAACGATAAATATGGGTTTGTTACATCAGCAGCGACATGTGAGCATGTTTGAACTAGATATAATATGACGAAGGTTTCAGGGCTGACTGGGAATCGAACCCCACACATACCGTTGTTGACTACACACAAAGAGACGTCATCTACAAAATTTTTCTCCACCAGAAGCTTGGAATAACATCCATGAACTTAGAATGATCTCTGAAATAGTTCTCACTGGGAGTCAAAAACGTTAGATATCGTTAGTGTTGACAACGAATGACAATGCATTAAAAATCAAAATTATTATACACCAGCATATAGTTGTTGTCATGCTAGAGCTTGATAATACATAATGAGAAATTTAGTGCCGGGCCAGCATTCGAACCCATTCACGTGTAATATGTAGAGATGTTGAGGAATTGCAGTTTTCATCAAACAACAAATTGTAGTCGAGCTGTATTGTCACGAAGGGATCAAATTCCGCGTTAAGGGCGGTCTGAGTTGCATTCCAAGTTCAGAAACAATTTTATCGACGCACAGAAGCTCAAATAAAAGATGGAATAGAGGTCCTGTGACCCTACATAGCGTTTGTTTCGTCACTAGAAATAACCAACTAGTATAAGAAAGGTTACTGGTGATACAATTTCCACATTTGGCCACTCCTGACTTTATTGTGGTTCAACCTAACGTCCACTTGGTAGAGAAGGAATATCATGTTTAATGTGAATTTCAGACCACAATGCCATTATACCTTCTTCACTTAGCGTAGCCAGAAGAGAATAGAGTCTGTCTCTTCCTATTAAAAGTCATCGGCAGAAGTTTGAATCGAACACAGACCATCACCATAGGAAACTAACATCAATCCAACATACCACCACATCGTCTTCTGTATGACTCATTTTTCTATCATAAAAGCGTTGCGGCACACTCGATGAGAATTCTGACACACAGGCTCCCTGTAGTAGTTTTTAGCATGTTCAGTACATTCATCCTTGGTTGACCGAATCGCCATGAACTAGCTGCCTCGGCTACCCAGTGCATACCTTAGACTCTATTTTATAATGACCGAAATAAAATCGTGTAACTGGCACCTACTCAGATCTGGCAACAGTGTAGGATGCAGAAATTTAAATAGGAAGTGTTCCTTTCCATTTGAGCTCTCTATTGCGCTATCTGTTTGTTGAAAACGTCCTGCAGTGCAGAAGAAAAGCTGTAACTGTCTGCCTCTCAGAAGTCTCGATCCGACTATATGCATTATTCAGAGCAGTGTGAAATGCGAAAGTTCTGGAGAAACTGTTGTTAACTTCTGGAGGTGCTGTAGCTAAATGACAGCTTGTAGCGTCATGGTAAGTGTCACGCACCGTAGATAAGACGTCGCGAGGTCTATCACATTCGCTGCTATTCTGCTGTCTGCTGAAGTTACCAACTTCATGGATCTTTGAACATAATTCCCTCTCACATCTCAACCCAGAATAGCCACATGTAGAAAAAGGGCTAACTTCTGCGACATTTTGTTCTTTTCCGGTTTAACAGACGGCCAGGCAGCAGATGCATCTCGAAGCTTTTGTATTATGTGTGGGAGAGCGTATCGTGCCAAAATAATCAGAAAAGTATTTTCGACATTAGCTATCGTCTGGTAGTGGCATTTTATTTTTCTTCAAACCTCTTTTGACGGCTTTAACTCACAACAAGTTTTCTACATGCATGTAATGAATAATCTGCATGTGAAATGTCAGACTGTTATAGAGAAAATCAGAGAATTTGCGTAGATAGTTGATGATTAATTTCCCTCCCATTTCTTGCGATTTCCTTATCGATGTTTGATTTGACTGATTGTAGCTCTTTCACAGAAGGGATAAAAACCTTGCATTCAGCGAGACTGGAACCACGACCCATAACAGCGGTTTATTCAGAGGTCAGCACGTCACCACAGAGCTAACGAAGAGGTATGTGTCATACAGTCCTCTTACGAGGCCAATAGTGGCTAGAACACGTAAACCGCTATTTAAAGGACGGGTTTAGTAGCGATTTACACATGTAACGACTTCCCCGGGCTGAAAACCGTAAATTTACAACCTTTTGTTACACCTCAAGCGATAATAACTCAGATTATTCAATGGAAATGACAGGAAAAATCAAGTGAACGTTGAGGCTTAATTCCGTGCACACCAGGAAGTAATTCGTCGATCACAGAGTTGCCAAATATACCTTGCCTTGTTGCCAAATCTCAGTTACAGTGCTAGCAGGAAGGAGCCGAACCGATGTGATCCTACAGCGGGATGGGAAGCGACCATACCTGGCCTCTCAAAGACGAGGCTGTTACGGCCTGGAGTACGTAATGCGTCTGATTCACATTTCTGTAACCAGGTTTAGGGACTGGAGCGTAGTTATTAATAATACTCAGAACTGACTGCAAACTAAGCATCATAAATCAGTATCTCTCATAGTTGTTTTTATATTTCTTTCGTAACTGTACTCAAAACTAAGAAACTCATTCATGGACGTTTTCATGCCTCGCCGATAGTCGAGCACACCAAACAAATAAAAGTAAAAAAAGAATGTGTGTGTGTGTGTGTGTGTGTGTGTGTGTGTGTGTGTGTGTGTGTGTGTATGTGTGTGTGAGAGACAGAGAGAGAGAAATAAAGATAAAAAAGAATTAGAGGGAAAAATTTGTTGTAAAGAAATTGAATACCGGTATGTAAAGAAATCTTCGATTAATATAAAACGTTCGACATCATTACGAAGTGTCGTATTTATTACCTATATAACAAGTATTAATCCAATCTAATCTAATCATATCATATTGCTGACTAGCCATGAAGAGTCATGAATTACCGAAATTTTCACCAATATCAGTAACCAAATCTAAACGTGAAAACAAAGGACGACAGATTTTGTAATAAACCGAGACTCCTATCAAGACCCTTTCATCCCTGTTAACTAACTATGAAAGATGTCTGATATACCTCTATTCAGAAGTAACTAAGTGTGTACACATTTAAAGATGACGTGCATGATGTGAAGTTCTGTGACGGAGGTACGTACCCAACACATAATCGATTTTTCTTACCAGCTGCCAGGTGTTTGAATCTAAAATAAGGATACAAATTTTTGTTCCTGAGCCACAATCGAACCGCGCGCCTGTCGTTCTCCTTTATCGTTCACGAATATAGCTTAAGTATCAATTGCTTACTCACCAATATTAAGATGTGTGCGTGTTTGACCAGAAATTGTTGGCAACACATGAACAGAAGTCAAAAATAGACGTTCATTTTCACTAGCAGGCCGGTGTATACGTGATAAAGCTCGAAATGAAATTATGAATATTTTTGTACTGGATCAGGAATCGGACGCACATACTTACCTTTGGAGGAGACCTAGAGAAGATTGCAGTTTTGCAAAAAATGCGAGTCTATTAAATGCTTAAGTAGAAACAAGCTTTTGACGTGGAGATTATGCTATTCTCACGTCAGCAGGATGTAAAGACTCTTCTAGGCATCATGCCCTCGATGTGGAGCCATTTTGAAATTTTCACTAATTCAGGAAATTTCTTAGTTCGAGAAAATCCACTGTGAAATGTGAAGTTACCAGACAATTCAATTATTGCCGTCATTATTACTATCATTTTCTTCATACCGCTGCTGGAACACATGTGCGTGAAGAGTATTTAATGCCTTTTGGTCATTATGGAAGTAGTTGCCCAAGAACAGGTTCTTTCCTCGTTACGGAATCCTTTTCATGTTAATATCAAACATCAGCAATTATTCGTAGATTGCATTAAAACTAAAGTAATTGATGAAGACGTTATTTGATAACAAAAACGCGCTGCCTTTCTTCATTTACTTGCGCCTAGAAATGGCTGTCGAATACTGCCAAATCAAAAACTAAGGGATCTTACTGCCTTCCGAAATACGTCGCTGTCAGTTCTTCCATATGATTTGGTCTACGTGACCTGTTTCAAGTTGTGTATGTTTTAGAAACTCAATTGTTTTCCTTTGCAATAAACAGAAGGATTTTCATTCTAAGCTATCCAAGTTCAAAATTTTCGGAATATTAGTTCAAATTTAATATTCGCCTTTGTAACGTAGGAAAGTATTTCACAGTTGCAAAACCCGCATCCGACCCATTGTCCTTACTTAGTCGCTGACCATACATTGTAGCTAAGAGTGACGCTAGTTTAAGTAACCTAATGTGGCGAAGACTGTTTCCCAGTGCTCTTTCTCATCGAAAAATACGCCATTCACTCATTGGGCTCCATTAGTACACTGCAACAGTAGTTTCTGTGTGTATGCAATGCATACGGATTGTAGAATTCAGTGGTGCTCTCTCTTCCACTTCTGTATACAATATGACCTACCTAAACGGGCCCTTTATCATTACAGGCCCTGGGCAGTGCAATATCATACTTACAACAGTAATGTGCTTGTACTGACAACCTCGCTTTTCGTTTTACCTGATTTAAATAAAACAACATGACCTTCCAGTGGGAGACATTTCGTCCCCCTTGTCCTCGTGTGAAATTTGTCAGTAAGCTTTTTGCCTTCCAACCAACGAAATGCGGCAGAGTACTGCCGGTAAACGATTCACAAACCATGATTTAGTGCCGTTAAGACGATTTCTTTAAACATTGGTGTAGCTGAAGGAATTTAGTTTCTTCCTAAATCGTCTTATGCAGCAACCTTCACAGATATATCAAATAGGAAAAGCTCTTTATCCAGGTACGAAGATTGTATAACAAACTTCCCACAGTTTGTGTCAGTTGATCTTTTCGTCTGATAGCACTGCGTAAGTATTTTGTCTAGAATTTATCACAAGTAGTGTTCATGTAGCTGTGGGAATCTTTGGTTGAAAAAAGGGTTTAACACCAGTGGGTACAGCACGGCTAATTATTCAAAATGATTATCTACCTAAATTTGAGTTCATCCACAAACTGAGGCGTATTTATAATATTGAAGCTAGACTGTGTATCATTGTCTTCCTTGAGAGGGCATTGGTAGGGTTTACACACACGTATACAATACAATGATGCCTTGCAGAATATATAGGCGAAACACTTATGACACAAAAATTGTGTTTTATTCAGTTGCTGTCAGACGGTCCAGTGTGTCGAGCTACCAAGAGAATTTGATGTGTAAAGGCTTTCTCCTGATTTCGTTACAGATTCTTTCTGGAAATTCGCAGCTCCATAAAATAAATCAGAAAAAAAGCTCGCACACGCTGGCCCGTACCACGGTACGAACTGACGACTTATTGAGCTGTTGCGATACGAGACATAGGCCATTCCAAGGGGCTACTTACACACTGCTAACAGCACTCCACTCTAATCATGGTGTTGGTCGCTCAGCTTCATATTGCATCGTGAAAGGTAATAAAAGTTCTCACTTTTCTGAAGAATAGCATTTCTTTAGCCAAGGAATTGAATTTTCTGTCTCAGTGTCTAAGATTACATGAGGATTGTATAGCATGAGTCATTAAAATGGAAAGGGAATATCAAGTAAATTTAACGAGTCAATTCAGTACCATACGTGGAAGTGATTACACTGTCACAGTGTTGCCAAATGTTTGTGACGATGTTGCCAGTTCTCAGCTGTGCTAGGAACAGCTCTGTAGCGTTATGGGAGGAGAATCCCGTGCTCGTGTCATAGGAAGATACAGAGAGGAGAAGAGGGGTTTGGTTAATATGCAGCATTTTCTCCTACCAGTTGTGTCAAACATTCAGGTGTGCAATCTTCCATCACGATTACAGTTTCCCACAAAATATATATGAATAAAACACTTACCTTGTTACTTTGTGACAAAAGATTATTTCAGTACAATAAAAAGTCTTTCGAAATCAACTTTGCCCACCTGTCACGGAAAGTAAGATAAGAAACACTTTGCACCTCTAACTCGATTGCATCTATGTGCAGTCTTGTGATCATACAAGAAGAATTTCGTCAATTGCACGAGAATGTAGAAAAATGTTGGTGCGAATGTAAGCTGTAAGAAACACACTTAACTAATGATTCTGTACCACGTAATAATCAATTCATTTGAAAATTCAGAAGAGAATAAACTGCAAATTATGCCCATTAAGACAGAAACTAAAGTGCAGATTCGGGCACTGTGCAGATCTGCGCTTTTTCATCTTCAGATCTATACAAATAATGTATGCTAACCAGGGTATTCATTGCTTTCGTAATGTTTCCCCCTTGTTTAGTCTTCTAGTGATGAACTGGATCCACACCCATGAATCTGATTGTTTCTTTGTATCCTTCCATCTACTATCTTTGTGTGTTATTGTTCGGTGTTCAAAAAGCAAAGTATTATGCCTGCTCCTACGAGGTATTTAAACGAGGTCCCAAGAAGGCTAATGAATTATAATCAAAATATAGTGAGGCGCCAATTTGTCTGCCGTCATGGTGTTAAGTCGACAGAAATAGTTGGGTGTTATTACCTGCATCACCGGCATCCCGTTGTCGTCTTCTCTTATTGAGATTTTCATATTACCCTGAACACAAGACGCCGAGATAAATGTGTGTATTCTCCGTGACGAAATATCCCATATTTCATTCATCCTGATCCATTCGTTACATGCATCGGCATCAATGAGTGATAGGGAAGTTGTTGTGAGGTGACGAATAACAATAAAAATGGTAGTAATAAGGAATCAGTAATCAAGGATGTTACGGCATTACAGACGATTAACAAAGTAACCAAGAAAACCTGAGTGTTTAATTGGCCCACTGCATAGGTGTTCTCATCACTTTGTTACTGAATTCTGTTCTGGTTGTTTGCAAAGAGAGAAGAAAGAACCCTGTAGGCATACATATCGCTAGTACAACGAGATATTACCTATCAACTATCCTTGCTTAACATCACGAGACGGCGTCACCGAGCTGATATTTGAAATACATTTCTGTTTTCTCTCTCTGCCTTTCTTTTTTTATTTTTGTTTTTATTTTTTGACGAAAGCATCGAGAAGCGCGAATGATAAGTAAGTAGACATATAACCTGTTTACTGTTACTTTCACTGGGATACATAACGCAAAAATACAACTTTTTAAGTGTATTATTGCGTAATTCCAGTTATTGACAGTCTATTTGCGAACTTGCTTGCATTCAGTGGGGTGAAACCTATCACAGAAGCAAGCAAAACACAAATTTATCTTGCACCATGCGGATCACAGAAATGAAATCTCGCTGCACTGACGTGTTTTCCGATATATTGCACGGAAAACATATCTGATTCATGTTGGTAAATACAGCTCTATCAGATATCAATTTGGATGCGTACCAAGTGTATAAAAGTATATCTTGAAATACGCAGAAAGTAACATAGAGGGATTCGGCTGAAACATTGCCTTGACCAAGACTGCAACTGGAGTCGACAGCATCGTCGTCTACCATCTTGACAATTCGAACGGTGACAGTTTTCGGCCGGTTACTTACGTTTACTGGTATCAAAGCTACAGCATGAGAGTACAAAAATGTTAATAACCCGAAGATAATTAACTTTAGAACCTATAGAAAGTAAAGCAGTCATCAGTCGGAAGAGTAGTTTGAACACCACAGTACTTTAAAAGGCACGGTCTTGTTGGAAGTGGTACGCCGTTACTTCCTTCTGACCTTTGAGTTGACTTACCTAGGCAGTTAATAGGGGAACCTACAGTTTAACTTGGCTTTCGGACCACAGTGCAACTCCGCATTTTTCACATCAACAAACGCTGCCTGACGGAAAATAAGTGTAAAATGGCACATAAAAATCGTGGGCCTAACGAGGGATTGAACCTGAGACCTTCACATATGTTCTCTTGCTCTTTATCACTTTCCCACTATGCAACTACTACGGTGGTTTCTGCTTAGCATTAAAATTAAAGATCTCTTTTATGTGCCTTGCTTTGGAACATACGTGTCCCTCAGGAGATCTTACTTTTGGGATTACCCTCGTATACGTGTGTGTAAACGCATTCCGATGCCCACTCAAGGAAGACAATGATACACAGTCTAGCTTCAATATTATAAATACGCCTCAGTTTGTGGATGAACTCAAATTTAGGTTGATAATCATTTTGAATATTTAGCCGTGCTGTACCCACTGGTGTTAAACCCTTTTTTCAACCAAATATTCCCACAGCTACATGAACACTACTTGTGATAAATTCTAGACAAAATACTTACGCAGTGCTATCAGACGAAAAGATCAACTGACACAAACTGTGGGAAGTTTGTTATACAATCTTCGTACCTGGATAAAGAGCTTTTCCTATTTGATATATCGGTGAAGGTTGCTGCATAAGACGATTTAAGGAGAAACTAAATTCCTTCAGCTACACCATTGTTTAAAGAAATCGTCTTAGCGGCACTAAATCATGGTTTGTGAATCGTTTACCGGCCGTACTCTGCCGCATTTCGTTGGTTGGAAGGCAAAAAGCTTACTGACAAATTTCACACGAGGACAAGGGGGACGAAATGTCTCCCACTGGAAGGTCATGTTGTTTTATTTAAATCAGGTAAAACGAAAAGTGAGGTTGTCAGTATAAGCACATTACTGTTGTAAGTATGATATTGCACCGCCCAGGGCCTGTAATGATAAAGGGCCCGTTTAGGTAGGTCATATTGTATACAGAAGTGGATGAGAGAGCACCACTGAATTCTACAATCCGTATGCATTGCATACACACAGAAATTACTGTTGCAGTGTACTAATGGAGCCCAATGAGTGAATTGCATATTTTTCGATGAGAAAGAGCACTGGGAAACAGTCTTCGCCACATTAGGTTACTTAAACTAGCGTCACTCTTAGCTACAATGTATGGTCAGCGACTAAGTGTAAGGACAATGAGTCGGATGCGGGTTTTGCAACTGTGAAATACTTTCCTACGTTATAAAGGCAAATATTAAATTTGAACTAATATTCCGAAAATTTTGAACTTGGATAGCTTAGAATGAAAATCTCTCTGTTTATTGCAAAGGAAAGCAATTGAGTTTCTAAAACATTCTCTGTCATACACAACTTGAAACAGATCACGTAGACCAAATCATATGGAAGAACTGACAGCGACGTATGTCGGATGGCAGCAAGATACCTTAGCTTTTGATTTGGCAGTATTCGACCGCCATTTCTAGGCGCAAGTAAATGAAGAAAGGCAGCGCGTTTTTGTTATCAAGTAACGTCTTCATCAATTACTTTAGTTTTAATGCAATCTACGAATAATTGCTGATGTTTGATATTAACATGAAAAGGATTCCGTAACGGGGAAAGAACCTGTTCTTGGGCAACTACTTCCGTAATGACGAAAAGGCATTAACGCTCTTCAAGCACATGTGTCCCAGCAGCGGTATGAAGAAAATGATAGTAATAATGACGGTAATAATTGAATTGTCCGGTAACTTCACATTTCACAGTGGATTTTCTCGAACTAAGAAATTTCCTGAATTAGTGAAAATTTCAAAATGGCTCCACATCGAGGGTATGATGCCTACAAGAGTCTTTACATCCTGCTAACGTGAGACTAGCATAATGTCCGCGTCAGAAGCTTGCTTCTTAAGCATTTAATAGACTCGCATTTTTTCTACCGTGACTAATTTTGTAAGCTAAGCACATCATCCGTTACAGCACACTCCTGGGGCTGGAAAATGTGGCCACAATGGTCTGGTGAAACGAACTACCACAAGTGTAATGCTTGGGTTCAGGCATTTACTTTTAAGAGGCACAAACAGATTTACTTTACCTCTGGTAACCTCAAGGGAAAGACGTTATAATCCTGGATCCGCATTAAACATCAAGTTCCTCCATTCCCAAGTGAACAGAGCGGGTTTGCTTTGGGAAATGACGTAGGTGGAGGTCATTGTAAACAGAAATACTGTCGCCAGTAAACTTACTTACATTACAAAATTTTATTTTATTTGATGAACCGATAGCCATTTAAAGGAACAGGGCTCTTTTTTTAATTGTACCTGATTGACTAGAGACGTTGAAAAATTTAATGCTAGACTATGAAAGAGGATCTGAATCTCTCGGATCAATATAGTTCAATCTTTTCGTTCCTTTTTCCAAGACTGCAATCTTCTCTAGGTCTCCTCCAAAGGTAAGTATGTGCGTCTGATTCCTGATACAGTACAAAAATATTCATAATTTCATTTCAAGCCTGCTAGTGAAAATTAACATGTATTTTTAAGGTCTGTTCTTGTGTTGCCTACAATTTCTGGTCAAACACGCGCACATCTTAATGTTGGTGAGTAAGCAATTGATACTTAAGCTATATTCGTGGACGATAAAGAAGAACGATAGGAGTGCGGTTCGATTGTGGCTCACGAACAAAAATTTGTATCCTTATTTTAGATTCAAACACCTGGCAGCTGGTAAGAAAAACCGATTACGTGTTGGGTTCGTACCTCTGTCACAGAACTTCACATCATGCACGTCATCTTTAAATGCGTACACGCTTAGTTACTTCTGAACGATTTTGTACCCTCTCTCTCATTCTTTTTTATCTTTATTTCTCTCTCTCTCTCTCTCTCTCTCTCTCTCTCTCACACACACACACACATTCTTTTTTTACTTTTATTTGTTTGGTGTGCTCGACTATCGGCGAGGCATGAAAACGTCCGTGAATGGGTTTCTTAGTTTTGAGTACACTTACGAAAGAAATATAAAAACAACTATGAGAGTTACTGAATTATGATGCTTAGTTTGCAGTCAGTTCTGAGTATTATTAGTAACTACGCTCCAGTCCCTAAACCTGGTTACAGAAATGCGAATCAGACGCATTACGTATTCCAAGCCGTAACAGCCGCGCCTTTGAGAGGCCAGGTATGGTCGCTTCCCAGCCCGCTGTAGGATCACATCGGTTCGTCTCCTTCCTGCTAGCACTGTAACTGAGATTTGGCAACAAGGCAAGGTATATTTGGCAACTCTGTGATCGACGAATTACTTCCTGGTGTGCACGGAATTAAGCCTCAAAGATCACTTGATTTTTCCTATCATTTCCATTGAATAATCTGAGTTATTATCGCTTGAGGTGTAACAAAAGGTTGTAAATTTACGGTTTTCAGCCCAGGGAAGTCGTTGCATGTGTAAATCGCAACTAAACCCGTCCTTTAAATAGCTGTTTACGAGTTCTAGCCACTATTGGCCTCGTGAGAGGTCTGCATGACACATACCTCTTCGCTAGCTCTGTGGTGACGTGCTGACCTCTGAATAAACCGCTGTTATGGGTCGTGGTTCCAGTCTCGCTGAATGCAAGGTTTTTATCCATTCTGTGAAAGAGCTACAATCATTCAGATCTACATCTACATCTATACTCCGCGAGCCACCTTACGGTGTGTGGCGGAGGGTACTTATTGTACCACTATCTGATCCCCCCTTCCCTGTTCCATTCACGAATTGTGCGTGGAAAGAACGACTGCTTGTAAGTCTCCGTATTTGCTCTAATTTCTCGGATCTTTTCGTTGTGATCATTACGCGAGATATATGTGGGCGGTAGTAATATGTTGCCCATCTCTTCCCGGAATGTGCTCTCTCGTAATTTCGATAATAAACCTCTCCGTATTGCGTAACGCCTTTCTTGAAGTGTCCGCCACTGGAGCTTGTTCAGCATCTCCGTAACGCTCTCGCGCTGACTAAATGTCCCTATGACGAATCGCGCTGCTTTTCGCTGGATCATGTCTATCTCTTCTATTAATCCAACCTGGTAAGGGTCCCATACTGATGAGCAATACTCAAGAATCGGACGAACAAGCGTTTTGTAAGCTACTTCTTTCGTCGATGAGTCACATTTTCTTAGAATTCTTCCTATGAATCTCAACCTGGCGCCTGCTTTTCCCACTATTTGTTTTATGTGATCATTCCACTTCAGATCGCTCCGGATAGTAACTCCTAAGTATTTTACGGTCGTTACCGCTTCCAATGATTTACCACCTATGGCATAATCGTACTGGAATGGATTTCTGCCCCTATGTATGCGCATTATATTACATTTATCTACGTTTAGGGAAAGCTGCCAGCTGTCGCACCATGCATTAATCCTCTGCAGGTCCTCCTGGAGTACGTACGAGTCTTCTGATGTTGCTACTTTCTTGTAGACAACCGTGTCATCTGCAAATAGCCTCACGGAGCTACCGATGTTGTCAACTAAGTCATTTATGTATATTGTAAACAATAAAGGTCCTATCACGCTTCCCTGCGGTACTCCCGAAATTACCTCTACATCTGCAGATTTTGAACCGTTAAGAATGACATGTTGTGTTCTTTCTTCTAGGAAATCCTGAATCCAGTCACAAACCTGGTCCGATATTCCGTAGGCTCGTATTTTTTTCACTAAACGTAAGTGCGGAACCGTATCAAATGCCTTCCTGAAGTCCAGGAATACGGCATCAATCTGCTCGCCAGTGTCTACGGCACTGTGAATTTCTTGGGCAAATAGGGCGAGCTGAGTTTCACATGATCTCTGTTTGCGGAATCCATGTTGGTTATGATGAAGGAGATTTGTATTATCTAAGAACGTCATAATACGAGAACACAAAACATGTTCCATTATTCTACAACAGATTGACGTAAGCGAAATAGGCCTATAATTATTCGCATCTGATTTATGACCCTTCTTGAAAATGGGAACGACCTGCGCTTTCTTCCAGTCGCTAGGTACTTTACGTTCTTCCAGCGATCTACGATAAATTGCTGATAGAAAGGGGGCAAGTTCTTTAGCATAATCACTGTAGAATCTTAAGGGTATCTCGTCTGGTCCGGATGCTTTTCCGCTACTAAGTGATAGCAGTTGTTTTTCAATTCCGATATCGTTTATTTCAATATTTTCCATTTTGGCGTCCGTGCGACGGCTGAAGTCAGGGACCGTGTTACGATTTTCCGCAGTGAAACAGTTTCGGAACACTGAATTCAGTATTTCTGCCTTTCTTCGGTCGTCCTCTGTTTCGGTGCCATCGTGGTCAACGAGTGACTGAATAGGGGATTTAGATCCGCTTACCGATTTTACATATGACCAAAACTTTTTAGCGTTCTTGTTTAGATTGTTTGCCAATGTTTTATGTTCGAATTCGTTGAATGCTTCTCTCATTGCTCTCTTTACGCTCTTTTTCGCTTCGTTCAGCTTTTCCTTATCAGCTATGATTCGACTACTCTTAAACCTAAGATGAAGCTTTCTTTGTTTCCGTAGTACCTTTCGTACATGATTGTTATACCACGGTGGATCTTTCCCCTCGCTTTGGACCTTAGTCGGTACGAACTTATCTAAGGCGTACTGGACGATGTTTCTGAATTTTTTCCATTTATGTTCCACATCCTCTTCCTCAGAAATGAACGTTTGATGGTGGTCACTCAGATATTCTGCGATTTGTGCCCTATCACTCTTGTTAAGCAAATATATTTTCCTTCCTTTCTTGGCATTTCTTATTACACTTGTAGTCATTGATGCAACCACTGACTTATGATCACTGATACCCTCTTCTACATTCACGGAGTCGAAAAGTTCCGGTCTATTTGTTGCTATGAGGTCTAAAACGTTAGCTTCACGAGTTGGTTCTCTAACTATCTGCTCGAAGTAATTCTCCGACAAGGCAGTCAGGATAATGTCACAAGAGTCTCTGTCCCTGGCTCCAGTTCTGATTGTGTGACTATCCCATTCTATACCTGGTAGATTGAAGTCTCCCCCTATTACAATAGTATGATCACGAAACTTCTTCACGACGTTCTGCAGGTTCTCTCTGAGGCGCTCAACTACTACGGTTGCTGATGCAGGTGGTCTATAGAAGCATCCGACTATCATATCTGACCCACCTTTGATACTTAACTTAACCCAGATTATTTCACATTCGCATTCGCTAATAACTTCACTGGATATTATTGAATTCTTTACTGCTATAAATACTCCTCCACCATTGGCGTTTATCCTATCCTTGCGGTATATATTCCATTCTGTGTCTAGGATTTCGTTACTGTTCACTTCCGGTTTTAACCAACTTTCCGTTCCTAATACTATATGCGCACTATTTCCTTCAATAAGAGATACTAATTCAGGAACCTTGCCCTGGATACTCCTGCAGTTTACCAATATTACGTTAACTTTTCCTGTTTTTGGTCTCCGAGGACGGACATTCTTTATAAACGATGATAATGTCCTCTCTGGTAAGCCGTCAGGTATTTTATCGTTTCGCCCAAGGGGGGGTCCCTCTAACCTAAAAAACCCCCGTGTGCACGCCACACGTACTCTGCTACCCTAGTAGCTGCTTCCGGTGTGTAGTGCACGCCTGACCTGTCTAGGGGGGCCCTACAGTTCTCCACCCAATAACGGAGGTCGATGAATTTGCAACCATAAGGAAATCGCACGAAATAGGAGAGAAACTAATCATCAACGTATGCTAATTCTCTGATTTTCTCTATAACAGTCTGACATTTCACATGCAGTTTATTGATTACATGCATGTAGAAAACTTGTTGTGAGCTAAAGCTGTCAAAAGAGGTTTGAAGAAAAATAAAATGCCACTACCAGACGATAGCTAATGTCGAAAATACTTTTCTGATTATTTTGGCACGATAAGCTCTCCTATACATAATACAAAAGCTTCGAGATGCATCTGCTGCCTGGCCTTCTGTTAAAACTGAAAAGAACAAAATTTCGCAGAAGGTAGCCCTTTTTCCACATGCAGCTATTCTGGGTTGAGAAGTGAAGGGAATTATGTTCAAAGTTCCATGAAGTCGGTAACTTCAGCAGACAGCAGAATAGCAGCGAATGTGATAGACCTCGCCACGTCTTATCTACGGTGCGCGACACTTACCATGACGCTACAAGCTGTCATTTAGCTACAGCACCTCCAGAAGCCAACAACAGTTCCTCCAGAACTTTCGCATTTCACAGTGCTCTGAGATAATGCATATAGTCGGATCGAGACTTCTGAGAGGCAGACAGTTACAGCTTTTCCTTTGCACCGCAGGACGTTTTCAACAAACAGATAGCGCAATAGAGAGCTCAAATGGAAAGGAACACTTCCTATTTAAATTTCTGCATCCTACACTGTTGGCAATTCTGTGTAGGTGCCAGTTACACGATTTTATTTCGGTGATTACAAAATAGAGTCGAATGTATGTATTGGGAAGCCGAGGCAGCTAGTTCATGGTGATTCGGTCAACCAAGGATGAATGTACTGAACATGCTAAAAACTACTACAGGGAGCCTGTGTGTCAGAATTCTCATCGAGTGTGCCGCAACGCTTTTGTGATAGAAAAATGAGTCATACAGAAGACGATGTGGTGGTATGTTGGATTGATGATAGTTTCCTATGGTGATGGTCTGTGTTCGATTCAAACTTCTGCCGATGATTTTTAATAGGAAGAGACAGATTCTATTCTCTTCTGGCTACGTTAAGTGAAGAAGGTATAATGGCATTGTGGTCTGAAATTCACATTAAACATGATATTCCTTCTCTACCAAGTGGATGTTAGGTTGAACCACAATAAAGTCAGGAGTGGCCAAATGTGGGAATGGTATCACCAGTAACCTTTCTTATACTAGTTATTTATTTCTAGTGACGAAACAAACGATATGTAGGGTCACAGGACCCCTATTCCATCTTTTATTTGAGCTTCTGTGCGTCGATAAAATTGGTTCTGAACTTGGAATGCAACTCAGACCGCCCTTAACGCGGAATTTGATCCCTTCGTGACAATACAGCTCGACTACAATTTGTTGTTTGATGAAAACTGCAATTCCTCAACATCTCTACGTATTACACGTGAATGGGTTCAAATGCTGGCCCGGCACTAAATTTCTCATTATGTATTATCAAGCTCTAGCATGACAACAACTATATGCTGGTGTATAATAATTTTGATTTTTAATGCATTGTCATTCGTTGTCAACACTAACGATATCTGACGTTTTTGACTCCCAGTGAGAACTATTTCAGAGATCATTCTAAGTTCATGGATGTTATTCCAAGCTTCTGGTGGAGAAAAATTTTGTAGATGACGTCTCTTTGTGTGTAGTCAACAACGGTATGTGTGGGGTTCGATTCCCAGTCAGCCCTGAAACCTTCGTCATATTATATCTAGTTCAAACATGCTCACATGTCGCTGCTGATGTAACAAACCCATATTTATCGTTCGTTTTCTCTAGAATATAACAGCGATAGATTCCTGGTTGGAGTTCTGGGAAGGAAAAAATTAATGTTTCGTCTCGTCATTTCAATTAAAACATCCAGCTACTGCCTAGAAAATCCGATATGTCACAGTTGACTGTGCTTCGATAACAATCCGATTAGGTTCTGGGTTTGAATCCCTGTCCAACACAAAGCTTTACATCACGGCATTTCAAGTAAGTTACTTGTGAAGAAGCAATATTTAACATCTCTCGTAGTTCGTTAACAGGGACAATAGATGCTGGGTAGGAATTCGAGTTCGTTAAAAATGTTTACGTTGTGTACTTTAAAGTTGATATTTGCTAGCTGATACTGTCTAAAATCGAGATATATCACTGTCTGTATGCCTAGTCAGGAATGACTGTTAGTTTCCCTCAGTCACGAAATTTTCGTCTGTATGGCCTTGGTTTGAATCCAAATGCAGAACGAGACGGTTCGTCGTGTCATTTGAAGTTCATACATATTCTCAACTGGCTGCTCGTGAATAACTTAAATTTTTAATGTCATTTTGTGTTAAATAACAAGTACGGTATGTTACTTTGAAGAGGAAATCATGAATACGACGAACTTACTACGTACATTACCTATCTGACGTAATAATGAGAGTGGTAACATTTCAGGTATGTCATTTATTGCAAATAAATGTGAGCTTACAAGCCTTAAGAACAGTCTTATCTTTAATAAGGTGACTTGTTGGAGCCATTTTTAATAGTCAAACGACTGTACCAAGGAGCGATTAGAGGACCTGCTAGACAGCTGCGTTATGTGGGTTGCATGCGAATCAGGCGAAATGTAATTCAGGTCGTTCGGATACTTTTGAGCACGACTGTACATATAAAAAATCTATGTAGAGAAGTTTTGATTTTCGCTGAGGTTTCCATTTCGCGACCGATCGTTTCTTAGTTTCCGAATAGCCCTCGTATTATGGTGGAGATGATGGATACTTCGAAGCATTTACATCACCATCGCTCCAATTAGGCAACATAAAAGCTGACACCTACACGGACAGGAACCAGGCAAATTAGTAGTACATCATTCCCAAGATCCATGTATTCACACCAAAGGATTCGAAAACAGCAGTGAGTCAGCTGCAAATCATTCGTCCATCAGTGTTTCCCGCAGCCGCTAGTCAGGACACGACGAAGTGGTGCAAAAGATTCGACCGAGTAGCTAAACATTATAAGTAGGATCACATTATCTGCAAATGTCTACTTTTACATGAGCTGCACAGCCAAACAGTGTCTCGAAAATGAATGACAGTAGCTCAATAGCTGGGATAAATGAAGACCGAACTTAAAAAGCGATTGGTGACAGTCAGCAACAAATCCTGTTAGCGAAAGAACAATTGAAAATAAAGGTTCGATGTCATGTAGCCTGCCCACAGAATGTTGTAGCCCTATGCCCCACTGTGAATCCGGATATATCAGTATGCTGACAGAACCTCACACCTGGTGAAACGAGTTACAGAAGATATAGGGAGAAAGAGCAGATAAATGTTTATAGTCCCGTCGGCAACGAGGTCATTAGAGATGGAGCACAAACTCGGACTGGGGAAGGAAGGAGAAGGAAATCGGTCGTGCCCTTTCAAAGGAACCATCCCGCTATTTGCCTTAAGCGATTTAGGGAAATCGCGGAAAACCTAAATCAGAATGGCCGGACGCGGGTTTGCAACTGACAGCAGCGACTAATATCGATCCAATACTTGAGGAGGTAATAGAGAATGTTTAGAAGAATTGTATCGATCTTCGGCACCAATTACAGCATCCCGTCGAACAAGCCAGGAAGAACAGAGTAGAACAACTCAGTTTGTGCCGCAGTCGTAAAAATAAAACCTAGTGCTCGATCGACGCAGGTACAACCGACTCCTCCATCAGGTATAACACCGTGATATCACCTTGCAGTGTAACAGCACAACGGAAACGTAACTAACTAAGTATAACACCCCAAATACGGGCAGATATTTGGAGGACCGAGGACAACACGCCAATTTGTTTCCACCATGCACACACTGTACACGCTTTACGATATTACAGAGAAAGCAGGAACGTTTTCGACGACTACGACGCCGCAAGACCTTAACCATCACAACAGTATCATTCACGCCTGACAGCTGCGGACGATTATAGTCGACCTGTCGAACAAGGCGCCGCTTGGATTGGCCGCACAGTTTGAGGCGCCATGTAACGGACTGCGTGGTCCCTCCCGCCGGAGGTTCGAGTCCTCCCTCGGGCATGGGTGTGTGTGTTGTTCTTAGCATAAGTTTGTTTTGTAGTGTGTAACTCTAGGGAACGATGACCTGAGCAGTTTCATCCCTTAGGAGTTCACACACATTTGAACATTTTGGGACAAGGCCCAACGCCCTACTTGGGATGCGGTAGTACCCCAACACGCTAGAACCGTTACGCTCCGCTGTTTGGAGGGGCCAGCCGCTTATTTAGTGACGCGAAAGCGATTGTACTGGAAGTTGCAAATGGGTAATATGTCACGTAGACGGTATCATATATTCCAAGAATGACGATCAAGAACAGAAAACAGTTGTTCGAATTTCCCGTTTTATCACAATGTAGTGATTTCATTCTCGATGTGGCTTGCTGCACGAATCACAAGCAGTAATAAAGCTTTAAGATTAAAGCTTCAGACTGACGAAACTGTTTCAACAAGGGCATATAATAAAGTATGCCCTGGGCGGTTATTTCCCGTTGAAGACTTTCTTATCCCGGCGTCATTTAACTAGATGTGTTACAGTAGTCAGTAAGATGGTCAGTTCAAATGTGAAGCTGTTGTCAGCTGCGAAAAAATACACAGCTTCAAATAAGAGTCTACATGCCAGTGACGATCATATGCGTTGTATGTGGCCAATAAGAACTTCTGGACCACAAGCTTTCACGATGCCACAATTCATCCCTAAAGTTATATGCTTAATGGCCGCTGAAAAAATCCAGTAAGGGCAGACTAGTGCCATCAACGAAGAGCTATACACTGCTACAAATACTGACAGTGCTGTAACCGAAGAACAATGTTGACGTTTCCTATTAACCATTCCGTGCCAATTTTCGGATGTTTTAAAGTCCGCGACGGACTTACTGCAGACCAAGCGGTCCATGATAAAACACAATATCGACACAGGGTAATTCACCAGTTAGTGAGTGTTCGTACAGATTGTCGCCAATTGAACGACGGGTAATCCGGCAGGAAATGAAGAAGTTGCTGCAAAATGACGCCACTGAAACTTCGGGGATTCCTTCGTCCTGTTCTGTGGTCCTTGTAAGAAAGGATGGTACTTTGAGTTTTCGCAACAACTGCCGACGAAGGGACTACACGACGAAAAAAGCTGTCTGCCCATTGCTGTGCACTGATGACAACCTAGAATGCTTGAGAGGACCAAAAAATTCCTCAGTCATCGGTATGCAGACAAACCACTGGCAAATCGAGGCTGACGAGGCTCCTCTTCACATACAAATCCCTCATCCGCCCCATCCTCTGCTATGCCCATCCCACCTGGATTTCCATCCCTCCCACCTACTATAAGTCCATCCAAATTATCACATACGCCTCCCATCCCCCATGCAGATCCTTTATGAGTAGATTCCCTTCCGGCACCTTCTCATTTTCTTCGAATGGATACGGATCCTTTACACCTACCGCAAACTCGATCCCCCTCACCCACTTGTCTCTCCCATCCTCCCCCATCCTGTCCCATTGCCGCACCTGTATTCTTGCATCCTGCCTGCTCTCCATCTTCACACTCTCCATACCCTTGCCAAAGGTGGCTTCCGCCAACTCCCTCACCCTTATGATGTCCTTGTTCTCTCCATCTATCCCTCCTACCAGGTCTGACTCTCCCCTCCCATTCCCCACTTTTCCCCCAGGGCTCCCTCTCTCCCTTCTCACTGGCTGTTGTGGCAGAGCGGTTCTAGGCGCTTAAGTCTGGAACCGCACTGCTGCTACAGTCCAGGTACGAATCCTGCCTTGGGCATGGATGTGTGTGATGTCCTTAGGTTAGTTAGGTTCAAGTACTTCTAAAGTACTGATGACCTCAGATGTTAAGTCACGTAGAGCTCAGAGCCATTTGAACTATTTGAACCATCTCCCTCCTCACCTTCTCTTCTCCTCCCCCCCACTTCTCTCCCATGTCACCCACTTCCCTTCCCTCCCAAGACTTCCGACCCCTACCCTCTCCCCTCCCCCCACTCTCCATTCTTTCTCCCACTGGCTCCATCCTCCCCTCCTTCCCGCCCTCCTCCCTTTCCCGTCCAACCAGAGGCACCCCCCCCCCTTCATCAGTGTGTTTATGAGTGCTTCGCCGACGATCGTCACCAGTGTTTTCCTGCGTCTGTGTTTCTTCATCTTGTGCTACAGTATTTTCGTCGGTGTCCTCCTACGTTGGTGCCTCCAACCTGATGTCTTCGTCTGTTCTACTGATGACCACCTTTATGTACATGGTTCCTTCCGTTGAATGGCTTAACATCTATCATGTAATGTTCATCACCATGTATTACCATGCTTTTTATGTTCTATGTCTTGTACCTGTTGTATGTATTGGCCAAAGAGCAGCATATGTAGGCTGCTGCTGGCCCGCCTTGTATGAGGCATGAAATTACAGTAAAGAAAAAGAAAATATCTCACTGATGCCCCCCCCCCCTCCAGTATGCCAATGACACCACCTTCCTTGCCCTCGTTCCTGCCCTTCAACGGTCCCAACGCCTTTTCCAGAATCACTTGACCTTTTTACCACGTGGTGTAATCAGTGGCTCCTCAAAATCCATCCTTCCAAGACCCAGGCAATCATCGTATGTCGTACCACTCACTCCTTCTGGCTCCTTGATTTTTCCCTTACCATCTCCGCCCACCCTGTCTGCCTCTACCCCACCTTCACCTACCTTGGACTCTCAATTGACCGTCACCTCACCTGGATCCCTCATCCAATCCAAAGTCCACAACCACCTCCGTCTCCTTAAACTCCTCTCTGGCCAGACATGGGGTTTGAACCCCTCTACCATCCTCCACACCTATAAATCCTTAATCCATCCCACCTGGATATCCACCTTCCCAAAATTCTATAAGTCCCTCCAGATCGTTGAGTGCCATGCACTCTGCCTCGACTTATGGATACACCCCCCATCACCCATGCGGATCATCTATGAGTTGATTCCTTTCCCCCATCTGTTCCTTTTCCTCGAATGTATCTGAGTCCTCTACACCTCCTGCCAACTTGATCCCTCCATCCCCTGGTGACTTCTCTCCTCTCCAACCCCTGCCTGTTGCCGCACCTTCCCCTTTGTATCCCCCTACCCTCCACTTCTACATCCTTCATCTCCTTTCCCAAGGTGTCTTCCATGAATTCCCCCTCCGGGATGATGCCCTCTCTCCCTCCATTTATCCCTCCTATCAAATCTGATCCTCACATCCCCTCCCTCCCTATGTCCTTTTCCCAGTCTCCCTCTCCTCCCTTCCATCCTTTTTCTGTTTCCTTAACCTAGCCTATCTTTGACTCCTTTCTTTCCTGCGAGTCCTTTTTCTTTCCTCTCCACTGCCTTCCACACTGCTTCTCGCATCTGCTGTCCTCCCCCTTTTTCTGTGTCCTCTCCCTCCGTGGGTTCCCCCTTTTTTACTTTTCTCACCCTCCTTTCTTTTCCCCTCATGAGTGTTCAGTGCTGTGTGTCCTCTTTCAGTGTTGTGAACAGACATCATACTGTCGCTAGGTGTGTTCTTTAGCTCTTGCGAACAGAAACCAGACTGTCGCTGTTTTCTAAATTGCGTTTTACCACCTGTTTTATAGTTATATCTCCGTATTATGTTTTATAACTTTTCTGTAGGCCTCAGAGCGGCCTATTACGCTGCTGCCAGCCCACACCCGCCCCCCCCCCCCCCCAGGGGGGGGGGGTGGGGGGATAATCGAAATCCAATAAAGGGAAAAGAAGAAATCTCACTGATGACCCTGCTTTTGGATTTGGACTTGTTTCTGAGTGTAGTTGCATGAACAGTAATGTAATGATAAATTATTCATTAATGTTAATAGTAATAATGTCCACATATGCTGTAAACTGACTCGTTTCACATTATTTCGATGAAAGAATCGCTCAGATGTCGTACGGAACTTCTATCTAACTAATTAACTTGATTCTGGTCATGATGTAAAATAGTTTAAGCCAACGCTCAACAATATTCGAAATACACTGTGTGATCAAAAGTATCCGGACACCCCCAAAAACATATATTTTTCATATTAGGTGCATTGTGGTGCCACCTACTGCCAGGTCCTCCATACCAGTGACCTCAGTAGTCATTAGACATCGTGACAGAGCAGAATAGGGCGCTCCGCGGAACTCACGGACTTCGAACGTGGTTAGGTGATTGGGTGTCACTTGTGTCATACGTCTGTACGCGAGATTTCCACACTCCTAAGCACCCTAGGTGCACTGTCTCCGATTTGATAGTGAAGTGGAAATGTGAAGAGACACGTACAGCACAAAACCGTAAAGGCCGATCTCGTCTGTTGTCTGACAGACCGCCGACAGCAGAAGAAGGTCGTAATGTATAATAGGCAGACATTATCCAGACACAGGAATTCCAAACGCATCAGGATCCACTGCAAATGCTATGAGAGTTAGGTGGTAGGTGAGAAAACTTGGATTTCATGGTCGCGCAACTGATCATAAGCCACACATCACGCCAGTAAATGCCAAACGACGCCTCGCTTGGTGTAAGGAGCGTGAACATCGGACGATTGAACATTGGAAAAACGTTGTGTGGACTGACGAATCCCGGTACACAATGTGGCGATCCGATGACAGAGTGTGGGTATGGCCAATACCCGGTGAACATCATCTGCCAACATGTGTAGTGCCAACAAGAAAATTTGGAGGCGGTGGGGTTATGGTGTGGTTGTGTTTTTCACGGAGAGTGCTTGCACCCCTTGTTGTTTTGCATGGCACTATCACTCCAAAGGCCTATACTGATGTCTTAAACACCTTCTTGATTCCCATAGTTGAAGAGCAATTCTGGGATGGTGACTGCATCTTTCAACACGATCGAGAACCTATTCATAATGCACGGCCTGTGGCGGACAATAACTTCCCTATAATGAACGGGCCTGCACAGAGCCCTGACCTGAATCCTGTAGAACACTTTTGGAATGTTATGAAACGCCGACTTAGTGCCAGTTCTCAACGACCGACATCGATACCTTTCGTCTGTGCAGCATTCCGTGAAGAATGGGCTGCCACTCTCCAAGAAACCTTCCAGCACCTGATTGAACGTATGCCTGCGAGAGTGTATGCTGTCATCAAGGCTAAGGGTGGGCCAACATCATAATGAATTCCAGCATTACCGACGGAGTGCGCCACAAACTTGTAAGTCATTTTCAGCCAGGTGTCCGGTTACTTTTGATCACATACTGTACGTTTTCGTCGTCTCCATCAGCTGTTCGCTTTAAAAAATTCTAATACTCTACTTTTAATCAGATTTCCTTAGAATAGAATGATACATGATTTTAACACAAATGTAGCATGGAAATTACAGAATGAAGCTTCGTTGAAGAACTTCGCATGTGATATCCCAAGTAAGAAAGGTCATACGTTACTAGCTTTTGGTGACAAGAATTACAAGTTTTGCCCTTTTCGCAAAGGAAAATACAGAGAATGTAGTCGTAGTTTGGACCAGCTGGAACTAAAAATTAAACTGGGATGATGTTGTTACCCAATAAAGAAATAGTAGTGGATGTGACTACTATAAAAAGCATTAGAATTTAATTTATCGTTATTTTGTAAGATTCTAACGAAAAATAGTGTTAAGAGCAAATGGTTACAACATCCCGTCCGCAATGCACCATTGTTGCAACTTTCGTTAGTTAAATAATACATACGTCAGTGCTCAATTTCTGAAAGGATTTATCAGAATAGTGACAAATTTATAAATCAAAATGATGCTACTCAAGGAAATTCCATATCACCAAAACTACCCTCAGCAGTCCAATAAGAACTTTCCATGCCCTTGACCTATGGGAACGAAGAAAGATTACGTGTTAATTTATCACGTAAACCTCGTTTTGTAACTGATGTCCGAGGGCTATTTGGAAAGAAAGTTCCGATCGGCCGGTGTGAAAATGTTGGGAAATGTCTCTAACACGCCCGTCGATTGCGTCACGTCAATCTTTTCAGTTATGAGGGCACAGTGAGCATGTAAAGATCCTAGAAAATAAAGTCTCCCGCCAAGTATGAGGGCCTGGAGAGAGATTTTGCCTGCAGTTATGCAGCCCACATAACATAACTGTCATGTTTTTCCTTCTTCAAGACAATTCTCAGCCGCATTCAGGAGTGGCGATGAAGATGCTCCAGCAGCGTTTTCGATGGGAAGTGTTTGATCACTCATAATACAGCCCGTAATTGGTTGCCTTTGAGTTTCATTCCTGCTCACATGAACCACTCGCTATGAAGACAACATTTTGGCACAGGAAACGAGTCGTAGTCCAGCGTAAATTACTAGTGGAAAGCACTGACGGCCTCCTTCTATGATGAGAGTATTGGAAAGTTTGTACAATTTTACGACAAATGTCTAAGTCGGAGCGGCGACTATGTAGGTAAGTAGCTGAAAGCTGTAGCCAACTGTTGCAAATAAAACGTTTTTGATTCTCTCAGGGGTTTCCATTTCGCGGCCGGTAAGAATTTACTTTCCTAATACCCCTTGTGCTTCTTGCCTCTAACATAAATTGACTTAACCAACTCATGGAAGAGCTTAATACAGCAAGCTTGAATAAAGGTATGACAGGAATAACAAGATTAAAATGTGTAATCAGCCCACAGAAAAATACTAGAAATTTGAAAAATAGTCGTAAAAAATGCATGTGCGATTTTTAACATAGGTAATCAAAAGAAGGCGATACAGTGAACTTGAAAAGAATCAAATTCAAGAGTAGAAATAGTCGTACAGAACTTGGAGTGCTTTTAGTAAATTGAACGGAGCTTTCTTAACTGTGCATCTAATGTGTCTGGAGCTGAAAATTTATAAACAGTGTTAGTTACCGGTTTTGATTCGTGTCAGTGGGATATGAATTGTTACTGAGAATACTATTTTAAAAACTGAAGGTCTGTGTGTCAGTTGTTGACTGATGTTTGTTGAAATTTACGAGGTGATGTACGAAAACGAATGAATGAGAAAATAGTCTTGATTTGGAGATGCAATTAAACAAAAACTAAGGTGAATTGATATGGGTGCGATATAGATGGTAGAAGGGCCGAGTAAGTCTTTAACTACATTCCAAGAATTAAGAAACCGAGACGACGACCTCAGGGAAACAGTTTGGGTGACATTAGAAAACCATGGATGCATAGGACATAGAAAGCTGTAGGAGACGCTTTTATACCAAATGTCTAACAGAAGTTTCAGATACCCTTCCTTGGCCTTTCTAATCACTTACTGTACTTGTATTTTCAGCTTACTGAGCACCTGTAATGTGAATAATTTTTATTTATTTTTATTTTTGTTTGCTAATCTTTACACGGTATATCACTTTGCTTTTTTTCTCACGTTGAGAAGTCAATACTAGCTTATTATCTTTATTCGAGCATGACGTAATCTAAACGTAATCAAGTTCGTTACAAACTTGCTTCAAACGACCTTTTCCGCAGGTGATTTTCAACACTGTTAACGTATTTTTAAAATGCATTGCACAGATCTGTATTAATACGTTTATAATATTACTACTGGTTTCGGTAATACACCATTTTCTCGGTATTAGAATGATTTCATATTATCTCATCACAATTCTGACATGGATAACAACATACAGACAAGACTGTATAGTACTGGAACCAGTAGTAATAATAAAAAGCTATTAGTAAAGCTCTCTGTCTTGCATTTTTTAAATTTTTTCAACTGTTTGGATGAAAGGGATTTCGTATGCTTGCAAATAGTGTCAGTTCATCCATGACAGCTTGTAGTTACATGTATATCTACCTCAATAATTCGAAACACATGAAGTTAAGGCGTAAACGTTGCACTTTTTACTGAAACGTGGCTTTCATAAGTATTCATCGGATGGAAAAAGGGAATGAGATTTTTATCTTTGATTCTGATAGTTCTTTTACCGCCGAAAAGTATTTCTGCCTTATCGATGAATGTGTTGGGAAAAGGATTCTGTAGCGAAACAGTGAGGAAAATATGGTGTATTGGAATCATGAATAAATCCAGTCAGCTTTCAGAAAAAAATGTGTTGCATTACTTACAGAACGTTCCTCGTACATCGCCTATTCAGTTGCTATAGTCCCAGTTTAGTAGATAACATATTTCATTTGCAGTCCGCCAAAAAGAATATCACAGCTAGTAGTCGCAGTACTCGTTGTTAGTGCATCTATATCATCTTACTGCCGGTCGGTGACATAGTTTTAGACTCATCAAACCCCTCTAAGGCCATGGTGGTCAAAGATTTTGTTTCCAAATCAGAAGTCTATAGACTCACTCGTGACCAGTACCTACGTACATGTATTGGACAAACAGGTTGGTTAGGGTAAAATGAGGTTTCGGGATCACGTTCTCACTGCAATGGACGCTTAAAAAATAAATCTTCTTTCGCTGAACATATCAGGACTTCTGGCCATTGTGAAAGGACGGTCTGTTCCCTCCAGATATTAGATGTAGTAAATAACAGGAAACCATTCCTTCTGGAAGGATTCGAAGTAACCAAATTTTTCAAGTGGTTGGAAAACAAGCCGTAATGATCAATTGGTCACTAAAAAACTAACTGTGTATTTCTTCATACTCTTATGGCCTTTAGCCTCCTAACGCCATGGTTTGATATTCGGTTTTCTCGTTAGCACAATTTTTTTTAAGTTTTTGACCTTTTTACCTTTTTCCTCCCGCCTCTCCCTCCATATGTTTTCATCTTGTATACTTTTCCCTCAAATGGCCCCGTCCTTTTCTCCTTCTCCCTATTCACTTAGACGGACATTTCGGTCCCTCTTAATAGTCGGTAGTCACTGAAATAACTATTTTCTACTCGCATGTCTGCTCCAACTTGTTTACTTCCAAAATTTCTAACTCTATGCTATTCTATCATTTTTAGTATCTGTGATTAGCATACATTTTATTTCAATTCCTTTCTACTGTCAGCGTCGTTACTCGGCCCTTTCATTAAGTTTCATTTAGTCGTAATTCCACTTGCGGCCTACTCTCTTCAGCAGAGACATTGTCTAGAGCAGTATTTGTTTACCATTGCGATACATGCCTGTGATCGCTAATCTATCTTCACACGTCATAGTGCCATTGTTTGGTGAGCTTCTTTCTTGGTTCCTAATCATGAGCTTAGGTGGAATTAATTTGTTATTAATGTCGCCATTTTAAGCCTTTAAGTTAGAGGTTTTCATTTGTTATTTGAGGCTTTCCTGTACTATATTTGGCGATTGCTGTTTTCGCTGTAACGTCATTATATCAATGGGTTTGAAATGTGACTAATACGGTCTCCGCTCTTCAAGGCAAGTGAATTACTTTACTTCTCACCATAGCTTAGCTATCCCATTACTAGACAGATTCGCGAATATCACTGTTATTGCTCTTACTAATAACACGTAATCTCAAGATGGGCTTACTGAGTGAAATGCGTCACTATTGATGAAACACTTGCAAAAGACACTGTTATCTGTTTTTGGAACAAATAATTACACTTTTCATCATTTATAAAAAGGTTGCACTTGCTTTTATGTAACAATTCTAGACTCAGTCGGTAGTAAATGATTGCCGAGTGAAATTAATTGGTCATTTCCACGCGATTTCTAAAAATAATTTCTTTGGTTGTCCGCTGGTTAACTATCTGAAGAACATTAAGCATCGAAAACAACCAATAGTACCGCCTCAGCCGTCGCTTTCGGTACGAGCTACATCGAATTAATTACGCCCGTTCCTCCGCTGAGATATAAATTATTCGTGAAGTTAGGCGGCTCGAAATTCGATTTACAGCACATCCCAATCAAGCTCGGCCAAGATTAATGAGCGTGAGAGCGCGGGCAAGTTCACAGGCTGTGGGAGCGGCCCACCGGGCGAAAGGGCGCTCGGAGCCAGGTGCGCCCGTGCCGGGAGCGGCTTAACAAACTGCGCGCCAATTACACAACTGCACGGACCCTACCAGCGAGCAGTCGTGTCAACGAAAACGAATTACCTCTTTGCTAAGTTTTCCACATGTCCCGGTTTTCCAGAACAGTCCCGGTTTGAGATTAAAGAAATCGGTTATCCGAAAAATACTTCTGGGACGGCAGTTTGTCGAGGACTTGGATTTCAGAGAAATATTCTCATACTATCTATTCTTTCTCCAAATTCTTGCATGCCTTTGCAGCTATTGGGCCACATACCGAAAGTTTTTACTACCGCAGCTGACTGAGTCCCTTAGGAAGTACTATCGCACAGTAACGCTGCTGGGTCTCTATTATTGTACGTTATCTTAAAATTCAGTATAAACTTTGCACCACCGTGGTTCTCTGTTTCTCTGTCCGAGACGTACCGCCGTTTATTTGTTAATAAAGTGTTTCATTGTTTCAAGTGAACTGGAAATAGCAAAGAGGAAGCGTTCAACCAAGAAAAATATTCAGAAAATGTTTCTTCATAAAAGGATAAATAAGTGAGTATGAAGAAGAATGTGTAATATGTGTTATGATTCCGTTGCAAATGGAGGAAGAGCAAATACCAGATCGCTTTACTATTAAAGTGCAGCTATTCACAGAGGTCCAGTGTGGGCTGTAATTATTGCATGGCAGCGAAATTAGATTGATATGACAATGCGTTAACGTGGAATCGATGTATGCTGGAAAAAATTAATTCCAATTTTGGCTACCAGGTGAAAATATAGCGCTGTATAGCAATTCGTCGACGTCCCCGGTGCTCATACTGAAAAAATAGTGTAAGAGGTCTTTCTCACTTATTTGACATTTTCTGTCCATGTCCCGTTCCTAATCCATTATATGTGGTACCATTTCTGGACGTCTTTCTTGCATTCAGAGCGCCAGAGTTGTATCTGCTGGCCAAAATTGGAGCTAATTTTTCCCAGCGTAAATCGTTTGCTTATTTGAATACGTACCAAGTTTCACTGACATACGATAATAACAGTCCACAATGTAACTCTGCGAGTAGCCTCACTTTAATTATAACTACCTGGTATTAACTATCACTAACCATAAATCAAAGCTGTATTCTGCAAGCACTAAAATAATGGACAGTTACTTTGTTTCAAATTCATTTAAATAGGGAAAATTAGGAACATCAGTGGAATTAGCTACGTGGTATCATGCTGTTAAACATCATATGTCTTTAAAACCAGTGAAGTGTACTTATAGGCTAAGCTCCAAACTTCATAATGATTCCGAAGCAGAAAAAATGTGACATTGGACGGAACATCAAAAGCTAATTGTGAAATGAGTGTTAGAGTACCACATCGATAAACAAAATGCAATACTCTGTCAAAGGTCGGTTATTTTGCCATAGCTACAGACGGTAGCAATCACATAGGTGATAAAATATTTCCATTAATTAATTCAATTTTTAAGCTTAAGAAAACTTACCGATTCCTGCTTCCGAAATTACGTCCATTTTTAATCACTTTAAGATAAATGCCTCGATTTGTCAGGCATAAATAATTGCAACCCTCAATCACCCGTTTCACCGGTACATGCGATACCCACGGACCGCTACTGATGTTATTATGAAATCAGCACAAATTCTTTAAATTGGTTCAAATGGCTCTGAGCACTATGGGACTTAACATCTACGGTCATCAGTCCCCTAGAACTTAGATCCACTTAAACCTAACTAACCTAAGGACATCACACAACACCCAGTCATCACGACTCAGAGAAAATCCCTGACCCCGCCGGGAATCGAAACCGGTAACCCGGGCGTGGGAAGCGACAACGCTACCGCACAACCACGAGCTGCGGACACAAATTCTTTATATTTGAAGGTCTGTGACACTCATTGGCCCAGTTACAACATCGCGAAAGATGTAAATTGGGAACTCTGTGCGGATTTCCCTGCATTCCAGTGAAATTCAGAAGCGGTAGTAGAAAACAGAAAAGGGTCAGTGCTAATGGCTTCAATGGTAATCTCTTCTGAGTTCCAGCTCGACTCTTTTCTCAAGGCTCGCAACATAAAATTTCTCCACAATACTGATTAACGTGGGAAAAGTGCTAGATGGGCCTTCCAATGAACAAATAGGAAACGAGAAAAGGCTTGATGCAGTTCAGTGAAGTGTAATAACTCGTAGTTATGATCAGATAACGATCCAGATAGCGAAAGTACTTAGTAAATAGTCTCACTTGCAGATTAAAATTTATTAATAACCTACACGATGGCGAGCACTCATCAACAAATTTGAAATCGTTAAGAAGCAAGATCTTCCGTCCTTGAAAAAGTGGCGGTTTCATTTGAAACTTGATAACGGATTCATTCAGTCTGGCAATGGTCTACGATAAATTCTAATCTGCAAGCGAGACCGTAAATTGTGTTCTTCTACTATGTGGTTTGTCTTTTCTTAACCATGTGACTCCACAGTCTCTAGTGAATTATTAACTGCATCATTCTGGTCGTTTGTGGTTTGTCTTTGGAAGTCCCATCACGCGTTTTACTCATGTACGTCACTACCAGAAAACATGTGTGCTCGGTGCTTTCAGAAAAGTTATTATCCCCAGATAATAAGAAAATCATTATTCAGACCTTTAGCATTCTCTCTTTTCTGGTTTCGTTTACCATGCCCTGTACTTCATCGAGCTGGACAGAAACCTGAACGGTGTTGCTCTAGAGCAGGCAGAATTCGTCTGGAGAAATCTATCCTCAGTATCTGGTGCTGGGATATTAGCAAATGAAGATCTCACTTCGAAGCTCACCATAGTGTAATTTGCGGATACCCTCACTGAATGTAATATTTCTAAGAAAACGTTCGGAATCCTTCACAGGAATCTTCCTGATAAATGACGTGCTTACATTTAAGCATAAGATTTTATCGCTTTCACTGTGTACCGCACCAAACCAACGTCATTATGTATCAAATATTACACGTATGACGTATTTAAGGGCTCCATAGTTTCGGTGATAGAGATATTAATTGTGGAGTCCGATATCATTTCTTTCTTTTCTCATTTGTCTTGCATCCCTATTGTGGATCATATTTTAGCTTCTGTTGCCAGGAACAACTATTCTGTCTTCTTGTGATGATCCACTGCGTCCGTAGCAATGGTTGTCTTTCGCTTGTTCCCTCTCGTAACCACTATGCTTTGATTTCTGAAAAGATCATTAAGAACGTCCCTTTCCTCGTCTTCTATGATGTTCATGGATGGTTTCCCTTTCCTTAGAATACATGCTACTTCTCTTTCTCCATCTCAACCTATGGGAGAGAAAGTGCGGATGATTCGATAGTATTCACGAATTCTGGTCTCTTCTAAGCGCGTACTTTTCGGAGTAGTAGCGCAATTCAGACCTTAGCCCTGCACTGTATTTTCGCAGACAACAGACTCACCATTACTCGTTTTGAATTGGGAATGCTTCTTTCCTGAGTACGTTGTCCGCCACATTCGTGTACATCTACTTTTGCTTCGGAACATTGATATTTGATACTTTTGCAGCATAATTAATCTTTATTCTATCCACTTTTTCCAGTCTAGAGATGAGAGGAACGTCTGCAGTAAAGATGTAATCCAGTTACAAATGAGGTGATTTAAGTCCTTCGTGCGTGTTGAATTCTTTGACAAATTGTTTGGTTAACGTTCTTTAAAATTTGTCGTAGCTTTCATTGGTGACACACATGGAATAAACTTAACAAAATCAGGTATAAAGCCACTGCCATGAAACCGGAAAAGAAAGGTTGATCACCAAGAAATATCCCTTTTTTCAGCGCTGGTTCTCCAGCCTTCGAAGGGAGGTGTAAACATTTCACTCATATCGACGTTTTCCGTGTCCATTGCCGCTGAAGGTAAGCATTTTTATTTGTAACTTTTTTTCATACTTCTCTTTATGCTTCCACCAAATGAGACGTTTGGAACGCTCTGTTGTTATTTTCTTAAGTAGGTTCTGCTGTCTCCGGGTAACTGTACACTACCAAAAATCTTTGTCATGTCCACTTATACCTGGCTAGCCTCCAGCAATATTTCGAAGAAGTGTTATTTCGATAAAAATCTTCAGGCTATAATTGGTAGGCTATCGCTATTGAGTAAAGTAGAATACCAGGTAGTTAAAGAGGGACAGTATTTTATCAAAATATTATTGTTGTGCGTCCGAGGTGGCTTCCTTATAATTGTTTGTGTTCCTCCTCTCTTTCACTATCTGCCATCACCGTTTATCCGTAATGGTGGTCCACCATTGGTAGTCAAGGTCTTTATCGAATAATTCATGTTCTCCGTAAAAAAGCGAGTATATAGTCACAAGCGCACTCAGGAAAGATTTTTAATAGTGTTTAGCCATCCAGAGAGCCAGTTGACTCCTCAAGAAGATCTACATCTACATCTATACCCCGCAAGCCACCTTACGGTGTGTGACGGAGAGTACCAGTGTCACATTCGCGGGAACAAAGATAATGAAAAGCTGTGTGTGGCCAGATTTCTCCTATTTCATTTTCGAGGTCTTATCGAGATCTATGTCTTGGAGGAAGCTTCCAGGTACGTATGCTCTAGGAAATTTAACAGTAAGCCACACCGTGATGCAGAAAACTTCTCTTGCAGCATCTACCACTGAGGTTGGCAGAACATCTCCGTGGCGCTTTCACACTTAGTAATTCAACCTGAAACTAAACGTGGAGCTCTTTGCTGCATCTTCTATCTTTCGTCCATCAATTCTATCTGCTAGGGATCTCACAGTAACGAGTAATGAAATATCTGCGCTAGCAGAATATAAAAACGGAAAACTCAAGTCCCAAAACTATTTATTGGTCTCACGAAAACAAAACAATAATAAAATCTCCAAAGTAACAGCCAACTCGACCCCAACTGCGAATCGACACAAATACAAAATAACAAATAATAATAACAGAAAAGACCCGAATCTTCACGGGGAGCGAACACAATAAACAATTCTACAACATCAAGGGTTCATTGACTACACTAAGAGATCAACCGGCCACAAGAGGCGGCAGCTCTGTATCCTTCCAAGCGGTGCATCGAACTGCTTTTTGCCAGCAGTATGTCACCTTATAAAGCCCGTTGGCGGATGTATCTGCAGGAAATATTTTCGATCACGTGACTGGCGTGGAAAAGTAGTTCCTGGGCTAGCTGCAACCTCTGGTGAAGCTGTTCTGCAGGCTCCGCGATCGGGTAGCGGTCCCTGGCGGCCGTTGGTGGAGACCTGGTGTTGTCTTGTGTTGTGGCCGCTGGTAAGTATTCGTTTTGTGAACGCAGACGACATAGGTTTTCCTGGTGAATATACGCCCTGTGATGCAGGCATCCTGCGATAGTTGGACGTGAAGTGTGATGCCGATGCAGTAGGCGCTACAATGCCGGAAGTGGGCGGCCACAGCAAGTAATAACTTTTTCAAGCATTGGTTGAACTAGTATTTTGTAAGCTACCTCCTTTGTTGACAGACTACGTATCCTGACGATTCTTATAAAGCATCTCAGACTGGCATCTGCCTTACAAAATGGTTCAAATGGCTCTGAGCAATATGGAACTTAACAGCTGAGGTCATCAGTCCCCTAGAACTTAGACCTATTTAAACCTAACTAACCTAAGGACATCACACACATCCATACCCGAGGCACGATTCGAACCCGCGACGGTAGCGGTCGCGTGGTTCCAGACGGAAGCGCCTAGAACTGCTCGGCCACACCGGCCGGCCATCTGCCTTACCCATGATTAATTTTATGAGGTCCTTCCGTTACTAATCATTGTGTACGCATACTCCCGGTATCTTGCTGAAGTAACTGCTTCCAATGATTGTTCTGCAATATTGCAAGCTTACAATAATGGGACATTCTGTCTATGTACACACAGTGTGTTACACTTGTTTCTGTTGACTTGTCAATTGGCACTACCTGCACCAATCATCTATCCTCTTCCTTCATTTCACTACAACTTTCCAGCGGTGCGACTTCTAGTGTACAACAATGTCATTCATGATAAGCTTCACAGAACTTCCTATATTATCTATTAGGTCGATTCTGTATATTGTGAAAACTAATTGAGGACGTAGGTTGCAAGTGCTATTCTGAGATTAAGAGGTTAGCCCAGGAGAGGAATTCGTGCTAGTTCGCATCAGTCAGAAGACTGATGGCTCAAAAAAAATTAAGTCCTGTAACACTTCCTGAGAATGTCATGCGATGTTATGTTTAATAGAAACTCTTCAATGCAATCACGCAGTTAGCTTGGTATTCCATACGCTCGTATTTGCTTCACTAGGCGGCAATGTGGAACCGTATTGAATGACTTCAGGAAGTCAAGGACCACGAAGTCTGCCTGGCCGCCTGTATCTACTGTTTTATGGGGCTCGTGTTTTCCGAACCCATGTTGTTTACTACAGAGAATACTTCCTTCAACAGACTGGCGTCGGTGATATAGGCCTGTACATATCTGCATCTGTACGACTACCCTTCTTAAACACTGGATTGACCTATGCTTTTTACCAATCATTAGGAACACTTCGCTCGTCTAGAGACATTTGGCACACTACTGCTGGAAGAGGGGCCAATTCTTTCGCTTATGGATGTAGAACCAAACTGGTACACGTCGGGTCGAATGGCCTTTCCTATGTTGAGCGATTTCGTTTGCTTTTATATCCCACAGTCACTTATTTCGATCTGTGTCATTTTGTCGTTCGTGCGACGCTTTAAAACAGGAACTACAGCCCGATCTTCCTATGTGAAACAGCGTTTGATATGGCTAGTTCTCTTCTGATGCCCAAAAGATTTTACCTCAACGTGTGACTCCTTGGACATGATTCTCATCACAATGCGATGCGTATGCTGGCCAAAATTACTGCAGCTATTTAACAAGTAGTTTTAGGCTGTCTTACATATAAGACGGACAGTTAGTCTTAATCTCACGGCCTTTGCAAAGCGAATTGTTTTTCTGTTCAAGGTGTAACCATTTGAAAGTTAAGCCTTACATATTTTCTACATGTTTATCTACGTTTTCTCCGATGTAATCTACGTTTGTAATGTTTGGTCAATATTCCTTCAGTAACTCGTCAGTTGCAAAATAAATGGGGACTTCTGCGAGTAAATATCTAATTATAGAGAATAAAACCTAATTATTCTCTGAAGTAGCAATTTAGGCACACCAAATGTACAAAATGTCGCTTACCATCTTATGCACCTGAAAGTCAGACTTTCCTGTTTGAAATTGATTGAAAGTAGGCAATTGAAACGACAATAAATACGGGGAATTGGAGGTAAAACTACGATAAAAGAGAATAAACAGTTTTTTCCTCTTTAATACGAAAAATTCGATGGAATGTTTCTTTCATTATTATTCCTTTCCCTGACCCGTTTTCATTATTATTCATTGAACACTGACAACAGTTGTGTCTAGCTTTTCAAGCCACATCATTACGACATTCCCACATCGCAGCACTGCTTCACGAAAAAAAAAAAAGGACGCAGTAGCAGACACGAAATAGTAAACTGAGTCGCTGGCGACGTCTGCCAACGCTTCGCAGATGAATATATCACATTAATCCCTAGAGAGAAAGGTGCTTAACACAAGCTTACACAGTGGCAGCCATGAATAAAGAATTCAGTGATGCTAAACACTTCACGCTGCAAAAAAAGGAATTTTTCAAATCCTCTTACTGGAACTGGTGTTCCAGCTGAAATGTAAGTGCTAAGATGCCAAAAAGGTCATTTAATTGTTAGGACTCTCAGTGACATGTTTACAGAAAGACAAAAGTGCACTAGCGAGCAATGCGCGTAATTAAACACATCTGTTAAAATCCTTAAACATTTTCTAATACTTAATCTTTTAATATTTCGTATGTATGAGCATCTAGATAAGCTTTTCGTCCCTTGTGCGTTTGTCTGAGTAGTTTCAATGAAATTACTTACGAAACTAATGTCAGCTTTTTTCGTGTGTGCTGTGGTATAATTACGCTATTAAGAATGAATAATGAGACACTCTATTCTACAAGTTTTGTAATTCCGCGTTATTCATGGGCGGGCAATCTGTTTCCGGAAGCAGGAAAGAGTAATTCTTCCTGGAAGGTTCGTAATAGCGAATATCACATTCATGCAGCTCAAATTTAAATTTCATATGCGGAAACAAAAGAAAATTTATGTCTCCACTGGATTTCGATATCTGAGAACCAGACTATCTATCACACGTCTTAGAGAGCGTTAAATATGTTTAACAACAAGTGGAAAAGACTATCGTATTTCAAATCAGCACTTACTCTTTTTAGGCATATTTACCGCAGTAACGTTAATCACCCTATTGCGTATAAGGTAAATGTACTGCCAACATTTTTCCATAAATATTACCCGAATACCATCTTCTATCAGATAAAGTTATCGTGCTGAGGCAGGCAGTGTATTTTTCGGCTAAGATGGCTACTCAACATGGAGAGATTAGTCATTGTAGAATTTCAGCGACCGACTTTTCACGAAAAATTTGAGTTTCAAACAGAGAATTCAAGAACAAATAATGACAGAATTTTTCCTAAAAAAAAAGAGAAGGAATCATATCCTCCGCTAACAACGCGTCACTGGTAGGACGTTCCCAATATTTAGGTAGCTAGAAGATCACCTTAAAACGCCAAAGCATCAGTAATGGTGTAAGGGTACAGTACTCTAAGTATAATGAGTGAAATATTATCGCTAAAGTGAACAACGCTTTTTGTCAGGCTCTGTAAACACAGATGCTACTCCGTAGAGAGTAACGAACCAGGTAGGATGCATAGATGGTATGGGTTTGCAGAGCCAACTTTCGTCCTGCACCATTAAGAAAAAAAGTTGAAATTTAACCTTTCTGAAAGATGGACAGTTGATTCGTATTAACAAACAACGTTCAAGTTCAGCTAAAGTTGGATTCATGTAACTTATCAGCAGACATCCCAACTGCATAAATGTACGTTCTGGAACCAGTGGAGCTCAGAAAAAAACAAGAACAGGTTTAAAAATCTGCCATAGTCAACAACGAGTACACCTTAAACCTGGCGACAGCTTCTTCGGGACACCGAACCCCACATAGTCTTCGAATGAGTGCGAGAAATCAACCTGGCAATTCTGTGACTGCAATAGCTATTTGCAGTAGTGGTGCTTCGTGTAGAACTGCAAGCAACACTGTTTAGTAGAGCCTGGTACAGATATTGTGAACTCTACTACTACATTTTAGATCATGTAGCAAATGTAGAAATTATGTGTCAGTGTGAGTTGTAACAAGCAGGACTATAGTGAACATTGTCACCATGCGTGAAACGGAACAAAATGGTAGCGACGTTGTTAATTAAGGAAGAAAACTGAACGTTTCAGTTAATACAGAACAGATGTTCAACGAGGAGATGGTGCCTATTCATCATGATCTATTTCGTCCATATTTTTAGTATGTGCAGGACTTGACTAGAAATTAAAGTACTGGAAGTGGGATCTGCATATGACCAAGCGTTAGAGAGAAAACAGATTTTTGGCGTGGGTCGGGCAACGGGTGGAGCAACATAAAGAGTGCAGAACGGTAATCCGAAATACTGGTTTCGAGTCCTTTGTGGAACTGTTTTTATTATAATTTAAACGTTACTTACAGTGTAAGTAAAGCGAAATGTTTCTCAGTGTACTGTATTTAAAAATATTTTCTTAGACAACATGAAAACGAAAAGCGAAGGAAATCTTTGGACCGAGGAAACAAAGAACGGTAGACGAGTACGCGGAAATATACAGAAATATTGTCATTACTTCATCGAAATCTGAGAAATTTACAACAGCTATATAAGAAACGTTTTGGCTGCTGTGCTGAAGCCCTACAAACAGAAGAAAATGTGAAATTTACAACAGCTATATAAGACAGGTTTTGGCTGCTGTGCTGAAGCCCTACAAAAAGAAGAAAATGTTCTGCTAATTGAATCATGTCGAGGACATAGAAACAGACAATTCTACGACGAGATTTTTCAAGATGAAAGGCTGCCATAGTGCAATATTAAAGTGTTTCCTCCCAAATGTACTCCATCAGTGCAGCCTTGCGTTGCATGTTCTTAACTTCAAGTAAAGAATTCCGTAAAAATCTTACAAAACTGGTCTTATCTCATTGAGAGAGCAAACAATTACATCCCGAGAAGCCTGCATTAATATACCGGGTGATCAAAAAGTCAGTATAATTTGAAAACTGAATAAATCACGGAATAATGTAGATAGAGAGGTACAAATTGAGACACATGCTTGGAATGACATGGGGTTTTATTAGAAACAAAAAAAAATTCAAAAAATGTCCGACAGATAGCACTTCATCTGATAAGAATAGCAATAATTAGCATAACAAAGTAAGACAAAGCAAAGATGATGTTCTTTACAGCAAATGCTCAATATGTCCACCATCATTCCTCAACAATAGCTGTAGTCGAGGAATAATGTTGTGAACAGCACTGTAAAGCATGTCCGGAGTTACGGTGAGGCAGTGGCGTCGGATGTTGTCTTTCAGCATTCCTAGAGGTGTCGATCGATCACGATAAACTTGCGACTTCAGGTAACCCCAAAGCCAATAATCGCACGGACTGAGGTCAGGGGACGTGGGAGGCCGAGCATGACGAAAGTGGCGGCTGAACACACGATCATCATCAAACGACGCTCGCAAGAGATCTTTCGCGCGTCTAGCAATATGGGGTGGAGCACCATCCTGCATAAACATCGTACGTTCCAGCAGGAGTTTATCAGCCAGGCTGGGGATGATGCGATTCTGTAACTTATCGGCGTACCTCCCAACCGTCACGGTAGCAGTTAGAAAACCATAATCACGCATTTCCTCGAAGAAAAAAGTCCCGATAACGGTAGATGTGGTAAATCCAACCCATAGCGTGACTTTCTCGTAGTGCAATGGAGTTTCCACGATAGTTCTAGGATTTTCAGTAGTCCAAATTCTGCAGTTGTGGGCGTTGATAGACCCTCGGAGCGTAAAGTGAGCTTCGTCGGTCCACAACACGTTATTCCACCAATCGTCATCTTCCGCCATCTTTTGAAACGCCCAACCGCAAATGCCCTCTGCTTCACTAAACCGCCAGGTAACAGTTCATGATGCCGATGGATTTTGTACGGATAGCACCGGAGGGTACGCCTAAGTGCCAATCAAACATTAGTGTATGGAATGCCGGTGCGACGTGCGACTGACTTCCCCGTGCATAGACGATCCCGCTACACTCTCCATTTCTTCCTGAACTGTCTCAGCAGCATTACGCCTTGTATCGGTCGGCCACTACGGGGTCTATCGTCTAAACAACCCGTGGCTTCGAACTTCGAAATCATTCTCGCCACAGCTGCATTTGTCAACGGACCTTTACCCGTTCGAATACCCTTCTTATGGTGACAGGATCGTAGCGCTGAACTAGCACATTCCCCATTCTGATAGTACAGCTTCACTAAAAGCGCCTTTTCAGGTAACGTCAACATGCTGCGACTGCTGGCGCATCTGATTCTTTTTTTTTTTTTTTTTTTTTTTTTTTTACTTTATTGTTATTTTGACACCTGAACAATCAGGTAGGCTGGCAGCAGCACAATACGCCGCTCTTCAGCCGAAGAGAGTACAATGAGATAAACAGAGAAGAGACATCACTTAGAAAAACGGCGGGAAAAAACAGTAGACACATGAACATAAAAACACAAGAAGCCGTTCACACTCGATGACAATCCACACTATGAACTGTTGACACGACGCACAAACACTGAAGAATACGATGGCACTGGTGAACAATGGAGTGTGACGATGAACACTGAACACTAAACATGACGGCACACACGATACACTGATGGCGGTGAATCCGATTCTTTTTTTTTTTTCTTTATTGTTATTTTCAAACCCGTACAAACAGGCAGGCTGTCAGCAGCATGGTACGCCGCTCTTCAGCCGTAGAGGAGATAAAGATAGAACAGAAAGAATACACAAATGTGACGTAACGGTGGGTAAGAAAACAGTAGACACATAAAGACAAACACGGAGCCGTTCACACTTGACGAAAATTCACTACAAACTGTTGTCACGATGCACTAACACTAAAGATGGCGATGGCACAGGTGAACGATGGAGTATGACGGGAACACTGAACACGAAAACACGACGGCACTCACGAGACACTGATGGCGACGATCTCCGGCGCGCGAATGTCCACTCAGCGTGTACGAGTCCGGGGACCTGCCAAGAGAGGAGGTGGAGGAGGAGGAAGGGGAAATGGGAGAGGGGAGAGCAGAGATGCCATGGGCAAAGGAGAGAGGGGGAGGGAGGAAGGGGGAGTGAAGCCCGGAGGAGAGGGTAGGAGGGAGGGGGGAAAGGAAAGAGAAGGGAAGGGAAAAGGGGGGGGGAGGGAGGGCGCCTGAAGGAAAGGACACAGGAGGGGGGGGGAGGATCAAAGTTGATAGGAGGGGTAGATGCAGGGGAGGAGGACATCATCAGGGAGGGGGAGCTGGCAGAAGCCACCTTGGGAGAGGGTAAGGAGGGTGGAGAGATGGAGACCGGGTGGGACATGGGAGTACAGGCGCGGCAGCGGGCGGGGGTGGGAGAGGATCGGGGAGACGAGCGGGTGAGGTGGATCGAGTTTACGGGAGGTGTAGAGGATTCGTATCCTTTCGAGGAAGAGGAGGAGGTGGGGGAAGGGGATAAGGTCATACAGGATCCGCGTGGGGGAAGGGAGACAGATGCGATAGGCAAGGCGGAGAGCATGGCGTTCAAGGATTTGGAGGGATTTATAAAAGGAAGGGGGGGCGGAGATCCAGGCTGGATGGGCGTAACAGAGGATCCGATTCTCTCTCTCATTACCTTTTATACACGATTGTCATGCGCAGTCACTGACGTTCTGCTGTCCAGCGCCATCTGTCGGACATTTTGTGAACTTTTTTTCTAATAAAATCCCATGTCATTCCAAGCATGTGTGTCAATTTTTAACTCTCTATCTACATTATTCATTGGTTTATTAAGTTTTCAAATTTATACTGACTTTTTGATCACCCGGTATATTCCACTGTACATCACGAGCGACCCTCGTCAAATCCTGGCGAAATGCAGCATTATGCATGGTCTGGTACCAAACTGTGTAATGACAGATAACTGTTCTAAATGGAAACCAAGTTTGTTTTTCTTTATGCCATTTAAAACAAGAATGTAACTGTAGAAGTGCGATGTTTGCAACGTGCGCAAGATGTGGGGAAAATTACTACGTCCCCTGCTTTTATATTAAGTATCACACCGGAAATGTATATCATCTATTGTAAAATAATAAAAGCATCTAATTTTTGATATGATTTTCTTGTGTACGTCTTACAATCACTTTCTTGAAATTTATTATCAAATGCAAATTTTCCTTTGTTCTTTCTTTCCATGCTCTCAATGAAAATATTAATAGATACAATACAGTGAGAAATATATCGCTTTATTTGAACGTAAAAGCTGAAGATTAAAAAAAAGTTTCCGCATAGGGACTCGACCCAGCGCTCTTCGGATTACGGATTCCGCTAGACCGCTCGCTGCATGAAAACCACTGTAACACAAACGGCTAATGCCTCGTCCTATGCGGACCGAAAATGCAATTTTTTTTCTCTTGGCCACCTGGAGCTCCTACAGCTGCCACTTTCATTTCTGTCCAGGCCCTGCGTATACCATAAATTTGGACGAAATCTGTGGTAGCGAGCAGGCGCGGTCCCCTTGTAAGTTTTCTAAGTCCGTGAACTGTGAAACAGAAGATAGTGTATCTACGATTTGGCAGCATATGATTATTACCTGTCGCACCTAACAGCAACCTTATTATGATTACGCCACACAACTAGGAAATCGTCCAATCCATCCAGCAACTGTTATGTCTGATTCCAAACAGGGAGCTGAAACCATCTGTCAATTAGTTCGCAGTTTGTCATTCTGGCGCTGACCACAGATTTAAGCGGCCGCACCCCATCACTCGACCACTTCCAGTTGTCACAGTTGCCGAGCAGTTCCACGTATCCAGTAGTTGTTACAGTTCCAGTTGAAGTTATTAGCGAGTCACCAGCAGTTACGAACAGGTATCGTCACTTTGCTGCAGTCATCGCATAGTGTCGAAGAGTGCAACTATTGACTGAGCCGCAACTAAGATGAAGTTGCTGACGGAAGTCTAGACTTAACTGCTATTGAACTTGTTGTGTACAATTTCATACACAATGGTAAACACTAGTATTGTGACCACTCCCTGCTTGGCTAAATGAACGTCATGTTTGTTCACATAAAATAAAGTTCCCATCTGAATGGTTGTTGTATAATCACGAAAGCGTTGACGTAATCGTTGCTAAGGCAGTTCACTTCACACAAATGCCCACTATTATATAACAATTACCATTTACATTATAGCGATGTTTGCTTTTTTAGTCCTTATTTCACCTATAATTCTGAAATCATTACATTAATAGTCTTTAACAAGTAGGAAGCATAACATATACTTCACAGTATGTAACCAACACACGTTATCTACATTTGTCCCACACGTCAGTAATTGCTTCTACAGCAGTCCTCATTTGAACTTAACGTTAGAAAGATTTATGGTGTATTTATTATTTACAATTTGAGTCTGAAAATAGTCTGTATCACGCAAAACTAACGAGTCACAATACTCAAAGGTTGTGTTCTGTCTTTCTTATCGATTGCAGTACGCATGTCCTTCTGGTAATTGCTCACAAATTAATTAACACACGTGAGTTCTAAAGAACAGAACGACATTATATGAGAGCTACCTTACAAAGGAATTTGCATTCGCCTTTTATGGTCGCGATAAGCTCTCAAATCACTTTTTATAGTCATTGACACGTGTCGTTAACCAATTTTCCGTTAACAAATGGGCAATAAGGAAACTTCTCTGCGCATTATCTTCTCAATGAGCTGCGTCAGTTGCACAAAAATTTTTCTCGCTCCCATGTAAACTATCCAATCCTGCTTATCTAATCGATTTATAATGACACCAATGCCTATACTTTCTCCGAAATGGACTTTTTGCACTAAGCTTAGCAAACAGTTTCCTATCGAAGTAGCTACCTAGTAGACAAATCAACCACAGAAACTTATCTTACTAGAAGCACGACTTCTACTAAACAATTAATAAAAAAAGGTCAAACAACTTATTCAGTAACGCAGCACCAACAAAATGATTTACGTTTCTATGTTATTAGATTATTTACCTTTCTGTAGCCGATGTTAGCAAGTGCGATTGCAGAAAACTAGCAACATTGTGGAGGTATAAGTCCTTTATCGTCTTGTTTCTCTGCACTACCAGATAACTACCCTCATGCGTACATCGACAATTGTGTATGGACCTGCGTACATCGTTTGCTACTTTTTATTTTATTTCTTCGGTACCGAGGACTTAGGGTGAACTTGAAGCAATATCTTTTCACTCACATGGTACCCAGTGGCTACCTAAATTAGTGTCATATTTAATTTTACGCTGTTGCGCACTCTGTTTTAATTATTCTAATGCTAATTTAGTTTTTCTTCTTGATTAATGCTCCAATCAGTTAACTTTCGAAGAGGAACTATCCACTCATTCGACTCTTTCCCATTTACCAGCACTTCTGCCAGTATATAACTGGTCGAAGAATGAGACAAGTGATTAAAAGTATTATCGAAAATTGGCACAAACTGTGTCCATTTAGTCTGCTATCTTGGGGCGTACGACCTCGTGAACCAATTAAGTTCACGAAATATCCTTTCCACAGGACTTGCTTCTGGGTTAAACGTGGCTATTAAAATTTGTTTAATTTTTTGCATTCTCAAAAATTCTTTCAACTTCCGTCCAGTACAGTACAAACCATCATCCGAAAGAATCGTATCTCATTTTCCTATCTTAGGAATATGGTCCTGTTCGAATTTCCGAACAAGAGACACTGCTCTTGTAGATCAAGTGGGACGTAATGTAAGATTTTTACTGAACTAATCATATATAGCAAATATGTACTTCAATCTACCTCTGGGGGTGAGGGGGGCTCCAGTAATATCACAAGAAACTAACTGGAATGATTATGTTGGTACCATTGGATGCAAATCAGTCCTACTGCGCCTGTTAATCGGTTTAACCTTCTGACAGTTCTTTGTACTTCTCTTTTCATATTGGGGAGGTAACAATGCTACTTTATCTTGTTCGTACCTCTGTCAATATTGAAATGGTCCAGGTGTCGTGGGTAAGCCGTATGAAGTTCATGACGCATTGAGAGGGGATACAAATTCGCCACCTCATATCCAGCCTATCAGACATGAGGTGGCGAATTTGTGTTCCCTCTCAATCCGTCATGAACTTTATATAATGCTTATAACTCTCTTCCCTCATTATCTTGCTTTAATTCTTACTTTGTACGATACCATTGCAGAACCACTGCAGACCATCATCCTGCAAATTTGGCCACATTATGACACATACGTATGTAACAATGCTTAAATTGTGTCTCCTTTATGAACATGACTTTAAATTGTTCTCGTTCCCTTTCCTCGTTCCCTTCCTGACAATCTAAAGCCCTTGGGGAAACCTAGATAAGCCACCTGCAATGACACTGTCATAACCTTTGACAAGGATCAGCTCAGTGTCATAAGACTGCAGTACCAAAGCCCACCTGGCTAACCTAGTATGCAACCGCAGACATGATAAAAGAATACTCACTTGATGACCACTGTGAAATTTTACGTGTTTTCTATATATAAATCAATTAAATTTTTCAAACACTCATTTAACAGCTAATACCTGTACTTATAGCTCAGTCACTGTGTATGTCGATTAACATCCTGATAAAAATCGATGATTTTTATCTTTCGTTCATTACCTCTATGTTCAATTTGGAACAAATAAGCTCCAGATCCTGTTGAGGAAGCATCCACCGCCAGGAAGACATCCTCATTCAAATTCAGATGCTAACGCAGACTTAATAGCTTCAAAATTTTCCGCACACTCATCTCTCCAATGCCAGGAATTTTTCTTTCTGAGTGATCTAAACATCGATCATTATTTACTAATTGACTTGGTACGACCTTACGAAAAAAATGATGCAAGGACCAAAAAGGATTTCAGCAGCTTTTTCGAAGAAGGATGAGGGAAATTTCTGATAGCATCTAATCTGTTTGGGTCTGATCGAATTCCTTTAGGAGACATAATGTGTCCTAAGAATTTTATCTGACTCTTTGCAAATTTGGCCTTTGTTAAGCTTACAATAACACTATAATACCGAAATTTCTGGAAAACTTTCCCATTTGCTCCATGTCTCGGTGGCTATTAACAAATGATCTACAATAAAGTGACTCTGTCTATCATCTCTGGTCTCAGGACAGTGTTCAGAGCTACTACAAAATAACCACCATTGACATTTAATCCAAATAGCACGGCTTTAAACCGATAACTTCGATCAGCAAATATAAAGGCTGTGTATTTTGTCGATTCCTCTGCTAACAGGAAATGCCAGTACAACGATTTTAAATCTATTCCAGTCAGGAATTGCCGACTCGTAACTTTTATAGTAACTCCTCTATGTTCATTTATGTCAAATGCGTCCAAAACTAACCTGATACTCCCACCTGGTTTGGTCATGGCTAACAGAGGGCTACTTTGAGTTGAACTAGATGGTTCAATTATTTGCCAGTCAAACACCTTACGAATTTCTTTGGCTACTGCTTCCTTTTTTGTCCATGGAATTGAGCAGGTGGCCCGACAGAATATTTCGTGGTGATATACATCCATTTCATACACATACCCTTCAATAATTCTGGATTTTTGTTCAAAATCTTGAATGTACTGACACGACGTGTGAGTTAATTCATTTCTCTGTTGGTCTGCTCAAATTTCCGATTTTGATACCTTCCGCTGAATGGTGTTAAATTTATCCGGCATCGTCTGTCCTGAGGCTTATGGACGATTCTCCAAATTAATGTATAGTACTTTTGGATGCACGGACTTTAAAAGCTGATAGTATGTGCCATGAAACTGAGGAGTCTTTAACAGGTTCAGCCTTATAAATTTCCCTGAATCCTATAGGAGGTAATATCCCACCGAGAGGTCTATTTCCTCTCACGAAAACAGTCCCAGCCCCATGTGGATTGTCCCTATAAACGAGGTATGCACTGAAAGATGCATTTAGTCTTTCCCCCTGTACACGCACATATAATTGTACCTGCCATTTTATAATTTGAGTCTGACTTAACTTCTTCGTTATCAGTTTTCTTTCATTTAATTTCAACATATATACGTTATCATAGGTGTTACTTCCGGTTTGTCTTCCCAATGTCCCCCGAACAATCTTGGAAGGATAAGGTTGGCTGGCTTTAGTTTGTCGAAATGGACTACCCACTTCGAGATCATGAGTTACGTCAATTGTTTTTATACTGTGGTTATGTGACGGCCATGAATTATCTGGATTTTGTGATTGTTGTGATTCTTTGTGATTACCACTCCTAGGACTATTTGCATGTGAAACTCGTATTGGTGTGGATGGCTGCATACGTGATTGAACCAGAGGTTTTGACGAGCTACTGAGGTCAGGTTGCGTCCAGCGAGATCCTACAGGTCGGGCATTACGCAACTCCTTAGTATCATTATTAAAATTACTAATATTCTTCCTTTTTCTATTACATTGATTGGAATTTACATTATTATTATGCCCTGCACCATTTTTACAGGGACCACCGGATTTTCCTTGCCCCTTGAGCTGGGAGGATATCCACAGTTTTCTTACACGTAATGGTAACTAACTTGTTTGAGATTTGTTCCCCAATTACCTTTTATTTTACTGTAATTCGGAGGCCGACTGTTTCCGTTTTGTCCATTATCATTCGAGCACATCCGATTCGGGTCAATCAACACTGTTCCCGTTTAAGCACTTTAGGTCTTATGGATCAAGTCAATACAGTCTATTATCGACAGGAAGTATTCTAGATTAGTATCGGGAAGGCACACAAGTTTCTCTTGGATGGGTATTGACAGTCTATCTTGTAGAACAAGCAATACTTCTCCGTGTGAGATCGGCTCATTCCAGTATTGCGTTTTATTAATGTATCGTTCGAAATATTTTCTGAAACCATTTCCTCGGAGACCAATACTTTGCGATGAATTTTTCCTCAAATTCTTCGCAGGTATTGCAAAATTCTGCTGCTGAGTTAGCACACAGTGCACCATCTCCGACTATGTGCGACATGATAAATTGTATTTTGTGCCTCTCTGTTTGCGATTGTGTAAATTTGTTCTGGAAGCTTTTAATAAAGGCAATCGGATGAGGACAGTCTTTCTCTGATAACCATGATTGAAATGTCTCATTATTTATAATACTCTGCCCAATTTTAATCCTCGACGGTGATGGGGTGTGTCTTCCTGTTTTTCAGTAAGGACGATTCTCAAAATAAGTATTCAGAGTCGAATAGTTAAAAGGACTTTCTGAACCTGCCGTTCGAGCAGAACCATTTGGTTTTCATTTATATTCATTCGGTGCAACGTATTCTAGAGTTCTTAACTGAATACCTATTTCTTTTTGCCACTTCGGTATTTCAGAGATCGCTTTATCTTTGACTTGTTGGAATTATTCCTGCTATCTTTCTGTACTCTCATTAGTTAGTGAACAGGAATCTTTGCAACGCTTTGCATCGCTGTTTTAATTTCTGACTCCACTGGCATGTTAATACCAACGGATTTTATTTCAATCGAATCTGAAATTTCCTCTTCCCATTTAGCAGCCATTTTCAGTAAATATTCATCCATCTTTTTCTGCTTTTCAAGCTCCAGGTCCTCTACTTTATTTGCGAAATCCTCTATCGTTCTTCCTATCTGTTTTGGACTGGCTCTTTTGGTGACAACGTCTACCAATTCAGGCAGCCCCCATATTGTGTATGACCATCAGCTAAACCTTGCCTGATTTGATTAAAGTCATAAAATGTTCGGGTCTCTTTCAGCCAGTCTAGCATTTAACTCTTCTAGGGGTTATTACTTTCCTCTAGTCTCCTATCGCGCTCTGCTAGCTCCTTAGCAAAAGCAGCACTGCGTTAGGTTTGTTTTTCAGTCAACTAAGCATCGCGTTCAGCTTGATTCTTTTCGAAGCTTTGTATCGCATGAGTAAAACCTGAAGGGGGTCAGTGGCTAAGCACGCAATTGGTAGATTTTCTCCCGTTCCTGGTCTCTCATCGTCTTACTCATTCTCTTTTATCACTTTGGAATTCATCTCGACCAAACGAGAAGCCACCTGAATACTATTTTCTCAGGATTACATAAGTCAGAATTTGAATACTACGACAAATCATCGTCTGAGAATTTTCTTCATCGTGCACGTTCTCTCTCTATCCGTTTCTAAACTTTCGCGCAAAGTGCGTTCAGCTATTTTAAATTTATTAAAGTCTTAACAGTACCATTCAACTTTTAAAAAGAAAAACAGTCTAACTTTAAACTTCACCAACTTCTTTCGTATCATATCCATAGCACTCCAACCAAAAGCAATAGAATATGCCCTCCGAAATATGAAAGAAAATTTTATAAAATCTGAAATTATTCAGATCTTCCCTTGATGATTAAAGACAAAGTACTTAATCTCCACTAGCGCCCAATGTATCCAGAGAGACAAAGGAAAATGTTAAATCACAGCACGACCTCGTAAATTCTTGTATCTCACCTTCTCGTCAGTACTGAAGAATCTGTATTGACCAAATAGATTTGCCATATGAGCACCCCTTTACAGTAGTGATTTTATACTCCGTGGTTGGTAACTTCAATCATTAGAAGGACACGGAACATATAAAAGAACAACACATGAATTAGTTCACGTTAAGTACTCTATATGTACACGTAAGTCCATTCAGGTTCAAAAGTCATAAATAATATCATGATTTCACCAAAGTCACAAACTCGTATTAATTACCTTCTTCATTTTCGTCTCCGGCCCCATATTGCGTCGTTGCCAATGAAACCGCTCCCTCCTTGGCTAGATGAACCTAATGTTTGATTCTTCCACCCGATTTCACTGGTAACGCAGCCGCGCGGGATTAGCAGAGCGGTCTTGGCGTTGCAGTCATGGACTGTGCGGCTGATCCCAGCGTAGGTTCGAGTCCTCCCTCGGGCATGTGTGTGTGTGTGTGTGTGTGTGTGTGTGTGTGTGTGTGTGTGTGTGTGTGTTTGTCCTTATGATAAATTAGGTTAAGTAGTGTGTAAGCTTAGGGACTGATGACCTTAGCAGTTAAGTCCCATGAGATTTCACACACATTTGAACATTTTTGAACTGGTATAGCAGGGACCCATTTATATCAATTATTATAGCAGGAAGTTGCTGAGATCCTTAAGGAATTAATGCTTTCTTCTGTATGGAGCATCAGTTTATAATCTGAGTGAAAAAACTATGTCGTTTGCCTTCCTGTTCACTGTATGCGTTTACGTATGTTAACAAAGTTGGTACTGGTAGAGCATGCGTTATTTCGCTAACTAGTTAGTTGAAGTAACAGTTCTGCAATAGTCACTTTCTTGAAGTACGTTCTGGGAAAATTCTTGCGTTTCGCACTAAATAACTTGGATGGGATTCTAATGGCTCTGAGCACTATGGGACTCAACATCTGAGGTCATCAGATCCCTAGACTTAGAACTACTTAAACCTAACCTAACCTAAGGACATCATACACATCCATGCCCGAGGCAGGATTCGAACCTGCGACCGCAGCAGCAGTGCGGTTCCGGACTGAAGCGCCTAGAACCGCTCGGCCACAACGGCCGGCTGGATGGGATTGTTTCATATTTATTTAGAAACGTTTATGTCAGCGGTCAGAGATTTTACTCCCTTGCAGTCGCTGCGAGTCAACTGTCAAGAATGGTAGGAACATCTCTGATTTTTCGTTGCGATTTATTATTCAGAAAAAACTTCCTCATCCGAAACTCTCTTTATCCTTTGCTTTAGTTATTTTAGCTTGCGACTTCATTGAATTAATTCCTTTTCGTAATTAAGCCCGTGATTGGGCAGAGACGCTGTCTTCAAAGGTTAAGTTTTCCAATTACTCAGAACACGAAAATACAGTGAAATACTTTTCTGCAACATATTTTCACAAAGTCCACTCCACGAGATATAAATTGGCCACACGAGCACGCATGTTGGACAAGCAGCCGTACTAGTAATCGTACCAGTAGTCGAAACAGTAACAGTTACGACGTCAGTAACTTATTACTACCCTAATATAGGCTGCAAGTACAATTTACTTGATGTCTTTTCCTAGTTTTATTTAAAACAGTTGCTTCGCTAGTGATAATATAGGTCTTCTGCGTACTATCACACACACTAACACACACATAGTTATAACACTGCATGGACGAAAAGTTACCAGTTTGTCTCTCAGTCAGAGCTGTTGCTTGTTGATCGCTAGCATAAGTAATAATTACTTAAATATGATTAATTAATAGTCATAGATGAGCCAAAGACTTAATTCAACGGTCGCATTAATCTATATTATCATGTCACACAGTGATTAATGCATGTAATTATTGTTTCACTTTTTCGTATCTTTCAATCCAAATTTTATTTCTCAGTTTAATCAGTATGAAATGATTTAATTACGATGGAGATATGTAAGAGTACAGTACCCTTATGTAAGAGTACAGTACTGTATTGTATTGAACTGGGGACCTAGAAACGACGGAGAGGCTTCGTCCCTGCCGTAGCCCTCAGTGTTTCACAACCCCACAACAGGCTACAGGAGTCAACTCACCCCACCGCCGCCCCACACCGAACCCAGGGTTATTGTGCGGTTCGGCCCCCATTGGACACCCCCACCCCCACCCCCCACCCCGCGGGTACTTCCCACACCAGACGAGTATAACTCCAAATGTTTGCTTGTTAGAGTAATTATGGTGTACACGAACGTGGACACAGTGTTTGCCCAGCAATCGCCGACATAGTCTAACTGAAGCGGAAGAAGGGGAACCAGCCCGCATTCGCCGTGTTAGATGGAAAAACCGCCTTAAAAACCATCCACAGACTGGCTGTCACGCCGGACCTCAACACCAATCCACCGAGCCGATTAGTGCCGGGGACCGGCACGCCTTCCCGCCCGGAAATCAGTGAGTTAGACCGCACAGCAAACGGGGAGGGCAAGAGTACAGTACTATCACGTGAAATACGTGCAATATTATCACTGAAGCGAACAACGGTTTCGGAGGGCTCAGGAAACCAATTGGCCATATGGGCCATTCCGGTACGAGTAAGTTATCAGTTAGGATGCAAAGACAGTTATGCGTTTACAGAGTTGATTTATGGCTCACAGTATTAGAAAAAAAAAGTGTTGAACAGTTAAAGCTTGAGAGATCTAGGAGTGTTATGGAGAATTGATTCATATTGAGAAACAGTGTTCAAGTTGAACTCACACTCGATTTTAGTAATTTACCGGAGCACGTCCTCACAACATAAATGTTTGTTCTGGGGCCAGTGGAGTTCACCGAAGAAGAAAAGGATAACGATCTATTACATATAGTCGATGGATACACTTTACAACGGCTTATTAAAGAAGTATGTGCTTTGTATCCGTCATACAACATGCACATTCTGTGAATGTATGAGGTGGAGAGGAGGACACGAGCCGTATCTTTTTCAGTGGCATTCATTGGTAAGATTCAGTAAATGATCACTGTGCGATCAGTTAAAATGGTCTCCTGCCAAATTTAGTAACACCATTTCTCATCGGAGGAGAACTACAAGGTTTCCAGAATCTTATACGTATGTCTAGAAATTATAAATTGCTCCTTTGATATAAACCTTATCTTGTAGCGAATATAGTAGTGGGTAAAATTCTTAATACGTTGTGAACCTTTTCTTTGGTAACGGAAGGGATAGGCTTAGACGCTAGTGAAGAAGACAATGAATCTAAAATAAAGTCTTCATTGACAGGAAAAAACGAGTGATGAAGCAAGTACTTAATCAATTTGTCTAGATGTGCACATGGTTTCCTCATTCATTGTACAGCCGTATTTGTAGAAGAATTCGTTTGAAATGGTTTAAAGCAGAACGATGACATACACCCTGTTAGAGGACAAGCAGATACCAGACTGAAGTTCATGAGGAGGGAGGTGGCATATCTTTGTTCGGCCTTTCCTGGAGAATTTCTTAAGGTGCCTTATTGGGTGGGCTTAGTAGAATAGACACAGAACATTCAAAGACGAGGGGCTTGTTTTATCATGACGTTCTTTAGTGAGCACGAAAAAGCCACGGAAATACTCACCTAACTTCAGCAGTTTATGCTGCAAGAAAGGCGTTGTGTGTCACGTTATGGTTTAGTGTTGAAATTCCGTGAGTTTATGTTCCAAGAAGAGTCAAGTAATACGTTAATTACCCCCACATATTTCCGCGAAATGATAGCGACTATGATTTCGGAGAAATTTGATCTCATACAGAGACCGTGGGTCAGCCAACATCCTTGCACACAGTTCACTAATGCAAGAGGGAAAATTACAGCGTCATTAAAGTATGCTCCACCATACACCGAAAAAGTTATGTGCTGAACAGAAATGAGTATACGAGGGAATTATCAACATACTTATATTTAATATAAATTTACCATCTTATTCGGCAAACTAAAGTTTTCAGGTGCAAATTAAAGATTCACGTCTGGTGTTTAGTTTTAATCCCATTCTGAAACAGTGCACTGACAGAACTGGCCAGGTCATATGCTACCCTGACATACCATTCCGCACGCAAAGTTTGTTGCCGTTACCCATAATCAGAAAATTAATATAGGGACTGTTACCTGACACTGGTTTCAGATGTTAATTTTCATATTACGAATAGTCGTCTACCGCGTTACCTAGAGCTTTCAGTTACTTTTTTTTTCTTGGTGATGTATATTTGCGTATGTCAAAAGAGGTGGATGTAATGTAGACAGTTTTCGGACAGTATTCTTACTATTAAAGTTTGTTGTGACAGTTAGCGGTGCCAATTTGTGCTCTTCATACAGCCGGTTATTCAAGTACCTCAGTGAACATTGGACGGAAAAACGATTTTCAAACAAATTACACTTCTTAGGCCACCATACAGTAACATGTGCAACACACTGCAGGTTTCATTTCCAAAAGGGTTCCAACAGAACAGATAACAATGATCGGTGAACCGCAAATTTAAAAATTGGAGTTGGAATGTTACCACGTATTAATCAGAGTCTTTCGGTGTACAGCATATTATAAACTTTATATAAGCTCATCGGGCATAATATTACACTACAGGGCATTAAAATTGCTACACCACGAAGATGACGTGATACAAACACGAAACTTAACGGACGGGTAGAAGATGCTGTGATATGCAAATGATTAGCTATTCAGAGCATTCACACAAGGTTGGCGCCAGTGGCGACACCTACGACGTGCTGACATGAAGAAAGTTTCCAACCGGTTTCTCATACACAAACAGCAGTTGACCGGCGTTGCCTGGTAAAACGTTGTTGTGATGCCTCGTGTAAGGAGGAGAAATGCGTACCATCACGTTTCCGACTTTGATGAAGGTCGGATTGTAGCCTATCGCGATTGCGGTTTATCGTATCGCAACATTGCTTCTCGCGTAGCTGGAGATCCAATGGCTGTTAGCAGAATATGGAATCGGTGGGTTCAGGAGGGTAATACGGAACGCCGTGCTGGATCCCAACGGCCTCGTATCACTAGCAGTCGAGATGACAGGCAACTTATCCGCATGGCTGTAACGGATCGGGCAGCCACGTTTCGATCCCTGAGTCAACTGATGGGGGCGTTTGCAAGGCAACAACCATATGCACGAACTTTTCGACGACGTTTGCAGCAGCATGGACTGTCAGGTCGGAGATCATGGCTGCGGTTACCCTTGACGCTGCATCACAGACAGGAGCGCCTGCGATGGTGTACTCAACGACGAATCTGGGTGCACGAATGGCAAAACGTCATTTTTTCGGATGAATCCAGGTTCTGTTTACAGCATCGTGATGGTGGCATCCGTGTTTGGCGACATCACGGTGAACGCTCATTGGAAGCATGTATTCGTCATCGCTATACTGGCGTATCACCCGCCGTGATGGTATGGGATGCCATTGGTTGCACGTCTCGGTCACCTCTTGTTCGCATTGACGGTACTTTGAACAGTGGACGTTACATTTCAGAGGTGTTACGACCCGTGGCTCTACCTTTGATTCGATACCTGCGAAACCCTACATTTCAGCAGGATAAAGCACGACCGCATGTTGCAGGTCCTGTACGGGCCTCTCTGGGTACAAAAAATGTTCGACTGCTGCCCTGGGCAGCACATTCTCCAGATCTGTCACCAACTAAAAAGTCTGGTCAGTGGTGGCCGAGCAATTGCCTCGTCACAGTACGCCAGTCACTACTCTTGATGAACTGTGGTACCGTGTTGAAGCTGCATGGGCAGCTGTACCTGTACACGGCATCCAAGCTCTGTTTGACTCAATGCCCAGGCGTATCAAGGCCGATATTACGGCAACAGGGGGTTGTTCTGGGTACTGATTTCTCAGGATCTATGCCGTCAAAATGCGTGAAAATGTAATCACATGTCAGTTCTAGTATAATATATTTGTCCAATGAATACCCGTTTATCATCTACATTTCTTCTTGGTGTAGCAATTTTGATGGCCAATAGTGTAGTTGTATCGGACGGCGTGGAGTCTTGACAGAATGAACGAGTTGTCGTCTTTGGACGTACGGATGCCTTACCAATATTGGGCAAAATATGGAAACACCACGAGAAATGCATCCTCGAACGTAAATAGAGATGCCTGTCAAGCCTATAGACGGGCTGTTGGTTTTGACCACGAATGTCACTTGTACATAGTGGTCAATACCTTGCAAGCGTCAGCCGTGGTCGGAACAGTGTTCTGTGTATTGTGAGTCCGTTATGTCGATGCTACGTGAATTCGAAAGTGTGCAAAATGTTGGCTGTCGTGTGATGGGTGCTTCCATAACCGAGGTAGCCAATGTGTTTGGTGTTTTGGAGATTCACACCGCAGAAAGGAAAGCGGAAAAACACCATCTGCTAAGTCACAGTAGAGACAAAGTAGTGTGTTTAGTGGTCGTGACAGATGGTCATTGAGAATGATTGTGACGAAAAGTAAGAGAACGGAAATTGTAAAAGCCACTGCAGAACCGAATGTCACAGGCGCGAACACAGTCAGAAGAAAAAATACACAAATGGAGCTCCAAAAGGAAGAAACAGATGGATGAGCTGGAATTCCAAAACCGATCGTCAGTGACGCAAATGTCCATAATAGAAAAACGTGGTACTGAGGCTAAAAAACGTGGTTTATGCAGCAGTGAAAGAATTTCATTTGGTATGATGAGTGTTGTGTCACATTGTTTCCGACTTGTGGCCGATTTTGCGTCGAAAGAATGAAACAAGGCGGGTATTAGCTGACGATTTGGGCAGCCGAGTCGTGTTATTACACGGGCGCCAGGGTTACTCTGCAACGTCACTTTATTGGCAAGGGTTATATGACTAATTTGGCTGATCAGGCCAGTTCCACAGTACAATGATTCTTCTCCTGTGGTGATGCTGTGTTCCACGTCACAGGCCCGTTATTCAAGCTGCTCGCATCGTCCAGGACTGGAAAAAGCTACGGCATCCCCCCTAGTGAACATAGTTACCACTTCTCAAAATTTTTAAGACTTGTGGTCCACTTTGGAGAGAAGGGTGCTTAACCACTATCCACATTCGTCATCGTTACAAGAACTTGCCACTATTTTGAAGGAAGAAAAAATTTTATTTATCCATTCCGAGACTACTGGAAGTTGTTTTGAATTCCAAGATTTTTACTACACCGTATTAGGCATGGTGATGTGCTGCGTTTTTCATGTTTCCATATTCTTATCCCCTACCTGTATTTATTGGTTTATCAACACTAACTGTTTTGCGTGTCTACAGGGAATGTTGTGCCGCTTGCAGCTGTGTAACACATCGCGATAACAGTGCTCGTAAAAAGATCCTAACCGACATGGGATGGAGATGAATGTCAAGCCTTGAAAATGAGAATCGTATTCTAACCCGACAGTAATTACTCCTGTGAGTGAAAGCGGGTCAGTCTCAATTAGTTTTCTAGGGAACTACAGCCAGTGGACTTTAGGAGTCGGATACCTCGCCAACCATCATGGCTTACACTAGTGCTTAAAGCTGCCTCTTTTCAAATGCCCATTCAGGGGATACTACCTTTTCGTAGGCACGTTTAGTGCCATGCCGGAGGGTTTACGTGCCTCAATAACGATGAGGGCTATTCCGACGGTAGCGTAGCCACCGGCAGGATCATCCAAGCCTGATAGACCTCGCCGAAGGGGTCTGACAAAGAATGTCTCACAACGTAGGGTAGGGAGGGCTATGTTCTTCCCAGAGAGCTCCACCAGCAGTGACTGTGTACAGGGAGGGTAACCACAGGTTTCCCAAGCTGGGGACTGTGGCAGTGCCGCTAGACCTCTTCATCCGTAAACTCTGGGGATACCTCAGGGACCACCGTCACTTGCAGTGGTGGAACAATTTTTTTTATTTCAGTGAGAGGATATCTTAGCTTCACTACTTGGACTGCACGAAAAGTACACACCACTATAAAAAAGCCTCAGCCTCAAGATGTGCACATGCTGATGAGATGCGTTGTTGTTGCGATAAAAAAGTCTCTAATGGACTACTTTTGGGTCACTTGCCTCTCTCCAGTTGTGTAAGACTTGCCCAAGTATGCTGGGATCTGTCTGGATTGACATTTGTTTGCTTAGTGGCTCGTGGGATCCCTATGGAGCAGCCTAGATTCAAATCTGCTGCTGACGAGATGTGTGTATCGCCAAGTGCACCTACACCCAACAAACAAAGCGAGCTTAGCCGTTCAATCCACCTGAGAAGAAATCACATATATATAGTAACAGGGCATTATTCTGCCATAATATTTACATTGTAATAAAGAGAGCAGAATGAACTTTTGAGAAGGTTTCCCCTTGCTGAATTCGCAGGGTCCTTAAAAAGCGTTAAAACTTTTCCGTAACAGAACACTTCTAGGTCCAAATGCCACGTCAAACCAAATATATAAGGAACGCAAGACCTTGCGTGACTACCATCTTGTGGCTGAGTTGCTCAACACCCTCAACTTTTGCAAAGGTATTTTTACCTGATCTGATACAATGGAGTTGGGCCCCGAGGAGGTACTTTAAGAAGGGAAATACACGGGTGTGATGCAGAACTATATGAAGAGAGTCCAAGGCACATTGGAAAAATCTGCTACATTAATTCTAACATTCATCCCTGCGGAATCACCTGAACATATTCTTGTAGGTTACATTTGCCTTAAGGTTCTACCGTTTGCCCTAAATCCATTGCGATGCTTCAAATGTCAAAGATTTGGTCATACTGCTATATGTAACAGCAGAGCTCCGTGTCGAAATTATGAGGCTCACCTTACGAACCTGGCAACCCTTGCACACTGCCTCCGAAATGTATAAATTGATCTGGGAATTACCCAGTTTGGAGCAGGAAGTATGGAGTTTATATTGTCGAAAGGAAAATTAGGAGTTGAAAGTTCCTAGACGCATACCCAATGCTGAAGCTAAGAAAGCTTTTAATGCTGTGCAACCTCTGGCATTTTCTACATTTTTTGCATGGTTCTTGAGAAGCCAGTCACCAAGTGTGATACTGCCACACAAACCCGGATCTCAGATTCAAGTACGAGTAAATGCACTTGTATATGTGTGGGAAAGCTACGCCTGGACAACATATCGTTCTGAACCTATGAATGACGGACTTGGAAAGTCAACCACATACCACTGCACATCATCAGAAACCCACCAAGTCACCCTCTCTGCCCTTGCAAGCAACTTCTCCCATAATAAGGTAAAACGTCTCATAAAATGTTATTCAAAATCGAAGAAAGTGGCAGCTAAACCAGTGGATCAGAGGGCACTCTCCATTCAGATGGCGATTTAGCTGTCGGGGATACTGATATCCACATGGAAGAACGGAGATCTGAGCACCGTCTTACATTCCTCCTCACCTTTCGGGTACATCACTGCCGCCGAGGCAGAAAGACAAGCTTAGACTGTCAGTGATGCAACTCTGTTCGTCCCTGCAGCAGATAAGGCGAATACAACGTTCATTTGTGAATTATTTCACGAACTTCGAACAGGAACGACTTATTTTCAGTTATCTGTGTGGTTACTAGTCTCTTGAATGTTGGGCTCCATAAGGTTCCTTTTCTGTGCAGTGACTGTCGAATATAAAATTATAAAGAATGTAGCAACTTGTCGCGGAAACATAATTTATTTATCTTGTTGCAGATCGATTTCGACAGATATCAGTCATCATCGGTGCGTTTTTCTAACCAATACATGCCATAAGCAGAAGTACTGTCATTGGCAGATTTCCGTCATGACTTCATGGTAGAAATCTGTCAACATATTGTAACATATTGTTACCGTTGATTGTTGTGCACAGACCAGCGACCGAGTAGACAACGTCCGAAGTTCCGTGATGCTGCTGTATACAGAGAGGCTTCGAATTGAGAAATCTGTAGCGAAATGCAGGAAGACTTGCAGAGGACCGACGCTTGATGCAGGAACTGGCAATTTACCATACACTCAAATAAATGTAACGTATTGCGAATACATAGGGAGATCCTTTATAGTATGATTGCAAAATTGTAGAACAACCACTGGTAGCAGTTACATCCATAAAATATCCAGGAGTACACGTACGGAGCAGTTTTAAACGGAACGACCACATGAAATTAATCGCAAGTAAAACAGAACCTAGACTGAGATTTGTTGAAAGAACCCTCAAGAAATGCAATCCATCAACAAAAGAAATAGCCTACAAACCTCTCGTTCGACGAATACCTGAATATTCCTTGTCAGTATTGAACACGTACCAGATAGAATCGATAGAAGAAATAGTGACGATGTAAATAAGAACACCATGTTTCGTTACAGGTACACTTAGTAAGCGACAATGCGTCACGGAGATCCTCAGCCAACTGTTGAAGTTCCGAGAGCGTACGCTGGTAAAATAGTCTACCAATATTTAGCTTCCTCTTACTTGTATCTCGTGAAAATACCATCAAGAAAAAATTAAACAGTCCTAACACATACGGGGATTATCAGCAATTGTTCTTCCCGCTAACCATAAGCGCCTGGAACAGGGAAAGAGGAAATGTAAATGGTACACAGCTACCATCCTCTGCACACCATAAGGTGATTTTGGATCACAGATGTAGATGTAGATTGTCGAGTCCACTAGTTCAGGTTACAGTAAACGTGAACGTGGATCCAGAATGAGATTTTCACTCTGCAGTGTAGTGCGCGCTGATACGAAACTTCCTAGCAGATTAAAACTGGCATAGGTCCCGAGTTCGAATCTCGGTCCGGCACATATTTTTTAATCTGCCAGGAAGTTTCATATCAGCGCACTCTCCTCAGAGTGGAAAATCTCATTCTGGAAACATTCCACAGGCTGTGGCTAAGCCATGTCTCCACTGTATACTTTCAGCCAGTTTTGCAAGGAGACGAGGTACCAGTAGAATTGAAAGTGTGAGGAGGGATCGTGAGTAGTGTTTGGTTAGCTCATGCGGTAGAACATTTGCCCGCGAAAGTCAAAAGTCCCAAGTTCGAGTCTCGGTCCGGTACTCACTTTTAATCGGCCAGGGATTTTCATGAACGTGAATATTTATTTCAACATTCTCAGTGTCCGAGTATTGCCCTGTCTTCTATATTTTTATGATACGTACGCTATGGATATTTCCGTCCTCCAAGAAAACAGCATCCATGTTCATAGGACTGGATGTTCAGTTCCAGGTTCAACGAACTCTATGGTTTCGAATCGTATCTTGACTCGCCCACTTAGTCACTCATTGTTAATCCCATTGTTTAAAACGGCTGTTGAAATGAAGCCATCAATACCGCCCGATTTGGAATCTCTGCTGGCTCTTATCATGATGGCTCGTTGGGGACTGCCTTCCTTGCTGATTTGAAGCCGTTTTGAAGGCTAAAGTTGTTAACAGTGTGTATGCTTGTTATCGTAGTTCTTGTGTTTGAGCGTGCGCGCGCACGTGTGTGTGTGTGTGTGTGTGTGTGTGTGTGTGTGTGTGTGTCCATTCTTTTTAATTTTTAGTGTCTTCTTTAAATTGCTCTTGCAATCGTTAACAGAATTATGTCGTGACATTTGTGGCAGGCATGTTTCAAAGGAACATACATTTTATAGTGAAATGAGTTTCTGATTTTTATCGACTTCTTCAGTCTAGTGATTTCTTAAGGCATTTCATCCCCTTCCTGAACTGTATGTAACTTGGCACAAATTTCTTTTCAAGGTGATGCTACATGACACCACACTGTATATAAACAGAATGTAAAATTCCTTGACAACTGTAAAATTAATATGATCGTCCATTTCCAAAATCCGAGTACAGGCTTTCTTAGTAAACAATCTTCTAGGGTAATCAGTCAAGTAACAAGTCCATGGTAATGCGACTTGTCAGTATTCGTCTCGTCGAATACGATACTCGTCTAGAATTTGTCCAGAGATCTTGGTGTCATCTTCCCAAAACCCGAAACGATTTGGTTATTGGAGAATACACGAGGAAATAACATCATCTTATCGTCTGCCAATTGATACTTAAGAACACTATCCAAGATCCATCAAATGAATTCGTAACAATCACTCCAAATTCAGTGGTGAGTTTTTTACTAAATACATTAATGATGTTTACATATCTAGTGCGTACTGAAAGCAGATGATGGTCTGTGACACTTCCATTATATGTGAGTCATTTGTTGATGACGTTGTAGCCACTCAATGAATGCGTGCATCAGACTAATCATTGCGTATCATCTTTAAGAAATTGTCTTTGGTAGCATTATCTCTGATAAACCTGAGAAGGCAGCAGAGTATTAAATTCTACTTGAACATAAAAATCATTTTAAATAATCCCCCTTACCACTAAATAAAGCACTCAACAAAGCAAATCTTGGTTTTTTTCACGATGTTCTCCTATTCAGTTCCAAAGGACGTCTCTTTTTCATCAACTGTATCTCAGGCACATGGCTCCATTTTATAGCAAGGCTAAGCGTTTCTGCTAGAAGATCAGCTTTATTGAACCTGATGTTCTGTTCTGTTTGTTACATGGATACACAGTTTGCACCAGTATGGTCCACTTCGTTGAAATTCAGCAAAACCAGCAAATAGGTTCCTCAAAATTCCATTGTTGAAATAATAGCAAAGGTGTAGTCTCTATTTCGTGTTTCGTGCAATTTCTCTGATAAAAATATTCACAGTGACTTTGATTTACCATGTTGTTGTTTGTTGTTGTGATCTTCAGCCCAAAGGGTCCCTCGACGATTGATCTTTTGTTGTTTCAGAATGTGTCCTACCCTTCTTCTAGTGAGGTTGTGCCACAAATTTCTCTCCTCCAGAGTTCTATTCAGTACCTTCTCATTAGTTACATAATAAACCCATCAAATCTTCAGCATTCTTCTGTAGCACCACATTTCAAAACAAAGTGTCTATTCTCTACTTGTCTGAACTGCTTATCGTCCATGTTTCACTTACATACATGGCTACACTCCATGCAAATATTCTCAGGAAAGACTTCCTTACAGTTAAATATGTACCTCATGTTAACAAACTTCTCTTCTTCAGAAACGCCTTTCTTATGATCGCCAGTCTACGTTTCAAACCCTCTCTTTATTTCGATCATCATCAGTTATTTTGATGCCCAAATAGCAAACCCATCTACTACTTTTTAAATGTCTCAGTTCTTAATCTGATTCCCTCGGCATCGCCTAATTTAATTCGACCACATTCTATTATCCTCGTTTCGCTTTTGTTGATGTTCGTCTCATATCCTCCTTTGAAGACACTGTCCGTTCCTTTCAACTGCTCATTGGAGTTCTTTGTCGTCTCTGACAAAACTACAGTGTTATCTGCAAACCTCAAATGTTATATTTCTTCTCCCTGAGCTTTAATTCCTCCACCAATTTTTTTTCATTCCTTTACTGCTAGTTCAGTATACAGATTGCACAACATCAGGGACAGGCTACAACTCCCGCCTCGCTCCCTTCTGAACCACTGCTTCCCTTTCATGCCCCTCGACTCTTATAGCTGCCATCTGTTGCCTGTACTAATTATAAATAGCATTTCGCTTCCTGTATTTTGTCCCTGCAACCTTTATAATTGGAAAGAGAGTATTCCAGTGAATATTATGAAAAGATTTCTCTACGTCTACAAAAGATAGGAACGTATGTTTGCCTTTCCTTAACCTATCTTATATGAGACGTCGTAGGGTCAGTATTGCCTCGCGTGCTCCTACATTTCTTCCGAATCCAAACAGATATTCCCCGAGGTTGGCTTCTACCACTTTCTCCATTCTTCTGTAGAAAATTTGTGTCACAAAGGAGAGTAATAGAGACACGTATGTCCCTCTTGTGAGCCCACTGGATCTGACTATGGTTGGTTGAACTAATTACCTGAAAAGATGTAGGCTATGTGTCGATGAATACTGTGCTGTGAAAAAATGGTATCACGATATTGTCACTGGAAAGGGCACAGCTGTGACCTGAAGTCATAACATGCGGCTCCTCTCACCTTGACGCCATGAATAACACTGTCACCTCCACATCCACCGAGGGCGGTGATGAAGTGCTGCAGGACCACAATTCATTGCTGTACTCAATCTAACGCCATTCATCCGCAGCCCATGCTGCACAGTTACTGGACTATTCGAAAGGCAGCCGTCGAACAACGCTAATGCAGTTTGGTGGACATTCTACCTGTCACACAGAATTGCAATAGCTGTCTTTTACATACCCACCGATATTTTTTACGTGTACGAATTGGCATTGATATCAGACCATGTCTTGTGGTTGCCTTATTTTTTTTTCTCAGGCAGTGTAATTAATTGATGGCACAAAGTACTGCTCTCATACCTTGACGTGTTGCATGAGCAGTCTATACTGCCAATTCATAGCACCATTTCTTGAAGGAATAACTTATTTTTAAAATAGAACACTGACTCAGAAATCATCAGAATCCTCCATTTCAGAACCATTTCTCATTAGATCTACACACTCTTCGCTGTAAGTAGCTTTTATAATTACTTCTCTCTCCATACCAGTGATTCCTTCCCTATAGTGACGCAAGAACTAAGTTGAAAAACTATAGCGTTCGAAAACACAGAACACTCTCCCAACAGGTGCTCATGAGTGCAATAACGCAAAACAATTCATTTGTTGACAAAAGCAGCATTACAACAGGAGATTTAATTCTTGGCAAAGATGACGGGATTTTGCATCCCATTGAAGATACTGAAGCCATACGATAAAGTAAAGAGATTTGTTTTTTCGTCATATTAAACAGAAAATGATGTACTTTACAACTACCCTGTGTACGAAAATGACTTTAGCAATCAATATCATTTTAAGTCACAAATAGTTCTTCCCACTGGAGATAAAGTCAGTGATGTTTAAAATCAAATATAAGTTTATAAAAAAATTTAGAAACAAAAATTTTAAAGTGCAATTAGCAAACATAATTCGTCACGCTTTAGCACGATATGTACTGTGAAATTTATGGGAGAAATATGTGAGTCATTTGAAAAAGAATCTGGGTTAGATAGGCTGACGCGTTGTCACTTGTATTGTTTGACGGTATTTTTTTTTTAAATAACTGTAAATATCTGGAATTTGGAGGTGATAAAATCACAAAATTAAAACAATAAATTTGGGAAAGATATCAGATTAAAGTAGAATAAGCTATTCACTATTTGCCGAACATTTTGCGATACTATCAGGAAATCTGATAGTAGTAGCTACTGAAATAAAAAAAAACTGTGGGTAATGCCTTACGGCTTGTCTTGTCATGGGGGAAGCTTCGTCAGAGAGGTCCACCCATGAGCATCTAGGGAAGTGATTCTAGTGGTGGTTTCCCGTTGCTTTCCACTGATGATTATGAGATGATAAGGGAGACAACACAACACCCAGTCCCTGAGCGGAGAAAATCTTTGACCAAGCCAGGAATCGAACCCGGCGTGACAGACTGCCACGCCAACCATTCATCTATCGGGACGGATTACTGAAATAACGTTAACAAAAAGAGTTGCCGCTAGAATTGGTCTCAGAATTTCAGCAGTGAAGAAAAAGAAAGAATCATGACAAGCATATAAAGACACCAAAATACTTAAAAGCACATACAGGTACAACAAAATAGAGCGAATCACTAAATTTAAATGTACTGGAAAAAACACACAGCAGAATAAACTAGAAAAAATCGCAATAAATTTAAGAATTACTAAGCTGTAAATAGTGTATGGTTTAACTAAAGGTGTCTACAACAAGAAGTGCATCGATAGAAATATAGATCTATCACATAATACCACAGTGGTATGATCTGAATGTTTATATCCAGGAGAATGCTTTTCGAGAAACTTTAAGCTGGAAAGAATCGATACACATGAAATACGGATTGTTAAAGAAATAATTCGGGGGGGGGGGGGGGGGGGGCAATACAAGTTACAGGTGTTTGGAAACTGAGATTACAAATAATATCAAAGCAAATGTTACTCTACTTCGGACACGTATATCGAATGAATGAGAACAGGCTCACGTAATAAATATTCTCGTATTTGAGGAAAAAGAAGTCACCAAAACCTTAGCATGGATTGTAGACGAAAAAAAAACAGTGGAAAGAAACAGCATCAAAACATTGGAAACAGTAGAGTAAAACTTCAGAATAAACTAGCTACTAAATTTAGGAAGCCCTCCGGCAAAATAAATAAAAAATCAGGAAGTATATGGATGAAGGCGGAAAAAGACAATATGGGGAGAAGGTGAAGTACTGGAAAAATAGAAAATAGCAAAGAAAGAAGAAGTATTACGTGATCCTAGTTGGTCAATACGGAGAAAAAACTATTGCTTCCTGGACGAATAGACCTGAAGTGAAAGCAAGGTTAAATAAGCTGTTTTTTAGCTATTGACACACACGCTTCGCTTGAGCCAATCATTGTATATAAAAGACAAAGTCTTATAGAGGCAAGCAGCTCCGGCAGCCAACACATCCCGTACAGACCCACAAGTCTACGGGAAACCATTGGCGAAATTCTCCGCTAGGTGAGTTCCCCCCACAGCTGCGCTTTGCTATGCATGCCTTCCTTCATTTGTGTAAGAGCATATGGTCACGTGTTCCCCCACTGAAACTCTGCTCTCAACACATCAACTGAGTGCAATATCAAAGGTCTGCCTCAGGGACTGGGAATCTACGTGCCTAGGAATGCGCTCCACCGAATCGGACTCGATGTGTGCAAGGCACTCTCTGGAGCCCTTAGAGCCCGCATAAATTTCTCCTTGCGGTACTCAACATCTCACTGCTTTTGAATTCTGCTGCTGACCCAACTGATCCGGGACAGACGCCTCCAGGCTTTGACGTAATATCTCGTATGCTGCACGGAGCTTAGTGAGATGATTTCTGTTGCGCCATCATTATTATTTTTCTTAAGTTTATGTTAACACTCTTCTGAGTGTTTTGATGCAGCTCGCCACAAATTCCTCTCTTGTGCAGACTTCTTCATCGCAGAGTAGGTTTGCACCATACGTCTTCTTCATTTATTGGATGTATTCCAATGTCTGTCTTCCCATACAGTTTTTACTCTCTAAATTTTAAAGCTCCGATTAGTACCATGGAAGTTATTTCCTGATGTCGTACACATGGCCTATTATCCAGCCCACTACCTCGTCAGTGTTTTCTGTATGTTCCTTTCTCCACCGTTTCTTTGAACTTTCTCACTCCTCATCTCACTAGTCCAACCAACATTCGACATTCCTGTACAGAACGCCATCTCAGACGCTTTGATTCTCGTCTTTGCCGGTTTGTCCACAGTCCATTATTCACTACCATGCATTGCAGTTTTCCTAAAGTTCATTTTCAGAAATTTTATCCTCAGATTGAGGCCGAAGTTGATACTAGTAGACATTTTTTTACCACGAATGTCCTCTTAGCTGTGCTAAACAGATTCTTATATCCGCCCTGCCTCGTCCATCATATGTTATTTTCTTCCGACGTAGCAGAATTCCTTCGCTTTGTCTAATTCGTCGTGATTTTTGGTGATAACTTTTTTGCTAACTTCATTTCTGCTACATCTCATTACTTCCGTCTTTCTGCGCTTCAGTCCCAACTCGGATTCTGTACTCATTAGGCTGTTCATTCCATTCAACAGGGCCTTGTAATTCATCTTCATTTTCATTCAGAATAGTAATGTCATTATACCTGAAATATTATGATTGCTATCCTTTCAGACTGAATTCTGATCTCACTCTTGAATCTTTCTTCTACTTCCGTCTTTGCTTCTTCAAAAATGGTTCAAATGGCTCTGAGCACTATGGGACTCAACTGCTGAGGTCATTAGTCCCCTAGAACTTAGAACTAGTTAAACCTAACTAACCTAAGGACATCACAAACATCCATGCCCGAGGCAGGATTCGAACCTGCGACCGTAGCGGTCTTGCGGTTCCAGACTGTAGCGCCTTTAACCGCACGGCCACTTCGGCCGGCTTTGCTTCTTCGATGTATAGAGCAAACAGTGTAGAATGTGTAACCTCTCCACAAGATAAAATAAATAATATGAATATGATTCTAATTTAGTGTAACCTCAAAACAGAAAAATTCATTGACATTTAACCTCCCCACAAAATTCATTTACATTTAATCTCTTTAATTCTTTAAATTGAAATGAATGGTTGTTAAAAGTTACTTCTTATGCGAAAGATTATTATTACGAGATTTTTAAAACATTTACATGGGACTTGAGATGACATTACTACATATGCGCGAGGCTGCTTTTTACCTTATACAATAACACTCAGGCTCCAGCATCGCTGCACTGCGACCGGGCCAGCCAACACGATACACCAGACCAGACGAGAGCAGACCGCAGACTAGCCACAACTTACTGCTACAGCTACACAATTCCTACTGCAGTCAACACTGCACTCTGGTCGGAGATTCTCTTATACCTTGCATATCGCAGGTAGCGCATGAGCAATACATCGAAATTACATCTGCTCGGACCTCTTACATAACCCTCCACTGGGGGGGGGGGGGCAAAAATGTGGCAGCGATGGTGAGTCAATTGGACTTGCCATGAGCAACAATTTTTACTATAATCTACTTAATTGACTAAGTTTACAGTCACAGAGTATATACATATATATAAGTGCAGAACATGAAATGAAATAGGCTGCAAATGCACTGAGTACAGAACATATCAAGCAATGACAAAATGTATACGCAATGAGTACAAAACATATTAACAAATGACATAAAGTGCATACGCACTGTATATGTTTTTACCATTTTACAAGAACTAGGAAAGGAATGGGAAGGATTGCATCATGGTTGTAGCTCAGTAGGTTGCACGTAGCTGCACTGAAAGTCCATATCTTTCTACAGAAGCACAACACCAAGTGAGACAATCTGAAGTTCTCTTCCCTCAAGTATTAATCAGTGTAGCCAAGACACTGAAATGTTGTATTAATATTCAATGTTATCATTTTGGTAGTACATTTCGTACACCAAACAGTGGGACCATAATAACATCTCCATCGTTCAAGGTGGTGGACAGCATGATGTGTCAACACCACATTCTTGTAGAATCCATAATCTTTCACCAATGTAGAATTAGTGCAAAATCTCAATATAGTGCTCCATGATCATGGGGATGGACAGGACAAACGGATATTGCAGTAATTTCTGGTAATTAGGTCAGAAGGTGAAGGACATTAAGTCTTATGCTAGTCATCATTGAGAATTACACTAGTCTGTCAACTGATTTGAGTAATTGTTGGCACTCATTGCCTAGTTACTAAACATTTCTGTACTATGTATTGAGTATTACAGAAAATTATTCATAAGTCATCTGATTACAGTAAACATTGGCACTCATTGGCCAGTTACAAACCATTTTTATGCATTATTCAGAAGTGGTCATTCAAAACAAGAGTTAATTAATGGCATAGCATCTACATAATTCATCTAATTATAGTAATCATTGGCCAGTTACAAACTATTTTTATGCATTGTTCAGAAGCCATCGTTCAAAACAGGAGTTAATTAATGGTATAGCATTTACATAATTCATCTAATTATAGTAATCATTGGCACTTATTAGCCAGTTACAAACCATTTTTATGCATTGTTCAGAAGTCATCATTCAAAACAAGAGTTAATTAATGGCATAGCATTTACATAATTCGTCTAATTATAGTATTCAAATGGCACTCATTGGCCAGTTACAAACAATTTTTATGCATTGTTCAGAAGTCATCATTCAAAACAAGAGTTAATTATTGCCATAGCATTTACATAATTCATCCATTATAGTAATCACTGGCACTCATTGGCCAGTTACAACCCATTTTTACGCATTGTTCAGAAGTTATCATTCAAAACAAGAGTTAATGACTGTAGCATCAAGCTACTGGTATTCATATATGATATGATGTAAGTGACATAAGACAAATATAAAATATAAGAAACAGTGGCATTCATTGGCCAGTTACAAAGTATTCATATAGTTTTATAAAACATTATTCAGTATTATTCAGAAGTCATCATTCAAAATGAGAGTTAATTATTGGCATAGCATTTATAGAGTATAACAAAAATAATATTTACAGAAATTATTGGCATAGCATTTATGCATTATTACAAAACATCATTCAGTATTACTCGGAACTCATCATTTAAGTGACATAGGACATATTTAAAATGTAACACACTGTAACTATTACTCAAGGTCTCTGGTCCAATAGTACATAGATATAATGGATTCCATACATCTGAGAAATTTGGATTATATTTAGAACTAGAAATACATCTTAAACTAGTAGCATTATTTGGTTGTATACTGGTAATACATTTTCTTGTGCTAGCAATGCATTGCGTTGGGATCGATAACTAATTGCTAGTGCATGAAAATATTTGCTTTTGACTTATTGCTGCAAATAAGGATTAATAATGTCATTCGTCATGAGTCAGCTGTAGCAAGGTTATGAAACAAGTGAGTATATGTGATCACATTCATGAATGACACACACAAATAGGTAAAAAAAATGCAAGTACTTGAACAGGTTTAATGACTAACTGCTTATAGCACATTAATTTCATGAATAGCTTCTCCTGGAAAAAATACAAAATAGATTATTGAGCTGAAAGAAGAAACGCATATTATGCTGAAAAGTAGTGAACTTCGAATTAACAGGTAATGAAATGCGTACTCAATATGTATGTACTCTAGCTGTCTTTTCCAAAACATTCAGTCATTATACCATGCGACATAAGACATACTGTCAAAACGAACTGCAACAAATACTTAAATAACTACATAGCATCTTTTAACTAATAGTAAATATATAAACTTCATCATTATTCTCATCTGCAAAGAAGAACTTCATTATTCATATTACCAAAACTTCATTACTATCGTCACCTGCAAAGAAAAACCTCATTATTCATATTAGCATATTCTTCATATAACTATTCATCTTCACTCATTATCATCTGCAAAAAAGACACTTCATTATTCATGATTCATATGACCACTTACTTTGTACAACTATTCATAGTATAGAGTTTCTTATTTCTAGCATATTTCATCACTATAAAACTAAGATGTGTAGTTCTGTCTGACAGCCTGCATCAATCGCCTCGTATTCTGAAAGAAAAATAATTAGTTAAGACTGCTATCATACGGTGTGTATAGTATATTCTTGTTAATGCTTGTTAATTCTGATCCATTTACTCTTCATGACATGGTATTGCATTTTCTTTCGATCATTCCGAAGGTGAAATTTCCGCTTCATAGTAATCCACTGTGGTTTGTTTAATTTATTTCTTTTACACGTTATTGCATTCTGAAAATGATGAATAAGGATTAATATCTTGCATTTAAATCATATACTCATTAAATAAAAACTTGTTTCTAGTGATATAATTAAGCATACAGCATAGCATGACAGAAAACGTATTATGTCAAAAACAGACAGTTTTCAAGTGCAAAAAATGTACACACAGCATCGTAATGTAGTAGAAAAAATGTAGAATAGTCAAGATGTGAGATATCATAAGAAAAAGTGTCGAAGTCAACTGGTGTTTGTCATATCTTAAAGATTTCGTAGTGCATACAAACAAAAATTCTACTTTCGATAGGAAAACAGTCATGCATACACGAAAAATGGAAAATGTGCACGGTCTGATATATAATGACAAGAAAAGCGACCTGCTAACCTTACCTTGCCGGGAATTTGCCAACAAAAAATATGATAATCATCAGTAAGTGTTCATATAAATATAATTGCATAAGTAATCATATAAAAATCAGGAAATGGCATTACAGTGTGATAAATCGTGAAGTATATTCCTTCAATAAAGGGTTTAGTGTTTGAGACATGGTGATTGCCTTTGCTTTTTCTGGTTCTCAAAGTTTCAACATGTACTACATTGGGGTGAGGAATGCTGCGAATTCTATATGGACCTGCGTATAGAAGCTCAAATTTACTACATCTACTCTTTCATCTGTTGGATAAATAATGTGTGCGTACTAATATATTCTGTCAAATGTGAAAGTCACGGCGTGTACAAACCTGTTTTTGCTGTCTTCTCCGCCGCTCTGCGGCACGTTTGATGTTGTTGAGTACAATGTCAATTACTTCATGTTGGCGTATCGACAAGATGTAGGAAAGGATACTAATTCTTTGATTTTGTTAGGTGGTTCAACATTTTTCAATATAACAGTCGGAGACAGCATAGTAGATTCATTTGGTATGGAATTAATTACATCCTGGAATGACAGTATGTGTGTATCCCAATCAATATGTTTTTTATGGCAGTATATTCTACATAGTTTACCAATTTCTTTCATTAGACGTTCACAAGGGTTCGAAGAAGCGTGATACTTGGATATATAGATCGCAGAAATATTTCTTGCTCGCAACATACGTGTCCATATAGCAGATCGAAACTGTGGTCCATTGTCGGAAATTACTTTCAGTACATGCCCTACATGAAATAGAAAATGTTTTTCAAATGCTTTCGAAACAGATTTAGCAGTAGCTTTGCATAACGGAGTGAAGGTAACAAATTTCGAAGTGAGTTCAACAGCGATAAAGACGTAACTAAAACCTCTATTAGATCTGGGAATCGGACCAAAAATGTCTACAGCGGCCATGTGTCTCAATTTAACAGGTACAATGGGACGTAACGGAAGAATATGTGAAGTCGTGTCTGACTTAGCTTTCTGGCAGATTTTACAAGACGCTAAAACTCGTCGTATACGTTTCTCCATGTTGGCAAAATAACAGTTCTGTCTCAGTATAAGAAAACATTTTCTGGCTCCGTAATGTGCCTAACTTAAATGAGTATACCAAATTAATTTGTTAACATGCTCGTCAGGAATGCATAGTAACCAGTTGTTGCTGTCAGGGTGAGAGCGGCGAAACAGAATGTTATTGCGTACAGTGTAATGGTTTCTGATGGTAACATTATTCCTATCTTGCCAAAGGTGTTTAATTTCTTTCCATACGTTGTCTTTGCTCTGCTCTTGTGCTATGTCTGGTAATGATGATGAAATGAAGTTTTCAAATGCGACTTGTTGAATATACATGACGCTAAAATTTGCTTGGCAGAGGTTGGTTGCGATGTCTTGCTGATTGTTACTGAGAGAACAGGATAGTGCGTCTGCTACAATATTTTGCATACCGGGAATGTGAACAACTGTAAAATTAAATTCCTGTAAATAAAGTTTCCATCTGCTTAATCTGTCGTGTGTAAATTTTGCTGAAAGTAAAAACTGTATCGCTCTATGATCTGTGTAAACGGTAGTATGTCTTCCATAAAGGAAATGCCTGAATCTCGTAAATGCCCATACAAAACATAATGTTTCAAGTTCTGTAACAGAATAATTGCGTTCAGCAGGTGACAGAATGCGACTTGCAAAGTCGATATTTTTAATTACTGTAGTACTGTCTTCTTCAATTTCCTGAAAAATGTGTACGCCTAAAGCGGAGTTAGAACTGTCGGTGGCAATGGAAAAATTTTGTAGTAAGATCTGGATGTGATAAAAGTGGAGCATTCAACAAAGCTTGTTTCAGATTGACAAATTCAGGCTGTGCTTGGCTATCCCAGGACCAAATAGTGTTTTTACCTGTCAATTGACATACTCTAGGGGTGTCTAAAGCAGAGTAAAGAATAAATTTACGAAAAAAGTTAATTAAATCCAAAAAGCTGCGTAGTTGTTTCTTCGTCATAGGAACAGTAACGTCACGTAAAGCTTGGAGTTTTTCCGGGTCAGGCGCAATGCCTTCTGCTGAAATTACATGTCCAAGAAATTTTATAGAAGTTTTGCCAAAGTGCGATTTGCTAAGATTAACTGTGAGTCCTTGTGCACGAAAAGTTTGCAACAGTTGTACAAGAATCAGATTGTGTTCAGACCAGTTAGCTTCTGCAATAAGAATGTCGTCTACATACGTTGTGATTCTTTTAGTTCTGTCGGAAGTATAGTATTCAAACCGCGAATAAATGCTGCTGAAGAAATAGTTAAACGGAACGGTAATTTACAAAATTGATAACAGTCACCAAAACAGAGAAAAGCTGTGTACTTTCTGCAGTTCGGATGGAGCTGAATTTGCCAAAATCCTGATTTCAAATCTAACATGGAATAAATAGCAGTACCATGAAATTTCTGTAGAAGTTCTTCTAGTGTCTGAGGGCGATCTGTTTCATTAATAATAATGTCATTGATGTGACGCGAATCAAGTACGAGGCGAAGTGAACCGTCCTTTTTCTTAACAATATGGAGCGGGTTTATGTATGGACTAACTGCCGGTTCAATAATTCCTTGGTCAAGCATAGCTTGCAATTCTTTCTTAACTTGATCTCTGTGAATGTATGGAATAGGATAATGTTTGGCTTTAAATGCGTCGTGCTGTTTAATTTGAAATTCATACATAAAACCGGACATAGTACAAGGGATGTTGTCAAAAACTGGAGCTTGCTGTAAAAGAATTTTGCGTAGTTGCGTGCGTTCGTCGTCTGTATTTGCACTGCTCTTTTTAACTTTATCAGAAATCATTTGCATAACGTCATAGTCGGCTTCGTCTGGAGTATTATAGTTGTGTACGTACATATCTGTGAACAATGTGGATGGCAGTCTATGTTACGTGATGCAGAAATGACCTGTGTACGATTAATTGTTTGTTCTTCTGCAGATAAAAAGTGCTGAAATTCTAAAGCCAGTTGTACATTTTAATCCTTTAACATTAAATACGAATTTTGAAAGTCAATAATTGCGTCACGTTGCACCAGAAAATTCGTACCTAAAATAACGTCTGTTGTCAATAAGGGAACAATCCAAAAATTTGAGTGAAACCTATGACCTGCAGTACAAAATGATAAGTGTGTCTGTAACTTTACGTCTACTGCTTTACCAGATATTGCTCCTTTTACTTTAGTTTTGCCCAACGGTAACGTAGGATAGGTATTCTCTTTGTTACATTCGTTGAAAGTAACTGACATAGGTGATCCAGAATCGATTACTGCTGAAAATTTGGATGATCCAATCTGTACTTCAATGACAGGGTGGGAAATGGTTTTTTGAATAACTGGTTTTTCCTGCAAAAGAGTGTCTCGGATGTCGTCAAAAGTAATAACATTTTCGTGAACAAGATTCTCTGTGTCAAAAGTATTGCTCGCGTTGCAGGATGGTGCAATCGTACTGTATCTAGTCAAATTCTTTCTGACCTTCTGTTATTCGCGGAAGGATGCTGTGGTATTTCAACTATTTGTACTGTTCTGTTATTTCTTCCTGACGTATTACGTTCGGGATGATATCGACTGTCTGGTTCGTTCATGATAATCTGTTGTTGCGGATAATTTTGCTGCTGATAGGACCAACTGTTATTAAACGTACGCTGAAAATTGTGCTCATTACGTTTACGTCTGTCATTATAGTCATTTCTATGCGGCGCGTTGCGATAGGAGTTAAAATGATGTGTTTTCTGTACGTAGTTATTTCCTTGTTGCTGTGCGTTACTATTTGGCGGAGCCGACGCTATACGTGTAGGCGGCGAAACATTACAGCTTGGTTGACCTTGCACACTACATTGTTGGTTAGGTATGTTAACCGGCTGGTTTTGTTGCTGTTGTTGTGAAAACCTTCTATTGTTGCCAAAATATGTTTGCTGTTGCCGATAATTTTGATGATACTGATAATTAAAATTTTGTCTGTTATTAAAATTACGCTGGAAGTTTTTTTTTATTATTATTATTTCAAGAGTGTCTAATGAAAACTGTCACTTTCGGTAAAACTTGTCATATCAGGTTTTCTTCACTCATTCTTAATCCTAGATAGATCGATAGTTGAAGAGCTGTTTTGATAGATATAAAGGATAGTAGAAGAGAAGGCAGCAGTGCAGAAAACTAAAGATGAAATAGCACTACTACGGCTCGGGCCCTGTGCACGCTACGGCACATATTCATCGATGTGTAATGAATCCCCTGAGGTCAATTACGCGCTGCAAATAAATTTTGGATTCTGTGTTACAGGCAATGCCGGTGAAAATTCAACAGCAAATTGTTGTATCCAGTCCAATGCTAGTTTCTGCATTACAGGCCAAGCTGGTGAAAATACGAAAGCAAATTGTCGTATCCAGTCCAAAGCGTGACTCTGTGTTCTGTCATTATTAAATACACTCCTGGAAATGGAAAAAAGAACACATTGACACCGGTGTGTCAGACCCACCATACTTGCTCCGGACGCTGCGAGAGGGCTGTACAAGCAATGATCACACGCACGGCACAGCGGACACACCAGGAACCGCGGTATTAGCCGCGGAATGGCGCTAGCTGCGCAGCATTTGTGCACCGCCGCCGTCAGTGTCAGCCAGTTTGCCGTGGCATACGGAGCTCCATCGCAGTCTTTAACACTGGTAGCATGCCGCGACAGCGTGGACGTGAACCGTATGTGCAGTTGACGGACTTTGAGCGAGGGCGTATAGTGGGCATGTGGGAGGCCGGGTGGACGTACCGCCGAATTGCTCAACACGTGGGGCGTGAGGCCTCCACAGTACATCGATGTTGTCGCCAGTGGTCGGCGGAAGGTGCACGTGCCCGTCGACCGGGGACCGGACCGCAGCGACGCACGGATGCACGCCAAGACCGTAGGATCCTACGCAGTGCCGTAGGGGACCGCACCGCCACTTCCCAGCAAATTAGGGACACTGTTGCTCCTGGGGTATCGGCGAGGACCATTCGCAACCGTCTCCATGAAGCTGGGCTACGGTCCTGCACACCGTTAGGCCGTCTTCCGCTCACACCCCAACATCGTGCAGCCCGCCTCCAGTGGTGTCGCGACAGGCGTGAATGGAGGGACGAATGGAGACGTGTCGTCTTCAGCGATGAGAGTCGCTTCTGCCTTGGTGCCAATGATGGTCGTATGCGTGTTTGGCGCCGTGCAGGTGAGCGCCACAATCAGGACTGCATACGACCGAGGCACACAGGGCCAACACCCGGCATCATGGTGTGGGGAGCGATCTCCTACACTGGCCGTACACCACTGGTGATCGTCGAGGGGACACTGAATAGTGCACGGTACATCCAAACCGTCATCGAACCCATCATTCTACCATTCCTAGACCGGCAAGGGAACTTGCTGTTCCAACAGGACAATGCACGTCCGCATGTATCCCGTGCCACCCAACGTGCTCTAGAAGGTGTAAGTCAACTACCCTGGCCAGCAAGATCTCCGGATCTGTCCCCCATTGAGCATGTTTGGGACTGGATGAAGCGTCGTCTCACGCGGTCTGCACGTCCAGCACGAACGCTGGTCCAACTGAGGTGCCAGGTGGAAATGGCATGGCAAGCCGTTCCACAGGACTACATCCAGCATCTCTACGATCGTCTCCATGGGAGAATAGCAGCCTGCATTGCTGCGAAAGGTGGATGTACACTGTACTAGTGCCGACATTGTGCATGCTCTGTTGCCTGTGTCTATGTGCCTGTGGTTCTGTCAGTGTGATCATGTGATGTATCTGACCCCAGGAATGTGTCAATAAAGTTTCCCCTTCCTGGGACAATGAATTCACGGTGTTCTTATTTCAATTTCCAGGAGTGTACCTTAAATTTTCTGACGGTTAGAAAGTGCTTGTAACCAAAATTATCGTCTCTGTATGTTTTAGCAGGTTCAGGATTGCATGAGAATCTGTTTGACTGTGTATCTTCGGATTCTAAGTCGCGTGGTCTCCGTAAATTACTTAAGTTATACTGGCTGTGTGAGTGTGACAAATGTTCGGAACGTCGCGTATGCTGTGCCGTGTTAGAGGCTGAAACATTTTTCATCTCTGTCACTTCTTGCTGTAAAGTTGACAATTTTCTACGTAATGTATTATTGGACGAACCTATCTCACTGATCGTCTGCTGTAAATTTTCGAATCCAGGAGTTTGATTAAACGAAACTGGTGAAGTATCGTCTGATTTGGTGTCATTATTACTTTCGATAACGTCAATACGACTGGCCAATTCATCATATTTTCCAGTCAGTACTTTTACGTGATCATCGTTTTTAGTGTCACAAGCATTAATTTGGTTTTGCATTTTACGTGTGGTTTTGTTCAATTTTTTAACGTCTGCTTTGATGGAATCGGGATCCTGTATTCGTTCCAACTTTTCAAGTCTGTTGGTCATTGTCTGAAAGTCTAATGTGTGTGTGTCTGTTTTTGTTTTAATATCGGAGATTTCATCATGCAATTCGGTGTTCGACTGTTTGATTTCATCTGATACTGTAGCAATATTGTTGTCTACGTATGTTTTTGCTTTCGTAAACAATTTACGCTTATCTTCCTGTCTCTGTACATTAATTGTTTCCATGACCTGCTGCTTTACTTTATTCTGTTCCTGTATAAATTTACGGTAACGCGTTTCACTGTTTTGTAGGTGGTGCTTAAAACGTTCGTCAATTTGGCTGTTCTGTTGGCCAAATTTCGTGTCTACTTTCGCATCCAGTGTGCGTGAAAGTTCTGCTGACATTAATTTAAACTCGTCTCGTAACTGTGTTGCGTTTTCGGACCATTGTTTAGCGACTGCACTAATTTCATCTCTAAGTAATTTAGTTGTGGCCGCATGTGTATTACTTAATTCTTGTGCCACAGATCTAATTTCTTCACTACTGTTCCTAGCACAAGCTTTAATTTCCTCACGTAATTGTTCTTTAGTTTCATGACATTGCGCAGCAACGGCTGTAATCTGTTCACTAAGTTGTTTGAAATTGTTGTCTTGCTTATCATTCGACTCTTTGAGACTTTCATTAAGTTGTTCGTAATTGTTGTCTTGTTTTTCATTGTTTTCATTAATTTGTAGCAATAATGCCATAATTTGATCCAAGCCAAAATTAGCGACTCTTTTCTCTGAGCTGTATGGTGGTGTGTCTACATTTGTCACGTTTTGTGTAACCATTTGGTCATTCTCTGAGTCACAAAAAGGTTTGCCCATCGGATGTGCACTGTTGGTCGCTAAATTGGAATTAAATAAATTTGACGTACTTTGAGTACATTGTTCACCTTCGTTAGAAACAATTATCTGTTCGTTACGTAAATTTTGCAAATCAGCTGTGTCAAACTGGAGAGCGTTCATTGTAACGGAACGTGCCGCGTCATCAATTGTTACATTTACTGTGGACATAATTGAATTTGTTTGTTCATCATTAGGATCAAAATCATTACTATTGGACGCCAGCAGTGCTGTGTCATGGCCCTGAAAGATCATTCTGAATAAAAAAGAGAAAAATTGTTACCTCAATGAAGTCGCCGGATAACGCATATAAATCTGCTCTTAAAATAATGTTTTCTGGCACAGCCCTGTGCAATGCTGGCCGATAGATTTGTCATTTATGAAAGGAAGCAACAGATTTTTCTTTTACAACAATCGGGATGATCATGGATGGGAGAAATTAGTAAATTCTTTAAATTGAAATGAATGGTTGTTAAAAGTTCCTTTTTATGAGAAAGATTATTATTACGAGATTTTTAAAACATTTACATGGGACTTGAGATGACATTACTACATATGCGCGAGGATGCTTTTTACCTTATACAATAATACTCAGGCTCCGGCATCGCTGCACCGCGACCGGGCCAGCCAACACGATACACCAGACCAGCCGAGAGCAGACCGCAGACTAGCCACAACTTACTGCTACAGCTACACAGTTCCTACTGCAGTCAACACTCCTCTCTGGTCAGAGATTCTCTTATACCTTGCATATCACAGGCAGCGCATGAGCAATACATCGAAATTACATCTGCTCGGACCTCTTACAAGTGTTCTAAATATGAACACTTCGTTCTTCGTCTTCCAGTTTTATTCTTCCCTCTTGGTTCTCTTACACATTGTGTTAATACCAGTCTTTCCCTATCGCTTATTCTCATTTTTCTCAGAATGTCGGACAGTCTGCAGCTTTTTACATAATCTAAAGCTGTTTCTAGGTCGACGAATCCTTTTCCTTAAGTCTTGCTTCAGTTATCAATCGGAACGTCAGAATTGCCCCTCGGTGCTTTAACTTTCCCAAAAGCCAGAATGACATTCACCTAAGAGATCCTCAATTTTCTTTTCCATTTTACTGTATATTATGGCGTAACGTATAGCATTAGCTAAAGTTCCGGGGTTTTCGTAGATGATTTAATTACCCATGACGAAATTCCATCTCGTAAAATTTAAGTAATATGATACAGACAAAATATGAATCGATTGGGAAGACTGGTAATGTAGAGAAATGAGAAGTTTTTTACTTCATGTACCGTACTTGCATGCTATACTTAGACTGCTGTATTAATGAAGCAACTACACATAGGAACATCATGAAAATATTTTCGAGTAACAATGTGTAAAGATATTGAATTCTACAAAGACATAAACTCAGTTCCACGTAAAAGAAATGGCACCTTATGAGTCATTGGTAGGCTTCTGAAAACGGCAGTAAGATGTCTAAAACAGAGAATACATAAAAAAATTCAAATGTGTGGGACATACAGTTGCAAGATGTACTCAGATGCAAGCATAGCAGGTCCAACTAGCGCGAGACGTCGAGTATGTACGGATGACAGGCTTCAGGAGACGTCGAGTATGTACAGATGATAGGCGAGAATGATCGTGGGCTTGTCTGACTAGTGAGAGAGTGTATTCAGAATTGCTGAAAAATCCTACCAGCCAGACACCTGGAGAACAATACAGTACATTTCGTGAGAACCTGCTTAGAAAACTTCAAGAACAGATTTCCAGGACAGGAACTATAAGTAACCTACAATCCCTACAAAATTATTATGGTTCGTTCTTTTTGTTAGCCTCATATAGGGCAGCTACTTTAATTAGCGATTGATTTGTTAGGCCAACTCTGGGCAGTTAAACAATCATGGATTTACCACACTATACAGCTTGAGAATCTAATTTTTTGGTTATCAAATTTGTATTCGAGCATATAATTTGCAATCAGTATGGTTCGGTACACCAGCTGGAGGAATTAAGCTACTTATTGTAATTACTTTTTTCATAAAATTTATGTTATCGTGGACCACCAATAGACGGATTTCAGTTACCCTCTACAAAAGTTATTATGAAAGACAAAGATTAAAAAGAAAAAATAATATGGCCACTGTATTAATAATTACCTCAAGGTTGATTTTTTCAGTGTTAATTATTACTTTGAGGCAAGAAGAATATTGTCAGGTAGGAGTTTTCTCAGACATATCATTAAAATGCGGTGCATGGTGATGAGCTGATACCGAGAGCCTGGTGAATGAGGTGACAACTCACGACTGGTGTGTGTCTGTGACTGTGACCTAGGCTAAAATGAACGTCCCGTTTTAGTAGCAGCAATGACTCCAACTAAATGTCATAGCTCGTGCCAACGGTCGAAGTCTAGGGATACCTCCCAGTAGATGATGAAGAGCTTTACATCCGTCTTAGCAGCGAACTGTCTCATAGTTGGTGTATGATTCTCTTCTAGCGTTCTGCAGTGTTCTGTGCGTATCTTTATATCTGTTTGGGCATTTGAAATTCATAATCTAGCCTAATAAATTATTTGTTGGAAACTTTCAGTGTTTTCGGGTTGAACTCTCCTTTACTACCTTAAATAAAGTGCAGTGGGTAATGTTTATTTTTAGAAAGCTGCAAATTCCATGTTCTGTCGAGTCGAAGAACTTTCAAGATTCGTACATGGTCACCTCTATTTGTGACGACTCAGTTAGTGAAGCTTTAATCGGAAGATATGTTAAGCTCCACACCAGTGATTCCTTGGTTGAAGAGGGAATGAACGAATCTTGCTTCTTCTGCCGCAAGGAAAATCTCTCCCTGATAATGATATGGGGAAAGAAATTGGAGCAGTGCATATTGTGACGTATCCTTGGGAAGTCCGATGGCAGGCTTATCTATGAGCTCATGTACCAGTGTCCGGAAAACACCAGTCACAGCAAAGGTCGTGGCAATATTTGCCACATAGCCTATAAGAACCTGGAGTTGTTATGGAAACATAGCGGCTACGGAAACTCCAAGAATATTTTCAAATACCGACCGGATATGTGTCAGCAATGGTCGCTGTTACTTTCATGCTAAAAGTCATATAACGGACAATTCGCCAAGGACTGGGTGGGAGAAGGAGGGGTGAGGAGGGGGGGGAGAATAGCGAGTGAGGCAGCGGAGTAGACTGGAACGGAGTACCAGTAAGAGTACATTTCTATGATGTTTATGAGAAAACCAGTCAAAGGAATAAAGAGACCAAGAATGTATATCAGGGTAAAGGAACTGGAAGGGAGCAGAGTTAGCTGGTGTTAGGTTGGTGTTGGCTGCCCAAGGGTGGACTCATGCATGTTGACTGCGACGAAAGATGTTAAGGCGGCATGAGACGATGACTGACTATTTAACATGTCCCTGAAATGCTAACAACACCTGAACCCAGTGACCTATAAAAATTGCTCGCCATAAAATCATGTGAAACCCGAGAATTACTCGAAAAGGAAATTCCGATCGGTCACGAAATAGAAACCACTGTGAAATCAAAAATATTTTATTTTCGATAGCTAGCTACACCTTACAGCTACTTCTCTAAATAATCGTTGCTCCGACGTAGACATTTCTCGTAGCGTTCTATCAACTTTCCAATATCTTCGTCATAGAAGGCATCCACTTGTGCTTTGAGCCAATTCTCTATGACCATCTACAGCTCATTGTCTGTTCCAAAATGTTGTCTTCATAGCCAGGACGAGCCAATTACGGGCTGTATTGTGGTTGATAAAACACCTCCCATCGAAAACACAGCAAGAACATCTTCATAGCCCCTACAGAGTGCAGCCGAGAATTGTCATGAAGAACGAAATGCATAACAGTTATGTTATGTGGGCTGCACGACGTCAGGCGTAATCTCTCACCAGGCCTTCATACTTGGCGGGAGACGCTATTTTCTAGGCACCTTTACGTACTCACCGTGCGCTCAGAATTGAAAAGAGCGACATGCGGCGATGGACGGGCATACTAGAGACACTACCCAGTACATCTGTGTAAAACTTCATCGGATTCGCACAGTGGTTTCCATTTCGCGACCGATCTGAACTTACTTTCCGAATAGCACTCATATTAAAAGAAAGACGCGCAATGGAAACAAAGAAATATCAGAATTTAAACATGGGTGAACCAATTAAAGATGAAATATGGGTACCACAGCTCACATAAAGATGATGGGAAAGGGTTTCCAACGAACTTCTAAATAACACCAAAGGTCAAAATAAAATCCTATGCATCTATTAAGATACATCAATGTGATTCCAACCACTGAATAAGCAAAAAAAAATATTTTAAAATTCGCAACGTTCAAATCATTTACTAAGCATCTATGGTAATACCTTGACATACTCGAGCAGAATTGAGAATACTGTGTCCAACTAAACCCCCCAATGATTCCTGAATTAGTCAACAGATTAAAGCGAACGCTAAGAAAAGTAAATACAAGCACCAGTTCCCTAGCCTAAGCGGATATTGAGTTTAACTAGTGAGTTTAACTAGTAACTGCATGAATTAATTTACAAAATCAAAACTCGAACTTGAAACAAAAAACTTCGCAGCCTCCCTCATCACAATGCAGACAAATGTATCTCATACTTATCATAGTTCAAAACGTAGGTGCAGAGGATTGATGCAATAGTAGCTGTGAATTATAAGTTCAGTCCAGCATCTGTGATCTGATCTAGGACACAATTCTCCCTCTCGTAAGCCAAGAAATTTCTTTCAAGACGAAGTAGTTCTCCCTCTGGAGATCTAAGCCAAAGTGTCCATCTACTCCCGTAGGCAAAATCATGCTGGTTCGGAAAGCGTCAGATTCTTGTTGGCCAATCGGTATACAGCTTCTGTACAAACGAACAATTTATAACAATAGCAACAATCTCCCATCTACAGGATTTGTCGCTATCAACAAGTGGGTCACGTTTCTCTCTTATTGTGGGAAAAAAATCTTAAATTCTGTCCCACTATGAGAGTGCTTTCACTTTTTGCCCAATGGTAGTTACTGCACGTATGCGCTTGCGAATCTTCATTCCCGCTACAAAAATGATTTTAGTGTACCAATTCGGAACTCCCTTACAACATTTGCGTACCATCCACTGCTGACCTCCTTTGAGTTCAATATATTCTCTTCGCTCTGAGTGGACCGCATTTTCCAATTCCCTGGCAGATTTCCATTTTTTTTCTCTGACAGCGTCCATTGGTCCATTCTGTACATGTCTTAGGACTCGGCATTTCAGCTAGAAATAGTTTCATGAATCACTTGCCCTGGTACCCATGTGGTCTTCACTCTCCCACAAACAGCCAGCAGTGACAATTTACAGAACAACATTACACATATCTCTCACTCAGCCAACGGCCTTGCCGCAATGGTATCACCTGTTCCCGTCAAATCACCGAAATTACGAGCTGTTGGCTAACCTTGGATGGGTCACTGGCCAGGTCTGCCAAGTTCTGGAGGCAAGCGGGTTCACTCAGTTTGAGGAGCTACTTCATTGATGAGTAGCGACACCGGTCACGAAACTGATAACGGCCGGGAAAGTGGTGTGCTGACCACATGCCCCTCCGTATCTGCATCCGGTGACGCCTAAAGTCTGAGCACGACACGGTGGTCGTTCAGTACCGTTGGGCCTGCAAGGCCAGCTCGGACGGTGTTTGTATCTTTCATCCAACAGAAATGAAACTGAGAAGTAGTTATTAGAGTCTCAATCATTTGTGTTTGTTTTGCTTACATCCACACGTTCAACCGTCACTCGTAATTTGAATTGATTTAGATTTTAAATAGTTTGCAGAGAATTTTTTGGGAAAACTGTCCTGTAACAGCAGCAGTTGGTATACGGCATGAAGGAAAGGGCTAGGACCTCTGGATGCTGCGGTGAATAGTGGAGTGTCGCTGTCTGCATAACTCAGGAAACAGTGCTGAAGTAAACTCATAGTTAGTGTGAGGGTGGGAGGAACACTGTTCGGTAAAGGACTGGAGGATCTGTGATTGTTGGTTAGTGTGACTGGTTTCCAGGAGATCCATCGAGCTACTAAGGGTTTTACTGAGACTAGTAGCTATAACTACTACTTGAGCTAAGATACGATGTCAGGAAGTGCATGGGCAATACTCTAGTAGTGTAGCTCTGCGCTTAAATTTAATAAAACAGCTTCACTCCCAATTGACTATCTGCGTACGCAGAGTTGCCAGGGTATGCATTCATTCTTCTGTTAGTCCATCTATCTGTACATCTGCTCCACCCCTTCGGCCCATCTGCTCGCCCCCTTCTGTCCTGTCCATCTCCTCCTTCCCACTTCATCTATCTCCTCCTCCCCCCCCCCCCCAAACCTTTCTGTACAAATACGACTTCTCCATTTCCCTCTCCCTCTCCCTCTCCAGCTCCTCCACACCGCCTACCGCTTTTCAAATCTAGCTTATCTAGCGCTGCAGTTTCATTTTCAAACAGCTCAATGTATATTATGTATCTCCTGAACTATCTGTCGTATAACGATACAGTGGTATAGTGTCTACCGTCTGCGAAATTTGTCATTTTAGTTAGTAATGAACAAGTAATAAATTAAAACGAAATCCATAATGCAGCATTTTTTCACTCATCTCAGTATTTGAAATCATATCTGCTGAACTATGTCCCGTACAAGGATACATTTTTGTAGACACATTCAGCGTCATAAGAGTGAAATGTGTTGTAAATAGAGTTAGTAGCAAAGAAATTATAAATTTAAGAGACATGCATGTTGCGGCAGGTTTTCACGCATTTCATTGTTGATGACATCGAATCTCGTAAACTATGTGACGTACAACGATACAATTTGACTGGTACATTTAGTGGCACATGTGAATACTGTCAGTAAAATATGTCGCAATTTCATTTAGTAGTAAAGAAGTAATACATTCAAACGACATGCTTCATGCGGCAGTTTTACTGCATGAACAGCGAAAATATATAAAGCTATAAACTTTTTCCTTTCATCATTTTGAGGGGTTGTCAGCGAGAAATTATGTGTAAAGTTCGCTGAAAATCACTAAGGGCACCCATTTTCAAATACCGGATGACTAAATTACCAGTATTTGGGATTCATGGGCTACACTGTTTATATTATGTAAAAATCACTCAGATTATTTAATGGATACGATACGAATATCAAGTGAACATTGCACGCTAATTCTGTGTCATAAAGGAAGTAATTCGTCAGCCACAGGGTTGAAAAACATATCCCGCGTTGTTGCCTCGATTCAGCTATACTTCTCGCAGCAAATACGAGCCATGAAATGTATAGGAACATTAAAAGAAAGATACGTGTTGCCTATTGGTTATGATTTGAATGTACGGGTTGCTGATGCTTTGTCAGTAAAATCGAATAGCGACTAAGTTATACAGCTATTCAACGTGCATTATGCTTAAAACAGAGAGAACCAGAAATAACAAACGATTCATCAACCCAATCGTGGTGCTGATATTCTTTGCATCGCCAGCGCAAAGCGTTATTAATTTAGCCCCTAATGTTTTAATGTTAATGACACCTATTGGCTACCACAATAGTCATATAAGAATTGTCGAGTTCTATTGCGGAGGCACGGATGGGCAGAGGGCTCTAGAATTTTCAGAGACTATTCATATGCTGCTGAATCATAACGCCAAACTACCACTACATCAGATTACAGCCATACTTAATTTATACATGTGAAAGAATTGCTCAACAGTGGGTGAATAGCATCTTCACCCCCAATCCCTCACGCTACACACAACACAGTCCCAGTACGTAACAGTTAATTACTGCAAAATGCTCTATGCTCGCATCTTTCTGCCAACGACTTAATTTCTATCGCGGGACTATCACCGTGCTGCCCAGGCCATAGGCACGTGTTATCGTCTACCACACACTCGTTCACACCCACTCTATCACCCACCTGCAACACCCGCTGTGGATATATCATAAATTGTGACACCTAACGTAGATTTATACCTAAATTAACCAACTTGCTATCAGCTATAGTGACAGGGTGTTCTGTCGTTGCTTTGAAGAGAAAGACTTACGGTAAATATGAATATTCCGTGTGGCGAACATCCAATGTCACCATTCTTCCATGAACATTATTCGAAAAATTCTGAAAATAAGCAACAGAGAAGCACGTATGAATTAATAAATAATAATCAGTGAAATGTGACGTACTTCATTAGTCAGTCGACGATTATGAAAAACCACTTTTTGACCTACACGGTGCTGCAGTACAAACATAAGAGTTTCGTAGGAATCAGTTACTTACATTCATTGCGGTCTTTATCAGTTAAGATAGAGAAGGAGGATAAACTCTGAGCGGGATTTGGGCCTGTGGCTACAGCTTTAGTGACACTCAGCTACTGAGGAATCAAGAACGTTAAGAACATTCTCTGATTAGTGTAACTTAGATTAAGGCTGAGAGAAAGCGTATAATTATTTATTTTATGTTTAATTTAACATATTGCAATGAACAGCAAGCACGTTTTGCCCATCACCAGGCGCTTACGTGTACACAGGAGAACTGTTACATAAAAATAAATTATCCTAGTCTAACTTAACATAGAATTGTTTTGTTCACTGTTCGCTGCTGGAGCGGCTACTGTAGTACTTGGGGGTGCAGGCGCTAGTGATTGGCCTAATATCAACTCCAATGGTGCCTTAGGCTGGCGTGGAGCTGTATCTCGTTGTGAGTGACACCACAGCCTGAGTGGAAATCATTTTTGAACCAGTTATTGTGGTGGGATATCGTGCGATAAACTTTTTATGTCAGTTGTTCAATGACGATTTAGGCTTCACAAACTTCAATTGCCTTTTTGGTACTCTGGAGGAGTTGAGTTGTAACATTATACTGTTATATCACACGATTAGGCACCACAATAACTCCTGGAAAATTGTTTCCCCACACAGGCTGTGGTGTTAACCCCAACGAGTAACAACTCAAAGCCAGTAGAAGGCTCCACTGGACGTTGACGCATGGTCATTCACTGACACGCCAACCCCCAAATACTCCAGTAGCCGCTCCAGCAGCGAACAGCGAACAAAACAGTTCTGTGTTAATTTACATTAAGGTAATTTCTCGTTATAGAATAGTTTTCTGTGTAGATAAGTGCATGAATCTGAGCAAAATATGCTTGAAATGATTTGCAGTATGTTGAATCAAACACAAAATCAGTAATTAAACGGCTTCTCTCTCCATTAATCTGTACTACACTAATGAGATAATGTTCTTAACGTTCTTGATTCCTCAGTAGTTCAATGTCAGTAAAGCTGAAGCCATAGTTTCAAATCCCGCTACAATAATATATTTAAACTCGGTGTTTATTCTCTGCTGTGGAGGTCAAAAAGTAGACTGATGAAGTATGACACATTTCACTGATTATTCAAGGGTGCTTCTCTGTCGCTTATTTTCACATTTTTTCGAATAGTGGTCCTGGAAGAATGGAAACATTGGAGGATCGCCACATGGAATACTGGTAATTACCATAAGTACTTCTCTTCAGAGAAATGGCAGTATCTCCTGTCAGAAAAGCTGATAACAAGCTGTTTAATTTAGGCAATAAATCTGCGTAAGGTGTCATAATTTATGAGACGTTCACAGTGGTTGCTGCAGGTGTGGAGATGGAGTGGGTATGAAGGGGGCATGGTAGACCATCACACCTGTCTATGGCCTCGGTAACGCGTTGACAGTCCTGCGACAGAAATTAAGTCGTTGGCAAATAGATGCGAACATAGATCATTTTGCAGTGATTGACTGTTACGTACTGGGGCTGTGTTGTGTATAGCGAGAGGTGTCAGTGATGACGAAGCTATTCAGTCACTGTGGAGCAGTGGTTCACAGGCTGAAATTAAATGTGACCTATAATCTGATGTAGTGATAGTTTGGCGTTACGATTCGGTAACATATGGATAGTCTCTAAAAATTCTAAAGCTGTTTGCCCATCTCTGCCGCTGCAAACTCGATAATTCTCATACGACTATTGTGGTAAACAAGAGACGTTGTTAATATTAAAACGTTAGGGGCTAAATTAATAACACACTGCGCAAGCGATGCATAGAGTGTCAGCACCTCGATGAGTTTGGTGAACCTTTTTCTACTTCAGGTTCTCTCTTTCTTAAACGCAGTGTACGTAGAAGAGCTCTACAACATAGGCACATTACGCATTTACTGACAAAACATCAGCAACCGTTACATTCAAATCATAACGATTAAATGATACATATTTTCCTCTTAGCAGTTAGCGACTAAATGTCAGTTTTACTCAAGGATGACTTATTCTAGACATTACCGTCAGCATTTTGTATTTCTTGTTTCACTTTCTCATAACACCCGCTTTTCCTTTCGCTTTAGCAGAAGTTGGAACTAAGCTGCGCTGCGTGCAATCGGTTGTTTCATTTTCAGCGGAATTTTGCGCCTGCATTTTATGTGAATTCTTATGGTTTCCTCCATTGCAGCATTTCTTTATTTGGAACGTCATGTTTTCGCAGCTTACGAAGTCCAACCTGTGGATGTTACATTAAGCAAAGTATGTGGCGTTGTTGTCTCTTCATCTGTGTGTCCGTCTTTCTTGGATGGTGCCCTTGACATCAATCTCAAGAAAAATATGTTCTAAGTCTATCATTATAAAAAAGATTTGTTGCCTACTCACATCATTTACAGTGTAACTGTTGGAGATGTTCTAAAAATGTGAAATATTTTAAATATCCTTAATTTTAAGGCATTATGTCTACAACGCCGGTATTAAAACACTTTTTCTCTTTACGTTCTGTGAGTTTTACTTGGCAGTAAAAGAAAATTAAATCTCTTTTTAGTGTTGTGGGTATTACCGTCCCACATGCATGTAAATAAAGAGAACACAAATTACTATGCTGATTTGCTGGAGGTAATAAATCTAAATACCCGTTGCTTGATGCCTTCATTGGCACTGACGTCATGTCAAGTGCCAAAAAAATAGTTTCATGTTTTTCTCAGTCTTTTTGATCAAAGATCATAAAATAATTTGAAATCAATCGTCTGTTTAACAACAAATAGAGAGCCTATTTTCATATTTAATCTGCTCCTCTTACAAATATAAAATGAGCCACAGAGAAAGGACAAACAATTATTCCCTTCGAGAGAGAGAACAAAACGTTCATTTCTCATAAACTGTTTCCTCCTAACAACACAGTAATTCAGTGCTGCTTCCAGTTTGCGTCCTCCTATACAACAGTATTTAGCCGCCGAGGAATGGAGGTAACAAGTTTCCGGATGAATCTGTTAATCTGTGACAACTCTTTCCATGGGACATGAACTGCTACGGACAGCGCTGTCTTGGTTATCGGTGCTGGTGTATTACACCTGGCAATTTTCTCCACCTCTGCCCATATGTGCTCTATGGGACTGAGGCCAGCACCTTTGGGAGGCCAGCCCAACAGCTCATTTGAAACAAGTCTTTTAATCCGTTCACTGTAGGGACAGGGGAACGGTCATGTTGGAAGATTATTTCGCCTCCCGAAATTCCCTGACGAACAGAAGGAAGGATTATGTTCTCCAGTATTTCGCAGTAGTAATGACTAGAAAAAGGACTGTCCAGCTGTTACAGACAGCCTCATCCATTCGCTGCGAACTAAATATTTCCCTGTATTTGGGCCATTGCTTCTAAAAATGACAAAGAAGCATTAAATGTATCCTCCAAATACGCGTGTAACAGCAGCAGAATGATGAAATTAATAACAATAAAGACAGTAAGTATTTGATAACTTCTTACTCCCTAATGATATTTCTCGATCTAAGAAATTTATTGAAACAGTGAAAATTTCAAAAAACGCTTCGAATCGAATCTATGATGCACTAACGGCTCGAATCATGCTTGAGCACAAAAATTTCTATGGGCTGATTTTATGCCCTAGCACATGGAGCCAAACTATTGGCGACAAATAAGTTTCATTTTTAATACCTCTTTACGTTTTGTCAACAATAACGATAGGTGCTGTTACTTCTAGTTGAACATACACGCGTCTCACTACTGGCCAGCTAGCCAAATCGTGGATAGAAAACAGCGGCGGTAGGTGTCTGGCTCGATTCCGTGTCAGGCAAAAAAGAACTAAATCATCATTTCAGATTCAAACATCTCACTGCTGGAGAAAAAATTCGATCTTTAACATTTGATTTTACTTTGGTAACAATCGGATTACGTCCTCGATTCGAGTCCACAAGTCAAAACTTTACGTCATGCACTTCGTTCTAAACACGTACAAACGTTGGCACTTGAAATTATTTTAAACGTTTTTCGTGGTTAGTTAACAGGGAGATACGCTTCTTGACGGAATATCAGGCAGAGCACAAAATTTTCAATTGCAGATTTGCTAACTGATACTGGTAAGAACAAAATGTCTCCACTCTTCATGCCTTGTCACCAATGACGTATGTTGGTATGATTGAGTCTATTCAAAGAAAAAAACCTTTTCTCAGTTACACGTGGCTATTGTTGGTTGGTTCAATACAGAGCCAGAATAAAAAAAGTTCGTCATATCGGTCAAAGTTCAAACATCTGAACAAAAATAAATGCTCAGTCATGAGTACAGAGAAATTACTAGTGGTATGATATTAACATTGAAGTTTCCATAGAGCGCTTGCTTCACTCAAACGCGTTGCTTTTAACTGCTTTATTCAACATCCAGTTTATGACTAACCAGATAGGAACAACGTTTAACAGATGTCGCAAAACATTTTAAAAGCAAAAATATTTCAAATTTTCGTCGAACTTCAAGAGTCCAGATGTCTCAAAATCTCTTGTTAAAATAATCTGAATTTTGCTGAAATTGCTGGGATGATTTACGTAACGCAGCTAGTTAACTCGTATTCTAATGAGTGTGAAATGTCACTTACTGAAAATTGAGTTTACAAGCGTTAAGGAGTGTCTCGTTCCCAATGACGTATTTCCTAGTATTTGCAATGTCTTGGTGTTCATTTATATCACAACTGATTACCTTAGAGAACAGTATTCTCGAGTGATGTCTCGTGGTATCCATTTTGTATAATCAAACGACTGAACTGCAAAGAGATTAGAGAACCTTCAAGACAGCTACGTTATGTGGGCTGCATGCAGATCAGACGAAACGCAATTCTAGTCTTTCGGATTCTTTTGGGTGCGGTAGTACATGTACAGACAAACAAATATTTACAATTTCCAAAACATTCACGATTTATTCTATTGAAGAAGCTTCACACAATGAGCAATCATTAACGCGTTGTTCCATCTCTGTCTCTGCAAGAAGTTGTTGGCTTGGTGCTAATTGATGTTGTTGGATATCCTCCTGTGAGATATCAGGACGAATTCTGCGCAACCGGGGCTTTAGATCGTCCAAATCCCGACCAGGATGGACGGCCCTGCCCACACTCTCCAAACGTTCTCAGTTGGGTGGAGGTCCGGAGACATCCCTCCCAAGGTGGGGTTTGGCAAGCACGAAGGCAAGCAGTAGAAACTCACTTTATGTAGACGGGCGCTGTCTTGCTGAAATGTAGGCCCAAGATGGCTTGCCATGAAGAGCAACAAAACGGGGCGTATCGTGGGCGTGCCGCTGTGCTGTAAGGATGCTGCGGATGACAACCACAGAGGTCCTGCACCACAACCATCACTTCTGGATGTCGGGCGGAAGGGGGTGACATTCAGATTGGTATCCCACTGCTGCCTGAACGCCTCCAGACACCTCTTCTCTGGCCAGCAGGGCTCATTTCGGAGCGGGACTCATCACTGAAGACAACTAAAACTCAGTGAACGAGATTCCAATCCCAAGACGTGTTGGAAAGACTCCGGATATGGTCGGATACCAACCTGTCTCTCGCCGTACGGCGCGACATCTAGAAATGACGGTCTGGCGTGCCATTTGATTTCATAGCAGGACCCCTTTGGTTGTCATCCACAGTACCCTTACAGTACAACGGTACGTCGCCGATACTCTACGTCCCGTTTTGGTGCCCTTAATTACAAGCCATCCTGGGCTTACATTTCAGCAAGATAAGGCCCCACCTTTTTGTGCGTGCCAAATCCTACCTCTATTGCTACGTCGCTGGATGTTTCTCCAATTGAGAACATTTGGAGCTTTAAGGGTAGGCCCTTCCAACCAATTTGAGTTGTTGACGATCTAACGTCACAGCTGGATGGAATTTTTTCACGATATTCCTCAGGTGGACATCCAACAATTCTGTCAACCAGTGCTAAGACGAATAACTGATTGCATGAGAGCCGGAGGTCGACGAACGCGTCGACTTGCTCATATTGTGCAGCTGTTTCTCTTGTATAAATAATTCATTTTTTTCTGAAACTGTAATCATTTGTTTGTCTTCACATGGATATTACAGCTGCCAATCCGTCTCGTTGGGAAAAATTTCTTTGTGGTAGTCGGTCCTTTTTTTCCCGTCATCTTAGAGTATAGATACGTGCAACCATTTTTGTAATATATGTGGATATCTTCATAGGACTTAGTCCTCCGATTCATTAAAGTGTTTTCAGGTATTTTGTCGCTGCATTCTACTGCGTTCTGCAGTACTTGTGTGTGGTAAACGTAAGGGAACGGAAGAGTCGTTCATTTAGTTCAGTTTATTGTTGTGCGTTTTCGGGCTTTAATATCCTATTTTCCCTGATCTTTTGAGCGGTAGCTTGGTCTTCGGGAGAGAGATCACAAGGTTCTGATGAGTCACAGTGAATTACTCTTGTCCCATGGGATCAACATTTTTTAGAGAAGCTGGCGCCACTATTATATACAGTGTACACTGTTGGGAGGGTTAGTATTAAAGACAGCTGGAAGCGATTAACTTTATTTAGGTAAGTAGCGTAAATGAGTGGTGCGTCACACATAGTACGTCTATATGACTAAAAGGCTAGCCCGCTTGTTCATTCACGGTGCAGATTCCAGTAACAAGTTGTCTATCAAATGGTTTCCAGGGGCAACAAACATTTTATTTTTAATATATCATATGATTATTATCCGAATTTAAAAATTTAAAATGCTCACTAGCAGGTATAATCTTACGTTACAGGTTTAATACAGTAAGACAAGTCTTACTGTTAGATACTGTGTATACGTGTAGACACAGCGTAGCTCACAGCGCGCAAATGCCCAGAGTACACTAATCCAGTATCAGAGAACGAGAACACTCAGTGACATTCAAGAACTTTACAAATAATATCAACCATTTAAGACCTTCAAATGTTTGTCGCTAACGACTCCAATAAAATTATGAAAGAAAAAAATGGTCGATTATTAAATTTTCTGTATTCATACAGTAAAACTGCCGCATCAGCCACAATATTTTGGTTTATTATTTCCTTACTACTAACTCTATTCGGAATACTTTTTACAGACAGTGTAGCACTAAATATATCACTGAACGTATCTGTAAAATTATATCAATGTGAGACGCATAGTTCAGAAGATGCGAGGTCATAAACATTGAGCTGGCCGTTGTGGCCGAGCGGTTCAAGGCGCTACAGTCTGGAACCGCGCGACCGCTACGGTCGCAGGTTCGAATCCTGCCTCGGGCATGGATGTGTGTGTTGTCCTTGGGTTAGTTAGGTTTAAGTAGTTCTAAGTTTTAGGGGACTGATGACCACAGCAGTTAAGTCCCATAGTGCTCAGAGCCAGCCATAAACATTGAGATTCATGGAAAACTACCTTATCTTAAAACGGAGCACAAGTTACTTAAGACTACACTCATTATTAAGACTATATTCGTTCAGTGTTTGATAATGAGAACACTTAGCGACTTTCACCATATTTTAGAAGTAATTTCAAACCTTTTCTAAACTTCTTTCTCGGTTGTAGCACCACAGAAAATTAAAGGTAAACAGCTGAGCATTTATTAAAATGGTTCCAATGGCTCTGAGCACTATGGGACTTAACTTCTAAGGTCATCAGCCCCCTAGAACTTAGAACTACTTAAACCTAACTAACCTAAGGACATCACACACTTCCACGCCCGAGGCAGGATTCGAACCTGCGACCGTAGCGGTCGCGCGGTTCCAGACTGTAGTTTTATTAAATGTTCGTTCTTTATGCAATAAAACTTCTTCGTTAATGTAAGGGTGAATAATCTTGAGCTAATAAAATCTACACAGTTAAGGTTTTAATTTTCTGTCATAATAGTTTTACATGATAAAGTCAGAGATTTTAAAACATTAGCTCACATGTTTTCAGACCTCTGAAGCTATTTTATACACGAGAGTTATATTCTTTCAAGAGTCGGTGATTTGGTGTTACTAGTTACCTCCTAATATAGAGGCGGAAAGAAACAGTGATAGTCATCTACGCAGTCTCTCGCATCACATTAACGTCGTTGGAGTCATCCGGAATGCCAGTGAGGAAACGATTTCTCTCGTCTCCAAGTCGGATCCAGGTGTCGCTTCTGCAGATACGTCATTACAGCCATCCCATACAGATGTAGTCAATAAAATTAGCCAAATTATTGCTTGTTGAGTATTGTCGTTCTTCCTGGATGTCTTCTGTGAATGGAAGCGAAAGAAACTTAAATTAACGGTACTTGTCAGCGTTGGTGCCGTTACGTCAGGAACAACTCGAGTAGTCGCATAAGAATACACGATGACGGGGCGCCCTTGGCAATTCTATGCACCATGACACGAGCATACGCAATTAGTAACACAGTGGAATTATACAGAGCGTGTCTCTGTACGTCTACATATTTTCTCAGTCGTGCACCACGTGGCTGGCATTCCTGCTGGAAAGAGGAAGTCGTTTTGCTGATGAATACCCGTGATGCACGGAGCTGTGCTGTACTGCTGACTGCTACATACACTCTGTGTGCGTCCTGTGGATGTATGGGAGAGGTTGTCACGACGACCTCTGCGGGACTGTGTGTCAAGGTGCTCAGAATTTCTTTTACTGCTGTTCATAACTTTCAATTTGGATTACACTGCCGCACACACGATTTCCACGTAATACAAGATCGTCACTACATGAAAGGAACTTTCTGTATGTGGTTAAAAGAAAATTGAAATGATAACGACAACAACATTGAAAACATGTATCCTATGAGGTTACCTGTAATTACGAATCATATGATGCTACACTCGTCTCTTTCCGTGTGGATATTTTTTTATGATGTTAACTGGTATTGCAACGTGTTGTATGAAATCGTCTTTTATACAGATAATGGTTAATTATTTTTATCACATACCGTCTTACAATCTTTTAAACTGTAAAGATGTTAATACACACATATTACACCAAACACTTCGGTGTGCTAAATAACTGAATATCCTTTTATTGAAGCTACGTTCATGCATATACGTTACTGAACACCAAAGCAAAAACAACGTATGAACATGGTATCTTTTGGTCTCAGGGGTTGAAACTTTTGGGTTCTTATGTATGTATATTTACTAGCAGAACATTGATTTGAAAATTTTAATTGCAGGAAGCATGTTTAGTTATAGCTTTCTCTGTAATGGAGCCTACATGAAAAATAACGTACTCGGCATTAGTGACCCAGTAGGGAAAAATTTGCATCAGAAAATGAAAATAATGATGAAATGCTTTACTACTTTCATAAATGACAAAAATAAATAAATTTTCTCAATAATATCTGGGCCAGAAGAATCGTAATTACCAAAAATAGTTGTACCGACCGTAATGGCGGACAACAATAGGGCAAGATCGTAACTAATAAAACTTTTAATAACTGCAGGAAAGGCCACAGTTCTTCTATAAATAACTGATGGTTTCAGTAGTAACAAATAACATTTTGTATTCTGAAAACAATGTTGGCAAATTAACAATTATTACAGGCCTCTTAATATGAAACGCAGGAATAGTGCTTCTTGATAGGTCAACGGTACTAATCGAAAAGGTACTATGACTTCTTTATCAGACAAGCGAAAATTAGCAGAGTATATGTTGTCTCCTTTTGTTATGGTGTACACAGATAATAAATCGTACTTATTTCCTTTGTTCTTTTCACTCGATGCACTTCACATGAAGAAAGTCTACGTTTTTCACATTTTACAGAAAAATATTAAGTTTTTTTTTTCGAGTATACTCACAAGGAAAAATACACCAGGAGACGGCACAGGCTCCGCTGGTTACGAGAGCTGGTTTGCTCAAGCATACCTTAGCACACTCGTCTTATCATCAATTCGTCGATTTTTATTCAAGTCCGTAAAATACAAACTGTTTTAAGAAATAATAACTGCAATGAACATTGAGCCAAAGAACATTTTGTGTCTATTTTGACGATTATCTTATACTCTAGAATGTTAAGTTTCCTAGGACTTTATTTAAATGGTCATACAGCTTGCCAACTGCTACAAAACGATGTTTTCTCGTAGTTCGTTGGCTGATTATTAATTTCAATCTTTCTTTAACCGTCGTTTCGTAGCTCGAAAGTATTTCATGACAATATTTTGAGACTATTTATAGATTTTTTCGAGTTGATTTCTTGCAGAAAGATTCACAGAAGCATGGTAAATATTTGAGTGATCAGCAAACATACATTAATACAACGAACTTCTGTATATTCCTCGTGTCCGCTTAGTTCTAGTTGATGGTCACCTCTTTTAGTGCTTTTTCTGTCATCTTATTTTACGTTGGCTTACTTACCTCTGTTTTCACAAGTTCTCCCTCTTCTTTATCTCCCTCATTCATCCAGTGTGTGTGTGTGTGTGTGTGTGTGTGTGTGTGTGTGTGTGTGTGTGTGCGAATATTTTAATTTTTTCTGTTTTTGCTGTCTTTTTAAGCTTCTGTAAAGAGTAGAGCAATCAGCTATTGCATATCGTAGCGTAGTCGTTTATAATCTGTTTTCCACCTGCTATTGCCCTCTGTATGTGGAAGTTTTCTTCCGTAGTAAGTTTCGGGTGTAAGACAGAGTATAAATTTTGGATATAAGCTGTAGCCGAATTTGTGAATTTTAATTGGACGGAGTTGGTGAGGTACTAAGAATCAACAAATGTGCTCTGTGATTATTTGCTCTATAGGACACAGAAATGTTCATAATAAGTCTTTTAAACTTGACGCTTGTCTGTCACAGGGATACTGTCTCACAACAGTTACATCATTGTTGTTGCGTGCTTGAAGCTGGATTGTGTCAGTGGCCCTACCCTGTGTCCCCGACTTCCTTCTGAGTCGCTCAGTCTGTTCGGTATCTTTTTGAAGTCCCTCTTTTTCAAATACATTCTTATTTTATGTTATGTTTTATTCTTATGTGACTTGTGATCTGTGAATTAATCTATCTTCTTCTGTGCCCAGTATGTTAGTAACTCTTTCATGGTTGATGAGAGACACACGCAGTTTTTGCCCAGTATGTTAGTAACTCTTTCATGGTTGATGAGAGACATACGCAGTTTTTAGCATTGAGACGTCTAGTGCTATTACCTAAGGTGGTGGAAGATACTTCAGCTCGACAGCTGTGGATGATCAAGTGGAAAGTGGCGTGTGTTTGTAGCAGGTTCCACGAAAATCAACTCAAAATACTATCTTGTACGTTCCATAGATATCTGAAAGAGTTTACTTACGCATTGTAGACATTATTTTGTAACACTTTACACTATAACCAATAAATAGGGAGTAATAAAAGATAACAATTTTTTGTTGATTTGAATTTCTTGAATTATTTGGTTTTCCTCTGTCACAGCAAAGTTGCTTCAATGAAAATATAGTGGCATAAACAACGGTATACGTGAATATGCGCTCTAAATGCTGACAACGTCCTCTCGGAAAAAAATGTCGAAAAGGACTTTCGGGTTCTTTTTGGATCAAAGTTTGTCATTCTTTTTCGAGAAGACAGCATATTGACGGAACGTAAACGTAATTAATGAGTGAAAATATAGTTTAAAGTTAAAGCAAAGTGTGTTTTATTTTCTTACCAATTGATTTACTAGAATCCGCCAGAGACGAGGTGACAGACATGGTCTTCATTACAAATCAAACATAAGGTAAATCTTGGTGGCTACGAGAGTGCCATCAAACTGATAAAGTAAGAAACATGCCTATTTTATAACTGATCTTCTTTGCAAAGAAATTGAGGGTATTTGTGACGTTAATGGATTACGTTAGTGAAATTCTGTTTCTTTCTTTCGTCTGTGATGTGCACCACAGATATAATCACAGCTGCCCATTGTACTGTAATCTCGCGAGCGGAACAACAATTTTGCAGTCCACATATCTGAAAAAAATTCAAAATTTTCTGAATCAAAAACTTTCTCTAATAAAAATTCTCACTTTATTTTGAAAATTTACACTACTATTGGTGACTATAACATCCACGTAATAAGTGTAGAGGAAAATATCAATTTATATAAAGCAATAATGTAATATTTTTCTTTCATTAGTGAACTCCTCTGTTATGAGACACTTACACATAGACACCCAGTAGAGATGAAAACAGAAAACATTGCTGAAAAAGGTCACAGAAATAGGAAACATTAGTAATGAATAGTAATATGAAAAACAGGTAGCTGGTCATACAAACGCCGAGTAAGGAACCAAATTCGTACAATTATTGCGCTTTCTACGAGATATAAAGTCAAAGAATCAGCTAGACAAATTGCTAACGTAACCTCAAAGTCTTTTAAAATTATCTGAATGATCGTTTTGATTAGAAAGTTTTCCAAATGCGTAATGTTTCAGTAGTAACCGAAAGTTTTGTTGCTAGAACCTTCAATAGTAGATGCTTTACCGCTGAGGCTTAAGTTTCTTTCCTTGTTGGTCATTGTCGTATCTAGGTTAGTTACAATAGTTGTACCTTAAATCATTGAACGAAAGTAAAGCGTCAGAAGAAAACCGAACAACGAATCGTTATCTGAGCGCAAATGTTCAGGTGAACTCAGACAGTGCAACGACTGAGATAAATGAGTTAGTGACCGAAAAGGGAAATACACTGTACAGAGTGGTAGTACCTCATATGCAAATCTGGGGCCGGGTTCGGCACAAGAATGCACAGAAACGTATGTAATAATGAAAGATGTGTTAGCCTTGTTGATGACGTGTCCTTGCAGCCACAAGACAGTAACACACGTAGAGAAAGATGTGTCACCAGGCTCCACACTGGGAATCCACATGAACGGGAATAGAAATTTTATGTCACCGATTATTGGTGACGTGGCTTCAAACGATGCGGTAGGCGTGAATTTAATAATATAATACATGCAGTCAATGTTTACACAAATAAATGGTAAGTTCGACGGTGAATTTTCCTAAGTTCTTGAGGAACAAGAAAAAGTTACATGTCGATTACAACATATCGCAGCTAAACAAGGTTGCAAGTAGCGTATCACTAGTGAACAACAAATGTATCCGACATTCAAACAAAAGTATCTGAATTGCAATCGATTTGCAGTGAATTTCCAGAGAGTGTTTAGAAACTGTCAGAGGAATTGGGTTTCATTAGACTAGAACAAAGAAAGGTAAATGATGGCATGAAAAAACTAAACAATGATACCGAGAGATGCGCATTTCGCAAAGACTCTGCCCTCGTACAAAATGTGGCACATGCGCATCCAACCTGCCTACAGGAAACCGAAAGAATGATATCTGCTAAAGAAACTAACTTCACAGTAAAAGTATACAGGAGCATCAAAGCTACGGTGCAGCAGATGCAATCCGGATTAGCGCCATGCAAGGTCCATGTACCCGAATGAGGTGTAAACGAATTCGGTAACACATACAATAATTTGCCTCACTTGCAAGAAAGTACGTACTCACTTTTTCCAACACACAATGCCATGGAAATAAGCTATAGTACTCGTAACCAAGTACTTATGCCAGCAACTAATCAAGAAAATCGCCAGGTAACGTCACCTATGCCAATGACATAAAACCTTGTGGAAGAACCCTTACTTGCCTGTTAAAGCACCACCAGTTTCAGGTTTTGTTATTAGAATCGAAGCAAGGGCATTCGATGGTATTTATAAGGTCCTTCTGTAATGTACTCTGGCGAAATCGGACAAATGTTCAAAAATACAGCAAGTGGCAGGCTTCTTGTAAAGAGATACTTTATTATGCATGCAGGTATAACTCAGCGATTCCAAACATACGCACAATTTTAATAAGCATTCTTAGACAAATTTTGGTTGTATTCTGTTGAAGAACGTCTTAGAAGTCAGGTATTCAATCTGGAACCCTCACACATTAAACAAAGGGGCTTACGGGGGTACTTTGATAATTACATTAATAAAACGAGGTACTGAAGCAAACCAATTTTTCATACATATGTTATTCAGATCCTTAAAGGAAAATTACCACGAAATATGAGAGAATAACTTGTGACAGTGCCCGAAACAGATTTTGAGTACTTCCTTTCCGTATTGTATTGCAGTGATCTCATTCTTGAAGATGTGAAGGGATGAGCTAACAATTCAGATATCGACGTATAATGCAAGGTGGAATAGGAACCCCAACACTATCAACAACAATAATAACAACTCCGGCAGCTGGCACCTCCCTACTTCGCTAATAGCCAATAATAAGGATAATAAACAGGGAAGTGCATATTACCGTGTAAGTAACAACAATTACAAGGCACGGGGAGAGCGCCGATACGACGCCAGGTGTGAGCCAGAATGTAGCAAAATAATCATAACAGTGGCGTGGTAATACTGGCAAATTGTTCCGGGAGCTACTTGGATAAACAGCAATATGCATGGAAATTGCACGCCAGAAATGTCCAAACGGAGCAACGCAAGGAGGTCAGTCACGTTAGTCAAGATCCACACCGCAACGTGAACGCTAATTGGAGTAACGGGGGCCACGCAGTAAATATTATTGATGTTAACAGATACCAGCAGGGCCCAACCGCTGCCCCCGACCGAAAACTCGAATCATCTGTACTGAGTCCCTTGGCCTTGGCTGAAGGGCAAAGTGGGAGCGAAACCGAGCAACACATTCAATTCCTCAGATACGAACTCAACCAAGGAACTAATCTTGAATTTATCGACATGAGAGTATGTTGATAGAATGTAAATACAGATGTTGGGTTAAAATGTTCTTTAAAGTTAAAGGAAAGAGTCTTTTATTCGCTTATCAACTGATTTACTACAACCCGCTGGAGATGAATTCACGGGCATGGTCTAGATTACAAATAAGATGAACAAAGCATCTGGGCTACTGCCAGGGTTTCACCAAACTAATAACGCAAAAAACATAAATTTCATCTATAAATGGCCTGCTCTGCAAAAAAATTGTACGAATTTGTTGCGTTAATGAATTATGTTAACGAAATTGTACTTTCTTTCTCCCGTTTATAATGCACACCATATGCATAGTCACAGTTGTCCATTGTAGTAATTTCACGAGTAGAACAGTAATTTTACAGCCCATTTTTCTGACAAAAATTCAAAATTTTCTCAATCAAAAACCTACTCTTATAAAACTGCCTCCCTTTAAAAAATTACACAACAATTACTACAATTGTCGGTAAATGAAGAGATGGACCTAGTTAGAACAGAGGGACACATGTGTATCGCTTCACTGATGTTCAAAATCGGTCAACTAAAATTTTTTACTCATGCGTTTGTGATTGCACATTTGTAGTTAGCTTAAATTTGTAATTCACCTTCCAAGTGTTTACTAAACCATTTTTCATTCTTTTCAAACGAATCATCTGATGACGACTCGCAAAGAAGTTAAAACCGGTTAAGGTGCCATTTGCGTGCGCCGAGACTGAAAAAACACTGAGCCAAAACATTATTTCCACTGCCACCGCGACACTGAATACCATCTCCATGTTTTGCGGGCACCTGAACTGGTAGGAATATAGAAGGCGAGCAGAGACGAATGGGAAATCATTATACCAGTGGTGTGTAACACAACTGGAGTAATTCATTGAACTAAGCTGCTTACAAAAAGAACAAACTGTTATGGCCCAGCGCGTAGCAGCGAACATCTCGGAAATTGCTAAGCCGGTCGTCTGTTCGTGTGCTATCGTCATGATCATCTCCGGAAAGTCAGTGAAATCGTAAGTGCATGACAATGTGTTTGACTTGCATGCCTCATCACGAAACTTCAATGTCGGAGACTTGCCCAGCCTGTAAAGTAGGATAGGTGGCGACTTGGAACAGATCTGACGATGGAGTACAACACTGATTGAGGAATAAAATGTGTTTTGGTGAATACCGTTCAGTGCATATTGTAGAACATAAGAAACCGCAGAAGATGATGCCAAATTATTCCCATATTGACCCAACAAGATCGTCATTTACAAATGTGTGAGGTCGCTGATCTTCGAGATTGAACCATGGATCAATGGGAATACATCATGTGATGAGATGAATCACGTTCAAGGTGTATAATCGTGTACGAATACACCGTTATCCTGGCGAATGGTTGCTCGACGGGGCCTGTGGTGGCAATTGAAGGCACCATGACAGACGTGGACTGCCTGTATCGGCTCGTGTGAGCTGTCTTTTCCATTGAGGATGGCATCTTCCATCAGGATAACTGTCCCTGTCGTAGAGCCATTTGAGGAGCATGTCTACGACGATGACTTGGCAATCAAATTCCCATCATCTGAACCCGGTAGAGAACGTATAGGACATTATCTGGCCTCATTCCGTGCCCACAAACTACTGGTTCGTAGTCTACGGCAACTGCGTTACTTGGGACTAGACATCTGGTGCCACATTCCTCTGCAAATCCACTAAACGTTTACTGAATCCATGTCCAGCAGAATCGCAGCTGTTCTCGTTTCCACGTGTGGACCAGCACCTCATCGAGCATGTGGTCACAACCCTTCGGCTCATAAGTGTAGGTAAAGGAGTTACATTTCGTTTATTACTGCCTATTACACTTTCATGAATAGAAAAACATTTTCGGGTAAAGTAGTTCAAACGGCAGACCTCAAAGGTACTTTACTAGCGTGTGAAGTTCAACGCTCTATACTGTGATGGTGAACAACAGTTAAAAATTAGCAGTGGAATCTGAAGTATAAAATTAATTTAAGCACGTGTAAATTGACAAACAACGCTATGTGATTTGTCGGAGATAGTATCAGTCTGAAAATGTGATAAGGAGTGATTGATTCCAACACTGTTCAGATACATTAGTGTCTGTTTGTTATCAGACGGATCCACATATTCTCTGGGTTTACCTATTGTTTATTTTTCTGCAGAGCGTGTTTATTTCATCCCAATGCAACATAATTTAAATCTCCGCAATCTTCCTAATGCCCACAACTTCTGGGAATGTGTGTAATATATTCCGTGTCCAATGTTATAGCCTGCGGTGCTCTAAACCCTATGTGGTTAATACATACAACAGTTCTCCTTGAAAAACCCTTCCAGATGTTCAATGGTTTTATTAGTACGGTACTTCCAGGATGTTTTATCAAACTGTGCAGACTTCTGATAAAAATATCTCACCTTCACGTTCTCGTACATTTTCATTTCTTACTTTGTCTATTTCAGATGACTTTTTGTAGCAGGAAATTAAAATTCCTTCCGGTTCTCTGCCTGCTCTGCAGTTTTTACTCTTTCTCACTGCTGGGTTTCACAGAGAAGAGTCAGAAAGGTCCATACTGCGCATATATCTGAATTCACTACTCTGTCGAAAAAAGTTTTTATCGTCGGGAATAATCAGCTTCTGATGTCTCGTTCGCTTTTAACATTTTGTGTACTTTTCTTCCTAGACGGAAAAATCTTCTGTCTTCTTCTTATTCTTCTTCCTCTTCTTTCTACGAGTTTTCTGCAACATGCGGCGTCTCTCGCAGTCAAGTTTCCATGTCCTTCTATCCTGCCAGACCTCTTCTTGCATGACCCAGTCCAGCTTCGCAGGCCTCACTCCGTCGTTCCAATTAAGCAAAAAACAGTGTGTGAAATCTTATGGGACTTAACTGCTAAGGTAATCAGTCCCTAAGCTTACAGACTACTTAACCTAAATTATCCTAAGGACAAACACACACACCCATGCCCGAGGGAGGAGTCGAACCTTCGCCGGGACCAGCCGCACAGTCCAATTTAGCAGGGGTCTTCCTCTTTTTCCGTGTCGTGAAGGTTTCCAGTGCCTTAGTTTAGAGGGCTATATTTTCTCTGGCATTCCTCTAAAATGTCCATACCATGTTTGCCGTTTATTTTCAACTGTGTCTTCAACAACTTTTCTAACTTCCATCTGTTCTCAAAGCACTTCATTTCTTATTTTGCCTCTTCATGTTACTTCACAACTTCGTCTCTAAATCTTTATTTCCATTGCCTCTAAGTTTTTCTCCTTGTCCCTGAAGACTTCCCACAGTTCAATCTTCTACTTGGAATATAATAATTTTCTGCTCTCCTTTGTCTCACGTTTTACGTACATAGTACTAGGCCAATTATAAACACTAGTACTTTTCTAGTCCATCGATACTGTTTGAAGGAAATCAATTCTCCGTGCACTAAATGTAAATTCGAAGTGCTGCCGTCTTAACCGCATCCACCGCCTACACAGCGAGGTATCTCTGCCATCTCCTCCGTGGGGAAGACTGTAGGGTCAGCCTGACGACTAACAACACAGTCCCACGCCACACAACTGAGCGTTGCGGGTTGCCGCCAACTCAAGGTACTTGCTTTTAAACCACAATACCTTCCTTGACAGATTAGCTCGGTGTCAGTTCTGTCAAACATGTCCGACGTAACAGACGCCACTCATGTCTCTAATTCTATAGGCACTACAGCTGTTTGATTAAAAAGTTGCAGTACGGGCGCACAAGCAACGTCCAAACACCTACAGGAACCAAAAGTCGGCGAGTAATGGGTTAATGGGTGGGAGTCATTGCGACGTGACGAGCAGGAAGTTAGGAATTTTGGTCTCAAGGAAAGCGTACCTAGATGACTGAGGCTGTTGAAGCAATCAGTCTAGAGAAGCGGAGCATCCCGGGTTCGACACCAGGTCTGGCACAAATTTTCACCTCTCGCCGCTGCATCACCGCGAAGTTCTGTGCGGCTGGAAGTCATTATTTGCTTCCGGTCTATTTCCCATCATGTTTCCTTTCCTTAAGTTATATAGCCTATCCTGCCTACAGCAGCCGCTGCAGTATTGGGCGCACCACATCCACCGGATACAGCTGACACTGAATCACGTCCGTGACCCACGTGACATCTTTCTGGTATTCCTCCGCCTGGCGGCCTTCTTAGAACACCATGCAGCAATTCGCCAGTTAGAGTGATTTATTGTCTCCATCTCGACGTCTCGACTCGACAGTGGAAGTACAGCCGGTATACTCGTCAGAGCACAGCGCTCGCCAGTGACTCTAGATACATCGTCAGTACTGCAGTGTTTCTCGATTGTGACCAACAGTGTGCTCACCTTGCAGATTCCATAAGTACTACCGTGTTAGCGGCCAATCTTCATCAGATTATAACGATCTTTAAGTTCCCTTTACGTGGAAGCTATTTCAGAAGCTAACAATATTGTGTACTTTCACTGTTGTAACAACTCTCATTTGTTCTACATTACCAGGTCACATTTCTCTTCTTGTACGCGCATCACCCACAACAGGACACTACGCGAAGGACTTTGCTTATGCAGTATCCTGTAGGTCCTCATGCCGTACGAATTTTACATTTTCCAAAATGCTCTAGTCTTACGACGTTGCGGATCCATGCTGCTGTGGTTAGTAACACATAACCAACCCTTAGAAGATAACAAGCTAACACTTAAGCCGTGAAGAAGTAGCCCAAAATCTGTTTCAATCTTCACCGTGCGGTTGCGTCTACCGTTGTGTATTTGATGGCTAGTTCACACGTCATTCTCTGTAATCAGCGGGGAAATTTCATTCTCCTCCGTATTAAAAGGAATTTTCAATGTGAAAGATATTTAGAACATTAATGGAAGGGAAGATATAATTTATAATAATTACTCGTTATAATTTTAGCTGGCGTACAGTTTCATGACTTACATCCGAGCTCACCTTCTTAACTACGTTTACAGCTTAATACGTAAACCAAGTGCTTGTCCAGCTTATATTGCGGTCGTGTAGGCTGCAGTTATCCGGAACTCATTTTAACGGCAAAAACAGTGGAACGTACTGACATGAGGGAGTGCTATGCGTAATGTGCCTCCAAGAGGACGACTTTCGCCTGCCAATGACAGGTGCAGTTACAGGGCTGACGCAGTAGTAAGGTAACAGCTAGGCGACCACCACGCAGCTGTTACAAAATTTAGAAACGAGGCAGCTGGGGCAAAAGATATGAACTGGAAAATAGTATTCGCCTACACAGATAAAATAACGCGTTCATTCCCTGATTCTGTTGCAAGAGGTTATCGGCTACACCCATAGAATTCACCTCCAGGAGAGGTAATGGCCTGGGGTTGACGCGATAGGACCATTAGAGAGAAGTGTGGAGGCGCCATTATACGAGCAGCAGACCGTAGCGACGGAATAACGAGAAGAAATAATGGCCATTACGAGGGGAATAAAAATGGGGTAAACTGAAGTGTAGCAAATTCACCGTGTCAGCGTAGACGGTGGGACAGAATACCCTAACAACCGCGAGAATTACCTCTTCTGTTGAGTATATTGGACGCCTCATTCCTGCACTAATAAAGCGTGGAATTGTTTATATGAATCTTAATCAAGCTGAAATGTAATGAAGGAAAGGTAATAAGCAGATAATTTACATTTCCAATATGAGCTCTTGCTGAAACTGGAAGAATGTATCATTTAGTGCTTCTTTAACACAATTTTCTAAAAATTTTGCTATACGTTTTTAGAAGAAAATAAATTGTTATATACTTTATGATGTATTTTTTGTGTCTTCACAAAATGTACCAGCTATATTCGCTGGGAGTTTTTCTATATATTTACTACAGATTTCTGTGGTGGTGGGGGCTTTGTATCCTTTCCAGATACTACTATTACTATTTTTCAGCTATATTGAGTTTCGCATACATTCAAGAATGTAACTATCGATCTGTTCTATCTTGCGATTTCTTCTCAAAACGCCTTGGTTATTTACAGCGCAAAGTTTTGCGAAGACTTTTCGTTTTAAATTTTTCAATTCGTGTAGAGGATTTTTATTCGCATGGTGCCACTGAAATTACCGATCTGTGATGCTGTCATTAGGCCTGACTTTAATAGTGGAAGTAACAGTATGCTAAGAGTGTTTGAGAAGCTGGGAGGGAATCTGAATGAACACAATATGATGGAGTTCACCATGTGATCAAGGAAAGTGTGGAAAAGTGGACTTGTAGGCCAAAAACATAGAATACTCGTTTTTCTAATGTTTGAAGCTCCTCTGTTTGTTCTTCCGTGTTTGCGATTTAAAAACTGGGTTGTTTTGGAAATCAGCATTATGCAAACGCAATCAGTTTATTTTTTATATTTACCCAGACATGTTTCGATACCAATGTGTCTTCTGTGGGTAAAATTTTTATTTCTGCAATGTACAATATCACATTTACAATAATTTAACTGCCGCAGGCCTTAGAATTACAATATGTGTAATTTGCTTTGTTTTGTTTAGACACTAAGTTAAAATTACATCGCTAATTGAACTGTATTGTTATACACTGGTTTTAGTACTCGTTTTGGTCGTTTTTTCGACAGCATGTCATCTTCAAACTAGCCATGAAGAAAATTATTGCGTATTTGCTTAGTACTGCTCCGAGGGTAGAATTTACGTACGTTTCTGTATTTACATTTGTCGTCCTGTTTCGTGTCTCTGGTTGGTGTCTCGGTCAACTGCTATTTAGTGTATTGTTTTCAATCAGTTTTTCACAAATTTCGGCTCACATGCACTTTCACAAAATGTGGCGAAATGTGATCTGAGCAGACACTTCTGACAACTTACTCAGTGGGAGGTGTTACGTTATTGTCACTGCTCACTAGTTCACTGTTGGTTTTGTGTTTGTTGTGGCGCTAATTTTGAATGTTTCGTCATAACTGATGTGATGTGGCTGCTGGGAGACGACAGAAATTTTTACATATATATATATATATATATATATATATATATATATATATATATATATACACTCCTGGAAATGGAAAAAAGAACACATTGACACCGGTGTGTCAGACCCACCATACTTGCTCCGGACACTGCGAGAGGGCTGTACAAGCAATGATCACACGCACGGCACAGCGGACACACCAGGAACCGCGGTGTTGGCCGTCGAATGGCGCTAGCTGCGCAGCATTTGTGCACCGCCGCCGTCAGTGTCAGCCAGTTTCCCGTGGCATACGGAGCTCCATCGCAGTCTTTAACACTGGTAGCATGCCGCGACAGCGTGGACGTGAACCGTATGTGCAGTTGACGGACTTTGAGCGAGGGCGTATAGTGGGCATGCGGGAGGCCGGGTGGACGTACCGCCGAATTGCTCAACACGTGGGGCGTGAGGTCTCCACAGTACATCGATGTTGTCGCCAGTGGTCGGCGGAAGGTGCACGTGCCCGTCGACCTGGGACTGGACCGCAGCGACGCACGGATGCACGCCAAGACCGTAGGATCGTACGCAGTGCCGTAGGGGACCGCACCGCCACTTCCCAGCAAATTAGGGACACTGTTGCTCCTGGGGTATCGGCGAGGACCATTCGCAACCGTCTCCATGCAGCTGGGCTACGGTCCCGCACACCGTTAGGCCGTCTTCCGCTCACACCCCAACATCGTGCAGCCCGCCTCCAGTGGTGTCGCGACAGGCGTGAATGGAGGGACGAATGGAGACGTGTCGTCTTCAGCGATGAGAGTCGCTTCTGCCTTGGTGCCAATGATGGTCGTATGCGTGTTTGGCGCCGTGCAGGTGAGCGCCACAATCAGGACTGCATACGACCGAGGCACACAGGGCCAACACCCGGCATCATGGTGTGGGGAGCGATCTCCTACACTGGCCGTACACCACTGGTGATCGTCGAGGGGACACTGAATAGTGCACGGTACATCCAAACCGTCATCGAACCCATCGTTCTACCATTCCTAGACCGGCAAGGGAACTTGCTGTTCCAACAGGACAATGCACGTCCGCATGTATCCCGTGCCACCCAACGTGCTCTAGAAGGTGTAAGTCAACTACCCTGGCCAGCAAGATCTCCGGATCTGTCCCCCATTGAGCATGTTTGGGACTGGATGAAGCGTCGTCTCACGCGGTCTGCACGTCCAGCACGAACGCTGGTCCAACTGAGGCGCCAGGTGGAAATGGCATGGCAAGCCGTTCCACAGGACTACATCCAGCATCTCTACGATCGTCTCCATGGGAGAATAGCAGCCTGCATTGCTGCGAAAGGTGGTTATACACTGTACTAGTGCCGACATTGTGCATGCTCTGTTGCCTGTGTCTATGTGCCTGTGGTTCTGTCAGTGTGATCATGTGATGTATCTGACCCCAGGAATGTGTCAATAAAGTTTCCCCTTCCTGGGACAATGAATTCACGGTGTTCTTTTTTCCATTTCCAGGAGTATATATATATATATATATATATATATATATATATATATATATGTGTGTGTGTGTGTGTGTGTGTGTGTGTGTGTATGTGTGTGTGTGTGTGTGTCTCTCTCTGTGTGTGTGTGAGAGAGAGAGAGAGAGAGAGAGAGAGATATGGAAAGAGGGGTGGAGAGGAAACAGAAGTCTTGTTCTATGTTTTTCTTATTTTTATTGTTATTATTTTTTAATTCGGTTTCACTGTTATGTTTTTTGTGGGGTGTCGCCTTTGTATAGTTCATTGAGTGTTCCACACAGTGTTTTGTTGCACAGTGTTGTATTTTCATTCTGGACTCTCTCTCCCTATATTATTGCTTTTTGATGTGGTAAATTTCCTCTATTGTGAGTTTTTGACTGTTGATTACTCTCAGGATCTTAAGATCAGTCCCCATGTTTTTTGGGTGGTAGTGTCCTTGTATTAGATGGTCTGCAAAAGTGGAGTGTGTACTGCCACTTCTTATGGCTCTGAGGTGATCAGAGTACTTCGTTTTGATATTTTTGCATATCTGGCCTATTTAGACCGACTGGCATGGAAAACAGGTTAACTGCAATATTCGAGCTTCGGAGAATTTGTCTGCAGAGGTGTTCTTAGACTTTAGATTCTTCTGTACTCTGTTGTTAATACGGAGTGTTATTTGTAGGCCCTGTTTCTTCACTATGTTCCCCACCCTGTGGATGTTTTGGTTACTATATTTCAGTATGTGCCGTACTGCACTCTTTGTGGGTGTTCCTGGTACGCTGTGATTGTCTAGAGATTGTGCTCATGGTTCTCTGTTCTGCCTGGTGATTTGTTGATGGTTTGTGCTCATTTAATTTGCTTTTTAATTTTGTTGTTCAGTTTGTTTATCATTTGCATGCTGTACACATTCTCTTTGGTTATTTGGTGTATTGTATTTCGTTCCTATATGTAGTTGAGTTTGTCCAGTGGAGTGCTGCTGAGCCTCTGTAACATGTGTCTGAAACTTGAGTGTTTGTTTGCTTGGTGGTGGTTGGAGTTGATGTGAATTGTTGTACTTGTGGCTGTAAGTATCCCGAAAATTCCAAAATTATGTTCGTTATTGATTCTGTGTACGGTAATGTCTAAGGAATTAAGTTTCATTTCTTCTTCTGTCTCAATGGTGAATTTTATTTTTGGGTGAGCTGTGTTTATGTCAATGTGTAATGGTTTTACTTGGGTATCTGTTTCATCAATCAAGCAAATGATGTCATCTGGATATCGGTACCAGTATATAATCTTATATTGTTTTGAATTAATGATTTTATTGAATATTTTGTTTTCAATGTGGTTTAGAAATATGTTTTTTGCAAGTAGACCACTGATGGTGAGCCCATTCTTAGGCCATCTTTCTGCTGATACAACTCTTTGTAAACATTTGTGTACGTGGATGTGATGTCAAAAGATACCAGGGTTGCTGTTGATGGTATGTTTATGTCTTTTATCTTTGTGGGTGTTCCTGGTACGCTGTGATTGTCTAGAGATTGTGCTCATGGTTCTCTGTTCTGCCTGGTGATTTGTTGATGGTTTGTGCTCATTTAATTTGCTTTTTAATTTTGTTGTTCAGTTTGTTTATCATTTGCATGCTGTACACATTCTCTTTGGTTATTTGGTGTGTTGTATTTCGTTCCTATATGTAGTTGAGTTTGTCCAGTGGAGTGCTGCTGAGCCTCTGTAACATGTGTCTGAAACTTGAGTGTTTGTTTGCTTGGTGGTGGTTGGAGTTGATGTGAATTGTTGTACTTGTGGCTGTAAGTATCCTGAAAATTCCAAAATTATGTTCGTTATTGATTCTGTGTACGATAATGTCTAAGGAATTAAGTTTCATTTCTTCTTCTGTCTCAATGGTGAATTTTATTTTTGGGTGAGCTGTGTTTATGTCAATGTGTAATGGTTTTACTTGGGTATCTGTTTCATCAATCAAGCAAATGATGTCATCTGGATATCGGTACCAGTATATAATCTTATATTGTTTTGAATTAATGATTTTATTGAATATTTTGTTTTCAATGTGGTTTAGAAATATGTTTTTTGCAAGTAGACCACTGATGGTGAGCCCATTCTTAGGCCATCTTTCTGCTGATACAACTCTTTGTAAACATTTGTGTACGTGGATGTGATGTCAAAAGATACCAGGGTTGCTGTTGATGGTATGTTTATATCTTTTATCTTTGTGGGTGTTCCTGGTACGCTGTGATTGTCTAGAGATTGTGCTCATGGTTCTCTGTTCTGCCTGGTGATTTGTTGATGGTTTGTGCTCATTTAATTTGCTTTTTAATTTTGTTGTTCAGTTTGTTTATCATTTGCATGCTGTACACATTCTCTTTGGTTATTTGGTGTGTTGTATTTCGTTCCTATATGTAGTTGAGTTTGTCCAGTGGAGTGCTGCTGAGCCTCTGTAACATGTGTCTGAAACTTGAGTGTTTGTTTGCTTGGTGGTGGTTGGAGTTGATGTGAATTGTTGTACTTGTGGCTGTAAGTATCCTGAAAATTCCAAAATTATGTTCGTTATTGATTCTGTGTACGATAATGTCTAAGGAATTAAGTTTCATTTCTTCTTCTGTCTCAATGGTGAATTTTATTTTTGGGTGAGCTGTGTTTATGTCAATGTGTAATGGTTTTACTTGGGTATCTGTTTCATCAATCAAGCAAATGATGTCATCTGGATATCGGTACCAGTATATAATCTTATATTGTTTTGAATTAATGATTTTATTGAATATTTTGTTTTCAATGTGGTTTAGAAATATGTTTTTTGCAAGTAGACCACTGATGGTGAGCCCATTCTTAGGCCATCTTTCTGCTGATACAACTCTTTGTAAACATTTGTGTACGTGGATGTGATGTCAAAAGATACCAGGGTTGCTGTTGATGGTATGTTTATATCTTTTCTATCAATTCACTGGTATTTTTAGGTTTCTGTTGTTTTTCAAAGTGAATACTTTCTGTAGTAATATATGTAAGTGTCTGGCTAGGTGGTACGATGGTGTGTTTTTGAAATTGATTATGGGCCTGCTTGGATAGCTATTTTTATGCCAGTAAACTATTGAGGCTGGGTGCTTTGGGATTCTTTTGTGTCATGTATTTTGCTAGAGTTTCTGTGACGCTGACTTTGAGTGTTTTTAGGAGTTTTTGTATGTTTCTCTGGAAGGATCATTGATATTTTGATGGCGTTGTTCTGCTCTATAAATTCTTGTGTTTTCTTGACGTACTCGTCCTCATTCATCATTATATGTGTATTCTCTTTGTCTGCTCTGGTGATGATTGCATTGTGTTTTTGGAGTTTTTTTAGTTTCATAGATATATTTTGCTCTGTTGTTCTCCTCTATTGTGTGTTTTAACTCTTCTGCTACAAGTTTCTGTGTCAAGTTGGCATTGAAATTTGGGTTCTCCAACTTTTCTTCTTGCTTAATTATGTGTTCTGTTTCTGTGATCAGGTTTCTATGATTTTGTGTGGCAAGTTTGTTTTTATGCAGTGTTTTGGACCCTTTTCAAAAACATCTCATTCTTGTTGCTAATTCTATGTCAGTTAGATTGATAAGTCTGTCATGGAACTGATGTTGGCCCCCACTCTGTCTTCTTTATCTATTTTTGTGGCAGATCTCTTGAGGATTTTTGTTTCTTTCTTTTGTGAGTAAGACCTGATTTCTTGAATTATTTCATCGAAATGGGTTGTTGTTTTTAATAGATTAGCTAATTCAAGGTGTCTTTTCTACAGCTAAAGATTAAGCTGCTGTTTTTTTCGCATACACGAAACGAATTTCTCGTTCTAACGAAATAATTTCTGCTTTTCTTTTGGCTGCTTGTGCTGCAGGTGACTTGTTGTTTACATAGACTTTTACAAAACCAGGGGTTATGTTATTACTTGCACAGATTATGTTAAACCTGATATTGAGGATACTTTTGTGCAGCTGTGCTGTTGTATTCTGGAATTTGTTTAGAGCTTTGTGGGAAATGCTTGGCTTGGCTTTGAGATACTCATATCACTAAGGTTTGAAGCTCTTCTTTTTGTTCTTCCGTGTTTGCACACACACACACACACACACACACACACACACACACACACATTATATACATTCTGCCTTTCCCAACAGACACACCACACCAGTTCTGACGAAACATTCAAAATTACCGTCACAAATAAACAGAAGATCAACGGTGAACTAGTGAGCAGTAACAATAACATAACACCCCCCACTGAGTATGTTGTCAGAAGTGTCTGCTCAGATCACGTTTTGTAAAAGTGCATGTGACGTGAAGTAGTGAGCGGAAATCTGCGAAAAACTGCTTGCAAATAATGCACTAAATAGCAGTTGATCGAGACACCAACCAGAGACATGCAACAGGACGAAAAATGTAAGTACAGAAACGTACATGAACTCTACCCTCCAAACTGTTCTAAACAAATACGCAATAATTTTCTACATGGCTAGTTTTCAGATGACAAGCTGTCAAAAAAAACGGCGAAAACAACCAAAAAAACCTGTATATAATATAACAGTTCAGTTAGAGACGTAATTTTAGGGTGAGTGTCTAAACAAAACAAAGCAAATCGCACATATTGCAATTCTAAGGCCTACGGCAGTTAAATTATTGTAAATGTGACATTCTACTTTGCAGAAATAAAAATTTGATGCATAGAAGATGACACATTGGTGTCGAAACATGTCTGAGTAAATATAAAAACAAACTAACTGTGTATGCATACGGCTTATTTTCAAAACAACCCAGTTTTTAGGAACATATATGGCTGCTGTTGCTTGAAAAACGCGGGAGCTGTGAGCAACTCAGTAATGCTAATGTGTGTGTGTGTGTGTGCGTGCGCGTGTACATACGGTTACCCGTAAAACTCCTTGAGCCTTTGAATAAAATTTCAGCATCATTTCTACTTTTACGCGGATGACCTGTGTGTTCATGTCTATCATATCGAACGTGCTGAACAGCAAAATTAATCATTGATCCTGTAATTGATGGCCATTCATACGTCTTTAAGACCACACTAAGTCTTGTTGCGAACGGAAAATTTCAAAGAGGTGAAAAAGATGTATCTCGATTCCTACAACCATGGAGACCTCTATGGTATTAAAGAAAGATGTAGGGTGTAAATGCTGTTCTGAGATGAAGAGGTTGGCACAGGAGAGGAACTCGTGTCGAACTGCATCAAACCATTTGAGACCAATAAGCTTTTCGAATATCTTAAAAAACGAATGAGAGAACTGAGGCTGTCCTCTGAAGTCTTAACAGATGTCCTATCTGCCTGTTCCTTCTTCTTATCAGTGTTTTCCTGGCCGACTCTGCGAGAATAGCCCTATTTCTTACCCACCAGTCCACCTCATTTTCAACGATCTTCTGTAGCACCACAACATCTCAAATGCTTCGATTCTCTTCTGTTCCGTTTTTCCCATAGTAAATGTTTCACCACCACACAACGCTGTGCTCAAAACGTACATCGTACAATTTCAGAAATTTCTTCCTCAAATAAAGTCCTATGTTTGATCCCAGCAGATTTCTCTTGGCTCTGAATGCCCTCTTGTCAGTTCTACTCCGCTTTTTATGACCTCTTTGCTCCGTCCATCACAGGTTACTATGCCGCCTAGGTAGCGAATTCCTTAACTTCATCTACTTAGTGATCCCCAATTTTCATGTTACGTTTCTAGCTGTTGTCATTTCTGCTACTTCTCATTACTTATGGAAATAGAAGAGGATGTAGATGAAGATGAAATGGGAGATATGATACTGCGTGAAGAGTTTGACAGAGCACTGAAAGACCTGAGTCGAAACAAAGCCCCCGGAGTAGACAATATTCCATTGGAACTACTGACGGCAGTGGGAGAGCCAGTCCTGACAAAACTCTACCATCTGGTGAGCAAGATGTATGAGACAGGCGAAATACCCTCAGACTTCAAGAAGAATATAATAATTCCAATCCCAAAGAAAGCAGGTGTTGACAGATGTGAAAATTACCGAACTATCAGCTTAATAAGTCACAGCTGCAAAATACTAACACGAATTCTTTACAGACGAATGGAAAAACTAGTAGAAGCCAACCTCGGGGAAGATCAGTTTCGATTCCGTAGAAACACTGGAACACGTGAAGCAATACTGACCTTACGACTTATCTTAGAAGAAAGATTAAGGAAAGGCAAACCTACGTTTCTAGCATTTGTAGACTTAGAGAAAGCTTTTGACAATGTTGACTGGAATACTCTCTTTCAAATTCTAAAGGTGGCAGGGGTAAAATACAGGGAGCGAAAGGCTATTTACAATTTGTACAGAAACCAGATGGCAGTTATAAGAGTCGAGGGACATGAAAGGGAAGCAGTGGTTGGGAAGGGAGTAAGACAGGGTTGTAGCCTCTCCCCGATGTTGTTCAATCTGTATATTGAGCAAGCAGTAAAGGAAACAAAAGAAAAATTTGGAGTAGGTATTAAAATTCATGGAGAAGAAATAAAAACTTTGAGGTTCGCCGATGACATTGTAATTCTGTCAGAGACAGCAAAGGACTTGGAAGAGCAGTTGAATGGAATGGACAGTGTCTTGAAAGGAGGATATAAGATGAACATCAACAAAAGCAAAACAAGGATAATGGAATGTAGTCTAATTAAGTCGGGTGATGCTGAGGGAATTAGATTAGGAAATGAGGCACTTAAAGTAGTAAAGGAGTTTTGCTATTTGGGGAGCAAAATAACTGATGATGGTCGAAGTAGAGAGGATATAAAATGTAGGCTGGCAATGGCAAGGAAAGCGTTTCTGAAGAAGAGAAATTTGTTAACATCCAGTATTGATTTAAGTGTCAGGAAGTCATTTCTGAAAGTATTCGTATGGAGTGTAGCCATGTATGGAAGTGAAACATGGACGATAAATAGTTTGGACAAGAAGAGAATAGAAGCTTTCGAAATGTGGTGCTACAGAAGAATGCTGAAGATTAGATGGGTAGATCACATAACTAATGAGGAAGTATTGAATAGGATTGGGGAGAAGAGAAGTTTGTGGCACAACTTGACCAGAAGAAGGGATCGGTTGGTAGGACATGTTCTGAGGCATCAAGGGATCACCAATTTAGTATTGGAGGGCAGCGTGGAGGGTAAAAATCGTAGAGGGAGACCAAGAGATGAATACACTAAGCAGATTCAGAAGGATGTAGGTTGCAGTAGGTACTGGGAGATGAAAAGGCTTGCACAGGATAGAGTAGCATGGAGAGCTGCATCAAACCAGTCTCAGGACTGAAGACCACAACAACAACAACTCATTACTTTCGCCTTTCTCCGATTTACTGGCAACCCATAATCTGTGCTGAGACTGTTGGTTCCATTCAACAGATTCTGTAGTTTTTCTTCACTTTCACTGATGATAGCAATGTCATCATTTTATTAATATCCTTTCACCTTGAATTTTAATACAACTCTTGAATCTTTCTTTCATTTCCATCATTGCTTCTTCAATGTATAAATCGCACAGTAGGGGAAAAATACTACATCCCTATTTGACAACCTTTTCAATCAAGCACTTATTATTGGTTCTGCTGACGCTCTTCCTCTTTATTGTTGTACGCATTGTATATTACCCATCTGTTCCTACAGATTACCCCTATTTTTCTCAGAATTCCGGACATATTGCAACATTTTACATTGTCGAACATTTCTTACAGGTCAAAAATATCTAAGAACGTGTCCTGATTTCTCTTTAGTTTTACTTCCATTAACAACCGTAGTATCGGAACTTCGTCTCTGGGGCCTTTATCTTTCCTAAAGTCAAACTGATCGTCCTCTAACACATCCTCACCTTTTCCTCTGTGTATTATTCTTCTCTGCAACTAGGATGCTGAGCTGTTAATTTTATTGTGCGACTGTTCTCTCACTTGTCGCTCTTGCTATCTCCAGAATTGTGTTGATGATGTTTTTCCTAAAGTCTGATGGTTTATATCCTGTCTCATACTTTCTACAATCCAAAGTGAATAGTCGTTTTGTCGCTACTTCCCCTAACTATTTTATAAAATCTGATGGAATATTATCCATTCCCACTGCCTTATTTGATCTTAAAACTTCCAAAGATATTTTAATTTTGACCCTAATACTATATTCCCTGTTTCTTCTATATCGTCACCAATTTCGTCTTCTTCGCGTCAGCAGAAAAATCTCCCCTCTCATAGATCCCAGCAGTGTACACTTCACACGCCTGCGCGCTCTCCCCTCTGCATTTAACAGTGAAATTCCCATCTTAGTCTTAATGTTACTGCCCTTGTTTTTTATCTCACCGAAGTGTGTTTAGATTTTTCTGTATGCTTATTCCTTCCGACAATAATATCTCTTTCATCTCTTCACATTTTTCATGTAGCCATTTTACCTTTATTTTCCCGCACTTCCTGTTTATTTTATTCCTAAGTGACATGTAATTCTGTATTCTTGACTTTCCGTGCACATTTTTCTATCTCCTTCTTTCGTCGATCAACTAATGTATTTCTTCTGTTACCCACGATTTCTTCGGAATTACCTTCCATTGAACCCAAGCTATTCTTTCCAAAATCTAGGATTATCCTATTTAGAGAAGTACACTCTTCTTCAACCAAACAACCTACTGAGCTATCCATTACCACAGTAGCTATGGTCTGAGAGAACTTGAAGCGTACCACTTCCTTCCTTAGTATTTCCCCATCACACTTCTTTGGCACACATTCTTCCTGACTAGTCTTTTAAACTTCAGCCTACTCTTCATCATTGCTTAACTGTGAACTGAGTCTATATCTGCTCCTGTATAAGCCTTACGATCTAATATCTGATTTCGGAATCTCTGCCTGCCCATGATGTAACCTAGTCGCAATCTTCCAGTACGTTCCTGCCTTTTTCAAGTATGTCTCCTCCTTTTGTGATTCTTGAATATAGCATTCGTTATTACCAAAATTCAGTTGGTCTTTCTCCTTTCGCATTCCTACTACATGCTCATATTCTCCCATAATCTTTCCTTTACTCCTTTCTACAACTGCATTCCAGTCTCCCATTACTGTTAGATTTTCATGTCCCTTTACGTACTTAATACCCTTTCAATATTTTGATATAATTTCTGTATCTCTTTCTCTTCTGCTTGCGACGTCAGCATGTACACCTGAAATATTGTTGTCGGTGTTGTTTTTCTGCGAATACTGATGGGAACTATCCTATCACTGAACCATTCAAAGTAACTCATTCTCTGCCCTACTTTCCCCAGTCATAACGAGTTCTACTCCGTTATGTGTGGATTCAGATTTAGCATTTCCGTTTTCAGGTTTTCTAGCTTCCCTACAAAGTCCACACTTCTGCATTCCACCCATCGACTCGTAGAACGTTACACTTTCATTGATCATTCAATCTTTTTCTCATGGTCACTTTCCCTCGGCAGCCTCTCCCAGAGATCCGAATGGGGGACTGGTCCGGAACCTTTTGCCAATGGAGAAATCATCATAACACTTTGTCAACTGCATGCCACCTCTCCTGTGGATACATATTATGTGTCTTCACTGCAGTGGTTTCCATTGCCTTCTGCATCTTCATGTCGTTGATCAGTGATGAGTCTTCCGGCTTTCAGGGCAATATCCCACTCCAAGAGCAGAAGGGTATCCAGACACTCTCCTGCTCTTTGACAAGGCCTTTGGCAGAACGAGAGCGACGTTTTATGTCGGAAGTCCTCGGCCGCTACTGCTGATACTTTCGCTACTTCTAGACCACGGGTGCATTATTATTATTATTATTATTATTATGAAAGCTTATACCCTGCTGAAATGAAAACCGCCACTTCTCAATAAGGGACAGCAGAGTTTCACGTGCAGACCATCAGTTGAGAACCACGCAGACTTCCGAGTCGCGGGAGCAAAATGCCTTCATATTTAAAAGAGAGTTGGAAGAGATCATGAATGGAATTTCTTAACCTCATAAACCGTTCTAAGGCGTCGGTTGTATGGGAAACCATCGCCGGCCTGTGTGGCCGAGCGATTCAAGGTGCTTCAGTCTGGAACCGCGCAACCGCTACGGTCGCAGGTTCGAATCCTGCCTCGGGCATGGATGTGTGTGATGTCCTTAGGTTAGTTAGGTTTAAGTAGTTCTAAGTTCTAGGGGACTGATGACCTCAGCAGTTAAGTCCCATAGTGCTCAGAGCCATTTGAACCATTTTTTTATTAAGTCCCATAGTGCTGAGAGCTATTTGGGAGCCATCAAGAGGATTTCAGGAGAAGGTGTAAGTCGCCCAGTTAATGCTGCAGTGTAGAATGTAGTTATCCATATAACGTTATTGTCCATGCAGTGCTTAAATTATGGGAGAAGATTACCGTACTGCCTATCGAGAGCCAAGTTTCTGCCAGCATTGAGAGATCACTGACTGGTCCGATGCTGATTTCAGCTCTAGCAACGGTGAAGATTACAACTCCCCGTTTTTAATTTGGGACGTCGGTTGGGCATTTTCTGTGTCATGTGATACATCATTTTCATTACGGGATGATGCGACGCTTCTGTGGGGACGTGTTGGGTTTTATTTACGAAACCAGACAATTTTCACACTCGTAAAAGCAAACTCCTTTAACTCCGCAAATCTCAGTAGTCACTGTAGTGTCCCCTCACCAGCTGCGAGGGAAAGATTTTGCATTATCAACCACTGTTTTTTCTGGCTCTTGGAATACAGACAACTCTCTAGCTGCTTCCTGCATTGGTTTTCAATATAAATTCACTCTGCTGGAGGCAACAAGCTCTCCGGTCGAGATACCACCTAAAAAGGTTTTTTTTTTTTTTTTTTTTTTTTTTTTTTTTTTTTTTTTTTTTTTTTTTAATTTGAGAAGGTCTACAATCCTGTGTGTAATCATAATATCCTCTAACAACTTCAGGTGTGGAGCTTTCATGGTTTTGCAGTTTTGCTGCGATCCTATCTGTCCCCACGTTATTTTAAATATAGAATTGGTAAAATGAAAACTGATAATTTTGTGAAGGAAAATAACGTCCCCAAAAAGTAGTGTCTGAAATATTACCTTCTTTCTAAGGGACGCTAAGGGCTTTCCGAGTATAGTAAGAAGTCGTGTGTGCTCTTTATAACTGGTCAAGTTATGTTTTTAATCTTGTAGAAATTAAAATGAGAATCACCATTTTAAATTTCAACTCTTCAGTGAAGTTGCAGACGCTCACTTTTGGTGAAAAGCTAAACTGATTGAATACCTCAGAGCGTATCTGCACATCTGGTATACAAATAATTTTAGTGACACTTTTACCTAATGTTCATTATTTAATGGGAAAAGGCATCGATTCCGAAGAACAATGCTAACCGAAACAATGCACGTAGTTATAACCTGATCGTTATTGCACAGTTATTTCCCGGGAACAATAACCACTGTGGCTAGCAATAATTTTTAATAAGTCCTGTAAATAGTATGGAATTTAGATTTGCATAATTAATTACGGTCGGCAGCTCAGACACGAGCAACAGTTAAATTTGAGTAATTACTGAACTGAAACTCAAATTGCGGAATAATTGCAATTGTTTTGGAAGGAAGTAGTGGGACAAATATGCGCACACGCTATTTTGATTGTAAAGCGAGGTAAGATAAAATGATATTATGTTAATTAAGAATGCACTGACATTATTTTCAATTGACAAAAAATATTAAGGATTACGTACTGGAAACCTGTCATGCGAAATGTTCTGGATAACATTTCTCACTGTAATGTTATCTGTCATAAGGTTTCGTGGAACAAACATTCACGACTAAGCGCTATTTCATAATCAATGTTAGATTAGAAAATTTGGTAATGATTTCGAAATTAGCAATAGTCACCTTTGCGCTGCCAGTGTTACGAAAGGCAGAAGCAAATGAAATATTTGTAAAACACATACCATAAAGTGATATATGAGTCACTTTGATTGAAATGGAATATGCAGTTTGCTATTGAAACTATTTTCATTTCGCTGATTGGACGCAGTGGAAACTTTACATTGCACAAAGAACTTTAATTACTGCTGCACCTAATTTCAGGAATTACTCGATTTAATTTAATTACAAATGTAATTACTTTTATCTTCAGTGAATCATCGCTTTCGCTCGTGACTTTCTCTGTATTTATGCTGAAAGGTCAGGACCTCGCTGATGGTTAATGAATCGTAATAATCAGCATCTCTCGCAACGTTTCTGACTCAGTACTGAAACTATTACGCTGGCAAGTTGTGCACGTTGCTGAAAAAATAACTGGCTTGATCTTACTTTTTGGCGAGTTGTTAGTGGTGCGACGTAATGCATTGTGTAATGACCATTATTGGCAACAGGCGCTTCTTTATCAATGAGCAACTTTTAATAATTTTTGGCCTCATAACACTCTTATTCCATTAACATTTCTTCTTAACCGCCTTGTAGTGAGGCCAAATATATGCTCGCTCACATTGTCACAATGTCTTGCCATGTTTACAACAAAAAACATGTGGAAGACTACTCTTATCTTGCATTATAGCGCAGCCACTTTTCGTCAGTACATCACGACACAAGACTAGTAATTCTCTAGTTTCTCTCTCTCTCTCTCTCTCTCTCTCTCTCTCTCTCTCTCTCTCTGCTACTGTGCGAGCACTTGCGCTCAACGATATTGTTGTCAACAATGGGACAGATATTTTGAATTTTCTATATTATATAAACTTCCCTGACTTCGACAGCGTTTCTACTAAAAATTCTTACAATATTATTTCCCAGTTGCATTATCATAATCATATTACAATTTTTAAATGAAGTATACTGTCAAAATTAATAAATTCCATACACACACAAGAAATTACTTTAAAATTACAGAATTAATTAACCGAAAGATCATGAAGCGCTGTGTTGTTTTGTTATAACCTAAGGAACCTGGAAACAAGACCTCTTAAGGCTCTTAGTATACTGAAATCTACAAGCCACAGGACATTGGGAGAGGACAACACAAATTTGCCCCAATTTTATACAATCCTTCTATGATCTCGGTTCGAGTGTGGATGAACAGTGTGCGAGGCTGCTCGATACTCTTACCGGTATCTGAAAATCTTTATTCACCATAAGGGTATCACGCTACCCAAAGGACGTTTAAGTCCATCCCACATCCAACATCTGTATGAGGCTGATGAACCTCCACTTTATATCAGGTGACATGGTGCGACAATCTTCCACATCGTTATGGTGGCACAATCACCTGTACAATACAATGTTGCTCGCCCGCCACTGGAGGACATTTTTTTTTAACCATTTGGCAGAGAAGCCACTCTTTCAGTAACTGTTTTAGAAAACATTACTGTTTTACACCTAAGGTGGATTATTTCAACACCTTGGCTTCTTAACACGCAGAGAGTTATTTTAGATATGAAGAAATTTTTAAAAATGGCACATCTAGTGTTGTCTTCGAATCCTTTTATAGCAATACTTTTCATAAGCACCACTATTTTTACTATTGTATACCAATGGATCCAAGCAGGGGCCTTACCTGACTGCTCAGTACTTCCCTAACCATATCTTGAGGATTCGCCTGTCAAATGCATTGTTTACAACACCGAAGTTTATGCGATTACGATGGTACTGGAGCAGATGTGGAGAGGTAGAGGGAACAATTTTCATGTCTGCCTCGAATCTTCAGTACCCTCTAAGCGATTTCATAGATGTGTCCACCAGAGAAAATGGTTCCGATTATTCAGGGCTCCTTCAAGCGTCTCCATAACAGGGTAAAGGTGGTATTGTTCTGCTGGATACAAGCGCACTTTGGAATCCAGAGAACTGAAGACCTTGACCTAATATCCAAGGAAGCTTGTCAGAGACACAATGCAGAATAATGTGAAACTTCCTGACAGATTAAAACTGTGTGCCCGACCGTCTGAGCTACCCAAGCACGTTTCACGCCCCATCCTCACAGCTTTACTTCTCCCAATACCTCGTCTCCAACCTTCCAAACTTTACAGAAGCTCACCTGCGAACCTTGCAGAATTAGAAAAAAAAAAAAAAAAAAAAGAAATGGTTCAAATGGCTCTGAGCACTATGGGACTTAACATCTGTGGTCATCAGTCCCCTAGAACTTAGAACTACTGAAACCTAACTAAACTAAGGACATCACACACATCCATGCCCAAAGCAGGATTCGAACCTGCGACCGTAGCAGTCGCGCGGTTCCGGACTGAGCGCCTAGAACCGCTAGACCACCGCGGCCGGCGCAGAACTAGCACTCCTGAAAGTAAGGATATTGCGGAGAAATGGCTAAGCCACAGCCTGGGGGATGTTTCCAGAATGAAATATTCACTCTGCAGCGGAGTGTGCGCTGATATGAAACTTCCTGGCTGTGGCTAAGCCATCTCTCCGCAATATCCTCACTAAAAGGCAAAAGAAAAGCTTGTGACGAGCACCAAGCTCCATAACGAAAACTATCTGATATGCTCTGTAATTAGAGTTTTCGAAACTCTAATTACTTTGTTAATAGCTTTTGTCAAGTTAAAATTAAAGAATCGTTTTCGTTTCAAAATCTCATCACTATCAAAAATAATGTAAAGATGGTACATATTTTAAAAAAAAGTCTTGTCTTAATTTTCACTTCTTGATACTGAGAACCTTCATATGAATATACCAGTTGAAACTTTAGAAATTATTTACAACTTTATGCAGGTCGGAGAAATAGATCCCATGCATATCGCTAAGCTATTGCAGTTAGCTAAACATTCTTATCTATTAATTATTTTACATTTAATACGAAAATTTATCACCAGATAAATGGCCTTGCAACGGGCTCAAGTCTTTCAAAAATGTTTGCTAATTTCTTAGAGAACATTTTGCTTGACACGTACACTCTTTGACATAAAACTTGACCGGCGGCCGGGCGCTTCAGAGGCTAAGTCCGCGCCGATCGCGACATGGGACAAAAAAACTGGCCAACTCGCTAATTTTCTAAGTCCGGTTATCTGCACAATCTGGCAACACTGTAGACTGCAGCACTTCCTGGAGGAAAACTTGTCCCATGATAGAGAAACTCTAGGCTGGTTACGCCTGTGGTCTAGCGGTAGCGTGCGTTGTTTTTGTTCATAATGTCAGTGGATCGAGAGCAGCTGGCATAAAATATTTTTATAGCCTCTTCTGTCTGAATGCTGAAGACGTGAATGTAATGGTAGCGCAGATTCAATCTATTTCGCTTTGTGACACACCGATATCAAAATTTTATCCAGTAACGATTTTGCGGCAGATTTCCTGCAGACTGTCCTCCTCTGGACGCCGTATGCGGCAAAGCTTCGGGATCCATTTGCTGGCTACTGGCAGCGGCCGTGGCGACAGCAGCGGCGCTGCACTCCCCCGTTCTTTATCGAAAGCGCCTGCTACCGCTCATTGCTTTTGATGATTTAAAACTCTTTATTATTAAATGTTGCTCCACATAAAATTTCTACAATTTCCATTCACGCTCAAAAGCAACGGAGACAGACGCCCTGATTAGTAGGCGGGTATTATATTACATTAATCGGCAAGAGCTGAGTATGGGCCGAAATTAATTTTATAGACTGGGACGAAATTAAACCACCTCACTACATTCGATGAATTTATAAATGCTTCATACCTCGTTTCTTTTCCTTTCAAACTCAATTATTTGTGCAACTTTTGGTCAATGTTTGGATGTTTTCGTCAAGCCAGAGTGAGCGTCTGTGGTGTAAAGTGTATTACAGTTCTTGTTTCATTCCTTATGGTAAGTCTATGCGATAAACTGTGTGAATACCTTGCAATGCATGCTCTGTAGCAGTGCAGGAACACTGCACATTTGGAGTTCCATGTATGGGTTCATGAAGTATTTATTGTTGATCGGAAGTGATAGTTAAGGTCATCAGATTTAAACCAGAAAAATTTGTCGTTTTGAAGGTTTCAGAGAACGGAAAGGAATTGCTAACGCCGGTGTTAGGAAACGTCTACAGTTAAATGCTATTGCAAAAATTTAGAAGAAGGGAACTACATTAATGAACATGTGCACTTCATAAACAACCTTCTGACATGTTAGACCTATATGACGAACAAAGCTCAAATTTATATCGTTGACAGTCGGTCCTTACAGTGAAGCACCTTGGAATTTGCAAAGCAGAAATCCATGATATTAACCTAATTTACTAAGTCGAAATCGGACGAAGATTGATGTTTAAAGGCATTCTTCAGATTTCGCATAAGAAATTTTTACTAACAGTTTGCAACTCCATTAATTAAAATGGAAAATAAAAGGTTGTAGTCAGCGGCTTCTACCGTGATTCGAACTGCTATGTCTTATAGTACAAGCACTGCAACGCACAAGGGAACCTCTGAGCTAACGACACACTGGCGGCCAGAGGCGGAATATAGTCACTGCGATGTTGCCTGAGCCTCAAAACGCAACCTTAAACACACGAACAGAGGAGGTGGAGATTACTGTTTTAACGTCCCGTCGACAACGATGTCACTAGAGACGGAGCACAAGCTCGGATTAGGGAAGGATGGGGAAGGAAATCGGCCGTGCCCTTCCTGAAGCGATTTAGGGAAATCATTGAAAACCTAAATCAGGATGGCCGGGCGCGGGATTGCACCGTCGTCCTCCCGAATGCACACACAAACAGGTGTTACTTATGTGAAGAACGCCGTTCTTGGAGTCCAGAAATTAAATATACTTTCTAATTGTGTCATCTTGCAGTGGATTATATCGTACGAGTCTTCGATGTGGAAAACGAATGTCAAGTGAATTTAGCGAGGTAACGCCGACCTACACCCGGAAGTAAATGCACTATCAGAGTGTTGACAAATACTTGCTACGACGCTGCCATTTCTAGGCTCTCTGACGAGGCAGTTCTTCAGCGAAATGCTTGCCGTGGTTCTCCGATACGGTTCTTCAGAGTGGAGACGCGCGCGCACGTTTGGTTTTTATGCGGCGTTCTCCCCTGATGGTTTCTGACGTCGCCTTGTGGGCTATGTATACATATGAGACATTCAATTATCATTAATCCAGAATGATACAAGCTTCAGCTTCCGGCGTGGAAGAAGGCTGTTGACGCCGACATTATATCATTTCAACGTAGGGAAAGCAAAACGGATCATTCAATGTTTCTCATTCAACACAAAGCATGTGAGATAATTTTCCGTAACGTTCATAATCATCTAAAAATACAAACGAAGTAAAAATACACCGGAAGCTTATTCGAATTGAATATAACGCTTTGCACCTCGATGTCGAATTTGTCCACTTGCAATCTTTTGCAGCATACACATAGAATGTCATGATTACCACGAGAATGAAGAAATATGTTGGTAAGGATGGAAGCAAGAAGAGACGCAGTCAACAAATATTCTATTCCTCATGGCGTTCATTTCATTTGACACGTAAGAAGAGGTAAAGCGGGAATTTACTTTCGTTAACACGAAAGATATGCCGCACATATTGATAACTAGGAAGTCTGCGTCTTCATACGTTTCCTCCTTGAAATCTGTATGCTCTATTATATACTAAGTAGCCCGATCATTGTTTCAGTAATGTTACCCTCTTGTTTGACCCCGTAACGATAAACAGATTCCAAATGCATGTCTCCCTTCCTGGGTTGTTTTTTGTGTTTTATTGCTTGGAATTCCTGAAGCAGACCACTGTGCCTTCCCCCCTCGTGGGTTAGGTCTCAAAAGTAAACCGCTTTGTATCCAATGGCATAATTTATTCAGACAGCATCAGCATAGGACTATCAAACAAAGCCTTCCATTTACAGTTGCAGCACTCTAACCAGCACTGACCAAAGTGTAATCCACGGTCATGGTCCTAAATTACCAGCTGTCTGCTACTGTGGCAAAGTCCGTACTACACTGTCGATTCCGCAGCACCATTTTATCTGGTAACACTGTGTAGTTGCACAGTTGTGCTACCAGGTCTGTCCTCACACTGTCAACTTTATGTATCTCACTTCTCCTGTAGCGTAGATCACGAGGAGCCGAAGTAAATGAGTGTATTCTGCATGACGTAACATTCAGTATTCCCTTCTTTCATAGCCACTCTTTATGTGCATCGATACCAAATAGGAATGCGAAAACTCTTGCGAGTGAGAGAATGACAATAACAATCGTAACAAGAACAAGCAAATAATGAATGATGTTTATTCCAACGCAGAACGAGAATGGCTTTAAATATAAAAATCTGTATCTATATCTATATCCATATCTATTGATCTTTGAGTTGGCACATTGCAAATATATTCTTAGCATTTAGTTACTGAATTTAGTTCTGGATGTTTGCAGAGAAAAGGAAAAGTCGGTACTTCTCGCTAGTGTAATATAATGTGAACCAGCAACTACCCTTTCCTTAGAACACGACTCAAGCAGGTCCTCAAGTAGGTAGCAAGGCACTGCTGCATTCTGTTCCCTGACATTGCTCTGATGACGGTTAATGCAGATAGTTCCGATTATGAAATACAAAACGTATTGCAGGTTAGTTCCTAGGATAGTAACATTAAATTTGCGTTGTAGACGGCACATGAACGTGACGACTATCCATATTACTCATCAATATAAAAAGACAATATTATGGGAATTTAGCAGGATTACTCAAAATGAATTCTGAAATTGGGTGACTGACTGCACAGGTGCTAAACGTCGTCAAGAGTATACGATGTCCTAATCGCATTAGGAATATGAAGAACGTCTTCGACAGCTCGCAACTTTCACATTGCTATCTCCACCCTACTCCAGACAGCCCTCGGTGGAGAGCCACTACGTTACCGATGTTATGGAAGGCCTTCAAACCGACAACAGACCACACATTGAAAAATACAAGCTAATTCTCTTGCAGCGTAAGCTTATTGTAACTAATCTAAAAATTATTGGAGAGGAACATTGTCCTATTCAAAAAAAGTAAAATGTTACACACTGTTGACGTCAAACGGACATTATCTATGTCCTGTCTTGTGTCCTACTCATCTATAATATCAAGTGTACTATGAAAATGATTATATATAATGGATGATAGGGTAATGCGTTGATACCAGATGGTGGGGACCGGCCGGTGTGGCCGTGCGGTTCTAGGCGCTTCAGTCTGGAACCGCGTGACCGCTACGGTCGCAGATTCGAATCCTGCCTCGGGCATGGATGTGAGTGATGTCCTTAGGTTAGTTAGGTTTAAGTAGTTCTAAGTTCTAGGGGACTGATGACCTTAGAAGTTAAGTCCCATAGTGCTCAGAGCCATTTGAACCATTTGAACTATTTAACACAAAATGACATTAAAAATTAAAGTTATTCACGAGCAGCTAGTTGGGAATATGTATGAACATTAAATGACACGACGAACTGAAATAATATGACGAAGAGTTCAGCGCTCACTGGGAATAGAGCCCCACACATATCGTTGTTGACTACACACAAAGAGACGTCAGCTACCGAATTTTTCTCCACCAGCTGCTCAGAATAGCATCTTGAACTTACAGTCATCTCGCAAATAGTTCTGTGTCTCACTGGGAGTTAAAAACGTCAGATATCGTTAGTGTTGACAACGAATGAAAATACATTAAAAATCAAAATTATTATCCACCACCAGATAGGTGTTCTCATGATAGAGCTTGATAATACATAATTAAATCTTTAGTGCCGGGCCAGGATTCGATCCCATTCACGCGTAATATGTGAAGGTGTTGAGGAATCTGCAGTTTTGAACAAACAGCAAATTGTAGCCGAGCTGTATTGCCACGAAGGGATCAAATTCCGCGTTAAGGGCGGTCTGAGTTGCATTCCCAGTTTAGAACCAATTTTATCGACATACAGAAGCTCAAATAAAAGATGGAATAAGTGTCCTGTGACCATACTTGAAATAAATAACTAGTATAAGAAAGGTTACTGGTGATAGAGTTTCTACATGTCGCCACTCCAGACTTTATTGTGGTTCAACCTACCGTCTACTTGGTAAAGAAGGAATATCATCTTTAATGTGAATTTTCAGACCACGCAGCCGTTATATCTCCTTCACTTGGTGTAGCCAGGAGAGAATGGAATCTGTCTCTCACTATCTAAAATCATTGACGGAAGTGGGAATCGAACCCAGACCATAGGTATAACAACCTACCATCCGTCCAACAGACCACGAAATCCTCTTCTCTGCGACTCATTTTTCTATCGTAACGCAGTTGCGCCACACTGGATGAGAATTCTGACACACAGGCTCCCTGTAGTAATTTGCAGCATGTTCAGTAAATTCATTTACTTGGTTGACCGAATCACCATGAACTAGCTGCCTCGGCTACCCAGTGCATACATTCGACTATTTTGTAATCACAGAAATAAAATCACGTAACTGCCACCTACACACAACTGCCAACAGTGTAGGATGCAGAAGTTTAAATAGGAAGTGTTCCTTTCCACTTGAGCTATTCTATTGCGCTATCTGTTACTAGAAAACGTCGTTCAGTCCAAAAGAAAAGCTGTAACTGTTTGTCTCTCAGAAGTCAAGACCTGGCCATATGCATAATCTCACAGTGCTGTGGAATCCAAAAGTTCTGGAGGAATAGTTGCCGAGCTCTGGAGCTGCTGTAGCTACGTGTCAGCTTGTAGCATAGATAAGATGTCGCGAGTTCGAATACATTCAGTGCTACATTTTTTAAAACGCAATTCTGCTCTCTGCTGAAGGTATCAATCTAATGGAATTTTGAACATAATTCCCTTCACTTCTCAACCCAAAGTAGTCGCATGTGGACAAAGGGCTAACTACTGTGACATTTTGTTCTATTCAGGTTTAATAGACAGCAGGCAGCAGATGCATCTCGAAGATGTGCAGGGAGAGCGCATCGTGCCATAATATGTCAGAAAAGTATTTTCTACATTAGCCGTCGTGTGGTAGTGATATTTTATTCTTCTTCAAACTTTGTTTGACAGCTTTAACTCAGAACAAGTTTTGTCAGACTGTCATTGGTAACATCTGAGAATTCGCATATATCGTTGATGATTAATTTCTCTCTCATGTTTACTATTGTTTTAACAACACTAAAGGAAACCTTACGAAAATTGTGCACTGTATTATAAGAAATGAAATAAAACTAACCATGATAACCTTACGACGAAAGTATCTGTACACAAGCATGCCTCTATCGACACGAATTAGTAAAATACTACTCACTTAGATTTTGATTGGGTCTGTGTTTAATTGGTATGCTGTGTCATACTCAAGAGGTATGCAAATGTGGCATTTCAGAAATATAGTTACGTATTCCTAGAAACCCAAAATTCGCTTGTCAGCAGCGGAAAGAGGCCTTACCTGTTGTGCAGCATTGTAAGTTTTTCAACATTGCACTATGAGCTGAAAGCATTTTCTTGCGATTTCCTTATTGATGTTTGATCTGACTGCTTGTAGCTCTATCACAGAAGGGATAAAAACGTTACAGTCAGCGAGACTGGAACTGCGAACCGCAACAGATGCTTCTTCACAGGTCAGCACGTTACCACAGAGCTGGCGAGGAGGTATGGGTCTTAGCTTCCTATTACGAGGGCAATAGTAACTAGAACTCGTAAACCGCTATTTGAAGGTCGAGATTAGTTGCGGTTTCCACCTGCAACGACTTTCCTGGGCTGAAAACCGTAAATTTTCAATCTTTTGTTACCCTTCAAGCGATAATAACTCAGATTATTCAATGGAAATGACAGGTAAAATCAAGTGAACTTTGAGGCTTAATTCCGTGCACACCAGGAAGTAACTCGTCGATCACAGAGTTGCCAAACATACGTTGCCTTGTTGCCAAATCTCAGTTACAGTACCAGCAGGAAGAAGACGAACCGATGTGATCCTACAGCGGTCTGGGAAGTGACCATAGCTGGTGTCTCCAAGTCGCGGCTGCTACGGCCTGGAATACGTAATGCGTCTGATTCGCTTTCTGTAACTAGGTTTAGGGACTGGAGCGTAGTTACTAATAATACTCAGAACTGACTGCAAACTGAGCATCATATATCAGTAACTCTCATTGTTGTTTTTATATTTCTTTCGTAAGTGTACTCAAAACTAAGAAAGTCATTCACAGGCGTTTTCGTGCCTCGCCGATAGTCGAGCACAACATACAAATAAAAAAAAAAGAAAAAGAATGTGTGTGTGTGTGTGTGTGTGTGTGTGTGTGTGTGTGTTTGTGTGAGAGAGAGAGAGAGAGAGAGATAAATAAAAAGCAATGAGAGAGAGTGTAAAAAATTGTTGTAAAGAAATTGAATCATGGTATTTAAAGAAATCTTTCATTAAAATGACACGTTCCACATCATTACGAAATGTCGTATTCATGATCTATGGAACAAGAGTTAATCTAATGTAATCTAATCTAATCTAATCACATCATATTGATGATTAGCCATGAAGAGTCATGACTTACCGAAATTTTGGCCAATATCAGTAACCAAATCTAAACTTGAAAATAAAAGACGACAATTTTTGTAATAAACCGTGACTCCTATCAAGACCCTTTCGTCCCTGTTATCTAACCACGAATTGCATGATGTGAGGTTCTGTGACGGAGATACGAACCCAACACGTAATCCGATTGTTAACTAAGAAAAATCAAATGTTACGTATCGGTTTTTCTTACGAGCCGCTAGGTGTCTGAATCTAAAATAAGGATACAAACTTTTGTGCCTAAGCGACAATCGAACTGCACACCTACCGTGCATCCACGAATATAGCTTAAGTATCAGTTGCTTACTCATGAACAGTAAGATGTGTGCGTGTTTGACCAGAAATAACGACACCTGTTGCGATTGCTGGAAACACATGAACAGACATTGAAATTGCGCGTTAATTTTCACTAGCAGGTGGGTGTGCACTTGATAAAGCTAGAAATGAAATTATGAATATTTTTGTACTGGATCAGGTTTCAGACCCACATACTTACCTTTGGAGGAGACCTAGAGAAGATTGCAGTCTTGGGAAAAGGAACGAAATGACTGAACTATACTGTTCCGAGAGATTCAGATCCTCGAAAGAGGAGATACGAGTTCGAATCACAGTCAAGCACCAAGTTTTTAAACGTCTCTAGTTCAATCAAGTACAAGTAAAATAAGAGCCCTGTCCCTTTAAATGGCTATCGGTTCATCAAATAAAATAAAATTTTCTAATGTAAGTAAGCTTACTGGCGACTGTATTTCTGTTTACCATGACTTCCGCTGTGTCATTTCCCAACGTAAACCGGCTCTGCCCAGTTGGTAATGAAGGAACGTGATGTTTAATGCGGATTCTGGATTATAACGTCTTTCTCTTGAGGTTACCAGAGGTAAAATAAATCTGTTTGTGCCTCTTAAAAGTAAATGCCTGAACCCACGCATTGCACCTGTGATAGCTCGTTCCACCATACCATTGTGGCCACATTACCCAGCCCCAAGAGTGTGCTGTAACGGATGATGTGCTTAGCTTACAGAATTAGTCACGGTGGAAAAAATGCGAGTCTATTAAATGGTCAAGTAGAAGCAAGCTTCTGACGCAGAGATTATGTTATTCTCATGTCAGCAGGATTTAAAGACTCTTCTAGGCATCATAGGCTGGATGTAAAGCCATTTTGATTTTTCACAAATTCAGCAAATTTCTTAGTTCGAGAAAATCCACTGTGAAGTCTGAAGTTGCCGGATAATTCGATTATTACTGTTACTATTACTATCATTTTATTCGTACCGCTGCTGGAACACGACCGTAGTCTTCAGGTAAAACGCGAGACCAGCTAATATGACGTCTGGCGACCGAAAGCACATATCGACAAAATATTTATCGCCCCTTTCCTCTCGGTGCTAAAGCTATGAGTGTAATTCAAGCGAATCTACAATATCATATTAGCTGGTCTCGCGTTTTACCTCAAGACTACGGTCGTAGTCAAGAGTAATGTACTAAGACTGGAGTCAAGACTTCCTCTGGGAATTGCCGCAGTCTACATGTTGCTAGATCGAGCATATTGCCAGACATAGAATTCTGAGAGGAGCACGACTGTATTGTCCACCTTACGTGAACGACTCGGCGGCCAATTTTTTGGTCTGAGACTGTATCTACAACACATATTGCACGCTGAAGACCCAGAAGAATTAAAAAAAAAGTAGTTTATGAGAGCGACGTTAACCATAGCGTTCGAAGTATTCATAGTATTGTATACGTGTGTGTAAACGCCTTCCAATGACCACTCAAGAAAGACAAGGATACACAGTCTAGCTCCAATATTATAAATACGCCTCAGTTTGTGGATGAACTCAGACTTAGGTTGATAATAATTGTGAAAATTTAGCAGCACTGTACCCATTGGTGTTAAACTCGTTTTCAACCAATGATTCCCACAGCTACAGGGATACTACTTGTGATACCTCTTAGACAAAATACTTAAGCAGTGTTATCAGACGAAAAGATCAACCTGACACAAACTGTGGGAAGTTTGTTTTACGACCTTCGTACCTGGATATTCAGCTTTTTCCTATTAGAGATATCTGTGAACGTTGCTGCTTAAGACGATTTAAGCAGAAACGAAATTCCATCAGCTTCGACAATGTTTAAAGAAATCGTCTTATTGGCACTAAATCGTGGTTTGTGAATTGTTTACCGGCCGTACTCTGCCGTATTTTGCCGGTTGGAAGGCAAAAGCTTACTGACAAATTTCACACAGAAATTACTGTTACAGTGTACTTATGGAGCCAAATGAGTGAATTGCGTATTTTCCGGTGAGAAAGAGCACTGGCAAACAGTCTTCGCTACATTAGGTTATTTAAACTGGTGTCACTCTGAGCTAGAATTTATGGTCAGCGACTAAGTGTAAGGTCAACGTTTCGGATGCGAGTTTTGCGACTGTGAAATACTTTCCTACATTATAGAAGTGAATATTAAATTTGAACTAATATTGCGAAAATTTTGTACGTGGACAGCTTAGAATGAAAATACTTCTGTTTATTTCAAAGGGAAACAATAGATTTTCTGAAACACTGTCTGTCATACACAACTTGAAACAGGTCATGTCGACCAAATCATGTGGAAGAACTAACAGCAACGTATATCGGAAGGCAGTAAGATCTCTTGCCTTTTGGTTTGTCAGTACTCGATAGACATTTCTAGGCGGACGTAAATGAAGAAAGGCAGTGCGTTTTTGTTACCAAGTAACGTCTTCGTCAATTACTTTAGTTTTAAAGTAATCTACGAGTAATTGCTGGTGTTTGATATTAACATGAAAAGGATTCCGTAGACAGGAAAAGAACCTGTTCTTGGGAAACTACATCTATAGCGACCAAAAGGCATTAAATGATGTTCAAGCACTTGTGTTACAGCAGCGGTATGAATAGAATGATATTAATTATAACAGTAATAATCGAATTATCCGGCAACTTCAGACTTCACAGTGGATTTTCTCGAACTAAGAAATTTGCTGAATTTGTGAAAAATCAAAATGGCTTTACATCCAGCCTATGATGCCTAGAAGAGTCTTTACATCCTGCTGACATGAGAATAGCGTAATCTCTGCGTCAGAAGCTTGCTTCTACTTGACCATTTAATAGACTCGCATTTTTTCCACCGTGACTAATTTTGTAAGCTAAGCACATCATCCGTTACAGCACACTCTTGGGGCTGGGTAATGTGGCCACAATGGTATGGTGGAACGAGCTATCACAGGTGCAATGCGTGGGTTCAGGCATTTACTTTTAAGAGGCACAAACAGATTTATTTTACCTCTGGTAACCTCAAGAGAAAGACGTTATAATCCAGAATCCGCATTAAACATCACGTTCCTTCATTACCAACTGGGCAGAGCCGGTTTACGTTGGGAAATGACACAGCGGAAGTCATGGTAAACAGAAATACAGTCGCCAGTAAGCTTACTTACATTAGAAAATTTTATTTTATTTGATGAACCGATAGCCATTTAAAGGGACAGGGCTCTTATTTTACTTGTACTTGATTGAACTAGAGACGTTTAAAAACTTGGTGCTTGACTGTGATTCGAACTCGTATCTCCTCTTTCGAGGATCTGAATCTCTCGGAACAGTATAGTTCAGTCATTTCGTTCCTTTTCCCAAGACTGCAATCTTCTCTAGGTCTCCTCCAAAGGTAAGTATGTGGGTCTGAAACCTGATCCAGTACAAAAATATTCATAATTTCATTTCTAGCTTTATCAAGTGCACACCCACCTGCTAGTGAAAATTAACGCGCAATTTCAATGTCTGTTCATGTGTTTCCAACAATCGCAACAGGTGTCGTTATTTCTGGTCAAACACGCACACATCTTACTGTTCATGAGTAAGCAACTGATACTTAAGCTATATTCGTGGATGCACGGTAGGTGTGCAGTTCGATTGTCGCTTAGGCACAAAAGTTTGTATCCTTATTTTAGATTCAGACACCTAGCGGCTCGTAAGAAAAACCGATACGTAACATTTGATTTTTCTTAGTTAACAATCGGATTACGTGTTGGGTTCGTATCTCCGTCACAGAACCTCACATCATGCACTTCATCTTTAAATGCATGCACACTTTGTTACTTCAGAATGGAGGTATATCAGACATCTTTCGTGGTTAGATAACAGGGACGAAAGGGTCTTGATAGGAGTCACGGTTTATTACAAAAATTGTCGTCTTTTATTTTCAAGTTTAGATTTGGTTACTGATATTGGCCAAAATTTCGGTAAGTCATGACTCTTCATGGCTAATCATCAATATGATGTGATTAGATTAGATTAGATTACATTAGATTAACTCTTGTTCCATAGATCATGAATACGACATTTCGTAATGATGTGGAACGTGTCATTTTAATGAAAGATTTCTTTAAATACCATGATTCAATTTCTTTACAACAATTTTTTACACTCTCTCTCATTGCTTTTTATTTATCTCTCTCTCTCTCTCTCTCTCACAAACACACACACACACACACACACACACACACATTCTTTTTTTTTTTTTTATTTGTATGTTGTGCTCGACTATCGGCGAGGCACGAAAACGCCTGTGAATGACTTTCTTAGTTTTGAGTACACTTACGAAAGAAATATAAAAACAACAATGAGAGTTACTGATATATGATGCTCAGTTTGCAGTCAGTTCTGAGTATTATTAGTAACTACGCTCCAGTCCCTAAACCTAGTTACAGAAAGCGAATCAGACGCATTACGTATTCCAGGCCGTAGCAGCCGCGACTTGGAGACACCAGCTATGGTCACTTCCCAGACCGCTGTAGGATCACATCGGTTCGTCTTCTTCCTGCTGGTACTGTAACTGAGATTTGGCAACAAGGCAACGTATGTTTGGCAACTCTGTGATCGACGAGTTACTTCCTGGTGTGCACGGAATTAAGCCTCAAAGTTCACTTGATTTTACCTGTCATTTCCATTGAATAATCTGAGTTATTATCGCTTGAAGGGTAACAAAAGATTGAAAATTTACGGTTTTCAGCCCAGGAAAGTCGTTGCAGGTGGAAACCGCAACTAATCTCGACCTTCAAATAGCGGTTTACGAGTTCTAGTTACTATTGCCCTCGTAATAGGAAGCTAAGACCCATACCTCCTCGCCAGCTATGTGGTGACGTGCTGACCTGTGAAGAAGCATCTGTTGCGGTTCGCAGTTCCAGTCTCGCTGACTGTAACGTTTTTATCCCTTCTGTGATAGAGCTACAAGCAGTCAGATCAAACATCAATAAGGAAATCGCAAGAAAATGCTTTCAGCTCATAGTGCAATGTTGAAAAACTTACAATGCTGCACAACAGGTAAGGCCTCTTTCCGCTGCTGACAAGCGAATTTTGGGTTTCTAGGAATACGTAACTATATTTCTGAAATGCCACATTTGCATACCTCTTGAGTATGACACAGCATACCAATTAAACACAGACCAAATCAAAATCTAAGTGAGTAGTATTTTACTAATTCGTGTCGATAGAGGCATGCTTGTGTACAGATACTTTCGTCGTAAGGTTATCATGGTTAGTTTTATTTCATTTCTTATAATACAGTGCACAATTTTCGTAAGGTTTCCTTTAGTGTTGTTAAAACAATAGTAAACATGAGAGAGAAATTAATCATCAACGATATATGCGAATTCTCAGATGTTACCTATGACAGTCTGACAATGCACATGCAGTTTATTGATTACATGCATGTAGAAAACTTGTTCTGAGTTAAAGCTGTCAAACAAAGTTTGAAGAAGAATAAAATATCACTACCACACGACGGCTAATGTAGAAAATACTTTTCTGACATATTATGGCACGATGCGCTCTCCCTGCACATCTTCGAGATGCATCTGCTGCCTGCTGTCTATTAAACCTGAATAGAACAAAATGTCACAGTAGTTAGCCCTTTGTCCACATGCGACTACTTTGGGTTGAGAAGTGAAGGGAATTATGTTCAAAATTCCATTAGATTGATACCTTCAGCAGAGAGCAGAATTGCGTTTTAAAAAATGTAGCACTGAATGTATTCGAACTCGCGACATCTTATCTATGCTACAAGCTGACACGTAGCTACAGCAGCTCCAGAGCTCGGCAACTATTCCTCCAGAACTTTTGGATTCCACAGCACTGTGAGATTATGCATATGGCCAGGTCTTGACTTCTGAGAGACAAACAGTTACAGCTTTTCTTTTGGACTGAACGACATTTTCTAGTAACAGATAGCGCAATAGAATAGCTCAAGTGGAAAGGAACACTTCCTATTTAAACTTCTGCATCCTACACTGTTGGCAGTTGTGTGTAGGTGGCAGTTACGCGATTTTATTTCTGTGATTACAAAATAGTCGAATGTATGCACTGGGTAGCCGAGGCAGCTAGTTCATGGTGATTCGGTCAACCAAGTAAATGAATTTACTGAACATGCTGCAAATTACTACAGGGAGCCTGTGTGTCAGAATTCTCATCCAGTGTGGCGCAACTGCGTTACGATAGAAAAATGAGTCGCAGAGAAGAGGATTTCGTGGTCTGTTGGACGGATGGTAAGTTGTTATACCTATGGTCTGGGTTCGATTCCCACTTCCGTCAATGATTTTAGATAGGGAGAGACAGATTCCATTCTCTCCTGGCTACACCAAGTGAAGGAGATATAATGGCTGCGTGGTCTGAAAATTCACATTAAAGATGATATTCCTTCTTTACCAAGTAGACGGTAGGTTGAACCACAATAAAGTCTGGAGTGGCGACATGTAGAAACTCTATCACCAGTAACCTTTCTTATACTAGTTATTTATTTCAAGTGACGACACAAACGCTATGTATGGTCACAGGACACTTATTCCATCTTTTATTTGAGCTTCTGTATGTCGATAAAATTGATTCTAAACTGGGAATGCAACTCAGACCGCCCTTAACGCGGAATTTGATCCCTTCGTGGCAATACAGCTCGGCTACAATTTGCTGTTTGTTCAAAACTGCAGATTCCTCAACACCTTCACATATTACGCGTGAATGGGATCGAATCCTGGCCCGGCACTAAAGATTTAATTATGTATTATCAAGCTCTATCATGAGAACACCTATCTGGTGGTGGATAATAATTTTGATTTTTAATGTATTTTCATTCGTTGTCAACACTAACGATATCTGACGTTTTTAACTCCCAGTGAGACACAGAACTATTTGCGAGATGACTGTAAGTTCAAGATGCTATTCTGAGCAGCTGGTGGAGAAAAATTCGGTAGCTGACGTCTCTTTGTGTGTAGTCAACAACGATATGTGTGGGGCTCTATTCCCAGTGAGCGCTGAACTCTTCGTCATATTATTTCAGTTCGTCGTGTCATTTAATGTTCATACATATTCTCAACTAGCTGCTCGTGAATAACTTTAATTTTTAATGTCATTTTGTGTTAAATAGTTCAAATGGTTCAAATGGCTCTGAGCACTATGGGACTTAACTTCTAAGGTCATCAGTCCCCTAGAACTTAGAACTACTTAAACCTAACTAACCTAAGGACATCACTCACATCCATGCCCGAGGCAGGATTCGAATCTGCGACCGTAGCGGTCACGCGGTTCCAGACTGAAGCGCCTAGAACCGCACGGCCACACCGGCCGGTCCCCACCATCTGGTATCAATGCATTACCCTATCATCCATTATATATAATCATTTTCATAGTACACTTGATATTATAGATGAGTAGGACACAAGACAGGACATAGATAATGTCCGTTTGACGTCAACAGTGTGTAACATTTTACTTTTTTTGAATAGGACAATGTTCCTCTCCAATAATTTTTAGATTAGTTACAATAAGCTTACGCTGCAAGAGAATTAGCTTGTATTTTTCAATGTGTGGTCTGTTGTCGGTTTGAAGGCCTTCCATAACATCGGTAACGTAGTGGCTCTCCACCGAGGGCTGTCTGGAGTAGGGTGGAGATAGCAATGTGAAAGTTGCGAGCTGTCGAAGACGTTCTTCATATTCCTAATGCGATTAGGACATCGTATACTCTTGACGACGTTTAGCACCTGTGCAGTCAGTCACCCAATTTCAGAATTCATTTTGAGTAATCCTGCTAAATTCCCATAATATTGTCTTTTTATATTGATGAGTAATATGGATAGTCGTCACGTTCATGTGCCGTCTACAACGCAAATTTAATGTTACTATCCTAGGAACTAACCTGCAATACGTTTTGTATTTCATAATCGGAACTATCTGCATTAACCGTCATCAGAGCAATGTCAGGGAACAGAATGCAGCAGTGCCTTGCTACCTACTTGAGGACCTGCTTGAGTCGTGTTCTAAGGAAAGGGTAGTTGCTGGTTCACATTATATTACACTAGCGAGAAGTACCGACTTTTCCTTTTCTCTGCAAACATCCAGAACTAAATTCAGTAACTAAATGCTAAGAATATATTTGCAATGTGCCAACTCAAAGATCAATAGATATGGATATAGATATAGATACAGATTTTTATATTTAAAGCCATTCTCGTTCTGCGTTGGAATAAACATCATTCATTATTTGCTTGTTCTTGTTACGATTGTTATTGTCATTCTCTCACTCGCAAGAGTTTTCGCATTCCTATTTGGTATCGATGCACATAAAGAGTGGCTATGAAAGAAGGGAATACTGAATGTTACGTCATGCAGAATACACTCATTTACTTCGGCTCCTCGTGATCTACGCTACAGGAGAAGTGAGATACATAAAGTCGACAGTGTGAGGACAGACCTGGTAGCACAACTGTGCAACTACACAGTGTTACCAGATAAAATGGTGCTGCGGAATCGACAGTGTAGTACGGACTTTGCCACAGTAGCAGACAGCTGGTAATTTAGGACCATGACCGTGGATTACACTTTGGTCAGTGCTGGTTAGAGTGCTGCAACTGTAAATGGAAGGCTTTGTTTGATAGTCCTATTCTGATGCTGTCTGAATAAATTATGCCATTGGATACAAAGCGGTTTACTTTTGAGACCTAACCCACGAGGGGGGAAGGCACAGTGGTCTGCTTCAGGAATTCCAAGCAATAAAACACAAAAAACAACCCAGGAAGGGAGACATGCATTTGGAATCTGTTCATCGTTACGGGGTCAAACAAGAGGGTAACATTACTGAAACAATGATCGGGCTACTTAGTATATAATAGAGCATACAGATTTCAAGGAGGAAACGTATGAAGACGCAGACTTCCTCGTTATCAATATGTGCGGCATATCTTTCGTGTTAACGAAAGTAAATTCCCGCTTTATCTCTTCTTACGTGTCAAATGAAATGAATGCCATGAGGAATAGAAAATTTGTTGACTGCGTCTCTTCTTGCTTCCATCCTTACCAACATATTTCTTCATTCTCGTGGTAATCATGACATTCTATGTGTATGCTGCAAAAGATTGCAAGTGGACAAATTCGACATCGAGGTGCAAAGCGTTATATTCAATTCGAATAAGCTTCCGGTGTATTTTTACTTCGTTTGTATTTTTAGATGATTATGAACGTTACGGAAAATTATCTCACATGCTTTATGTTGAATGAGAAACATTGAATGATCCGTTTTGCTTTCCCTACGTTGAAATGATATAATGTCGGCGTCAACAGCCTTCTTCCACGCCGGAAGCTGAAACTTGTATCATTCAGGATTAATGATAATTGAATGTCTCATATGTATACATAGCCCACAAGGCGACGTTAGAAACCATCAGGGGAGAACGCCGCATAAAAACCAAACGTGCGCACGCGTCTCCACTCTGAAGAACCGTATCGGAGAATCACGGCAAGCATTTCGCTGAAGAACTGCCTCGTCAGAGAGCCTAGAAATGGCAGCGTCGTAGCAAGTATTTGTCAACACTCTGATAGTGCATTTACTTCCGGGTGTAGGTCGGCGTTACCTCGCTAAATTCACTTGACATTCGTTTTCCACATCGAAGACTCGTACGATATAATCCACTGCAAGATGACACAATTAGAAAGTATATTTAATTTCTGGACTCCAAGAACGGCGTTCTTCACATAAGTAACACCTGTTTGTGTGTGCATTCGGGAGGACGACGGTGCAATCCCGCGCCCGGCCATCCTGATTTAGGTTTTCAATGATTTCCCTAAATCGCTTCAGGAAGGGCACGGCCGATTTCCTTCCCCATCCTTCCCTAATCCGAGCTTGTGCTCCGTCTCTAATGACATCGTTGTCGACGGGACGTTAAAACAGTAATCTCCACCTCCTCTGTTCGTGTGTTTAAGGTTGCGTTTTGAGGCTAAGGCAACATCGCAGTGACTATATTCCGGCTCGGGCCGCCAGTGTGTCGTTAGCTCAGAGGTTCCCTTGTGCGTTGCAGTGCTTGTACTATAAGACATAGCAGTTCGAATCACGGTAGAAGCCGCTGACTACAACCTTTTATTTTCCATTTTAATTAATGGAGTTGCAAACTGTTAGTAAAAATTTCTTATGCGAAATCTGAAGAATGCCTTTAAACATCAATCTTCGTCCAATTTCGACTTTGTAAATTAAGTTAATATCATGGATTTCTGCTTTGCAAATTCCAAGGTGCTTCACTGTAAGGACCGACTGTCAACGATATAAATTTGAGCTTTGTTCGTCATATAGGTCTAACATGTCAGAAGGTTGTTTATGAAGTGCACATGTTCATTAATGTAGTTCCCTTCTTCTAAATTTTTGCAATAGCATTTAACTGTGGACGTTTCCTAACACCGGCGTTAGCAATTCCTTTCCGTTCTCTGAAACCTTCAAAACGACAAATTTTTCTGGTTTAAATCTGATGACCTATCACTTCCGATCAACAATAAATACTTCATGAACCCATACATGGAACTCCAAATGTGCAGTGTTCCTGCACTGCTACAGAGCATGCATTGCAAGGTATTCACACAGTCTATCGCATAGACTTACCATAAGGAATGAAACAAGAACTGTAATACACTTTACACCACAGACGCTCACTCTGGCTTGACGAAAACATCCAAACATTGACCAAAAGTTGCACAAATAATTGAGTTTGAAAGGAAAAGAAACGAGGTATGAAGCATTTATAAATTCATCGAATGTAGTGAGGTGGTTTAATTTCGTCCCAGTCTATAAAATTAATTTCGGCCCATACTCAGCTCTTGCCGATTAATGTAATATAATACCCGCCTACTAATCAGGGCGTCTGTCTCCGTTGCTTTTGAGCGTGAATGGAAATTGTAGAAATTTTATGTGGAGCAACATTTAATAATAAAGAGTTTTAAATCATCAAAAGCAATGAGCGGTAGCAGGCGCTTTCGATAAAGAACGGGGGAGTGCAGCGCCGCTGCTGTCGCCACGGCCGCTGCCAGTAGCCAGCAAATGGATCCCGAAGCTTTGCCGCATACGGCGTCCAGAGGAGGACAGTCTGCAGGAAATCTGCCGCAAAATCGTTACTGGATAAAATTTTGATATCGGTGTGTCACAAAGCGAAATAGATTGAATCTGCGCTACCATTACATTCACGTCTTCAGCATTCAGACAGAAGAGGCTATAAAAATATTTTATGCCAGCTGCTCTCGATCCACTGACATTACGAACAGAAACAACGCACGCTACCGCTAGACCACAGGCGTAACCAGCCTAGAGGTTCTCTATCATGGGACAAGTTTTCCTCCAGGAAGTGCCGCAGTCTACAGTGTTGCCAGATTGTGCAGATAACCGGACTTAGAAAATTAGCGAGTTGGCCAGTTTTTTTGTCCCATGTCGCGATCGGTGCGGACTTAGCCTCTGAAGCGGCCGGCCGCCGGTCAAGTTTTATGTCAAAGAGTGTACATTTCAGTATGTGAAAAGATTACAGTCTATCGCAGGTATTTTGGCGATATTTTCATAATTTTTTCAGGCGATATAGCGAACATTCTTAATTACTAGCAAGTCCAACTTCCAATTGCAGGCTTGCAAAGTTCCAATGCCAAGAATACAATCTACTAACAACTTTTCCACTACAAGGAATGTGCATTGTTTAGCTACATTTCCCAATTTTATCTCTATAAGCGTTTGTATCTTGACGTTCCAGGATTTTGCTCCCACTGTACCTATAACTCGGCAATTTTGTACTGGTAGGACAGGGATTTTCTTAATTTTACTAATTCTGCGAAACAAATTTCCGGATACTACGTCTGTAGATGAAGCTGTGTCCAATACAACATTGGTTAAAATTCCTCCCACTTCTGTGATGATCTCAGACACAGGAACCCTTTTATCTTCGACTACACAGGCCTCTAAGTATCTTGTCAATTCATCTGTCATTAATTCGCCTTCATTATATCTCAACATTGCCACGGAATTAATTTCGTTTGAAGCAGGTTTGCCCCTTTTGTATTCCCCGGCCGACTTTACGGAGCATAAAGCGGCCCCTTCAGTTTAAATGTCGATTATTATTTCCTCTTGAATCATCTACTACTTCTGTTATGATTGGTTGTTGTTGATGACTGGTTGTGTTATTTGCTTCAAATCGAGGGTCAGAATTTCTGTTCGCATTATTATTGTTTGAAAACTGCTGGTTCTGATAATCTCTTGCATTTTCAAACATTGGGTTGTATCTGCGACCTGTTCGATTGTCTCTGAATCTGCCCCGCGCAGCACTGTTATTGAAATTTCCATTTCCGTTGCAATTGTTTCCATTGAATCTCTGACTATTCCTAGTATAATAATTATTAAATCCGTTTCCGTTCCGGTTTGCGTTTGGCGCCTCAATCGCTCTCCTCTGCATAACAGGTTGTCTTGGCCGATGTTAGTCTTCCTCGATCATATCTATAGTGTCAAGCGTAGTCATCAAAGAGTCAAGGTCATGCTCATTAATATACAGCATTCTATTTCTGATGCTGACCGGAATTCGAGATTTTAATATGCCAATCACGTCTTATCCCAATACCGCGATTTGTTTACATATTTCTCAAAGTATTTCTTTAAAGAAAGGAAAAAAAGTTCCGGATATAATTTCTCCTGCCTTAAACGTTCTTGTACTCCTTCGGACCAGTATTTGGATAAAAATTCTCGTTCAAAATCTTCATATGTGTCCCAAGTTGATACCATATCACATGCCCATATAGCTCCTGACCCCTGAATATAACCGGTCACGAAACTAACCTTTTGCCATTCACTCCAATTTTTTGGCAATACTCCCCTAAGACTTCTTATAAACACTACGGGATGAACATTTTTCTTGTCTAGGTTGTAGATCTTGAATTGCCACCAAATTTAATATTTTTTTGTGGGATCTAAAAATTTAAAAAACCTCTCTCACACCGGCCTGATTTAGCTTCACTGATCAGGATAGTAAAAACATGTGTATATTAAGGGAATTTTCATTCACAAATCAGGCTTATCACATAGTTCAATACTGTTCTATCCTGATTCAATTGAGCTTAACTTAAATTCCATAAGGCAGTGAAGCAATTTCGAAGTCTCGGTGCGACGAGAATTGTCAGTCGATCTCCTGAAAACATTTGTAATAATTATTAACTTTCGGTGATCACATGGAGAAGACCGGAGATCTGCTGGTAAGATCGTGTTAGCCTATTTATTTGAAGTAATGAACTGGATATCTTGAGCATACAAAACGGCAGGTTCGTCCAGTGTAAATCAGACGTTCCCCACTGATCCCGTGCAACACAGCGTAGTAAGCAGACACTGTCAATAATAATCAGTTAAATAATACGCGAACACACTTCGTTTAGTTCATGTATTAAATTCCTTCTCATACAGAATCTCATCAAGATGGCGACTAGCTCAACAATACATACATATACATCCTCCTTCTTTCACGGCTAATCGGCAAGATCTCCTTCATTCTTTTCATAAGAGAAAACATAGATAGCAGAGAAGCTATTCCATGGAGTAAATGGACGCTCCAACGAATAATAGTGCTTGAAACTACTTTGCATTGATAATCATTGTATATTAAAATTTAGGAATCGGTACGATAAGAAGATATATTTCGAGATATGTACTGAGTTATATAATTTATAAAATTTCTGAAACTATCGCGGAGAGATCGCTGCAAGAGATATTACACGTTGTAACAGGAATTTCTTCTACTATTATAGTGTTTTTACAGTTGCTCTTCTAGCAAATAAATGGTGATTGAGCTTTTGTTATTTTATATTAAGAATCCTGATTTACACGTCATCAGAAGTGCTGCCCTCTAAAGATACGAGCTTAGCGGTGCCTTGATGCTCTAACTGTAACCAGCTACCGATTATTGTATACGGTAGCATATGTTTTGCTTGTCATTTGTACGGACATTATTCTGCGTCCATAGATATCATGATCTTAGATTTTATGTACTTATATTCTTCAAAACATTATTTCTTGGTAAATCTGTAAGGTATGATATCATTGTTTGCACTTCTTTTCATTATTTGTTACAGGGTCATCTAATGATGGACTGAGTCCGAAACGCATCACAAGCACAATAATGGGTTCAAAATCGTCTGGATCTGTATTACTTATGCGACTTATTAATGTTTTTAAATTCACGTTCCTAGCTACTGATATTATGGCCTCACGCCTCTACCAGGACTTCCAGTTTGATTAACAATTCTATCATCATCGTCGTCGTCGTCACCATCATCAACAACTACACCGTCATCAAAATAGATTAACTGTACAGTGTCAAACTTGTTACGCTATGCTGTGAAGTGATGTTAGCGATGCACGAGATGGCGGTTGGTTTTAACCTGGGCTGAAAACGCAAAAGAGGTGCAGAATTAATACAAAAATCGGCAACAAAATTGTGAAGTAAATAAGGCGTCTTTCTCTTTATTTAACCGAACTGGGTACTTGCTGGGTACTTGAACACTTTCGATACATACCGTAACAAGAATCCGTTACACCCTAAATTGTCTAAATTAAGAAGGACATGGGAAATAGCTGCACAGTAAAGGATTCTCTCGCTGCCAGTGGTATTCATTTCCACGATAACCATGGACGATGAATAGTTCAATATTTGCAAGGACGCAGTCTAAATAGAAAAAGGCACAATGTTTCTAATTTAATATGAAAATTTTAAGAACCACAGCTACAGTTTACACAGACAATTATCCTAGGAGAGATAACATATTAGTAAACGGACTTACTACAAAATTAATAAAGCGGTCATTTTAAGCACACAGTTTCTGATTATGGAGGAAAGAATCTCATTATGTTTCCTCTATACAATAAAGTTATTTTGGAAACGATTTTGCAAAGGAAATTCTACTTAAGTTTTACAACACCAGAATTTTATTGTTAATAGATTAATAAATTATTGTGAATGATCTGAATCAGATTTCTACTTTAAATATCCGCTAATCACTCTTACAATACAACAATAATAGGTTACTGGACAGAAATAAAATCTTAAGTCTATAAAATAATGTCAATAAATTAACATTAATGTGAAGAAACTGTATCCAAGTCATTACAAATAACAAATGGTTCAAATGGCTCTGAGCACTATGGGACTTAACATCTGTGGTCATCAGTCCCCTAGAACTTAGAACTACTTAAACCTAACTAACCTAAGGACATCACACACATCCATGCCCGAGGCAGGATTCGAACCTGCGACCGTAGCAGTCGCGCGGCTCCGCGAGACCACAGCGGCCGGCTACAAATAACAGAACAATCGTAACTGTATTGTACAGAATTTAAGAGGAAAAAGAATTGTAGCTCTCTCTCTAAAATGTGGGGTAAAAAATGTTGACGTCTAACGAATCGATAGCTTTAATCCTTGATGTGGATTATTGTGGTGATGGTTATGAATAATATTTCAACATAAATGATGTACAGAAAAGCAAACATCGCTCTGCGTCAATTAGTAAATCAGTTACCATCAGAAAATGTTATAAGTGTAGATGTAGCATAAATCACTATCATGGTTAAATCTTTGTTGATTTTTTTATATCTCTCTCAATCAGGCTGTGTACCCATGCGCTCTGTCCTTTTCCTATTTCCCACTCTTTTTGCACCGTTGGTTAATCATTGGTTTGTAATACTCAAAGAAATTTCCACTCGCGTTTCTCTTGTTTACTGATTTTACAGACGAAGGTGACAAATTTTCAGAACACAAAGTCCCCGAATTCTGTATACATCCAATTACCCCTGCCTCGCGTTTCAGGGCTTCGCATGAAGCGTTTGTGAATTCTTTGTGAGTAGATGAAAGAGCTCATTGACACACGCCTCACTTGCATGTGCAATGGTACCGTTGTTGCCGTATGTAACAGCGCATTAATTTGCAACAATAGTTAGGATTTCATTCACCGCGGCGCTCTGGAATTTATGCGTTATTCTATTGTTCTTGGAAACTGAGTTGTCAAAGCATTAAATTAAAGAACAAAGCGGATCGAGATATGAATTGTTATTTGTCTCACATAAGAAATCATTAAAACGAGAAATCCACGGAAAATGTACTATTTCAACCATTGCTGTCCAAAACTAGAGCCCATATTGGTTAACTATTCCATTTCTTTGCCTGGTTCTGATTCAGAGAAATTGATGCGCTATGAATAAATTTTGTGTTCAGTTTCTGCCATATTTAGTACGGTAGAGTCAGATCTTAATTTTTTTATGGAATTTGAGAAATACATAATGAATGAGATAATTAACAAAATTTGTTCAGTCAGTATATCAATGACAAGAGACGCAATTCGAGATCTTGGAATGATATGAAAATAATCAGCCATTCCGTTACTGAAAGAAATAATATCATAGAAAACGTAAATGAGTTATCCCCGATCCTTAGATTATTAATCTGGTATCCAAATAATAAGGAAATTCTACGTTTTTTTGTTACGATTCGTAGCCATTCCTCTCACAGATTTATTAAACGAATGGTATTTCTGGTCGATACTGAAATAGCACACGTGTATATCATTCATGTGCTTTAGAGAGCAAAGGCATGTAGCGGGAATTTTTGAAGCCGCGAACAGTTTTCCAAACTTACCGCTACGGGGCACCACTGCTAGGACTCTGCAGTGTTTACACGTTTCCCCAACAGAGGTCAGGAGCGTTTGAAGGCCGCTGAAACGGCGCGTCTTCCAACTATCAGCTTCTGCGTGATCAGGTAAGAATTTGAAAGTATATCTGCAAGTGATTTGTACTCACTAGCCCTGTTATTTGTAGCTCAAGTAAATCATCACTCCTACTTTTCTCCAAGTACACTACGAAAATGTAGGATGCCGTAAATGTCCACGCGTCGTAGGGAGGAGGTAAGGCGCAGTTGCGTGAGACAGTTTACCTGTCAAACGCAATTCATTGATTTTCCCGAGAACCATTGAATGTTTTTTCATTAGTGTGGTTTGGTGCAAAATATTCTCTGCGGCATTTGCAAGTGAATCTCAATGATAGGGTGCCGGATGCGGCAAGACTTCAAAACGTGAAAGACAACAAATCATATAGGACTCTTCTGTCTTTTGCGGAAACATATTTCAAATCGAGAGATTTCTCCGAAGGTAATGCGGCCATCTCGAGAAAACACTCTTAGAGGGCAGATACCATGAAATTGTACCAGGTGTAAGTAATAACTGTTATTCCTTTCCAACATGATGTTCACATTCCTAGTAAATTTGTATGTATGTGTGTGTGTGTTTGTGCGTGTGAAGCAAATTTAATAATGCAGGGTGCTGTTGAAAACAGAGTAGATACTGTTGTAAATGTTGTCATTCGGGATGAAGTCAGGTTGTTTTCTTAGGTGTTTGTAATTTATGTATTTGGAGTATTTCAAGGATATCTAGCATTTTGGCTTTAGGTTAGATATGTAGACTGCTGAACATTTGTTAGCATGGGGTTTAATAACTGACGTGAAGCCAACGTGTGAAACAGAAGTGATAATTGGCGTTCCCCAACGAAAGTCATTTTGCTATTTCCACTTCATATAAAAGATTTCGTGGGTAGTGTGAAGAGCACTTGTAGATTGTTTGCCGATGATGCTGTCATTTACTTTTAAGTAACGTTATCAGGAGGTCAATACGAATTACAAATTGATTTAGACAAGATGCCTATAAGGTCTGAAAAGTGGTTTTTGATACTGAACACTAAAGTTTTTGAGGTCCTAAAAAGAATTCTTTATATGTCCGTTACACGACAGATGATACAAATTTAAAGGTTGTAGATTCAACTAAATGCCTAGGGCTTACAATTACGAAAAACTTAAATTGGAACTATCAAGTAGAAAATACTGAGGAGAAGGCGAACCAAATACTGCGGTTTATTGACAGAACAATTAGGTTGCGTTCACAGTGGCACTGTCAACGAACGTCAGATGCCGTCGGCAGAGGTTGCCCGATAACTTCTCCCGCCTGTTTGGTCACATTACGTCCGATTTCCTTCTTCAGTCTTTTGCGGGATCAACGAGGATAGATTAGGTTTGGTTAGGTTACAATCTATTCTCGTAAGGATGTTAGAATCTATTTTAACTTCCGTGATGGACATCACGCCGTCTCTGTGGCTTGAGACGATTGCTCCATTGTGGCTTTTGGTATTAAAAAGAAAAGCATTTTAATGAACTACGAGTACATCCGTCTCGAAAAGGAAGTGGCGAGTAATGCTGACTCCTCCTTTAGTTAATAGATTAACCAGACTAATTTTACGAATATATGAGATGAAGAGAGAAACGTTTCTTACTTATGCCAGATGATCCGTGCAGACATTGGAAAGCAAGAATACAGACACACTGCACAATTTCAGATAAATTCAGCAAAACAGACATATATCAGTTAACCTTCACTGAATTTAATTCAGCGTACTTGTGAAAGATGAACATGAATTTTAAAGTAAGATACTCTGAACACATAAGGTACTGAAAACTGGAAACACGTACATCGCATTTGCAAACCATCTCATGTAATTGAATGACCATCCAACTAGCATAAAAACGCCAGTTAGCTGTATTAATAATCTGTAGACAGCTAATGCCTAACTTCCGCAACCTAAGAAACATCCGCTACAGTGCCTTTAAGCATAGGTTACTCCACCTGAATCAGCTAAATTATTTTTGAGGTTATAAATTACGTCTGAAATTTCCGATACAGATTTTACTCACTTGCGATTTTCTATAGAGCTGCAGTTTCACCCCATACATTCTGAACTATATTTTTCTTATTGAGGATATTACAAGCACCTTTGTTTGACTAAACTTAGCAGCTTCTCACAGTTCATGCTTCTTGTATGAGAACATCGGCCGATTTGACCGCAGAAAGAACTCAGTTCCACCGATTGTCTTCAGAAGTCTGTACATTCGAGCAATGAGATTCGCTGCATTGCGAGCAGGAACGTAGTGGCATACTGATTTGAAAAAGTCGGCCACCCTCGGCCTATGTCTGTTGTTGGCGAAATTGATCGATATCTGCTCCCTGTGACGCCACCCTCAGGAGGTGCAACAAATCTACTAAAGAGACTGCCTATACTACGCTTGTCCGTCCATTGAGGGAATACCGCCGTGGGGTATGTGATTCTTACCAGACAGGAACAGTGGAGGACATCGACAAAGTTCGTTTTGTACTAGCGCGAAATTGGGGAGGGAGTGATGCCGAGGGCTACGGCGGAAATCACTACAACGCAGGCGTTTTTCGTTGAGGTGAGAATTTATCTCAGAATTTTGAATCAGTGAATTTTACCTCCAATGAGAAAATATTTTAGTGGACGCCCACCCACATAGGGAGAAGTGAACATCGTAATCAAATGAGAGCTGTCAGAGCAGTCGTGGAAAAATATAGGTGTTTCTTTTTTCCCATTTGACAATAGAACGGTCGAGAAATAATCTGAAAGCCTTCCTGTGAAGCCTCTAAGAAGCGCTGGATGTGAATTAAAGAGGAGTGATGTAGATGTTTCATGCAGGTGGATGAATACCACTCATCTGTGGTATTATTTGCTTCCTAGTGGTATCATGTGTTGTTTGACGCTGATTTTAAATCACCTTCTCGTAAGAGTTTGTAAATAAACAACTGACTTCTGTAATTCACAAAACCTGACAGATCCACCCACACACCAACACCTTGTATGTAGGGTGATTCAGCTGCCCCTACCTATGGGTTTGATGTAACTCACAAAATCTTTAACAACCACACGCGAAATTTTCACATTCTCCCACTCGCTACTTGCAAACAATTAGCCCTACAGAAAAAAAATGACCAGGATCTTTTCGTAGCAAATTTAATAAAGTTGAATTTAGTACTGAGCTACGTTTTCGCTGGTGGCCACGGTTTTCTAGTTATTTATGAAAAACACGGCTGAATGCCAATTTTGTAAGATTTTCTTGAATAATTCTAAAACTAAGGCATCTAGCGGAAGCATATTCCAGCAAAAAATTTAACCACATGAAATTTTGTGCAAAACGAGTATTCTCATTTTTTTCTGCGGACTTACGGTTTGTGTTTACAGAGCGAAAAAATATGCAAATACTTCTTGCGGTATCTGTAGGCATGGCAAATTGCAAAAAACCCATAGGTAGGGTAACTGAATCACCATATATATATATATATATATATATATATATATATATATATATATATATATATATATATATAAAATGTGTGGGTGTGTTTATATTGTTAAGAGTTCATTTACCTGCATATGATATTCAAATCATAATCCATGTCTTTTTTCAACCAATACGTAGACATAGCGTGTAAGAGATGTATACTTAACAACCCAATATCATAATCAAATCTGTGGTCTCCCTCTCTCACTCTTTTCGCTCTCTATCTCTCAGTCCTACCCGCACACCTGGTGTAACGAAGTAATAATAAACATACAAGAACTGTGAACACTATTCACCCATGCAACCAAAGACTTCCAAATTGCTGAAAAATAGTGGTTTGTTTGTCGTACCTTGTTTGCAGGTATTACACTCCTGGAAATTGAAATAAGAACACCGTGAATTCATTGTCCCAGGAAGGGGAAACTTTATTGACACATTCCTGGGGTCAGATACATCACATGATCACACTGACAGAACCACAGGCACATAGACACAGCCAACAGAGCATGCACAATGTCGGCACTAGTACAGTGTATATCCACCTTTCGCAGCAATGCAGGCTGCTATTCTCCCATGGAGACGATCGTAGAGATGCTGGATGTAGTCCTGTGGAACGGCTTGCGATGCCATTTCCACCTGGCGCCTCAGTTGGACCAGCGTTCGTGCTGGACGTGCAGACCGCGTGAGACGACGCTTCATCCAGTCCCAAACATGCTCAATGGGGGACAGATCCGGAGATCTTGCTGGCCAGGGTAGTTGACTTACACGTTGGGTGGCACGGGATATACGCGGACGTGCATTGTCCTGTTGGAACAGCAAGTTCCCTTGCCGGTCTAGGAATGGTAGAACGATGGGTTCGATGACGGTTTGGATGTACCGTGCACTATTCAGTGTCCCCTCGACGATCACCAGTGGTGTACGGCCAGTGTAGGAGATCGCTCCCCACACCATGATTCCGGGTGTTGGCCCTGTGTGCCTCGGTCGTATGCAGTCCTGATTGTGGCGCTCACCTGCACGGCGCCAAACACGCATACGACCATCATTGGCACCAAGGCAGAAGCGACTCTCATCGCTGAAGACGACACGTCTCCATTCGTCCCTCCATTCACGCCTGTCGCGACACCACTGGAGGCATGCTGCACGATGTTGGGGCGTGAGCGGAAGACGGCCTAACGATGTGCGGGACCGTAGCCCAGCTTCATCGAGACGGTTGCGAATGGTCCTCGCCGATACCCCAGGAGCAACAGTGTCCCTAATTTGCTGGGAAGTGGCGGTGCGGTCCCCTACGGCACTGCGTAGAATCCTACGGTCTTGGCGTGCATCCGTGCGTCACTGCGGTCCGGTCCCAGGTCGACGGGTACGTGCACCTTCCGCCGACCACTGGCGACAACATCGATGTACTGTGGAGACCTCACGCCCCACGTGTTGAGCAATTCGGCGGTACGTCCACCCGGCCTCCCGCATGCCCACTATACGCCCTCGCTCAAAGTCCGTCTACTGCACATAGGGTTCACGTCCACGCTGTCGCGGCATGCTACCAGTGTTAAAGACTGCGATGGAGCTCCGTATGCCACGGCAAACTGGCTGACACTGACGGCGGCGGTGCACAAATGCTGCGCAGCTAGCGCCATTCGACGGCCAACACCGCGGTTCCTGGTGTGTCCGCTGTGCCGTGCGTGTGATCATTGCTTGTACAGCCCTCTCGCAGTGTCCGGAGCAAGCATGGTGGGTCTGACACACCGGTGTCAATGTGTTCTTTTTTCCATTTCCAGGAGTGTAGATTCTAGACGTCATATTTTCTCTATTCAGTATTTACAAATTGTGAAAGTGTATGTGATGTAACATGAAAAATAAAGAATCCTGTGACCGCTGGATATTTGTCTTACATTTATATTTTCGTTCACCTTTTGAATCAAAAACCTCCTCAAAAATGTGGACCATGTACTTAAATATTGCTTTATTTACTGAAATGTTTTTTTTTTATTTTTCTTTTTTTGTACTAAACAGCGCCACAGGCTTACACAGACTGGTAACACAGCACAGGATGTCTATTAATCAACCTGAGGCCAGAGATTTAAACCTCCGAAACGCGTCGTGGATACAAATAAGTTCCGACTGGTAACACTAACCTTGTTATTTCATGCGATATGAGTAGCATTCACACTGAAACCTAACCAAAAATGTTTGCATTTAGGGAGAGAAGTACTCTGTGCTATACCGAACATCTAAACTACAATGATTATTGATTAATCGGGAAGACTTATAGGAAGTACTATGAAGTCTTGGAGACGGGATTAAGGGAGAGGCACCTCGAGACATTGGTGCTTCAGTAGAGAGGCAACGCAATCAAGAAGGAAATTCCTCTAAAATCCCTCATCTTTTACATGTAAGGTTTTCGAAAGTGTTTCACGTTTTCTTATGGTACACACATGCTAAATACTCTAGGAACTTGAAAGCAGCATCAACTTGTTTTTACTCACATAGCTTTATTTCATACTTATTTTCTGTCATCGGAATCAATGGCTTTTTGTAAATCAACAAACATCGCTTGAATTCAGTAATCTGTGGCAAACCTTTGCCTCCAGATTACATATTTCTTCAGAACATAATCTGCCCTTCCTAAAGTCACCTTGAGGTTCAACTAAATAACTCTTCAGTGTTGTTTCTCCTCTGCTTTGTGCTGGAAGATACGTTATATGCAACTGATTGCAAAAAAGTTCATCCGTAGTTGCTACTGTCTTGTTTATTACCTTTTTTACTTTGTGAATGTATCTAGACAGCCTTCTCCTGGGAGTCATTGTGTTTTCTAGGTTTTTCAAAGATTAATTTTAGCTCATTTTTTTAATTTTTGTAAGGAACGATTTCAAATGTTATGCTGTATTAGTCTTTTCCACTAGCTTCATCAAGTTTTAATAATTTCTTCAGTTTTTTTAACCACTGGGGGGGGGGGGGGGGGGTGATTCTCCTTCTTGATTTTCATGAGTGTTTGAGTATTCGGACTTACTGAATAGTTCTGGACAATTTAGAAGCTGATGAAGCTATTTAGCAAGTTTTCGTGATTTTCAGTATTACATAAGCGAAATAGGTGAGCCACATACTACGTCCCTACATCTGAAGTACGTCTACGCAACTGTTTAAATCTCCCTTCTCCTCCAATGAACTACTGGAATAAAGCCTGTTTAGCAGCTCATCTTTATATCATATACAGACAAATCGATTTATTACTACCATCTAGCATGTAGACTTTTGACTTACAAGGGTAGTAATTGCAACTAGATTGAATACATTAATTTTATGTGCATCTATTCAATTGTTCAAATGTATTTAAAATTTATAACTAATAGTTTAGCATTGTGAGAAATAAAATAAAATCAAAAAAATGTTGGGAATCAAACATGGATCCGCGAATTGCCAGTCTGTGCATTAAAACACTTGGACACAGTGCTGTTACCAGAAAACGTACTCAACAGACCCTAATGCTCAGTGCTTACACAACACACTACAAAAAATTTCAGAGAAAAATACTGAACTTTGGCTGGGAACAAAGTAGCACTGATAGTGACGGAATGCATAACGTCATGTCAGAGCATGTGCAATTGAAAACAGACAGCTGTGTCCCTTGTCTGAGTTGATCGTAGCATGGCTGGCCATAGTCTCAGCATTGGACACTGGTTCCGAGTTATTGCAGAGAGAGCGCTACAAAATATGATCTCGTCCGTTTTATTTGCATTCACCGTGCATTCGAAGAGAAATGGTGTGATATAAGTGTAATTTCGGTCTAATATTAGATGAGATATGGCGTTCGCGTTCGAAGAGAAATGGCACAATTTTGGTGCGGTATTTACAATACGCTGTAGCACATTAGCACATGATAGCCGGGCGCCGCTACTCATCTTTTACCTTTGGGAGCATGCCCAGAGATTCTGCACTCACTACTGTTTCTGTGAGGTGTGGCAGTTCATCTGAACAATTTCAAAGGGAAGACATGCATAGGCAGCCTATCACAAACCCTCAAAAACCATCATATAACATGCGAACTGTCAATCTTTGAGTGGTACAATACAAAATTCCTTATAGCCGATCAACTGTATAGGCAGCTTATATCGAGAAACGCTGTTATCAGAGATTCTGAAAATCACAGGGTTTTTCTTTTTTCTCTCTTTCTTTGATTCATCTGTCCTCTGACTGGTTTGATGCTGCCCGCCACGAATTCGTCTCCTGTACCAAACTCTTCACCTCAGATTAACACTTACAACTTACGTCGTGAGTTATTTGCTGGCTGTATTCCAGTCTCTGCGTCCCTCTACAGCTCCATCTTTTACTATGGAAATAATTCCCTGCTATCTCAGTTTTGTGGTGTACATAGTATAAAAAGTTATGTTAAAATGTTTGGGATTATAGAATTGCATTTTCGGTGCTATATGCGTTGTTCGTATTGACATCGTCTGCGAGTGGTAAAAATTTACAGTAATGTCAATCTAACACTTTCTCAAACTAAATGGTTCGTATTTGTTAGCATCTAACAAAAAAATCACATAAGCTGTACTGTTGCACCTGATATATGTGAGTTCTGGAAGTTATATATACATCACAAAACACATCTACTTATGAGACAATAAAATGATTTGCAAGAGATGTCGGAAGATGACTTACTTCTCACTATCAGTACAATTGGCAATTAGATTTCAATTGCTTACGCAGTTTCATACAGTGAATCCAGGATCGTACGTTTTACCCTTTTCTACTCCCGTCAAGTTCTGACATTAAAATCGAAATTTTTGTGTTTAAATACACGCGAGGATCATTTATACTATATCTTAAGCATTTGTTGCGCCTTAGAGGGCGCTCTTGGCTTTAAATTATAGTTTAATTTAAAAAGTCCGCTTAATGGCGGATCAAATGGCGGTCAGCAATAATCCTTTTCGCCTCCTCGGCAGTCGTGTTAAATTGCTGAAAATCTCAAATAAGTCGCAAGTGGAGGTTGTTGTCTAATAAATAAATACAAGTACGCTCAGCGTTGCTTTACAGCGTATTAAGAAACATAAGCATGATACATGTACTACAATACCGACCTGTAAGTGCAAATAAGAACAGTAGCTCTTATAACAAATGAATCAAAAATAGATCGACACGACATACGAGTAACAAGATCAAAACCAAACGAGCAATAAGGATCAATAGTGATAGAGATTCTAATTGCGAGTTGCTATTTATACGAGCGTGAGTCAAATGAAAACTTTAAATATTTTTTTAAATATTATTTATTCTGCCGAAGTGGTACAAGGCTGTATCACTTTTCAACATAATCTCCCCCACGCTCAATGCAAGTCCTCCAGCGCTTACAAAGCGCATCGATTCCTTTAGAAAAAAATTCTTTTTGTAGTCCACGCCACCACTCATGAACCGCGTGGCGTACCTCTTCATCAGAACGGAACTTCTTTCCGCCCATTGCGTCTTTGAGAGGTCCCAACATACGGAAATCACTTGGGGCAAGGTCTGGTGAGTATGGTGGATGAGGAAGACACTCAAAATGCAGGTCTGTGATTGTTGCATCTGTTTTAAGGGCAGTGTGGGGCCTTGCATTGTCATGTTGCAGAAGGACACCTGCTGACAGCAATCCACATCGCTATGATTTGAATGCTGGCCGCAGATGATTTTTTTAGGAGATCTGTGTAGGATGCTATGGTGGCAGTGGTCTCTCTAGGCATGTAATGCTCCAAAATGACGCCTTTTTCGGCCCAAAAGAGAGTCAGCATAACTTTCCCTGCTGATGGTTCTGTTCGAAACTTCTTTGGTTTTGGCGATGAAGAATGGCGCCATTCTTTGCTCGCTCTCTTCGTTTCCGGTTCATCTACATCTACATCTACATTTATACTCCGCAAGCCACCCAACGGTGTGTGGCGGAGGGCACTTTACGTGCCACGGTCATTACCTCCCTTTTCTGTTCCAGTTGCGTATGGTTCGCGGGAAGAACGACTGTCTGAAAGCCTCCGTACGCGCTCGAATCTCTCTAATTTTACATTCGTGATCTCCTCGGGAGGTATAAGTAGGGGGAAGCAATATATTCGATACCTCATCCAGAAACGCACCCTCTCGAAACCTGGCGAGCAAGCTACACCGCGATGCAGAGCGCCTCTCTCGCAGAGTCGGCCACTTGAGTTTGCTAAACATCTCCGTAACGCTATCACGGTTACCAAATAACCCTATGACGAAACGCGCCGCTCTTCTTTGGATCTTCTCTATTTTCTCCGTCAACCCGATCTGGTACGGATCCCCCAGTGATGAGCAATACTCAAGTATGGGTTGAACTAGTGTTTTGTAAGCCACCTCCTTTGTTGATGGACTACATTTTCTAAGGACTCTCCCAATGAATCTCAACCCGGCACCCGCCTTACCAACAATTAATTTTATATGATCATTCCACTTCAAATCGTTCCGCACGCATACTCCCAGATATTTTACAGAAGTAACTGCTACCAGTGTTTGTTCCGCTATCATATAATCATACAATAAAGGATCCTTCTTTCTATGTATTCGCAATACATTACATTTGTTTATGTTAAATGTCAGTTGCCACTCCCTGCACCAAGTGCCTATCCGCTGCAGATCTTTCTGCATTTCGCAACAATTTTCTAATGCTGCAACTTCTCTGTATACTACAGCATCATCCGCGAAAAGCCGCATGTACCTTCCGACACTATCTACTAGGTCATTTATATATACTGTGAGAAGCAATGGTCCCATAACACTCCCCTGTGGTACGCCAGAGGTTACTTTAACGTCTGCAGACGTCTCCCCATTGATAACAACATGCTGTGTTCTGTTTGCTAAAAACTCTTCAATCCAGCCACACAGCTGGTCTGATATTCCGTAGGTTCTTACTTTGTTTATCAGGTGACAGTGCGGAACTGTATCGAACGCCTTCCGGAAGTCAAGGAAAATAGCAACTACCTGGGAGCCTGTATCTAATATTTTTTGGGTCTCATGAACAAATAAAGCGAGTTGGGTCTCACACGACCGCTGTTTCCGGAATCCATGTTGATCACTACAGAGTAGATTCTGGGTTTCCAAAAACGACATGATACGCGAGCAAAAAACATGTTCTAAATTCTATAACAGATCGACGTCAGAGATCGGTACACGGCTGTTAGAAGGGGGGCAAGTTCTTTCGGTTGGTGTAAGTGAACCCAGGTTTCGTCCCCAGTAACGATTCTTGCAAGGAAGCCATCACCTTCTCGTTCAAAGCGCCGAAGAAGTTCTTCACAAGCATCAACACGTCGTTCTCTCATTTCAGGAGTCAGCTGCCGTAGTACCCATTTTGAAGACACTTTGTGAAACTGGAGCACATCATGCACAATGTGGTGTGCTGATACATGACTAATCTGTAAATATGCTGCAATGTCATTTAGTGCACTTGGCGGTTTTCCTTCACTATGGCTTCAACTGCTGCCATGTTCTGTGGAGTCGCATCTCGTTGTGCCTGACCTGGACGAGGAGCATCTTCTTCTGAAGTCAAACCATTTGCGAACTTCCAACTCCATTCGTAGACTTGCAGCTGTGACAAACATGCATCACCGTACTGAACCTTCATTCGTCGATGAATTTCAATAGGTTTCACACCTTCACTACGAAAAAACCGAATAACAGAACGCTGTTCTTCCTTGGAGCAAGTCTTAAGTGGGGCGGCCATCTTTATACCGGTACTGTGACGGTATGTCTGCATCTACACTATGCTGCCATTCTGCACGCTATTTGTAGCATGTTTACGGAGCGAAATTTCGATTTGTTATTACAAATTTAAGGTTTTCATTTGACTCACCCTCGTGCACTATTTTCAATGTTTGTTACTATTTATACACTGCTTACAATGTCTGCTTACTGTTACTGTTATATAATATACTACATAATTACACAAAATAACCTTACATCAGAGTTTGTTCATGTTTATACGATTAAAAATATTGTTTGTTAATTTTTAATGTCACTTTTTCTACACGTTATGTACGATTTATTGAATTCACTACCGAAGGGACGCAACAGGGCATAAATTGGCTGGGGTTCCCTGGGCAACCAAATGATAGGAAATCTTTTAATTTGATTTGAAAGAAAAGCTGAAACGCAGAAAATTCATTCATCGATATATGTAGCACGTTGTTGGCAACAGCTGTGTCCAGAACTAGGCCTTTGAATGCGAGCTAAATGACATTTGGTCGCTTCATATTGTGTCAGTAGGTCGTAGAAAGCTGATAGCCGTATGACTAAGGGCAGCAAATCACAACGCAGATAGCTAAGCTGCGGTGGTCTGCCCCAGTAGAAAGCTAGATCTGACGTCACAAGCCATTTCTTGTGAGGAGAACTGAGTGACTGGGTGAAAAACTGACACAGCTGAATTCTCCGAAACAGATTGCCTCTTGCTGCTTACGTTGCAGTCAGTGAAGAAGACTCGAAACAGGACTCCTTTGATTCGTGTTGTGAGCTCTGGCTCACGTACTTCCTGATAGGTGAGCTGCGCTTCCATCATACTTCTCCTCCACTTCCTCCGCCACACGTAATTACGTCTGTGTTTCTGTTTGTAGTGGCTGTGGGTCATTATGTGGTCACCATAAGTAGAATGTGAGCTATTATGTTTTATGGCTCTGAGATACCGCATACAGGGATGTACAGAAACGAATCACGAAATGAGCACAATTTCGTCCTCTGTCTAAATCGTCATTTAAATTTGGTTCTAAAAGACTCTGGAGAGACTAATCAACAAATGGTCCGTTCTATTAAACAGTTGAGAAAACTTACACAGTGTTTGACCTTGACAGTGTTACGTTTTCTTTTTCTGGAAATGTATTTAAGTGATTCCATTTCCAGGGGATTTTCCCAGTCTGAAGCGTAGATATAAATATTGTTAGGAATGTTACTCCAGCGAGCTTTTCAGTTATTTCATCTGATTTGGACAAATATAACGATCCGATTAATTTTCTGGTGTATCTAAGACTAATCTGACACATTCATAAATAATTGTGTTCTGTCATATATATATATATACAGGGTGGTCCATTGATCGTGACCGGGCCAAATATCTCACGAAATAAGCGTCGTACGAAAAAACTACAAAGAACGGAACTTGTCTAGCTTGAAGGGGAAAACCAGAAGGCGCTATGGTTGGCCAACTAGATGGCACTGCCATAGGTCAAACGGATATCAACTGCGGTTTTTTTAACAGGAACTCCCATTTTTATCACATATTCGTATAGTACGTAATGATATATGAATCTTTTAGTTGGACCACGTTCTCGCTGTAATAATCACAAACATATGGCTCACAATTTCAGACGAACAGTTGGTAACAGGTAGGTTTTTTAAATTAAAATACAGAACGTAGGTACGTTTGAATATTTTATTTCGGTTGTTCCAATGTGATAAATATACCTCTGTGAACTTATTATTTCTGAGAACGCATGCTGTTACAGCGTGATTATCTTTAAATACCACATTAATGCAATAAATGCTCAAAATGATGTCCGTCAACCTCAGTGCTTTTGGCAATACGTGTAACGATATTCCTCTCAACAGCGAGTAGTTCGCCTTCCGTAATGTTCGCACATGCATTGACAATGCGCTGACGCATGTTGTCAGGCGTTGTAGGTGGATCACGATAGCAAATATCCTTCAACTTTCGCCACAGAAAGAAATCCGGGGACGTCAGATCCGGTGAACGTACGGGCCATGGAATGGTGCTTCTACGACCAATCCACCTGCCATGAAATATGCTATTCAATACCGCTTCAACCGCACGTGAGCTATATGTGCCGGTCATCCATCATGTTGGAAGTACATCGCCATTCTGTCATGCAGTGAAACATCTTGTAGTAACATCGGTAGAACATTGCGTAAGAAATCAGCATACATCGCACCATTTAGATTGCCATCGATAAAATGGGGGCCAATTATCCTTCCTCCCATAATGCCGCACCATACATTAACCCGCCAAGGTCGCTAATGTTCCAGTTGTCGCAGCCATCATGGATTTTCCGTTGCCCAATAGTGCATATTATGTCGGTTTACGTTACCGCTGTTGGTGAATGACGCTTCGTCGCTAAATAGAACGCGTGCAAAAAACCTGTCATCGTGTAAGAGGTCTATGACTAAGGAATTTATTGCTAGCGCACTCGAGCAGATGTAATTTCGATGGATTATTCACGCGCTGCCTGCGATATGTAAGCTATAAGAGAATCTCAGACCAGAGAGCATTGTCGGCTGCAGTAAGAGCAGTGTCAGTAGGAATAAGCAGTAGCTAGCAGGCTGGTGTATGGAGTTCGCCAGGCCGGACGTGGGGAGCGATGGCGGTGCGTGAGCGATGTAGTATAAGGGAAAAGCAGCCGCGCGCATATGTAGTTTGTTAAACAATATTTGTACTATTGTTACATCAAGTCCCACGTAAATGTTTTAAAAAACCTTTCAATAATAATTTTTTTGTAAAATTAACTTTTTTGACAATCATTCATTTGAATTTAAAGAATTTACTAATTTCTGCAATCCATGGTCATCCCGATTATCGTATAGAAAAATCAGTTGTTTCTTTTTTTATACGTGACAAATCTAGCGGTAAGACAGACAATATATAAAATATATGAAACAATTGAAGACGTCGAAATGACAACATCTGCCGCTGACAAGAAGAAAAATACCATAAAATCTGTCGCTGCACACTCTCTACTAGATGGACCTGCAGTCTTTTGTGGATGTAGACTTAACTTCAGTATTGATCTAAACGATACATTCTCCCATGGTAATGGTTGGCTAACCGTCGCAATTGTACGAGGTGGTACAGGTGTACCCAATGTATCCGGACTGGAAAGCTTCATCGACCGTGACGTCATAGCCTATCGCACATACCATGTTTGTGAAAACGTCCAAAATTTAAATTCACAGTCAATTATTGAAACGTTATAAGTCAGCCACAATTTTATTGAGAGATTAGTCACATTTTATTATTGGTAGGCTATGTAATTTATCTGTTGGTAGGTTATATTAAATGTGAATGATATATATTCTCTTGTACCCAGTGGCAGAGCTGTATACGACGTTCAAAGTCATCGCCATGCAATTCCTGATGCATAGAAATATGGTACGGGTGCAATCGATGCTGATGCAGCATTCTCAACACCGACGTATTTGAGAAATCTGACTCTCGCGCAGTTTGTCTGCTACTGATGTGTGGATTAGCCGCGACAGCAGCTAAAACACCTACCTGGGCATCATCATTTGTTGCAGGTCGTTGCTGACGTTTCACGTGTGGCTGAACACTTCCTGTTTCCTTAAATAACCTAACTATCCGGTGAACGGTCCGGACACTTGGATGATGTCGTCCAGGATACCGAGCAGCATACGTAGTGCACACCCGTTGGGCATTTTGATCACAATAACCATACATCAACACGATATCGACATTTTCCGCAATTGGCAAACGGTCCATTTTAACACGGGTAATGAATCTCGAAGCAAATACCGTCCGCACTGGCGGAATGTTACGTGATACCACGTATTTATACGTTTGTGACTATTAAAGCGCCATCTACCACAAAGCGAATAAAGTTGTCCAACTAAACCATTCATATTTCTTTACGTACTACACGAATGTGTAATAAAAAATGGGGGTTCCTATTTTTAAAAAAAGCAGCTGATATCCGTTTGACCTATGGCAGCGCCATCTAGCGGGCCAACCATAGCGCCATCTGGTTTCGCCCTTCAAGCTAGACGAGTTTCGTTGTTTGTAGTTTTTTCGTTTGATGCTTATTTCGTGAGATATTTGGCCCGGTCACTATCAATGTACCACCCGGTATGAATTAAAGACACATAATTTGTACCCACAGGACATGTGGCCCGTAGCTGAGAAAGTGTCTTGGTGATCTCTCCATTGTGAAAAGATTCCGGAATAGTCTCCCACTCGGATCTCCGAGAAGGGATTGCCAAGGGGGAGGTGATCATGAGAAAAATAATTACTTGTACAAACAGTTTCTCTCTTTCTCTGCAACTGGTGAGCGTTTTTATTCACCTGCCTGTCGGCTGTTATCCTGACCGTGGCTTGCACTGAATTAATTCTCTTCTAGCAGGAGTTCAGTTGATGGTTAATTGACGGAATAAATAGCACAATAGAGGGAAGCTACAGACAACTGAAAATGTATCTGCTCTCGTAAAATCTGCTATATTGTAGCCGGCGCGGTGGCCGTGCGGTTCTGGCGCTGCAGTCCGGAACCGCGGGACTGCTACGGTCGCAGGTTCGAATCCTGCCTTGGGCATGGGTGTGTGTGGTGTCCTTAGGTTAGTTGGGTTTAAGTAGTTCTAAGTTCTAGGGGACTTATGACCTAAGATGTTGAGTCCCATAGTGCTCAGAGCCATTTGCTATATTGTATTTCCAATAACACATAATAAATTGGCGACGTAGCGTGATACACGAGTATGTCAGTAAATGTATGAACACCAGGTCCTGTGTATTCTCGCTGAACGACAAGAATATAGAATAAAAAACACTACATCCTATGGACAGTATTGGATTAATGCGGTACTGTTCTTGAACTATGAGGGAGTGCAAGAAGAAAAAAACATGAAACGCAACGGCAGCCTTTGTAGGCCCTTTAAATAACAATTCCGGTATCATGTTAAAATAGCTCCAGTTCTATATCTTCTGATCGATTAGCAGCATAACTTCGACCTCTACTGAATGTGAACTCAGTGATGAATTTCACTATGAACAACCTCGCGAGCGGAACGATCAATGGTAGCAGTCTGTGCACAAAGCATGCTAATTAACGTTAAGGTGGCGGTTGTTCCCGAGCTCATGACCGTAGTAACTGCACACCTCTGTTCAAGTCGATGAGCTAGTCATAACTGCCGCTTTCAAGGAGTCTCTCGAGAACTTTGCGGCCGAGGTGCCCACCACACAGTAAGCTTCCACCAACAAGACGAGGCTCTATAACCAACCTAACCAACGCTCCAGTTACCATTTACTCCTCCAAGCAGCGGTTAGAAACCACGCCATAGGGGTTGGGAATGCGGAAGTGGAGGTTACTTCCTCGAAAACGGTGGGTACTCTTGAGTCCATCCACGTCAAGTAGCAGTGGCCTGAATTTGAAACTAACTGTTGGTAAGCCACTGCCAGTGTTCACCATCATGCGGTATTGTAAAATTAATCAAATTAGGTACCAGAAAGCCTGATCGCCCCCACAAGCCCGTAGTCTGATGGTTAGACAAACCGCCGGTGATCTCAAATCGTCGGGGAAAATTTGTCTTACAGTGAATAACTAAAGCTTCATTATGACTACTTTTGAAATAACAATTTGATAAACACGAGATCCATATCAAACGGAAGATAATTTTTTGAATAATCCGAATCTGATATCAAAGGTACTGATTTAATTTACTTAGTGCACTCTCCCTTTGTCACTGAGCTGGACCATGCAGCAGTAGTGACTGGTGCAGGCCTTGAGGCCAGTGTACGGAAAGTCTACACTCGACATGCTTTCTGCAGAGGACAAGGACGATTTAAATCCCAACGTAACTTTTGTCACTGGATGGAGCGCCTTCAATCACAGTAGCCAAGATGCAACTCACCAGACTGAGTTCCAACGGTTTGCCGATGAGCTTGGAGTACATGAAGGTGCCGCACGTCCGAGGCAGTTGCCTACAGTTCACGATTGTATTTTACAAGTGATACTAAATACATTACATTGTGTAAACCCACGAGCAATTTTTGGGAATGTTTACAGTGTTGAAGGGAGACTTTCTTGATCCCAGGTGGATGGAGTAGTTTGGTGTGTCACATGGCTGGAATGAAGTGAAACAAGGTACTGTTTATTGGCTGTCAGTTTACCAGAGAATGGACAAGATACTTCGCCAGATAGCGGATACCGGACATATTCGAAAATTCATTTCCGGGGTCGTGTAGACACTAGTACTATCATGTGCCACATCATCGATGGTTAGGATTACTTTCTTTCAGGGACAACCACCGCCACCACAGTCAACGCCAGATCGATAAGCAGTTGTGGCCGGTTCATTACAGGACAACAACAACAGCCGGTGAATAACTTTCTTTTGTCTCGTAACCGGAGCCGCGCGGGGTAGTTGCGCGGTTAGGGGAGCCTTGGCACGGTCCGCGCAGCTGCTCCCGTCGGAGGTTCGATTCCTCCCTTGGGCATGAGTGTGTGTTGTCCTTAGCGTAAGTTAGTTTAAGTAGTGTGTAAGCTTAGGGATCGACGACCTCAGCAGTTTGGTCCCATAGGCTCTTACCAAAAATTTCCAAAAATTTCGTACACGCAGAGGTCGTCGCATGTTGACGATATAACGTGCCAGTTGGACAGAATTTGGTATGATATTCCTCAAGAGGTCACCCAACAACTTTGTCAATGACTAGCCGAATAACTGCTTGGAGTAATGGTCAGAGATGGACCAACACATTATTGACTTTCTCAATTTGTTTTGCTCTTTACTTGAATAAGTCATCCAATTTTTCTGAAACTGTAATCACTTGTTTGTCTCTACATGTACGTCGCATCGCATCTACCGATTTCCTCCCCATTCGGATAATTCATTTTCCAGATAATTGTACAATGAAGAAACAGAAGAAAATACAAGGCAGCATCAAAAAGGTATCAATGTCTTATGAAATCAAATAATTTCAAGTGCTAATGAAAGAATAGTCACAACAGTACATGTCAGGCATGTCTTCACATACGACGACACTTCAAGTAAGGTCATAATGTGTAAAACAATCCTCATACTTTTCCAGCAGTAAGCCAATGTGGCTCAATCCGTGGCAGGCGATACACTGGCTGTCCAGTACACAGGTAACGATCTAGTAAGTTGACAGACCAAAGAAAACCCACGTGAGTAGTAAGACCGTAAGACATCTGGGTAATACCATGTCGTAAGTTAATAACAATCAAATAAACATGTTTAACATTGGGTATATAATAATAATACTGGCGTGTGACGAGGGCCTCCCATAGGGTAGACCGCTCGCCTGGTGCAAGTCTTTCGATTTGACGCCACTTCGGTGACTTGCGCGTCGATGGTGATGAAAGGATGATGATTATGACAACATAACACCCAGTCCCTGAGCGGAGAAAATCTCCGACCCAGCCGGGAATCGAACCCGGGCCCTTAGGATTGACAGTCTGTCACGCTGACCACGCAGCTACCGGGGGCGGACTAACATTGCGTGAAATCACTATATTTTTTTCTTTTCTCCATCATCATGTAGGACTATATTACAATACAAGGTTGGTTGGTTGGTTGCGTGTTCCATTGATCAATCGCACGGTACGGTAGCCGTTATGATGTAGAACGCGTCAAGTGCAAGAAAGGCACAAGGTGAACATTTAATTTACATATGTATGACATAATAGCACGATAAAAAATATTTTTGTGCAAAACAGCTTTGTAGGAACCCAGTTGTAATCATAAGGAATAAGGCATAAACTGAAACCAGGTACCCTAGTACCACTTTAGAGACCAACTTGACAATGTATTACTATCTAAATCAATCAAACGTACAATATTTAGTTTCAAGATTTCATGTCATGTCATTAATAGAAACCATTATCTAATAATTCATGAATACAAAAAGGCACAAAGAAATTAAATACGTAAGTCTTGACTCGTTCTTATTCTCAGGTACAAGAAGTCGTAACCAAGTTTCAAGAAAATGAAAATATGACTCATAGGTCATACGGAGCTCCATTAATTAAACCAACTAAAGTCATATACAGTGGTGTCATATTAAGAAATGCTGTAGTACATCAGTTTCACCAATAACCAATCAGGCTATGTCCCCACTGTTAAGTCAATGTGTGGCGGACAAAAAGCATAACACTTTAGCAAACTGTAAGTGCTTGTACGATGCTCTCTCTATGCGAGGGGTAGTCATATAAAGCTTTAATTATAACCTTGAAAAACTAAAATTACGTAATTGGAGTTTCGTTTGTTTCAATGATGAATTACAGCATTATGCAGTAAATCGTTTTCCACATTTGACAACGGTGCATCAAACCAAGTTCAATGGGTGGATGTGAACGGCCACATGGCACCACGATACACCATCCAGTCACTTTAATTTCACCACCTGTCAAAAGCCTGAATAACCACTATTGCAAGGGGTGAAGGAAGAGAGTCATTGAGAAACTGAAAGGTATCGAGCAATCAAGAGGGATGTGAAGCCGACTCCTTGACCATCCATGGCGCGAACATATGGTCTCACAGGTTCTCGACTGAGTTTCAGTCCAAGAGTTTGGTGGCCAGGGGAAAACTCATTCTGCCGCTCTTCATGCCACGCACGTACACTGAGGGCTGTGTGACACGTTGCATTGTCCTGCTGGTAGATGCCGTCGTGCAAAGGAAAAACGAACTGCCTTTAGTGATTGACATGAAGAACAGATGCATGGTTGGGTTTATCCATTGTGCCTTCCAGAATGACGCGATCACCCAGGGAATTCCGCGAAAACTTTCCCCAGACTATAACGGTTCGGCTTGGACCCTCACATCGATTGTTGCAGGACTGTACACGCCAACGTCTTTCTGTCTGTTGGAGCATAAAACGTGTTTCATCTGAAAAGGCCACCTGCCGCCGCTCAGCGCACGTCCGGTTGACCAGCGAGCAAATTCCAGTCGTCGTCGCCGATGAGCAGCAGTCAGAATGAGGGTATGAATCGGATGCCTGCTACGGCGCGTGGTGCATCACAGGTCTCGGCAACGGCTTCGGATAGCGTCATTTTGCCAAGCACGGGTACTGTAACCACGGCGACACGCCAACAGTTCACAAACTTAGCCGTTTCGGAAATGCTTCCAACATCAGTCCAAGGCCCTTTTGGACGTCAGATAGATCACTCCGTTTCCTCATTACAACAGCAGCACCGTTTTCGGCGCCCCCCCCCCTCCCCCCCCCCTCCCCTCCCCCTCCCGGCCCCGACACTTTTTATATACCCTCCACTGCTAGTGCTGCCACATTCTGTCTGTGAGTAGTTATTGCACGTTGACGTCAGACGTAGGCGGTGGTCACATTAAAGTGAGTGGACAGCGCAGTTTAAGTGTAACTGGACTTTCTGCTCACCCTATAGGGAAAGGCTAAAACTGTCAGTTATGATTACCCCGTGTAGCCTGAATTAAAACTGCATTTAACAGTTAATATACAGCAACGTAAGTTATCTGCTCAATGGTAACTGAACTAGCGGAGTAAGAGAGCTGTTGGTAATACACTATTGGTATAATAATTTCTTGCTTCACGGAACGTGCTCTAAACTGCTGTTCCCGCTACAGTCATGTGAACAAACTTTGCTATATATATTTTTTTAGGAGAATCGTTTTGTTTTCAAACGGCGTAACGTCCACTGTGGCTCGCGGCTGTTTCTGGGCAGCCACGAAGCAGAGTGGGCGCAGCCAGTGAACTGCAATATTAACCAACGCGCGGCTCGGCACGCCAACACGCACGCCGCACAGTGTTTGCTTTGTGGCAGCCACGTGGCCGCACGTTCACAGCAGAGCGTCGCGCTGGCTGCGCACAATTTATCGACTGTGCTTTCACAGGACATATCCGGCGACTGCAGTGATACTGGGCCGCAGAAATATTATCACTGCTAAATCCAGAACGAGTGCGAAACGTTTACCAACTCCAGCAGTGGCGATAACGCCAGGAAATGAAGAGAAAGGGTGGGAGGGAGAGAGAGTGGAAGAGAGAGAGAGAGAGAGAGAGAGAGAGACTGAGAGAAAGAGAACTTTTACGAAGCATTGTATCGTTTTAATATTATGGGACAGGCTACGAACGAGCAAAAATCTACAACGACATTCCGTATCCTAGATTTCCGAATGACATTACCAGCTATACCACGTAGTCCCCTAATAATAGACAAAGTGTTGAAAATACCTGTTAAAAGCTTCCTAGAACTTGTAGAGGGGAGTGAGTACATAATATTTTGAATAGGAAACTAAGTCCGGAAACACACCGCTTCCTTTCTACGACGGTTTCTAAACAACTGTTTAACTCATTCACTTCCGTTTGAGGAATTGAATTAGGAGTGACGCACTGCAGTTATCAGATAACAATTCCAAAGGAAACATAACAAAACATACATTGCGTTTTTACATTTTTCCAAAACATAAAAGATCCCAGTCCATAGAGTGAAGTCCGACGATCACGGCGGTTTGACCACCTCGGCCTATCCATCCTTCATCACATCTGTTGAGACGTCACTTGAAAAGTAAGGTGGTGCATCATCATGCTGAAACAACACTTCCTGACGGACATTCAGTGGTATGGCTTCCAAGAACGACTCCAATATGTTTTGTAGGAAGATCAAGTGTTAACGACCAGTTAGCAGTTCTAGGACTTTTCTCTTTCCCTCAGCAAACGTGGATCGTTACACGTCTGGATTGAAACCGTCGTAGAACGGAGACGGCACGTTTGCAGACATGGGTTCCTATTCAAAATGTTAGTGCTCACTCCCTTCAACAAATCCTAGAAGTTTGTAACGGAAATTTCCGAACACCTTGTATATACGATCATACAGCGTGTAACACAGAGACTTTCCAGAGACGTTAAGAGCACGTATCGTAGTCTCTATATCCATCCATCTCAGTCTCTGTAAAAAGGGAGGTGGTTAAATAAAATTTAAACCGCTGTTCCAATGACAGATTCAGGCTACCTGGGGAAGTTCGGCAATCGCGCTGCAAGTCTTTTCAATTGACGCCACATTGGGCGACTGGCGTGTCGATGATGACGGTAACAACACCCGTCCACGACTCGTACCCGGGCCCGCTGCATAGTAGTTCGTTATTGGTCGTTGCATTTATTCGGGGCTGACGTGCCATGAAGCGTGTTCAAGTTCCTTGTTAAACCGTTCATTCAGTTTATCACAGAGGGCAGCTAGCTCTCTCACCGAACACGCTGAGCTAACGTGTTGGCCATCACTCAGTTAAGTGGGCGGACACCGGACACCTAAACAAATTACGAGTTCATTGGTAGCAGGCACAAGGTTGTACACCACTTTATTAAGAAGATGAACTTCATTCGCTTAATTATGCCTTAAAATCAAGTCCTCTAGCCACAGATAGCTTGCCAGTGTACATGAGATTCAAATGGTGGGGAGAGGGACACCGGCCTCTCTGACGGCCAGACGCCTGACGCTACCCCAGTAACGCCAACTTGTGCGGAGGTGGATAGAACGACCTCTCGGCTAAAAGTTTAAGTGACCATCGGCATTCTCGCCGATGGTCACGCCGTTGGCAGCAGCAACTTTTCATCCTCGGAGGTAGTTTACAGTGTGCGAGAACCTGAGTTCGTTGCAGTGCTTATCAGGCTGTCTGTGGCAGTTCTCAGTAGGCTTTGCTTCCTGACCAGCTGTCGAGCGGTAGTAACCAACATTTTGGGTTTAATGTGTTTGTTGCCAACGTTGCACACTTACTCTCATCTTTTATCAAGTAATTCGTTCATAGCAAAGCTGGCCCTGTTGTAGACGCGATTACTCAGTTTGGGCCTACGGTTTCATCAATGTTAGATCGGTAGTCTTTGTCGTGTTAGCCCTGTCCGTATGCTCGCAACGTGTTTCTACTCACGGCTCTTTATTATAACTTGTGATTCGAATCATTGATTTCTTCTTTGTTAAGCTGCATTTATCTAGGGACGGGAATAGTTATCGTTACCTTTGTTCCTATTTTATGTCTTCACGTGCTTGTGACTTGACCCACAGCAACCTGCGGATCACCTGTGCAGATCGAAATTGTGGATTGGCTAGTTACCATCTATTTGCATCGAGACGCCCTCATTTCAGTATGTCCTCAAGGATATCTGGCTCCCTCTTATTTTTCTGTTGCTCATCTGTAGTCTCCTCCTCTTCTATTCATTAACCAATTAACTGCAATCAGCAATCGAAATCCCTGCAGTACGTAAAGACGAATCCGACACTATCACGCTCCGGAGAGCAGCAGATCATCAGTCGAGGTTCTTCTGGAAGAGCCATTACTGATGCACTCAATATTGTTTTTCACGAGCTCTAAGTTTTGATCTCATATTGACACCAGCCGAAACGGCGTTCTAAAGAGAAATATAAAAAGTTATTCACGCCAGGGCGCACGCACAAGCGAATTGTTAAGCCTTCACAGATGGCGCAGCGATTCAGTCAAGTGCTCAATCATGCGCGCACTGCATCTATGTGAGTATAAACAGTAGTGATCAGTGAGGCATGTGAGTTTCAATCGGACGTTGTGTGTAAATGTGGGTAAATGCAAGAGCGTGGCAGAATGGCAAAAAGGAACAATCGAAAGGAACAATCGTGTTTGGTCGTGTCCACGCCCACAAGGTGTGTGAAATTGATGGATTCGTTAATGTCTCGCGGCGAACTGTTCAACGTGTCTGCGAGCAGTAGTATAACACACGTGGCCACAACACGTGACGGAAGAAATGCTGGTCGGAATAAGTTCGAAACAGAGGGACTAGAGACGCGTTTCACGACTTGTGAACCAAAATCGTTTTCAAATCCAACACTCAGTGTACGAAAGTCCGAACGAATCAGTTAGCCAGAGAATATTGCGACGCGAAAGGCATACAGTGAGCGTTTGGTGTCGGTCACTTCCAAAGAGACCACTGCTCAGACAGCCACATGAAGACAACAACGAAATCATCGGGCAGGAATAATATGTGATTGGTTTCTGAACATTCCTTCATGCTATTATACCTTGACTGGAGTGTAGAGTAATCTGACTTGAACCCACAGAAAATCTATAGGACGTGTTGGAACAGAGGTTAAAAGGCCACCAGCATACCAGCAGTATGGCGAATTGCGCGGTCAAATTGTCAGCAAATGGCTTAACGTGAATGCGACGTACCTGCAGAACTTCATGGACTCACTTCCTAGCCCAATGCATATGGTTATCAAATCCAGGGGCAGAATTACACGGTACTAACTGATGCTTGTAATGATTTCTCTATAGGTGACTATCTATTTGGCCGTTGAGCTTATGTTAAACGATATAAAAGGCTTAATCACAGGATATCCACATTGATTGCGCCTCAGTGAGGAAATTTATTTCCAGTATTAAGATGTAGAGTAGCTTCACAAATAAACCATTAGCTCCAAGAAGTCTGGGCTAATAGAACATAGTAATGAAAATTTTCTTAGAGAGAGCATTTATCAGATGGAAGGAAGCAGCACTATCGGATTATTCGCCGATGAAGCTATTGATTACAGGAAAGTACCGTCATTGGATGATCGTAATGGTCTGCAGAAAGATGTGGTGGATGAAATTTACAGTTTTTTTAACTAACGCCAACTCTATTGACATGCAGATGAAAGTAAGGGCCGTAACTAAGAGAGAAAACCTACTAGTGTACGATTGAAGATCAGTCATAATATTGCGGAGCATGTCACATCAGTTAAACATTCGGGGGCTACTAAGAAATGACACTAAATTTGACGAATAAGTGAGTTCAGTATTATGAAAACCTAATGGAATACATAAAATGGGTGATCAAAAAGTTTCCGTTTGAGGGCGTTGCTGCAACGTATAAGTAACGTTGCGCTACTGCGATGCGGCTGTACAAGCTCCGATTTGTAGCCAAGGGATTCGTGCCTTTCCGACGTGGATACGGTAAATACGGAAATGAGAACTATGGCGACGTTATTACCTAAATGCGCCCAAACAGGATCAACATTCTGTTATTTTCTTGACTGTCGAAAGACAAATACCAGTAGACATCTATCGGAGAATGAAGAACGTGTATGCGGAAGAACGTCTGTCAGTGACCACAGTTGCAGAGTATTGCGTCGAGTGGTGCTTCTGTTTCATGATAACGCACGTCCCCGTGTTGCAAATGACGTCGACTCAGAATTACTCTAACTCAATTGGGAGATACTCGAGAACCCGTCCTATAGTTCAGATGTCTCCCCATGCAATTATCTCGCCATCGGTCCCTTAAAAGGCCTCGAAGGGAGGACGAATCCTGTTACGGGCTTATTCAAACTGTAGAAACGGTTCAAATGGCTCTGAGCACTATGAGACTTAAAACATCTGAGGTCATCAGTCCCCTAGAACTTAGAACTACTTAAACCTAACTAGCGTAAGGACATCACAAACATCCATGTCCGAGGCAGGATTCGAAACTGCGACCGTAGCGGTCGCGCGGTTCCAGACTGAAGCGCATAGAACCGCTCGGTCACAGCGGCCGGCGATGCTGTAGAACGCGATGTTTTACCAAACGCGTATCTTCAACATGGTGCGTCGGTAGGATGATTCCCTCAGTGCTCACAGTGTTTTTGCCTGATTGGTATACCGATTCTGGACTGTACGGCGTTCGAACGGAAACCTTTTGGTGGCCCCTTGAAGATTTGTTGAAGAAGTTCTGTGTAAGTGCAGTACGTCTTTAAAGAAACTCGTATAAACGAGCCAGCTACGACCACTTTTTAGTATTAAATTGGATGCGGCTATGACCACTTCTTCAGTGCTTCAGTGCTGCAGTCTTCAGACTCTTCATCAAGCAAACACGAGAGCAAATATCGAACGAATCGAGACACACTAGGTAAAGATCGTAAACGAATCGAGACACATGATGTAATGATGGTAACAGACCAAACTGCTCATACGAAAGTGCATCAGAAGTTCTCTATGGCTTTGTAATAGAATTGTTGGAAGAATGGACACGTTTATCTCACTAAAACATTTTGCCTAAATGTATATCTGTTCAAAGCGTCGTCACCGTCAGCCAGATGGTGCATCATCTGAAGATGGCCTATTACTAGAGGCCGAATCCTGTCATGCTTTTAATAAATGACTGTGCGATCAAGATGATGGATTTAGGCCGCAATGACAATACAGCCAACATTAGTCACAAGAGTGCCAAGTTAACAGAACTGTAGATTTCATTATAGTACAACATAGAAAGTTTGAGGTACAGAGATAAATTCTCAATGTAAAACAAAAACACAAAATTACTACCCCTTTTTGCATCAGTCTAGTGTCAATGACAAGATCCCTTAACAATGATCACATGAATCATTTTCATCAGGGAGTTTCCAGAGTATGTGAAACAGGCAAGGCCTGTACCTATGCTAAACATGTGTAAAGCAAAAAACACAGAAAATTGCCGGTCCCTTCTCCTGCTGACATCTTTCTCAAGAACTGTTAATGAGCTTCTCGAATAAATACTACGTTTTAGGTGAATCACAGTTTACTTTCCGTCTTGGTAGAAGTACATAATCAGCCATAGGTACAATTCACGAAAGTGGTACTTGACTCTCTTGATAAATATGACTGTGTCACAGTCATATTTTTAGATCTTTCTGAGGCTTTGGACCATAAGATTTTCTAAATAAGCTAGAAGCATTAGGCATAAGAGGGGTAACTAACATCTGGTTCTGATGATACTTAGCAGAAAGGATGTAATGAGCAGAGATCGCACATACCTCAAATAAGTCTAAACTTATAGTAGAACACTTACCGGAGAGGGAAAATGACCCTATCAAATTAAATGTAGATGGCACCTCCATAGATACACTCCTGGAAATGGAAAAAAGAACACATTGACACCGGTGTGTCAGGCCCACCATACTTGCCCCGGACACTGCGAGAGGGCTGTACAAGCAATGATCACACGCACGGCACAGCGGACACACCAGGAACCGCTGTGTTGGCCGTCGAATGGCGCTAGCTGCGCAGCATTTGTGCACCGCTGCCGTCAGTGTCAGCCAGTTTGCCGTGGCATACGGAGCTCCATCGCAGTCTTTAACACTGGTAGCATGCCGCGACAGCGTGGACGTGAACCGTATGTGCAGTTGACGGACTTTGAGTGAGGGCGTATAGTGGGCATGCGGGAGGCCGGGTGGACGTACCGCCGAATTGCTCAACACGTGGGGCGTGAGGTCTCCACAGTACATCGATGTTGTCGCCAGTGGTCGGCGGAAGGTGCACGTGCCCGTCGACCTGGGACCGGACCGTAGCGACGCACGGATGCACGGCAAGACCGTAGGATCCTACGCAGTGCCGTAGGGGACCGCACCGCCACTTCCCAGCAAATTAGGGACACTGTTGCTCCTGGGGTATCGGCGAGGACCATTCGCAACCGTCTCCATGAAGCTGGGCTACGGTCCCGCACATCGTTAGGCCGTCTTCCGCTCACGCCCCAACATCGTGCAGCCCGCCTCCAGTGGTGTCGCGACAGGCGTGAATGGAGGGACGAATGGAGACGTGTCGTCTTCAGCGATGAGAGTCGCTTCTGCCTTGGTGCCAATGATGGTCGTATGCGTGTTTGGCGCCGTGCAGGTGAGCGCCACAATCAGGACTGCATACGACCGAGGCACACAGGGCCAACACCCGGCATCATGGTGTGGGGAGCGATCTCCTACACTGGCCGTACACCACTGGTGATCGTCGAGGGGACACTGAATAGTGCACGGTACATCCAAACCGTCATCGAACCCATCGTTCTACCATTCCTAGACCGGCGAGGGAACTTGCTGTTCCAACAGGACAATGCACGTCCGCATGAATCCCGTGCCACCCAACGTGCTCTAGAAGGTGTAAGTCAACTACCCTGGCCAGCAAGATCTCCGGATCTGTCCCCCATTGAGCATGTTTGGGACTGGATGAAGCGTCGTCTCACGCGGTCTGCACGTCCAGCACGAACGCTGGTCCAACTGAGGCGCCAGGTGGAAATGGCATGGCAAGCCGTTCCACAGGACTACATCCAGCATCTCTACGATCGTCTCCATGGGAGAATAGCAGCCTGCATTGCTGCGAAAGGTGGATATACACTGTACTAGTGCCGACATTGTGCATGCTCTGTTGCCTGTGTCTATGTGCCTGTGGTTCTGTCAGTGTGATCATGTGATGTATCTGACCCCAGGAATGTGTCAATAAAGTTTCCCCTTCCTGGGACAATGAATTCACGGTGTTCTTATTTCAATTTCCAGGAGTGTAATATAACAGAAGCAAAATTTCTAAGAAGAATATTCATTTCCAACTGAACTGCTGTGAACATACAGAGATATTTGGAAATAGAATATCATTGCATGTTACGCCCTTAGAGTCCTGTCATCAGTGTGTAACATCCATTGTCTTTTAATTACATATTGTTAATATGTACACTCATTTCTTAGCTACGGCATTATCAACTGCACAGAATATGAACACAGTTTTCAAACTTCAGAAATGACCTTAAAAATAATAACCAAAAACAGTTGTCGAGCTCATTCTAAGGATCTGTGCAAAACATTGGGATTCTAACTGCAGCGTGCAAATGTATTGATAAGCCGCAGTCAAAATTTCCAGTCTTCTGTCAGAAAAAAAAAAAAAAAGGTTCAAATGGCTCTGAGCACTATGGGACTCAACTTCTGAGGTCATTAGTCCCCTATAACTTAGAACTAGTTAAACCTAACTAACCTAAGGACATCACACACATTCATGCCCGAGGCAGGATTCGAACCTGCGACCGTACCGGTCTCGCGGTTCCAGACTGCAGCGCCCAGAACCGCGCGGCCACTTGGGCCGGCAGTCTTCTGTACAAATCCAAACAGCTGCACACATCAAAAATAACATTGACCATTATTAAACATACAGCTCTGCCCATGACCATGGAACAAGATCCAGATTTCACTTACATCCACCAAGAACGAATAATCTTAAACTCAGACAGCATTTTCTGCTAAGGAGTAAGACTGCAGACTAAATTGTCCAAGGAGATCACGGAAATTGCTAAAACGAATTTACTTAAAAAGGCAGTTAAAAAAGTATATGTTAATCGAGACACTCTACACACATAGGCATTACTGAGAAAACATAGTAGGGGCTTAGTAAAAACTGTAAGAAAAATAATAACGTTAATAAAACACGTAACACATCAAATAAAACTTTCAGGTCCTGTTTTACCTTCCTTTTTTTCGTTTTCTGGAAACACTTACTCCCGAAAATATGCAATGTATAGTACTAATAACTTATCCTTTTTCTGAGCTCAACCTCTCACTCCTTGTAGAGAAATGCTGAATCAGTTTTTAAGATAGCAAATGGGAAGTCAGGGTGCGCAAAATAGTCCTGACATCAGCTGATAGTGCGTGTAGTATGTGTAACTTCATAAAATATCTGTGTATAGTGTGTGCAGTATCTGGGAGCGAGAAATGACTAAACAGTGTAGCATAAGCCTTATTCTTAAAACAGTATTGTACACTAGAGTGTCAGATAGCACTGTTTTAATCAGAGTGGCCTTATATTCGGGAGGGTGGAGGCTCCAGTTTTCAGCCAGCCACCCTGATTTAGGTTTTCCGCGGTTTTCCTAAATTATTTCAGGCAAACGCCTGGATGGCACGGCTGTCCCACCCACACCCGTTTCATTCTAGACCTGTAAGTCTGCAAATGTCTGTACATGGAAATTATTTCGTTGTTCTTAATTTTTAATACTAATACATGTGGAGTATCCTCGGAAATGAGATTTGTGGATAAACCATTTGCCCAGGCTCGCACGGTTAGAGTTCGTACAGTTCTGTTTATCATTCACGATCTAGTGGAAACGAAATCTGACGATGCTAGGCATGTTCGTATACATACACAGTGATTTTAAGGGCACCATGAAAACACTCTGCAACACTGATTTTTACTCCCTTCCTTGACCGAAAAATTTGTCGTCTCAATTTGTCAACGCTAGTACTTTTCTAAAACAGATTTAGTTAATGATTACTCGCAATTATAAGTGAATGCGAAAACTAAGAGGTCTTAATCATCCTATTAGGAATTTATAGGCTTACCATGTTTCCGTTAACAAACATAAATGCTCCCGTCGCATACTAACAATATTTTGCAACACCTCATTGAAGCAGTCTTAATATGTGTGAACTACATGGATCATTATATGATAGTAATTGAGGCTAGATGGGAAGCCCGTTGTAACAATTTAGAAGTCTTCCATGATAGATCCCATTTAAATTATCAACTCTGGCGAGAGAGAAAGTGCAGCTGCTCTAAGCTGCAGTTATAGAGTGTGTTTTCAGTACAGTGTATCAAGCTAAGAGCCGAAGTGGTCAACACAACCAGAAATCTTCCAGATCTCAAAAATCGAAAAGAACAACTTTTTCTGTGAATGGTGACATTCAGTGGCAAATTTAAAGCTAACGTAGCTCAAAAACTATAGAAACGGGAATCAGCAGCATAAAACGTGAATTACACTTTAATGGCCTGCGGGCTTGCAGAAGAGGTTCACACAAGTGAAAAAGTGTCGTGATCCGCTCTCTGCCTAGCAAATTTTACCGCCTGCCAAGATGTAGCATTGCCCAGTGTTGGAGTCTACGCTCTGTTCCGCTTGATGATAAATACTGCGTAATTAATTTGATTAGAAATAGTAATTACTGATGTGAAAGTCTATGTGGGATGATATTTTAATTAGTTAGTTCTGGACATGTAATTGATTTAATGAGCTACTTTATGCTCGAATTATGCACAAAAGACGTGTGTGTCAACTAAAGCAGTTGTTTTCTAATTCTGTAGGTCGACGGAGCCCATGAGCTATATATAAACACCCGCAACTCATTTCGCGGGTGACATCCGACTCGGTAGGGTAAACAAACATAAGTCTCGAAAAAAATGAATAAGTGTATTTGCTACCTTAGGAACGGTAGACATAGCACATTTTAGTCAACTTTCAATGTTATTATATCTGTTTCTTGAAACGTACATCGATAGGAATGATGAGCTTGCTTCTTCATCATCAGTTCCACAAGTGGGATATCTACCTCACATAAGCAGGAAGTCGAAGAAAGTAACGAAACTCTTATGGACCTTGTTACCTACTTGCCGATACTCCTGCTTCGTAACTCCAGAACTCAAGCAGTTATGAGAAAACTAACTTCAATTACAATGTAGAGTCTAAGAAAATATCAACAAATTGCTCCTGTTCTTCCGTCACAAGTGTTGATGGAAGTTCAGTACTGAAAGAAACTTTGATCCTGTTGTGTTATCAACTTCTTGAAGTGCTGCGAAAATTTAAATGATTCACTAAAACAGATTTCAATTCTTCGCTCAACTCAAAGTAACTGTCTTCGAAAACCATTTGAATAGCAGGGAAAAAGTACTATGCATTTTTATCGTTCAACTCTTCCTTCCACAATATTAGTTTCTTTCTCTAGGCTGAAATTCTGTCCGACAGTTTCAGAACGTTTCTCTCATTACATTGATGGGGTACACACAGTGAACTGAGTTTTTCAAGGAGGACACAAAGATACAATTCGTAACAGTCACTGTCTCGGAAAGTTTCAAATATTTCTCTGGAACAGGGCAAGAGAAAAGTTTATTCCTGTGTGCATAGAACATTTTGAAGACATTCGCACACTAAGGCACGCGAGAACTAATGAAATAAATAAGGAAATCGTGCTCAGCCCATATATTAACGCACATTTGATGAAAACATTTAGACAGAAACGTCCGACTTTTACTGAAGTTTACCACTTCGATCACTGATTGAACAACCTTTTGAAGGACATGGCTCATGTTTTTGATGCCAGTACTTCTCGGTGAACAAAACAATGTGTCTAAATACCTAAGGAACCTCTTTACCAATCAGAGTTTGCACTCCGGCGTAACGGCTAGCCGTATTATGAACTCCATTTGTACACGTTTCTTCACAATTTTTTAAGTTCAAAATTTTCCCTTCCGCATAATCTTTTGCAATTTCAAACAGGTCTTTTGCTTTTGTTCCAAGAGTTATTTTCTTGCAGAGAAGAGTATCCTCATCAAATCTGTTGTCATGGATAAACAGCACGTAACATATCAGATGTGCAACATTGTGGTTGTCTGCAACTTAATCCAAATAAGTTGCAAAAAACTTTTTTTTAAAGCAGCTGATCGATAATCTCGTCAGCCATATTGGGTATTCGACAACTAGTAGCGTTGTGTGACAAAGGCGCACTTGCCAGTTACTTGGCAGCTGACTCGCCTATCATAATAGATACCACGTCCAAAGAAGCTGATAAAATAAGGGCCCGCATCTCGTGGTCGTGCGGTAGTGTTCTCGCTTCCCACGCCCGGGTTCCCGGGTTCGATTCCCGGCGGGGTCAGGGATTTTCTCTGCCTCGTGATGGCTGGGTGTTGTGTGCTGTCCTTAGGTCAGTTAGGTTTAAGTAGTTCTAAGTTCTAGGGGACTGATGACCATAGATGTTAAGTCCCATAGTGCTCAGAGCCATTTGAACCATAAAATAAGGGCTTCCGCTATGGTGTGGTTTTGGCGCTCTTTGCAACAAGCTAGGCAACTTAGTTACATGAAAGAAGAGTCTTTGAAGAAATCGTAGCTTGTTTAGTGAAGGTTCTGTTCTATTATTTCTTTTAACTACTGTGGTTGGACTCTAAATGATTTTTGATTTTATTACTCAGAGTAGTTTCAGTATGTAGGACTTTGAAACAAATGATGAACTTTGGTCGTTCTTCATTTCGAACAGCAGTTCACGTAAAGCTTAAATTCAAGTAGCTTTTCTCATATTCTTGAATTTTCGTCCATTCATGTCTTCAGAACTGCATGATCCATTCAAATGTCATACACTGAAGAGCCCAAAGAAACTAGTACAGGCATGCGTATTCAAGTACAGGGGGATATAAACAGGCAGAATACGTCGCTGCTGTCGGCAACGCCTGTATAACACAATTAGTGTCTGAGGCAGTTGTTAGATCGGTTACTGCTGCTAAAATGGCGCATTATCAAGATTTAAGTCAGTTTGAACGTGGTGTTCTAGTCGCGCATGAGCGGTGGGACGCAGCATCTCCCAGATAGTGATGAACTGAGGATATTCCCGTATGACCATCTCACAAGCGGACAATGCGACAACCCCCACGTCCAGAATTGCTACAGAGTGGCTGCAGCAGCACTCTTCTGAGTTTACACACTCTCGCTGGCCCCCAAACTCCCCAAACATGAACATTATTGAGCATATCTGGTATGAGTTGCTGTCCAGATGAGATCTCCTTCGTGATTTATGGACAGCCCTGTAGGATTCATGGCGCGAATTCCCTCCAGCACTACTTCAGAAATTAGTCGAGTCCATGCCAAATCGTGTTGCGGCGTTTCCGCGTGCTCGCGAGGGCCCTACGGGATGTTAAGCAGGTGTACCAGTTTCTTTGGCTTTTCAGTGTATAAAAAATTTGACCGTGTTAACTGAGAGACACAAAACACAGAAGACAAACATAAAATAAAAACGACATGCAGTCGACAAAACTAACGTTCAAACCGTTTCTGAATAAAAACAAATGAGTGACGTAGCACAATTCGACTTCCAACCTACTATCTAACAATGCTTAACTTGCCGGCTGGCTAGACGGCGTTACTAGTGTACTCATTTTTCCTTTACTCATTGTCAGAGAGCGAATAAAAAAAATTATTGTTTCTGTGAAACGATCCCGATGTCCCTACTTTAAAATCGTTACGCCTTTGCGAGCCGCGATGCACAGTTGGGAAATATTTGAAGTAAAAGTGTGACATGGGACGCACGCTCAAAAATACTTCAACTCAATAAAGACAAGGCAATAATTACCAAGCAAACACAAATTTTGGCTTGTAATTTCCAACAGATTTTATTTAACAATTTCAAGCCAGCAGCAGACTGTTGTTACCCCACAATAATATACATAATTGCCCTAGAATTGAAACATTACTAAACAGACAAAACGTTTGCTGGTGTCAAAGCCCATCCCAAGCAATAAATAATTTCAACCTCTCTTTACATAAATGTTAAGAACCATACAAACAAATGGTTTAATGAGAAACACTCCCACAGAAGCTGGACACCTTTTAAGACATAACAGCAGTATCAACTCAAAGTTTCTCTTTCTGAATAAGAGATTAAAAACACAGTACAAAGAAAGGCATTTTTCGTGTATTACAAAATTTCAGTGACATGTATATCAGAGGTGCACGGAAACTAAACTCAGACCGAGGCTGAAAGAAAACTAAAGGAACAGTGAATAAGGTAAGACGGACGCCTCGGCGTCATCAGGAACAAATAATAAAATACTCAAATTAAATTCGCCGAAGAACTGGGGTCTACTAGTAAGCACAGCGACCGCGCTATCGGTTACAATTGAAACTGGCCGCCGCCAAGGCGTCGTCCCCCAGTTAAACGACCAGCTGCAAAGGACGACGCGCATCGCTGATTATACCACTGAAGTAACAACATAAAATCACACGGTAACTGGGCAGTATCCAGAGCAAAACAATCCTTAAAACATTAGACAAATTTCAAAACAGGCATACGGCCACAAGGGACCGACAAGCCATTCACACTCAGAATCAACCACTTTAAATATATGCTCTACTTTGTCATTAATAAAACGTGCAGACAGGCTTATTACTGCCAGAGCGGGAAGTGATAATATACTCAAATATATAAGAAGCTGGTCATAGTGCTAAATCACGCACTCGTTACTTAACTCATAACATAACCCCAGAGCAGATTAATTATATGTATTCCATAAACACACACTCAATAATTACAATACGACAGAACTCTAGCATTTTTCATCATTAAGCCCCTACTTGTTTACTTCTGAGCACATTACCTAAATACCAGCAGACAGTCAGGAAACCGAACCTGTGGTCATCTCGAAGTGTACAGACACGCACTTAAATACATACTCCTTGCCCGTATCTAAAGAGCGTTCAAAACAGGCAACCCTCATTCACACAGGTAACCACTGTTCAATAAGTTGTGCACCAGTCCAACTGCAAACTGCAAACAGCACAAAATTCAATATACATATATATATATAGCAGGGCAACGGCCTTGCCGCAGTGGATACACCGGTTCCCGTCAGATCACCGAAGTTAATCGCTGTCGGGCGTGGTCGGCACTTGGATGGGTGACCATCCAGGCCGCCATGCGCTGTTGCCATTTTTAGGGGTACACTCAGCCTCGTGATGCCAGTTGAGGAGCTACTCGACCGAATAGTAGCGGCTTCGGTAAAGAATTCCATCTTACGACCAGGAGAGCGGTCTGCATACCCCACGCCCCTCCTATCCGCATCCTTCCCTCAGGATGACACGGCGGTCGGATGGTCCCAGCACGCCACTCGTGGCCTGAAGACGGAGTGCTTTATGTACAGCAGGACTTTAAGAACCTGAATAGTTCCCACCGTTTGATTCTGTAGCGTATCTGGTTGCAGGCTGTGATACATTCCAAAGCCACTTTCATACATTGATGTCGTTTAGCAGCACAGATGATACCATCGCCGGTTCTAGGCGCTTCAGTCCGGAACCGCGTGACTGCTGCCGTCGCACCTTCGAATCCTGCCTCCGGCATGGATGTGTGTGATGTCTGTAGGTTAGCTAGACTTAATTAGTTCTAAATTCTAGGGGTCTGATGACCTAAGATGTTAAGTCCCATAGTGCTCAGAGCCATTTGAACCATTTTTTGATACCATCGCCCTCTCACTAGCCACAGTACACATTCATCGACCGCACGGACGTCTCCGACCGCAGCCCCACCGTCCACGTGCCAGAAAGAGGCAGAACATGTGCAAAGAGCGACCGCCGACAACCAGATTGCACACCGGGCGCAAACCAACCGACCAAAACCAGCCCTCTCCCCACAGCGAAGTTCCCTTAAACAGCTGAAAATTGGCCAATGAGGAAAACCGCGACCACGCAATACAGAGTCGATCGCAGAGATCGTAAATGAATACAGAGAAGCGACTGGCGCCAACGGCGCGCATATCATCCTCCGCCTCACAATGGAGGCCACGCCCTACATCAAAATGGGCCCGAAGCTTACACCTGCTGCTCCCAGGGTTTCACTTGACTAAGATGAACCTCCAGATTAACCGGGCTAAGTAAGTTAAAGATACGTTAGGGGCCCTGGTAACACAGCTTCATCTTGCCCTCAATATCCTGGCCCTTACGTGAGGAAAATTTTTAAATAAAGGTGAGTTCACCGATTTCTTCCCTCAAAGGGGCCCCTTTCCCGATTATACCTGACGTCATAGTGAGGTCCCGGCTATAAGTAAGGTTCCGCACCTCGAAGCTTGCAGAACAATAGCACATTTACACTTCAGCTGCGTCTTTAGTTTACGTTGCAGTTTCCCTGGAGGACACCCGTCACCAATAGAACCGTCCGTTAAATCGTGCGGCGAGAGGGAGGGAGGGGGGGGGGCGGCGAAATGATGACGCAAGATGGTGCGCAGCATTTTTGTATTGATACATAGATGTGGCGTCCGTTCTTTCAGACATGAACAAACCCCGCATATATAAAATTAAGGCGTGGACGGCCAGTGATCTCTTCAGTGAGGATCCACATCAGGGTCGAACTCTTACGGGAGTTGGCGAAATGCCACGAGTAATGAGGATAATGGGCAAAGGGCACTACATTAGTATTGTATAGATCAGTTGAAACTTCCGGTCTCACGAGAGACGTACTATGGTAGTCCGTGCACCGTGCAGCTACGCTGAGCACTGTGTCCGGATGCCTTAGTGATCAGAGCATTCGCATAGTAAGCAGGAGACAAGCGTTCTTATCTCGTTCTGGCACACATTTTCAACTTTACTCATTTACTTAAATCAATTTATATTTTACAAGCATTCTTCTAAGAATATTGGAGAGAAGCCGCCACGGTATGGTGCATGAATGAATTATACTGAGCTCCATAGGTACTTACGGACAGAGATTATTCGAAATAGTGTCTAATGATCGCACAACAGAGCCACCTGGTTCTAGAGGAAAACAAGGCGTTCCGACAGCACACTCGATAGAAGTCTCCGTGTTGGTATGCTTGTAAGAAAAATGACGTGGCTGAACTAAACATTTTGGAATAATTCTCAATAACTTCAGGAAAGCGACCAAGCTATTCTAACTTTACTGGTCCATTACGGCCAGGGGACATTGGCTGGTATGTAATTTTCAATTCAATAAACTTTACGAACAGCCGTACACTTTAATGTATTTTATTTTGTTTCGAAAGCAACCAGTTTCTTCAATTCATTTGCCATCTTCAGGCTCCTTACGCTGTTTTCAAATCAATGATCTTATCTTATAGCGCCAGAAAACTGGATATCGTGGATTCCAACATGCCACGTCTGCTGGCGCATCTTACTCGCTGTCTCACTACAGCTCACTTCATATACGATTCCCGAGCGGCCTCGATGACATGTTGCTATCCAGTGGCACCGGTTTTTGCATTCGTTACTCGTTTTTATCCCAACTAAACCTCACAGCATCTCAGGCATGTGTGTCATGTTTTACCTAACTACCTACATTATTCCGCGAATTAGTGCATCACTTGCAACTATTCATGGGCTTCATTTTTATGTCCCATAGGTAAAAATCCCCCTCCCCTCCTTGAACCATAGACCTTGCCGTTGGTAGGGAGGCTTGCGTGCCTCAGCGACACAGATAGTCGTACCGTAGGTGCAACCACAACGGAGGGGTATCTGTTGAGAGGCCAGACAAACGTATGGTTCCTGAAGAGGGGCCGCAGCCTTTCCAGTAGTTGCAGGGGCAACAGTCTGGATGGTTGACTGATCTGGCCTTGTAACACTAATCAAAACGGCCTTGCTGTGCTGGTACTGCGAACGGCTGAAAGCAAGGGGAAACTACGGCCGTAATTTTTTTCCCGAGGGCATGCAGCTTTACTGTATGGATAAATGATGATAGCGTCCTCTTGGGTAAAATATTCCGGAGGTAAAATAGTCCCCCATTCGGATCTCCGGGCGGGGACTACTCAAGAGGACGTCGTTATCAGGAGAAAGAAAACTGGCGTTCTACGGATCGGAGCGTGGAATGTCAGATCCCTTAATCGGGCAGGTAGGTTAGAAAATTTAAAAAGGGAAATGGATAGGTTAAAGTTGGATATAGTGGGAATTAGTGAAGTTCGGTGGCAGGAGGAACAAGACTTTTGGTCAGGTGAATACAGGGTTATAAATTCAAAATCAGATAGGGGTAATGCAGGAGCAGGTTTAATAATGAATAAAGCAATAGGAATGCGGGTAAGCTACTACAAACAGCACAGTGAACGCATTGTTGTGGCCAAGACAGACACGAAGCCCACGCCTACCACAGTAGTACAAGTCTATATGCCTACTAGCTCTGCAGATGACGAAGAAATTGAAGAAATGTACGATGACATAAAAGAAATTATTTAGATAGTGAAGGGAGACGAAAATTTAATAGTCATGGGTGACTGGAATTCGACAGTAGGAAAAGGAAGAGTAGGAAACGTAGTAGGTGAATATGGATTGGGGCTAAGAAATGAAAGAGGAAGCCGCCTGATAGAATTTTGCACAGAGAACAACTTAATCACAGCTAACACTTGGTTCAAGAATCATGAAAGAAGGTTGTATACATGGAAGAACCCTGGAGATACTAAAAGGTTTCAGATAGATTATATAATGGTAAAACAGAGATTTAGGAACCAGGTTTTAAATTGTAATTTCCAGGGGCAGATGTGGACTACGACCACAATCTGTTGGCTATGAACAGTAGATTAAAACTGAAGAAACTGCAAAAGGGTGGGAATTTAAGGAGATGGGACCTGGATAAACTGAAAGAACCAACCGTTGTACAGAGTTTCAGGGAGAGCATAAGGGAACAATTGACAAGAATGGGGGGCAAGAAATACAGTAGAAGAAGAATGGGTAGCTTTGAGGGATGAAGTAGTGAAGGCAGCAGAGGATCAAGTAGGTAAAAAGACGAGGGCTAGTAGAAATCCTTGGGTGGCAAAAGAAATATTGAATTTAATTGACGAAAGGAGAAAATATAAAAATGCAGTAAATGAACTCAAAAATGAGATCGACAGGAAGTGCAAAATGGCTAAACAGGCATGCATAGAGGACAAATGTAACGATGTAGAGGCTTATCTCACGAGGGGTAAGATGGATACTGCCTACAGGAAAATTAAAGAGACCTTTGGAGAAAGGAGAAGTATGAATATGAAGAGCTCAGATGGAACCCCAGTTCTAGGCAATGTAGGGAAAGCAGAAAGGTGGAAGGAGTATATAGAGGATCTATACAAGGGCAATGTACTTGAGGGCAATGTTATAGAAATGGAAGAGGATGTAGATAAAGATGAAATGGGAGATATCATACTGCGTGAAGAGTTTAATAGAGCACTGAAAGACGTAAGTCGAAACAAGGCCCCGGGAGTAGACAACATTCCATTAGAACTACTGACAGCCTTAGGAGAGCCAGTCCTGACAAAACTCTACCATCTGGTGAGCAAAATGTATGAGACAGGCGAAATACACTCAGACTTCAAGAAGAATATAATAATTCCAATTCCAAAGAAAGCAGCCGTTGACAGATGTGAAAATTACCGAACTATCAGTTTAATAAGTCACGGCTGCAAAATACTAACGCGAATTCTTTACAGACGAATGGAAAATCTGGTAGAAGCCGACCTCGGCGAAGATCAGTTTGGATTCCGTAGAAATATGGGAACACGTGAGGCAGTACTGACCCTACGACTTATTTTAGAAGCTAGATTAAGAAAAGGCAAACCTACGTTTCTAGCATTTGTCGACTTGGAGAAAGCTTTTGACAATGTTGACTGGAATACTCTCTTTCAAATTCTGAAGGTGGCAGGTGTAAAATACAGGGAGCGAAAGGCTATTTACAATTTGTACAGAAACCAGATGGCAGTTATAAGAGTCGAGGGACATGAAAGGGAAGCAGTGGTTGGAAAGGGAGTGAGACAGGGTTGTAGCCTCTCTCCGATGTTGTTCAATCTGTATATTGAGCAAGCAGTAATAGAAACGAAAGAAAAATTCGGAGTAGGTATTAAAATCCATGGAGAAGAAATAAAAACTTTGAGGTTCGCCGATGACATTGTAATTCTGTCAGAGACAGCAAAGGACTTGGAAGAGCAGTTGAACGGAATGAACAGTGTCTTGAAAGGAGGATATAAGATGAACATCAACAAAAGCCAAACGAGGATCATGGAATGTAGTCGAATTAAGTCGGGTGATGATGAGGGAATTAGATTAGGAAATGAGACACTTAAAGTAGTAAATGAGTTTTGCTATTTGGGGAGAAAAATAACTGATGATGATCGAAGTAGAGAGGATAGAAAATGTAGACTGGCAATGACAAGGAAAGCGTTTCTGAAGAAGAGAAATTTGTTAACATCAAGTATAGATTTAAGTGCCAGGAAGTCGTTTCTGAAAGTATTTGTATGGAGTGTAGCCATGTATGGAAGTGAAACATGGACGATAAATAGTTTGGAAAAGAAGAGAATAGAAGCTTTCGAAATGTGGTGCTACAGAAGAATGCTGAAGATTAGATGGATAGATCACATAACTAATGAGGAGGTATTGAATAGAATTGGGGAGAAGAGGAGCTTGTGGCACAACTTGACTAGAAGAAGGGATCGGTTGGTAGGACATGTTCTGAGACATCGAGGGATCACCAATTTAATATTGGAGGACAGCGTGGAGGGTAAAAATCATAGAGGGAGACCAAGAGATGAATACACTAAGCAGATTCAGAAGGATGTAGGCTGCAGTACGTGCTGGGAGATGAAGCTTGCACAGGATAGAGTAGCATGGAGAGCGCCATCAAACCAGTCTCAGGACTGAAGACCACAACAACAACAGATAAAACTACATTTTTAGAGAAAGCGCTCATTATTCCTGACTCAGAATTGTAATGGAGAGCGTGTATCGCACAAGAAGTGGGTAATATTGCTGAACTCCTGGCGTCAAGTCATCAAAGCAGTGCTCAATGTCAAGCTAAGTGCCTTCAATGAGGGATTCATTTGCACACTCCCTATGCACCAATAAAAACCTGGGACTGATGTCTTACTCACTCGACCAGCCTCACGGACAAAATATTGCCTATGTTGTGGACAGCGACTTACTTCGTCCTGATCAGTCCTGGCTAGGAACTACACTTACGGTATGTGCTTGCACCCTGGGAGCACAGTCGCATCCGACCAGTGTCTTCCCCCACCTCTGCACTGCATGGAGACGGCGTGAGAGTGAAATACACTGAGGTGACAGAATCCATAGGTTAGTGATACGTGTAACTACAGATGGCGGTAGTATAGCGTATAAGGGGGAAAGCGTTCGCAGAGCTGTCATTTGTACTCAGGAGAGTCATGTGAAACGTTTTACGACGTGACGTGGCAGTACCACGTGAATTATCAGTCATTGAACGCGGAGTGACAGTTGGTGCTAGATGTATGAAACGCCCACTTCGGAAATCGTTGAGGAATGCATTATTCCGAGGTCCACATTGTCAAGAGAGAGCCGAGAAAAGGCATTACCTCTCAACACGGACAAAGCTGTGAACGACGGCCTTTGTGGCCGAGTGCCTTCGCTTATCGACCGAGAGCAGCGGCGTTTGCATAAAGGTGTCAGTTCTAATGGACAAGCAACTTTCCGTTGAAATGACCACAGAAATCAATGTGGGACGAACGGCAACGTATCAGTTAGGACCGTGCGCCCAAATTTAGCGTTAATGGGTTATGGTAGCTAACGGCCGATGCGAGTGCCTTTGCTAACAGCACGACATCGCCTGCAACGCCTCTACTCGGCTGTTGACCATTCCGGTTGGACCCTAGATGACTAAAACCATGCCCTGATCAGATGAGTTTGATTTCACTTATTTGGAGCTGATGGTAAGTTTCGAATGTGGCGCAGACTCCGCGAAATCATGCACCCAGGTTGTCAACAACACACTGTGCAAGCTGATGGTGGCATTATAATGGTATGGGCTATGTTGACACGGAATGCACTGGGTCCTCTAGTCCAACTGATCCGATAATTTACTGGAAATGGTTGTGTCCGGCTTCTGGGAGATCATTTCCAGCCATTCATGGGCTTCAGTTTTATGCATGACAATGTGCAGTGTTAATGGGCCACGACTGATAGCGATTGGTTTAAAGAACATTCTGGACAGTTCGCACGAATGATTCGGCCATCCACATCACACGATATGGATCCCATCGAACATTTATGGGGTATAATCAGGAGACCAGTTCGTGCGGAAAATCCAACACCGGCAGTACTTTCGCAACTATGGATGGCTTTAGAAGCAGCATGGTTCAATACTTGTGCGGCAGACTTCCAACGACTTTTTAACTTCGTATCACTTCGACTTGCTGCACTATGCGGGGTACAGGAAATCTGATGCGATATTAGAAGGTATTTGATGACGTTTGTATCCTCAGTGTGGTTTTATGCTGAATACTGCGGCAATCAGGAATCAGCGAAAGACATGCATACAACATAATCTCTACGTTTACAATCTCTACGTTTACTTAGGATCTCCAGTATCGTTTAGGGTGAACAGATTCCGCAGTACCACTGCTACTGGTTGGTTGTGTAAGCTGTCCGGTACCGACCACGGACAAGCGGATTTGAATGCCGGATTTGGGGCTCTACATTAGATTTTCGCTGCGTGTAATCGCTCTACTGCATTTAAGCCGTGATTACGGTACCAGGCTGATTCTTGAGTTTTAAATTCTTTGTAATTTGGCTGATGAGTTTTTGTGTAGAATGAAGGAAAGGAACAAATATTATACTCACCATGTAATTATTCTACTCTTTTATTGAACATAATGTGAGTTTATATTTATCGGATGGAAAGACAGAATCGAATACTGACATATTTCCTAAATCAACAAAATCAAACTGATTGCCAATAATCATGTATGCTTCATAGCTGGCTAATTTGTGAACTACTGTGAACACCCTTTCCTTTGGTCGCAAACGCTCCCGTCCATAATCAATTGTTTGTGACAAAACATTCGCTAATTCTGATCACAGGAATAGGTTTGTGCCTTTACTCATTCACATTCTTCAAATTCATCACAACGATGTTCTCCAGAGATCATGTCACCCTAGTTTCCTTAGTATGCAGGTCAAGGTCGAATATAATAAAACAGTCTTTCTCCCATTAATAGGAGTGGATTAGGTTTTTGAACAATTTTCTTGATCGATCTCCTCGTCGATCTCATCCATTACGTAGTTACTGATTACCTCATTTCAACGTGCTGAGTAAGCTGGAACAGCTTATTTACAGTCACCAGAAAACCAATACTCTGATTAGGAGTAACATATAAACACGACAGTGGATCTCTGAACTCCAATTTAGAGTCTGATCTTTGAGGAACTTGCGTCGTAACTACTGCGGTTATGAATGTAGTTGAAGAAACCAATGAATTTCCCATCCAAAAGGGTGTAAAACAAGATGACTCTACATCTCCAAAACTATTTTCAGCAGTCCTCGAAAAAGCAATGTCAAAATTGAACTGGAAAATAAAGGGAATTCAAAGGGAAACAGATTAAATAAATTGAGGTTCGTTGACGATAATGTATTATTTGCAAATAGTATAGAAGAACTTCAAATACTGGTTAGTGACATTTTTTCAGTCTGCTCTTAAGTTGGTCTAAATATAAATTACGATAAAAGCAACATCACGATGAATGAATGGACACCAGAGGAAACAAAACAGCATAGGGTCAGGTTGGTCAATTACTAAGTATGAAAGGACACCTAACACCAGAAATATTTCAACGTGTTAAATTAGGCTCGCAAGATTGTGGTAGATTCTCTCCAATTCTGAAGTCCAAGAGGTCGGCCGAGCTGAAGAAAACAGTTTTTTACCAATGAATACTACCGGCAATGACTCATGCGTGTCAGATATGGACAATGAATGAGTTCATTGTTAGAAAGCAAACAGTATCCCAAGGAGGAATGGAAAGATCAATGTTGAGCCACACGAATAAAGACAGAAAGGAAGCGGTTGATATCAGACAATAAAGGTCAGTGACTTAATGGAAAGAGTGAATGCTTGAAATGGCAGTGGGCTGGTCACGTCGCTCGAAGAAAAGATGGCACGTGGTCAAAACAAGTACCAGACTCGAGCTCATTTACACTGACTTCTACCAATGATCCTTTCTTTCAGTGTCGACACACACCATGCCTGATCTCGAGTAAGGGGTTTATGGGTAGGTATCGCTTCATCAGTAGTGAGTAACAGGCTGGGAATTTGGGTCGAAAGGCAAGAGTGCTCGGATGACTTACGCAGTTAAGGCGACTGCTCACTTAAAGCGAGAAATCGGGGTTGAGTCCCGGTCCGGCACAAATTTTCACCTGTTACCATAGGCACATTTCAGTGCCCAAATGCGCCAAACCTTTGATCGCAAGCAGCAGTATTGCAGAACGATATACTGCAGTCTAGATAGCAATGATTCTGTCACTGTCCAGTCTGCCACTGTCTAGTCCCCTCCTTACACGTGGTATTACACCATCTCCTCACAAACGAGCAACATTCAAATATAATTTCTGAAGGCCAATCTAGCTGCGTGATCTTTCCTTACACAGAATGTCCCAAAAGGAATGGGCAATATTCTGGGATATTACGAGAACGATCATTCGAAGCCGGCCGAAGTGGCCGTGCGGTTAAAGGCGCTGCAGTCTGAACCGCAAGACCGCTACGGTCGCAGGTTCGAATCCTGCCTCGGGCATGGATGTTTGTGATGTCCTTAGGCTAGTTAGGTTTAACTAGTTCTAAGTTCTAGGGGACTAATGACCTCAGCAGTTGAGTCCCATAGTGCTCAGAGCCATTTGAACCATTTGATCATTCGAAGCAAAATAATCTAATCTACAAGGGCTCTAAAACTCACACCTTAAGAAGTATGTGCACTTTTTCATCTTCAATAATGTGAAATAAACCTCTTCTATTGCAAGCTGTTACCTTTCCATTTTCTGAGAGGTGTTAGCATAGACCAAAACAAGAAAAAAGTTCAGTAAACGGGGGCTCGATAGTGCACACCTTATGAGCAATGTGCGCTTTCTCATCTTCGCTACTGTGAGACATTTCTTCTACTGAACAAATACTCATAGGCCTTAAGGTACGCATTTTACAGCCCATGTTTATGTACTTTTTGCTTCGTGTGAATGTTCCTGCCATATTCCTGAATATTGACCATCCCTCCTTCGACACCCTTTATAAATAATGTAGAAAGAGTTAATCGTAACTGATCTATGCGGTTGTGCTGAAATACTAATCATTTGCATCTACAAGTATGTAGTATATTTCGTGCAAAGTTGATGTTTGTCGCATGCCGCCTTCATGGTGCCACACTTTTCATGGCGAGCGACTCGCCGCTTCGCCGGAGTCGTTTCTCCAGTAAACAACGCTGTGCCACGTGCACTGTGGGCCGTGGTACCGCGATCGCATCAGCAGAGTGTGCAAACACTGTCGTCACGGAGCGAGCGCTGCCGCGGGCTCGTTACACGCGACATGTCAGTAGAGGTGGGCACTTCGTCTGCTGAAGACCCAGCCGCACTACAGCCATGACTGCCGACCACCAATCGGTAAGACATTCTCACTAACAGTAGCGGCTAAAACTAGTTAGTATTCATCACACGCAATAGTGGCATGACAGCTGTTCGCACTATACTGCTCACTACGTCTAAAAAAAATTTTTTTAAAATTAAAAACACTTGCACATCTATATATGAAGGTAGTATCTGTTCCCGAAAGAACAGATTCCATTGATGACCGTGCAGCTTTTCTAGAATGAAATGATAATCAAATTGACACCCTAGCTGCAAACAGGCGTTGATATACATCATTGGGGAGATGTTGAAAATTTGTAACCTGACTGGGACTCGAACCCGGGATCTCCTGCTTACATGGCAGACGCTCTATCCACCTTTTTTTCCATATGTTGACAAATAGTGGCTAATTAGAAAATTAATTAATTAAGGAAGTGAATAAAACTGAAAATGCCCAAATGAAAGACATGAAGGCATTGCGGATAGTACAAATACAAAAGAAACATGCTCCTGTAGCAATTAAATGAAATTCCTGTCGGGAGCGACACCTGCTCACGACCCGACGTTCGATAGAGCAAGAGAGCCATCTATCGACTCGTTCTCCAGACGTTGGTGTAAGACTGGGTCGTCTTCTCGAAATTAACTAAGGGTCCGTAAGTGTGATCGATGTCTATCTCGGCTTCTTCGTCTATCTCATCTCTCACCCGTCACACCCCATCTGGCCGGCGGGTCGGTAAATGTAAGTCGCAAGTAATTAGCGAAGTCTTGCCCATATTTCTTATGCTGTTGCAGCTTCGTGTGTGCATCCATGAGAAAATGCCAAAAATCAATTTTGTCCTTTTCCGATTCGTTGTACACGTAGCCCACCACCATTCCCCGTACCTATGTCTCTGCATTGGTTCTTGGGGGAAAAAAAGTGTGTCCGATGAAACCGTGTGAGGGGCGGAGCGTAACAGGAACGCCAATATCTGTTGTGCCAAGTGCCACACTGGAGCCGTCCCACTACATGCTAAGCGATGTTCATCAGTGTCCACTGTTGCGCAGCCTAAACATAGTGGAGTGTCTGCCAAATGAATCGCGTGCCGCCGTTGATTCGTTGCGAACTTCCTATTTACCACCACATTCCACGTTGAGCGTACCGACGTTGGGAGGTAAACGTTCCGTATAACGCGCCACATCTGTCGCCAGTTCTTCTTGTCTGGGTACTTCTTTTCCAGGGTTTTCCTGGGGCACCGGCGCAGTAAGAGTTGGTATACATCTCGCGTCGTCGGTAGTCGTGTTGTTGGGAAGGAATCTCTGACATAGCTAAGGACAAAAAAAAAAAACAGCCTTGAAATGTGACAGCTTCGGTGAAATATGGCCCACATTGACTGGGGGGCAGCATTGAAGTGGGCGCTAGTACATCGGCCAACGCACCCGAGATAATGCGAAATTGACCGCGCCACTGTCGGAAAATCGTACTGACGAATAACACCCGTGCCTTTTCATATACGTTCACTAGACCAAGTCCACCGTCTCCAGGGGGAAGCGTAAGCGTTGTGTATTGGATCTTAAACAGTGTGTCCCACACTCACGTAGGTTCCGAAACTTGCTTGTATCCGTGATGCCATTGTGCGCGTTAAAGGCAGGACATGCGCTACGTGAGTGAGTCTCGGTGCTAGGTATACGTTAACATAGGTCACCCTCTTAATTTCTGTAACAGCACCATTGTCCGCATCAGCTTCAATACGCGTCGGTAGCTATCCGCTGCTGTCCGCTGCACATCCGTGTGGAACGTAATACCTAGACATTTTATGGTCTTAACTAACATGAGAGCGCCTTCCTCCCCCGGTTGTAATCCTCGACCGACATTCATGCAGCGTGATTTCTGTAGATTAAGCACGCTTCCTGACACCGTCCCGTATCGCTGTATCCAAGCCAACGCCGTACGTACTTCTTCGCCTGTCCTTGCCACCAGCATCACATCGTCAGCATAAGCGCGGCAATGAAAGGTCAGTTGTGGTAACGGCACTCCCTCCAACCGTCTTCGAAGACCATATAGGCAGGGTGCCAAAGCCATTGCATACAAAAATATCGAAATGGGGCAACCTTGACGAACTGAGCTTGAAATAACAATGTAGTCAGTGCCCCGCGGACCTCTGATCGCACGCCGTGCAACAGTCTCATGATCACTAGAATGAAGGCCTGTGTGATTCTCAATCTGCCCATCACCGCATTCAAAAAGGTATGATCCACTCTGTCGAAGGCATGATCGAAGTCAATAGCGACGAGTGCCCCACGCACTCGGCATGCCGCTGCTAATGCGATGATATCTCGGTAGTCACCGAGCGCCGTATGTACGTTCCTCTTACCGCCGAAGCAAGTTTGATCTATGAGGAGTCTATCAGAAATTGGAGACCGGCAGGCGAGCCCCAAGGATGCGCGCGAAAATCTTATAGTCGCAGTTCAAGAGAGTGAGTGGTCTATAATCTCCTGGCCTTCTGCCACCGCGTGGTTTGGGTATTGGGATGATGATACCCTCCGTGAATTCGGCAGGTATCTCCGTCTGCGGTAATAGGAGATCGTTGTACATCTGAATCCAGGTCCGTCCCATCAGGTATGCAAAGGCGCGGTAAAATTCAATTGGGAAGCCGTCCTGTCCTGGGGACTTGTTCGGAGCCCCCCTGGCAATGGCATCTGTCAGCTCGTCCTCTGTTATCGCTGTGATGAAAGTCTCTGCATCCAGTGGTGGTCCTCTATCTGGCATTTCCGAGATGACATCATGTAATGCATCGTGGTTCACTTGTACAGGTCCATATAACTGGCGGAAATAGTCAGTAAACACATGCGCAATATCACGCTGGTTTACAACTTGCTGGCCAGTTTCAGAGATTAGTTCCCTGATCAATGTCCTGCGTCGCGTTGGCGTCCACGTACTACGTGGTGCGTGTAGGGGGTTTCGGCAGCAACTGTGTCCGCCAATCTCGCCCGGACCATTATACCATCCATTCTTAGTCTCGTCAGCTGTAATAACTTGGCTTTTATCCTGCGCATGGCTGTGTGCCTTTCCGGCGATGGTTGTTGGGTCATCAGCTCCCTCAGGGCTGTAAAATAAAAATCAGCCGTCGTGCGGTTCCACTTCGATTTGTCCTGCCCGTATCGTATCAACGTTCTCCGTAACGTTGGTTTTGCGCATTTGATCCACCACTGGAGAATCGAGGTGTATGCTCGTTGGCGGCGAACGCAGGTCTCCCAGACCGCCTCTATCGACCGGCGACATGCAGCGTCACGTAAAAGTGCACTATTCATTTTCTACTGGCCCTTACTCCGCCATATCTTCTGACGCGTTAGTGAAATGGTACAGACGTACGCCATACGATCCATAAAAGCCGCTGGCCAGATTTCGACATCCAGTACCGCCGTCCGTAGAGCTCGTGTCACATACATTCTATCAAGTCTACTCGCCGAGTGTCCCGTTACAAATATATAACCCGGTCTGTCGCCATGCTGCAGTTCCCAGGTATCCAGAAGCGCCATTTCGGTAATCAACGCACGCCGTTCCATGCATGGCACATAATGAGGTACTTGGTCCTTTTTGTCGACGACACAATTAAAGTCGCCGCCCACTTTATAGTTATCATAGCGTCCAGCGAACAACGGTGCTATCTCTTCGGTGTAAAAGGTCGCCCTTTCTCTTCGTTTTGTGGAGCCAGATGGCGCGTATAAATTGATGAAACGGACGCCATCGACAGTGATCGCTATGCCACGTGCCGAAGGGAGGGACATGACGTCCTCCAGTCCTATTCCTTCCCTGGTGAGAATCGCCACACCGCGTCCACTTTCATCGTGCACTGAATAATGTGCCTCGTAGCCGTAGAACTCTGGCTGCGATGTGAAACGCACTTCTTGTAGGAGTACAATATCCACGTCCGCAGCGCGTAACATATCTTTCAGCATTTGAATTTTAAGCGGTGTCCGAATGCCATTAATGTTTATCGTTGCATTGTGGTACGCCTGGCGTGTGTTCATCAGTTGTAGGGCGGTGTCATTAAGCGTCTATCTGCACCCCCGGCGCTCTTCACCACACTAAGTTGTTCAACATTTCCCGATCCCTCCCGGCCTCTAGCCAGGACTATCCTCAATCGTCGCGTTCGTATTTTCATTCTGTTCCTATTGGTCCATTTCTTGCACCCAGTCCCCCAGCATATTTCCGGAACTGGTCGAAGGATGGGAGGCAACGTTGTCACCGCTCTGATGTTGGACAGTTGTCATCTCCACTTCTGCCTTCCGGTCACCAGAAGGAGAGTTCAAGTTATCGTCGCTGTGTAATTCCTGCATCGTCATCTCGGTATCTGTTGAATCCAGTGGTCTCAGGTCGATACTGTCGTTGCCGTCCACTGTCCCTTCGGGACTATGGCTATCGTCAGCAGAAGTCAGTCGACGCTTCTTTCTTCTCTTCAGCGAACGCTGTTTCCGTTGCCTTGCTTCCACATCGGCTGTTTGGGTTGCGTATCGTCCGTCTTGGTCCTGGCCTATCACGCTCTCCGTGGAAGCACTGACAGCCACCACGGATGAGCCTGGAGTGGCCGTCAGCTGCATCTCTTGTGTGGTGGCCTGTGTCTGCTGTGGTGGAACCGGTGGTCGGAGTTCCAGTCCGTTGGTGTCCATGTTCTCTATGGGTGGCAGCTGCTGGTGCCCATCGGAAATCTCCCTCACGTCTCCTCTCAGGGCTTCCACAAAGGTCAACGGTAAGAAAGTCATCTGTTGTGGCGCCTGAACGTCATCCCGTGGAGTTTGCACTAAACGTCGCTGGATGCATTCCGAGCGGACGTGGCCTTCTTTCCCGCACCTCGAGCAAGTGCGAGGTTGCCCATCATAGATTATAATCGCTCGACAACTTCCTATGTACAAATAAGAGGGGACGTGCTTCCGCAGTTCTATCCGTATTTGTCTCACCCCATTTAAAACGGGGTACGTGGTAAAACTCGTCCATTTTTCGGCCACAAGGGATGGAACTGTACCGTATGGTCGAAAGGCATCGTTAACAAGTTCAGACGGGACCTGAAACGGAAGTTTGAAGACTCGTATAGTGCGGATCCCCGTTCCCGCGTGATCGACTGTAACCGCACCAACATTCCCATCGGCATGACAGAAACGATACCCGTTGGGTGATCGTTGTAGAAGTCTTTCGCAAGCAGCCTCGTCAACAAGCTTGACATAGACGACGCTTGAAACGATCGATAAACTGATTCCCACAATTTCCTGTGGATCGATTTTTACCTCTTCTCTTAAGAAACGTTCAATCTCGTGTGCCTTTGGGCGTGTATAGTCGCTCGCAAAACTGAACTTCAAAGTCGTTTTTCTGTACGAGTGTGCCATCTCGTTCTAGACTCACAACACCGCACACGCGAAGCTGCTCCGGCGTAAACAAACAGGCGCGTGCACCACAGCGCGGCCGGCAGGCAACACGGTCCGCACTGTGTCACTGCCGAAGGCAGACTGCCTGAGCCACCGTGAGCACAGAGGGTAGTGCGCTTGCAGGGACTTATCCCTTGCACGCTCCCCGTGAGACCCACATTCCCAACATATCCACACCACTACATTCGTAGTGCACCTAATAGATGTTTGACCTTCTAGTGCGAACGCACACGCTATGTCCCAATTCGTACGGGACTTGGTAGATTAATCAGCCACGAGTAATAATTGTGATGGGCAAACATCTATTAGGCGCACTACGAATGTAGTGGTGTGGACATGTTGGGAATGTGGGTCTCACGGGGAGGGTGCAAGGAATAAGTCCCTGCAGACGCACTATCCTATGTGCTGGGCCGGCCGAAGTGGCCGTGCGGTTAAAGGCGCTGCAGTCTGGAACCGCAAGACCGCTACGGTCGCAGGTTCGAATCCTGCTTCGGGCATGGATGTTTGTTATGTCCTTAGGTTAGTTAGGTTTAACTAGTTCTAAGTTCTAGGGGACTAATGACCTCAGCAGTTGAGTCCCATAGTGCTCAGAGCCATTTGAACCATTTTCCTATGTGCTCTTGGTGGCTCAGATGGATAGAGCGTCTGCCATGTAAGCAGGAGATCGCAGGTTCGACTCCCGGTATGGGCACACATTTTCAACATGTCCGCAATGATGTATATCAACGCATGTTTGCAGCTAGGGTGTCGATTTAATTATCATTTCACTTGCACATCTGCTAATCTATGTAGGTTAAGATTCTACGTGAGCAAACATTAAGAAAAGGCATTATAAATGTTAAAAAAGAAATAATATAAACACTAACCAAAAATAAAGGCAGTCTGTTTGAAAGTGAACATCTTTTCTGGCCGCTGTGGCCAAGCGGTTCTAGGCGCTTCAGTCCGCAACCGCGCTGCTGCTACGGTCGCAGGTTCGAATCCTGCCTCGGGCATGGATGTGTGTAATGCCCTTAGGTTAAGTTAGGTTTAAATAGTTCTAAGTCTAGGTTACTGATGACCTCAGCCGTTACGCCCCATAGTGCTTCGAGCAATCTGAACCATTTTGAACATCCCTGCATAACGGTGAAAACTTTATTTTAACATTATTCTATCATCCTCTGCTTCCTGTCCACAAGGTGGTTGAGACGTCACAACTCAAGCGTGTCCCACTCCTCCACGGCGACCATCCTGAGACTAAGCTTGCGGCGAATGCTCCAGCGACGACGTTCTGCTAATTTCAGTGGTACGAAGCGTGCTCATTTGGATTAATCTTAGCTGGTACCGCAGGCCATTCCATGCCCTTGAGCCTGCCTCCTGAGGGAAATCGTTCACTGGGTGGCGGGGCACGCCCATGCAAGACCTTCTTGAATATAGAATGCTGTAGCCAGAACGTTGAATTTAGAGCTGGTGAGTAGGGCGGAGAATCGGAGAATCTTGTCCGATAACATAGAGCTACCCTCGATAGCGATGGGATGCGTCCGCCGTCCTTGCTTAATATCGCCTCAGAAAACGATTGACAATATCGACTGCTGAACCGAAGTAGCCTCTTTCAGATTCTGAAGCGCGATCCTGGCACATAGCCCACCCCTCTTGAATTGCCACAAAGAGAGCCGCTGAGCTTAATGCCTCCATCATACTGATGGATCTCCATGATCAGTATCACGTGCCCTCATGCCGTGATGAGGTTTAAAACTTAATCCACTACTTCGGCCCAAATTCTTATGACCAGGAACTTTACTCCTGCCCCTCTCCCTAGTTAATTACTAGCTGTGAACATTTACTCCGCCGCCAGGAATCGAACTAGCTACCTACAAATCTAGTGCTATCGATTGGACGAGGTTCTGTGACCCTTACTGTGGAGGATGGCCTCTATCTGGTAGTGACATGCAGTAAAGCATTTCTTCCAGTGCTCCATTCAACTGAAAATAATAACTAAAATCCACGTAAGTCCCCATGATTATTATTAATACAGACAACACTTTCATTTTTTTCGTAATAGACAATATCAGTTGATTTGACTCAGACTCTACAGGGAAAGGAATGAGTAATTTCGAAACAGATAACTACAACAAATTTAGCTGTGGTCCAAAGGAAATCAGATCTATGGAAAAGAAACATTTCTGCAGCTGGAACAACTATTCCGTCTGTTTCTCCCTGATTTAAAATGCCACACAAGTCCATTCAATATAATTAATAACTGGATTTCATATCAATGAGTTGAATAATGTAATAAATCCTGCTCCATAATGGTAGCTTTCTCATATGCCATTAAATAAATGTACCGCCACAAGATGTAGACTTAGACATAAAAATACCATGCCAATGTGTCATGTAACTACAGGTACAGGGGGCGTAACCGCACAGCCAAACCTGCATCGAGAGCAGAACCCTTAACACGCAGCACATCGGAAATTTGGGCAGTTAGTTAAAAATTACTTTTTTCTTTTTTTTTACTGATGTCACAGCTGTCTGTAAAATGACGCAGGAGATCCTGGTAAAGAAAATGTTTTCGGCTGTCAAAAGTTATACTTTATTACTCTTCTAAACCGTACCATTAAAGTTTACATGAATTTCCTTTAACACAATTGCAGATAATAATCTTTAAATTGTTCTTATAATTGCAGGGAGGAGTTCTTCGTGGGAATGTGAAAACTAATGGATGGACTGCCATTCCATGGAAGTTCCTGAAAATGTTGAAAAATTACTGTCTAAATACTACTATTCATGGGTTACGATATTTTGTAGAAGAAGATCGTCATATTGTCGAGAGGTAAGTTATTTATTACATTGATTCGTAAAATTAATTGTTAAAAAATATTACCAGCAACATTTTCTAACAAGTGGATCCCACGCAGCAGGATCTTTACAATCCTAACGACAGCAGTGATTAGCACACTGAAAGCATGCACCGTAGGAAAAGTCCTTCGATCCCTTTCCGATGATACTGATTTATAGGTCAACAATTTCCCTGAAGCGAATTCAAGTACTTCTCCTTGCCGATCGCTGATTGATTTGCATCCGTAACTAACTCTATGCCTGTCGATGAAGTCTTTCGCGACGGCACTGTTGCGTAAAACATTCTCGGACTTTTTATCGCGTTAGTTACGGATAAAACCTCGAGCTTTCGAAGATTATCTCCATCATCTGATTTTCAGTTGGTCCTGACGAAGGCGATGGAGGTAATCGTCGAAAGCTAGAGGTTTTACCCTGAACTAACACTGCGAGCGGCCTGAGAATGTTTTAGACAGTTTCCTCAACAGTTTATGTTGAAGTGAACAAAACTGTTAGGAAATGTTCTAAGAGGATGTAGAGAGATACAATGAAAGTTTGGTGAGGGAAACAACCGTGGAAAACAGTGCTATGAAGGAAGGCACAGTAGCAATACAGGGTGGTTGCAATTAAATTTTCGGTACTTGAGTCTGTGTACTCTGAAAACGATCTGCCATACGAGTGCTCAATTTCATAGGAATGATGCTCAGACTGTGCACTACAAAGTTTGCGTTGTCAGTGGTATTAGTGTCGTGACTCGCCGTTAGACGCTGGTAGTGGCAAGGCGACGCAGGGTTGTGACGCAAGCGTCAATGTTCATTTAGACTCGCAGACAGTCAACTGGGTCTGGGCAACGAGAACACGGCTTTACTCGTATAGCTGTTTCACCATAACAAAAGTGACTGGTGAATTTCTAAGGGACCAAACTGCTTAGGTCATCGGTCCCTAGACTTACACACTACTTAAACTAACGTATGCTAAGAACAACACACACACACACACACACACACACACACACACACACACACACACATGGCCGAGGGAGGACTCGAACCTCCGGCGGTAGGGGCCGCGCAGTCAGTGACATGGCGCCTCTAACCGCACGGCCCACCATAAGAACGACAATAACACTGCTGTTCTCCGCAAGGATCGACGTAATAAAGGAATACGGAAAGGTCCTCTTTGCGCACCCGTGGTTGGAGAATGTGATTCGGAAGTCTGAATTAACTGCCGTTTTGAGAACTGCTCCTGGGTGAGGCCGACAACCAGATGGTCATGGCTGAGAGTGCTGGATACAAAGGGCGATATTCTAGCAGCACGCGAGCTGTGTCGCGAACGCTCACCATTCCATGGTCCACCATTCGAAAAGTGCTGCAAACAATTGTAAAGTAGTATCCGTACAAACTTCCAGGCTGTCGTGGATGCAAATGGTCCCCACAGAGCAACGTTGTTAACCTGGAACGCAGAAGTGACACGCAGTTAACAAAATTTTACCCTCTCATATGAAAACTAAAATGTATTCGTTTCAAAGGTTTATTCTTTATTTCTCTTCCCAATGTCCTTACAAATGCTCACATGGTTTCAATATCCTACGATCACTTGTTTTCCACGGGGTTCTACTTCACAATAAATGAGACATAAAGAAACAAGAATATAAATTTATAAAAAGGCTTGGAATACCTCCTGATATCGTGTCGGACTTCCTTTTGCCGGTGAAGAGCAGCACCTCTACTTGTCATGGGCTAAAAAAGTCGCTGGAAGTCCCCTGCAGAAACATTGCGCCTTGCTGCCTCTATAGACGACCATAATTGAGAAGTGTTGCCGGTGCAGGACTTTGTGCCCGAAGTGACCTCTCGATTATGTCTCACAAATGTTGGATGGGAGTCATGTCGGGCGATCTGGGTGGCCAAATCATTCGCTGAAACTATCCACAGTGTTTTCCAAACCCATCGTGAAGAATTGTGGCCCAGTTTCATGGCGCATTGTCATCCATAAAAATTCCGTCGTTGTTTCGGAACATGAAGTCCATGGATGGCTGTAAATGTTCTCCAAATAACCGAACATAACCATCTCCCGTCACTCATCGGCTCAGTTGGACCAGAGGACCCAGTCCATTCCATGTACATACAGGCCATACCATTATGGAGCCACCACCAGCTTGTACAGTGTCTTGTTCACAACTTGGGTCCATGGCTTCGTGAGGGCTACGCCACACCAGAACCCTACTATCAGGTCTTACCAGCTGTAATCGAGACTCATCTGACCAGACCACGGTCTTCCAGCCATCTCTGGTCCAACCGATGTGGTCACGATCCGAGAAGAGGCGGTGCAGGCTATGTCGTGCTGTTAGTAAAGGCTGCCATAGCCCATTACAGCTCTCGGTCGGTAAGTGAACGCCGTCGGCCACTGCGTTGTCCGTGGTGAGAGGTAATGCCTGAAATCTGGTACTCTCGGAACACTTTTAACACTGTGGATTTCGGAATACTAACTTCCATAACGTTTTCCGAAATGTCGAAATGTAGCTCCAACTACTATCCCATCTACAAGGTCTGTAAATTGCGTCGTGCGGCCACGATCACGTCGGGAACCTTTTCACATGACTCACATGAGTACAAATGACAGCTTCGCCAGTGCTACTCCCTTTTTTATTTTGAGTTCGCGATACTACCGCGTCTGTATACGCACACATCGCTATTCCATGACTTTTGTCACATCAGTGTATTGTCCAAAATTTGTTAAAAGTGACACTATATTTGTAGAAATCAGTGATCTAGGATTGGGAGTTCGATAAGTTGTTGTATATTTCTATTCAAAAATAGCAATACCAGAAGGCTGTAAGGAATTGCAGGAGGATCTGAATTCAGTCTGGAACCGCGCGACCGCTACGGTCGCAGGTTCGAATCCTGCCTCGGGCATGGATGTGTGTGTTGTCCTTAGGTTAGTTAGGTTTAAGTAGTTCTAAGTTCTAGGGGACTTATGACCTCAGCAGTTGAGTCCCATAATGCTCAGAGCCATTTAAACCAACCATTGAGGATCTGCAGAGGATTGATGACTAACGCTGGGACTGGCAGCTGATCCTGAAAGTAAATAAATGCAACGTATTGCATAAAATAGACGAGGAAACCACCCACTGTTCGAATATACATCATTCATGACGAACCACTGGAACAGGAACAACAGCAGATAACCTTCCGGAGCAGTATAAAGTGAAATAACCACACACATTACAGGAAAATCAGATGCTAGGCTGAGAGCTTTTGTAAGAAAATGGAATTCATCCACAAAATAAGTAGCATACGAAATACTTGATAGACCGATTCCTGAGTATTGCTCCAGATATTGATCATCGCTATAGCACATTGCCGTGATGGATTAATCGAAGTGATAAAGAAGATGCAGAGATGAGCATCTTGGTTCGCCACGGGATCCTTTACTTCGCGCGATAACGTTACAGAGGTGCCCAATAAAATCCACTTACAGACGCTGAAAGAGAGGCGTTATGCATCGCTGTTTACTGTTGACATACCGACAGAGAACGTTTCTGTGAGAGTTCGGCACTTGTCACTTCCTCTGACATGCATGTCACGAAATGACCATAACGAGAAAATCGGAGAAATTGGGCTAAAATGAAGGTTAACGAACAGTCGTTTTTCCAAATGAATGGGGAAAGCGGAAAAAGTTTGTAGGATGCGATGTATGCTTCTCCAAACATCGTAAGGTTATTTGCAGATGCATACCAATGGACGTAGTTGGATTTAGAAGTGAATACAATACAGTAATCATTTCTTACATGCCTTTCTGAAAGAACAGACACTATTGACGATCCACACTCTAACAAAAATATGTGTGAAATCTTATGGGACTTAGCTGCTAAGGTCATCAGTCCCTAAGCTTACACACTACTTAGCCGAAATTATCCTAAGGACAAACAGACACACCCATGCCCGAGGGAGGATTCGAACTTCCGCCGGGACCAGCCGCACAGTCCCTGACTGAAATGGTTCAAATGGCTCTGAGCACTATGCGACTTAACTTCTGAGGTCATCAGTCGCCTAGAACTTAGATCTAATTGAACCTAACTTACCTAAGGACATCACACACATGCATGCCCGAGGCAGGATGCGAAACTGCGACCGTAGCGGTTGCTCGGTTCCAGACTGTAGCGCCTAGAACCGCACGGCCACTCGTGGCGGCCCAGTCTATGACTGCAGCTCCCTAGACCGCTCTGCTAATCCCGCGCGGCCACACTCGAACAAAGTAATTCGAAATTAATTCACTGAAGGTGAGTTTCTTGACATCAGGTGTATCAGGTATATATAGGGTGAGTCAGGAGGAAAGGTACATGCTTTGAGGGGTGAATCTGAACAAAAAAACTTCGTATGGACGAGTGCCCTATTCCGAATGGTTTCCAAGATAGAACACATTTAATATCAGTTTTGTAGGTTTCTCTTGAATAACTCGAAAACCACATGTTGTGGTTGGCAAGAGAGCCAACACCGTTTTACTAAAGGAGGCCGAAATGCACGCGATTTAGCTCACGCAGGCTGGCGTGAGGTCTGGAACATTACAAGGAAATTAGAATTTAGATAAACGGTATTAGCTGGTGGAATACTTAACTTTAATCCATTAATGAAGAACGTCGGTCTTGACGGTACATGATTCACAATATCAATAGTAACTGATAATGGCGCCTTGCTAGGTCGTAGCAAATGACGTAGCTGAAGGCTATGCTAAACTATCGTCTCGGCAAATGAGAACGTAAGTAGGCAGTGAACCATCGCTAGCAAAGTCGGCTGTACAACTGGGGCGAGTGCTAAGAAGTCTCTCTAGACCTGCCGTGTGGCGGCGCTTGGTCTGTAAACACTGATAGTGGCGACACGCGGGTCCGACGTATACTACCGGACCGCGGCCGATTTAAAGGCTTCCACCTAGCAAGTGTGGTGTCTGGCGGTGACACCACACCACATCCTTCAGCGAAAACGTGATGCAGTACAAAATTAAACTATATTAAATTTTGTATAAAATATGGCGTCTCTATTTTTTCTCTATAAGTAATTGTTTTTGCGAAGAGAGCGCGAGAATGTTGAAAATCTCGTTCGATGCCCATGCGCTGTAGCTTACGTAGTTTTTGTAGGCCTATTTGAGGTAGTTTCCCGATTTGATAGACTTCAAGTGTCTCGTATGAAACTGTTCGTCTCAACTTGCTACCTCAAACTGGCCTACAAAATCTACGTAAGCTACTGCGCATACGCGTCGAGCGAGTTATTCAACATTCTCGCGCTCTCTTCGCACAAACCATTACTTCTAAAGAAGAATATGAATAGGACCTTTTTTTGTAGGAAATTTAACATAGTGGTACGCTCTGTAACTACGCCACGGTGCGTACTACTAATCGAAACTTCATAATCCATTCACTAATACGTGCCATTTTTAACGCCCAGAGCATACGTGGATCTTCGCTCCCAAACGAAAGATTAGATCGTAATGTTTTTTTTTTTTTATTCGGGGTGGTTCTTAGCTATACTATGTGATTAAAAGTATCCAGGCACCTGGCTGAAATGTTTGCCAGCGCGTTCTCTTCATATATGCCACGTAATACATAAGAGCTACATTAGGTTATGTAGTACTTATTGTGTCTCACTTTTTAGAGGCACAAAACGCGTGGGTGTTTTCAGCTCGTTGCTAAATGCAAATAAGTAGGAGGTCGAGTTGATAGGAGCTGAAGGAGTCCAGGTTGCAATAATATGCGGTACGGCACACTGTTAGAGAGAAAGACTATTATTCAAGAAACACATAGTACAATGAAATTACTTATCTTCAGTAGTTTGTAGGACTGCAGCTGCGGCTATGAACTGACAATCTCGTAACATGGAATACTATGAACTAATACAACATATTCTCAGGGACTAAGCCTGAAGGGCCCTCCTCAGGAAATCAATGCAAACATTACAGAACTGGCTGAGGGCCGATTATGGAAGCGTGTCTGTCTAGGTTGAAATCTAGCTAAGAAGTGAACGAGGCACACTCCAGTTCCGTCGAGCTGCACAGCCCGCTAGAGTGCGCTGTGCTCGGCAGACGACGGGCTGCCAACCTTGTGTTGGCGTGGCGTTGTAGTAGTATCTGTGGCGATGATACTACAGTACTGGATTATAGAGCTCAAAATAATATAAATAAAATCCGCAAGGACAAATGTTTATCCTATGCGGTTGACCAACGATGATGATGTTTGTCTTCTGAAGTACCAGTGTCAGCACCTAAAAAGCAGAAAGACGGTGATTTTTTGTAGCTGTTTTTGATTTCTGTAGTTCAGTACTAAATCAAATGATTCTGTCGTAAGAGTTTAGGGAGCCTATTGTAAAAGAGTGCAATTGCAGCCCATTTTATTCCGACTTGATTTACAATAATAGCCATTGCTCATTGCTCATTGCTTATGTTACCTAAATTAGCTAAATATATACAAAACGTAGTCAATGAATATATGTGTGAATTAAAACCCGCGCGGGATTAGCCGAGCGGTCTACCGCGCTGCAGTCATGGACTGTGCGGCTGGTCCCGGCGGAGGTTCGAGTCCTCCCTCGGGCATGGGTGTGTGTGTTTGTCCTTAGGATACTTTAGGTTAAGTAGTGTGTAAGCTTCGGGACTGATGACCTTAGCAGTTAAGTCCCATAAGATTTCACACACATTTGAATATTTTTTGAATTAAAGAAGAAAAACGTACTCGCATCTCAAATTCGTGTTTCGTCCCTGAAAGTATTTGTGTGAATGCGGGGCTAGAGTGTTGTGTACCGAGTGCAGTAGCGAAACAAAGGATTTAAAAAGCATAAAATTAAACTTAATTGAAAAATTTAAAAGAACCCTGGCCCAAAAATACTCTAAAAACTTCAAAAGTGTTATGTATTATCCCTTTAAGCTTAATACAAGTAGTAATATTTTGAACCAAGCGTCGTTGCATCAGGAGACCGTTAAGTAAATAAAATAAAAGCAGAATACATCTAAAATGATATAGTATGATTTATATATACAAATAAGCTACCTAGGCAACGTAGTTAAATACCGAAAAACAACAATATCAAACCGTTGAGTCTCTAAGTCTTAATTTATGTGCTCCGAAAAAGTTTCAATATAGACACAGCCGTCAACGACGGCTGCCCTCACGGGACAGCACGTTCGCGTCGCCGCGTTTGGTCACGCCTGGCCGCATTCCACGCTCGGCGCGACTCGCTCTCGCGGTATAATGAGGTGTGAGTTAGTGCGCTATCGTCAAACCACTGTAGCACATATGCCTCGTAAGTTATATTAATGCGTGAAACTAAGTTCGTACGTAAATACGTAAAAATATGATGCAAAATAAATAGTTAACTCTGTTCCTTAACAATATTGGGCTAATTAAGGACGGATTCAAATGGTTCAAATGGCTCTGAGCACTATGAGACTTAACATCTGCGGTCATCAGTCCCCTAGAACTTAGAACTACTTAAAACCTAACTAACCAAGGACATCACACACATCCATGCCCGACGCAGGATTCGAACCTCCGACCGTATCGGTCACGCCGTTCCAGACTGAAGCGCATAGAACCGCACGGCCACACCTGCCGGCTAACGACGGATTCGTTTTCATGTTTTATATAATAAGTAACTGTAAATTCACTAGCTACTCCGAGGTGTGGATGCAGGACGCGCAGTCCTGGAGGAGACTTTCCCAAACAGAAGAGGCTTATACCCAGCAATAATGAAAGTTATGCTGTTCTAGAATGAATAGCTGCTGTTTACTTCTTTTATTTATTTTTTCTTTTTATTTACGTAGCGGTCTCCCAAAATGACGACGCATGGATCAAAATTTTACTGCTTACATTAGGAGCTCAAAGGGGTTAACCACCGTTTTTGTTTTTTTTTTTTTTTTTACTTTTTAGAGGGTTTTTGTGTCAGGATTATTTTAAATGTTTAATTTAAATTTTATTCCGTATGCCCTGCAGTCTTCGTACAGCCGTCTTGTGAAATCTCTAAGATACTTATCGATCATCCTGTATTTTGTACCTGCAAAATGGCTGACTGTCGCTAATTATTAAAGTAGAATAATGCTTTATTTCCAAAGTGAGCAAACGCTAGTTTTACTCTGTCCAGACACGACTGGCATTAAGTCTGCAAGCACGTCGCTGCTCTCACGGTGCTGACTGACATCGTCTGCTGCTTGTCAGGGCCTTCTGGCTGGTGTGCGTGGCCGTATCGTGGGTGTGCGCCGTGCTGCTGGTGCAGGAGGCGTGGTACGCGTTCCGCTACAACCCCATCAACTTCGTGGTGCAGCCTGCCGAGCCCGGCTCCGCCACGCCGTTTCCCTCGGTAATCATCTGCCCAAGGGACAACAGGCCTGTCATAAAAAAATTTGCGAAAAGGTATTACATCAGTCACTACTTTTAAAATAGCCTAAATGTTAATCACGATACTACTTGTGTGAAATATTTGATCAGAATAATAAATAAGACAAACAGAAATTGAGGTTCAGTTTCTGAACAAGGTGTCATTAAGGATACGAAACGAGGCATAGTAACCACTAGGCGTATTACGTACATTAGAACCCAACCTACATCTGATTTTTGTAAATTGATGCTATTCAGTACACACTCACAGACACACACACAAACACACACACAAACGCACCAAATGTTTATGTCAAATGCCATAGCATAATCACTATACTTCATGAATGTTTGTTTATGCCAAGTCCTGTACTGCCTAATCATCAGTAAATATCACGTCTGTCTTTGTATATAATACAGAGGGAATGGGAAAGTAAAAACATTCTGGAGGTAGCTAGATGTACACTTGGTTGACTGTGCACATTTACATACTTTCTAGCTACCACAAGGGGTATGCAGAGTTTAAATTGTGTAAGTTTTTTTCCAATCAGTATTTACACAGGTTTGTAGATATTTCATTTTTTTAACATTATTTCACTCTCTATTATTACTTCTGAATGCAACAATCAACCACTTCCTTATGCTGAAACAGAAACACATTTTATGATTTCATACGCATTGGACAGCACGAATTTAATATACATCCTACTTCATCGTCAACAGTTTTAGAATATTATCTATTGTAAGCAGTAGGCTGTTACAATTTGAGTAAATATTTTAAATACCTCCACCACCCAGCAAAGTATTGACAGCTGTATCTGCCTTAATAAAACAGAAATGACAGCGCATTGGATTTTGTGGGCCTTAAAGCAATGATCAATCCGTTTGTTACACTGAAGCAGAACCACTTCAGTGTAACTGACACTTTTATACTTCTCATACACTTCAAAAGCAGTACAGTGCTCAGAATCTGTAAAGCAGTCCTTGAGACACTGCATATTTTCACATTCACTGCTGAAAAAGCATTGAGATCGGTACCAAATCCGATGACTATGTGTGAGTACTAAATATTCACACAAATTAAACGCAGAGCCACCACAATATTCTTTTAGACATTGAACATTAATATCTCATTTAGCTGCACTGAGTGAAATGACAATTTTATGTACACTATTTTTGTACTACGCAGATATGTAAAAATAATGGTTCATATCACTGGTTTTTCGAAGCCAACTGTATCCCTGTTATTTACTCTTCCATGCAAGATCGTGCTCCTGTTGCCAATGCGGAGAATGTCGAGTACTCCATCACTGATAGTTGCAAATCTTGACTCTTGATATATGTTTTAGTCCTTCAGTTAAGCCAGCACTTACCGCTCCAGATTTGGTGTTGAAGTTATCTTGCACTTAAGATTGTATACCGCTCGCTGAAACGCCTGGTTAAATCGCAGGACAGAACAGGTAGTTGGAATTGTGGAAAGGGGCCAAAAATGAGCGGCTGTCAGTAACACTCGAACACACTTAATTTTATTTAGTTGCCCAACCGTTAAAGCACAAATTTCCGAGCTTAGCTACCGATTGAATACGTCACACAATCTTATGGCTTAAGGGCACAACCTCTTTAATTTTTAAAACGGCTGAAGGCCCATGATTTAAAACTCAACTACAATAAATTTTTACAAGGAAGAAAGCCCAAGGCTTTATCCTTAAATAATTTTGAAAAAAGAGGCTGAAGGCTCAAACAAGGCCAGACTTGACAAGGAAGGAACTTTCAATTTTAAACGGCCGAAGGCTCATTATTTAAAACACAACTAAAAGCATACCAATTCAAACCATCGGCTATGAGCCATTAAAATACACAATCAAACACGAATAAGAAAAAGCAGTACAGCCAGCGGCGCTCAGAAGTTTCCGGGGCTCGGTCTGCACTTGAAATCATAACGTTCGCTTGGGGGAGACAGGTAGTCGGCACAACTAACTATATCCGATCCGCAGGCGACCCAACCAAGAGACAGTCAACGGACCCACCGACAAGACGACCTGCTATCCACCCGACCAGTACACAAGGAACTCCAAAGCCAAAACGTAAAAGGCGTACCCGCCCACAACCAAGGATGCATAAGCTGTTAAAACTACACACAACCGGCCGGAGTGGCCGTTCGGTTCTGGGCGCTACAGTCTGGAACCGAGCGACAGCTAAGGTAGCAGGTTCGACTCCTGCCTCGGGCATGGATATGTGTGATGTCCTTAGGTTAGTTAGGTTTAATTAGTTCTAAGTTCTAGGTGACTGATGACCTCAGAAGTTAAGTCGCATGGTGCTAAGAGCCAACTACACACATGTGTTGGACAGCGACAACACGGTGAGGAAACGACACTGCCTGAATTTTACGTCAGCGGCCAGGGCAGGTAACTGGTACGCTAACGGCCACAAGGCAGAAAAGTCCGCTGGTGCACTTGGACTTCAAATAACCTAAATACAGTTAAACTCCACCGGATGGTGCCCAAACTTTTGCCAACTCGAACACTCACTGTTGCTCACGAGAATACCCACAACAGCCAAACATGAAAACCAATGGCACAATATGAACAGACTAGCTTCGGAAATTAAATCACCACTCAACTCTTATGTCTTGGACCGGTAAGCCACTAACCACGTAGCAATCGGAACAGCTCCAACACACTCCGACACTGCGTAGAGACCTCCATCGGGTCCGGCCCACTGCGCCACGAGGAAATTTCCTGGATGATCCACACCAACCGACTGACTGTAGCACACCGCCTAGACGGAAACTATAAGCACCAGACCAAAGATAGCACAATGTGCGAATATCGTTACACACCACTGCTGCCACACGCAGAAAGAGGAAGAACCACGGCATAACCGCTATAACAGCGGGAAACCGAACACAGAGTAACAGTCAAGGTTTAAACCAAGGCATAAGCCGGGGCCAGCACGGCTCACTCCCCTACTACTCGAACGTCTAAAATCTTTCTGATCATATAGTGCTTCCACCATTACCCAAATGCTTGAAGGTCTGAAGCACGAAAGTAGCAGAATCCCTGGTTTCTTAAATTACAAGAAATAAATAATAGACAAAATAGTTAGTAGTAGGATTAGAGCATAATAGACTTAAACTTTTTCTATTTTGATGGTGCACACACAGAGGACAGCTGCAGCAACAATACCAATAACTTACTTCTCCTAGCAGTTGCTTGTATATATAAATACTCACCTGCTCACGCAGCAGCGGCTTCCGTCTCCTTCCGAAAGGTTCCGATAGGAAAAACTGCTTAGTGAACAAGACAGTACGTCTTGCAGTCTCCTGGCGTGTTGCATCTCACCAACTTGACAAATCAGCACATGTTGTGGCCTGCAAAATACAACATCGTGATTTCTAACTCCTTCATCTGTATGCAGCGGCTGTTGTACAGCAATTACATGTTTTATTTTGAGTATTTCTTGGGTATTTAGCCTGATGTCATTTTACAGAAAGCTTGATAGTACGGCAAGGCGATTTCTTCCCATCTTCAGGCGTTCCTGATGACTCGCTACCTTCATATGCTCTCCCATCCATGCACAGCCTCGTCTCTGGGCGGAGACCTAGTGCGAGGATGGGGAAACTGCGTCAGCAGGGAACATTCCTACGCCCACATTCACTCTACCGCCAGCGTCGGATGAAGGTCTGGGCAGACGCAGCGAATATCCGGCCTTTTATTCTTCAGTTGCCATGACAGCGACGAATTTCCGCGTGTTGGATCTCAATCCTTTCTTATCTGAAAACTCATTTCTCTATTTATTAGTTCACCATGTAGTCCAATCTTTACAGCCTCTTTTAGAATACAGTCCCAGAAGGTACTGGACTGTTGCTACAACTTGCCCCCCCCCCCCCCCCCGGTTATTCAAAACGTGTCTGTGACAAAAGTAGTGCTCTTCCACAGTGGACTTTGTCAGCTGTTAGTTGTATGTGTGGCGTTTATTTTCAGTGCATCTCTCCTGTACTGTGAGGGTAGTCTGGCGTACATGCATTTTGTCACACTAGCAAGGGATGTGGTAGGCTCCTAGTTTCCGAAGTGCTATATCATCCTTAATTGATCTCAACATGGATTTCGTCTTCGCTGAATCAGGTGGTGCAGGATGTCTTGTAGGTCAGATTACGGACCTATCATATGCATATCGAAAAAAGCACCAAGGCTTGTAGACTGCCAACTCCAGGGATTCTTCTTCACATACCCCAATAAACGTATTGGCCACCAGTGGTCATGGACAGCCCATCACCACTCTTGTAAGAAAATTAAATGCCTATAGCCGTTCTTGTGGTCTTATTTATTGTGTAGCTACCAGTTTTGGCACTTTAGCGCGCCACCTTCAGGCTGTAGTCGATACTGAAGTGATTATCGCGATCCATATATACATTGCATCAGTGGCTAACACAACTGGTTTGCACATACTATCTGTAACTGTGGCGTCAGAACAATCAACTGCCAACTGACTGGAGACACATTCAGTATACAACATTCAAGAACATGTGTGGCTGATCTGTATTTCGAATGTTTCTCCAGTCATTTGGCAGTTGAGGGATGAAGTGGTGACACCACAGTTACAGATACTCTCCGTCAACCAGTTATGATGGCCAGTGATGCAGTGTATATATGGATCGTGATAATCCCTTCAGAATTAACTACGGCCTGAATATGGCTCAATGCAGAGCCGAAACTGGTAGCTATATGATAAAAAAGGTCATAAGGAAGGCTGTAGGGGTTCATTTTCTTACAATGGTGAACGGCTGTGGCCCCAAAGACCTACAGTCAAAGGGATGGACATACAAAACATCAGCACTCTGTCTGTTCATTCATAGTAATTCCCATCAAAGAATTGGTAGACTGAAGTAAGCACGAATTAAAACATTTTTACGATATTGCAGCACGCTGCAGATAAAAAGAAGATCCGCAATTTGTTCTATAAATGAAATAAATGGTTGTAGCTCCTTTATAAGTTGTATTAGCAAGTACCTTTCTTTATTTCTTGGTGGTGACTAGTTTCGGGCGCCTATGTGCATTTTCAAACCTCGCGTCGAAGATAAAATGTTTGCTGACTAAACAATATATTGCCCGCCCAGCTATCTGCGCGGTCTAACACTGCTTCCCAAGCTGGAAGGCGTGCCGGTCCCCGGCACGAACCCGCCCAGTGGGTTAGTGTGTCGGCCAGTCTGTGGATGGTTTTCAAGTCGGTTTTCCGTCTGCCTTGGCGAGTGCGGGCTGGTTCCCCTTATTCCGCCTCTGTTACACTATGTCAGCGATTAATGCGCAAACACTGTCTCCACGTACGGGTTCACCGTAATTGCTCTACCACGCAAATATTGGGGCTACACTCGACTGGTATGAGACGTTCCTGGGAGCGTGGGGGGGGGGGGGGGAGCACTGGAGGCCGAACTACACTATAACTGTGTGTTCGGTGTGCGGCAGCTGTGGGGTGGGTGGACTGCTGTGGCCTGTTGTGGGATTGTGGGTTCAAATGGCTCTGAGCACTATGGGACTCAACTGCTGAGGTCATTAGTCCCCTAGAACTTAGAACTAGTTAAACCTAACTAACCTAATGACATCACAAACATCCATGCCCGAGGCAGGATTCGAACCTGCGACCGTAGCGGTCTTGCGGTTCCAGACTGCAGCGCCTTTAACCGCACGGCCACTTCGGCCGGCTGGGATTGTGGGCCACTGTGGGCTACGGTAGGACAAAGCCTCTCCATCGTTTCTAGGTCGCCAGTGCAATACACAATACACACACAAACAATACATTCACTTTTCTTTCATTAACTTAATATAGTCTAGAAAACCCTACAACGCAAAGGTTTGTTTTTATGCGAAAACCATTCATTGGTCCCCAGTGAGTCAAATTACACCAAAGTGTTATGCATTACGTCATGACATGTCGCCATCTGCAGGAGACACTACAGTTTCGTGAGCTGCACTCAATACTGTCATGCATTACACATAATTTGCGCCCTGACCCCAAAATGTTACAAGTCTTTACAACAGCTCAAAATCAAAAAGAGCGCGAGCACCCCGTTCCAAAAATAAATTAACGTGCCAGTTTACAATAAGACTGTCTGCCAAGAAAACCATCTCAACAATAACACATTATTTTACATTGACTCCTCTAATGGAGAAAAGAAGCGTCTTACTTTAATATAGAATGTAGTACAACAGTTTCACATTCAGTGAGCAGAAATTGCATTTCACTATAATAACTTAAAATCACAACATACTGCTCTGCACACAATTACTAAAAGGTAGAAACAAACAGCCAGCATACAGTAAATCACCGGCAGACGAGCCATTTGCAACGGAGTATTATTAAGTCACATAATAAGTTTAATCTGCTAAAAGAAAGGATTTGCTACTTTTATTATATACTTTAAAGATTTTTAAATACTTCAGTTTTTACTCATCTGGATTTTGTCAATCGACAGTTTATCGTAACCTAACTACATTTCAATACAGCAGTTTGCTCTCGCACCAGTTTGCGCTGAGAATCTAACATGAGTTGTATAACAAAAAGTTTACTCCTTAAAAAGAAGGATTTGTTATCTTAATGACATAATTTAAAACTTTTTAAGAAATCCAATTTGCATATTTCTTACAGTCTTCGTCAATCGATGGTGCTTGTTGCTACACTATTGGATGTGCTGTGACATGGTTGCGCTATGCATTTAAAAAAAGAACTGTACATTTTGCTCGTTAGAGCATAATATATAAAATTAAGAACATCTGTGATAAATGGCTTGCCTGTGTGTAATTTACTGCATGCTGATTATTTGTTTGCACTTTTTGGTCTTTGTGATTAATACTGCGTGTTGTGATATTATTATTAAATGTAGCTTTTGGTCTCTGTATGTAGAACTGTTTTACTACATTCTGTATGAAATAACTCATTTCTCGTATCCACTGAGGACTGAATACAGACCATTGGATTACTGTTGAGATGATCTGCTTAGCGGGCAGTATTCTTGTAAATTGGCAGATTAATTTATTTGTTTTGGAGTGGAGGCTGCCACATTTCCTGGTTTTGAATTGTAGTGGAGACATGCAATTTTGTTTCATTCTTTATTGTAATTTCATGTCCCTGCCCCAGTTGGGCAGGGAGGCAGTGTCACAGGCAGTGTCACAGTCAGCCACTCTTCAGCCAAGTGGCTTTGCAACAAATATAAAAAGAGGAACTTATACATAAAAAGGGAGAAAAAAAGGGGGACATGAAAACACAGTAAATGGAGATAATGAAAATAAAATATACACTAATACGGGGACATTCACTGGGGGACAGTTAAAAAGTCGACATAAAGTTAAAAGAACACAGCTGGCAATTCGTGGGGAACTTAAACTACACTGGAGTCAAACACAAGTTAAAAGTCGGCCATAGTATAAAAAAACACGCACGGCGAGACGCTTAATAACCACTGTAAACGACACTTAAAAAACTACTGTAAACAACAGAGTACACGTGAAGAATAAAAACCACTGGTTGAGACCTGCCAAGGGATGGGTTGCCGGAGAGGAGGGAAAAAGAAGGGAGGAAGGTGGGGCAGGAGAGGGACTGGAGAGTGGGAGGAAGAGGAAAAAGAAGGAGGCAGGTGGTGCACCAAGAGGCAGGAGACGGCCAGGGCGGGAGATGAAGAGGGGAGGCAGGAGGGAGCACAGGGACACAGAAGGGGGACACAGAAAAATAAGTGGTGAGACAAACCGCCCAGAGGAAGGGTAGGGGAGAGAGAGCCCTGAGGAGTAGTGGGGAGGAAGCTGAGGTTAGAGTTGGTAGGAGAGGTAGACGTCAGCTCGAAGCTCATCATCTGGGGGAGGGGTGAGGGGGGGTAGGTGCTGGAAGTTACAGTGCGAAAGAAGGTGGGGGGGGGGGGTGTGACGATGTACAGGGTGTAGATGTGTTCAAGGAAAAGAAGATAGTACAGCAAGGGGGTTAGGTTGTAGAGGATGCACATGGGGCCCAGAAGGCAGATATGGAAGGCGAGGCAGACTGCATGGCATTCCAGGATGTGAAGGGCCTTTAGAATCTGGGAGGGGCGGAAATCCAAGCGACACTGGCATAACTAAGGATGTGGCAGATCAAGGATTTGTGGGTGTGAAGGATGGTGCAAGGACACATTCTCCATGTCTGGCTGGGCAGGCGTCTCAGAAGTCAGAGTTTATTGTGGGCTTTGTTTTGGATCATAAGGAGTTGGGGAGTCCAGGTGAAGTGGTAGTCAAGGGTAAGGCCAAGGTATGTCAGGATAGGAGTGAGAACCTTAGGTAGAAATCACTGGAGATGGAAGGAGCGGATGGTGCGGCCTATGATGATTGCCTGGGTCTTGTAGGGGTTGCACCAAGTGGTGAACTGATCATGGTGGGTTTGGAGGGTACGTTGGGACCTTGAAGGGTAGGATAGAGTGCTAGGAAAGTGGTGTCATCAGCAAATTGGTGGAGATAAACAGGTGGGGGAGAAACTTCCTGGCAGATTAAAACTGTGTGCCGGACCGAGACTCGAACTCAGGACCTCTGCCTTTCGCGGGCAAGTGGTAGAGCACAGTTTTAATCTGCCAGGAAGTTTCATATCAGCGCACATTCCGCTGCAGAGTGTAAATCTCATTCTGGAAACATCCCCCAGGCTGTGGCTAAGCCATGTCTCCGCAACATCCTTTCTTTCAGGAGTGCTAGTTCTGCAAGGTTCGCAGGAGAGCTTCTGTAAAGTTTGGAAGGTAGGAGACGAGGTACTGGCAGAAGTAAAACTGTGAGGACTGGGCGTGAGTCGTGCTTGGGTAGCTCAGCTGGTAGAGCACTTGCCGCGAAAGGCAAAGGTCCCGAGTTCGAGTCTCGGTCCGGCACACAGTTTTAATCTGCCAGGAAGTTTCGTATCAGCGCACACTCCGCTGCAGAGTGGAAATCTCATTCTGGGAGCCGGCCCGGTTGGCCGAGCGGTTCTAGGCGCTACAGTCTGGAACCGCGTGACCTCTACAGTCGCAGGTTCGAGTCCTGCCTCGGACATGGATGTGTGTGATGTCCTTAGGTTAGTTAGGTTTCAGTAGTTCTAAGTTCTATGGGACTGATGACCTCAAAAGTTGAGTCCCATAGTGCTCAGAGCCATTTGAACCATTTTTTTCTCATTCTGGAAACATCCCACAGGCTGTGGCTAAGCCATGTCTCCGCAATATTCTTTCTTTCAGGAGTGCTAGTTCTGCAAGGTTCGCAGGAGAGCTTCTGTAAAGTATGGAAGGTAGGAGACGAGGTACTGGCAGAAGTAAAGCTGTAAGGACAGGGCGTGAGTCGTGCTCGGGCAGCTCAGCTGGTAGAGCACTTGCCCGCGAAAGGCAAAGATCCCGAGTTCGAGTCTCGGTCTGGCACACAGTTTTAATCTGCCAGGAAGTTTCATATCAGCGCACACTCCGCTGCAGAGTGGAAATCTCATTCAGGTGGGGGAGGTTTGTGCATATCGGCAGTAAGACATGCAACTTGTTACGGACTGGCTTTACGGTATGTCTAATGTGTAACTACTGAGCATAGCTCATGAAATTGTAGGTTTTGTACAGGTAATGTCATATCATGATGTAACAGAAAAAATAGTTTTCAAGCATACAGTAATGAAAGAAAAAAGAACGTATTGTTCAGTCAACAAACCTTTATGTTCAAAGCGCGCTGGTGTCAGCGGCCTCTAGGGCTTTCCTGGTAACCACTGGTGTCTCAGTACACCTTTTCTCCAATGTATGTCCTATATGGTCTGTTTATTGTTGCTGCGCGGGATTAGCTGAGCGGTCTAAGGCGCTGCAGTCATGGACTGTGCGGCTGGTCCCGGCGGAGGTTCGAGTCCTCCCTGCGGCGAGTATGGGTGTGTGTGTGTGTGTGTGTGTGTGTGTGTGTGTGTGTGTGTGTTTGTCCTTAGGATAATTTAGGTTAATTAGTGTGTAAGTTTAGGGACTGATGACCTTAGCAGTTAAGTCCCATAAGATTTCACACACATTTGAACATTTTTGTTTACTGCTTACTGTTTTTGTACATACACTTCCGCCTCTGTTGTCAAACTTATGATACGCTATGCAGCTGCTAAGACAACTCAAAAACCTAAAAATCGTGACAAATTTGCGTACTTTAGATCTATATTAGTGTAATATAATAGTACTGCAAATATATACGCCTCGTTTGTATAAAATCCTAATGCCTAGTTTTCTTTGCTGAATGGTTTGAAAATGGACGTGAGTGTCCGAACCTAGTCACCATCAAGAATTCAAAAACATGCTTCCTAAAGCAACTTATGACGTAGCTACAACCATTTATTTCAAATAGTTGTGTTTGCACTGGCACAATCTTTTCTCTTTTGAGGCTTACGGAGTGTCCTATAGATACTCTTGTAAAGAGAGAGACCATCATATCGAGGCTCATCCTGAGGTCTTTTTAGCCCAGTCGGAGGTTCTGATAGTTCTCCACGGAACGTGCCGAATTTCTTATGTTATGCATTTGCCCATAAAGGGTCTGAGTATTGGCTGTCATCTGTTTTGCTAATTTATACGCTGGTATGCCAATTTTGCTAACAGTTGGGTGGAGTGGCATTTCTTCTTTGTGGTCTTAACTTAATCTGCAAGTAAAAAATAAATTCATCCTGCAGCTGCGTAATTTCCGACTAAACCGAGAAGACCTTATAGGAAGCTCGAACGTAGCATCTTTCATTACAAGAGTATCTCTAAGGAACTCCATAAGCCTCCTAGGAGGAAATTTTGGGTCAGCATTCAAGAATCAGACTGATATTTGAATTAAATACAGTCTTGATTGAAGTTTGTTCATTTATTGGCTACGCATTTCGCCTTCGTGGGATATCTTCGGATTATCTTAAAACTTCCCTCACGATTTTCTTAAAGTCTGACAGAGTCGATCTCTTTCGACGTGTACTTCAGTTTAGCACAGAGCTGAATAATGTTTTTTTTTTAATACAAAAGGAAAAGGTCTCTGCGGGTTCACCTGAATCGACACGTGCTTCAGTCTAGCACAGAGACATTTTACGGTTTTTGATACAGTGTAAATGGAAAATTGTAAGATAATCTGAAGATGTGCCACAAAGCTGACACGTGTCGTTAATAAGGGAATAAGCTGCAACCAACACTGTCTTCAATTCACATATTCTACATACAGTTGCTGTATCAAATGGCATAATGGAGTGGAAAATATTTTACACAACCATCATTAATACCTACACTTCGACACCCGTCTCTCAGTCTTTCTATACAGCCTAATCACCCATGGCCATTGCATATGTAGTGATGAGCGGTTCCTCTCGAAATATACCGAAGCCTTCAACCTTCTACAGAAACAGACCTCCCATACTTTATCTCTCCAGTTTCACGCCACCAACCTAAGTCACACTATCCAGGCCACTAAGGAGCGTTCCCCCCCATGACTCGGTACCACCCAGGACTGAAGCAACTGAATCACATTCTCCACGAGGATTTCGACTACCTCTCATCATCCCTAAAGTGAGGGATGTCCTACCCACTATCTTTCCCATCCCACCCACAATGGTAATTCGCTTCCCAACGAACGTACACAATATCCTCTTCCAGCCCCAGTCCACCCCTGCTCCCAACCCCTTGCCTCATTGCTTGTATAGTTGTTACAGACGTAGATGCAAGACCTCTCTCATACATCCTCTCATCACCATCTACTCCAGTCCATCCACAAGCATCACCTTTCCCATCAAAGACAGGGCTACCTCTGAAAGCAGTCAAGTCATCTATATGCTAAGCTCCAACCACTGTGCTTCGCTCTACATGGACATGACACCAAACAAACTGTCATGCCAAAAACCAGATGGACCACCCAGTTGGTGAGAACATTGCCCATCACAACTTCCTTTACTTTAATGACTGTCTCACAGTCTGCACCATCTGCATTCATCCTACCAACAACAGATTTTTTGAATTGCCCTGGCAATCTTCCTTATTCACTGTTCTTTATCCACCTATACCTTTCCCTGTTTCCACTCCAGCACTATACAGCCTTCTGTTCTACCCCTGCACCCACAGTCTTTTTACTTCTCACCTTTCTTGCTACCTCCCTTATCTTGCCCTCCATCTAACCTCCCGACGGCATGTAGCTGTCTTACCCTCTCCCCAAGATATCCCTGTATGATCCCACAAGCAGCACTTTACCGTCCCACACCCCTAACCTTCTATCCCTCCCCTTCCCAATCTCAGCCTCCTACTTACCCCCACTACCCAGAATGCTTCTCCTATTATGCACAGCTGCTTGTAGTCCAGCCTCGGTAGCCAGACACATTGGTCATATGTGTGCGAGCTGTGTGTGCATGTATGTTTGTGTGTATGTTGTCTCATCCAGAAGGAAGCATTTTGGCTGAAAGCCTACTTGTTTAACAGTCTTCTTGTTGTGCCTGACGGCGACTCGACACCTCCACTATATGGTGAGTAACAATCTGTCCTTTTCATAATATTGTCATTACTCTATCCTTGATTTTCCATTGGTTAATTCTGACAAATAGCTTGCCTTCCGTCCCAAAGCTCATTGCTGTTTTCCTTTGATACTATTTTCAAGCGCATTACCTTACTCAGTGTCCGCCATATTGTTTCATTTCTTTCCTATCTTTTATATGTCGCCTTCTAAACTGTACCACACACTCTGGCTTATGAGTCACACTGTGTCACCCGTCTCGCTCGCGTACAACACACTTTTATGTGACCACTTTGATTGTTGGTGCAGCATCTCATAGTCCATATTACTCCCTCTGAAATCATAAACCCTAGACCTTGAAACAGGTCACTCTTCCTGCGTCACTCTCGCGAATTTCCTCGAGTTATTTTCCGTACCTTCCTGTGCCACCTAACCTTTACCTCGTCCTACCAGCCCCCTCAACCAAAACTCTTTCTCCTCTCTTGTTTCACTATGCGCTTACTAACCTCACCTAAGATAGTCGCATCTGCTGTCCCCTTCTTCATACTTACGTCTGTGCTCACCGACGTGTAACCCCCAATATAATCTGTTTATTCATTTTTTCTTTGCTCTCGTTGAGTTTCCACGTCGATTTCTGTTCGTTTTCACCTTTCATAATCGGCCCCTCTCCCTCAGGTTTCATCATGTCTCCCCATACTTCATTCATTCCGCCCTTTTTGTGATTTTTCCCACGTAGTTTTGCATAATTTTGTTAATTTTTTCACACATATTTCTACGCTATTTACGTATTTTTACGCATTGCACCAAATTCGATCATGTTGGACTTGTTAAAGACCTTCATTCCTTCTCCCATTCCCAACAGTGGAACACTTTTTCGCCACCAGCCCTATCAGTCAGACTCAAACCAAAAACTATGTTGAGCACTGCCTGATTCAGTTCACTCGTCCATCCAACTGTGATCTACCCCCACTGCTTCCACATCACCCTCTGTTAACTTTCTAGAATTTCTTAACGTCGAACTTTATCTCACCATCATTCGCCAAATCTCTCAACATGCAAGATAACCTTACATCCTCAGAAAAACCGCAATCCCTAACTTAATAATTCTACCTGCTGACAAAGGCTCTATCACTGTGCCTTTGAACTGCAAGGATTACCTGGCGAAAGGACTTTGCCAACTGTCAGATTCTTACACCTACAAACACTGCCACAGTGACCCCATTCCAGATATTCAGTGAGATATCCAGTCTCTTCTCAAATCCTTGGTCCCATCCCAGAACCACTCTCCTAACTCTCTCTCCTCATCCCTACCCCTCCCTGCACTGCTACCTTCTACATGCTTCCTAAAGTCCACACAGTGGCCCCATTGTGGTCAGTTACTCTACCACCACTGAGAAAATCTCTGCTTTCATAGACCAACATCTCCAGCCTATAACCTGAAGTTTGCCCTCCTTCGATTCTATTCCTGTTCCTTTACTACATGGTGAAGTGCTCATCATTATCGATGCCATCTGCCTTTACATTAACAACCCAAATGCCCATAGTGTCACTGCCATTGAACACTCTCTTTCCCTAAGCTGGGTGGACCTAAAACCTGACCACCATGACCACCTATATCCTCACCCACAATTATTTCACTTTTGAAGGCATCAAATGCAATAAAATCCATGGTACAGCAATGGGCACTTGTAGAGCATCATCCTATCGAATATGTTCATGGGCCATCTATATGAATCCCTCCTAAGCAGCTGGAATCCTAAACCTCTCACCTGCTTCAGATTCATTGATGGCACCTTCATGATCTGGATCGTTCCTCCAGAACCTCAATGCCTTCTCCCCCATTCACTTCATCTGGTCCTCCTCAACCAAACAAAACTCCTTCCCCAATGTTGACTTCCTCTTCAAAGATGGCCACAAATGAGCATTCTCCCCATGACACAGTATCACCTGGGAGTGGAGGAACTGAATCACATTCTCTGCCTGGTTTTCGATTACGTCTTGTTGTACCCTGAAATGTAGAATGACCTGCCCATTATCCTTCCCAACTCTCCTACAGTCGTATTCCGCTGATCAACAAACCTAAACAGTATCCTCTTCCATCCCACTCCACCCTTACTCCCTGCCCATTTCCTCATAGTTCTTATGCCTGCGACGAACTCTTAGCCCTGTAATGGACCTAGATACAGGACTTGTCCCATACATCCTCCCATCACCATCTACTCCACTCCAGCCACAAGTATGAGCTATTCCATCAATGGCAGGGCTTCCATTGAAAGCAGTCAAGTGATCTACAAGCTAAGCTGCAAGCACTGTGTCGCATTCTATGTGGGCATGACACCCAATGTGCTGTTTGTCTACATGGTGGTCACCAACAAACTGTGGACAAGGAACATCTGGACCACACAGTTGCTGACCCAACCAAGGAATGTCTGTACCATCCAGTTGCTGAGCACGCTGCACAACACAATTTTCTTCACTTTAGTGATTGCTTCACACTCTGTGCCACATTGATCCTTCCTTTCGACATAATATTTTCTGAACTGCGCAGGTGGGAATTCTCACAGCAATTTACCCTATGTTCCCATAACCACTTGACCTCAATCTTTGTTAGTCATTGTCCTTCATGCAACTACCCCTCCCATGTTCCCTCTCCAGGAGTAAAAAGCATTCTATTCGACCAATGTACCTACAGTCTTTTTATTTCTCCCGTTTTTCTCTCGTTTTCCGCCCCTTCCTCCCCACCACCACCTACCTCTGTAACCATCCTACGACACCCAGCAACCTTACCATCTCCACTACATCCCGGTATTATCCCACAAGCGGCAGTTTACCATCTCTCACCCCTACCCTGCTAGCCCTCTCCCTCTAACCTAAGCCTCCTCCTTTGCTCAGTCACCCAGAATGCTTCTTCCAACATACACAGTTGCTGGCCTCCGCAGCCAAAGACAGTGGTCATATATGTGTGAGTTGTGTTTGTTTGAATGTATGTTTATATGTTGTGTACTTCAAAAGATGGCCTTCTGGCCGAAAGCGTACTTGTATGGTAGTCTTCTTGTTGTACTTGTCTGCGACACACCGTCTTCACTATATGGTAAAGAATCAATTAACAATGAATTGCTTTAGCCCACTTTAGCTGTGGTTGTATTTTGTGTTTTTGTCTCTTTTAATCAAACCATTCTCATAGATATTTTAGTATAGGCACTATATGCCTGAATGTCATTGGCAACATCATTATCAAGGCTCTAAAACTGTCATTTACACAAAAAATGAGTTGTTCTTCGAGAAATGTCGTGCCATGAAACCTATATTTTATACCTTACAAAAAAAAGTATGATATCCCACAGAATTACTGAGTATCCTTCCTCATTGTGAACAAAAACTCTGTACTCCAGATTGCATGTTGGTGAGGGTGGGAGCGTGTGGTGCACAAGTGTTCCCTCTTGCCCTCAACCCCTCAACCCATTATGGCCACCTATACCAACAGGAATATGATGTTAATATATACACACATCAATAAAAAATTTCCATCACCTCGGTTCCGAAAGTTACGGAACCTGTACAGAAAATTGAATACGCAGAGATCAACATAAACATTATTTCCGCCCTTTTTATTGCTCATGAAAACCACACATTGCATGTTGTACCACAATACAGCGAGACGTTCAGAGGTGGTGGTCCAGATTTCTGTACACGCTATCTACATCTACATCTACATACATACTCCGCAATCCACCATACGGTGCGTGGCGGAGGGTACCTCGTACCACAACTAGCATCTTCCCTCCCTGTTCCAATCCCAAACAGAACGGGGGGAAAATGACTGCCTATATGCCTCTGTACGAGCCTTAATATCTCGTATCTTATCTTTGTGGTCTTTCCGCGAAATGTGAGTTGGTGGCAGTAAAATTGTGCTGCAGTCAGCCTCAAATGCTGGTTCTCTAAATTTCCTCAGTAGCGATTCACGAAAAGAACGCCTCCTTTCCTCTAGGGACTCCCACCCGAGTTCCTGAAGCATTCCCGTAACACTCGCGTGATGATCAAACCTACGAGTAACAAATCTAGCAGCCCGCCTCTGAATTGCTTCTACGTCCTCCCTCAGTCCGACCTGATAGGGATCCCAAACGCTAGAGCAGAACTCAAGAATAGGTCGTATTATTGTTTTATAAGAGGTCTTCTTTACAGATGAACCACATCTTCCCAAAATTCTACTAATGAACCGAAGATGACTGCATTAATTTACATTTATCTATATTTAGAGCTATCTGCCATTCTTTACACCAATCACAAATCCTGTCCAAGTCATCTTGTATCCTCCTACAGTCACTGAACAACGACGCCTTCCCGTACACCACAGCATCATCAACAAACAGCCGCACATTGCTTTCCACCCTATCCAAAAGATCATTTATGTAGATAGAAAACAACAGCGGACCTACCACACTTCCCTGGGGCACTCCAGATGATACCCTCACCTCCGATGAACACTCACCATAGAGGACAACGTACTGGGGTCTATTACTTAAGAAGTCTTCGAGCCACTCACATACTTGGGAACCAATCCCATATGCTCGTACCTTAGTTAGGAGTCTGCAGTGGGGTACCGAGTCAAATGCTTTCCGAAAGTCGAGGAATATGGCATCCGTCTGATACCCTTCATCCATGGTTCGAAAGATATCATGTGAAAAAAGGGCGAGTTGCGTTTCGCAGGAGCGATGCTTTCTAAAGCCTTGCTGATGCATGGAGAGCAACTTCTCTGTCTCAAGGAAATTCATTATATTCGAACTGAGAATATGTTCGAGAATCCTGCAACAAACCGATGTTAAGGATATTGGTCTGTAATTTTCTTCTTATATACAGGCGTCACCTTCGCTTTTTTCCAGGCGCTCGGGACTTTACGTTGGGCAAGAGATTCACGATAAATGCAAGCTAAGTAAGGAACCGATGCAGTAGAGTACTCTCTGTAAAACCGCATTGGAATCCCATCAGGACCTGGTGATTTATTTATTTTCAACCCATTCAGCTGCTTCACAACCCCAGGGATGTCTATCACTATGTCCTCCATACGGGAATCTGTACGAGACTCAAACGGCGGTATGTTCGTACGATCCTCCTGCGTGAAAGATTTCTCAAATGCTAAATTTAAAATTTCAGCTTTCGTTTTGCTGTCTTCCGTTGCCAGGCCAGACTGATCAGTGAGTGACTGGATGGAAGCCTTCGACCCGCTTACTGATTTTACGTAAGACCAGCATTTCCTTGGGTTTTCAGCAAGATCTTTTGCTAAGGTATGACGATGGTAGTGGTTGAATGCTTCGTGCATCGCTCTTTTTACAGCCGCACGAATCTCTACTAACTTTTGTCTGTCCTCATTCTCCCGATCTTTCTTGTAAGGCTAGTGCAACTGCCTTTGCTTCCTGAGCATTCCCCGAATTGCGCTGTTAAACCACGGTGGGTCTTTTCCGTCCATAACCCACTTTTTCGGCACATACTTGTCCAATGCGTGATTTACAATGTGTTTAAAATTTGCCCATAATTCTTCCACGTCCATCGTACCTCTAATACCCAGTAGCACGTCCTCTTGCATTGATGCATGCCTGTTTTCGTAGTGGCATACTATCCACAAGTTCATCAAGGCACTGTTGGTCCCGATTCTCCTACTCCTCAACAGCTATTCGGCATACATCCCTCAGAGCGGTTTCTGGGTCACATCGTCCATAAACAGCCCTTTTCAATCTAACCCAGGCATGTCCGATAGTCAATAATTCAAGAACAGTCTTAATCACATTTATTATTGTTATAATACCGCCAACCGGTTTCAACCCGACGTAGGGGTCATCTTCTGGGCGTTCACACCATTGGTCGACTGCTGGTGGTGTCACTCCTGTCTACATAACGGCAGGAAACTATGTAGACAGGAGTGACACCACCAGCAGTCGACCAATGGTGTAAACGCCCAGAACATGACCCATACGTCGGGTTGAAACTGGTTGGCGGTATTATAACAACAATAAATGTGATTAAGACTGTTCTTGAATTATTGATTAATCATACTAATCGCTGCTTCTCTCCACAACCATGTTGCCAAAAATCAATGTTCGATAGTGTTCTTGTCTGGAGAACATGTTGGCCACTCTAGTCGAGCGATGTCGTTATCCTGAAGGAAGTCATTCACAAGATGTGAAGAGGAATGCCTCTCCAATATGCTGCCGATATGGCTGCACTATCGGTCGGAGGACGGAATTTACGTATCGTACAGACGTGACCACCAGCGGTGTACATCGGCCCCACATTATGCTACCCCAAAACAGCAGGGAAACTTCACCTTGCTGTACTCGCTGGACAGTGTATCTAAGGCTTTCAGCCTCGTCAGGTTGCCTCCAAATACGTCTCCGATTATTGTCTCGTTGAAGGCATATGCGACACTCATCGGTGAGCGGTCCATTCGGCATGTTGCTGGGCCCATCTGTACCGCGCTGCATGGTGTCGTGGTTTCAAAGATGGACCTCGCCATGGACGTCGGGAGTGAAGTTGCGCATCATGCAGCCTACTGTGCACAGTTTGAGTCGTAAGACGACGTCCTGTGGCTGCAAGAGAACAATTATTCAACTTGGTGGCGTTACTGTCAGGGTTCCTCCGAGCCATAATCCGTAGGTAGCGGTCATCCACTGCAGTAGTAGCCCTTGAGAGGCCTGAGCGAGGCGCGTCATCGACAGTTCCTGTCTCTCTGTATCTGCTCCATGTCCGAAGAACATCGCTTTGGTTCACTCCGAGACGCCTTCACACTTCCCTTGTTAAGATCCCTTCCTGGCATAAAGTAACAATTCGGACGCGATCGAACCGCGATATTGACCGTCTAGGCATGGTTGAACTACAGACAACACATGCCGTGTACCTCCTCCTTCCCGGTGGAATGACAGGTTCTGATCAGCAGTCGGACCCCCTCAGTCTAGTAGGCGCTGCTCATGCATGGTGCCGGCCGGTTTGGCCGAGCGGTTCTAGGCGCTTTAGTCTGGAACCATGCGACCGCTACGGTCTCAGGTTCGAATTCTGCCTCGGGCATGGATGTGGATGAGGTCCTTAGGTTAGTTAGGTTTAAGTAGTTCTAAGTTGTAGGGGACTGATGACCTCAGATGTTAAGTCCCATAGTGCTCAGAGCCATTTTTTTCATGCATGGTTGTTTACATCTTTCGGCGGCCTTAGTGACATCTCTAAATAGCCAAAGGAACTGTGTCTATGATACAATATCCACAGTCATTGTCTATCTTCAGGAATTCGGGGAACTGGGTGATGCAAAACTTTTTTTGATGTGTGTATTTTTAAGATATATTTCTTAAACTTCTGTGACAAAAGATGTTACAATGTGCAAAGGTCATCTATAGAAATGGCTAAATAGCTTTAAATTTTTCAGTTCATGTGAAGATATGATGAGCTCATGTCTCTTATATGATGGAGAAGTTCAACTTTATCACGATTGTTCTGCTTCGTGATGCCCAATCTACCGTTCCTGATATCTCTGCTGAGTGTTACCATTGTGTGTGTAGTTATTTGACAGCATAGTTTCTTTCCTCTTTTTGGAAACTTTCATTCAGAATAAACGTAAATGAAAATGTTTAAGTTGAAAGTATTGGACCACCTGTTCCTACACTGATTACACCCCTTTGTAAATGAGTGAAGCAACTAATATCTTCCCAGTGCGATGCGATCTTAAGAGGTGTGACGCATCAGTGAGAAACACGATGTGCTAAGTGACACGTTAAGTTTTGTTTTTACACGTTTCACAGAACGCATCAACAAGTGCTTGCGGCAGCGCTCAAAGAGTCCGCCTGTTTAGCTGGGTGGCAACGTGCTTGCCTCCTATGCACTGAGCCCGAGTTCGATTCCCTGCCATGTTGGAGATTTTCTCCGCTCGAGGACTGGGTGTTATGATGTCCTCATCACCATTTCCTTCTCATCACCGGCCGCAAGTCACCCAATGTGGCGCCGACTGAAATAAGACTTGCACTTGGCGGCCGATCCCGACTGGAGCATCCCGGCCAACAATGCCATACGATCATTCCATTTCAGCGCTCAGGGAGTCATACAAATTTCCCATTTGTGTGTACGGAAGAGAAATGTGGAAAAATACGAGAAACAACTGGCTGTATTTGAAAAGCGTTGTTACAGAACGATGTTAAAAATGAGTTAGACACTGAAACTACTTAACAGAAAAGCACAGGGGCCATACCGAATGTAATGAGAAACAATTTTTAATTTTTTTTAAATTTTTACTTTTTAGAGAAACTTAGTAAATCATCTCAATAGAACCAGTGTAAATCACTTTCCAGCATAGTCTTTATTTAACTTCCTGGCAGATTAAAACTGTGTGCCGGACCGAGACTCGAACTCAGGATCTTTGCCTTTCGCTGGCAAGTGCTCTACAAACTGAGCTACCCAAGCACGACTCACACACCGTCCTCGCAGCTTTACTTCTGCTCAGTTGGTAGAGCACTTGCCCGCGAAAGGCAAAGGTCCCGAGTTCGAGTCTCGGTCCGGCACACAGTTTTAATCTGCCAGGAAGTTTCATATCAGCGCACACTCCGCTGCAGAGAGGAAATCTCATTCTGGATAGTCTTTATTTCTTTGCGCACAATTTCTCAATTTCCCCATCATTCTCCAAGACTTAAAACACACTTACACTAGAATTCCGTTCTAGCTTCCCGAAGACACCGACACATTGCTGGCCAAACATCCTCTATCACCTCGCATTGTTGACCTCACTTCTGTTCCTTAACAGAACTGAGAAGACAGTACTCGGAGGGTTTCTCACCCAAATGTTCTGACCTTCTCCGCAGTGGCACGAGCAGTGTTGCAAGTAATACTGTATTCCTGACGAAAACAGTGTGAGAGGGGGGGGGGGGGGCTCACCTGGAGAAGATTCCATACGTTGGAGCATCGCGCAGTCTGCTGCACATGTAGATTAACCTTGCTGCACTGATTGGCCTCGGCATGCAAATGTGTTCTGATCCACACTTTGCTGTAATCCTCGGGGTTCCACAGATGCAGCGGAGACCCCACAACTGAAATAAAGGGAAAGATTGCAAACAGAAAGCGGATTCCACAATGTTTATAACTAAGTCCATTGTGCTGGTGCCTCTTTAACAGTCTAATGTGCGAATAGAGAGTTTCTCATCACAAACAATTCTAATTCCAGGACTTGAAGAAAATAAATACAGACAGCCGTAATTTTACTGATTATCTTATTTAACTACAAGTTTCCGTGTCTGATTGGCACTATCTTCAGGCTCATGAATGAACGGACACAACCAAACTTACAATAGACAAATGTGATATGCAACACCAGTTGTCACTATTTAAAATAAATTAACCACATATATGGGTTAGTAAAAAGTATGAGAAGAGAGATCATAGAAATCCAGACGGTAAAGTAAAATGCATGACGTACAGCGTTGGTCACAGTATTCTCATGTATCCATTAACTGTATCAATAAAACAGTTTAAAGTACAATAATAACATAATATTGCACAATAAAAAGTAAAGGTTCTCATATTTTAGTAATTAGAGCAACCTTCATTGAAAAATACTCTATTACACGCACTATAAGGCATTTAAATTACAGGTACATACTCCAAAAAAAAAAAAAAAATACGCTTTCGACCTTGGACTCTTACTTTGACCTAAACGCATGGTTACTTTCAGGTTGTATGGTTTTTCTAACGGTTATCGTATTCTTTCATACTTCAAATACAGTGCTAGAGTTCGTTTTCCTTACTCCTTTCTCGCGTTTTATGCCTTCATTATTCCTGCTCCTTATTTTTCGATATTTAAATATTGAGACAGATTCTTTGTATTCAGGACGTTTAAGTACGACCACTGTTTGTACGAGATTATTCCGTGTATTCTTCAATTAAGGTTTCTCTAATTACTACAGTATGAGAACGTCTACTTTATTTCGTAAGTTACGTTAGCATCGTGTTTTAAGCGGTTTTTACTAATACAGTTAATGGGTACGTTATAATTCTGTGACCAATGTCGTGTGTAATGCATTATACTTTACCGTCTTGGTGTATTGATCTCTCTTCTTATACTTTTTACAAGTGCATGTGTATGGTTAATTTATTTTAAATAATGAGAACTGATATTGCATATCAGAATTGTCTATTGTAAGCCTGATTTTACCGATTTATGCAGGGGTCTGAAGACGGTGCCAATAAGGCACCGGAACTGTTTGTCAAATTAGATAATTTATAAAATTATGGCTTTCCGTTTTTATTTTCTTCAAGTCTTCGACAAGCTGCAATCCCATTGTATTTACGCAAAGTGGAACTACAGTTGATTTTACGTTTTCAAGAATGTACTCTCCACTGTTATCAAAAATAACCTCTGAAACAGGCTCTTACATTTAGAAAAGCGATCATATATTTTTCTTTGATTATTTCTCTCTTCAGGCATTCAGCTTACAATGTCACAAGCCATTTTTTACTCTTTAGTATATCAGTCTCTTTCATGAAGTGTCTGATTTCTTCACTGTCATTCTAAATTAACGTTTGCTTCAAATTGTCACTAAGGATCTGACAGAACTGTTTCCTAGCAATTTGGTTAGTCATTCTGCTTGACTCTCTTCTGGGAACCAATGAAACGTCTCTAAAGCACACTTCTGAAATAGCTTTATTTACTTCATTCATGCAAGCACCACTGATTTCCTTCAGTTGTTCAGTAACGCTTACTGACCTCGAAATGTTTCTAAATGATGAGCGCATGTTGGCCCTGTCCTTTGGGAGGTACTGTGACAGGATATTACTGTCTTCAAGAACGCCACAAAGCAGTGCAAGTTTACATAGGAACTTTCGAGATGATAGTGTTTTCTGCAACCCCTTATGAGCGGATACTATTCTCTTCAAGAGCGTCACAGTACAGCGCAATGTTTCATACGAACTCACGACTTGATAGAGTTTTTCGTAACCACTTCAAATATTCCCTTACATTTAGTTTTCTTGTTATGTCATTAGAATGTGCATCCAAAGCCTGGTAAGTCTTCCATGCTGCTTGCGCTGATCTAAAGCTTGAGGCCACCCAGTGCGCTGACAATACTTCGGGTATCTTCAAAGTTCTTCACCTGACTCTTGTGCAACAACTGACAGTTCATGTTGCATAATGATGGCATCATGCATACAGCTTATTAAGAAATTGTTGATATGATTCAAACCCAGAACCTGTTCAACTTGATCAGCAATCTCTAATCCAAATCGGTAGCACAAACAACGCCATTTGAGCAGTTTGTTACTTGTTCCTGAGTCGTTCTAAAACACCTGAATTCCTAGCTAGTATTACACCATCACTACAGGTTCCAATCAAACTGTCATTCAAGTAGTTTGAAGACAAATATTCTGCGACAGATATTTTATAAGTTCAGCCTCTGTTTTTTTACGTTTCCTTTTTAATGTTCAGTAACATCCGGGTAGAAGGCGTTTCCTTTACCATCCCTAACTTCTAACCTTAAATACACTATTCAAATAGACTGTGAAGCCACCGTTGTAGACTCATCAATGAATGCAGAGGTTTTGTAATTCTTCGATATTATGGATCATAGCGTACGCAATGCAGTCTGTGATGTTCGCACAACTGAGTTTACTATGCAGTGTTTCGTCCATGTGGAGACAATTTTGAATTTGCAAATCCACAAGCTTGTGAAAGACTAAATATGGTTTGTTTCTCCTTGCTTCAAAATATGCTGTGCGAAACACTCTCCTTACACTTCGAAAAATGGCATTATCCTGCTCAGTTACTCGTCTTTTCAGAACACTGTCGCGTCTCGTTTTTCCTTGTCAGGAAGCAGTTAAATGGGTTTCGGAATACCTGTGTTTATTATTCTTTTCTCTCAATGATATTTGGGATTGATCACTTCCACAAACTGGACCCACCGAAATACTACTCCGTTCTTTAGAAATGCACATTTCCTATGAGTTACTCATCTTTATATTCTGCACTGAGCACCCCAACTTATCTTACCTAAACTTCACCCAAGCGTATTTCGTCTTAAATTCCCTCCACGTACTATTATTCCAGGAAACAGGATTACGAATTGCGTTTTGAAAATTCAAATAACAATGAATTGCATCACATGATTGCATTTTATCTTCAGCAATGCCCTTTCCGATGTTACTATTCTTACACGATGTAGATGGGTCCGTATCAGTTTCACATCATTTCGAACCACGCAGAACATCTTCTGTAGCTGAAAACCTGGATCTAGATTTACCGAAATAATCTGCTATACTAATCTACTGTACAAGGTTTCATACTTGAAAGAGACGTCTTTCAATTGCTAGCACAATTTATAGACTTCTCGTAAAACATAATACACTGGGCATTAAAAGAGCGAAGTTACATTTAGAATCGCAGAAGTCAACAGAACTGTCTGCTACAATGCCTATAACTTCACTGAGAAGAAACGTAAACCTCTATAAGTTCTATAAGTAACGAAAGTGGTGTTCTGTAATAAGAAAATGTTCTCCATATGAAGTAGTGTAGGGATGATGTATCCATCGGGAAAAAGTTGTGGGGACGGCAGTAGCCCTCCAATACGGCCCTGGTTGCAGGGCAGCACTTACTGTCTGTGCAGGTTCAAGAAAATCTGAATCTTTCCTTGTTACATTCCGTGGATGCAGTTGGAGGGCGACCGCTACTAGGCTTATCATGGGTACTTGTGTTTCCATCTGTGAAATACTTCACTCATCTTGCAGGTGGTCATCTTCATAGGTACAGTAATGTCTGAGGTGAATTTCAGCAGCTCATTGTCCTCTTTCACAAGGGATTCAATGAAACCACCCTGCCAAGAACAAACAATGATGTCTGTCATTTTGGAATTATTGCCTGTCATCACGTAACGGACGGTAATGACGTTGCAATATGGCATCATGTTGTGTGAAGTCAGTAGTTTGTGATCCTGCAGTCGTTTTTGTTACATTGCTGGAATTTTAATTTTAACTCAGGGTTGCTCACAGCTTCCAACATGGCCTTCACAGGATAATGAATGAACCAGCAAATAAGTTACAAGCAAATTTTATGTGAAGAGACGTGTTGGTGTGACTTATACTAAGACGTTTTGCAGTAGTCAAGTAGACTTTTCAAGGAGCAATAGAGAGGATTGGCTGCGGGATCAAAGATACGCAAAACGTTATTGAGCATGTTTTACATGGTGCTCTAGTTTGTAGACCTGCACGATGATCACAAGACTGGAAGCTGTAGAGGGCAGCAGAAGGATGGTAGAACGTAGATAACAGGAAAAAGTATGATATGTATGAAAAAGTATGATAGACGATACAATTTTCATCCAGGAAGTTCCTTAAGAACTGGAAAATAAAACATTGCATAGTTAAACATGGGTAACTTTTACAAATTTGATATATGAGTATAATTTGGAGAAATATTTCAAAATGATTTTTGTTTGTTTTGTTGGCAGGTACCTTAAAACAAAATCAAAAATGGATATATTCCAGTTTGGTGATGCTCTTAAAGAAGTGGTGTACTTCACTGGGCGTCTAGCCAGCTATAAAGCAGTTTGCATGAAGGAGAATGTTTTTGACCCTGAATCCAAGTGTTTTAGAAACAACTTTACGCATCTGGTATATTCAGTAAGTATTCCGAAGAAACATACAGAACTGTCAAATTAAGTAAACTAATTTCTTCGTGAGATTCAGATACTTTATTGTATGGGTAAACTTATTCAATAAGTTTTGAATCTAAATTAATTCTATAGACATTGTGTTGAGGAAAAGACGTGGTAGTTGACTATCGTCCGAACATCTCTTAATTTTCCGATCAGTCCTAAGGATATCAAAAAGTACGATCGGTTTCTGTTGCATACAATAAGCATCTTCAAATGTACTATAGACTGAGATCCGTGTAAGCAATGTAGCTGGAAAATCAAATCTATAAAAATTATAGGATTTTCCTTCTTTGGGAAGAATTTTATATAATCGTCTACATCAATATTCTCCCCTTCAAAATTGTCGCTTGTTTTCCGACTATGCCAGTCCTTTTCGCTATCCCTGGAACACATCTGGACCTCATCTTAGGAAATAGCTTTAGCTACCTCAGTGATGCCTTTTTAACTTTGTATATGCTTGTACATCGACGTCGCTTTATTTTTTTACCAGAGAAAAGTCAAGTGGGGCCATGTCTGGCGAGTATAGAGGCTGACGCTGAATTACGGTATTTTTTTGGCCAAAGGTTCACGAAGAGGCAGCGAAGTGTAGGCAGGCGCATTGTGGTGCTGCAAAAGCCATGATTTGTTTCGCCGTAAATGTGGGAGGTTCTTTTTCTTCGGACTGCTTCACGCAAACGGCGTTTATGTTATGAGTAGTACTCCTTCCCGATCATTCGACCTTGCGGCGACAGCTCAGGTGTATTAAGTCGTTAGAATCTAAGTTCACACTGAGCATAACCTTTGCATCTTACCGCAATTATGAAGCCTTTTTCGATCTTGAGTCCTAGTTTCGGCGTCATATCCGTAAACCCACGGTTCACCACGTGTTATGACATCTTTCAGTTGTTTAACATCGTTGCTGACTTCATGCAAAGACTCCTGAGTGAAGTGCTCTCGCAGCTGCTTTGTTCGGAATTCTTTAAACTGTTGGCACAAATTTTGCTGTCACTCGTTTCATACCCATAACATCGGCAAAATTCCGTGGCAGGAGACAACTGACACATCAGCCTCATTAGTGAATTCTCCGATCGTGATTCGACGATCGTTTATAATCATTTATTTCACTTTTTTCACGAGATCAACGGTTTTCGATGTTCTGGTGCGTCCAGGATACTGATCATCATCATCATCATCATCATTATCTTCAAAGTCATCTTAGAAACGCTTATAGCACTCGTAAAATCCTGTTTAATCATGGAAGACTCATGAAAAGCACTATTTAATACTTCCAAAACTTTGCTATACTGTATTCCATTCATACGGCAAAACTTGAAATAACGACCGCTACTACTAAAAAACATGTAACTTTTTTCCGGCTGACAGCAGAATAAATATCCGATGTAGCTACCAATATACAGACACAGTGGCGTAGCTTAGCCCGGCTAACTGGAGAGTGTGTGACTCCCCCTCCCTCAGCACACAAACACTTCTACTAACTACGCATACTCACGGTCCGTGCTTACCTCCTCTCGACAGCGCAACGGCGCATTTAAATTGACATTGCCACCCATATCTTTTCTCACCAAAATTTTAATTGCAGGTGCTTGAAAATGGTGATAAAGCCGAAACAGTCTTTCGTAAATAAAGATCACTTATTATAAGCAGCTATTTGATATATCTACTATAATAATTAAATTTTTTGATACAGTCATGCAGTTTGTTATAAATTTGTTCATAAAAACTGTAAAAGTAATTAATCCAGAGTTTGAACTTCATCAGATCAATAATTAATTCGTTTCCAGCATACGAGGCATGTTTATACACTGATGCAGGTTCTTCAGCACAATTTTCACTTTCAATAAAATGCCAGCAGCAGTTGCAATTTTCATTTTACACAACACGTTTCGTTCCCCACCGCCATTGACCAGTGATTCTTTACATTTTATCGAGAAACAAAGTACACAGTGGAATTATTCATGTAGAGAAGAACGTAGCAAAATGTATCATCAAGTGTAATACAATGATGTTGAAGAACAACACGTCCACGAACTTCACCATACCAATATAATAACATAAATAATCTGATATAAAAACTATTAAAGAAATAGATACAGGTAATGTAAACAAAATAATGTTGAAAACATCTCTGCTACGAACGTTATTAAGCTAGCATTATAACATAAATAATGTTGTAAAAATTGATGCACAATATGAGAAATCGGTGTATGTAACGTGACCTACCATGTCGTAAGCCCTGAAAACAGGGAACGATTGATGAGAACTGCAAGGAAGTTGGAGGGGCAAGTTACAGGGGGGCCTGCAGAGGGCCGAGAGGTAAGCAGGGTGTGCAGGTAATAATAAGAATATAGGTGCAATGCTATAAATGTAAACGTGATATCCACCCACTGGCCATGACGGGTCCATCTGTTCATGTCATCATGATGGAGAGCTTTTATATCATTCTTCCTGTTAACTGGTGATAAACCATCTAGCTTCTCGTGTCTTTCAGTGATGGTATTCTATTGTGCCAATACATAGCATACACTACATTCATAAATGTAATCAAATTGAAGAGGAGTCAATAGTTTACAGAGTTGCAACATAGGGTTCAAAAGATCGTGGATGCAAGGTGGAGGAGCGTTGGACAACGTTATAAAAATAAAGTACTGGCTTATTTGGTATTTACCGTATTAACGTAGCTACATAAAAAAATACTGTGATATTATGAAAAGAATAAGGACAACAGACGACACTCAGAGAATATAAGTCGAATGAAGAGTCGATCATGGAAACCAGTGATGGGAAACAGGTGGAAACAGCAAAGCGTATCTCTGCGCAGAAGCACGATATTTGTAAAACACTCAGCCTGAAGGACTCTTGTAGGTGTCTGTGTAACAAAAAACGATCTTTTGAACCCTAAGTTGTATGAAGCCCGTTTGCAACTCTGTAAACTATTGACTCCTTTTCAGTTTGATTACATTTATGAATGTAGTGTCTGCTGTATATTGGCACAATAGAATACCATCACTGAAAGACACAAGAGGATAGATGGTTTATCACCAGTTAACAGGAAGAATGATACAAAAGCTCCCCATCATGATGGCGGTGGTCTGGAGACCAACATAGGGCTTAACTTTCTTAACACAGTCCTCAGCAGAACCAGTACAGCTATACCAAACATGGAACTGACATGCTAGGTAAAGGAATGGAATATAGTCTTCATAGCAAACCAGCACAATCCTACGCCACACATCTTGTTTAGCTACTGACAAAATTAAAGCTAGTAAAAGTCAGTAAATTAAGCTTGCAGTCACAGCTGATAAAATCTTCTCCAGTGATTTTAATACTAAGTGATTTCTTAATCATGAACATGCAATCTCCAGTAGAATAAATCCTAAATTATCACTCAGGAATTCCCTAATACGAAAGCAAGTAGGTAGAAGACAGTGGTTGTTAGTCATGAAACAGAATATATTTCTAAGACAATTGTTTTGCAGAATATAACATCATAGAGATAACGTCCATTCCCATCACTACCTTTAAAACCCACATTCCAAAGGCTAGATTTTTCCTTAACGAATTTGAAAAAATGTTTCTAAAATAATGAATATATTGACTGCAGGACTGAGGACACAGTTTAAAATATATTAAGAAAATGTGCCAATAAGACTGATTGTTTATGCGGTTGACAGTACAGACAATAGACACTTCATCATGCAGCTGACGCATTTGGCTATGAAGCAGTTGAGAAACAACTTTTTCACTGAATAATTTCTTTAAAATATTTTCAGAAAGGTTGTAGTGCAGCCAGCATGTGCACACCCCCATTCCCGCGGTGTAGCCGTGGTGGGAAACGAGTGTCTCGTTCATAACAGATGAAACACACAGCTAGTAGGCGACAGCAAAGTGAGGCAGCCCACGTCCGTTCCTTTGGAACAGAGGGGTGGACTCGCCCATTGCTGAGAACGAGAATGCGATTCTGCGCACATAACAAGTAGTCTTGTGCAAGCTGTATCACACATCGCACGTTACTATCCCCCTTTGTACTAGGGCGTAGGATGGTAGAAAACTGAAAATCTCCACCCACCAGGCGTCTTACAGTGATGATCTTGTTCCTACACAGAAGTAGCACTTATCAGACACCGAAGTTTTCTTTTTTTAATTCCATGTAAGATAGCCATGACCACACCTCTCAAATACATCACACTAGCTATTAATAATTTTGGCCCCATATAGCTGTAACGTAGTGGCATCTGATACACCAGTGGGGCTACTGTAATCGTAGTCGGTTAATTATTATTACTTTTTATCGTGAGATGAGCTAAGTGCATTGCATTCTCCGTAAATCTTTCCTTAACTTGGGAGACAGTGTGATCTTTAGTATGAGATATGCTGGTGCAATGTGCTCCTCAACTACAAATTAGACATTTTTAACTTCAAGAAACGTTATGTAGCATTGAACAGTAAGACTTCTGTAATACGCGTCTATTGCTCTAGCAATATCTCTGCTTCAGAAATATCGATGCACAGACGATTGAGCGCATGACTGCACAACAAGAATAATCTCAATGTTTAAAACTGACCTCCCCTCATGAACCATGGACATTGGCGTTGGTGGGGAGGCTTGCGTGCCTCAGCGATACATATAGCCGTACCATAGGTGTAACCACAACGGAGGGGTATATGTTGAGAGGCAGACAAATTTGTGGTTCGTGAAGAAGGGCATCAGCCTTTTCAGTAGTTGCAGGGGCCACAATCTGGATGATTGACTGATCTAGCCTAGTAAGCTAACCAAAACGGTCTTGCTGTGCTGGTACTGCGAACGGCTGAAAGCAAGGGGAAACTACAGTCGTAATTTTTCCCGAGGGCATCAGCTTTACTGTATGGCTAAATGATGATGGCGTCCTCTTGGGTAAAATATCCCGGAGGTAAAATAGAAACGATCACAATTGTGATCGTTTCTTATTTTTCGTTACTGATAATAACTTGATATCAGTGCCTATGAGTTTAATTTGTACACCACAGCACTGAAGATGATCACTATGTAATTGAAAATCGATTTTTCTATCAATGAACTATCAATATTACGCCCAACGCTGACCTTCCTTTTAATTTCGTAGAAATGTTGGAACACATGAGGCAATACTGACCCTACGACTTATCTCAGAAAATAGATTAAGGAAAGGCAAACCTACGTTTCTAGCATTTGTAAACTTAGATGAAGCTTTTGACAATGTTGGCAGGAATACTCTCTTTCAAATTCTGAAGGTGGAAGGGGTAAAATACAGCGAGCGAAAGGATATTTACAATTTGTACAGAAACCAGGTGGCAGTTATAAGAGTCGAGGTGCATGAAAAGGAAGCAGTAGCTGGGAAGGGAGTGAAACAGGGTTGTAACCTATGCCCGATGTTATTCAATCTGTATATTGAGCAAACAGTAAAGGAAACAAAAGAAGAATTCGGAGTAGGAATTAAAATCCATGGAGAAGAAATAAAAACTTTGAGGTTCGCCGATAACATTGTAATTCTGTCAGAGACAGCAAAGGACCTGGAAGAGCAGCTGAACGGAATGGACAGTGTCTGGAAAAGTGGATAGAAGATGAACATCAACAAAAGCAAAACGAGGATAATGGAATGTAGTCGAATTAAATCGGGTGATGTGAGGGTATTTGATTATGAAGTGAAACGCTTAAAGTAGTTAATGAGTTTTGCTATTTGGGGAGCAAAATCACTGCTAATAGTCGAAGTAGAGAGGATATAAAATGTAGACTGGCAGTGGCAAGGAAAACGTTCCTGAAGAAGAGAAATTTGTTAACATCGAGTATAGATTTAAGTGTCAAGAAGTCGTTTCTGAAAGTATTTGTATGGAGTGTAGCCATGTGTGGAAGTCAAACGTGGACAATAAATAGTTTAGACAAGATAAGAATAGAAGCTTTCGAAATGTTGAGCTACAGAAGAATGCTGAAGATTAGATGGGTAGATCACATAAGGAGGTGTTGAATAGAATCGGAGAGAAGAGAACTTTGTGGCACAACTTGACTAGAAAGAGGGATCGGGTGGTAGGGCATATTCTGAGCCATCAAGGGATCACCAATTTAGTATTTGAGGGCAGCGTGGAGGGTAAAAATCGTAGAGGGAGACCAAAAGATAAATACACTAAGCAGATTCAGAAGGATATAGGTTGCAGTAGGTACTAGGAGATGAAGAAGCTTGCACAGGATAGAGTAGCATGGAGGGCTGCCTCAAACAAGTCTCTGGACTGAAGCCCACAATAACAAAACTGATATGCATCTGACTCTGTAATTGCTTGATCTATAACTGTTTTTCAGTCTTCCAAAAATTATAACAAATAAAAAGGCACTGAAAGCGCATTGGTAATAATGTTCATTGCTTTTACTAGGGTAAATGCCGAACATGGGATAATGAACCTGTGTTTTCTTTTTATTCAGCAAAATTTGTATGTTGATTGACAATATAGTTGGGTCAAAACAAGTGTCATATTACCCCACTGTACAAACTAAGCTTGCTCATCACAAAAATAAAACAAAAACCAGAGCTATCTGCAGCTGACACCGCCACTTCCCAGCCTACCAAACAAAAACAGACAGTTTCTTCTTAAGGCACTGTCACCTATCTATCATCAAAAACTCTCTCAATATTAATCTACACAGTATTTTGTCAATCCTGCTCAAAGGCCATGTCTGGCTTGAGAATTAATACAGGTTTGTTTACTATCTTCCAGGATATTAATATAGGCGTACACAGAATAGGGTAGCATGGGGAGATGTGCCAAATGATTCTTTGGACAGAAAACCGCAGCAACAACATACAGTATCATCAGTCACCAAATTCGAATCGCTGGCTTTGAATTCATACTCACAATAAAACTCACATTTATAATTTTCGACCCACAAATAAGCGTCTTTTAATGCTTTACAATCCTTATAATAATAGTAGCCTTCTCCGTCGGTGGACGTAGCACTCCAGAGTGACATCTTTGGGGCTCAGCACCATCTGTAGTCTGGGTTATCGCTAAGCTACTGAAATCAGGAGACCAAAGTAGTCTCTCACATGCCGCCACTCTTCCGCCCTCAGAATGTCAAGCAACGCCCTTTTCATAACAATACAACAATATTTTTTGCATAATAAACAAAGATATTTTCAAAAATAAGGGCAATAACTCAGTATACTTTGTTTGTATTCTATAGCTCTATTCTATAAGGACAGATTTTCATAATATCATTTTCCATTCTACAAGTAACCCCAAATAGAGGATAAGGGCTACAACTTTTCCTTCTGGAAGCTATTCTTCAAAACTCTATTTCAAGTTCAACCTCAATTTTTTTATTATATAGAAATAACACTACCATCATCGTACAACTTTCTAACAACTCTTCAATTTTCGTTTTATCTGATGTCTTAATTTACATCTTTGCCAAGTCCATTTGCATTTTCAGGAGAATAAGAGGCTACAGATGCTACAAGAGAGGCGTTGTGTATCACAGAGAGGTTTTAAATTGAAATTTCGAGAGAGTACTTTCCGGGAAAAGTTGTACAACATATTGCTTCCTTCCACATACATATCGTCACAACGAGAAAACGGGAGATATTAGTTCCAATACAAAGGCTTACTGACAATCATTCTTCCCATGCACCATTCGCGAATGAAGCGGGGAAAGAAGGATCGGTTTGTGGTACTTATACGTTCATTTACGGATTCTTTTTCTTTTCTGTCCAGTACTCTGCCAGCAAAATGCAATTCAAATTAGAATCAGCTTCCGCCTAAATACTTCAGTTTCCATCGTCAGCTCGTCATCTTGACGACACAACAACAATACAGGTTGTTCATTTTACCTTAAGACTTTGAAATATCTCGAAAACTACACATAGTATCAAAAACGTTATAGTTGAAATTTGTTTGTTTCCGACGGGGACATCCAATGACACCACACTCGACCCTTTCCCCACCCCACCCCGTGCGTGGATGGCCAGGGACAACTTTGAAATCTTCAATCGAAACCCTCGTTTCTTATTTCAAATTACGATTCTGCGGCAAAATCTGCATCCGCTTTGTCTGAAGCATTTTCTTCGTTTCGCCAAAGATGGCGCTGTAATCGGAGAAACGACACGCTACTCAATGGACCTTGAACATCCAGTGGCTTGTGACCCCACCTCCACGCTGCGAGGGTAGGGCACGCCAATATTTCATAGCTTCTAGTTGGAAATCGCATTCGCAACGATGTATTCCTCCGACATATCGAAAAGGGAGTACTCGTTGCACCACTCGATGCACTCGAGGCGAACGCTACTCAGCTTTCCCAATTAGAGTAACTGTTCAGACACCAACTTCAATCAACTTAATGATACGCTTTTCAAATTACCGTACACGGGACAGAAGCATATCTACTGGAATGTCAGCACAAGCGTTTCTGACACCGTCGACTAAGTCTTCGCGGCCCGTTGGCGCTTGCTGGTACACCTTATCTTTTAAATGTCCCCACAGAAAGGAGTACGGCGACATCAAATCCAAATTAATAGGGCCACCTTTACCATTCCACTGACTATGTAAATGCTGTCTAATACCTCCCGTGCTTAAGTTGCGAGATGCGCTGTGCAACCGTCATGTTGAAATCAAATACGTTGTCGGACGTCCAGGGCAACATCCTGCAGTAGTACCGGTAGCTCCTGTCCCAAAAACTTCCGATATCTGCGCCCATTCAACGTGGTGTCGATGAAATACGGACCATTGAGTTTGTTCCCCCTCCCCCCCCCCCCCTTATGCCTTATCATATGTTAAGAGGCCAAGGACGTTGATGGTCATCTCAACGTAAACAGTGGGGATTGCCTACGCTCCAGTAATGTATGTTATGCCGGTTAGCGCTGCCATGGTTTGTCAACGCATACTCAATGGAAAATAGTATCGCGGCAAAGAACATGGGCGTCGTTTGCATTTATTGATGTGCCCATTCACAAAACACCACCCGGTTATGAAAATCGGCGCCTTGAAGTTCTTGATGCGGTGACACTTGGTATGGATCACACTTACGACGACGCAGTATTGTGTGACATATCGGAATCGCAGGGTAACTGCCGTGCGTTTATCGGTGGGTTGTGGTGCGCTGCCGCTGGTACAGCTATTTCATTAGTTTCTGCTGTAACGCGTTTCCTTCTTTTCCTTTTGCCGGTCTGTACGCTGCTGTCAGACATAAAGGCGTTCACAACCTAGTAAGAGCGAGCTTCTCTGGAAAACGCTCGGCGCACAAGGCAACAACTGCCCCAACACATCTACATTCTCCGTAAATCAGGAGCACTTCATTTTTTTGTTCTGTGGTTGCAACATTTACCGTCCATATTCACTTCTCTCCTCCAAACGATAGGTAGGTGTGCAGGCAATACACACTGTGCAAGTACTGTAATGTTTAGTGCCGCTATCTGTTCTACGCCAGTAAGGGGACTACTTCTTTTTCCAAAAAATCAAAAAATAAACATATATGTCGGTGATATTTTTTCTACCGATATACCCCGATTAATCGATATCAAAATGGTAATATCGAAAGTCGATATTTTTGTTTTATATTATATTTTTTTCGCAATTTTCGGTAAATATTTGAAGTTGTTCTTTTGAAACTATAGTAGAACATAATTTTACTTTCACTGTGTGAAGGAGTGTTACTACTTTTTGAGCTTTCATCACGTCCAATCTTTCTCTTTGATTGTGTGGGGCAAGTATAAGTGGCACGAAAGAAGAAGTCCGATTGCACTGGCGGTAATTTTTAACGCAACTCGTGTGCTGTTTCTTCACAATGGTATTCTTCAAAAACAGTTGCTGAAAATGACGAACAAAAATTTATATGACAAGGATGGTCTTTACCCTGGGCGGAGACATGTGAGGGGCAATACTGACGTAATCAGCGCTTGGCGCTATCAGTAGAAACTGGAATGTTTAGATTCGCCAGTCAGTTGCCATGGCGATACATTAAAGCGTGTTCCATCTTTTTGTCATAGAGCCAGCACCCAGCATTATGCTGGAAATAATTATGTAACTTCCAGAAACCATCTGAAGATGAGCCTGAAAAGGTTCGAAAACCGGTCCATGGAATAAAACATAATTATTCAAAAAAGTGACTGCTTGCAGTCGTATATAAATTAATTACCTTCGATTAACAGTCACGGGTCTAAAAGATCCGTAATGGATAAGCATAATGAACGTCTGGAATCCTCGTCGCCAGCTTTGTAAGGGCCTCGTCGCTGTTGCTGTGGAGGACGAGTTGCAGCCATTGTTGAAACGTCCCATCAGAAAAATTTATTAATGACTGTGCTGATAAACCTCTTATGTTATTTGATTTTCAAACATCTGAGCAAAACTGAACGTACTCAGACATTTCTCTCTTTACTTATTCTGATCATCACTAAACCGACACACAATATTTTTTTGCGCAACGCAATCTGACTTTCAGTAATCCCTACAAAAGATTGGCCCTGACTAACAATAACCTATACCTTTCATGAATCACTTACCTCAGAAAATCTTCGTTACTCGAACTACTGCAATCCAGCGAGCGCCAATACTGCCACCTAAATGATTCTACTAACTACTGATAGGCATAGTTAGCAAATAAAGATTTTGATAGAGAACAAACAATGTATTTACGTGAATAGTGTTCAAGAGTCATCATATATATATATCTATCAATTCATGACATCGATCTTTACAAACTTCCTTTTTATGGCGGAAACACGTCCAGATCGCTTATAGCAACTTATCAAAACTCTGCCATCTCTCTCTCCACATCCACCACCGCTGGCGGCTCACTTCCAACTGCACAACACTACGCGCTGTTCACTTCCAACAACCCAACACTACAATAGCGAATATTCCAACAATGTCAACCGGCCACAGACTGCACACAGCACAGTCAGTGATTTTCATACAGAGCGCTACGTGGCGTTACTAACATAAAAATCTAAACAGCCTACTTACATTGTTAAGGTAGAAAAAAATTGGTGATTTCGTGAAACGGCTTTTGGTGCAGTACACCGCTAAGTTAATTGTTCCCTACCGCTATTACATACCTGTGCCCCAAGTCAGTTAACAGCATAGGAGAACGAAGGTCGTACAACACTCCAACAGTTAGTAACAAATGAGTTGAGGTTTACTTACCTTTGTGACTTGTCGAATAGTGAAGTCTGCAACACAGCATGTAATATAACAGAAAATAGGCCCTCAGCGGCCAAGTGTAAATAGTAGTAGGTGAATTTCTCAGTACATAGGAAATGCAATTTACAACAGCTGTTTGTTCACTTGTAAGAGTTCACTAAACGACGTTCCCTGTCTAAGTCAGCAGTGGACGATGATCTATAAGCGTGTGGGCGAGAGCTCCTCTTCTATCTTCCGAATAGCCTTCTGCCCGTTGTCATCCGGTCATTGGCTGATTGTACTCGGCCGGCAATTGGGCGAGGCGAAGTCAATATCTTCATCATCCTCATCGCCGCCCGTCGTGCTGGTGGAACTCGCGCTAGTGCTGAGTCTCTATGGCACCGGCTCCGGCTCGCATCTTTGCGCCTGTGGTGCTTTTGTCCTGACCGTGTCTTGTTCGGACGACTCAGCAGAGATCATTTATTAAATCACACATTGTTACAGAGACTGTGGCCTAATACGCGCTGTACCATGCACCCACAGAGCCGTAGCATGTTCTCTCTCACACCTTCACATCGGCCAGCCTGCATCCGAACAGAGTCAAAGGCAGCAAGAATAAGCTGCTCCAGAACCTCCCCATCTGAAATGGGCGCTGCATACAAGGTACTTTTGAGATAACCAGAAATCGCACGGGCTGAGAACCGTTGAGCGAGCAGGACATACAACTGGACCCCCTAGGGGAAGACACGGTTGAGATGCGTAGCGACATTAGCGGTGAAGTGGCCTGGAGCACCATCATTTATCGTCCAAGGGCTTCCTGTTCCCAAACAACGGTAAAGTCTTTATAGATGACAGTGCTCTGTGCCACCGGTACACGGTTGCTCGTCTTTGCTTTGAAGAACATTCTGGATAATTCGAGCGAATGATTTGGCAACACAGATTGCCATACATGAATCCCATTGAATATTTAAGGGGCATAATCGAGGGGACAGTTAGTGTACAAAATCCTGCACCGTAATTATGGGCGGCTTTAGAGGTAGGATGGCTCAATATTTCTGCAGGCGACTTCCAGCGACTTGTTGAGCCCTTGACACGTCGAGTTGGTGCAATACGCCGGGCAAAAGATAGGTCTGACATGGAGTCAGGAAATATCACATGACTTTTGTCACCTCAGTGTAAAGTTACACGAAAAACGTGCTGACCTTAGCACACCTACACAAGCACCAGTTCTTCAACGAACATTTTATAGTCATGTAAGACACACAATCTATTTGGTTTCTGAAACACTGCCTTGACAGGCCTGGTCATGAATCAGAAACAACACCTAAACGAAACGGATCTGCCCCGCAACGATCGTAACCGCGACTATCACACTGCCTAAGAAGCCACGCTGTTTGAATGTAACTCGCCGGGTCGTAAAATAAATAACCGCATTACCTTGAGTTGCAGAATAGGTGCATAGAGAGGAGCTGTATATCCTAATTAAAATCACTTCGTCATTACAAGTTCATTACTACTTCCACGAATGGTTTCCTCTTTTTCTCTCAGTTGTATGTTAAGGGAGCAAAGCTCGCAAGCGCACATATCAGCACGAGCAAAACATCCTTCAGTCCAGGGCAGCCGAAATGAAATAGATTGACGCAGAACGCTTTGTTTTCCTTCCAAACTGTAAAGCCATCAGTGGTGACCATGCCCTCCCTAGACACTGGCCGACGCGTCGATTATCTCAGGCAGATACAATCGTGTATCAGAAGCAGCCGTGAATAGGCAGAAGTCGATCAATGTGCCACAGATATAACAGCAAAGCTCGCTGTGAGAGGAAGATACGTAAAAACAGAACATACTGAAGACTGCCGTCCATAACAGACACCTTTCCGGTGGAAAGTTCAAAGTAACATTTGTCTTAATTATATTTTTAATATAGTATTGTCGTACTACAAAAATTTATGTAAGTTAACTTGACATGCTATCAACGCTCTCAAATTATATTGCTTATCAGTTGCAGATGAAGTGCAAAGATTTATTCGATACCTGTCACTGGAGAGGTGAAGAGATAAACTGCTGTGACAATTTTTTGCCACTCCACTCAGACAGAGGGATTTGCTACGCCATCAACAATGTAAATACATGGTGAGTGTCAGTCATTATTTTTCATTGTAAGTACAATCAGGAGACAAATAGTGTCTTTGTTGGTGAGTCCAAATTGAAGTAACAACACTCATATTGTAAACTTGTTACAAAGAAATTTCCAAGCTCTGTCTCTTCTCACTCTTTCTCTCTCTCTCTCTTTCTCGCTCTCACTCACACACACACACACACACACACACACACACACACACACACACAAACGCACTACCCTACAATAAAGTTTTGATTTTGAAATATGAAATTAAGTCAATCAATGGACTCACAAGAAATGAAGAGGTTGTCCACAGAATCGGCGAGGAAAGGAATACGTGGTACCGAATGACTGGAGGAAGGAAGAGGCATCTTATGTGAGTGTTAAGACACTATGGGGTAACTTCGATGATACTAGAAGGGTAAAAACTGTTATGGGAAGAAGACAGAAACATAACTACCAAACAATCGAGGACGTTGAATATGACGCTATAAATACCGAAACGGTGAGTATTATAGTAGATGGTTCACCTGAGGAAGAAGGAATGTCCCTAACAATGGTAATCATGGAACTTGGGCCGACAAATATTGCTATAAGAAGGATAACTACGAATAAACTTTGGGTTATTATGCAGTTCATCGACGAAAGAAGGAAAGTTAGTAATATTTAGCAATATGAATGAATAGAGCAATATAAATTATTCAGGATGAAATAAATTGCAAATTCAAGGAAGGTAGGCAAAATGGATGCACAAAAAGTTTGGAGATATCTAAAGTAAAATGCCAACAGAAAGGCATTCAACATTAGGAAAATCTAAACCGCTTCCTGAGACTTTAAAACCAAAGGCTTCCACATTAAGTACGCACACTTAATTTAACAAGAGAACTTAATAAAACCACCTTTTTAAATTTGGAAATTTGTGGTAAGTTCCTATGAGACCAAACTGCTGAGGTCATCGGTCCCTAGGCGTAATCTAACTTAAACTAACTTACGCTAAGGACAACACACACACCCATGCCCGAGGAAGGACTCGAACGTCCGACGGGGGGAGCCGCGTGAACCGTGGCAAGACGCCTCAAACCGCACGGCTACCCTGCGCGGCACACCTTTTTAGAATGGAGCACGACAGAATATCGAAGTTTGCCAGTAGATGCCATCCTGCTGAAAGACGAGAAGTTGGTCGACTCATGAAGAGGTGGCAAGAATACTGAGGTCAGAACAGACTAATAGTCTGATCCTACAAATTGAAGTAAGTGGAAAGAGTGCTACTGGACGGAGGAACAGCTTGCCAACATAAGTAAGATAGCTGCAGCAGTACAAGGACAGATAACGATCTTATCTCAAGGTTACTTCTCTTTTTGATTTTACACCTGAGACAATTGGGCCTGTTATCTTCATGGTTACCTCCCTGCCCCATGGGAATCCCCACATCTCAGGCACTACTGTGTGGTACTTTCAGAACCATCATCCTCCACTGATCTCGTTCAGTAGGTTGGCAGGATCCCCTGGGCCAAAGGAACACATTAAGAAGCCGGGAAACCCATCCTCTTCTACCTGTTATCTGTAGTTGGCAGTTGCACGAGCTTCGCCATTGAAGGTCTATACGCTGTAGCGAGAGGACCATTAGCAGCAGAGCTATCCTACTCGAAAAACGGGGGCAAATATTAATATAATTTATGGATTAAGAGACTTTCAGATTATAATGTATGGCTGACTTACTATAACGGAGGCCCGGGATAGCGGCCTCTACTGTAGCTGGGATAGTGTCGTGGTCTGCAGATCTGCTAACCAATTTCCGGGCTATTTCCGTGTACGTCGGAGACGACACCCAATAAAGGCGCGAAGGCTTACATCACGGTCTCTCTGCAGCACAACGGCCTGTGACATCAGGGTATGTCTTGAGTTCGAATCAAGATGTTGGTTGATCAGCTCGCCAGGAACCCATCAGTGAGGTCTGCAGGTGGCTGGTGTTATGAGGCACCAAATTCTTTCCATCAGCATAGGCGAGGATGAGGCAGCAGCAGCTCTCGTTAGCAGAGTGAATCAGATCTTGTTGGCGTTGAGTGTTAGGTGTCTGTTAAGCTGTTTAGAAAACCTCTAAGATGCTATAGATTTTATCCCCGGTGACGTGCAGGGAAGGGAAACTACCCATAAGATAACGCAAATGTACAAGAAATAAAATAGCGCAAAGATTAATGTCTAAGTTGAATTCACTAATAGTAACCCAGTCTTGTACCACGTCTCACATGGACATGTTAATGAAAGGAGCCATCAAATCAGTAAACGAAACTAGTGGTCACTATAAAAATATGGTTTATTGCCCTAACACGTCTCACAGAATGATTTGCCCATTAAATCAACTACTTAAACATCTGATAAGTGTACGACAGATTATAAATATGAAGCAAAGCCTTGGCACTGGTGGGTGGACACGTAAATAAACAAAGTGAAACTGTGTCGCAAGTACGCCCAATGATTCCTAAAAAAGTTAGTGATTTTAAAAAAAGGTTTATTTGAATACGTGATGTAAGTCCTTTCGGAGATGTCCAAAAGAACAGACACCACGCTTTCATATTATTGATTCGCCTGGATGGGCAATGGATCCACTTTCTTCATTGCGGTTACACAAGTAGGTCCTACCTCTGAGGGGAATCTCAGAGTAGCGAGCATGGAAGAAATGGACAGGGACTGCGGACAGGTGGCGATCCGTGGGAATGTCGGTCAGCCGTGAGGGGTACCGACGCATTTGCGATAAACACTGCGTCTTAGCTGATGCAGCGGTTAACGGAACTGCGTCATAAGCAATATCTCGTACGATCGAATCCCGGTCCGGCACACATTTTCGCTCGTCGCCACTTTTCGCTCGTCGCCACTCATGTCGCACAGACTCCTGATGAAGATGATGTCACAAATGTCTTCCATTTCCTTTTTCCTCCCTCCTTCTTCAATTAAATCATAAGTCCTGGTCCCACACATGTTCTCTTGGGGACAGTACTGGGGATCTTGCTTGCCATATGAGAACCTCGGTACAATAACACACAGTTAAAAGAGGCTAATGCCGTGAGTTGAATGACATTGTACTGTTGAAAAATGTCACCAAAGTCCATGAGACGTGACACGTAAGGACGCAGGATGTCTGTGATGTACCGTTGTGGTGTCAGAGTTCCCACGATCACTACCAGCCATGACGTGGAGTCATATATGGCGACTTCACCCACCATGACGGCAGGCTAAAACTGCTGTGCCTTTCTAAGACATCTGAAGAATGGAACCTGTCACCAGGTAACCATCACGCCAACTACAGTCATCCAGGATAGTGCAGAACTGCGATTCATAGCTGAACACAATGTGGTGCCGTTCATCAGCAGTCCACGCTTCCCGGTGGCCGGGGAACGCCACTTCAAACGCAGCACTTGGTGTTGCATTAATCGCGGGCTACGCATGAGATGGCGATTGCCCAGTTTGGCTACTGATAGTCTCCGATGAATCATGTGTGACCGCACAGAATGTTGTAGGTAGTCCATTACTTGTTCTGCAGATGTGAAGGGGTTACAATGTGCTTGGTTCTTAATACAGTGATACTCTCTTGTAGTCGTTGGACGTGGTTGACTGGAATCATGACTTGCCTGCCCCCATGATCCCGCGCATTCCAAATCGGTCTGTTGCCATATACAAATGCACCACAAATCTGGATACTGCACGATTCGATCAGCAGCCTAGTGGAAATCAACAATGAGGACACTGTGAAACTCTGTCAGGTACTAATAATGCTGTGTCACTCTAGTTCGCAGCATCTCCATGTCCTTCACTCAACATCTCATGCTGTTCATGAGTACTTATACGCGCTTGAAACTTCTACGTTTTTACTTAAACTGCTTACTTAACTTTCTAAAACTGCTGAGTGAAATTTCTTAGACTTAACCACGAGATGAAATTGCTGAATGCAACTGAATTTGCTTAAACTGCTGAATGCTTTACTTTCTTTTATCATTTTAACACTGGCCTATAGAATTTTCCCTGACAAATACAACTCAAATTTAACCTATTTATTTATTACCCACAATATACATTATCTACCTCAAACGTACTTCAAAAGTCATGATCTCATTAAATATACATCACTCGAAGCTCTCGCAGTTTCACAGTGGTTCCGAAAATCTAAGTGAACAGATCCCAAAAGGCAGACAAAGTACGATGTTATAAATGCAAAGTAATCCAACTGTGTAATTACATAGATAAGTGTCAGAGACGTCGTAAAAAAGTGTTTATTTCTTTCAGTTAAATGACCAGGTAGCTGTGTAATTCTGTGTTAGAGAAATATGGTACCGATGTGTAAAACTGAATAAGCAAATACCATATTAGCTACGGCTCTTTGCACTTACCACACGCATGGTACACAAAGTAGGCGTACCCCCCCCCCCCCCCCGGGCTACTGTGCAGACATAAAACAGATTCAGCGCAAAAGCAAGAACATTACTTCAGATGTTACAGATTAAACTGTGGAACGAAAGGTATCACCAGAATCCTTCTTTGTATCATTGTAGTTCAAAAATATTTCTAAAAATGTTGCAAGTACAAAAAGTAATCACTCAAATGCCTGTCCTGTGGGCTAAACTATACTTCTTGTTGTAAGAATATTTCTGTAATCGCTCAGCGGTAAAAATGTGGCAAGTTTCGTAGTTATCGTCGTCCATAAGCAAAGGTCTCCAAAAATCGATGGTAAAAATGTGCCAACTGTCGTAGTTATCGTCGTCTATAAGCAAAGGTCTCCCAAAATCGATGTACTTAACTTATCATAAACAAAAGTAAAGAGCTATGCGTATAAATGTCCTAGTTATTACGTTCATTGCCGTGACCTTCAAAGTACTACACTGTAATGTTTTCTTGTGTTACAAAAATAACTGTCTCATTGTAGCTATGCCACAAAAGTCATTACCAAAGCGTGTTTTACTTTTCAGAAGAACGCAGAAAAACTGTGCAGACATAAAACAGATTCAGCGCAAAAGCAAGAATAAAAATTGTGTCACTCGTTAGTAGTGTCGTAATGTAATTGTACAGCTGTCAGACAAACCAAACATCGTGTCATCGATGACCTCTCTGAAAGCATTTTAAATAAAAACAAATGTTTCTTCAAGTAAACCAAAATGTTGCAGTAGAACCTCACTAGCAGTGTATGCTCCAAGAATCTGAACCTTATAGTCGTTATGTAACCGTGCAACTAACAAGCAAAAATGTACAATTGAGAGAATGGTAATGACGCAAAACCTGAATGTACGGTATTTACAAGATTCCATCCTGTTATTTCGCACTCCTGAGGCGAACAGCTACTAACAGATCGATAGACAATATTTCCCTGTTCACTGATTGTTTCCATTTCCACACCGTTATTTACTGCCTGTTCCATGTCCCTATGCCCAGTTACCAAATTATTGTCTTGAATATTTGTCACTTCGTTACTAGGTACTGCTAAAACAGCTACTCTCGCCGTCGCTGTCATTTCTCAATTTACTTTTAGCATAATGTTACGCTTGTGACACGCCTTGATTATCACAGTATTTCACAGGGTAACACACAAAAAAACAATTTGAAAAGCAAAAATAGGAAAATGGACTAAAACTGCACTGAAAATAATCAATATCGTATTAGCTGAAAAAGCGACTACAAGATACTTAGTGCAAATCCACATGCATGACACAACTGCTTTGCTCATTACAATATAGTACAACAATAAGAGACTACAACTGCAAAGCAAATTCCATATACAGTTACGCGCTAGCAGTACACAATATCAAATTTCTCGTCATGCACTAATTATTCAAACTGAAAGAAAGTGAGAAGATTCCAGTGAGTATTCTCGGCTAAGGGTCGACAGATGAAACTTCTAAATATGTTTTTACTTAAACTGAAATAACTGAGAAGTTGAAACTTCTACGTTTTTACTTAAATAGCTGAATACTTACTTAACCTTCTTAAACTGCTGAGTGGAAATTCTTAGTCTTTACCGCGAGATGAAATTGCTGAACGAGTTCGAGTCTCGGTCCGGCACAAAGTTTTAATCCGCCAGGAAGTTTCACATCAGCGCACACTCCGCTGCAGAGTGAAAATCTCATTCTGGAAACATCCCCCAGGCTGTGGCTAAGCCATGTCTCCGCAATATCCTTCCTTCCAGGAGTGCTAATTCTGCAAGGTATGCAGGAGAGCTTCTGTGAATTTTGGAAGGTAGGAGACGAGGTACTGTCGGAATTAAAGCTGTGAGTACGGGTCGTGAGTCGTGCTTGGGTAGCTCAGTAGGTAGAGCACTTGCCCTCGAAAGGCAAATGGTGCCGAGTTCGAGTCTCGGTCCGGTACACAGTTTTAATCTGCCAGGAAGTTTCGAAACTGAACGTGCTTAAACTGTTGAATGCTTTATTTGATTTTATTATTTCGACACTGGCCTGTAGAATTTTCCCCGACAAATACAACTGACACTTAACCTAATCGTTTTTTACCCACAATATACAAGAATAACGCAGTCTGACTGCTCAAATAATTAACACAAAAGAATGGCCCTGAATTACAAGAAATTATAATAATAACGTGCACTTTTTCATAATTCAGTAACCTCACAGCAAATCTTCCTCACACGAACTACAGCAATAACAGCAAGCAGGAACTGCAGCCAGCTGAATAAAAGATTCTAACTACTGTAGGCCCTAACTACAAATAGGCATGTGGCTAGCAAAGGAAAGATTTTGTTGCAGAGCAAACAATGCCTTTAACAGATTTTACCTTAAAATGTGACATCCAGTTCCAAAATTACACTATTGGCCATTAAAATTGATACACCACGAAGATGACGTGCTACAGACGCGAAATTTAACCGACAGGAAGAAGATGCTGTGATATGCAAATGATTAGCTTTTCAGAGTATTCACACAAGGTTGGCGCCGGTGGTGACACCTACAACGTGCTGACATGAGGAAAGTTTCCAACCTATTTCTCATACACAAACACCAGTTGACCGGCGTTGCCTGGCGAAACGTTGTTGTGATGCCTCGTGTAAGGAGGATAAATGCGTACCATCACGTTTCCGACTTTCATAAAGGTCGGATTGTAGCCTATCTTGATTTCAGTTTATCGTATCGTGACATTGCGGCTCGCGTTGGTCGAGATCCAATGACTGTTAGCAAAATGTGGAATCGGTGAGTTCAGGAGGGTAATACGGACCGCCGTGCTGAGTCCCAACGACCTCGTACCACTAGCAGTCAAGATGACAGGCATCTTATCCACATGGCTGTAACGGATCGTGCAGCGACGTCTCGATCCCTGAGTCAACAGATGGGGACGTTTGCAAGACAACAACCATCTGCACGAACAGTTCGACGACGTTTGCAGGAGCATGGACTATCAGCTCGGAGACCATGGCTGCGGTTACTCTTGACGCTGCGTCACAGACAGGAGCGCATGCGATGGAGTACTCAACGACGAACCTGGGTGCACGAATGGCAAAACGTCATTTTTTCGGATGAATCCAGGTTGTTTACAGCATCATGATGGTCGCATCCGTGTTCGGCCACATCGCGATGAACGCACATTGGAAGCGTGTATTCGTCATCGCCATACTGGCGTATCACCCGGCGTGATGGTATGGGGTGCCATTGGTTAGACGTCTCGGTCACCTCTTGTTCGCATTGACGGCACTTTGAACAGAGGACGTTACATTTCAGATGTATTACGACCCGTGGCTCTACCCTTCATTCGATCCCTGCGAAAACCTACATTTCAGCAGGATAATGCACGACCGCAAGTTGCAGGTCCTGTACGGACCTTTCTGGATACAGAAAATGTTCGACTGCTGCCGTGGCCAGCACATTCTCCAGATCTCTCACCAACTGAAAACGTCTGGTCAATGGTGGCCGAGCAACTGACTCGTCACAATACGCCAGTCACTACTCTTGATGAACTGTGGTATCGTGTTGAAGCTGCATGGGCAGCTGTACCTGTACACGCCATCCAAGCTCTGTTTGACTCAACGCCCAGGCGTATCAAGGCCGTTATTACGGCCGGAGGTTGTTGTTCTGGGTACTGATTTCTCAGGATCTATGAACCCAAATTGCGTGATGACGTAATCACATGTCAGTTCTAGCATAGTATATCTGTCCAATGAATACCCGTTTATCATCTGCATTTCTCCTTTTTGTAGAAATTTTAATGGCCAGTAGAGTATATAATCATAAATAATCCCGTTATTCAAACATTAGCAGATACATCAATCATCATTTTACAATCCATTGCCAACCAATATTAAATCTCCCTGACGGCCACATGTCCGGATCGCTCACACACTGCTACCTCCATCACTACTAACTATTAACTTCCAATTGCGAGTCCAACCTCCATCACTACTAACTGTTAACTGACAACTGCGAGTCTGACTAGCCACAGAGGCTCTTAGTAAGGACGGAGAGTGCTGTCAGTGATATTAATGCAGTCTACAGCGCTGCCATCATACGAACACATGACCAGGCTACTTATATCCTAAGCAGCCCTGGTAAGAAGACTAAACGCAAGCTACATTAACACATTCTGCTGGCCGTTCCACCCTCCAGAGAATTGCTACTCTGATTTCCGCCGATGGTGTGTTCATGTACGATTCTACACTGATACCCGCCCATGTCTTCTGGGTGCATCACTCTTTTTGCAGCCAGTGCCTAGTGGTCATTAGTAATTCTGGAGTAAGGCATTTTGTCCCAGAGCACAGTTCTGTATTACTCTTATTGGTTTCAGAGCCCGCAGCCTCACCGACAACTTGTAAACTCAATATTTCAAGAAAATTACGATGACAAGAAGAGTATTTCCCGGCGTAGAAATACAAAAGTGAGAATTTAAATAAAGAAAAGTGCCACCGACTGAGGTGCTGTAGTGGGGACTCGTGTCCTGGAGAACGACAGTTTATATCATCATATGGCAGCTCAGATTTGGGTTTAACGTGATTTCTTGACATAACCTAAGGCAAATGCAGTGCAGTTCATTTGAAAGGGCACGTTTGATTTTCTTCTTTACCACTCCACAACCCGGGTTTGTGCTCCATCTCTAATGACCTCAACGTCGACAGAACGTTAGACGCTAGTCTTCCTTCTTTCTTTTTTTCTACGCCATTACTTTCTGTTAAGGTTTTCCTTTCAGTAGAAATTATACACAGTCCGTCCATAAAGTTCCGGGTCTTATCTTTTCAATATGACATTGGTTTCTGTATGTGCCCTCATAGCCGTCTAAACAGTGTAAGGAGAGACCATGTGTGTCGACAATTCACAACATTCATTAAGGGCCAAGCCATGCCCTGATACGAAGTTACATAGACTTAGACTTGGCATGCGACGCCTTGGATTCTACAACACTCTCAGTGGCATTGTAGTGAGAAGGAAGTACTTCTCTGGGTGGTATCACTAACCTGGTGTCTTCCTCTTCGGTAAGTCCCTCGTAGCACAGTGGTAGCCCTCAGTCGCCAGGTTCCATGTAGGTGGTGATCCTGCTGAAGTGGAGTGTTTAGGGATGCCAGTTGTTAATTGTCAACAACGTTTGAACTGTACTTCTTTCAATACAGAAATTGCTTTGTCACACACGTCATAGAATCAGAATTTGCAATATGGCGGCTCTGGACTACGCCATTATTCGACCCTTCACACACATTAACATAGTTTTCTGAATTTACATAATGATAGACACCGCCCACAACACGCGGAGTTCTTATAACTAATAACTTCACTTTATATCACGCTTAGCATCTGAAATATGCACTCGCGACCGTTCTTTTAGAGCCGCCCCGGTTACCCGACCATCCGTTTTGCTGGCTCCTCGCGACTAGCTCTCCCTGTCCTCCCGAAGGACAAGAGAGACCACCCCCACCTTTCTCCGTCAGCCAATAAGGACATTTCTCTCGTTCCCTGTATATATCCAAACTTTCGGGGCCAATGGGCGTTCAGATCGCTGTTGCAACAGCTAGGCGGATCCGACGTCACGTTTGCGGACATTGTGACGGAAGTTTGTCTCGGAACACTGTCTCAGATTGTAAGATCCTACTCCCGAACAGTCGGATCCTATCCCTACTAAGGTTGCACAACATTGCCTCCTATGATTTCATCACTAATGCTCTTTCTGACGCTTAATTGTTAAATGTACATGTAGGCTGGCTGCTACTGAGCATTCCCGATCGCATAAATGTGAGTAATACTTGGCTTAAACTCGTGAAGGGAATGCATATATGCATTAAAATTCTATTTTCGGCACTATTATGATGGTGCGAAGATAAGGGCAGCGCAACATCCGGTCCCCGTGCGAACAAAATCTCAGATGTAACCAGAATTCGAAGCCGGACCCCCAATGTTAGCAATCTGCCGCGCTGACGCCGTAGCTACAGAGGTGGACACTGAGACTGATTTTATTCCTCAGGTGTAAGTGACATCAGTACAGTCACCACGGTGGCAGCTTCAAATAATAACTGTAAATAACGTATGTCCTTTCCACTATTCAATTGTGAGCAGCCAAGGTTAAGTAGCGGACGCGTGGCGGTACTGTTTCAAAGTGTCACAAATCGCAACGCAGCAACGAACTGAACGCCTCTAAATCAAGCGTTCAAGATATTATTATCCATTACACTTTGAAGCAGAGAAAAATGCCCGTGAAGCTTGTCCCTCGCATCTTGACTCCAGAATAAAATCGACGAAGTATGAACACCTGCTGCAACGTGACTGATATGAACGTTGCTGACGAGTCTTTTCTGGTAAAAACCATCGCAGGTGACGTGACTTAGCGCTGTTAATACAAACATACCACAAAACTACAAAGTGTAGACTGGATCTCTGATGGTTGGACAAGACTGAAGCAGTGTGAATGTGACACTCAAACATCCCTAAGAAGAACTTTTCTGACAGTTTCACTGAGTTGTATGAATTTTCTGTGCCATTTACTCAAGTGACAGGAGACTATGTAGAGCACCAAAGGCGTTAAAAACAATATCTTAACTTTTTCCTACTTTTTAGTAATCCCAAAATGCTGTTCTGAAAAGATTTGGAGAAAACTACTGCTAGGATTATATACCTACAAAAGATTTTCCGACCACGTATTCCTTAAGATACAGGAATGAATATAAATAATGGTTTGACAAATCTGACGAGTAGAATGTATTTTGCAACAAACCTTACACGGCAGATAAAAGGAACCTGATTTTAAATACTTTTTAACGTGGTGACGCGTTGTCGACCTCGGTACTTGAAGATCAGCTGCTCTTTTGCGAATGGATTTTGATGAAATTGGCTGAACCGCTTAATCGACTGCAGCAAACTTTTATTCCCATGTTGATGGTGTTGGGATAGCAACTAGTTACAATTTTACTTTCAGTTCCTTTATTCTAAGGGTATCGTTACCGGTTTCGAACCGTTGTGATTCATCTTCAGACGGTTTACACACTTTCCTTATAACATGTGATGGTTTTTTTTTTACGTGTAAACCGTCTGAAGATGAATCACAACGATTCTAAATCGGTAACGGTACCCTTTGAATAAAGGAATTGAAAGTAAAATTGTGGCTGGTTGCTGTTCCAACACTATCAACATTTGTCTTCAAATAACAGCCACGGTCTCCAACCATGTCATCATATGACAAAATTGCATTTTATTACTATGTTTTCTTACGTCCACTAAGCGGGCTGCATTTGACACTGGCTCAGTGCTGAATTTCGGCCGGAACTGGAATTATTCAATACCGTAGATTTAAAATAGACACGTATATTAAATCGCAATGGAACCATAATTTGCCGCTGCGCCAGAACCACTGAACATGACAACGTATGACCACCGTAAGTGTTGGGCACGGGTGCGGAACGAGGCAATGTCTATGTGTGTGTGTCAGTGTCTGTGTCTGTGTGTGTGTGTCTGTGCGTGAGTGTGCTTGCGTGTGTTGTGTGTGTGTGTGTGTGTGTGTGTGTGTGTGTGTGTGTGTATGTGTGTTGGTGTGTGTCTACACTATACCCAAAATATGTCGAGCTTCATTCTGAAGTAGTGATCGGTACACATCGGAAAACCTTCTGTTGACTGTCTTAATTATTTATTGTAACGAAAATGAATGTAAATCATTCCATTTCTAACACAGCTCAGTGAGTAGAATACAAATGACCTTTAAAGCTTTTGCTAAATCTCTAACTCCATGCCTCATGACACATCGTCTTTTGTTTTTCCTAACTCTTCGGGAAGTTAGAATTGTATGTGACGCCGACAGCCCAGGAAACGTTCATCGTCATTCACTGCTATAAGTTTTATTAATTAATAATGGACGCACGTACACCGAGATGCTACAACGGAACTGTTTGGAAGTTGCTGCTGGCAGCAGTTGAAAAGATGACGTCATAGTCACGAAGACTGCCGACTTTTGCCGATATGTATCGAGTAGAACTAGGTAGCAAAGTGACAGGCTGTAGCTCATGTTGTTCATAATAAATTTTTTGGTTCTATTGTTTTGATTATAAGAAATCGTGTTGTAAGAACCTGAATTTCACAGCAGTATTTTGTAAGAAATGATTTCTCATTGTAAGCTTTATCACAAGTTTTCAAAAACTTGTGATTTTCGCGGATTAAGTACTGCACTGCTGAAACCAAAGCATGCTTGCCGTGTCAAGCGTAGGTGCTTAACGGCTGTGGCCCTACCCAAGTGTTCTCCAAACCCACCCATTATCTGCGCCTTTGTTTTACCCGTCTGTGGCCGTTCACACAACCACAAACATGCCACTAATCGCTTTTCAGCCGCATTATCGTGTTCGCTTACATCAGCCATGGCTTCCACACTGAAATGATGCAATGCTGAAAAAAAGCAATGTAGTACTGACATACATGCTTTTCCCCTTCTTGAAAGCAAGGATACAAGAATGCTCTTTTTTCCCCCGTCGTAATATTCAAGAAGATATGGAGACTTCTCGAACTGACTGTACTTAGTGAAATTTTAAATTTCTCTGTTTGAAAGTTAAGTTACAATTCTTTGCAACATTTTATGTTGTTTCTAGTGTAAATCAACGGTTCTGTTAAAAACTTTTTCTTATTTAATAAAACAGTCCCTACTGCACAAATATGTTTATTTATTTATGGGCGACCAGCTTCGACCACCGTTCTGATTCTCATCAGATCGCTTTCTCTGTGAAGAGAATAACATGATTGTACTTAGAAGAATGTAAAATTCAAGTACAAAAAATGAACATAAACATCAACAAATAGTGAAAGAAAGACAGCTATACCCATGGGAGTCGGCAGAAACTGGCGAGGAGCAGACGCCACTCTAGCAGGCTTACAACCACTGCTGCATGACATGCAATTTAATCGCTTAAATAGCGGAAGCTCCACCCAACGCCTCCAGCAATACATCATTCCCAGCCAATGGCCGTAACACACCTTAAATAAAGTCTAAATACAATTATTTGCATACAGTATTTACGGCCAGACCATAAGCATGTCGAAAATACAAAGAAGCTTTATGAAACCATAATACAAAGCTTAAAATTGAGTAAAAATAAAGAAACTTAACTATTACTGTATAAGAATACGCATGGTGACCATTAGAACCTGAAATGTTTCAGAAAGAAGTTAATATTCTTAAGCAGATAGCGAAAGCCAATGAGTATGAAGCTGATGACGTTGATCGTTTATTCAGAAAGTTGCAAATATCGTATTAGAATTCGCTTCCACTTAATGTTAACAATAACTGTGAAATTACTAAAATGATGTACTTAGGTAGCACATCCGACCAAGTAAATAAAATATTTAAGAATACAGAATGAACTACAGCTTTCACAATTAACAGTGCCTTCCAGTTTAAACTTTGACACACCATTGATAACCATCACCATAAGTATTCAAACTCCGGGGTATACAAAATAATCTGCGTCAAATGTAACAACATTTATATTGGACAAACAGACCGGAATTTTCAGACCGGATTCCGTGAACTTACTTCAGTAGAATCTCTTTCAAGCAACGTAAAGGTTGTTCATAAAGCCCCAAAAAGAGCTCTTTGCTCAAGACGTTACAAGAATTAGAAATGTATGATCATCATAAAAGAAAACCCCTATCTTTGCTTAATGAACCCTTAGATTTCAGAGAACAATTCTTTCTCGATCTCTTCGAGAATTTACTCTTGGATTCCTCGCTCGACTGTTTCATTCGTTTATACATTTGCTATTTCGTTGCTGAAAAAGTTTCCTCTGAATATATCGTTGTATTCGACGGTGTTTTCAATAGCGAACGTCCTAGTCACTTTATTTTCTGAACTTTATTTATACAACAAGAATGACATAATTTTAACCAACAACTTTGTTTAATCAAAGAAGAGGTTCATTAATGGACCACTTTTGTTACTGAATATTCGCATTTTTGTGCTATAGCTGATTACAATTCAAGTCAAAGCTTTAATGACTGACCAACGTTTTTTTATTACCGGAATATTGAACACAATGTTGAAATACCTCTGGTTATCAATGTTAGCTCATGTTTCGTGCTGAGGGCACTGTATACTCAGGAGTATTAATTTTGACAAAAGAACTAGTTCTCCTTTTACAGTTGACATAATACAATTTATTTTCATTGTACATATTAATATGTAATATTTATAGAAACCAAGAAGTGATAGCAGCTCAGCGCTTACTCTATAATAAGGATACATTCATGTTTTTGTTATTACCAGGGTACCTGTGAGGCACAGTCCTAACCGTGGTTACCTTACATATGTTTATATTCCAATTTTGGACATTTGAAGTTAATACCAAAGACTTCTTTCAATTTATTTCGGCGTTATTCCATTGAGGTTCATTAATGCCTTTAATTTTATAAATAAACTCGAGAATAATTAACCTCACATCTAATGTTTTACATAATGTTAAGAATAGGCATATGTCAAACTTCATACGATTCAGGCTGTGATGGCTTCAGTTACACAGCTTGAGGCTGCAGTGGATGGGCTCCACTGGTGTGGGCCGGCCGAGGGGATCCAACGGACGTCCAGCACGTCCGACTCCTCCGATCGGTCATCACCGGTGGCCAGCCCAGTTACTGCTCGCACTAAGGTTGACCCCTGACTTGTGGTCGAGTAGGAGGTTGCCCCTGGGCGTAGCAGGCGGCGAGAGACTTCCCAGACGGTCGCACCTAAGGCCTCCCCGGTTTGTCTGACAAGCAGGGTGCAGATGCAGTCTGTGGCTGTCACTGTCGTTGAGTTAGATGTTGTCACCTGTACTGTTTCAGAGGAAACCACTCAGCCTGCGAGAACCGGATAATCACAGAGGGTGGGATTATTGATAGTTGAAAGCTCCAACAGTACGTGCGTTATGGAGCGCCTCAGGGACGTGGCTGCCAAGAATGGAAAGAAAACCAATGTGCACTCCGTGTGCATACCGGGTGGAGTCATTCCAGATGTTGAACGGGTCCTCTCGGATGCCATGAACAGCACTGTGTGCAGCCAACTGCAGGTTGTTGCTCACGTCGGTACCAATGATTGTGTCACTTTGGATCAGAAAAGATTCTCTCTGGTTTCGAGTGGCTAATAGAAGTGGTAATGGCTGTCAGTCTTGCCTGCAAGATGAAAGCAAAGCTGACCATTTGCAGCATAGTCGACAGGACCTATGCGGATCTCTGGTACAGAGCCGAGAAGAGGGTCTGTATAAGAGGCGCAGACGGTTCTGCGATCGTGTAGGCGCAGATTCTTCTACTTGGTTGGGTTTCGGGTTCCGCTGAATAGGACAGGTGTCCACTATACGCAGGAGGTGGCTACACTGGTAGCAGGGGCTGTGTGGCGTGGACTGGGCGGTTTTTTAGGTTATAGGGTCTCGGGGAAACAAAATCAGGGCTTCAGTCACAAAGGCTGCAGGCCGAACACAGGAAGAACGTGGACACAGGAACCATCGGTACAACAGTTGTAAATTGTCGTACCTGTATTGGGGAAGTACCAGAGCTCCAAGCGCTAATAGAAAGCGCTGCTGCCCGAATCGTCACAGGCAGCCCGAGATAAGCTCAGCCGAAGAACCTAACGGTCTTCCGAAAGTTAGAAATAGTTTGTCTTGTCGCGGAATTGAAGTGAATAGTTCCTGTGAGTTAGTATGGGCAGAGGTCATTGTTGGCCACCGGAATAAAATAAATAATTGGATCCTTTTTCCGACCTTCCAGTTCAGATGATAAAGTTGCTGAAAAGTTCAAAGAAAACTGGAGTTTGATTTCAAACACGTGCCCGGCTCATACGATTGTAGTTGGTAGTGACTTTAAATTACCGTCGATATGTTGGCGAAAATACATGTTTAATTCTGGTGGAACGTAAACATCATCCGAAATTGTGTTAAAAGCATTCTCTGGAAATTATTTCGAGTAATTAGTTCATGAGCCCACGTGAATAGTAATCGGTTGTGAAAATACACTTGACCTCTTAGCAACAAATAATCCTGAATTAATAACGAGCATCAAAACGGATGCATGGATTAGTGAACACAGGGTTGTCGTAGCGAGATTGAATATTGTAACCCCCAAATCCTCCAAAAATAAACGAAATATATATGTATTCAAAGAAGCAGATAAAAAACACTTGGCACCTTCCTAAGAGGCTCCACTCCTTCCAAATTAATAATATAAGTGCACACCAGATGTGGCTTGAATTCAAAGAAAAAGTATCGTTAGCAACTGAAATATTTACACCAAATAAATTAACAAAGTACGAAGCTGATTCTCCTTGTTACACAAAACGGGCCAGAACATTGTTACAGAAACAATAAAACAAACATGCCAAATTTAAACAGACCCAAAATCCTCAAGACTGGTGATCTTTTACAGAAGTTTTTCCAGAAGCTAGATGCTTGCAACGGTTTCCACAACGAAACTTTGGCTCGAAACCTGGCAGAAAATCCAAAAGGGTCCTGGTCGTATGTGAGGTATGTTAGCGGCAAGAAACAATCAATGCCTTCTCTGCGCAATAGCAACGGAGATACTATCGAAGACAGTGCTGCCAAAGCAGAGTTACTAAACACAGCCTTCCAAAATGCCTTCACAAAAGAAGACGAAGTAACTATTCCAGAATTAGAATCAAGAACAACTCCCAACATGAATAACTTAGAAGTAAATATCCTCGAAGTAGTGATGTAACTTAAATCACTTAATAAAGGCAAGTCTTCCGGTCCAGACTTTATACCAACTAGGTTCCTTTCAGAGTATGCTGATGCATTAGCTCCACACTTAACAATCATGTACAACAGTTCGATCGACGAAAGATCCATACCCAGAGACTGGAAAGTTGCACAGGATACCAGTATTCAAGAAAGGTAGTAGGATTAATTACCTAATTACAGGTCCATATTATTAACGTCGATATGCACCAGGATTCTGGAACATATATTGTATTCGAATAGTAGTAGGCTCTGAGCACTATGAGACTTAACATCTGTGGTCATCAGTCCCCTAGAACTTAGAACTACTTAAACCTAACTAACCTAAGAACATCACACACATCCATGCCCGAGGCAGGATTCGAACCTGCGACCGTAGCAGTCGCGCGGTTCCGGACTGAGCGCCTAGAACCGCATGGCCACCGCTGCCGGCTGTGTTCGAATATTATGAATTACCTTGAAGAAAACGGTCTATTGACACAAAGTCAACATGGGTTTAGGAAACATCGTTCTTGTGAAACATGACAGGCTCTTTATTCGCATGAAGTGTTGAGTGCTACTGTCAAGGGATTTCAGATCGATTCCGTATTTTTGGATTTCCGAAAGGCTTTTGAAACTGTACCACACAAGCGGCTTGTAGTGAAATGGCTTGCTTATGGAATATCTTCTCAGTTATGTGACTGGATTTGTGACTTCCTGTGAGAGAGGTCACAGTTCGTTGTAATTGACGGAAAGTCATTGAGAGAAACATAAGTGATTTCTGGCGTTCCCCAAGGTAATGTTAAAGGTCCTTTGCTGTTCCTTATTTATATAAACGATTTGGGGACAACTGAGCAGCCGTCTTAGGTTGTTTGCAGATGACGCTGCCGTTTATCGACTAGCAAAGTCATTAGAAGATAAAAAAAAGTTGCAAAACGATTTAGAAAAGATATCTGAATGTTGCGAAAATTGGCAGTTGACCCTAAATAACTAAAAGTGTGAGGTGATCCATAAGAGCGCTAAAAGGAATTCGTTAAACTTCGGCTACACGATAAATCAGTCAAATCTGAAGGCCGTAAATTCAACTGAATATCTAGGAATTGCGAACAACTTAAATTGGAAGGAACACATAGAGAATGTTGTGGGGAAGGCTAACCAAAGACTGCGTTTTATTGGCAGGACACTAATAAAATGTAACAGATCTACTAAAGAGACTGCCTACACTACGCTTGCCCGTCCTCGTTTAGAATACTGCCGCGCGGTGTGGGATCATTACCAGATGGGACTGACGGAGTACTTCGAAAAAGTTGAAAGAAGGAAAGCACGTTTTGTATTATCGCGATATATGGGAGAGAGTGTCACTGAAATTATGTAGGATTTGGGCTGAACATCATTAAAAGAAAGGCATTTTTCGTTGCGACGGAATCTTCTCACGAAATTCCAATCACTGACTTCATCCTCCGAATGCGAAAATATTTTGTTGACACCGAACTACTAAGGGAGAAACGATCACCATGATAAAATAAGGGATATCAGAGCTTGTACGGAAAGATGTAGGTTTTCGTTCTTTCCGCGCGCCATACGAGGTTGGAACAATAGAGAATTGAGAAGGTCGTTCGATGAACCCTGTGCCAGGCACTTAAGTGTGATTTGCAGAGTATCCATCTGTACCTAGCATATCTTATGAACTTGTCCCTATACAAGGACGCTAATGGTTTTTAGCTTAACACTGTTTGCTTGTAGCTCATTTCAGTAGTGAAATGCCACGTCAGTTTTGAATATAATTGTGACAGAAACTATTATCAACGTATAATAACTATTGCGTTTTCTGATCGGTAATAGTAACATATCAATCTTGACGGTGATAACCTTGATTACTGGCTAGCCAAAGATTGTAAGCCAGTACTGATGTATCTGTGACGTGCAGTCATAATACGTACATCGATCTTCAGGACGTTGACATGATTACTGGTGGCGTTCGTGCTAAAGATCTTTACCTCATGGTTGTTACACACAGGGAATTATAGTGGGCATCATGCGAAGTTTTAGTGGCTACTAGTTACCCCTATGATCTGGACGTAAATATTGTACACATATAATTGTATTTAGACTCGATTTAACGTGTTTTGCGATCACTGGCTGGCACTGTTGGAATGCTGGAGACAGTGGGTGGAGCATCCGCTATTTAAGCAAATGAAACTGCGTGTCATGCAACAGTGTTCATATGTATACTAGAGTGGGGCCTGCTCCTCATCAGTTTCAGCAGACTCCTATGGACATAGCTGTCTTTCTTCTACGTTTTCGTTGCTGTACTGTGTTTATTTTTTTGTGCTTATTGTTTACATTTATCTAAGTACATTCATGTTACTCTCTTCATCAATAAGCTGTCTGATGATCAGAACAGTGGTCGAAAGTGGTAATCTATAAATAGATCAACATCTTTATGTGATGTGGACTGTTTTCTTATGTAAAACAAAGTTTATTTACAGTTAAAGTTAACATTTACAGACCTACATTGGTTCATGACATTACAAAATTCATAAAATTAATCGCTGCTGTAACATTTTTAAATATTCTGACTATTTTTTCAATACCCAAATATTTTAAATAACTTATCATTTTAAGTAGTGATGTGTAGTTCATGAACGAATTAGTTCAAATGAACTCTTCTAGGAAAGGAACTGTTTGAAGCAGTGAACTATCTTTTACTACTCATTTTCCTACGTTCTGGAACTGAGAATGCACATGCACAAATCTCCCCTCTTTTTATACTGAGTACATCCTACCTCCCAGGACCTAAGTGTCTGCAGTTCTGAACTCTTAACGGTGAAATGTATGAACTGAATCTTATTGAAAGACCAAAACATTTCCGTTAGTTCACTTAGTTCAGTTCTGGCCCAGCATCGAACTGTGTGAACTGTGAAGGATTGGAAAACTGAAACCCTTCTGTTAGTTCATTTAGTTCAGTTCAGGTTCCAGTTCCGGACTGTTCCAGATTGAAAGACCAAGACCGTTCTGGTAGTTCACTTAGCTCAGTTCAAGCTCCAGTTCGAAACTGTACCAAACTGGAAGACTGAAACCATTTTGTTAGCTCACTGTAGTTCAGTTAGGACTCCAGATCAAAAGACCAAAACCCATCCGTTTTTTCACTTAGTTCAATTCAGGATCCAGTTCCGAACTGCGTCGAATCAGAGGACCGAAACCACTCCGCTAGTTCACTGTAGTGCAGTACAGGCTCCACTACTGAAAGACTCCAATTCCGATATTCTGTTCCTTGACACTTGCTAGCACTCGCTACATAGTTTTATTTACACTGCAGCTAAATATTTCTTCCTCATCTTAAAATTTTTTTTTTAAACTAACTAAGAATACGTTTAATTTCTTTTCCCAGGCCCTATCAGATAAGAAAAAGCAGACAAACGCTCTTGGTGACTATAAGAATAATTTAATTTTTGGTGGTTCGCATTACACAAGTTTTCAAGCAAAGGCTAGGGTGACAACTGAATGCGGTCAGCCCATCCCTAACTAAAACATTCCATGTAGAAAAAAAAGTTCTTAGAAATATGCACACTGGGTTTTTTCCTAATGGTCACACAGTTCTGTAGGCAGTAAAATCTTGCTTCAAATTTATTACTTCAAAGATTTGTTGGTAGTATTTTAAAACGAAAAATGAACTATGTAGTCCTTTTGAACTTGTTCAGTGAGAAGACCTATCTCAGAATGTATAGCTCTGTGAGAAGAACAACACTGTCCATGTCTAGTTTTAAGAGCCCTTAACCCTCAGATGGAGTTCTGACTTTGCGGGGACTTTACCACAGATACGGCAGTGGACCAGATAAGGCTCTCTGAGCAGCGCGGCAGTCCCTCAAGTGGAATATCTTGATAGGGGTGTGGTGCGTTCTTAGCTTAACGGCGCGTACTGGGCTGTACCGCTGTAAATAATAAAGCGCATTTTATCTGTAGCAGTGCCGTTATTATTTCAAGGTTTTATTATTTCCCAGGGTAAAATCAACAAGTACTTTGTATCATAAATTATGTTGGCGAAGAGTTCTCGGGCTTCCAGCCGGGTGGCGGTGTCTTCAAACTGCGACGTTTCGAAGAGTGATATACCCATCATCTTCTGGCGAAGATAAGTAAATTTTGATCACATAGAAAATAGAAACACTACACTTCGCCAGAAGATGATGGGTATGTCACTCTTCGAAACGTCGCAGTTTGAAGACACCGCCACCCGGCTGGAAGCCCGAGAACTCTTCGCCAGCTGTATACGGCGAGAAAGCATACATTCATAAATTATGTTGTGGCTTTAAAAAAGGAAATCGATTTGGCTTAGTGATGAAAATAATTTATATTATTTTAATCACAAATATTTATTATATATTTCATATTTGTATGTATCAGAATATAAAACATCAGCTGAACAAAAAAATCAAAATAAATCATAAAACGGAAACAAGTTAATGTAACACTTGATAAAAGTGTTGTGGAATGAAAAACAAAAATCCAAACTACTTTATTGTCTTGGAAATAACATGATAGAGTAATAGATTCCTGTAAGATGAACACATACGGCATGAAAAATTAGCAGCATATAATGAACTTCACATATGATATGGTACACTGTTTTTCATTTGTATTGAGTATTCACGCACGTTCTCTTCTCCACACTCTTTACACACTACACTTTGGCAAACTGGACGACTGTAAGAGGTGCAATATTTGTTACTCTTTTCCTCGCACGCGTGGGGCAAAGAGCGCATCACTCCCTCTTCGAGTTCAGATTGGGTATATGTGATCTTGGGAGAGGTTTCTTCAAAACTCTTGAGACTATTAATCTTAGTTCTTTCAGTAGTCTGCCTCTGATCAGCCACCTTGAGAAAGTGTTCAGTAAGCGCCTGGCAGGTGTTTTGATAATTAAGCATAAAAATATGATATTTAGTTGATAAGTAAATTTTGATCACATAGAAAATAGAAACACTAATGGTACCAATCAAATTTACAGCTGTGCACTGAGAAAGTGGATGCCTCCAAAATGCTTTCAGTTTGCCTGCAGGACGGTTAACAATTGCCGGCGAAGTATGTGGAACCGCCAACAATACAATGGCCAACAGAAGAAATGGTAGCGGCGTACAGTTTCACTGGTATCAAAAAGGGTCCTAAAATTCTGTTTGTGGGCTAAAATTATTCATTTTCTTTTATACCCACCACCTACCTGAGCCAATTAATCATCACAATCTGTCTTCCTCAAAAGCCTGCTAAGAGAAAACTGATTCAGTCCTTTCACCATACTGCAGGGCAAGGAATGCTTTGCAGTCACATTAAAGGAAGAGATATATAGATAGATACACATAAAATGAGAGAGCTCTCATTCCCTGCAAATGAAAATTGTTCGAATTGGGCAGAACAGGGATTTAAAGAATACAAATTCTTCTGATCAGCTTTTGAGATATGTTCCAAGCAGCTAAGTCCAAGTAACTTGTACAGAGGTGACAAGAGACGTCTCAAAACTGTCAAGTGTTTATTGCTCTAACATCATACACGAAGTAGCTTCAGTTGTAGTTTCACCTAGTGATCAAACCCCACCATATTGCAATAAAAAACATCGCGAATTTAAGCGAGGTAGCCGCACCTGTAAGACTATGATGGAGACGCCTACACGTCCGTTTGACAACACACAAGCACTCCCTCTTCCATTAGTAGTGTTGAATCTACCATGTCGTCAAAAGAGATTTATCACGCCATGTGCATCCTTATAGAAATTAGCACTAACAAAATACCCCATTCATAAACTGAGCCAATTTATTTCCTTGTGCCAAGTACTCTCTGTAATTTTCTCCATCCTTCGAAATCTTTATGCACATTGCATACGTGTGGTAGGAACCTTTTACAGATGAAGGAGGGAACCATACATGTTAGGATTAAGATAGACCACGAAAAAATGTTGGAGCTATAGAAACTCTCCCGGGGCTTTGATCAGGCTGCGGATTGTAGGTATTATTCTTAATCGTTTCTTTCGTCTTGGTGTTCTGAAAATGGAAATAATTTCGTCAAGAACAACAGAAAAACATCGTCTCTGTATGTTCATATTTCCAGAGATGGTTCGAGACCTCGGCCATCTCGAATCAAACACTTTTCAGCAGTCTAAATTTGGAAATTTAGACGACTGAAGGGTGTTTGATCGTCAATTGTGGAATACAGTGTAACGAACGCTATAATTTGTAGCCTGCCAGATACTAATTGCACAAATTGGAGACTATTTGTAAAGATCTGCAATAAAATTTCGAAACATTCTCATAGAGCACTTCGTTAATTAAAATCTAGGTAATGGTTGCAGTTACAAAAAGGAGCTTCAAAATTTAAAACATTAATTATTGTATAACAGAGAAAATAACGTATTAGATTAATTTCTGCCGCCACGTTGAAGGGGATCGCCTAGTTTGTAATGGCCTACCTGCGATTATAGGCCTACTTTGCTTAACGGGAAAGAGCAGACACTTGCTTTAGAAATAACCTTCCTGTTCAAATTCCCACGAGGCCGCTACTACACTGTGAAATAACTTATATATTGTTACAAACACGTCGTATAAAATGTCGGAAATAACAAAGTTTGAAATCTAAGACAATGTATTGAAGAGAGCGAAATGGAGGTCATAACGGTCTTTCTCAGGAAGTACTGCACTGTGAATCTTTTTTCCCCCTTGAGAACGCTGAAAATTGTAAGTCCCTCTGCCCAAACGTGTACAGCCGAACTCGCATCAGGGACTGGCATGAAAATGCTCTCAGGCTGAGAGTCACAACAAGAAGCTTAAGGCTCACATTTTACACAATGCCAGTAGGCGACAACCACAAAATAATAGAAAACTATACGGTGGTAATCATGTCTTATACTAATAGGCATTAGTCACAGCTTAATCTAAAACCCATGTCTAGAGATAGCCATGCGCAGACAAGTCGGAGCTTCTCAAAATCTCTAAGACAAAAACAGAAAAACTTCATAGGAGCTAACACGCTCTCCAGAGTAGATAAACTCAAACAACTCACAAATACTATTGAAAAAGCCCACATAAAAACCCTTGCGATTCAAGAAACACGGTTTACTGACGAAAATGATTTTGATCCAGGAAACTTCAGAATCTACAAAGGAAAACCAGCTGTCCAACTGAACAAGGGACTCAAACAATTTGGCACAGCTTTTTTAGTGCACAAATCAATTGTAGATTCAATAATAAACTTCCATTCAACATCAGAAAGACTCTCCACAATCTCAGTGATATCTGGAAACGAGGTATACACAGAGACAAATGCACATGCCCCCTCAAATGATTACAATAGGAAAATCCAGAGGTAACAGATTACTCGTGGGCACTATTGGAGGAAGCCTCAAATAAAATCCCTACTCATCATGTGAAAATTATTTAGGAAAATTCAATGGACAACTTGGTAAAATGAAAAAAAAATCAGGAAATGTAGGAAAAGTAAAATGCCAATTAATAGCTAGCAGCAATAGCATTAAAAGGACACATTAAAAATGGGGTCAATTTAAACCTGCTAACCAACCGTCGACAACTAATTGAGGCTTACATTAGATTAGGTATTAACTGGCATATTATTTTCTGACAGTATAGACTGTAAGGTGTCGCTACTTTCCTTGTTGATCAGTAACGTGAGCATGTAAATAGGAGTGGCACATGTGCATGTGCTTTTAACTGATGACTGTGGCGCTTTGTTCCACGTTGCCACTTACATACCCCCACTAAATTTAAAACTTGTTTGCCACTCATGTAAAAGGAAAGCTTCATTGCGCTTTTCTGTTTATATAATAATTTTATATCGCACCTTCCACTCAATTTTACCGCAGTTCTGGACCGACCTGTTCAATACGCTCCTTTACTACGCATAAAGCACTTTTAACTTATATCGTGTATTTTTTAAGTAACTTTTTATTTTTTTCTTCATTTTAAATGTAAACCACTAAATTCAAATTGAGAACGGCCGGGCTAGTGGCGCCGTGTTCTTCTCTCCGTCAATACATGGCAGCACTTTTGCCACTCTTGTTTACCAATTTTCCTCCTCGTTCGCATCCGCCACTCCCTGCTCTGCGCTCACCGCGCCTTGTACGCGCGGCGCTCGGGGACCACGTGTCGTGACATCATTTGTATATATTCCCTACCCAGGCAGTCGCCCGTAGTACTGTCTGGTGAAACTTGCACATTGACATAGGTTTCGTAGCACCTACCCCGACTGGCGGTTTCGAAATTTTTTTTAAGTTTTTAAATCTTCTTAGAAAAAATTGTTCTTTGTTTCTTATGTGTGTTGCGGCTTGTGTATATCATCTCCAGTCTTTTGCTATTTCCAGTGCGACACCCTTGAGGATAGACTCATAACAGTCCGAAACCGGTCGTGTGAAAATCAAGTAAGTTACAACTGAAGCGGTATTTTCAACCTCTGCTATAATGCTCAGTTGCGGACGTTCTGCCAACAGGATTGCTTGTCTCTATAGATAATGTTGTTTGTTAGTCTAATTTTAATTGACTCCTTTAATATACAAAAATGGTTCAAATGGCTCTGAGCACTATGGGACTCAACTGCTGAGGTCATTAGTCCCCTAGAACTTAGAACTAGTTAAACCTAACTAACCTAAGGACATCACACACATCCATGCCCGAGGCAGGATTCGAACCTGCGACCGTAGCGGTCTCGCGGTTCCAGACTGCAGCGCCAGAACCGCGTGGACACTTCGGCCGGCTTTAATATACAAACACAACAGCGACATGCAGATGAGATTGTGTCTCACAAAATGTCATTCTGTGCCCCTGATTAGACAGTGCTTGGTCACTGCAGATTCCTCAGGTGGTACGTGCGGTGCGAATTATTTGGCCAACATGCGAGTACGTTTCGCCACAATGGCAAGGGATTTTGTGAATGCCGTATTTCCTGATTCCTAGACCATCTTTTAACGAGCCAAGGAGCGCTCTAGTCTTGGCTGGTGGACGTAAAACGCTTTTTAAAATCCTTCCTAACTTTGAAGGTATTTGTTTGCCTTTGGGTCTCGCTATTGGGTCTGTCTCTTAAGGTATCCAATCGGAAGAAGACTGGCAGAAAACGCTATAAACAGAGGAAAGTATTGTCCTTTAAGTAAAATTTGGAAAAAATGGTTCAAATGGCTCTGAGCACTATGGGACTTAACATCTGAGGTCATCAGTCCCCTAGAACTTAGAACTACTTAAACCTAACTAACCTAAGGATATCACACACATCCATGCCCGAGGCAGGATTCGAACCTGCGACCGTAGCAGTCGGGCGGTTCCGGACTGAAGCGCCTAGAGCCGCTCGGCCACCGCGGCCGTCTAAAATTTGGAATCCTGTTTTATGTTGCATTACAAAATATGGACTTTAATGCGGCCGGTAGATTGTGGCGTCAGTGGTACTAGGCATCGGTTCATCGTTTTTGGTGGCTTTCACCCTGAGTCGCCGTACGTTCACTTGTGTTAGTGGGCAACAGCGACGATTTCTGTTTCACGCGCTGTTCCTCTTAGACGGCGTATAAAATGGCCATCGTTCACAGTAGAATCCTATTAAACATCCAAGAGAAAGCCCACAATAGACTAGAACTACTGCCACAAGTTGTGGATTATACCTCCCATTACCCTTCACACCCACAAAACCTTCATCCGACCCATCCTCTCCCATACAAATATCACATGTATACCTGCCCATAGTCAGCTTTGTCAGTTCCTACAAATTATTGAACGTCACACAATCCGCCTTGCTGTCCGTATCCAATTACCCTCCCTTATCTGGATACAACATAAGATCCACAATAGACTAAAATTACTAATAGTCAAAAGCTCCCAAGCTTCATCAGTCGCCGAAAATTCTTGAACATCATGCACTCTACCTTGTTTTCCACATCCGTTTACCCTCCCTGACGTGAATCCACTGTGATCTCATCAAACTTCCGACACACCTCCGCCATATCGAACACCTCCACTATTTACTAACGAGGTTTCAATAACTCCATTGCTGTCCCTCTGCCCATAGTCCTGGTATGCTGCCGCGCCTTCAAAAACACGTCCCGCCATCACTGCACCTACACAGACTCCATATCTCATAACAATGCATTTTCAACCAGCTCCTTCTCCCAGACAATGAAAGCCGCTTCGATAATTGTCCGTCCTATTTATAAGCTCTTTCCACCTATACCTCTCCACATGAGGGCTCCACCGCCCTGTTTCCTCTTCATCTCTCCCCATCTCTTCTCCTCCTGACACCACGAGCCTGAGCACCCATCAAACTCCTCTTCCTTTTCCGTCTTCCACTGTCCACCCAACCACCTACTTTCTTTTCCATAGAAGCATCCCAACGGTCCACGTATTTGCACCCTAAAGAACATCCATTCTTTCCTCTCTTGATAACATGTTTTCCCCAGTGCAGAAACTTCACCCTTTTCTGTGTAAGTTCAGCGCTGCTTTTTAATGAATGTCGTCGTCCTTTTGAAGGTGTTTAAGAGTTTTTTCGGTTTTATCTTCGCCTGTTAGGCTTTTTGATTTCAATTCTAAACTAAGAATAACAGCATTGTATTTTACGTAAATAACGTCATACAATGATCTTTATATTTTCAAAAGCTTTTGAATTTGCATCCATAAATCTTGTTGTATTTGTATTGTAAGAGCATTTGGCTGAAGATCGTGATATTGTACCGCTGGCAGCCCAAAACAGCAAATATGAGGCAAGGGAGATGAAAAAACATTAAAGAAAAAAAACTTGGTATGCATTAGTTCCAGTAAGATTATCCGAAAGCTTCCTCTCCTGAAGGTGGCGGCCAGATGGGCCACTGAAATATTGTGTCTATATGAATGAATGAACTGACTGCAGACCCAACAAGAATAACTTATGTTGAAACGCCAGGGAAGTCCACACAGTCACATTAACAAGTTTTTGTCTACAAAACAGAGTGTTGACTCGCTGAAACTTATATTTAGTAAATTAATGAATAGTGTACCACACGTACTGTATACCCACCCTTCAGCAGCCCACAGTTTACACGCCATATGGAAGCAGAAAAATATTTAACGACGTGGAATAATCTAAGTGGGCTTTGCAAAATTTGGAAAAGTAAATCGAAAAATAAAATAAATCCCTATTCCGCCTTTTTCCTTATAACCTGGCTCTTTTGTATAAAACAAATCTGAGACTGTTCGCTAAAACGACAATTCAGGCATAAATACCTCATATTCGAGACTGTTATGTTCCATGAGTGCTGTAACGTTGGGGGGAAATATGAAAAGCGGAGATGTAAGAAAACAACAGTATGGAAGATGAAAAATGCACAAAGTTCAGTCCCAGAGAAGAGGCTATTACACAGTGTTCTCCAATATCGACTTTAGGTAGAGGAGATACTGAGGAAGACACTGCAGTTATCTGAATGAGCAGTCTGAGTAATCACAGAAAAGAAACTCGCCTAATATTTTTAGTGGATGATTACATTAATAACGATGGTGATGATGAAAGCATAGCACCCTGACTTCACCCAGCATGGTATATAGATTATTCTCGATAGTGTGCCTGTTCATTTGTTCTTGTGCAGCACTGAATTGGAAAATGATTTACTGCTACGTGGCACGACTATCTACTGTTCAAATCACATCAGTTATTGACACAAAGTTTGCCAGAACATCTCATCTTGGTGGTGGTAGTTTTACCCCAACACAGGATACACCCTTCAACGGTGGCCTGTAATGTGTGGAGGATGTTCGTACTGTTACACAGAAAGGACGTCTGGCCCCGATGGCCTTACCCGTACTGCGTTCAAATATATTAGTCTTTTCCCTGCTGCGATACATTTGGCACATCAAATACGTTGATGAGAAGTGCGAATCTGCGAAGAAATACTATTTTTTGTAGTGGGACTCAATTAGAGAGCAGAACAGATTCTCAGACTGAAGTTATACCGTGCTTTAGTACGGCTCGTTTTGATTATGCCTGCCATTGCTTTTGATCGGATTTTGATTAAACATTAAATCCTCTTGACATGTGCGAACATAAGAAACTAAGAGTTTGGTTAGAAATGCGAGGAGTTCGTAAAAAGCTGAAGCCTGGAGTTTTCCATGTACCACGCTCATATATCAAATTCCTTGCTGAAGACAGGGGCCCGAGTTCAGATTCCGGTGTGCACTATAGTTGTAAATTCTCGCCTACAGTCACTGCATCAAATACTTTACTTCGAGTAAAAGAATTAATTCTCAAGCTACTTCATTTCCCCCCTGGTCTTGGTAGCCAAAAATCTGTTAGTGGAGACAAACGAACATCGCTTCAGATAAGACCTCACTATCTCCGTGCGATATCTACATCTACATCTATACTCCGCGAGCCACCTTACGGTGTGTGGCGGAGGGTACTTATTGTACCACTATTTGTCATAATGAGTACTAAGTATTTATGAGCTAACTAGAGCGGACTTACTTCGAAATATCGGATGCACAAGCGATTTCTGCCACCTGTGGTGTATCTTGCTTCTGCTGGTGCAAGAAATTGTCGTTAGCTATCCAGAGAGTATACTGCTTTGGTTCTAGCTACCAGAGCACTGTCTCTCAGCAGGAGGTATCGTGATACCTCATTTTTACCGACGGAAACGTTTACTGTATCCTAGCAACGTATATCTCCAAATGGAGAAGTGTCAGGTTACCCACTATCATACACTCACAGCACTCTGCCCTAATATCGCCCACGTTGTGTGTACGAGGAGGAATCATTTCTATTCTCCAGTGGCATTATACTGCCGTACTATGAGAACTGCCTCCTGCTGCCTTCAATAACCTCGTTATTCTCAGAGAAAAACTGCAAAATTCTTTCGCAGGAGTTTATTCGCTTTTCGATATACAAATTTAGTTTTATGGTTCTGTAGCAGCTTATACAAAGTTTAGTGAAATATGTAACGCGTTTTGACCACACTACACTACTAGTCATCAATGTAAGACGTCTTCTCAGATTTTAACAAAAAATAAATTCTTTTCATGCACAGTGACTCACTGATTGCCTGTTATGGACATCACACTCGGTGCAATGACATTCAAGCTTATTATGGATAGGATCGTATAACAATTACCAATTACATTACTGTGTATATTGCATTTTTCATAACTTAAACTTTCAAAAATACCAATAAAGCTCCATACTTATTTTTCAGGAAAGATGGACGACGGCCAAGCACTGCCATTGATATGACTTCGAATGGAACAACTAAGGATGCAAGACTGGTAGTAAAATTTAAGGAACTTACAACGACTGATTGGCCTGTGGTGAGTGTAACTGCCAGCTACATTGTCAAAAATTTACTGTTTAAACCTTAAGTTATTGCTGGGAGTTGTTGTTAAGAGCGTAATCAGGATATAAGTGCAAACTGTATGTAGCTAGGGTACGTTATAGTGGCGTCGCAATAGACATACTGGGCAGAAAAGTGCTGATGTAAGCATCAACGTGGTGTCATATTACTGTTGACACAATAGCGCATGTCATATTTCACTGGCAGCAGCAGCAGCAGCACTTCCTTACTTCCAAGGTCATACTGGTAACCGCAGATGCCAAGGTCAAGATGGGGAAGGGAGGGAAAGGAGGACACGGCCAACCCCACACAGTTCTGCTAATTTTGCTTGAAAAATCCCCAGCACTGAATGCCCCTCGCTCTGTAATTATTATTTTTGCATTAGCGACTTTCAAGAGTTCTTTTAAGAACTGGCTCACCAGTCAAATTGCAAATTTTTTTCCTTTATTTTTATTATATTCCGCACCCCATATCAGGGTCCATGGTACAGGCGACCACTGATTAGTCAATGGACAATAAAACAGTAAAGTAGATGAAAAAACAAGAAACAGATAACGGAGATACACTGGCTTTAAAACCCTTTCAAGAGGAAAAAATAAAGTGGAAGTTTTGAGATACACAAAGGATGACTTTTGCACCGGTATTTAAAAAACATTATTAATAGCTAAAATGAAAATCAAGTACAGGAATCACACATTTAAAACATGTTGCCGAAACGCTAACTTGTAAAAGAAGCACTTTTCTATCACTGGAAATTGGAAGACCGTGCCACAGGACAGGTAGTCTGCTGTTGAATGGGAAAGGTTGGCCAGTGAATAGAATAGCAATGTGGTGGTATAACGATGTAGGACCGGTGCACTGCTGTGATGGGGTGACTGATGGGACAGAAGAGGGGTGGAATAGAGGTGGGAGCCGGTGACACTAACAGTTGTTGGGTAAAGGAGGTGGGGAAAGAACGTAGAAGGGAAAAAGAGGGGGTAAGGTTATGTGGAGAGGGGAGGGGAAAGAAGCCCTAATAAGATGGACTGGGTGGGGTGGACATATATCTGGTAGGATGGGTAAATGTCGGAACGGAGTACATGATCTGAGAGGAGGAAATGGTTGAAGTTTCCTTGGGAGAGCATATGGAGGGCGAGTAAGTGGAGGATTGGAGGAATGTGTTGGTAAAGGCGCAGCTGCATGTGAGGATTGGAAAGTAGAGAGGAAACGATAGGATTATTGGAGTCGAGTTTGTGGATGGTGTAAAGTGTTTGAAGGAGTTCCACATGAGTGAGGAGAGACTGGAATGTGATGAGCTGGTAAAGAATCCTCAAGGGGGAAGCTTGTGGACCTCTGGTACAGAGCCGAATGGAGGGTCTGATCAGAGGCTCAGACGGGTCTGCCACCTTGTAGGCTGCCGTTTCCTAGGCTTGCGCCATGGAGTGACTGGGCTTTGAGTTCACTGAATAGGCCAGGAGTCCACTACAGGCAGGAGGTGGCTTTGGGGGTAGCAGGAGCTGTGTGGCGCAGACTGGGTGGTTTTTTAGGTTAGAGGATTTCAGGAAAACACAAAAAGGGCTTCGGTCTCAAAGGGCGCAGGCCAAACACAGGAAGAATGTAGATACAGGAACCATCGGTATAACAGTTGTAAATTGTCGTAGGTGTACTAGGAAAGTACCAGAGTTACAAGCACTAATAGAATGCACTCATGCTCAAATCGTTACAGGTGCTGAAAACTGGCTAAAGCCGGAGATAAGCTCAGCCGAAATTTTTGCGAAAAATCTGTGTTCTGAAAGGACACAGTTGGCGGTGTCGTGTTTGTTGCTGTTAAAAGTTGTTTACCTACTCCCAAAATTGAAGTGGATAGTTCCTGTGAGTTAGTATGGCCAAAGGTCATTCTTGGTAACCGGAATAAAATAATAATTCGATCCTTTTACCGATGTCGTAATTCAGATGATAAAATTGCTGAAAGGTTCAGAAAAAACTCGAGTTTAATTTCAACCAAGTACCTGACTCACACAATCTTATACAATTATAGTTGACGGTGAATTTAATTTACACTAAATATGTTTGCAAAAATACATGTTTAAATCCGACATTGTACAAAACGCACTCTCTGAAAAGCGGTTAGTTCATGAGCCCACATGAATAGTAAACGGTTGTGCAAACACACATGACCTCTTAGCAAGAAATAATCCTGAGCTAATAACAACAATCAAAATGGATACAGGGATTAGAGAACAACACAGGGCTCTCGTAGCGAAATTAAATATTGTAACACCCACATCCTCCAAAAATAAACGTTTACAAAAGCAGATAAAAATTCACTTGACGACTTCCTGAGAGACAATCTCCACTCCTTCCAAATTACAATGTAAGTGGAGATCATATGTGGCTTGAATTCAAAGAAATAGTATCGGCATCAACAGAGAGCTTTATACCAAATAAATTAACAAAGTACGGTGCTGATCCTCCTTGGTACACAAAACGCGTCAGAACACTGTTGCAGAAACAACTAAAAAAACATGCCAAATTTAAACGGACGCAATGTCTCCAAGATTGCCAATCTTTTTACAGGAGCTCTAAATTCTGTCCGTACTTCAATGCGAGATGCTTATAATAGTTTCCACAACGAAACTTTGTCTGGAAACATGACAGAAAACCCAAAGAGCGACAAGACACAATTAATTTCTTCTCTGCACGACAGAAATGGAAATACTATAGACGGCAGTGCTGCCAAAGTAGATTTACCAAACACAGCCTTTCTAAATTTCTTCGCAAAAGAATACAATGTAAATATTCCAGCATTCGAATCAAGAACACATGCCAACATGAGTAACGTAGAAGTAGATATCCTCGGAGTAGTGAAACAACTTAAATCACTTGACAAAAGCAAGTCTTCCGATCCAGACTGTCCACCTATTAGATTCCTTTCAGAATATGCTGATGCAATAGCTGCATACTCAACTATCGTATACAACCGTACGATCGACGAAAGATCCGTACCCAAAGACTGTAAGGCTCAAGAGGTCACACCAATATTCAAGAAAGATAGTAGGCGTAATCCATTAAATTACAGGCCCATAACATTAAAGTCGACATGCATCAGGATTTTGGAGCATATATTGTGTTCGAACATTTGACATACAGTCAACACGAATTTAGAAAACTCACATAAAGTGTTGAGTGCTACTGACAAGGGATTTCAAAACAATTCCGTATTCCTAAACTTACAGATGGCTTTTGGCACTGTACCGCACAAGCGACTCGGAATGAAATTGCGTGCTCATGCTGTATCGTCTACGCTATGTGACTGGATTCGTGGTTTCCTGTCAGAGAGGTTACATTTCGTAGTAATTGACAGTAGGTCATCGAGTAAAATAGACGTGATTTCTGGCGTTCCCCAAGGTAGTGTTATAGACCCTTTGCTGTTCCTTACATATATATTTAAAAACCATTTAGGAGACAATCTGAGCAGCTATCTTAAGTTGTTTGGAGATGATGCTGTCTTTTGTCGACTAGTAAAGTCATCAGAAGATCAAAACAAATTGCAAAACGATTTATAAAAGATACCTGTAAGGTTCTAAAATTGGCAGTTGATCCTAAATAACGAAAAGCGTGAGGTCATCCACACGAGTGTTAAAAGGAATCCGTTAAACTTCAGTTACGCGACAAATCAGGCAAATCTAAAGGCCGTAAATTCAACTAAATACCTAGGGATTATAATTAAGAACAACTTAAATTGGAAGGAACACACAGAAAATGTTATGGGGAAAGCTAACCAAAGACTGTGTTTATTGGCAAGACACTTAGAAAATGTAACAGAGCTGCTAAAGAGACTGTTTACACTATGCTTGTATGTCCTCTTTTAGAATACAGCTGCGCGATATGGGATCCTTACCAGATAGGTTTGATGGAGTACATCGAGAAAGTTCAAAGAAGGGCAGCACGTTTCGTACTAAAGCGGAATAAGGGAGACACTGTCACTGAAATGATACAGGATTCAGGTTGGACATCATTAAAATAAAGGCGTTTTTCGTTGGGGCAGAATCTTCAAACGAAATTTCTATCACAAATTTTCTACTCCGAATGTGAAAATGTTTTGTTGACTCCGAGCTACATATTGAAAAACGATCATCATAATAAATTAAGGGTATCAGATCTCGCACGAAAAGATATAGGTGTTCGTTTTCTCCCCGCGCAATACGAGACTGGAATAATAGAGAATTACTGAGAATGTGGTTCGATTAATCCTCTGCCAGGCACTTAAAAATGTGATTTGTAGAGTATCCGTGTAGATGTAGAGTATGTTCGGTCACATGTCGATGATAATGTTGTTTCTGGTACTGCGACAGTATTTCGGCGAGTTATTTTAGCAGAAGTTGCAGGAGATGTGATTTGTGTGGCAACAGTTGGAAGTAGGGGATATGTAAAGGATGCGTTAGAAGACGTGGAAGAGGTTGTCGGAAGGGTAGGGTAGGCAAAAGAAGCTACTGCAAATGGAGGCGATACTGTTGGAAGGGGAGGTTGGACATACGGCGGTAGGCCAGAGGGAATGCTCCGCACAGTGATAGTGGGAGCAGAGGAAGAGGTGGTGTAAATCACGTAGCTGCGTGGAGTGTCTGTCATGGGTCATAGGAAACAGGGAACAGTAGGTGGACGATAATTACCGGCGGCGGAGCGTCTGGCGCGATGTGACGACAGTAGGTGAGGAAGGCGGCGCCACTGAAGACGGACGCGGCAGCGGCGAGTAGACTGTGGCGACGGAGCAGGCGGAGGGACGGTACAGGGGCGACAGCGGCGGCTGCGACGATTCAAAGGCAGCTGAACACGGCGGAACGCGATGGTAACGGCACCGGCGCCAGTGCCGGCTACGAAGACAATAAAACGATGACACGCAAGGATGTGGCGTACAGACGCACACAGAAGACAGTCTCGACGACGCAAGCAAATTACGTCGGTGGACACAAACGTACGCAAAGCGTAGCGGAGTGCCCCTACCAGACTATGCACAACAAGACGCATGTGGTAACTTTGATTTGAAGCTACACTACTGGCCATTAAAATTACTACACCAAAAAGAAATGCAGATGATAAACCGGTATTCATTGGACAAATATACTAGAACTGACATGTGATTACATTTTCACGCAATTTGGGTGCATAGATCCTGAGAAATCAGTACCCAGAACAACCACCCCTGGCCGTAATAACGGCCTTGATACGCCTGGGCATTGAGTCAAACAGAGCTTGGATGGCGTGTACAGGTACAGCTGCCCATGCAGCTTCAACACAATACCACAGTTCATCAAGATTAGTGACTGGCGTATTGTGACGAGCCAGTTGCTCCGCCACCATTGACCAGACGTTTTCAATTGGTGCGGGCCAGGGCAGCAGTCGAAAATTTTCTGTATCCAGAAAGGCCCGTACAGGACCTGCAACATTCGGTCGAGCATTATCCTGCTGAAATGTAGGGTTTCACAGGGACCGAATGAAGGGTAGAGCCACGGGTCGTAACACATCTGAAATGTAACGTCCACTGTTCAAAGTGCAGTCAATGCGGACAAGAGGTGGCCGAGACGTGTAACCAATGGCACCCCATACCATCACGCCGGGTGATACACGCTTCCAATGTGCGTTCACCGCGATGTCGCCAAACACGGATGCGACAATCATGATGCTGTAAACATAACCTGGATTCATATGTAAAAATGACGTTTTGCCATTCGTGCACCCAGGTTTGTCGTTGAGTACACGATCGCAGGCGCTCCTGTCTGTGATGCAGCGTCAAGGGTAACCGCAGCCATGGTCTCTGAGCTGATAGTCCATGCTGCTGCAGACGTCGTCGATCTGTTCGTGCAGATGGTTGTTGTCTTGCAAATGTCCCAATCTGTTGACTCAGGAATCGAGACGTGGCTGCACGATCCGTTACAGCCATGCGGATAAGATGCCTGTCATCTCGACTGCTAGGGATACGAGGCCGTTGGGATCCAGCACGGCGTTCCGTATTACCCTCCTGAACCCACCGATTCCATATTCTGCTAACAGTCATTGGATCTCGACCAACGCGAGCAGCAATGTCGCGATACGATATACCGCAATCGTCATAGGCTACAATCCGACCTTTATCAAAGTCGGAAACGTCATGGTATGCATTTCTCCTCCTTACACGAGGCATCACAACAACGTTTCACCAGGCAACGCCGGTCAACTGCTGTTTGTGTGTGAGAAACCAGTTGGAAACTTTCCTCATGTCAGCACGTTGTAGGTGTCACCACCGGCGCCAACTTTGTGTGAATGCTCTGAAAAGCTAATCATTTGCATATCACAGCATCTTCTTTCTGTCGGTTAAATTTCGCATCTGTAGCACGTCATCTTCGTGGTGTAGCAATTTTGATGTCCAGTGGTGTATATATCATTCGGCATCGAATATTGGAACCAGTGAAAGCATATTTCTCTACAAATAATAAAAATCAAAATTTGATTATAAAATATCGATAATGAAATATAAATTTGTATTTGTTGAGAATGAGTTTAAATACAATATCTCAGGCTCTGAAAACGTAGAAAAGCAAGTCCACTTTCACATTCTGTTTGCTCCTATCACCAGCAGATCGCTGGATTGTACAGAGCGAGTGCTTTGCGCCACCAGAAGATTGCTGCATGTTAAAACAAAGAAGTTCGTTCTCTGAATTATGATTTCGTACTACCACTAGTAGATTGCCGCACGTTTAAAAAACGGAACAGAGTTGTTAACTATTTTCCACACTTAAGATGCTGAAAAAATTGGAAAACGTCTGCAAAATATGTCAGCACCACGAAAAATGCGATATTTATATAGCTAGTTGAGGGGAAATTCGATCTTTAGGCCATGATTTCCTACTGTCGCCGATATATTGATGGAGGGCTAAAAAACGCAACAGAGTTGCATATTAATTACTTTTTCCACATCTAAGTTATGGAAAAAATTCTAAAATGTCTGCAAAATACATCAGCAGGACGAAAAAGTGTAAAAGAAAGCACGAGTCAATTTCTACATATACATACATTCATTAAATCAGTGCCAAAATGCTAAATTGTGTACCCTAAAGGCAGAGTTCAATGCCTAATAACAGGTGACATTTTAGAAGGTAGGACTGAAATTTCGATGTCGTAAAACTACACTGACCAGACTTATAATAACAGAACAATAAGTGTTAGCTATGCAGGCAGATGGACAGATTAAATGTAACTAATTCTGTCTACTCACAACACAGCTTCAAATAAAATATTTCTTAGGTAGCGAAAAAAGTACGATGTTTCCAGTTTTATTTTCGGTTAATACGCGAAAAAAAGGCTGTAAGACTCAAATCGATTGAGGTAATGTCATACTCATCTGCAGTGTAAAAGAAAGCGTACATTTCAACACCTAATAATAATTTCACAAGCAGTATTTTGGGAGAAACAAAAATATTTCATTCTATTATTCACTAGAAAAAACTATAAACGAAGCTTTTCGTACAGGCCCACTGAAGACTATGTAAATAATAGCAGTCTGCAGTCAGAAGGATCTCTAGAAGCTTTATAGTCAGCAGAGCGTAAACTGTGTATTCAAACTGTACAGTTGGATTTTCGGAAAATATGGCTCCCAAAATAAAAACCTCTAACCAACTATACCTTCAACTACACACACGATCAACATAGTTGTCTTCATAGGGAAATATTTAAAAAATTATGTGTTTTTAGTACTAAAATGTTACTTAGGCGACAGAAGAGTATGTAGGCCTACTGCTTGTAAATACACGGCCAAAGACAGTAAAAGTAAGAGATTTGAGATTTCCAAGGACAATGTCAGAGTCGATATTTCGGAAGAATGACTTACCATGTAATGTGGAATATTTCACAGGTTTCAAGTACAAATTAAATATCGTCATATCTACACTGCCTGTTTAATACGGTAAAATACATGTTTATCACAATATAAGCAAAATTGCTACGAAGATTCGATTCTATACGCCTTGCAAACACTAAGAGCCATCATAATACGCCTAACAACTAAGGCAAGACTCTATATGGCTACCCTCAAGTGTTATAAATGGTAAACAAATGCCACAACATATATTAAAGTGATGCTATTCTCTGTAACGCACAGATATGCAGACGCAGATGTGGATGTCGTAGTGTTCTAAAAAATATGTGGATCACAAGCGGAAATGTCATTGGAGATTCTACTAGTCCATGATGTTGCCTCAGCCGGAATATATGCTTCATGTCAAGCCTACAAAAATATCGTCCATGGTAGGACATTAACAAGCAAAGCTCAAAAAAAAAGGCTGTAAATGTTACCTCTACATTTCAATGTAACAGCATGAGACAACCGGTTTCCAGAGACGAAGACATCGACGTCGTAATACACGGAAAGCAGAAACGGAAAAATGTGACCTCTGTGACATTAGTGGCATGGGCTTACCAATAACTGCCGAAGTGACATAATTATATTCCATAACGCAGTTGAAAAGAGAGACACAAATCATCTTCTACTTACCTAAACAGTCATGCACAGGGAACAAACACGAGATCCATTCAGTGGTGGTCTCCAACCGGGTAATAGCATGTTCTTAATCCAAGGAATACATAATTTTTCTTTAGTTTCGTGTCCGTAGATGGTTAACAGTAATGTTGCCTCCTCCTGGGCTTGTGATTTGACATATATGATCTATAAGCTTTACTCTATAATTGGAGGTCACCGACGTTAAACTGTCAACACTAACTTTCTTGTCATATAGCATAACTGCGTAGCCGTATGTGTTGCTGTACACTGACGTGACAAAAGTCATGGGACAGCGGTATGCACACACTCACAAGTAGGGGTAGTATCTCGTACACAAAGTATAGAAGGGCAGTGCACAGGTGAAGCTGTCATTTCTACTCAAATAATTCATGTGAAAAGATTTCCACGTGATTATGGCTGCACGACAGGAATTAACAGACATTGGAAGCAGAAAAGTAGTTGAAGCTTGACGTGTTGGGCATTTCGTTTCGGAATGCGTTACTGAATCCAATATTCCAAGGTCCACTGTGTCATAAGTGTGCTAAGAATACAAAATTTGAGGCATTACCTCTCATCAAGGACAAAGCAGCGGCAGATAGCTTTCATTTAGCAACCGAGACCAGCGGCATTTGCGTATATAGGGTGGTCCACTGATCGTGACCGGGCCAAATATCTCACGAAATAAGCGTCAAACGAAAAAACTACAGAGAACGAAACATGTCTAGCTTGAAGGGAGAAACCAGATGGTGCTATGGTTGGCCCGCTAGATGGCGCTACCATAGGTCAAACGGATATCAACTGCGTCTTTTTTTAAATAGAAACCCCCATTTTTATTAAATATTCGTGTAGTAAAGAAATGTGAATCTTTTAGTTGGACCACATTTTTCGCTTTGTGATAGATGGCGCTGTAATAGTCACAAACATATGGCTCACAATTTTAGATGAACAGTTGGTAACAGGTAGGTTTTTTAAATTAAAATAAAGTACGTAGGTACGTTTGAACATTTTGTTTCGGTTGTTCCAATGTGTTACATGCACCTTTGTGAACTTATCATTTCTGAGAACGCATGCTGTTACAGCGTGATTACCTGTGAATACCACATTACTGCAATAAATGCTCAGAACGATGTCCGTCAACCTCAATGCATTCGGCAATACGTGTAACGAATTTCCTCTCAACAGCGAGTAGTTCGCCTTCCGTAATGTTCGCACATGCATTGACAATGCACTGACGCATGTTGTCAGGCGTTGTCGGTGGATCACGATAGCAAATATCCTTCAACTTTCCACAGAGAAAGAAATCCTGGGACGTCAGGTACGGTGAACGTGCGGCCATGGCATGGTGCTTCGACGACCAATCCACCTGTCATGAAATATGCTATTCAATACCGCTCAACCGCACACGAGCTATGTGCCGGACATCCATCATGTTGGAAGTACATCGCCATTCTGTCATGCAGTGAAGCATCTTGTAGTAACATCGGTAGAACATTACGTAGCAAATCAGCATACATTGCACCATTTAGATTGCCATCGATAAAATGGGGGCCAATTATCCTTCCTCCCATAATGCCGCATCATACATTAACCCGCCAAGGTCGCTGATGTTCCACTTGTCGCAGCCATCGTGGATTTTACATTGCCCAATAGTGCATGTTATGCCGGTTTACGTTACCGCTGTTGGTGAATGAGCTTCGTCACTAAATAGAACGCGTGCAAAACATCTGTCATCGTCCCGTAATTTCTCTTGTGCCAGTGTCAGAACTGTACACGACGTTCAAATTCGTCGCCATGCAATTCCTGGTGCATAGAAACATGGTACGGGCGCAATCGATGTTGATGTAGCATTCTCAACACCGACGTTTCTCAGATTCCCGATTCTCGCGCAGTTTGTCTGCTACTGATGTGCGGATTAGCCGCGACAACAGCTGAAACACCTACTTGGGCATCATCATTTGTTGCAGGTCGTGGTTGACGTTTCACATGTGGCTGAACACTTCCTGTTTCCTTAAATAACGTAACTATCCGGCGAACGGTCCGGACACTTGGATGATGTCGTCCAGGATACCGATCAGCATACACAGCACACGCCCGTTGGGCATTTTGATCACAATAGCCATACATCAACACGATATCGACCTTTTCCGCAAGTGGTGAACGGTCCATTTTAACACGGGTAATGTATCGAGAAGCAAATACCGTCCGCACTGGCGGAATATTACGTGATACCACGTACCTATACGTTTGTGACTTTTAAAGGCCCATCTATCAAAAAGCAAAGAAAGTGGTCCAAATAAATCATTCATATTTCTTTACGTACTACACGAATGTGTAATAAAAAATGGGGGTTCCTAATTAAAAAAACGCAGTTGATATCCGTTTGACCTGTGGCAGCGCCATCTAGTTCAAGCTAGACGAGTTTCGTTCTTTGTATTTTGTTCGTTTGATGCTTATTTCGTGAGATATTTGGCCCGGTCACTATCAATGGACCACCCTATATATAGCCATCACACGAACTTTGTGATGTATTACATGTACAATGACATGGTTTGAGAGCACTATGGCCGCAGTGTTGGCTTGCTGTTGATCACCAACATCGCTGCAGCTTTACCTTCCTGCTGCAGTCAAATCGTTTACAGCACATGAGAGCCAGACGATAGATGACAATTTAATATCACTCAATTACAGTAGGTTCCACCCACTCCGGCAGTGTGTCTCCTACACTTGTATGCTGTGACTTCGGTATGTGCTGCTAGCATTGGGTCAAAAGGCTCTCTGTTGTTTGTCTGATACTGTACAGGTGGATCCTTAACTCTATTCTATCCGTACTCGTCTTTAATAAGCTACCTTGATTGCGACAGAAGTGCTATATTAAAACAGAGGAAGTGTTGTTCTCCACAGTACCGTTGGTGGTTCAATCTGTCCGTCGCTATTTGAAATTCTGTCACATAAATCACGGAATATAGCACTAAATTATCCCATTACGTTATTATTCACCGTCATTTTTTTTTTTTTTTTTTTTTTGCAGTTTAAGCTCTGACGCCATTAATTTATACATAGCTCATGTGGGATTCACATACTATTCTACATCACCAAAATGCACTATAAATCTACCTGAACGGAGTCGACCTGCTTCAGTAATTCTATAAAGTTTTTCCTGGGTGGAGCAAAATGTTCGGTTAAAGATGATATCTCGCATATACAGCAACATGTAGGACTATACGGTGCGATAAGAGAGGGGTTGAGAGTTCAACATCGATGACCTTCCGTATTTTAGAATAAAACTTATGTATGTCAAATCGCAAGCCCAGGAGTGGGCAGCATTATTCATAATGACCTTATGTATTTCATCAAGTGGCCAGACACGTAACTACAGCAAAGTTTTTATGTCTTCCTTTGCTAAAGAACTCGGTGTTACCTAGCCGGAAATCGCTACTGAATGGGCCTTGTGTTTGTTCCCTGTGCAAGACCGTCTAGCTACATAGCTTATATGATCACTGGCATCTTTCTTTTAAACTACTCTGTTATGGAGTATAATTACGGCACTTCGTCAATTAATGGTAATTTCACGCCGGCATTGCTACTGTGATCACATTAATTCTTCTCTGCTTTCTGTGTGTTACGACATCGATATCTTCATCTCTGCAAATTGGCAGTGTCATGCTTTTACATGAAATCTTGAAGTACAATACCTTGTAAAATTTACAGACACTTTGTTTGAACTATGCTTATTGGAAGTCCTAAAATGTACGATGTGCTTTGGATCTTGATATTAAGCGTGTGTTCCAGTTGAGGCAGCATCATGGGCTGGTAAAATCTCAATCGTCATTTCCGGCTGTTATTCACAAATTTTTGAGAACACGATGACGTCTGCATCTCGTCTGCATATCTGTTATAGACAATACCCTTATTTTAATACATGTTGTGGTATTTTTCAGCATTTATAACAACTGAGGGTGGTCATACAAAGTCTTGCGTTAGGCGTTAGGCGTATTATGATTGCTCTTAGCATCTGCAAGCCGCATGAAATCGAATTTTTGTAGCGATTTTGTTTGTACTACCATAAATAAGATTTTTAATGAGTGCAACAAACAAAATTTGATATGACAGTATTTAATTTGTGCCATTAAAGTGTGAGACGTCTCACAATATACAGTAAATCGTTTTTCTGAGATATCAACTCAAACATTGTCCTGGTAACGTCACATCTCTCCCTATTACGGTCTTCGTTCATGTATTTATAAGTACTAGGCCGACATGTTATTTCAGCAATATCTTGGTATTAAAAACTACTTATTCTGTCCCTCTTTCCCTAATAAGAAAATTGTACTGAGTGTCCGTGGCTGTGGTGATGTAGTTGGTTACACGTTTCTATTTTCATGTGGCATAGTCTCGGGAAATGAAACTGCAAAGTTTGAATGTAGAATTTACGTATTTAGATATGTGAACATCGTTCTGTTTTAGAATATTGTGAGCAATAATATCTTACAGACGCAGTGTATAAATACACTCCTGGAAATGGAAAAAAGAACACATTGACACCGGTGTGTCAGACCCACCATACTTGCTCCGGACACTGCGAGAGGGCTGTACAAGCAATGATCACACGCACGGCACAGCGGACACACCAGGAACCGCGGTGTTGGCCGTCGAATGGCGCTAGCTGCGCAGCATTTGTGCACCGCCGCCGTCAGTGTCAGCCAGTTTGCCGTGGCATACGGAGCTCCATCGCAGTCTTTAACACTGGTAGCATGCTGCGACAGCGTGGACGTGAACCGTATGTGCAGTTGACGGACTTTGAGCGAGGGTGTATAGTGGGCATGCGGGAGGCCGGGTGGACGTACCGCCTAATTGCTCAACACGTGGGGCGTGAGGTCTCCACAGTACATCGATGTTGTCGCCAGTGGTCGGCGGAAGGTGCACGTGCCCGTCGACCTGGGACCGGACCGCAGCGACGCACGGATGCACGCCAAGACCGTAGGATCCTACGCAGTGCCTTAGGGGACCGCACCGCCACTTCCCAGCAAATTAGGGACACTGTTGCTCCCGGGGTATCGGCGAGGACCATTCGCAACCGTCTCCATGAATCTGGGCTACGGTCCCGCACACCGTTAGGCCGTCTTCCGCTCACGCCCCAACATCGTGCAGCCCGCCTCCAGTGGTGTCGCGACAGGCGTGAATGGAGGGACGAATGGAGACGTGTCGTCTTCAGCGATGAGAGTCGCTTCTGCCTTGGTGCCAATGATGGTCGTATGCGTGTTTGGCGCCGTGCAGGTGAGCGCCACAATCAGGACTGCATACGACCGAGGCACACAGGGCCAACACCCGGCATCATGGTGCGGGGAGCGATCTCCTACACTGGCCGTACACCACTGGTGATCGTCGAGGGGACGCTGAATAGTGCACGGTACATCCAAACCGTCATCGAACCCATCGTTCTACCATTCCTAGACCGGCAAGGGAACTTGCTGTTCCAACAGGACAATGCACGTCCGCATGTATCCCGTGCCACCCAACGTGCTCTAGAAGGTGTAAGTCAACTACCCTGGCCAGCAAGATCTCCGGATCTGTCCCCCATTGAGCATGTTTGGGACTGGATGAAGCGTCGTCTCACGCGGTCTGCACGTCCAGCACGAACGCTGGTCCAACTGAGGCGCCAGGTGGAAATGGCATGGCAAGCCGTTCCACAGGACTACATCCAGCATCTCTACGATCGTCTCCATGGGAGAATAGCAGCCTGCATTGCTGCGAAAGGTGGATATACACTGTACTAGTGCCGACATTGTGCATGCTCTGTTGCCTGTGTCTATGTGCCTGTGGTTCTGTCAGTGTGATCATGTGATGTATCTGACCCCAGGAATGTGTCAATAAAGTTTCCCCTTCCTGGGACAATGAATTCACGGTGTTCTTATTTCAATTTCCAGGAGTGTATTTGTAGAGAGCCTTCTGACTGCAAGCTGCTGTTATTAACATAGCTCCCAGTTGGCCTGTGACGTTTGTAATAACAGCAATAACTGGAAATGAATAGCTCCGTTTATATTTTCTCCAGTGAATAATGTTATGAGATATCTTTGTGCGTCCCAAAATGCCGCTTGAAAACTTTTTTAAATGCAGGAATATATTCTTTGAGGATGTCTTGTGAGTAGGCCTCATTAGCTACATTCAGTCTATTTACCTGCTTAGTTAACATGTATTTTTCTGGTCAGGGTAGTTTTACAGCATCAAATTATTAGGCCTGATTCTAAAACGTCAGCTGTTATTAGACATTGAAATCTACCACTGGGGTAAATACTTTGAAATTTTGGCACTGTTTTGATGAATATGTGTATATATGAAAATTAATTCCTGCTTTCTTTTACATTACAGAGGTTTTTGCAATATTGTGACATCAAACAGTCTTTTTCGTATGTATTATACTTACTCAGCAATGTAAAGATAGCCCTTTCTGGCACTACAGATGTATTTTGCTGATATATTAGCATTTTTTAGAATTCATTTTTCCTTTATTGTGTTTCAGTGCCCCATCCGAGACGGGCTGGCAGCAGTATATGCGCCGCTCTGCAGCCAAAACACAGTAATAAGACATTTAAAATAACAGAATGGAGAAAACATGGCGTACATAGATATAAAAAAAATGGGGATCAGTATGTAAGAGAACAGACAAAAAGGGGGCGACTGTAAAATGGAGATAAAACAGTAAAAAAAGTAGTTACACAAAAAAACCACACACTGAAACAATTAAGGAACACAAAGTGAAGTATGACCGTAGTATAAGAGTATTGACGGTCGGCGTAGCACATAACAATCACTGACAGTAACGCTATGTATAATACCAGCACACAACTAAAATCATAGCTCTTGATGCACGGGAGAACAGCACCAAACACAACACGGACGTAGCACACTGGTTATGACGAGCATACTGAGAGCATCTTCCAGGGGAATAGAGAGGAGGGAGGAGGAAAGGGGGGAGAAGGGAATAAACTGAGGGAGGAGAGAGGGGAGATGAGTGGGGGGCGTGCTGAAGAGCGACAGGGAGGGAAGGACGTGGGAGGGAAGCTGTAGAGGAGGGGGTGCAGGAATTCAGGGAGGGAAGGGGGAAAATCCGCTCTGGGAGAAGTAGGGGAGAGTAAATATGGGGCCCTGGGGAGGGGAAGGGGAGCAAGGCCAGGTTACAGTTGGAAGGAAAGGTAGATGTCATGGCGAGTTCAACATCTGGGAGGTGGAGGTGCTGGAAATTGCCCTGTTGAAGGAGATGGAGGGTGTGGAGGTAGAGAGAGGGAGGGTTACAACGATAGAGGCGCAGCAGTTGGCGGGGGGTGGAGGGGAAGGAAACCAGGGGGTGGAAGGGATCAAGCCTGCAGACAGTGTAAAGGAGGCGGAGATGTTGCAGGAAAAAGAGGAGTTGGGGGAAGGGTTCAAAAATGGTTCAAATGGCTCTGAGCACTATGGGACTTAACATCTGAGGTCATCAGTCCCCTAGAACTTAGAACTACTTAAACCTAACTAACCTAAGGACATCACAGACATCCATGCCCAAGGCAGGATTCGAACCTGCGACCATAGCAGTCGCGCGGTTCCGGACTGAAGCGCCTAGAACCGCTCTGCCACCGCGGCCAGCTGGGGGAAGGGGATGAGGTCATACAGGAGTTCTGTGCAGGAAGGAAGGCAGATACAGAAGGCAAGGCAGAGCGCATGGCATTCGAGGATTTGGAGGGCCTTGTAAAAGGGTGGGGCGGGGGAGGGGGTGCGATGTAACAGAGGATAGGATGGATGACGGATTTGTAGTTGTGGAGGATGGTGGAAGGATGCAGTCCCCATGTCCAGCCAGACAGGAGTTTCAGGACTCAGAGGTTGGAATGGGCTTTCTGCTGGATGGTTAGAAGGTGAGGGGTCAAGGTGAGGTGACAATTGAGGGTGAGGTCAAGGAATATCAGGGTGGGGTGAGCTATATTGGATGACCATAAATGGTGAGGTAGAAATCATGGTGACGGAAGGAGCAGGTGGTGTGGCTTCTGATGATTGCCTGGGATTTTTTTGGGGGGGGGGGGGTGAGGCAAAGGAGCCATTGGTTACACCAAGTGGTGAACTGGTCAAGGTGGGTTTGGAGGGTACATTGGGATTGTTGAAGGATAAAACAGAGAGCCAGGAAGGCGGTGCCATCAGTATACTGGAGGAGGTGGACAGGTGGGGTTGGCTTGGGCATATCAGCAGTGTCCGGGAGATAGATGGGAAGGGAGAGGATGGAGCCCTGGGGGTCACCGACCATGGCATAAAAGATATGGGAATTGGTTTTTTAGAAGTAGAAAGATAATCGACTTACAACTTGGTTGCGCAGCAATCTATTAGCAGCAGTAAGATATTATGGTCTAGTGATCAAACATCGTCTCAAGTACCTATACAAACTTCGCTGCAGACGTATTTTGCAGACTTTTAAAAATTTTTCTACTTCTTAGATGTAGAAAATAATTAAATTAACGACCCTGTTGCATATCTAACTGTGCAGCTATCTACTGATGGTAGTATGAAATCGTGGTACAAAGAACAAACTTCTTTCTTTTACCATGGAGCCATCTGCTGGTGGCGCTATGCACTCGTTCTCTGCAGTTTCAGGGGCAAGTAGGATTTAAAGGTGGACTTGCTTTTATTTACGTTTTCAGAGCTTGTGGGGTAGTACTTAAGCAAGAAAACTTATTTTTCAACAAATAAAAATTAATATTTCGTTATTTATGTTTAGTAAAGGTTTATAGAGAAAAATGCTATCTACTCGTTTCACTATATGATGACGAATTATATATGCCTTCATATCAAAATTACGATTGTGCACATTCTGTGGATTGGAGTCTCATACCTCCCAAATCAGAAGATTCTGCTGCCTGGGCTACACTCAGAGCTCAATAGAAGTTTTCGAAGACCCTGCCACAGCCGCTCCCACCCATGTTTGTTCTCATCCACACTTCGATGATACCTGTCACTGGGAGAACACACAGTTCACCATGGACACCCACAGTACCACCATCCCATTCACCTCACTTTTTACTGCACCAACTGTTACCACCATCATATCACCTCCCCTTCCCCTGCACCCACCATTACCTCCCGGAGTGCCTCCTCTGGGCTTCCCTCATCTCGTCTACTCCATCCCCTCTTCTCACAGTCTTCTCCCTTTCTATCTCCTCCACACTACTGTATCGCTAACTGTATGCTGCTCCTGTGCTTGCTCCTCCTCCTCCTCCTAACAATACTCCTGTATCTGCTCCTGCTCCTACCCCCCCCCCCTCTCGCCAGTACCACCTGTCAGGAAGACTTTCCCCCACTTCCCACTTGCCCTGCTATGACCGCCCCTGCATACCACACCCGACTCATCACCTTCCATGCCACCGTCGCCACCATGGAGCTCCCATCCTCTGTTCAAAGTGCCTCTGCCACATGCGAGGGGCCTGCTTCCCACCACCTCCCATTCCAATCAGTCCTTCACCCCTCCTCCAGGCGACCCCACATTAAAACCCCCAAGTGCTCAAGTGGCCACCTCACTTCCACCCCTCCAAAAAACCACCACCCACCCTTCTTCCTTCTGATCCCCCATGGACATCACCCCTCCTCCCGCATCCCCAGTCCTCACACTGCATTGCTTCATCCCTTCCAACACTGATCCTAAATTTCTTGATGCCGACACCCCGCCCTCTAAATCCACAAATGTATCCCCACTGCTCCCCATTGCTCAACTTATCCTCCACAGAGACTCTGCCCTTATCAAATCCCCGTCCACCTCTTTCCACACTGATCTCCTCTGGAAACATCCCCGCATCACCTTTAGCCCTCATGTGTCCCTCACACCTTTCCTTACCTCCTCCTCTCCCCATCAGTGCCAACCTCCTCATCATCTGTCAACCCTCACTGACATGATCACAAAACTGGTCCTGGTGGCAGAGGTGAGGCAGAACTGAATGGCCACCCCACCCAGGAAATCTGCACAGCCCACCGTATCTACAACATCTCCAGCACTACCTTCCTGATGTTTATGTTTACCAAGTCCGCCTCTTCCGTAGATCACCTCCTCACCAAGGGAGCCCTGATTTTCAACTATCACCATCCCGCTGCCCCCTCCTGTTCCCCTCCTCAATCCTACTGCTACCAACACTGTCTCCTCTACAATGACCACCTCACCAAAAACTGCCAACCTCACCCCACCTGCCCCCACTGTAATGCCTCCATTTCCTCAAACAGTGTCCAGACCTCATTTATTTTCCTTCCTGCAACACCTGCAATGAACCCCATCCCACCACCCTCCCAAATGCAAGGCCAAACCCCCTCCATCCAACCCCGAGCTCACTCCCCCCATTCATCCCACAGACCAGCCCATCCATCTGAACAAATTCCTCTGCCCTCCCTCTAAGAGGAAAGATACCATTCTGTTCCACACCATCGTGCTCCAGAATATCCACCACTTCCAACAACCTCATACCCTCCAGCAGATCTCCCTTGCTGCCCACTCCATCTTCCATTTGAATACCTATGCCACACACTCTCACAACCAGCCCCACTTCACCTTCACCTGTCTAAACACCATCGTTGAAGCCTCTCTCCCTTCCTCCCCCCTCTCCCTTCTCCCCTGTCACCTCCTGGTGCACCAACAGTATTGTAGCCTACACATAAACATTTGCTCCCTCCCTGCCAACAAATACCTCTTCATGCATACCCTGTCCCAGCAACGGGTCGACTCCTTCATCCTTAACGAAACTGTCCTCCAACCTCACCAAGTTTTTCACACCTCTCCCTATTTACTTCACTGCACTGACACCCTCCTTCCTTTCGCATTCGGTGGGGTCGCTCCTGGCCACCTCAAGCATGACCCTGTCCGGCCACAACCCCTGCTCAATGACCTGATGGAACACCTTAGCATCTTTTTTCCCTTGCTCACTGTCACCTGTACCACTATCTATGTCCACCCCACAGCTTCTCTCCCCTATGACTTCATCTCCTATGCTGACCACACCTTCACCTATGTGATTGCTGCAGACCTCATCATTCACAGCCATGACCCTGTCATTCTTCAGCAGTGGCATCAGTTCCTCACCACCTTCCATAGTGACCTTGTTCCCCTCATACAGCAAACCCCTTCCCAAAAGTAAGTCCTCCCCAGATGACATCCTCGCTCTCCCCCCCCCACCCAATCTCCTTCATTGTATCACTGCAGAGATCCTCGACCCCATTGGTAGCAACCACCACCCACTTCTTCTCACCATCTCATCAGCCCATTGTCCCCCTCCTGTACCCCCACCATGCTGCTCCTCTGAAGTATGTCTGTGACTACTGTAGTGTCAACTGGAATACCTACTGAGAGTCCATTGCATCACAGGCCAAAAGCCATCCCCTTACCTTTCACCATCCAGCTGACATTAGGCATGGCTCATTCTACCTCCAGAAGACCATCACTGGTGCCATGGAGGCCCATGTTCCTAGTAAACTTATCCACCCTCACTGCCTTACTCTTCCTCTTCAGGCTGCCCTTCTCCTCTGTGAATCCTGCAGCCTCTGCCACTCCTTCTTCTGCACCTGTGACCGGGATACACTCCTCCGCCACTGGCAATTATGATGACACATCCTAAACCTCCTAACAGCAAAGAAACTCTGGTACTGGCGCCAAATTCCTCCAAGTACTGGTCTGCCTTCCAACGCCTTACTAGTAGCCATCCCACCCTACATTACCCCCCTGCTTCAAGACAACTGCCCCTTCCCTGGCAATCTCAGTAAGGATAACCATTTTGCTTCCCACCACTCCAAGGTCTTCTACAGTCCCCATAATCCCCAGTTTGATTTCTCTCTCTTCCCCATAGTCCTTGAATACACCAATACCTCTGTCCCACACCTTGCCCCTAGCGTCTGACACTTGGATCAGTTACCCCCCTCAGACATAAACACCCCCATTACCAAACACAACATCACACATATCCTCCACTCTACTGTCCGCAATATTTTTATTTTTCAGACAGAGCACAATATCCCCTTTCCTGGAGCTCGTACTTCATCATTTGTCTGTAACAGCTGAATGATAGCTGGTACAGTAATTACAATGACCGGCTTCGAAACTAGGTATGGCAAGAATTTCTCAGTGAATCACTTCTTGAAAGTGACAGCGGTCATTTCCGAATGGTACTCACTATTGATTTTCTCAGACTTAAATAGAAGTTTACTCTCAGGAACCAAATCAGAAGAAGATCCAGCATGTAGAATAAGTATCCGAGAACCTTTTTCTAACGGAACTTTAAAACCGTCAGTATCATCACTCATTTTCCAGAAGGTATTCATTGAATGTTTCTGATTCACCCATATTTCATCAACGTAATACACTGTAGAATTACCTCCTCCTCTCGTATGGTGCATTTTTATAAAGGGCTTGCTTCGTGCTGGTTCTATGTCATTTCTTTCAGTTAAAAAGTCTCTTCTAAACATATTTGAAACCAATCTATTTTAAAATTTTTAGCATTGACGATTTGCTCAGGCATAACTGTAACAAGTTTTTGCGATGTTTGGTATTCCTTTCTTATATGAATTTCACACACAGAGCGCTTTGAAACATCGTTGTCAAACCAATTGTTTGTGTTTTTGTGTTACAGGTTTCTTGCGATTTCGATTATTTTCAGGCGACACGAAAACAAATTTTACTGAGGCTTCTACAACTCAGACACTTTTGTTACCATTGTCGATACAGTTCTCTTGCCGACACGTACTTCTGCAGTTCGTTCTTGAGCCTTCAGAATGTGAAAAATAGGAGTATCGCTTTCAGATTCACATTTGAAGAACTTATGAATACGGGATATAAACCTCCTCGACTGCTTGTAAAGCATCTACATCTACATGATTACTCCGCAATTCACAATTAAGTGCCTGGCAGAGCGTTCGTAAAACCACCTTCAAGCTATTTCTCTACCGTTCACCTCTCGAACAGCGCGCGGGAAACACGAACACTTTAATCTTTCCGTAATTTCTCGCTTTTTTTATTATGATGATAATTCCTCCCTATGTAAGTGGGCGCCAACAAAGTATTTTCACACTATGAGGAGAAAGTTGGTGACCGAAATTTCAAGAGAAAATCCTGCCACAACGAAAAAGTCTTTGTTTTGGTGATTGCACCCCAATAAGCGTATCATATTCGTTGCAGTGTCAACCCTAGTTCGAGAAAATACAAAATGAGCTGCCCTTCTTTGAATGTTTTCCATCAGTCCTATCTGCTACGGATTCCACACCTGCCACCCGTATTCCAGAAGAGAGCGGAAAAGCATAGTATACGTAGTCTCTTTAGTAAACCTGTTCCATTTTCTATGTGTTCCACCATTTAATTGCTGTCTTTGATTTGCTTTCCATGCAACGTTATCCATGTGATAATTGCATTTTAAGTTATTCGTAATTGTAATCCCTAAGGATTTGGTTGAATTTACAGCCTTTAGAATAGTATGTTTTATCCCATAAACCGAATTTAGTGGATTCCTTTCAGTACTCATGTGGACGACTTCAGACTTTTCATGTATAGAGTCAATTTTGCAACTTTTCTCGCCATACAAATAGCTTGTCTTTTCTAACTCGCTTTAATCTCTCATGACTTTATAAGACCGTTAATCATAGCATAATCTGCAAACAGTCCAAGAGGGCTGCTCAGATTGGCTCCTAAACAGTTTGTAAGATCAGGGCAGAGGAGCGTCCATAACACTTCCTTGCTAACGCCAAATACCACCTCTCACGAATATGGCCGAACAACTAAGACGATACTCCACAGCCACGCAATTAAATTAAAGTTGTTCGTGAGGGACTTAACGTTTATTGCCGTCACATGACATTTTCATTTGAAAATCACACTAAAGCGTTTACAGATACACAATCACAGCTATACTGCTACAAGAAAGCAGCAGGACATCTGAATGAATAGTTTGGTCGTTCAGTGAATTAAACTGCTTTGTCGCAAAAAAAAGGCAACGGCGCAGCGTTTGGGAGAGAGATTCTCGCAGTGTAGTTCACAAATCGCGACTAGCCGCTCGGAATGACAATGAATCTTATTGGCTGCTAGCAATTAATGGTGGGGTATGCGCAGAACTGCTGAAAACAGGACCGCCTTCCAACATGACGCGAAGTAGAGAAATTTGTGAACCCCTACAGTCACTTACATGTATATATCGAATCATTTCTCAGAGTGGAAGTCTTTGGTACTGTTATGTTTGCGATATCGCCATCTTTGTACAATGCGTCCATGTCGTGAAAGTTCTTTATGTGTGAGTGGTGGTGTAGGTTATGTGAATCCCTACATGTAAAAAAAGTGTGTCATACAGTCTTCACTGCTGCATGATCACAAGAAGTCAGCACTGGAACGTAATGGCATGGATTTTTCAACGTAATTAACCAAAACATCTTCACTTTAGTAATTTGTTCACATAATTAAAAATCGTTATGATGCATCATTACAGTAAAAATACATTGTGTCACATTGGTTGTACGGCACCACAACCCCAAAAAAATTTCATAATTTGGGAAAACAAAGTGAAAGTTAATGTAAAATATATGTCAAAGTGAACTAGCCTTCTGAAGATTAACCTATAATGTTCAGAAGCGGTAACGGCGCTGTTAAAATAAATAGATAGCACTGCAAAAAGTGGCTGGTCGCTGTTATCTTCTATGTAAAAGTCAACCTATATTTCGTACACAGCCACAGGCTCAGAATGTCAGTTTTCGACACAATAGCAACATGCCTCTTCATTTGTAAACAACTACCGCAACCTACATCCTTCTGAAACTGTTTACTGTAATCATCTCTTGGTCTCCCTCTACTTCCTTCCAAAAGTAAATTGGTGATACCTTGTTGTCTCAGAATGTGTCGTACCAACCGACCCCTTCTTTCAGTCAGGTTGTGCACAAATTTCTTTGCTCCCCAAGTCTATTCAAGACCTCCTTATTATTTTTGTGATCTACCTATCTGATCTTCAGCATTCTTCCGTAGCCCGACATTTTGGAAGCTGCTATTCTCTTCTTATTTTACCTGTTTATCGTCCATGTTTCACTTCCATACAAATATATTTACAAAAAACTCCTTGACACTTAAATCTATACTCGACATTAACAAATTTGACTTCTACAGATACGATTTCCTTACCAGCACCAGTCTGTCCTTTACATCCTGCCTACTTCGGCTGTCTTCAGTTATTTTCTGCCCAAATAGCAAAACTCATCTACTACCCTAAGTGTCTCGTTTCTTAAACTAATTCGCTTAGCAGCACATGATTGAATTTGACTAATTTCGATTATCCTCATTTTGCTTTTGTTGATGTTCATCTTATATCCTCCTTTCAAGACACTCTCCAGTCTGTTCAACTACTCTTGAAGTCCTTTTATATCTCTCATGGAATTACAATGTGACCAGTCAACCTCGAAATTTTTATTTCATCTCCCCGCACCTTAATTCCTACTCCAGATTTTTATTTTGTTTGTTTCATCGTTTCTTCAATGTACAGATTGAATAACGTAGGGGATAGACTGCAACCCTGTCTCACTCCCTTCTCAACCACCAATTCCCTTTCGTTCCCCTCGAATCTTGTAACTGCTGTCTGATATATGTACAAGTTGTAAACAGCTTTTCACTCCCTGTATTTTACGCTTTCTACCTTCATAATTTCAAAGAGAGTATTCCAGACAACATTGTCAATAAAACTGCGTGCCCGACCGAGACTCGAACTCGGGACCTTTGCCTTTCGCGGGCAAGCGCTCTACCATCTGAGCTACCGAAGCACGACTCACGCCCGGTACTCACAGCTTTACTTCTGCCAGTACCTCGTCTCCTACCTTCCAAACTTTACAGAAGCTCTCCTGCGAACCTTGCAGAACTAGCACTCCTGAAAGAAAGGATATTGCGGAGACACGGCTTAGCCACAGCCTGGGGGATGTTTCCAGAATGAGATTTTCACTCTGCAGCGGAGTGTGCGCTGATATGAAACTTCATGGCAGATTAAAACTGTGTGCCCGACCGAGACTCGAGCTCGGGACCTTTGCCTTTCGCGAGCAAGTGCTCTACCATCTGAGCTACCGAAGCACGACTCACGCCCGGTACTCACAGCTTTACTTCTGCCAGTATCTCGTCTCCTACCTTCCAAACTTTACAGAAACTCTCCTGCCATGTCTCCTGCCATGTCTCCGCAGTATCCTTTCTTTCAGGAGTGCTAGTTCTGCAAGGTTCGCAGGAGAGCTTCTGTAAAGTTTGGAAGGTAGGAGACGAGATACTGGCAGAAGTAAGGCTGTGAGTACCGGGCGTGAGTCTTGCTTCGGTAGCTCAGATGGTAGAGCACTTGCCCGCGAAATGCGAAGGTCCCGAGTTCGAGTCTCGGTCGGGCACACAGTTTTAATCTGCCATGAAGTTTTAAAAAAAACCTGGTTTATGATCCTAACTTAAGTGAGTACCTACTGCCACGGGGACATTACATTTCGTCGCTCATACCCAGAAAAACCATAACAGCGGAATATACTTCTCTTTCACTGATCTGTGCAATCATTGTTACAGTTTGACAACACATCACGTAATTAACATTTCCAAATTTGGGTAACGAATGGATTCAGTAACCACTGTTTTGTACGTTTTACGTCTTCTTGTTACTTTTATTTTGTTTTTCATGTCCAGATGCAACCAAATTTTTATAGATTTTCGGCTTAGATGTGATCTACATCTCAGGTACATTTATTTGTATCCCATACATCCGCAAAGGTAGTAGGGAAAAGAGAAGCAACATACTGTGCATGTCTTGCACCCATCTGCAATCACAAAAGATGTTGTCTCAATCTTCAGGGCTCATTTTTGTTGGCGTTCACTACTCGCAGCCGATTTAGCATTCTCAGCTGATTCTACGAAAGTTTAATATCAGTACTTTCATCGTCTTCACGTAGGTAATAGCTTAGCGGTCCTACGGCAAGCTGAGACGCTATTTCTCCTTGATTTTGGTCGTTGCTGTACACCAAACGTTTCCTCCTCCCTATTCATGACAGACCTTTCTTCAGTGATGTGCTTAAATTTGCTCAGTATATTCAAAGAAATGCTCATTACATTGTTCGCAAATCTCATTAAGGATGACATCTGCTTTCCTGGTGGGGGTAGACTGGGAAGGCAATAGTCGAGTGCCGAGCGAGATACTCTGTGCGTTGTACTTGAAACATGACTACGAAACTGACAGGGCTTTTTATAATTTTGAAGATATTTGTAGTTGTTATTGTGTTAGTTATCAATTTTTTCCTCCTAAGAACTGCTGGTCGTTTTATTAGAGGTGCAAACGTTCTCTAATTGTGGAGTGGAATTCTCAATGACGTTAAGTTCCAAAATACTTATAACTGAGATTTTCGGTCTCATAAGCGCTAGGATCCTACTCGTCGACTTCGGGATAAAACTGATGGCGAAACTGGTGTCAAATCCAGCACTCATGACCTCTTGAAAAGTGTTAAGGGCCGCATTGATCTTATCACCGATGAGACTGTTAATGTTGGCGGTATTGAATTTAGTGCGGGTCATGCTTTATGAGGCGGAATTATATATATTACCTGTATTTAAAGTGAAAATGGTTATATTTTGTTGTTATGATCGTGCCTGCCAGTCTAAAACTAAAGAGAAGAAATCTCCAGCACTTGATGTGACTGAGTTTCAGGTTAAAATTAATTATATTAAATTGTGATTTAAAACTGAAACCATTATCTAGGATAGATATTGGTGATTACATCTTCGTAATTCAGTCTTGCAGAAAATATGTAAATACAAATTCCAATGCGGAGAACTCGAGAAATATTCCAAACTGCATCTCTTCATTAAATGATGTAAGCTAGATCTGATAAGCCAGAAAAAATCTTATATAATATGTCAACGTTGGAGAGGTCCAGAGACACCAAAAACGCAATAGCATAAGTGAAGGTGAAAGTAGGCAGCAGATTACTGCAGTGTACAGTGTCCCAAATGGGAAAGGTGAGTTACTTCAGGTTTGCAAAAATACGTTTATGAACATGAACGATGCAGGCCGCAACGAAACATAAGTGTTAATTTCTAAAAAGAGACAGAGTGGTAACAGTTACATTGACAATGGGAAGCCTAATGCACCATCTATGTTACAGATGATGACGAGAGCAAAGTGAAAAATAATATTAATTCATTTACGAAGGATGGAACCCATTCGTCAAGGGCAAAATTTATCACCCAATTTCTGAGTCCAGACTTAAATATCCACAGACTGTCAGTTGCGTTCAATGAAATAACGAAATTGGATACAAATATTATGAGAAAAGCTTTCAGAAAAATTTCCGTGAACGGAAATTCCGTCATCCAGAAGACAGATACATGTAAAACAGGCAACAAACTGCAATGCGGAATTCGAGGGCAAAGTTCACAAAGCGTACCCACAATACACGCACTAGAGTTACACATATGTAAAGCAGAAAGCGCTACGGTCAAGATGAAAGCCACAACTGCTTTAGCGCAAATTCCAGGAAGTGAAATATCTATTATTTCTATGGATTAGGACAGAGTACTCTATGTCCCTACTCTTATTCGTTCTAAGAATTTTTATCGTCATCATTTGAGCTGTTTTATCTTCTACATCAGCTTAGGTGACACACGTACTTCTTATGTGTGTTAATGGTATGAATGTATTGCTGAGAGAGGGTTTAACGAAATAGCTTCATGTCTTTTACGAATTATCAGTGTTGCTACTTCAGAACGAAAGGAACTGCATACGCCTAGTGATAATTGTGCAGGACGAAATAAAAGCAGAATAATATTTTGGGTCTGTTCCTAATTTCTCTTGGAATTTTTGAAGTAATTCAGCAAAATTATCTTGAAGCACTGACACCTATTTACAGTACTACCGAGGTTTTGCTCTTGTGAGGCATAAAAGAATAATGAAGTCATTTATCCCAGCAAAACTTTGGAAAGTTATTACATCAGGAAAAATATAAATAAGTTAAAAGATGTACACATAGAGGTAAATCATTTCGTTGACTTGCAATTTGTTGCAGATTCCTTAATTTCTATTAACAAAATGAACATAGCAAAAGCCTCCTGCTTCTGAATAGATGCGAGATATCCTGGAAAAGTATTGATGAAAACAATTTTCAGTAATATAGAAAAACGCAGAAAATTTTATCTTTTGAAAAAAGCAAAGCCATTGAGGGGTACACAGGAAGGTTAAATACCTGTCTACATCTACATATACATGGTTACTCTGCAATTCACACTTAAGAGCGTGGCAGAGGGTTCATCGAACCATTTTCATACTACTTCTCTACCATTCCACTCTCGAATGGCGCATGGGAAAAAGGAACACCTAAATCTTTCGGTTTGAGCTCTGATTTCTCTTATTTTTTATGATGAATATTTCTCCCTACGTAGGTGGGTGTCAACAAAATATTTACGCATCGGGAAGAGAAAGTTGGTGATTTCGTAAATAGATCTGATGTGTATGAAATCTTATGGGACTTAACTGCTAAGGTCATCAGTCCCTAAGCTCACACACTACTTAACCTAAATTATTCTAAGGACAAACACACTCACCCATGCCCGAGGGAGGACTCGAACCTCCTCCGGGACCAGCCGCACAGTCCAAAACTGCACCGCCATAGACCGCTCGGTTAATCCCACGCGGCAAATAGATCTTGCCGCATAGAAAACCGCCTTTGTTTCAGTGACTGTCACCCCAGCTCGCGTATCGTATCGGTGACACTCTCACCGCAATTGCGCGATAACACGAAAGGAGCTGCCCTTCTTTGCACTTTTTCGATATCCTCCGTCAATCCTACCTGGTAAGGATCCCATACTGCACAGCAGTATTTCAGCAGAGGACGGACAAGTGTAATGTAGGCTGTTCCTTTAGTGGGTTTATCGCATCTTCTAAGTGTTCTGCCAACAAAGCGCAGTCTTGGTTTCGCCGTCCCCATAATATTATCCATGTGGTATTTCCAATTTAAGGTGCTCGTAATTCTAATTCCTAGGTATTTAGTCGAATTGGAAGCCCTTAGATTTGTGCGATTTATCGTATACCCAAAATTTATCGGGTTTATTTTAGTACCCATGTGGATGACCTCGCACTTTTGTTTGTTCAGTGCTAACTGCCAGTTTTCGCACCATACAGAAATTCTCTCTAGATCATTTTGTAATTGGAATTGATCGTCTGATGATTTTACTAGACAGTAAATCACAGCGTCATCTGCAAACAATCTAAGGGGGCTGCTCAGATTATCACCTAGATCACTTATATAAATCAGGAACAGCCATATATCACTTCTGTTCTACTCGATGATTTACCGTCTATCACTATGAACTGTGACCTCTCTGAGAGGAAATCACGAATCCAGTCACACAACTGAGACGGTGCTCCATATGCACGCAATTTGATTAATAGTCGCTTGTGAGGAACGGTATCAACAGCCTTCAGGAAACCTAGGAATAAGAAATCGATCTGAGATCCCTTGTCGGCAGCACTCATTACTTCGTGGGAATAAAGAGCTAGTTGTGTTGCACAAGAACGATATTTTCTGAATCCGTGTTGGTTATGTATCAATAAGTCATTTTCTTAAAGGTGATTCATAATGTTCGAGTACAGCATATGCTCCAAAATCCTACTGCAAATTAAGGTTAGTGATATGGGTCTGTAATTCAATGGGTTACTCCTATTTCCTTTCTTGAATATTGATGTGACCTGTGCTACTTTCCAGTCTTTAGCAACAGATCTTTCGTCAAGTGAGCGGTTGTATATGATAGCTAAGAAAGGCGCTATTGTGTCTGCATACTCTGAGAGGAACCAGACTGGCATACCATCTAGACCGGAAGACTTGCCTTTCTTAAGTGATCTGAGTTGTTTCGAACACCTAAGATATCTACTTTTATGTCAGTCATGCTAGCAGCTGCTCTGGGTTCGATTTCTGGATTATTTACTTCGTCTTCTTTCGTGAAGGAATTACGGAAAACTGTATTTAGTAACTCCGCTTTAGTGGCACCATCATCGGTAATATTTCCATCGCTATGGAAAGAGCAAGGCAGAAATGAGAAGTAGAATAGCTCAAGCAAAGGCTGCTTTTAACAAGAAGAAAAACATATTAACATCTAAGAGCATCAGCCTTGAAATCAGGAAAAGAATTTTGAAATCATGTGTGTGGAGTGTGGCATGCTATGGGTGTGAAACATGGACTCTCGGGACAGAGGAAGACCAGAAGCTAAATTCTTTTGAAATGTGGTGCTATAGACGCATGCTCAAAATAAAATGGATCGACAAGGTCACAAACGAAGTGGTTCTGGAAAAAGCAGGTGAGAAGAGAAGCTTCTGGAGCTTCATTGTTAAAAGAAGAGTGCAATTTACAGGCCATCTATTAAGACATAAAGGACTCCTGAACACAATCATAGAGGTATATGTCGAGGGAAAAAGACCAAGAGGAAGACCACGACTGAGGTACATGGACCAAATCGTGAAAGATGTGGGATGTAACACCTATAAAGAAATGAAGAGAAAAGCTGAAAGACGCACAGAATGGAGACAAGCTGCCATCGTATCTGTTGCAAACCAATCCTTGGATTGACCACTACAGAAGAAGAAGAAGAAGATCGCGCAGTGACGGTATTGACTGTTGCCTGAAACATCAAAGTAGTATCGTTGCTGAAAAGAAGAAAGATGTGTTGTCAATGTTGAACTACATTCCTGAAGAAGTAAACTTATTCTACATTGAATCCTGTCAGGATTAATAGTGAAAAGTGTTCATATTTCATACTGCTTTTAATTCTAGTCTTTTTGGTAAATATATTTAGTGTTATTATTGTTCGAAAAATATGATTTTACAAAATCAGTGACAAAATACTTCAATGTTTCATACTGTTGAACCCCAGTTTTGTACTGATAAAATCATTTTAATTATATTAACACTTAATCACATGTTTTTGTAAGCTAAATGACATAACACCTTTCAGAGGAAATCTATCGTAGTTTAGCACTTTAACTTATTTCAGATTTAAAAATTACATTATACGCTTTTTAGCTCAGTGTTATTTGCATATGCTTAATATGGTAAATAGTCGAACAAGAATACTTTACTCTAATGCAAATACCTTATTAATATACAATTTTGTTTATAACTAAATAGCAATGTTATGTCACTTAGCACCTTTGAGAATGCCTATTTTCAGCTACGTTTTTTCGTCGAAATGACATTAATAAGTGTAATATGAGTGGGAAATGATCAGAGTATGAAGCATTGGCCAGTGTTGTTTCATTATATCTTCACCCTCCTACCACTTCTTCCGTTTCTTACCACTAGAACTCTATAATCTACTCACAGCATACTGATAACTTTTCTCTTTTAGTTAAATGAAGGTTTTTCTGTTTCACTCTTAAATATTTCACGTCTTTATTATTAGAAGCAATTTATATGAATACCATTCAGTTGATTATTCTAAACACAGTGTTACATATTTGAGTATAATTAATCTTTCTTTTAGGCATTTGTGATGCCCAAAGAAGGTATCCCTTACTACGGCATCACTCATTGGAAGTTCATTGAATACATGAAGATGTACATTCAACGCTACGTTATTACAGAGGTATGTTATGGTAAGCAAAGCTTAGGTCATTATATGATAGAGCTGTAATAATGTTTGTGAAGTCGGAACACAGAGGGAGAAACATGAAAATTCATTTTAAATTAATACGAATTAGACTTAATCTAATGTACAAAACCATCAATACAACACAACAGTGTCACATGCCACACCCAGTGTTTGGTAAAAAAGCCACTAAATGGTACAACAAAATATTCTACGTATTATAGTATAGATTAGAGGGACTTTTTAATTTTGTGCCATGGGAACTTTATTTTATACCCTACTGTAGCTGAGTTTAAAATACAGCTCTACAGACAACTATCAGGATTATGTCGCCGAACAAAACAGATACATGCCTGCCCACCTAGGAAACAAAATACGTGGTAATTAAGCTTCACACCAGTTATATAGTTTAGTCTGTGAAGATTACTAATCACAAAAATGTCATCCCGATGTTAACAGTGAGGAGACTAATTCACGTGCAAAAATAGCGTCAGCTGTACATCAAGGAAGTGTGATGGAAACTTTCTGATGAACGATTGTAATTTTTTACATTTAAAGCTGGCGATTTTAATTCTTTCATAGAACCGTTTATTATTTCTTTTTCTTTGGAGAAACCTTTTGAAGAGGACTTCAGTGGCATAACATGTGTGGAACTTGATCAGGCAGAAAGACGACGACGGCGCGTCACTGGCTTGCTGTCAGGAGAAGAGATCCCATAAAATCCTGCCCTATTGTAGCATATGCATGCACACACATACCTCAGGTGCTGTTACAGTGTTTGCCCGCGCGCTTCAAGCTCACTAGTCTATGCTCTGCTGTCGTAGCGGTCACACAACTTGCTCGTGAAGCTGCTCATACTTTCACAATGTATTCGACTACGGTCGAAAAGTAGATAGGATTTTCGTTTAAGGTGACTGCTAGAAAAAAAAAAAAAAAATGTTACAGCAGCAATGCGGTTATATGCTGAAAGTTATCATGATAGTGCCAAGCTCTCACCACGATTGCAAATATTAAGAACGATATCGAGAAAGTGGAAGCGTCAAGAATAAAATAGATAAATGAAAAGAACTTTCTATTGATGAAACAAAGACAAATAAAGTTTTCCGAGAAGTGACTCAAAGTCCATGTGTCATTTCGAGGCAGCTTGAATGTAAGATTTGGGTCACCCAATGGAATGTCGTGCGAATACTAAATTCCAATTTCGCTGCGTCACCACCTTCATGACAATGAGTTTCAGAATCTGTTTCAGTTCTCCTAGTGGTATCTAGAAAAACTGAGAAGTGAATTTTTGTACGTACAATTTTGGTAACCGATTATGCGTCATTTACAGTCCATGGACAAATCAATCTTCGCAATATGCGCTAAACATCAGCTGAAAATCCACGCTGTCTGAGAGAAGTTGATAAACAATAACCTTGGCCTACTGATGTATGGTGAGGGCTTTTTAAGAATCTCATCATTAGTCCCTGTTCTATTGATGGAGCTGTAAATAGTGACAATTATCTACATTGTGAGATAGGGACGTTGCCTCAGTTATTGGAAGACATCCCAATGGACGAAACGCAATCCAAACGGTACCAGCTTGATGGAGGAGGTGATTTTCTACATTCTGTACTGTCTCCCCGAACCAAGTTCGGTTACTCTACTGGACATATGTTTGGGAGGTGTACGGTTCAAATCCACTTCCAGCTATTCCAATTCAGGTTTTCTATGATTTCTCTAAATCGCTTAACTCAACTGCATAAAATGACGAGATACAGTTGCATCAAGTTGTTTTGGTATTTGAACAGTATGATGAGCTCGGCTCGCTAACGTGCTTCACCAAGTGAATACATGAAGTTCAATTTCTATCTAGTAGATGGCTCTTAAATGTATTCTAAAACGAAGTACACGTCAACTCTACCACATGGGAGCTGAACTTCGTAAACAACTAACTTGGCGAAAAGAGTAGTTTTTGGTGATGATGAGGAGGTTATACAGAAACTTATTGTTACTCCTTTCAACAGTGGTAAGAATGTAAGTGGTCTGTCTTTCAGTGATTCAGGTACTGAAGAACCCCAAACGATAATTCAAAGAGCCCCTCACTATCAGAATGTAATGGTTGTCGGCGTAGATCTTCAAGACAATCATACGACGCGGAGTGAAGGGGTATACTAAGAAATCTTTTATATCATTGATATGAGTTTTTTAAACTCCTTCATTATATACCACAAGATCACTGGAAAGAAAAGAAACTAGTGCACTGATCTCAGGACCAACGTCGCACAGTCCAAAGGAACGGACAGCTATCTAAGTACACTGTCGCAGGCAAGACTCCTGTGAGATTTCACGAAGGAAAAAAAAAATACATGAGCGCATTTTGCAATGCTCGTACCCTCAATTGAGAAGGAAAAACTGACAAAATGGTGTTTTGGAGCTAGTGAGCAGAAAAAAGAAATGAAAGGGCACCCCATTGTAAAAAGTGTGCTATTGCTCTATGTTTAGAAAACTGTTTTGATGTCTACCGTACTCAAACATCATACATCTGATATCTAAAACAGCCATACTAGCTGATGTGTATAAATTATGATTTCACAGCGACCAGTATGGCGTTTACGGGTTGAAATAAAAACTACAATGGGAATCAAAAGTATTTTATCTGCAACATTTGGCCACACCATTCAGCTCCTTCTCTACACAGTAACCACTCAGACACAAACACTTTTCATAGCCATGTATCACCTTCCCCAAACCTTCATAGAGGGAAGGGAATTCCCTACGCTGTTTTGCAGTTCGACATCTGTGCCAAAATGTTGTCTTCACATCCAGCAGTTCATATGAGAGAAGAGACGAAAATCTCATGGAAAAAGCTGCGGGAGCATCTTCGTTGCCCCTTTCATGAAGAAAGAAACTCATGATAGTTTAATCAAATGGCCTGGACGAAATCAGGAGACGCCAGTTTCTATGCATCTTTGCGTATTCGCTGTGACCTCAGAACTCAAAAGTACGACGTGGCACTATAGACTGACATATTAGAGACACTGCGCAACACATACGCTCAAAGCTTCATCAGCTTTTCCGTCCGGTATTAGTTTAGCGACCTCATAAATGCGCTGTTATTGGGTTAAAGCTAAGGTCGACATCCCTCCTTCGAAAGAATACGACAGATTTCCTTTCCTAACCAGAGCTTTCGATCGGTCTCTGACGACCTCGTTGTCGTCGGGACATTAACTGCATTCACTCTTCCTTTGTGTTTCCAGAATCTCTTTTTAACTACCGACGCAAAGGGAAAGGTGTTATAAGTTTAACGTGTATATCTGTATATCTGTCTGCGGCATCGTAGCTCCCATACGAAAAATTCGATTTTATACAGGTTTTTTTTCTGGCAGCTGGTTTAGTAGCAATGGTTCTCACCCGTACCATGTAAGTCTGTTCTGCCGTCTGCATTTCATCAGATAAATTAAGTTAAAATATTTTCCGCCAGTGCACTCACTCTCTCGTTACACGCTACGCAGTACGTAAGAGCTACATTGGTTCAAATGGCTCTGAGCACTACGGGACTTAACAGCTTTGGTCACCAGTCCCCTAGAACTTAGAACTACTTAAACCTAACTAACCTAAGGACATCACACACATCCATGCCCGAGGCAGGATTCGAACCTGCGACCGTAGCAGTCGCGCAAAGAGCTACATTAAGTTAGGTAATACCAGAATGTAGAGCTCCAAAAGATCTAAATGAAAGCCCCATACAACATATGTTTATCTTCTGCGGTTGACCAACAATATTGATTTTTGGCTTTAAAGTCGCCCACTTCGGCACCTACAAAGCAAAGAAAGGGTGATAGTGACTCAGTTTAAAAAATAAACATATGCTCTTGCAGGTTTTTTCTAGTTCTTTTTTAGGTCTACAGTTCAGCACTAAACCTAATAATTTAGAAAGCCTATTGCAAGAGAGCATAATAGGAGCCCACTTTCTTCCCACTTGATTTAGAATTATCGTCAACGTTTATTGCTTGTGTTACCTGCGCTAGCTAAATATATGCTAAAACGTGGTCAATGAATATATGTGTGAATTAAAAAGAGAAACATGTAAATCACGTAAGTGAAAGAGATCGCAAGTTGCAATTTCGTGTATTGTGTGTATTTGTGTGAAGGGGGAGTAGACTGTCAATCGTACGAGGGTAATCCCAAAAGCAAGGTCTCCTATTTTTTATAAAGACATTGACTCGTTTATTTCTATAATGGTTTACATCAGTTTACAGCTTGAACATTCAGCTATTTTTCAACATAATCACCATTTCTGTCGATGCATTTTTGTAGACACTCAGGCAATTTTTGTATGCCCATGTCATACCAGCTCGCCGCCATGCTGTTCAGAAAGTTATGAACGTCTTCTTTCACCTCGTCGTCGGACCTGCGTCGCTTTCCGGCCAAATGCGCTTTTAACCTAGAGAAGAGGTGCTAGTCACTGGGCGCCAAGTCAGGACTGTAGGGTGGGTGGGTGATTCTGTTCCACTGAAACTGTCGCAGGACAGCAACGGTTTGCCGAGTGATGTGTGGGCGGGCGTTGTCATGGAGAATGTGTGCGCTCTTGCTCAACATTCCTCTTCTCCGGTTCCGAATTGCCCATTTGAGTTTTTTCAGAGTCTATCAGTACCTGTCAGTGTTAATTGTGGTTTCAGTGGGCATAAAGTCGACTAACAGTACCCCTTTCCGATCCCAAAAAAGGTTGTCATGACTTTACCGGCAGACTGTGTTTGTTTGAATTTCCGCGGCCTTGTCGAAGAAGGATGCCACCACGGCGTAATTGTTGCTTGGTCTCAGGTGTAAAGTGGTATTCCCAGATTTCGTCACCCGTGACAACTGAGTCCAGAAAGTTGTCCTGTTCGGCTGCAAAACGGCGAAGAAATGCGTGGGAAGCACCAACTCGTTGCCGCATGTGGTCCTCAGTCAGCATCCGTGGTACCCGTCTTGCGCACACCTTCCGGTAGTTCAATGTTTCCGTTAAAATTCTGTGTGCAGTGCTTCGGGAAACCTCAGGAACCCACGAGCAGAAATCATCCAGGGTGACCTGTCGACCTTCACGCATGTTTTGCTCAACCTTCAACACTGTCTCCTCAGAAATTGACGGTCTCCTACTCCTTTGTTCGTCGTGAATTTCGGTTACACCAGCTGTAAACTCTCTACACCACTTACGAACATTTTTGACATCTATGCACGACTCGCCATACACTTCCGTCAATTGGCGATGGATTTCAATCGGCGCAGTGTCCTTTGCGTTCAAAAACCGAATAACTGCGCGCAATTCGCACTTGGCGGTAACATCCAACGGAGCTCCATTCTCAACGGCTGCCAAGCCAAGACTAAGCGCCTCTGCGCGGCGTGCACGTGTTTACACACAGTGCGTGAAGCACTCTTCATAACAGTGTGACCAACTGACACACAAGCAGAGTTCCGTACTCATAAAAAAATAGGAGACCTTACTTTTGGGATTACCCTTGTACTATGTCTACTAGTAAGGTATGAAGTTTAAAAAGCGTGTAATAGAACTTGAATCAACAATCTAAAAAAACTCCAAGACAAAAAAAAAACCTGTAAAAAGTAAAAAAATACTACTGCCCCCTTAAGTTTAATGCCAGTAGTGATATTTTTATTCAGGCATCGTCACATTGGGGGCAAATATCAAAACAACAATATCAAATTGTTGAGTCTAATAAGTCTTAATTAATCTAATCTGAAAAATTCGCAATATACACGTAACTGTCAATGAGGCGTGCTCTCGCGCGCCTGCCTGTCCGGGTCACCGCAGTTGGTCACGACCTGCGTGCCGCAAACACCCCGCGCGACTCGTGCTTGCTGTTTAATGATGTGTGAGTTAGTATTCTATTATCAAACCATTGCATGACATAGGCCTCGTAAGACAGATAACTACAAGAGAGTAAGTTCGTATGAAACTATGGAAGAAAACTGTATATAAGAATAAGGAACTCTATTCTTTAACACTGTTAGGCTAATGTTAAGCACATATTGGTTTCCATATTTTACGTAACAAGTAATTATAACTTCACTAGCTATTTTGAGGTGTAGATGTGGGACGCGAAGGCCTGGAAGAAATGACACTAATCAGAAGTGGCTTATACTGGGCAAAAATGAAAGTATGCTGTTCTAGAAAGGAGAGCTGCTGTGAACTACTTTTTTTTTATTTACTTAGCGGTCCCCCACGACGACGACGCTTGGATCAAAATATTACAACTTATATTAAACTTAAATGAGCAAAGCATTCTTTTTTACTTTTTAGGGCTTTTATAAGGTTTTCTAAATTTCTAATTTAAGCTTTACTAGCATCTAGGATTACATGTATCGTTTGTAAGGGTCAATGTATTGAGCACTAAATATGACAATAAACAGATTTGAGTTACATATTAGCTTACATTTGCTACAGTAGGCAGATGTTTGTAAATCCAGTTCTCCAGTTGGAATGGCGGCGGTTAGCGGCGCTGCTATCTTGTTACTGTTTAAATAAGCTCGACACATGGTATGTCGCTGAAGACCTCCCGAAGGCTCTTTCCTCTTGCACATAAAATAGCAGATAATTCCATTAAAAACAGAGAGAAAATGGAAAACATAGTAGTTCGTCCCGCCGATATAAACTCTAAATGTTACTTGCGTACGTCAGAAATTTCGTCACGTTTCCGCTGTACCTGGAAATAGTCACTCATTCTAGAGACGTCGGGGTCGATTATCTTAACTGAACCCCCCCCCCCCTCGTATGAAGGGTCATCGCACTATTAAAGCTATAACAGTGTTACAAAATCTCGCGTAATATCGCATAAAATAATTCAGTGTTTTGCCATTTACAGTAGCCTATGAAACGTTTCTTATTCTAATGCTGCATAAAATATGTCGAGAGTCACCATGTGTACTAGATACCTTCAGTAGGCTGTTTTCCTAACGTCGTGATCCTTGAATGATCCATAAGGTTACCCTGGCTGTATTTTAATGCAGCCTTAGCACGGGAATCGTTCCGTGTCTACTGAAAATGACTGGTAATCAGAAATGAATTTGGCCACTGAAATATTTTATGCAAGATTTTGATCGTAATTAAGGAAAAATGCGCTCGCTGTTGCTATCACCAAGCTAAGTGGGACACTTAGATATTATTAAAAACTGAGAGATGCACGAACACCAACAGGTGACCATCAATTGTGCAACATCTGTTACCTTCATTAAGATAGAATCCCTGATGGCATCATAGTTTGTCCAAGCCATTCCACCTACAAAACTCTGACTTTTCTAGATTCATAGTAACATCATATTCTTTGAAAATACTTAATAACCTAGTCCAAAATCTCAATGTATTTTTTCCAACTATCTTCAGCAAATGAAACATCTTCATTGTAAGTGATTAATCTTTTTATCACATCTGCTGGAAGATTGCTATTAAAGCCTCTGATAAATGCAGACAAACTGACGTTCATCCCAAAGGGCAACTTGTTAAATTGATAATAGGCGCCACAAAATAAATATGCTTTAAATTTATTACATTAAATTTGCGACTCAAGCAGCCAAAAACTACACTTAAGTCAATATTAGGCATGACTCAAATACCACGAAAGTTTTGCAAGATTTCATCTAATGTCAATGGTCTGGCAGTTTCTAGCATTGTAATTTTATTTATTCTCTAGAATCTGAAACCAAATAGTACCATCTTTCTTCTTAAGAACCACCACCAACAGACTATTGTGTGAACTGACAGAAATGACAGCATGCTCAGTCACACATTGCTGCTACATTTTCTCAGCCTCAGCCTTCACTCTCTCTTTATAAATCAGTGGTGTGGGATATGGTCCGATAAAACCTCTTTGTTTTCTTTAATACTGAACTGACATGAAAAACCCTTAGTTGCGTGAGCATGTTTGGGAAACACTGGAGAATAAGTTCAAAGTACACCAAATAAATTTCTTTCATTACTTCTTCCCCCATCTCAACACACTGATCACAACACCATATTTCGTGTGAAATACAAATACTGCAAAATCGCTTAAGCACACCCTGAGTCCATCTCTCCTTGGTGTGTAGACAAACAATCTGTGTCTAAAATTGTATCAATTACCAACCTTGGTACAGTCACAAAATTTCCAGGATCCCTATTAACTTTACACAGAAACTCAGTACCAACTTGTCTCTTCACCTCTACAATTTTTCCATTAATCCGCACCGCGTTTCAACTTAGTTCACACTAAAGAAAGAGTAGCACCTCTGAAATTCTGACCCACTCAACACAGACATCTAGCTATTCATATCTAGAACACTAGACAAAACAACTCCATTGGCGTTTATTAGAAACACTGGAGCCACAAAGGAATTTTTTCCCATCTCTCACTAGCCAAAAGTTCCCTCAGATCTTCGAAATTCAATATATTCATTGGTTCATAGCCATAGCTTGTCATATTTGCAAGACCTCAATTGTCTGCTGGCAGCAACTGTCCATTATATGGCTGCTAGCTCTCATTGTTCCTTAAATCTGCTGATTATACCTCCACAGTGCATGGACCTGAACCTCTGACATCCCAGCGACCATCTCTGCCATTTCCTCTACTGCCGTGATTATGACCAAAGTGCCAAACATTTCAACGTCGTTCTGAGGCCTCCTTTTACTTTATCCATATCTCTCACAAAATCTATTAAATGGCCCACAATCATAATTCTAACTTCTCTGTAGCCACGGATCAGGATAACAGAACTGATCGTCTTTCTTGCCACAAACATTCTCATCACTTTTGTTATATTCCATATCTCACAATAAACTCTGACAAGCTTTCATATCATCTTTACACCTTCTAGCAAGAATAATGTTGCATAAACAAGAAGGATGTTTCAGAAGATAAATGCTAATGAACTCAGCATGACTGTAAGGATTGTACAGAAATTGATTTTTGATGACATACCTTTATGTTCAAAGAATTAATCAAGACTGCTCGAACCAGAATGACTGAAATTTGTACCATGAAAAGAAAGTGTTCTGCTGTGCCCTGTGCTGTCCTACGCCAATATGCTCACAAGAACAAGTGTATAACTTCTTTTTTAGTTTAGCAACCATTCCCACTAATCAGCAGTTGCCAGTTCTCAGATGCCCCAAACTTATTACCTGCCAAACTTCTCCTGATAGACCTCTCCTTTCCATTGCTTTGTCTAATCCCATCCATGTTTCCCTTAGCCTTCCTTAGTTCCTTTTTCCAGGCAGAGTTGAGTAAACAATGCAGTAGTTGTTCTTTCATTTATCCGATGTATCTATATTGTCACAGTGCTCAAGCATTAGTCCTGTCTGTGAATGGTGCGACTACATCCATCTCTATACTTATTAATTCATTTGTAAGTCCATTTATGTGGGGTCGCTCTATGAGCCATACGTCAGAATGCTTTCAGCCGCAGCATGTAGCAGTACTTTCTTTGTTCATCTCGATATGTCCTGACACCAAAAGATGCCATTTAATGATCTAATGTCTAGTCTTATCAATTAGCGATTCCATATACTTAAACATTTCCACATTTCGTAGCCTTGCATACTCAAAATCCAAATCCTTACCTTACCCACTTCCAACAACAAAATATTCTGTTTTATCTATACTGACTGTTAGTCTCCAGTGTTTATAAGTGTTCATTAACAGTCTTATTTGATACATGGCACCATCCTCATCCGGAGCTATAAGTGCTTGATAGTTGGCTAAAATTAATGAATGTAAGATTTGATGCTGTACTGTCACACCCAAACACTTGCAATGTCTACTCCAGTAACCAAGAACAGCTTCTAAATACAACTTAAATAAGGTTGATGACATACAGTATGCCTGTCTTAGCTTCTTACTTGTTTTAAAACTTTGTGATAACTTACACCCAACCTTCACAGTTGCCTTGTATTGGTGATATATAGTTTCCACCAAGTTCGTTAATGCACCATCCACTCCATCCTTCCCTGTGCTGTCCATAAAAAACCCCTTGGCACAGAATCATAGCCCTTTTCTAAATCAAAAAACGCCAAACTGAGTTCTTGACTTTTTCAGAGCATTTTCTGGCGTACATAAAAAATGTTATCAACATAGTTTTTCTCAGCAGTAAAACCCGACTGTTTCTGTGATACAACAAGCTGTGCAAGATTTTCCAGTCTGTTCTTTGCTTTACCACTGAAATACCTCCTTCCTGAAGCTATTACACTTCTTCCCCTGTAATCAGTCAGATCTCTCCTGCCCCCTTTCTTACATATGGGTGTAGTGTGTGATACCTTTCATTCTTAGAGTAATTCATCTCCTCAAACCACTTTATTAAAAACAGGTACTAGTACTGCTAATGCTTTATGCCCTGTTTACTTGAATAATTCCGTTACTATACCATCAGGACTCGTTGCCTTTCATTCTTTGATTCTTGAAGGACCTGATAAACTCCATTATCACCACCTCTTCCACAGGATAAATCTCCACTTCTTTCTGCTCTTCTTGAAACTATTCTCTATCCTCTGCAACAAGATCTTTAAAATGTGTCTTCCATTTAAGAACAGCAGTCATACTGGCATCCTCCTCTAATTTAAGTAGGAGTTCTCAGTTGACATATAAATCGCCAACCTTCTGATCCCATGCTTTATCCAACTAAAGACTCTTCATTGTCATATTTCTTCCCCCACAACTCTTCTTTGCCTCAGATAACCATCCTTCTTAGTACTCTCTTAATTGCATTCTATTGAGCTCTATCTTCCTTTCTTTTAGCGCTTCACCATTTCTGGAAGGCAGTCTTATTTTCTTCAGTCCTTTCTCTCCAGGCATGAGTCATCCAATCAGCATCCCTCCCTCATTGTCCGTATCTCCACAGTTTCTAATGACCTCAATGTCGATGGGATGTTGAACCCTACTCTTCATTCCTTCCTTTCTTTACTTCCAAGAGGCCCCTAACTGCTCCCAGTAAACATGAATTTAAGTCTTCATTTACTGAAGCTGCAGTTCTGTCCTTATTCACTCTGTGTTTCTGCTCAACCTTTCCTGGTACAGATCTCATATACTCCAGTGCGAAAGAAGCCCTATATTTGGAGGTCGAATTTTTATACTAAGTTCTTCTTTCTCTTTCCTCTCTACATATTTGGCTCTCAGGTCGGATTATGACTCTTCGCAATACTGTGTGGTCATATGATTCACATTCTAGCCCTTGAAACTCTCTTACATCTTGAACTACCGAACTTCCATCCTGCTTGGCAATTACTAAATCTACGGTTGACCTTAAGTTCCTAATTTGTTGAATCCATATGTTCTTATAGATGTCCTGCTTGCTGGAAAAACCAAATCATAATTTGACATTATATCTGCTGACATGCTTCAATTAATCTACTCCTACTGATGTTCAGCGTTTCATCGCCAAATTTCCCAGCCACACTATTATTTATTCGAGGCCCAACTCTACTGTTTAAGTCGCTGAGAACAAACAATTTCTGATAGGGAACAGTCGCTTCAGTCATATCCCTAAAGCAGTCTAACTACTCCCCTTTATCACTGATGGTAGCATCATCACTGGGATCACATGTTGCTCTTATGGCCACAAAGTTTTTCATGACAGAGCCCTTAAATAAAAAGTTCTCGGTTTACTTGTCAAATAAAATTGGAATAAGATTCCAAGCTTTTGATGATTGCCTCCATCACTGAAACTATGGAATTTCATCAGAATTTGACGTGACAAGTAAACCAATAACATTTTACACAAGCTTATGTTGCCATTACAGCCACTTTACAAAAAAATTTCAGTCAACCACTTCAGGAATCTGACATTTAGCTCCTCCTAGTTCTTTACTCTTCCTTTCTGTCTGGTCTTTATCAGAATAAATGTGTATTATTTTCTCATACAGTTTTCATCTTCAAAACAACCATTCAAAAATTCAGTCTTATAACCAATAGGCCAAGTGGGCAGGAGTAAATAATAAAATTGCTGTGACCAAGCATGAGGATGAACACTATTTGACACATTTCTGGACACTAAATTTGTTAACAGATAAGAAATGATTTTACTCAAAACCAGATATGCCTTCATGACATACTTTTTCATGACTGAAATGACCACAGTTTTAATGATATCTTCTCATATCGTTATGAGACACAGGATATGCCTTATGTTAATGACCTGAATCTACATAATGATTTACATGAACTCTGCAGTAACAGTGGCTGTACTTTCACCTCACTTTCCTTTGGTGTTAGGTACACACTCATTTAATTCCTGACCTAACTCTATTCATGTCTTATGAATCTCCACCTGACTTTCATTAACCTTATCAATGACCCCATCTCTTCAGATTCACTAACACCTATAGGCATAATACCACTGGAGTTCTGTTCAGCATTAACAACCAACTGTGTAACACAAGTTGTCAGATCATCAGCCTTCTTAATTTATTGTTTAATCTCTTCCTTATTTTCTGATATTTCCATTTGATCTAATGCCTATTACTCAAAATTCTCTTTTGAACTCTGTAGTGCTGTACATAATTGTTTGAAACTTTTTATTGTTTCTGAGTAATAACTTCTTGGATAGGCATCACCTCAAATCTCTCGAACAAATCTCTTTTATTCATCTGACCTTACTCTCATGAAGTCAGAAAGTCATTTTGTATCTTCTTATTCTATTTACTAACAACCTCCTGAAATTTATTCTGCTCTTCCTGAACAATGGCAAGTTTATTTTCAACAATAATAGTCCTGAACAGAACTCCTTTGTTAACTGCATATTAAGTACACCAGGTCCTCTGTAACCTCTTCCTCAATTAATTCAAATTTTTCCTCTGAACTGTGGATCTACCCCTGTGAAGTAATAATATTAGCTTGCTGTTCTCTTGCATTTGCTTCTAATCTCACAGATAACTCCCTAGCAACTGGCATATAATCTTTCTCCTCATTCCTCACACTAATCTGTATCTTCTCATCAAGTCCCTTTACAACAGTTTTCAGTTTGTTACTAAGTCCCTTTACATTAACTACTTGTTCCTTGTTTTCCACCTTCATAGCTAATAGTAACTTTATAATATTCTGAATAAAACTAGTTTAAGTGAATTGACATCCTGCCATTCAACTACAACATGACAAGCTCCTGAAGCCCCTGCTGACACACCAAAACTACTAGTAAGCTTAAGTGGGTGAACCATGCTATATTCAATTGCGCCCTAATTATGCAAACATTCCTGATTTCTTGATTCACAACATAAACATCTCTGACTCAAGCACTTTCACTTGAATAACCAACAAAACACAAGACTTAAACTCTTCTCAGAAACAATCAGATATTCAATCAAAGCAAACATCATATCAAGAATATTCAGAGTTCACCAAAACACAACTTTAGGAGTGAATTGTTTAAAGAACTCTAAAAATTGATCAAAAGTGTCATCTGTATGACCAAAAAGTCCCAGAACATTCTTAATGTTCCCTCAGTATAGTCAACACTACACCAGATCAGACTCACTAACAAATTTTATCAAAGTACATGTCTCAAAGTCATATAAAAATAAGTGAATAAATTAGGTAAATTATAGTTTGCTCATTTACATTCAGTCAACTCTGTATCTAACCTCTAACACTTGAAAATACATGTGCGGACATATGTTTTTCGAAGGTTTACCACAAGTTACAAAGACTGATTCACTAAGAAAAATTACACCTTCAGCACTATCAACTTCTCCAGAATATCAGTAGACTTCCACATAAAGTTTCCCTTACTAACAGCTGATCTAGAAGCTGAAAAATTAACAACAGAATAAACAACTTTTCTCAGTCAAAAATATAATGAACAAACATCCATACTTATAAATAAATATCCCACATGACATATTACTGTAATGAAAAATAAAAATTAGCACTGCAAGAAAATTGCAACGTTAAAAGGACGAAACATTTCAACAAATTGTGAAATATCTGTCATCTAACATGCAAAAAACCAATAAGAGAGTGGTATAGTTTCTCCATTTAAACATAAGACAGTAATATCCCTCTCATTTGAAGTTGTTGTTCCATATATTTTCAGACAAACACAAGTTTGAACGAAAATCGTAATTACACCCTAACTCCATATTATTCCTCCAGTACTCCACACTTTCGCAAGATGGCGGCGAGTATAGACGTTATAGTAAACTGCTCCGCGAAATTTAGTAGTATTATTGATATAAATTGCGTATTGTGCAATGAAGAGGTTATAGAAGGTATCAGATTGTGTCCAGTGATTAATAAGTGGATTCACTCATCGTGTTTGTGTAAAATAAATACGACAGATCACTCATGTTGTTGTGGCCAGGCGCAGTGTGATCCACAAGTAACTACTCTCACGAAATTTTTAAATGGTCACAATGAATCCGTTGAAGATTGTTTAAAACAGGATTTACAGAATGCAAGAAAATACGTCCTCGACATTGAAAAAGTGGTAAGTTCTTTTGAAAAAAGAAGAAACTCGGAAGAAAGTGTTATTTGTAATCCTTTCCCTAATCCTATAGAAACGATCCATTCAAAACATCATAAACCTATGTTAACATTATTCTCGGCAAATACTAACAAGTGCAGCAAGCTGTTATTATACAGGCCTACTGAACAATTAAATGCTGCGAGTGTGATGTTTAAGTCTGCCAATGATGAAAACAGCAACCTCAAAAAAGTGAGTTGAACTTGTAAATCTACAGGGAAGAAACTTAATGTCAATCCAGTGCCAAATAAAAGTGAAATATGTATATTAGGAGATAGCCATGCCAAAGGAGTAGCCAGTATAATGATAGCTATGCAATCTCGCTACAAAATTACTAGTGTTGTGAAATCAGGTGCACCTCTTGGCGAGATTGTGAAAAACTGTGAAAAGCTAACAAAAAATTCCTCTGTCTGTGTCATAATAGGTGGTGCAAACGATGTTTATCGTAATGAAAGCCATCATGCAACAAGAGCACTCAAAGAAACTTTGGAGAAACTCTCACATATAAAAGTTTTCGTGCTTAGTGTTCCACATAGGCATGACTTAATAAGTAGCTCGTGTGTTAACCTAGAAATTAACAAAGTCAACAGGAAAATAAGAAAACTCTGCTGCAGTTTCCCACAGGCTACCTTTATTGACGCAAACAGCATGGAGAGAGCTCACTTTACAAAGCATGGTATGCACAGGAACACACAGGGAAAGGAAGCTATGTGCAAACAATTGTTAAATTCTATTAACTGCAACACAGTGGAAGGTCATGCTGTAATTCCTCTGCCAGTATGCTTAACAACAAAATAGAAGAAAATGAATGGATCAGAAGTTTCAGTACCTAGATGCTCAGATGATTCTGTTTCTTCACCAAACAGAGATAACTCAATGGTTACATGTCCTGCAGAAGATGAAAAGGCAGCATTTCCACTCTGTGAACCTACAGCAACACCACTTGTGCACCTGCCTACATGCAGTTCGTCAAAAATATCACTGCCAGCAGAAACACCAGCTGCAACAGCAGTACAACCCCTGGAGCCTACAGCAACAGCAATCTTATCCCCACCTGCAAGCAAGTCAATAGCTTCATCATCTCCAAGGGAATTGACAGCATCAGCTCAAGGTAAATCAACAAGCAAGTCATCAGTTTCATCATCTTCAGTAAAGAAGGAAGCATCTACTGAAGAAAAATCGACATCATCACAGAGAACAGGAGGTAAACGTAAAGTTGTGTGTCCTCCTCATCTGAAGGATTTTTTAACCACAGGCATGAGAAAGAAGAAACCACCAAAATAGGTAATAATCCAAACAACTTCTCCATTTTTCATCAAAACATAAGGGGAATAAGAAGCAAACTAGATCAATTAGAAGTTAACATAAATAACAAAAACTTTATGAACAATGCTCAGATCTTATGTTTCTCATAACACCATATTACAGAAGGAATTGAAATGTTACATATAGACAGTTATAGCCTTGCCACCTACTACTGTAGAGATAGCATGAGAAAAGGTGGAGTAGTAATTTTCATTAAGAATAATTTAACTTTTAGATCTGTAGATGTAAGGAAATATTGCAGTGACCAACAGTTTGAAGTGTGTGCAATAGAAGTGACATTAAACAGTTCCAAATTAATAGTAGTTACAGTGTACAGGGCACCAGGAACCAATTTCACAGTCTTTATGGTTCAGTTAGAATTGTTACTATCAACCTTATTTTCTAAAAATAATGACATTATCTTACTTGGGGACTTTAATGTCAACTTCGCAATGGAATGCAACAACAAAGTAGAGCTCCAGAATTTGCTGAGTTCCTACAATCTTACATCAGTGGTTGACTTTCCTACTAGGATCACACCTGACTGTCAATCTCTGATAGACAATATATTTTTAGATGTAAATTTATACCAGAACTTCACTGTCACTGCAATAGTAAATGGCATATCAGACCATGATGGACAGCTCCTCACTCTACATGACTACAGACCTGTCAAGAAAGCAGTCCCATCCTGGAAGGCAATCAGACTTATGAACAAAGAGACCCTGGAATTTTTTAACCATAAGCTGCAGCATGAAGATTGGAATTCAGTTCGCAGAGTAGATGATGTTGATACAAAGTTCAACATATTCATAAATGAATTCCTATCCCACTTTGAAGAAGCTTTTCCTAAAAAGTTTGTTAGGAACAATATTTCCTCGTCCTTAAAGAAGCCGTGGATCACAAAGGGTATTCGAGTGTCATGTAAATATAAGAGAGAACTTTATGTTGCAACCAGAGGGTCAAGGGACAGAGAATTAATCAGCCATTATAACATGTATTGTAAAATCCTAAAGAAAGTTATTCAGACATCAAAAGCACTGTATTATGTAAAAGAAATTGATAACTCCAATAATAAAATGAAGACTGTCTGGCAAATAGTTAACAAGGAGACAGGGAACAATAAAAAAAGAACTGTAGAAAACTTCATAATCAAACATGAAGGGAATCTTGTGCAAAATCCTGAGATCATAGCTGAAATCTTTAATAAACACTTCCTGTCAGTGTCTGAGCAAATAGGCTGCAAGGGTTCTGTGAATGATGCCCTGACCTTTTTGCGAAATGCTTTCCCTAACAAAATCATCCAAATGCATATTAGACCTGTTACAGTATCAGAAATTGAAAGAACAATTGCCTCCATGAAAACCAAGAACTCCTGTGGAGTAGACAATATTTCTAGCAAATTGTTAAAGCAGTGTTGTACTTCTGTAAGCAATATACTGTGTCATATTTTCAATGCCTCTTTGCAGCAAGGAATTGTTCCTGATAGACTAAAGTATGCTATCGTGAAGCCTCTCTTTAAGAAAGGGGAGAAAACTGATGTTAAAAATTTCAGACCAATATCTAAAGCTCATGTATTCTAGAATTTTAGAACACCTACATAAATTCAATATTCTCAGCAAACATCAGTTTGGTTTCCGGAAAGGTCTGTCAACTGAACAAGCAATATATGCTTTTATAGATAAGGTTTTGGAATCTCTAAATGAGAAAATGGTGACAACAGGGTTATTTTGTGATTTATGTAAAGCCCTTGACACTGTGAACCACCAAATACTGTTACTGAAGGCAGACCATCTAGGAATAAGTGGTGTAGCAAATAACTGGCTTCAGTCATACCTGACAGAGAGGAAACAGAAACTAGTCTTAGATAATTCAGACAATTTGTGTGGTGGAATGATTTCATCGGAATGGAGAGACATAAATTGTGGAGTTCCACAGGGCTCTATTCTTGGTCCTTTACTGTTCCTGTTATTTATAAATGATTTACCTTATTCTTCAATGATTCAGTGCAATTTTACCATCTTTGCAGATGATACTAACATAATGGTTAATGGTCTTAAATGTGAAAATGTTCAAGAGTCTGTTAATACTATTCTTATAGATTTAATGAAATGGTTTACTGCAAATGGTCTTTCACTTAACCTGAGTAAGACTAATTATATTCAGTTCACCCCAACTGCCAAAACTGAGGAAGAAATGACTGTTAAATATGCCACACAGGTCATAGAAAGAGTGGAAGTAACAAAGTTTCTAGGAGTGAAGATTGACTGTAGAGTAAACTGGTCCCATCACATTTTAGATCTTTACAAGAGACTCAGCTCTTCAGTTTTTGCAATGCGAATCATCTCTGTCAGTGCAAACTTAAGCATTAAAAAAGCTGCATACCATGGTTACTTCCATTCTTTGATGGCATATGTAATTATTTTCTGGGGAAATCAACCTCTTGCAAAGAAAATATTCATTGCTCAGAAGCGTGTTGTAAGAGTGATGTCTGGTGTAGATCCTAGATGCAGCTGCAGAAGCCTATTCCGGAATCTGGGAATTCTTACAACTACTTCTCAATATATATACTCACTTATGTGTTTCATAAGTAAAAACACTGATTTATACAAATGTAACAGTGAATACCATCAGTATAACACAAGGAGGAAACATGATTTCCACACTGAAGGTAAAAATTTGAAGATTGTGCAGAAGGGTGTACAGTCCTCTGGTATAAAGATATTTAATGCTCTTCCTCCAGAAATCAAATGTGAAATTGCCAACAAATCTACATTTAAAGAGCTTCTGAGGCAATTTCTTTTAGCCATGTCATTTTACAGTTTGGAAGAGTTTATGAAACACAGTGAGAAACGGCCTTAAAATAAGATGTACTATCATATAAATTGAACATTAAGCTGAACATTCTTGTCACATATGTAACTCTTTTAGTGTTAACTGCTTATATTTAACAGTCTGGGTTATATGACCTTTTCAGGTTTAATTTACTTTGTTTTATACCTGTAATCTGTAGGTCTAAGGATTCTCATTCCATTATATTGTGTTATGGATCATTGTAGTGGTTAAGTAACTTTATATTCTTTACCTGTAAACATAGTGTACAAGTACTTGTCATTGACAATGTAAAAATTGACACACACTACATCCATGTGAAATTGTCACAGTTGGATCCATGGTGTAAGAAATAAATAAATAAATAAATCATTGTTTTAGTTCTCAGGATAATTTCAATGAGTGATCACAAATAGCCTCGACTCACCTTCTACTTCACATATGAAGATCAATTTCTCTCTGCAGTACATGAGCAATACAGCAACTCCTAACCACAGTTTTCATACCCCAGCTATAAACGAAAATTTAAAACTATTACCTTCTCTCTAACTTAGCTGCATATTCTTCCAACAATATCAAACAAGCTGACAAGTATCAAATAGCACTAAACTACAGAAAATCTATTTTCCAGAGGATCATCATAGTAATTCCAATTTATGACATACATTTTGTATTTAGTATTCAAGTAGTCATTGATTATTAAGTTGCTTGCAAAACATGAATATCAATGTAAAGTTATACATTCTCATTAAAGGTAGCAGTATCAACATCTTTAAGTAAAACATTTAATCATAAATATTGCAGCTAACTGAGACAACTGTAGCTGAAAAGCAATTAGGAACTCACAGAAAAGAATAACTATGCAATGATAACCAATAGGTGTAATAAATGAAAAGTGCTACTTTGCTTTTGTTTCACCGAAGAGCAAATACAAACTTGCACTTTTCATTTATTATAATGTTATTCTACCAAGAACCATACACACACACAGCAATATGTGGTTAAATAATCTTGCACAGTTGAAATTGGGCTTTTAATAACTATTTTTTGTACGCTGACTTGTGAATGATGATCCATCAACAAAGTGATTAAGAACTGAAGGAGTATTTGCATTCTTCTAGTAGCGTCCAACAGTGCACATGAGAATGTTTCTTTAGTTTTGAAATCATTGGCTTTAAGCATAAAAGAATAGCTGAGCCATCAATGTCAATACAAAAATTATGAATATGATTTGCATCTTATATCACAATAATGTGTAAGATCACTCTACAGCACTTTTAGCAAGCATTGTTCATTGAAACAGCACTCATTAACCTATCTTTCTGCATCTCCAACATAGTATCAAGCAACGGAAATTACTCAATACTAATGTTTAATTAATGCAATTCAATATGTTGTCTCTCAATATTCATGGGTCATGACTGTAAATCAACAAGTTCCAGCAGTTTTGCAACCATTTAGTGGGCCATTGTATTACACATAAGTATGACTTGTTTTGGTTATGCTTAATTCAACTTCATAAGAAATGTGCAAAATCTTGTGTTCTCAGTACATGACTTGAGACACAGCAACAGCTTTTTTAAATTCTGGATATGATGACGACCTTGAAACTGCAGCATCACAGACTGAAAAGATAATGTTAGTCACTATATTCAGTTTTCACTTAATGAAAATAAAGCAGCCTATGAGTTTCCATCTCTCCATGTGGTAGAATACTACCACTTGCCATGAAAGTGTAGTAAACAGAGTAAACAGTACAGAAATGTGGCAAGCAGTCCTGAAATAACTTAACCACTTCACCCAAGTTCTACCCACCACAAGAAATTTTAATAGTCCCACCCAATTCTTACATAATTGTAGACTATGAAAACCAACGCACATTGACACCATACAAGGTCAGTCTGATTCCCAAATCAGAAGTCAGAACAGACCTCCAAATAAAGATCCATGAACTAGAATGACATAAGCTATTTCAAATCAAGAAAGTCTCATGCCTTCTAATCTGTTAAGGCTTACCATTGGCTGAAAGACAAACTGAAAGTGCCTGAGTGACTATGCAAAAAGGTTACTCAGAGACTTCAGTCGAAGCTGAATACAGCAAAAACATGCAACATGTTGCAAAAGACAACTGTTGTGATCTACTAAATGCAAAGTATAGTGGATAAAAGTGAAACTGCTGGATGAACAAACAACTTTTAACATACAATTTCACATTGAGTGGTATTTATGCTTAAAATATAGTTTAATTTTTAGATATAATATTTGTAATTTCAGGTTTACAATGATCACCTGGTACCATCAGTGGACCCAGAAGTGAGACAATGTAGATTTTCATGGGAAACTGATGGACTGAAACATTATAAACGATACTCGCAAAGTATATGTATTTTGGAGTGTAGGAGGCAAAAAGAACTGGAAATTTGTGGTTGCAATACTCCCTTGATGCCATTTGCAGGTATGTATTCTCATAACTGTTGCATATTGCAATTTCCATCACTGCACATTCTCAAAAGCCACTGCTGTTGTTCCAGTAGATCTCAGTGTCTACATCATACAAAATGTATTTCATATTCATCAAATGTGCTGTAATCACAGTATTGTACTGATGAAGTAAATATATGGTTTGGAAGCAATTTATTGGTCAACTGAAAATGTATACAACTCATAATATACGGAGAAAAATCGCATTCAATCTGACAATATTCCTTGAAACTGTGTTGAGGACGAATGCGTTGTTTGGTTTAGGCCAACATAAATACTGAGTGACGTAATTAATTTCAGTTTGAGCACACGAGTTGCAATGTGGCTGTTGCATTCTTGAAGTTCAGTTACATAGAGCAGTGATGGATTTGTTAGGCCCTTGTTTATGTGTTAATTAAAGCTGATTACATTTATGAGATTATTGCACTTGATTTACCATATACAGTTATCAATAAATAAATGACATACGTGTAAAAGCTACATGAATTAATTTAGTACATTATAATCTATTCATTTTCATAAAATGGTATGTTTTTGGCAGTGGTTAGTTAATTTCAGTTACCCCTTATAGAAAAATGATTAGAAAACGATTTATATTTTTAATTTACTATAATTACACTATGATAAAAATTAGATGTCCATTACATGAATGAAAAATTTGGTAATAAGTTGTGTTGTTTCTCTGTAGCATACACTTTTCTCGCATTGAAACGTACTCCCGTGTGACTCTATTCTGTAAAAAGCAGATGAGTTGTGTGTATCGTCTCCAACATCGGCAAGATCTTTGTCCCTCCATCATCTGCAGTTCGTGAATTCTGTTCAACACGCTTTCTTTATGTAACCTAAATATCTCTGCACTTGTTGCCGGCTATGACATACGCTGCGTGTGCACCCACCCGAGCTGGTCAGAGAATGGTGCTTGAAAGCTGATTCTACTTTGTTCTTTACATTTGTTTAAACTTCTTCCAACAGGCCGCTTTGGATGCGTTGAAAGCTACTATAGCTTATTTAAAAGTTAATTTTGCATGTCCTACTCTTTTTCTTTTTTTGCAGTCTCCACATGTAACTTTTTAAGTACTTGGCAGCATGTGCTTCGTTTTACTTTATCACCCATCTCTGCCTCGTTGTCTTAATTTCAGTGTGTTATTTGCCTCAACTAACAGAACCAATTGAATTGTATACTGTTGCATAATTAACATATATGGAGACATTATTACATGACAATCAGACTTGTCCATGTAGGTGCCGATGACTTAGCACATAGTACAAGGGTAAAGTAAAAATGACACACTTGTTGGTCGGCATGCAAATTCTTCATCCCATTTCAAGACAAAAGTCAGTCTAGCAAAACCTAGTCCCGCCAGTAGGTTCAACAGAAACGTGAATTTAAAAAACAAGGTTCTGGCATCGCTGTATCTGCGTGCAGTATGGCCAAGAAAAGATTGCATGAACTCTGCACTGTGCCGGAGCCGTTCCATTAGCTCAGCAAGACATGGTAATGCAATGAGGAAAGATATGCAGACACGCCAATGTTTAAGTTGCATTCGCGCCAAACTTCGTTTTCAGTTAAAGTCTCAAACTGAATCCAGTTTACACCTCTACAAAGCAGTATCTTGTATATTTCTCACTGTTACTGTTACCTATATTTGAACATTAAGACATAACATGAACTTCTTACATACGTGGATGACCACTTTGTTCCGTCCATGACACAAATAAAGCCAACAGAGAATAATAGTGGTCACAGTAACTTCGACTGTATCCAGTGGGATACATAAAACACATTGCGGAGGCTGCACTAGATTGCATATTACGCTGTGCACAGTAACTCCATTCTGTATATCTGACGTCTAGACTTATCTTCACATAGCCGTCACGCACACATACGAGCAACGGTCACTTTACAGATGATGTTCAAAGCAACAACCTTGCATTTGCAAACAGTTTGCACTCAGTAGATCATACTTTGCTGGACCCTAAACAAGTCTCCAGCATCCACCACTCCTGAATCAGCATGCACGCTACTTATTAGGTTGTATACATCCATGGGCGAAATATTATAAACTCGTTCCTTTATGTGTCTGCACAAATAAAAATCTGGTGGATTAAGGTCTGAGAAACGTGGAGATCAGAGCAATGGACCTCCATGACCAAGCCTTTTTCTTGTAAATACTTCATTTCAATAATTACACATGTTCATTCCAAAATGTCGTGGTGCACGTGACTCCATAGCTTTCGCTGAACACCAAATGAAACATTTTCTAATGCATCAGGTAAATTATTTCAAAGGCATGTACGATAGAGGTGAACATTCAACTTGTAGCGCCAAAAAGCACTCCTCTCACACTGCCAGCCCACGGTTTATGCCAAAGCTTTCCCAAAAGGCACACATTCACAGGTGGCATGTGGGTTGAGTTCTGACCAATAATGTCTGTTGTGAAAGTTGAAAATTCTTCACTCGTAAAGCTAGACTCGTCATTCCATTTAACGTCCTTTATAAAATGTTCGTTTGTAGGAAAGAAATATGTGTTCCGGATGAGATAACGATGTTATCGCATACGGTGTCATGTTGCACATCTGGTGTTGGGTTACGTATTTGGGCTCCTCGTTTCCCCCACCGCCTCTCCACGCAGGGAAGTCGCCCAGACAATTGTGTCAGTGACGTAAAAATGACGGGAACCTCCGTCGCCTCCCCTCTGGACCAATGACGATGATGCACCCACCACACAGCTTCATCTTTTATAACTGGGACACTTGTGTGAGGTGGATCACTCAGGAGCTGGACAGTGTAGGGCGAGGATGTGTCTATTCGTTAATAACGAATTCCATTAAGTCACATCACTTGAGTTATATTAGATAACACCACTATTATGTGTCACTAACAGAGACCGCAGCAAGGCAGATTCATTTTCGTGTATTTTCCCATACTTTTCATAGCGTCCTCAGTTATACGTATTTTTCACCCATTTCTTACAAATTCCCTGTTTTATAGCTGGTGGCACTCTGGAGCAAATGGAGAGGTTGTAGACGTTGTTTGTATGTTCATATCAAATTACGACACTCTAGGTCTATTTGTTAGCAACAATTTAGGAGGCCTATCTAGGCAGATATGTCATCACTGTGAGATTTGCATATTTTTCGTATTTTCCTCAATTTTACTTAATTTTGGCGTTTTTTCCACTGTAAGAGTATATTGCCCAGTTATGCAGGGCTGTTCCTGACTTCACGTAGATGTCATAATGCGCTAAGACAATCACCTTATAAATTAGATGTCATTTCACTGAGGCACACATCTACAGCTCCATCTTTTCTAACTGGAGGCACTCTGGAGCATAGGAAGGGGTTGTTTATAATAATTACGTCACTCAAGGTCTATTTGTTTAATATTTCGAGGCATCAACAGACGACACACCTAAGCAAGTAATATGTAACTACCCTAAGTTCTACGTATTTTGGACAATTTTGCACATTGTACGCAATTAATTACATCACTTTACATTTATCGTTTTCCATGGATCCCTTGGAGAGGAGTGTCTGGGATGTGGAAAGAGTCAAGGTTTTTTTTTCTCAGATACATGGATATTGTACAATTCTAATGCAGACAGAGTTATGAGCTGCAATCCTTGTGAAGATATTCATCAATGGAGTAGAAGGAGTTGGCGAACAGGAAGTTCTTTAATTCACTCTGAAACCGATCTTTATCACTTAGAAGACCTTTGATATGCTCTGGTAAGTTATTGAATATATGAGTATCCACGTATTTAGCTCCTTTATGTATTAATGTTAAGCTTTTATAGTCCTTACACCGATTGTTTTCGGTTCTGGTATTATAATTAAGTTTTGCACTACTTTGTGTAAAAAGAGACATGTTGGAAATGACAAAGTACATTAGTGAGTATGTATACTGAGTAGTAGTAGTTAAAATACCCAGTTTCTTAAAGAGGTCTCTGCATGTTGATCTAGGACTGACACCAGATATAATTCTAATGACTTGTTTCTGAATTTTGAAAATGTTCTCTTTGTGAGAGGAGTTTCCCCTAAAGATGATTCTATAACTCATTAGTGAGTGGAAGAAGGCCGAATAAACTAAGTTTTTCATTTTTAAATCACCTATTTCTGCTATCATGCGTACTGCAAATGTGGGTGAACTAAGGTGTTTCATTAAGTTTAGAGTGTGAGTTTTTCAATGTTGGTTAGCCCTAAAAATTTGACACTGTCCACAGCTTTAATTTCATTGCTTGAATACCTTATACTTATGGGATCAGGTGTTCTTTGTGAGGTACTAAACTGCATGTACTGGGTCTTGTCAAAATTCAGTGACAATCAATTTGCTGTGAACCACCCACTGATACTTAAAAATATTTCATTAGCTGATTGCTCAGTGAGATCATGGGTACTGTTTTTTATACCAGTACTTGTATCATCTGCAAATAAAACAAAACTTGCATTTTGTGACGCTGCATATAGAAGGATATATAATAGGAACAACAAGGGACTTAAAATAGAGCCCTGGGGCACCCCTTGTTTGATGGTTTCATATTTTGAATGACTGTTGTTATGTGGTAAGCCTGATACAGACACACACAGTTTTCTGTTAAAAAGAGAAGATAAGAACCATGAGCCTGCTACTCCTGTTATCCCACAATAGTTTAACTTTTGTATAAGGATATCATGCTTAACACAATCAAAAGCTTTAGCCAGATCACAGAATATTCCAAGTGGTAGTAACATTTGATTTATTGATTGTAATATATCATCTGTAAAAGTGAATATAGCTTGATCAGTTGACAATACTTTCCGAAATCCAAACTCATTGCGAATGAGAATATTTTTCTGTACTAAGTGTTTATAAAGTCTGTTGTACATTACCCTTTCAAACTCTATTGAAAATATTGCCAATAATGAAACGGGACGGAAGTTTTCCACTGATGATTCGTCTCCTTTTTGTGTAATGGTCTGACAATATCATATTTAAGCCTATCTAGAAAAATACCATTGTGGAGGGATTCATTACATAAGTAATGACGTCGCGTCGCATCAGCATCATCATGTTGCCAGCTTTGGTCGCAATTTATGTATTACTTCTAACCCATCATTCAGTTACTATTATTTGAAGTCATAGCGTTAGAAATTAATATGTTGGTAGAAATGATGACGACATAGAGAATTCTATAAGCCAAAGATAGTGTATAAAAAATACCACTTTATATTGCTAGATTGTGCGACGTCATAGTAAGATTATGATTCTTCCCACTTAAGATACTGTATTTGTAGGACAGCACTAGAGAGAGTCGTCCAGTATCTGTGACAAATGCAGCGAAACTCATGCCGCCTGCTGCAGGGTAGTTCAGCCCCCTCAGACATCGACTTGGAGGTGTGTAACTGCGAATGCCGACGATCGCGGACGCAGTGCCCAGCAATTGCCGAGAAAGTAGCGGTTGGTGTCTGACATTGCCGCTATACCAATTCTGGACGATAAATCTTGTGCTCGCGGTAATAACGGCAAACAGATCCCAAGTCCTAGGTAGAAACATCAAATACCAGTACACACATAGATTATGAGGAACTCCTCACGTGTATTCGCCGGATATTGTCGATTCGGTAAGATAATCTTTGTACGATCAGGGCCACCAGGTCGAGAACGTGAGGGAACCACACGTCTGTCTAACACTACGCCATACCATCTCCCTAGAAGTGGTAGAGAAATTTCCGCAACACATGTGTAACCACTTCCGACATAGCAGCTGTCACAAATAGCGCTCAGTCGTCCATGGAAAGAGCGTCCTTACACAGCAAAAATTGTCTTAACTTATGGACGCTTTTGCAGCTGAAAACCGCTAACAGTTTTAAGCGCCGAACACCACCCTTTCCAGCTCCTCTACACCTAGACAAACCAGTATTAGCTCGTTGACACCTACACGCTCACCAGAGGAAACCTGTGTACTCCTTTGCGGATAACAGATTCTAACAGTTTCAGCTTCAAGCCCACCTTTCTCTAGCGACCTTTCTTTCAGACCAACCGGAAACGTATTCCCATCCGCCTGTTTTCAACGGTCATGTTTTTGAAACTAGCATGGGTGACTCCATTTTGACCTAGGCGGCCTCCTGGGTGGAATGAAAACTCGTAACAAAGTAAATTGTGCAAATATATGCGACATTACTATAAGCCTTATATAGTAAAAATGGCAAAATCTGAGGACGGTTTGTTATTTCTACTGCTAAAGACACGCTGCACCGTCAGCGCGCAGCTATATCTGCTACTAAAAGTTATTTGTGCATTAATAATGAGCATGTCTGAAAGGAGAGTAGTATTGGTGCAATAGACGTATTCCCCCCACTACGCGTAATCTATAACTGGTACGACGGTGAAAAAAATTTAGGAACCAAGTACAATCATAGGGCCACGTCACTGGTAGATTAGATCTGCCAGACATGTAACTTTAGCAATGTTATGTCACGATAAGTCTCGTAAACAGATGCGGAAATAATCATATAAGTCATGACCACACGCAAATGAGATAAAGAAATGGTTGCAAAGCAGCAGAAAAAATAAACTCTTGCTACACACAAAATCATAGACAGACTTGCAGAGGTCACAGTGCTATAAAATGACCAGTTCCTAACCTGATTCAAAAATGGAAACAACACATGTACAATGATAGATGCATAACAGCGCAATCAGCACCGTATTTATGACGATAAGATATGTGTCTCTATTGACTCAGAACCACGACTCCTGCAGAAGTCACTACGAGCCAGCAGACAGACCTGGGAATAGTTAAACTTCAACCGTTCATCCCGTGTATGCGCTCGCCAGTCGCGGGGAAGTGACATGTCATTGGCTGCAAGTAACCCTGAGAAAAATCATATGCCAATTGAGGGATGTTGGGAATCACCTATCGGTGGGTAGTCTAACAGTCAGCAACAAGTGCGAACGCCTTTGCCTCATAAGACGAATGCGCCAGCAATTGTTGGAGAAAGCAGGATCTGCAGACTGCCCATGTGCTGCCGGGATCAGAGAAAGCAAGTCATTGATATTGTTATGTAATTCTTAAAGCTTTCCCGGCGAGACGTTGTCATGTTGAACAATCGGGTTCCTGCCGGTTATTTGCGTCTTCCTTGCACCTTATGTTAAGCACGTGATTCGCAGTCTTCTTCAGGTGCTCTCTGATAAACACGAAGAAGACTACGAGTCATGCATTTTGCTGTTGCCAAACAGATGAAATTCGTTCAAAACAGACGCGAATAACCGGCAGAAAGTTTAATATTTTATCCATTCTCAGCAGCTGTAGTCGTATTAATGAAATAACAAGCAAAAAGTTGCATAAAAGAAATTTAATTTCTTTACCACTTTCTGGCACTTAGTGTCATTGTTCAGATGGTTGTGCCATGGTCCTAAAAATATGGAGAAGCAATAAGCAACACAACACTGAATCCATTAATAATTATATTAAAGGATTCGGTGTATACCGGAGCAATAAGTAACACAATGCAGAAACCATTAATAATTGTATTAATGGATTCCGTATAGTGTTACTTATTCCGCCTGTATATTTTTAGGACCATGACATTTTGCTGTATGCACTTCGCTCTTGACACGCGCAGGTAATGCGATAGGTATAACCATCTGAAGAAGGGCACTAAGTGCCCAAAACCGCTAAAAAAATCTATCTCTTTTTGTGCAATTGGCTGCTTATTATTTCATTATCACCGGAGAAACCCCTATTGTTCAACATGATACTAATAATATCGACAGTGTATGCCATCTGGCGAAGACTCGTAACAGTCAGTGGAATAAAAACCTACTAAAATTAATTTATATTACACGTCTGTGAGCTGCTGCTTAAATCTTATTAATAAAATCAGCACCATTTATTAGCTACTCCATATTTGTACTCGAGACAATAATATCAGCAGACGTTGGACCCTAAGATTCTACCCACGAATCCGCCCCTCTTATATCGTTAGAGCTTCGAAACGCAATGTTGTCAATGTCAAGTCACAAATCAGGAGTCTCATACTTCTGCGAGATATGGAAGTAGAGTCTATCTGCAAAGCGAGATTTTATTAAGTCGATTATATTACGAGAAAAACCTGACACAAATAAGCAGTAACATGTGTTCCTTTTGCCATCTTGATAGAACTCATTGGAAAAAGCGTTCGGACAACATTTCTAGTGACATATTATGATCGATGTCTGATGTTTCAAAATGGTTCAAATGGCTCTGAGCACTATCGGACTTAACACCTGAGGTCATCAGTTCCCTAGAACTTAGAACTACTTAAACCTAACTAACCTAAGGACATCACACACATCCATGCTCGAGGCAGGATTCGAACCTGCGACCATAGCGGTCGCACGGTTGCAGACCGAAGCGCCTAGCACCGCTCGGCCACTGCGGCCGGCGTCTGATGCTTCCTAGGAAGAAGAAAAAAAGAGCTATGATCAACCAAAGTATTTTATAAGGTTGCTGACCACCTTCCTAGCACTGTCTCTTTTGTCGCTGTAACACACTACCTAGTAAGTAGATGAGCTCTTAAAAAAATTCAACAGGGTAATGCTGGAATTCTGACTGATAGAATCAGTCAACAGGCTCGAAAACACGTTCAGAGTCAACGTAACATGAGGGAAATTAGGCCCTGCACAAACATATGCTTTCCTCTCCCTTTAGCTCTTGAGTGGCATTTGGCACGATAAAGAATATGTTTCTGTTTCTCAAACGGGGATACCTCATGATGGAATGATCCTCTTATACACTGAAGCGCCGAAGAAACTGGTACAGGCCTGCGTATTCAAATGAGAATACACTACTGGCCATTAAATTTGCTACACCACGAAGATGACGTGACACAGACGCGAAATTTAACCGACAGGAAGAAGATGCTGTGATACGCAAATGATTAGCCTTTCAGAGCATTCACACAAGGTTGGCGCCGGTGGCGACACATACAACGTGCTGACATGAGGAAAGTTTCCAACCGATTTCTCATACACAAACAGCAGTTGACCGGCGTTGCCTGGTGAAACGTTGTTGTGATGCCTCGTGTAAGGAGGAGAAATGCGTACCATCGCGTTTCCGACTTTGATAAAGGTCGGATTGTAGCCTATCACGATTGCGGTTTATCGTATCGCGACATTGCTGCTCGCGTTGGTCGAGATCCAATGACTGTTAGCAGAATATGGAATCAGTGGTTTCAGGAGGGTAATACGGAACGCCGTACTGGATCCCAACGGCCTCGCATCACTAGCAGTCGAGATGACCGGCATCTTATTCGCATGGCTGTAACGGATCGTGCAGCCACGTCTCGATCCCTGAGTCAACAGATGGGGACGTTTGCAAGACAACAACCATCTGCACGAACAGTTCGACGACGTTTGTAGCAGCATGGACTATCAACTCGGAGACCATGGCTGCGGTTGCCCTTGACACTGCATCACAGACAGGAGCGCATGCGATGGTGTACTCAACGACGAACCTGGGTGCACGAATGGAAAAACGCCATTTTTTTAGGATGAATCCAAGTTTGTTTACAGCATCATGATGGTCGCATCCGTGTTTGGCGACATCGCGGTGAACCCACATTGGAAGCGTGTATTCGTCATCGCCATACTGGCGTATCACCCGGCGTGATGGTATGGGGTGCCATTGGTTACACGTCTCGGTCACCTCTTGTTCGCACTGACGGCATGTTGAACAGTGGACGTTACATTTCAGATGTGCTACGACCCGTGGCTCTACCCTTCACTCGATCCCTGCGAAACCCTACATTTCAGCAGGAATAATGCACGACCGCATGTTGCAGGTCCTGTACGGACCTTTCTGGATACAGAAAATGTTCGACTGCTACCCTGGCCAGCACATTCTCCAGATCTCTCACCAATTGAAAACGTCTGGTCAATGGTGGCCGAGCAACTGGCTCGTCACAATACGCTAGTCACTACTACGAATGAACTATGGTATCGTGTTGAAGATGTGTGGGCAGCTGTACCTGTACACGCCATCCGAGCTCTGTTTGACTCAATGCCCAGGCGTATCAAGGCCGTTATTACGGCCAGAGGTGGTTGGTCGGGGTATCGATTTCTCAGGATCTATGCACCCAATTGCGTGAAAATGTAATTACATGTCGGTTCTAGTGTAATATATTTGTCCAATGAATACCCGTTTGTCATTTGCAATTCGTCTTGGTACTGCAATTTTAATGGCTAGTAGTGTATATGTAAACAGGCAGAATAGGGTGATGCGGTCGGCAACGGCTATATAAGACAACATCTGTCTGACGCAGTTGTTAGATCGGTTACTGCTAATACAATGGCAAGCTATCAAGACTTAAGTGAGTTTGAACGTCTGTTACAGTCGGCGCACGAGCGATGGGACATAGCTTCTCCGAGGTAGCGGTGAAGTAGGGATTTTCCCGTACGACCATTTGGCGAGTGTACCGTTAACATCAGGAATCCGGTAAAAAGTCAAATCTCCGACATCGGTACAGGCGGAAAAAAATTCTGCAAGAACGAGACCAACGACGATTGAAGAGAATCGTTCAGCGTGACGGAAATCAACTCTTCCGCAAATTGCTACAGAATTTAATGCTGGGCCATCAACAGGTGGCCGGCCGGAGTGGCCGAGCGGTTCTAGGCGCTACAGTCTGGAACCGCGTGACCGCTACGGTCGCTGGTTCGAATCCTGCTTCGGGCATGAATGTGTGTGATGTCCTTAGGTTAGTTAGGTTTAAGTAGTTCTAAGTTCTAGGGGACTGATGACCTCAGCAGTTAAGTCCCATAGTTCTCAGAGCCATTTGAACCATTTGAACCATCAACAGGTGTCAACGTGTGAACCATTCAACGAAACATCATCGATGTAGGCTTTCGGAGCATAAGGCCCCCTCATGTAACCTTGATGACTGCACGACACAAAGCTTTACGCCTCGTCTGGGCCCGTCAACACCGACATAGGACTATTGACGACTGGAAACATGTTGCCTGATCGGACGAGTCTCATTTCAAATTGTATCGAGCGACTGGACGTGTACGGGTATGAAGACAACCTCATGAATCCATGGACCCTGCATGTCGGCAGGAGACTGTTCAAGCTGGTCGAGGTCTGTAATGATGTGGGGCGCGTGCAGTTGGAGTGATATGAAACCCCTGATACGCCTAGATACGACTATCTCAGGTGACACGTATGTAAGCATCCTGTCTGATCACCTGCATCCATTCATGTCCATTGTGTATTCTGACGGACTTGGGCAATTCCAGCAGGACAATGCAACACCCCACACATTACACGCCCCGAATTGCTGCAGAGTGCCTCCAGGGTCACTCTTCTGCATTTAAACACTTCCCTGGCCACCATACTCCCCAGACATGAGCTTTATTGAGCATATCTGGGATGCCTTGCAAGGAGCTGTTCAATAGAGATCTCCATCCCCGCTTACTCTCAACGATTTATGGACAGACTTGCAGCATTCATGGTGTCAGTTCCCTCCAGCACTACTGCAGACATTGGTCGAGTCCATGCCACGTCGTGTTGCGGCAGTTCTGCGTGCTCGCGTGGGCTGTACATGATATTTGGCAGGTGTACCAGTTTCTTTTGCTCTCCCTTGTAAGTGACCGACTGCCAGTATAGCATTTTCGTATAACTGATTTCTACATTAAAATTATAGACACACAGCACGTGGTTTCATAAACAACTGTAGTTCAAGGCTGTCTAATTTTTTAAGTAGAGCATCAAGGTATTGTATTATTCCATTACCGAATAATCCATTGAAACTGCCGTCTTCCACGCCATGTACACATCCAGCCAAAAGTATAATACTTTTATATTCTAACTGTGGGAGTCATGACCAAAAAGGACGTCATGATCAATTCCGTATGATCTAGAAATATCTTAGGGATATATATACTTTAATAGGTAATGGTCTAACATTTCTCAGCAAGTAATGTGTCCTACACGTATCACAAGGGCGTAATATATTCTATATCAAAACCAACCAGACCTTCTCCTACAGATGCGTAGATGTTCTTCGCATTCTCAGATTTACTCTTACTATAATTTTCCATACTGATTTGCTTATGACTAGTATACAGTCGTCCGAATGTGCAACTTCAGTAGTGTCAGGTCACCATTTGGTATTTTGTGTAACGTCTTATCAGTCCATTTTGATGGAGGTGGACGTGCTTCGACCCAGTCATCTACACATATCTACATTAATTCGCTTGATGGTTATGGTTAGACCCCATGTCAGTCTATCTTAGTCACTTTATATATCCGTCACTTCACTAGTAAGTCCTGATTCGGCGATATCTTTTTTTGAAAGTACCGTGGAGATCCATGTCCAGGATTGAGAGAAATATATTTTTCATGCATTAATATAGCACTTCTGTGTAATACTTCCATCGTCTTTTTTGGAATCAGTGTTAATATGCTCTATGTTGTTGATAATTAAAACTGTATGCAGGTAGAACGTAATGGACAAACTTTCCACGGTCTTCAGTGTCAGAACAGTTTAAGGCAATTTTCGAACATTCTTACTCCATCCAGTAGTCAAATTGCTGCTGTTCCGCAAGTTATCTCTTAGTTGACACTACATGGACATAACTGGGTCAGATTTCACTGTATCAAATTGTAAATACTGTTTTGTATAATTCAAAAACACTTAAACAGTCTTGCACGGGTCAAATACGAGTACACGATCCATTTTGCAGGAATACATAAAAGCTCTTCATAGTCACATATCTTTACACTTTATAAAATCCATGAGATGGTTACCAATAACTTAGTTGTGATTTGACATATAAATTTTTATATATCCGTACTCTATAATAGGTCACCCATTTTAAACAGTCTATTCAGACTGTCGTATAGTTATCCACAATCACATACCAGTTTCCCTGGCAGCCTCCTTCTCTGCAGAAGTCATGGTCTGGTGTTATGTAACCAGTGTAAGCGGCATCGCTACTATCCCAATATCTAATCGTTACAGCTCCTCTCTATCAATTACACCCTCTGTATAATGATCATGTTTTTCTCCAAGGACATCTGTTACGCTGCGTCTATCACTTCCTCTGTATAAGGAACAATTAAATCGATATCTTTTTTCCAAGGGGTCAACAACAAGTCCTCTCTCTCTCTCTTATCCTTTAGCGCAGATCTCAGTCAATTAGGAGGCACATTGCGCAGTGATTCTAATAGATCACTGTATAATGTTATGTTTTTCTTTTCTAAGTAGATCTGTTACCCTACGTCTATCACTTCCTTTGTGTAAGTAACAATACAATCCATTTTTTTTTCCAAGGGGTCTACGACAAGCTCTCTGTCTCATCCTTTGGCTCACATCTCAGTCAATTAGGAGGCATACGGCACAGTGATTCTGAAAGATCACTCGTACTCTTAGCTTTCTAGGTAAGTGTCTAAGTGTTCTCCCCCAGACACTTTGATCTAGTGCTTATATCACAATTCGACTACAATCTGAGTAAAATGCAGATATCTTATGTAAGCATAGAGTATCAAGATTTACAATCAAATTTCTTGACATTTGACGCTTTCTTCAGTATTCATCCATTTTTTCCACATTCCGTATGCAAGTATAAACATGCTCTTACTGATTACACGAACATATTTGGCAAGCTATTTTTTTATGCCATCCACCTATGATACAGAGCCTCAAATAAGCCAGGGTATATCGTTATTCCTCCAAATGGCAACCCATGGACTGCTGTTGGAGGTACTGTGTTGACTTAACATCATGTAAACACACAGTTATATTATTTCGTGGGTAAGCTCCCCCTCTCTCCGTCCTCCAACGCTGGGGGCGTCGTCGTTAGAAGCAGAGGCGGCAGGGGCGCCGATGGCAGCTGCAGTGGCGGATGTGGCGTTGGACCTAACGCAGGATGATCCATCCCGGGTGTACTGAATGCTGAATCCAGCCCCGAACAATATTTCCCCTACGTACTACTCACTGGGTCCGCCCGAACAATATTCCCTACGTATCGCCCGAGGATCGGTCTTTCAAACGATACCTCGGACCATACGCGGGCGGATCCATACAGAACATTATTCAAGAACTATTGAGCATATAGATCGACCGTGGACTTTGTGCAGATCGTTCCACACTGAATGAACCCATGCTGGACCCAAGCTTGAATAATATTCCTCGATGTACAGCCTGCTGGATCGAGCCAGAACAATATTCCCATGCGTATAGCTTGAGGATCAGCTTTTTGGAGGATACCCTGGATCATATGAGCGTGGACCCATACGGAACATAATCCATTAATTTTTTTGTGTGGATGGATCCACCCAACTGACATCCTGGCTAATTATGTGAATGGATTAAACCCAGATATAGTGCATCCTGGATTCACACCCAATAATAATATCCCTGACCATTCTGTGTTGTAGATCCAGCCCAGTAATATCCCACACCTAACACAGGGCGGTCCATCATTTGGATTCATCTCCAAATGTATCCCAGAAAACCATCTCCAGCGCCACTGCTGACTCCAAAACCGCCACCCCCACTGACGACGATCTGAAGGCGTCGGTGGATGGAGTGGGAAGCCTACTCGCAACATAGCGTAACTGTGTGTTTATAGCCGAATAACATCAACACACTATCCCCAACAGCAATCCGCATGTTTTAACGTTGGTGTTGCCATTTAGAGGAATAAGTACCGGTATACATCCTGGCTGGGTTAGGGCTCTGTATCAAAGATGGAGTGTCTAAATAAAATACCATACCACAGCTGAACATGTAAAAAGTTAGAGCACATTCGTATTTGTACATTTACTTATGGAATAGGGAAAAATTGATAAATATTGAAAATATGTTGGAAATATCAAAACATTCGATAGGAAACCTCTGTATTATATGGTCACATAGGATATCTGCATTTACACTTAAAGTGTAATTGAGATTTGATATAAGCATTAGATAAAAGTGTCTGGAGAAGAAGTCTTGGGCCTTTGCATAGAAACCAATGAGTATCAGTGATCTGTTACAATCACTACGCAATATGCCACCTAATTGATTGAGACCTGTGCTAATGATTGAAAAGCAATCTCATCGTAGACCCCTTGGGGAATAAAATGAATTTATTTCTTACTTATACAGAGGAGGAGGCGGACACAGCATCACACAAATAGTTAGAAAAAAACCTTATACAGAGGGCATAATTGGTCGATAGAAGCTGTAACGACTAGATTCTTGGATAGTGGTAACGCCACGTACACTGGTTATGCAACAACAGATCTTGACTGAGACTGCCAGGGAAATTGCTATGTGATTTTTGACAACATTTAGACTGTCTGAATAGATTGCTTAAAGTTGATGATATCCTATTGTAGCATACAGAAATATAATAAATTTATATGTCAAATCACAAACCAAGAGTTGAAAAATCACTTTATGGATTTTATAAAGTGTCCAGACGTGTGACTACGATGATGATGATGATTATTAGTGTTTTGGGGCGCACAACAGCGAGGTTATCAGCGCCCGTTCCCAAAAGTTCAATTCAGAGCCAAATTGTGAGAGAATGGGTATTGTTCAAATTGCAAGATTGGACACAGCACATCAAAACAGGGAGATAAAACTAAAAATAAAATAGCAGTACAAACAGGTAAAAATAATTAACGGTGGCTGAGTGACCACTTACAAATAATGGGTGACCAAACCACTGGACAGCACATTAAGACTTCGATCCCAATATTTTGGGAAGAAGGCAGGACATCACACAAAAACGTAAAACTCTAGCGACACTCGCCTCATTATTAGTTAGAAGAGAGGGTAGGTCTGGTGGGAAACTGAAATCTTCCCTCAAACCCGCATATAAAACACACTCAGTTAAAATACTCAGTTAAAATATGTCGTATCGACAGCTGTGTCCCACATGTCTGACATGTTGGTGGCTCCTCACGACGTAACAGAAAACCATGTGTCAAAGGACAATGTCCTATTCTAAGCCGTGTAAGGGCTACTTCCTCAGCGCGTCGATGTCGGAAGGAGGTGAGCCACGGTCGGACAGAATCCTTCACCGCTCGCAACTTATTATCCCTCACGTCCAGCCACTGAGCCTCCCACCAACGCATGACCTTCCGAGTCACGAAAGACGTAATGGCCTGCAGGGGGACGGAACAGCGAGCAGGAGGTGGGATGGAGCAAACCTCCTTGGCAGCCGCATCTGCAAGTTCATTTCCAGGAATCCCTATGTGCCCTGGAACCCAGCAGAAAATCACATCCTTACCCTGCTGTTGCAAGAGCAGGAGTGCGTCCTGCACCTCTTGCACCATCCGATCTGCTGGGTACATCTGTTCAAGAGCGTGTAGAGCACTTTGGGAATCGGAGCAGATGATGAATTTCGTGCCACGATGTCGGCGCATATGCTCTAATGCTTGCAGAATGGCAAACAGTTCTGCATAGTAAACTGAGAACTGCTCTGGGAGCCCTATCCGATGGACAGTATCGGGAAACACAGCAGAGCAGCCCATAAAATCCCCCTGTTTAGACCCATCCGTGTAAACAGTAATAAAATCGGAATGACGTTCTAAAATCTCAGTAAGTTTAATTTTAAAAAGGTGGTCCGGGGTACAATACTTCCTGTAAGCAGCCAGATCAAGAAGCAATCTTGGCCTTTGTAGTCGCCAGGGAGATCCCCTACTCCATCCCTGGTGGAGTACCTTAATGCCCTCCAGGTGTACTGACTCGAGACTCTCCTTTGCACGGATGCCAAACGACTTTGTTGCCGCCGCACGGTGGCGGAAGCGACGTGCCAGTGCCGGCTGGGAAAAAGTGTTGGACGCCAATGAAAGAGGAGTGGACTTGGCCCTGTACGCGTGCCGTACCACGAGGAGAAGACGCCGAATGGACAGCGGAGGCTCTCCCGCCTCGACACACAGACTAGCAACTCGACTCGTGCGATAAGCCCCCGTTGAAAGCCTAATACCCTCATGGTGAATCACATCCAACATTTTGAGGTAGGAAGGTCTTGCAGAGCCATAAGCTTGACATCCGTATTCCAGTCGAGGCCGTACAAAGGCCTTATAAAGTTGGAGCAGACGTGCCCTGTCAGCGCCCGAGGATCTATGACTGACGCATTTAAGGACGTTTAAAGCCTTGAAACAGCGGACTTTTAGATCCTTTAAGTGTGGCAACCATGTGAGATTCTCATCAAAAATAAGCCCGAGATATTTCACTTTTTCCATAAAGGGGAGAACAGTGTCTCCTAGTTTTAAAACAGGGAGATTAAAAAGAGAACGGGAACGGTTAAAATCTACACAAACAGTCTTCTCCAAAGAGAATTTAAAGCCTGTGGTCTTAGACCATTCCTCCAATCGCACGAGTGTCAGCTGTAATTGGCGTGTAGCAGCTGTGAGGGAGGAAGACGCACAGAAAATGGAGAAATCGTCCACAAACAAGGAGCACTGCACGGGCCGTCGTACTGTGGACGCAATACTATCGATGGCAATTGCGAAAGCTGTCACACTGAGGACACTTCCTTGAGGAACACCGTTCTCCTGCTGAAAACGGTCAGACAGGACATTCCCAACCTTATACTTAAAATACCTGTCCGACAGAAAGGATCTGATGAGTGTGGGTAAACGCCCACGGAAACCCCACTCATAAAGCTGCCGCAAAATGTTATGCCTCCAGGTAGTATCGTACGCCTTCTCCAGGTCGAAGAAAACGCCGATAAGGTGTTGCTTACGTAGGAAAGCATCTTGTATCGCTGTTTCGAGTAGGATCAGGTTATGGAGGGTGGAATGATACCTCCTGAACCCACACTGGCAGCGGGTAAGTAAGGATCTGGATTCGAGAACCCACACCAGGCGCCTATTGACCATACGCTCAAATGTCTTTCCGACGCAGCTCGTGAGACTAATGCTGCGGTAGCTACTGGGTTCGGTCCGATCCTTCCCTGGTTTTAAAAGGGGAATTAAAATCGATTCTTTCCATGAACTAGGAAAGTCGCCTGTCTTCCAAATTTCATTAAAAAGTTGAAGGAGGACTTCCTTTGACCGCAGATCCAACTGCTGCAGCATGCTATACGATATCAGGTTTGGACCAGGTGCGGTATCCCGAGATACGGACAGTGCAGAGTCCAACTCCCACAAAGAGAAAGGCTGGTTGTATTCCTCAGCGTTCTTTGAACGGAAATCAAAACCAGCCCTCTCCTGTGTACCCCGATAGCGCAGAAATTCTGGGTCCTGTCTAGAATCGGCCGTAATAGTTTGAAAAGATTCTGCCAACGCCTGGGCGATGTCTCTTGGAGATGTTAGGAGACACCCCCGCTCACGTATAGCTGCTAGTGGCGGTCGAGAGTATCGCCTTGAGATCCTCCTAATGGCTTCCCATACTTTGCTTGAAGATGTGGACCTATTGATGGAGTTCAGGAACTCACGCCAAGACCTCCGTTTACTCTCCCTAACGATTTTTCTCGCCCGCGCCCGTGCTATTCGGAAAGTTGTCAGATGCGCAGCAGTGGGGCACCGACGGAATCTCCTCAAAGCCGCCCACCTGTCTCTGATGGCGGTACGACAGTCGTCATTCCACCAAGGGGCAGGCTGCTTCACAGGTGTTCCCTTTGACTTTGGTATGGATACATCAGCGGCATGGTGCATCACCGCCGTAATGTGATCCACCCAATCCTGGACGCCTTCACACCGTTCAAAAACAGCCAACTGCCGGTAGAGCGTCCAGTTTCCCTTCCGGAACAACCATTTCGGCGGCTGTGCGACACGACCCATTTCAACTGGCAGATGGAGCCAGATAAGATAATGGTCGCTGCCATGAAGGTCGTCGTCTACGACCCACTGAGCAATGTCCGCAAGCACAGGCGAACAAATAGAGAGGTCTATGGCAGAAGACGAACCTGAAGCGGTGCTAAAATGCGTGGCCTGACCTGTGTTCAGCAGTATGATGTCGGAAGTCCTGATCAACAGCTCAATCATCTGGCCTCTGGGGCAGGTTTTGTTGGAACCCCATAATGCATTATGAGCATTAAAGTCTCCTAAAATGAGAAAGGGACGGGGTAGCTGATCAATGAGCCGTGCGAGGGCTTCGCTGTCAATGAGCTCAGCGGGTGGTAAATGCAAGGAGCACACTGTGACATTAACCTGGGCCAGGATCCGAGCTGCAACCGCTTGTAGCGTTGTGGTTAAGGTCACAAGTGAGGAGTGGAATGTGTCCTTAATGAACACTGCCACCCCACCCTGAGCCCTATTACCAGTCAGGTCGTCTTTCCTGTACATGTGATATCCTGTAAGTACAGGCGTGTCAGTCTCTTTAAAATGTGTCTCTTGCAAAGAGATGCAAAAGGGGTTTTCCTGTACTAACAGCCGCAATTCTGCAAAGCGAGGTCTGACTCCATTCATATTCCACTGAAGTATGGGAGCCATATCAGCGGTTCGGTTTAGATTTCCCCCTGTCTTTGCGCCGCGCTGGTAAGGCACTTGTAGAGCGAATGGCAGCAGAGGGGCTGCCAGGTTCTGGGGAAGAGGTATCAAAATCCATGACGATTTCCTCCTCATCAGTCAGGGATGCCATGACGACATCCGATGGTGCCTTTGGCAGGTTTGACGTCAAACGCCGTGCCCCTTTCCCTGGTCCCGTTTTCTTTGTGGAAGTCGGGGATGGGGGAAGTGGAGAGGCACTCTGTGTCTGGAGGGCCTTCGAAGGCTTCACTGTAGCTTTCTCTGCAATAGCGGTTGGTGCAGGCGGAGCAACCTGAATAGCTATGTCGTTATTGGGAGTGCTCTGGCAGGTACAAACGCAGGTACAGGTATTGGTGGAGGATACTGCTACGCTGGACATGGTCTGCGTCGAAGCGTCTACTTGCGACGCACGGTTGTGCACCAAGGAGGCATAGGATGTGGCAAAGACAGGGGGATTTGTAGCCCTATACTCTTTTTTGGCTTCCACATAAGGTAGCCTCTTTGTCACCTTGATCTCCTGAATTTTTCGTTCTTCCGCAAAGACGGGGCAGTCTCTGCTCCAGACGGGATGGCTCCCAGAGCAGTTGATACACAGCGCTGGAGATGTGCAGTTGGTCCCAGCTTCATGAGCTGCCTTGCCACATATACCGCAGGTTGGTTCACCCCCACAACTCATTGTCGTATGGCCAAATCGCTGACATTTGAAACATCGCATAGGGTTAGGTATATAAGGCCGAACCCTAAGTCGGAGGAAACCAGCCAGAACGTATTCAGGTAAGACAGGCGAATTGAAAGTCACAATGAAGGTGGCAGATTTCTCAATAACTCCATTATTCCTACGTATCCTTTGTTCCACGTCTACAATCCCCTGTGTTGCCCATTCTTGCTTCAGCTCGTCGACATCGATATCCATTAAATCACGGCAGGTGACATCGCCTTTACTGGAGTTGAGGGAATTGTGCAACTCGACAGTAATATCATACTCGCCTAACTTGGTTGACTTTCGAAGCAGCTCCACTTGCTTTGCCCTAGTAGTCTCAACTAACAGGGTACCATTCCTCAGGCGTTTGATAGATTTCAGTGTACCTGCGAGTCCTTCTAAACCTTTATGTATGTAGAAAGGAGACACTTTTTCAAATGAGCCCTCCTTCCTCTTAATCACGATGAAAACATTCTCATTTATGACTCCATGAGCCCTGTTACTCTTTTCTATCTGCATATCTGGAAGACTAGCCTCCCTCATGCGCTTGACTGATTTCGAAGTTGGTGAAGGGAAATACGTGGTTGCCATGTGCGTCCCACGAGCAGCTAGGGAATTAAAGGGCCGCTCAGACAAAGCCCCGCGTGCCTGAGTAAGCCTTATACAACTGGGGTGCGGCAGGTGCCCCAGAGATTGCCCGCTTGCGACTGTTCCATCCCAACAGCCATGCATCTCATAGGCGCGCAGCACACCGGAAGATTGAGGGGTTTTTATAGAGGTTTACCTTGCTCGCAATCCAGGCGGTCAAGCCAAGATTACCATTCCCCGTAGCACACAACATTCCACCGCCGCGCCATACGGTGGTCGCTGAAGCATGTCCGGGGGTTACGGTGACAGGAGACTGGCGGCGCTGACCAGTCCCCAGCTCAGGACCCTGGAGTCGCCAAGCCCGTACTCAGCAAATGAATGCTGTGCCCCTGGGGGGGGGGGGGGTGACTACGAGGAGGTTTTAAGTATTCCTTGGATAAAGACCATTGTATTACCAGGCTGTAGACTACAATATACAACTACAAAGTGGATCTTGTGTTTGACCCAGTGCAAGACTGTTGAAGTGTTTTTTTAATTGCAACAAACAGTATTTTCAATTTGCTGCATTGTACTCGGTGCCAGTTACATCCATGTTGTGTCATCTAACGGATGACTTGCTGAAGAGCAGCAGTTTATCTACTGCAGGTGGAAAGAGTATTCGAAATTTTCCTTGCACTGTCCAGATGTTCGAGACCGAGGAAAGCTTGTTAGTTATGTCCTGTCTGCATATAGTTTTAATTGAGATTCTTAACATTGACTCCAACAAAGGTGACGTAAGTATTACCCAGAAGTCCTACATTAAAGTATGAGAAATGTATTTTTCTCAGTCCCGGACCTGATTCTCCGCAGTAATGTCAATAAAGGTATCGCCGAATTAGGACTGGTATTCACAGACTATACAGACCATAACAGCAGATCCGTGTGGTAGGTCACGGCTGTTGTCGTAACCGAATCATAAGGAACGCCGCAATCGAGCACCACGCACCAGTCAACGTCTCATCGCTGCTGGATGTGGCAGGTGGTGTCTAACATTGTCGAAGAGTCCAGGGTCGATTACAGCTCTATCTGCCATCCTGCGATCTTCTCCTATCATAGTCCATTGGTTGTAAAAGAAATTGTTGCTTATAAAACAGATTCCAAGCGCTAATGGATATTCTTCGCAAGTAAATTAGTATGCTGTAGAAAGTGTGAAATTGGTGGAATGGTCGTCTGTTCGTCATAAATGTTACTGCTGGGGGTCTGGTACACGCCATTGAATCAAGACTTGGAGACATGGTTATTATTTACGGTTTCTAGAACCGTCCAAAGCATCGACACTCCCAAAGATTTTTTATGGTATGTTAAGAATATTAAGGAAAAAAAATCTCGTGAAATTATTTCTGGTAATGCAAAGAAGAGGCCTAACTGGTGATGGTACGGATGTCTAAAGTGTCACATGATCGTATATTAGATGGCTGAAAGGACACCAACCCTGTACTGTTGAATCCTGCCTAGTTGTCAAACATGGGATGTCTGGGAAACCAGCTTCTCAGATCACTAGACAACAGTTCAGACAAATCGTATTAATGAGTTTTATTTCGAAAAGTACATAACAATACTTAACTTTGTGTTAAACAGATGTGTCACAAGCAAAGAGTGACAGACAAAATAAACAATGTTCTTCAGTATGTACATTTCCTTAGTAAATGTCTTGAAGTGCCTAATCTTGATGCTGCTGTTGAACTGGCGCCCAGCTGGTGGCGCTTATGTCCTCTTCGCATAGAGGCCGCTTATGTTGCGTTGTCGTCTGAAGAAGGGTCGGTCAGCGTGCTATTGGCTGACGCCATCTCACAGCCCTCTCTGCTCTAACGTTCGCGACTGGAGTGCCAGCGCTTGACTTTACGCCGGAAGGTGTACTTGGAATGTTGTTTTCTGTCATCAGTACGTATGATCGTCATTCTATGTTCACCATACTTATTCAAAAGATGACACATGTTAGAGAGAAGTGGTCAAAACTGAGACTAGTCGATGTGAGAGCTGAAACACAACATTCCGGGAGTAGAGGTAGATATGGGTGACATGCAGAAAGTCATGCGTATTCCTGACCATCAGGTCGAATTATCGGTTATAGAACTGTATTCCTATAGTTTTAATTATTTAATGTCGAAACATGCATTCCAGGGGCTGACCTACCCAGTAATAGTGAAGTAACAGATATATAAAGGTACTAACATAGATTGACATGGGATTAACCAACTGTCGTCCGGAGAATTGGTGAGTGACAGTACTGAAGTGGCACATCTGGATCATGTCTATTCGTCATAAGCAGACCAGTGCGGAAAATTCTAGTGAGAGTAAATCTGACAGTGCAAAGAATAACTAACTACACACCTGCTCTACAATGTCTGCTTGGTTGCTCTATAGAATAAATTATGCTTTCCTGATATGAGACATTGGTTGTCGAGCAGACCTCTTAAAATTAACGAATGTGTATACCTAAGATAGTTCCGAAATTTGTCTATTGCGGGTGTGTAATACTCTGATGGAATTGACCATGGTGTCTTTTCTGATCACGACTCATAGAATTCGAATAGGTCTTATATTTTAACTGAATGTGTAAATTTTGTGGGATACTGTAGTTTTAATGGATTATCGGTAGTGGTAGGATGCAATATCTTGATTCGCTACCAAATAAAAAACCAGTCAGGACCTATAATTGCTTATAAAACAATGTGCTTAGTGCCCATAGTGAATGTCTGTAGTTTTAACATGGTTATCGGTTACACAAAACACCTCTTTGGCAGCCGCACTCTAGATCACTTATAAGAACATCATTTGGACATGTATCCTTCCAGCTCTTTTTAAAACACAGATTCCTTATTGTACCAAGTCCACTTAAGAGCTAGAGAGAGATAAACGTTTCTATCTATACAAGGTCTATTTTCGCTTACATTTCGTTACCTGGGAATGTTGGTTCTCAACACTGTTTCTGAGCGAACTACCACTAACAAATCCAGCATTATGCTATTGAATTTTTGAAGAAGTTATCTGCTTACTAAGGAGTGTGTTACAGTGACGAAAGAGTGCCTGCTACGAAAATGGTCAGCAACCTTATAAAACAATTTGGCTGATCACAGCTCTTTTTTCTTCTTCGTGTGAAACAGTGTGTGAGTGTATCTTGCGATACATCGATCACAATGTAACACCACATATGATGTCAGATCGCTTTTTTCAATGAGTCTCATCACACAACTAAACACGACACAAGTTAATACATACCTGTCTCAGAACATTTTTCTCATAGTACAACCGACTTATAAAATCTCCCTGTGCAGGCAGATACAGCTGCCATATCTACCAGAAGTATTAGGCTCCTGATTTGTAATTTGTCATCGACAACATCGTGTTGTTGGAGCTCTAACGATGTATGAAAGACGGATTCAGGCTAGATTCTTAAGGTCCAACATCTGCTGATGGAACTGTAACGAGTATGATGTATTTTTGCAAGTAAATAATGCTGTTTTTGTTAATAAGACTGTAAGCAGCAGCCCCCAGGCGAATACTATAAATTAATTTTAGTACGATTTCATTCCTCTGACTGATACCGATGTTCGTCAGGTGGCACAAACTGTCGATATTACCAGTCGCCAGCCTCCTCTGATACCGTCAGCACGTGGACAATCCACAGGTCCTGTTCCTTTCCAACTGCCGCTGCAGCACTCGTCTTAAGAGACTGCGCCAGTTAGGCGAAGACGTTCCCACGTGCGGCTATCCGTTAAACCATCCCATCTCTCAGCTTGCTTATGATTTCTTCCCACGGTTACTTGGAGCCGATGACATAGCACTTCCCCGCAACTGCGGGCACATAGACGTGACTGATTATTTCCAGATCTGTCTTCATGCTAAAAGTGGCTTCTGCAAGAGTCGTGATCCTGCGGCAGCAGAGACACACATCTTCTCCTCTTAAGTTCGGTGCTGACTGCTCTGTCATCAGGTCCGTGCAATCCGTGTTTTCCATCTATTATTGCGCGAGTGTTGTTCACTTATTTTAATTACGTTCGGAATAGGTCTTTCGAGAACTGGTTTATCGGTGTACGGTGCTTAGTCTCTAAGGTGGCATTTTATATGACCCCTGTGAGTCTGTCTATAACTTTGTATGTAGGAAGAGTTTATTTTCTCTGCTGCTCTGTAACCATTTCATTGCCTCATTTGCATGTGCCAATGTCGTATATGATTATATTTAAATCTATTTACGAGTCTTTTAGAGACGTAATATAGATAGGGTTACATGCCTGGCAGATCCAGCCTACCGTCGACGTGATCTTTGATTGCATTTCACTGCTACAATTTTTTCGCTGATATGCCAGTAATGGATCACGCATGGTGGAGGAAATTAGTCTTTGCACCAGTTCTGCTCACGCTTCAGGTATAGCCCACTCATTATTAATGCACTAGTAAGTTTTAGTAGCAAATACAGCTGTGTGTCGACGGTATAGCGTGTGTCTTTGGAATTCTATGGATCAGTTAAATTTACATAACGTACTTAGATTTTCCCATGCTTAATATAAACTGAAGAGCAAAATAAACTGATACACCTGCCTAACATCGGGTGCAGCCCCCACGAGCACGCAGAACTACCACAACACGACGTGGCATGGATTCGACTAATGTCTGAAGTAGTGCTGGAGGGAACTGACAACATGAATACTGCAGGGTTGTCCATAAATCCTTAAGAGTACGAGGTGATGGACATCTCTTCTGAACAACACGAAGCAAGGCATCGCAGTGTAAGATGTGTATATTTCTATTGTCTATTGTCAAACCACAATTTATGAAAGATGTTTATATTTTATTAATAGGATTAAGTAGGAATAATTAATATTTGTCATTTTGGAAATAATTGTGGTAGCAGGGAAAGTCTGCACCAAAGTATTGTTGGCGAGAGAGACCGCACATTGATATAATTTTAAAAGGGCGGGAGAGACCGCGTATGGATACATTTTAAGAAAATAGCGGGAAAGACCGAGCATTGATACATTTTGTAATGGTTGCAGGGATTGTCTTCACCAGAAAGCATTGTTGGCGGGAGAGACCGCACTTTAGCGTTCGTAGGAAGTCAGTACTAAGCGAGAAGTGAAGCGGATCGGCAGCAGGTCTGAAGCGTGAGGTTGAGAGGAGCGGTGTTCTGCCAGCCACCAGCTATGATTTACAAGAGATTATAAACGGATGTACAGAGACATCAGCTAACTACACTCCTGGAAATTGAAATAAGAACACCGTGAATTCATTGTCTCAGGAAGGGGAAACTTTATTGACACATTCCTGGGGTCAGATACATCACATGATCACACTGACAGAACCACAGGCACATAGACACAGGCAACAGAGCATGCACAATGTCGGCACTAGTACAGTGTATATCCATCTTTCGCAGCAATGCAGGCTGCTATTCTCCCATGGAGACGATCGTAGAGATGCTAGATGTAGTCCTGTGGAACGGCTTGCCATGCCATTTCCACCTGGCGCCTCAGTTGGACCAGCGTTCGTGCTGGACGTGCAGACCGCGTGAGACGACGCTTCATCCAGTCCCAAACATGCTCAATGGGGGACAGATCCGGAGATCTTGCTGGCCAGGGTAGTTGACTTACACCTTCTAGAGCACGTTGGGTGGCACGGGATACATGCGGACGTGCATTGTCCTGTTGGAACAGCAAGTTCCCTTGCCGGTCTAGGAATGGTAGAACGATGGGTTCGATGACGGTTTGGATGTACCGTGCACTATTCATTGTCCCCTCGACGATCACCAGTGGTGTACGGCCAGTGTAGGAGATCGCTCCCCACACCATGATGCCGGGTGTTGGCCCTGTGTGCCTCGGTCGTATGCAGTCCTGATTGTGGCGCTCACCTGCATGGCGCCAAACACGCATACGACCATCATTGGCACCAAGGCAGAAGCGACTCTCATCGCTGAAGACGACACGTCTACATTCGTCCCTCCATTCACGCCTGTCGCGACACCACTGGAGGCGGGCTGCACGATGTTGGGGCGTGAGCGGAAGACGGCCTAACGGTGTGCGGGACCGTAGCCCAGCTTCATGGAGACGGTTGCGAATGGTCCTCGCCGATACCCCAGGAGCAACAGTGTCCCTAATTTGCTGGGAAGTGGCGGTGCGGTCCCCTACGGCACTGCGTAGGATCCTACGGTCTTGGCGTGCATCCGTGCGTCGCTGCGGTCCGGTCCCAGGTCGACGGGCACGTGCACCTTCCGCCGACCATTGGCGACAACATCGATGTACTGTGGAGACCTCACGCCCCACGTGTTGAGCAATTCGGCGGTACGTCCACCCGGCCTCCCGCATGCCCACTATACGCCCTCGCTCAAAGTCCGTCAACTGCACATACGGTTCACGTCCACGCTGTCGCGGCATGCTACCAGTGTTAAAGACTGCGATGGAGCTCCGTATGCCACGGCAAACTGGCTGACACTGACGGCGGCGGTGCACAAATGCTGCGCAGCTAGCGCCATTCGACAGCCAACACCGCGGTTCCTGGTGTGTCCGCTGTGCCGTGCGTGTGATCATTGCTTGTACAGCCCTCTCGCAGTGTCCGGAGCAAGTATGGTGGGTCTGACACACCGGTGTCAATGTGTTCTTTTTTCCATTTCCAGGAGTGTATTATCATAAGGGGAACTAATATTATTAAATTATTTTTTTGAGAAACTCAAGACTGCTGAAGGTATGTTTGCGCAATGCTAGTTGTAAGATTGTTGTAAAAAGTAAGTCAAATTTGAACGCTTGTAGAATCATTTCACTCAGAATATAATTAATTTTTGCCAGCAATGTTGCGTTACTGATTATAATCCATCCCAAAAGCCATCAACATAAAACTTTGCAAAATTTTATTGTTGTCAAGAAAGAGTTTAACTATGCATTACGTGACTTCGTCAAATTAATCAAAGAATAACGTCAGCTTTGGTAATAAATACAGCCACTTATTATGACAGCCCACCAGCAGCTAATAGAGTGTAGTAAAACAGAGTAAGTATATTTATGTCGCAGATCGATGTAGCAGTCAGATGGCGATCCAGTAGCAGTAAAAAGGTAAGGAACAGTTTTGGGTTACTGCAGATAACGACTGAGGGCAACGACGACGACACGTTGTATGTTTCGTCTTAATAATCAGAAAATCACTTTTAATAAGCAGCATTTAAATTTGTATGCGAAGATTGAGAAAGAGAATTAATTTCAAATGGAAGATTTCATTTGTTATTATTAAGCAAGAGATAGAATTCCTATGGAAGGTTTCATAGGTTATTGTAGAAGGGAAGGTTGCGTAACAAAAGAGATATAGAGCAGACGGGAAGGTTTCACCAGATATGCTCAATAATGCTCATGTGTGGGGAGTTTGGTAGCCAGGGAAGTGTTTAAACTCAGAAGAGTGTCCCTGGAGCCACTCTGTAGCAATTCGGGGCGTGTGAAGTGTGGGGTGTCGCATTGTCCTGCTGGAATTGCCCAAGTCCGTCAGAATGCACACTGGACATGAATGGATGCAGGTGATCAGACAGGATGCTTACTTACGTGCCACCTGTCACAGTCGTATTTAGACGTATCAGGGGTTTCATATCACTCCAACTGCATACGCCCCACACCATTACAGACCTCGACCAGCTTGAACAGTCTCCTGCTGACCTGCAAGGTCCATGGATTCATGAGGTTGTCTCCATACCCGTATACGTCCATTCGATCGATACAATATGAAACGAGACTCGTCCGACCAGGCAACATGTTTCCAGTCATCAATAGTCCAACGTCGGTATTCACGGGCCCAGACGAGGTTTAAAGCTTTGTGTTGTCCACTTATCAAGGGTACACCAGCGAGCCCTCGGCTCCGAAATCCCACATCAATGATGTTTCGTTGCATGCTGATACCTGCTGATGGTCCAGCATTAAAATCTGCAGCAAATTGCGGAAGAGTGCATTTCCGTCACGTTGAACGATTCTCTTCAGTCGTCGTTGATCTCGTTCTTCCAGAATCCGCCCATAGCGATGTCGGAGATTTGATATTTTACCGGATTCCTGATGTTCACGGTATACTGGCCAAGTGGTTGTACGGGAAAATCCCTACTTCATTGCTGCCTCGGAATAGCTGCGTCCCATCGCTCGTGCGCCGACTATAACACACGTTCAAACTCACTTAAATGTTGATAACCTGTCATTCTAGCAGCAGTAACCGATCTAACAACTGCGCCTGACACTTGTTGCCTCATATAGGCATTGCCGACCGCAGCACCGTATTCTACCTGTTTACATATCCCTATATTTGAATACGCATGATGATACTAGTTTCTTTGGTGCTTCAGTGTACGAGGGTTATAGTAATATCGTATGTACTTGAAAGGTTTATTTTGTTACGAGTCTTAATTCCGCCCGGGCTGCCGCCTGGGTCCAAATGGAACTATTTATGCTAGTTTCAAAAGCATGACCGTTTGAGGAAGGAGCAGGGAAGTATGTTTCCAGTTGGTCAGGAAAGAAAGGTTGGTGGGGAGAGATGTGCTTGGCGCTTAAACTGTTAGCAGTATTTATCTGCAAAAGCGTCGACAAGTTAGTACAGGATTTTCCTGTTACAGGACCACCTCTCTCTGGACGACTGACCGCCATTTGTGATAGCTACTAGGTTGGAAGTGATTACACTTATGTTGCGTACATTTCTCCAGCACGTCTGCGGAGATCTTCTGGCATAGTGTTTTGCAGACGTGTGGATCTCTCACGTGCACGAAGTGGTGGCTACGATGGTGTAAGGATTCTGAATCGGCATTATCCGGTGAATACAGATGAGTTCCTCGTAATCTAGTCTTTAATAGTCTTCGATATTTCCACCTGCGACTTGGTATCTGCCAGCCGTTTTTACTGCGAACGCGAGATCTAGCGGCTAGAACTGATATAGCGGCAGTTATGAGCACCAGCAGCTACTTTCTAGGCAATTGCTGGGCACAGTATTGGTGTAATCGGCGTTCTTGGTTACACACCCACACGTCGGAGTCTGAGAGGTAATGTACCGTCCAGCAGGCGACATGATTTTCGCTGTGGTTGTCATAGAGTAAATACCTCTGGAGTGAGCATTGCGTTCTGCGCATGTTGTCAGCATTAAACCAGGATTGTCACGTGTTCTCGGGACTTCGCTATGCGTGTGTGCTTTCCGCAGAGTTTGAAGTTTATAATATCAAGAGTTTTTGTTGTGCTTTCACCGTTTGTTGATAGTGTAATAGCGATGGTGAATTACTGTTGTTGCTACGGATGCAAAGTAAAATATTTGAACGGAGGGATAGTAACTTTTCATGGGTACATACCATGTAGCTCTAATTATAGTTAGCATATTAGTAAGAGACACTGTATATGTTTAAAAATATCGAGACGCATTATAATTAAGGCTTGATTCTGTAGACCTATTTTTCTACAATTTTATGACTATATAACAGATATTACGGCTGGTACAAAAGCTTACAAACAATCGCTTCCAGTCGTAAATTTGCTAGTGGAACAGGAAAGCGAGTGGTTAGTTGTTTCAGCAAATACTATCCTCCATGCATTTATCAGTGACTTGTCGACTATGTATATAGATTTGAAAGATGGGAGACAGATAAATTCAATAGAGTGGGAGTCTGTAATATGTCTTCGTATAATATGTGTCCAGACCTTTTTGTTTGCTATAAAGTTACAGTAGGAGACCATGTTAAATGTGTCTAGGACATGGAGAATGATTATTTGTGATTTATATTTTAGTTTCCCGAATGATGAACAACGAGTAATGATGTGGCTCCAGAAAATAGGGAGGAGTAATTTTGTCCCCACAAAATATTCCAAAGTATGTTCGAAACACTTTGAAGAGGAATGTTTGGACAGAGAAAAATTTGGACGTGTGTGGCTGAAGGTAGCTAATCAAAGTACACATTCATCTTCTTTGGTGTATTTTACCTTCAATTTATTTTCTTCACCATTTGGTTAAGAAGCGTAAAATATTAGTAAATATGTCCCCAAACTCTTTCATTTGTGTCACTTTCCACTTCCCTTAATGGTGTTATATGGGTTGACTGTTACATGACCAACTGTATTTGCTTTAAAGTACATTTATTCTCCAATCGTCTTCCCCCCCCCCCCCCTTCTTACTCAGTCTAATATTTATTTAACAAACTGGGAGCAAGTACGTAAAATGCATTAAATAAATACTTCAAAGTATCACCAGTAAGAAACATTGTGCTTTAGGTCGCAAAAACGAGAAAATAAATACGCAGAAATAGCAATAAAGAAGGACGAATTAGCAGGGATATAATCGCTAATGTGTGGCAAATTCGGTGTTTTTCGGACACTTTCAAAAGTACTAGCGTACTGTCAAGTCGTTTTGCAAGACTATCACTGCAAAAATGTACGCCAGGCTCTGTAATACTATAAAGTGCCGTATCATACCGAAAACTACCAAAAATCGAGTGCATCTGAACTGTGACACCTATCGCAAAGAAGCAGAATGCAATATCACTTGCTCTTAAAAGTTACGTAGCTGGTTTATTCCCGATATGAAATGGATACTGTTAAAGTGTCTGCGCAATCCACGACACGTACGAAAAGAATCCATCTGTACTAAGGATGTAGTGACATTCTAAATATACAGGACGCTATACGGACAAACGCACGACGTCCCGAGAACACGTGACCAGGCCGGCAATAAATGTTGACACCACAAAATCTGTCCTGCGCATGTGAATGCTCACACCCGAGATATTTACTCTATGGTGGTTGTCACAGATAATCGACGAATCTCTCTAGAGTTGTGCTACGCAAACAGTATCTTTGGTTTGATGCATCACTATTTTAACAGACATCATATAATCTAGTAATGTAGTGTGATATTTCTTGTACCATATCTTTGGCTGATAGAATTCTCTATAACTACAGTATTTCTACCAATGTGTTCGTTTCTAACACTACGACGTCAGACACTAGTAATGGAGAGGTTGCTTGGAAGTGATACATAAATCGATCCAAAGCTGACAACACCAAGATATCTACACGACGCTAAGCGAAGTCGTGACGCGAAACGATGTAACTCTCGAAATCGGGTATCACGTGCACAATTGTGGAAAATACTTGAAACTGAGAATACTTACACATTACTTGTCTGGGTTTGGCCTCTGCTATATTAAGTAAATTGGCCTAGAGTGGCGTAATTTCTTATAAACAGACAGACACAACCCCTCCCTATGCTCCAGAGTGCCTCCTTTAATAAAAGATGGAGATGTGGTCGCAGTAACAGTGATATCTAATTTGTAATAGGATTGCCTGAGAACATTACAGTATTGCATTGTCGAGAACAGTGTTGCATAATGGGACGAAACACGCAAAGTTGTGAAAACACTGTGCAAATACGTAAATCTGAGGAAAATACGCAAAATCTGTAAAACTGAGAGTGCTTCCGTACCTGCCTATATGAGATCTCTGCTAATTATTTCTTTCCGCTGCAACGAGCGCAGTCATTGATGATAGCGATTTGTATCGCGTGTTTGTCTGTGTTTTCCTTAGAAACAAATCAAATGTTTGCTTGATGAAATCTAATAGTGCACAATACGAAAGTAGATTTTATAGCGTTTAATAACCATTTTAAATATTTACTTACTTGCTCTAACAATAGAAAGTCTCTATCAATTGTCTGCCGCCATCTTAACAATTATCTCAGCGGCAAATTCAAATTTAAATTACGCAACTCTGCAGAATAAATGCCGAAGGTGATACAAATGTGTAAAAATGAGTGTGCACTGGTGGTCCCGAACTCATTTTAATGAAAATAATTCGAATCAGATTGGTTCTCAAAAAACAGTGCTCATAGCACGAACGTTACAACAAACTTTTCTAGCTGATGTATGGAACCGAAATTAATTACGCACGAGTTGCGAAGAATATTGTTTCAGGTAACATACGTCAGTGTTGTGCGCGGCTGATATTCGGTGGTTTTATTGATCATTTTGCTGAAGATAACTGCTTCCATCTTAATCAATAGTTGTATAGAATCTGTTGTATGAACTGTGATTTAGTGACACTTACACAACTTACAGACAACACTTTAACACGACGTTAACTTGGAGTTCTTTAGCAACTTGATCAAATCTATAGCCGGGAGAAAAATTATTTAGTAACTACTCAATGTAATAAAATAAGATTATCATTTCCATTTACAAATTAGTTAAATACCAAACCACTGAATAACACAGCGAACGCCACACCATGCTGTCCAGCTAATTTGTAACCTCTCTCACACAAGTATTCCAGTTGTAAAAGGTGTAAAGTAGGTGCTTCATCCTCATTGGTCCAGAGGGGAGAGGAAAGATGTCCTCGCAATTTTTATGTCATGAGGCGCAACTGCCTGGGTGAATGCCCCGGATGAGTTTGATCAATTCCTGGTAGTTCCCCGAGGGAGAGGGAATGGAGGAAACGAGGATCCCATGAGTGTAACCCAACACCAGATGTGTAACATGACACCAGATGCGATAAGATCGATATCTTGTAACATACACTCCTTTCTTAGTCTGTTATTTTCCACTTGTTGCAAATGCCATTCACAAAACTGTACTCTTCGAATGCGGTCTTCTTTCTGCTGGTGTTGAGTTAACGTGTAATGATATGGATACAGTTCTTTATAGTGCAACACTTCAACAACCAGTCTTTGAGATATCTGGAACTGCCTGGTAATATCTTGGGTACTTTCCTGAGATGATTGATGAATAGTTTCAAGAATCATGTTTCAGTATGTGGAGTACATCTAGCCTGTGGATGACCTCTGTTTAATTGTGGATGACGATTACAGTTTCCCGAAGGCATTGCTCCAGGCAAAGGAAAATGTTAGCGGGATGATGCCTTTGAGGGTACTGTGCAGCATAAAGATGAACAGTAGCAGCAGCAGCCGCAGCAGCTTGGTTGTCATATGTCTCCAGCGCCAAAAGCGTGCTGATATATTTATCATTTGTGTGCTCCATCAGGAATCCCCCCTTCATGACCTTGACCTCGTACATGACAATGCCATAATAAAAGATTAACAACGCTAATAGCTTCTTTCAAGCTTCATCAATGCATGTTTTCTTTTCATATAAGCAATGTGATATAGTCATTATTCGAGAACATATTTACTTTCATGAACAAATTTAAATCACAAAACCCATACCAGCCAGGAAAGAATGGTACATTACAACAAGGCAATTAGAACACAAGATTTACATTTGTGTGGAATTTGCTTTTTATTGTATGACATTAGAATCCATCTATTATTACCTAGTTAAGCAGTGTTTTTAACATTTCAGTCTGTCCTAGTCGTCAAACTACCACTGCACAGAATTACAGTTTAATTTATTTTTATTTTAAATATCTATATTTTAACACGTCTCATTTATATGTACTGTAGTCACTGTAATAAATTAACCTGTAACACAACAGCACATGTTAATACATGACATGATTTGGCACTACTATTCGATCTCAACAGTCAAACCAGTTCTCTGACATGCTGTCATACCTTAATTGTGGAGCTTTTTGTGTCGTTTTATTGTAATCACACAACAACTGACACTGGTGATAACAGATGTCCTATATTATAAGCAACTTGATACATCTGCATATACTTTCACATACAGCTAAACGGCCCACCTCACATACACTATCCGATACAAAGTATCTGTACACATAGTAGTGGCCATCAGTATTAGGTGCGTACACCCTACACCTTGATGAACTCTGCTGGGGACACTTACAATGAGTTGTCTGAAACCAGAGTCTGGAGCGAAGTCGATGTCATAACTCATCCCAAAAGTGACCCATTGGCTTCCGGTCGGGACTCTGGGCAGGCTAGTCCATTTCAGGAACGTTTTTAGTCTCATACCGTTGCCTCACATATGTCGCTGTATGACAGGGTGCATTGTTGTGCTGGTATAAACAACCATCGTCTCCAAACCGTTCCTCTACCATACACTGCACACAGTACTGTAAAATTTGTTCATATCCGTCCGCATTTAGCATTTTCTTAAACACAATGAGGAGACCACAACCTAACCACGAGAGATACCCCCATCCATAACATCACCACCTTTGTACTTCACTGTCTGCACTATCCATGATTTCAGAATTTGCCAAAGCCAGAGCCTTCCATTGGATTGCCACAGTGTATAGCACGGTCCCGCATTACATATCACTTTTTTCCAGTCATCCACCATGCAGTGACATCACTCTTTACACCACTTCAAGAGTCACTTAGCACTGAGTACAAAAAATGTGTAGCTTATGAGGAGCTGCTCGACCATTGCATCCCTTTCCTTTCAACTCCCTACGCACAGTCATTGTGTCAGTTGGAGTGCTGGTAGCTCTTTCGAGCTCACGAGTGATCCTTTCACCTGATGTCACGTGATTCTTTACAACCACCATCCGAATTGCTCAGCGGTCCCAGTCCATCAGAACATGAAACCCACCTGGTATCGGTTCAGCTTTGGTTGTTCGTTCGCGTTTTCACTTCACAGTCCCAGTAGCAACTGTCGACTTGGGCGTCTTTAGAAGGGTTCAAAGGTCTCTGATGGAATCGTTACTCAGGTGACATCTAATGACTAGCCCACTAGTCTCCTGACCGCCCCATTCTCTTGTAACTGTTTCTCTACCGACAGCACAATACCCCCAGTCTCCTGTTATACTAGTTGTTCCGCCCTTTGTGTGGTCTTACGGTCACTTCAGTATTACATAAGGGTGTTCGGATACGTTTGAAGAGATCGTGTATTTCCTGAAATAGTTTAAGACATCGAAATTCTGTTTTCACCCAGATTAATTTTGAAGAAGATCTACCCAAACGACGAATAGCGCATTTTCATAGCTATATTAATTACAGAAATACCGGTATCAATTTCGATATTAAAATAGAAGTATAGTAATTTCTGCAGCTTGTGCTGTGCTGCTAAAAGCGACGAATTCAAAAGTCGTCCAAATCCGATTACTAGTTTCGGAACATAGGACGTATCTATTTTGAATATGAAACTGATTGCCGTCTCAGGATAAAGTTCGTGATTTATACGTTTTCAAGTTCGTGATTTCATACCCAATTAAAGATAAACTTCACGTCGGATAAGAAGGAAATAGTGTTCCACCGCCACTATGGATATATGAAAGGGCATGAAGAAAATCTAGCTTTCATTCTGTTTCTATTGCTCACATGAATGAAGTGCTGCTTGTTTGAGAACAAAAATGTGAAACAGAAAGCGAAAAGGAACCTGTTGCTGGAGAAGTAAAATTTTCAGTACTAACAAAAATCTTAGATAAAGTCTAAAATATTCATTTTTTTGCGTATTACGATAATTTAGTTCATTCTGTACGTGTTCGCATCGATCTGAAAGTTGTTTGAATATAACAGGAGTCAGTAACAGCGTTAGAAGCAATCGACATGTCTTCTGAAAACGGTCCTCATGTTGTTAAGGGGAAATAATTTTGACCCAACAAAATCTCGCGGCTGTGTGCATAAACGCTTCACAGAACAGAACCTCCTAAATTTTAGAGGCATTTTAAGAAGTTCAGAGTAGCTTTGTATAAATGAAGGACAATTTGTGATTACAGTCATGCCAAACAAGGCAAGATGTCCCTTTTTTACATGAGAGTTATAAATGCTTGCAGATGCTGCCATACTGTAGAATAAAAATACCAATATTGTGGCAAAAAGAGCACCACGCGTTTCCCTGTTTCTCTCAACTTGAGGCCAGTTTACTTGGTTTTAAATTTATCTACGATGTAATGTACTATGGATCTGAAACGGTTAACCACATCATGTGTAATTTTAACTAAAAAATTCTGTACCACCTGACAAAGGACATTTAAAGGGTCCTGGGCGATTCACAATTCATATTACACATTACTAGAGGCTGTGTAGGGGACTTAATGGATGAAAATGATACACTTATCCATCTCCATCATCCTCTAAAGTTAGTAACATCATCCCTGTATATGTATAGGCCTATACATTTACGGGTGCTAGCGCCTATAACTTTGACGCTCCGTAGCATCGCCAGATGACATTTCTAGACATGGATTCTAGTCTAAAGCTTGATCTGCTAAGTACCCCTACAACTTCTAGAAGTGTGCAACGTGAATAGTGAGACACCTTGTACATGAAAGATTTGTTTTTATATTGGTGCGGTTAAACAATGGCAATAAAATTAAATTTTAAAACACCTCTTTTCCATCACAGATATTCAACCTGTAAAACTCACTCAAATTCAGATATAGAAATCAGAAATTGTTTACATGTTAACAGAAATTGCGATATCTCAAAATTCAAAATTTTCGGAAAGGAACACATTTGTTTCACCAATCAAAAGGAAGTTAATAGGTTCGCCCGCTCGCTTAGAAGCGCTGGCTTCATCAGCCAGGTGTGGGTGCAGGGAAAGCAGCCAGGCTGCTGTTCCTGCATAGACCTAACCTGTGGGTTATTGGCCTATTAGTGTGGATTGGACTCTGTGAGCACCTTCCGGATTTAGAGACGCTATTTGTGTCAGCATCTGCGCCGCGGGAGACACTACTCCCGCCAGCAGGTCAGGCTAACGTATCGTCGACCTGTGGTGGACTAACGTATCGTCGACCTGTGGTGGACCTGGCGGCCCAGTCAGCTTCGTTGTAGAACACCCTGGTGGACTGTCCGAAGCGATCGCGCAGGAGGGGAATGCCGGCTTCCTCGTGTAGTAGTCTCGTGGAATAACGAGGCGGCTTCCAATTGTTTATAGAAAGTGCAGAAGAAACGTGATGAGAACAGTTCAGTTGTATGTATAAAGGTGTGTCTCCCACCATGACAGACTGTGTTCAACAAGAATAACAATTCAGCAACTGTGCAAAAAAATTATTACTGCTATGGTACTGGAATACTACCATGAGTGTAAGGAGCATGCAACGAACGGAGCGAACGAAATAGATGTTATGACAGCTGGTGCTCATAATCAACATGTTATGTCGAGAGAAATAAGTCGCCCCAGCGTTGTCTGACACACGTGCACGCGCGCACACACACACACACACACACACACACACACACACACACACACACACAGGTACATAAGATAATGAAAAACAAAACAGGGTATACATAAGAAATTCATAAATTCGTAATACGAATATACATATACACAATTTATCATTAAAATGCATAAGGCAGAAAAAGTCTGCTAAACATAAGAGAAATAAATCATAAGACTCCTCCAATAATATAATTTAGTTTTGTCTTGCTTGGCGTAAATTACAAACTACAATGTATTGTGTTGCTTACAAGCATATTCCATTCTCTTTGTAACTGGTCATCCTGATCATTTATTTCTAATGATTTTATGTCGAATGAACTCTTTAATGGTGTAAAAACTATTTGTAGTAAACATTCTTGAAGGTGTGTTTTAAATTTTTAGAGTTTCTTTACGTTTTTGATCAATTTTAGCAATTTGTTATATACCTTGTCTCCCTGATAAAACACGGTGGTTTTGGATCTTTATTCCTGGTGCAAGCAGTCGCTGTATCGGGTTTGATGTTCATGTATTGAGCTGTTTGTTGCATACTGGTCAATGTTTTTTGTATAAAAACTGTAGTTTGCAATATGTAGTCACTTGGAACTGTCCCAATACCTCTTTTTTGAATGGCTTAATCAGTGGGACCTTTTGTGACTCTTGCTCATTATACTAATGGCTCACTTTTGCAGTTTGAACACATTCTCCACATTCTGAGCATTTACACCCCAGAAACTCGTCTTATAGTTGATGATAGACTGAATGTTTTTATAGTTATATTCTTTTAGCCATAAGTTTTTACACACTGTGATTAATATTCTTAAGGCATAGCACGTTGTGCTAATTCTTTTTCTAAGTACCTCCTAATGTTCATCGTTGATCAACAAGCACACATAAAACGTTTGTGGCAGTTACACCCCCTACAGTTTAACTACATACTTTAAGTTTTGTTATAATAGTTTTTTATTTATGTAGAAGTTCATGTTATTAGTCTTTTTTACATTAAGGGTTACTCTATTGTTATTTGACCAGTTGTGGACCACCATAATTGCCTTTTCAACTTTTACTTCCAACATTTCTGGTGTCCTATCTGTAATTATTATGTTACTGTTACTAGCAAATAACACAGTTTCTCTTTGTGTAAGCCATAGTGGGAAGTCATTTTGCATGCAAACAGTTTGCATTTGTATCGTGTGTCACTTCACCAGCAGCTTAACCAGTGGGATTGCAGATGACAGATGGAATTCTATGCTTCAGTTCTATGTCATATCAACAAAGAATGTTATTTCTTCAAGTAAATCTCTTTGTCTGTGAAGCTACCTTTAGAAATAATGGAATTATACATGTACAAAATATGCAGTGTTTGGTCTCTGGGAATCCGCACAGCTGATGTAGGTTGATCATTAAAAAAGTAGAATCTGAACGTAAGTGGGATTATTGGATACTAAGTGACTGGTCCTTACTTCATTGAAGAAACCTTAAGAGGAAAAAGACATACACAAATTATTAAAATAGTGCTAGCAGGTCTCCTAGAGGAAGAACCAACTAAACTTCGTAGACATATGTGGTACCAGCACAACTGGTGCCTTGCAATTAGATGCGCATTTTGTGGAAGACTGTGAGACAACATTATTTTGTGATTTCCTTTTTGTTGTTGTTGCTGCAGTAATTTTGTACGTAAGTGTGCTTCCTGACGTTAACCTCATGAGCAGAAGTTATTATCTAACAGTTTTTGCTCTCATTTCCCTGATTTTCTTTTAAGGTTCTGGCAGAAATAAGAACAGATATGCTATCGTTTTAACTAGTATATCGTACTTAGTTGCCACATCCTTTGCCTTATAGTTCATGTGTTGGCCCAACCACATGCATCTAGATGTGATTAATATTAATTTTTAGTTAAACATTTCTCCACTATTCCGCTTTTGTTAGTAGACTCTGTCAACTGCATTAAGCTGCATCATCTCATGACTACCCATCTCTCTCATCTATGACAGTTTTCCTCCTCTCACTCTGTCCTTAGAGATATTTCTACTCTTTGACTCTGTCCAGCGATTACACGCTCGTATATGCACAGCATATTTCAAGTCTTTGATAACACCTGAATGAGAGCTCTCTCATAACTTACCGTAATCGATAACGTGATATGGGTCACTGTGTATACCAAAAGTAAGAACACATATTCTGTAAACAAAACATGAACATAACAGCGACCTTAGTAGACTAATGCTTCTAATTTCTCGTGTTTCTGGGTGTATCCATGCATAGACCTACACCCTGTCTGGCAAAACACAATAAACAAATGAAAATGAAAATTAAACTCATGTGGTCAAAGTACCACAATCAAATTACTTAAGATTCTTTGTGTATTCTCCATTAATTTTGGAACGACTTATCAAATGGACCATTTATATCGTTCCAACAATGCAGTTTTGATCATGGGTGCTGTTTCAAACTCTCCTGACAACCAGCTGACATGATGGTAGCAAGAAACAAAAATTACCTAGTGAGTCACCTACCATTTACAAGTGTCTGAATAAAGAGGATCAGTCGGATCAAAACCCACTCACTCTGCTATCCAGATCTGACACAGTCACTAAACCTAAGACCAAAACATGACACAAGCAATCAGATAGTACTCTTCACAAGGAATGCATGCAATGTACAAACTTTTTGTTTCAGTAGCAACAACTTTTTTCATTCAAGATCAGAATGGCCCAAGCCAATGCAATTGTACTATAGTGAAACAAAGTTCCTCCCTGCAAAATCTACATCTACATCTACGTGATTACTCTGCTGTTCACAATAAAGTGCCTGGCAGAGGGTTCAACGAACCACGTTCAAGCTCTCTCTCTACCATTCCACTCTCGAACGGCATGCGGGAAAAACGACCACTTAATTTTTTTCTGTGCAAGGCCTGATTTCTCTAATTTTATCGTGATGATCATTTCTCCCTATGTAGGTGGGTGCCAATTGAATGTTTTCGCAATCGGAGGAGAAAACTAGTCCAAAAATAAATGTTTCAGATGGCTCTGAGCACTATGGGACTTAACTTCTGTGGTCATCGGTCCCCTAGAACTTAGAACTACTTAAACTTAACCAACCCAAGGACATCACACACATCCATGCCCGAGGCAGGATTCGAACCTGCGACCGTAGCGGTTGCGCAGTTCCAGACTGTAGCGCCTAGAACCGCACGGCCACTCCGGCCGGCAGAAAACTGGTGATTGAAATTTTATGTGAAGATCCCGTTGCAACGAAAAACGCCTTTGTTTTAATGATTGCCACTCCAATTCATGTATCATGTCTGTGACACTATCTCCCCTACTTCACGATAATAGAAAACGAGCTGCCCTTCTTTGTACTTTTCCGATGTCATCCGTCAGTCCCACCTGACGCAGATCCACACCGAACAACAGTACTCCAGAATCGGGCGGACAAGCATACTGTAAGCAGTCTCTTTAGTAGACCCATTGCACCTTCTAAGTGTTTTGCCAATTAATCGCAGTATATGGTTTGCTCTACCCACAATATTATCTATGTGATCGTTCCAATTTAGATTATTTGTAATTGTAATCCCTAAGTATTTAGTTGAATTTACAGCCTTCAGGTTTGTGTGATTTATCGTGTAATCGAAATTTAGTTGATTTCTTTTAGTTCTCATGTGAATAACTTCACATTTTTCCTTATTCAGGGTCATTTGCAACTTTTTGCACCATACAGATATCTTATCTAAATCATTTTGCAAGCTGTTTTGATCATCTGATGACTTTGCAAGATGGTAAATGACCGCATCATCTGCAAACAATCTAAGACGGCTACTCAGATTGTCTCCTATCTCGTTAATATAGATCAGGAACGATAGAGAGCCTATAACACTTCCTTGGGGAACACCGGATATTACTTCTGTTTTACTCGATGACTTTCCGTCTATTACTACGAACTGTGACCTTTCTGACAGGAAATCACGAATCCAGTCGCACAACTGAGGCGATAATCCTTAGGCATGCAGTTTGGTTAGAAGACGCTTGTTAGGAACGGTGTCGAAAGCCTTCTGGAAATCTAAAAATATGGAATCAATTTGACATCCCCTGTCGATAGCATTTATTACTTCATGAGTATAAAGAGCTAGTTGTGTTTCACAAGAACGATATTTTCTGAAACCGTGCTGATTATGTGTCAATAAATCGTTTTCTTTGAGGTACTTCATAATGTTCGGATACAGTATTGTTCCAAAACCCTACTGTAAATCAACGTTAGTGATATAGGCCTGTAATTCAGCAGGTTACTCCTACTTCCCTTTTTATGTCAAGATGGCGTCAGTTGCGGAAGTTTTGAATATAGAAGTTCGCGAAAATAATGTTATATAGTGTCAATCTTGCAAAAAGTGCGCGAAACCTGTTAAAAGTGGCTTCGTCTGTGTCCATTGGAACCATAAATTTCATTTTCGTTGCGGAAAGCTTGATCCTTCCCTGAGAAGCGAGGATAACTGTGCGACTATGTGAAACTGTGCGGATTGTAAACAAAAGGATGCATCCCTTAATGATAATGAAACGTGTACTTGTGATGCGGCAAGGAAGACCGACAGTATCAAAAAGGAAAACCTATCATATATTACAATTATTGGACTCTTACAGGACGAATTAAAAAAACTGTACGAGAAATATGAATTAAATCCACACAAGTCAGAGCAATGGCGTGGTAAAACAACGACCAAAGATGTGAAAATCGGTGCTTCATCCTCCGAAAATGATCTGTTGTTAATTATTGCTGGGCTACGGGAGGACACCAAAATTCTGAGTGAAGAAAACGGAAGACTCAAGCTTAAATTGTCATAGGGTGATCATCAGGTATGTCTTAATATGTCGAAACACATTGAAGGATTGCCAGAAAGTGAAGCTACGACTAAAACGGCTCTCAACAGGCCTAGCAGTAGATGGGTAACTGTAAAATCGAAGGGGAGCTCTTACAAACATATTAACAATAAACATAGGCAGGACTTTGTGTTACCGTTAAATAACAAATATAATTCACTTCAAAACACAGATGACATAGAAGTTGTTTCAGCATACTCATCTGATAAGGTGGTGCAGGATACTCAAAACTTAGCGAACAGCCACGTAAGATATAATAAAAAACGTAAAATCAAGATTTATTCAGACAGTTATGCCAGAGGATTAGCAGCTGTGTTAACGGAAAGCGGACCTCATGTGATTAACGAGTCTGAAATAGAAGGTACCGTTAAACCAGGAGCTGGTTTCTGAGACGTTTCAACATCAATCAAGAAAGAAAGCACAGCCCTCGCAGAAAGAGACTTTGTAATGGTAATGGCCGGAGCAAACGGCGTCAGCAGAAACGAAAGGAAGATAATTTTGGTAAACATTTTTGGAATACAGTGATCAATTAATTGTTATATTTAGATTAAAGTTCAGTCTTGATCACATTATGTCTGTTTTAATGAGTAACTGGTTTCGGTTTTCTCTATAAAACCATCATCAGACCTGTGAATAAATTTTAAGAAATACTAGATACCAATCTTTAAATAAATGAAAAAGTCTAATGATGTCAAAAACAATTTTTTTTTGACATCATTAGACTTTTTCATTCATTTAAAGGCCGATAAAGGAAATACCCTTGTAATTATTAAAGAAGACGATTATATATTTAAAACACTCTCATTTTTTAACGAAAATGGGATCGTTGAAGTGACTAAAGACCCCACTCCAAAGTTCCAATTAAAGATTAAGAAACTAGTCGATCAAAATAATCACCTCTTGACCCCTGAGGAAAAAAATATGATGGAAAAATATGAATCCCCAAATACCTAAATTAAGATCACAGATTAAACTGCATAAAAAAGAGAAATCTATACGACCTATTGTCAACTACAGAAGTAGTTCTTCATATAAACTAAATATGAAACTTAATAAAATTTTGAAAGCATTCTATACATATGACAGCAACTTCAGTATCAAAAACAGTTATGAACTAACACAACAAATCCACAATATAGACATTCCAACTAGTGCAAATTTCGCCTCATTAGATATTAAAAATTTATATACAAATATACCAATTACTGAGACGATTAATATAATTAGGGATAACTTAATACAATACAAAAATATGACTAAAGACGAAATAATCGAACTTATAGAACTACTTGAATGCACTTTAGATTACAATTATTTCTCGTTTAATACTAAAATCTACTGTCAGAAAGATGGCTTAGCAATGGGAAATTCTTTGTCTGGGACAGTAGCAGACATTTTCATAAACCACATTGAGATGCAATTCCTGAAAAATAACCCTGATATCGCAAATAAAATCACATATTACAAGCGATATGTAGACGATACATTATTACTTTATAATGGTTCAAAAGACGAAATTGAGAAACTTGCTATAAAATTAAACTCTATGCATCCGAAGTTACAATTTACAGTTGAGCATGAAAATCGAAAATCTATTAACTACCTAGATCTCACTATAACTAATAACAATGGGAAACATTTATTCACCATATACAGGAAACCTACAACCACTGATGTTATTATTAATGCTACATCATGTCATCCTGACAAGTATAAAAAAGCATTTTTTAAGTCTATGATACACCGAATACTAAAATCACCGCTAGAAGCTAATGAGATCAAAAAGGAAACTACCATCTTAAAACAAATTGCAAAAGCCAACTCTTTCGACACACGACAGGTAGATATCATTTTTAATAAAGTACAACAATCACAAAGTACTCCACTAATAAGTAATCCAAAATATATGAAGATGACATATATGGGAAACATATCAGATAGAATCACTAACTGATTCAAAAATTCTGGAATAACAATAGCATTTACAACTAACAATACTTTACAACAAAAATTAAGACATACCGTAAATAAAGATAATGGAAAATCTACCAGATCAGGAGTGTACAAGATCCAATGTAGAGACTGTGAGAAAATATATATCGGCCAAACAGGTCGAAATTTTGCAGTAAGGTACAAAGAACATACGTCAGGTACCTCACGAACAAAGTCTGTTTTTGGTCATCATATAACATTCAATAATCATGCTGAGGGGACAGTACAACAGAATTTACAAGTTCTTCATTATGCAAATAAAGGCTTACTTATGAATATCCTAGAAGAAATCGAGATATATGCTCATTTGAAAACCAAATCATCAATGCTGCTCAATGAACAATTAGATTTTCGCGAAAAATATTATTACAAAATTTTATAATAAAAGCATATACTCTTTTGTTTTTTAAAAATATAAGATTAGTTATACCCATGGCAAAAGCAATGTATGTAAAATATGCTGCATCAGCAGTCTCATCAGTTATTCAGATATACATAATGTGGAACGTACTATTGGCTGCTAACTTAATGCTATAAAGAACATTGCCACAAAAACTACAGTTAAAACAAGACGATTCTGCAGCATCCAACAAAGATGCAATTGTGATGTAGACGACTTGGTATAATCGATATATACCACAACGCCAAGGATTTTACATCTTTGATGTAACTGGCACTGTAATAATATTAAGGTTGTCCATAGAGGGCACAGCTATCACACATCGTAATTCACTGTTTTTATCCAAAATATAAATAAGTTGTAGACACAACTATTATCTGTTAATCAGATATTTAAATGAATCAATTTTATGTTATTAGTGTATTTCCTACTTTTATACTTTGACGATGGCGTCATATTATGAACGCTGATTGGCAGTTATGAAGTAGTGTGACAGGAAATAGGCGGAGCCTCTGCATGTTTAAGCTCCTGCTCAGCCCTCATAACCATCAGTTGACTGCACAGCAGCAAGGAGAGCTCCACCTACCAACCCACGGGAGCCAATGGGTATAACTAATTTTATTTTGTTTTGTTAAAAATTTTTGACATCATTAGACTTTTTCATTCATTTAAAGATTGGTATCTAGTATTTCTTAAAATTTATTCACAGGTCTGATGATGGTTTTATAGAGAAAACCGAAACCGGTTACTCATTAAAACAGACATAACGTGATCAAGACTGAACTTTAATCCAAATATGAAGGGAAGATAGCTACTCTGGCACTGAAGAAGACTCTCGGAGTGTTAAGCCACACCAACGTGATTGTCGTTAATATGCCTCATCTACATGATTTGCCGCGGTGGTCATGTGTGAATTAGGAAGTACAGCAGACCAGCAAGGAGTACAAAGCTATCAGTAAGCACTTTAAGAATGTTTCCTTAATAAACACCAGTAGTTGCAGCAGAGAACGGCATACCAAGCATGGTCAACATTTCAATAGTTTAGGTAAATGTATCAATGCAAATCTTGCTCTTAGTATACACAAGAGACAGTAAAGACGACGAAATTGCAGTGCTTTTAAGTGAAATGTGCGCTTTACATAACAGATGTGATTAACTAGAGAAGAAAAACAGCCAATATAAGAAACGCTTATACACTGATGAGACTCTAAAACTCGATCCCCAGAGTACTTATGTTGTACTGGTTGTGAGAACTTACATTCAGACGCAAACACAGCAGCTGTAGAAAAATCTGAAGTGAACAATTTAGCACAAGAAAAGTGTAATAAGTCGCAGATGTTTGGTAAAAGTGAAGAAATAGTTATTTACTCTTACAGTCATGGACGAAATCTCTCAAAAATATTTCGTTATGAGCTCAATGTGAAAGCATGTGGCTTTGTCAAACCTGGGGCACCCATGAAGGAAGTTATCAAAAGTATCGACCAGGAATATTTAGAAAACGAAAACAGAAGTATTGTGTTGATTGGGGGAACCAATGATGTTTATAGAAATGAACTAGCATCCGCTATCGGTAACCTGAAGCAAGTTTCACATTCTGCAAGAGAGAGCATCGTAATTGTAACTGGAATACCTCACAGACACAATCTGATGACTACTTCTTGCGTAAATTTCTAAATTAAAAAGGCAAACAGGCATTTGCACAAGATCTGCAAAATGTACCCAAATGCACATTTTCTTAGTGTGGACTTTCTTCAAAGGTGCAAATACACAAAACATAACAGAAGTAGCAAAAGGTTACTCAGCGAAAACATTGTATGTACACTAGAATGACTCAGTTTGCAAGATAACAGTCCTCACAATACAGCCATCCCAATGATGTGGGGAGGCTTGCAAGCCTCAGCGATACAGATGCCCGTACCGTAGGTGCAACCACAATGGAGGGGTATCTGCTGAGAGGCCAGACAAACGTGTGGTTCCTGAAGCGGGGCAGCAGCCTTTTCAGTAGTTGCAGGGGCAACAGTCTGGATGATTGACTGATCTGGCATTGTAACATCAACCAAAACGGCCTCGCTGTGCTGGTACTGCGAACGGCTGAAAGCAAGGGGAAACTACAGCTGTAATTTTTCCCGAGGGCATGCAGCTTTATTATATCATGGAGAGCTGCATCAAACCAGTCTCAGGACTGAAGACAACAACAACAACAATGATATATCCAAAAACAGTCGAGCAGCTATCAGTATTAGTTGATTACCACTTTAAAAGCAATGGTACTGTAAATACAACTCCTGCTAACATGCCAACAGAGAGAACAGTGACAGAAGCAGTAGGTCTACCTGAAAACGTGAAGTCAACAAAAGCTACATTAACAGGAGCATCAGTCCCAGCGATGACAGAATCACCCAGGCAGCCAATAGTACCACCAGCAACCACAAATGAGAAGACAACTACAACAGATAGAATGGTGCCTAGTGGAAGAAATGTTGTGCCGCCTTCCTGTTTCAAGGATTTTTTGTGTGCAGGCCTGAAGAAGAAAAAGTCAATACCCTAAACAGTATCAAATGTTTACTACTACATGACTTTAGGCAGACTCCTCGGCAATCTCAGTCAAGAAATAACAGCACTGACAAAATAAAGAAGGTAGGGTTATCAATTTTTCATCAAAATGTGAGAAGCCTTTCTAACAAAATAGGCCAATTGCTTATCAACATTAATGAGAGAGACTGTATAAATAACACCCAGATATTGTGCTTAACTGAGCACCATGTTACTAGCAACAGCATCATGCCCTTTTTACCAAGTTACGACTTAGCAACCCAATACTGTAGAGTAAATAAAGAAATGGGGGGGGGGGGGGGGGGGGAGTGGCAATATATGTTAAGGAAAATTTTGAATACAAAGTAATTGACATTACAAAATACTGTATGGACCAATATTTTGAAGCATGTGCTACTGAAATAAAAAATAATCTCAATTCATTAATAGTCCTGGCTGCTTACAGGGCACCATCAGGAAATATAAAAATGTTTTTTAGTCTCATGAACCTGGTATTGTCAGTTTTATTTTCAAAAACAAGGGATATTGTAGCCTTAGGTGATTTTAATGTAGACTGTCTGACTGATAATAGCAATAGAAGTAACTTCCAGAATGTGATGTCCACTTATAATCTGAATTCAGTAATCAATTTTCCCACTAGAATCACACCAGATTCCCAAACTATGATAGACAATGTATTTTTAAATGTAAGTAGATACCAGAACATGAATGTAAACCAGGTTATGAATGGTCTCACAGACCATGATGGTCAATTAATCACTCTTTACAGTGTTAACCCTCTTGTTAAACTATTTCCCCAGTGGAAATGTATAAGAATAATGAACAAAGAGGCAAAAGAATCCTTCAACTGTAAGTTGCAGCTAATGGACTTGTCCTTTATTTACAACATTGATAATGATAATGACAAATTTAACTATTTTATAAATGATTTTTCAGCCCTTTTCGAAGAATCTTTTCCAAAGAAATGGGTCAAAAATATTAATCTAAATTCCGTAAGTAAGCCTTGGATCACAGAAGGTATTAAACCGTCATGCAGAACTAAGAGAGAAATTTATGCTAAAATCAGAACAACTAATGATACACAAAAATGTAATCATTATAGATCATATTGCAAAATTTTAAAGAAAGTAATACAGAAGTCAAAAGCCCTTTTCTATAAGGAGAAAATGGATAAATCTAATAATAAAATGAAAACAATTTGGAACATCATAAAAAGTGAGACAAAGACAAAAACAAGTGACACAGATGACCTAAAAATCAGGCATGGGGGTAACATAATAGAAAATCAAAAAAGTGTGGTTGAAATTTTTAACAAACATTTCCTTTCAATAACCCAACAAGTTGGCTGTAGGCCCTCTGTTGAGGAAGCTATGACTTTGTCAGGATGCATACTCCAACATAATACCAGAAATGTACATTAATCCTATCACTGTAGAGGAAATTCAAACAGTCATCTGATCTTTAAGGTGTAAGAACTCTGCAGGAGTTGATATTGTATCCAATAATTTATTGAAATTTTCATGTAAATGGATTAGTGATATTCTGTGCCATATTTCTGATGCTTCATTTCAGCAAGGCATTTTTCCTGAAAGACTCAAGTACGCCATTGTGAATCCCCTGCACAAGAAGGGTGATAGAGCTGAGCTCACTAACTACTGCCCTATTTCACTGTTAACAGACTTCTCTAAAATTCAGAAAAAATACTGCACAATAAAATTACTGAACACCTCATAATGAACAGACTTATCAATAAGAGCCAGTTTGGCTTTCAAAGGGGCTGTTCAACTGAGGATGCAGTGCATGCGCTTACAAATGAAGTACTTCAATGTCTAAATCAAAAAATGATAGGAATTGGTGTTTTGTGCGACTTATCAAAGGCATTTGATTGTGTAGATTGCCAAATTCTCATGCAGAAAGCCAAACTACTTGGAATAAGTGGTGTCACAGGTAACTGGCTGCAATCTTATCTTCAGGAAAGAAAACAGAAAGTAATTTTAAACAGCTCAAATGAGTCAATGGATACCTCCACTCAGCCTGAATGGACTTCTATTAGTTGTGGTGTGCCTCAAGGCTCAATTCTGGGGCCACTGTTCTTTTTATATTTATAAATGATTTACCATTGTATGCAAGCCTGCCCTGCAAATTTACTCTTTTTGCTGACGATACCACCATCTTCAAGAGTGGAAAATCAGATTTTAGTTTCGTGGAGTCAGTTAACAACATACTCTCTGAAGTGATTAACTGGTTCAGTGTTAATGGTCTCTCTCTAAACTCAAGTAAGACAAATTTTATCCAGTTCCATACAAAAACAAAAAAAAGTGAGAGAAATAAATGTAACATGTGGAAATCAACCAATAGAAAGAATGGATGTGTCTAAATTTCTTGGAGTACATATTGATAGCAAAATGAACTGGTCCTTCCATATACAATAGACCCTAAAAATTTGAACTCGGCTATGTATGCTATCACAATGATGTCTTCCATTGGAGACCTAACCACTATGAAGTCCGCATACTAAGGGTATTTTCACTCCATTATGTGTTACGGAATTATCTTCTGGGAAAATTTAGCTTTGGCAAAGAAAATTTTTGTGGCCCAGAAAAGGGCTATTAGAATTATGTGCAGAGTACCCCCTAGGACATCATTCTGTAACCTTTTCAAAAAGCTGCAAATAATGACCACTGTATCCCAGTACATATTTTCGCTGATGTGTTTTGTAATTAAGAATCCTGCACAATTTCCATCAAATAAGAACTACCACAAATATAATACAAGTGGGAAAGAAAATCCTCATTGTGAACTTAAGAACCTGACAGTTGTTCAGAGAGGTGTCAAATGGTCAGGAACAAAAATTTTTAACCATCTCCCTGACCAGACAAAATGTTTAAGAGAAAACGAATCTCTTTTTAAAGCAAAACTAGAGGAATATTTGTTAAATATCTCTGTTTATACATTAGAAAAGTTTTATGATGCAAAAAGGGAAATAGCTTTTAGATAGAATTATCCATCTTGTTAACAAAGAAATGTGCTTGTAATTTTTCTCCAAATTAAAACATGAAATTTTGTATTAACACTCAAAGAAATCTGCTGTTATATGTACAATATCTGTTTTTCCTCTAAACTTTGTATTAACTATATGCAGTTATGTAGAACATTTTGATATATTTAATGAAGACTGTTTTGTATCTTTTTGTATGTTTGACTCGTTCCACATCTCATGCGACGTGCTCACAATACGAGATCTACGGAACATGAAATAAATAAATAAATAAATTTAATAAATATTGCATTCAGTTCATTGAAGAAATTAGTACTTCAATAAACATAGCCCCTGAAAATGCATTTAGTATTATGAACGGCTGGTTTGAAATGCTTCCGCCAAGCATCTTCACTTTCACAGAAGTGAGCCCAAATAATATCCTAAACATAGTGAAAAATTTCAAAACCTTCAGTTAGCTCTAATTACTATGATATGTCATGTAATTTGTTGAAAAATGTTGTTGCTTGTTTGATTTATCCTTAACTTTTAGTGTTGACAAATACCTAGTTGAAAGTAAGTTCCCCGACACTAAAAATTTCTAGAGTTGTGCCCATATTTAAAAAGGGGGAAAAGAACTGTCACTCTAGTTACAGACCTATATCCATACCCCAGTTTTTTCAAAAATTTTAGAAACAATTATGTATGAACAACTTAGTGTCTACTTGGGTACATTAAATATAATTAGTGATAAACAGTTTGGATTTAGGAAAGGTAAATCCACAGCAGATGCAATGGACTCCCTTTTAAAAATAGATGTATGTTTTCGAAGCTAGGGACTATGCCCAGGCTACATTTTGTGACCTGAGCAGAGCCTTTGATTGTGTAGAGCATGACACTGTACTGAATAAGCTAGTTTACTGTGGTTTTGATGACAACAGTATAAATATGTTCAGGTCTTTTGTAGAGAACCGTCAACAAGTTGTGTGCATTGGTAGGGAGAAATCAAATTTGGTTATTGTTAGGTATGGAGTGCCTCAAGGGTCAGTGCTTGGACATTTACTGTTTATACTAATGATTAATGACCTGCCCTCATTCATAAATTCTCACACAATATTGTATGCTGATGACACAACTTTTCTATATAAAAGCTCTGATCTAGGTACACTAAAAACACTGACCGAAAATACCCTTGCTCAGTCCTCATTATTTCAAGGCTAATGGCTTCTTACTAAATGAAACAAAAACCCATACACTTTACTTCAGCCTCAAAGAGATTCCTAACTACCAAGAATTAGAAAATGTTAAATTTTTAAGTGTTACTATTGACAATAAATTGACATGGGAACCACACATTAAAAATATATTGGCTAGCTTTCAAGAGTTATTTATCTATTAGAAATTTAAAAAGATGTGTTCCCAATGATTATGTGACATCACCATATTTTGGTTTCTTCCAAAGCATCATCTCTAATCTAATCTTACTGTGAGGTAGTAGCTGTCATGTAAATGACATTTTACTGTTACAGAAGAAAGTAATAAGAATAATAACGGATTCTGATAAAACAGAACATTGTAAACCTCTGTTTATTAAATTTCAGAGTCTTACGGCAGTAAACTTATTCATCTATAATGTTTTATTGTACATTAGAAACAATGTCTCTAATTTTGTGTTGATAAGTGATATTCATAGCCATAATACTAGAAACAGAACATCTGTAGACGTGCCATATCATAGATTATCAAAATTGCAGAACTCCTACCTTGGACTAAGGATGTTTAATAGACTAAGTGCTGACTTTAAAGAGCTGCCTGTAAATATTTTTAAAGCTAATTTATACAAGCTACTAGTGACAATCCGTTTTACACCATTGATGAAATTCTTGTAGATGAAAGTACTGTATTCTAACGTGTACCTATTTTATGTAAACAAATTTACATCGATATAGTAGTTTATGCAGAAATATATGCTCTTGACTTTGTCTGTTGCTGTAATCAGCTGAATAACAATAAACTTTTTATTATTATTATTTTGGTATTGGCATTACAATATTCCAGTCTTTAGGTATGGATCTTTCTATGAGCTTGTGGTTGTATATAATTGCTAAATATGAAACTATTTTATCAACTCACTCTGAGAGGAACCTGACTGGTATACAATCTGGACCGGAGGCCTTGCCATTATCAAGTGATTTAAGCTGCTTCGTTACTCCGAGGATGTTGTTGTTGTTGTGGTCTTCAGTCCTGAGACTGGTTTGATGCAGCTCTCCATGCTACTCTATCCTCTGCAAGCTTCTTCATCTCCCAGTACCTGCTGCAGCCTACATCCTTCTGTATCTGTTTGCTGTGTTCATCTCCTGGTCTCCCTCTACACTGCCCTCCAATACCAAATTGGTGATCCCTTGATGTCTCAGAACATGTCCTACTAACCGATCTCTTCTTCTAGTCATGTTGTGCCACAAACTTCTCTTCTCCCCAATCCTATTCAGTACTTCCTCATTAGCTATGTGATCTATCCATCTAATCTTTAGCATTCGTCTGTAGCACCACGTTTCGAAAGCTTCTATTCTCTTCTTGTCCAAACTATTTATCTTCCACGTTTCACTTCCATACATGGCTACACTCCATACAAATACTTTCAGAAACGACTTCCTGACACTTAAATCTATACTCTATGTTAACAAATTTCTCTTCTTCAGAAACGCTTTCCTTGTCATTGCCAATCTACATTTTATATCCTCACTACTTCAACCATCATCAGTTATTTTGCTCCCCAAATAGCAAAACTCCTTTACTACTTTAAGTGTCTCATTTCCTAATCTAATTCCCTCAGCATCAACCGACTTAATTTGACTACATTCCATTATCCTTGTTTTGCTTTTGTTGATGTTCATCTTATACCCTCCGTTCAAGACACTGTCCATTCCGTTCAGCTGCTCTTCCACGTCCTTTGCTGTCTCTGACAGAATTACAATGTCATTGGCGAACCTCAAAGTTTTTATTTCTTCTCCATGGATTTTAATACCTACTCCGAATTTTTCTTTTGATTCCTTCACTGCTTGCTCAATATAGAGATTGAATAACATCGAGGAGAGGCTACAACCCTGTCTCACTCTCTTCCCAACCACTGCTTCCCTCTCATGCCCCTTGACTCTTATAACTGCCGTCTGGTTTCTGTACAAATTGTAAATAGCTTTTCGCTCCCTGTATTTTACCCCTGCAACATTCATAGTTTGAAAGAGAGTACTCCAGTCAACATTGTCAAAAGCCTTCTCTAAGTCTACAAATGCTAGAAATGTAGGTTTGCCTTTCCTTAATCTAGCTTCCAAGATAAGTCGTAGGGTCAGTATTGCCGCACGTGTTCCAACATTTCTACGGAATCCAAACTTATCTTCCCCGAGATCGGCCTCCACTAGTTTTTCCATTCCTCTGTAAAGAATTCGCGTTAGTATTTTGCAGCCGTGACTTATTAAACTGACAGTTCGGTAATTTTCACATCTGTCAACACCTTCTTTCTTTGGAATTGGAATTATTAACCTCTTCCCAAAGTCTGAGGGTATTTCGCCTGTCTCACACATCTTTCTCACCAGATGGTAGAGCTTTGTCAGGACTGGCTCTCCCAAGGCTGTCAGTAGTTTTAATGGAATGTTGTCTACTCCTGGGGCCTTGTTTCAACTCAGGTCTTTCAGTGCTCTGTCAAACTCTTCACGCAGTATCATATCTCCCATTTTGTCTTCATCTACATCCTCTTCCATTTCCATAATATTGTCCTCAAGTACATCGCCCTTGTATAGACCCTCCATATACTCCTTCCACCTTTCTGCTTTCCCTTCTTTGCTTAGAACTGGGTTTCCATCTGAGCTCTTGATATTCATACAAGTGGTTCTCTTTTCTCCAAAGGTCTCTTTAATTTTCCTGTAGGCAGTATCTATCTTACCCCTACTGAGATAACCCTCTACATCCTTACATTTGTAATCTAGCCATCCCTTCTTAGCAGTTTTTCACTTCCTGTCGATCTCATTTTTGAGACGTTTGTATTCCTTTTTGCCTGCTTGATTTACTGCATTTTTATATTTTCTCCTTTCATCAATTAAATTCAGTATTTCTTCTGTTACCCAAGGATTTCTACCAGCCCTCGTCTTTTTACCTACTTGATCGTCTGCTGCCTTCACTACTTCATCCCTCAAAGCTACCCATTCTTCTTCTACTGTATTTCTTTCCCCCATTCTTGTCAATTGTTACTTTATGCTCTCCCTGATACTCTGTACAACGTCTGGTTCTTTCAGTTTATCCAGGTCCCATCTCCTTAAATTACCACCTTTTTGTAGTTTCTTCATTTTTAATCTACAGTTCATAACGAACAGATTGTGGTTAGAGTCCACATCTGCCCCTGGAAATGTCTTACAATTTAAAACCTGGTTCCTAAATCTCTGTCTTACCATTATATAATCTATCTGAAACCTGTCAATATCTCCAGGCTTCTTCCATGTATACAACCTTCTTTCATGATTCTTGAACCAAGTGCTAGCTTTGATTAAGTTATGCTCTGTGCAAAATTCTACCAGGTGGCTTCCTCTTTCATTTCTTAGCCCCAATCCATATTCACCTACTACATTTCCTTCTCTCCCTTTTCCTACTGACGATTTACAGTCACCCACTACTATTAAATTTTTGTCTCCCTTCACCATCAGAGTAATTTCGTCATACATTTCTTCAATTTCTTCGTCATCTGCAGAGCTAGTTGGCATATAAACTTGTACTACTGTCGTAGGTGTGGGCTTCGTATCTATCTTGGCCACAATAATGCGTTTACTCCGAGGGTATCTACTTCTATGTTTCTCATCTTGGCAGTTGTTCTTGATTGGAATTCAGGAATATTTACTTCGTCATCTTTGGTGAATGGGTTTCTGAAAACCGTGTTTAATAACTCTGCTTTGGTGGCACTGTCATCAGTGACTTCACCGTTGTTATCGCGCAGCGAAGGTATTGGTTGTGTGTTGCCTCAGTACCATCACTTATTAATTTATGTGGTATATATGTTGATACTATCTCTTTGAAAACATTCTACAACTTTTCTACATTTACATGATCAGATCGGAAGGAGTGAAGACTGTCTCTTAAAAAGGCGCTAAGACCATTTTATCAGCTTCTGTAAATGGATATAGGTCCTACTTTGCATTTCTTTTTGACGGTTTTAGGTGATACGGTATTCAACCTAGCAGCAGCTGTATTGTGGTCGTTAATCCCTGTATTCATCACAATACTCAATATTTGTCCCGGATTATTTGTTGCTAAAAGGTCAAGTATGCCTTCGCAACCATTTACGCTTCGAGTGAGCTCATGAACTAATTGATCAAAAAAAATTTCGGACGACATTTTATGCCTGCTGCTGGCCTTAAACGTATAATTTTTCTAACATATTGAGGGTAGATTAAAGTCACCACCGACTATAATAAATAATCCACCACCAACTGTATTTAATCTATCCTTTCTGAACACTGTAAGATCATTTGAAAAAATTTCGGCTGAACTTATTTCCGGCTTTAGCCAGCTCTCTGTACCTACAGCTATTTGAGCTTCAGTGCTTTCTACTAAGGCTTCGAGCTCTGGTTCTTTCCCAACACAGCTACAACAGTTTACAACTACAATACCAATGGTTTCTACAATTACCTTACTGTGTTTCACCTGCCCACTTTTAGATGGACATCCCTTCTGTGATTCCCTGAGACTCTCTAATCCAAAAAAACAGCCCACTCCCTTCCACACAGCCCCCACTACTGATGTAGCCGCCTCCTGTGTATAGTGGACTCCTGACCTATTAAGCGGAACCCAGAAACCCACCACCTGATGGCGCAAGCCAAGGAATCTGCAGCCTACACGGTCACAGAACTGCCTGAGCCTCTGATTCAGACCCTCCACTCGGCTCTGTACCAAAGGACCACAGCCAGTTCTATCAACAATGCTGCAGATGGTGAGCTCTGCCTTAATCTCAGAAGCAGACTGGCAGTCTTTAACATTTCTGCTAGCCGTCCGAAACCAGACAGTATCTGCTCCAATCCAAAGCGAAATACATGATTGGTTCTGACATGCGGCACCACTTGCAGTTGGCTGCACCGTGTACTCTTCATGGCATCTGGAAGCACCCTTCCACATCCGGAATGACTCTCCCCTGGCATGCACACGGAGCGCACACTGGCTTCCTTCCCCTCCTTGGCAGCCATGTTCCTAAGGAGCCCCATTATGCACCTAACGTTGGAGCTCCCAACTACCAGCAAACCCACCGTCTGTGAATGCCCAGACCTTGCAGGATGAGAAGCTTCCTCTGTAACAGGATGGACGACTGCATCCGGCCCAGAGACATCGTCAGCCACAGATAATGCCTGAAACCAGTTCATCAAACAATCGGCCCTTCGGAAACTTTTTCACTGCCTGCCAGACTTTGGAATGATCTCCCACTCGACCACGGGTGACAGGTCAACCACAGTGCAGACAGTACCCGCGGTGGCCACATCAGTGGACCGATCAGAGGACACGTGGGACGTACTCGATGTCCATTGGCAGGAGAGCTTCTGTAAAGTTTGGAAGGTAGGAGACGAGATACTGGCAGAAGTAAAGCTGTGAGGACCGGGCGTGAGTCATGCTTCGGTAGCTCAGATGGTAGAGCACTTGCCTGCGAAAGGCAAAGGTCCCGAGTTCGAGTGTCGGTCGGGCACACAGTTTTAATCTGCCAGGAAGTTTCATATCAGCGCACACTCCGCTGCAGAGTGAAAATCTCATTCTGGAAACACACATTAAATACTATAGAGGGATGACACCAGCTGCAGCCTGTTCAGCCACACTTTTACTCTCTCTGTCATCTGCAGTTCGATAACAATAAGAAATATTACCCCCCAAAATACACACAACATGGATCCTCAGTAAACTACCCCTTCAAAATTTTAACTTAAACATAAAGAGCACACAACAAATTGACCCCCATAACATTATCCTAACAAATATACCCATGACAGTATGACCCCCAAAAATCTTATGCTACACAGAGCCAATTGTGCAGTCCATATACACCACTTTAATTTGAAAGAACACCGACTATAAGCTGCTACTGCTCCTTACTGGCTTACTGTAATGTCCAGTAGCATTTTTATTTCTCACCCCTGTGACTGAAAATTCAACTATTTGCTTATTCTTAATATGTTCATTGAAATTCTCTGCTATCCCACAAATGTAACTACCAATTGCATCAAAGTACCGTCTCATATCTCTTCCACTTTAATATTTGTTATAGGCTGAACTTTTTGAATAAAATTATGTTTTAGTTGTGTTACTGCCAAAAATCCTGTTATACCTCATGTACACAGTCTCTAGTCATTGTGAACATCTGCTTTTAACTGAATGTCTCAATACTAACACCCCAAGCAAATATAAAATTAAAGGCCTCTTTAATTTCTAAATTATGCACTTTTAATACCTTAACTTTCTAGCAATACTATATTTCTTTCTGTCCCATGCTGCTGGTGAAAGTCTGCAAAGTCTATCCAGTCTTTGTCTACACATTTACATTCACCTTTCTCCATCCACTAACTGTTTTATTCACACTCTTCCACATCTATATGTTGTTTATTATTAATATCAAGAGGGTTTGAATTTCATGATCATCCTTACAGTTTTCACCAGGTGAACTTCTATTAATTGTGTTGTTATTTCCTATGCTATCTTTTCCCATCATAAACTCATATTCTCCCCCAAATAATTCAAAATCTTTGTACCCATTAAATATTTCATGGGTAATAGTTCTTTTCACCTGGCCCTTTATCTGCTTAGGTTAATCGAGCTTAATAAGCTCTGAAGACCCAGGTGCCTGCTTTTTAAACTACTTGGTCCTGACTACCCAGTCATTATAATTGAGATCACTGTCCTTCCTACTTTCCCAAAGTTCCACAAAAAAATGTGCATGCCCAACTTCTTCCTTCACACTAATTGAAACAGAATATACTTCAGTAGGCTTTAATGTATCACTCACACTTTCTACCACGAAAGTATTATCTGCAGCTCTATTCTGCACATCACAACCGTCAACAAAAATCATCTGATACAGCAACCAGTGCCTGCTCGCAATTACTCTCAATTACATCACTGGAGCATGCACCATCTTCTACGTCTTCACCCACACTATATTCAGGCCGCATTGCCTGCACATAATTGACACTGATTGCACAGAAGCAGGTTTCATTTTACCTACATTATTATTATTATGTTTGCAGTTCACACTCTCATTACACCACTATTTCTCAGCCTCCACACCTTATTCTGATGTGTTATGGAACATCAATGCCAAACCATCTCTAGCATTGTCACTGCCCTAATTAAATAAACAACCAATATTAATTCCTCCCCTTTGATGCACTGTTTCTTTGCAAGATTTTCTCTTATTAACATTCCTTTTATCGTTCTGATTGTGAACATCTGCTTTTAACTGAATGTTTCAATACTAACACCCCAAGCAAATATAAAATTAAAGGCCTCTGCATTAACTTTCATAACACAAAACTGCCTCCATTACACATATTCTCCCTTCCTTTACTTGCTCAGTTTTATTATTCTCGTCAAACTCCTTCGTATTTTGCTTTTAATTGTTTTTTTTACTCTTGATCCTATTCCTGACATTATTTACTACCCCAAAGACGATGCCACTTAAAAAAATAGTTTGACACATTCTGTCCCTGTTAAGCTCCTCCTGAACAGGCCATGAAGGCCCAATGGTACCGATCGGCTTCCATGTCATCCTCAGTCCATAGGCATCACTGGATATGGAGATATAGGGGCATATGGTCAGCTCACTGCTCTCCCAGCCATGCATCAGTTTCTGAGACTGGAGCCACTACTTCTTAATCAAGTAGCTCCTCAGTTTGCCTCACAAGGGCTGAGTGCACCCTGCTTGCCAACAGCACTCAGCAGCCAGGATGGCTACTAGCCCAGCCCAATAGCACTTAACTTTGGTGATCTGATGGGAACCGGTGTTACAGTGTGGCAAGCCGATGGCTATTCATCCCTGTTGCCCTCTATTATTCAGTTTGACAGTCCTGTTTCCTCTCCAATTCTCATCCTTATTTCTATTCCTGTTCTGATTTTGCTGGTTGTTTCTGCAGTTTCTTTCATTCCTATTATCTTGGTACTTTCTCAGATTCCTGCACAAATTGTTTTATCCAAAGTTTGTTTTATGGCACATTGCCAGATCCATGATCCCTATAAAATCCGAAAAACTTTCTTATATGCATGTCTGAGAGAACAGTCACTATTGACGAAATATAGCTGTATGAAACACTTCAAAATTAGTTCATTGACTGTGAAATCCTTGACATCGACTGTATTAGGTATAATCTATTACCCAATTCTGACATATGTAAATTTGTGCCAGACTAGGGCTCAAACAATTATTTCTCAGTTATAGTGAGCAGTTGCCTTAACCATATCTGTTCACTATCCCTGGACTGACCCAAAATTTTGTACATCAAACTGCTTACTTCTGTATATGACAGCCCACTGAATTCACCACCTAGTGCTCCCAACATTACTTGGATTCCCATAACTGAAAGAATGAGACAATGGGGAATCAAGACCAGTGTTCTTATCATTGTGTGCCACCTAGGTTTGTAATACTTACATTCATGACCGAAAGAACAGTCACTATTAAAGACCTATGATAACAACATTGGTCTTGACTGCTTGTTGTCCTATGCACCCTGTTGTGAAAATCAAAGCAATGTTGCGAACATTAGGTGATGAATTTAGTGAACTACGATACAAGGATGTAGACTTCCTCTTAATGCAGAAATTTCAGAGAGGGCACCCAACGGTCTATCCATATTTACCAATTTTCTAAACTCCTGCTGAGAAAAGTCTTTCATAGTGTATCTGCCTCTTCTGTTAACAGGTCCACTGAGAAACTCAGTTTGTAAATACATTGCTTAGGTAGGTCTAGTATTTATTTAAAAATTATTATTCAGCTACATTGTAAGAAATAAACTGGTCAGAAGATTAATTTGTCGCAGACGGGTGTATCTTTCATGTTCTATACATAGTTCATGGACAGTTCTTGTCGTCTGGCCAATATATGCAGAGCCACATTCAGGCCAGACGACAAGAACTGTCCATGAACGATGTATAGAACATGAAAGATACACCCGTCTGCGGCAACCGTCAAAATCGGCAGTAGCAGAGCACTGTATTTCATTAGGACATTCAATGGAATACAATGTAACAAAAATTTTATCCCCAGTTTCCGGTTTTTGGGATTCCGTAATCAAGGAATCAGTGCAAATACGTCTTGCCAATAATCTTATAAATCGTGACAACGGCTTTCAGCTGGATAAAAATTGGAATCCTGTTATTAAAATTATACAATCACAGCGGAATCGACAGTGTCATTCGATACTGAATGACTAGATGAACCTTTATTTTCACCACCGAGGGCAGCACGTACAACTCGGCTATGCTGCGCATGTCAACACCTGACGCACGCGCTGTAGGATGCCAGTACATTTCACATGCGCGAGATTCGGCATAAATACCGCGACTGCACCTGGGCTCTTCAGTAGTTGTGTACCCACCTGATGATGGCCGGACATCTCTGGGCCGAAATATCGTGGCAGAATGTCGATGGGATCCGGCTGCATACCCGGAAATTATTAGAAGACGAAATACGCCGGGAAAATTTCAGAAGTCACAGTTTCAATATTATTTACGGCAACCACATTCCCATCTCTTTCCTTAGATTACCAGCTGTGGCTGCCAATTCACCCACCAATAAAATTATTGTTTCTTTACTATTGGCTACAATCTTTCTATCCACTATCCACCTTAGTCAGAGCCCACCTTATCTCTTCATCTCTTGTGTTACAAAATTGCCTGCATGAGTCAATCTCACCTTGAATTCAGCCTCAACTGTATCAGCAAGCAAATTCTTTTCTGATTCCACAAACTCTTCCCTTAGATCCTCCAATTTGCTGATGGCTTCCTCTCTATCATTTAGTACCTCAACCATGGAACTATCTATTTTCCTGTCTATTCTGTTCCCCATAGAACTTTCCAAACTACCCAAGGACTCATGTATTTGCCCATTAATTTGAATCATCAACAAAGTCAGCATGTCTTTTGTAGTTCTATCCCTTGCTTCTTTCTGTCTCTGTGAGCTAATAGGCTCTCTCTCACCAGTTGTGGAGCCACTAAGTAACCTCTTAATCTTGTACTCCATCACTATGGCTAATAAGAGAACTGAATTACAAAAATAGCATACCTACAGCAATATTTAACTTAAGCTGTTGCGACAGTGATTTTGCTGCTGCCGCCACTGCAGTAGGATGCTGCTCTGATGTGGAAAGGTGTGCCCCCTTGTGTGTACAACAGCTGTTGATAGCTTTCTGGTGTCCATTGCTTTCAGTGTAGTTGTGTGGTACAGTGCTTTGAGGAATGGCTTGGCAGCTACCATGGCTGCAACTCCTGCTGGACTGGTCAGTGCTCGGACGATCATGATGCACTGATACTGCTGGTCACTCCAAAATTTTTCTCACAGCTTATTTAAATGGTTTCACAAGCAGGCCTGCAGTGCATACCAAGTCATTTACTGCAAGTTATCCCCGACCCGCGCCCACATATGTGATGGTTGTTGTTGTGGTCTTCAGTCCTGATACTGGTTTGATGCAGCTCTCCATGCTACTCTATCCTCTGCAAGCTTCTTCATCTCCCAGTACTTACTGCAACCTACATCCTTCTGAATCTGCTTAGTGTATTCATGTCTTGGTCTCCCTCTATGATTTTTACCCTCAGCCCTCCAATGCTAAAAGTGTGATTCCTTGATGAATCAGAACATGCCCTACCAACTGGTCCCTTCTTCTTGTCAAGTTGCGCCACAAACTCCTCTTCTCCCTTATTCTATTCAATACCTCCTCATTAGTTACGTGATCTACCCATCTAATCTTCAGCATTCTTCTGTAGCACCACATTTCGAAAGCTTCTATTCTCTTCTTGTCCAAACCATTTATTGTCCATGTTTCACTTCCATACATGGCTACACTCCATACAAATACTTTCAGAAACGACTTCTTGACACTTAAATCTATACTCTATGTTAACAAATTTCTCTTCTTCAGAAATGCTTTCCTTGCCATTGCCAGTCTACATTTTATATCCTCTCTGCTTTGACCATCATCAGTTATTTTGCTCCCCAAATAGCAAAACTCCTTTACTACTTTAAGTGTCTCATTTCCTAATCTAATTCCCTCAGCATCACCCGATTTGATTCGACTACATTCCATTATCCTCGTTTTGCTTTTGTTGATGTTCATCTTATACCCTCCTTTCAAGACACTGTCCATTCCGTTCAACTGCTCTTCCAAGTCCTTTGCTGTCTCTGACAGAGTTACAATGTCATTGGCGAACCTCAAAGTTTTTATTTCTTCTCCATGGATTTTAACACCTACTCAGAATTTTTCTTTTGTTTCCTTTACTGCTTGCTCAATATACAGATTGAATAACATTGGGGAGAGGCTACAACCCTATCTCACTCCCTCCCCAACCACTGCTTCCCTCTCATGCCCCTTGACTCTTATAGCTGCCATCTAGTTTCTGTACAAATTGTAAATAGTCTTTCGCTCCCTGTATTTTACCCCTGCCTCATTCAGAGTTTGAAAGAGAGTACTCCAGTCAACATTGTCAAAAGCCTTCTCTAAGTCTACAAATGCTAGAAATGTAGGTTTGCCTTTCCTTAATCTAGCTTCCAAGATAAGTCATAAGGAAAGTATTGGCTCACGTGTTTCAACATTTCTACGGAATCCAAACTGATCTTCCCCGAGGTCGGCTTCTACCAGTTTTTCCATTCATCTGTAAAAAATTCTCGTTAGTATTTTGCAGCTGTGACTTATTAAACTGATAGTTTGGTAATTTTCACATCTGTCAACACCTGCTTTCTTTGGGATTGGAATTATTATATTCTTCTTGAAGTCTGAGGGTATTTCGCCTCTCTTGTACATCTTGCTCACCAGATGGTAGAGTTTTGTCAGGACTGGCTCTCCCAAGGCTGTCAGTAGTTCTAATGGAATGTTGTCTACTCCCAGGGCCTTGTTTTGACTCAGGTCTTTCAGTGCTCTGTCAAACTCTTCATGCAGTATCGTATCTCCCATTTCATCTTCATCTACATCATCCTCCATTTCCATAATATTGTCCTCAAGTACATCGCCCTTGTATAGACCCTCCATATACTCCTTCCACCTTTCTGCTTTCTCTTCTTTGCTTAGAACTGGGTTTCCATGTGAGCTCTTGATATTCATACAAGTGGTTCTCTTTTCTCCAAAGGTCTCTTTAATTTTCCTGTAGGCAGTATCTATCTTACCCCTAGTGAGATAACCCTCTACATCCTTACATTTGTACTCTAGCCATCCCTGCTTAGCAGTTTTGCACTTCCTGTCAATCTTATTTTTGAGACGTTTGTATTCCTTTTTGCCTGCTTGATTTACTGCATTTTTATATTTTCTCCTTTCATCAATTAAATTCAATATTTCTTCTGTTACCCAAAGATTTCTACCAGCCCTCGTCTTTTTACCTACTTGATCGTCTGCTGCCTTCACTGTGATGGTACAAAACTAATAAAACATTAATATTACTTCTAATTTATTTGTTTTTGAGCCCCAAGTGCGACTGCAAGTATTATTAATTGAAATACTTAAGTTCTGAATTTTTGAGTGAGTAGTTAGTTTTTTGTGATCTGCTTATGCTAATGTCTAGGGGCCATCCAAATATATTTTTTGCATTTTCCCTCAAAATGCTGTTGCAAAGACCAAAATATATGCAGACAGAAATATGCAGTGACAATTAATGACCACAACTCACACTGTCTTACTATTTAACAAAACTGTGTGCTTTCACTGTTTCTTTAGCACTGTATCAGCTCATTAACTGTTTACTACTGAAGTAAAGTGTGACTGTGTACGAGCTTGAAGCAAACAAGATCAGTATCTTACTTTAAGTATTGGGTAAGCCTCTAGTAAAATATCTCAAAAATAAATATAATTTTAAATAGCAAAGCTTTAAATTAAAGTACCACATATACGACAGGTCAAAAGCACAAGTTCAGATCATTTGAAAACGATTACAGTACAGTTTCAGAGTTCAGACTAGTTTGCCTAACATGCATATCGTAAGTTCACAAGCTGAAATATTTCAGAGCATTGAGTATTGACACGTGCAAATATCACAAGTCACCGTTTCAACACTTGGAAAATTTTGGGTACTATCAAAATGTGACCAACTCATCAGTCACACACATGTGTCGCCTCTTCGAGTTCTCATAGCTGAATGACCCCAGCTGATGTCAAGAAAGACGTGGATGCTTGAAATGACCTGGGTCACATTTCTGTGCATATTCGCTAGGTGACAGAGCTGTTTTTAGCAACACATCATTTCCGTTCTTAGCTCATTAGTTACGGTGACACAATGGATACTGATTGTGAGTAAAGAGTGAACAGTAAGACCTATGTTAAGCTTGCGAAAACCCCCTAGTGAAACGTAAGCAGTGATTAAGCAAGCACGTGCAGATGTGTCACTTTCAAGAAGTTGTTTTTTCGACAGCAATGACAGGTTTTGTGAACGTGAGATTCAGTGCTAGACAATCCCACAGCTGGTTGCCCGTCTATAGCACATGCCAATGCAAATGTGGAGCATGTAAAGCTGTCAGCAAACAGACCATGCATCCGAACGTTGAGCATTGAGCATGCAGAGTTTCTGACATCCTAGGTGGAATAGCGCATTCAGGAGTCTTTCCGAAAAGGCAGAGCAATATCTACCATGTCAGATATTCTGAGCGTCAAACAATGAGATGGCACAATGCCATCTACGTCACACGCATGCCATCTTCCTTCCATACAGAGTTGCGAGGTGCCATATTGGCATTCATTTCAAGCCTTTACATATATATATGCTGTTTCTGAGCACCATTAAATTGAGAATCACTTGAAACCACATTGTTAACTCTGTGATTCGTTGAAATAAAATATGAGAAACATCATATTCATGGCAAAAGAATTATTGTAACTTGTGTATTATGAGCCTATGCCATTTGATGGCAATGGCACACTGAGGATCCACCAAAAATGCAGTGTTCTTGGTACAATTTGTTGTAATTAAATTTAAATTAGAAACATAGCTATGATTCAGGCTTTTAGCAAGAGGAAATATGCTAAAATCGGCGATCAACAACTTGTCATTGGTTTAGCGTAGTGAGTAGTGCCACTCATTTTCTACAGCATGCGAGTTATGGCAGCAGTTCACGTTTTATCATAGTTGATTTTTTTTCCTAACATTCCCATTTTAAATAGGATATGATGCTTTATTATTAGTTTAATAGAAATGTATAATGGAGGTATATACTATAATATTTTATGTTATGTAAATAGACCATTGAGCACTGAACAGAAAGATGGAACATGGAGAATTTCTGATGAACTACTGGATAGAGCTAGACGTGATTCCACATTTCTGTCAATGATTATTGCTGGGGGTGAAAGTCGCATCATTTCTGAGCATTCACCAGTACATTGAATTCAGTACATTCAACAGCATGGTCCATGTGCTGATGGCAAGACACAAAGAACTGCTTTAATGTTGTTCCAGAAACTGGTTAATCCAAAGATACTAAATTCCAAAACTCTGGTTCAAATAGTTTTGAGATACCATATGAATTATGAAAAGTGTTCATACTGGCCACAGCCTCCCATACTAGTGCTAAATGCCCATACAGTCTCAGATCGTTACCTAGTGCCCTGCATCAGAGATTTCACCAATGAACTGGCAGGAGCAACAGCGTTTAGTGTCATTAAATACAAAAAGGTATGTGACCAGTTACCACTCACAGGAGACGTAATGCAGACAGCTATCATAATGTGATTCGGGTTATTGGAGTACATCCAGGTGTCATTTGGTCTTAAGAATGCAGCACAGTCATGGACTAGTGGCAGCAGTTTAGATACGAGTGCTAAGAGGGTTGTAGTAATGTTTTGCTTGCCTGGATGATATTTTGGTGTTCTCAGAGTGAGATGTTTGTATTTTTCCACCCCCGCGTTGCAAATGTTTTGACTTTTGAGTGAAATGCCCAGTCGATGTGCTGTTGTTTTCACGTCAATTCTACCAACAGTGAGAGTTGTTTAGTTCTGTGGGTGTTGTAAAATTCCTGGATTCGTCTCGGCGCTGTGCAGCCTATGAAAAGCATTGTGGAAGACTCCCAAATAAATTCCAAAGTTCAGTGCAGTTTTAACACCAATATATTTCCAGGACTCTGGTGTCCGAGCCTGGTGAACTGTACCAGTTACATCACATGTACCCAAAGTTGACATCAAACGACACAGAGTTCACAACAATCAACAAACCAGTGAGCCTACAATACATATGCTCGCAACCCTAGCCAAAAAACGAGTGCCCCAAGGCACTTGCATGACCTCTATTTATACTTTTGTTAACAATTACAGACAATGAAAATTACAATTTTATGTAAAATCACAATTAAAAGTTAAACCGAATATGAGATTCACATAGCTAAAAATTTACAATCTCAGTGCTGAAAAAGGTGAACCTATTTTCAGCTTAGTTACGAGTTAATATAACATTTTCTGACTAATTATGTTACAGGTAACAAATCAACTAGTGCCTGAATTTTAGTGCTAACATATATCGTAGATTCAATTAACATGCTTTATTTCTATGTTCTATTTAATTTGCTGTAGTAATTTTATAATGATAGGTTTACTGGTGCATCCTGACCATGTGGTACATTTCTTTCGATTAGTTACAGTACTAATTTCACATTTATATTGTGTTTTTCACATAAGAACAATGTTAATCAGTAAAGCTAAATTTTTGAATTATATGTATACTGAAATAGTGGTTATTTTTGTATGTAATTTGGAAACAGGTAACTTTACAATTAGGCAATTAGGACTGGTGTTTATCGTTAATGCTCTCCGAGGGGTTCTGATATGGCAATGAGATACAGTAATATTTCAATACCCCCCGAAGAGTTTTGCCTAGCCTGATAGACGAAACTCTTCTCACAGAAATATTAGTGTGATTGATGTGATACGGTACTAGTTGGACAAAATAACACAAACTGCATATATCTTAAAAGGTACAAAATTGAATCATGCAAATTTACATACAGATAAATTTTCCAAATAGCTACAAACATATAGATCAAGAAAACAAGAATTGGAAATATGAGATTACAAAGAAATTTCCAAACTTTTACAAAATCAATATTTACGTCAAATTGTCTGAATCAATGTTTTTCTGAAATTATGACTTCTAGAGCGTCCATTAATTTTCCCTCCTTCAAACACTCAAACACAACTAAGCTAACAAATCACTAATTTGATTGGATTGATTACGTTGCACTTTTAAAGTGTCCATATGACATGTTCTAGAATAATATCATCATATAAAAGACAGAAGAATAAAATTTATCCTAACAGTTTGCAATACCATAAAATATTTTACAAATCTTATCAAACATGAATATTCAAAATTATATTTGTATATTTATATTGTGACAGTATAGAAACTGTTCATTTATATCCAATCCGGGTTGTTGTCACAAGTATCTGAATATACTACGTATAGTCAATATTTCTTGGCTTTGTACATCAAATGCAATAATGTTTCAAAATGTTTAGCAGACATCCAGAAAGTCAGATCAAATTAACACTGCGAAACAGCTTCAAGATTTCATAAATGGTCACAAAATAAGTATTATGTCAATAAAATTCCTGAAAGTGGCAAGATACACTTAAGCAAGTGAAAATGTAATTGTGCTATAGTTAGCGACCTTGCAGTAAGGAGATTCTGTAAAAAAAATCCAGAACCTTGTCACATGGCATCTTATATTTCATTTCATCAAAGTCCTCAGTCTGTCTATTAAAGTTGTTATTTCCTAACCCTCAATACCAAACTAATCTCCAGATTGTGTCTTGTGAGATGTGACTAATGTAAAATAACAGTTTTTCAATGTGATTTGTGTGCTATGTGTTGTCATAGTTGTTCAAAAATAACTCTCAATTGTAATTTCACATCAGCATTTCCTTCAATCAAAATGTATAAGAGTTCTACTTCATGTGATTCAAATCATTCATAAGTTTCGTTGTGTGTGACTGCACAGTATCATCATCATCATCATAATCCTCTCAATTAAACTAATCATCAAAACCATTAATAAATGAGGGTTGAATACCACCGAACCACCTCAGCAGCATTGCATATCATATAACCTAAACTCATCATCATCATTATCATCATCATCCTCATCCAAATACCCCTATGAAAATGCAATATTAAATCAAACCATCTTCCATCAATAAACGGTAAACATCAGTTAATGTGAATCAGAAACAGGAATGAGTCAGCAACCTCAAATCCTTAATACAAATGCAAATCACAAACTCACTTACCTTATTTCAAGACAATCCTCAACAATTCATAGCAATTTCAACATCTCTCTCGTGTGTACATAACTGAGTGAAACATGTATATAGTATATCATGGTGATAATCCCTTCTTAACAAATCACTTCAACCCTTTCATAAATCATAACGTCTTTCAACATCTCATGTGATCTTATATATAGTAACATATCAATTCAATTGTTAATCGTATAATGGTATGAGAAGCAAAACATAGTAATTCCTTCCATGTGAATAATATATATAAGATAAAAAAAAACAGTGAAAAGATGTATATAGTTCTTTTTAACTGCACAAATGTACCATAAAATCTTTAAGTATGTGTTAATAAGCTTAGTGTATCTTCACACAATTCACCTTTCATTTCTGGTTAAGCTGCTATAAATACAGTATGGTCTGTTGTCTGTAAAGATGTGTAACTGTTCCTCACTAGAAAATACATATTCGTTTTTCCTGGCAACGTAAGTTCAAATCATAGTCCTCACATATCAGTAATAGTCACAATTGGTAGGATGTAAATGTCAAATTATCAATACATCTGATGATGCAGATTACTCAATCAAAACAAAATGTATCTTATACTACAAATTAAATCACATGAAAATATCTTACATAACAAATATAAGCAAACATAGGTACAAAAAGTTAACATATGTATTGTCGGATGTTTGTGTGTCAGAAAGGTATTGCAGAATGTGGCATCAGTGTTTTCGAGAAGAAAATGTCACATTAGCTGGGGCACCTTGCATAAGCCACATGCATAGTACTCAAAGATTGTGTACCCCCCCTGAGGGATTGCAATTATTGCACATAAGGTTTCAACTGAGTGACATTTCTTAAACCAAATAGCTTTTTTGATTTGGGATAGATAAGTCGGTAGGCATTTGGATGTGGTTTTTCATAAACTTCAAATGGACCAATGTAAATATCGAAAAATTTCTTGATCTCTCTATTGATTGCCTTGGATTTCTCATAACTTTTGGTTAAGACTAGATCACCTACACTGTACAGTGTAAACTTTCTTTTCGAATTATTTACCTTATTTCAAGACAATCCTCAACAATTCATAGCAATTTCAACATCTCTCTCGTGTGTACATAACTTTCTCTTGGCACAGTGTGTTTCAATATTTTTCTTTACTATTTCCATTCTCTCATCCGGTGTTAACTCATTACAGACAGGAAAATTTATCAGTTCATACAAGATGTTTGGTGGGTGTTTGTTAAAATGGACTTCATAAGGCCTAAAGCCAGTTGTTGTATGTTGTAAGGTGTTCAAAACATCTTCAAAATTACATATGTAACTTGACCAATTTGTACGATCTTTAGAGCAGTAAGTTCTACAAAGCCTGCTATTTTATGCATATAGTACTCAGTTGGGTTGCAAGACGGAGAATATATGGAAATAAGAATGTGCTTAATGTCTTCATCTTTCATGAAATCTTTCCAAACGTTAGATGTAAATTGGCTCCCATTGTCTGAAAGTATGGCTTTTGGTTTTCCAATCTGTGTGAAGTAATCATTGCAGAAACAGTTTAAAATTTTCCTGCTTGTTGCCTTCTTTAGTGGATACAATTTTACTAGTTTAGTGAATAAGTCAACAACTACAAACAAATATGTATAACCCTCTTTAGTTCTAGGCAATTGACCAAACAAATCAATTCCTATCAGTTCCAATTTGCCTTTTGGCACAATACTCTGTAAATAACCTTGGTCTTTCTGATTTGTGACTTTTACTCTTTGACACCGATCACATTTTTGTATAACCTGTCTTACTCTTCTAAACATATTATTAAAATAGACATTTTCCTTAAGTTTGTCAGTGCATTTCATGATTCCACAGTGTCCATAGCTCTCATGTGTGTACTTAATTAAAACATCAACACATTGTATAGGCCAACAAACCTTCCAGATGTCAGAGTCAGTGTTATGTCTCCTGAATAAAATACCTTTAAAGTTTTGATAATACATGCCAAACTTTTCATAACCCTTTTTACCAATAAGGCTTTTCACAAGTTTCAAATCATCATCCTGGTACTGGTATCCCCTAAGCTGACTGCAAATGTTAGTAATTTCCTTTTCACCCTTAATCCCTCTCATGTACATTATTTTAAACACTTTGTTATCCAATAGTTCTTCTTCCTGACCACCCCCCACAGGTAATCTAGACAAAGCATCAGCAATTATATTCTGATCCCCTTTTATATACTGAATGCTATAATCAAATTGTTGTAAAAATATGGCCCACCTGGTTAATCTACGATTGAAAAGTTTACAGTCTTGAATATGACATAGAGCTTTGTGATCCGTGAAAACTATGACTTTATGGCCTGCTAGATAGTTCCTGTATTTAGTGAAACCCCATACAATGGCAAGTAGTTCCCTCTCAGTCACTATGTAATTACGTTCATGTTTCTGCAGACCTCGGCTGGCAAAACGGATTGAAAGATGTTCTATTTTTCGATCAATTTCCTTCTGTTGAAACAAATGTACACCCAATCCGTAATCTGAACTATCTGTCATTAGGCAAAATGGTAGTGAAAGGTCCGGTCTGTGGAGTGATTGACTGTTATTTAGTTGTTGTTTGATCTCATTGAATGCTGCTTGACACTGATCTGTCCATTCCCATATGGTGTTCTTTTTTAATAGCTCTCTCAAACACAGTGCATTTAAAGCATGGATGCTGACATACTTACGATAAAAATTGCATAGACCATAAAATGACCTCAGCCGTTTCTTGTTCTTTGGACATGGAAACTGGACAATTGCAGAAATTTTATCACTGTCAGGTAGAAAGCCTTCTCTGTTAATTATATGGCCTAAAAACTTCAAGTCTGATACTCCAAATTTGCATTTACTTAATTTAAGGGTCATACTGCCTTGTCTGAACTTATTGGCTAACTTGTACAAAGTATCAAGGTGTTCCTCCCAGGTTTGGCTGGTTATTAATATATCATCCACGTAAATAATTAGTTTAGATAGTAGTTCACTTCCAATCACATGATCCTAAGCTCAAATAAACTCGGCTACAGGCACATTCAGCCCAAATGGAACAACACAATAATGAAAACATTTACCATTATATAAAAAGGCTGTGTACTGCTTGAATCCTGTGCTAATGTGATTTGATGAAAACCTGAGGTCAAATCCAGGCTAGAAAAATATTTTGTCATTGAATTTGTACAGGACTTCCTCCATGGATTCAGGATGATCTGTTTCTCTTTCTATAACACCACCATCCTTTTTGAAATACAGACCATCGGGCTGTTATATGGACTGTGACTTCTCTCTATTATTCTCCATTTTTGCATTTTCTCGAGTTCCCTCTCCACTTCTTTCCTTTTACAGATGGGTACCCCATAAGGCTTAATGAAAAAGGGTTCATGTGGCTTTAACTTCAAATGACATTCATAATCTTTGACCCTAATAGGTTGATCACTAAAAATATTACAGTTTTCCCAGATAACATTTTCCAATTCCTGCTTTTCAGACTCAGTCAAGTCATTTGCTTCTTTTACCTTTTGTGATATGGTTAGGGAGTAACTATCATCAACCAAATTCTGGTTATTGTGATCCCTATTTTCCTCTTCCTCCATGTAATGGCTACACTCTGGATAAACTGTTTCCCTAATATGGTTACTACTGCTTGTACTTGAATTTAACTGGATTACTACTTTTCCTTGAATACTGGTCTTTGATTCAGTGAACAGTAATTCTGAATTTTGCCAATTAAAACCCACCTTTGCTTTAACTATCCAGTCCATCCCTAAAATCATTTGCTCATTGAGGTCTGGAATAACTAAACAACCATGTTCAAAATTAATGTTGCCAACAGAAAATGTAATTAAAGCTTGTTTATTTATTAACTTACTAAACTTGCCAGTGGCACCTTTAATCCGTACACCTGTGATTGGAAATTAGATGTAACTTTCCATGTCTTTTATCCTGTTCCTCAACTTGTCTGAGATACTACTAATGGGACTGCCAGTGTCAATCAAACAAAGTCCTGACCAATTGTTAATACTTATTTCTACATAAGGACTACCTAAGGTAATGTTTGGGTCACTATTCACGTTCTCTGCCAACAAGTCACTTTCTAATTCAGTTGTATTGATGTTGTTACATACTTCTTCACTACGGGTTTCAATGTCAGAATCAACATAAGATTGAGTGTCATTATGACTGGAATCAAATACACATGAGACAGATACCTTACTTTCACTAGACTTAAAATTATCTTTCATGGATGGATCTGATTTGATGACTTCACTTTCCTTATTATTTTCTAAACAAACTTCATTTTCACTGATAATAGATTCCAAAATCTTCTCACATATCAACTTAGCTTGTTCCTTCTTATTAGTAGATTTACTTAAGATTTCTTTTATACAAATTGGTACCAATACATTGTTTGCACTGTTAATATCTTCACGTGAACCAACTTCGCATTCAGAGTTACTTTCAGTTGCAACACCATTATCAATAACTTCAACATTAATAATGCCATCTAATTTCTCTTGTGTACATATATCATCAAATGCATCATCCTTCACAACATTATCTTTATCAAAATCATCATCAAAATAATCTGTGTGTGATGCCTCTGCATGCACATCTGCCTTAACTACTAAGTGTTCGACATCTGAAGTTACACTACTGAAATCGCTACCTGTTTCATTATTTAAGTCAGGTGTTATTTCCTCATTTTGGCTACCAATTTCTACTAACATAGATACCTCATTATCCTTATCTTCATCAGAAAACAAGCTAGTGATACCATACATATCATAAGTTATGTCTACATCAGATGTTAATGTGTCACCAATTAATGCTAAGTCATGTTCATTAAGTTCAAACTGTGGTCCTGCTTGAGTATGTGCATTATTCAATTCACTCAACATGTGATCCCAAAAGTTTTGCTTATAACTAGTATCATCTAAGTAGTAGTCCCTATTTACATTACATTTATGATTGCTTTTACGTTTCTGTCTCTTTAACCTCCTATTTGCCTGGTTTGTGCCATAACTATACACCCCAAATTGACAGGCTCCCAACGAGGTGGTTACCTGTTTCCCTGGTTGGAATTTCTGTTGTGAAGCTGGTTACTGTTTCTCTGTTCTTGATGGTTTTCATGTCTGTTGTAACTACTGTTTTGGTTACCATGCCAGTTATTATTTCTGTGTCCATTATATTGTTGTGACCCCCCATTCCTATTGTGAGTGTTTCTGAGGTTTTGATTGTACTGTCTGTCATCATTCTGCCATGCACGGTCAATTTTGCCTACATGACGTAAAAATTCGCCAACACTGTCATCTGGTCCATATACAAGTCACCACTGAAAACGGTGGGATAGGCGCCGTTTCAGTGTCTCAATCTGTATCAGTTCGTCCAAAGGTTTGCTCAAATGTGACAATGTCTTTACTTGTTTTTCACAAAATTCTCGCATGCTAATTGCGAGACCTGTGTGATATTTGCTACCGTTAAGAAATTCAGATTTTATTCTTGCCTGTTTGTTTTCTGACCAAAACTTTGTCAAGAATTGGTGTTCAAAATCAGCAAAAGATGTAGTATTTGTATCATTGTTTTGGTTCGCCCATGTAAGGGCTTCACCATCCAAAAAACGTTTCGCAAATTTAACTTTAGCAGACTCCGGCATGTTAGGTTGGAAACTGTCTTTGCACTAATGCACAAAGTCAACCAGATGCAATTTCACATCACCTGGGTAACATTTTAAACTAAAATTGTTACAATTATGCACAAACATCTGGTTCGAATCAAAATTGGGCATTATATTATTTTGCAATTTTGAAACTTCATAGCTGAATGTTTGCAGTTCTACTGTTACACTTTCTACTTTCTCGTCAATACGAGATATCTAATCAGAAACAACTTCAGAATTTAATTTCAATCTTTCCCCTACCAATTCTTTTTCTGAAACAATGAGTTCCTGCAACATTTTTAACTCATCTGTTCAGTTCACTAATTCATTTAAAACAACTACCTCCGTGTTTTTCACATGTTCATTAACTAATTCAATGCTTTTGTTTGTTTCTTTAAATTCGGAGATTGTGAAAGCCTCCAAACAGTCAACTTTGGTTTCTACCCTTTCTATGTCACATGCAACAATTTGTACTTTGTTATTTGTTGCGTTGATTTCTTCTCTCAATGATTTTAAATTTTGGTCCAGATTTTCTGTGACCTCTTTAATGTTGGTACCTAACTGGTTATTTTGAGTTACCAGTTGTTCTAGTTTGTTATTCAACAATTGAGATATCTGATCAATTAAATTCAGTTGCTGATTTGCTCCCGAAAAACCATGAAAAGGCGAACTACTGCTCGCGGAATTTGCTTCACTGTTTAAGTGTACATTTGGAGTAGAAGCATGAAATTGATGACCTGACAGCGTGGTCATGCCTATTTGATTTAACTGAGTTTCGCTCATTTTAATCAAAGTGGCTAGACACTAGACAAAACACTTTCCTGCCTATCAAGTAAAATTGTCACATGCATACAATGAAACAAAAACAGAAAATTGTAGCACACAATTAAAAGAGGTACTTATCTGATTCATTCCCGATGTCATTCCAGAATATCACTTTTGCTCCTGGTGACGTCCGTGGCGCAGTCTGCAACATACAAGATTATGGTTCCTGCCTCTTGTACATGGAATTCTTGTGAGTTGTCCTCTTCACAGTCTTCCACTTGCTCCCAGCACCTCCACCACGTTGAGATGTTTGTATTTTCCCACCTCTGCATTGCAAATGTTTTGACTTTTGAGTGAAATGCCCAGTCAATGTGTTGTTGTTTTCACGGCAATTCTACCAACAGTGAGAGTTGTTTAGTTCTCGGGGTGTTGTAAATTTCCTGGATTCGTCTCGTCGCTGTGCAGCCTATGAAAAGGATTGTGGAAGACTCCCAAATAAATTCCAAAGTACAGTGCAGTTTTAACACCAATATATTTCCAGGACTCTGGTGTCCGAGCCTGGTGAACTGTACCGGTTACATCACATGTACCCAAAGTTGACATCAAACGACACAGAGTTCACAACAGTCAACAAACCAGTAAGCCTACAATACATTTGCTCGCAACCCTAGCCAAAAAACGAGTGCCCCAAGGCACCTGTGTGACCCCTATTTATACTTTTGTTAACAATTACAGACAATGAAAATTACAATTTTATGTAAAATCACAATTAAAAGTTAAACTGAATATGAGATACACATAGCTAAAAATTTACAATCTCAGTGCTGAAAAAGGTGAACCTATTTTCAACTTAGTTACGAGTTAGTATAACATTTTCTGACTAATTATGTTACAGGTAACAATTACATTTCTAAATTTGTTTATAACAAATCAACTAGTGCCTCAATTTTAGTGCTAACATATATCAGAGATTCAATTAACATGCTTTGTTTATATGTTCTATTTAATTTGCTGTAGTAATTTTATAATGACAGGTTTACTGGTACATCCTGACCGTGTGCTACATTTCTTTCAATTAGTTACAGTATTAATTTCACATTTATATTTTGTTTTTCACATAAGAACAATGTTAATCAGCAAAGCATCATTTTCGAATTATATGTATTCTGATATAGTGGTTATTTTTGTATGTAATTTGGAAACAGGTCACTTTACAATCAGGCTATTAGCACTGGTGTTTATCTTTAATGCTCTTTGAGGGGTTCTGATAGGGCAATGAGATACAGTAATATTTCAAGAGTTGACGGAGCTGCACGAAGAGCACCTCAAGGACATTTTTGAGTCAATTAACAAATTTGGCATAGTGATCAATGAGGCGAAATGCACACTCCCGCAACAGCAAGTGACATTCCAGGGGCAGGTGCCATCGACAAAAGCAATACACTCCCTTAGAGTCAAGATAGATTTAATTGAAGAAATACCTTGACCACCTAATCAATACAGCTCAGAAAATTTTTAGGGGCGATATATTTCTATTGGTAATGCCTGCCAGGATCTGCTGAGGTGCAAGCACTGTTGACAGCAGCACTGGTGGGAAAGAGCGCGAGAGGCTGATGGCTGCTACAGTCACCCACAGAAATGTGAAAAGCATTCGACCAAGTGAAGATAGATTTACAGATGGCAGTTCTGTTAGCACGCCTAGTATCACACTAACATGTTACATATCCCTTACTATCAAAATGTTCATACAAATTAAATATCCTACATTGAACTAACTATTCTAGTGTTGTCAATGTTTATATAGTTTCATAATGGCAGAAACATTATATTAGCAAATAAATGCTACTTATCTTGGTGTGGCTGTCTCATTCTCTAGGGTGTTAGTTATGTTTATGCCTTCCAATTAATAGGTTCAAGGTACATTTTTTTGGAAGTTTGTGGTAAGCTCTTATGGGACCAAACTGCTGAGGTCATCGATCCCTAAGCTTACACATTACTTAATCCAGTTTAGACTAACTTATGCTAAGGAAAAAACACACACACACACACACACACACACACACACACACACACACACACACACACACACACACACGCCCATGCATGAGGGAGGACTCGAACCTCCAATGGATGCAGCTGCGCAGACCATGACAAGATGCCTCAGACTGCACAGCTACCCCATGCGACTTCAAGGCTTCTTATTTCAGTAAAAGCATCTGGAATATTCTTACTTTTTAACATCATCAGCATTAATTCATGTATTCTTGACACTTTCTACAGCACACTTGTTAAGAAAATGCATTGTGCAACATTTTAATATGAAAGAAAGAAGTTGATAGTTACTTTGGTGTCTACAATTTCTATAAGTATTGCTTACATGACTTCCATATTGTTCTAGAACAGAATGTAGTTTAACTAAATTTTATTATGACTGTGTTAATTGCAATTTCAGGTATAATTTACATAATGTTTTTTTTTGGAAATAACTATTTATACAAAGATTTCTGCCCTAATAATTAATAATGAAGGTTTGTCATATAATGGAGCAAAAATGTTTTTGCGTGGTGAAGTTTGGGATGCGTATCATTGCTTAACAGAAGAAAAACAATATGTCACATCATAATATGGCTATCCTCCATCAAATAAATAATATGTATCTTGTGTAATCCGTGGTGCTGCTTCTTAATGCTGCCATAGATTCATCTTAATGTTACTACATTGCCATAAAGGAATTTTTCAATGGTTGAAATAAGTTCCAGTATTTCTTGTCCACAAAGATTTTTATTTCACACACTAGAAGTGTAAAACTGACTTAACACTGTCTCATGACTGACATAAGACTGACTTCAGATTGACTAATGGCGGTGTGCAAATCACCTCTATTTATATGACTTCTGACATTGTTACATATTAAATTTTTAGATTTATACAATTAAAATTTTTAGATACATCTTCACAAATTGCATAGACATTTACATGAATTAAGAGTGAATAATTCCATACAAAGTCAGGAAAGACTCTATTTCTATTAATATTATAAATTATTTTTTTATTACTGCAACAATGTATTTCATTAGTTTGTATACATCATTTTACTTACTTAGAGAATGATCACCGTATCATTTACAGGTAAACAGAGTGATTAGTTTTATGTAATGAAAGACCTAGATTCAGTTAGTTAAATTTTGTAAGAGCTAAACTTTATATTCCTACATAATTGTAATCACAGTTCCATTAACTAATTTCAATTAAAATATGAGTATGCTTAATTCTGATTGAAAAATCATCATGTCATATTTCTATTAGGGATTTAAACAACTTTTTAGCTTGAAAACATAAAAGTAGCTGTCTCTTGATGACTAGAAATATTGGAACTTTAATTGTTAATTACTCCATAATTACAATAGCAAAATTATTACTACCACATGACTGAAGTTTGTATTATGTAGAAATTTGTTATAGTGCATTAACTTTTAATCCAACATGTTTCCTTTGTTGTGCATACTGGTGAGGCCCAATGTACACAATGTCCAAACAGTAGCTTAAATTAGTGCAAATTATAATCTGCTACAAAAGAAATCTTCAGTGTACTCAAATCCAGATAACCAGAAAAGACAAAATCAAATCAGCAGTTTAAATTGGAGTAAATTACTGATATTACACATATGCCCTCTTTAGGAGAGTGGGGATAAGACTGGGAGAGAATACAGGATCTCAAAAGGGTTGTGATATTACAGGTTGCAAGTTTTGACAATATAAAAACTATCAGCTTCCTGTTTTCATACAATTGCCGATATTAGCAATAGTGAATTAGCGATGACAAATTTTTAAAAATTAAAAATTAAAACAGAAGTTTTGTTTACATGAAAACTAAAGCTTAACAACTTTAGTTTTACTATAAAATGTTTTTTGATTCATTAAGGCTAATAGCTGTGATTACTAATCTTCACGGTTCAAGCTCTATGTTGCTAAATGGATCGATATGAAAAATAAAATTACATTGTCAGAAAAATAGTGTGTTCTTGATCAAATAAATGAAAATTGTCTTTAGATGTGGAATATATAATTGAAGCATAAAAACTAGTCATGCTGAAATTTACGTGGAATCGAACATTTAAACTGAAGAAGGGTAGTTCAGTGATATGCGAATGAGGTTGGGCAACATTTGTTTTATGTAAACTCGAAGCAGAATATATGAAGTGGAGCACATACCATAGAGAGCTCCTGGTAATTTATGAAGCTGTCATTATTTTTGTCCTTAGATAGGGGGCACGGCTTTCACAATTTATGCCGACCACACACCAGTGACGGATACATATGGGCTGCGTGCGGGGCGCACACCCCCCTTTGCGGGGCCACCCGCATTGCCACCCATGCCGTCCCCACCAGTCAGCCTGCACGCTATTTGTTCCTTTCTTTCATCAGTCAACTCAACTGAACTGAGTTATCAAGTAGCTGTACTTTCCTATGTAGCATGCGCATCCACGTCTTCGTAGTTTATATGTTTCTGTCTGACACATAGATACCTAATACATGAAGAACTTAACTAATCTCCATCTGAACAGGTCTCTGAAGAACCTAACAGTACTGATGGACCGCCTGTCATCCTCAGCGTACAGGCGTCACTGGATGTGGATATGGAGGGGCATGTGGGCAGCACACCGGTCCCCTGGCCACTGGTTCTCAGTCAAGTAGCTCCTCAATTGGCCTCGCAAGAGTTGAGTGCCAAATAGGAAGCTAGTTTACATTCAGGAGCAGAAATATTAAGACTGCAGAATGAATAAGTAAAAAGTCCTATTGAAGAAGAATCACTCTTTGTGATTAAAAAGAGACTAATGGGAAAGATTCTCAGTACAAGCAAACTATCGTAAACGCCCTTAATGATCGTGACTGTTATGCAAGTGTTGTCAGTTTGTCCCAGATCTTATTATCCTACTTCGTACATGCTGTACAAAATATTTACTTGTCTATCTGCATCTATTGCCAGGGTAGAAAGAAGTTTTTCAACAATGCGGCTTACAAAGACACGGCTGAGGTCAATAATGAAGGAGGAATGACTTAATGGCTTAGCTCACCCTGATGTTGATTGTCCTATTGATGACGTAATTATCCTATTTGACAGGAAGAATAGGCACATCGAATTCATCATTTAAGGAAGAGAACAACAACTGTAACTTTTTTATATCATAAGATGGCATTGTCTTGTATGTGTGTATAATCAGTTTAAACAAAACTCTCCTAAAATTTGCAACTGGTTACTTTTTACTACAGTAAAAGTAAAGGTAGCTGAAGATATCTTTAGTGCCCCCTCCTTGAGGTTTTTCCGTATTTACCACTGCCACAAACCGATAACATTCACATTCAGTAAATTGAAGGACAGCTACTCCCCATGACAAATCTGACTGTTGGAAACCTCGCATCCAATTAATTATTGGTCCAATGTAGGAAACACGTCCCAGACCACTGATTATCAAGAATTGGCAGCAACACAGGCCACTGATCAACAACTACAACAGGTCCTGCAGGACGACACTATCGGACTGAAGCTTCAGCAAGTATGGCCAGCAGTGGAATAGGTCAACCTTTGTTGTGAGTTATTGTGAGCTGAGTCTAGACCTTACATTTCTGATGAATTACGGAAGACTATCTTTGACAGTGTTCATGGAGTAGCCCATTGAAGTGCAAAAGCCAGCATCAAATTTATAATGGACCACTATGTGTGGCCGAGCATTAAGAGGGATTGTGGGAGGTAGGCAAAGGCGTGCTTGGTGTGCCAGAGATGTAATGTCAGTCAGCACATTCACAAACCAGTAGGAGAGTTCACGCAGACTATCCAACGATTCGTTCATGTCCATCTGGACATTGTGGGCCACTGATGCCTTCAGAAGAGTAGGAGCAGTGCCAGTTGCAGATACATCAGTGTAAACAAGGGTACAAGCATTCTTATCTACCTGAGTCATATGGTTCAAATATCCTTTGCATTGTAGTTATAGGTTGCCAGTTTTAATCGACATTATTTTTGGAACTAGCCAAACTGTGTGGATTCGGACATCACTGCACAACTGCCTACCACCCAGCAAGTAACTGTGTAGCTGAGTAGCGGCATAGGACTTTGAAGGCTTTCCTGATGTGCAACAACATGGCATTGCTGCTGGTGTTGTGGGGCCTCAGGACTGCTTGTAAAACAGAGTTATAAGCTTCCACAGCAGAGTTAATTGGGAAGTACTAGACTGGAGTTTTTTGCTGCACCACCGGAAGAAACAATGATCAATATGCCACCTGTCCTGCAGTTGGTGCATAAACGTATGTCTAACCTCTGCCCAACAAAGGGTAAGTGGCATATCATATGCTAAATGTTTGCACATAAATATCTAGGTTCTTGCTCTCATGTATGATTATGGACGGATGCAATATGACTGCCACTGCAACTATCATATTCTGCTCGCTATACGGTAATAACAAGAGGTGAATGTACAATATAGACAGTAATCAATGGAAAACAGCAAACCATCTCACTAGACAAAGTGAAACCAGCACACATGGTGTTGCCAGATGATGACACAGTTCATCAGCAACAGAAAGAGATGGCATCAACACAGCCACTTGGACAAGAAGTGGTGACAACACAGGATGACAGCCCACCATTTCTAACACACGAGGTGTGCTAGAGGGAGAAGACACCGACTCCAGTGAGATATTCTAACACGGACTGACAAATAACCTACAAATTACCATACAGCCTCAGAGTATAACAATACTGCAGGGAGTATCCGTGGGAGATGCCATCATGTGAGTAAGGTGCACTTAGTCCACATTGACATTTTATTCCTTGTAACTTCTAAAGTTACAGCTCATTTAGTATTTGAGAGTTGGATTATTCTTTTGTTTCATTGAATTTGATGTTTTATCTTTAGTCTTGTAATTCTGATTAGAAAAATATTTCATTATATTGTCCTGAAGCTTATTATTTCATCTGTAGTGGAATAAGACTAAACAGGACTGCTATTGTGTGTTTATTCCATACTTCTGCACTATTTGTTGCACAATGTAGCTACATATTAAATAATGTATAGCTACTATACACCGTATCCAGTATTTGAGAACAAGAGAACTTAGTGACTTGATACAAACTTTACATATAATTTCAAAACTTAATGAAACTTTTTCTTGCTAACAAGCCCTACAAAAAGATGAAAGGAAAAAAGTTTATAGGATACTAAATTTTTGATGTTCATTCAGTAGAACTGTCGCATCACGCATGATGTCATGACTTTTATATGTATTGCTTCATTGTTATTAACTCTATTTGCAACACATTTAGCAGATGATATCCACATATGCTACTGAATGTACCTAAAAAATTGTATCATTGTATGGCATATAGTTCAAGAGGTATGAGGGAAAAAGGACATGAAGAGGGGTGGAGGAGGAGATGGACAGAGAAAGGGGAAGAGAAGGATATGGGCAGGCAGAGTGGAGAAGAGGAGATGGACATAAAAGGGAAAGAATGGAGAAGGGTAGAGAGGGGATGAGAAGGAGATGAACAGGGAGTGGGTGTGGAAGAGGTGGACAGAGAGAAGGGGCAGAAGGAGGTGGACAGAGAGGGGGCAGAGGAAATGGACAGAGAAAGGGTAAAGGAGGAGATAGATTAATACAACTGAAATAAGTACATACCAGGGCAATGCCAGATACTCAGCTAGTTGTTGAATATTTCTGCCCCAGTCACAAGGAACATTTATATTACGTAAACCACTTTCTTCAAAATATTTGAAGGAAACAAGCGAATATTTTGAAAGTTTCTAGTATTTTTGTAGAGCGGTTTTATACCCTGCAACTGCTGTCTCTTCATCAGTTAGTAATTGGAAAAAGTTGTTTGTTTTTTTACTGGTACTGTTGTAGTTTCTGAAACATCCTGGCACTTATGACATTACCACCTTCAATTATGACAAATTAAATTTATATTCTGAATATGACCATCAAGAAGTATGCAATGTTATGCAAAATTATTTATTTGAACTCTATCTATGTTGATAAGATTATAAGAAAACTGTGGCCAGATTATATATTTGGATTAATCTCAATTACTTTCACGGTAGTCAGGAGTGATAATAATACTATTACCTTCCATCAAACTACGAAATAGCTATGGCGCACACCTAGCCTGGAAATTATTGTTTGGTATTTACTTGACTATGAAAAGAAATTAAATTTACTTTCGTAATAATATCAGTCAAAAATTTAATGGACTACAAGAAAAATAAATGACTAGAGGTTCTAATGGCTGTAATATGCGAGTAGTAATTATACACAAAATGGCTTTTAAAATAATCACGAACCAAACAAAAAGCTTCCGTATTTAGTTATCTCACTTGCACTGAATGAAATTCATATTTTATTTTTATCCAAAATGAAAGAGTTTCTTCTAATGACACAAAATATTTTAATGCTCTTAATGGATATTCAGTCTAAATGTGGAAATACTACTCACATTTAGTAATACAGCTTAGTGATAAAGACCTAATCCCATCCAAGATCCAATAACATAAGAATTTGAGCAAGTGAGCTTTTCACACTTTTAAATGTTGTTTTACAACATTCTAACAGTGTTATCCTTGCATGACTGTTATCTTAGTACTAGTTACACGATTCATGCTTTGCTGTATGTCATAGATGGTGGAACCAATAAAACTAAATACTGTACAAAAACGCTGGCAGGTCGATAGACACACAAACAAACACAAACATACACACAAAATTCAAGCTTTCGCAACAAATTGTTGCCTCATCAGGAAAGAGGGAAGGAGAGGGGAAGACGAAAGGAAGTGGGTTTTAAAGGAGAGGGTAAGGAGTCATTCCAATCCCGGGAGCAGAAAGACTTACCTTAGGGGGAAAAAAGGACAGGTATACACTCGCACACACGCACATATCCATCCACACATACAGACACAAGCAGACATATTTAAAGACGTGGAATGTTTCCTTCCATTATATTGAAACTAAATACTGTTTCACTCAAACATACTAGACACTGTCATTTAGTAATTAACTCTATTGATATGGGGGAAAATTCGTTAAGCCTGGTTGTGTCCCCAGGGACTTGACATTTAGGAACTGTTTGCAAAGAAGAATTACTATACAGTACCATCTTGTAACCAGATATGCTTATGTCCAAAAACCACAAACATTTCAAATAAAAATATTCCGATAGTACTTGTTAACTGCTAACACACTGCAACCAAGTTTTATTCAAGTTCAGACTCTGTCAACAATTAGAGAAAAAGTAGTGGACTTCAGAACATGTAAACAAGAGAAAAAATGTCAGTCATCACTGAAGATGCTTCGAAATAAAAGCAAAATGCATCTGGTGAAAAAACTCTCAAGTTGCAGTAAGCTGAAGATGGAAAAAACAATAACAATGGATTGCCATTGGTTTGCCTTTACAGAATTCAGATATCCAGCTGTCATTTGATAAAGTTGATAGAACAGGAGGTGCACTATGGAGTTGGTGCATTCTATTGGTCCAGAAGACGTAAACACTACTTGTATACTTGTGATTCATTTAATTTTTTAGAACATTTCATTAACAAACACACTGTTGTCTAATTTACAAATGGAGTAATAATAATGACAGTATTAGACAAGATAGTAACAACAACAAAAAACATCAAAATAATTACAATATTAATAGCTCTTACATTTTCAAAGGCAATGCGCTCTGTGACATCATCCCATACATCTTCACAATTATGAACAAGGTCTGTGATCGCTTACTTTGTCAGTAAGTATGAAACACAATTAGATGATATGTTTTTGTTTCATTTCAGAGGTGAAGGATGTCTGTGACATAGAGGGATTGCTATGTCACCACATGACAGAAAAGTTACATAGGCTGAAGCCAAAATCCAGCAATGATACAAATGCTATCTATTGTCAATGCCCCAGTGGATGTGAAGAGATTCAAATAGATGAGACATACAATAGTGAAGTACTCAGGTAAATTTTTGTAATAATATTGTTAAGTCTCAGTTTCATTCTTCACATTTTTGCTTCAACATAAATAATTTTGTACTTTATATATCCAAAAACAAAGATGATGTATTTTTCCCACTTGGAATATTTCCCTCTATTATATTAATTTTGTACTTTGTTTTATAATGAACACCAATTCACTGAAATCAACTGAAAACGTACATTAATTTCATGTGATATTGGGGCTACACCTGGATGATATTGGCATCTTGTCACAAAATTTTGTACAAGAATCATTCAGCCATCTTTACCCGAAGATGGCTGAATAGTTGCCAGCCAAATATGGCAAGATGTCAATGTCCTATGGCTGCAACACGAAACCTCACAGAATACTCATTACACAGCCAAAACTTAAGGAATTGTACCTCATTAGGGGAACTCTGCCTATTATTGCACCTCAGCCTAATGTTGTAACCTTCTAAATAGCCCAAAGTAGGTTCTGCCACCTGGCTGGATTAGGTTAATCGGGTACGTAACATCAACTCTGCAGTACTGTGTCATCTTTAGTTGGATGTACTGCAGCATTCAGTTTGTGTAATGTTTCAAAAGTTTTGTGCACAGCAAAAGTTTTTGACATTCCAAAAGTACAGTAATCAATCTTTTAAGAGGCAAGCTATTTTTAGAAGTGCAGCATAAAACAGAACCACAAATAATGTAGCTTGACAAGACATCGGGATATTGTCATTTGTATTGTTAGTTATGACAATAGAGTCAGCCATAATGGAATGTTGGTTTGCACCTAATACTGCAGCTCTATGATCATTCTAATGTCACATTGTGTGATAATAGGCTCACTTTTTTATGCATACCATTTCTGACATATCATTGTTCTATCTGTACTTGCAACAAGTTATCACATATTGTTACAGATGCCACCTAAAAAGAGAAATCAGTGGACTGAGGGAAGTATGAAAAGAGCTATCATTGCTGTTAGGAATAGAGAGATGGGCCTGGGACATGCATCAAAGCAATTTGACGTTCCAAAATCAACTTTTAAAAACAAAGTTAAGTCTAGATTCAAATAAGTTAGTGTCAGTTAAACTTGGGAGAAAACCTGTGCTTAACACTGAGCTAGAGCAATCCCTAGACAAATAGTGCTTGGACATGGAGGCCAGATTTTACGGTTTAACTGCAAAATCTATGAAGAAGATGTCTTTTGACTCGGCAGAAAAAAAATCTGTGTGAATTCCTTCTAATAAAGAGACAACTATTGCTGGCTGGAAGTGGCTCCACTCACATATGCGGAGACACCAAGAGCTTAGTTTAAGAAAACCTCAACAAATATCAGTGAAACATATTAGAGGATTTAGCAGGGAAAATGTTCAGCAGTTTTTTGACATTTACAAACCTCTTCTACAGAAGATAAACTTTGACCCTAAGAGACTTTACAGTTGTGATGAGACAGTTATATAGCATACGACAGTGGAAGTTTTACACTGAAAGCTAAAAGCTAAATTGGCTCTGTATCGTCAGCAGAGAGAGGATTGTTAGTAATGGCTGTTAATTTCATGAGTGCAACAAGTCACTTTATACCTCCTTTATCTGTATTTTCATGAAAAAATCAAAATCCAGAACTGTTAGATGGGGCACCAAATGCAAGCATGGCTGTCTAACACAAATCAGCATGGATAGAATCTGAAAGTTTCCTTAAATGATTTGAAGACCAGTTTTCAGAAAGTGTGAAACCTATCAAGGAAGACCCCATGATGCTGGTCTCAGATGGCCACCATTCACACACAAGAAACTTACCTTTACTCAGGTCAGCTAGGAAAAGTGGTGTACACATAGTGAGCTTATCAGCTTACTGTTCTCATGAGATGCAACCTCTTCACAGAGTATTCATATTTCCTCCAAAAACTTACTATGCACAGGAAATAGAAAGCAGGTTGAAAAATCATACAGGTGGAGTGGTGAGTCATTTCCAGATTGCAGAGCTGTTTGATTAAGCCCACAGAAAGTCAGCCACAGTAGCTACAGCAGAACATGGTTTTAGAATAACTGGGTTGTATCCACTGCACAGAAACATTTTCCAAGACCATGAATTTTCAGTGGCTGACTCTACCATGTCCACTGCTCAGTGAGACAACCCACAAGACTCTGTCCATCATTCAGCAGAAAATCACAGGTATTCAGCTGAAATGAATCACATCAGACAGGAACTACTTGAGCCCCAGCCTGGACCTAGTGGCTCCCAACCACCTGAAACAAGAGTGGTATACTTATTGTTCAAGGACAAGCCAGGTGTGAAACTTCCTCACTCTCTGCAAATGACAACAGCATTTTTCCAACAGATATAAGTCCCTCACCACAACTGAAAGACCAAACAGTTCATTTGAAGAGAAGAGGATAACCAAGCTGCCCAGCAACTGTTCTGGCAAGTACACCAAATAAAATGAAACTCAGCGAAGAGATTTCAAAAATCAAATAAAAATGTTGCAAAAACTGTTTTTGCTGATAGATAAAAAAAATCAACTCACTATATAACATAAAAAGGAAAAATCATGCATAGGAAAAAAACTATTGTAATCAAGAAAAGGAATGTCCCACATAAGCCATTATTGGAGATATCCTCAGAATCAGATGTAGATCCCGATAAACGATTTACAGTGCCCACAGATGACAAAGACAGTGAAAATGATTGTGAGTGTCCTTTCTGTAACCAGCTTTATATGACTGACAGGCTCAAAGACAAATGGATAACTTGTACTAAATGTTGCATGTGGTGTAATGAACAGTGTACTGGCTATAAAACCTTTATTTGTGATTTCTGTTTGGAAGCATAAATTCCAGCTTTGTGTAATGTATGTAGTGTATGATATTTTTCTATGTGAAATTGTGTGACAGAACTGTATCTGCACATGTAATTAAATATAATAATATTCTAAAATGTTCAGTTAATTTATTTTCATTCCTTAATTCTATTTTAAAATTGTTAGAGCTAGTAACTCTAATATTGCATGGGGCAATATTAGGAAGACGCCTGGTGCTATATTAGGAATACCTTTTTCCAAACTCCTATATGTATTTGGTGTGGTTTTTTATTTTTGAATTATTTATTAGATGAAATATTCACTTAATTATTTCAGATGAGGGACAGCAATAATCATGTTGCTAAAAAATTAACAAAGCAACTCAATAAAAGTAATACAACAAAATTACACCCAAAAAAATGGTGCGATATTAGCCATAGTTCCCCTAACTGTGTCTTTTAGCAATGAATTCTCTAGTAGGATATTCATTATAGATTTAAAATGCTTTTATCAGTAAAATACTTAATTATCTAACATAATAAAGCCTTTTTCTTTATTGCTTCTCATGATCTGATGCATGGGGCCATGTTAACTAACAGAAGGAATGTGACACTTGCCATCTCTCTTTACAACTACTGGAAATCATTTTATGAACAGAGTGTTGAGTTTATTTTTGGATTGTACTTCCCTGCTCTGGGTCAGAATCTAGTTCCAGATTCACCTGAACTTCTGTGGAGAATCATCCAAAAGAGACATTAAAGCTGGCATGTATACCAAATCAACAGTCATCAAACCAGCACACAGATTCAGCCCTTGGCAGTCTCATGTCCCTATTACAATTGCTAGTGCACAATGTGTTACATCACATGAAAGCTTCTGGACACTTATTCCTTGACAGAGCAAAATGCTTGAAGACTACACCACTGAGAGGCTTGTGGGTAAAGTTACAAGGCTGCACATTTTGAGTACTTCAGCAACAATATTTCTTTCTCTCTCTTGTGCAAATATAGAGGCCTACTGACAGCCATTCTTCCAATGTTCCCCTCCTGACAGACAAGTTTGGTGTCTGTCACTGTGTGTTTGTGGTGGCTTGGAGGGGGGGGGGGGGGGTGATGGCAGGAGCAATGGATGGCAGTTGGATGAATGGATGGCTGAAGGGGGAGGAGGGGAAAAGGAAGGGTACGATGACAGAGATACTCAATTTACCTGGTGTTTGTGGAGGTTGAAGGAGTGGGTATTGCCAAGCATGTCAAAAGCATCCAATGCATGATACTTGGCTTCCACAGAAAAGTAAGAGAGTGCTAAGGAGTATCTCTGCATGTGCTCTAGTGACCACCATTGGAATGTTGAACATCTTAATGTATGGAGATCTTGACTTTATCATACAGATCATGAGGATGACATAAACCTCTGATGCAAAACAAAAATATGTCTGTAGATGGCCTTGTAAGCCAAAAACTGGTTAACATAATAAAAGCTCAGTACAGCCGATAGATAACACAAAACAGAACAGAAAATTTACATTCCTAGCTTTCGGAACTTTGTTCCTTCATCAGGGAGGAGAGAGGGGAAAAAAGGGAAGAAGGGAAAGTGGATTTAGTTACTCACAACCCAGGTAACTAAATCCACTTTCCCTTCTTCCCTTTTTTCCCCTCTCTCCTCCCTGATGAAGGAACAAAGTTCCGAAAGCTAGGAATGTAAATTTTCTGTTTTTTTTTGTTTTATCTATTGGCTGTACTGAGCTGAGGTAAGTACTGGCCAGCCCCTCTATCTCTTTGTTAGTATTTGTTTCACATCTTTATATGAGACTTTCCATTAATCATTAACATAATAAAAGTAATACAGCAGAACAAAATCAAAATAGCATGTTGCACTTATTAAAAAAAGAACTCAAAATGAAGTACGTTCACCAACAGACTGAGTGACAACTGACATAATGCAGTTGTTATTGGTCAACCTCTAGAGCTCTTTCCACACCATTGTATAAAGGTTCCTCAGGTATGCCATTGGGCTGCTCAGCAGGAGCTGACACAGTGTCAAGCAGGGGCAACTGTACAGCAGGGGCAAGCATGCAACCTTCGTGATATTGGAATTTTTATGACTTTGGCTGTAATTCTGTGTTTATTTAAGATCTAATTTCATACCCTGGGGAGTTATTTCATTGCTTGCAGAGGGGATATTGTTTATTTAGGGCTTATCACTATAATTTTTTATCCTTATCTTTATAAGTTACAACTCATGTTAGCTGGATATTTTTACAACAGAACTTTATCTTAATTAGTATAGTTTTTGACCCAGTGTAAATGCCACTGTCAAAACATGGCTGCTTGTATATTTATGACACTCTTATCTTTATCACTATAATTTATGATACGCTGTGTCTGCCACAATCAAAACACAACACAGTTGCCATTATACTTAGGCCACCTTATTTTTATTGCTGTAACTTATTACCCAGTATGTTATTCCACTTATCTTAATGTGTTTAATTTATGGCATGATAAATGGTTACCACACTCATAACATGCTTTTTTTTTTTCATCATCAATCTTAAGTCTGCTTTGATGTGGCCTGCCACAAAATTCCTCTTCTGTGCCAAACGCTTCATCTCAGAGTAGCACTTGCAACCTACATCCTCAATTACTTGCTGGCTGTACTCAAAATCTCTGTCTTCCTCTACAGTTTTTGCCCTCTACAGCTCCGTTTAGTATCATGGAAGTCATTCCCTGATGTCTTAATAGATGTCCTATCATCCTGTCCCTTCTTCTTGTCGGTGTTTGGCACACATTCCTTTCCTCTCTGATTCTGTACAGAACCTCCTCATTCCTTATTTTATCAGTCCACCTAATATATAGCATATGGCTGTAGCACCGCATCTCAAATGCTTCAATTCTCTTCTGTTCTGGTCTTTCCACAGTCCATCTCTCACTATCATACAATGGTCTGCCCCAAACATACACTCTCAGAAATTTATTCCTCAAATTAAGGCCTATGTTTGATACCAGTAGACTTCTCTTGGCCAGAAATGCCCTTTTTGTCAGTGATAGTCTGCTTTTGATGTCCTCCTTTCTCCATCTGTCATTGGTTATCTGCTGCCTAGGTATCAGAATTCCTTAACTTCATCTAATTTGTGACCATCAATCCTTATGTTAAGTTTCTTGCTGTTCTCATTTCTGCTATTTCTCATTACTTTCATATTTCTTTGATTTACTCTCAATCCATATTCTGTACTCATTAGACTGTTCACTTAATTCAGCAGATCATATAATTGTTCTTCGCTTTCACTCAGGATAGCAGTGTCATTAGAGAATCATGTCACTGGTGTCTTTTCACCTTGAATTTTAATCCCACTTTTATTCCCATCACTGCTTCTTCCATGTAGAGAGACAGGACAGCAGGAGTGAAAGGCTACACCTGTGTCTTAACTCTTTTTAATCTGAGCACTTCATTCTTTGTCACCCATTGTTATTATTCCCTCTTGGCCATTATACATATTGAATATTTCCCATCCTGCCTATAGCTTACCCTCATTTCTCTCACAATTTTGAATTAAAACATGCACATCACCACTGTTGATAAATATATTGCAGAAATCGCACACATACAATACAAAGAAAGGTACCACCATCACACTAGATTCTTTTCACAGAGATGTTTTTTTCACACTCTGCTCAAATTGCACCATAGAAGCTCATACAGAGAAGAGAAGCATACACTAGAAACCCTTGGCTTCTTTGTGCTCTGGGAATGGCGCTAAATTCAAATGATGGTCACTGCATTAAGTAACATATGTACAATGGAATACTTGGATGGAACAGGCCCTTGTTGGTTTCTGTTGTTTGCCATTGCTATCACCACATGGTGGAAGACTAGTACACATCTTCAGCATGAGGATGTAGAAGGCAATAAGTATAATGCTCTCCTTCTTGCTACTGAAAATCCTGAAATGTTGAACAATCTGTTTGGCCTTATTGTATTGCTTTTCATGGTATCAACCTTGAGTCCTATCAAAATGAATGGCTGCAAAAGCATGTTCCACAACATCTGATATATCAATGTCTCTCCTTCTATGGTTGCTCTTGTGCTCTTCTGGTCTTTTTTTTTTTTTTTTTTTTTTTTTCACCGCTCATTGCTTAGTACCCATCTACATGTTCCCCAAATACACAGAACCCTATAAATTTCTGCTTTTTTCCAGTGGTTTGCGAGTATCCATGACCAGTTTTAGATGATTATGTATCTTCCAGATGGGTTTGTAGATTACAGCAGTGTTCTATTTTGTCAAAACTTTCCCTACACAATCAGGCAGGAAAACTTTTAAAAACATTGCCAGGTAGAGCAAGAAACATCTGCAAACCAGAGCTGCTTGATGCAGGATTAAAACACATCATCAGTGCAGTGCTCAAGAATAGTTCTTCATCTGCTGAGATAAAAAGAGTCTTAAGACATCCACACAAATCCATAGCGATGAACAAGTGCCAATGAAATTGGAAGTTTTTCTGCCTTACGTTAATGATGTTGACTGTATAGGAAACATTTTGACACAACTAAACATTGCTGTAATCTACAAACCCACTCAGAAGACACAGGATCACCTGAAATTGGCCATGGATCCCCGAAAACTGCTGGAAATGCAGGATTTATAGAGTTCTGTGTATTTGTCAGGATGTGTACATGGGTACTAAGGAAATAGCTGTAAAAAAAACCAATAGATGAGTACAATGCCAGCTGTAAAATTGGAGACTGACAGATCAGCTATGGCAAAACATGAACATGTTTGCAGCCTGGAACCACCACATTCATTTTCATAGGACTGAAGAACTGGCAGCCCGAAGTGGATGCCACAAAGGGCTGTGCAAACAGGCCAGACAGATTGGTAAATACTTCAGGAATTTAAGTAGGAAGGAGGAGGGCAAGAAATTAATTGACATCTTGATCCTGGTACTGAAGATATGTGTAAAAGTCTTCCACCATGGGGTGATACCAACGGTAGAAAACAGCAACCTACAATGGCCTATTGTGCTTCAATATTCTAAGAATGTGGCATCACACCACTATGCAGGAACACATGAAAATGGAATTTTGCTGCAGTTGTCCATGTACCCAAGGTCTAGGGATAGTGTCCCTAGTCACAGGTTGAAAACCCGCCACTGCTTAAATTTTGATTAATAATCAGCCTTGGTGCCAAAGACTTCCAGCATATGAAGTCACCCTCATTTGAGGATGCAGAAGGCAATGGAAGCCACTGAATTAAAGATATGTAACTTGTAGGACATCTTGCCTGTGATTGAAAAAGTGTCATGACGATTTCTCTGTTGGTAAAAGATTCCAGAATTGTCCCCTCAATTCAGATCTCTGGGAGCAAATGGTCTACAGGGGAGATGACCATGAGAAAAAAATTGAATAACCAACAAAAGCCTAATGGAAGCTTGAACATTGGTAGGGAAGCTGGAAAATCTGAAAATGGAAATGCAAAGGCTCAATCTAGAGATAATAGGAGTCAGTGAAGTGAAATTGAAAGAAGGCAAGGATTTCTGGTCAGATGAGTAAAAGGTAATATCAATGGAAATAGAAAGTGGTATAATGGCAGTATGTTGCATTATAAATAGGAAGTTAGGGCAGAAAGTGAGTTACTTCTAACAGTTCAGTGATAAGGTTGTTCTTATCAGAATCGACAGCTAACCAACACCAACAATGATATTCAGGTATACATGCTGACATCGCAACCTGAAGATGAAGAGACAGAGAAAGTATGTGAGGATATTGAAAGGGTAATACAACACACAAAAGCAGACAAAAATCTAACAGTCGTAGAGGGCTGGAATGCAGTTGTAGGGGAAGGAGGAGAAGAAATGGTTACAGTAGAATATTAGTTGAGACAAGGAATGAGAGAGGAGAAAGACTAATTGAGTTGTGTAGTAAATTTCAGCCTATAATACTGAATATTCAATTCAAGAATCACAAGAGGAGGAGGTGTAACTGGAAAAGACTGGGTGATACGGGAAAATTTAAATTATCTTATATCATGGACAGACAGAGTTTCTGAAATCAGATACTGGTTGTAAGGCATACCCAGGAGCAGATATAGACTCAGATTATAATGTAGTAGTAATCAAGAGTAGGCTGAAGCTTAAAAGATTAGTCAGGAAGAATCGGTATGTGAAGAAGCAGGCTACAGATGTGCTAAGGAATGATGAAATATGCATGAAGTTCTCTGAGGCTATAATAAAGCAATAAGGAATAGCTCAGTAGGCAGTACAGTTGAAGAGGAATGAACATCTCTCAAAATGGCAATCACAGAAGTTGGAAAGAGAAACATAGAAGCAACTGCAAAGAAACTAAGGGTAACAGATGGAATACTTAAGCTAATCGATGAAAGAAGGAAGAACAAAAATCTTCAGGGAAAATCAGGAATACAGAAATACAAGTCAATGAGGAATAAATAAATAGGAAGTGCAGGGAAGCTAAGATGAAATGGCTCCAGGAAAAATGGGAAGAAATTGAAAAAGAAATGATTGGAAGATCTGACTCACCATGTAAGAATGTCAAAACAGTCTTTGGTGAAATTAAAAGCAAGTGTGGTAATGTTTAGAGTGCAACAAGAATTCCACTGTTAAATGCAGAGGAGAGAGTGGAAAGGTGGAAAGAATACATTGAAGACCTCTATGAGGGGGAGGACTTCTCTGATGTCATAGAAGAAGAAACAGGAGTCAATTTCAAAGAGACAGGGGTTCCAGTATTGGAATCAGAATTTAAAAGAGCTTTGGAGGTCTTAAGATCAAATGAGGAAGAAGGGATGGATAACATTCCATCAGAATTTCTAAAATAGTTGGGGAAAGTGACAATAGAATGACTATTCATGTTGGTGTGCAGAATGTATGAGTCTGGCAACACACCATTTGACTTTCAGAAAAATATCATCCACACAATTCTGAAGACTGCAAGAACTGACAAGTATGAGGATTATTGCAAAATCAGCTTAATTTCATGCATCCAAGTTGCTGGCAAGAATTATATACAGAAGAATGGAAAATAAAACTGAGGATGTGTTAGATGACTATCAATTTTGCTTTAGGAAAGGTAAAGGGACCAGAGAGGCAACTCTTGACATTTTGGTTAATAATGGATTCTAGACTAAAGAAAAATCAAGACACATTCATAGTATTTGTTGATCTGGGAAAAGCATTTGACAAGGTAGAATGGTGCAAGATGTTTGAAATTCTGAGAAAAATAGGGGTAATCTGTAGGAGAGACATGTAATATACCGGGTGATCAAAAAGTCAGTATAAATTTGAAAACTGAATAAATCACGGAATAATGTAGATAGAGAGGTACAATTTGACACACATGCTTGGAGTGACATGGGGTTTTATCAGAACCAAAAAAATACAAAATTTCAGAAAATGTCCGACAGATGGTACTTCATCTGATCAGAATAGCCACCTTCATTCCTCAACAGTAGCTGTAGTCAAGGAATAATGTTGTGTCCGGAGTTATGGTGAGGCATTGGCATCGGATGCTATCTTTCAGCATCCCTAGACATGTCGGTCAATCACGATACACTTGCCACTGCAGGTAACCCCAAAGCCAATAATCGCACGGACCGAGGTCTGGGGACCTGGGAGGCCAAGCATGACAAAAGTGGCAGCTGAGCTTATGATCATCACCAAACGATGCACACAAGAGATCTTTCACATGTCTAGCAATATGGGGTGGTTCTAATAAAACCCCATGTCATTCCAAGCATGTGTGCCAATTTTTACCTCCCTATCTTCATTATTCCATGGTTCATTAAGTTTTCAAATTTATACTGACTTTTTGATCACCTGGTACATATGTGCAAGAGCCAGGAGGGAATAATAGTGAATGGACAACCAAAACTGAAGTGCTTGGATTAAAATGGGTTTAAGACAGGAATGTAGTCTTTTGCTCCTACTGTTCAATCTGTACATCGAAGAAGCAATGACATCGATAAAAGGAAGATTCAGGGGTGGGATTACAATTCAATGTGAAAGGATATCAATGATATGATTAGCTGATTTCATTCCTAGCTTGAGTGAAAGTGAAGAACTACCTGATTTGCTGAATGCAATGAACAGTCTAATGAGTACATAATATTGACTGAGAGCAAATCAAAGAAAGACGAAAGTAATGAGAAGTAGCAAACGTGAGAAGACAGAAACTTAACACCAGGACTGATGATCACAAAGTAGATGAAGTTAAGCAATTCTATTACCTAAGCAGCATAGTAACCAATGAGAGGTGAAGCAAGGAGGACATCAAAAGCAGACTAGCACTGGCAAAAAGGGCATTCCTGGCCAAGAGAGGTCTATTGGTATCAAACATAGACCTTAAATGAGGAAGACATTTCTAAGAATGTATCTTTGGAGCACAGCATTGTATGCTAGTGAAACATGGACTGTGGAAAAACTGGAACAAAAAAGAATCAAAACATTTGAGATATGGTGCTACAGATGAATGTTGAAAATTAGGTGGATTGATAAAGTAAGGAAGGAGGATCTACTGTACAGAAATGGAGAGGAAAAGAATAAGCGGAAAATTCTGATAAGGAAAAGGATGATAGGACATCTTTTAAGATGGCAGAGAATGACTTCCATGGTACCAAAGGGAGCTGTAGAAAGCAAAAACTGTAGAGAAAGGCATAAATTGGAATGCATCCAGCAAATAATTGAGGATGTATGTTGCATGTACTACTCCAAGATGAAGAGGTTGGTACAGGAGAGACAGGCTGCATCAAAACATAAAAAAAGAGAAAGAAAGAGAAATGAAAAGAAGGAGTGAGCCAGGGTGTGAATCAGACACTCAAAGAAGCTAAAATGGGGATAAACTATTCAGTTTTAATATGAAAGCCATCTGACTATGGCATAATAGCCCAGAATGGTGTAATAATTGTGACATTACTAGAAGTAAAATTACAAGCTTTCATCAAGTTTTGTTAAATGAAACTGATTTTTTGATTTAAAGTGTCATTTTTAAATAAATTTTGTGAAAGTCAATAAAGCAAGGAATTAGGGTTTAATTATATTATAATTAAGAAGTACTTAATGAAGTAAAGATACATTAATGAAGTGAAAATATGTAATGAAGTATGTGAAGAGCAACAAGGAACTGATGAAGATGTGTGGAGCAATAAGGAAACCGGTAATGAGGTAATAATGACAAGTATGAAAAGTATTGTGTAGGACAGCAATGGTTAGGAACTCTGGCTTTGTGTTAATTTGTTTTGCAAATTCAATTTTGCAATTTACAAGGTTTGTTATCGAAAGTATTTCAAGAAAACACAAGAAAAAGAAAATTATAAAGGCTAACTACCATATGCAAAGGTTAATATAATTCTGTTATGGTAAAGTGTCTGTATGATTTGTCACATAGTTTGGTACTTTGCTTATAGTTTGTAACACTTTAAACAAAAATTGAATGAAATATTATTGTTTTAATGCTACATGGAACTATATGGCACAATAGAACTCATTTTTCATGTTGTTACAAAGTGCTATTTTCATCTTTGTTTCCAATGGATTCAGTGAATATGCATTACTAGAAAAGATGATATGATAATTAACTAGTTGCAATACCTATAGTAAATATGAACATTCTGACAGGAGAAACAACAGTAAAGCAAAAATTTACCAAAAGTTAAGTAAGATTTGATACTAATAGTAAATTTGACTTTTTCCTCAATAAGTTTAAGTAATTTGTTTTGAGTGCAATGAATTGAGATTAAAAGACAGCTTCCATCCACCTAACTGAAGTAATTAAGTAATATGTTGCCATAAAACAGAAATAAATGTTAAATTCATAATGAAACATTTTCATTATTTTGCTCTAGATTTAGAGCATTTTGTCAATGTAAGTTATTTTGTATATACTTTCCATGTAATTGTTTGCTGAGCATGAGCATAACCATACACACTGTCAGGGCTGCATGAAAATGAACTCATGGCTTGAACATTTCGAGGCTGTGAATAGAGATGGTTGTGAAGTTGGTTGGATTATAAATGAAGTATACTGCAAGTGTAAAATGTAAATATGGTGTTATTCCTATTATTATCATCATTGCTATTTATTTATAAAATAGTAGAATTTTTTCTTATCCAAGAAATTTATTGTCTATACATATGTAAAACTTTTGTATAAAATTTGTAAATTTTTGTCTGGAAGCCAATGACCAAACCTAGTTCCAGATTAATGCTGTTATTAAAAATGAAGGTTACGTGAAAAATTTGATAATTTATTTACATTGTACTTTAAAATGTTTGCAACTAATTGCTGTGCAGTGGGCTATACAGCCAGCTGTTTGTCAGTATCTGTCCATAAAATCCAGTGTTGGGCGATGAGTAATTGCTCCATCTGTTAGGACTTCAACTCCTGTTAATAACTATGTTTTTCCCCTTTTATTATTTCTCAAATTTTGTTCAGTCTCTAAGTTTTCGATATTAAAAAACATCAGTTAAACTATTTCCCACATAGATTCATTAGTCATGGTAACATTTTATTGTGTTGACCCCAATATCTTGCTTAGTTTTACCAGGAAATCTGTTTACAAAGTGTTAAACCTAATTGAAAAATCCACTGCGTTACATAACGTGAAATACACTATGAGCTAATATGTACTTCTGGGCATACTGAAACCACTAGTAATTAAAATCGGTAGTTCAACTTCCAAATAACATATTTCAAATCCTATGAAACTACTTAATTTGTGAGATAATTAATATTCAGTCTCAGAAGCAGCTACATCTTCCATTGCAGATTTTGCCTCCATTCTTATTAAATTCCAACATCAATCAGTATACTTTTATAGACCTAAATTATATGCTCAAGCTGACATACTTCACTAATTGATAAATTCATTAAATTTGAGTAATTTACCAAAATTTCCAATATGACAGTTGGATTCATAAGTATGGTATTCCTAATATGGATGCATAAAATTGTTCCACAAACATTTCTAAATTTTTAGACCACCACATTTTTCACAAATAAAATTTTTATCAATACTTACATACCATTCTGAGTGGAAAAATTTAATCAACCTGTTTTCCAAATGATTGTGTAGTTTCCAAAATAACATTGTACTCATACGCTGATCTTTAAATAGTTGAATGTCCCTCAAACTCAGCAGTTTGTCCCAAATCCCAGTCAAGTTAACAAACATGTAACACCTATATCAAGTCTGTTCCCCTGTTTGCTAGTGCAATAGGTATCTACAAATTGTTGGCAAAAATATGTATATTGACATCGACAAAAACTCAATGATGACAGTGTCAAAAACCTTTAAGTGATTTCTGTAACTCACATTAATGAATATTTTTACTAAACAGTGTTGTGGTTGGTGGATACATGAACTATCATTGTCATCTGAATGGACTGTTTTTGAGCATGGTGATTTTTATTAAGGGCTGTCCTGAGTGAAACACTGTTATGAATTTTTCTCTGTTAGAGTACTAGATGACAGTACTGCATGTGAACTGTGGTATGTTGTATAAATACGAACTGTGTTCTATGCCACACTTAATTGCTTTGTTTAGTGACTTAGAGCTACCACTGATTCTTCAGCAGTGTTATTAATTTATACTGCAATCACTTAAAAATTTAAATTCTGCCACTGGATTCTTATTCATTTGTGAATTCCAACCTGATTTTATGTGCTATTAATCCTGAAAAGTTGAAAAACCAGTCATCTAAACAATAGGACTTCCCAGATAATAAATGCATGAGAAAGTGCAAAATTGTAGTTTTGTGTACATTTTTGAGTAAGCACCATTCTGTACTCAATTAAATTTTCAGCCTCATGACTTATATTAGGTAACGTCCTATTCAAAGTCATAAGCCTTTGCTTTCCTCCAACCTTTCAACTCACTTTCCTGTTCAGTTATCAGGAGAGCTATAATTTGTCAAGGCATCTGAACCATAGTGTAACTCAGCATTTTTTTCACATTAACAATCACTGCCAGAAGTGAAACTAGCAATAAGTGATAAACAAAAATTCTAAGAGTGACAGGGCATTGAATCTGATACCTTTGGATCAATAGTCTGTCACTAAAACACTAATTTTGTCACACATACTGCTACTAATTTTTGCATAACAAGCAATTCATAAAAATAGTATGTTGGTGTGCACTATTTCTTGGAGCATGAGCAAATTACATATTTTGGTAGCCCTTAATGTCTTTATCACACTTTGATTTGATATGATTCTTTATTTGGTCCTGCTGATTACATATTGTACAAAGGGTGTACTACATGGAAACACAAAAGAAATATAGAGACATGTAAACAGGCAGAATACAGCACTGTGTCAGCAACACCTATATAAGACAACAAATGTCTGGCGCGGTTGTTAAATCAGTTACTGCTGCTACAATGGCAGGTTATCAAGATTGAAGTGAATTTGAATGTGGTGTTATAGTTGGCAAATGAGCTATGAAACACGGCATCTCTGAGTTAGCGATGAAGTGGGGATTTTCCTGTGTGATCATTTCACGAGTGTATTGTGAATGTCAGGAATCCAGTAAAACATCAAATCTCTGACATCACTGTGGCCTGAAAAAGATCCTGCAAGAACAGGACCAACCACAACTGAAGAGAATTGTTCAATGTGACAAAAAATGTAACCCTTCCAAAAATTGCTGCAGATTTCAATGTTGAGCCATCAACAAGTGTCAGCATGCAAAACATTCAATGAAATATCATTGATTTGGGCTTTCCGAGCTGAAGGCCCACTCATGTACGCTTGATGACTGCACGACCCAAGACCTGAGCCCGAGCCTTGGCCCATCAACACAAAAAATTGGATTGTTGGTAACTGGAAACATGTTGCTTGGTCGGACGGTATTGAGTGGATGGACGTGTACAGTTATGGAGACAACCTCATGGATTCATGGGCTCTGCATGTCGGGAAGGGCTTCTGCTGGACGCCAAACTCTCGAGACATGAGCTTTATGGAGCAGATCCGGAATGCCTTGCAATGTGCTGTTCAGAAGAGATCTCCACCCCCTTGTACTCTTACAGATTCATGGTGTCAAATCCCTCTATCACTACTTCAGACATTAGTCCATGCCACATCATGTTCTGGCACTTCTGTGTGCTCGTGGGGGGGGGGGGGGGGGGGGGGGGATGTCCTACATGATATTAGGCAGGTGTACCAGTTTCTTTGGCTCTTCAGTGTAGTAATAAAGAACAAGTCAAGTAAAATGAAATAAAATTTTATGAGTATTTTATATATCATACAAATGCATATTTTTGATGAACCATTAGTTGTGGACAACATTACAAGCTGCATTTTAATAGTATAAGTTCAAGAGAATGCTTAAAGAGCAAACTGAATAGAAGCACACATTCCAAGCCACAAATAAATAATTAAATTTACATTCTGTCATTATGATTTAAATTGAAATACAAGATTTTTATCTTCATCACATAAGAAAGTTTTAGCGAATACTTAAAGTGTAGAATAAATGATAGTAGACATTTTAATCTATAATAGAAATAAATTTACATTTCATCATTGAAATTTACATCAGGAATATACAATTTTGTCTTCATGACATAGGTAAAGATTTCCTTCTAAAAGGGCTTTTTTTTATGTAAGTGGTTTCCTCTAATTTTACTCAGAAGGATGCCTTATTACTCTAGGAATTCATTCATTTTATAATAAGTTTGTTCTCTAAGGAATGTTTTTAATTTCCTTTTGAATACCTACATGTTGTTAATTTCCTTTTTTATTTTGATGGGAAGTTTGTTATATACTTTTATTTGTGACTTAGTTACTCCCCTTCAGACTTTTGTGAGAGTTGCAGAGCCTTGGTGGAAATTTTTCCCCTCTCTTGTGTTATGCTTGTGAATGTGATAGTTTTTTTTTTTTTTAATAATTCATTGTTTCTGGCTAGAAACATCATCAGTGAGTATATACATTGATTTGTAGCAGCAAATCTGCTGAGTTGTTAAAGAGACCTCTGCAGGATACCTTCTGTCCATTTTCCTTATTATGCTTAATAGATTATGGAATGATTTCTTGCAGGAAAGACTTGGGAGACATAGCCATATTAGACATTTCCTTGGAAAGATCTTCATCTCTTCGTTACCGGAGAGTTGTAGTCCGCGGGAGTTTGGACATGGTTGGTGAGTAGTCACCTTTAATTCTTTAAAATAATTGTGCTATTTTATTTCATATTAACTAATAATTAAACAAAATGGAATACTTTCATTAATATTTTCAACAAATGTGGGTGCACAACCTTTGTGAAATGTTTCAAAGGAATACTTTTCTAATCTGAGCTGTAAACATTTTTATTTATATGTACAGTTGGTAAATTTTCACATTTTGATATGTCAGACAAACATAATAAACAGCATTAATGCACAGTGTGTGACTGTTATGTATAGTAGGAAAACCATGTAAGGCACATAACTGATTATTCAGTTTCCTGCAGAAGTACAAGTCTATATGTAGACACACATATTGAGTGTATAAATTTGGATATTATAATTTATGAAGTAAATTTTCGTCCATTGTAGAAAATTGAGTGTCCCTTATATGATATTGTGTGAATGTTAAAATATCATTATTTGGGACATGAAGCACAAACATAGCACTATGTAAAATAAGAGAGTGAGGGTCAAGGTCCTTTATTACCCACCAACCTTCACTAATAGCTTCCAAGCATGTAACTGAGAACTGGGCAGTATGAGCTGTTGTAATGGAAATAATGCTTGTTATTGTCTGCCCATTGCACACATATACATTGAACTGATCACATGTTTGTTCCTGTGTTGGAAGCTGCTTGTACCCAACCTGGAACAAGCTGTATTACATTATTCACCACACTGATATTCCACATTCAAAAATTGATTAAGTAGCTTTATTTATTTATGTAGATGTTCCACTTATTAAACTGATTTATTGATTCACCCTATAAATATTTACAGATTGTGGGCTACAGAACATACACACACACACACACACACACACACACACACACACACACACACACACACACTATATATATAAGGGAACTTGCCCTTCAGTATACCCTCTCTTCTCATTACCCACGAGGCCTCAACCTCCGCTAATTTCAAGCTGCTGCCGCTCATACCTCACCTGCCATTCAACAACATCTTTGCCTCTGCACTTCCGCCTCGATTGACATCTCTGCCCAAACTCTTTGCCTTTACAAATGTGTGCTTGTGTCTGTGTATGTGCAGATGGATATGTGTGTGTGTGTGTGTGTGTGTGTGTGTGTGTGTGTGTGTGTGTGTGTGTCTGAGTCTGAGTGTATACCTGTCCTTTTTTCCCCCTAAGGTAAGTCTTTCTGCTCCCGGGATTGGAATGACTCCTTACCGTCTCCCTTAAAACCCACATCCTTACGCCTTTCCCTCTCCTTCCCTCTTTCCTGATGAAGCAACCGTTGGTTGCGAAAGCTTGAATTTTGTGTGTATGTTTGTGTTTGTTTGTGTGTCTATCGACATGCCAGCGCTTTCATTTGGTAAGTCACATCATCTCATATATATATATATATATATATATATATATATATATATATATATATATATATTATAATAGAGGGAAACATTCCATGCGGGAAAAATATATTTAAAAACAAAGATGATGTGACTTACCATACAAAAGCGCTGGCAGGTCGATAGAAACACAAACAGACACATACATACACACAAAATTCAAGCTTTCACAACAAACTGTTGCCTCATCAGGAAAGAGGGAAGGAGAGGGAAAGACGAAAGGAAGTGGGTTTTAAGGGAGAGGGTAAGGAGTCATTCCAATCCCGGGAGCGGAAAGACTTACCTTAGGGGGAAAAGAGGACGGGTATACACTCGCACACACACACATATCCATCCACACATATACAGACACAAGCAGACATATACAGAGGCAAAGAGTTTGGGCAGAGATGTCAGTCGAGGCGGAAGTGCAGAGGCAAAGATGATGTTGAATGACAGGTGAGGTATGAGTGGAGGCAACTTGAAATTAGCAGAGATTGAGGCCTGGTGGGTAACGGGAAGAGAGGATATATTGAAGAGCAAGTTCCCATCTCCGGAGTTCGGATAGGTTGGTGTTGGTGGGAAGTATCCAGATAACCCGGACTGTGTAACACTGTGCCAAGATGTGCTGGCCATGCACCAAGGGATGTTTAGCCACAGGGTGATCCTCATTACCAACAAACACTGTCTGCCTGTGTCCATTGATGTGAATGGACAGTTTGTTGCTGGTCATTCCCACATAGAAAGCTTCACAGTGCAGGCAGGTCAGTTGGTAAATCATGTGGGTGCTTTCACATGTGGCTCTGCCTTTGATTGTGTACACCTTCCGGGTTACAGGACTGGAGTAGGTGGTGGTGGGAGGGTGCATGGGACAGGTTTTACACCGGGGGCGGTTACAAGGGTAGGAGCCAGAGCGTGGGGAAGGTGGTTTGGGGATTTCATAGGGATGAACCAAGAGGTTACGAAGGTTAGGTGGGCGGCGGAAAGACACTCTAGGTGGAGTGGGGAGGATTTCATGAAGGATGGATCTCATTTCAGTGCAGGATTTGAGGAAGTCGTATCCCTGCTGGAGAGCCACATTCAGAGTCTGGTCCAGTCCTGGAAAGTATCCTGTCACAAGTGGGGCACTTTTGGGGTTCTTCTGTGGAAGGTTCTGGGTTTGAGGGAATGAGGAAGTGGCTCTGGTAATTTGCTTCTGTACCAGGTCGGGAGGGTAGTTGCGTGATGCGAAAGCTATTTTCAGGTTGTTGGTGTAATGGTTCAGGGATTCCGGACTGGAGCAGATTCGTTTGCCATGAAGACCTAGGCTATAGGGAAGGGACCGTTTGATGTGGAATGGGTGGCAGCTGTCATAACGGAGGTACTGTTGCTTCTTGGTGGGTTTGATGTGGACAGACGTGTGAAGCTGGCCACTGGAAAGATGGAGGTCAACGTTGAGGAAAGTGGCATGGGATTTGGAGAAGGACCAGGTGAATCTGATGGAACCAAAGGAGTTGAGGTTGGAGAGGAAATTCTGGAATTCTTCTTCACTGTGAGTCGAGTTCATGAAGATGTCATCAATAAATCTGTACCAAACTTTGGGTTGGCAGGCCTGGGTAACCAAGAAAGCTTCCTCTAAGTGACCCATAAATAGGTTGGCGTACGAGGGGGCTATCCTGGTACCCATGATGATGTAACTTACCAAATGAAAGTGCTGGCAGGTCGACAGACACACAAACAAACACAAACATACACACAAAATTCAAGCTTTCGCAACAAACTGTTGCCTCATCAGGAAAGAAGGAAGGAGAGGGAAAGACAAAAGGATGTGGGTTTTAAGGGAGAGGGTAAGGAGTCATTCCAATCCCGAGAGCGGAAAGACTTACCTTAGGGGAAAAAAGGACGGGTATACACTCGCGCACACACACACACACACACATCCATCCACACATTTACGGACACAAGCAGACATATTTAAATATATTTTGGTCTTTAAATATGTCTGCTTGTGTCTGTATATGTGTGGATGGATATGTGTGCGTGTGTGCGAGTGTATACCCGTCCTTTTTTCCACCTAAGGTAAGTCTTTCCGCCCCCGGGATTGGAATGACTCCTTACCCTCTCCCTTAAAACCCACATCCTTTCGTCTTTCCCTCTCCTTCCTTCTTTCCTGATGAGGCATCAGTTTGTTGCGAAAGCTTGAATTTTGTGTGTACGTTTGTGTTTGTTTGTGTGTCTGTCGACCTGTCAGCACTTTCATTTGGTAAGTCACATCATCTTTGTTTTTAGATATATTTTTCCTACGTGGAATGTTTCCCTCTATTATAACTATATATCTGTAATAGAGGGAAACATTCCCTCCTACCCTTGTAACCGCCCCCTGGTGTAAAACCTGTCCCATGCACTTTCGTTTGATAAGAGAGAGAGAGAGAGAGAGAGAGAGAGAGAGAGAGAGAGAGAGAGAGAGAGAGAGAGAGGGGGGGGGGGGGGGGGGAGGGGGGGGAAACATTCCACATGGGGGGAAAAATATATATAAAAACAAAGATGATGTGACTTACCAAATGAAAGCGCTGACATGTCGATAGACACAAACATACACACAAAATTCAAGCTTTTGCAACCAACGGGTGCTTCATCAGGAAAGAGGGAAGGAGAGGGAAAGATGGAAGGATGTGGGTTTTAAGGAAGAGGGTAAGGAGTCATTCCAATCCCGGGAGCGGAAAGACTTACCTTAGGGGGGAAAAAGGACAGGTCCACACTTGCACACACACATATCCATCCGCACATAAACAGAAACAGGGAGACATATATATTTTTCACATGTGGAATGTTTCATTATATATATAGTAATTATTTCAGCAGATACATGAATTTTAGCTTTATCCACAAAGTTTCTCCTGCAGTAGCTGCTACTGAATAGAAGCAATGATCCATTAAGAATGCCCTTAGGGTTTTACAAAAGAGTAAGAATGATGAAATGTCTTTTACTTTATATGGAACACTATTGTAAATTCACATAACACTGTTTACTGTGGAGGTTTTATAGGATGATGTCCTTATTGACTGTATATGTATGATGACAGGAAGTAAAGTAAGTCAAAATATAAATGTTATAAGCAAATAGAAAATGTAACATGAAGTACAGTAGCCATTTGTAAACATTTCCATGGATTGAAGTGACTGTGCTTAATTTAGCACAAAAAGAAGAGAAAAATAAATACACAAAAACTAGACACTATGCCCAGGAAAGAAATATGTAAAAGTAACTTTTCAAAACATAATTCTACAAAGAATCAAATAAAAACAAACAAAAAGGAAGCATAAAATACTCCACTTCTCTTGACTGACAAATGCATCTAATGATTACAAAGTTTTACCAATAACTACACCTTAGATTTCTTTTTATGTAGAGCATCATTATCATATAAACCTTGAATGTTATTAGGATGTGGGAAATGGTAAGTACAAGATTTTGACTGGGAAACTGTGATGTGATAATAGCAGGAAAGTTAAAGTTAGGTAAGAGTAACTAAACAAGAATGAGACTAGCTGATGTTCAGGTCAAACAGATTGTGAGGATAGAGGTAGTTAAAAGAAAATGGTTTTGTAAGGTGAGGAGAATCTGAATGACATGATTACTGAAGCAGCTGTTGAAGTCATTGGTGGTGTGTTGTGCTGGTGTGCATATTTGTATTTAGCCACAGCCTGGAAGTAAGTACTCACATGAGTTGGTAGTTTATCTGTTCTCTGTCCTATATTGAATGATGCTTAGTAATTGCAGAACAGTTTTTTATTTATTTATCTACTCATTCATCCATAGACAACTTTCGTTGGATGAGTGTCATCACTATTCTTGGGATGTGACGCTTTTATATCAATAGTAGTGACTGTGTTGATAGGGATCTCAACTATGAATGTTGTGTTTAACTGCACAGCAGTTAGTCAGTTAGTTTTAAGCCATGAATGTCTTCACTGTGTAAATAAAGATGAATTTGTATTTACCTTTTTCTAAATAAACATTCTTAATGTGATAGCAGTCCACAATTGTAAACTAAAAAACAAGAGTGTCATTCAGAAAAGTAATGATCAGCTATCATCTAAAAAGAAGATTGTTATTCAAAAAGCATGCTGTGTGAAATTGGACATGGCTGGCATTAAGATACCAATGTTTGATGGAGAACACTATGGGAACTGGAAACAAAAAATGGAAATGTATCTGAAAATGAAAAAATGCTATATAGTGGCTTCAAGAACGAAAATGAGCACAGATAAGGTGGATACTAAGGATGAAGAAAATCTGACTACAATGAACTACATATATAGAGCAGTCTTGAACAAGCATCCAAGTTTCATGAGTGATTAGGAAACCACAATTTGAGATAATGAAGTAATTTGATAAACTATATTCCAAAGAATCAACAGCACTACAGAAACAAGTTGGACAAAAACTATAGTGACACGGCAACATTCTGTAGTATTTTGGGAAAATGCTGAACAAATTAAAATTGGCAGGTACAAAAGTGAATGCAAAGTAAAGCCAAACTACATATTGAGAGTCCTGCTGGAATCCTGAGCTATGTCAGGGACTTGATCAATGTTTTGAAAGAAGAAGATCAGACAGAAGACTACGTTAAAAGTAAATGTTAAATTATGGATTTAAAAGACAAGGATGGAAATGAAAAAGTGTAAAATCCAATGTGTTTCATACTGAAAAGGAAGCCAGTATGGGCTGCCAGGAGCAGCTGTGTTACAGATGTGGCAAATCAGGACATTTGAAGAACTGCTGCCAGTTGGGAACAAGCAGAGATTCATGGATATGTGGTGGACATCACCAAGGAAGTAGTTGCAGCATTTGGCAACATAGGCAAACCAATCAGCAACAATTGGTCACATTGTCAAAGTAAACATTATATCTCAAGAGGCAGTCATCATCAAGGATGCCAAGGATATCAATAGAATAGAACTGGCATGAGCAGTTTTGCAAGAGAGGTACTATCTGCAGTGGTGAGTAATAATGTTGAGTCAGGTAACAATGTACAGACTATCTGGTTATTGGACAGTGCTTGCACAGATCATATTGTTCATAATGAACATTATTTTTCTGAGTGCTTAACCTTAAAACACCTGTGAATGTAAAAATAATGGGTCATAAAGTTTTGCAAGCTCCAAAGTAGGAAATATAATTAGTTATCTTACAGTTTATGATGACATGATTTCACTTGAAATTAAAAACGTATTTGGAATTAAAATTATGGACATAAATTTGGTAAGTGGTGCTAAAGTAACAGAAACGCATAAAATTGTGCCTGTAGGCAATATCTCGAAGATTTTTGATAAAGACACTAACATACTTGCAGTTGCTTTGAAAGAAGATAGGCTGTATAAAATGACAACTAAAATTTACAAGAAAGAGATTAATACGATCAGTGTGAGTAATAAGGAGAGTTTATCACTAAAGGAGAAATGGCATCATACACTTGGACATGTAAATTTTAATGATTTGAAGACATTGTGTAAACATCGTATAGCAGATGGATTGGCAACAGATTTAGAATCAGAATTTATGAAGTGTAAAGTTTGCATTGAAAACAAAATGCACAATTTACCTTTTGAAAACAGTAGAAGCAAATCAAAAGAAGCATTATAGTTTATTCACAATGATCTGAATGGGCTTCACTCATCTCCAGGTTTGCATGGGGAAATATTTTTTCTCACTTTTATTTATGATTATAATAAAGCAGCTACAGTCTACACTATCAAATCTAAAAGTCAAATATACAGCTTTTTGTGGAATATGTTATTGAATTTTAAGATTTAACTGATAAAATGGGAAAGAATAGTTAAATTCTAGTGTGTATCAAATTCTAAGACAGAAAAGAACCATCTTAAATGCCTGTCCTCCTTACATACATGAATTAAATAGTGGTGTTGAAAGACACAACAGGTCACTTATGGATATGTCAAGATTACTGTGAGAGTAGATAGGATGTTTTAGCCAGAACTGGTTTGTGTAGCTGCATACCTTAAAAGCAGAACTTTAGCTAATACTATTGAAAGGGAAACTTCTTGTGAGATATTGCTTGGGAAGAAATTTAATATTAAATATTTAAAACTGTATAGAAGTAGTGTTTCTGTATGTGTGCCAGAACAATTGAGAAAGTCAAAGTGACATTGTAAAGCAGATTTGGAAATTTTAATAGAGTACAGGTCCACAGCTCATGGTAGCATTCTTGCTTGCCACGCACAGGGTCCCAGGTTCGATTCCTGGTGGGCTCAGGGATTTTCCCTGCCCTGAGATGACTAAGTGTTATGTCCTCATCATCATCATTCATCCCCATTACAGTCTGAGGAAGGCAATGGCAAACCACCTCTGCTAAGAACTTGCCTAGTCAGCGGTGCAGGTCTCCCACATTGTCCCCTATGGTCCTTGAAGTATGGGACCTCATCATCATCATCATCATCATCATCATCATCACAGTAAAGTAGGATACAGAATATTGATTAACAACAAAAGTTATCTTTGCCACACATGCTGATACTATGAAAGATGATGTCAGATGTATTGATATTAAGGACTCTTACTCAGGGAATAAAGATTTTAGTGATTCTGAGTGCAAAAGCACAAACAATGAATCAGTAAATGAGCAAATTTAAGAAAGGTGCATTGAAGGCTGTCCAAGCAATCATAAACAAAAATGGAAACATGATTTGTGAAGGTCAACTAGAGAATGTAGAATGCCTGATAGATTTAATGATTATGGAATGAATAGCTTCATTTATGTAAGCTTCTGTATTGCTGTCAGTCCAGAAAACTTTGGGGAGGTGATGAACAGAATTGAGTCAGAAATTTGGAAGCAAGCGAGTCTCGGTCGGGCACACAGTTTTAATCTGCCAGGAAGTTTCAATGGATAAGGAAATTGAAAGTTTAAATAAAAATGAAATGTGGAAACTAATAACCAAACCAGTGAATGTAAATGTTCACATTTAAAGTGGGATTTACACGAAAATCAGATAACACTCGTAAAGCAAGATCAGTTTTAAGTGGCTTTCAACAAACACAAATTCTGGATGATATTTATTTGCCAGTAGCTCTGATATGAACATTGAAAGTTTTGTTCCATTCTGTTGTCCAAAAGGTTTAATTGTAGAGAAATGGATCTACAAGTGAATTTCTTAATGGTAAAGTTTTCTCAGAAATGTATGTGAAGCAACCTCCTAAATGCAAGGAAGGAACATACAGAGTTTGTAAGTTATTTGAGGCATGATACAGCTTAAGGAAAAGTCCTAGAGCATGGTATGAGTGTTTTAAAAGGTTAAGGTCTAAAAAGAAGTCAGTATTATTATTGCCTTTATCTGCTGATGATTAAATTACACTGAAGAGTCAAGAGTCATGGGATACCTACTAATATAATGATGGATCTCCTTTGTATGGCATAGTGCAGCAATTCCATGTGGTGTGGACTCAATAAGTCATTGGAAGTCCCATGCAGAAATATTAATCCATCCTGCCTCTGTAGCAATCCATAACTGCAAAAGTATTTCCAGTTCAGGATTTTGTGCAACTCTCCTGTGCCCTCTGTCTAACCTGCAGCACTTCACTGTCCACCATCCCTGCCATACTATCCCTCCACAATTGTTCCCTCCTCACATTGACAATAGGGTGTCTCTGATACACCAATTCTACATAAGTGGGGAGGCAAAGATCCATGACTGAGACGCATTCTCACAATGGATGTTATAATTTTCCTTGAATGTTTGAAGTTCACAAACCATGTCTGTCTTGGTATGAATGTAAGTATACATGCTAGCTTTTACCTCTTGTTTGTTGGCTTTCATTCCATTCTTCCTGCCATGAGAGAAATGCTTATCTTTTTTTACTTTTAGGAGGTAGTCTGTCTATGGGAGTTTAATGTCCATAGGTCTTCCACTGTTAATCACATCTCTTGCTGGTTGAACTGCAATATGGCTGCTCAGCTGCAGAAGCTGATGAGATTAAATTCACAAAGTCTTAAAGCTATGCGTCACTTAACGGAAGATGCATAGGGGAGTTTCTGTTTTTGAAAAATCTTAATTTCTTCCAAACATCAGTGATACTAACATTGTTATATAAAGATTCACAGAAATTTTGCTAGCTATTCTTTTTACAGTCTGTTAACTGTCTTCAAACTTTTGCTGCTATTTTCTGATATGCAATGAAGTTTTCTGCATTTTGTTGTTTAAAGAAATTACAGTGTGCAAATTTGCACTGTGCTTTGGCTCTAGAGCACTCTGGTGTCCACCAGACTGGGGGGCCGTTGCTTCAAAACGATGACTTCCTTTCTTCTTGTAATGGAAATTGTTGCAGCGTCTTCAATAATTGAAATTAGCTGTTGGTAGGCCTCTTTTGGAGCTAACAAATTGTTAAAAGATTGAAACTTCACCTAGACTATTGCAGTATACTTTGGCCAGCCAGCATCCTTTATTTTCCACCTGCTGTTTGGGTAGATAATTTCTACTGTATTTATAGGTAAGTCTATTGTGATTTCCAGAGTGAAATGATCTGAGCCAAGAAGGTCTTGTTTGACTGTCCATTCCATTACACGGTTGAAGTCAACAGAGCACAATGTCAAATCGATGGCCAACGGTTATCTTTTTGGGTTATGTATCATAGTAGGAGAACCATCATTTAGAAGAATCAAATTGAACTTTTCAAAAAGTGTAACTAACTCTCTGCCATCCATGTCATCTATTTTGCAACCCCACAGTTAGTGGTGTGCATTGAAGTCTGCGCAGAGGAAAAATGGCGTTTGAAGCTGGACTACAATCTGATCCAGTGAAAGATCTTGTATTTTACTCTTAGGTGGTTTATAAATGGTGACAATGGTGAATGCGTAATTAGGAGTCTGAATCACAGCAGCAACTACCTGGCATTCTGTTGTCCTAACAATGATGTCCAATTTTTTAAATTTAACTGTCTCTCTAATCAAAATGGCTACTTCTCCTCCTTTCCCATCATCTCTTTCATTTCTGAGAACAGCATATCCTTTGAATTGTATTCGTTGGGTTGGCTGAAACCAAGTTCTGCAAATACAAGCTATCGGTATGTGGTTGCTGCTAAGCTCCTGATAAAGACTTTCTCTGTTCGAGATTGCTGACTGTGTATTCCACTGGAGTATTTAAAAAGCCATTGTCAGATTTGCAGAAGTCTTCAACAGTATTATGTGTAAGAACCTGTGTTGTTACCATATCTGTTTCATTTTTTAAGAGAAAGAATGATCTGCATTATTAAAGCACAAAGACTGTTAATAGTAGTTCCTTGACCAGCATAAGATGTTGCCAGAGGAGTGGGAGGATATGGATTGTTTTGTATTGTGTTCTGTGGACACTGAAATTTGTATAACATATCAGAATAACCCTGCTAGTATGGACTGCAAATAAATGGTATATTTTTGTAATACCTGGGTGCTGGAACCAACATAGCTGCATGCTTAGGTCCCTGTTGTAACCTTTTGTCCATCATGTTCAAACCTTTTGGTTTCTCGCATATTTTAGACCAGTCACTAGAAGAGAGGTCTTGTGTTGTAGAAACACCAGCAATAGTCTATGCAAATGATGGTTGCGGTGACGAGACAGTAGTTGTGTAAGAGATGCCATAGGCTTTGCTGCACTTTGCTTCCATGTGCTGCTGATAAATTGGGCAATAGCAATCAGTAGTGAGGTGGTTTCCATTGCAATGCAAACACCTGGACTCTCTGGCATGTGAGCACTGTGAGGTCTCATGGGCTCCCATGCATTTGGCACAGCGGGCACTACTACGACATTGCAAACTTAAATGGAAGTATCTAAGGCAATTGTGACATTGCAAAACTGACTGGACATACAGTGCAACAGGGCATCATATACTGCACAAATATACATACATTGTTGAGGCTTAAATGTTACAACACATTTCGGTGTGGGAAATACTTTCAGTTCTCTGTTTTCTATTACTTTCTTTGTGAACCTTCATACGTTGGTTACTAAAAATGCCGACTTTATTTCTGCAAGGACATCTTGGTGGGATAATACAATATCAGCATCACAGATAACTCTCCTTCTCTTTGTTAGGAAATTTGGAATGTAAGCCTCCATATTCTTCATCTGAAAAAAACATCAAGCAACTGCAACCTGTTTGCAGGCTGCCCTGTTTTGGTTTCAATTTTATACCTGTTTCTACCAATAGCTGAGATATTAACTATTTCTTGTCTTAAGTTATTACTTTCTGCAAATAACATTCTTCCAATAGCTATCAGATGTAACTTTCCTACATTACCATTTATTATTTCCTGTAGGAGGTACCATTGTGGTCACTGGATTGTCCAAGTTTTTATGACTACCATAACAGACTTTAGGGAAGTAGGCTGCTTATTGCAATTCCTGTCTCCTATATTTACACTCAAGTTACTGTCTACTTCTAGAACTTCCACAGTGTATGCAACATTTTTAATATCTACCATATTTATGTCCCCTTCAACATTACTATTGTGCTTTTCACTTGCCTTAGCCATCTTCGGAACATTTGCATCCGGAGCTGCTGCCTGTTGGGGTGATGGTGATCGGTGTCTTGCCTTTTGTAACTGGGTGTTGTTTGTCAGACACTGAGACAAGACAGCTGAACTTGATGAATGCTGATCCATCTCCATCTGATCATTCTGAGGACAGTGATCTTGAGAGCATATTTTGATGGTTCCCAGTTGATGCTTATTTGTAATTAACAGTGTTGAAGGAGGGTGCATCGTGATAGTCTTGATGTTGTGACTCATATGCAAAGTGATAGCCAACTATTGGCCAGTATTGACTGGGATTTCATCATTAGTTTCCACTTTAAAAATAGTGCTGAGAGAAATTTCCCAGCGACAATGCTTTGACACTTGTTGCTAACTGCTTGCAGGTAAAATATCCAGTAGATTACACTAACAAGAAAACTTGGTAACAGTTCCCCAAAACACCTGATTAAATCAGCACCAGTCACCAAATGGAGCACAAACAACTGCTCAGCATGGCTACCATAACCTTTCTCAATATTCTTGAGAGAGATTGGAAAAACAGTGTTATTTATTTTGTTGCTAACCAAAGAAATTTTACTTCAGCAGCTTCTGTTCTCTGAACAGAACTGAAACCAAACATTTCTTTGCACAGAATTTGCAATTTACGTAGATAACCCATAAGTCTGTTTTTCATAAGAGTTTCTACTATTTTTGAAAAAGAAAACAGTAATGAAACCAATCTCTAATTCTCTGCATTTTCTGCACTTTTTTGTGACTGGTGTTCTGAACTCCTCCTGTGTTGCTAATAAAAATCTTCAATGGTTCACATGCACTTTTTCAGGAATAATATCACTAAGTGTGTGCAAACATTTTATGCAAGAAGGAATTTTGAAATAATAATTAAAATACTACAATGTACTCATCTCATTCTGATGGCTCTTTCTCAAAAGCATGGGCTGTTGATCACATGGCTTGCTGAAAACAATAATTATCTTATATCTAAGCAGTATAATTAGGTTCATATTGACCATTTTGCACACTGCATGATTTCGTCATCATCTTCTTTATTTTCTTCATTTCATATTTCCACATATCACAAATCAGCCTCCATTCTGGTGCAATTCAGTCATTTGAACATAACAATTTCACATCTCCATAACAACTGTTTAACAACTTGCCATACCAAAACTCACTGACTAACATCTTGTTACACAAAGCAACAGAAGTTGCAGTTCAGTGATATTAAAAAACATTGACAGAGTCATCTTTCTTTGGTATGAATCTGTTCACAGCAGTGATATCGATTACAGTTTTAACATGAATGAGTACACCCTCTCACACTGCTGTTATGGGTTGCCAACATAATTTATATTATGTTGATAACAGTGTATTAGTTATCTTTTTATCATCTGACAATAAAAATTTCATATTTCACCTAACATAATGATGTGAATTCTTTTATGAGCCTGACGATGGTGAGATGACTGAAATTGGTTGTGTAAATAAAGTATTTATAGACTAACTTTGTTATTTTTATAGATGAGCATAATTTTTAATTAGAATAGTGGTACGAAAAATAAATATGTTTTCAGAATAAGTTAAACAAATAGGAATAATGACAATAATTTTAATTTAAAATTTCAGTTTCAAATTATGCTGGAAATAAATTTTGTGTTAATTTTATATATTCATTCTGTTTTGTGGTAAATATAAGAGTGAATTACATTTCCAGTCTTATGATTTTGATTCTACTGGATTGTGTCATAAATTTAATGTATCATTTTCTGCTATCTGTCAATTACCAATTTCGGAAAATATAAGTAATTGAACAGATAAAAAAGTCTATTCACCAAGCAGTGGCAGGGGAGTACACATATAAAAGGTATCACAGTTTGCAAGCTTTCAGACCCAGTGGACCCTTTTCTGGCAGAATGATTGAGAGGGGAGGGAGGGAGGTGAAGGAAAAGGGGTAGAGTTTGGAAAAGTCATTGAGGCCCCAGGTCGGGGGAGACTTATTGGGCACTATGAGAAAGAAAGACTGGATGTTGGGAACTTCTCCAACAATCACTCTTTCCTTCTCATTCCATCCAATAAGTCTTCCCTGAACCAGAGTTCTGAGCAGTTTTTCTAAACTCCACCCCTTTTTCTAAACTTCTTCAGTCCTTTTCCTTCACCCTTTTTTCTTCCCCTTCAACCCTTCTGCCAGAATAAAGAGCCACTGGCTTCAAAAGCTTGCAAACTGTAATGCCTTTTGTAAGTGTTTTTTCCTGCCACTACTTGGTGAGTAGAATTTTTATCCATCAAAATTACTTTTGTTCTACCATGTGTGATAGAAATAGGACTGGCCAGTTTTATTACAATTGGAAGAATTTTTTGTGCTTTAGGAATCAGTGAAGCAGCAGGATATGAATGACTCATTTGTACTGTCTGTTGGAGGACCTTCCATACTGCTAATGCAGTCTTTTAGTACACACAGTTAAATTTCATCTATACCAGTGAATATTTTACTCTTATTTATATCCACAAACTCACTGGTTTCCTCCCCAGTGGTTGGTAGCAGCAGCATTGTCTAACGTACAAAGTTGTTTGTAGCTTAGGTGGTATTTTTGGTAATTATTATTGCAGCTGATATATCATATGATTGTTTTCACAAATAGCCACGCCTTTTAAAGGACAGAAAATGTCTGTGACTCAACTGCATTATCGGTTGGTGGCTGGCTTTATGTGGCAGGTCATACAGTTAGGGTATTGATAGGGGGAGGATGTTGGTGTACTCATTGGTAGTTCTCTTTAAGCACAGATAAATGTGAGATATTATGACAAAGAAAAAGAACCTGATTACAAGATAAGTGATGAACATCTTGACCATGTCACAATGTGTAAGTATTTAGAGGTAATTCTAAGAACAACATTAAATTGTATGAGCACATATAATCTGCAGCAGGAAATGGGAATGAAAGGATTAGATTATTTCAAAGCTTTCTGGGGAAGTGTAATGTATCTGTAATATGAATTACATACAAGACACTAAAAGTAACCAATTCTTGAGTATTGTTTAAATATTTAAAGTCCTTGTCAGGTAAGCACAATGATAGACACCAAACAAATTCTGAGACATATTGCTAGAATTGTAAGAGGTTGGTATGGCCTATACAGAAGTGTAACAGAATTCTCAGGAAACTTAAATGGGAATACTTGGACAAAAGATGTAGTTCTCATGAAACCCAGTTGAACAACTCTAGAGAATGTGAATGTAAAGAATACTGTGTGTCCATTATGCTACCCCATCATTTATCTCAGTTAAGGATCATGATAATAAGACAAGAGAGATTAATGCACACACAGAGGTATACAGACCATCAAATTTGCTTTGTTCAGTACCTGAATGGAATAGAACAGATAGTAGACAATAATAGTGTGCCCTTTGTCATGCACTGTACAGTGGCTTACAGAGTATATATGCTGTTGCATATGAGTTGGAATAGAAAGCTCCTTTGGACGAAACTAGGACTTTGGGTAGGCTTTCCTTCAGCTCTGGGTGTGATGAGAGGTAGCTGACTGCAGTCTGCACTGATAAATGTTGTAATTCAATTTTTAAAGGACTAGATGATAAGATGATTATTGCCCAGTGACTTCACAATGGTGATGGGTGTGGTGGTGTTACAGGAAGGGTGAGCAGGTAAGTTTTATTTCTGGACTGGCTTGGCAAGATCGTGTCTGTGTGTACTGATTCTGACAAACTTACTGACATACGCATTTTGTCATCTGCAACTCCAGGATCAATTGAACCAGATGTAATTCAGAGAATAACATCTTGTTGGAACAAGAGGCATATGCTTTTAAAGGTTCTGTGTGATGTGAAGATGCCTATAAACTCAAAGCCAAAGTTTATAAAATGGCTGTCTCACCCGTGTTATTGTATTACAGTGATGCCTAGGCATGAAAAAAAGACTTGTTATGATGGATGGGAGATGTAACAGTGAAAGATAAAGTGCACTTGTAATGAATATACAAGAAGTAACCTTAAAGTTGCTTCCACAAATTAGAAACTCTCATAATCCAGGCTGAGATGGATGGTCACTTAACATGAAGAACAAATGACTTAGTCATGAAAAAGTATCTTTCCATGGCTTCAAAGAGGGAAGAAAGAGGGAAACCTCAAACTACCTGGTTCACAGATACCCAAAGTGATATGAAGAAACTAAGCATTAATTGAAATGCTGCTTTCCAGCAGCATAGATTGTTTTGGATGATTAGGAAAGCCAATCCCTCTAACAGGAAAAGCTAAGGATGAAGAATACAATAAAAAAGGTGGATAGCTGCTGCTTCCCAGTGCTGATGTGGCACCCACAGAAGCCATGCCTGTAGGTAAGAAACATTTTAATGTGGAACAGGTGACATTCACATGGTCTTTTTCTACTCAGTGATTTACCTTTCTTGATACTGATCTTGGCACAAAGAAAGACTCTCTTTGTATCACATGCACAATTCACTAATAACACCTCCATTTTGACTGCTATTGCCTATTACCCATTCCTTGCATACATCCTTCATATCTGTGGACGTGTGTGTGTCAGATTGCATACCCAAACTGGAAGGATGATAGCTCATAAGGTAGTGACATCTCTGTCCAGCTACATGTGTGTATTTATCATCCATTAATAATCTTAAATTTTCTTTTTATAATCTTTCTGAATTTGTATTTATTATCATATAATGCTTTCCATGCTTATAAGATTATCAGCAACAAACAGATGCAATATCATTTGTATACGCTGCAGACAATTTAAATGAGAAGTTATCTTTTTTATGTAATACGTTTTGACCACATGCCAATTCTATTTAATTTCAATTCATATTTCACAAATATGAGGTTATTTATAAGTTCCTCCAGGGTTTCAAGGAACAACTGTTAGAAAACATACAGAAAATAAAAGAATTGTTACAAGGACTTGTCTCATCCATGTTTTTCAGAGAAGTCAGTGTAGAGGTGAATGATCCAAATGGTATGGGTTGTAAAGTAGCCTTTATAACTAAGCCATTCATTTCAGTGGCCAACTGACTGGTGGTCATGCCTGTATAAAGTATTATGTAGATGTTACAACAGATGGTATTTGATGTGACTGATTTCACAGGTGGCCCTGGTTTTCATAGGATGGGAGTCTTGCACCTGTGTCTCCCACTGTCTTCCCTTGTGGCTTTATAATGTAAAATATGATACGCTGCAAAGATTCCCACTTAACAATTGTGTGACTGATGCTATGTCATCCACTGATGATGAGAAAAATAGGAATTCTGAGAAGAAACAAATGGACCTAGGGAAGCATGCTGACAAAGGACAGAATTTGTTAAAAGAGGAATAGGTAGCTAGTTGACCAGTGTCTCAGAAAATCCTTCCCATGGCTGATGTTTCCACTAAAGTTTTGTTGACATTTCCACAATTTTCCCACAATTTTTATTATTTTTTAGTTTTTTATTGTTTTATTTATTTTTTACAATTGAGAACATTTTTCTTATTGCTAATATTATGAGAAGGATATGCCATTTGACAAAACAACCTGAAACTTTCAGTAATTGTACAGCCTATGAATTAATAAAATTTGTCATATACATTTCATTGTAGGACAAGAATATAAAATTGGTCTACTCAAAAGCGATAACAAGTTATTTTGATTTTTCAAGATGTATTATTTTTAGAACAATCACCAATGTACTTAAGTACATAAAGTAAGAATTGTTAAACATTTCTGTCATGCTGCTATAAAAGTATCTTTCTAATACAAATGACATTGAAAAAAATGATTTTTAACTGTCATTAAGCAACTATTAATGGGTGTAAGGCCTCCTAGTATCATTATAAAAGATGTGGAAATGAATGTAAATGAGTTAGTAAATATGACAGGTAGTAATACCAAGAAATGTTAATGTTATTGTGACTGGTAACTGCTACCAAAAGCAGTGTATAGCTATAGTTTGATAAACATTGTATTATGACAAGGGGGCCAAATAAGCAATGAAATTGGACATTTTAAATGCTTAAGGTTGATGCTAGATTGAAGTTTTTCTTGAAAGTATCAAATTCAGAATATTATGGACAAATTAGGTTCTGCTCTTCTCCTCATCAATACAATAATATCCACATTGTTTTTTATATGAACATTGCCAGTTTTCATTTTTCATGCTGTCTCCAAACAAATTTGTGAATAACTTTATGTGTTTAAAAGGGACTGCCTCATGATAGCTACCTTGGCTCAGCAACTCCCTCATCAATTCACCAAAGAACATGGGCAAGAATGCTAAAGTCTAGAATCAAGTAGCAGGGGACAGTACTATATCACAGTGAAAAATCCAAACACATATTTTTGGTACAGCTGCACCCAACTCAACATTCAAACAGTAGGTACATTGGAGCTCAATATCTGCTGACATGGAAGGCAGCAGGAATAGAAAAAAGTAAATCTCAATAATATATTACACCATAACCACTAGATGACCACTGCAGTCAACGAATACAGACTCATCATAGGCATTGCTGACTTTGTCATATTATAATTAATACAGAAACCAAGTGTGTAATTATGATGACTACTGTCCCACAATGATAAATGTATGACCAGATGCAGTTACTGATAACTTCTGTAAATTTAGCAATATTTTATGGAAACAACAGCAGTAATATTTGAAGCAAATTAATTAGCAGTATGGATATGTGCAAGATCTGTCTCCCATTAGTGATTAGTTCAGGGAATAAAGGAATCTTGTGCCACTGACTGTCATTCTCAAACTAGAGAGAAACCTTTGACAGTAGGCCTTACAAGAGAAGTATTTACCATGAAACAAAATTAACAAAGGTCACAAGGTGAGACATTGTACAATGAAGAGCCAAAGAAACTGGTACACCTGCCTAATATTTTGTAGGGCCACTATGATTATGCAGAAGTGCTATAACACTAGGTAGCATGGACTTGACTAATGTCTGAAGTAGTGCTGGAGGGAACTGACACAATGAATCCCTCAGGGCTGTCCGTAAACCTGTAAGAGTATGAGGGGGTGGAGATCTTTTCTGAACAATATGTTGCAAGGCATCCCAGATATGCTCAATAATGTTCCTGCCTGGGGAGTTTGGTCACCAGTGAAAGTGTATTAATTCAGAAGAGAGTTCCTGTAGGAATTATGGACATGTGGGGTGTTGCATTGTCCTGCTAGAATTATCCAAGTCTGGTGGAATGCACAATGGACATGAATGGATTCAGGTGATCAGACAGGATGCTTACATACATGTCACCTATCAGAGTCATATGTAGACGAATCAGGAGTCCCATATCACTCTAACTACACATTCCCCACACCACTATAGAGCTTCCACCAGCTAGAACAGTCCCCTGCTGATATGCAGGGTCCATGGATTCATGAGGTAGTCTCCATATCCACACATGTCCATCCACTCAATACAATTTTAAATGAAACTTGACCAACCAGCCAACATGTTTCCAGTCATCAACAGTCCAATGTCAGTGTTGATGGGCCCAGATGAGGCATAAAGCTGTGTGTGAAGTCATTGTCAAGGTTACATGAGTGAGCCTTCAGCTTCAAAAACCCATATCATATGTTTCAATGAATGGTTCACATGCTGACACTTGTTGCTGTCCCAGCATTGAAATCAGCAGCAGTTTGCAAAAGGGTTGCTCTTCTATCATGCTGAACAATTCTCTTGTCATCATTGGTCCCTTCTTGCAGGATCTTTTTCTGGCCACAGTGATGCCAGAGGTTTGATGTTTTACTGGAATCCTGATATTCATGGTACACTCATGAAATGGCCATATGGGAAAATCCCCACTTCATCACTACCTCAGAGATGCTGTATTCTGTTACTTTTGTGCCAACTATAACACAATCTTCAAACTCACTTAAATCTTAATAACCCGCCATTGTAGCAACAGTAACCAATCTAACAACTGTGTCACACATTTGTTGTCTTATAAGGCATTGCTGACCACAGCACTGTATTCTGCCTGTTTACACATCTCTGTGTTTGAATACCCATGCCTACACCAAACACAATCAGAAGTATGAAGATACCATGCATTCAACAATTTAAAGCCAACAATTCATCTCCATTTCCAGGGCATCACATATGGCACACCACTGATAACAGAGTGCTTCATAAAATATTAAAGTTTTTATGTGAATGAAGCTTCCATACTGCATAAATATGCATCTACATCCAGCCTATTCATTGGGTTAATTAAAAAACAGATACCTTATCTTGATAGAGACATTAGCCTAAAAACGGCTAAAGTAACTCCACTGTTCAAAAACAGGGACTCTGAAAATGTAAATAATTATTGTCCAGTATCCCAACTCAGTGTTTTCTCCAAAATATTTGAGAAAATTTTCTACAATAGACTACTAAGCTACATTACAAAAAAATCATTACTCTCAGCAAATCAACATGGATTCAGTAAATCAAAGTCTACAACAACAGCCATGTATGAGTACATAGAAGCTGTGCTTAAAGCACTGGATGACAGAAAAGATGCTACTGGTATCTTTCTGGACCTTTCAAAAACTTTCAACATAATTGACCATGACTTTCTCATTCGCAAATTAGATCAAAAAGGTGTCCCAGGAAGCCCAAATCAGTAGATAAGATCTTACCTAGAAAACAGGCAGCAAGTGGTGGTTTTAAGGCATGATGACATTTCAGTACAAGGAAATGTTATCACAACAACATATGTCTCCAGTAAATCAACAATAAAGTACAGAGTGCCACCAGGTTCTGTCCTAGGACCTCTACTGTTCCTCCTTTATATTGATGATATAAATGACTTTATTAAAGTGGGAAAACTAATCTTATTTGCTGATGACACCAGCATATTAATAACAGCTGCTGACAAAATCTCATTGGAAGTAGCAATAAATACTGTAATGTCCCAAACTACTAGCTGGTTTCAAAAAAATAAAATAATAATAAGGAAAGAAAAACTGTCTTTATGAATTTCCACTTCTCTCCACATGTGCAAAACTTTGTTACAGTACCATACCTTGAAAATCCGTTACTGAACTCAGTTACTGACACTAAGGTTCTAGGCCTATGGGTACAAGATAATTTAAAATGGGACTGTCATATAAAAGAACTTGAGAAAAAACTTTCAAAAGCTTGTTATGCTCTGCGTGTGTTAAATAAAAGCGCAAGCAAGTCAACAGTTATTCAGGTGTGTTATGCATACTTCCATGCAATACTTCGATATGGGCTAATATTCTGGGGAAATTCAGCCACCGGCATAAAGATCTTTAGGATGCAGAAAAGAGCAATCAGGGCTATCTGCAACCTAAGAAAACTGGAAACATGTAGACCACATTTCATCCAGATGAAAATAATGAGCCTACCAAGCCTTTACATATATGATTGTATCCTGTTCCCAAATGAGTATCTTTTAAACGAAACTGGACATCTTCAACAAAATAAGCATATACACAGTCACAACTCAAGAAACACAAATAATATCCACATATCACAATGTAGAACAGCACAGTACCAAAAAAGTGTATCACAAATAACATTTCAGCTATATAACAGCCTACCCAGCAACATAATTTTCTTTTTAAACATATGGTAATCTTAAGTCATTTCTAGTGGAAAAATGTTTGCCGTCTGTAAAAGAATTTTTAAATTACAAAAAATAGCCTTGTAAACAATGATTATGTAATATTGGTTAAATTTAAATTGCTATATTTGTCACTTGTAATTTATGATTGTTATCTGTAATTAATTTTGCCATGCTCTCTCTCTCTCTTTGTGTGTGTGTGTGTGGGGGGGGGGGGGGGGTGTTTCTACTCCTTTCGCAATTTTGACTTGTCCTATATTCAATCTACTGTTTAAGTATGTAATGAATCAAATGGACTAATGAATGAATGAATGAATGAATGAATGAATGAATATGTGCCACCACTCATGCCTATAAATGCCAACATGAAGCACAACAGCACACTCATGCAAAGTAGTGTTGTAATTCTGCAGAGCCATCACAAACCTCATTGACACAGCTCTATGTAAACAATATTTGGGAACATAATATGTTTCCAATTGAACATTGTCCTACAAGAACCATTGCTTCATCAGTCCTGTGTAATGTTTTTGCAGCTTTGTATCTCATCTTCAAATAATTCATTGCCTGCCCTTAACAAACACAACACATCATACCAGGTTATGTTTTAACAAACTAGGCTGACACACAGTGCAGTGTCTGATAGGAGTGACTGTAAATGGGAAATGCCTTTAAGCTCATAGGCTCACTCCCACCAGAGACTGCACTGGGTGTCAACTAAGTTTATGGCAACAGTAAATTACTGTCCCATATGGTACAATGAACAAAGTGGCTGATAAGACAACTCATATATCATTTATTACAGATCTCCCTGTATTACTGTGAAAAACAACTAAATGGTTGAAACTGAGAAATAATAGAATTAGCAATTCCTACACTAGTGTAGTGCAACTACCAAGAAGCAAGACCAAATAATATAAAAAACACATAGTTGCCCCATCTGCTTGTCAAAAATATGGTTCATTGAAAAACATGACTCATGCACAACAAATGTTACATCTAGGAATATGATCAGGTTTTATAGTTTAAATCTGAACACTGATGGTTTCAGTTTCTACCAACAGTTGTTGGATTTTCTCCATTTTAGATTTCCACATAACATCACAGATTAGTCCTCATACTATTCTTTTACATCCAGAGAGAGATACATGTAAGTAATTACATCTTTTCAAATAAATATTTTCAGAATAAATTACAAACATAGCAGTAATGACAATAATTTGGAATGTAATTACAATTTCATTTGGAAATATCGAAAAAATTGTGTTTTGAAAAATAATTAAATCAATAATTATCCACTTTAATACATCATTTGAGCATAAATTTTTATTTTGGATATAACTAAAGTAATGCTTTACTTTCTGATAACACAAAACTCAAATTTATGTAATTTCAGAAAAAAATGTTTATGTATCAGGTGGTCTAATTCACAAGATACATGGTAAGTACAAAACATAATGAAAATTGGAACATTGATCAGTTCCATTACTCATGAAATATACCAGGGCATAAGTTATTTATCAAATACTCATCTTCAGTTCTTGGTGATCTGTATTGGTGCAGTATCTGTAAAATAATTTTGTGAGTATCTACTCCATCAAAATTTGCTGCAACTTGTTGAATTCTTGAGAGTGTAACTAATGTAGTAGTGCCAAGAAAACTTTCCAGAAATTCAGGTTGATATGATGTTCACTTTCAGAATTACATATTTATGAAAAAAGAAACAGCTGGCTCATGAAAGTTGGTTTGAAAACTGAGACCCCAGTGACTGATTCACTGGTTACATATATTTCTAACAATCACTGCTTATGTCATCCACTGTTAGAAACAGAAAATTTATGGATTAAAATCAAAACCTTGCTTGTGTACTGCATATCAACTGGCCACATCCAGTAATGCATCAATTTGTTGTCCTCTCATCATAACATACTATTTCATGTGACTTTTAGCTTTTAGTATTAACACTAGAATGGCAGAGTTTCTGATATTCCTAAAATGGCGGAAAGGGATCACTTTTATCCAACATAAAATACTTTCTTATTTGACTTAAACAAGTACTTTTTTGTGTTTGTTAATCCATACTTCACTTCTCGTAATCACATCAGTTATTTACAATTATAAATAATAATTACCAATTTATTTGAACACTAATGTACTATATAAATTTATTGTTGCTACTGCTAACAAGTTTCTCAACTATAAATTTTACTTTATTAACTATTCATACAATCTTCTAGACACATTTAATATATTTGGTTCATTTTACTCTAATATGGGTTTTACAAACAGCTCTGTATTACTTTTCACTCAAGTCATTTGAAACTGCTAGATGAACTTAGCACAGGTGATTCCTGTTTTATGCACACATCTTCTGCACACAGCTTTGTGGCTCTTTACAAAGTTTCCACTGGTCTTGTTGCCTTTGCAGAGTCTGATTTGACACTTCCTTTGCTTTCTAGGTGATTTCAGTCCCATATCCTCTTCCTTTGCCTGATGTTCTTGTTCTTTTGTTCCATTGAGTTCATTTGCCAGTTGAAGTATGAACTTCTTCCTTTCCATTTTCTTGTGCATTACTATGTTATAGATGACCCATGCATTTATTACCGCCATGTCCAGTATGTTGTAGATGACATGCATTTGCCTTCTCCTACATGCAACCTTCGTAGTATATATATGGGTCATTTGGTCAACTGCATCCACCCCATACATTGTTGCATTGTAGAATGCTATGATTCCAGGTTCTTTCCTTCCTTTCTTGCTTACTGCTGCTTCAGCATGCAGCATACTCAGTACTCAGAAAAATTACATTTTTATTCTTCTTTCCTTGGTGTACAGTCAAGGTGCAGTTTGTATTGCCATATTGTGCAGTATTGTGGTGGAGTGTATTTCGGCATTTGGCTTACTTACTCATTGGGGATTTCACAGCAGATCTTATTCATTGTGCCAACTAATGTATTTTTCTTTTCTTTGAGTTTTTTTAGCATGTTGAAGAGATGTAAAGAAGTTGTCTGTGGTCACATTATTTCCTTAATTTACAAGTGGCTCCATGAGACACAGATCAATGTACTCTCCAAGTGGTTGTTTCTCTCTGTGTGTGTCCTCTTTGCCGAGGTTTGGGAAAGCATTACACATATACTTTGTCGTTAAATCAACAGCCAACCAAAATTTGAGACCATATTCATCTGGTTTGTTGGATAACAATTGGGTAAATCTGCATCTTGCTTTGCTTGGTAACAGTTGCTCATCAGTGATTATACTTGTATTTTCTCCAGGGCAGTAAGCACAAAGAATGTTTTCAATGAACTTTACCCAAATTTCAGATACAAGAGTGAATTTATTGGATGCCAAGCTTTCAGCACAGGTTAATTTTTCATCAAAATGGAGAAATTTGAAAAGCTCCTGATATCTGTCCCTTGGGATAATGTCCTTGATAAAAACTGGCCCCCAAGTGTTCAACCAGAGGTTATCCACAGACATACCTTTTTTGCACTGTACACCCTGAACATACATGGTGGCTGTCAGTTTCTCCAGTTCCTCAAGTGACAGAGTCCAGTCATTGTTTTGTAGTACTTTTCAAGCATTTGATTCTGTATATTTCTTCATGAGATGTAGCATTGCTTCATCAAAAATAAGATGAAAGGCACTGATGACAGAGGTGTCCACTCATTGGCAAGCAAATTTAGTGGGACCTCCTGTCTCCTTCAAAACATTCACAGCTGACCGCCTTTCAGAAGATGAATAATTTCCAATATCCCACAGAGTTCCATCCCTTGCAATCATCTGTACCTGCTGTGGTGATAGAAGTAATAATTGACATATATCAGCATCAGAATCCTGTTCCACTAATCACCCCTCACTCACAATGTCTTCAATTTCACTTGTCAGATACATAATCATCATCTTCATCAGTGAAATCAACTTCTGATTCAACTTTGGAATCCTCTAAGAGATATAACACTTCTTCATCAGAAACTCCATGATGACATACGTGTTCAAAAATGTATTTCAGGGACAAAGAGTGCCTGAGTGACACAACAAGTCATATGTCAAGTCATACCTGTTAAACAATGACTGCACACTAAAATTCAATGGAGATATTCATAACTATGCAACAAGGCAGCAATCTGACCTACATATGATTCAGTCCAGAACTACCTGCTATCAAAAAAGTGTTTTAAATGTTGGAATACAAATGTATAACAATTTACCCAATGAAATCAAAGCAACGAAGAACCCAAGAGCCTTCACACATAAGTTAAAAAAATATCTCTTGGACCATTGCTTTTATGCAGTTGATTATTTTTTTGAAAGGGGTTAAAAATGTAACAATATGATAAATGTTCAATTAGGTCTGAAAATTATATACTGAGCATGTCTGTGAAATATACTGGATTATTATATACTGTGCATGTCTATGAAATACACTGGACTACTTTACTATTACATTTGTATTGGCTGTTTGTATTTTATCATACAACATTTGTATTTACTGTTTTGTTAAAGATAGCTAACTTCCTCATTGTAAAATAATGTAAAATCAATTTATTAAATATTACTTGCAAATATGTTCCCTTGTCCTGTCCAATATCGTATGTACAACCTTACAATTCTATGATTTGTGTTAACTGTTTTGTTTAAGATAGATCATTTCCTTGCTACAAAATAATATAAAAATCAATTTGTAAAAATTACTTGTAAGTAGCTCTCTTGACCTATCCAATATCATATGTACAGCCGTACAATACTATGATTGCCTGGATCAATAAAAATACAATACAATGCAATACAACATAAGCTGTGGCAGACTGGAATGTACACATGCCAAGTTGCAACAATGAGGAGCAACTGCTCTGCATTACTGCTCACTGTTGACACTGCATTGTTGGATAATTTACTTATATTCAGAAGAAAAATTACAGTGGAGTCAAATTGACCCATTCTGCCATTCTAGGTATACAGAATGAAATGGCGAAGAAAATTAAAATATTTTATAAATACTGAAACATCTTCAGAAAGAGGAGAAAAAATTAGTAAAAGTCATATAATTTCATTAATGAAGTACATAAATTTATTGGATATGACAATCAACGAAAAATGTATGATGGGTCATTTTGAACCCTTCCACCATCCTAGTCTTAAAATTCAGCCTAAAAACATTCATAACATTTGCATGAGAGTATTCCATAAATACTAATGAAAAGTTTATGTTCAAGTATCAATTAGTAACCGTCCAACCAGCTCAGAGATATTTGTGCTCTTTCTGATGTTGAAACAAAATTAATGTCAAAATATAAATCAGTGTAATAAATTCAGTTCAAAGAGACCAGATAAATGAAATAAAATCATTATAAAATTTATATAAGCCTATAAATTTGGTGGCCTGGCACTTGAAGTAAACACTTCATGTCATACTTATCCGAACAATCTTATCAGTATGTTTCACACAGTCCATGCAAATTAGATCCTCTGTGTTAATGATTTAATTTATGAATGACATTACACTGAGCCAACAAGATGACAACTTCTGTCACTTCATTTCAAATGGTAGCACTAAATTTTTCTCTGGAATGAAGAACAGACTTTGCACACAATCACTACTGTACTCAAAGTTGATTTGACAATGAAAAATGGTAGTAATGAACAAGAAATGATGCTTTGCTAGATGCTGACATTGAGCTGAAATGTCCAGTTTGGTGCTGATGTCATGTGAAATTTTTAACATGTTGTGCCTGAGCTACTATCTGTCATAAGAAAGAAGAAAAGATTTGTGTAAACAGTATTTCATCAGTATGCACTTAGAAACTGTGGACATCACTAATAAGCACCAGGATTAAGTGTGGACAGGTGAATTTGCTACATTTTATGTTGAAGATAAATGCACTTGGCAAAAGACAGAGAGTCCTTGTGTGGAATTCATTCAGAAGTTTCATATAAAATGAAACAAGAAGTTACTACATATACATTTACAATGAAGATTTTGCTCTGACATACCATGTAGAAAAACACATTAGGAAACATCAGTTAGAAGTAGTGTGTTTTAATAAGTCTGATATTTTAGTATGTTCTGAGGTGGTCTCTCCTTCACTTCCTATTTTTGTCTGATGCTGACTGAAGTTAAGTTCAGTGTTAAATTAACTTATTTCAACATGTATTTTATTAATTAATGAGTTCTATGAGCAAGCTGACTGAGTTGTGAGGAGAGCCTTTTGAAACCTGTTATTACAAATATGGTTATGAAAGATTTCAAGAAGGTGCCCCAAAGTCGGTGGCCATAAAACCAGGATGCTTTTTTAGATAGGTTGATGATATTTTTGTTGTTTGATCTCACAACAGTGAGAATTTGTACAGATTTTTAAAACATCTGAATCCTGTGCACCTGAATATTCACATCACTATAGTGGTGGAAAAGGATGGCTGCCTTACTCTCATTGATCTGTCAGTCAGGAGTTTCATGCTACATTAGGATACAATATTTATAGGAAGCCAACTGACACCAGGCTAATGGTTGTCTCAGTGTGCCCTCAAAATCACTTTTTGCCAGAACAATTATAGTGAAAGATAGATCAGACATGCATTGCCCTATCATCAATAATGAACCGTGAATCAAGTGAGTGATGATTGTAAAGAGGTGGCATCTGAGTCTACGCCCCCCCCCTCCCCCCAAACATGATTGATCACATTATGTGGAAACATTGTGTGAAAAGTGTCTTTTGACCAGTATCTGAGATTAGGGCCCTTCCATGGCCCTTAAAAGAATAATGATCCTCAGGCTAATAGTTGTCATCAACTGTCTCAGTGTGGCCTCAAAATCACTTTTTGCCAGAACAATTATAGTCAAAGATAGATCAGACATGCAGTGCCCTATCATCAACCAACCATGAATCAAGTGAGTGATGAATGTAAAGAGGTGGCATCTATGGCCCTTAATGAATGATTTTTATTTGTGTAAGGTAAATTCATACTGTATCTCACGCAGTTGTGGCATGCCATACATTGGTTAGACCATCAAGACCATGAAGGAACATTATGTGGAGTGTAAAATGACAACAGGTTACTGCAGCTGAGCATTCTGGACTTGAAGCTACTGGGACAGTGTTGTTAGGGAAGCAACTGAGATTAAATTAGTAAGTGACCTCCTAGACAGAGGTAGGGGTTTTTGCTTAAATTTTTCTTGATATCCTCCTCTCTCCCTGATCAAACAATGCAGGCACAGAGTTAAAGCTGTTTGTGCACCTACTGGTAGTTAATATTCACTATCAATAATTTATGATGTTGGTCGTCTCTTGTTGTGTGGGATGTTGGTCGTCCCTTGTTGTGTAGTGATGATAGCTGTTTATGCTGTGTGTTGCTGTCTTTCTGCATATGCCGTACTATGATTCTCAGTCAGCATAGTCCCACCTACCGATCATTTCCTTGTATGACACTCTCTTTGCATTTATGCCTTGATGATGATGGGATATTCAACTGGTGGAATGTTGGTGGTTGTCAAGACACCATCCAGTTGCACTCCTGCAAGCTATTCAAAGAATACCCATACTTCAACAGTTCCACCCCTTTCACAGTAAACACTCAATTTGCTACAGCCTAGAAATCTGTGGCACATGTAGCTTCTCCCCCATATAATTCCTCAGCAGGTTTACCAGCAACATCTCCCAGGCATTTGTCTCCTGTAATTATCCCAAATTTCATTCACAAATAAATCTCCCAGACAGTACCCCCTTATCCTCTGACTATTACAGCAGCCACTTCAAAAAACACTCACAAGCATCCCCCTTGCCATCCAGCACTGCTTAGGCCTCGAATATCTCAGTACTTTACTCTGCCAAGGGTATGAGTTTCTTAAGTCTATATCCTCAGCACGCCACCTACTCTCATCTTCTATCATACTCCTAAATTCCATAACATCCTAGTCAAACCTAATGACAATCCTAACTAATTCAGCCACCCACAATCAACCACTCAAGCCTTGCCACTGGTAAACACTACATCAAAAGAGCAACTTGTGATGGCTCTAAGCACTGTGGGATGTAACATCTGAGGTCATCAGTCCCCTAGATTTAGAACTACTTAAACCTAACTAACCTAAGAACATCACACACATCCATTCCCGAGGCAGGATTCAAACCTGTGAGCATAGAAGCAGCGCAGTTCCCGACTGAAGTCCCTAGAACCGTTCGGTGAGCAACTTGTGAAACACACATGTTGTTTATCATCTAACATCTCTCCACTGCACATTGATTTATATGGCATGACTTCACTAATCTGGCTGACTGCATGAATGTGCATAGAAGAATTGTTGGCCTAAGGGGCATCCAATATCTAGTTGCTCAACATGTTCCATAGGCTGAGTCTAAGAACCTGTGTGCTTTCTGTACCATGTGGACTAAATCAGTTCTCCCCATAAATACTAGTTCCTCTGAACTCCAGAAATGGGAACTTGTCCTTCTCCACATTCTCATATCTCACCATCTCATGGACTTAATCTCCATTAACACATCCCTCCCACTCTTTTTTTTTTGTCATACTTTTTTATTGATCTCTCTTTCTCCTACTCTATCTTTATTTCACAAACTGACATCTTATCTTGAGTGAAGCTGCCACAATGCTCACTAGTGTACTGTCTCTGACCTATTCTCTCTGATCCTTCTTCCTTTATCATTGACTGTCTTCATCCTCATTATAGGTGGATCCCTCCTGCATTGAGGTCTGAGTGACCTCCCCTTCTTCTTTACTCACTCCCAGACTCTCCCTTTCTCCTCTCTGTGGAAGGAACAGTTAGTTCCAAAATTTGTGCAGTGTGTCACTTTTAAATTGACTGCCAGCAGGACTACACAGTTTGCCTCTTGAAGGTGAGTACATGCCAGCAATTCCATCTCATAATTTACTACCATATGGATACTAACAGCAGCTGAGCATTAGAACCAGCTATAATATTTCACACATACTGCATATATTTTCATACTAAATAAACATTTTCATTATTCTGTTTCAGTGAACATTGGTGGAACTCTGGGATTATTCATAGGTGCCAGCCTGCTAAGCCTCGTTGAGATAATTCACTATTTTGTGCTTCCCCTTATTTTTGGTGTCAAAGATACTCCAAAGACACCTGTTAAAACTACAGGTATCACAATGTTTAACCGACGTGTGAAAGCTCAATACCAAAGACATCTTCACAGTGTTCCCTCTATGTTCTATTAATTAATCTAGAACTGTTAATTCTGGTCACAAAATTAATGTAAATCTATATCATAAGTCAGTCTATAAGTTTAGTGTCTCATGTTACTAACAACAATGATCATTACATGAATAAATGTCATGCACAAGTGTCACAAAAAGTAGTATAAATTATGTGACGATTTGCCATTTACAGAGTGATTATAATAAAAGTTAAACTTCCAAACCACTGTAGAAATAACACCAGTGGTCAGAATGACATCAAATTGTAATGGAATATTATTGGAGAAAGGGGGAAATGTATGACAGAATTAAAAAAAAGTTGCAAAATTTAGCAATAGATGGCGCTGTAAGCATCAGAATTTAATAGTGGTCGGCTCCAAATGCCAAATGAATCATACAAAAATGCCTAAGGTGTACCTTTGACATTAAAAAAACTGTACTACTCAGTGTGGGTGGGTGTACTGGTATGATACTGTTAATTATGTAAGCCCATCCACCATGGCAAGGTCCTATCCCATCAGATGGGAAAAACTGGTTTTTAATTGTCCTGAGGCCAAAAATTGCATAAAAAGCATCTATCAAAATCAAATCTGATTATTAATTTCTATGTGGCTGGTGCAAAACACGTTCAATATGTTGTCCACCCATTTCTGCAACAAGTTGAAATCGAGAAACAGCAAGTTCCAAATTTATCGAAGTGTTTGTGGGGTCATGTTCAGAATGTGTTGCACAGTGCATGCCTTCAATGCAGCTAAGTTTGCAATTGGAACACTGAACACAACATCTTTCAGATATTCCCGCAGCCAGAAGTCACACAGATTAAGATTAGGTGATTATGATGACCAGGCTGTAAGGAAATGGTGGCTGATAATTCTAGCATTTTCAAAATGGTGCTTCAGAAGCTGCTTAACTGGATTTGCAATGTTTGAAGATGTGCTATCTTGCATAGAAATTACCCCATCCACACATCTACGCTGTTGGAGAGCTGGAATGACGTTGGACAAAAGACACTCATAGCACTTACCAATGATGGTACAGGTAACAGGACAGGAAGCATCTGTCTCTTTGAAAAAACGTGGCCTTATGATAAATGATGCTGTAAATCTGCACCACACAGTGACCTTTTCAGGATGAAGTGGTACTGGTTCATTTGTGTGTGGATTTTCCATTGGCCATACTCAACAATTCTGTGTATTGACATTTCCTGTCAGATGGAAGTGGGCTTTGTCCGTCCACAAAATCTTCCAAGGTCTCTCTTGCTGGCAGGTCAACAGGAAGCAACTCGTGCACATGGATAATTTTGAATGGATAGCATAGAAGGATATTTTGTATGATTTTACGCACTGTGCTCACAGGTATGTCCAATGTTAGGGTAATTCTGTGCACTACATGTTTGCTCACCGCCACTCATTTCCTCCTGCATTTCTGTGGCCACTGCTTCTACTGAAATTGAATCAATTCATTTCCTCCTTCTACCAGGTAGTACATCAAAATAATCTGTCTTTTCAAATTTCCAAATCATTTGCTACAGACATATGGCAGTCTCAGATGAATGCCTTTTTTCAAACCCTTCAGTATCCGGAACTCCTGCAGAGTGATGTGTGCACAATCATCATTCTTGTAATACAGCTCTACAAGCAGAGCACAATCCTGCATTGAGACAGTCATAGCAAATGCCACATTCATGAAAGGAGTGTGTTTATACAAACTTCAATGGGTTGTGCACATGACAGGTGTTTTCATTCTGACACATACAGCACTATCTATTGATCAATTTTCAAACTTTTTTTTCTTCTGCCATACGGTTACCCCTTCTCCGATAAAATTCTGTTGCAATTTGACATAATTCTGACCAGTGGTGTTATTTCTACAGTGTTTTGGGGGTTTAACTTTAATTATAATCACCCTGTATATCAGAATGAAATAGTGAAATAATCAGTGTTGCATAAATGACATACTGAAGTCATTAGAAAATCAATCTGTATCTTACATAAGCAGTCCTTTAGACACCTAAGGTACTAAAAACTGTTAGTGAATTCTTTATGTACATAAAGAAGACATAGACAGTTAAATTTGCACATATTGTCTAAGAACTGTATCTGTTTGAATTAACATATGTCACTTATTAATAATATATGTTCACAGTAGTAGGGTTTTATCCCTGACTATGAATCACCTGTTACCTGCTTTTACAATAAAAAGTGTTTTGTCAATATCATTTACTTACTTATATTTTAAATTCCTAAAATATTATATTAGTGCGTTCTTGGAGTTCAAATTATTTTGACAAAGCCAAGAATTTTCATAGGTATTCAAATTACACATATTCAATGAAAATTTACTGACCATCAGTTCTCAGAAAATATGATACTATAATATGTCTCAAAGAACTTTTACCATCACTGCTCACCCTTCTTGACCTTTTTTTATCTGAAAATTGTTTTAAGTACAATGCGTTGCTGTTGTGATCTTTAGTCCAAAAGCAGATTTGATGCAGCTCTCCATGCTATCCTATCCTGTGCAAGCCTCTTCATCTCTGAATAACTACTACAACTTACTGGATAACTACTACAACTTACAGCCTTCTGTATCAGCTTACTGAATTCAACTATTGGTCTCCCTCTAAGATTTTCACTCCAACACTTCCCTACAATATAATATGGTGATTCCTTGTTGTTTCAGAATGTGTCCTATCAACTGATAGGACACATTCCTGGGTTGTGCCACAAATCTCTTTTCTTCTCAATTCTATTCTTCACATCCTCATTATATGCATGATCTACTTGTCTAGTCTTTGGCATTTTGCTGCAGCACCACATTTCAAAAACTGCTATTCTCTTCATGTCTAAACTGTTTTACATCCATGTATCACTTACATACATCGATACACTCTATGAAAGTTTGTTAATAAAAGACTGCCTAACACTTAAATCTAGATTTGATATCAACAATTTCTCTTTTTCAAATATGTTATCAGTCTACATTTTATATCCTATCTACTTGAGACATCATAAGTTATTCTGCTGACTAAATAGCAAAACTTATCTACTACTTTAAGTGTCTCATTTTGTAATCTAATTCCTTCAGCATAGCATGATTTAATTTGACTACATCCCATTATCGTTGTTTTTCTTTTGTTGATTTTCATCTTATATACGCTTTCATTTGTGTTCAGCTTCTCTTCCAAGTCCTTTGCCATCTCTGATAGAATGACAATGTCATTGGCAAACAGATTGAATAATATTAAGTATTGGCTACAACTCTGTCTCACTACATTCTCTACCACTGCTTCCATTTATTTCATACCTCTTGACTCTTATAACTTTCATCCATTTCTGTACAAGTTGTAAATAGGCTTCCACTCCCTGTATTTTACCCCTGGTACCTTCAGAATGTGAAAGAGAGTTTTCCAGCCAGCATTGCCGAACGCTTTCTCTAAAGTCTACAAATGCTATAAACATAGGTTTGCCTTCCTATAACCTATCTTCTAAGAGAAGTCATAGGGTCATTACTGCCTCATGCGTTCCTACATTTCTCCAGAATCAAAACTGATCTTCCCTGACATCAGATGTACCCATTCTTCTGTAAAGAATTTGTGTTAGTATTTTGCAACCATGACTTATTAAACTGGTAGTTCAGTAATTTTCACACCTGCCAGGAATCAGAATTATTACATTCTTCTTGAAGTCTGAGGCTATTTCGCCTGTCTCATACATATTGCTCACCAGATGGAAGAATTATGTCACAGCTGGCTCTTCCATGGTTACCAATGGTTCGGAAGGAATGTTATCTACTTCCAAAACCTTACTGCAACTTAGGGCTTCAGTGTTCTGTCAAATTCTTCTTGCAGTATCATATCTCTAACCTCATCATCATCATCTAAGCCCTCTTCAATTTTTAAAATATTGCCTTCAAGTTCATCTGCCTTGTATAGACCCTCTATATACTACTCCCACATTTCAGCTTTCCTTTCTTTGCTTAGGACTGGTTTTCCGTCTAAGCTTTTGATATTTGTACAGTTGCTTCTATTTTCTCCAAAGGCCTCTTTAATCTTCCCGTAGTCATCATCTATCTTTCTCCTAGTGAAATACGCTTCTAAGCCCTTACAACTATCCTTTTAACCATTTGGACTTAATGTCAATCTCATTTTTAGATGTTTGTATTCCCTTTTGTCTGCTTTATTTACTGCATTTTTTAAATTTCCTCCTTTCATCAGTTAAATTCAGTAAGTCTTGTGTTATCCAAGTATTTCTACCAAGATTGTCTTTTCATCTATTTGAGCCTCTGCTGCCTTCACTATTTCAGCTCCCAAAGCTACCTATTCATCTTCTACTGTTTTCCTTTCCCCTGTTCCTGTGTATCATTACCTAATGAGCCCTTTGAAATTCTCAATCACCCCTGGTTCTTTCAACTTAACCAAGTTCTACATCATTAATTTCCTATCTTTTTGCAATTTCTTCTGTTTTAATCTACTTCAGTGATCTCATCTTTGACATTTTTAACTTCATTATTAAAAGTTCAGTTTCTTTCACTTTAAACTCCACAGATTCTACTTGACCATCTAACCTCTAAATTTTTTGATCAATATCATGTAATTGAAGTGTATTTTCCAATACAATCAAATAATGCTCCTATTGAATGAACAGATTCTGTGAACTGACTCGTATTTTCTTGTTTATGATTTTCAAGTTGCTCATTTATTTTTGCAAACTGATTGTTAATAATTTTTATTAACTGATCCTTACATCATTGTGCATTTTTATTAACAATGACAGTGTGGTACTTATATCATTATTATCATCTTGTTTTAATTCATCCATTAGTTTATCCTGTTTTATAAGTTTGTCACAAACATTTTCCTGTTGTTGTTTCACCACACTAATTAAGTCTCTCATGTCTGTATTATTCCCTATTGTTACAGATTCTTCAATGACTGCCATTGTTAATAATTATACAACAAAACAATGAACCAAAAATGTAAAGAAAATATTTTCAGCACTTACCTTTGTTGTTGGCTGTCAACATTGTTAACTGTTCACCTCACTTTTTATTTTTTCCATCCTTTTCTCCTCTTTGTTTGTGAACTCCTTCTTTGCTGCTGTTATTGTTGTTGTTTTGTATCTGTGGTTCATATCTGGCAAATCATTCACATAAAATATACACAATATCTTTTAATCTGCAACAAGAAAAATTGTCCAACACAGTATCCACATTTCACTTTCAGAAAATCCCAGATGATGTCACCATATTCTAAACTTCACTACCCTCTTGTTGTCCAAAGTTGATTCATTAATGTTTGCAGTGTGTTAGTAATTTGGATGCTCAGTCGCATTTCCACAGCAGTTTCAAGGCTGAAATAGTGACAAAGTGCAGCGAGTGACAGGGACAGTTGAATTTAAATAACCAGTTCTATTAATAATAAAAACACTCATCTTTTTTGTTGCTGTTCTTTCTTGTATGTTGATGGCTTGTTATCCATTTCCTTTCTGTGTTTTATCTCTCAATAATCATCTAGAGGATGATTAGATTGCTGTTTCAATAATAATGTGAAATCTGACTTTCTGCAGAATTACACATATATTTTCAGTCATTTGACTAAACAATATAAATCAATAAAACACATACAACTCATTCTCGATTCTTGCACTTCAAACTCATACAATTAATTGCATAAAAGAACAAAGATTTGCCTCTAACAATATGTAGCAAGGAAATTATTATCATATCTCAATCTATTTATGCAAAACAATCTTTGGAACATACATTTCATAAATGAAACACAATCAATTGCCTATCTTTCTTGAGAAGTGCATAATCATCATTGTAATTACATTAAGTATTTAGAAACATATCTCACATAGCTATGTATTAGTGGATTTTTATTTTTATTTCTTTGGTGCAGTATCACCCACTTCATATGATCCAGGATTGATTAGTACGTTTATCTCACTATAATCAGTTTCATTAACACATGACATGCATGAGATCCCAACCAATGTGAGCAGCAATAGCATACCAGAGTCTCAGTAAGCCACACTAAGGCCACTGTCAAATTCCAACACATGCTATTGTACATTTTTGCTACTTATCCAAGGCATAACATAATCTTCTTGCAAACAAACAACAATCAAATATAATTCTGAATGAGAAATCCATGGCATAATCTTTCCTTACACAAGGTGAATCACCTAAAACTTGCACCACAAATATTGCGGAAATGGAAAATGCCATTGATGTGCATTTTTCACAGAATGGATTGGTAGTCACAAGCTTATATCATTAGCCAGTCAACAGACTGTAATATTACTTATAAAGTGTAATTTTTGCGTAAACATGCAGATACTACTGACATTAACAAACTAAAACTAGTGTAAATCAGAGCATCAGTGGTGAGTTGTTGCAGGATTTTAGTGCAAGTCATTTATGAGAAATTGTATTATCAAAAGTTCACAGACTGACATTTCTAAGACAGCTACGACAGCACATACTAAATGACAACACAACTGAATAAACTAGTTACGTGGATTCTGACCAGTAATGAGGCAACAGACCAACACAGATTATGTTCAAAATTACCACCAGCAGCAGCAGTACACGCTTCCAGTCTGGTATAGAGTGATGGCTGCACAATTGCTAGCATTTCAGTGGAGATGTCAAAGCACGCTGCAGTAATAAATCATCGCATATCATCGGATGTCATTGGTATATCCTTGTAGACAGAGTCTTTCAGTTTTCCCTACAGAAAAAATCTACAGGCATCAAATCTGGGGAATGGGCCAGACAAGGTACAGGTCCTCTGCATCCAGTACAATGATTTGGAAACATGTTTTGTTCTGTGGGGCCTACAACATAGCATGTGTCATTATAAGACACAATGAAAATGTAGGTCCATAACTAACTTCAATAAGATAGTAAATTTCCTTAAATATTTTACATAACAGGCCTGTTTCAGCTTGTTGCCGTTATCAAGTGATGTCTTCTAGTTGAAAGTGACGACCATATTGCACCTATAGTAAATTTTTTGTGCCATATTTCAGTAAATATATTAATTTCTGTAGTTACAAAATGTATAAATGCAATTCAGAAAGACATGTGTAGTATTTTGTGCACTATGGGCTGGACAGCCATCATGTTGGTACCACAGGATTCTCCTGGTCTGCAGAGGTATTGTATGTATTCTGGCATCGATTGAAGATGGTCTGTTAGCAGGCTGTAATGATCGTGCAAGTTCAGCGTTCCATCTATGGAAAACATGTCTGTGAGCTGATGGTTCTCTGCCCCACACCATATGTTTACACTCCATGGATGCTGACACTCCAACTAACAAAGCCAACAAGGATTGTCAACAGACCAACAGTGCATGTTTCAGCAGTTTGCCATGATTGGTAAATGTGGCTTCATCACTGTGCAAGATATGATACATCTGGAGTATCCTGTCTTAATGCCCATGTGCAGAAGTTAACAAGACTCTCATAATTGTTTTCATGCTGCTCTTGATGGAGAGAGATGTGATAGGGATGAAAGCTATCTCAAGGAGAATGCTAAGGATGCCTACCCAACTCATGTCATCTCCTTGTGTGATTTTGCAGAATTTTGCATACAAAATTGACAAAAAATTGAACTTTTTGATACCACACTGTGAAATAAAATGAGGGAGATGATACCTGTTGAAATGGAATATCATAACTTAGATATATTACATCAAACAATGGAAAATCCAGGATGGAGTGTAACAATATGAGAGAAGGGAAGTTGCTACTCACCATATAGTGGAGATGCTGAGTTGCGATAGGCACAATAAAAAGATTCACACAGTCATAACTTTCGGCCATTAAGGCCTTTGTCAGCAGTCACATTCTGCATATTGTCATAAGAAAGACTTGATATCTTTCATATGTTTCATGTATCTTTACTGACTACTTCTAATGGATCACAATCAGACACTGATATATGTATTGTCCTACAACAAACTAGAGTCATCCTTGTGATAATTTCACATTAAGGATAATTATTGATATCCCCTTGTCAGTGATATCAAAATTAAATCCTCATCATTTTACAAAAAACTGAGTCTGTTTCTTTACATTCTGCTAATTTTGGCCTTGCACTAAAAATATAACGAAAACAGAAAGTGCTATTGATGTATGGTTTTGACGGAATAGATTGGTAGTCAGGGGCTCATATTGTTAGCCAATTAACAGATTGTAGAATAATTAGAAAGGGTTTTTTGTGCAAACATACACTTTTGTAAATGGGATAATGCCTGTTGACATTAACAAATTAAAAGTAGCACAAATTAGCAAGTCAGTGGTTTTTGTTACAGGATTCAAGTGCAAGTCATTTATGAGATATCATATTTTGAAATTTTCCACATCAACACATGTTTGTGCCATTCAATCTGCTTAGTTGTTAGGTAAAATGTTGTTGAGTTTGCTTACATTGTGCTTGTGTGTTACTTGAGTTGTTAGTACTGCAACTTGCTAGTCAGTTAGCATGTGACAGTCCAAGCAGTAGGTTATGAGTGGACAATGGGATTTACTAATACAGATAAAGCTGACATGCTCAAGGTGTATGGAGAATGTAGGAGGAATGCATTTCATTCTTGTATGGCTTATGTGGCAAGATACCTCAATAGATGACAACCATATCGGAAATTACATATCAACCTCCTCGGCCAGTTACATGAAACATCTACATCTACATTTATACTCCGCAAGCCACCCAACGGTGTGTGGCGGAGGGCACCTAACGTGCCACTGTCATTACCTCCCTTTTCTGTTCCAGTCACGTATGGTTTGCGGGAAGAACGACTGTCTGAAAGTCTCCGTGCGCGTTCGAATCTCTCTAATTTTACATTCGTGATCTCCTTGAGAGGTATAAGTAGGAGGAAGCAATATATTCGAGACCTCATCCAGAAACGCACCCTCTTGAAACTTGGCAAGCAAGCTACACCGCGATGCAGAGCGCCTCTCTTGCAGAGTCTGCCACTTGAGTTTGCTAAACATCTCCGTAACGCTGTCACGGTTACCAAATAACCCTGTGACGAAACGCGCCACTCTTCTTTGGATCTTCTCCATCTCCTCCGTCAACCTGATCTGGTACGGATCCCACACTGATGAGCAATACTCAAGTATAGGTCGAACGAGTGTTTTGTAAGCCACCTCCTTTGTTGATGGACTACATTTTCTAAGGACTCTCCCAATGAATCTCAACCTGGTACCCGCCTTACCAACAATTAATTTTATATGATCATTCCACTTCAAATCATTCCGCACGCATACTCCCAGATATTTTACACAAGTAACTGCTACCAGTGTTTGTTCCGCTATCATATAATCATACAATAAAGGATCCTTCTTTCTATTTATTTGCAATACATTACATTTGTCTATGCTAAGGGTCAGTTGCCACTCCCTGCACCAAGTGCCTATCCACTGCAGATCTTCCTGCATTTAGCTACAATTTTCTAATGCTGCAATTTCTCTGTATACTACAGCATCACCCGCGAAAAGCCGCATGGAACTTCCGACACTATCTACTAGGTCATTTATATATATTGTGAAAAGCAATGGTCCCATAACACTCCCCTGTGGCACGCCAGAGGTTACTTTAACGTCTGTAGACGTCTCTCCATTGATAAAAACATGCTGTGTTCTGTTTGCTAAAAACTCTTCAATCCAGCCACACAGCTGGTCAGATATTCCGTAGGCTCTTACTTTGTTTATCAGGTGACAGTGCGGAACTGTATCGAACGCCTTCTGGAAGTCAAGGAAAATAGCATCTACCTGGGAGCCTGTATGTAATATTTTCTGGGTCTCATGAACAAATAAAGCGAGTTGGGTCTCACATGATCGCTGTTTCCGGAATCCATGTTGATTCCTACAGAGTAGATTCTGGGTTTCCAAAAATGACATGATACTCGAGCAAAAAACATGTTCTAAAATTCTACAACAGATCGACCTCAGAGATATAGGTCTATAGTTTTGCGCATCTGCTCGACGACCCTTCTTTTCCAATCATTTGGAACCTTCCATTCTTCTAGAGACTTGTGGTACACGGCTGATAGAAGGGGCTCAAGTTCTTTCGCGTACTCTGTGTAGAATCGAACTGGTATCCCGTCAGGTCCAGTGGACTTTCCTCTGTTGAGTGATTCCATTTGCTTTTCTATTCCTTGGACACTTTTTTGGGTGTCATCCATTTTTTCGTTTGTCATCTGGATATGCTGTTTCGAGCCACTTACTGATTTAACGTAAGACCAGAACTTCCTAGGATTTTCTGTCAAGTCGGTACATAGAATTTTACTTTCGAATTCACTGAACACTTCAAGCATAGTTCTCCTTACGCTAACTTTGACATCGTTTAGCTTCTGTTTGTCTGAGAGGTTTTGGCTGCATTTAAACTTGGAGTGAAGCTCTCTTTGCTTTTGCAGTAGTTTCCTAACTTTGTTGTTGAACCTCGGTGGGTTTTTCCTGTCCCTCACAGTTTTACTCAGCACGTACCTGTCGAAAACACATTTACAATTGCCTTGAACTTTTTCCATAAACATTCAACATTGTCAGTGTCGGAACAGAAATTTTCGTTTTGATCTGTTAGGTAGTCTGAAATCTGCCTTCTATTACTCTTGCTAAACAGATAAATCTTCCTCCCTTTTTTTATATTCCTATTAACTTCCATATTCAGGGATGCTGCAATGGCCTTATCATCACCGAATCCCTGTTCTGCACTTACAGAGTTGAAAAGTTCAGATCTGTTTGTTATCAGGAGGTCCAAGATGTTATCTCCACGAGTCAGTTCTCTGTTTAATTGCTCGAGGTAATTTTCGGATAGTGCACTCAGTATAATGTCACTCGATGCTCTGTCCCTATCACCCGTCCTAAACATCTGATTGTCACAGTCTATATCTGGTAAATTGAAATCTCCACCTAAGACTATAACATGCTGCGAAAATTTATGTGAAATGTATTCCAAATTTTCTCTCAGTTGTTCTGCCACTAATGCTGCTGAGTCGGGAGGTCGGTAAAATGAGCCAATTATTAACCTACCTTGGTTGTTGAGTGTAACCTCCACCCATAATAATTCACAGAAACTATCCACTTCTACTTCACTACAGGATAAACTACTACTAACAGCGACAAACACGCCACCACCAGTTGCACGCAATCTATCCTTTCTAAACACTGTCTGTGCCTTTGTAAAAATTTTGGCAGAATTTATCTCTGGCTTCAGCCAGCTTTCTGTACCTATAACAATTTCAGCTTTGGTGTTTTCTATCAGCGCTTGAAGTTCCGGTACTTTACCAATGCAGCTTCGACAGTTTACAATTACAATACCAATTGCTGCTTGGTCCCCGTATGTCCTGACTTTGCCCCGCACCCTTTGAGGCTGTTGCCCTTTCTGTACTTGCCCGAAGCCATCTAACCTAAAAAACCGCCCAGTCCACGCCACACAACCCCTACTATCCGTGTAGCCACTTGCTGCGTGTAGTGGACTCCTGACCTATCCAGTGCAACCCGAAACCCCACCACACTATGGCGCAAGTCGAGGAATCTGCAGCCCACATGGTCGCAGAACCGTCTCAGCCTCTGATTCAGACCCTCCACTCACCTCTGTACCAAAGCTCCGCAGTCAGTCCTGTCGATGATGCTGCAGATGGTGAGCTCTGTTTCATCCCGCTAGCGAGACTGGCAGTCTTCACCGAATCAGATAGCCGCCGGAAGCCAGAGAGGATTTCCTCCGATCCATAGTGACACACATCATTGGTGCCGACATGAGCGGCCACCTGCAGATGGGTGCATTCTGTACTCTTCATGGCATCCGGAAGGACCCTTTCCACATTTGGAATGACTCCCCCCGGTATGCACACGGAGTGCACATTGGTTTTCTTCCCCTCTCTTGCTGCCATATCCCTAAGGGGCCCCATTACGCACCTGATGTTGGAGCTCCCAACTACCAGTAAGCCCACCCTCTGTGATGGCCCGGATCTTGCAGACTGAGGGGCAATCTCTGGAACAGGACAAGCAGCCATGTCTGGCCTAAGATCAGTATCAGCCTGAGACAGAGCCTGAAACTGGTTCATCAGACAAACTGGAAAGTGATAGTATAGCACATAGACAACATAATAGCAGGAAATGAGTGACAAATGAAGAGGGGGAAATTACTGTCCTTGCTGCTGTTGCAGTTGATCTGTATGTTAGAACCCATGCAATCACACAAGGAGATGGCATGAGTTAGGTATGCGTTCTAAGCATTCTCCATTGAGATAGTTTTCATCCCTTTTACATCTCTCTCCACCAAGAGCAGCATGAAAACAATTATGAGAGTCTTGTTAACTTCTGCACATGGGCATTAAGACAGGATACTCCAGTTGTATCATATCTTGAACATTGATGAAGCCACATTTACCAATCATGGCAAACTGCTGCAACATGCACTGATGGTCTGTTGACAATCCTTGTTGGCTTTGTTAGTTGGAGTGTCAGCATCCATGGAGTGTAAACATATGGTGTGGGGCAGAGAACCATCAGCTCACAGACATGTTTTTCATAGATGGAACGCTGAACTTCCATAAGCATCACAGTCTGCTAACAGACCATCTTCCATGGATGCCAGAGTACATACAGTACCTCTGCAGTTTTGAGAGATGAAATAGTGAAGGCAGCAGAGGATCAAGTAGATAAAAATATGAGGGCTAATAGAAATCCTTGGGTAACAGAAGAGATATTGAATTTAATTGATCAAAGGAGAAAATACAAAAATACAGTAAATGAAGCAGGCAAGAAGGAATACAAATGTCTCAAAAATGAGATTGACAGGAAGTGAAAAATGGCCAAGCAGAAATGGCTAGAGGACAAATGTAAGGATGTAGAGGACTATATCACTAGGGCTAAGACAGGTACTGCCTACAGGAAAATTAAAGAGACCTTCGGAGAAAAGAGAACACCTTGCATGAATATCAAGAGCTCAGATGGAACCCCAGTTCCAAGCAAAGAAGGGAAAGCACAAAGGTGGAAGGAGTAAATAGATGTGCAGGGAGGAGACCCCCCAAGAGGGATCATTGCCGACAAAGTTTTATTAAATAAAATTTTCCATGTATAATGTTTGGCCGTAGCCGGCTTGGGCATACTGTGGTGGAATGTGCCGACCATGGTCTTCCGGCCAGCATTTTCATATGTATGATTATGTTTTATGTTTTGCAAGCAATGCCACGCAACTGACTTGCTTCAAATGCAACCAATACACTTGGTGTTGGCAGTACCGCGGCTGCTAACTCCGAATAATATTCTTCAATGTCCTCTATTGCCATCTATTTGGCAAACCAGTCCATGTGGAGTATTTTTACTCCGAGCTTTTCTTAATACTTGTTACGTTGACGTCTAGTGTATTGTACTATATGTCATAGTTCTGTATTTGCTGCAGCTATTCGTAAGTAATCAGAACAGATAAAGCCAGGACTTGAAATGCATACACCTCGTACGCTTTGTTTACGGGACCAGCTGTTGGCGGGGCAACACATCAGCTGTCGCCTCCCTTCTTCTCTTCAGCGCTGTCCCTTCTCCTTGCCAAGAACTGGCCAGCGGCCATCATTTTTTCTCAGCCAGTAACAGCACTCCGCGCGATGATGTATCTTATCACCACGTGCGCTGCCGCCGCCAGCGTCTCAACACGCGGCGCATCCTAGTAGTTACAAAAACAAACCACAAATTACTGCCCTATCCTCCGTGTATGACAGACTACAATGTATTTACCATCATTTTATATAACTATCAGCCTTTTTAAAAACTCTTATTCTAGATAATTATCAATTTCTAATTCATCGATATTTCTGGTACACGCTAAGCGCGTGATATTTGTCGAAGCAGTAGCGGCCGGTCTCTCGCGGCTACACTCCGTCTCACATAACCGCTGACGTGCTGGTGCCTACTCTGCACCTACGCGTGCACTGCGTGCTCGCCAACAGCTCCAAGCTGGTTTCTTTCATGCAGCCGGAAGACACGGCAAACAAAATTCATTCAAACATCCCAATAAATCTTAACATAAATATTAAGTAGATGTGATTCATTGTTTAAATTATTTTCCTTGTTTTGTTTCACATTAGCTGGATAAATCACATGAAGTTCTTAACGATTTACATTATTCTGCATACCTTAGTCTGCCAATCCTATAAGTGAAGTTTCACGACTACTTTGATTCATTGTATAAGCTACAAACTACAGCCCTAACCCTCTTACACATCGAACTATGATGACATTTAACGTTATCTGCCTTGGACAAGGCCAGATATGGGAAAACCAATGCAATGCCACGTGTTTTTCACGCTACTGACGAGGCACAAACGACCAATCATCCGGGCTGCCGTATATCGATGGGCTATTGTTCCTTGGTTGCTACGCAGTTATTTTTGCCCTCCCCATTTATTTTACTCCACCGCTGTGGTCATTGTTCTATCCTGTTTTCCTTCTTCTGTCGATGAGGAGACCCCTACAACATGTTAGGTACCCTCTTCCGACAGTACCGGTCTTTTAATCTTACCACCTATTTACACCGAGATATTGCTCTCCCTTGTTGCAGTCTTGCCCCAAAATATCGGCCGATGATCCATTGTGAGATACGTACTTTGCGTCTGATTAGCCGGTGATGTAAGCGCTATGGGAACTGTGCCTAGTTGTCCTTTCAGATCAATTTGTTATCGTCAGTTTTAAAACTAACACACACACATCTTAGCAGCCAGCCCCAGGTGGCCAGTGTTACATGTTAACGTTGAGCGTTCCGACTACTTACAGCATTATTATTATACATCATTGTGTTTTTATTTTCCTGTCAATATATGTCATTGTTTTTAATTATGTCATTATGCTAGCGCTAGTGATTTATAGTTCATGATTTTCATTTTATGTAGTGTTATGTACTGCACGCACAAAAAGTGACGCTATTTATGCATGTATGCTATTCTAGCTTCAGAGCTAATTTTTATTGTTTGAACAGTTGACATTTTCCTAGTACAGCAGGTCGCTAATAACGCCGCTGATACTTTTATTACATGTATCGCAGGAAACCCATGTGCCTACACTAATTCTTATTAAGTCAGATGGATGCCCTTAGGCCCGCTGAACCACAGTATCGCAGATAGCTCCAATGCACTGCCTACCCCTCAATTATTAGACAGGTTGCTTAGCACTGTCCGCAGGTTGCTCCATTGCCCTGCAAATTATATAATCATCAATCCAAGTCTGCAGATTGCACCAATGCACTGTTGAACTTAATAGTCGAGTCACTCGCAGGTAGCTCATATGCACCGCGAACTTGTACTTACACGTCACTGAATCCTAGGCTCCTTGGTTGACCACGAAACAATTCATACATCAATTACCGTGAGACAATTTGCACTCACACTACGCCTTTGGCACTCAACCACAAATGAACTGAGCCCCAGATGCTCTTTTATTACATTTTATACAACGCCACTTTCTTCTAGATGGCAATTCCATTGCAAAATCATCGGATTCTGCCAAAGATTCAGATACCGTTCACCAGATGGCATCCTTTTCTGTTGCTGAACGGATTAGTTGCTTTTCACCATCTGGCAGTGCAAACTGCACTTTTAAGAACAATGTTGTTATATTACACACACTGTCGGATTCTACTGACGTGGTCCCTTATGCACTTCGTCAACCGACTAAAAAGAACAACATCCCCTGACGGATTTCGTATCCGATTCAGAAGTTATGTTCAGGAAATATTCCCTTTATTTTATTTCTTGTCAATTATTATCACTTCAGTGTTATGTTTTATTGTTATCAATTTTTAGTTATGATTAATGTTAGTACACTTTATGGTTATACGTTATTTTTGTGTCATATTCGGTATTCCCTTTTAACTTTCATTGTTTCTGGACTGGAAGTATCTCTGATAGCACTTATTGGCCTTCAATTCGTATCCGCCATCAGCTACCATTAGTCACACATTTACACAACATTTCATACGCCCAATAACAACTTACAACACCCTCACACTGTTCATATCCACACTACTTTGGTGTAACTTGTTGATGTTACCAGACCTCTATTGTCATATACTAAGTACATGAACAAGGCTTTTATCGTTTATGCCCTCCACTCTTCGGAAGGGGAAAGGGAAGTACGTACGTATGTACGTTATGTTCAGTAGCAGTTTCTTTTAATCAACAACGTAATCAATTTACCTGTTGAACACTTAAGTTGTTTTGTTAAAATGGAATCAAACGTCCTTGTGACATCAGCTATTCGTTTATTATTGCTTTTCAACAAACTGTTACTTTTAAGTTGCACTTACAATGTCTTCATCTCGGACGCAGAGCCACTTGCGCTCTCCGACGCTGTTATCTGAGCCCAGCACTCTGCCGCCTCAGTGCTGATAAAGCTGCACTGCGCCGCCTCCACTGCTTCATGCCCAGCCTCTGTATTCACGAGCAACAGACTCGCTCTCGCTAACATTCATTTCCGACTTCAGTACAGTTAATCTCTCTATTGACCACTTCTGTAAGTAAAGATCCTATGATTATTGAGTTAACTTGAGTTGTCCTACCCTCATTTGGGTTTTCTACAGCTGAAAAACCACTCAATATTATTTCTGAAATTTATTAAGTACTTCACCTGTCTCGCCATGTCGAGCCTTAGCGGGGTGGGTGCCCTTGCGTAGTGGCCAATGCGTGGGAGGTGCCTAGGCTGTGCAGGTTTACACCGCGATCACAGGATTCCTTTTCATTTTATTCATTAAAAAAGAAAAAAACTGTTTTTTCGTACAAACTCTCAAATTAATTAACAACACTTGGCGTTCATCCCATAGCAGGTTGAAAAATTTTTTCCAGCAAGCTACGCTTAGTCTGCGCTGTGTAGTACTGCCTCCGCGTTCAGCGTCTTTTTTTGCTGATGCGTGATTGATCAGCGGATACTCCGTGTTGAATTACACCATTGTCTTGCCACCTTGCTACCCCCACGGCTGCCAAACTGTTGGTTGCCTGCCGTGATTCTACTTCGTGGCCTTCTTCATCAGTAAGCGTGACTGAACGGGTCCATCGTCACTACTTGCCAGGTAATTATTGCTACAACGTTGTACCCTGTCTCTCATCTCTGAATTACTCATCAAGTAAGCCAGGAAATTTTTACTTGTAGGGTCACTAATACCTTCTCTCGCAGTCGACTGTTATCAACATTGGAAGCTGAAAGCAACCTCCGTTCAAATGGCTGTCAATTTATCATCCACCATGGGAAGCATTTTAATCCCAATGGTTGTCGTCGTCGCCGTTAAGGCACCTCCATTTCACGTCTACCCTTCCACATCTGGCGTGCTTTTTGGACGTCGTCACTATCTGGTGCATACTCCACATTATGCTATTGTGTTAGCTGATGTCAACTTAACATTATTAGAAGAGGAAGACCGTTCTTTATATGACACAGCTCAGCAATTGTCAAAATATGAAACCTTCTTGACGCAGACGAAGGAACATGAATTTCTCCGATCTTTGTGGGAAGTGACTAGAATTATTTCAACCCTTCAAAGTCAATTGAACAGTATTAGGGATGCAGTACCACTGCCTCGTTTCAAATGAGCCTGGTTGCCCATTGGAGGTACATTATTAAAATCTGTCTTTGGGACTCCTGACGAAACAGACGCAAAATGCTGGGATTTGGACACACAGCAAGCGCTTTCGGAAACACAAGTTAATCACGAAGTGTTGGTACATCAACAGGTGCACCTGACACATCTTGAGAATAACCTGTTAGCCACAACTAGACAAATACAAGTTGTAGCCGACAGATTAACACGACACTATGGTGCACTTGAACAATCTTTTAACCAAGAGTGGACTCATCTTCGCTCAGGATTATGTAATCTAACTATCACATTGGACATTATGAAGACCACGCAGATTCTTTTATTTAATATACACACAGCACAGTTGCACGTGCACATGTTACACTCGGCCATTCAACTCGGACTGCAAGGAAAGTTCAATCCACATCTGTTACCCTCAGAGCCCTTCTTGCACATCCTACACAATGTGTCGTCGCAAATTTTGGCCCCTAAACAAATGCTTTATGCCGTGCAGGAAAGCAACCTCCCCTTTTACTATGCTGCGTTGGAGGTCCGACTTACCCGTGATTCGGACGGTATTCGGATGCGAATGAGGTTGCCAATCACATGCGCAAATTACGAATATGAGTGCTATCAAATATACACTTTTCCAGTCTCTTGGGCTACCCTTCACCACGATGTTGTTTGGCAGACTCAAGAATTTTTAATAGTTAGTCGGGATCGACAAACTCACACCACTCTCTCTCGCGCTGAACTATCCAGTTGCTTCCATACAACACATTACTTATGCTCCACGCTAATTTTACACACTAACACTACTGAGTGTGAGATATCACTGTTTTTAGCTGAAACTACTACACCTCCATGTCATTGTGTTCTAGTCTCACTTCGTCAACCAATACTTCAGCCTGTTCGCAACAGTTTTCTGTTCACTGTTCCACAGACTGTCACCGCCACCCTGGTGTGCCACCGTTCAATGTCAGAGACTGAATCGTACCGGGTAACACTGAATAATAGTGGCCTAGTGTATAATAGTTCAAGATGTGACATATACGCTGCTTCTATGAGGATATCAGCTCAATTGCACTCCACCTTTCATGTCGCCATTCCCACATTTACCTTATACCTTCCTGAATTCTCTTTTAAACTCCATCACCATGAGAAGCTAAAGAATTTACCGAATACCAATGATTCAGATCTACTCCAATCGATCAATCATCTCCTTACCCAGGAACACAACCAAGTTGCTCTTGACCGAGTGGCCTCACATATTGCTGATTGGCACCAAACCATGCGATTAACCACCGTTGTATTACCCAGCGCTGGTTCGGTAATAATCATTGTAATGATTCTGATTATAGTATCCTGGATACTCTGTAAAAGAGGGTTTTGCAAATGTTTCACTTCCTTCCGAGAAGTAGTACCACCCACACAACCTGAAGGTGAATATCACACCTGAAACTACCTGCCAACCTTGGTGCATGCGATCAGGCATGACCCCCCCCTTATAATTAAGTTGTAGTCTAGGTGTCAGGTCAATGAACTAATTTTGTAATGGATTTGTATTTCTATGTAAAGTCTATGGAATCACAATTTAACTGTCTAGTCTTAACCCTCATGTAAGTCATTTTGTTTTCTCTTTAAATTTTTGTCATTTTGTAATGTTCTCATTCACCCACTTGGGCAATTACCATTGTAATCCTAGATTTAAGAACTCAAAGTAATATTATGGGGAAAAACCCCCTTGTGACTGTTAGGCCTGGGAGCATTCTCTCACCCCCACGAGGGTGGAGTGTTTCAGTGTGCTGTGATCCGGTGCCCCTCATCATCGCCTGGGTACCCACCACCACTGATACCGCCGACACACACTCACAGCATGGCGACGCCCCACTGCCGTCGCACCAACTTCACAAGTTTGTTTTTCAAGAGCCTTCCTTCAGGCCCTTCAGGCCACGTTGTAACTTTTGCACATATTTGCATATATTTTTAAATGGAATAATCAATTAGAATAAGCTCATTTATTTTCATCCAGAGAGCCTTCTTTGGAAGGGGAAAGGATGTGCAGGGAGGAGACCACCCAAGAGGGATCATTGCCGACAAAGTTTTATTAAATAAAATTTTCCATGTATAATGTTCGGCCGTAGCCAGCTTGGGCATACTGTGGTGGAAGGTGCTGGCCGGAAGACCATGGTCAGCACATTCCTGCCACGTGCTCCTCGGTCAGACTCAAGTCCCACGGGTTGGTTGCGCTGATGGGGGTACGCTACTAGCAAGGTGCGTTGGCGGAATCAATCCTCCAATCAGAGACTAATCGTGTGATCATGTGGGGATGCGGTCGGGAGTGGCGAGGGCAGCTTGGAAACAGCTCCGCGCTCTCTTAGCTTCTGACCTCGGCCCCGAGTAGTTGCTCCTCTAGCCTCTGCCTCTCTGATGAGCAGACGGCAACCCCTCTTGGGGCTGCTCAGCCCTACGTAGGCATCACTGTACCATCATTACAAGAATAAACTGGGTCCATTCCACTCAATTAATTGTCATTTTACAACGCCCTCTGCTCCTGACGAACATAGAGGGTCTATACAAGGGCGATGTTCTTGAGGACAATATTATGGAAATAGAAGAGGATGTAGATGAAGACGAAATGGGAGATATGATACTGCGTGAAGAGTTTGACAGAGCACTGAAAGACCTAAGTCAGAACAAGGCCCCGGGACTAGACAACATTCCATTAGAACTACTGATAGCCTTGGGAGAGCCAGCCCTGAATAAACTCTATCATCTGGTGAGCAAGATGTATGAGACAGGTGAAATACCCTCAGACTTCAGGAAAAGTATATTAATTCCAATCCCAAAGAAAGCAGGTGTTGACAGATGTGAAAATTACCGAACTATCAGTTTAATACACCATGGCTGCAAAATACTGACATGAATTCTTTTCAGATGAATGGAAAAACTGGTAGTAGCTGACCTCGGGGAAGATCAGTTTGGATTCCATAGAAGTGTAGGAACATGTGAGGCAATACTGACCCTACGACTTCTCTTAGAAAATAGATTAAGGAATGGAAAACCTATGTTTCTAGCATTTGTAGACTTAGTAAAAGCTTTTGACAATGTTGACTGGAATACTCTCTTTCAAATTCTGAAGGTGGCAGGGTTACAATATAGGAAGCAAAAGGCTATTTACAATTTGTACAGAAACCAGATATCAGTTATAAGGGTTGAGGGGCATGAAAGGGAAGCAGTGGTTGGGTAGAGAGTGAGACAGGGTTGTAGCCAGTTCCCAATGTTATTCAATCTGTATATTGAGCAAGCAGTAAATGAATTAAATGAAAAATATGGAGTAGTAATTAATATCCATTGAGAAGAAATCAAAACTTCGAGTTCACTGATGTCATTGTAATTCTGTCAAAGACAGCAAAGGACCTGGAAGAGCAGCTGAACGGAATGGACAGTGTCTTGAAAGGAGGATATGAGATGAACATCAACAAAAGCAAAATGAGGATAATGGAATGTAGTCAAATTAATTTGGGTGAGGCTGAGGGATTCAGATTAGGAAATGAGATGCTTAAAGTAGTAAATGAGTTTTGCTACTTGGGGGGCAAAATAACTGATGATGGTTGAAGTAGTGGAGATACAAAATGTAATCTGGTAATGGCAAGGAAAGTGCTCCTGAAGAAGAGAAAGTTGTTAACATCAAGTATTGATTTAAGTGTCTGGAAGTCATTTCTCAAAGTATTTGTATACAGTGTAGCCAGGTATGGAAGTGAAATATGGATGATAAATAGATTAGACAAGAATAGAATAGAAATTTTCAGAATGGTGTGCTACAGAAGAATGCTGAAGATTACATGAATAGCTCACATAACTAATGAGGAGGTATTGAATAGAATTAAGGAGAAGAGAAATTTGTGGCACAACTTGACTAGAAGAAGGGATTGGTTGGTAGGACATACTTTGGGGCATCAATGGATCACCAATTTAGTATTGGATGGCAGTGTAGAGGGTAAAAATCATAGAGGGAGACCAAGAGATGAATACACTAAAAAGATTTAAAAGGATGTAGGTTGCAGTAGGTACTGGGAGATGAAGAAGCTTGCACAGGATAGAGTAGCATGGAGAGATGCAGCAAACCAGTCTCTGAACTGAAGACCACAAGAGAAGAGAGGCAATTCTAGTAACCTAACTGAAAAGTAAACTGAATGAATATGAATTAGCGTCCAAAATGGAAATCAAAACATTTAGTTCTGAACAGGTTCATGTTGATGAGTGATGGCTCATCCTTAGAAGAGTAGCTAACCAAGCACAGGATAGACTTGCACATAGTAGAACAGTTCGTCATAGGACACCCACTATATATGAAGAAATTGCTGATGTCTTTAATTATGTTTGGCAGAAAATGGTATATTGGAGTAAAAATAGCTTATTCCTACTTTCTTTATTGTAACCAAAATTATACTACAATCATAACAACAAAAACAAGAAAACAAAGATATAATTTTATAATGTCACAGAACATGGATGCACACAGAATGAGCATAAATATCTTGTGTACTCATACCACGAAGACTGAAAATGAAGCCACCAAAGAAAACTCAATACAACAAGCTCACTGCTGTCAACACTCCCACTCTTATTTTATTGAGGTTTATTTATTTATTTATTTTTTTGAGATCATTGGCACAACTTTTCTGTTTGATATTAATTTGTCTGTGCTTAAAGGTTTTGTGAATAAGTCTGCCAACTGTTTATTACAATAAACACAATAGACTTCAGTTTCATTATTTGCAATATGTTCATGTATATAATGGTATTTAATGTCAGTGTGCTTGGTGTGTTTGTGATGTTCTGTGTTTTTAAACAGGTGAATTGCACTCTGATTGCCTACATGGAGTGTAGTTGGTTTGTCTAACTGAAAACCAAGTTCACTGAGGAAACTGCACAACCAAACAACTTCACTAGCAGCATCTGAAGCTGCTATGTATTCAGCCTCCATTGCTGATCTGCTTACACATTTCTGCCGATGTGAACACCATGTCAGAGGCCTATCTGCTAACAAGCTCATATTGCCTTTTGTTGACCAACGAGTGTCACAATCACCAGCAAAGTCGGCATCTGAGTAGACCACCAGTCCAGTAGAGTCAGCTTTGCGTCTTAAGGTCAGGACCCTGGTCCCCTGTAGATACTTCATAATGTAATTATGTAAAAACCTACTCACCATGCTCACAGCAAACATGATGTCTGGCTGTGAGACAGTTGCTGCAAACATTAAGCTGCCAATTGCCTGCCGATAAGGTTTGCTTTCCATTTCCTTTACCTCATGTTGATTTGCAGGAGACTGCCTACTGTGCAACATGGTTCCAACATCAAATGGAGTGGAGTTCATTTTTTAATCATCCATGTTGAACTTATGAAGAAACCAATTGATGTATCTTTGCTGGCCTATATAGACATCTTTTGCAGAAGGGCTGTGTCCAATCCTCAGAAGTATTTTCCATTGCCTACAGCAATTTCAAACATTGAGCCCAGTGCTATCAGAACATTTTCCAGTACTTTTGGAGACTTCTAAATAAGAAAGACATCATGCACATAAAGTGCCAGGGACACATCAGTGTCATCTGTTAAAGTATGGAAAACGCATTTCTCTGCAATCAGTTGCACAAAGCTAAGCATTGTCAGAAGCTGTACAAATTTTTGATTCCATCAGCATGCTGATTGTTTGAGTCCATATAGACTCTTCTTCAGTTTGCAAACATTATTTGAGCCTTCTACAACAAAACATTTTGGTTGCTCCTTGTAAACTTCTTCTTTCAAATCCCCATTAAGGAATGCAGTCTTAACATGAAACTGCTTAATTTCCTTATCCCGTGAAGCTGCTATGGCTAATAAAACTGTGATTGAATCATATTGGACCACAGGAGAGAATGTCTCTTCATAATCAATGCCTTCTCATTGAGAATAACCTTTTGCACATAATCTAGCTTTAAAGTGGCCAATTATTCCCTTAGAATTCTGCTTAACATGATAAACCCATTTACATGCAGCTGCCTTGCAGTTTTGTGGTAATGGTACTAGATGTCAAATTTTATTCTTCTTCAAGGATGTCATTTCCTCTTCCATAGCTTGTTTCCACTTTGATGCCATTGTTTCTTCAAAAGTTTGAGGTTCAAAGATAATGGCAGAACAAGTTATATCTTGGTCCGAAAACTGAGCAGCTGCTTGTAGATTAGACCTATCTCTCAGATTCATTCTTTGATTTTCTTTCTTTTGTTCACCAGTATTGTCCTCTTCACATTTCTCCTGAACATCTTCTGCAGCATGGTCTGCCAGTTAAAATTCAGTTTATATTTGTGCTATGTTTAAGCTATTGGTTTGTTCTTCATTGAAAGAGACATTGCAGGAGATTTTAGTTTTCTTTGACTCAGTACTGTAGAGGCGATAATTGGTACTGTACCCACCATTGCCAACCATGATCAGTTTCTTTGATTTACTATCCCATTTTGATTTAAGTTTATCAGGAACATGTACATATGCTGCTGATCCAAACTTCCTCATGTGTCGTGAAGGAGGAGGTTTTCCAAACAATTTTTCATATGGCACAATATTGCTATATTGTAGGTGATTTAAGATATATGCAGCACAATTTACTGCCTCAGCCCACAATTCATGAAACAAGTCAGTACTTAATAACATAGTGCATGCACACTCAGCAATTGACCTGTTTTCTTGTTCAATTCTACCATTCTGCTGTGGTGTAAAGGGACTTGTTTTCTCATGTATTATACCATTTTTCTTGAAATAATCTTCGAATTTCTTATTTATGAATTCAGTTCCACTGTCACTTCTCAGAACTTTGATTTTGTTTCCAGATTGTCTTTCAATCACTCTCTGAAATTCCAAAACCACAAGGAAAGTATCGTGCTTGCTTTTAAGAAAATACATGAACCTGTATGAAGTGCAATCATCCTTGAAAACTATGTACAATTGTGCACCTCCAAGAGATGGTTTTCTCAATCATTCACTCAAATCTACATGAATAAATTCACCAGGAACTTTTGATCTTGATTCCAAATTTTAATTAAAAGATTTTCTTTTAATCTTGCCATACTGACTGGGTTCACAATGAAGACTGTTGACTTTATTCTTATTGAAACCATGTATTAAATTCAGATCAGCCACATTCTTGAGGCCACTGAAATTAATGTGCCCAAGTCTCTCATGCCAGATCATGGCGGAATTCAGGGAAGCAGGATTTGCCTGTTGTGCATTTGGACATTTAAACAACATTTGATAACACTGATTGTTCATCTTAATTCCTGCTGCAATTAGACCTGAACTGCAAACTTCCATTCTCTTTTTGTCAAAAATAACTTCCATTCCACTTTTTGTGACTGCTCCAACAGAAAATAAATTTTTCGTTAGCTTATGAATATATAATGTGTTTTCCAAAGTGTGAGGTTGCCATTTGCCCTCAACTAATGACAATACTTCAATGGATCCAATGCCTTCTGCTGTGATGATCAAATTGTCTCCAATTTGAACAAAGTGTCATCTGACTAAATTGGCTTCAATATTTTTAATCACTCTTTGTGTGACATCATATGTTTTGATGCAGCACTGTCAGCTAACCAAATGTTTTCACAACCTGGAGCAAAAATATATGCATGTTCTGCACTAAAAGCTTGGTGCTCACACTTATTAGATTTCATATTAGCCCTTGAACAAGCATGCCTCTGTATAAAGCATGCCAACCACGAGTAACATTGTTGTGAATAGTTCCATTGTTGTTTTGCAATAGCAAGCCCCTACCTATTCCTGCATTATTGTTTCAGCTAGCACAGTGAGAAGTTGTGTTGTCATAGGTTCACAAGAGGTACAGTAATTTTAAATAAACTTTGAGTGTGTCATCTTAGTGTAAAAAGTACGCCACACATCCTATCATGCAAGTAATTTTTCCTTCATTTTTATTTCATTCTTCTTTAATTGAATCAAAAGATAACATGCAACAAGCAGGTATAACACTGTGCAGGGCAAGATCAAAGCTGACAGACAACGAGCTTCATAGGTTACTCAATGAGGATCCAGAGTTCAACTATGTACCAGACAATGGAAATGATGATGACTCTGAAGAAGAAGAGGAATTTATCACACGAAGTGACCACTATTCAGATTCTGATCAAGTCCATGATTCAGATGATGACTGTGAAGAGCCCCTCTCCACTGGCGGTATTTTTATTGGGAGGGACAAGACGTGTAAATGGAATAAAATATGTCCTAATGTGACTTCGGAAACAAAAAGAAAGAATATTGTGAAAATATTCTCTGGCCTACACTTGTTGCCAGAGGGCTGACAAGTGAAACAGAGGCTTTATGAATAATACTTAGCCTGGAAGTGATTGATGAAATTGTAAAAATCTAAGAAAGAACATGCACAATATTCCAGAGAAAGGGATGCTAAAGAAACTAAAAGAGGTGAAATAATGGCATTGTTGGGATTGCTGTATCTCAGCAGGACTATGAAAGCAAACCACACAAATGTCATTGAACTATGGATAGCAGATGGTACTGGTATGGAGATTACAAGAGCTGTGATGAGCTGCAGAACATTTCTGTTTCTCTTACAGTGTATCTGTTTTGATGACAAGAGTAAAAGGCAAGAAAGAATAGTAGCTGATAAACTTGCTGCAATAAGGCAAGTATTGGATGCCTGCAAGAATGCTTATAGTGTAGTGTAATTTGTGACAGTAGGTGAAAAGTTGCAAGCTTTCTGGTGTCGCTGTTCTTTTGTTTAGTATATCCTGAACAAACCAGCAAAGTATGGGACAAAGATTTTTGTTTTAGCGGATGTTAACACATTCTTCACTAGTAACATTGAAGTATATTGTGGAAAACAACCTAAAGGTCATACGATGTTTCTCATTCTTCCTGTGATATTGTAGGAAGGCTATTTACTCAGACTGAAGGCTGAGGTAGAAACGTTACAGTAGATAATTGGTGCTTTACATATTCCTTAGCCCACTCCCTTTTGAAAAAGCAACTAATATGCATCAGCACATTGAGAAAAAACAAACGTAAGACCCCACAAGAATTTTTACCTGGAAAATATAGAGCTATCCACTCCTCTTTATTTGGTTTTCAGAATGACATGACCCTAGTTTCACGTGTGCCAAAACAAAACAATGCAGTTAGTTGTATTACTTTCAACTATGCATGATTTTGGAACCACTGACTAAGTTACAGGTAAACCAGAGATAGTTTTGGATTACAATATAACAAAGGGAGGAATTGTCATAGTCAATCAACTGGGAGTTGCGTATTCCATTGCATGGGTGACAAAAAGATGGCCATTGGTTGTGTCCTATGCTCTAATGGATATAGCGGGAATCAATGCTCAAACAATTTTTCACGCAAATGAGGTAAACCAAAAAAGAAGAGAGAAATCTTCTTGAAAGCTTTAGCTCTGTCTCTTAAGAAGCCTGAACTGGTGCAAAGAGCTAATATTCCTTCACTTCCTGCTGATATTGCAGCTTTTCTCGTGAAATACAAAGATCAACATGTTGAAAGAACTGAGGAGCCTACCACCAAGAAGAGAGGTTGGTGTGTAACAGGTGAACAAGCAAGAAACATATCTACTACCATAAGGTGTAACTCATGCCATAGCTTTGCTTGCAAAGGACATGTAAAAACAGTGCATACATGTGAGAAGGGTAAAGCATTTCCTGAAACTGCACAAGACAAATAACTGCATAGATGGAAGGAACTTCATGATACTGATACTTCTTCAATATAAGCAACCTTTGTCCTTTTATATTGCAATGAAAGAGTGTTTTTGTCCAGTATGTGCTTAAAAAAGTTTTGGAATAGATTGATACATCAGCTGCAGCAATAGAATGATATGAAAGTTTCTTATTTGTTAAATCAAATAGTAAATTAGTGATGTAGTGTCAGTTTCTTGTATTGTTGTTTGAATAAACTAAAATTAATGTGTGATTTAGCTCATACATGTTTCCCTTGGTAGCATAATGACAGCTTTTGACTACTTGTGTACAAAGTACGTCGTGCACCCAGTCCCTTTACAAGAATCAACACACCTGCTTGAGGTTTAAGTTTTGCTAAAAGTTTTCTGCACTCATATTTAAAATGTCCCTTTTTGTGACAGTAATAACATTCAACATCTTTTGTACTGACCATGTTAGACGCACTGTTGTTACTGGTATTTGAACTGAACTTGTGTGTTTTGTTCACATTAACTGCTGTGAAGGCTGTTGAGTTTTCATCGCATTGTAAAAGTTTTTGTTTTCCTTTCAATAACCTTAAAATCAAATTATTTAACATTTTTTTGATCTTCAGCACACAAGTCCCAAGCTGTTGAAAAAGTTGCAAACTTTGCTGGCAGACTTCCCAAAATTTTTGCCATTTTGTCAGCTTCTGTAACAGGTTCCCCAATATCAGCTAATGCTTGTGCCAAGGACTCAACTTGAATTATGTCTGCTGGTGACATTCTGTAAACAAATAATGTCTGCTTCAAGGCCATTTTATTAACTGTAGATCGCTGTTCATGAATAGTCTTTAGTCTGGTCCACATTTCCACTGCATTTGTGCACGTCATAACAGATTGCAATTGGTCAAATTCCATCACAGTAGATAGAATGAGCATCATCTTAGCATTTAAGTCATCCCAAGCCGTTTGACTCTCACCTGTTTCAGTTGGCCTCGGTTTCCCCTTGACGATATCAAGCACTTTTTCAGCACAAAAAGTAATTTGCAACTGATATTTCCGCAGTTGGAAATTTTTACTGTCAAATTTCTGGATACTGCACATTTTCAGTTTATCCATCTCCATTTAGGCTCAATGTAAGTCAAACTTATAATACTCAGTTAAAAATGAAAACGAAGGTTTTCCACAATATACCAGTGAAATACAACCATTCCAGAACTAGAGCATCACAGATAATGTGAGCAAAACTCCAATAAAAAGCAATGAATAATACTGAACAGTTATTCAGTTATTTGTATGCCACCACCATTCACATACATTGTCTTCAATTATGTTTGGCAGAAAATCACAGAGCAAAATATGATATATTGGAGTAAAAATAACTTATTGCTCCTTTCCTTATTGCAATCAAAGTTACACTGAAACTGTAACAACAACAACAAAAAAAAGAGATATATAATTTTATAATGTCATAGAAAACGGCTGCACACAGAATGAACATAAATATCTGGTGCACTCATACCATGAAAACTGAAAATGAAGCCACTAAAGAAAACTCAATACAAAAAGTTCACTGCTGTCAACAAGTGCAACTCCACAAGTATAAAACAACACACAGTATTATAGGAAGAGAACTGCTGAATAAAATGTGACTGTATGACCAAAGGGCATTGCATGAAATCTTCAGTGATTATCAAGATAAAATCTTATTGAAAAATCTCTCACAAACACCAAAGAAATTCTGTTAAGCTGTCAGTGGCACCAGAGGTAGTTTCTGATAGTGATGGTTGACAAAGGAATTGAAATTGTGGATAGTAAAGCAAACAGACATACTGAATTATGATTAAATGTGTCTTTACAAAGGATGATCCTGAAAGCACTCCTCTGTTTGAGTCTCACATCACTGCAAAACTAGTGATTAGATACAAGTGTCAGTGGTGTTGTGTAACAGGTGGAACAGCTTAAATTGAGCAATACAGAAATATTGTTTCATATGACCGTAACATCAATGAGTCACAATTAAAATCAGCCATCTCATACAAATACCCTGATACAACAAGTTTTAGAGATATGAAATGGAATGATTGTAGAGATTCAGTCATAGGTAAATCATAGTCCTTTTCCCCATGGTTCTGGCTCCTACTCCTCACATCAAGTATCCCTTTTAACATACGCAATTATGATGCAGTAGTAAGTTCTGCCAGAGTAGTGTATGGCCATTAAATTTGAGCATGGTTTGCTGTCATAAACAAGGGGTGGTCACACAGTGTCTCTCTTTATCCCAACAACATCACTGTTCATCCGAACAACACAGCACAATAATGTTGATAACAAAACCTTATATTAACAATGAAACATTAGTGAATAATTTAATAAAAGATGTACAAAGAAAAGCACAATGTATGTGAATGGTGGTGGCATACAAATAACTGAATAACTGTTCAGTATTATCCCAAGTACGAAATTGGGAATTGCTTTGTGCAATTTACACCCAGCATCATGCACTAAATTATAACATACATGTCACAGTACATGAAAATAGCATTCATGTCATACACACCACCCATAATGTTATGGATCCAGACAAAATAAAGACAAAAATACCTCATCAAACCATCAGATGAAAGACAACAGGCGATAGAAACCAAACTCTGCCCTGCACATTTATTTGAAGGTTTGGTCACATCACCACCCCTCGATTCAGTGCAGAAGCTTTGATCCTGATCACCATTTGTAATTTTCACAATAATTTTACATACATACTTATGATAAAACATACAGAAATGAGAGGCTTGAGGAAACACAATGGTAAGTGCCAAAATCATATTTTGACATACAGTGGATTTAAAGTTAGAATTGACTTACAAATCTGAATAATTTTTTTTCCACATTGCTTTTATTCTGTAGTGCCTTTAACATCTGTCTTCCTCTATGCAGACACAAATAAAACTGAAAACTGACTAAAACAAATGAAATATACAAGAAGTATTACATTAGGGTCGTATAGATACAATTACGTTTTACCAACCACACATCATTAAAAATATATGGAGATAGAAAATTACTTATGAAAATTTACAGCAGCTATTCAACACTTTACTCAAACTATATTGTCATTCACCACTCTCATCACCAATGTGTTCTCTGCCTGAAACAGTTTCCTTAGTGGCAGGAAAAGTCCATGATGGACTGGAGATATGTGATCTACAAGCAACAGCATGTCAGCAACTTTCTTCTTTTCAATAAGTTTTGGCCCATTGTATTTAAGTTGAAGGGTAGAAACAGGGCATTGCCATCCACATTTTGTGAAACTCATTTCATGCCAGATGTCATGACAGAATGACTCACTTATGCATAAAGATGACGGAAATTCTAAGGTCACCTTCCAACTGCATACATTCTTTGGTTGACATCTCCACCGTCAACTGTCTTCTTTCTTAAGACAAATGCTTCTTTTGTGTATCCTATTTGAAAGAAATGCTCTTTTTTCATATTGGACACAAAAAACTGGATTCTTCTTTGCTGACTTCTGGATGATATCCAACCACTGATCTGGACTGTACACATCTTGTACTTGCCGGCAGACATAATTTTCAATTGTTGCCAAAATCTCTATCAGAGGGCAACACTGTGTGCCCACTAATGGGGAAGATACTTCCAAAACACAACCATGTTGGAGTTCTTATATTTTTGGCCATGGCAATTATCAGATATTGCAATGAGAGTCTAATTCACAACATGAAGATATCTGTCTGGTTCTGCCTGTTTTGTCTGGATTCCAATGTTAGCCTGCCTGGCCTCTGTGTGACATTGGTGTAATTCCAACTGACACTCAAGACTTGCTTTCAGCTGGGGGTCAACAGTACTCTCAATTTTCACTTTCAGCATGTCACAAGTCATACACATGTCGTTCTTTGGTGATTTTACTCCTATGTTAAATTCTTCAGTGAAAATTCACCTGTACTTACCTGCAGGTACAGAATCATAGGACATTTCATTGCAAAAGATATTCTTATAGTGATCGTAACAGAAGGCAATTTTTGAGCCTGCGCCCTAGTACAATCTACCACCATTGTTTGAGCATCTGTAGTGACTCTTGTATTTCAGTATTTTGTTGATGCATTCCCTGTCATGATTAACACTTGTTTGAGGGTAAGCGTGTGGACACATGGAATGCTTGCAACATTTGTTCTGGGGTAGCATGATCAATCCAGATGAGGTTTTCTTCTGTATATTTTCCATGCAGCTGCAATTATTATTATGCAGATCATGAATGTCAAGAAAAGCTTGCTTGCAGACTTTAATATCAGTTTCACAAACTTTTACATAGTAGGAAATAGTAAAATTTCTCTGAGATTCACCAACTACTTTTTGAAGATGTGCAACAGCATTACATTTCATTAAACCAAATAAAAATGCATTTTGAATGTTAAAGTCACCTATTTCCCCAAATTTTTTGAACGTTTTCATCACATTTGAATATCCTACTTTGTCGAAATACTTACAAGGGCACTGGCAATTAGATACCACACTTCCTTACTTACAGTTTCTCCTGTGTATGAAACATATTCTTTGTCCAAATAACGCCTCTTCTGTTTAATTTTGCACTAAGAATGGAACCTCAACCTTTTCCAAGGCAACCTCTTCATCTCTTCGAGTGTCCCATCCTGACTTGTTTGTGCAGCAGCAATACACTGTTCTTTGTTTTAGGAAATACAATCTGATTCGCTATTAACCTGTATAACAACAAAAATTACTATTATTATTACCATTAATATTATCAGGTGTAATTATGTACATGAAAAATATTTATACATACGTCACTTAACCAAAAGAAGTAGTGATTCTAATATAACCTCAAAATTCATGTACTTCAGGATCATAATGGTATGTACATGCACTTACCACTATGTTCATGAAACATACTAAATGCAATATACTTACAAATTAACATGCCCCTGAGTCATCTGAGTCAGCAAAAATTTATTCTGAATCCTTCTTGGAAATATCAGTATCACTGGAAGTACACTCATCATCTTCTATCATGTTCAATCTTGCCATAATTTCAGAAGTACACAGGTTGTTATTAATAGCCCCCATTTTCTCTGTCACTTAACATTATGTTTCCATAACAGATGGACACTGGTGCTTACCAATAAGCTTCACCCTGTCATCTGTTGAGTGAATTTAGAACTACTAATAAGTGTATTGCATTGTGTGCATCAGTAGCCATCTGTCACAAAATACACGGCAATGGCACTTACCACTGTGTTCCCCTGAGCCACTCAAATCTTTGCCTGAGCCACTCAAATCTTTGCAGTCCTTTTGCAACCTCTTTATTAACTCACTTATACATTATTTCAACAATTTTAAACAAATCTCAGACATGTAGATCACCACATTTGGCACTTTAGTCAAAACACTAACTTCACGTATTTTGTGTATCACAACTATAATTAAACACACATATTGAAAGTTATGGGAATACTGAAGATGGAAACTCATGCTAGTAAGATCTTTTGTGTCTATAGAGGATTCCATAGTTGATACTATTTGCACAGCAAACTTAAATTATAACATTTTCTTTTATTTGTTTGATTAGAAAAATAATCTATTTATAAATTGTGGGCACTATTCCCTTTCATCCGGTGCTTCACAAGTGTGACTTTTGCAATAGCTTCAGTTGTTACCATTTATTGTACACCATAATGGTAATAATGTTAATACTTCTTTAACTATTGAAATGCCAAACATGGATTTATGTGGAATGAGCTAATCCCATTGGTACAGTTACAAATTGTCATTGGTTTTTTTCCAGCATACTTTTGAGAAATTTTATTTATTTTTTTATTAAAAGTATATTTGCGACAACATTCCAAGTCACAGGTCCCTCTGTATTAGCTCGGCCCATGACCATGCCACCATAACACACCCCTCTTTATGCCTGCTGAGTGGTCTATGAAGTAGCACCATACATTGTCGTTCGTATAATGTCAATTAATACCAGTTTTGTCAGACAATTAACTGTGTTAAAACTCATGTAATAATTTTGTGAGTGGTGAACCAATCAGCATGAGCACTATCACTGGCAAACATATATACATTAACTTAAACATGTATCTAACTTAAACATATATCTAACCTAAACATGCTGCTAGTAATTTGATAATAAATCTTTCACTGAACTAGCAACTAAAATGATTTTACAGGAAATAAATGCCTATGTTAGTCTTTGTACATGCAGTGTTCAACATTACCATACGTTAACACTTTCACTGTTTTTAGCCATATAAAGTTGTTCCTGTAGTTGAATCAGGATGGTGTAACTGGATTCTTGTGTCTTGACACAATTGTACACTTTCCACACTCGTCAGTGTACATCCAGTGGTGCTGTGCCACCCATCACCAGCCAAGCCATATCCTATCAAAATTTTCAAACAAAAGCCACAATGAGTAAGTGCTCAAAATCTTTCAACCAGGACTACCCAGTGATCAAGTCATAGAAAGCCTTCCCTGCTTCACAATGTGGGCACTGCGTTTAGATCTCAGGTTAGAGTTATCTAGACAGTACAAATGCTTAAACATGGATTAAAACAGCAGGATATTACCATAATATTAAAGGACAATAAACAAATCAGTCTTAAATTTTTCATCCACAGATTGCCTATGATACTAACTGACAAAATAAATCAATTTCTGCTTTTCCATCTGCGAAAATATCCACTAACATATATTGACATAATCCCAAATCCATTGATCTCCATAATTCTAAATTTGAACAGTACATTCAACAACTAACACAAGAAAAAACAAGTAAAGTACTGTATATCACACTACTAATCGCACCCACATGTGTGTGTGTGTGTGTGTGTGTGTGTGTGTGTGTGTGTGTGTGTGTGTGTGTGTGTGTGTGTTTGTGTGTGTGTGTGTTTGTGTTTGTGTAGTAAACACTTAATGATGAACAACTCCGAAATTGCTTATAACTATACAAAAACAGTAAACAAATAAACACTTTACAATTGAGCACATTGCCTTGTCATGTTTTTATTTCTTCTGTAAATGTGCTATCATATCTTTATCTCTCAGTTCTCTTTAGAACTTTACTTTTTCTGGAATCCCCATGAAACTCTAGAGCTCTGTCTTTTACAGTTATGCTACATCAATAATTATCAAGAAAATCCATTCTGAGAATAATGTTCTGAGCATGACCAGCCACCATAAAGTAAACTATCTCAAAATACTGCTCCCCAGTCTTAAAATTTAACAGAATTTGCCTATTTATTGGCTTGCTACAGCCTCTAGATGCAGTTTATTTTAACCCCAGTTTCAGTCAACATCAATTCCACCAAATCTCTGCTTCTTATCTGTTGCCTGAATGATTCAGATACAGCAGGACACACTAGATCCAGGATCTAACACTTGGTACATTTCCCACTTTAACATTAATAACAGGTTGGACTTTTTCCATAACTATCCACTTTAATTCAGTTTCTTCCAACAGGACTGCTTCAATTTCTTCAATACTTTCTCTATTGCGTTATACAAACACTCTTAATACCCTTATAACAATATTATGAGAAGGAAAGTTTCCACTCACCACATAGTGGAGAAGCTGACAGCATCTTCACTGTATGGTGAGTGGCAACTTTCCTTCTCATAATATCGTTATATTCCATCCTGGATTTTCCATTGCTTGATTAATACCCTTATACACATCTCCATACTCTGAATCTGCATTTTCCTGAAAGAAATCCTTAACTACTTCCCACATATCCTGTTAACCCTCTAATTCTTCAATTTTCCTTTCCACTTCAAATATTAAATGATCTCATTCCGCAGGGAGTAACATTTTATGGGTCTTACCATAAGATACCCAGTCATCAGCACCATACTCAGATTATTTTTTTCCTCATCCAGTCACTACTAATATTCTTATACAGAATCACCTGATTACATTTTATAAAAACATGTGTCTCAACTTCTTCTTCAGCCAAAACTCTACAACATTTTCATTACTGCAATCAAACTTAGCGTCACTCACTTATTCATCATTATCACACACAACATTATCAGGTGCACCCACTGGTAAAGTCACAGGGTTTTCATACTATCCATTGCTTCAACATGTGCACCCACTGGTACAGGCATATTATCAATATTATCACTAACAGCACATGCTCCATCTTGAACAGGCTCACATACATAAATATTTGAAGAACTCTCATCATTAGTCTTCTTCATGTACACCTACATAACCACATCAAAAATAACTTCATTATTATTTGTTTTCCCTTCATTTTCACATTAACACTTATTTCTGCTTATGGCAGAGCCACTGCTTCTATTCCAGGGTTCTTAGCAATCTCCATTGAAGCTAACCCGTTCTATTGTCTTCATTATTTTCCAGTTCAATCATTTTATTTCTGGCAAACAGCTCCCCATCATAACTGATAGAATCATCAGTATTAAATTTATTCCTGTTGCACATATTAGTAACATTGTTCCTCCTGTTCCAGTTACTGTAGTTATTAAACACTTCCCACACATTTTCATTACCTATAATTGTGGGAACAATGACCTAGCAGTTTGGTCCCTTTCCCCCCTATTTAAACCAACCAGCCAACCTATAACTGCATCCATGCTGCATATAGCCATTTCTCTTCTTTGTTTCTCACTACAATTTTCTTCCTATTGTAGCCTAGAATCTGGTCCTATTCATTGCATATCCATTAGTTCTACGTGGACCTTAAGTGAGGCTCTCATAAGTCTTCTGGCTTTCTGCCATGACAACTTGCACCCTGTGCACTCATGTCTAGACCCTAGCCTTACTGCCTTTCTGTCCAAAATTTCCCTTTTTTCATTATAATTCACATTATCTCCCTGCTCTCTGTCTCTCCAATTCCTACTAAGATTGTTATGTGCATTACTATCATCTTTCTTGCCAGGCCTAGGATTTCACTGAAATAATTATTTAATTACCCCTGTCATGCTTTTTGTTACTAACCTTCTGCTCAACAGATTTTAGTCTCGTGATTGATGAAACTAAATTTGCCTGGAGGCATATGAGTCCTAATTTTATCTTCAATAAGGACAGTCACTGAAACGGTGCATTAAAATTTGTGCCATAGCTGAGACTTCATCGCAGTAATGAAAATATTGTTGAATTTTTTTCTGAGGAAGAATTTTAGTCTGTAACACAGAGCCCTCTCCATGTCTTCTATGAAATAGAGAAACTCCTCTACAGAATCCCTAAGGCTGTGGATGATATCCCACTGCAGTGATTCTTGAAGTCTCCTTTTCAATGTAGACATTTCTGTAAGCACTCCTCCTGGCCTGTCCAAATGTGTAAATTTATTTGATTCCCTTGCACAAAGTTCCCTCGTGCTCTCTTTACTGCACTTATATCATGACACATTCAAAAATTCATTTTGTAATCTTACTTGTTTAGCTTACCCCAGTATTTATTCAAGAACCAAGTTTTAGTTCCATTCCTTTAACTTGTGTTTGAAAAGTCTGAAAGTCAAATTGCTCTGCGTGCTGACTATCTCATGACTGAGCTCACCCTTCCTTCACAAATTTAATTTTTGTCATGTCACTTATGCCAGCAACAAAATTAACTTTACTTGCAGCCAAGAAGTCCACTTCACAGTATTTACCCTCTCTACTGAATGGTTTTGTATGCAATCCTTACACTATGGATGCCCCATCATTAAATCCCCTTGTCCAACTGCTACACTACTTATCGATTCCTTCAATTCATTTGTCTGTTTCTCTCTCTTGCTATCTTCCCTTTCCAGCTTTTAATGCACACATCTATAACATTCAGCAATGCCTACATTCACTAATTTAAACTCTGTATTTGTTTGTATTTCATAATTTATGCAATTTTCTTCTGCCTCAATTTGTTTCACAACACAATCTTTGACAGTTTCAATTTTGGCTATCAATCCCTTTTCAACCTCATCAACTCTGAGATTAACTCCCTTGACCATTTTAACCATATTTTCATATTTATTTATAATCTCAGTAAATTTAATATGTAGCTGATCACATTTTCCACTCACTGCACTTATCACCAAGTTTTAGTTCCATTCCTTTAATTTTGAATCTATATTCCCAATTATTTCAGTTTTTATACTCTTCATTTGTAAATCTATCTTTTCTAATTTGTTACGCAGTGTTTCAAAGAATGCTTGAAATCACTTTCTGGTCCCCAGCCTATTTCTTCCCTTCTCAGTGGTGTGCTGTCAGTGCTAACATCATTTCCTGCACCCTCTGACTCACAATCACTTTGCGATTTGTGAATTTCACTGGTCATGGCTGACTATGAGAAAACAAATTAACATTGCAGCCACTGACTGTACTTAACTTGTGTTTCTCCACTGACATATGCGGCCTCTACTGCTCTGTATTTGATCCAGTGCCGATGCAGTATCACACACAACATGGACCACCATTTGTGATGCTGTGTGAAGATGCCATCTGTTCTGCTTGGTGCCGATACAACATTCCTCACATGTGATGCTATGTGAAAATGTCACCTCTGCAGTTTGGTATTGGTTCAATTCCACCGTGTGAAGATGCCCCCTCTGGAGCTCAGTGCCAATGCGATTCTGCTGTGTGATGATACTGTCCCTGCAGTTTGGTGCTGATGCGATGCCTCCATGTGAAGATGCTGTCTCTGCAGCTTGGTGCTGCTGGGATAGTGCAGTGTGAAGATCCCAACTCCGCAACTCAGTGCTAATGTGATGCCACCATGTGAAGATGCCATCTCTGCAGCTTGGTGTCAGTGTGATCTTTCCCATGTGTGACACCATGCTAAGATGCCACTTCTGTCACTTGGTGCCAATGCGATGTCACCGACATATGATGTCAAGTGAAAATGCTACCTCTGCAGCTCAGTGCCAATGCAATTATAAAAACTCTAAAGAACAAAAGTTCTTGTGGGATTGATGATATATCAAACAGAATTCTGAAAAGTTGTTCCAACTTATTAAGGAATGTCCTGTGTGATATATTCAGTGCATCACTGGCACAGGGAATTTTTCCAAACAGGTTAAAATGTGCAATGATTAAACCACTTCATAAGAAAGATAACATGACAGCCTTAAACACTTATTGTCCAGTTCTCTTACTAACATCTTTTTCCAAACCATTGGGGAAAGTAGTGTACTCAAGAGTAGTCACACACTGAACTGGCAACAATTTGCTTAGCATGCCACAGTTTTCTCAACTGAGAATGTGTAAATAGTATTTAATCATCAAATAGCACAAGCCTCAAATATTAACATATAGCCGGTTGGTATAAGACCTTCAATTGTGTAGATCAGCATTTTTTTTTTTTTTTTTTTTTTTTTTTTTTGTTCCTGCGAGCTGATATTGACATTGTAGGGTGACTCCTTGGGCTAAATAGGAAGTGGGTGGGGGAGGGGGGGGGGAGGGGTCTGCTAAAGCATCCACTCAGGAGGAAATTTAGTTTTTACCAAACCATTATTGCTAAATTGCTGATAGAAGCTTACCAGTTACACATTTTGAATCTACATATGACATGGTATCACACGAAATATTTTTAAGTGAAAAAGAAAATAATATATTGGAACTAAACGTAATTTTCTGAAGTCATACATAGAGAACAAGCTGCCATACCAAAGCAGGCAATGCGGCCAGTGCTTTCTAAATAGGATTCCACATTTGTTTTTCTGATTTCAAGGCATATTTTCTAGCTGTCTTCAAGTCCTAATAAGTGAAATAATACCAAGCACATGCAGCAGACTGTTTTCAGTTGGACTTTTGTATTAGGCCAAATATAACAGAACAGAATGGTGCTAAATAATATTACTTTGTCAATGCAAAATTCCCACGAAGGGTCCATCCCCTTAGCTTAGTGGTCAGCACATCTGACTGCCATGCAACAGGCCTGGGTTCCATTCCCAGCCTGGTCAGGTTTCCTCTGCTTGAGGACCAGGTGTTGTGTTGTCATCACTGCTTCATCATAATCAACACACAAATCATCCAATGTGGTGTTGACTGAACACACTTACAACTCAGTGGGTGAACTTCCTCAGGTAGGAACTTCCAACCAGCAATGCCACATGATCATTCGCACCAAAGCTATAGAATAGCAGATGGTACATTTATATATAAAAAGGTTTGGAAGTCAGTTTTGTCTGATGTATTATGTGTGTTTTTTGGAAGTAACTAATTTGGCCAAACACCCTGGGCCACTTTTCTCAACAAATGGTGTGGGAACTCTTCCAAGTCAGACATCATGTCGGCATTAATTTTCATCGTGTAGAGCTACTCATACTTAATATATATTCAGACACGCACTGAGAATATACTTGAATCATTTATTACTTGGTGTTACAGAAAAAGGAGCACAGTTGCTACAGGTAACTTGTAAACAACAAAAACGGTAACCAACAAACAGAATAAACACAAAAAACAAAAGTTAAAACTCCAAGGAGTAGGCAACAACATTATTCAGTGCTTCAAGTGGCGGATTCAAACTTGGCAGTTTACACCGTTCATTTGTTGCTGTGCAGTCTGTGAATTCATGACACAAGTGTATCTATGGATGGCATGAATGGACCTAATGAGTGCGGAACAGCAGTCAATGTGAGTAGCAGTTGCTACACATTAATCTCTAATTCTAGTTTCTCTTAATATTGTACATAGCGTTTATCATTCACAGCATAAACTTTTCCCTACTGTTTGCTCATGTACTCAGACACACTGTAGAATTCTTCTTCTATTGAAAACTCTTTTAGGCATGCAGGGACCATCATCTCGGCTTAGAGATTTTGTAAGTACCTTGGCAATGCCTGTATTAATTTTATATCAACATATTTAGGTCCTATTTCAAAAGTATGGAGTCTGTGAGAAATGCACCACAGTTGTTTTCTGATCCTTGTGTTGTCAGGATGAACAGTCTCATTGGTCTCCAGCTTTGTGGGAGCTTGTAATGTAGCCACAGTGATGTAAATGTCAAAACCTTAAATTATTTGAAATAGTTTCTACAAGATTCTTTCTGCTTCTTTTTCAATATAATTCAAACGTCTTTTGTTTGTAGTGTGAATATTCTTTTCATTCCTGTGGTGGTTGAGTCCCTCATAGTGTGATACCATATTGCATGTATGGTTCAAAAAGTCCAGTATAGACAGTGCACAAAAGGTCTTGATGTGCATACTGAGCCAGTTGTTTCATTACTAATATCACTAAGGTCAGCTTGTTGGGTATAGTATTTATTTGCTGCTTCCTGTTTAGCTGACTGTCTATTATTACGACAAAAAATTTAACTGAAGTTACATCTTTCAGTTCTTTTTCACCTAGAAAAACATCTTTATGTTCTTCCTTTTGTTTCCAGATTAATTATTAACTCATTGTCTATAAGCCATTGTGATGTGTCATTGACTGATATGAAAGTGTTCTTCTCAAGTGCTTGAAAGTTGTTGGAAAGATTTAGCAGAGTCATATCATATGCCTGCAGTATCTTATGGTCATTTTCATACATTTGTACATTATTTAAAAATAAATTGAAGAGGATAGGTCCCACAACAGATCCTTGAGTTACATCACATTTAATGCTTTTAACTTCTGACGTGTTTAAATTGTTAATAGTTACATGTCACCTCCTACTACTGAGACATGATGATATCCAATCTGCTCTTTATCCATGAATACCAGAGTTTTCTAGTTTCTCTATTAGGACTGCATCATTAATTGTGTCAAACACTTTTCATAAGTCAAGGAAAACATCTGACACTACCATCTGGTTGAATAAGCCCTGTACAATAAATTAAATTGCTATTTCTGTTGGTTTCCCTTTCTGGTATCCGTGCTGTGTCGTACTGGATGATTTTCTAGGTACCGCAAAGTGGGATGACTTTGAATGGCGAGGTGACTTTGAATGGCGAGGTGACTTTGAAAGAGAATTCTGCATCTTTTTGAGTAAATGCTGCACTGTAGTGTGCAAATATAGAACTAAGGTCATAGTAGTCAATACCCCCAATAATTGGGACTTTCAGATGATATGACAGTCAATGCGAAATAGCAGAAAGGAGAGAAATAAAAAGAAGAAGAAATTAAAAGACTGGGAGTAGTGGTGCAATGACAGCTGTGTAGTGATGGAGTGACCAACTATATCCTCACCCACAATTACTTCTCCTTTGAAAGCATTACCAACAAACAAATCCGGGGTATGAGTATGGGCACCCATGTGCCACCATCCTATGCCAACCTATTCATGGGCCATCTAGATGAATCCTCCCTAAAAAACCCAGAATCCTAAACACCTCACTTGGTTCAGATTCATTGATGACATCTTTGCTACCTGGATTCGAGACAAGGACACACTATCCACATTCCTCCAGAACCTCAACAACTTCTCCCCCATTTGCTTCATCTGGTCCTACTCAACCCAAAAAGCCACCTTCCTAGATGTTGACCTTCACCTCAGAGATGGCTACATCAGTACCTCCATCCTTATCAAACCTACTAACCACCAGAAATACCTCCATTTCTACAGCTGCCACCCATTCCATACCAAGAAGTCCCTTCTGTACAGCCTAGCCACCTGTGGTCATTTTCGGGGATCTCACTGAAGCCTTCACTGACTGTAATTATCCTCCCTACCTTGTACAAAAACAAATCTCCCATGCCTTTTCTTTCCAGTCTCCCACCACCTCCCAAAGTCCCACAGTCCGGCCACAGAGGAGCATTCCCCTCGTAACTCAGTACCATCTGGGACTGGAGCAACTAAATTGCATACTCTGCCAGGGTTTCGATTACCTCTTGTCATTCCCTAAAATGAGAAACGTCCTGCCCACTATCCTTCCCACCCCTTCTGTAGTGGTATTCCGCCATCCACCGAACCTTCACAATATGCTAATCCAGCCTTACTCAACTCCTGCTCCTAATCCCTTACCTAATGGCTCATACCTCTGTAATAGACCTAGATGCAAGACCCCATACATCCTCCTGCCACCACCTACTCCAGTCCAGTCAGTAACATCACCTATACCATCAAAGGCAGGGCTACCTGTGAACCAGTCACGTGATGTACAAGCCAAGCTGCAACCACCATCATATCTGCAGTGATGAGAAGTCCCTCTAAAAATATACCGAGGGTCTCACTGAAGCCTTCACTGACATGGATTTATGTTCAATGAGCTATCCCCATTTGGCAGTTCAAAAACTGTTATTGGTTTTTCTCTAGCATACTTGTGGTAAATTTTACATATTTTTCATTAGAATTGTATTAATAACAATGTTCCAAGTCACAGGTTCCTCCATCTTAACTCATTCCATGACCATGTCACCAGAACACACTTCTTTTTTCTGCCTGGGAAAACCTTGATGGCCACTGAGCCTCATGGCTAGTTAGCCACTTTTACTTATGCTCAGCTCACCGACCAGCAGCTGGCCACACCAACAAATTTTCATGTTCACTCACAGCATCCTGTGGCAGTCAAATCTTCTACTTGTAACATTACAACAAGAATCAACTTTCAGTACAAAAGCCTGAAGGAACATCAATTGCTTGAGACATCGATTTCAATCAAGACGGTGTCATGAAATTTTTTGATTTTCTGGAAGCCAAATTCACTAGACATTGTTATCCTCCTGGCCTGGATCTCCTCCTAACCAGATCTTAAAGTGTTGGTAAGTCTGGTCGAAGTGTAGTGTAAAAAAATTCCTCATGTAATTGGCATGAAGGAAGAAAACAGATAGGAATCCACATTTCTACAGAGAGAAAGGGCTGTTGATGATCATCTTGTGCTTCAGTGCAGGCAGCAACTAATTGCCTCCGATTGTTTTTTTTTCATGCACCAATGGTACAGCCAGACTGATGAAAGGTGGACTTCCTGGAGTTACTGCAAAATGTCATCAGTCAGAAACTTCCTGGCAGATTAAAACTGTGTGCCTGACCGAGACTCGAACTCGGGTCCCGAGTTCGAGTCTCGGTCGGGCACACAGTTTTAATCTGCCAGGAAGTTTCATATCAGTGCACACTCCGCTGCAGAGTGAAAATCTCATTCTGTCATCAGTCAGGTTGGGCACACTTCTATCTGTTCACCGAATAATTTACCCACTTCATTAAACATACAAAATCTATAGCTGATCAGTCTTGGTCATATTGGATGGGCATTATTTTCTTATCAGGAATACAGGTGTCATAATAAAACCAAAAGATAATGATGTGACCATCCTCTGCTTGCCTCCTCCTACTAAACATAGATTACAACCCCTCAATAAGACTTTCGTGGACCCCCTGAAGACATTATAGTAAAGAGATCAGACAGGCTTTAGGAACAGGTGGTATATACATCTATGATTGTGCAGAACTTTGGAGAGCCATACCTCAGAGTCCAAAGTGGTGCAATAGTCGTCAGTGGATTTAAATGTATGGGCATTTATCCAATAAACAGAGGAGTTTCCACAGTAGCTGATTTCATTGCAGCTGAACATGAAGCAGAACATATTGCTGACAGTGGTGAAGCACTTTGTGATGGTGAAGTTTGTGACCTACAAACTTCTGGAACTGAAACTGGAGGTGATTTGATGGAAGGCAATGGACAGTGAACGGAAGAGCAGATAGCAAGTTTATCAACATCTGTAGGCTATGTCAAGCCCCAACACATTTCTCCAGGCCAAACCATAAACCAGAAGACATCAAAGAGAGGGCAGAAAGCACTTGCATTTACTGTCCTAACCAGTTTTCTCAGTAAAAATGTATTTAAGTGTTCTATAGCAAGAAAAAAAGTGAATAGAATCTACAGAAGAAGGCATCACATGAGACAGATTCCTCTCATAGGATTAAAATGACACAACGATCAAGCAGGAACCAGAAAAACATCAAATAGACCTACAAAAGAGAAGACTTCATACTGGGAAATAAAGACTCTTATCTAGGACAAAATGAAATGAGGATGAATTTTCTAGTGAGAAAGAAGAAACAGAACTATCTTCTGGTAGTACAAACCTGACAAAACCTGTAGGGGAAAGAAGTTCCTGAAGAGGATGATCCTGACCATCTGTTTTGTAGTGCGGCATTTAAAAAGTCAATATCTGGAAACTTTGGGTTCAATTTGCCATATGTCAGGAACAGGCTCATATGGTGTGCAGCACTTGTGAGACTAAAGTGCTCATTTGCGAGTATTATTCATGAAGAACTTTAAATTGTGAACTCTAAATGTGGTTTATAGCTCATAAATGCTAATGCAGCATGCCATGTAGTTGCCTTGGGGATGGTATGAGTGGGGAAATAGGGCTTGAACACCATTCCTGACTCAAATTTTAAATACCGTATTACTATCATGAAGTTAATTGACAAAGTAAAAAATTAACAGTGCAATAAATAGGTATCAACTGAAGCTCAAACAACAAGTTTCGACTCCAACACCATTTAATCAGGATACTTCACATGCTACACTGATCAAGGAACTCAGACACACTCTTACTCTAAAACACAAACATAAAACAACCTTGAAATGTGCACGTATAAGATAAGATTCAGTTTTCATTCCATAGACCCAAAAAATGAGATGATTCTCATGAGTGTGGAACATGTCTGAAAGTATATAACACAAAAGCAGAAAACATTTGAATATAATACTTACTGACCCGATCATTTGTCATAAGATTGTCAAAATAAGTGAATACAATGCAGTAAGATGGAACAGCAAATATTTACAGAATTAACGTGCTGTCAGACTGAAACATTGTTATGCACTACTAATAGGTTTATCATACACAAAATACCTAATATTGACTGTTGTGACCAAGTGCTGTAAAAACTGAAATCCAACAGACATTTTTACTTAAGCTGTCTTAACAGTCTCTGTTAAGATTTTCATCTATAGAGTAGAAGAAGTTGCCTATCAAAAAGTCTTTCAAACTCTGTTTAAACAGTGCTTTATTGGAAACCAAGTTTTTAATAGTTGCTTGCAATTTATTGAAAACGTGTGTTTCCTAATATTGGACCCCTTTTTGGAGCAAGGTAAGTGTTTTTATGTCTTTATGTAGATTGTTCTTATTCCTAATACTGATACTATGTATTGAGTTATTGGCTGGAAATAGAGGTGTATTACTTGCAACAAATTTCATTAAGGAATAAATGTACTGAGAAGCAGAAGAATTTACACCACAAATGATTCTTATCACACGCTTTTGCACCCTACAACTTTTGCTCAGTTTCATGAGTTGCCCCAGAACATGATCCCATACAACAGAATTGAATGAAAGTAAGCAAAGTATGGAAGTTTTTTATATTTATATCTCCTACATCTGACATCATTCTCACTGCAAATACAAACTTGTTTAGGTGCCTAAGCAATTCCATGGTATGTCCTTCCCAACTGAATTTACGAGGTGCATTCAAGTTCTAAGGCCTCTGATTTTTTTTCTCTGGACTGGAAAGAGATAGAAACATGCGCATTGTTTTAAAATGAGGCCGCGTTCATTGTCAATACATCCCAGAGATGGCAGCACCATATGGCAGATGGAATTTTACCGCCAGTGGAGAGAATGAGAACTGTTTTAAATACTTAAAATGGCGACGTTTTCCTTACTTGGACAGTGTGAAATCATTCGTTTTCTGAATTTGCGTGGTGTGAAACCAATTGAAATTCATCGACAGTTGAAGGAGACATGTGGTGATGGAGTTATGGATGTGTCGAAAGTGCATTTGTGGGTGCGACAGTTTAATGAAGGCAGAACATTGTGTGACAACAAACCGAAACAACCTTGGGATCGCACAAGCCGGCCTGACGACATAATCGAGAAAGTGGAGAGAATTGTTTTGGGGGATCGCCGAGTGACTGTTGAACAGATTGCCTCCAGAGTTGGCATTTCTGTGGGTTCTGTGCACACAATCCTGCATGATGACCTGAAAATGCGAAAAGTGCCACGAATGCTTACAGATGACCACATGGCTGCCCGTGTGGCATGCTGCCAAGCAATGTTGACGTGCAACGACAGCATGAGTGGGACTTTCTTTTCGTCGGTTGTGACAATGGATGAGACGTGGATGCCATTTTTCAATCCAGAAACAAAGCGCCAGTCAGTTCAATGGAAGCACACAGATTCACCGCCACCAAAAAATTTTCGGGTAACTGCCAGTGCTGAAAAAATGATGGTGTCCATGTTCTGGGACAGCGAGAGCGTAATCCTTACCCATTGCGTTCCAAAGGGCACTATGGTAACAGGTGCATCCTACGAAAATGTTTTGAAGAACAAATTCCTTCCTGCACTGCAACAAAAACGTCCGGGAAGGGCTGCGCATGTGCTGTTTCACCAAGACAACGCACCCGCACATCAAGCTAATGTTACGCAACAGTTTCTTCGTGATAGCAGCTTCGAAGTGATTCCTCACGCTCCCTACTCACCTGACCTGGCTTCTAGTGACTTTTGGCTTTTTTCAACAATGAAAGACACACTCCATGGCCGCACATTCACCAGCCGTGCTGCTATTGCCTCAGCGATTTTCCAGTGGTCAAAACAGACTCCTAAAGAAGCCTTCGCTGCTGCCATGGAATCATGGCGTCAGTGTTGCGAAAAATGTGTACGTCTGCAGGGCGATTACGTCGAGAAGTAACGCCAGTTTCATCGATTTCGGGTGAGTAGTTAATTAGAAAAAAAATCGGAGGCCTTAGAACTTGAATGCACCTCGTATTATTGAGTTGTATTCCCATAAATTTATCTCTGTCAACCTCTTTGATGTGCATGTCTTTGTATGTTATACGTATGCTGGAAGGAAATCTCTTACAGTTTCTCAACTGCATATAGTGGGTCTTCTCATAGTTTGATGACAGCAGATTAAATTTAAACCACTTATTAATGTCAGTGAAAATTTGATTAGCAGTTATTTCTAAATCTGTACTTGACTTGCTACTTATTGCAATGTTTGTATCATCTGCAAACAAAACAAACTTAGCATTTGGCAATGTAACAGATGACAGGTCATTAATGTACACAAGAAAAAGCAATGGCCCCAAGATGGAACCTTATGGAACACCACATGTAATTAATTTCCAGTCAGGTGAAGACTGACTGCTTACTACACAGGTATTTTGCAGTGACACCCTTTGTCTCCTGTTAGATGGATAAGACTCAAAGCATATCGCAGCATTGCCAGGGACACCATACTATTCTAATTTACTTAAGAGGATGCTGTGGTTCATACAGTCAAAGGCTTTTTACAGATCACAGAAAATTCCAGTAGCCTCTAATTTATTATCTGATGACTTAACTGTAAGTGTAAACAGCTCTCTCTATATCCCAACCCTTAAGAAATCCAAACTGTAACTTGAACCATATATTATTTGCAGTCTGATGCTTAAGGAGATGTGACAGTTATTATATAGGACAGACAGGGCGGAATTTTGAAATTTGATACAGGGAACATTGCAGTCATAGCAATCGGACAGCATTTGGAGCGCACGTAAAAGATAGTAAACATGAAGTGAGTAATATAAATGAACAAATGGAGGTGCTACATAAAGCTCCAAAAAGTCTCTATCTCAACGTGCTCGAAGAGATTGATATATACGCTCATCAAAGAAAAATCCCAGGCCTACTACTTAATGAGCAAAGCGATTTTATGCACAGGAGTTATTATGAGATTTTTAAAGACCTGTCTTAGGCTTACTCTTGAATGCAACAGCACGCTCCAGTAAGAACCAACTGCAGCGGAACGGTCCTCATCGTAGTGGCAGCGAGGTGAATTGGGCGGAGCGGAAGAGAACTTGGCGTGGCGTTGTGTACTGACGTAGGGAAATCCTCTCCACCACCAGTCAAAACAAAGAAGAGGAAAGCACATTTTCGAAAGAATATCTAGATTTTAATTATATTTTTAAGTTTCTTCATAAAGAAATTTTAAATTGGTGTAAATTAGTTGGGTACATGGTCCACTCAAAAAAAAAAAAAAAAAAAAAAAGATTATTCATATGTTATTACTTTAAAAATTGTTTTATCAAAAAGTATATTCGCCATTAATATGTACGGTGAAATAATAACATATGCACAATTCTTATAGGTAGAGGGCACTTTTTTGACTGTTACCAATCATGTTTCTCTAAAACTGCGATATAAGGTTTTAACAGATTAAAATTTACTTTAGTTATGACAGCGAACCGATAGTTGTGTACTGACAAGTTACTCTGTAACTATAATATATGGTATGTTGGCATTTAATACGTTCCAAATTTTCTTTTTGTAAACTAGGATATTCCTATCACTAACTGTATGCCGGCCGCGGTGGCCGTGAGGTTCTGGCGCTGCAGTCCGGAATCGCGGGACTGCTACGGTCGCAGGTTCGAATCCTGCCTCGGGCATGGGTGTGTGTGATGTCCTTGGGTTAGTTAGGATTAAGTAGTTCTACGTTCTAGGGGACTTATGACCTAAGATGTTGAGTCCCATAGTGCTCAGAGCAATTTGAACAATTTGAACTAACTGTATCTCTCTTGTTAATTATATTTTAACTTTGTCTAACAGATCTGAAGATGGGCAGCTAGCCTGAAACCGGTCATTGAAAATAAAAAATAGCGATCAAAGACTGAAATGCCATATTTTTATTTATTTAATGAACGATCGTGGAAATCCCATTACGACAATCATGTCTAGTTTTGATAAACTTGTTTTCAAATACTTTTGAGAAAGGCGACAAAAGTGAAATTGGTCAATAGTTTGATGATATCTCTTTATTCCCCTTCTTGTAAAGAGGTTTAACTTTAGCATATTTTTGCCAGTCTGGAAATGTTCTGCTGATAAGAAATTTATTATACAAATAACTTAAGATAGAACTCAACTCGCATGAGCACTCTTTGATTAACTTCATTGATGTTATCATACCCACTGGAATATTTAGATTTTAAGGATTTTGTGATGGATGCTACTTCTTTGGGAGACATAAGCGACATTTCCATTTTAATGAAGTTATTTTTAAAGACAGGAACAACACAAGTGGTCACAAGATGTTCTTTCCAAAAACAAAGTGAATATGCTTGAGGTCCATCAAATCGAAGGCTGTATCTCTTTTCTCACATGACAAATAGCAAGAAAGTTACACTATTTATCTCTGGCACGCCTCCCGCGAAACCCACATTCTCAACGTATTGCCCCGCACTACATTCGTAGTGCCCTCGCCCATTATACCCATTACTCGCGGCGAGTTGCCGATTCCCGTAAGAGTTCGGACACCGTTTGTGCATCCGCACAGAAGAAGAAGATGGTCAATAGGCCGGTGAGCCTTAACTATACATATATACTAAGATGGTATTTGGCGCGGAAGTTCTATTATTTAAGTGGAAAATGGATAACTTTGTAGTACATTTGCTGAGTTTAACACGTTAAATACAGTTCCAAGATGTTACAGCATGAGCAGAAATGCATGATTGCACTTTCTTTATGTAGAAATATCATCAAGTTGATTTCACACCAAACTGACATGAAAAGTCAGTGACTTGCTGTATGTATGTCACCTGACGTCTTTTAGATGTTCTGTGGAGATGTCTGACGTTTACACCATAAAACACAGATGGATTCTGAGTTTTGTATGACGTATTCGAAATGTATCAGTGCTATCAACAGCATTTTCTTCTTGTGTAACAAAGGATCGACGTTGTAATTTATAATAACATGCTATTCAACAACTGTTTCCATTTTTCAAGAACTGACAGTAAGTCTCATACGTTTTCTGACTTCTGTAGAGACGACACCACTTTGCTCTTGGTATTTCGACGTTCGACTTAGAAATCTAGTAGAAACCTCTGACGTCCTTATACTCAGCAAATCTTTATGTGGTGCATATGGAGTATATTGTATACCACTATTGTCATTGTGGGTGAGCTGACTGCAATACAGACATAACAACATCACGCCACATGACGAGAGGGGGAGGCGCTGCTGTATACTCTAAACTGAATAGCATAGAAGACGTCAGTATGATCAATACTGTGTGTGTATCATACACTGATAATAGAAGAACCACTCTATGTCAACTGCTTACAAACACAATTTCATAACTACGATAAGCTGTGGCTGTGCATGTGACAGAATGCCAGCCTGCTGCACTCCACCGCATACATGTGATTCATAGCCCCAGTATCCTGGGAGCACCATGCTCAGTCATTACACGGATGGACTATGGGGTCTATTCGCCTACACTCTTAAGACCATGTCGGCAGGTGTTCTGTGGTCTGGCGTTTGATACTGGTGACAGTTTTTCATGTTGAAATGCTGTGGATAAGAAAGCTACAGGCCATTAAACTCGTACGATTCTGTTTTCTCATCGTTTGTATTTACCACTTCTTTGAACGTTACGATTCTCCTTGTAAATGAGAGCTCTGCCCAACCTGCAGTAGAGAAATACAAGCCTTGAGGGCCCATCGGCACCGATCGGTCGCCATGTCATCCTCAGACCTTAGGCATCACCAGATGTGGATATGAAGGGTCATGCGGACAGCACACCAGTCTCCCAGCCATAGTCAGTTTTCATGACCGGCGCCACTATTTCTCAATCAAGTAGCTCCTCAATTGGTCTCACAAGGCCTGAATGCACCTCGTTTGCCAACAATGTGTCCACCCTGCCTGCTGCCTATGGCAGCGTGTGACCATGACAGTCCCATGAGTGTTTGTGGACGGTCTGCAGACGGTGAACTTACTAGAAGAGACCCTTCCTGGTGTGGTGTTTGTTTAAATAAAGACGCAATTGTCCACTTTCTGTCTTGGCTCTCAGCAAGGATGCTACAGATAGGGTGTTAGCAGAGTTCTCAACCAGTCTTGTGATCGAGAGCTTTGCGATCACCGAGTAGGGAGTTCTGCCCGGCAAGGTATTTGTTTAATTAAAGATGCGAGTGCTTCTACTACACAGCGTACAATTTGAACTTACGATCCTGTATGACATACGTGCTGGCCAAATATAAACATTTGTTTAAGCAGGGGGAATTACTTAACTTGAGACAGGCAAGATAGAATTACACAATGACCTGTTTGCTATAAATAGCCCCAGAGGTCTCTACATGCAAGTCACTTCCCTATGTCCTATCACCTTGGATTGTGACGTAATAAAGTTGTGATAGTTTTCCTGCTCTGGGCCCGCACACCAGAATTCCTAAGCGTTATAGATAGACTGACAGTCTGAGCTGTATTATGACATCGTAGAGGTGCACCAGTATGCCCAGGTTTCCATCTTGTATTCCAGATCAAACATCTTGGATTCTGATGCTTGCATTCCAAGTCAGCTAGCAAGCACTATATTGAATTTTGCATGGTTTATAGTCGGGACAACAGCCCTACATGAAACACACTTGCGCAATTGGGCTATTTTTTTTAAATTTCCTGGGAAAATTTTGAATTTCCCGCCAAAATTTGGATTCCTGCTGTTTTATACATAGGGCAATTGGCCTTTGTCAGAAGGAGGTGGCGGTGGGAGTGGAGGTGGGGAAATCCCATCACTCATCAATGACATCATCGATGATGTTAGCACGCCATAAGATCACGCCATACTGCCCCTTGTTATTCTGCTTACATAAGAAAGGAAATAAATAAGTTATTTACATCTTTGTTAAAGATGTTATTTAAACTGGGAAGTGTCTGTTGATTCAGCCACCCTTCATTTGGGTCACGAATTTTTCGCATCAGTAACAGGATAGCTCTTAAGTTTATTTTCCGATCGCAATTGATCGATTTCGATATTTGTGTCTGCTACCTGGACGTCTTTGGAGTCAGTAGTTGGGCCAATGAGCGGCTAGGAGGTGGTCATGTCACATGAGCAGGTAGAATTTGAAAGGAAGAAGGAGAGGCAGTTATAAGTGTCTCGTTTTGTGGGAAGGTATGTGGAGTACGTCTACTGGACTTCTGCCCTGCAATATTATGCGGCCTAGAACCAATCCTTGGTTACACTTCTAAATTAAACGCGACAGGATATTTATGCACAAACGACTAAGTTGGCGCCCTGCCAGTGAAACTGAAGTTGAGAAAACGTGTAATATTCAGAAATAACTCTTTTTATGGCTTTGAGCACTATGGGACTTAACATCTGAGATCACCAGTCCCCTGGAACTTAGAACTACTTAAACCTAACCTAAGGACATCACACACATCGATACCCGAGACAGGATTCGAACCTGCCACCGTAGCACCCGCGTGATGCCCGACTAAAGCGCCTAGAACCGCTCGGCCACCGCGGCCGGCTAACTCTTTTTATGTCCCATATAAGTGAATCAAATTAATAAGTGACTAAGGATTGTTATCTTTTGAAATAACAATAACATACAAGATAATAAGAGATTTATTTTTATAAATGGCATTGGACACGTACAGCTATAAACAACCTTGATTTGATACTTGCTCCTGCTTAATGCAATGAAGTATGTACTGATGTACGGTTGCCAAAGTTGGGGAGTGGTGAATAACTAACTTCAACTTTCACTATGGATAATGCAATCTGGCTGACTATTTTAACTGACAGTGATTGTGAACTGCAAAGTTTCAAGCTACCACGATATGCGTAAATTGAACAGCAACTGCTTCTGTTCGAAAGAGCACACCGTGGACAATGAAACTTCACCCTAAAGATTCCTAAAGTGCCAGAGCTGCAAAATGCTCAGCATACACCTGCGGGAGTCTGCATTGTGGCCACCAGTGCAGGTCTCCGTCCACTCGAACAATGGACTTCGTTTCCTCCCGTCCCAGGGTCTGCGACCGTGTCTTTGGATCAAAAGTAATATACTATCAGTCTCGCTTCATGACCAACACCCAGACGAATAAAACCACCAAGTCAAAGACTGAATCTATCTGCTCATGGCCAGAGCCTGAATCTATCTCCGAACGTCTCAGTCTCTCCACTACCATTTTCAAAAATGCTCCATGTTGATTACTCTCAAAAAGCTGAAACAATCAGTCAAAATACAAGAGTGCTTCTATATGCCAGTCACGTAGTTCTCCGCTCTCAATACAGCCTCCCTCCAGAAAACAGGTAAGTTTTGCTCCTCCAGTCCTGTCGCTTTCTGTCACATAGAGCAGGCGGCCGCTGGTGTGCCTTCTGAGGTCACCATAGGCGTCCCAGTCCACATACTGTTTCTCCAGTGGTATGGGAAGCAGTTTGGCATTGTTGCTTACGTGACTATAAAAAATATAGCGTCTGCCATGCTGGCCCACTTCAGCCATTGTGTCCTTTTTTCACGAACTTAACAGATACGAATCTCTTAGGAAGGTCTACAGGGAAACGTCAAGGGGATACCTGCAGAATCTGAAGATTGCACTCTCCTCGACAGAGAACAATCATCGTGACTCCGGTCGTCGCGATTCGACTAAAGCAGCTATAAAAAGCTCTGCTGTAAGCCTCTGGGACAATGGACTGTGGTCCGCTCAGAGTACTTGTCTGCCCGTGGCTAGGCGACTTCCTATTTCACAGGCTGTATGTGCCAACGAGCGCTCTTTTGCACGAAAGTAGTACCAGAGGCTACCAGGCCCTGTCGCTATATCTGCATCCACGTCCTTTCCTTGGTTTCCGAGCTGACGCTAATAGAGCGACCTCTTTCGCTGTCTATGCTCGGCAAGTTTTTTTTCGCCCAGCTGCAGCCGTAACTGCCCACCAAAGCATGAACTCAGTCCTATCACCTGAAAACTACTCAATGTAATTAGCTACCAGTGAACTCAGTACACAGTATCAAACCTCTTTAATAAACATCATATCGGTCACAGTGTCAGTCTAACTCGATATAAATGTGTACACATGAACTGGATAAGTGAAGTGAAAGAAAGGCGCGCCCAAAGTACGTTTTTTCTGGTCAGACGTGGGGAGTCCTAAGTTGTCTCGCCATGTAATGGTTTTCATGCTGTTGTGAGTTAGTAAGCGCTGAGGAGCAGTTTTACGTATGATATACCTTTATTGTCAGTTTGTGCGGGCACGCATCGCTGATCCGGTACAAGCCGTTTGAAAGCTGTTTTATTAGACAAGCTGTGATCTGAGATTTTCGCTGCCATTCAGCTGAAGAGAAGGATAGCACAATATTGCAAATGGTATTGAGAGATGCTACACTATTATACATTGAGAGAGCGAGGTATATTTTTTGAACTCGCGCTCCTCTCTTTTCATCCTGCTTAGTGATACGAGGCAAGGTGTCTTTGTTTTTCTCACCGTTTAGTGTGTTAAGAGACTGATTAGGTTTCCCTAACAAGCGTGTATCAGATTGACGATTAGACTGTTCAGCCCGCTATCTGGAGTTTCATTCACGGAACAGATCCATAATATTTCTGAGTTTTTTCTTTCTTTGTATTGTCCATTCAGTAACCTGGCACAATGCGCATAATAAGTGTAACAGGTGGTTCATGTCGTACTACCCTGTCTAACGCTTTGTCATAGTAATCAATATATATTAAGAAAGTAAGTGTAAAATGAACATGACGCTAAAACTCAGAAACCAGTCCTGGTACGATCAAGGGAGTTGTATGAGGTGGTGTTTCGCAGTCTAGAAAGTTCTAGAACATTCCAGAACATTCGATAGTATTCGAGAACATTCCAGAATATTCGAGAGTATTCGAGAGCATTCCACATTCCAGCATTCCAGAATGTTCTAGAATGAGCTGGGACGTTTTGGAATATTCATGAATAGTCTTAAAAATTTGGGAAGATTCCAGAATGTCTGGAACATCTCGGAAGATCCCAGGTCACTGTGGAACATTCCAGTACACTCTCGAATGTTATGGAATGTTCTGGAACAATGTCAACCATTCAGCTGGGTCCCGTCTAGGTAGATTTTTTATTTTTTTATTTTGCCTGGTCTAAAATCTTCTTTTTTCAAACATGAGAGATTTGGAGTCACTGATTGGCTCCTGTCAGGATATGCAAAGTGGAGGCTTGCTCCTCCAGCATGGGAACTCCGGTGCTGTGTCTGGATTGGCTGCCAGGACAACAGAACATTCAAGAGGGAAGATTCAATCAGTAGAGGATAGTTAGATTGGTTTGTGCAATGTGGGGGCGGTTTCGCTTTTGCTAATTCATCTCCCGTACCGAGGCTTGGTGGAAAGCGGTAGTTATTCTTTGCTTTCTATGTCTTATGGCCCTCCCCTGGTGGGGAACTTCAGGTCTTTCCCTAGTAGCTGAGACTTGTGGACGGTATCTTGTGGTGAGCTAATAGCAAGTGGCAGTTTCCAGCTATACAACAGTGGAACTACATATCATTTCGGACATATCATGTGTCACGAGGGTGAACTTATTCGTCCTGAGGCGGTTGTCTGACGTTTACAATTCCAGCACGCACCATCGTGCTTGGGAGTCAAATTGATTGGCCATACCAGCGGATGGGTGCACCTGACACTGAAATCTGCCGGGATTTCAGGGCTCTAACAGGGAAGTGTTCTGATAATCAGAAAGCCAGACCGCGTAGTTTGCAAATTTTTGTGGACGAGTCAGAACATCACAGCTGCCGCAACGCGCCGCTCCCCGTACACAGCGGGCCGTTCCTGCTGCCGCCTGAATCAAGGTGAAGGGGTAAAATACTGCTGCATCGACGTAGGGTTGTTAAATGATATTCACAGCTCCCTGTTCACAGGTGAACCGTAGTTTGTGGTATACTTGCTCGTAGTTGGATTTGAATAGAGTTGGGCCTCAGAGTGGCTTCATGTAAACAATGTCAGATTGCGTTGTAAAAGTGATTAATTCAGGGGAGAATGTGTATAGTTCTCACCACAATGTATACTTTGCCCTTTTCTGATTTGTGTTTGTCTTTTTTTTGTGTAAGATTTATCAGCTCGTTGTAGTTATAAAAGGATTAATAAAACTTGTCATTATTTTGTAAACTTAAACACGCTATTTTTCTCATTCATACTCCCTCAAATATCCACTGATTTGATATTATTGTGGTGGTACATGGATGCACCAGCAATTTAAGGTTCCATTTTATAAAATTAATTACTTTGATTATTAATTTGTGTTCTGGAAGTGACTGCAGGCTTAAGCGACAAAAATGCCATGACTGTATTCACTAATTTCATATAAAAAATTAAGGGTGTAGCTCTCAATTTGAAGGTTACTGAGGAGGTAATGCTTTCCATTATGCAAAGATAGCATCACTCAGACATATATTTACGACGGCTTGCAACATCAACAGTAACAAAACAGGCCGGCGGATTTTCGGTTCTCCCATACATGAACGTGAACCAACTGTGCAACATCTAGCAGTGCATCTGGAGAAAGAACAGAGAGTTTACTTCCACCGCCAGAAATATCACAAACAAACCACCTTAGAAAACAACAACAGATTTTTACCAACTGTATCAAAGGGATCCATTCGCGAAAAGATTACTATGTGTGGACGCCCTACTTATTACACATGAAACACAACAAGAAAAATCTTTCAATGACGAAAACAAGGAATTCCAGTAGATGATCATCCAGGAACCATGAAAACTGGGGCTCTAGGCCGTGTACCGGTATACACCGTACACCCGAACAACGCCGAATGTTTCTGTCTCTGGATTGCTACACGAAATACGAGGACCAACAAGTTTCACAGATCTCAAGAATATTGACGGTTACCTATGTCAGACGTACGGATAAACATGCCAGCGCTTAGGACTACTGGAAAACGTGAACCACTTGGAATTAATGCTACAAGAAGCCTCACTCACAGCCTCAGCTGAAGAAATGAGTCACTTATTCACCGTAATTCTAGCAACATGTAGCCATCGATTCCAAAACAGCTGCTGGACTTCCTCAAAGAAAGTATGAATAATGACTTACTGTATCATATCCGACAAGCTCATCCTCAAATGACCATCAAATTTAACAACTACATCTTCAATGGAACACTCACTCACCTAGAAGATAAATGTTTAGCAATAAGCAACCAGACCTTAGTACAACTTGGGATGCAAGCATCACGAAGAGATGCTATCACTGTGTTAAACTACGAAGCTACAAAGGGAAAAAGCTACAACATCAACGTACAACTTCAATACATTGCTCACAACAAAAAACTCCTCAGTGAAAATCAAAATCAACTTACAACGTGGTCATGTACCGGATCGACAAAACACTTGCGGAATTGTTTGCTTGGGTGCATCACGGGGCACAGGGAAAACGTTCCTAATAAATCTACTGCTGGTGGAAACGTGCTAAACAACACATCGCACTTGCGCTGGCATCATCCGACACTGCAACTAAATTTTATGGAAAGAGGAAGAACTGCCCATTCCGCCCTACAGTTACTGTTGAATATAGCCGAAGACAGTTCCCAGTATGTAAAACCTCAGGAGCATCTGGACAGGGTAAACTTTTAAAGCAAGGTAAAATTAACTCCTGGGACGAATGCACAATGTTACATAAAAATCACCAGAGCCATGGACAGAACATTATAACACATGCGAGGAAACTCTGAAGTGGTGCAAGGAGCTCTACTCATACCCTGACGAGATTTTCGACGAACACTTCCAGTTATCCAAAAGTCAACTCCAGCGGACGACAGCAGTGCATGCATAAAAAGATCACATCTCTGACCATACATACAAATACTGAGACTAACAAAAAACATGAGAGCTGAACTATCGAAAGACGAAACAACAGCACATTTTGCTTAACAATTTTTACAAATAGGCGAAGGCACATATAGTACTGATGAGACGACCGGCCTCATTAAACTCAACAGTTATATCTGCAACATAGCCACTGCAGAAAGCAAACTCATCGACCAAATTTATCCGAACAATCTTCACAACTATACCAATCCGGAGTTGCTATTTGGAAACTAAAAATAATATTGTCGATGGTATCAACTTTAATATTCAAAAGAAGATTCTGGTGGAGAGAGAATATACAAATCGATCGACGCGGTGGTAAACGTTGAAGAAAGTGTGAACTTACCTCAATAATTTCTAAACTCATTACACTGGCTTTGACTTAAAACTGGATCTCCGAGCATACTACTCAGAAATCTCAACTCACCAAAACTATGTACAAGGACGATCGTCAGACAGCTATCGAATAACATCATCGAAGCCAAATGTATGACTGGAAAGTACAAGGGATACACACTATTTATCCCCAGAATACCACTGATCTCTACTGAATTGCCATTCCAGTTTAAAAGAGCGCAGTTACCAATTAAATTAGCCTACTGTCTTACAATTAACAAAGAGCAAAGACAAACTTTAAAATATTGCGGCATCAACGTCAAAGTCTACTTCTTCGGCCACGGTCTGCTATACATAGTTTTCCCTCGAATAGGATATTCGGAAAATTTGTACTTATATAACCCGGATAACAAAATGAAAAATGTTGTTTATGAACAAGTATTGTAAGTAGCTGGAATATGTTTTCAATAAAATTTTCTTACGTCTATATACTTAAAACAGCTATCATTATACTCCAACTACCATGCATGCTCATATCAACTCCCTGAGCGAAACCGGGTGCCACATCCGGTAATTCTAATAAATCAGAAGGTTGTTTGAAATTTCCGTTTCCATTACCATAGTAAGACTAATGTTCCAATATTTTGCCTTTCTGAAGCAATAACAAATAAATATTTTGTGAGTAATGCTAGTTCAGATTTTTAACTTATTTTTGCCTAAGTAAGATGTGTATGAGGAGTCAGTGTTGTACAATAGGGCCGATTTTGTAAACAAATGGGTTCTCCCTCGGGCATGGGTGTGTGTGTTTGTCCGTAGGATAATTTAGGTTAAGTGGTGTGTAAGCTTAGGGACTGATGACCTTAGCAGCTAAGTCCCATAAGATTTGACACACATTTTTTGAAACAACTCGTAAGCCACGCGGTAGAACGACGAAACTGCGCTTGCCGAGCACTTACTCTTTTCAGGCGCTGTGGCATTGTCAGCCCCTGTTTGAGAAAACTTATCTATAATGTAATTTCTATATCCCATATATAGGGATAGGAACTGGCTGTTTATTAGCTCAGCCACACCAGAATATCTTCAAAGTAATGATAGATTGTACCGTTGCGTAGTATACGTATTGGTGTCCGTTTAAACGTATATACGTTTGCTAGACGAAGACACTTGACTATTAACGGCCGCTGCACAAAAATCACATATTATAGTTAACGAAATTTAGTTAAAATAAATTTCCGTATTTCGTATTAAAACTAAAAAATATCCTAATCACACAAAATATAAACAGTCATGCATGAAATAACGCATTTTAGCAAACATAGGCTTTATATGGACCTTTTCACTTGCAAATGAAACTAGTGATACCCATCGATATCCAGAGGGTTCAGAATGTGTAAAAGAGGTGATTATATCTCACTGTGTAATGTATAAATCTTAAATTTAGTGCAGGTGATCTCAGCTTAGTGATTTTTTTTTATTGTGTCATCGGTCTTCTGAGAGATTGATGCTACCCGCCACGATTGCCTCTCCTGTGACGTAATACGAGGGTTGAATGAAAAGTAATGCCTTCGCCTTCGTTAACTGGCTTTGGATGGGAATATTTTAGTACGTGGAACGCAGGAATAATCCTTAGAATGTGATCTTTAATTTCCAATATTCACTTTTCCACATAATCACCAGCCAATTGGGTACATTTCTGCCAACAATGAACAAATTTTCTGAAACCGTCACGGATGAAGTCGACACCCTGTTTCCGTAACCACAGTCGCACAGTTCTCTCAACGTCTTCATCAGAAGCATAATGATGTCCCCGCAGATCGTATTTCATTATCGGGAGCAGATGGCAGATCCTGGCAAATTTCAAGTCTGGGCGCTTTCATTTCGGGAGTCAGCATTAGAGATACCCATTGTGGACAGATCTTCCGATAGCCAAGCAAAGCAATATGGGGCCCCACACGTTCTTGTGAAATGCCGATTGTGCTTGCAGTTTCTGCCTGAGTGATACGACGATCATCCTGAATCAATGTGTCAACATTTTGCTTCTGAAACTCGGTTGTTGCTGCCACAGGAAGTCCAACTCTTTGTTTGTCACGCAGGTCAGATGTTCCCGCCTCAACATCTTTAAACTTACTCGACCGACGACGCACAATACTCACATCAGCAAGATCACCGTAAACTGCTTCCATTCTCTAATGAATCTCCTTTGGGGTGGCACCTTCTGCTGTCAAGAATTCAATGACTGCAAGTTGCTTAAATCGCATTCACCGACCGTCTGTGCAGTGTTCCAACTTTATACTGTAATAACACAACCGTTCAATGCTAAATCTTCCCGCCAACTGGAGCTGCAGAGAAGAGGCTGCGGAACGAGCCAGTACCTGCAGCATACCAATGCTGCCAACTGTTAAAGAGTTACGAAGGTGGAGGCATTACTTTTCAGTCAACCCTCGTATTATGGTAAACTAACGTACTTTTGGTAAACGGATTACATACCAAATACCTGACAGTATGGAATATGGACGAAAAATTGTTACGACTTCATTTGACTTCCCAGTGTTGCAGAAGTGTTGCCCTAGAAAATTCGCAGAATTTGTTTCAGTAATTATGAAGCACATCAAGAGTGTATGACAGGATACTATTCTTCCTGGCTGATTAAAACTGTACCAGACCGTGACTCGAACCTGGGGCCCTTGAACGTTCAAGTTCCGATTCGGCACACAGTTTTAATCGGCCAGGAAGTTTCAAATCAGCGCATACAGTGATTTAGAGTAAAAATTCGCTCTGGATGACAAGTTACGTTATATTAAAATGCGGTCATTAGTGACGTTCACGTTCTTAGTCAATGTATTGTAAATTACGAAGTCCAGCAGCAGGAGACGAAACTTTAGGCCAAACGCTAGTATAGTGTCAGGGCTCCGGTGTACTGACCACATTAGAATGAAAATTTTAATGTCGATAAAAGGGGTGTGGTGGTGTGGATGCAGATAGCCTTTCTCTTATCTGTAAAGACCTCAACTCGTAGCATGCCTAGTAGCACGAGAGCCTACGACCAAAATTTTTGACTTGTACCAATACGACAAAAACATATCAAGTCGATAGATTCGATTACACCAAACCAAAAGATACTAATTTTAGAAATTTTTCGAGTCACATCTGATCGGACGGCACTTTCAAAAATGTCAACAAATTTTACCTGTTGTGTCATAGCAGCATGTCTGATTTTTCAGACGCTTAGAGCGTAGCGTAATCCTGGGGAACCGTTTGAACAAATAAAAGATGCAACCAAAAAGCCAAATCATAGAAAACCACCTAAAAATCTCTTTTATTATCAGATTTGGGTCAATTAATAAGTAGAAACAATTTTGCAGAAGAAAATATGAGCACCTTCCATTCTGCGACTGTTACAAAACGGTTAAAAAATTTTACCGGTCGGCAACAAAACATTATGTCAGAAAAATTTTGGATATGATAAAATAAGTTGCTCAGGCGCAGAAAAAATAATCGAATTTACTGCAGCACCTTCCTAATCACAGCCTTTCACTACTTTCGTATGAAAGTCTATGTTGCAAGTAAATGAACATTCTGCAACCCTGAAATTCTGACGTGATTAGTATAGAGCTTACTCGAAACCATCGTACTGCAGGATTTCTGAAATAAATTACACAAAAAGAAAGTGGATAAACTTACAAAAATACAGTTCATTTAAAGAGAAAAATGAGAATATTTTTAATCACTGTCGGACTCATCAACATTATCGTCCTCATCAAAATCACCCTACAGGTCACTACCAATTTCTTCAGTGTCTTCTTCTGTAAAACGAGTATAATCAGACAAAATCACTCATTTATTTATAAAAAATATTATGGTGAAATTCACGTCGGCTATCCGTTTTGTGGATGTTGATTCTTCGTCTAAAATAACGTCGCTCATTTCTGGTAATTGACGAGTAATTGGAGAGTCATGAAAAATAGTTAAAGCCCCTCGTTGTCATACCATACGAAATCTGTGGGGTTTCGACATGTTAGGTTTGCTCCATATTTGCGAAATGTATTTTCTTTTCAATAATTGCTGTTCCATTTCTGTTTTACACGGTGGTAGAATCCTGGTGTCAAAATTAGATAAAAACAAATTTAGAACTTTACACGAATATTCACGTTTCATGTTATATGTTGGTATAGAAAACGTTTAATCTAACCGAATCGGCATCATTAACTTTTTTTCTTTGATCCGCACTTTAATTCTTCTAAGACGTTAAATATATTCCCAATATCAGAAGCACATCTGCAAAATCTGTGAAAGCCTTTTGGTACTGCGTTGGATTTTTCAACATTTTTATGTCCTTTTTTTCCTTGTGATAGAAAGCAGGAATGCAATCACAGGCGGTCACAGCATGAAGAGCAGGCGAAGATTTAGCTAGCGCAATTCGATTGTTTCACGCAGATGGATAACATCAATTTAATCCGGGAAGTATCGATACCAACATCCATTTATCCATTTTCCCTAGCATTATGCGAGTAATTCAAATCTCAGTGTTGAATACTGCATAGATACTCAGCCTCGTTAACTAATTTGACAAACTTGGTAACAATCTAAGTATGTGCGTCCTCGTGTTCTTGACAAGTTATATCTTCATTAATCGTTTGATTAATAGTATTATATTCAGTACAATATTCATAACACATGTCGTGATTTATGTGGACGGTTTTGTTTGCGATAATTTTCGCCATGTCCTATTGTGACCAATTATTATTTCAAAATTCGACCAGAGCTGATTTAAATTTTACATTTTATTCAATTATTTTGCGAAATCCAAAGGTCTAGCTTGTTGCGTTCGTGAGCTGTGAATCGAGGGACAAGAGCGTAACAAGTAAATAGCAATCTCAAAGTAGGAGGGTAACAAACGCTGGGATGTTCTTTTCATCACTGTAAGTATGGTTGACACCTGAAATGTCTGAAAACAATCATTTTGTTAGTAAAATGACAGAATCTATGTGCATTTTTAACATGAAACATATTGTGATAATATCGTCTGCCTTTTTGGACTTAGCAGAAAAGGACCCCCGTGAACCTGTGACATTTTTGACCGTTACTGCCCATCTACTCTTGATTCAGGATCATCTAATCTAACGATTTTGTACAGTTTTGGCCGTTGAATGATCAGACATGGTGGTTCATGATTCGTAGCAAATACGTTAAGTGCTCGTCTAGATTGTTCGACTCCAAGGTTCCCCGCAGGGGTGGTGTTCATGTTCATTAAAGTGTATCAAGACTCGTGCTACTGATAGAACGTCATCGTGTGTCTTCATTGTTGTTTACTATGACGTATTTCTGTCAGTCACGACAGGCAGGACAGTTGCCTCGAAAAACATTATCTGATATCTTGTTCCATCTTGGCATCGGGACATTTTGAATAATTATTTTTTAAATGTTGTAGAGAAAATAGGATCTAAATGTTCATTAGAAGAAGCAAGGCAGTTAATGGAAGAGACCTTACCCACACCATTTGATACAACTGAAATTCCACCCACCTCCACTGCTGAAATTAGGAAGATAATAAACACTCTCAAGAATAAAAGCTCACATGGAATTGATGGCATTTCCAGCAGGATAATAAAAGCTTGTTCCCAAGAAATAAGTGGGATTATTAGCCGCATATGTAACAGCTCTCTGAAGCAGGGCATTTTCCCAGATAGACTGAAGTATGCCATTGTTAAACCACTGCACAGAAAAGGGGATACGACTGATGTCAACAACTACCGACCAATCTCTCTTCTGACTGCCTTATCCAAAATTCTTGAAAGAGTAACGTATTGTAGAGTAGCTTCACACCTTTGTAAAAATAAAGTTTTAACAAAATGTCAGTTTGGTTTCCAGAAGGGTTATTCAACGGAAAATGCTATATATACTTTCACTAATGAAATATTAAATGCTCTGAGTAACCGGAAGTCACCCGTTGGGATTTTTTATTATCTGTCGAAGGCTTTTGATTGTGTAAATCACGAAATACTTCTAGACAAGCTCAAGTACTGTGGTCTGAATGGGACAGTGCTCAAATGGTTTAAATCATACTTAACGGGAAGAGTGCAGAAAGTAGAAATAAACAGTTCACATAATATGCAAAAAAACTGATGATTTCTCAAACTGGGGAGCAATCAAGAATGGGGTGCCGCAAGGTTCGGTCTTGGGTCCTCTGCTGTTCTTAATATACAGGGTGTTACAAAAAGGTGCGGCCAAACTTTCAGGAAATATTCCTCACACACAAAGAAAGAAAATATGTTATGTGGACATGTGTCCGGAAACGCTTACTTTCCATGTTAGAGCTCTTTTTATTACTTCTCTTCAAATCACATTAATCATGGAATGGAGACACACTGCAAGAGAACGTACCAGCGTGACTTCAAACACTTTGTTACAGGAAATGTTCAAAATGTCCTCCGTTAGCGAGGATACATGCATCCACCCTCCGTCGCATGGAATCCCTGATGGGCCGATGCAGCCCTGGAGAAAGGCGTATTGTATCACAGCCGTCCACAATACGAGCACGAAGAGTCTCTACATTTGGTACCGGGGATGCGTAGACAAGAGCTTTCAAATGCCCCCATAAATGAAAGTCAAGAGGGTTGAAGTCAGGAGAGCGTGGAGGCCATGGAATTGGTCCGCCTCTACCAATCCATCGGTCACCGAATCTGTTGTTGAGAAGCATACGAACACTTCGACTGAAATGTGCAGGAGCTCCATCGTGCATGAACCACATGTTGTGTCGTACTTGTAAAGGCACATGTTCTAGCAGCACGGGTAGAGTATCCCGTATGAAATCATGATAACGTGCTCCATTGAGCGTAGGCGGAAGAACATGGGGCCCAATCAAGACATCACTAACAACGCCTGCCCAAACGTTCACAGAAAATCTGTGTTGATGACGTGATTGCACAATTGCATGCGGATTCTCATCAGCCCACACATGTTGATTGTGAAAATTTACAATTTGATCACGTTGTACAGTACATACTGACGAAACTAAAATGAGCTCTAACATGGAAATTAAGCGTTTCCGGACACATGTCCACATAACATCTTTTCTTTATTTGTGTGTGAGAAATGTTTCCTGAAAGTTTGGCCGTACCTTTTTGTAACACCCTGTATATTAATGACTTGCCATTCTATATTCACGAAGATGCAGAGCTGGTACTTTTTGCCGATGATACAAGTATAGCTATCACAGCCGACAGACGAGAATTAACTGGTGAAATTGTAAATGATGTTTTTCAAAAAATCATTAAGTGGTTCTCTGCAAATGGGCTCTCATTAAACTTTGACAAAACACAGTATACACAGTTCCACACAGTAAATGGAAAGACCCCATTAATAAATATAGACTTCGATCAGAAATCGGTAGCTAAGGTAGAATATTCAAAGTTTCAAGGTGTATGCATTGATGAGGGGTTGAACTGGAAAAACACACTGAGGATCTGCTGAAACGTTTGAGTTCAGCTACTTATGCTATTAGGCTCACTGCAAATTTTGGCGATATACACCTGAGTAAATTAGCTTACCATGCCTATTTTCATTCTCTGCTTTCGTATGGCTTCATATTCTGGGGTAACTCATCATTGAGTAAAAAAGCGTTCATTGCACAAAAGCGTGTAATCAGAATAATTGCTGGAGCTCATCCAAGATCATCCTGCAGACACTTATTTAAAGAGCTAGAAATCTTCACTGTAGCCTCACAGTATGTATATTCACTTACGAAATTTGTTATTAACAATCCGAACGAATTCAAAAGTAATAGCCGTGTACATGGCTACAACACTAGGAGAGAGGATGATCTTTACTACTCAAGGTTAAATCTAACTTTGGTTCAGAAGGGGGTAAATTATGCTGCCACAAAAGTCTTTGGTCACTTACCTAATAGCATCAAAAGTCTGACAGATAGCCATATAGCATTTAAAAGGAAATTAAAATAATTTCTTACTCATTAGATGCATTTTTGATATAGTACGTGGGTAATTCCCCAACCTCAAAAAAAAAAAAAAAGTATTGAGTGGCATGTAATATTTTGTCTAATGTAATATCTTGTATGGACACCTTTTATTAACCTGACACGTTCCACATCATTACGAAGTGTCGTATTCACGATCTATGGATTAAGTACTAATCTAATCTAAACTAACCTCTGCTGCGACTGGTTCCCCAGCGGACATGTAAACTCGTGTCTTTGCCGGATACCCAGGCGGTGGACACCGAAATGTCGCCTCACTAAGGCGACAACTGACGGAAACGTCGGTCATGCTAGCCTCAACTGGTGCTTTTACAACACGACTTTCTAAAACGCATGGATCACGGCAACCATGTCAGTACAGTACTTCTTGGCTTCCGAAAAGCATTTCACTCATGCTACCGCCTGTTAATGAGTTGTAGGAACGAGTCACCACTCCTGCAATCTAGACTTCTCTTAAATAGCCCATGTTACACAGGAAAGCAGACTCGCCAGGCGAAGCGAGTCCACCAGCAAATGTATGACGGCCTCTTGAAGTTGAGAATTTGTCTGAATTTATATTTGTGAACCAGAGTTCTATTCATTTCAGTATTTGTGTAATATGTGAGTCTGGCGTTCGTCTGGGAGTAGCGCCCCTGATTACATCGACATCAGTGGTACCTTGGTCTTTGTTATCAACGTACGCACTGACGACAAAGACTACTACAACAATATCAAACGATATTTGTGACTGGACTGGGAATTTCTTGATAGGTAGAGCACAAGCTTATATATCTCAGATGAAGAGTCATCAACAGATGTAGATGTAACACCAGGTATGTCCCAAGGAAGTCTGTTGAGACGATTAATGTTCATGTTAAATATTAATGATCAGTCAGACAACATTAATAGTAACCTCAGACTGCACAAATATCCAGTCATATCTTGATAAGATTTCAAGATGAAGAAAAGATGGACAGCTTACTTTAAACCTCTACAAATGTAAAGTTGTGCACTTAACAGATGCAAAAATGTAATATCCAATATGTACGACGCCTGAATTACAATCGGAATCAGTCAACCCATACAAATACCAGGAAGTAGACTAAACCCCCCACCCCCTCCCCCTCCTTCCTCAAACGACGTGTATGACGTCATGCGCTAAACTTAGTCAACAAGCTGTCAAACGAATCAAGACTTGTTCTAAATTTAGGAATCATGAGCATGCAACGGAGGCCTGTGCTAAGATGTGTGCCTATGTTTAGTCAGCAAGGTCTCAGACAAGTAAAGACATTTCGACGTATTCAAACTTACACTTGTCTTATTTCTCATATTATACAGATATGGGTTGCACATGTATCAGGTTGCTATCAGAAGGGGAGCAACTTTGTACTTGCGGACTGCCAAAACCAATTGGAGAAGAGATTGTCTGTAATGTAAAAGGAGTAAAACTATGGTGTATTTAAACGTTTTCTACGTGTTAAAGCCTCCACGATGAGCTGCTGCCTGCAATACTGCAGCGACTTCGTGTAGACGGCTTTTACCTTTAGACCTGGATTTAGCGCAAAATTTTGCTGGGATTTTTAAGAAAATTGAAATATATGATTGCCTAACATAAAACCATGACTTCATTGTGCAAGAAGACTACTAAGGAAACAGCAAGACGATTTTTAAAAACGATAAGGAGGTTGGAACAGACAGTTTAATGTGGAAGAGTTCCAAGTGTTGAATAAAGATATACTCTGCGTTAAATTTATAAGTCAAATCACAAGCCCAGGAGTGAATCATCACATCGGTAGCCATCTTACCTATTTTATGAAGTGTCCCTAATGATTTTCTACGAGGAAATTTCACATCTTCCTTGGCTAAACAACATGGTTTTACCAAACTGGAAGCTATGATTTATAACTTGTGCTCGACCCTATGAAATAATTTCTAAGTGTATTAAAGATCGACTTCCACTGCTTGACAGTATAAGTTAGCATTACCAACAGGAGATGGTAAGCGTTTTGTACAGCAGGGAAAAGCTAATAATGTTTGGCTAACATTGAAAAGTATTGGAAGGTGGACAGTTGAAAGCATAGCAATTCTAATTTCTTACCTTTACGAATGTGTATTAAATCCAGATGTTTAAATTACTATTAAGCATGTTATCTTATTGATTTGTCATGTTGTTTACCACTGCTGTGACAGCATAAGTTAGGATGATCACCAGAGAATGGCAAACGTTTTGTACTGAAAAAAAGTAACTATCCTAGCTAAGCCACTATAATATATGGTTAATACTGAAAAACAGTTCAAAGTGGATAGTTGATAGCACAACAACCTTCGTTTTTTACCTGTATGTATGTGTATTAAATCCAGATGTTAGAACTACTAATCAGAATGTTAATTCATTGAAGTCTCATGCAGTTTTCACTGTGCCACAACATGAGTTAGTCAGTTATCACCAAGTGTGTCTCAACCTGTAAGTTAGATCGGTAGTGCCAGTAAATGACCCTCATGCGTTTTCTACTCTTATAGAAAAAGTCTTTATGTGTTTCCACAAATAACACAGTTTTAAATTATGTTTTACTTGGATGTGAAGATCGAATTTTTGTACTCAATGAGAAATCGAAATTTCCTCTATCTGGAACGTTGTTTATCCTTGTCTTTGACAGAAGCAAACCGAATAGCTACCATGCGTATCTTAGTGTTTACGATGCTAGCATATCGCATTTGATGCTTTTCGTAGATATACTTGCCTATTACGAAAATATACGGTTTAAGTGATATATCATATTAAACAGTTGTCTAAACCACACCATGCTTTGTTATGTGAAAGTCCTGGAAAGCGTGACGTCGGTCGATAAACTTCCTATTGATCTTAGTATTATTTGGCAGTTGATTATGGAAAGGAAAGGAGCTACAGTTCAAAAACTTTTTAGAGAGCCTCAATAAGAGAGCCACGTGAATTCTGGACCGTTGTAGAACAATAATAACATTGTGACACTGAATTTGAGGGCCCTTCGTGCCTTGCACCAAGTGGAGTACAAATATCGAACGTGAGGCGTTGTTAGGTGGAATACAGAGAATAAGACGGTCGACTCTAGAGGATAGGAACTGGATGTTTGTTTTTAATGGATGGTAAAATGGTGGTAAAATAACGTTATTGGGAGAGCAAAATGTACGTGTGTGTGTGTGCGTGTGTGTCAGGTTGCTGAGAATGCTGACGAATTATGTCAGGAAATGTATCCACAATTTATGAGTACGATTATGCATCAGCCGTGCCGTTTACTCGAAAAGCACGGAAATTTGTACCAGACAAGGTCTCGAATCTGATTTGACCCATTATCGTGAGCAGTTGCCTTAACCACTCCTGCTATCCGAGCATGTCTCCAGGACATGCATGCACGTCTGGGGAACATTTGCATCTAACTACACAGACACTGTAATGTACAGACACTGTAATAACTGATACTGTGCCAGGTTGTTGTGAAGTCAACAAGGTCTCTGACAAGTGTAGACTTGATAAATCTGTGTCTGTGTTCTGCTGATGAAGCTATGTCAGGTTGCCCTAAATTCTGACAAGACGGCGGCTCTAGGTTGTTTAATTTTAATGGCTGGTAAAACAAAGGGCTGTATTTGGGAAATCTAAATACTCTGCTCAACAAAAGTTTGGAATTCTATTGCAAAACGTAGTCCATGATACTAGAGGTCTCATCGACCTAGGTACTTCATGCATTGTCTAATTAGAGCCCATAAACTGGACGGCGTTTACTACTGGCACGCTTCGTGGCCGTTTCCAAGTTATGTAAACATAACGCTGCCACAGCGTCACATCGCGAGCAATCCAGTATCAACAACAGCTTCGTTCAGTTTGTGTTCAGCACTGCATTGCCATGCCACTTAGAGGTGTACAGCACTTTGATAGCGTCAGGATAGTTGCTTTACTTTCAACAGGTCATACACAGCAAGATGTTGCCGATCGGTTACATGTTACTCAAAGTGGTGTGTCTAATGTGTGGAGAAAGTACAGAGAGACGGGAAATGTGAAAGATAGACCTCCCAGTGGTCGTCCTTGTATGATAACACCAAAGCAGGATCTTTTCCTCCAACGGTCGCCTTGCAGGCGCCCAACATCTACTGCTAGACATATTGGAAAGACTTCTCCCGGTAACGGGGTTTCGTATCTCAGAGAAAACAGTGCGTAAGAGATTGCATTAGGGTGATCTCCATTCCAGAAGACGAACGAGAAGTTTTGCACTGAACCAATGGAGCCAACGCAAAAGAAGGACCTGTGCAATGGCCATCAACATTGGACCATTGTAGGATGGGGTAATGTGATGTTCGTTGACGAGACCAGGATTGGTTGGCGACTGGACACTAGAAGTGTTAGGGTTTGGAGAAGCACTAGGTGACACCAGGAACGCTGATACGTTCATGAACTCCATACATTTGCAAGTGGATGTGTAATATTCTGGACGGGAGTAATGATGGGATGGCAGGCCCCTCTAATCCCCATCTATGGCAGTTTGACTGGTCCCCGATACTTCCAAGACGTCCTACAAACTATTGTAAGCCCCTACAGACGTGAAGTCGGTGGCAAATTCATCCTAGTCGAAGACAATGCAAGACCGCACCTTACTCCAGCAATGTCTCTGTATCTTCAAAGATGCAACATCAACCGAATTCATTGGCCAGCGCAGTCACAAGATATGAATGTAACTGAGCATGCATGGGACTTGTTGAAGGTGACCATCGTATTGCATCCGAATTCATTTGACAATCTTCAGGACCTCACTGAAGCTGCCAATGAGGAGCGGGAACTCATACCCCAAGGTAAACTTGGGGTATGAGTCCATCAGACTCATCCAGACCATGCCTCGCAGAGTGGAACAACTCACTACTAAAGACTGATAATCATCATCATCATCATCATGAGATAAAGATTTTCACTGTTTTTGTTTTCACTATATACGCTTAGGAGAGAGCTTGCGTTGTTCTGTAATTATTTTTTCTAACTAACCAAAATAGTTCTTGTTTTCAGGAGGAACTATGTTTATTTTGTTAATAAGGTGTTATACAAATGTCAGTGGGTGTACTATAAGAAGTCATAGTTGTAAACTCTGTGATATTCCAATCTTTCGTTGAGGCGTGTTTGTGTAAGTCCGCTTACAAGCTCTCTGACTGATTTATTTCCAAGAAAGGGGCATGGATTAAAGGAGTAAAGAAATAAGAAATGTGATTAGGATATCTAATGCGCATATGTTGCCTGAGAAGCTCTCTAATTTGCCTATTTGAAAGAAAGGGACTTGACTTAGGAGAGGGAAGGGCATGATGATTCCATCTCGTCGGCGCTGCCACAGCCGTGCCCCTGCATGTAAGCAATCTGTGAGAGACAATTAAATCATTTTTATCCATAAAACTTGTTGCTCTGCTACTCCAACGTTAAACATAACCCATATTTCTCTAGTATTTGTGCCACCTCCGACTACGGTAAGTTAGTTTGCATGCCACTTTATTCTCCAAAAGTTGTCTGAGTAATTTTGAAATCGATATACGTAAAAATATGAACACTTTTAGAAAAATTCACATTGGGGGAGACATGTCATGACACCGATAACCCCATCCTTGGATCTGGTCTTGAAATACTGGGAATATTAAGTGTACAACGGAATTTAACTACAAAGCTCATGTGACACATGTTATATTACTGGTCAACTGTACGAGACCCATACCGAGTAATGGAAACAGGTACACAAAATAAGACAGCCTAGTAGTCACAGATTCGTTTGACATAGCGCCAGGGAAATATGAAAATCCTGAATTGGCAGATGCTAGAAGGTAGATGCCAACTATCACAGAACCACAGTTTATTCCCGACTGGGAATAAACTACAGCCCCTAGGTATGCTTCTGTAGGTCGCGAAGAAGACTAAGAATATCACATTCTCCTTGCCAACGAGAACTGTTTTTGGGGGGATATCCATGGAGGCGCAAATGAGCGGTGTGCATTACTAGCCTCGCTCCAAGGACACTGCACGCTTAATATTTAGTGCTCTGTGTGACCAGGTTACAGTGGTGTGTATGTCTGACCGACGTGGACCGAATAAATTATTCGTGACTCGGAAGGTCATGCGTTGGTGGGAGGCTCAGTGGCTGGAAGTGAGGGATAATAAGTTGCGAGCGGTGAAGGATTCTGTCCGACCGTGGCTTACCACCTTCCGACCACGACGAGCTGACGAAGTAGCCCTTACACGGCTTCGAATAGGACATTGTCCATTGACACATGGTTTTCTGTTACGTCGTGTGGAGCCACCAACGCGTCAGACATGTGAGACACAGCTGTCGATACGACATATTTTAACTGAGTGTGTTTTATATGCGGATTTGAGGGAAGATTTAAGTTTCCCACCAGACCTGCCCCCTATTTTAACTAATAAGGAGGCGAGCGTGGCTAGAGTTTTACGTTTTTGTGTGATGTCTGGACTTCTTCCCAAAATATTGTGATTGAGCTCTTAATGTGCTGTAAAGTGGTTTGGTCACCCATTATTTGTAAGTGGTCACCCAGCCACAGTTAATTATTTTTACCTGTTTCGTACTGGTATTTTATTTTTAGTTTTATCTACCTGTTTTGATGTGCTGTGTCCAATTTGGAAATTTGAGCATTTACAATTCTCGCAAAGATCGGCTCTGAATTGATCCTTGTTTAAAAAATCTTGGCTGCACTCGTCAACATTTATTTTGGGAACGGGTGCTGATAACCTCGTTATTGTGCGCCCTAACACACTAATAATCAATCAATCAACCGAATGAATTCACAGGCTTTTACAGTGGAGTATTTGTTCTGAGCGAGCTCCTGCGTTCCAAAGTGTTATTTACGTAGCACCACTAATGGCTGGAGTGATTTAGATGCGGTCTTCGGCTGCGCGAGGTTACCGGCAAATGAACTACTTGTTGGAAACAAACGGAGCTCCTCTTCAGAGCCGTTATGGCATTCGCTGTGTTAATTTTCAGTAGTTCTTGGTCGCCCTATGTGGGAACATTAGTGCTGGCCGAAGCATGATGGCGGCATGTAAGAAACGTCAAACAGGTGCGTAATGTACTGCGTGCTTGAATATAAAAACGATTAGCGTTTCTGCGTGGCAGCACAGCTTAGGTAAGAGTAACATCAACCACATTCTGTATATAAAGAAAGATTACGCAGAGGGTTTTTTCATTGACAAAACGCATTTGATTGTTAGAAGAGAGCGTTATGCTTTGTATAAAGATGGTGAAACGTTTACCAGTAGTTTTGCAGCCTAGCGTGACTACGAGCTGTCGGTCCATGATACTGCTGCTCGCGTTGATCAATATCTTGCGACTGTCATGCCAATATGGAATCAGAATTTTCATACTCAGCGCCATGCAAGGTCTCACTGGCACTAACGCCCGAGAGGATGGACATATTATTTGCTCTGCCATGCAGGATAATAGAGCACGTCGGGAAATGCACTGGTTCGCATGAAGAGAAGTATCCACTTTCTTTCAATTTTATTATTATCTTCTGAACTTTACATAGTTAATTCAGTATCAAAAATCTGATCAACGTGAAACGTCCCCTTAGAAAAATTATACATGACTGTGCTTATACTGACACACAATATCTTTTAGCGCAACGCAATCTGACTTTCAGAATTCCCTACAAAAGAATGGCCCTGACTAACATTAAACTATACCTTTCACAAATCACTTACCTCACAAAAATCTTCGTTACTCGAACTACTGCAATACAGCGAGCGCCACTACTGCCAGCTAAATAAAAGATTCAAACTACTGAAGGCACTAACTACTGATAGGCATAGTTAGCAAATGAAAGATTTTAATAGAGAACAAACAATGTATTTACCTTAATAATGTTGAAAACTCATAATATACATATCAGTTCATGACACCCAGTTTTAAAAATTTCAAAACTCCGCCATCTCTCTCCCCACATCCACCACTGCTGGCGGCTCACCTCCAACTGCGCAACGCTACGCGCTGTTAACAGCCCAGCTGCCCAACACTACAATGGCAGACAACAATGCAAACCAGCCACAGACTGCACACAGCACAGCGAGTGATTTTCATACAGAGGTGGCGTTACCAATAAAAAAACCTAAACAGCCTACTTACAAACGGAAATATTTTTATTCCTGACACAGTAATAACATAAAATTATTAATGAAAGAGATAACAGAAACATACAAATTAGTAATTTACAAAAAATGTATTTCGGTTTCATTCATGAAACGGCTTTCAGCTCCCATTCCATGATCCCTGTCCATTCCCGTAATTCGCAGCTGGAAGTTCATTGTGACTGGGTGTTCCTAAGAAGCCGACTGTGTGTAGAGGCATGCCTCGTTCGACAAACTGCAGCAGCTTTCTTCTAGGTCTTGACATGCCATTTTAGTGCAATGCCATTTTAGTGCATCTTTCTATTGATATGAACGCGTCGGTTTGGTGCTGTTGTTATACAGCTTGCTGTCCAGCCTTGTTACTGACATTAGTCACAACCATTCAAAGGCTGTATCTAATGCAATGTCTAGGAACATAAGGATTTCCTTTAACGTGGAGTTTTCCTTGTTTTTCAACGTTGTTCCCACATGTAAGTTAGAATTGTAATTTTATGATGTGCCGCAGCTGAAAGATGGAGTGCGCTGTTCATTTGGATCGTTTGTTGGTTTACCTATACGGTTATAAGATTTTTTGTCTGTTTTTATCGTCATTCGCCTAAGTAGTTTACGGCAAAGGATAAAATGTGGTACGCCCATAGCAATCAAGCCTGTGGAGCTAGCGAGAAAAGATTGAGAATATTAATTTTCTTGTGTTATCGGATGTTTCATCGATCTTGCACGATCTGTCTTTTCCCGTCTGTGATAGAGAGAGGACGTGAATTTCTGTTTAGTTCACCAATAGTGCGAAATATATCACTTCGTACATTACAAAGACAGCATCACTACTAGTTTCTTATTTCACCTGATCTATCTGCGTTACTGGTATCAGAGAAGCAAAAAAGCTGGATATCGTAATTTTGTTTTCAAAGAAGAAGAGGAGCTTAATAACTTCAAGCCTCGAAGAACTATCGTCTAATAATCCGATATTGTATGTTACAGATTTTTCGTGTATACGAAAAATCATAAGCATGACTGTCTGGAGTGCGTGTGTGTAAGTTACCTGAGACACATGCTGACGGGCCTACTGACTTGTCGCACCTCTTGTTTGGCGCCAAAAAATTTCCATTGTAATTATTATTCTTAAACTTACTAATTAATTAGTAGACTGTGCAGGTGGCCATCCATTTGGTGGCTGAGCCTTGTGTACATGTAATGCCTTGAAGGATGGTACGGGTGATAGCTGTTGCGTTAAAATGGTTCGGCACGGTTCTGTCGACCAGGCTGAGTATTTGTTTACCAGTCTGCCAAATGGGTGCGACCTTTTGACATAAGACCCTGTGCTCCACAATATGTAGTTTACTGCGTGTGTCGTAGTCCTCTGTTCGGAGCAAGTGAATGGCTGCCAGTTTTTCATTGGCCGGTATCGCCCTGTTAACAACTTTGAACCACGCGCTGTGGGTTTCTGGTGATAAACGCACTGAGACATTTTGCCATACGATGTTTCATCAGTACTGCGCAAATTCTGACAGTGTTATTCCTGACGACGGTGACAGCTTCAGGTATTTTCTTTTCTGCGTTGCAGATCTTCTGCATTTAATACTGTCCCGTGTCGACGAGGGCAGTTGGAATATTTGTGTATTCCATCGTTGCTGTTGCGGACTCTGGTCTGTGTCTGGCGAATGAGGGCGCTGTCGTACTGGCCGGGTCATTGTCTATGACTTTCGATGTCTCGTGTGTCAGCAGAGACCGCTTTCTCGTTTGAGGGCATTGCTGCAGCACATAAGCAACGTAGATCGACTACAATGCGGGTAGACAAGCACCGACATGTAAGCATGGATTAGTGTTGCATTCGTCCATTTCCGACATGTGCGCGATAAATGTGGAAACACGAAGTATGGCGACGTTATTTCCAAATGCGTCTAAAAATGGTTCAAATGGCTCTGAGCACTATGCGACTTAACTTCTGAGGTCATCAGTCCCCTAGAACTTAGAACTACTCAAACCTAACTAACCTAAGGACATCACACACATCCATGCCCGAGGCAGGATTCGAACCTGCGACCGTAGCGGTTGCACGGTTCCAGGCTGTAGCGCCTAGAACCGCTCGGCCACCCCGGTCGGCAAATGCGTCTAAACAGAGCCAATGTGCCGTTCTTCTTTTCTAGGCAGCCGAAGGGAAAACACCGGTAAAAATCCATCGGAGAATGAGGGACTGGTGTGGGTTAGCATATCTGTCGAAAACTACCGTTGTGCAATAGTGCACGAAGTTCCGTGCTGGTTGCTATTCGACACAAGACGGCAGTCGATCTGGGAGTCCAACCTCATCCACTACAGACCAAATCAATGGAAGACACTCGAGAGTGCTGATCCCGGCTCATGCCGTAATCACGCCTTCAGTCGCTTAACTAAGGTGTCGAAGGTTCGACGATTCCCGTCGGACGCGGATGTGTAGTAGTCAGAGAGTCTTCTTCACGCAATAGGACACGGTGCTTTACGAAACGGGTATCTTCAACCTGATGCGTCGGTTGGATTATTTCCTCAATGTTCAGGGTAGCGTCGCCTCAGTTCGTGCCGATTCTGGACGTACAGCCTTCGAACAGAGCATTTTTATCTCCCCTTATAGTTCGTCCCAGATCACTGGGCAGATGCGGAATTCGAGATATGTAACAAGCCATTAACAGTAAGAATTTGTTTATTTACTTTACCTTTTTTGTCAATGTCAGGTTTCTTGTTGCATTTGCTTTAATTATTTCCCTGTTATAATATAGTATTGCTTACTAGTTACAAGCTGCCATTTATCGAATACTGGCCGGGACACGTACTCCGAGGATTTTGTGTTTCTTTTTTATTACGTAACAAAGCCGCTGGAATTGCCTTGTACTTGTCCCTTAGCTATGGGCATAGTTTTTGTAGGGTTTATCGTTAAACACGATGCTCTTTCGTGTAATTTAAACCTTGCTTTAGCTTGTACGAGTTTTAGACATTTGTAATAAATACCACCAGGTTATCCGCTTAAGAATTACAAAATCTGCTTGAGTTTCCAAATGTCACACCCGTGCTGGATGACTAGATTTTGCGTAGTAATGGGTTGAGCTATATGACAAACTGTGGTGTAGATAATATGCGCATCCTTGTTTACTGCGCACTTGACAGAGAACGGATCTGCTGCATCTTCATTTACGAATATTCAAGAAATTGAATTTCTCAGTAGATTAAAGATTGTTGCCCATAAATTATTCTTAAATCCAAGGGTGTTCATGGCTGAATCTGTTCGAAGATTTTCTGAAGTTCGTTTTTATGTAGTACCACTATCTAATCTTTGAGGAAAACTTGTAAGTCTTCAGCAAATGTATTGGCAAGTAGTGCGGAAGATGCCCTACTGTGTAACAGCCGCAAGTCGGTAGCTGCCAGTGTGGTAACGTGTGGTCACAATAACAGACATGCAAGGTGGATTGCGAAGCCAGGATACCTGAGTGCAGCATTAAATTGTACTGCACAGCAGTAACCGGGATGCTGACGTCAATAGCGGTGACCTCTAAAGGCTGTCAGCTGACCACAGGCCTTCCGTCAGCAATGCGGAGTCCCGGGTCAGTAGGCGAAATTCGCCGCCCACTCATCGACACTGGAGAGGGAAAACAGTTAGAGGAGGGCTCGCCTCACCACGTCATGTATTAAAATCAATAAAAGCAGTTCTCAACTATCAACAGTATTTCCACTGGTTCCTCAACCCCACGACTCTCCCGCACCCTTGAAATATTTCTTATGTGGAAGTGAGGGTGGTTGTTGCTCATCCAATACAGTCGCGGTACGTCACAAGTGCATCCAGTTTTGATAAGCCTGGTATGCCGCACGGTTTTTTGGTGTTAATAAGTTTGTACATCATTTCCTTTGGGCGTCCGAAAAATCATCGCGCTCTGGTTTTACAGTCACAGCTTAGAACACTGATGTGCTGAAGGTTTTCGATGCAGTATTTCTTTTGACCTTCTGGCATTAGAGCACTTGGACCTTCAAGGAACTATGGTGGCACGTACTCTCCACACGCACTTTCATTGGCGATCTAAAGGTACATACCTCTCACGATGTCGACAATGACAGTGCGGTGACATCTGGTGCACCAAGGAGTGTAAACACAGGGGTGATTATCACGGCTCCCCTTGACAAGGCGGCAGGGAAAGGTGTGCCAATGGTCGTATGCCCAGTAAAACTGAATGCAGAGGTTGTACGTCATTGTCTTTTCAGACGAGTCCCGGTTCTACATTGACCAGCAAGAACATTATGATCACGGATCTACTATAGGTATAAATAAATACAGGCGATAGCAGCGTCTCCTGGTGAGGAATCATTGCTAGTCAGAAGCACGCAAAGTGCATGTAGTATCACTGAGTATGCTGTCCGTACGTAGAATGGAGAAGGCGCGCGATCTACCTGACTTTGACGGAAGGCAGATTGTGATGGTGCGGAGGCTCGGCACGAGCGTTTCGGAAACTGGACAACTTCTTGGGTATTCGAGGAGTACTGCATGAGTGTCTTCAACATGTGGCGAAATCAAGGTGAAGCCACATCCAGATATCGTGGTGTTGAGCGACCAACCCTCATTACAGATGTAGGACATCAGAGGTTGGGCAGATTACTAAAATAAGATAGACAGCGGTCTGTGGTGGACTGTGGCGGAACTAACATCAGACTTTAATTCTGGGCGTAATACAAATGTGTCTGAACACGCAGTGAACCGAAAACTCAGAACGATGGGCCTTCGCAGCACACAAACCATGCATGTGCCAATGTTAACACCACGACATCGGCAACTATGACTGAAATTGGCATGTGACGATCGGCACTGGACGTTGATGCAGTGGCAGAGCGTTGCATGGTATGAGGAATCATGATACGTTCTTCGTCACGTCAAAGGGAGGGAGCAAATCCGTCGTCTTCCAGGGTAACGGCTCCTTGACACCTGTACTCTGGTGGACTGCGATAAGCTGGTGCCGGTTTCATTAAGCTCTGGGAAGGATTCATATGGGCATCCCTGGGTCCAGTGGAGCTCGTAATTAACACTGGTTGCAGACCACGAAAACAGCTTCATGACGATCAAGTTTCCTGAAGCCAGTGGCATTTTTTAGCAAGATAATGCCCTCTGTCACAAGGCCAGGAGTGTGGTGGAGTGGTTCGAGGAACACCGTGGCGATTTCCAATTGATGTGCTGACGCCCCAGCTCGCCAGACTGAACCCAATAGAATGCATCTAGGATGTGACTGAACGTGGTGTCGAAGCTCATCGCCCCTCTCCCTGGATTTTACGGAAATTAGGTGACTTGTGTGCAGATGTGGTGCCAACTCCCTCCAGCAACCTACCATCGACTGCTTCCAAGCCCCGACGCATCGCCGTTGTTATCCGTGCCGAAGGTGGTCAGAAAATTCTTTCTGATCAATGTAAGTGCAGCATGACGATGAACATAGCCGTATGTGAAGGTTTTCAAGCAACATGAACTTTTCCAATTTCGTTCATGATCAGCATACAGGCCTGCCCCACAGGGTGTGGTGTGCAATGCAGTTGGGAACTCAACACGATAGCCTCTGATTTGCAAAGCCAGTAATGTGCACAGCACCTCCTCCATACTTGATGTTTTAATCCTGATGGCTGTGCGCTGTGCCAAAGTCTCCGTGACGTTATCTTTCAAGGAGACCACAAGTTGCGTGACGCTCCTCGATGTAGAGGGTGTTCGAATCTTGCATGGGCCAGCACATTCTCCATCTCTCTCATCCACTGAAAACTTCTTTCATGGCTTGCCAACAGCTTGGCTTGCCTCTATTCGCCAGCCACAACCGATAATGAAATCTGTCATAGCATTCAGGCAACTTGGAAAGACATACCCGTCCCTGCCATCCCTGTACGTCCTCCAGTCATCTAAAATGTAATCATGTATTGCTCATATTATAGACTATTAGCGACAGGGTCCAGGATCGCATGGGTAGGACTAAGTATGTACGGCGTGGGGTATTTTGTTTGTGGATCACGACTAAAATTATTCAGAGGACAACGTGAACCATGTGAGTATTATCAATTTCACATAAGCCATGCAATGTAAGTACTGCACGGCGGGCAAGTTATCTGGAGACAAAAATGTTATGTGTTCCATACAGAATTGACGCTTGGAGTGATATTTCATGGCAGTAATGGGAGCACATGGTGATGTAAGTAATATGTTTACACCGAAAGTAAAGGTACTGTAAGCGAATCACGGATGTATATGTGTGTTAGTGATTCAATACGTGTCGGAGACTGGCTGAGGGGTCATAAATAAAAGAACAAATAAGAAAGAGCTCGCGTGATGTACGTGTTTCGGTCCTGTCACAGAACAAATTCTTGTGGACCTTAGTACATGAGGCGCTGTTTAAACTCATTGCCGAAGTTTTTGTCGAGGACTTTTTATAACAGACTTCTTTGCGGTGCCACGCAAAGAATAGTGTCCACTTCTAGGTTTGATTCAAGGAGCTCTGAAATCTGAAAGTTGAAATGTGAAAGGACGTATTGCATGTAAACGTAGTGAAGCTGCCAATGTTGCGATTGCTAACTTGAGGGAGGCAGAAATTGTTTGTCCGAACTTGTCGTCATAATTGTAAATCCGTCGCCAGTGTGGATACCTTTACCAGTCTTCTGCATAATCTGGAAGTGCACAAACGAGTAATATATTTCGTCTCAGGATGCAGAGAATTATGTTCGTTTCTATACTTGACTCAAGGAAAGGAGAAAGCTGAACGCCGGCCAGGGTGGCCGAGCGCTTCTAGGCGCTACAGTCTGGAACCGCGCGACCGCTACGGTCGCAGGTTCGAATCCTGCCACGGGCATGGATGTGTGTGATGTCCTTAGGTTAGTTAGGTTTAAGTAGTTCTAAGTTCTAGGGGACTGATGACCTCAGAAATTGAGTCCCATACTGCTCAGAGCCATTTGAACCATTTGAGAAAGCTGAACGTTGAGTCATAAGTTGCGTTGCTGTAAAGCTTTCTTTAAATAAACAAAGCAAAGATGCACACCACACTGCGTTTTACATTATGTATAAAGAACTGAAAACCATAGGTTTCGAATTCGCACGTTATTTGCGATATGCAGTTGTTTCAAAACGACCGCAATCAAGTGAATGGTACTTAGGCGACGTGCATGTTCCTAGCCAGTTATCCAACCGGGAAAAGAGGAGCTACACTATAACGTGGACTCTGAGCCACGTTTCGCTTCTGGCGAATCTACAGGTGCTCGAGAGGTGAACACTAACGTAAAAGGCAAAGTGAAAGAAAATGTGACCCAGCCGTGATCCGATAGTACAGCCTTTCGGTTTCTAGCCAGAATCCTTAACGCGTCACTATCACGCCAGAAACAAACTGCGTCACGCTTTCCAGTCTCTCAAGTAACTGCTCCTCTGTAGAATTACGGTGGTTGCTCGCTAGCTGGCACTGGCTTCGCTTTCACACTAAACTTTAATTGTTGGTAATTTATACGAAATATTTATGAACCGCGTACAGTGACCACACTTGTGGGTCGGTGTATCCATTATTCAGAACGAGACCAAAATCCCTGCAGAACTTTCTGAGATTAGCGATTAGCCTGCACATACAGACAAATGCAAGCAGGCGACTTCAATTTATTATATATATATATATATATATATATATATATATATATATATATATATATATATATAGAGAGAGAGAGAGAGAGAGAGAGAGAGAGAGAGAGAGATGCAGATTAAATAAAATTTCTTTATTTCCTACCCTTCCTGTTGTGGAAGTTTAAATAGTCAGCAGCGTAAAACGCCCTCTATAGAAATATGTAGACGCATATATATATATATATATACATATGTGTGTGTGTGTGTGTGTGTGTGTTTTCATGGATAGTTCTGCAATGGGACGCCAGGAGCAGATCCAACCAAATGAGACAAAAATATGACCTACTGTCTGGGAAAAAAGTACTGGAGAAAGGTGTGTAATATCGCTAGCATGAATAGAGGCGCGGTGACATGAGATGGGGGATTGGAGGGGGGGAACGTGATGGAAAGGATGAGAAGCATGTAGCCTTGTAAAATAACTGGAAACGATCGATATTATTGTCATACCTTCAGAACTCGGTTTCGCAAGGATGTGGTGATGGAGATATGGTGAAATAAAAATGGACGACAATGATTTGTATATGCGTGATATCTAAAGTATTTGGGTTTTCTAGGTTCAATAATAATAATAGTCCTGATAATAAGGTTGTGGTAAATGACTACAGGTATTATAAGTAATATTTTTTTTTAAGTAGGAAATTATTTGTAGTTAGTAAGAGTGATGAGACACAATTTGCAGACTAGGGCAGTAGTCAACATGAAATATATAACTCTCAGGATGGAGATGCGGGGACAAATCTGTAAAACAAAAACATTGAAAGGGTCCAGTGATAAGTCCTGGTCATAAGGCTTTGATAGATGACTATGGATGTTACAAGTAATGTTAAAAAAGGTAGGAAATTATGTTTACTTAATAAGAATGATAGGACAAAAATTTCAGAGTATTGAAGTAGTCGACATGAAATATTCAGCTCTCGGGATAGAGATGTGGGGACAAATAGATGAAACTCAAAAGAACGGTATGGGTTTAATCGTAAGTCTTCATAATAAAGCTGTGATAGATCACTGCAGGTGCTACAGGTGTTAGATGACCCATGAATTGTCACTCATGGAGTATGAAAAGATACATCAGAATGACAGTAGATTTGTTTATTTAACTTATATATTCCGGCCCTCGGCCCTACTACATCAGAAACAGCTTGGTGGAGGTGTCCAGTTGTCTCTCATGTGAAACAATTGATGTCTGACTTTGCTGACAGTCTAAAGAGTGAGGAAAAGGATGGCATCACTCGAATACCGCTGTCAGGGACGTCTCCAGATGTGACCATGACAGCGGCCCAGCTGACCATACCACGGAGTCGGCCACCACCTCTCTCCACGAAGCAGGCGGCTCTCTGCTCCAGTGGCGGTTGCTTTCGTGGCCCAGGGCGGGATTCCCCATCCCATGGTCAAACAGCAGACCGCGTGCTGCATTCAGGGACGTCACTGCAGGTGTCACAGGCTTGTGGCGTAGGCTGTGATACTGAGACGAGAATATTTTAGTACCCGAATAGTGGAGTACTTATATGCTCCAGATTATGTTCGTTTAGGGCTTAAGGCACATACTCTAAATACTTCTGTGGTGCCAAGTAAGGAAAGGCTTCCGTCCTTCCACTACCATATTGCTGCGTTGGCTATTGCTATACCACACTCGTCGGCCGTGTTTTGCTTCACAACGCATGACACTCTTGTCCGCCTGCAGCTGGTTCTGTTGCAACTCACTTCGTTTTGGTGTACTCTTTGACAAAATACGGCCGATGCTCTACATTGCCCTCCTTTTCATCATGACCCGGTCCCTAAGGTCGACCAAATTAGATTAACCTTTACACTAGAGTTCCTGGGGACTGGTCCTTCTAACCCTGTTTCGCCTCTTAAAAATAATTCTAACAATTGATTTCCTTAGCCCATCACTTAATCTTACACATTTATACTGGACCCCTTGCACTGCTCCTTAACCAAACACTGTGTAACTTACTTTATTACTAGTCTTCTTGCGCAATAACTTCTAACTCTGTATTCCAAATTTATAAGCTAAAAAGAATCAATTATCCGTAATAATATTCCCTTGTTCCGTCATCTTCCTTCTGCTACTTTTATGTTCAGGGTATCTAATCCACAGGAATCTAAATGATGGCTGGGCCCTTGTTAATTAATAATCTTTGTAGACCTAAACGCTCATGAATAATATTAGATAAAAAATTAATCCAGAAGAACACAAACCATGCTCAACTTTTAAAGAAAGTGAACTCCGTCATGTGCTTCGTTTTCTGCATACCAAAACAAGGACTACACTCAGCAGAACAAGTGTCTTTGTGGTAGTTAGTGTGACAGTAGTCAGCATTGTCTCCTTGCGGTACTCATTTTCCTGATATAAATTTACATGCCGCACTAAAGTTCCCAGGGTGACTCGTCGCTCCTGCTGGTTCAGAAGTGTGTTTATAGACTGCATTGATTCCGGACCTAGAGTTTGATTTAATGTTGTTTGATATGCGGGAGGTAGCAGTTCCATGGGCTACTCTGGCCAATACAAATGAGGCTGCGAAACGTTCAGGTGAGTTAACCTCGAAATCCCGGCGGGCAAGTGGAAATTAGGTCCCATTATCTCGCACACTGTTCCGTTTAATAAAAAACCACTCCGTTCAATTTTAGCCTCTTTGCTGACGTATGCTTCCCCTGCTCGAAACAACTAGCTGTAACCGAGCCCGCCCATCCCACGTGTGACCGATTTACCTTTCCATTTTAAATGTCTGAATCGCATGTAATTGAAGCGTTTCTAACGTTACGGAACAGAGAAAGAAATGCTTTTGAATTCTGAACGCGGCAATATTTAGCTGTATTATTCACTAATATTGCTTAGAATGAAATTAATAGTGCGCAGAATAATTTTTGCATCTCTCCAGAAGTGAAAATACGGCGTTGGAGCGCTACGGAGAATAAGCACTGTTGGCGGTCGAATTTACGACAGCATGCACTAGCTGTCGGGACCGCTTCACAAAACAAAACATTCGTCCTACCCGAGCTGTCTATGTGCTGCTTTTCAGGAAAAAACTGTTTTTAATTTGTCTAGTAGAGTATTTTGACTGCAAGAGCACAACGTTGCACCGTTTTTACTAACATTAACAACAATCTCTAAAAAAGTTTTGACATGTTTTACCCAAAAGAATACAGTTATTAGCAAGGCCCCTAATTATAATTTGAAGTTCGTTCCAAAGCGCGGTGTGGGTAATGGGGTCCGATTTTCAGGAGTGGTACATCATACAAGTTTTTACATCCAAAACAATTTATATGGCCTACCTGGATTTGGTCCTATCTCTACCCCTATAGCAAACAGTTTTCAGCTACTGTTTGGCCATGATAACTTGACGATTTCACTAGTGCTGCCAGAAGCGGAGAAAATCGGCACTACTTGAAAGATATTCATTTGTCTCCGAGTGCTGCCAACCTCAAACTGACCCTAGACGCGAAGTATTACAAAACTAGCAAGCAACTTCTGTAAGTACTTGTTGATGTGTTTACATTAAAACAAAAACTTACTCAGGTTTACTTCTTCATGCCACTGGGGCAAGTTTACTTCAGGAACTCGCAGCAAGTACTTGTCACAGAAGAGCAGTTATTCTTTAAAGCCAGAGCAGTCGCCACTATTGCTGCTTCATTATTAATGATTAAAAACCATAACTAAACACAAACATAAAGTATTATTGGAGTACATATTGATGTTACCAAGAAACACTATCCAATTAACTGAAATTAGAGGATTTCTCGTGTCTATTGTATAATCAGGTACTCGATAATAGGAAACAAAAATGCGGCGTGGTATCTCTCCAACAGACAAACTTTTAATTACTCTTCGATTTTTGCAAGCAGATTTATTACTTTTATCAGAAATGTAATGCATTTTTGTTTACGATAACATTAAATAAATCAGTTAATATTTAAAGACGTCTGTACTGGCGTTCTACTTTGCCTTCTGGTGAAACAAATTAATTGGTAAACCCGTTTATAGTTCCTTGACTGATTCAGCCAATTATGTGTGTTTAGGGATTCCAACGGTACATTTGTTTCTACCCATCTGTCTTTGTGCCACTCTCCTTTTTGACAATGATACTTTCGCACCAGTACTGAACACACAACTTCTGCAAGTTTGAGAAGAACTTCCAAGAAAAGACAAATTTGGCGAGTAGGCCTACTTGCAGCAAGCTGCAAGAAAGTAGAAAAATTTCTCCCTGCAGCGGAGTGTACGCTGATGTGGAACCTCCTTACAACTTAAAACTTTGTGTCGGGCCGAGACTCGAAGCTGGGAGCCCGTTCAGGCACACGGTTTTAATTTGTCAGGAAATTTAAATCAAGAAACAGTTTCCACTATTAATTGCGAACTCCTTGAGTCTGACGAAACTAGAGGACCGGACGTAGGTGAGAGGGGGGGGGGGGGGGGGGTTGCAGATATGGTCGTTCGTAATATTCCACCCAATTCTGTGGTTGTGTAGATAATGCGCCATACCACAGCAGGAAGTTCGATTTCAGGATTACGACGTTAGAGTGATTGCAAGATGAGCAAAGAAAGTGCAACGACTCAATGAGTAAAACTGAACTGTTATCTACAATTAAGGAAAACAAACCCGCCTTCAAAGTGTACGTTGTGGATAAAATCGCTGAGAGCAGATGCCACAAAGTAGTGCGTTTACCGCCCTACAACTGAGATCTAAATCCGGTAAAATTGGCATAGGCCAAAATAAAACTCAATTCCAGTGACAACAATGCCTCTGGCGAGATGTCGAAGCAAAGACTGCAGAATCTTGTTAATGTTGTTTACTGCACAGGACTTGCAAGGTTACTGCAGGAATGTACAGCAGCTGTAGTAAGAGTACTGTACACGAGATAGAATAATGGAAATGGCCATCGGTGAAGTTATCACCAATACCATATCCGCAAATGGCGATGATAATGATGAATGCAATGTGAAAACTGATCCCAAAAATCAGTGTTTTTTTACTTTCTGTGCATAGTGTCGAAAGTCGTACACCCATCTATACTCATTTTTCATTGGTTTCGATACATAAATAATGCCTACGTTGTACGTAAGAATCTCGGTCACGAATATGTCAACAAATTAGGTGATTTCGACCCGACGGAAGTTTGACTCAAGCAGGTAATACTTCCGCGAGTGCCACCTGCGATTTCGTGTTAAGTGCAAAACGCAGGCAGTGGTGGCAGCACTGCTACGAGCAGCCGATTATCCCTTCGCCTCACCGATCCTCGGCAGTCGAAATGGGTGGCACGGCCGTTCCCGACAGCCACATTGCCAATCGTCAACTTATCGTGGACAAACATTATGTAGCCATACCTGACGACAGATCCAGTGAAAGAAAAACTATATCTATGAAGATTGTTTTGGTCGCCAACTCTGAAGGAGCGGATTAAATACCTTCCTTCAGTTTACATTTTTGAATGTGCCCTCCTCTTAATACCGTATTCCGACAGACTGTGATTTTCGTCGGAAGTATTTTTGTAACTTTGCTTTCTCCATTTATACATATCTTCCTTTGTCTTTTGTAATTAATAATAGTCGCTGCGTATTTACTATTATAAATTTCCACAATATCCCACACTTCACAGGATACACACGAGATATGTAGCCGTGCTTGTTTCCCTGCTACTGGTATATAAATGGAAATGGAAACTTCCGCTCCATCAATTCTCATCAGTGCTGTGGCTACCTTGAATATCACTTTATCACCCTGCGATGACTGCTTATCACTACATCTTCCTGCTTGGCGAAAAATACTCCATCTCCCAGGTGCTGGCTCCGTAACACTTTCACCCCGACGAAGATCAGTAGTCCCACTATGAATCGCATCATCTCGCCTTCTCTGCACCTCACCTACCGGCACGGATACACACGCTTTCCTCCACCTTAAAATTGTTACTGCTCCACAGTAGCTTATACTAATTACACTAAATCCGTACCTAATCTGAAAAAAAATTAAGTGACTGTCTCCTAGTCCTCAATCCATAAGGATTCCTCGTTACCATTTCATTCACAACCTCTCGTTTATCTTCCGATACCTTTCTCCTTACTTTCGCTTTCCGGTCCACATCTGTTATCCCTGGAATGACTTCCAGGCCCCCTCGAAAAGGTTTCAACCGCTCTACATGCACTATCGTCGTTCTCATTGGCAAGTGAATCTTTACATTTACTGGCGATGTAATGCCTACCGCTTGGAATGGCCCCTGAGATACATCGAACTAACTTTTTTATCTTTCACTTCGGCGTATACTAAGTTGATAGCATCACACACTGACCAACCTTGTTTTGGGGTATTCTTGCCGTACAGCCCACTGCTTCTTCGTGCTTCTCCAGTGGTCGTGTATTTACACTCCGTACTCTATTCCAAATTTCGCTGGTCACTCTGACACTCTCCAGCCTTCTCTTTCTTCGTTTACAATATGTCGAACTGTGATGGAATTTTACGACCTTATATTGCTTCATATGGCGATAATCCTGTATTCATATTCTGTTTTGAGTTCTAGGTGGAGACAACATACTTCAGATAGGCATCCCATTTGATGTGATATGAGACAACGTAATATCCATATATCTTCCCGATTGTCCTATGCACTATTTTAGTCCTTCCATTGGCTTGCGGATGGAGAGGACTCGTCCTTAACTACTTCATATCCAATAACTTATACAATTCCTTGAATAGATCTGACATGATGTTCGTTCACTGGTCTGTTACCGTCGTTTCAGGCTCTTCTAACGTCAGTATCCAATTACTCAGTATTCATATTGGGGGTAATGAGTATAAGGAATGCCGGCCCGAGTGGCGGAGCAGTTCTAGGCGCTACAGTCTGGAACCGCGCGACTGCTACGGTCGCAGGTTCGAATCCTGCCTCGGGCATGGATGTGTGTGATGTCCTTAGGTTAGTTAGGTTTAAGTAGTTCTAAGTTCTGGGGGACTGATGACCTCAGATGTTGAGTCCTATAGCGCTCAGAGCCATTTGAACCATTTGGGTATAAGGAATGGCAAAGTGCACAGAGAGCGGATAACGAATATAAGCAGTATTCTAAGCAGTCACAGTTTTGTATGCAGGATGGGTTGCTACGCAGAGGAACCCGCCATTGTTGTTGCCTGCTGGTTTAGCATCGCGACCATTCCTTCGTATCTTGAAAAATGATCTATGATTGTATGTACTTTATCCCTCCAGGTGTTCAATGAATGGATCTAAAACATCAGTCCCAGCAACTCGAAAGGTGCTAATGCTTTGGGTAACCTCTGCAATGGTACTCTTGTTTGACACAAATCCACTCTCTGTGCCTGTTCCTCTACCAATATCTTTCTGCTACTCGTCTGTTGGTAGACCTGCAACCCCCATGACCCGCTAATACGTGACCATCAGCTTCTTGTAGCACTCTATTCCTTAGCTTCACTGGTACCACTACCAATGGTCCTAACTTGGTTTCTCTGCATAGCAATCCATCCTGCATACAAAACTGTGACTGCTTAGAATACTGCTTACATCCGTTATCCGCTCTCTGTGCACTTTGCCATTCCTTACATTCATTACCCCCAATATGTAATACTTATACTTTTCTACTTGAGCCATCCGTATTTCAATGCTTCTTCCCAGGTTTATGCGTGACTTCAAAATCAAATTCACTTAGGCTTACAGCCCATTGCGTCGATCTACTAGAAGGATCCTTTAACCCCATCGACAATTTTAGTGACACATGATCTGTTATTGCACTAAGCTTTTAGCATACATATAACATTTGAAATATGTGATTCCATAAATAAAGCTTAACATCTCTTTCTGATTTCTTTTTGGAGAATTTAGCTGCCTTGATTTGTAAGATGCGGGATGTTCTACGCCTTCTATCTATCGCGACAACATACATGAAAGTGTATGGTTTGATGCATCACATGATAAATTCCCTATTAAAATCCGGAAATATCAGGCTCGATGTTAAAGCTTCTTTAGCTCCTCAGAAGCATGTTGCAACTCTTATGACCAAACAAATTTAGTAACCTTTTTAACAACTGTGTCAACAGTCTGGCTTTTTACGAACCGTTGATAATAGTTCGCAACTCCTAAGAACAATTGCAACCCGTTTGTAGATTCTGGCACAGAAATACACGTACTGCTCTAATTAATCTTGGGTCTGTCTTAACCATATCTTTACTTAAAATATGACATAGACATGCTACCTCTTCCATCACAAAACTATACTTTTCTGTACTCAGTGTTAACTTCGCTGCTTTTAACCTTAGGAATACTTCCCTTAATTCTTCGAATTTCGTGGCTCTTTTAAGAGCTTTTGTATACCCTACACAAATTTTAGCTTCTCCTATTAGTTTCAGTTTTGCAACACTCATTAATTCCTTCTCAGACCGACCTCGCATTTCAGCTAGATTTCCAAGGTCTTCTACAAAGGCCTGCGCATCCAGAAAGAAAAGCAATTAAAGTTGCCACTAACAAATCTACATCCCATTGTGACGACTGCGATTCTACCAGCCCACGCAGTTCTGTGTTATTCGCTGTTAATGGTGCTGCCTTTTCTAACAATATGCGTACTGCTTCTGCCTCTGACACACCTTGCCTCTCTGTTTCTGTCGAACCTTTGTCCTTGACAACACTCATTTTCAGAATTAACATTCATAATACAAAAACACTAAATAGATTAAATTAATTCTTACGTCTAATCATGAGCCATCTAGAACTCCAGCGTTCCCTAGCCATATGCTTCTAACGATTATATGTATAACATTTTACTGGAACTGATTCCGTACATGGCGCTGAGTGGGCCTCAAGTTTACTAACGGACACTAACCAATCGTGACTTCCATTACCTCTGAAACTAGACAAATCCACGGGTTCTCTACTCACAATAAAATCCACTTTACAAAAAGCACGACCTTCAAATCTTTTCTCCAAGACCAAAATACTGTCAAAATATTTTGGACTCACCGTTCCGTAGGCTGTAGGTTTAGACGTTCCTCTAAGAAGGCGACATCAAAGATCTGACACCAGTGTTAGATGACTCGTGGGTTCTCACCCACGAAGAGTTAAATGGGATGTCAAGAGATGCAATATTAGTAATTTTGGCCTCACAAACATTAATATACGCTCAATATTAATCGCCTGATGGCCTAAAGTTATCGAACAATTGTAAAGTAAAAGATATGAACCATCGCATAGCAGCGACAGAATCTATTATTCTTTATCTTTGCCGTTCTTGCGCGGTGCCCGTAAATCTCTGTGTACATGTATCGATTAATGATATAAAGAAGAATTCTGTTATTTCAAGACAAATGAGGCATTGGGCGCCTCACCTTTTACTGTTTGTATTGCATGAAACGTGGACGCGGACTTGCTGCGTTCCGCATCGGTATTTTCTATTTTATATGAAAATATTCAATAAATGTGCTAATTGTTATATTTCCAATCAGAAAACATGTAGTTTCTTGTAACTGATTATGAACAGACAGCATCAAGTGGACATTTTGACTGTTATGTATAAAGTATTTAACCACAATGGTCATCTATTGTAATTTAATATGAAAAGGTACGTAGCATTAAAAAAAAAGTGTGTTAAAGATAAGTGTGCTTATTTTAGTAAATTAACCGTGATGATTTCCATCTCCTCATTTACTTGAATGATACTTATTTTGTGTCACCACCAGAAATTACGATCACGCTGATGGACCGAGCGCAGCATGAGGCAGAAGGAACATTATCGTATTCCTATTATTTATGAATCAACTCTTTTTTTTAATTGTGTAGTGTTGCATTTCTTTTAAAGTCTATAAATCTTCTGGTTCCTTAGTGTTGTTCCGGATATCACTACATCGCGACTATAAAAATGAACAGAAATGATAATGTTTCTCCCGAACCATCTCAAATAAATCAATCTGCTGCTCTTACTCAGGTATTTAATGCTCAGCGTATGTTATTATAATAGTGTAATCAATCCCTGATTCTGTTGCCAAGTGACCCACCAAAATATTCACTTTTTCGACATTTTTCAAAAAAACATAAAATAACAAGTCTTTTTCTTTTCGCCCCCCAAGAGCAACGCTACAGAGAACAGTAGATTTGTTTAATTAACTTCTTTATTTCGGCCTTTACCCGTAGTACATGAGGAACAGCTTGGTGGGGGAATCCAGTTGTCCCTCATGTGAAACAATAGATGTCTGTCATTTCTGACAGTGCAAAGAGTGGGGTCAAGCGTGGCATCACTCAAATGCTGTTGTCAGCGAGGTCTCCAGCTGCGACCACGATAACAGGTCAGCAGTGCAGCTGACGATACCGCGAAGGGGGGCGTGACTCCCTCCAACGAGCACGTGGCTCTCTATTCCAGCGGCGGCTGCTCTCGTGACTCAAGGCAGGATGCCCAGCCCGAACAGCGGACCCTATAATGCATTCGGGGATGTAACTGTGGGTGTCACAGGCTTGTGATGTTGGCTTTGTTACTGAGACGAGGATATTTTAGCACACGAATGGTTGAGTACTTATACACTCCAGACTATGTTCGTTTAGGGCTTAAGGCACGTGCTCGAAATACCTCTGTTCTGGGAAGTGAGGAAAGGCCTCCGTCCTATCGATAGCGTATTGCAGTGTTGGTTGTTGCTGCACCACGCCCAGTTGGCTCTGCTTCGCAAAGCCTGTCGATCATCTTTTGCTTCCCATTGCATGATTCTGTTGCCTGCCTGCAGCTGGCTCTGTTGCAACTTATTTCTTGTCTGGCATACTTTCTGACTAAATACGGTCGATATGCTACAAAAGCAATGTTAAAAAAGGCAGGAAAATATTTGTGGTTAACAAGAGAGGTAGGATACAAATCCGGGAGTATTTAAGTAGCCAACATCAAATATTCTGCTCTCAGGATGGAAATGACTTCCCTCCAGCAATGTGCCGGTTTACCTCGGAGCAGTGTTCAGACATTGGCCTCAAGTCACTCTGGTAACGGAAGTTTAATGTATTTTCGTATTGCGTTGTGAAATGATAGCATTCTTTTTATGTGAGCAAAACTTTCCAAAAAGTGAAAAACGGTTCCAAGGCAACATGGTCATACATATAGAAAGAAATATTCTGCTCAAAATCAAAGGCTGGCCGGTGTGGCCGAGCGGTTCTAGGCGCTTCAGTCTGGAACCGCAGGATCACTATGGTCGGAGGTTCGAATCCTGCCTCGGGTATGGATGTGTGTGATGTCCTTCGGTTAGTTAGGTTTAAGTAGTTCTAAGTTCGAGGGGACTGATGACCGCAGATATTAAGTCCCGTAGTGCTCAGAGCCATTTTAACCAACAAAATCAAAGTGTTGCAATCGAAAAAAATCTTGACAGTACTACATTTAATAATCTATATGTTACACTATTACTCTACCACACACCAATAAACAATTAGTAAAGTCAAATTAAGACGAAGTGTTACGAAAAACAAGTTATCAAAACCAGTTACAAGTTAAAAACATTCTGAAATAGAAGCTTTCGGCAACCAATACAAGTATCCATGGTAAAATCATTTTCGGTTTCGAGGTACAAGATGAACATTCAAAGTACGGCTTAATCGTCCACGCGTTATGTAACTAGTTTTAAAAATATACAGAGTTTTACTTGCCACAAAACTCTGTAACTGAAGAATTAACAATATGCTCAAAATAGCTTTAATATATTACACAGTACTTAAATGTGTAAAACTCTTAAAATTTATAGACGCTGCACAAAATACAAACTCACTTTTCACTCACAACAACAAAAACAATAAAAATAGCCAGAAACTGCCGATAGCTGTCTCTAGTTCGCGGTCGTTCATGTGGCTTCTAAAATGGATTACTGGGCTGAAGCACCGACCAGGAAGCGTCGTATGTTACTAGGTACATTATATTCCAGGTAGAACGCTTTACCTTAAAATATATCTTAGGCAAATATGTGGCGAGCAAGGCTGTGAAGGATGGGAAAATCCTACCGTGGTACAACAGGCATGTTAGAAAGTTGTTGCCTAAGGAAAGTGAGCTTCATCTGTGATTAAAGAAAAATGGAAGCCTAGTAAACAAAAACTGAATGAAGTCAATATGACGGTAAGATGAGTGAGACGCGTAGTATTCAGTAAATTTCAAAGTAAATTTTTCCCAAGCGATATGTAAAGCCAGTCAGCTGATCGAATTCGTCTATTCACTCGTTCAGGACTACACTCACACGGAAGCAGATGATGACAGACAGAAAAAAGAAATGCTGACTTCGGTCAAAGGAAATTATGTCACCACAGAAGACGTAATACAATGCCTCTTTTCAATGAACGCGCGAATGCTGAAACGGCAGATATTGAGATAAGTAATCGTGGAATAGATACCTGTGAGGTTCCACAGAGATTATGTGAAATAACTTCCTCTCCTTCTGGTAGTAGTTTTCTGGAGTCCGATGGAGCAACGAAGAGTACTTGGCGACTGCCAAAAAGAGCCGGTCATTGCCGTTTAGGAGAAGAGTTGTTGGACTGAGACGCATAATTATAGGCCTGTAACGATGGTGTCAATCTGTTTCAGAATCATGGAGTATGTTCCGTAGACAAGCATAATGAGGCTTATGGTGAACGAAAATCTCTATAAAAATCAGCGTTGAGTCCGCAAACAGAGATCTTGTGAAAGTCACCTCACTCTAATATTATCTTGGAACTCTGCCATTTGGTCCGTGTTTGCATAGAAAAACAGTCAGAAATTGAGTCCGCCTTCATGCAAAACATCTTGTTATTCGTTTATTTTTTTTCTCTATTATCCCAAACTTACAATTCGTGTTTTGAAATATAGTTTTAAGTTTGTTAAAGGGCTTTACTGGAAATGCCTGGCATGGCGTACAAACAATAATATTATCTTGGAACTTTTCCATTTGATCCGTGTTTGCACAGAAAAACAGTCAGAAATTGAGTCCGCCTTGATGCAAAACACCTTGTTATTCGTTTATTTTTTTTCTTTATTATCCCAAACTAGTTTGGGTGACAAATATCACCATCATCAGTGAACTTTTTAATCTAAAACATGCAGAAAATGGTACGGTTATACATACACAGTAAAACATTATTACATTTTTTACAATTCATCTTTTGAAATGTAGTTTTACGTTTGTTGAAGAGCTTTACTGGAAATGCCTGGCATGGCGTAGAAACAATAATATTATCTTGGATCTCTTCCATTTGGTGTTTAGGGTAAAGCTCTTCAACTAACTTAAAACTATATTTCAAAAGACAAATTGTAAAAATATAATAATGTTTTACTGTGTTTTTATAACCATGCCATTTTCTGCATGTTTTAGATTAAAAAGTCCACTGATGATGGTGATATTTGTCGCCGTAACTAGTTTAGGATAATAAAGAAAAAAAATAACAAGGTGTTTTGCATCAAGGCGGACTCAACTTCTGACTGTTTTTCTGTGCAAACACGGACCAAATGGAATAGTTCCAAGATAATACACTCCTGGAAATTGAAACACGAACACCGTGAATTCATTGTCCCAGGAAGGGGAAACTTTATTGACACATTCCTGGGGTCAGATACATCACATGATCACACTGACAGAACCACAGGCACATAGACACAGGCAGCAGAGCATGCACAATGTCGGCACTAGTACAGTGTATATCCACCTTTCGCAGCAATGCAGGCTGCTATTCTCCCATGGAGACGATCGTAGAGATGCTGGATGTAGTCCTGTGGAACGGCTTGCCATGCCATTTCCACCTGGCGCCTCAGTTGGACCAGCGTTCGTGCTGGACGTGCAGACCGCGTGAGACGACGCTTCATCCAGTCCCAAACATGCTCAATGGGGGACAGATCCGGAGATCTTGCTGGCCAGGGTAGTTGACTTACACCTTCTAGAGCACGTTGGGTGGCACGGGATACATGCGGACGTGCATTGTCCTGTTGGAACAACAAGTTCCCTTGCCGGTCTAGGAATGGTAGAACGATGGGTTCGATGAAGGTTTGGATGTACCGTGCACTATTCAGTGTCCCCTCGACGATCACCAGTGGTGTATGGCCAGTGTAGGAGATCGCTCCCCACACCATGATGCCGGGTGTTGGCCCTGTGTGCCTCGGTCGTATGCAGTCCTGGTTGTGGCGCTCACCTGCACGGCGCCAAACACGCATACGACCATCATTGGCACCAAGGCAGAAGCGACTCTCATCGCTGAAGACGACACGTCTCCATTCGTCCCTCCATTCACGCCTGTCGCGACACCACTGGAGGCGGGCTGCACGATGTTGGGGCGTGAGCGGAAGACGGCCTAACGGTGTGCGGGACCGTAGCCCAGCTTCATGGAGACGGTTGCGAATGGTCCTCGCCGATACCCCAGGAGCAACAGTGTCTCTAATTTGCTGGGAAGTGGCGGTGCGGTCCCCTACGGCACTGCGTAGGATCCTACGGTCTTGGCGTGCATCCGTGCGCCGCTGCGGTCCGGTCCCAGGTTGACGGGCACGTGCACCTTCCGCCGACCACTGGCGACAACATCGATGTACTGTGGAGACCTCACGCCCCACGTGCTGAGCAATTCGGCGGTACGTCCACCCGGCCTCCCGCATGCCCACTATACGCCCTCGCTCAAAGTCCGTCAACTGCACATACGGTTCACGTCCACGCTGTCGCGGCATGCTACCAGTGTTAAAGACTGCGATGGAGCTCCGTATGCCACGGCAAACTGGCTGACACTGACGGCGGCGGTGCACAAATGCTGCGCAGCTAGCGCCATTCGACGGCCAACACCGCGGTTCCTGGTGTGTCCGCTGTGCCGTGGGTGTGATCATTGCTTGTACAGCCCTCTCGCAGTGTCCGGAGCAAGTATGGTGGGTCTGACACACCGGTGTCAATGTGTTCTTTTTTCCATTTCCAGGAGCGTATTATTGTTTCTACGCCATGCCAGGCATTTCCAGTAAAGCTCTTCAGCACACTTAACACTATATTTCAAAAGACGAATTGTAAAAATGTAATAATGTTTTACTGTGATTGTATAGCCACGCCATTTTTTGCATGTTTTAGATTAAAAAACCCCACTGATGATAGTGATACTTGTCGCCGAAACTAGTTTGGGATAACAAAGAAAAAAAAGATAAAAATAAACGAATAACAAGGTGTTTTGCATCAAGGAGGACTCAATTTCGGACTGTTTTTCTCACCTCACTCTGTTCGTCCATGAGATCCAGAGCACCATAGGCAAAGGCGGTCTGGTTGATGTCATGTTCCTTGACACCCGGAAGACATTCGATGCAGTTTTGCACTGTCGTTTAGTGAAAAAAATAAGAGCTTACTGTTATTGTACCATATCTGAGACAGGATTAATGACTTCTTTACAGACGAACCCAACTCGTCGCTCCTAACGGAATGAAATTCATAAATGTACGCTGACCAGCAAAAATATTATGACCACCGTCCACCGCGACGTTGGTTGCCACCTGGTGGAGTTGTGGACACGTGACGGGGTAAAAAAAGTATGTAAGCGGAGCAGACACTGATAGAGAATCACCCTAGTGAAGATATGGACTGCAAATGGGGAACTTCATTGAGATGAGCAACGTTGACAAAGGGGGATTAGTATTACGCAGGTCCTGTTGAAGACTGTCTTTGAAACGGCGAAGCAGGTCGAATGTTCACGTGCTACTGTCCTGAGCATCTACGGAAAGAGGTAGGACAGTGAAACTACCACTAGGCGCTAAACGGTTGGACGTCCACGACTCCTCACAGAACGTGGGGTTCGAAGGCTTGTCTGCTCTGTAACGTGGATAGATGGTTGACTGCTCTGTAAACTGTCATATATGGTGATCTGTGGCATCTCTGCCGAAAGTGCACAATGCTGGTGCACACACAAGTGTTTCGGAGCACGCCTTTTATCGTACATTGTTGAATATGAAGCTGTACAGCAGACCACCTCTACATGTTCACATGTCGACCCAACGACTTAGTCAATTACAATTGCATTGGGCACAGGACCACAAGTTTCGACCACGAATCAACGGATAGGTGTCAGATCTACAGGTGAATCACATTTTTGATACACTAGGTCGATGCTCGTCTTCGAAAACGCCGTCATCAAGGTAAACAGCGCCACAACTCGTGCAGATCGCCACGGACGCAGGCTGGTGACAGCAGTATTATGTTATGGTAGACATTCTCCCGCGATTGCATGGGACCTGTGGTAGTGATTGAAGATGCGCTGCCGACCTCGGTGGCCGAGCGGTTCTAGGCGCTTCAGTCCGGAACTGCGCGATTGCTACTATCGCAGGTTCGAGTCCTGCCTCGGGCATGGATGCTTGTGATGTCCTTAGGTTAGTTAGGTTTAAGTAGTTCTATGTTATAGGGGACTGATGACCTCAGATATTAAGTCCCATAGTGCTTAGAGGCATTTGAACCATTTTTTAAGACGCGCTGACTTTTGCTAACCACCTGGATCCCTTCATGCTGCATGTCTTTCCCTACGGCTCTGTGGTATTTCAGCAGTATAACTGTCCATGTCTTGGAGCCAGAACCATGCTACAGTGGTTTGAGGGGCTTTAGTGAACTCTCGTTGACGTCTCAGCGACGAAATGTAAATCCTATGGAGCCCATCTGGGTCACTATTGGGCGCCATCATCGCGTAAGCAAGTCATTGGTCCATTATTTCCGAGAAATATGTGACCTGTTTGTAGACATCTAATGCCATATACCCCCACAAACCTACAAACTGTCGGATCCATGATACGCCGAATCAGTCATGTATTTCGTTCCAAAGGACAAACAAGCTATTAAGCAGGTGGTCATAACTTAAATGTAAGTTTGGGAGTATTATAGGGCCACTACTAATTACAACAGGCCGGCCACAGTGAACCAAAAGTGCGGACTACTTGCGGCCCAAGGCTCGGCCTGTCTCAACTCTGCTCTGTTCTTCTCAGAGATACCTGGTTGTTTGCACAAAAAGAGATAGTTTAGCGATCTATCGCCACAAGCCTTTAGGGAGATGACAGAAGAGAGGGATGAGAATTGTCAGTACCTATTACGCAGTCGCATAATCGACAGGTACAGCAAATTTGGTATTAAACAACAATACCATACAGAAAGAATTGTAAGATTTAGTTGATACCGAAAAAACAGAAAATTACAACGATCGACAGACGGGAGTCATTATTCTATACATCAAGAATTTGTACGCATGGAGCACATGAAGAAATTGGGGAAACGAATAATAAAATCTCTGAAGTCGAAAAGATGTCAGTTGCAACATTTTTCGATGGAATTGAACGAAGAATATGGAGACTTTATATATTGCTGCAAAGTGCACTGATTAAGTCAAGGGGAATGGCTGGAACGATTTTTCCATTTAAAGCCTCATGTTGTTGAATTTATGAAGGAAAAAGGAGAGCAGGAACGGAAATTAGAACATCTGGAATGGACTGCAGATCTCGCATTGTAAGTGGACCTGACTGCACAATGCGCATTTTAAGACTTTTTAGGTAAGAACTTCTTTCTAAGTTCATGGGGATGCATTTGAAAAGAAAATAGTTCTGTAGAAGGGACAAATTCTGACAAACAGAGAACAATTCCCTAAGCTCACTTCTGTTAAAGCAAACGCGAGTTTGAAGAATCCATTGTGGCCTTGAAAGAATTACAGAGGATAGTTTCCTAAGCGATTAGAGAACACTACCAATCTTACATCTGTTTTCAAACTGTTTTCGAGAACATTCGCTGTTTCAGTTGAAAGCGTCCCTGTGTAAGTGCAGATGTAACTCGTTCGCCTGCAAGTTAATTTCCATTTAATGTCAGATCTTTTACTTTAAAACTGTCCAGGGCGTCTACATTGCTTTCCTCAGGTAGTATTTCCACTCTCTATAATGAGGTTGCAACAGTGCTACAATATTTCGATCAAAATAATACACTGACGGAAAAAAATGCAACACCATGAAGAAGTTGTGCGATTTCAGAGAAAGATGGGAGGCCTGTTTCTACATCCTAAAGATGGAATTTATTGAAATTTAGCGCCAGTCGGATAAGTGTGCCACTAACGGCGCTGGCACTATGAGAATGCAACACAGGTTGGTTTTAAATACGCGCTGTAACTTTCGTGAGGGTTAGTTACCTTTGAGGCGGGACGTGGTGAGTTGATGTAAGTGCAGAATGTCTGTAAGGCATCGACAACTCCATTGTCGCAGCTCATTGAGATTGAACGATGTCGTGTAATAAGGTTACGAGAAGCTGGTTGTTCCTACCGCGATATTGCAGAAAGACTTGGCGGAATGGAGCCACTGTAATGAGTGCTGGCAACGGCGGTTACAGTAAGATACTGTAGCAAGAAGACCGGTCTTCGGACGGCCACGTGGCACTACCAAGAGGGAAGGCCGTGGTGTTCGGCGGAAGGCTGTGGCGCATCGTAACTGTGTCTGCAGCAGCAATTCGAACTGTAGTTGGCACCACAGTGACCCAACCAACTGTTACAAATCGTTTACTTCAAGGAGAGTTCCGAGCCAGACGCCCTGTTCCGTGCATTCCACTGACCTCAAACCGCCACAGTTTGCGATTTCAGTGGCGTCAAGCGAGAGCTTACCGGAGGGGGGGTGAAAGTCTTCGTGTTTTCTGAGGAAAGCCGGTTCTCCCTCCTTGTCATTAATAGCCGAATGCCGGTTGGAAGGAGTCCACACAAGCACGTGCAACCAACCTGTCTGCAGCCTAGACACAGTGGACGTATATCTGGGGTTGTGGTCTGATGTGCAATTTCATATGACAGGAGGAGCATTCCCGTGGTTACTCCACGCACCCTGACTGCAAATTTGTACGTCAGTCTGGTAATTCGTCCTGTTTTGCTGCCATTCATGAACAGCACTCCAGGGGGTGTTTTCTAACAGGATAACGCTCGCCCACATTACGCTGTTTGATCAGCAGATATTCTTCACTGGAGCACGTATGGGATATCATAGGACGACAACCCCAGCGTCATCCACAGCCAGCATTAACCTTCCAGTATTGTCTGACAAGTACAATATGCATGGGACTCCATCCCACAAACTGACATCCGGCACCTGTACGGCACAATGCATATCCGTTTGGCTGCCTTTAGTCAACATTTTGCCAGTCACACCGGTTGTTAATATACCAGCACTTCAAATTTTCAGTGACTTTTCTCGCACTGACATTATCCTTTGATATTGGAACGATAATCACTTAAATATTTTACCTCAATAGATGTATATCCGAAAATTCATTGCTCTACATTACTTGTTTCTTCGTGCTGCGATTTACTTTCCGTCAATGTATGTGTGTGAAATATCTTGTTTCAATTATGAAACTAAATAAGTCCCGATTACAAGGCAACCTCAGTGTAAAAATCTGTGAAATTGTCTGCGTCTGTTTGAATGCCAGAAGCTCGTTCCACACAAAAATTGTTCCTTTAGCCCACCAAAAATAAATAATACTGAAAACTTGTATTGTGTGTGGTATATGTTGTTTCGAAATGTGAAACAAAGTCGAACGCAGTGCGACTGTACTGCTGTTTAGGTGCATTCAATTTCCCCTATTCCCTCACTCAGTGCTCAGTTCGGTGTGATGTGGAGGTGGGGTAGTGGGGTAATGTGCTGCAAGGCTGTGCACTCCTGCACTCATGTCAGGGCACGGTTCGCAAGCCAAACTCTTGGCCACATCTGATTCACAACTTATATTCATGATCAAGTGGATGACTCCAGTGGCTGCGTGAGGCTATTTGCGGACGATTATATTGTTTGAAGGACGTTGCAGTGTGAGAAGTCTGTAGCGTAATGCAGGAAGACTTGCAGAGGACAGACGATTGCTGCAGGTGTTGGCAGTTTCTCTGAATGCAAATGAATGTAACGAACTGCACATAAATAGGTAAAACGATGCATTACTGTGCGATTGCGCTATTGGTAACGAATAACTAGAAAGCGTAAAATACACTGGGGTGATTTGGCAGTTTCTCTGAATGCAAATGAATGTAACGAACTGCACATAAATAGGTAAAACGATGCATTACTGTGCGATTGCGCTATTGGTAACGAATAACTAGAAAGCGTAAAATACACTGGGGTGACAAAAGTCTTTGGACAGCGATAAGCACAGACGCAGATGGCCGTAGTATCGCGTACCGAAGGAATAAGAGGGCAATGCAAAGGCGAAGCTGTCATTTGTACTCAGGTGATACATGTGAGAAGGTTCCGATGTGATGACGGCTGCAAGACGGGAATTAACATACTTTCAACACGGAATGGTACGAAGGAAATCCCAAAAGTAAGGTCTCCTACTTTTTTACTTTGTGTAGCAGTTGGCCACACTGTTATGAAGAGTGCTTCACGCGCTGTGTTTAAACATGCGCACGCCGCGCTGAGGCGCTCAGTCTTGGATCGGCAGCCGTTGAGAATGGAGCTCCCGCTGGATGTAACCGCCAAGTGCGAATTGCGCGCTATTATTCGGTTTTGAACGCAAAGGGCACTGCGCCGATTGAAATCCATTGCCAATTGACGGAAGTGTATGGTGAGTTGTGCATGGATGACAAAAATGTTCGTAAGTGGTGTAGAGAGTTTGCAGCTGGTCGGACCGAAGTTCATGACAAACAAGGGAGCGGGAGACCGTCAGTTTCTGAGGAGACGGTGTTGAAGGTTGAGCAGAGCATGCGTGAAGATCGGTGGATCACCCTGGATTATCTCTGCCCGTTGGTTCCTGCCGGGTAATTCAGAACCGGAGAAGAGGAATGTTGAGCAAGGGCGTACACACTCTCCATGACAACGCTCGCCCACACATTGCTCGGCAAACCGTTGCTCTCTTGCAACAGTTTCAGTGCCCAGTGACTTATCACCTGTTACCTAGGTTAAAAGAACATTTGCCCGAAAAGCGATTCAGCTCTGACGACGAGGTGAAAGAAGAGGTTTATAACTTTCTGAACAGCATGGCGGCGAGCTGGTATCTACATCTACATCTACATCTATACTCCGCGAGCCACCTTACGGTGTGTGGCGGAGGGTACTTATTGTACCACTATCTGATCCCCCCTTCCCTGTTCCATTCACGAATTGTGCGTGGGAAGAACGACTGCTTGTAAGTCTCCGTATTTGCTCTAATTTCTCGGATCTTTTCGTTGTGATCATTACGCGAGATATATGTGGGCGGTAGTAATATGTTGCCCATCTCTTCCCGGAATGTGCTCTCTCGTAATTTCGATAATAAACCTCTCCGTATTGCGTAACGCCTTTCTTGAAGTGTCCGCCACTGGAGCTTGTTCAGCATCTCCGTAACGCTCTCGCGCTGACTAAATGTCCCCATGACGAATCGCGCTGCTTTTCGCTGGATCTTGTCTATCTCTTCTATTAATCCAACCTGGTAAGGGTCCCATACTGATGAGCAATACTCAAGAATCGGACGAACAAGCGTTTTGTAAGCTACTTCTTTCGTCGATGAGTCACATTTTCTTAGAATTCTTCCTATGAATCTCAACCTGGCACCTGCTTTTCCCACTATTTGTTTTATGTGATCATTCCACTTCAGATCGCTCCGGATAGTAACTCCTAAGTATTTTACGGTCGTTACCGCTTCCAATGATTTACCACCTATGGCATAATCGTACTGGAATGGATTTCTGCCCCTATGTATGCGCATTATATTACATTTATCTACGTTTAGGGAAAGCTGCCAGCTGTCGCACCATGCATTAATCCTCTGCAGGTCCTCCTGGAGTACGTACGAGTCTTCTGATGTTGCTACTTTCTTGTAGACAACCGTGTCATCTGCAAATAGCCTCACGGAGCTACCGATGTTGTCAACTAAGTCATTTATGTATATTGTAAACAATAAAGGTCCTATCACGCTTCCCTGCGGTACTCCCGAAATTACCTCTACATCTGCAGATTTTGAACCGTTAAGAATGACATGTTGTGTTCTTTCTTCTAGGAAATCCTGAATCCAATCACAAACCTGGTCCGATATTCCGTAAGCTCGTATTTTTTTCACTAAACGTAAGTGCGGAACCGTATCAAATGCCTTCCTGAAGTCCAGGAATACGGCATCAATCTGCTCGCCAGTGTCTACGGCACTGTGAATTTCTTGGGCAAATAGGGCGAGCTGAGTTTCACATGATCTCTGTTTGCGGAATCCATGTTGGTTATGATGAAGGAGATTTGTATTATCTAAGAACGTCATAATACGAGAACACAAAACATGTTCCATTATTCTACAACAGATTGACGTAAGCGAAATAGGCCTATAATTATTCGCATCTGATTTATGACCCTTCTTGAAAATGGGAACGACCTGCGCTTTCTTCCAGTCGCTAGGTACTTTACGTTCTTCCAGCGATCTACGATAAATTGCTGATAGAAAGGGGGAAAGTTCTTTAGCATAATCACTGTAGAATCTTAAGGGTATCTCGTCTGGTCCGGATGCTTTTCCGCTACTAAGTGATAGCAGTTGTTTTTCAATTCCGATATCGTTTATTTCAATATTTTCCATTTTGGCGTCCGTGCGACGGCTGAAGTCAGGGACCGTGTTACGATTTTCCGCAGTGAAACAGTTTCGGAACACTGAATTCAGTATTTCTGCCTTTCTTCGGTCGTCCTCTGTTTCGGTGCCATCGTGGTCAACGAGTGACTGAATAGGGGATTTAGATCCGCTTACCGATTTTACATATGACCAAAACTTTTTAGGGATCTTGTTTAGATTGTTTGCCAATGTTTTATGTTCGAATTCGTTGAATGCTTCTCTCATTGCTCTCTTTACGCTCTTTTTCGCTTCGTTCAGCTTTTCCTTATCAGCTATGATTCGACTACTCTTAAACCTATGATGAAGCTTTCTTTGTTTCCGTAGTACCTTTCGTACATGATTCTTATACCACGGTGGATCTTTCCCCTCGCTTTGGACCTTAGTCGGTACGAACTTATCTAAGGCGTACTGGACGATGTTTCTGAATTTTTTCCATTTTTGTTCCACATCCTCTTCCTCAGAAATGAACGTTTGGTGGTGGTCACTCAGATATTCTGCGATTTGTGCCCTATCACTCTTGTTAAGCAAATATATTTTCCTTCCTTTCTTGGCATTTCTTATTACACTTGTAGTCATTGATGCAACCACTGACTTATGATCACTGATACCCTCTTCTACATTCACGGAGTCGAAAAGTTCCGGTCTATTTGTTGCTATGAGGTCTAAAACGTTAGCTTCACGAGTTGGTTCTCTAACTATCTGCTCGAAGTAATTCTCGGACAAGGCAGTCAGGATAATGTCACAAGAGTCTCTGTCCCTGGCTCCAGTTCTGATTGTGTGACTATCCCATTCTATACCTGGTAGATTGAAGTCTCCCCCTATTACAATAGTATGATCACGAAACTTCTTCACGACGTTCTGCAGGTTCTCTCTGAGGCGCTCAACTACTACGGTTGCTGATGCAGGTGGTCTATAGAAGCATCCGACTATCATATCTGACCCACCTTTGATACTTAACTTAACCCAGATTATTTCACATTCGCATTCGCTAATAACTTCACTGGATATTATTGAATTCTTTACTGCTATAAATACTCCTCCACCATTGGCGTTTATCCTATCCTTGCGGTATATATTCCATTCTGTGTCTAGGATTTCGTTACTGTTCACTTCCGGTTTTAACCAACTTTCCGTTCCTAATACTATATGCGCACTATTTCCTTCAATAAGAGATACTAATTCAGGAACCTTGCCCTGGATACTCCTGCAGTTTACCAATATTACGTTAACTTTTCCTGTTTTTGGTCTCTGAGGACGGACGTTCTTTATCAACGATGATAATGTCCTCTCTGGTAAGCCGTCAGGTATTTTATCGTTTCGCCCAAGGGGGGGTCCCTCTAACCTAAAAAAACCCCGTGTGCACGCCACACGTACTCTGCTACCCTAGTAGCTGCTTCCGGTGTGTAGTGCACGCCTGACCTGTCTAGGGGGGCCCTACAGTTCTCCACCCAATAACGGAGGTCGATGAATTTGCAACCATTATAGTCGCAGAGTCGTCTGAGCCTCTGGTTTAGACCCTCCACACGGCTCCAAACCAGAGGACCGCGATCGACTCTGGGCACTATGCTGCAGATATTAAGCTCAGCTTGCACTCCGCGTGCGATGCTGGTTGTCTTCACCAAATCAGCCAGCCGCCGGAAGGAACCAAGGATGGCCTCAGAACCCAAGCGGCAGGCGTCATTCGTTCCGACATGTGCTACTATCTGCAGCCGGTCACACCCAGTGCGTTCAATAGCTGCCGGAAGGGCCTCCTCCACATTACGGACGAGACCCCCCGGCAAGCACACCGAGTGCACACTGGCATTCTTCCCCGACCTACCCGCTATTTTCCTGAGGGGCTCCATAACCCGCCTAACGTTGGAGCTCCCTATAACTAATAGGCCCGCCCTCTGTGACTGTCGGGACCTTGCCGGAGAATCGGCCACTGGCCCAACAGGCGAGGCATCCTGTGGTGGCTCGGAAACGATGTCATCACCACTAGGAAGCACCCCGTACCTGTTGGAAAGGGGTAAGGCAGCTGCCACGCGGCCAGATCCCACCTTCGCCTTTCGGCCAGGCACGCGCGAGCCCACCACTGTCCGCCATTCACCCTGGAGTGATGGCTGACCGGTAAGATGCTCACTGCCGGAAGACGCAGCGACATCAGGGGTTCCATGCGATTCCAAGGCCACCGAAGTAGGCATAGGTCTCACCACAGTTGCCCCAACGCCACTACGAGCCGACGCCTGCGCCTCGAGCTCGATGAGCCTAACAGACAAAGCCTCCACCTGCCCCCGAAGAGTGGCCAATTCTCCTTGCGTCCGCTCACAACAACCACAGTCCCTACACATGACTATGTTTACCCTACTCTATACGGTGACAAATACCCAAGATAATCTTCTGATGAGCTACTCTGATAATCAAGAAACACTCACTGAAATACGAGACGCGAAAACTACGCTAGGTTTTCCCAGAAAAACTATTTAAAAGCTAAGCGCAGCAAATAAGTACAAAAACGCTTTATACAAACAGTACTCGCTGCTGCTGGTGCTCTCGCTCTGGCTGTCACAAGACAACTGCTGATTCAAGTGACTAGTGGCTAACGGCCGCGAAACAAACAAAAGACGGTTTTAGGGCGCTTTCTGTTCTGAACGATCAAGAAAACACTAAGAAATCTAACACGAAAACTACGTAAAGTTTTATCAAGAACTGTTAGTTACTATGCAGAGCAGATAAACACAAATAGAATCCCTTCCTTAGTGGAAGGTCGTAAACAAAATGCAAAATAAACGCTTTATACAAACAGTACTCGCTGCTGCTGGTGCTCTCGCTCTGGCTGTCACAAGACATGAGCATACAAAAACTGCTACAGCTTATACAAAAATCCATCGACATAAACGGTGATTATGTCGAAAAATCGCTAAATGTTCAAGCTGTAAACTGATGTAAACCATTGTAGAAATAAACAGGTCTATGTACTTATACAAAATAGGAGACCTTACTTTTGGGATTACCCTCGCAGATGGAGCTAGAGACATGGGACATCCCATTTCTGAAATCGTTAGGGAATTCAGTATTCTGAGATCCATATTGTCAAGTGTGTACCGATAACACCAAATAACTGTCACAATCTCTGAGCACAAACAATGCAATGGCCGACGATGTTCAGGTTACAACCGAGAGCAGTGGCGTTTGGCAGAGTTGTCAGTGCTAACAGACAAGTAACACTGCGTGAAATAACCGCAGAAGTCAACATGGGAGGTACGACGAACGTATCCGTTAGAGTAACGCGGTGAAATTTGACGTTAAAGGGCTACGACAGCAGACGACCAACGAGAGTGCAACAGTACGACGCCGCTTGCAGCGCCTATCTTGGTCTCGTGACTGTATCAGCTGGACCCTAGACAACTGGAAAACCGACGCCTGGTCAGATGAGACCCGATTTCATTTGGTAAGGTGTGACGGCAGGGTTGCAGATCCCACGAAGCCATCGACGTTGTTGACAAGCCACTGTGCGACTTGGTGGTGGCTCCGTAATCGTGCGGGCTGTGTTTACAGGGAATGAACTGTGTCATCTCGTCCAACTGAACCGATCACTGACAGGAAATGGTTCTATTCGTCTACATGGAGGCCATTCTCAGCCATTCGTGGACTTCATGTTCCCAAACAACAATGAAATTTTTATAGATGACAATGCGCCATGTCACCGTTCCACAGTTTTTCGCGGTTTGTCTGAGCAACATTCTGGACGATTCTGGCGAATGATTTAGCCACCCAGATTCCGCGACATGAATCCCATGGGACATTTGTGGGACATAACCGAGAGCTCAGCTCGTGCACATAATGCTGCAGCGCAACGCTTCCGCAATTATGTACGGCCAAAGAGGCAGCATGGCTCAATATTTCTGCAGGGAACTTCCAACGACTTGTTGAGTCCATGTCACGTCTAGGTGCTGCCCTACGCCGGCCAAACGGAGGTCCGATACGGTATTAGAAGATATCCCATGACCTTCGTCACCTAAATGTACTTAGGTAATAACAATACGGAATTACTTACCGTGGGATGACCTGGGATGACCACACAAAGCCAATGATATGAAAAATCAGATGCTGGAGTGAGAATTTTAAAGAGATGTAATTCTTTCATGAAATAAATGCTATACGAAGCATTCATCTCACTGATTCCTGAGTACCATTCATCAATATGGGACTCTTACCAATTACAGATAGAGGAGATCCAACGATGATCGACGCGTTTCATCACGGGACCGCTTAGTGAGCGTTGGGATGTTAAGGTTCAATAAACTCCCGTCGCAGGCCGAAATTGCAAGAGCGCTTATTCCAAGAAGGGACAGGTAAAACATGACTTCCTGCCACATACGTCCCGTGAAACGACGGCGACGAGAGAATCAGATGAATCATATGTCATGAATTTTACCCAAAGTCATTCTTACCACACACCTTAGGATGGGTTGCCCTGTATAGATATACACGAGGACAACCCATATGCTTGGTCACGTGGGTGCAAGTGTGGAAAGGAGTGAAGGTAATGTAATGTCGTGTGAATAGGGCCTCCCGTTGGGTAGACCGTTCGCCGGGTGCAAGTCTTTCGATTTGACGCCACTTCAGCGACTTGCGCGTCCATGGGGATGATATGATGATGATCAGGACAACGCAACTCCCAGTCCCTGAGCGAAGAAAATTTCCGACCCAGCCTGAAATCGAACCCGGGCCCTTAGAATTGACATTGTCACGCTGACCACCGCTACCCGGGGCGGACAGGAGTGAAGGTAAAACATTGTTGTGGAATGTACGGAGCAGTTTCAGTCAAATTTGGTACACATACCACTAATTATTTGGAGAATTACTGGGTGTATGACTTGCCTAGTGCCCCTGCCCCAAGCAGTTGGGGTGGATCAGTCGTGACACGGGAAACGATCGAAAATACCAGATATTAGTGTAATAAGGAATTGTTGGGTGATAGATAATGGACCGATGATATTTCACGCCTATTGCATGGTATCCGTTGAACTGGCGTGATATAAAACTACATAACGAGGTAACATCGCATCGGATAATCACTTAACAGTTTGATGTTCAGTAATAATAGCAGAGTGCAGCCATGGACTAGGTGTCTAGACACCTAGACTGGCGATATATCACGAGACTTTCGAAAGATTTCAGCTACACATTTTCCACTGTTGTAAAAGCCGCCAAGTGCGAGAATTGTCGGACAATCAGATTAATAGTTCATGCACCCAAGCTGCTGACAAGAATAATACACAGAAGAATGGAAAAGAAAACTGAGGATCTGTCACATGGCGATCAGTTTAGCTTTAGGAAAGGTAAAGGCACTAGAGAGGCACATGTGACGTGGTTGGTGATGGAAGCAAGACTGAAGAAAAATCAAGACACGTTCGGAGGATCTGTCGACATCAAGGTCATTAGAGACACAGCCCTAGCTCGGATTGTTTCAACGATTGGGATGTAAATCGTCCATGCGCTTCGAAAGGAACCATTCTTGCATTTTCCTGGACAAATTTAGGGAAGTAACAGAAAACCTAGGTCTGGATGGCCGGGCGCGGATTTGAACCGTCGCCCTCCGAATGCGGTGTCAATGTGCTAAGCACTGCGCCACCTCGCTAAGTTGGAAAAAGCGTTCGACAATATAAAATGGTGCAAGATGTTCGGAATTTTGAGAAAAATAGGGGTAAGGTATAGGGAAAGACGGGTAATAATCTGTACAACAACCAAGAGCCACAGCTTGTAGCTCTCTGTAGTGGCATCGTGAGCTACCATTCACACAGGACGCCAGAAATTCTTTATAATCACAGTTTTCAATATGGCGTCATTTAAATAATATGGGCGAGTATGAATGTTATAATGCAGGTTATGGCATTGGAGCTGTGACAAGAGTTAAATACAAGGAAGACGAAATCCAAATTTTGAATCTGGAAATAAATTTCGCATAGGGATAAATCAGAGGCACAAACACAGTTATAAAAATATTAACACTCGGGGACGAAAACGCTGGCAGGTAAATATCAGCTGCAGACACGTTACTCTTCCAAGATTTTAGAATAGTATTGTATTCATTGTTACAGGCATTTCGAATAACTAATTTTTACTTTAACGGCTGTCACATCACACTCTGAAGCTGTTTCTTGCAGATAATCCAAAATTTGTACAATGCTTGGTCTCACGAATCAGGAAGTTTATATGACTCGCCTTTTTGTTTACGTATATAGGTTTATTTATATATTCATTCAAAAAACTTTTAAGGTTGTCGGGTACGTCATTGTTTACACACACACACACACACACACACAGACAGAGAGAGAGAGAGAGAGAGAGAGAGAGAGAAAATCGAACATAAGCTGCCGTTGTAATTTCAGAAGTTGCGAAACTGTACCTGCCATCCACTGTTGGGAGCAGTTGTGGAAAGGAAGTGGCGCATCAAAATACAACAAAGCTGAACTATTTCTGGCATGACAAAAGTTGCTTCTCATAAGTTGCGTCACTAAAACTGGGAGACCACACATGGAACTGCGTTGCAACTCCAGTATGCCACTAGCTGTGGCGACAGATAAATTGCATGTGTGAACTCGACTTTAGTTAAGTTCTAAAGTTTTGCTCACCAGTGTATAATTTAGCCTCTAACTTACCTTAGTTCACTGTTACGGCACCAAAGTACACTACTGGCCACTCAGATTACTACACCACGAAGATGACGTGCTACAGACGCGAAATTTAACCGACAGGAAGAAGATGCTGTGATATGCAAATGATTAGCTTTTCAGAGCATTCACACTAGGTTGGCGCCGGTGGCGACACCTACAACGTGCTGACATGAGGAAAGTTTCCAACCGATTTCTCATACACAAACAGCAGTTGACCGGCGTTGCCTGGTGTAACGTTGTTGTGATGCCTCATGTAAGGAGGAGAAATGCGTACCATCACGTTTCCGACTTTGATGAAGGTCGGATTGTAGCCTATCGCGATTGCGGTTTATCGTATCGCGACATTGCTGCTCGCGTTGGTCGAGACCCAATGACTGTTAGCAGAATATGGTATCGGTGGGTTCAGGAAGGTAATACGGAACGCCGTGCTGGATCCCAACGGCCTCGTATCACTAGCAGTCGAGATGACAGGCATCTTGTCCACATGGCTGTAACGGATCGTACAGCCACGTCTCGATCCCTGGGTCGACAGATGAGGACGTTTGCAAGACAACAACCATCTGCACGAACAGTTCGACGACATTTGCAGCAGCATGGACTGTCAGCTCGGAGACCATGGCTGCGGTTACCCTTGACGCTGCATCACTGACAGGAGCGCCTGTGATGGTGTACTCAACGACGAACCTGGGTGCACGAATGGCAAAACGTCATTTTTTCGGATGAATCCAGATTCTGTTTACAGCATCATGATGGTCGCATCCGTGTTTAGCGACATCGCGGTGAACGCACGTTGGAAGCGTGTATTCGTCATCGCCATACTGGCGTGTCATCCGGCGTGATGGTATGGGGTGCCATTGGTTACGCATGTCGGTCACCTCTTGTTCGCATTGACGGCACTTTGAACAGTGGACGTTACATTTCAGATGTGTTACGACCCGTGGCTCTACCCTTCATTCGATCCCTGCGAAACCCTACATTTCAGCAGGATAATGTACGACCGCATGTTGCAGGTCCTGTACGAGCCTTTCTGGATACAGAAAATATTCGACTGCTGCCCTAGCAAGCACATTCTCCAGATCTCTCACCAACTGAAAACGTCTGATCAATGGTGGCCGAGCGACTGTCTCGTCACAGTGCACCAGTCACTACTCTTGATGAACTGTGGCATCGTGTTGAATCTGCATGGGCAACTGTACCTGTAAACGCCATCCAAGCTCTGTTTGACTCAATGCCCAGGCGTATCAAGGCCGTTATTACGGACAGAGGTGGTTGTTCTGGGTACTGACTTCTCAGGACTATGCACCCAAATTGCGTGAAAATGAATCACATGTCAGTTCTAGTATAATGTATTTGTCCAATGAATACCCGTTTATCATCCGCATTTCTTCTTGGCGTAGCAATTTTAATGGCCAGTAGTGTATTTGTGGCATGACAAAAGCTGCTTCTCTTAAGTTGCGCCACTAAAAACTTGGAGATCACACATGCAACTGCGTTGCAACTCCAGTATGCCACTAGCTGTGGCTACAGATAAGTTGCATGTGTGAACTCGGATTTAGTTACGGTCTTAAGCTTTGCTCACCAGTGTATCATTTGGCCGCTCTAGCATGCCTCAGTTCACTGTTACGGCACTAAGGTAGGTAGCGATCACCACTTCGACGCAGTCGCTGCTCGAAACCTAGTGGCAGCGGCTGCGCTGAAGAGTTGCGGTGTCAGAACGCCGGCAGTTGTTGCGCGGAGAGATGAGGGGGGGGGGGGGGTGAGGGGGCGTGGAGGGGCGGCTGTCGGCGGCTGGTCTCGCGCCGCCAGTGCGACGCTGCGCGGCATACGACGCGGATGTGAGGACTGCCAGCGACGGTGAGTGCCGGCGATGCGCTCGCTCGCTACACACGCTGCTGGCGCGTCTTTTAAACATCGCATGCTCCTTGACGGAAGAGTACCAGCTCTGACGGACGATGCCAAGGGAGGGTTCTCCTGTGTTAATGTTGGAAGGAATCCGTAGTGATTTAGTGCACTTCTAAAAGCCTTACTTCACACTCGATCAACGCTAGTTCAGACTGTTCTGCAGTATCTCGATCACCGTTCCAGCTCTCTGAAACAGATTTATTTTGTTTTCCACACACTCTTTTTTTCATACATTGTAATGGCCCCCACTACGGTGGGGTGTCTCCCATTCCTCAGCGATACAGATAACAATACCGTAGTTGCAACTACATCGGTGATGTATCTTCGTAGAGGCCAGACTGACGTATAAGAGAGCCACCAATCTTTTCAATAAGTGCAAAAGCAACAATCTGGACGATTGACTGATTTCGCCTTGAAACACTGTTACATTTGACTTTCTTAAAAGGAGGATTTTATTTAAAAGTTATTTGGTAGCTTAGTAGTGAGCGCTTAATTTCAGCATTATGGAATCTAATTACAAGAGCCTGGAAAATTTACTTTTTACGGTACAAAAGTCGTAACTGGTGACCTAGATTCAGCATCTGACTGCAATATAAACTTTACACCACTCTGGCGGCGCCAGCTGAACAGTTCAACACAAACGTTACTCCACGGAATAAATGATTATAGCTCAGCTCAAAATTAAGGAAATTGTAAACTGAGAAAATCTGTTTGTGAATAATGGAGTGCGTTTTCACATCAGTTCATTTTGTTAAGGAAGCGACTAACTACTGGGGAACAACATTTTTTTAAATAATCTTCAAAAGCACTGCGCCTCTTGTAATAAATTCTTTTGCAGTTCTCTAGGCTACTTCTCACCAACTTGTATCCAAGCTTCTTCATCCCTGCATAAATATTCTTTTAAATTTCTTCTTTGCATATCCTTCTACATTTGATATTTCTGTTCTGTGCAGGGTCTTCCCCCTTTTTTGTTTTCTTTCATGGAGATTGCCGGCATAGTGCTTACTCTTTATTTTCAGCCATCGTTGAACCCCTAACCTCATCACACGCCATACAGTTTTAAATGCCGGTTTTTTCAGTTTTTCGGTGATGTACTTGAGCTTTTTCATTCGCTTCCTGATTTCTGTATTTGGGAGATTCTCTCACCTTGAAACTCTATCTCAGAAAATCATGTGCAAGGATTCAATTCCCTTTCTGTCTTGTTTTATCATTTCCCAGGATTCTGCTCCATATAAATGAATACATTGTTTCATTGCTTCATATAACTTTTTTTCTTAATTTCATCTGATGGAATTCAGCTTATTGATTGATTGTTTATCTTGTGTGGTCCCCTGATTTATTTCGTGTTTACGGGAACCCAGATGTTAAACGACACTCGTAACTCTCAGTTATTTATACTTTTGACATGCCTCAACAGGTTTTTCATGTATTACAATGTCATGCTCTTCGGTGCTTATAGAGAGATATATTGCTTTAGAAAATTTTATTGTCACCCCTAGTTATTCGAAGTTTTACTCCATCATGCACTCTATATCATCGTCATCTGCAGCCAAAATTATTTGATGATCAGCGGATAGTAAAATCGATAACTACCCCGCTTGTACGTCTAGGTCAATTCCTCCACATCTTCTCATCTATTCTTTAAGAACTTTAAACAAAGTAGGTATCTTTGGTTGGTCGTATTGTTCTGGAGATTTCTTTTCCAATTTTAATTCTTGTCTATAATACTTTGTAAGCTTTTTTAACTATAGGAACTTGTATCTTATGTATTGTGCTCTCATCAAGATATCGATATAGATTCTTTACTGGTCCGTTATCCTATGCCTTTGTAAATTATGAAAGTCGTATGTATGTCTCCTCCCCTTGTTGTTAATTTTTCGACTGGCTCTTTTATAGCAAGATAGGTGAGAGACCCAGAGTTTCCTGGATATTTATTTATTACAATCTTTTATTAGTCTATCTCCTCCTCCCTCCTCTTCCTATCCACCTCCTCCTCCTCCTTCTCTTGTCCATCTTCTTCTACCCCCTCTCATCGTCCATCCTTTCTGTCTCTGTCTGCCAATCTCCTCGCACCCTTCTCTGCCTATCCATCTCCTGATCCCACTACTCTCTGCCGACCTGCTCCTCCCTCCTCCACTGTTCTTCACCAGGTTATTACACCCACCTCCATCCCAATGGGAGGTTGGTGGTTTTTACCCTCACAGCATCTCTTTCCTAGTAATGATTGATATGTGCACCTAGTTTGGTTGACGCAGATCGGTGGGCTTAGAAAAGAGATATTGACCATACGCGTATGTTACATATTGCAGGTATATGTGTGTGATTCGCTGCTGTTTTACACCATCGACTCGAGAGAGGATGTTAAATTTATCTGTGATATATAACCGTGTGGATTCATCTTAGGTTTCGAAACATCTTTACAAAATTAATGGTTTGCTTTTGTATTGGTTCTCGCGGTCTGGTTTACACACTGAACAGCACACACAAGATACAAACTGGATTTCATATTTTTAAAAGGATTCAAAATCAAATAAATACAGGAAATAAATTCTAAAAGATCGTTTTCGAAAACTTTTGACTCAGACCTTCTCATCCATACTCCCATGGGTAGTAGTGGTGGGAAATCTCACTCTCACATTATTTTCATACAAATAATAAGTTATGAATCTACCAAATTTGGTTGAAACTGCTCCAGGTATTCCTGAGCTGTGTCTTAATGTCGCCGCCTTTTCATTCCCACCCCACAGTGCTCTTTCCAGGCAGTAAGTAGCTAGTAAATCTCTGATTTATTAAGGGGAGATGTACGGCAAAACCCTGCGAAAAAATTCGAACTCTTTTATTCCGTAATTTGTTACACTGATTGTTTAAGAATAGCATCGCAAAGTTTCATAATTGAATTCTAGCCAGAAATATGTTTAAAAAAAAAGTTTTTTGGGCATCTACGCCTGCCACGCCCCCTCTTTCTATGCTGTGACTCACACCTTCTCTATCCTAGAATTTTTTATGCGTTAATTTTTCGTTCACGCAATCGAAACGAACGGCAAATGAGTCTAGAAGGCTGAGAGAAAGATTATATTTACTCATTCCTCTGTTTATAAGGTGGTTTTCTTAATAGTATGTGCTACAAACTTATTTCAGTTTTTAGTGTTGCTTATACCAACCCGTTTTGCTCGAAATGGGTCGTACCAGTGCACGCATATCCAAAAAGGTGAGGAAATATCGAATTTAAATAACAGTGTTACAGATACTGCTCCTACGTGTGAAGAACGATTTTCGACAAACTCATTGAGTTCATTTGAGAGGAAATTTAGTGAAGACTAGTTTTCCAAACGATTTAGGTTAACTGACTTAGATGTACTAGCCCATATGTTTAATATTTCATGTGCGTATGGTAATTGTGGCTCAAAGGACCATAGACTGTATGATGATTGTGACAGAATTGGCACTGTAAGTAATATACATATTTTGGGTAAAGTTTGTAAATATGATGTTCAGTTCAATACATCTGCTCTCCATGGGAAGATGTACCAGGTGAATACAATATCGTGTTACGCCATGAGGTGCTTGGTATAGGCGGAGAAGGCACAAATTTGTTTTGTGGGTTGATGAACATGCTGGCAACGGTGACTAGATTCAGCGATTACAACGGAACACTCCTCAGTGCTCTTGAAGTTGAGTGCAAGGAGGACAAGATAGAAGATGTAGATATTAACAACGAGGGGTAAGGAGGACACTATGTAGTGAAGACCGATCTGTGTGTCTCTTGTGATGGAACCTGGATGGAGGAGGCCATACATCACTTCATGGTGTATCATCTGTCATTATTACGGATACTGAGAAAATCTTAGACTTCCAAGTAATGAGCAAATATTGCTGTCAGTGTGACACAGGAAAGAACAGTGATGGCAGTGAAGAAGAAAGGTGGCAGCAACAACACAAGAAAGTGTGCAGCATGAATTACCAGGGGTCAAATGGTGCAATGGAATCAGCTGAGATGAAACTAATATTCCGAAGGTCAGTTGAACAAGATAGTGTTAGGTATGTGAAGTATCTAGGTGATGGAGATTCCAGTGCTTTTAAGACTGTTTTAGAGAGTAATCCTTATGGTTCGTCACAAACTAAAACTGAAAAACTGGAATGTGTTGGGCATGTTCAAAAGCGAGTGGGAGGTAGACTTCCCAGGTTGAAGAAAGAAATAAAAGGCAAGAAAATAGAAGATGGAAAGCCACTAGGAGATGTTAATAGACTGACATACAATGAAATTCACACTTTACAAGTATATTATGAAGAAGCTGTAAGGTATAAGTTAGATAGTGTGAAAACAACGCAGAAAGCTGTATGGGCACTATTCTTTCACAAACTTTCCTCAGATGATAATCCTCAACATTCCGTTTGTGACATATGGAGCAAATATCTTCAGGCAGAAGCCACTGGAAAGCGATAAATCGACAAACATGGTTTGCCACTTGCTGTTTTAGATGTTATAAAACCAACTATCAGGTAGCTAAGCAATCCTCAACCGCTGAGAAAATGTGTACAGGCGAAAACACAGAATACAAATAAGAGGTACAATAACTATGATATGGGTGCGCAGTCCAAAAACAGTATTTATGTCTTCAATTGTTATGAAGATAACTGCATGTGATGACTGTCTAGTGTTCAGTAGTGAAAATGTAGGTAGGAGTAAGTGCGTATAGAGACTAGGCTTCCATCCAGGAGCATTCACGCTGTAGATACTCAGAAGAATTGATGAAGCGCGACTGGACAAAGCTCAGGCAGCAGAAGAAAAAAATGCAAAAGTTAGCAAGACAAAGGAGGCAGGGAAAGAGATTACTCCAGGGAGACCAGGAAGACAATAAAGATTACGGCTAGGGACAGTGTTAGCTACTAGAGGTATAGCAATATTGTCAAACATTGAAATAAAAACGCTAAAAGCGAGTTGCCATAAACTGACTTTTTGAGCTATAATGTAGCTTTTCTCAGGAACTATAAAAGCTAATATCCTGAAAATTTGCATAGTCTTATGTATTACTTACTCAATAATCGTGCGCAGCACTTTCCCGTTATCGTTTCTCTGTGAAAAGTTCCCCGTTTATAATTAGACAAAACTAGAGGAGTCCCAGATAACATAAAACTGAAAAAATTAATTTCAAAGCAACTGCGATCTTAAACAAAAATCTGTTCCACATATTTTATTAACCAATTATGCAGATGTAAACTGTGATATTCCAATTGTATTGATTGTTTAGTTTACGAGAAAAGGTACATTATAGGAACAATGGTAATTAAAAATTCGAATCCTTATAAAATGTACGTCGATGAGCATTTTCAAACACAAATTATACAGAATATCAAGTAGCATGTTGAGCATAATAGTCTCAAGTTTTACTTTTTAGCTGTAATGTTTTTGCAGATATATATTTTTAAGTACAAGAATGCATTTTGCCTTATATCTGCCCTTTAAAAAATCTATGTCGTTTCATAAAAAGCTTCAAATTTATGATTACTTTAAAGAAGAGCAAAAACGTCAAATATTTGACGTTAAAGATGTGAGTGAAAAAAAAGTTTAGAAAAAGTTTCTAATTAACTTTAAAGTGAGTTGGAAGTCGCTAAGTGTTCTCATCATCAAACACATGATGAATATAATCTGAATAACTTGCGCTCCGTTTTTAGAAAAACGTAGTTTATCGGGTATCTCACTGTTTATGACGTCATATCTTCTGAACTACGTGACGAATAATAGTATAATTTTGCAGGGACGTTTAGTGGTATATATCAATACTGTCAGCAAAACGTTTTGGGAATATATGTAGTAATGAAGAATTAATGCGTTAAAACTCACCCCTGATGCGGCAGTTTTACGCCACGAACAGCGAAAATGTAGTAAGCGATAAACTTGTTTCATTTCCTCATTTTTAGGGCGGATATCATCGAGAAAAACTTTCGTAAGGGTTTGAAATTGTGTCCAAAGCTAGTTGCAAGTCGCTAAGTGCTCTCATTGTCAAATACTGGGTAGAACCCGGGCAATTACATGCGGAGCGTTACGAGGTACACTCTTTGTAACATATTACGTACCGTATGTCAAAGATCAATAATACTTTAACAATGTCGCGCAAGTTAGTCGCAACGCAACTGCCACGAACACTGTCAGTTCCACTACGAGAGAGTTCGACGCCGTTTACACTGTGACATTTATTCCGTGAAGTGATAATTCACCAAAATACCAAAATGTAACTGAGGCTGACTGACTTCTGATCGCGAGCTTCAACTACACAGTCGATGTTCGAGGACCAGATTATCCTGTACGTCTCTCTGCTTCTTCCTCACATTTATTTGCAGGATTTATTCTTGGCTTTTATTTAAAAAAATTTCGTCTCTATTCTAGCTGTGATATACGGTTTCCAATCATATTAATCTTTCGTAGCTAACCATTTTTCACATGCCTTCCGTTTATAATGTACCTCCATGTCCTAATGTCAGCAGTTTTGTGGTATATGTATTTAGGGATCAGACCTAATGGTTCAAATGCAGCCTCATATAAGACATTCTTTAACCGTTTACACTTAACTTGGATCAATAATAACTGCAACAGCCCCAGCCTGGGAATCTAAGATGACCTGAAAGTTTCAAATTTCAGCTCAGTTGCACGCTGTGTCCTTGAACAATTTGCAAGAGGGGCTGGACAGATGTGCACTTACAATACCACTACGGGAAACAATAAAATGATCGATCGGGAATTTGAAATTGCGATTGAGGTTTTAAAGAACTACAGAATTTCTGAACTGCTTCTCTCTACTGCATTCAGAACGATGAGGAAGGGCGTACTGTGTGACAGAATAGAGACAACAACAAATACCTCTGCAAGACATAGTCCACTGTGATTGCCACGCTGGGTAACCACGCGGTCTTGGGAGCTTTGCCACGGTTCGCGCGGCTACCCCCGTCGGAGGTCCAAGTCCTCCCTTGGGTATGCGTGTGTGTGTCGTTCTTAGTGGAAGTTAGTTTAACTTAGATTAAGTAGTGCATATGTCTAGGGGCTGATGACCTCAGCAGTTTGGTACCATAAGAGCTTATCACGAATTTTAAAGAATTTCCACTGTGCTGTACTGAGAACCACTAAACACGACACTCTTAAACTATAATCTAATCTGTACCAGTAGCATCTATCATGGCTAGATGTCAAAGATCACTGTAACACTAGCGCATCCCGTACAATCACGTCCTAATGCCCACATGCAACAACCCAAGCCAGATGTCGCACATAGCTGGTTGCCACCATGGCACGCTATCTCAGCAATCATGCCCCGTCTGCAGCTGGACTTGGCCTTCCAGAGAGGACCGTTTAATCGCAGTGGGTTTCCAAGACGACTGAAGTGATTGGAATTTGGATGTTATTAATATGTCCAATGCCAGCACTTGGCAGTGGTCGATACTGAGTAGCTCTATTTTCCACGGAGAATACATGCAACACATGCGACAGTGGAGACAGCCCAAAGCATACTGAGCATTAGTTCGTTATTCACACACCCAGGGGGCGACATGGTTAGGCCAGTTACATGCCTGCTCCCCACCTGACTGGTTTGGAAGCTCAATGACGACTTACACCTTAGACTGGAACTGTCAATTCATTCCGGGCTTTGACTACACACATTATGCATTCTGCATACCAAATCGTGTCATCCACGGAAACCAGCTACCTATTTATTACTGTAATTACGTACAATTAAATATTACGATTGCACCCCCAATCTGACATTTGACAACGAGCAAAGTATCGGATATTCCTCCTCCTAATGGCTGTGGCTCTGAAAATGTCAGTATCTATATCCTTCTTATGACTGGACATAATTTTCCATGTAAATTTTTTCATCCCCCTTGCAGCTATCAGTGCAATGAAATCGCAGTTGCCTACATCAAATCCATATCTCCCTTACAACCAAATATAGCCATTTTTTTGCGTATGTTAGAGTAATGACCATAGTAGCGTTACACCCCCAACAAAAACTTCATAAGGCTGCCAATCACAGAGAATCTATCACACATCCCCTGCTAAGTACAATACTTCGCCAATAGCTGAATCCTGGTGGCACCAGACAATATTGAGTGAAAATCCGCAAGGGACAGGCATGCCTCATTTGTTTTTCTTGCGAATAGTAACAGTGTGTCTTAGGAAGAGAGACGTAAACGTATTATAAGAGACCAGCTATTACGCGTAAAACCAAGACTGCAACGACTATGTTACTGTCACCTTGCATGAAAAGCGGTCTTGGTTTTAGACTGCCCCTATGCATCTTGTAACTGCTCCTCAGTCTCTGCCCTGCCCTCTCTGCAGCTTTGTCCATGTGATCATTACAGTTTAACTTGGAACTGAGTGGAAGTCGGAAGCACTATGTCAACTACCTTCTGCATACTGTGAGCTGAGTTAATGCGACAGGACCTTGTTTTGACCACTCAAGATAAATATGAATAGCTCTGCCAACCGTGTACAATGTGTAAGGCCTGCGCCAAACGAAGCTTTCTCCCACAGCACGAGGTAGTAGAAAAGACTATGAGCAGTTATGGTTTTGTTTCTTATTAGGAAAATTAGTATATGAGAACTGGAAGAAGGAAGAGGATTTTGTTACTGGATCGTGGTACATTTCCAAACTACATACAGGTACTGCAGTCCAATGGAGATCTGCATCCCTCGAGGTGCATTAATGACTGTCACCCAAACATTCTCTCTATACTCGTTGCTTTCTACCATACAACAGGGAAAAACTCTACAAACTAAAAACATTTCACTAACGTCATTCAGTAAAGAACTTGAGGAGATGACCACATCCCTCTCTTCCAATATACCAAAAATAAATATTGTCTGCATGGTGACATCGAGCATATGTGGTGATCCTATTAAATACACAGGTATTGGTACATTGAAGAAGGTGGCCAGTGATTGAAGTTGCTTCCTCAGACAAGTGTAAAATTTCGTCACCCGTACTGTAGGAGGACCATATCCCACAGACTATCAATCGCTAGAGAGGGTCCTGTGTTGTACTTTCATAAGCAGTTTGATACATTGTATTTCTGCTCCACAGAATGTGCCTCTACAGCTTTGTACACTGCCATGCACTTTGTTTATTCACCACAACTTCAAAGTCTGTATATGGTACTAAATCAACAACACTTCAATCCATTGACTCTCGCAGAAAGCTGGACATCACATGGTGTAAACTATGCTGCTCCCACAACACACAGGATGGTTGAAGTAAAAGACAGAGGCGGTGTTTCGTATTAATAAAAATGTGGAGGACATCGCAACATATGTAAACTGGAAGAGTTTGTGGCATAGTGGTGCATTTCCAAACAGCTGCCCGAAGGTGATGACTTCTACATTTAACCTCATCTTCCACAGTGACGGGGTAGCAGATGTCTATGTGTTCGGTTTCAAAGAGATCAAGAACACTGATTCCTCGTATTGCAGCCATGTGCACGATCAGTTTTTTGGTGCTGGCCATCCACAGAAGTTGTTGCTCCCACGAAGACTTTCTCCATGTCAAACACGTGGCGTCACTTAATCATTATGTAATAATCAACAGCATAAAAGTGGACAGATAGGATGCAAAAGGCACTGTCGATATGGGACAATGTACTGTACTAAGCACCACAGTTGATAGTATGTTCAATTTTAGCAATTTTACTAGTTTTCTGGCCGGACGGTGTGGCCGTGCGGTTATAGGCGCTTCAGTCTGGAAGCGCGTGACCGCTACGGTCGCAGGTTCGAATCCTGCCTCGGGCATGGATGTGTTGATGTCCTTAGGTTAGTTAGGTTTAAGTAGTTCTAAGTTCTAGGGGACTGATGACCTCAGATGTTAAGTCCCATAGTGCTCAGAGCCATTTGAACCATTTGAACTAGTTTTCTGTAATTTCAACACCAATCAATGACACAGCAGCATGCTTCTAATTTCTGTATCATCGATAAACCATTCGTCCACTGCTTTGCATGTACCATATAATAGATTGCGAATGAAGATGGGTGACTGTGCAATACATTCATTTATGGATAATTCTCGGGCATATACACCAAAATATACCAGACAGGGTCCAGTACCGATGAAGTTAGGTTATTTACACGTTTCTAGCCCTTCTATCATAGTGCATCATTTATGATTACGATTGGCTGTCTCTCCCTACGTTCATGGGAGTATTAGAGTTTTCTCAGACTCATTGGATAAAGTTGGAGATTGTAAGATCTCCCCATACTGTCTTTGGCAACCCTCCCTGCAACACTGTTGCTGGTTTGATTTACAGCTGACAAAAAGTCAGAGGGTACTGTACCCACTACATTCCACATCTCATGAAGGAACAGAATGAGCTGATTCCATAACTGCTGTTCCACACCAATCTTACTCACGGCACCCATCCAAGTGTACAAGGTCATGGAACTTATCACCCCTTATCGTTGTAGAGTAGATATGAGAGTGCCATGATGATGTAACGGATGGTTAAGAAGAAATGTGTGGTTTGTGCATGATGGCGCTCCAGACAGATGGGCTTTCAAGCTTTTTCATAAATTAACGGTGCTATCAATTTTATAGCATTGGTCTAGCGTCCAGGGTCAGTACCAAGAAGGTACTGGAATGAGAGAAATGGTCATAGTACATAAACAGATACTCTCATAAGGCTACACAGTTCTGCGCTTGAATATGGTATAATGTTAAAGCCATGTGGTTCCAAAATATTAGTCATGCAGTATGCTCTTAATATTCTAATGCAGGACATGTATGTCCAACATCTGACATACATCTGTCCTGCAAGTTTTCTACCTCACTCACTACAGTGACAAACTTTAAGATGATGAATCTACTTCCTTCTACACCAAAGAAAAACGTAGATTCTTTGTCATACGTGCGCAATACAGCTTTCCAGAGGTGTATAGCACCCAGAGCTCACATCCGATTATGGTTTAGAAATTATGCTATGCTCGCAGCAGTCCCATAAAATGATCGTCAGAACCGAAAATGTCTCTTACAAGGAAACAAACGTACAGCAGCAGTGTTTGACAAGTGAAATTACATGCCATTCTGCAGAAACAGGACAACTGTCAAGCAAATGTATACACAGGGTTTGCAGCACCTAACAAATGTGTGTCACTAACCTAGAATAATTGGAGTTATGAAACTGAAGATTCGATTTATGTCCAAGATGTGGAAGAGAAATGGAGTACTTTGCATACATCTTCGTTTATCTGGAGGAGGATGTTCATATAGGTTGTCCATTGATTGACATTATTCATTACACATGTGTTGGAAGTCCTCTTCTAACTGTGGTATGGAGAGATTTACTGTCAACGATTGCAAGCTGACAGCGCTTTCAGTCGCACACAAAACATGCGATTGTATTGGAGTCGATTTTAAGTTGTAGCACACAAATGATGCACCCTGAGAGAACATAAAAGGCATGGTTAAATGTATCATAGATGACCCGCCACAACATCTCTCTCTCTAAAATGCATCATCAGCCTATCATTAAATAATACCTCATTATAACCCCTTTCAACCGATCACTCCATCCACTTTCCTTCATCCTTTAATGTAGATGCTCGTCAATTTATAGGAAGGTGATTCTCCTTACCAGGAATGCATCAAGGACCGTAGTCAACTTGCATGTATCACTATTACCTCAACAGACATACAGCTGAATGTTGTTACAAAACCATGCAGCAGCTGTTAGCGGACACCACATGGCTGTGATTGGTGGAGAGTACAGAGAAGTACATTGCAAATACTGTTTGTTAGGATTTAAAACATCTAAACAGTCTTGCATAGGGTCAAACACAATCCATTCTGTAGTTCTACATTGCAGTCCCCCAGCTGGTAATACAACGCTCTTTAGCTAAGGACACATTTTAAAAATCTACAAAGTGGTTGCCAATAAATCTGAGGTCACACCTGGGCCTCTGATCCGACATATATAAATTTATTATTCTATTGGTGGTCATCCACGTTAAATATTCTGTTACAGCCGTCTTATCGCTTTAACGAAAAACGGCCGTTTGCCTGGTTCCCAGTGCTTCCAAGTCAATTTTTTCTCGTATTCCTTTTGCTGTAACATTCTCACTTGCATGTACAAGAATGTTCCTGCACCAAATTGAAGACATGCAAGTACACTCCCATCCCCCCTCAGCTTCCACCGCATTTTAGCGTATTTTCCCTCATCTTATACATATTTTCCATCAGTTTTCGTAATTTTACTGATTTTGTGTCACTCCTGCCCATGCGATTGTGACATCACCTCTCACCACACATTCTAAAATGGCTTGTAAATGTTGTCAACACCTAGCGCAGATACACTATTTTCTGATCGGACAGTACAGTATAGCACTGTATTCGGATGCATCCAGTCACTTCCAGCCACATATTCTACAGCTGCAGTGCATTTGACTTGTTTTCTGTATATCTGTATCTGCGCATCTGTTGCAGTCGAAAGTTTTTAAGAGTGTAATTACGTGTGCTGAGTGTTTCATGACAGTATACCTTGTGCAATCAGAATATAAAAAAAACGATCGATTTAATTACTTCTTTTCGATGTATTTTACGGGACCTGCATCTTCCCAACCATTAGAGAATGACGAGCAAGAGAGATCCAACCTCTGAAAGTTGAATTTTATAAATAAACAATCTAGCCTCTTCTACATAATTGAATTTCTGGTTGTGAGATCCTATCTCTCCAGCACACCCCCACCAACTTACAGATGGGGTAGGGGAGGGGGCCGGGGGATTTACCAGGGGGGAGGGGTTAATTAATTGATCAATTCAATTAGTTATCAATCATATTGATAGAGTGAAGGGGGCTATTCGAATAACTCAAGCCTGAAACCGTGTTTGTATCGACGAGGGTAGGGGGGGGGGGAGTGTTGGAGATTTTCAGAGGGATGGGAGTGGTGGAGGGGGAGGGCTGGGGGTGTTCCTCGGAAGGGCAAATCATCCCTACAGTGTAATAAACCATTTCGCAGAACATTAGATTAAGGGGAGGGGGAAGGGGTCATAAATCAATCAAGTATTCCCTGAATGTATGCAACCCGCAACGTGCTTCGATATCCCCATTACCTACTACTAATGTTGCTGCGTCCGCCACTCGTGGTCTCGCGGTAGCGTTCTCGCTTCCCGAGCACGGGGTCCCGGGTTCGATTCCCGGCGGTGTCAAGGATTTTTCCTGCCTCGAGATGACTGGGTGTTGTTGTGTCGTCTCCATCATCATCATCATCATTCATCCCCATTACGGTCGGAGGAAGGCAACGGCAAACCACCTCCATTAGGACCTTGCCTAGTAAGGCGGTGCGGGTCTCCTGCATTGTTCCCCTACGCTCTGTAAAGAAGCATGGGACTTCATTTCCATTTTTCAACGTTGCTGCAGATGTATAGGCCTCCGCAGCAGGTGCCTGGTTCATGCACCCATGGTGACAGCTGAGGCTGGATTTTGCACGCCATTATTGCAACTGGACATTCACTGAGTGGTGACAGGTGGCCTTTTCAGATGAATCACGTTTTATGCCTCACCAGACAGATGGCCATTGGCGTGTACTGTATGAAACGTTTGAAAACCAACAGCTGCAACAATCGTCGGAAGAGTTTAGGCCGGAAAAGGGAGCGTTGGTTCAAATGGCTCCGGACTGAAGCGCCTAGAACCGCTCGGCCACTGCGGCCGGCAAGGGAGCGTTACGGTATCGCGAAAGTTTCGTGGGATTCGCTGGGTGATCTCGTCATTCTGGAAGGCACACTGGATCAACAAAAGTATGCATCAATCCTTGGGTACCATGTCCACCCCTGCAAGTAGTTTGTTTTTCTTCGGCATGATGGCATCTTCCAGCAGGACAATGCAACGTGTCAAGTAATTCACGGCGTACGTGTGTGGTTTGAAGAGAACCACATGAGGTTACAGTAGCTCTCTGGCCCCCAAAGTCCTGGGACCTAAACCCAATCTAGAATCTGTGGGACCACCTAGATCGGGCTGTACCTGCCATGGACCCTCTACCGAGAAACATAAAGCAGCTGGCCACAGAACTGGAGTCAGTATAGCTCCACATCCCTGTTAGTAACTTCCAGAATCTCACTCACTGTCTTCCTGCACGTATCCCAGCGTTTGATCGCTAGAAATGGTGGTTATTCAGACTTTTGGCAGGTGGTCACAATAATGTAACTGGACAGCATACTGCTCAACAGGAAAATTTACGATTCTTCAGTTTTTTTTATGTGGATCAGGAATGGAGAGTTTGAGGGCGAAGCTGTGTCAACATGACCAAGATGCGCAATACAGGGCTGTTCATAAGTACCTCTGGAGTTTCAGAAGATGGACTGCACAAAAACTACAAAACCTACAGAAAAATGACATATATCAGAGGACAGAGCATATCCCTAAATATCAATTTCTAATACGCGCTGTGGCGCAGTTGCACTAGGGGGCAGGGGCGTCAGAACCCGTGGACAAATCATCCACTCCATACTGTAGCATTGAATTAGTTCACACTCAATGAACAGATTTCCGAAGTGGGCAGAGACTTCCAGTAATTATATGTACGTATTGTCATTTCATGAAACACAAACGCTTCCTATATTGAGCAAGTGTAATGCGACTTAAAAACTTGAAGAGCTGCTCTGTCCACTGATATGCGTTGTTTTTCTTTATATGTCTAGTAGCTTCCGCACAGTCGTGTTCTGGAAACAGGGAGCTACTTATGAATAACACCGTATTTCAACAGCATAGCGTGCTTTCGTTATCATATGCACTGATCCATTGAGGACAATTCACCAGCATGCCAGCTGAAGACAGCTGGATGTGTTATCAAATTTTTTTTTGTATATGTTTCCCACGATGATACTCTTGTTCAGCCGATTACTTTTTATTTCGCATAGTAGTCACTAATGTTCACCCCTCTGACGGACTGAGTTAGTATGACAGTACTGCTACTAATATGTATTTCGCAAGTACCCCACTAACGAAGTCAGGCAAGTAGGCCTGGCAGGTGAGTCATCTCCGGTGTCTCCGTAATTTTCATTTGCAGGTTAATTTTTGTGTCTGAGCGCTATCTTACCAGACGTCATCAACAAGGCAATAAATACTGCAGAGTTACTGAATTTGTGATTTTTTTTCACAGAGGTTCAAGTTGCTTGTTATTATTATTATTATTATTATTATTATTACTATTCTCTAATAGTGTGGGCATATAGCAACATGACAGCTGTGCAGAGCTGAAGACAACTTAACAGTATAAGTAATAACACACATGACAGCGCCGTTACTAATGGCTTTTGTAAATATGACATGGCTATGGCACAATGTGGCGACTTCTTCTGTCTAATGCAGTGAACTTTACAACATATGGAGAAGCCCAGATGAGGCTGCAGACCCACACTTCACACGAAGAAATAAAACTGATTTTTGAAGTTCTCCAGAATACTTTCCAATCGCTGAAGATGGTAAGGCTATTTTCTCCCAAGCAGCCCCACTTTATGTATATTCCTCTGCTGTCCTTTAACCAGTTATGAGCCTCATTTGAGTAACTAGTATCTCTAGCTAAAGCTGAAGTTGTATCAGTACAAAGTATACACAGTCGTCAAAATTTTAGGAAGATAATTAACGTGCCTCTGTTCTTATAGGTATATCAGAGCCGAGCGAGGTGGCGCAGTAGGCAGCACACTGGACTCGCATTCGGGAGACGACGATGCGAACCACACAAATGTCAGGAAGATTCGTTTGACAGGGCACGACAGCTTCCCTTCCATAATCCGATGGGACAGATGATATCGTTGTTGGCCCCCCCCCTCCCCCCCCCCCCAAAATCAACGAACCAACCAATGTATCAGAAGCTTTGCTGTTTTCATTGTGCATATAAGCTACCTATAATACTATCGAGTTAATTTGTATTAATTCATTAAAACCTCCCATACTGAAATTATGAGTGTTCACCTAGCATCACGCCCTTCGAGGGCAAGTGAAAGAAGTTCTATAAAGAACCCATCTACGGCGGCCATAATTACTTCACTGAGTAGAAAACATTTCTAATACATATATTCAGTTGGTATGGAAGCAGGTGGAAGTAAAATGAATTTGCTGAATGATATGATGTTCCAACAGTTCATATTTCAAACCTGTTTCCAAAGAACTATTGTGGTCTGGGGCATTATCCTAATGAAATATCACAATTCTAATCTCCTTACACATATATTTCGTTCAGTTGGTCCAAAATAGTTGCGTAGTAGCCTGTCGATTATTAGTGTAATGTATAAGATGAACCTCTTCTGAATTTCAAAAAAACAGTCTTTTTGGTGTGTTCCTCATTTGGTCTGATTACTTTTTCTGTTATCGTCTGAGGTACTGAACCCACATCTGATTCACAGTAACAAGTGGACGCACCACACTTGTATTCATTTTCATTCATGTTTGCTCCCGCTCGTAAGCCATCTCCAAATTTTCCAGGATTTACGTTATTAATAGGCCGCTTGGAAAAAAAGGAAAAACTATGTCTGCACGGTATTTCACCGAAACAGACAAAAAAAGGATACCTTATTTAAAGCCTTATAAACAAAACTGTTTCGCAGAAGAAGGTGATAGATACCTCAATTAAATGCGTAACGGGTAGCAAAATAACAAAGCTATAATATCACTGATATCAATGGTATATCTTAGTCGGGCTGATGTTTTTCAATATTGCCCATTTACTGTAGAGCCTAGCAATATTCCAGGAACTTGTCAAATTATTCATGCTTCTATGGTCACTAAATATTTCTTCATATTTTTCGGCACACTCGTGTTCAGAAGATTTCCTAAATATTGACTGACGCCATTGTCACAGGTGTAAGTGGATAGTGGTTAATAGCTGTTTCTGGTGCCACGGACAAGGACTATTCCGATACACTGCGCGATTGCTGGTCGCTTTCTGTTTCCGGTTTTTGTATACATATCCTAACACAGCTGTGGCATAATTTTGGGACATTTCAGACTTTTATTAGTACTCGTTCTGCTTTCGTAAAAACTACCTTTTATTCACTCCAAAACGATCCTCTTCAAAGAGGAGCAGTAAGTCTTCACTATGGTTCGTATTTAGAGTGCTTAATATCGAGGTTATCTCAGCATTCTACTATAATATAAAATAAAAATAATATCACCCACATTAAATGGCAGGGCACTCTATGATGGCAATTTAGCCAGGACAGGGTTGTAGTGAAAGCGAAAGAATAAAAATTAATATCAACAGCAGGGAGTCTGTACACTCTTTATAAATATATAAGTTGCTGAGTTATATAACGACGCAAGCCCTAAGGAATACACATATCTTATGAAATTTCAAGCAGGAAATGTGACAATCACAGTGATATCAGTTTTATGACAGTTACGACATCTGCACTCATAAGCACAATGATGGTGGATGGTATTTAAATACAGACTGATGCAAAGGCTTCTACGGCATAATGTGCCTATGATGAATATTTTGTAAGGTAAGTTTTATTATTCCTAGCACATTTTAGAAGCTAACTTTCATGATGTTTAACTTTTAAGTGACTGCTAATACACTACATGTATGTTGCTACTGTTTAATATGATGCTTGATAAGAATCTAAAACTGAAATTGTGGGACTGTACAATGAATAAAGAAAAAACTGACAGCTGCAGGTAGTCTTAATTCATTCAATCTGGGTCTGATGGAAGGCATGCTGGGGTAGTGTGTGCAGTTCCGATGACCACTGTGTCCAGATGGTGCAGTGTTCAGGGCATGCCTAGGTATCAGGATACCCAGGTTCGAATCCCACTCTGACACGAATTGTCAACTTTCCCCATTCATGTAAGTCAACGCCCACCACCAGCTAATATAATTAATTCCTTAGTGTAAAACTTATTGTGGTCACATCGATGGCAAGAAAGTGATATACGGAAGACTTGAGAATCAAAGTACATTCCTATTCTGAAACTTACGATGCCATTGTAATATCTCTGGTTAATGGAACAGGGGCGTGCTTGCATCCTGGGATGTTGGTGGACAAAAGTGATTCTCCCACTTGTTTCACGGAACAGAGAAGTATATGTAAATGGACAGTTAAAAACTAGTCTCCACATCCGAAGTCCCTATGCACACTGGAATCAGAGGATTCAATACCTGGCAGCAGACTGTTTTGCCTGTAGTTGGTACGAGGTGGCGTGGTCAACTAATGGCACTTCAAATATTTATTAAATGGAGAAAACATGAGCATATGTATTTACATTATGAACAAATTAGTTGAAAACATATAGAACTTACATTTATTGGTTGTCTGTTCCACACTGGGCTTTTACATGCGTTACTGTTCATGTATACGAGCTGTAAACTGCCACTGCTTTTCACATCAGATGACAATGAAGTTACTTTGTCCTGTAAATGTCTTTTTTTCTTGCAGCTGTTTTATTTTACATCTTAATTTTTCTTTCCCAGTACTAAGAGCTGATAAATCAACTTCACTTCCAACAGAAACATCTTTTACCGGACATTCTGCAGAGTTTCAGTGTTTGCATCAGTGCTGGAATTTTCATTACGTTTTCAGCCTCAAATTAACACGTAGGTATTACTTTAAATGATGACAGTATACTCCAATAAAATTCAATTTATACAAATATTTTGAATTAAGCCCAGACCTGTAAGTTCACCCCAACATATTATTTATTTAATAAGCAACTACCTTAGTATGAAGCAGCTACCGCTTCGCTTTAACCTGTTTCAATATGTCGTCGAGCGCAACGCTTGACTTCATACAAATCAAAGGAGCCACCCTCTGATTTCGCTTCTTTACGCTGTCCATTCTGTCGTTGGAGATGGAACTTCATCACTGAGCATCAGGCAACCAACGTGTTAACATGTAATGAGTCATATTCGTTTAATACGCAATTCAAAAGAGTTTTGCATCACCTCGGTTCAGAGAGTTCCGGAACCTGTACAGAAAACTGGAATAGAAATCAACATAAACATCATTTACGCTCTTTTTATTGCTCATGAAAACCACACACTGCATGGTGTACAACCATACAGCCGGCCGGAGTGGCCGAGTGGTTCTAGGCGCTACAGTCTGGAACCGCGCGACCGCTATGGTCGCAGGTTCGAATCCTGCCTCGGGCATGGATGTGTGTGATGTCCTTTAGTTAGTTAGGTTTAAATAGGTCTAAGTTCTAGGAGACTGATGACCTCAGATGTTAAGTCCCATAGTGCTCAGAGCCATTTTTTTCTAAACGAGCGATGTCGTTATTCTGAAGGAAATCATTCACAAGATGTGCACGATGGGGGCACGAATTGTCGTCCATGAAGACGAATGCCTCGCATTATGCTGCCGATATGGTTACACTATTAGTCGGAGGATGGAATTCACGTATCGTACAGCCGTTACGTCGCCTTGCATGACCACCAGCGGCGTACGTCGGCCGCACAAGTCACCCCAAAATAGCATGGAACCTGCACCTTTCTGGACTCGCTTGACAGTGTGTCTAAGGCGCCATTCCTGACCAGGTTGCCTTCAAACACGTCTCTGACGATTGTCTGGTTGAAGGTATATGCGACACTCATCGGTGAAAAGAACGTGATGACAATCCTTAGAGGTCCATTCGGCTTGTAGTCGGGCCCATCTGTAGCGAGCTGCATGGTGTCGTGGTTGCAAAGATAAACCTCGCCATGGACGTCGGGAGTGAAGTTGCGCATCATGCAGCCTATCGTGCACAGTCTGAGTCGTAACACGATGTCATGTGGCTGCACGAAAAGCATTCTTCAATACGGTGGCGTTGCTGTCAGGGTCCCTCCGAGCCATAATCCGTAGGTAGCAGTCGTTCAGTGCAGTAGTAGCCCTTGGGCGGCTTGAGCGAGGCATGTCGTCGATAGTTCCTGTCTCTCTGTATCCCCTCCATGTCCGAACAACATCGCTTTGGCTCACTCCGAGACGCCTGGACACTTCCATTGTTGAGAGCCCTTCGTGGCACAAAGTAACAATGCGGATGCGATCGAATCGTGTTATTGACCGTCTGTCTTCAGGAGTTCTGGGATCCAGAGTGATGCAAAACTTCTTTTGATGTGTGTAAATGACGATTGATAAGTGACGTACAGGAACTTCTGCCAAGTTTTGTCCTAAGTACGAGCTTTTGCATTATGCAACTGTTGGTGTAGAATGTCTTCTTCTTTATCAGTTTCTTCAAGAGGTAAGTACGACAATAATTCGTGACCAGGAATTTGAGAATCGTCCGCCCCTGGTAGCTGACTGGTCAGCGCGTCGGAATGTCATATCTAACGACCCGGGTTCGATTTCCGGCTGGGTTAGAGATTTTCTCCGTACAGGGACTGGGTGTTGTGTTGTCCTTATCCTCATCATTTCATCCCTATCGACACTCAAGTTGCCTAAGTGGTGTCAACTCGAGAGACTTGCACCAGGCGAACTGTCTACCGACGGGAGGCCCTACCCACACGGCATTTCCATTTCCATTTGGGAAACGGCTTCCACGAACTATTCACGGCTGACTATAAGCTGCAGGCTACAATAAATGCACGTGGCGCGCTCAGGCAGCGCGTTCGGCGCTAACACGCTCAACTAAAATGCTTCAACTTCTATTTTTTCCATATTGTTGTAAGATGTGGATTTCCTTCCAACTTCAGAAACTATTTTTATATGTTGGCTAAATTTAACACAGAGCATCGTATCACGTAACATGAATCAAACGTAGAGTAACCAGCAACCACAAGTTTTCACTACAAAACCTTCAAATTCTATGCTATAGTGTGCATCAAAATGTAACACAGATGCTATGATCAGTATCAAAAAGTACACACTTCATTATCAAGCTATGATATGGAACTATAAGACACAACAGATACTAATTTTGTGAGCCAATTAGTTTCTACAAAATCAAATGAGGCTTATTATGTACAGTAATGAAGAAAACGCAAAAATGCGAAAATGGTCGCCTTTTAGGTTCTAAAGGAAAAGGAGAACCCCTACCGAATAATTAACTCCAAGAATTAATGTAGCTTTGCTTCATTCATACACAGTATTTTTTACAATGTAATGGGCTTTTGTTGTTTACAGGAAGAAAATCGGAAAACTCATTTTTCTCATGTGCTGCTATCAGACGGTTCGTGGAAACTGCTCATTACTTTCCTGTGCGGTCTTTTCTCTTACTACTGCTCAGTATACATTTTTAACAGTACGTCATACATCTGTTTACTTGTAGGTAAGCGCAGCGGCTAAAATTCGCAATTAATAAAATAAACAAAACATATCTGTTGACTTCAAACACATCTGTTTACTTGGTATCAGTACGGTAGATTCCGCGCATGTGCACTAAATTTTGGTTCACGGATTGCAGCCGAGTTTCCATTCTACGTGCTCTCAATTCTGCGGCCAGGCATACCCAGAGACACGGTGTCAGGCGTGTGGTTCCTCTGTGGCTGCCACGCCTACACAGCAGTCAACGAATTAAACGTATCTTTTTCGACGGAGGTGGGAGCGACGTGCGGTGCAGCCTGTGCGGACGACAGAGAAACCGTCGATACCGCAGTTTAAGTATTCACCATCTGTATTCGGTCACCGTCTGGAGAAGAGAGTGTGGTGCGAAGTCACTATAATTGGCACCATCGCACGCGTTATCTGGAAAAATGCAAGCAGCGTGTGTCATTCTTTATAAAAAACTTTTGTGTAGTAGGCTACACCATTTTTTTAAAAGTATCAATTACTTCAACAATATCAAATGGTGCAAGATGATCGAAATTCTGAGAAAAATAGGGATACACTGTTGGGAAAGACGGGTAAATATACAATATCTACAAGAACCATGAGGAAACAACAAGACTCGAAGATCAAGAACGAAGTGCTCTGATTAAAAGGGTTTAACAAAGGGACGCAGTCTTTCGCCATTACTGTTCAATCTATACAACAAAGAAGCAATGTCCGAAATAAATGAAAGAGATTTGAGTTAAAATTCAAAGTTTCGCTGATGCCACTACTTGAAAACGTGAATGGGAATAAACATATTATTGAGCTGCTTAAATAACTGAGTCCAGCTATTTATGTCTTTCTATAATTGCTAGTACGGAAACAAGCGTACCAACCTTCTGACATATTTTGCATATTTTCACTTAATACTGTCGTACATAATAATTTCCTGAGCTAACTCATCATTTAGAAATAAAGTACTGATTGCACAAAAGCGAACAGTAACAAGGAGCTAGGCATTTTAACTGCGCAGTCACAATTCATATTTCCGCTAATGAAATTCGTCGTAAATAATATATCACAATTTGAGAAGAACAATGATGTACATACCTACAATAGTAGAGAGAAGGAATGACCTTTATTACCAATTATTGAAGCTGTCAGTGGCTCAGAAAGGAGTTCTATATGCAGCAACAAAATGTTTTGAACATTTGCCCTGTAACATGAAATGTCTAACAGTTGGTGAAGCAAGGATTAAATATGATTTAAAATTATTTCTCCTGGACAACCCCTATTCCGCTGACGAATTTCTACTTAAAAACTGGTAGACAGAGAAAAACTTGTTTTAAAGTGTACTTGTATGAGTAGGAACGATATATGAAACATGTAACTAATTAAGGAAGTAACTAATTATCCTCAGTGAAAGAGAAGAACAATTACAGGATCTGTTGATTGGAATGAACAGTCTAATGAGTGCAAAATATGAATTGTGAGTAAATCTAATAAGGATAGAAGTAACGAGAAGTAACTGAAACGAGAACACAGAGAAAATTAACATTAGAACTGTGGATCAGAAAGTAGACGAAGTTAAGGAATTCTGTTACCTAGGCAGCACAATAAGCCATGTAGGACGGAGCAAGGATGACATAAAAAGCACACTACCACTAACAAGAACGGCTTCCTGGCCAAGAGAAGTCTACTAGTATCCAACATAGGCCTTAATTTGAGGAAGAAACTTCTGAGAATGTACGTTTGGAGCACAGAATTGTATGGTAGTTAAACACAGACTGTGGGTAAACCGGAAAAGACGAGAATAGAAGGGTATGAAATGTGGTGGTACACAAGAATGTTAAAAATTAGGTGGACTGATAACGTAAGGAATGAGGTTCTCGACAGAATCGTCAAGGAAAGGAATATACGGAAAACACTGACAAGGAAAAGGGACAGGAGGACAAGAGATCTTTTAAGACATCATGGAATGACTTCCACGGTACGAGAGGGTTGAGGAAGATAGATATTGGAATATGTCCAACGAATAATTGAAGGCGTAGGTTGCAATTTCTACTCTGAGTTGGGGAGATTGGCACATGAAGGGATTCGGTGACGGCCAGCACCAAACCAGTCAGAAGACTGAGCTAAAACAAAAAAAGAAAGGAGACAATAACTACAAAAGACAACCGTTGTTTCGACCGTCATTGCAGCGCTTCTGTTCAGCTCGTTGAAACAATTGATTCTTGATCTTGATATTCCTCATTTACCCCTCGATTTAGAATTTGCGTGTCATCTCACGTCACTGTTCTAGAACGCTACGGGAGAGTCCAAAGACAAGGTGCCCGTAAAAGGGTGGTAGCATGAAAGGCTATTTCCAGTGCTACTATAGTTATTAGCAGTTATAACCAACAATGAGCTTTAGTTTCAGAACTGGTGATGTCCTTTGCCATATGGAACCAACAGATTGGACATCGTGAGTAAAACCACTGAAAAAAAGCGACAGAGAATCCATTTTTGCTTAGTAGCTGTTTTTAGTGTTATAATATCCAGTTAGATTTTATCGAAATGGGCACTGGCTATGGAAGCCCACACACTTATATCGTATGGCCTTTTACTCTGAGATAACCACTTCGGGTTCAGCTGCTTAAATTGGGAAAGATTTATTTATTTGCACCCATACCCATGATTCGAGCCACTACCGAGGCCTACCAACAATTGTTCTTCCCACATGCCATCTAAGACTGGGACAGGAATAGGGGTAAGCGAGAGTAGTACACAAAGTACTATCCGCCACACAGCATAAAGTGGTTTATGGAATACAGATGTAGACAAAAAAATGGTTCAAATGGCTCTGAGCACTATGGGACTCAACTGCTGTGGTCATAAGTCCCCTAGAACTTAGAACTACTTAAACCTAACTAACCTAAGGACAGCACACAACACCCAGCCATCACGAGGCAGAGAAAATCCCTGACCCCGCCGGGAATCGAACCCGGGAACCCGGGCGTAGGAAGCGAGAACGCTACCGCACGACCACGAGATGCGGGCAGATGTAGACATTCCACGACAAATAGCTCTGGGTACCTTCCCACTACCCAATAGCCATTACATATCCTGGCTTTCTTCAAACGGATACTAAATTGATACGTTTATCTATTTGGTGGCTAGGATGCGAGTTCGGTTTGTGAAGATTTTTCTCTGAAGTGGAGGGGAAGGGGGAGCTAGGTATTCCTTTGACCAAGAGCATATCTCGAGACAGTCGTTTTGTTATAAAAGCGTAGGAAGACGGAACGTCTGCCGAGCGATAGGACTGTGGTATCAGTAGTTTCATTAATATCGTGTTTGGAAGAAGAAAATGGAGAAGAAGAAGCAAAGCAGATGAAGAGGTAGTGGCGTAAAGTTCCTGAACATCAGTGTTTGGCCTTATGTACTAAGCGAAATTATAAATTATTCCACTGTGTTAATTTAGTGAGGGCATGTAAAATTACGATGGATATCCGGTCGCCAGATGAAGATGTTAACCTCATCGAACCCTTTTGTGCTATTCGAAGAACGTATGCCGTTTGCTAGTACCGAGCTTCACCATTTGTCTTCTCTTTCATCATCACCAACAACACACCGACGATACTAGATTCCACATGCCCTCATCATAGTCATCTCAGTAATTACACCTGAGACACAATGCACAAGGGAATGGTGGCCAATGGTACCAGTGTGGTCTCTCCGCGAGATACACTTAGGAGGAAGCAACGTACAGGATGAATTTTGAAGGAATGTGCGCTGCCAGAATATTTTCAGTAATGTGATGCACAATGCCTCTCTTTTAGTGCCTGCCACGAGAGTCGTGTGAGCATCTCCGTAACGCTTTCTCTTGTACTGAAAAAAATATGTAACGAAACGCGTTGCTCTTCTTTGGATCTTCTCTATTTCCTCCCTCGCGCGGAGTGGCCGCGCGCTTTGAGGCGTCATGTCACGGACTGCGCGGCCCCTCCCGCCGGAGGTTCGAGTCCTCCCTTGGGCATGGGTGTGTGTGTTGTCCTTACCATAAGTTAGTTTAAGTAGTGTGTAAGTCTAGGGACCGATGACCTTAACAGGTTTGTCGCTTAGGAATTCTCACACATTTGAACATTTTTTCTCTATTTCCTCCATTTATCTTATCTGGTAAGGGTCCCAAACTGACGAGTAATACTCGAGTAACAGTCCGACGTCCGACATGGGTCATGTATGTTACCTCCTTCGTGGGTGGACTACACTTGCTGAGGTTGTCTCTGGAGAAAATTTCCTTCGGTTTCCATGATTTTATTTCGTTTTTCTGGTAACATTCTCCTATTCTCATTGTATCCTCATTGTCGAATGCAGGGAACATAGACAGAATACAATTAGTACTTCATAAATCACTGTTAGAGTTACGTTACTTTTTACTTCCGATTCGAAGATTGCGGGATCTGGTCTCTGTTTATTGTATTCTTTTTTTTTTTTTTTAGTACTGGCTCGATAATGAATTCGAATTTTTGAACTGGAAATGTTTTCTGACTCTTAACTGTGAAGTCATAAACGGAAGTTCATCAAATGCTTTCACGGCCGGCTGCCGAACAGACACCATCAAACACATCTGAAATAAACTTTCTAGGAAGTTTAATACTAAATTTTGTTAGTTGTGTGGATAACTTTACCCCTTCTTCTTGCTGCGACGGTCGTCTCGAATACAGCCGCCGTACAACTTGCTAATTGTTGACCATGTCACCTAATGAAAGGAAATCGCATTTCGATGCAGTGAGATGAACTGTTTGTCAAATAAAAAGACAGACACCGTAATTCACTTCTCGTTAGTTATGTTAACCCAAATGCAATTTTATTAACAGAACTGTTACAATAGGAATAGGAAGTGCGATAAAATGTTCGCGTCCTCTTTTCGTGAAGACAGATCACCGACTTCTCTCTTTTTATCGACATAAAAAAAATTGACAGGCTCATCTCTCTCATCTAAAAGCATCTCTGCTTCAGCGCATCGCTTCCGTTTGTATCTTACGTATACCTCTTTGGCAACATCTAACATGTGCCATCACAATACTGAGGACTTTGTATTGGTGGCTTTTGTGCTGAAATACCACAGGGCAACCTGCAGTCTTGGATAGCTTCGGAATTTACGTTCATGTATGCATTTCTCACCGTGTTTTTATATTGCATTTTTATTGTCTTTGGTAATTGTGTACTTCCTCAGTTATTTTATAAGTATTCATTTCCATTAGGACATATCATTTCTAATTTTTTCTCATAAAATCGTTTTCTCTGTGCATAAAATCTCATTTTTTTATGTTCCCATCTTGTTATCTAGCTGTCTTAATAACCTTATCTTAGTTTCAGAAAACTAAGCTAGTTTTGAAGTGATATTAAGCGTTATAATTTTGCGATATTTTCTCCTAAGGTTTTCAAAGTTGATGTTAATACATCTATTCTAGTCTGTATCTATGGATAGTGTCTTCTATTTCAGTATCATATCTGTTATTGTAACCCAGACAAGTAAACAAAGTTGGCTGATGTATTTTTTTCTCTAAGCACTGTGCCGGCCGCGGTGGCCGTGCGGTTCTGGCGCTGCAGTCCGGAACCGCGGGACTGCTACGGTCGCAGGTTCGAATCCTGCCTCGGGCATGGGTGTGTGTGATGTCCTTAGGTTAGTTAGGTTTAAGTAGTTCTAAGTTCTAGGGGACTTATGACCTAAGATGTTGAGTCCCATAGTGATCAGAGCCATTTTTGAATCTAAGCACTGTTACAGCAATCTGTAAAATAACATTTTTCTCGCATAGCCATTTGTTTCATGATTGTTATTTTGAGCTATACGTCCCGAACGTTTTATTATTGTTACATTCATCTGCAAATTTTCCTCTGACTCCGCTGTTATCATTGGTCGTTTGCGCGCGATGTAGTCGTAAAGTAACTGTTATTTTCCAAGTTTATTCCTTTTGGCTACGTGTTTTGACACACCTGTAGGATCTTATATGGCAAACAATTTTGCCTTGATTGACTACTAGGGGTTTTTCCCTTCTTATTATCTGTCAAATGTATGCGTTCTTGAGTATATAGCGATTTCATACCATTGATTAAATTAAACAGTATTTTAAAATCTTTCAGTATATTTCGCAATATAATCTTATATTTTTCCGTGATCAAAAATGGCATATAGATTGGTAGGTTATGTTCCTTCTTTCATTCGTACTTGGTTTCCTTAATGACAGTCTACCTTTTCTAAAGTCGTACTGACGTAGGCGATCCCTCTTGCTCCAATTAGGGAAAAATAGATTACGTGCCACACTAACTTTCATCTCTCTCTCTCCTCGAGCCATAAACTCGTCGCTGTCTCTGCACGATATAGATATTAATTATTTTTCTTAGACCCCATGGTGCTTTACGAAAAAAAAAACTAATCGAAAACGGAATGAGTCTGTACTTAAATTACCAAATGCTGATAAAAATTTTATAAAATGAAAACGTATGGTAGCCGCACTGCAGCAGGGACACAAGGAGCAACTTCGATCACGGCTGGAAGCACAGGGACCACCTACGGCCCAATACAAGAGTCACAGCAGTCGCGCGGCCAGGAAACAAATTGGTCTCACGTTTGACGAAATGAATTCGTCGCCAGGGTTGAATTACTAGCACCAAGTGCGGAGAATAGCCAACGTTGCGGATGGTAACGACTGTAAGAAATAGTAATGTTTAGCACGGTATATTTCTTCCTTCCAATTTTAATTCAATTTACGAGTCGAAAAAGTGCAGTTTCTGTAGACTCGTAACTTTGCATACTCTGCCGAAAAATCATGTCGATGTTTGTTTCTTAATAAGATGACAATCGCATGCACACCGCAAGCATACGATAAGAAAGTTGTGTGGAGAGTGTATGCTGCATATCGAAGCAGGTGGGATGGTATGGACAGTGGTTGCCGCTGGAAGATATAAACACTGCCCCGAACGTGGCTCGCTGCCCTATCACTTTTGTGCTGAAAACATCCATACTGTTATCTAATACTTCGTGGATACTTCTCTTGTATATCGTCCGTCAGTGTTTTTCTTTTTTTTTTTTTAAATATTACAGATCAATAAGTTGTGCACAGTGTCGACTAGAGCGAAGCCAGTGGTGCTTGCACCATTCAGATATGCAACAAAACAAGAGTGCTTGTCATTTAAAAATAATGCCATAATCGTTCCCTGGAGTTTGTTACCCCTCTGCTGGCTTTGGAACCTTTACTGTAGGGTGGTCCTTACGTGTGAAACCAAGCGTCTAAAACAAAAACAGGTGAAAACAGCGAAGTAGTGTAAGAATAGCAAACTTGTGAGGTTTTATTACTAACATGGCGGAAATTTTGGAGACCAACATCATGAATGACAATCGTAAATTTCAGGTACAAAGGGGCTCATATGACATGTTTGACAGATAGAGAGTTACAGGAGAAAAACAATGGTGATTTTCATCTAAGCACATTCTCAATTTATGTCTCATTTTGTGCTGAACAAGACAAATGGTGGCGATAAAACGTAGATGCTACAGGATGCCCTCAACGTATTGTCCACCTCGTTGTAAGGTTGTCGTTATCCACTTGACCCATTCCTCATTGATTTCAACCATCACATGTATTGGAATGTCAGCACAAGCACCAATAATCCGCTCCATGAGATGTGCATTCCAGATACACAATTGTCTGCACATGTTTGAACTGGCCGAACGGTTCTAGGCGCTACAGTCTGGAACCGCGCGATCGCAACGGTCGCAGGCTCGAATCCTGCCTCGCACATGGATGTATGTGTTGTCCTTAGGTTAGTTAGGTTTAAGTAGCTCTAAGTTCTAGGGGACTGATGACCTCAGAAGTTAAGTACCATAGTGCTCAGAGCCATTTGAGCCATGTTTGAACAGACAGAAATTTAAAGGACTTAAATCCGGGGAAGATGGAAACAGAGGACGGTACCATTATTGAAGATCCAGGGAATATAAAAGATCTCTGGAAAGAACATTTTAAGAAGCTGTTAAACGCTGAGGAGCAGGTACATGAAGAAACAACAAATAATGAAGAAATTGAGAGAAGTTGGGAAGCAGAATTAGGACAAATTACACGGGAAGAGCCGGCCGCGGTGGCCGTGCGGTTCTAGGCGCTGCAGTCCGGAACCGCGGGACTGCTACGGTCGCAGGTTCGAATCCTGCCTCGGGCATGGATGTGTGTGATGTCCTTAGGTTAGTTACGTTTAAGTAGTTCTAAGTTCTAGGGGACTGATAACCTAAGATGTTAAGTCCCATAGTGCTCAGAGCAATTTGAACCATTTTTACACGGGAAGAAATGGAAAAAGCTGTCAAGAAGATGAATGGGGGGAAAGCCCCAGGACCTGATGAAGTATCAGTGGACATGATAAGAGCAGCAGGTCCAGTGGGAATGCAGTGGCTGTATAGAGTACTATCAAGCGTGTGGAGAAATAGTAAAATACCTGACGACTGGAGAACAGGAGACATTGTTCCCATCTTCAAGAAAGGCAATAAAAGACTTTGTAAAAACTACAGAGGAATAACCCTCATGAGCCATACAGCCAAGATTTTTGAAAGAATTTTACTAAATCGAATAAGTGAAAAGATAGAAAAGGAGCTGAGTGAATAACAGCATGGGTTTAGGAAAGGAAGGAGCACGATCGACCTGATATTTTCTATCCGTCAACTGATGGAAAAAAGTTGGGAGTATAACAAAAGGGTGATAATGGTTTTTATAGACATAGAAAAGGCATATGACTCAGTTAACAGGGAAAGACTCTGGGACGAACTGAAGAAGATAGATATAGAAGATGGATACATTAATGTTATAAAGACAATGTACAGAGGCCACAATTGTAGAATTAGAACACCATTGGGGAACTCTGAATACTTCGAAATAAGACAAGGACTTAAGCAAGGAAGTATTCTATCTCCTGCGCTTTTTAATGTTGTGATGGAGGGAATGAATAGGGCAGTTAAAGATATAGTAAAAGAAAAAGACAAAAGGATGATTTTTGCAGATGATATGGTAATATGGGGTGATAAAGAGGTAGATGTACAGTTACAGCTTGATGCGTGGAAGGAAATAATGAAAAGGTATGGATTAAAAATAAATAAAGATAAGAGTGAAGTAATGGTATTTGGAAGGGAGAAAGGAATCAACGGAAATATTACCTTGAATGGAGAACCCCTCAAAGTGGTAGAACGTTTCACTTATTTAGGGAGTGAAATATCTAGGAATGGAAGAATAACTAACGAAATTAATAGGAGGTTACAGAAGGGAGGCAATTTCTACCAAATAATAAAACATCTGATTTGGAACAATGAAGTTTTAGATAGAGCAAAACTCCTTATGTATAAGAATTATTACATCCCTATTGTCACATATGGTGGAGAAACATGGACAATGACAAAAAGGGACTGGAACAGACTGCAAACAGGGGAAATGAAATTTCTCAGAGCAGTTAAGGGAAAAACAAGAATGGACAGAGTAAGGAATGTAGAGATTAGAAAGGACCTCAAACAAAAAAGTATGAGAGAAGAAATTGAAAGAAAGAGATTAAGATGGTATGGGCATGTTAAGAGGATGCATGGGCAGAGACTCCCCAAAATTATGGAAGAACTAAAGATGGATGGGAAAAGACCTAGAGGGCGCCCAAGAACACGGTGGAAAATGGGAGTGAGAATATCTGTTGAAAGGAGAGGTGTGACCTGGCAGCAAGTGGAGGAAGAAAAGTGGTGGGAGGACCGAGCCAAATGGAGAGGACTCGTCAGCACCCAGACCCGGCAGTAGCTGGAGCGGGATTCGGATACAGATAGAAATTCGGGGAAAGTAGTGGCCACTCCACCAGACATCGGTCAACTACCGGGGTATCCAGTTATTCCTGGCCAGCTAGCCCGTAATGAGATGGACATCATCGCGTCGAAAGAAAGTTGCAAATATCCGTCTTCAGACAGCACTCCTCCGTCTCTTACGACTGCACATGGCAACAGGTTACGTTAGCGTGCAGTGAATAGAGAACTGCTGACCAGTACGAGAAACCACTTTTTTTTAAACATCAGTCTTCTGTCTGGTTTGGTTCCTCTCCTGTGCTAAACTCTTCGTCTCAGCAGAGTAGCACGTGGGGCCTACGTCTTTAATTATTTGCTGGACGTATTCTAGTCTCTGTCTCACTCAACAGTTTTATCCTCTACAACTCATCTAGTACCGTGGAAATTATCCCCTCATATCTTAACACATGTCCTACCAACCTGTCTCTTCTTCTAGTCAATGTTTCCCGTATATTACTTTCCTCGCCGATTCGGTGGAGAACTTCTTCATTCCGTATCTTATCAGTCCATTTAATTTTCAACATTCTTCTGTAAAACCATATCTCAAATGCTTCGATTCTCTTCTTTTCCAGTTTTCCCACAGCCTTTGTTTCACTTCTATAAAATGCTCTGCTCTAAACGTGCATTCTCAGATACGTCCTCCTCAAATTAAAGCGTATGTTTGGTACTGGCACACTTCTATTGGCCAGGAATGCTCTTTTTGCCACTCTAGCCCGCTTTTAATGTCCTCCTTTCTCTGTCCATCGTGGATTATTTTGCTGCCTAAGTAGCACAATTCCTTAACTTCATCTACTTCGTGATCACGAATCCTGATGTTGCTTTTCTCGCTGCTCTTATGTCTGCTACTTCTCATTAATTCGATTTACTCTCAATCTATATTCTGTGCCAATTAAACTGTCCATTCCATTCAGCAGCTTCTGCAATTCTTCTACACTTTCACTGAGGATAGTAATGTCTTTAGCGAATCTTACCATTGATATTTTTCCATCTTGAACTGTAATTCCAGCCTTGAACTTTTCCTTTATTTCCGACATTGCTTTTTAGATGTATACATTGAACAGTGGGGGCAAGAGACTACATCCCTGTCTTACATCCTTTTTAATCCGAGCACTTCGTTCTTGGTCTTCCACTGTTATTATTCCCTCTTGGTTCTTGTACATATTGTATATTACCAGCCTTTCGCTATAGAGACACCTGTTTTTCTCAAAATTACAAATTTCTTGCACCATTTGACACTTTCGAAAGTTTTTCCGGGTCGACAATTCCTTTGAACTTGTCTTGATTTTTCTTTACCCAAGCTTCCATTATCAACTACAACGTCAGAACTGCCTTCCTGGGTGCGGCTGGTCCTGGCAGAGGTTCGAATCCTCCCTCGGGCATTGTCCTTAGGATAATTTAGGTTAAGTAGTGTGTAAGCTTAGGGACTGATGACCTTAGCAGTTAAGTCCCATAAGATTTCACACACATTTGAACATTTTTTGCCTCCCTGGTGCCTTTACCTTTCCTAAAGCCAAATTTATCCTCATCTAACAAATGCTCAATTTTATTTTCCGTTCTTCTTTTTCTTGTCAGCAACTTGGATGAAGGAACTTTTAAGCTCATTGTGCGATAATTCTCGCGCTTGTCGGCTCTTACAATACCCCTAATTCTGTGGGTGATGTTTTTCCGAAAGTCAGATGGTATATAGCGAGTCTCATACACTCTGAATACCACCGTGAATAGTCGTTTTGTTGCAACTTCAGCGATGATTTTAGAAATTCTGCTGGATTGTCATTTACCTCTACTGTCCTATTCAATCTTAAGTCTTCCAAAGCTCTTTTAAATTCTAGTTATAATAGTGGATCCCCTATCTTTTCCATATCGACTCCTGTTTCTTCTTCTATCACATCATCGTCTTCCCCACCATAGAAGACTTCAGTATACCGTACTCTTACTACCTATCCTCTTCTCCTCTGCAATTAACAGTGGAATTCCCATTGCACACTTAATGATACCACTCTTGGTCAGTCTTTATGACAATCATTTCTGTTTCGATTACTTCACATTTTTCAAGCAGCCATTCCACCTTAGCTTCCCCGCACTTCCTATGTATTTCATTCCTAAGTGAGTTGTATTTCTGTATTCCCTAATTTCCCTGAAAATTTTTGTGCTTCCTTTTTTTATCGATCAACTGTAGTATTTCTTCTGTTACCCATGGTTTCTTCGCAGTTACCTTCTTTTTATCCTTGTTTTTCTTTCCAGCTTCCGTGATTGCCCCTTGAGTTGAACTACCTATTGATGTACTCCTTATCGCAGTATTTATAGCCTTCAACCATATCTCTTCATTTTGTAGTATCTCCATGTAACACTTCTTTGTGCTTTGATTCTTTCTGTTTAGTCTCTTAAACCTCAGCCTATTATTCATCACTACTAAAATTCAGATCTGAGTCTATACATGCTCCTGGGTGCGTCTAACGATCCAGTATCTGATTTCGGAATCTCTCCCTAACCGTACTCCACACCAAACTATCACTTTCGATGCTCCGGCTACTTTCGATGAACCATCCAGTGAGAGTTGACATCTGACTTGTATCTGTGATTTCGTAAACAACAGATCTTAAGCTGCTGCTGCTGATTAAGAGTTTGAAAAGCTAAACACCTAAAATCATCAGTCCTTTATACACCTACCCGCCACACCCCCTCCCCCACAACAACGGAATGTGCGTACACTATCTGTATGCGCATAGAGCTAATTCTGAATGCAAGTACGATAACTTTTCTAAAAGTTCGTGTAGTATGTATCTGAGGCAGAATGTGGGTACCAGCCTGGTATTAACCTAATGAGATGTGAGAAACCGCAAAAGAAAAAAAAAAAAAAATTGCCAGCTCACCAGCCATAGTTGTCGTTGTCGATGAGGATTTGGTCAGGGTCAAGCTCTCCTCCCCGAGTCCTGGAAGCGGCGCGTTAACGTCTTCGGCTATCCGAGTGGGGAAACGACGATTTTCGTCCAGTATGCGTTTCACCCATATTCAAATGGAACACGACTATCTGAATAGCTCTCAGGGAGATTTTGTAAGATTTGTATTTCGTAATGGCGACTTGGTGAGATAAACGAGCGGTGGAGAAAAGTAAACAACGACGCTGCAAGCCCCACTGCAGGATCAGTTTCCGTGGAGGTATTGGTGTATACTGTTTGTAGCGAGGACGTGCTTGCGCAGATGGGATAGCTCGTGCGTGAGCGAGATCAGAGGACAGCCTGCTAGAGCAATACTGGCGCCAGCGCAGCTCGTCATCGCTGAAGGTGTTTACGTATCTTAGTCGGGGACACGCATCGTCATTGGAAACAAACAGCGCTACACAGCTTGCCGAGTACACACTGAAGCCAGCTTTAAAGCACTGTTCATTCACGATGACGTCAGCACCTATACGAATGCGGCCCCCAGCATAACATCGTCGCTAGCTATCATTCAATAGTCCAGCGCACGTATCACTGTCGTGTGAGAATACGTGTGATGGTAGCATATGTTGCTGTTGTGTTTATATTGGCTAGAAAAGTTTTCTCAATGACGCTTGCGTTTATCAGAATGTGCGAGCTGCCTCAAGCAGATACCTGTTTTTCGTTCACACAGTCTTTGAATATGCGTTCGAAAACATTTTTGACTCAAAATATGTAGCACTCTTCCTTGATTTGGAAATTACATTCATATTCTTTCAGTTGAAATCGTGCCAGGCAAATTCAATAACCACTGAGTAGTTAATCAGTACATCGGAGCAACAGTAAGTGAGCAGATTTCAGTGAAGTATTACAGTCACACATTCGCACCGTAAAATTAATTTACCAACTAGTTTCGGATGGCAAGCACCCATTTTTAAGCTAAGTACAATAACAATCTGAGGTACACGTCAAAATAAGTCGCAATTGCGAATAAGGACTACCTTCAGGTGTATATTGAAATGACGACAATGAAAATTTGTGCCAGACCGGGATTCGAACACGAATTTACCGATTATCGCGAGCGGTCGCTTTATTAGGTGGCCATGCGTGCACGAGTGGGATCCACACCCAAACTTCCATATATCATGCACGAATAGCCAAATGGTAAGACGACCGCACGAGATGATCGAGAAATCAGGGTTCGAGTCTCGGTCCGGCACAAATTTTCACTGTCGTCAATCCATTCTACAGCTGATGGTTGGCAGTCCTTATTCGTAATTGCCAATTCATTTGATGTGTTTCGTAACGCCAGTGGTCGCAGCAGTGGATCGTAATCAAAGTAACACTGGCACTACAATACCGTATTTACCTGCCGATATCGGGCAAGCGACTTTGAAGTACAACGTCTGACCTGTACGCGAACGCACATAACTGATGTACGAGTGCAGGTCATAGACGCATGGTTAACATGTGGAAGTTGGGGGCTGACCTTGAGTCGTCAATTATAGGCAAATGGTTAAGCCGGCACGGTAACTCAGTGAGTTCGGTTCGAGGGTTAGCTGCCCTTGGTAATAAAAAAAAAACTGAGTAAATAGATCAACTACGAACTTGAATTGGTGTCTTCGGTCGTCCGCCCCGAACAAACGCAACGATCGATTACGAACAAAATGAGATGATTTAAAAAATGGTCAGGTGACCTCTCGCGGTAAGCGGAAAATCCGGGTTCGAGTACCTGTCCGGCTCAAATTTTCATTGCCGACATACTATTCTGCAGCTGATGTAATCCTCATTCGCAAATGCGAATTCATTTGATGTGTTTCGTAACGGCTGTGATCGCCGCAGTGAATCGTAATCAGAGTAACACTGGCGCTGTCATATCGTTTATACAATCTAAGGTTGCTAACATTACTGTGATTACAATAATCTATTCATATGAGGTAAGCTCGAACTCTGTTGGTCAAAAGGACCCATGGTCGCGGGTGGCTCTTATAGAGTAACTGCATACCGTTTTCATTTATTACCCCTATTTACTTTTGTTTCTACACTGAAATAAAACTATTTGCGCAAGAGTTCAAGAGCCAAAGAAACTGGTATTGGCATGCGTATTTAAATACAGAGTTGTGTAACCAGGCAGAATACGGCGCTGCGGTCAAGAACGCCTATATAAGACAAGTGTTCAAATGGCTCTGAGCACTATGGGACTTAACATCTGAGGTCATCAGTCCCCTAGACTTAGATCTACGTAAACCTAACTATCCTAAGTACATCACACACATCCATGCCTGAGGCAGGATTCGAACCTGCGACCGTAGCAGCCGCATGGTCCCGGACTGAAGCGCCTAGGACCGCTCGGCCACAGCGGCCGGCCAGACAACAAGTGTCTGGAGCAGTTGTTAAATCGGTTATTGCTGCTACAATGGCAGGTTATCGAGATTTAAGTGAGTTTGAACGTGGTGCTATAGTCGGCGCACGAGCGATGGGCACAGCATCTCCGACGTAGCGATGAAGTGGAGATTTTCCCGTACAATTTCACAAGTGTACGGTGAATATCAGGAGTCCGGTAAAACATCACATCTTCGACATCTATACGGCCGGAAAACGATCCTGCAAGAGCTGGACCATCGACCACTGAAGAGAATCGTTCAACATGACAGAAGTTACGCAAACTGCTGCAGATTTCAATGCTGGACCAGCAACAAATGTCAGCCTGCGAACCATTCAACGAAACATCATCGATACGGTCTTTCGGAGCATAAGGCCCTCTAGTGCACCTTTGATGATTGCACGACACAAAGCTTTACGCCTCACCTGGGCCCGTCAACACCGATTTTGGACTGTTGATGACTGGAAATAGGTTGCCTCGTCGGACGAGTCTCGTTTCAAATTATATTGAACGCATGGGCGTGTACAGATATAGAGACAATCTCATGAATCCGTGGACCCTGCATGTCAGCAGGAGACTGTTCAAGCTGGTGGTGAAGGGCGTGTGCAGTTGGATACGTCTAGATACGACTCTGACAGGTGACACATACGTAAGCATCCAGCCTGATCACCTGCATCCATTCATGTCCATTGTGCAATCCTGTCTGCTTGTCTGTAGGTCATTGCATAGTACATCGTAAAACACAGACACTGCAAATAGTATTACATGCCTAGACAGGCCGCAATAATAATAATAATAATAATAATAAAATCTCACCCTCTGCGGGAATCACAGTAACTGCGACTGCAGGACGTAGACACACGGCATACGGAAGTGTGCTCGGATAGTCGAAACGATGAAGGCAACCGCTCGGCTAAATCGGAAAATCCGGGTTTTACGCTTCGCCCTTAAGTTTGCATAAAATTCTGCTTAGGGTAGTTTTTCTGGCCGTGTTCGTTGTGCTATAACAGTGACACATAGCAGTATGGATAGATTTACTGGCGAAAAGTTAGCCGATATGATCCTCTAGCATGGGTTCAGTGAATGCAGTGGAAGGACGGCACAGTACGGCTTTGCTGGTCTGTTCCCGGTCTGGCAGAAGTCACGTCACACTATTTTTATATCTCAGTGTTGTTGCACTACTCTCTGTTTAGTGTTGCACCTTTTGGTGATTATATGTTACAGGCTTTTTGCCGAAACTGAGGTAATTGGGTAACAAACAGAATAAATCTAAATTACGCGATTGCTCTGTAATAAGCCATTGCAAACCACAGCCTTTCTACCATAATGCTTAGAAAATACCCCTGAACAACAGGGTTTGGTTCTGTATAATACATCTGTTCAAAAACTTAGAGACAGCCGTGACGACACCACTCCGCCTCTGTCTCATAAAACCGCAAACACTTGCTAACCTAAGTCCTGTCCCAGTATATAATCTTGTAGGATGTGCTCAAAGATATACTACGTTGTTTAGCGTGGAAGGAAGTTCTGCGCAGGGTAGGGAAGGTAAATTATTTAATCACTGAGGTTTGGAAGTATTTGCTGCCAAAGTAAACAAACTTGGATCACAACTTAATTTTTGTTTAGCAGCTATTTACACCACTATATCTTTATTATATTAAGACGCGTTATAAAACAGATCTGAAGATGGTCACTGCTGATCGATACCGATAGTCTAAGGACCAAAGGTTTTGTGATCATTGGTGGGAACAATAAAAATTCACTTATGTAAATAGGTATTTTCTGCGTTCGTGTGATGACTGAAACAAGATACCATATTGCGATCTCCCTCAGTTAAACAAATTTGATAGATGGAAACCGTATTCCGTCATTTCTGTGTCATCTTCCATTTGTGGCCGGTATTATGAATGAGAAACTCTATGAATGATTTACATCCTTTAATCGAACACTTTCTATTGCCCTCCTAACGTTCATTTTGATTTAATTCGGGTTTTATTTATCAAGAAGAGTTTGACTTCGTTTAAATCCGTGATAAACCTCTAAGGGATTGTACAGCGACTTTCAAACTCGGCTTCTGAAAACCGAACCAATACTTTTCCGAATATTATGTAAGTTGTCTTCAAGTGGCCGAGTACGTGGTGTTTCAATCCTCTTACTAAATAAATAAATATCCTTGGCTATACCGGGTCGGAATACTAAGCCACACATGTGGCTGCCAGACAGATATACCGTCGAATTAAGAAAAAACCATTACACATTAACTATTCGTAAATTAAGAGCTAAGTACCTTTACGGTCACACACGATGTAACATTTCGGAACATAATAAACCGCAGTGCAACAGGTCAAAATAAAAAACGCAGAAATTTAGGAAAGCACTTAAAACCAATTACCAGCGATTTTGTTTTTAGTGTAACGCATTCTGTTTGTAGTGGACCAAAGCTCACGATAACTTTAACATATCCTATTAAAGGAGTATTGTTTTTTGTTGTTATTATGTTTGCAAACAAAAAATCATCCTCTAAGAACTTTTATGTCACAAAATGCGTATGTTATGTGTGAAAAACTGAATAACAAATGTCAATTACAACTCACAGACAATATTAGTATCGCACCACGTAGTTTAAGCGTTGTAATCTCAAAAAGTCTAGAGATTTATTTTTACGAACTCCAAATTATATTCATTACTATTTTTTACGTGGAAGTCCATATAGTATTTTCTGCGTCAACGAGCCTTCAAAGAATAATTGTTCACTAGCCACCAGGGGCTGTTTGCTGCAGTATAGGTATTTGATGGGAGTAACTCAGAACAACAGAAAATTTGGTTGTCACATTATTAACCACACCGTGCCGTCGCATTTGTGACATTTCTTTCCCAAGACAAACCTTTATTTATGCATTTCATAATTTGAGCGAGATTTAAATATTTCTCTTACTTTTATTTGCCGGAAAGGTAACAAAGAATGGGATGCTGAACGTTTATGCGGTGTCATTGTACTGATTTTCAGCATAGTAATATGAAGGCAAGATCTGTACAATGCACGGCCGTGGCACGAGCGGACAGCGGCGTGAAACGTAAGTCAGAAGTGGAAGGCGTATATTGATCGCGGGGCCCGTGACCACGGGTATAGATAGCATCAGGACGGACGCTTCCGCGACGCGAGAAACGGCTTGGAAGGGTCAGGGCCGAGTATCGATGGCGCAGGAAACTTGAAGCAAGTTGACATCGCTTTTAAACTGGCCATTCGCACTAAATGCGCTCTCTGAAATATTCCTACACAAAGAAACGTCCAGGGGTATTATGCCACTTTAGTTCTGGTGCCACTCGAAAAAGAGGATAATGGTCGCTCTGGAACGCTGCTGGTAGCGTACAACTGGTACCACTAGGTCACATTTCCCTGCACCACTGACGTAATTCACTGCAGCGAAGTGTTGTGTGTGTGCCAATCGGTTGTGTGGATTCGGTGAAGTAAGATGCAGGGACTTAGAAGGGTGACAGAATGTCGGAAAGGAGCTATCGTCTTTGGTCTTGCACATGACCGCGAAGTGAATGAAGTTGCCCGATATGTTGGCGTATTAACCTTGACTGCTCATCTCGTCTGCAAGAAATGGTTTGCCAACCGCTGCAGCATAATTATAGTGGACGTAGAAAGAAGCTAACCGACAGCGACCGACAACGAGTATCACTTTTGTCAAAGACAACCGGTTTCATATCCGTCAAGAGTTGCTGCAGTCAATGAATGCAGATCCATTTCTGTCAGTTTCCGATCGAAGATTTCGTATCTGCAAGCAAAGGACACATGAAGTCGAGTGCCTCGAAAAAGGCCTTTGCTCACAACGGCAAATTAAGCAATGGGTGAAGCGACTGGAGGCGTGCAGTTTTAGTCTGTTGTGCGCTTTGTTTTGAAGTTTTAGTTTTCGACAGATTTTTAGTGCAAGATTTTTAGTGTTTTAGTCAGATGAATTGGTCGGCTGTGGATTATCATTTAAAAGTGTCCGTCCAGCCGGAGTTTAGACGTCTCCATTTACACGTTGTTGTTTGGCGAAGATATAAAAATAATTTCTCTCCTAAAAATGAACGTGATAGCCATTCTTTTTTGTAGACAGTAAAGCGAGCGCTCATAACCGATTACGATTGTTTTTATTCTCCTTTTCCGCTAACTGCTTTCATTTCGCTTTTTTTCAGCTGTTGTACAGTGTGTTCGGGTTAAACAACAATAATATGAAATGTAATAAATGAGAAGTAATTGACATATTTATAGACGGTATGTTTCCACAAGTATTGTGACTTGCGGGCTTTCAAAAACATAAATGATGTGGTGTGATGGTGTGTAGCCCCCAACTACATATCCTCAGACACAGAGTTGAAATATTGAAAGTTTTGGCTGGTTTCGTTGTCTAGGGCATGGGATACGTAGTTGCCGCATTACAAGCCAAATATTGCTGAGTCTACAGTATTACAATATGAATATACGCATGAATCAAATGGTCGAAGGTTCCTTTCAGTCGGCAATTACAAATTTTGAACGTAATATAGACTTTTATAAATTAAAGACTGCAAGTAAATAAATTCTGTAGATACTATTTTAACGACTTTAACTGATGAGTACGATAACAGAAGTACCTTTAAGAATGTCCTTTATTACTGTAATGCACTTATTGGTGTCGATGGTCCAGGAATTAAATTACATGTAAGTTGTGTAACCGGGAAACAATAGAGTCCTACTTCACGTAATTAGTTATGAACAACAACATAGTTAGCAAGATATTCACTTCTAAACGCATACTAAGTCTTCACTGTAGAAGCTAGGGAAATCTCGCAAGAACACAAGTCGGCACTACGAAATATTTGTATCTCCCACGCCCACACGCAAACTGCTCCACTCTCCTAGTCTTCCCAGCGACAGTGCGTCCGTCGCGCCGTACTGTCCGGGACTCTCTCGTGTCATCTCCCGTACTGTTCTCCCACTCTCTCTCTGCTCTCTGGTATGGACAACCTCCCCTGAGGTGGTCTACAATATCGGAATCTGTTGTCTATTGTCATTTACTCCACGAATATAAGATAAAATTGACTGGGATTAAAAGGGTTAGCTAAAACTTGTCTGAGCTCGACAGGAAAAAATACAGTGGGTGCTAGGAATCTAGCGGTGCGAAGAAGAGGAATGTTTGTTCTTCTTCTTCTGCTTAACTCTTGGAATAGCAGCGATTATGCGCTGCCAGTCATACTCGGTAAAAATAGGGAAGCGGTTTATAAGGTTCACATCACTCTTAGGAACGACGGCGATTAGATTGGCAATTGCCCAACCGAAAACATATGACTTGTGGGGTAGAGGTGGTTTAGCAACGTTGGAGTCGGTAAAAGGGTACGGGACATTGTGATGCGCGTACGTCTTGTCACGCAATGATTTTTCGACCATCTTCAGTAGTCCTGGCGCAGTCATCTCTGTCTCTGCTGGCGGCGTATTGACTATCTCTTCTGTGTCTTGTTCTTCGATGGGCGCAGCAGTTGTGTCTTCATCTCCCAGCAGCGGCTATTCCGTCTTGTCCTCGGGAAGGCGGACGACCGGGCAATTCGATGTCTTTGGCCACGTCGTCCCGTGTTCCTGGTGGAGCTGGCTCGGAATCTTGATTCCGCAGACCCTCCCCTTTCGAGGAGGGGGCAGACATCTCATTCGCCACCTACGTGAGCACCCCCATAGCGCCCTGCGTTACCGCAGGAGCCGGGAGAGCGTCCATCTGCGTGGCGATGGTGGCAGTCGTAACGTCTCGCGCCTTGCGAGACTTGCAGGCCAGCGACTCGCGGAGCTGCACGAACCTCGTCCAGCAGTGCAGCCCTCTCCTCTGCCATGGCAGATTTGAGAACGGCAACTGTGTGGGCGACAGCATCATCGATCTTGCGAAAGCTATCGGGATTGCAGCAGCATGATCCTCCACTCGCGCCAGCGCCAGCACCAGCAGAAGTGCCGGTGGCATGATGCGCGGGAGGAGCGTTTACCGCTTCTTGGTTCATTGCGACCTCTTCTTGCGCGGTAATTCGCCGTCGACGTGTGTGCCGCCCCTTCCCGCGGCCACAGTTCTTGAGATAACGGTAGCCACGGTGGTTGGCGGCGTGTGGACCGCCGCAGCTGGACCATGTACCGGAGGCATCCCTGGGCTTCGTGCACTCGCTTGTGAGGTGTGACTTTGTACATTTCAAACATGCGAGTACTCCTGTGCAGTCCGCGGCGAAGTGCCCCAGCTTCTGACAGCGGAAGCACTGTGCAGGTTTCTTCCTCTTCTGCCTGTTGGGCCAGGAGGCTGACGACCGCGGCAATTTGTTCTCCTCGTCTTCCCTTCGGGCGTCCAGGTATGTTGGCGCGGCGAGCGAGAGTAGCAGCGAGCAGCAGCAATGTGACCCACGTGTTCTCCCACTTCCATCCAGTCTCCCCATTCACGAGCGTTGTGACTGGCTAGAGCGCTCCCGCCCTGTCTTCAAGCCAACGTACACCCACAAACATAATGAAACACATTCGATATATTGGGTTTGCATTTAAATAACTTGAAATTAAACAAATATTCCTATGACTGGACCATAAGCACGCTCTACACACATTATTAAAGACATAAACAACTTAAATAAACGAACATCAAAGGAATAGAAACAAAATTAAGCCAGTAGCCTAATGACTCTGTGCTTTCTAAAACACAGTAAATAATTGACCAGTTTCTTCATGAATACTATACATCAGTTATAAACAAAGACGTAGATGAATAAATATATTTATAAGCATGCTGCTACCGGTTTTTCGTGTAACTGTGGAGCACTTATGGCCTGACGCGATCGATAGTAATCGGTCACTTTGACCTCCAGTAACTCATGTACAATTAAAGTTACTTGCCTGTAATTTATACAAAGTTAGGTTTACACTAATAACTTTATAAAGATACATAGATCGAGAAAATCGGATGAACCGTATAGATTTTGGAAATTCGTTGCTGGGTGTTACTTGTATAATTTATTGTCAGATTCTAAACTTTAAACTAATAAAGATATTGAAAATCTGATTACACCATCAGAATCGTCGTGCAAATAATGGTAATGTACATGTTTCTTTTTGAGGTATCAAGATTCCTCTGGCTACTATCAATTTCTATATGAACAGTAAAATTTCAGCCATTAAGGTTTCACAAAGTCCGCCATCTTTGGCACTCTCAGCATGTCTCCTTCATTGATACAGCGTCACTGTGGAATTCTCAGCCATGAAGTCCCTGGACCACGTGGTCCGGCCATTACCTCTTAATATAGCTTCGGACCTTCTTTTTCCGGCGTAGTGCAGCAACTCGACGTGCATAGACTCAACAAGTTGTTGGAAGTCCCCTGTAGAGATACTGAGCAATGCTGCCTCCATAGCCGTCCACACTGCGATAGTGTTGCCGGTGCAGGATTGTGTGCATGAACTGACGATTATGTCCTATAATTGTTTGATGTCGGTCGCTCCGGGTAGCCAAAACATTCGCTCGAATTATCCGCAATTTTCTCCAAACCAATCGCGATCAACTGTGGCCCGGTGACATGGTACATCGTCATCCCTAAAAATTCCATCATGATTTGGGAACATGAAGCCCGTGAATGGCTACAAATGATTTCTAGGTACCCGAACATTACCATTTTCAGTCAATGATCGGCTCAGAGAACCCAGTCCATTGCATGTGAAGATAGCCCACTCCACTATGGAGTCGCTAGCATCTTGCACAGTGCGTTGTTGATAACTCGGGTCCATGGCTTCGTGGGGTCTGCGCTGTACTCGAACCCTACCATCAGCTCTTACCAACTGAAATCGGGACTCACCAGACCACGGTTTTCCAGTCGTTTAGGGTCCAACCCAAATGATCACTAGCCCAGCAGAGATGCTGCAGACGATGTCGTGCTGTTAGAAAGGCACTCTCGCCGGTCATATGCCACCTCTGCCCATAAACGCCAAATTTCGCCGCGCTGTCGTAACGGATTACTTCGGTCATCCCACATTGATTTTTGCGGTTATTTCACGCTGTGTTACTTGTCCGTTTTTCGGTTGTTAAGTGAAGGCCGTCGGCCACTGCGTTGCCCGTAGTGAGAGGTGATGCCTGATATTTGGTATCCTCGGCACACTCTTAACACTGTGGATTGTGGAATATTGAATTACCTAACGATTTCTAATATGTGATGTCCCACTCGTTATCTCCAAGTACTATCGCGATTTCAAAGCCGTGCGTCCATAATCACGTCGGAAATCTTTTGCACATGAATCCCTGGAGTACAAGTGATACCTCCGCCAATGCACTGCACTTTCAGACCAGACCAATATTTTGCAGCTTTTCAGGAGTCACATTTGCAACAGCTGCAGAAATGTGATGTCGTAGATATGGTAGATCATGAATTGGTGTCTGGTACAATTGATTCTTGAAAAAAAAAACCACAGAAAAAAAAAATCAAGTGGCTTAATGTCTGGTCTTCTAGATGGCAATGCAGTCGATGGATTACCTCTCCGAACCCAGCGATCCGAGAACTCATGATTCAAGAAATTCACCAATGTTCACAAACTGGTTTGGTGCACCACACTGTTGAAAAATCACGTCCCGAGGAATTTATGACATAGCATACAGCTCCAACATGTCCACCTATGTTGCTGCATTAAATGTAGGCTCCGCGAAGAAGAGTGGGCCTATAACCCTGTCCTTCAACAATCCATTCCACTTTCGGAGAGTCCCTTTCACACTCTTATCACTACGTGCAGAAGAGACCCAGTTTTGTTAGAATTGTTTCCGCGAATGCCTACCATCGTGACGTGTCCTCAGCCTTGATTTTGTGACGAGGCTGCAGCTTCTACGAACGTAGGCACAACCTTTCGTGAACAACATCACGTATCGTCGAACGAGGTAACTGCCTACTTGCCTGTCAGATTGTCTTAGGAGCGCTCCGCTGGTAGGACGTATGGATTAATTTTACAGTGGCCTCTGGAACTGCGTGCTTGCAGTGGTGGCCCAACACCGAAAGCAAGCTCCCAGTTTCCCCTTTTATTGATTGTTACGTAAGTGAGAACATCGTGAGTTGGTCGCAGTCCATGCTCGACCCGAAAACGACATTGGGTCAGTGTAACAGACTTTAAGCTCCGCGAGAGAAAGAACTTTTCTGGAATCCATATGGATACTGAAGTGCATTTACGGGAACGAAGCAATTACGCGCATGCTCACATTGTACCAACTGTAGCAAACAAACACAGAAAACATTTTGGGTTACGATAATTGTAGAAGCAAACTCTGAATTGCGTTTCAAGTTATTACATTTTATGTTATTATACCTTGAACCTGGTCATCCTTTATTACACCGTCTCTTTTCATTCCTCTGTCTCTTCTCTCTCTTCCCTCAGGTTCGTTGCTCCCATATAACATCATCGTCCCCTTCCCTCCCCGCAAATTTGCTGATTTTAAAATGAAATACTTTTCTTTGCGACGATCGAATGTGGGTAAGGGATAGTAGAGAGAACACGATTAGTTCAAAATCTGACGTATTGCCTACACGAGACCATGCTTCTTTTATTAAGTAACATTAATGTCCTTAGTCTGTCAATGTAAATGAAATCTACTGTTGAAGAGATGTGACGTTACATTATGGGTTTAAAACAATAAGGCAAGTATTACAGTTAGAAAGTATGTGTATGTCTTGAGACTGCGTAAATCACGACGTGCAAATTTAAGTAAAAGCACAGCAACTCCCAACAAACTTTACACTTAATTTCAAACAGTTTTGAAACGATTTTCGCTGACACCGCAAAATAATGAAAGGAAAAATGTTCATGGTTTTCTAGATTTCGCTGTTCACGAAATTAAATTTTAGCAGTGAGCACGACGCTTTTATTTGTAACTTTTATCCTACATGCTCTGTTCGCAACACATTTTCGCAGAAACTATCCCAGTACACCACTGAATGTACCTGCAAAATTATATCGTTGCAAGACATATAATTCAGGAGAAATAACGTCATAAACACTGAGATGCGTGAAAAAATACCTTCTCATAAAACGAAGCGCAAATTACACACGCTATACTCATCCTGTATTCGACAATGAAAGCAATTCCAAGAAACTTAAACATAATTTGAAACAGTTAGCAAACTTTTTCTGGCTTACGTGCTTAACGTCAAATATTTATTTGACACATTAACTTATTTTTAAAGTAATCGGAAGCTATTCATAATAATGGATGGAGGTGAGGGGGGCGGGGGCGGCTTACTGGATGCTGGATGTTGAATGAAACAGCAAGGTATGCTTAACTCCGAATGTTCACGAGAGCCAGCGACGTGTAAGTTGTAATACTGATTAGGCCATACGGCTGACAACAGTAGTAGCACTTACAACCACAGCCTACATCAAGTCTAAGGTTGGTGTCATGCAGTTCCCTCTTCTTGTCGCTTGGCAGATATACGTTCGTTTCTGCACCACTGCAGCATCGTAAGGTATTAGAGGTATAGGTACAATACTGAGATTGTTGGTACCTTAATATGTACCATATTCAGTCTGAAAGTTGTTTTCTCTGTATGTCTAACAGTCTTCTGCAAACGCATAACATGATTTACTACCTGACTTCTCCACACAGTCGTAATTGCACTGCGAAGTGCACTACGCCTGTCAGTATAGACTATCCTTTTGCCTTCAACACCTGACCTGTTGCCCAGGAGAAAATAAACTTGAACGGTTTACTTGTGTCACTCGTACCTTAAGTCACTTACCGACCTAAAAGACATACTATTCGTAACAGCTGTAATTATTTGTCTTCAGATGTAGTAGATACTCATGTAATGTTCAGTACACTGTCCTCAGTCATCACTATAGGTATCTGCACTTACAGTCCTAACATCCTGAATAATCCTTACGGCAAGAGCAGATCTCTGATGGAGTGGGTTGGCTGCTTCACGCATCTACCACGACAGATCTCGTAACGCAATTTTGTTTCTGTTTCTTTGGTAAAGTCTTAGTCTTACTGCAGGGTTAGACTGCTATGGCTTTCAGTCAGTGTTGCGGAAGCCGTTTAAACTTCTGGATTAAAAGCTGGCAAAGACTCTGATATCTGTCAATTACCATCTATTACCGTACGATCGATATCCACACCAAACTCCGCAAGCCACCTAATGGCGTGTGTAGGAGGGTACTTTCGGAACCACTACCTGATTCATCCAACTCTGTTCCACTAGCGAATAGTGCGTGGATAGAATCATTGTCAGTAAGCCTCTGTAATGGCTCTAATTCCTCGAATTTTCTCCTCGTGGTCAATACGAGAGATGTATGCGAGGGGCAGTAATATGTCGTCTGATTCCTATCCCGAAATTTCAGTAATAAATCTCTCCGTGATGCACAACATCTCTCTTGTAACGTCTGCAAGTGGTGTTTGTTTAGCATCTCTGTAACGCTCTCTCGCCAGCTAAATGATCCCGTGACGAAACGCGAAGCTCTTCGTTGGATCTTCTCTATCACCTCTATCAGTCCTATCTGATAGGGATCCAAGATAGATGAACAATACTCAAGAATCTGGCGAACAAGCGCCTTATAAGCCACTTCTTCCGATGAATCTGAGTCTTGTGTCTGCTTTTCCAACTATTTGGTTTATATGGCCATTCCACTTAAGGTCGCTCTGGATAGTTACGCCTAGATATTTTACAGCAGACGCTGTCTCCAGCTGTTTGTCATCAATAGCGTAGCTGTACACTAGTGGATTTCTTTCCCTATGTATGGGCAATATGATACATTTATTTACGTTCAGGATCAACTGCCAGAGTCTGCACCATTCATCAATTCTCTGCAGGTCGTTCTGCAAATTCTTACTATCTTCTGGCGTTCCTACTTTGGTATAAACAACTGCATCATCTGCGAATGACCTTAAAGAACGTCCGACACTTTCTAATAGATAATTTATATATATTGTGAACAGCAACGGTCCTATCACACGTTCGTGTGGTACTCCGGATATTACCTTTACATGTGTCGATTTCATTCCGTTAAGAACTACATGTTGAGTTCTATCTGCAAGAAAGTCTTGAAGCCAATCGCAAGTCTGCTCCGATACTCCGTAAGCTCGCACTTATTTCACTAAACGGCAATGCGGGATGGTGTCAAATGCCTTACTAAAATCAAGGAACACGTCATAAATCTGAGCGCCGCTGTCCACTGCGATGTGGATCTCATGGAGGAACAGAGCGAGCTGAGTTTCGCAGCATCTCTGTGGAATCCATGTTGATTTTTATAGAGGAGCTGTTCATTTTCCAAGAACGTCATAATTCTTGAGCATGAAACATGTTTCTTAATTCTACAACAGGTTGACGTCAAAGATATAGGTCTATAATTGATTGGATCTGTCTTACGGCCTTTCTTCAAAACGGGAATGACCTGCGCTTTCTTCCAGTCGTTAGCTACCTTTCGTTGCTCAAGCGATCTACGATAAATTACTGTTAAAAGCGGAGCAAGCTCTTTCGCATAATCTTTATAGTATTTTATCGGTATCTCATCTGGTCCTGACGCCTTTTCACTACCAAGCGATTGCAGCTGCTTTTCAATTCAATGATCGGTTATCTCAATATCTGCCATTTCGACGTTCGTACGACGATTGAAAGGAGGGACATTGTTACGATCTTCCGCGGTGAAACAACTTCGGAAGATTGAATTCAGTACTTCGGCCTTCTCTCTGTTATCTTACGTTTCGGTGCCGGTGTGGTCGTTGAAAGAATGAGTAGATGATTTTCACCCACTTACTGATTTTACATACGACCAAAATCTCTTAGGGTTTTTACTCAGATCGGTTGACAACGTCTTACGTTCGAAATCATTGAAGGCTTCTCTCATTGCTCTCTTTGCACTTACTTTTCGCTCCGTTCAGCTTTTGTTTGTCAGTTAGGTTTCTACTTTTCTTGAATCTGAGATGAAGTGCTCTTTGTTTACGTAGCGCTTTCGTAACACGTCTATTAAACCATGGTGGATATTTCCCATCCTTTAAAACCTTACTCGGAACGTACTTGTCTAGGGAATATTGAACGATGCCTTTGAATTTTTTTCCGTTTGTTCTCCACATCTTCGTCCTAATCACCGAATGTTTGCTGACTGCTGAGATATTCTGAAATTTGTACCCTGTCACCCTTGCTGAGCAGATATATCTTCCAACCTTTCATAACATTCTTTGTAGGACCCGTCGTCATATATGCCGTCACAGCCTTATGATCACTGATACCTTTCTCTACGTTACCCTCACGAGCTGGTTCTCTATCTGCTCAAGGTAATTTTCGGACAAGACATCCGGAACAATGCCACACGATTCCCTGTCTCTGGCATCAGTTGTGATAGCAATGACACTCCCAATCTATACCTGGCAAGTTGAAGTCACCCCCTATTACAACGGCATGATGAGGAAAATTACCAATGATATTCTGCAAGCGATGTCTGAAGCGCTCTACAACTACAGATCCTGACCCAGGTGGTCTATAAAAGCATTCGATCACCATTTTTGACCGTTCTTTGATACTCAATTTCACCCAGATTAATTCAAATTCAGAATCCGTGATAAGCTCGCTAGATTTGATAGAATTTTTTACTGCGATAAGCACACCACCACCATTGGAGACTAACCTATCCTTACGATAAACATTCCAGTCTGAACTTAGGATTTCGTTGTCATTGACATCTGGCGTCAACCAGCTTTCTGTTTCCAATACTAACTGTGCATTATAACCTTCAATAAGAGACACTAATTCTGGGTCCTTTCCTTGGATGCTCCTGCAGTTTAATAAAATCATATTAATCTTTATCTGTGATCTGCGAGGACCAAGATTCTTTGAGGTCCTGTGGTTAATTTAACAGGCAAATCGTGTTTGCTCCCAAGGGAAGGGTCATCTAACCTAAAAAAGCCCTATGTGCATGCCACACGTACTCCGCTACCCTAGTAGCCGCTTCCTGTGTGTAATGCACGCCTGACGTATAAGGGGAACCCTACAATTCTGCACCCGATAGCGGAGGTCGAGAAATTTGCGTCTGATACCGTCGCAGAACCGTCTGAACCTCTGGTTTAGACTTTATACTGATGTCTAGGTTCTAGTTTCTTTTTTCCACCATTTATTCAACAACAATTTTCAGGAAGGACTCTTCATGCGATGCTGCTACAGTAGCAGGATCGAATCCTGTCTCGGGCATGGATGTGTGTGATGTCCTGAGGTTAGCTGGGTTTAAGTAGTTCTAAGTCTAGGGGACTGATGATCTCTGATGTTAAGTCCCACAGTGCTTCAAGCCATTTGAACCATTTTTGATCAGGTAATGTTCTTCAGGCATCCGTCAAATCCTAACCCTTCCATCGGATTGCAAAAGGGCACAGCGTGATTCCTCACTCCAAAACAGCCGTTTCCAGTCATCGATTGCCCAGCAGCGTCGCTGTTTGCACCATCTTAAGCATCGCTTGACTATAGAAATATGTCGTTTGTGAGGATCTGTTTCACTATTGCACAGCATTCGTTTTAATGTCCTACGCACAGCCATTGTGCTTGATGGAGTGTTGGCAGCACTTTGGAGATTACAAGTGATTCCTTCCGCTGATTTAACTCGATTTTCTTATTCAGTTTCCCTCCACAATGCTCGATGCGTCAGTACATGAGGTCTTCGTGGTCTTGGTTTAGCCGTGGTTGTTCCTTCGCGGTTTTACTTTAAATTCAAGTGGTCAATAGCTTTAGATGGGTTTAAATGTCCCTGATGCATTTGTTACTCAGGTGACATCCAGTGATTGTCTGCGTTGGAAGTCATGCTGAAGTCTGGTACATCTTGGCGAAAGATTGGTGACATGTGTTGTAACCGCAACAGGAATGATGCGGGGTTGCCGCTAATGAAAACGTGGTGGGACGGAACGGGAGCGCCCCGTGAACAAACAAGACGGACGAATGGGAATGGAAGGACAAGCACGACGACAGACAACCGAGCAAGACACTAAGATCAACAACAAAGTATTAACCAATGGGGTCACAAGAGATAACCTCACGAAAACAAAACAACGTCCACTCGTAAACGGGAAGTAAGCACACGCAATGTAAACACGATGTCTGTCAGCGAGATATCAATCGAAAAAAATGTTCAAATGTGTGTGAAATCTTATGGGACCTAACTGCTAAGATCATCAGTCCCTAAGCTGACACACTACTTAACCTAAATTATCCTAAGGACAAATACACACACCCATGCCCGAGGGAGGACTCGAACCTCCGCCGGGACCAGCCGCACAGTCCATGACTGCAGCGGATATCAATCGACTCAATACGAATACCAGACTGCCTTGATGAGTAAGAGGTAGCTGCCTAAATCCACGACGGGGTACGTCGCTATTGGCCGCTGGGACCACGTGCTCCACAGTGGTGCCCTCACATTAGACTCGGGGCCAGGAACGTGCGCAGCCACGGCTTACGGCACCACTGTTGCAGAAACCTCTAGTGGTCATCGAGTTCCACGCCGTCTGGCGCGGAGTCTAGCCCCGCGGCGCTCGGTACCAGAACATATATCCATTAATATAGGAAAAAACGTAGGAATAGCAACTTCATTTCGCAAATATGAGAGTAGATTTTCTACGAAGGGACCAACGAAAGTAAAATTGAAAAACATAATGAATTTGGTGCATTACTTTTAATGAGCACTCGACGAGATCTTGGGGAAAACAAAAAAGTACCAACTGCCTCATTGACACAGTACCAACTCTACGTTCCGGCCCTGACCACCGTGTAAAGCCAACGATCCGCCATGTCTTAAGCTCACTCAATTATTTGGATCCGATACGGAGAGGCATGTGGTTAGTATAGCATTCTCCCAGCCGCTGTTACCATTCCAGACCATGAGCAGCTACTATTCAGTTGGCATCGTGAAGTGCAGTCCGCCTACCAAGGAAACATTAGTGGCCATACAGGGAATAGCGTCCGTGTACTCCACTCAGCCAAGGACGAGGACCCGTAGACACATTATTCCTTGGCTTTATAAAAATCTACAAAATCGCTGAAATTTTATTTGTTTGGATATTAATTAATCATTAACAGTAGCAGAGGGACATTTTTCAATCTAAAATTTAAATTAGGTGTTAAACGTCTTTGGAGCTATAGCCTGATACAGTATCTGTTCATAAAAAGATTGGGCACCACTGTTTCATACGCTATGCTTCTCCTCTCTCCAGAAGTTATGAACTTCGCCTTAAGTTTTTTTAAGCTCTCTTTCATTTTCTCATGCAAATATTAATATTTTGAGTTACTCGAAACAAGTATGTGTAGGATGAAATTTTAAACATGTTGCGTCGGAACCGTGTTACCAGCAGATAATCGATATGCTGCATGTACTGCAGCTGACTCGAAACGGCGTCGTATGTCTCGCTGCAGGAAAAACCTAGCGCCAGTCGGAGGGCGTATCGTGGGTTTAATTAAGCTGCCGTCCATTGACTTAATGGCGGCTCACGCAGTGCATGCCAAACAGCTTGCTGTCCCGAAAAACTGACTCCACCAGACAACCGCGGCGGAAAGAAGCTGTGAACTAGAGAGAAAATGCTGAGGGTAACGCCTCTTTTACAGAAGGCGTTTGTCAGATCTTGAACACTGTTCTGCCAGAGAAGAAACAATCCAATACCGTAGCAGCTACATTAGTGAATTAATTACCATCATTTTCCCTTAGCACCCAATATAGATACATCGACAAAAGTAAAGGAACTTGCTATATCCATTCTGGTTTGAGAACCAGGCAGCTGGTTTTGTGAATATTACGGAAGAAAAAATTGCAACCAGACACATTTATTAATGAATGATTTATTTCATCGTAACTAGTTTCGGGAAAGAGCTCAACGTCAGACGACAACATAGCCACTGAATACGGAAAAGTGGATCCACTAAAGCTAAAAGATTTAAATAAGTCAACTTTTGTTATGTATATGATCCGACATGGCGCCACAGAAGAGCGCTCAACACAACTTGGAAATACTAAATTTTGCTGATAAAGGACTGCAGATGAGTTTGTCGGAAGAAATAGAAAAATAAAGCCACCTTCGCAACCAACTTGATCGAATCTTGAATGAAAAAAACAGAGCAAAGAAACCAAATTCCATCTCCAGCAATGACAATAATGAGCATCAATGGACTAAGTTCAAAGGCACTCTTCAATACGCTCGTGCTAAGAAAGTTTTGAGGGAGTGAAAAGACGCGCCGTCGTTCGACAGCTACTTTAGACAGCAACGAAATCAACGAGAGTTGCACTGCAACATTCGTAAGTAGAGGCACGCATGAATCGTTCAAGAATTCTAAAGTAAACTGACTGGACAGAAAGTCTGAATAAGTTTTTGTCTTATGTTAAGTCAGTAAACATACCGGAGGCATCTGTCTAGACACTCTGTCACCATTATAGCATTAACACGGAGAACGACACAGAAAAGGTCGAAATACTAAACAGCTTTTTCCAAAAATGTTTCACTGAGGAAGATCGCACTGTAGTGCCTTCTTCAAATCGTCGCACGAACAACGAAATGGCTGACTTCGGAATGAACGACCGTGGGATAGAAATTCAAGCAAAATCGCGCAACAGGAGGCAGATCGGTGGACCTGGTGGGATACCAGTACGATTCTACATAAAGTATGCGAAACAATTTTACCCTCTAGCAGAGGGGCAGTGCACCTAGTTCTTCGGAGGAGCGAAGTGTTCTAGATGATTGGAAAATAGCACAGGTCATTTCCGTTTTCCGAAAGAATGTATGTAGAACAGACTCAGCTATAGGCCTATTTCTCTGACGTCGGTCAGTTGTATAATTTTGGAACATGTTTTATACGCACGTATTATGACATTTCTGGAGGCTGAAAATCTTCTCCCAAGGAACGAACATGGGTTCCAAAAACAATGGTTGTGTTAAACTCATCTCGCACTGTTCGTTCATGAAATCCAGAAAGTGGAAAACGAACGCGCCCAGGTTGCTTGGCTTCGGAAAGGCATTCGATACAGTTGCAGACTGCCGCCTAATGAACAGAACGCAAGCGTACGGAATAGCTGAACAACTATGTGACTGAACTGAAGATTTTCTAGAAAACAGAAGCCACCATGTCAAAGTAAAGAACTCTTCACGAGTAAAAGTAACTTCGACCGTGCCACAAAGGAGTGTTAGAGGAACATTACTTTCCATTGTATGTGCAAATGGCCAAGTAGATAACATCGGAGGATCCATGAGGCTTTCCGCGGATGACTCTATTGTATACAGATAAGACGTCACGCTAGAAAATCGTAGCGAAATGCTGGAAGATGTGCAGTGGATCGATGGATCGACGCTTGGTTCAGGGAGTGGCAATTAAACAGTTACAAATACAAATGTAGCATTTTGCGAATACATAGACAGAAAGACTCTTTATCGCATGATTACAGGATTTCGGGGGACAATCACTGGAAGCAGTTACTCCCATAAAATATGTAGGAATATACGTACGGAACGATTTAAAGTGAAACGACCACATGAAATTAATCGCTGGTAAGGCAGGTATCAGACTGAGATTCATTGGAAGAATCCGTAGTATATTTAGTCTACCAAAAAGGAAGCAGTTTAGAAAACATTCGTTCCACCAGTTTAATTTTGCTCGACCCGACCCGTTCCCCATCCCCCATGAACCATGCATGACCTAGCCATCGATGGTGCGGCTTGCGTACCTCAGCGATACAGAAAGCCCTACCGTATGTTAAGCCACAACAAAAGGTTATCTGTTGAGAGGCCAGACAAACCTATGGTTCCTGAAGAGGGGCAGCAGCGTTTCCAATAGTTGCAGGGGCAACAGTCTGGGTGACTGACTGATCTGGCCTTGTAACATCAAGTAAAACGACCTCGCTGTGACGGTAGTGTGAACATCTGAAAGCAATGGGAAACTACAGCTGTAATTTTTTCCGAGGGGATGCTGCTCTTCTCTACTGTTAAATGATGATGGCATCCTCTTTTGTAAAATATTCCGGAGGCAAAATAGTCCCTTGTTCAAATTTCCGGGCGGGGACGTCGTTATCAGGAGAAACAAAACTGGCGTTCTATGGATCGGAGTGTGAAATGTTAGATCCCTTGATAGAGCAAGTAGGCTAGAAAATTTAAAAACGGAAATGGGTAAATTGAAGTTAGGATTGAGGAAATGTACGAAGAGATAAAAGAAATTATTCAGATAGTTAAAGGAGACGAAAATTTAATTGTGACGAGGAACTGGAATTCGATAGTAGGAAAAGGAAAAGAAGGAAAAATACGGGGTGAATATGGATTGGGGGAAAGCAATAAAAGAGGAAGCCGCATTGCAGAATATTGCACGTAGGATAAGTTAATCATCGCTAACACTTGGTTTAATAATGATAAAAGAAGATTGTATGCGTCGAAGAGACCTGGAGACACCGCTAGGTTTCAGATTGGTTATGTAATGGCTAGACAGAGATTTAGCCAGATTTTAAATTTTAAGACGTTGCCTGGGGCACTCTGACCACATTTTAGTGGTTGTGAACTGTAGAATAAAACTGAGGATGTTCCGGCGTAGCGACAAGCGCCAGCACGAGGATGAAGAATGCAAGAGCAGAGAAGGCTGTGATACGACGTCAGCCAATAGTTCGCTGACAAGGACCGCACCACGACAGGAGCGGCATCTAGCCGAAGAGAATGTAAGCGCCGTTCCTGCCAGCCTCCGCGAACAGCAGGCAACACAAGACCCATACTAGAAACCACACACTAGAAGAGAGGCACTACAACAGTCGTTATTAGTGATCCATATCCATTACTCGCGTGGACATTCTATATAGCGAAAGACACTGATTATTTGCATGTCGCCAATAGCTTGCGACACGACATTGTAAACCAAAGTTAAGCACTGTCAATCTACTTTATGGGAATAAAACCCATTTTGTGATTTTCTTGAACTGTTATATAGCTATCCAGAAAGCAGCAACCTTTAGGCACCCTATAAGATACGAGTGGGGAGGACTCCACAGAAGAAATTGTAAAAAGGTAGGAAATTAAGGATGTAGGACCTGGATAAGTTGAAAGAACCAGAGGTTATTGAGAGTTTCAGAGGGAGTCTTAGGCAACGATTGACAAGAACGGGGGAAAGAAATGCCGGAGAAGAAGAATGGATAGCTATGAGAGATGAAACAGTGAAAGCAACAGAGGATCAAACAGATAAAAAGACAAGGCATAATAAAAATCCTTGGATAACACAAGAGATATTGAATTTCATTGATGAAAGGAGAAAATTTAAAAATGCAGCAAATGAAGCATGCCAAAGGGAATACAAAGATTTGAAAAATGAGACTGACAAGAAGTGCTAAATGCCTAAGCAAGAATGGATAGAGGACAAATATATAAGCATATTTCCCCTTTAGGGAAAAGAGAGCAGCTCTGTGAATATCAAGAGCTCGGATGGAAAATCAGTCCTAAGTAAAGAAGGGAAAGCTGAAAGGTGGAAGGAGTATATAGAAGGTCTGTACAGAGGAAATGAACTTGAAGGCAACGTTATAGAAAGGAAAGTGGACGTAGATGAAGATGAGAGGAGAGAGAATTTGATATATCTCTGAAAGATCTAAGCTGAATTAAGGCCCCGGGGATAGACGATATTCCGTCAGAACTACTGAGAGCCAGCCGTGACAAAACTCTTCCATCTGGTGTGCAAGATGTATGAGACAGACGAAATACCCTCAGACTTCAAGAAGATTGTAGTAATTCCAATTCAAAAGTAAGCAGTTGCTGACAGATGTGAAAAACTACTGAAGTGTCAGTTTAATAAGTCGTGGCTGAGAATACTAACACGAATTCTTCATAGAAGAATAGAAAAACCGATAGGAGCCGAACTCGCGGAAGATCAGTTTGGGTTTCAGAGAAATGTAGGAACACGCGAGGCAATATTGACCCTACGATTTCTCTTAGAAGATAGGTTGAGGAAAGACGAAGCTATGTTTATAGCATTTGTAGACTTAGAGAAAGCTTTTGCAGTGTTGACTGAAACACTTTCTTTGAAATTTTGAAAGTAGCAGGGGTAAAATACAGGAAGCTACAGGCTATTTACAACTTGTACGGAAACCAGACGGCAGTTATAAGAGTCAAAGGGCATGAAAGGGAAGAGTGGTTGATAAGGGAGTGAAGCAGGGTGGTAGCCTATCCCCTATGTTATTCAATCCGTACATTGAACAGGTAGTAAGGAAATCAAAGAAAAATTTGGAGTAGGAATTAAAGTTCCAGGAGGAGAAATAAAAATTTCAAGGTTTGCCGTTGACAGTGTAATTGTGTCAGAGACAGCAAAGGACTTGGAAATGCAGCTGAACGGAATGAACAGTCTCTTGAAAGGAGGATATAAGATGAACATCAATAAAAGTAAAACAAGGATAATGAAATGTAGTGGTAGTAGTAGTAGTAGTAGTAGTAGTAGTAGTAGTGGGCTTCTAAAGGAATCGAAGCTCCCTTGCTGATCTCACATGGTTCTTCCAAATGGTCCTGTCTTGTGCTGCCTCTTGTCAGTTATTTATTCCCAATATTTCGCATATGCAGTCAATTTCATTGCGCCAAGTACTCCTTGGTCTTTTGCCATATGGCTTCTCCCTGAATATTCTGAACACAATTTAGTCTTCTTTCATTCTCATCAGATGTCCAGCCCATTGCAGTCTTTTAGCATTTGTTATGTTTACTATCGTTGGTTGTTGTGATAGCTCGTGGATTTCTATGTTGTGTCTTCTCTTCCAGCATTGTGATTCATTGTCATAATATGGACCCAAGATTTTTCTATAAACTTTATTCTCAAACACTTGTAAATGGTGGTGTTCTGTTTCCGTTAGGCTGCATAATGGAATATAATCGAATTAAATAAGATGATGCTAAGGGAATTAGATTAGGAAACTAGACACTTAAAGTAATAGATGAGGTTTGCATTTTGGGCCGCAAAATAACTAATGGTAGCCAAAGTAGAGAGGATATAAAATGCAAACTGGTTCTGGCAAGGAAAGCGCTTCTGAAGAAAAGGAATTTGTTTCCACTGAATATAGATTTAAATGCAAGTCTTTTCTGAAGGAATTTGTCTGGCGCGTAGCCATGTATGGAAGTGAAACATGAACGTTAAGCAGTTTAAACAAAAATGAGAATAGAAACTTTCGAAACGTGGTGCTATAGAAGAATTTTGAAGATTGTGTGGGTCAATCACGTAACTTTTGAGGAGATACTGAAACGAATTGGAGAGACAAGAAATTTGTAGCACAACGTGATCAAAGGGAGGGATCGGTAGAGAGGACGCATTCTGAGAAAATGATCACAGTTTAGTATTGGAGGGAAGTGTGCTTGTGGCGCAATCGTAGAGGGCGACCAAGAGACGAATACAGTAAGTATATTCAGAAGGATATAGGAGTTGCAATAGTTATTCGGAGGTCAAGAGGCACGGACTAGAGTAGCTGCATCAAACCAGTCTTCGGACTGAAGAACACATCAACGACATGGGACACGCACTTGATAGGCCTGATAGAGGAAATAGAGAAGCTCGAAAGAAGAGCAACACGTTTTGTTACAGTTTCATTTAGAAAGCTCAAAAGCTTCATGGAGGCTCTCAGCTGACTTCAGAGGCAGACGCTGCAAGAGGGGTGTGATGCATCACGGTGCAGTTTACTATTAAAGTTCTTAGAGCGTACGTTCTTTGAAGAGTCAGTCAGTATATTGCTTCCGTCTACTTACATCTCGTGGAAAGACCATGAAGGTAACATTAGAGAGATTCGAGACCACACAGAGGCTTTGCGACAATTGTTCTTTCCCCGAACCATTCGTGACTGCAACAGGAAAGGGGGAAAGTCACCTCCGCCACGCACCGAAAGAAGTAGTAGATAGATGTAGAAGAATCCTGAACAGCAACGGCAAGTAGAGAGTTTCGTCCAACATTCAACCATTCTTGGAAGCTGAAGTTTTATTCGTATATCGTGACATGCTATTACGACTTCTGCTCAAACATGCTTTTCGATAAAGAATATAATCAACGATTAGTGGCATCTATGCATAGCGTTTCATGAAATACATCCAACCGATCACTAAATAATAGTAGCGTTCAAATAAACCATCGTCGAAAAGGAGAAGGGTAATTATGAAAAAAGTGAGACGATGCGGTGGGAGCCTGACAACCCTTTTTGAAAGCTCATCTGCACCTGAGCTAACACGATAGCGCACGATACTAACAAGGGAACCTCCCCATCGCACCCCCCTCAGATTTTGTTATAAGTTGGCACAGTGGACAGGCCTTGAAAAACTGGACAAAGATCAATCGAGAAAACAGGAAGAAGTTGTGTGGAACTATGAAAAAAATAAGCAAAATATACGAACTCAGTAGTCCATGTGCAAGATAGGCAACATTAAGGACATTGTGAACTCAGGAGTGCCGTGGTCCCGTGGTTAGCGTGAGCAGTGCCGGAATGAGAGGACCTTGGTTCAAGTCTTTCCTCGAGTGAAAATTGTACTTTCTTTATTTTCGCAAATTTATAATCCGTCCGTTCGTTCATTGACGTCTCTGTTCACTGTAATAAGTTTAGTGTCTGTGTTTTGCGACCGCATCGCAAAACCGTGCGATTAGTAGACGAAAGGACGCGCCTCTCCAATGGGAACCGAAAACATTTGCTCGCAAGGTCATAGGTCAACCGATTCCTCCACAGAACAACACGTCTGATATATTCTATACGACACTGGTGACGGCATGTGCGTCGCCTGACAGGAATATGTTGTCGACCTATCTAACTTGTACACTTGACGACGAATGGGTAAAAAGATTCTTCTACCTTGCCCGATTTAGGTTTTCTTGTGGATGTGATAATCATTCCCAAAAAAGTGATGAAAACATAAGTGTTTGTCACATAAACTGCAACAAATGAATGTAACAGTTTCACAGTCGCACAGTTTTCCCTGTGCTCTGTCAAAACATATGTTTTTAACGTTTTCAAATTTTTCCGTGTGTAGACCGTCAAATCCTGCATGTGTCCAAGCAAATCTGAACATGTCCTGGAATTTTGGAGAGCGAAGTTGATTATGTTTGAGTGCCTGAACTTTAATAATTGTCTGAAAAAAAAATTTTGAACTTTTCACTCGAGGAAGGCTTGAACTAAGGACTTTGCATTTCGCAGCTGCTCACGCTAACCACGGGACCACGGCGCTCCTGAGTTCACAGTATCCTAGATGTTGCCTATGTTGCGCATGGACTACTCAGTTTGTATATTTTGTTTATTTTTTTCATAGTTCCATGCAACTTCTTCCTGTTTTCTCGAGTGATCTGTGTTCAGTTTTTCAAGGCCTATACACTATGCCAACTTGTAACTAAATCTGAGGGGGGTGCGATGAGGAGGTTCCCTTGTAAGTGCTTTTACATCTCTTCCTTTATTCGTGGGAGGAGATAAATCTCAGTATATTTCCAACTTGAAAAAATATTTCGAACCTTTACCATCATTTTTTACACTATAATGTGTGATCTTAAACTTATTGAACCGTATGTTACACGCAATCACCCTTTTTCAGTACAACATAAGCGAATCAACTGCGCGTGAAGTGATTGTATTTCACAACGAGCATGGTAAACAAGATGTTCGTTACGAAGTTAAGATGTTACACGATCCCATGTGGGTTACGGTGTGAAAAATCGCGCGAAATTAAAAATATAAGAATTTATTTTTCACATGGACAGTAATATAGCCATAAATAACTAATTGCACTAACAGATTTGGTATACTCCCATTTACACAAAAATGTTTTCATAGAAATGAAATCGGACAAGCCATCATATAGTTATCGGATTCGACACAAAGTCGGAACATGTGCAAAGTCAACAGCAGCCATGGCACAGAATAGTAGAGTGTAAAATAGGGCTAGCCTCGTCTCTTCATTGCTAGACCTTTCGGCTCCGCCCCATCAACAGCCTGCGCTCGCTCCCATTCGCTGCCTTAAGCGGGCAGCTGTTGTGGCACTCATCTCATTGAGATGATTGATGATGCAATTGAACCACTAGCCAGCCTCAGAGAGTCAAACCATTACCGTGTCCAAATCTTACACCTACATGTGTTGCTATAGACACCCAACCACGCTTTGCTGTGTCCTCGTACTGACAGAAGAAAGCCATTGACAATTCTCGCATTTAGAATGCGTTGTGTGTACCAGCAGAAACTTAGAATTACGGCCGTAGCAGTCTTTCGAATCATTGCACCTTTGAGATGCAATGACACTGGTTATACACTATGTGATCAAAAGTATTCGGACACTTGGCTGAAAATGATTTACAAGTTGGTGGCGCCCTCCGTCTGTAACGCTGGAATTCAATATGGTGTTGGCCCACCCTTAGCTTCGATGACAGCTTCCACTCTCGGTGGCATACGTTCAAGGTTTGGAAGGTTTCTTGGGGAATCACAGCCCATTCTTCACGGAGTCGGTCGCCCGCATCTCGTGGTCGTGCGGTAGCGTTCTCGCTTCCCACGCCCGGGTTCCCGGGTTCGATTCCCGGCGGGGTCAGGGATTTTCTCTGCCTCGCGATGGCTGGGTGTTGTGTGCTGTCCTTAGGTTAGTTAGGTTTAAGTATTTCTAAGTTCTAGGGGACTGATGACCATAGATGTTAAGTCCCATAGTGCTCAGAGCCATTTGAACCATTTTTTGAACGGAGTCGGTCGGTGAGGCCTGGCACGCAGTCGGCGTTCAAAAACATCCCAAAGGTACTCTATAGGGTTCAGGTCAGGACTTGGTGTAGGCCAGTCCATTACAGGGACGTTATTGTCGTATAACCACTCCCCCACAGGCCGTGCATTATGAACAGGTGCTCGATCGTGTTGAAGGACGCAATCGCCATCCGCGAATTGCTCTTCAACAGTGGGAAGCAAGAAGATGCTTAAAACATCAGTGTAAGCCTGTGCTGTGATAGTGGCACGCAAAACAACAAGTGGTGCAAGCCCCATCCACGAAAAACACGACGACACCATAACACCACCGCCTCAGAATTTTACTATTGGCAGTAGACACAATGGCAGATGACGTACACCGGGCATTCGCCATACCCACACCCTGTCATCGGATCGCCACACTGTGTACCGTGATTCGTCACTCTACATAACGCTTTTCCGCTGTTCGATGGTCCAATGTTTACGCTCCTTGCACCAAGCGAGGCGTCGTTTGTTACTTACCGGCGTGATGTGTGGCTTATGAGCGACAGCTCGTCCATGAAATCCAAGATTTCTCAAACGGTTCAAATCGCTCTGAGCATTATGCGACTTAACTTCTGAGGTCATCAGTCGCCTAGAACTTAGAACTAATTAAACCTAACTAACCTAAGGACATCACACACATCCATGCCCGTGGCAGGATTCGAACCTGCGACCGTAGCGGTCACGCGGTTCCAGACTTAAGCGCCTAGAACCGCACGGCCACACCGGCCGGCAAGATTTCTCACTTCCCGCGTAACTGTCATAGTACTTGCAGTGGATCCTGATGCGTTTGGAATTCCTGTGTGATGTTCTGGATATATGTCTGCCTATTACACATAACGACCCTCTTCAACTGTCGGCGGTCTCTCTGTCAGTCAACAGACGAGGTCGGCCTGTACGGTTTTGTGCTCTACGTGTTCCTTCACGTTTCCACTTCACTATCACATCGGTAACAGTGGAGCTAGGGATGTTTAGGAGTGTGGAATTCTCGCGTACAGACGTATCACACGAGTGACACCCAATCCCTTGACCACATTCGAAATTCGTGAGTTTCGCAGAGCGCCCTATTCTGCCCTTTTACGATGTTTAATGAGTACCGAGGTCACTGATATGGAGTACCTGGCAGTAGGTGACAGCACAATGCACCTTGCATGAAAAAACGTATGTTTCTGGGGGTGTCCGGATGCTTTTGATCACATAGTGTACATGCATTGTGCTCGACCCTACTTTCAAGGGGTTCAAACCTGATTAATTAAGACGCTGAGGAGGTAGACAGGGGCTACAGCAGACAAAGTGAAAAATTATGTTTAAAATCCATACATACTATAAAAACGTGTGTGAATGTTTTTAGGTTCCATATCTTCTTCTAAATCTCTGGGCCGAATTAAAAAAAACTTGGTACACGTACTCCTTACGTCAGGCAACAATCACTGTGGGGGAGAAGGGGGGGGGGGTGTTTATGGTTCAGGGGATCTGACACTGAGACGCGAGGAACGTTGCCGCAATGTGCATGGCGTTTAAGTTCATTACACTTTTTCTATTGACTCGGTTTGTAAATATTTTGCTGACAGTATCCGCACATGCCGCTGACAGTATCTTCTAAACATACGATTGTATGACACTTCGTTCAAGAGATATGACGTCACAAAAACTGAGATGCGTGGCAAAAATTCCGCGTCATACATGAAGATTTATTAATTTATTCTTTACTACTAAGACACTCCTACAGTCAAGTCAACTTAAGGGAATCCCTGATACATGACATCACTTTTGACAGCTTTCATCTCGAAGCACAAAGGGCTGCAGGCGAAAACGACAGCTCTCTATAGAGGTATGACAAGGCATTAGAGACGGTTTCAAAATCGCGTTGTAGACGCATGAAATACCTCCGCCCAGCGTACAGAACCTGTGCGGCATCACTTTTTTATTTCAATAGTAAACTTATACATTTTCACATTATGCAGATTTCTTTGTAGGCGTTTTCATAATTTCACAGGCGTTTTCACGAATACATGGAAATGAAATATTTTCGATACTTCAGCAAAAACATAGTTATTTTTTGTTTTAGTTTCTTACGGAAAATCGGCAAAATTAATACCCTGGTAGTGCCATGTTTGTCAGCTAGTATTTACGTATTACAGCAAGCAACTTTCACATTGCTAGGAACAGTCTGCACAAAAGTACGGTCGTCGCAAATACTCTACGGCAGCCAGCCGGAGTGGCCGAGAGGTTCTAGGCGCTACAGTCTGGAACTGCGCGACCGCTACGGTCGCAGGTTCGAATCCTGACTCGGGCAAAGATGTGTGTGATATCCTTAGGTTGGTTAGGTTTAAGTAGTTCTAAGTTCTAGGGGACTGATGTCCTCAGCAGTTAAGTCCCATGGTGTTCAGAGCCATTTTGAACTCTACGGTGGACAGTCTTAAACAAAATACTGACTCTAAAGGGAAACAGAACTTGTTGGTAAATTACTGAATTAATAATTGGAGAGTAGTGGACAACGTGACTTTACTCTAGAAGCTAAATTTAATCTCTACACTGCTGATACTACTGTTGACGGAAAACTTTTGAGACAAAACAGTGAGAGAGGAGAAAGATCATTACATTCATGATAATTCAGTCCAGATGAGTAGGAGACAGAAGGGTTGCGATGTCTTCTTACCAGCAGGCTGCCCCTACCCGAAACAGTTGATCGCGTCCTGTTAAACTATGGCGCTTTAGAAAACCCAAAAACCCGTAACGACAGCCAGGACCAGTCAACATCCAGAAGGCAGAGCGCACAGCGCTGATACTTACAATACAGGACCCAGGAAGTCTTGCTTTAAGGGGATCGACGAGCTACGTTGGCTGGGGTAATTACTCGTCTCTGTCTAGCGTAAGGAACAGCAAAACAGTGACGAGACTCCAGGCGGCAAATGCATGAGCCGAATGCGATAACCATTGGTGTCTTTCGAACGTGATGTCCGAAAAAGGAGAATGAGAGTGAGATGGCCGCGTTCCATAGTTTTTATGATCGAGTGACCGGTCTTCAGCAACTCTCCGACTCCAAGAAATAGGTCTCCTGCCAACTGCTGAGAAAGGCAGGCGTCACGTTCTACCTTCTGAGACATACAAAACGGGTAATGCCTTCGTTCCTCAGAAGTTTTCCATCATGCCTGGGTGCCAACTGGAGGACGAATTTTCTACGGATTCTAGGACTGCCTCGTTTTCTCATGACGATCGTACACTATTTTGCATTACGTAAGGAAACTGTCCATGATTGTCCCTTTAATTTCCGATTTCTCTTTGTGAGGTAATAAGTATGTAAAGCTATGTAAACATCGAAATAAATTTGATATTAAAAAAATGAAATACACCAGAGTGTTAGTTTTAATGCGTAGATCAGTATTCCGTAGGAATATAAATGTGATTCTGATTAATCGGACGCTCACGCGCGTGTCCTGGCACGTGACTCGGCTTGCTCGAGTTGTAGTGTCACAGGGTAACGGAGCACAACGCAACGAGCAACTCGCACAGCATATCTTTCCATCACTAGACGGCACAGACTTCATTTTCGAACTGCCTATTACTACTTAGACTGAGTTAAATGCATTAGTGAGAAGTAAATGGGGTCTAAATTGACCGGCAGAGAGCTGTAAGTCCCAATGACTCCTGCTGACTTCAGTTCTAACAAGGCAGACGCCCAAGCCACATTTTATTCTCAATATCTAATTTCTGTTGGGCTACAATTCGAAAACAAAAACATGACAAGCTAATGATGCCGAAACTATATATTAAGAGAGGTTCTGCAGTCCCGGGCCTGAACAGAGCGCAGATTAAACTCAGGTAGGTCTAATAATTGACCATGGGAACTTCAGAAAACACTTGAACACGATTGTCACAGAGCATGGAGCCCCTAATTACAGACTGTGTGGTTTGTGGGATCAATATGCACACATTTAATCTTCCACTACGAAGCGCCAGAGGCCAACGCTGAAAGATTGTCGTAGGGTTGTGTTTTGTGTTGTGAATTTCCAACTTTAGAATCGAAACGAAAGTTGTCCACGTTCTTCTCCTTTGCATATCCTTGGATCCTAGCTTTAAAGAGCAACTGCTCTTATATGAAGGCGATACCAGGATGGCGCCTTGCAATAGCTCGCTGAAAATCCATACGTTTATCGTCATCTGCGTCCTAACAGTAATAATGTTTCTCCGTTCCTTTACAGTACTTGACCAGCGACCTCCTATATAGGGAGATGAGATAGTTTCACGACTTAGTGCAACATTCAAAATATCTGCAGATTCAGCGTTTTAAGACTTCAGAGTCTTCATATACGTCCTCAGTGTTTTACTCGCTATTCCAAGTTCACCTACTGCTTGTTTAAGTAACATATTTTCTTCTTGAACAGAATTAATTGCATTGAACATTGCATTTTTATCCCAATATACACTTTTAGCCATCTAAAAACAGGATGAGAGAAAAGTTAAAGATATTTAGCCAAATATGGCCCCAGGGCCTTCATTAGAACAGGCATGTGGGCCGTATTAGAAGAACGGTCTGCACTGCCTGTGGTGCTTGATTCCCAAGATACAACTGAAGTAAAATACGAGCGCGTACGGAAAAGTAAAGCCTACGAATGTTTTATGTGAAAACTCTTAAGTCTTTTTAAATAAAGCAAATGTTATCAACATTCTATTTCTTCATTCTTCATGCCTACATGTTTGCAGCTCTCTGACATTAGAGAGCTCCGATTTGTAGCATATAAAATGTATAACGTTGCTATGTCGGTGCATGAAGAACAGCGTGCTCAAATCGAGTTTAGAATTCGAACACTTGGTCCACACTTGGAGCACCATGTCCTTCAGCATGAGAGTGGAAAACCAAACACGAGCGCTGCGACGTCTGCAACAATTCTACGTCTTGAATTCTCTGTCATCGATCATCCTCCGTACGGTCCCGAATTGCCCCCCCCCCCCCCCCCCCTATGATTTGCAGCAGTTTCCAAAACTTGAAGAATACTTTCGAGGGCTTCACTTGGACAGTGATGAATCAGAGCAAGCAGAGGTGAGATTGTGGCTCTGTCAACAAAGTCAAACACTCTACAGTGACCGTATAAAATGTGTTCGTCGCCGGAGTGACTACCTTGAAAAATAAATTAGTACGCATAAAGAATTATGATGTAGAATGTTCATAACGTTTGTGTTATTTAAAAAGCTTTAAGGGTTTCCACACAAAAAGTATGGAGGCATTATTCGTCAGCATGCTCTTGTATGAATCTTAACTAAAGCAGAAATCAATTTTTATAGAATAGTTTCTGCAAAATCGTGTGAGAAGACTGCAGAGCTAATGGAGTGCGCGACGTTCTACCCGAACTGGCACTGCTGCGCCTTGACTAGCAGGCTAACCAGCGCTCTCTGTGTGCACTCAGTAGGTGCGTACAGCTGCGCTGGATAGCGCTGCGAATCGCCCTGCAGATGCGTTCTTTATGTTCTTACACTTAGGCTCCTTCTGCCTACGAAGTAAAACATATGACACAGACGTAAAAACAGAATTGCTCGATATATCTATATATCTTTATGGCTCTCCTTATTCCTCCTCATTCCTCACGTTTACGTCTTAAGCTTGGAATGACCCTTAGTTGTACGTTCTGTCCTTCGTCACTGGAGTGCCTAACAAAGGCTACACAGGGCGGAGTTGTATATATTTGGCTATCTGGCTGGATTTTTCTTGAGTCATCAGTTTCTGGCTGGTTTGATGTGACCCGCCACGAATTCCTCTCCTGTGCTAACCTCTTCATCTCAGAGTAGCACTTGCAACCTACGTCCTCATTTCCTCGATGCATTCCAATCTCTGTCTTCCTCTACAGTTTTTGCCCTCTAAAGCTCCCTCTGGTACCGCTGAAGTCATCCCCTGACGTCTTAACAAATGTCCTATCATCCTCTTCCTTTTTCTTGTCGAGGTTTTACACATATTCCCTTACAATTCTGTGCAGAACCCCTTCATTATTTACCTTGTCAGTCCACCTAATTTTCAACGTTAATTTGCAGCACAATATTGCAATTGCTTCGATTCTCTTCTGTTCGGGGTTTCCAAAATTCCATGTTTCTGTACCATTCAAAGCAACGCTCAAAACGTAAATTCTCATGAATTTCTTCCTCGAATTAAGGCCTATGTTTGATTCTAGTAGACTTCTCTTGACCAGAAATGCCCTATATGCCGCTGCCAGTCTGCTTTTGATGTTCTCCTTGCTCCGTCCATCGTTGGTTATTTTGCTGCCTGGGAAGTAGAATTCCTTTACTTCATCCACTTCGTGACCATTAATGCTGATGTTAATTTTCTGGCTGTTCTCATTTCTCCTGCTTCTCATTGGTTTCGTCTTTCTTCGATTTACTCTCAATCCATATTCTGTACTCATTAGACTGCTCATTTTATTCGCCATATCATGTAATTCTAATTCTCTTTCACTCAGGATAGAAACGTCATCAGCGAATCGCATCATTTGTATCCTTTCACCTTGCATTTCGTTTCCACTCATGAACCTTTCTTTTACTTCTGTCATTGTTTCTTCGATGTACAGACTGAACAGCAGGGCAAAAGACTACGTCCCTGTTTTGCACCCTTTCTATCAGAGCAGTTCGTTCGTTGGCTCTTGTACATATTGTATATAACCCGTCTCTTCCTATAGCTCACCCCTATTTTTCTAAGAATTTCGAACATCTTGCACCATGTTACATTGTCGAACGCTTTTTTCCAGGTCGACAAAGCCTTTGAAGGCCTCTTGGTTTTTCTTTAGTCTTGCTTCCATTGTCAACCGCACCGTCTTCACTGTCTGTCTGGTGCCTTTACCTTTCCTAAATGCAAACTGATCATCATCTAACATATCCTCGATTTTCTTTTCCGTTCTTCTGTGCATTATTCTTGTGAGAAACTTGGATGCATGAGCTGTTAAGCTGATTGTGCGGTAATTGGCTCAAATGGCACTGAGCATTATGGGACTTAACTTCTGAGGTCATCAGTCCCCTATAACTTAGAAGTACTTAAACCTAACTAATCTAAAGACATCATACACATCCATGCCCGAGGCAGGATTCGAACCTGCGACCGTAGCGGTCGCGCGGTTTCAGACTGTAGCGCCTAGAACCGCTCGGCCACTCCGGCCGGCTGTGTGCGATAATTCTCGCACTTATCAGCACTTGCAGTCTTCAGAATTGTGTGGGTGATATTTTGCCGAAAGTCAGATATGACCTTAAAAAGCCGGAAATGATCGGCTAAATCTGGTCGCCTGACAACACTATTCGGGATGGCCATACTCAACGTCATGGAGGATGTAAGCGGTTCCACGTGATTAGCACGTATTGCTCGCACGGCCGAATGGATAGTGCAGACACCGCATCCCTAGAAACTGGCATAATTGCGACAACGTCTGTAGCTCCACGGCCTCTCAGGATGACGACCACCCGTGACGGGGCAGCAGAAAGATGTGTTTGTATTACTGCCCGAGGCAGGATTCGAACCTGCGACCGTAGCGGTCACGCGGCTCCAAACTGACGCGCTTAGAACCGCACGGCCACACCGGCCGGCGTTAACATAGGAGCTGGAGGGACAGCAGGTGCTGCATTTAATACATGTTAAGGACGACGACTGTGCCCTGAGGTCTCCGTGACTTTATTTTTCAACAAAATAACGTAATTATCCAAAGTATATACACCTACATCTACAGCTACATGATTACTTTGCAACTCACACTTAAGTGCCTGGCAGAGATCATCGAATCACTGACACTCTATTTCTCTACCGTTGCACTCTCGAACAGCGCCCGTCAAAAACTAACACTTCAATAATCCCATGCGAGCTCTAATTTCTCTTATTTTACCACAACAATCATTTGTCCCTACGTGGGTGTCAAAATATTTTACATTCGGAGGAGAGGGTTGGAGACTGAAATTGTATGAAAAGATCTCGACGCAACGAGAAACGCCTTTCTTTTAGTCCATTAAATTTCGGGCATGGAGCCGCGCAAAAAGGATCAGTCTTGTGACTCACTCTGAGGATGGCCGGACGATACGCGGCCGATGTATCAGTGGAAGAAATTTCATTTGCATGGCTACATGCCCGAAATTTAATGGATTATTCATTACGCCGCGAAAAGTTGAAAATGCAAGCCTTTGTTTTGTTTTGATGACTGCCATCCCAACTCGCGTATCATATCAGTGACACTCTCTTCCCTATTTAGTGATAATACAAAATGAGCTGCCTGCTTTGAACTTTTTCGATACTCTCCGTCAGTCTTATCTAATAAGGATCTCATATCGCACAGTAGTACTCTAGCAGAGGACAGAGAGGCATAGTTTAGGCAATCTCTTTAGTAAACCAGTGTTCTGCATATAACACGCGGTCTTTGGTTTACCTTCCTCCACAACATTATCCAAGTGACTGTTCCAACTTAAATTGTTCGTAATTATAGTTTCTAGCTATTTAGTTGAATCACAACCTCTAGACTTGTGTGATTTATCGGTTAGCGGAAAATACCTTATCCAAATTATTTTGCAGTTAGCTTTGATCTTCCGACGACTTTACTAGATGATGAATGACAGAATCATTTGAAAACGGTATAAAGGCGGGACCAGGGTCTCACAAACTAGGTTCTACGGAACGCTGGTGTCCCACGGGACGTGTGCTCCGAGAAAAGGTATTAATAACATGGGGTTTTCTGACTTCCTTACGACACTAACTATTTTTTGATGTTATTATTATTTCTGTGTTATTAGTTATTATTTAAAATTAATCACTGAATACAACAAAGTTACTCATTTTTAAAAGTTTTATTAACATTCAAAATAAACAAGCTGTACCACCAAAGTATCGGCATTCTCTAAGTCAGGAAAAGTTTGGGCCCCTTTCACTAGACCAGCGAAAGATAACCAAGCGACAACGAAGCGATTGACCTTGTATGCTGTTCGAATTGCCAGTGGTAACATCAGAGCTTTGGAGGTGAGCTGGCCTTGCGACCCACGGTTCTGTATTTATCGTGTCTAAAAATGTTGGTGTATTGAGTGGGATGTGGAGACAGCATTAGAGCTGATAGTTTAATCGCAAACGGGAATGTTTCTGGGATGCTACGAACTGCCATTGTAAATTTTAAATAGCAAATCTTAGGCGCTCGGAGGGAAATAAATGAGCTGTTACAAAATAATGTACACGATGTGAAAAAGAAAATGGAATCTTTATGGATATCTTCAGGCATATAACTCCTAAAAGAAGTGTCATCTATAGAAATTTTAGGGCCTACACAATTCAGTAAAAGCTGGTGAATGACGCTGGTTGCGTCATTCACCAACTATCATTAACAGTCGCGGAGTTCACAATATACAACACAGATAAATGAAATTCAATAACAACTCGAAATCTGCAGCTAAGATTCACAAAAAAATTTGAACTAGCCCATAATCCAATCCACCTTCAACGTCTGACACTGATTTTGTACCGCCACACTGCTCCCTATTTTTTTTTTTTTTTATAAAAGGGCGTCGATTAGCGTCAATGCTTCTTCCTCTTCTTTTACTGATGATCAGCGTCTTACAGTAAAATAAATGCTGCTCGTGCGACGTGCTAAAGCCTCTTCTTCCGTCGTAACCTCGGCCGTTGAAACCGTTATTAAAACGCTACTTTATAGAAATAAAAAAATGGGAGAAACCTTGACAAGCGGCGATTCCATGTGGCCGAACGTGTTGGTCCCAACTGGTTTGGTGAGGATGAAAGGTCGGACGCCAATTCGTTGGCGACCAAAGTCCGGCGAATCCATTCGCTGTCGATCGTTTGCCTTATTCTGTTAGTGTGTATGCGCCTTTAGATGGCCGCTCAGCCATGTACAAACGGGTCATATTATTCCAGATACATTACTCACATTTTTATCGACTGCATTCACTCTCTTACTCGTACTTAGCGTGAGTCCTGAAGGGCTCCAGTTCCATCACAAATGACATGTTTCTCGCCGTGGCGAAAGAGACCGGTTTTCAGCTGCACCGTCACAAAGGCATGGCGGGTATTGTCAACCAGAAGAGCCTGTGCGGCAGCACAGCGCACACATTTAGTGCGCGTTAACAGTGCAACCCAAGTCTATGGAGTTATTACGTGTTGCTACTTTTATGTGCCTGTGTGGTGTTAGCTTCAGTTTTGTAACCTGAGACTCTTTAGCTGCGCTTGTCTAGTGTCCCTGTATCTGTCTTTGAGGCACACTTAAGTGGAAACAAATTACTAGGGTCGTTCAATAAGTAATGCCCTGCATTTTTTTCTCAGAACATATTTATTGTTAAGAGTGAGAATTTGGTGACAATATACAACAACATGTCTTGTCCGTATCCTGTTTTTCTACACAGTCACCATCAAGTTCGATGGCCGTACGTCAACGTTGTGGAATAGCATGTATTCCCTGCTGGTGAGAGCTCTTGTCCTGTAGGCGTAGCCATGTTTTCGTCATCTTCAAAATGTGTTTCCCGTAGAGAACCTTTAAGCGGCCCAAAGAGATGACAGTCCTAGGGTACCAGGTCTAGACTGTAGTGTTGATGAGCCAATGATGTCCAACCCCATTTGGCAATATGTCACCGGTTCTCAGACTTGTGTGTGCGCGTGCATTTTCGTGATGGAGCAAGATTTCTGCTAGATTCTTACCCGATCGAACAGGTCGGAAAGAATGTTAAGTTTACTCAGAGTCTTCACGTATGCCACTGAATTGATGACTGACCTTATTCGCATCACTTCCATGAGATCCCAGAAGACTGTCACCATGACTTTTCCGGTGGAGGGTGTTGTCTTGAATTTCTCCTTTTGTGGTGAATGAGGATGATCCCAATCTATGGACCGCCTTTTTGTTTCCGGCGCAAAATGGTGCACCCTGGTTTCGTATCCCGTAACGATTCGTGGCAGAAAGGCCTCTCCGTCGGTCTCAAAACGCTCCAACAATTCAGATGAAATGGCCTTTCACTCAATCTTCTGGTCCGCTGTGAGCATTCCTGGAACCCATCGTGAGCATTTCTTTGTATATTCGAGACTCTCGATCATTGCAGACGCCCTGCCAATGCTGACAGACAACTGAAGAGCCAATTTTCGAGTTGTGATGCGCCAGTCGGCACGAATAATGGCATCCGCACGATTCAGCTCGTCTGGAGCAGAGTGACTGTGAAAGGGCGTTTCGAGCGTGGCTAATCATGGAGCTCTGTTTCTGCATTTCCTGAGGCTGTAACTTTCTTTACCCATCGCCCAACTGTATTATCAACTGCGGCATCGAAATACACTGCACACAAACGTTTATGGATGTTCATCATGATTTCTTTTTCTGCACACAAGAATTCAATAACAGCACGCTGCTTGTAACGTGAGTCGTATTTAGACGCCATGTTCTGCGGCTCTGCGATCTGCCAGATCGGTTCGAAACTTCACCAGCACACAGAACAAATATCAAATGTGAATCACCAACAAGGACGTTTGTCTACGTATATTAATGGCCTTTTTTTTAAATGTGGGGCATTGCTTATTGAACGACTCTCATACTTTGCACATCGCAGTTTGGATCCCGGAAAGGTTGCTCGACTAAAAATGCTATGTGTACATTCAATCGGCAAACATTACAAGCCTTAAATAATAATATATCGCCAGCTGATATTTTTTTTATCTCTCGAAGGCCTTCATTTGTATAGATTTTGGTACTCTCAGGTTTTATCGAACTGATGGCCTTACACCTGCTGGTTTGAATCATACTTGACAAACACAATGCAAAAGCTTGTGCTGCATAATGCAGACATTGTCAGAAAGACACAAAATTTTAGTGCTTTTTTTTTGGGTGGGGGGGGGGGGGGGGGGGGGGAGGGAGCGGACAAAATCACAAAGGGAGTCCCACAGTGTTCAACTGCGGGTTCACTCTTATTCCTAATACATATGAATGACCTTCCACTTAACTTTCAACAAACAAAATTGATGCCTTCTGCAGACAATACTAGTGTTGTAATAAATCCCAGTAGAGAAAAGGCAATGCAAGAGCTAGTAAATGATATTTTTTAAAGACTTATTAAGTGGATCTCTGGAAATAGACTCTACCTAAATTAAAAAAGAAAACACACTACATTCAGTTCTGTACAACAAATATAACCATACCAATAATTATGTAGCACATGAGCAAGAGTCAGTAAGTAGGGTAGAATGTTCCAAATTTTTGGGTGTACATATTGACGAAAACGTCAACTGGAAGAGACATTCTACTGAGCTTCTTAAACAATCAAGTTCAGCTTCTATTGCTCATCGTATAATTACTAATATTGGAATAAACGTATCAGACTGATATATTTTGCATATTTGCACTCAATAATGTCGTACAGAATACTTTTCGGAGGTAACTAATCACTCATAAAGGAGGTACAGACTACACAAAAGCGAGAAGTAAATATAATAAGTTGTGTTCACCAATGGACGTCTTGTAGGCACCTGTTCAAGGAGCTAAGCGTTTTAACTGCGCCGTCCCAATACATATTTTCGCTAATGAAATTCGTCATAAATAATCCATCGCAATTTGAGAAGATTAGTGATGTACATACCTTTATTACCCCTTGTTAAAGCTGTCAGTGGCTCAGAGAGGAGTTAATATACAGCAATAAAAATTTTTGATCATTTTACCAGTAACATAAAATATCTGATAGGTAGTGAAGAAAAGTTTAAACACAATTTAAAATAATTTATCCTATACAGCTCCTCCTAGAGAGCTCCTTCTATTCCATTGACGAATTTCGCTTAAAAAACTGGTGACTTGTATTTTGAAAAATCTTGTTTTTAAGTGTGTTGGTATGACTTGGAATAAAATTATAATGAGTTCATTAATGTTTACACTAATCATGTAAACATATCCTGTAAACTGATTGGGCCCTACTTCCGCATCATTTCGATAAAAGAATTGCTCAAATGATCTAAGGAACATGTAGCTAACTAACTTCGTTTGTTGTTCAACTGCCTAGCCCTGGTAAGTTTAATGCGCTGCACACGTGTTGCACACTTTGTTCAGTGCGCCTTGAAGATCCTCCTGTGCGTGCATACTGGCGGACATTGGTTGGCGTGTTTGTAACTTTCCATATCACTTTCACTGCAGTCTATTATGATTGTGAGAGCCCGTATCATTCTGCCAGCCACCTCCGTATGGAAGACACACACGTGCGAGCGAATTCCGTGAAAATTCTTGAAACACTAATAAGTGGCGCAAGTTCAGTTGAGCGCTAAACTGTTTAGCGCTGTCTTGGTATCACGAGATCCGCCAACGAAAAATGTTTACCGTCTCTCTGTACGTTGTTTATATAATTACAATTCTCACAGTTGTTGGATCGCGAACTATATGTTTACGGAGGTAGGAAGTCTCGCATGGCTGAAAATTTTGAATGGAGTTATTACTTGTTACCAATTTTCTGTGGTGTTTAGCTGAGAATTTTCTCTTTGGTACTGATCTTCTTCGTATCTGCCTAGCGCTGGTGACCTTAATGTGTTCAGTGTTCAAAGTAACTGTTACGCGTACAACGTGTAGTATTTTAGGGGATCTACAGCGAACTTAAATGTGGATACACAGATGGCGATCTGAACCCTATCCTCTGTGAATATGGTATGCGCCCACCACTGTGATACTTCAATCGATATGGAACATAGTCTAAGCTCTAAAAACGAGTGTCTGTGTTTTGAGGCGTGAATGAGGAACCAACCAGCGAATCATAGGAGCTGGTGTAATAATCCTCCGAAAAAGACATCAATTCTAGTTGTTGTATGTCCAATGACTGTCAATACCACGTGAGGAATCGATTCGATCTGCGTTTGATTTCCCCTTCCTGTCGATCTATGTGTTCCCGTATACAAATATCCCGTACATCGATTTGGCCAATAAAGCTTCACAAGATAACCTGAAGGACACAATTTTCCGCCGGCCGAAGTGGCCGCGCGGTTCTGGCGCTGCAGTCTGGAACCGCGAGACCGCTACGGTCGCAGGTTCGAATCCTACCTCGGGCATGGATGTGTGTGATGTCCTTAGTTAGGTTTAACTAGTTCTAAGTTCTAGGGGACTAATGACCTCAGCAGTTGAGTCCCATAGTGCTCAGAGCCAACACAATTTTCCTCGGAAGATATAGAAAAAAATATTCTTCATCAAATCAGCGGATAATTGCTGTCGAAAATACTAGCAACTTACACTGAAGAACTCTACAAGCTTTGTTTTCTCAGTAGCAAAAATGGACGTCTCCTGCGACAAAATGCTTTGCGCTTTCCGTACTTGGGCTTAGGTACCCACCTGCTGATACGTAATTTGTTAAGCGTTACCCGTCGCTCTCTGTCGCAACGAAGAAGACGTGTATTTTTCAGTCAGGTGCAATAGGTTCGTGGCTCGTAGGGCAGAATCATACACGCATCCTAATTTGAAATGAAGCACACCCCTGCTGATAAATAACATTCGAAAATAGGACCGAAAATTTTAGTTTTGCGATGGTCTTTAGAAATAGCTGCTACTGCCTTGTGAATTTTATCTTGGCAGTAATGTAACACAATTGACTAACATGAAAATTCGGAAACTTTTCATTGTTACTGTTACAGGGTTGCCACAAGTTCTGAAAATCAGGGAATTTCAAACGTGTCTAGATCTACATCTACATCTACATACATACTCCGCAATTCACCATACGGTGCGTGGCGGAGGGTACCTCGTACCACAACTAGCATCTTCTCTCCCTGTTCCACTCCCAAACAGAACGAGGGAAAAATGACTGCCTATATGCCTCTGTACGAGCCCTAATCTCTCTTATCTTATCTTTGTGGTCTTTCCGCGAAATGTAAGTTGGCGGCAGTAAAATTGTATTGCAGTCAGCCTCAAATGCTGGTTCTCTAAATTTCCTTAGTAGCGATTCACGAAAAGAACGCCTCCTTTCCTCTAGAGACTCCCACCCGTGTTCCTGAAGCGTTTCCGTAACACTCGCGAGATGATCAAACCTACCAGTAACAAATCTAGTAGCCCGCCTCTGAATTGCTTCTATGTCCTCCATCAATCCGACCTGATAGGGATCCCAAACGCTCGAGCAGTACTCAAGAATAGGTCGCACCAGCGTTCTATAAGCGGTCTCCTTTACAGATGAACCACATCTTCCCAAAATTGTACCAATGAACTGAAGACGACTATCCGCCTTCCCCACAACTGCCATTACATGCTTGTTCCACTTCATATCGCTCTGCAATGTTACGCCCAAATATTCAATCGACGTGACTGTGTCAAGCGCTACACTATTAATGGGGTAGTCAAACATTACAGGATTCTTTTTCCTATTCATCTGCATTAATTTACATTTATCTATATTTAGAGTTAGCTGTCATTCTTTACACCAATCACAAATACTGTCCAAGTCATCTTGTATCCTCCTACAGTCACTCAACAACGACACCTTCCCGTACACCACAGCATCATCAGCAAACAGCCGCACATTGCTATCCACCCTACCAAAAAGATCATTTATGAAGATAGAAAACAACAGCCGACCTACCACACTTCCCTGGGGCACTCCAGATGATACCCTCACCTCCGATGAACCCTCACCATCGAGGACAACGTACTGGGTTCTATTACTTAAGAAGTCTTCGAGCCACTCACATACTTGGGAACCAATCCCATATGCTGGTTCCTTAATTAGGAGTCTGCAGTGGGGCACCGAGTCAAACGCTTTCCGGAAGTCAAGGAATATGGCATCCGTCTGATACCCTTCATCCATGGTTCGCAAGATATCATGTGAAAAAAGGGCGAGTTGCGTTTCGCAGGAGCGATGCTTTCTGAAGCCGTGCTGATGCATGGACAGCAACTTCTCTGTCTCAAGGAAATTCATTATATTCGAACTGAGAATATGTTCGAGAATCCTGGAACAAACCGATGTTAAGGATATTGGTCTGTAATTTTGAGGGTCCGTCCTTCTACCCTTCTTATATACAGGTGTCACCTGCGCTTTTTTCCAGTCGCTCGGGACTTTACGTTGGGCAAGAGATTCGCGACAAATGGAAGCTAAGTAAGGAGCCAATGCAGTAGAGTACTCTCTCTAAAACCAAACTGGAATCCCATCAGGACCTGGCGATTTATTTATTTTCAACCCATTCAGCTGCTTCACAACCCCAGGGATGTCTATCACTATGTCCTCCATACGAGAATCTGTACGAGACTCAAAAGGCGGTATGTTTGTACGATCCCCCTGCGTGAAAGATTTCTCAAATGCTAAATTTAAAATTTCAGCTTTCGTTTTGCTGTCTTCCGTTGCCAGACCAGACTGATCAGTGAGTGACTGGATGGAAGCCTTCGACCCGCTTACCGATTTTACATAAGATCACAGTTTCCTTGGGTTTTCAGCAAGATCTTTTGCTATGACGGTGGTAGTGGTTGAATGCTTCGCACATCGCTCTTTTTACAGCAGCACGAATCTCTACTAACTTTTGCCTGTCCTCATTCTCCCGATCTTTCTTGTACCGCAAGTGCAACTGCCTTTGCTTCCTAAGCATTCTCCGAATTGCGCTGTTAAACCACGGTGGGTCTTTTCCGTGCGTAACCTACTTTTTCGGCACATACTTGTCCAATATGTGATTTACAATGTGTCACAGAAATCAGGGAAATATCAGGAAAATTAGAAAAAAACACTGGAAAACTCGTTTTTGTCTCAGTAGATGAAATGTACTGAGATGTCGGTGGCTGGGTGCAGCTGAATACGTGCGCTGCTTCCTACTCCATCATTCTTACTGCCTCTCCCCTTTCTAATACTCCCCTCAACTTCCAGTCATTGCTGCCACCACTTCTTGACCCTAACCTAGCAGTTGCCGACGAGAGGCGGGGAGACGTGAGGAGTGGTTGGTTTGTATCTGATTCTGATTAAACTATTGACGTGGTAATGTATGCATTAGTTGTGTCTGAGTGATTGTGCGAATGTCAGCGCTCTCGTTTTCTGACAAAGCCTATGGCAAAAATTTAGTTACGAGAATGTTATTGTCTTTTCTACGTGCCAGTCCGCGGCTCGCCGATCATCTTTAAGGTAAGTTGCTACCTGTCCTCATTAGTATTGATTCTCGGTTTATTTGCACAAGTTATCTGTTGCATGGAGTGATCAACGTGTTCCCATTTCATCAACAAGGTGTATGTGACACGTGAATAGCTGGCCACACGAGTGGACTTCCCCGACGGGTCATTTCTGTAGGTTCCTCTGACGGATCGGGACTGCCGGTCTGAAGACCATCGTTTCCCGCTAATGTGTTGGTCCTGTCCGACGGATCTAGTCTCACCAATCTGCTTGCACGCCAGGTCTGTCAGTGTGTGGCGTAATGCAGTGGATTTTCGTGGTTTATCCGTGAACCCAGGACTGCGGTGCTCTTCGGCAGGCCAGAGGCCATGCGCTACGGATTTCAAGGATTGCAACTGTCTCGCCCCAAGTACATTGTACAGTGCGTCATTTTATTAGTCTAGTGTATTTTTGACACTCCGAAAGTAGTTTATACATTAGAAATTGTGGACGATAAGAAGAAGAAAATTGTGGCAGTCTCTGGCAGTTTGTACGCTATGTTCTCATGTATTTCTTGAAAGAAAAACCACACAATATCTGTAAAATAAAAGACACAACACATTGGGTAATAATCGACAATAACAAACATAGTAGAACCAACATTTTATTGGCGGTCACCTATAGTGTTGGTTTACTCAACTCTTCCCCACTTTATGCACTTTTTGCAAGAGGCTTACTTTTTTCTGAGGATATTTCTGAAATCAGTAAAGGTATTTTAAATCTTTCTTGCGACTACAAGAAAATACCTATTTTTGTCACCGAATGTGTTTCGTTTTGTTGAAATAAAATAACATCAGTGGTCTTAATGAAACATATATACCAAGTTGCTTGCTTTCTCCATCTGAAAACAGTTCATTACAAAAGATGTTGGTGTTAGTACTTAAGATTTTTGCTCACACCTTTAGAAATACAGAAGTCCTTAAATTTTTTGCCAGCTTATGTCTTTATTTACCCTTGAGATCCCAAAATTTGTCAGGTAAAAATAATAAAACTTGTCTCGAAATCAGGGAAATATCAGGGAATTTCACTGGGGGTAACGTGTGGCAACCCTGCTGTTAGCTTTCTCCCCTACAGTCAAATTTCGCAGAATACTGTATGCCAATGCTTTTAATTTACCCTGCATTGAGACCACCAATAGTAATAGAACCCAGTACGTTGTCCTCCATAGTGAGTGTTCATCGGAGGTGAGGGTATCATCTGGAGCGCCCCAGGGAAGTGTGGTAGGTCCGCTGTTGTTTTCTATCTACATAAATGATCTTTTGGATAGGGTGGATAGCAATGTGCGGCTTTTTGCTGATGATGCTGTGGTGTACGGGAAGGTGTCGTCGTTGAGTGACAGTAGGAGAATACAAGATGACTTGGACAGTATTTGTGATTGGTGTAAAGAATGGAAGCTAACTCTAAATATAGATAAATGTAAATTAATGCAGATGAATAGGAAAAAGAATCCTGTAATGTTTGAATACTCCCTTAGTAGTGTAGCGCTTGACACAGTCACGTCGATTAAATATTTGGGCGTAACATTGCAGAATGATATGAAGTGGGACAAGCATGTAATGGCAGTTGTGGGGAAGGCGGATAGTCGTCTTCGTTTCATTGGTACAATTTTCGGAAGATGTGGTTCATCTGTAAAGGAGACCGCTTATAAAACACTAATACGACCTATTCTTGAGTACTGCTCGAGTGTTTGGGATCCCTATCAGGTCGGATTGATGGAGGACATAGAAGCAATTCAGAGGCGGGCTACTAGATTTGTTACTGGTAGGTTTGATCATCACGCGAGTGTTACGGAAATGTTTCAGGAACTCGGGTGGGAGTCTCTAGAGGAAAGGAGGCGTTCTTTTCGTGAATCGCTACTAAGGAAATTTAGAGAACCAGCATTTGAGGCTGACTGCAGTACAATTTTACTGCCGCCAACTTACATTTCGCAGAAAGACCACAAAGATAAGATAAGAGAGATTAGGGCTCGTACAGAGGCATATAGACAGTCATTTTTCCCTCGTTCTGTTTGGGAGTGGAACAGGGAGAGAAGATGCTAGTTGTGGTACGAGGTACCCTCCGCCACGCACCGTATGGTGGATTGCGGAGTATGTATGTAGATGTAGATGTAGGTGGCGCGGTGGTTAGCACACTGGACTTGCATTCGGGAGGTCCACGGTTCAAATCCGCATCCGACCATCCTGATTCAGATTTTCTGCAGTTTTTTAAAATCACTCCTGGCAAATGACGGAATCATTCCTTTGCAAGCGTACGGCTGATATACTTCCTCGTCCTTGGAACAATCTGAGCTTTTGCTCCATCTCTAGTGACCTCGATGTCGATGGAACATTAAACTGTAATATTCCTTCCTTTTCTATTACGCTGACTCCTGCAACATAACAGATAATGTTTCTTCCTTTTCTATTACACTGACACCTGCAGCATAACACGTAGAAATCCTCCAATGTATCGACTTTCTTTCCACCTCAGACAGGTGTGCTACAGAGTCGTAGATAGAGTTGCAAAGTTAATTGTATGGAGGTGCCGCCGCTACGATGTCAGCGCGCAATTGCTTCGAGACCTTGAGAACAACACTAGGCCGTGACGGTGCAGCTGTTGAGAGCCGCCAGCTGGTACTCGGTACGTTCGCCACGAGCATCTGATGTTGCAATTGTATGTTGTTTGTGCGAACGCTAAACTGTTCCACGCCAGCAAAAACTGTGCACAGTCACTCCGCACAATTGTTTAAATAGTAATAAGCACCGATGTTGCGTCGAGAATTATGTGTTGGACCAGCCACTCAATTTGTAGCGGGACTCATCACTGAAGGCAGTCCTACTACAGCCAATGAGAGACCAGGTCGAAGACGCGTCTGGAGACGTCCTGTACGGCTGTGGGGTACCAAGCCGACTGTCGCCCGCAGTACGACCCAACAACCAAGAGTGATGGTCTCGTGCGCCATTTCTTTTCATAGCAGGACTCATTTGGTTGTCGACGTGCCACCCGTACAGCACAGCTGTGCGTCGACGATATTCTACGTCCCATTTGGTGGCCTTTCGTGGAAGGCCATCCTGGGCGTATATTTCAGCAAGATAATGCTCGCCTGCACACGACGAGAGTTTCTGTTGCTTGTCTTCGTGCTTGCCAAATACTGCCTTGGCCAGCAGAGTCAACGGATCTGTCCCCATCTGAGAATGTTTGGCGCATTATGGGTAGGGCCCTCCAACAAACTCGGGATTTTGACGATTAACGCGCCAGTTGGACAGAATTTGGCATGGTATTTCTCAATCAATGCCAAGCCGAATAAATGTTTGCATAAGGGTCGAAGGTGGAACAATGCGTTACTAACTTGCTCAATTTGTGAAGCTCTTTCTCTTCAATAAATCATCTAGTTTTTCTGAAATTGCAATAATTTTGCTTGTCTACACATGTACATCACTTCTATCATTTTTGCCGTACCATTCGGATAACTCCTTTGTGGTGGGTCTTTTTTTACCTCACAGTGCATAAGATATATTTTTAAAATTATTTTAAATACTCGCTGTTGATTACATCGCACTAAGTAAAGCTTACAGTATTTTACTTTCTGTCACAAAAAATCACATACTTTTGTGCAGTCTATTAAATAGCACACGCAAACCAACTGTTAGAGAACTGAATTTGACGTTCTGAAAAACTGTAGTATCTTTGTACTAAGTATAATTGCTTATAAAAGTAAATTCCAGGGTTTAAATCTGCAAATAAAAACTGCGCTCAATAGGTATAAAAGAAAGTCTGCAAAACTGACATTCAGTGCTGGAATCTACGTTTTACTTTACGACTACTCAGGACACATTTGATTTTAACTAACACTTTAAGTATTTTATTGTAGAAGCAGAAAGGTCCCCATCACCCTTATCCGGAAGTTTTCACCTTGACTGATCCTGTTGTTGGCTAGCAGAATTATGATCATTGGCTACTGCAAAATCGTCATCTTTTTCGTCTATTTCTTAATCTATCTTCCTCCATCCACCGACTAATAATCTGATAAAACACAGGATCGTAAAAAATCGACAATGAAAAAACGCCAACGCCTGCCAAGAACAAAGACTGAAATAACACACCGACAGCAAGTAATATATTGCGGGGTTGCCGTTGTAAGTAGGGTAGGGAGCAATATGGAAACATTTTGCCCTAACTGAAGTTGGAGAGCGAATTCGAAAATTTTCGTGCAGTCTGAGAGATGCACATCACGTGAGTTAATGGTTAAACAAAGTGAAACCCTCCGCACAATTCTTTGAAGTGAAAAATAAGCATGACGCCACAATACTGATGAGTCAAATATCCAACAGCGGTACCGAACCCTCACACAGTACTGCAACTATTTCAGAGTGTCACAAACCAACTTCTAAATTCGTGGAAATCAGATGACATTTAAGAAAAATAAACGTGCTTCAACGCCAGAACAGGTCGTCATCTTGGAATGAGAGGAGAGTGAGGCATGGGGAGGGAAGTAGGGAGGATAACTAGGGATAAGCTGTAACTCTCTTCAGACTCTCTTTCTTCCACTACTAATACGTTGTTCAAAAATCAAAAGGGGTGAGGGGAGGGTGGGGGGAGGCGTATTTGGGAATGGCCAGGACTCACAAGAAGATAAAAGCTGGATTACAGCCTGTTCAAACAGAAATTCTGATATCAAATATTGAATTATAAGATGTATCCGAGAACAGATCCAGATCCAGATCACGATTTAGTAATTATGAAGAGTAAGCTCAAGTTTAAGAGAATAGCCCAAAAGTATTAATGGGGAAAGAAGTGGGACACTGCAAAAATGAGGAATGATGAAATGCTTTTGTAGGTCTCTGAGGCTGTAAATGCAGCGACAATAAATACCACAGCAGTTCAGTTAAAGAGGAATGGACAACTCTAAAACGAGCAGTCAGAAAAATTGGACTGAAATCCGGATACCCAGGTAAGAGCGGTTCAGGTTGTGGGAAGGGGCCATGATCAGTTACTGTTAGCTACACGAGAACACACAAGTTTATTCCTCCAAAACCACTGCACAGTTTTCTCTTTAAAACAACAAGGACCAATTCACGGCTGAGAGCCCAACTAGCTTCTCTGCAATAAGGTTTAAATAATTCCTTTTAAAACACAAGAATTTAGACAAACGGCTGAAGGCCTTACTTTAAGTAAAATTAAAATATCTTCTCGGCTAAAGGCCGAAATAATATTTGAGATCCCCAAAGGAAAGTCTTTAAAAGGCAAGCATTTACCAATTTCGGCTAAAAGCCATATTAAGGAAAATTTAAATTAATTCTTCGGCTGAAAGCCCAATAATATTTCGACATAATAAAAGGCAACCTATAAAGACAAGCATTTACAGTACAACAGAAAACCATCTTAAGAAAACCTCAAATATCTTGTCGACTGAAGGCCTAAACAATTATTCAAAATAATTGCCGGCCGGTGTGGCCGTGCGGTTCTAAGCGCGTCAGTTTGGAACCGCGTGACCGCTGCGGTCGCAGGTTCGAATCCTGCCTCGGGCATGGATGTGTGTGATGTCCTTAGGTTAGTTAGGTTTAAGTAGTTCTAAGTTCTAGGGGACTGATGACCTCAGTAGTTAAGTCCCATAGTGCTCAGAGCCAGCCAAAATAATTAAAGACAAACCTTAAGATAAACATTTACAGAATACGGCTGAAGGCCATAATAAGAATTCGATATAATTAAAGAGAAACCTTACAGACAGGAATTTACACATTTCGGCTGAAAGCCACAAATTTTAAAACAATCGCGGCTGAAGGCCTCAATACAGAGCAAACAAGAATTTTAAATAAAACACGGCTGAACGCCTATTCTTAAAATACTTCACATAAGGTTTGGCTGAAGGCCATATACTAAACATAGAACAGACAAAATTAATACACGGCTGAAGGCTTGGCACAGTACTTGCGACAAAAGAAAATCACGATCACAAGCAACAGAACAGTGGTGCTCAGAAGTGATCCAAGGGTCGGCCTAGGCAGGAAATTGTAACAACAGTTTAGGTGAGGCAGGCAGCCAAGCGTAACACTAAATAATCGAGTGGCAGCACGACATAGGGACTGCTGAAGAACGAACCAACAACTTAATCAATTCCCCTCCGTCGCAACCAATCAACTGGCTACTCCAGTACGCAGACAGCATTCATCTGCTCAGAGGAAATCACAGAAGCTGCACACAGTTTCACGTAAACACTTGCACCAAGAACTCCGACAATCCTAAAACCATTCAACGTGGAACAACAGGGAGAAATGACAAGTCGGCACACACAGAGTTTCCATAAGCGGTCGGCGACCAAATACACGTCGTCCAATGAGACGACCGACCGGGAATGATCAACCAACGGTCGTCGCCGCTCAAGTCTCCTTCCGTCGGACAGTACATGTGTGTCGCCAGCGGTCGGCGAGTACCGGCTACCCGGACCTCACTGGCGCTCCGTCCCTACTGCTGCTCCGTGCCCGACTCACTTCCAGACACACGACGACCCGGTAATACTATCGGTCGCACCATAGATAGTACGACAGAGCACTTATCGATAAGCGCTGCTGCTGCCACTCAAAGGCATGTAAGGCAGGAAGTTAATGACGCCTGTAAATGGAATAAGAAAACGAGGCGGCAGGACGGTAAGAGAAGATGACAAACGATAAACGGAATGAACACGAGCCGCGCACGGCTCATGTACGGATAAACATAGGGACAAGGAACTACCTGCGAAGAAACCTTGGGTAACATAAGAAGTGTATCAATTGACCGGCGAAAAAAGGAAATACAAAATGCTGAAGAAGAGACAGGAATACAGCAATACACGCCACTGAGGAATAAAATAAAAAGAAGTGCAGCGACGCCAAGGCGATATGGCTGCAAGAAAAATGTGAAGAAGTCGATGAAGGAATGGTCGTCGTAAGCACTGATTCACCATATGTAGAAAGTCGAAACAGCCTTCCTTAAAATTACAATCAAGGGGGATCAAAATAAGAGGGCAAATGGAATTCCACTGTTAAAAGAGAGGTGGGATTACACAGAAGGCCTTTAAGAGATGGAGAACTTGTCTGATGGCGTGGTAGAAGAAATGGGAGTTGATATGGAAGACGGATGTAGTTAACAGAGCTTTGAAGACTTGGGAGCAACTAAGGCAAAAGTAATAAATAACATTCCAACGGAAATCTCAACTTAATCGGGTAAATAGCAACCAAACGTCTATACAAGTGCCGGCTGGTGTGGCCGTGCGGTTCTAGGCGCTTCAGTCTGGAACCGCGGGACCGCTACGGTCGCAGGTTCCAATCGTGCCTCGGGCATGGATGTGTGTGATGTCCTAAGGTTAGTTAGGTTTAAGTAGTTCTAAGATCTAGGGGACTGATGACTATAGATGTTAAGTCCCATAGTGCTCAGAGCCATTTCTATACAAGTCGGTGTGTAGAATCTGTGAAAGTAGAGACATCGACGTCATAGATTCTGTGCAGCTATAACGGACTGACTCAGCATACAGAAAAATCAATACAACCTTTGGGGAAACTGAAAGCAAGCTTGGTTACATTAAGAGTACAACAGGAATTCCACTGTTAAATGCAGAAGAGAGAGTTCATAAGCGGAAAGAATACATCGATGAACCCTATGAGGCGGAAGACATGTCTGACGACGTGGTAAAAGAAGGAATAGGAGGTACAATAATAGAATCAGAATTTAAAAAGAGCTTTGAACGACTTAAGATCAAATGAGGCGGGAGGGATGGATAACATTCTAATGGAATTTCTAAAATCGTTGCGGGAAGTGGCAACAAAACGACTATTCACGTTGGTGAGTAAACTGTACGAGAATGGCGATGTACCATCAGACTTTCGCAAATATATCATGCACACATTAACGATAACATCATGGGCACATAAGTGCTAGAACTATCACACAGTCAGCTTAACGGCTCATGTATATAAGCTGCTGATAAGAAAAATATACAGAAGAATGAAAAAGAAAGTTGAGGATCTCTTAGATGACCAACAATTTGACTCTAGGAAAGGAATGGCACTAGAGAGGTGTTCTGAAGTTGTGACTGATAATAAAAGCAAGACAAGAAAGTTTTCTGCATTTTGGTTAGAAAAAACCGCGGCTGTTATCGTAAACTATGCTCTAGGAAATACTGCAACCAGCCACAAGTTTTCTTGAAATAATTTTATTATACCATTACTAGTTCCGGGCCTGAGCGCATCGTCAAATGGTAGTGTTGAAATTTATTGAAGTTTTGCATTTGTTTCTAAAATATAATAAAGTTTTTGTGATTACATAGTTTTTACACTTATATGCGTTCTATTCACAAAAGCTTTTATTATATATTAGGAAATGTAAAACCACTTTAAACTATGCATCACAAATCTTTGTTATGTTTTATGAGACAAATGTAAATTTTGCAAAGAAGTCAACGCTATCATCTGACGATGGGTTCAGGCCCGATACTAGTAATGGTATAACAAAATCATTTCAAGAAAACTTGTAGTTGGTTGCATTATTTCCTACACAGTAACTAAAGACAAGAAAAATCAAGACACGTTCGCAGAGTTTGTCGACCTAGAAAAAGCGACCGACAACATAAAATAGCGCAAGACGTTGGAAATTCTGAGAAAAATGGGAGTAAGCTGTAAGGAAAGATAAGTGTTATACAATATGCACAAGAACCAAGACGGAACTATAAAAATGGGAAAGAAAGAATGAAGTGCTCGGATAAAATGGGGTACAAGGCAGGGATGATTCCCTACTTTTCAATCTATACATCGGAGAAACAATGAGAGAAGTAAAAGTCGGAGACTAAAATTCAGGGTGAAAGGATACCAATCATAAGATTCGCTGATGATATTGTTATCCTCAGTGAAAGTAACGAAGACTGTAACATGTGTTAAATGGAATGAACAATCTAATGAGCGCCCAGTTTGGAGTGAGAGTACACCGAATAAAGACGAAAGTAATGATAAGTAGCAGAAATGAGAACAGCGAGAAACTTAACATCAAAATTGGTGACTAAGAAGTTATGGAATCCTGCTACCTAGACAGCAAATTAGCCCATGATGGATGGAACAAGGGCGAGATAATAAGCAGAACAGCACTGGTAAAAAAAGGCATTCCGGGTCAAGAGAAGTCTAGAGTGTGGGAAATCCTAAGAGAAGATAATCCAAGTATTTGAAATGCGTTGCTACAAAAGAATGTTGAAAATTATGTGGATTGATGAGATAAGGAATGGGGAGGCTCTCCGCAGAAAGGAGTATTACACTGTAAAGTATCAATCAGCAGAATAAAAGACGGACTATTAATGTCAAATAATGGATAAAAATATGTAAACAGAAATATAACTCCTGCCAAAAGAGGTCACAAAGAGCTGCTAGGTCTTAATTTACCTACCTTTCCCCTCCACCGGTTCCTGTGACGCTATCTTCCACAGCACACAGGAACTATTCAGGTGCGTGATAGTCCATCGTCTCACATTAAGAGAGTATAATTGTAAAGCTTGTCTGATTCTCCTCATCTCCGGCGTTTCCACTTCGCAAAGGTAACGGAATAGTACCAAACGTTACAACATGCGAAGACATGCAGAGAAAAGACTGGTTGCCGCGTATTTCGGAGAGGTAGTTATGTTTTCAGAGGTAGTGTTTGCAAATGGTACTGGTGATCCGGTTTTTAACGCATGAAGAACACTGCATAGTGCAAAACAAAAAAGCGCCGTCCCCTAAGCCAGTGCTTAATATCATATATACTTTCCACTCGAATTAGTATGCAAATGTTTGTAAGATGTTTATGCTTGCTTTTTGTCCGTAACCTGTGCTGAACTAATTTCCAGAATGTCCGCAGCAGCACAAGCAGCAGGAACGTAATTGGATTTTGTAATGGGATCTCAGTGGACCGTGGCGAAGCAGAACAGGGATCAGATCAGCCGTACTGATACAACCACCTCACCACCACAGTACCTGCTGTTGCTGTTTCGTTATTGAGGAAAAACCACAGCGTGCTTTATAATTACTCCGCAATATTACATCGTGTTGTCCATTTTGATCATCACATTAACTTCCAAGAAGGCAAAATTTTAAATAATTGAGATAATGGCAGTAGCGTCCTCCAGATTAAATCTTTTGGTCCCCGTTACCTCTCTTGTAGCAGTGTGACTGCACGAAGAATCTCAAATGTGTGCAAAAGAAATTATACGTGAGTAAAGTATCGACTTATGTTGTTGAGACTGGCAAGTCTGTACGTCACCTTTAGGGGTTGCGAGCGGTCTACGTTAATCAGCTGCAATGTTAACGCTAAAAATAGAGGTACACTATGTGATCAAAAGTATCCGGACACCTGGCTGAAAGTGACTTACAAGTTCGTTGCGCATTACAACGGTAATGCTGGAATTCAATATGGTTTTCGCCCACCCTTAGCCTTGATGACAGTTTCCACTCTCACAGATGCTGGAAGGTTTCTTGGGGAATGGCAGCCCATTCTTCATGGAGTGCTGCACTGAGGAGAGGTATCGATGTCGGTCGGTGAGGCCTGGCACGAAGCCGGCGTTCCAAAACATCCCAAAGGTATTCTATAGAATTCAGATCAGGATTTTGTGCAGACCAGTCCATTACAGGGATGTTATTGTCGTCTAACCACTCCGCCACGGGCCGTGCATTATGAACAGGTAGGTGCTCGATAGTGTAGAAAGATGCATTCGCCATCCCTGAATATCTCTCCGGGTTCGATTCCCGGCGGGGTCAGGGGTTTTCTCTGCCTCGTGATGACTGGGTGTTGTGTGTCCATCATCATTTCATCCTCATTGACTTGCAAGTCGTCGAAGTGGCGTCAACTAAAAAGGACTGCAATACGGCGGCCGAACGTCCTCGCATGGGGCCTCACGGCCAACAAAGCCATACGATCATTTCATTTCTTCAACTGTGGGAAGCAGGAAGGTGCTTAAAACATCAATGTAGGCCTGTGCTGTGATAGTGCCACGCAAAACAACAAGGGGTGCAAGCCCCCTCCATAAAAAAACACGACCACACCATAACTCCACCACCTCGGAATTTTGCTGTTGGCACTACACACGCTGGCAGATGACGTTCACCGGGCATTCGCGATACCCACAATCTGCCATCGTATCGCCACACTGCGTACCGCGATTCATCACTCTACATAATGTTTTTCCACTGTTCTATGGTCCAATGTTTACGCTCCTTACACGAAGCGAGGCGTCGTTTGGCATTTACCGGCGTCATGTTTGGCTTATGAGCAGCCGCTCGACCGTGAAGTCCAAGTTTTCTCATCTTCCGCCTAACTTTCATAGCACTTGCAATGGATCCTGGTGCAGTTTGGAATTCCTGTGTGATAGTCTGAACAGATGTCTGCCTATTACACATTACGACCCTCTTCAACTGTCGGCGGTCTCTGACAGTCAACAAACTAGGTCGTCCTGTACGCTTTTGTGCTGTACGTGTCCCTCCACGTTTCCACTTCACTATCACATAGGAAACAATGGACCTAGGGATGTTTAAGAGTGTGGAAATCTTGTATGACACCCAATTACCTGACCACGCTCGATGTCCATGAGTTCCTGTGAGCGCCCCATTCTGCTCTCTCACGATGTCTAACGACTACTGAAGTAGCTGATATGGATTACCTGGCAGTAGGTGGCAGCACAGTGCACCTAATATGAAAAGCGTATGTTTTTGGGGTGTCCGGATACTTTTGATCACATAGTGTAGCTCTATGTCCTGTGCTAGGGACATCGGGCTCGGTTAGTTGAGGAATTGTTTGGAAACAAAGGAATTGGGAATTTCAACGAATTGCTGCTGATGGAGGAGGAGGAGAAGGAAATTAGTGTTTAACGTCCTGTCGACAACGAGATCATTAGGGACGGAGCACAAGCAGTAGAAACAGGCGCCGAAATAGATATCGTTTTCTTTGACTTACGAAAGGCATTCGATACGGTGCTGCAATGCCACCCAATGAACAAAATACGAGTGTACGGTATACCAGATCAACTGTGTAACCGGACTGAAGAGGTTCTGGTACACAGGAAACAGCATGTCATACTGAATGAACAGAGGTCTTAAGACGCAAAAGTAAATTCGGGTATGACCCAGGGGAGTATATATATATATATACAGGGTGGTCCATTGACCGTGACCGGGCCAAATATCTCACGAAATAAGCGTCAAACGAGAAAACTACAAAGAACGAAACTTGTCTAGCTTAAAGGGGGAAACCAGATGGCGCTATGGTTGGCCCGCTAGATGGCTCTGCCATAGGTCAAACGAATATCAACTGGTTTTTTTTTTTTTTTTTTTAAATAGGAACCCCCATTTTTATCACATATTCGAAATGGTTCAAATTGCTCTGAGCACTATGGGACTTAACTTCTTAGGTCATCAGTCCCCTAGAACATAGAACTACTTAAACCTAACTAACCTAAGGACATCACACACATCCATGCCCGAGGCAGGATTCGAACCTGCGACCGTAGTGGTCGCGGTTCCACACTGTAGCGCCTAGAACCGCTCGGCCACCCCGGCCAGCTATCACATATTCGAGTAGCACATAGAGAAATAGGAATATTTTAGTTGGACCACTTATTTCGCTTTGTGATAGATGGCGCTGTAATAGTCACAAACAAATGGCTCACAATTTTAGAAGAACAGCTGCTAACAGGTAGGTTTTTTAAATTAAAATGCCGAACGCAGGTACGTTTGAACATTTTAATTTCGGTTGTCCCTCTGTGATACATGTATGATGTCCGTCAACCTCAATGCATTTGGCAATACGTGTAACGACATTCCTCTCAACAGTGAGTATAGTTCGCCTTCCGTAATGTTCGCACATGCATTGATAATGCGCTGACGCATGTTGTCAGGCATTGTCGGTGGATCAGGATAGCAAATATCCTTCAACTTTCCCCACAGAAAGAAATCCGGGGACGTCAGATCCGGTGAAAGTGCGGGCCATGCTATAGTTCTTCGACGACCAATCCACCTGTCATGAAATATGCTATTCAATACCGCTTCAACCGCACGCGAGCTATGTGCCGGACATCCATCAAGTTGGAAGTACATCGGAATTCTGTCACGCAGTGAAAAATCTTGTAGTAACATCGGTATAACATTACGTAGGAAATCAGCATACATTGCACCATTTAGATTGCCATCGATAAAATGGGGGCCAATTATCCTTCCTCCTATAATGCCGCACCATACATTAACCCGCCAAGGTCGCTGATGTTTCACTTGTCGCAGCCATCGTGGGTTTTCCGTTGCCCAATAGTGTATATTATGCCGGTTTACGTTACCGCTCTTGGTGAATGACGCTTCGTCGCTAGATATAACGCGCGTAAAAAATCTGTGATCGTCCCGTAATTCTCTTGTGCCCAGTGGCAGAACTGTACACGACGTTCAAAGTCGTCGCCATGCAATTCCTGGTGCATAGAAATATGGTACGGGTGCAATCGATGTTGATGTAGCATTCTCAACACCGACCTTTTTGAGATTCTCGATTCTCGCGCAATTTGTCTGCTACTGATGTGCGGATCAGCCGCGACAGCACCTAAAACACCTACTTGGGAATCATCATTTGTTGCAGGTCGTGGTTGACGTTTCACATGTGACTGAACACTTCCTGTTTCCTTAAATAACGTAACTACCTGGCAAACGGTCCGGACACTTAGATGATGTCGTCCAGGATACCGAGCAGCGTACACAGCACACGCCCGTTGGGCATTTTGATCACAATAGCCATACATCAACACGATATCGACCTTTCCCGCAATTGGTAAACGGTCCATTTTAACACGGGTAATGTATCACGATGCAAATACCGTCCGCACTGGCGGAATGATACGTGATACCACGTACTTATACGTTTGTGACTATTACAGCGCCATCTATCGCAAAGCGAAAAAAGTGGTCCAACTGAAACATTCATATTTCTTTACGTACTACACGAATATGTAATAAAAAAATGGGGGTTCCTATTTTAAAAAACGCAGTTGATATCCGTTTGACCTATGGCAGTGCCATCTAGCGGGCCAACCATAGCGCCATCTGGTTTCCCCCTTCAAGCTGGACGAGTTTCGTTCTTTGTAGTTTTTTCGTTTGATGCTTATTTCGTGAGATATTTGGCTATGTATATATACGACGCTTGATGCATGGAGTGAAGATTCACCCTCAACATAAAAAAATGTAACGCATTGCGAATACGTAGAAATTTCCTTTATGGTATGGTTCTGCAAGAACAACCACTGGAAGTAGTTACTTGCATAAAATATCTACGAATATGTGTACAGAGCGATCTGAAGTGGAAAAAATTAATTGCGAGTAAGGCAGACGCCAGACTGACATTCATTGAGAGAGTCATCAAGAAATCGTCTGTCAACAAAGGAAGTAGCTTACAACACATTCGTTCGATTAACATTTCAGTATTGTTCGTCAGTATGGGATCCGTACCAGGTATGACTGACAGAAGAAATACAGAAGATTCAATTAAGAGCGAGAGAGAGGCGTTCTGCACCACGTAATGGTCTACTGCTAAAGTTCTGACGGAGTACATTCCTAGAAGTGTCAACCAGTATATTGCTTCCTCCTATGTATATCTCGCGAAAAGACCATGAGGGTAAAATCTGAGAGATTAGATCCCATACAGAGGCTTACAAGAAATCGTTCTTCCCGCGAACCATACGCGACTGGAGCGGGAGAAGGAGGAAGTAAGCTGGTACACAAGTTCCATCACACACATGCCGTAAGATGGTTTTCGGGGTATAGGTGTAGGTGTGGCCTGGAAAACTGCTGGGTTATGAGTTCGCACGAGTGGAAACTGGCAACAACGTGCTTACAGCCGGTCTGATACAACTGTGTCACTGGATATCTCGTCGTGGGCAGCATACGCCCATCGTTTAATGTAACAGCTATGTTTAGCGGCTCCGCACAGGGTTGCATCCCAGCTGTAACTGGGCTCTTACGGATATGAAACTGTACTCGGTGGGACCCACAGAAAGAGCGTTGGAGTTTCTGCTGCAGGTTCATCCATAACACTCTCCGCTTCTGGTACCGTCTCTTGATTTCTATCGCATTATACTCGCGGCTGTTGCTAATCACTACAACACATTTGAATTAATTTACAAGGAGACTCCTTTCTCGGAATAGAGAGGCGAATAACCGATGTAGTGTGTGCATGAGAAACATCAGACGGTCTGATAAGTCACGTTTCTAAATTTCTGGCTAATATAAAAGAGGAGGTAAACGAGATGACATATGATACTGAGAGAAGTTTGGCAGTGCACTGAAAGACGCGGGAGTAGACGAATTTCAATCCGTGTTATTGGGATCTTCGGGAGAGCCTTCCATGGTAAGACTACTCCACCTTAATTGCAAAATTGAAACGAATTATTTACGAAAGTGTTGAAAAATTGGCAGCATCTAGAAGATAAGCAGTACAGCTACCTACTTACGTGGGACACTTTCCACGCGATAAGCACTGAGAAGAGCGATGTCCCCCTCTGATGTCACAATCCAAGACGGCGGAATCCGAAATACTGCTGGCAGGAATTTTGAAAATGCAAGGTGGAACTGGAACAAATTAAAAAATTAGAGACTGCAGGAAACTAAAAAAAAATATAAATTATAAAATCAGGGGTCACAGAAGTAGCTCACTTGTACTAATTGCCATTTTGGTGCCCTGTTCAAAACCATCCAAGTGATCTGAAATTTGTACAGCATTCAAAAATATATGAAAAATCTAAAATTTTTTTACTATGTTCGAAATATCCGAATGATATGAATTTTTTGCGCCATCTTCGAAAGTATCCAAACGGTTTCTATTACTTATAAAAACACGTCAATTTCACCTAAATCACGTAAATTGGTTTCATGTCCAAAAGCATCTGAACGATTTGAATTTTTTTCATCTTATTAAATAAACGTATGGATATTGACAATATTGCTGTAACTTACAGCATTTTCGCATCAGGAAATATGTAGGTACACACGTATTTCGTCTCTGTTTTCATATTTCACTAGAAAGAACAATTTTTATGTCAAGTACTGTACCGTCTCACCAGTAAATTTCATCTCATGTCTGTAAAATTCATTGGAAAGTATATTGCATTCACTGTGGAATATGAGAACGAGTACACAACATTTCTCTGGAAATAGTTAAAAACCAACATCTGCTTACGCAATTTTTGAAAAACTTAAAAATCTGAAATAAAATCAGCTGCTGCTGGTTGCTTATCGTAAGGAGTAAGTACTGTGTATGATATTTCGATGGAATAACATACTGAACACTCGTAATACGTGCTGGTCTTGAAGATAACGAAATATCTGGCACTAATGTTGAAGGAAGTATTGTAAGAGGAAAATTCCAAATAACTAGACCTCCAAGTAACGATTTTATTTCAATAATAAGTTTACAAGCATAGGGTATTTGGAAAAGTGAACAGCCCGTACCCCTTAAAAGAGGAAATGGAAATGTTATGGCTATAAAAATACAGAACCGATGAGGAATGCATGGTTTAATGGAATCATCAGGGCTTAGATTACAAATAAACGTGGTAAAGGAATGTTACCTAGTTCATATCTACAAAATTAGAATTTGAGACTTTCTTAGATCTACCCTGAAAGTGCAAAAGAATCAGCTTTGATTCACCTATTATTAACTTTCACTAAATATCAAAGGTAGCAAACAAAATTACACCTCAAATTAAAGCAGCGGAAGGTTACCCACCTCCATTACTACATTTTAAGTACGAATAACATAAGCATGAACTGTATAATAGGAACCTGTCTAAAATACGCTTACATCAGGACACCTTATTTGTGTATGTAACCATTTATAAACAAATGTGTAAAAATGTAATGAAAATTCAAAAGTCGTTAAATGTAGCTGGCGGAGTGGAGACAGATATAATCAAAAATCAAATTTAAAAAATGGAATACCAACCAGTTTGTGAATTCTAACTATATTAAGGAACAATAAGAACCCTGTTACATCGACATGTTCGTTTGAAGCTTGTTTGTATTCTGTACAAAACACACTTACACATAGACTATCTTGCAGAAGGAACACACTTACATAGAGCTTTTAGCCAGCCATCTGTGAGGAGGATGTCTTTTTCTCTCCAGAACGACGTTTCGTTTGTAACAGAACTTGTGAGTTCCAGAACTTAAACGAAATAGAAACGCCCAAGAGATGATAAACGGATACATAGCGAAGATTTTTGCAGCTCTATACAGTCCACAGAAACATAAATCGACTCTTCTTCAGAGAAATAGGAATCATTTCATCCTTTTTCGGATAAAATAATTTTGGGTATTGGGCCACATCACTCCTACCTACTAAAAAGCCGAATTACCGACATTTCGGCCGACTTGCTGCGGTTCTCTTTAGTGTGGTTCACTGTTAATACTGAAAATTCTTTTATCCTTAATGACACCAGCCATGAAAGCCTACGAACTTATATTATTTCAGCCCCGTTGCAATCTGCTGTTGGTAATCATTGTTTAATTTCGCTACTAGTGAAACAGTGACTGTAGGAAAGAAGTGCATTCTTATGACTGAAATACAACAAAGATTTAACGAGAGTACAGCGAAAAGCGGAATGACATGTCGGCTGATAGTACAGCGAACCATGCACAAGCACAGTTATATCGAAATATCGATAGGGAGTTCCAACAAAGTTTTATTTTTGTACTCCATTTTTATTTTAGTATGTAGCTATGTTCTGTGTAATAGAATCATTTTTCTGTCGAAAATGCAAACAGCGACTGCAGAAGAAAAGACATCGTGCAGCATAACAAGGTCGCTGCTAACGAAAAAAAATCGTCTACCGTTATGAAGGCGAAAGACTGCAATAAAGGAAGCGCTGCAGAGCCGAGTAAATCAGTAAGAGGTGTCATAAAAACTTGTTTTACAACAATATACCCGGCTATGAAGCAACACTCCATTAAGAGATGTTGAGCCCCCACCCTTCGTTCCTTGCACCCTCTCTCTCTCTCTCTCTCTCTCTCTCTCTCTCTCTCTCTCGCTACATCGACACAGATTCAGGTGTTCCTTCTCACACCCCACGACAAATAATCAGTAGTAAAATCAACGTATGTATGTTTTGATGCTAATACCTATTTTAATGAGTGTTTGATGATAAGGCTTATGCGACAAACTGAGAACGGAGGCCGCTATTTATTATCTGAAGAGTTTCATGTTACTGTGATCAGAACACGCTCGGAAACTGTGCTTTATAGAATGCTCATAAATACACAACGTTCGCTGCTTCTATAACCAACAGCTTCTGTCTCTTTCAAGCACTTTGAACCATTTTTATGGTTCATAAATTTGAAGAATCACTACTATAGCGTGGATACGAGCACAGGAAAATGAATCTTTTCTTCTCCACAGTGATGTGTTTTATTAACCAGTTTCCAATATTTCCAGGTAGACGTGTTCTGCAATTCGCTTCTCGCAACAGGAAGAAATGGTTGAGAGACAATTCGTCTGGAAGGAGAACAAAATATTTTTACTTTTGGACGGGCAAATTGTCTCTGTTTAGCGAAACGTTTGCTTTGCCCTAGCGTCCGATGAGATAATATAAGCACGCCTTATAGCAAGGGATTAGTGTGGCATTCGTGTCTTTCCGACGTGCATGTGGTAAACAGGGAAATGTGAACTATGGCGACGTTATTACAAAACGGGTCCAAACAGAACCAATGTTCTGTTATTCTTCTCTTTGTTACTGAAGGACGAACACTGGTAGACATCCATGGCAGAATGAAGAATGTGTATGGACGAGCATGTCTCTCGAAAACCACCGTTGTGGACGGTGGGTCACGTTTCGTACTGGTCGCGATTCTATACAAGTCACGGGTCGATCTGGGAGGCTAGGGGAAGTTCGCCAATTCAAATGGGGGACGCTCGAACACCCGCCCTGTAATCCTGATCTCTCCACACCTGATTATCACGCCTTCGATCGCTTAAAAGGTACCTTGAAGGGTTAATGATTCCTGTCACACGAGGGTGTGCAGCAAGCAGTTACGGGCTTCCTCACGCAGCTAGACACGGTATTTTACCAGATGAGTGTCTTCAAGCTCAAGCGTCTGTGGGTTGATTGTCTCAATGCTCATGGGGATTTTGCCTGACTGGCATACCGATTCTGGACTGTACTGCCTTCGAACGGAAACTTTTTGATCGCCCTTTATACGAGGGGCGTTTGAAAAGTCCGTGCAAAGTCCGAGAGATGGCACCACTGGCGCGTATCGAGGTGACGTTTAGTTAGTAGCATCTTTAGAAAGAACGCACACCAAGTTTCAGCCATATTGGTATATTTCTTTGTGTTTGGCGTTCGTCAGAATCAAGGAAGTCGAGTGATGGTCAAAAAATGGACGAAAAAGAATTTCGTATGGTGATTAAACATAACTTTATGAAAGGCAAAACGCCTCAGAAGGCTAAAGAGTAGCTTGATAAACATTACGGTGACTCTGCACCTTCGATTAGAACAGTTTATAAGAGGTTTCAAAATTTTCGGAGTGGCCATATGGGCACAAGTGGTGGTGAACGTTCTGGACGCCCTGTGGAGGTTACGACTCCAGAAATCGTTGATAAAATCCATGATATGGTGATGGATGACAGAAGAGTTAAGGTGCGTGAGATGGCTAGTGCTGTGGTTATCTCGAATGAACGGATACACAATATTTTGCATAAACGTTTGGACATGAGAAAGCTATCCGTAAGATGGGTTCCGCGATTGCTCACGCTTGACCAAAAACGGAATCGTGTGAAGTGTTGCAAGGATGGTTTGCTGCCTTTCAGGAAGAATCCACAGGACTTTAAGCGTCGTTTCGTCACTGTGAATGAAACATGGATACATTACTATACTCCTGAGACCAAAAAACAATCTAAGCAATGGGCTACCAAGGGAGAATCTGCACCAAAAAAGGCGACTGTCTTTTGGGATTCGCAAGGGATAATCCTCGTCGACTATCTGCAAAAGTGTAAGACTATTACAGGTGGATATTATTCATCGTTATTGAACCGTTTGAAAACCAAGCTGCAAGAAAGACGCATGCGATTGGACTGCAAAAAATTCCTTTTCCATCACGACGATGCACCAGCACATACCTCAGCAGTTGTGGTCGCAAAATTATTGGAAATAGGATTCCAACTCGTTTCACATCCCCTCTATTCTGCAGACTTGGGTCCCTCGGACTACTATTTGTTCCCCAATTAGAAGAAATGGCTGGCGGGACAAAGTTTTTATTCAAACGAGGAGGTGATTGCAGCAACTAACAGCTGTTTTGCAGACTTGGACAATTCCTATTATTCGATTATTCGGAAGGGATTAACAAATTAGAACAGCGATGGACGAAGCGTAGAAGTCTAAAAGGAGACTATGTCGAAAAATAAGAAAGGTTTACTCCAAACACGTAAGTAGTTTTTATTTTTGCACGAACTTTTTAAACACAATAGAATCAAGTTTTGCCTCATAGTCATCATCATCTGTATTTATCTCAAAATGATGATGCATCTTCCAGCCACACGTCGACGTGCGGTTTCAGCAGTTTTCACCTACTACTATCGTGGGATTTTCTCTGCTAGGTGAGGATTCCCTTATCCCCTTGGTCTATCGAGCTTGCCCTAAGTCTTCTCCTGTTTCTTGGAATTTATTACATGACCAGGTTTGTCCATTTTTTGTTCTTGGTTCTGGTGAGGTGGCTGGTCCACTCGTATTTCATTTAAATTTCCCATTTCAGTAGGTTGCTGCGGTTAGTAACGTATCATAAGACATTCGATCATTCTTTTTTTACTGTGAGTGTGTTTGTGTGTGAGTGTGTATGTGTGTGTGGTTGTGTGTGTGTGTGGGTGGGTGGGTGTGCGTGCGTGGGTGGGTGGGTGGGTGAGTGTACAGTCAGAGATCTTTTCACAACTCTTTGGAGTTTTCTGAGCGCTCCGTTGATGAATTCATACAATATCGTCACAGAGTCATAGATTATTGCTTGTAGATAGCACTGCTCATAAATTGCTTTGTTCAGTGAAATGTTTTCTTAGGTGAACATCCTTCGAGATAGCTGTTATATGTCAACTTACTAGCCATACGGCAATTTAACATAGTATTACCGTACTTCACAAGTTTTTACCTTTTATTTACAAATCATCGTTGGTGACGGTTCTGTAAATATAGCACACATGATACATTTCTTCAGCGTTAATTCATAGATTAAAAACTGTTTTTGTTTATGAATAAGGTATGAAATTTACACGTACTGAAGTCGTGTTCAGTGTTTTTCAGAGTGTTTCGTAACTTCGTTTGATCACGTCAAAAGGAGTATTAAACGCCGTAGTAAATTCTACACCACATTCATAATCAAAGACTGTTTTTTATGTTTGCTACGTCTACAGAACCACAATTAATGCTCATTAAGTGAAAGCGAAACGTGTAATTTGTAACACTCTCTTAAACTGCAGTACGCATAAGAAAAAAGTATGCCATATTTTCTTCAGGTTGGTTTATATGTTTGATGTGAAGACCACTGAATGTTTCTGAAAGCTTGTCATTCTAATCTGACGCGGCAGAGAATTCAGTCTTACTCTACCTTCACATTTAAGAGCTGGCAAAAATAAATGTACTCGCTGTTGTTAATGAAATACTTGCTGCTCTGGCTCATTTGTTTCAGTTTTCGGCATGTTTATGCTAAGATTTCTCATTTGGACTATCAGTGACCACAGTGCCCTTAGGCAATAGTACGAGGACTTGTTGAAAGCCGGCCGCGGTGGCCGAGCGGTTCTAGGCGCTTCAGTCCGGAGCCGCGCGACTGCTACGGTCGCAGGTTCGAATCCTGCCTTGGGCATGGATATGTGTGATGTCCTTAGGTTAGTTAGGTTTAAGTAGTTCTAAGTTCTAGGGGACTGATGACCTCAGATGTTGAGTCCCATATTGCTCAGAGCCATTTGAACCATCTGAACTTGAAAAATAATGTCTCCGACTTTTTATGCGGAAGCACTGAAGGCTTTTTAAATAAAACAAACAATATTAACACTATAACGTCATTTTCGTATCTACATAGTTTCATCCCTCTGGTAGTGTGTAACGTAACTACACTGAGATGTGTAACCTCCCCGCAAAATTTCGAAAGACAATATTTTAAATGTTAATGGGAATAGACCTAAGTGTAACCTCTCAGCAATTAAATTTAATGACAACGACAATAAATCAGAAATAGCAATCTGAGCCAAATGCAAGCTGCCCACAAAAATGTAAGACAATTCAATGATAATGAAATCTCAGTGACAATGAAAACGCAAATAGACCGAAATGTCGATCTTAGGCCCTGTTCTTACCTCAGTAAAATTGCATCTGCTCTTATTTTTCGCCATAGCTTGGAGGAAATGCATCGCAAAAATTCTTTGAACTTAAGTAAATTTTTTCTTTAAGGAAATGCATAGGAAATTTTCTTTCAATAAAATGTTTGTTTTGTTAAAATGCTTGGTTTTAAAACAAAATTATTATTGGGGCGATTCTTGAACAAATTAATTACACTTACGATGCATTACATTATCAGATGAGCGCAATGCTGCTTCATTACCTTATTTAAAAAATATACCTCGTCCTGAATCTTGACCAGAGTCCCATGTCGACGCCCGCCGACTCCTCACACAACTCCGACTGTCTCTCGCGCGCTACTAGCACTGACCGAGTGCAACTAGCAACTACAACTCCTGACTTCCTACATGCAACTGAACTCTCGCGCGTTCAAGCGCAGACTAGCCACGATAAATAACTCTCTGGTCAGAGGTTCTGTCATGCCTCGCCATCGCTATACTAAATACATACGCGTTTCAGATGAAAAAGTCATGGGATATCTCCTAAAATCGCATCGGATCTCCTTTTGCCCGGCGTGTTGCAGCAACTCTACTTGGCAGCGACTCAGCAAGAAATTCTAAGTCGTGCTGCCTCTACTGCCATCCGTAATTGCGAAATAATTGCCTGTGTAGGATTTTGTGCACGAACTGGCCGCCCGCATCTCGTGGTCGTGCGGTAGCGTTCTCGCTTCCCACGCCCGGGTTCCCGGGTTCGATTCCCGGCGGGGTCAGGGATTTTCTCTGCCTCGTGATGGCTGGGTGTTGTGTGCTGTCCTTAGGTTAGTTAGGTTTAAGTAGTTCTAAGTTCTAGGGGACTGATGACCATAGATGTTAAGTCCCATAGTGCTCAGAGCCAGCCACGAACTGGCCTCTCGATTATGCCCCATAAATGTTCGATGGGATTCATGTCGGGTGATTTGGGTGACCAGATCATTCGCTCAAACTGTCCAGAATGTTCCTCAGACTAACCGCAAACAACTGTATCCCCGTGACATGGCTCATTGCCATTCATAAAAATTCCATCGTTGTGTGGGAAGATGAAGTCCATGACGGTCTGTGTGAAAGGTCTTCAAGTGGCCGAACGTCACCAATTCCAGTCAATGGCCGGTTCAGTTGGACCAGAGGACCCAATCCATTCCATGTGAACACAGCCCACACCATTATAGAGCCACCACCAGCTTGTACGGTGCCTTGTTGACAGTTTGAGTCCATGGCTTTGTGCGGTCAGCGCTACACCTCAACCCTACCATCAGCTCTTACCAACAGGCGTCGGGACTCATCGGACAAGGCCACGGTTTTTAAATTTTGTGGGGTCCAACTGATAAGGTGACAGGTCCAGGAGAGGCACTGAAGGCGATGTCGTGCTGTTAGCAAAAGCACTCGCGTCGGTCGTCTGCTGCCATAGCCCATTACCACAAGATTTCACCACACTGTCCTAATGGATACGTTCGTCGTACGTCCCACATTGATTTCTGTGTTTATTTCAGGCAGTTTTGCCTTTCTGTTAGTACTGACGACTCTACGCAAACGCCGCTGCTCTCGGTGTTTAGATGGAGGCCGTCGGCCAATGCGTTGTCTGTGGTGAGGGCTAATGCCTGAAATGTAGCATTTTTGGCACACTCTTGACACTATGGATCTCGGAATACTGAATTCCCTAACGATTTCCGGAATGGAATGTCCCATGCGCCTAGTTCCAACTACCATCCCACGTTCAGTCTGTTAGTTACAATTGTGCAGCCATAATCACGTCGGGAACCATTTCACATGAATCGCCTAAGTACAAATGACAGCTCCGTCAATGCACTGCCCTTTTATACCTTGTGTACGCGACACTATCACCATCTGCATATGTGAAGATCGCTGTCCCACGGCATTTGACATCTCAGTGTACGTCAGAGCACGAGAAAGGGCGTGCTGTATGAGGAGTACCCAAAAAAAACAGAACAGGAATAACACTGCCGAGGGGGAGCTTGTGAAGAACGTATTTCTGCCGCTAGGCTTGTATAACGCAACTCATTGTCAGTTCACTGCCGTCTGTGTTGTCGACCTGGCTTGTTCTGTTCATCTGCAGTGACTGCTTTTGCTAGCGCTATTTTGTTTCCCCACCCCCGTGAACCATGGACCTTGCCGTTGGTGGGGAGGCTTGCGTGCCTCAGCGATACAGATAGCGGTACCGTAGGTGCAACCACAACGGAGGGGTATCTGTTGAGAGGCCAGACAAACGCGTGGTTCCTGAAGAGGGGCAGCAGCCTTTTCAGTAGTTGCAGGGGCAAGTCTGGATGATTGACTGATCAGGCCTTGTAACAGTAACCAAAACGGCCTTGCTGTGCTGGTACTGCGAACGGCTGAAAGCAAGGGGAAACTACGGCCGTAATTTTTCCCGAGGGCATGCAGCTTTACTGTATGGTTAAATGATGATGGCGTCCTCTTGGGTAAAATATTCCGGAGGTAAAATAGTCCCCCATTCGGATCTCCGGGTGGGGACTACTCAAGAGGACGTCGTCATCAGGAGAAAGAAAACTGGCATTCTACGGATTGGAGCGTGGAATGTCAGATCCCTTAATCGGGCAGGTAGGTTAGAAAATTTAAAAAGGGAAATGGATAGGTTAAAGTTTGATATAGTGGGAATTAATGAAGTTCGGTGGCAGGAGGAACAAGACTTTTGGTCAGGCGAATACAGGATTATAAATACAAAATCAAATAGGGGTAACGCAGGAGTAGGTTTAATAATGAATAAAAAATAGGAGTGCGGGTAAGCTACCACGAACAGCATAGTGAACGCATTATTGTGGCGAAGATAGACACGAAGCCCACGCCTACTACAGTAGTACAAGTTTATATGCCAACTAGCTCTGCAGATGACGAATAAATTGAAGAAATGTATGATGAAATCAAAGAAATTATTCAGATAGTGAAAGGAGATGAAAATTTAATAGTCATGGGTGACTGGAATTCGGTAGTAGGAAAAGGGAGAGAAGGAAACATAGTAGGTGAATATGGACTGGGGCTAAGAAATGAAAGAGGAAGCCGCCTGGTAGAATTTTGCACAGAGCACAACTTAATCATAGCTAACACTTTGTTCAAGAATCATAAAAGATGGCTGTATACATGGAAGAAGCCTGGAGATACTGACAGGTTTCAGATAGATTATATAATGGTAAGACAGAGATTTAGGAACCAGGTTTTAAATTGTAGGACGTTTCCAGGGGCAGATGTGGACTCTGACCACAATCTATTGGTTATGAGCTGTAGACTAAAACTGAAGAAACTGCAAAAAGGTAGGAATTTAAGGAGATGGGACCTGGATAAACTGACTAAACCAAAGGTTGTACAGAGTTTCAGAGAGAGCATAAGGGAACAATTGACAGGAATGGGGGAAAGAAATACAGTAAAAGAAGAATGGGTAGCTTTGAGGGATGTAGCAGTGAAGACAGCAGAGGATCAAGTAAGTGAAAAGACGAGGGCTAGTAAAAAGCCTTGGGTAACAGAAGAAATATTGAATTTAATTGATGAAAGGAGATAATATAAAAATGCAGTAAATGAAGCAGGCAAAAAGGAATACAAACGTCTCAAAAATGAGATCGACAGGAAGTGCAAAATGGCTAAGCAGGGATGGCTAGAGGACAAATGTAAGGATGTAGAGGCTTACCTCACTAGATACAGCCTACAGGAAAATTAAAGAGACCTTTGGAGAAATGTGAACCACTTGTATGAATATCAAGAGCTCAGATGGAAACCCAGTTCTAAGCAAAGAAGAGAAAGCAGAAAGGTGGATGGAGTATATAGAGGGTCTATACAAGGGCGATGTACTTGAGAACAATATCATGGAAATAGGAGAGGATGTAGATGAAGATGAAATGGGAGATACGATACTGCGTGAAGAGTTTGACAGAGCACTGAAACACCTGAGTCGAAACAAGGCCCTGGGAGTAGACAACATTCCATTAGAACTACTGACAGCCTTGGGAGAGCCAGTCATGACAAAACTCTACCATCTAGTGAGGAAGATGTATGAGACAGGTGAAATACCCTCAGACTTCAAGAATAATATAATAATTCCAACCCCAAAGAAATCAGGTGTTGACAGATTTGAAAATTACCAAACAATCAGTTTAATAAGCCATAGTTGCAAAATACTAACGCGAATTCTTTACAGACGATTGGAAAAACTAGTAGAAGCTGACCTCGGGGAAGATCAGTTTGGATTCCGTAGAAATATTGGAACACGTGAGGCAATACTGAGCCTACGACTTATCTTAGAAGCTAGATTAAGGAAAGGCAAACCTACGTTTCTAGCATTTGTAGACTTAGAGAAAGCTTTTGACAATGTTGACTGGAATACTCTCTTTCAAATTCTGAATGTGGCAGGGGTAAAATACAGGGAGCGAAAGGCTATTTACAATTTGTACAAAAACCAGATGGCAGTTATAAGAGTCGAAGGACATGAAAGGGAAGTAGTGGTTGGGAAGGGAGTGAGACAGGGTTGTAGCCTTTCCCCGTTGTTATTCAATCTGTATATTGAGCAAGCAGTGAAGGAAGCAAAAGAAAAATTCGGAGTAGGTATTAAAATCCATGGAGAAGAAATAAAAACTTTGAGGTTTGCCGATGACATTGTAATTCTGTCAGAGACAGCAAAGGACTTGGAAGAGCAGTTGAACGGAATGTATAGTGTCTTGAAGGGAGTATATAAGATGAACATCAACAAAAGCAAAACGAGGATAATGGAATGTAGTCGAATTAAGTCGGGTGATGGTGAGGGAATTAGATTAGGAAATGAAAAGCTTAAAGTAGTAATGGAGTTTTGCTACTTGGGGAACAAAATAACTGATGATGGTCAAAGCAGAGAGGATATAAAATGTAGACTGGCAATGGCAAGGAAAGCGTTTCTGAAGAAGAGATATTTGTTAACATCGAGTGTAGATTTAAGTGTCAGGAAGTCGTTTCTGAAAGTATTTGTATGGAGTGTAGCCATGTATGGATGTGAAACATGGACGATAAATAGTTTGGAAAATAAGAGAATAGAAGCTTTCGAAATGTGGTGCTACAGAAGAATGCTGAAGGTTAGATGGGTAGATCACATAACTAATGAGGAGGTACTGAATAGGATTGGGGAGAAGAGAAGTTTGTGGCACAACTTGACTAGAGGTAGGGATCGGTTGGTAGGACATGTTCTGAGGCATCATGGGATCACCCATTTAATATTGGAGGGCAGCGTGGGGGGTAAAAATCATAGAGGGAGACCAAGAGATGAATACACTAAGCAGATTCAGAGGGATGTAGGTTGCAGTAGGTACTGGGAGATGAAGAATGTTGCACAGAATAGAGTAGCATGGAGAGCTGCATCAAACCAGTCTCAGGACTGAAAACCACAACAACAACAGCATTTTGTTCTTATTTCGTTTTTTGTGACCGCAACTTTAAGTGAACAACGTGCAGCTGTGAAATTTTGTTTTCTATTTGGTAAAATTGCTGCTGAAACTGTTTTAAGGTTGAAAACAGCTTACCAAGACGCCTTGCTCGATTTAAAAATGGGGACATGTCAATTGACGACAAACCTCGTCCCGGATGTCGATCAACTGCCCGAATCGACAAAAATATTGAAAAAGTTCGAGAGCTTGTGCTCACAGACCGTCGACAAACAATTGATCAACAGTCACATTAGTCAGAGATTGAGCAACAATGTGCGTCAAAAAAGACCCAATTTGTGGCAGGCAGGAGACTGGTTCTTCCACCACGACAACGCACTTGCACACACAGCTATCTCTGTTAGACAATTTTTGGATGAAAATGGCATGTTTTCGCTGCCTCGCGCTCCTTACTCACCTGATGTGGCTCCCTGCGACTTTTTGTTATTTCCACACATGAAAAGGGACATAAAGGACACTGATTTGACAACATGGTAGAAGTCAAATAAACGTGGCCGGGAGCTGCCAGCCATTTCTAAAAATGATTACCAAAAATGTTTCAAGCAGTGAAAGCACCAGTGGGACAAATGTATTAGTTTTAATGGAGGACGGGAATACGACTGTTTTATAATCAATTCGAAAGTATATAGGTTTTAAAAAATAATTCCGCCGTCTTCTTCAACATGACAGTGCGATACACAAACAAGGCCTGTGACGTCTGCTACAAACAGACGTCTTGGGTTCACTGTTATCGATCGGGTTCCATAAAGTGCCGACTTGGCGCCATCGCACTTTATCTTTTCCCAAAACGTAAAGAAAACCTTCGAGGATGTCATTTCGACAGTGATAAAGCTGTGCAAGGAGAAGTGAGGTTGTGGCTCCGTCGACGAAGTCAAACGTTCTAAAATGACGGTATCAACGGACTGGGCTCTCTTTGACAGAAATTTGTTCCTCGGCAGAGACACTATGTTGAGAATAAACATGTATACATGAAGAAGTAGAATGTTGTTTGTTTCATTTAAAAATATTTAAGAGTTTACACATAAAAAATTCAGTGGCCTTACGTTTCAACACTCCGTCGTATAATGTAGTCTGAAAGTTTTAGGTTCTTGAGCCTTCACAATATTCTAATTATCTTTCTTTTCGAAATCTTCATTTCCAGAACAGCTAGGATTAGCCTAGGCGAGATGGACTCGCTTTATTGATGCCTCTTCCTATGGAAAATTCTTTGGTCGTTTATGCCATACGTATAAAAGCTAAGGACGTGAAGTAAATGTTCAGTATTCGGATGTAGGCAAGATAAACATCATGGTCAGCTATTGCTTGCACGCCAAATGTGTCTAACGCCATTTCAGAATAGACAAAAGCCACACACATCAGCTTCTGGTAATTTTTTGTCTGACTCGCGACCTCACGGTTGGCCAAATGTGATCTATTGTGTGCCGAATCTTGCTTGCTCATCATAGTGAGTTGAGTCAATACTGTAACTAATTGTATTTAATATGATTCTGAAGATAATATTGTACAGCACAGAAAGAACAGTGATAGGAGTACTATTCTAATTGACGGATACCTCCTCTTTTGTGAATTAGGATTGACTTAGATGTATCTCACGATCTTAGAAAAGAGCCAATAAGTGCAATTTGTCTCAAAAGTTTTGTACTTTTCTCATGCACTAGCTTCATGGTATCAACAGGAAGACGGTTCCCGGTTACAGGTGACGGCCTTTTTTTATTATGTCTATGGGAAATTCCACTTCAGGAGGAAGTATATCTTCAAAGAGATCAAGTAGTGACTGTTTCCATTCTTTTCTTTTCGGAGTTGATGTCTATAAAATATTCTGACAATGGCCAGATTTCGTGTTCACTGATGCAAGTATTATCTCGATTCATCGTTACGGTAATTTGACCTGACAGATTGTCATCATCTAATGCGTTCATTGTTAACGAATAATTAAGCTGCAGGTTGTGTGCCAGTCATAGTTACTGTGTGATCTCTTGGCTACACTGTGGTTTTTAGATTATCGTGTGCTACGTTTTAACAGACTGCGTTTTGTATATTTAGGCATCGGCTAAGCTGTCAGCATATCTGCCCTTCATTTTAGCTGGCAACAAGACGAGTGTAATAAGACTCTTAAGATTCCATGAAATGTTGAACTTAATCCTTATAGTACAAGGAGAGAGTTTTTTTAAGTGTAGTTAGGATGGCTGGCTCATCCATGTTTTCTTGTGAGTGATCTGCCAGCCATATATGACAATGTAGTTCTTTTTTGTGTTACTCACCGTAAAAAACGTTTTAGAACATTTGACCAAATTATTACTAGCGTACAGTGTGCGTAGTAGGAATGTTCGAGTAGACATTGGTGAGATTGGGAGAGAGTGTAAGTTTAAGAAAACCTATATTTTACCTTTTACACACACACTCACACACACACACACACACACTCGCACTCACGCAGACGCACACACATGATCTCCGTCATTGCATAAGTTAGTAGCTTCCAACAGCTGTTTAGCTCTCCCCTGTGATTTCTGCAACCTCTTTCGGACTGCCTCGGGAAGAACGCATCTCCGAAAAAAATTCGAAGCAATGTTCAAACATTCGCCACACCAACTCTTCTCACAATTTTAATGCGACATTCTCCAATAATAACAACAACGTAGATTTCTCGCAGAAGATGGCATTTGCAATCAAATGCCGAAGTGGAAACTTGAATCATTTGGTCCCCTTTCACGCACTTACTGCTACTGAATAGCCGCTGTCAGACACAATATTTTAAGTGAAATCACGGAGTTGGAAAAATAAAACGACTCGGAAAGTAGTTCACGCACCGTAAGATAGGCAATCCAACTAATATCATCCGCCCAGCCAAATTTGACGTAAGTAGGGACGTTGATCTTAAACTGTATGGAATATTTATCGGGTCACCTTTATATATAAGACAACAAGTTTGCGGCACAGTTGTCAGATCAGTTACTGCTGCTACAATGGCAAGTAGTCAAGATTTAAGTGACTTTGAACGTAGTGTTACAGTCGGGGCACGAGTGATGGGAGCATCTCCGAGGTAGCGGTGTAGTGTAGATTTTTCCGTAGACCATTTCAGGAGTGTACCGTTAATATCCTGCAAGAACGGGACCAACGACGGCTGAAGAGAATCGTTCAAAGAGACAGAAGTGCAACCCCTCCGCAAATTGCTGCAGATTTCAATGCTGGGCCATCAACATGTGTCAGCGTGCGAACCCTTCATCGATATGGGCTTTCTGAGCCTAAAGCCCATTGGTGTACCCTTGATGACTGTTAGACACCTCGCCTGGGGCACTCAACACCGATATTGGACTGTTGATGACTGGAAACATGCTGCTTGGTCGTACGAATCGTGTTTCAAATACACTCCTGGAAATTGAAATAAGAACACCGTGAATTCATTGTCCCAGGAAGGGGAAACTTTATTGACACATTCCTGGGGTCAGATACATCACATGATCACACTGACAGATCCACAGGCACATAGACACACGCAACAGAGCATGCACAATGTCGGCACTAGTACAGTGTATATCCACCTTTCGCAGCAATGTAGGTTGCTATTCTCCCATGGAGACGATCGTAGAGATGCTGGATGTAGTCCTGTGGAATGGCTTGCCATGCCATTTCCACCTGGCGCCTCAGTTGGACCAGCGTTCGTGCTGGACGTGCAGACCGCGTGAGACGACGCTTCATCCAGTCCCAAACATGCTCAATGGGGGACAGATCCGGAGATCTTGCTGGCCAGGGTAGTTGACTTACACCTTCTAGAGCACGTTGGGTGGCACGGGATACATGCGGACGTGCATTGCCCTGTTGGAACAGCAAGTTCCCTTGCCGGTCTAGGAATGGTAGAACGATGGGTTCGATGACGGTTTGGATGTACCGTGCACTGTTCAGTGTCCCCTCGACGATCACCAGTGGTGTACGGCCAGTGTAGGAGATCGCTCCCCACACCATGATGCCGGGTGTTGGCCCTGTGTGCCTCTGTCGTATGCAGTCCTGATTGTGGCGCTCACCTGCACGGCGCCAAACACGCATACGACCATCATTGGCACCAAGGCAGAAGCGACTCTCATCGCTGAAGACGACACGTCTCCATTCGTCCCTCCATTCACGCCTGTCGCGACACCACTGGAGGCGGGCTGCACGATGATGGGGCGTGAGCGAAAGACGGCCTAACGGTGTGCGGGACTGTAGCCCAGCTTCATGGAGACGGTTGCGAATGGTCCTCGCCGATACCCCAGGAGCAACAGTGTCCCTAATTTGCTGGGAAGTGGCGGTGCGGTCCCCTACGGCACTGCGTAGGATCCTACGGTCTTGGCTTGCATCCGTGCGTCGCTGCGGTCCGGTCCCAGGTCGACGGGCACGTGCACCTTCCGCCGACCACTGGCGACAACATCGATGTACTGTGGAGATCTCACGCCCCACGTGTTGAGCAATTCGGCGGTACGTCCACCCGGCCTCCCGCATGCCCACTATACGCCCTCGCTCAAAGTCCGTCAGCTGCACATACGGTTCACGTCCACGCTGTCGCGGCATGCTACCAGTGTTAAAGACTGCGATGGAGCTCCGTATGCCACGGCAAACTGGCTGACACTGACGGCGGCGGTGCACAAATGCTGCGCAGCTAGCGCCATTCGACGGCCAACACCGCGGTTCCTGGTGTGTCCGCTGTGCCGTGCGTGTGATCATTGCTTGTACAGCCCTCTCGCAGTGTCCGGAGCAAGTATGGTGGGTCTGACACACCGGTGTCAATGTGTTCTTTTTTCCATTTCCAGGAGTGTAGTATGGAGCGGATGGACATGTATGGATATGGAGACGACCACATGAATCCATGGACCCTGCATGTCACTAGGGGACGGTTCAAGCTGGTGGAGGCTCTGTAATGGTGTGACAAGTGACACGTACTTAAGTATCCTATCTGATTACCTGCGTCCATTCATGTCCATTGTGCATTCCGACGGGCAGTTCCAGCAAGGCAGTGTTATATACCACACATCCAGAATTGCTACAGAGTGGCTCCAGGAACACTCTTCTGAGTTTAAACATTTCCGCTGGCCATAAAAAACCCCAGACATGAATATTATTGAGCATACCTGGGATGCCTTTTCAGAGGAGATCTCCACCCCCCTCAAACTCTTACGGATTTATGGACAGCAGGATTCATGGTGTCACTTCCCTCCAGCACTACTACAAACATCAGTCGAGTCTGTGGTATCGATAGCTACGATGCCACAACGTAGATGCGCTCTGCTGGGTTGGCACTACGACACAGACACCGACACCGACGACAGCGCCCTCTAGCCGGCGCTGTGCAGCTCTACGAGCGTCGATCCGGATGCAGCCCATTTGATCCCGGGGAGACGACATAGCAAAGGGCGAGCCATTACAGAAATTGCCTGTGTAACTTGTTAGCTTTGATACATCCGATTTCGCACCTACGTGTCTCTCAGCCAAAGTTAGGTAACAGTTTATGTATTCAAGTTAATACTGTTGATATAGTAAAATCACTTTAACCTATACGCAGTACCGAGAGTTTTGCCTCACCTGCTCCTACTCGCTTCCTACATTCGGCCTACCCTTAAGTTTACAGGAGCAGACCCACGCGCCGCCTTCCAGGTGGGATACAAAAAGAGTCTATGCCACGTCGTGTTGCGGCACTTCAGCGTGCTCTGTGGGGCCCTATATCCTAGTAGGTATGTGTACCGGTTTCTTTGGCTCCTCAGTGTACTCTACATAACGAACGAGTGAGCTAAATGCCCTAGCAAGACCCCTGCCGGTAACCACATGATCCGGCAATTTAGAACTGGTGCTAAGGTATACTTTTAGAATTATTCCGTAACTTAAAATCTACTTCAAGTTTCTGTCTTCATTCGTATAGTAGATATTCTGCCTCTGTATATGAGTCTGGCTGGGATTGTCATGGCTGGGATTTGCATGTTTAGACGAAAAATTGTATTAATATTGTAGCCAGATTCGTACAACGGTACTATTATTTGTCTTTAACAACCAGTCAAATAAATCGTTTTAGGCAAGGTTTGCTTCACTCTAGCTTCAAACATGTGCCCGTACATGCTGGTATGGTTTATATCGTAGACCTGACTAATTTCCAGAACAGGTTAGCGTGGGGCTAAAAGGCTACAATCACAAGAGACAGCTAGGTTTTAGGGATGAGAAAGATAAAACGGATTATACGGTGTAAGTTTCAATGTTTTGTCCAGGGTAGAAGTACCTACAGTAGTGACATTATTTCTGGACAATTTGTAGAGATCCCTGAACATTGCATTCAGGAGTTCATTTTAGCTGAATTATACCATATAAATCACTACAAATTTATAGAAAATATGCCTCAATGTCCTCTATTGGAAAATTAAAGTTTAGAAAAAAATTTATGAAAAATTTCAAGGATATCCTCTTTATTTAATCTCTGCCTCGCCTCTGCATGGTATCGAGCCCACCAAATCTCGCAGATCTTCCGGTTTGATTACTCTGAACCACGAACTGAAAATGTGTAGGAGCTACCTCTTGATACAGATATTCCGTCGTGAAACCGTGATTTTAAATCCTGACCACAAGTTCACAGCTGGGTTCAGATCGGGGTGATGGCTGGGTGTTGTGTGATGTCCTTAGGTTAGTTAGGTTTAAGTAGTTCTAAGTTCTAGGGGACTGATGACCATAGATGTTAAGTCCCATAGTGCTCAGAGCCATTTGAACCATTTTTTCAGATCGGGACTGCTGTCAGACCAAGGCAGCACACTAATTTGAAGGTCATCGAAACATTTGCTGTTGATCTTCTGATGAATCTGTCTTGCATCTGCTTTACCTGCGATTAGCTTTATGGCTAGTTCAAAATTAAATCGCTCTGTATGCACACTCCCCGATATGAGTGCTTCCAGCGGTTGTTCTGACATAGTGTGATCACATAATGATGGGTCTTACTGCCTGTTTATGCGCGGTAGTTACATAGTCTTGAATAATAAAATGAATAATAAAATATCTAGTATGTGACATCACATACGAATACAACTATGACGCGGACTAAAAGTTAAATAAATTTACTTCCATATGTGGAATGCTCGTAAAAAGTTTGTAGAATAAAACCAGGAAAGAAATCCAGTTGAAGTTTTATAAGAGAATAACAGTAACAATCCTTACCCATGGAGGTGAAGCAACAAGACATCAAGACAAAAAATGAGATTTCTAAGAAGAGTAGGAAAATGTACAGGGGACGATCGGAAAAGAAGTGAAGATATAAGAAATGATTAAGGAATATGTAACCTAAATGAAAAATAAAGGAAAATAGGAGAAAATGGAGGGAACATGTAGACAATATGACCGGAGAAAGATTCCCGATAATGGCTCTCGATTGTAAAAGCACTAGAAGAAGAAAAGTAGAAAGATCACACAAGAGATGGAGTGCTGTAACAGGCAGTCTGCCTAATACGTGAAGAGAAAAAGAAGAAGTTACATTTGTTTATGTTGAAGGCCGACTGCTAATCCTTACATAGAGCGTTTGCTCTTTGCGGGTGTTCCTCGATTTACAGTTCATTTAAGCAATATTATTCAATAACGCTTCATTCTTGTTATAAAATTTATTATTATTTTTTATTTTTTATTATTTTATTATGAATTATAAAATTTCGCGTAAACAATTCCACGAAGGTAGTTTTAAGCGAGAGAGATTGGGTTGGGGGCAGCTGAGTTGTGCCAGTAGTGATGGGTTACCTCGACACGGTTCTGACAATATGAGTCAAGAGAATTAGGCAGTGAGCAGGACGTAGGTGACGTAAAGCGCCCATCATGGCTTTCGTTTTTATCGGCCGGAAAGGGCGCAGCATGTGTCAGCCTAGAACATCTGAAGAACAGAAAGCAAGATGCATCCAGGTCATCACGAAAGCGCTCGAATTTAGTGCGAAGCCTGATCGGAGAATCAGGAACGAGGATTCAAAATGAGTTTTAAATGTGGATACTGAATAGAACGTGCCGAATATAAAACAACGAAAAAATAAAGAACGACCAGCATTCTGACTGTGGTATGAGTCAGACAATAATATTCACGACTGTGATAATAAATCCACAAGGTAAGAAAACAGCCTAAGATCTGCGGACAAAGATACCGTTGAAGAAACAATGGACGGGTTCCAGTGGCCTGTGGCATTGGCTGGCCATTAAAGCTGCGGGTCCCTGATTTGGCAATGCACGTTGCTACGTGAGAATTGGCGATAGCAAAACATGATCCTAAGGAAAACATAAAGCACATCAGTTTGATGTAACATGCACATCTGAAGATGAGGCTAGAAGCCTCGAAATCGACCGCGTTATAACAAAATTGAAGATCATTTAATTGCAGTTCGAGGAGAGTTCATTCCTACACTCATTTTATCATCGACTGCGCTCCCTTGGTTCCAGTGACGATCGAAAGTTTAAATGTTTATGTAAAGTCTTTAGTTTTCTTATCTGTTGTTTTCGTTATCAAGTGGGAAGGCAGAACTACCTCTCTAGGTGACTTCATCATTCCTGAAGTCTGGCTAATCGTATCTAACAGATTCCCAACTTCCCTTATCAATTTCCTGTACTCTGTTCTGATCTGCAATTTGGATGCATGAGATATCAAATTGTTTGTGTGACAATTCTCGCTTTATATACCGTTGCTGTATTCACGATTGTGTGGATGAGATTCTCCTGAAAGTGTGTGTGTGTCTCAGTTCTCATACACTCTACACATTAGCATGAATAATAATCGTTTGGTTGCCACTTTCCCCTATGATCTTATAAATGTTATTTATACATTCTTCTGTCTTCAAAAACTCTGCTAAACGGTGACATTAAAACTGGATCCTTAATATCGACACACATCTCTTCTTTTATCGCGTTAGGAGGCAACTCCTTCTCGTTAATCGTATCTAACAGATTCTCAACTTCCCTTATCAATTTCCTGTACTCTGTTCTGGTCTGCAATTTGGATGCATGAGATATCAAATTGTTTGTGTGACAATTCTCGCTTTATATACCGTTGCTGATTTCACGATTGTGTGGATGAGATTCTCCTGAAAGTGTGTGTGTGTCTCAGTTCCCATACACTCTACACATTAGCTTGAATAATAATCATTTGGTTGCCACTTCCCCCCATGATCTTGTAAATGTTATTTATACATTCTTCTGTCTTCAAAACCTCTGTCAAACGGTGACATTAAAACTGGATCCTTAATATCGACACACATTTCTTCTTTTATCGCGTTAGCAGGCAACTCCTTCATCTGGTAGTCACCCTCAGTGAATTATTTCCAGCTGCCAACTCACTTCTCTGCGTTTAAAAGAGTAGTTCGTTTTTCACTCGCAAGGTTGATGCTTTTTGGAAAGTCTCCGAAAGTTGTTTTATCTTTTTCTGTCTGTGTATTTTGGCCGCACTGAGACCTGCTCATGAAGCGTAATGCGCAACGCACTAGATTGTGAAGTAGGGAGGTGAAGCACACCCGAATCGAATTCGAGTGGCGGGTTAACGGCCAATGGTCTGGTGTTCTGGCCAGCATGAGAGTGGTTTTAAGCGGCTCTCGCCGCCCATGTAGGCAGTGCTGGGCTCGTCCTCAATCCCCACCTCCAGAAATACGATATGCAAGTAGTTACATACATAGTTACACACAGTATAAAGTTTATACGGTTCACAGACGGACAGCGAAACGATTTCCCTTCCTTCGCGTGACATATGACTCTGGCGATGTGGCTACAAAGTTAAATAAAATACAGTTGCCAAAGTATGAAATCAGCGGACCCCATACGACGAGATAAAGAAAGATGAAGAGGATTTTTGACCCTATTGGAGACCTAAAATCTGTAACAATCACATGGATACCTTACAGAGCAATCTTGGTAAAACGCAGCTCAGGCAGTTAATGTATGGCACACAGAAAACAGTAGACAACGACACCCAGATTGGTGCCGTGCTTCTTGATTTCCGTAAGCATTTTAAAAACATCCGTCTTTCACTTAGTCAACAAAATATCTTAAGGAATAACGAACCAACTTCATGATTGGGCGCACAACTTCCTATATGACACAAACCAAAATGTAGGTCTTACCGTGCACAAGAGTAATTTTAGCGCGCATAGTGGATAACTGTGAGAGATCCTTGAGATCATTCACTGCAGATGCTGTTATACACTATATGATTAAAAGTATGCGGACACCCCCAAAAACATACGTTTTTCATATTAGGTGCATTGTGCTGCCACCTACTGCCAGGAACTGCATATCAGCGATCTCAGTAGTCATTAGACATTGTGACGGAGCAGAATGGAGCGCTCCGCGGAACTCACGGACTTCGAACGTGGTCAGGTGATTAGGTGTCAGTTGTGTCATACGTCTGTACGCAAAATTTCCACCTTCCTGAACATCCCTAGGTCCATTGTTTCCCAAGTGATAGTGAAGTGGAAACGTGAACGGACACGTACAGCACAAAAGCGTACAGGTCGACCTCGTCTATTGACTGACACAGACCGTCGACAGTTGAAGAAGGTCGTAATGTGTAATAGGTAGACATCCATCCAGACCATCACACAGGAATTCCAATCTGCATCAGGATCCAAGTACTATGACAGACGGGAGGTGAGAAAACTTGAATTTCACGGTCGATCGGCTGCTCACAAGCCACACATAACGCAGTTATATGCCAAACGACGCCTCGCTTCGTGTAAGAAGCGTAAACATTGGACCATTGAACAGCGAAAAAACACTGTGTGGAGTGACGAATGACGGTGCACAATGAGGCGATCCGATGACAGGGTGTGGATATGGCGAATACCTGGTGAACGTCATCTGCCAGCGTGCGTAGTGCCAACAGTAAAATTCGGAGGCGGCGGTGTTATGATGTGGTCGTATTTTTCATGGAGGGGCCTTGCACCCGTTGTTGTTTTGCTTGACACTATCACAGCGCAAGCCTACATTCATGTTTTAAGTATCTTCTTGCTTCCCACTGTTGAAGAGCTATTCGGGGATGAGGATTGCGCCTTTCAACACAATCGTGCACCTGTTCATAACGCACAGCCTGTTATGGAGTGGTTACACGACAATGTCACCCCTGTAATAGACTGACCTGAACAGAGTCCTGACCTGAATCCTATATAACACCTTTGGGATGTTTCGGAACGTCTTCTTCGTGCCAGGCCTCACCGACCGACAGCGGTACCTATCTCAGTGCAGCACTCCGTGAAGAATGGGCTGCCATTCCCTAAGAAACCTTCCAGCACCTGATTGAATCTATGCCTGCGAGAGTGGAAGCTGTCATCGAGGCTAAGGATGGGCCAACAGCATACTGAATTTAAGAATTACCGATGGAGAGTGCCACGGACTTGTAAGTAATTTTCAGCCACGTGTCCGATTACTTTTGATCACCGAGAAAAGTCGCAACGCCGCAAAATGGTGGCGGAATGCAAGGAGAACTGCATTGACCCCAATAGAAATCGATGTACTGTATTGGCATATAGTGACGGATATTCCCAGCATAGTTCAACTAAACAACTGGCCATCACTCGCTATGAACATTAATAGCTCTCTTTTACTCGGTACTGCGTCCGAAACAGTTTAAAGAGGATCGACCACATGAAACTAGTAGGAAAAGCAACTGACAGATTAACTGGAGGAGATTTTTCTCAAACTGTCCTTACCGAAAGAACATTATATGAAGTAGCTTACTAGTGGGTGCCGACAATTGTTCACCCAAGAACGTGCAGATCGCTCATGGAGACGTGCCGTAGCTTACGAAATCATCATTACATTTGTTCTTAAGTGTTACATTCCTTTCTGGGTGTCTCGCCAGGTACACTAGTTGCGACATAATTGGAGCAAAATTCACAGTGATTCAGTTAAGGTTTTTTTTAATATTCATTGTAGTTACAGACAACAGATCATACAGCAGGTAGTTCATCATCTTCAAGGCCAGATTAAAAACAATTTTGCAGTCGCTTCGAATCAACATATGTAAATACGGTACAGTCTTCTTCTTTTTTCTGCCCTTATCCCGTGTCACCACGTAATTTATTGGATTTGGCAACCTTCTGGCAGAAGGTGGCCAGATGCCCTTGACCGTCGCCATCGCTCCCCCTGAATTTTCAAAAACACTGAAACACTTATTTTCTACTTTCTGACCAAGAAGTCAAATACTAATTTTCGTAGATGTAGCTTTGAAACTGCTTCAGTAGTTCTGTAATAACAATTTATTTAAGAAAAATTTTCAGCCACTATTTTACACCCTTAGTAGTTGAATTTCCAAAACTTCTGAAACAGTGTTTCTTTTTTTTTGTATTTCTGACCGAGAAAGCAAATACCTATTTTAGTGGGTCTAGCTTCAAAATTGTCTTAACAGCGATATATTCTGAAAAAACATTTTATCCCGTAATTGACCCCCTTTTTCATCCCCTTAGGCACTGAATTTCCAAAATCACTGAAACACGTATTTATTGTGTTCGAAAAACCAAATATCAACTTTCGTTGTTTTTGCTTCAAAATGGCCTTGGTAGCGACAGACTTTAAAAAAAGCCTTTCATCTCTTTAGTGGTGGCATTTCGAAAAATGCCTTCTTATACTATGCTTACTGTATAAGATTAGCACCATCTCAAAATTTCAAATTTCTATCCTTAGCGTTTTGTACTAGATGATGATGTGTCAGTCAGGATACTTCCCTTTTATGTATAGAGATTTAAGTACCATATTCAAACTCCGTACAACAATTTGTGTGTGGTACTTACATTTTTACATAAAACGACGAAGTTGGTTTGGCGTACTACTTTCTGACTGTATCTTGTTTACAAATGTTGACTCCATGTGAATGGGAAGTTGTTTGTAATGAGGTCTTGAAAATGGTCATCATAAGCCAAAATTAATTATGTGGTGCAAAATCTGTGGTACGTAACTGAACCAGGTAGGTTTAATGTACGACACAGAGAAGATGAGAAGAATAGCAACGGATTTCGTTTCGATTTTTCTAGTAAGCACCAGAGTTTTAAGATCAGACTGCTGTGATAGTATCCAAAACAGCGTTGCGGTTGCGAAGGGCATTGTTGACAAAATTTCGAGAACTTTTTCGAAGAAAATGTCGACAAAATTCTGCTTCCTCTCGCATACATCTCGCCAAACAACCATGACGGGAAAATCAGAGGCGCACGGTCTGTCGTTCTCCTCGCGAATGGAACAGGAAAACTGCGAGGAGGGATTTTATTTATTTTTCTGGTGGGGGGGGGGGGGGGGGGGGAGGGAGGAGATGGACGGGATTATAACGGTAGCGGTACGGAGAAACCCTTCGCCAAGCAGCTTAGGGTGCCTTGCGGAGTATAGAAGTAAATAGACGGCGCACCTTCGCAGTGAACAAACACGTTCCTGAATGTGGCGGCTGCTCAAAGACGTGACGTAAGCCTTCCGTGCTGAGCAAACACAGTTCTGTTGTAGCAGAGCAAACTTATCACGTCAGCTTCGTTAGGCAAGACGTAATTCATCTTAAAGGACTTTATAGTGAAGCCACTCGCCAAATTCGGCGATGAAAATATCTCCCAGCACTAAGTTTCGTGTCTGACACATACTGACATTGTGTCACAGCTATATGTCGACTTGACCACGGAAGCTTGTTCGTAGATGTCTACCAGAAACGTGGCTAATGTGACTAGTGTTTTGGTCTACACCAGAACAGACATTGGAGTATAAAAGTGTTTTGCTTACGTATTAAGCATAGTTGCGAGTAGTTTCTGTAGTAGTAGTATAAAAACGGTGCTCAAATAAAAAGGGATTATAATTCTTAATACTTCTCCCTAATATAGAAAAGGTATCTATCACGAACCTCTTCCTGTTACTGATGAAAATCACCGACTGTTCTCGCCCACATTTTGAAGAATGGTATCATTAAGAGTGTGCACCCATTCTAAATGAGAAGAAACTTCACAATGACACTTAAAAACTAAAAATACACTCATTTGGCTCTTGTAGATCTTTGTCGAAATTGAGGCTCGTTCAGTAACCGTTGTCTAGTAGGCATGACGCGCTCGGTTCTTGACAGATAAGGAGTCTGTTGCGTGAGGAATTTTTATTCTTCCTTTTATTTTGTTCTTGCTGTATTCCGGTATAATTTCACAATTTGGATTCTATTCTCTAACATGACAGTTTCATTACAGATACTTAGCAATATTTTGCGCTATAACACAGCAACTTCTATCGTACAACCGCCATAACTCAATGAAAGATTACTATTCATAATACTCCATACCTGACACATAAAACTCAACGACAAGGATACCATAGCTTACAGCTCAGAGATATTTGAATACATTAATCTTTACATCCAAAGAGTCTAATACAATTTACTACATTCGTTAAATGTTTCCTGGATAAGCAATACAAATACTAATAATGACAATTGTTTAAAATTATGATCACAATTTAAAAGTATTTGGTAATAAATCTTGTGTTATTTTTATGTAACAGCTCTCTGTGTGAAAAGTGTGAGAATGATTTAGGTTCCTAGATTACAAAAGACACTTCCGTTGGATTGTGTCATAAATTTAATGTGAGTATCGTATACCGAGATAAGAGAGATAGAACTGACCAATTCCTCTTCATTGTCGAGATAATCTATGAGTAATGTCATACATATTACAAAACCACACGAAACAGACAGAATGGCGTGCTATGAAACGTTCGAGAAGAATTGAGACGCACGTATACCACAATTGCAAAACGCCTACTTGACAGCAGTACGATTACGTAAAAAGGTATGACGTACATAGCGTGCATTTATCGCGTTTACTGTAGTTGTGAGAGGTTGGTTTTTGGGTCTGCAGATATAAATCTGTTTGTTGTGAAAGTACTTTGCTTGATTGTGTCATGATGTACATAAATACAGTACATTGCAATTGTATGAAATCCCAGCTTTGACCTATCTCTGTTATCACAACGCCAACGAAACCTGAATCATTGTAGTGTGACGTCCATCATTGGCGTCGTATCTCCATTGTGTTTTAAAACTCTGCAAGCAGCGGTTCATCGCTGTGCGTTCTGCATCTGTGCACAGACACGTGGACAGCGAGAATTCCGCGCTTGTATTCAGGCCTGTATCTTAATTTGTACTCAGAACGGTAACACTAGTGTACAGCGTTTCTAGAGCACTGTAAAATAATATAGGACATTTCATCTTCATTGAGACTAATTTCATTGCAGTAAGGACTGTATTTAATGACGAAATTCAACTTAGTTATAGTATATGTTCCGCAGTACTTAGTGTCACACGCTTTAGGTAAAAATGCACTTACTTTTTTTTTATCTAGTCCCGACTTAAATCTATGCACTTTGCCGCATTAGGTGTTTACTGTAGACCTCATCTCTGAAGTACATTTCTGGGACATCTAAAAAATTTCCCGTACACTACTGTCAGAATTTCTTTATTAGACGGAAAATCATTTTCAGCCACAAATATCTTCAGATATTTGAACAAGTGGAAGTCACATTGCGTTTGGTTGGACGCTTCCGGTTTCTTCCGTTAGATTCGCTTTCGCTGTTGGACAAATATGAGAGATCGCAGGCGATGAGATGCTGTCACACCATTCGGAAACAGTGCCTTCTTATCGCACTTGCATAAAGTCTATGTTGGTTGAATATTGTCCTGGGGGGGGGGGGGAAGTATGGCATCGAGATGCAGGATTTCGCCAACACAGTGGGTGTCCTGTGACTGAAGTCAATAACTTTCGCCCTATCATAACCCATCTTCTAAAGCAGACCATCCTAGCTTTGGTCTACTGTTGTTCAGCCACTTACGGACTCACTGAACCTCCACCTAGATTGAGTCAGAAGTCACCGTTGAACACCGTAAGCTCCTAGTTTGAATGTGTTGGTGACATCTTCACAAGACACAATCCCACTTTCTTACATTAGTTGTGATTCAGATGAACGGTAGCAGAAGCCGAGAGAAGATAAACATCATTGTACAACTCGCCAAAGAAGAAACTTCGGAAAATTACGACAAATTCGCCTACTTTCTTAACTAAATTCGCTAGTTACTGTTTATTGTATGGCTAAAGAATCACTAAACCATCAACGTACCGTTCATGATTAGCTCCCAAATTAATTCTGAAAACATGTGTAACAGGATAACAAAAATACGTGCTATGATTCCACTAAAACAATTCCCCGTCGCGAGCTCGTCACCGTACCTTGGAGAATAGCATTTTCAATTTATGACAACTTATGCTACTGACTGAGAAGAACTACAATTAATTACCTACCATCACATTCGGTACAACAGGAAAAAATAACATATTGTGCATAATGGTTGTGCGTACGAGGTCTCGCAAGATAAAATAGTGCGCTGAAGTCTTGTCTCCAGATGCTTATCGTACATCTGCTAAGAAGGTGTGCATCGACAGTTGGGCGTTTATCACAAGAATATGTGAATAAGTAAAAGGAAACCAACTGGGGTGAAAATCGTTGGAACAATCGCTCTTATAATTTCTGCACAGCCATCAATCACGAGATTCAATTGCAGCAATCTTGCCCTGGAGGATAAAAACGTCCAGTAGAACAAAGATGTCAGCCATGAACAATCGTGACCAGTAGGTTAATTTGCAATGTCTCTTAGGCTATGAGCAGAAGGGGGCTGAGCAAGTGCAAGTGCTGGGGCAGTAGGGCAAACAACACAGCATGTAGATGAAATACGAAACGTCAGCATTTCCACGGAAATTAAGAAATTTGCTGACCGCAGGAAAAGCAATGTTCATTACTCGTTGAGTGACTGTTTCTCACAACTACACCATATAATCAAAAGTATCCGGAGACCCATTACTAGACATTAATGGCAGCTTTAACGTTTCTGGGGAACGGTATCAGTGAGGTGTCTGTGAAGCAATTGCAGGCCATTCTTCCTCAAGAGCTGGAACCACAAACGGTAGTGATCAGTGATATAAGGGTCTGGGCCGAGGTCGACGTTATACAGTTTGTGATCAAAAGTGTCCGAACACTTGGCTGAAAATGACTTACAAGTTCGTGGCGCCCTCCATCGGTAATGTTGAAATTCAATATGGCCTTGGCCCACCCTTAGTCTTGATGACAGCTTTCACTGTCACAGGCGTATGTTCAATCAGGTGCTGGAAGGTTTCTTGGGGAATGGCTGCCTATTCTTCACGGAGTTCTGCACTGAGATAGGTACCGCTGTCGGTCGGTGAGGCCTGGCACGAAGTAGACGTTCCGAAACATCACAAAGGTGTTCCATAGGATTCAGGTCAGGATTGTGTGCAGGCCAGTTCATTACAGGGATGTTCTTGTTGTGTAACCACTCCGCCACAGACCGTGCATTATGAACAGGTGCTCGATCGTGTTGAAAGATGCAGTCGCCATCCCCGAATTGCTCTTCAACAGTGGGAAGTAAGAAGGTGCAACTTCAATGTAGGCCTGTGCTGTGACAGTGGCACGCAAAACAATAAGTGGTGCAAGACCCTCCATGAAAAACACGACCACATCATAACACCACCGCATCCGAATTTTACTGTTGCACAACACACGTCGGCAGATGACGTTCACCAATAGTACTTGCAGTGGATGCTGATGCAGGTTGGAATTCTGTGTCTGGATAGATGTCTGGCTATTTATTACACATTACGACCCTCTTCAACCGCAGCGGTCTCTGTCAGTCAACAGACGAGGTCGGCCTGTACGCTTTTGTGCTGTACATGTCCCTTTACGTTTCTGGTTCACTACCACATCGGAAACTTAGACATAGTACGTGAGTTCCGCGGAGCGCCCCATTCAGTTCTCTCACGATGTCTAATGACTACTGAGGTAGCTGATATGGAGATCATGGCAGTAGGTGGCAGCAAAGTGGACCTAATATGAAAATCGCATGTTTTTTGGGGGTGTCCTGATACTTTTGATCGCATAGTGTACCTCATCCCACAGGTATTCCACTGGGTTGAGGTCTGACGCTGAGCAGCCCAGTCCAATTTCATTTCACAAATGTTATTGTCAACAAACTACTGTCCAACATATGCTGTTTTATGACAATGTGCACTGTCATGCTCATGCAAACAATCTTCGTCCGTGCGCAGTACACAATGCTGTAAAATGTCATCGCGTCCTCCTGCATTTCATATTTTCTTAAGCGCAATATGAGGACCATACCGCAACGACGAATAACACCCCCACTCCGTAATCCCACCTCCCTCTTACTTCACTATTGGCATTACACATGACGGCAGGTAAAGTTATCCAGGCTTTCACGAAACCCATACTCATCCATCGGATTGCCTCAGGATACAGCTTGATGCAACACTCGCTATCTTTGGTTTTCAGTAATCCACACTCCAGAGGCGTCGTTCTTTATATCACCTCAAGCATCGCTTGGGATTGGAGAAAGAAGTATGTGCCCTGTGAAGAATTGCTAGACCATTGTAACCCATTCATTTTAACTCCCTACGCGCAGTCGTTGTACTAGTTGGACTGCTGATTCCACTTTGGATCTCACGAATTCTGTCCACTGTTTCCACGTTGTTTTTTTACAACCGTCCTCTGCTCGAAAGTGCCTGTCCGTCAGTACATGAGGTCTTCTTGGCATTGGTTTAGCTGTGGCCATTCGTTCGCGTTTCCACTTCACAATAACAACTGTTGAATTGGTTAGCTTAGAATGGAAATGGAAAAGCCGTGTGGCTTGGGTCTCCCGTCGGGTAGACCGTTCGCCTGGTGCAAGTCTTTTGAATTGACGCCACTTCGGGACTTGCGTGTCTATGGGGATGAAATGACGATGATAAGCACAACACAACACCCAGTCCCTGAGCGAAGAAAATCTCCGACCCAGCCGGGAATCGAACCCGGATCCTTAGGTATGACATTCCGTCGCTGTGACCGCTCAGCTACAAGGGGCGGACAGAGATTGCAAGTTTTCTTTTACTCAAATAAAACGAAAGCCTAGTGCGCATTAGAAGACACTGAGCCCTCCCACTGACTCATTGTGCTGTGGCTGTTTCTCTATTGACAACCCACTACTCCCAGCCTCTTTCCCGCAGGTCACGGAACAGACTCCTGATTCAGTTCATACGTGCCACTCTGTACGAAACAGTGTAAAGTGCATGTCAAAAGCGCAAGTAGTTTTACAGGTGCTTAACGTTATCATATCATCTATTTTTTTTTTTTAAAAAAGAATTCTCTCTCGTCTCTTCTATTGTCTGCTGCATAGCCTTCAGTATGGCAAACTTACATTGTAAAACAGATTTTGCACATTTCACGGGGTTTATTTGGTCACGTTAAAGCAAGGGAGTGGGAACTATATACAAATAACGAAAATATAGTGATGCTGAGCACCTGAAGTTTTGCTTCCATTTTTTAATAAAATCACATTTCATGACGGCGTATGTCTCCTGTATTGTTTTATGTTTCACGGTCTCAGCTCCAGTGCGACTCGCAATGGACAAAAGCGGAACATTTAATTTTTTTAAGAAAGAATTTGTAGGGATTAAGGTCGATAACCGAATTCTACAAATAGTGGATGATAACGTAACAGTAGATATTAGAGCAAGTTATCTTAAGCTCAGTAATGATAACGTAAGATAACCCACTTAACACTGTCAATATACAGCTAAAATATGCTCTTGGTTGACAGAAACGCAATCAAATGACATTTAACACTGAAATGTACGACCAAGCTGCTTGACTCTGCGGATGAATCGAAGAATGTCGATAAAAAAATGGCACAGTTCGAATTCAAAAACACTGCCCTGAATTTGGAACCTCTTATCAATTACTTCACTATTTTTTATCAAAACCATTATTTACTCAGAAATTAAATTACACTTAGTGTACTAGAGAGCCAGATACTTTTCAGTACAACATTATGATACTGCAGCTGATTGACCGTGATGCAAACTTCCAATAACTCTGCCATGAAGTAAAAAAAAAATACGTGAAAAATAACTATCGTAACTGCCGTTCATAGATTATGCATGAAATTCTAGTGAATAATACAATTTCAGACAATATAATTACAAACTGAACTAAAAAAAAATTAAAATTTCATTATTTACTGTTTTATGGTCGTTCACTGAGTTCAGATAGGACAGAATTCCCAACGATTAATGGTAACTGCATATACACATTGTTTACATTTCTTTCGAGGTAAAAAAAAAGTTAACTTTCCCTGTGTCACCCTTTTTTTCTTCTTCTTCTTCTTTGTCTACTTCTTACTATTATTATTTGTATTACTTCCATTGCTATTACTGTGGATGTCTGAAGTCTTACATGTGTGTGAGACTGGTACTTTCAGTAGGCACAGGAGCGTATGCTATTTCGAACTTTCTGTCAGATTAAAACCGTATGTTATCAGAACTAGATATTCCAGTCTGGGCTGTGAGTCGAGTCGGATAGCTCAATCAGTAAGAGCATTATAAGCGAAAAACCCAGTTCAAAGTTCTTTCTGATTCCAGTTTTTGCCCAACACACAGTTTTAATCCGCAGGGAATTACCACTTGTGTAGTTTACAATGGTTGATAAGTAATTAAGAAAATAATGATCCGTCACCTCTCAGTTAATTATTTGAGTGGAATTAAGTGTTATGATGACATATTTTAATTACATTTCTCAAACTGGGGCAACTGCCCATTTATTTTTGTTGCTCCCAGATTAATTACTCTAATTAGCATAGCTAATTAAAATTGCCAGATTTTAGTGAATTATTTGTAATTAACATATTCGGTTGTTGTAAATTTATTCTACAAACTAGACAATGCAATAAATCCGTCACAACGTAAATGGTTTGCTGAAAGTTGCATTAACGGAGAGACACCATATAAAACTGATTGAGAAAGGTTGCTCATCCTGAAGGAAGTATGTCACAAAAGCCTCCTACTGCAATTCTTTTTCTCTTTTCACCCGGTGATTCTGACCAGGTACGATTCATAGAGAGACGGGTTTCTAAGAAGAGTGAAGCGTTTCGTTACGGGTCTTTTAGAAAATACGAGAGCACTGCAGAGATAATCTCTAGCGGCATACTTCAAAAGAGAGGCGTTGTCCGTGACGGAGAAGTTTACGATTGCAATTCCAAGAGCGTGTAACACGGGGAGTCTAGCAACGTATTACCAACTCCCATAACAATAACAACAAATGACGATGATGAGTTTCTCGAGCTCATATGCGGTTTTAGGGATATCGCACTTCCCGCACATCATTCACTGATAGAACAGGAAAGCAGGAAATGATAGTAGTACCTGAAGTAAACTGCGTAAGTATGTGGAAATAACGAAATAACATGAATCTACAGAAAACGTATCTTTCTTCGAAAGTGTCAAGTTTATTTGAGATGGAAGGAAGCAGCCGATGTAGGATTCGTCGTAATAACTATATGGCGCTGCCTCAAATCGACAAATCTGGCTTATGTACCCTAGACAGAGGACACGAATACCACACCGTATATCAGATGCAGCGATGGTGGAACCAGCATAATAGTTACTCTTGGTCTCACACGCGTATGACATAAAACACACGTCTTTAACGTGACTCAGACATTATTCTTCAGCATAATAGTTACTCTTGGTCTCACACGCATCTGACATAAAATACACATCAATGACGTGACTGAGACATTATTATTCGTAGCTTTTAGTTTTGCGAGACATTTACAGCTATCTCCGGCATCAGACTGCCACACTTTGGCGTCGCTCATTTACAATCGCTACTTGCGATCGCTTACCTCAACAAGTACCACAGATCCGCTACCTGGTCTAGGGCGATGAAAGACGTAGCAAAGTTAAGGAAAGCTACAAAAATTTATTTCATTTGACGTGTCTCTAAACTGCTTTGTTTGACTGCTAATCTGATATATGTTTGTCCTGCATTCCAAATCTAGCCCACTAGCTATGTGACGTGAGCTCTTTGAAAAATAAGTATTCATTTTTTCGTAGCCTGCAGTCACAAATACCGTCACAAATTTCATATTAAACTACAAGTGCATGTTTCTAACTCACAGTTTTTGGTTCAAATTGATTTATTTTATTATTTAGTTTGCTCTATTTGCACAATCTCACCTATAATCAGTGGCCTTCCAAATAGAAACCCCAACTAAAAGCAGTCTGTTTTTATTCAAAACGTTCGCAGCGTATTCTGTAAAAAGGTTTGCTCATCAAAAAACATTCTTTTTTTCTGTGCTATTCTTTTATTTTAAACTGAGACTCAATTTCTTAACTGACTTTTTATACAAACAATAGAGCTTCTGCAATGCTTGTTTCAAATCCTGTGTTACGGAATTCTTGAATCCTGTCACGAAATGAACGTAAAGCATCAGTAGCGACTTTCAGGTTCACTTCAACCTATTGCCATAGTTTACTTATACTGTTGACACGTTGTAAAACCTCATACCACACGTGCATTTCAACAATAAACTCAAAAGTTAACATTTCCTTCAAGACTGCTTCACAGTCGCTAGGAGTTTCTGAATCACCAGCTCTATTTTTCAGGTCACTCACGCTTTCGACGACGTCATCAAACTGCTAAAATATCGGTTTTACAGCTCCGATTCTACTTTCCCATCGTGTTTCAGACAGAGGTTTCACTGTCAATTTCAGTTAAGTTTAAATAAGATCCCAACGCTTGCTTGATTTTGTAAAAAGCACATAAACTTTATTGATGAGGCCGAAAAATGTTTTAGCTGTTGTAGAATTATTAGACGGATCTGGCTAAAGCAGATTGCAACAATGACATCCACAGGTCGTGAACAAAGCTCGTCGATTAATATTAAGTATTCTTGTTCTAACACCTTTATTAATGCCAGCCATATTGGCACCATTCTCATATCCGTGACCTCGACATTGCGGATGTCTAGGAAATTGTTTTATTGTTCCTTTAAAATGGCATTTGTTAAATACTCTCCCGTTGTTTCAGCGACGTCAATAAACCCAACGAAATGTTCCTCTACCTCTCCAGTTGAGTAATTACAAAATCTTAGTATTATTGACATTTGTTCCACAAGGCTCGAAAACCTGGTACAATCGAGCATGAAGGCATAATATTTTTCTTGTTTGACTCTGTCTATAATTTCGTTGATAACAGATTTGGACACTAATGTAATTAATTCATTTTCGATGTCGTGGGTTAGATAATGCTGACGAATTTGCTTTTCATTAATACGGATGATCGGACGTGGGACTGAACCATCGTCTTCCCGAAAGCGTGATACGTTGCAGGTGCTCTTTTAGTGTTAGATAATATTTGGATAACAATTTAAATAGGTCTATGAAATTTCCAGTGTTTCCGCTGTCGTTCTGGTTAAGGGATTTTCGATGCTCTCTAAACACCAGATTGTGTGAAGCTAAGCATTTCATAATATCGATCATTCTTTCAAAAAAGTTATACCAATACTTTTGTGATTCCCTAATCAATCTCTCGTTTTCTTTATCTACCGTTTTTCCGTATTTGCTTCCTTTACAGAATACGCAGATCCTTACAGTCACAACATCCTTCTTTTACTGTTTCTGCAAATGTGAAAAAAGTAGCCTTCAACAGGTTTCCCTAGGTTTTGTTGGGGACCATTTTGAATTAAATCATGATACTGCGAATCTGTTAATAGAAATACCCACTTTCCCGAATCTAATTCTATAAATGACTCTCCTATGTGAACATTTTACTCTTCATTATCACTTTTGAAGTCTTTATTCGGCTCACATTCTCAGATCAGAGCAGTTTCACCCAACTCTGATGCTGTGTCAGAAAGGGTAACAGATTCATTTGACCCTGAAGCTGGTTCTGTTTCAGAAACTAAAGACGCTTGGATAAGAGCTTCATCGGAAGTCACTGGAGCAGTTACACCTGAAGTTTTTTTAAGAAATGTCATCATGCTCGAACTCATAGCTTTGTTGTATGTAATCGTCTCAGCTTTTCATTTTCATTTTGATGCGCCGGATTCCCATTTTCCCCCCGTGTCCCTGTCTCTTGAGGGCCCTCCAGACATGATGACCTAAAAAATATTTTGTGCTAAGTACGTTGATAAGTACAGTAGGACACTTAAAGTTCAGAATGTCACAGTATAGAGCGAATAAGCTGTGTGATTATCATACGTGGCAGAATATTTTTTTGTACTCTTTCATGTATGATAGCAGGCAAATAAACAAGCGATTTTCATACGTGGCAGAATAATTTTTTTAATTCTGTGATGTATGACAGCAGCCAAATAAATACGCTGAGAAATGTGTTTGTATACTTACAATCGGAGGGATTCCTTTAGTGTGTATGACTGATATTGGTACAACCACACCTTCAGAGATAAAAGACTTATTCACTTGTACCAGTTCAATAACATGAAACGAGAATGAATTGTCACTAGGTAGGATTGGTTCCAGAGAGCTGATATAACTGGCAAAGACAATGCTCCTGCCTGTATTGTCTCTTCCACAGAGCGCTGTTTCGTTTGCTTGTTGTCGGCTTGAAGTGTCAATACGGAAACACTGTACCTATCAAGCGAGCTGTGAATATGGAATAAAGAAAAGTAAGTGTATTTTCCATTTAACATGTATCTTTCTTTAATATGGAAATCAGTTTCTTAAGTATTAAATTTAATAATTTATTTTACAAATTTTTTTAGTCTCTATGAACGACTTTGCAACAGTCTCCCTCGAGTTCCACGCGTTACTGCCGTCTAGTGCGCATGAGCTGATTTGCGACAGGTACATCCCGCGCGAATCGTCTAATGTTATAGGCCTAACCAGAACCAGTGCACGCTTGGCGCGCTGCCGCATAGGAGTACACCTTAGATTCAGTTTGTAATGGGGCTTAACTATCATAATGTTGCAAGGCGACCCTCTCGATAAATACTACTACATTCGTACCGAAATAGAGATGGACAACTAAGTAGCTAAAATTTTAACAGTTTAATCAACTTTTTTGCGAGTCCCCCACAGGCACGAGGCCGTCAGCGGTCGCCGGCGCCTAACGCCGCCACTGAAAAAATTTAACAGTTTCTTACCTCTCTGTGAGCTAGCGTCTTTAAGAAAAGGCTGTATAATACGACACGCAGTATTACGGCTTGCAGTAAAATGACAGCTTTCAGTTTCGCTAGCAAAATTTTCGGAAAAACCGTCCAAATCGGTTATTCAAGTTTGTGCCCACTTGACACTGTCCTCTGTAACAATGTTCCAGACCTGAATACGTATCGGAACATTTTACCGACGCTTTCAAAGTAATGGGAGATTCATCCATCTTCTATAAAGACTGGATTTCGATTCTCGAGAGTTAGTCAGCGAAGCCAGTCTCTCATCTGCAGAAAGTAGGACTGCGCTCATTTTTGGCTGAATGAGACAAACTATCGCCAGTTGTAGCGTTGTTACTGCCATTATACGTATAATTAGGCACTTACCATACTCAATTACTTTTAGTATTCTACCAAATTACGGGCTCTAAGAAACCAAACTGTAAATAATGGTATCTTTACATATTTGGAGGACTAGAGTAAACATACAGCGTCGTCATATAAGTGCTGATTGTTTCACAAAATGCCTTTCATACAATCTACGTAAGCCACTGCTAGGTCGCTCAGCTTACTGTTCTGAGATTCAGTCATCGTGTACAGTCTCCATCCCCTCCACAAGACATTCTCATAGAATAAAACTGTATTTTATTAGTCAGAAACAACTTAAACGGAAAACGTATTGTCTGATAGACAGGTTGGTCACTAATAGTTTGGAACGCTTTTAACAATGTTGCAGGGTAGAGTGTGCTGAGGAATAACTTATATGAAAAAAAATCGATACGTTCCGCCGTTTCCGAGCAAACAAGCATTAAAGTTAGCCAATCAGACCGTTGGACTCACAAATTCAAGCAGCCCGCCAGAGCCGGTGTCGCCAAACGTGTGCTTCGTTTGATTTCCTAAAACTGAATGAGAGAGCGATACAAAAGATGAACATGGGACACTAGTAACTACTGAATCTGAGCAGTCTCCGTGCGCTATCATTTACGCTGCAGAGCAACTGACTCTGGCGGGCCGCTTGAATTTGCGCGCACAACCTTCTAATTGCCTAATTTCAGTGCTAATTTCCCAGCACAACCTACCCTGCAACACACTTATGAGATTTTCAGATTTTTCCGACCCCCTCAAAAAATCGTCTTCTGAGTATTTGATTGTAATATGTTTAGCTACATCGCTTCTTCGATGCGTATACAATATTATGTTTGTGCATTGAAGACATTCTTCATCAAAGACTGATAATTCTGAGTAGGGTAAGGCAGTACAATTTCGATATAGGTATAATTCCGATCAACATAAGGTTCGCGCCATTTTTCAGTTTCGTAGTCTTTGGACCCTTGCCTTTGCATGGCGTTGCGGAAGGTTTCTACAGCTCACCCTGTCTTTCCCCTGAATACGACAGATTGTGCTACAGAGATAATATTTTTTTTCCTGAGAGGTAAGTGAAGTTACACAGTTTTATGCGCTTTTATAAACTGATCAGTTTCCATGTGCTTGTAAATTCTGTATTAGTAAGGTTGGAGACTTGTTTTCCTTTCCGGCGTGTTCTGAGGCATCTATAAAAAAAAGACGGTGTGACATGTGCTGCCGTCCCTTGGCACAGTTCAGTACTATTATTTACTCAGGATTTCACTGTAGCCAAAGCTCATTTCAAACCAGAAAAAGGTACAATTTCGATAGCCCAGTAAAATTTCGATCAATGCAGTTCTTTAGTTTAATCCGTCAAGACTAGTTATTGTGTCCTCATTATACACTATTACTACAAATAAGTTCTCTACATTTAAATATATTTTGTCTCGTGAGTTTTCAAAGAAAATCCATATTTTTTTCGCTTACAGTCCCTGAAAGCAACCAAAAAAGAAAATTTACAATGAATGGATTCCAAATTCATTACATGAGGCAATAAGAGCCTTCTAACTGCGTCAGAATTATACGATATTCCTTTCAGCACCCTGCATCGTAAAGTACAAATTAAAAAGAAAATACAAGCTGGATTACCTCCTACTATAGAAAACAGAATTGGTCCTCCAGCGGTATTCAGTTCTGAAATGGAAGATGCTTTGGTTCAGAAAACTTTATTTCTAGAACAGCGACGATTGGATATATTGCCACTCCAGTTAAGAAGAGCTGCATTTCGGTTGCCTGTGAAAAATAATTTGAAACCTCCATGGAACTTAGGAAGCAAGGTTGCTGGAATCGATTGACATAGGGCATTTATTAGGAGACACACTAAGCATAGCCTGCAAAAACTCGAGGGTCTCTCACGATCCAGAGCTGAAGCCTTAAATAAAGCGAGAGTAAGTAAATATTTCCAGAATTTGGAAAAAATCTTAAAGGAATATGATTTGTTTGATAAACCGGAGTCTATTTGTAATATGTATGAGTTCAGCTTTTTCTTAACAACAGACCCCTAAAAATAGTCGTAAAGGTAAGCGAGAAATTGTTTCGCTAACTAACGTGGAATGAGAGTAAAATGCGACTGTTGCTGCATGCATGAATACATCCGGTACGTATTTACCACCAGTGGTAATTTTCAAAGGACCGAGGAAAGCTCCTGAATTTCAAAATGGGTTACCTCCTGGCTCCATTGAGGAGATGAGTGAATCAGGGTACATTAATGAAGAAATCTTTAAGAAATACAAAAGAGTGGTTAGTATTACAGTTGTTATGGACGACCATGGCAGCCATACCACCTTGGATGATGTAGAGTACTGTCAGGAAAAAGGGATAGAACTTTCGGAATTGCCTCCACACAGTACACTTTTAATACAGCCATTACAATTAAGTTTCTTCAAGTCTCTGAAGGCTCAATATCACAGAAATGCAACTGAGTGGATTCGTAACCCCCAATGAAACCACTACAAAGCCAAGATTCTGTACTATTTCCTGTGATGCCTGGAGTAAAACTGCATCTGAATGGTGTGCAATCAAGGGTTTCCAGTGCACAATAATAATGCTCTTCTGCAAAGATGTTGTTCCTGAGGAGAAATTTGCATCTTCAACGTTGTTCGAGGCTCCTGCTTCTTCAGCCTCAAAGAATCAAGCTACTACCAGAATTCTGGACGAGGTGCGCATATCTTTAAAAGATGTAACCGAAGACCACGGAAAATCCGTAGGACCAGCATCCAGTACAATTTCTCAGCACGATTATGTCAAGGACATTGCCAACTCCAGAGAGAAAGGTATCGTCTCGAAAAAGGAAAACACAGACATCAATTCGACTAACTTAAGGTGAAAACCTGGAAAACCACCGCAGCAAGACAAATATCTTCAACAGGCACCAAACACAGAAGTAAACAAATGCAACAAGAACAATAAAAAGAAATGTAATACTAGGAAAAATGATGGAAGAAGTGTTAAAAGCGTAAAACCGCCAGTAAACAACGAGAATAACTGTGGATTCTGTTTCTTGCATTATTATAGTGCTGAATCATTGGCAAAGGGTGACTGGATTCGCTGCTTTCTAATGTTTGGTACCACGAAGTTTCCGTCGGCGCCCGGGGTAAAAGTGCTTTTTATGTGGAAGGTGACAATGATCAGAATTGTACTAAGATGTGATCACAATTGTACCTAGTGTGGTACAATTTCGAACAATTTTACTCAATTCTGCAACCTTTCCTTGTGTTTAAAGCAAGACTTGAAATGGTGTAAAATTTGTGCTGTACATTCATTAAACAACATAGAACAAGTGCCATAATTTAAATTATTTCTTTCCTCAACGTGTTTTCAGTTGCAATAGCATTTGTCCGAAATGAGCGAAATTGTACCAACTTACCCTATTGATTAAATTTATACGTCAGCAACCATGTATCACCTTGAGTCAAGAATGGTGATCTGCCAGTATCTAAAAGCATTGATTGAAGTGTGGCAAACTACTGTTACTATTATTACAATCAGAGTACTGGGTCAGACAAAATTAGAAGCTTGATGTATGATTTAGCGACTCAATATAAGCTCACTCAGTGACTCTCCAGACAGCGCAGGTATAGCGAGAAAATTGGTCCTCTAGAGCAGAGCTTCCCAAAATTTTCCTCTGATAGAGTGCTCTGAAAATCCTATTGGTGTGATGGAACACCTTGCTTATTTTGAAAGTTAAAAAACGTTTATGAATAAAAAAACGTGTTTTATTCAGTGATTACTTTGATCACTTCAATTTCAAATCATTATTAATAAAACAGAAGTCATAGTAAAACAATTTAAAAAAATTTGTATCGTCAAGATGTCGGAAAACTGCCCCATTATTGATGGTTTTTCGTAGAGCACTTAGCCACTTCCCCGGAAAGTCATTGTTCCGCGGAACACAGTTTGAGAAACACTGCTCCAAAGCTACATCACTGCTCAGCGAACTGGAAGGTTATCAGACTGCCTCTTGACGAATGGCCAATATTGCTATAGTTAGAAAAATAATCAGGATTTACCATGTCGTCTGTGCTACAGGCGATCATACGAAAGTAGAAATAATTTAAAATAAAATACTAGCGCGCTGTCAGGTTCAACTGTTTATAAAAGCTTTACTACAGTCGTTTTATCGTAAGATCTACCACTGAGCACCATCCTCTCAAAATACTGTCAGTTGGATCTCATTTATTCAGCTACATTTATCAAAACGCCGCATTATTCAACGGTGCACAAACCCACACCAAAGTGATACGAATCATTCTACCTTGACAGCTCACATACGTCTCTCACAATTTTGAAAAGGCAAAAGAATTTTTTTTCATTTTTTACCAGATGCTTTTCTTTTATTGTGGTTTATGTCCTTTATCAGCAAAAAAAATGCGAAATTGTGTAAGTCCATCTTTAAAATTTAGTCCTCCACAGACAAAATCCACAAAAATTCTCTCTCTTCCTAACCTGAATTATTTATCACGTTCTTTACGAGAAAGTGTTTCTGACCTCTGCTAAACAGCTCAGCTGGACAATCACAGTGTTCTTTTTCCATTTCGTTGCCTCCGAACAATAAATGAAGAGTGAGTTACAGTTTCTTCAGACACTCTGTAGAACAATGGTCATAGGTACGATTTCTTTACACTTACAATCTCGTATGGCTTTCGTTACCTTGCAAACAGTTTCCTGTAGTAAATCAATTTGCTACATCAACTCAAAATACATTATTTATACACATACCAAAAAAGTTTTGCTTCACCCCGGTTGCCAGAACTCCTGAAGATAGACGGTGACTGTGGATATTGTATCACAGACACAGTCCCTTTAGTCGGCCGCTGTGGCCGAGCGGTTCAACGTGCTTCAGTCCGGAACCGCGCTGCTGCTACGGTTGCAGGTTCTAATCCTGTCTCGGGCATGGATGTGTGTGATGTCCTTAGGTTAAGTTAGGTTTTAGTAGACCTAAGTCTAGGGAACTGATGACCTCAAATGTTAAGTCCCATAGTGATTAGAGCCATTCGAACCATTTGAACCACAGTTCATTTGACTGCTCAGAGATGTCACTAAACCCGCCTAAAGATGTAAACAACCATGCATGAGCAGCGTATATTAGATGGAGGGGGTCCGACCGTCGATCAATTCCAGTTATTGCACCAGGAAGGAGGTATACGACTCGTGTTGTCTGTACTTCAACAATGCCTACATCTACATCTACATCTACATACATACTCCGCAATCCACCATACGGTACGTGGCGGAGGATACCTCGTACCACAACTAGCATCTTCTTTCCCAGTTCCACTCCCAAACAGAACGAGGGAAAAATGACTGCCTATATGCCTCTGTACGAGCCCTGTTCTCTCTTATCTTATCTTTGTGGTCTTTCCGCGAAATGTAAGTTGGCGGCAGTAAAATTGTACTGCAGTCAGCCTCAAATGCTGGTTCTCTAAATTTACTCAGCAGCGATTCACGAAAAGAACGCCTCCTTTCCTCTAGAGACTCCCACTCGAGTTCCTGAAGCATTTCCGTAACACTCGCGTGATGATCAAACCTACCAGTAACAAATCTAGCAGCCCGCCTCTGAATTGCTTCTATGTCATCCCTCAATCCGACCTGATTAATCGACGTGACTGTGATAAGCGCTACACCACTAATGGAGTATTCAAACATACGGGATTCTTTTCCCTATTCATCTGCATTAATTTACATTTATCTATATTTAGAGTTAGCAGCCATTATTTACACCAATCACAAATCCTGTCCAAGTCATCTTGTATCCTCCTACAGTCACTCAACGACGACACCTTCCCGTTCACCTAGACGATCAATATCGCGGTTCGATCGCGTCCGCATTGTTACTTTGTGAGAGGAAGGGCTCTCAACAAAGGAAGTGCCCAGGCACCTAGGAGTTAAAGGAAGGTAAGTTGTTCGGACATGGAGGAGATACAGAGAGAGAGGAACTGTCGATGACATGCCTCGCTCACGCCGCCTGAGGGCTGGTACTGCATTGGATGACCGCTAACTACGGATTATGGCTCGGAGGAACACTGACAGCAACGCCACCGTGTTGAATAATGCTTTTCGTGCAGCCACATGGCGTCGTGTTACGACTCAAACTGTGCGCAATAGATAGACGGATGCGTAACTTCACTCCCGACGTCCATGGCGAGGTCCATCTTTGCAACCACGACACCATGCAGCGCGGTACAGATGGGCCCAACAACATACTGATTGGACCGCTCAGCATTTGTATCACGTTCTCTTCACCGATGGGTGTCGCATATGCCTTCAACCAGACAATCGTCGGAGACGCGTTCGGAGGCAAACCGGTCAGGCTGTGCGCCTTAGACATACTGTCTAGCGAGTGCAGTAAGGTGGAGGTTCCCTGCTGTTTTGGGGTAGCATTATGTGGGGCCGTTGTACGCCGCTGGTGGTCATGAGAGGTGCCTTAACGGCTGTACGATACGTGGGTGCCATTCTCCAACCGATAGTGCAACCATATCGACAGCATATTGGCGATGCATTCGTCTTCATGGACAACAATTCGCGTTCCTATTGTGCACGTCTTGTGAATGACATCCATCAGGATAACGACATCGCTCGACTAGAGTGGTCAGCCTCTTCTCCAGACAGGAACCCTTTCGAACATGCGTGGGATAGATTGAAAGGGCTGCTTATAGACTATGTGACCCAGCAACCACTCTGATGGATCTACGCGGAATCGCCGTTGAGGAGTGGGACAATCTGTACCAACAGTGCCTCAGTGTAGTTGTGGATACTATGGCACGATGAATACAGTTATGCATCAATGCAAGACGAGCTACTGGGTATTACAGGTACCGGTGTGTACAGCAATCTGGACCACCACTTCTGAAGGTATCGCTGTATGTTGGTATAACATGCATTGTGTGGTTTCATGAGCAATAAAAAGGGCGGAATTGGTGTATATGTTGATAAGTATCTGTGCAGGTTCCGGAACTCGCGTAACCGATGTGACGTAAATCTTTTTTTGATGTGTATTCACTATCTTTCAGTGATATAGGTTTCGTTGAATATCAGTTTCCAGTGGAATACTGTAGGTATCTGTTGGTCAACTGACGTGACTTCATGTCGTAAGTTTCCACCGACCACATCAGTACTGTCAGTTTTAGCAGAGGCCAAAATGCCATCTCTACGATCTTTCTTCTTCATTTGCATAAATTCAACAACTAAATAACTAAATTCGGTTTAGATGGTTAGCTCTACTGCTATTATTTACCGCATTATTTATCTATACCTAACACTTCCTTTCATAACTAATTGTCAAACCAAAAAGTATCTAAGGTTGGGCACTTTTATTTATAAAAGTCATGTAAGGCAATGTGCCTGTACAATAATATCGTAACACGCACAATGACATGGTTGAGTGTACAGGGATTTGACAGGAACATGGGACCACCAAAAACACAGTACGGTGTAGGAAACTTGTTGGCATCCAAAACAGCTTCCATTCGTCTCGGAATGGGTGAATACAGGTCCTGTATGGTTTTAAAGGGAATTTTGTATCATTTTTCCTGCAAAATAATGGGATGTTAAGGGAACGATGACTGAGCGGTCACGCACCTTCGCACCTTTCTCTCCGAAGCAGACCACAAAGACTCAATAATATTGAGATCTGATGCCTGTTGTGCGGGTTGGGAAAGATGCAATAATTCAACCTCGTGCTCACAAAATCAGTTCTGGACGATACAAGCTGTGTGAACAGGAGCCATATCGTCTTTTAACACAGCATCGGCTTTGAGGAAAAACATTATCAAGGGGTGGACCAGACAAGCGAGAGCAATCATGGAATACCATGCTTTGGCTGCCGGATCATCACCAAATCTCCGCTATGCCCTATTGGGCCGTAAGCTCGGTTAGAATACGGAAAGAATTTGAGACAAGTCTCGTCCGGCCAAATGACTTTCTTGCATTGCTCCATAGTGCAGCTTTTACGGCTTCGGTACCGCGTTTTCCTGTTACGGGCATATACTTTACTGATCAGTAATTTTGGAACTCCCCTTGCCAAGCATTTCCCTGCAAATGATGCTTCCTTCGAAATGTTTTGGTGCTGACAGGGTTCCTGTCGTCCTCTACTTCGTCACAGTCCTCTTCAATGACCGTGTGTGACGATCACTCAACAGTCACTTTTGTCCGCGTCCTGATTCGGCAGATGAAGTTTTTCCCCTTCTCTGTGTGTGGTATAAATCTTCGATGTGGTGACTCTAGAAAAAAATCGACGGCTTGTCCCCATTCAAATTATTTAGTTCCTGCATACCGTAATCACAACGAAACATGACACTATTCTGGCACGACCGACAACTGCAACGTGTTGAGGACTTCGTACATGTGCCGTTCCTAGACGAATAAGACAGCGCAACCTGCAGGCTTGGCTGTCATCTGCGTTTATGTTCAAACATGCACTTCTCTAGTAGTTTCCTAATTTTCGTGTAGCCCCTGTATCTTCAATGCCGAAAGGACAAAGATACCTAGTGACAATTAGTGTATGGCTCCTGGGAAACGCTGCAACGACTGACTTGCGGCGGGAGTGTTTCGTGGGAGGAGGAAAGGGGACGGGACCGGGGGATGGTAGGGAGGAGAGGGTTGGTCCTCGAGGCGGCGGCTGTGTCAGCTGAGCTCGTCTCCGCTGGGCCAGGAGGAACAATGCGCGGCCAACCGCGGCCTGGACAGCGTCTTCGCCCAGCGATTATCGGCTTCTTCGGACACCTAAAAATCGATGCCGCGCCTGTCGCGGCGCTGCATCAGCTCACCCTTTCCGCAACGTTGAACCCGCACTGCTTCTCACAGACCGTAACGAGTGAACTGCGCTGCCTGAGCTTTTCCTGTTCGCTGTTATTTTCTTCTTTATCTGTAGTTGTTTACCTCCCCAATGTAGGCGGAGTCTTAGCATGGAACCTCTTTTCAGAGTCATTGCCTTCTCTAATAGATAAGAGATGAAACCTTTGTCGATCATCTTTTAATAGAAAACGGGTCGTATGGTGTAGAATGTTATGTATTATATTCTTTTAAGGAAAACAGTAAGATGATCCCACTGGAAATACTATGCACAGAATGCCAGCTTAGTAGTAAGTGACCTATTCAGTTTCCTATTTACACAATGTTAAACTAAGTTTCAGTTACAAATAGTAGATGAAGATTGTAAATTCAAGTTCATTTTTCATCAGTTGTTAAATATACAGTGTTGGGGGTGTACGTGCAGATATTTTTGTTGATGACTGAGCACAGTATACTGAACAACATCCCATTAGTATTTACTTCATTTGCAGACTAAGAATTATTGCTACTGCAAATAATATGTTTTTAGGGTGGTTCGCACCTCAAAGTATGCGTGGCACAAACAAGCCATTAATGTTTATTTTCACCTGGACAGCAGGTTATGTATTTATGCGTGGATGCACGGACACAAAACAGGTAGTCTGTACTGACAGGCATAGATCATTTTGCGGTGCAGCTATGAGTGCGCAGAAAACATCAGGTTGTAAATTATTTGGTACATCTGCGGGAACACTGTTAGACACAGAGAAAACCAACTAACACATTGATGAGGATACATATTAAGGTACTAATTATCACCGTATTTCTACCTATACCACTAACATATCTTATCTTTACATAAAAATCTTTTGTTTTCTTTTTAGGGTGCTGTGCCTCAATTAGTAAAAACGGAACCCCTATAGGACTGCTTTGTTGTCCGTCTGTCTGTATGTCCGACTGTTAAAAACTCTTTTTCTCGGGAACGGGTAGACGTATCAAGCTCAAATTTATGTCGTATATTAAGGGCTATCGTCCCTTGGCAGTGTAAAAGTGTAATCTTCTAAGTCAATGTAATCAAATGATACGACCATTTATGTGGCTCGAAAACTCTCTAATCAAAACCTGTAGGGCGTTTCCAGCTGATCTAGAATCATGAAAGCAGAGTTGCACAGTATAAGTAGAGGAAAAACTCCGAAACCGTTAATTTGTGTTGGTCTGTCTATTTGTCTGTTAAAACCCTTTTCCTCTGGAATAGTTTAACATATCAATTTCAAATTGAAGTCACATATTAAGGTCTATGGTCTCTTGGCGGTGTAAAAATTTTAAGCTTCTAAGTCAGTGAAGTCCCCAACTTGTGTGACATATTTTGATACTCGCAAACTCACTCATCAAAACCGATAGTGTGATTTCCCTTGACCTAGAATGATGAAATTTGGCAAGAAACAAGACTTGGCACTATAAGTAAAGGACTAAATCCAAAAATTGTTAATTTGTAATTATAAAACACGAAAAAAATTTTGTTGTTTTTTTATTATCCGTCTGTCCGTTTGTCTGTCCGTCTGTTGACACACTTTTTCTCTGCAACAGGTGACATACCGAGTTCAAATTTATGTTACATATTAAGATGTATGATCCCTTGGCGGTGTATAAAATTTCAGATTCTAAGTAAGTCCAATCTAAAGATTCGGTCATTTAAGTCTACTGTGACAGACAATGCGCAATTTTTCAAAAACACAACTTTTACTAATGCAAGTTTAGAAGGTTGATGACTGAACAACAAAAGAAGGTAACAATAACGATGCCAGTAAGTCTCCTAATTAAGGCAAACAAAACTTCACTTATAATTTTCCACAAAGGTCCATGGTAACACACACACACATTAGTAAAAGTCCAATTCAGAGACTAAGACATAATCTTCAGCAGTCGAAGTCCACGAGGTCGGCATCCGGAGTGAACTGAACTTCGGGGCTGGTTCTAGCTCCTAAATAGCTGTCTCCAGTCAATCAAATTTTGGCGTAGTGACACTTCCTGCAAGCCGTGGCTCGAGCTCCCCCTGCAGGAAGTAGTGCTCAGAATGTCTGCTTCCATTATCTTGTACGTAAATAGCCGGTGTTTACCATGGTGCTTTTGGTATGCCTTGGACATAGACAACCCCATCCTCTGTTGCGTAATATGGGTTGCCAGCCCTCAGGGGCTACCTTGGCTCCGGCATAACAATGTCACTTATTTTGATACTCGCAAATTCGCTGATCAAAATATATAGGTTACTTCCCGTTGACACAGAAACATGAAATTCGGCAAGAAGAAAAGTTTCACAGTAGAAGTAAAGTAAAAAATCTGAAGGTTTTTAAATTGTAAATATGTGATATAAAAATATCTTCAGAATCATCATCCATCAGAAACATACCAGACGAACTCTACTACATGCAAAGACAAAATATAAGTTTCGTAATGTTTTAGTAAGCAAATAAAAACTGAAGTCGCCTGCTCACTTGTTTTTGTATATTTGGGCTAGTCCTCGGAACTGGTTCAAATGGCTCTGAACACTATGGGACATAACTCCTGAGTTCATCAGTCCCCTAGAACTTCTGAGCGGTTCTAGGTGCTTCAGTCTGGAACCGCGCGACCGCTGCGGTGGCAGGTTCGAATCCTGCCTCGGGAATGGGTGTGTGTGTTATCCTTAGATTAGTTAGGTTTAAGTAGGATAAACCTAACTAATCTGAGGACATCACACACACCCATTCCCGAGGCAAGATTCGAACCTGCGACCGTAGCGGTCGCGCGGTTCCAGACTGAAGCACCTAGAACCGCTCGGCCACATCGGCCGGCTAGTCCTCGGAACTACTGTAGAGATTTTGATACTGTTGATATTTATATATACATAATTAAATTTGTATGGGACCCTCAATGTGCGAGTCCTACTCGCAACTGCCAATTTTAGTTAACGTAAATACCGCTGTGTGCCAACAAAATGTAATGTTTTTCCTTCTAAACATTCTGAATGTCATAATTTTTGCATCTCTTGTATCTTCTCTATCTTCTCTATAACTCACACGCCATTTCATGTGCGTTTTCGACATTTATCTGTCGTCTGAAGACGGCCTAAGATGTCAGATATCGGTTGATGAGGGAATATGTATAATTTTGTGCATTAGGAAGTGTTTTCTATTTAATATTATTCTGTTGTTCAAGCACCAACGGTAAGTCCAGCTAATATTTGTGGTTACTTACGCGTCATTCTTTCGTTCCATGCTTCTCTTTAATATAAGTCCACGCACGCTCGCTGTTATGCTGGCGCTGGAGAATATGTTTTGAGAAATTTACACTGAAGCTGATATTTCTCGACCTTTGCTCGGCAGTGAAGAAATTCTGTTTGCCTGCAGATGTCGGAGACAAAGCCCCTACAACTGGACGTGGCGGCTCAACAGCCGTGGCTGCCGGAGCAGGCCGGGAAGCGACTCGAGGACTGCTACATCCTGGGAGACGTCATCGGCAGGTCAGTGCTGCTTGCACAGCTTTTGGCACATCAATATCGTGGAAAGAAAGCCAGTCTTTAACTGTACATATTTTTCCTGAATGTCCTTGCCTTGTATGTAGTCACCGAATTCAACATTGAGCACAGTAAAGTTATCTAGCATTTATTCTTGAACGGTAGGTGATAATGCGTCCGGTTCGAATTACGAAATAATTTTTAAGTTTAGTTATATTTCATACACAGCGCTACGTGACTTCTTGCTCTTTGTGACTCAGAGTCACAAAACGTAAAACGTCCAGGGAGCACTTTTATGATGCTAATATTAAAATTATAAGGGACTGTGAACTAAATTAACAACCATAACGATAACTGCAATAATGAAACGATAATTATTTTGTAATGAATGTACGAACTAACTGAACGTAAGAGGTTAAAGATTTTTAATCGAGTCCTGCTTTAAAATTCAAAATAAGCAGGGTTACTGTGCGGAATCGCAAGCCTGAAGAAAAACTGATTTTTAATTTTTATGCACAAAAACCAAATACCCTGTGCAACAGAATTAAAAGATCACGTTTTTCGAAATCCTGTAATTGTCTCCCACTGCGATGCAAATGTTGAAACTGGGCCGAAAAGTGTCTACAGTTAGCGTAGTTAAAAATTTTCAGCATTTCGCGGCCCTGTCAGGAACTGTATGAATAATAATTTTAATTTTAAAAACCAACAGCCTCAGTTGCAAAGTTTACCTAGATTTACCTAGGTTTCAGTCGGAGTAACCAGACCATCTTCAGTATAAAAGTAACTACCGTTTGTCCATAGTGGACATCGTCAAGCTAAAGCAACAAATCCATAAATTATCGTCAGACTGTAAAAAACTTTGCCGGTCAGACTGGCCGAGCGGTTCTAGGCGCTACAGTCTGGAACCGCGCGACCGCTACGGTTACAGGTTCGAATCCTGCCTAGGACATGGATGTGTGTGATGTCCTTAGGTCAGTTAGGTTTAAGTAGTTTTACGTTCTAGGGGACTGATGACCACAGCAGTTAAGTAACATAGTGCTCAGAGCCATTTCTTTTTGTAAAAAACTTATGTGAAACTGCTTCGGCAGCCACGAGTGCTGTACTAGAACTGACCATAGCGTCATGAGGCCCGCCTAGGCGGTCTCAATACCTTGCGCCTGCGCATACTGTGTGTTGGGCACTTGTTGGGACAAGACGAGAACCTAACTCCTGACTTTGAATTTACTAGTAAAGTGAACTAAAAGAAAGATACAGCTGAGGAAAAGGGAGTATATGTTATCCTGTGCAGAACGTACTTAGATCGACTGCCTTAACATTTATGAAGTATTCGTTGGTCATGATATGAGGAAGACATCACGTCCTTACCACGTATGACCTGTCTAGGAAAATGTTGTGCTTAAACACGAAGTTTAATCACCCAAAAAGAACATAGGAGTAGGAAGGATAATATAAAGCCAACATCGTCATTATTATGACTAGGTCTAAAAAAATTTTGAGACGTTAATTTAAGCATTTGCTTAGCTATGGTACAACGCATCAACATCCTATTGACTTAGCACACAAATGGTCAAAGTGTCAGTGTCGTCTGCTCCATATCTGCTGTGCAGCGAGCTACGTTAATTTAAGTATTAACTGTATATTTCTTACTTGTCACTTCTTCTTCCGTGTGTTTTTGCTTTTAGGAAGATTTAATTTTCGAGTACTAGTAAATGTTTCATAGATTTCGTGTTTGTTTTGAATACAGTAAGAGAGAGTCCCTTTCGTCAGCTGTAGTGCCAGTAGTGCTAGCGTTTGTTTTGAATACAGTCGAGAGACAGATAGTGCTTATTTTCATTGTTTTCAACAAGAAGTGTCTAGTAACCACAGCTTAGTCAGCTATCAGCCGCCTTTAGTGAATTAGCAGTCTAGTTAAAAGTGATTAACTCTCTACAGTAAATTCATTTCTTAGGATGGATAGCATGTGTGACTGCTGTGTACGGATGCAGGAGGAGCTGGATACTGTTCGCGAACAGCTGAACGTGTTGATGACCGCGGTCAGCCGTCTTCAGGCAGCTGCCTCGGAGTGTAGCAGCAGTGGGGAGTCTGGTGCGTCGCATGGTACACCCCAGGTGTTACATGCCTCGCCCACGGTCCCTGTTGTCGAGACATCTTCGCGCGTTCCGAGCGGGGTTGGGCCACCAAGGGAAGTGGTGGGTTCAGCGGCGTTCGCGTCGCACGAGGCGGAGGGTCAATGTGGAGGCTGGCCGTGTGGCATCGCCCGCTCTGCCTGTGAGTGGACATGTGGCCGCTCCCTCAGCAAGGTCCGAGCAGGCACACGGGGGGAGGGTTTTTTTAGCGATTGGGAGCTCCAATGTTAGGCGGGTGATGGAGCCCCTTAGGGAGATAGCGGAAAGGTCGGGGAAGAAGGCCAGTGTTCACTCAGCCTGCTTGCCGGGGGGTCTCGTCCGAGATGTGGAAGAGGCCTTGCAGGCGGCGATAGAGAGCACTGGGTGCACCCGACTGCGAATTGGCACCAATGACTCCTGCCGCCTGGGTTCAGAGGTCATCCTGAGTTCATACAGGCGATTGGCGGAGTTGATGAAGGCGGAAAGCCTCGCTCGCGGGGTGGAATCTGAGCTAACTATTTGTAGTATCGTTCCCAGAACCGAACGCGGTCCTCTGGTTTGGAGCCGAGTGGAAGGCTTAAACCAGAGGCTCAGACGATTCTGCGGAGATCTGGGGTGCAAATTCCTCGACCTCCGCTATCGGGTAGAGAAATGTAGGGTCCCCCTGAATAGGCCAGGCGTGCACTACACACAGGAAGCGGCTACAAGGGTAGCGGAGTACGTGTGGAGTGCACATGTGGGTTTTTTAAGTTAGAGAATTCCCTCCCTAGGCCCGACAAGATGCCTCCTGAGACGCGACAAGTTAGTATTGGGCAAAACGCAACAGGGAATAACGATGTTAATGTGCTAATAGTAAACTGCAGGAGCATCTATAGAAAGGTCCCCGAACTGCTCTCATTAACAAACGGACATAACGCCCACATAGTACTAGGGACAGAAAGTTGGCTGAAGCCAGATGTAAACAGTAATGAAATTCTAAACTCAGATTGGAATGTATACCGCAGAGACAGGCTGGACAGTGAAGGGGGAGGCGTATTTATAGGGATAAAAAGTATAATAGTATCGAAGGAAATTGACGGAGATCCGAAATGTGAAATAATTTGGGTGAAGGTCACGGTTAAAGCAGGCTCAAACTTGGTAATTGGATGTCTCTATAGGCCCCCTGGCTCAGCAGCTGTTGTGGCAGAGCACCTGAAGGAAAATTTGGAAAATAATTCGAGTAGATTTCCCGACCATGTTATAGTTCTGGGTGGAGATTTTAATTTGCCGGATATAGACTGGGAGACTCAAACTTTTATAACGGGTGGCAGGGACAAAGAATTCAGTGAAATATTTTTAAGTGTATTATCTGAAAACTACCTTGAGCAGTTAAACAGAGAACCGACTCGTGGCGATAACATATTAGACCTTCTGATGACAAACAGACCCGAACTATTTGAAACAGTTAAAGCAGAACAGGGAATTAGCAATCATAAAGCGGTTACTGCATCGATGATTTCAGCCGTAAATAGAAATATTAAAAAAGGCAGGAAGATTTTTCTGTTTAGCAAAAGTGACAAAAAGCAGATTTCAGAGTACTTGACTGCTCAACACAAAAGTTTTGTCTCAAGTACAGATAGTCTTGAGGATGAGTGGACAAAGTTCAAAACCGTCGTACAATATGCATTAGATGAGTACGTGCCAAGCAAGATCGTAAGAGATAGGATAGAGCCACCGTGGTACAACAACCGAGTTAGAAAACTGCTGCGGAAGCAAAGGGAACTTCACAGCAAACATGAACATAGCCAAAGCCCTGCAGACAAACAAAAATTACGCGAAGCGAAATGTAATGTGAGGAGGGCTATGCGAGAGGCGTTCAATGAATTCGAAAGTAAAGTTCTATGTACTGACTTGGGAGAAAATCCTAAGAAATTTTGGTCTTACGTCAAAGCGGTAGGTGGATCAAAACAAAATGTCCAGACACTCTGTGACCAAAATGATACTGAAACAGAGGATGACAGACTAAAGTCCGAAATACTAAATGTCTTTTTCCAAAGGTGTTTCACATAGCGAGACTGCACTGTAGTTCCCTCTCTAGATTGTCGCACAGATGACAAAATGGTAGATATCGAAATAGACGACAGAGGGATAGAGAAACAATTAAATTCGCTCAAAAGAGGAAAGGCAGCTGGACCTGAGGGGGTACCAGTTCGATTTTACGCAGAGTACGCGAAGGAACTTGCCCCACTTCTTGCAGCGGTGTACCGTGGGTCTCTAGAAGAGCGTAGCGTTCGAAAGGATTTGAAAAAGGCACAGGTCATCCCCGTTTTTAGGAAGGGACGTCGAACAGATGTGCAGAACTATAGACCTATATCTCTAACCTCGATCAGTTGTAGAATTTTGGAACACGTATTATGTTGGAGTACAATGACTTTTCTGGAGACTAGAAATCTACTCTGTAGGAATCAGCATGGGTTTCGAAAAAGACGATCGTGTGAAACCCAGCTCGCACTATTCGTCCACGAGACTCAGAGGGCAATAGACACGGGTTCCCAAGTGGATGCCGTGTTTCTTGACTTCCGCAAGGCGTTCGATACAGTTCCCCACAGTCGTCTAATGAACAAAGTAAGAGCATATGGCTATCAGATCAATTGTGTGATTGGATTGAAGAGTTCCTGGATAACAGAACGCAGCATGTCATTCTCAATGGAGAGAAGTCTTCCGAAGTAAGAGTGATTTCAGGTGTACCGCAGGCCGACCGGGGTGGCCGAGCGGTTCTAGGCGCTACAGTCCGGAACCGTGCGACCGTTACGGTCGCAGGTTCGAATCCTGCCTCGGGCATGGATGTGTGTGATGTCCTTAGGTTAGTTAGGTTCAAGTAGTTCTAAGTTATAGGGGACTGATGACCTCAGCAGTTAAGTCTCATGGTGCTCAGAGCCATTTGAACCATTTTTTGTACCGCAGGGGAGTGTCATAGGACCGTTGCTATTCACAATATACATAAATGACCTTGTGGATAACATCGGAAGTTCACTGAGGCTTTTTGCGGATGATACTGTGGTACATCGAGAGGTTCTAACAATGGAAAATTGTACTGAAATGCAGGAGGATCTGCAACGAATTGACGCATGGTGCAGGGAATGGCAGTTGAATCTCAATGTAGACAAGTGTAATGTGCTGCGAATACATAGAAAGAAAGATCCTTTATCATTTAGCTACAATATAGCAGGTCAGCAACTGGAAGCAGTTAATTCCATAAATTATCTGGAAGTAGGCGTTAGGAGTGATTTAAAATGGAATGACCAAATAAAGTTGATCGTCGGTAAAGCAGATGCCAGACTGAAATTCATTGGAAGAGTCCTAAGGAAATGCAATCCGAAAACAAAGGAAGTAGGTTACAGTACACTTGTTCGCCCACTGCTTGAATATTGCTCACCAGTGTGGGTTCCGTACCAGATAAGGTTGATAGAGGAGATAGCGAAGATCCAACGGAGAGCAGCGCGCTTCGTTACAGTATCATTTGGTAATCTCGAAAGCGTTACGGAGATGATAGATAAACTCCAGTGGAAGACTTTGCAGGAGAGACGCTCAGTAGCTCGGTACGGGCTTTTGTTGAAGTTTCGAGAACGTACCTTCACCGAGGAGTCAAGCAGTATACTACTCCCTCCTACGCATATCTCGCGAAGAGACCATGAGGATAAAATCAGAGAGATTAGAGCCCACACAGAGGCATACCGACAATCTTTCTTTCCACGAACAATACGAGATTGGAATAGAAGGGAGAACCGATAGAGGTACTCAAAGTACCCTCCGCCACACACCACCAGGTGGCTTGCGGAGGATGGATGTAGATGTAGATGTAGAATGAACTTATGAACAAGTCTACATCTAATCTGTAACATCTGGCAATACGGGCCATATAAAATAGATGGTCATTATTCAAGATTAGCGTATTTGACCTGAAATGGTCTAGAATCAAGTCAAAATGAACTAATACACCTGCCTGATTGAGCTGCATGACGAAGTTATGGTTATGAATTACGGAAAACACTAAAGTGGGGGATATTGTGGCGGCAATGGGGTACTCAATTTGCCTTCATGGAGGTAATCCACACACATACTGTAAAAAACTGTGTGGAACACTATCATAATTCAGACTTGGTGACCACTGCCACCGAACGTAGGGAATGACAGCAGAATTATGTTTAAAGCTAAAGTGTGACTCGGCGAACATCGCTCCGGTCAACACACTTCAAATAATTGACCGACAAAGGTCAATATGTACTTAAAGAACTAGTCTAAACTATGGGAGGAAGACGGGAAATTGGTTAAATTATGGTGTGATTTGGCGAACAACGCTCCAAAGGACACCTTTAGTGACCGGAATGACGATCACCAAGACACTACCCCATTATAGAATATAGGTGCTATCACATAATTCTTCAATATGACCGATTGTGGTTAATGCTATGTGTATATGATAGCACTGATGCCATCATCTGATCATACACAACTTATTACTAACATAATTAATGGCAGTCATATCCACATAAGGGTCACAGGAGGGTAGCGTCACCTTGTCACAATCTACTGGATACGAAGTTTTGGTTCAGACTAGCTGGATCAGTTTGAATTGATCTAACTCAGTGACGTTTAAAGGTGTCCTTTGGAGCGCTGTTCGCCAAATCACATAATAATTTAACCAATGGACTTGTAGATTTAGCTTGACGATGTCCACTATGGACAACGGTAGTTACTGTTATTCTGAAGAAGGTCAGGTTATCCTGACTGAAACCTAGGTAAATTTAGGTAAACTTTGCAACTGAGGCTGTTGGTTTTTAAAATTAAAATTAACAAAAGCGTAGTGCGACGCTTCCAACAGCATTGTGTCGACACGTGAGAAGTAAAACGGCAGAGCTTAGAAGTTGATGTGTCGTGTAAGGTATGTTAACGACGTCACACTGGCACCAAACTTCATCACAACTCTGTCCAATCGCATCGTGGACGTGTCACACGGCGAAATGTCATCGCAGCCCCTGTTGCATCTCACTCCCACACCCCCACTCTTGACACCTGTGTGATAGAAGTCATAATCACGACTCTTAGCATTGAAATCACATGATTAACTTATGTGTGGCCGACGAAAACATTTCAGACACACCACCGCTCACAATCGACAATATAAGGTCTCAGGGGGAGGCATTAATGGTGTCACTGAAACTACCCCTTCCTATAGGGCGTTGATTCCCAAGCATTTTGGGTTCAGAAACTACAATTCAAAGTGTAATGACCAACAGGCTGACATTCCTGACATTTTTTGACACTGCTGGCACCCCACAGACGCTTCACTCATTCCCTAAAGACATCATGGCTAGCCATACTCTTGAAAGTGATCGCACCCCTTTAAAGTGCAGTGCGACCGCAGTTTTTGCTCTGGTGTACAATGTGGAACTATATGGGACCGTTCAAAAAAATCGATGAAGTTTGAAAGCTATCTAAAGCAGCAAAAGGTGTTTATGTTTCTTTAGCCTTCCTGTCTTGAACCCTTGTTTGGCGTGGCCATGTAACACCCCCCAGTTCTGATGGCTACTAGAAGGCAGCCAAGATTCACATCCGGGTTTTCACTGTGTAAGTAAATTTTTAAAGTGCTCAACAAATGTGGACAGGTGGTACTCACAGTACAGCAAGACTGCGGGTGGGAGGGGGGGGGGGGAGGTCTTTGAGAGGTCCTTGTCATTTTATTCACACGTTTGTCAATATCACACCCCTCCATGACCATACCACAGGAGTGCGAAAAGCAGGAGGACTGAAAACACATAAAAGCTCTCTGCTGCTTCGGACAGCTTTCAATATTCGTAGAATCGTTTTTATCTGTCCCATGTGGTTCCACACTATACACCAGAGTAAAAATTATGGTCGTACTGCACTCCAAATGGGTGTGGCCACGTTCAATGGGTTGCTAGGCTACGATGTCCTTAGAGGTTAAAGCGGCCGTCGGGCAGTGTCAAAGATTATCAAGAATAACGTCCTGTTGTTTATTGCACTATGTTTTAGACCGCAAAATGTGTTTGAATCAACGCCTCAGGGGAAGTGGTGATTTCATTAATCCTCTTTATGCCACGTTTTAGACCGCAAAATGTGTGTGAATCAACGCCTCAGGGGAAGTGGTGATTTCATTAATCCTCTTTATGCCACCCCAAATACTTTTTTGTGTCCAGACAGGGCGGCGGTGTGTCTGAAACGTTTTCCTCGACCTCACATAAGAATACCTCGTGATTTCAATGCTAGGCGTCACAGATGCGTTAAAAGAGGGGTAAAATGTGGATAAGAGAGGGAGCGACGATCTTCCCGTCGTATGACACGTCCACGTGGCACTGGGCAGAACTGAGATGGAATGTGGTGCCAGTGAGACATCATTAACCCACATTGCACGTTATATGAACTTCTGAGCCCCAGCTTTTTTTCGCATGTGTCGACACTTCGGTGTCCGAACCGTCACGGAACCAGAGGGTGACGTCGCAGGGCGCCACACTTTTGCACCATTATAGAGGAAGATTTTAGGCGCCTTTGAGTGAAATTACAAGCTTTTCGAGCTTGTACGTCGCAGCGGGGAATAATTTCGGTATTACGAAAAGTGATCCTCTAACTGTCTTGTTCGTTGTGTTAACTACTATATTACCTTGTAAGATGAATTTAGCCTTGCTTCGTTTATGGTATAATAAAATATTTTTTCAGTATATTCTCACGAAAACGAAATCACCGCCAGGAGACATCACGCTAATAGCCTTGATAACGGCTATATTTCGGCGAGGAACGGAGTCCACACATTTCTACATGTGACATATCCAGCGGAAGCCACCCTGTGATGATTAGATGTCGTAGAACTTCAAAATGGTAAGGGTGTTGACTACTACTTTTAATCCCCCGTTCCAAACAGTCACAGACATATTATGTGGAATTACGATTGGGTGTTTTAGCTAGCCTGTCAGGGTGCGATAGAGTACCTCGATGTTAGTCAAAGCGGGAACCTATGTGTACAGTGCTGTGAACAAGACTGCCAAGTCGAAAGTGTCCACCGTATATGTACCGGGTGGTTATAATTAAAGTGCAGCTACTCAGAGAGGTCCAATGCGGACTGCAGTTATAGTATGGCAGCGAAATTTGGTGCATATGCCGATGCGTTAACGCGGAACTGATTTACGCTGGGAAAAAATTAGTTCAGATTTTGGCCACTAGCTGCAAGCCTGGAGAAGGAGGAGATTAGTTGTTAACGTCCCGTCGACAACGAGCTCATTAGAGATGGAGCACAAGCTCGGTGAAGGGAAGCGTGCGGAAGGAAATCGGCCGTGCTCTTTCACAGGAACCATCCCGGCACTTGCCTGAAGCGATTTAGGGAAATAACGGAAAACTTAGAATGGCTGGACGCGGGTTTGAATCGTCGTCCTCCCGAATGCGAGCGCAGTGTGCTAACCACTGTGTCACCTTGCTCGGTTTGCAAGGGCTGGAGTGGTGAACGAATGCAAGAAATACGTATGCAAATGTTTGCACATGTATTGGATTATGAACTGGACGTGAGCAGAGAAGTTCAAACAAATGAGGAAAGCATTACGTTGATTTTATTATTAACCGTTTTGAGCGTGGATGTCATACCGTCATATCAACAGTGTAGGCGTCAGATTTACAACCATTGGCCAAAATTTGAATTTCTTTTTCGGCGTAAATCCTTCCGCAGTAACATATCTATGAGGTTTCCTACCTACGATAATTACAACCGCAATGGACCTCCGTGAGTAGATGCGCTTTAATTGTAAACACCAGGTATTAATCACGAAGCTTTGGAACAAAATGCACATCTTGGTTACCGGTAACGTTGAAACCAACATACTGTTTCACGTTTACGGTAACCATGATTAGTCGGCCGAAGTGACGGTATGAAAAAAGTACACCCCTGAACCACTTCCGGTCTGAACTACTCAGGACATTTGTGTGTTAAACGCCTCAATGGACCGTAGGTGCACACGACGCCTTGTGTCATTTGGAAGGAGTAGACATTGCAACTGGTCTCATACTACAAGCATCCAGTCAGTTATTGTCCAGTTTTTACGTTGTTTGGCCCCATGGAAGACGGCCAGCGTGAACAATGGCCTTTTGCAAGTTCACCAACTACATCTGCCATTTGCATGCTGTTGCCATCACAATATTCGTTCGGGATTTGATTGAAGCAGACCTGCACACAATGACAGCAGAATTTCCTACCGGGCTTGGAATCGATTGTTACTGGTGCAGCTCAACTATCAATAGAGGAAAGTCCACTGGACCTGACGGGATTCCAATTCGATTCTGCACAGAGTACGCGAAAGAACTTGCCCCCCTTCTAACAGCCGTGTACCGCAAGTCTCTAGAGGAACGAAGGGTTCCAAATGATTGGAAAAGAGCACAGATAGTCCCAGTCTTCAAGAAGGGTCGTCGAGCAGATGCGCAAAACTATAGACCTATATCTCTTACGTCGATCTCTTGTAGAATTTTAGAACATGTTTTTTGCTCGCGTATCATGTCATTTCTGGAAACCCAGAATCTACTATGTAGGAATCAACATGGATTCCGGAAACAGCGATCGTGTGAGACCCAACTCGCCTTATTTGTTCATGAGACCCAGAAAATATTAGATACAGGCTCCCAGGTAGATGCTATTTTTCTTGACTTCCGGAAGGCGTTCGATACAGTTCCGCACTGTCGCCTGATAAACAAAGTAAGAGCCTACGGAATATCAGACCAGCTGTGTGGCTAGATTGAAGAGCTTTTAGCAAACAGAACACAGCATGTTGTTATCAATGGAGAGACGTCTACAGACGTTAAAGTAACCTCTGGCGTGCCACAGGGGAGTGTTATGGGACCATTGCTTTTCACAATATATATAAATGACTTAGTAGATAGTGTCGGAAGTTCCATGCGGCTTTTCGCGGATGATGCTGTAGTATACAGAGAAGTTGCAGCATTAGAAAATTGTAGCGAAATGCAGGAAGATCTGCAGCGGATAGGCACTTGGTGCAGGGAGTGGCAACTGACCCTTAACATAGACAAATGTAATGTATTGCGAATACATAGAAAGAAGGATCCTTTATTGTATGATTATATGATAGCGGAACAAACACTGGTAGCAGTTACGTCTGTAAAATATCTGGGAGTATGCGTGCGGAATGATTTGAAGTGGAATGATCATATAAAATTAATTGTTGGTAAGGCGGGTACCAGGTTGAGATTCATTGGGAGAGTGCTTAGAAAATGTAGTCCATCAACAAAGGAGGTGGCTTACAAAACACTCGTTCGACCTATACTTGAGTATTGCTCATCAGTGTGGGATCCGTACCAGATCGGGTTGACGGAAGAGATAGAGAAGATCCAAAGAAGAGCGGCGCGTTTCGTTACCGGGTTATTTGGTAACCGTGATAGCGTTACGGAGATGTTTAATAAACTCAAGTGGCAGACTCTGCAAGAGAGGCGCTCTGCATCGCGGTGTAACTTGCTCGCCAGGTTTCGAGAGGGTGCGTTTCTGGATGAGGTATCGAATATATTGCTTCCCCCTACTTATACCTCCCGAGGAGATCACGAATGTAAAATTAGAGAGATTAGAGCGCGCACGGAGGCTTTCAGACAGTCGTTCTTCCCGCGAACCATACGCGACTGGAACAGGGAAGGGAGGTAATGACAGTGGCACGTAAAGTGCCCTCCGCCACACACCGTTGGGTGGCTTGCGGAGTATCAATGTAGATGTAGATGTAGATGTAGACTCTGGCCCCTGTCAGTTGCGATCTTTTTATGACCACTATCCTCATTCCGTGTTACGTGGCACACGTGATCATGGGCACGTCCTAAGAGGATACCTCTTATCTGCCAGTCTATTACATCTCCACGTCGATCCATCTTCTTGGGCAGATTCCTTACAGATGATTGCTGGTACGTACGCACATCACATGCCATGACTTACGTCCCCGTTAGAGAGTCACATAATACCTAGTACCAGTACTACACAATCTGCAGCGTTGCGAAACGACCAGTGTGCTCTTCTAAGGGACTCGCTGATGTTTAGTCCAGTGAGTTTATTAAGAGACAATTTCTTTCGGTTGATATTTGCCATGTGTGAACGACAGAACGTTACTTCAGTTGGGCTGATTTGGGGTATGCATCGTAAGTGACACAATTTCCTCCACACTCAGTCCTGCGTGTTGCCTGACAGCTATCACGCCCGAAAGATATATGCCTCATTGTTGGCTCGATCGTCCTCATAACTGTCACTCATTCAAGTTACTCTCTTGTGAAACCTCCACCAAAGCCTCTCCGTTCGGATGTAGGACTGTTGATTTTTTAAATATCGGGAATCCATAGATCGATATTTAAAATGATGTCATTGTCAGCCTTCGAAACATCGAAAAAGATCATCGATACATCGGTACATCGGCTGAACAAATTTCGAAGTAACGGCCAAAAAAGTATCGGCTGTACATTTCAAATATGCTACAAGTTCTAGAGCTGCATATTTAAGTATTGATTTATTATTAGATATTCTGTACATCAGCAATCTAGCAAGATCTCTGGAGCAAGAATTGATAGCAAAACGATGCACGTTCATGCTTGGGGATATACATTTCGCTAACGATGGTAACTGCATGTATCATAAGTGACACAATAAAAGGTGTCCAATGAGTCCGCTGTTCGTTTTCGTCACATATCGGATTTGTCCAGAACATTTCATGTCGACTTCCCTCTTTTTTCATTTCTGAAACGACAGCGAACTAGAAGTCACAATGTCAAAATTGAGTACTGGAGTTAAATGTTGAGTTTGTCTTGGTAGTCTCGAGGGCCGATTACGCCAGCATTTCCCGCACACGTCTCCGCCCACCGCAAAGGCCAATCTCATCATTCACATTTTTGTTCATCAGTTTCAGCAACTGCATTTGAAGAATGCCGAAGTGAAGAAATAGCACACTAGTTGCGTTATTCCATCATTCACCCCCCCCCCCCCCCCCCCCTCACACACACACACACACACACACACACACACACAGAGGGCAATCGGACTTCTTCTTCGTGCCATCTGCACTTGCTTCACCCAGACAAGAGAAAGAAGGAACATCATTAAACCTCAAAAAAATAGTAAGACTCCGTCACACAGTGAAAGTAAAATTATGTTTACTACAGTTCCAAAAGAACAATTTCAAATATTTACCGAAAATTACGAAAAAATGTAATACAAAATAAGCATATATATCGATATCTATGTATCGATATATCGGTGAAAAGTAGTCGTAGATATTCTTCGGAATTTTTTGGAAAAAATGTCAGTATATCGACATTTTATCAACAGTCCTCATCAGATCACATCCATAAATCGAATAAAACAACTTTGTGATTGACATTTGGTATTGACGGGGACTCTGTTGCAGGTATGAAGCCAGTCACTTTTCACAAGGCTCTGCTTACCTATGAAACAGGCAGCAAAAGGAGTACGTAGCGCTGAAGAAAGAAAAAGAACTACAGTTCGCAGGTGACTGGACCCTACCACTCAATTCACTGAAATGTCACTCCAAATTTATTTAATCGAAGTTTTGATGGAAACATTCTCACGTATATCAGATATGTTACGTCAGATGCTGCGCTCAGTATCACTGGTCAACAAATTGGAACTTTTTTATGCATCTGGTTTCTAAGTGGCTTTATTCAACTAATTTTGGGATGCTGAACTGAAAGTTACTACCAATCCTGGGGTGCTTAATTGAAAGTTACAACCAGATTTTCTATATGACGATATATTTCTCAGAAAGAAAAGATAAAAAAATCGAATCGATTTTATTTCCAATCTATTGTGGAACTTGTTAAAACTAAAGTATTATAAACATCAAACGAGAAATGCTCAAATAATTACATAAAATAACATAACAATATTCTTATCATACAGTAAGTCAAATACACGATAAAACCACTAAAAATAAATGCAAATGTTAATGTTTTACAAAGTTTAATGTCAGTTTATTTAGAGAAATGGGATGAGAATACGTTTCTTTTCTAAGATATCTCTTTAGTCTCTCTAAGCGAAACTCAACAATAATCGCTCATCACTGAAGAGTTCCACAATCCAAGTTAGCTACATTCCATGAGAAGGATATATTGAAGGATACGTTCACCCCGTTCGTGCTATCAATTCTTAATTTTTGAGAAAAAAAAGTGAAATAAAATAAAAATAAAAAAGTGAACGAAAAAAATCTTTTTAGTGACATTCCATATGCCACATTTTTGTACTTGTCCAATATTTCAGTCACTATAGAAAGACAAATCTCTTTTCTTCTGTTACTTAACAAGCCATGAAATGTGCCTTTGAAAGAAGTAAAAATTTGTAAGTCAACATTCGCGAATTTAGCATAAAGGTATCATCAGTTAACGAATTTCTGAATTGTCCAATAAACAGACGTTCTTTCAGCTTGGCCTTGTTGACACTGAGAAAAACATCTTTCAAATGAATGAAAAAGCCTTTGCAAAAATCTCTATTCGGCATAACTTAATACGGAGCGGAAGCAACATCACTTTGTTCGGCACCAAAATATGTTTTTCTTAACATTATCCTTTCTTGCAATATGCCTCATGCCATTTTGTGACATACTAGTGGTTTTTGATGTCTTTGGTGTCCCACAAACACAGAAAACAACAGTATGTTATGAAACCAGTCCGCAATCCTGTACATAGTGCAACCATTTCTAAATCACCGCACATGATCGGCTATGGCCTTTTCATTTGATGGTCCCCCTGGCAGCAGGACCATGCGTTCATGTTTCCTTCTTACCTTCTGAATGAGCCAAAGATAGAGATGGAAGTTCATTGTCATAGTGTAATAACATTCACACCAGTGCACATGCATTTTGATTTTTGATTTTTGACATATGCAGACAAACCATTTTTTCTAGTCCTTAACGTTTATATTTTTCTTGGAGCTACAAGGCTTTATAGAAATAAAATAAGAAAACTGAAATTTAAGGAAAGTAATTTACACTTTTAAATAACTCGAAAAGATTTTTTAAATAACACGAAAACTTCACATTAAACAAAATTTCTAAGGGTACTTTTTAATTCTACAAAAAGGAATGCAAAATGGTTGTTGATCAGTGTAATACGTTGGACGAGGAACCCGTCACCGGCCAGAGCAGAGATGCACCCTGGCTAAACAAGCATGGCGACTTTTCAGTCGGCTCGATGGATCAATCGCTGCGAGGGAAGTACGGAGACTAGAAGATTGCAAATTCTCTCAACACCAAACTGTCGCATATGTATTTCTAGTCATGTCCTACACCCCACCTAATATTCTTGATGCATCACGATATTTTGTACATCGAACGCTGCCTGTTTTCCCTTTGAGAAAGTGTCATGCTGGATAGCTTTAAGGCGATCCCAACCGAAACAGAAAATTTTTAAAGCACAGTAGCATATGCTACTTCGCCTTTAAGTAAAAATAAAATTGAAATTGCAATTGCTGGCTGGCTCTGGCTACGTGACAGAATTACTGAGGTGCTTAGGACTTCTAAATTGGAATAGTTTGAGAAACCACAGCATTGCTACGTAAATTTAGAAGATCAGTTTCCACTGTCTGTTGGCACTATCGAACAACGCCAAAAGAAGTGTAAGAAGGAGAGTGCACTCATAAGCTTGGAGAAAGTTGTTTTACTCGAGCCATTCCAGAACAGGAGTAGGAAGCTCACCACTTACTCTCTTAATTCTCTTTTGCGATAATATTTGCAGCGATGTGTTGAGTAGACATACTTGAAAACACTGTGGAGTAAGAAACACTACCTCTCATTGATGTGAGGGTGAAAATGGAATGGCACAGATGGACAGAGAAACAGAGAAATGGGAGGGGAGGAGAGGGACACAGAGAATGGGGAGGAGAAGATAGGCAGATAGAGGGTGAGGTGAACATGGGCATATAGAATGGAGAGTAGTAGGTGGATGTGGGTGAGGATACGGAATGAGAGAGTGGGAAGGGGCTCATGGATAGTGGAAATGGGCAGAGAGGGGAAGGAAGAGATGGACAGAAGTGGGAGGAGGAGGTGGACAGAGAGAGGAGGAACGAATAATAGATGGAGAGAGGGGAAGGAGGAGATAACAGAGAGAGAGTGGGGAGGGTGATGTGCGCAGAGGGAGAGGTGAAGCTCAGAGAAAGGAGGGGGGGGGGAAGAATAGATGGACTGAGCGAGGGGCAGGGCGGATTGAACAGAGAAGGAAGCGCATGAGACGGTCAGAGGTGGTAGGAGGAGATGGAGAAAGAGGGTGGTAGGGAAAATATGCACAGAGAGAGAGAGAGGAAGGAGGAGGTGGACAGAAAGAGGTGAGAACAGGAGATGGGCAGAGGGGGAAAGTAGTGCAAGTGTAGGAGGCAGGTGGAAGATGTAGAAGAGTAGTGGATAGGCGGGAAAGGAGTAGGGTGTGTGTGGAGGGAGGTTGATGAGGTTCAGAGTGTGGGGAGGCTGATGGAAGAGGAACTGGGTGACATGAAACAGACAGGGAGAGAAGTAGGGGGAACAAATGCCGGAGAGTTTTAATTTTTCCTGATTAATGTTATGAAAGCATAGCTACGATATAGGTAACTGCCGTAATATCTCTCCTGTGTGTGTGTGTGTGTGTGTGTGTGTGTGTGTGTGTGTGAGTTTCGGGAGAGGGGTGATGTACAAAAACTGTGACATATCATCCTATGTCTGTAACGCTTGAAGAAATTTCTACCAAACTTGACAAACTTATTACTTGCAAACTGAAAAAAAATAATAGTGTTACAGCGATATCCACATAGCACGCTTTCAGTGTGGTTTAGAAAAAGGGATGACATGAAAGCATAGCCCAGGAACACCTGGAGAAATTGCTGAAAACTATTTGGTAGACAAATGACTCAGTTTTTTAATAAAAGTAGTGTGGGAGAGATGGGGATGTGAAGGCGATGTTATGTAAAAATGTTCTAGATCCATCTCTTTGTATTTCTTTCCGGAATTTAGTTGACTTGGAAATCTTTAAAAGTGTGAAATGCAATTTATGTCTTATTTGCGCTGCTCGGTGTGTCAACCAGGTCTCGAGAATTAGCCCAGCACCGAGCTAATATTCTTGTCAACGCGACTGGAAACCAAAACTTGCCAGAGAGATAGCACATGTAAATTTAATATTCACTCTCGAGTCGTAAGGTGTAAGACAGCAGAGATTTAGACATGAATTTATGTACGCATTACATAAAGGGCGGTCAGAAATAGCCTGAATAGCTTGTAAGTTTTGCATCACCTCGGTTCCGTGAGTTCCGGAACCTGAATATAGACATCATTAGCGCCCTCATTATTGCTCATGGAAACCACATTGCATGTTGTGCCACCATACAGCGAGATCTTCGGAGGTAGTGGTCCAGATTGCTATACAAATCGGTACTTCTAATACCCAGTAGCTCGTCCTCTTGCATTGATGCGTGTGTGTATTCGTCGTGGCATACTATCCACAAGTTCACCAAGGCACTGTTGGTCCAGATTGTCCCACTACTCAACAGAGATTCGGCGAAGGTACCTCAGAGTGGTTGGTGAGCCACTTCATCCATAAACAGATCTTTTCAATTTATCCCACGCATGTTCGATTGGGTTCATGTCTGGAGAACATGCTGGCCACTCTAGTCGAGAGATGTCGTTACCCTGAAGGAAGTCATTCACAAGATGTGCACGATGGGGGCGCGAATTGTCGTCCATGAAGACGAATGCCTCGCCAATATGCTGCCGATATGATTGCACTATCGGTCGGAGGACGGCATTAAGGTATCGTACAGCCGTTACGGCGCCTTCCATGACCAACAATGGCGCACGTCGGCCCCTTACAGTGCCAGCCCAAAACAGCAGGGAGCCTCCACCTCGCTGCACCCGCTGGACAGTGTGTCTAAGGCGTTCAGCCTGATCGAGTTGCCTCCAAACCCGTCTCCGACGATTGTCTGGTTGAAGCCATATGCGACACTCATCGGTGAAGAGAATGCCAATTCTGAGAGGTCCATTCGGTATGTTGTTGGACCAATCTGCATCGCGCTCCATGGTGTCGTGGTTGCAAAGATGGAGTTGCGCATCATACAGCCTATTGCGCATAGTTTGAGTCGTAACACGACGTGCTGTGGCTGCACGGAAAGCATTATTCAACATGGTGTCATTGTTGTCAGGGTTCCTCCGAGCCATAATCCGTAGGTAGCGGTCATCCACTGCAGTAGTCGCCCTTGGGCGGCGTGAGCGAGGCATGTCATCGACAGTTCCTGTCCCCCTGTACCTCCTCCGTGTCCGAACAACATCGCTTTGGTTCACTACGAGACGCCTGGACACTTCCCTTGTTGAGAGCCCTTCCTGGCACAAAGTAGCAATGCGGACGCGATCGTACCGTGGTATTGACCGTCTGGGCATGGTTGAGCTACAGACAACACGACCCGTGTACCTCTTTCCTGATAGAATGACTGGAACTGCTCGTCTGTCGGACCCCCTCCGTCTAATAGGCGCTGCTCATGCATGGTTGTTTACATGTTTGAGCGGGTTTGGTAAAATCTTTGAACAGTCAAAGGGACTGTGTCTGTCATACAATATCCCAAGTCAACGTCTGTGTTCAGGAGTTCTGAGAACCGGGGTGATGCAAAACATTTTTATATGTGTAATTGTTGATATAAATTCAATATGTGCTGTTGTTTCCGAGTTAAAAAGCACTGCAGTTGGCCGTTGAAGTCAGACCACAGTGCACGCAAATTTAAGCGTCCCTCCAGAGATGATGTCGCCAAACTGAGCAAGAGAACTATATAAAAATTGGACATGGGACGGTAGTAAGGATCGAATCCGAGCCAAAGGCTGAACAGTCTTGTGCGCTATCATCAAGAACTGAGACCAATTGTGCGAGTATTTGGCGGGCCGCTTGAATCTGCGAGACCAACGAACTGGGTGGCTAACTTCAGTGGTAATTAATTCGGCAACGACGCAAGGTATCGAAACATCCTTACAAGCTTTTCAGACTGTTTCTAATTTCTCTGTATATACTATACGCATCAGCTGGCGAAGCCACGGGTAATAAGGTAGCTTTCTGTAAATACAAGGCCCGCATCTCGTGGACGTGCGGTAGCGTTCTCGCTTCCCACGCCCGGGTTCCCGGGTTCGATTCCCGGCGGGGTCGGAGATTTTCTCTGCCTCGTGATGGCTGGGTGTTATGTGGTGTCCTTAGGTTAGTTAGGTTTAAGTAGTTCTAAGTTCTAGGGGACTGATGACCATAGATGTTAAGTCCCATAGTGCTCAGAGCCATTTGAACCATTTGTAAATACAAGGTGTTACAAAAAGGTACGGCCAAACTTTCAGGAAACATTCCTCACACACAAATAAAGAAAAGATGTTATGTGCACATGTCTCCGGAAACGCTTAATTTCCATATTAGAGCTCATTTTAGTTTCGTCAGTATGGCCTCATTCCAACGTGATCAAATTGTAAATTTTCACAATCAACGTGTGTGGGCTGGCCGGGAATCCGCAAGCAATTGTGCAATCACGTCATCAACACAGATTTTCTGTGAACGTTTGGGCAGCCATTGTTGGTGATGTCTTGATTTGGCCCCATGTTCTTCCACCTACGCTCAATGGAGCACGTTATCATGATTTCATACGGGATACTCTACCTGTGCTGCTAGAACATGTGCCTTTACAAGTACGACACAACATGTGGTTCATGGACGATGGAGCTCCTGCACATTTCAGTCAAAGTGTTCGTACGCTTCTCAACAACAGATTCGGCGACCGATGGATTGGTAGAGGCGGACCAATTCCATAGCCTCCATGCTATCCTGGCCTCAACCCTCTTGACTTTCATTTATGGGGGCATTTGAAAGCTCTTGTTTACGCAACCCCGGTACCAAATGTAGAGACTCTTCGTGCTCGTATTGTGGACGGCTGTGATACAATACGCCATTCTCCAGGGCTGCATCAGCGTGTCAGGGATTCCATGCGACGGAGGGTGGATGCATGTATCCTCGCTAACGGAGGTCATTTTGAACATTTCCTGTAACAAAGTGTTTGAAGTCGCGCTGGTACGTTCTGTTGCTGTGTGTTTCCATTCCATGATTAATGCGATTTGAAGAGAAGTAATAAAATGAGCTCTAACATGGAAAGTAAGCGTTTCCGGACACATGTCCACATAAGATATTTTCTTTCTTTGTGTGTGAAGAATGTTACCTGAAAGTTTGGCCGTACCTTTTTGTAACATCCTGTATACACGAAACATAGTGTTTCGGGTCGAATAGTACGTGTTTTAGATTGTGACACTATTGAGTACTTCGAATAAAACATTCGTATAACGTGTGCCAAATTTTTATTGATTACGGAGATAAGGCTCATTATAGAGATAAGTTCCATTTCTCGTGTTGTGCTTGAGTTCACATAACTAAATTTTTACATTTGTGACAGTGACTGTGACTTGTTGGCTGAACGCTGTGTCGTTTAAGTTCGCGCACGTATTTACAAATGCTGATTATGCGTTTTTGGCATCTGTGTACGGAAACGCCACTGGTGGTTGTAGAGAATAGCATAGACGATTTCCTAATTGCAGAGTACCGGTATCGAGAGGGTTTACTCGCGTTATCACTATACTGTTTGGTGCCAACGGCCCTGCCGTAGTGGTAACAGAGGTTCCCGTCAGATCACCGAAGTTAAGCACTGTTGGGCTTGGCTATCACTTGGATGGATGACTGTCCGAGTCTGTCGAGCAGTGCTGGCAAAGTTCGGTGCACTGAGCTCTCGTCAGGTCAGATGAGGAGCTACTTGACAGAGAAGTTGCGGCTCCGGTCACGAGAAACACGATGGCTGGGAGTGTGGTGTGCTGACCACATGCTCCTCCATATCCGCATACAGTGAGGTCTATCAGCTTAGGATGACATAGCGGTCGGTGGGTACCGATTTTTGGACGGAGTTAGTTGGTTAATTAGTGTGAGGTTGGTGCTGTGTCCAAGAGCCATTAAGAGTGATTCGGCTGCCCCTGCTGCTGGGTTTTACACAAACCCCAGTGCCTCCAAATACCAAACACTTCATATTCTCAAGTATACTACGTACAAGCTATTAGTTCTGCAGAAATAATGAATAATAACTTTTTGTATGAAAGGTAATTTTCGGTGGAAGCCAAAGTTCTCAAGGTATTCAAGAAAAACCCATTTGAAGGTCACTTATGTACATTTTTCTTGAATAATTCGAAAAATACGGTATCTAGCGAAAATATATCCAAAATATAAATACATTAAATTTCCTACGAAAAGATCCTGTTCATCTTTTCTGGTATTCAAGAAAAACCCATTTGAAGGTCACTTATGTACATTTTTCTTGAATAATTCGAAAAATACGGTATCTAGCGAAAATATATCCAAAATATAAATACATTAAATTTCCTACGAAAAGATCCTGTTCATCTTTTCTGTAGGACTAATAGTTTGAATGTAACGAGCGAGAGAATACGAAATTCTAGCACATAGTATTTCAAGGTACTACAGGTTACATGAAATCCAGAGGTAGGGACAACTGAGTCACCGTGTATTTCATCTCATCGTATAAAAGAATAGAATGTAGAAGTAGTAGTAGTAGTAGTAGTAGTAGTAGAAGAAGAAGAAGAAGAAGAAGACACCATTAAGTTGGCAGAACATAGTCTCTCAAGAAGCACACATAATTTCTCCATGTGTCGGTGAGATGTATGATGGGCTGGGATTTTTGTGTTACAGCAATACAGAGCCTCATTATCTACACTTAGACTTTTCTGTAAACGAGTTCCCAGCTTCATAGGAAGAGGCACTTTTGGCTACAAGGATGGATATGTACTTCCAGCACGATGGGGCCTCTGGGCATTCTAGTCGTCACATGGCTTAACATTCCCCGGCAGAAAAGAATGTCGAATTTGGGGCGACGAAGGTCTCAAAAGCTTTCCACTTTAGTCATTTTCCTGTTGGGATTGCTGATAGGCGAAATGTACAAAGAAAAAGTAAGTAGAAGAGACAGTTTGAGCGTTCGGCTTATGAATAGTGTTGCCCTCATAAATGAACTTCAAGATGACCTCAGAAAAGCTACATGTGGTGTTTCAAGAAAATTCAAAAGCGTTTGAAATCGGAGGTGGAATTTATTAAAATCAACTTTGAACTTAATCATTTGTCTCTGCTTAACACCTTCTTTGAATATTTCTTTGTAGTACGTAATAACAGCTGTATATATGTAACCATAAAAACTAGACACATGTTACATGGAATTCTTCATTGGAATTAGCCTAAGCGTTTCCCAACCGCCGTTTCATGCCGTTTCTCGTTCCTGTCACATGCCAGAATACATATAAGGTACGTCGCGCTATTTGTAATGTCTTGAAATCTTCTGCAGATAAAATAACTAGAACACAAAAAATTTATCGCCAAACGTTTTTACAGTAATAAACTTGTAAAATATCTACCTCACAGTCGTCCCATCATAAAAAATATTGTATGTACTTAATTACTTTGCATTTTTGTATCTATGAAAAAAAATCATATGTAGGAATGTTGCGAGAGTTTGAAACGTACTTCGGTGTGCCCCAAAAGAAAAAAAAATATTGTGAAACGGGGCGCGTATACTACCACCTCCTAAAATATTTAGTATTCTTCCTGAAACAACTTGTATTTCGTGATTGGCACAGTTGATCAGTAGGTGACGTATTCGATTCCTGGGGACGTCTCAGGTTTTTCTATGGTGTAAAGATCGAAAGGGTCTCTCGAAGACAACTGACGGGCTATTTGAATAAACAGGCAGAGGGCTTGGCAAAAAAAAGGTCGCAAGAATTCCTAACGCTTGATCAAGTCTATGAGCTGCACAACATTAATATTACCATATATTATTACTAAAATTTTCATCGGTTTCATGAAAAAGTACTGTTAACTGTTTCAAGGCTATTCATATACGAATGTAATATACGAGAGATATCACAGCAAAAAATTTTCAGTTCTCTCTGTTCTAAGGCACAATGTTCTATGCTAGTGTTGGACGATGTTTTTAAGTTCGATGGGCCACTTGCGTAGCCAAGAACTGCTCAGCATCTCACATAAGCGACTTACGTGTACAATATAGGCCGGTGTTCCAACAACAAACCCCCTTTAATTACAAGTAGACCGTTATTGATTACTTGTAAACGTAATTATTTATTTAGCCAATTACCGAAACAAGCCAATTACGAGAAATGAATATTGCGAAAGTTTTATTTGCAGATCGTCTTCTTTCTCTCTGCATTAGTAGCTCGTTATCAGACTGTCAGGCTTTACTCGCTTTATTCCAAATCAACTCGAAGAACCATTATTCAGAGCTGTATTTCTTTCATTACTGCATAAGCAGTATAAGGGCATTATCAGTGGAAATAATACTGTATACATATCTCTGACCGAGTTTTAAAACAATATTTCGCATCAGTGGTCTAATACTGGGCGTCCCAGGAGGAATGACGAATTATCCACAATATAACAGGAACGATAATTTGAAGCAAAAAAAGTGTAGTAAACATGGGCTCTAAAATGAACCCCTTAAGACCTATGAGCACTTGTTCGGTAGAAGAGCTGTGTTTCAACGTGGTGAAGATTAAGAAGTGCTGATATTTCTCGAGATATGCATTTTGGAGCCCATATTTACCAGACTTTTTCGATTCGTATAGTCGTTCCTGTAATATCACTGAATAGAGAACCTTACTCCTGTATAAAGAAACAACCATCCGTTAACAGACCGTGGAGAGGAATCATCATCATCTTCTTCTTCTTCAGTACACGTGAATACATTTCCAGGCGTTTAGTTTCAATAATGTTCAATTACAAGTCTGCTGATATATTACGTAGAAAGAAGGAATGTAACAGTAAAATTCTGCAAAAATCAGTTGGTAATTGGTACAATCTGTTGAATGGTACCATAAACACAGATACATTTTGTCTTATAAAGATTGATTTTTACTGTAAAAACTTCTGAATGCATCTTCATCCTACTCTTCGTTATCATCTTGTTCACCTGCATCTTTTCTCCAGCATTTTCCTGAAATTGATTTTCCTGACTGGAAGAGTCGAATGCATATAATTCTAAATTTTACGAATATCAATTGTAAGAAATGTTATTTACCTTGAGAATGCAATTCAGTATGGATTTTAAAGGTAGAACACTGTTGTGACAAATTAAATCCTAACAAGATTCTTAGGATTTGGAAAGATTTGAAATGAAGTATAGACAGGAAGAGGCATTTACGGTATCCACAATAAATAAACAAGGTCATGTTAGGAAACGACGGTTACTACTCTGATTATTCATCTCTGCTGTATAGTGGAAGCAGTATAGGAAATAAAATATGTTCTCTACAGTGAAGAGGGTTACATACAATGTTTTGGTTCCGCAGGTGACATGGCTTTTCTCAGCTAAAATAACGAGTTTAAATGACGTATTAGATGAAGCAAGTTTATTTCTAAATGTACGCTCAACAAACAATAGTTGGGAAGGTTAACTATTATTTCCTTCCATCTATTCATATTCCCCCCCCCCCCCCCCCCCCCAATGAACCATCGACCTTGCCGTTGGTGGGGAGGCTTGCGTGACTCAGCGATACAGACAGCCGTACCGTAGGTGCAACCACAACGGAGGGATATCTGTTGAGAGGCCAGACAAACGTGTGGTTCCTGAAGAGGGGCAGCAGCCTTTTCAGTAGTTGCAAGGGCAACAGTCTGGATGATTGACTGATCTGGCCTTGTAACAATAACCAAAACAGCCTTGCTGTGCTGGTACTGCGAACGGCTGAAAGCAAGGGGAAACTACGGCCGTAATTTTTCCCGAGGGCATGCAGCTTTACTGTATGATTAAATGATGATGGCGTTCTCTTGGGTAAAATATTCCGGAGGTAAAATAGTCTCCCATTCGGATCTCCGGGCGGGGACTACTCAAGAGGATGTTGTTATCAGGAGAAAGAAAACTGGCGTTCTACGGATCGGAGCGTGGAATGTCAGATCCCTTAATCGGGCAGGTAGGTTAGAAAATTTAAAAAGGGAAATGGATAGGTTAAAGTTAGATATAGTGGGAATTAGTGAAGTTCGGTGGCAGGAGGAACAAGACTTCTGGTCAGGTGACTACAGGGTTGTAAACACAAAATCAAATAGGGGTCATGCTGGAGTAGGTTTAATAATGAATTGGAAAATAGGAATGCGGGTAAGCTACTACAAACAGCATAGTGGAAGCATTAATGTGGCCAAGATAGATACGAGGCCCACACCTACTACAGTAGTAAAAGGTTTATATGCCAACTAGCTCTGCAGATGACGAAGAAATTGAAGAAATGTATGATGAAATAAAAGAAATTATTCAGATAGTGAAGGGTGATGAAAATTTAATAGTCATGGGTGACTGGAATTCGGTAGTAGGAAACGGGAGAGAAGGAAACGTAGTAGGTGAATATGGATTGGGGCTAAGAAATGAAAGAGGAAGCCGCCTGGTAGAATTTTGCACAGAGCACAACTTAATCATAGCTAACACTTGGTTTAAGAATCATGAAAGAAGGTTGTAAACAGGGAAGAACCCTGGAGATACTAACAAGGGAACCTCCCCATCGCACCCCCCTCAGATTTAGTTATAAGTTGGCACAGTGGATAGGCCTTGATAAACTGAACACAGATCAATTGAGAAAACAGGAAGAAGTTGTGTGGAACTGTGAAAAAATAAGCAAAATATACTAATTGAGTAGTCAATGGGCCACATAAGCACCATAATGGAGCATGCGAGATTAGGAGCGCCGTGGTCCCGTGGTAGCGTGAGCAGCTGGAGAACGAGAGGTCCTTGGTTCAATTTTTCCCTCGACTGAAAATTTTACGTTCTTTATTTTTGCATAGTTATTATCTGTCCGTTCGTTCATTGACATCTCTGTTCACTGTAATAAGTTTAGTGTCTGTGTTTTGCGACCGCATCGCAAAACCGTGCGATTAGTAGACGAAAGGACGTGCCTCTCCAATGGGAACAGAAAACATTTGTCGCAAGGTCATAGGTCAACCGATTCCTCCACAGGAAAACACATCTGATATATTCTATACGACACTGGTGACGGCATGTGCGTCACATGACAGGAATATATTGTCGACCCACCTAACTTGTACTCTTGGCGAATGGGTAAAAAGATTCTTCTACCTTGCCCGATTTAGGTTTTCTTGTGGATGTGATAATCACTCCCAAAAAAGTGATGAAAACGTAAGAGTTTGTCACACAAACTGAAAATAAAAAATTAAACTTTTCACTCGATGGAAGATTTGAACCCAGGACCTTTCGTTCCGCAGCTGCTCACGTTACCACGAGACCACGGCGCTCCTGCGTGCCTATTGTCCTTAATGTTGCTTATCTTTCCTTGAACTACTCAGTTTGTATATTTTTCTTATTTCTTCACAGTTCCACACAACTTCTTCCTGTTTTGTCAATTGATCTGTGTTCATTTTTACAAGGCCTATCCACTGTGCTAACTTATAACTAAATCTGAGGGGGGTGCGATGGGGAGGTTCCCTTGTAAGAGGTATCAGATAGATTATATAATGGTCTCAAAAATGAGATCGACAGGAAGTGCAAAATGGCTAAGCAGGGATGGCTAGAGGATAAATGTAAGGATGCAGAGGCTTATCTCACTAGGGGTAAGATAGATACTGCCTACAGGAAAATTAAAGGGACCTTTGGAGATAAGAGAACAACATGTATGAACGTCAAGAACTGAGATGGAAACCCAGTTCTAAGCAAAGAAGGGAAAGCAGAAAGGTGGAAGGTGTATATAGAGGGTCTATACAAGGGCGATGTACTTGAGGACAATATTATGGAAGTGGAAGAGGATGTAGATGAAGATGAAATGGGAGATACGATACTGCGTGAAGAGTTTGACAGAGCACTGAAACACCTGAGTCGAAACAAGGCCCCCGGAGTAGACAACATTCCATTGGAACTACTGACGGCCTTGGGAGAGCCAGTCCTGACAAAACTCTACCATCTGGTGAGCAAGATGTATGAGACAGGCGAAATACCCTCAGACTTCAAGAAGAATATAATAATTCCAATCCCAAAGAAAGCCGGTGTTGACAGACGTGAAAATTACCGAACAATCAGTTTAATAAGCCACAGCTGCAAAATACTAACACGAATTCTTTACAGACGAATGGAAAAACTAGTAGAAGCCGACCTCGGGGAAGATCAGTTTGGATTCCGTAGAAATATTGGAACACGTGAGGCAATACTGACTTTACGACTTATCTTAGAAGAAAGATTAAGGAAAGGCAAACCTACGTTTCTAGCATTTGTAGACTTAGAGAAAGCTTTTGACAATGTTGACTGGATTACTCTCTTTCAAATTCTGAATGTGGCAGGGGTAAAATACAGGGAGCGAAAGGCTATTTACAATTTGTACAGAAACCAGATGGCAGTTATAAGAGTCGAGGGACATGAAAGGGAAGCAGTTGTTGGGAAGGGAGTAAGACAGGGTTGTAGCCTCTCCCCAATGTTATTCAATCTGTATATTGAGCAAGCAGTAAAGGAAACAAAAGAAAAACTCGGAGTGGGTATTAAAATCCATGGAGAAGAAATAAAAACTTTGAGGTTCGCCGATGACATTGTAATTCTGTCAGAGACAGCAAAGGACTTGGAAGAGCAGTTGAACGGAATGGATAGCGTCTTGAAAGGAGGATATAAGATGAACATCAACAAAAGCAAAACGAGGATAACGGAATGTAGTCGAATTAAGTCGAGTGATGCTGAGGGAATTAGATTAGGAAATGAGACACTTAAAGTAGTAAAGGAGTTTTGCTATTTGGGGAGCAAAATAACTGATGATGGTCAAAGTAGAGAGGATATAAAATGTAGACTTGCAATGGCAAGGAAAGCGTTTCTGAAGAAGAGAAATTTGTTAACATCGAATATAGATTTAAGTGTCAGGAAGTCATTTCTGAAAGTATTTGTATTTAGTGTAGCCATGTATGGAAGTGAAACATGGACGATAAATAGTTTGGACAAGAAGAGAATAGAAGCTTTCGAAATGTGGTGCTACAGAAGAATGCTGAAGATTAGATGGGTAGATCACATAACTAATGAGGAAGTATTGAATAGGATTGGGGAGAAGAGAAGTTTGTGGCATAACTTGACCAGTAGAAGGGATCGGTTGGTAGGACATGTTCTGAGGCATCAAGGGATCACCAATTTAGCATTGGAGGGCAGTGTGGAGGGTAAAGATTGTAGAGGGAGACCAAGAGATGAATACACTAAGCAGATTCAGATTCAGAAGGATGTAGGTTGTAGTAGGTACTGGGAGATGAAGAAGCTTGCACAGGATAGAGTAGCATGGAGAGCTGCATCAAACCAGTCTCAGGACTGAAGACCACAACAACAACAACAACAACAACAACAACATTCATATTCCATCTGTCAGTAGAACCCATTTGACCATAACTGACATTATGCGAGATGCTTATGGAAGGATAAAATATATATTTTGAGGTTTAAAGGAACCTTTTCTGAGGTGCCCCACATCGATTCTATAGCATCTCCCATTGTTGTATTTTTGTGACACGTTCGCACGGTTTAAGCAAAGCCATGGCAAATAGCGTAGACCTTGATTCAATATTCTCCCTATCTTCTGTTAATCCTACTTTGTGCAAGTGCCAGAGACCGCTGTGCACTGGACAATACTCAGCCGAAAGGGTTTTGTGTAAGCGACTTCCTTCGTGGAGGGTCATCCGACGAACCTGTTGGTACCTGCCCTTACCCTGTACTATACTCACTTGGACGTTTAACTGTAAAATTTTTCCGGCAATGTAAAAAACTCATACTTGGTACTCTTCCCAGAGTTTGTGGATGCTATAATCAATATTGTTATCTTCGTGTATTTGCCCATTTATTAAGAGGAGTGGCTGTCAGTCTCTGTAACAAACCTTGTACCGTTGCAATTCTTCGTTCTCGTAAGATAATGGAACTAATAATTACAAATATATAAATATACCTCTTAACAGCCACTTTAGCATGTCGGCTTCCGCGAATGTAAATCTTAGGGTCTTTAATAATGTTAAAACGACTTCAGATTAATCTTCGTCCGAGACGACAAACACATAGTGACTATGCCACCAAGCGACAATCCCATGAGGCGGTGTCGCATACCGCACAACAAAGGTTCTAATGTTAAGGCGTAGAGTATCTTCGGTAAGGGGCATCCCTGTCAAATAGAGCGGCGAATCTGCAAGGTGTTCGACAGTCTACCGTTGATAAGCGCTTTCGATGTTGCACCACATAGTAGTCGAAGCACCGCCTCGGCGAAGGCGCCCCTGTAATGCAGATTCTAAAGAACGGCATTTAAGTGCGTATGATGTACATGATCAAACACTTGACTAAAGTCGATTGCATCCAGAGCTCCTTGTGCACGATGCAACTTAGCGATGGAAAATCAGGTCTCTGTAGTGGCACAGTGCGGTGCGGATATTAGAAGTCTCACCCATCGATGCCTAATCCAGTGATAGGACATGAGACATCTTACGCCGAATTCAAGCTGCCAGTAGACGTGTGATGAATTTCATATCACCTTTCAACAAAGTTAATGGTCGGTAGACCGTAATACGTGATCCTCCGCAACGTTTGCGGATTGGGATAATGGCACCTTCCACAAAGGCAGCTGGAAATTGCACTTCTGACGTCATGAGCTCTTGACATGTCCAACAGCGTACCAAGAGCCTCGGGAAAGTCCTGTAACACTCCAGGGGTAACCCACCCGGTCTTGGTCTTTTCCAATGGTATCCAACACTTATTCTTCAGTCACCGGTTCTAGCAGTTACTGTTAGAGTTCCGGCGTAACCGCGGCGTGCGTCAAACCAGCGGCAGCAGCAATGACCTCTGGATCAGATCTCCACGTACAGGTGAGAATAATAGATAAAGTACGCATTGCTTATGTCTCTTTGCATGACCTGACCTACGCCGTCTTCCGTTGTGACCTCATGGATCAAAGTCCTGTGTCTGCACTTTCGTTCCATAGCTTTATGGTACATCGAGGGCCTTTTGTGAGCAGTTTCGACCGTTTAACGTGCACGAATGGTGGTCCATTGTAAGTGCTGACGGATCATAGTCACAATCTTCACTTTTGCTCTGCTGACAGTCATCTGGCGGTCCTACAATTTCGGGATAACGGGACACTCCCTGAGGATGGCGTAGAACTCTGTAGTGCTGCGTCTCCAAGCCGCAGCTTCCGTACTAAACCTATTCAAGGAACGTCGAAGACTCGGCTTGGCACAGTCCAGCCACCCTTATAAAGCAGGCGTATACGCTCCTCGTCGTCGTAGGCACTGTCTTCCCATGTCTCGTACCGCCCTCTGACAATCCGGTGAGGTTAAATGTTCACGGGCTGCGGCTACGTTACACCTTTTGCATCTAAGCGTGATGGTACCGATGTAAGCAGTATCATCAGTAAATGCTGCTAACCTGTCAATTATGCTGGACGAATGTTCCGTGAAGTGTGTGAAAACCGGTCTACCTGCGTAGATAACGTCCCAAGTGTCTACCAATAAGAGCTCGCGAATGACAGCGCTGAATCTGGTCCTTGGGAAATCGTGTGCAATTAAAATCGCCCCCGATCATCATATCTATCCTCCCTTTGCTTAATTGCCTTAATTCCTCAGTAGGAATAGCAAAAGTTCACGCCTCTTGCTGGTAGCGGCAAGTGCGTAACCATTGACGAGATGTATCACTTGGACCGTAAGCGCTATGCACCTGGGATTCGGTAGTTAACGTACATCGGTAGCTACTAAACCTTCTTTGAGAAGTATTGCGACGCCACTGTCCGTATCCAACGCATGTGATATGCATGTCGTGTATTCAGAGATGTCCATGAAGCCAAGAACGTATACCTATTGCAATAAGGCCACGCCAATGTCGGTCGCATAAAGTGTTTCGCGTAACAACGACAAATCACGTGCAATTGGATTGTATTGATGTCGATAGTCGCGAATCGATATGACTAAGGTAATGGCAGTCGTCAGTGTTAGCAGTGGCGATGAATTTGCTCACCCCAACTCCATCCTGTCGTCTATATTATCATGCTGTCCGACGGTGACGAGGGGTTGATTGGGGGGGGGGGGGGGGAATTCCTCCTCTTCTACAAGGGCTGCGCCTGCCAAATAGTCGTCATCCACGTCGTCCGCCCACGAGTCACTGGAGAGAGGCTGCCGGGGGGCTATAGCAGCAACCAAAGATGACTTTGCCGTGGTTCCTCGGGGTTGCGACAGTGTTCCATTGCCCCCTTCATCTCCGAACGGGTTTCCAGGAGAAGAAGAATCCATCGTCTCAGTTCTTAAACGGGGAGAAGTGTCAGTCGACGCTTCCGTAGCAGGTGCGTCCACGACACGTTCGAAATCAGTACGTTCGTTATCTGCCCACAAGTGACAAGTGACAGGTGGCGTCTGTCTGCGTTTCTTGTGCTTGCGAGGCGAACGCTGCTTCCGGACGTGCGTCTCCGAGTCAGAATGTGAGAGCAGAACTGACTCCTCTGCGGCTTCTGAGAGGAAAGCGTGGATTGGCAGGACTAGCGGATCAAAATCAATCCGCTCGTTGTGGGGTGGCACTTGCTGTTTGGGGTTATCTGGCGACTCCCTCAACAGCGAGCGGGTGGTATGGGCCTCGTCAGTAACGTGTTAGTTTGTCTGCAGTGGTAATCTGTCCCAATTACCAGTGGCAGTCGTTGTAGGTGTCGGCACTTCTGCGCCACACTTGGTAGGTGCATAGTTAATTGGTAGAATCGAACGAGGAACATGTAGTACCGCTTTACCTGATGGAATCTGGGTGATCCGCTGCTGCAAACAATCAGGACGAATATGATCCTGCTGTCCACATCCTGAGAATGCGAGCAGTTGCCCATCGTACACGATAATTGCCCGATAACCGGCAATGTTTAGGTATGAAGGAACGTGCTTCATGAGTTCGATTTTGACCTGCCCTACTCCATTGAGTACGGGATACATTGTAAAAGTCTGCCAAGTGGCTGACAGTCCCGTATGGCTAAAGAGCAGAAATAACGGAATCGACGGGTACCTCAAAAGGCAGCTCGAATACCCCGAGGGTCCTCATGCCCAGGCCTGCATGTTCATCGGTAACAGCGCCACTATGCCCACCTGAGTGCCTGACCTGGAGTTTTCTGGCAGCACCGGTAACCACCTTCGTGCACGCTTCTTCGTTAATCATCTTAACATTGACGACACTGACCGTGATCGGAAAGTGAATATCAGTGATGTCCTGTGGATCTAGCTGTAGTTCATCTCGCAAGAAGGTTTTTGTTCAAATGGCTCTGAGCACTATGGGACTTAACATATATGGTCATCAGTCCCCTAGAACTTAGAACTACTTAAACCTAACTAACCTAAGGACATCACACAACACCCAGTCATCACGAGGCAGAGAAAATCCCCGACCCCGCCGGGAATCGAACCCGGGAACCCGGGCGCGGGAAGCGAGAACGCGACCGCACGACCACGAGCTGCGGACAAGAAGGTTTCTACTTACAAGGGAACCTCCCCATCGCACCCCCCTCAGATTTAGTTATAAGTTGGCACAGTGGATAGGCCTTGATAAACTGAACACAGATCAATCGAGAAAACAGGAAGAAGTTGTGTGGAACTGTGAAAAAATAAGCAAAATATACAAACTGAGTAGTCCACGGGTCGCATAGGCAACATCATGGACAAAGTGAGCTCAGGAGCGTCGTGGTCCCGTGGTATCGTGAGCAGCTGCTGAACGAGAGGTACTTGGTTCAAGTTTTCCAACGAGTGAAAATTTTAATTTCTTTACTTTTGCATAGTTATTATCTGTCCGTTCGTTCATTGACGTCTTTGTTCACTGTAATAAGTTTAGTGTCTGTGTTTTGCGACCGCATCGCAAAACCGTGCGATTAGTAGACGAAAGGACGTGCCTCTCCAATGGTAACCGAAAACATTTGATCGCAAGGTCATAGGTCAACCGATTCCTCCACAGGAAAACACATCTGATATATTCTATATGACACTGGTGACGGCATGTGCGTCACATGACAGGAATATGTTGTCGACCCACCTAACTTGTACACTTGGCGAAGGGGTAAAAAGATTCTTCTACCTTGCCCGATTTAGGTTTTCTTGTGGATGTGATAATCACTCCCAAAAAAGTGATGAAAACGTAAGAGTTTGTCACATAAACTGAAAATAAAAAATTAAACTTTTCACTTGATGGAAGATTTGAACCCAGGACCTTTTGTTCCGCAGCTGCTCACGTTACCACGAGACCACGGCGATCCTGCGTTCCGAATGTCCTTGACGTTGCATATCTTCCCATGAACTACTCAGTTTGTATATTTTGCTTATTTTTTCATAGTTCCACACAACTTCTTCTTGTTTTCTCAATTGATCTGTGTTCAGTTTATCAAGGCCTATCCTCTGTGCCAGCTTATAACTAAATCTGAGGGGGGTGCAATGGGGAGGTTCCCTTGTTAGTATGCTCGCGGTCGTGGATATTCAGTCGTATAGGACTGCGCCATGTTACTTCAATGAACTTCTAGCAAGCGACTCGCGCTCGCGCAAAGTAAACAAACTCACATACGCCACTAGACTGGCGGGACACAAAGCAAATGCTCCCGCCGCTCCGTCGCTGACGGCCAACTGGCCACTAAACCGTCGGGACTCAGGGAACATCGCGTCTGCACGGAATACTCTAGCACGCCTCTCGACAGACCCAAATTGCCAACTTATCCACGCGCTACTAATATAGTGCCCTTGCCGGTTATCCTCATTACTCGCGCCGTTTCCATGATTCCTGTAGTAGCTCAAGTCTGGTGTGTATCCGCACTCAAGAGATCGGTGGCCGCCCCCACATTAATGTGGTGACTGTTCTTTCGGGCATGTGGCCAGCAAGTGACATTTCTGAGTACGATATCGGATGATTGGAAACACTATAGTTTATACCGCTTTTGTATCATATTTTTGCAATAGAGAGTGCATGTAGCGCCACAAAAATTTACACAAACAAACAATTACACTACGTTTGTATTTCTTTAGTTTCCTGAGGACTGTGGTAGGTTTGAAACGATACATTACAGGAAAGATTATTTACGATTCTCTTGTAACGTACAAATTTTCACTGAAGAAAGTCGTTTTCCTTTAAGAAGACAAAATTGGTAGTAAACACCAGAAGACCTGCCCTTTTGATGAAAGACATCGTATACCTAACCAGCAATGCGAAGTTTTGCTGGCTGCACTTCCAGTCATATCAGTGAATGTGGAAAGTAGGAAACCTGTTTGTAATAATACTTACATTATTTAATGTACCAAATAAGCCATCTCACTTGGAATTGAAAGGAAAGCCACACAGATGTCACAATAAAATAACAGCATTGAAACTGTTTTCCAACAGCCGGCCCGTGTGACCGAGCGGGACTAGGTGCTTCAGTTTGGAACCGCGCGACCGCTTTGAAGCAAAGGTAATTAATTACCTTCACAAAAATATATTTATATCACAAAATCGATTCCATAAAAAAATGTTTATTATGTGTCAAGGAAAGCGACTATCGTAATAAGAACAGAAAACAACAATATACGCTTCTCATGCATGAAATATGTTTTTACATTCTCTTAGAGTCAGTAGAGTAAGCTGCAACTGTACACATAATTGAAATATTTCTTCATGCATAAGCCGTAGCTTACGTCATTGAATCACTGAGATACGGCTGCTTCTACATGTATTTCGCGATAATTCAAGTCCCTTGGTCATTTACTAATGCAAGGAACGCAAAAATATGACTATTATTTCGTTAATTAAGTAGAAAAATAATCTAAAACACACATTATTCTTACGACACATGTGACTATTCGCATTACCATCGCTTGGAGCGCAAGTGCCATTACAGCTGTCAAACGGCAACAATATTCACACCAGAGAGTATCGTGACTGCATGTGTTACACTGTGCTAATATGTTCTTTGCGTCTATGAGCAGCCTAATGTTGGCAGCACTCGGAGACAAATGAATATCTTTCAACTACAACTGCCATCACGAAAATAGGCGATGACCTCAATGTCATCACACAGTCCTGTTAGTGATAATTTCAAATGCTAGTAACAATACCGAAAACTACATTAAACATCTCCATTTTTAGTCTAGAATCTCATGGAGTACTTTCCAGAAGGAAATTCTTGCCAGCTGCCGAGAAAAAATATATTTTTGAAGAAAAATAAATTTTTAATTCCTGCAGAAAAGCGGAACTACTGACAAATTTGTACTGAAAATAATCTATGAATATTCTCAGCGTTTATAGATGCATGTGATACATATTTTATCGTGGAAACATGAAAGTATTCCGAGATAAAAAAATAAAATACCGTGAGAGATGCGAAACTGTCCCGCCTGTGTAACGAAAAATGTCGTTGCTTATAAATTTGCTTTCTGTTGGATCTTGCAGAAACTTCCAGAGAGAAAACTGTTGAGAAAACTGTAGAATTAATTCTGGGAGCATCTGAAACATAATTATTGTATCGTGTAGCGTTGGAACGTATTTGATTTGGCTCAAATGGTTCAAATGGCTCGGAGCACTATGCGACTTAATTTCTGAGGTCATCAGCCGCCTAGTACTTAGAACTAATTAAACCTAACTAACCTAAGTACATCACACACATCCATGCCCGAGGCAGGATTCGAACTTGCGACCGTAGCGGTCGCTGGGCTTCAGGCTGTAGCGCCTAGAACCGCACGGCCACTCCGGCCGGCCGTATTTGATTTACGAGAGACCTCGTGCACAGTAGCGCACGAGTACTTGTACGAGGTCTGTTAAAAAAATTCAGAAACTTTGTCCACAAAATTTTTCTGCACTTACCTTTTACTTATTGTGTATGTTCTCCTTTGAAATACCCTTCACCACAATTGATAACACCTCTCCCAACGTCGTTTCCTCTTCCAGAAGCAGTCTGGGTACTCCTCTTGCTGGATCGTGCGAAGCGCCGTCTGCGAATTTTCTTTTATCTCGTCTATCGTCGAAAATCTTTGTCCTTTCAACAGGGTTTTCAACTTTGGGAGTAAAAAAAAAAAAAAAAAAAGCTGGCGGGGCCAGGTGTGGAGAGTACAAAGGATGAGGTAGTCATGCACCAACAGGGGTGAACGTGCGGATGCGTTATCGTCATGCAAAAGCCATGGTCTCGCCACATTTCATGCCGTTTCCTTCTCACCTGTTTTCGCAGGCTTCGCAACACGTCTCGATATTACCATCGATTAACAGTATGTCCCTGTGGCATGAATTCATGAGAACTAATCCTTCAAAGGAAACTATCAGCATGTCTGTGACATTTGACCTGACCTTTGGTGTTGAAGAACCTTTCCCGATCCACTGTGAAGACTGAATCTAGGTTTCAACATCATAACCGGAGACCCACGTCTCATTACCAGTTATGATTCTCTTAAGGAACATCTCATTCTCATTTGCGCGATCCAAAAGCTCTTCACAGACTGCGAGTCGAAGGTCTTCCCGATCTTGACTCATGAGCCGTGGGTCGAACTTGGCAGCAACATGACGCATTCCAAGATGCTGTGTCAAGATTTCATGAGATAATCGTACTGAAATGTTACATCTCTAGGATAGTCAGTCTGGCACGCACCATTTTGTAGACGTTCCCGACACGTGCGTCGTCGGTAGATATCACAGGACGTCCTACACGAGGGTCATCTTTAACTTCTGTCTGGCCATTTTTAAACTGTGTGAACCACTCATAACACCGAGTACGCCTCAAGCATTCATCACCGTAGGCTTCCTGCTCATTTGGTGTGTCTCTGTAAAGGTTTTCTTGAGTTTGACGCAACATTTAGCGCTGACGCGTTGGTCCTCTAGGTCGGCCGTCTCGAAATTCGCAAACTGTGCGACACAACATTCTACTCAATACAGCACTGAACAATAACTAACAGACACACAACAATGAAACTTCGGACAGTTAGCCGGCCGGTGTGGCTGTGCGGTTCAAGGCGCTTCAGTCTGGAACCGCGTGACCACGGTCATCCTGCCTCTGGCATGGATGTGTGTGATGTCCTTAGGTTAGTTAGGTTTAATTAGTTCTAAGTTCTAGGCGACTGATGACCTCAGAAGTTAAGTCGCATAGTGCTCAGAGTCATAGTGCTCAGAGCCATTTCGTACAGTTACACATTAAACACAGGCCTGTGCCAACCGCATTTCGCTCCAACACGCCATTGGCGCCTTATTACGAATGTTCCGGAATTTTTTCAACAGACAACATATGCCGCTGCCATGATGTCATTTCGTCTTATAACGACCGAAAATATTCCATACCTCTCGAAAATTTTTGACTTTCAGCTCTTACTGATTCTTCGTCACTGCACCCATCACCCTATCGCGGATACTTGCTGTACAAACGCAAGTGTAATACTTTCATGCCAGCATTTCTGTTGAAGTCGAGTAAAATATGTTTTTACCTGTGATTATGTGAAACCTAAGTTTCATCGGAGTCACTACAAAGACTATTGCCCTCAGGACGCAGTAAATGCATTTTACACATTTGTTTTCCATCTTTATACTTTATAAATCAGAAATCAAGTGAGTGGTGAAAACAAACAACAGAGGTCTCTGGGCGAGAATAATTAAGTTTTTCGCGGAGATCATTCTGTAGTTTTCTAGCCGTCGGATAGTTTACTGCGTCTTAGAATCAAAGTACAGTTCTGTATACTGATATTTTGTGAAAGTCGTCAAAGTCCACAATTGGCGTTTTTATTTATATCATTTTCATAAAGAATCAGAACATGTGCTCATGTCTAGAGATTCTGCAGATGATACTGCATTGTTAATAAGTAATATAGTCGTTTCGAAAATACCACAGTGTTTTGTTGTCGTTTTATGAACTTGTGCAAAATTTATATTGGTCCTGGCTTGTTCACTGTTGGTGAGCTCAGCAAAAAAAGTCTTCTCTACTTTCGATACGACAACTTTAGTTAGTTTTCGTATGTCTTTTCGCCCCTTACGCACGCTGACCGGAATAGCTCTACTCATAAGCCCTTGCTCCTGCATTTTGCTCACTACCAAACACACACATCTTTCCATGGAAGGCAGAAACCACGTGTGTGCACATGATATCGCAGGGAAACACAGGCGCTGACGTACTGTATATATGCGCCAACAAAGCTCTGAAGCAGGCTAACCATAGCGCTTAGCGCTGGGGGACTACAGAGAGAGGGTGTGACCTTGAGCTGTCTAATTTCGTGACTACCACTTCTAGTGTCGATATTCTCCACTTCTGGCAGCACCAGAGAAAGCGTCAAGTCGCCTCAAGTTACCGTGGACACACAATACTGTCATGATGCTTCTCTGCAATGTAGTCGTGCTGGCCAAGTGGACCTCGCACACGCTCCGGCACCGGTCTTCCAGCGAAATATTCGGACTAACACGTCAGCTGGAGCAAATGCGGGAGCGTACAGCGAGGTGGTGGTAGCCTGCCGATTGCAGGCGCTTGCTGCCAGCCCCATAAACCCCAGGAGATTGCCTGTCAGCGGAGGCGTGGCTAGATTTATCGGACACGACTGGCCAGTGGCTCAGGCCAGGATACCCGCTTTGTGCGGTCCCAGTTATCGGCGCTACGGACGAGGCGACACGCTGCCACCATCAGTGCCATTCTATATCGAAGTGCGCATTTGGCGGGGATACAACAGCTGGCTCGAACATACTGCGGTTGAAGATGGACCAGAAAACTTCCTCCGAGAATAGCAGGTGATTCTATTCTGTCGCTGGCGACAGGCAGACAGCATTACAGCTCACGCGGTACCAGGTGTGCCTCCCAAGAGTAGTCAGGTGAATTTTCTCTGGCGTTTATACTGGCGTACAACCAGCATGGATTCAGAAAACATCCTTCTTGTGAAACGCAAAGGGCCCTCCATTCATACTATTGACACGGGATGAGAAAGTGATTCCATCTGTATACGAGTAAAAAAAAGAAGGCTTTAAGCACTGTTGCTTATAGGCGGCTCGTAATCAGATTGTGTGCCTGTGGAGTATCGTCTCAGTTGTCCTGTAAGAAGGGAGAAAATTTGCAGTAACCGACTGGAGACCATCTAGTGCAGGCTGTACGAATGAAATGTTTGTGCGACCCACGGTTCTCAGCCATATTTTACAATATACATCTATCAATTAACAGCCCAATCCTAAAATATCAACTAACGTTAAGAGTTTCTTATGAGTGTGAGTTTCCAGTTCAGTACGAAATAAAAATACACTTTCCTCGGAGACATAAGTAGCGTGGGCACTGTGGGGTTAGAAGGCGTGCGAGTGGAATTATTTATTGTTTATCTTCTACTACTGAAAAATCAAGGCCGTGTGCGACTCGTGCCGATCAGCTTTCAAACGAAAGTAAAATGGATTCGAAAATGATAATTATAGAGACGCTCATCTTCACACGTGGTACATGCAGGGTGAGTCCATAATGATACTACAAAGTAAAAAGGGTAACTGCATGAATATATGGTAAGGCATCATGGTTCGGAAACGGCCAAATCGAAAGTTATAAGAGAAAATATTTATGATATATCTGACAGTGGAATCCAAGTACCGATACTGTTCTTGCTAAGGTTGTAAGGTAGGAAGCTCTAAGAGGTGGTAAACTGAATCATAAAGGAAAAAATGTCTAGTACACATGAACTCAAAAATGAACACCTTAAGAGATAAGAGCACTTGTTCATCTTCGATAATATGTAACCGATCTCTTCTAGTGCAAGCTGTTCGGTTTCCATATATTTGGGGGAGGTAGTATGGACCGAAACAAGAAAAATATTTCCAGATAATATGGGCTCTAAAATGCATACCTTAAGAACTATGACCCTAGTTCGGTAGAAGAGATCTGGTCACAGTATAGAAGATGAACAAATGCTCATAACTCAAGTCTCCATTGTAGAGCCTATGTTTACAACACTTTTCTTTCTTGTTTGATCCGTACTACCATCTCTGAAAGTTGTCTTCCTTACAGTCTTAGCATCAACAACACCGGTACCAAATTCCACTATCAGAAATATCACAATGGTTTTCGCTTATAACTTTCGATTCGTCTGTGTCTGGAGCAGGATATCTACCTCAAATTCATGCAGTTATCCTCTTCTATCATCCTTAAAAGTTCGTAATATCATCGCGGAATCACTCTGTATTTCAGAAAGAATTTAAAATTAAATTGAGATTGTTATAATACAACGAAATGAGTAGAAGGAAAATGACATTCAAGACGTTTAGTTAAGATTTCCGGTCGTCCCCACACTGCACAGTGCATTTAAATATGATTACTGTTACTAATCAATTGATCATGCGCTCACACAGACAGGATAACAATACTTCATCAGTAGTTTACAGTATTCCAACTCTAGAGTCCCTGAGGTTAAGATTTCCGGTCGTCCCCACACTGCACAGTGCATTTAACTATGATTACTGTTACTAATCAATTGATCATGCGCTCACACAGACAGGACAACAATACTTCATCAGTAGTTTACAGTATTCCAACTCTAGAGTCCCTGAGGTTGACAGGAATCCGAAACAAAACAGTCGGCACGAAATGGTCCGGACGGTGCCGACTTTTAGTGATCAGTATTTGGGGGCAGGCAGACAACTTACCACGTCCGTACTAAAGCCAGTCTATTGGGGGCTCCTAAAATACTAATTTATGTAGGTTACTAATTAATAATAAGGTCGGTACATATGTGACCCAAGGAGCCACCACACAGTGTCAGTACTGGCTCTTGAGCAAGAAAATTTGACAGTCACTGATCCAGTGAAACCGAAGTGGTTATGTTTCCCCAATGACGTGTTATAAACCCTTCCTTGTTCTTAATCTATATTAACGATTTATGAAACAACCTAGGCAGCTTTCTTGTATTGTTTGTGGATGATGCTGTCGTTTATCATCTAGTAAACTCACCATAAGATTAAAATTAAAACGACTAAGATCATTCAGACAAGATATCTGCATTATGTGAAAAGTGCTAGTTGATCCTAAACAAAAATGTGTGAGGTCCTATACATGAGTATAAAAGAAAGAGAAAATCGTTAAGTTCAGTTTATAAACCACACAGATTTACATGTTGTCGATTCATCTAAATACCTAGGGATAATTGGTCCATATTCTTAACAGGCAGGACTGAATTCAAAGAAGGGCAATTCGTTTCGTATTATCGGGAATTGTGCTAAAGAGAGTTACAAGGAGATCTTTTCAGTAAATTTTGGTCATCAACTATCTCCTCAGAGTGTGAAAATATTTTGTCAGCTCCCACCAACATAGGCAGAAATAACGATCATCTATGTACATAAATGAAAATTTAAATGTTCGTTTGTTGAAAATCGAGTGTCTCCGAAAGTTCTTGACCTATTGCTTTGAAATTTTGGCACAGCGTAGCATTATAATACAGGCATATTTTTAGGTATCTATTTCTTTTTTATACATGTAAGACACAATTTTTATAAATTTATTACTAGGGAAACATTGTTATTAAAATAAATAAATATATATATATATATATATATATATACATATATATATGTATGTGTGTGTGTGTGTGTGTGTGTGTGTGTGTGTGTTATTTTTGGAGTTATTTTAATAACAATATTTCCCTAGTATTAAATTTATAAAAATTGTGTCTTACATGTATAAAAAATAGGTTTACAAAAACATATATGTATTCCAATGCAACTTTGTGTCAAAATTTCAAACCAAATGGTCAAAAACTTTCGGCGCTTTGCGATTAGGAACATTTATAGTTTCTATGTAAGTACAAATGCAGATGTTCGTTTCTTCAAAAACTCAAATCTCACAGTTCTTTGCGTATTGTTTTGAAATTTTGGCGCAAGATTGCATTCTAATACTCAAGTATCTTCAAATATCTGCTGATATATATTTAATATACAGGCAATAAAAGGGGAAACGTTACAAAAATGCAAATGTTGATTGGTTCAAAATCGTTAATCTCTGAAAGTTCTTGACCGACTGCTTTGAAATTTTGTCATAACCTGAATTCTAACATAGGGGTGTTTGAGGTACCTAATTTTTTAATATATGTATATTTTTAATGCATATAATACATGAATATATATATCTAATACATAAAGGGAACGCGTTGTTACCAAACATATCAAAACATTCCTTCACGATTTACTTCAAATTCTTACATGTTACTGTAAAAAACGCATAGGCATATGTAGACTATATACTTTCTAATAAACAGGGTCTTACAAAAAGGCACGGCCAAACTTTCAGGAAACATTCCTCACACACAAAGAAAGAAAATATGTTACGTGGACATGTGTCCGGAAACACTCACTTTCCATGTTAGAGCTCATTTTATTACTTCTCTTCAAATCACATTAATCATGGAATGGAAACACACAGCAACAGAACGTACCAGCGTGACTTCAAACACTTTGTTACAGGAAATGTTCAAAATTACCTCCGTTAGCGAGGATATATGCATCCACCCTCCGTCACATGGAATCCCTGATGCGCTGATGCAGCCAACTGGCGGTGAATCGAGGAAGTACAGTACATACTGACGAAACTAAAATGAGCTCTAACATGGAAATTAAGCATTTCCGGACACATGTCCACACAACATATTTTCTTTATTTGTGTGTGAGGAATGTTTCCTGAAAGTTTAGCCGTATCTTTTTGTAACACCCTGTATAAATCTATACACAAAATAGTGAAACGTTGTTACCAAACAGAAAGTTGTATTTACGGCTTGCTGGCTTATGCATAGAATACGACTACAGAATCTGAATTTAGAATAACAATAAACAAGTCTCAAGGCCAGAGAGAGGAGGGAACACGAGATGAACAGAGGGGCGGGAGGAAATGAACGTAGAAAACAGGAGATGAAGAGGAAGTGGGGGCAGGAGGAGATGGAGAGAGACGGGGCAGGAGAAGATGGACAGAGAAAGGGTGGAGGAGGTAATGGACTCTGAAAGAGGGAGAGGGAAGGGGCAGAAGGAGATGGAGAGAGAGGATGAAGAGAGAGGGGGAGGAAAAGCTGGACAGAGAGAGGAGGAGGAGATATTGGATAGAGAGAGGGGGAAGAAGGAGGAGAACAAAAATGGGGAAGGAGAGATGGACAGAGACCGGGGAGAGAAGGAGATTGAGACGTAAATCCAATTCCTACACATATTACAAACCTGTGCTATCTCTTTTCTTTCATATCCATCTAAAGAGACTGAGCCACAACAAAGCGTGGCCGGCTACAGCTAGTAATAAAATTAATCAGAGCTCGCACGGAAAGATTTAGGCGTTCAATTTTCCCACTTGGTATTCGAGAGCGGACAAGCAGAGAAATACGTAGTCTAAGAAGGTTTATGAGCCCTCTGCCACACACTTACGTGTGATTTTGAGACTAATCGTGTAGGTGTAGGTGTCATTTAAATGTTTCCGTAGATGTTTGCGATTTCGTTTTGGAGTCTATAGATGGAGTCAGCCTAAAAAATTATTGTGACAGAAATACTGTGACAACGTAGACTTTCCCGGTGTATTAACTGATGATGTTCTTGCCTCTGCGTCCCGTTGTTATGACTGTGTTTTAAAGGTATCAATCTAAATTACACTGCCAGGCTACATTATAAATGTATACGAGGGTCACCCTTGAAGTAAGATTTGGAACCGTGTTTTATATGCCATAATTTTTATGATTAATGGACAACGGTATTGACCCGGCTGACAGAATGTCTAGACAGTAGTAATCGATAGAGACTCATCGCTTTTGCAGGCTTTCGCCGCTGGGGCGCTGCACTTTGACTTGCGTTAGGGGGCAGCAGCAACGATTTGTGACGCATGCGCTGTCGGCATTCTGCTGCTTATAAGAAGGTCACCGTTCACGGTGTGAACCAGGACTCCAATAATCCTATAGTTTCCCGTTTCCCAATCCTCGTATGCTGCCTTCGCCTTTACGAACACATCTCACCAACCCTACGCTTGCACATTCTCCACGAACTTCAACCATCGCCCCCGCCCAGATCACGAACTCCGCCCTGAAATTTACTCATCCTACCAAGTTCATTCCACCCACTCCACCTCATCAGGGCTACCTCTTCCTCTTCGTCTCACATTTCCTTACACTTTTTTTTCTTCAGCTGGTCTTCTTTCCCCACCCCCACTCTCTCAACAACTGTTAGCATCACCCATACCCACCTCCACTCCACCCCTTCTTCTGTTCTAAAGGTCACTCCTACCCCATCGACACTATTCACCATTTCTCCGTCCTTATTGCACCACATTCTTACCCTTCTCACCAGCCAACCTTTCCCGCTTCAACAATAGACCCCCTACCGCAGGGCAGGTCCTTCCAGGCTTTAGTCCAAGGAAAGTGCTATTTTTAAATATCAGTGTTTCAGCATCATATCTTAAATGTTTTAATGGTGTTATGGTATTTCGTTTAATCTTTTATAATTACAATTTTAAATAAACGTGCAAGAAGCCCTACCTCTGGTTTATATAAAAACTTCGCTTTTATTTTCACCTTCAAAAAGTATTAAATTAGCTGTCTGTTTCTTTTCGTCTCATTAATGTTTATTATCACCTGGCTGAAGAGCGCGCTGACTGTGCCGCTGACAGTCTCCCCCCCCCCTTCTCCCACCCCCACCACCATCCATATGGGGCGCGGGAGGAAAAAATCTGCGATCTAGTTCCGGCGAGATCAGGAAGATAGCAGCTACTTAGACTACGGAAATATTATGTGTACGTAACTACGTGTGATTCGATTGCATATCCGACAAAAGTGCGTTCCTTGACACGCACATTGACAACGAGAAACAACTGTTTGTTTCTCGTCAAAAGTGAATCGTGCCCATTTGATAATACGTTCTCAAAGTAATTTAACGCGATATTCAGCTTGACGAAATGTCTCTAAGACATGCAAGTGGCGATCATTTAAGAGCTACTGTGTGGCGGTAGCAGACAGCGAGACGGAGTTTGCACACTAAACGAGAAGGGGCAACCCGTGCACGGTGCACGTGGATGTTTACCTCTCAACCGGTCCCTGTTGTTGTTGTCGACTGCATTAGAGACTGACCGAAAGCGAGGCACATGCCCGCAGCACTAATTAGAGCACTGCAGGCGCGGGCCCGGTCCACGTGGTGTGATCTCGGCCGTGAAGTGCGAGAGAGAGGCCCAACACACTTCGCTCCCTTTGGCGGAAGTTGCCGAAAATTTCCAATACTGACTCGCCTAAGGCGCCCCCTACACGATCAGTATTGTTGCTCAGTATTTACTGAAATTCAACAATTAAGAACATGTGTGCGCTGCCTGATAAACATTGTGCCTTCTGTGGGCAGTATTGACAATATCCTTGCCAGTTGCTGACACCTCCGGGTTTCTTTGTGTTCGCTGCTGTGTGTACCTGCTAAAACGTTTTGAAACAGGAAGATTATTTCAGAAGCGTATAATTAAGAGTGATACTTATGAGTTGTTGCTCATTAAATACAGAGGGCGGTACCAACAATTACGACAGAAGATCTTCCCTAAAAATTAGTTTTTAAAGAACAAAATTCAGGAATTTTTTATATTTCGTTTTTCATCCAGTTCCTTTTCTCTCTTCTGCTTGCAACAAAGTAGAGCAGTAACCCTGCAGCAGCCTCTTGATCGTCCGACATTTCTAACCAGACTAAACACTGCGCAACATTACCAACACTGACTCGCCTAAAGCGCCCCATACACGGTCAGCATTGTTGCTCAATATTTACTGAAATTAAACAATAAAGAACATGTGTGCACTGCCTGAGAAACATTGTGCCTTCTGTGGGCAGTATTGACAATATCCTTGCCAGTTGCTAACATCTCCGTTGCTGTGTGTACCTACTACAACGTGTTCAAAACAGGAAGATTATTTCAGAACCGTATAATTAAGAGTGATACTTATGAGTTGTTGCTCATTAAATACAGAGGGCGGTACCAACAGCTACGACAGAAGATCTTCCCTAAAAATTAGTTTTTAAAGAAAAAAATTCAGGAATTTTTTATACTTCTTTTTCCATCCAGCTCCTTTTCTTTCTTCTGCTTGCAACAAAGAACAGTAACCCTGCACCAGCCTCTTGATGGTCTTCTAACCAGACTAAATACTGCGCGGTAGTACTGCACTCCTTTCCTTAGCAGTATAGGGAAAACATCGACAGTATCCCAAAATATTAATAAACATTAATATTGACCTACTGTAGTCTGTCTAGTGACACAATCACCTATTCGACTTGCGAAGCGACGTGGAACTAACAAGGATGCGCACAGATCTCAAAGCTGGAGTGTGTGCAGGTTCGACGCACTTGCCGTAAGCCGCCTTACCACCCCTGTTCGACATGCACCACCTCGTGTGCTAGTCCACAGCGTACTGTTTGCCATGGCCGTACAGCAGTGCTACTCAGTCGCTGCTGGTGTACTGGTTATTTCTCCTGCTTTATTGTTCTTATTAACACATATCTTAAACCGAATATCGCAGTAGACTAAGTTACGACCGGGACACACCAGATTGAGTTATGAGTACCAAAATACAAGAAACTCTCCGTGAAATAAACACAGAAATCAGCATGGAACGTACGACGAACGCGTCCGTTAGGACAGTGCACCGAAATTTGCTATTAACGGGCTACAGCAGCAGACGACCCACGCGAGTGCCTTTGCTAATAGCACCGCCTGCAGCTCTCCCGGGCTCGTGGCAATTTCAGTTGGACCCTAGACGACTGGAGAACCGTGACCTGGTCAGGTGAGTCCCGATTTCAGTTGGTAGAGCTGACGGAAGGTTCGAGTGTGCCGCAGACCCCACGAAGCCGTGGGTCCAAATTGTCAACAAGGCATGCTATCTACAAACTCATTGTGGCTCCATAATGGTGTAGGCTGTGTTTATGTGGAATAGACCGTGTCCTCTAATCCAACTGAACCGATCATTGACTGGAAATGGCTGGGTTCGGCTGCTTGGAGACTATTAGCAGCTGTTCAACGATGGAATTTTTATGGATGACAATGCACCATGTCACCGGGCCACAATTGTTCGCGAACGATTTGAACATTCTGGACATATCGAGCGAATGGTTTGGCCACCCAGATCGGCCAGCATGAATCCCACCGAACATTTATGGTACATGATCGAGAGATCAATTCATCCCGAAAATCCTGTATTGGGAAAATATTAGCATTTATGGACGGCTATAGAGGCAGCATGGCTCCATATTTCTGCAGGGGACTTCCAACTACTTGTTGAGGCCATTCCACGTCGATTCGCACTACGCCGGGCAGAAAGAGGTAGCCCATAACTTCTCTCACGTCAGTGTACATCGCACAGAATGAAATTAGCGCCCACAGGAATGCTTGTCCCCCATCATTCTGTCGCATTATTCTCGAATAGAACTTCATTTATTTTGTCCCGTAGAGTATGTTCAGTTCCGTGCTACGACACATGGTTGCGCAGCTGTCTCCCAACGTATAGTCAGAAGTAGTTAGAAAATCAATGGCGGATAAAAGGGACAGTCTTATTAGCGAAGGTCGGAAAATCGAGACCTTACTGCAAAAGTAATAACTGTGTGAAAATAACTCTGTGGTCACTTGCCACTTTCTTAACCCTCGTATAATTTCCAATTGCTTTTGGTACCAATTCGCCGTTCCCACCAATGTGGTATTGTCACTAAATGGTGTAAAACAGGACATTTTATACTTATTTTTCTGTAACATACCACTGGAGAGCTTGTGATTGTAATTACATGATAAATGAACTATAAATTATGGCTTTTTTTGAATAAAAGCCGTAAAATTTATGATGACTTACTAACAATGTAACATCCTCCTCCCTTTAGTGTTATAGGGTTAATGATGTCAGGGAAATTTGTCAGCTGAAGAGCGCCACGTTTTACCAACTTTTTCCGTGTTGGTGTACCCTCTGAGCCGCGGCTACCCATCGTCCGCAGGTGGGGCTTGGCAGCTGGATTAATTCCATTCACCGCTTCCAATTACGTGGCGCTGCAATTCATTACGCCCGCTTATCTCGTTAGCGCGTCACATCGCCTGCTGCCCGTAGTCACCAGTAGCTGTTTATGTCACGGCCGGCAGGCGTCGTAGGACACGGGAAATTGTCGGCAGACTCCAGTACTGAAAGGTACTGACTTCCCTGACGTCCATTCCACTCGTATGCACCTATCTCGTCTCCGAACTAACTTATCAAATGCAGAACAAAGAACAACATAGAAACTGGCTCTACTTTTTTTAGGTTTTGCGTTTTCCTCGGAATTTAAAATCACCTAACGTAAATCTGACAAAACGGAAAGTACATAAAATTTTAGGGCTTGCAGCAGTGTCACTTAGCTACAATCCACGAGGTTTAATCGTAGTTCTCTTCGATCGTTTTCAAGTGGTAACACACTCCCGTGTAGTTGTTGGCCTCACTGATGTTTAGTTCATTACAATTGAACGTAATGTTTTCGCCCTTTTTGCTACACCCACTTTAATCTTTCGATGGCCAGATTCCACACTTCGTCGTCGTCGGACGATAGTAAGGAACTGCATTAAGAGTAGGCCAAACTTTCTACTTCCTGTCGGCCTAATATGTGGTAGTTCTTTCTGATTGTGCATAAATGTTATGTAACAGCCCTAATAAAGAGAAATAACCCGGTAGTATCTGATAATAACTTTAGTGGTGCGTATCTTCAGCACGTCACATCATATTACTAACAAATTACTAGAAATAAATAAAATCAGTATTAGGGAAAGCGAATAAAAGAGGTTTGTTGGAAGGGTTCCAGGAAAATGGAGTCCATCCCTAAGGAAAATGCACTTCATCCGTAAAGGAAATCCCGTATAACACGATAGAGCCACCAATTGTAGGATATTACTGTAATGTTTGTAAACCTTATCCAGTAGACACAACGGACACTGAATGAATTCAGAGACAGGCTGCTAGCACGGTAACATATGGGTATATTGTTGTGTTGGCAGAAGAGCCAACACCGTGTTACAACTGCAGGCCGAAATGCACGCGTTTTAGCTCACGCAGGCTGGCGTGAGGAGGGAAGATCTATACTGACGTGAGGTCTGGAACATGACAAGAAATTAGAATTCAGAAAGCGGTCGTAATTAGTTTGATACTTAACTTTAATCCATTAATGATGAACTTCGCTCTTGACGGTACATGATTCAATTATCTGTTCAGAATAGTAACTGAATATGGCGCCTTGCTAGGTCGTAGTAAATGACGTAGCTGAAGGCTATGCTAAACTGTCGTCTCTGCAAATGAGAGCGTATGTAGTCAGTGAACCATCACTAGCAAAGTCGGCTGTACAACTGGGTCGAGTGCTAGGGAGTCTCTCTAGACTAGACCTGCCGTGTGGCGGCGCTCGGTCTGCAAACACTAATAGTGGCGACACGCGGGTCCGACGTATACTAACGGACCGCAGCCGATTTAAAGGCTACCACCTAGCAAGTGTGGTGTCTGGCGGTGACACCACATATATCAAAGACAGAGCTGTAACAGAAACGCGTGGGGAAATAAAATGAATATCCTTCTAGGGAAGAGGAAATATCAGTACGAAGGTTATGATGCACCTGTTATCCGAATATGTGATTTAATTTTAAAACACAACATCTTTCGGCAAGACATGATCCCAATATCAAGTTCTATAAACAGGGAAAACGCAAATCACTACTTGGCATTATTTAATATCTTTACAAACAAGTAACAGAAATTTGTGTGTAATGTACATGTACCGTAGTATTAAGTATCTTATAAATATTATGACTAAACGCGGTTGAAAGTAAGCAAGCAGAAAATATGCGCAGTCAAAGAAACAGAGGTTAGAAAAAAATACGGAAATGCCGAAAGCAAAACATTACCATCCGTAATAAGGTGTAGGACGCCCATTGGCATTGAGAACATCTTCCAGTCGCCTCGAAATGGATAAATCCAAGTCCTGTATGGTTTTCAAGCGAAACTTATACCATTCTTCTGACACAATAGTGGCAACTTCAGGTAAGACTGATAGAGGTGGATTGCGATCACTCACTGCTCTCTCCAAAGTAGACCACAAAGGCTCAATAATATTGAGATCCGGTGACTATTGTCGTCAGAGGAGATGCTACGATTAATCCACGTCTTCGCACACTCGCGCTCACAAAACGAACTAGACAATGCGAACTGCATAAAAGGGGATCCTGTCCTCTTAGAACACAGCATCGCCATTGGGAAAGAAACATTGTGCCGTAGGATTGATCTGATATGGGAAAATGGTCACATAATCCTTGACAGTAATGCGAACATAGAAAAGTAACAAAGGGGCCCTTGGAATACCACGATACGGCTGCCCAAATAATCAACGTATCCCCGCCATATTTCACTCTTGAAAAATAAATTCGGCCAGAAGTTGGACACAGTGTGAAAAAGACTCATCTGACCAAATGACTTTCTTCCATTACTCCACAGTCTAGATTTTATGTCTTCGGAACCACGTTTTCCTGTTACGAGCATTTATGTCATTGATGAGAGGTTGTGGAATTGCAGTTCGCTCTGGAATTCCCTGCTTGTGGCTCACACATTGATTTCTGTACTGACTTTTGCAGGTCATCCTCCTATTTTTCGTCACAATCCTCTTCAGTGACCGTCTGACACGATCACTCAGCACACACTCGTCTGCGTTGTGACTTACCACGTGATTTTTTCCGATTTCCGTGTGTGCGGTATGACTTTCCGACATGGTACCTCTTGAAGCACCAAATACTTTGGCTGCCTGGGTTACGTAAACACCCACTACACGAGCACCAACAAGTTGCCCACGTACGAATTCACTGAGCTTCGACATAATGCACACACGACAACAGAGACCACTGCTCTGATCATGACTGACACACGCAACATATTGAGAAATTAGCACTGGTGCTGTTAGTGGTCAAATAAAATACTGCAAAGCAGGCTTCGATACCATCTGCGTTTATGTTCAAGAATATCTTTGCTGCGATGTATCCATATTTTTATCCAACCCTGTGTAAGACTTTCATTTATACATATGGTGCCATAACATTCGCAATTACTGATGGCACTTAATACTCTCACAGAGCTGTGTTTACTGACCAGCGAGTCATTATGAATCACCTGTCAAAGATTGTACTTAACAAAATATTACAATCCTAAGTATGTGATTGACAGTTGACTACTCTCGCTGGTCAGGAAATATATGTAGAATGAACTGTCTTGTATATTTGACAGTGTATAATTGCTCCTTGCTTATTTTTGACTATCCTTAACGGCATATTAATTTTGAGATACGTAATACTACGTGAGCAATATAGACAGGTTTACATTACATGTTTACTAGCATATGAAATAATGTGAAGTAATGATTTGTGTTTTCCTTGTTTACAGACCTTGAAATTGAGATCATACCTTCCCGAAACGTGTCGTGTTTTAAACTGAAGAAACCACATATGTGGGCCACTGCTGCGTAATAATCTCCGTACTGATACCGTGATACAGTTCAACTATGTCTTCACAAAAGATAAAGTTAACGTGATTCTGATGAAAACTTGGGTAAATTTTGACGATCTGTATTCAAAGAAGGCTCTGCAACCACAGAGCTGCCACCATAGTATCTCTCGCGAACTATCAAGATAATAAAATGAAAGAGATGAGAGCGCATACATACAAATAGTCGTTTTTCTTTCACGTAATACGTGAATGAAATAGAAAAGAATCGATAACGCTGGTACGATGTACCCTCCACTATGCTCTGCATGGTGGGCAATGGAGTAAATAATTATGTAATGTAAACGTAGATGTAAATGTACGTGTTACCAGGTCTTTATTTTATGTGTTATTAGATGCACTTGAAACGTCCCCTTTGAAAAATTATGAATGACAGTGCTGGAAAACTCTTACGTTATTTGAGACAGAAACAGCTGAGTAAAACTGAACGTGCTCAGAAATTTCTCTCTTTACTCATTCTGATCATCACTAAACTGACATACAATATTTTTAGCGCAACGCAATCTGACTTTCAATAACCCCTACAAAAGAATGGCCCTGACTAACATTAACCTATACCTTTCACGAATCACTTACCTCACAAAAATCTTCTATACTCGAACTACTGCAATATAGCGAGCGCCACTACTGCCAGCTAAATAAAAGATTCTAACTACTGAAGGCACTAACTACTGATAGGCATAGCTAGAAAATGAAAGATTTTGATAGAGAACAAACAATGTATTTGCCTTAATAGTGTTCAAAAGTCATTATATATATATATATCAGTTCATGACATCCATTCTTACAATTTTACTGTCTCTGATGGACACACGTCCAGATCATCCGCTCTGAAAACTCCGCCATCTCTCTCCCCACATCCCCCACTGCTGGCGGCTCACCTCCAACTGCGCAACGCTACGCGCTGTTAACAGCCAACTGCCCAACACTACAATGGTAAATATTCCAACAATGAGTCCAACCAGCCACAGACCGCACACAGCGCAGGCAGCGATTTTCATACAGAACACTACGTGGCGTTACCAACATAAAAACCTAAACAGCCTACTTACACACTCTACGACAAAAAAGAAAGACGCACCTTGGAGGAATTATCCCAATGGCACCAAAACCTGTAGATGAGATCTACATGTACGGAAGCACAAATGATTACAATTTTATAGAAGTTGGATGATTTATTCAAGAGAAAGAGCTTTACAATTTCAGCAAGTCAGTGACGCCTATGACTGGCGACAGTCTTGTCTTGCCGCGCGGCCTTAGGCGTCTTGTCACGGTCCGGGCGGCTCATCCCCGTCGGAGGTTCGAGTCTTCCATCGGGCATGGGTGTGTGTGTGTGTGTGTGTGTGTGTGTGTGTGTGTGTGTGTGTGTGTGTGTGTGTGTGTCTGTTGTCTTTGGCGCAAGTTAGTTTAAGTTGGATTAAGTGGTGCGTAAGCTTAGGGACCGATGACCTGAGTAGTTTGGTCCCTTAAGACCTTAGCACAACTTTCAAATTTCATTTCAGTCTCGTCGGTATCCCACCACTGTCCGGGGCGTCTCCAGACACGTCTTAGGCTGGAAATCTCATTGACTGGAGTGGAATTGTCTTCAGTGATGAGTCCCGCTTCGAACTGAGCCCCGATGACCGGTGAAGAGCGTGTTTGGAGACGCCCCCGCACAGCTGTGCAATATCAACTGACTGCCGCCCGCCATATTGCTCAACAACCACGAATGATGGTCTGCGGTGCAACTTCTTTTCATAGCAGAACCCTTTTTGTAGTCATTCGCGGTACCTTTACAGCGCAACGGTACGTCAGAGATATCCTACGCCCGGTTTTGTTGCTCATCATGGCAAACCATTCTGGGCTTATATTTCAGCAAGATAATGCCTGCCCGACACACGGCGAGAGTTTCAACTGCTTGTCTTTGCGCCTGCCAAACCCTGCCTTGGCGAGCAACGTCCCTCGATCTCTCCCTAGCTGAGAACGTTTGGAGCATTATGGGCAGCGCCTCCAACCAGGGCAGGAATCTGCTGATGTAAAGCCCCAATTGGACAGACTTTGGCACAATATACCTCAGGAGGACATTTAACAACCCTGTCAATCAATGCCAAGGCGAATAAATGCTTTAATAAGAGCCAGAGGTGGCCCAATGCGTTAGTGATCTGCTTAATTTATGAAGCTCTTTCTCTTGGATCAATCATCCAATTTTCCTGAAAATACGATCATTTGTTTGTCTACACATGTACGTCACATCTACTGATTTCCGTCTCACTCGTGCAATTCCTTCGTGGTGCATCTTTTTTTATTTTGTATTACACTCCTGGAAATTGAAATAAGAACACCGTGAATTCATTGTCCCAGGAAGGGGAAATTTTATTGACACATTCCTGGGGTCAGATACATCACATGATCACACTGACAGACCCACAGGCACATAGACACAGGCAACAGAGCATGCACAATGTCGGCACTACTACAGTGTATATCCACCTTTCGCAGCAATGCAGGCTGCTATTCTCCCATGGAGACGATCGTAGAGATGCTGGATGTAGTCCTGTGGAACGGCTTGCCATGCCATTTCTACCTGGCGCCTCAGTTGGACCAGCGTTCGTGCTGGACGTGCAGACCGCGTGAGACGACGCTTCATCCAGTCCCAAACATGCTCAATGGGGGACAGATCCGGAGATCTTGCTGGACAGGGTAGTTGACTTACACCTTCTAGAGCACGTTGGGTGGCACGGGATACATGCGGACGTGCATTGTCCTGTTGGAACAGCAAGTTCCCTTGCCGGTCTAGGAATGGTAGAACGATGGGTTCGATGACGGTTTGGATGTACCGTGCACTATTCAGTGTCCCCTCGACGATCACCAGTGGTGTATGGCCAGTGTAGGAGATCGCTCCCCACACCATGATGCCGGGTGTTGGCCCTGTGTGCCTCGGTCGTATGCAGTCCTGATTGTGGCGCTCACCTGCACGGCGCCAAACACGCATACGACCATCATTGGCACCAAGGCAGAAACGACTCTCATCGCTGAAGACGACACGTCTCCATTCGTCCCTCCATTGACGCCTGTCGCGACACCACTGGAGGCGGGCTGCACGATGTTGGGGCGTGAGTGGAAGACGGCCTAACGGTGTGCGGGACCGTAGCCCAGCTTCATGGACACGGTTGCGAATGGTCCTCGCCGATACCCCAGGAGCAACAGTGTCCCTAATTTGCTGGGAAGTGGCGGTGCGGTCCCCTACGGCACTGCGTAGGATCCTACGGTCTTGGCGTGCAGCCGTGCGTCGCTGCGGTCCGGTCCCAGGTCGACGGGCACGTGCACCTTCCGCCGACCACTGGCGACAACATCGATGTACTGTGGAGACCTCACGCCCCACGTGTTGAGCAATTCGGCGGTACGTCCACCCGGCCTCCCGCATGCCCACTATACGCCCTCGCTCAAAGTCCGTCAACTGCACATACGGTTCTCGTCCACGCTGTCGCGGCATGCTACCAGTGTTAAAGACTGCGATGGAGCTCCGTATGCCACGGCAAACTGGCTGACACTGACGGCGGCGGTGCACAAATGCTGCGCAGCTAGCGCCATTCGACGGCCAACACCGCGGTTCCTGGTGTGTCCGCTGTGCCGTGCGTGTAATCATTGCTTGTACAGCCCTCTCGCAGTGTCCGGAGCAAGTATGGTGGGTCTGACACACCGGTGTCAATGTGTTCTTTTTTCCATTTCCAGGAGTGTATTTATCTGTGTATCTTACAGTGTATCCCTCTTGATAATAGACGTATCAGTGGATGCAATTTTGTATCCATATTACAAGGTATTTTAGCAAGGTATATCGATCTCTGAGTAGAATAACCAGGCATTGTACTATCGCGCGCGGTCCACCCATACCTTAACCGTGATTTTTAAACGACAGGAACCCCAGCGCTACGTTATCAATGAGAAGCCTGATAGCGTATTTTATCTGGAAGCCTGAATACTGGCTAGATTTATGTCGTTTCAGGAAGTTTCTAACCTTCTCTGACACTGAACCACAAAATGGCAAAAACGCAACCTTTTTACTTCCCATCTAGGACATATTCTACTTGCGTGTAGCTTCTGTATCTGCTTGTGAAATTTGTTGATTGTCACACGAATTCTCACGGAAGACTTTTCGCACATACTTCAGTTCTTTTAGAAATTTTTAGGCTTTAGAAACGGCTTCCATTCGAAGAACCGGGCTCTCAGAACAATGCGTCTTTGGGCCAGGTGTTGGTGGATGTGGGTATTGGTGTGCATGAATGGGTTTACTGTCTGACTGTGGTTCAGGCAGTTATTGGAAAGAGAAAATTAAAAAGATATCGTCAACAGAGTAGTGATTAAATAATTATGTTTTTTCTTGCGGCAAAAGTCGGAAAAGCAATTGCTAGTTTCTACGTGTGGCTTTTCCTCCTGCCTCACAATAAGACGATCACTGTATAGGTTTCTCAAAGGTACAACACTAATTAGCAATTAGAAATTAATGCAATTCAGTATAGTATGAGAGTAGTGACATGGAGGCAACCCACATTGAGGATGGGTAATTTGCGGACAAATAGCACGAAGTTTCTACAGTTTTATTTAATCTCACCTGTTTTCCCCCGAAACAAATACAAAGTAAATTGAATAAGTGGCAAGAAGACAAGGTGGTAGTTCAAATTAATCGTAGACTCAACAAAATATATATCTCTAAGTAATATTTATCCAGCAAACAGCTAAGAGGTTACCTAACTTACATCTGGTCAGCTTGAGCTCCCACGAACAAGAGACAAGTTAACAAGAAGATGACAAGTGAAAAGTACACCTTCACATTTTTCAATGGCTTTATATTCCTCACATATACATTTCTCTGTATAAAACATGGTCTTTGGATCTTCTGGGAATATTTTCTTTCACTAGATTGTTTCCCATTTTATAAATGAAATTATTTTTTCTTATTCAACGTCATCACATTGTTAATAAAATGAGCAGAAACTAGAGAAAACACAAATAAGAAGAAACACAAGATAAGAGACAAGGTACTGGCGGAACTGAAGCTGTGAGGACGGGTCGTGAGTCATGCTTGGGTAGCTCAATTGGTAGAGCACTTTCCCGCGAAAGGCAGAGGTCCCGTGATCGAGTCTCGGTCCGGCACACCGTTTCGATCTGCCAGCAAGTAACATTTCAGACGAGCCAGTCGTCTTCATCTCATTGTCTTAAGTTGACAACGCGACGAAACCATTACGTCACCACTTGCTGCAAGTTTTCTTCTTCTTTTCTTTTTCCATCAGTCTTCTGACATTAGATGTGGCCCGCCACGAATTCCTCTCTTGTGCCAACCTCTTCCTCCCGGAGTAGTACTCGCAACCTAAGTCCTCAATTATTTGCTGGATGTATTCCAATCTCTTGTCTTCCTCCACAGTTTTTCCCCTTTACAGCTCCCTCTAGTACCGTGCAAGTCATTCCATGATGTCTTAATAGATGTCCTATCGTCCTGTCCCTTCTCCTTGTCAGTATTTTCCACATATTCCTTTCCTCCTCAACTCTGCGCAGAACCTCCTCATTCCTTACCTTATCAGTCCGCCTAATTTTCAACATTCGTTTATAGCACCACATCTTAAATGTTTCGATTCTCTTCTGTTCCGGTTTTCCCGTAGTCCATGTTTGACTACCATACAATGCTGTGCTCCGAACGCACATTCACATAAATTTCTTCCTCAAATTAAGGCCTGTGTTTGCTGTTAGTAGACTTCTCTTGGCCAGGAATGCCATTTTGACAGTGCTGACACCCTTTTTACGTCCTCCATGCTCCATCAGTCATTCATTATTTTGCTGTCTAGGCAGAGGAATTCCTTAACTTCATCTACCTGGTGACCATCAATCCTGATGTTAAGTTTCTCGCTGTTCTCATGTCTGCTGCTTTCGTCTTTCTTCAATTTACTCTCAATCCATATTCTGTACTTATTATACTGTTCATTACATTCAGCAGGTCACGCAATTTTGCTTCACTTTCACTAAGGATAGCAATGTCATCAGCGAATCGTGTCATAGATATCGATCCACCTTGAATTTTGATTCCACTACTGAACCTTTTTTTTATTTGCAATATTGCTTCTTCTATGTACAAGTTGAATAGTAGGAGTGAAACATTACAGCCCTGTCTTACACGCTTTGTAATTCGTCGTCCACTCTTATTACTCCCTCTTGGCTCTTGTACATATTGTATGTTACTCGTCTCTCCCTGCAGCTTACCCCTGTTTTTCTCAGATTTCGAACATCTTGCACCATTTTACATTGACGAACGCTTTTTCCAGGCCGACAAATTCTGTAAACGTGTCTTGATTTTCATTAGTCTCACTTCCATTATTAGCCACAACATCAGAATTACCTCTGTAGGCGACTTGCCTACAACAAATAATTGCATAGCTGTCCGGTTAATTAGTTAACGAAAAAATATTTATTCGTAAAAACTCACAATGAGAAGGAACTAAAAAAACAACAGAAGTAACAAAAACTAGGAGACTCTATAGTCTTACGGCAAAGATAAATAACAACACATGACAAAAAAAACTCTCGCGCATTTTTTATATCACTTTGCACCAGACATGAAAAATATCACTGCCACACAGCCCCCCCCCCCTTAAAGTGCGGAGCCCCAGGGATATCTTGATACTTAAATTTTATTCGACATCCAGCTCTGGTGTGCGTCGGATGTCTCGGGGGCGGTTGTTGTTTGTCGCGTTGCGACCGCAGCACAGTTTACTGTTAAATCGTCAGTTTGGTCTTGCTGGTAATGATAGTTACCGTACGTGGCATCTGTCGACGTCATTGCGACTGTTGCAGTCGGCTCGTGCGTCTCGTAGATTCTGTCTGCAGCGAGCAGCAGTTTGTCAACTGATCTTTCGTCGTATATAGCTAGTGTAGTTTTTACTTGCGTTGGTAGCTGTTGTTACCATACGTGGAGTAACAGTCTATCAGAGACTGTCGAACTATCTACCAGGCTGCGTAAACGACGCCAGTATTCTGACGGTGTCCTATCTCCCCGTTTTTCTTGGTACAGTACTTGTTTGACTCTGATGTCAACTGACATCACACACCGAGAAATTAGTTCTTCTTTCAGTCTACAGTATGCTCCTTCTGTAGGCGGTTTCACTATAATGTCAGATATCAAAGCCGAGGTCTGATGGTCCAAATTACTTATCACCAAGGTGAACTTCTCGTGATGACTGACTATTCTTTGTTGTAGAAATATATTTTCCATTACCGCGAACCATGTGTGTGGCTGAGAAGGCATGAATGTGGGCGCCCGTAATTGCAACCGTTGAGTTGGTGAAGCGTTGAAAACATCGGGTACTTCCATTGCTGTTACTTGCTGTGGTTGTGCTGCGGTAGTCCCAGTTTCCGATGACGTTGCCTTGCTGGTGTGTGCCATGGTTGTTGAACCAACGTCATTCGTTTGGTCCGGTATATGCTTGAAGTTCATTTCTTTCGAAATATGCAACTGTACAGTTTCTATCTCATTCTGAAGCCTATGAATTTCTTCCATTTTCGAACCGTATCGTTTGCCGTCGTCGTTCATTGCTTTTGCAGTTAATGTTCGACGTAGCTAAAAAAATACACTCCTGGAAATTGAAATAAGAACACCGTGAATTCATTGTCCCAGGAAGGGGAAATTTTATTGACACATTCCTGGGGTCAGATACATCACATGATCACACTGACAGAACCACAGGCACATAGACACAGGCAACAGAGCATGCACAATGTCGGCACTACTACAGTGTATATCCACCTTTCGCAGTAATGCAGGCTGCTATTCTCCCATGGAGACGATCGTAGAGATGCTGGATGTAGTCCTGTGGAACGGCTTGCCATGCCATTTCCACCTGGCGCCTCAGTTGGACCAGCGTTCGTGCTGGACGTGCAGACCGCGTGAGACGACGCTTCATCCAGTCCCAAACATGCTCAATGGGGGACAGATCCGGAGATCTTGCTGGACAGGGTAGTTGACTTACACCTTCTAGAGCACGTTGGGTGGCACGGGATACATGCGGACGTGCATTGTCCTGTTGGAACAGCAAGTTCCCTTGCCGGTCTAGGAATGGTAGAACGATGGGTTCGATGACGGTTTGGATGTACCGTGCACTATTCAGTGTCCCCTCGACGATCACCAGTGGTGTACGGCCAGTGTAGGAGATCGCTCCCCACATCATGATGCCGGGTGTTGGCCCTGTGTGCCTCGGTCGTATGCAGTCCTGATTGTGGCGCTCACCTGCACGGCGCCAAACACGCATACGACCATCATTGACACCAAGGCAGAAGCGACTCTCATCGCTGAAGACGACACGTCTCCATTCGTCCCTCCATTGACGCCTGTCGCGACACCACTGGAGGCGGGCTGCACGATGTTGGGGCGTGAGCGGAAGACGGCCTAACGGTGTGCGGGACCGTAGCCCAGCTTCATGGAGACGGTTGCGAATGGTCCTCGCCGATACCCCAGGAGCAACAGTGTCCCTAATTTGCTGGGAAGTGGCGGTGCGGTCCCCTACGGCACTGCGTAGGATCCTACGGTCTTGGCGTGCATCCCGTGCGTCGACGGGCACGTGCACCTTCCGCCGACCACTGGCAACAACATCGATGTACTGTGGAGACCTCACGCCCCACGTGTTGAGCAATTCGGCGGTACGTCCACCCGGCCTCCCGCATGCCCACTATACGCCCTCGCTCAAAGTCCGTCAACTGCACATACGGTTCACGTCTACGCTGTCGCGGCATGCTACCAGTGTTAAAGACTGCGATGGAGCTCCGTATGCCACGGCAAACTGGCTGACACTGACGGCGGCGGTGCACAAATGCTGCGCAGCTAGCGCCATTCGACGGCCAACACCGCGGTTCCTGGTGTGTCCGCTGTGCCGTGCGTGTGATCATTGCTTGTACAGCCCTCTCGCAGTGTCCGGAGCAAGTATGGTGGGTCTGACACACCGGTGTCAATGTGTTCTTTTTTCCATTTCCAGGAGTGTATTTAAAGTTCCTTAATCGGAGGTCACCAATTATGTAGGCGACTTGCCTACAACAAATAATTGCATAGCCGTCCGGTATAATTAGTTAACGAAAAAATATTTATTCGTAAAAACTCACAATGAGAAGGAACTAAAAAAAAACAACAGAGGAGTAAAAAACATTAGGAGACTCTATAGTCTTACGGCAAAGATAAAAAACAACACATGACCAAAAAAACCTCTCACGCACTTTTGATACCACTTTGCACAAGACATGAAAAATATCACTGCCACACCTCTTTGGTGCCTTCACCTTTCCTAAAGCCAAACTGGCCGTCAGCTAACAAATCCTCAATTTTCTTACGTACGTTTAGGCTGTTGATGAATACTGGGCGGTCGGACCTGTCAAGTGCATTTTGAAGTGCTTTTGTGATTGTCGTCTCCAGCTTAGAGCATGAGATTTTTGCCGTTATGTGGTTATGCGGAATTCCGTTCGTATTAAACTCAACTTTCACTTTGCGAGATGGACTTTATTTTACTGAACCTTCCTGACAGATTAAAACTGCTTACCGTTCCACAACACAGTTCCGAATGACGAATGAATCTTTGCGTTCAACGGAGTGTACTCTTTAATGAAAGCTCCCGACAGATTAAAACTGTATTGCGGACGGTATCGGCACGGTAAAGCTATGAGTGGGACCGGTCGGCGTGCTCCCGTGCCCCGGATGTTGGTATGTTGTACGCAAAAAAATAAATACAGGTTCGACTTCTGGTGCGGGATAGAGTTTTTACAGCAGCGTATACTGACCATTTATCACAGAGTGCTTTTCTCTTGCAGCGATGTGGTATGCACCTTGATCATTTATTCCTGTGTTTCAAATATTTCCGTTTACTACTATGTCGTCGTCTTATTTAGGTTTAGGATGTGATTCGTCGTCAGAGTAGCAAAGACTGCTGTCAGCTGTAATTAATATAAATAAATAGTATAATTTTTTGTGGTGCCTCAGTCTCACAAAGCGCGATGTATCCTACGAGAAACGGCAACTATTGCATTACCACGCTTTTATTCGGACCAAATACAGGAAGTGTATGTACTGAAAGAATATTGTTCGGATTTTTATAGTTGTCGAGTTTTGTAAACGATCACCAACCCTGCCTTCGCCCTCACCTGTTTCTTAACTACCGTTGTGCTAAGGGACTGTTAGGGAGTTGGCTTTTGGACTGTTATGGAGAAGACTTTAACTACAATAGGTCACGCCAGGTTTTAGATTATCTACCGTAAACATGAAGAAATTTTAGCGTGCCCAATACTATTATTAATTTTACTATTATTTGCTGTAGACATTAAGTTACTTGTCAATTCTATAAACTTTACCAACAACCGTATACCAACTGAGCCCGCATCACGCTTTCGTATGGATCAGTTGCACAACGATTGGGATTCACGATATTCAGTTTTATGGCGCTTTACAATAAGCTCGTAGATTCGAAAAAAGCATGTGGGGCCTAAAGATGGCAAAACGAATTGCCGAAACTGGTGGCGTTCGAAATAAAATAAGCTAAAGTACAAGGCTGTTGGTGGAGTTTATTGAATTGAAAAATATGTACCAGCCGATGTCCCCTGGCCATAATGGACCAACAGCCGGCCGCGGTGGTCTCGCGGTTCTAGGCGCGCAGTCCGGAACGGTGCGACTGCTACGGTCGCAGGTTCGAATCCTGCCTCGGGCATGGATGTGTGTGATGTCCTTAGGTTAGTTAGGTTTAAGTAGTTCTAAGTTCTAGGGGACTGATGACCACAGCAGTTGAGTCCCATAGTGATCAGAGCCATTTTTAATGGACCAACAGAGACTTAAGTTACTTGGTTCAAACCGTCTGTAGCACGGATTAAGTTTACTACAGTAATTGTTCAAACAACTTTAAATTGTAGATACTACAACCACAATGTTCTTCCCACTACAGCCCTTCTCTCACCCCAAGATACGTCATTGAACTATGCTACTTTCAATATTTTTAAACATGTGGTTTTGCAGAATCACTAGTCCCCTCGCCATTTAAACTTTTCTTCGCACTTCTGTCCCATTTAGCAATTATGACCTCAGCGATAACGTTACCTTCTCTCCCACTGTCTCCTGCGCTTTTTTAGCCAGCCATCGTATGCTGGCGAGCGACCACATAATGGCTCTGAGTACTATGGGACTTAACATCTTATGTCATCAGTCCCCTAGACTTAGAAATACTTAAACCTAACTAACCTAGGGACATCACACACATCCATGCCCGAGGCAGGATTCGAACCTGCGACAGTTGCAGCAGCGCGGCTCCAGACTGAAGTGCCTATAACCGCTCGCCCACAGTGGCCGGCAGCGACCACATATTCCTATATTGCACCTGAAGATTGTAACTGCCACGTTGAAATATTGTGCTGTTAGCATGACACCATCCGACGCGACGCATGAGAACCTTTCCAGGGATCTTTCTCGTGTTCAAAATGTCGTGCAGTACATTGACAACTGATCCAAGACTGATTTTGACATTTTTCACTATCGCTTTGATTGTAATACGCTGGTATTTCAGCACTAGAGGTACTACTTCTCTTGTAATCCCATTTCTTCTCCGGGTAAATTGACTGCTCCTTCGTTCTTCATCAATCTGAATTGTCTGAGCACACTGACTGCTACTTCGTTCTTCGTCAGTCTGAATTGTCTGAGCGCGCTGGATGAGTGTGCGCCTCATAACCAGTGTGTCATATGACAGAGCACACTTGTACCAACTCAGCTCGTAATCTTGCAGTGTTGTTCCCCTTCAAATGCAGAAAACGAATTTCCGCACGGTACTCCAGTACGTCAGTGGACTGGGTCAACTTTGGGTCCTCTAGTGGCGTGCTGCGGTACTGCGTTGCGGGAATTTCACTGTGTATCACGAGTGAAAATATGTATCAGCAAACAGTTAAAAAAATAATTATGCAACATTTTTTTGAGATGAACTTTCAGACTTTGCCTCGCAAAAGCCCTGAGTTGGGTAGGTAGGGTAAAGGCTCTCAACTTTCAGGTTTTCCTAATATTCTGGTCAATGAGGATAGATTTTTCCCTCGATTTGAAATTGAAGTCATAGATTGGATTGTTACCTATAACCCACCCAAATCCAGCTCTGAATAGTTATTAATCATAGAGAAATTTACCGGTTTGCTAAACGAAAATGGCGGGATTTTACCCCACAAAATATGTTAAAGCCCCGCAGAGTGAGTCTTTGCTCCACTTGAGATAAACGCGGATAAAAGTAAATGACATCGTGATGAAAGCAGTTGAAATAATCCTTTGTAACACTGTTGTATTGTGGCCAAGTTACCTTACACAATAAAGAACTGCACTGTCTCGTAAATTTGAACGTAACACTTAAAAATACTTCTACAAAAACAATACTTTCTTCTCCATGAAAGGAGTATTAGTAGGGAAAGCTGAGAGATTCAGTTACTGAGGCTAAGCTATTCAGGTACCTAGTAAATAGTGCACTTTGTTAGGTGCTCTGATATTTCGTTGAAATTCAGGCTCTTGTTTTTCTTCTTCTTCGGATATTTCTTCGCGAAATAGTAAATCCATATCTACATCTTAGCTACTGTCATGATGTGAGAAGTATGAATCTGACTGAAGAATAATCAACTTGCTGTTTGATCTATTTTCTTCCTTTTTTGGCATGGGTGAAATGAGATATAGCTTACTTCGTGTTGTTTCTACAGCAAGCTCTTTTTTCTTTTCTATGCCACGGCATTCCTTCTCAGTAGATAACTTTCCTTTTCGCACCCCTTCTTCTTTCCAGTCGTTCTTTATTGGGTTCCGACGTAAGGAGCAAAGATATCAATGTTTTGCCAGAAAGTTTCCCCTCAGTCTTCATGTTATACAACGGAATTATAACTTCATGTGAGATAATCTCAGTCAATGTGTGTTGAAGGTCATCCTTGGCGGGGGGGGGGGGGGGGTTATCTCTAAATAATTGTCGTCACATTGTTGGAGCTGCGGGATTTATCCCAAACTACCTGCGGGAATTTGCTTCATTTCTCCATTTTCTCCATGCGCCAATGTTGATTTTGGAGATTCGCTGGAACTATTATTTCCACGCGAAAGTGAATCTTAAATGCAGTAGTCTCAATGAGTAATCTATTAATTCCTCTTTCGAACCCTACATTATACAGTGTTCTCACCTTCAAAGCGACCTGCGATACGTATCGTCCTTCGGTCCATTGGCTGAGATTTCACGAAAGCGACAGCACGAGAGCAGATGACGCAAGATATGCGCTACCCGTGAGATTTTCCGCAGGAATGCTGCTGCGGTTTCTCCAGCAACTGCAGAAAGTGGGCCAAGACCGCCGCGGCAGGTCAGCGGCGCGGCGGAGGTGGGAGCAGGCATAAGACACCAGACAGCGTGGCGACGACCGCACCCCACGTCACGAAGCAAGCGCACACACGTGGCTGGCGGCCCAACTCGATACGAAGCAATGCGTTCTTCCGTGCAGTTCGCAGATCTCCAATGCGAGCATCACTTCAGTGTCGCCTGCTTGACAAGTTGCTACATCTACATCTGTAATCCTCAAGCGAAATTGCTGTGATTCACGGAGTCATATACCACTGTCACTTCCCCCTTTCACGTTCATGCAAATGGTGATCGCAAAGTAGTGGTGGATTTTGTCAATAGGGACGCCGGATGCAGCAAAAATTATGCAGTCCCCAACAAACAAAAAACGGTACTGAAATAAGGCACCACATTATCATTAATTAAAACTTCCGGGCTGAATTGCCGTGGTCCATATATAAAACTTCTCCTTCCTGACCTTTCGTTGCCTACTGTGGGCAACATCTTCTGATGTGAGTCGCCGACTCACCTCAGAAGATGTTGCCCGCAGTAGGCAACGAAAGGTCAGGAAGGAGAAGAAGTTTTACATATGGACCACGCCAATTCAGCCAGGAAGTTTCAGTTAATGAAGACGCCGACCGTGAAAGCTTACATGTTATGATAAGGCACCCCATGTTTAAATAAATAAACCATGAACCTTGCTAAGGTGGGTTGGCTTGGGTGCCTCTACGATAAAGATAGCCGAACTGTATGTGCAGCCACAACGGAAGGACATCTATTGAGAGGCCAAACAAATGCGAAGTTCCTAAAGAGGAGCAGCAGTCTTTTCAGTAGCTGCAAGGGCAAAACTCAGAATGATTGACTGATCTGGCCTTGTAACATTTAGCCGAATGGCGTTGCTACGTTGGTACTGCAGTGTTTCTATCTGACGGCAAGTAGGTAAGCAAGGAGAGAACGAGCTAGAATTTCGCTTATGTTAATATCAGCGTACCTGGAACTGATGACATCAGCATCAGCTCTTTTCCCTTAATCGCTGACTCCAGCTCGGGCAATGATTTTCTTCCCGTAACTGTCTCCCGTCCCCCGCCTTGATCCTGCAGCCAAAGGCGAAAACGCGGAGTTTCCAATAGCATGCAATTTTGCAGCAGCCCTCCCCCGCCTCTCTCCCCCCCCCCCCCCCCCCCTCCCGTCTTCCATACCGCAACCACGCGAAAGCGAATCTTAAATGCAGTAGTCTCAATGAGTAGTCTATTAATTCCTCTTTTCGATCCCTACATTATACAGTGTTCAAGTACAACATCATAAAAGTTACACGTAAGCACTGAAAAACAGACTTACCTCATTTTCTCACCTTCGAAGCGTGCTCGCCGTCATTTAGCGTCCGTTCGTCCGACCTGTCTTAAATATTCCGAAGGTAAAATAGTTACCTATTCGGATATCTGGAGGAGGGGGGGAGGGGGCGGGGACAACTCTGAAGGATGTTCTCGTGGTCGCGTTCTCGCTTCCTCAGCGCGGGGTCCCGGGTGCGATTCCCGGCGGGGTCAGGGATTTTCACCTGCCTCGAGATGACTGAGTGTTTGTGTTGTCCTCATTATTCATCAACATTCATGAAAGTGGCGAGACTGGACTGAGCAAAGGTTGGGAATTTGTACGGGCGCTGATAACCGCGCAGTTGAGCGGCCCACAAACCAAACATCATCATCATCATCTAAAGGATGTTGTATTCATAAGAAGCAAAACTGTTTTCTTGTACAGGAGTGGAACTTGGACGACAGGCAATCAGACAAGAATAAAAGGTTTTGAAATGTGATTGTTATTGTTGTGATCTTCGATACGATATATATGGTCTATACTGTGTAAGGCTCTTCATCCGTGCGTAACTATTGTAACCTACATGCATCTGAGCCTGCCGTACTTAAGTCTCGGTCCCGTTCTACAATTTTATCCCCTCTAAGACACGGACACTTCCCTCCAATATCAAATTGATGATTCATTGATGTATCGGAATCTTCTCTTTCAGATCATACTTTCTTTTAGATAATTGTGCCATAAATTTCTTTGCTACCCACTTCGATAGCTCTCCTAGATCTCTGATACCAGTAGCACAGAAAAGAAGAGATCAATAAAATGACCATCTCACCGACACAATAGTTTCCTAGTTAATGTACAGAGTGGTTATAATTAACTTTCAATACCTGAGAGGGCCATCATCAGAAACGAATGATTGTAAGACACTAAAACTTTGTGCATACATTTGTAAGGACATGTGGGAGACAAATAACGAACAAACCACTGAAAGAGCCAAATTTTAATTTTTTGTTGAGAGGGTAGTATATGCTGATTGCATACCATGTTTACATTCCAGGTCACAAACGCTGCTCAGTGCGATGACCATCTGCATCCGCGACAACACTGAGCGGCACCAGAGACACCGTTTCACAATTGTTCCCAGCACTTTTCGAATAGTGGACCATGGAATGTTCAGCTGTCGTGACACAGCTCGTACACTGCTTGAAGATCGCACATTCTCAGCCATGGTAATAGTAACTTCTTCAATAATTTGTGTCGCAGTTGGCCGTTGGCCTATCCGAGGAGCGGTTCCCTATTCGCCAGTTAACTAGAATGTGTCTGTATTCCTTTAATGCGCCAATAATCGCGAAGATCAGCAGCGTTGTTGCTGTTGTTTTGATAAAACAGCTTTCCGAACAAAGCCTTGTTCACCTTGTCCAGACCGATGTTGACTGTGTGCAACTGTAATGGTCACTGAAGCATGTGTTTCAACCTTATGGCCGGCCGCGGTGGTCTAGCGGTTCTAGGCGCGCAGTCAGGAACCGCGCGACTGCTACGGTCGCAGGTTCGAATCCTGCCTCGGGCATGGATGTGTGTGATGTCCTTAGGTTAGGTAGGTTTAAGTAGTTCTTAGTTCTAGGGGACTAATGACCTCAGATGTTGAGTCCCATAGTGCTCAGAGCCATTTGAACCATTTTTTTCAACCTTATGCCCCATCGCAGTACCGGCGACTAACGGCAAGAATACTAACACTACTAACAACGCAAATGCTGCACTCACAGTCTGAATATCATTCCCAGCAAGTGGTACCCATACGGTAAATAGTTTTCCATCTACACTGACTCAGGTAGCGGAAGTTTCCTTATAATCGCCCGGTAATGGAAGGACTTACTCGACGCAAGAGAAGAAGAAGACGACCTGGATTACTGTATTCCAGACAAATTGGATATGGCTCTAAGCACTATGGGACTTAACTGCTGAGGTCATTAGTCCCCTAGAACTTAGAACTACTTAAACCTAACTAACCTAAGGACATCACACACATTCATGCCCGAGGCAGGATTCGAACCTGCGCCGTAGCGGTCGCGTGGTTCCAGACTGTAGCGCCTAGAACCACTCGGTCACTCCGGCCGGCCAAATTGGATATGATGTAGAGAAAACACAAAACTAAGCAGCGACGCGGAAACAGAATCATCATCATCCCAACGCCCATCAGACAGTGATATGGAAACAGACACCCTAGACTGTCTCAGTGGGGCGCGATGCTCCTCACGCAAGCTCTGAGCCAGCAGAGGCCGCCAGAGGAAACATCTGCTCTGGCCAGTTTTCCTTCTTGGTCGGGTACCAATAAAGCTGTGAGAGGAGCGAACAGCAGTCATGCGTGTAGTGGTCCTCACGTGTATTCTTTACTACCTCACTTCTGTTCAGTCAAACTGATCGCTTTTGTATATTCGACACTATCTGCAAACACCACTCCACTGATTTCATTGATCCCCCTCAAATTTCGAGTCCCTGGTATGCTGCGACGACTATTTCGACATATCCAACCAGCCTGCTTTCCAAAGTAATTTTAGCCGACTCCCTCTTCCGTACAATGACACCCGCCAGCTTCGTTATTTATTCATCCCAACACCTCTAAGCCTCTTTTCCGTACCGCGGTCGACACGAGTGCTCTTCGTCTTCCTCTACCTCTTTTCTCTTCACACCGTTGCACAAGCACACCTCAGCCATCTCCTACAGCTCTGTTTCCGTCCATTCACACGAATACTTTTCACCCGAGTACATTCCACTTGAGTACTTTGTTTATAGCCACACTCTAAGAACACCTTTCTCTTGTAACTTCAACTTGTAGTGAATGTGTAGTGATCCATTTTAAGATTTTCACCTTTCCGTACCATCTTTTAACATGCATTTCTTATTTTATTTTTGTAAAGTGCAGACGAGGAGAGCTAACAACTTTTTAATAACATCAGTGAAAACCACTTCTCTAAATAATTATAAAATATTCACATTTTAATTAGGTTGTTTCGATATTATGATCGTAAATCCAGTGGTTGACGATGAGGATGTTTGTACCACTGACAGCGATCCTTGCCCTCTTCTCCTATGTGACGCGAGGAGGGTTAAAATACAACAAAGAAAGGAAAAGAAGAAAGACAACAGTCAGTTTCCATATGCGTACGAAGGCTGTAGTTATGCACCATATTTTTACTGTGTCGACGACATTGCCTTGCTTTCGGAACTTGATTTGGATGGGATCTGGACTTGCAGTAATGCACTAACGCCAACCTTTGCTTCCTTCTACGAATAATTTGGCTCTCAGATTCACAGGTGAAATAGCTCGTCCCTGTCTCTGGGCTTGTAATGGGAGCTTTAATGTACTCGTTTGTAAACGTATCGTTCTGCTATCGTGCATTCGTGTACTTTATTCGAGCGCTGCTTTGCCAAACCCACTTTTAACGTGGGAAATGAACTATTAGTGTTACCATCTAGCGAGGTACAAAACGTATACCTTCGTTTCAGGAGAAAACTTTGACAATGTGAACTAATAAAAGCTGTCGAAACAGGGTTATTGATAAGTACCTTCAGGATTTGAGATGACAGCTGTGCAAAACTGAAAGCCACACAGAAAAATGACATACCAGCGGATAGAGCGTCCCTCCATGCTCTGATTCATAACACTCGCCGTGGCGTAGACGCATCAAGTAGCAGTCGTGTCGTAACAGTTATAAGGTGCAGTGAAGTGCAAAGCGAACACCCGCCACAACGGGACAATGGAATGTATCCATTCAAAAGTAATCACCACACGCATTAAGACATTTATCCCATTGGGAGACGAGACGATCATTTTCTGTTTTGTAGAACACGGTCGGCCGCTGACTGATCCACAGTCGCACCCACTCTTGCACTAGCCATGGCCGACCGAAAACGAGTTCCACGCTTATCTTTCTTCAGATCGCCGAACATGTGAATATCACACGATGAAAGATCCGGGCTCTCCGGACGATGTTGCAGTGTTTCCCACCCAAATAGCTGAAGCGTAGCCTTCGTCAAATTGACAGTGCTGGGGCAGATTTATTGTCCGACAGGATGATTCCGTCCGCCAGCATTCCTCGGCGTTTTGACTTTACGGCGCGTCACAGTTTCTGCAAAGTGTCCTCATAGTGCTGCACACTGTTTGTGGTTCTACGCTGGAGCAACTCGACGACAGTAGGTCCCCCGAAGTTGAAAAAGAAGGTCTTCATGACCTTATCGGAACTTGGCGATGTGGGATGTTACCAGTCTTGTGTTTGCTGGTAACCCTCGGTCTATTGAATGCTGTCGGACGGAATCATGCTGTTGCACTATAACGCCCTCCCCCACACTGCCAATCGCTTCGGCTTTTTGTTTGGGAAACACGGCTACATACTCCGTACAGCCCAGATCTTTCACCGTGTGATTTTCACGTCTTTAGCGACCAGAAGGAAGATATGCGTGGACGCCGGTTTCAGTCGAACGAGAATGGGCTGGATTGGGTGCGGTTGTGGTGCCGTCAGCAGCCGATAGTATACTATGTAACAGTAAATTATCGTCTCGTCTTCCAGTGGAATAAATTTCTTAACGCTTGTAGTTCTAACTTTTGAATGGAACCATGGAGGCTGCATGGTTTTCAGTTTACAGTCACTCGTAGACAAATCATTCAGTCAAATTACTTCGTTCCTGGAATTAGGCAACCCAAAGAACAGATTTCTAAAGCGGACTGCAGTTCCGGTTTCCTAGGCCATTCGTGTCAACGACTTCAATGAATTTCATAGACGTGTTCAAGTTTGCCGTGTAACAAATAGTGTCCATATTGAGAACCTGTAACATGAGTTAAAATAAATGTGTGGATGGAAAGACAGATGGCTCCTATGTTTACTAATTTTGATCAGATAACTGCATAGCCGAGATAGGTGATATGCGGTCTTTACGTTGCACAAAATGTGATGTGGAGGATGGAGTAAACCTCCAAGGAACGCACCGTCCAAACTTTTATAAAACAGGCAAAACATTTCAGTGCCTTTTTTTCTCCATAATCTAATGTTGCGCACATGCGAGAGTTGTACTAATGAATTTATCTCATGAAAATGTGTTGATCTGCCGCAAGCGTATCATCTGTTTAAGAAAAGAAATAAACAAAGTAAAGCTCGTGCCTGAATACCAATAATTAAGAAAACTGAACGTGCTGGTTCTTCTTTCATGAGCCCCTTGTCACTGTTCGCCTAATTAACAAGAGGTTAAAAATTTCTTTTTACATGCTTCATCCTGCGCAGGGAAAGAAATGTGAGCATGAGCACTGTTTACTAACGAACTAGGTGGTAATAATGGTCGGAAAATGCAGTGTCTGAGATTCGCATATGACCTATCTGGTCTAGCCTGGGGTGTAGAAGAGCTCCAAAAACTGGTAGAAGATGGAATCTACTGGAAAATTTCGTGTGATGAAAATAAACAAGGAGAAAATTATAAAAATTGGTTCAAATGGCTCTGAGCACTATGGGACTTAACTTCTGAGGTCATCGGTCCTCTAGAACTTAGAACTACTTAAACCTAACTAACCTAAGGACATCACAAACATCCATGCCCGAGGCAGGATTCGAACCTGCGACCGTAGCGTTCGCGCGGTTCCAGACTGTAGCGCCTAGAACCGCTCGGCCACCACGGCTGGCAGAAAATAAAAGTACATCGGTGGGAGGAGATGAAAAAATAGGGCTGTAGAGACAGAAACTGGAATATGTGCAAGATTTTATGTATGTAGTTAACAGAAAAGAAAGGAATTGCAAGTATAGCAACAGCATTAAATCGAGCATAGTATTGTCAAAATTGGCAACTCTAAGAAGAGATTATTCTCTGCAGCGGTTTGGAAATGGGATTAAGTAAAAGTTGACGAAGTGTCTTCTATTGTGGCGACACACCTAACCTGCCAACCTCTTTCTCAACCTAGGCTGGCCCACAGAAAGCTTTTCCGTTCCTTGTGGCCACGAAAACAAAGTACTCGGCACATTCGTGAATAGTGCCGTCAGTTTATTAGTCAGGGACAGATGAAGAGCCCTAATATGATTACATAATTGACATATATGTGCAACAAAGATGTACACATAATTAAATGAACAACCAGACTGGATTCAAAGATAAGCGGTTTGGTCCCCTGTCCGTCCAAGAATTTTATCTATCAATTGTCACTTCTTCCATCTCTCGCTGTGGTTGATATTGTGAAAATACTGAATTGCATCGAGGTTCAGATTCCACATTCAGCTGTAGGTAGCCCTATAACTGGTTGAATGAAACAAATTTTGCCAATAAGGCAACGCCTAGTAAGGCACTGTGGCGTTCAAACCAAGTTTCTGACGTATGACAACTTTACGCCTTAAGTAAACAAATGTACTGCTTGATAAAAAGAAAAGAAGAAACATTGTAACTTTGTACACATTCACATCATCTGCGTGTGAGTAAATTAATAGAGTTTCAATTGTCTGTGACCGGTAGAACCGCCACCAGAGCGCATTGGTGTTAGTATTTTTGTTACCAGGACTGATAGGGAGGGTAAGGGGAGTGGACAGCGTCATGGCTGCCTGGTCGAAACGTGCAATATCCGGAGCTGTGGACCATTCAGATGTGACAGCAGCTCAATATTGGACTGCATAGGAAAATGTGGACAGCCATACTCAACGCTAAGGCTCCGGTCGGCCACGTCTGACCACCAGAAGGGTGGATCGCCGTGTTGTGCACCAAGCACACCATAATTCCTTCACTCCGGCGCCTGCCATCTGAGATCAAGAACTGACTTCCTGCATGATTCTGTGTCATCATGCACCATTAGTCGGAGAACGGCAGCAGCCAGACGGGGGAATTGTGTCCCATGCATGAATCGCCTGGCTACCACGGATGACCATCGTCGACGAGTATGATGGTACGTCGGGAGAGGTCTCATCCTTCTAATGTTTTGGAGAGGCACGGCGTCGTTATTCTTGGTGTTATCCAGTGGAGAGCCATGGTTACGGCTGCCAGTGACCGGAGTGATCTGACGACCAACGGTACGTCACAGACATCCTCTGACCTCAAGCATTAACCTCTTGCGACAGTATCAGGGTGCTGTTTTCCAGCAGGACACTGCTCGTCCACACTTGACACATGTCTCTAAGATCTGTGTGTGTGATGTTGCGGTACTCCCATAGCCAGCAAGCTCCCCAGATCTGTCTCCTATAGGAGATATCCTATTCAGCATATCAAGGACCAGTTAAATAATTGTATGCCAGCTTGCCTCAGGAAATGATATAACAGCTCTGTATAGCTTTCTCAACTTAATCTGGCAGGAGAGGAAGGCACATAACTGACTCAAATCTATCTGCATCCTACACGCGCTGTGATATCATACATAGCCCAGAGATGAGGCTTCCGCCACCTACCTGACACCGGTAACTTTGACCAAAGGGGAGCAAACCTCTTTGCCTACCTGAAAACTACAAGGGTTGGCCATTCTGTACGACTACTGCTGATTCTCTGCAGCAGACTAAACTACCGTATAGTAAAATGAAACACAGCCACATTCATTCACTCATGCATGCCAGAGATTTCTGTATCACTGGAAAGCAAATAAAATGATAATGAAAGAAGACTACATGACCCTTTTATCACTGCAAACGTCCCGGAGAAGTCTGTGCTGTGAAATTTCTGTACATGCTAGGAGTTTCGCCAACAGTCTTCGAAACAAACGTAACTTAAGAAACAATTATCATAAAAGACAAAAAGCAGCTCAAAAGAAACGACTAATCTACATCATTTAAATGAATTTTGGATGAAATTTGTCAGTAGTTGTGACCTCATGTGGTCTGCAAAGCGAACAGATTAAGATAAACAACCATGAGATATCATGTTAAAAATTGCTTTAAACAGTTATTATGAGTTATTATTATAAGATGATCGGTACTTGTGTCTTGATCATAATGCTCAATGCAATAGCCAAATTACAAGTATTTCTAATAAAATTTTAAAGAGAAAACACGAAATTTATTTGACAAAACAGACCTCTGTCGGTCATCAAAGTAACATTGGAAATTAAATTGTTTAACGATATTCAACAAAAAATCGTGATTAACACAGAAACAAACACAATACTACACGGTTTAACTCGTGAGTTCACGGCTAGACTAGACAATATTACGTCGATGGTTTGTAAGCATGACGTCGCAGCTTCCGTTGACACTTTGTTTGTCATCATAGCTAGTTTCACGCCGTAACACGCTAAAGATATACGCGCCTCGATGGATTATTTCAAGACAATCACACATCCATATTATGTGGCGAACACTTCACTGATCGTGGGGTGACATCACCCCCGAATCCACTAGAGCACACGCCATCGTCCCACAGAGTAAAGGACCTCATTGGTAGAACGCCTCCCGCCGGCATAGCTGTCAGCACGCATGACTGTCTGTTCGCCACGCCTACTCGACAGTTCCGAAACGCGCGGATGTACTTCGTCGTGGCCAGTGTCAATTCTTCCGTTAGGACACCTTAGTGCACCGTGGTCGTTTGTCATTCCTGCCCAACGGAGGCAAAAATGGCTCTTCTGATAGCGCCGCCCTCGGCAAGCAAGGAACATCGACCAGGACTGCATTTCTTCTGAACGTCAGGGTACGTCACTTCAGTCTTCGTACAATCGTCGTCATCGTTTGTGCACAGTTCAGTTGGTAGAGCCATGCAATGTTCGTCAGGACATTCCCGAGCGAGAAAGGCACTAATAAGCTCTTCTTCGTGCCTTCCCTCAGCAAGGAGGGAACGTCCACTTCAGGTGCTATTTGGTAGCGGTCAGCTGCACAGCACTGTACTTGTCACATGGCCACGTCCCCGTGCCGTGAAACTCAGCGAAACCATCTTCCTCCCTGAGATGGTAACGTCTCAATAGACCAGGAGCCATGCCGTCGTCAGACCGTACTAATGTTTTTTGGTTCACATGGCTCTGAGCACTATGGGACTTAACTTCTGAGGTCATAAGTCCCCTAGAACTTAGAACTACTTAAACCTAACTAACCTAAGGACATCACACACATCCATGCCCGAGGCAGGATTCGAACCTGCGACCGTAGCGGTCATACGGTTCCAGACTGTAGCGCCTAGAACCGCTCGGTCACTTCAGACGGCTAATGCCTCCGGCACTGCCCAAATCTCTCACTTGTGTGTGCGCGAGTGACGCCCTTCAGCGTCACGCTAACCCAGCGCGGCCACATCAGCGACCAGGGCGACGCCCTGTCGCGCAACGCTGTCTGCGCCGGCCGACAATATGGGGTTTGGTGAAAACCAGCATCCGACCCCTCTGGCGTGGAAACAGCCGTGACCACTCACCACACCACTGGCTCGCTGTTGATAGCAAGGCTCCGCAACACTTGCCTTTGCAGCAGGTCCCTTACTTTCTGATGCGCAGCCTGACGATGTTGCTCCCACTTAATAGCTGCACTCACTGAGACTTTCACATAATTTGGTGCGTATATTACAAAAAGAAAAAATCTGCGGAAATTCCTAGTACTGACTAAGCCATGAAAAATTACCCGAAATTTGTTTTAGAAAGAGAGCCTTCTTAATAATCTAAAAAAGAAAACTTATATGACGAATTACTAAGCATTAGGATTAGTTTCAAAGATAAAAAGAAATGAATTTAACTCTTAGGAAATTATCTGAGTTCCCTTAACAAGAATGACATGATACTCAAAATTTAAACAACGAAGATACTTCTTATATCACATAGATACAACATTAAATACGTTGAGACAATTGTTCAGGACAGGTCGTGTACAAGATTTGGTAAGGAAATGGAGTAGGTTTGGTGACGCTACTAAATATAAACACAAAATTTTATCTACTGCTAACTACATTCCCACACAAAATCTACAGAATTTATACCAGTCACCACAGACACATAGGACGACCACGATCCCCACACAAAAATGTATTTTTTCGATACCCATATTGCTATTTTTTTTGACTGCTTCTCCATGGTTTGCAGTACATGTTTGATGATCTGTGGAAAATTTCTGTGATATCTTTTCTATGAACATTTCACAATAGAATTTATGGTTATTGAGACACAGAAGGTTCATACAATTCGTACCTGGAATTATTACGTGTTAATATTTAAGCATGAGATTGATCTAAACGGAATTAGTGGGCATAAAGCAGAAGTCAGAATCACTTTATCCTATGCGTAAACACATAAACGATTGTAAAAAAAAATCAAATCATTTGTCCAGGGCCATAATTTCTCATCTTACTAATTGTCATATGATACAACCACTGCACCATTACTCACTACGTGTCGCCAGGGATCGTCACATACTTTCACGATATTTTACATTTATAGGTTGTTACCTTGATTATTTACCAAATATCAAATTGCATGCTTTTAAAACGTGTTTCAATATTCATCATCCAGGGCTTCCATATTCTGGTATCCTTAAACGTACCTAGTAGTAGGTGGTGGCGAATTACACTTCTAATCATCTTATAACGTGGCATCACTGAAAATCAAACGCTATTAGTCTCACTTCATACACAAATCCATCAGCCTACAAGTTGTCAAAAAATGGGTCAAATGGCTCTGAGCACTATGAGACTTAACAGCTGTGGTCATCAATCCCCTAGAACTTAGAACTACTTAAACCTAACTAACCTAAGGACATCACACACATCCATGCCCGAGGCAGGATTCGAACCTGTGACCGTAGCAGTCGCGCGGTTCCGAACTGCGAGCCTAGAACCGCGAGACCACCGCGGCCGGCTACAAGTCGTCAAATCGTTTCATAAACATCGCAGTACATTTGAAAGTCTCACAAAATCATCCTCACCTAGAGGCAATAAATACACGACAACTGAAGTTAATCATAAACAAACACTTTACTATCATTTTCCCGGGTTCGATTCCCGGCGGGGTCAGGGATTTTCTCTGCCTCGTGATGACTGGGTGTTGTGTGATGTCCTTAGGTTAGTTAGGTTTAAGTAGTTCTATGTTCTAGAGGACTGATAACCATAGCTGTTAAGTCCCATAGTGCTCAGAGCCATTTGAACCATTTACTATCATTTACTCGCCACACCACCGTACTCTATACCTTGTCACTCATGAGGAAGAAAAATTATCTTACTATGAGAGAAAGCACCTCATCTGACCCTCATTACCATTCAGACTCTGATGTTATAAAATTACACAACACGACACTTTTCTGCTGAAAAGAAGATACAACAGTAAACATATTGAGGAACCCTTCACAATTCGTAGGAAATAATGCACTTTAATTTTACCCACATAAGAATTGAATAAAAAAACATAGGGGAAACACGTCGTTCCGGTCTCAGAGATGCATGATCATCTGCTTTCTTCTCAATCAAATGTACTCCAATATCGACAATAGCATTGGTCCTCAGTAAGTTGACGCCTTCTGCGTCAGTCAACTGTCATTGTTCCATTTGATTAGGGGCAGTAGGCGGATTTTGTCGGGGGTTTGCCGGACGAATTTTTACACCCTCTGGCGGGCCACCTGCACTGTTTATAGCACCCCTGCCATTGCTTGATCGGTTATCATTTTGGGGCCAGTCATAATTACCGTTCCCTGGTCTGCCGTAGTTACTCCTACGTCAGTCCATATCTTTCTACCTCTCCGTGGTGTCTCCGCTCGCGCAGCCGCTGCCGGTCGGAGTGGCCGTGCGGTTCTAGGCGCTACAGACTGGAACCGAGCGACCGCTACGGTCGCAGTTTCGAATCCTGCCTTGGACATGGATGTGTGTGATGTCCTTAGGTTACTTAGGTTTAATTAGTTCTAAGTTCTAGGCGACTGATGACCTCAGAAGTTAAGTCGCATAGTGCTCAGAGCCATTTTCGCGCTGCCGCTGCTCGTAGGCGCTCCAGCCATAACTATGCGCGCTGCCGTTCGCACCGCACTCACGTTCTAAGAGCAGATTACGGAACCCCCTATGTCGTCCTTACACCATCCTGCAAGGATAACATGCCGCAATTGCATGGGAATTTTTCCCAGACAAATGTCAATAATTTCCGCAGGCCCATGGGGATCGTTTAAATACTCATTCGCCTGCAGCATGTGTTCGAACATCTGCACAGTGCTGGAGAATTTCGACCCGTTGGGTTCTGGTATCGTGATAAGTCCGTGTTTTACTCGACTTTGGGCTGCTACTGACCAATAAATTGAAAGAAAATGTTGTCGAAATTGCCTGACTGAGTAGCAATTGCGTGCAATTGACCTCATTAGCACCGCTGGCTCACTTCGAGGTAAACGATCATGTATTCAATTTTGTGCGTACTTGGAAGCGTCGGAGAAACGGAGGAACGGAGAATTCGAATTGTTCCATATAGGCCTGCAGCTGAATTCCCGTGGCCGAATTACGCAAAATTTCAAAACTCCTCACTGTCAGAAACTGTTTGAAATCAAATTCATGATTTCTACTCCTTCGCGAACATTCCTGAGGGGATCCCAGCCGTTCGCACGTGGTACGAGAACGGTGGTCGTAACGATAATCAAACTCGCCACCGTTCCCGAAATCACTGTCGGAGTAATTGCCCTTGCGCTCATTTATTTTAGCTTCATGGGCCGTTACGCCTCTCATGTGTAATTCTAAACGGGCCATGCGCTCACATACCTCTTTGGTAGCACCTTCATGTTGCGTATTTATCCCACACTATCCATGTTGAAACTTCATTAGCGACCGTATTTCAGGGTCGCCATGTGTAAGTAGCGTGAATAAAAGGTCTATGTGTAACAAGCGTGAAGAGCACTTTGAAAATATCCTGATGGCTAAAAGAGCCACGCGCACTTTGAATAAGAAAATGCTATCTGACATTGAAACCAACTTAAAAGATTGGGTCGACACCCACTCTAGCCACACGACAATTAAGAGGTTGCCCTGAGTCGGAAAACTACTTAATTTATTCATATGTAAAACTGACAGAAGAACATTGATTGTAAAGTCACTGATAAAGAATGATATATGATCCATGCATTGTTCACGTGAATCAAATATTGAATAAAGTAAAGAGTGCGTGGACACTGTGCATAAGTGCAGCTTGTAGCAACATTCCTGAAAACAAGATCTATTCCAAAGCATTCGTTTTAAATAAAAAGGGACACTAATTATTGGACCTGTAGGCTTGGAAACGCTATGGATGGGCTAACAAGGAAAACTATAAGGTAAATGGCGTAGGTAACAGAGACGTTACATAGGTACACTGATTAAGATTGGAGGCAAAATTATTTATTCCTTAAAACATTGATGTAATAATGTATCTATACAATTGCTGTTGCCTGGTAACTAAGTACAATTGCTTGCGAAATGCTGTGCGTTTCATGACAGACTCATGTGCCCATGTGGTTCGCGAAGACACCATTTCTACGTACCGTGGCCAAATTTTAGTAACATCAAACCACACAGTCGCGAACAATTAACATTTTACTGAGGACACATTTGAATAGACAAATGATAATGGCAGAGGGCCAACAAACTCTGATATTGACCCTTGTGGATGGTTTCAACAGGACATAAGGTAATGAGAAAAAGAAAATTCACAAAGGAGCAAAAATTACCAAGATTCGGAAAAGATTAGAATGCATATACACGCAGTTGCTGGCACACAAACATTCTCAATAAACAGAGGCCGCTTCCACAAACGCAACACCTTTGTGCTACGTTCTTCTTACGAAACAAACTAAAGTCTACATTACGAATCAAACTGAAAGTCTGCAAAAGCCTTGCTTTCCTTGTTGCGACCCGGCAAATCAATATTTATAAGAGGAAACGCGAGACCAAAATCTAAAAGCTCCCTTCTTGCTATGGGACAACGCGCCACCCGGAAAGAGACTTCGGCTGCAGACCCTCGGCGAGGTGCAAGCTGACTGACCGTCTCACTCACTCCAACGTCTCCCACGCCACCCCGTGGCCAGAAAAACCCAGAGATGTGGCTTCCGTCACCAACCTAACACTGATAACTTTCACACAAGGAGAGCAAACCTCTTTGCCTATCTGAAAACTACAAGGGTTGGCCATTCTGTACGACTACCGCTGATTCTCTGCAGCAGACTAAACCACCGTATAGCAAAATAAAACACACTCACATTCATTCACTCACGCATTCCAGAGTACTGTATCAATGGAAAGCAAATAAAATTACACATGCACACACAAACACACACACACACACACACACACACACACATATATATATATATATATATATATATATATATATATATATATATATATATATATATATATATAATTTTGTGTCTGTGTGTGTCTGTGTTCCATATCACCAAAACTATTGGATCGATATCAACCGAAGTAGGTACACATATTCCTTACTGGCAGGCAACAGTCGCTGTGGAATGTAAAAACCACCTGTCTATCGTAGTCAAGGAGATATTACGTCATGTACATAAACCACGGACCTTGCCGTTGTTGGGGAGGCTTGCGTGCTTGAGCGACACAGATAGCCGTGTCGTAGATGTAACCACAACGGAGGGGTATCTGCTGAGAGGCCAGACAAACGTGTGGTTCCTGAAGAAGAACAGCAGCGTTTCTGTAGTTGTAGGGGCAACAGTCTGGATCGTTGAGTGTGATCTGGCCTTGTAACATTTACCGCCGGCCGCGGTGGCCGAGTGGTTCTAGGCGCTTCAGTCCGGATCCAGGCGACTGCTACGGTCGTAGGATCGAATCCTGCCTCGGGCATGGATGTGTGTGATGTCCTTAGGTTAGTTCGGTTTAAATAGTTCTAAGTCTAGGGGACTGATGACCTCAGATGTAAAGCCCAATAGTGCTTAGAGCCATCTGAACCATTTTTTTAATAATAACCAAAACGGCCTTGTTGTGCTGGTACTGTGAACGGATGAAAGCAATGGGAAACTACAGCCGTAATTTTTTCCGAGGGCACGCAGTCTTACTGTGTGGTTAAATGATGATGGCGTCCTCTTCGGTAAAATATTCCGGACGTAAAATAGTCCCCCATCCAGATCTCTGTGCGGGGACTACTCAGGAGAACATCGTTATCAGGAGAAAGAAAAGTGGCTCTCTAAGCATCGGAGCGTGAAATATCAGATCCCTTAGTTGGGCAGACCGGTTAGAATATTTAAAAAGGGGAAATGGATAGGTTAAAGTTATATATAGTGGGAGTAAGTGAAGTTCGGTGGCAGGAGGAACAAGACTTCTAGTCAGGTGAATACACGTTTACAAATACAAAATCAAATAGGAGTAATGCAGGAATAGGTTTAATAATGAATAAAAATCTAGAAGCACGGATAAGCTACTACGAACAACATAGAGAACGAATTATTGTAGCCAAGATAGACATGAAGCCCACGCTTACCAAAGTACTAAAAGTTTATATGCCAACTACCTCCGCATATGATGAAGAGATTGAAGAAATGTATGATGCGATAAAATAAATTATTCCGATACTTAAGGGAGATGAAAATTTAATAGTCCTGGGGAACTGGAATCCGATAGTAGGGAAAGGAAGAGAAGGAAAAACAGTAAGTGAATATGGACTGGTGGCAAGGACTGAAAGAGGAAGCCCCGTGGTAGAATTTTGCACAGAGAATAATTTAATCATAGCTAACACGTGGTTTAAGAATCGTGAAAGAAGACTGTATGCTTGGAAGAGGCCTGGAGATACTGAAAGGTTTCAGATAGGTTACATAATGGTAAGACAGAGATTTAGGAACCAGGTTTTAAATTGTAAGACATTTCTAGGGGCAGATGTGGACTCTGGTTATGAAATATAGATTAAAACTGAAGAAACTGCAAAAAGGGAAGAATTTAAGGAGATGGGGCCTGAATAAACTGAAAGAACCAGAGATGGTAGAGAGTTTCAGAGAGAGCATTAGGGAACGATTGACAAATACAGGGGAAAGTAATACAGTAGAAGAAGAATGGGTGTTTTTGGGAGATGAAATAGTGAAGGCAGTAGAGGATCAAGGAGGTAAAAAGAGGAGGGCTAGTAGAAACGCTTGGGTAACAGAAGAGATACTGAATTTAATCGACGAAAGGAGAAAATATAAAAATGCAATAAATGAATCAGGAGAAAAGGAATACAAACTTCTCAAAAATGAGGTCGACAGGAAGAGCAAAATGTCTAAGCAAGAATGGACAGAGGCCAAATGTAAGGATGTGGAAGCATATATCACTAGGGGAAAGATACACTCTCTACAGGAAAATTAAAGAGACCTTTTAAGAAAATTAAAGAGACGTGTATGAGTATCAAGAGCTCAGATGGAAAACAGTTCACAAGCAAAGAAGGGAAAGCAGAAAGGTGGAAGGAATGTATAGAGGGTCTATACAAGGGCTATGTACTTGAAGGCAATATTATTGAAATGGAAGAAGATGTAGATAAAGATGAAATGGGAGATATGATATTGCGCGAAGAGTTTGACAGAGCACTGAAAAACCTAAGTCGAAACAAGGCTCTGGGAGTAGACAACATTCCATTGGAACTACTGACAGCCTTGGGAGAGCCAGTCCTGACAAAACTCTACCGTCTTGTGAGCAAGATGTATGAGACAGGCGAAATACCGTCAGACTTCAAGAAGAATGTAATAATTCCAATCCCAAAGAAAGCAGGTGTTGATAGATGTGAAAATTGCCGAACTAATAGTATAATAAGTCACTGCTGCAAAATACTAACACGAACTCTTTATAGGCGAACGGGAAAACTGGTAAAAGCTTCGGGGAAGATCAGTTTGAATTCCGTAAAAATGTTGGAACACGCGAGGCAATACTGACTCTACGACTTATCTAAGAAGACAGATTAAGAAAAGGCAAACCTACGTTCGTAACATTTGTAGACTTAGAGAAAACTTTTTACAATGTTGACTGGGATACTCTCTTTCAAATTTTGAAGGTGGCAGGGTTAAAATATAGGAGGCGATAGGCTATTTACAATTTGTACAGAAACCAAACTGCAGTTATGAGAGTCGAAGAGCACGAAAGGGAAGCAATGGTTGAGAATGCAACGAGACCGGGTTATAGCCTATCTCCGATGTTACTCAATGTGTATACTGAGCAAGCAGTAAAGGAAACAACGGAAAAATTTGGAGTAGGAATTATAATCCGTAGAGAAGAAATAAAAACTTTGAGGTGTGCCGATGACATTGTAATTCTGTAAGAGGCAGCGAAGGACCTGGAAGAGCAGTTGAACGGAATGGACAGTGTCTTGAAGGAGGATTTTAGTAGAACATCAACAAACGCAAAACGAGGATAATGGAAAGTAGCGGAATTAAATCAGGTGATGCTGAGGCAATTAGATAGGGAAATGAGACACTTAAAGTAGTAGACGAGTTTTGCTGTTTGGGGAGCAAAATAACTGTAGATGATCGAAGTAGAGAAGATATAAAATGTAGACTGGCTACTGCATGGAAAGCGTTTGTGACGAAGAGAAATTTGTTAACATCGAGTGTAGATTTAAGTGTCAGGAAATGTTTTCTGATAGTATTTGTATGGAGTGTAGCCATGTATGGAAGTGAAACATGGACGATAAATAGTTTGGACAAGAAGAGAACAGAAGCTTTCTAAATGTGGTGCTACAGAAGAATGCTGAAAATTAGATGGGTAGATCACATAACTAATGAGGAGTTACTGAATAGAATTGGGGAGAAAAGTAATTTGTTGCACAACCTGACTGAAAGAAGGGTTCGGTTGGTAGTACACGTTCAGAGGCATCTAGGAATCACCAATTTAGTGTTGGAGGGAAGCGTCGAGGGTAACAACCGCAGAGGGACCCCAAAAGGTGAATACACTAAGCAGATTCAAAAGGCGGTAGGTCGCAGTATTTACTTGGAGATAAAGAAGCTTGCACAGAATAGAGTAGCACGGAGAGCTGCATCAAACCAGTCTCTGGACCGGAGATCACAACAAGAACAACAACATACAATAAGATGCGTGAAAAACTTTCGCATCATGCATGACCTTTAAATGTATTACTTTTGTGTTACTAACTGTATTCGCAGTAAATTTCGCAGGCAGTATCCACACATGCCGCTAAAAGTGCCTACAAAGTATACCATGGTACCATACATAGTTTTCAGGAGATATAATGTCATGAACACTGAGAATCATGGAAAACTGCTAATTGTGCATGACGTTTAATGCCGGCCGGAGTAGCCGTGCGGTTCTAGGCGCTACACTCTGGAGCCGAGCGACCGCTCCGGTCTCAGGTTCGCATCCTGCCCCGGGCATGGATGTGTGTGATGTCCTTAGGTTAGTTAGGTTTAATTAGTTCTAAGTTCTAGGCGACTGATGACCTCAGAAATTAAGTGGCATAGTGCTCAGAGCCATAACGTTTAATTTTGTAACTTCTTTGCTACTAACTCGATTCACAACGTATTTCGCTAACAGTATCCACATATGCCTCTGTATGTACCTGCACAAAAATATTGTGCGACACATAGTTCAAGAGGTTTGACGTCATAAGCACTGAGATATGTGAAAAAAATGGCTCACCATGCGTGAAGTTCTAAAACATTTACTCTTTGCTACCCAGACTCTGCCATAGTCGAATCAACATAAGGAAGTCCCGACACTTGAAAGCGCTTTAGAAAGCTTTCAACTGCGAAATACAAATGAGTGTAGGCGTAAACGATAGCAGTGCTATGAAGAGTTGTTACCGGGGAGATGTTTAAAAAATGGCGCTGTAGATACGCGAAGCACCTGCGCCCAGAGTACAGAAATTTTTCGGGTTCATGTGTCTTGGTTTGGAAACTTCTCTTATGCATTTGTACATTGCGGGTATTTCATTGTAGGACTGTTTCATAATTTCAAAATTGTTTTCTTGAATACATGAGAACGAAATTACTTCTATACGTCACTACAAACACAGTTAACTTTTTGTTTTCGTTTGTAATGGAAAACTGGCGAAATTAATACCTTTTCAATGCCGGGTTTGTCAGCTAGTGGTTTATATGAGTGGTCGATACATTGTTCTGGGACAAAATGAGATTAAAATAGTAAATTTAAAAAATTGATGTGATTATTCAAAATTTTAGAACATCTTCAAAGTGAATGCTGTTTATGTTGTAAAACAACTGAAATATGTGCAATACTGAGAAAATTCGATACTAAGCACCTTAATTTTATGAAAACGACTGGATTGGCAAGGGGTAGGTTGCTACCGAATCTAGTCCCAACGTTACATCGAAAAAAGAATTATCATTATATTGTTGTGAAATAGTATGCTGTCACTGTTTGACGGTATATTATAGTGACATCTTGGATATTCGGGAATCCAGCCGGATGTTCGCGTCGTTCTCGCACGATATTTCAACAGCGTGCCTCGCTGTCTTCTTCAGGTGCTACCTGAGACAGTCTCAGGTAGCACCAGAAGAAGACAGCGAGGCACGCTGTTGAAATATCGTGCGAGAACGACGCGAACATCCGGCTGGATTCCCGAATATCCAAGATGTCAACAGATCGCCGGGAAAGCAAGAAGAATTACATCAGTATATTATAGTGTTTTCTAAATAACTTCTATATCAAAATTACTATCACCCAATGGGAACTTGCAAGAACGAAAACTATTGTTGCAGTGATAGCACATGGTGTAAAGTATATGCAAAAATGTCGTAGAGAGAGTTTAGTTTATTCCCTGAATTAGAAAAAAGATTTGGATACAGCATATATGCTACAAGAGATCTGAGGAGGCTATACTAGAGCCTGTAAACATCTGAGTGTATCAGCTTTCAGTACAAGACTTTCAGCAACACGGCGTGTAGCACGAGATCCGCTGTGGTGGACACTGGCTATGCGACGCGGACATTAAGTATTGGTTGTTACAGAAAAAAATTATTCTGCTGGTCCCAATAAAGGAAACAGCATAGTACCGTGGATGGCACTATTTTCTGATGTTACATGAATGGGGCGTTCCAAAAAACGTTTATCCACTTTTATTAGCTAGTTCTGAGGCGCCTCTTTTTTCGTGTTAGCCTATCATCTGCTTTTAGCGTCTAACCCTCAGCTACTACACATCAGAGATATCCTTGAGCTCATTACATCTTCTTCCAAACGAATGACTCTTTCTCACATTCGGCGCTATTTTGGTAAAATTAGTTATTATAATTTGAAGCGAGCTACATCAAAATTAAAGTCATCCATAAATTGACGCTTAACCAAAGAAAACATTATCGGATCTCTGTAGCCTCCTCATTTGGGAAGACATACAGTAAAAACCGTTAGTTTCAGTATTAATTAGAAAATTATTAGCGGAACAAAGCTTTACACTTCTGTTACGTGCTCCTGAGTGTCAGCTATACAGTTGGACAGGGTGATCAAAAAATGATGCCACCTTCTTTCTGTTATTCTTCACTACATTTTCAGAAAGAGATTGTACAACTTGTTGCTACGATTCCTCAATTATCAGCAACTCTCAAATTGGCATGCCACGTATTACACTACAAATCAAGCGATAAAGGTTTAGTCGATTGGGCGATTGAACAGTGGAAAAACTTCGTGTGGAGTGACGAATTACGGCACACAATGTGACGATCCGATGGCAGGGTGTGGGTTTGGCGAATGCCCGCTGAACGTCATCTGCCAGTGTGTGTAGTGCCAACAGTAAAATTCGGAGGCGGTGGTGTTATGGTGTGGTCGTGTTTTTCATGGAGGGGGTTTGCACCCCTTGTTTTGCGTGGCACTATCACAGCACAGGCCTACACTGATGTTTTAAGCACCTTTTTGCTTCCCACTGTTGAAGTGCAACACGATCGAGCACCTGTTCATATTGCACGGCCTGTGGTGGAGTAGTTTCACAACAACATCTCTGTAATGGACTGGCCTGCACAGAGTCTTCACCTGAATACTACAGAAAACCTTTGGGATGTTTTGGAACGCCGATTTCGTGCCATGCCTCACCGACCGACATCGGTACTTCTCTTCAGTGCAGCACTCTGCGAAGAATGGGCTGCCATTCCCCAAGAAACCTTCCAGCACGTAGTTGAACGTATGCCTGCGAGAGTGGAATCTGTCATCAAGGCCAAGGGTGGGCCAAAACCATACTGAATTTCAACATTACCGATGGAGGGCGCCATTTTCAGCCATATCTCAGATACTTTTGATCACATATTTTAGTTTCATGTCGAGCTGCAGCGAATCCTCCTGTACAACTGGACTCAGATATTCCTGTAGACGATAACCGTATTAGGGAATCGAAACGAACCAGTAGACCATGTAAGAGGGCGCCGAGAAATCCAGATTTCAGCAGGCGATGGTCGTTGCATCTATACCGAAGCGAAGCTGAACTCCACTCTGCTGGATTATCCACACTCACGGATGATCCAATAGTGTATCCTCCAACAATTGATTATGTGCATGAAATTGGTACATCTTGGTATGTCTATTAATGAATGAAGTAATACGTCTAACAAGCTGCAAAGCTGGCCAGACACATGAAAGACCGTGTTTCCAAGAGGAGACTACAAACATCTCGTTACAGGTCGAGATTGTTCAGTAGAGAGTGCCCTGATACCTGTTGAATAATTCCGCGCTTTTACAGAATTAGCTGGTATTCACAATCAAAGATCTTAAGTAGCTCCAAATGTAGCGCGCGGAATATAAATGAGTCGTGGTGCGTGACTGCGCCACATGCCTGTCCACTTACGCAGCTGCATGGCTGTGTAACCTGTTGCGAGGCCCCGACACGCGCGCTGGTGACAGTTTGAGGGCATCACGCGCGCTCTTTGTTTCGCAATCGCATCTGCTCTTTCCTTTACGCCTTTATCTTCTGTCTCGGCAAACAACCTAGTTTAGTCGTAAAAACTACATGCATATTTCCTTTCGAGTCACGGTCTGCGTGTAATTCTTAGGTGCCTCTAGATCCATTTCAGTGCTGCTTTTGCTGCGCAAACATACTCCACTCGTAGATTAGTAAGTGTTCTTGTACTTGCATGTATATTTTTAAACAGTCTAAATACTGCTGAAGAATACTGTCAAAGCTAACAATTTGGGTTTTGTGTGCTTCTCATGGTGCTCACCATAGAAAAAATGTCCATCCCAAACACTTGAGCACTAAAGAGACGAGAGCCATTCGAGCACACAAACCGATCACCAGATTTTTTTAGAAATGACCGGCGTTTAATTACAAACCATTCAGCAGTGTATCACGAAACGATAGTCCGCCCCCGGTAGCTGAGTGGTACAGTTCGGCGCTAGCGGCCGTGCGAAGCGGAGGTCCGATACTTCCGCCTGTGCGGCGTGTGCGAGTGTTTGTTTACTTGTGGACTTAGTTTGCGCGCGGGCTAGTAACAACGATCATGGCGAACAAGTACAGCAAAACTACATTACGATTCAATTTCTGCAAAGACTACGAACGACCAAAGGCTTTAGCAGTGGAACGATTCATTCGAGAGGACGTCAAGATACCGCCAAACGATATTGTCGGAATTCACCTGTCCACCGTTAGTCCCACGGTGTATGTTAAGATGATAAATGACGCGGCGTGTGAGAGAATTCTACAGGTGACAAAAGCAGGTCTCCGATTTTGCCATAGTGACGGGAATGTCGGCACGGTAACTGTAGATCATGCTGGTCTGGGTGTACGGACAATACGTGTTTTTGAGCTGCCATTTGAGCTCCCGGCTTTTAAGCCATACGGCACGGTACATGGTCACACAGCAGAACGCTGGACTCCATTCGCCACGTACCCCGTTCTTAACGGAGTGCGACAGATCACTATTGATCTTCAGAAGCATGTACCGTCCTATCTGGCAATTGGTGGTCGTCGGGCGGTGGTGATTTACGATGGTCAACCACGTACATGTTCTGGCTGTGGCCAGGAGGGACACCTCAGGTCGAACTGTATGCAACGGCGGATTGCGCAACTGCCTTCAGATGTGCGGGAGCCGTCGCCGGCGATGACAGTATTACCGATCACCTATGCCAAAGCCCTCACTGCGTCCGCTGATGACCAAAAAGACACAGCCCCGGTGGATGATCAAGATGGCACTCTCCGAAACCTTGTAGCAGACGTCGGGATGACAGAGGATGCTGCTCCATCGAGCATACAATCTACGGCGACAACATCAGATGAGACCGAACTCCAACCAAGCACACCGATAGCACACGAAGCAGTTCCAGCCCCTACGGATGCTGTTCCGTCTGGAGCGCACTCTGTGACGACAACATCAGTTTCGACCGAACTCCCGCCAAGTACAACGATGAGACTCGGAACACTTCCTGTTCCTACGGATGCTTTTCTGTCGGGCTGCCGCGATTCCCTACAATCTGGGGACACGGAAGGAAGATCACGCAAACAACGTTCCCCGAAAAGGAGGAAACGGCGTCGTCGCACGACATCTCCTAGGGATGACTCCTCTTGCCCCGACGACGATGTGCCTGTGGACCAAGACGACACAACAGCCTCTTCGAAACAGGATGAGGCAATGGAAACTGTTCGATCAGACCCGCAGCGGTCTGTCACATTGACGGTACCGGGACGTGGTGATGCTGAAGAGGTATCACAACCAGTTGGCTCTCCAGACGCAGATGCTGCGGCAATGGACGCGAATATATCACTGGCTGCAAAGATGTGGTATGACGATATTGAGGAGGCGCCGGACGTCATACAGAGGCAGCCGGCACTCACGAAGACGGCCTAATAATTGCTGAAGGTGAAGGGAGAGGGGCGAGAGAACGTCTTCTAACTCAGCCCCCAGCGCCGATGCAGGGAGATGTTGTTGCGCATCGACGGAGTGGGATTCAACGCCGTGCGAACCGTATTGCGACATTAAATATAAATGACGTGCGTTCACCTGCCAAAATACACCTACTGAAGGAAACGATTTGGGCATCTGATGTGGATATTGCTTTGCTGCAGGAAGTCCACATAGCTGCACTCCCATACATCGCAGGCTACCAATCCTATTCGTCACATGGAGCTCACAATGGGAGTGGGGTGGCAGTTTACGTGCGAGATGGCTTCCCAGTGGAAAACGTGTGTTACCTTCCGTCGGCCAGAGGAATGGCTTTCACGACGTTTGGGACACGCATCATCAATCTTTATGCACCGTCGGGAAACAATCGGCGGCGGGAAAGGGCGCGATTTTATGCAGAATACATTGCCCCACTTTTCCATGGACGTTACGAATGTGTAATAATTGGTGGAGATGTCAACTGTGTTCTCGGCCAGAAAGACCAATGGCCGTAAGCAAACATCAGCCAGGAGTTGCGAATCGTTGTCAACGACCTTGTACTTAGTGACACGTGGGAATTACGACATGGAGATGCACCGGGATACACCTATGTGACAAGTCATTCGGCAAGCAGGTTAGATCGCATTTATATCTCACGGGCTCATGCAAATGATGTCCAGGACGCGGAACGCTGGCCATTGGCATTTTCCGATCACGGCGCTTACATCTGTACGGTGCTTCTTCCCCGTAGAGATGTGTGGAACAGTAAGGCCCCGTGAAAATTAAACATTCAACATCTACATGATCGTGAATGCCGTCACCGTATCCTTGAGACATGGACGATGTGCGAGCGAAGGGTTGGAAGGTATGCGACGAAGCTTGATTGGTGGCTGACTTGTGCTAAACCGGCGCTTCGCCGTACGTTCATCTCATATAGCAGGGAGATGGCAGAATGGCGCCGCCGTACGACCGACTTTTATTTTGCAGCGCTGCGCGACCTGGACGATTGTCCGCCGGGACAGGACGTCTGGATCGAACGCAAAAGGATAAAAGCTAAACTAGTGGCTTTAGCTCGGAAACATCTTCAGGGAACCATGGTGCGCGCCAGATGTCACGATACGATAATGCACGAGATTCCTTCCATGCACCACGTCGTGAATGAACGAAAGCACCGACGACGCGTTTTGGTACGGGAATTAATTACCCGCGAAGACCGAAGAGTGACGCGTCAAGCGGACATTGTCTCTGCATTCGTCGACCATTACCAACACATCTATCGGGAAGAAGCAGCCCCTGTCGATGACCTCGAACGTATAGCCATGTACGTCTCCCGTACACTGACGATGGAAGCTGCGGGAACCTTACTGGAAGCCATTAGCTGTACGGAAGTACATGATGCGATCGCAAAGGGTGCGTTGAATCGGTCCCCAGGCATTGATGGACTTCCTGCTGAATTTTATCGAGAATTTCGCAGCGAAATGGCACCGCGATGGACGGAAATGTACAACGAGATGTTAAATTCCGATGCGCCTATTCCACCGGCATTTATGGAAGGCCTCTTGGTTCCAGTACATAAACCGAAGCCAGGAATTACGGTCACACATTATCGCCCCCATCACCCTGCTTAATGCCGACTATAAGATCTTTGCACGGTTGCTCGCGTCCCGATGTCGTATGTTCAAAAATGGTTCAAATGGCTCTGAGCACTATGGGACTTAACTGCTGTGGTCATCAGTCCCCTAGAACTTGGAACTACTTAAACCTAACTATCCTAAGGACATCACACTCATCCATGCCCGAGGCAGGATTCGAACCTGCGACCGTAGCGGTCGCGCGGTTCCAGACTGTAGCGCCTAGAACCTCTCGGCCACTCCGGCCGGCGATGTATGTTAATTCGTAGCGTTCTCTCTCCGGAACAGACGACACCGGGTGGATCGGTGAATGTGCAAACAGCTACTGGCGAACGCCGTGATGTGATAGCGCTGGCGGAGGAGTGCCGACTTAAAGCGGCGATGGTGGCGGTTGATTTTGACAGTGCTTTTGATAAGGTGCGCCACAACTATCTGTACGCTGTACTGGAACAAATGGGATTTACAGACCGTTTTACTGGTCTCATTAGAAGGATTTATGGGGGTGCACAATCCTTGGTACAGGTTAATGGGCGTATAGCAGGGCCCATTCAAATTCGACGATCCATTCGCCAGGGCTGCCCTCTTTCGATGCTGCTGTTCGCGATAGCGTTGGAACCATTAATTGGGAGGCTAACAAATTCTCTTTCTGGGATGGAACTGCGGGGCTACACCTTCAAATGTCGTGCCTATGCGGACGACCTCCTGCTACTCGTTCGTTCTGAGGAAGAGGTGAAGACGGTCCTTGAACAGTTGTTGGACCACAGTGTGACGGCGGGTAGTGCAGTGAACATGAACAAATCGGCGGCAATGCTGGTTGGAAGGGGCCTTACGCCGGAAGAAATCAGTCCGTTTACTTGTGTGTAACGATTCCGCTATCTCGGCATAGACTTTACCTCATCTGTAAAAAATACTGCGGCAGTTAACTACCGACGTATTTTACAAACAGCACGTACCATGGTCCGACAACATCTCCTGCGGCGCCTTGATCCTTTGCAGCGAGTCGAATATCTGAACACTTATGTGGTTTCTCGAATGGTGCATATTTCGCAGATCCTGCCCCTACCACTCACGCTCGGACGTCGACTTCAATCAGCATTAGGCTATTTTGTGATGATTGGATCGCCCCTCAAGGTGCGATACGAAACGCTCACGCTCCCTATGGACAAGGGGGGACTCGGACTTACGAATGTTCACTGCCGAGCGACGGCCCTCTTTCTAGCCACTATGTACAAGCAATGGCGCAGCGGGCGTGATTCCTTTACATCCCGCCTACTGGATCTCCTAGTTCCAGCGTCCCTCACACCTCCGGTGGCGGTGGGCAACATTACATCACATTTTGCGCATGTATCAACATTTATCGTGGAACTTAGTTATATCAGAGACGAGCTTCCGCGCACGAGACCACCATGCGCGAAGTATTTTTATGTTTGGCTGCTACGACGGATAAGTCGTAATGTCATTGAACTCAAACCCCCCAAGTTGCATTTGTTGTGTCTAGACAAGACAGCCTAGACACAATGAGAGGAAGCCGAAAGGCACGCGCTAAGCTAAAGCTGGATGGCGAGAGGTCTGAAACAGGATACGTAATGAATGCTATAAAGAAAAGTACGTAGCTCCTGGAATACTTAACTTTAATCCATCCTTTTGTTACATCTGGAGATTGTGGCGATACAAGTGAGACTCTTTAGATACATGCAATGTTACTAATGGCACCTTGCTAGGTCGTAGCCATTGACTTAGCTGAAGGCTATTCTAACTATTGGCTCGGCTAATGAGCAATGCTTCGTCCATGTAGTCGCTAGCAAAGTCGTCCGTACAACTGGGGCGAGTGCTATCCCGTATCTCGAGACCTGCCTTGTGGTGGCGCTCGGTCTGCGATCACACAGTGGCAACACGCGGGTCCGACATGTACTAATGGACCGCGGCCGATTTAAAACTACCACCTAGCAAGTGTGGTGTCTGGCGGTGACACCACAGCATTGGCCGAAGATTTGGAGACATGTGCACCAAAAATTCCTTCCTACCTTCGTTCGGGCACTGTGGTTCTCAGTCACCTGTGGCAAGTTTAAAACCAACCAACGACTCCATGCAATTGGACTAGTGGACACTCCACTATGCCCGAAACGTCACCAAGTGGATGACGACCATCACCGCTTAACTTGTACCGCGGTGGAGAACGTATGGTTCCTAGGAAGACAGATAGTGGCTTGCTACCTCCGTGTGACCCCGCAACATATTACACCTGCTACCTTCTTACATCCGGAGAGTGACTACTTTCCGGCGACTAAATCACACTCGATCATCTGGGTCAAGGGTTGGTCGATCGCGTACCTCTATGGGGATGCTGCCAAGTCGCGACTCGACTTTTGGTATTTCTTGCAGCAAGCCCACAATGAGGTTCATAGATGGTCACACTATCAGAAAACCATTGCCAACTATCTTGAGGCAGTCTTCCTCGACTCCCCACGCAGTTGGGATGTGCCGGGTGCAGTCGGTGTGCACATTTGACAGCTGATAATGACCCTCACGCTTCTCTCACCGCTCCATATATAATTCACATACTATACCATGAAATGATCTACATGTTCCTTTTAACAAAGTGATCTTTATGGAAAATAAATAAATATATAGACTGTCCATCCTAAGGGCCCGGGTTCGATTCCCAGCTGGATCGGATATTTTCTCCGCTCAGAGACTGGGTGTTGTGTTGTCCTAATCGTCGTCATTTCATCCCCATCGCCGCGTAAGTCGCCGAAGTGGCGTCAAATCGAAAGACTTGCACCCGGCGAGCGGTCTACCCGACGGGAGGTCCTCGTCACACGCCATTTATTACGAAACGATAGCTTGAGGCGCTGCTGATTCATCCTTCAGACACATTCGCACGCCACCGGCAAATAAAGGAACACATTAGATATCTAAAAATGCAAACAATGGCCGGGATTGGCGCCAAACATCAGCCAATCTCAGCACCACAGTCCTCAATGTAATGGGAAGCTTTCGCCTCACCGGCAACAACGCTGCTCTGTAGTACCCTCTCCATTTTGCTCGATAGTCTAAGCAAAGAAAACCACTTTACATCCTACCTTTACAGTCCCAGATGGCTCCCCACTTACTGCGAACTGGCCATGAACGTGCCGATACCACTGTCCCAGCCCTTGCTCTTGGCTTCCAGTATGTAGAGAACAATTACAGCACAACAAATAAAACAGATACTTCATAAGAATTTCCACACTATTCCCAGTCATGATTACATCACGTACAGACACCTGAAAGAATGCTTGCATTGAAACTTCCTGGCAGATTAAAACTGTGTGCAGGGCCGAGACTCCAACTCGGTACTTTTACCTTTCGCGGGCAAGTGCTCTACCAACTGAGCTACCCAAGCACGACTCACGCCCCGTCCTCACAGCTTTACTTCTGCCAGTACCTCGTCTCCTACCTTCCAAACTTTACAGAAGCTCTCCTGCTTGCATTTCTTCCCAGTGAACTTTGCCACCTTCTACACTGTTATAATCCACCTAGGTTGCTATTCTGAGCTCTGAAAAAATTCCCACATCTAAATCCAACAAATCTCCCAGCAACATCTCCTTCTGTCTCCCCGTCAGCCTCAACTTGGTGTGTAGAAAAATCTTCGAATCGAACTTCAGCTGAACCAGCAGTTATCCCTGCCTGTTAATCAGTATGGTTTCTGTCCATACTTCTTCTCTCACGACTAATTCATCTACTTCACTTATTTTCTGTTCCATCAGTTCAATAATCTAAAAACCACCATTGATGTGTTGGTGCAGCGTGGAATTCAACCTTTTACACAACGACACAAGCTCAGAGCAATAGGCTTTGGGCATGGTAGGTTCAAAATGGTTCAAATGGCTCTGAGCACTATGGGACTTAACATCTATGGTCATCAGTCAGGCGTGGTAGGACTGGACCAAGTGACACATCAGGCAATCAGCATCGACAGTTGCACTGAACATTTATTTGGCACATTTAAACAAGACAAATAACAAAACCATCAACACATTTTTAAAATTACCACACATCTTTAAAATTACCGTTAAGGTGAGTGCAAGTTACTTCAAAATTTAAACATTCATAAACCACGGCACTCAAGGCCTATTACACATTTGGTGAAATTAGTTAAAAATTATTTCTCAAAAACTATGATCAACATCAAGAACAATTTACTAAAATTTAACGAGAAAATGTAGTCTTTCGTTACTGCAGTGATTGGTAACAAAGTAATTCAGAGTATAGGCAACAACAAATCAGATATCCTGGCACACAACCACGCAACTTAAATGGCAGGCACCCTACAATGTAGGATATAAAATATAAAATTTCATGTGACCAAGGAACCTCGTGGGATTCAACAGACTACGCCCAGAAGCGGACGCCCGCTCACTCAGCTGTTTCCAATACAGGCTCGGCATGAACCCCAAACGGAAGCAGCAACGGTCACGAATAGTTACGAAAAATCCCAGAACTAGTGGGTATCTACAACAGACTGACGTCTGCGTTAAGTAACTAGAAACACAATAATTCACTACAGCACATAATCTGTAGAATTAATCAACCTATTAATCAACATCAGCTAAGCAGTACAAATCTATTATCTTATGTGTTTAATGCCAATTATACATTAAGCCGCGAGCAGACTAGATACACGGCTAGCTTAACTCCGTCGTGTGATATAAATACAATAACCAGGCGGCACTTAGGCAAGAACTAGCCAAACTGTTTTCAATGACGGTCAAACACTGGCAGTAACAATCTACAAACAGAATGTATCAGCATCCCAGGCCATAGTAAATGTTAATCATCACATCACATGCAACTCTCACTAGAACATTGCGTACTAAGCAAGTTGAAATTAAAAGCATTCAAGGACAGGCTCAGTAGGAGTAGCAACGGCAAGTCAAGAAAATGAAGTCAACAGCACAGAACCCAGTAGTCGATTCCGGCCACAATTTACAGCACAAGCAAGGGGACTGATGACCTCAGTGTTAAGTCCCATAGTGCTCAGAGCCATTTTGAACCATTTCCTACAGCGCCGTCACCCGGGTAAACAGCCCCTTTTAGATGTGCTCTTCCTGCTGCCTCGCACGGCACCTGTACTCTCCGCCAGACTTGGCAAACGACGTTACTGCTAGGCGTCCCAAAGCAAAGTCCCACGCTACCTGCTGGAGCTTATCGCTCGCTCCCCGATCGGACCGGTAGGTGACGCCTCTGCGCGCTCTGCGCACACCACCGGAAAGATGACCCATACCGGCCGCGGGAATATCGCTGATCGAACCACACAGCTCATCCTCCACCTCAGAAAACCGGAAACCATCCCCGATTCGTCCAAGACAAGAGACGAGAGCTAGCTCCCTCCCTTGACCCTAGAGATGTGAACCCGTGAGGTTTCCCCCGTCCGATTATTCCGAACCAGCAAACTGACTAGGTTCAAGACCCGTAACACCTTTCAGGGTCCCACGAACGTGGTGATATCTTGCTCGAGATTTTGTCTTTTCCTTGCTCCTTGCCGCAAAATTACGAATGAAAACTGTCGCCCCTGGTTGGACCTTAAATGGACGGCGCCCTTCATTGTAGCGCTTTCCGGTGTGCAAGCTCGATATTTTCCGTGGCACGTTTCCAATTCTGCTCGCTGGTCACCTCCTCTGCCAATAAATCATTGATGGACCACAAATTGGCGAGTGGGGAGTTCACAAGATAACTAAACATCAGAGAGAGAGAGGGGCAGCCTTACTCGCTTCGTGGCAGGCAGAGTTGAAGGCTTAGTTCAACCAAGGGATCGTCTCGTCCCATCTTCGCTGCGACGTCTGGTGGAAGGGTATGAGAGAGCCCTTAAGATGGCGATTCACTCCCTGCGCAAATGAAGGTTGCGGGTATTAGGGAATAGCGGTGACATGACTTTCGAAACAAAATTTCCTGAACTGCTGCGACACGAAAGCAGGGGCGTTATCATTAACAAGCGACCTTAGTGGACTAAAGATCGAAAAAATGTTAGTAATGTGGCGAATGAGTAAACCCGCTGTTATTCCACTACTAGGGATGAACCATATAAAGCTTGTGAACGCATCCACCACTGCCAAAAATTTCTACTGCCATTCCGCGTTCTCGGCAATGGTCCAATATAATCAATGAACACCTGGTCCATTGGTGCATTCTCCCTGGCAGATTGCAGCAACCCTCTTCTCGCATTAGAGTTGGGCTTGGACCCTTTACAAACGTGACATTGCTCTACTAATCTACGAATGTCCTTATACACTGTCGCCTAGGTTAGACGCTCCCGAATCTTAGCAATAGCCTTGGTGACTCCCAAGTGGCCTCCCTAAATGGTGGTTTTAAAGATGTGTGGTAATTTTAAAAATGTTTTGATGGTTTTATTTGTTATTTGTCTTGTTTAAATGTGCCAAAGAAAAGTTCAGTGCAACTGTCGATGGTGATTGCCTGATGTGTCACTTGGTCCAGTCCTACCACACCACAGCCTATTGTGCTGAGCTTGTGTCGTTGTGTAAAAGTTGAATTTCATACTGTGCTAACACATCATTGCTAGGCGTCCCAAAGCAAAGTCCCATGCTACTTTCTAGAGCTTACCGCTCGCTGCCCGATCTGCCCGGTAGGTGGCGGCACCCATACGGCAGTGGGGATATCGCTGATCGAGCCACACGGCTCAGCCATTTTCGAATAACTTGGCCTTGAAAAATACCATGGCCATATATGACATTCTAGTTTCCTGTTCAAACTCCAGACCTACGCACAAGCAATTAATTATATCCGCATTGTTGCAGCCTTTCTATTCAACCACACATACTTTGTCACAGAAATCAACACCAGTTCCGTTATCTCCCATCCCGTAGCAGTAGTGCCCTGAGGTTCCTTCCTAATCCCAATACATCCTTCACACAGCTGACATAGCCAAACCATCGCCTCCTATCCATTTACTCCAGCAGGCCTATGACAAAGCCTCCCTAGTAACTCTGTGTCCCACCCTCCGGAAATTCTATACTCCCTTCAACTATATCATTAATATTCCACCTCCTGGCGCAACCAGTGGTTTCTTAAGAGATTTGTTTATTATTTTATTTATTTATTTCATCCAAGGATCATCTCACAATGATACACTAAAACACAGTAATACAATAAAAACATAGTAATGCAATAAAAATCAATAGCTAAAATATACATATAAGTAGCACACTTAAATATGCTCTATATGGGTAGGACAGCTGGTAGGTCGTGGCTTTGATGAAGGAACCATCCCGGCATTTGTCTGGAGTCATCCAGGAAAACCATGGGAAATCCAAATCAGGTTGGCCGAGCAGAGCGAACACCATCCTCGTAACATCTGTACCTCCTCATTCCGTTGGTCCTATTATACAATGTGTTTTTCTTATTTACACACAAATATCTCCTAATAGCTCTTCAACTCCGCACACGCTAAGGACACCCGTTGATAGTGCTATGGCCTGTTCGGACAACCAATTCTTGGGCTACCAACATTGAAGTAATATCCATGTTTCCTTCCAGTCCTCTCTTCTTTCCACCCGAGAAGTACTGCGTTACAAAGACGTTACCACCGTACACTTTAAATCCTGAAGACTTTCTTCCGAAAGCAGTAGACCATGATCACGTATTAAAACGCTACAGATAGTATGCGTTACATACGAAGAATGGTTTAGCTGGCTTTTTGAACAGATATGTATTTTAACAATGTCTCTCATTTCCTTGGGCAGTTTATTATACAATTTTATTCACTGATAGAAAAATACCGTTTTGAGCTTTTCCTTGGTAACTGTAAGTCCACACTGGCTCTTGTTCCATGATTATGTACAGATCTATTAGTAGAGTAGCTAGCAATATTATCCCTGATATGCACCATATATTTTTAGTTGCACTCACTTGGTGCAGTAAAGATGCCCAGTTTTCAAAATAGCTCTTTGCAATGAGGCCAACTACTACTTCGAGCTATTATGCTTATAGCTCTTTTCTATAGCTTAAAACGTGCGTCGCGTTTCGTGCCTTCTATCCACCATACATATGCATCCAAAACCCAGGCAGTAAGCTGTGCCATTGTGAAACCCACCCTGAAATGTTCCCTTCCCGTCCTCTCCTACTTTTTCTCCCCATAACCACGACAAGACCTCCATACTAGCCTAGCTATACCCACACCAAGTCCCATGTTTCCCTACCACCCATCCTTCTTTTATGCCCATTCCCAAATACCAAACCTCTTTCTTTATTGACACTCCACAGCTTACTCCACCAGAACCACTCAAGGTCTCCTCCCCCCCAAATTATACTATTCCAGTGCAAGTGCTTAACCAGTTTTATCAGTCCTTCTTTCAAAGGAGTGCGAGTGTTAAATCGTTTGACAACAATGTGAAAAATCTTATCTTTCTATTATTTTTTATAACTATTCGTTTTGTATTTTTCTGGTTGAAGAACGGAAATTGTACCTTTGCCAGACCATACTCGCCTGTTAGAGTCAACGGAATGAAACTGTAACAAAGGAAAAATAATAGAAAATACGATTTACGATTCCTTTTAACTCCTGTGTACCTATTACAATACGCTAATGACATCACTGCTGTCTTTTCCAAAGATCATCCATACCTCAACTCTATAATTTCATCTTCAGGTGCATCCAGGAGTATATTTCCATGAACCCTTGAAAAACCCAGGCAAAGAGGATAGCCCACCAGAGCTTTCCATCCATAAGACCTTTCCCCACAAACCACAACTATCCAACTCACACCACTAACATACTAAGACTTTGGACCCCCACTTTCTAGCCATATAAAAGAAAATCCACAACAGCCCATAACTGCTAGCAGGCTGAAATTGTGGTTCAACTTCTCGACTGTTATGCATAGCTACTGTTCCTCTTACTCATCCCACCCTCACCTCTTCAAATGCATGGGCCTATAAAAACAAAGTTGTAGGGTGCTCCATGGTCAACAGTTTTGAACAGTTTTATGATTGCTGATTACCACTGTAACAGAAAAGGGACAGAGGAGCCTGTGTTGGCGAGTTTATCTTTCACTTCTACTCCATTTGTCCAAGCTCTCTAACTGTCTCAAGTGCCAAGTCGCATACCGTCTCATTTATATCCTGCAGCTATGCCATCGAAAATTAAGCAAGCTACGCAAGTAATCGTCCAGTCGAAATTCTAAATTGTTAATTAAAGTGAACATATTATTTAAAAATAAATAATAGAGACACCTATCTTATAATCAATAACGGCAGGCTACGTGCGTAGACCACAGAATTTGCCAGGACGATCGTCGCTCAGTTTGGCAAGGACAAGGCAACGATCACATTCAGCTGTTAGAAAGAAAGAAAGAGCCTTTTATAAATCCAAACAATTACAATGAAATCAAAGATTCTCACAGCTGATGAAATTACCCCATCAGGGATTGAATACATAGGCATTAAACAACTAATAAACTTGATATGCAGATCAATTATGCACGAGGTTTTGAGTTGTGGAAGGATTGGATTTTCATACAGTAATGTCAGAAACATTATTGATTAGCATACATCGCAATACAAGAAATCACAATATTGCGGTGGTCATTATCAAAAGCTGTTTGAATTCAAATTTTACACGTGGCCCGTGCAGTCACGGAGGGAGCCATTATTTCCGTGTCTTCGTGTAGGCGCCACTTGATGATGGCAGTCCTAAAACAACTCCTCGTCCTCGATGTAACGACGTAAGCAGGGGCAGATGAGGGCGGCTACTTCTACATGAGTACTCAGCCACTCACAGTTAAGTGCCTGCAAGCTATTGCTCTATCGTTCCACTCCCGACCAGTGCGCGGAAAAAAAACAACATTTAAATCTTTGTGTCAGTCCTGATTTATCGTATTTTATTACGATGATCATTTCTCACCATGTTGGTGGGCGCCAACAAAATATTTTCACACTCTGAGGAGAAAGTTGGTGATTGAAATTCCATGAGAAGATCGTGCCGCAAAAAAAGGCTTTGTTGTTAATGACTGACGGTCCAATTCCCGTATCATACGGTGGCACTCTTTCCCCTGTTTTGCAATAATACAAAACGAGTTGCCCTTCATTGAATTTTTTCGAAGTTCCCCCTCAGTCCTGTATGATGCGGATCTCGTGCAGCATAGCAGGACACCAGAAGAGGATGTACAAGCCGCAATGTAAGCTGTCTCTTTAGTAGACCTATTGCATTTTCTAAGTGTTCTGCGCCGGCTTGGGTGGCCGAGCGGTTCTAGGCGCTACAGTCTGGAACCGCGTGACCGCTACCGTCGCAGGTTCGAATCCTGCCTCGGGCGTGGATGTGTGTGATGTCCCTAGGTTAGTTAGGATTAAGTAGTTCTAAGTTCTAGGGGACTGATGACCTCAGAAGTTAAGTCCCATTGTGCTCAGCGCCATTTCAACCATTTTGTTTCAGCGGTGGGTTTAGAAAATACGTAAATCGCACAAATTTCAAATGACTCGAGTCCTCATTTCTGAGATATTTGCGCAATTAAAGCCTAAATTTAGACTGTGTATTAGTTATAAATGGGAGACGGTGACTATAGTTAGCTCCGCCAGCTATCAACAAGCTGCTGATAGCCAAGGTCCGCACACAGCACTCGCACTTCCTCCCCTCGCGATTCTCTCCGCTGTACTGCCTGTGCTATTCCTCGAACAGCCGTTCCTCAGCAGGCACCGCCGCCTTGGTAACAGAAGCGGAAGGATCGATACTAGATGACAAATCGCAAGGATTGCTGGCGCACGGCACAATTACTGCTCGTGTCACCAGACCGACCCATTCTGCTCTTACCGCATCTCTTCTGAAAATACAATATCCCAACCCCTTATAATACTGGTGAGTCCGCCTTTCTTGACATCTAGTGGTTAACTCCTCAATACACTGGGGTATTCGAGTATTTCTGATCAGATAAAAGCAAACACCCTCCGAACACGCCTTGAAGGCCTAACGGCACCGACCGTCCGCCGTGTCATCCTCATGTCTTAAGCGTCACCCGTATGCGGGTACGGATGGACATGTGATCAATTTTCGTGACGGGCGTAGCTACTTCTCAGTCAACTAGCTCCTCAATTGGCCCACAAAGGCTGAGTGCATCCCGCTTGCCAATAGCGCCCGGCAGACCAGACAGTGACCCACCCAAGTGTTAGCGAAGCACGACAGCGCTTAACTTCGTATTACCACTCCGAACTTCTGATTATATAGCAAACAAATGTTTTGAAATACACAGCGCGAATCGTTTATATTTTCAGATTAAGTAGAATGTATGGACAAAATAAAAATGTTGTGAAAATCGTGAATGTGTCGCTCGTAACGAAAATTTGTTTCAAACTGGCACTGCAAACTTGATTTACTGGATTTCGCGCCGGCCACTGTGGCCGAGCGGTTCTAGGCGCTTCAGTCCGGAACCGCGCGACTGCTACTGTCGCAGGTTCGAATCCTGCCTCGGACATGGATGTGTGTGATGTCCTCAGGTTAGTTAGGTACTAATAATTCTAAGTTCAAGGGACTGATGACCTCAGATGTTAAGTCCCATACTGCTCAGAGCCATTTGACTCATTTGGATTTCGCGAACAATCACTTCACTTTTATGGTACCGTACCTCAGTCTGTACAAACAGAACCCTTATACTACTCAGCCACGATATTATTGCACTTGCCCGTTATCGGACACATGCGGTGACGTTACGGTAAGCAAGTACAGTGATGGAACTTCCTGGCAGGTTAAAACTGTGTGCCCGACCGAGACTCGAACTCCGGACCTTTGCCTTTCGCGGGCAGAAGTAAAGCTGTGAGTACCGGGCTTGAGTCGTGCTTCGGTGGCTCAGTTGGTAGAGCACTTGCCCGCAAAAGGCAAAGGTCCCGAGTTCGAGTCGCGGTTGGGCACACAGTTTTAATCTGCCAGGAAGTTTCATATCAGAGCACACTCCGCTGCAGAGTGAAAATCTCATTCGGGAAGTGCAGTGATGACTATGCGACACGCATCGCATTGTCAGTGCTTCAAAGACAGTTGTGCACGTACTACCGACACCGATTACGCACTGACTCATTCTAAGCCGACCGAAAGACTCTTACTCCCAGGTGCATTATCATTGTTTTCGACTAATACCATCACTTTGTTATCTGTCTGCCTGCCTGTCTCTCTGGCCGACTGTTCGAAACCCTTTTTCTTAGGAACAGGTAGATGTAACAAGCTGAAATTTATCTCACATTTTGAGGTCTCCGATCCCTTGACGGTGTAAAATAGAGAAGCTTTTAAGTCAGTGGAGTCAAAAGATACGGCCAGTTTTGTTGCATATTTCAGTGCTCGCAAACTCACTCATCGAAACCTGTAGGGTACTTCCCGCTAGTCTAGCATCATGAAATTTGACAAGAAGCAAGGTTTCACAATGCAAGTATAGGAAGAAAGAGAAAATTGTAAATTTGTAATTACATCAAAGGAAAAAGTATTGCTATTCTCATTTTCTGTCCGACTTCAAAATTGAAATCACAACATTCTCAGAAGTCTTGGAATCCCTGGGGCCGATATTTTGCCAGTATCAATGACGACAACAGGCAAAAATTGTCGAGACCCTCGATTCCCGGAATGGATGAAGTATCTGTATACATAAGTCTGCACGGAACCCTCAGTGCGTTAGTCCTACTCACCCCTAGCCAATTTTTTCTTTTGATCACACGTCTTTTCTGACTTTATAGACATGACATTTCTCTCGCTTAGACTGCGTTCCCGGGTGGATTACTCCGTCATTACTTCTCATTTATACAACAAACTGACAAGATCACTGAACCCTTCTAATTGAAACTGGGAGACGAAAAAAAATAAAAACGCTTCTGTCGTGGTTTAAAATAACTAAAAAATATTATGCGTCTTTTGCTTGTACACTACGTGATCAAAAGTATCCGGACACCTAGCTGAAAATGACTTACAAGTTCGTGGCGCCCTCCATCGGTAATGCTGGAATTCAATACGGTGTTGGCCCACCCTCAGCCTTGATGACAACTTCCACTCTCGCAGGCATAAGTTCAATCAGTGCTGGAACGTTTCTCGGGGGATGGCAGCTCAATCATCAGGGAGTGCTGCACTGAGCTGAGCTATCGATGTCGGTCAGTAAGGCCTGGCACGAAGTCCGCGTTCCAAAACATCCCAAAGATGTTCTACAGGATTCAGGTCAGGATTCTGTCCAGACCAGTCCATTACAGGGATGATCTTGTCTTGTAACTACACCGCCATAGGCCGTGCATTATGAACAGGTGCTCGATCGTGTTGAAAAATGCAATCGCCATCCCGAATTGCTCTTCAACAGTGGGAAGCCAGAAGGTGCTTACAACATCAGTGTAGGCCTGTGCTGTGATTGTGCTACACGAAACAACTAGGTTCCATGAAAAACACCACTACACCGTAACACCACAGCCTCAGAATTTTACTGTTGGCACTACACATGCTAGCAGATGATATTCACCGGGCATTCGCCGTACCCACACACTGCCATCGGATCTCCACTTTGTGTACCGTGATTCGTCACTCTTCACAACGTTTTTCCACAGTTCAGTCGTCCAGTGTTCACACAAAACGAGGCGTCGTTTGATATTTACCGGCGTGGTGTGTGGCTTCTGAGCTCGATCGTGAAATCGAAGTTTTCTTACCTCCCGCTTAACTGTCATAGTACTTGCAGTGGATTCTGATGCAGTTTCGGATTCCTCTGTGATGGTCTGGATAGATGTCTGCCTATTACACATTACGAGCTTCTTAACTGTTGGCGGTCTCTGTCAGTCAACAGACGAGGTCGCCCTGTACGCTTTTGTACTGTACGTGTCCCTTCACTATCAGATCGGAGACAGTGAACCTAGGGATGTTTAGGAGTGAGGAAATCTCGCGTACAGATGTATGACACAAGTGACACCCAGTCACCTGACCACGTTCTAAGTCCGTGAGTACCGCGGAGCGCCCCATTCTGGTCTCTCACGATGTCTAATGACTACTGAGGTCGCTGATATGAAGTACCTCGCCGTAGGTGACAGCACAATGCACCTAATATGAAAAACGTATGTTTTTAGAGGTGTCCGGATACTTACGACCACATAGTGTACATCGTGTGGATTATTTGTTTATGATGTCCTATATTTTATATTGGTTCAAATTGATGTTGATGTTTCTTCACTATTTACTAGAAAAACCAATAACAATCAGAAAATATTATTTCTGTATTATGATCCCATGTTCAATCGAGCATGAACATTTGACCAACAGTATTTGCGTTTCGATGGATCTCGCTCTTATAGCTCCTCTCTTTTGGATTCATTTCATATCTTAGTTCTGTTCTTTTGTGCCCACTTGATCATAAATTTTACATACTGGAGATGAGACACGTTTTGTTTCATTCAAATATTCATCTGTGGCTATCGCATTGTTTATAATTTCTTATCAAGTTTCTCGTATCCGAGATATCAAACCTGGCCTAGAAGTATTTTTCTGTGTTTCTGATGGCTCCTGGACGATGAATCTCGTTTCTATCCGATTCTTAAAGCTGTATTTTTTCCAGCTTGCTATTCACTTCGTTGACGGCCAAGCACTCTTTGGAATGGTGGAATAATGTGTGTCAATTGCAGGTTCTGAATGAGTTCTTGGGAGTTGTATTCAGTTGTCAAGTAAAGATTTATGAGCCTCTTTAAGGTACAATGCTATACAGTGGGCTGTAACATCTTTTTAAGGCGTATGTCTGACTGTCGTAGGGGTAACGTTGTTGTCTTGAAGTGGTCTTCGAAATATTCTCCCTCCACACACTCACAAGCAGCTGAGATTTTATATTTAGATGGCTGAAACCGTGGGGATGGACAGGTCTTGCACTGTACAGTTTATGCAAATCATGAGCAGACGCGTTATCCATTAGGGTATCTGAGAATATCTAATACAGCCCTGACTCAAATTTCCATGGTCACTAATAGTTACATTTATGATTTCCGTTTATTACAACAAAGGGCTCTCATATGGCTTATGTATGACTTGCTCCATTTGAAACCTAGAAAGGCGGAATAGTTGCGCTTGCTATAATTCCACAACGTAAATAAACATTTTATTGTCTTTTCTGATACCTTTCAGACACATAATCATTTCAGAAAATCGATAATTTATTATTCCCACTGCCTTTTGCTAAGCTTTATTATTCATTCTATAGTTTTCAGGCTACTGCTAATAGTGTTATAATTAGTTATTATTTTGGTAAAAAGTTCACAATTTCACGTTCACGTAAAACCACTTCCACTGAAAAATTCGACCATGCTGATAACCGTTTGTCTTAGGACTGGCATAACTTATTTGATAATCTTCACTCGGTTCTTTCAAACAAACATTGTAATTTTTCTAAAACTTATTATTTTCAAAGTTATTCCTATTTAAAATTATCATTTTCTAGAATGGTCGAATCTTAAACTGTAATACAGTATTGTAGGTCTGTAGCCCCAGTTTTTCTGTTTCAAAAATGTATGTTCGCACTAAAATAATATGTTAGGTAACAAAATTTTCAGGTTTTGAAAATTTCACTTTGCAGAATATTCTTTGCTGGCTTTTGTAGATACAGATTCGTGAAAACCTTACCCCCATCAAACAGAACTATTACTTATACCAGCCGGCCGTGGTGGCCGAGCGGTTCTAGGCGCTACAGTCTGGAACCGCGCGACCGCTACGGTCGCAGGTTCGAATCCTGCCTCGGGCAGGGGTGTGTGTGATTTCCTTAGGTTAGTTAGGGTTAAGTAGTTCTAAGTTGTAGGGGACTGACGACCTCAGAAGTTAAGTCCCATAGTGCTCAGAGCCATTTGAACCATTTATTACTTATACCAGTTTACAAAGCTATATCTAATGGGTAAACAAATTATTTCTATATGTAATGCGATTGTTTAATTTTTACTTTCACGCGAATATCTTAAATATGTCGTAGCTTTATGTTCTAATTTTTTATGATATCTGTCCTACGCACATCATTAAACTGGTATCACGAACAAAGCATCAGTCACTCGTCGCCAGTCATTCAGCACAGATACTTCTGTGTCAGTCAGTCGGCAGTTAACCTTAAAAGAGTGCAGTTAGTATGTTACGCTGTATACAGTCATTACAAAAGTTCGTGATTTGCAGTCTATCAGTGAACTATTGATGATACTCAATCACTTGTTTAACTAGGAACAACTCCTTTTATTAGGCTACCTGTACAATTACGTTTGTACAGTTCAATATAGCTAATCTTCAATACTTTTAAATGCTACGAAAATAAATTACGTGTAAGTTAAACTGAACTATGTCATGTACAATGTTTTAATAGTTGTTTAGATTACGTAATAATCATCAAAAGAATTAAGGCTGTGAAGAAGTTCTAAGAGACTCATGAGGCAGAAAACACGAGTGTGGCGATAGACACAAGGAGAAAATTTTTATGGAGCTCCTTGACTTCAGCTGTCATACGGATTATACAAAATAAATTTACTGAAGTGAAACAAACGGAGTCAATGCGGATGAAATAGTCGAAATACTATGATATGATAATAAATTAGTCTCGCACAAATTTTCATTCGTTACGAGATATTTATTGGAGTCACCATTTCTCAATCATTTCATGTTATGTTGTAGCATCTTCCTTCATTTCATCCCTATTTATTATTGCACTGAAGAGTCTGCATTTCTCAATCATTTCATGTTTTTGCATCTTCATTTATTTCATCCCTATTTATTCAGTCTTTTCATTTCAGTAAATCTAAATGAATTGTACATAGCGTTTCGCTATGGATTATAATGTCGCTAGACACTTTCGGAACAGAATTAATGCACAGAAAAATATAGGACTACGTGTAACAGAATCAGAGATGTGCTGACTGTTACGCGAATTTATGTGTACGACGCAGTGCCCTCTCATCCCCCCCCCCCTCAACCCCCCGTCCCCTCCCAGCAGTATAGAGGTGTGGACCACATCGCGATGGAGGAAAATCAATCAGCCACCAACATTACATTCTCATTACATTCTCTTGTATCCACCTCTCACATGCTGTCGGATGTCCTGTGTGGCCGGCCGGTGTGGCCGTGCGGTTCTGGCGCTTCAGTCTGGAACCGCGTGACCACTACGGTCGCAGGTTCGAATCCTGCCTCGGGCATGGATGTTTGTGATGTCCTTAGGTTAGTTAGGTTTAACTAGTTCTAAGTTCTAGGGGACTAATGACCTCAGCAGTTGAGTCCCATAGTGCTCAGAGCCATTAGAATCATCTCACATGCTGTCGGATGTCCTGTGTGGCCGGCCGGTGTGGCCGTGCGGTTCTGGCGCTTCAGTCTGGAACCGCGTGACCACTACGGTCGCAGGTTCGAATCCTGCCTCGGGCATGGATGTGTGTGCTGTCCTTAGGTTAGTTAGGTTTAAGTAGTTCTAAGTTCTAGGGTACTGATGACCATAGATGTTAAGTCCCATAGTGCTCAGAGCCATTTTTTTTGTCCTGTGTGCCATGTTTTCCTGAATTATCCCGTCGTCATCATCATCATCAATATCATTTCCCAGTTCCAGTTTCCCGCGTGTGGTGAACAATCGCTCGCTATTTTCTCCCCTTCGCGTCTGATTTCATTGTATCTGTCTAGCGTATTTCAGGATTTCCGCTTGATTTTTGCCTTTAACGTTTGTTTCGAACTGTTTTATCGATTCTCTTTTTTCGTCCATTCTCGCAATGTACATTTCTACTGCAGTCTACGTACCTTATTATACTAGGAATAGGAATTTCGATGACGATTAGCCTACATTCCTTTTCACGTCTCTTTGAACGGCTGTAGTTTAATTCATAGTTTTTATCAGTGTATTTTATGTCGTTTGAATTCTGCTGTAGCCCCTTGTCAGAAGGGTACGTGTCTCTTAATCTAAGTGAGAAATGACACAAAGAATGTGAGGTACTTTGTTGCTTTTGCTTTGTGTGGTATTTTGCAGTCCCTTAGAGGAGTTATGACTTGATTTTAAAAACTGCGTGTTCTCTGTGTCACGTGAAATATTATCTGGTTAACAATGTATTTTGAAATTGTACTTTCGACGTATCTGAAATGGGAAACCTACCATAATTTCATTCGTTCTGATTGTAATTTCGTTCGAGCTTTTTCCTTTCTTGCTGATCATTCCACGTGTTGGTGTTGTGTATCTTCGGTCCAAAATTTGTAAATATACTGTTTCATTCTGTCAGTTTTTTCTGAATCTCAACTTCTATTTCTCCCCGTAGCACAACAATGTCAGTGAATACTAGGTCATTAGGTTCATTGTCCATTTCCTTGAAAGATATTATAATATTGTCCATTACTATTACGAATATGCATGGCGATAGGGGACATCCCTGTTGGATATCCGCTTTGTGTCGAACTATTTCGATCGTTCACTGCCTGTCTGGACAGGGTGTAGCCATTCTCCTAAATATCTTTAGTTTTCCAATTGAATACTTCGCCATCTTTATATCTGATAAGCATTTACAGATCTTGTTTCGAGGGACACTACCGTAGGCTTTTTCAGTGTCCAAAAATGTACTCGCAATATTCTCACCATGTTCCCAGTACCTTTCTTCCAGTAATCTTAATGCAAAAATGAGGTCCATAGTGCTATGTTTCTCCCTGAAACCATGTTACTTCCCCTCTCTTTCTCCTCCTCCTAAGTCCCATTCCTCTCAGAATTGTCTATTAGTTTTAGTGTGCGGCCCTTCGGTTTCCCTTCTTGAACAATGCGGTGATAATCCTTTTTTCCAGTCTTCTGGGATTCTGTTTTCTTCCCTTTGCCTTGTTGTTGCATTTCCGTGCAGGCGCATGGTTCTCAGGTCATAATGAAGAAAATTATGTCTGTATGTTATACGTCGTGGTCAGTGCCAAGACAACCGGTCTGGCGTTAAGGTCTCTGTAATTACGGATTCTTACTGCAGATCTCATTTTATCAGCAGCCTACCAAACAAATTGCTCCGCTCTCCTGCAACCGTCTAAGCCTCTCGTTTAAAATGCCTTAGAGTATCACGTGATATTGACTTCTGTCCATCATGGAAAGCTTTTGGACGCTTTTTCAAGTCGGTGCGTGTGTGTATGATTAATGCATACGTACACTTGGCAAAATTGCTGTGATATTACTCAGAAGTTGAAACTTCCAGGATGTTTCTAGGCAGAAACCGGAAGGTACTATAGCTAATATCGTGACCGAGACTCAACCGAACAACTACCTGGCTGGAGCAGTGTTCTGTGCGATGTATTATGAGTTTTATGTTTATGTAGGTGTGCCACTACGGCAGTAATTTTATTTTACAGCGTTGATGAATGCGGAACATTGTTCTCACTCGTGCCTTCTACGAGCCTACGTGTTGAAATAAAAAATGTACATTTATATACGCCCGCAAAGAGTGATGGCGTAAATTTACGCGTATAGGAGTATAAGCTTGAAAATGGCAAACAGCCGAAATCTGCGGGAAGTGGTACGAATGACAGCGATTTTATCACAGCCAGGCTGAAAAGTGGAAATGCCTTTCTGTAAACAGACGTATTTCAACACACAGTCCGCTCTGTTAGTCTTTAAGATTCAAAATATCGTAGACTAAAGAACCCAGGCGGATGCTGTGTCCCTTCTGTATCGGAAGGCGCTCGGTACATTTCTGTACCGTCGTTTAGTGAAGAAGATACGGAATATTGGATCAGATTTGTGACTAAAATCTGGGCCTCCTTTTTGAAAATCTCTGTCTGTTTACTGGTAGAGGCAGCATTCAGATGCAGCACACGGCATTAGTAGCGCTTGACAGTTCAGTGGAATCTCGTCGACCCAGGACCAGGAATTCAAGAAAAAGACGCCTCGCGTCACCAGGAAGTGCCAGTGAAAATTCTGTCTCTGACAACAGTTGTTTCCCATGACGTGATCTATCATCCATAGCAGTTTGATGGAAATATTTTGAAACACCCTGTATAAACGATCTAGTGGATAAGGTGTTGGTAGTGCCATGAAGCTGTTCTCAAATGCTTCCATTGTTTACAAGAAGGACGCCAGAAGACTGGCGATATGCAGGAAGTGTAGGCAGTAGCAGCGTGAACGTAAATAAATGCAAGGCATAGCTAAGAAATATACGAAGAGACCCATTGGTATTCGAATGTGCTGTTGGCGAAAGATCACTGAAAATGGCAACGAACGTAAAATATCTGGGAGTAACCGTCCGGAGCAACTTTAAGTGGTAGACCGCACAAAAGAAACAGTAGGAAGAACAGGTGCCAGACTGAGATTTATTTAAGGAATCTTACGGAAATATAATTCGCCCACGAAATAACTGACTGTAAAATACTTGTAAGACCGCTTCTTGTGCATTTCACATAAGTTTGAGACGCTCATCAAGTTTGATTAATAGAATAAATAGAAAAGATCCGACGAAGAAGGGCAGATTTCCTTACGAGGTCGTTTAGTAAGTGCGAGAGCATTACGGAGATGCTCACCAAACTCTGGTAGCCGGCCGCGGTGGCCGTGCGGTTCTAGGCGCTGCAGTCCGGAACCGCGGGACTGCTACGGTCGCAGGTTCGAATCCTGCCTCGGGCATGGATGTGTGTGATGTCCTTAGGTTAGTTAGGTTTAAGTAGTTCTAAGTTCTAGGGGACTGATGACCTAAGATGTTAAGTCCCATAGTGCTCAGAGCCATTTGAACCATTTTTTGAAACTCTGGTAGCACGCTACAAGAGAGTCGTTGTGTATCACAGAAAGGTACAACTGCTGAAGAATTGAGAGAGCATACATTCCAAGAAAAGTCAGACATATGTGTCTCGTAAGGTGACTTGCGGAGTGTAGGCATAGATTAGTTGCTGGCAATCAGTATCCACCCGTCAGCTAATCGAGATGCTGGTTTCCACCGGGGCCCGCGAGAAATACGGGCCCCGCAACGAACTAACTGCGCCACAGTAGTTACCTTGCCTGAGGCCAAGACAGAAATCAGTACGTGAATGAAAAGTTACCTACCAAAGTCCTTAACTTTGTCATTTGTTATCGAGAGCTTGAATGTATTTAAAGGCGTTGCTGCAAAGCATTAAACTGGCGTGGAATAGTAACTCACTTCCTGCAGCAAACAGTGGCTGCGTTTCGTAAGATCTGTAGTGTCACGTGCTGCGAGGCACAGCACAGGGCCAGACATCTCGTTGGCCCCAGTTTTCACATAATGACGTGATGAGCTGCGTAGGTCTTCTATGGTACCCAATGTATCAAGCTGCAAGTGTCGCCTGCATTTTGCAGCACGTGTTCGTTGCTGGCGTTCCGCGTATTCCGTGCTCCGCCGCCGCGTTCGAGATAGGTTTACTCCACGCGTCATTGAAACACAAAACAGCCGGATGGACACGGATTACTGACTGCCTAGCGGAACTGCTGCTCGCTGCAGGCTGCCAGCTTTCTGTCGCCTGGCCAGAAAACGCTGCGTGTCTGTCCACATTGTAGGCTCAAAGTAAGCGGCTGCAGACACACTCCGAGTCAGAATGTAGGGCACTGCGGCTAGCGCCCGCCAGACACGTAGGCGATTGTACACTGACTGCTTTTGGTACCAAGTTCTCATTTTCACGGTGGGAGGACAATTTCATTCAGCCACATTCCTCGTTGTGCTTGCCAGCTTGCTTCGATGCGATATACCACTGGTCGTCAAATTATAGCCCACGGGCCGCTTGCTCCCCCGAATCAAATATTCGTGCGGTCTGCCGCAATATGCAACTAGAAACTAATTTTGCAAAAACAGGCATAATGTCTGATGGGATACGGCAATCACTGGTTATACAATGTTACTTATAATCTGTCTAGATTGCAAAAATGTTTATTCACGTGACAGGTTTCGGTTCCTCTAGAAACAACTTCAGACCTGAAATGACAATGATACTAATTTACTATTTCACAAATGCAAACCTATTTCATTCTATCCGATCAACATCAAATGTACCAGAACGCAATTTTGGTTACATGAGTAACCCGTCCACACACAGTAACCTTTACATGCTGCGTTACATTAAATTGGTTGGCACAATGCACGTGATTTATATTAATTATAAAACTCTTACCGACAGGTGGCGTCTGGTACATTTGTTACATTACATATGAACATTATTAAGTAGATTATTCTAATTTGCTTTTATCTCTAGAAATACTTAGTTAAAATCTGTAGTTGTCAAGGTTAAAATCTGTACTAGTCAAAATTAAAACACACAATAAAATTATCATCTTTGTACGATCGAAAACAAAGGGTGATTTCTATATCCGTGGCGCTGGGTAGACTTGTTTTCCTCCATGGTCTGCTTCTGTCGTTGCTGCTATTTCGGTGTCGTGCTGCGAGCCGTTCAGTCGTCTGATGTCCATCGCCGTGGGTAACTAAGTATTTCTAGAGATAAAAGCAAATTACAATAATCTACTTATTACAGTATGTTCATATGTAACGTAACAAATGTAAGAGACGCCACCTGTCGGTAAGAGTTTTGTAATTAATATAAATCACGTGCATTCTGCCAACCAGTTTAATGTAACGCAGCATGTGAAGATTGCCGTGTGTGTGGACGGGTTACTCCAGTAACCAAAATTGCAGGTACGTTGTGGTACATTTGATGTTGATCGGATAGGATGAATTAGGTTTGCATTTGTGAAATAGTAAATTAGTATAAATGTCATTTCAGATCTGAAAATGGTTCTACAGGAACTGAAACCGGTCATGTGCATTATCATTTTTGCAATCAAGACGGATTATAAGTAACACCATAGCAACTAATAGCCGAATCCAAAACGTCAGATAAAGTTAAGAGCTTCGTTATGAATGTAGTTGTCTTGCTCAGTAATGAAGAAAGTTACTTAGGTCAGAAAAACGAAGAAAGCACTCCACATGTAAATGTAAGCAAAATACCCAAAGTTGGCGATCTTTTACAGAAGCTCGAAAACTAGCTCGCACTTCTGTGAGAAGTGCTTAAAATAGTTTACACAACTAGACGTTCTGTCGAAGCATGGCTAAAAATCCAAAGAGATTCTGGTCGTCTGTAGCGAAATGCTTAAAATAGTTTACACAGTTAGACGTTGTCTCGAAGCATGGCTTCAAATCCAAAGAGATTCTGGTCGTCTGTAAAGTACGCTAGTGGCAAGACAGTCAATGCCTTCTCTGCGCGATGGCAATGGAAATACTATCGATGACAGTGCTGCTAAAGCAGAGTTGCTGAACACGGCCTTCCAAAATTCCTTCACCAAAGAAGCCGAAGTAAATATTCCATAATTCGAATCAAGAACAGTTGCCTGCATCTACATCTACATCCATACTCCGCAAGCCACCTGACGATGTGTGGCGGAGGTTACCTTGAGTACCTCTACCGGTTCTCCCTTCTATTCCAGTCTCGTATTGTTCGTGAAAAGAAAGATTGTCGGTATGCCTCTGTGTGGGCTCTAATCCCTCTGATTTTATCGTCATGGTCTCGTCGCGAGATATACGTAGGAGAGAGCAATATACTGCTTGACTCCTCGGTCAAGGTATGTTCTCGAAACTTCAACAAAAGCCCGTACCGAGCTGCTGAGCGTCTCTCTTACAGAGTCTTCCACTGGAGTTTATCTATCATCTCCGTAACGCTTTCGCGATTACTAAATGATCCTGTAACGAAGTTGCTACTCTCCGTTGGATCTTCTCTATCTCTTCTATCAACCCTATCTGGTACGGATCCCACACCGGTGAGCAGTATTCAAGCAGTAGGCGAACAAGTGAACTGTAACCTACTTCCTTTGTTTTCGGACTGTATTTCCTTACGATTCTTCCAATGAATGTCAGTCTGGCATCTGCCTACTCCCAAATAATTTATGGAATGAACTGCTTCCAGTTGCTGACGTGCTATATTGTAGCTAAATGATAGAAGATCTTTCTTTCTATGTATTCGCAGCACATTACACTTGTCTACATTGAGATTCAATTGCCATTCCCTGCACCATGCGTCAATTCGTTGCAGATCCTCCTGCATTTCAGTACAATTTTCCATTGCTACAAGCTCCCGATAAACTACAGCATCATCCGCAAAAAGCCTCAGTGAACTTCCAATGTTATCCACAAGGTCATTTAATAGCAACGGTGAATACCAAAGGTCCTACGTCACTTCCCTACGGCACACCTGAAACCACTCTTGCTTCGGAAGACTTCTCTCCATTGAGAATGACATGCCGCCTACATGAGTAACTTAGAAGTAGATATCCTCGGAGTAGTGAAGCAACTTAAATCACTTAATGAATGCGAGTCTACCGGTCCAGACTTTATGCCAATTAGATTCCTTTCCGAGTATGCTGATGCAACATCTACACACTGAACAATCATATGCAGCCACTCGCTCGGCGAAAGATCCGTACCCATAGACTGGAAAGCTGCACAGGTCACACAGACAGGCAGTAGGAGTAATCCACTAACTTACAGGTACATATCATTAACGTCGATATGCTGCAGGATTTTGGAACATATATTTTGTTCGAACATTATGAATTACATCGACGAGAACGGTCTTTTGACACACAGTCAACACGGATTTAGAAAACATCGTTCTTGTGAAACACATCTAGCTCTTTACTCAAAGCGTTGAGAGCTGTCGACAAGGCATTTCATATTGATACCGCATTTTCAGAAAGCTTTCGACACCGTACTTCACAAGCTGTTTGTGAACAAATTAGTAGCCGGCCGGAGTGGCCGTGCGGTTCTAGGCGCTTCAGTCTGGAACCGCGGGACCGCTACGATCGCAGGTTCGAATCCTGCCTCGGGCATGGATGTGTGTGATGTCCTTACGTTAGTTAGGTTTAAGTAGTTCTAAATTCTAGGGGACTGATGACCTCAGCAGTTAAGTCCCATAGTGCTCAGAGCCATTTGAACAAATTAGTAGTTATGGAATATCGTCTCAGTTATGCGACCGGATTGGTGATTTCGTTTCAGAGAGGTCAGAGTGCTTAAAAGTTGACGGAAATTCATCGAGTAAAACAGAAGTGATTTCTGTCGTTCCCCAATGTAGAGTTATAAGCCCTCCGCTGCTCCTTATCTATATAAACGATTTAGCAGACAATCTGAGCAGCACTCGTAGGTTTCTTGCAGGTGACGCTGTCGTTTACAGCCTAGTAAAGTCATTAGAAGATCGAAACAAATTGCGAAACGATTTAGAAAAGATATCTGTATGGTGTAAAAATTGTCAGTTGGCCCTAAATAATTAAAAGTGTGAGGCTATCCATATGAGTGCAAAAAGTAATCCGTTAAACTTCGGTTACACGATAAATCAACCCAATCTGAAAACCATAAATTCAACTAAATACCTAGGAGTTGCAATTACCAACGACTTAAATCGGAAACAACACACAGAAAATTTTGTGTTTAAGGCAAACCAAAGACTGCGTTTTATTGGCAGAACACTTAGAGGATACAACAGATCTACTAAAAGACTGCCTATACTACGATTGTCTCTCCTATTTTGGAGTTCTGTTACCCGATGTGGGATCCTTACCAGTTAGGGTTAGTAGAGTACATCGAGAAAGTCCAAAGAAAGACGGCGCGTTTTGTATCATCTCGTTCCTGCGAGACTAGTTTTTTCCTCCGAATGCGAAAATATTGTTTTGACGCCGACCAACGTAAGGAGAAAGGACATTATAATAAAATAAGAGGAATCAGAGCTCGCATGGAAAGACATAGGTGTTGGTTTTTCCGCGCTTTTCGAGAGTGGAATAATAGGGAGTTCTTGTGAAGGTGGTTCGATGAATTTGGAGAGTATCAATGTAGATGTAGATATAGATGTGAGAACAATAGAATTTTAAGATATGGTTAATTTTTGTTGACGTTGGCGAATTCGGCCGTGGCTATTTACAGTTGGCTGCTAACCTCAGGGGCAGACGAGTAAGTAACGCGAACGCTGCGGGCAGATGGAACGTGATAGGGAAAATGTTTTATTGTTCGGCTTCCAGTGCTCACAACTCGTGGGCGTATTTGCAGCGTAACGATCACCTGTTATGGCACAAATTTCAAACGGAAGTAACAATGACTCGTGAATTCACATTACAGAAAGGTTATCTTAGCAAGAAATATGAAGTTAAATTAAGTTTGGGGGTAACACAGTGCAAAGAGAAGAAAAAAAGACATTCACAACGTTTAGTAGATATTTGAGATCGTGTCTCATATTGGTAAACACGTTTAAATAGAAGTGCAGTTACCGTTATTAATCAATTAGTCATCCGCTCTTGCAGACATGCAACCCATCGTTAGATAGCTACAGTGTCACAACTTTGGGGTCGCTTAGTATGACAGCAGTAGGAACCAAAGAGCAGTCGACACGAAGTGTTCCCAAAGTTGTTGACTTTTAACGATGAGTACCTGGCGGCTGGGTGCCAGCTTGTCGCTTCCTTTCTCTATCTAGTCCATTGGGGGGGGGGGGGGGAGGGGGATAATAAGACACTATTTAATGTAGGTTACCGATTAATAATAAGGTCTATAAATGTGCAGCGTGAGATGTTGCCGCACAAATCCAGTACTGGCTCTGGAGCAAAAATGTTTGACGACCACTGCTGTCCTTTTCCATAGAAGACAATGGTCGATCTGCAACAATCATTTCACTTGCCATATACACAAACCCCCATGCACCAGTCGATTAGGCAAAGATTCTCGTCGCTTCAGAACATGAGTTCCAAAAGAAATCCGTTGGAATTCGATTACTCGATAAATAGGACAATTTTCAAGGCTGTCAATTCAACGAAGTACCTGGGTGTTAAAATTATGAACAACTTTAGTTGGAAAGACCACATAGATAATATTGTGTGGAAGGCGAGCCAAAGGTTGCGTTTCATTGGCAGGACACTTAGAAGATGCAACAAGTCCATTAAAGAGACAGCTTACACTACACTCGTTCGTCCTCTGTTAGAATATTGCTGCGCGGTGTGGGATCCTTACCAGGTGGGATTGACGGAGGACATCGAAAGGGTGCAAAAAAGGGCAGCTCCTTTTGTATTATCACGTAATAAGGGAGAGAGTGTGGCAGATATGATACGCAAGTTGGGATGGAAGTCATTAAAGCAAAGACGTTTTTCGTCGCGGCGAGATCTATTTACGAAATTTCTGTCACCAACTATCTCTTCCGAATGCGAAAATATTTTGTTGATCCCAACCTACATAGGTAGGAATGATCATCAAAATAAAATAAGAGAAATCAGAGCTCGAACACAAAGGTTTAGGTGTTCGTTTTTTCCGCGCGCTGTTCGGGAGTGGAATGGTAGGGATACAGTATGATTGTGGTTCGATGAACCCTCTGCCAAGCACTTAAATGTGAATTGCAGAGTAATCATGTAGATGTAGATGTAGATGAAGCCTGAAAATTAAGGCCCTCCACATACGGAGCGACTCAAATGAAACCGTCTGCCGACGCGAGTTGGTAGCCGGTCGATTGCGAATCACTTCCTGTGTAGTTAAACAGCGCTCTGTCAGTAGAAATATGCTCTGAGTCGCCGAGAAGCATCGCCGAACATTGTGTTTCTAGTAAAAGTTCTTTCGTGATTTGTCACCAGTAGACGTCGGATGCAAGGACTTCGAAACATCCTCTTCAGTGAGCAATAAGGTTTTAATGAATTACTTCCTTCCATATTTTCAAACGAATTACAACACGAAGCACGGAGATTACAGGTTGAAAGTAATATGGGAAAAAATGTTCCATTTTCAATGTGCTGCACTGCTCTGAAGTTGCCCGAGTGTCAGATCCGGTGCAGAAAGGGTTTTGGGTTTCCATGTGAGGGAAGGGCTGTCGAGCAAACTTTATATTGGATGCTGCCGCCAGGAGATTGCGAGAGCCGAGGTGTCGGCTGTCAAGCGGCGAGTGAGGCCGCCAGCAGGTGCGGCCAGGGGACGGTGCAGGCGCTGACTGCGACGCGCCACCGGCTGCCGAGATTACTCCTCCTCTCACAAGTACGGTCAGCGAACATGCGCGCTTGTGCAACGGAATAAAGAAGCCGGGCACAGCCTCTGGCAGTGGCTTTCACCTCCTCCGTGTGACGTAAGAGAATATTCGGCTGGCACCGGCAGACGAGCCGACCTACTTGCGTGACCCAGCGGTAGAGCAGAGATCGCTCTTTAAGGGCACTGAGCGAGCGCCGCAGTCGAGGCAACGCACTCTCAGTCTACCGGCAGAAGTCGTTAGCGGTCAGAGCTCTACCACTTCTCCCCTCCTGGACCAACAACCGAATACTCTCGAATCTGTAGTAATACGGAGTAACGAAAGGCCTTTTAACTAGCCAAAAATGTAGTACTATTGAAACGGACAATATCCACTGCTCTCCAAACACAACCTATTAAGCCGGCCGGAGTGGCCGAGCGGTTCTAGGCGCTACAGTCTGGAACCGCGCGACCGCTACGGTCGCAGGCTCGAATCCTGCCTCGGGCATGGATGTGTGTGATGTCCTTAGGTTAGTTAGGTTTAAGTAGTTCTAAGTTCTAGGGGAGTGATGACCTGAGAAGTCAAGTCCCATAGTGATCAGAGCCATTTTTTGAACAACCTATTCGATGGAAGTGAACGAAAGTGCATGAGCGGCGTGCGGTCATCGTGATTACAGCGCCGAGGCGAAAAGGCTACATGAAAATATGAAGAGATCGAAAAAGAAATGATTATCTCAAGGACTGGCTCAGCATGTAGAGATATCAGAAGACCTTTCGGTGAAGCAAGGGCAGTAACATTAAGAGTGCAATGGAAGTTCCACTGTTAAATTCAGAGGGGAGAGCAGATAGATTGAAAGAGTTCACTGAGGGCCTCTACGAGGGTGTAGAACGATAGAAGAAGAAAAGGGAGTCTACAGGGAAGAGATAGGGAATCCAGTACTAGCATCAGAGCTTAGAAAAGATCTGGGCCGCACGGGATTAGCCGAGCGGTCTAAGGCGCTGCAGTCGTGGACTGTACGGCTGGTCCCGGTGGAGGTCCGAGTCCTCCCTCGGGTGTGGGTGTGTGTGTTTGTCTTTAGGATAGTTTAGATTAAGTATTGCGTAAGATTAGGGACTCATGACCTTAGCAGTTATGTCCCATAACATTAAAAAAAAAAGAAAAGAAACAAAGAGATCTGGAAGACTTAAAATGAAATAAGGCAGAATGGGTAGGTAACAGCCCACTCGAATTTCTAAAACCGTTGGCGGTAGTGACAAGAAAACGGTTATCCACATTAGTGTATAGAACACATGAGATTGCCGATATACCAAAAAACTTTCTGAAAAATATCATCCACACAATTCCCAAGATTTCGAGAGCCGACAAGTGCGAGAATTATCCTAATACTTCATGCATCCAAGTTGCTCACTAGAATAGTACACACAAGAATGAAAAATAAAATTGAGCGGATCTGTTAGGTGACGATCAGTTTGACTTCAGGAAAGGTAAAGGCAACAGAGAGGAAGTTCTGGCGTTGCGGTTGATAAGGGTAGCAAGACTAAAGAAAAATCAAAATATGTTCATAGGATCTGTCGACCTGTAAAAAGCGTTGGACAGTGTAAAATGGTGCAAGATGATAGAAATCCTGAGAAAAATACGGGTAAGCTACAGGGAGTCACTGGTAATATAACAGTAAGTACAAGAAACAAGAGGAAACAATAAAGACTGGAAGATCAAGAAAGAAGTGCACAGAGTAAGAAGGGTGTTAGACAGGGACGTAGTCTTTCGCCCCTGCTGTTCAGTCTGTACGCCGAAGGAGCAATGACGGAACTAAAAGAAATGTTCGGGAGTGAGAGTAATATTCAAGGTGAAAGGATACCAGTGTTAAGATTTGCTGATGAATGCATAGCCTCAGTGGAAGTGAAGAATTACAGATTCTGCAGACTAATGAGTACAGAAAATGAATTAAGAGTAAATCGAAGCAAAAATAAAAGTAATGAGACGTAGCAGGAATGAGAACAGCGAGAAACTTACCATCATAATTGGTGATCACGAAGTAGATGAAGTTAAGGAATTCTGCTACCTAAGCAACAAAATAACCCGTGGCGGACGAAACAGGGACACAGAAAGTAGACTTGCACTGGCAAAAAAGGACATTCCTGGCAAAGAGAAGCCAAATAACATCAATAGTACGTCATAATTAGAGGAAGAAATTTCTGAGAACGAACATTTGCAGCACAGCATTGTATGGCAGTGAGACATGGACTGTGGCAAAACCACTACAGAAGAGCATTGGACAATTTGAGATGTGGCGCTACAGAAGAACGTTGAAAATTAGATGGGCAAATAAGGTAAGTAATGAGGAGGTTCTGCACAGAATCGGAAAGGAATGTATGGAAAACACTGACAAGAAGAAAGAAGAAAATGAAAAGACATCTGTTAACATATCAGGAAATAACGTCTTTGGTACTAGAGAGAGCTGCGGAGGGCAAAAACTGTAGAGGAAGACAGAAATTGGGATACACCAAGAAAATACACGAGGAAGTAGGTTGCAAGTACTACTCTGACATGAAAAGGTAGATACAGGAGAGGAATTCTTGGCAGGCCACATCAAACTAGTCAGAAGATTGGACGCGCGAAGAGCCAGTTGAAGCAACGGGAAAACACAGTGTGCTAATCACCGAGCAGTTACGGTGCACTGTAGAGATGTTCTTCATTACGTCATGACCCTGGAGACAACATCTGGATGACTGCACATGGGGCACAATCGCCGCGAAACTGGAAGAAGGACGAGATGTGACGACTATAGTACAGGGATTTGTTGTTGTTCTCAGCATGGTTTCACGTGCAAGAGGAGCGTTCCGAACTAGGAAGTACGGCTGCCCGAAAGAGAGGATACCGATAACCGCTACATTGTGCAGCAAGCAAGAACGGACCCACATCAAACAGCAGGCGCAACTACAACCGCGTTAGTGGTATAACCACAATAACAGGTCTCTTCCTGCACTAAGTTACATTTATTTACGGTAGGCTGTGAACCGATAGTCTCTGCGCTATACGTCAATCTCTGCAGGTGTTTCTGCAGTTTGCTATGATTTTCTGACGTTGCGATTTCCCTACGCACGAGAGTGTTATCCGCCAACACCCTCCAACATTATCAGACTTCATCGGTCTGGAAAGACTTAACATTGTTAACACTTCTCTATATGGTCTTCCATGCAGTTTTAATTTGTTTTGCCTCGCCCTTGCACCAAGCGTTCGTCTCCCGTTATAAGTACACCGAAAAAAGTTTACCCCAAGGTACATCTACATCTACATGCCTATTCGGCAATTCACATGTTAGTGCCTGGCAGACGGGTCTTCGAGTCACCTTCAGACTATTTCTCTGTCGTTCCACTCTCTAACAGACGGTGGGAAAAAAAGAGCAGTTAAATCTTGTCACATGAGCTCTGATTTTCCAGCAGTAAAATATTTTGGCATTCAGAGGAGAAAGTTGGTGATTCAAATTTCTGGAAACGTTCTCGTCGCAACGAAAAATGCCTTTGTTTTAATGAATGCCACACTAAATCGTGTATCATATCCGCGACACCCTTTCGATATTATCTGCCATTCCTATATGGTACGGATCCCATATCACACAGCAACATTCTATCAGAGGACGGACTAGCGTAATGTAGGCAGTCACTTTAATAGACCGGTTGCACCATCTAAATCTTTTGCCAATGAAACACATTCTTTGGATTACCTTCCCCACAACATTATCTGTGTGGTCGTTGCAATTTAAATTGTTCGTAACAGTAATATCTACGAATTTAGCTGAATACACTACCTTTATATTTGTGGGATTTATAGTGTTAATTAATCGATTTCTTTTCTTTGCTTATGCAGATGACCTCCCACTTTTCCTTATTCAGAATAAACTGTCATTTCTCGCACCATGCAGGTATCGTGTCTGTCATTTTGCAACTGGTTTTGGTTATCTGATGACTTTACTAGACACTAAATGACAGCATCATCTACAGACAATCTTAAGAGGGCTGCTTATATTGTCTCCTATATCATTTAAATAGATGAGGAACAGCAGAGGGCCTATAACATACCCATGAGGAACGCCAGATATTACTTCCATTTTACTCGATGGCTTTCCGTCGATTACTATCTACAGTTACCTTTGTGACAAGAAATCACGACTCTAGTCGCACCACTGCCACGATACTCCACAGGAACGCATTTTGATTTGAAGTCTCTTGTGAGAAACGTTGTCAAAAGCCCTCTAGAAATCTAGAAATATGGAATCAAACATATTTTCAGAGGCTTAGCAGCGCCTGAACTGTTGAAAAAGCGTGTCCATGGAAAAACTCACAATCCCAACCAAAGTGTAAATAGTGTTATATGATCAAGAATCTCCAGCAGTGTGTCTATATTAAAAATGAAGAAATTCCTCCAGCTCTATTTAAGGTGTCGATTTTATTTTGGCAACTAGTTTCAACGTTATTTAAGGTGTCGATTTTATTTTGGCAACTAGTTTCAACGTTGTAAGAACGTCATCTTCAGGCCCATACACTTGTCGACGTCAATTGCGTGCGGGTGATACTAGAAGTCAGTGGTGAGATACGGACGTGCTCCGTGTGAAAGGTGGTTAGTAATACAACTGGAGGAATTTCTTCATTTTTAATATAAATTTTGTAGCAGCTGACGTCCCACTGTCCTCCATTTCAACTATGGATGTACGAAGATTAACACTGTGTTTGTTGGAATAGAAACACTTCACTTTAGTGTGTATTTTGCTATTGTTTCAATGACGGCAACGTTCTAATGTGCAAAGTATTTCGAAATAAGGGGATGAAGACAAGTTTCGACATGATACGAACGATGCCTGCTTTAGACAAGGAACTTCTTCGGACTGCTCACAGGGCTGCAATAGCCTAGAAATACAAGCCAGAGTAAAGAGGAGGAGGTCAAAGAGGAAGCTGGGAGAGGACTTTGCAGAAGATGAAGATAATCCATCCTGTGGACTTGGACTGCACTAAAAAGGTAATCCAAACTTTGTCGCTCGATTTCCAAGAGTTTTATTTTTTCATACAAATTACATGTTTTCTCAGAATCTAAACTATCAATTTGCTTAAAATTTTCGTGATATGTTACACAGGCTATCCAACAACTCTGTCAATCAATGCGAAACCGAGTAACTGCTTTCATAAGGTCCAGAGGTGGATCATCATATCCTTCGATGTCGATCCCATTCGGAAAATTCCTTCATGGTTTTTTTCCCTTTTTTCAATGGAGTGTTTCATTGACTTACCTTCCCAAACGCAGTCTAAGTTAGTTTTGTTTCTGCTAATGTGTTGTCTGTACATGTCGTTGTCGTCTTCAGTTACACTAAATAGCAAAAGACTCTACCACTGCTATCATGATTTCTTGTTAATACGCACTATTTTATATTTAACGGGATTATATTTAAGCTTTGCGCATTAAACAAATTGAGTAAAATACAGGGTCTTGTTTCTATCCGTCTGTCTGTAAGAAATTAAGTTTTTGTTCTATATTCCCTCTGGTCGGATGGTCCCGGTAGGCCACTAGTGCCCTGAACACGGAGTGCATTTTTCTTATTCCCCCGCTAGCTAAAGAATGCTTTCAGGATGTACCATTTAATTGTGTATCAGAGTGTTATGTGATTAATATATGGCTTTTTAAGATCTTTTCTGTGCAAGAAAAAGAAAAGGATGGTTAGCATTTAACATGCTGCGGACGCCGAGATCATTATAGACAGAGGACAAGCTCGGTTTTGTTAATAACGTGGAAGGAAACCGGCCGTGCCGTTTGAAACGACCTCTCTAGAATTCATTCCAAGCGATTTTGGGATAAAACAAAAGCCCTACATCTGCATAACCGAACACGGATATGAAACTCCGTCAAGTGACTTAACCCCTGCGTCACCTCGCTGAATAGGAGCATTCATGTTTCTAGTACGGTTTTTAACAGTCAAAACAGTATGTTTTCTCTTTCGTTAACTTCTACGACCTACATATCATGACAGTGCTCATCCACAGACCTAATTTTTAATCAGTTCAGAACTCGTCTGCAAGGCAACTCGTTCAGCTAGGCATTGCATTATTATTTTACCAATACTGTTAAAAAATCAACTAAGAACACAACTGAGGTTCCATTCTGACTTGGCTTAGGGACGTTTGGACAGATGTCCGCTTCAAGTAAGTGGCAGCGGTGTCGTAAATCTGGTCCGATGAACCGGCACTGTTGGTACCAAACCATTGTCTCTCATTTTCCATACAACAGCTGGAAGTCAAACACTTCAATACTTCCTAACGCTCCATTTCGACTGAATATAATCTGTATGCGCTGTAACGGTCCGTTACATAAATGTTTTTTATTCCAGTCTTTGATCACAATATCAATTCTTTAGACGATGACCGGTTTCAGTCCGTAATGACCATCCTCAGATCTACAATATACAAATATATATACCTAGTGAGCAGTGTGTCTTTCAACATAATACAGCAATATATATCACAGTATACTATCATACAACCAAGGAAATGTACAGATAAAATACGGTAAAATGTACCTTTTTTGCACCATGTCCTAAAGTGATACGGCCATAATGGTATCGTGAAAACATATAGACATAATCAGCACAGCATCGTCACATAGATCTAAAATAAGGTTTAGAATAGGCCACATCGTCCACACAGTCATTATTGCAACTGGCTTCTGAAGTACAGTAGCTACCAGGAATCTGTTTGCCTACTCTTCCCTAGATGTAGTCATCATTTACGGAAAAAACAATCTGATAAAAACACATTAGGTAAAATACATGTAGCAAACTTTCAAATTTGGTAACTATCATAGAAACCAATTGCGGTACATTAAAAGACGAATACAGTTACCCATATAAAATTATTAAAAGGAAATATATGAAGCGAATAGGTCCGACCCTTTTTGTGGTGAATTTACGTTCAACAATTAATATACGTAATACATTGCCTGTGGCAACCTATAAATTGCCTATGAAAGATAAAATGTCTGTATGACAGCTGAAAAAAGACAGATCAATGATCAGCGCCCTCTGTTGGGTCGGCCGCTAGGATGTTATGTAGGAGCGCACCGATCGTAAGAACTTAACCACTAGAGGGCTTTACATACATTGTGATATTTCTTCCGCAGAAAACGTTTAAACAACATATTAAGAGTCAATAAATAAAATTATATAGTCTGGCTATACATTCCATGTATAGGTAGGATATAATCAGTTAGAGGATTAGAGCGACTAATGTACGGAAGTAAGGCAGATTCCTACTGTTCTCAACATAAATCATCAAGTAAGGCTAAGTATAAACACGCGAGGCATTTTTAACATCGTTTTCACATCTACGGAAATACCATTTTTGACTATGTTACGATGATTTGAAAATGGTTCACAACCCGAAATTAGCCATCGAGTGAATAAAAAAAAAGTAAAATTTGCAGCTTTGAACTGGTTTTTCGTTGTACTGATTAACAGAAGTTGCTGACCCACAGCTATTCCAGCATCCTGGAATTTCGTAAGTAGCTTTTTTTTTTTTTTTTTTTTAAAAAAAAACCCTGAGTTGTACTTCAACGAATGCATCTACTTCTACTGTTGCGTTCGGACGCAAAATACACTCTAAGACAAACAAAAATCGACGCACCACGAAGCAGTTATACGAGTTGGACGGAAATCAGTAGAAGTGATAGAGTTGTTGGATGTCCTTCTGGGGTATGTCGTGCCAGATTCTGTTCAACTGGCACGTTAGATTGCCAGAATCCCGAGCCGGTTGGAAGGCCGTGTCCATAAAGCTCCAAATGTACACTGGGACCTTGCTGGCCATGGTAGAATTCCGCAAGCACGAAGGCAAGCATTAAAAGGTATAGTCGTGTGCGGGCGGGCACTGTCTTCCTGAAATGTAAATCCAGGACAGGTTACCATGGAAGGCTGTGTTGTAAGGGTGCCGTGGAAGACAACCAGTGGGGTCTTGCTATGAAAAGAAATGGCACCGCAGACCATCACTCCCACATTTCGGACCGTATGGCAGACCACATTCGGATTGTTATCTCACTGCAGTGTCTCCAGACACGTCTCGCTTGTCATCGGGGCTCAATTAGAAAAGGGACTCATCACTGAAGCCTCATGCTGTTCATTTCCTCCTCGCTTCTTTCTCTGTCCATCTCCTCCTTTCTCTATCTGTCTCCTTCTCTCCCCTTTCTCTCTCCATCTCCTCCTTTTCACCGTCCATTTCCCCCACCCCTCCCCCTGACCATTTCTTCCTCACTCTCTCTATGCGCATCTCTTTCGCCGCCCCGTTTCTGTCCATGTCCTCCTCTTCTACCCTCTCTCTGTCCATCTCTTCCTTCCCCTCTTTATCCGTTTAGCTCTTCCTCCTCCTACTCTCTCGAATAGGACGTTGATGGTACATACGCCATCCCAGTGGGAGGTTGATGTTACTTACCCCACTGTATTTCGTTCCAGATGGTAACTAATATGTGTACCAAATTTGATTGAAATCGTTCCAGAGTTTAGGATTACCCTTTTATCTGTGGCTTTGCACATATCAAGTATTTCATATATATTTAACATATTTCGCTCGTATTTCCAGTAAATTTCATTTTCACACAGCTCTATGTTTATGACTTCGCATCTTCTGAAGTGTGTCGTACAGTGAGATTCACTACTGGCCATTAAAATTGCTACACCAAGAAGAAATGCAGATGATAAACGGGTATTCATTGGACAAATACATTATAATAGAACTGACATGTAATTACATTTTCACGCAATTTGGGTGCATAGATCCTGAGAAATCAGTACCCAGAACAACCACCTCTGGCAGTAGTAACGGCCTTGATCCGCCTGGGCATTGAGTCAAACACAGCTTGTGTGGCGTGTACAGGTACAGCTGCCCATGCAACTTAACACGATACCACAGTTCATCAAGAGTAGTGACTCGCGTGTTGTGACGAACCAGTTGCTCGGCCACCATTCACCAGACGTTTTCAGTTGGTGAGTGATCTGGAGAATGTGCTGGCCAGAGCAGCAGTCGAACAATTCCCGTATCCAGAAAGGCCCGTACAGGACCTGCAACATGCGGTCGTGCATTATCCTGCTGAAATGTAGAGTTTCGCAGGGATCGAATGAAGGGTAGAGCCACGGGTCGTAATACATCTGAAATGTAACGTCAACTGTTCAAAGTGCCGTCAATGCGAACAAGAGGTGACCGAGACGTGTAACCAATGGCACCCCATACCATCACGCCGGGTGATACGCCAGTATGGCGATGACGCATACACGCTTCCAATGTGCGTTCACCGCGATGTCGCCAAACACGGGTGCGACCATCATGATTTTGTAAACAGAACCTGAATTCATCCGCAAAAATGACGCTTTGCCATTCGTGCACCCAGGGTCGTCGTTGAGTACACCATCGCAGGCGCTCCTGTCTGTGATGCAGCGTCAAGGGTAACTGTAGCCATGGTCTCCGAGTTAATAGTCCATGATGCTGCAAACGTCGTGGAACTGTTCGAGCAGATGGTTGTTGTCTTGCAAACGTCCCCATCTGTTGAGTCAGGGATCGAGACGTGGCTGCACGATTCGTTACAGCCATGCGGATAAGATGCCTGTCATCTTGACTGCTAATGATACGAGGCCGTTGGGATCCAGCACGGCCTTCCGTATTACCGTCCTGAACCCACCGATTCCATATTCTGCTAACAGTCATTGGATCTCCACCAACGCGAGTGCCATGTGGCGATACGATACCCCGCAATCGCGATAGGCTACAATCCGACCTTTATCAAAGTCGGAAACGTGATGGTACGCATTTCTCCTCCTTACACGAGGCATCATAACAATGTGTCACCATGCAACGCCGGTCAACTGCTGTTTGTGTATGAGAAATCGGTTGGAAACTTTCCTCATGTCAGCACGTTGTAGGTGTCGCCACTGGCGACAACATTGTGTGAATGCTCTGAAAAGCTAATGATTTGCATATCACAGCATCTTCTTCTTGTCGATTAAATTTCACGACTGTAGCACGTCATCTTCGTGGTGTAGCAATTTTAATGGCCAGTAGTGTATATTTAACTTATTTCGCTCGTACTTGTGCACGTATTTCACCTGTATCTGTAGTGAATTTCATTTTCACACAGCTCTATGTTTATGACTTCGCATCTCCTGAACTGTGTGTCGTACGGCGATATATTTTTGTGTGTACATATTACTCTAGTGAATGAGATACCAGAGCGAAGCTATACCGGGGGACGCCGGGAACAGCGGTGGGACACTAACCTGACTGTCGCCCACCACACGGCTCGATAACCAGGAGTAATGTTCTTGTGTGCCATTTCTTTCATAGCAGAGCCCATTTGGTTGTCATCCGCCGCACCCTTACAGCATAGCGGTACGTCGACGATATTCTACGCTACATTTTGTTGCCCTTCATGGCATGTGCTCATAATTTAGCAAGACAGTGCCCGCCTCCACACGGCAAGAGTTTCTATTGCTTTACTTCGTGATTGCAAAACTCAATCTTGGCCAGCAAGGTTGCCGGATCTCTCCCCAACTGTGTACGTTTGGAGCATTATAAGCATCGCCCTCCAAACATCTCGTGATCTTGACAATCTTAAGCGTCAATGGGACATAATTTCACAATGGCAATGGTTCCAATGGCTCTGAGCACTATGGGACTCAACTTCTAAGGTCATCAGTCCCCTAGAACTTAGAACTACTTAAACCTAACTAACCTAAGGACATCACACACATTCATGCCCGAGGCAGGATTCGAACCTGCGACCGTAGCAGTCCCGCGGTTCCGGACTGCAGCGCCTAGAACCGCACGGCCACCGCTGCCGGCAGAATTTCACACAACATCCTCAGATGGACATCCAACAAGTCAGACCGAATACCTGCTTGCATAAGAGCCAGACGTGGACCAAAGCGCTATTGACAAACTCTATTTGTGAAACTATTTCTTTTGAATAAATTATCCTGTTATCCTAATATGTCATGTTACGTTACGTTTGCCTTTACATGTCTATCACATTTACCGATTTCCGGCTCATTCGGATAACTCCTTCGTGACGCTTCGTTTATTTTATTTATTTATTGCGAAGGGTGTACTTTCTGAATTATTTTTATTGGCGTACGAAAAGAAGAACGTCGCGAAGTCTCAAATACAGTTAAATGTTATGGAACTGAAAATCAGGCATGAAGTTATTATTTTTTTGTAGGGCGGTCGTTGCAAATGTGGGAATGTTTATCATTGAGTATGGTTCAAATGGCTCTCAGCACTTAACATCTGAGGTCATCAGTCCCCTAGAACTTAGAACTACTTAAACCTAACTAACCTAAGGACATCACACACATCCATGCCTGAGGCAGGATTCGAACCTGCGACCGTAGCAGCAGCGCCGTTCCGGACTGAAGCGCCTAGAACCACTCGGCCACAGCGGCCGGCTATCACTTAGTAATTCGGAATGAAATGAAATGATTTATGGAAATGCCTCCGTTTGTCTTTACCTAATAAGTATGTCATTGTGCACGTCATCGGTCTTTTGCTGGGTGCGAAGACGCATCTCAGTTACTGGTGACGGTTTCCCGCGGCGCAAAATGGGAAACCGCCGGCAGTAACTGAGCTGCCGAGGGGACGCGTCGCGACGCCAGTCGGCGGGAGACTAGGGCGGCGCGGCGCCTCGGGTCGCCTCTCGCCGCTGGAAATGAATTCTGGCAGCCAGCAGCCCGCCTTAAGTGATTGCTTCCATTCCAGCTCCTCTGTCACGCTGCAAATTCCCTCTCCTTAAAGCTAAACACCGCACCGTCTGCTTCACTGAGGGAACAGCATCGCACTGGACCGTGCATCAATAGTTCGGGCATGAGCATTATTGCTCTTGACTCCTTCTAAGTGACGAATGAACAAGTTTGTCGTTTTTTATCTTTCCAGTAGAGGCGAAATAATTTCTACGAAGCCTGCCTGCTGAACTTAACTTTCTTGCTTCATTCATGCACGATATCTTGCAGACAGTTGAAACATCCCCTTATAAAAATTAAGAATGACAGTGCTGGTAAACCTTTTACGTTATTTGATTTTCAAACAGCTGAGAAAGACTGCACGTACTCAGACATTTCTCTCTTTACTTATTCTGATCAACAGTAAACTGACACACAATATTTTTTTTTAGCGCAACGCAATCTGATTTTCAATAATCCCTACAAAAAATAAGGCCCTGACTAACACTAACCTATAACTTTCACGAATCTCTTACCTCACAAAAATCTTCGTTATTCAAACTACTGCAATACAGCGTGCGCCAATACTGCCAGCTAAATAAAAAGGTTCTAATTACTGAAGGCACTAACTACTGATAGGCATAGTTAGCAAATGAAAGATTATAATAGAGAACAAACAATGTATTTACCTTAATTGAGTTCAAAAGTCATTATATATATATATATATATATATATATATATATATATATATATATATACTCCTGGAAATGGAAAAAAGAACACATTGACACCGGTGTGTCAGACCCACCATACTTGCTCCGGACACTGCGAGAGGGCTGTACAAGCAATGATCACACGCACGGCACAGCGGACACACCAGGAACCGCGGTGTTGGCCGTCGAATGGCGCTAGCTGCGCAGCATTTGTGCACCGCCGGCGTCAGTGTCAGCCAGTTTGCCGTGGCATACGGAGCTCCATCGCAGTCTTTAACACTGGTAGCATGCCGCGACAGCGTGGACGTGAACCGTATGTGCAGTTGACGGACTTTGAGCGAGGGCGTATAGTGGGCATGCGGGAGGCCGGGTGGATGTACCGCCGAATTGCTCAACACGTGGGGCGTGAGGTCTCCACAGTACATCGATGTTGTCGCCAGTGGTCGGCGGAAGGTGCACGTGCCCGTCGACCTGGGACCGGACCGCAGCGACGCACGGATGCACGCCAAGACCGTAGGATCCTACGCAGTGCCGTAGGGGACCGCACCGCCACATCCCAGCAAATTAGGGACACTGTTGCTCCTGGGGTATCGGCGAGGACCATTCGCAACCGTCTCCATGAAGCTGGGCTACGGTCCCGCACACCGTTAGGCCGTCTTCCGCTCACGCCCCAACATCGTGCAGCCCGCCTCCAGTGGTGTCGCGACAGGCGTGAATGGAGGGACGAATGGAGACGTGTCGTCTTCAGCGATGAGAGTCGCTTCTGCCTTGGTGCCAATGATGGTCGTATGCGTGTTTGGCGCCGTGCAGGTGAGCGCCACAATCAGGACTGCATACGACCGAGGCACACAGGGCCAACACCCGGCATCATGGTGTGGGGAGCGATCTCCTACACTGACCGTACACCACTGGTGATCGTCGAGGGGACACTGAATAGTGCACGGTACATCCAAACCGTCATCGAACCCATCGTTCTACCATTCCTAGACCGGCAAGGGAACTTGCTGTTCCAACAGGACAATGCACGTCCGCATGTATCCCGTGCCACCCAACGTGCTCTAGAAGGTGTAAGTCAACTATCCTGGCCAGCAAGATCTCCGGATCTGTCCCCCATTGAGCATGTTTGGAACTGGATGAAGCGTCGTCTCACGCGGTCTGCACGTCCAGCACGAACGCTGGTCCAACTGAGGCGCCAGGTGGAAATGGCATGGCAATCCGTTCCACAGGACTACATCCAGCATCTCTACGATCGTCTCCATGGGAGAATAGCAGCCTGCATTGCTGCGAAAGGTGGATATACACTGTACTAGTGCCGACATTGTGCATGCTCTGTTGCGTGTGTCTATGTGCCTGTGGTTCTGTCAGTCTGATCATGTGATGTATCTGACCCCAGGAATGTGTCAATAAAGTTTCCCCTTCCTGGGACAATTAATTCACGGTGTTCTTATTTCAATTTCCAGGAGTGTATATCAGTTCATGACATCCAGTCTTACAAATTTCCTTTTTCTGACGGACACACGTACAGGTCGTCCGCACTCAAAACTCTGCCATCTCTCTCCCCACATCCACCACTGCTGCCGGCTCACCTCCAACTGCACAACGCTATGCACTGTTCACATCCAACTGCCCAACACTAAAATAGCGAAATGCCAACCAGCCACAGATTGCACACAGCACAGTCAGTGATTTTCATACAGAGCGCCACATGGCGTTACCAACATAAAAACCTAAACAGCCTAATTACACAGTAGATGCAAGCGAACAGGTAGACACTGAATCATACTGTCAACTGCTAAAGTACGACCACATGAAATGTCAGCGCAGATTATGTGATTTTCTCTGCCGATATTTGACTGACAGGCATTGCACTGGACGGCGAATGTTAAACAGAAACGAAAATGACGTCAGATGCGCCCGAAGCCAACGTAACAGGATCCCTAATGTTAACAACATAAAGTGTAGTTACAACAGAAGTGTAGAAATTCACAAAGGTATGTTGCCTGCGACTTTAGTGGTGTATACGGTATATAGAGCTGTATCAAGATGTTTGACATGATAGAAGTACAGAGTCGGTGCTGGCCCAGACTAAATAGTTCATATTTATTAGCATCTAATAAAAAACGATCACATAAGCTATATTTTTGCACTTGATACACGTTGGTTCTGTAAGCCGTATACATACACACATCAAAGAAAAGTTTTGTATCACCTCGGTACCGAGAGTTCCGGAACCTGTACAGAAAATTAGAATAGAGATCAACATCAACATCATTTCTGCCCTTTTTATTCCTCATGGAGACCACACATTGCGTGTTGTACCACCATACAGCGAGACCTCCACCGGTGGTGGTAAAGATTGCTGTACACACCGGCACCTCTAATACCCAGTAGCACGTTCTCTTGGTTTGATGCATACCTGTATTTGTCATTGCATACTATCCACAAGTTCATCAAGGCACTGTTGGTCCCGATTCACCCACTCCTCAACAGCGATTTGGCGCAGATCCCTCAGTGGTTGGTGGGTCACGTCCTCCACAAACAGCCCTTTCAGTCTATCCCAGGCATGTTCGATGGGGTTCATGTCTGCAGAACATGCTGGACACTCTAAATGAGCGATGTCGTTATCCTAAAGAAAGTCATTCACAAGATGTGCACGATGGGGGCGCGAATTGTCGTCCATGAAAATGAATGTCTCGCCAATATGCTGCCGATATGGTTGCACTATCGGTCGGAGGATGGCATTCACGTATCGTACAGTCGCTATGGCGCTTTCCATGACGACCAACGGCGTACGTCGGTCCCACATAATGCCACCTCAAAACAGCGGGGAACCTCCCGCTTGCTGCACTCCCTGGACAGAGTGTCCAAGGCGTTCAGCCTGGCTGGGTTGCCTCCAAATATGTCTCCGGCGATTGTCTGTTTAAAGGCATATGCGACATTCATCGGTAAAGAGAACGTAATGCCTATCCTGAGCGGTCCATTCAGCATGTTGCTAGACCCATCTGTACAGCGCTGGAGGGCGTCGTGGTTGCAAAGATGGACTTCCCTTGGACGTCGGGAGTGAAGTTGCACATCATGCAGCCTACTGCACACAGTTTGAGTCATAACACGACGTCCTGTGCCTGCACGAAAAGCATTATTCAACATGGTGGCGTTGCTGTCAGGGTTCTTCCGAGCCGTAGCGGTCATCCTTTGCAGTAGTAGCCCTTGGGCGGCGTGAGCGCGGCATGTCATTGACAGATCCTGTCTCTCTGTATCTCCTCCATGTCCGTACAACATCGCCTTGGTTCACTCCCAGACGCCTGGACACTTCCCCGTGTTGAGAGGCCTTCCTGGCACAAAGTAACAATGCCGACGCGATCGAACGGCGGTAGTGACCGTCTAGGCATGGCTGAACGACAATACGAGCCGTGTACCTCCTTCCTGGTGGAATGACTGGAGCTGATAGGCTGTCGGACCTCCTCCGTCTAATGGGCGCTGCTCATGGATGGTTGTTTACATCTTTGGGCGGGTTTAGTGACATCTCTGAACAGTCAAACGAACTGTGTCTGTGATGCAATATCCAAAGTTAACGCCTGTCTTCAGAAGTCCTGGGAACCGGTTTGATGCCAAATTTTTTTGGTGTGCGTATACCCACCACATAAAACACCTAATTATGAGGCAATAAAATTATTTACAACAAAGGTAAATTGTTAAAATTCGTGCTGAACCTTCAGCAGTTGAACAGCTCAAAGTTCACCATGAATTTTAACAGTTATTTTGCGACTGAATATCCCCACCTGCAAACATACATAAATGTAAAATTACTCACTCCTCACTATCAGTATAACTGGAAATTAAGTATCAGTTACTTACGCAGTTTCATACAGTCAAGCTAGGATCGTAGGATTTACCCTTTCCCACTTACGTCAAGTTCTGGTATTTAAATCAATGTTCTGATGTTTAAATACGCTCCAGGATCATTTATTCCATATTTTAAGTATTTGCTGTGCGCTTTTGATTTTAAATATACCCGAATTGAAAAAGTGCATAGATCAAATGGCCGCCAGCGATAATGCTTTTTGCCTCCGCAGCAGCTGAGCTAAATTACTGGAAATTGTCAAATAAGTGCTAAAATGAGGTTATTATCTAATAAATGAATACATGTACGCTCAGCCTTGCTTTACAATGGATTAATAATCATAACCATGATACGACAATACCGACCTTTAAGTCCAGATGAGAATAATCGCTCTTATAACAAATGAAACAAAATTAGCTCGATACGACATACGAGCAACAAGATCAAAACGAAACGAGCAATGAAGATCAGTAGAGAGAGATTCTAATTGTAAGTTGCTATTTGCATTATTTACAATGGCAGCTTTTCCTATATGTCTGCTTGCATCTACATCTCTTTGATTATCTTTCATATTGTTAATATCTGATATAATTACATAAAATATCCCTACATCAGAGTGTGTTCTTTTTTATACGCTTAAAAATACTGTTTGTTAATTTTTAATGTCAGTCGTTCTATACGTTATGTAAAATTGTTGAATTCACTACCCAAGGGATGCAAAACTTCCTTCATTCGTGCACGATGTCTTGCAAACAGCGAATGTAAGTGAACAGGTAGACACTGATTCATATCGTCAATTGCTAAAATACGATCACACGAAGTGTCTACGCAGATTATGTGATTTGTCTGGCCAACATTTGACTAACAGACTTTACACTGTTAAACAGAAACGAAAATGACGTCAAATGAGCCCCAAGCAAACGTAGCAGGATCTTCTCAGTATTACGGGTGGTTATAACTAAACTGCAACTACTCACAAAGGTCCAGCGTGTGCTGTAATTATCGTATGGCAGCGGATCTTGGTAGATATTCTGATGCGTTAATGTGGAACATATTTACGGTGGAAAACGAATTAGCTCCAGTCTTGGCCACCAAGCGCTAATACTGCACTGTATACTGTTTGTATGACGACATGACACCCACGTTGTCGCTTCAAAAGCCATTACGTGAGTGAACAGTACAGCTATGAAAAAGAAAGACCGTGCGCTGTTAGTGAAGCTGTTGTGTGTGAACGGCAGCAATTACAGTGCTGCATTGCTGCATTGAGAGAGTATCGTCGACTGAAGGGTCCGCAGAGAGCCCCCATGCCATTAAAGACGGTAATGAAATTCGAAAACACGGGTGATCTGGGTACCTGAGGAGGAAGGCGTCCTATCCCAGTGGAACTCACTGACGAGGTTGCTGTTAATTGACCATAAAGCATATGCCCCGTGTAGAGCTAGTGCTCCTGCAGCGTTACCATAATTGTCCATCCAATAGTCGACAGTTCGGAAAGTTTTGCGGTCTATTTTACACTGGTATACGCACAAGATCCAGATGGTGAAGCAACTGAAACCTTTTCATCCACAGCAACGTTCTGAATTTCCTCTTTGGTTTCTGGCGCAGATCGAAGTTAACGAAAAGTGATCAGGTAATAGTGTATGGAGTGACGAGGCTCATTTTACACTACAGGGTGCAGTGAACGCACAGAACTGTCATTCGGGATACTGCTAAACAGCGTCTTGTACAAGAAGAGCCGTCGCACTCGCCGTACGTGACAGTGGGGTGAAGATTCAGAAGAACCTTTATTCTCGTTCCGTTCTTTTTTGAAGAGAATACATTCAGAGGGCCTGTCAAGTGTAGTGTGATGTCTGAATGTTATTGAGACCTCCTTGTACGGCATGTGACTCCTGCTTTGGAAGAGTGCAACTATGTAGAAACCTATTGTTTCCACGCAACATGGGGCAACACCTTACGTCGCTGGGCAGTGAAAGATCTGCTTAATGCAATCTTCCACGAACGTCTGTCTATAGTGATTTTCCACAGGCATGACCTGCGAGATCATCTGATCTGGATCCATGTGAAACCTCCTGGGAGATTAAAACTGTGCGACGGACCGAGACTCGAAATCGGGACCTTTGCCTTTCGCGAGCAAGGTTCGCAGAAGATCTTCTATGAAGTTTGGAAGGTAGGAGACGAGGTACTGGCAGAATTGAAGCTGTGAGGACGGATTGTCAGTCGAGCTTGGGTATCTCAGATGATAGAGCACTTGCTGAAAGAACGCGTTTAAAAGGGATGCGTTCGATCTCTACCTGATCTGAAGGCCAATACAGGGGAATGATTTTCTCAGATTCCACCGGAATTGCTGCGAGCAACTGCTGGTCACGTCGATTCACGGATGGAGCATCTCGTCATCGTCTCCGATAGTCATATTGTACAAATCGTGGAAGCGTCGGTTATAATAAAATCAACATTATGCCTTCTCGTTACTTTTTCTGCTCACGTCCCGTTCCTAGTGCATTGAATATGGAAACATTTCTATACGTCTTTCTTGCATCCACAGCACCAGATTTGCATCTGGCTGCCAAAATTGGAACTAATTGTTTCCAGGGTAAATCGGTTCCGTATTAACGCATGAGAATATCTACTAAGTTCCGCTGACATACGATAATTACAGCTCCCACTGGCCCTTTGGACATAAACCATTTACTAGACATGATTAAAAACATTATAAAATTGTACACTGACGATGCTGTAGTCTACAGAAAAGCATTGTTCTTTGAAGACCGCACAAAATTTCCATTTGGTGTAATGAAGGGCTGCTCTCCTTAGACGTGGGTAAATTCACGAGGGCGTGCTGAAAAGTAATGCCTCCAAATTATTTACGCGAAAACTCTTAATTCGTTTAAGTAAAACCCAGCGTTATTAACATTATATATCTTTGTTCTTCATGTCTACATTTTTATTTCTCACCGTAGTCACCCTGGCGACGAAGACATTTCTCCCAAGGAGATACCAGTTTGTTGATACCGTCACTGTAGAATGTTTGACGTCGTTGACGAAGCCACAACTTCACTTCTGCCGGCGACCGCTTCATCACTATCGAAGTGAAGTCGTGCAAGGTGTTCTTTACGTTTTGGAAACAGTGGAAAACCGGATGGATGGAAGTCGGGACAGTATAGAGGACGATCGACGACAGTGAACTCTGTTGGAAATGCAGGGGGACGGCGTAGGTTATCTTCACTCAGAAAGATTCCAAACAATTAGTAATAAGATGATATTAATTATGTATGGAGAAATAGCTTAAATGATGCTTCTTCCTGTGAAGTGTCCAGCACTATTAGGCGTTTGAAATTATTACAACTCCTCTAAAATATTAAAATAGTGCACTGTGCCTCTGAGTGATACCTTCGTTGGGTCTAGACATGGCCTACGTTGTCTACGGAGCCTAAATCTCGGAGACGACGGACTAATACAGCAGTTTGTAGACTCGACGGTAACTGGAGACTGTACACGTCTCGGCCCACTGAAGATAATTGTCCGCCGTAGCTCAGTGCTATTTAACGAGGCATCGACTGATCACTATCCAGACACGTGAAGCCCATAGGTTGGCAGCTGCGGCCACTAGTGGACCTCGGTACAGTTTGTACTGTCATCCCATACAGCTGCTACGCTACGAATGTTTGGAGCGCGGCTTGTCGATTGTGGTGCGTTACTCTCTGGAGTCGTGAAAATCGTCACCACAAACCCAACGCGCCGGATTGGTGCAGATGTTGCAGTGGTCATGTGCTGTTTGCCATTGTCATTCTGAAGGGAAAGGTGCACCATGTGCAGACGATCTCTTCGAAATCGTGCTTTCGATTATAGCACGCTGTTTTCACGCAACGACATAGTTACATTACACGCCGCAATATCACATGCTACAATTCGGATCCCACTAACAGCAGAGGGTTTTAAATATTTATACTTGAATAATAAAGATGTAGAACGTTTCATTTACAAAAATTTACGAGTTTTGATTAAAATTTCGAAGACATTACTTTTCAGCACTCCCTCGTAAGATAATGCCTGTAAAATAGGGAGAAAGAACCCTATAGTACCCCATTAAAAGGTTGCTTGGGAATATGTTGAACATATCATATCGTATAAGAATGTAGAAGTAATACTAAATAGTGATGTACACATCATATCGTATAAGAACATAAGAGTAATACTAAATAGTGATGTACAATGTGATTACCACGTAAAATCAGTATCAGTAAAAGCGATCTTGTTGAAGGATTCCATTAAAACGCAAAGTATATGCAATGGAAATTGCATGTCCCCAGAGGGAACAGTTGTAGAGTACTAGTCCAGTGTTTGGAGTCCTTATCAGGTAGACATGAAAACAGAATTCAGAGACGCACTGTTACGGTCGTAACAGGCAGGTACAGCCAGCACCTCCTGTACCCATCTAATGGTGTAACAGACGCGCTCGGGGAATTTAATGGCTATTCTTGGCAGAAAGACGACGTAGTTCTTGTAAAACCATTTTTGATAAATTTAGAGGCCCTTTATGCGAAACAGTGCGACATTCTGCTGCCACCATCGTGCATCACCTATCGAAAGGAATAGGACTTAACTATCACTACTGGTAGGACGTACATTACGCTATGCACTTTGCAGTGACTTGCGGAGTACACATGTAGATACAGACACTTTTACCCTGAGAATCGACCTTCTTTCTGTCGGTCGATGCGTGGAGCCTGTTTAAATGGACATTTCGGATTTATAGCCCTCCGCAAAACCCAGACATTTGATAAACAACATTTTAAAATATATTTAAGCAGTGTGCTAATGATTTATTATTCGACTTGAGTTCAGGACTAGCCCATAGCCATGAATATTTCATCCAGTTGGCATAATGTATACTGTCTAGTAATTGTCAGGGTTTCTTTCGTCAGAGGAAAACTTGGAAACTTTTTTTTTCCTTTGGGCCATTAAATCTTCTGACTGGTTTGATGCAGCCCTCCACGAAATCCTTTCCTATCCCAAGCTCTTCATCTGTGAATACCACTTACACCCAGCATTGTCAATCATTTATCGGGTAAAATCAAATCTTCTCCTACAATTTGTACCAACTACAGTTCCCCAAATAAACATGGAAATTATTCCTCGATATCTTAACACACTTCCTGTCATCTTACCCCTTCCTCTTGCCAGTTTTCTGACAGAGGTTCCTCTACTCAGCGACGCTGCAGAGAAACTCCTCATTTCTTATCTTTTTGGTCCACCTAATTTTCAAAAATGCCAACGTCCTTCTACTACATCTCATTCGCTTCGATTCTCTTTTTTTCGTTTTTCCCAAAAGCCATGTTTCACATCTACACAGATCTGACCCCTAAAAGTACTTTCTCTCATATTTCTTTCTCAAATTAAGGCCAGTGTTCAATACTAGGGATGCCCGCTTTGCCTGTCCTACTCTACCTCTTACTTTCTTCTTGCTTCGTCCGTCATGTATAATTTTCCTTCCAAGGTGGCAGATTTCCTTTACTACGTCCATGTAATGGTCCCCAGTTCAGATGTTAAGTTTATCGTTAATCCCATTTCTGCAGTTGCTCATTCATTTCGTATCTTCGATTTACTTTCAGTCCACAGTGTGTGTCCATTCTGTTCAATAGGTCCTGCAACTCTCCCTCACTTTCAATGTGGATATCTTCTTACTGACATCCTTCCAGTCGGCCTACTAATCCTATATCTAAACTTTGCTTTTATTTCCATCATAACTTCTACATCTGCATATAAATACGTACTCCGTAAGCCACCGTACGGTGCGTGGTGAAGAGTACCTTGTCTCACTACTAGTCAGAGCGAGGGACAAACGTCTGTCTACAGGCCTCTCTGTGAGCCCTAATTTCTCCTATCTTATCTTCGTGGTCCTTACGTTAAATGTACTTTGGCGCAGTAGAACGTTCTGAGGTCAGCTTCGAACGTCGGTTCTCTACAGTTCCTCATTATCGTTCTTCGAAAAGAATGTCGCCTTCCCTTCAGCGATTCCCATTTTAGTATCCGAAGCATCTCCGTAACACCTGTTGTTCGAACCCACCGGTAACAAATCTATCAGCCCGCCTCTATATTACTTCGACGTCTTGCGTCACACCGATCTGCCGGGGATCCAAAGCAGTCGAGCAGTTCTCAAGAACTAGTCGCACTAGTGTTCTGTACGCGGTCTCTTTTACAGTTGAACCACACTTTTCTAAAACCCTTACAATAAACCGAAGTCGACCATTCGCCTACCCTATTATCGTCCTTACGTGCTCGTCTCATTTCATTTCGCTGTGCAATACTACACCTTGGTAAATCAACAGGCCGGCTGGAGTGGCCGAGCGGTTCTAGGTGCTTCAGTCTGGAACCGCGCGACCGCTACGGTCGCAGGTTCGAATCCAGCCTCGGGCAAGGATGTGTGTGATGTCCTTAGGTTAGTTAGGTTTAAGTAGTTCTAAGTTCTAGGGGACTGATGACCTCAGAAGTTAAGTCCCACAGTGCTCAGAGCCATTTGATAAATCAACATGACTGTTTCAGGCGGTGACCTACTTATGCCTTATTCGACCATTATGGGTTTATTTTTCCCACTCATCCACATTAATTTACACGTTTCTACATTTACAAGTAGGTGCCATCCATTTCACTAACTAGAAACTCTGTCTGAGTCGCCTTGTTCGTCCTACAGTCACTCATCGACGACGCCTTCCCACACGCCACAGCACTAGCAAACAGCAGCAGATTCCTTCTCGCCCTGTCCGTCACATCATTTATTTACATAGAAAATAACAGAGGTCTTATCACACTTCCGTGGGGCACTCCTGACGATGCGCTTGTCTCTGATGACCATTCGCCTTTGAGAACAACGGATTGGATTCTATTACTTAAGAAATCTTTGAGACACTCACATAACTGGGAACCTATTCCGTACCCTCGTACCTTCGTTTACAGTCTGCAGGGGGCACCGTCTCTCACGCTTTCTGAAAATCTAGGAATATGGAACCTGCATGTTGCCCTTCATCCAGAGTTCGCAGTATATCGTGTTAGGAGAGGGCAACCTTTGTTTCTTACGAGGGATGCTTCCTAATTCCGTGCTTATTTGTGGACAGAAGCTTTTCCGTCTCAAGGAAATGTATTGTGTTCGAAATGAGGATATGTTCAAGAATTCTGCAGAAAGTCAGTGTTAAGCATATTGCTACAGAATTTTGTAGATCTGTTCTTTTATCCTTTTTATATACAAGAATCACATGTCCTTTTTTCAAGTCGCTCGGGACTTAGCGCTGGGTAACAGATGCGCTATAAATGAAAGGTAATTGAGGGTCAATGCCGTATTTCGTGAATAAATGAATTTTCAAATGTTAATGGGCTTTTGGGTCACCCTGTTATACACAGCGGAGGAGAGACCCACTGACACAAGCGACTTAGACAAAGGGCAGATTGTTATTACGCGATGGCTGGGAATGAGTAAAGCGGAAACGTGAAGTTGATCGGCTGTTCGCGCGCTATTGTCTAGTGGTTGAAGGACGGGAAAACCACAAGTAGTCGACAAGGTGCTGAGCGGCTACGTTTAATCACACAGCTTGGTCAGAGTTTCGCACTCTGTGTGAAGGAGGATATGAAGCAGACGTGACTACAGAATGCTGGTGTAAGCACAAGCGCTTCGGAGCACACCTTTCAGCGCACACTGTTAACATTTGCCTCCGCAGCAGACGATCATACGTATTCCCATATTGACCAAATACATCGTCAGCTAAGGGTTGCAGTGGGCACAGGGTTAACGAGAATGGACCATGTATGAATGAAAACGTTTTGCCTGGTCGAATGAATCACAGTTCTTGTTACAGTAGGTCGAGGTTCGTTTCCAGATACCCCAACTGTTCGAAATAAGCACAGCACCACAGGCGCAGAGCACCTGGGCTTCCATGAGGCCTGTGGTAATAATCAGAGCCACCATGACAGCTGTGGACACGTGAACATTAAAGTGGGTGCGATGCCATCTTCCAACACGATAACCTTACATGTCCCAAGGCCAGAATAATGCTGCAGTTGTCTGAAGAGCATGATAGTAGACACACGTTGCTGTCTAGGTTACCAAATTCGTCTGATCCGAATCCCATGGAACACATCTGGGGCGCCATTAGGCGCTAGTTTAGAGACGGCAAACCACTGACATATAACTTATTAGGTGCGCGAGTCGTGGGTGAACTTATCGAATCCGCACCACACAAAATCACTGCTGCATTGCTCTCCAAAAGTGGAACAAAGCTGTATTGAGAGGATGGCCATAAAATTTTCGTTCATCAGATAACGTCCGTCTTCTCGGATGATAATCGCGCTGGGCCTTATTGATCCTGTATGGCGTTGAGTACCGTCCTCCTGGACATACCGATACCATATTCATTTATTCAATAACAAAGGAGTACCCAGCGTTGTTCGTGTGTGTATTTATTCTAATCTTCTGCTAGTCCGTCTCCTCCTACCATCCCTCTCTCTGTATATCTCCTCCTTCCTCCTCTCTCTATCCATCTTCTTTGTCCACCATCTCTCTTTGTCTACCTTCTCCATCCCCACTCTCTGCCTACCTCCCCCACCATCCTCTCGCTGTCCATATGAGCCGCCTCCCATCTCTCTGTCCAACTTACTCTCAACTCTGTCCAACTACTCCTTCCCTCTCTGTCCATCTCCTCCATCCCCTCTCCTCCTCTTCTTTCCAATATGTCACTAATATGTGAACCAAATTTGGTTGAAATCATTCCAGGTGTAACCAAATTTGGTTGAAATCATTCCAGGTGTTTAGGATGAGCCTTTTACCCATGAATTTGCCTCCGTACACTTGGGTCGAACATATTTCACATACATTGAACATAATTTCAAATGTATATTCGTACACGTATTTCATTTGTATCTGTAGCGAATTCCGCCCTGCAGTTTCATTTTCACATAGATCAATGTTTATAACGTCATATCTCCTGAACCGTGTATCGTACGATGGGAGCATTATAATATTGCGGTACATTTTGTGGTATATGTCACTGCTGTCTGCAAAAACAGTCTCGAATACATTTTCTATAAAGAAAGTAATAAATTAAAACGTCATACTTCATGCAGCAGCGGCCGGGGTGGCCGAGCGGTTCTAGGCGCTACAGTCTGGACCCGCGCGACCGCTACGGTCGCAGGTTCGAATCCTGCCTCGGGTATGGATGTGTGCGATGTCCTTAGGTTAGTTAGGTTTAAGTAGTTCTAAGTTCTAGGGGACTGATGACCTCAGAAGTTAAGTCCCATAGTGCTCAGAGCCATTTGAACCATTTTTTCATGCGGCGGTTTTAATGCATGAACAGCGAAAATTTTGTTCCACAAACTTTTTTTTCCTTTGTTCATTTTGTGGAGGTTGTCAGTGAGAAAAAGTTTCGTAAAGGTATTGGCGCGTCGTGGGCTACAATATTTTTGCGCCCTCATCCCCTTCGTAGGTAAATGGTTCTTACACCCACAGCGATTCTGTCCAGACAGTAAGCGATATGTGTACCAAGTTTGGTTAAAATCGCTGCAGCGGTTTAGGAGGAAATGTGGAACATACATAGATACATACATCCATTTTTATAGTATGTATGGATTTTCCTTATTAAACTACGTGTCACCAACATTCAAATGGGATTTGTGAATGAGAAACCCTTTGTGTAATCTTTCCTTACACACAGAATGTAAATGGCCTCACTCCTGCCTATTGTTTTTTATTCCTTTACTGATTTTCAATCCCCCCCCCCCCCCACCCTCCTGGGGCGGGGCGGGCTGACAGCAACTTAATACGCTGCTCTGCGCCGACAGAAAAGTTAAACAAACAATGGTGAGAGAACAAGCAATATAAAAAGGCGATAAAACGGTGACTTTGTTAATAACAGTAAAATGGCGGAAAGTTGCGGAACTTAAAATACAAAAACACGGCGTTGACGGTGCGGATGAAGCCACACAGGAAGCAGAAATGCACAATTAAAAAACACGGCGACAGTCTGGTTTCTGTTCGCACGAGATAAAAACACAACTAGCGGCGGTATCGTGGCTGTTCGCAACAATGACGGGGGGGGGGGGGGGAGGGGGGGGGGCGCAAAACACTGAACTCTCACTTGAAATGCTAGTCGTTACCATATGCAAACATGTAGTGCGCTTCATGCCAACTTGTCATGGAGATCAGTTTGAACGACAAGCAGTTTACATAAACACCGTAATGTACAGCTGCGTGTGATAAATAAGGGCTGTTAGTTTATGTTTAAATGATGACAGTTCAGACCAAAGATATATGAATGCAGCGCCATCTGTTGACTGCCTACGAAGCCACAGAAATCATTACTTTTTCCTTAGCCCTTCGACTGTGCCTGAAAGCAAAAAAATTAGTCATTCTGAAAATCGGCACTTCCCCAACTACGCAGCAGTAATTGATTGTTTATAAAAAAGGATCTAGAGGTGCCCAAATTCATCAGCAATTGTGCAATGTTTATGAGTGAAGGAAAGATTAGACAAGGGTGTCTATATTTTAAAACGGTCGTACAAATCTGTATGCTGTGAAGCAGAGTGGCATACCCAATATTCAGACCGATAAAATCGTTCTGCCAGTGGACCAAAAACTGGGATGCCATGGCTGATAGATTTTCTCACGGAAAAACTCGAGTATGGCAAATTCTGTGCGATGTAGGTACCTACAATGCTTGCAGATCAAAATAAACAACAAAGAATGTCAAGTAGATGACAGTTCTTGAAGCGCTATAGACTGGTTAAGGGTTTTATAATTTACCATAATGTTATGGGCGACGAGACTTGTATGTAAGATACTAACGCAGAGTAAAAAATCACCCACAGACAGTCAACTTCTCCAAAATCGAAAAAGTTCAAGCACGAGACATCTTCTGTTTTCTGGATGAAAAGAATGTTACTTTAGTTATTTCCGTGGAATGTGTGTCAAAACTTTCTGGCGAAATATACTGCGACACGCGCCCCTCACACTGAGTCATGGCATCCAAAATCGACGTAGCGGAAAACTGTCGTCCAGGATAGTCGCCCAGCGTTCACACACTACTGCCCTCGTTAACGATAAGATTCGGCACTTCCGTTGGGAACTTTCCCATCCCTGATCCTACAGTTCCGATCTTGCACTCTATGACGATCACCGCTTCTTGTACTGCAAATAATGGCTTGATGAACAGTGGTTTGAATATGACGAAGAACTCAAGGCGGCCGTTCTCAGGCGGAGAACTTCTAATGTGGAGAACACGGCAAGTGCCACAACTCGATTTCCCAAAAACTTCGCTCAGTGTAAGGGGAGTCAAAATAAGCGAACACTTCCTTGTCTCAGCTTGTGCTTGGATACTCAACCATTTCTGAGAAAACGAGAGTCAAAGTTTTCGAGGTACTCTGTGTGCATTTCAGCGAGTAACTAGCTCAACAGAAGCAGTGATACAGTGCTAGCGTCGCAGGTTCACACTTTGCGCCCTGTGTTCGAATCCCGATTACGGATTTATTTTTGTTTTTCATTTATTTACCCGGTCCGTAGAAGATTACCACACGCATGTTTTCCAGTGTATATCGAAGTAACGTTGTCCTTGTTCGTCTACTAATGGTTTATCTGTTGAATGAATTGCCAAAGAAAATAATGAGAAAATAATGAGAAAATTAATTCAAATTGCCTTCGGTCAAATCTCTGCAGTGTGTCTTGATTTATAATCAGTTGCAAGCGCCAGTTTTCGGAAAAGTTACGCATGGTCTGAAGTGAAATTCTTGCAAACGCGTGAGATCTTCTGCATTGTTGACCACTTTTTCTCTCTCGAGGGAGATTCATGCGAAGATATGTCACTGTGGCAAAACATGCCCTCGTGCGATGCTCGTAATTTTAGAAATATCTATGTTTAGAATACTTCTGTCAGTATCATCCAAGGGATGCACGAAATTTTCCGAGAATAAAAGTAAGGCTTACTATGAGAAATGAAATTTAAGAATATGTGAATATAAAGGATTGTAACCCCTGAAAATACCATACGCACATATATCATATTATAAATGTATGACGTTCTGAAAGTCAGTTGTAATTTTACAATTAGTATAACGCCTTTCTGCTCTCAATCTCGATAAGAAACATTCGTGTAGTAACCCTCTACGGACGTGAGCAGATAAACGAAAAAACAAAAGCTGAATTAAAATAAATAAAAACGATTATCGGGTTTCGAACGAGTGGCGCAAAATTGAGAAGCCGAGACGCTACCTTAATGCCGCCATTTCGCCTGAGAATCGCGCTATGAAAAGCATCTAAATTACGTCGAAAACTTTCACCGTCTTTTCTCAGGAACGGTCGAGCATCTACGGATAAGACAGACACGAGTTCGCTTATTTTGATTCGCCTTTCTTTGAGCGAAGTTCCTGGGAAATCGAGTTACGGCATTTGCCGTTTTCTCCTCTCCGAGGGCTTGAAGAAACTGGTGGAAGAAGTGCACGTCGATTATGTGGAAATACGAAGTAGGTTTATCGGAACTTAAAACCGCCGAAAACAACGTTTTTTTTATACTGATGGAAAAAAATCTCAAAACCAAGAAGTAGTTATGCTACATAAACGTTAGTTGGAGCGCATGTTTCTACATCTGACAGATGGTGTCTATTCACATTTCGCACTAGTCGCATAAGATTGGCGCTAGCAGCGCCGCTATGAGGATGCAAATCAAGTTTGCTTTAAATACGCTTTGTACCTGTCGTGAGCGTTATATATCTTTGACACTGGACGTGGTGAGTTTCTATTAGTGAAGATTGCCTCTAAGGCGACAAGGATGACATTATCAGCACTTCACTGATATTGAACGCGTTCGTGTAATATGGCTACGAGGAGCTGGATTTTCTTTCTGCGATACTGCAGAAAGACCTGGCAAGAATGTAGCCACTGTATACGTTTGCTGGCGCCGGTGGTGACGAGAATGTACAGATGCAAGAAGACAAGGCTGCAAATGGTCGCGTGTCACTACCGAGAGGGAAGAGCATTGTGTTCGGCTTTTACTTTGGCGCACTATACTGCATCTTCAGCACCAATGTGAGCAACCGTTGACACTACAGTGACACAAACTACCGTTACAAATCGGCTACTCTGACATCTCCGAATCAGATGCCGTGTAGTGTGCTTTCCACTGGCCCTAAACGTCCGCCATTTGCGACTCCAGTTGTGTGAATCGAGAGCTCACTGGAGGGCACAGTGGAGCTATGTTGCGTTTTCTGATGAAATATGGTTCTACCTCGGTGCCAATGAGGGCCGTGTATTGATTAGAAGAAGGCCAGTTGATGGCTTGCAACCAACCTGTCAGCGGTAACCGTCCCTATATGGACTGAACAAGAAGTACAATAGGCATGGAACTTCGTCCTACAAACTGACATTCTGCACCTGTCCAGCCCGATATATGCACGCTTACATTCAACATTCTGGCGGTTACATTTGCAATGGCTTATCTGGCGGTTACATTAATCTGTGATCTTGCAATGTTAATCACTTAAATATGATACCTAGACAAATATATTCCCGGAATTTCATTACTCTACATTCATTATGTTTTGGTGTTGCGCTTTTTTCCCGTCAGCATATATCCTTGATGACAGACTAGCCCTTATATTTCAAATAAGTAATGCCTCTTATTTTTAATGCCATATACTTCCAATAAAATGTGCGAGCCGAGACGGGCAAATAAACACTCATCGTTTCATAAAGAGAATTGTTCGAAATATAGCTTGTAAGTTGTGCATGTGTTCAGAAAAGTATATACTATTCCCAGAGTACTGATAATTTGCCCTGATACTTCCAAGATATGCAAAATGAATCATACTAATGACACAAAAACAAATTGGAAACGCGATATGACTCGTGAATTGAATTACAAAAGTAGTCTCGCAACACCCATCATTTCATAGATTGAGCGCAGAGGAACGAAATGAACTTGCGTATGTAATATTTGCAAATTACACAGTGAATAGATCAGTTTGCAAAGGCGATGGATTACATTGCACATGTGTTAAACTTATCCTTACAGCGTCCAGCTGTGCAACGGGACTGTCTCTCTGTCCGTGTAAGCGTATGTTCAGTATACAAAACCAGTAATCATTGAGTGAAATTTTAAAGCCTGATTCACCTTTATACATAACATCATAATCGAAAGTGAATTCACTTAGTCCAGTACTCCATAATCATCAGACAGCAATGCAGCACCCTTCGAAGTACGTTTCTCAGCATCTGTAACCTAACAGCTTGCAGAGGATTGCTTGTTGCTAATAAGCTGGTGGGAGCTTAACAGTTGTGTGCCTGTTCATTAATATGTTTTTGAGTCGTAATAGTCGATTACGTAGCACAACCAAACGGTGGCCAATCAGCCAGACGCGCTCAAATCACCAAAATACAGAGAAATGACAAGGTTCAATTTCAAATGAAACCGAGAGAAGTGAATCAAAAAGCAGTGTACTGTCGGTAAGTATAAATTAATAACATTATATTCCTCGTGGGTATTCCAACATACAATTCCAATACTTGAATGTACAAGCAGAAGAAAATCGTCTACGTAACATATAAGTCTCATTGCGAAAACTTTCTCTTTATATCTACTTCAACAGAATATGGTGTATTTAAATTTAAAATACCACGAAGAAAAGTTATGTGTGAGAAATGTAATAATGAGCTTCCAAACAATTACACAATAGCATTCTACGAACCCACACTTCACTGCACGGAAGTACACAACCCGGTGCCCGTTCGCAGGATAATCTTCACTACATACTGGAAAAAGCATTCGCCAGTGTAAAATGTTGCTAGATGTTGCAGATTCTGAGAAAAATGAGGATAAGTTATGGGATTCGACCGCTAATATAATGGGTGAAGAAACATTTGTGCACTCGGACTTCGCGCCGCGGTTCCTCAACTGCTGGCAATACAAAAATCTCTCATTAAATATCGTCCTGCGCATATGGCAGTGAATGGAAGTTAAAGACGATAAAGACTGGCAATCTGGCAACGCTATAATCACATGTACGGTGTTTCAATAGAATGGGGCTGTACAGTGGGTGCAGTGGATAGCGGTCTGGGTTAGCACGCAGAAGGTCGAGGATTCGAGTCTGGATCGAGATTTCTTCGTTTTTATTTCCTAAAAGTAAACTACATCTACTGGCGTCTTAATCGTCACACAGCTCTTACAGTGGGTCTTCTACAAACCATTTGCAGTTACATATACGAACACAGAAATGGAAGTACAATAATTTTCATTGGTCAGCTTTTAAAGAAGCCTTTTCTTTCGGGCCACTGCACCTACTAGATTCCAAATCTGTTTTCTGTATACTCTCCTCTTAATGGTCCCATAGAAATCATTTGCAAAACACGTTGCTAGACCTACTGGTGACGTAAGGCCCTAACGGAATGTAATGGAGCTGAATAATAGTTGGTACTAATCGATGAGGTCATTGGGGGAGGGTACACACAAAAAAGGTTTGGAATCTAGTAGGTGCAGTGATGCGAAACAATTCACGCCCACGACATACGAAAGCTTTCTTTAAAAGTTGACCGATGAAAATGATTGTATTTGCGTTTCTGTGTTCATTTTACATAACTGATATTTTGTAGAAGACCCACTGTAATCGCTGTATGACGACTACGAAGCCAGATACCGCACCACATAGACTACTTTTAATAATAAAAACAAAAAAAATCCTTCAACCCTCTGCACCAACTGCACAGCATTGTTGCTATCCCCGGACAGAGGTAGTTACCGTATACGGGATTACAGTGTTGCCAGATTGCCAGTCTTTAACGTCAATTTACTGCACGAAATATGCGCGGGACAAAATTTTGTGAGAAACATTTTTGTATTGCCAGTATGTGAGCAATCACGATGCGAAGTTCGAGTGCGCGAATTTTACTTCACTTGTATAATATACTCACTACATTACTGCGCGTTATTTGTCAGGGAGGCTGCGTAGAAGCTTCGCAGTTTTCCTTTGCGAAAAATAGCTGGAGATGTTGTTAGCAGCTGATGCTGCTAAACAAATTTCTATGAGTAGTGGAACGTAACTGTAATCAGGAGTCAGTGCGTGTTATTTCACGACGCAGACGGTAGTTTCTTTTTACGGAAGTCTCGCAATAGGTTTGTTTGTAAAATAATTTTTTTTTGCTACAAGGCGCTATTTATTTTATAAACAAACTTATTGTTTTGACAGAGCTGAGAGACAGCTGGCTGTACGGAAAAAATGAAACTGGTCCGGAAAATATACAGGGTGTTACAAAAAGATACGGCCAAACTTTCAGGAAACATTCCTCACACACAAAGAAAGAAAATATGATATGTGGACATGTGTCCGGAAACGCTTACTTTCCTTGTTAGAGCTCATTTTATCACTTTTCTTCAAATCACATTAATCGTGGAATGGAAACACACAGCAACAGAACGTACCAGCGTGACTTCAAACACTTTGTTACAGGAAATGTTCAAAACGTCCTCCACTAGCGAGGATACATTCATCCACCCTCTGTCGCATGGAATCCCTGATGCGCTGATGCAGCCCTGGAGAATGGCGTATTGTATCACAGCCGTCCACAATACGAACACGAAGAGTCTCTACATTTGGTACCGGGGTTGCGTAGACAAGAGCCTTCAAATGCCCCCATAAATGAAAGTCAAGAGGGTTGAGGTCAGGAGAGCGTGGAGGCTATGGAATTGGTCCGCCTCTACCAATCCATCGGTCACCGAATTTGTTGTTGAGAAGCGTACGAACACTTCAACTGAAATGTGCAGGAGCTCCATCGTGCATGAACCACATGTTGTGTCGTGCTTGTAAAGGCACATTTCTAGCAGCACAGGTAGAGTATCCCGTATGAAATCACGATAACGTGCTCCATTGAGCGTAGGTGGAAGAACATGGGGCCAAATCAAGACATCACCAACAATGCCTGCCCAAATGTTCACAGAAAATTTGTGTTGATGACGTGATTGCAAAATTGCGTGCGTATTCTCGTCAGCTCACACATGTTGATTGTGAAAATTTACAATTTGATCACGTTGGAATGAAGCCTCATCCGTAAAGAGAACTTTTGCACTGAAATGAGGAATGACACATTGTTGGATGAATCATTCGCAGAAGTGTACCCGTGGAGGCCAATCAGTTGCTGATAGTGCCTGCACACGCTGTACATGGTACGGAAACAACTGGTTCTCCCGTAGCACTGTCCATGCAGTGACGTGGTCAACATTACCTTGTACATCAGCAACTTCTCTGACGCTGACATTAGGGTTATCGTCAACTGCACGAAGAATTGCCTCGTCCATTGCAGGTGTCCTCGTCGTTCTAAGTCTTCCACAGTCGCGAGTCATAGGCTGGAATGTTCCGTGCTCACTAAGACGCCGATCAACCGCTTCGAACGTCTTCCTGTCGGGACACCTTCGTTCCGGAAATTTGTCTCGATACAAACGTCCCGCGCCACGGCTATTGCCCCGTGCTAATCCATACATCAAATGGGCATCTGCCAACTCCGCATTTGTAAACATTGCACTGACTGCAAAACCACGTTCGTGATGAACACTAACGTGTTGATGCTACGTACTGATGTGTTTGATGCTAGTACTGTAGAGCAATGAGTCGCATGTCAACACAAGCACCGAAGCCAACATTACCTTCCTTCAATTGGGCCAACTGGCGGTGAATCGAGGAAATACAGTACATACTGACGAAACTAAAATGAGCTCTAACATGGAAATTGAGCGTTTCCGGACACATGTCCACATAACATCTTTTCTTTATTTGTGTGTGACGAATGTTTCCTGAAAGTCTGTCCGCACCTTTTTGTAACACCCTGTATACAGTAGGAGTCGAGCGATGTTCTCTTGTCGTCGAACTCTTTTTGAATAGTTAGTGTTTTTATTTGCTATTCGTCATTTTGCCGCTAAGTTTCGCATTGCAGACTTTGCTGGAGGTTTTGCCAAAACACTTTTAGTCCTAAATTCTTGCACAAAAAATTCCGCAGTCGTTTCCCACGGATTGCGCTTCGTATAACACTCGACAGACAACGCGCACTGTTTTATCGTTCACACTGTTTTGTGTTCCCATTAAACACATCTGCTCCTCTCACGCGCCGAGCGAGGTGGCGCGGTGGTTAGCGCACCGAACTCCCATTCGGGAGGACGGCGGTTCAAATCCGCGTCCGGCTATTCTGATTTAGGTTTTCCGTGATTTCACTAAATCGCTTCAGCCAAATGCTGGGATGGTTCCCTTGAAAGGGCGAGGCCGATTTCCTTCCCCATCCTTCCCTCATCCGATGGAACCGATGACTTCGCTGTTTGGTCCCCTCCCCGAAATCAACTAAACCAGCGTCTCATGCACACTTACGTAATGACAAGGCGAAGTACTCGGAACTTGGGTAGATATAGGGATTGGACAAAAATATGGAAACACAGTAAACACAACACATTAACATGCCTAATACGGTGTAGGAGGGCCGGCCGTGGTGGACGAGCGGTTCTAGGCGCTACAGTCTGGAACCGCGCGACCACTACGGTCGTAGGTTCGAATCCGGCCTCGGGCATGGATATGTGTGATGTCCTTAGGTTAGTTATGTTTAAGTAGTTCTAAGTTCTAGGGGTCTGATGACCTCAGAAGTTAAGTCCCATAGTGCTCAGAGCCATTTGAACCATTTTTGAACGGTGTAGGAAAGCCGCTGGGATTCAAACCAGCTTCCATTTTGAATTTGACAGTCTGGGCCCTCTATTGTTTTCAAGGGAATCTTATACCATTCTTTCCCTAAAATAGTGGCAAGTTCAGATAACGATGATGGAGACGGATAGCGATTCTCCACCCTTCCCTCCAAAGTAGACGACAAAGGCTGAGTAATACTGAGATCTGGTGACTTGAGGTGACCGGGGGAGAGCGACAGTTCAACCTAGCGCTCACAAAACCAGCCCTGGGCGATGCGAGCTGTTTGAACAGGGGTCCTTAATCTTGGAACACAGAATCAGCATTGAGGAACAAACATTAGAGCATGGAATGGACCTCATCAGCTAAAATGGTCACATAATTCTTGGCAGTAATGCGACCTCACAGAATAACAACGGGTCTCATTGAATACGACTATACTGCTGCCCAAATCAACACTGAATCCCCGCCAAATTTCACTCTTTGGATGTGATCTCGGTCAGAAGGCCGGCCGCTGTGACCGAGCGGGTCTGGGCGCTTTAGGCCGGAACCGCGCTGCTGCTACGGTCGCATGCCTGGGGCATGGATGTTTTGTGATGTTCTTATTAGGTTAGTTAGGTTTAAGTAGTTCTATGTCTACGGGACTGATGACCTCAGACGTTAAGTCCCATAGTGCTTAGAGCCATTCGGCCAGAAGTAGCAACATCCTATACGGAAGCACCCCCCCCCCCCCCCCCCCCCATGAGACCACCAACTATTTTCCCACGTTAGAACTCACTTAACTCCGACATAATGTACTCATAACTAGTGTAACTACAGACAACAGTGTTCTGGCCACGACTGACACTTGCAGTGTATTGAATACATTTTATCGGTGCCGTTTGTGGTCAAATACAACAGCGCAACCTGCAGGCTTCACTAGCATCTGATTTATGTTCAAGCATGCATTGTATAGTATGTTTGTGCAACCCCTGTATGTGACAGCAACCGACTGGCGCATCGAAATTATGCTTATGAATTGAAGACATAAAATCTGAAAATGAGTCCGTGATCATATTTTTGGCACTTTATTTTACAGGTCCGTCTTGATCTCTCAGACTTTTACACTTCACTATATTGAACTGTAAAAGTTTGTGTGATCAAGATAATAACACTTTCCAGCATTTTCTGTGATTGGCAGGTCTTTTGATATTTAACAAGGGCCACGTCTGCGTCAACCTTATAAAAGTTTTTTCTCACCAGTTTTAGGTTATCCGACCTGTATGTAACAACGACAGTCTTCTCCATCCCGTCAGATAGTTTTTATGAGAGAAAGCCCAATAGCTATGGGTTAGAATACTGCACCTCTAAGGAACACCCCGAAAGTATTGGCATCAATCTTATCCATGTATGGTCAACCCTACCCATTGCCCACAACTCAGCCAATCGCAGGTCGGTCCGAGGCGGGCACTTCTCGTTCGATTTTTCAGTAGGATTGACATCTCGAAGACTGTTCCTCAAATCGTTCAGACACATTTAGAGAGCCACGAGGCGGTATATTGCTGTGCTAAAAGTGGAAATGACCCGCGAAATGCTGTCGAACAGATTCACATGATCGGATATACACTCATGCTCATAAATTAAGGACAATGCTGATACACTGTGAAGCAATGCTCTGGTGGGCGGTTTTGTGGGTTTCAATCACCTAGGGGTATGACCATGCGGTGCATTTGACCTGCGGTCGTCGCACGATGACGCTGGTAGCAGTCCACATACGCAGAGGTGTGTTGGTGCATGTCAGACTACGGTGCAGCGAGTAAGTGTGCAGACTTTTCCAGACGTGCTAATGGTGACCGCCTGTTGAAAATGTCTCAGAGAACACATATTGATGACGTTATGAGGGGTAGAATACCAGGGTGTCTGGAGGCTGGTCAAACACAGCACGTCGTAGCACGGGCCCTCCGTGTGACACAAAGTGTGATCTCAAGATTATGGCAATGATTCCAGCAGACAGGAAACATATCCAGACTCTACAGTACGGGACGTCCACAGTGTACAACACCATAAGAAGACCGATATCTCACCATCAGTGCCTGCAGACGGCCACGGAGTACAGCAGGTAGCCTTGCTCGGGACCTTACCGCAACCACTGGAACAGTTGTCTCCAGACGCACAGTCTACAGACGACTGAACAGACACGGCTTATTCACCCGGAGACCTGCAAGATGCATTCTACTGACCCCTAGTCACACGAGAGCCCACAAAGCCCGGTGTCAAGAACATAGTACATGGTCATTGGAACAATGGTCCCAGGTTATGTTCACGGACGGGTCCAGGTATAGTCTAAACAGTGATTCTCGCCGGGTTTTCATCCGGCGTGAACCAGGAACCAGATACCAACCCCGTAATGTCCTTGAAAGGGACCTGTATGAAGGTCATGGTTTGATGCTGTGGGGTGGGATTATGATTGGTGCACGTACACTCCCGCATGTCTTTGACAGAGGAACTGTAACAGGTCAGTTGTATCGGGACGTCGTTTTTCACCAGTATGTCCGCCTTTTCAGGGGTGTAGTGGGTCCCACCTTCCTCCTGATGGATGATAACGCACGGCTCCACCTAGCTCCCATCGCGGAGGAGTACCTTGAAACAGAAAATATCAGGCGAATGGAGTGGCCTGCCTGTTCTCCAGACCTAAACCCCATCGAGCACATCTCTCGGTCGGCGTGTCGCTGCGCGTCTTCAAACCCCTAGGACACTTCAGGAGCTCCGACAGGCACTGGTGCAAGAATGGGAGGCTATACCCCAGCAGCTGCTCAACCACGTGATCCAGAGTATGCCAACCCGTTGTTAGGCCTGTGTACGTGTGCATGGTGATCATATCCCATACTGATGTCGGGGTACATGCGCAGGAAACAGTGGCGTTTTGTAGCACATGTGTTTCGGGACGGTTTTTTCAACTTATCACCAATACCGTGGACTTACAGCTCAGTGTCGTGTGTCTTCCCTATGTGCCTATGCTATTAGCGCCAGTTTTGTGTTGTGCCACGTTGTGTGGCACCACATTCTGCAATTATCCTTAATTTATGAGCATGAGTGAAGCTTCGTGTACTGCGAACCGGTGAAAATCGATGACAGACGAATCAAGATCCCCATTTCATCCTTCACTCGAGCAAATCTGCAACTGAAGTCCTAATGGTGCCGTATCTTCTGAGTCTGCAGGCTGTGAGAAGTAACGGTACAAAATCAGCATGCGATACTGTTGAGAGAGGCTGCCATGGCCATTTCGATTTTTATCAATCGCATCGTACTTTCCTCACGTTTCGGCATGCGCCGAACTACAACACACATATCAAAACCTCTCTTTGCAGCACGTTTAGTATCGGTCGCTGGAACAACAAACCATTCCGATCGATTGTAAAAACGTAGGTACACTCTAAGGAACAACAAAAAAATACGATACACCACGAAGACAGTATCCGAATGGGACGGAAATCGGTAGATATGACGAACACGTACAGATAAACAAATACAGTTTCAGAAAAACTGGGTAAGTTATTCAAGAGAAAGGGCTTCACAGACTGAGCAACACAATAATGCGTTGGTCTACCTTCGGCACTCATGCAAGCAGTTATTCGGCTCAGCACTGATTGACAGAGTTGTTGAATGTCCTCCAGAGGGATATCGTGCCATATTCTGTCCAATTAGCGCGTTAAGACGTCAAAATCCCGAGCTGGTTGGAGAACCGTTCCATAATGCATCAAACGCTCTCAATAGATAGATCTGGCGATCCTGCTGGCCGAGGTAAGGTTTCGCAAGCACGAAGACAAGCGGTGAAACTCTCGCCGTGAGCGGAAGTGCATTTCTTCATCTACATGGTTACTCTGCAATTCACACTTAAGTGCCTGGTAGAGGGTTCATCGAACCATTTTCATGCTAATTCTCTACCATTCCCCTCTCGAATGGCGCGTTGGAAAAAGGAACACATAAATCTTTCCGTTCGAGCTCTTATTTCTCTTATTTTATTAAGATGATCATTTCTCCCTAAGTAGGTGGGTGTCGAGAAAATATTTACGCACTCGGAAGAAAAAATTGGTGATTAAAATGTCGTAAATAAATCTCTGCGCAAAGAAAACCGCCTTTGTTTCAGTGACTGCCAACCCAACTCGCGTATCATATCAGTGACACTCTCATTCCCTATTGCGCGATAACACGAAACGAGCTGCCCTTCTTTGCACTTTTTCGAGTCCTCCGTCAATCCTATCTGGTAAAGATCCCATACCGCGCAGCAATATTCCAACAGAGGACCGACAAGTGTAATGTAGGCTGTCTCTTTAGTGGGTTTGTCGCAACTTCTAAGTGGTTCAAATGGCTCTGAGCACTAAACTTCTGAGGTTGTCAGTCCCCTAGAACTTAGAACTACTTCAACCTAACTAACCTAAGGACATCACACACATCCATGCCCCAGGCAGGATTCGAACCTGCGACCGTAGCGGTCGCCTAGAACCGCTCGGCCACCTCTGCCGGCTCTTCTAAGTGTTGTGTCGACAAAGCGCAGTCGTTGTTTCGCTTTCCCCACGGTATTATCTATGTGGTCTTTCCAATTTAAGTTGCTCGTAATTGTGATTCCTAGGTATTTAGTCGAATTGCAGCCCTTAGATTTGAGCGATTGATCGTATACCCTAAATTTATCGAACTTCTTTTAGTACCCATGTGGATGACCTCGCACTTTTCTCTGTTTAGTGGTAATTGCCACTTTCTGCACCATACAGAAATTCTCTCTAGATCATTTCGTAATTGGAATTGATCGTCTGATGGTTTTACTAGGCGGTAAATTACAGCGTCATCCGTAAAGAATCTAAGGGGGCTGCTCAGATTATCACCGAGATCATTTACATAAGTCAGGAACAGCAGAGGGCCTATGACACTACCTTGCGGAACGCCAGATATCACTTCTGTTCTACTCGATGATTTACCGTCTATCACTATGTACTCTGACCTCTCTGAGAGGAAATCACGAATCCAGTCACATAACTGAGCCGATACTCCATATGCACGCAATTTTCTTGCTGAAATGTAAGCCCAGGGTGGCTTGCCATGAAGGGCAACAAAACGGGGCATAGAATATCGTCGGCGTAATGCTGTGCAGTAAGGGTGCCGTGGGTGACAACCAAAGTGGTCCTGCTGTGAAATGAAATGGCACTCCAGAGCATCACTCCTCATTTTCGGGCAGTATGGCAAGAGACTATCAGGTTGGTATCCCACAACTGTCCAGGGCATCTCCAGACAAGCCTTCGCTGGCCATCGGGATCTGGAATCTCATTGAGTGGAGTAGAATTGTCTCCCGCTTCGAACTGAGCTCCAATCACCAGCGAAGGCGTCCCCGGAGACGCCCCGGATATTGCGTGGATACGAACTTGACCGTCACTCGCCATACAGCCCAACAGCTAGGACTGATGGTCTGGGGTGCTATTCCATTTCATAACAGGACACCTGTGGTTTCCATCCGCAGCACCCTTGCAGCTCAGCGGTACGTCAACGATATCCCATGTCCAGTTTTGTTGCCCTTCTTGGCAAGCCATCTTGGCTTTACATTTCAGCAAGTTCATACCTTTCCTCATTTAGGGAGAGTTTCTAGTGCTTGTCTTCGAGCTCGCCAAACCCCTTGGCCTGCAGGGTCGCCAGTCTCTCCCCAATTGAGAACATTTGGAGCATTATGGGCTTGGCTCTCTCACTGTCTCGGGATTTTCACGATCTAAAGCGCCAATTGGATAGACTAAAATTGTGTTTTATTCAGTTGCTGTCAGACGGTCCATAAGTACAAATTATCAATATACTGTAATGTTACATGCAACTCAGGAATACAGGACTACAAAAGTTGAAGACGCCAATTGAACAGAAAAAAATGGTTCAAATGGCTCTGAGCACTATGGGACTTATCATCTATGGTCATCACTTCCCTAGAATTTAGAACTACTTAAACCTAACTAACCTAAGGACATCACACAACACCCAGCCATCACGAGGCAGCAATTGGACAGAATTTGATACATTATTCCTCAGAAGGACCTCCAACAACTTAATCAGTCAGTACCAAGCAGAATAACTGCTTGCATAAGGGCAATATGTGGACCAACGCGTTTTGACCTGCTCAGTTTGTGAAGTTATTTCTCTTGAATAAATCATCCAGTTTTTCTGAATCTGTGCGTATGTTCCGTGGGCTTCAGCTAGAAGTAAATAACGGTGTCCGGGTTGATGGAACGTTTCTTGAATTGCGGAACGCTCTTCGCTCTGTCCACAAGTGAACAAAGACTGTCTTACACATTATTTGACCAGCTTTCGAACTTTATCCAGAACTTCTTAGCAGGTGAACTTATCGCGTCATTGTTAACGGAGCCAATTCGTGAGATGTTAAAAAAAGTTCGAGAATTTAGTACCGTCACTGTTCACGGTACTTATAACTGGTCTGGTTCATAACGTCTGAAGCAAAATGAGTGTGCGTGTTGCGAGTGTTGTGAGTGATGAAGTATGAGGAAATGAAGCGACAGCAGAAAGCTGCAGCGGAATGTAATAACAAAATGGTTCAAATGGCTGTGAGCACTATGGGACTCAACTGCTGTGGTCATAAGTCCCCTAGAACATAGAACTACTTAAACCTAACTAACCTAAGGACAGCACACAACACCCAGCCATCACGAGGCAGAGAAAATCCCTGACCCCGCCGGGAATCGAATCCGGGAACCCGGGCGTGGGAAGCGAGAACGCTACCGCACGACCACGAGATGCGGGCAATGTAATAACAGTCACAGAGCATCGACGCATGGCACAGGCCGTGGCAGTTGACTCGCATCGTAAATAAACGTAACGTATTGGCATAAATATGAGGAAATGCCCATTATTGTTCGGAGATCAGTTACTGGAAACAATAATAACCGTTAAAATACGGCCGTGGCGACATAAATTGTTACGACCGCATAAAACTTTTTTTACGGAGAGCAGATGCCGGACTGAAAGATTCGCTTGTTCAGTCGAATATTGAATTCCGCTCGTCAGTCAACAGATAGGATTAACAGAGAAAGTCCGAGCATTAGATTATACAGAAAAGGACGAAATAAGAGCTTGTTTTTTGTCACTTTAAATAAGCGTCAGTACGTCCCGCAGATACCTATTCTTCTCCTTTGGCAGACGCTACGAGATATACATTATGCATCAAGTAGAAGTTTATTGTCAAAATTTCCAAAGTATACTTTCCTGTACGAGTCAGACAACGTATCAGTTCCCCCAAAATTATCTTGCGAAATGACCTTGACGTCAAAATCAGATATATTCGTCCACATAATTATGATAATATGTTAGGTGATGATCAGTTTGGCTTTATGAAAGTAGCCCTGTCGTTGCGGTTGATAATGGAAGTACGACTGAAGAAAACTCAAGACACGTTCATAGGATTTGTCGACCTGGAAAAAGCTTTCGACAGTGTAAACTGGTGCAAGATGTCAGGAATTTGGAGAAAAATAGCAATAAGCTGTAGGGAAATACGGGTAATATACTTCATGTACAAGAACCAAGAGGGAAGACTAAGAAAGAAGTGCTCGAATTGAAAAGGATGTAAGACAGGGATTTAGTCTTTTACCCTACTGTTCAATCTATAAATTGAAGAAACAGTGATGAAAGTAAAATAAAAGTTCAGGATTGGAGTGAAAGTGAAGAATTACATGATCTTCTCAATGGACTGAACAATCTAATGAGTACGGAACATGGACTGAGAGTAACTTGAAGAGGCAGGAAAGTAATGATAAGTAGCAGAAATGAGAACAGCGAGAAACTTACCATCACTATTGATGGTCACGAAGTAAAAGAAGTTGAGGAATTCTGCTACCCACGCAGCAAAATAACTAATGACGGACGGAGCATGGACGACATTAAAAGCAGACTAGCATTGGCAAAAAGGGCATTCATGGCCAAGAGAAGTCTACCAATAGCAAATAGGCCTTAACTGTAAGAACAAATTTCTGAAAATGAATGTTTGGAGGACAGCTTTGAATGGTAGTGAAACATGGGCTCTGGGAAAACCGGAACAAAAGAGAATTGACGCATTTGCGATTTGGGGCTGCAGACGAATGTTGAAAATCAGGTGGACTGATAAGGTAAGGTATGAGGAGGTTCTGCGCAGTATCGGAGAGGAAAGAAATATTTGGAAAACACTGACAAGAAGAAGGCACAAGATGATAGAATATCTATTAAGACATCACGGAATAACTTCCGTGGTAAATAAATTCCATGGTATTAGAGGAAGTTGAAGAGACTAAAAACTGTAGAGGAAGACAGAGATTGGAAAACATTCAGCAAATAATTGTGGATGTAGGTTGCAAGTTTTGCTCTGACATGAAGGGGTTAGCACAGGAGAGGAATTCGTGGCTGGCTGCATCAAACCAGTCAGAAGCCTGATGACTCCCGCCCACCATTCATGAACGGAACAGATTTTTTTTCTTTGTCTAGTAACTTTTATTGTTATCTTATGTATTTTAGATGGTTAATTAAATAGTTTAGATTTGTGACACGTAGGTTTTGCCACAACAAAGCACCAAAGGGATAATGAAAAAGATAACAAATGATAAACATACGCATTAGTGATTTACAAAAACATGTCGTTCCATTTAACTTACGCGAAATCTCTCAGTTTCAATAGTCGTATTCCCAGTTGGATGTTTATTGTGGCTGGATGTTCTCGGGAAGCTGATACCATGTAGAGAGATGCATGACCAAATAGTATCGGGACTTCGATAAGTGGACATTCATTTGGGATGTGGCCACCTTTCGCCTTTATGATAGCTTGAACTTTACTGTTGACACTTTCAGTGACACTTCTGAATGTCTGTGGAGGAATGGAAGCCCGTTTTCCTGAAGAACCGAAACTAGATATAATAGTGGTTACTGGGATCTGGGACGAAGTCGATGTTGTAATTCATAGCAAAGCTGTTCCATTGGTTTCAGGGTGGCACTATGGGCAAACAAGTCCACGTCCACAAATCACAGTCTCATAGATGCCGCAGTACGATGGAGTTCATTGTTATGCTGATACATACACTATTGGCCATTAAAATTGCTACACCAAGAAGAAATGCAGATGATAAACGGGTATTCATTGGACATATACATTATACTAGAACGGACATGTGATTACATTTTCACACAATTTGGGTGCATAGACCCTGAGAAATCAGTATCCAGAACAGCCACCTCTGGCCGTAATAACGGCTTTGATATGCCTGGACATTGAGTCAAACAGAGCTTGGATGGCGTGTACAGGTACAGCTGCCCAAGCAGCTTCAACACGATACCACAGTTCATCAAGAGTAGTGACTGGCGTGTTGTGACGAGCCAGTTGCTCGGCCACCATTCACCAGACGTTTTCAGTTGGTGAGAGATCTGGAGAATGTGCTGGCCAGAGCAGCAGTCGAACAACTCCCGTATCCAGAAAGGCCCGTACAGGACCTGCAACATGCAGTCGTGCATTATCCTGTTGAAATGTAGAGTTTCGCAGGGATCGAATGAAGGGTAGAGCCACGGGTCGTAACACATCTGAAATGTAACGTCCACTGTTCAAAGTGCCGTCAATGCGAACAAGAAGTGACCGAGACGTGTAAGCAATGGCACCCCATGCTATCACGCCTGGTGATACACCAGTACGGCGATGACGAATACACGCTTCCAATGTGCGTTCACCGCGATGTCGGCAAACATGGATGCGACCATCATGATGCTGTAAACAGAACCTGGATTCATCCGAGAAAATGACGTTTTGCCATTCGTGCACACAGGTTCGTCGTTGAGTATACAATCGCAGGCGCTCCTGTCTGTGATGCAGCGTCAAGGGTAACCGCAGCCATGGTCTCCGGGCTGATTATCCATGCTGCTGCAATCGTCATCGAACTGTTCGTGCAGATGGTTGTTGTCTTGCAAACGTTCCCATCTGTTGACTCAGTGATCGAGACGTGGCTGCATGATCCGTTACAGCCATGCGGATAAGATGCCTGTCATCTCGACTGCTAGCGATACGAGACCGTTGGGATCCAGCACGGCGTTCCGTATTACCCTCCAGAACCCACTGATTCCATACTCTGCTAACAGTCATTGGATCTCGACCAACGCGTGCAGCAATGTCGGGATGCGATAAACCGCAATCGCGATAGACTACAATCCGACCTTTATCAAAGTCGGAAACGTGATGGTATCCATTTCTCCTCCATACACGAGGCATCACAACAACGTTTCACCAGGCAACGCCGATCAATTGCTGTTTGTGTATGAGAAATCGGTTGGAAAGTTTCCTCATGTCAGCATGTTGTAGGTGTCACCACCGGCGCCAACCTTGTGTGAATGCTCTGAAAAGCTAATCATTTGCACATGACAGCATCTTCTTCCTGTCGGTTAAATTTCGCGTCTGTAGCACATCTTCGTGGTGAAGCAATTTTAATGGCCAGTATTGTACATACATTCACAGTAGAAGAGCTCTTCTACTTTACACAGCTTACAAAGCTACAAAACGTGTGCATATCCTTCCACATTTTAAGTTTTCTTAAATCCAGTTAGGGGACCACACTCCAACGACGAAAAACACCCTCATAACGTAACAGCACCTCATTAGTTCTTATTGGCACGTAACCAGAATCCTTACCTCTGACTGCCACGGTGTATAGTGTGATTCATAACTCTAAATCATTCGTTTCCAGTCACCCACTGTCCAGTGGCGTCGCCGCTTGCGCCATCTCAAGCGTAAGGAAACACTGAGTACAGAAATGTGTGGCTTACGAGGAACTGTTCGACCATTGCACCCCATTCTTTTTAACTTCCTACGCAACTAATTGTGCTATAGAACTTTGGAACTGACGAGTGATTCCTTCCGCTGATTTCTTGCAATTTTTTTTAAAAAACACCCCCCCCCCCATTTCGAAAAAAGACCCCTCACAATGTTCCGCTGTCCCCGATCGTCGGTACATGAGGTCTGCCTGGGCTTGGTTTAGCTGCGGTTGTTCCTTCACCTCTCCACTTCACATTCTCATCACCAACAGTCAATTTGGCAGCTTTAGAAAGGTTTAAGGGTCTCTAATGGATGTGTTACTCAAATAACAAGCAGTGACTAAGCCACGTTCGGTTTCACTGAGCTCTCCTACGCGATCTATTCCGCTAATTATTGCTTCTCACTGATAATACAATACACCCCACCTTGTCTTATGAGAACAGGTCCGTCTTTTCTTCACGTATAATGATCAGTCTCTCACTACATAGTGGTGGCAGAGCACACTAAGGTGACAAAAGTCGTGTGATATCGATATGCACATTTACATATGTCTGTAGTGAGGCGTATACAAGGTATGAAAGGGCAGTGCATTGGCGAAGCTGTCATCTGTACTCAGATGATTCATGCGAATAGGTTTCGGACGTGATTGCGACCGCACTACGGGAATTAACAGATTTTCAACGCCTAGTGATAGTTGGAGCTAGACGCATGTAACATTCCATTTCGGAAACTGGGAATTCATCATTTCGAGATCCACAATGTCGAAAGTGTGCCGAGAATACTAAATTTCAGGCATTACCTCTCACCACGGACAACGTTGTGGCCGACGGCCTTCACTTAACGACCGAGAGCTGCGGCGTTTGCGTCAGTGCTATCAGACAAGCAACACTACGTCAAATAACAGCAGAAATCAGTGTGTGACGTACGGCGAACGTGTCCGTTATGACAGTGCAGCGGAATCTGGCGTTAACGGGCCATGGCAGCAGACGACCGAGGCGAGTGGCTTTACTTACTGCACAACGTCGTCTGCAGCGCCTCCCCTGGCCCCGTGGCCACACCGGCTATACAGCAGGACATGATAGAGCGATCAGTTCGTGCACAACTTCCTGCACCGACTACATTTCCATAATTACGGACAGCTATAGAGAAACCATTGCCCCATATATCTGCAGGCGACTTCCGACGGCTTTGTGAGTCCAAGACACGTCGATTTGCTACAGTACGCCGGTAAAAAAGTCCTTCACGATATTAGGATGTTTCCCATTACTTTCGTGACCTCAGTGTACGTCTACCACTTTTTATTGGTCGGCATCGTCTCGTTTACAACCTTTTACCAGGTGCTGCGGACTTAATGTAGTAAGAAGTTCTCCCAGCTCTTCAAAAACTTCGGCTCTTTGGTATTCCTGAGTGTGTTGCCTCTGACAGAGTAGTATAATGCCTGTGCACGCCCAGTTATGCAACTCTTCAGTATAACGTACTCTCGCATGTGATCGAATCTAAATCGAACGTTTGTGTTGTCCATGAGCGCTACTGCCAACTCTGGTCTGTATTTTGTCAAACAAGGCTACTGTAGGGCAAGAAAGATTGTTTTCTGTGGTTATGGGTGTCCTATGTATCAATGGGCCACCACACATTAGCAAAAAGACAATCAGGCCGTGTCTTCCTTCTGGTTTTATAGCGTATGCGTTGTATGCCACCTTAAAGTATGTCTCCACGCAACAGTAGTCAGCAGACTGGTTGTATTATTATCCGCTTCAGTTCTGTGGTAGGGGATTACATTTTTGGCCACGTACCAATATTTTGACAGAAAAAATGTGTTTACTAGCTTTACATTTTCTGTCAATGTCACGGTTCTCCTTGCAGCTGTTCTCTTTTGTACCACATACCACAATGTGCATTCGCGAAGTATAGATGTAGAACCTGTAAGAATGATTGCATATAATCATTCGGCCAATGACCTGGCAAGTGTTGACGTTTCATTATCGTAGCATGGCTGTCACCTGGCGCTCGTGTTTCGTTACGTCATTCATGTGGCGAAGCAGCCTGTTCGGAGTGACACGCCACAGCCGGTGAGGGCAGCGCAGCCGACTGCCTAATGAAACGCAGCCAGCCGCGAACGAGCGATAACCGCGCCCGTGGTTAACGTTATCGTACAAGACGTCAACTCACGCCGCCTTCCAGGAGCGCCGTGAATCAGGCCACTGTGCGAGGATCGTTCCGAAACTAATGCCTCCTATTTTTTTGTGGTGACGTTGGATGTCGGCGTCAGATATCGTTGGTGTAATGCTAATGCTTGAACCCTCCTCTTTCCGTTGTTCTGCGGCGGTTGGCGGCAGCAGAGGAGTGTCCCAAAATGGAGTTTGATATGGATGCGCGTATAAAACAACGATGTGTGATTGAATTCCTCACCGCTGAAGAAATTGCGTCGGTTGATATCCATCGGCGCTTGCTGAAGGTGTATGAATGCAATACAATAGAAGTGCGCATTGTGAGGCGATGAGCACGGCATTTTCAAGTTGGTGAAAATGCTGTGCATGACAAGTTACGGCCCGGTCGACCCTGCACACCTGTCGTCCCTCGCAATGAAGAGCGTCTTTGTGAACTCACCAGCACCGATCGGCATTAGTTTCATTAGTTTTTTAAAAAAATATTGACACAAAGTATTACTACGAGAGACTGCTGAAAAGTAATTCCTCCGAATTTTTCATGTGAAAGTTCTTAAGACTTTTTATGTAGAAGAAACGTTACTAACGTTTTTCATCTTTATTCTTCATGTTTACATATCTGCAGCCCTCCGACGGTAGCATGCCAGAATTGTGAAATGTAAGATGGCGGTGCATGAGAAACAGCTTACAGAAAATGAGTTTCGAATTTGAAGAGTTCGTCCACGCATGGAGCACCTTCTCCTTCAGTACGACAATGCTAGACCACACACGAGTGCTGTGACTGCTACACCGATCCGACCGTTCATTTGGTTCACTTTTGTCGATCATCCGCCATACAGCATACAGTCCCGACTTGGGCCCATCCGATTTTCATCTGTTTGCAAAACTTAAAGAATATCTTTGAGGAACTCACTCTGATAGGATGAAGCGGTGCAATCATAGGTGAGGTAGTGGCTCTGTCAACAAAGTCAAACATTGTACAGTGAATGTATCAACGAAGGTGTATCCCCTTAGGAGAAATGCTTTCGAAGCCAGGGCGACTAAGATGAGGAACAAATATGTCGACATGGAGAATAAAGAAGTAGAATGTTAATAACATTTGTTTTATTTAAAAAGCTTTAGGAATTCTCACATAAAAACCACGGAGGAACAATACGTTTCACCACGCCGTCGTATATGGTTCAACTTACTGTAACTCTGCTTTAGAAATTTTATAAAGTAAAGTTACTTCTCTACTTTAAGAATCACCATTATTGTGGAACCAGTGAGGAGTTAGAAAATTTTACTACTAACAGAGGTACAAAAATGGGCGGTAGGTAAAAAGAGGTTGATTGACCCTTTTCTGGATGATCTCTCCGTTTTTTTTTAGTAGTCGTGTTTTTTGGTTATACGTTTGCTACTGTTCACTAATCTCTCCTCATTTTTAGATCAATCTCATCTAGAACAGTTTCTATAGATCTCAAATATTTCATTTTGTACGCGTCTTTTCTCTCTCCCTCTCTCATTATCGATGACTCACTTCCATAAAGTAGCATAAGGATGGTCATTCCATTACAGAACATGAGCTGGGTGTCCTTCTGTGTTTCGTTCTTTAATGTTATTCTTATGATACCGCATATATGTGTCTTCTGCTGATGGTATTGCTAAAATATATTTAGTCAGTCGTCTTTGATAATATCCTACAATCCTGTAGTAGCCCTATTCCAAACTTCTCATTGTCTTTTCCCTCTTTGTGCTCTGTACCGTATCTCTTCCACATAGCCAAAACAATAATTTTAGTAACAACTACCATGCCACTTCCCTGCAGACTCGTGCGTATCAAACAATTCTCGTTTTTTCATGAACTGTTACATAGAGTATTTGTGATCGCAGTCCTCTGGAATCCAAGTATTTTTATGTATTTCTTTTCCGCGTTAAAATGTATTTTGTAGCTAAGGTTTGCTACATTGTTCTTAAGGCGTGCTTCTGCATAATTTCCTACCACGTTTTCTGTTTCCATATTCCCTAGTCTTGCGATTAAATCTTTTGCCAGAATTAAATTGTCTGCTTTATTTGTTTTGTCTAATTGAGCCTGCAGTGTGTGAAAGAAATGCTCTGCATCTTCTTCCCTTCCTTTTTCTGGTGAATATAGTCCAATCAGGGTAAATATCATCTTCCAGTCTTAAATCGAGCACCAATTATTCTCTGATTTACATCTATGTAGCATGTGCGAGGCCTCTCCCACTTCTTATCTATTAATATTCCAATTCCATCACTTGTCCAGTTCTGCTGTTCTACGCCGCTATATGTCAGCATGTACTCAATCCACATTTTGGTGCCTTTCAATTTTTTTCTTAGTTTCACTAATATCTGTCATATTTATGTTTTTAGAGTTTAACTATCTTTCTGATACAAGAGCCATCATGTTAAGACCGCTTACATTCCATTCGGCAGTCTTCGCTGTATTTATTCCGTCAATTTTGTTTACCTTTTGTCTTGCCTTGGTTGTTGCCATTAGATCCGTCCGCCTTTTTCCTATGAAACTTATGAGCGTTCATAGGAGTATCAAACACAGAAACATAAAGCTGTGTCTAATGACATACTTTTGATATTTTTACTGCACTTCTTACTAATAACACAGAACTGACTATACAGCTCAGTTTGAAAGACCAAAATTGCCGTTACGTTAGAGTTTGGGAAAATATTTTCAAAATTTTGCTTTGCTGCGAAGATGAACCTAGTTTTTCTCCGTCAAATGCCACAAACGTTTTATGAATCGAGATTCATCTCAAAATGCCACCTGTCGCCACTCGTTGGACGTCCAGGTGCAGTATAGGTGTGAAAATTCCAGGTTTCGTCGATGAACAGCAGTCAGCATGGGTGCGCGAAACAGGCGTCTGCTGCGGAGGCCCATGCGCAGCAACGTTCAAATGGTTCAATTGGCTCTGAGCACTATGGGACAACATCGAGGTCATCAGTCCCTTTAGAACTTAGAGCTACTTAAACCTAACTAACCAAGGGACAATACACACATCCATGCGCGAGGCAGGATTCGAACCTGCGACCGTAGCGGTCGCGTGGTTCCAGACTGAAGCGCCTAGAACCGATCGGTCACACCGGCCGGCGCAGCAACGTTCGCTGAACGGTTTTCAAGAGACACTGTTGGTAGCCACTTGGTTCATTTGATCGGTCAGCTGCTCCCCAGTTGCACGTACATTCGCCCGTACATATCACCGCATCCGTCTTTAACCCCTGTCTTCTATGGCCACTGGTGCACCACATTTGCCTTAACACCGGCTTTGGAAGCGCCATTTTGCCACGCACGGTATGCTTTAACCACGGTGAACAGTTTACAGATTTAGCCGTTTCGGAATTGCTTCCACCCTTGGACGTAAAGCCAGTTAACATGCCCTTTTGGACGTCAGATAAATCGCTCCGTTTCCGCTTTACGACAACGACTGCAAAGTTTTCTACGTCCCCCGACATGCTTTATGTTACCTCCTCTGCTGGTGCTGCTGCCTGCCGTCTGTGAGTTGTTATTGCAAGTTGACGTCGAAACAGGCTGTAGTCACGTTAATGTGACGGGGCCGTGTAACACTGACGATCTCTTCGCCATTTTAATTTTCCTTCTTTTATTACCCTATTTTAGTGCACGAGAAAAACCTTTGAATGGCTCAGTGCAAGCCATTCTTTCTGCAATATCTCATCCAGTCGTTGCCATCACGCTATGGGGCACACGTTACTCTGCTTATAGTAAAGCGATTTTAGTTACTTTTGGGTCGCCTTTCGTATGCACAAATGTTTTTTAATATCCCGAGATAACTCTGGGCTACCAAAAACGGCCGCTTAAATGCACAGTCTTGAGTAAAACACTACTGATCACGTATAGTACTGTGAGACATTAATTACTATTCGTTCCTCAGCACCTTTGGCTATATGTTTCTCATTCCCAGAGTTGTTGTTGTGGTCTTCAGTCCTGAGACTGGTTTGATGCAGCTCTCCATGCTACTCTATCCTGTGCAAGCTTCTTTATCTCCCAGTACCTACTGCAACCTACATCCTTCTGAATCTGCTTAGTGTATTCATCTCTTGGTCTCCCTCTACGATTTTTACCCTCCACGCTGCTCTCCAATACTAAATTGGTGATCCCTTGATGCCTCAAAACATGTCCTACCAACCGATCCCTTCTTCTAGTCAAGTTGTGCCACAAACTTCTCTTCTCCCCAATCCTATTCAATACCTCCTCATTAGTTACGTGATCGGCTCACCTTATCTTCAGCATTCTTCTGTAGCACCACATTTCGAAAGCTTCTATTCTCTTCTTGTCCAAACTATTTATCGTCCATGTTTCACTTCCATACATGGCTACACTCCATACAAATACTTTCAGAAACGACTTCCTGACACTTAAATCTATACTCGATGTTAACAAATTTCTCTTCTTCAGAAACGATTTCCTTGCCATTGCCAGTCTACATTTTATATCCTCTCTACTTCGACCATCATCAGTTATTTTACTCCCTAAATAGCAAAACTCCTTTACTACTTTAATTGTCTCATTTCCTAATCTAATTCCCTCAGCATCACCAGATTTAATTTGACTACATTCCATTATCCTCGTTTTGCTTTTGTTGATGTTCATCTTATATCCTCCTTTCAAGACACTGTTCATTCTGTTCAACTGATCTTCCAAGTCCTTTGCTGTCTCTGACAGAATTACAATGTCATCGGCGAACCTCAAAGTTTTTACTTCTTCTCCATGAATTTTAATACCTACTCCGAATTTTTCTTTTGTTTCCTTTACTGCTTGCTCAATATACAGATTGAATAACATCGGGGAGAGGCTACAACCCTGTCTCACTCCTTTCCCAACCACTGCTTCCCTTTCATGCCCCTCGACTCTTATAACTGCCATCTGGTTTCTGTACAAATTGTAAATAGCCTTTCGCTCCCTGTATTTTACCCCTGCCACCTTCAGAATTCCCAGAGTACAAACAGCTAAATAAAGATATGAACACTATACCTGGACCAGGTTTTGTGTTGTTTGAGACAACACTAGACTCGAATTCGTGTGGAGCGTATACGAAGTCCTCGTCCAGCAGTCTAGAATTACACTGGATTTGCTTAACGCGCCAGTTAGTAATTTTTTAAAGCCATCCTTATCCAATTCGAGGATCTGCTCTGCCCCTAATGCCGTTGACGTTGACGGCATGTTAAGACGTAATGTCCTTATGAGTTGGTACTTCGAATAATTTCGAAATTTGTCTTTTTTTTTTTTTCAGCCCTGTAGATCAAGTGATAAGAGAAATTTTGTTCAGTTTGCGTACCTATGAAGAAGTCATGTTATCCTACATTCCCTGGGAGCAGGAAATGAAACCATAATACTTTTTTTAGTCATCAGTGCGGCCCGCAATGAATTCCTTCGCGTGCGAAACTCTTCATCTCAGAGTAGCACTTGCACCATACTTCCTAAATTATTTGTTGGGTGTATTCCAATCTTTGACTTCTCCTACAATTTTTACCCTCTACCGCTCAATCTAATGGCATGGAGGTCATTTCTTGATGTCGTAACCGATGTCCTGCCATCCTGTCGCTTCTTCTTGTCAGCGTTTTCCATATATTCCTTTCATCGACGATTTTGTGCATAACGTCATCATTCCTTACCTTATCAGCCCACCTAATTCTCAACATTCGACTGTAGCACCACGTCTCTGATGCTTCGATTCGCTCCTGCTCCGATTTTCACCCAGTCCATGTTTCACTACCTTACGACCCTGTGCTCCAAACATACATTCTCAGAATTTTCTTCCTCAGATTAAGGCCTGTGTTTCATACTAGCAAGTTTCCCTTGACCAGGAATGTGCTGTCTGTCCGTGCCAGTCTGCTTTTCGTGTCCTCCTTTCTCCATCCATCATGAATCATTTTGGTGCCTAGGTAGCAGAATTCCTTAACTTCATCTACTTAGTGATCACCAATTACGATGTTAAGTTGCTACTGCTCATTATTTTCGTATTTCTTTTGTTTTCTCTCAGTTCATATTCTGTACTCATTAGACTGTTAATTCCATTCTATACACCCTGTAATTCTTCTTCAGTTTCACTGAGGATAGTAATATCATCTTATCATTGATATCCTTTCACCTTGAATTTCAATCCCACTCTTGAACTTTTCTTTTATTTTCGTCTTTGCTTCTTCGACGTACAGGTTGAGTAGTAGTCTTACACCTTTTTTAATTCGAGCACTTCGTTCTTGGTCTTCCACTTATTGTTCCCTCTTCTACATATAGTATATTACCTGCCTTTTTCCTATATCTTATACCTACTTTTCCACGAATTTCGAACATTTTGCACCATTTTAAATTTGAGAACGGTCTTTCCAGGTCGACAAATCCTATGAACGTGTCTTGATTTTTCTTAAGTCTTGCTATCATTATCAGCCGCAACGTCACAATGGCTACTCTGGTGCCTTTACCTTTCCTAAAGCCGAACTGATCGTCATCTAGCAAATCCTTCATTTTCTTTTCCATTCTTCTGCATACTGTTCTATCAGCAACTTGTTGCGTTGATTCGCGCACTTCTAGTTTATTGCGATCTTCGAAATTGCGTAGATGATATTTTTCCAAAAGTCTGATGGTATATCACCAGTCTCATACATTCTACACATCAACTTGAGTAACCCTTTTGTTGTCACTTCCCCCATATGATTTTAGAAATTCCGATCTAATGTTATCCATCCCTTCTATCTGATTTGATCATAATTCGCCCAAAGCTCTTCTAAATTTTGATTCTAATACTGTCGACTCATGTTCTTTCTTCCATCACGTAATCAGATTAGTACTCCCCATCACATAGGCATTCAATGTACTCTTTCCACATATTCACTCTCTCCTCTACGTTTCACCATTGCACTCTTAATATTACCGCCCTTGCATTTAACGGTACCGAAAGTTGTTTTCCAATACGCTGATTCAGTCCTTCCAACAACCAATTCTTTTTGGACCTCTTCACATTTTTCATGCAAGCAGTTCGCCTTGGCTGACCTGCACTTCCTGTTTACACTATGTGATTAAAAGTATCCCGACACCTGGCTGAAAATGACTTACAAGTTCGTGTCGCACTCCATCGGTAATGCTGGAATTCAATACGGTATTGGCCCACCCTTAGCCTCGATGACAGCTTCCACTCTCGCAGCCATACATTCAATAAGGTGCTGGAAGGTGTCTTGGGGAATGGCAGCCCATTTTTCACGGAGTGCTACACTGAGGAGAGGTATCGATGTCGGTCGGTGAGGCCGGCACGATGTCAGCGTTCCAAAACATCCCAAAGGTGGTATACAGGATTCAGGTCAGGTCTCTGTGCAGGCCAGTCCATTACAGAGATGTTATTGTGGTGTAACCACTCCGCCACAGGCCATGGATTATGAACAGGTGCTCGATCGTGTTAAAAGATGCAATCGCCATCCCCGAATTGCACTTCAACAGTGAGAACCAACAAGGTGCTTAAATCATCAATGTAGGCGTTTGCTGTGATAGTGCCACGCAAAACAACAACGGGTACAAGGCCCTCCATGAAAAACACAACCACACTATAACACCACCGCCTCCGAATTTTGCTGTTGGCAATACACACGCTGGTATATGACGTTCACCGGGCATTATGTATGCCCACACCCTGACATTGGATCGACACATTGTATACCATGATTCGTCACTCCATACAAAGTTTTTCCACTGTTCAATCGTCCAATGTTTACGCTCCTCACATCAAGTGAGGCGTCAGTTTGGCATTAACCGGCGCGATGTGTGGCTTATGAGCAGTCGCTCCACGTTGAAATCCAAGTTTTCTCACCTCTTGCCTCACTGTCATAGTACTTGCAGTGGATCCTGTTGCATTTTGGAATTCCCGTGTGACGGTCTGGATAGATTCTACCTATTACACATTACGACCCTCTTCAACTGTCGGCGGTCTCTGTCAGTCAGCAAACGAGATCGGCCTGTACGCTTTTGTGCTGTACGTGTCCCTTCACGTTTCCACTTCACTATCACTTGGGAAACAATCGACCGAGGGATGTTCAGGAGGGTGGAAATCTCGCGTACAGACGTATGACACAACTGACACCCAGTCACCTGACCACGTTCGAAGTCCGTGAGTTCCTCTGAGCGCCCCATTCTGCTGTCTCTCTATGTCTAATGACTACTGAGGTCGCTGATATGGAGTACCTGGCAGTAGGTGGCAGCACAATGCACCTAATATGAAAAACTTATGTTTTGGGGGGTGTCAGGATACTTTTGATCACATATCACATAGTGTATTTCATTTCTTAGTGACTTGTATCTCAGTAATCCTGAATTTCCCTGAACATTTTGTACATCCTTTTGTCTTCGATTAGCTTAAATATTTTTTCTGTTACCCATGGTTTCCTCTCAGTTTTCTTCCTTGTACCAACGTTTTTCCTTCCAATTTCTATGATTGCCTTTTTTAGAGATGTCCATTCCTCTTCAGCAGAACTGCTTACTGAGGTGTTCATTATATCTATAGCCTCAGAAACTTCAAGCGTACCTCTTCACTCTTTAGAACTTCCGTGTGCAACTTTTTTGTGCGTTGACTCTTCCTGACTAGCCTGTTAAACTTTAGCCTATCCTAATGAAGGTAAGAAAATAATTTTAATGTGAAATAAATAAAGATCATAACCAAAAGAAAGCTTCTTATTCGAATAAAGTACATCTGTGAAATCAAATTCTCTTGCTAGATAATTTCAACATCTTTCCGTAACGCCGTGCACTGAAACACAAATGTATCCACAAGATACAGTTCGTGCCTGTTCCACTCTTCGTGGGCTTCTCCCTTAAGGTCATCCATTGTGTGATTAGAGTCTCTGTGAAGATGTACAGTGAGTTTTATCCGCTCTTAAATAGACTCAGTCGGACTGATGTGGACAGGTAGCGCAGACTGCTCCATTTTGTTGATTCCGTCTCCTAAAACGAAATGTTCATGAGGCGGATGCGGTGTGACCGTGCATGTCGTCTGTCGAATTCGGCAATGGAAGGGGCATCCAGTCCCATAACTGTGGAGTCCTCAAATCACCCCGATACTGGGGAGAGGAGGAGGAGGAGGAGATTAGTGTTTAACGTCCCGTCGACAACGAGGTCATTAGAGACGGAGCGCAAGCTCGGGTGAGGGAAGGATGGGGAAGGAAATCGGCCGTGCCCTTTCAAAGGAACCATCCCGGCATTTGCCTGAAGTGATTTAGGGAAATCACGGAAAACCTAAATCAGGATGGCCGGAGACGGGATTGAACCGTCGTCCTCCCGAATGAGAGTCCAGTGTGCTAACCACTGCGCCACCTCGCTCGGTCTGGAGATAGGCATTCAGCATCCGTACAGTAGATATTTCTGATCCGCCTTCATGCTGATCGCCTACAACTGCATACCTTCACATTCTTCTACGACCGAAAAAGTATACTACATGAACAGGCCGTCTTTTGTGAAAGAGTTAAAAATAGCATCCAAGGTATTGTTCCCATATACGTATAACCTACACCTAGAGACAGTAAAATTTCACGAAAACGGTGCCGCGAAAAATAAAGCGAAATTAAACGTTTTTAGCGAACTAATGCGATTTTAAGAGATATCGCGATATTTGTTATTTTGTCGTGTAAAAATGTAATGTCAGATGGCGGTTTCTAATATTCTGAACTGATAGTTATTGAATATTAAAATTGGGTTTTGTCTTCTAATCACTGCAAGCCTGAGGTTCGTGTCTAATCTCAAAATGACGATCAATTCCCGGGTAACGAACTTCGATATGACCACAAAAATAGCACCAAATTTGGCAAAAAGCAGCAAATGTGGCAAAAATTAACATCGAATTTGGGAAAAATCGACACCACATACTGGAAAAATACTACGAATTGGCAAATAAAACATTGAATTTGGAAAAAACTTAATTAAAAAACAATGTCTTATTTTGTAAAAGAAAATGCCGAAGCACCGATTTTGGCAAAAAATAAAACTGAATTCGACAAAAAAACATCGAGTTTAAGAAGAACGGTCAAAAAGGGACATCGAATGTGGCAAAAAGGAGCTCCGAATGTGTCAAGAAAGGACATCCAATTTCGAAAAAAATCACCGAATTTGGCGTGAAACAATTATGAATTCGAAAAAATAGCAACTAACATGCTAAAAATATCTACAAATCTGGCAAAAATAACTAAGAATTTGACAAAACATATCAGCGAATTTGCCATAAAATAACTCCGAATTTGGCTATAAAATAAAACGATTTTTTTCACTTCAGCAAGGAAAGAATGTGCAGATTAACTCCTTAAAAATGTAATTTTTTCTATAGAAAATAGCGCTAAAATATTTCAAATCCATGCAACCTTAAAGAAGGCATCAATTACACAAACATAAAAAAAAAATTTTGCATCACCTCGGTTCCGGGAGTCCGGAACCTGTACAGAAAATTAAATTAGAATAAAGATCAATATAAAAATCATTTGTACCTCTTTTTATTGCTCACGAAAACCACACATTGCATGTTGTATCTCCATACTGAGAGACCTTCAGCGGTGGTGGTCCAGATTGCTGTACATACCGGTACCTCTAATACCCAGTAGCACGTCCACCTGCATTGATGGATGCCTGTATTCGTCGTGATATACTATCCACAAGTTCATCAAGGCACTGTTGGTCCAGATTGTCCCACACCTCAGCGGCGATTCGACGTAGATCCCTCAGAGTGGTTGGTGGGTCACGTCGTCCTTTAACAGACCATTTCATTCTATCCCAGGCATGTTCGATAGGGTTCATGTCTGGAAAACATGCTGGCCACTCCAGTCAAGCGATGTCGTTATGCTGAAGAAAGTTATTCACAAGATGTGCGCACGATGGGGGCGCGAATTGTCATTCATGAAGGCGAACGCCTAGCCAATGTGCTGCCGATATGGTTTCACTATCGGTCGGAGAATGGCATTCACGTATCGTACAGTCGTTAAAGCGCCTTCAGATGGTTCAAATGGCTCTGAGCACTATGGGACTTAACATCTGAGGTCATCAGTCCCCTAGAACTTAGAACTACTTAAACCTAACTAGCCCAAGGACATCACACACATCCATGACCGAGGCAGGATTCGAACCTGCGACCGTAGCGGTCGCGCGGTTCCAGACTGAAGCGCCTCGAACCGCACAGCCACACCGGCCGGCGTTAGAGCGCCTTCCTTGAGCACCAGCGGCATACGTCGGCCCCACATAATGCCACCCCAAAACAGCAGGTAACCTCCATATTGCTGCACTCGCTGGACAGTGTCTCTAAGGCTTTCAGCCAAACACGTCTTCGACGATTGTCTGGTTGAAGGCATGTACGACACTCATCGGTGAAGAGAAAGTGATGCCACTCCTGAGCGGCCCATTCGCCGTGTTGTTGGGCCCATATGTACTGCAGTGCATGGTGTCGTGGTTGCAAAGATGGATCTTGCCATGGACGTCGGGAGTGAAGTTGCACATCATGCAGCCTATTGGCACAATTTGAGTCGTAACGCGAGTCCTGTGTCTGCACGAAAAGCATTATTCAACATGGTAGCAGGGTTCCTGCGAGCCATAATCCGTAGGTAGCGTTCATCCACTGCAGTAGTCGCCCTTGGCCGGCCTGTGCGAGGCCTGCCATCGACAGTTCCTGTCTCTCCGTATCTCCTCCATGTCCGAACAACATCGCTTTGGTTCCCTCCGAGACGCCTGGACACTTCCCTTGTTGAGAGACCTTCCTGGCGCAAAGTAACTATGCGGACGCGATCGAATCGCGCGGTATTGACCGTCTAGACATGGTTGAACAACAGACAACACGAGCTGTGTACCTCCATTCTGGTGGAATGACTGGAACTGATCGGCTGTCGGACTTCCTCCGTCTAATAGGCGCTGCTCATGCGTGGTTGTTTATGCCTTTGGGCGGGTTTAGTGACATCTCTGAACAGTCAAAGAGACTGTGTCTGCGATACTGTGATACAATATTCACAGTCATCGTCTATCTTGAGGAGTTCTGGGAACTGGGGTGATGCTAAACTTTTTTTGATGTGTGTAGTAAATACAGGGTGTTTCAAAAATGACCGGTATATATGAAACGGCAATAAAAACTAAACGAGCAGCGATAGAAATACACCGTTTGTTGCAATATGCTTGGGACAACAGTACATTTTCAGGCGGACAAACTTTCGAAATTACAGTAGTTACAATTTTCAACAACAGATGGCGCTGCAAGTGATGTGAAAGATATAGAAGACAATGCAGTCTGTGGGTGCGCTATTCTGTACGTCGTCTTTCTGCTGTAAGCGTGTGCTGTTCACAACGTGCAAGTGTACTGTGGACAACATGGTTTATTCCTTAGAACAGAGGATTTTTTTGGTGTTGGAATTCCACCGCCTAGAACACAGTGATGTTGCAACAAGAAGAAGTTTTCAACGGAGGTTTAATGTAACCAAAGGACCGAAAAGCGATACAATAAAGGATCTGTTTGAAAAATTTCAACGGACCGGGAATGTGACGGATGAACGTGCTGGAAAGGTAGGGCGACTGCGTACGGCAACCACAGAGGACAACACGCAGCTAGTGCAGCAGGTGATCCAACAGCGGCCTCAGGTTTCCGTTAGTCGTGTTGCAGCTGCGGTCCAAATGACGCCAACGTCCACGTATCGTCTCATGCGCCAGAGTTTACACCTTTATCCATACAAAATTCAAACGCGGCAACCCCTCAGCGCCGCTACCATTGCTGCACGAGAGACATTCGCTAACGATATAGTGCACAGGATTGATGACGGCGATATGCATGTGGGCAGCATTTGGTTTACTGACGAAGCTTATTTGTACCTGGACGGCTTCGTCAATAAACAGAACTCGCGCATATGGGGAACTGAAAAGCCCCATGTTGCAGTCCCCTCGTCCCTGCATCCTCAAAAAGTACTGGTCTGGGCCGCCATTTCTTCCAAAGGAATCATTGGCCCATTTTTCAGATCCGAAACGATTACTGCATCACGCTATCTGGACATTCTTCGTGAATTTGTGGCAGTACAAACTGCCTTAGATGGCACTGCGAACACCTCGTGGTTTATGCAAGATGGTGCCCGGCCACATCGCACGGCCGACGTCTTTAATTTCCTGAATGAATATTTCGATGATCGTGTGATTGCTTTGGGCTATCCGAAACATACAGGAGGCGGCGTGGATTGGCCTCCCTATTCGCCAGACATGAACCCCTGTGACTTCTTTCTGTGGGGACACTTGAAAGACCAGGTGTACCCCCAGAATCCAGAAACAATTGAACAGCTGAAGCAGTACATCTCATCTACATGTGAAGCCATTCCGCCATACACGTTGTCAAAGGTTTCGGGTAATATCATTCAGAGACTACGGCACATTATTGCTACGCATGGTGGATATGTGGAAAATATCGTACTATAGAGTTTCCCAGACCGCAGCGCCATCTGTTGTTGACAATTGTAACTACTGTAATTTCGAAAGTTTGTCTGCCTGAAAATGTACTGTTGTCCCAAGCATATTGTAACAAACGGTGTATTTCTATCGCTGCTCGTTTAGTTTGTATTGCCGTTTCAAATATACCGGTCATTTTTGAAACACCCTGTATGATTGAAACAGGAATAAGAGTAAATACTAGTGGGGCCGATGCTAACTGCGCCGTCCGGAGTATTTCGTGCAATAATCGCCGAAATTCAGTTTTTATCTGTGGAGCACAAGACCATCACACATATCCTGTCAAATTTGTTAGGAAACGCCGCAGTGAGTGAGGTAAGATATCATGAACGAACTAGTTTTCCTCATTAACGATAACCGAAAACTATTTCCACTTCTTATAAAATGTCTACAAGCGACCCTGAGAAGCGATACGTAAGATGTGCATATTAGTAGGTTTTTTTTGCTCATCTGCGTTTATGTTCTCTCTATACGCGAGTTCGTTAAACATCTCTAGTAATCCGACCTGTGTACACTTTACAGATTTTCGATCGGTTCGTGCCATTGCTTTTATAAGTGCCCGACTGCAAATATTTATTCGTCCCTTGTCAAACAATTTGGCGCACAGGATGCCTTAATGCTTTAAATGCGCTAAACGCAACTTTTATGTTATATTTACAAAAATAACGTTCAGTTTTCTTCGATGACACCACAACATGTCATGTTTGCAAATCTCTAGTGTTCCGTATTAAAGTTCTCATGCTCTTACGCCGTATCCTGTTGTACACACCGTCCGTCCAAAAAGTTCCGAAACCGAGTTTATTCCTGGAGTACAAGCGATGCCAGCGCAGTAACTAGGGTGGCAGCCTGAACTGTCAACCGCAAACAACCGATATGCATTGCCAGTCGGTTGTGAGCGCTTGTGTTAGGTAGTAGACATGCAACCACAGCATGTCAACGTTGCTATGTCAGCAATCGCAGTGGAACAACATTTCTAAATCAAGTGTGCAAGACGTTCTCCAGAATGTTTTGAAGAAGATAAAAGTGTGTGGAAAGTTTATCCCGCACATCTAGACTCCCGAACAAAAAACAACGACACATGGACCTCTGCCGCGACCTGATTGAAATGCAAAATGAGGACAATTATTTTCTTAAGAAACGTCACGGTTGACGAGACTTGGTGTTATCGATACGACCCTACCTCAAAACGACAAAGTGCAGAAATTCACGTAAGGAGACAACACTTTGACGACATAATCGATATTCAAGATTACGTGTCGTGCGAGCTGAACAGCATCCAAGAGAAGAACAAAACGACGAAGTTCACACAATAGGACAATGCTTTGACGACATAAGTGCCACCCAAGCCAATGTGACACAGTAGTGGACAATGTGACATCACGTAAAAGAAGTACTTTTCTAAAATATTCGCGTGGTTGTACCAACGCTCTGTGCGTTGTGCTCAAGTGGGGTGAGACTCTGTAGAACAGCTCAAGCACTAAAACCACACCTCGTTCTTCTATTTTTTGTTAAACCAATCTTAAGACTGTTTGGACTGAAAGGGTGTGTATTGTACAGGTGATTTCACATGTCCACTCGATACGGCAATTTATCTCCAAATGTAGAGAGCTTTCGAAACATCTTCCTGCAATGTCGGTAAACGCCTCTTTCGCTGCATTTCTATATCAAAGTGGATAGCGTGTCGGACCCCGTTAGCTGAATGGTCGACATCTTTATAACGATTTTAGTTCTTTATATACACTACTGCCCATTAAAATTGCTACACCAAGAAGAAATGCAGATGATAAACGGGTATTCATTAAAAAATTGTCTGCGCGACATAATGTCAATCCTAAGGACCCAGGTTCAATTCCCGGCTAGGTCGGAAATTTTCTCCGCTCAGGGACTGGGTGTGGTGTTGTCCAAATCGTCATCATTTCATCCCCATCGAGGCGCAAGTGGCCGAAGTGGCGTCAAATCTAAACGGTCTACCCGACGGGAGGCCCTAGTCACACGACATTTACATTTTAATGGGTGGCGTGATGCTGTCCTTCTGATTTTCTAGAAAGGATCCATTATTTAGTTTTCTTCTTATGCGGCCTTGAGCGTCAGTTCGGAGAACGCTATACGAGGTGTAATCAAGAAGCAACGGGAATTTTTGTTTTTCTTAACGAGTATTCATTTATTGGTTCAAATGGCTCTGAGCACAATGGGACTTAACTTCTGAGGTCATCAGTCCCCTAGAACTTAGAACTACTTGAACCTAACTGACCTAAGGACATCACACACACCCATGCCCGTAGCGGTCGCGTGGTTCCAGACTGTAGCGCCTAGAACCGCTCGGCCACCCCGGCCGGCTATACATTTATTAATCGACATCAACTTTGTCTCCTGCAAAGTAATCTCCTTAAAATATAGCACAATCGTGCCAGCGCTTTTTATTGGAAGCACTTCTGGAAACACTTCTCCTTATGACGTTCAGCTCCTTCAGCGATTCTGATTTCGTCTCATCGACAGTGGCAAAACGACGTCCTTTCATGGTCCTCTTCAGCCTCGGGAATAGAAAGACAACGCAATGGGCCATGTCCGTTGCTCAGGCAACATAACAATTTAGATTTTTTTCCAAAACATCACGAACGAGCATTGAGATGCGAGCTGTAGCATTACCGTGATGCAATTTCTGCGGGTGGTTTTGTCACAATTCAGGTCGTTTTCTTCGGGTTGCTTCGTGACCGTGTGACCATAAGGTAGGAACTCTTAATGCACTATCTGATTTAGTCGGAGAAAACAGTAAGAAGAACCTTCACATGTGACAGAACTTGTCCAACTTTTTACGGTCTAGGCTCTTCAGACAGTTTCCACTGGGACGATTGGGTCTTAGTTTCGACGTCATATCCGTGTACCAATGTTTCGCCAGCTTTTATAACCTTCTTTAAAAGTTCTGAATCGTTGTCGACTTGATTTATCAGTTCCTGAACGACGTCGTTTATGACCGAAATTCAACATTTTCAGGACAAACTTTGCTGCTACACTTTCCATGCCCAAAACATTTGAAATATTGCTTGCATGAGTCAAAAGATGTACCGACATTATCAGCATCCTCTCTGATGGTGATTCGGCAATTTTGCAGAACCAATTGCTTTGTTTTTTCCATATCGCGATCTGTAACTGGTGTGCTAGGGCGTACATACAGATGAGAATCTTAATTGGAAAATTCATATTTTGGATCTTCCAAAGCGACTAGGTTCAGCAACTTTTGCAATCAGAATAATTGCCAATTTTGAGGATATAGAAACTAGAAAGCTAACATACTTTGCATACTTTCGCTCTCTGATGTCATACGGAATAATAGTTTGGGCTAACTCAACACTTAGACAAAAAGTATTCACTGCTCAAAAGAAAGTGGTTAGAATAATGTGTGGGGTTTTTAATCGCACGTCTTGTAGGCGTCTTTTTAAAATATTGGAAATTCTTACAACAACCTCACAGTACATTTACTCAATAATAAAATTTGCTCTAAATAACATGGGCCAGTTTAAAAACAACAGTGACATTCATGATTATAATACCAGAAAAAAGAAAGACTTACACTATCCTTTACTCAACCTATCTTTGGCACAGAAAGGGGTAAAATATGCTGCTATAAAAATTTTGGACAAATTACCAGATGAAATAAAATGTCTGACAGACATCAGCAATAGCTTCAAAAATAAATTGAAATCCTATCTCGTTGACAACTCCTTCTATACCATAGACGAATTCTTGAATAACAATAAATAAATCTTTTAATATAGTATACGCATGTGGTGCCATTTAAGGGAATGAGGTAAATAATAGAAACATTAACACGGTACTTTATATATTAAAAAATCTTGTATGATATGTGCATTTCTTGTGCACTTAACACATTCCACATCATAACGGCTTCCGTACCGTGCGACTGATCAATGGAACACGCAACCAACTAACTAACTAACTAACCGGGCGGTCGTCGTCTTCAAAGTATTCTCGCCCCGATATGAATCGTTTATACCACTCGTAAAATCTTGTCATAACCGTAGTAGATTCGCCAAAAGCCATAGTCAACATCTCGATTGCGGTGCTGCCCTTTGAGTGACTTTTAAAGCAAAATTTAATGGAAATCCTTTGATACAACTTTTCTGAAAGAAAAAATTCGCCGAGAACTCAAAAACTCGCATCACCTTTTCGACTGTCAACAATAAAGTACATACTCGAAACAGGTGAAAATATAAACGCACGTCAGGAGCATGGCTATAACAAGATAAAAAAATTAAAGCTGTGATGCATGAAGCCCGTGAAATCAAAAAAATCCCGTTACTTTTTGATCACACCTCGTAATTTTTGCGAGATTGATTCCATACCGTATTCCCTTGATGTGTGGCGCAGGTGCGATGCAATGGTCTACATATTGCAGACCATTCATCTCTGGAAACAGTTTCGTTTCACCTGTTGATTCACAGCTGCCGCGTGCTGCGTGTAGGCACTGTGATGAACGACGCAAGCAGGCCCACATATTTGTACGGCGCTCCTGGCATCTGCTGCTGTTGTAGCTGTGCTGGGTGGGAGGGGGGCGGGCGACGTTCGTTTTGACGTACGATGCCGCCTGCGGCAGGCGTCGGTGATATTTCGTGACACTTTACAACCAGAAGGAATAGCCGTCTTTTACTGCGGACTTGATGCCAATATGACGGCAATATTTCCTCCGACTTGTGTATCGAAGTAACTGGATACGTCCCATCCTGGGGCACGAGATACATGTATCATGTAGCGTAGTCGTACCATACAAATGATGAAGGCATCCTCTTGCGTAAAATATTCCGGAGGTAAAATACTCCCCCATTCGGATCTCCGGGTGGGGACTCTCAGGAGGATGTCGTACTCAGGAGAAATAAAACTGGCGTTCTGCGGATCGGAGTGAGTTGTGTAAGATCCCTTAATCGTGTAGTTAGGTTAAAAAATATAAAACGGGAAGTGGGTATGTTGAAGTTAGATATATTTGGAATTAGTGAAGTTCTGTAACAGCAGGAACAAGACGTCTGGTCAGGTGAATATACGGTTATAAATAGAAGACCAGATAGGGGTAATGTAAGAGTAAGTTTAATAATGGGTAAGAAAATAGGAATGACGGTAAGCTACTATGACCAGCATAGTGAACACACCATTGTAGCCAAGATAAACACAAAAGCCACCATAGTAATACAAGTTTATATGCCAATTAGCTCCGCAGATGATGAAGAGATTGAAGAAATGCATGATCAGATAAAAGAAATTATTCTGGTAGTTAAGGGAGACGAAAATGTAATTGGGAGGGGAGACTAGAATACAGTAGTTGGAAAACGAACAGAAGAAAAAATAGTAGATGCATTTGGACAGGGGGAAAGGAGTATAAGAGAAAGCCGCCTGGTAGAATTTTCCACGGAGCACAATTTAATAATCGCTAACATTTTGTTTAGGAATCGTAAAAGAAGATTGTATTCGTGGAAGAGATCTGGAGAGACCAGAAGGTTTCAGATTGCTTATATGATGCTAAGACAGTGATTTAGGAAGCAGATATTAAATCGTAAGACATTTATAGGGGCAGATGTGGACTCTGAGCACAGATTATTGGTTATGAACAGTAAATTAAAGCTAAAGAAATTCCAAAAAGGTAGTAAATTAAGAATATGGGATCTGAATAAGTTGAAAGAACCAGAGGTTCTTGAAAGTTTCAGAGGGGGCATTAGGAAACGATTGACTAGAACGGGGAAGGAGGTGGAAGACGAATGAGTAGCTTTGAGATATGATATAGTGAAGGCAGCAGAGATGAAATAGGTAAAACCACAAGGCCTAGTAGAAATTAATTGATGAAAGGAGAAAATATAAAAATGCAGCAAATGAAGCAGGTGAAATGGAATACAAAAGCCAAAAAAAAAAAACAGATTTCTAGGTAATGCAAAATGGCTAATCAGGAATGGGTAGAGGACAAAAGTAAGGATTTGGAAGCATATACAATTAGAGAAAAGACAGGTATTGCCTATAGGCAAATTAAACATACCTTTGGAGATAAGAGAAGCAGTGTTATGAATATCAAGAGCTCAGATGGAAAACCAGTCCTAGACAAAGAAGGGAAAGCTGAAAGGTGGAAGGAGCCTATGGAGGGTCTGTACAAGGGAGACATAGTTGGGGGCAATATTATAAGAATCGAAGAGGACGTGAATGAACATGAGACGCCAGCCGCGGTGGTCTCGCGGTTCTAGGCGCGCAGTCCGGAACCGTGCGACTGCTACGGTCGCAGGTTCGAATCCTGCCTCGGGCATGGATGTGTGTGCTGTCCTTAGGTTAGTTAGGTTTAAGTAGTTATAAGTTCTAGGGGACTGATGACCACAGCAGTTGAGTCCCATAGTGCTCAGAGCCATTTGAACCATTTGAACATGAGACGGGAGACATGATACCGGGAGACGTAATACTACGAGAAGAATGTGATGGAGTACTGAAAGACCTAAGTCGAAGCAAGGCCCCAGGACTAGACGACATTCCGTCAAACCTAGTGGTAGCCTTGGGAGAGCCAGACACGACAGTACTCATCCACCTGGTGTGCAAGATCTATGAGGCAAGCGAAATACCTCAGACTTCAACAAGAATATAATCAATACAATTCCAAAGAAAGCAGATGCTAACAGGAGTGAAATATTACTGAACTGTCAGTTTAATAAGTCATGGTTGCAAAAACTAACACGAATTCTTTGCAGAAGAATGGAAAAGATGGCAGAAGACGACCTCGGGAATGATCAGTTTAGATTCTGGAGAAATGCAGGGACACGTGAGGCAATACTGACCTTACGACTACTCTTAGAAGATTGGTTACGGAAAGGCAGATCTACGTTTACAGCATATGTAGACTTAGAGAAAGCTTTTAACAGCGCTGACTGGAATATTTTCCTGGAAATTCTGAAGGTATCAGGAGTGGAATACAGGGAGCGAAAGGCTGTCTACAACTTGTACAGAAATCAGACGGCATTTATAAGAGTCCTGGCGCGGAAAAAGGAAACAGTGGTTGAGAAGGGAGTGAGACGGGTTTGCAGCCTATCTGCGATGTTATTCAATCTGTACATTGATAAAGTACTAAAGGAAATAAAAGAAAAATGTGGAGAAGGAGCCCGCATCTCGTGGTCGTGCGGTAGCGTTCTCGCTTCCCACGCCCGGGTTCCCGGGTTCGATTCCCGGCGGGGTCAGGGATTTTCTCTGCCTCGTGATGGCTGGGTGTTGTGTGCTGTCCTTAGGTTAGTTAGGTTTAAGTAGTTCTAAGTTCTAGGGGACTTATGACCGCAGCAGTTGAGTCCCATAGTGCTCAGAGCCATTTCAACCATTTGTGGAGAAGGAATTAAAGTTCAGGTAGAAGAAATAAAAATTTTGAAGTTTGTCGATAACATTATAACTATGTCATAGAGAGCAATGGACTTGAAAGAAAAATTGAACGTAATAGATAGTGTCTTGAAAGGTGGATATAAGATACGCATCAAAAAAAGCAGAACAAGGATAATGGAATGTAGTCTAATTAAATCAGGTGATTCTAAGCCAATTAGATTAGGAAATGAAACACCTAAACTAGTCGATGAGTTTTGTTATTTAGGCAGCAAAATAACTGATTGTGGTCGAAGTAGGGAGGATATAAAATGTGGATTGGTAATGGCAAGATAAGCATTTCTGAATAAAAGAAATTTATTAGTCTGGAATATAGATTTAAGTGTTCGGAAGTCTTTTCTAGAAGTATTTGTATCGATTGTAGCCACGTATGAAAGTGAAATAAGGACAAGAAACAGTTTAGACAGGAAGAGAATAGAAGCTTTTGAAATGTGGTGCTACAGAAGAGTGCTGAAGGTTAGCTGGGTAGATCAAGAAACTAGGAGGAGGTACAGAACAATTGGGGAGAAAAGAAATTTGTGGCGCAACCTGACAAGAAGAAGGGATCGGTTGTAGGACGCATCTGAGACATCAAGGGATCACCAACTTCGTGTTGGAGATAACTGTGGGGAGGGGCGGGGGGTAAAAATCATAAAGGGATACCAAGGGATGAAGACCTTAATCAAATTCAGGAGGATGTAAGTTGCAGTAGTTACTCGGAGACGAAGAGGCTTGCACAGGATAGAGTGGCATGGAGAGCTGCATCAAACCAGTCTATGGACTGAAGTCCACAACAACAAGTTGGTTTTATTAAAATGCACAGTCTGACAGATGCACTTACCGTATAATAGGACGATGACATTTACTTTTATTTCCATAGGTGTTAAATTTTTATATTTCATACTTTGGGACCTAGTACACCCTTTAGCTACCATACAGCCCGCCCCCCCCCCCCCCTCCCGAACGCAATTTATGACCTATAATTTTTATGTTGCAGAGTTAGGGAACTTTTAGGTGGTGTGTTGGTTTAGATTTTTCTGTATGGCCATTCTATTTGTACTGGGTTTTGCAATTTTCCTAGATTGTCTGAAGATGCCTTTAAATGTAGGCGAAACGCGTCGCAAATGAAGAACTAACAAAGTCATCTTTATTGAAACCACGACTGATTCTCTATATTACATTATCACAGTTTCCGTGTCAGTACCACAGAGTGTGAGAATGAAGCAAAAGGACTTTTGAAATAAATGTGTGGTTCTATACTGTTATTCATAGTCAGCGCTGTGACCTCACGGAGGTATTTCTTGTTGGAGCCTGCCGTTTGTCTCTGACAGTGGCTGGTGGCCACTGCAGTCCCAGAGTCCCTGGGGTTGGTCCGGGGGCGATAGTCATTTGTAACGCCACAGCACAGCACGCGGCTCGCGTGTCGCCGCCATCGACCAGAAGGCCCTCGCTGCCCTTAACGACTCTGCTACCCGCGACACACGCACACTCCGCCACGCCTTAATTGGATTGCGAGACAATGGCCGAACTGCAGGCAGCTCCCCGCTGCAATCGCTCTCACAATGCTGCTGCCTCTTAAGGAAAAGCTTCTTGTCTGATTACGACCGTGTGGCAAAGGCTACCACCTTTTCTCGGGGTGCAGGATTCGGCGATTCTGGAACTTAGATAGGACCAATGTGAACAAACGGTGAAGGTTTTTGTGGATGAACTCAGGTGGAATGCTTTAAGCCGGTATTACACGACGCACCTATCGTTTACAAGTTCCAAACGTACAGGTCTGGAACTACCAACTTTTTCGTTAGCTCTATTACGTGATACACCTAACATGCAAGTCTTCACTAGCGCCTCAGTGGTACAAATGTGGAACTGCAGGACTGTTTACTCGTTGAGTGTGAAAGTTGGTATGTTTTTGAAGCTGCTCGTTTACTATTGAAACTTCTGAGAGGTCTAGGTACGTATTCAAATAGCTGTTATTGTTGCCTTGAGCAACTAGATTGAAATTACGTTATGACTATACAGAATTGTGGACTAAAGTGTTCGTTTTATGTCATGCAAATACAAGCAGACTATATTCTATGTTTACGTTTGACAGAATTTTAGGCATGGAGGACGCAATCATGTACCCAACATTTGCAGTGCCATTGTCCGCCTTGGTCGCTAGAAGGGCAGCACGATGACGTAATATGAGGAGTAGGAACTGGGGTGAAGCTAGGGAAATAATACTCCCTGTTGATGAAGAAACTGAGATCTGAAGCTCCACGGGAATTTACAAAGTTCGTCAGAATGGATGTGCCTTGTTTTGACAAGCTGCTGTCGATCGTACATGACAGGATTCGCGCAAGTGACACAGTAATAAAGGAAACTGTTTCATAATAGCGCGAGTACAAAGATGCAAAAAGGCTTGTCCAGTCATCACTGATCGTGGTAGGCACAGCTACTCTGACTCTTGGGGCTGTTCTCTCAACACTATCCTTACTGGCATGCTGAAATAGCATAGAAGATGCAGTCAAATCAAACGCTTGCTGTACTTTCCCAATTAAGCTGATACATACAGATATCGAAAGTAAAATTATGTGCACATTTACGCAAAACATGTAAATTCATGGTAGTACAGTGCATCTAGAGGATCATATACACACCTTTCCTTGCTGTTTGTCTCAATAAGCACTCTTTGTTTCGTTCCATTTTTACAATAAGAAGGTATTATCAGGTATAAAGGTTTTCTCAATGGTAATACAAAAAAGAGAATTTTCTTTCGTTTGATTACAGTATCTATAAAAAATTACTCACTGAAAAATGTATACCATATCTCGCGCTAGCCATAAGAATTCTCAACAGCTCATCTATTTCTCCTCTGCTGACCACAAATGGAAACGTTAACAAGCAGAATGCCCTCTCGAAATACAGTGTTCTGCTCATGCGCGCATACGCCTCTTCTACTGTGGATGCGCGTATCCGCGGCAGAATAGAACCGTTTCTATGTCTCCCCGGCGGATAAAATGTCTACTAAAATAGCAGCTTCACCCATTATGGCGCTAGACGGCAGGCGTCTACATGCACATAAGTACAAAAATTTTGCATCCTTCGCGTGCAAGACATCTTTCCTTGGCGGAAACGAGAGTTGTGTGTAGACTGTAGATGGATGTTACGAGAGTACGTGCGTAGTGTCATGTACTTGTGTTCTAAGACCATGAAAGGAGAAGGACGACGAAACCGGATGTCAGCACATAACTCCTCTCGGATAGCACCGAGCAGCCGACCTTAGTGTCCCTATCTGACTGATGGCTCACTATCGGCAGCGTCACATGCCCCTCTCTTCATGAGACACGGAGGAGAGGTTTAGAATTTAATCCAGGAAATTGGTGGTAAGACTAGTGACCAGGAACTTAATATCACCATATCTTCCGCTTTTGCCGGTCAACTGCTGGCGGCGAAATTTCGATCACCAGGATTCGAACCGTTAACTTCCCGTCGAGCACCACCGCACACCTGTGAGTTAGCGACCTCTTTTAAAGAAACTGGTAAGACGAAATAACTGGGTGAAAGATTGTAATTCATCACTTCTATGTGTCTGATTTTATTCAGATCCACTATTTTATTCTGAACCATTTGTCTAGATATTGGTGTGTCGGTGCGAAATGAAGCAAATGCAGCTGTCATGAGGTCACACACACCATACACCAGTTATTTAGTCGGTTGTTCCCTTCACCATCAGTAAGGGTACGCTGTGTCACCAACAAAGTAGCCATGTCAAATGTAGTTTCTCATGAAAACAGGTAACCATGTTTTCGTAATCCCTTCTATAGAAGCTATAACTTATAACTTGAAAGCTACCTTTTAACAGTACATTTCGCGTGTTTGAAGTCATTCCACGCAAATGAAACGTTCGGCAGTTGCTGCGTGCAACGTAACAGAATGTGATAAGATTCCGGCTACGTAAATAACAAGAATCCATAACTGAAGACATACGCTAACGTTGCAAGGAAATTAGCATATGTAAATTACCATACACGGGCAGAAAAGTAATGAGGTCAACCTGATAATTGCTACCCTGTTTACGCTATTTGAATCAAACACCCAGTAGGTAGTAACAAAATAATCCCGCACAGCCAATCCTCCTTTGTTTACCACACTGCAATTGCCATCCAACACTCATCAGCATACAGATGGTGAACTATCTTATAAATGAAAGTCATTTATTCCCGTTGTTTTTCGTATGCTGAATCTTAATATATCTACTATTTTCTGCAATGAGTACTCAGTATTCAAAAATTTCATTTTATTCGATTTAAATGATATATACTTCATATACTGTTTGAAATAACTACGACAAGAAATTCAAATTTTGTGTGGCATATGTTGCATTGGTTAGTATATATTGTAACTACAATAACAGGCTTTCTGACTCCTCTTCCTTTTTGCGAGATGATCTCCACACATTGAGTTGGACCTAATGAAAAAAGAATAGTAGTAACGATGGAGACTGTTTCAACTATTTCTGCGAGGAATTTCCTCATCTATCACAAGAGACATTGAAAACACTTGAAAAATGATGTTCGATTCCAACTTTGCATCGAGAATCATTGTCAGTGACGTGGAGGTTCGGGTTTCATTAAAGATATTTGTTAGTGAGCTCTTGGATGAGGTTCAAGAGACGTTAATTAATTATGCCAACGGATTTACCTCTTTGAATAGACCGTTTCTTATAAAACAGCGCGAATGGTGGTGCTGTAAGGTTCTCGATCACAAGTCTTTGCGCCAGTGTCCTGGTTTAAATTCCAAACAGCTCCTCGGATGGGGGCGTTAAGCTCGGTGGGCTCCTTCTCTGTATTATTCGAGAGGAGCAGGTCACGTGCCGGCACCGGGTTCCACCACCTGTCTTCACTCATCGTCATCCACAACAACCATAACACGTCACTACATACAAGGGTCAATCAAATATAAACCAGAATTTTTTAATTTTTACTTAAGCTACAGAAAAATTCATACATACAAACATATCGTTGTATACAGTCTCCTGGACGGGAAACACATCTTTCCTAATGGATTGACAGTTTTTTGATTCCATTTTTTCAGCAACTCTTATTCGGCGATCGTCTACCATAAGGCTTTCTAACACTGCGAATATTCTCTTCATTCATTTTGGTGCTCGGGTGATGACGGTGAGCAAACTCAAACCGTTCCACTTTGTCCGCCTCGGTAGCTGCGCGATCAGAGCGGATGATTGCCAAGTGATTTCGATTCCCGGCCGGGTCGGAGATTTTCTGCGCTCGGGGACTGGGGTGTGGTGTTGTTCTTAAGTTCGTGTCGTCGTAATTGATACTGACAGCTGAATGGACATCTCTCGAAGGTCAACAACAACAAAAATTGTTCCTCGTTCTCTTAAAAGCTGTTTGTGTCATGCGCATACTTGAGCCTTTCTCAGGGTGTTGTCACCGAACTGTGCCGCAAAACTTTTCGAAATTTCGGACGTTTTACACCCTCTGAGTCTAAAATGTAAACTTTCACGGCCAGAAATATCACAATTAATAAGATGTTCCGGTCTGATAGGCCATGGTTGAATGGATTTCATCTTAAAACCCCAACTTTTCGTTCCTACCTGCGAAGGAAATTTTCAAGGGGGATTGCAGCTTCTCTGCGTATCCGATTGACACCCTGGCTCACTACTGTCAATAGCAAGCCAGAGTGTGAATCGGACATTCACAGAAGCTACTATCCCCATTCAAAATATCCTACACAGGTAGGGACGAAACGCTGCGTTTGAAGATGAAATCCATTCGATCGCGGCATAATTGTAATGTGTTGCACAACAAATGACGGTACCTCTTGCTCTGTAACTGCGATTCTGACTGAAGAAACTGTACGTGAACGTTTTAACACGTTTTAACTCTGTAGAACAATCTTTGAAAACGAAAGCAACAATGTGCAGAGATCGCACCGCTCTCCCTTTACAAAAAGCGCGTATAACAAAAATTCTGGTTTATAGTTAATTCACCCTACTATACTCATTAGTCTCCTACTCTTAGCAGATGGTCAACGATTAAAACACACAACTCTGATACTTTGCGAATATTCTCTTCAGTCACGTTGGCCCTCGGCGATGAAGACGAGCTGCTTTCTCAACTGTTCCACTTTGCCCGCCTCTGTAGAGGAGCCGTTGTGCACCAAATATAGAAAAATCTTTCCAATTATGCGGCTGAACCTACTCTTACGGCTACCTATGTTGAACATAAGGGACAAGACGAGCATTTTTACCACGAAATCAAAATGATGGAAAGACGCTACCTAGGTCGCTGGAATTCTGATGTGGTGGGATGCTACTTTTGGTACCTTCTAGACGTTCAACAGGCAATTAATCGTACAAAAGGCCACATTAGTTTCTTTCAGGAGAAGAGAGAAAGTAAATATAAACATATAACATAAATATATCTATTATGTCATAAGTAGGTGTGTCCATGTTTATACTTCAATAAATCCTTTGATCATATTGAACACTTAAATTACATTCCATTCTGATTACACATGTTTTAAAATAATTTAATTTTTCATCGGCGCTTGACAGAATATGATACAAAGATGAGATAGGAAACACTTTTTAAAGTTATAGAAATTACATTTATTTCACCGCGAGCTGGCTTTCGGCTTCTTATCCCACATTCAGGTGAAAGCTTAATGTTGCCAACACATAAAATCACATGAGACTTACACAGATATTATTGACACAGAAATTTCAAAAGATACATAAATAATCATATGTAGAACGTTTACATAGGGAGGCATAACGTTTATTGTTACGCAGAAACACTAACATTAACTAAAAGAAAAGAAACAATTAAAAAACTGTTGACATACTGAATGTTTACGTAGAAAAGCATTACATTTTTTGCCACACAGAAAACTTTATTTCCCTTTGTAGTTAATTTAACTATTTCTGCCTGACAAAGACGCAATGCTTTCCTATGTTAAAACTCTGCATATCATTATTTTTGTGTCTCATGTATCTTATGTATAAATATTATCTCTGTAGGTCGCACATCATTTTATCTGTGCGTGCGACATTCAGGTGTCACCTGAAGATGACCCAGGATGCCGAAAGCCGGTTCGCAAGCAAATAAATATAATTTCCATAGCATTAGAAAATGTTTCCTATTTAATATTACACGTGTTTTTTTTTTAATTCTGTACTTTTAACTAAGTCATATTGAGACAAAATTGTGTATCATAGGGAAAAACTGAGATTAGATATGGGTTCATTCTGCAAAACTTCATGAGATGAAGCTGTTACCCAACAAAAAAGTAGTCCTACAAGGGTTATCCGTCGACCTGCTTAATATACCTGACCCATAAACAAGGAAACGTGGTCACAAAAGTAGCAAAAATCTCAGGATATCCAAAACAATAATTAACTGCAAGCGTAATTTCAGTTTAGGAGAAAAAACAAGACGAACTGCTTTAAATACACAAATAATTATTGCACAAAAATTCACAAAACTTCGTCATGCGCTGTGAAGAATCTATCCAAGCAAAAACAAGAAGATCTGAGGACATAAATATCTACTAGAATGCAACACTAAACTGTGATGATCTGGACTTAATTAGAGACAATTATATAATCAACTGACAGGTACCAACGTTTACGTTATTCTTGCAATGCTGAATTGTGGTCGCTGTCGGATGAGGTAGCAGATACATTCTCCCAAATGGAACTTGCGACGTGTTTATCAAACTCTAAGTCACGGGCAACTGGTGAAGCAGGCGGACGAGCAGCTAGGACTACAGTTCGGACTCAGAAGGGGTTATCGGTGACTTCTGAACTGTCTGCAGACGATTTGTGGTTCCATTTGTCGTCTTCTGTTAACTTTTGTATTCTGTGCTATGTAAGACGCCTTATGCGGTAGCTATATATCGTGCTCATTTTCTCTGCGCGTATGGGTCCGATATGATTCCAGTTAAATGCAGCTGATGGAACCTAATCCAACCATGTAGTGCCACATATGTCTATAATTAAGGGGCATGTTTGAATTTTTGAGTGGGTACACTAACACCTGATACACTATGTGATCAAAAGTATCCGTACACCCACAAAAGCATACATATTTCATATTAGGTGCATTGTGCTGCCACCTACTGCAAGGTCCTCCATATCAGCGACCTCAGTAGTGATTAGACATCGTGAGAGAGCAGGGTGGGGCGCTCCGCGGAACTCACGGACTTCGAACGTCAGGTGATTGGGTGACACATGTGTCACACGTCTGTACGGTAGATTTCCAAACACCTAAACATCCCAAGGTCAACTGTTTCCGATACGATAGTGAAGTGGAAACGTGAAGGGACACGTACAGCACAAAACCGTACAGGCTTTCCTCGTCTGTTGACTGACAGAGAGATCGCCGACAGTTGAAGAGTGTCGTAAAGTGTAATAGGCAGACAAATGGTTCAAATGGCTCTGAGCACTATGGGACTTAACATCTGTGGTCATCAGTCCCCTAGAACTTAGAACTACTTAAACCTAATTAACCTAAGGACATCACACACATCCATGCCCGAGGCAGGATTCGAACCTGCGACCGTAGCAGTCGCGCGGTTCCGGACTGAGCGCCTTAACCGCGAGACTACCGCGGCCGGCAATAGGCAGACGTCTATTCAGACCGTCACACGGGAATTCCAGACGCATTACGATCCACTGCAAGTATTATGACAATTAAGCGGGAGGTAAGAAAACTTGGATTTCATGGTGCAGCGACTGCTCAATAAGCCACACATCATGCCGGTAAACGCCCAACGACGCCTCGCTTGGTGCAATTAGGGTAAACATTGGATGACTGAACAGTGAAAAAACGTTGCGTGGAGTGACGAATCACCGTACACAATTTGGCGATCCGATGGTGGGGTGTGGGTATAGTGAATGCCCGGTGAATGTCATCTACCAGCGTGCGTAGTGCCAACAGTAAAATTCGGAGGCGGTGGTGCTATGGTGTGATCGTGTTTTGCATGGAGGGGGCTTGCAATCCTTGTTGTTTTGCGTGGCACTATCACAGCATAGGCCTACATTGATGTTTTAAGCATCTTCTTGCTTCCCACTACTGAAGAGCAATACGGGGATGGCGATTGCATCTTTCAACACGATCGAGCACCTGTTGATAATTCACGGCTTGTGGCGGGGTGGTTACACGACAATAGCATGCCTGTAATGGACTGTCCTGCACAGAGTGCTGACGTGAATCCTACAGAACACCTTTGGGATATTTTGGAGCGCCAACTTTGTGCCAGGCGTCACCGACCGACACCGATACGTGTCCTCAGTGCAGCACTCCGTGAAGGGCTGCCATTCCCCAAGAAACCTTCCAGCAACTGATTGAAAGTGTGTCTGCGAGAGTGGAAGCTGTCATCACGGCCAAGGGTACGCCAACACCATACTGAATTCCAGCATTACCGATGTAGGGCGCCACGAACTTGTCATTTTCAGCCAAGTGTCCGAAGACTTTTGATCAAATAGTGTATCATAGAAGGGACCAGAGGTGCGAGGGATGTTGGCGACGCTTCAGGGAGGACTGCTACATTGGTTAGCTAGTATAGTCTTTAGCCGTACTCTGGGCTGACCTATCCTCGCCGTACTTTAGTTTTAGGATGGGATAGTTTAGGTTGGTGATGAGATTATATTAAGGTTAGATTTTTGTTTCTACTTATCTTGCCTATTCTTTCGCGCTTTTGTTTCTTTTGTTGAAAACGTTATTTTACAGGTGTATGTTGAAAACTGCTATATCCTGTAGGTGATAACCTTATACATCGAAATAACCAAACAGATAACGAAAATCTATCTTCAGTGTGTTGTATTCGCAGAATTCAAAAAATTGTACATTCTGAAAACCTAACTTTTGGAATGGTGTGAGCGGGTAAGGATGAACAAGAAGAATGGAAGGTGAAAATATTTGTGTAGAAGTATGAAACAAAAATAGAGTTGAAAAACATTTGACATGAGTTTGAATGGTGCTCGAAATCATGTACAGCAAATGAGGTATGCCAAATTTTTCTCTAACATATATTACTTCCTACTCTTAGACAAAGCATATTTATTTAAAAACTCAAGTCTTGCTTCTAAACTATGAAATTCAATATATTTAAATATCGATTGGTATTCTATTGTATACATCAAGAGAAAGCAGGGAAGTTACAATTTGTGCTATAGCTTGATATTTAATTTATTTGTTCAATACGACAGAAAGAATTCCGTAATTTGTACACCAGTCCAACTTTTTATGCGCAGAATGGCTAGCCTCGGAGAGATAAAGTTTTCGACACTTCATTTACATAGATAGCAGGAACTGTTGCTGAAATATTTCAGTTTTCCCTAAAATCACTAATACAATTTATCTTACTTACCCTGATTGCTTTCAATCAATTAAACCTGATTTGCAAAACTAAACCACACGCTAGTCTATTTGATAACGCAATGATCCATTTCACACTCTCCGTTTGGCTATAAAAACTCGGACAAAAATCCATTGTGTAATTTCTATGGATTTTTTTTCGCTCCGCTCAAACATTTGCCCTAAACTATGCCTTCTGCCACTGAAAACAGTATGTAGTGTAGACATTTACTATTAGATTTTTCAAATAACAGACATAGCAGCTGAATAGACTCATTGTCGATGACAAGTATTGACTTGCATCATTTGTGAACGGCCAGATTTTCATTGGTTTTGTGAAACCACAAGAAACTTAAATCAAGAGGGACGGGGCTATCGGCCCCACTCCTCCGAAGTGCGTGTCCGTTGTGGTGACCGGCGCGCCGCCGGCTCGCTCCCTCGCTCGCCTGCCTGTCGTGTCGTGTGACGGTGTTGCACGCCCACCTGCCGAGTCCCGCTGCCGCCGCCTCTGCCGCGTATCTCCTGGGCTAATCGCGGCGCGCCGCGCCTCCCCGGCCGTCGTATTTGCTGAGCGCAGAGTCTCGCCGCTGTCACGGGCGTTTCCGCTGATTAGCTGCAGCGCTATCGATGTGGAGCCACGCCGTTGCAGGTTGCGCGATAAAAGAGTCGCCTCGGGAACTAATCTCCCACCAGAGTAAAGCGCTACGCAGCAGCTGTTGGCGAAGCCTGCAGCGCGTCGCCCACTTCCCGTAATAAACCCATGTACTATTCTGTCAATAATATGTTTCTTGTCTAATACTGGAAAGTGGGCTCTCAGAATTTTGAGAGTAAAGCTTTAGTTGCTGCAAAGGGCGTTCGTTCCTTGTAACACCTCTCACTGCTATTCAGGGTGAAAAGTATTTAAACCGACAAACTCTGGGAGGTTGTAGGGGACATAAAAACAAATATTTTTCCCTAATGTCATTTTTCCCTATGAGGAGTATTTAAACCGGTAGAGGAAGATTTATTTGGCGGCAAATTAATCAAACCACCAAACACTTTTCCATTTTTTATGACCAAGGGACAACACATTAACACAACCCAATTTCAATTACAGTAGATTTTCAAAAATGCTTCCATTGACACGTAAAAAAAGGTTATACCGTCGGGTCATGTTCTGTCTTACACGGGCAAAAACCCCAGGAGTACCCTGAATTGTTCCTGCTGCTGCTGCTGCTGCCCAGGCCACCATATCCTCTTCTGATGCAACAGGAGTTGGGTAAACAATGTTGCGCATCTCTCCCCACACAAAAAGTCCAGAGGGGACATGTCTGGGGATCGAACAGGCCACGGTACAGGATCGCCTCTGCCAATCCACGTTTCTGGGAACCGTCGGTCCAGGAATCGACGCACACGACGACTGAAATGTGTCGGCGCCCCGTCATGTTAGAACCACATGCGTTGTCTTGTAGGGAGCGGGGCGTCTTCCAGCAATTCTGGCAATGCTCTAGCGATAAAATTGGATGGAAATGTAGGATGCATTTCACACTGTTCCAGGTACCACTGCGAAAACTGTGCTCTGGGTGGATAATCAACTGGTTTCAGGTTGTGGACACGCTGTATGTGCAATGGACGTAACAATTGCTCTCGAAGGACTGTTCTTACATTCGTCTGATTCGTCCCCATGTTACGTGCAATTGCACGAGTGCTGATTGAAGGATCCCGCTCCACGTGCTACAAGACAGCTTCCTCGCGGTATACGGCGATTAGGATAATGTTGTTGATAAACACGCTGTGCAGCTCGTCCGTTGTGGTGCGCTACGTAGTACGCACCAACCATATCAGTGTACTCACTCCAGGTGTATCGCTCCATTAGTAAACAGAGACAATGCACGACTACACTGGTGGACAGCAGTTTCCTACAACTGAAGAGCGTAATACGCCCTCTAACAACTGAAGATCCTAATACGGCCTGTAACAACTGAAGAGCGTAATACGGCCTGTATCGGTTTAAATAACCCCCATAGGAAAAAATGACATTAGGGAAAAATATTTGTTTTGATGTCCCCTACAACCTCCCAGAATTTGTCGGTTTAAATACTTTTCACCATGTATGTTGGCCATTTCCTTAGCGGTCTCCTTCTTTAGTAATTAAATGTCCTGTCTATTCCTCCGATAAATCAATGTGCCACTAGCTTTCTCTGTGGCGATATTTTTGTGATTGTGCTACATTCAGTCGTTCCTAACACGTCATGTGGCTCATTTCAGTGACTATTCGCGCGATCGTATACTCGTATGATATCATGCTATGCATTCTTACAAAATACATCAGGTCTTTTCGTCTGCAGTATTTGCGTAACATTTATTTTTGTTAAGGCTCAGATGTTTGCGTAAGTCGCAATTCCTCTCGAAGTCTCATTTATTAACATTTTTTTCACCTCTTGACTTCTCCGCATTGTCTGGAAACGATCTGAGAGAGCTGAAAACATTATCTGCTAAGCCATTTAGTAACACCACGAATAGTTACGGATCTCTTATAATTGCTTTAACGCAAATATTTTTTGACATGGTCTGTGACGTCAGATGATCACTGCATACCTGTGATTCCTGGATAACAGTCACATGTAACCTCTGGAAGACAATTTGTGCCTGAAAGAGCTATTGGGCATACTTCTAACCGCGAAACGCCAGTTGTAGCAGTTGCTGCCCAGAACGTGCGACGTGCGGTGGTATACAATGCCGCACGCATTTAACACCATGGAAGCAGTTGCCCCTCTAGCAAGGAACAAGTATTATTCTATCTTAAAAGTGCTCAACTGCGACATAAACTGAAATATTCCACAGTGGAAATCAGTAATGAAAAACATCTGTGATCCCAAATAATTTTGTCACCATTGGACGACGCTTAGGGATTTCCACATCTGCGTGTACGTTGCTCCGATGTGCAGTTGCGCTCATTTCACCTCAACTAACTTAAATATTCTTAATTTTCCCGCTGGACGTTTAAGAATCAGTGCACATTACTTTTATTTGTAGGAAAATTAAGTTAAAAATACTGTACATTGTTTGAAATTATCGGCTCTCAGTTCATGTCACTTACAAATTTTGTAACGACACCTCTTTAAGATGATTCTAAGCGATCGCTTGGCAGTCATCTACTAACCGCAGTTCATCTAATAATCTCACGCGCTCTATACTCCTCACGCTTAAGCCATGAATTTGAACTCACACAAATTTCCATATGTTTACTACATGTATTCTGAAACGTTCTTTATCTCGTTCAGTGAGAGGTGTCGGACCGTTTCCATGTTTAACACGTCACTTTCAAGAACAGGAACGTGAACTGTATTTTCACATTTGTAGCTCCTAGGGGTGGGAAATTGCCCCTAAAGGAGGAAGAATCAGCAATGATCAACGACATGAGGATGCAGAAGGCAATGGAAACCACTGCATTAAAGACACGTAACGTGTATCCACAGGACATGTGGCCTGTAATTGAAGAAGTCTCATGATGATCTCTCCATTGGCAAAAGATTCCGGAATAGTCCCCCATTCGGATCTCCGGGAGGGGACTGCCAAGGGGGAGGTTACCATGAGAAAAAGATTGAATAATCAACGAAAGGATAACGTTCTACGAGTCGGGGCGTGGAATGTCAGAAGCTTGAACTTGGTAGGGAAACTAGAAAATCTGAAAAGGGAAATGCAAAGGCTCAATCTAGATATAGTAGGGGTCAGTGAAGTGAAGTGGAAGGAAGACAAGGATTTCTGGTCAGATGAGTATCGGGTAATATCAACAGCAGCAGAAAATGGTACAACAGGTGTAGGATTCGTTATGAATAGGAAGGTAGGGCAGAGGGTGTGTTACTGTGAACAGTTCAGTGATCGGGTTGTTCTAATCAGAATCGACACCAGACCAACACCGACAACGATAGTTCAGGTATACACGCCGACGTCGCAAGCTGAAGACGAACAGAGAGAGAAAGTGTATGTGGATATTGAAAGGGTAATGCAGTATGTAAAGGGGGACGAAAATCTAATAGTCATGGGCGACTGGAATGCAGTTGTAGGGGAAGGAGTAGAAGAAAAGGTTACAGGAGAATATGGGTTTGGGACAAGGAATGAAAGAGGAGAAAGGCTAATTGAGTTCTGTAACAAGTTTCAGCTAGTAATAGCGAATACCCTGTTCAAGAATCACAAGAGGAGGAGGTATACTTGGAAAAGGCCGGGAGATACGGGAAGATTTCAATTAGATTACATCATGGTCCGACAGAGATTCCGAAATCAGATACTGGATTGTAAGGCGTACCCAGGAGCAGATATAGACTCAGACCACAATATAGTAGTGATGAAGAGTAGGCTGAAGTTCAAGACATTAGTCAGGAAGAATCAATACGCAAAGAAGTAGGATATGGAAGTACTAAGGAACGACGAGATACGCTTGAAGTTCTCTAACGCTATAGATACAGCAATAAGGAATAGCGCAGTAGGCAGTACAGTTGAAGAGGAATGGACATCTCTAAAAAGGGCCTTCACAGAAGTTGGGAAGGAAAACATAGGTACAAAGAAGGTAGCTGCGAAGAAACCATGGGTAACAGAAGAAATACTTGATTGATGAAAGGAGGAAGTACAAACATGTTCCGGGAAAATCAGGAATACAGAAATACAAGTCGCTGAGGAATGAAATAAATAGGAAGTGCAGGGAAGCTAAGGCGAAATGGCTGCAGGAAAAATGCGCTAGGTGACGATCAGTTTGGCTTTAGGAAAAGTAAAGGGACGAGAGAGGCAATTCTGACATTACGGCTAATAATGGAAGCAAGGCTAAAGAAAAATCAGGACACTTTCATAGGATTTGTCGACCTGGAAAAAGCGTTCGACAATATAGAATGGTGCAAGCTGTTCGAGATTCTGAAAAAAGTAGGGGTAAGCTATAGGGAGAGACGGGTCATATACAATATGTACAACAACCAAGAGGGAATAATAAGAGTGGACGATCAAGAACGAAGTGCTCGCATTAAGAAGGGTGTAAGACAAGGCTGTAGCCTTTCACCCCTACTCTTCAATCTGTACATCGAGGAAGCAATGATGGAAATAAAAGAAAGGTTCAGGAGTGGAATTAAAATACAAGGTGAAAGGATATCAATGATACGATTCGCTGATGACATTGCTATCCTGAGTGAAAGTGAAGAAGAATTAAATGATCTGCTGAACGGAATGAACATTCTAATGGGTACACAGTATGGTTTGAGAGTAAATCGGAGAAAGACGAAGGTAATGAGAAGTAGTAGAAATGAGAACAGCGAGAAACTTAACATCAGGATTGATGGTCACGAAGTCAATGAAGTTAAGGAATTCTGCTACCTAGGCAGTAAAATAACCAATGACGGGCGGAGCAAGGAGGACATCAAAAGCAGACTCGCTATGGCAAAAAAGGTATTTCTGGCCAAGAGAAGTCTACTAATATCAAATACCGGCCTTAATTTGAGGAAGAAATTTCTGAGGATGTACGTCTGGAGTACAGCATTGTGTGGTAGTGAAACATGGACAGTGGGAAAACCGGAACAGAAGAGAATCAAAGCATTTGAGATGTGGTGCTATAGACGAATGTTGAAAATTAAGTTGACTGATAAGGTAAGGAATGAGGAGGTTCTACGCAGAATCGGAGAGGAAAGGAATATGTGGAAAACACTGATAAGGAGAAGGGACAGGATGATAGGACATCTGCTAAGTCACGAGGGAATGACATCCATGGTACTAGAGGGAGCTGTAGAGGGAAAAAACTGTAGAGGAAGACAGAGATTGGAATACGTCAAGCAAATAATTGAGGACGTAGGTTGCAAGTGCTACTCTGAGATGAAGAGGTTAGCACAGGAAAGGAATTCGTGGTGGGCCGCATCAAATCAGTCAGTAGACTGATGACCAAAAAAAAAAAAAGCTCTAATTACAACGTTTCTCTAAAATGATCTGATCCCGTTAAGATAATCTGTATCGCATTAACAGAACAAATAATTTAAATGAAAAACAATAAACGAAAACGTTTGTTTGCATGCTGCGAAAATCACATTACAAAGCTACTGTAAATATAGATTTTTTAAAGTAATTTGGTTCTTTTGAAACACTTAGTAGGCAATATTGTTGCAGTACTGTTCTGGTTTAGTGGACTTTTTCTCGAAATGTTAGTAATATGGAAGCAAAAGATGTTCATTCTTGCTCTCTTTAAATGTTTCCTGTAAACGCAGCATTTACAGAGATGTCACTACGGCGCAGCCACTCTCTCAGATATGACATGACTGTGAAAAGTACTTATCTTTCAGCCTTGCAGCGATGTTATGATTAATTGTGTCAAATTGCAATTCCGGCTTCTGCCAGCGCATATAAAATTTTCCACGTGTGATAATGTTTTTTTTGTTGAAAAATTCAAAGTGAAACTGCAGTCCGCTCCCTTTCACGCCGACAGCACTCGTCCTCCTCCTCCTCCTCTTGCAAAAGTAGTATGGAGGCTCAGTTAGCCGATTGGAGGAACGCTAGGGCCTACAGCTTTGGTTAGCCGCATTGCTTATGAGGCATAATGTTTTTCAGACCAAACTTCAGAATGAAGAGTGCTTTAATTTTTAGATACAATTATAGCCATCTGTGTAGATAGCTGTAAGCTAGAATAATCTGTCGGTACTGATAGATCGCTGATATGTCCTTAAATATGACTGACGTTATCAGGTGGCAAGCCCACAGATATACAGAGGTACTTTCCTGCACATCCATCGCACAGCTTCTCATTGATCAATGATTTCTGCTACATGACCCTGCAATAATACGTTTCGCTTTTCAATACTTTTCTTTCTCCGTTTCACTCGTCTTACAATGGAGCAACTGAAACACACGTTTCTCAACGAAGTGATGCAGCGATTGAAGATCTTACTTAGACTGATATTATAGCATACTACAAAATCGACCTACTGACCAAGTAAGATGACGTAATATTTAATGTAATACACTTGTATCCAACAGAAGTGAGTTACAAATCCTGAAATCACTGAATGGTTCGTTACAGGGGTGCTGACTGCTTGTATTTTTAGACTTTGCGAGGTTACGATGATATTACGTGGGTTGTTGGTCACTGCTACAGGTGCTTCGCTTCGCGTGTTACTCGGAGATACGTCACTTTGTTTTGCCCACTTTAGCGCAACGTGTTGAGCCTGTAGTGAGTTACTGGAAACGAAGTACATTAACACGCTGCAACTGTAAAGGGCTGTCTCCAGATTCGGTCTGAATGTTACAACGTAGAGGACACTGGCTATAAACTAAGTTTAATTAGCCTAACTCTACAGTAGATTAATGCAGACGTAATTACTTGCCTCAGTGGTGTATCGAAATGGTCGCTTGGTTTCATAAACACAACGTGGCAGTATCTGATCAGCCTGCGGCGTTTGAAAACTGTGCACTTTTTCCCACCACAGTGCATTCTTACTCCTGTAGTGCAATTAATAAATGATTTGGACACTCGTACCCTCATGCCTATAGTACGGTACACCACTGGTGATTTTTATGGCCCATATTCGCTACACAACTCCGTCATCTGCTCGCTCCATACTTTATTTGTGCCGATTACTTCGATCTAATAGGTTATCCCTATCACTAATAGTCTCATAAAATGAAAAAAGAGATTAATCTGATTATATTTTTAATTTGATTTTCGGCGTCAGATGTAGTATGGAGACACCCAACAATCAGTTTCGAAACTGTAGTTTTCTGCATAAATTGGTTAAAATATGTCAGTTCGTTGGATGTAATCTTGGACCAAATAACTAGCGAATGAATTTATCACTTGAACATAATTAAAAACATAAGGAAAATTTTAAATTTATAGAGACACAAGGTGTTTGATCTCACGAGACATCTACTTCCGAGCCGTTTGGCCAGAGTCCTAATCAATGTGGCAAACCTGTGATGAAATTATTTGATTTGTTCACCATGGTGTGCGTGCTTATTACCACCTGGTTAGTGCAACGTGTAGGCGGCAGGTCAGATGAGGAAATGAAAAACTTGAATAGTCAATTAATGTCAGATAAACGGGTGGTCCTCTCACAGTGAAATGTGAAAACCACCGGTTATTTGGGTCGTGGACGTAGCCCAGCTGTAAGTGAGGGCTACCATCTACATCTACACGTAGATCTACCTGGCTGTTCTCAAATTCACACTTAAATGCATGGCACAGCATTCATCGAACCACCTTCAGCATATTTCTCTACCGTTCCACTCTAGAACAGAACGCGGGAAAAACGAACGCTAAAATCTTTCTGTGTGATCTCTGATTTCTCATATTTTATTACGATGACAATTCCTCCGTATGTTGGTGGGCGCCAACAGAGTATTTTCGATGTCATAGGAGAAAGTTCGCGATTGAGATTTCGTTAAAAGTTCTCGCTGCAACGAAAAACGCCTTTGCTTTAATGATTGCCACTCCCTTGCGTATCATATCCGTGACATTATCCCCCTATTTCGTTGCCCTTCTTTGATCTATTTTTATGTTCACCCGTCAATCCTATCTGATATGGATTCTATACCGCGCAGCAATTCTCCCGAAGAGAAGAGACGAATGTAGTGTAGCTGTCTCTTTAGTAGACCTGTTGCTTCTTCTATTCTGCAAATAAAACTGTCTTTAGTTCGCCTTCCCAGTGACGTTTTCTGTGTGATCATTCCCATTTAAGATGTCCATATTTGTAATCTCTAGGTATATAGGTGAATTGACAGCCTTTAGATTTGTGTGCGCAGCTCATGGTCTAGCGGCCCAGCCCGCACGATGGTAGCAACGGCAGTAAGAAAATGACTGAAATTGTCATCGATTGACTCTTGTCACACGATAGCAGCACAGAAGTGGTAACTAGAAAACGACAAAGAAGCAGGTGGAACGGACGACAAATGAAAAACAAAGACGTAGCTAAATTTGCTCGACCAGGGGACTGGCCACCTTCTATAAAAAAACCACTGAGTGAAGTTCTCAGTCATGGATTTTGAGAAACGTCATGGAACATCTACCCGGAACCACTGACCAAAAAACGACGGAGAAGCATATCGAAAGAAATATGGGTAAAAAACTCAGGGTATTCCACCCAAGTCACCGATGTGGCGTCAAGTAAAAAGACTTGGCTCTGAGCGCTATGGGAGCTTCTCAGATCATCAGTCCCCTAGAACTTAGAACTACTTAAACCTAACTAATCTAAAGACTTAACACACATCCATACCCGAGGCAGGATTCGAACCTGCGACCGTAGTGGTCGTGCGGTTCCAGACTGTAGCTCCAAGAACCGCTCGGCCACTCTGGCCGGCGCTGCAGTCCGGAACCGCGAGGCTGCTACGGTCGCAGGTTCGAATCTTGCCTCGGGCATGGGTGTGTGTGATGTCCTTAGGTTAGTTCGGTTTAAGTAGTTCTAAGTACTAGGGGACTTATGACCTAAGATGTTGAGTCCCATAGTGCTCAGAACCATTTGAACCACTCTGGCCGGCTAAAAGGACTTGGACTAGGCGGTCGAACAACCCTGGCCATTAATTCCACACGATCATTCCATTTCATGTGATTTATCGTGTAACCGAAATTTAACGGATTCATTTTAGTGTTCATGTTGATGACCTCACTCTTTTTATTGTTTAGACCCGATTGCCACCTTTCTAACCACACAGAAATCATATGCAAATCATTCGTAGACGTATGGTAAACGACAGCATCATCTGCAAACACTCAAAGAGGGATTCTCAGATTGTCTCCTGAGTCGTTTATGTAGATTAAGAACAGCAGAGGGTGTATGACATTTGTCTGGGAAACATCGGATATCACCTCTATTTTATTCGATGTGTTTCCGTTAGTTACTGCAAACTGTGATCTCTGACAGAAACTCACGAATCTAGTCGGTCAAATGAAGCGATAATTCGCAGATACGCAGTTACATTGGAAGCCAGTGTCAAGAGCTTTCTGGGAATCTAAAAACATGGAATCAACTTCAGAACGCCTGTCGATAGCACTCATTACTTCATGTGATTAAAAGGTCAGTTGTGCTTCACAGGAACGATATTTTCTACCCTACGGCTATAGCATTCGTAGCTAACTGGCATTCAGCTAGAGTTGAGGCTTCTGATTTTTTTATGTTTTTTTTTATTTATTGAGTCAACAGTCTTCTGACTGATTTGATGCGGCTCGCTATGAATAATTTCTCTCGTATGCCAACCTGTTCACCTCAGAGAAACACTTGCGCCGTACATCCTAAATTAGTTTTAGGATACATTCCACTCTCTGTATTCCACCGTTTTTACTTTCTGCAGCTCCCTCCAGGGCCATGGAAGTTATTCCTTGATGTCTTAATACATGTCCTATCATCCAGTCCGTTCCTCTTGTCAATGTTTTCCGTATCTTTCTTTCTTCCTCGATTCTGATGAGAACGTCCTCATTCCTTATCATTCCACCTAATTTTCAGCATTCTTATGAAAAACAACGTTTCAAAAGCTTCGATTCTCTTTTGTTGCAGTTTACCTAAATTCTGTCCACCAAAGGTACAGTGCTGTCCTCCAAACGTACAATCACAGATATTTCTTCCTCAGATTAAGGCGTAAGTTTGATACTAGAAGGCTCCTTTTGACAAAGAATGCCCTCATTGTCTGTGCTAGTCTGCTTTCATGTCGTCCTTGTTTCATCCGTCATGGGTTATTTTGCTTCCAAAATAGCATCCCTTAATTTCCATGACTCTACTGTGATCACCAATTTTGATGTTTAGCTTCTCGCTATTCTCGTTTCTGCTACTTATCTTTGCTTCAGACGTTCGTCGGTCTACTTTCAATCCATATTCTGTACTCAGTGTCTGTAATTCCTTTTCATCTCCATTGATGGTAGAATCATTATCAGCGAATCTTATCCTTGGCCCTGAATTTTAATCCCCCTCTTGGACCTTTCATTTATTTCCGTCATTGCTTCTTCGATGTAGGGGTGAAAGACAGCATACCTGTCTTACTTCCGTTTTAATCCGAGCACTTCGTTCTTCGTCTTACAATCGTATGTTCCCTCTTGTTTCTCGTATATATTCTGTATTACTTATCTTTCCTATAGTTTACTCCTAGTTTTCTCAAAATTTCAAACGTCTTACACCATTTTGCACTGTCGAACGCTTTTTGTGAGTCGACGAATCCTATGAGCATGTCTTGTTTTTTCTTCAGCCTTGCTACCATTATGAAGCCCAAAATCCGGATTGACTCTCTGATACCTTTACTTTTCCTAAAGCCAGACTGCTTGTTATCCAACACAACATGAGTTTTCTTTCCCATTCTTTTGTATATTACTCTTATCGGCAGCTTCGAAGCATGAGCTGTTAAGATGGTTGTGCAATAGTTCTCGCACTTATCTGCCCTTGGTGTCTTCGGAATTGTGTGAATGATATTTTTCCAAACGTCTGGCGGTACGTCGCCGGTCTCACAGATTTCACAACAACATGAATAGCAGTTCGGTTGCTACTCCCCCTGATCATTTTACAAATTCCGGTGGAATGTTATCTATCCCATCTGCCTTATTTGACCTCAGTTCTTAAAAATCCGTTTTAAATTCTAATTCTGGATCCCCTATCACTTCCATATCGACTCAACACTCTTCTTCTATCAGATCACGAAACAGTTCCTCCCCGTCACAGTTGCCTTTAATCCGCCCACTTACCCGCTCTATCCTCAGCGTTTATCAGCAGACAAATCAGCTAGGACAGTAGGTCGACTAAAAGTTCGTAATGTTTCTGCAAAGTGAATGGAGTATCACAGGCCAGCAAGGCAAGTAAACAAATGAGTAGGCAAGTATGGTCGTCTCCGACCCGCGTCAGCTCTCTTCCCCTTCTAGGACCAATTCACTGGATGGACAGATCTCAGGTATCTTTTCTTCCAGCCACCGACTTTGTTCCAGCTCTACTCTATTACTTTTCGCCTTTTTTCCTCTGCTTCCGACCTTTCGGGGAGATTTCGTTATGCCCTTGTCGTTGCACAGTGCATCAACGACAGATGAAGTTTACTGCCTTCTCAGTTCTCACATATTCCGACGTTCTGGCCTGTCCCCTAGTCCATACGCCTATACACGCCGTAAGCCGTCAGTTGCCCTCCAGTCTAATACAGTGGTCTGTGGCGACTATTGTTTTTGAGTCCACTTATGCCAAGGAGCTGATTCTGTCTGTCCGCTACAACTGGGCGGTCCCTTGTAAACAACCGACCAGCTTATGGCAACAGCTATACTTGCACAGTATTCAGTTACGTAAGGACATCCACTAATTTCAATATTTATTGAAAATGTCAATAAGTAGATAAAAGACATGGAAAATGATGACTCTTCTATTTGAATTGATGGATAATAGGTAGTTATGCTCGTTTGTTGAGAAGGTTGGTGAATACAGTAAATATCGTTCGTTTGCAGTCACTTAAAAGAAGATATTTTCTGCTTTGTTAGAGGGTCGTTTAACGGTTTTCGTGTCAAAATCGAGCTCACAAAAGATACACGAATACTTCATTTCGGTCGCAAGTTATAGAAGGAACTCTGTTCCATTTTATGCAGTTGTTCCGAGTTATCTGCTCATACTTTCTACTGTCTCCTGGAAGCGAAAAAAATGAGTATCAAGATTAGTCACCGTAAGAAGAAAAGAATCTCTTTTCACCAATATTAGAGTACGTGAAAGGAAGCAATTTCCGCAACACTTCACTAATAATTTGGTTTTTTATCAGTTTTGATGTGGCTCTATGAATTCAAGGTGTTGCGTGCTCTTCAGACATGTGAAGAAGTTTCTAACGAACCCACCCGTTTATTCGAGTGGTACAAGCTGCGTAGAAATTCCATCAGTCCATTCTACCTATTTGGATATCTCAATGTTCCAGCAAAATTATTATTTCAATACCACGAAATGGAACATCACCATATCAGGAGCTCGCAAAACATAAAATTCATTGTTTAATCTAGAGTTACCAGCCAGGGAGCTTGTTCGCACGCATCAATACTTCTCATGTTTTTAGTGATCACTTACGATATAAGTTGGTAGATTGTAACATTTGACATGCATTACGATAAAGAGAGAAATAATAACCATATGCATTATAAATTTACAATTTTTGTGAACAGTTTTGTGGCTAACTTGCAGTATTATTTAGAAAAGATATCTGAAAATCAAACAATAACAATACTTACATAATTTTGGTGACTGCGTTTTCCACAAGCTGATGCATTGGGTATATCATTCGGTGCTCGCACGCTCCTTTTGATAATGATAAACATGACCTATTTAACGCTCAACTTCTCATAAATGAAGAAGGGGAAAGATAATTTTCTAGGAAAGAACACGTCAAAAAAATCTCACTCGTACATGAATATTATCAACGCGATAGCGAATCGATATAACAAACAGCTGCACTTTAATTGTGTGTTTGTGTGTGTCTGTTTGCGGCGCGAACGTGCGCACATGTTTGAAGTCAAGTCGTAGAAATCATTCAAATAGGCGTAATTGTGAAGACCTTGTGTGTGCATCTTGTTAAACAACATAAACTGTAATTTCTAAAAGTAACTTTCTGAAAATGACTTATTACGGGTTAGAAGTCGGTTGCATTGATATAACTGTTTTTATACTACCCTGATGGTGTAATAAACAAAATTTAAAGCAATTATATCGCAATACGGGAACAGATCTTTAGACGAAATTTCACTTAAATTGACTTAATTCGTCAACAACGGTCAAGTTTCATTTAATCTGTTTCGGATTATCGAGTTAAGTGAGTCTTTAAACGGGTATGCTTCTCGCGGATTACGTCGCGAGCTCCCAATTAAAATTTAATTAAGCCATGAATACCAAGAGGAGAAGCTCTTAATTAGAGTAACTGAGACGTTGCACATTACTTACGTCGTCAGTCTCATTACTGCCAGCATTACAGGAAATCTACCCCCTAACGCCTCTGTTAAACTACGAACGGGGCAGAATATGGTCTCATGTATAGTATCTTCGTAACAGGTTAATCCAAACATTTTGTAAAAATAGTGAAAAGAGAACCACCTGCATGAATATCAAGAGCTCAGGTGGAAAACCGGTCCTAAGCAAAGAAGGGAAAGCAGAAAGGTGGAAGGAGTATATAGAGCGTCAGTACAAGGAAAATCAGCTTGAGGGCAATATTATATGAATGGAAGAGGACGTGGATGAAGACAGGATGGGAGAAATGATAGTGCGTGAAGAATTTGACAGCGCACTGAAGCAATCTACCAACCAGTTCGTCTTGAGTTTTGACTGAGATTCAGTACACCATCTACTTTAAGCAATCTGTAGGTAAAAAATAGACAATGGACACATTACATATGATTGTATATTATAATGCTTTTAATAACGTTGGAGAAATGTAAGCGGTTTCCATAAACGTGCCTCACACGCACTTCTCATTCAGGACGTCGTTCCATCGGAAATATCTATTCTTTAACTTGCGGGACACAGATACTTTGTCGTGGAACGAATCAGGACATAATTTACAGACTACTGATCAAAAAACCTATAAACAAAGTATTAAATAATTAATATAACATAAAAAAGGGAATACAGGAATAAATAACACATTACAGAGAAAAGATCTCATCTTCTGCGAGAAACTGGTTTACAAAACAGAGAGAGAGTGCCAAAGGGAAACCTTTGAACTTGTATTTGAATACTTGTGGTCTATCGTTCTTTTTCTTAGTTCTGCTAGATACCTTTGAGAATGAAACTTGCTGAGCAATACACACGTTTCTGTAAAGTGTTTAGGGAAGTGTTATCCAAGTGTATATCGTTTCTCCGTCTAGTACTCACTCAATGAATGTTGTCTTCTCTTCTAAACGAGAGTTGCGATCATTGGTTCCTTGTCTCAAAATACACTGTTTAGAATCCTGTCCCATCTACTTAATTTTGACGCTAATGGTTCTGGATACTCTGTATTTCCGGAAGAACTAATGGTTCATTAAGTAATGGCGTTGGCATTGTGTCCGTAGAAATTTATCCAGGGGGCGAGAACAAGACACTGAAATTGCAAGTTGTAGGTTAGAATATTACTTCTAAGGCTAGAGTACAGTATCACAGCGATCAGCCACGTAATGCTAGAACTGATTAAATAAGATATGTAGTAGCAGGAATACGGGAAATCACATCTTACAAGTTTCTGAGAGTTCTGTAATGAATAAAAATTTAGGCTTCAGAAAGGACGTTCGTGTAATGGCAATACATTTATAATAAAAAATATTAGAAAACATCGGGAATTTACTTAGAAACGCAATTAGTATTTACTGATTATGAGAAAGCCTGTGAAAAGGTAAAAGACCTCTTTTGTGGAAAATATTGGAAGTAAAAGATATTCCTAAACACCTCATTAATACCATAAAGACTCAGTGTGTAAGTACAAATATAGTTATGAGTTCAGGCTAAAAAACGTCAGTCCAAATTTTAATAAATCAAGGTGCAGTTTATCACCCACTTCATATAATTTATATACTGACGATCTAGTTATAAAACGGAAAGATGAAATACAGTTAGGAATTAAAATAGGACCTAGCACACCATTAAATACTCCGTTGTATGCTGATGACCAGATAATTATAAAGGAAACATACGACAATTTGCAAAGAGCAGTATATAGACAGAGCTAAAATGCAATATGCCAACGGCCTTGCCGCGGTGGTACCACCGGTTCCCGTCAGATCACCGAAGTTAAGCGCTATCGGGCTGGGTTAGCACTTGAATGGGCGACCATCCGGTCTGCCGAGCGCTATTGGCAAGCGTGTTGCACTCAGCCCTTGTGAGGCAAACTGAGAAACTACTTGATTGAGAAGTAGCGGCTCCGGTCTCGGAGACTGACATATGGCCGGGAGAGCGGTGTGCTGACCACATGCCCCTCCACATCCGCGCCAAGGGACGCTTATGAGCTGAGGATGACTCGGCGGCCGGTCGGTACCGCTGGACCTTAATGCCCTGTTCGGGAGGAGTTTAGTTTAGTTTTACTTAACTATATCTGATGGTAAGACAAAGATAATTACTTTCAAAGGAAAGAATCCAGTCACATCGAAAATAATAATAAGGGAAAAAAATTTAGAACCAATATCCCACATCATTTATCAAGGATGTGATATTTGTTTTAAGTATGACAAAGGCCTTGAGAAGAAGGTTATCTGCGGAACAAATGGAAGAACTTTAGGAAGAAGCACAAGAAAGGAAACACAAATGATATTTTGTAAAATTATGATGTAATGGTTCCGAATCATGAACAGTAACAAAAAAAGAAAAAGCACATATACAGGTAGCAGAGGCTAAGCAGGGGTAAGTTTATGAGATATTTAATAAATTGTATAAAATGGGGAATGATACGATAAGATCAGATTTAAAAATATTTTCAGTTGTCGGGAACGTAGAAGAGAACAGAATGAAATGGAAGGATCATGTCGATAGAATGATAGAAAATAAATTGCCAGAAAATGCAATGAATTATCAGCCGACTGGAAAAAGAGGACTAGGAAAACATCATAAGAGATGAGAGATGGACAGATGGATGATAGAGACAGGAACACATAGCTGCAACACCTAATCCTTGGAAGGAGATGATAATGAATAAGAACTCCTTACTCCAAATGTTAAGAGAAAGGGGGGAGGGAGGGAGGGTAGTGCCTCCTCTTGATCTCTCCCCCACCAAACTCCCCTAAAATGGGGAAAGGAATAGTTATTAGATTGTTAAAGGGAAATTCGGAGTCGGAGCATGCTTCCTGGTACTTTCAACCAAGATGCAAGTTTGTTCCACGTATGCCTATCACATGACAGTCAACACTTATTGTTAACTACGATGCCCTAACCAAACCAGGTAGCTTGCAAAGTACGTTTAGCTCATGTACAGCATCAAGAAATACTTGGAAAATAATTTCCATTTTATCGTCAAGTACACAAAAATTTGATCCTGATATCCTCAAGGTAACTGTCAATTATAAGCACGGATAGCCGGAGAAATTATTTTAATGTTAACTTAAAACTCGCTGTATTTATGTTTTTTACGTGCGGTCTTGTCACGTTCTGAGAGGGAGCTGAAAACTGGACAATTACGTGCGGCTGCGGATCTGAGTGGGAAACTCGTTGCCATCAACATCCTGCTAAAGACCAGAACAAGGAAGACAGCAAGCAACTACTGATGGATTTTGTAAGATAAGGAGCTCTGCAGGCTACATCCGAGGGGTGGAAGTAAAGTGCGCGAAGAGGGATGGAAGTAAAATGCGCGAAGGTGGTTAAGTGGTACAGAATGACTATATGAGGCGATCTACCGAACTGCAATTACCATTTACTCCTACTGCAGCATATACAGTGACACATTAGTCGCAATCGCAGACTCTAAAGACTATCGAAGACTCTACCCGCTGGGTCGCTGCAGCGCCCGGTATAAGAACCTTCTGGTGACGTGCGCTTCCTGCGTCACGTCCCAGAGTCCAAAGTTGTTTCTACTCGAGAAAGCTCCACTGCAGTCTCCAGCCAAGTGTATGTAGTCCATTTACAGCAAGTTGCACTTTGAGTGCGTGGTGCGTGATTTGCACTATTTGTTGTCTCTCGTGTTATATACTCGGTGGCTACTGGCGTCCAGCAAGCACTCCGTACGTGGCGTAAGACTAATAGATAGACAGAAGAAAATCGCAGCACCAAGAAAAAGTCATGCGACATAAACAAAAGTTGATAGGCATGTATCTACATCTGAAAGATGGTGTGTGTTCAAAATTCTAGCCAGTCGCATACGAGTGGCACTAGTAGTGCCTTTATGAGGATGCAATCAATTTCATTTTAAATACTCATTGTAACGGTCGTGAGCATTAGTTACCTTCGGGATTGGACGTGGTGAGTTGATGTTGGTCAAAAATACCTTTAAGACGACAAAGACTCCATTATCAACACCTCACTGAGTTCGAACGAGTTCGTGTTATAGGGCTACGAAAAGCTGGATGTTCCTTCCACGATGTTGCAGAAAACCTTGGCAGGAAAGAAGCCACTGTACGTGCACGATTGCTGGCAGCGGTGGTCACGAGAATGTACAATCGCAAAAAGACTGGACTCTGACAACCATGTGGCACTACCGAGAGGGACGGCCATCGTGTTCGGCGTGAGGCTCTGGCGCATCGTACTGCATCTGCAGAAGTAGTTTCAGCAGCAGCTGGCACCACAGTGATACAACGAACTCTACAAACGGATTACTTCAAGGACATCTCCGAGCCAGACGCGCTGTAGCGTGCAATCTACTGACCCAAAACCTCCGGCATTTTTAGCTTGAGCTGTGTCACGTGAGAGCTCATTTGAGTGCCAGGGTGGAGGTCTGTTGTGTTTTCAGTGACAGACGCGTCTTGCCTAGAAGGAGACCTCGTCCAATAAACCCGTCTGCGTGCTAAACACACTGGACCTACATCTATAGTTATGTTCTGGGGTGCGATCTCGTATGACAGCAGGAACACTTTCGTGGTTATCCCACATACTCTGTCTCAAATTTGAAAGTCAGTATGGTGATTCGACCTGTTGTGCTGCCACTCATAAAAATCACTGCAGGGAGTGTTTTCGAATAGGATAACGCTCGCCCACATACCGCTGTTGTAACCCAACATGCTCTGCATAATGTCGACATGTTGCCTCGGTCTGCTCGATAACCAGATCAGTATCGAGTCGAGCACATATGGGACGCTTTCGAACAACTTCAGCGTCATTCACAAACGGCATTAACCGTCCCTGTACTGACCGACCAGGTGCAACAGGCATGGAACTCCATCACACAAACTGACACATGGCACCTACACATCACAATGCATGCACGTCTGCATGCTTGCATTCAACGTTCTAGCGGCTACACCCGTTATTAATGTACCAACATTTCAAATTTGCAATGGCTGATCTCGCGTTTACAGTAACCTTTGATATTTCATTGTTGACCACTCAAAAATGTTATCTAGACAAATGATTCCCGAAATTTGATTACACTAATTATTTTTTGATGTTGCGATTTTTTTCCGTCAGTGTGTAAGCGTCACATCCTCTCGCGAGGCGACATTAGTATGAGACTACAGTTTATCTAAAAAAAATGTGGAAAAACATTCTTCAGTCAAAAACCCTTCCAGTACTCTGGACACATCCATTGTCTCTAACTAAGCTTTCTGCTCCGCCGGGCCGGCCAGTGTGGCCGAGTGGTTCTAGGCGCTTCAGTCTGGTACCGCGCGACCGCTACGGTCGCAGGTTCGAATCCTGCCTCGGGCAGGGATGTGTGTGATGTCCTTAGATTAGTTATGTTTAAGTAGTTCTACGTTCTAGGGGACTGATGACCTCAGATGTTAAGTCCCCTAGTGCTCAGAGCCATTTGAACCATTTTTTGCCCCGCCCGCGCCACTGAGTACATGTAGCATTCTGTAGTACGCTTAAACTTCAGTGCTTGGCTTAAATTCTGACAAAATACTCTCAAGCCTTGTTTCCCTCTCTTGTTCACTGTACGCGACAGTCTGTCGAGATGCAAAATTTGAACTTCGTACTAACTCCTCTCAGATCCAGTCATATTTAGGCTCTCCCGAAGCGCTAAATGACTAGCATTCCCAATCAGTAACAATGGACATCCCGTAGAGTTTATTTTTTTTCCACACTGTCAGAGCTGTAACTACGGTTGGCATTCTTTTAGGCGGGGGGCAGAAACCTTTACCAGATGAAACAGTACTTTTTGAAAAATGATTTCAGTTTCAGGAGAATCCACGTAATTAAAACAAACCAATATTATACTTCTTAAACACTGTACTTTATCACTTCTCACGGGACACGTAATGAATGCAAAAGAAGATTTAATTTAGTTGTTTCAGTCCTTGTGTAACAACAGAAGAATACAGGATGACGTAGACAGAATTTCTATTTTTTGTGATAAATAGCAGCTTGCTCTAAATTCAAGAAAGAGAAGTGTAAGTTAATGAAGATTAGTAAGAAAAACAATCCTGTAATTTTCGAATAAAACATTAGTTTTGTAATGTACCTTTACAAAGCGATATGAAATGAAACGAGTATGTAAGGACATTAATAGGGACGGTCATCTCCGGTTTATTGGGAGAGTTTTAGGAAAGTGTAAGTCATCTACAAACCAAACCCCGTGTAGAACACTTTTGCAACCCATTCTTGAGTACCGTTCGAATGTTTGGGATCCCCACCATGATGGATTAAAGGAAGACATCGAAGCAATTCAGAAGTATGCTGTTAGATTTGTTATCAGTAAATTCAGTCAACACGTGAGTGTTTCGGAGATGCTTCTTGAACTCAAATGAGAGTTCTTGGAGGGAAGACGACGTTCTTTTCGCGAAACCTCTTGAGAAAATTTGGAGAATATGTATCTGCCGCTGACTGCAAAACGATTCCTCTGCCGCCAACGTGTATTTCGCATAAGGACCGCAAAGACAAGTTAAGAAAAATTGGGGATCTTACAAAGGCATGTGTACGACGGTCAGTAACACTCTGAAAATTTATAAGGATGTTGCACCGTAGGTTGTGATAAAAAATAATTCATAATAAACAATTCGATACCTTGCGCCGTTTCCGAGTTAATTAGCAATGAAGTTAACCACCAGGTCATTCTGCGCGCAAATTGAAGCGGCCTGCCAGAGACGGTGTACTTCGTTTGATTTCCTTAAACCGAACAAGAGAGCGCTACAGAAATTAGATGTTCGACGGTAGTAAGGATAGAACGCGAGCCAAAGACTGAGCAGTCTCGTGTACTATCGTCTAAGCTTTGAGAACAATTGACGCTAATTGTGTCTGGCGGGCCGCTTGAATTTGCACACGCAATGGCCTGATTGGCTAACTTACATCTAATTAACTCCGATACGTAGCAAAGACTCATTTTTTTTACAATTATTTCTCAGCACAACCTACCCTGCAACACCTCACAAGACCTTTAGACTGTTTCTGATCACGCTGTACACAGTAATTTTTTCCTCAACCTGTTTGCGAGTGGAATAAGAAAGAAAATGACTAGCAATAGTACACGGTACCCTCCGCCATACATCTTATTGTGGCTTACAGAGTGTGTGTGTAGATGTAGATATAGATGCGGCCCGCTCCTATTACTTCTCCTGTACCAGTCTCTTCATTTCAGAACGAAAACTGCACTTCAGTTACTTTTTTTAAATATTCCAAATCTCTAACTTTCCCTACAATTTTTAGTCACTAGAGCTCACTCAAATACCATTCCTTGATGCATAGAAGTTATTCCTTGATATCTGAAGAGATATCCTGTTATCTTATCCCTTTTTATTGTCAATGTTTTCCGCATGTTCCTCTTCTCGTCGTTCCTGCGGAGCACCGCTTCATTTCCGATGTTATCAATTCACCTACTTTTCAGTAAACGTCTAAAGCACCATATCGTCTTTTCTGATTCTCCCACAGTCCCTGCTTCACTTGCTTATAGTGTGTGCTCCAAATGCACATTCTCAGAACTTTTTCCTCGAAGTGAAATCGATGTTTGCTATTAGTAACCTGCTTTTGTCCAAAAATCCCTGCATTTCCTGTGTTAGTCTCACCTTTAAGGCCTTCGTTATTTGTCCATTATATGTTGTGCTTCCAAGAGAGTAGAATTGCTTAACTTCGACTACTTCGTGTCCGTCATCTTGACATTAGGTTTATCGATAAACTCATTTGTACAACTCCTCAATATTTACATGTTTCTTTAGCTTGCTCTCAATCTGTCGTGTGCGCTTATTAGACTGTTCGTTCCAGTTAACATGCCCTGCAATTCTTTCTTACTTCTATCTGTGCTACTGTTAATGAAATAAATTAAGAAAACACATAAAAACACTGCAGCAATCGGTGCAACGTTTTTTGGTCAGCTTTTGTGCGTTACATACGCTGCTGGAAAAAAAGAACATGCTGAAAGACTGTGTTCAGTTGCACCAGGGTATAATATGGGCGTTCTGAGGGGTTGTAGTAGCAGTGATTCATCTGTCACGGTCAACGACGTTCAGATGGTGCTATAGAGACCTGTCCGTGCGCCCTCTGTTTTGACTATCCATGCAGTAGCTGGACTGAGTTTGGAGGTGAACAGTGTGTACAATATTCATTCTAGGGCATAATCATATCCCGCCGACGATTACGTACTCCATGTTGAACGACTTTAGTTATTTAAACATGGTCGCTGTACGAACCTGCGGGAGGCTGGTTGGATGGATCGACGGGATCATATGTGGCTCTGCCCATGCTGATACTGACGCTATGACACGCCAATCACGGCTACTCCGGTGTGGTGAAAGAGTCGACTAGAGAATACGTACGCGAGTGATGGACTTAAAGGTGTACGGCGTAGACAGGCAGAGGGGCCTATTCCAAAGTGTATTCGCCCACAACACACGTGTCCTGACCCAGTCTTCGTGGCGTAGCGAGCAATCAGTTAGAGCGCGCGGTCACGTCTGGTTTTCTTTCAGAAGGGTAAAGTAAATGTCCACTACATTGCACATGTTGTTATCCCCATGCTACGGTACGGCCATTTCTTCGACAGGAAGACGATGTGCTTTGCAGCGCGTCAGTGCACGACCACATACAGCTGCTATGACGTAACCTGCTCATCATGGTACAGAACTATTCTCTTGTCAGTAAGATCACCAGGTCTCTCACTAATTGAACACGTGTGGATGATAAAAAGGGAGTTCTCTCTTTATCTAGAGCCCGCAAGAACTATGGCCGAATTGCAACAAAAGGTGCAAGGTTCTTGAGACAACCTATCGCAGGCTGCCATTAAGCACCTTTACGAGCCTGGGGGGGGGGGGGGGGGGGGGGAGGGGGGCGTCATTGTGTATCGATGCTGCTGTTTGGTCTGACTTTGTTGTCATATACTACTAATAAACTACCTGTCACGTCGACTGTCGATAAAGTGGCCTTGTCCTTAAGGGTGTTGCATATTTTTTCCGGCAGCATATTAATAGGCAGAGAAGGAGTTGATTAGAAAGGAAAAGAAAGGAAATAAAAAGTGTGTTAGGAGTGATACAGAGGCAATTGGATCTGTTACTTTCGCCAACGTTTCACTTGGCTCGGCGATCAATTGTTTCTAGTCTGCCATTTGCGGCAGCCTGTTGTCATTTCGGGCTCCTTTGAAACGTACAGAGCAGAGAGCGGGCGTGCAGAAACAGAGGCGCGGATAGCAGGTGGCGCGTAGCGGGCCCACAATGGTGGGCCTCATTAGAGCGAGTGCCCGGGCCGTCTGCAGGGTCACGGGGCTGCGGCTCCCGCAGTAGGGTCCCCAGCGTCGCTGCTACTCGACATTAAGCTGGGGCCCGGATGCGGCGCTACCACTTATCGTGGTGTAGCTTGGCGATTCTCTCACATCTACCCAATAGTCTTCGGAAGACACCGGCAGCTCTCGCCATTACACTGTAACGGAAATCAACTGAAGAAAAAATAGCGAACACCTCCCAATCCGAATCGATATCGCAACACAAATAACGAGTTTGTAGAGGGCTCAGAAACATTTTGACGCTCACAACGCACCGGCCGGCGACGTGAACCGAATCCATTATTTTTGCGTGTTTAATTTTTTAATGAAACACTGCGCCTCCCATCGATATCCCTCACCGGTCCGCAACGTTGGGCAAGATCTCAGCTTCCTGCTCTTCCTTCTCTACCTGGAGCATCATTGGGATTCACTTCAGCAACCGCAAAACTCCAGTTTATCCATTATGCAGGAGACAATAAGGATTCTGAAAACAAGGATCTTTTGAAACCCATCCCGCTGTATTCGGCCTCGAAACTCGCCAGGAGAGACCGATATTTTTGCCGTGCTCCCTGTCTTGCGAAAGGCATTCGATACAGTTATATACTGCATCACGAACCCGCCAGGTTAGCCGAGAGCGCTAATGCGCTGCTCCCTGGACTCAAGTAGGCGCACTGGCCCCAGATCGAATCCGCCCGGCGGATTAACGACAAGGACCAGAGTCCTGGCCAGCCTAGATGTGGTTTTTAGGCGGTTTTCCACATCCCACCAGGTGAACGCCGGGCTAGTCCCCACGTCCCGACTCAGTTGCACAACTCGCATACATTTCAAACACGTTCACACTGTTTCATGATTTATACTAGACGCAGACAGCTGGGGCACACTAATTCTGTCACAGGGAAACGCTATTGAGAAAATTTAGAGAACAAACATTTTCTACACACTGCAGAACAATTCTACTGACCAATGTACATCTCGCGTAAGGGACACTATGTTAAGAGAAATCAAGGCTCGTACGAAAGCGTATAGCCGCTTTTCTCTCGCTCCATTCACGAGTGGAATAGGATTGGCTGTGGTGTAGGGCATCCTCTATCATGCAACGATGGTGCCTTGATGCGCATCTTTGTATAAAGAAAAAGAATTGTACTAGCATTTTTCGTGGACAGTGTAGAATATAGGGAAGAGGCAAAGCCAGAAAATGGTAGTGAAATGCTAAACTATTGCAGAAGATGGCCCTTATTTCAGGTTCACTTCAGGAAGGCATTAGACTCCGTCCCGCACTGCCGTTTAGTAAAAAAAAAAAGAGCTTATCGAGTATAGGACCAGATTTGCGACTGGTTTCAAGACTTCCTTGCAGATAGAACTCAACAAGTCGGTCTTAAACGAACAAATTCGACAGACGTAAAGGTAATTTTCGGAGTACCCCAAGAAGTGTCGTAGGGCCGTTACTGTTTACAATGTATATAAATTATCTAGTAGAAAACATCGGATGCTTTTTAAAACTGGTCGCAGATGATGTCGTCGATATGCAGAATGAATTGCAGAGGACTGATAAATAGTGCGGGCTCTGGCAGTTGGCATAATTAAATGTAACGTTTTGCGCATATATAGGAAAAGAAAGCCAGTACTGTACAACTATGAGAAATTACTGGAAGCGTAATATATCTAGAAGTAACTAATCAGACCGATCTCAAACAGCAGCAAAAGCTGATACCTGACTGAGTTTCATAGGAAGAATCTTCAGGAAATGGAATTTTTGTACAAAGGAAGTGCTTTATAAGGCGATTGTTCGACCGATTCTTGAGTATTGTTCATGAATATGGGATCCTTACCAGGTACGACCGACAAAAGATTGAGAATATCCAACGAAGAGCGGCACGTTTCGTTCAAGGGATTGTATAGTCGGCTCGAGAGTGTTATCGAAATGCTCAACAACCGCCATTGACAAGCATTACAAGAGAGGCATTTTGTATCACAGAGAGGCTTACTGTTGAAATTTGGAGAGACCACTTACCGGAAAGAATCGGACAACGTATACATATGTCTCACGTAATGACAATGCCGCGAAAATTCGAGAAATTAGAGCCAATACAGGAGCTTATCGACATTTATTCTTCCCACGCGCCATTCTCGAGTGGAAAAGAGTAGGGGATGCAGAAAATTAGGCGGAAACACGAATTATAATTTGCTTACACGATGGCCGAACAATAACTGGTAACTGACACGTCTATTAAATATGCGAATACATGTGTACGGAGCGATTTAAAGGGGATCAACACCTAAAAGAAATCGTAGGATCGACAGATGTCGGACAGCTTCAGTGGAAGAATTGTAGTCTGCCTACGATAGAGATGTTCGGCCGATACGTGAGTATTGCATCTCCGTCCTGAACTTACCAGAGGGGACTGATAGAGAAAGTAAATGAGATGCAACGTTTAGTCACGTATTCGATAAACGATCACGAAAGCATTACGCAGATCCTCATCAAATCCAGTGGGGGACGCTACAGGAGAGGTATTGTGGTTATGGTGGGGTTCCGTATTAAAATTCCAAGAGCGTACGTAACTAAAAGAAGGTAAAATTAGAGAGACTCGAGCTAATATGGTGGCTCTGTCAACGGTTGTTCTTCCGCTCACCAGTCGTGACTAAAACACAAGAGGGGCGGAAAGTTAGAGTGATGCACCAAGTGCCCTCTGATACACACTGTAAAGTATGATTTTATTCATACTGGATGAGAGGTCGTGGTTGTAAATGTCAGTGTTAAAAAATATATCGGCTCAACCACTTGTTTATAGTGTAAAACACTAAGATTGACGCGTTTCGGAAGTCAAGCTTCCATCATCAGAATAATAAAAAGAACCTGTTAAAACTCGCTAAAATGGAACATTGCCCAGGCACAATAAAATTGATAATAAAATTAAAACATCGTGGCTACTTCCCTTGTTGCAGCCGTGTCTTCAAAAGGTGCATCTCCACATAGTCGTCAAAATATTTAAAAAAAACTCTAAAATGGTGTGGCCTATGGTGTTCAACATCTAACATCTGTAAATTATTTCTTAGTTTAAACCGCAGCGTATTATTGGTCTGAAAAGCTGTATCAACTTTAAAAGGTTTAAACCAAGAAATAATTTACAGCTGAAAAGGGATAAATATGAGAGAGCTGGGGTCTATAAAATTCAGTGCAACACATGCAAGGCAAGCTATGTAGGCCAAACTGGTAGGTCCTTTAAAGTACGTTACAAAGAACATAGCGATGCTTTCCGGCTTAATAATTTCGAAAAGTCAGCTGTAGCCACGCATATTTGGGAAACGGGACACCCCATGTTTGGAATAGATCAGGATCTCTTTATTTTAGATAGGTAGAACAAAGGTAAAAAGGTGGATGTACTAGAACAGCTGGAAATTACGATACATAGCGTGGATAATCAGAACACACTGAACAGCTAACTGGTGATACAAATAACTTTTTCAAGCATTTCACTGGTTTCTTTTAGTAATTACATTTTTAGCAATTGGCAGGATACCATCATTTCATGAGGTTCTTGTAACATGTATACGTAATCTGTTTGTATAGACATCTCTGTGATTTCCTTGTTTACTTGCGCGTGAGCTCACTCGCGTTTCAGTGTCATGTTTGGCTACGTGCTGTGTGGTATCAACGAAGACGCACGGGCGGTTACGACGATAGAGGAGAGAGCCATGTGGTTAGATGCTGAACACCATAGGCTACACCATTTTAGAGGGTTTTTTTATATTTTGACGACTATGTGGAGATGCACCTTGGAAGACACGGCTGCAACAAGGGAAGTAGCCACGATGTTTTAATTTTATTATCAATTTTATTGTGCCTGGTGCATGTTCAATTTTAGCGAGTTTAAACAGGTTCTTTTACTTTTCATTATTCTGATAATGGAAGCTTGACTTCCGAAACGCGTCAATCTTAGTGTTTTACACCATAAAGAAGTGGTTGAGCCGATATTTTTTTAACATTGACACTGTAAAGTGGCTTGCAGAGTATAGGTCCAGATATATTCACTGTTCTTCACGAGCTAGATAAGGTACCATAACGTATTAACTACTCGAAGAAAGATGGAATTACATAAACATTAACTACTCTGCGGAAATGTATGAAAGTGAGGGAGCATGTTGCCTGCTGTCTCGCAGTCGTGCACAGAAACCGGACATCGCATTGCATGAGGTCAGCGTGGCCACAGCGCCTAATGGGGCTGGCGCCACAAAACGCACAGGAAGAGACAATGTATCAATCAGACAATAAGCAGTTACGGTGAGCAATGGGAGCGCTCATCAGTATAACGTGGGCAGGTTACAACATCTGTTTGACTTCAGACAGGGAAAAAATCTTCGGGAAACTGGAAGGAGGACGAAGTGCGACGCGTGTAGTACATGCTCACAGCATGGTTTCACGTGGATGTGGTAATTCCGAATCATAGGCATTGCTGCCCGAAGAGCAACTACACCATCAGACGACTGCTGCAATGCGCAACAAGCAAGAAGGAGTCGACGTCAAACACATGGTGCAATAGCAACCAACATCTACCAGGACTCAGGACTGCAAGCCACGCAGTCACGTGCTCCACAGTAGGACAGCGACTGCATGTGGGAGGGGGGAGGGTGTTGGGGGGGTTGGGGGGATGATCTCTTTGCCGAGCGACCAGTACGATAGTCCGTTAAGCAGCCTCATACCTCATATCGTCATTACCGTTTACCTGCTGCCAAGAGCTTTGGATTGGACCAACGAGGGCCAGCCAGAGTGGCCGAGCGGTTCTAGGCGCTACAGTCTGGAACCGCGCGACCGCTACGGTCGCAGGTTCGAATCCTGCCTCGAGCATGGATGTGTGTGATGTCCTTAGGTTAGTTACGTTTAAGTAGTTCTAAGTTCTACGGGACTGATGACCTCCCATAGTGCTCAGAGCCATTTGAACCAACGAGGTCACGTTCTCTTCTCGGATGAGGTCAGATTCAGTCCGATTAGTGATTCTGGAAGTACTCTCATACGGAGAAAAGTGGAAACACGTGTTGTACCCAGTAATATTGTAGAACATCAACCTTTCGGTGAATATTGTACACTCACCGCTCAGCGTTATTGTGACGTTGTCACCCTTCCACATGTGCGTCTTTTCAGGAATGCATTAGGCCCTGACTTCATTTTTATGGATGACAGTGCTCGACAGCGTCGAGTTGCGCAGGTGGATGAGCTCTTGGAACGAGAGGATATTCGATGCATCGAGTGACCTGCCGAACCACCCTCGCCGCTCTCCCTTCTCCGGCTTAAACCCCAATCAGCACTTGTTAGATGCGTCCCGCAAGTACTGCAGCACGTCCACATGTACCAGCGACCATCCACAAGTTATTGACTCCGATGGCCAGCATGGGGGCACGTTGTAGAGCATAAGGTGCCGTCTGCAACGATCACACACCCTGTCAAGGACCATGTCCCACCTTTTGTCATGTCCTGAGGATCGTTGTAAATCGCAGTGACTTTAGTGTAATCGTTGTCGTTCCTGTTCGTCTCATTGAATATTTCTTGCAGTTATTATACTGTAGCAGTTCTTTCTATATTTTGTCCGTGTTTCATCGAGCTACGTTACTTGCCAGTGAAACATCGTGCAACAATTACGTTCGTCCTTAAGTTTTGCACACCAGAGTAGTTGTCTATCCATTAATCGCTAGTAAAGGTGTCCTACATCGCCGTTTTACTCATATTCTACATTCCCTGCCCCTCCGACCCTTGTCCACCCTTTCGCCTCTGAATTTCAGCCTCATAAAACCGACCAATAACGATATCAGAAGCCCCGCATAAGCATTTCGAGCAACTTACAGATGTCAGCCATAATTGGCCATTGAAATAAGTCAAAGACGAAAGTTGAAATTAGTACCAGACCGGGACTAGATCCCGGATATCACGCATTAAGTGAGCAGTGCCCTTAAATGCTTCAGCTATCTGAGCAAGCTTTCCGTCTGACCCAAATTCTCAACTTATCCCACACTCCGAAGCAGCCTCCCTGTCCATGTACCTCGTTTGCTCGCAGCGTTTCCTATATTCCCGCAAGAGGGTCGGACCCCGTTGTGCATCCGCACGAAGCATGTCATATAAGTGAAGCTTGCAAACGTATCATACATGTGTTGTGTCTGTTCTCTCCGACATTAGCCGCAATTGGGCATTTAAATAATTAGATATCTGAAAGAACAGACACCACACATTTATACCCTACATGAACGGTCATGAGATAAGGACTGTAGGAACCGCCAGTGGTTTCTGACGCTGCTGTACTCTACAGGACAGTAATGGATCGTAACGAAATGTAAAACGATTTATGGGACTTAACATCTGAGGTCATCAGTCCCCTAGAATTTAGAACTATGTAAACCTAACTAACCTAAGGACTTTACACACATCTATGCCCGAGGCAGGATTCGAACCCGCGACCATAGACGTCGCGCGGTTCCGGACTGAAGCGCCTAGAACCGCTCGGCCACAACGGCCGGCGCCGATTTTACAAAGAGCATTCTACCGCACTGGTCCCTTACCTAGCTTGCACTTATCATGAATCTCTCGCCCAGTGCAAAGTCCCAAGCGACTGAAAAAAAGCTCAGGTGACTCCAGTATGTAAGAAAGGTAAAAGAACGGACCCGCAGAATTACAGACTAACTTGCCTAACTTCTGTTTGCTGCAGATATCTTGATCATATTCTCAGTTCGAACACAATAAACTTTCTTGAAACAGAAGCTTATGTGTGCGAATCAGCATAGTTTTAGAAAGCGTCGATCTAGAGCTATGGATGAAGGGCAACAGGCAGATTCCATATATCTAGATTTCCGGAAAGCATTTGACACGGCACCCCATTGCAGGCTATTAACGAAGGTACGAGCATATGAAATAAGTTCACAGATATGTCAGTGGCTCGAAGACTTCTTAAGTAATAGTGCCCAGTTGTTCGCGACGGGGAGTGTTCATTAGACAAGGGTATCGTCAGGAGCGCCCCAGGGAAGTTTGATAGGATCGGTGTTGTTCTCTATAAATGATTTGGCTGACAGGGTGGACAGCAATCTATGGTTGTTTGCTGATGATGTCGTGGTGTTGGCTCTGAGCACTATGGGACTTAACATCTGTGGTCATCAGTCCCCTAGAACTTAGAACTACTTAAACCTAACTAACCTATGGACATCACACACATCCATGCCCGAGGCAGGATTCGAACCTGCGACCGTAGCAGTCGCGCGGTTCCGGACTGAGCGCCTAGAACCGCTAGACCATTGATGTCGTGATGTACCGTAAGGTGTCGATGTTGAATGACTGTAAGAACATACAAGATGACTTAGACTAAATTTCCAGTTGGTGTGCTGAATGGCAACGTCCTCAATGTGGAAAAATGTGAGTTAACGCGGATGAGTAGGAAGATCAAACCTGTAATGTTCAGATACAGTATTACAAGTGTCCAGAAAGACAGAGTCAAGTCGTTTAAAAATCTGGGCATACTGTTGAAAAGCAATGTGAGGTGGAACGAGCATATGAGAATTGTGGTAGGAAAGGCGAAAGGTCGACTTCGGTTTATTTGGAGAATTTTAGGGAAGATTGCCCGCATCTCGTGGTCGTGCGGTAGCGTTCTCGCTTCCCACGCCCGGATTCCCGGGTTCGATTCCCGGCGGGGTCAGGGATTTTCTCTGCCTCGTGATGGCTGGGTGTTGTGTGATGTTCTTAGGTTAGTTAGGTTTAAGTAGTTCTAAGTTCTAGTGGACTGATGACCATAGATGTTAAGTTCCATAGTGCTCAGAGCCATTTTTTAGGGAAGATTGGTTCACCTGTAAAGGAGACCGCGTATAAGGCGCTGGTGCAATCTGTTATTGAGTTCTGGGATCCATACCAGGTCGGATTGAAGGAATACATCGAAACAACTAAGAGGCGGGTTGCTAGATTTGTTACCGGTAGGTTCGAACAACACGTAAAGTGTTATGGAGATGCTCTGGTAACTCAAATGGGAATCCATGGAGGGAAGACGTCGTTCTTTCCGAGAAACACTATTGAGAAAATTTAGAGAACCGGCATTTGAAGCTGACTTCCGAACGATTCTGCTGCCGCCAACATACATTGCACGTAAGGACCTTGAAGATAAGACACGATAAGATAAGACACGATAACTCACGAATGATTTCTGCTGCTGATTCAAGAGTGATTCCTGGTGTTGAGTTCATGCGATGCAAGAGTGATTCCTGCTGGTGATTTCATGCGACATTTTTCAGCAATCATCCACCGCTGTGCTCGACGTTTCCTTTCAGCCAGTACTCAAGGTTTTCCTGGTCTTTGTTTAGTTGTGGTTGTCCGTACGCGTTTCCAGCTTACAATCACATCATTATTCGAACTGGGCACCTTTAGAAAGGTGGAAACGTCCGTGATAGATTTGTTACTCATGTAACATTCGTTGCCTAATCCAGTATCAAATTCATTGAGCTCTGCTGACCAACCAATTCTGCTGTTTCTGCTACTCTGCTGACTACAAAATAATCCCCGCTTCATTTTATACTAGCAAATCCACCTCTTGTAATGTCTGGTGGTCAGCCTCGCATTGTGCAGGTGTTGCCGGATTCTTTTAATCAGAGTTGAGTAACATAACACTGAATAATCCTGATTATTTGCAGGTGATACGCTGAAACAAAAGCCACATAAACATACATACCATACTAAAGTATATATTTGCTCTGTTAATGTTTCTCTGTCAGTAATTTTGTAAATGTAAATATCAAAATCCAGTACTACATTCATAATAATGCAAAATTACTTTATGAAACACTCCCCTGTTGAAAAGGGAGAATGTGGGTTTAGTCAAGGCAAAACCGTATTTGCACAATTAAATATGCAAAGTTCTCGTTAAGAATTCCGGCCAAGCACACATTAGGTTTGAATTTAAAACGTTGCTGACAGTCAGCATTCTCTTAGCTGGAGATGTTTAGTTCTGTGGTTGCTCGTGTTGCCTTCGAAGAGGAGTAGCATTCGTTACGACACCTTCACCATTCTTGTCAACAGACACACACACACACACACACACACACACACACACACACAAAGTCAACGGTGCGCTTTGTAAACTCAGTGGAGCGTTGATGGAGTGTTCTTAGATAGCAGGAGCGTTAGGTCTTTCTGCGACTTAACAACGGCTCTAGTTAATTACATGTGAAGTCTAAGAAACAGTGGTTATAGCACCAGACTGCCAGAACAAAGGAAGAGCGCAAAGTACGCTGCAGCACGAAATCGCAGCTGCAGACTGAAATCCATTATCTCTCTGTTGCAGGGGGGCGTCGTCCACAGTGTACAAGTGCTTGTACAAGGGCAAGAAGGAGTACGCCTGCAAGGTCATCAACAAGGTCAGTGCTAAACTACCCAAGCATCAGCTTACATTCCTTAGCGCATAATTGTAGTAACACAAGTTTCAAAAGACTTGGTCTCTTGTCAATTAAAGTCATTACGGTTAAGCGTTAAATACGAGGGATATTGGAAAAGAAACTTCAGTTGTCTAACACGGGAAGTAGAGGACGGAACGCAATCGTCACTACACTAACATTCGCATTAGGGCAGTGTGTTTTGTGTAGGGACAGTGAGAAAATAACACCGCCTATTTAGCCTACGGTAACCGTTCAAAGCAAGTACTGGAACTGACATTTGCGCCAAATGTGATATCCGTAGTAATCTTTTTAGAGGCAACGAATTTAAAACGTGCTGACATTCGTCCCAAAATTTGAGCTGTATAGTGTATACGGAAACAATGTCATAAGTAAAGAGATATAGTGCGTCAGCATGCTGTATGTTTAAGAGTGGTTCGTCGAATGTCAACGATGCTGATAGAAGTGGCCATCCGTCTGTAGCTAGCAGCAAACTTGTACGGAAAATTAACGAAAATATTCGCGAAAACTACTGTCTCAACTGTCGGACACGTTTCTTCAAATTTCTCGAACTTTTCTGAATAGATCGTATCTACACAATTACTCATTTCAAAAATTCCTTCCCGAGGGACACAAAATTCAAGGTCTGACAGCTTGCTTGGATTTTCTTTGTTAGGATGCGAAAGTGGAAGACCTATCGAACGTAATCACGACTAGTGACGAATAAGTGAGCAACAGTCTCGTTTCTATTGGAACAGTTACAAGTTTTTTAGCTTTTTGAGAGGCAATTCTGGACACCTATTTGTCCCAGATTTAACAACTATGAAACGATCTATCTCGAGTTAGATATTTATTTCATCTGTATACGTACACTGTATAATTAGTTTTAGTTACGTTGGTGAAACTGTTTGACAAAGTGATCCAAAACACCTTGCTATAGAAACTACTAAAGCAATGTTAATGGCTAGAGTGAGTTATGACGAAACTTGTGTTGAATTTTTTCATGTGCAGGCTGAAGACAATCCAGAGCACTGGTAAATACAGTTGGTCTGTTCACACTTCTTCGTCTTAGAAGATACCGATACTAGTAAAGTATTACTACATTCAAATAAGATCTTCCTCTTTCTTGGAATATCGAAAGTTGTAATGTGACCCGAATTTGAGCGTGGAAATATGATCAACTTAATGACAAGGCAAGGGTTAGCAATTCTAGAAGTAGGCAAAACAGCAGTCAGTGGTATACCGCTGCGTCCTACAAACCATAAAAAATTAGCCTAACTCTGTCAGCCAGAAAGGTTGTGGCTACTGCTAGCGGCACGATAAAGAAATCTTGTTTTATGACTTTATGGAACGTGAAAGGACAATCAGTTCTCACGCCTATTGTGAGACATAAGAGAGCCATTCAAAATAAACGACGCAGTCTCTTTGACAACTGTGCCGTGTTTTTGCACGACAATGCCCGACCACACTTTCTTGGAAAACACAAGAATTGCTGCGTCACTTTAAGTGGGACGTTTCTGAACAACAGTCCTTCATCACAGACTTGCCTCTAAGTGATTTCTTCCTTTAATGCACATGGAAAAGTAATTCGGCTCCCGAAAGTTAGTGCTACGACGTAGACCTTGCAGATGCTATTATGGGTTGGCTGCAATATCAGTTGACTGAATTGCTTCTAGAGGGAATTTGTCAGCTCGGTAAGAGGTATGACAAATGCTTAAATCTGGATGGTGATTGTGTAGAAAAACTGCACAATAATGTAAATATAATATATTTTTGATTTAACTATTTCAGTGTTTTAATTATAGCCTCACGGAAAGCTACTTTTCAGTTAACCGTCGTTGACTGACAATTTCCATTTTTATGGCTCAAATGCATTTAATTAAACCTCAAGAAAATATCACTCAACTAATGCCATTATGAAAACTTGTGCACAACCAGAATCACTGAAAACTTTCTGTTCGCCACGAAAGGCATTTAGCTCGCAGACGATACGTTTGCGTCTCCAGAATGAGTATCGCAGTCTACCAAACAGAGTGCAGAATAATAAGAACTTATATCGAAATTAAAGAGGCCCTTGGAGAAAAGTGATGCAGCTGAATGAATATCAAGAGCTCAGAAGGAGAACCAGTCCTAACCAAAAAAGGGAAAGCTGAAAGGTGGAAGCAGTTTATAGAGGGTCTGTACAACGCAGATGAACTCCCAGGCAATATGAAATGGAAGAGGACGTAGATGAAGAGCAGATGGAAGTCATGATTTCGTGAGACGAGTTTAACAGAGTACAGAAAAATCTAAGTCGAGACAAGGCCCCTGGAGACCTACTGGTAGCCTAGAGAGAGCCAGCCATGACAAAACTCTTCCATCTGGTGTGTAAGATATGTGAGACAGCCGAAATACCCTCAGACTTCAAGAAGAATGTAGTAATTTCAATTCCAAAGATAGGAAGTGCTGACACGTGGGAATATTATCGAGCTATTAGCTTAATGAGCCATGGTACCAAATTACTAACTCAAATACATTACAGAAGAATGTAAAAACTGATATAAGCCGACCACGGGGAGGTCAGTTTGGATTCTGGAGAGATGTAGGCACACGCGAGAAAATACTGGCTTTACGACGTATCTTAGAAGATAGGTTAAGGAAGGGCAAACCTAGGCTTGTAGCAGTAGTAGACTTAGAGAAAGCTTTTGAGAATGTTGACTGGAATACTCTCTTTGAATTTCTGAAGGGAGCGACAAGCTATTTACAACTTGAACAGAAACCAGATATAAGAGTCGAGGGGCGTGAAAAGAAAGCAGTGACTGAGAAAAGAGTGCGTCAGGATTGTAGCATATTTCCAATGTTGTTCAATCTGTACACTGAGCAAGCAGGAAACGAAACCATAGAAAAATTTGGAGAAGGAATTGAAGTTCAGGGAGAAGAAATAAAAAGTTTGAGATTTGCCGATGGCATTATAATTCTGTCAGAGACAGCAAATGACTTGGAAGAGCAGCTTAACGGAATGGATACTGTCTTGAAAGGTGGGTGTAAGATGAAAATCAACAAAAGTAAAAGTTGTCGAATTAAATCAGGTGATTCTGAGCGAATTAGACTAGGAAACGAGACACTTGAAGTAGTAGATCAGTTTTGCTAACAGCAAGATAACTTGACGATGGTCGAATTAGAGAGGAGATAAAGTGTAGGCTGACAATGGCAAGAAAAGCGTTTCTGAAGAAAAGAAATTTGTTAATATCGGATATAGAAGAGAATAGAAGCTTTTGAAATGTGGCGCTACAGAAGAATGATGAAGATTAGACGGATAAATCACATAATTGGTGAGGAGGTACTGAATAGAATTGGGCGGGGGGGAGGGGGGGGGGGGGGAAGTTTGTGGCACAACCTGAATAGAAGAAGGGATCAGTTGATAGGACACGCTATTAGACATCAAGGGATCACCAATGTAGTATTGGAAGAAGTGTGGGAAAGGGGATAAAAATCTTGGGACCAAGAGATGAATACAGTAAGCAGATTCAGAAGGACGTAAGTTGCAGCAGTTCTTCGGAAATGAAGAGGCTTGCATGGGACAGAGTATCATGGAGAATTGGTAACTAGTCTTCAGACTGAAGAACGCAACAACAACACATCGAAATGCAAAGCACTGGCAGTCTGTCACTCTGTGATTGGTGAGTGAACAGTCATGGACTTTTTATATCTTTATATGAAGTCAGTTTGTTAAATATTAATTTTCCCCCTGGAAATACGTATTATAAAAAGTGAAGGAACATTTTTTTCGTTCCTAACACACAAATATAAACTTTTACCAGTAAATGTTTCATTTTCTGGTAGATACCGTGAGATGCTGATTACAGTCCACGTGTTAATAAAGTCAGATTATACCAGTAAAGCAGAATCGTTAGTAAGTGGACATAGCAGTAACTCACTTGAAAATTGCAGTAATTGTCATTAAGAGTTAAAGGTGACTCGTCACAAAGTGGCATGTATTGCCATTTGTATGTGTGCTATACATTTGTGAAGTTACGTGTTATAGACGTCAGGTTGAGAGAGTTTAACTAAATAAACAAATAAGTGATGTTAGTGGTCACTTACGCACTCTTATAACACAGAAAGTGGAAAAGACGAAGCAATAAACGTGTGATGCTCACGGATCACGATGGATAATTGTTTTGTTACTGGTTTCTGCCTGCGTATGATTAGGGTGTTATTTTTACTACCTACATAATGGAAGTTATTCAAGCACAGTGTGCACTTGATACTTCAATGCATATTACTGTTACCATCATCATTATTATTGATGCCTTTTGTTTCAGTAACACAAAACAACATGCACGACATTTCATTCAAAAAAAAAATATTTTTTACAGGAAATATTAAAGCCGGACAGATTTTCTTGTCTATAAGAAACATTATTTAAATGTATAGTACTTAAAACAGTTTACTAGTGGACAACATAGAAACATTACTTTTCACGGGAATATAATTTATCATAAAGTATGCTGTTCAACGGTTAAGCTAAAACATTACTTGATTTACTGTACGCGCAAACTAAGTTGCCACTCGGCACCGTGACTAATGGGAGTGGCCGTAAATTGGAAATGCATTTATGGTTAGCCCCACCGTCCACCGTGCCGAGTGTCAGTTTGTTTTGCGCGTTTAGTAAATTTGGAAACAAATCGTGTTCTCTGTCTCAATCATAATCTCAAACAAAGATGACTGCAACAAAAATGAACAGTGAAACTTCAAAGATATTGAGGCAACAGAGATCATATGACGCGAAGAAATGACTGCATTTCATTCACAGGAAGTTCAACCATACATTAAAGAAAATATTGACGGCTCAGCGATTGGTCGTCGAATGCAGCACGCCTACCCAAGAAGTGATGCCACTGGAAGCAAACCATAATTGTACATCGGTTATTTCGTTGTTATTCTAGAGCGAATGGCACAGTGAGACACGCTAAAGCATTGAACGCATTCGCTGTTCTTGAAGTGCTTAACCTATGTAGTAACTGTTTCAGATCGTTGTATAGTTGCGTACCTTACTGATGACACGTGTTTGAAGTTGGCTAAAGATGTGGATACTGTGGTAAGGAATACCACAGTAGGCCGCTCAGTTGAAGAGGAGTTCTTTCTTTCTTTCTTTCGCTTGTGCCTTTGTCCCGCAGTTTTCACAGGGTTGGCATTGTTACAATCGGATTTGGCATGGTTAATCTGAAGCGGTGACCGGATCGGATGCCCTTCCTGCCGTCACCCCGTACGTACCCCCCCCCCCCCCCCCCCCCCTCCCAGCAGTCTGCGTCTAGTGTAAATCATGAAATAGTGTGAACATGCAGACAAGTGTCTGCGATTCGTGTATCTGAGGCGGAACGTGGGGACCAGCCTGGTATTCACATAGTGGGATGAGGAAAACCACCTAAAAACCACATCCAGGCTGGCCAGCACACCAGCCCTCGTCGTTAATACGCTGGGCGGATTCGATCTGGGGCCGGCGGGCCTACCCGACTCGGGGAAGCAGCGTATTAGCTCTCTCGGCAAACCTGGCGAGGTCAGTGGAAGAGGAGTGGACATCTCTAAAAAGAGCACTCACATATGAAGGGACAAACATAGGTTAAAAGATGGTAACTGCGATGAGATCTTGAAAAACAAAACAAATACTTCAGTATCTCCAGAACGCTGGGGTTGAAACAGGTCTGTAACTTTAATGTGATTACAATAACTGTTAGAGAGTTTCTGTAGAAATTTTTGTTTACTTATTGATGACTAGTTACGGACAGTCTGTCCATTATCAAATCATCCTGAAGAACAAAATATAGTGGATGTCACGATACTTAGCACTGACGACTTGAAATATTCCAGATCTCTTTGAAGGTAAATAGTGCATCATATACGTAAGTATCCCACTACTACCGGACGTGTGTGTAAGTTTCTAGCCACAAAATATAAACGTGGCAATATACAATGTAGCCTCTACATATGAACATCGCTGGATGTCAAAACGTAAACTTACACTAAGGGATACCTGCAGTGCTCGCGTAATCTTGACCAGAGGCGGCAAGTGGTGACATGCGTCAAAGGGCTGGGACTTTTTATTGTGATACAAATACATGTTAAAAAAAAAAGTGGCTCTGAGCACTATGGGACTTAACATCTATGGTCATCAGTCCCCTAGAACTTAGAACTACTTAAACCTAACTAACCTAAGGACATCACACACATCCATGCCCGAGGCAGGATTTGAACCTGCCACCGTAGCGGTCACGCGGTTCCAGACTGAAGCGCCTAGAACCGCACGGCCACACAGGCCGGCTAAATACATGTTACAACAATTATTGATCGTTCATTCTTTATATTTTAAAATGTTTTATTAATCTACTGTTCACAACTTAAAATTGTTCTCTAACAGTTATTGTAAGAAATACTTCACTTGATCGAGAAAAGAAGAAGTATAAAAATGTTCAGGGAAAGCAGGAATACAGCAAAATATATCTCTTAGAAATGAAACGAAGGGGAAGAGCAGGACAGCCTAGGCAACATGGCTGTAGCTAAGATGCAAAGAAATCGAAAAAGACATGATCGTCGGGAGGACTGACTAAGCAAACAGAAAAGTCAAAACAACCTTCGGTGAAATTAAAAGCAAGGGTGGTAACATTAAGAGTGCAAAGGAAAGTCCACTATTAAACGCAGAGGAGAAAGCGGATAGGGGGAAAAAGAACGCTGAAAGGCTCTATGAGGAAATTGGAGTCGGTTTGCAAAAGACAGGGAAGCCAGTATTAGACTAAGAATTTAAAGGAGCTGTGCAAGACTTGAGATCCAATAAGGCAGAAAGGATAGTCAACATTTCATAGGAATTTCTGAAACCCTTGGAGCAAGTGGCAACCAAATGGGTATTCAAATTAGTGTATAGAATCTATGTGACCGGCGACGTACGATCAGAGGTTCGGAAAATAATCATCCACACAATTCCGAAGAGAGCAAGGGCAAGTACGAGAACAATCGGCTTTGTTGCTGATGCATCCAAGCTGCTTACAAGGACAGTATACCGAGGAAAGGAAAGGAAACGAAGGATCTGTTAAATGAAGATCAGTTTGGCTTTCGGAAAGGTAAAGGCACCAAAGAAACGGTTGTAACGTTGCGCTTGGTAATGGAAGCACGACTGAAGAAAAATCAAGAGGCTTACATAGGATTAGTCGACCCAGAAAACGCGTTCGACAGTGTAAAATGATGCAAGGAGTTCGGAATTCATAAACAAATCAGAGCAAGGCGGGTAATACACATCATGTACTAGAATGAAGACGGAACAATAAGACTGGAAGACGAAGAACGAAATGTTCGAATTAAAGAGGTGTAAGACAGGAAAGCAGTCTTTCACCCCTACTGTTTAATCTATATATAGAAGAAACATGACGGAAATAAATAAAGGTTCAGGAGTGGGATTGAAATTCAGGGTGAAAGCAATGTAAGACTCGCTGATGACATTGTTAAAAAATTTTTAAAAAATGTTCAAATGTGTGTGAAATCTTATGGGACTTAACTGCCAAGGTCATCAGTCCCTAAGCTTACACACTACTTAAACTAAATTATCCTACGGACAAACACACACACCCATGCCCGAGGGAGGACTCGAACCTCCGCCGGGACCAGCCGCACAGTCTATGACTGCAGCGCCTGAGACCGCTCGGCTAATTCCGGGCGGCAGTAAAAGTTAAGAAGGATTACAGGATCTGTTGAATAGAATGTACAGTCTAATGAGTACAGAATATCGATTGAGAATTAACCTGAAAAAGACGAAGTAATGAGAAGCAGCAGAAAGAATAGCGAAAAACTTAGTATCATTGGTGATCACATGTTAGACGAAGTGAAGAAATTCCGCTACCTTGGAAGCAAAATAACCCATGACGGACGAAGTAAATAAAGAGCAGACTCGCACAGGCAAAGCGGGCATTCCTGGCCAAGTCTACTGGTACCAAACACGAGCCTTAATTTGAGGAAGAAATTTCTAAGAAGTTACTAGTACGGTTTCTAATTCCACACGGGTTCAGAAACAATATGTAAATTATGCACTGTGGTCTCTTGCACAGTTCAAATTGGCCAAACCATACACGGTCGTCTGCACTACTAAGATTTGCACTGATCACAGCTGTAACAATCTCCTTTAGCCATCGTACCCTAACACACAGCACAGCTAACAACAGATTGTATCCTGGCCACGCCACATTCACAGCATCCATGAAGCCAAGCACAATCCGCTGTTCCTGACAAAAACCGTGGCTTTTCTTGATGGCAAGCTACTGCAAACCCACACTGCGGAGCCCAGCAGGCTGCATCGCTGGTGGGCTCCACCACTTCCTGCTTCACCTCGTCGAGGCGGTTATCCCCTCAGCAAATAACTGACAGTGTTTCCTTCTTGCTGGTGTTTTTGATGCTGCATCTCCTCTGTGAGTCATTGTGATGACGACAGAAATAGCCCCTTCCTCCACCTACAATCGTCAGCCAATTCCCTAAGCCAGCCACACGTGGATGTAAACAAGCTGGACCAGTACACCATGCATGTCCCGGTGCCATATGCAAAGACTTGTCAGCCGCTGTCCACCGCCTCAGACGCTAGCCCCAAGTTGAGGTTGCTGGTCCACCCACGTACACCTAATGGCTCCTCAATGTGACAGCACGCCATCCATGCGTCACTGTGGCCCTGCAAGCGAGTATTTTGCTGATGCAGTTGCACTCTGCCTTGGCGAAAGGTAACACCAGTACTGGCGCCGACAGCCAAGTGAGTTGGGGATACAACTGTACGGTGAATCGCTAATTCACAGCATAAATAATACATGTTCAGCAAAACGCCAATAACTGACGAGTCTAGTGGCAAGAGGATTTCTTTGTATTTAGTTCTCTATTAAAATATGTCATTCTCGTTTCACTCGTTTTGTCTTTAACGTAATCGTTATTATGTTTTTTTTCATGTCTTTGGTGCATTTCATAAGACATTATGTAAATGTACTGTACCTGGATAGACAACGCTCGTCAATGGTCTCACACTACAGAGTTATCACCTGGAATATACAATGTACCTACGAAATGATGACCTATGTTACATGACCAGTCTTCTCTGAAACTGTCCCCTAACATATTTTAGTGTATTTTATGCTCATTTCCCTTTATCAAATAGTCCATATAATAATTGCTATCGAGATACGTCCGGTGACTCTTCCTTTTATTGCTTTCTGTTCAGATCTCTTTTTTGGTTTGGTGGGAGACTGCTCAGCTGTGATTCTACAAGCTGGCTAGCGATAGGTGAGGATCCTTTTAATAGGAGTTGGCTACCATCAAAAGTTCCAACTGCGAGGCAGAAGCGCTGTTGCAGTTAAACGAACTAGCATTACGTTCCCTCACTCCAATCTATCCAGGCAGGATTTGAGATGGTCGCCATCTGTCGAAAAAACATAGACATCTTCGCAGAAGCTTTTTAGCAGACAAGAGGTCTCGAGCAGGTGACACTTCCCAAAGGTCCGTGTGAATTTTCCTTACGTCACATCGAAATAACATTCGGTTGGAACTTACAGAATCCAACGTTCTGGTTCGTTCTTACTGTTATGTTTTCATAGAGCACACAGTTATCGCTTCTGCCCACGTGTCCTCTATAGTGAAACAGGTCTATTGGTAGTTCGTTATTTGCCTTTCTGGAATTTGTACATACGCTAAGCGACATCTTTGAATCACTTATCATTCATAGTCATTGGTCAGTAGGCTGACATAAAAACTAAACTCCGCTCGAACAGGTCGTGAAAGCACAACGGTACCGACCGGCCGCCGTATCATCCTCCGCCAACAGGCGTCACTGGATGCAAATACGAAAGGGAATGTAGTCAGCACACTCCTCTCCCGGCCGTATGAGTATACTGACATAGGTTGAACTAATATCTTGTTTCTCGAAGTATATAAAGGGCTCTCCATGCCCCATGGCCTTTCCTAAGTTCTGCTAAAAGTGAAAACGTGCCTGAAAGCTTTCAGTTTGTATACAGATACTAAAACAACTGATTTCTTTTCCTACTGGCAGGGTTAAATTAAATCCAGTCCTTTGCTCAATAGCAACTGACATGTTTAGATGTAAACTGTAGGACAAATGTCAGACAAACACTGGTCAGAAGAGAGCCGTATTTAAACTTAAATAAAACAGATACGACCCTCAAAACTACAAGCAATTAGAGCACAAATGAATAACATCAGTAGCAGAGAAAAGATTGCGCACAGTGCCTAAATAATTAAACAAGAATATAAGAAGAAATCCGACGGACATTGCTCGGATGATTGAGTTCAAAAGAATAAAAAAACAGTTCAGAGGCCATAAGAAGATTTAGATAGCGAGACAATTGAGAAAGATAGCAAAGTTGATTACGAGCATCAGTTGTGGTCATACATTCGTGCTAGCATCGTAAATTAGCCAAAGAGTTATCACGGTTTACTAATAGCAAAACGATCGAAGTGATTGCTCGCGTTGTAGTTGCGTTCCGTATTCCTCTGAGGCTGCTTCTGCCAACATGGCCCCTAAGTCTCAAGTCCATGTTGCCTAACTGCAGACCACATCGAACGAGAAACCATGTGTCGCCTCCTCGATTTCTAGCTAAAAAGTGGAGGAGACAGTTTTTATTGGGTCGATTTAAAGACTCGTATCCAAGGAGAAACAGACGACAGGCTACAGTGAAACTGCGTTACCACCCTAAATGTGTCTTCTGCAGCAAGTACCGGACTGTGGTGACTGTTGAGTACCAGGTTAGCCTTGCTGGAATATCGCTAAGCTTGAAGTCGGGCTTTTGCTCATAAATAGCCATATTGACAAACATCAATTTACATATTAATCCCAATACTTTCATAACAAGAACCGAAAACATGGGGAACATCATCACGTTTATCGTTATTTCTCCATAGCCTCGAGTACATACATAAAATTAATGTTCGAATTTCATTATTTAATAAATACTAAACTCATACAGTTAATTTATCTTCGATCACTTGTATTTAAACTAATCGGCACAAAAAGAGCTGCACCCAGAAGGACAAGGCAAGTTGCGATCTTTGTAATCAGGCAGGCAGATGGTACCACACATAGGAAATGACAGCATATTCATCTTTGAAGGACCAACGTTTATTGCGCCACACGGCCACAAAACGTACATGTTAGTATAGGGGGTCCGACCACAGGGCTTTTGAATACAAGCGTCCATACGTCGCGGCATGGAGTTGTACGTGTCTCTGATGTAGTTCTGTGATATGCAATCCCACGCCGCTTGTGCCTGTGCGCTCAGACTGGAGGGTGAGATGGAGTCCTGGTGCACGCCCCATGGAGCCCCACATTTTCTCGATCGGCCGGAGATCGGGAGGTGTGGTTCGCCACGAGAGAGTATCCACAGCGACAAGGCACGCTCGTGAGGTGGTAACAGTATGAGGGCGAGCTTTGTCCTATTGAAATAGGCTGAGGGCATGGGTGTTTACGAATGACTGAGTCACTAGTTGACGGAACCCATAGAGGACACTAACAGTGAATGGACACCATAGAACATCGCTCCCCATACCATCCCACCAGGCTGGCGGGACGTGTGATGGGCAACGACAAACCACTTCTGCAGACACGAACCTGTTGGTCGTAGCCTCCGAGATAGAAACAAGAATTGTCACAACAGATGACCCACTGCCAGTCTGCACGACCCCTTGTCCGTTGTTGTCCACACGAGGCGAGTCAGGAGCGTTGCTGCGTGGATGTGAGTCGCAGGTGCCCTAACGGACGGCGTATAGCGAGCCCTGTATCATGCAACCGGTTGCCAATGGTATTAGCACTCAAGGGATGTTGCGTATAAGAAAATACAGCCCGGAGAATGACCCCTGTCGTTGCTGTCGAACCCGTTGTTGTGTGGCAGACAATATGTCAGTCCATAGAAACGTTTTATGTTAGTCTGCAGGTTTTCGTAGCCGTTGTCACTGAAGTTAAAATCTTTTGGGTTGTTAAGCCGCGTCATATATCCTCTAAAATAATCGATGTTTCGACCCCTCTGCTGTTATCTTCTTCAGGATGTTCCGGTGTTCTAGCAGTAGTGGACACCGGAAAGTCCTGAAGAAGATCTCAGCAGAGGGGTCGAAACGTCGATTATTTTAGAGGAAATATTATGCGGCCTAACAGCCCAGAAGATTTTAACTTCAGTAACTTCAATACGTCAGTCCCCCCTTCTTGTGATGCATGTTGGACATACAGATGCCACATGCCATGCATGTGTGCCTTTCTGTGTCTACTGTCGCCAACAACGGACAAGGTTGATGTCTCTACGACTGGTGTGGAGCGCAATATGACGATAAGACCACCCAGCCTCTCACAGTCCCACGAAGCGGTCCCTCTCAAACTCGTCTAGCTGTGGAACCCGTTGCAGGTAGTGTCGCCTGGACATCGTGCACGCCCGGCCAAGGTGGCCGAGCGGTTCTGAGCGCTTTAGTCCGGAACCGAGCGACTGCTACGGTCGCAGGTTCGAATCCTGCCTCCGGTACGGATGTGTGTGATGTCCTTACGTTAGTTAGGTTTAAGTAGTTCTTAGTTCTAGGGGACTGACGACCTCAGCTGCCGACAGGTGTTTTTGCCTCTAAGGGTGTTTTCATCACAAAGAAATTTTAAGAAACCGTAAAATTACATCGTGAGAAAGCAACGGTCAAAGTTTCGAGCAGATATCCTCAAATCAAAAATTAAAATTAAACTGTTCAAGGCTTGCTAGGAACGACATCAGACTAAATGGAGTTGTTCCTAGCAAGGCATACATTCAAAAGGCTTGAACGGTTTAATTTTAATTTTTGACTTGAGCATATCTGCTCGAAACTTTGACCATTGCTTTCTCGCAATGTAATCTTACGACTTCTTAAAATTTCATTCCAATGAAGACATTCTTAAAGGTGTAGAAGCCTAGGTCAGTGTATCAAACAATTATTTGCAACCGATTGGTTGTGTGATTCCTATGCTGATAATTGAAGCTATCGTGATGAAAAATGTTATTTGAGCACCATGGCCGTGTCTTAAATGTCACGTAAACGCAGCCACCAGTCGCATTTGTCCACTTGATTTTGTGAAGAAGCCTTACCGGCTTCCGTTCAATTTCCGTTCGCTTGATGCAGTGACGTATCTTCCATTTTATCGACAAAATTTTGAGTGCTGCTTTCACTAGCTCTTTTTTCTATTGTTAGGAACATGTTATACACGCCACTACATTTAACAATACACACTGTTCAAATTGTGGGTAATGGCAGTGCGTTACTCTCTACTAACCTTCGACTCGCAAGGAGCCCGAATTATCTAAGGCACGTTGAGTGCCGGCTTGGAGGGTTCGCGCGCTCCAACCAAGTCGAGAGCTTCGCCGGTGGTCGCATAGCTACCAGAAGGGCCACTCAGTGCAGGCAGGCTTCGGCAGAGTAGCTGTACCAGTCTAAGGCGAGGCAAGCCTCTGGGGGCTTTGTGTAGGGGCTTCTCTAAAAAGGAAATGCTGAGATAAAGTCCTGCTAACGGAGACAAACCTGTCACTGTGCTTACCTGCACAGCTTGCGTAACATCACTTTTTTCTTTTTTTTTTTTTTGGTCATCAGTCTACTGACTGGTCTACTGACTGTGCTAACCTCTTCATCTCAGAGTAGCACTAGCAACCTACGTCCTCAATTATTTGCTTGACGTATTCCAATCTCTGTCTTCCTCTACTGTTTTTGCCCTCTACAGCTCCCTCTAGTACCATGGAAGTCATTCCCTCATGTCTTAGCAGATGTCCTATCATCCTGTCCCTTCTTCTTATCAGTGTTTTCCACATATTCCTTTCCTCTTCGATTCTGCGTAGAACCTCCTCATTCCTTACCTTATCAGTCCACCTAATTTTCAACATTCGTCTATAGCACCACATCTCAAATGCTTCGATTCTCTTCTGTTCCGGTTTTCCCACAGTCCATGTTTCACTACCATACAATGCTGTACTCCAGACGTACATCCTCAGAAATTTCTTCCTCAAATTAAGGCCGATATTTGATATTAGTAGACTTATCTTGGCCAGAAACGCCATTTTTGCCATGGCAAGTCTGCTTTTGATGTCCTCCTTGCTCCGTCCGTCATTGGTTATTTTGCTGCCTAGGTAGCAGAATTCCTTAACTTCATTGACTTCGTGACCATCAATCCTGATGTTAAGTTTCTCGCTGATCTCATTTCTACTACTTCTCATTACCTTCGTCTTTCTCCGATTTACTCTCAAACCATACTGTGTACTCATTAGACTGTTCATTCCGTTCAGCATATCATTTAATTCTTCTTCACTTTCACTCAGGATAGCAATGTCATCAGCGAATCGTACCACTGATATCCTTTCACCTTGTATTTTAATTCCACTCCTGAACCTTTCTTTTATTTCCATCATTGCTTCCTCGATGTACAGATTGAATAGTAGGGGCGAAAGGCTACAGCCTTGTTTTACACCCTTCTTAATACGAGCACTTCGTTCTTGATCGTCCACTCTTATTATTCCCTCTTGGTTGTTGTACATATTGTATATGTCCCGTCTCTCCCTATAGCTTACCCCTACTTTTTTCAGAATCTCGAACAGCTTGCACCATTTTATATTGTCGAACGCTTTTTCCAGGTCGACAAATCCTATGAAAGTGTCTTGATCTTTCTTTAGCCTTGCTTCCATTATTAGCCGTAACATCAGAATTGCCTCTCTCGTCCCTTTACTTTTCCTAAAGCCAAACTGATCGTCACCTAGCGCATTCTCAATTTTCTTTTCCATTCTTCTGTGTATTATTCTTGTAAGCAGCTTCGATGCATGAGCTGTTAAGCTGATTGTACGATAGTTCTCGCACTTGTCAGCTCATGTCGTCTTCGGAATTGTGTGTATGATGCTTTTCCGAAAGTCAGATGGTATGTCGCCAGACGCATATATTCTACACAACAACGTGAATAGTCGTTTTGTTGCCACTTCCCCCAATGATTTTAGAAATTCTGATGGAATGTTATCTATCCCTTCTGCCTTATTTGACCATAAGTCCTCCAAAGCTCTTTTAAATTCCGATTCTAATACTGGATCCCCTATCTCTTCTAATCGACTCCTGTTTCTTCTTCTATCACATCAGAAAAATCTTCACCGTCATAGAGGCTTTCAATGTATTCTTTCCACCTATCTGCTCTCTCCTCTGCATTTAACAGTGGAATTCCCGTTGCACTCTTAATGTTACCACCGTTGCTTTTAATGTCACCAAAGGTTGTTTTGACTTTCCTGTATGCTGAGTCTGTCCTTCCGACAATCATATCTTTTTCGATGTCTTCACATTTTTCCTGCAGCCATTTCGTCTTAGCTTCCCTGCACTTCCTATTTATTTCATTCCTCAGCGACTTCTATTTCTGTATTCCTGATTTTCCCGGAACATGTTTGTACTTCCTCCTTTCATCAATCAACTGTAGTATTTCCTCTGTTACCCATGGTTTCTTCGCAGCTACCTTCTTTGTACCTATGTTTTCCTTCCCAACATCTGTGATGGCCCTTTTTAGAGGTGTCCATTCCTCTTCAACTGTACTGCCTACTGCGCTATTCCTTATTTCTGTATCTATAGCGTTAGAGAACTTCAAACGTATCTCGTCATTCCTTAGTACTTCCGTATCCCACTTCTTTGCGTATTGATTCTTCCTGACTAATGTCTTGAACTTCAGCCTACTCTTCATCACTACTATATTGATATCTGAGTCTATATCTGCTCCTGGGTACGCCTTACAATCCAGTATCTGATTTCGGAATCTCTGTCGGACCATGATGTAATCTAATTGAAATCTTTCGGTATCTCCCGGCCTTTTCCAAGTATACCTCCTCCTTTTGTGATTCTTGAACGGGGTATTCGCTATTACTAGCTAAAACGTGTTACAGAACTCAATTAGTCTTTCTCCTCTTTCATTCCTTGTCCCAAGCCGATATTCTCCTGTAACCTTTTCTTCTACTCCTTCCCCTACAACTGCATTCCAGTCACCCATGACTATTAGATTTTCGTCCCCCTTTACATACTGCATTACCTTTTCAATATCCTCTTACACTTTCTTCAGCTTGCGACGTCGGCATGTATACCTGAACTATCGTTGTCGGTGTTGGTCTGCTGTCGATTCTGATTAGAACAACCCGGTCACTGAACTGTTCACAGTAACACACCCTCTGTCCTACCTTCCTATTCATAACCAATCGTACACCTGTTATACCATTTTCTGCTGCTGTTGATATTACCCGAAACTCATCTGACCAGAAATCCTTGTCTTCCTTCCACTTCACTTCACTGACCCCTACTATATCTAGATTGAGCCTTTGCATATCCCTTTTCAGATTTTCTAGTTTCCCTACCACGTTCAAGCTTCTGAAATTCCACGCCCCGACTCGTAGAGCGTTATCCTTTCGTTGATTATTCAATCTTTTTCTCATGGTAACCTCCCCCTTGGCAGTCCCCTCCCGGAGATCCGAATGGGGGACTATTCCGGAATCTTTTGCCAATGGAGAGATCATCATGACACTTCTTCAATTACAGGCCACATGTCCTGTGGATACACGTTACGTGTCTTTAATGCAGTGGTTGCCATTGCCTTCTGCATCCTCATATCGTTGATCATTTCTGATTCTCCAGCCTTTAGGGGCAATTTCCCACCCCTGGGACAAGAGAGTGCCCTGAACCTCTATCCGCTCCTCCGCCCTCTTTGACAAGGCCGTTGGCAGAATGAGGCTGACTTCTTATGCCGGAAACCTTCGGCAGCCAATGCTGATTATTTATCAAAATTTAGGCAGTGGCGGGGATCGAACCCGGGATCGAAGACGTTTTGATTGTGAATCAAAGACGCTACCCCTAGACCACGGGTACAGAACGTTCAAAACGTATTTTCATTCCGAAGACGACCGTACAGCCTCGGATAACAGCTCTCATGTTTGCAGTTGATATATTACGTCACAGCTACTCGAGAAACACTTCTGCCACGTTGTTTATTGTAAAATTCAATAGTGTAGAAAAAATTTGGTCATACAGTGTTATTATCTATTCTCTGCCAAACCCTTCTCAATTACATTTCTATTTTGTTGCATACCAGGCCACCCAACTGTACGTGAACAATGTATTACCAACGTAAGTTCGTTAGGCTATAACTCAAAGAGTTTTGATAGTTATATCACAGTCGATCAAAGTGTTTCCGTTTGAGTGCGTTGCCTGAACGTATATGCAACCCACCGCAGCTCCGATGCGGTTGTGTGAACACCGACGCGTAGGCAAGGGGTAAATCTTGCTTTTTAATGGAATCTTCTTCATCGGTCTTTATATTACGTATGTTCTCGTTTACTTTATCTTATTATATAGGGTGTATCCAAAAGAACCATCCGACTTGGCACATCTGTACTTCTGAAACTAATAAATATATACAATTAATTTTGTTTCTTGATGAACAGGAAACTCAAAAAAAATTTTTCATACCTTTTCATAGGTGTTCAATATGCCCCCCTCAGATGCAAGGCATATGTCAATGCGGTATTCAGATTGTTCCCACACTCCAGCGAGCATATCTTGAGTTACAGCTTCCACAGCTGCTGTTATGCGACGTCTCAATTCATTCATTGTTGTTGGTAACGGAGGCTCATAAACAGAGTCTTTTATAATCCTCCACAAGAAATAAACACATACAGTTAGGTCCGATGACCGTGGAGGTCAGTAATGTAGGGCTAAATCATTTGGTCCAATGCGTCCGCTCCATCGCTCAGCAATACCGCACTTACAGATGTGAGAGTGGCGGTGCCCCATTCTGTTGGTAAATGAAAATCAGTCTCCAACCGTGGGACAAGAAAGTTCTAAGGATATCAAGATATTTGCTTCGCGTAACAGTCTTCTCGGCAAAGAAAAATTGATCATACACCTTTTCCCATGAAACTCACAAAACACATTGAATTCTGAGAGTCCCTCTCATGTTGTACAACTTCATGTGGTTGTTCCGTGTCTCATATTCTCACATTATGACGCTTAATCTTTCCATTTAAATGGAATGTTGCCCCGTCACTCAACACGAAGCGTGGAAGAATACTGTCATCCTCCATCTTGCCAAGAACAAAATTACGGATCTCCACGTGTTGTTGTTTATCCCCTTCATGAAGAGCTTACAGTAGCTGAATTTTGCATGGTTTCGTGTGTAAACGTGCGCCCGACGGACATCTGGAGCATGTTTGAGCTGTCGAGCTGCACGGCGAACGGATTTCTCCAGGCTCCTTGTGAAACTATGGCGGATGCGTTCGATGTCTGTGTCGGACACTCTGGGCGGTCCGGCGATTTGCCCTTACACAAACAACTTGTTTCTCGGAATTGTTCATGTCTTCGCCTAATGCTCTGTGCTGTAGGAGCATCAGTACGAAAATCACGCTGAACAGTTATCACTGATCCGCACTGTGCAAAACGTAGAACAAAATGCTTTCTGTTGTCCCGAGATCATTTTTATTAGAACTGAAGTGGGCGCACGGTGCGGCTTCCTAGCTGGAACCATGAATACACGAGAGCTTGCTCTTTCCAACAATACGTCGTTAAACGCACATATCTCAAATAACATAACAGATATGATTCTTTTTTAAATCGGATGGTCCTTTTGATACACCCGTATATTTTTCCTGCTGACTAAAGAAGTAATGTTTTTCTTTAATATTTCTGTTTTAACGATTTTATATCTGATACGTGCAAGGGCCGTTCAATAAATAATGCAACACTTTTTTTCTCGGCCAATTTCAGTTGAAAAAAATGAGGAATTTGGTGTGGGAGATCGTGGAATGTTCCCTCTTCAAACCCTGGAGTTTCACGAAGTTTCAATGCGTGACGACGCTGTAACTAACCTTCACATTGGCCTCTGTAACGGAGGTGCGTTCTGATCAGATAGCTCTCATTTCATTATCTCTGGTTAGCAACGTCAACAATCATCAGTTTTCGTGTGGTGCTCGAGAAATATTGAAAAATATAGACAATTTAGTGTCTGTTCACCTACAAATTAGTGTTGCCGTGTGTTTTTGCGGTGTCAACGCATCCCTGAGCAGCGCCAAGTCGTGCTTCGGTGGGCGAGCTGCGCGGACGGGCCTTGTTTACGTGCTCGGTGCGGCCGGCCGCGTGCTGACAAGCACATTAACACCTGACATTACTATCGGTGACGGCAAGCCCCTGCAATGTATGGTGGGGTGTATGAAGAAGGGGGAGGTGCTTCGACGCCCCTATGGTACAACATCAACAACAACCACCTGCCCAGAGGCTACATCCAGATGCAGCATCCTTACCAGCTCCTCCAGGAACTACATTGGACAATACGACGGCTGTGATCAGCCACTCGTTAGCAGCTGTTCGGGGAGAATCTGGGATACAGCCAGCAGAAGAGCATATGGATTTATCGGAACAGGATTCCTCCAGCTTCTCCGCTACGAGAAACAAGCGACAAAGTGAGGTCAGTCTGGATTTAAGAAATTCCAAAACCTTCATAGCAGACGCTAATCAACTCTTACCTGTAACTGACGTTTCAAATGTAGCTGACCCCCTGTAGCAACTGCTTCTGGGCTCACTCCTAACCAACATGCTGCAACTAACACTCCTCCTGTGGGACCTGCACCTACTCCGAGGTCTCTCAACTTTTACAAACGTACAGACAGGGGACCATTCGTAGTTTACATGGAATGTTTGGACACAAACTTCGGCCGCTTGCACCCTATGGCACTAGGGAAATTATTGCATATTTCCTTGCCAGAAGTGAAGAATTCTATCCTTAACATCTCTTCAGCAGGAAAAACAAAAGTTAAGGTGGAACTGAAAACCCCAGACAAGGCTAATTTCCTAGTTACCAGTGAAGTATTAAAGTCAAAAAATATAGAAGCTTACATTCCTTCCTTTGTCGTCCATAAGCTGGGAGTAATCAGGAAAGTAGTCTCCAACCTTGAAGAAGCGGAGGTTTTGGAAGTCGTACAATCTCCCTTCCCTGTTGTAGGCGTTCGGAGGTTTACGAAGAGATATCGTAAAGACCAAATCGTTCAATTGCAGACCTGTTTGTTAACCTTCGACTCTCAAACCTTACCGGAAGCCGTGTCTATTCACAGAATAAGATGTCCCGTCGACCTCTATGTACCAACTGTCAGATAGTGCTTTAACTGTCTTCGTTACGGGCACATCAGCAAACAATGTCGATCTCAGATGATATGCATTAAATGTAGTGGTCCACATAATGTTGAATCCTGTGTCTCACCTATCACTATTTGCGCTCGTTGCGGGGGACAACATTCATCCACGGACCGTTCCTGCCCGGAATACCATATACGGCGACGAGCTCAAGAATTAGCTACGTTCAACAACACTGACTTCAGGGATGCGCTGTCTATTGCTGGTATGCCAACCTATGCATCCGTCACCGGGGTTCAACAACATCACTTGCCGGCTCCGATCATTCCTGCTCCAACAAATTTGAGCTCTCCGGACTTTCAGAACCCACAACTCTTCCCGCCGCTAGCATGCAGAGTCAACAACGCGGAAGTGCGGACGCAACTCAATGTGCAACTGTGCCCCAGCAGACACACGTTTCTTACCGGCCTCCCCGGCGGCAGGCGCAAGTAAACAACCAAAGTAACGTTCGTGAGTGGTCTCAGTACCGCAGCCTGTTATATCCCATGCAACATTCATTCACTCCTACCAGCCAAAATCCATACCAGCCTGCTACTCACAGATTAGCAACCCCACAAGCGCCGAATCAACGACAGCCTCAAGGTCATGCTGAATTTATAGATAAGATAATAAATGTGATTGATATTGTCATGCAAAACATGAGACAAAATAGTGCTATGAACAATTCGGATATCCGTCACCTCGTTACGGGCATATTTCAGTCTCTCTCTCCTTAAATTATGGCGGCTTTAAAAGTATTGCAGTGGAATGCGAGATCGGCTAATTCTAATAGAGAAAGCTTGCAACGAGAACTGTTCGTAAGTCAGCCTGATATCGTTCTGTTATGTGAAACTTGGTTCAAATTCGAACGAACTGTTCGCTTTCAAAATTATTCTATAGTAAGGGAAGACCGTCTCGATGGGGGAGGCCTCTTATAAGGAAACGGTTCGGCGGGCACTCGCAAATACGAGACGTGACTTACGGGACGAACATGCCTACCCGGTTTTACTCAATGCTATGAACATCGCAGCTGGCATCAGCATCCCTAAGAAAAAAGAGTTTACAGTAATGAAGCACCGTTATCCTCCTTGGTGGAATTCTGAATGCTCTCGGGAAGTTGCGAAGCGACGGCTCGCCTTGAAAACCTAGCGTCAGAATCCTTCATTGGACAACTTCTTGGCTCTGCAAAAAGTGAATGCGCGAGTTAACAAATTCCTGAAGACAACCAAGAAGGACAGTTGGAAACAATTTTGCCTGTCCCTATATAATGAAACCAGTATGGCAAGCATCTGGCATAAAATAAAAGCCTTTGGAACAAGAAGACTGTCTTCCTCCCCTCCTGCTACCACGACCTGGTTAGAGGAATTCATAGCTACAATCGCTCCTCCCACGGTGCCATTTTTAAACCATCGGTTCCCTACGGAAGAAGACCGCTATCATGTCCTCCTTCGTCCTTTCTCTAAAGAAGAACTCAACGAAGCTATTAAAAGTATCGAGCGACAGTTGCCCTGGCATTGATAATATACACTGCTCTATGCTTGCACACCTGCATATAGAAGCGAAAGACTTTCTCTTGAACATTTTTAATCAGTACTGGATGAAGACAGACCTCATATCAACATGGAATACGCAAGTAATAATTGCAATTCTCAAAAGTGGTAAAGATCCAAATATCGGTACTAATTATAGACCTATTGCCTTGTCGTCGTGTGTTGCAAAAACACTGGAACGAATGGTAAAAAGGAGACTAGAATGGTGGCTTGAAAAAAGTAATTTGTTGCCTCGGAGTCAATACGGCTTCAGAAAAGGCAAAGGGACCATGGATAACCTGTTTTTGCTTAATATGGATATCACGTCAGCCTTTCAAACGAAAGAGACAGTAGTGGCAGCTTTTCTTGACGTTAAGGGTGCATATGATCACGTACAAATATCGATACTCTTGGACAAGCTGGCAGGATTCGGAATTCCTTCACGGATGATCTACGGTATCAGTACCCTGATTACTCAAAGAACGATCTACGTCCGTTTCAAAGGTACCATGATCGGACCTTTTTATGTCTCCCAGGGCTTGCCGCAATGTGCAGTTTTAAGTCCTCTCCTGTATACTCTATATACGCACGACCTAGAACGCATAATTACTCCCCCCACAAAAATCCTACAGTATGCTGATGATATATGTGTTTATTCCACTGCTGCTTCATATCTTCAGGCCAAAACGGCATTAACAACAACCATCGCACACATCGATGAGTGGCTCTCTATCATTGGGCTGGAGATCTCGGCTGAGAAATCAGCAGTCGTTCCCTTCTCCAAATCGACGACAGCTCGCACTGAAGATCACATTACCTGTGGCAAGTACACCTTCCAAATAAAATCTCACGCTCGATTTCTGGGGATGATTTTTGACTCTCGGTTAAGCTGGGCGCCCCACATCCGATCCACCGTTACCAAGTGTGAAGAAGGTTTAAATGTAATCAGATCACTCACTCGTGTCTGGTGGGGAGCGCACCAGAGTGTTTTACTCACCATGTACCGACGGATAATTCGATCTCGATTAGACTATGGCTGTCAATTCTACCACACTGCGCCAAAGATTCCAAATTAGATACTCTTCAATATAGAGCCATTCGTACCTGTCTTGGAGCCATGCGATCGACGCCCACCAACGCCCTTTTAATAGAAGCAGGGGAGATGCCCTTGAGCATTAGGCGCCAAATGTTATCGGACAAATTCTACATTCAAGGCATGGCCATTATGGACAGTTCCGTCTATCAAAGTAGAGACTGCATTTATCGACTGTGGATTGCATCCCACAGAAGGAATAAAGTGCCAGCCGTTTGTGCCAGCTTTGACACTTGGTCACCTGTCATACATTCTATACGGCGTTCAGCGCATCTACCTGTTTTTGAATATGATCTTCAAACGCTCTGCTCCCTGCTCCCAGCTCCCAGTCCATTATTTAAGTACGACCTGGCTGGACAGTACAAATGTCAACGTTGGCTTCAATCGTCTCGTTCAAGCACAATGGCCGGGTTTTCTCTGTGTATATACCGATGGCTCCAAAATTCCGCAAGAAGAGTGTACAGGATGCGCTTTTTTCTGCCCTCAGATCCAGATCCGCAAAACCTTCAAACTGCCTACGAGCACTTCTATTTTTACGGCGGAGACAGTGGCAGTTTTGGAAGCACTTAAGTTTGTCTCTAGCACTTCCTTCCCCAAGATATTGATAGTATCTGACTCGCAAAGCGTTCTTAAAAACATTCAGTACAGTCGATGGAACAAAACAACCAACAGTTATATCTTGGATGTGATATCTGAATATATTCGCAGCACACGCACGGGCCGGACGATCCATTTGTTGTGGGTACCTTCCCACTGTGGTATCCTCTACAATGATGAAGTTGATGCATTAGCCAAACAAGCGGCAACCTTGGGCACCGTCCTGGATCTGCACCTTCCTTATACAGACTACTTACGTGAAGTCAAGGATCACGCAAGACAACAATGGCAGGAAATGTGAACGTTTCTCAACAGACAAAAGGCGGTTATTACGCAGTGCTACAACCTCGGATTCCTTCACAGCCGTGGTTCATGAGGACACATCTGGACCGATTCACGATTTCTACCATCATAAGACTCCGCTTCAATCATGCCTCTTTCCCACAACATCTACATCGAATCAACGTTTACAGTTCACCAGCATGTGAGTGTGATCCTGAGTCGGAAGCTGATGTCAACCACATCTTATTTATGTGCCCCAAATTTGACCGTGAACGGTTGGTCTTTCTGAAGTCATTGCTGAGTATGGGCTACCATCTTCCTCAATCAGCTTCTTCTCTTTTGTGTACTAAAGACGTTCGTCTATGTAAAGTGATAGTTAACTTCATCAAGAGTACTGGTTACAATATGTACGTTTTAATGGTGTACATAAATTATAAATATGTCTTGCTGATGAAGATATTTCACAATTGGTGTGAATTGTAAGCCAAGACACTTTTAATTATTTTCCAATTCAATTCAATTTTTAAAACATTATGTACAAAACTGTAACAGTTAAACTTTTTATTCTTGTAAATATGCATTTCTGTATTTGTTTATTCAATTATGTGTACATTGTCACTATATGTTGCCGATGGCTAAATTGAGTACACACTCGTAGGCCAAATTAAAAAAAATTAAAAATTAAAAAATTAAAAATTAAAAAATTAAAAAAATTAAAAAATAGCTCTCACATTTTTTTCTGTGACTTCTACAGTGTTGGAACATGCGGGCACTCTCATTCGAAGTGATCAACAGATCAGCTCCTCGCTGCACAATTGGCCGTCCCTGCCTATAGTACTGACACACTCGTCCACCAGTTGGGGTACTGAAACGTGTGTGCCCGCTAGGATCCTCGCTGCCGAACAGAAGTCCACTAAGAGCAATGAAGGACCATCTGTGCGGAATTGCTTGCGCGTTACGAGGCTGGTAGCGACATTTTTTTGTCAAAAATCGTCACAGATGATGAAATTTGGGTCTAAAAGTTCGAATCGGAAACAAAATGGCTCTTCATGGAGCGGTATCAAAACACCTCTTCTCCGAAGGAAAAGTTAAAAGCGTGGTCCTCAGCCGGTAAGGTCACGGCGACGGTCTTCTGGGACTCTAAAGGAGTTGTTCTGTTTGATGACCCCATCATGGTGCAACGATCAACTGTCAAATGTGTGTGAAATCTTCTGGGACTTAACTGCTAAGGTAATCAGTCCCTAAGCTTACACACTACTTAACCTAAATTATCCTAAGGACAAACACACACACCCATGCCCGAGGGAGGACTCGAACCTCCGCCGGGACCAGCCGCACAGTCCATGACTGCAGTGCCACAGACCGCTCGGCTAATCCCGCGCGGCCAGACTGAAGACAGGACGGTATTATATCAATTTGACGCCAGACGAATCCATATATAGTTTTTGTAATGCACAAAACAAGTCAAATATTCCTATTACATTACTCTTAAGCATTATATTGTCAATGGAAAATCGTCATGAAACATACACAAAAATCGTACAGTACAGGCACAATATCCAAATATTTCATCGAGAGAGAAAGCAAGGCAAAGTCCACCATTAGAAATTACAAATTTTTTTTTATTAAAATGTTACAAACAAAGCAAGGAAGCTCCAACCTATGAAATTCTCTTATTAGCGCTAGTTTTCGAATTGCAACCATTGTATGTATTTATGTTATTTTCACTAAATGTCGGGCCCATATACAAGCAATTAGTACTACTGCCTGAATATGTCGTAATTCTCACATAATATTATCACTACGCGATGATACACAGGCTTTGCACATGTTCATCACGTTATTATTAGTGTTGTGGGCAGAGAAGAGCATTTAGTTCCTAACAGTTATTATAGTAAACTGGCGAATAAAACGACATATTCTGTTCGCGGAAAAGTTGGCCGAAGTGACCGACAGTGACTCGTGGAATACAAAAATTTTGTACATGAAACACTGATAGAACCAAGAAAAGTTTTGTTTGCGGAAGTACATATAAAACTAATGCTTATGAAGAATTTTGTAAATTTGTTAATGTAAACATTGTCATAGTCACTTCCTTTCGGGAGAAGTTCTCCAGGTTCAGTTTCCGGAAAGCGTGACCCGTTGTATTTTTCGACCCGCAAGTCAGAGCACGTTGGAAAGATACTCGCTGAGGCCGAATTAATGCTAAAATACAACGAGGAAAATACCTATCAAATACTTTAAGATTATTTCGAATGATTTTCTGGGAAATATCAAAGCAGTAATGTTCAAAGAAGTTTGAATTATCTGATCCGTCCGTTGTTTGAACAGTTCTAACGCGTATTTTGTAACCACACGTGGATTCCTTCCCGTGAAATTATATTTTGTGAGCGAAGAACATGATGAGTGCTCACGATGGGCTCTTAAACTGATGAGGCAAAGGTAGAACGGGATGTATAGTGCTGCCATCTTAAGTCGGTATTGCTCGATGGTGAAATAGGGGCTATCCTGGAAAAAAGTAACAAATGTGGGCCAAAATAGACGCTCATATTTGCAATTCTTCATCTTTCCTTGTAGGATGGATAAAATGAATATCATTATCCCAAATATGAGCAAATCAATAAAGAAAAGCTTACTATTCGGGTTTTCAGGTAAAAAATAAGTAAATAAAAATAAAAAAGTAGAGGAAATCGTGTTCTGTTTACCATAAAATTCAACTTTTCAAAATTTTTAGGACTGTGTTATAACCAGACAAAGAATTTTGAAAAATGATGAGCGTTGAATACACTTCGTGAAGTGTAAGACGTGGGTTCAGCTGGGACTGAGTTGTAAAATAAACTTAAAATTATTGGTTTGAATAATGATAGTAGCCAAAAAATCGCGTAACTGTGAAACTGTCTCACTAGACTTCAATATACAGCGTGTATTGCCAAGTCCAAAATTGTACTAGTTCCGTAGGTGTACCGATTGAGGTGCTATCTAAAAATAGTGGACTACTTATGAATGGGTAACTGAATGCATAATACTACAAAAAATAAAAACGCAAGTGTTAGAATTGTGTGGTCCAGAGAATAGAGAAAATAAATAACATAGGCCAAATTATGACAAGCTGCAAGAATCTTATAGTTGTTTTCAAAAATCATTATGTTCTCATAATAAGAAGTCAACTTCTTGAGCTCGTAGCGAACTTCTATTGAATGTATATTGAACCAAATTGAAAGAATTTTAGAAATTTCGATTCACGTTTTTTGTATTTTCAGTGACTTTGGCAGTAGTATTATCTATTATTATCAGAGCAAATGGATACTCATATTATAAATTTCTGACTTAATGCATGAAAGAGCTCTTCAGATTAAATCAAGCAATGAGTTGACAGTCTTAGAAAATGCACAAATACCTGGAGCTTAAGAATACTGATAAACCTGAAATGAAGGAGAGAGGTATCGGAAATTACGTTGTCTGATAATTTCAAAACTGGCTCCAAGCACTGTGGGACTTAACATCTGAGGTCATCAGTCCCCTAGACTTAGAACTGCTTAAACTCAACCAACCTGAGGACATCACACACATCCATGCCCGAGGCAGGATTCGAGCCTGCGACCGTAGCAGCCGCGTGGTTCAGGACTGAAGCGCCTAGAACCGCTCGGTCACAGCGGCCGGCTCTGATAATTTCTTGAAAAACGCTTTCCACTGTCGAAAAAATTCTTTATCGAGAGGCTGAATCGCACTAATAGTTCCAGGCGGAATCGCCATTACATCTACAGATTTTTCGTCCTCCTCCACAAAAACAGAGGTGTTATTTCGTCCAGATCATGAATCCAACAAAAGCAATGAGTTAGTTTCTGCAGCTGGTAGGAATAGGTTTCGAACGAAATGTTGAAAATTATTCTTTCCCATTTTTCCAGATTTTGGTACGTCGATTGCAAGATTTTTTCAACTAACCAGTCGATTTTTTTTTACTCTTGGTCCTTATTTGTCTTGCAGTTCTTGAAGACAGATGTACGAGTGTAGCTGCGGAAACAGTAAACCACTCATACTTATCACTGGCCTTACCGTATATGAATGTGTCATTGCCTTCACTGATTGGGCAACCGACTCCGTCTTTGTTTGACCCCGAAATGATTAAGTGCGGTGTGCATGCAATTCTTTCACGAAACCTGACTGATCAGCGTTATAAACAGCAGTTGCGGGGATAACAGCAAGTTTCGTCCTTACGTCAGCTCTGAATTTCTCTACAGCATTGTGTATCACTGGCAGCTGCTCTACACGTTTACGTGAGGTAAACTTTGTAATTTGGCGACTTCTTACTCTATACGATATCTTGAACCTGCGTAGCCATGTCGACGAAGCCTGGAAATCAGCTATGTTCATATCAGATGCAGTTCGGAGGGCCCAGTCTCGTAGATCTCCATCGGTAACCTGCTTAACCTCTCACGAGCAGTTCTAAATTTTTCGAACAGTTTTTCATACAGATGGTTTCGGCTTTCCGTTTGCCGCATATTTCTTACTTCATGTAATTCATTCTTCCATTTGTACAGTTCACGCTCCGATTATACGAAACGAAAACGCCTTTGCACACTGCGTAACTTCAAGCGTTTTTTCCGTCCTTCGTTTAATCCATATTTCATTGATTTTTCTTTGTCGCTGAAAGCTGTTGCAGTACGTGTTTTTCTAGGCTTGGAAGGTATTCTTCTTCAGAACTGTTACTGGCACAACTGACGTCGTCCGAACCACAATTCATGGAATCGTCAAAGTTATTTCCTATTTCTTCTAATGTATCCACAATTCCAAACGAAATGTCGATATCATTCAAATGAATGTCAAGGAAATCAATTAACAAACGACACATATGCACGTCCTCGTGGCAAGTAGGTGATTTCGGCTGGAAACCATGTTCTTCATATTTCATCACTGCTAAATCGAGAACGTCAATTGGATTCCACATTACTGTGAAACTGGAAGAAAAAAAGGTACTATTAGTAGGTATGCCTTACGAAAGCACAGTGAATATTAATTCAGCATTATCTGTGTTGTCAATCAATACTTACCAATGCTGCAAAAAGCAACTCATAATTAGTAATAGATGTTACTTGAGTGGCTAATTCGAGAGAATAGTAACTGTGTATTGTAGTTCAGAGAAACTATCAACGAACGGTAACCTGAAACGTCCTTTACAAACTACGATCGGGTTGTGTCGTCTTTCCTGTTTACAAATGTACCGCCGACCTCGGCTGTGTGTGTGTGTGTGTGTGTGTGTGTGTGTGTATGTGTGTGTGTGTGTGTGTGTGTGTTTGTGCCTAGTTGCCCCTAAGGATGTGCTACAGCGCCAGTGGGGTTGTACATTTTTTACCGCCTCCTGGCGCGCTCCGAATTTGGCAAGTGTCAGCGATTTTCTTCAATACTTCCAGTGCCTCTTAGCAGTTAATACTTTGACAGTACATTTCTTTCGTTGTCTCCTTCCTGTGTAAAAAATTTCAGGGTAGGTTTCGACATGTCTTATTGAACCATTCCCTTTTGAGAAGACGGCACTATGGCGAGCCGCGTGCGGAGGTTATCCAATGGCCGTGTCTGGTCTGTGGGAGACGTAGCCGAAGGTACTCAAGCGAATTCTGCATACAGTAACAACCGATAGCTCACGGGTGGATGGGTTTAGACCTGGTCCTCGTAAAAGCCATCGATTGGCGGTTTTCGGTATCCACAGTGAAACTGCCTGCTATGTTTTCTCTCGTGACGCTGTATTACTAAGCCAGAATTATTGCCGCACATGCACTTGGAAAATCTTTCCAGTGCACCTTTTGTGGAACGAGGCTGGTAGCCTTCCTAAAATTGAAGAATTTCCCTTCAAGAAGAATCAGCCACGGGAATCTTCACCTAGACCCTGCTGGCTAATGAAACTAAGGTTTTCATTGGCTGATGCATGATGAATTATATGGTGGCAGACAGGAAACCAGTTCCCATGACTGGGATTGGCGGTACATTTACGCCCTTTTACTGATTGGTTACGGGGATTTTTGCAAGTACTTTCCCGAGGCATCGAGAGAGTCTTGCGGGCCTCGGCAGTTGATTTCTTGGTTGATCATATAGCAGAACTGCACGTCCTCGGGAAAAATTACGGCTGTAGTTTTCTCTTGCATTCAGCCGTTCGCAACGCCAGCACAGCAATGCCGTTTAGGTTGAGACTAGACGATTCAATCAACCAGACTGTTGCCCCTACAACTTCTGAAATGGCTGCTGCTTAGAGTGCTTAGAGTGATGAGATGGTTGCACTTTTGCCGCCTTCCAAGTCATTCCGGAGTTATACTTTTAACTCTATCGCAAGGTAGAGATTAATCAACCGCGCTGGCGTCAACAGGATGATAAGTTCGGCTTCACCCAGTCAACTCGCTACAACCAGCGGCAACACATTTTAGCAGACCTGATGCCTCAGCGGTCGGCGCCACCACCTTCGGCCACGATTGCTGCGGGCACGTTAAGAGGACAGATGTCGATGATCGCTTTTGACTTCAGGTCATGAGGCAGAGTAGAGAAAGAGAGGCTTAACCTCAGAGTCCAGACAAACGTGTTGTTCCTAAAAAGGGCAGCAGCCATTTCAAAGGCTGCAGGGACAACAGTCTGGTTGATTGACTCCTCTGGTCTCAACCTAAACGGCCTTGCTGCGCTGGCGTTGCGAACGGCTGAAAGCAAGAGGAAACTACAGCCCTAATTTTTCCCGAGGACATGCAGCTCTGCTATGTGGTCCTGTTGGATAAAATATTGCGGAGATAAAACAGTCCCTAGTTTGGATTTCCGGGCAGGGATTACTCAGGAGGATGTCATCAGGAGAGTATTTGTCTGGATTGATGGTACCAAACTGCTGAGATCATCGGTCACTAAGCTTACACACTACTTAATCTAACTTTAACTAACCTACGCTAAGGACAAACACACACCCATGCCCGAGGGTGGACTCGAACCACTCGAACCTCCGATAAAAAGTTTAAATAAAGAGAGAATAGAAGCTTTCAAAATGTGGTGCTACACAAGAATTCTGAAGTACATGTGGGTCGATCACGTAACTAATGAGCAGATACTGAATAGAATTGGGCAAACAAGCAGTTTATGGCAAAGCTTGATCAAAAGTAGGGATCGGTTGGCAGGACACATTCTGAGACATCAAGGGATCACCAATTTAGATTTGGAGGGAAGTATAATTGACTGGAGTATAATTGTCTTCAGTGATGAGTCCTGCATCGAAATGAACCTCTATGATCAGCGAGGAAGTGTCTGGAGGCAATATTTGAGCCTCCAACAACTCCTTGTTTTCTGCTTGAGAAGTATGATTTGATCTACTGCAAAGAATCGTAAAAATCGTAGAGGGAGACCAAGAGATGAACACAGTAAGTAGATTCAGAAGGATGTATCTTGCAGTAGTTACTCGGAGATGATGAGGCTCCCACAAGACAGTGTACCATTCAGAGCTGCGTCAAACCAATCTTCGGACTGAAGACCACAACAGCAACAACGTGCCCGTACTTTGTTTTCTGGCCACCAGAGAGGAATATAGGTGACGACCCTCGGTAATTAATCATTCAATAACATCTTGTGAAAGAAAGCCGTGTTCCAGTGGCTCTTTTGATGGCAAACTATTCATGAATCTTTCCGGCGTTCTTAGCTTTTCCATGAATAAAAATAAGATGTTATCGGATCTACCTCTCTCATTTAGTATTTAGTAGATTACCTATTATATTGGTGGCCAGAGTTCTCTAACCATTACCCAGTGAAATGTGAAATGTCGTGTGACGAGAGCCTCCCGTCGGGTAGACCGTTCACCTGGTGCAAGTCTTTCGATTTGACACCACTTCGGCGACTTGCGCGTCGATGGGGAGGAAATGATGATGATTAGGAGTACACAATACCCAGTCCCTGAGCGAAGAAAATCTCAGACCCAGCCGGGAATCGAACCCGGGCCCTTTGGATTGACAGTCTGTCACGCTGACCACTGAACTACCGGGGGCGGACATTACCCAGTAGTTGAGGCCCTCTGTCAGTTTCAGGTATTTAATTCCAGCGTTTCTTGGACGCAACAGTCGATATAACCATGTAACCAAAGTGCTTCATGGGGTATGTTTTCAATTCTTAGAATCTGTTGCGATAAATTAGCGAGGTTTGGTCATTTGCGTACTCACAGTGAATTCGTTGAGGCGATGTCTGATCTCAGAGAACACCGACTTGTGGCATAATGAGGCATCGTAAATCACGGCGCACAAATTGTCCAGACTATATTCATCCAGCATTTGAGAATGACAGCACTTGGCGACTTCCAACAAATTTTACACATACTTCCCAGTCTTCACGAAAATCATTCACGCTCCCGTCACAAAATGATGAAAGCAAAATAATTTATAGCTTACTACATTTTTGTTGTTCATGCAGTGAAACTTCTTCATCAGACATGATGTTACTTCTTTACAGCTAACTCTATTCGCTTCACATTTGGCAAAAGGTATCCAAATACCAGTACGTTGCCCTCGACGGCGATTGTTCATCAGAGACGATGGTATAGTCAGGAGTGCCCCGGGGAAGTGTGATAAGACCACTGTAATTTTCTGTATACATAATTTATCTGGCGGACAGAGTGGGCAGGAATCTGTGGCTGTTCGCTGATGATTCTGTGGCGTACGGGAAGACGTCTTCGTCGAGTTACAGCAGGAGAATGTAAGAAGACTTACGCAGAATTTCTAGCTGGTGTGATGAATGACAGCTAACTCTAAATACAGAAAAGCGTAAGTTAATGCAAATGAGTAGGAAAAACGTACCATTAATGTTCGAATGAAGCATCAGCAGTGCGCTGCTTGACACACTCACGTCTATTAAATATCTGGGCGTAACGTTGCAAAGCGATATGAAATATAATGAGCATGTGAGAACTGTGGTAGGGAAGGCGAATACTCGACTTCGATTTATTGGGAGAATTTTAGGAAAGGGTGGCTCATCTGTGAAGGAGACCGCATAAGGGACGCTGGTGCGACCTGCTTTTGAGTACAGTTCGAGTGGTTGGGATCCGTACCAAGTTGGATTCAAGGAAGACATGGAAGCAGTTCAGAGGCCGGCTGCTAGATTTGCTACCGACAGGCTTGAACGACTCATAAGTCTTACGAAGATGCTTCGGGATCTCAAATGGGAATCCCTGGAGGGAAGGCGACGTTCTTTTAGAGGAACATAATGAGAAAATTTAGAGAACCGGCATTTGAAGCTGACTGCAGAACGATTCTACTGCCGCCACTAACATTTACAGTAAGGACCGCGAAGATAAGAGAAATTAGGGCTCGTAGGGAGGCATATAGAATGTTGCTTTTCCCTCGTTCTGTTTGCGAGTGGAGCAGGAATAGAAATGAAGAGTAGTGTTACAGGGTACCCTCCGCCACGCACCGTATCGTAGCTTGTGGAGAATGCACGTGGAAGTAAATATAGACGTACCACTGAATGTACTTGTAAAATTGTATTATTGTACTACAGAGAGTTCAGAATATATGACATAATAAACATTGAGATGCATGACTAACTATCTTTTGCCTAAAACGGAGTACAAGTTAGGGAGTACAAATTATCCATACTGTACTCATCCAGCGTTTGATAATGAGAGTACTTAGTACGAATCCAGTGTTGATAATGAGACTCGTACTTGGAGACACTAAACATAATTTCAAATCTTTCCTAAATTTTTTCCCGCTTACATGCTTAATGTCAAATATTTAACATATTAACACATTTCTACTTACTCTGACGTTTGAAGTTGTTTTACACAAGGGAGTTTGATTCTTTATACAATAAAGGGAGGGGAGGGGGTGTTTACTAGTTAATACTAGCCGGTAAGGCTCCCAGACTGGTGAGCACTACTCAACAGTCGCTCGACCGACGGTTTTATAAGCTGTTTCTTTCGTTGGTGTGTTATATTTCCTAACAATTGTTCCAGTGAATGTATGTGACATCTGTTCTTTTTCTACAACTATCTTTACTCGATCGTTGCATTTTATTTCGCACTGGGCAGTCACATTCATATACTTTATGATCGTTATGGTCGCCGGTAGTTTATCGCCAGTGGTGTAATCGAACGGGCCGTTCCGCCTGATTATGCGCAGTACGTTACAATGGTTTATGCTAAGGATCAGCTACACGAATAGTCGACGTTATTCTGGTCTTCCTGCTTTTTGCTTCTATTTTATGGTTTTGCGACTTTCCTATTGCCATATAATTCAGTTGAATTATCCACAATTTTGTCGATGTAAAAACAACTGGAAGCATGCCATGTGCATCTGATTGACTGATTCAGCTGTAAGGCTATTTTTTCACCATAACTTAAATTTTCACATAGTCAAAGTCTAAAACATGAATTTGCTTGAAATTATCCGTCTCTTTTCGAATCACTCATTGTACTTGCATTTACTTCATCAGATCTCATTGTGTGATTAAAGTTTCGATGGGGGTTTTCTTGTTAGAAAACACTCTCAATATTATTAACATTATTGAAAGTCAGAATTACATGTTATTCGGAGTGACGTAATAGGTTTCGTGGTGCACAGCTTCCGTAAACAAACCCCAGCAATACGACAACACTGCTCGATATTGTTTTTAACTCTTCCTTTAAGAATCTTTTTCAAGCAACTGAGATATCTCAATCACATTACAACATCATAGTGCAACGACACTCTTAACTTGTTTCATTTAAAATACGATGTCTTAATTAAGAGTAATTTGTTAGAACACCGTTACAAATTCGTAGATGGTTTTCTTAACACTTTTCTTTGAGATAATTTGATTCCATGTATGTACTCCTCAAATGCATTCATTTGATATACATATCATCATCATTGTGTTTAATCTTTATTCCGAAATTTTTATAGTGGTTTTGATTTTTGTATGTTTTAGCGCTTCTATCCCACGTCTAGGTAAAAAATGATGGTATGTCGTCAGTGGCCGGGAGTTCCCAGTCGGGAAGTTCGGCCGCCAAGAGCAAGCCTTACTGAGTGCGACGCCACATTGGGCGACTTGCACCTCGACAGTGGGGAGGCGACTTGTGCGTCGATAGTGGGGAATGAAATGATGATGAGGACAACGCAACACCCAGTCCGTGAGGGGAGAAAATCTCCCTCACCGGCCCATTCACCCCTGCGTGGCATTCCAACGCGCTGATCGTTCAGCTCTTGGGCGGACATGTCTAGGTAAACACAGGCAGATAAACAAAATGAAATCTAGTAGATGCGTCTGGGTTTTGACATAAATGGTAATCAATTAGTATTTTTAGATAAGTGAATTATTACTCGTACTTAGGAATGAATGACATCTCTAAACCACTTAAAACTGATCTATGATTGAACCAAATTGCAAATAACTGGTATAGCAGGTATATTTGGTTTGAACGTCCGTTTCCTGAAACATTTCATAACTGTGGAACACTGCTTGCGAAAAGTATTTTGAATATCAAATCTCAAAAAAAATTAACTGGAATAAGGTGGTGTATAGAACCACTAAAAATGAAGACAGAGCTGAAAAATTTATAGTTGAGAGGGATGAGATAAGTCGGGCAACGGTAAGCTGGTAGGGAATAAGGAAAGGTGTCATTGGAACGGACGATGAAGTAGTAGGAATAAAGAAGCTGAAGGCAAGAATACCAAGCAAGATACAAATAAAAATAGTTCTTCTAAGTAAAGGAAATAGGATTAGGATAAAAAATATTGGACGATACAAATGTAGTTCGGTATTCGTGTACAACACCATTTCACTAGAGCTTCTCGACTGTACGCTTCAACTTGTAGAGGCAGACGGGAGACTTCCATACCTTTGTATGAGGACGGGCCATCTCACTGGACGCATCACGTAATTTGCTGTTCCTAGAAGTTTTCTGTCATCCGCTTGTTTGTGTAAACCACGTTTATTTATTTATTTATTTTTTTTTTTTGACCACGTTAGAAATGAGGAAATAAGAGAAAGGAGAGAGACCCATTATAGTATTATGGATAAAATAGAAGAAAGACAGCCGGGATGGTTTGGGCGTGTCAAAAGAATGGATGAAGGCAGATGGCCCAAGAGAGCACTTTCATAGGAACCTTCTAGAAGGAGAAGTAGAGGGAGGTCACGGAAATAGTGACAGAGTGGTATCCAAGAAGCGACTGAGAGACAGGATGAGGAAGAATGGCGACATCAAGGCATCTGGCGACAGAGATGCAGGGGCCGAGCGGTTCTAGATGCTTCAGTCTGGAACCGCGCAACCGCTACGGTCGCAGGTTCGAATCCTGCCTCGGGCATGGATGTGTGTGATGTCCTTAGGTTAGTTAGGTTTAAGTAGTTCTAAGTCCTAGGGGACTGATGACCTCAGATGTTAAGTCTCATAGTGCTCAGAGCAGACAGAGATGCAGGATACGGAGACAGCCATAGGACCCCCGCAACGAGGAAGGAAGGCTCTTACCTACTACGTAAATTAGATTGTATGTGCGCCTTAATGTCCTCCCTCCCCCTCCCCTCCCGCACCTTTTTGTCAATCTCCTCCTGCCCCTTCTCGTCCTCCTTCCACTTCTCTCCGTCCATCACTCCCCCCCCCCCCCCCCTTCTGTTGCTTCATCTCATCCTCCAACTCTCCTTCCCCCCTCCATGTTGTTATTGGAAACGAAACATTGGTGGGGATTGAAGTCGCTGAAAATGAATGGGTAAATCGCCTGTAGTCTTTGGCGTATGGGGTATGAGAGAGACCTCTCTAATTGCTGGATCTATCAGGACAGTAGTTTCAATGACAGTATTTCGTATAGGTTTAATCTTTGAACGCATAGTATTACAAAGTTTCCGAGATTGACTTTCCGTACGTAGTAGTATTTTGACCGTAAGCTAGTAAGCCGTAAATACAACTTTCCTGTTTTCTGTTAGAATCGACTACGAAGAAAACTAAACAGCTCTATGTTGTGTACACAATTTTTGTTTTAAATTATATAAGAAAAAATGGTTTAAATGCCCTGCTGTCATAGTTAAATCTGACCGCTAGAAATAAAACTAAGCCGCACATTTTCACAGCACAGCGTTTTCTTCCTCGAGTCACTTTTAGCAGAGAACCCGTATATTGTTGTTAAAAAAGTATATATTATGTGGCTGTCTGAATGTTTATTAGAGTACAGTTTGGAAATCTGAAGTAAGTCGGCCAAGAATTTTCCAAAGTTTTGCTGACAACTTTAAATAACGTCTTGCCTTTATATAGAATATACATTTATTGTGTCGTACAAACATTGATTCGTAAGTTCTCGTATTCCACTGACAGAGTTACCACACAATACGTTTTCCTTTGTAACTTTTGACTCAGCGGTTCCCAAACCAGGATTTACCATTTAAAACTGTTCCGTCTGTCCTTGTCCGTCAGCCTTGTAAATATCCATCAGCCACATTTAAAAACACACTGTGTCATGTTGTTTGCACACGTTCTAATTTCCACAGCCTCTTTTATGCTTGAGTTCAATTATCTTGAAGCGTAGCCTGTAAACTGTCTCTGCTCCAATACCAGTTTGTTCTTATACGTTAGGTTGTTTTCCTAGGTTCAAAATGGGTCAAATGGCTCTGAGCACTATGGGACTCAACATCTGAGGTCATCAGTCCCCTAGAACTTAGAACTACTTAAACCTAACTAACCTAAGGGCATCACACACTTCCATGCCCGAGGCAGGATTCGAACCTGCGACCGTAGCGATCGCACGGTTCCAGACTGAAGCGCCTAGAACCGCTCGGCCACACCGGCCGGCTGTTTTCCTAGGTTTCATATGCCGCTATGTTCAGTGCAACTCAGCGAATTGGTTCTAAAAAGTCAGTCCGCCCGAAAGACTTATCATAACGCTCATATCTTAACCTCAGGCCAACAAGAGACGCATCTTCTCTTTTGTCAAACATTTTGCCAACTGGTCGTGTATTGGTGATAGTCACCGTGTAACTGTTGGAATCAACCTACAATTGCTAATGTAATCTAGTCTAGAACTGTACGGTCCTACAGCCAAGAAATGTATGAAACCCTTCATTAACTCCTTTTAACATATTTATAACCTGTTACTTCGCTTACTTATCTCTTTGTTATTCATTTGTGATATCACTTTCATTTTCTCCCTTTATTTATTGACAGTACGCGTTACGCGTTGATATGTATTTCTTGCACCCAAAGTACGCGTCATCAATTCCTGCCACTAAGAGCTGTCAGTCCTCTTTTCCTAATATCTGACTGTCCCAGTATTTATTGCGACGCAGTTCGTCGGCCAAACCTCGCTGGAAACTATTTTCACTTCTGCCATTTATCTAGCGAAGATGGGCAGCGAAGCAGGTCCCGGCCGCCTCAGTGGCCGCCCGGTGCTTGCGAACCTGCGAATGGACACATAAAGCGTTTCATGGCCTGGCGACTTATTGCTGCCAAGATCACGAAGGACCGACACCACGCCATAAAGTCTCTGCTGTCGGAGCTCGCGTTTCCAGCTAGTGTAAGTCCAACGAATGAATCCATTTCCTCACATGTCGAACGACCTCTGCCCTTTGCCGTAAGAGTACTCTGACGCAGTGATGTCGGTTAAATTCTCCCCGTAGGCGTTGAGTACGAAGAGGCAAAGTACATCAAAGTGGCAGAAAGGGAGAAAGACCGGGTCCTAGTAGGATTATCGATCTGATGATTACGTACAAACTTAATAATATATATAGACAGTTCATCCATCCTGGGAATCGAGAATCTCGGTGATTTTTTCCTGTTATCGATATTGGTACTAGTAAGAAATGGTCCCAAGTAATCTCAAAACTTACGAGAATGCTTAAATTTTAATTCTGAAGTCGGATAAACCATGACAAAATAAATTTTTTTCGTGTGATGTAACTGCAAATTAACATTTTTCTGGTTTTATTTATTTTCTTGTACTGTGAAACCTTGCTTTCTGTCAAATTTCATGATTCTAGGTTAATGGAAAGCACCCTATAGGTTTTGATGAGTGAGTTTGCGAGTATCAAAATATGTGACATAAATGACCGTATCTTTCGACTGCATTGACGTAGAAGCTTACATTTATTACACCGCCAAGGTAACCTAGACCTTGGTATGTAAATAAATCTGCCCGTTCCAGAGAAAAGGGTGTATAAACAACGGACGGACGGAAACAATCGGATAATAAATTTTAAAAAAAGTATGATATAGTTATAAATTAACAATTTTTTATTTTTTCCTGTAGTTGTAATGCGGAAACTTGCTTCTTACAAAATTTCATGATGCTGGGTCAACGGCAGTTATTCTATGCGTTTCGATGAGTGAGTTTTTCGAATATCAAAATATATGACATAAATGGCCGTATCATTTGATGGTATTGACTTATAAGCTTACATTTATTACAGTTCCATGGGACTATAGACCTTAATATGCGACATAAACTTTAACTTAATACTTCGACCAGTTCCAGAGAGAAAGGTATCTTAACAGACAGGCGTCCGGGCAGACAGACATTCGAATAAAAATGACAAAAAAAGGGTTTTCGTTTGATATTATTACAAATTAACGGTTTTCGGATTTGTTTCCTTTACTTAGGCTGTGAACCATTGCTTGTTGCCAAATTTCATGACTATAGGTCACCGGGAAGTACCCTGTGATTCTGCTGAGTAAGTTTGCGAATACTAAAATATGTGACTTAACTGGCCATATCTTTTGATTGCATTGACTTAGAAGCTTCGTTTTTTACACCGCCAAACTAACTGTACACCTTAGTACGGGACATAAATTTCAACTTCATATGTCCATCCGTTGCTCAGTAAATGGGTGTTTAACAGTCGGACAGACAGGCAGACAGAGAGACGGACAAAAATTGATCCTATAATGGTTCCGTATTTATAGACTGGGACACGGGATCCTACAAAACAGTGAATAACGCTGTCAGCTTATTCAAAACATCGGTTTCCGCCTATGAACCCGACCAATAGAGGAAGAGTGACTGAAGAAATGAAAATCTATGCTGAAATTGTTTTTGTATACAAATTCCATTCAAGAGACAGATGACACCCAACTGCAGAACTCGGAGCCTATCTTTATCACTGAGAACTGAGAATTGAACAGAAGGCTCTCCAATTCGAAACAACTGACAGAGTTTTCATGCCTGCTACTTGCTTTGCCGATATCATTCTTGTGTAACACCACATTTCAAAAGCTTCTTTTCTCCTTTTGTCTGTATTCAATATTGTCCACATTTAGTTTCTTAGAGGCTACACTCCAAGCAAATACTTTTAAAAATGACTTCCTAACACTTAAATTTATATTTGATACTAACAGTTATTGACAGAAAGGCCTTTCTTGCTCCTGCAAACAAATATTTTATATGTTCTTTACTTCTGCCATCGCCAATTACTTTGGAGCCCAAATAGTATAAATCGTCTATTACTTTCTTTCTGTCATTTTCTAATCCCATTCCGTCAGTATAACCTGATTTAATTCGATTACACTCAATGCCTTTGTTTTCCTTTTGTTGTTGTTCATATTTTAACCTCTTATCAAAAATATCTGAACCCTGGTACTACTCCATTCTCTAGAAAATCGAAATTACAATCTCACTACAGTTATTTAAAGGAGATAGGAACCTGGGATCACTGGTAATGGACAAGTCTGTGATTATTATACAATTTTAATTTGGCTCAAAAAACATTTATTATAAACTTCAATTCGGACATTTGCCCTCTTACCGATACAGTATACAAAACTTCAGTTTAACAGAATTACATAAACAAGAGTAAGAATCATATTATTTTGCGTCCACAACCAACATCATTGATAGTAGGGACGGTGAATAATCATTCACAAACAATCGTTCTTGTTTAACCACATCACTAAAGACTAATAACATTATACACTTGCAACCAAAGTTACACAGCCACACAATACCACAACTCCATAAACAACAAGAGATCTTAAAGCTTAATAAAACTGAACTGCCCACATAAAGGACCACAGTTAAACATGCTTATACTAAAAATACAAGGTGGGCCAACCACGGTCGCAAAACTTGCACACAGAAATAAGAACAAGTTCCATGTTCATTAAAGATACACATATGATTAAAACAGGTGTTAGATAAGAATGGCTACTAATAACGCAACCAGTAAAATAACTTACAGAAACGCTAATATTATAATAGGGTGGCCTCAACTAATAGACATAATGACTCAGAATGATTCCCAAGTTGAACTTAACTTTAAGGAACAGCTTTAAGGCCCATAACAATGTTTGGAAGCAATAACGCTACGGCCGGCAGACAATACGAGCGTTCACTGCCCACGGCTTGTGCACAGGGTCACATAACAGGCGGTATATATTTATATACCATTGATCGTGACCAGGCCAAATATCTCACGAAGTAAGCATCAAACGAAAAAACTACAAAGAACGAAACTCGTCTAGCTTGAAGGGGGTCTAGCGTTAAAAGGTTTTTTCGCTTTTCTCATTTAACCAAATATAACAATGATGATGATAATTTATGGCAATGTTTGCCGACAAGATAAAGTATGCAACATTTTAACACTAGATTGTGTACTCACGGCAGTTCTCCTTGGCCGTTTTTTTTTTGGTACGACTTGGAAAGAGAGAAAAATTAATGAATGATCGACGATGCGTCGGTTCTCGATTGTGTTCAGGAGACGTACAGATTGACTGCGTGAAAATAGTGTCTCAAATGACCTCTTAACCCGGATTGCTTTCACTCAATCAGACTCTTCAATGAAATTACCTAAGGGACCTATTTGAATAATAAAAAAAAATGGAAAACGGTGAAATTTTGTAAAAAAAGTTGTCAGATCGGAAACTGAAGACATTAATGGTCTCCCAAATACAATTGAGACACCGCGATAAAGAGCGAACCTGTAACAAAGCTCATTTAAACATAAACATTATTTGTGGTTAATTTAAAGAAAAGAATAAGCATAGATTTTCTGTACAGTGAAGCATCAATATATTCTCAAAGAACAAAGGCGTTAAACTATAAACATTAACAAATTTACAATGAATACAAAACTTACTTTTTTATGTTTTTCTCATACATGGAGCAGTCCAACAATCGCTGCTTTGGTATGTGTGATATTTTGTAAAAATTAAATGTCCTGGCGTGCGCGTAAGTATTTTTTATCGTCACAAGGTTTACTAAAGCGTTTTTTATCTTGGTGATAACGTGGTTTTTCACACTAAATGAAATATAACTTGTAGCGGTGCTACACAACACGTTTTAACAAGTCGGCGACCAAACATCAAAGGTAATGAAGTACATGTTAACATATCGGCGACCAGAAGCACAACTAACTATAAAGACTCTAGAATTTTCCCAACAAATGATAAATTGTTCTTTCTTCTGTTTCGCATCTTCTTGCTATCAAGCACTGCGGCAATGATTTTAAATATCTGCGCCCAGCGAGTCATAGTGTTTAAAAGTACCTTTTAAACGCTGGCCGCGCGCCTTGGTATAGGCGCACGTTATAAACAGATTTCGTTTCTTTACTCTCGCGTTGTCATGCTTAGTATCATTACAAACTACAGCTCGATGGCTGTCCTTTTCTCATATGCAAAAATGTCTGTAATCCAATAATATCACAGGGGAAACCAGATGGCGCTATGGTTGGCCCGCTAGATGGCGCTTCCATAGGTCAAACGGATATCAATTGCTTTTTTTTAAATAGGGAACCCCATTTTATATTACATATTCCTGTAGTACCTAAATAAATATGAATGTTTTAGTTGGATCACTTTTTTCGCTTCGTGACAGATGGCGCGGTAATAGTCACAAACGTGTAAGTACGTGGTATCACGTAACATTCCGTCACTGCGGACGGTATTTGCTTCGTGATACATTACCCGTGTTAAAATGGACCGTTTAGCAATTGCGGAAAACGTCGATATCGTGTTGATGTATGGCTATTGTGATCAAAATGCCCAACGGGTGTGTGCTATGCTGCTCGATATCCTGTACATCATCCAAGTGTCCGCACCATTCGCCGAATAGTTATGTTATTTAAGGAAACAGGAAGTATTCAGCCACATTTGAAACGTCAACCACGACCTGCAGCAAATGATGATGCTCAAGTAGGTGTTGTAGCTGCTGTCGCGGCTAGTCCGCACATCAGTAACAGACAAATTGCGCGAGACTTGGGAATCTCAAAAACTTCGGTGTTGAGAATGCTACATCAATATCGATTGCACCCGTACCCTACTTCTATTCATCAAGAATAGCATGGCGACGACTTTGAACGTCGTGTACAGTTCTGCCACTGGGCACAAGATAAATTACGGGACAATGACAGATTTTTTGCACGCGTTCTATTTAGCGATGAAGAGTCATTCAACAACAGCGTTAACGCAAACCGGCATAATATGCACTATTGGGCAACGGAAAATCCACGATGGCTGCGACAAGTGGAACATCAGCGACCTTGGCGGGTTAATGTATGGTGCGGCGTTATGGGAGGAAGGATAATTGGCCCCCATTTTATCGATGGCAATGTAAGTGGTGTAGTGTATGCTGATTTGCTACGTATGTTCTACCGATGTTACTACAAGATGTTTCACTGCATCACTGAATGACAGAACGGCGATGTACTTCCAACATGAGGGACGTCCGGCACATAGCTCGCGTGCGGTTGAAGCGGTATTGAATAGCATATTTCATGACAGGTGGATTGGTCGTCGAAGCACTTTCACCCGATCTGACGTCCCAGGATTTCTTTCTGTGGGGAAAGTTGAAGGATATTTGCTATCGTGATCCACCGACAACGCCTGACAACATGCGTCAGCGCATTGTCAATACATGTGCGAACATTACGGAAGGCGAACTACTCGCTGTTGAGAGGAATGTCGTTACACTTATTGCCAAATGCATTGAGGTTGACGGACATCATTTTGAGCATTTATTGCATTAATGTGATATTTACAGGTAATCACGCTGTAACAGCATGCGTTCTCAGAAATGATACGTTCACAAAGGTACATGTATCACATTGGAACAACCGAAATCAAATGTTCAAACGTACCTACGTTCTGTATTTTAATTTAAAAAAACCTACCTGTTACCAACTGTTCTTCTAAAATTGTGAGCTATATATTTGTGACTACTACAGCGCCATCTATCAGAAAGCGAAAAAAGTAATCCAACTAAAAATTCATATTTCTTTACGTACTACACGAATATGTAATAAAAAATGGAGGTTCCTATTTTTAAAAAACGCAGTTGATATCCGTTTGACCTATGGCAGTGCCATCTAGCGGGTCAACCATAGCGCCATCTGGTTTCCCCCTTCAAGCTAGACAAGTTTCGTTCTTTGTTGTTTTTTCGTTGGACGCTTATTTCGCGAGATATTTGGCCCGGTCACGATCACTGGACCACCCTGTATAATCCGACCGGCACTACAATGAGCGGTTCTGACAGTCCATAACCGCGCCGACGCCCAGTAACAAGCAGTCTTAACAAATGGCCTGCAACACAAAATAGATTGCAATGAAAAGAAGGTCAAATCACAGCCACACTGGAATAAATAATAAGCACATCCCCAAGTTCGTACGGATCAATACTCTAACATTATCCGTCTCCCAGTAAATTAGCGGGAAAAGCACTTTCAACATTAAATAAAAGTACCAAATGTTGCCGTGACAAATGATTAAACCATCAACTCTACGGCTGCCGGGCACGTACACAACCACAGCCAGTCCGAAAACTGGCAATATGCGCTAAAACAAGTTAAAATTTGCATGAAAACCACTTAAAACATACACTCCACCAATAAACAGAAACGGAATGTGGAACATAAGTCTCCTTAAAAACAGCCACTTTGGAACCAAGTTCAGAACCATCTCTGACAGCTACCCATGCCACCATAAGTTTCAACAATCCTCTTAGTTGAACACAGAATAAAAGTCATACGTAACTTGGAGCTTGCAAATTACGAGCTGGGAAGCTGCTCAGCGTGAGACGACGAACCCAATACAATTTTGCACTTCAAGGCGCCCAATGATCGGCACCGTACATCCGGCGCGCGCCGAAAGACAAAGGCGGCGAGCACGGCGAGGCCCATGCACAACGGTTAGGGACGCGGGCTTGTTTTCAACACAAGTTGGCTCGTTGAAAGCCGACCGGAGACTCCCCCGTCACACGTTAATCCGGAAAACCGCAAGGGGAGGCGCCAAAGACAGCAGGACAGCCGAATATCGATATCAGCGATGCAAGTGGAGCACGCTGGTGCCAGCCGCCATGGCTCAATATCTATTCCATTCCATGGAGCTCCCAAGTACTTTGCTGTCTCTGAGAGAGCTACACAGCCATCGACAAACCTTAGCTCTTTAATTTCTTTTCCTAAACTTCAACTCTTTATCAAAGTTTCTCCTTGGTTTCCTTACTAGGCTTGCTCTGTGTTCAGATTGAATAACATACGGAAATTGCTACATCCTATCTCATTCCCAGTCTTCAGGGAAACGGCTACATCCCATCTCATTCCCTTCACAACTAACGCACCCCCTATAATTGCAGTCTGGTATCTCTAAAAGCTGAGAAAACCTTTTTCCCCTTTTATTTTAACACTAACAAGTCCAGAATAGCGAAGAGTGTATTCAGGGCAACGCTGTAACAATCTTTTGTACATCTCTAAGCGTTTTAAATGTATGTTCGTCTTACTTTGGTGTCCGTTCTAATATATACTGTCAAACCACATTAATGTGATCACCTGTCAGAAGCCTGAGTAAGCACCGTTTACAGAGCAGGCCCCTGTGAGACACGCGGGAAGAGAGCCAGTCAGGCTCTGGAAGTTATCAACATGGATGTGGAGTCTTGTCCACTCCTGTGCCGTGGCCAGTTGCGCTAGGTTTCTTGGTTAAGGATCCATGGCGCCTACAGCACGACCGAAGTAGTCCCACGGATTATCTGTTGGGTTTAAGCCGATGAGCCTTGTGGGCAGGAGACTACGGTAAACTCATCCTGGTGCTATTCGAACAACACCTGCACACAGCGAGCTGTGTGAGACGTTGCTTTGTCCTGCTGGTAGATGACATCCTGCAGAGGAAAAACAAAGAGTATATAAGATTGAACACCCCGCTCAAGGATAGACGCATACATGTGTTGATCCATTGTGCCTTCTAGGATGACGAGATCACCCAAGCCATAACGCCGTACACGCCAACGTCCATCTGTTCGATGGAGCATAAAACGAGATTCTCCTGAAAAGGCTACCCGTCACCACTCAGTTGCGGTACTGGCGTGAAAATTGTAGCCTGAACATCTGTCAGCATCGGTGCACGAACCAGGCGTCTGCTGCGAATGCCCATACGCAGCAACATTCGCTGAAAGGCCGTTGAGGGACACTGTTGGCAGCCCCTTGGTTCATCTGGGCGGTCAGCTGCTGATCAGCTGCACTTCTTTTCGGCCGCACACATATTCGCATCCGTCGTTTATCCCTGTCGTCTATGGCCCGTGGTGCCTCGGCACCTGTTTTAGGTAACGCACTTAGGGGTTTTAGAAATTTTGGCCCATAAGCCAATGATCATGCCATTTTGGACGTCAGATATAACGCTCCATTTCCGCACTACGCCAACGACAGCACTGCTTCCTGCGTTCGCTCTACACGTTTTATAAACCCTCCACGGACAGTTGATCAGCTGCCATCTATGAGTCGTTTTTACACGTTCACGTCGAACATACTCGATAGTCGCATTAATGGAAGTGGCCCGTGAAAGTCGTAGTGTCGGTATTTCCTCGCATTTAATAACACTCCTCCGGAACTCAGCCTGATCTTTCCCAAGGTCATCTTTTAATTATTGTTTCAGTGAAATTTATTGACAGTTTAAAACTGTGTACTAGACAAGGACTCCAACCACCAAACTTTGCCCTTTGTGTTTAAGTGCTTGTGTCCTGATTTGGAAAACTATGAATACCACTAAATCCAAATGCTTTAGCATTAACGGGATAGGAATAAAATGTCATGTGAAATGAGACGAGAATACCCATAACAATCGATTCCTGCTTTATGGTAGAGAAATAGTGTTTTTTTTTTTAATATCAGTTGTCCTTACCTTCAGTCTCAACGACTCACAGGTTAATGTAATCAAACTGATCTAAGTTTTGACAGGCAACTGGTAACTATTACTGAACCTATGGCATTTCAATCCCAAAGAAAGCAGATGTTGACAGATGTGAAAATTACCGAACTATCAGTTTAATAAGCCACAGCTGCAAAATACTAACACGAGTTCTTTACAGACGAATGGAAAAACTGGTAGAAGCCGACCTCGGCACGATCAGTTTGGATTCCGTAGAAATGTTGGAACACGTGAGGCAATACTGACCCTACTACTTATCTTACAAAATAGATTAAGGAAAGGTTAACCTACGTTTCTAGCATTTGTAGACTTAGAGAAAGCTTTTCATAATGTTGATTGGAATACTCTCTTTCAAATTCTGAGCGTGGCAGGGGTCAAATACAGGGAGCGAAAGGCTATTTACAATTAGTACAGAAACCAGACGGCAGTTATAAGAGTCGAGGGGCAGGAAAGGGGAGTAGTGTTTGGGAAGGGAGTGAGACAGGGTTGCAGCCTATCCCCAATGTTATTCAAGCCGTATATTGAGCAAGCAGTAAAAGAAACAAAAGAAAAATTCGGAGTAGTAATTACAATCCATGGAAGAAGAAATAAAAACTTTGAGGTTCGCCGATGACATTGTAATTTTGTCAGAGGCAGCAAAGGATACGGGAGAGCAGTTGAACGGAATGGTCAGTGTCTTGAAAGGAGGATATAAGATGAACATCAACAAAAGCAAAACGAGGATAATGGAATGTAGTCGAATTAAATCGGGTGACGCTGAGGGAATTAAACTAGGAAACGAGATGCTTAAAGTAGTAAATGAGTTTTGCTATTTGGGGATCAAAATAACTAATGATGGCCGAAGTAGAGAGGATATCAAATGTAGACTGGCAATGGCAAGGAAAGCGTTTCTGAAGAAGGGAAATTTGTTAACATCGAGTACAGATTTAAGTGTCAGGAAGTCGTTTCTGATAGTATTTGTGTGGAGTGTAGCCATGTACGGAAGTGAAACGTGGATGATAATTAGTTTGGACAAGAAGAGAATAGAAGCTTTCGAAATGTGGTGCTACAGGAGAATATTGAAGATTGGATGGGTAGATCACATAACTAATTAGGAGGTATTGAATAGAATTGGGGAGAAGAGAAATTTGTGGGACAGCTTGACTAGAATACGGGATCGGTTGGTAGGACATGTTCTGAGGCATCAGGGGATCATCAAGTTAGTACTGGAGGGCAGCGTGGAGGGTAAAAATCGTAGAGGGAAGCGAAGAGATGAATATACTAAGCAGACTCAAAAGGATGTAGGTTGCAGTAGGTACTGGGAGATGAAGAAGCTTGCACAGGATAGAGTAGCATGTAGAGCTGCATCAAACAAGTCTCTGGACTGAAGACCACAACAACAACAACAACAACAACAACAATGCTGTAATGCACTTAAAGTCAGAGTAAAGGTTATTCAGCAGAAGAGAGTAGTGATAATATTGTATAATTCACTTGGCCATACATTTTACGCAAGACATTGTTTACAGATTTTGGGTTTATTACATTCATTTTCCAAGACATGTACTCAGTAATCACACAATAAAAATCAGTCTCAGCTTAACAGCGATTTGCACAGTTACAATGTGTTTACTGTAAATTGGCTGATTTCACGTGGGTCTACCGGGAAGAGGAGGAAGCAAGCCCGGTCACCACACAGAGCGACACACATTTATGAGCTGTGTGGGAGGTAAAGAGTCACGCTTGACCCTTCGTGCTTATACGAAAGCAGAAATCACGCACAGAAGTAAATAATCCCTAAATACTGTTCACAAAACATCTCAAATGCTCATATGCGTCGTCATGTTTAATAAAGAACGTAACTGCTGAAATAGCGTACCCTTATCACCTGGTAAATAAACAGTACTAAATACAGTTAAGCGGTAAAAAGTATCACAGCAGACGAAATTGGTTATCTCATGCAGTACTATCAGCTAGCCAATGTTAACCACAACCAAAAGCAAAACACTACCGACCGAAGCCGTCCAGTGAACCATTGCACAACGCAAGGCACACCGACAGGTGTCATGCAAACTTTGCCCCCTTGTCTAGGGCCCAAAGTAGAGTTATGTACTCTGGTGCAAAGTTATCCAACAAGCTCGGGTCTAACATAAAGCAAAAAATTGAGAATCCGTACCAATTCACAAGATAATTAAAGACATACTTCGTTAGAAACGGCTATATCACTTCTCTGAATGTGTATTTTTAGGGATTGAAAACTTCTGTTAGATGCGTGGCAAATACCAGTGCCCATTGTCAAACTGTATGCGTAGTAATAGACTGTAAATAGGTCTCAGTATTTCCATATGCTGGTAAATATGTTGTTTGAAAGTCAAGCGCACTTGAAGCTATTAAAAGAAGATAAACAGCAGCTACTCTAGTCGTTATCTTTGAAATTTATATGATTAAGTTTAGCTGGCATAAGCATGACTAGCATTAATCAGTGCAGTGGTAGTGTATTGTTAATATAGCATATAGATAAAGGGTATCTCAATGACTTCTCCTTTCCAAACGTATAGCTGAGCTCGTTCCACATTCACATGAATGAATGCAAATCTTCGAACTGATAAAACGTTGGGTACACTAGAGAATCCTTGAAGCAGTCTAGAACTGTGAGTGGAATATCAGGAAGGCCTGTTCTGGGAGCCATCCTGGGTCCTGCCGCCTTCGGATTACGTATTCAAAGGTCCAATCAAATACCACTCTGGCGATACAGGTGAAGTTTTTCCGTGATTTCCATAAACCGCATAAGGCAAATGCTGGGATGGTTGATTTGAAAAGGGCATAGTCGATTTTCTTCCCCACACTGCCCTAACACGAACTTGTGCTCCATCTCTAGTGACACCGATGTCGACGGGACGTTTATTCAATCTTCCTTTCTTCCTTCAGTTAATGTCTTTGGACCGCAAGTGATACTGTATCCAACATACTTTTCTGGAGCCAGATGAGTGAGTCGGCTACCATTTTTTTGTTGCAGACGCGGCTGGTGAGGAGTGCGGCGATGAAGCAGCTGCCGATCCTGCGGACGCTCAGACATCCCAACATCGTGAGTGCTCTACCGTAACTGTACAGAAATTTGCCTCCAAATCAAGCAATTTAATTAGCTGATACGAGGGCTATCCACAAAGTACATTACGTTTTGGAATTAAAAATAAATAAAGTATTGGAAATTTTTTTTATTATATACAGATGAAAGCCACACTTCAATACTGCTTTTCTACATAGTTGCCATTTAAATTAAGGCACTTATCGTAGCGATGAACGAGCTTGGAAATTCCTTCGTCGTAAAATTCGGCCGCCTGCGCCTTCAACCACGTGGTTACCTCTTCTTGAAGCTGTGCGTCGTCATCAAAACGCTGCATAGCCAACCACTTCTTCATTGCTGGGAATAAGTGGAAGTCGCTCGGTGCCAGGTCGGGACTGTACGGCGGATGAGGAAACGACTCCCACTTAAAATATTCGAGAACTTCACGAGCGGCATTTGCCATGTGGGCCCGGGCGTTGTCGTGAATCAGCAAGATCTTTGAGCCCAACTTTCCCCTGCGCTTGTTTTGTATTGCTCCTTTGAGGTTGTGCAGAGTTTGGCAATACCTTTGAGAGTTTATTGTAGTGCGTCTTTCCAGGAAATCCACAAAAATCGTATTTCTACCGGATTACTGATTAACCACGTGGTTGAAGGCGCAAGTGGCCGAATTTTACGACGAAGGAATTTCCAAGCTCGTCCATCGCTACGATAAGTGCCTTAATTTAAATGGCAATTATGTAGAAAAGTAATATTTAAGTGTGGCTTTCATCTGTACATAATAAAAAAAATGCCAATACTTTATTTATTTTTAATTCCAAAACGTAGTGTACTTTGTGGATAGCCCTCGTATTAATAATAAGTACATTATCTGATCAGAAGCGTCCAGACACCTATTAGTGGACACCAATATGCGGTACACCTTTCACCTTGATGACCATTTGAACTCTTCTGGGGTCACTTTCAGTGAGGTGTGTGAAAGTGTGTCGAGGAATGGCAGCACATTCATCCTCAAGATCAGAAATTGGGGAAATTAGAGATGTTGGCAACGTTGTTCTAACTCAGCCCAAAGGTGCTCCATTGGTTTCAAGTCGGAACCCTGGTCAGGCCAGACCATTTCAGGAATGTTATTGCCAACAAAATGTTGCCTCACAGATGCTGCTTTATGGTGGGGTCCATTATCATGCTGACACAAACAATCATTATTTTCAAACTTTTTTTTTTTACTATATGCACTATACAGTGCTGTAAAATATGTTCATATCCTTCCACGTTTAACGTTTTCTGAGGCTGACTACGGGGCCACATCTCAGTCATGAAAGAAGCTTCCATTCCATATTGCACTATTCGCGCTACATACGACGGCAGGTAACATTGCACAGTTATACAAAAAATACAAATGTGCGTCAAATCTTATGGGACTTAACTGCTAAGGTCATCAGTCCCTAAGCTTACACACTACTTAAGCTAAATTATCCTAAGGACAAACACACACACCCATGCCCGAGGGAGGATTCGAACCTCCGCCGGGAGCCAGTCACATAGCGTGTGGCTTACTACGAGCTGCTCGCCCGTTGTACCCCATTATTTTTAACTCGTAACGCACGATCATTTTCTAGTTGGATGCTGATAGCTCTTTGGAACCTGTTTTGTACTGCTTTATCGTATCCAAGGACGTGTTTCGGACGTTCACCCATCTTCAATTTGCTTAGTACATTAGATCTTCATCTATAGCGTTTTCATTTACAAGATTTTTGATGCTACAGCTGCGCTTTCCAAAATAACAATTTGTTTTGGCACAGGGTAGCTGCTGCTTCAAAACTGCAGTCAATAAAAAGTTGTACTAGTCAAGATCTAATGTGTCATGCAAGGTGAAGATAGCAAAAGACAAACTGCGCACTTGCATTAAATGAAACTGTACAAAAGAAGTGGTTGATTGCTGTATTTCTTCAAATAATTCAATCAACAGCCACAGAGCAAAATCACCATTAATACCGAAAAAATTATGTTGTTCTTATTAACTACAGTGTAAATACTTTTTTGCACAGTGAAGCTGAGTCACAGAATAGAGTTAAAACCTGTATAAATGAGTTAAAATTTTGGTATTTGTCAACAGCTGGAGACCGCGCAAAATACCGCGGCCGGTGGAAGTGCAGACATCAGGGCACCTGGGGGGAAGGTGATAGTTAGGTTAGTGTTAGTGTTAAACGTCCCGTCGACAACGAGGTCATTAGAGACGGAGCGCAAGCTCGGGTTAGGGAAGGATTGGGAAGGAAATCGGCCGTGCCCTTTCAAAGGAACCATCCCGGCATTTGCCTGAAACGATTTAGGGAAATCACGGAAAACCTAAATCAGGATGGCTGGAGATGGGATTGAACCGTCGTCCTCCCGAATGCGAGTCCAGTGTGCTAACCACTGCGCCACCTCGCTTGGTGAGGGTGATAGTGGTAGGGGCTGTGGGCAGGTATAGCGAAAATGCCGAGCGCTGGAGGGGAAGTGCCGTTCTAATCTGGAGCCTACACTCACATTTTTTTGTAAATATTAAGTATAGCCCCTCCATGTTCACGCTTGCATGGTGGCCATTCAAAAAGATCTTCCACCCCTGCTTTGGTCAGTATCTAAAAAGAACTCAGCCGAAAATGCAGCGAACTACGACGGTGAGTCAAATGAAAACCTTAAATTTGTAATACCAAATCGAAATTTCGCACCGTTATCCTGTAAGTTGGTAAGCGTGCTACAAACAGAGTGCAGAATGGCCTGTAGGTGGCAGCATAGTGCAGAAGCACACACACCGTTGCAGTGTCAGTATAAAGATGGCCGCCCCACTTGCGACTTGCACCAGGGAAGAACAGCGTTCTGTTATTCAGTTTTTGCGTAGTGAAGGTGTGAAACCTATTAAAATTCATCGACGAATGAAGGTTCAGTACGGTGATACATGTTTTTCACAGCAGCAACTCTACGAATGGAGTAGGAAGTTCGCAAATGGTGTGACTTCAGTGGAAGAAGCTCCTCGTCCAGGTCAGGCACAACGCATTGTCACTCCACAGAACATTGCAGCAGTTGATGCCATAGTGAAGGAATACCGCCGAGTGACACTGAATGACACTGCAACATGTTTACAGATTAGTCATGGGTCAGCACACCACATTGTGCGTGATGTGCGACAGTTTCACAAAGTGTCTGCAAGATGGGTGCTACAGCAGCTGACTCCTGAAATGAGAGAATGACGTGTTGATGCTTGTGAAGAACTTCTTCAGCGCTTTGAACGAGAAGGTGATGGCTTCCTTGCAAGAATCGTTACTGGGGACGAAACCTAGGTACACTTTCACCAACCGGAAACGAAGAGAGCGAGCAAGGAATGGCGCCATTCCTCATCACCAAAACCAAAGAAGTTTCGACAGAACCATCTGCAGGGAAGATTATGCTGACTTTCTTTTGGGAAAAAAAGGCGTCATTTTGGAGCAGACGTGCCTAGAGGGACCATTGTCACCAGTGCATCATACATAGATCTTCTAAAAAATCATCTGCAGTCTGCAATCAAATCAAAGTGACGTGGATTGCTGTCAGCAGATGTCCTTTTGCAACATGACAATGCAAGCCCCACACTGCCTGTACAACAGTTGCAACAATCACAGTCCTGCATTTTGAGTGTCTTCCTCATCAACCATACTCACCAGACCTTACCCTAAGTGATTTCCATATGTTTGGACCACTCAAAGACGCAATGGGAGGGAAGAAGTTCCGCTCTGATGAAGAGGTACGCCACGCGGTGCATGAGTGGTTGCGTGGACTTAAAAAGAATTTTTTTCTAATGGAATTTATGCACTATGTAAGCGCTGGAGGACTTGCATTGAGCGTGGGGGAGATTATGTTGAAAAGTGATACAGCTTTGTACCACTTCTGCTCAATAAATAATATTTAAAAAAATATTTAAGGTTTTCATTTGACTCACCCTCGTATTTTCGCCTGGCTTATTAACCATTTGTAATTTTCAGCGAAGTGTCACGAGTGGCGAATTTTGAGTAAAACCTACACATTTCTTTAATTCCATGTTGAAATTTGCTCCTTTTACCAAATACAGCGTAATTTACACAGTCTCGTCTCACTAGTTTGTTGTGCAGACCCAATTAGGAGAGAGTTCTGAAACAGTGGTTTATTAAGTATATTAACTGAGGAACCTTATGAAAAAGCACATCCTCAGTACAAAATAAACGTTTAATGTCTTCGTTTATGTTGTTCCAAAACCCACTGCATTTCTCATTTCACCAGCTATCGATGACCATTAAAAATTACATTCTTTCATTGGAAAAGTTTGTAGTTAGTGGAATAATACCCCAGATAACGAAGTTTTTCATAATAACCGTAAGGAAACATACTCTTCTCTTTGCATATTATCATTTGCCAAAATCTCATTTCGATATCCCAAACCGTTAATGAAATATGAGAAATATTGTGGATATTTCACTCTGGCTTTATCGCTGGGGCGGTAGGATCGCATACGAGTGTGCTACATCACATCAAATTTTCTCGATATTGGTGACAGATAGATGCCTCGACGTAAGTCTAAAGAAAATTCAATATGTTAGATAAATTTCATGTAAAGCAACATATTATGTAATATGTACCAAACGCAAAATCATAGCGACACCTATTTTTCATCGCCAACTTTTTCGAATTTCGCGCAGTGTCTTACTTCCATGTAAGTGTCACAATAACTGTGACCGTTAACTAAATGATGGGCATGTCATAATGAAGTTGACATAAAGGCTACTAGTAACGCAAAAATGATTTTTTCCGAATGGTTTCTGTAAAATCATTTGAGAAATATTGCAGGACGTGCGCCTCGATTTCGTCATCACCTACCGGCTGAAAGGTGGAAAAACACCGTGAGGAAAAGGGTATCAACTGCAATAACTAGAAAAGATGGAAGTATCCCTATCTATGCTACGCAAGACGCCCGCTTCCACATTCAGACACCTCTCATACATTTACCAATCTTCCACAGTCATCAGAAGAAGAGGACGAATCAGCCGAAAGCTATCCTGAACAAAATGACAGTGATTCTGCAGGACCTTCATCAGTTGCAACTGGCTTTAATCAAGCAGAAGTGAACGACATAATTAGACATTTAAGTCCTCCAAGAAAGTGGCCTGAATTGTTAGCTTCCACGCTGCAAATGAACACTGCTGTTACCGCGAACAAAAGTCACATTCTTTCGCAAACGAGAGATATGTTTCCTGCCAATCTTCATAAAGGAAAACCAATTTGCTTTTTCTGCCAGTGTTGAAGGACTGTTCATGAAACGATATACGAATATGACCACCAGGTGAATGGCGGTTATGCAGCTCCAAACGCAGCCTAAAATGTCTTCTTTTGCATAATGTGAACAAGTACAAGAAAATTCCCAACTGATCACTGAGTTTCTATGCTTGAAAATCAAGCTTAGAGAATATCTCTTTCTGCAGCCACCAATGGGTTATCTGCGTCGATCTCAAGTAATTCTCTTCTGGGACAACAAGGGGGGGGTACACCAAATACCCACGTTTTATACGCCGATGGGACGCTAGAGGTAAAGATCAACACTGGGTGAAAATACAGCGGCCTCTAGGTGAAAGCATGATCGTTGGAGAAACAAAATCATCACAGACCTTTTGGCTGATAGAAATAACATCGTACTGGAATCACTGCAAATCAAACTTGTATTAATGAAGCAGCTAATCAAGGTTCTGAATAGACATGGAAAATGGTTTGGCTATGTAAAAAATGTCTTACATTGAGTAAGGAGAAAATAAAAACAGGTATATTTGATGGATATAAATCTATCATCTGATAAATTACTGGAAATTTCAAGGTTCAGTGAGGGGTCTCAGGCAGCTGAGTGCTCCTCATTCTGCAAGGTAGTAAAGAATTTATTTGAAAACGTAAGGCTTATAACTATGAAGAACTAATGGAGAATAGACTCACTAGTTTTTGTGCACTTGGTTGTAAACTGAACATAAAATTACACTCTCTTCACTGTCATTTCGACGGATTTCCAGATTGTCTTGGTGAAGTAAGCGATGAACAGGGCGAGTGTTTTCACCAGGAAATACGTTTGAAGGAAAGGTATCGTGGAGTAGGGGCTATACGTACGTCGGCGGACTGCTGTTGAAGTATCCAGAGTGTATGTCCGAGATCAATGCAACGGAGAAGTCCCAGAAACGATGTGCCAGTGACCTAACGGAAGCAAATTTATGAACCTAACGCGACTTATGTGTAAATAAATGATGGTGGTTAGATCAATTCAACCGCTTAATAAAAGTGGAAGTGCTTGAGTCATCTAAATGTCTCCTACATTTATTTGTATGTGAGTTATGTAGCTGTATATGCGGAACATAATGGTTAGATAGGCATATAACGTGAATAAGCTATATCTATAATGCTAGAGCTAATGGGATAGAAAGTGAAAGCACTTTTGTAATAAGTGGCGCAAATATAACGAGAAAAAGTTCAAAATTGGCGTTCACTGTTCCCCAGCGTTTTTAATTGACGCCACAGCATTCTACACTGTAGCGCCAAAGAAACTGGTACAGGTATGCGTATTCAAATGCAGAGACATGTAAACAGACAGAACACAGCGCTGCGGTAGGCAACGCCTATTTAATATAACAAGTGTCTGGTCCAGTTGTTAGAATGGCAGGTTATCAAGATTGAAGTCAGTTTGAACGTGCTATTCCAGTCGGCGCACGAGCGGTGGGACACGGCATCTCCGAGGTAGCGATGAAGTGGGAATTTTCCCGTACGACCAATTCACGAGTGTACCGTGAATATCAGTAACCCGCAAAACATCAAATCTCCGACACCGTTGCGGCCGGGAAAATATCCCGCAAGAACGGGACGAACGACAACGTAAGAGAATCGTTCATCGGGACAGACGTGCAATCCTTCTGCAAATTGCTGCAGATTTCAGTGCTGCACCATCAGCAAGTGTCAGTGTGCAAACCACTCAACGAAACATAATCGTTATGGGCTTTCAGAGCCAGAGGCCCACTCGCGTAATCTTGATGACTGCACGACACAAAGCTTTACTCCTCGCCTGGGGCCGTCAACACCGACATTGGACCGTTAATGACTGGAAACGTGTTGCCTGGTCGTACGAATCTCGTTCCGAATTGTATCGAACGGATGGACGTGTACGGGTATGGAGACAACCTCATGAATCCATGGACCCTGCATGTCAGCAGGGGACTGTTCAAGCTGGTGGAGGCTATGTAATGGTGTGGGGTGTGTGTAGTTGGAGTAATATGGGACCTCTGATACGTCTAGATACGATGACAGGTAACACGTATGTAAACATCCTGTCTGGTCACCTGTATCCATTCATGTCCATTCCGATGGACTTGGCCAATTCCAGCAGGACAATGCGACATCCCATACGTCCGGAATTGCTAGATAGTGCCTCCAGGAACACTCTTCTGATTTTAAACACTTCCACTGGCCAGCAAACTCCCTAGACAGGAGCATTATTGAGCATATCTGGGATGCCTTGCAACGTGCTGTTCAGACGATATCTCCAGCCCTCGTACTCTTACGGATTTATGGACAGCCCTGCAGGATTCATGATATCAGTTCCCTTCAGCACTACTTCAGACATTAGTCGAGTCCATGCCAAGTCGTGTTGTGACACTTCTGCGTGCTCGCGGCGGCCCTACACAATATTAGACAGATGTACCACTTTGTTTGGCTCTTCAGTTTATATTTCACTTTATCTGCTTGGAAGGGCCGAACGATGGCGAGTGGCAGAACGCGCAGGCGCACTCGCAGCTGTGACCTTCCACGCTATTTGCTCTCTCAGACCCGTCTGTGGTGGCCAGTTATGTTATTGCAGCGACGCCCGCAACACCTGACTTTTAACTTCGTTCGTAATACAGGGTAATTCAAAATTCCTGTCACCTACTTCTAGTAGCTTTAGACGGGTCTTAGTAGAGGAAACGCCCGGAAATATACCCTCTGGATACAGTAAAATTAGTCTGAGGATGGGATCACTTTCGAATCTCTCGCTTCACGGTACACACACATTGGAGACAATGAGCTAAAAAATGGTTCAAATGGCTCTGAGCACTATGGGACTTAACATCTGAGGTCATCAACCCCCTAGAACTACTTAAACCTAACTAACCTAAATACATCACACACATCCATGCCCGAGGCAGGATTCGAACCTGCAACCGTAGCGGTCGCGTGGTTCCAGACTGTAGCGCCTAGAACCGCTCGGCCACTCTGGCCGGGGGAAACAATGAGCTCTGAGCTCTTTGCTGTAGGAGCACATGGCACGGGCAATATTTCACGTATTTGTCCCCGAGTTCTCTTCTACGTGGAAAAGGACATTCTCTTCAAAGTCGAAACTGCAGCCCGTCCGTGGAGCTCCACAGCCAAACACCTTAGTTTTGAACGTACCAGTTTCTCGCTACCATTATTAGTGGGATGACGGTGTCATGTGACGTGCCTAGGGTGAATTGGGATATTTGAAAGTGATCCGACCTTAAAACTAGTTTCTATCCATATGGTACACTTTCAGACGTGAATTCCTTATTAAAATGTCATCTACTGAATCCCCTCTACAACCACTAGAAGCCTGTAATAGGAATTTGGAATCACCCTTTATACGATTGTTACAAACTATGCCTTCATAACAATGTATTATGGCACTGCTGGGACACTGGAATCTCGTCCCACTTAACACTCTTGAGACTGAATTTTAAATGAGTCGAAACCAATGGTGTGAGCGACGCTAAAATACAACTGACATCTAGATCGTTTGATTTCAAATGGTTCTAATTGGTCTGTGCACTATGGGACTTAGCAGCTGAGGTCATCAGTCCCCTAGGACTTAGAACTTCTTAAACCTAACTAACCTAAGGACATCACACACATCCATGCCGGAGGCAGGATTCGAACCTACGACCGTAGCGGTCGCGCGGTTCCATAATGAAGCGCCTAGAACCGCTCGGCCACACCGGCCGACTGTTTGATTTCAGTTCGCATTTTAGTGCCTTCTGTTTACTGCATTTGCACAGTTGTTTCGAATGTGTTGGTAAAGTTTAATGTTTTGCGTATCACATGGATATTGCAAGAAGGGAGCAACAAAGAAAAAGTAAAATCTAAGTGCTTTGTTCGTTCGCTGAACTAGGTAGCAAGGAAGCGCTTCTGTTAATCATAGGTTACCGTTCATGAGAAAAATAAGAAATTTTCTAAGGGAGCTCCTGTAACCCAGTTACATTCTGAATAACACTGAGCGTCAGAGTTTGCATTCTCCACAACACAAACTTATTCGCCAGGGACTGGCGTCGAATATAGATAGGCATTTATGACTCTTTCAGAAACATAGCTTTGGCTGCAGCACAGATTTTAAGGAAGCCATGATATATTTTGTCTAATTTGGGGCGAGTGCTAACTTGATGCATCGTAATCTGAGGCCGCACCAGCGATCGATACAGGGTGGAGGGATGCGCGCCTCACCATGCTAGCGCGGGGGCTGGCTAGCAGCAAGTAATTATCCTCTCAACTTAATAGCGGCTAAAGGGTCGTTGAGAAGAACGCTGGTACCGCTTGATTATTGCAACGGTTTTCGGCGATAGATTCAGCAGATGCTTGCCAGGAATCAGTTATTGGGTGAAGTTGTAACCTGTCAGTTCAAAATGATATTGAAATGGACAATCTCTTAAAGTGCATCGTTAAAGAGAACCTTATGTATTGTCTTTATAACAAGCTTGAGTCAAAAAGACTGTCCATGAGTGGTGGGCTGTAGATTTCCAATGAAAAAAATGTTCACGGCGCAGCCATCTGCAGCATACGTGACGAGTCCGGTCTTCCAGGTGTGTTTCTTTTCGTGTACCCCGCCTCTTACCGCATGCTTTACGCGTTCTTTCTCGGAATTTTTTTAAATTAATATGTTGATTCCGGCGTTTCGTCGAAGTATTAGCCCTGTTGCAGCTTCTTAACGTTTTTAGTCGTATCATGAACGATAAGCGATGCCCCTGTTATATGCTTATTCAGTATTCTGAACAGTATTGTGAAGCTGCATTAAGTGGATAATCCACAACATGTTGCTGCTGATTTCATTAAAAACTGCCACTTCACCCAGAAATCAACAGTGATTTGTCTTAAAATTATGGGAGTTGCTCTTTCGCACAGAAGTTGCATTACCGCATTTTCTTCCAAAGGCTTTCTATAAATGTTGATCCTAGTGAGTAGTGTTTTAATGGCAGTTTCCTTTTATAGACTGAAATTTCCAGATTTCTGTAGATAGTTGACCAGCTCCATTTCGTGCATGTATTAAGAGGACGACGTCGATCATCATTTTAATTATTCTTTAGAGCTTATGGATGCTTGCAAGAAAGTGTATGTTTTTGCATTATCTCTGCAGACGGAGTTCTGCGTGACAATTTGAAGAAAAGTAACATTTAAAAAGTCACTGTAAGCTGTAATTCAAAACATATACATTTTTCCTTGAAATTTTTTGAGATTTATACACTTTCACTACACAAATAACCACTTTTACTGAATAAAGTTTCAGCTATAGGTCCAATCGCTGTATATTGTAATCTCAAGTACAGTGAGCAGCTACTGAACAGCATCTGATTGAAGCAACAACTCAAAAGCAACTGAATATAAACAACTCTTTTATTACATTTTCATACAGAAATGGCATCCGGACACCCTCCACCAGTAACACTGCAAAATCCAAACAGTAATGTGCCACCTCCTTCAAGACACGGGACACGGCACAGAAAAATAAGTAATTCTAAATGTTGAACTGTACCTTCTTTTTTACACGGTTACTAACGGTTGAAGTACCTTTGTGTGTCTTTTGCAGAAAATTGATTACTCTTGCTCGTCATAGTGAGGGTAACTAAATCGTTAGCCTACCGACAGACGCCCATTCACTTGGTAATTGTTGAAATGTCGCTGTGTTCTGTTGCGATTATAGACAATCTTTCCATAGTTTTGATCACACTTCGGGTAAATTACTTATTTCTCCCGTAAACGCGTCACTACCATGTTGATTACTGAATACTGATGCGGCTCCCACATGTACGTGTATTTCGTCATTTACTTCACAGAAAGCAGATTCCCAAGTCCATATCTCCCGTGGATACACTCATCCTGTGATCGCTGGTTCTCCAGGATTGCCGGTCCACGGACCCATTTCGTATGTTCGAGCTCATCTTAACTTTGTACACCGTCCACAAACATTAATGTTACCGCCTATCAAAAGCCTGAATAACTACCTTTTGTAGCACGGACCGCTGTAAGACGTGCAGGAAGAGAATCAAAGTGGTCCTGAAAGGCACCGACACGGGTTTGGAGCCATGTGACTCCAGTGCCATGGCCACCTGCGTTATATTTCTAGGTGGAGGATCCATAGCGCGAACAGCCCTATCGAGGTGGTCCCACAGTTTTCCGGCTGGATTTAAATCCTTCATCTGGAGAATCTGGTGGCCAGGTGTCTACGGTAAAATCTAGGTGTTGCTGGTTATAAACCATTCTTCACTATCAGGTACAACAACCGCTTATGGAATTTTTTTAATAAGCACAGTCTCGGTGGCAAAATTGTTTTTATTAATACCTTTCTCTCTTTCCTGAGCCTTGTCCTACGGTTATGCAGGGTCGGCCATGGTTAATCGGATGTGGCATGTTAATGTAAGGGGTGGCCAGATGCCCTTCCTGTCCCCACCCCATACCGCCCGGCGTGGAGGTAGTGTACCCCAATTGCCTGCGTCTAGTGTAAGCCATGGAAGAGTCCGAATTTCTTCAGATGTCTGCGAGTCGTGTAAATGACGCGGAACGCGGGGACCAGCCCGGTATTCACCTAGCGGGATGTGGAAAACCGCCTAAAACCACATGCAGACTGGCCGGCACACTGTCCTTCTTTGTCAATCCGCCAGGCGGATCCGATCCGGGGCCGGCGCGCCTACCCGTATCCAGGAAGCAGCGTGTTAGTGCTCTCGGCTACCCTGGCAGGTGTTTTTATTAATACCACCAAAGTGTAATTGGTATTAATAATAGCAGTTTTGCAAACGAGACTACCTTTGAAACTTCCTGGCAGATTAAAATTGAGTGTCGGACCGAGACTCGAACTCGGGACCTTTGCCTTTCTCGGGCAAGTGCTTGCAGGAGAGCTTCTGTAAAATTTGGAAGGTAGGAGACGGGGTACTGGCAGAAGTAAAGCTGTGAGGACGGGGCGTGAGTCGCGCTTGGGTACCTCAGTTGGTAGAGCACTTGCCCGCGAAAGACAAAGGTCCCGAGTTCGAGTCTCGGTCCGGCACATAGTTTTAATCTGCCAGGACGTTTCATATCAGCGCACACTCCACTGCAGAGTGAAAATCTCATTCTCGAGACTACCTTTATTTTAAAAAAACATTGAGATGCTCTCCGTACCAGGCACCTATACTGCGAGCTGTGTGACACGCTGCACTGTCCTCCAGGTGGATGTCATCATGTGGAGGAAAAACACACTGCATGTAGGAATGGACATGGTTCCCAAGGATAGATGCACACTTGTGTTGATCCATTGCGCTTTCCAGAATGACGAATCACCCAGGGAACGCCTTCCTACCTGGATCCTTCCGACGATTGTTGTAGGGTGTTTGCTTTCAGACGTCTCACGCCGTATACTCTAACGGCCATCTGTCCGAGGGAACATAAAACGTGATTCATCTGTAACAGCCACCCGTCACCACTCGGTGGACGTCTAGGTGCGGTACCGGCGTGAAAATTTCAGCCTTCGTCGCCGATCGACAGCAGTCATCATGTATGCATGAATCAAGCGCCTGCTGCGGAGGCCCATACGCAGCAGCGTTCATCGTATGATCGTTAAGGAGAATTGTTGGCAGCCCCTTGGTTCATTAGGTGCACAGCTGCTCAAAAGTTGCACGTCTGTTCGCCCGTACACATCTCCGCAGCCGTCGTTTCACCCCTGTTATCTATGGCCCGTGGTGCACCACAGTTGTCTCAGCGCTGGCTTTAGATATCGGTATTTTACCTTGCACGTTTTACTTAACCGCGGCGACACACGAAGTTTACGAACTTAGCAATTTCGGAAATACGTCCACCCTTGGCCCGTAAGCGATTGATAATGCCCTTTTATACATCAGATAAACCGCCTCGTTTCCGCATTACGACAACGACTGCGCTGTTTTTCTTTTTCTCCCGACACGCTTAAATAGCCTCCGTCTGGTGCTGCCAACTGTCATCCGTGAGTGGTTTTTGCACGTTGACGTCGAGCACAGGCTGTGTTCACATCAATGTCACAAAAGCACCGACCTACGTATCTCAGCATTCTCCAGAGGTGTTCAGACAACTGCCCTCATTCAGCTAAAACTGTTTCGTTTGGTCTGGTGGCGTGTAACGTCATTTCTATGGCGTCAAACAAGAACCAAGTCAAAATCTCGATGTTTCTAGTGAATCAAATTAAGTTTCATACAATTTTCAGTTATGCTCGTGGCCAGTTACATGAGTGTTTCAGCGCATTCAACTGACATTCGGAGCCCCTCACCTACTACGCCGGGGGCCTGGGTTCGATTTTCGGCAGGGAACTGGGTGTTGTGTGTCTTTCATCATCATCATCATTGACTCGCAAGTCGCCAAAGTGGCGTCAACTAAAAAGGACTTTCACTGCGGTGGCCGAACTCTGTCGAATGGAGCCTCCCGGCCAACAGTGCCATACGATCATTTCCATACAAACTGCGGCTCTGTTACAGTGTAAAACACGTTTATAATATATTGTCTGAGTCGAGTTGAAAAAGAAATGCCCGCATCTCGTGGTCGTGCGGTAGCGTGCTCGCTTCCCACGCCCGGGTTCCCGGTTTCGATTCCCGGCGGGGTCAGGGATTTTCTCTGCCTCGTGATGGCTGGGTGTTGTGTGCTGTCCTTAGGTTAGTTAGGTTTAAGTAGTTATAAGTACTAGGGGACTGATGACCATAGATGTTAAGTCCCATAGTGCTCAGAGCCATTTGAACCATTTTTGAAAAAGAAATGGTAGATTTAAAAACACAAACAAAAAACTATAAGGAAACACCAAAACAAAAATCTAACAGAAAGCTATTGTGATACGTATCAAACGACATACATATCAAACGACTCCATTTCGTCAGACGATTACTAAACTGAAATTGGTTTTCGTCTAGACAGTTACAAGTGCTGTCGATGCTGTAATTAATTAATTGTAATCAGAACGTTGCCTTTTAATCAAGACTAGTTATCAGAACCAAGCATTTTGACCTTGTGCTTCGACTGAAATACTTAATTGCTTCAAAAAGCTTTACTGAAAACAGTGTCGCCGGCCGTAGTGGCCGAGCGGTTCTAGGCGCTTCAGTCCGGAATCGCGCTGCTGCTACGGTCGCACGTTCGAATCCTGCCCCGAGCATGGATGTATGTGCTGTCCTTAGGTTAGTTAAGTTTAAGTAGTTTTAAGTCAAGGGGACCGATGACCTTAGATGTTAAGTCCTATAGTGCTCAGAGCCATTTCAAACATTTTGAAAAAAGTGTCAAAATTAATATGAACTTTTCCCTCATATCACTTGGTGAAATCAGTTTACGAAAGCTGTCTCCCATAAACTCTATTACGTCACTGCGAATAAGTGGTGGCTCTGACATCCAATTCATATTAGTAAATCTGGAGATAACTTCTAAAAGAGAAACCTTATGCGACAACTTGAACCACACAATGTAAGCTTACAAAGTATACGGAAAAGGACGCACAATTTCAAGCAATTTTATGTGCTCGCCACAAGTGTCTGTTACGCTACATCACAAAATACTTTTATTACGTGAAAATTTAGATAATGTTAAAAAAGGCCCTTCCTTCCTTTTGCTTTAATCGACTGGGACAGATCAAACGGTCACAGCCGATCTCGAATTTATGAAGAGTGCAGCGAATTCAGCAGAATTATGCCACAACTCGTAAATCAGACGAGTCAGTTGCAATTTACACTTCTCTGCATTTAAATGATGCAGCTCTAACACTCTTATAATTAACTCAACACTTAACAAAACTCTGCCGTGTGACTTCTTGCGCAAATTTGCGCGGTCGTGAACGGTACTTACTAGTATATGATAGACTATTTCAAGGACTCATGAGTGTACAAACGCTTTCAAATGATAATCGCTTTCCCGTGCCTTCTGTAAATGAAGAAATATTTGTAGTAGAGGGAGCAGTGCCGCGCAATGCTCACCTCCTGATCTGATCCTGTGCTCAAACTTTGTTCGTGCATCACGATTCTCATTTCATTTTTTTTCCTCGGAATAACGATAGAAAAATTAGTGAAAAATGTTACTGTAATTAACTTTATAAAATTAACTGCTTGTTTTTTGTTAATCAACTGCAAAATTTTTCATTTTACATCAAATGAAAGCAGTGGGTCTAACAGTACGTTGCTTACACAGACAACTATTACGTTGGTGCATTAAGTTCGTAGAGTATCTGTTTTGTATGTTGGTATTCCCGTTGTTATGGGTTTATTTATCGATTGTCATTTTTTATTTGTAGTTAACTGGTCCTATTTTAGTTTACATTTGTCGTTTTGCCATTTGGAGACTGTGAGTGGAGCAGTGGACGCTAGAAAATGAAGTGCCAGGTGGAGAAACCGGAACTTTTCCAACATATTCTACTGTTCAGTTTCAGTAACCGGCTGACAACAACGGAGGCAGCTACAAACATTTCTACCGTTTATGGGGATGATGCCACTGGACAGAGCACTGCAAAGAAATGGGTTCCTTGTTTTGAGGAGGATCGTTTGACATTAGTGACTTCACATTCGGGAAGACCTTCGGAGTTTGATGAAGTTAGTATAAACGCATTGGTCCACAATGATCTACGTCAGTTTACTTGAGAACTGGCAAATGTGAACTGTGATCATTCCACCACCGTGCGACGTTAGCATGCAATGGGGAAGGTTCAAAAACCGCCTGTATGGATACCGCTTGCTCGTAGCCAAAACCTAATACAAGAAAAACAAAGGAATGGTTTATCCAAAACAAAGCAGTTACTCCCCATACAAAGATTGGCGCGTATCCACAAAAGATAATGCGTCCGTAGCTCATGGTCGAGTGGCTAGCGTTGCTCCTTCTGGATCACGGGATCCCGGGTTCAACTCCTGGCCGGGTTCCGTGGCTAGATTGGACTGTTTAAAAACAGGACTGGGCAAAAAATTGGGACCTTGTACGGGTGCTGATGGCCTCGCAGATGAGAGCCCCACAAACCAAACGTCATCATCATCAAAAGATAATGCATCTGATCGAAGAGAGAAGGTGTGGTACACTACGAATTGCTTCCCCGACGTGTAGTACTCACTGCTGACATTCACTGTCAACAACTGAGACGTCGTAGTGGCTAGCACACTGGACTCGCATTCGGGAGGACGACGGTTCAATCCCGCGTCCGGCCATCCTGATTTAGGTTTCCCGTGATTTCCCTAAATCGCTTCAGGTAAATGCCGGGATGGTTCCCTTCAAAGGGCACGGCCGACTTCCTTCCCCGTACTTCCCTGATCCGATGAGACCGATGACCTCGGTGTCTGGTCTCCTTCCCCGAAACAACCAACCAACCAACCAACTGAGACGTCTTGCAGACGTAGCCCAAGAAAAGCGGCTAGGAAGACTGCGTGAAGTGATGCTAACTCCACGATAACGCCCGCCTGCATTCTGCTAGACTGACTAAAAACACTATACAGGAGTTTGGTTGGTAAGTCATTCGGCACCTAACTTATTTACCTGATCTTGCAACCTCAAATTTTCACCTTTTCCGCTCTCCATCTAACAGCCCTCAAGGAACTTCCTTTCATGATGAAAACGCGCTCCGAACATGGCTCGACAAGTTCCTCGCCTCAAAACCACGTGATTTCTACAGCTGCAGAATCGAAAATTTACCTCGGCGTTGGCAGACCGTTGTAAATAGTGAAGGAGAATATGCAGCTATCATTGATGACTAAAGTCTCTGTTATCTGTATCGGTTGTGTTTATTAAACTTACCGAAAAACGCTACGAACTTATACAACAACCCTATATTTACACAAGATTTTTATATGAATTTTTCGATACACAATGAAATTGAGGGATTACGGTTGTTGACCTCACAACATGCGCACGATGTCACTTTACACCGATAAGGCTTATTCTAACGCGAAGTGCCCGCTTATTAGTTACTACAAACGACATCACTTGAAGAACATTGAATAGCTATCGTGGGACACAGTACATTGAATACATTCCTCATAGTGTTCGTCAGCGTCAACAACTCCAGTTTCTGATGACCGCCTACAAATTGAGATTCAAATATAGCCGCAGAGAATGAAAAAGACCATTGTATTTCTCTTGACCCAAACCACCGGGCACCGTTGTGCGCGAAGAGGGTTGGGAAGGAAACGCCTGAAATGGAACATGGCTCACCGGCATCCAATTCACTTCACCGACTAGCGCAAAATTCCTCTGAAGCCCGATGATTGTAGTATAAGGGCGTGGAGGCCACCAGGTACCAATACGCATCTCAGACTAGCAGCCCGCGGGTTGACCAGGATGGCCGGCCGGTGTGGCCGAGCGGTTCCAGGCGCTACAGTTTGGAACCGCGCGACCGCTACAGTCACAGGTTCGAATTCTGCTTCGGGCATCGATGTGTGTGATGTCCTTAGGTTAGTTAGGTTTAAGTAGTTCTAAGTTCTAGGGGACTGATGACCACAGATGTTAAGTCCCATAGTGCTCAGAGCCATTTAAACCATTTTTGACCAGGATGGTGGGACAGTCACGTTTAGGACCGGTACTGCGTTGGAACTCCTCCTGTCTGTACCGAGTGTAGTTTTTCGGCTGTGGTAATACGCGATGCTTCAATCTTTTGTCCAGCGTTACAGTCAACATTCTAGTGATCGGTTCGTCTCTCAAGACGTAATGAACGACCACATCACGACCGCCTCGCGAATCTCTTCCTCCAGGAATGAGCAGTCTATCGTACAGAGGGTCCTTTGGTATCTTCCGAGATGAAACCTACTGATCAAGCCTGGGACTGTATGAAATTTATAGTGCATTGTCACAGCAACCCTCCTCAAACAGTGGATAATCACAGGAGAATCCCCTCCGCAGAGTGGAACAAGTTTGATCAGCAACGTCTCGATCGCTTTTGGGGGAATATCATTGAGGATCCGAGCATGTAAAAGTGCACGTGGTACAACTACACGGTACTGAATGTTACGCAACAGCTTATGCAATTATGCAGATAAATGCACTTTCGAACAGTCTGTATTCATTTTCGTTTTGTTTTACTTTCATTTGACAGTAAATTTATGTTATCAGCTTTATAGAGCTATAGAGCTTATTAACCGCTCCTTTTAATACGAACAGCAAGGAAAAGTAATGGTTACCGTTACATCAGCGATGAGTGCAGCAGTTGCCTTAATCCTTTCACTATCAATTGTTTTCGGATTGTAATATAATTAATGTATAGTCATAATTAACAACATGAAAAAAATATTTTCCATCACTTCGTTTTACAGCTTGGGGAAGGGTGGGACATACTGGGTTATTCTTAAGTACCTCTGGGGTTTCAGAAAACGACTGCTCCAAATCGCAAGACATACAGTAAACAGACACATCAGTGGATAGAACCTCCCTCCAAGTTTTCTGTTCACATTACAGATGCTCATGGTTACAGTTTGTGACTCAACAAACATCAGTTCTTGCGAACAATTCATTACACGAATTGTTCGGATAGGCGCGATCGCAGCCCGCTTTGCAAAGCTGTTCATTGGGTTGCCTACCTGCATGCGCGAACCAATGCAATGTGACAATATGGAGCAGATGGTTAACAATGAAAGTTGAAGGCGGCACAGCCTGGGAAGAGACGCCATCATAACAGACATGGTCGCCAGCCTCACTAGGGACAGCGGTTTTCGTTTACGCTTATTCTTTTCGTCTCCAGTTCAAGCTGACAATCAAAAGTGCTAGAAAAAAAATGGTTCAAATGGCTCTGAGCACTATGGTACTTAACATCTATGGTCATCAGTCCCCTAGAACTTAGAACTACTTAAACCTAACTAACCTAAGGACAGCACACAACACCCAGCCATCACGAGGCAGAGAAAATCCCTGACCCCGCCGGGAATCGAACCCGGGAACCCGGGCGTGGGAAGCGAGAACGCTACCGCACGACCACGAGATGCGGGCAAAAGTGCTAGAAGTAACCGGCTTCAGAAATAAACGATTTCCGTTTTTTATTTTTGTTTTTCTGTTACTTCCAATGAACAACGTAGACGTAGTGCAAAGACTGTAAAATTCTAAAGAAAGTGAAGGAGTAAGAGACCGTGGTCGATATGGGGTTGAGGCCATGGCAGGGAACGGTCTCATCGTCTCCAGCAAAGATTGCAGTGGCGAAGGAGACAGCTGCTGCGACAGCGAGAGCAAAAGGTCAAAAGTTGATGACTTTTGGATGGTATCATCTTTTCACCCTGAAGCGACCACAAAATTAGGGGATTCAGTTATTATCCCAAGTTTGTAGCACGTCAACCAAGTAGTAGGTATATCAGTCAAATGTAGCTTCGCCTCCAACGAACACTGTGGATATTTTTTTTTCTCCTTCACTGCTGACTCTGAATTGTTGTACTTCCTCCCGTTTTTAATCCTTTGAATTAAATAGAGCATTGTACTTCATTGCGACTGCACTTCACAAAATACTTACCAACTAAGTATGGTACCATTCTGCAGTACAACTCATACCCGATGACAACATCGAGAAGCTAACCTGTAGACCAGGCAGGGGCAAGACTTGCATACTCCATATGCGCGCGAAACACCTAATAGGCCGTGCCATATGCCAACAGTTACGGTATTGTCTCTGCTATGTTTTCCGATTCTTATACCATGTGTTTCTTGCTAGGTTCTAACTATAGACGTTGTTATTAAAATAGTGCCGATCGCTTTTGCAGATTTGTATAATAATATGATGTTTCAAAGCAGTGGAAATTTCCGGAGTAAATATTACTCGTTTTTAAAAATGTTTTATTTAGAAACCAAAAATTTTAGCACTGCTGCTGCGGCAAATTGACATGCCGGTTTTTTACAATTTCATTAATAAATAACGGAAAGAAGACTGTTATATCCGAGACCAAACAAATACCGGAAAGTGCCAGTTATTCAGAACTAAAAGACAGAGTTAATAAACTGCTAGATAGTCTTGCTTCAACCTAGTAGTCAATATGTAATATGTTTCCAAGCTCATTACATTGTTAAAGAGACCTAAGGCTGAGTACACAGATGTCAACACATTTTTCTAAAACACATAGAGAGTCACACTTATTCCTAAAATTATAACCGAAAAAACGACCGAAAATCTTCTTACGACACTCCATCTGTTAAGGTTGAAGCCGTATCCGTTGTTTCAGGGAAATTATGTCGTCTTCGGCGTAACTCGAGGTTGGAACGATCGTTTACTAGTTCAGTTAAATCACCTTTGAGTTTTCTTTGGCACACATTTCACAGCTCCCGCAGAGTAGCGTTAAAGTAACTGTGCAGCTATCATCACACTTTACCGTGCACGAGAACCTCTGAAATATGAAACGCAGATTTTCCGTTAAGTTCTTTGTCCAGTCATGTGTCTGGCACAACTACTCCTTCGCCTAATAAGTGGTTTCATGGCAGTGCCAATAACAATCTACATGATTTGATAAATATGATTTATTTTTGGATAGCCCAAGCTACTTCCAGACGTCAAAACTTTTGGCTCCTATGTCGTAAGCCATAGCTTCAATGCATAGCTCAACTCCTTCCGGTTCTTTTATTATTCTTTCAACGAACTCACTATTCATCGTGAATACAAAGTAGAATATAGTTGCTGCTCCCATGCTCACTAGTTCAGTTAAATCACCTTTGAGTTTTCTTTGGCACACATTTCACAGCTTCCGCAGAGTAGCGTTAAAGTAACTGTGCAGCTATCATCACACTTTACCGTGCACGAGAACCTCTGAAATATGAAACGCAGATTTTCCGTTAACTTCTTTGTCCAGTCATGTGTCTGGCACAACTACTCCTTCGCCTAATATTTCACCATCAACCGAAGTATCACATCAGCAGATGTAATTCAGTCGACTACCAGAATTCATCCCATCGAAGATGAGAACACGTACCTCTTCGATGGTTCAGAATAATCCTCCTGCAGCTCTAATTAAGCTGTCTCGTCGAGATTTGGAGTTTTGAGCGGTTGGGCCAAAGAATAATTCTGTTTCCTCAAATAATTACGTGAATGTGGAGCAACCAACACGAATTGTGAAAAACGTCATTCCAGTCAGTTATGCGTCAGACTAGGCACCTGTATAACCGGAAACCCTGTTATATTAATGTCAAAAGTAGATGCAAAGACAACTGGGCTCTAAATTTGCTCTCAATTTGTTCAGAATTGAAGATAAGACACGAGTGCCTTGAAATGCCTGGCAGGATACAGTGTCTTCAAATGCAAGAACATCGACGATTCACTGGAAGGTCAAACAATAAATTGTCAGCCTGCTACAAAACTTATCGCCAGTCGTGATAGAATTACTGTGATTTCTGAAAGTGGTCTCATCTCCACCAGCAGAATGTCTGAGTACATTGGTACAGTTTGAATATATTCTGAGACAGATTGTAACATCACCTTTATTCTTTAATTTTAGTAACGCATTTGATGCGTAACAGTACTATTGTTTTTTAGTTTATATACATTTTTCATGAGACCATGTCGAGCTGATGTAAGTCCTTTTTAGTCAAATACACAAAAAATTGCGAGTTAGGCAGTGGGAAACTATTTAGACAGTGGGAATCTCAAACAGGAATCTTTTGCGGGAAATGAGGGAAGGATTCCCAGAAATTCATCCTTCTCACTCATATACGCAACAGGCTCTGAGTGGAGTAGAGGGAATCCCGATTACGAATCATTGGGAGAGAAATTTCTTTTTTTGAAAAACGTTTCACTCCTCTGGCGGGCTGTTTTAAGACTTATCTTCATGCCCTTTATCAGACAGATGGTTCCAATTTATTTAAAATATTTTATATTTGCTGTTTTACATGCTAATACATTATTATTGGGCCGTGCGGTTCTAGGCGCATCAGTCCGGAACCGCGTGACCGTTACGGTCGCAGGTTCCAATCCTGCCTCGAGCATCGATGTGTGTGATGTCTTTAGGTTAGTTACGTTTAAGTAGTTTTAAGTTCTAGGGGACTGATGACCACAGATGTTAAGTTCCTCAGTGCTCATAGCCATTTGAACCATTATTACTGAGTTGAGAATACTTATACATTGTTTGAACAGTAGAGTAATGATTTACAAACAATATCTTCCTGTAGTGGTACTACGATCGTAGTTTTGCTGACAATATGAAAAGGATATAACGATTATACAATTGATATAAACGTAATTATTACAAACAGTAAACATACGAAACTGCGAGAGACTGTGAGGCTCGCTATGCAGAATTCCGCTGCTTTCATCTGTCTCGTTCTGGTAGTAATTTACCGAGTGAATGTATGAATCCTAGCTCAGGTGGGGTCTTGGGTTTACGTTCGGCAAAAATATAATAAAATAATCAAATGAGAAAACAATAGCTTCCAGTGTGACGAAATGGAACATTAATTATTTTGAAATGTCCTGGAGTTTACACCGAGGAAGAAAATCGCGTTCATCGCTTAGCGCAGAAGTCACAAAACTTTTTTCACAGTTGGCTGAATAACAACAATTGTGGTCGGCAGCGCCTATATAAGACAACAAGCAGTTGTTGGATCGGTTACTGCTGCTACAATGGTAGGTTATCAAGATTTAAGTAAGTTTGAACGTGTGTTACAGTCGGCGCACGAGCGATGGGACACAGCTTCTCCGAGGTAGCGATGAAGTGGTATTTTCCCATGCTACCATTTCACCTTGATGGCACGAATTCGGTAAAATATCAAATCTCCGACATCGCTGGTACTGGAGAAAGGTCCTGCAAGAACGGGACCAACGACAACTGAAGAGAACCATTCAACGTTACAGACTTGCAACCCTTCGGAAAATTGCTGCAGATTTCAATGCTGCGCCAGCTGGGTCAGCGTGGGAACCATTCAACGAAACATCATCGATATGGGCTTTCAGAGCTGAAGGCCCACTCGTGTACCCTTGGTAACTGCACGACACAAAACGTTATGCCTCGTCTGGGCCCGTCAACACCGACATTAGACTGTTGATGACTGGAAACATGTTACCTGGTCAGACGAGTATCGTTTCAAATTGAATCGAGCGAATGGAAGTGTACGGATATGGAGACAACCTCATGACTCCATGGACCTTGCATGTCAGCAGGTGACTGTTCAAGCTTGTGGAGACTTTGTAATAGTGTCGGGCATGTGCAGCTGGAGTGATATGAGACCCCTGACACGTCTAGACATGAGTCTGACAGGTGACGCGTACGTAAGCATCCTGTCTGGTCACCTGCTTCTATTCCTGTCCATTCTGTATTCCGACGGATTTGGGCAATTCCTACAGGACAATGTGACACTCCATACGTCCAGAATTGTTGCAGAGTAGCTCTAGGTACACTCTGAGTTTAAACACTTCCGCTGGTCACCAAACTCCCCAGACATGAACATTTTTGAGCATATCTTGGCTATTCAGAAGAGATCTCTACCCCCTCGTACTATAGGGATTTATGGACACCTTTGCAAGATTCATGGTGTCAATTCGCTCCGGAACTACTTTACACTTTGGTCAAGTTCATCCCACGTCGTGTTGCGGTACTTCTGCGTGCTCGACGGGGCCCTAAACGATATTAGGCACGTGTGCCAGATTCTTTGGCCCTTCAGAGTAAATTAAAATTGTATCACAACATCTTGCGTTCCCTAAGTTTCATCAGTCAAATTTAAGTACCGTCGATGGAGCGGGTCCGGGCCGTAGTTTGGTGACCCCTCGCTTAGTGCAACGTAGAACTGTGTAACCTGCCACAATAAAATAATATGAATAATATTCACATTTAGCGTAACTACCCAACAGTGAAAATATGTATAGCATTGACATTTAGTGAAACCTAGCAACAGTTTATTATTCCGTAATCTACCAATAATAACGTGACTAATTTCTCAATAACAATTGTGGCTCACTTATACCTTTCAATAATTGACTGTGGATTCAAACTGGTAAATTTTGAACGTCAGCGGCGCTGCGTCATGGCCCTGAAAAATCATTCTGAATAAATAGAAAATTCTTACCTCAACAAGGTCGCCGGATAACGCGTATATATCTGCTCCTATAAGAAATTTTTCTGGCACAGCTCAGTGCAATGCTGGCCGATAGATTGGTCATGTATAAAAAGAAACAACTGATTTTTCTTTACAATAATCAGGATGACTATCGATTGGAGAAATTAGTAAATTCTTTAAATTGAAATGAATAATTGTCAAAAGTTAATTTTTTTATGAGAAAGATTATTATTAAGAGATTTTTTAAAATATTTTACATGGGGCCTGATACAACAATAGTACATATGCGCGAGGGTGCTTTTACCTTATACTACAATGCTCAGGGTCCGCCATCGCTCCCCACGACCGGCCCAGCCAACTCCACACACGCGACACACTACGACTACTACAACTGCTACACAGTTCCTACTACATACAACACTGCTCTGTGGTCTGAGATTCTCTTACAGCTTACATATCTCAGACAGCGCGTGAGCAATCCATCGAAATTACATCTGCTCGAGTGCGCTAGCAACAAATTCCTTAATCATGGACCTCTTACAACTGCGTCACTGCAGTCTCCTCGGTGACGTCAGGACAAACTGACCAATGATAGCTTATCAGAGGCAGGTACTCTCTACATGGTAAGTTCCTGCCTATCTTGCTTTTAGGTCACCTCAGAGACGTTCGCTGATATGCAAATGATGGGAAACATTGTTTTGGTCACTTTTATTTCAGTACGGTACGTATTTGCTGTTTCAAGTATTAGCCTGTGGAGAACTTATCTGGCACGTGTTCACATACGGTCGGCAGAGTTAGATGCGCTGCGGTGTCGCTGTATGCAGATAACTCCACGCCTAGCGTATCTGCCGGCCTGGAAAACGTAGCGCGGCGCTGTCAGCGGAAGTCGCCACACCGGACAGGGCCGAGAGGGATGAGAAGCTGTCCGCAGCAGCGCAGAACTCGCGACACACGTCACGTGGGCGGCTGCGGCAGGAGGACAGCCCGGCGTCAGGTCTCGTCGTGTCCGAATAACAGAGCCCAGCCCGCACCGCGCAGCCCTCAAACACGGCCACGTGCTCATGACATAGGCGAGCTTCAGTGCCACCGCGTCCCCGCCGCGATGAATTTGTGAAAGCACGTCTTGTATATAAATTAGTTTATGACTCATTAAAGATTTTTCGTCAGCTGATCCAGGCGATTATTAATTTGGATCAGTCCGCCGTCTGAGGGGTCGATAACCGTTGAGGATCCTGGGGCCTTCGTAAAAACCTGAATATCTTGTAGACCGCACCGGTTTCAAACTCAGTGTTTAAAGCTTGGGAATAAGACAAAGTTTAACACCTTTTTTGACGGAGGTAACAGTGATAAAATACTGAGAGCAAAAATTATCTACAACTTACGCAGAAACCAAACTGCAGTTATAAGGGTCGATGAACATGAAAGGGAATCAGTAGCTGCGCGTGCGACAATGAGCAAGTAGTAAAAGAAACCAAGAATAAATTTACAAAAGAAATTAAAGTCCATGGAGAAGAAATTAAAAGTATGATATTTGGTGATGATATTGTAATTCTGCGATAGATGGCAAAGAACTTGGAAGAGTAGTTGAACCAAATGGATAGTATCTTTAAATGAAACAACAAGCTTACTGTTACCAGCCACCGTTTTATTTATTTCCATGACGCGTTTCGAAGGTTTAAACCTCCATCATCGGGTGGATTTACATTGGATAGCATCCTCTGTGTGTGTGTGTGTGTGTGTTGTGTTACGATTTTTGGAGGAACTTGTGGCACTGCCTCCAGTTGCTGTCGTAACTTGAAGGAACCTGTGACCACTAGAGGCAGCGCCACAAGTTCCTCCTAGAATCGTAACACAACACACACACAAATTAATACTAACTAATGTAGATCCACCCGATGATGGAGGTTTAAACCTTCGAAACGCGTCGTGGAAATAAATAAAACGGTGACTGGTAACAGTAAACTTGTTGTTTCGTTTAATGTCAGTAACAGTCACGGTAAAGCCTAACCTAAAAATGTTCGCATTTAAAGGATAGTATCTTTAAAACGTTATTTATGAATGTAAACAAAAGTAAAACCAATGTTATAGAATCTAATCAATCGATGCTGAAGGAATTAGATAAGAAAATTATGCAAGAAAAATAGCAGATGAGTATTACTACTCATGTATGGGCAGCAAAATAACTGATGATGGTCATAGTGGAGAAGATATGAAATACAGACTGGTAACAGCAAGAAAAGCGTTTCCGAGAAAGACAAATTTGTTAAGCTGAATACAAATTTTAAATTTTGGAAGTTTTTTTGGGAGGTATTTATCTGAAAGTGAAACGTAGCTGCAGGTGATAAATAGTTCAGACCAGAAAAGGAAAAATGTAAGAATTTAGGCTCTCGCGGCGGTAACAATGAATAAAATGCTTCAGAACTTCCAGCCAGTGGCGTCAGGTGATTAAAATGCCACTATCTTCCCACTAAGCACTGCTTGGTCATTGTTAAGTGGAATGACTGCTGAAGGCTGCTGATGCGCCCTTACATACTAGCTGGCGCGAGGCCCACGAGAAAGACAGGCAGTGGCGCGTACGTCGCAGCACGTGATAGCATCCTCTCTGGCGGGGAGCGAATTATTATTTCAGATGGGTTTAATAGTTCTTAACTGCGCATTTAAATGCATGCAAACTCTCGATATAACTCGACGAAGTTAAGGCCTTCAGTGGTTACATTATCATTTTGATTTCTCGTGGGCCCTGCACGAAGCTGAGCGTTCGCGAAGTGTGGCAGACAAGCCGACTAGTGTGATCACAAGTTCATTGAGAGCCCCGTGTTTCTCGTGAGCCCAAGCTGCCGGCTATGACGTCACTGGTGCTCACAACATCACCATATGTAGGCATACATAGACTCCGCGTTTGCCATGCCCGCTAAAACCTCTTAATACATGGATCCAAGGCCGCCTTAATTTGCAGTCCATCGTGTCATCGGTGCTTTTTCTTTCTATGACTTCTTTCATTAAACAGTCCCGTAAACCGTTAGTGTGAGCCACGAGTCACAATGATACCACCGATAAGGACAGGAAAAGAAAATTCCTTTTTAGCCGTTTTGTGGTTCCTTTTCGGCCTAGATACGCCGCCTGCTGAAAAGACACAACATCAAATCGATCTTAAGGCCTCCCAACAAACATCCGGTAACTACTGAGAGCAATTAAAGATGGGGCAGATATCAGAATACCTGGAGTCTACAAGAAACCTTGCGAGTGTGGTCAGTCTTAAGTGGGACAAACAATGCGTAATGTTGAGCAACACAGGAAGAAGCATGAGAAGTTCATCACCTCCGCTATTCTGAAAAATCCGGTTTAGCCAAGTATGCGTTAGAAAATGTTTACTGACTCGAATTTGACGAGATCTCTGTCAAGGCTCACATTTTCGGCTTCTGGGATTGTGTAACTAAAGACACCATCGAAATAAAAATCGTCCATAACACTCCTAATAGCGGTGACGGCTTGCAGCTCAGATCAGCGTCGGATCAAGAGGTCGCAAGATTGAAGCGGGCACAGCAAAAGCGAAATAAACCAGTGCCCATATATGGCGAGGCTGTGAGCACCAGTAACGCCACAGGCGGCAACTCGTTTATATTAACCTTCGTACATCCATATTTAAATTGTATGATGGTGGGACATCAACTGGTATAATTTTTATTAAAAATCTTTCATATTAGGACGTACCACCAACCAATCAGGAATCATTCCCCTTGACGATGGGCAAGAAGTGCTTGGTCGAAATCTCTTTGCATTTTAATCACTTGACGCGGCTGCAAGCCCGAAAACATTTTATTCAGTAGAAGAGAGGCTTTTCAAATGTGGAGCTACAGTAGAAAGCTGAAGGTCAGATGTGTATTCCAGATAATGCGGAGGTACTGAATCGAATTGATCGGGAAATGAATGGATAGCACAGTTTGACTACCAGAAGGGATCAGTTGATAGCACACCTTCTGAGGAATCACTGAATCGTTAATTTCCTGAAGGAGGGCTGTGTAGTATGAGAATAAAACTTGAAGAAGGAGACCAAAGATTCACTACATTAGTCAATTTCAAATGGATATAGGCAGAGATGATGCCTGCACAGTGCAGTAGAGCGTAGAGAGAGGTACCAATCCAGTCATTGGTCTGCTGTGATCACAACAGCAACAATAGTAACAGTCTTGGAGTCCCAGAGAGGTGGCTTCCGCCCTCTAAACGAATAATGTTGGTTGGTTTGTTGATTGGTTGATTTGGGGGAGGGGAGCAAATACCGAGGTCATCGGTCCCATTGGATTAGGGAAGGATGGCAAAGGAAGTTGGCCGTGCCCTTTCAAAGGAACGATTCCGGCACTTACTTGAAGCGATTTAAAGAAATCACGGAAAATCGAAATCAGGATGGCCGGACGCGGGTGTGGACCGTCTCCCTACCGAACCACTGCGTCACCTCGCTTGGTGCGAATAATGTTCTTCCTTTGCGCACAATGGTATCTTTCATCGTGGTGTGTAACAATTGTGTCTTAAGCGTATACGTTGAATGTATGTGACTAATGGGTGTGCATACAGTTTGATGTCATGTCTGTATTTGATGATGAGAGAAAGCAGACGGTGAAATCAGGTACCGGCACAAAGATCACTCCTCTCGAATGACACCAAGGGCCGCCGACTTCAGCAGTACCACAGGCTTCCATCTCATTAACACTAGTAAAATCGGGTTGTTGTTCATTCATCGGTCAACATTTTGTACAAGAAGGGGAATATCTTCAGAGTCATAACTGCTAAGGTTAAAGTGTAATAGGTAGTAAGGCCCATCAATATTTTGAATAATTTTCAAAAATTAGCCTATGAACGGATGTATGAAGCAAAGTTCCTGCAGCAGTGTGGAAATTGTGTTTCCTTTTGTGTTCTTCTCATAAGGTTCAGTAGGTTAAACAAAGCATCGGAGTAGGTTTCACAATTGTGCTGATTAATACAATCAAAGAAAAAATTTCAACCTGCGTCCTGCCAGCTTCAATAAGCCAAATTACTTTACAACAAATGTTCAAAATGACGACCACGTTACAGATCATCCAACGACCGATCATGTTTTATCTCACTCTCTGTAAGATTGCATGCTGGCTTATTATGGAATTAAACGCTATAAAGATGTACTTAGTAGACTTGTCTACTGATACTGCCGAACTGGATGCGCATTGGCCTCTCTGAATTTTTATAGGGAAAAAAGCTGTAGTGGGAGGTCAGGAAAGCGCGCAGAGCAAGGGGCTGGGTAACCCTTCCTCTTACTTCCTGTCACAAGATGCCTATGAAGCATGTTCAGGGGAGGCAAAGAAAGAGCGCTGGATCATCATCTTCTTGGTACCATATACCAATGTGAAGTTTCGAGGAATCTTCCTTCACAAATCCACGTAAGTCGCTCTCAAGACAAATACCTCGCACCAGTCAAGAAATGTGGTAAAATGAGAAATTCAATAAGGTGGTCTCCATCAACTACGCTCCAAGTGTTTATTGAGGCTCTCCCGTGGTAACTTCTCGTACGGGTAGTGCGTGGACTTTCAACAGCCCATATATGGCTTATCAATGAAACATGATTCATCAGACCATATCATGATTCTGGACAACTGGAGACGCTCAGGTGTTTGACCTGGATTCTATCTCAATTGTCTTGGGTTACCAACATGTTACAAAACATCTTTTTTTCAAATTTAGGAGCCCATGTCCTTCTCCTTGCACCTGCCTGATGACTACCACCTGAGACTGTCACTGTTTCCATCAGTTGACGATCGCGTTGAACTTTTGTTTGGTCGGAAGCTGTCTCTTTGAGAATCTGCCCGCATACAACCAGTGGCCTCGCCCGGCATTCCCAAAAACTTGTACATAATACAAATAAAATTTTGGCAGTTTTGCAAATATGTAATTACCGTACTCGAAGACATATTGTTTTCATATCGGTTGCGGACGATCTGCAAGTATATACAGCTGTCTCTAACGATGTCGTTTTATGCAACCTGCAGTGTTATAACTGGCCTTCAAAACCAAACGCGGCATTTTCATATTCTCTCGTTCGCTACGCGCAAATTATTAGTCCTACAGAAGAATGAATAGGACCTTTGTGTAGGAACTGTGATATGATTAAATTCTGTACTAGCATACATTTCGCTAGATATCGTAATTTTCGAGGTATTCAAGAAAAATGTACAAAAGTGACCTTTAAACAGACCCCTAATGCCACACACAGCCTCCACTGGTCAGGATTTTTGATATGTTGTTTAAGGCACTCCCTCCTACCACTACAGAAAAATTTGCTACTGCACAAATTATTTCAAACATACTACCGTTTCCGGTCTTGATAGAGTGGCTCTATTACGCCACCACCTTAGTCGAGTAATTACAAATTGTAAAACTGACATTTGGGTAAATTTTACCTAACAGTTTTGTGAATTTTAACAGCATAAAATTAACAATTGCATCGTTGAATTCGTCAGGTCTTCTAACTACGAATTTACTGTGCTTACCAGGGTTAAATTTTCAACGTAATTCCTTTTAACGTAACGTTTACAAAAGTCGTCTTTCCTTCAATACCTTCACTGGCACGTTCAAATTAATAATGTTAACAAAATAGCCGACTACGCTGCGGGCATAATAGCCCAACCGATAGAGACCAATAGTTCGTGTTCTTGGCACGTTTTGTTCAGGGTAGAGCGAAATGTCACGAACAATGTTGTAGAAATCCGGACTGGTGAGGGATGAGTGGCGGGGTGGACTTGTGTTTGAAGGTCACTTTAATACGTTTCTCTCGAACAACTCGAAAACCGCGTCCTCCACCGAAAACGTATCCCACTACAAAATTTAACTACATTAAATTAAAAAAAAACTATGTTCATTTTTTCTGTAGAACTAGTAGTTTGCACGTAGCGAGTGAGAAAATGTGAAAATGTCGTGTGTGTTTTTTGAAGGCCAGATATAATTCCGGGTTGCATAAAACGACATCGATAAGGGCAACTGAATCAGCCTGTACGTAGTGAGACCAACTTAAGCACCATAAACAGCAATAATTGTACGCTAGCTCAGATAGATCAGCTTGTAACCTCCCCGCAAAATTTTAAATGTCAATAATAGTGAAATTGTAACCTCCCAGCAAGAATATAAAAGTCAATGTTAAGTGAAATGTTGTTTTCCCACAAAACTGAATAATAAAAAGGAGCCAAGCGTAACCTGCTTGCAAAATTAAAGAATAATAATGGGCCAAATGTAAACTCCCACAAACATTAACTAACGAAGAGTGATCATAAACCCACAATAATATTAATTAAATAATGAAGCATGAACTGAATGTAACATGTGAACAGCAATAATTAAACCTGATAAATCTTATAAGGGCAGCTGCGCTGACCTTCGGCCCTGTGAAATAATTAAACCTAATAAATTCTTACCTGAGGAAAACTGTATCTATATCTGCTCTTATTTTTCGGCACAGCTCCGTGCAATGCTGGCCCATATTTAATTTTGATTCTTGGAGGGTATGGATGGGAAGTATTATTTAAGTTGAAATGAATCCTTTTCTTTAAATCAGTTACTTTATAAGAAAATTATTATTGGGGCAGTTCTTGAACAAATTAATTACAATTAACATATGTTATTAGCTGAGCGCAATGCTGCTTCATTACCTTCGATAACAATATACCTCGTCCCGAACCGTGACCAGAGATGCAAGGAGAGCACGCCGCCGACGCATGCCGACGCCCGCTCAGTACAACCGTCCACTCGCTACTACTACTGCCGACTGAGTGCAACTCGCAACTGAACACTCGCGCGGTCAAGCGCAGACTAGCAACGATAAATAACTCTCTGGTCAGAGATTCTGTCATGCCTCGCCATCGCTGGTAATGAATACATATGAAACGTACGCGTTTCATAACACTCCACTGGGGGGGGGGGGCAAAAATTTGGCAGCGACGGTGAGTCATTTGGACTTGCCATGAGCAACAAATTTTTTCTTAACTAATTAACTTTACAATTACAGAATATATACAGATATATATAGGTGTAGAACATGAAGTAAATATAGTGCACACGCACTGAGTACAGAACATATCAGACAATGACAAAATATATATATGTATACAATGAGTACAGAACATATCAGCAAATCACAAAATGTATATACAAATCATATTGATAAATGACAAAAGTGCACACTCACTGAAGTAGTGAACGTATCAGGAAATCACAAATGTATAGGCAACGAGTACAAATCATATTGAGAAACGACAAAGGTGCACAGGCACTGAAGTTCAGTACAAACCATATTAACAAATGGCAGAAGTGCACACACACTGTAGTTCAGAACATATTAAGTAAAGACAAAATGTATATACAATGAGTACAGAACATATTCACAAATGGCAAAAGTGCACATGCACTGTAGTTGAGACCAAATCACAAAAATGCATATGCAATGGGTAGGAATCATGTTTACAAATGACAAAAGTGCACATGCACTGTAGTTCAGAACATATTTGCAAATCACAAAATTGCATAGGCCATAAATACAAATCATGATAACAAAAATGATTTTTTTTTTGTACTATGTCACAAGAATTAGGATAGGAAAGGGAAGGATTGCATCATGGTTGTAGCACTTTAGGTTGCACGCAGCTGCACTGAAAGTCCATATCTTTCTACAGAAGCACAACACCAAGTGAGACAGTCTGAAGTTCTTTTCCTTGAAGTATTAATCAGTGTAGCCAAGACACTGAAATGTTGTAATAATATTCCATGCTATCATTTTGGTAGTACATTAGGTACACCAAACAGTGGGACCATAATAACATCTCCATCGCTCAAGGTGGTGGACAGCATGTCGTGTCAACACCTCGTTCTTGTAAAGTAGAACAACGTAGAATTAGTGCAAAAACCAAATATAGTGCTCCATGATCATGAGGATAGACAGGACAAATGGATATTGCAGTAATTTCTGGTAATTAGGTCAGAAGATTAAGGACATTAAGTCACATAGTAGTCTTCATTGAGAATTACACTAGTAATGGGTGGCACTCATCGTCCAGTTACTGAACATTTCTGTACCATGTATGTAGTATTACAGAATAATGTTCATAAAATTAACTGAATATAGTAATTATTGGCATGAGAGGTAATCTTATCACTATAAACAGTGGCATTCATTGGCCAGTTACAAAGCATCATTTTTTGTATTATTAAGAAGTCATCATTGAAAATGAGTTAATTACTGGCATAGAGGTAATCTTATAATAATAAACAGTGGCATTCATTAGCCAGTTACAAAACATCAGAAGTCATCATTCAAAACATAACCTAATGAATGGCATAGCATCAACATAATTCACTTAATTATAGTAATTATTGCCATTATGGGTAATCTTATTACAATAAACAGTGGCATTCATTGGCCAGTTACAAAGCATCATTTTTGTGTATTATTAAGAAGTCATTATTGAAAATGAGTTAATTACTGGCATAGCATTTATGCATACTTAATAATCATGGGCATCATAAGCAATCTTATTACAATAAACAGTGGCATTCATTAGCCAGTTACAAAGCATTTTTCTTTTTGTATTATTCATAAGTCATTACTGAAGTGACATACTATTCAGAGCTGATCAGTATTATTCAGAATTCCCTTAAACTAGTAGCATTATTTGGGACTGGTAATTACTTTGTTTGTGTGGTGTCACCGCCAGACACCACACTTGCTAGGTGGTAGCCTTTAAATCGGCCGCGGTCGGGTAGTATACGTCGGACCCGCGTGTCGCCACTCTCAGTGATTGCAGACCGAGCGCCACCACACGGCAGGTCTAGAGAGACGTCCTAGCACTCGCCCAGTTGTACAGCCGACTTTGCTAGCGATGATTCACTGACAAAAACGCTCTCATTTGTTGAGACGATAGTTAGCCTAGCCTTCAGCGTCGTCATTTGCTACGACCTAGCAAGGCGCCATTACCAGTTTATATTGATATTGTTAATAATGTCTAAACAAGAGCGATGTTCTCCAAGTATGGATTAAAGTTAAGTATTCCAAGAACTACGTTCTTTTCTTTATAGGATAATTACTTTACCTTGTTCCAGACCTCACGCCAATCTGCGTGAGCTTAAAAGCGTGCATTTCGGCCTCCTCTAGCAACACGGTGTTGGCTCTTCTGCCAACACTTCAGTTTGCTTTTCAGTTATTGCTGCAAATGAAGATGTGTAACGTCATTCGTCATGAGTCAGCTGTAGCAAGGTTATGAAACAAGGCGGTATATGTGATCACATTTATAAATGATAGACACAACTGGGTAAAAAAAAATGCAAGTACTAGTACAGGTTTAATAAGTAACAGGTTTAGTAAGTATCATGAAAAGCTTCTCCTGGAAAAAATACAAAATGGATTATTGAGCTGAAAGAAGAAACGCATACTATGCTGAAAAGTAGTGAACTTCGAATTAACAGGTAGTGAAATGTGTATAAAAATATGTGTTCTCTAGCTGTCCTTTCCAAAACCTTCAGTCATCATACCATACGATATAAAACATACTGTCAAAACGAACTGCAACAAATACTTAAATAACTACATAGCATCTCTTAACTAACAGCAAATATATAAACTTCATCATCATTTTCATCTGCAAAAAAAAACTTCATTATCCATATCACCATAACTCCATTATTATCATCACCTGTAAAGAAAAACTTCATTATCCATAGTAGCATATTCTTCATCATTATTCATCATCATTCATTATCATCTGCAAAAAAATCACTTCATTATTCATTATATAACTATTCCTTACTTCTATCATATTTCATCACTAAAACTAAGATGTGTAGTTCTGTCTGACAGTTTGCATCAATCGCTTCGTATTATGAAAGAAAAAATTAGTTAAGACTGCTATTCTACGATGTGTATCGTATATTCTTGTTAATGGTTGTTAATTCTGATCCATTTACTCTTCATCACGAAGTATTGCATTCTCTTTCGTTCATTCCGAAGGTGAAATTCCCATTTCTGTTTAATTTATTTCCTTTAAACGTTATTTCTTTCTGAAAATGATGAACAAAGATTAATGTCTTGCATTTAATTCATATACCCATTAGATAAAAACTGGTTTATAGTAACATAATTGAGCGTACAGCATAGCATGACAGAAAACGTAATATGTCAAAAAACATAGGCAGTGTTCAGATGCAAAAATGTACACAGAATATCATACAGCAGCAGCAAAAAATGTAAAACAGTCACGGTGTTGAGATATCATGGGGCAAAAATGTCAAAGTCAACTGGTGTGTGTTATATCTGAACTATTTCATAGTGCATACAAAGAAAACAGGAAAACAATCATACATACAAAAAAGATGGAAAATATGCACGGTCTGATGTGTAACGACAAGAAGAGCGACCTGCTAACCTTACCTTGCCGGGCACTTGCCAAGAAAAAATGCGATAATCATCAGTAAGTAGTCACATAAATATAATTGCATAAGTGGTCATAAAATGTGTAAATTCATCTGGGAAAATATGCACGGTCTGATGTGTAACGACAAGAAAAGCGACCTGCTAACTTTACCTTACCGGGCACTTGCCAAGAAAAAATACGACAATCATCAGTAAATGTTCATGTGAATATAATTGCATAAGTGGTCATAAAAAATTAGGAAATGGCATTACAGTGTGATAAATCATAAAGTATCTTCATTCAATAAAAGGTTTGACGTTCGACACGTGATGGTTTCCTTTCGATTTTCTGGTTCTCAAAGTTTCGACGTGTACAACATTAGGGTGAGGAATGCTGCGAATTCGATATGGACCTGCGTATAGCAGCTCAAATTTACTGCACCTACCTTTTATTTTGTTGGATACATAGTGTGTACGTACTAATATCTTCTGTCCAACGTGAAAGTCACGGCGTATACAAACCTGGTTTTGTTGTCTTCTCCGGCGCTCTGCGGCACGTTTGATGCTGTTCAGCGCAATGTCAGTTATTTCATGGTGTCGTAGTCGACGAGATGTAGGAAAGTTTACTAATTCTTTAATTTTGTTATGTGGTTCAGCATTTTTCAGTATAACAGACGGAGATAGCATAGTAGATTCATTTGGTATGGAATTAATTACATCCTGGAATGAGTGTCTGTGTGTGTTCCAATCAATATGTCTTTTATGGCAGTATATTCTACACAGTTTACCAATTTCTTTCATTAATCGTTCACAAGGGTTCGAAGAAGCATGGTACCTGGATATATATATCGGAGAAATGTTTCTAGCTCGTAACATACGTGTCCATATAGCAGATCGAAATTGTGGTCCATTGTCGGAAATTACTTTCAATACATGCCCTACATGAAATAGAAAATGTTTTACAAATGCTTTCGAAACAGTTTTAACAGTAGCTTTGCGTAACGGAGTGAAGGTAACAAATTTTGAAGTGAGTTCAACAGCGACAAAGATGTAGCAAAAACCTCTATTAGTTCTGGGAATCGGACCAAAAATGTCTACAGCGGCCATGTGTCTTAATTTAACAGGTACAATTGGATGTAATGGAGGAATATGTGAAGTCGTATCTGATTTAGCTTTCTGGCAGATTTTACATGACGCTAAAACTCGTCGTATACGTTTCTCCATGTTGGAAAAATAGCAGTTCTGTCTCAGTATAAGAAAACATTTTCTAGCTCTGTAATGTGCGTAACTTAAATGAGTATACCAGATTAATTTGTTAACAAGCTCGTCAGGTATGCATAATAACCAATTGTTGTTGTCAGGATGAGAGCGGCGAAACAGAATATTATTGCGGACAGTGTAATGGTTTCTAATCGTAACATTATTCCTATCTTCCCAGAGGTGTTTAATCTCTTTCCATACGTTGTCTTTACTTTGCTCTTGTGCTATGTCCTGTAATGACGACGAAATAAAATTTTCGAACGCAACTTGTTGAATGTACATGACGCTGAAATTTGCTTTGCAGAAGTTGGTTGCGATGTCTTGCTGATTGTTGCCGAGAGATCGAGATAGTGCGTCTGCTACAACATTTTGTGTGCCGGGAATGTGAACTATTGTAAAATTAAATTCCTGCAAATAGAGTTTCCATCTACTTAATTTGTCGTGTGTAAATTTAGCCGAAAGTAAAAATTGTATCGCTCTGTGGTCTGTGTAAACGGTAGTATGTCTTCCATAAAGAAAATGCCGAAATCTCGTAAAAGCCCCAACAACACATAATGTTTCCAGTTCTGTAACAGAATAATTTCGTTCAGCAGGTGACAGAATGCGACTTGCAAATGCGATGTTTTTAATTACTGTAGAACCATCTTCTTCAATTTCTTGGAAAATGTGTACGCCTAAAGCGGTGTTAGAACCGTCGGTAGCAATGGAAAAATTTCTAGTAAGATCTGGGTGCGATAAAAGTGGTGCATTCAACAAAGCTTCTTTCAGGTTCACAAATTCAGAGTGTGCTTGCTTATCCCAAGACCAAATAGTGTTTTTACCTGTCAATTGACATAAGCTAGGGGTGTCTAAAGCAGAGAAATGAATAAATTTACGTAAAAAGTTAATTAGACCCAAAAAGCTGCGTAGTTGTTTTTTCATCGTAGGAACAGTAATGTCACGTAAAGCTTGAAGTTTTTCCGGGTCAGGCGTAATGCCTTCTGCTGAAATTACATGTCCAAGAAATTTTATAGAAGTTTTGCCAAAATGCGATTTACTGAGATTAACTGTGAGTCCTCGTGCATGAAAAGTTTGCAACAGTCGTTCAAGAATCAGATTGTGTTGAGACCAGTTAGCTTCTGCAATAAGAATGTCGTCTACGTACGTTGTGAGTCTGTCTTTAAGTTTTGTCGGAAGTATTGGGTTCAAACCGCGAATAAAAGCTGCTGAGGAAATTGTTAAGCCGGGTAATTTACAAAATTGATAACAGTCACCAAAACAGAGAAATGCTGTGTACTTTCTGCAGTTCGAATGGAGCTGAATTTGCCAAAATCCCGATTTCAAATCTAATGTGGAATAAATAGCAGTACCGTGAAATTTCTGTAGTAGTTCCTCTAGTATCTGTGGTCGATCTGTTTCATTAATAATTATGTCATTGATGTGACGTGAATCAAACACGAGGCGAAGTGAGCCATCCTTTTTCTTAACAATATGGAGCGGGTTTATGTACGGACTAACTGCCGGTTCAATAATTCCTTGGTCGAGCATATCTTGCAGTTCCTTCTTAACTTGTTCTCTATGGATATATGGAATGGGACAATGCTTGGCTTTAAATGTATCGTGCTGTTTGACTTGAAATTCATACATAAAACCGGACATAGTACCAGGAACGTTGTCGAAAACTGGAGCTTGCTGTAAAAGAATTTTGCGTAGTTGCGTGCGTTCGTCGTCTGTATTTGCACTGCTCTGTTTAACTTTATCAGAAATCATCTGTATTACGTCATAGTCAGCTTCGTCTGGAGTATTATAGTTATGTACGTACGTATCTGTGAACAATGTGGAATTACAGTCTATGTTACGTGATACGGAAATGACCTGTGTGCGATTAATTGTTTGTTCTTCCGCAGATAAAGAGTGCTGAAATTCTAAAGCCAATTGTACATTTTCATCTTTTAACATTAAATAGGAATTTTGAAAATCAATAACTGCGTCATGTTGTACCAGAAAATTCGTATCTAGAATAACGTCTGTTGTCAATAATGGAACAATCCAAAAATTTGAGTGAAATGTGTGACCTGCAATGCAAAATGATAAATGTGTCTGTAATTTAACGTCTACTCCTTTACTCGATACTGCTCCTTTCACTTTCATTTTGCCTAATGGTAATGTAGGATAGATATTCTCTTTGTTACACTCGTTGAAAGTTTCTTCATTTATTACTGACATAGGTAATCCGGAATCGATTACTGCTAAAAATTTCGATGAACCAATTTTAATTTCGATGACAGGATGTGAAATGGTTTTCCGAACAATTGGTCTTTCCTGCAAAAGAGTGTCTCTGATGTCGTCAAAAGTAATAACATTTTCGTGAACAACATTCTGCGTGTCAAAAGTAGTGCTTGTGTTACTGGAAGATGCGACCTGTACTGTATCTAGTCAAATTCTATCTGACTTGTTATTATTTTCTGGAGGATGCTGTGGCATTTCCACTATTTGAACTGTTCTGTTATTTCTTCCAGACGTATTACGTTCTGGATGATACCTTCTGTCGGGTTCATTCATGAGAATATGTTGTTGCTGATCATTTTGCTGCTGGTAAGACCGACTGTTATTAAACGTATGTTGATAATTGTGCTCATTGTTTTTACGTCTGTCGTGATAGTCATTCCTATACGGTGCATTGCGATAGGAATTGAAGTACTGTGTTTTCTGCACGTAGTTAATTCCTTGCTGCCGTGCGTTACTATTTGTTGGAGCTGAGACTATACGTGCACGCGGCGAAATAATTAAAGCCTGGTTGACCTTGTGCATTACATTGTTGGTTAGGTATGCTACCGGCTGACTTTCATGCTGTTGTAGTGAAAAAACCTCTATTGTTACCAAAATGCGGCTCCTGCTGCTGATAATTTTGACGATACTGATAATTAAAATTTTGTCTGTTATTAAAGTTCTGGTGGTTGTCGTTCCTAAAGCGTCTGTTACCTTTGCTATTGAAATTACGTGGCTGATCGTAATTGCTGTACGTTTGTTGACCTTGGTTATTATAAGAAAAATTTTTGTTTATAAAGGAATAATCCGATTGCTGTACTTCCAAAAGCTGTGACAGATCTCTGAGTGCCGAAATGTTTTCCTTCTGTTGACCCGTTAAAAGAGACACACGTAATGGTCGTGGAAATTGGAGATACATAGTTGAATAAGTGCAGATTCACTATATGGTTCACTTAGGTACTGGTTTTGTTGAACCATGTGTTCAAAAAATTGCGTGACAGTGGAAAAATTTGAGTTCTCATAATTTGGTAAACTAATTAGTTGATCCTTAATTCCACGCTGTGTCGTCTTCGACCAATACGCTGACAGAAAAGCATTCTGAAATTCTTCTACCGAGTAACATTGTCTCGCGATCGGTCTCATACGAGTTGCCAGTTCGCCTTCCAAAAAGCTGCAAATAAATTCAAGTTTGTGCGTTACAAGCCAAGTCGGTGGAAAAGCAAAGCTAAATCGTTGTATCCAATCCAGTGGGTGAATCTGTGTTCTGTCATTTTTAAATACTTTAAATTTTCTCACTGATAGAAAATGTTTGTAATCAAAATTATCGTCTCTGTATGTCGGAACAGGTTCAGGATTGTATGGGAATCTGTTTGACTGTGACTCTTCGGAATCTAACTCATGTACTCTCTGTAGATTACCTAAATTATACTGGCTGTGTGAGTGTGAGAAATGTTCGGAATTCGCCGTATGCCGTGACGTGGTATTAACTGAAATATTTTTTATCTCTGTTACCTCTTGCTGTAAACTTGACAATTTTCTACGTAATGTGTTATTAGACGAATCGATCTCATTGATTGTCTGCTGTAAATTTTGGAATTCAGGTGTTTGGTTAAACGAAACCGGTGAAGTATCGTCTGATTTGCAGTCATTATTATTTTCAATAACGTCAATACGACTGGCCAATTCATCATATTTTTCAGTCAGTATTTTTACCTGATCATCGTTTTTAGTGTCAGAAGTATTAACCTGTTTTTGTAATTTACGTGTGGTTTCGTTCAATTTTTTAAAGTCAGCTTTGATGACATCGGAATCCTGTGTTAGTTCTAATTGTTCGAATCTTCCTGTCACTGTCTGAATATCTGCTGTGTGTGTATCTGTTTTTGATTTAAGATCAGAAATTTCATCATGCAATTCGATGTTCAACTGTTTGATGGTATTAATTTCGTCTGACACTGTAGCAATATTGTTATCTATGTATGTTTTTGCCTTTGCAAACAATTTACGTTTATCTTCCTGTGTCTGTGCGGTTATTGTTTCCATGACTTGTCGTTTTACTTTATTCTGTTCCTGTATAAATTTACGGAAACGCGTGTCACTGTTTTGTAGGTGAAGATTAAAACGTTCGTCAATTTGAGTGTTCTGTTGTTCAAATTTCGCGTCTATCTTTGCATCCATTGTGAGCGAATGTTCTGCTGTCATTACTTTAAACTCGTCGCATAATTGTTTTGCCTTTTCAGAGCATTGTTTACCGACTGCACTGATTTCGTCTCTAAGTGTTTCTGTTGTAGCTGTTTGCATATCCCTTAAATCTTGAGCAACAGATCTAACATCTTCGCTACTTTTCCTAGCACAAGTCTCAATTTCCTCACGTAATTGTTCCTTAGTATCATGACACTGCGTGGCAACGGCTCTAATCTGTTCACTAAGCTGTCTGGAATTGTTGTCTAATTTTTCATTTAGCTGTCTGGAACTGTTGTCTAATTTTTCATTAACGTGTTTGTTCTGTTCACTAAGTTGTTTGAAATTTTCATTAAGGTTGTCTTGTTTTTCATTAAGTTGTTTGAAATTTTTTTCTTGTCTATCATCCGACCGTTTTAATTGCTGTCTATTTTTTCATTCATTTTGTCATATTTTTCATTCATTTGTTGTAAATACCACATCCCACGATATTTTGACTAGATACCTGCCAGTCACCTTCGATTTAGCCATCGAAGTCTTCTATGGCTGACCTGAAGATGAATGACAGGTGCCCAGTCGAAATACCGTGGGTTGTAGTTAATAACGAATGCAACGAGCCTGAACTTCTTTGAATATGACGTTCACTGGAAAAGTTTTATAATTCCTAACCACAAGTTAACATCCTCCCATCTCAGTCAATTACTTACCGTTAGACGATGATAGGGTAGTTTTTGAAGGGATTCCGTAAATTTTCATTTTGGGTCATGGATTCCTGAGTGAAAAATATTCAGAGCTCACCAAAATGTGAGAAACTAACCCCGTAATACAATGTACATCATGTGTAATACATGGCAAAAGATCACCTATGTGGTGCGGCGTCTCCAGGCTCCTTATTTTCCATCTTTCGTAAGTGTGTTTCTAACACTTACGATCCATCACACAACAATCCTCTAGGAATTGTCAAAACGCTTTATTTTTTGTAATCAGCGCAACACACTCAGTGTATTACGGAAAGCAGAGGCAGCACTGCGGTATGCTCTCTCTCTCTCTCTCTCTCTCTCTCTCTCTCTCTTTCTCTCTCTCTCGCACTCATTCACAAACACACACACACACACACACACAGATATAAGGGCGCGCGCACACGCCCACACACACACTGGTTAACTCGCTTGAGTTCGTGCGTAAGCAGGATAGCGAAACACGTATTCCCATTACTTGCGTTAAACGCGTCGTAAGGCACTGAAAATATTTTACAGATAGCGGTATGGCTCGAGCAGATAACAAACAAGCAAGAAAGAGCGGTCGGTGCAGTATTTGCGCTTAGTGAAAAACTAAACCACGCAGAGGAAAGTAAGCGTCATTAACGCATATAGAAATAAAGACGACGATTGAAGCACAAACCAGCTCTACAAGTGAGCAAATTTCAAAGGTAAATTTCTTCAAACACTTAACAGATAAAGAGTGTTACCTGCAATCCGACACTCATGTCGGAAACCCTGCACAATGAACCGTATTCCCCGCTCTCAGCCTCTGTTCTGTAGCAAGAAATGCTTTTGTTGGGAAATACAATAAATGCAGCTACGGCCACGCTCGGTCAGTACATCTGTTCCCCACCTTTTTAGTCCACTTTCTGCTCCGTTATCAAAGAAGTGGAGGCCTTTGAAATCGTACCACTGTATTTCGCGCTCACGCAACCGTTTGTTCCTTTCTGAACTCGGCGACCTGGCCGCCTGGGCAGCTCTCACTGAAGTAGGAGAGAACAACACAACCCGTAAAACGTATTTCAGATCGTTCGCTGACGTAATAAAACTTCATTTCAGCTTTTACATGACGAAGGAAATCTGCATATAAAGGTGGCGAATAAAAACGGCGGATTAATGCAAACTCGAAAAACGAAGGGCTAAACATATTCTTTAACGATGCTAAAACTCTCCAGTTCCTGCGTTACTGATGCGGACCACCCCGCCCCCCCCCCCCACTCCCTCCTCCCAGTTCAAAGAGAAATAAAATGACGAGTAAATAACGAAATCAAAATACGGTACATTGACGTGGGCCTTGGAGATCACACAGTTTGCAGCCTATGCTTCTAGCTCGGCACATCTAACTAGACGTGCATGGTCCCGGATTCCTGTGTTATTTGTTTCTTTTCTCCACTAACAAGTGTCCAGTCCTCTCTCAGGCACTCTAGCGGCCAATGAGCCGCGCTTGAGGTGTCTCTGTCTCTCGAAGGGCTCTAACAGGCAGAGTAAAGTCGTGCGGAAGTTATGCGTCCGCATGTACATGAGTGCATTTTACATTTAATTGTTTAGCAGAGGGTTCATAGAAACATTTTCAGACGACTTCTCGAACGTTCCACTGTCAAATAGTACATGGAAAAATGGATACCTAAATGTTTCCGTAAACGCTCTGATTTGTCTTATTCTATTACGATAGTCATTCATCCCTATGTAGGTTGGAATTAACAATATATTTTCCATTCAAAGAAGAAAGTTAATTATTCAAATTTCGTTGAAAGATCACGCCACAACGAAAATTGCCTTCGTTTTGATGATTGTCACCCCAGTCGTTTATCATACACTTCGATACACACACCCTATTTTGCGACAATGCAAAACAAGCTGCCCTTCTGTGTATTTTTTCGACGTCCTTCATAAGTCCTACTTGGTAAGGATCCCATACCATATAGCAAATACTCCAGAAGAGGACGAACAAGTGTAATGTAGGCAATCCCATTTCGTCTTCCCAACGGCATCCATAGGTATTTAGTCGAACCCACAACCGCTAAAATAGAGTGATTTATTGTGTAACAAAAATTTAACGAACTTTTTTTTAGAATCTCAAACTTTTTATTGTTCAGTTTCAGTCGTCACTTTCCTGCCATGCAGATAACTTGTCTAAATAATTCTGAAATTAGTTTTGATCTTCTGATGACTTTTCCATATGGTACTGACAGCATCATCTACGAAAAATCTAATAGACTATCTAGATATACGTCTATCTGAATCATATGCCAGATCCTGTGTCCAGCTTTGCCAGTGCCTTAGCTTATTATAGTCAATGATTGTTAAACCATTTCTTTGTTTATGTAGATAAAGAACAGTAGAGAGCCTGTTCATTGGGGAACTACAGACACACAATTTGAGCAACGGTGTCAAAGACCCTCTGGAATACTAGATCTAGTATCTGAAATACTAGAAATATGGAATTAACCTGAGATCCCCTCTCGACAGCATTCATTACTGAGTGCCAATAAAGATCAAGTCGTCAATAAATCGTTCTGTTCGAGGTAATTCATATGTTCGAATACATTATAAGTTCCAAAATGCTACTGTAAATCATTTACAGTAATGTGGACATATAGTTCAGCGAATTACTTCTGTTTCATTCCTTGTGTTTTGATGTGGCATGTACAACTTCCCAGACTTCAGATACAGATCTTCGTCAAGCGAGTGCTTGTGTATGACTGCTAAAACTGCAGCTAGTTCATCTGAAGGCTCTGGAATGAAACTAACTGGTACGAAATCTGGACTGGAAAACTTGCCTTTATTGTCTTACTTTGCTTCCCTACTCCAAGAGTATATATTTCCAAATTACTCATGTTGGCACACAGTGAGACCAATTCTTGGGGAGCTATACTCACATTTCATTCTGCCATCGAAATTTAGGGTTTCTGCGAATTCGTTGGAATGTTCAGGGAAATGCCGATATAGCTTTTTCGAAAAGTTGACAGCCAGTTGTAAGGTGTCATTAGGGTGGCAGTGGTGGTGGTGCTTAAAAAACTGAATCTTTAATTTAATGTATTAAAGTGGGCCTGTCTGTGTGATATAATTAAATTATTGGCCACCAAAATAATGATAAAGGAGTTCGATTATCTATGAAATTAAACAATGATCTCAGTCAACTCAACTTATTACACTCAACTGCAAAAGAAATGGTTTGACAGTCATTGATAATAATAAGCCAGAACATTGACAAACCTGGATACGGGATCTGGCATGTTATTCAGATACACGAGTATCTGGATAAAACAATTACAGTATATTCACGTAAGTCACACTGTGATTTCCGAAGGTTAGTGTGTAAAGGTAAAAAACGCTATAGAAGGGTATGAGTTTGAATCTACGGCCGGAGTTGATAGCATATCGAACCTTTAACTGCAAACATGTGTTCACAATGAAGACTGAAATTACTGAACATAGTTAAAAGTGAGTGACCAGGAAATTATCGCACGAATACAATAGGTCAAGGTTTGCAATGGGAAAGCTGTTAAAGTCCAGGCTTCTATCGAGATCCACAAAGACCAAATTCTACAAGACAATAATTCAACCTGTAGTCTTATACGGAGCAGAGACCTGGACCATCACTCAAAAGATGGAAAGAAAAGTGTTGACATTTGAGAATGTCATCCTCAGACTGATTTTTGGGCCAGTGGAGGATGGAGATGAATGGAGGAAAAGAATCAACGGTGAATTGCAGGAGCTTTACAAGTCAATGGACATAGTGGCAGTGATCAAAGAAAGAAGAATGAAGTGGTATGGACACGTAATGAGTCGAGAAGGCCAGATCATCAGGCAAGTAGTGGAGGAAGATATTAGAGGCAAAAGACCACGGGGAAGACCACGACTCCGATGGATTGATCAGGTTAGAGAGGATATGAGTACGCTGGGGCTGTCTGAAGAAGAATACATGGACCGAGAACGCTGGAGGAGACTGATTGGTGAAGCCAATGACCGACTGCTGTTTGTGTGGCCAACGCAGTAAGTAAGTTAAAATTAAGTGAACGTGCCCTACAGTTCACCTCGGGTTTGAGGTCGGATCTGACTGTACTCACCATCTGCAAGTTGAGGCTGAAATGACTGCAAGATCAGTCATTGGGTCTGTAGCACAGACTTTCATCTAATTTCAGCTTAGGCAGATGAGAGCGTTTCACTGCCGAAGTAAAAACTGCCTGATGGGAGCCTGGCCGAAGAGTATTACGGGGGACGGCTCCTGGCTTTCAGCAGTCTGCTTCCAACAGGGGAGACTCGGTTGTGTTTTTCTGGAGCCACGTAATTTTCATCGGCTGAATGATAAATACTTTGAGTGCCAATCAGTGAGAAACTATCTTGAAAGGCGCTGGTCTCCCTCTACCACCCACGTTTCCAGTGGTAAACCCGTTACGAAATTCGTGATAATTAGTGCTCCAAAACTATGTCCTCCTCCCCTCTTCCCTCTGTCTACGTTCGCGTGTTGGCCACTAAGGGTGAACCTCTGTAAGTACAGACGTGTTTCTTACTCTCACTTCTAAATTGTTTATATTAACCAATGGTATCTGTTTTTGTACTTCATTAAACATTTTTCCTTGCAGGGCCTGAGTGCAGTGGCAGTGTCTTATAATTTTCAAAGGTGCTCCACACATCCTTGTTCCCATTCTCTCTCTCTCAGACGTTGCCTTAGCAGTCTGTGAATTTCAAAAATTCTGACTGCCAGCCGTAGCGTGCACAGTATGAGTGCTACCGGAACAGTCGGCAGATGTGGCCGAACGGTTCTAGGCGCTTCAGTCTGGAACCGCGCGACTGCTACGGTCGCAAGTTCGTATCCTGCCTCGGGCGTGGATGTGTGTGATGTCCTTAGGTTAGTTAGGTTTAAGTAGTTCTAAGTTCTAGGGGACTGATGACCTCAGATGTTAAGTCCCATAGTGCTCAGAGCCATTTGAACCACTTTTTTTCTTCCGGAACTGTGAAACACAGCAAGCATCCCCAGGCCACATACAACTTGTTAAAAAGAGTCTCCATCTTCCCGCACAGGCTAGAGATACAACGTAGTGTGTGACTTCGAATGCAGCCAATGCCAAGTCGGCTTGCTTCAAAGCATTGTCTAGTCTGACAACCCGGGGTTTGTGCACCTGCTGCGAATTCTGCTGAGGCTGTTACGGCTCACGGCACATCCCCTCACCTACAGCCAAATGCAAGACGGTTTCACAGAGGCTTCGTACTTAGGTGTGCATGCCGCTGAATATAACAAATTGTAATCTACATAGATAAACATTGGCAGTCACTGGTATTGATTCATGTTTTATTTGTTGGTGGGATTAATTTATTCCGATTTGATTTGTCTTTTTATTTTGCGTCTTACATCAGTTACCGGTCAGCTTGAGTAAAACAAGCACGTAAAATCACCCCTTTTTGCTCTCTTTAAATTTGTTCAGAATTTCTTATAACATAGGTTCATCAAAGAAATTTGCCCTGAAATGGCTCTGGGATTGTGAGTAACGTGGCAGTGCTATCATGTACTCTTATTCGGCACTGTGTGTTTGGAGAGGGATGGAATTTTACCAAGGGTACACATCATTATTTATTATGTTCGGTACCAATCTAATAAGTCATCGCATACTCTCTCCTTGCTGGCATAAAATGTGAATTTCTTTTATTAAACATGTCAGATTTATCTAGTGTTCCAGCTCACAACTCGTTCACGGTTCTTTCCAAATTAACATAACGATTTCTGTTCTTGGTTTGACTCATATTCACAATCAAACATTTTATAAAAATAATGTATTATTACCTTTCTTGCTCATTGACTCACTGATGGCTAATGCCCACTCATACTTTTTCAAAGTTTAAACATCAATTAATCATTCACTCTCACTTACAACAATTTTTTAAAATTTAACTCATGCATACTTATTCACGTGTACATAAATTAAGAGACAGCAAACACAGTAAAACACTTGAAGGTACATCATCATGCAATAATATAGATATTACAAGATATACGTAATATTCAAGATAGATACAGCAACAAACACGACAAAAAACAATGTAAAATCCTTGGAATGCACAAAAAAATATAAAACTGAATTTTTCATACAGAAATCACACTTGTGTCACTCTGCATAAAATGGTGTACACATCTGTAAATAGCGGTGTGGTCAAACACGAAGTAAATAGCAATACAGAACTGGAGGTATCAAACCTTATATCATCCGTTTTCCGTACAAGATGGTATTTAAATAAATTAAAACAAGAAAATTAGTTAGCAGAATTGGTGTGTTTTATAATGAATATCCACAGCTCAGTGTCTGTTATACAACAATATATAAGATTGTCCCGGAAAGAAATCCACACAGAATTGTCATCAGTTTGAGGGACAAAACAAGTCCGTCACAAGAGATGGTTTGGTGTGAGAGGTATGGTAATAGATACTGTGTTCAAGGTTCATGGCAACGAGTATAGCTTGGCACATTGACATCAGTTTGACAAGAAGTTGAACTGTGTGCAGTGAGAGATTGTACACGACATGAAGTTTCTCCCCACTTTCTTCATTGCACACAAATACGAAGTCGTAAGAACAGGTGTTCACAGTAATGGTTACCATAATCTTCCTTACAAAAAGTTCGTCCTCGGTATGATCACAAAAGTCAACACTAGTTCTCAGGTGCAGGTGTAGGAAACAAAGTCGAAATAGTGTCCCTTCCTTCCTGTATAGTGTCACAAGATACATCAAAATTGAGTAGTTAGCGTCTTTTCACTCACCCAACATGAAACGTAATTAGTGTTCGCTTGATAAGCGGTCAACGACCTCCTTTCAGTCGACAGAAATATTCCATTCCAGCCAAGAGGGTCTACATTAAAGCCAGAAGTATTTCATCGCACGCAAGACTTTGGAAAAGATGAGTATTGTTGAGATTGTTTCGGTGCTCATGATGTGTAAATGACATGTGGAACATGTACTGCTTCGTTGGCAGTAGCTACGTGCAGTCTCCATGTGACGTCATCATTTTACATACATAAAAAGGGTTGCTATTGGACGCGTTTTGTAGCAGTGAAGTCTCAGAACGTCCAGCTGTGAGTTCGTCCTCGATGAGGTGGTGAGTGGTTCCGGACATCCCTTTGAATGTTCGCTTGTGTGTGTTTGGGGGGGGGGGGGGGGGAGTCATCCAGCTCCAAGTAGGTAAGAGATATGAGGGTATCGTCCACGCGTAAGCTTATCTTGGCTGGCGGACAGTGGCTGCTCAACCTGCTGTGCCAGTTTCTTGCGCTTCTGGGCGTGAGTGTGACTACGGCTGTGCCATAGCGCATTGTTTACTTGTTCCAGTTCTTTCGTCTCATCTGCCATTTGCGGCGCTCTCTTGCCTCCTTCCAACGTGTGACTGGTGTGATCTCAAACAGTTTCCAGTACGAATATTACTAACACAGATCTCATAAAATTCAAACATAATCCCCTCTTCTTACACTTCCTTCAATAGTAAAATGTTTTAAATTGTTTTGAATATAACTCAAGTACTTCAGCAATTTTTATATGTCATTACTATTAATTCTTACATGAATTTCTACTCTTTCAAAGATTTATCTTTAAACATTTCATTTACATCAATTCTTTTACAAGTTATTATTATACGTTGCCATTAATTCTTCACTCTTTCCAAAATTCATATTTACATTTAATTTATTCCATGACAGTTAAATTTTAATTACAAAAATTTTTCAAACTCCATTTTTATTCTTTATGTAATGATACTTTTCTCAATATTCTTTTCGTTGGTGCTCAGGAGAGGTCTGTTAGTGGTTAATTTTTTTCATACAGTTATTTATTGTTGACATGCTCTACTGGTTAGCCCAGAGAGGTCTACCACTACTCGTAGACATCTCGTAATTATCTTTTACCCAAAGCAGATGTGGTGGCCACCCTAAATACTTTAATCATCTTCTGTTCTCTTCATTCGCTATTTTTCCTTCGACATGTCAAATCCTCTATACATCCACCACTCTCCATCTTATGAACTCGTTTTGTCTCTTATTCTGTGGGACCCTCAAATTGTGGTGATTGCCAATCTGAAACATAGGCACAAGCGTAACACAGTTCTCGAAACCTACGTGAAAATTTACAAGACAAGATATTACATTACCCGTTTTTTATTTCGCTGATTCCTTACCATATGATTTCTTATCCTTCATGGATATCTTATTTCTCATTTGCAATTGTTCATGGCCTGCATATCTTTTACTGAAAATCCTTGTATAACTTATTCCTTCCTTCAATCAGCGTCATGCCAAATTAATTTTTTTTAGTATTTTTATTCGTTTGCTTTCGTCATAATTTTCCTCCAAAAGTTCATCTCTCTGTACTGTCAACAGTACCTGAAGACACACAAGAATTATCACATTTCACTCTCATCAAACTAACAATTACTCACGTAAATCACATATTATTATACTCATCAATTATGCCCATATTGCAGCATTTCTTGACGTGTGCTAAATCCTCACAGGCTATCGTTCCTTCACGTCTGCTATCCTCAAACTCCCGCCACTCTTTATTACCTAACATCAACCACATAAGAATCAAGCTCTATGGCTTCTTGCTAAGTGTTCCTTCGCATCTGGCAAACATATGAAGTAAAATAAACCTCACCAACTCGCACAATTTCATCAAAGGGCAACTACAGCCAATGATCCCGTTTAATGTTTCTCTTCTCAGTACCTGCTAAGCCATCTTCCTGACTTCTCCTGCTGACACTGGACTTGTTCCTTGATAAAACTCTCCTTTACGATCTGATGACTCCTTTTTCTTATGTTATTTCTCATTATTATTGCAACCTCTCAGAACAGACCTGAGACTGAATGTAGTGTCTCTGGTTTCTTATTCTTCTCATTCTGTAAATAATAATTTGACATATGAAGTACGATGATTTCCAATTGATTTTTGGCTTCACAATGTTTCTAATTCAACGACATTGTCATGTCCAATTTCCAACACGCGGAAAGGTTCAAAAAATACGTAAAATAATTTGCTGCTTACATATCGACACATCCTCGATAGTAATAAATCATTATCGCCCATAATAAGCTTTGCCTCCGTTATCGGTCCTTGCTGATTTTCCTTCCTCTTCTCTGCTTTTGCACTGACGTTTTCCTGAGCTAATTTTGCTATTACTGGGTGGCATTTACGCCTAACAAGTGGTTAGTCTACAGTTTCTCTTCTTTTTCTGATCAGACTGACAGCCCACTACAGAATTTTCGCCTACATGACTTTACTAAGTTTATTCACTTTCCTGAAATTCCCAATACATATTTACCATTTCATTATTTCCACAGAACGGGTTACGCCACGGATCGTCTCTGCAATCACTTTTGATACCTCTTTGTTGTTGTGCCATTTCTTTTCTGCTCCTATCAATAGCACATGCAAACATTTCTCAGCATCTGAAACGTGCTCATCCTTGCCCGTGTCCTCTTCCTCTTTTGGTGTGTTTAACAGAGTGCCAACAAATCCTCTCAATTAAAAAATTGAATAATCGTCTTCTTTTACGTTGCATCCTAAGAATTCTGCCTCCTCCTCTTCTGATCCACTGGTACACACGTCTTCCCATTCTTCGTCGCCTTCGTCATCGTCTAAATCATCTACGAGGGTAATCCCAAAAGTAAGGTCTCCTATTTTTTTTATAAGTACAGAACTCTGTTTTTGTGGCAGTTGGTCACACTATTATGAAAAGAGCTTCACGCCCTGTGTGTAAACAAGCGCACGCCGCGCTCAGGAGCTCAGTCTTGGCTTGGCAGCCGTTGAGAATGGAGTTCCCGTTGGATGTTACCGCCAAGTGCGAATTGCGCGCAGTAATTCGGTTTTTGAACGCAAAGGGCACTGCGCCGATTGAAATCCAACGCCAATTGACGGAAGTGTATGGTGAATCGTGCATGGATGTCAAAAATGTTCGTAAGTGGTGTAGAGAGTTTGCAGCTGGTCGGACCGAAATTCACGACGAACAAAGGAGCGGGAGACCGTCAATTTCTGAGGAGACAGTGTTGAAGGTTGAGCAAAGCATGCGTGAAGATCGGCGGATCACCCTGGATGATCTCTGCACGTTGGTTCCTGAGGTTTCCCGAAGCACCGCTCACAGAATTTTAACGGAAACATTGAACTACCGGAAGGTGTGCGCAAGATGGGTGCCACGCATGCTGGCTGAAGACCACAAGCAGCAACGAGTTGAAGCTTCCTGCGCATTTCTTCACCGCCTTGCAGCCAAATAGGGCAGCTTTCTGGACTGGTTAAAAGAACATTTGGCCAGAAAGCAATTCAGCTCCGACGACAAGAGGAAAGAAGAGGTTCATAACTTTCTGAACAGCATAGCAGCGAGCTGGTATGGGCATACAAAAACTGCCGCAACGTCTACAAAAATGCATCGACCGAAATGGTGATTATGTCGAAAAGTAGCTAAATGTTCAAGCTGTAAACTGATGAAGACCATTGTAGAAATAAACAGGTCTATGTGCTTATAAAAAAATAGGAGACCTTCTTTTTGGGATTACGTATTTTTATTAAAACTTCTGTGATCGAGGCTGAGGTCACATCTTCGGTCAAATCATCTGTTTGAACCTCCTCACAATCTTTTGTTCGTTCAGGATAATTTCACCTACTGCTTCTTCCCTTGTTCCTCTTACCTCCCATCAACACCTCTTCAATTTCATTGGTAGTGAAGCCTAACGAATAACTTCCTTCTACCAGCGTTTCTGCATTACCTAAGAATCTTTATTTAATCTTCTCATTATTTAAATTCACCAGTACAAATCCCTCTTTCAAATGTAGCTCGACGTGGTAATTTTTTCAGAAAATAGAGTCCTAGTATGGCTTTCACTGTAAAAAAATTTCACTAAATACATGTGATCTGAACCAAAATTCACTCACACTTGCTCCTTCACCTCTGCATATTTTTCGTTCCTGCTTGCTGATTGTCGTGTTTCCAGATATCTTATTTCTCATGTCCCCAGTTATTTCTCCTGTCATCTGGCTTCACCTCTGCATATTTTTCGTTCCTGCTTGCTGATTGTCGTGTTTCCAGATATCTTATTTCTCGTCATGTCCCCAGTTATTTCTCCAGTCATCTGGCTGATTCTGTGGTCCCATCGTCTGTTTTCATTTCGCATCTATCCCACCCATTTTCATTCCTTCGCAGTCGCTGTCCAATCTCCAATTTTGGTTATTCTCTTGCTGATTTACAGATAGAAAGTGCATCAGAGTGCACAGGTTCTTTTACTTCTGTTCGGAGGAGGTGGAGGAGATTAGTGTTTAACGTCCCGTTGATAACGTGATCATTAGAGACGGAGCATAACATCAGATTAGAGAAGGATGGAGAAGGAAATCGGCCGTGCCTTTTCACAGGAATTATCCCGACATTTTGCCTAAAGCGATTTAGGGAAATCACGGAATACCTATGCAGGATGGCCGACGCGGGTTTGAACCGTAGTCCTCCCGAATGCGAGTCCATTATACTAACCACTGCGCAACCTCACTCGGTTTCTGTTCTTCGGTTGTAACCAAACTCTTGTGTACAGATTCCATTATTTCTCAACTTCGATTGCAACCTGACTCTAGCAATAAATGCTGGTATCCACTTACATCGTGCCTGTTCCCAACGGCGATTATAATTTTCATCTGGATCTGATGCGGAACTTTCGTCAAACAAATACATATGAGCTCTGCTGCCTCATAAGGTAGCCTACGTCTAAGAACTGATCTCTGTCTACCATCTCCTATAAATACTGCATGGAGTTCTGTCATTTCGAATCTGCATAATTTTCCATAATCGGGAATCCCAGTTTTACTTGATCTTGTTTTGCCTTCTACCAGTATTCTTTAAGGAAAGCACTTTTGAATCTTTGTCTGTCTTACACTCTCCTGCAATCACTCAGATTCTTACCCATGCCTTCTCTGTAAAGTGTGTGCGTAAAAAATTAATTTTCATAACATGTGGCCAAGATCGAGATAAAGCGTCTTGGAATTGCCCAGTCCAGATCTTTGGGTGTAGGCGGTTCGATGCATCTGGAAAAAATGAGTATTTTCACACACATACAAACTGTTTTCTAATTTCTTTTTCATCTATAGGGCACGATAAGGTCTCCGCTGCTGCAGTGGTGATCACCAGCGAAGTTGAATTTGTTGGCACTTCCCTGATACTATGTAGTCTACCTGTAAGTTATCTTAGTTCTCCTTCGTCTCGATTCTTTCCTTCTTCACTTTGGTTTGTCACATTCACATTGCAGGACCAAAATGGAGTTTGTTCTTTTGGACATGTCCGCAAGAACAGACACCACATACATTCTCTCTTTTGCTACTACTTGGGTTCCTGCTTCCCTCCACCTCTTCCACTAACGCATCTAACGTTTCTCTATTCTTTCGGTTAATATGGGTCTGTGTCTTCGAATATACGTAATGGTGCTGTTCTATCTGATGTGATTTCCTTGCGTGTCGATAACTGCTCAGCATCAGGATTTTGGAACATGTATCGTGTTCGAACATTATGAATTACATTGAAGAGAAGGGTCTATTGACACACAGTCAACACGGTTTTAGAAAACATCTTTCTTGTGAAACACAACTAGCTTTTTACTCACATGAAGTGTTAGTGCAGTTGACAAGGGATTTCAAATTGATTCTGAATTTCTACATTTCCAGAAGGCTTCTGACACTGTACCTCACAAGCGGCTTGTAAATAAATAAGGTGCTTAAGGAATACCGTTTCAGTTATGTGGCCTACATAGTGAGAAGCGATCATCATAATAAAATAAGGGAAATCCCTGGGGGAGTTGCTAGTCTCCTACTAGGCGCCTCTCCAGGTGGCGGATAGGGGAATGCTCACCAGATATGGTGGGTACCGGGGAAATAAAATACCCGGGGTGGACCAAAACTAGCAAACTAGGGCACGACGGTTCCACATGTCAGTGGCGGTTTCCCGACAGCGTCTGTTCCACATGTTAGTGGCGGCTGATTTGTGTTTCAAGGCTCCACAACCTTGATCCTACCAACTGGCACATGTCAGACCAAAATACAATTACAAGTAAAATCATGGTTCGTGTATGTAATAACAAAAGTACCCCAGGTGGTGAAATCCACCCACCTAGCAGAAAGGTGGCAACCGGTCTATCGGATTCTGGGGAGACCGGACCTACACGACTTGTGAGTGGATCGGAGCACTCTGGAAAACTTCCCAAAAATGAAGATTACATTGGAACAGTAAACATACGGACACTAATACAAACCGGAAAATTATACACATTAACAGAAGAATTAAAGAAGCTGAAAATCCAAATCCTAGCAGTACAAGAGACTAGATTTCCTGATAATCAAATCACTGACTACAATGGCTTCAGAATTTTCAAAAGTGGAACGGACAGAAAAATTGGTAAAGGGGCAAACATGCTTGGTATGGCCTTTATGGTCGAAAAATCCTCAGTTAAATTTGTAAAATCTGTAAAAACTATTAGCAATAGACTAATGTTTCTTAGGTTGAAACACAAGAATAAATATTACACCCTAATTAATGTTCACGCACCCTGCAACGTTGACAATAGGAAGGACCTAGACAATGTGGATAAATTTTGGGAACGATTAGAACTTGAAATGTCAAAGATACCGAGGAATGATGTCAAAATACTTCTTGGAGATTTCAATGCACAGATTGGCAGAGAAAAGAAATACAGGAAGACGGTTGGGCTATACCCAGCACACAAATTGACCAACAAAAATGGCATGCGACTCATCCAACTTTGTCAACAATTCAATATGAAAATCAGCTCAACGTCGTTCAATAAGAAACCAAGAAAACAGAAGACCTGGAGATCCCCTATAAGTCAATTGGGAGAATTTCAAATTGACCATGTGGCCATCTCATATAACTTCCAAAAAGAGATCAGAGATATCCAGGTTAGGAGAGGTGCAAATATTGACTCAGATCATTATCTCACAAGAGTTCGGGTCCAATTCACCCCAAGAAGGAAAACACCAAGAATTCCACCAGCAATCCCAAAATTTGACCTACAAAAACTAACAGAATCAGAAACAATTAAAAAATGGGAAAATTCTCCCGCAAACAACTGGGAAACATTCAAGGAAAAAACCACAAAAATAGCGAAGGAGCAAATACCACTGAAGAAGAAGCACAAACATCCATGGTGGAATATGGAATGCGAAAAGGCAATTCAAGTTCGTACAGAAGCCTTTGCGAAGTACAGTTCAAATAAAAATGAGAAAACTCTTCAAAACTTTTTAGAAACACGGAAACTTTCAAATAAACTCATTAGACAAGAGAAGAGAAAGTATGTAACTCAGCAACTGGAATCAATAGAAGCAGATTTTAAAAATTATGGATTCTACAAAACTTTTGCAAACCAAATTAAAGGGTATATCCCTCAAAATGTCTGTTTTCGGAAATCAGATGGGAATCTGGCACTAAGCGACGAAGAAAACTGTGCAGAATTAGCCAAATATTTTGAAACGCTACTAAACTGTCCAGAACCAACAGAAGCTCTTCCAATATCCAGCACTAAAGCCCCGCAACAGCAAGACTCTGTACCGCCAACTGAAGAAGAAATTATCAAACACATAAACAAACTCAAAAATAACAAAGCATCAGGAGAAGATGGAATTGTAGCCGAATTTCTCAAAACTCTAGGGTCTAACTCAAGAAATGAGCTAGTTAAAATTATTCAAAACGTATGGGTTACTGAAGAAATACCAGAAGATTGGAAATGTGCCCTAATACATCCGTTACATAAAAAAGGGGATAAATCGGATGTGAACAACTATAGAGGAATCTCCTTACTTGCCGTCACATACAAGATATTATCAGCTTGTCTTCTTGAAAGAACACAAAAACTGCTAGAACCCAAAATCTCAGATTTCCAAGCTGGTTTCAGACCAAACAGATCATGTCCAGAACAAATTTTAAACTTGAAATTGATTACAAGGATGAGACAAATGCGAAGGAAGCCTACAGTATATGTCTTTGTCGACTTTAAAAAGGCATATGATTCAATTCACAGACCCACACTATTTAAAATTCTTGAAGAACAAGGACTGGATAAGAAGACACGGAACATCATAGAGCAGACATTAACAAATACAAAATGCAAAGTGAAATTCATGGGAAAACTTTCAAAATCATTTGAGATAAAAACTGGGGTTAGACAAGGTGATGGATTATCACCTCTGTTATTTAACTTAGTTCTGGATAGAGTCATGGCAGAATGGGAAAAAGAACTCAAAAAAGAAAAGTACTGGAAACCAATATCACTGGGAACCAAAAAAGATGACCTACAAATCCCCTACTTAGCTACGCAGACGATCTTGCAATAATGGCAGATTCTAGTGAAATGGCAGTCAAACAGATAGAAACCTTAAAAGAGTGTGCAGGAAAAGTTGGCCTACAAATATCTTTTGAGAAAACGGTGTTTACAACAACAAATCTAGAAATTTCTAAGTTACAAACCAAATATGGAGAAATTAAGAGGGTACCATACTTTAAATATTTAGGAGATATAATTTCTGAAAAATACTCACAACAAGAAAGAATATTAAAAGCTCGTAGGGGTCTAGGGCTGGTCCAAAACATTTACAATAAAAAATGTCTATCTATAAATACAAAAATTAAACATTATAAGTCGGTAATTAAACCAATAATGCTATATGCCAGCGAAACCTTGACACTTAAAAGGAAAACAGATATGGAAAACCTGAAGAAAGAGGAAAGGAAAATCATTAGGAAAATTCTGGGACCAAGATGGACCAAAGAGGGGTATAGATTACAGAAAAATTCTAAAATTGAAGAATATTCTAACATAGAGATAGACATGAGGAAGAGGCGTCTAAAATTCTATGGCCACATAATGAGACTTCCCGATCACAGACTTACAAAAAAAATAGTAAGATACGTAGCATCCCTTGTTAATGGAGGAGAATGGATCAAAAATGTAAAGAAAGATCTGGAATTAGCCAACATTACTACTGAAGACATGAACAAAAGAAACAATTTCAAACTTAAAGTTGACGAATGGGAGGTCAAACCAGAGACAAAAGCGCCGAGAACTGGAACAAAATGGAGCGAAGAAAGAAAAGCTGAATTCTCGCAAAGAATGAAGACCTGGTGGGCAAACAAGAAGAATAAGAAGCCCCAGAAGTGAACCATCTTTACATAGCGTCTTCCATGTTGGGAGCTTTACGACTAATAATAATAATAATAAAAATAAGGGAAATCAGAAAAAAAAGGTTCAAATGGCTCTGAGCACTATGGGACTTAACATCTGAGGTCATCAGTCCCCTAGAACTTAGAACTACTTAAACCTAACTAACCTAAGGACATCACACACATCCATGCCTGAGGCAGGATTCGAAACCTGGGACCGTAGCGGTCACGCGGTTCCAGACTGAAGCGCCTAGAACCGCTCGGCCACACCGGCCGGCGGGAAATCAGAGCTCGCGCGAGAAGCCACATATAGATACCAGAAATTTCGTGTCAAGACCCAGTTTTGTTGGAATTTTGATCTTACGTTTGTACTCGATTTCATACTCAGCATAGATCATGAAGAAACAACCACAGTTTATATATTTCACCTTGTATTTTAAATAAAACTCGGAGACACTCCTGTTAAACTAGGGACTAATACGTCTCGTATGTTATTGCTACTAGGCTCCTGGGAGCAGGGCAGTGACCCAGACACTGGCGACCGGTTAGGCATTTACACGGTGTGATGCTGATGGAGCGCGAGGAATCAACACTCCGCAGACTGCGACAACGCGCTGTGCAGTCCCGGATTTTGGATAAAAAGGGCCAGTATAATGAACCAAGTCGTACGCGTCGCAAGTGCAGAATAAGTTATTTTTACAAATCTGTCCGTCTGCTCAATGAACAGCTTGGTGGAATGTAGTTGTCCATCCATAACGCTTTTTTTCCTGTAAAAACGGAGGAGCCCAGCTGGTCGGGAGATATTCATATACGCTTTCTCGTGGGGAGCTCAGTAGTTATTTGTTGTTAAAATTTTTTTCTTCTTCCCTTGTGGGGGAGGAAGTGTGACAGTCGGCTGACACTCCACGTGGAGTGAGAACTTGTGTCTGTGACAAGGCAGAAAGGTAGCTTAGTGGGGGTCGAAAAAAAACATCTGTAAATGGGAGTTCAGTTCGCTGTTTTCTACAAATTTCAGAGGAAAATTGATGTCTGAGAAATAAAAAGTGGAAGTTTAGAACTCATTTTTTTTCCAGAACTGTAAAGGCCAGAAGGCAGGCCACTGGATAACTTATAAAACACTTGCTAGATGGGGCATTGAGCTGCTGTTTAAAACAGAAATATCTCCTTGGCCAATTCTTGCCGGAGCCTTCTCATTTGTGGAGTATCTTTTGCACCGGTTTCGCGCAGAGCAGAGAGGAAAGATAGAATTTTTTGGACACTCTGGATGCATACGTGGTTGAGGATTCTCTGGCATTAGAGGCATGAAGAAGCAGATATTCTGACTTCCCAGATGTGCCAGAAGCCAGACTTGCGTTTCTGAGCAACAGCTCACCACATGGCAGCTGCTGACTGGCGACTGATAGCAGGCCACGTCATACGTCTTTCTGACAGGATCGGGCCAATCACTGCACAACCATTCTTTTTCGAAAATATTCGATGACTTGTGGTTTGAGAGAGCCGGTTCCACTGAGTATTAAATTTTAGTGAAGGTATTTTACTAATTTCTTATGATCATGTTTTTCGTTGTTGGACGAGCCTGGGGGTGCTTAATTAAGTCGCCGCTTTGTGTTCCTCTGTATTTATCTTGAGGGTTTCCATTGTGATTTTCTTGTTCTTCAGGACTGCCGTTGTGCAAGTGTTATTTTACAGACGTGTCCATGTTTATTAAGCTTAGCTTTGGTTCGTTGCTGCCGTGGTCAGTTTTTCTTAGTGACGGACGTAATGTTTTATTTTCTAAGTCCTACACAGAGATGTGTTCTCTTTCTGCAGTGATTAATTGGCCTACGGGGACTTTCACTGTTAGTCAAGCTACAGTCTGAATAGTTATAAAAGGCTTAGGTCCTCCCCGTAAACTGGAGAGCTAGTTTAAGTTAGGGATAATGCTCATCAGCGTAATCATAGTTCATCATAAGGACCTAGTGGCATAGTTATAAGCGATGCTTAGCTAGTTAAGGTTAACTAACTGTGTGCGCTCTAGTTCAAGCAACTTAGGAGTAATTAGGGCGGCCGCTACTTTGTCTACTGTCAGGTAACTTTCGTTACTAACTGGCTACATGGGGAGATGCTAGCTATATCTCTACTTCACGATCAATGCTCGTTTATTACCCGTTGTGCTTGTTGTTTTCACGTTTTATTTATTGAGATCCGAACCTAGCTAATCTTTTTCTGACTATTTTAAAGCAACGCTCAGCTGACTGTTTTTTGTCTGGTTTGAAATGGCGTCGGACAGCGGAGGTGCTGCTTGAAGTGAGACGTAGTTACTTATTTCGATCTCTGTTGCAGAGCAAGAGTGTTCCACTTTCCGTGCATCTTGCTCTCTAGACAGTCGATGGGGAGCGCGCCGGCGTTACCATGTACGTCACCGTGGTCGTGCCGGTATGGGTCTTCACTTCCGATACCTGACTCACTCGAGGGACCTCAGCCGTTCCGAATTGGTGCCGCATCCGGACAGTTGTTGATGGAATTTGAGAAAAAAGAGAAGAAACAGTAAAATTTGAAAAGTAGTCACCCCTAAAGAACCTCAGTCGCTAACGCCCCTTCTCTCGTACTCCCGGCCGATTCTGTTAGGCCGTGGTCGAAAGAACTCCTTGGCCATCTGTACAGGACGTCCTCAATAAGTACGTAATTTCTGATTGCGAAAATTTATATTTTACAGAACAACTTGTAGCTTCGCTTTTCGGATGATGTCGTTAGTCTAACCAAAAAATGAAATCGTCGACAAAAACCAGCTTCGTCGTACAAGCCCGTATACAACTTTCTAAAGTCTTAATACTCAGATGTGGCTTCTCAGTAGTTTACCCATGACATAGACTTCACTAGATATCGCAAGCGTTGGGGAGCATTCTGCATCCATGTACGGTCGACCACCGTCTGTAAATGACGAAAATCGATCGGAGCTTGGTCTGAGGCATTTACATTTCTCTCGATGGCGTCAGCGGAATTCGAAACATGTGAACTGAGGTCACACAAGTACCTTCATGTCAGTGGAGTGTTCCTCACTCCTTTGTCCCACAATGAAGCGGTGAGGAGGCGGTGTATTGTCTTATTGAAGATATAAAAAGTGTGTAAGCGGGCCATATACGAATGGGGAATCTTTCTGGCGACGATACGGGCCGCAAGTGGGGAACTGCAATGTATGACGCCCCTCCCTTCGTTTAGAAGTAAGAAATTTTGTTTATAGTTCACATCGACATTGCTTAAAAACAGATAGTGTTTAGTATGCACTCTACATTGAGGTGACAAGTCATGGGATACCTATACGCACATATACAAATGGCGGTAACGTCGCGTACGCAAGGTGTAATGGGACAGTACATTAGCGGAACTGTGATTAGTATTCAGGTGACTCGTGTGAAAAGGTTTCAACATGGTTACTGCCACACTTCCGAAATTAACAGATTTTTAATGGGACAATCTGTTTCGAAAATCGTTGGGTTCCAAGATCAACATGTCAAGAGTGTGTCGAGAACACCAAATTTTTAGGCATTACCTCTCACTACGGGCAACGCAGAGGCCTATGGGCTTCACTTAACGACCGAGAGCAATAGCGTTTGCGTACATTTGTCAGTGCTAAAAGACAAACAACACTGCTTGAAATTACCGCAATAATCAGTGTGCGACATACGACTATCGTATCCGTTAGGACAGCGTGGCGAAATTTGGCGTTAACGGGCTATGGTAACAGAAGACCGACACGAGTGCCTTTGCTAACAGTGCGACATCGCCTGTATGGCATCTCCTGGGCTCATGACTATGTCGGTACGACCCTAAACGACTGGAAGACCGTGGCCCGGTCAGGTGAGTCCCAACTGGTAAAAGCTGATGACAGGGCTCGAGCGTGGCTCAGGCCCCACGAAGCCATGGACCCATTAGTCAACAGAGGACTGTGCAAACTGGTGATGACTTCATAATAGTGTGGGTTGTGTTTACATGTAATGGACTGCGACCTGTTATGTTCGGCTATTTGGACATCATTTGCAGCTATTCAGGGACTTCATGTTTCCAAACAACGATGCAATTTCTATGGATGACAGTGCGCCATGTCATTGGGCCACAATTGCTCGCAATTGGATTGAAGAACATTTTGGACAATTCGAGCGAATGGTTTGGCCACACAGATTGCCCGACGTGCATCCCATCGAACATTTACGGGACATAATCGAGAGGTCAGTTCGTGCCCAAAATCCTTCACTGGTAACACCTTCGCAGTTATGGACGGCTATAGAGGCAGCATGGTTTGATATTTCTGCAGAGGACGTCGAACGACGTGTAGAGTCCATGCCACGACGAGATGCTGAGCTGTGCAGAGCAAAGGAGGTCCGACACGATATTAGGAGGCATCCCATGGTTTTGTCACCTCATTGTATATTCAATTGCAAGAAAGGTGAACTCAAACAATTGTAAAAATTTCCCTTAGCTTTTTAATAGGGTTCAGTGTCCAGAGGCATTGAAATGTTTCGTAATTTCATATTTGAGTTCCAGGGTGCCAAATGACAAGGCATGAAATTAATATTTATTATGTCATATTTATTATGTCATTCCACATAAAAATTTCACACGTAGTTTCATATGTCCAAATGCACATGTTAGCTACAAAACATAGAACTCTTTTCATTGTCTATCTGCCACATACATTGCAAAGATCTTTATAGGTTCTAGCTCAATCGATATCAAAAACAGTCTGACGCAGATAGCGTCTCCGAACAATAATATATGTCAAGCTGGTTTCTCTCGAAACCACCAGAACTTTCGATGAGTGAACGTTAAGTTAGTGTGATCTCCTTTTTAAGATTATTCATCAAATTTAGTTTATTGAACGTTACTTGAGGACATGCATTTATGTGAAGACTTTTAGTAATAAGTTAACAAAGGTTAAAACAGTTTCAAATATTAAAACTGGAAACTTTGTGCTATGTTGCAACATCGATTACATATCGAAATAAGAAATATAAAAATATAATTGGTGACATAAATTTTATCTGTAGTTGAAATAGTCTGTTAAAAATGTTAATAAATACTATAGTTTTGTTAAAATATGCTTTGCTGATGATTTTTTGTGAACTAATCTTCAAAGGGCACCTTGCAGAAAGTGAACATATCGATGTATTTACAGAAAAATTTACCCTCGACAGTTAGAAACACTCGCAAACATCCACAGTAACGGATGGTGCACTTTATAAACGACAGAAAGACCAAATCTGGCCAGAATTCAGGTTGTCACTAGTGGGAGAAAAGGTTCTTTCAAATCTTGTTTTATTACAAATGACATAGACGACTTCGACAAACGGCAGACTGATATAGGCCGGCGCCTGGAAACGAGCATTTCGGAAATGGTGAAGCTAGTTGGGTGTTCGTGTGCTGCTTGTGAAGATATTACAATAGACAATGTAATTTTGTGTCTTTCTCTTTTTCTTTTCTTTTTTTTCCTATGTACATCGGAGATAGTTGCGCTATTACTGGATTTGTGTTACTGTTACGCTCTGTAGCTGCCACTTATGAAATTGTTATTATTCATTATTTCGGATGTTATATACTTACACATTTAGTAACATTTGATATAAAACATTTCTACGAGCATAATAGTGTGAAACAGCACTTTCATTTCAGTGTCTGGACAGTGTAATCTGTGTTAATGTTATGCAGAGAGGTCGACCTTTAGAAATGTATCGAGAGGTCGCTAGCCATAAACGGCAACAAAGGTGACTGAAGAGAGTTTAAGAAGAGGGGATTGTGATGTCTTGTGCGAGAGAGCGAAGTGTGTGCAGACAGTAGCAGCTATAGGTTGTTTCCTTTCCTTCTTTTTTTCGGTGCATAGAGGGCTATAAATTTAAAATATAAATATCTTGAACTGGTTCATATTATGGACTGATATCTCACAAGGTGGATTTGACAACGCGACGTGCAGACACTTGAGTCTCCTGTTAGCAGAGTGGACTGCTTTGCCTTGTCGAGCAGACTATGAAGTTAATGGACACACAAATTAAAGTGATTCTCGGTGTAACTTATTGTACCAGAACTTAATAAGATGAAAGCTATCAATCGGGACAGTGAAGAAAAAGTTGTCTCAAATTGACCACTTTCTGCGAACAGTATGGGCTCTGAAGTTGAAGTAAGAAATTTAATTTCTTGTCACTAATATTTCACGAAATAATAACGGGAAATCTATGGTGTTTGGACTGCGTAACCACGTACTTTCCCAGCGAACGTTTACTGACACACATCGCGGACTGAGACATGAAGGTTGTCCCAGAAGTCTTTCCCTCATTACAAACATGGATAAAACAGAAAATATAACACATAGACACATATTTTATATCTTGAAGTGCAGGTTAAGCATATACAAATTTTTGTGTGACACACACACACACACACACACACACACACACACAATTAATAAATTTCCACGTGTGCTCCTTTCGTTGTCCGAAGGATACCCAGGCGTTATTCCAACTCCACCAAGGTGTTAATCTACATTACTTAAGGAATGGATGTTATGGCTTCAGTAATACTGCGCATCATACTGTGATGCCGTTCACACGCGTTTGGTGATCCTTTGTCTTTATATGACCCCAAAGGAAGAAATCCAGTGGTGTTATGTCCGGTGATCGCGGAGGCCGGTTGATGGGACCACCACGCCCGTTCCATCTCCCCGGCAAAATGGCTCTGAGCACTATGGGACTTAACTGCTGTGGTCATCAGTCCCCTAGAATTTAGAACTACTTAAACCTAACTAACCTAAGGACATCACTCACATCCTTGCCCAAGGCAGGATTCGAACCTGCGACCGTAGCGGTCACGCGGTTCCAGACTGAAGCGCCTTTAACCGCACGGCCACACCGTCTCCCCGGCAATGTTGTATCCAAATAGTCAAGAACGTCTAACCCCCAAAGAGGTGGTGCACCATCTTGTTGCAAAATTAATTCCGGAATGTTCTGAATCTGTCGCACAACAAAAATATTACAACTGATCAAGATAGGTATTGAGTTTGATTATAATTTTACAGAAGAAAAAAATACCTATAATTTTATAGTGCATAAAACCACACCAAACGTTCAACTTAGGGCTGGCTGTAACGGTCTCAAGCACTGCGTGGGGATTTTCGGTGTCCCAGATCCTAGCATTGAGTCGGTTGACAACACCGTCCAAATGAAATGTGACCTCATCTGAGTAAAGAACACGTTTCATATAGTCATCATCTTCCTCAAACTCAGCCAGTGTGGCAACAACCAAGTCATAACGAGCGCTGTAATCCATTGGTTGGAGGGACTGCACGATCTAGACTTTGTACAGATGGCACTGAAGTTTTTAAGTTTTCGAATACAGCCACAAGTCGCACTTTGTATTTTCTATTTATCGGTTTCGCTCTTTAAATGGACCAGAGCATCATCAGAATATGAACCGGAAAAGATACAAATTGACATTATGTGGGAAACTTATATTGCCGCTGCATAAAGAACATCTTCCATTTACAGTACGGTGACTTACGTTTAAAGCTAGCTGACAGCATTAAAGACTGTGTTTAAAGTTGGCTGACAGCCCTAAAGATTAAACTGGCTGTACTACAGCACTCAATTACTTTTAAAGGAATGTACACTGATGCTCATAAATTAAGGATAACTGTAGTATGTGGTGCCACACAACGTGGCACTACACAAAACTGGCTCTAATAGCATAGGCACATAGGTTCAAAATGGTTCAAATGGCTCTGAGCACTATGAGACTTATCTTCTATGGTCATCAGTCCCCTAGAACTTAGAACTACTTAAACCTAACTACCGTAAGGACATCACACACATCCATGCCCGAGGCAGGATTCGAACCTGCGACCGTAGCAGTCGCGTGGTTCCGGACTCAGCGCCCAGAACCGCTCGACCACCGCGGCCGGCAGGCACATAGGAAACACACACGACACAAATCTCTAAGTACACGGTATTGGTGATAAGTTGAGAAAACCGTCCCGAAACACATGTGCTACAAAACGCCACTGTTTCCTTCGCATGTACCCCGACATCAGTATGGGATATGATCACTATGCACATGTACACAGGCCGCACAACGGGTTGGCATACTCTGGATTAGGTGGTCGAGCAGCTGCTGAGGTATAGCCTCCCATTCTTCCACCAGTGCCTGTCGGAGCCCCTGAAGTGTCGTAGGGGTTTGAAGACGTGCAGCGATTCGTCGACCGAGAGTATCCCAGATGTGCTCGATGGGCTTTAGGTCTGGAGAACAGGCAGGCCACTCCATTCGACTGATATCTCCTGTTTCAAGGTACTCCTCCACGATGGCAGCTCGGTGGGGCCGTGCGTTAACATCCATCAGGAAGGTGGGACCCACTGCACCCCTGAAAATGCAGACATACTGGTACAAAATGACGTCCCGATACACCTGACCTGTTACAGTTCCTCTGTCAAAGACATTCAGGGGTTTACGTGCACCAATCATAATCCCACCCCACACCATCAAACCACGACCTCCATACAGGTCCCTTTCAAGGACATTAAGGGGTTGGTATCCGGTTCCTGGTTCACACCAGATGAAAACCCGGCGAGAATCACTGCTCAGACTATACCTGGACTCGTCCGTGAAAGTAACTTCGGACCACTGTTCCAATGACCATGTACTGTGTTCTTGACACCAGGCTTTACGGGCTCTCCTGTGACCAGGGGTCAATGGAATGCACCTTGCAGGTCTCTGGCGAATAAACCAAACCTGTTCAGTCGTCTGTAGACTTTGTGTCTGGACACAAGTGTTCCAGTGGCTGCGGTAAGGCCCCAAGCAAGGCTACCTGGAGTATTCCGTGGCCGTCTGCGGGCACTGATGGTGAGATATCTGTCTTCTTGTGGTGTTGTACACTGTGGACGTCGCGTTCTGTAGCGCCTGGATACGTTTTCTGTCTGCTGGATTCGTTGCCATAATCTTGAGATCACTCTTTGCGGCACATGGAGGGCCCGTGCTACGACCCGCTGTGTTTGACCAGCCTCCAGTCGCCCTAGTATTCCACCCCTCATAACATCAATATATGTTCTTTGAACCATTTTCAACACACAGTCACCATTAGCACGTCTGAAAACGCCTGCACACTTATTCGCTGCACCGTACTCTGACGTGCACCAACACACCTTTGTGTACGTGGACTGCTGCCAGCGCCACCGTGCGACGACCGCAGGTCAAATGCACCGCATGGTCATACCCCGAGGTGATTTAAACCCGCAACCGCCCACCAGAGCGTTGGTTCAACATGTATGAGCATTACCGTTAATTTATGAGCATAAGTGTTGTAAACGATGACACTGACACTGCCAAAGATGAAATTGGCTGTACAACAGTACTTGTAACGTCCGTGGTATAGTGTATCCAAAGATAATTTACAACTACGGTAAACTAAATTTACATTTTAATCTCCTCTTTTATGGGCGTGTATATAGGCATCTCATATTTGTACATACCTTCTTATCTTTCAAAAAATACGAGAAAATCTGTAAAAATTGAAATATCCTTCAAAACACAGTATAAAAATACATATTTAGAAATATCTTTACGGGAATACATTCAAAACTACTGTTCTTAAAAATATTTCTTTTGGGATAATACTGTAGGCGTTATAATTTGGTTACTTATCTACAGCATTTCACCAGATAAGTACAAGCACCCACGTAAATTAAAACCGGTTTATTGGTTTAATAAATTTTGCCTATTTTGTTCTTTTCTACGAAAATTTATAATTCTTCCAAAACATTTAACAGAGACCTTTATTTGCGGTGTGGAAAATTTTTATACTATATTGAATCTCGCCTAAAGTATGTTTAGTTGTTCTCAAATGTTCACCCAATATATATTTTCTTTAGTGCGTGCCTAAGGGAGATGCTACTTCGAAATGCTACTTGAACTTTCTATTTTGGGAACCATTTCACAATGCGGTCTGTTATAGGACCTTTTTATGTGAGTGTAATATACTTTTTCTTTTCTTCTGGCTTTCCTATACTATTGTTCTTCTTTCGTTTAATATTTTTCTGTAGCGTGTGGTACAATTTCATTATACACTATTGATCAAAAGTGTCCGGATACCTGGCTGAAAATGACTTACAAGTTCGTGGCGCCATCCATCGGCAATGCTGTAATTTAGTATGGTGTTGGCGCACCCTTGGCCGTGATGACAGCTTCCACTCCCACAGGCATACGTTCAATTAGGTGCTGGAAGGTTTCTTGGGGAATGGCAGCCCATTCTTTACGGAGTGCTGAACTGAGGAGAGTTACAGATGTTGGTCGGTGAGGCCTGGCACGAAAACGGCGTTCCGAAATATCCCAGAAGTGTTCTATAGGATTCAGGACAGGACTCTTTGCATTACGAAGATGTTCTTCTCGTGTAACCACTCCGCCACAGGTCGTGCATTATGAACAGGTGCTCGGTCGTGTTGAAAGATGCAATCGTCATCCTCGAATTGGTCTTCAACAGTGGGAAGTAAGAAGATGCTTAAACATCAATGTAGGCCTATGCTGTTATAGTGTCACGCAAAACAACAAAGGGTGCAAGCCCTCTCCATGAAAAACACGATCACACCATAACACCACCGCATCCTAATTTTACTGTTGGCACTACACACGCTGGCAGATGACGTTCACAGGGCATTCGCCATGCCCACATCCTGCCATCAGGTCGCCACATTGTGTACCGTGATTCGTCACTCCGCACAACAGCCGACCGGAGTGACCGAGCGGTTCTAGCCGCTACAGTCTGGAACCGCGCGACTGCTACGATCGCAGGTTCGAATCCTGCCTCGGGCATGGATGTGTGTGTTGTCCTTAGGTTGGTTAGATTTAAGTAGTTCTAAGTTCTAGGGGACTGATGACTTCAGCAGCTAAGTCCCATAACGCTCCAAGCGATTTTCCACACAACGTTTTTCCACTGTTCAGTCGTCCAATGTCTACGCACCTTACACCAAGTGAGGCATCGTTTGGCAATTACCGGCATGATGTGTGGCTTATGAGCAGCTGCTCGACCACGAAATCCAAATTTCCTCACCTACCGCCTAAGTGTCATAGTACTTGCAATGGATCCTGATGCAGTTTGGAATTCCTATGTGATGGCGTGGGTAGATGTCTGCCTATTACACATTACGACCCTCTTCAACTGTCGGTCGTCTCTATCGGTCAACAGATGAGGTAGGGCATGTACGCTTTCGTGCTGTTCGTGTCCCTTCTCATTTCCACTTCACTGTCACATCGGAAACAGTGGATCTAGGGATGTCTCGGAGTGTGGGAATCTCGCGTACAGACGTATGACACAAGTGACACCCAATCACCTCACCATATTCAAAATCCGTGAGTTCCGCGGAGCGCCCCATTCTGCTCCCTCACGATGTCTAATAACTACTGAGGTCGTTGGTGTGGAGTACCTGGCAGTAGGTGGCAGCTTCTAATACGAAAAACGTATGTTTTGTGGGTGTCCGGATACTTGTGATCACATAGGGTATCACGCTCTTGGTAATTGTTCCTTAATGCTTTTTGATTGCCTGTAACTCTGTAGATCTGTCTTCTTCTGTGGACGGTAACTGTAACATTCTGCGTAAAGCTGAATAGAAATATGCTTTTTCGTACTGCATTGGATGACATGAATTATTCCCAATAGTTATACCTGAATATGTAGGCTTCACGTAAACTTTAAAGATATGTTTGCCATTCAATATACTAATTGACAATTTGAGGAAAATGATGCTACTATCAGCTTCATGTTCAACTGTGAACTTAAATTTTGGGAGCATTCGGTTGAGTTTATCTGTTACTTCATTTAAATCTTTCTTGGTTCCTTTAAAGAGAACTATACTGTCGTCAACATGCCGGTGATTATACAAGATTTTCTACTTTATATCGGGGAATTTATCAGAAAACCTGATTTCCAAGTCATTAGGGAAAATTTGTGATAAGATGCCGGTAAATTATTATCCATCACTTGACAGTCTTCCGCGCGGTAAATTTTTCCATCAACGGTAAAGTAACTCAAATCAAGGCTAAATTGCAAGAAGACTTAACAACTCTACAATCTCACCAACTGCCATAGTTTATGCTGTGGTAAATTACGCTTAATTATTTCTAATATTTCATCAATTGGTATGTTCATAAACATATTAATAACATCCCCAGAGACAAAAATTGCATCTTCTTGGATAGTCATGTTTATTTACTATATGGTCAGCAACTTGGATGCTATTTTTAACGCTGAAAATTTTGTCAGATTTGTACATACTTTTAAGTTCTTTATCGAGTATGAAATTTAGTCCGCTATTGGGAGGACATTCGTTATTATTAATAAATGTAATTGACTTGCTACGTTTATGTATTTTAATGTGAACTCTTGCAGTAGGAAGCCTTGGATTCATTAACTTTAATCTACATTTTTCTCGTGAGTGCAACAGAGACGGAGAGGCATCAGATTTTCTTTTTAGTTCTATTTGGAACTTATTGAGTGGGTCATTACTGATTTAGTTTATGCCGTTCTGTTCGAGATACTGTAATATTTTGTCAGTGTAATGTTTTTCATATAATAGCACTGCCGCATTACCCTTATTTATATTTTATGACTAGAGCTCCTGCATCTAGAAATTTCTTATTTAAATTTTTTACTGTGGTAAGTTCTGGTATTTTAGAAGTATTTGCATTTAGTGGAAACTTAAAGCCGGAGCAATTTAATTAACATTTTCAGTGAATTCAGTAACCGAAACTACAATGAATTTGTTTTGTTAAAGGACTTTCCATAGCAAATTTTACATTTTTGAAAACACTTTACCTTTTGACACTGCTTTCATTCTTGCAGCATTTTCGTATACTTCCTATTTTTACACTCTGATACAATTTTTTCGATTTTTGTTTTCTTCCGCTTTCGATGCCTTCGCATGTTTATTCAAATTACATGTTTAATTTTGAGTTGTTTAATGGAATGTGCTAGAGAACTACACGCGTCATAGGTGAAATTTCATTGGCGAAGTATTTGGATTGCCAGAAACCTTTCAATCTGACAGATGCGTGTACGTGGCATTTGTTTATATACCAGGATTCGTCATACTACTATATTGCAGGTCCATTGTGGGGCCTTGCTTTCATGTTTGCGGAATATAAGTAATCATTTCAATGCGAGTTAGTATTATTGAATGTTGAATGATTCCCCACTGGTAGGCGGAGATCTTGCCGTTTTATATATCACAGTTAATGTCTTCGCGCTTGTCACCAATACGTCATGTAATCGACGTCTGTTCTATTTCTCGCAGACACTATATCTAACGTCATGTTGGCACTGACTGTGCTAAAATATTAGCATTTCACGTTTTGGTGGCTTTCAGTGAAGAGCTGTACAAACAATTGATTTCTTAGCAAGCTTGCAACTGTTTTGCATTTTGTTTATGATGAACAATGCCCCTAAAGTTGAGCGCCACCACCCACGCTGACATTTTGTGAAGTTATTGCGAACTGTCGGTAAAATGGAGTCTGTTCCGGGGAAATTGACTGGCGGAGGCAGGAAATTTGGACTTAATGCAGTTACTGAAAATCGTTTTCTGCCCGACCTTTTATCAGTTCTACTAGCGTTCTACCGTGCTTTCAGTTGTGATTTCGACTTCTGCTAACAGTTTACTACCGGTCGACAAAATGGAGTCTGTACCGAGAAAACTGATTGGAGAAGACAGGTAATTTGAGTTTAATGCAGTGTTCTGTTGTCTTTCTGCCTTGGTTTCCCTTCTGATTTCTACTTTCATGACCGCTGCGAACAGGTTACGTCTGCAGCAAGACGTGCTAATGTCTCACTTCTGTACCTGTGAAGAATGTTATCTGGCTGTCGTGATACCCGTTGAAATATAAAATGTACTAAAATGGAAAAAAATATTACATACGACGAAATTTGGTCCTTCTAGACGGGAAGTTCGGCATCCAGCTATTTTTTTCTGCCTCTATTTACCTGTCGAGAGTTTGCAATATAGACTTCAGCTGCAGGTCATTTAAATTATACACTCGGTCCGAGATCATCTTTCAAGTCTTCCTCGCATTCCACAGTTGATAGCAAGCCGAAGAAACAGACATTTGGCATGCTTCATAGTCTATGTCTGCTAACAGTGAGGAACTGTAATACGACAGATCTTTCTGTCTTTTTTTAATAGATGGTTTGTGTCTCACTATATCATGTGATTTCGAGCAGTTATGACAGTTCGATGATTTCAGTTACTCAACGATTTTGCATAGACTTCGCTTTCGTAAGTGCCACGAAGAAAACTCCGAGAAGATCCGCTCCGTATTCGTCACGATGGATCACGGACACCTAACCACGCAACGCTTGGTTTATATCGAGACGCGGGACAGAATGCACGCAAGTACTGGAATCCAGGTATGCTATCCTCGTTTTCTGTTCCTCATTGGGTACCTGTAAGTTTCGAAGAGTGAGGGTTTCCAGCAATCAAGGCATATGTCACGATAGGCTGGAGTTGTTCTGTATCATTAGTCCGTTGAAAACCTCAAGCATACCTGCAGTGAATTTTTATCGTACATGCGTAGAATAAAATGCAGTTGGTTATAAATAAACTTTCGCTACTTGATGGTCCCCAGTGAGAAACGACTGATCGTACGACAATGAAACTTTGTAGAAAGGACATACGGAAGAGAAGTTCCGCATAAACCATTGAAAGAAAAATATATTAATTTCCATATGAGAGAGTAACATTTGTTAATTGGATACCATGTTTAGGTTCCAAGCCACAAACGTTTCTCAATGTGGCAACCATTGGGATCCACGACAGACTGGAACCGCACTAGAGATTGGTCTACTGCTGCCCCAAACACTGAAGGATGACGGAATGTTCTGGTGTAGTGACACAATTCGTGCACTACTAGAAGATCGCTCATTGCGTCCAGCATTCTCAGCCAGGGCTGAGGCTCAATTGGGCTTCGGCCTCTCCTAGAAGCAATTCCCAAATAGCGAGTTAATTTGGACTTGCGAATCATGTTCTTCAATCCCGGTACGGAAAGAGGACCTTTCCGTATTCCTTTCATGCTTCGGTACTCGCAAACAGCAGCAAGACTATTGCTGTTGTTTTGACAAAACAGCTTTGCGACTAAAACCCTGCACACATTGTCCAGACCCAAGCTGACTGTTTGAACTGTAACGTACACCGATGTTTCTTTCAACCGTACGTCGTCGTACCAGTACCGGCGCCTCACGGCAAGTTAAAACACTAACACTACTAACGACGCAAATCCTGCAGCCCACAGTCTGAACATCATTCCTATAAGTTGGGTAAATACGATAAATAATTTTCCGCTGAAGCAGCGGTAGTTTACTTACAACTATCCTGTCTGCTTTGTGAAATAATATAATTATTTTCCGTTAGTAACACCTGCTTTGTGCAATATGTAATTTGTTGTAAATTGCATTTTTGTTTATGTAGTAATACCAGGTTGCTCACTAGAATTTTTCAGTTGAACAATTTTAGCAGTCGAGGAACACTGCCTTTGACCAGGACTCAAATAAACACTTGTGAAACGGCCACAGAGGATGTCAATCGTAAATGATCGACACTGTGCTTTTATTTGTGCAAGAACTGCAAGAGAGATGCATTATCCGAAGCAGGCAGCTCTATTTATCGGCATTCAGAATTGATAGGAGCGGCTATCGTCGAGTGACTTTTGGAGTTGGAGAACTAAAAACGTTTTGTTGATGAAGAAATGTACCACGAAGTCGAAGCTGAAGGGGTTGAGATATAAGCCGTCGAGACTAGTGAATCATAATCGTTTCTGAAATTTCCGCATCGCGTTCAAGCTGTGCTTCGTTAGTGCCGAGTGAGAATTCGTATGAACGGTAATAAAGCAATATAACTACGGAGGAATGCCCCTTGAAGTTAAAAGCAATAGCGTTGGCCAGGTGCACTGCAAACAGAGCAAAAGAAAGGGGGCAACAACGGCCCTGTAAAGATAGGATTTAACACTGTCGAATCTCGTCATCGTAAAGCGAATGAGACAATGACCATGCTCAAGCAATGGGCTGGAGGTGCATCGCTTGAATATACGACCAGTACGGAATTGGTACATCACTAAATTGTTCATCGGCATGTCACGAAATACGTCTCACACGAGAAGGTAGAAAATATCGAAGATCCACAGAAATATCCAGCACGCAGACAGCGTCACATTTTCACATTACTAGTTTCAATTGTGATTATGAGGACAACACCGACCAAGAAGGATGCGAGAATCAGACGAACATCCAGCGCACGTTATTTCATGAAGGACAAAAAAAATTAACCTTTGTCGCAGTCGTTAGTACACATAAAATCACTCATCCGTATACGGCACAATACCCCATCACAGCATCTGGAAAATTCTTGTTTACAAGAAACTGCTGGTAAATTTTGTTTTCGCCTTATATAAGAGGCCAACCCTTGCACATCATTACGTGTATCGTGAATTTTATCTATGAAACAAATGGCCATCTAACTACAAACAATGATCGATCCTAACTGTTCCTCTACTGTACGCAGTACAGAATATCGTGAAACATGTTGCTATCATCCTGCAGCCCTTTCTTACGCGTAATAAGGGTGCCCCACCCTAACCAGAAACACTCCCCCCTTCCCTCCCTTACTGTAACACCACCTCCTTCGTAATTTAGGGTTCACACTATACATGATGACAACGTTATCCAAGGATTCGCCAAATGCAAAGGCTTCGATCGGACCATGGGACTGTCACAGGGTACAGCGTGATTCATCACTCCAAACCACCGTTTCTTACACCACCTGAAGCATCGCTTAGCATTGACTACATAAATGCTTATCACTAGCTGTTCGACAGTTGTACCCCGTTCTTTTGAAGTTGCTACGCACATTCACTGCTGTCAGCACTTGGAAACTCACGAGTGCTTGACTCAGCTGATTTCATGCTATTTTCTACAGACACACTCCGCTATGTTGGCCAGTCCCCGCCCGTCATTACATAAAGTCTCTCTGCTCTTGATCTAGCTTGGTTGTCCCTTCTCGTTTTCACTTGGTAACGACACGGTGCAACACAATTACAGTGTCAGTTTCTCGAAACCCCGTAATTACCTCCCATTGCGACGCGAACGTTTGAAATTTTAGTCAAAGGTGCGTACAACCTGTTTCTGTAATGGTGCAAAAGTGTGACACTGTGCAACGTCACCCTCGGACTCGAAGACGCTTCAACAGCAAGGTGTAGACACATGCGAAAGAAAAAGGGCCAGAGCTCCGAAGTTCAAGGTGGCCTAATGACGTCGCAATGGCATCAAACTTCACGACAATTCTGCACAGCGTCACCGCACACCTGTCACAGTATAGGAAGGTTGTCAAACCCCCTCTTACCCACATTTCACCCGTACTTCCAACGCCTCTGCGCTGGAGGTCAGAACCGCGACGACCAACGTTGAAATCACGCGTTTTTCTTATAGGTGACCGAGAAAAACATTTCAGACTCAACGCCTCTTAAAATCGACACGAAAAGGCCTCATGGGGTGGCAGGAAGGAGTCAATGAAACCATCCTTTCCTTGAGGCGTCCTTGTTCCCCTAAGACACTGCTGACACCCCCAGACGGAGAACGGCGGAAACATCCGGGAGTGTCAAAAGTGTCAAATTTTGTCGAGAATGTAATCCTATTGCTCATCATGCTGCAAGCTGTTGTTTTCCCCCGCGAAATGAGTAGGAATCAACGCCCTTAGGAAATGGTGATTTCATTGACGTCCTTTCTGCTACATCACAAAGCCTCTTCGCGTCGATTCTGAGAGGCTTTGAGTCTGAAATGTTTTCCTCGGCCACCAAGAACAAGACCGTGTGATTTCAGTGTTGGTCGTCGCAGTTTTCCTTCTTTCGCAGAGATGTCGAAAGAGGGGTTGATGCGTGGGTAAGAGGGGATGTGATAACCTTCCTATCGTGTGACAGGTCCACGGTGGAACTGGAAGAATTGTGGTGACATTTTGTGCCAATATGACATAGTTCACCCACCTTACACTTCGCCTGAACTTCCGAGTTTTGGTCCTTTTTCCGCATTTGTAGACACCTCGCTGTTTGAAGCGTCGCCAGTCCGCGAGTGACGTCACAGGACGCCACACGTTTGCACCATTAGAGAGGAATGTTGTAGGCACGTTTGAGCCATATTTTAAACTTTTGCATCGCAGTTGGAAATAATTACATTGTTTCGAAAAAGTGATCCTTTAATAATGTTGTGCAATGTGCATCTCCAAATGTCGACTTGGGAGCTTAAGATGAGTTGGAATGTTCTTGGTGTATTTATTATTCAGGTGACATCAAATGTCTACTCCACGTTGGAAGTCGCTGTGCTCCCCTGACCGACCCTTTGTCCTCTTACTGTTTCTCTGCTGATAACACGTTTCTCCCGGCCCCATTTTATACTGGATGACTATAATTATACCGACGGTGTTCGGAATGCGGCAGTGCTGGTTGTATACATCCCAGGAATACTTGTGAAGTACGTCGAAAAAAAACAATAGTTCCACTTCCCGCCACTAGGCGAGAAAAAGCGCTGTAAGCAGTCAGAATGTGAAATGTTTCCTGTTTTGATGTCAGTATGCTGTTCGTCGCTTGGTAACGTTTGTTGATTTCTTTTGTGAAGTGACTGTTGGTATAAAGGATTAAGAAGGTTGATGTTTTCCGTCGAAATGCAATGGTTATTCGGAAAAAAGATCGTGCACTGCTGGCAAAGTTGTTTTATCAGAACGGCAGTAATAGCAGCGCTGCATTGTGGGAATATCGTCGACAGAAACAGCTGCAAAGTGGCCCCGCCTCAATAAATCGGCTAAAGAAGATGATCAAGAAATCTGAAGAAACGGGTTAATTAGGTAGTGCAGCAGGAAGAGGGCGGTGGCCCATTCCCATGGTAGTTGTTGATGAAGTTGCTGTAGCTGTAGGCGAACGTGCAGCACGCGCCTCATACTCTGCAGCCAGTGCTCGAGCTGGAGATTCTTGGAGATTCCCTCCCCCATGGTCAAATGTTCAACACATTTTATGGCGCATTTTACAGTGCTATCTGAGATTCAGAATGTGCACAAAATGAAGATACAGGGGGTAGGCAAAATAATGTGAACACGTGTACTTACTTGGGAGTGGTTTATTGATAAGGGATTGGACCCCCATTTGCCTGTAATACAGCTGCGATTCTTCTTGGAATATTGGCATATAACGATTGTATAGTCTCCAATGGAATGCTATGCCACTCTTCAATCAGAACCTCTTCTAACGCCTGTAGTGACGAGTGAGGCGGAAATCTGCTCTGGATTCTGCCCTCCAATACTGCCCCTAACACTTTGACGGTGTTCAAATCCAGGGACTGTTCTGGCCAGGAAAGACGCAGCAGTTCAGTTTCAGGCTCCTCATACCACGATTGTGGTGCATTATCATCCTGAAATATGGCTTCATTTTTGGGGAACAATATTTGAATCATGGGGTGCACTTGATCACCTAAAGTGTTCACATAATCGTTGGCTGTAACACGGCTTTTGAGAGTAATGATGGGACCAGCAGAATACCGTGATATGACTGCCCACACCATCACACATCCACCTCCATGCTTAAACATTGGAATCAGGCAATCAGGATTGTAGGCTTCTTTTGACACTCTATAGACGTAAATCCAGCCCGATGTTGGAAATATCGAGAACGTTGACTCGTCGGACCATATGACGTGTTTCCACTGATCAGCCGCCCAGGATTTATGCTCCTGACACCATGTTTTACGCTTTTTAGAGTTGGTTGTTGTCACTAATCGTTTCGGTATAGCAGCTCGTCTATGAATATTCGCTGTGTGGCGTTGTCGGCGGACAGTGTAGATTGATGCAGGGTCTCGAAGATGGCTATTGAGCTCTGCTGTCACTTTAGCCACCATAGTTCTGTGTTGTTTAGACGCAATTCATGTTAGCGCACGACGATCTCTGTCACTTAGTTTTGATTTGCGCCCACTATTACGTTTACATGATGATGTCTTTCCATGTTTTGTGTAGGCTGTCATGACTGTTGATACAGTTGCTCTTGAAACATCCAAAAAGTTGGCTGTCTTTGTTACTGATGCTCCAGCTAATCGGGCCCTACAATCTGCCCTCTTTGGAACTCTGTTCGGTCTTTCATTGTTCTTCGCCCTCGGGCTATGAATGCAGATACGAAGTATGCACTATTCATGAACAACCTGCGCTGATGCCTAGACCGTACTGGACACGCACAGTCCAACGTGATACGTGCCTTACTTGCGTTGTTGATTGTCAAACGAAACCATCCCATTGCTACCACTAATCACATTATTTTGCCTGTCCCCTGTATGCTACAACGTTGTGACTTCGCCCTTCATTTTTTGGCATGCTTGGAAGTGGATGTCATGTGTCTGGGGAATATTCTTTGGACGGACGAGACACATTTTACTCTGCATAGTGCAGTGAATGCACAGAACTATACTACTCCGCTACATGTTGTGAAGGGACATCCATTGCACTCAGCTTATGTGACTCTGTTGTATGGTTTCACATGCTCCTCCATTTTCGGTCCGTTCTTCTTTGAGGAGATGACACCTCACAGACCAGTTAGGTTTAGAATGACATCTGCACATTGTAAGAACCACTTTGCGCAACACGTGATTCTACACTACTGGCCATTAAAATTGCAACACCAGGAAGATGACGTGCTACAGACGCGAAATTTAACCGACAGGAACAAGATGTTGTGATATGCAAATTATTAACTTTTCACAGCATTGACACAAGGTTAGCGCCGGTGGCGACACCTACAACGTGCTGACATGAGGAAAGTTTCCAATGATTTCTCATACACAGCGTTGCCTGGTGAAACGTTGTTGTGATGCCTCGTGTAAGGAGGAGAAATGCGTACCATCACGTTTCCGACATTGATAAAGGTCAGATTGTAGCCTATCGCAATTGCGGTTTATCGTATCGCAACATTGCTCCTCGCGTTGGTCGAGATCCAATGACTGTTAGCAGAATATGGAATCGGTGGGGTCAGGAGGGTAATAGGGAACGCGGTGCTGGATCCCAACGGCCTCGAATCACTAGTAGTCGAGATGACAGGCATCTTATCCGCATGGCTGTAACGGATCGTGCAGCCACGTCTCGATCCAGGAGTCAACGGATGGGGACGTTTGCAAGACAACAACCATCTGCACGAACAGTTCGACGACGTTTTGCAGCAGCGCGGAGTATCAGCTCGGAGACCATGGCTGAGGTTACCCTTGACGCTGCATCACAGGCAGGAGCGCCTGCGATGGTGTACTTGACGACGAACCTGGGTGCACGAATGGCAAAACGTCATTTTTTCGGATGAATTCAGGTTCTGTTTACAGCATCATGATGGTAGCATCCATGTTTGGTGACATCGCGGTGAACGCACATTGGAAACGTGTATTCGTCATCGCCATACTGGCGTATCACCCGGCGTGATGGTATTGGGTGTCATTGGTTACACGTCTCGGTCACCTCTTGTTCGCATTGACGGCACTTTGAACAGTGGACGTTACATTTCAGATGTGTTACGACCCGTGGCTCTACCCCGATCCCTGCGAAACGCTAGATTTCAGCAGGATAATGCACGACCGCATGTTGCAGGTCCTGAACGGGCCTTTCTGGATACAGAAAATGTTCGACTGCTGCCCTGGCCAGCACATTCTCCAGATCTCTCTCCAATTGAAAACGTCAGGTCAATGGTGGCCGAGCAACTGGCTCGTCACAATACACCAGCCACTATTCTTGATGAACTGCGGTATCGTGTTGAAGCTGCACGGGCAGCTATACCTGTACACGCCATCCAAGCTCTGTTTGACTCAATGCCCACACGTATCAAGGTCGTTATTACGACCAGAGGTGGTTGTTCTGGGTACTGATTTCTCAGGATCTATGTACCCAAATTGCGCGAAAATGTAATCACATGTCAGTTCTAGTATAATATATTTGTCCAATGAATACCCATTTATGATATGCATTTCTTCTTGGTGGAGCAATTTTAATGGCCAGTAGTGTAGTTGTGCAAGAATGCAACTGTAGCCACGCCACTATTTTCAGGAACGATGGGGCAACACCACATGTCACTTGCCAGGTGAAATATTTACTTTGAGAGACCTTCAGTAACAAACTCATCATCTCTTGGCAATTTCAAGATGTGTGGCCTTCCAGATACTCCGACGTAAATCCACGTGACGCCTATTTGTGCGAATATCTGAAAGATTGTCTCTATCACGGATGTATCCAGACTCTCCCTAATATGAAGGATAGCATACGATGACGTATCACTCTGCTTACGCTGGATATGCTGCGAGCAACTGTCGACCGTGCCATGTTATGGATACAGAATGTCGCTCAGTGGCGAGACCGTATTCAGCACCTGTTGTAACTTGTGACCATATTCTACTAACCGTACCAGAACCACCATTATCAAGTGGTTCATCGTTCCTCACCTTTTGCTGCATCCACATCATATTCTCTCTGCTTACAGCGCTTTATTTTCACCTGGTGATAGGAAGTGGAACTATTATTTTTTCAGGATACTCTGTGAGCGCACCGATTAATGAGCGTACCTAAAGCCCGTATTACACGATGCGCCTAAACCGTAGATCTATGCACCAGCGCCCCAAGCGTGCATATCTGTAACTACAGGCTGGTTCATGTAGACCTATTACACCATCCATGCGGAATATACCTGGCGCGCATGCGTAGTAGACAGTGATAACGCTCGAAAAGCAAACAGAACTGTCTGATCTCTCGTAAAGTCGTTCGAACTACAGCACGAAACACAAGGGCGTCCATGTGACATATTGGGGTGTCATCCGTTGTTATTATATATGTAGCTCAAGGTTCCAATTTCATAATAAGATGTTTATTATTATTTATTACGTAATTGTTTTTCTCGTATGTAGGTTGCTACTGTTCTAAATTTGAGACTCAACAGTTAGCTTTATATTACGGCACTCGGTTACACAGGTATGTGTATTATACAGCATTTTGCACATGGAGGACCCATTTGTTTTCGGAGCTATTGCCCTGGTAGTGACAGTATATCTTCTGATTAGGGCAGAACGACGACGAAAACAAAAAGCCAGGCGTTGTTGAGTTCGATCCTCGCTGAAAAGAAGGGAGAAAGGCAAGGGATTACATTCAATACTTATAAAAGAACTGAAGCTCGAAGATCCGCATAAATTTCGGAGCTTCGTGAGGATGGACACGGCCTGTTTGGCCTGTTTCGAGAAGCTGCTGTCTGTGATAGGAGATGGAATTAGCAAGTGTGACACAGTCATGAGGGAGGCTGTCTCACATTCTTGAAAGTAATAATTACATCATATGTTTATACGTTTTGTGATTATACCAGCCTAGATCACGAATAAAGCACTGGTAAATGCTTCGTTACGTTGCAGGCTGGATGTACCAAATGGTTCGAATGGCTCTGAGCACTATGGGACTCAACTTCTGAGGTCATCAGTCCCCTAGAACTTAGAACTACTTAAACCTAACTAACCTAAGGACATCACACACATCCATGCCCGAGGTAGGATTCGAACCTGCGACCGTAGCGGTCGCGCGGTTCCAGACTGTAGCGCCTAGAACCGCTCGGCCACAACATGCCGGCGGCTGGATGTACCATTACGTTTCCTGGCGACTGGTGAATCTTTTAAGACTCTAGCTTTTAGCCACAGAATAGCACAGCCCACCATTTCGAAAATTGTTGTGGATATATGCACTGCAATTTGCAACACTTTAAAGGACTCATACTTAAAGGTGTACTTGTGTTATTTTTCCAAGTTTTGCACTCCTCGTCTGTCGCACTGGGCCACACTGCAAGGACTTTCTCGCTTTCACTGCCAGTTTCTCTTTTCTGGCATGCTGAAATCAAGCAAGAGATGCAATCAAATCAAACCTGAACTTTCGTAAACTAAGACATTACGATGCAAATCGAAAATCACCGTATAACGTTATATGCATGTTACTCAGAAAGGGACAATTACCAACTACCTTATTATATGATACAGTGGGTTATACATACACCTTTCGTCGCTGTATGCCTGATTTAAGACGCTTAACGCCTCTTCGCTCCATTTAATTTCTAGAATACGAAGCTATCAATAGAAAAACTCCTTTCACAAACAGCTAGTATAAAACAGTCTACAGCAAAAAAAGGTTATTTTCTGGATTTATGAAACCTGCTTACTGAAAAAAAATGTGGAAGAGCCCCAACGCGAAAAATCCCGAACACGAAAATCTGAAATTAGCCACTAGCCGCCTAACAATAACCAAACAACAAACAGAACACACTGTGGTACAACCTTCTGCGCATGCGCGAGCTATCGGTGCCTACTGCGCATGCGCCGATTGACGGCGGTTTAGAACTGCTCTCTATTCGGGCGTGCGGATAATGTGTCTACTAATTTTCGTAGTTTCACCCATTATACCGCTAGATGTCTATCGCCCTAGACCAGTACCGTTCGCGGCGGATCGTCGTATAATGCCCACTTAAGATGTTTCAGCGCCTTGGAAGACCGTCAGTTTAATTATAACCATCCCGTACTTGCGGGTCGCCCGCTCTTGACGCTTAGCGGCGAGTTTCGCACGATATAGTGGGATGACGTTGCAGGTGCAGGTACGCGACGTGTTGGAGACCGAGTCGGAGGTGCAGCTGGTGGCGGAGCTGATGTCCGGCGGCGAACTTCTGGAGCGGCTGGCCGGCCGTGGCCACTACAGCGAGCGAGACGCCGCAGCCGCCGTGCGCCAGTTGCTGTCGGCCCTGCAGGTAATCGCTCTGTCTGTGTAAATGTGGTTCCTGAAAAGGGGCAGCAGCCTTTTCAGTAGTTGCAGGGGCAACAGTCTGGATGATTGACTGATCTGGCCTTGTAACATTAACCAAAACGGCCTTGCTGTGCTGGTACTGCGAATGGCTGAAAGCAAGGGGAAGCTACAGCCGTAATTTTTCCCGAGGACATGCAGCTTTACTGTATGATTAAATGATGATGGAGTCCTCTTGGGTAAAATATTCCGGAGGTAAAATAGTCCCCCATTCGGATCTCCAGGCGGGGACTACTCAAGAGAACGTCATTATCAGGAGAAAGAAAACTGGCATTCTACGGATCGGAGCGTGGAATGTCAGATCCCTTAATCGGGCAGGTAGGTTAGAAAATTTAAAAAGGGAAATGGATAGGTTAAAGTTAGATATAGTGGGAATTAGTGAAGTTCGGTGGCAGGAGGAACAAGACTTTTGGTCAGGTGATTACAGGGTTATAAATACAAAATCAAATAGGGGTAATGCAGGAGTAGGTCTAATAATGAATAAAAAAATAGGAGTGCGGGTTAGCTATTACAAACAGCATAGTGAACGCATTATTGTGGCCAAGATAGACACAAAGCCCATGCCTACTACAGTAGTACCAGTTTATATGCCAACTAGCTCTGCAGATGATGAAGAAATAGATGAAATGTATGACGAGATAAAAGAAATTATTCAGGTAGTGAAGGGAGACGAAAATTTAATAGACATGGGTGACTGGAATTCGTCAGTAGGAAAAGGGAGAGAAGGAAACATAGTAGGTGAATATGGATTGGGGGGAAGGAATGAGAGAGGAAGCCGCCTTGTAGAATTTTGCACAGAGCATAACTTAATCATAGCTAACACTTGGTTCAAGAATCATAAAAGAAGGTTGTATACCTGGAAGAATCCTGGAGATGCTAAAAGGTATCAGATAGATTATATAATGGTAAGACAGAGATTTAGGAACCAGGTTTTAAATTGTAAGACATTTCCTGGGGCAGATGTGGATTCTGACCACAATCTATTGGTTATGAACTGCAGATTGAAACTGAAGAAACTGCAAAAAGGTGGGAATTTAAGGAGATGGGACCTGGATAAACTGAATAAACCAGAGGATGTAGAGAGTTTCAGGGAGAGCATAAGGGAACAATTGACAGGAATGGGGGAAAGAAATACAGTAGAAGAAGAATGGGTAGCTCTGAGGGATGAAGTAGTGAAGGCAGCAGACGATCAAGTAGGTAAAAAGACGAGGGCTAATAGAAATCCTTGGGTAACAGAAGAAATATTGAATTTAATTGATGAAAGGAGAAAATATAAAAATGCAGTAAATGAAGCAGGCAAACAGGAATACAAACGTCTCAAAAATTATATCGACAGGAAGTGCAAAATGGCTAAGCAGGGATGGCTAGAGGACAAATGTAAGGATGTAGAGGCTTGTCTCACTAGGGGTAAGATAGAAACTGCCTACAGGAAAATTAAAGAGACCTTTGGAGAGAAGAGAACCACGTGTATGAATATCAAGAGCTCAGATGGAAACCCAGTTATAAGCAAAGAAGGGAAGGCAGAAAGGTGGAAGGAGTATATAGAGGGTTTATACAAGGGCGATGTACTTGAGGACAATATTATGGAAATGGAAGTGGATGTAGATGAAGACGAAATGGGAGATAAGATACTGCGTGAAGAGTTTGACAGAGCACTGGAAGACCTGAGTCGAAACAAGGCCCCGGGAGTAGACAACATTCCATTAGAACTACTGATGGCCTCGAGAGAGCCAGTCCTGACAAAACTCTACCATCTGGTGAGCAAGATGTATGAGACAGGCGAAATACCCTCAGACTTCAAGAAGAATATAATAATTCCAATCCCAAAGAAAGCAGGTGTTGACAGATGTGAAAATTACCTAACTATCAGTTTAATAAGTCACACCTGCAAAATACTAACGCGAATTCTTTACAGACGAATGGAAAAACTGGTAGAAGCCGACCTCGAGGAAGATCAGTTTGGATTCCGTAAAAATGTTGGAACACGTGAGGCAATACTGACCTTACGACTTATCTTAGAAGAAAGGTTAAGAAAAGGCAAACCTACGTTTCTAGCATTTGTAGACTTAGAGAAAGCTTTTGACAATGTTAACTGGAATACTCTCTTTCAAATTCTGAAAGTGGCAGGGGTAAAATACAGGGAGCGAAAGGCTATTTACAATCTGTACAGAAACCAGATGGCAGTTATAAGAGTCGAGGGGCATGAAAGGGAAGCAGTGGTTGGGAAAGGAGTGAGACAGGGTTGTAGCCTTTCCCCGATGTTATTCAGTCTGTATATAGAGCAAGCAGTAAAGGAAACAAAAGAAAAATTCGGAGTAGGTATTAAAATTCATGGAGAAGAAGTACAAACTTTGAGGGTCGCCGATGAGATTGTAATTCTGTCAGAGACAGCAAAGCACTTGGAAGAGCAGTTGAACGGAATGGACAGTGTCTTGAAAGGAGGATTAAGATGAACATCAACAGAAGCAAAACGAGGAGAATGGAATGGAGTCGAATTAAGTCGGGTGATGCTGAGGGAATTAGATTAGGAAACGAGACACTTAAAGTAGTAAATGAGTTTTGCTATTTGTGGAGCAAAATAACTGATGATGGTCGAAGTAGAGAGGATATAAAATGTAGACTGGCAATGGCAAGGAAAGCGTTTCTGAAGAAGAGAAATTTGTTAACATCGAGTATAGATTTAAGTGTCAGGAAGTCGTTTCTGAAAGTATTTGTATGGAGTGTAGCCATGTATGGAAGTGAAACATGGACGATAACTAGTTTGGACAAGAAGAGAATAGAAGCTTTCGAAATGTGGTGCTACAGAAGAATGCTGAAGATAAGGTGGGTAGACCACGCAACTAATGAGGAGGTATTGAATAGGATTGGGGAGAAGAGAAGTTTGTGGCACAACTTGACTAGAAGAAGGGATCGGTTGGTAGGACATGTTTTGAGGCATCGAGGGATCACAAATTTAGCATTGGAGGGCACCGTGGAGGGTATAAATCGTAGAGGGAGACCAAGAGATGAATACACTAAGCAGATTCAGAAGAAGGATGTAGGTTGCAGTAAGTACTGGGAGATGAAGAAGCTTGCACAGGATAGAGTAGCATGGAGAGCTGCATCAAACCAGTCTCAGGACTGAAGATCACAACAACAACTGTGTAAATGAAAGGAAAAGAGCGGGTCGTGCGGTATTGGCGGCTGAGAGATCCCGAAGTCCCGAGGGGTACGTAACTGTAATGAACCCTGTTGTGACCAGACGTTGTGTAATGCGCCACACAAAAAAAAGAAAAAAAAGATTCAAATGGCTACAAGCCTTATGGGACTTAACATCTGAGGTCATCAGTCCCCTAGACTTAGAACTACTTAAGCCTAACTAACCTAAGGACATCACACACATCCACGCCTGAGGCAGGATTCGAACCTGTGACCGTAGCAGCAGCGCGGTTCCGGACTGAAGCGCCTAGAGCCGCTCGGCCACAGCGATCGGCTTAATGAGCCACAGACAGCACACAAACTTGCTCCCATATGGAGAAGGGATCGTTACATGCTACGTCGCTGGTGCAGTTGAAGTCCCATCTAGTAATAGAAAAAACGACAGATTTTAACGACCGATGGGCCAATCGATTGTTTATCTGTTCATTCCTTTTTTCAGTAAGTCATGTCCCGGCATAGTTTCCCTACACCAACCTTTTTTTTTTTCTTTTTGATTCGGTGTTATCTGCGTGGCTTAGCCAGGATCTTAGTGACAATATGAATTCAGTTAGCTTGTTTGTCAACATTTATTCCGGAGATGATAGAAAAGAGCTCCCCTTGATTGGGATTAGTGTTCGGTTGCAACATGTTGGTAATTCTTGTGGAGTTGGTACGACTAATCTGCTGAAGTAGCAAGTTATTGCTTTTAGTCAATTCGTTTATTGTTCTAACCAACACATTTGTTTATCCAAGTATCAGGTTGAACCTCTTAACAGAATGTCAGTTGCATGCAGTAATCACTAGGGAGGACCGTTATCAGAAACGAGTGCCTTCATCGCCACTACTGGCCACTTGGCCTAAATCGTAAACCATGAAAATTTCGAAATAATTCGCTGTCAATCAATGGGCTCTTGGTTGGGTTGGGTTGTTTGGGGGAGGAGACCGGACAGCGAGATCATCGGTCTCATCGGATTAGGGAAGGACAGGGAAGGACATCGGCCGTGCCCTTTCAAAGGAACCATCCCGGCATTTGCCTGGAGCGATTTAGGGAAATCACGGAAAACCTAAATCAGGATGGCTGGACGCGGGATTGAACCGTCGTCCCCCCGAATGCGAGTCCAGTGTGCTAGCCACTGCGACACCTCGCACAGTAATGGGCACTTGCCCTACAGTAAAGGAGACAAGTACGAATCTGTAACTTGTTCCTGCTATTTAATGAAATTCCTCTAACTTAGTTCTTTGAAACAGACAGGAGGTCTCTGTTCAATGCTATCCTAATGAATAGTGAAAACTTCTACTTAACTTGCAGTTGTCACGTGTCCACCAGAATTTATCACGATCTTCTCGTAAATGAACAGTCTATTGCCCCACCAGGTGCTACTGTGCAACGTCAAAGCACTCCGGCTGCACTGATTACTCCCTGAATCTCTACTCTCCTTTAATCTGCCCCTCTCTGACCTTTTTCTCCGTTTTACACATCCTGGGTACACACAGCCCTCTGCAATATCTGTCGTGAACATTCCCTCGGGAACTTTCCTCGACATGTGTTTCTTGAAATGTGAGACTATCATTCTAACTTCCATTATGTGCATCAAAAGGTTGCCACTGACGCCTGTGACCTCGACCCTCATAATCTTAGCGAACCATCAAAAGAATCCTCAGTGAAGTGTTTGGTCGGCCGCTGAGAAACAAAGCTTTTGACTGCGTCGGGACTCGTTATTTCATTCCCCTGAAAGCCTGTGCCCACTTCTAGTTATGATTAATTTCTAACTAAAATTGTAAACATCTCTGATCTTACATGTAATTAAAAATATTAACATTTCCTACAGCCATGGCAAGTCAAATGAAATTAGTCTCTGCAGCCATGTGAGCTATAACGAATGCTTTCCCTCACTCTCTGGATTTGAGTGATTTCATTCACATGTTTCCTCAGCTTTTTCGATTATACATGAACCGTGACTAGCCCCAAAGCTCTAAAAGGGGGAGGGGGGTCGTGGTTAAGAAATGTTACATTGCTACATGGTAAATTTCACTACTCCAAATTTTATTCAACGAGAACCATAGATTTACAGATTATTCACCAGTTTATTTCTATTTTTAGATCTCCATTGGTATGTTACGTACAATATAAGTACAAGATGTCCTGTTTTATAACCTCTAATGACAATTATATTGCTCAAAATATTATTTGAAAGGAATTCATAATCTGTTATACACTAGTTACAAATTATTATAATTAATATAACTCCAAAATGAGAAGGGAGTCTTTTGTTTCGGACACTGTTATTTCAGTCTAAGCAAGACCTTGCTCGGTTTTCCACAGTCACCCAGGGAATCTTCTTCCTTGGTTCAAATGGCTCTGAGCACTATGGGACTCAACTGCTGAGGTCATTAGTCCCCTAGAACTTAGAACTAGTTAAACCTAACTAACCTAAGGACATCACAAACATCCATGCCCGAGGCAGGATTCGAACCTGCGACCGTAGCGGTCTTGCGGTTCCAGACTGCAGCGCCTTTAACCGCACGGCCACTTAGGCCGGCAATCTTCTTCCTGTTACCCCTTTTGTTTATTTGCAGCTTCAAACCCTGTGTCCTACATCATTGTCAGGGGTACAAACAACATTATTTTCTTCAACAAAATCATCCTCTTCGTTAAATTCTCCATTGTGTATGTCTTCATCAGCTTCTTCAAACGAATCATCCAGTAGGTCCATGTTAGGGAGAAAAAAAAAACTCAAAAGCGTCCATATTGTGCCAATTTCAGTAGCAAGAGTTGATATTAGCGCCGAAGATGGTCATTGTCATACAAACTAGTACTTTCCGAACTGTAACTGCTTGATATTTCACCTAAGATGCCACACTAAGGAAAAAATCTAAGCGATAAAACAATTATGTCAACTATTAGAAAACAGGCACGCCATTACTAAAGTCCGTAATATTTACTATAAGAGCACAAGTGTCAGCAAACCCCAGTACTCAGGCAATAAATAAATCAGCCATATGTCAGTTACATCTGTCGGTGTGTTACTAGCTGTCGATGTGGACTTGTTTCTTGACGAAGATTATCGTACACAGTTATTATTATTAGAAATGTTTTACGTACTATGGTGGACTAAAAAGAACAAATTATTTTTGTTCGAATTATGGTATAATTTTCCTGTTGTTTATGCCAGCTAAGCTTGATACTGCTAATTGACCGAAACTAGTACCGAATTGTGGAAAATAAAAGACAACTGAAGTTTTCACCAAGAATTTTAACATTGTTAACAACAATGTTTGCCGTATAGGTACTCAAGAGCATGTGTCGCTCATGTGTCCAGGTTGGTGGGAACGGCGAAAAGATACCAACTCCTATTAAAAATTGTACGGGGGTTTAGTAATCTAGCTCTACAGACTTTTAGAGACAAATGCTCAGTTTTCTGTTATTTGTCCATCTCATCAGTTCTGAGTCGTTTGCACGTGACGAACTGTAGGCGCAGTTTCCTCAAAAGTGGGGCGTTGTTGAGCCAAAATATCTTGGAGTCCTTCATTTTAGCTTGTGCGCAGACGACCTGCCAAATAGAGTCGAATCTGTTGGCCGTGTCTGAGGCCTTCCCCTTGTGGATATTCTTTTGAAACTGCCATGGTTAACCAATAACACATGACGCTCCTAAGGCGCAAACGGTCACAGGAGCATACTGCCGAAATCTCACGAGGAAGCGTGGCAGGATGCTTAAAAAAGGGTAATTTTGCTCCATGGCAGTTCATTATGTATACTCCTTGTATTCTCTCGAGACTGCATTATTTCACCCATTGATTACTACTTCTTTTCTCAGATGAAGGAACCATTGCATAGCAGGCATTTTCAGAATGACAATACGTTTGTTTTCGAAGTGGAATATTTCCTGAACAGCCAAAATGCAGATCAGTACAACATAAGTTTCTGTCGAGTCATCTATCGTTGGGAAAAAATGTGTTGGACTAAAATGTGAATATGTATAGAATTAGACAATCAATATACACCATTGTCACAGCTCGATTTTTTTTTTCGAGGTGGTAACTGAAACTTTACCTTACACCCTGATGATCTCCTTCACAATCTTAATTTTTGTGAATCAGTTGATGGTGATCAGGAATTGTTACCAAGGTCTCATCTTACCCTCCCTAACAATTCAATAGCATTTTACTCTTGCAACCCAATAGGATGTGCGGGTTTCTGTAGCTTACTGGCTTTTGAACCTATGCAGAGCCACCTGTCTGCCTGTGATTACAGACCATCACCCACTATTCTGTCAAGTGACAGGCTACCCTTGTAGGTGGCCTGTGGTGCAGATGCTGTTGTGGATTATATTCGTAGTATGATGCAGCCATTCTTGCACAAGTGCTCTGCACCCTGTTCGATAGACAATGCATTAGAATGCTCTCAGTGACTCTAGCCTTGATGCAAGTAGTTGCTAAACCCCATAGGACACTGTGTGCTAAAATTGCATCCAGGAAGTGTGGTTGGAGGAGCTGTATAATGATCTCAGAGGAACTTCTTGGCCGAACTTTGTGTGGGTGCAAACACAGGGTACATATTCTTAACATTTGATGTACGTTCGCTGGTGCAGTGACTGCTTATAGGCTAGTGATGAGGAGGAGAGGTGAGGAGTGGTATGCATTGTTTCAAAAATAGCCACTTCTGTCTCTTAATGAGGTAATACTTTTTGTAACCAGATAGCACAGGGGCGTCAGAAACTTTAAGGTGTATCTCTTGGAGACATATATACATTCGTCTTCCATGTGCTGGAAACCATTGTTGCTCCACATTTGTTTTAAATTCTTCGGCGTCTCGCCATAGTATGATAGCAGGGGTGCCGACTTGTAAAAAATATTTGGGGGGGGGGGGGGGGGGGGGGGAACTGGGGGTCTTTCCCTGGGAAATTTTCTAAATTTTAGATGAAAAATAGTGAGTTTTAAAGTTTTTTAAGCATTTTAGAGTCATATGATCAACATTAGAACCCCGAAAACTGGACTCTCGATAATTCGACACTCCGGAAACTCGACAAGCTTGACACATTTTTTGACTCTAAAAAAAGAAAACATAAACGTGCATGGCATTTTCGTAAAAAGCTAATTTAATTTACAGTAATAATCATGCTTATAGACTATTACAGAGCAGGGAATATATAGCTCTGAAAAGACTGAAATTATATTTAAATAAATCCTAAACTATCATTAAAAGAATAAAACATAAAATATTGCTGTTGCACAGTAATAGCACTTCGATTAACAAGTGAAATAGCTAATTTAAGCTTACTTTGCATAAGGCTCAGATTTCATTAAATAAAAACAATATCTCAAAGTTAATGCTTTAATACAGTTAATAAAGTTAATACAGTATGCCTAATACTTTCAGTCAAAAAGCATGTAAATAGCGGGTTTCAATTGGGTCTTAGACCCTAAAAATATTTAAGTATTTGAAAATAACTAATACAGTACTATAGTAATACAGTTCTAAACTAGTACTAATATTTCGAAACTGAAAATTTATCATTATGCACGTATCTAATTCTCTATTTTATACAGATTTTTGGTATTGCTCTAAATGCCATTATTAGGGCTAAAGTGCCTTTAGAAACGTGCAAATGTCGACCGTCTGACTGGATTCCTGAATATGAAGTCGTTGATGACTGGTCGGATATCCAAAACATCCCGGTGGGCATGAAGAACAGCCAAGTTGTTCAATCACTTCCGTCCCAGTGTTGATCGGAGATACGACTTCAGACGTCTAAGAGCGCTGAATGACTGTTATGCTGTTGCAGTCGTGATTGGAACTACTTGGAAAAGCTTAATGCACTTCACTGCTTCACATAACATTTCTCCAACTGCAGACTTTTGTGTAATGTACTTTCTTACATCACGCATGGTTTTTTTTTTAAGACCAGTTGTTTTTTATTAGTAACATCGGCTAACATATTCAAGTGTAAGCGCCGTCTCTCAATGTCTAGGTCATTTTTTAAAAACTCAGTTGATTTTTCCAAATTTCCTTCACCTCTGTTTACTAAAAGCAAGCACTCTTGTTCAACAGCAATGATCTGTGTGAGTCCAGTTGAAGCAAACCGCTCAGTAATGTAAGATTGCACCGTTTCACAAACTTCAATGTAAATAGCTTTGTAGTATTCCTTTGGGGTTTTGAAAGTGCGTGGTGAGCTGACTCTGTTGTTTTCATACTTCTTTGGTTTACTTCGATTCCGAAGAAGCAAAGGATCATCAACTTGTGAAGGTTTTTCTTTTAAAAACAATTCCCAAAAGTGTTCAAAACTATCACGCCTTACATTCAATATAAAAAATGAAATCTCTGTTGATGATTAAGGAATCATCGGCATTACGAATACAAAATGACATTTGTTCGTGAATCGAAGACTCACTTATTTCGTGAACCAAAATAGAAAAATGTTCAGGCTTCTTGATTGAAGCCAATAATAGCATCATTTTTTTAAGAAAATTGTAATAGATGTTTAGTGTGGTGTCACCGCCAGACACCACACTTGCTAGGTGGTAGCTTAAATCGGCCGCGGTCCATTTAGTACATGTCGGACCCGCGTGTCGCCACTGTGTGATCACGGACCTAGCGCCACCACAAGGCAGGTCTCGAGATACGATATAGCACTCGCCCCAGTTGTACGGGCGACATTGCTAGCGACAATACGGACGAAGCCTTCCTCTCATTTGCCGAGAGACAGTTAGAATAGCCTTCTGCTGAGTCCATGGCTACGACCTAGCAAGGCGCCATTAGCCTTACCTAGTTTGAGAGTTATCGTATAAATGTCTCAAGAAGAACGTTGTAAACCAACAAAGATTAAAAGTTAAGTATATTCCAAAGCTACGTATTTTCTTTATAGCAGTCATAACGTATCCTGTTCCAGAATTGACGCCAGTCGGCGTGTGTGTACGCGTGCCTTTCTTTCGGCTCCCTTCCCAGTGTGGCGTAGCAAGCTTGTTACGCCACAACATTTAGCATCTGCCTCTTTGCAAGATTTGCAAAACCCTTTTTCGGTAGATGCTTCATATTCTAGCCACGTATATTTGATCAACCAAGACTTCTGAAATGATCTTCCCTTACCGGATTGTCCAAGTTTCGTCTGTGAACGGTTCTCGCCCGAAGGCGACGAATCAATTGATGACACAATAATTGCTGGAGGTTGACTTGAAGTATCATCAACTTCCAGGCGCGCCTTTTTGATAACAGATTTATCCATTGCAAACTTAATTCACAATACACTAAGAGACTAAAGTAAACGAATAAAATATGGTCATACGAAATAGTCCACTAGACACTAAAGTCGGAACACTAAACACGTCTGCAGCATGCACTGAACGAAACTACCCACACTGAATCACTACGTCAGCCTCACTCACTCTCATCTGATGCTTTCCCCTCTCTGGGGAAGTGTTTGGGGGCGTTTGTAGCATTGCGGCTTTTACTCCACTTTGTACTTGTGTGTGTGTTTATTTCTGTGATTTTTGGTTGTCTGTGCGATGTGATGATTGTTCTGTATGTGTCTGGTACTTGCCTAGGGTTGGCGAGATGATTGATATTATGGGGGAGGGAAGAGGATCAGGAATTTGATTTAGGGATTTTCTCTTCGACTTAGTCATTGAAGATCGTCACTGGGCGTTAATGCTTGTCACGGGACATGTCATGCCGACCTAGGGCGTGGATGAGGACGTTTCCTGACCTTGAAGGGCTTTCATAGAAGGCCCTTGCCAGATCTTGGAAGCGCTCTTTTAGGAGTGGGATTTCAACAGCGGCGTGCAGATCGTTAATAGGAAATCTGACGAGCAGGCGCAGTGCCCTCCTGTGGGCGCAGTTCTGCAGCCTCTGGAGTTTGTCCAGGTGCTGCTCGCCGCCTATCCCCAGACAGGGCATGCATACTCCATTACTGGCTGTATCAGGACCTGATATACGTTCACACCCACAGAGCAGGGAAGGGAACTGGTTGAGTTGAGGATTGGTTATAGGATGGGCATTCTGGCACAGACCTTCCTGTGGACCTCGTCTATGTGGGGTTTCCACGTAAGACAAGAGTCCAAGGTTACACCAAGGTACTTGGCGGTTCTGCGCCAGGGGTTAGGTTCCGTTTAGGTGAAGGTGGGGTGGGTGGGGGGGGGGGGGGGACGTTGAGGAGCTCCACGCCTTCCAAGCCTCCGGGTGATCAGCATAGCCTGCGTCTTTTCAGAACTGATGGTAATGCGCCAGCGACAGGCCCTAGTTTCTGTGTCATCTAAAACCCTTCGTAGCCTATGGATGACCAGGTCCTTGTTCGCATTTCATTTGTAGAAGGCTGTCGTCTGCGTACTGCGCTGTGTGCACCAGGGGGGCCGTTGGTGTGTCCGCAGTGTACAGACTGTACCAAACGGGCCCCAGGACCGATCCCTGTGGCACTCCAGCACGAATACGCCTTTTGGTGGAGGTGGCGGTTTCTACTTTGACAGAGAAAGTCATATTCGTGAGATAGCTTTTGATCTGCTTAACTGTGCTCCCAGGGAACCCTTGTGTCTATAACTTGTAGAGTTGCCCTCTATGCCATACTGAGTCGAAGGCTTTGGCTATGTCTAGTAGCACTACCCCACAGTAGCCTCTGTGGCAGAAGCCCTCCGTGGCTGCTTCAACCACTCTCATGATCTGTTATGGGGCAGAGTGATTCTGCCGGAATCCAAATTGGAAATCAGGCAGAAGTTGCACTCTGGTAATATGTTCCTGTATGGGTTTTAGCAGAAGGCGCTCATAGATCTTGCTGAGAGTTGGCAAGAGGCTAATCTGCCTGTAGTGCAGCTACATTTTGACATGCAGGTTGCTGTCCTTTTATCAGCTGTCATTGTCTGTGCACCAACATGTACACAATTTTCTATATACACTGTCAGAAAGAGGTTAGCACACACTTTTAGAAACATTCAGTTCACTCAAAATTTATTGTTGCAACAGTGCATATGGACTAAATGAAATGACTACATTTACAGGTCAATAGCACAAGAGATTATGAGGTACCAGGTATCGACCCATGCTGAAACTCCCATATTCGTACGTAATGTAGCCTCCTTAGGCGTCAAGGTAGGCATCGACTCTGGCATCCAGTTGGTTGAACAGATCGCGAATATTGTCCTGGGATGAGTTACACTATGCCTGCTTAACCCATTCACGTAGTTCTGTAAGAATTGTTGGTTGGCGAGTTGCATGAGTCACTTTCCATCCATCATATCCCACAGGTGCTTGGTTGGAGACAATTCCAGAGACTGCACTGGCCATGGAAGTCACTGCACATCCTGCAGAGCATGTTGAGTTTCACGATCAGTGTGGGAGCGAGCATTATCCTGTTAGAACAACACGTCACCTTCCTGACACATCACCTTCCTGTTCCAAGAATAGCAAAAGAACAGGTCTAACAACATTCTGCACATACCGAGTGTCTGCTAGTGTCACCTTCAGAAATACAAAGGTGAACGACAGTTGTAGCTTATCATACCCCAGACCATAAGGCCTGGAGTGGAGCAAGTACGTCTCAAATAAATTCACTCTATGAGACAGTGTCCAACAAGTCTACATCATATGCACAAATGACCGTAGTTGCATGCAGGCAGAATCTGCTTTTCATTGTTGAAGACCACAACATGCCGTACCATCATCCAAGTGATCCTCTGGCTGCAACAGTCAAGCTTTTTGAAATGCCTTTTCAAAGTTCAATTTAAACAACGTGGAGAAATTAGAGAATTTCATATTCACATTGGTTTCCTTTTACACTTCATCCCAGCTTCTGTTTTGCTAGTTCTTTGGAGAACTCTTTTATTTTGATTTCTGATAGGTGTCGTTTGTAGGCTTGTAGTTTAGGGAAATATTCGATGCCTGATTTTACTGTTGTTATTTGACAGAGATGGTCTGATAGTCCGAGATCTTTTATATCACATTCCCTGTCCATATTTGTAGCCACATGGTCAGTTACTGATGCAGTAATTGCATAACCCTTGTTGCACTACTGACAGATAGGAACATGACAAAACTTTGAAGGATATTTATGAGTGTGTTTCTGGATTCATTTATGATATTAGTGTTGATGCTGATGTCCTCACACAGAATTATGTTGAACTTTGTACTTGAGACTTTATCTAGAACTTCTGTTAATTTATTGAAAAAGTGTCCACACTACCACTGGGAGATCTATACACACACACAGAATGATTAATTTCTTGGTGATATCAAGCCCTGTTAATTCAATAGCTGATATTTCAAAGTGTTTGTTGTCCCTTACTGTACTGAGGTCATCTCTGATTTGAACTGTGTTCCTTTTCTGTTGTAAATGCATGATCCTGCACCCCTTGAAGCAGTTCTGCAGTAAGAGTTTGCCCTTTCATACAATGATAATACTACATGTTGGATTTCTGTGTCTCTATACCAGTGCCCTGTAACACAAACTACTGTGCAGTTCAAAGATTGGAGCTCAACTCCTGATAGTTGTACTTTATTTTTTTATTAATTTTATGTTTTGATAGAGGATTGTTTCGTTTATGAAATTCCCCATGTTACTCTTTCCAATGGTTTGTTTTTCTTTGTGACATCAGGTATGTGTGATATTTGGAGTGTTAAAATCTGTCTTGTGAGTGATTGTTTCAGTATTTTTTAAACTGATGGAGATATTCTTTAGGCAGGGGAACCTGTTGTCTAGATTTATCCTAAAAAAGACTTACTTTTCCTACCCATTACAACAGATATTTGACCATGTGTGGCCCAAGATCCACCCCCTATACTTTCATGAATCAGCTGTACCAATCTTCCCTTCCCAGTCCTGTTTAAGTGTAGGCCATGCCTAGTGAAACTCCATCTGTTGATAGTCCCGACAGGCACCAGAGAAACATGAGCAAACTTGGCTGCCCTGAGAGCCATCTCTAACACCACATTGATTCACCTCACAGCTCCAACAAGGTGTGGTTGATCATGATGCCAGAACAGCTCAACAAAGTGTACATTGGTGTCATGAGTCAGGGAAGCTATCTTGTCCAGGTCATCACCTATGCCACATGCCCCATTGCTATCAAACTGTTTCCCACCCCACCCACTATCACTACGTGGTCCTCTTTTGTAAAGTCCTTACATAAAGACCCTAAGTCCTCTATCACATGACTTAGCCCTGCATTTGGCTTGGAAGATATTGGTGGCCTGGTACAATGCCCCTAAACTTTCCTGTAACTAAGGGCCTACACCTCGCCCATGGCTACTACTGCTAGCAGCACTTTCTTCTTCTCAACACTTTGTACATTCCTAGGCTTCTTGGCCTCAGTTGAAGCGTACTGCACATTTCCTGTTCCTTTTTCTATCTGAGGCTCTTCTCCACGTAACTCTGGCAATGGTTTATGATAAAACTGTCAGATTGCATTCTTTCTTCCTATCCTCCTACCAGCTTCCATTTCCCAACACCCCCCTCCCCCTAACTCCATTGATCCTTATCAGTTCCTTCCTTGCTTCCTCCAACTATGCCTGAAGGGTACAGATTTTTCCTTTCTTGTTCCCCAATCAGAATGTTCCTACTGCATACTATGCAGTTCCAGGAGAGAACCTCTTCTGTTCTCCCAACAGTCTATCCACTGCCTCCCCCCCCCCCCCCCCCCAGTGAAAATATTTCCTTCAAGATTGACAAAAAATCCTTCTACTCACTACCCTGTAACCGCTCCCACATTTCTCACTCATGGTCAGTTTCGAAGGAATAATTAAATTTAAAGAATGTTTTAAATTTGTCAAGGACACTAGTAAGTAAACAAAGAACGACACAAAGGTCTTACATGCAGTTGTTGTTGTTTTTGTACTGATTTAGAGATACAATGACAGAAGAAAGAATTAGTAATTACTTTGCTTTTAGAGAATTTACGTTATCAAGCGTGTTTGGTCAAGTTTTTAAACATTTATAGCTCGGAAAATTTAGGCCTAGATCGCGTATATCTAACTAGTAAACATACGAAATGTGTTCATTAAATACGATTTGGAAACGTTTAATTACACTTTCATTGCGACAATAGACACTGATGAAACTAGTAGCTGTCTTTTGTAACGAATTTTGCACTATCAAGAAAACCTGAATAGATTTTTTTGTGTTTATGTCACGCAAAATTTTGGGTTATGTTGCGATTATCAGGCCTTCAGATAACACGAAGTTTTTTCAAGAAGCTGTGCTGGGACGCTAATATTCAGTTGTGTGACAAGAACGGACACTACAGCAAGTAGACGATACAAAGAAAATTTAAATTTGACATTACTTCCTATTAAATAAATTCTTTTAGTGGATGAAGAAAACACCTGTGATCTCACTCGGCACTCGGCGGCCATCTTGCCTAGTCTGTGCCACACAATGTTCATTGCACAACCATTGTACCACCAAGAGCTCAGTGAAGGATTCCAACAGCTTAGTTACAGAGGTCTTGTTGTGTTCATCAGTCCCAGATCAGGAGGCCAAACGAGCTGATTTTCTTGAGGAAGCCCATTTCTCCTGAAGAGCCGAAACCAAAGAAGGTAATGATGTTGGATATTGGGGCCTGAAGCGATGTCGATTTTTTTACTCATCCCAGTGATGAGTCTACAGTTCGGGGCTCTGGGCGGGCCAGTCCATTTCAGAAATGTTACTGTCCACAAACCATTGGCTCACAGACGCTGCTTTATGACAGAGTGCATTATCATGCTGGAACAAACAATCATAGTTTCTAAACTGTTAATCTATTGCATGCAGTACATAGTGCTGGAAATTATGTCCATATCCACCTGCATTTAGCATTTTTTAAGCACTATATCCTAAAAATGTATAAAACTCCTATGCAATACACCATATCCCCCATACTTCATTGTTGGCACTATGTATGATGGTAGGTAATGTTCTCCAGGTGTTCCCCAATCCCCAACTCTTCCACCAGATTGCCACAAGATATAAGCGTGATTTATCACTCCAAATCATCCATTTCCAGTCACCCACTGTCCAGTGGCATTACTCTTTACACTGCACTGAGTATAGTTTAGCACTGGTTGCAAAAATGTTTGACTGGTGAGGATCTGTTTGACTATTGTATCCCAACATTTTTAGCTTCTTATACGCAGTCATTGTGTTCGCTGAAGGCAGCACTTTGGAAATGACTAGTAATTCCTTCCCCCAATTTCATACAATTTTTTACTGTTACCCTTCTCAGGACTAGGGGAACCTGGCGTAAAATGAAATACTAGGATAAAATGAGACACCACTTGTTTCTCGAATATCATGATACTCAGCTGTAAATCTAGTGTAGTGCGCAATTCATAAGTTGATAGTAGTGGTACTGTGTTAATAGTGTATGCCTCTTGTGTTTATTTTCCGCACTAGAGCTCAAAGTTGTAATCAACAGGTGCTGATCTAATATCGGTAAGTCACATAATGCTCTAAATACGTACTTTATTATATTGTTATCAAAAATGTAAGTTAAGGTCATGGAACCATATTCTTTTCTTTGTTTGTTGACTACAAAGTTTTGTTGATAGACATAAGCTGGTCATGCGCCTGTTGTTCCGAGTACAAAATGGCTGTCCAGGGTAAAATGATACACCAGTTACTTGGGTATAATGAAACAGTGGGTCATTTTACCCATATATAATGTGCCGTTTTACCCTGGAAAATAAATCGTATATTTTGAATCTTTATTGTTGTGTTTACATATTAAAATTAATTATAATACTAAAAACAACAAAACAGTATTAATAAGATAATGAAATTATATATCGTAAATGTTTTATATACAGAAATATTTGTAGGCTGAGGCTATAACTGCTGGTTGATAGTAATTGATGCAATATAATAATATCATATGCCTAACTTAAAGTACGCTGTCTATGTAGGATCATAAAATAATAGGTGCGTAACACTCAGCTTCTTTTCAGCACAAATGGTTGGGACCTACAAGAAAGAGACAGATAGTCAGTCATGGAGCGAAGACTCAATGAAACAAGCTATTCAAGCTATTGAAAGAAAAGATATGAAATGGCTAAAAGCTTCAAAGACAAAAAAAAAAAAAAAAAAAAAGACTCTGAGCACTGTGGGACTTAACATCTGAGGTCATCAGTCTCCTAGAACTTAGAACTACTTAAACCTAACCAACCTAAGGACAACACACACATTCATGCCCGAGGCAGGATTCGAACCTGCTGAAGCGCCAGACTGAAGCGCCTAGAACCGCTTGGCCACACAGGCCGGCGCTTCAAAGACATTTGGCGTTCCAAAAGCTATGTTACGTCGAAGAGTTATGGAAAAAAACAAACGTATCACTGGAGCAGACAAAGGCTTGGGACGATTCATCCCTACATTTTCTAAGAGACTTGAAACATTGCTGGTCGATCACATAAAAGATTTAGAATCCCGAATGTTTGGTCTTACATGTAACGCTATACGAAAATTAGCTTTTCAGTTAGCAGAGCAAAATAGAATATCTCACAGATTCAGCAAAAAAGATGAAATGGCAGGCTGGGATTGGCTTAGGGGATTTCGAAAGAGAAATCCAGACATTGCTCTCAGAAAACGAGAGCCCACTTCAGCAGCTAGAGCCCAGTCTTTTAACAAACCGCAATTAGAAAAGTTTTTTAACATTCTTGAACAAACATCACAGAAAAATAATATTGAGCCCGCTAGGGAATGGAATGTTGACGAATCAACACTTTCAACAGTGCAGAAACCTCAAAAAGTGTTTGCAGCAACAGGTAAAAAACAAGTTGGGACAATCACCAGTGCAGAGAGAGGACAGCATGTTACTGTTGTATGCTGCATGAGTTCATCAGGAAACTTTATCTCGCCAACTCTACTTTTTCCAAGGAAAAGATGGAATCACGAGCTTTTAGATGGCGCACTTACAGGATCACTAGGGCTGCCTAGTGGGTCTGGCTGGATGACAGGAGATTCATTTCTCATTTGGCTTAAACGTTTTCAAAAGTATGCAAATGGAAGCAAAGTTAACAAAGTTTTATTACTATTAGATGGACATAGTACGCATAAAGGCTTAGAAGTAATCACTTGCGCGAGAGAAAACGGCGTAATTATGATTTCTTTTCCTCCTCATTGCACACACAAGCTGCAACCTCTAGAAGTATGTTTCTATGGTCCTCTGAAGACTTACTATGATCTGTCCGCCACAGTGTGGTTAAAAAATGATCCAGGAAGAGTCATAACTCAATTTCAGGTAGCTGAAATATTTTGTGAGGCGTATGGGAATGCTGCTACCATTAGTAATGCCTTTAGTGGTTTCATGAAAACCGGAATTTGGCCGTTCAGCCCACAAATATTTCCGGCGCACGAATTTTTGCCTTCTTTAGTAACAAACATTGATGAAAAGCGCGAAGAGATTGGCAATGGAGGAGTTACAGTGGAGAATATAGTTGAGCCAACACATTGAGAAGAACAACGTATCCAGAATGACTCGACTTCAAAAGCAGACGTTACACTTCCATATGGTTCTAATGAAAATAGTGTGAATAGTCCAGATACCCCTCTACCAGATCTAAGGGAAACATACTGTTCCAAGACCCAACATATCCGAGTTTCACCACAGGATATATTACCAGTCCCATCAGCTTCTGGATCTTATGTTCGAAGCAAAAGAAAATGGGATGTTTCCCAAATTTTACCAGTAGTCCATATCTATTAAATTTACAAGCAAAGTTTGCGGGAAAGCGAGCATGCCGGCCAGTGTGGCCGAGCGGTTCTAGGTGCTACAGTCTGGAACCGTGCGACCGCTACGGTTGCAGGTTCGAATCCTGCCTCGGGCATGGATGTGTGTGATGTCCTTAGGTTAGTTAGGTTTAAGTAGTTCTAAGTTCTAGGGGACTGATGACCTCAGATGTTAAGTCCCATAGTGCTCAGAGCCATTTTTGAAAGCGAGCATTAGAAGAGAGAAAAGCGGGAAGATGTGCAAAAAGACAGCTGATATTCAGGGATGAAAGTGAAGACAAAGGAGATATTTTGGGCGGAGATGCTGACGAGGACGATGCTCCTTGTATTTACTGCAATGACCTATTTAGTCGTTCTAAGCCTAGGAAGACTTGGCTGCAGTGTGTAAAATGTGCCGTGTGCAGGTCTTCCTAGGACAGCTAAGAGATTTGTATGTGACATATGCAAAGACTGAATACTTTATGACATGATATTTTTACTAGGGTAAAATGACCTACACATGTTTCTTTTTACCCCCAGTAACTAGGGTAAAATGAAACACTGAAGTAATTTTGCAATGCTGATTTTGTGCAATACATATTTTCTTTTTTTAAATATATTGTGTACAAAAACATGTGTTTGTTAGTTATATTCATGTTTGCAACTTTGTACAAAAAAATATAAATAAATTTGGAGTACAGAGTCAGTTTTGCTTTGGGTGTCTTATTTTAGGCCAGGTTCCCCTATATGGTCCCAGTCGATCAGTGTATGAGGTCTCCCTGGTCTTGGTTTAGTTGTAGTTGTTCCTTTGTATCTTTGCTTCACAGTCTCATCACCAACAGTCAACTTGGTCATCTTTAGCAGGGTTGAAATGTCCCTGTTGACGTTGTTACTCGGGTAACATCAGATGACTAGTACACATTCAAAGTCACTGAGAACTCTTTACTGATATATTCTGCTGTTATTGCTTCTCTACTGTCAACACAATATTCCCTGATTACTTTCCTATTGGTTATCCATCATGAGCTGACTGCTATTTAATTAAAGATAATTGCACCAAACGCATTTTGCTTTTATTTATAAAGCATCTTCCGTGGTTACTGTGCAAATTGGATGTATAAGTTTGTACATTCTTTGTTATTTTAGTTTAAAAACTTTTTATTTATTTATTTTTTATAAAGCTGGTGTGCAAGTTACTTTCAATGTTACCTTAAATATTCTACTTAATCCTTCCTTGCTAGCAGCGGTTGACATTGAAAGACTTCGATTCACATATGCACTTGGAAGTCTTTTCCATTCTACAGTATTTCTTGTGCTGAATTGTTTACACTTAACTTTTGTAAACTGTTTCTTACTCTGCACAGTAACAGTGTTCATTTCTGTTTGTTTCTTTTCATTCACACTGTGATTGTTGCCAACCTGTGAAACTACTTTGTGTCTGTGTGTTTGAGAGAGAGAGAGAGAGAGAGAGAGAGAGTGTGTGTTTGTGTGTTTGTGTGTGTGTGTGTGTGTGTGTGTGTGTGTGTGTGTGTGTGTGTGTGTGAGAGAGAGAGAGAGAGAGAGAGAGAGAGAGAGAGAGAGAGAGAGACTTAGTGTAAATTAGTGAAATTATCTTGTAAGTTATGGTACGTTATGTAGAGATGTGGGAGGAGATGAGGGGGAGATTTTTTGTTTGTTGTTGGGGGACTGGATAGTGACCGTATGACAGAATCTGGAAGGAGATGGTAGTGGTAAATGGAGCTTGTGGCTGTATGTGCATATTTAACGTTCTATTAAGTGATCAGTCAGTTTAAGGAGTGTGTGGTTTGCCAGGTTGGTGTGATCAGTTGCGAGTTGTTTCTTTTCTTTTGTGGTTTTCTGAATGTGGTAGTTTTCTTGTAAGGTGAGGAGGTGCTTTTTGTTGTTATTTATCCTAATGGTTTCCACTTTCATGTCTCATTACCACCAGAGCCATAGACATGGAAATTGTTAGGACAAATAACAACAAAAACTACCACATTCAAAAAACCACAACAGAAAAGAAACAACTCATAAAACATAATATAAACTTGGCAATTCACAAACTCTTTAAACTGATTGATCCATCTTAATATAACATTAAATAGACACATATAACCACAGTCTCCATTTACCACTACCATCTCCTTCCAGATTCTGTCCTACAATCACCATCGAGCCTCACCCCCTCTCCCACCAAAAAAGAAAGTAGGTTAAAGGGGTGGGTTGGCAATACTTACAACTTGAATGAAAACAAACAAACAGACATAAACACTGTTACTGTGCAGTGAGAAATGGTATACTAAAGTGAAGTGTAAATAATGCAGCACAAGAAATACTGCAGAATGGGAACAACTGCCAAGCACATATGTAAATCAAAGTCTTTTGACATCAACCACTGCTAGCAATGAGGAAGGAAGTAGAACATGTAAGGAAGCACTATGAGTAACTTGCACACCAACTGAACAAACAAGACACTGTTTTTAACCTAAAACAACCAAAAATGTACAAATGTATGTATCCATTTTGCAGAATAACCACGGAAAATGTGTCTGGTGTAGTTCTCTTTAATTAAATTTCTGTCAGCTCAAGACAGATAACCAGTAGTAACTGATTTTAACAGCTGCTGCTGAAGATGGCGAAACAAACATATTTCCTGGTTCATTTTCTACTGGGGGAACCACTCTCGTGACATTTAGTGGTCCATTATGCATTATTTAGTCCTGAAAATCAGTGCTGATGTCCAGGACTAAATCTGAACCTCTCTACAATGTCTCATGGCATGAGGGCAATTGACACCTTTGAGGTGATCAGTCTTCTAGATGGAGACAAGCTATGCAGCCTCTTGGTGGTATGTAACAGGAGTAGTCTGTGTGCCAGCATAATTTTCCACTCTCTCACTTGCATATCTGGTGGCAAAAAACTTCATACCACCACCTCTCCTCCTCATGCCAACTAAATGTTGGTGATGAAACTTTCTTCCACCATCAGGATTCAAGAAAGATACCTTTTCAGTTGAGCACCACAGCACAAGCATATGTTAGTGACCTCAGTTATGGAGGAGGCTGGCAGCTTAAAAGTTAATAACTTTTCATCTCAAGCATGAGATTTTTAAAATTCCTCAGTGAAGTTGTGTATAAATAATTTAGTTTTGAAATATATCCACAGTTGTCTGAAGATTACATTTAAACTGTCTAATTTAACATATGTGACAAATCAAAAACATTCATAGAGCCTTGATGATATTATTGAATGTCACAGACATGTATGGCACAGCCTACATGAAAATGTACTGTATTAAATATAAACTACATCTGAAGGTAAACTAAGAAAATTATCTGACAAACTGATGACATGTTACATACTAACACATCATTCTGACAAGTAGTCTGAGTCACCAAATAAAATTCAGCGAAGGTATTCCTTTTAAATCTGTGCATACTTCAATATAGTCTGTGTATCTGCTGCTGATGTACTTACAACCACAAAAGGAAATCTGTTTTCACTGATAATATTTAATTTGGCATGAAAATGGATGGAGATTGTTCATTGGTTCATAGACAGTACGGTACCATCAAAACAGAAAGTTATTGTTTTCATGTGAACAACATTTGTGTAAATAACGTATTAAGCTTCACATAGGGAGGAGATAGCAGCAGGAATAAAGTTAAACAATAAGAAATTTTAAGAATATACAGAGATACTTCAGAGGCTACAGAGGTATGATGCAAGCCAATTTTGCTGCTCAGAAATGCCATTTATTTTAATGTATCACGTCCACAGCATCATAACTCTTTTCTATTCTCACACAAGTAATTTAATCAAAAACTTCATAATCTACCTTTAAACACATATATAAACGTTACCTAGGAATGGAATTTGTTTACTCTTCAGATTCATTAACATATCCACAAAAGTTTACAAATGGCTCTAAATTTTAATATTCCTGATGAAACATTACATTCTATTTCTACCCCAGTGTTAGTACAGCTACAAGCTACAGACACATATTTTAAGAAATATGTCATAAAATCATTTTAATACCATTATTGTTGTAATGCATTTCATAATACATCCTAATAATTTTCAAGAATGTTGTAAAGCATAAACCTTTGAATAATCTATACACACATTCTGAATTTTTTACTTTCTTTTAATAATTTGCATATAAGACAGGATTACTATTGGTTTCTTGCTTTCAGATCCCTTACGTTATATTGCATTGTATTGACAGTACCTGCATGATTCTGGTGTGGTTCATGGTGATCTGAAGCCGGAACATCTACTTTTTGAATCTGAAGATGAAAACTCTTGCCTCAAGATGACTGACCATGGCCTAAACCATCTGCTTCAAAAGAGGCATCCTGGGTTTCCAAGGAGCTATTCTGGTTAGTTCTACTGCAGAATATTGTTTTACACATACTTATTAAACACTTTGATTATATAATGGGGTAGTGTATTCGAAGCCCTAAGTACATAACTTATGTATCATGCAGGCTTTAGTATAAAACCTCTTGTTCTATATCTTATCTAAATGCAAAACTTTCTACTTCCAATTACTGCTCTCTCCTTGTCCTGCACGATCATTATGCAGCTTACAAACCACTAAACTCAGTGATGTAGCATCCAGTTTAAAATATTTTCTTATTTTGCCCTTCTCTTCAACTGAAAAAAAGATTAACTCAACATAAACTGTTGAATTAAAAGGATAAGATATCATTACATTATTCAATACATTTCTAGATAAAAGTTTGTTAACGTCTACATGTGACTTCAACTACAATCTGATAAAAAATTACAGTAATAAGTCAAGTACAAAACCATTAGTCATTAGAGAAATCGTATCTATGGAAAACAAAATAAACTAGAAAAAGTAAAGTGCTTATTATAGTTAAACACAAAAAAGTTCCTTTATTATCTAGGATAGTCATAAAAATTTATAAGTTTACTTGTATTGCAGTATTCAGATAACAAATAACATGGCTATTACTCTTGTTCCCCCCCTCCCATGAACCATGGACCTTGCAGTTGGTGGGGAGGTTTGCGTGCCTCAGGAATACATATGGCCGTACCATAGGTGCAACCACAATGGAGGGGTATCTGCTGAGAGGCCAGACAAACGTGTGGTTCCTGAAGAGGGGCAGCAGCCTTTTCAGTAGTTGCAGGGGCAACAGTCTGGGTGATTGACTGATCTGGCCTTGTAACCCTGTGCTGGTACTGCGAACGGCTGAAAGCAAGCGGAAACTACAGCCATAATTTTTCCCGAGGGCATGCAGCTTTACTGTATGGTTAAATGATGATGGCATCCTCTTGGGTAAAATATTCCGGAGGTAAAATAGTCCCTCATTCGGATCTCTGGGAGGGGACAACTCAAGAGGACGTCATTATCAGGAGAAAGAAAACTGGCATTCTGCGGATCAGAGCATGGAATGTCAGATCCCTTAATCGGGCAGGTAGGTTAGAAATCTTAAAAAGGGAAAGGGATAGGTTAAAGTTAGATATAGTGGGAATTAGTGAAGTTCAGTGGCAGGAGGAACAAGACTTTTGGTCAAGTGAATACAGGGTTATAAATACAAAATCAAATAGGGGTAATGCAGGAGTAGGATTAATAATGAATAAAAAAACAGGAGTGCGGGTAAGCTACTGCAAACAGCATAGTGAATGCATTATTGTGGCCAAGATAGACACGAATCCCACACCTATTACAATAGTACGTGTTTATATGCCAACTAGCTCTGCAGATGATGAAGAAACTGATGAAATGTATGATGAGATAAAAGAAATTATTCAGATAGTGAAGGGAGACGAAAATTTAATAGTCATGGGTGACTGGAATTCGAGAGTAGGAAAACGGAGAGAAGGAAACATAGCAGGTGAATATGGATTGGGGCTAAGAAATGAAAGAGGAAGCCGTCTGGCAGAATTTTGCGCAAAGCATAACTTAATCATAGCTAACACTTGGTTCAAGAATCATAAAAGAAGGTTGTACACGTGGAGGAATCCTGGAAATACTAGAAGGTATAAGATAGATTACATAACGGTAAGACAGACATTTAGGAACCAGGTATTAAATTGTAAGACATTTCCAGGGGCAGATGTGGACTGTGACCACGATCTATTGGTCATGAGCTGTAGATTAAAACTGAAAAAACTGCAAAAAGGTGGGAATTTAAGGAGATGGGATCTGGACAAACTGATTAAACCAGAGGTTGCACAGAATTTCAGGGAGAGCATACGGGAACATTTGTCACAAATGGGGGAAAGAAATACAGTAGAAAAAGAATGGGTATCCCTGAGGGCTGAAGTAGTTAAGGCAGCAGAGGATCAAGTAGGTAAAAAGACGAGGGGTAGTAGAAATTGTTGGGTAACAGAAGAATTACTGAATTTAATTGATGAAAGGAGAAAATATAAAAATGCAGTAAATGCAGCAGGGAAAAAGGAATACAAACGTCTCAAAAATGAGATCGACAGGAAGTGCAAAATGGCTAAGCAGGGATAGCTGGAGGACAAATGTAAGGATGTAGAGGCTTATCTCACTAGGGGTAAGATAGATACTGCCTATAGAAAAATTAAAGAGACCTTTGGAGAAAAGAGAACCACTTGTATGAATATCAAGAGCTCAGATGGAAACCCGGTTCTAAGCAAAGAGGGGAAAGCAGAAAGGTGAAAGGAGTATATAGAGGGTCTTTACAAGGGCAATGTACTTGAGGACAATATTATGGAAATGGAAGAGAATGTAGATGAAGATGAAATAGGAGATACAATACTGCGTGAAGAGTTTGACAGAGCAGTGAAAGACCTGAGTCAAAACACGGCCCTAGGAGTTGACAACGTTCCATTAGAACTACTGACAGCCTTGGGAGAGCCAGTCCTGACAAAACTCTACCATCTGGTGAGCAAGATGTATGAGACAGGCGAAATACCCTCAGACTTCAAGAAGAATATAATAATTCCAATCCCAAAGAAAGCAGGTGTTGACAGATGTGAAAATTACCGAACTATCAGTTTAATAAGCCACAGCTGCAAAATACTAACGAGAATTGTGTACGGATGAATGGAAAAACTAGTAGAAGCCAACCTTGGGGAAGATAAGTTTGGATTCCGTAGAAATACTGGAACACGTGAGGCAATACTGACCTTACGACTTATCTTAGAAGAGAGATTAAGGAAAGGCAAACCTATGTTTCTAGCATTTGTAGACTTAGAGAAAGATTTTGTCAATGTTGACTGGAATACTCTCTTTCAAATTCTGAAGGTGGCAGGGGTAAAATACAGGGAGCGAAAGGCTATTTACAATTTGTACAGAAACCAGATGGCAGTTATAAGAGTCGAGGGACATGAAAAGGAAGCAGCGGTTGGGAAGGGAGTGAGACAGGGTTGTAGCCTCTCCCCGATGTTATTCAATCTTTATATTGAGCAAGCAGTATAGGAAACAAAATAAAAATTTGGAGTAGGAATTAAAATCAATGGACAAGAAATAAAAACTTTGAGGTTCACCGATGACATTGTAATTCTGTCAGAGACAGCAAAGGATTTGGAAGAGCAGTTGAATGGAATGGACAGTGTCTTGAAAGGAGGATTAAGATGAACATCAACAAAAGCAAAACGAGGAGAATGGAATGGAGTCGAATTAAGTCGGGTGATGCTGAGGGAGTTAGATTAGGAAATGAGACACTTAAAGTAGTAAATGAGTTTTGCTATTTGGGGAGCAAAATAACTGATGATGGTCGAAGTAGAGAGAATATAAAATGTAGACTGGCAATGGCTAGAAAAGCGTTTCTGAAGAAAAGAAATTTGTTAACATCGAGTATAGGTTTAAGTGTCAGGAAGTCATTTCTGAAAGTATTTGTATGGAGTGTAGCCATGTATGGAAGTGAAACATGGATGATAAATAGTTTGGATAAGAAGAGAATTGAAGCTTTTGAAATGTGGTGCTACAGAAGAATGCTGAAGATTAGATGGGTGGATCACATAACTAGTGAGGAGGTATTGAAGAGAATTGGGGAGAAGTGGAGTTTGTGGCACAACTTGACAAGAAGAAGGGATCGGTTAGTAGGACATGTTCTGAGGCATCAAGGGATCACAAATTTAGCATTGGAGGGCAGTGTGGAGGGTAAAAATCATAGAGGGAGACCAAGAGATGAATACACTAAGCAGATCCAGAAGGACGTGTGTTGCAGTAAGTACTGGGAGAGGAAGAAGCTTGCGCAGGATAGAGTAGCATGGAGTGCTGCATCAAACCAGTCTCAGGACTGAAGATCACAACAACAACAACAACATTACTCTTGTTGAGGTCATAGATTATAACCCATGGGAGGGACATGTCTAGAGACAAACTACACTGATCACATATAAACTTAGATTGTATACTTTGGAATCAAGAACAAATGATCAGAAATGAATATTTAGCATTTTATAAATAAAAACAACTTACATCTGGCAGTATCAACTTAAGCCTCTAGTACCTTTTCAGTCCCAATGCACGTATTACAATAGCTCATAAATTTTTTCTACTCTCTGTCAAAATATCCCTGTTGTTTATCGTATACTGAGAGACAGAGCTAGGACTCAACCACTCATTTACCTTCAGTTTCTATTTGGGTTTCACATACCACTGACTTTGTTGTAACCCAGTTGAAATAAATCCACAGGAGTGAGATCCATCCATGACATAGCCTCCATTTTCCAACCAGTTATGAGAATGTAATGTAATTGGATAGATAAAAAATCCACTCACCAAGTAGCAGCTGGAGAACTCACATGTAAAGTTATTTAAATTTGCAAGCTTTCAGAGACACTGGCTCCTTCTTCTGGTAGAAGGGCTGAAGGGGAAGGGACCCCTCTACCTTCCCTTCAACTTTTCTGCCAGAAGAAGAAGCCACAGGCTCCAAAAACTTACAAATTTTTATGCTTTCAACATGTGTTATGCTGCCACTTGGTGAGTGGATTTTTTTATCTACACAATTACATTTATTCTTAAAAACTAATTATATTTGGTGATGTACTTGAACCAATTATGAAGTTATCTGCCATTTATGATCTCACAGGCGATAATATTGAAATGACGTGCTGCAACATGAGATCAGATCTCACAAAAGTAAGAGGAATAGTCTCAACAGCTGCCACAGAAAATATTGAATGAACACTAGGTACTGTTTACTATAACATTAGGATCACAGCAAATAATGTCCTATTAGATGATCTTATAAAACTACAGCCCATGATTTGATAAAGATTCAGTGCTGATGAACTGAGATGAATGTAGGGAACAGATTTTCATTGCTCCAGACATAGCTTTTGTGGTAGTTTAGTTACAGTTGAAAGAAGCCTGTGAAAAATTTGTACTGTTGGAAGTTCACTCCTGGAGTACTGTGGTGGATAATGTATTGACAGAACTAAATTTAGTATTCAAAATCATTTGGCCTCATTGCCTGTATACGATGTTCATGACATGGGTGCAATTGCTGCTCCACCAGTACTTTGCTAGCTGTTTTCTTTGAAACATAAATTTCAAATGGAACAGCAACAAAGTTCAGGACACTGTGACTGCAGTGGAGCTGTGTACCTATTCATAAACACTGAAGAAGCAGTGCTTTGTTAGTTTGGTTTTGAGGAGGAGACAGTATGCAGTAGCTGTTAATGAAATATTCATGAAGAGAATTGAGAACCAAATCATAAACAAAGTATGGGCCAAATAGTCATAAACTTGAGAGTCCAAGAGCAAGTTCATAGTGTAAACAAGGGGGGGGGGGGGGGCAAGTCATACACAGTTATCTGAATGTTACTTCATGCACAAACACTGCTGTGAACATCTAAGTGCCACAGCTGCCTTATTGTGTTTGGTACATCACAGGCTCTGCCTGTTACAATCTTTTGGCATGCCACAAGCGAGAATATCTGAAAGCCACACAGTTGAGACATGTAGAATCTCTACTATATCATCCAAGATCATGTCTCAGAAGTAGAGTATTAAAACTGTGTATTGTTTTCTCAAGCTAACACTACCAATTTTGATGTAACTGGTATTTGCTTGTCATGGAATATCTACTTCTAAATCTATACACTGCAAATCACTGTGAAGGCAGAGGGTACATCCCACTGCACCAGTTACTACGGCTTCCACCAGTTCCACTCATGTATGAAGTGTGGGAAGAATGATTGTTTGAATATCCTTGTTCATGCAGTAATTATTCTAATCTTATCCTCATGATCCTTATGTGAGTGATACTCAGGGGATTATAGTACATTCCTAGAATCATCATTTAAAGCCAGTTATTGAAACTTTGCTAACAGACTTTCTTGGTGATAGTTTACATCTATCTTCAAGTGTCTTCCAGTTCAGTTCCTTCAGTTTCTTTAGGACACTCTCCCATGGATCAAACAAACCTGTGACCATTCATAATGCCCTTCTCTGTATATGTTCAAGATCCCCTGTTAGTCCTATTTGGTATGGGTCCCATACTCTTGAGCAATATTCCAGAACCAGTTGCACCAGTGGTTTGTAAGCAATCTCTTTGTAGACTTATTGCAGTTCCCCAGTATTCTACCAATAAACCAAAATTTATTTTACCCATGACTGAGCCTACATGATCATTCCATTTCACATCCCTACATAATATTACACCTAGGTATTTGTATGATTCCAGTTGTGACTCATTGATATTATAGTAGAAGGATACTATGTTTTTTCCATTCTGTGAAGTGCACAGTTTTACATTTCTGGACTTTTAAATCAAGTTGCTAATCTTTGCACCACTTTGAAATCTTATCAATATCTGATTTAATTTTATGCAGCTTCTTTCAGACAGTACTTCAACATAGATAACTGCATCAGCTGCAAACAGTCTGAGGCTGCTATTAACATTGTCTGCAAGGTCATTAATCTACAGCAACAACAGAAAGAGTCCCTAAATGGTTCCCTGGGGTATACCTGAAGTTACTTCTACATCTGATGATAGCTATTCAAGATAACATGCAGCATCCTCCCTACTAAGAAGCCCTCAGTCCAGTTACAAATTTCACTTGATATGCCCTATGACCATACATTTTACAATAAGCATAGTTTGGTACTGAGTCAAATGAATTTTGGAAATCAAGAGATACTGGATCTACCTGACTGCCTTGATCCAATGCTTTCAGTATATCATGTGAGAAAAGTGCAAGTTGGGTTTCACATGATAGATGTTTTCAGAATCCATGCCGACTGGCAATGAAGAGGTCATTCTGTCCAAGATATCTCATTATGTTTGAGCTCAGAATATGTACTAAAATTCTACAACAAATTGATGTCAAGGATATTGGACAGTAGTTTTGTGGAACAATTTCAATTACCTTTCTTGTAGGTGGGAGTGACCTGTGCTTTTTTCCAAGAATTGGGCATGGAGACTTGTTTAAGGGATCTAGACAGATTACAATTAGAAGAGGGGCTATCTCAGTGGAAAATTCAGTATAAATAAAAGGCACTGGAGCTTTGTTCAGTTTTAATGATTTCAGCTGTTTCTCAACACAACTGACACTAATACTTATTTCCTTCATCTTTTCAGTGGTATGAGGATTAAATTGGGGCAATTCTTCTGGGTTTTCCTTTGCAAATGAACATTTGAAAATGGAGTTAAGCATTTCAGGTTTTGCTTTGCTATGCTCAGTTTTAGTTCCTGTCTCATTTTCTAGGGACTGGTGCCACTGACAGCCTTTACATATCACTAGAACTTATTGAGGTTTTGCAAAAGATCATTTGACAATATTATGCTATGGTAGTCCATGAAGGCTTCATGCATTGCTCTTTTGAAAGCCAAATGTGTTCCATTCAGCATCCCTCTATCTATAGCCCCGTGTTTTGTTTTACACCTATTATGCAGTAGTCTCTGTTTCTTTAGAAGTTTCTTTGCAGTAACGGTATACCATGGTGTGTTTCCCATTATGAACTATTCTACTGGGGACATTTCTGTCCAGTGCATGATCTAGTACTGTTTTAAACTTGCCCCATTGTACCTCTACATGCACCTGCCCTTTGCTGAAAGTTTCAAGATTCGCATTGAGATACGATGGTACTGATTTTTTAACTATTTAATGAACATTTATGTCTTTATGCTTGTTTTAGTTGTCCTTTGTACTTTGGTAATCATTGTTGCCACAACCACATCATGGTCACTGATACCAGTTTTGATGTGGACATCCTCAAAAATGTCAGGTCTATTTGTTGCCATTAAATCCAATATATTTGCATCATGAGTGGAGTTCCAAACTATCTGTCCTATGTAGTTTTCAGATAAGGCATTTAGTAACATTCCACAGTATGTCTTATCAGGTCAATCACTAAGGAAATTGTAATTTTCCCAGTTAACTGTTGGATGATTAAAATCTCCACTGATGATTGCAGAACTTACGTACAAGTGAACTGAGGTTTTCTCTATAGTTTTGGTTGCATCAGGAGATGAGTTTGGTAGGCAATAAAAGGCTCGAACTATCATTTTATGTCCATGCTTGATATTGAGTCTTCTCCACACATTATCATATGCTGCTTCAATTTCTATCTTGGTGGATTTGAGTTTCTTGTCTACTGTGATGAATATACCAATTCCATTTCTATCATTTTGATATATACTTAAATGTTCCCCAAAAACCTCACTACTATCAATGTCAGATTTCAACCAGCTTTCTGTACCTAATATTATGTGAGCTTCACTGCTTTTCATGAGCAAACTCTTGCTCTTTGTTGCAAATGCTGTGGGAGTTAACTGTTAGGATTTTAGTACTCAGAACTGTGGGAGGCATTTCTGTTAGTGTTACTCTGGTACTTCTGGGCTTCCAATTCCAATTGTTATCTGGATTGGATGGAGTGTCACCTAATCTAAAAAAACTTTATGTGCACCCCTCCCATAGTCAGCTACCTAAGTAGCAGCCTCTGATGTGTAGTGCACACCTGGCACATTTAAAGGGACCATACAGAGCTCTATCCTATTGTGGAAGTCCAGCGAGTTGCAGCTTGTCTTATCACAGAATGTTCACAGCCTCGGGTTAAGTCTGTCCACTTCATTCAGAACCAAAGGGCAACAATGAGTTCCCAGGATAATGCTTAAAATTGTGAGCTTCATTGAAACTCCATGCAAAAGGCTGGTCTACATCTGCATCGATACTTTGCAAGCCACTGTTTGGTGCAAGGTGGAGGGTACCCTGTACCACTACTAGTCTTTTCCATTCTTGTTCCACTTGGAAATAGAGCAAGCGAAAAATGACTATCTATATGCCTCCATATGGGCTCCAATTTCTCGTATCTTTTCTTCATGGTCCTTATGTGCAAGCTATGTTGCCAACAGTAGAAGCATTCAGCAGTCAGCTTTGAATGCCGGTTCTCTAAATTTACTCAGTAATGTTTCTTGAAAAGAACATCACCTTCTCTCCAGGGATTCCCTTTTGAGTTCCAAAAGGTTCTCCATAACACTCATGTGTTATTCGAATGTACTGGTAACAAATCTTTTCAACCATCTCTGCCAGTCACTGAAATGACTCAAGTATGACTTTGGAGCCCATATTACAGGCATCATATGTTCAAACATACACCATAGTCTTCAGTTGGTTGCACCCTGTTCCCTCAATGGCTGCTGGAATAGCCTCTTCAACATGTTGAATGAGGCTCCAGGCATACACACTGAGTGCACCTAGTGTCCTTTCCAGTCCCTTGCTTCCATTTCCCAAAGGGGTACCACCATTTGCCATGTGTTTGAAATGCTGAAGATTAATAGACCCCTACACTTTTGTGTTGCCTCCTCTTCACACTAGAAAAAAAACAGGTTCCCTCAAAACAGGTGAAAGACAGCAACTCAAATTTGTTGATTAGAAGGACTGATACAACATCCTGAGTCCTTCGTGCTCCCAATCTACCATTGACATGCCACTCACAGTCAAGTGGACTATTAATTGCAGAGCCTGTACTTTCTGCAGAGGAGACAGGATCCGCAGGAGAGGACAGAACTTGGGGTACCTCTGATATCAGTGTCACAGGTATATGACTCTTGAATGCTCTTCCAATGCCTGATTCACAGCAGCTGCCAGTTGTCAGGGCAATTTCCAGCTTTTTATGAACATCAAGCAACTCATCCCATGTTCAAGCACAGCAGTCACAGTGGGGCTGCATTTTGGCTGGAGCAATGTATTACAAGGCAGTGAACAAATAACTTTAAATTAAGCCTGTTCATTATCTTCTTAATTGTTGAGCTAAAAGTTGCTAATTCCCTATAAGAATTGGAGCAGTTACATGAAACGAGATTTCTTCAGTAGCTTATAAACACAAGCTTTGCATATATTGCTCATTCAGGTCTTAATACTCCCTAGAATATTCACTGTCCTCCATTACTGCTTTATATCGAAATACTAAGCTTAGGATCCTCTACCATCCATATCATTTTATGCTAAAACTTTTGGACACCTTGTATATGTACAAATTATGTGCTGTTATTATGTTAAGAGAGACAAAGTGGCATCAGCTAGACTTTTTGGGTGCTAATCCTAATACTATATGCATTTACTTTCATTTACATCATCTCAGAATCATCTTGCTTTCAGACAGACATCCTTTCACTGTTTATTTACTATGTTTATCACTATTGTGATTTTAGTCATTTAGTAGACAACAACTCTATATTCATATTACATTTTAGAATGCCTTCAGTTGTAATTCCAGTAATCTTTTCATTTTCAACACTAACTGTGTATGAACAATTACAGTTCAGTCACTGTAATAGAAAATCCTGATTATGATACAAAACATGAAAATTAACCATTCACAGAGTAGAGAAAGAAATGAGCTGTGTACAGACTCATGACAAGACCATTAGATCTCAACTTTCAACCTTGCAGTTTTCTGCAGAGCATGGACACACACACACACACACACACACACACACACACACACACACACACACACACATATACAGAGAGAGAGAGAGAGAGAAATTTATGACTAATAGTGCAGTTACTATAGACTTTCACTCAATACTCTAAGGCAGTATAATTTTAAGACCGACATCGAGGGTTTCTTAAGTGCCGTTTAATGGTTTATATATGTACAGAGTATATATACAAAATAATAAAAATCTTGTATTTTTCAGCTCCAGAAGTGCTGCTGAATAAAGGATTTGGACCACCTTCTGACATCTGGAGCCTTGGTGTGATTATGTACATCATGTAGGTCATTTGCCTTTATATGCTTCAAGAACTAATTTACTGAGTATTTTGCACTTTTATTTGTCAATTCTGTTAGCATCTGTGTCTTTTTGGAATATGAATTTAGCTGCACTGTATGCTTTGTGTGATTTCCAGATCAACAAAGTCTATAATCAAGGCAAAGTTTAGTTGTTCAGCACTTTGCCTTGTAGTTCCCATGGTGAGAATATTCCCCTTTTCATTTGGCAAATAAGGTGCTTGAATTTATTTTGATAGTTGTAGGATGTTTAAAGACCAATCCCACAAAATTTTCTGCTTCTTGTTATGGCAGTGTGTTTTGCTTCAGACAGTAAGACATTATTTGCACCTGCCTCAAGTTGTTGTCAGAAGTTTTCCATTCACTGGCTGATTTTAAGTTTTGAAAGCTGACCTACTGTATTAATAATGCTTCAGGAGACTCCCTTCAGCTGTCACTTTATGGACAGTCTCTTTCTTCACACCTTCTCCAGTTGCTGTGGGACAGAACTTTTCGATTGTCTCCAGAGACCACACTTTAAAAATATTTTGAAAGAGTGTACCAGGCAAAAGTCCTAAAGAAAGAACTTGAGGTATATGAGGGAAACAGATATCCAAATACACTGCATGAGCTGTACAATACTAATCACATTGAAATCAATGACTGGATGGATAGAACACTCCGGGATGGGCTCACTCAACCATATCTGCCTCACTAGAGTGAAGAGTAGATCATGGTGGTGATGATGAGGAGGAGGATGACAATTTATGATGATTCGTTCCTTCTATATCTATTCTTGTACCTTACAAACAACTGTGAAGTACATGGAAAAGGGTGCCTCCCATTAGACCACTTATTAAAGCTTTTTTCCATGCCATTCAATTACAGAGCACAGGAAGAACAACTGCTTAAAAGCATCTGTGTGCACTTTAATTAGTCTAACATTGTGTTTATGATCCCTACAGGACTGATACATAGGAGTCTGGTCCCAAAAGTTATCAAAGTGTTGCCTTAACTAACTGTGTAGTAAAGATCCTGTAGCACATGGTAAACTGCACCTTGTTTACGCCCTTGAGACCATGGAACTTTTTTGGCATTCTCAGTTTAATGACAGGAGGTATTGATCCATTGTTGACAACTTGACATTGCTGCAGATGGCTATATCACAGTCTTTCCTGTGGAGACTGCACCTAGTGGGCATATTTTTTGATATAGACAAGTTTTATGAAATACTTGGATGCACAAATATTCTCATACAGCTCCATCAATGGGGCTTCTTTGCAAGATTGCCTGTACTCATACAGTTTTTCCTATCACAGTGGTTTTTTAGATGCCAAATTGTCGAAGCTCTGTCTGACAGATTTTATCAGGAGAATAGCGTGCCTCAACACAGTAGTTTAAGTGCACCTCTGTTCTCAGTTACTATTAATGGTATAACCTATATGGTATGGAACTCAGTGGGGTGTTCTTTATTTGTGGATGACTTTGCATTCTTTCTTTCCTCTATCAACCCAGTAACAGCAACTCACCAATTGCAACTTGAAGGTTGTAAGAATAGGTGACTTGGCTCATACTGATTTCATATTTTCTACAGTTTAGTGTGTTTGTGTGGAGTTTAACCATTCTTGTTGTCATTTCAATGTATCAGGCCTGCAAATGAAGGACACTAATTTAATTTTTTTTTAATCTGAGGTTTCTGGGCCTCATATTTCATTCAAAATTGTCGTCTTTAGTCGCAGGTCCTGGGGAGTAAACATGGCACATCTGCTCCAGTTTGTAAAGGTTTTGTATGGCCCTGGATGCACTTATGGAGGTATGCTTTATGGATCAGCAAGACCTAGTTACCTCAAGATTGTTGATGCTATCCTCCATGAGAATATTAGTCTGGCCACAGGTGCTTATAAGACCAGCCCTATATGCAGCCTCCATGATGAGGCTGAGGAGTTACCACTTGCCATCCAGTGACAGCTCCTTATGGTGAACAAGTCTTAAGATTTCTCTGCTGTTCCAGATTCACCAGCTCATCAAACTGTTTCTCAGCATTCCATGAAAGCAGTTTTCACAACTACTTCAAGAACAACATAGCCTTTTTGAATCTGTACAATGCATAGCATTGCAACACTTAATGTGGGTCAAATAAGAACCCTGACCTAGGAATGGAGCCGATTGTCACCTTGGTGACTAAAGATGCCAGAATAGTTTTAAACTTAGTAAGATACAGGACAGTTGGTACTCTTGCTTGTGTTTTTAATTCAAAGCTTAATAAAAGTTTATGTAAACACAACAACTATGTAGCTGTAGTGACAAATTGGTCAGTAGGGGAGACTCATGTGGCTATTTAGTCGTTTTCCTTGAATACATCATAAAGATTCATTTTCCAAATGAATTTACTATATACAAAGAGTATTCAGTAAGTAATGCACCACTTTTTTCTGAAAGCAGGTTGGTTTATTCAGGGTTCCAATACACAATATTATTTCCCATTCTTTTGGCTACAAAACCCTATTTTTCTACATAATTTCTGTTCAGTGCTCTGGCCTTTGCCACCTGACTGGGATAGCCTGTGGTGCATGGTATCACTCCGCTGGGCAGGGTTTGAGCCAATGTCTTGCTGCATCAATAAACTCCTCATTGTCAACAAACTGCTTCATATGGAGGGCATCCTTCACTGGGCCAAACATGTGGAAGTCAAAAGGTGCAAGATCTGGGCTGTAGGGCGGATGAGGAAAAACAGTCTAATGAAGTTTTGTGAGCTATTCGTGGGTGTGAATACTTGTTTCAGGCCTTGTACTGTCACAGAGATGGAGAAGTTCATTTGCCTTTTTTGCATACGACATGAACGTATCCTCATGCTCCAAAAATGCAGGAGTCACCACTGTTTGCAGCTGGCAGGCACATGGGAGATCAGACAGGTTTGTGTGAACTTGTTGCTGTGATGACAGATGCCTTGGCCAATGACTCACCATGCTTTTGTTCACGGCAAGGGCTCTGTAGAGATTCTACAAGTGCCTACAAATATCTGTGATCCTCTAATTTTCTGCCAAAAGAAATTCAATGACAGCTCTTTGCTTGAAATGCACCTCTACCAGAGACACCGTTTTGAAGGCTGGGGATAGTGCTCCCACCTATCACAACTTCATGAAACTACAGAGGCTGAAGCAGGAAAACTCCACAAAGTCACACATCAAATTATACATATTTTCAACTGAAATTAGCTGAAAAAAAAGTGCTGCATTACTTACTTAATAAATCTCACATGTTGCAGAGTTTTATGTGATCTTGCGGACACTGAAGGTGAGACTGTAGCTAAATACTGATTCTGATCATATCTAGGAGGCAGTGTACAAAGACTAAAGATAATACAAACCTCAAAAAGGGCTAAACATACAACAGACAACATTTATTTATACAGGAATTCCACAGAATAACATATTAGGATAATATTGTTCCTCCTATACATGAATGACTTTTCCAGTGGTGTTAGTCAAGGGAAAAATTCAGTGTGCTGATGATAAAAATATCAGTCACTAAAAAACAGGATAACTCCTTGAAAAGAAATCAAATGAATTCTTGGAGGAAGTTTATAGTTGGTCAGTATGCTGCAAAGTGAGACAGTATAAAGAAAACAGATGCCATGAAGTTAAGATTCTAGAGGGAAAATGACTGTTAAATTAAATGATACCTCTATACACTGTGTAAGAGACACATAATTTCTAGGAATGAATACTGATTCTTTGCTGAAGTAATGTGAGCACACCAAGATACTTGCAAACAATATGTCAACAACATGTTACACCCATAGAGTCCTATCATCTGTGTGGCACAGCCAGTGTCTTATAGTTAAAACTGTTCATGTATACACTCATTTGTTAGCTATGGAATTGTTTTCTGTGTTACAACTTCTACTGATGAATAAAACTGCAAAATAAATCAACCAAGATGATTAAAGATATTACTAAAAGAAAACGTTACTCACAAAGCCATGGAATGTACAATACTAATATTCATCCACTCTCTGAGTTCAATATCTCACTTATAGATAAATGCTGGATCAATTTTGAGGCTTGTAAACTGTGAAATTCCAGAACATAAACAGGAAAATCAAACTTCATCACTATGGTCCTGAGGTAAGCCGATATGATGTGTAGTGTTACATTGTGAAACAATGTGCGTATTTTGTTCACAGTGATTAAGAGTGAGAAATGAATGAAAAATTTAGTACTAGTCTTTCACATTATTAAATAATTTCTTTATAAAACGGCTCTGAGCACTATGCGACTTAACTTCTGAGGTCATCAGTCACCTAGAACTTAGAACTAATTAAACCTAACTAACCTAAGGACATCACACACATCCATGCCCGAGGCAGGATTCGAACCTGCGACTGTAGCGGTCACGCGGTTCCAGACTGAAGCGCCTTTAACCGCACGGCCACACCGGCCGGCAATTTCTTTATAAAACAGTATTGTACACTGCAGATAAACCGAATGAGATAGCACTGTTTTAAACATGCTAGCTGTATATTCAAGAGTGTGGATGTTCCAGTCTTCACCCACCCAACCTGATTAAGGTTTTCCATGAATGCTATTTTAGTTGTTCTTAAATTTTAATACCATGACATTTTCAGTCTCCTTGTAAATGTAATCCATGGATGAATAGAGTTACTACCAAACAATGAAAAGCCCAGGTGGAATAATGACAATGTTATGAAAATGACATATTGATACTCACCACACAAATGAGGCACTGAGTCACAGACAGGCACAATGAATGACTGCTAAGCATTTAAGCTTTCAGCCAAAAGACCTTCTTCAGAAATATCCCTGAAGAATTCATTTTGGCCGAAAGCTTGAATATATAGCTGTCTTTTCATTTTGCCTGTTTGCAACTCAACATCTCCTGTATGTGGTGAGTAGCAATCTACCCTTCTCATGCTACTGTTGTTTGAACTGCAAGTACTACTGCTATTACTACTACTACTGCTGTAACATTACGAGTCAAGACAGCTGTAATGGAACTTGAATAGCGTAAAGTTGTCATTAAAAATGCACGCCACGCGATTTGTTATGATTTGGTCGGTCATAATAGTAGTAACATGCTTTTGAATACAATTAAAATATAACGGCGATACCTGTTTAGCGTTATTGGAAATAATATGTAATAAATTAATGATTAAGGTAGCCGATCCTATAAGAAGAGGTAAAATTGGGCATATTAAGGTGCTTTGCTTTATATCGACTAAGCCAATGATACGGCGTCTTTTTTTTCCGTTTACTCTTAGAAAAAAAAGAAGAAAACCCGTAACGAAGTGCTAGTTGTGCGTTGTGAAAAATATAGGGGCGAATTTTAAATAGTTACAGTGTATAATCAGACAAACAAATGGACATTCAGTTACGCGAAATAGCAGACAGTGTAGTGTGGTCATTAAATTGAGTACACCTACAGGGCGGTCAATTCCAGGATAAGTCTATTCGCGTCTCACGAGGCACGCAGTATTGAGACCGGTTTTTTTTATTATATCACGGAGAGCGGGCTTCAATTTATAAAAAGGAGAAAAGCTGTATCATTATCATTGACTGTTGGTGTTATGCAACCAAAACTGTTCATCAAAGGGTTTCGGTGAATGAGTGGTGAATGCAAAATGAAACTGTGAACGAAGTTATGTTAAATAAAGCAGAAGAGACAAGACAGTTTGGTCGTATCTGTTATTATTCCATAAACTGTAACATGTACTCTCGTTGTACGAAGCCTTTATAGACGATCGTATGACAATTTGCTTTGAAGGGATCTCGTTACGAGTTAAGTTTTGGGGACCTGGTCAACAGGGGATAGTTCGTAGATCTTAACTACTGCAGCTATTCTGGAATCAGGTGCTACCGTGACCGTTCTGTGTTGTCTATGGCTTAAGGTCATCATATCTCATCCTCTAAGATCGACGCGCCTTTCCTCTTGGTATAACGGTGTCTCACGGTAACCACGACAACGCCGACGGCGAAGGAAGATACGGTAGACTGCTACTACTACTATTACTACAGATGTGGCTGTCAATGCCATCAGTTAGGTCATTGTACTGTCTCCCTACAAGCTATACACATGTAAAAATCCTGAATGCTTGGTGCTTCACAGTTTTCAGGTATTTATTAAGGGACATCATCTATACACCATGAGTTGCACTATAAATGTTTATTTGGTAAAACCAATTTTCAGGTTTATAACTGATCATCAGTAGATACTATGTATCTCTAAAGCAGTGACATGCATATCCCTTAACATGATAGGATCCAAAATCTGTCCTATTATGTAGTACACAGGCTGATATCAGTAAAATACAAGACAGCTTGTATACTATGTGACAGGATGGATTTCAGATTCCATCACATTAAGTGGCATGTGTGTTGCTGCTATAGAGGTACATAATATGCCCCTGATGATGGGTTACAAACCCCAAAACTAGTTTTGGCTCTATTGAGGTAAAGAGTCATGCATCAGTAGGAAAAAGAGTGGCTAAAGGGGACAAACAATAAGTTGTGGTTAGGAAAACCAACTACTAGTCAGTAATGGGGTGCCGCCTTCTGGTCCCTGAGATGACATGAAGTCCTTCTCATTCATCTTCAGACAGGATACTGTCTGATGACACATGGCTTCCTGCTATGGTGAGAGGGCCTTCTGCTGTATGGTTGCTGTGTTGTACAGATTACAGTATTCCACATTTTAACGGAACATATTTTATATTCAGACATGAGGGCAAAGATTAGCATATGACCTGATCTGTTTTATGTTTTAGTTAACAATGAGAAAAATGTGATACAACTTTTAAGATTTTGTGATATGTCTGACTTGCTCCCTAAACTGTTAGAAAGTAAGTTTTAATGCATTACCATTGTCACTAGTTCATCCCATTTTTTAAATTTTTTTGGTAAGTTATCAGCCAGACACATTCCTGATATTTTTTGAACCTTTATCCTATGTTTTAGTTGGGATTTTAATTGCACATTTTAATATTGACAACACTGCACAGTTTACTCTTTTCATGCCTGGGTATGCCTTGTTAGGTGTGAGTGAAAATGGGAGAGAGTTTTGTAATTTTAAGTATTGACTTTCTTCCTACTTTTATTATCTTAATTTTAGCATGAATAAGCACAAATAATTAATAGCAATTTAATAATAGTAAATTATTAATACATTTGTCACTGAAAATGAAATGAAATTTGTCACTATTATGTTATAACTGTGCTTCACAATGAACTAAGGTGTAAACTGGCTAGTAGCACTGAATAAAGTATTGTATGCATTTCAACTGAGCAGCCAGTGTGGAAATTGTTTTGTTTTTCTTTGAATTTATTGAGTGTAATGTCTGAGAAGAAGTGTTATTAGGCCACTGTGTGCTGCAATCAGAGCTTCTAATCATGGAATGAAAGAGATTCAGAAATCTTCGTAATGAATGTCCCTTCAGGTGAAAGCATCAACAGAGGCTGTTGAAGGATACTGATGCACAAATTGTTAACCAACAATATCACATAAATGTGTAATGGGCAGTCAGGTGTACATGTTGGTCAGAGAAGGAGCAGTACTTATTGTTATTTACAAAAGCCTTACATAAGCCTCACCATATGATGTTGGGCAGTCTCCTGTTGAAATGTGACATGTGGAATTGTCTGAAGGAGGGATATTACCTCATTCTCTCAAATATCCCTTATGTAGAAGTTACTATTCAGACTCTCCTGAATATGTAGGTGTTGAGATCACATGTTGTAACCAACAACTGGAGTTTGTCTGCCATACAGCTCAACATTGAAGACTACCAGATTATGGTCACCATGTTAGCTTCTAATATGTATGTGATGATATCAGCAGGACACCTTGAAGCAGTACTCATCCTAACACACTTCATTTTGCAGCCCAGTATACCACTGATTCAGCCACATTTCTGTCATAGTCTGAGGCATTTGTGTTTCCTGGACAGTGGAAGCTAAGCCAATGGCTTGCCTCCAGTCTGGCCTACATTAGATGCATTCACACTGATGATTCAGAAAGGTCCACACCTGTTGCAGCTTTCCATCACAATGAATCAAGCCTTATTGTTTATTAAGGTTTTCAGTACAAGACAGAGCTTAGCTGGTGCTTATTTTAGCAAATAGCATAATCTATCTCCCACTTGTCATGTTTGACCCTGACCCTACACAGATTCCACACACACATCACTGTCATAATAAAATGCCCAGTATGAGACATAATGCCATGATATGACAAATCAGCTTCCCAGAGACCAGTCATTATGCTCATTGCAAAATCTCTGACAAACTGTTACTGTGTCAATATTAGAGAGACATTCTGGTAGTAATTTACAGATTGTCACTTTCTTTGAGGCCTCTTCATTATCTGAGCTTGGTCTAATGCTCCAAGTAGTTCTACATGAATACCCTCTCTATCCAGTCTTAGTCACTAACATTATCTTAAGTACACTTCTATGTTCATCTCATTATATTTCAGTGTTAACTTAATCTGGGGCTTTTTTCACAAAAAGGTGTAGTTTGTGTTTGTCACCCAGCTGAGTACAGTTTTTATTTATGTTACAGTTTTGTGTATGTACATTGTATATTATAAACTTATTGCTACCAGCACTTCAGTTTTATTTCTTTAAAATTAAAAATTTTCAGAACCGTTTTTAAATAGTCTCACATGAGACAATACAATTCATAATATTGGTGGCAGGTAATATTTTGATAAGGTAATCAGTGACAATAAGACTTTTGTGGGAAATATAAATGATGCCTTCATCCATTATTGTGTGTTTTTATTTTTCACAGGCTTTGTGGTTTTGAACCATACTGGAATGATAGCAGTGAAGCTGAAAGAGACAGCTACATGTTTGAGCCCCCAAACTTTACTTCTCCATTATGGGAAGAAGTGTCTGACAGTGCCAAAGAGCTTATTACACAGGTACTGACAATAATATTAAAAAAGTATTTTACCTAATTCAGTAATGATTTGATTATTGTTCAGCTGCATTTATCAATTAATTTATGACAATGTTCACATTTCAGAAGTAATGATCTGACATTGATTTTCAGTGTAAAGTATAATATGTAGGAATGGAGGAGCAAAGATGTTTTATCTTTTGAGAGATAGCTGGTAAGTTCCAAAGAGCATTAGCTTTATTTTCACCAAACCACCATCATAGCTTCATGCTTACTCTACAAGCCACCACACACATCATAATGGACAGTACTATGTAGCATTACCAATCTTCTCTTTTCTGAATCAGAAATGGAGCAAGAGAAAACTGAGTCTCTATACACCTACATATGAGAACAATTTCCTCTTATCTTTTCTGGCTGAAGTCAACCATTTACCTTCCCTACTACCACCCTTATGTGTTCACTTCATTTTGTATTACTTTGCAACATTATGCATACATATTTAATGAAAAGAACTGTGTCAAGCAGCACACCCCAATATGGTACAGAGACATTACAGAATTGTTTTTCCTACTCATCTACACTAACTTACATTTCTCTACATTTAGACCAGGCTGCCTTTTGTCAAACAGAAATTCTGTCTAAGTCATCCTGTATCCTCCTACAGTCACTCAATGATGACACTTTCCTGTATATTATAGCATCACCAGCAAACAATCACAGCTTGCTGATCACCCTATCAGACAGACTGTTTATGTAAATAGAAAACAAGAGCAGTCCTATCACACTTCCATGGGTCTCTAATTATGATACTTTTGTCTCTGACAAACACTCACTGTCCAAGACAACATACTGTGTTCTGTTGCTTAAGACGTCTTCAAGCCACTCATTTATCTGGGAACCTACTCCATGTGGTCAGATCTGCATTAACTTTTTTCGATGTGGTGCAGTGTCAGTTGCTTTCCAGGAATCTAGGAATACTGATTCTGCATGTTGCCCTTGATGCATATTTCACAGGTTATAATGTGAGAAAAGGACAAGCTGAATTCTGCAAAAAATTTCTAAATCTTTGTTGATGCATGGACAGAAACTTTTCTGTCTCAAGGAAATTTATTATATTTGAACTTAGAATATGCTCACTAATTCTGCAGCAAATCATTGTTAAGAACATTGAGCTGTAATTTTGTGCTTCTGTTCCTTTACCCTTCTCATATGTAGGAGTCACCTGCACTTTTTTCCAATCATTGGGACTTTGTACTGGAGAAGAAGTTCTCAATAAAGACAAGCTAAGTAAGGAGCCGATGCCAAAGAGTACTCTCTGTAAAACCAAATTGGGATGCTGATCCAGATCTGGCAACTTATTTGTTTTCAACTCTTTCAATTGCTTCTCAGTGCCAGGGATATCTGTTTCTATGTCCTCCATACAGTAAACTGTGTGCCAGTCAGATCCTTCTGCATGACTGATTTTTCAAACATGAAATTTAAAACTTCATTTTTCCTTTTGCTGTCCTGTATTGGCACACCAGATTGGTCAATGAATGACTGTATAGAAACCTACAATGCACTTAGTGATTTTACATAGGACCAGAATTTTCTGAGGTTCTCAGCAAGATGTTTCACTGAGGTATGAAGGTGGAAGTTTTATGCTTCATGTGTGGTCATTTTGTGCATACACAAATTCTACTAATTTTTGCCTGTCATTATTTGCACATCATTTTTTGAACTGAGAGTGCAAGATTCTAAGCTCTACAGCATTTTTCTGAAATTTATCAGTAAACCACAGTGAGTCTTTTCCATTATTAATTCACCTGCTTGACACATGCTTCTCCAGAGTGCAATTTGCAGTCAGTTTAAACTTTCTGCATCTACATCAATACTCCACAAGCCACCTGACGGTGTGGGCCAAGGATACCTTGAATACCTCTATCGGTTCTCCCTTCTATTCCAGTCTCGTATTGTTCATGGAAAGAAAGATTGTTGGTATGCCTCTGTGTGGGCTCTAAACTCTCTGACTTTATCCTCATGGTGGCTTTGAAAGACATACGTTGGAGGGAGCAATATACTGCTTGAGTCCTCGGTGAAGGTATGTTCTCAAAACTTCAACAAAAACCCGTACCAAGCTACTGAGTGTCTGTCTTGCAGAGTCTTCCACTGGAGTTTACCTATCATCTCTGTAATGCTTTTGTGATTACTAAATGATCCTGTAATGAAGCGTGCTGCTCCATCTCTTCTACCAAAATGTAGACTTTCACGGCCAGAAATATCATGTCCATTATAATTATCTGGGCTATTATGCCATGGTCGGTTGACGAATTCTGTGTCGATTCCCAACTTTTCGTCTCCGACTGCGGGAGACATCTTCAAGGGGGTCCGTAGCTCAATGGAAGGTCCAACACACCCACTGGCTCGCTACTGACAACAGTCAGTGGACATCTATCTCTTCTGTCAACCCTATCTGGTACTGAGCCCACACTGGTAAGCAATATTCAAGCACTGGGCAAACAATGGTCATACGACACTCCTATGTGGCACACCTGAAATCACTCTTACTTCAGAAGACTTCTCTCCATTGAGAATGGCATGCTGCATTCAATTATCTAGGAACTCTTCAATCTAATCACACAACTGGTGTGTGTCCAATGCTCTTACCTTGTTCATTAAATGACTGTGGGGAACTGTATCAAATGCCTTGTGGAAGTCAAGAAACATGGCATCAACCTGGGAACCCGTGTCTTTGGCCCTCTGAGTCTCATGGACGAATAGCATGAGCTGGGTTTCACACGATCGTCTTTTTTGAAACCCAAACTGATTCCTACAGAGTAGATTTCCAGTCTTCAGAAAAGTCATTATACTCAAACATAATACATGTCCCAAAACCTCTACAACTGATTGATGTTAGAGATATAGGTCTATAGTTCTGCACATCTGTTCAACGTCCCTTCTTGAAAATGGGGATGACCTGAGCCCTTTTCCAACCTTTTGGAATGCTACACTCTTCTAGAGACCTACTGTACACCACTACACGAAAGGGAGCAAGTTCCTTCACATACTCTGTATAAAATCGAACTGGTATCCCATCAGGTCCAGTGACCTTTCCTCTTTTGAGTGATTTTAATTGTTTTTCTATCCCTCTGTAATCTATTTCGATATCTACCATTTTGTCATCTGTGTGACAATCTAGAGAAGGAACTACAGTGCAGTCTTCCTCTGTGAAACAGCTTTGGAAAGCTGCCAGCATGCCTATCTGAGTCCAGGAAGCAGTGCATTAACACTCTCGGCTACCCTGGTGGGTTACTCTGTTTCCAACATACTGGAATTAAATGATCTCCATTCATTGTCTAAGTATGATTTCAACAATACTTTAACTGCTCTTCCCAGCATAAAAACTCCCCTAGCCTTCTTGAGGGATTTATTAACTTTATTAATCGTTGTCACTGTGATAACATCATGATCTATAATGATTGGAGTGATGAATAGCATGGAGCTGTGAGCTTTCAGCCAAAGCCTTCTTCAGAAAAGAAAAAAAAATACCATACACACACACACACACACACACAAGCAAGCATACCTCACACAAGCATGTATGCATGAGGTACTCTTGCCTGTATGAATGTGTGTGTTTTCTTTTCTTTTTGGAAGAAGGCTTTGGCTAAGAGTACAATGTGTATCAGTATTTTGTTGTGTTTGTCTGAAACTTAATGGGTCATCTTCATGGTGAGTAGCAATCTATCCATTTCATAATATTGTTTTTACCCCACAGGTTTCTATCTAGGAGGATGTCATCATCATTTACCATACAGTAGAGCTGCATGCCATCAGGAAAATTTATGGCTATTGTTTCCCCTTGCTTTCAGCTGTTTGCAGTACCAACAGAGGAACTCCATATTGACTAGTGTTACAAGACCATATCAGTTAATTATCCAGACTATTGTCTCTGTAAATACTCAAAAGGCTGCTGCTCCCCTTTAAGAACCTTTGTTTTGTCTGGCCATTCCACAGATATCCCTCTGTTGTAGTTGCACCTACAACATGGCTAACTATATCATTAAGGAACACAAGTCACCTCACCAAGGCAAGATTCACAGTATGGGGAATGCGAACTTGATGTTTAAGAACTTATATACCATCACAGTTTATACACTGTTATTGACTAAAATGAATTCCCTGCAAATAAGTCCTTCCTTCATCTCTCAGTTGCAGCCTATGCTCCTTTCTTTTCTGTTAGTAAGATACTTCCATGAATTCCAGGTGGCAGGATAAGACATAATTTTGGATGAACTGTGAAATTTGCAACCACAAAGCTGGTTCAAATGGCTCTGAGCACTATAGGACTTAACATCTGAGGTCATCAGTCCCCTAGAACTTAGAACTACTTAAACCTAACTAACCTAAGGACATCACACACATTCATGTCCGAGGCAGGATTCGAACCTGCGACCGTAGCGGTCATGCGGTTCCAGACTGAAGCGCCTAGAACCGCTCGGCCACAACGGCCGGCTCCACAAAGCTGGAAGTAAACATAATTTCCACACAGATTCTGTGTGCTAGTTTAGAATTTAGACTGGAGTTTTATATCTAGTGTAAAAACCTTTAACAGGTTGCTAGCAGATATTGGATAAGAAATTTGATTTTCTAGATATTCAACAATACAGTAAAGACTACTATTTAACCAACATTAATACTTGGTAAAAAAGCATTAAAAACAAGTTGCATATGTGGAAGAGATGTAGAGATACAAGAAGGCTCCAAAATGATTAACGTAATGATAAGACAAAGATTCCAAAACCAGATTTAAAACTACAAAACATTTCCAGTGGCAGATGTAGATTCTGATGATAATTCTTTGAATATGAATTGCATATTAAAACTGAAGAAATAGCAGAAAAATAGTAAATTAAGAAGGTAGGACCTGGGCAAGTTGAAAGAACTGGAGGTTGTTGAGAGTTTCAACAATGTTATTTAGGCAATAATTGATTGTATGTGTAAGGAACACAATAGAAGACAAAGGTGTAAACCTGAGAGATGAAATAGTAGAGACAGCAGAGGACCAAAAAGGCAAAATGACAAAGCCCAGTAGAAATCATTTGACAATGCAAAAATGTTGAACATAATAGATGAAAGGAAAAAATATGAAACTGCAGTTTATAAAGTAGGCAAAATGAAATACAGATCTCTAAAAACTGTGACTGATAGGAACTGCAAAATGGCAAACCTCTGGGAAAAAGGAAACAGTTGTATCAATATAGAGAGCTCAGACGGAAAATTATTAAGCAAAGAAGGGAAAGCTGAAAGGTGGAAGCAAGATACAGGGTGTTACAAAAAGTACCAACAAACTTCAAGTTACTGTAGAGGATGTCATGAGGAACAAACTGAGGATAGGAAACTATGTCTGGAAACATCATCCAATGATGTTACAGAGCACTGAAATTATATGTGCTGGTGCCTGCTGTTAGGCCACCTTTTGGCACCAAACATGACATTGTTCACTGACAGACCGTGCGCGAAATGTCTTGCAATGTTGTTTATTGTTCAGTGATTCCACCCTGTTGCTGCACACACTGCCAAACATGACCTCCTTCATTTCTATGACTGCTTCACAGCCAGTGCCATATGGATCCTTCCCACTGACAGAAGCTTTTTTGAATTGCGCAGGTGGGAACTTCCCTGCAATACATCATATGTTCTCATAACCCTCCTGGCTTCAACCATTGTTAGACACTGTCCTCATATATCCAACCCCTTCCCTGTTCCCATTCCAGCACTAAACAGTTGTCATTCCACCATCACACCCAGTCTTTTTACTTCTCTCTTTTCCCACTACTGCCCCCCCCCCTCCCCACCTCTACTCTGCCCAAAATCTAACCTGCAGCACTTCACTGTCTCCTCCCCCACCACATGAGCCCCCCCCCCCCCAGCCTCCTCCTTACTCCCACCTAGTTGTCACTCCCATCATGCACAGACGCTGCTGCTTGCAGTGTGGTTTCAGTTGCCTGAGACTGCAGTCATATGTGTGAGGGGTGTGTGTGTGTGGGGGGGGGGGGGGGTCTATTGTTGATGAAGGCCTTAATAACTGAAAGCTTTATTTGTGACAGTCTTTTTGTTATGTCTATCTGTGACACAGCATCTCTGCTGTATGGTGAATAGCAACTTTCCTTTCCATAAATTTGTTACAGGTTTTTTGAGGTTTTAAGGCAGTTTTTCACTGTGTTTTAAAAATTCTTCCAAACTGTGAAATGACATGGCTAAAAAAAATTACCTCAGAAGCTCTTTAAATGTAGTTTTGTTGCCTATCTCCCATTTAATTTCTTGAGGAAGAGCATTACATGTATTTATACCAGAATATTGCACTTCTTTCAAATTTTTACATTCATTGTGAAAATCATGCTTCCCCATTGAATTGTACTGGTGGTATTCACAGCTACAATGGCATAAATCAGTGTTTTTACTGATGAAACATGTAAGTGAATATATGTATTGAGATGTAGTTGTAATAACTGAAAGTTTCCATAATAGGCTTCTGCAACATGTCACTCTTACAAAAGGCTTATGAGCAATGAATATTTTCTGTGCTAGGGGTTGATTTTCCGAGAAAATGATTCCATACGACATCAATGAATGGAAGTAACCATAGTATGTTGCTTTTGCAGTGCTTAAGCTTCCATGGTCAGAGATCATTCACAGAGTAAAAATTGATAATCTTGTAAATATCTAAAATATGATGAGACCAGTTTACTCTACAGTCAGTCTTAACTCTCAGAAACTTTGTTACTTCAACTCTTTCTGTTACCTGTGTGTCATATTTTAACAGTTATTTCTTCCTCAATTTTGGCAGTTGGAAATGAACTGAATGAAGTTAGTCTTACTAAAGTTTAGTGAAAGATCATTAGCAGGAAACTGTTTGATTAAATATATAAGATTATAATTAACAGAGTCTTGAACATTTTACATTTACAACCATTAACCATTATGTTAGTGTCATGTGCAAAGATGGTAGAATTACATTAAATCATTGTAGAATGAGGTAAATCATTTATAAATATCAGGAATAGTAAAGGACCAATAATAGATCCTTGTGGCAATCCACAGTTAATGCCTCTCTATTCTGATGAAGCCATGCCACCACACAAATTGTTTAATCTATCTAAGACTACTTTCTGAGTGTGGTTTCAGTTGCCTGAGACTACAGTCATGTGTGTGAGATGCATTTGTGTGAGTGTGTATGTGTATGTGTGTCCATTGTTGACAAATGCCTTAATGCCTGAAAGCTATAATTGTGAGATTCTTTTTGTTGTGACTATCTGTGACTCAGCACGTCTGCTATATGGCAAGTAGCAACTTTCCTTCTCTAATATTGGTACATTCCATTCTGGATTTTCCATTGTTCGACTACTTTCTGTTTCCTGTCTTTCAGGTGTGACTATACTGAGATATTTGCTACACCATGTATTCATAAATGGTCTGCCTTCAATAACAGTATTTGGTAGTTCAAAGTGTTAAAGACTTTACATAAATGACAAAGTAAGCTTGTTGTCACCATTTTCTCATTTAGAGATTCCAAAACCATATTTATAAGAGCATAGATTGGTTATTCTTTCACAAGCTGCAACACTGTCATGAAAAACAGTGACCCGTATATGTAATAAGTTTCCTGTAATTTACATCTATGGTCACAAACTTTTGTTAATAGATTATTGGTTTTGGTCTTTAATGACCATCATCAGATCTGCAGCAAAAATGCTGAAGATCTGATGCTGGTCATTAAAGACCAAAACCAGTAATCTGTTAACAAAATTTTGTGACCATGGATGTAAATTAAAGGAAACTGATTGCTTATTCTGTTAAGAGACCTTTTTGGAAACCAAACTGATTTTTGCTATGAATACTGAATTTATGCAGGTGTCCTAAAATTTTAGAATACATAATTTTTTCAAGTATCTTCAAAAAAAAAAAAAAAAAAAAAAAAAAACAGTCCAGAGAGATACTGCCCTGAAATTCGTAGCATCATTTTTCTTGAACAGAGGCTTGACCAGAGCATACTTAAGTCTTTCAGAAATAATTCCTTATTGCAAAGAGGCATTGAAGATGTGATGCAGTGTATCATTTACAGAAGCACAACACTGTTTTAACAACTTGCTACAAATATTGTCTACTCCACAGGAGTTTTTATTTTTTATGGAGGCAACTGTTCTTTCAATTTCAGTTACTATATGCATTTGACTAATTCAGACACTGACAGGAAGAGCTTATTGAAGTTATCAGCTATGATTTCGGGATTTTGTACAAGATTCCCTATTTGTGTGATTCTGGAGCTGTCTACAGGTCTTTTTTTTATTCCTTCCAGTCTCCCTGATAGCTTAATGTGAAATAGTCTTCATTTTATTATTAGAGTTATCAATTTCTTTTTCATAATACTGTGCTTCTGATATTGGAACCACTTTCTTTAGGATCTTCCAATAAATTTTAAAGTAGCTAGCTATTTCTGTGTCCTTGGACACTCTAGCTGCAATATAAAGTTACCCCTTTGATTTACATGACTGTCTAATCCCACTTGTGACCTATGGCTTCTTTAAGGACAAGGAAATATTGTTCCTAACAAACTTTTTATGAAAAACTTCTTCAAAATGTGATAAGAATTCATTTATGAATATGTTAAACTAAGCATCAACATTACCTGCCCTGTTTACTAAACTCCAATCTTCATGCTGCAGTTTATGGTTAAAAATTTCCAGAGACTCCTTATTCATAAGTCTGATTGATTTCCAGGAGGATGTTGTTCTCTTGAGAGGTCTATCGTCACATAGAGGGAGGTGCTCTCCATGAATGTCTGATAGATCATTTAAGACTGGGGTGACAGTGAAGGTCTGGAACAGATTTACATCTATAAATATAGTCTGTCAGAGTTTGACAGTCAGGTGTGGAAGAGGTTATAAGATGAACATCAATGAAAGTAAAACAAGGATAATGGAATGCATTTGAGTTAAATCAGATGATACTGTAGGAATTAGATTATTAAATGAGACATTAAAAATTTTTAATGAGTTCTGCACTTTGGGCAGCAAAGTAACTGACCATATCTGAAATAGAGAGAATATGAAATGTGGACTGGCTGTAGCAGGAAAAGCGTTTCTGTAAAGAGAAGTCTGTGAACATCAAATATAAATTTAACTTATATGAAAGTATTTGTCTAGAGTGTAGCCTTGTACTGAATGAAACATGAATGATAAACAGTTCAGTTCAGATGAATCTTTTGAAACATGGTGTTACAGAAGAATACTAAAGATTATGTCTGTAGATTGATTACTAATGAGGAGGTACTGAATCAAATGGGGAAAAAAGAAATTAATTGCATAACTTGACTAAAAGAAGGGACTGGTTAATAGGACACATCCTGAAGCATGAAGGAATCATCAATTTCATACTGGAGGAAAGTATGAGGAGTAAAACCTGAAGAGAGAGACCAATGGATGAGTACAGTAATGAGTTTCAAAGTGTTGTATTTTGAAGTAGTTCTTGAAACATGAAGAGGCTTGTGCAAGATAGAGTAGAGTGAAGAGCAGCTGAGTTTTCTGTAACACCATGTTTTAAAAGGTACTATTCTCTTCTTCTCTGAATTCTTTACCTTTTATGTTTCACTTCCACACAAGGCTATGCTCCAGGCAAATATTTTCATAAAAGATTTGCTAATAATTAAATTTATATTTGATGTTAACAAATTTCTCCTTTTCAGAAATGCTTTTCCTGCTACACCCATAACAACAACAACCATCAAGTAAAACAAAAATTTCTAACATACTTAGTAAAAATCTGTTCTAAGTTGTTCATGATGTAAATGTGTCTCAGCATACTTGGTGTCTTCAGTTTAAAAAATAATGATGAAACTGGGTTACACTGGTCTGAAAGAAACATTTCAGAAGAACATGAAATATAAACATGACTCAACAATTATGATTAAAACACATACTGATGTCACAATATATGTTGCAGCTTCTTCATGTGGATCCATCGAGTCGTCTCTCAGCAGAAGAAGCACTTAATCATCCTTGGGTGCAAGGCGAATCTGGTGGTTGCAAGCATCTAATCAGCACAGTGAAGCGACTGCAGGAGTTCAATGCCAAGAGAAAATTTAGGGTAACATTATTTATCAAAAACTTCATGTACATCAAATCAATGGAATGGATTCAAACCAACATTGTTAATATTCCTCTCTCCTTTTTCTTCTGCGTCTTTTACTGTAAGATTCCAGGTAACATTTCTATTCAGTTCTATAGTTGAACTATTTTCTCCAGAATTTTCTTCTGTTTCTCAGCTGAGGGAATCTCTAGCTGTAACAGGTAGTACATTTTCACCTTCTGTTCATGAGAATAGCAAGTGGCATATAGCAAGAAAAAAACTATGACCGTTCCGTCTATTGTAAAAGTAACATGTGTTATTTGTTAATACTGTATTTATTAACAGGTAGTGATTTATGTTTTATTCTGTTGTGTATATGTGATTCTTCACTTCTACCAATATTATTCTTGATGAAATAGTCAGTGACCAACAGGCACAATATTTCGGCAAGTGATCACATTGCCATCGACAGGATCACTGACGAACAGTTTGTCAGTGCATTTGATGAAGGCAATGTGGTCACCTGGCAAAAAATTGTGCCCATTGGCGCTAATGTCCAACAATTCATCTGTGAACTGTGTCATAGTTATGAGAGATATCACATAGTTTCTTAGTTAAGTATTTAGAAGTAAGTCTATAACATCCAGAACATATGCTTAATTTATTAGCTATTACTGCTGTTATTTTGTACACATACCTGTAGTAACACAGGATTTCTGTCTGAGAAAGTGGGTGGATTAACCTCCATAGGGCCTGACAGTGGTATATGAAGTATGAACATCAGTCCATCTATTGTTGTTTAGCTCCAATGTTTACAGTCACTCTTAGGAAATTATCATTAAATTTGGTGGAATATGTCACCACTTCTGTCACAGCAATTTTACAGGAATTCAGTCTCATTCGTATCACTGCTTTAATTTGTTTCTTATTCAATAATGTAGCAGATCTTTTTGGTTTATTCTTCAAGTACCTGTTAATAATTATTGATACATACTGACATTTTGGTACCCTTAAATAGGTTAAAAACAGTAATTTCAATTATTTAATATAAATTCAGAAAAAAAGGATATGTGTCATGAGATGGTAATACAGTCAACGATTCATAACAAGTTTGACGTGCAGCTGAGAATGCAACATATAAGGGAAATTAACCACCATCAGAAACTTTTATATTTTTATGGGACCTGTGCCCAACTGGTGTAGGCCGCATGATGACATCATTGTTAGCAGACAAATGATCGAATCATTCTTTGCATAGCTCAGATGAAAATCCTGCAAGATACAAATAAAATGACTGGTCCACGTATCTCAGGGATGTATAGCATAAGACGCAATTAAAAGTATTGACTGAATATAAAAAGTGTTTGTCATTAATGTCCACTAACATGGTGCCATCAATGCCTCTGTTCCAGCTGCAATCACTGCAAACACATCATACAAATTAAAAACTGTATAAAAATGGCATGGCATTTGTTAGAAATAAAAGGCAGAATAAATTTAACTTCCTATGATATTAAGAAAATCTAATTACCATGTACATAACAATCTTTACAATGAGCACAGCAGAATGGCATCTGTTCCTTTAATGGGAGCCAGACAGTGAAAGACAAAACTCACAAGGTAATAACAAAAGTCCTAAGCGCAAAAATAAAATATGAACAAAATAGTCCAGTGATTAGGTATGTTGTTTCAGGTGTTGGTACAGTCACATAAATGTGTAAATTTAAAGTAAGAGCAGAGGTGAATAATTTACAGAGTTATTTCACAAACATTTCACACATACAAAATAGGATGGAATTAAAAGTTATAATACATGGCCCCCTTGAAGGCTTGAGGTGTTGGAAGTATGGTACTTAAGATAGTAGTTACATATAATAACAACTAACAGGTCTACCATTTCATACTAATATATTTTATTGCCCTACAGGGTACAGAGTATGTTGTCACAATCATTGATCAGAGCGATCTAAGTGCAGGTCCATAGAGGTTAGTTGAGCTACCTCAGGGCAGTGAGATTGTTCTGGGCAACTCCACAGAGCTACCTCCCCAGAGACGCCCCCCCACCATAATGCAGAGTATGTGGTAGAAAGCTATGTGCACCAGTGGAATGTCAGTGTGGTGGAGCCGTAAATTGCTGAAATGTCATAATTGACAAGTTGTACTGGTGGGTGCAGTGCATAGCCAAAGCACAAAGTGAGAGGAGCTACTGAAGGCTGAGGAGAAGGGGACAGCAGTGCAGTGTAGATGATTTGATGGTCTGTGACTCGTAAGGCAGCAGGAGGTGTGACATCATCATCACAATGGAGGAGTAGGCATCATACCCGGCATGATGACAAAAGCTGGCATTGTGGTAGTAGAGGCCGCATCATCCTCAGCATCAGCTGTGAGAGCAGCATATACAGGGTTGGTGATGATGAGGGCTCCATCCGTCATGAAGCGAGATGTTAAACCTACCGTATCGATGAAGGAGGGCAGGGGTGTGGCATGTTTGATTGACCTGGAGACTATAGTGGGGCAGAGATGACTAACAGTGAGCCATGAATGGTGACATCAGTATCTTCTGGCAGAAAGTCAGTCATATTTAGTTGTACCTGTAGTAATTGTCTGTCTGCTGTGGAGTTGCCTATGCAGGGCACGCATGCAAGGAGTCAGCTCAAGTCCATGCAGGCCTCAGTCTGTTTAAGGGCACTGCAATGGTCTTTCCTAAGATGATAATGTCAAATGTGTAGGTGTCCTGCTTGACTAAGTGGTGTTGGCCACTGTAGTGGGGGTGCAAAGCCAGCTTGATGGCACCTGTGCACAGCATAGCAAGAGAGCAGGTATTTAAGTTCTTATGAACAAATGTAGGCTTTGCATGATGGGTAGGCAATGGTACACAAATGTTGCATACATGCTCATTTGCATGTTGCACTAGTTCCAAATACTTATCATCCAGTGTGTCTACACCTTGAGTGACAAATGGAGCAGCTGACCATATAGACCTCAGCAAGCAAGGCATTCAAATCTTCTTTAAAAGCAATCCTAATTCCTAGAAGTACCCATGTGGGGCATTGGTCCATGACTGTGAGTGGCAGATTAATGGTGCCCTGAGCATGTGGTGCCATCAGTTCATTAGGTCATTTGACAGGGTGGGATAAGCAGTTGTGGGGAAAATAATGGCACCCAAAAAGTTGGTGCAGTTCGTTGAACAAGAGAGACTCAAATTTTCAGCCTTTGTCTGTCATCAGCAATGTAGGACAGCTGAACCTGTCAATCCAGATGCAAACAAAGGCCTTGGCAACTGTGTCAGTTGGAATGTTTGGTAACAGGTTGGCCTCAACCCAATGTGTTGTACAATCAATTATCCCTGTGACTCAGGGAGTGGCCTGACTAAATAAATGTGAATGTGTTGAAAATCCCCCTTTTGGATGAGGGTGGGGCGGGGGGGGGGGGGGGGGGTTTGAGTGTAAAGTCCAAGCTTTGCCTGTTGAGAAATTGACAAGGGATGCAGGCCCTGGTTCATGCAGTGCAATCATGCCTAACACTGCACTGGGACAGATGAAGAGTTTCATGACTAATTTGAGGGTGGGACATACATCAAGATGTGCAAGATTGTGCAACAAGTCAAACATGTCACATCACACCAAACAGGTTTGATGGGTCCAGGCAGTGTGTGCTGTTGTAGTTGTAGCCCAGTGTTTTTTCTAGCGAGTAGTTGTTGTAGGTCAGGATCTGTGACCTGAGGATCAGTGAGTAGATCAAAGTCCAGCTGAGTAGATGTGACCAGTAAATGAAACAGGTAGTCCATGACTATATTTTCCAAACACATACATGTCTGATGTCACTGGTAAATTCGAAAACCAGGTCATAGTGGGAAGCATGACTTGGTGTGGTGTAAACACAAGGGTTTCTGATCGCATCTGTGAGAGGCTTGTGGTCAATGTAAATGATTAGAGGGCATCCTTCAGTGTCATCCTGGAAATAGTGGACTGCCTTGTAGATGGCCAGGAGCTCACTATCAAGAGTCAGCCATTTCTTCTGAGTATCGGTTTGCTTTTGAGAGAAGAAATGCAGTGTTTTGTTGCACTGGTGATCTATTCTTGCAGAACCACATCAATTGCATGATCGCTGGCATCTGCAGTGATCACAAGGTACACATCCCACAACAGAAGGGCAAGGATGACAGCCTTTGTGAGATTAGATTTAATCTTTCAAGCATACACATCAGGTGTTGTTCATTGGTGGTGTTATTGCCATGCAGTGGCTAGGTCAGAAGCAAGAGAGTTTCAGCAGTGTGTGGGAGGGGAGATGATGCCTGTAAAACCTGATAACTGATGACTCTGAGTAAATGTTGTAGTGTTGTAGTTTGTGGTTGTCTGAGGGAGGGGAGGGTGGGGGGAGGGGGGAGGAGGAGGCAGATTTGTTCCGATTTTTCTCCAGCATGGGGTATATCCCTGAAGTGTCAACCAAATATCTAATGAAGGTAACATGTGATTGCTGAAGTTGGCATATAATGGTATTGATTATGCCATGTGCTGCTAACTTGTCTAACACAGTGTGTAAATAAATCTCATGTTCATTGGGAGGCTGCAAGAAAATTATCACGTCACCTAGGTAAGCATAGCAGATCATCATAAACTAAAGGCTATGCCTTGTCAATTTAGCCATGACCCACTCTCCATTGTCACCCCTCTTCAATTCTTCATACGATTTTATCCCCATATCTTCTTTGATGTTATTAAAATATGTTGCTCTTGGCCTGCCTCTTGGTTTTTTTCCTAAAACTTTTCCTTCAAATACATTCTTTAGGAACTGGTGTCTCATTATGTGCCCTATCATTTTTTTAATTTTCTTCTTCCTATATAATTTAGCAGCGTTCATTACTTTTTCTATCTACCCAGCTTGTTTTAGTCATTCTTCTCCATATCCACATTTCCATTGCTTCCAGTCTCTTTTTCTCTGCCTTTCCCAGAGTCCATGGTTCACATCCATATGTTAAGACACTCCAGATAAAAGCAGAAGGACATATTAAATAGGAGGCTGTCAATAAATCTGTGCCAAGTCTGGACCACATTTTTTAGTCCATATGCCATAAATAAAACTCAAACAGATCGAATGGCCTGATTATTGCAGTTTTTTGTATATTCTCGTCATCCATAGGTATCTATAAATTGCCCCTTTCACAGTCAACAACACTGAATATACTGGCACCCCAAGTTTGTGTGTGAAGTGTTGTAAGTTCAGTACAGGATAGCTGTCTATTATATGCTGGGCGTTCAGGTACCAACAGTCGTCACACAATCACCTTTTTGATGATTACCTTGATAGCATAAGCCCAGGCACTGTTAGATGGCCATATAATACCAGCATGTAAGAGTTCTTCCATGGTGGCCTTTGCTGCTTTGAGTCTGTGCGGAGGCAGGCAAGGTCGGCAATGGCAGACCGATGGGCTGGGGGTGGTGTTGATGTTATGAACTGTCCCATCACAGAGGGTACAAATAGTCTGAGACTGGATGGGCTGGAAGTGGTGGCTAAGGGCACAGCAATCGATGTTATTGTAACACTATCATCAATGGACAACCCAGTTATGGAGACACTGTCAATAATGCTGGATGTGATCAAATGAGCACAATTAGGTAATGGCACTTAACTGACCTGTTTTGAGGTGGACATAACATCTTCATCATTGGACAATGGGTGTAGATTTTGCAGAATGGTGAGGTACTGTTGAACTCTGTGAAGTTTTCTAGATTTAGACCCCTCCTAGAACCTCTGTCCAGAGTCCATCTCTCTGCTCACCCCTACCATTCCCCACATTCCTATCTTCTACTTGCTTCCTAAAGTCCATAAATCCAACCATCCAGGTCGCCCCATTGTGGCCTGTTACTTTGCTCCCACTGAGAGAATGTCTGCTTTCATAGACCAACACCTGCAACCTATTATCTGGAATCTACACTTCTACATAAAAGATTCCAACCATTTCATCCACTGACTCTCCACAGTTCCTGTACTTTTACCACATGATGCCCTGCTTGTCACTATTAATGACATCTCCCTTTACACTAACATCCCTAATGCCTATGGCCTTACTGCTATTGAACACTACCTTTCCGAATGGCCAATGTATTCTAAACCAACAACCTCCTTCCTAGTTGCCATGACCAACTATATCCCCACTCACAATTCTCCTTTGAAGGCATTACCTGCAAACAAATCTGGGGTATGGCTATGGGCAACTGCATGGCACCATCCTATGCTAATATAATCATGGGCCATCCAGAGGGATCCTTCCTAAACATCCAGAATACTAAACCCTCACCTGGTGCAGATTCATTGATGATCTGGATTTAGGTGAGGACACCCTATCCACATTCCTCCAGAACCTCAGGAGCTTCTCACCCATTTGCTTCACCTGATCCTACTCAATCCAACAAGCCATCTTCCTAGATGTTGATCTCCTTCTCAAAGATGGCTACATCAGTACCTCTGTCCATATTAAACATACTAACCACCAGCAACATCTCCACTTCGACAGCTGCCATCCATTCCATACCAAGTCCCTTCCACACAGCCTAGCCACTCATGGTTGTTGCACCTACAGAGACAAACGGTTCATCTTGAAATATATCAATGGTCTGATTGAAGCCTTCACAGACCATAATTATCCTTCCAACCTTGTACAAGAACAAATCTCCTGTGCCTTATCTTTACAGTCTCCCACCACCTCCCAAAGTCTCACCATCCAGCTGTAGAGGAACATTCCCCTCATAATCCAGTACCACCCAGACCTGGTGCAACTGAATTATATTCTCCACCACGGTTTCAAGTACCTTTCATCATGCCCTGAAATGAGAAATGTCCTGTCCACTATCCCTCCCACAAAGGTATTCCACCATCCACTGGATCTACACAATAATTTGTCCCCTGCTCTCAAACTCTTACCTCATGGCTCATATCCCTGTAATAGACCTAGATGTAAGACCTGTCCCATACATTCCCCCATCACCACCTGTTCCAGCAGGGCCACAACTGCCGCTGAGCCGAGAGAAGTGCAGCAGAGCAGCAGCAGCAGCACTTGTGTGATGAACTGTAAATTAATTTAGTCTTTGCTTTTTGTTCATGTGCTTCTGCAAAAAAGTGAACTGTACATGTGTATTTTAATGTGTAGACTAGTGGTTAGAAAATTAATTGTAGTTTTTGTTTTTGCATAAGTCTTGTACACATCTTTGTGTAGGATGGCTACCTAGTGTAAATTTTCTGTGTAGAGAAATTTATTTCTGTTTAATAGCTTGTGGTCTCAGAGTTCATTGATAAATCTGCACACCAACTTTTAGTTTTACTTTATTCTCCTTTGGTATATTTTCAAACTCAGTAGCATCATGTGAGACTTCATATCTATTTTATACACAGTTGATATGGCTAGAAACTGTGCTTGTTCTGAGAGGACACAAGGAGAGTTGGATCCTGTCTGTAAACAGCTTGAAGCTGTGTTGGCTACTGTTGACAAGCTTCTAGCTAATGCTTGAAGTTGGGGTGATGTCAGGGCATAAGTAACAAGACCTGTGACACCTTTGGTGTCACTGGAATCCGCTGGTGGCCTTGGCGTCACTGCAGCTTCTGATATGTAAAATCTGACCAGTCCGTCCTCACTCCAGAGTGGGTGGCAGACAGTGGTGGGTTTGCATGTCACTGGTGGAAGGCAAAAGAGGGAGCTGGCCATGCAGCTGGCTCCCTATGTCTTAGCAACAGGTATGATGTGCTTCCCAGTGTTGACGATAACTCTGAGCCAGCATGGGATGACTCTCCTGTTGGGCCAGCGGTCAATTTTCCTGCCCCGTCGGGACAACTACAGAGGGTGGGTATGCTAGTCACTGGGAGCTCCAATGTCAGGTGGGTGATAGAGTCCCTCAGGGAGATAGCAGGCAAGGTGAGAAAGAATTCCAGTGTGCATTCGGTATGTTTGCCAGGAGGTCTCACCCGAGATGTGGAGGAGGCCCTGCTGGCAGCTATCAAGCGCACTGGGTGCAACCAGCTGCATGTAGTAGCACATGTCAGCACAAATGATGCCTGCTGTTTGGGTTCTGAGGCCATCCTCTGCTCTGTTCAGTGGCTGGCTGATTTGGTGAAGGGAACTAGCAATGCATGCAGAGTGCATGCTAAGCTGTCTATTTGTAGCATTGCACCCCGAGTTGATCATGGTCTTCTGGTTTGGAGCAGAATGGAAGGTCTAAACTAGAGGCTCAGATCGCTCTGTGACAGTATCGTATGTGAATTTCTTGACCTCCACTATCGAGTGCAGAATTGTAGGGTTCCCCTTAATAGGTCAGACGTGCACTACATGCAGGAAGTGGCTACTAGGGTAATGGAGTACATGTGGTGTGCATATTTGGCTTTTTTAGGTTAGAGGACCACTCCCTTTGGAGCAAACATGATTTACCTGTTAAATCAGCCATAGAAACCTCAGAGAATCTTGGTCCTCACAGATCAGAGATAGAAAAGATTAATATGATTTTAGTAAACTGCAGGAGCATCCGAGGAAAGGTCCCAGAATTAGTATCACTTAATGAAGGTTATAATGTACTGATAGTATTGGGAACAGAAAGCTGGTTGAAACCAGATGTCAGTGACAATGAAATCCTAAGTTCAGACTATCATAAGGATAGGTTAGTAACCAATGGTGGTGGCATGTTTATTGCAGTAGAAAATTTGATAAAATCTAGCGAGGTTATCACAGATTCCAAATTTGAATTAATCTGGGCAAAATTGAGTATGAAAGAACAGTCAGTCAAAAATGGTGATTGGATGCCTTTATAGACCACCTGGGCCAGGATCTGTAGTTGTAGAGTGCTTCAGGGAGAGCTTGCAGAATAACATCAGTAATTTTCCTGAGCATGCCATTGTATTAGGGGGTGACTTCAATTTGCCAGGTATAGATTGGAAATGTTATGCCATCAAAACTGGTGCCAGAGACAAGGAATCATGTGGCATTGTTCTGGACGTCTTGTCTGAAAATTACCTTGAGCAGACAGTTAGAGAACCAACTTGTGAGGGTAACGTCTTAAGCCTCATGGCAACAAACAGATCTAAACTTAGAATCAGTTAACGTAGAGGAAGTTATCAGTGATCATAAGGCTGTGACCGCATCTAGACAACAGGTCCCATAATGAATGTTAAGAAAGGTAGGTAGATATATTTGCTCAGCAAGGGTGACAGGATAAAAATTTCAAAATGTCTCAGCAGTCGGCATCAAATATTCAGTGATGAGGATGAAGATGTGGAGAACAAATGGAAAAAATTCAAATGTATCATTCAATGTTCCCTAGGAAAGTACGTTGGGAGTAATGTTTTAAGGGATGGGAAACATCCACCATGGTTTAATAGCCATGTTAGAAAAGTGCTAAGTAAACAAAGAGCACTTCATCTCAGATTCAAGATAAGCAAAAACTTAGCTGATGTTCAAAAGTTGAAGGAAGCAAAATGAGCATAAGGAGAACAATGAGAGAATTGTTCAACACAGTTATTAAATGGAGAACATGTGCTTGTGCTTTTGAAGTACTTCTTGGATAACTTAAGGGCCTACAATGGGGCTTTCCAAATGACTTCTTTTGGAGTGAATCATACCACTGAAGGGTTGTTAATGCCTGCTTTTGAGTTGCAGGGCCACATGTATCACCTGATTGGCTCTTTTCTGCCAATAGATGTTCCAAGGTTTTTGAAGTTTATTTTTTTGGCTAATTACCAAGACTAGGCAAATATTGGGCAACAGCATATTACAAGTTTAAACTCAGGTTTGCTGAGAAGCCTGCAAATTGTGCTACACCATGTAAACCTATATGTCAAGAGCTTTACAGTGGCACTTCAACCAGCTCCAAATGATGAGTGCAACAATTACAAGATTCTTACCATAAAGAATACATGTCAGGTTGAAGATAAGCACATTTAAAAGACACCTACATAAAGCCTTTGGCCAGTCTTCATCAGTAAAAGAGAGACACTCATCATTCACACACACAAGCAAGCACACGTCACGCACACATGACCGCCAACTCCAGCATCTCGGGCTGGAATGCAACTATCTCATGTGATGCAAGCAACAATTTAGAGGTGCCAGGGAAGGGGGAGGGACAGTAGTGTATGGGTGGGGAGGGAGACGAACACTGTCTGGTGGAGAGCACAGGGACTAGACTGCCAACAGGTGCAGCATCAGGAGGTTGTGGGGCAGGGAGGTGGGGAAAAAAGGAGCAAAAAAGAAGACGAGTGGAGAAATATGGGCAGATTCATTGGCAGAGGGCTGCAAATGAACAGAGAGGAAGATGAGAATGAGGAGGAAATGATAGAAAAGAGTGGGTGAAAACTGTTGAGTGGAGGGTTGGAGAGCATAGAATGTGTTGTAAGGATAACTCCTATGTGCACAGTTAAGAAAAGCTAGTGGTGGAGGTAAGGATCCAAATGGCTAGGGTAGTGAAGCAGCCATTGAAATTAAGTGTATTATTTTCAGCTACATGTTGTGGCAGAAGGGGGTCTGCTCTGCTCTTTGCCACCGTTTGGTGGTGACCATTCATCCTGCTGGGCAACTGGTTGGTAGTCATACCAATATAGAAAGCTGTGCAATGATTGCAGCAGAGCTGATAAAAGGTGTGGCTACTTCTACAGGTGGTCCATCTCCTGATCGGATAGAGTGAACCTGTGACAAGACTGGAGTAGGAAGTGACGGCTGGGTGGTTTGGGCAGGTTTTGCACCTGGACCTTCTACAGGGAAATGATCCTTGTGCCAAGGGGTTTGGATTAGGAGTTGCATAAGGAATGATTAGGATATTGTGGAGGTTGGTTGGGCAATCGAACACCACTTTAGGAGGTGTGGGAAGTATCTAGGGCAGGCTGTCCCTCATTTCAGGGCATGATGATAGGTAACCAAAGCCCTGGTGAAGGACATGTTTCAATCACTCCTGTCCAGGGTGTAGTGGGTGATGAAGGGAACACTCCTTTGTGGCTGGTTCTTGGGGATGGTGGGAGGATTGAGGGTGTGAGGGGAAATGGCATGGGAGATCTGTTTGCGGCATAGGTCTGGGAAAAATAATGCCTGTCAGTGAAGGCCTTGGTGGGACACTCAGCATACTCCCTTGGTGGCCAGGTTGTATGGGAGGTATTTTTTGTTGTGAGAGGGATGACAGTTGTCAAAATGCAGGTACTTTTGGTGGTTGGCAGATTTAATGTGAACAGAGGTGCAGATGGAGCTATCAGGGAGGAGGAGCTCAATGCCTAGGAAGGTGGAACGCTGGATTGAGGGGGCAATGTGAAGCAGATGTGAGAGAAGGCATTGAGGTTTTGAAGGAATGAAAACAGGGTGTCTTGGCCCTGGGTCCAGATCATGAAGATATCACTGAAGTATCTGAACCAGACTAGGAGTTTGGTGTTTTGGGAGGCTAGGAAGATCTCCTCTAGATGGCACATAAAAATATTGGCATAAGAGGATGTCATGCAGGTGCCCATGGCTGTGCCACAGATTTGTTTATATGTCTTCCCTTCAAATGAAAAGCAGTTGTGGGTTAGGATAAAATAAGTAAGGAATATGAGGAATGAGGTAGTGGATTTGGAGTCTGAAGGCCATTGGGAAAGGTAGTGTTCAATAGCAGTAAGACCTTCGGCATGAGGGTTGTTGGTGTACAGGGAGGTGGTGTCAACTGTGATGAATAGGGATCCAGGTGGTAAGGGTGTAGGGATTGTGAAGAGTCAGTGAAGGAAGTGGTTGGTGTCTTTAATATGGGAGGCTAGATTGCAGGCAATAGGCTAGAGGTGTTGGTCAGTGAGGCCTGAATTCTTTCAGTGTGGGTACAATGACCAGCCACAATGGAGTGTCCAGGATTGTTGGGTTTGTGGATTTCGGGAAGCATGTAGAACGTGGGTGTGTGGGTTGTTGTAGCATTGACAAGTGAAAGTGATTTCTAGGAGATGTTCTGGGAAGAGCCTGAGGCTTCAAGCAGGGACTGGAGGTTGTGTTGGACTTCTGGGATGGGATCACTCTGGCAGACTTTATAAGTGCAGGATTCAGATAGTTGGCAGAGGCCTTCTGCCAAGTAGTTGTTGTCATTAACATCAACTGCAGTGGAAATGTTTTCTGCTGATAGGATGATTAAGTAATGATTTGTTTTGAGTTTGTGTATGGCTGTTCTTTCTTCTACTGAAAGGTTTGTGTTCTGAGGAAGGGACTTGGGGAAGGATGATGAAGCTAAGTTGGAGATAGGGAATTACTAGTAGGTGAATAGTGGATGGTCAGGCAGGAGAGTGAAGGATCACGGTCGGATGGTAGTAGGAACTAGAAGAGGCAGAATTCAGTGTTGGAATTAGAGAGGTTTTGGTTGGAGGGATTGGCAGCAAAGAATTGTTTGCATTGCAGGAATTGGGAGAAGGGAAATAGGTCTTTGACAAGCTCAACATGGTTAAATTTGTATGTAGAGCCAAAGGTGAGGTGTTTGAATAGGCTGAAACTTCTGTGGAGCTGAGGGTTTTGATGGAAAGGTTAACAACAGTGTTATGGGGATGTTTTGACTCAACTTTCCACCAAATCCAGAGCCTACATTGTTGATATTCATACCTCGGAGTTTCCATTGTTTGATAATTACAAATAATTACAGCTAAAAGAAGACCAAGAGGACCTCACCTGAGTCACTATAATGCACCAACTAGTAGACCAGAGCTGTGATAGGAGAGACTTGGTGTTACATACTCATGATAATTGTCTTCAGAGAATCAATGAAATACATCATGCTTATAACTCATTACAGTATCCTAGAATGTTTTATCAAGGTGACAACAGCTACAATTTTACTGTGTATAATGTTGATCCATGCACAGGTGCTCCGAATTTTAACAAAAAATTTCTGCAGTGCTGTTCTACATTTTTTAATCCAACTATGTGAGAACAAACATACATGTTGACATTGTTTTTAAGACCAATTTTTAGTAAATGTGTATCCAAAAATTAAAATTCTATTCATCTGCAATCATCAGAGACAATTACATGCGGAAAAATTGCATCACCTTATAATTGTTTTACAGCAAGGTTTTGATACTAAAAACTTGTATAGAATGGTGATTCTCCCATCCACATTTACCAGTGCCTCCAGGTATATGGCCGAGGTGCTCGGGGTGCATTTTGCTATGGTAGAAAATATGGCAGTACGGATTTGATTATTACTACAACCACCAGTCCAAAGTGGCCCTAAGATAGAGAGCAACTTGTTTGCCGGCCAGGCATTCTATGACGGGCCTCACTTGATTTCTCAAGTACATCATTTTAAACAAAAACAGCAGACGGATTCTTCTTCTTACCCGTTTTTACAAAAGAAAAGGGATCAGGATCAGTGTGGTGCTAAATGTATTCAATAGATTGGCAAAGGCAAAAACATGATTTGCCTCTTTTGCACAACCTTTTGTGGCCGAAACAGAAAGTAGGCAAACAATTTTGATTGAGTTATTAGCACTGAAATATGATATTCTGACACAGACCCCATTCTGCACAGGATTGTCTAAACCAATGGCATACTTGATCCTTGTGGCTCATTAAATACAATTTCACCTTGCATGAAACAAGGCTGTTGCATGAAGAGGTTTCCAAAAAAAGCTTCATTGATGGAACGTTTACTGGTGAAAATATTACTGATGAAAACAGTACTTAAGATAGCAGTTAGGTGAACAATATATCTAATTATCGCATTGATTCACTGTTTTGTTGGTTCTTGGTAGATATTTTATATATTATAAATGAAAAAACACATGACACTGTTCTAGTATTCTACAATATTCATTACTTCTTTTTTTTTTTACAAAGCAGTTTTTGGCTGTGGTTATGGAATGTTTGTAGGATCAAAGATTTTAAACTAGTGCATCTGCAGAGCATTCCAGTGTGTTTCCAAAGGTGACAGTGTTAATATTCAATTTAAGACTAAGAAGAGAGGAATTATTTCAGTGAAAATGCAATGGAAAAACTACTGAACTTGCATAAAATATGTGACATATTAAATAATGAACTGTACATGGACTAGTTTAAAATTTTTGATACTACAAAAATTTCACAGACACACATATTTATCTTTGTACCTGATGATGATGTAACAGCCTGAAACTGGTTTATAAAAGAAAACAATAAATATTGTAGAATATTACACATGTATTGTGTGCATTTTCATTCCTAATACTTTATAATCACTTATTTTAAGTAGCTGAGAAGATTAGCATAGACAGTTCTAGGGATAATGTAATAAAATGTATGCAAGAAGCAATAACTCATATATGTAGGCAAATGACAATTACTCTAAGCTCTGCTTCCCCAAAGAACACTGTAATCACTTGATAGTTCACACTTCTTGTCCAAAAGGGCACATCATAAACACAATCAAGAATCTAGTCCAGTGGAAACCCAGTAGGCAGCAAGGTCACAAAAGTAGGTGCAAGACAAAGACTTCAGCACAGTATGATTCAAAATGTCTTGCAGTGGCCCCAAAGCTGGGTTTTACCTGCAGCTTTATGCAGCAGGCAGGCCCACATGATGGCCTTCTGGTGATTCTTACCAGCTGCCAGAGGAGATGTCAGTAGTGGACATTGCAAGGTACCAACCTTACTGTCAGATGGCAGAGAGACAGCAGTGATGAGAATACTATTTTTCACTATCATGACTTGTATTCAATCATAAATGTAACACGTCACTATCACATGGTATATTTCCAGACAGAGTGAATTATGCTACTGTCACACTACTTTACAAGAAAGTTATTAAGACAGATGTTAATAATTACTGACCAGTTTCAGTGCCTACCTCCTTCTTCAAGGTACTTGGAGAAAAAGGTATTTAGTCAACATTAATTTGTATTTCAAATCCCTTTTTTCCAAATCAAAAATAACATTATACACGCTTTTAATTTCTGTTTGTGCTGTTTGCAGTAAACCTCTAGTGAAGCTCAAATATTATGGTATCATAGATCTTGTTGATAACTGACTTTCATGCTGCGTAACTACATTTTCATGCTGTGTAACCAGTAGTGTGCAGGGTATTTCATTAAGAAAATCAGGGAGTGCACAGAATGAAACATCATCTTCAGAATGGAGAGTAATTACTATAAGTGTATCACAGATGTCAGTTATGTTTTTCCTCCAGTTCTTGTTATATATAAATGATCTTCCATTCTATAATTAAAAAAGTAGAAATAATTCTCTTTGCAGACAATGCAAATATTATAATCAAGCCTAATGGAAAAACTTCAACAGTTGAAAGTACAAATAACATTTTCTTGAAACTTAAATGATTTTCTGCAAATGGACCATCACTGAATTTAGACAATACTCTATACCTGAAATTCAGTACTACTCAAGGCATAACCACACTATTAAACAATGATACATAATGATAAATCAATGAATGAAACAGAATATTCTAAATTCTTAACTACTTATACTGATAAGAACTTGAACTGGAATTCACAACTTACAGATCATCTTAATGTCTAAACTCTGCAACTTTTATGTTACAGGTAATCAGATTTTGGAGATGAAAAAAATTGACAAACTTCTCCAATTTTTATTCACTAATCTCTTTTGGCACCATATACTGTGGTAATTTGTCACTGAGGGAAAAGTGTCATTGTTGCACAGAAGCATGAAATAAGGACAATATGTGGTGTTTCCTCTAGTACTTCTTGTAAACAGTTATTTAAGCCTCACTATTTATTTACTCTCGTAAAAAGTGTCTTGTCAACATTTAATCAATGTCTGAAAGCAATAGTAACATTCATAAATATACACTGAGGTGACAAAAGTCATGGGATAGTGAAATGTGCATACACAGATGGCAATAGTACCATGCACACAAGGCGTAAAAGGACAGTTCATTGGTGGAGCTGTAAACTGTAATCAGATGATTCATGTGAAAAAGTTTCAAATGCGATTATGACTGCACGACAGAAATTGACAGACTTTGAATGCAGAATGATAGTTGGAGTTAGATGCAAGGGGCATTCTATTCCAAAAATTATTAAATAATTCAATTTTCCAAGCTGCATAACATCAATAGTGTGCCGAGAATACCACATTTCAGGCAATACTGTTATCATGGACAATGCAGTGGCTGGCAGCCTTCACTTAATGACCAAGAACAGTGTAAAGTTGTCAGTGCTACCAGACAAGCAACACTGCATGAAGTAACTACAGAAATCAATATGGGACATATGATGAACCTACTCATTAGGATAGTGCTGTGGAATTTGGTGTTGATGGACTATGGCAGAAGGTGACTGATGTGAGTCTTTTGCTAACAGAACAAAATGACCTGCAACACCCCTGCTGGGTTCGTTACTGTATCAGTTGGGCCCTAAATGACTGGAAAACTGTGGAATAGTCAGATGAGTCCTGATTTCAGCTGGTAAGAGGTGGAGGTAGGATTTGAGTGTGGTGCAGGCCCCACACAACCATAGACCCAAGTTATCAACAAGGCACTGTGCAAGCTGTTGGTGGCTTCATAATGATGTGTGCAGTGTGTACAAGGAAATGACTGGGTCCTCTGGTCCAGCTGAACTGATCATTGACCATTTGCATTCATTCATGGACTTCATATCCCAAACAGTGATGCAACTTTTATGGATGACACTGTGCCAGGTCACCGGGCCACAATTGTTCATGATTAGTTTGAAGAAAATTCTTTACCATTCAAGCAGATGATTTGTCTACCTATATTGCCCAACATGAATCCCATCAAACATTCATCAGACATAATCAAGAGGTCACTTAGTGCATAAAATCATGCATCAGCACCATTTTCATAATTATGGATGTCTATATTTGCAGCCTCGCTCAATATTTCCACAAGTTATTGAGTTCATGTCATGTCAAGTTGCTGCACTACTCTGGGCAAAAGGAGGTTCATCACAGTAGTAGGAGGTATCCCATGACTTTTGTCACCTCACTGTAATAAAAGAAGGAAAAGTAATTTGCACTATCCACCTCTCATTTATGGGTCATCAATTCCTGAAGAAATTATGTTTAGCAAAGAACTTTTAAAGGGATTGGATTGGATTGGATTGTTTGGGGGAAGAGACCAAACAGCGAGGTCATTGGTCTCATCAGATTAGGGAAGGGAGTCGGCCGTGCCCTTTCAAAGGAACTGTCCCAGCATTTGCCCTTTTGCCCTTTTAAAGGGCCTCCTACTTCTCTTTAAGGGTAGGTAATGGTTGGTTTAACTCATAGTTTCCCATATGTGGCAGAAGAGAAAGGAAAGAGTTGAAGCAAGTGGACTTACTCAAGGGTTAACATGACATTCAGCTATAATCCTGAGTGAAAATAAAATGTTCTTGCTACCTTTTATACAATTCTATTTCACCCAGCCCTATTATTTGATAAAGGAAGCCCAGATGCAGAAAGAAAATAAGTTTTCCACCTTACACACTCACACACAGTAGTTTTCTGTGGAATTCTTAAATTTATCCACTGCTGTAATATAGAATATAAATGTATAACCTGGTTACAGCAACATCCACACACATACTCACACAAAATGTACTCTGGCAACATACAGTCATTCTGCTGCAGTCAGCTGCAAATGTTGGTTATCTAAATTTTATCAGCAGTGTTTCACAAAGGAAAGGTTGTCTTCCTTCTGAGGATTCCCATTTGAGTTAGTAGGATTTCTGTAATCCTCGTGCATTGGCTGAACTTAATGGTAACACATCTGACAGCATGCCTCTTAATTGGTTCAATGTCACAAACACTCAAGAATGGGTTGCACCAGTATTTTATACACAGTCCACTTTATAGGTGAGCCAGAATTTTCTAAAATTCTACCAATAAACCAAAGTCAAACATTCACCTTCCCTACTACCAATCATACATCCTTTTCCCATCTCATATTGCCTTGCACAATCACACCTAGAAATTAAATCATGATGCTGGATTGTTTTCCCTACTCATCAGCATTAACTTATATTTTTCAACATTTAGAGCAAGCTACCATTCATCATCACACCAAATTTAAATTCTGTCTAAGACATTCTGTATGCTCCTACAGTCATTCAATAACAACACTCCCCCCCCCCCCCCCCCCCCCCCCCCCGACACTATAGTGTCACCGTGTCACCAGCAAACAGTTGCGGCTTGCTGCTCAGCCTATCTGTCAGATCATTTTTGTATATGAAGAACAAGAGCAGTTCTATCACAATTCCCTGGGACACCACTGGTGATATCCTTGCTCTGATGAAGACTCGCCATCAAGGACAATGTTCTGAGTGTACTCCTTAAGAGATCTTTGAGCCACTCACATGTCTGGAAATCTATCCCATAAGCTCAATCATTCATTAACAGACTGCAGTGGAGCACTGTGTTAAATCCTACTTGGAAATCTAGGAATATGGAACGTGCATGTTACTCTTCATCTGTGGTTCACATGATGTCAAATGAGAAAAGGACAAGCTGATTTTTGCATGAGCAATAGTTTCTAAATCTGGATAGCTGGACAGAAGCTACTGTGCGTCAAGCAAATTTATTGTATTCAAACTTCGGATATGTTCAAGAAGTCTGCAGCAAACTGATGTTAAGGATATTGGTCTGTAAGTTTGGGGGTCCATTCTTTTATCCTTCTTATTTATAGGAGTCACCTGTGATTTTTCCAGTTGCTTGAGATTTTGTGCTTGGTCAGAAATTCATGATAATTGAAAACTAGGTAAGGGGGCACTCCTGAAGAGTAGTATCCACGAAACCAAATTGGAATTCTATACACACCAGGCATGTTATTTGTTTTCAACTCTTTCAGTTTCTTCTGAATGCTAGATACACTTATTTCTACATCATCCATACAGGAATTTCTGTGACAGTCAAACAATGGTATGTCTGTATGATGCTTCTGCTTGCATGAGTCTATAAACAGATAATTTAGAATTTCGTCTTTCTTTTTGCTGCCTTCTATTGCTACAGAGGACCGGCTAATGAGTGACTGAATAGAAGCCACTGAATTGTTTAGTGATTTTATGTAGGACCAGAATTTTTCATGTTAGCAAGATCTTTTGCTAACATACAAGCATGTATCAATCTTTTTATAGACGAATGAATTTCTACCAACTTTTGTCTGTTGGCATTTCTGCATCCTTTTTTGAACTGAGAGCACAACAATCTCTGCAGCCTCAGCATTTTCTGCATTTTGTTTGTAAACTAAACTTTTTCCCTCTTAATACACTTACCTGGCATATATTTCTTCAGAGTTCAATTTGCAATCAGTTTAAACTTTGCCCCTAATTTGTATATTATTATCATATTGTAAGTGAATTATTTCCAGTCATTGCCTTAGTAGGATGCTAACAACTGATTATGTGCTCTTTCCAACATAAACATTCTCCTAGCTTCCTTGAGGGATTTATGAACTTCAGTAACCATTATCATTATGATGACATCACTATTACTAATCCTAGTCTCTATATTGACACTGTCAATAAGGTCAGACCTATTGGTAGCTACAAGATCTAAAATATTTCCATTGCATGTTGGTTGCCAAACTTTCTGCTCAATGCAGTTTTTGGAAAGTATTTTCAGGACTGCTTCACAAGACTGACTTACCTTATAACTTCTAATGGACCTACACATATCCCAGTCTATCCTCGGAAGGTTAAAGTTGCCTCCAACCAGTATTCTATGATCAGGGTACTTCCGTTTTTAGCATAGATTTTCTCTGAATGATTCTACAACTGGTACAGTTGAATGAGGTGGTTGGTAAGGACATATGATGATGGTCTTGAGTTCACTTAGGCTGGTTACTTGTTGTGTAATAACTTCACAGCCAGACTCAGTTTCAACCAACAAAATATTTTAGTCCATGCAATGATCACTACCCTCCCATGATGTATAATCTGTCTTTACAATATGTGTTCCATATTACTAAATATTTCAGAGCTTTCTACTTTGGATTTTCTCCAGCTCTTGGTTCCATGTGACTGTTCCTAGAGTGTGGTAAATTCAGGAACTCTGTTATGAAAGCTTTGGTGATTTACTGTTACAGTTTAGACATCTGAAGTGTCTTTACCTTGTACAGAATCTGATTTCACTCTCTGACAGGTATTGACTGATGAGCAGTCATCAGGCCTCAGTATTTTGCCTAGCCAAAAAATCCACTGTTCTCCACAAATACACTGCCACATGAGCAGTTGCTTCCTCTGTGTAGTGCACCCCCAGTCTATCAAGAAGAGTCCTGCAATTCCCAGCTCTATAACACAGGTGCAGAAATTTACTGCCAAGACCTTCACACAGTCTTCAGACCCTCTGATTGAGAGACTTCACTTGGCTCCACATCAAAGGATCTGGCAGTTATAGTACGAGAGTCACTCCAAAAGAAATGCACACTATTTTTCTATAAATACAATTTTCATTCTGCATGTGCGAAAGTTTTACAGTGTGTAGATACATCCTTCCCGCTTGTTTTCAAACTTAGTTCAATCTGTTCCTGTGAGTGGCGCCATCACAGCATGTCTTCAAGATGGCTGCTACACTTGACATTCATCAGAAGCAATGTGCTTTTTTCCTGTACTGTGAAAACGAGACAATGGGAAACATCCACAAGAGGTTGAAAAAGGTGTATGGAGATGCTGCTGTCGATCCCAATACAGTCAGTGGGCAAGCAGGTTACGTGATGAAAGAGGGCATGACAATATTGAGGATTGTCCTCACAGTGGCAGGCCTCATACTGCACACGTCCAGACAATGTGCAGAGAGTTAATGAATTGGTGACTGCTGACAGACACATTGAATGAATTGTCATGCTACGTTGGCATAGGGAAAGGAAGTGTTTGCAGAACACTGAAAGTCTTCGCAATAAAAAAGGTATGTGTCAGGTGGGTTCCCAGGATGTTGACAGTGGCTCACAAAGAAACAATAAAAACGGTATACAGCAAACTTTTGGAACAGTACGAGAATGGTGGAGATGAATTTCTTGGAAGAATTGTGACAGGTGATGAAACATGGCTCCATCATTTTTCACCGGAGACGAAGAGGCAATCAATGGAGTGGCATCATGCAAATTCACCCAAGAAAAAAAAATTCAAAACCACAACTTCTGTCAGAAAAGTTATGGCTATGGTGTTTTTCGATTACGAAGGACTCTTGCTTGTAGACATCATGCCAAGTGGAACCACCATAAATTCTGATGCATATGTGATGACTCTGAAGAAACTTCAAGTTCAACTGAGTCATGTTCAACCACATTGGCAAAAGCAGGCTGTTTTGCTGTTGCACAACAAAGTACAGCCACATGTCAGTCAAAAAACCAATGGAAGCGATCACAAAACTCGGATGGACAGCACTGAAACACCCGCCTTACAGTCCTGACCTGGCTCCATGTGACTATCATCTCTTTGGGAAACTGAAAGCTTACATGTAATGAAAGATTATCTTTGTGGAACAAAGTTTGAAGATGATGACTCCCTTGTGCACGCTGCCAAACAGTAGCTCCAACAGGTTGGTCGAGAATTTTACTGTGCGGGTATACAGGCACTAGTTCCAAGATGGCATACGGCAGTTAAGAGGGATAGAAATTATGTGGAGAAATGAAAATATTGTTCCTAAAGGATGTATCTACACACTGTAAAACTTTCAAACATGTAGAATAAAAGATGGATTTAAAAAAAAATAGTGTGCATTTCTTTCGGAGTGACCCTCTTATAATACTGCAAACTGTGAACTCTGCTTGCATGCCAAAGCAGGGTCAGCATTCTTCACTATGTCCACCAGTCTTATGTACAAACTGAGGATGGCTTCAGAACCCAAGCAAGAGGCGTCATTGGACCCAACATGAGCCACAACTAGAAGACAACTTCACCCCGCACTCGCTGTTGTTGCAGGCAGGGCTTTCTCCACATCTCAGATGAGGTTTCACAGAAGGCATACTGGGTGCCCACTGAACTTTTTGCCAGCCCTAGATGATATTTCCCAGAGGTATCCCATAATGCACCCAACACTGGAGCTGCTGATAACTAGCAAATCCCTTCCCCTGTGTTCCTGCTACCCTTATGAAGGAGCAGCCACTTGTCCACTCACGGAGAGAATGGACATGGCCAGACAGACAGTGCCCATATTTTGAGTCACGCAAACATGTTACAACCTCCCACTCACTCTGTGATGAGCACAGTTCCCTCATACCAGGTACACTGGAAGTGCTTTGGCAAAAAAACCTGTGGGTGAAACAAATGACATCTGAGATGTCCCATTAATATGCCAGTTTCTCCACCAATGCTATACCCCAAGGCAGCAGCCTGCAGATGGCTGACCATGGCAACAGTGCCTTCAAATGTTCTTGAAGTGTGGCCAATCTTTTGTTGCACCCCAGAAATGCATAGGCTAGGGCCATCTCTGCCAGTGAAATTCTGGGTCTTGCACACATAACAAATTATTTTAGCTCACCAACACACTTATGTTTTATGGTGTAGTCATGGTCAGTGGAAGAGGGACATGTCATACCTGTAAGTATCAATTTACCAAGAGCATAATAGCACCTCTGCTGCACTTCATTGACACTTCAGATCTAGTTTTTATCCTGAAAGTGTTGGTTGAGGAAGGTGTGATGTAAGAACAGTAGGTGTTAAGGAAATTACAACAGATAGGTTTATTAAGTAATGCACCTTCAACCAGTTCACCTGCTGTACCATTACTACCCAACCTATAGGCACAGATCATGTAACCAGTTGGAGGATGTAGCTGTAGCAGAACTTACACAAGTACCACTGTCAGAAAATGTTGCCATTAAAATCACCTGATTTTGCACCTTGTATTGATTTGTATAGTGGTAGCACAACTTACACATGCACTATTGTCAGATGATGTTGGCATTAAGACTACCTGATTTTGCGCCATATGTGGATTTATCTAGATGTTTCTTCATCAAAGTACAAAGGGTAGCACATGTGATCCACAAAACTACCATCCAATATCCTTGATATCCATCTATTGTAGAATCTTGGAACATATTCTGAATTTAAAAAATATGAGATACCTCAAAAAGAATGACCTCCTCCTTGCCAATCAGCATGTGTTCTGAAGCACTGATCATGTGAAACAGCACTTGTGCTTTTCTCACATGACATCCTGAAACCCATGGATCACAGCAGTCAGGCAGATGCTGTATTTCATGATACCCAAAGAGCATTGGGCACAGTTCCACACGTACATTAATAATGGATAAAGTGAAGTTTGTGATAGGATTGAGGATATCTTGGTAGGGGGTATCTTATCTTGGGTGGAAAGTCATCAGCAGATGTAGAAGTAGTTAAAGTGTGCCTCCAGGACATATTAATAGCAACATTAGACTGTTCACAGATGATGAGATTATCTGTAGTGAAGTAATGTCTGAAAACACTAAACAAATATTCAATTAGATCTTGACAAGATTTCAAAGTAGTGCAGAGATTGGCTACCTGCTTTAACTGTTCAGAAATGTAAAATTGAGCCCTTCACAAAATGAAAAAAAGTAGCATTTTAAGGCTTATCAATGAGTCGCAATTAGTCAGTGAAACCATACAAATACTTGGGTGTAACAATTTGTTGGGATATGAAATGGAAAAATCACATAGGCTCAGTTTAACATAAAGCAGGTGGCAGCCATCAGTTCATTGTACAATACTAGGGAAATGCAGTCAATCTACAAAGGACATTATTTACTAGACTCTTGTGCTATCCATTCTAGAATATTGACCAAATGTGTGGTACCTGTACCAGATAGGAATAACAGAGGATATTGAATGTATAGAAAGCCGGGCAGCATGATTGGTCACAGATTTGTTTTCGTTCTTTTTTGTGTATGAATCATGAGTGAAGGTATTCTGTTCTTCAGTAAATGGTTTCATTTCCTATTACATTGTGAATCTGAGAATAGATGTAAACTGTCCCTTGGTGATGGGGGTTGGGTGGGGTGGGAGTGCGGGTGAGGGGAGTGGGGGGTGGGGGGGGGGGGGGAGGAGGGGAGGGGCAGGTATCAGAGCAAAGATCCAGAGCTCCAAGTAGTGCCAACCAGAACTTATTTTTCTCTTTAATTTTTCTTTTCCTCTATTAAAAATGCTTTTCGTACATGGAAAATTCCACACTGCAAAGTGGTTGGAGTCCAAATTTAAATGTGTGTTACTATGAAACTGTCTAGATATATCAGCTCATAGGTTGCAGAAAGCCAAGGGTGTATCATCTCTAGCAAGAATATGATTAGCAAAGCACTCTAATATTTGAATCACCATTAGGACTGAGGAAAATGTTATTTCAGCAAGCATCTTGAGAATACTGATGTGATAGTTACATTTCATGTCACCAGGATACAGTAGAAGAGGGCTTTATAACAGCTAAATACTTCCTGAATTTTAAGTTCAAAATGGCTCTGAGCACTATGGGACTTAACTGCTGTGGTCTTCAGTCCCCTACAACTTAAAACTACTTAAACCTAACTAACCTAAGGACATCACAGACATCCATGCCCAAGGCAGGATTCGAACCTGCGACCGTAGCGGTCGCGCGGTTCCAGACTGTAGTGCCTAGAACCGCTCAGAATTTTAAGTCTTCATATTCACTCAGTCTGTAGTGATTTCTCATTACCAATTACATTACTCTATTATTCATCTTCATGAGTGAAAAAACATCAATAATTTTTCAGGCTTTCATTCTTTAATGTAAAATTACTTAAGTTATACAGTACATGAAAAAATGTTTATTTCATTATTATTCCAGGTGGCAACATGTGCCGTGCTTGCTACACAACGAGCATTGCATCTTATCTCTCCTGAAAGAAAACAGAAGAACAAAATACAACCTAAAAATACATTTTAAGTATCAATGTAAATGCACATCTTACTTTTTCAAAAGTTAAGTATTCACATTTCTACTGAAATAATATTTTGGTGTTTACTATAAATTTTGTACAAAAATTAAAGTTTATTCTTTGAAAAATATTATGTAAATGGATCTAATAAATCTACTGAAAAACAGGTGACAATTTTTACTGTGGGAAATACATTCCTCCTATCTTGTAATATTTGAGCTCAATTTGTACCATGCAGTGGCACACATGGGATTAGGTCTGCAGAATGAAATAACAGGGCACAGAAATGTTCTCACAGCCTGTTTATTGGAACTGACACAACTATATTGTAGTAGTATTACATAGGACAATCTATTACCTTCAGCTGTCCAAAAAAAAAGGAAACTATTACTTCTCTTCTCATGAACACTACTATTCACATGCACCTGGATCTAGTGTGCATACCAAAGTGAAACTAAATACTACATTGAAGATGTTCACTTCATTTGACATAGCACCCTTCAGCATATGCATCATTATAGGAGAGACTGTTTTTATGCTTAGAGAGGGCAGCTACCAAACTGCAAATAAGTTGCAGTGGGTGACACACAGTGGGTGCTCACAGTTTGAGGTGTGGACTTCATTTATTAAATATAACACTGTCAACACAGCATTAAGCAACCTATAGCTTGTGACACACTCATAGTGGTCTGCATAAATTACAAGGGGATGGCCAGAGTTGTCATGTCAAAGCCTGTGTTGATTTTTTCACCATTGCAAGCTAATGTTGAAAAAGTCCATATGCAGTATTTTATCTGCTGACATGACCTGGAAGTCTGTAAAATTTTTTAAGAAATCTGTTACATGTTTTCTGCACTCATAACTGAGTAGTATAGCCATGACCTCTCTTGCTATGTTATGCCAATGCCATGTAAAGACATGGTGGTGTTAGCTATGTGTAACTCTCTTGCCACAGCAGTGAGAGAGCAGATTCACCATGTGAAAGTGCTCATAAGATAATTAAACATTCATTGACAAGTACAACTGATATGTTATCTATAGCATGCCTTCCAAATGCCATGGAATAGATTCAAATAAATATCATGGCTTGGAATACATAAAAATTCATTTTAATTCTTGTTACTGCCACAAAAATGCAAAATATTGATGCAATGTTCCAAACAAACATTTTTTGTACACCAAGAACATACAAGTAAAGACAAAATATGACAGTGCTGCTAGTCACAGACATTATTAGATGTCCTTAGATGAAACTGGGCCAGTGTTAAGAAATGAATGAGGTCTAATATCAATAGATTTTGAAAAGTGCCATACAAAGTTAACCAAGTTTTGAAACCATGAAGAGGAAAACTGACAATGCACTACCGATTGCAACTTGGGAATATTGTCACAATGGTAGACTTGAAACTGCAGTGATCTGCACACAGTTATTTTCTCTGTTAGTTTTATGTAAAATGTTTTCCACTACCAAAAAGATTCTCTGTCTAATTGTTGAATTACGTTCGTCATGCCAGTTGGAATCTGAAGTATCTCTACTTCTTTGTCATACTGAGCACAAAATACAGCTTTTAATGAATCAGAACTTTTATGACCTGGTCATGAATCTAAAAGGAAAAGAGATTTGTTCCTGTGGAATGGAAGAAAAGCATGATGCATGAAAATAGTAACATTTTCATTTCCCATTTTTCCCCGACTTTGGTGTGTCTACCATAAGATTGTCTGCTAAGAATATTGTTCTTTTGACATGAAGTCCAAAATATGTGGTTGATTCTTGAAGACATGCACTTAGTTTAGGCAGCAAGAAACCATCCAGACTCATTATGGGCATTTTAGTGTATGAGTGTGTGATTGCAGTAATGGACTGCATAGTTGCCTCTGTATGGTTTTCCCCTTAGAATGACAGTGTTCTTTTAACAAACTTTTCTTTTTGGAAACCAGACTGATCTGCATTGTGAATGTAAGAGTCACTAAAACTAGTAACCTTATGATTTGCAATCATAATAAAAACTTCTATCATTTCATTCCTCCCTCCATTAACCATAGACCTTGCCACTGGTGGGGAGGCTTGCGTGCCTCGATGGTACAGATAGCCGTGCCGTAGGTGCAACCACAACGGAGGGGTACCTGTTGAGAGGCCAGACAAACGTGTGGTTCCTGAAGAGGGGCAGCAGCCTTTTCAGTAGTTGCAGGGGCAACAGTCTGGATGATTGACTGATCTGGCCTTGTAACACTAACCAAAATGGCCTTGCCATTCTGGTACTGCGAACGACTGAAAGCAAGGGGAAACTACAGCCGTAATTTTTCTTGAGGGCATGCAGCTTTACTGTATGATTAAATGACGATGGTGTCCTCTTGGGTAAAATATTCTGAAGGTAAAATAGTCCCCCATTTGGATCTCCGGGCGGGGACTATTCAAGAGGGCGTCGTTATCAGGAGAAGGAAAATTGGTGTTCTACGGATCAAAGCGTGGAATGTCAGATCCCTTAATTGGGCAGGTAGGTTAGAAAATTTAAAAACAGAAATGGATAGGTTAAAGTTAGACATAGTGGGAATTAGTGAAGTTTGGTGGCAGGAGGAACAAAACATTTGGTCAGGTGAATACAGGGTTATAAATACAAAATCAAATAGGGGTAATGCAGGAGTAGGTTTAATAATGAATAAAAAAATAGGAGTACGGGTAAGCTACTACAAACAGCATAGTGAACGCTTTATTGTGGCCAAGATAGACATGAAGCCAACGCCTACTACAGTAGTAAAAGTTTATATGTCCACTATCTATGCAGATGATGAAGAAATTTATGAAATGTATGATGAGATAAAAAAAATTATTCAGGTAGTGAAGGGAGACGAAAATTTAATAGACATGGGTGACTGAAATTTGAGAGTAGGAAAAGGGAGAGAAGGAAACATAGTAGGTGAATATGGATGGGGGCTAAGAAATGAAAGAGGAAGCTGCCTGGTAGAATTTTGCTCAGAGCATAACTAAATCATAGGTAACACTTGGTTCAAGAATCATAAAAGAAGGTTGTATACATGGAAGAACCCTGGAGATACTAGAAGGTTTCAGATAGATTATATAATGGTAAGACAGAGATTTAGGAACCAGATTTTAAATTGTAACACATTTCCAGGGGCAGATGTGGACTCTGACCACAATGTATTGGTTATGAACTGTAGGTTAAAACTGAAGAAACTGCAAAAAGGTGGGAATTTAAGGAGATGGGACCTGGATAAACTGAAAGAACCAGTGGTTGTACAGAGTTTCAGGGAGAGCATAAGGGAACAATTGACAGAAATGGGGAAAGAAATACAGTAGAAGAATGGGTAGCTCTGAGGGATGCAATAGTGAAGGCAGCACAGGATCAAGTAGGTAAAAAGACGAGGGGTAGTAGAAACCCTTGGGTAACAGAAGAAATATTGAATTTAATTGATGAAAGGAGAAAATATAAAAATGCAGTAAATGAAGCAGGCAAAAAGGAATACAAACGTCTCAAAAGTGAGATCGACAGGAAGTGCAAAATGGCTAAGCAGGGATGGCTAGAGGACAAATGTAAGGATGTAGAGGCTTATCTCACTAGGGGTAAGATAGATACTGCTTACAGGAAAATTAAAGAGACCTTTGGAGAAAGGAGAACCACTTGCATGAATATCAAGAGCTTTGATGGAAACCCAGTTCTAAGCAAAGAAGGGAAGCAGAAAGGTGGAAGGAGCATATAGAGAGTCTAAACAAGGGCGATGTACTTGAGGACAATATTATGGAAATGGAAGAGGATGTAGATGAAGATGAAATGGGTGATATGATACTGCGTAAAGAGTTTGACAGAGCACTGAAAGACCTGAGTCGAAACAAGGCCCCCGGAGTAGACAACATTCCATTAGAACTACTGACAGCCTTGGGAGAGCCAGTCCTGATAAAACTCTACCATCTGGTGAGCATGATGTATGAGACAGGCGAAATTCCCTCAGATTTCAAGAAGAATATAATAATTTCAATCCCAAAGAAAGCAGGTGTTGACAGATGTGAAAATTACCAAACTATCAGTTTAATAAGTGAATACTAATTAATTTAAAATACTAATGTGAATTCTTTACAGATGAATGGAAAAACTGGTAGAAGCTGACCTCAGGGAAGATCAGTTTGGATTCCATGGAAATATTGGAACACGTGAGGCAATACTGACCCTATGACTTATCTTAGCAGAAAGATTAAGGAAAGGCAAACCTACATTTCTAGCATTTGTAGACTTAGAGAAAGCTTTTGACAATGTTGATTGGAATACTCTCTTTCAAATTCTGAATGTGGCAGGGGTAAAATACAGGGTGCAAAAGGCTATTTACAATTTGTACAGAAAGCAGATGGCAGTTATAAGAGTCGAGGGGTATGAAAGGGAAGCAGCGGTTGGGAAGGGAGTGACACAGGGTTGTTGCCTATCCCCGATGTTATTCAATCTGTATATTGAGCAAGCAATAAACGAAACGAAAGAAAAGTTTGGAGTAGGTATTAAAATCCATGGAGAAGAAATAAAAATGTTGAGGTTCGCCGATGACATTGTAATTCTGTCAGAGACAGCAAAGGACTTGGAAGAGCAGCCGAATGGTATGGACAGTGTCTTGAAAAGAGGGTATATGATGAACATCAACAAAAGCAAAACAAGGACAGTGGAATGTAGTCAAATTAAATTGGGTGATGCTGAGGGAATTAGATTAGGAAATGAGACACTTAAAGTAGTAAAGGAGTTTTGCTATTTGGGGAGCAAAATAACTGATGATGGTCAAAGTAGAGAGGATATAAAATGAAGACTGGCAATGGCAAGGAAAGCGTTTCTGAAGAAAAGAAATTTGTTAACATTGAGTACAGATTTAAATGACAGGAAGTCATTTCTGAAAGTATTTGTATGGAGTGTAGCCATGTATGGAACTGAAACGTGGACGATAAATAGTTTAGACAAGAAGAGAATAGAAGCTTTCTAAATGTGGTGCTACAGAAGAATGCTGAAGATTAGATGGGTAGATCACATAACTAAAGATGAAGTATTGAATAGAATTGGGGAGAAGAGGCGTATTTGGCACAACTTAACTAGAAGAAGGGATCGGTTGGTAGGACATATTCTGAGACATCGAGGGATCACCAATTTAGTATTGGAGGGCAGCGTGGAGGGTAAAAATCGTAGAGGAAGACCAAGAGATGAATACACTAAGCAGATTCAGAAGTATGTAGGCTGCAGTAGGTACTGGGAGATGAAGAAGCTTGCACAGGATAGAGTAGCATGGAGAGCTGCATCAAACTAGTCTCAGGACTGAAGACCACAACAACAACAACAACATCATTTCTGTTTGAATCACTTAATTTTCTGACCTGTTTCTCAATATAAATTTCATTCTTTTTCTTGCCAATATTTTATAAAATATTTTGAAGTGACTAATCAAACTTTGAGAAGATGTCAATTCTTTAGTGCCTACTGCATTGCCCAATCATGTAAAGTTCTATCACTGACACTAAATGACTTTTGTCTGGCTTTGGTAAATAGCTCGAAAAGATACACATTTAACTCCATCGCAATTTCCATTTAGCTCTTACAATGTCCAGTGACTTCCTTTTTTCTTCTATACTATTGATGTTCAGATGGACAGAGCAATATATATTTTGAACAGTATTTGGGAAATGGGGTACCAGTAGTGTGATAGCACAATAGTGACAAAGCACTGAGATATAATTTTCATATATTTATTGATAAGCACAATATTCGTACCTGACAAAATCATTACAAGCATACAGTGCATTCTAACTCCCACTGCCTACAGGGCAGTGATCCTCCTTTTTTCAAGTCAGAAATGTTACATCGCTACAGAGAGCCCCTCTCCCCTCCTAGTGCAGAGCATGTCAGGAGAGGCTGTGGCAGGCACCATCTGTTGGAAGTGACATGGGTGGCTGTGTGACAGTGGATACGATGGAAGAAGACATATCGTAGTCAGCAAGGTGCACCGGAGGGCACAGGGCATGCCCAAAGCATGATGTCAGCAGTGCAACTAATGGGTTGATGCTGGCAGAGGCAACAGATAAGTACATAGTTTTTTCCAGTATCTTTAATTGTTGCTGGCTCAGCAGTGGTATTTGAAAAGGGAAACAATTTGGCAGCATTGTTATGCATTCTTGCATCCACAGAAGACGTTGTGGGGCCTGTGGTGCTGTAAGCTGGGGCAGTGACTGTGAGTGTACCATCTGCTGAAAAACAGGAGGTGAATCCTGCCTGTTGAAGTTAAATGTTTATATTAATCTCTCTGCTGTGTACTATATCTATGTCTTTGGTTGGTGTCACAAAATAAAATACGTGTGCCTTGTTATAGCAACTATGTCGTGTATATGCTTTATGTTGTGCTCTTTAGTTCTTTCTTGAAGTTTCTGCAATAGGTTATAGGCCCAGTACATGATTCAACAAAGGAATTGGGTATTGCAATTTTACATTTCGTGGCACCAGAAATGCGTTACCGTGTTTTGTTTTATACGCGCAGGTCGTATTGTATATACGTGAATAATTGCTGCACATTTCTCTTGTAGAATTTTTGCAGTTGTAAATCTGAACTGTTTTACAGGACAACAATGGATTTTCATGGTATAGAGAAGCTGTGTGGGACTGAAAATTGGACTATTTAGAAGTTCGCAGTATGAAATTTTTTATGTGCATTAGACGGTGCTTACGAAGTGTGTATTGGCGAAGTAGAAAAACTGGCAGCTTTGCCAGTGGATGCAACATCAGCACAAATAGATGTGTTTAATTCTGTGCTGAAAAGATGGAACAAAGCTAATCATGCAGCAAGTCAGATTATTGTTAGAATTGTAGAAGCAAAAGTCATGGCATTGTTAGTTGCATGTGAGAGTGAATGAGATATGTGGGACAAGCTACATGCTGTGTTTGAACAGAAAACAAAGCAAGCTGCACAATTTGTTCAGTCAGAATTCTTCAATTTTTACATGAGTTCAGGTGATGACATGGTGACCCATCTCGCTTTGAAAACTTGATTCTTTGAATGTGAAACCTGATGAACCATCATCAATGGTGCGACTGCTTAACACACTTCCCGACAGTTATGAAAGTCAGCAACAGTCATGGTGGGCAAGATCTGAAGATCAACAAATGCTAAAACATTTAATGGATGTGTTAACTTCTGATGACAGTCGTTGTGCTTGTTGAAGGGAGAAACGAGATGAGGTAGTTGCACTTTTCGCTACCAAAGCAAACATTAAAAATGCAGACAGCACCACTGTGAGGAACGTTACTTCGTCAAACAAATACAAAAAGTCTACAAACAAAAAGAAGCTCAAATGTTTCGGTTGTGGTGGATTTGGCCATATTAAAAACATATGTCCAAATGTGAAACACAAACAAAATACCGTCCACAACCAAAATAAAAGTGATTTGCCTGACCAGGCTTTCATTGGTGAAGTAATAAGTGCAGAGTTGGATGAGGACTCATGGATTGCTGATCGTGGAATGACAAATGACATGGCTAAGAAAACTGAGTGGTATACATCATTTACTAAGTTTGCATTGCCACTGCAGATATGCATGGGCAATGATTCAACTATGAATGCTCTAGAAAAAGGGACTATTTATTTGGAAGCTTTCATCAATGGAAAATGGAAGTTATGCCATATGGATAATGTTTTGTATACTCCAGAAGGGCAAAGACATCTCTTTTCTGTATCGTCTGCTACGGACAAGGGATTAGACTTTTATTCATTGAAAGACAAGTGTGAGTTTCAAAACAATGGCATTGTAAAAGCATGTGACATATGTAGTAGCAAACTTATTGAAGGTGTTGATTCAAGTGACAACACAAATTGAGCCTTTTGATCCTGAGATAAATCTTGCGTCAAAGGACTCCCTGCAAATTTGGCATGAATGCTTGGGTCATCAAAACAAGCATCATGTCCAACAATTCTTGAAGCAGCATGGTGTTGAAGTTAAAGACTTTGGCAAAGAATTTTTTGAGGCATGTGTTATGGGAAGCAGCATTGCAGCAGTTTTCAGTTATGACAGTAGCGTGCCACACAACCTGGAGAAGTGATTCATGCTGATCTATGTGGACCTATGGAGTGTAAATTGCTGGGAGGAGCAGAATATTTTCTTTGCTTCACTTGTGACTTTTCAAGATTACACATGATATATTTTCTCAAGCAAAAGTCTGAGGCTGCAGAGAAGATTGCAGGAATGGTGAGCATTGTGAAGAATTTTTGTGGTCAACTACCAAAAGCATTTCAATGTGACGGTGGACTAGAATTCGATAATACTGAAGTTAAAGATTTGATGAAATTAAATGGCATACAACTCATCATCACAAATCCTTATACTCCAGAGCAGAATGGATGTGCTGAGCACACTAACAGAACAGTTGTGGAACTAGCTCAAACCATGTTGCTAGCTCAAGGCCTGCCTAATTTTTTGTGGCAGAAGCAGTAAACACAGCTGTTTATGTGTTACACAAACTGGTACAAGTTGTGTGGATGGCAAAACACCTTATGAGGCATTCACTGGAAAGACGATACAGTTAAATAAACTTTATATTTTTAGGGTGGAGTATTTTGTTCATATTCCAAAGAAACAGCGACAGAAATGGGATCCAAAAGGAAAACCAGGAATCTTTGATGGTTATTCTGATGGTATTGATGGCTTTTGAGTGTGGATTGAATCAGAAAAACGGATTATTTGGAGTAAGGATGTTGTTTTTGAACCTGAGAAAACTGGTAGAACAGTGGTGTTACTCCCAAGTGAAACAGACAATGAAGAATTGAAGAATCATGAAGATGTAAATGTGTTTAAGGAACCTACAAAAGAAAGTTCTAGTGAAAGAGAATTGAGGAATAGGCAACAACTGAAGAAACCAGAGTGCCTTATTAAAATTATGCTGGCTGAAATAAATGAGCCAAAGAATTGTACTGATGCTATTAATTCTGTAGACCATGAACACTGGAGAAGAGCAATGGAGGAAGAAATGACTTCACTGAAAGAAAATGCTACGTGGACTTTGGAACCTCTGCCTCCAGACCATAAGCCCATTACAAACCATTGGGTTTGTGGAATTAAGTGTAAGGCTGATGGTAAAATTGATCACTATAAAGGAAGACTAGTAGTTGACAAATTTTGTCAACGAAAAGGTATTGACTCTAATGAAATGTTCACTCCTGTTGCTAGATATGACACAATTAGAGCAGTTTTGAGTGTTTCTGCTAGTGAGCAACTTCAGTTGGCGCAGTTTGATGTAAAATCTGCTTTTTTGAATGGCTTCTTAAAAAAAGAGATATATATGGAGCAGCCTGAGGGATTTAGTGATGGAACTGATCGGGTATTCAAGCTTCAAAAAAGTTTATATGGACTAAAACAATCTCCAAGGTGCTGGAACCAATACTTCAAGGACTTCCTAATAAATCTTAGGCTTGTGGAAAGTAAGGCAGATCTGTGTTTGTTCTATCGAGAAAACTCCAATGACAAGTTGATGGTAGTTCTGTATGTTGATGATGGATTAATATCTGCAAGTAAGAAGAAGGATATTGAAGTTTTCCTGAAGGAAATTCAAGAAGAGTTTAAAATTACTGTTGAGCCAATAGGATATTTCTTAAATATTAATATTGTATGTCATGATAATGGATCAGTAGAGATTAATCAAGAAACTTATGCTAAAGATATTCTTCGACGGTTCAACATGACCGAGGCCAATCCTGTGTCAACTCCAATAGAGCAGTACCTGCAGCCAAATGAGTTAACCAGTGATAAACCAACTAATGCTCCATATTGAGAAGCAGTTCGCTGTCTTATATATTTAGTTGTTGGTACAAGGCCCTATATAGCATTTGCAGTGATCTATGTGTCAAAATTTTTAGATAATCCTCGAGAAAACACTGGTCTATGGTAAAAAGAATCCTAAAGTATATAAAAGGTTCAGTGTCATTGGGTATAAAATATGATACTAGCCATGCAAACAAAAAACTTGAGATGTATACTGATGCTGATTATGCCAGTGATCCAGCAACCCGATGCTCAGTTAGTGGAGTGGTTGCAAGATTTTGTGGAGGATCAGTTACCTGGGCTAGTAGGCAGCAACATTGCATATCACTGCCAACAACAGAGTCAGAGTATGTGGCTGCCAGTGAAAGGGGCAAGAGAAGGAATATGGCTGTCTAGGCTCTATGAAGAAATTTTGCCACTGGAGAGTGTTCCTGTTCTTCTTGTTGATAATGCAAGTGCTATTAAACTGGCTAAAAATCGTGAATTTCACAAGAGATCAAAGCATATTGATGGTCGCATGCACTACATCTGTGACAAGATTCAAGAAGGCCAGCTAGCCATTGAGCATGTACCAGGCAATCAGCAAGCTGCAGATATTCTCACCAAACCATTGCCACATGTCCGGCTTAAATATTTAAGATCATTAATTGGAATGTGTTAAGTTCTGCATTTAGCAAGATATACATTTAGGGGAAGTGTTGAAGTGAAATGTTAAATTAATCTCTCTGCTGTGTACTATATCTATGTCTTTGGTTGGTGTCATAAAATAAAATACATGTGTCTTGTTATAGCAATTACGTCATGCATATGCTTTATGTTGTGCCCTTTAGTTCTTTCTTGAAGTTTCTGAAATACTTCCAAGTCATCTTCTGGTGGGACAGGAGTAGTGTACATGAAATTGTGTGTGACAGTGCTTGCACCCAACCACCTGTCCCTGTAGGTTGCAGTAATCATGAGGTCAGTATCACGTAATGTGATGGATATTTCGTCAGGTAGAAAAACATGGAGATCACACACACGTGGAAATTGACTAATCAGTGCATAGGAGACAGTGGGGTTGGGAGTGTCTTTATGAATAAAAATTTATTGTGTCATGTAACAATAGCAGTGTGGCACATGGATGTTTTGTATATGTGTGCACACACGTCCAACTAAGTCTGGTAAGTCCTGGACTGTGGAGACCATTTCATGTGTAACGAACCAGCTGGTAGAGTAGGGGCTCACCGTGCAGTATTTCGCAAGTGACACACCAAAATCATCTTTATGTGCCATGTGAATGCCAGGAGATCACACAGAAGGGCCACTACCCATGATTCTAAGTGATACTTGACAGCAGCTTTCATCATCCACTGCCACCATTCCATGAGGTCATTGGACTGGCGGTGGTAGGCACTTGCGTGAAATCAGTGGCACCTGCAAAGGTGGCATAAGCCACTGAATAATAGGGATTCAAACTACTGACCTTGGTGTAACATTAAGGAGGCCAGACAGCTGAACTTGGCAATCCAACTGTCAATGAAAGTTATGCTACTGCCTCTGCTAATACGTCAGAAACGGGCATTACACCCACCAATCATATCACGTGATCTATCAATGACAGAATATAATGGTAACTATGCAATTCAGGGAGTGGTCCTACAGAGTCAATGTAGACATGCTGGAACTACCCCTTTAGAATGAGGAATTTTTCAAAGGGAGCTGCGCATAACAGCCAGTTTCTGCCTGCTGACACAGAATGCAAGTCTTGGCCCAGGTGGCTGAATCTTTTTTAATGTTAGGCAAAACAAACTGTTCCATGATGAGGTGTATGGTAGGGCACATGCCTCAATGTGGAAGGTTGTGAAGAAGGTCAAAAATTGTCCTGCAATACAGCTCTGGGATGACTGGTTGGACACATGTATTCAAAACATCACACCAAATTTGTTTGGTCACACCAGGTAGTGCGCGCTGTTCAATTGGAATCTCGTGTCTGGTTTGTTAAATAAGTTGCGGAGATTGGCATCTGTTGCTTGTGCAACTGCAATGCTACCGAAGTCCAACTGGGCAGAGGTATCTGTGGTATGGGAAAGATAGCCCAAAACAATATTATTGGCATGTTTAATGTATCTCAGGTCAGAAGTGAACTGTGTTACAAAATATAGGTGGGTGCTGAACCTACCAACAGCTTGTGGAATGTGTCTGCCAATGGGCAAGGAGTCTCCCCTCAACAAGTGACAAACTGCTTATATATGGCTAGTAATTTGGGGTCAAACATAGAACATTTTTCCTGGGTGTCGGTAAGTTGTGAGAGAAAAATCTAAGAGGCTGAGGAATTCCACCAATATCTTGCTGTAACACAGCCCTGACTGCAACATCAGTACCATGATGTGTAAAACAGGTGTTTATTTACTTAGTTGAAGGCCGCCTGTATTTGCAGTGTCCGATTTAAATGTCATTTACCAAATGTATTCTTGCCATGCCATGCTTGGATGACTGGTAGCAAAGTCTCAGCAGCGTGTGGCAGTTGGTTCCTGTAGAAGTTTATCATCCTGCAAAACCTGTGCAGCTCTTGGTAGTTGTTGGGATGTGGGAGAAGGTGTATCTGGTGCATTTTCTCAGGAGTAGAATGCACCCCAGACATGTCAATGTGGTGTCCAACAAACGTCACCCAGGTTTGCTGAAGTTGGCACTTGTCATTGTTTGCCAAGACCCCATGAGAGGCCAGCTTATCAAGAATGATAAACAAGTGATCATTGTGATCTTGCTCATTTCACAAAAAGAATATGACATCATCTAGATAGATATAACAAAAAGAAAAATCGTGTAGTATGCTCTCAATAAATCATTGCTACACCCGTGCCACATTTTTTTAGCCCATACGGCATACAGAGGAACTCAAAGACACTGAGTGGCATGATTATTACAGCTTTTGGTATGTTCTTGGCTGCCATCAGAATTTGCAGGTATGCTGTTTTGAAATTGACAATGCTGAAAATTTTTGCCCTGGCCAAGACATCAGAAAAATCATGCAAATTCAGAATGGGTTAGCTGCCAATCATTGTACAGGCATTGAGATCGTGGTAATTGCTGCATAGGTACCAAGTACCACTCTTTTGAATTAGTTTAACTGGGGAGCACTGTCTGATGGTCTAACTATGCCAGCTCGCAAAAGTTCTCCGCCGTGGCATTAGCTCCTTTAATTTTGTGGGGAGCTAGATGACAGGGGCATCAATGGATAGCAAGACCTAGTTTGGTTGTAATGTGGTGGATTGTACCATGCCGCATGTCACAGACTGATTGTGATCTAATGAGGGAACATGGAGCAGGTCCAGGAGGTGGGGTGCAAAGTGTGTGATCTAATGGGGGAACATGGAGCAGGTCCAGGAGGTGGGGTGCAAAGTGATTTGCTGTCACTTTTAAGTCAGTATTGTCTCAGGAGCACACTCACATAGGGGTTGTGACACTTCACTAATATGGGAAGTGCCCATAGTAGTGGAACCACGGTAGTAATTGGTGTCAAGATGATGAAGGTCATCAAGATGCTGTTGAGTTGCATGTAGTGATGCAGAGGTGTGCATGATTCATTTCTGTAGTTATTTGCTTTGAGGCACATGAGCTCACTGTCATGATGTACTGATGAGTACCCAGCTGCCTTTAAGCATAGCTGGTTGTAAAGTGCTTCACTTTGTAGCTTCAGGTCAAGTGGTGTAACAAGCAGCTGCAGCATGACCGAGGGCATTACAGTGCCAGCAGGAAGTGTATCGCTGCCCAAACCACAGACCAGCTGCTGGCTGTCCCAACATAATAGGAGGGCACGATTTATATCCAGCTGTAGTTGGTAGTGCCAGAGAGAATCAGCTGCAAGGGCTTGTTCAATTGTCTCTGCCACTAGGGATTTCCAAGGTATTTGCATATCTGTGCCAAGTTCGAGCATGATGTGTGGAATTCCCAGCAACTGTGACTACAGAGTAACTGGCCACATGCAGTTACAGTGGTAATGGTGACAGTGTAGCAAGCACAAGAGCCAGCAGTACAGAGCTTACATTGGTCCCAGTGCCAATTAGGAAATGCATGTGCAGGCACCTGTCATGGATGAATAGTTGAGAATCATCTTCTAGTGAAATGCTGCATTGGTGCTCTATTGTTGTTAATGAAGAGCATCCTGGTGCACCTACATCAGGTCACAGATCTAGTTGGGGTAGGTACAGTGTTGTCTACAGCACTGTGCATCCTGCCCTAATCTGCTGTTAAACCAGCAGTAGCATTGCTGTGTGTTGAATGTGGTAGCAGGTGATGCAGTTTGTCTGCATGGCTTTTGTTTATATACAGAGTCAGCATGAAGGCGGCAACCTTGGCTGTCATGGTAAGTGACTGTTGTCCACTGGAGCAATGAAAGTCACTCGTGGTGGTAGAGAGGGTGGTATAGCATGGTTTGGATTGGATTGACCCAGCCGTTGTCGGGCAGTCTGCAGCTGCACTGAACGTCAGGACAGCTTGGCTGGGATCGTGCAAAATCAGTTTCAGCACAGACATTCTAGGTATTGACTGCAGTGTAACACTGTTGATTGTTGACTAGAATGTGGTGGTGTGATTGTGTCTGCCTTCTGTCAGCGAGTTGAAGTTTGAATTCCAGCTGTGCCTCCTCATGTGCTAGCATTGCTGTCTGGATGTTCTCTGGCAGTTTTAGGTGCCAAATTGTCCATAGTGTGCAATCAGGCAGGAGTGTTGGGTGAATTAGAACTCAACAGATGGTGCCAGCATGAAGACAGTGTGCTGTTGCCCAAATTAATGTCATTGATGACAGGGTGTAGCTGCTGAGAGGAATGCATGTTAGTCATTGCAGAAGTAGTGTCTTGGCAGTTTTGTATTTGTAAGAAGTTGGAACATCCAAAAACAAGTCACTGATAAGGTCTGCGCTGTCTCTGAGATGGTTAAGAAAAATGGAAAATTTCTCGTTGTCCCCAAAGATGCCATTGGCTGACATGAAACACTTACTGAGGGCAAACTACATTGTGGGAGACTCTGCATGGAACAACAGTAGTTTAGACAATGGTGGATGGTATGATAGCTGCCAGTGATTTGATTGTAAGGCACCATCGCAATGTGGTCGTTGCATGGTGCAGGAGTATCAGTGTGTGAGATGGGTAGGAAATGTGGCTCAATGTAGGGATATGCATGATGAGGTAAGTAATGTCATGGAGTGGATGGCATTAGCATCATGGGTGATGTGCATAGGACACAGGTGGCTGCTTGAATAACTGCTGTGTGTGTGAGTGAAATTTTGAGGCCAATGCAGTATGTACAACTTTCCTAATGTCAGATGTCTCAGATGGCAGAAAATGTATGTGAGAGTGTGCATGTGGTCCTGGATATGTAAAAAAGGAAGACGTAGTGCATTTATTATCCTGTGGCAGAGACCTTGTCTCATGGGGTTTGTGTAGGTGTGCAAACATTTGTGATATGGTTGACACAGTTGTGACATCACTCGAACTGGGCGGCAGTGGCATCTGACATTGTGGAGGTGAGGTGGCGAAAAACATGTTCTCAGAGTCCATAGTTGGTTTTGGCACTGGGTGTAGGTGACACAAATGCAAAGCACAATGAGGGACCAGAAGCTAGTCGGTTGTGATGCCCAGCATGGCTGGTGTGGCTGAGGTATGAGTGACTCATAGTCTGTCTTCTGGAACTTGCATTTAGTCACAAGGGTCAGAACCAGATTTGGGAAATTGGAAGGCACAGGTACTGAGAGGTGATGAAAATCTTGATTCCACTGTCCATTGACAGATGAATATCGTAATAGAATGATGGCGTGGTATGCCACAGGCCATTGTTATTCAACTGTAACAGCACTGTGGGAGATGTCCATATGGTTCAGGTTGTAAATGTGAGTGTCATAAAGCTCATTATCACTAGCACTGGAACAAGCTATGTTTTGTCCTATGCAAAAGTTGAAGTCAGTTAAACTAACGTTTGTTATGGAGGCAGGTAGCGATCATTTTTTTCAATTCTCTGTTGCCGTTTTGTCTGAAGTGCAAGGAGTAGATTCACTTGGTGTCAAATCTGGAACATTTATTGTGAAGTCACTCGAGGAAATCAACATTTGTCTTGGGACAATTCATTGCTTGGCATGAGTGGCAATGCAAGTTTGGTCTGAAGATGTGGCAGATAATGAAGGCATTGTCACTATGTCCTTTGGCACTGTAGTACCGGCCAAGCCCTGGTGGATATTTAGCGATTTTGCACATGGAATGTTCTTGGAATTCATGAGCACTTGTTAAGAGATGTTGATGCATTCTCAACGGCGTAACCAACACATCATGTTTTTGAGTTAACAGCAATATCGCAGTATGACTCTGAAATCCGGTGTCACTACTATGGGAAATGGGGTACTGGCTGTGTGATAGTGGAATAGTAACACATTATAGAGATACAATTTCTACACTACTTATTGGTAAGCACAATATACATAACTGATGTAATAATTATGAGCATACAGAGCATACTAACTCCCATTGTCTCACGAGCTGCGATCCTCATATTTTCAAATTGTAGATGTTACGGCACAACAAATACATCACTGCTCTTTCATTGTCTAATAAGATAATTTTAGTTCCCAGTGTTGCTTTTTGAGATAACTGATGGTTATACATGACACTAATACTCTCTTTGTGAGTACAATTTTCTCCGGTTTCTTTGCCAATGGTTGATTTTCAATCTGCACTATCGAATGTTTCAATCATTTCTAGACACATGTTTGCATTATTCATATGCTTGTCTAGTAGTTTAACTACCATTTCACCCATCACACAGTCTTCATCAATGTTTTCTATTGAGAGCTTCATCAGGTGTGTGGCGCCAATGAGTCGACACCAGCATCGACATACGTTTGTCTCTAGACTCTGAGCATCATATTTGGACGCTAAGCTCAGATTATCTTTGCTCTCTTCCACCATAGGCAGTTCTTTGTAAGCCTTGCTTGTGTAAACAGGTGAATAAATGAACTACTGTCAAAAAGGTGTTGTTTGGTGTAACTGACCCGAACATCCACCTCACTGGTGACCCCGACGAGTTGTAACGTCTTCTGTTCTTGCTGTTTTACTGTGTCTGCGGCCCCCACATTGGTCATTTTTGTGTGTATTACATCAACATAGCATTCGAACAATGACTTCAGCCCAACGCCTAACACCGGATTTTGTGACCGACATGCATTGTGTTGCACACGACGTACCCCCGCCAGGACTGCAACATGATGCCCCTCACTTGATGATTACGCCGATTTCGCCAGACATTTTAGAGCCTGCAACAATAAGTGAGGTTGGGAACAGGCATGACTCTGGTTACCAAACGCCTTTGTTACTGCCACCTTATATGCCTACCTCCACCAGCCGTGCCACCACTATTTATGGCTCTTGATGCAGTGCAGTACCAACGTCGAACTCCATTAATATTTCATTGGACAACTTTCCACTGCCGGAGCAACAATTCTCGACGCCCTACTCTGTGCAACCCCACATTTACTACAGCCACGTGGTCGGCCCTGCCAGGCTCACGGGCCTTTCACCTCAGCTTCCGACCACGCTTGGTGCTACTTCTGTCCCATATCAATATGTGTCTTCTGACTTCAGCACATCAGCCTGCAACGTGAACAACAAGTGGTCTAGTGGGCCTAACGACACCCTATGTTCTACTTCTACGTCCCAGTGCTCTGTGCCATGGCTCCCACCTTATCTGAACGTGATTTCGAGTGGAGTGACTATGAACAATGAACCTTTTTACCACTCACCCCATGTTCGGCATCACTATACACATGGTGCTTCGGTTCAGCCCACACCTCCGCCGCCTCATTGCCACACAGGTGAATACGGCTCAGCTCTCTTGTCAAGCTATCAGCGTGTTAACATGCACCCACAGTTCATGAATTATTTCTCACCTGTTGCATCTGCGCCAGCTCCAGTTGAGCTTCCGCAACCATTTTCGGCACAGCCGGGCGCCTCTTCTGCGTCAGCCATCCGCGACGGGCCACCTTCCATGTAACACATCTCTCCTGTCACATCCGCGCTGGCTCCTGTCAAGCTTCCACATTCATTTTCGGCACAAACCGGTGTCTCATCCGCGTCAGCCTTCTATGACACGACACACCATTCCCCACCGCAATGTGCCACCTTCACTCTACCGCAGGGCCAGTTCAGAGCTCCATCAAGCTCCCCAACCATGCCATGAAGGCTAAAGAATGCTACTGCTGCCCATGCTTTGGACCTCACATCTGCTTCCGCACTTCACCCCCAGGCTGCTTCCAGGCTGCCACCACTCGCGAAACTACCGAAACTGCTTGCGTTATCCATTGAGAACCCCGAATTCTGGTTTGCCTTAGTCAAGCAGATCTTTCAATATTATTCGCTTGATGGCCGGTCACACTATATTTGTCTCATTAACAATCTCCACGACCATGCTGACTTGATTCATGATTATTCACCACACCTCCTCAGGTAGACGTATACGCTTCTGTCAAGAGGACGACACTGGAACGTGTTACACAGACATCAACTGAAAAGGTCCAGCAGCTCATCTACAAGGAACAACTCGGTGACTCGACTCCATCACAGCTGTGGTGCCATCTCTGACTTCTTGTTAACAACCAGGCCATGCCTGATAACATGCTCTTGTCAATCTGGATCAAGAAACTTCCTCTTTCTGTCCAAACTGGCATCTCTTGCCTTGAAGATCAAGCAACTGACGTACTTATCCACGCCGCTGACCGAGCACATTCTGCACTACAATGCGAGCTTCACATCTGGAAAACTGAACCTGCCTCCTACCGACAGCTTCGCCCTCCCCCTGCACGCCATGGACGTCATGTTAATTTGAACACCGGTAACCACTCGCTGACACCGCTGATGGCCTCGCCCCCTCCTGCAGTCAACTCTTCAGCAGGCACATTTACCCCATACCCAACATTGCCAACTTTACCAGTTCCCTCGCAGGTGTGACCACGTTCTCTGTCATTGATTGCAAATGGGCCTACCACCAGATCCCCATGGCACCTGAAGACATCGAGAAGACAGCCATCACCACCCCAGTTGGGTTATTTCAGTTTCGATTCATGCTCTTCAGTCTGAAAAATGCAACCCAGACCTGGCAACGCTTCATCAATAAAGTGCTATGCCATCTAAAATTCTGCTTTGCATACCTTGATGACATTCTTGTGTTCAGGTCCTCCGTCGAGGCCAACATTCGACATGTGCAAACTGTTATGAACACTCTCACGGCAGCAGGCATCGAGACCAGACCAGGACAAATTGCAGCTACATCAACCCACTGCCACTTTTCTTGGTTTTCAGGTTTCTGCCGATGGCATTTCACCACCCCCTGAGACGGTACAAACAATACTAAACCTACCCAGACCTGTGTCATTCAAAGAGCTCCGGCGCTTTCTAGGGACGGTTAATTATTATCGCCGACATCTAACTTGGGCTGTGGATATTCAGGCTCCACTGACGGATGCCTTGGCAGGCACCCACACTTCTGGATCTCGGCCCATTCCATGGACCCCTGCCATGACTGACTCTTTCACCGCCCTCAAAAGTAATCTTGCCAAGGCCTGCACCATTGCACATCCTCATCCCAATGTGCAGCTTTTCATCACCACAGACGCGAGTGATTCTGCCACCAGCCATGTCCTTAACCAGACAATCGATGGCCAGACTTCAGCTGTCCAGGTCTTCTCGCGCAAGCTCACCAATGCACAACGGAAATATTCCGCGTTTGACAGGGAGTTGCTCGTGGTCTATGAAGCGATCAAGCATTTTAAGACTGACGTTGAGGTATGCCCTTTCTATGTTTTAATGGACCACAAACCCCTGGCTGTGGCTATTACAAACCAGCTGACCCGCCTCCTTGCCGCTTCAGATACATGGACTTCATATCTCAGTTCACCACTGATGTCAGACACATAAAGGGTGCTGACAATATAGTTGCTGATTTCCTTTCACGAGTCGATGCTGTCCATTCGCTGTTAGACCTCTCTGAATTACCTAACCTCCAGCCCGTCGATGAGGACACACAAAACCTGATCTCAGACTCTACCTCTTCACTACACTTCATCTGCTCCACCTTCCCTGGCATTTCTGGTGAGATCTGGTGCAACGACAGTACGGGCACGCTACGCCCCCTCATCCCTACCTCGCTCCGTCAAGCTGTCTTCAACGCATTGCTTAATTTAGCCCACCCTGGTGTTCATGCATCCGCCTGCATTGTAGTGGAGCACTTTGTGTGGAGAAATGTCAACAAGGATTGCCAGCAATGGGCACACTCCTGCTTTGTGTACCAACAATGATAAGTACACAAGCACACTTCACCCCCACCTCGGCACCTTTTTGATCCCTCCTGGGCGTTTCCAGCATATTCATATTGACATTGTCAGCCCTCTACCCCCCTCTAACGGCTCTCATTCTGTTCTCTCGTCTATCGACCAAACAACTCGCTGGGTCGAGGCTGTCCCCTCCCCAATATTATGGCAGAATCTGTTGCTCGAGCTTTCGTCGAGTCATGGGTATCACACTTCGGATGTCCAGCTACCATCACGACTGACCAGGGCAGACAATTTGAGTCAGCCCTGTTCAACAAGATTTGCAACATTTGCGGCATCCTGCGCATCCATACCACAGCATACCACCCGCAAAGTAACGGGCTAGTTGAGCGCTGGCACCGCACTTTCAAGGCGGCTCTTTGATGCCATGACTCTCTTTGGACAAAGGCCCTTCCTCTTGTGCTACTCGGCATTCATGTGATCTACAAGAAAGTCCTCAAAGGCACAATAGCCGAGTTCGTATACGGCCAGAACATTGCTCTCCCTGGCGAACTTGTGAGGCCTTCTGCTTCTCTCCCTCAGTCTGACTTACCTTCCTTCGTGGACCGGGTCAGACGCCACTTCATCAACCTCCACATCACTCCACCCACCAGCCATTCCCACCCTAAGGTTCACGTCCCAAAATCTCTGGACAATTGCGAGTACGTCATGCTCTGAGATGACACTGTCCGTGCTCCCCTCCAACCTCCATATACCCGCCCATACCAAGTTCTCCAGCGCTCAGCCAACACCTGTTACATCCAGATGAAAGATTCAGTCGTCACAGTCTCTATCAACAGACTTAAGCCTGCTCATGTAGAGCCTTCTTCTACCCCCCTTCAGGCCACGACCACGCCACTCACTGTCGTGGCTAATGACACTACGACCACTCCCTCCAGGTCAGACCTACACACTCAATCGAGTGACTTCCAGCTCCAATCATCAAGCTCTCCTCTGATCTCGCCCCCTACTCCGGTCTCATGCACTCCGTCAAGCGCCGCATGCTCTCCACATCGAGCTTACCTACAATCACGCCCTCGCTGCTGGGCCCTTTGCCGGTCCCTTTCACGTCTCCTCCATCACTTGCATCACCCTGCTGAGGTTTCTCACCCCCCCCCCCCCCCCCCAATCTTGAACGTGGAACATGCCCTTGCTCGAGGTGTTTGTGCCTGTTCCCCCAGACATAATCCATGACACTGTTCGTCATGTGTTTCCCTTCATCTGGTGCTCATAACACAACCTTCGCCATTCCCTGCCACCTGGTGAAATGTGTTCCCCTCTCACCCGACGTCCACCTGGACATGCATCGTGTGTTCGCCACACCCACCGGAAACATCATTGTCATTGCTCTATTCCACTCGCAAACCGCCGGCCTACCTGTTGCCCCACGGCCGGCATGCCCAGTACGACGCCCGGTGCACTTCAACGACTTCCAGGTTCGGTGGCCAAACCTTCCTTCACGTCATCTACAGCTCCCCGACAATGCTGTTCAGCTGACCGTGGCTCGGCTCCCGCGGACCACCCCTGCCGATGCCTTGGTCAAACCCCCCGCCCCCCGGCCTCTCAAGAGTACTCCGTACTGCGTGGGGGGAAGGGGGGGGGGGGGCTATGTGGCGCCGATGAGATCAACACCAGCATCCAGCATCGATATACGTTTGTCTCTAGACTCCGAGCATCATCTTTGGACGCTAAGCTAAGATTATCTTTGCTCTCTTCTGCCATAGGCAGTTCTTTGTAAGCCTTGCTTGTGTAAAGAGGTGAATAAATGAACTACTGTTAAAAAGGTGTTGTTTGGTGTAACTGACCTGAACATCCACCTCAGGTGTCTGTTGTATATGTCCATAGCAAGCAGCAAAACATTTACAGAGTTCGCCAAAACCTGTGAGGGGAAACTGAATATTCAGTGTTAAGAGGCTTGTGAAGCATACGTGTAGATGAACACAATATATTTCACAACTCAAACTAGCTTCAGGATGATATGTTTCTGAAACATGGCAGAAATTGAAAGAACGTGGATCCCAGAGAGACAAATATTGGTTTCCCTTATTCTCCAAAACCTAGCAGCGATATTCCTCTTCAGTGAATGCTGTGATAAGACAAGCACACTTTCTGACCATGTGCACAGTGCTCACTATACCAACAGCTCATGGCTCATGATTTGCAGGAGTGGCCAGCCTTCACTGCAAGTGCCAAGTAAGAAAAACAGCCGTTTTTGTGATTTTGTTTAGATGACTTCCAGTTCATGTCAGCAGGTAAAATTTTGCATATGGACCTTTTTCATTGCTAACAAGCAGTGGCAAAAACATCAATCTATGTTTTAGCTTCACAGGTCTGACCATCTCCTTGTTAGACAAATATGTCAGCATATACTTATAACCAGACTGTGCACACACAGTATTATCGTAACTGCAAAACACTATCATGCACTCAAAATGCAAGAGGAAGCGGACAAAGTGACCATGCGTGAATTTACTCTAAGCTTAATCACTCATGACACGAACAATACAATTAAATACTTTTGCTACAGTGGTGTGGGAAATGGCATTTTGTCTGTGTGGGTACAGTTACACACTACTACCACAATGTGCATGAGACATGAAGAAAACAGGTAGGTAAAATTACAAGTCACGTATGAATTTACTAATACAAGCAAGGCAATACATTAAATATTTCTGCTACTGAGGAGAAGAAAATAGCTGGTTATCTGTGAAAAGACAGTCTCATGCTGGTGCACATGTGCACTCCTGTGATAATGCGCTTGGTAAGACTGATATGGTCCATCAGACTGCAGACATTAATACAAGAGAGTCTGTGAGGCAGAGGAAGTAAACTGTGAAAACGAAGCTACTTGGTAGTGCGTAAGGATTAATAACAAAACTTATTCTATATCCAGAGTAAATGAAGCACTCTATCGCTAGTTCTCAATAAGGCTTTCAGATGCCAGCAATTACAATTCAGCCAAAGCTTATAGTACTAACTCACTGCCACTGTCTTTGCTTCACTCGAACCTATCTGGAGCAATGTTACAGCAAACCATCAAATGTTTGTTCTTATAACACAAAACACTCTGAAATTAACACACAGAAAAATGGAATCTTGTTCAAACAGAGATGAAAGTCAATCAGTGTTGCCACAGGAGGTGCTGATCAGGGAGCACTTTCTGTCACATGCCTTTCTGGGAAAAACCCCAAGCTGCAGCAAGGAAGTGCATGGTGTCTGCTTTTGCTTATGGTCCAATCTGGTGCTGTGCAACATGTCATCTGCTGTTGACATCTGTTGAAGCAGATGGGTGGCTGACACTTACGCACTATAGAGTGTCACCACATTATCACACAGGTAGATGTTTGTGTCTTGTAGTACACATCAGCAGTCTTTAGGGATGTCAGCATTTATCTGCAGAAGCACTGTCCACTTTATTATTTGACTCTAATTGTGCCAGTGAAGAGAGAAAAAATTTCATTCCTAATCTTTTATGAAATGTGAAGGGACTGTTTTCTAGTCTATGCACATCATCACACCATCAAACATCATAAACAGAGCCATTAAAAAATTAGTTTTTGGAAATGGAGGTTTCTTCATTTACTGAAAGAAAGAGTTGGAAAGAAACCACATAAACTGGAATTAAATTAGAAAATTCACTCAGATCAGAATGCCAAAGGAGAGCAAGTAGGACAAGATAAGAGCAAAAACATCAATTAAACACATGTAAGAGATGAGGCCTGGAAAAAATTGTAAGTGACAGAGATATCAGCTGAGAAGTGAGGGAAAGGATAAGTAAGATGAGAATGGTGGGAAAGACTAAACTGGATGACAACAGATAAAATTGAAAGATGATTTTAATGGAGTAGAAGAAGATAACAAGGAAATAAAAGATAAAAAATGTATAAAATGTAAAATGATGGCAGGGCGATCAAAAGCTAGACAAAGGAAGGAAGGCAGTTAGGAAAGAAACTATTAACATGCTCATCTGGACAAGAAATTTAGCTATACAATTAACTACACATACATCCATATTCTGCAAATCACTGTGAAGTGCATGGCAGAGGATACTGCTTACTGTATCAGTTTTTGTGGCTTCTCCCTGTTCCATTCACATATGGAGCATAGGATGAACGATTGTTCAGATGCTTCTGTACACTCTGTAATTATTGTAATCTGCTTACCTTGCAGATCATCTAAGATCTCACCTTTGAGCAATGTTGATGAATTGATGAGGATTTCAAACCTCCTGAATAAGAGAAATGACTTATAAACATTATATTACAGTGCTCCATATGTTGACCACAATAAAAGTAGTTCATCAGGTGCAAGTTATGTGTGTATGGTGGGAATCAAACATATAATGAATTAATAAGTTCCTACCTGTGAATTACTGAAGCGCTGATACTGGGAGGCATAAACCAAATTCAGTATCTGTTGAGAAGGCATCAGTGTCATGATTACTGCAGAGAATGATCTGCAAAAGGCCACTATGTGGTACCACGCCTAATGTCTGCATGTGTTCATTTATTCTCACTCACAACTTTAGGTCATCATTCCTTCATCAACACAGAAATATGATTGCATATCAGATAGAATGTAACATGGATTTTGCCAATTGTGGATTTCCTTTCTATAGATTCAGCATTGTCCGCAAGAGGGTTGAGCAACTATTAATAGTTGTACAACTCTTGAAGTAGCGACCATTGTCTATTTCTAAACTACTGCACCTCCTCCTGAGCCCATCTCCATCTGCCATTACCTACATTACCCTACAGTATCTCTTTACACTGTGTCTTTTGTTCTCCACTGTTTGGTTCTTATATTTCATTTTCCCTATAGCTTCTAATTTTTCTCTTGTCTCAGATTCTAGTCCATCTGTCCTTCACTTTTGTGACACACCAACTGCTCTTTCACATCTTATAATTTCAATCTCTCTGACTCCTAGCATTTTTCCTGATCCATTTGTTTGTTTCCCCCATCCCTTCTACATGCTGCTATCATTCATAGCTCTATTATTCACTGAGCAAAATTGGTTTTAATGGTTTGTACATTAAAATCCCATGTCTAATTGCACCAAGAAAAATGTTGTAATATACATTGTCTGTATGCTTTCCCTTTTTCACACACTAAAAGCTTGATTTTTAAAAACTCTGTTTAGTTTACCAATAGCAAACCATGCCATGTATACACTTCTGTTTATTTCTTTTGTTGCCTATCCAGCTTTTCCCTTCAGCTGTTTTAAATTTGAAATTTGTCAGTGGTGTCTATGAATTTTTAATAATTTATGCTTTTTCTTTTCAATGTGTTGATTATATTTTATTTTAGTCTAAATATTATTACTTTTCAGGCTTATTTTCAAACTTCTTAATTATGCTCATGCAGTTTATCTGCATTAGAGGCACACAGTACATCAGCAGCAAAATAAAGGTGATTGAGAAGTGGGCCAGTAACACATATTGCTTCTTCTTTTTCCCAGTTTGAGAATCTGGAATAACGGGACAACCTTCTCTAGCATTACTTTTCCTTAACAGTAGTAGTTGATACCAGTATTATTTTTCGAATTTTGGACAGGTCAGTATTATCTCAGTTGATTTTCTGAAAACTTTCATATAATTTTATACATAGTATGCTATATTTCAAGCTAAAATTTATGAAAAGGAATGACTATAAAAAAATTTTTAATCTTGATGTTACAATCGATAAGTACTAGCTCTGAATGTACAGTTAAAATTATATTTTTAAAAACATTTGAAATTACTAATTATTGGTACACTTAAAATTTCTATTATTAATTACACAAACCTGTAGTGTTTGCTATGCTTATTTCTGGATTCATTTATGAAATAATAATCAAAATTAATAAAATAAATAAAGCTAATAGGAATTCATTTGTTGAGAATAATTGTAAATCATTTGGAATATTGTTATTTCTGCAGAGTGTGAAAGCTGTAAGCATGTCTCTGATGTGATTGGATTTATTTTTTTATTTTCGTGTGAACAATGTAATTTTGGCCTTGTTAATGTGAAAAATCAAAATACTCCATGATATACTAAAATGTGAGAAAATATGCTGACATAAAAAACAATGCTCCAACAATAATCTTCAGATTTATTTAGTTCAAACCCATGGTGAGGACATGCAGTGACATTTATAGTTTCATGAATCAGACCCCTAGAAAAGAAGAACTGGAGCCATCTCAACATGACAAGCTAAGTAAGCTAGAGAATTTATTGTAATCTTCACTCCTCTCAAATGTTCATAAATGACTTCAGTGTGGACGATAGATGGAAGTAGGATGGAGGGAGTAGATTAGAAGTGTGGGTGTCATCTGTGATTAATTGACTAATAATGAAGTTTTGTCTGTTTCAGAAATTCTTTTATTTCATTGATTTCTTAAATTTATGTAGTAATTAATTTTCTATCACATGGAGCAAAATTGAAGGATGCCCAACAAAGGATCTTTAAACCAACTGTGATGATGCACTTCTGAAAATGATGGACTGGATCTAATGAAAGTGAAAAGGACTTTAAACTACAGTTAGGGACATCAAAAAGGAAAGATAATTACAAACTATTTGTGAAGTTAATTTGTTTGTGGACTTGTGTGCTTGTTGACAAAACAAATAGGGGTGAAAGCAAATGTGAGGTAGAAATGGAAGCTGCAAGATCCAGTCTGGCCATGTTTGAGCCAAGTGAAATAATAGACAGTAACAAAACAGTAAAGACTGACGTTTTGCATTTAATTTAGGCAAAACTAGATGAAATGAAGATAGGCAACAACAGCAAATTTAATGCAGATAATGATCATTTAACTAAAAGTAATAAAAGACTAAATGATTTGCAAACATCAATGCAAGGACAAATAAATGACTTGAAAATTGAAAATGATAGTAAAATGGACAGGGTACAAGATCAGATAGATCAATTTGGTAATAAAGTTTCAGAGTTAAAAAATTGGTTGTCAAAAGGTTTAAAAATAGTGAATGAAAAAGTTGATGTTTTAGAAAATAAATTCCTTGTTTTAGAAAATGAGTTGATAGCTGAGTCAACGAAACAATTAAACAATGTTGATGACATCAGAGTTGAACAGAAGGCCATACTGAAAAAACTGTGTGAGTTGGGAGCTACCACCCAAAAAAATAACACTAGCTTAAAAAAAAAAAAAAAAAAAAAAAAAAAAAAAAAAAAAAAAAAAAAAAAAAAAATTTAAATGTAGTGAACAAGGTGCAAACTAATGTAACTGTTTCAGATAAAAATATTTCAGCAGTTCAGAAAGTTGTATTAACAAAAATCTGTGTTCAAATAATGTATTGCATGGTCCAACACTCCTATCAAAGGTTTTCCACCATGTAATTTACATCCAGTGGATTTTCTGCACCATTACAGACATAGCTTTGTGTGAAGCATGACTGACAGTTAAGAAATTAAATTGGTTAAAAGATTTCTTGAAGGCAAAGTTCTGTCATGGGCAAATTTAAATTTAAGTCAATGGGTGACAAATCAGAGTTCTGAGAAAAGTTTTTTAAATAAACTTTGGTTGGAAGCAGAACAGGTGAGAATGAAAAGTGAATTTTTGACTGGTCCTAATTATAGGAGTTTATTTATTTATTTATTTACATGTCAAGTTCCGTAGGACCAAACTGAGGAACAAATCTCCAAGGTCATGGAACATGTCAGTACATGAAATTACAACACAAAAGTAATAACAGATAAAAATAAAATGTTTATGAGCCTGAAAAAAGTCAAGCCATAAGTTTAAGTAAGCGTAATCAACAATACAACAAGAATCAGCTTAATTTTTCAAGGCTCCTCAACAGAATAGAAGGAGTGACCCCATGAGGAAACTCTCCAGTTTTGATTTGAAAGCACTTGGATTACTGTTAAGATTTTTCAGTTCTAGTCATAGCTTAATGAAATGGATGCAGCAGTATACTCCACATCGTTCTGCACAAGAGTTAAGGAAATCTGAACCAAATGCAGGTTTGATTTTTGCCGAGTATTAGCTGAGTGAAAGCTGCTTATTCTTGGGAATAAACTAATATTGTTAATAAGAAGTGACAGTAAGGAATACATATATATTGCGAGGCCAATGTCAAAATACCCAGACTCGCGAACAGGTGTCAACAAGAGCTTCATGAACTTACACCACTTATTGCCCGAACTGCCCATTTCTGAGCCAAAAATGTCCTTCCAGAATGGGAAGAGTTACCCCAAAATATAATACCATATGACATAAATGAATGAAAATAAGCAGAGTAGGCTAATTTTGATATCAAACAATCACACACTTAAGATACCATTCGAATAGTAAAAATGGAAGCATTAAATCTTTGAACAAGATCCTGAACATGAGCTTTCCACAACAGTTTACTATCTATCTGAACACCTAGAAATTTGAACTGTTCAGTTTCAGTAATCATATGATCATTCAGTGAAATTAAAGCACCATACAGTACTGTTTGTAATGGGATACTGCAGCTTGATTGTGACCACTTCTAATATTTTGATATAACTCTCACTTTCTTCTACATGATATCTTTATCCCACTAGTCAGCCACCCAGGCTACCTTTCATAGCTAGTACCCCATTTACAGCATTCTAATGGAAAGCAAACTCTCAAAGAGCATGAGAAATCTATTAAGGAAAGCATTATATTTGTCATCTATGTAATCGGCACTATTAACATGCTGCCACTCTTGTTTCTTGACAAGATTAAAAAGACTTTCTACTGCTGATGGATTAACTTTCCTACATAGTTTGTAATTATAAGTGACATTTGTTTGAGTACAAAGGCCTTTTAGTGTTAAAATTTGTGCATCATGGTATGAAAGGCCATTCACACTTTTACTAACAGAATGCCTATCTAGTAATGAAGAATGAATAAAAATATTGTCTATGGCTGTGCTACTGTTCCCCTGCACCCTAGCTGGAAAAAACACTGTCTTCATCAAATCATATGAATTTAGGAGATCTACCAACATCCTTTTTCTTGCATCATCATATACAAAATTTATATTGAAGTCACCGCATATAACTAATTTTTGGTACTTCCTATAAAGTGAATCAAGGACCCTCTCTAGCTTGTGCAGAACTGCTCTGAAGCCAGAGTTAGGGGACATATAATCAACAACAATTAGAAGTTTAGGTTCACTAAATTCAACTGCCCCTGCACAACATTCAAATACCTGCTCAGTGCAGTTACGTGATACGTCTTTGGACTCAAATGGAATGCCGTTTTTTACATACATGGCCACTCCCCCAGCCCACAAGGAACTCCTTGAAAAACAGCCAGCTAATCTGTATCCTGGTAAAGGAAGCCTCTGAATTGTCAAATAATTTAAGTGGTGCTCCAGTATACCAATAATTTCAGAGTCAACACCTATAAGCAGTTGACTAACTTTATCTCTAATACGTCTTATATTTTGATGAAATATACTAATTCCTTCTCTATTTGGAAACATGATATCCTCTGAAGGTGAGCCCCTAGTTAGAGGGACTTCTTTTAAGCAGGTATACCTATCAGCTGACTTCGATCTAAAATAGGTGCAGCTATAACACCAACTATTACAGAAATTTTTCCATGAGTGATCCCACCACCACCAACTACACTGTCACCTGTAAGTTTTGCCAGCCTCCTCTTCCCATATCTATTGAGGTAGGGGCCATGCCTAATGAAACCCAATCTAGTGATAGACTCAACTGCCACCACTGAAATGTGACCCATGCCCTCTGCCATCAGTGCCTTCTCCAGCCCCATGTTAAAACACCTAACAGCCGCATTAAGATGAGGACTATCATGACACTGAAACAGTTGCATGAAATGCACGTTAGTGCCACCAGTTTGAGTAGCTATCTTTACCAGATCACCACCTACATCATATTCCGCATCCCTATCAAGACTGTTCCCTGGTCAACCCACTATCACTACCTTATCCTTCTTCATAAATTCCTACATAGCTCCCCTATGCTGTCAGTCACCTGAGCCAACCCTGCACTAGGCTTCACAATGCTGGTGACCTGGTACTCACTCCCCAACACTTCCTGCAACTGCTGGCCCACATCTCTACCATGCAAACTACCTAGCAGCAGAACCTTCTTCTTTCTGTTAGACCTTGTCAGTGACCTAGACCTCCTAACTACTGAGGACTGCTGCACATTCCCTACACCTACAACTACAAGACGCTCCACTCCACTCAACTCTGACATTTGGTCAAATCTATTGCACATACACAAATTATACCCGTATTTACTCGAATCCAAGCCGCACTTTTTTTCCGGGTTTTGAAAGCCAAAAAACCGCCTGCGGCTTAGAATCGAGTGCAAAGCAAGCGGAAGTTCTGAAAAATGTTGGTAGGTGCCGCCACAACTAACTTCTGCCATCAAATATATGTAGTGCTACACAGGCATGCTTTGTAGGCACAAAGATAAATACTGGCGCCAAAACCTCTGGGCCAGTAAATAAATTAAAAAAAAAGGTGGAAGACGAGCTTTTTTTCTCCGCCCCGCGTTTCGACCACTGCATTTTTATACATTATCCAACAAAGTAAATACAAATTCTGTATTGTTCATCTTCGAATGTAGCAGAATTTCAATGTACTGTGAAAATCTGACTGGTAAGACTGTTTGGGATGTTTGTCAATATGGCCAACTCTACGTTCTGAATTTTTTCCTACCTGTGAGAAGAGATGGTTGCTAATAGGATCCTGATGAAATGTGAATCACATGCAGTATTCTCTTCACAATAAGAATAATACGAATATAAACATTTTGCGATGTATTCTTTCGTGTTTGCTGTTATCTCATTTAAATCCTGTCTGCCTAATAAATTACGAAACTAGAGTGAGACAACAGCAAACGCGGAAGAATATACATATCGTGTCATGTTTATATTCGTATTATTCTTATGCCTAATAGTGATACAGTCAGAAATGAAGCACAGCAACTGATTAGATTTTTAAATCTAAGATGACTCTAATTTCTGTGCAGAATTTGATGTACTAAAGAAGCGGCCGCAAAGATTTTCAGACAGAGAAAAATTTTCGCCTAACTATCGTTCAGAACATGTTCTATCATATGCAATCTATTATTTGTTTCTTGTTGACTATTATCAAAGAAAGCAGCAGTGTAACTAACAACAAATAGCAGTCTCTTGCCATTGTTTCACTAATGAGACAATTCCTCTCTTTAAAAAAAAAAAAAAAAAAATTGTAAGCGGCGGTAGCGCGCACAAAAGCAAGCCATGCCGCGAGCGGCGACAGGCCGTAAATATGCACTACCAGAATGCGACAAACAGTGCATGACACAGTAAAGTAATGCATTTTCAGCTTAGAGTGACGTAAACACCTATAAGAAAAAAAACGGCAATTATCAGATCAAAGCAAAGTAAGCAATCGATTCAAACGAGACAAAGCACGTGAAAAAGGAAGGGTATCCGTATAAATATGGACGGAGCGCCTGATGCATAGCAATTGCTACCTGGTAAAGCTTAACTGCTAAGCTTACAACTCGAACCAAACTACTGTAGCTCAATCGTCATTCATTTGACCTAAATTGTCTCTCATATACAGTGTACCAACTTAGTTTCGATTTGGAGGTGCGGCCTAAAACTTTTCTCTCCCCTTGAATTTCGAGTCTCAAAACTCACGTGCGGCTTAGTTTCGGGAATTTTTTTTTTCCTTTATTTCGAGTCTCATTTTTCAGGTGCGGCTTAGATTCGAGTAAATACGGTGACTGTCTGACTGCCTCCTCCTCCTAGCTGCCTTCTTGCCAACTGCCAGTTCCCATTCCCCAGCACCCTTCACCCTCCTCAAACTATCTAGTTCCTCCTTTGTGTGTTATGACTGTATCTGAAGGGCACAGATCTTATACTAATGCTCCTCTATCAACTTATTTCTACTACAGATTCTGCATTCCCAGGAGGGGATCTCGCTAGAATGCCCACTGGCTTCCCCACTGCATTCCCTCCAATGACAGTACTTTGAACAAATCTCACATCATAACCCACTACTCACAAACCTATGACAGAGCCTACACTTCTCACTCATGGTAAAATTTTACAATTACTGAAAAAAAAACTATATATCTACGTTACCTAAGTTCAGTTACACCAGTAAAACTATTAATAGAACTAACAATAGCAGTCTCAAAATTCTCTCACTACTAAGGAAGCAACTACTTATATTAATATTACTAAAGCAAAACTAACACCAATACCAACAATAATTCACAAAATTATTATCTAAAATCAAAAATTCAAGCGGCCACTGGAACACTCAATGAAGTTAAAACACTGAATGAAAATTGTACTGAAATATTTCACTAGGAACAATAAGAAATGTCAGTTGAAAACTAAAGCAGAAAGTTTACTATGAAATACTTCAATGTACAGAAAGCTCTAAAAAACACAGGGGGCAAATGTTTCTGAAAGTCTATTAAATTGTTATTTCACCACAAACAGCAAGAAACACTGCTGAAAACTATTAAATTTAATAACTTTATGACATTGCACAAATAACTTTGTCAGTACCTAGCTTTATCACTGCAAAAGCTGCAAGCGCACACTGCAAAATGTAAACACACTACTAAGGTGTGAGGCTTGGATGAATGACATAAGCACATTCATGAATAACAGACCAGTGGAATAAATAACACAGGAAGAAAGACTGAGATTATTGAAAATCCACTAATAAGTTAGTTTTACAGCAAATATTAACACAAATAAACTTTAAAATAAGTAACTTAAGACAAAAACTTTATAAAATATTGACGAGCAATTTCAACAGCAGTCCAGCATATGTGATGTCACACCAAAGAGTTTTGTTAGAACGAACTTAAAAAATTAGCACATCTTGACAAATCATTTGGCAAAATGTCCTTGATTGATGTGCTTAAAAGGAGATTACCAGAAAGTCTGCAGTGGGATTTGGTACATGGACCTGACGATTGCCTTGAACGGTTTTTACAATATGTTGACAGGCTGGATAGGGCAATAGAAAGAAGCATGTAACATAATAATAGGAATAACAGAAATCACAATGGAAGTAATCACAGAAACAGAGATAATAGTAACTTTCATCAGGATCAAAGTGTCAATAGAGAGAGAAATTCTGAACATCAGCAGGATAGGAATAATGGGAATAACCATGGGCATTTTAATAGAAGAAACAATCATAGAAGTAACTACTTGAGAAACAGGTGTTCAGCTCAATGAAGGTGCACAGTTTTGGGGTGAGGAAACATAACAAGCACAGGACCCCTAAGTTACACCTGCAATTGCACAATAATAGCAGTGCTAATGATATGTATCTGAAATTGAACAGAAAGAATATCTGATTTCTTGTTTATGCTTTGATCAAAAGCTTTGTGATACTATATTTAATTATAGTGATGTAACTGCTAATCACAGACAAGAATGTGACAGTAGTGAAACTTTTGGTGTAGTATCTACCATGGACTAATGATTTCTTCTCTTGGGCAAAAAACAATATTGTTGAAGTATGTGAATCAGGTGATGACTTATTGAATCTGAGCTAGGTGGTATTTTTTATGTAGATGTGAGTGAGAGCTGTGAAGTAACTGAGGTTGGTAAGTCTGAGATGGGTGGCATACTGAAAATGAATATAGTTGAGGTAACTGACTTTTATGGAGATGAGACCTGATGATGATGTTCGGTTTGTGGGGCACTCAACTGCACCATTATCAGCGCCTGTACAAATTACCATTCCATACACAGTCTAATCTAGCCACTTCCACAATATGATAAGGGAATGATGAGGACAACATAAACACCCAGTCCCCAGGCAGAGAATATCCCCCACCCAGCCAGGAATCAAACTCGGGACCCTGTGATCCAGGGGTAGCACCGCTTGCCACTAGAGCATAAGCTGCGAATGAGATGAGACTTATATTGTCAGTGATGAAGTAATTTTGGAGGAATATGATGATGATGAGTATCAGGTATTCGTGGAAAGATTATCAGCTATTTGTAATGTTAATAATACAGATAAGGTAAGTGATGTATGTGTTGTTGTAAGTGAGGGTCATGGAATACCAGTCCAGTCAAAACAGTTTTTCATTAATGTCATGCACAGTAATGATCCAAACAGTAAATGCATGTATCTGTGAGCCAGGAGAATAAGGTGGAAACTTTTTGAAGTTTGTTTGGGACCAAGTTCATGATAATTTTGATAAAAGTGCATTCTGGAATCAGTTAGCTGTGGTTAGTCAGAATTTGTATCCCAGTTGGTGGAATGACGTGAAAGAGGATCTAACCAGGAAGTGCAATATTGACAGGAATGTGTTTTGCATTCCTTTTGTAACAAGTGACATTAGTTGTGCCTTGGAATCTATTCACTGTGTTCAGTCTTTACCTGACAACATGAGTAAACAAAGTAATGTTATGATACCTGTAAAGTTATTAAAACCTTGTGAAGATAGTGTGGATGGGGCATTGGATGAATCTGAAAGTGACCTTACGCACAAAATGTCTGACAACAGAGAGGATGATTGAGATCTTTGGTGTCCTTGCATTAAAATTAAGACTGATCAGTGGGAAGGCAACTGTTCGATTGATACAGGTAGCCCAATTTGTGATATATCTGAACAATTTAGAGACAAAATCAACTACAGTAAGAATTTTGTGGAAATGCCCATTGTCAGAGTAAAGGTAAGAGGAGTTACAGGGAAGCAAAGCAAATTGGTAAAATCTCAGGTACTTTTAACTTTCAGTATAGAAGACAAGATCTTTGAACATGGATGCTTAGTCATCCCTTGTCTGGAAGAAAATATAATTCTCGGTGTGGATTGGATAGTAAAAGTTGAGGCTTGGTTTGGATGGAGTGCTAAATAATTGTTTATTTTGGAACATAAAAGTAATACTTATATAAACACTAATTTCTGTATTTTAAACTGTGGGAAAAGTTGTAACTATTTGCAAAACATTGTGAACCAAAGTGATTACCTGATAATGATATAAATTTTGATGTGACTGAGGATCAAGATTTTGAAAGTGTAGTAGATTCTAAGATGAGGGAAGCTAAAACTCTTAAAAACCAACAAAAGTAACAACTTAAGAATTTGTTTTCAGAGTATGGAAATGTTTTCAGTGAAAGACCAGGGAAAGTGAAAGGCTATCAATGCATGCTTTACCTTAGAAATAATAAACCTTTCTTTCTCAAGTCATATAGTACACCATTTTCAAACAGGAAAGATGTGGATAAAAAATTCAGAAAATGGAAACATAGCGAGTAACTGAGAGAAATAGGAGAGCTTACAATAATTCTTTGGTTGTGGCAAGTACAAGAAATGGTGGAATGAAAATTTTTTGCACTCTAGACATCTTAATAAGTTTCTTATTGGAGAGAATGACCATCCTGAGAACATGGACAAGCTGCTACACAAATTTTATTGTGTAAAATTCATGAACTGACATCTGGATTTTACAAGTTTCCACTTGAAATTAATTCTAGAAAGTATACTGCATTTTTGTATGAAGGTAAGTGTTCTCAATACTGTGTGGTGCCATTTGGGCTAAATGTATCTGTAACTGAATACATAAGAGCTCTGGATTCTGTCTTGAGAAGTGAGGTGACTTCAAATTTAATTGTGTATGTTGATGACATTTTGACCACTGAAAAGACCTGGGAACAACATTTGGATGTGTTAAGAGATGTGTTTTCAAAACTGGAATCACAAGGTATGGCTTTAAAAATGAATAAGTGTAAATTTGGTGTGGAAGAAGTAAAATTTTTAGGACATGTTATATCTGACAAAGAAATTTCACCTGATAAAGAGAAACTTGATTCAAATGCCAATTTTCCTGCTCCTCACAACAAAAAACAGCTTAAATTATTTTTGGTTTAACTGGATTCTATAGAAAATTTTGAAGCAGCCAAGCTTTGAATACTTCATGCCTGTGTGAACTTTTGAAGAAGAATACTGGTTGGGATTGGAATCAGGAATGTCAGGGTGCTTTTGATGAGGTCAAAGGATATTTGTGTCAAACTCAAATATTGCTCAGATTGAATTTGTCTCTTTCTGTTATGTCTGTATTTGTCTTTTTCTGTTATGACAGACAGTACAGACAGTAGTGATGTTGGTTTGGGTGCTCATTTATTTCAGGAGGTTGAAGTTGAAGGTGTTGTTGAACATAGATCACTTGCATTTGCTAGTAGAGTATTGTAGAAACCTGAAAAGACATACACTGTAACTGAGAAAGAACTTTTGGGTGTGCATTGGGCATTCAAAAAGTTTAAAAATTATTTACTAGGTCACAAAGTCATCATCTATACTGATCACAAAGCAAAATGTTATCTACAGGAGTGTAAGCTGTACTATGACAAAATTACTCAATCGGCCTTGTTTTTACAGCAGCTGATATATGAAATCAGATACATTCAACGCACACACAATGTAGTTGCTGATGCTTTGTCTGGGGTACCTTAAGGGAGTATCTCTTCTAACAACTTTGGTGAAGGAGAGAGAGAGAGAGAGAGAGAGAGAGAGAGAGAGAGAGAGAGAAAGTTAGAATTATGTACTTGAGATGTGTGAAAGAGGAAAAAGAGATCTTGAAAATTCACAAAGACATCCACCAGTATTAAAGTCATGATCAAAATTGGAAATTGGTTAAGAGTATGTTGGGTAAGAAAGGAGGAGAAAACACTCAACAATATTATAAGGTACACAAGGTTATTTTATTCAGAACACAAAGACTGACCCGGATGATTGGCCACTATGTTGGTTAGAACAGTGTATTGATACTTCAATTACTAATGCACATGAGGGTTTTGGTCAATTTGGATCAACCAAATGTATACAAAATGTTGAGAGAAACATCTATTTTTATAACATAGGAAGGAGAATCAAAAAGAAGAGTGCCAGCTATGACAGATGCTAAAGAGTGAAGGTAAGTAACCAAACAAGTAGAGGTCAAATGCAAAACATATTGCCTAATAATAACCTAGTCCTCATGTCTGTGAATGTCTATGGACCTTTGCCTGGATCTAAAAATGGATTTTGTTATTTTTTGTGGTGGCCGATGTTTTTCCAAAGTTCATACTGCTGTTTCCTCTTAAGAAAGCATCCAGTAAGCAAACCATTTCTAAGTTTGAAAACATGTATTTTCATTAGATGGGTATTCCTAAAACACTTTTATCTGACAATGGTTCTCAGGTTACGTCATAAGCTTGGAAAGACTTTGTTGATCATGCTAAAATAAAGCATATTCTAATCTCTGTGTACCATCTGCTGAGTAATCCTGCAAAAAGATATATGAGAGAAATTGGAAGGCTGTTTAGAAGATATTGTAGTAAGAATCATACCAGTTGGATAGATTATGTCAGTGATTTTGAGGATATTATGAACAGCTTACAACATTCTTCAGGAGGTTTTTCACCATTTGAAATTATGTTTAATCGCAGACTAGCTAACTTTATTTCTGAGAATGTTGAGCTTCCACCATGAAAAATTCTGTCACCACTAGACAGAGAAGAATGTGTCAGGAAGATGATGAACAAGCAGGGGGATAGAAGAAATCAGAGACAAAATGGTAAAGACAGATTTTCTCTAAGTTTGACATAGGAGATATTGTCTTCATGAAAGGCAAAGAGAAATCTAAAGTGTTGACATCTGAGATAAAGAAATTCTTCGATATTTGTATAGGATCATTCAAAAGTCTTCGAAATCTGCACCCTAAGGCATACAGACTTGTGTATCCTAAATCTAAGAAGTTGTTTGGATTACACAATATCACTGAACTGAAAGGTTATAGACATGGTGCATAAGTGCATAAATATCTAATTTTTTTCTTTCCCGTTTTTCAGTTATCAGGAGAAAGAAAACTGGCGTTCTACGGATCGGAGCGTGGAATGTCAGATCCCTTAATCGGGTAGGTAGGTTAGAAAATTTAAAAAGAGAAATGGATAGGTTAATGTTAGATATAGTGGGAATTACTGAAGTTCAGTGGCAGGAAGAACAAGACTTTTGGTCGGGTGAATACAGGGTTATAAATACAAAAGCAAATAGGGGTAATGCAGGTGTAGGCTTAATACTGAATAAAAAAATAGGAATCCGGGTAAGCTACTACAAACAGCATAGTGAATGCATTATTGTGGCCAAGATAGACACAAAGCCCATGCCTACTACAGTAGTACAAGTTTATATGCCAACTAGTTCTGCAGATGACAAAGAAATTGATGAAATATATGATGAGATAAAAGAAATTATTCAGGTAGTGAATGGAGACAAAAATTTAATAGTCATGGGTGACTGGAATTCGTCAGTAGGAAAAGGGAGAGAAGGAAACATAGTAGGTGAATATGGATTGGGGCTAAGAAATGAAAGAGGAGGCCGTCTGGTAGAATTTTGCGCAGAGCATAACTTAGTCATATCTAACACTTGGTTCAGAAATCATGAAAGGAGGTTGTATACATGGAAGAACTCTGGAGATACTAAAAGGTATCAGATAGATTTATCTAATGGTAAGACAGAGATTTAGGAACCAGGTTTTAAATTGTAAGACATTTCCAGGGACAGATGTGAACTCTGACCACAATCTATTGGTTATTAACTGTAGATTAAAACTGAAGAAACTGCAAAAAGGTGGGAATTTAAGGGGGATGGGACCTGGATAAACTGAAAGAACCAGAGGTTGTATAGAGTTTGAGAGAGAGCATAAGGGAACAATTGACAGGAATGGGGGAAAGAAATATAGTAGAAGAAGAATGGGTAGCACTGAGAGATGAAATAGTGAAGGCAGCACAGGATCAAGTAGGTAAAAAGATGAGGGCTAGTAGAAACCCTTGGGTAACAGAAGAAATATTGAATTTAATTTATGAAAGGAGAAAATATAAAAATGCAGTAAATGAAGCAGGCAAAAAGGAATACAAACGTCTCAAAACTGAGATTGTGAGGAAGTGCAAAATGGCTAAGCAGGGATGGCTAGAGGAAAAATGTAAGGATGTAGAGGCTTATCTCACTAGGGGTAAAATAGATACTGCTTACAGGAAAATTAAAGAGACCTTTGGAGAAAAGAGAACCACTTGTATGAATATCAAGAGCTCAGATGGAAACCCAGTTCTAACCAAGGAAGGGAAATCAGAAAGGTGGAAGGAGTATATAGAGGGTCTATACAAGGGCGATGTACTTCAGGACAATATTATGGAAATGGAAGAGGATGTAGATGAAGATGAAATGGGAGATATGATACTGCGTAAAGAGTTTCACAGAGCACTGAAAGACCTGAGTCGAAACAAGGCCCCGGGAGTAGACAACATTCCATTAGAACTACTGACAGCCTTGGGAGAGCCAGTCCTGAGAAAACTCTACCATCTGGTGAGCAAGATGTATGAGACAGGCAAAATACCCTCAGACTTCAAGAAGAATATAATAATTCCAATCCCAAAGAAAGCAGGTGTTGACAGATGTGAAAATTACCGAACTATCAGTTTAATGAGTCACAGCTGCAAAATACTAACGCGAATTCCTTACAGACGAATGGAAAAGCTGATATAAGCCGACCTCGGAGAAGATCAGTTTGGATTCTGAAGAAATGTTGGAACACGTGAGGCAATACTGACCCTACGACTTATCTTAGAAGAAAGATTAAGGAAAGGTAAACCTAGGTTTCTAGCATTTGTAGACTTAGAGAAAGCTTTTGACAATGTTGACTGGAATACTCTCTTTCAAATTCTGAAGGTGGCAGGGGTAAAATACATGGAGTGAAAGGCTATTTACAATTTGTACAGAAACCAGATGGCAGTTATAAGAGTCGAGGAGCATGAAAGGGAAGCAGTGGTTGGGAAGGGAGTGAGACAGGGTTGTAGCCTATCCCCGATGTTATTCAATCTGTATGTTGAGCAAGCAATAAAGGAAACAAAAGAAAAGTTCAGAGTAGGTATTAAAATCCATGGAGAAGAAATAAAAATGTTGAGGTTCGCCGATGATATTGTAATTCTGTCAGAGACAGCAAAGGACTTGGAAGAGCAGTTGAACGGAATGGACAGTGTCTTGAAAGGAGGGTATAAGATGAACATCAACAAAAGCAAAACGAGGATAATGGAATGTAGTCAAATTAAGTCGGGTGATGCTGAGGGAATTAGATTAGGAAATGAGACACTTAAAGTAGTAAAGGAGTTTTGCTATTTGGGGAGCAAAATAACTGATGATGGTCGAAGTAGAAAGGATATAAAATGTAGACTGGCAATGGCAAGGAAAGCATTTCTGAAGAAGAAAAATTTGTTAAAATCGAGTATAGATTTAAATGTCAGGAAGTCGTTTCTGAAAGTATTTTTATGGAGTGTAGCCATGTATGAAAGTGAAACGTGGATGATAAATAGTTTAGACAAGAAGAGAATAGAAGCTTTCTAAATGTGGTGCTACAGAAGAATGCTGAAGATTAGATGGGTAGATCACAAGGTATTGAATAGAATTGGGAAGAAGAGGAGCTTGTGGCACAACTTGACTAGAAGAAGGGATAGGTTGGTAGGACATGTTCTGAGGCATCGAGGGATCACCAATTTAGTATTGGAGGGCAGCGTGGAGGGAAAAAATCATGGAGGGAGACCAAGAGATGAATACACTAAGCAGATTCAGAAGGATGTAACTGCAGTAAGTACTGGGAGATGAAGAAGCTTGCACAGGATAGAGTAGCATGGAGAGCTGCATCAAACCAGTCTCAGGACTGAAGACCACAACAACTTTTTCAGGAATGTAGTATTTAAGATGATGTGATCTTGTGGAGTCGATAGTTCTTATTGACCACGAAACTTAATATCTGTGATCTCTAAGTGCTCTGTCGAGCCTCCATCTTAACTTTACTTTAGTCAGTTTTTTGTTATACTTCATTCTGTATGGACACAGTGTCAAATATATGGGAATTAAGTTTTCTATATCCCGATTACCAATCCCATTCCCATAGTGGTGACTCCACAGTTTGTTTGTGTTTCGCATCTTCCGTGCTGGTGTTTATGCAACAGGTTATATGCACTACATAATGAACAAGCCAAAAGATTGCCTTGTTTGAAGATGTGGAAGCACAACTTCGCTCACCGAGTTTCGTTGTTTCTTTGCCAATGGCATATTCATCATTTATGCACAGTGATTCGCATTCTCAACCAAAGCCATGTGCTAACCTCATTAATTTTCAATGGTCTACAACTACGTCGTTAGAGCAAACAATGGACCCAGGCTTCACGTCACCGGATTATGTCCATCCGAATGTGAAATGTGAACTGAACAATATTTCTAATTGCGTCTCTTCAAATTGAATGTTTCAAGAACAAAGTGATCTCCATTCGAACACATGTTTAGCCACCCACCGACATGCTATATCAGTTACTGTCAGGCCATGTGCAACACCGCCATAACCACAAACCACGCCGGATCCGTTCCACACACGTGGTGTTCCATTTGTGTCTGATTTACATGCACAGTTCAGTGTTTTGCGTAACATGGACCCCTTACCTCGGCTCAGTGGCCCGCCACATGTGCTACAGGCATGTTATGCATCAGATAGTTTCCACAGGGGTGGCGTTCTCACCTCCCCACACCCCAACACCACCCTCACTTATGGGGGTCCCTGTTTCTGGTTGCTCAACCACCTGTCGCTCCCACAGTACTGCCTGTGTCTGCCCCGCCGGTCTCTCACCCTGTTCCAGAAGCGGGTCATTTCCATTCAGCACTCGTCACTGACAGTCCAGTTTCCAGGCCTCCCTCATGTGCCACCCATCTGCCCGTTTCCAAGGTACTGTCCATGCCTGCCATGCTGTGTTTTCATGACACACAGTCAACTATGCAAGCTGCCGCTACTATGGATTCGCTCACCTGGTTTAAATCCGGGCCTACCGTGCCACTTTCTGACCTAACCTCAGTTCAGCTGCTACCTCAGGAGACACTAAAGCCGCCATCATGACCCCCTCCTGGCCACCTGCTGAAGCTACCACCCTTATATGAGGACAACCCAGCATCGTGGTTCGGGTTCATCAAGCATCTGTTCGAATTACATCATGTGTCTAACGACAACACAAAGTTTCTCTGCCTCGTCACACACCTCCATGACCACTCAGATATGATTTGTGATGTGCCCTTTTGCCGCTGCCTGCACCAAAATACGAGTTTGCCAAGAAGACTATAATGGAATGACTTGCCTGCTCACCACAAGAGTTAATAATCAAGATCCTCTACGAGGAGCACCTGGGGGAATGCACCCCCTCACAACTCTGGTGCCACCTCCAATAGCTCGTGAATGAGCATACCATGCCTGACGCTACACTATGGGCTGTGAGGTCTGCCAAACTACCTACCGATCTACTGATCCATCTGTTACTACACTCGTTCAAGTCCATTGGCTCCTGCTTACGCATCACTGACCAGCTGTATTCGCTGCTGCAGCAACATCAGCTGGTTCATTCCACACTGTTCGTTGACACAGCTGCCCCCGCATACTGATCTTCAGCCGACAGAGGCAGGGCTTTCTCCGCTGTCACCTTGTCTACTTCTCCTGGTAGTGTCAGCTCACTCTCTCTACTGTCCGAGCACTCCAGGATCGCCCACGCATCTTACGTACCAGTCTATTTACTGGAACAAATCAATGAGGACAAGCCACCCCCACTGTCACAGTCTCCATCTCCTCCTCACCCTGCTCACTCTTTCTGCTGGTACCACAAAGTGCTCGGCAACGACGCCAGGAAGTGCAGGTTGCCATGCCAACACCCAAACTCTAACTGCATGAGCTAAGAGATGCTGAGTCCTGCAGGGAACCTAACAGGCGTCCTCTTACATTACACTCCATTCACTCATCCACCTGGCTGAGTGGTCGTCTCTATGTGACTGACATTGTGTCAGGTCTAGCTTTTGTGGTCAACACTGGTGCTGACATTTCGATCATACCTACTTTGATGGCTCCACCTGCTTCTTCACAGACAAAGTCACTTCTACAATAAAACACTGCATCACATCCACTTACAGTGAGCTCGTTACAGCTCATACCTCACTTCTGCAACTGCAGTCCATGGCGCCACCACCTAAACAAGATTGCTCGAACTCTCACCAGGTTAGTCCACAAACTTTACTTGCGTGTGACGTTCCAAACCCCCCCCCCCCCCCTCGCTCTCGCTTCATCCAGTGCCATGTGTTTCTAACAGTGCTGCTAATGACAGTCACGTGCAGATTGCGACCACGCCCACCTCTCGGATAGTTATCGTGCATCTTGATAAACATTCCCCCTCTTTCATTCATCGGCCACATGACCCAGCAGCCACTGTGGCCCGACGTGCGACACCAGTGCTGCTCTCACCCACATCGGTTGTCCAGTGCAAGGCTGACAGCGGATAGTCGCCATCCGTTCCCCTTCACTCAGCACTGCGCACACACACACCCCCTCCACACAAGCGCACGCCACACTCCCGTAAGAGACATGTGACTTTGTTACGTTTCCCCACTTGTGGTAATGGCTACATCTCGCTGCACCCTACTCATCCGAAGACTTGGCGCCAGGATGTTAACCAATCTCATGTGCAGTTCTCAGTTTCTTCCATCACTGATGGAACGACACACAAGATAGTTACCACTGATGGCCCTCCTATTAGTCACAAGGTCAGACGCCTCAACCTTATCAAGTTGCTCGCAGCCCGGCAGCAGATTAATGAACTTTTGGCGGCAGGTGTTCTGCAACCTTCAGACAGCAACTGGTCTTCACCAATCCACCTCATCTCCAAACATGATGGATCTTCTTGAATGCGCGGCGATTACAGACACTTAAATGCACATACTGTCATGGACAATTACCCAGTGCCAAACATCAATGACTTCACTCATATGTTATCAGGCACCATAATTTTCAGTCTTATTGACTGTAAATGCGCTACCATCAGATTCCCGTGGCACCAGAAGACATTCCCAAGAAGGCTATTATCACACCGCTCGTTTTATTCCAATACCACTTCATGCTGTTCAGACTAAAAAACATGGCGCAAACATGGCAACATTTCATTCACTCTATCTTGCGACAGTTCGAGTTTTGCTTTGCTTATCTGGATGACATTCTTGTTTTCAGCAGCTCAGCAGAGGAACATGAAAATCATTTGTCTATAGTCATCCAGACCTTCAACTCCAACACATCTCGTGTCAGAATGTTTTGTTTTTTAAGAATATCAAATGAGACTGTCAAACCTGCGCATGCAGCTGTGTTGCTTGCCAGTGCAATGACATCAGCTGCCACTCTTCCCTGCCTCTGGGCAAGTTCGACATTCCCGCAGGACGAGTGACTGCGTGTGAGATCGCTCTCTAAGTTTTCATATATTTTTAGGTTTCAGATATATATTTTAACGGATTTTGTGATAATATTTACTATATAAGTGACTTATTAGTCGTTTCTTCATTCACATCTGCCTTTCTTGTGTTGTGATCTGATATTTGTGAGTGTTTCATATTGAGCAACTTAACCTCTTACCCATGTTTACATTACGCGCTGACCAGTTGCAGCTGTAGCGGCGCATTGAAAGCTAAGTACTAATTAATTGTTTGTGTATAGTGGTTTATTTAGGAACATTGTAGTCTTCAACCGGTGTTCATGGTGTTTTCTGGTGAAATAACTTCAGAAGAAATTTTTGGGAACTGCTTTCAGTTTCGTTACTGTGTCATTAGACATTTGATTTTCTTTCTGTGTTAGTCTTTTGTTATATTCTCAATTGTTGTTGATTAATACTGTCAATAATAGTAGTTACTTCCCTTGTAGAGCAAGTTTGTGATTATTGTAGTCTGCTTTTAACATCTTCTTATTGTAGTAGCAGAACTTAGATAAAGTTGTTTTCTTGTTTCAATAACTGTAGTAGGTTCGTGAGTAGTGGATTGTGGCGTGAGACTTGTTCGAAGTATTTTCACTCAAGGGAATGCAGTGGGGAAGTCAGTGGGCATTCTGGTGAGATCCTCTCCTGGAACTGCAGGTTATGTAGCAAGAGTAAGTTGATAGAAGAGCAGGAGCGTAAGATCTGTGTCCTTCAGGTGCAGTTGAAAAATGCACAGGAGGAGCTAGATAGGATGAGGAGGGAGAAGGGGATTGGGGAATGGGAGCCGGCTGTTGGCAAGAGATCTGCTAGGAGAAGGAGATTTTCAGATAGTTTCACTATTGGTGTTTGCAATAGATATGACCAACTGTCAGAGTCTAGTGGAGAGGAATCTCTAGTAGCTGTAGATGTAGGAAATATGCAGCAGACCTCAGCAGTTACAGTGGCTAGAACTGTTGCAAAGTTTAAGAGAAAGAAGAGGGTTCTGCTGTTAGGTAGCTCTCATGGTAGAGGTGTAGGCCAGCAGTTGCAGGAATTGTTGGGGAGTGAGTACCAGGTCACCAGCATTGTGAAGCCTAATGCAAGATTGGCTCAGGTGACTGTTAACATAGGGGGGTTATGTAGGAATTTTCCTAAAGAGGATCAGGTAGTGATTGTGGGTGGGGCTGGTAATAGTATTGACAGGGATGGGGAGTATGACATAGGTGGTGACCTGGAAAAGATAGCCACTCAGACTGGTAACACGAATGTGCATTTCGTGGAACTGTTTCAGCGTCATGATCGTCCTCATCTTAATACAGCCGTCAGGCGTAATAACATGTGACTTGGGGGTGCGCTGATGACAGAAGGCATGAGTCACATTTCAGTGGTGTTGGTGGAGTCTATCAGCAGGATGGGTTTCATTAGACATGGTCTGCACCTCAACAGGTATGGAAAGGGGAGGTTGGCAAAGCTTATAGGTGACAGCATAGGTGAGGGTGGTGGGATCTCTCATGGGAAAATTCCAGTAGTTGTCGGTGTTAGAGCTGTACCTTTTTTAGATTGAAGTCAGCTGATAGGTATTGCTGCTTAAGGGAAGTCTCTCTAACAAAGAAACCACCTTCGACAAAGCTTAGGTATCCGATTAATGAGGGAATTAGTATATTTCATCAAAATATTCAATGTATTAGAGATAAAGTTAGTGAACTGCTTATAGATGTTGACTCTGAAATTATTGGTATATCTGAACACTTCTTAAATAAGGAGATAGTTCAGAGGCTTCCTTTATCAGGATACAGGTTGGCTGGCAGCTTTTCTAGGAGCGCTTTGCGGTGTGGGGGAGTAGCCAGGTATGTGAAAAATGGTATCCCATTTGAGTCAATTGATGTTTCAAAGTACTGCACTGAAAAGGTGTTTGAATGTTGTGCAGGTGTGGTTAAATTTAGTGGAGCTAAACTTATTACTGTTGTTATTTATAGATCCCCAGACTCCGATTTCACAACATTTTTGCTAAAGCTAGAGGAAGTTCTTGGTTCACTTTATAGGAAATACAAAAAGTTAGTTATATGTGGTCACTTCAATATTAATTGTATAAGTGATTGTGCAAGGAAAAGGATGCTTAATTCATATAATCTTATGCAAACTGTATTCTTTCCAACGAGAGTGCAAGGGAACAGTAGAACAACCATAGACAATATTTTTGTTCATTCCTCATTACTAGAAGGGCATTCTGTTAGCAAAAAGGTGAATGGCCTTTCAGATCATGATGCACAAATTTTAACTCTAAAAGATTTTTGTGCTGCAACACATGTTAAATATAGTTATTAACTTTTTAGGAAAGCTGATCCAGTTGCTGTAGAGACCTTTGTAAACCTTATCAAGGAACAAGAGTGGCAAGATGTTTATAGTGCTGATACAGTAGACGGTTAATATAATGCATTCCTCAAGACTTTTCTCATGCTCTTTGAAAGTTGCTTTCCATTAGAACGTTCAAAACAGGGTACTAGCACAAACAGGCAGCCTGGGTGGCTGACTAAAGGGATAAGAATATCTTGTAGAACAAAGTGGCAGTTATATCAAAACGTTAGAAACAGTCACAATCTAAATGCAGCAGCTCATTACAAACAGTATTGTAAGGTGCTTAAAAAAGTTATCAGGAAGGCAAATAGTATGTGGTATGCAGATAAAATAGCTAAGTCTCAGGATAAAATTAAAACCATATGGTCAGTCGTAAAGGAAGTGGCTGGTCTGCAGAGACAGGTCGAGGATATTGAATCAGTGCATAGTGGGAATGTCCGTGTTACTGATAAGTCACATATATGTACAGTATTCAATAATCACTTTCTGAATATAGCAGGTGAACTAAATAGAAACCTAGTCCCAACAGGGAATATAAAGCGCTCGTAGAAAAGACTGTTACCTGAAATGCTCCTCCATGATACTGACAAGAGGGAGATTGAGTTAATAATTAAATCACTAAAGACCAAGAACTCTCATGCATATGATGGGGTATCTAGCAGAATACTGAAGTATTGTTCTATGTATGTTAGCCCAGTACTTAGCCATATCTGTAACTTTTCCTTTAGGAGTGGTCGGTTTCCTGACCGATTAAAGTACTCAGTAGTGAAGCCACTTTATAAAAAGGGAGACATTGATAATGTTGACAATTTTAGACCTATTTCTATGCCATTGGTGTTTGCTAAAGTTATCGAGAAGGTTGTATATACAAGGTTACTGGAGCATTTAAATTCACATAATTTGCTGTCAAATGTTCAGTTTGGTTTTAGAAATGGTTTAACAACTGAAAATGCTATATTCTCTTTTCTCTGTGAGGTTTTGGACGGATTAAATAAAAGGTTGCAAACACTAGGTGTTTTCTTTGATTTAACGAAGGCTTTTGACTGTGTTGACCACAAAATATTACTGCAGAAGTTGGACCATTATAGAGTAAGGGGAGTAGCTTAAAATTGGTTCACCTCTTGCTTTAAGTACAGAAAGCAGAAGGTAATTCTCCGCAATATTGAGAGTGGTAGTGATGTTCAGTCCCAATGGGGCACTTTTAAGTGGGGCGTTCCCCAAGGGTTGGAGCTGGGGCCACTGCTGTTTCCAATTTATACAAATGATATGCCTTCTAGTATTACAGGTGATTCAAAAATATTTCTGTTTGCTGATGACACCAGCTTGGTAGTGAAGGATCTTGTGTGTAACATTGAAACAGTATCAAATAATGTAGTTCACGAAATAAGTTCGTGGTTTGTGGAAAATAATTTGATGCTAAATCACAGTAAGACTCAGTTTTTACAGTTTCTAACTCACAATTCAACAAGAACCGATATTTTGATCAGACAGAATGGGCATATTATAAGCGAGATGGATCAGTTCAAGTTCCTAGGCATTTGGATAGATAGTAAGCTGTTGTGGAAAGCCCATGTTCAGGATCTTGTTCAGAAACTAAATGCTGCTTTACTTACCATTAGAACAGTATCTGAAATAAGTTACAGTTCAACACGAAAAGTAGTCTACTTCGCATATTTTCATACGCTTATGTCATATGGTATTATTTTTTGGGGTAACTTTTTGATTCAAAAAGGGTTTTTTTGGCTTAAAAATGGGCTGTTTGAGCTACGTGTGGTTTAAGTTCGAGAACCTCTTGTCGACCCCTATTCAATAGTCTGGGAATTCTGACATTGCCCTCACAGTATATATTTTCTTTAATGTCATTTGTTGTTAGCAATATTAGCTTATTCCCAAGAGTTAACAGCTCTCACTCAGTTAATACTAGGCAGAAATCAAATCTGCATGTGGAATGCACTTCCTTGACTCTTGTGCAGAAAGGAGTGCAGTATTCTGCTGCATCCATTTTCAATAAGCTACCACAGAACTCAAAAATCTTAGCAGTAGCCCAAACACTTTTGAGTCTAAACTGAAGAGTTTCCTCATGGCTCACTCCTTCTATTCTGTCGAGGATCTCCTGGAAGAGCTGAAAAATTAAGCAAATTCCAGTGTTACATTGTTGATTTTCTTTATTTAAACTTATGAATTGTCGCCTGAATATGTTTCTTATATTTCATTTTATCTGTTTCCACTATCATGTTATAATTTCATGTATTGACTCATTCCATGATCATGGAGACTTCTCCTTAATGTAGTCCCACGGAACAATAAATAAATAAATAAATAAATATTGATCTGATTGGGCCTCTTCCTCCTTCGGAGGGCCATAGATATATCTTATCAACTGTTGACCGTTTGTCTTGCTGGGTTGAGGCTGTCCCTCTCCCTTACATTACTTCCGAAATGGTAGCCAAGGCTTTCAATGGCTCGTGGATCACTCATTTCAAGTGCCCGACCTCTACCACCACCGATCAGGGTCGACAGTTCAAATCCTCCCTTTTCACCATCCTCTGCAATACCTGCAGTATTAAAAAAATACATTCTACCACTAATCACCCACAAAGTAATGGGTTGGTGGAGAGATGGCACTGCACCCTCAAGACGGTCCTTTGATGCCATGATTGTCTCTGGTCGGAAGCTCTCCCATGGGTGCTACTTGGTCTACGCTTGACCTATAAACCTGAACTACAGGGAACTATATCCAAATTTGTTTTCGGTGAGAATTCAGTCCTACCGGGGGAACTTATTCTTCCCCAAGTTAGCGAGGATCTTCCACCCTCGCCAGATTTCATTAGCAGGATGTGCACGCATTTTCAACAAACGTGTTTGCACCCACCCATCAGTCACTCACCGCCCGAGACTTATGTTCTCACAGCACTCTCCAATTGCTCCCATGTCATGCTGCGTGATGATGTGGTTAGGCAGCCCCTTCAATCTCCTTATCTTGGCCCCTACGAGGTCCTGTGGTGGTAGGACACAACTTTTGATATCATGATTAAAGACCGCACACAGACAGTTTTTCTTCATTGCCTGAAACTGGCTTTCATCAACCCTGATGGAAGGACTCTGCAGATGATCCATCCTTGATCGAGAATGAAGATGTGCTCCAATCAACCTCACCGCACACCTCTTCCGCCGAAGGCTGTTTACCACCATTCGCTGGTTTCCCAACCTCACACCCTGTTTCACCCTGCACAGGTTTCACGCCCTTACCTCCAACATTGGAAACACACACACCTATTATCAGTTTCTCCTGCAGTGTGCCACCACACCGAGTGAACAACATTTCTGTAGTGATGTTCGATGACCGAGTGCTCATTCTTTTGACAGATACTGAGGTCCTGCCATGGAACAGTCCCTTACACATCAACACAACCTCACACTCCTGTGCGAATGTGACTGAGCATCTCTACGTGCTTTCATTTCTATGGACAGCTCGATCCACTTAAAGGCCACACATGCCTCCACCAAGCCGACGACCACCCTGCCAGCTTACTCCCAGGCTGGCTGCCATCTCATTCGGCCATGGTGGCTGACTGACTATGAAGTGGACCTGCATCTCACCACTCTGCCTGCACAACCCAGCTCATTCAAGATGGAAGTACCTGTGGTGCGCCTGCCTATGTGCATAATTTCCACCAGTGTCAAGGCCCACACGCTATCACCCTTGGGCATCTGGAGTACTCCATACTGCTGGGGGGCGGGGGGGGGGGGGGGCGCTGTGTGGCATCAATAGTTCGTATCAACCACAAAACGTAATATCTGTGAACTCTAAGTGCTCTTGGCACCTCCATCTTAACTTTACTTTAGTCAGTTCTTTATTATACTTCATTCTGTATGGACGCAGTGTCAAGTGTAAATATATACGAGCTACGACATATGTGGGAATTAAGTTTTCTATATCACAATTACTGATCCCGTTCCCATAATTTATAAACTTCTGTCTTATCAATTGACTGAGTTTAAGTCTATGCCACACTATATTTGCTGGTTCATACAAATATGTAATTCTGTTATGTAATAGATTTTGATAGATATATGCCATGTGACTAAATGGGTAGATCCTACTACAATTTTGAAATAAGTCAATGCCATTGAGTATCTAGTGATAGATTTCTGATTTCAGAATGCTATTAGTGTTAAAAATTATTATTATTCTTGTTTACTCTGCAAAAAGTAACTTAATTGTCATGAACTGTTTCGAGTAAACCCATGGGTGTTGTAATAAATTGAATGACAACTCATTTTATTTCTGTGTACCGGTACTGAAAATATTAGGAATAGTATCTTGAAAATTCATATGTGCAAACCAAACACATGTGTATGTTAAACACAGAATTCTTATGTCAGTACATCGTGGACTATGGTCCATACCTCATTTTCTACGCATTTGCTGCATCAGTGCAGTCCAACTTGTCTTGTTTGTGTATATAATTCCCTTTAATCTGCTAATTGCCAAGTTAATGTTACTTTGAGGTATTTTTTATATATGTGTATATTACCTTACTAGTTCATTTTCTCATAATATTTATCTCTGTTTTTTAATGTACCATATATGTGAACACTTTTTAGCCCATTTTGACATCACTGCTGAATATTTGTTTTTCAATATAGACAGGCAAAACATATGTCGTTTGATGTGAGGGTAATATTGAACTGCATACGTAGTACATAAAACAATGTCTCAGGATTCGATGTGAAAGCTAGACAGGAAGTTAAGTATCAGTTCGAGTATGTGATGAGAAATCTAGGGATGAAACTGAAAGATGTGGGTGGACTCACTCCCACACTCCTGTATGGCTGTACCCTTTTTGGCCCAGTTGACCCCCAAGAGATCAAAGGTGCTAGGTAATGTACTCAAGCATCCATCAACTACATCAGTCTTGTGACAAATTTGTAAATTATGAGCCAAGAAATTATCCTACTTGCAAAATTCTTGTATTTATATAAATTTCAAGGAACTACTTGTTTAGAAAAGAAACCACTGGTATGGACAGTGCTATTCTACATAAACATTTGTCTTTTCAATTGGGGGATTAACTTCCCAATACAGTATGTAACATTAAATCTTGTTTGACTCAGGTATAAGGCTGTGGAAGGTTGATGTTCTATGACTGATGATTTGTTATGTTCAACACAGAAATGTGAAAACTTAAAAAGTTCAAGATTATGACTTGTATAGTAGATATTTTTCTCATGTTTTCTGTAATATGTTAAGATTTTGGTTTTGGGATCATTGTAATTATGTTGCGTAACACATTCATGTAATCCTATATTGCACTAAAATTGTACTCACTTCTTAAGTTGCTGATTTAAGGCAGTGTTTCTGGCATAAATTCATTCTTAATTAACAGCCTGTTACTCACACTCACAGGGATCATTCAGTCTTAAGTATATTGATTAATGAGACCTATTAACTAGTGTAATCAATATTCTTGTAATTAACATATTATGAGTGAGATACTTCTGTACGTCTGAATTCTATTTTACAATGGTTAATATGCTTACATTTGTGGTATGATATTTACTATGTTTATAGGAACAATGTTTCACTTTTGTATTATGTCATTTACATTAGGTTATTGTGGTAACATTTTTCTGTAATATTTTATTATTTATTTCTGCGTAACATAAATAGACACTTAAACCTCATTCATGGCATGGCAATGCTGAAAGAGACTTAAGGATTTTACTAGATTAAACCATTCTGTATGAAGCTAGATATGTTAGGGCAACTTCATGAGACTTTTGTCCACAATTTTGGAAATTGTCACCATGTGTTAATTTTCCATTTCACTACCCAGGTTTCACACTTATTTGGACTATAGACAAACTGTAAGCAAGAAGAACACTGTTTATTGTAATCAGAAATTTGTCAAATGCTATGCATTTCCTTCTTTACCTTTTGCAGTTCTTTGTAAGCTAAACTATATTTATGTTCATAGGGAAGTGATGATCACACAATGTAAAATTTTCTTGTAATTTTGGAACTTAACTTTGACAATCTGTATTCTATCTTTCGGTATCATTTTGTACACTGTTTGGCAAACCTTATAGTAGGTCACAAAATATTGTAAGCACATTATTCCATATTATGTGAGGGGGATGCTGTAGTGGGACACCCTTCTCTAGCATTGCTTTTCCTCAACAGCAGTTGTCAACACCAGTTTTATTTTTTGAATTTCGGACAGTTCAGTTGCTTTTCTGTAAACTTTCATATAATTTTATAAACAGCTTTTATATTTCAAGCTTAAATTTATGAAAAGGAATTACTATATAAAATATTTCAGTTTCGATTTTATAATCAATAAGTACTAGTTCAGATTTTTTTTTTAAACATTTGAAATTACAAATTATTTGCACACTTAAAATTTCTATTATTAATTATGCAATTGTGTACTGTTTACTATGTTTATTTCTTGATTCATTTATGAAATAATAATTGAAATTAGTAATTTAAATGAGACTAGTAGGAGTTCATTTGTTAAGAACAATTGTAAGCTCCTTGGAGTATTTTTATTTCCACAAAGATTGAAAGTCATAAGCATACCTCTGATGTGATCAGGAGTATTTTTGCATAATAAATGCAAGCAATGTAATTTCAATTTTGTTGATGTGAAAAATCAAAATACTGTATGATATACTGAAATGTGAGAAATCAATGGAAAATATATTTATTTAAAAAATTCTGCAACAACAATCTCCCAATTTATTTAGTTCAAACCAATCATGAGGACCTGATGTCAGATTATCAGCTTCAGGTATCAGACCCTTAGACAAGAAGAACTTGAGCCATCTCAACATGAGAAGCTAAGTGAACTTGAGAGTTTACTGTTATCTTTCCTCCTCTCAAATCTTTGTAAAAGATTTCGCTTATTAATTACTTGGACTAGGCATTATTTAATGTGGACAACAACAAAAATGTTCAAATGTGTGTGAATTCATAAGGGTCCCAATTGCTGAGGTCATCGGTCCCTCGACTTACACACTACTTAAACTAACTTATGTTAAGAATGACACACACAACCATGCCTGAGGGAGGACTCGAACCTCCAGCGGGAGAGGCTGCTCACTCCGTGACATGTCACCTCAAACCCCGCAGCCACTCTGTGAGGCTTGTGCACAACAGATGGAAGAAGGAACGAGGGGGCGATTATAACTGCCATAGATTGAATCAATGTGTTCTTTCTATAGCGTTGTCAGTACAGGTTAAGTTGAAACTGAGTCAAAAATTATCTTGAAATATTTTCTTTCCAGGTGCAGTGATAGCTCATACTACATTCTAACTGCTCCACTGAAAAAGTTTCTTCACATGTTGTAGGGTGTTCATTCTGCTATATTCATTTACAAAACCAACTTATACTTTATACTTTTATCTGATTAAAACTGAGTAGTTTTTGTTTACTGACTTTATAATAATTTTAGAGAATATTCTGTGTATTATAGGAAGGAAGATGAGAAGTCTAAAATTCATTTCATTTATTGTGTCTCCTTTCGTGTGAGGTAGTATTAATTACCACCATTGTTCTAGATTTGAGGAACTGTCTTTCTTGCAGATATTCTGCAAATAATTTTGATATATTGTTATCTTTTACTTTTTTACCAGCTATAACTATTATTCAACTGGGTATCAAATCTGAAAGAGCCTTTCCCTTCTCTTTTATATCTTTCAAGTTACTCTTCCAACTGATTAGGTTTGGATTTACCTAAAATGTCTACCTCATCCAACAAATCCAACAACACATTCTTTATTCTATTTTATGCACTAATTTCTCCCATAGATATGTGATCTTCCTACTGATTAATACATCCATAAGGTGACTTTCCTTGATGTTCACCTAGCTTGATATAAATAGTACTGAAGGTATGAAGTGAAAGTAAACTTCCCGGCTTCTGTTACAACTTTTTAGATCTAACAATTCCAGGAAATTTATTTTTCATTACTTCTAAATAGTATTTTTCTTCAGATACTCCCTCAGAATCACTTTTTTAACTATTTCTGTATATGACCCTATCTTCTCACAGTGCCACTTGATCTGCTACTTTATGTTTTCAACTATATTATTTAACTCTAATAATTAAGTTTGCTATTCAAACTTAAGCAAATATGTATTTTAGTATAATCCACTTTCTACAGTACTATTCTTATTGCTTGTAATTTTTTGACTAAAACATTCCCACAATCGACTCACTAAATTCTGCATGCCGCTCCTCAACCATCTATTTTTTCCATATTAAACTGAATTGCATATGACTTTTCCTTGAAAGGTTCACACTGCAATTACAGCTTTTCCACCCAGATATCAATCAGCCAATGATCATTCCATTCCTCTTGCATTGGCCCCAAGCTACTTCCACAAACTTCATTGGTTCACCTGCCTGTAGAGCTACAAAGAGGCATTTTAATAGAGACGTTTACAAAACTGCATTGTAGACATGCAAAGCAGCTGTGTCTAGGAAACAGAAATTGTCCAGGATACTGTACCTATATATCTGAATAGTAAACATTTTTCTTTGTATGGCTGTTTTATAATCTCAAACATGTTTTCACAAATATGTAGAAATGATTTTTTTTTAATTACACTTAACATACAGTCCATGTTTTGTTTTTGTGTCTAACAGAAAATTGTTAAAATGAATACCTTGATAATGCCAGCTTTGTCAGCCAGTTCATATATAAAATAAGTATATAAGTATTTAATTATATGATTGGGAGTTTTGTGTGTGTTTGTGTGTGTGTGAAAAAGAGAGGATAAACACAGAAATTCACACATGAGTAAGTGTCACTGTAGATGTGACATAAAGTTGCACAGGAGGGCTGTGACCATAACGTAATGCCGAGAGCAATTACGAAGTCAACAATAAGTTGGTTGCTAGAAACGAAGTGGTCACTCGCTGTTTACAAATTTTTATGTTCTTGTATTTTGGGTGCAGTCCACCTTCAGAACATGTGCAGTCCAGCTGCAGAACATCTGCCAAGCAAAATACAAAGTTGTAAGCACAATCATAATATGAAAAAGTCATTAAGAGTAAGGATACAGAATGTGTTACAAAAATGTAATCATAAAAAATAGAATAGCATTCATACAAAATATGGCATCACATGTGTCTGCCCTCACCATCAGTACTCAATTGATGGAGAGTCACCATTACAAAACCTAAATACTGATAAGTATTACCAGCTGGTAAGCCTGTATGGTTACAGTGGTATTACAAGCATCCACAGAATTAAATGAACAACTTGATAACAATAATACTAAAAACTGTACAGAAATAGAAACAAAGACTAAAGATAAAATTAAATATAAAAATTCTAAGAAAATATACCCTTACAGTGCCTGATGAATACATGGTTCAGTTAGGACCAGTAGGGAAGGGGAAGAAAGGATAGCAGGAGAGGTACAAATGGAGAACTAGTATATTGCGAGAATAATATACTAACCACAATCAACAACCCAAAATTCATACAAAGTACCAAAAAATATAAGCAATGAAAGAATTCTTAATGCTAGATGATAAACCCCAAGCAGCCTGACAGTTAAGGAAGGAAATCAGGGATGGGGAGAGGCATCTTTATTACATAAACGGTGCTGTTGCATTGACTGAATATTTAATACAGCACCAGGTTTTCTAGTAATCTTGGCATCTGTAAGCAATGTGTGCTTTTCCAAGTAACACTATGGGCAAGGGATACGATTATCAGTTGAATGCAGTAACTATCCCCATTAAATTCCACATAGAGGTATATTTCATAGTAAGTCATATATGTGTACACAGCTCGTCATGCCTATTATGTGAGCGCGGCATGTGCTTGTTTGGAGAGGTCGGCTGCACGCGCAGCACGGACCAGGTCGGGGTGCACAGTGACTGTCTGTTGTCAGCCTTGCCTTGGGTAATGGGAACGGGCAAGAGAGGCATTGGCATTGCATGGGGAACAGCGATGGCCACCAAGTCACATGGTTGGCACACGAGAGAGGGGTAATGTTTATCAACACACAGGGTGGCTGCCTGTACAGTGGGCGTGTTCGTATCACACATGGAACTGTCATTAGAAGCACTATTTGAAACACATGGCACTGAATGTGGTGCAACCGAAGGCAGTGCCAGGATTGTGATGGAGTTTGGTCCCCCAGATGTTCCTTGTATGAGATCTTGATGATTAATTCTTGTGGTGAGCAGGCAAATTGGTCTATAATCGTTTTATTCGTGAACTCGTACTTTGGTGGAGGTGGTGGCGAGAGGAGTAGATCGCAAATTAAGTCTGAGCGATCATGGAGGTGCGTGACGAGCCATAGGAATTTAGAGTTGTTGTCGGACACATGATTCAACTCAAAAAGATGCTCAACAAGATGAAACCATGATACAGGGTTGTCTTCATATAAAGGAGGCAGCTTCAGCAGACGACCAGTGGGAGGGGATGAAGGTGGCTTTGGTGTCCCTTGGAAAACCATCTGGTCCACGGTAAGAGAGGCCATACAGCATACCGGCACAGTAGGCATATGTGCGTTACTGGCAAGCACATCTGTAGCGACAGCAGGTTGCATTGTCCTTGACATGTCGTGAAAACACGATGCGGCTGGCACGGTCGGTACTGTGGGAATGAGCAGTTGCACAATACTTACAGGGGTCCCATGAACAGGACCGGAGATTACAGGTACTGAATTTAACTGACCCACCCCGGACATAATGCGGAAGCCAGCACAGCAGACACAGGCGATGCTGTGGGAGAGGCGAGCAGCAGAGTGACCGAAACCGGGGCTCCCTGCGAGTGCAGGGATGGGGTGGGTGGGAGGCAGAGGGGTGTGGTCAGTAACTCGTATGACCAAACTTTAAGTTCTTCTTAAGTGAGCACGGAGAATTGTGCACACTAAAATGTTCTTGATTAGTTCACCAATGAGGCAAAACCGGAACAGGTCACGGTTGATAGTGGCCGGGTGCATTTTGCAATAATGGCAGTGCTGCACATGGCATGACAGTAACTGTTGTTGTGGTCTGTTGAGAGTCAAAGTATGTATGCAAATGAAGATCACTTTGAGCATTATATGATCAATCAGTAGGTACACAGTTCTGAATATTATTCACTTCATGCTTCACATGCTGGCGAGCACAGTCCAGCAACACAAAACCTGAGTCCTGTGTTTGTGTTAGCAGTGTCGCACTCAACCATTGTAGAGTGACAAAGTTTGAAATTAATGTGGCTTGAGATCACAAATCACTGTGAATTAATGTAGAACTGGTTGCTGGTGAAGGAACGAAGATGTCCGGCAATCGTTGTTGTGCTTCAAAATCTTTGAACAAAGCATTGGGTGAGGTAGCCATGGCATCGTGCACATAACATGCTGATTTACAACACCCGGCACGGAAGTCATGGGAGACGTAGAAACTATGGGGTCACCAGTATGGGAATGGGATACGATTACTGGCTGAATGCAATAACTATCCCCATTAAATTCCACATTGATATATATTTCACAGTAACTCATATATGTGTACACAGCTTGCAATATAGAACAGAACTAAAAACTAAAATGGAGGCTCAGCAGAGCAATCAGAGTCAAAAGATGGTGTTAATCATGGTTGATATGACCTATTGATGCCACAACACTAAACTTCATTACATAATGAAGAAATAATACAAAATATAAATTTGAGAGTAATCATAACTAGGTTGGTAAAAACCAAATAATAATGAAAGACAATATTATACAAACCATTATACTAAGGACTATTAAAATATGAGAGTAATTATATATATTTAAATGGATGTTGAGAGGCTCTCCAAAAGGGACAAGAAATAATGTTACTATATCAATGAGACCAGGAGGTAGGGATGCTATATGTCTAATTTACCTGCATGTATAAATATTTGTTGTATAAAATAAGGCTTTGTAGAATTTTTTTCATAATGGACTTCTTCTTTGTAAGTAATTTTTGAAATTAATTTCTTGTGCATTTCATTTTAACTCTGTCACTTTTTACACAGCTTATAGTGTTGCCAAGTGCCTGGTCACATAACAGGCATGTGACCTGTACCATTCCCTTCTCTTCTGATATGCTTATGACACATACCAATAAATTCAGCAACATAATTTTAAGAATGCTTTGACTCTCAGTCCTCTACAGTTTTTGTTTGTACGTCATATACATTTGTGTAGCCAGATGAAACTGATTTTTTTAAATTTTAAACACATTTCAGTTTCCTTATATGCAGTTGCTTCAGTTATCTATTACATACTATAAAAACATTGCTGATCAGTTTTTGGAAACAAGTTGTGTGGCATATAGATAGAAATGTCAAAGTCACCCGAGGATTGCAGGTCAGATGGCAGATATCAGATGGGATATCTGCCATCTACCAAGGGGAAGCCGCATCGAACATTAGTAGAAAGAATATTGGTTTTCTAACAATAACTGAGAATAAATTATTTTAAGTAAGTAAATCTCCTCCATTATTTAATATTCCTTTTAGATAATTATCAAACCCCCCCAAAAACCATGGACCTTGCCGTTGGTGGGGAGGCTTGCGTGCCGTACTGTAGGTGCAACCACAACGGAGGGGTGTCTGTTGATTGGCCAGACAAACGTGTGGTTCCTGAAGAGGGGCAGCAACCTTTTCAGTAGTTGCAGGGGCAACAGTCTGGATGATTGACTGATCTGGCCTTGTAACACTAACCAAAACGGCCTTGCTGTGCTGGTACTGCGAACGGCTGAAAGCAAGGGGAAACTACAGATGTAATTTTTCCCGAGGGCATGCAGCTTTACTGCATGGTTAAATGATGATGGTGTCCTCTTGGGTAAAATATTCTGGAGGTAAAATAATCCCCCATTCGGATCTCTGGGCGGGGACTACTCAAGAGGATGTCGTTATCAGGTGTTCTACGGATCGGAGCGTGGAATGTCAGATCCGTTAATCGAGCAGGTAGGTTAGAAAATTTAAATAGGGAAATGGATAGGTTAAAGTTAGATATAGTAGGAATTAGTGAAGTTCGGTGGCAGGAGGAACAAGACTTTTGGTCAGGCGAATATAGGGTTATAAATACAAAATCAAATAGGGGTAATGCAGGAGTCAGTTTAATAATGAATAAAGAAATAGGAGTGTGGATAAGCTACTACAAACAGCATAGTGAATGCATTATTGTGGCCAAGATAGACACGAAGCCCACGCCTACTACAGTAGTACAAGTTTATATGCCAACTAGCTCTGCAGATGATGAAGAAACTGAAGAAATGTATGATGAAATAAAAGAAATTATTCAGACAGTGAAGGGAGACGAAAAATTAGTAGTCATGAGGGACTGGAATTCGGTAGTAGGAAAAGGGAGAGAAGGAAATGTAGTAGGTGAATATGGATTGGGGCTAAGAAATGAAAGAGGAAGCCGCCTGGTAGAATTTTGCGCAGAGCACAACTTAATCATAGCTAACACTTGGTTCAGGAATCATAAAAGAAGGTTGTATACATGGAAGAACCCTGGAGATACTGACAGGTTTCAGATAGATTATATAATGGTAAGACAGAGATTTAGGAACCAGGTTTTAAATTGTAAGACATTTCCAGGGGCAGATGTGTACTCTGACCACAATCTGTTGGTTATGAACTGTACATAAAAACTGAAGAAACTGCAAAAAGGTGGGAATTTAAGGAGATGGGACCTGGATAAACTGAAAGAACCAGAGGTTGTACAGAGTTTCAGGGAGAGCATAAGGAAATGATTGACAGGAATGGGGGAAAGAAATACAGTAGAAGAAGAATGGGTAGCTTTGAGAGATGAAGTAGTGAAGGCAGCAAAGTATCAAATAGGTAAAAAGACGAGGGCTAATAGAAATCCTTGGGTAACAGAAGAAATATTGAATTTAACTGATGAAAGGAGAAAATATAAAAATGCAGTAAATGAAGCAGGCAAAAAGGAATACAAACGCCTCAAAAATGAGATCGACAGGAAGTGCAAAATGGCGAAACAGGGATGGCTAGAGGACAAATGTAAGGATGTAGAGGCTTATCTCACAAGGGGTAAGATAGATACTGCCTACAGAAAAATTAAAGAGACCTTTGGAGAAAAGAGAACCACTTGTACGAATATCAAGAGCTCATATAGAAACCCAGTACTAAGCAAAGAAGGGGAAGCAGAGAGGTGGAAGGAGCATATAGAGGGTCTATACAAGGGCGATGTACTTGAGGACAATATTATGGAAATGGAAGAGGATGTAGATGAAGATGAAATGGGAGATACGATATTGCGTGAAGAGTTTGACAGAGCACTGAAAAACCTGAGTTGAAACAAGGCCCCGGGAGTAGACAACATTCCATTAGAACTACTGACAGCCTTGGGAGAGCCAGTCCTGACAAAACTCTATCATCTGGTGAGCAAGATGTCTGAGACAGGCGAAATAAAAAATGGCTCTGAGTACTATGGGACTCAACTGCTGAGGTCATTAGTCCCCTAGAACTTAGAACTAGTTAAACCTAACTAACCTAAGGACATCACAAACATCCATGCCCGAGGCAGGATTCGAACCTGCGACCGTAGCGGTCTTGCGGTTCCAGACTGCAGCGCCTTTAACCGCACGGCCACTTCGGCTGGCACAGGCGAAATACCCTCAGACTTCAAGAAGAATACAATAATTCCAATCCCAAAGAAAGCAGGTGCTGACAGATGTGAAAATTACCGAACAATCAGTTTAATAAATCACGGATGCAAAATACTGACGCAAATTCTTTACAGACGAATGGAAAAACTGGTAGAAGCCGACCTAGGGGGAAGATCAGTTTGGATTCCATAGAAATATTGGAACACGTGTGGCAATACTGACCCTATGACTTATCTTAGAAGCTAGATTAAGGAAAGGCAAACCTACATTTCTAGCATTTGTAGACTTAGAGAAAGCTTTTGACAATGGTGACTGGAATACTCCCCTTCAAATTCTGAAGGTGGCAGGGGTAAAATACAGGGAGCAAAATACTATTTGCAATTTGTATAGGAACCAGATGGCAGTTATAAGAGTCGAGGGACATGAAAGGGAAGCAGTGATTGGGAAGGGAGTGAGGCAGGGTTGTTGCCTCTCTCCAATGTTTTTCAAATTCGGAGTAGGTATTAAAATCCATGAAGAAGAAATAAAAACTTTGAGGTTCGCCGATGACATTGTAATTCTGTCAGAGACAGCAAACGACTTGGAAGAGCAGTTGAATGGAATGGATAGTGACTTGAAAGGAGGATATAAGATGAACATCAACAAAAGCAAAACAAGGTTAATGGAATGTAGTCGAATAAAATCGGGTGATGCTGAGGGAATTAAACTAGGAAATGAGACACGTAAAGTAGTAAAGGAGTTTTGCCATTTGGGGAGCACAATAACTAATGATGGTCGAAGTAGAGAGGATATAAAATGTAGACTGGCAATGGCAAGGAAAGCATTTCTGAAGAAGAGAAATTTGTTAACATCAAGTATAGATTTAAGTGTCAGGAAGTCGTTTTTGAAAGTATTTGTATGGAGTGTAGCCATGTATGGTAGTGAAACATGGACGATAACTAGTTTGGACAAGAAGAAAATAGAAGCTTTCATAATGTGATGCTACAGAAGAATGCTGAAGATTAGATGGGTAGATCATATAACTAATGAGGAGGTATTGAATAGGATTGGGGAGAAGAGTAGTTTGTGGCACAACTTGACTAGAAGAAGGGATCGGTTGGTAAGACACGTTCTGAGGCATCAAGGGATCACCAATTTAGTATTGGAGGGCAGCGTGGAGGGTAAAAATCGTAGAGGGAGACGAAGAGATGAATACAATAAACAGATACAAAAGGATGTAGGTTGCAGTAGGTACTGGGAGATGAAGAAGCTTGCACAGGATAGAGTAGCATAGAGAGCTGCATCAAACCAATCTCAGGACTGAAGACCACAAGAACAACAACAATTATCAAACAATAGGAAGTCCAAGTTCGAATGTCAACAGTTACGAAAAGGATAGGTTGCTACTGACTGTAAAGATAAGACACTGAGTTGCACGCAGGCACAACAAAAACACTGTTACACACTATGCTTTTGGTCATGCCTTCTTCAGAAAAGAAAGGAAAACACACACATTCACACAAGCAGGCAAACTTCACTCGTACATCTGCAGCCACTTTAGCAGTCTGGCTGAAAGCTTAGTGTACAACAGTCTTTTTGTTTTGCCTGTCTGAAACTCAGCATGTCATCTTTCTGTGAATAGCAATCCCTCCTTTTCATAATTGTTTTCACATAACTAATTTAGAACCACTCTGTATGTACAGTTATTTTCATATTCTAATAGTCTTTAGCTCGAGGCTTTCTAAAATATAGTTTTTCATTATTGTTTTGCCTTTTCTAACCTATTCATGATAACCATCAAGTTAAGTTTTGTATTTTTACTTCATTATGTAATGCTGATTAAATTTACTAGTAAAAGCATATGTTTATTGCAGGTGCCTAGGTTACTAGAAAACTTGGTGCTCCATTAAATACTCATTGGTGCAGAGGCAACATTTATGTAACAAAGATGTCTCTCCCCTCTCTGATTTCTTCCTCTATCTACTAGCCCACTAGGTTGTTTGCCATCTAGTACAAAGGATCTTTTCATTGCTTCATACTTTCTGGTCCTTTGTATGAATTTTTCATTATGACTGATTTGCTATTCTCCCAGTATCCTACTCCAATTCTCCTTTCTTCCACTCTCCTGTTATCCTTTCTTCCCCTTTCTTAATGGCCCTTCTTGAAGTACGTATGTATCTTTCACTGCTGTCTATATTTTTTTTAGAATTTCTGTAGTTAGCTTTTTATTTAGGTCATTGTTTTGATTTCTGTACAATTTTTAATACTATTGTTATTAAGTTTTTCATTTATGATATTTCTGTGGATGCTGGTAATGCTACTGTACCCATAGTACCCACCCACCTCCTGACACTTTTCAGTATTTCGGTTTTTTAACAGTGACTCTTCATCAACTGAGCACTGATGCTAAGGATGGATGCATCTGACTTCATGCCTTGTATGACTGTTACTCTATTTGGTATGATTATTTTTTGAATATTGTTTTAACAACTTCAGTATCTTTACTCTTAATGATGTTCATAAATTACACTTGTGCTTATAATTTTGAATACTGTTTGCCAGACATTTTGAAGATGGACTGTACTCAAAATGGTTCAATAATGAAATTTATCAACGCAAAGTGATATGTTCTTTTTTAGTGATCCATTTAGTCAGTACTCTCAAATTGACAGTTTGCTGCACACGCTTAAGAATCTATAAATAAAGTGTTATGATTTTAAAGTCATGTTTTGCTGGCACACCTTTAGCTGAAGATTTATGAGTGCAGCCTATGTTGCATACATGTCAATTGATGCTTGTTGAATTTATTATAAATATGGTTAAGATATATCCATAGTACAGAAGTGGAGAATGGACCCTAATGACCCTTGGATTATCTGGTGAATCACTCATTCAGTGGTTCATTTGGTTGTCCTTTTGGTATGTTTAAATGTGACAATTTGTATTTTAGGATGAAGCATGAGGCTGGAGAGGAAAACATTGTCATTTGTTGCCTAATCAAAAAAAGTTTTCCATCACCTCGGTTCCTAGAGTTCTAGAACCTGTACAGAAAACTGGAATAGTGATCTACGTAAACATCATTTCCGCCCTTTTTGTAGCTCATGAAAACCACAAATTGCATGTTGTACCACCATACAGTGAGACCGTCAAAGGTGGTGGTCCAGAATGCTGTACACACCAGCATCTCTAATACCCAGTAGCACGTCCTCTTGCATTGATGCATGCCTGTATTCATCATGGCATACTATCCACAAGTTTATCAAGGCACTGTTGGTCCAGATTGTCCCACTCATGAATGGCAATTCAGTGTAGATCCCTCAAAGTGGTTGGTGAGTCACATTGTCCATAAACAGCCCTTTTCAATCTATTCCAGGCATTTCTGATAGGGTTCATGTCTGAAGAACATGCTGGCCACTCTAGTCAAGCAATATCGATATCCTGAAGGAAGTCATTCACAAGATGTGCATGACAGGGGTGAGAATTGTCATCCATGAAGACGAATGCCTCACAAATATGCTGCCAATATGGTTGCACTATTGGTCAGACGATGGCCTTCATGTATCGTACAACCATTACGGTGCCTTCCATGACCATCGGTGGCATACATAGGCCCCACATAATGCACGCCAAAACATCAGGGAACCTCCACCTTGATGCACTCACTGGACAGTCTGTCTAAAGTGTCCAGCCTGACCGGGTTGCCTCCAAACATGTCTCCGTGATTGTCTGGTTGAAGGCATATGTGACATTCATTGGTGAAAATAACGTGATGCTAATCCTGAGCAGTCCATTCTGCATGTTGACGGGCCCATCTGTACCATGCTGGGTTGGGTTGTTAGGGGGAGGAGACCAGACATTTCGCCAGTCTTATCGGATTAGGGAAAATCAGGATGGCCAGATGTGGGATTGAACAATCGTCCTCCTGAATGCAAGTCCAGTGTGCTAGCCACTGCACCACCTTGCTTGATTGTGTACCGTGCTGCAAGGTGTCATGGTTGCAAAGGTGGACCTTGTCATGGATGTCAGGAGTGAAGTTGCACATCATGCAGCCTATTGTGCACAGTTTGAGTCGTAACATGATGTCCTGTGGCTGCACAAAAAGCATTATTCAATATGGTGGCGTTGCTGTCAGGGTTCCTCCGAGCCGTAGTCAGTGATCACCCATTGCAGTAGTAGCCCTTGAGCATCCTCAGCGAGGCATGTCATCAATAGTTCCTGCCTCTATGTATCTGCTTCGTGTCTGAACAACATTGCTTTCATTCACTCTGAGATGCCTGGACACTTCCCTTATTGAGAGCTCTTCCTGGAACAAAGTAACAATGCATAGGCGATTGAACTGCAGTATTTACCATCTAGACATGGTTGAACTACAGACTACACGAGCCGTGTACCTCCTTCCTGGTGGAATAACTGGAACTGATCAGCTGTTGGACCCCCTCCATCTAATAGGTGCTGCTCATGCATGGTTGTTTACACCTTTGGGAAGGTTTAGTGACATCTCTGAATAGTAAAAGGGACTGTGTCTGTGATACAATATCCACAGTCAATATCTATCTTCAGGAGTTATGGGAACTGGGGCAATGCAAAACTTGTTATGATGTGTGCATTATTGTTTATAATTTCATTATATGTTGCAAGACAATACAGCATGGTACAACAATTGCATTTTTCTTTTGTGAATGATGCACTGGTGCTCCTTGCAGCACCAATGTCAGTTAGTTTTATGAGGCTGCAAGTGGGCATATTTTAAGATGAAAACTCTCTGAGCTACGCACAAAAACATGTGCAAATGTGCACTGCCATTCCTGAGGAATTTACGGCAGCACACGCAAATGTCTGACAGGCAGATACCATGCACAGCAGAAACTAGAAGGTGGCTGAGATGAGATATAACAGAAAACAGAGATGGTAATATATCTGTCCAAATAGACAGCTGGACTGACAGGGTAATGTAGACACAAGGTGAAATGCAATCAGAAATGACTTACATGACTGCTTTAATCTGGCAAGCATAGGGAAGGCACCACTCAGACAATGTAAGCATAGGAATCTAAATAATTATGTACTAGTGTAACACATCAACAGAAAAGTCTCAAAGGCACAAAGAAACTAAGGTTAGGCAATAGATGGATGAACAGAAGCTCATGAATTTAGAAAATTCTTAACTTTTTGACCAAATGGAGCACAGACCTAAACAATAGGTCAAATTAAAGATAAAACAATGTGTAAGAAGAATCCAACTGCAGACTTAATGATTATTGAGTGTTTTGAAGAAAAATAACGAATTTCTAGTGATTCTTGTATCTTTAACCCTTTCGTGGGCTGTAGCGGATATACTTCCCTTAAACGTATTTCTTTACAGTGTTTAATGGGATATGAGTTACTACTTCTATACACTTCTGGCTTCTAGCAGCAGTCTGCTGCACCAGCTGTAGTTTCCGTTTGTTGTGAAATACAGCCTACAGGACTGTGGGAAGTATATATCCAATCAAACAACAATCTTTTAATGGATACTGTGAAGTATGGTTACCACCATAGTACTGTAGTTTCTGGAGGGGCTTGGGAGGTGTACTTCCCAGAAAATTAATCTGTCATTTATGGTCCTTGTGAAGCATACTTATCACCAACTCAGGGGTATCCTAAAGCCTTTGGAAATATGTCTTACCACCTCTGTCTACACCTGACATCTTGTGGTAGTACACTGCACCAAGTGTATGAAAACTTCTATAACAATCAGTTTCTGTTTGTCTTGGGATCTCTTCTGTTGTCAGAACACATTGCTTCGCATCTGCAATATACATTATTGTGATCTATATCAGCTCATACCATTATTGTGTGATAAAGTTTCAAGGACTTTTTGCATATTTTGGTAACTTAACTCCAACATCACGTACAAATAATTTTTAAATAAAGTAAAATAAAACAGAAAATAAAAACAGAAAACACTGTTCATTATTTTTTTACTTGTAACAGCAATGCGTAACTGCTCACAAAAGGGAAGTGGGAAATCTATTTACCACCATAGTTTTAATACCTCACAAAAGTGCCATGGTTTTATATGAACCATCATAGTGTTTGGTCCTAAATCACAAAAACAAAATTGTCAGAAAATAAATACAGTCAGTTGACCACAAGTCTAACAGGATGAAAAAAGAAATTATCTTCACTGAGTTGCTACAAAAATTGCACCTAAAAAGGGTTACTATTTGTTTCAAAAATACTACTGTAGATAAAAATTAACAAAGAAAATTTCAAAAGAGCATATGAAAATGCGGAAGACATGAAGTCAAAAGCAGAACAAAGAATTATAGCCTGGTCACAGAAACAGGTGATCTGCCCTTTCATGTGCTGCAACAATGTCATAGACTTACAAAGTAAGTGGCAATTCCTATGTTCAGATCAGTTAAATAAGACAGAAAAGCATTTAACTTCTTTTTAAAACCATTCTAGTACTATTGATTTCATCAAGAGTCTAGACAGGTAGCGAGACGCATGGAGAAAGGTGCATCCACACCTAAGTTAAATACGAAAAAATTAAAGGAACCAAATGTGATTTTGACTGCTGTTAGTGACAGTATCTGTGCCATCTTCCACTATAAATAGTAGACAGGACATGTGTGTCATACAGACTTTATTGGGCAATCTATGAAAGCAGTTTTTGGACACAAGTTGAGGCCCTACGAATATGGTATCCAGTTCATGCACTGCAACAGTAATGCTTTTCCAGTAGAAACAGGTGTTCACTCACTACAAAGAACATCTGCTTATATCTCAGCAAATACAGAGCAGCAGCCTGGCAGGATCAACCACCCTACGACAAGGAAGATGTCCCAGAAATCAGCAGTACTCACAGCTGATTTCAAACTGGGCAGCTCTCGACTGTTTATAAGAGACTAGTCTACAATGCTAAAATTCCTTATTGATACAGATGCAAATGTTTCAGTTTACCCTTCTTCTCCCCTCCATGGCAAAATGATGATGATGATTAGTGTTTTAGGGCGCACAACAGCGAGGTTATCAGCGCCTGAAACCATGGCAAAATGCCAATGGCCATTACATTTGTGCTGTGACTGGATCTTTCATCAAGACTTGTAGCCATGTTATCTTGCAACTCATCTTAAATCTTCAACATCAATTTTTATGGAGATACATTGTTGCCCGTGTCCTAAACAGACTGTTAGTGGTAAAATGTTAAGGTTGTTTTAAGGTGGCAACACTGTATTTCTCTTGATTCGTGTTAACTTCCATTATTGGATGCTTCAAATTTTTTCTTTTTATTTTTATTTTTTTTTATTTTTTTATTTTATTTTATTATTTTTTTTAATACTCTGAGTGTGCTATTGTTGGCTGCCATTGAGTGTCAGCTATTACATAATTAAATAAAATATGCACAAACAGACTCATTATTGAGCTTTATTTACTGTGCCTGATTACAGGTACAGCCCTATGTGCATAAGTCTGGTTTCTATGGTAGTGGCAGATTTTTTTTTTTTTTTTTTTTTTTTTTTTTTTTTTTTTTTTTTTTTTTTTTTTTTTTTTTGTGGTATCACAATAAACAGCAAACTTGATGTTACTGGCTTAGTATATGTGTTGTGCAATGGAAGTTTCTACACATCAGCATTTGACATTGTTTGCAATTGAGCAGAGTGGAAAAACCAAATGGAAGTGATATTAAGAAGAAAGAGATTTTTAGGTGTTTTCAATGGCACAGCTATTAAGCCTCCTAAGGAGAAATAAGCTGTGGAAAAATCACAGCTGAAAAGGACACAAAAGCATGAGAACTTACTGTATCATCAGTGCAGGTGGATATAGCATCACTCATTCACCTGCCTCTGTGTGTGATGCCAGCTGATATGTGGATATCAGAAGACTGTCTATGAGAAAGAGTCTGAGGAGAGCATTCACCAACTTCAGTAAAAGTTATTCTCACTCCAATTCGGAGATGACTCGGTGGTTACAGTTATGTCAAATCTAGAAGAAATCAACACTAAATTGAAGCAAACCAGTGAACTACTTTCAGAGAAAATGGCTAATCAAGGTGTTAATATTGTTGTTTGAGCAATATAAACATTTATGTTCGATGCAAACACTTAACAAGGTAAGTTAATTTCAGAATTGCCCACTGAGGAAGAGAGAAACAGTCAGTCTCATCAGCTGGAGGTAGCTTTCATCAGTGTAAGGAGACAGCAAAAAATTATTTGTGATGGTGTCGGGTGTCCGTCTGGCTCCAGTCATTTTCATAACACAATATTTCGATAGCATACTTTGCTGTTATCTTCAGGTGATACCTGTAGAATGAGCATCTTTGCTACACCTGCCTTATTTATACTCTTATCACCCCCCCAGTACTTGCTCCACTGCTGCTCACATGCCGCAATTGATGGAGTGGTGGGGGCAATGGTGCAGCTTCCAGCTGGAAGCTGATAGGGGGCTCTGGTCCCTCAGTAGTCCTACAGCCTGGATTGGGTGCAGAAGTTGCTCTCGGCTGATGCTGTGATTTTAGCTGGCTGAGTGCTGGGTCCTGAGCTTTACTGAGAGTGAACCCAGGGTCTCTGTTGATCAGTTCATCAGCCACTCACATTTCAATAGCCTTCTTCAGAACAACAGTCTCAAAATGACATGGCCTGTCTTAGCACTTCCATTTCCTCATACTTCATGGTCACCCCTGTATCCAAGCAGTGTTCTGCAACACAGCTTTTGTTGGTTGCTTAAGTTCTGTGTGCCTTCTGTGTTCCTTACATCTTTCTTTAATTGTCCATACAGTTTCCCCAATATGTGTCTCATCTCTCTATAGCTTACAAAAGGTTCATAAATGAGATGTTCCTCTACATCCTATTGTAAGCAACATAGGCCAATCAGCACACCAGCTGGACAGACATCTGATGGCAGTGTTAAGCCCTTACATCAGTAAATGTAACACATCAAGAACTCTGTACATTTCATTCAACAGACATGAGAACTATGGCACCGTGACCAGGACCTTATGGTGAACTTTGGTGAGGTATCTTTCTTCACCAGAGTGCCACTTGCTGATTCCCTCAAGTTGATCAAGAAGTAGTTCATCCTGACAATGAGTAATTGCTTCAAATCTGTCCTCACATCACCATTCTTTCTCTTCAGTGGTGACTATTATGAACAAATGGGTGGTGTCACCTACTGTCACCAGTTGGGCCAATCTTGTTTATGGAGGACTTCACAGAGAAGGCTCTGGAAACAGATGCACTGAAGCCTACATGGTTTTTGAGATATATTGGTGACATGTTTATGGAGTAGCCAGGTGGGACTAAAAGACTTCAGGAGTTCCTCCAGCATCTGAACCCTCCGACTCCCAGTATCAAATTCACCAAAGAGGTGGAGAAGAATGGCAAACTTCGCTTTTTGAAGTCTTAGTCAAGTGCAGAATGAACAGCACTAAACAGTACATACAGGAAAGCCACCCACAGTGACTTGTATCTCCATGCTGCCAGCTGCTATCATCCTTCACAGTGTGAGAGTGTGTTATGTACACTGGTACACAGGGCCCATGCAATATCACATGGAGAAAGCCTACCTAAAGCACCTTTTAAAGAAGAATGAATACAATGAGAGACAAATCTGACATGGTTCAGGCAGAAAGCGCAAGCCCAGCAGGCAGAACGCAATGAGAAGGAAAAGACAATGGCTTATCTACCGTGCGCAGGCAAACTATCAAACAAAATCAGCAGAAGCCTGCCTTGATATAACATTAAATGAATTTTTCATCCTTATTACGTATGGTAAAAGATGATATGGGGCTTCATAAAACAGGTGTTCACCATATTTCATGTAAATGCAGTATGGCATATATTAGGGAAAATGTACCAACAACTGAAGAAAGATTCACGAACACCGAACTTAAGCAATATGTGGTTGCAGAACACTGCGTGGCTATAGGGCAGAAAAGGAAATGCTGAGACTGACCTCATCATTTTGGGACTGTTTCCTGAAGATGGCTATTGAAATATGAACAGCTGACAGTGGAGGAAGGGATGAAGAAATAAGAATATAAAGGAGGCAGGATGTAGCAAAGACGCTCATTTTACGGGTATCATCTGAAGATGACACCAAGTTACACTGTTGAAATATCAGTATTATGAAAGTTGCTAGTCACCATATAGCGGAGATGCTGAGTCACAGATAGGCACAACAAAAAGACTCTGACAATTAAAGCTTTCAAGTATAAAGGAATTCATCAACAATAGATGACACACAAATACGCGCGCACACACACACACACACACACACACACACACACACAACACACACAGGCGCACGAGTGCATGCGCGTGCAAACAAACTCATGCAAACACAACTCACACACACAACTGCAGTCTCAGGCAACTGAAACCACTCTCCAAGCAGCAGCACCAGTGCATGATGGGAGTGGTGACTGGGTGGGAGGTAAGGAGGAGGCAGGGGCAGGGAGGGGGAGGGAGAAGGATAGAATGGTGGGGGCGGCAGACTGTGAAGTGCTGCAGATTGGACATAGGGCAGGGGAGAGGTGGGGATGGGGGGGTTAGCGGAAAAGGAGATAAATAAAAAGATTAATTGTGATTGTGGAATGATGGCTGTGTAGTGTTGGAATGGGAAAAGGGAAGGGGCTGGATGGGTGAGGACAATGACTAACGAGGTTGAGACCAGGAGGGTTATGGGAACGTGGGGTGTACTGCAGGGCAAGTTCTCACCTGGACAATTCAGGAAAGCTGGTGTTGGTGGGAAGGATCCATATGGCACAGGCTGTGAAGCAGTCATTGAAATGAAGGATATCATGTTTGGCAGCATGTTCACCAGCAGGGTGATCATCTTGTTTCTTGACCACTGTTTGTTGGTGGGCATTCATGTGGACAGATAGCTTGTTGGTTGCCATGACGACGATGATATTTGGTTCGTGGGGCACTCAACTGCTTGATTATCAGCACCTGTACAAATTTCCAACCTTTGCTTGGTCCAATCTTGCCACTTTCATGAATGATGAAATTATGAGGACAACACAAATACCCAGTCATCCGGAGCCAGGTGAAAATCCCTGACCCCACCGGGAATCAAACCTGGGACCCCGTGTTCAGGAAGTGAGAACACAACTGCGAGACCACGAGCTGTGGACATTGGTTGCATGCCTACATAGAATGTGGCACAGTGGTTACAGCTTAGCTAGTAGATCACATTACTGGTTTCACAGGTAGCCCTGCCTTTGATGGGATATGTGATGTTAGTGACCAGGCTGGAGTAGGTGGTGGTGGGAGGGTGTATGGGACAGGTCTTGCATCTAGGTCTATTACAGAGGTATGAGCCATGAGGTAAGGGATTTGGAGCAAGGGTTGTGTAAGGATGGACAAATATATTGTGTAGGTTCAGTGGATGGCAGAATATCACTGAGGGAGGGGTGAGAAGAACAGTGGGCAGGACATTTCTCATTTTAGGGCACGACAAGAGGTAATCGAAATCATGGCAGAGAATGTAATTCAGTTGCTCCAGCCCTAGGTGATACTGAGTTATGGGGGAATGCTCCTCTGTGACCAGATGCTGGGACTTTTGAAGGTGGTGGGAGACTGGAAAGATAAGTTATGGGAGATTTGTTTTTGTACATGGTTGGTAGGATAAGTATGGTCAGTGAAGGCTTCAGTAAGAACCTTGGTATATTTCAAGAGGGACTGCTTGTCACTGCAGACGCAATGACCATGAGTGGTCAAGCCATATGGAAGGGGCTTCTTGGTATGGAATGGGTGGCAGCTGTCAAAGTGGAGGTATTGCTGGTGGTTAGAAGGTCTGATAAGGACAGAGGTAGTGATGTAGCCATTTTTGGATGTGGAGGTCAACATCTAGGTAGGTGGCATGTTAGGTTGAGTAGGACCAGGAGAAGAAAATGGGAGAGAAGTTGTTGAGGTTCAGGAAAAATGTGGATAGGGTGTCCTCACCCTTGATCCAGATAGCAAAGATGTCATCAATGAATCTGAACCAGGTGAGGGGTTTAGGATTCTGGGATTTTTGGAAGGATTACTCTAGATGGCCCATGAATAGATTAGCATAGGATTGTGTGATGCAGGTGCCCATAGCCGTATCCCAGATTTGTTTGTAGGTAATGTCTACAAAGGAGAAGTAATTGTGGGTGAGGATATAGTTGGTCATGGTTACTAGGAACGAGGTTGCTGGTTTGGAATCCGTCAGGCATTGGGAGAGGTAGTGTTCAATAGCGGTAAGGCCATGGGCATTAGGAATGTTAGTGTAAAGGGAGGTGGCATCAATAGTGATGAACAGGGCACCATGTGGTAAAGGGACAGAAACTGGAGAGTTGGTGGAGGAAATGGTTGGAACCTTTTATATAGGAGGGTAGGTTCCGGGTAATACGTAGAAGGTGCTGGTCTACGAGAGCAGAGATTCTCTCCGGGGGGCCACAGTAACTTTCATAATATTGTTACATTCCACCCTGGACTTTCCATTGTTTGACTGTTGAAAAACGACTGCACCAGGATGGACAACTGACAACAGTACAAACACTTGATCCGTCGGAAAAGCCTACAACCACACAGTAAAAAATTACAAGTTAAGCTTGTTTTAAGGAGGGCCATTTTGTAAAAGACTGTACAAATAAAGTGAAGAGAGAAATGAGAAGCTGCAATTATTGTAAAAAAAGAAAAGTTCTTTGATAGAATGAGATTTTCACTCTGCAGCAGAGTGTGCGCTGATATGAAACTTCCTGGCAGATTAAAACTGTGTGCCCGACCGAGACTCGAACTCGGGACCTTTGCCTTTCGCGGGCAAGTGCTCTACCAACTGAGCTACCGAAGCACGACTCACGCCCGGTACTCACAGCTTTACTTCTGCCAGTATCTCGTCTCCTACCTTCCAAACTTTACAGAAGCTCTCCTGCGAACCTTGCAGAACTAGCACTCCTGAAAGAAAGGATATAGCGGAGACATGGCTTAGCCACAGCCTGGGGGATGTTTCCAGAATGAGATTTTCACTCTGCAGCGGAGTGTGCGCTGATATGAAACTTCCTGGCAGATTAAAACTGTGTGCCCGACCGAGACTCGAACTCGGGACCTTTGCCTTTCGCGGGCAAGTGCTCTACCAACTGAGCTACCGAAGCACGACTCACGCCCGGTACTCACAGCTTTACTTCTGCCAGTATCTCGTCTCCTACCTTCCAAACTTTACAGAAGCTCTCCTGCGAACCTTGCAGAACTAGCACTCCTGAAAGAAAGGATATAGCGGAGACATGGCTTAGCCACAGCCTGGGGGATGTTTCCAGAATGAGATTTTCACTCTGCAGCGGAGTGTGCGCTGATATGAAACTTCCTGGCAGATTAAAACTGTGTGCCCGACCGAGACTCGAACTCGGGACCTTTGCCTTTCGCGGGCAAGTGCTCTACCAACTGAGCTACCGAAGCACGACTCACGTCCGGTACTCACAGCTTTACTTCTGCCAGTATCTCGTCTCCTACCTTCCAAACTTTACAGAAGCTCTCCTGCGAACCTTGCAGAACTAGCACTCCTGAAAGAAAGGATATAGCGGAGACATGGCTTAGCCACAGCCTGGGGGATGTTTCCAGAATGAGATTTTCACTCTGCAGCGGAGTGTGCGCTGATATGAAACTTCCTGGCAGATTAAAACTGTGTGCCCGACCGAGACTCGAACTCGGGACCTTTGCCTTTCGCGGGCAAGTGCTCTACCAACTGAGCTACCAAAGCACGACTCACGCCCGGTACTCACAGCTTTACTTCTGCCAGTATCTCGTCTCCTACCTTCCAAACTTTACAGAAGCTCTCCTGCGAACCTTGCAGAACTAGCACTCCTGAAAGAAAGGATATAGCGGAGACATGGCTTAGCCACAGCCTGGGGGATGTTTCCAGAATGAGATTTTCACTCTGCAGCGGAGTGTGCGCTGATATGAAACTTCCTGGCAGATTAAAACTGTGTGCCCGACCGAGACTCGAACTCGGGACCTTTGCCTTTCGCGGGCAAGTGCTCTACCAACTGAGCTACCGAAGCACGACTCATGCCCGGTACTCACAGCTTTACTTCTGCCAGTATCTCGTCTCCTACCTTCCAAACTTTACAGAAGCTCTCCTGCGAACCTTGCAGAACTAGCACTCCTGAAAGAAAGGATATAGCGGAGACATGGCTTAGCCACAGCCTGGGGGATGTTGGAGGTAGGAGACGAGATACTGGCAGAAGTAAAGCTGTGAGTACCGGGCATGAGTCGTGCTTCGGTAGCGCAGTTGGTAGAGCACTTGCCCGCGAAAGGCAAAGGTCCCGAGTTCGAGTCTCGGTCGGGCACAGTTTTAATCTGCCAGGAAGTTTCATATCAGCGCACACTCCGCTGCAGAGTGAAAATCTCATTCTGGAAACATCCCCCAGGCTGTGGCTAAGCCATGTCTCCGCTATATCCTTTCTTTCAGGAGTGCTAGTTCTGCAAGGTTCGCAGGAGAGCTTCTGTAAAGTTTGGAAGGTAGGAGACGAGATACTGGCAGAAGTAAAGCTGTGAGTACCGGGCGTGTGTCGTGCTTCGGTAGCTCAGTTGGTAGAGCACTTGCCCGCGAAAGGCAAAGGACCCGAGTTCGAGTCTCGGTCGGGCACACAGTTTTAATCTGCCAGGAAGTTTCATATCAGCGCACACTCCGCTGCAGAGTGAAAATCTCATTCTGGAAACATCCCCCAGGCTGTGGCTAAGCCATGTCTCCGCTATATCCTTTCTTTCAGGAGTGCTAGTTCTGCAAGGTTCGCAGGAGAGCTTCTGTAAAGTTTGGAAGGTAGGAGACGAGATACTGGCAGAAGTAAAGCTGTGAGTACCGGGCGTGAGTCGTGCTTCGGTAGCTCAGTTGGTAGAGCACTTGCCCGCGAAAGGCAAAGGTCCCGAGTTCGAGTCTCGGTCGGGCACACAGTTTTAATCTGCCAGGAAGTTTCATATCAGCGCACACTCCGCTGCAGAGTGAAAATCTCATTCTGGAAACATCCCCCAGGCTGTGGCTAAGCCATGTCTCCGCTATATCCTTTCTTTCAGGAGTGCTAGTTCTGCAAGGTTCGCAGGAGAGCTTCTGTAAAGTTTGGAAGGTAGGAGACGAGATACTGGCAGAAGTAAAGCTGTGAGTACCGGGCGTGAGTCGTGCTTCGGTAGCTCAGTTGGTAGAGCACTTGCCCGCGAAAGGCAAAGGTCCCGAGTTCGAGTCTCGGTCGGGCACACAGTTTTAATCTGCCAGGAAGTTTCATATCAGCGCACACTCCGCTGCAGAGTGAAAATCTCATTCTGGAAACATCCCCCAGGCTGTGGCTAAGCCATGTCTCCGCTATATCCTTTCTTTCAGGAGTGCTAGTTCTGCAAGGTTCGCAGGAGAGCTTCTGTAAAGTTTGGAAGGTAGGAGACGAGATACTGGCAGAAGTAAAGCTGTGAGTACCGGACGTGAGTCGTGCTTCGGTAGCTCAGTTGGTAGAGCACTTGCCCGCGAAAGGCAAAGGTCCCGAGTTCGAGTCTCGGTCGGGCACACAGTTTTAATCTGCCAGGAAGTTTCAAGTTCTTTGATGTCAGACTGCTGGTTGTTGAAGTCTAAGGGATGATAAATGGCTCAGGATGTAACTGCCTTCATGTGTATGAGTCAAGGAATTAACCTAGAAAGTTATTGGTTCATGGATGCAGGTGCTAATGATCACATGTGCAATAATAGAGAATTGTTTAAGAAACCACACAGTGTGCAAAGCATGACAAAATTTACTGTGGGTGACGGTAAACTTAATGATGTGTTTGGGTGTGATACTGTGAAACTGAATGTGTGGAATGGTGTTAAATGTGGCAAAACAGTGCTAAGTGGAGTGCTTTTTATGCCTCAACTGAAATTCAGTCTGTTTTCTGTGGGAGCAATGTTGGACAAAGATTACTGTTTAGAGTCAAACAAAGAATAATGTGAATTCTTGAATAGTAAAAGTGAAGTCTGTGCATTATCCAAACAGGTCAATAAAATGTATCATATGTTGTTTCTCCTATATAGAACACAATGGAAACTGTCAATGGTTACTCTGACATGTGCAGATAAAATGCACTTCTTGTTGACAATGACTTTTCATCAGTCAGTATCAATAGTGGCCTGGTAAATTTGTCTAAACGTGTTGAAAACTTGAGTGTTTGGCATAAAAAATGGTGGGAAAGTTCTTTTTGCATAAGAGAGTGGACTTTGTTGACAACTTTGTTGATTGTGAATGTTGTTTGGCAGGTAAACAAATTTTCTTGCCTTTCCCTATTAGCTCATCAAGAGCTAACGCGGACATGTGTTGCACTTGTTTGGAGGAGTGAGATATCTTTTTTTCTTTTGAAGGATGACTACTCGGGCTATTGCAAAGTATTCCTTATGAAACAGAAGGGTGAAGTTAAAGATCTGATTAGGAATTTTGCTGCAAAAGCTGACAGAGAAATTGGTCTGAAAATTAAAGTTCTAAGGAGTGATAATGAACTGCAGTTTATGAATACTGACCTGGGTACGTTTTTGAATGAAAATGGCATAATCCATTTTAACACTCTTCCTCACTCAATTGGCATCAATAATAGCTACACCAAGAAATAATTAGCACAAATAAAAAAAATGATCAAATTGCTGTTAAAAACAATATAATTTACTTTTGTCTCATTGACTTAGAATTCTTCTTTGGCAGGTTGTTCACTTCAATGACCTTGCTTCATACAAGAGGGATGAGTTGTGCTTTCATGTCCTTAGGGTGTAATCAAATAATGAACCAGATATTGAGATTGTGCTTAATTTTTTTTAACATTTACAAGAATTATAACTCATCATTACTGTTTGCATCTCACTCCATCATAATCATAAAACACTAGATTTCAGAGTTCAACCAACTTCACCATTATACAACAGCAATGGGCTCATGACTCAATAATAGACCTACAGTACTGATACACAAAAATCAACAGCAAAGATACTATACCCTGCAGCTCACAGATGTTTCAATATATTGATATTTACACCCAAAGACATATGTGCAGTATTGATATGATCAAAATTAATTTCAAAGAGATACAAATGTACTTAATGTTTAATAAAAGCAATGGTTATAAGAAACAAAAATCATTACATTAATAATGTATCATAAGGGTCATTACTTTAATCAGTATGACATGAAAAAATACAATACTTCATGAAAATTAAGGTATGTGGAGCAGTTCCATTACACCACCAAACAAGTATCATGCACACACCACAGCAAAATGTAAGAGCTGACAGGAAAATCAGCACCTTGGTTGAAGCTGCTCATTCAATGATTTCAGGACTGCTCACACATTTCTGAGCAGAAGCAGTTAACACAGTGGTTTATGTACTAAATAAAACTGCCAAATCCTGTCAGAGGTAAAACTCCTTTTGAGGCCTTTTATGGCATAGTGTTATCCTTAGAAGATTTGAAAATATTTTAGGTTTGTTTGTCTGTCCTTGTACCCAAAGAAAAGAGATTGAAACTAGACACCAAAAACCAAGAGTTTTATTTAAGGGCTATGATGTGAAGGGGTACAGAATATTTATAGCTTCCACCAAGAAAATTGAGGAACATTGAAATGCAGTTTTATTGGCACTAGCAACATCTGAAAGGGAGAAGAAAATTGATATTCCTGTAATAGAATCAGATATTAAGATAAAATTTCAGACTTGGAGGGGCAGAAAGAAAAAATGAGAATTGAGGTTATCAGAGAAAAGAGAGGTCAGCTTACAGAAGAACCAGAAATTGGAGAAAACACAAAAGTTTCTTTTGAGGATACAGAGAAAAATGTAGATCATGAGGATGAGGGGACATACAGTCTGAGACCCAGAAGGAATATTCAATGCCTGAACTACTAGGATTATGAGCTGGGCCAGTCGACAACAGTGAATGATAATAACCCAAGCACCTGCCCTCAAGCAAAGTCTAGTGGTGGCGCTGAGAAATTGGGAAGATGCAAAAGCAAGAGAGCTGCAATTCCTGGAAGAAAATAATACATGGTATTAGATATATAACCAAACAACTGTAAAGTTTTTTTAGTGAAAAAGAGAAAGATAATGTATCTTACAAAGCTTGTCTTGTACCTAAAGGTTTCCAACACAGATTGATTTATTCGTAAATATACAGTCCACTTGCAAAATTAACTTTGGCAAGACTTTTTTTTTTTTATTTATTTATTTATTTATTTATTTATTTATTTATTTTTTTTATGAGAATAACTATACCATCCAGCAGTGGATGTTTGTAATTGGAGAATATTATTTTAAATTACACAGTAGCTGTTGCAATAAAATGAATGGTAAAGTTTGTAAACTTAGAAAGGCTTTGTACAATTTAAAGGACTCGCCCAAAAATTGAAATGTTAAATTTTGCACTGTAACAACTGCCAAGGGTTTGTAAGCAGTGATTTTGAATATTGCTACTATAAAACATACTTACTTGTTTACACGACCTGCTGATAGCTCCAACTTCCCAAAGTGAAACTGATAATTATTATTAAATGATACTTTAAAATGAAGGATTTAGGTCTGATTAGGAACTATTTGGGAATGAATATTGTTCAAAATTTAAGGGAAGGTACTATTACTGTTTGTCGAAGTACCTACCTTTAGAAGTGTTAAAAGCTTTTGATATGTTTGAAAATAGTTTTGTTCACACTGTGTAATAAAGAGAAAAAGCTGAAAATGAAGACATTTAAAAAAAAATGTAGAAAATTTACAGGGTAACTGATGTTTGCCATGTTAAGTTCCAGGCCAGATATTTGTGCAGCAATATGTATCCTAAGCAGGTACCAATCATGAGCAAGCTTGAATTTATTGAATTCTTTCAAACATTTATTGCATTATATGTTGGGAACCCTAAAACCAAATTGTTTTGTGCTAGAGATAAACACTGTTCTCATATGACAATTGGTTATGTTGACTCTGACTGGGCTGGTGACTGACTGGATTTTTCATATGATGATCTGCTTCACCATTTCCCTGACATCCCCTGCCCATCACACTATGTTGAATAAATTGTATTTTCATACAACAAATACATAAGCACATCATTCTTAAATTTGCTTCCCAGTATGCTAATTCCTTAACAAGATTTGATGCTAAAACAAGATCTGCTTCTGCTGAGGGTTGAGCTTGTGGAAGAAAATAGAAGTCAGCTGTGCAAATTACAGCACAAGGAAAAATAAAATACAAAAGGAATTTGCACAAAAATATACTGGTTAACCCCTTTCTGAACACTAAACAAGTCTTCGACAAGCTCCAATTTGAGATAAAGTAATAAAGAGGAAAACCTCTAAAAATTCAAAAGGAAATTAAAAGCCTACCTTATTGGCCACTCCTATAAATCATCTGATAGTACAGATTCAAGAACTGTAGTTTCCTGTTTGTAGCATGACAAGAATTTACGTTTACTGTAAGTTAGCCTGCATGAACTATGGTTCCATGACATATATCAGTGTGATCATTTAAAAATAAAAACTAGTGGCAGTAGATAAACGGCAGATATTTAAATGGTAACTGAGAAAGCAGAAAGTATTTTGAAAGCAGGAGCATTGTGGTTAAATTTTATTTTGTAAAATATCTTATAGTGTTTTTATGACATATCATTATAAATGTCATTTTAACACTTGCTTCATTGTTTCAACTGTATGTCTTGAACTGATCCACGTCCCTTTCACTTACCAATGGATGTAAACAGTAATGACTGAATTCTGTTCTACCTATATGCATGGTTATACAGATCTGGGGTTCACAGGTGTTTAAAGTGACATAAAAATGAATAGTTAACAATTAATCCAACATCAAAATATCTTGACAATTCCATAATGAATTTTCACTATGTGCCGATTTGAAACTTCATAGAAGGATAAAACTGAGTGCTAGACTGGAATTCAAACCTGGAACACCCAAGTTCTCTAGTGTCTACATCTACATTTATACTCCGCAAGCCACCCAACGGTGTGTGGCGGAGTGACTAAGTTATCAAAGCCCGTGTCATGACCTGCCCTTAGAGACCTACTTCCACCAGTAACTTTTCAGGACTAGCACTAAAGTAAGAAATCAGCACACACTTCACTGCAGAGTGAAAATTCATTCTGGAAACAATCTTTTAGTCTTTGGGCTGTTGGTAATACATTTCTTTGCAATACTTTTTCTTCCAGGAGTGCAAGATATACAGAACTTCTGTGAAGGCAGGAGTAAGGTACTGACTGACATAGAGCTCTAAGGGAAAGTTGTCATCCATGTTTGAATAACTGAGTTGTTAAAGCACTTGCATGCAATACACAAAGGTCATAGTTTTGAGTCCTGGTCTGGCACAATGTTTTAATCTGCCAGGAAGTTCCAGTCCTGACCCTTATTCTACTACTTCTTCTACTGCAGTCATTTAAAGCCCATTCCTTCTTAATTTATCAGACAAAGAATCAGAACTGTTAGTTCTGAAAAGCCAAGCTATTCATGCTTTTCTCTTAGTTGTCCTCTAGCACAGTTTACTTTTCAGAAAATTTGAAGCTTTTAATTATGATAATAACAACAAGAGGGAAAATAAGAATAACCCAACAAAGTGAACATGTGAACCATATTAGTTAGTCAGTTGCCTAGCAACAAATGGTAAGTTCATTCTCTGGAAATGTTGCTCAAAATCAACAGTGAAATCAATGACAATAGAAACAGACTTTTTCACAAGACAAATCATGGCACTGGTAAGTTATTAACTGTTTTCATTATTCATTAAATGTGACAGCTTGAAAATGCAAGTATAATTATCTGTTTCCTGTTATTTAAACCTTTGAGGTATATTCATCCACAGTTCATTTGAGTAACCATTTTCATAAATACTGATGTTCTGAGGACAAATATTTTTTTTCATAGATCTTTTCATTCAAAAATGTTGCTTGAGGAGTGATTGCAAGGAGTAAGATGTCCAGTTACTGTGTTAATGGCCTTTTTTCTTGGACCCATTTCTCTATTATAGAAAATTCCTTATTCACGATAATTTTTTCATTTTCTCCGTGTCTGCATCTACAGGATTTTCCTCATGCAGCACAATTCCCACCCAGAACCAGTTAATAAGATATTTTTATTCCTGATGTCTCACTTGGCTCTTTTTACAGTGTCAATTATAATCAACTTAACTTGGTTATTAAGAACCAAGGCATCAAAATTATTTACTTGAACTAGAGATGTGTTTCTTACGTTAAAATACCTTTTTGTGTACAGCATCTTTAGTTTTAACTTGATTAAGCACTCATCAAGATGTTAAACATGCACCTCATATCCTTCCCAGTATTTGCCAATTTTATATCACCAAACCAAATCATTGTATCTGTTTATCATCACTTTTGTGTTGTTTTTGTACAATCCCTCTGTATTTTTTGTAAAAAAAAAAAGTTAAAAAAGAAAGGAGAAGGAAGAATTCTCCTCTTCAAATATTTTGTGACCTCATTCGTATGTATTTCATAATGGCATTAATTTTTATTTCATTGTCTCAATATTTTAATAAATTTAGAATATTTTACCTTCTTTAGTAGTGTTGAATTCCACAAAATCAAATTGCTTAGCAAGAGAGTGAAAGTAAAGGAGGTGTTCAGTAACCAGAATAGTGGTTTAGAAGAAATATTAGAAAATTTTAGCGCTTAGAAAATGAGAAAAGACACTGATTTCTAATTATATGAGCAGCCAGCAGCAAAATTCAACTCTGCTGAAGAAAATTGGCAAAGCTGTGACACAAAATCTCAGTTAAATATTACATACCCTAAAAAAACTGGTTTCAGTTGAATGGGTTAAAACTGAACATAGCATAAACCCACATGGTACATTTTGGACCCAAACATTTGAACTGTGCGGAACTTAAAATACCACATAATAATCAGCTTATGAAAGAAGTTGACATGATCAAATTTTTTGGATTAAATATGGGCAAGAAATTAATATTTTCTGGCATACAAAACTGTCCCTAATGACCCCAGTTCATTTATCCAGGCTGAGCTAAAGAAAATTCTTAAAACATTATGCCTTATAACTACCTGCATATAACATGTTATTCCTCCTAACCCACACCCCACTATGTATTATCTACTTGCAAGAATACACAAAAACACTCATCCTAGCCGTCACATTGCTTTAGATTTCAAATCACCAATAGAATAAATCCCATTGTCAGACTTGGTACACTGACACCTCCAGTACACTGCCCAGTCTCTCCCATCCTACATGCAATAAGTCAAACACTCCCTGCAACATCCCTAATCCTTTTAGATCCCTCTCCCACTAGGATGCCTTCTTGACATTATTGATGCAACCTCAGTCTACATCATAAACCCTCATACAAATGGCCACTCGCTCTTGGAATACTACCTTTTACAGTGACCACCTGTGAGTCTGCCTAGAACCTTATTTATTATCATCCTACCCACTTCATACTTATCCATAACTACTTCAATCTGAGGATCTACAAAATAAGAGGATGGCCCAATCTTACCCCCACCTTTTAATGGTGCACAGAAGCTAGGCCACATGTCTTGATACTGATTTATTGAAGACAGCTTGGTTGTGTAGACACACACTGTAGAAAACCTCAATCACGTTCTGCAAAAACTTAAATCTTCTTCCTAACTCAATCTTGTCATTGTCCAAATCCACCTGTCTTGACATTGAGCACCATCACACTGAAACTTACATCCAAACATCTATATGTATCAAACCAAGCTAAGCAAAAATGCAGTATTTTTTAACTTCTAAAAATTACCTGACTTAGTACCATTCCATTACTTTTTAATGAAGGTATGAGCATTTGGGGTATCAAATGAAATTTACAGCTGGCCTGAAGATTTCATGGTAGATCTAGAGTCATAAATCTACAAGTAACATCAGGGATGCCTGCAGGAAGGGTTTTGGGACCCTTCCTCAATTAATTGTAACCTCAAGACATTTGTGGGAAATACAGTCACCTGTAATGAAGTCCTGTCTGAAAATACAGTAAAAATATTTTATAAGCATAAAGCCTTCTCCAAAAAAGAAAGCACACACACATTTTCACAAGCAAGCACACCCCAAACATGTCTTCTGTCTCTGGCTGCTATGAACAGAAAGTAACTTCATGTTGAACTAAAGCAGCAATCTTGTTTGGAGCAAGGTAAGAGAAGGATGCCAAACCCTTGGTTTGGATAGGGTGACAAAAGAACACTGTCTTGTGGAGCATACAGGACAGGACAAGGCTGCCAGGCACAGTGTTGGGAAGCAGTGGATGGGTGCTGGGTCAGAAAAGAAAGGAACAGAGAAGGGTAGAAAGACGGGTGGGTGAATTATCCGACAGCTGTGCACAATGGTGGTGAGGGGACATAAATCGGGAGGAGGAGACAGGACAGATGGGATGGAAGCAGGTGGGTGGAGGGCATGGGAATGATAGGTTACCATGGTTACCATACATTGAGGCCGGCACAATTTTGGAAGCACATAATGTGTTGTAAAGATAGCTCCCATCGGCACAGTTCAGAAAAGCTGGTGGTGGAGTTGAGGATCCAGATGGCCTGGGTTGTGAAGCAGCCACTGAAATCAATAATGTTATGTTCAGCTGCATGTTGTGCCACAGGATGGTCCACTTTCCTCTTGCCCACAGTTTGGTGGTGGCCATTCATCCTGTTGACAGTTGCTTGGTAATCATATCAGTACAAGAAGATGTGCAGCGATTGCAGGAGAACTGGTAAATGACATGGCTGCTTTCACCAGTGGCCCAGTCTCTCACTGAATAGGACAAGCCTATGACAGAACTGGAATAGGGTGGGCAGATTGGGCAGGTCTTGCAGCTGGATTTCCAACAGGGGTATAATCCCTGTGGAAAGGAGTTAGGATTTGGAGTGGTATAACAGTTGACTAGAATGTTGTGGAGGTTGCGTGGGTAATGGAACACCGCTGTAGAAGGGGTTGGAAGGACCTTGAACAGGATGTTCCACACTTCAGCACATGATGGTAAATAATCAAAGCCCTCACAATGGATGTGTTTTCCTAGTCTTGGTTGGTACTGTCATGAAGGTGGTGCTCCTTTGTAACTGGTTATTTGGGCTGGTAGGAGGGTGGGAATTTGGCACAGGAAGTCTGTTTGCAGATTAGATCTGTGGGATTGTGCCTGTCTGTGAAGGCCTTTGTGAGATCTTCAGTGTACCAGGCAATGGAGTTCCTGTCACTGTAGATACATCATCTCTGGGTGATCAACTGTATAGTGGGGATTTTTTGGTGTGGAAGGGATACCAGCTTGCTACAATTTGGGCCACAGGTTGGAAGTGTTGGCCAATGAGGGTCAAAATTCTTTCATTGGGGGCGCAATAACCAGCTACAATGGGGTGTCCAGCATTGGTGGGTTCATGGATTTTGGAGAGTATTAGAAGGTGTGTGTGTGTGGGGTGTCATAGGGTTGAAGAGGGAAATGGATTCAGGGGAGAGGTTCTGGGAAGAACCTAAGGCTTTAAGCAGGGATTTCTGGGATGGCCTCACTCTAGCAGAGCTTATAGGTGGAGTATTCAGAAAACTGGCAGAGCCTTCCACTGGGTACTTATCGTGATTTGTAATGACATTGGTGGAACATCTGTCTGCAGTTAGCACTATTAGGTCAGGATCTGCTTTGAGGCTGTGTTAACGATGTTAAAAATGTTAACCATGTTGGATTTGTCAAAGACCTAATGTCCTTCTCCCAATCCCTGCAATGGGATCACCTCCTTGCCACCAGTCCTTCCAACCAAACCCAACCTAATACCAACATCAAACCCTGCCTCTCCCCCCCCCCCCCTCCCACCTAACACCCCCTGGTCACCTCCCAGGAATTTCTCATCTCCTCACCTCCAACTTGGACCCACCTTCCTTCCCCAGGTACTTTCCTGAGAACACCAATCTTTCAGTAGAAGTAAGTGCAGCCATACACCACCTGTGGAAGCAGTTTCTGCTCCCTCTATCCTGTCATCTCCTTGCAATTCATACCCCTCATTGTCACTGTGCGCTGCTCTCTGACGACACTCCCACTAGTCTTTTTCCCCTTCTCTGCTCCTCTCCTTTCCTGCCCCTCCCCCCCCCCCCCCCAAACCACCACAGCCACTCAACACTGTGCATGGGAGCCTTGTCCTGCCACCATCTAGTCCCTGCACACTCCAGAACACAGTGCTCTTCTCTCACCCCACTCAAACCCGACATCTCTCCTTCCTCACCCCACACCAGATTGCTGCTTTATTCAACATGACAGATGCATTCTGACCCTAGTGGCCACAGATAGCTGTCATGTGTCCATTAGATGTGCTTACTTGTATGAATGTGTGTGTGTGTTTTCTTTTCTGAAGAAGGCTTTGGCCAAAAGGTTATGTGTAGCAGTCTTTTCATTGCACCTGTCTGCAACTCAACATGTCATCTTTATGGTGAGCAGAAGTCTATCCTTTTCATAGTATTGTTGATATTCCTACCTTGTTTTTCTATTGTTTAATAACAGGTGTGATAAAGTATGCACCTAGCTACATCTGTAGAAGCCACAGTTGTTACATGGTGCACTTAGTTACATCTGTAGAAAGTTATTACACGGTGGTAAAATTTGAATCTCATGCATTGCCCCTCAATATTGATACAGACATTTATAAATTAAGAATTGAGTGCTAAGTATCTGGCTTGAGGATTGAAGTCCAAGTCCTTCAACACATTTCTCATGTTTTAGTTCAGGAAGGGCCTTTGTTAGAGCAATTGTCAGCATGTCTTTTGTCAGCTGATATTCCAGTTTCAGGGGATACTTCTGTAGAGCTTGCTGTACAAAATGGTATTGTATGTCAAAGTACTTCAACTTGGAGCGAAAATCTGGGATATGTGCACCTGGCTTATATGCTACCTTTCCAATAACAAATTTACTCACCAACGACAACAGAACACATACATAAAAGAAGATTATTATTAGGCAAGCTTTTGGAGCCAGTGGCTCCTTCTTCGGGCAGAAGGGGAGGGAAAAGGAGGGAAGGAAATGGGCTCAAGACACCTAGGAAAAGGGGTAGATTTTGGGACAATGACCTGGTCTTTCTTTCTCATCCCATCCAGCAAGTCTCCCCTGACCTGTGGCTCTGGGTGACTTTCTCAAAATCTACCCCTTTTCCTCTCCAGTCCTTTTCCTTTGCCAATTTTCCTTCCCTTTCAACCCTTCTGCCTGAAGAAGGAACCACTGGCTCTGAGAGCTTGCCTAATTTATGTATGCATTCTGCTGCCACTTGGTGAGTAGATTTTTTACCTATCCAATTAAATTATTTTGTCAAAAATTGATTTGTTTTCATTGTTTTATATACATGGAACTTCCTCAATTCACATCTGTAAACAGAAAATTCCTTCCAGAATGAGTTGTGCTCTTTGAGTCCTCATCTGTCACACAGTTTTAAATTGTCAGGAAGTTTCAGAAACTTCCTCCTTTATACTTTATGTATGTCACTTTCTTTTCTATGGTTTCTTTGAGGTATCTAAGGATTCACTTGGCCACTTGCCAGTGAAAAAAGTTATGGTTGCTATTGTACTGTCTTAGCTTATTGAATCCATTGCACAAGCTGCATTGAGTACCAACAATGATGTACATCAATGGTTCAACCAGTTCTCTGAGTGGATAATGAGTACATCTTCCACTGTTGCTGTTGCATCAAAGTTTCTCCCAGTTGCCAATGGAGTCCTTACTGGTTCGCAGCCATCCATTCTTAACTGGTGTATGACTTCTCCAATATAACCACTTTGACATATGGTACTTTTGCCAACAGACTGACTTAATGTCGATCCTCCAATAACATCCTAAGGTACCAGGAACCCTTACATCAAATCTGGCAGATAACTCATCCAGGACTTTCTTCTGAAGTGATTATGATGTCATCTTCATAAATAAGTTGGAAGGCTGGGCATTTTCCTACACTGTCCAAATTTGTAACTTGCAATCCAACTGATGTTAGAGTTACAATCAACTTTTCATATCACTGTTGACCAGCTTGATACACCCCACAAATGACTTTCCAAAATTCATGCACTTTATCACTAGTTTTCAATGTCTGAGGTATTTCACTTGTCTTCTTGACTCTTTTGTCTTCTGTAAGAATTCATCAGCAAATCCAGCTGTTCCATGAATATTTATGTGTCAATTTTATCACTGAGAAATGTAGCCATGTTATCCAGTTGTGAGACATGCACATCAAATTTGACTGGCAGAGTGGTCTAAATGAGTTTACTCTTGCCACTGGAGAAAATATTTGCACAAAGTCAACACCAAACCACTGGTTGAATGCTTGTCCAACCATTCTTGGTTTTCTCCTAAACAAAGAACCATCATTTCTGTATTTATTCTTATAAACAGTCCTACACTGAATTACCCCTTGTTGTTCTGTCTACAATGCCACTGCTACTGTTCTTCCCCAGCGACCTGCTTTCATCATACAGGGTGTCCCATTCTAATCTATACTGGCCGATATCTCTGGAGTGGCACTCTGTTTTCAAGGTCAAGTTCATTTTTGCAAACGGTAACCCCTATTTTTTATTCCATATTTGTATTCTATGTGAAAAAATATGCATTGTTTGTAGGGAACATTTTTTTCAAAGAACCAATGATTTGTCGCCAGGGGCACTTCATTGTAACTTTACTAGGTTAGCAGTATCTTGAGAACGAAGAAAGATCAGAAAAAATGTTCAATGAAAATCTTGTATGGTTTCTGAGCTCTGCCTGATGGTGAAATTTTCATGATCTTGAAATTCTTCAGTAGGGATTAACCTGAAAGCAAATACCATTGGCATTATCAGAAACCAATGTGGACCACATGAAGGTTACCCAGTCGACTTCGCACATAGTTAGGCCTGAAAAGGGCTGATTAACATAGTTCTCACTGGAAATGTAGGACCTCAGATGCTTGATCAACAGCCCATTTTGCCTAATGCACATTTTCACTCTCTGTCAGAAACTAATCTCAACATTCAGTGTCTGATGGGTGATTGCCCAGAAAGCTGCCACGATCCTTTCTCTCCTATCTTCTGGCATCTTCACGGGAGTGGAGTACACCTGTTTCACAGCTCCCCTTAAGAAGAAGTCCAGTGGTGTTAAGCCTGATGATCTTGGCAGGAATTCATGAATTGCACTACCAATACCAATCCATGGATTTAGGTAAGTTGCGTTAAGGTATCTTCTGACAGGTTTGGCCTGATGTGCAGAGGCACATGTTGAAACTACATACATGCTCATATGTCTAGAGGGATATTTTCTAGCAAAGGAAGCATCAGATTCTGGAAAATATGAAGATAGTGCAAGCCATTCAACATTTCACTGTAAAAAACAGGACCCATCATGTAATCTCCAACTATGCCTGCCCAGACATTGATTGACCATTGTCTCTGTGTTCAATGATCTCATTGCCAGCAAGGATTTGCTTCCACCCAGTAATGTGCATTATGGTGATTGACTCCTACCATGTTGTCAAAGTTTGCCTCATCTGTAAAGAGAGTGTGAGTACACATTTGCATATCGGCCCATCACAAAGTGTCAGATGTCTCTCAGAAGCCCCAGACTCAATTTCTTGGGTGATATGTAACCAATAAGGATGGAATTTAAAGTATCTTAAAACACAAGATACCACTGATCGAGGCATGTCATGCATTCATTGAATCTGATGAGTCAAAAGGTGTGGATCTTCAGTGACAATAGCATGAACTCCCAGTGCAATGGCCTCTCTTGGGCCCACCTTTTGTCTCTGCCCTTTCAACGTCCCTCTTTCAGTTTGTCTTACCAGAGACCTAATTGTACCTTCGTGGGATGACGGGCATTTGGATACCTTTTGGCACACAATCTTTGCAAAGCTGCATAATTATCACAACACTCACCAACAATTATATTCTCACTATTTCTAATGGCACATAATCAGCCATTTTGGACAGATTAGAGTCGAAAAATAAATTATACTGATCACTTTTACTATTATTGATTTTCTTAGGTTTTTCCTTTAAGGAAACATCCAGCAAGCGTGTTGCAGGACAACTGACTTATGACAGTGTAAACGACCATTTTTTTACACATGCTCACTGTTGTTTACACCACAATGTGAAGCCAAAACATTCAGCATTCAAGTGTGCTCTTTCAGAAAATTACTTAGGTGTCTAATGGATTTGTGTCTTTCAAGAGGGCACCTTTACATATCTCAATATTGATGTAAATAATAAAATAATGAAATATCCCAAGGTAATCCATCTTTTTCAAGGCAGAGATGAAAGACGGGCCAGGGAAAGTTGATTGCAAGAGAAGGTGACTCAGATAAACTTTTCTCTTATGGACTCCAAACATTCATGTTGAGAATACTTTTGCTTGTACAGATGAGGAAAAATTTCACTTCATAGGAGCTCATTAGAGTCTCACGAGTCGAGACTGTTCGAAGTCCTACAAGGTAAAATTCATCAAAGTTCAACAAGGTGGAATTTTTCTACATCCATTAACACACATTTTTATTAAGTTCACAAGAGAAAAATTATGAGAATCAAGCCAGTCAAGAATCATTCTAAGTGAGCACAGCAAAGAAATTTTCATTGTCTCCAAAGGTAAAATTTCTCTGAACCTCCAGTCATGATTTCAAATTCCCCAACAATAATGCTTATTAGGTAGCCTCAGAGCTCCACCCTTCTCTTCTATGATTGTGCCAGCACAAGCACAATACTGGTCTCTGAGTCGGCACCCTCCCAGTGGTGCACATTGGGTTCTGCTAATGCTGATAGTATTTGCTTTCAGGTTAAGAATTTAAAGGCCATTTCAAGTTCAGTAAGCAAGATTTCCATTGAACATTTTTCCCGGTCTTGCTTTGTTCTTGAGATACTGGTAACCTGGGAAAGTTATAATGGAGAGCCCCCTGATGACAAACCATTGGTTTTTCAAAAAAAAGGTCATTTTGAGGTAATCACTCCATGACCCCCTTCAAACTTTACAACTTTTACTAGAGAAGTTTTTTGCAGAATTGTGCCACTCAAGAGATATTGGCCAATATAGATTAACATGAGACACCCCATTTAGATGTCTAAAAGTGTTCTGTAAAATTTATATACAAGCTATGCTTTGACTATTTGATAAAAATAGCAACTTAGTAGTTCAGGAGGAGGAGCAGTCACTTTTCCAGAGTAGCTGCTTTTACTCCTAATAAACAAACACATACATAACATGGTTTAGAAGCAATCCCCATAATTATCACTGCAACTGGATTAGCACATGATATAACTTGACGTTTGTTTAGTTTACACAAGTAGCTTTCAGTGGCTGTTTCTGCCTACTAATGTACAACTTTATTCATTTCACATCCCTAAGGCTCTCTTTCATGATGAGATTTACAGAATATGATGTGTGAATGAATGAAATGAGTAGTTCCTCACTATGATTTTCATTTTAAAGAGTATGTAGCAATGGGTAATGGTAAATACAGTGCAGCTAAATTTTCAACCTGTACAAAGAGTATTTTATATCAGCTAGTACAAAATATACGCAATAACCACTTTCCTGCAGTTAACTGATGTGTAAGGCATATATCACACAGGTAACAACAGAGTAGATTTCATCAGATTTTGAGTTACTAGTCTTTTCCCATTCAAGTACACACACACACACACACACACACACACACACACACACACACACACACACACACACACACACATGCACACACTTTAAATTTTGCCCAAACCTGGGTAGAGCAATACTAAATTTAGTGCTGGCCAGGGTGGCTGAGCGGTTCTAGGCGCTACAGTCTAGAACCGTGTAACCACTACGGTCGCAGGTTTGAATCCTGCTTCAGGCATGGGTGTGTGTGATGTCCTTAGGTTAGGTAGGTTTAAGTAGTTCTAAGTTCTAGGGGACTGATGACCTCAGAAGTTAAGTCCCATAGTGCTCAGAGCCATTTTTGAACTAAATTTAGGAAGCATATTTCTAAAGTACAATAAGTTTATTTGGGAGAGGAACAGAATGGTTGCAGTCTTACTACAAAATTTCCAATTACATGATCAGTCTTCAAGATGATTTTTAAACACCTTTGCTTTTATAGCCTTCATTGTCTTGTGACATGTGATGTATGAGAATTAATATTTAATACACTAATCAAATGAGTGGAATTCATTTGATGAAGACTAGCTGCTGCAAGTCTGATCATCAGTTCCACTCCAAATATGCCAGGGGTCTCAGTGAGGTCTTCACAGACCGAAACTACCCTCCTAACCTTGTACAGAAACAGATTTCCCAGACCTTCTCTCACTAGTCACCTATAATTCCCCACATACCCACTATCTAGCGACAAAGGAGCATTCCTCTCATGACTCAGTGTCACCCAGGATTGGATCAACTGAATCACATTCTCTGCCAGGAGCTTTGACTGCCTCCCATCATGCACTGAAATGAGAAATATTCTCCCCACTTTCTCCAACAGTGGAAATCTGCCACCCAACCAAGCTATGTAATACCCTGTCTGTTCCTACCCACCCCTGCTCCAAGGCCCTTGCACCATGGTTCATACCCCTGCAACAGACCGAGCCGAAAGACTTGTCCCCTACATCCTCCCGCTGATGTTGACTCCAGTCTTGTCACAGGCATCTCATACCCCTCAAAGGCAGGGCCATCTGTGCAAGCAGCCATGTAATCTACCAACTTAGCAGCAACAACTGTAGTGCATTCTAAGTAGGGATGACAACTAACAAGTTGTCTGTTCCATATGAATTGCCACCATCAAATTACGGCCAAGAGACAGATGGACCATCAAGTTGCTGAACATGCCACCCAACATAATGTGCTTCACTTTAATGACTGCTTCATAATCTACATCATCTGGAATGTTAAAATTTTCACAGTATTTAACATTAAAAACAATTTTCCGAACCTTGCTTCTGTCATGATAATTTTGGAATAATTTATCTTGAGCTTAAATTAGTCTGTAGGATGGTTAGTACAATACATTTAGTGATAATAGTGATAATAACAACTGGAAAATATCTCCTTTCTTGTTGTCCATTGCAGTTTTTCTTCAATTGTTAGCTCAGAAGTCTTGGTGGATGATACTCTCCTGCATTTCTATATAGGATTCTGGGTGTTCTAGTTTTATATGTCAGTGCAGTAACAAGGTGTTGTAGGCTTTTGAATTCTCTTCAAAACAGTTTTATTCTGTTTTTGGAAATACTTCAAAACAATACATAATCATGACACACCACAGGATGCTTCCAACAAACATGTTCAACTCAAACACAGCACTACGTGTTACTGCATCCACAACTACTACCTATTTAACAAGAAGAATAAAGAAGATACAAAAAGTTATGATAGATTTTCATTTTGAAATTTACTGATGCTCAAATATCAATTTTTTACATTCACAACAATTTATAAATGGTTAATGGTTTTCATTTCATATTTTTGTCAATTTATTTTTCAAAACAGTTATAGAAACCTTAAATACAATTATAGTATTTTTAAATGTCAGTGTTTCAATTTTGCAATTTATGAAAAAGTAATTATATTTTCTAAATAAACCTTATATTACCTTCAAGCTTTATTTTTGTTTATTAAAATACAAGGCCATTTTAGATATGCCATCAAAACTACACTGAATATAAGTTTACCATTTGTGCATTATTGGATCATGTAGTGAACCAAACTGTGATGGATTTTCCAGTACCTGAAGAAGGAAGGTGCACAGACCAGTTCCACTACACCACCAACATCAGCTTCTCTGAATTAGACAAGTGAGAGCTCTCCCTCCAACATATCCTTTGTTCCTGTAATTCCATGGCCTCAATGTTGCTAGTCCATGTCCTCCACTTGCCTATCCGCTTCCCTGCTCCCACTCCAGTACTTCTATCACACCAAAGCACTACGTGCTGCTTTCCTCATCTCTACTTCTCTCCTCCTCAGCACAGCCTCTCAACTCTGCACCTAGTAGCCCTATCCTGTCTCTGCATGCTCTCACAGGCAGCACTAGCATCTTCACTCACCCTACCCTACAATCCTTCCCATGCCTTGCCCCCACACCTCTTCCTTACTTCAACTACCCACTCCAGCTAGATTGCTGCTCATGTCTGATGCAGTTGCAGTCTGTCCTTAGCACCTCGAGACAGAGGACCTACATGTGTCAGCTGGCCTTGTTTGAAGATGTTAAGTTTACTAATTCTAAAGAAGGATTTTTTCAAAAAGCTGAAATATTTAGTGTTGAACTTTCCATTCACACTACAGCAGCCATACTATAGAAGAGAACACAATTACTTAATTATAGGATATCATGCCCTCATGACTTGTATCAGTAACTGAATGAAGGAATGTGAAAGAATTGCCTCATATCATTGTAGAAGTGTAGAAAAATATCAGCAAACAGGTATGTGACTGTTAAAGCATTCCAGGTAGCACATTTCAACAAACTGAAAACTCAACTAGACCTCTTCCCATGGGTGAAACTGATGAACATGTTGATGCATCTAAGTAAAGATGAAGCAGTCCCATCCAACTGAGAAGTAAGTGTAAGATTCTACTTCAGTCTGGTGAGTATCTCATAACACTAGGTCCGGCTGAGCTCCCATTTGTTTACTGGTTCCTATGTATCATTTACTTTTCATCATCCTTCATCCAAGAAGATAGACTTTCGAATTCTTTATTCATAGTCACAAGTTATGAATTTATCTGTCAGTCATGCCACATATTTGCTGTTGGTAATGAAAAACAAAATGAATCCCAACACTTTCAAAAGAGATCTGGAGGAAATACAAAATCCCACAATATTTACCACAATCATATAAAGAAACCGTCAAGACACCACAAAGTTTAGCTTTTCTATCTGATGGACAGATCATTATGAATGGCATCTTATGCTGTCATGTTTACAAAAATATATGGTATATGTATAGACTCTAACATTCAAGATTTATATACTGCCAGCTCTCCTCCCATTACAAGTCTAATTATGTTGATCAAAGTTCATCCACAAGCAAGGATTCAAACTGATTATCTCAGGTAATCTCTTGGAGGACACTATCACCAGGCATTCCACACTAGTAGCACAAAAACCTATTAGAAGCATTAAAATTTTATGATACTGAGGTGTTTTCTAACTTTATCAAAGAATTCTGAACAACTTTTCAATCTCTTATTAAAGTACATAGTTTTAAAAACACAGTCTACAACTGAAGAGATTTAACTTTAAAAAATGAATGCAAAAATTTAAAATTGAATTCAAAAATAAAAAACAAGCATGTTAGAGTTTCAAATTGAGAGAATAGGTTAGTACTTACACACTTTATGGGAAATAATTTAGAACTGTATCTGTACCTGGATAACAGACTTTTCTTTTATATTTTCATGTATAAAATAATAAATATAATGACAAATATGTTAAAAGTTACAATGTTTCCTCTAACAATAATGTAAGAATGATACTATATAATCATTTTTATACATTTTCAGCCTGTCATACATCATTTAAGAAAATGGATGATGCCTACAACAATAAGCAAGAACTTGCACACTTTGCAAAACAACATACATGAATTATGGTCAAAACAACTCAATGAAGCCAGAAGAAAACTCAAAAAACCTCTTTCATTGACAGAGAAAATTCTATACTGCCACAGAGCAGTTGACTCAACAAAACATATACCTCAAGGTCTTGATGTCCATGTGGACCACCTGGCACTTCAAGACAGGCAAGCCTTATTGACCATCCAGCAACTTCAACTATTAAATGTAAATTGTGACCATTTGTCATGTAGCCTTCACTGCGATGGAATAATAGAAGAAGGATATGAGGACAGCAAGCAGTTACTGCACCGACCCACTGACTATGATGATGAGATGTACAATTTTCTTACTGCAGCAGCTACAAAGTATAAAATGGATTTTTGGCCCCCAGGATCTGGTTCACCTCATCAAGTTCTCTTTTATAATTACAATATACCTGGGAGTTTCAACATTGCTACTGACTTTTATTCTTCATTTGCTGGTGGTCTGGCTTCTATGGGTCTACATATTAACAGCTCAACTGCTATTGATGTAATATGTGGCATTCCCATAAGCTTAAAGGATCTTAATATTGTCAAAGTTGATGTGCTTGGAGTACAGAAAAAATTTGTCAGAGCACATGATATTGTAGCAAAATTACATGAAAATTTAAAGACTCACCCAAATAATATAAACATTGTTGAGTATTCTGGACCTGGAGTACACCTATTATCATGTCTGGAAATGGCTAAAATTTGCCAGTTGGGTGCAGATATTGGCATAGATATTTCTTTGTTTCCTTATACTTTGAGGATGCATTCACACCTCAAAACAATGGGTAGAAGTGATGTGGCAGATGCATCAATGAAACATGTTGTCAATTTAACACCTGATAAAGATGCAGTTTATGATGACAAAATTACTTTAAATCTCAGTGAAACAGATCCATACATCTGCATACCATTTATACCGAGTGTGGACATCTCTGTAAATAAATTTCCAAAAGTGCTTCCTTTTAGTGTTCCAAGGAAACTGCATCTAGGCCTCATTGGGAGATATTCAATGGCAACATATAAGGATTTAATAAACTGTGCAGACATTGCCAGACAAGCTCTCTCACATGGTTTGAAGAGCAGAATTCCTCTAAAAATTAGCCCAAGTTCACACAATATTCTCCAAGTAATGGAAAAAGAAGGCACAGCACAAATTCTGAGGAAATTTGGAGCTGAATTTCCTGCCCTTTCCTGTGATGAAGTCGAAATTATTCGGACTGCTGGCAATAACGACAGCGCGATAATAACATCCTGCAATCGAGAACATCTCAAAGAATTTTCTATTACACCAAACTCAAATATATTTGTAGCATCCCCAGAACTGGTTACAATATTCTCTATCATTGGTACATTAGACTCAAATCCCCTAGAACAACAACTGAAAGATACAAAAGGAAATGTTTTCTCTTTACATGATGCAAATCTGGAAGGACTTTTTAGGTCGAGCCTTAAGAGGGATGTCCAGATCCCAGAAAATCAGAAGCAAAAAACAAATGAAAATGAAGAGCAAGGCTCACAACGAACAGAGTGGATAAATCACCTGCAGCCCTTCTCAGCTCCTCAGGAAAATGAGTACAAAAATATGTTGGTGTTGATAAAAATGAAAGGCTGTTGTGATATGGATATCATCTCTCCTAGTGGTCCATGGTTGAAATACTGTGGGAATCTCAGCAAATACTGCAAAAACCTATTCATCAGTGCTGTGAATGCAGAAAACAATCTCAGAAATCAGGTAAACTAGTTATCAATTTAAAATTCCATAATCTTAATGTGAAACATGCTATATTTTTCTATACACTGGAGGTATCATTTACCTTTTTCAGTTCAAACTAATTTTTAAATGCTTATCTATAGGTGCAGAGCCAGTTGTCTGGAAACTTGACAAGTGTTCATAATGCAGCATCATCATACAAGGCATCATCATCCCCATGGATAGTTGTTGCTGAATACGGTTTTGGTGCAGGTCGCACAAATGAATATGCTGCCCTTCAGCTTCGCTATATGGGATGTAAAGCTGTATTAGCTAAATCTTTTTCTTCAAAAATGGAAAGTGATCTGAAAAGACATGGAATATTACCTTTGGTGTTTATAAAAGCACATGACTACAATCAAATAAATTCTGATGATACATTCACTATTATTGGCTTCGATGATATCATATATAAAAGGGTAAGTATTCACATGATTAAAAGTAATTATGAAACAATTTCATCTACTATTAAAAAAAATTCTGTGTGAATGCTTGGTACTCTATCATAAAAAAGAAACGTATAGCATGTAGCATTAGATCTCTAGCTGCCCAAGGCATTGGAACTTGCTTTAATGACTTAAGAGGAAAGGGGAGAAAGAGAAAATAATAGAACTGCTGAAAAGTTTCTCAAAGTGAAAAGCTAGTGTGTTAAAACTCAGTTAAGGAATGATAAGACACAAATAAGAGGACCTGGAATTAAATAGTGTAGTGGAACAATGCAATAATAACTGAAACAATGCAATAATAACTTCAGAACCTAAAGATTTTGAGTATGATCTGCTAGCCACCCAAACAAAAACACAAAAGACAAATTAAAGTATTGTATAGGGTCCGCTCCTACTCTTAGACCATTTAAGTAACTTCCTCTTGACTTCAAAGAAATACTTGCTGATGACACAAGAATACTCATAACCGTTATCCCTCAGCCCCCAAAAAGCTATGTGCTGTTTTGTTTGATCTTCATCCATACCACTTTATCGATGAACAGTTGTTGTATATGCAGTAGACACCAGTTTACATGACAAAGAACTTCTTCTTGGTTTCTTGCCAGCATCATTTCTACCAAAGTACACTTGACTGGTTTTGAGGAGAGCTGTTCTTTTCATATAACTATACCAATTTAATTGCATTACTTCAAGTGCCTTCAGAGGTTTCTTTCAGTCATAATTGCAGTTTATCATTGTAGCTTTTCACTGCTTGTAGTGCCACAATCATATAATCATGACTTTGGTTTTAGCAGTCACTCTACAGTTTTAGTTAGTCTCCAGTTGCTTTAATCTGCACCTTCTCTCATGCAATATACAGTTTTACGTAGTAGGAGATGAACAGAAACTGTGCTTGTTGAGTATAAGTGCACACATACATTTTGCTTTCCAGAGATAGCTAAACATTGTGTTGCCCACGGTTTACAGGCTGCAGGCTGGTGCTTTGCATAATGGCAGCACTTACTCACCTATGGTAAAAACTGTGGCACTTCTGCTTTCTGTCTTTGCCTATGATCATTAACATTACTGAAACTTTTGATGCGCATTACATGAGCACCTCACATCTGTCCACTGGAGGCTACTGGCAGATAGTGAGGTCGCAGATTACTTGGTGGAATGCGAATGTGGATAACAGTTGCAAGGCTGTTCCCTTACATTTTAACAACAAAAAATAAGTGCTGACATCTGCTTAGAGCATATCTGGTGCACCACATGATTCTTTGTCCATTGACTGAGGTTTCTGTGAAGACTTGACTAGCATGTCAGGTGGACATAATACTCATTGATAGCTCCTGTATTAGGCATTGTAATAATGTTCTTCAACAAAAAAGCTCGTACGCTATAAAGGAAGAGCAGGATGAAATCAGAACATCTGCTAGAGAATTTTTTTTGTAATGTCAATGTGGCTCTATAAGCAGATACTGAACACACTGGGTGTAGCCAGCTGTAAGACCACAGCTCCTATCAGCATGAATGACACTTGCAGCTTGTTTTCATAATGTCATCCTCAATCCCTTTATTTGATGGTTGGTGGATTTTGTGAAGATAGGTAGCCTGACACAAGGTGTGGAAGTGTGCAGTCTTCTTCTCCTTCTTTTTCTTCTCAGCATGTATATGACAACCATTTAGATGAAGTGTAGCACTGCTGCAAGATAGGCAGCTGTTGAACTTGATGATGCCAGACCCTCTTGCATCACAATACCTGAAGAGATGGTGTAAACAGGCAGTGAAGGACATGAGTCATCATCTGTTTAGCATCACACACACAGGGCACATCTTGATTATCATAGAGTCCCCTTTTTAAGATGGAAGCTTTACTTCAACCAATTCCCACATGAAGATGGTTAAATGACCATCTTGTTGGCCAAGGCAGGTGTTTACTGTGAGCAGTTTCTCTTTTACTAGTATCCCAAAAATGTGTAGCTTTGGCTTGCCAGTGTTGAAGTCCCCTGCTGTCTTTTACTTCACTAGTGACACTGTACATGAGACAAATTTTTTCCTCCTGAGTCAATGTCAAGCAATAGGTCAATGCCCATGAAATGGGTGTGTATCATTAGAGTTGATTTTTATTCTTTTGGATTCAACTGTTACTATCTATCTGATGCCAGGTGTTGTTATTCCAGTCAGAACTTTGATCTCCTCAACTAGAGTTTGTATCGAGCATCTTGTCACCTGGTGGCAAGTTTAATGAAGAGCAACGTCAACCTTAGTGGCAAGATTGGTAGTACACTGGAGAAGAATGTTCTTCTTCCTAGTAACACAAGGCTAAAACCAACCTCTAAGGTACATGTGAATGTGCTTACCAACTTGTGACTTTGAGTTTTTTTTAAGATACTGTTTCATACTGTAACTTTAATTCTGATACTGACACATTGCTTTTTAAATGTTAGGCTCCTATCAAGAATAACCCGGAAGTATTTAATGGTGTGGAGCTGTTATTGAGAAGAATTCCCTGCCAAGAGTCTTTCAACTTTCAGTTTACATGTCTGTTGTAGTGGTGGTAAGCACTGACTACAGCACTGTTTTGCCATGATTTGGTTTCAGGCTATTGGCTTCATAATACTCTCACATGTTATCAAGACAGATGAAAGTTGATGGGATGCAAGCTGTTTTACTTGGTTGACTGCTGGTTTACAAGTTAAATACTGTGAGAGCAAGAAGTGACAATATGCAGTATCATTCCCAGAACCAAACACAGAGTTCGGGTTTGGAGACAAGTGTAGTGCTCAAATCAGAGGTTCAAAAAATATATAATGGTATCAGATGCAGATCTGTTGATCTCTGCAATTTGAAGACTCATATCCCATAGCCCCTCAAAAGGTCAGGAACACACTAGACAAAAGCAGTGGCTAATCAGATGGATGAATATGTTCACATGGGAGGTAATTTGGTTAGAATAACTCTTCTCTATAGACTCACTTAAAAATTTCTTGCTGGTTTTAGAGAAAAATACTACATCAGTCATTCCAAGAACAGAGGTGAACATTCTTCCTTCTATGGCAGATGTAGTAAGAAATACTGAGTTACAAAATTATGAGACAGAATTGCTGGTCAATACTTAACTATAAGAGCAAATTTTTTAATACTGTCAACTGACACATTCAGAGCTGAACGTGAAAAGTGCAGTACCAAAGAAGATAGCAAACAATTAACTTACAGTTATTGTACATATACAGCATACAGCATGTATGATTGGATTTGTAGATGATTTGGGGTGTACAGGATGTGAAATTTAGTATGCTGGGCTACCAAATCTGGCAGCTATGATGGCAATGAGTCAAACTAAGCTTGGATGACAGGTACACATACAGCATTTCATGCTGCTTTAACCCTGTGCTAGAGTTAATAAAGTGTGGCTAGTGAATAGTGGGGGTCCAGTTTCTTGGCAACCCATAATCTAATGTTTTCAATGGAAGAGATGACTGACCAGGGCAACAGTGTGCTGAGAGCATAAAGTCTTGCATTATCTTATTGAAAGTTAACATCACAGGGACTTTGGTGATAGAGCTAAGAGACAGGCATAATATGTCACAAATGAAATGGCTGCTGTCCAAATTACGATCTACATGAATCAGATATGGTAATGATTTGTGCCCAACAGCACCTGTCATATCTACACACCAACTGCTGAGCTCTTATGACAATGATGTATGTAATGTGACAATGATTATTCTCCTTGGATCCCCCACAAATCATGATGCAGTACATAGAATCAACACTCACCTGAAAAGATGGCACAGTGTCACATCTGCGTCCAATATTATCATTGGGTACACCACTGTTGATGCACCTCTCTCTGTAGTCACATCAAAGGAAGCCATACCACTGGTCACTGTACCAAGGATCCATGAGGCTCTACACTGTCCATGTCGATAACTGTCTTGCTTCAAACAAGCCCATTCCCTGGCTCAAGATATGTGGCATAGCTGTAAAATCATGCCCAGCCAAAACAACAGTATATATGTCTCTTCAGGCATTAGTCACAGGGGGCCTTTGAAATCCTGCTTGGCACTCCTGAACCCAATGATTCCGTATTCATAATCACTGATTCCAACCAGTAAGAACAGCAATATCATGGAATGACAAAGCTCATTCGTAATAGGGCACAATCCCGTTGCTATCACATTCCAACACATGCTAATGGAATTTCTCTTTCCTATGTGAAGCGTAACATAATCTTCTTACAACTATCGACATTCCAATATGATTTCTGAATGAGAAGCCCACTGCATAAGCTTCTTTTGTACACAGAATGTAGTTGGTGTTACAGCTATCTTCAGTTGTTATTGTTGTGCTGGAATACTTATCATTTATATATCCAAGCATACCATCTTGATGTTTATTTGCATGCAGCCTTCATCGTGTGGCAATTTTTAGCTGCCATCAGTGAATAGAAATATGCAAAACTTGTTAAGCTTTTAAAACTATTAATTTCTTCCTCTGGGAGGAAATATGGATAGGAAGGTCATAAAGGAAGGTAGGTCACTCACACACTAGCTCACAAAATTTTCCTTTTGATAAAATTAATATTGGATTAGTTACATGCAGGAGCTTTGAAGCTAATGCCTTAGAACTAATCTCAGTTATTAACAGTAATAACACACATGCATATTAAGAACAGAAAGCTGACTGAAGCCAGAAGTGAAAAGTGGTGGAATCTTAAATTCCAATTGGTTCATAGATCAAGGGTATGCAAGGCAGCAATGGCAGTGATGTATTTATTGCTGTAATAAATTCAGTCATATCAAGCTGGTTATTATAGATGCTGAGTGAAAAATAATCTGGTTAAATGTAAGAGCCAAAGTGGAGTTAAACATATGTGGATGCTTTTATAGACCATCTTCTTCAGAAGCTGTAGTACCAGAATGCTTTAGAGAATACTTGGAGACCGTTGTGCGGAAACATCCTGATTGTGTCACATAATAAAGGGAATTGCACTTGATGGGTACAGGATGAGAGGCTCGCTTCATTAAAAGAGGTGCCAGTGATCAGGATTTCATTGAGATGGTTCCAAATGTATTATCTGAAAATTCAGTAATCAAGAATCAATAATTAGTCTTGCCATGACCATGGCAGTGTGCATTTGGGTGCCTGTGTGGTTGTACTTGAATGTGTGTGCTACTGCTGGAGAAAGAGCAGTGCTTGATAACTAGTGTGAATGCAATTTTCTGTTATGTTTTACTGTGCTCCAAGAATCAATCTTCTATAGGTGAATGGTTGCTTTCCCTTATTTTATTTATTTCTGAAAATTCTCTTGATAAGTTAATGTAATGACTCCAGAGGCCAATATCTCTGATGTCCAGATAACTCACAGACTTGAACTTGAATTCATTAACATTCAGGAAGAAAATCACTATCCATTACATTGACATTGTTATGGCAGAAATGGCTACAAGTATCAAGCAAGGCAGGAAAATATTTCTGCTTATCAAGTGCAACAGCAAATGAATTGCATGTTATGTGCACAGACAACATCAAACATTCATCTCCAGGAACATCAATGCATAAATTCGAAAGTATTGTTCAGAACAGTTTAGATACATATGTGGCAACCTAGTTTTTCAGTGATGGGAAAAATCTATCTCATCATTCAACAACTACACTAAAAATTTGCCACAAAAGCAAAGCAAGTTTCGTAGTAGATGTAAATGGAGTCAAAGCCTGCTTGACAAATAATAGCTGAAGGTAACCAATATAAACATAATTACAACAAATAAAGTATCATGCAATGAATTTGAAAATGAATATTTATGCAGTCTTCTGAAAAAAAACCATAAGATTTTTGATCTTACTTAAAGTAACAGATCAAAATTATCTGTACGGTCATCTTGCAATCACACTGGCACAACAACAGTGGATGGCAGATACAATACTGATATAATGAATTCAGTCTTCTGAATTTGTTTCATTGAGAAAGATCGTATTACCATTCCATTTTACAACTGTCACACAAACGGCAAAATGATAGATATTCAACTAGAGTTGCACAACAGAAAAAGGATTGGGCCTCTTTAAATTGTATGGACTTGCCACGCTTGTCTTCATGTTATGATTTAATACCCTGACCTATCCTTATGTATGCCAGGATACATGAGAAGTACTTTATGGACTATGTGGAAGAGACTATTCCCCTTCTGGTAAGAGTTTACTGTGGGTCACAGGAGTAATACATCATTCCAAGTGTTTGTTAAAAAGAGGAACAATTCATTTTAATTTTCAAGAATGGTGATTGGAAATGCGTACATGACTATAATCTTAAATTACTGACACCAATCTGTGGTAGAGTTATGGAACACATTAATGTCCATGTATTGTGATTTTATACGAGAAACAAAATTTCTTCTGTAAGAATCAACAAATGAGCTAGGTGGCACAACTGTCATCACCATGGACCCATATTTAAGAGGATGATGGTTCAAATCAGCATCTGGCCATCCACATTTAGGTTTTCTGTGATTTCTCTAATTCACTCCAGGCAAATGTTAGACAGTTCCTTTCCCCTATATTTGAAACATTGCAAGCTTGTGCCCTGCCACTAATGATCTTGATGATGATGGCATGTTAGACTCTCCCTTTCTTCATTTTTTAAGTATCAATATGAATCCTGCAAATAGCAAACATCCTCCAATGAGATGTTTACAGCATGTGTTAGTGCAGTTACACAATTTCAGTCAGTCTGCTGGCCTGTAATAAGTAGGACCCAGGTTGGTGAGAGCTACAGTCCTTCTCATAGTTCATATTAGTAGGTCACTTTTCTATCTTTACAGGCTCCTTGATTTTTCTCTTGGTGATATCTGACTGTCTGGCTAAGACATAACCTTGTTTAAATTTTATGGTCTCACCACACTTGTCTTCATGCTCTGCCACTGCTAGTTTAGTGTAAAGTCAAAAGCTTACATATCACTTGTGCTCCACAATACACACACTGTTAGGGCATTCTGCCTCATCAATATACATGAGCCTACAATAACAGATAACCTCACTGACTTCTGGCATACAAAAGGATAGGTCAGGGTATTAAATCATAACATGAAGACAAGCGTGGCGAGTCCATACAATTTAAAGAGGCCCAATCCTTAGCCAGGAAGCCACTTACTAGCAAAAGAGAAAAAGGTGATACGATGTTGAGATAGGGAGGCAGCCAACCAAAATTAACTGATGGGGTACAAGCATTCATCTTTGTGATTGCCAGCTGTTGCAGGATGGCAGGCTGTGTGAGCTTCTGAATCTGTTCCATAATAACGCATAAACACCAGTTTGAAAGCATCAGGAAGCACTGACGGGGCCTAGACATAACCAACTAACGCAAAAACAGCACTTTGTCTTGATATAACAACAAAAATAATCAGTTATTGATTATACAATATAGACAGATAGATTAAGTATCTACTCAGCAAGTGGTGATAGGGGAACACACACACAAAAGCATTTGACTTTTACAAGCTTTTGGAGCCAGTGTCTCCTTCTTCTGGCAGAAGATTTGAAGAGGAAGGAAGAGAAGTGAAGGAAAAGGACTGAAGAGGTTTAGGGAAAGGGGTGCAGTTCAGAAAAGTCACCCAGAACCTCAGATCAGGGGAGACTTACTGGACGTTTTGAGAAGGAAATACTGATAGTTGGGGACTGCACCAGATGAGATTTGAAAACCTGAGATTTAAAGATGGAAGACAGTGTAATACAACAAACAGAGATTACTACTAACACATCATGCATGGATTAATAAGAGTGAAAAGCTAAGTGCATGAGGGAAGGTGAAAAACAGACAACTAAGAAAATGAAAGATGTAGGAAACTAAAATGGAGTCAAGAAAGGAGTAGTTACTGTGACGAAATGCTGAGATGAAAGGAATTAACGTAAATTAATGCCAGGTGGGTGGCAAGAACCAAGGACATGTTGTAGTGCCAGTTCCCATCTGCAGAGTTCTGAGAAACTGGTATTTGAGGGGAAGAATCCAGATGCCGTGTGTGGTGAAACAGGACCAAGGTCATGACTGTCATGTTGTACAGCATTCTCTGCAGTGTTGCCTGTATACACCATCTGCTTGTGCCCTTTCATCCTGACTTATAGCTGGGTGGTATTCATGCTGATGTAAAAGGCTGAACATTACAGCTGGTACATGGCATGTCACTACACAGGTGGCTCTCCCTTTGATAGTATATGTTTTGCCAGTTACTGGGCTCGAATAGGTGGTGGTAGGAGGGTGGATAGGGCAAGTCTTGCAGCAGCGATGGTCACAGTGGTAGAAGCCATAGGGTAGGGAAATGTGTGCACAAGGAGCATAGGAACTGACAAGGATATTGCGGAGATTGGGAGGGTGACAAAAAGCTATTTTAGGGGTGGTGGGCAAAATTTCAGACACAGTGGATCTAATTTCATAGCATGATTTTAGGAAGTCATGGTCTTGTTGAAGTAGCTGATTGATACATTCCAGACCAGGATAATACTGGGCAACAAGTGGTGTGCTCCGAAGTTGTTTTTTGGAGAGATCAGCAGTACCAGGATTTGATGCAATGGCCGAGGAAATCTGCTTTTGAATTAGGCTGTTGGGATCATTACATCCAGTGAAGGCTGAAATGAGAGTGGTGGTGTATCATTGTAAAGAGTCTGCATCTGAACAAATACATATGCCTAGAATCCCAAAGCTGTATGGGAGGGAACGTCTAATATGGAAAGGACGACACCTGTCAAAATTAGGTACTGTTGTTTGTTGGTAGGTTTTATGTGGGGGGAAGTATGTAATTGACCTTCAGTGGGGATGACATCAACATCAAGGAAAGTGGCATGGTATTTGGAACAGGACTATTTGAAATTTAATTGGGAGAAGGTATTTAGAAATTCCTGGAATTTCAACAGGTCAGCCTCACCATGAGTGCATACGGCAAAGATGTCATCAATGTATGTAAACCGAACCAGGAACTGAAGACTTTGGATCCCAGGAAAGCCCCTGCCAAGTGACCCATGGAAAGGTTGGCAAAGGAAGGAGACATCCTGGTTCCCATGGTTGTACCCCTGAACTATTTGTTTGTATGACTTTCAAAGGTGAAATAATTGTTGGTAAGTATAAAGTTGATTAAGGTGAGCAAGAAGGATGTCATAGGATTGGAATCAGGTGAACATTGGCTGGGGAAATGTTCAGCAGCAGACAGATCATATATGTGGGGTATGTTGATGTAGAGGTAGTTGGCATCAATGGTGACAAGGAAAGTGTGTGATGGGAGTGGGAGTGTCCCAGATTTCAGACATTCTAGTAAATGGTTGGTATTTTTAATATAGGAGTGTACTTTTTGTACTATGGGTTGCAGGTGTTGATCAACTAAGGCATATATACATTTGATGAGTGATTTGAAGCCAGAAACAATAGGATGGCCAGGATGATTGGGATTGTGGATCTTAGGAAGAAGATAAAAAAGGTGAGGGTGTGTAGTTTGGGTGGGGTAAGAAGTTCATATGGATTGAGGTGTAAGTTCTTGTGAGGGGCCTGAGGATTTTAGGAGAGGTTGCAGGTCAGTTTGAATCACAGGGATGGGATTTTATGGCAGATGCTGTAAGTAGAGTTGTCAGACAGATGGCACAGACCTTCAATAACATACTCCTGTTGGTCAAGAACAAAAGTGGTAGATCCATTTGCTTGCTGGAAGTATAATGTTAGTCATCAGCTTTTAGGGAATGTAGAGCCTGGAGTTCTGCAGAGGACAGGTTAGGGTCATGTTGTAGGGATCTGAGAAAAGGTTGTGAATCAATGCTGGACTTGAGGTATTCTTGGAAGGTTCTGAGGTAGTGGTGGTGGATCAAGTTGGGATCATTATCAGCACTGTTAAGGCAGTGTTCAATGTCAGGTTTTCTGTTGGAAAGGTTTTGAGATTTGGATGCAAAGTGATATTTCCAGTTGACATTAAGTGTAAAGGAAACTAGGTTCTTCACCATAGCAGCATCTTCAAGTCATGTTCAGTGCAGTCCCCAACAATCAGCCTTTCCCTCTCACCCTGTCCGGTAAGTTTCCTCTGACCCAGGGTCCTTTGTGACTTATGATCAGCAGCAACAGAGGGTTCTTCCAACTATGTTGATTGCGCCTTGAGTGTAGCCCAGGCAGCATAATCCTTTGATTTGGAAGTGAGGAAATCCAACCATTTTCTGAATTGTACCCCTTTCCCTAACCTGTCCAGTCCTTTTCCTCCACCCCTCTTTTTTCTATGTAGCTCTTCTGTCAGAAGAAGGAGCCACTGGCTCCAAAAGGTTGTAAAAGCTAAATCTTTTTGTGTGTGTATTCCCCCGCCACCACTTGGTGAGTAGCTTTTTTTATCTATCCATTTATATCATAATTTGTCATGATAACAGTTTACAATGGATTTGTCAATGATAACCAATTGAAATTAACATCAAATGTTCTTAGCACATTTCATATATTATCCCTCTTTCTTGGTTTTGTCATCCAGTCAACATGTAGTATGGCAGAAGACCCATTTATTTTTAACTAGAGGAGCCAAGATCTTGTAGTAGACATAAAACAGTAATCAGAAACCACAAGTCACTACTGAGAAAGATGCCAGCAATAATGGTGAAAATGTTTGTAATTTTATCACATCGTGATGTGGTCACACACCCAGAAAAGTTTTATTGAAGGAGAGCCAGAGATCTAATTTGGCTTGTGGTTCTACTTCTGTCTCTCACGTACCATTACCGTACTGAAGAAGACTAATGCATTAGGTGTTGGCGTCTTCTTTGACTGGTTTTACAATGCATCTTGATGAGGATGTACAGGAGTGGTCATACACACCTTTCCTGTTTGATCACACTCTTCATTTCAAACCCATCTGATCTTCTGTTCTGGGATTATAGACAGTCCTTGGTCTCATATAATGGTTGTGCCATGCCAAAGACCTTCTCAGGCATGCTTCAGAACTCACCATATATGCTTAATGTAAATGGATAGGTAAAGAAATCTACTCACAATGGGGTGGCAGGGGAAGACACAAACTAAAAACGAGTTTAGCTTTTACAAGCTTTCAGAGCCAATGGCTCTTCCTTCTGGCAGAAGAGTTGAAGGGGAAGGAAGAGAGCTGAAGAAAAAGGACTGGTGAAGTTTAGGGAAAGGGGTACAGTTCAGAAAAGTCACCCAGTTCCCGGAGTCTGGGGACACTCACCAGATGGGATGAGAAAGAAATACTACTTGTTGGGGACTGCCCCGGGCGAGGTTGAAGCCTGAGTGCTTAATGGTGGAAGACAGAGTAAGATGTGAGACAGAGATTACTGCTAAAATATTGTGCAAGAATTAATAAGGGTGAAAAGCAAACTGCACTGTATGTAACAGAGGTGAGAGTGGGGTGGCAAAAAATAGACAACTCAGAAAATGAAAGATGTAGGAAACTAAAACGGAGTGAGTAAAGGAGTAGTTATTGTGAAGAAATGCTGAGACTGAAGAAATCAATGTAAAAAACGGTCTGGTGGGTGGTGAGAGCCAAGGACATGTTGTAGTGCTAGTTGCCACATGTGAAGTACTGAGAAACTGGAGACTGGGGGAAGAACCCCGATGATGCGTGTGGTGAGACAGGCACCAAGATCATGACTGTCATGTTGTACAGTATGCTCTGCAGCAGGATATTGTGTGTTGCCTTATACACCCTCTGGCTATGCCCTTTCATCCTGACTGATAACTAGATGGTAGTCATGCTGATGTAAAAGTCCAAACAGTGTTTATATAACGGCTGGTATATGACATGTCATTTCACAGGTGGCTCTCCCTTTGATAGTATATGTTTTGCCAGTTACAGGGTTTGTATAGGTGGTGGTAGGAGGGCGCATAGGGCAAGTCTTGCAGTGGGGACAGTCACAGGGGTAGGAGCCATAGGGTAGGGAGATGGGTGTACAAGAAATGTAGGATCTGACAAGAATATTGCAGAGATTGTCAGGGTAAAAATAAAAAAAAACTATTCTAGGTGTGGTGGACAAAATCTCAGATAGTGGATCTCATTTCAGGGCATGATTTTAGGAAGTCATGATCTTGTTGAAGTAGCTCATTAATACATTCAAGATAAGGACAATACTGGGTGACAAGTGGCGTGTTCCAAAGTAGTTTTCTGGAGGGATCAGCAGTACCAGGATTGGATGTGAAGGCCAAGGAAATCTGCTTTTGAACTAGACTGTTGGGATAATTATGTCTAGTGAAGGCTGAATTGAGAGTGATGCCGTACTGCTGTAAAGAGTCTGCATCCAAACAAATATTTCTGCCTCAAATGCCAAGGCTGTATGGGAGAGAACATTTTGGATTGTAGTGTGTAGCTGGCCTTCAGTGAGAATGTGATCAACATCAATGAAAACGGCATGGGATTCAGAATAGGACTATGTGAAGTTTAATTGGGAGAAGGTATTTAGAGATTCCTGGAATTTTAACAGGTCAGTCTTGGTGTGGTTCCAATGGCAAAGATATCATCAATGTATCTAAACCAAACCAGGGGCTTCCAAGTGACTCATGATTAGATTGGCATAGTAAGGAGCCATCCTAGTTCCCATGGCCATATCCCTGATCTGTTTGTTTGTCTGCCTCTCAAAGGTGAAGTAGTTGTTGATAAGTAAAATTTGATTAAGGTGAGCAGGAAGGATGTCATAGGTTTGGAACCATGTGGTCACTGACAGGAAATGGTGCAAATGGCTCTGAGCACTATGGGACTCAACTGCTGAGGTCATTAGTCCCCTAGAACTTAGAACTAGTTAAACCTAACTAACCTAAGGACATCACAAACATCCATGCCTGAGGCAGGATTCGAACCTGCGACCGTAGCGGTCTTGCGGTTCCAGACTGCAGCGCCTTTAACCACATGGCCACTTCGGCCGGCGACTGAGGAAATGCTCAGCAGCAGACAGACCATGTATGTGGCAGATGTTGGTACCAAATAAGATGACATCATGGCAACAAGAAAGGTGTGTGGTGGGAGTAGGAAGGGCATGAATTTCATATGATCAAGGAAAACGTTAGTATCTTTAATGCAGGAGGGAAGTCTTTGTACTATGGGTTGCAGGTGTTGATCAACTAAAGCAGATATATGTTCATTGGGGGCTTTGAAGCCAGCAACAATAAGACGGCCAAGATGATTGGATTTGTGGATCTTATGGAGGGTTACACAATTTGGGTGGGGTAAGAAGTTCTATGGTTTGAGGTGTAAGTCCCGATAAGGGGCCTGAGGTTTCTAGGAGGTACAGCAGATCAATTACAATAACAGGGATGGGATGTTGATGATGGATGCTGTATGTAGAGGTATCAGACAGCTCTTGTAGAATTCACTAACATACTCCCATCTGTCAAGTACCTCAGTGGTAGGTCCCCTGTTTGCTGGAAGGATCAGCTTTTAGGGAATGTAGATCCTGGAGTTCTGCAGAGGACATGTTATGGTCATGTTGTACGGACCTGAGGAAGCGTTGCGAAGCAATGCTGACTGTGATGAATTCTTGGAAGGTTTGTAAGGGATGATTTTGAGGTAGTACAGGTGGATCAAGTTGGGATCATGGTCAGAACTATTCAAAGCAGGGTTCAATGACAGGTTTGCTGTTGGAAAGATTCTGGGGTTCAGTTGCAAAGTGATATTTCCAGTTGACATTACATGTAAAGGAAAGTACGTCTTTCACCTAAGCAGTATGGTTAAATGCAGGTTGAGGATTGAAAGTGTGACTCTTGGAAAATACAGATAATTCAGGGGTGGGAGAGTGCTTTGGATGAGATTTTGAGAACTTCTTACTGTTGTGACTTCTTCTTGGTATGAGTTGTTGGTGGTCTGCAAGGCAGTGGTGACGGTTGTAGGGTGTTAAGGAGGGTGGCCAAGCTTGGTTTGTAGGAGAGGAGTGGTGGTTGATGGTCTGGCTGTTTGGGGAACCGCAGAGGGACAGGAAGGGAAACACCACAGTTGAGGTAGATTAGGAGTAGGTGGGATAGCTTTTTGAGGTAAAGTCTGATACGTTGTTGCAGTCTGAAGTTGGCTTGGCGGATGATACCATCCAAGGAAACATGCAGGGCAGATAACAGCAGGATTTTGTAGTAGGAGAGAAGTCTGGTGGAGTGGAAACTGGCAGATGAGGCATGTAGGTCACCAACTAGTCAGGTAAGTGCAAGATATTGCTGTATTTGAAACTCTAAAAGAGGTTGATGTAGAGTAGTATTACATCCAGAAACAGGTGTTTCAATGTCATGCCTTTGAGAGAAAAACCCAAGGGCCCAGCAGGTTTCAAGAAATACAATGAGGGGCCTTAATTTTGATAGAGCAAAAGCATGTGACTCATCATGACAAGAGAGGAAGGTTTAGAGTGTCAGAAATGGTGCGAGTGGCAAAAACAGGAGGGAGGGTGGAAAAAGATAGGAAAATGGAAGAAAAGTGGGGGAAAATGGGGAAGTCATGAAAGTAGACAAAATTTTGAAAACTCACCAGACAGAAAGAGAAAGTCACTGGAGATAATGTAAACTACTTTGCTTGGCAAATAAAGTAATTTTGGAGATGGCAGTAAAAGCCGTTCAGAGTGGTTTGGCAAAATGCTTAGATGGTTCAAGATCACATGGTTTCTTGACATCTTGAAAGACAAAGATTTTTTTTTCTTGACCATTGCTTTGTTTTTTATATTTATTTCCCCAAACTACAATTCAGTGGGCAACTGTGTCTGTCCAACAGCTCAAGTTAACAGGCATCCAGGGGTTGTTATTTGTCATCACTGTCCAAATAGAAAACATTGCTTAATCAAATAAATGAGTGGTACACTATGTTAAGCTCATTATGACTGCCATGTAGTGCTACTCATTAAGGTGTTCATTTAACCGTCTTAGAGAAATGCATGCCAGGCATATTTATGGAGAGAAAATTATGCATCATTGCATGTTTACACTGTTCTGTGCAGATTCAAAGCTCTAAGCTCATTATTGCTGTCTTCTAGTTGCATACTTTCACCAAACAATAATACTGAAATGGCATGAGTATTGGTCAGATATGTGTAAAAATGCATTTTCTGAATATCTGAAGGTTAATGGTTACACATCTGAAACAAGAAAAGTGACTCATTGCTTTAGTATCTACATGTGGGAATAGTGACTTTCATCTCATTCACAGGTATCCTGATCTTATTATCCATTGGAACATAATTTATTACTGTGCCAAATGAGTTGTGTCATCTCATGTGATTAGTATAACTTTAATACTTGTGCCAGTACACAGGGGTTTCTGCTGGATGCTGGAGCCCTATGAATCCCCCTTCCCACTTCCTCTATCCCAACCATATTATTTAGCTAGTTTATATACAATATATGACATTAACTAAGGTTTATTTTAAACCACAACATAAAGTACTACACCATTTTTGTTTCAGCCACCCATAATTTCTTCATGCTTTTGAGACAACAGTAAGTATCTTATCAAGGCTTGTCAATTAATGCAAGGTATTTTCTATCATAATTATAGAAAGTTTATTTCAATATTTATTTATCTCCAGTCGACTGCTGTGCAGAGGACCCGAGTTGGATTGCTGGTACTGCCACGGATTTTCTTCCTTTCATGGGGGACTGGTGTGGGGTATATTCAACCTAATGAGGCCAACTGAGGAGCTATCTGACTGATTAGTAACAGTTCCAAATTCAAGAAACCCACAACAAAAGGATGCCAGTGTGCAGACCACATGCCTCTCCATACTGAGTCCAATGACATCTAGGGCCAGAATGTGGAACTTAACTTTTCATTTCAGCCAGTCAATACTGCAGCCTGTTACTGTCACATATCCTTGTCCTAATTTTTTTTTTTTTTTGTGACTTCTTCAATACACTAAACGGCTAGTATTTTATGGTAAGGTCATATTTCCATCTGTTTCTTGGCTTACCCAGGGTTCTTTGCAATGTGAATGATGGGACAAATTTGTTTATCTTATGTACAGATTTTCACAGTTTTCTATGCGTTGTCAATGATTTGTCTAAAATTTTGCTATCTTATATCTTCCAATTATGTTGCACCGTTTGATGTTATGCAACCATCCACTGCTCCTTTGAAATCACTGTAATATATGTCATGTGCAATTTGATGTGCATATCACTATCATGTGGATCCTAAAAATTGTACTGAGCATCCTGGAAATGCACAAACACCAGTTTTTGTAACAAGCTTGTCCTACCTTGAATATCCATAATTTTCCTTATGTACTATGTGATCATATCACTGTAGATGACCTTCCATGTACATAATTATGTTTCATATCCATTGCTTTACTAAATCACTGGAGATGGGATTTGTGGCTCCCTGCCCAACAAGGTTGATGAAAAATATGGCCCAATATCTGTTTAATATCACTTTTCACTTCTTAAGCAGATCCTGCCAGCATTGTACTCCTCATGTACATTGTCTGCACAGTTGAGCATATACCACACCACACATTCTACTGACTCATCTGGCAGAAATGCTATTATTTCATATGCCACTTCTTTTGTCACTCTGTGAAATTCCTTGGGTTCCTTTCTGACAAAATGTCAACTTTGGCATCTGTTGTTCTACATATAACACAATGTTTGCTTGGTTTATCTTTACTATTGCTCTGCATCATAACACATCAATGGCAGTGTAGCACTGTTGTGAGCTACTTGTTGACTTAGTAGTTCAAACATGCTCTGCAGCCTCCTGCTGTGCTTCCCATCCCCTGTCATTGTTAGCAGGCAATATTGTTATTGCATCATAGAGAATATGTGGGACAGCGAATGCCATAAACATCATTCGCCATTTGTGACCCACACTCAAGGAGTTCCCTGCAAATGTGTCTTGAATGGATAACTTAATAGGAAATGGAGATGATATATTTGTTGCAATAGACAAGAAACTCAGATACATCAAGACAGAAATTTAAGCTGCATTCAAGACTGTTTGGGTAAGACTTGATATCAAGGATGAGTATAAACTTATAAGTGTTCTCTTGTCACTACTAGACTTACACCCCTCCCCACCCCCACTCTCTCCTCCAGAGGTAACAAAAAATTTAGAGAAAACTATCACAACAGAAGAGACTTTTATCATTCAACATTTGACTGGGATAATTAGTTTTGTAAGTTGTGGACATGACAAACTGTCTTATAAAACAATACTACAGATGGACATGTATTAGATCTAGTGGTAACATATTAAGTTGACTTCTTTGATGGTGTTCACATAGAAACTGGTATCAATAACCACAAGACAGTAGCAGTAACAATGATTATGAAAGTACAAAGGGCAAATAAGAAAAGTAGACAGATTTACATTTTCAGTAAAGTAGAAAAAGAGGTAGTAGATGTAAAAGCAACTTCTTTTATACCCTGCAGAGAAGTGTGTTGAGATCTTTGCTGTTTATATTGTACATTAATGACCTGGCAGACAATATTAATAGTAACCTCAGAGATCTTGCAGATGATGCAATTATCTATAATGAAGTACTATAATAAAAACCCGTGCAAATATTCAGCCACATCTTGATAAGGTTTCAAAATAGCAAAAAGTTTAGCAACTTGCTTTAAATGTTCAGAAATGCAAAATTGTGCACTTCACAAAAACAGAAACATAATACATTGCAACTACAATATTAATTAATCACAACTGAAATCCATCAACTCATACAAATATGTGTGTTTAACAATGTTTTAATACAATATAGAATGATCATGTAGGCTCAGCTGTTGGTAAGGCAGGTAGTAGACTTTGGTTCACTGACAGGTTACTGGGAAAATGCAGTCAGTTTCAAAAGAGATTCCTTACAAAATAATCATGTGACCCATCCTAGAATATTATTCAAGTACGAGGGATCTATACCACATTGGTATAACATGATATTGAATGTGTACAGAGATGGGGAGCAAGAATGCTGCCAAGTTTGTCTGATGCATGAGGAAGTGCCATGCAAATGCTGTAAAATGTGGACTAGCAAACACTTGAAGATAGACGACAACCATCCCATAAAAGGTTACTAACAAAGTAACAAGAACCAGTATTAAGTGAGGAATCTAGGGACCTTTAAGACGAGGTTGTGCTAATTATTAAATGGACAGAGGCATTTAAGTAGTCATTCTTTTTGTGCTCCATCTGAGAATAGGACAAGAAGTGACCGTAAAACATAGTACAACAGGAAATATCCTCTGCAATCCATTTCAGAGTGATTATATAATATAAATGTACGTGCAGATTTAAATGTAAGAATGCCCATGTTGTATGTGCCACATACGTAAACATTAAATATAGAGAGATGAATGAACACACATGCTACCGTAAAAAAAAATAGCATCAGAAAAAAGACAAAAACAAATCTTTGTCACTGCAAACCTATTTTGCTGTCAATTGCAACACTACACAACAGTACATTACATTATCTGACGGACTTATCGCCTTGTGCTTATAACTTTATGCCAATACTGAAACAGCCATTGTGTGGAACATGCTTTTGAACATGTGAAGACATTGCGACTTCAGTGACGTATGAGATCCGATGATTTGCTCATGGTGAGGCCATGGGTATTCGGCATCTTCCACAACTTTACCAGTATGTAATGGATTCATTTGGAGACTATTTCAAAGGACTTGAAGATGTCACAAGTGTGTGTTCCTGCCCTGTACTAGTCTATACTATTGCAATTGACAGTAAAACATGTTTGACACGACAAAATTTGTTTAATCTCTTTCCTCATGCTATATCTTTATGGTGGTGTGTGTGCTCATCCATCTTCCTACATATAATGTTTAGATATGAACTAACCTTCCATTTGGATACTTCAGAATTTTTTATTCATTACATGTGAACTAACCTTCCACTTACATATTTCAGAATTTTTTAACTCATTACCATTTTCAAGACAAAAAAAGGTGCCTTGGCTTTTGCAGTGACCCTCATATTTAGCACCTTGGGATGTACATGAATAGAGCAGACCCAAGTATGTACCTGAAGTGTCAGTTTTTCAAAGCACACATATTAATTATTCATTATGATCTGCTATCTACATCAATTCTCTAGATACCAGTGTGAGCATCAATGCTGCTATATTAGTACGTCCTTTGTATCTTCATTTCATGCAATCCGTTGATTCCTTATTAATGCCGGTGCATGTGCTGCCATCCATCACAATGTCCACATTTTGAAATCACTTCCTCCCTTGCGTCCTCTTTCCATTTCATTTCCTCCCAGTATCATTACATTTGTTTTCTTTGCATTTATTTTCATTTCATAAATCTTTCATTAAGCTTCAATGGTATCTACTGTATCGTGTAATTCTTTTTGACCTGTTACTACTAGGACTATGTCATCTACAAACCTCAAACATCATATCCTTTTTCTTCCAATTTTAACCCTTGCCACTTTGTGGGCAATGGTCAATCATACTTTCTAAATAAAAACTGGAAAGGGTAGGAGACAGACAAACCACAGTAACACCATACAGGTGTATAGATATTGCAATTACTACTACACCATAGGACTGTTTCCAGTTTTTTTGCATCTAGCTTGTAATCAATGACTTTTCTCAGGGAATAGTTTTATCATTGGATTAAATTTTTCTTTCAAGCTGACATTTAAAATATGAGGTGGTAAATATTTGTACACTTTTATTTCCATGTAAGAAATGTATTTTTCAGGTGTATCTTATGTAATGTACACCTTTCAATGAACACAAGACAGAAAGTACATTCTCCTGTACTGGTTAATATGTGTTTTGTACAAGCAAGTTTGGGAGCAGTCAGAGACAAAATCAATAGCCTACCAGTATTTTCTCTTTTGAAAAAGTTCTTTTATTCTCTACAAGAAGACATAAGATTCTATTGTAACATTGCACAAACACAATATTATAATTCCCACTGACTAACTCTAAATTCACTTCCACATAAAGGAAAATATAGACACAATGAATGACAAAATAATCAATAAAAACACATGAAATCAGGAATTACATAAAGACACAGTCTAACAGTGAAGTATACATTTGTCACTTAAACATTTGAGTGGCTGCCAGCTGTTTTGCACACGGTGCAGCACTTGCTGTACTATCTGTGCTGATGTGAGGTGGCCTTTTCAGGCCAGTCATAGAGATGTGCACTGTTAAATTATCTGAGCTGACTGTATAGGGTTACAACAGATTCCTTAACTGTTATCATCATTACTGTCACTCATTAAAATGAAATGAAAAAGGAAAACATGATAATGAAAGCAGAGCATTGTTAGTCCTACTTAATTTAGATAGCCTCATTTGGGTTTCTCATCATTTTCCAAAATCCTCCCATGTAAATTCCAACATGTTGTTGACAACAAGCTACTGCTGTCATCTTCCCCTTTCTCTTCCCACAATTGGTAACTTAATGTCTCAGAAAATAATAATAACAATAATAATAACTATAATTATAATTATTTTTATTACTATTATTAATTTGTGAAGTATTATTTATTTAACATAGTCACATTTTGTGTGACTGTGACATTTTCAGTATGAAATAAAAATAAGCACATAGTATTTAATTTCAACTGGCAATTAGATCTTACTCAGAAAGATTACCCACTTTCCCTGATAAACATTGTCATATGCCACTCCCTCTATGGGAGTGACTAACAGTGAGTGCTTATGCAAAGGAAAAAGGCATAAAGGTGCTTCTAAACATACGTTGCTGATCAACAACAAACTAAACCATAGGAAATACATGGTATAACAAGGATACTCAATGAGGCTGGTGACTTCAATGACTCAACATATCTCAGAAAAAAAAGACTTCACCATGACACTGCAACTCACATATGGATTATCTGCCTGGTAGATGCCAGAGATGAGACACAACAGCAGTAAGATGTGACACAGTGAGGTGTCAGGATCCAAAGTAGTGACTACCTCTTCATCTGACTGGAAAGGTTCAGGGACAGTCACCAAATTCCAAAATAATCTATAGAAAATTATATGAAAGTTGTTAAAAGCCTTTCAAGTTCCTTTCATTACAAATTCCTGGATGGGAAGCCACCACTCACAGAACTTTAATTCTCAAAATACTGCCTTGGTAACAAATCATTCCAATGATGATTATTTCTTTAGTTTTCAATGGAAGCATAAGAAGTGCTCCAATGGCTTTCAATAATGCAATTAATTTTCTGTGGTTTTAGCAGTTATAAAAGTTTCATCTGTCACTCTCAAATTGGTAAGTTTTTATTGACCAGAAACTTTAACATACAAAAGTCAAACATTCAGAGATACAATAAGAGATTTTGGTGGGGATTGAAAAAGGGAATGTACATCAGTGAGAAGTATATTAATAAAGAGAGACATTATACAAAACTCAGCACCATTTTTCCTCTGAGGTTTCTCTAAGTACTGTCATACAATTACCAACATTCTAGGTTTATTTTTTATACACATTTAAATGGTATCTTGGATAGCACATTTTTTCTAAGCTCTTAAATTGATGACTACCATATCTGTAAAAAATTGTATCCTACAAGTATCAAATAGGTGACTAATTCAGCAATAATAACCATAATGTTATACTGATTTCAATGTGTCAGAATTTCATTAACTTTAAAACTATTTATAATATACTTTATTTCCCTTTTCAAGCCTCTGGTTTTAACAGTGGACTCAAGGGGACGTACTAAAACTCTCACAGTCAACCACAATCTCAGTCCTATAGAAATTGAGTGGTTTAAAGCAGGTGGTGCAGTCAATTATCTAAAGAAAGCCATAGATCTTCAGCTGAAGTGAATCAAATGCTTCCTTGTATGGCACATGTTATGCATTTTATAATACACTGTGTGAGGTAAGTGCAAGCTGAAATTTCATATTAAAATGCAACAAATGAATAAGGATCATATATATGTGAGCAGACAACAAATATGTAGGCCCTATTTAAGCTTTTCTTATGGAGGACGCCGTCATTTATAAATACTAGTTATGGACAAGGTCAGAAACATTCATCTTTTGAGTAGAAGCAGAAATTCTTTTAATTTGGTTGGTTACCTGTCTGGCTTTTAATGTTATTTGGCAAATGACCAAAGATTTTTGTGGCAGTGTAATTCACCCTTTTCTGTGCCAGTGTCAGATTTAATTCAGAATAGTGAAGATCATCCTTTCCTCTAGTGTTGTAGCTATGCAGTTCACTATTATTTTTGAATTTGGATGGATTATTAATAATGTATTTCATAAGTGGATATATATATTGTGAAGTTACTGCGAATACCCTGAGTTCCTTAAATAAATTTCTGCAAGGTGATCTTGGGTGGGCTCCAGTTATTAGTCTGTTACATGCTTCTGTGCAATGCAAACTTTTTCTCTTAATAATGAATTACCTCAAAACATGATGCTATATGAAAACAGCATAATTCAGTAAACATACAGCACCTATCAAGTTTTCTCAGTGTGGATAAATAATGGTAGTCACCCAGACATTCAACTAAGCTGTTGTTTCCATTTCATGCATGGTATTTGAATGACCAATCCAGTTATTCTGCAGCACCTGAAGAAGGTAATGAAAATGATTTTGAAATATTCTGTGTAAAATGAAAACAGAATATCCAGAAGGCTGCCATTAATTGCTTCATATTCTTCCTGTACAGCAGGATAACATACTGATACTTGTAACTGAAACACTGTTCATTTGCCCACAGCCAATGAAGAAAATAAAATTGTGCATGTGTTTGATGAAGTAGAACAATGTAAATGTGGATGGCTGAATGCAGTTTTAAAAAAACAGCCAAAACACACAACACACAACACACACACACACACACACACGCACACACACACACACACACACACACACACACACACACACACTTATTGGCACTGCCGTACTTTGTTATTACTTACTTTCTAAAATTTTCTTTTCCTTGTATGCTGTCTGCATACCTCAGAGTTTAGAAATTCAGTACTGTAAAGTACATTAAAGTGATTAATAAATTAACAGTTTAGGAAAAGACAGATTGCTACTTACCACAAAGAAGACACGTCAAGTTGCAGAAAGGCACAATTAAAAGGCACTCACGTATATCTTTTGGCCACATCCTTCACCAGTAAGAGAAACATGCACACACAGATATATACACACACACATACACACTCACACACACACAAGCAAGCACACCTTACACATACATGACCACCAACTCCAGTATCTTGACCACAAACTCCAGTATCTTGGGCTAGAATGCCTTACAACACATTCTCTGCTCCCAATACTACCCGGCCTCAACCTACACTAACATACCATACCCACAGCCTCCACTCAACAGTTTCCATCCCATCTGTCCTATCATCTCCTCCTCATTCTCATGTCCCACCCTGTTTATCTGCAGCTCTCTGCCAAAGCATCCACCAGTCTTTTCCTGCTCCTCTTCTTGTTTGTTCCTTTTTCCCCACCTCCCCACCCCACAGCCTCCTGGCACTATGCCAGTTGGCAGTCTAGTCCCTGCACTTTCCATCAGACAGTGCTTGCCTCTCTCTCCCCACCTGTAGACTACTATACCTTCTCCTTCCCATTCCTCGTCCCCCTTCAGATTATGCTTGCATCCCAGCTGATGTTGCATTCCAGCCCGAGATGCTGGAGTTGGCGGTCATGTGTGCTTTAGGTGTGCTTGTGTGTGTGAATGGTTGCTGGTGTGTGTGTCTCTCTCTCTTACTGATGAAGGTTGTGGCTGAAAGCAATATGTGAGTGTCTTTTAATTGTGCCTGTCTGCAGCTTGACGTGTCTTTTTTACAGTAAGTAGCAATCTATCTTTTCATAAATTGTTGATATTACTATATGGAATTTCCATTGCTTAATTAATAAATTATGTAGTAGAAGGTAGATGGTCACGTTTTACTTTTTTATTTGCTTCATTCAAAGGCATAAAGGTCACACACACACAAACAGACAGAGACACAAACACAGACACACATGCGCGCGCGCGCGTGCGCGCACACACACACACACACACACACACACACACACACACACATTCAAAGACAGAGTATGTGCTTGTCTTCATACCATATGATTTTGGTCAAGCACACGGGATGCTGTTATAACTATAATGTGAATATACGTATGTGTGTGTGTGTGTGTGTGTGTGTGTGTGTGTGTGTGTGTGTGTGTAGATTAGCCAGCAGTAGACAAAATGTCAATTATTTAACAAAGATACTTTTGCAGACAGCAAAATACATTGAATGTATAAAGAAAGTATATCAAATAAAGTAAATCAAATAAAACATGACAACTATTAAAAGCAAGATGTAAATATGGTAATGGAAGAGCTTAGTAGAATGTAAATAATTTAGGAGTGATGGTAACAACAAAGAGTAAAGTCATTGAGTAGTTCACAGGAACATAAAAAAGCTGAAAACTTGCTAAATTTCAGATAATTCCTTTTTCGAGCTACAGTACACACATTTTGGAAGATTGGCTGAAAGTACAGAGGGAGGCAGCAGTGCATGTGCATTTTAATTGAAAAATTGACTCTTCTGCCAGTTAATAAGTTTCCAGTCTTCTTTATTCCCCTGTCAATCACTCATTTCCTCTACCAATCAGTGAGTTGTTACCTCTACTTCTAAATTATTTACAAACTTAATGTGTAGTTTCACACTAATAACAATAGGGACTTCACACAGTCTCATGAGTTAAATACCACTATGTGTAAATTGTAATCCACCCGCTCTTTCCTACTTTAATCTATTGTCCACATTAAAGTTTTTTTTATGGAGATTTGAAAGGAGCGAAGATTAAAATCGACTTTCTAGTTTGCTTAGCTTGTCATGTTGAAATGACCCCAGTTCTTGTCTAGGGGTCTGATTCTTGAAACTAAAAATGTCACATCAGGTACTCACAGTTGGTTTGAACTAAATAAAAATGAAGACTGTTGTTGCAGCATTTTTTTAACATCAATATATTTTCTCACATTTTAGTATATCATAAAGTATTTTGATTTTTCACATTAACGAGGCCAAAATTACATTGTTCACACAAAAATACAAAAATATGTCTGATCACATCACAGCCATGTTTATGACTTTTGTAAAGGCAAAGAGTTTGGGCAGAGGACATCTCTGCCCAAACTCTTTGCCTTTACAAATGTCTGCTTGTGTCTGTGTATGAGCGGATGGATATGTGTGTGTGTACCTGTCCTTTTTTCCCCCTAAGGTAAGTCTTTCTGCTCCTGGGATTGGAATGACTCCTTACCCTCTCCCTTAAAACCCACATCCTTTCGTCTTTCCCTCTCCTTCCCTCTTTCCTGACAAAGCAACCGTTGGTTGCGAAAGCTTGAATTTTGTGTGTATGTTTGTGTGTGTGTCGACCTGCCAGCGCTTTCTTTTGGTAAGTCACATCATCTTTGTTTTATATATATGTATAAAAAATAGAGGGAAACATTCCACATGGGAAAAATATATCTAAAAACAAAGATGATGTGACTTACCAAACGAAAGCGCTGGCAGGTCGATACACACACAAACAAACACAAACATACACACAAAATTCAAGCTTTCGCAACAAACTGTTGCCTCATCAGGAAAGAGAGAAGGAGAGGGAAAGATGAAAGGATGTGGGTTTTAAGGGAGAGGGTAAGGAGTCATTCCAATCCCAGGAGCGGAAAGACTTACCTTAGGGGAAAAAAAGGAAGGGTATACACTCACACACACACACATATCCATCCACACATATACAGACACAAGCAGACACATGTCGTGAAGATGGTTCATGAGGCAGGCAAAGCGTGCATCGTCGTCCAAAGCACAGACATTGACTGTTTGCTCAACCAGGTTAAACCAGAACTCTCGGTGAGCGGGTTTGAAGTCTGGTAGTTTCGACAGATTCGGCACTGCAGTCACTGCGGAGGTGCGCCTATTATTTGGGACGGAATTAGAGCATGCAGAAGATAGCGAGTCCGAATTATTGGCGTCCCGTAATGCGAGAATCGCAAAATTCACTTGACGCCAGGGGGGCGGCTGAGAAACGATGGACGCTCAAACGGTGTGAGGATCGTAGTCCAAATGTAGATTCTCATTGACGTGGTAGCTACGAGAGAAGCCACAAGTACTTAAGTACGTTGGTGAATGTCCGTTATGCACACTATATTCACTCGACCGTGAGTGGTGGGGCTAGTTGTAGATGTCCGAGTAATTACTGACCAGCACAGAATTGTTGACTTGATTAGAAGCAACACAAGGATCCCACACACGTCCACTAGGATGCACACTCGGTGTGATATTTGCTGTTTGGCGAGCATTGAGCACCTGTTGACTAGCCGGCACGGAAGGATACACACGTGGCGGGAACTGATTCGAGTTTGAATTTACTACTGGATTTTCCAAAGTAGCAAAACTTCGCTCGATGCCACGAACCGTATTGAATTGTGCATTAGACACAGGAGTAGGAATGTTCCGAACAACACTCTGTGGAGAACATGTGGGAAGGTCTAGGCTAACAAAGCCATAGTCCACGACCATTGGCGGTTGGAAGAAACCGGCAGCACTCGATGAATTCCACTGCATGTTCTGGCTGAAGGATTCCGAAGAGTCTTGCGGCATGTCCACTATGACGGCAGGAGTGCTGGAGAGACATTTCTGAAATCCGGGCGGCGGTGAGTGCTGAAAGGCCATTGTCTGGGGCTGAACAAAGGCCCTCACGATCACGAAGAAACCCGACGCGGTAGGCGCGTAAATAACCTTCGGGCGGTAACTTGGGCGCGTATTACACAAAAAAACGGGGTCACCAATGTGGAATAAAGGTATAGTTGTAGGTAAACAATTCTCTCTCTCTCCAATACAGATTTATTAGCACTTCGCTTCTACACAGATACAAGTCCGGAGGCTAACAGCCGTTAGCACCCAACATCCTGCCCAAAGCCCTCTCCTCAAAGATAGCACACTTACGTACTGAATGAATATCGATATTTATGGCGCTCTACGCCACACACCCATCTCAAGTATATAATTTTAAACTCTCTCTCTCTTTCTCCAAAGTTGTTACATGAGTCACTCCCTTAAGGTCACCTAGACAAAGCATCAGCAGCTACATTGTCTGTGCCTTTAATGTATCTGATTTCATATTTTAGCTGCTGTAAAAATGAGGCCCAATGAGAAATTCTATCATAGCACAGTTTACACTCCTGGAGATACCATAATGCTCGAGATAACATATGCTTTGTGATCAGTATTGATTATGTCTTTATATAAATAAATATAAAAAATATATAAATAAATATAAATAATTTTTGAACTTGTTGAATGCCCAATGTACAACCAAAAGTTCTTTCTCAGTTACAGCATGTGTCTTTTCATGTTTCTGCAATACTCTACTAGCAAATGCAAGTGATCTACACTCCTGGAAATTGAAATAAGAACACCGTGAATTCATTGTCCCAGGAAGGGGAAACTTTATTGACACATTCCTGGGGTCAGATACATCACATGATCACACTGACAGAACCACAGGCACATAGACACAGGCAACAGAGCATGCACAATGTCGGCACTAGTACAGTGTATATCCACCCTTCGCAGCAATGCAGGCTGCTATTCTCCCATGGAGACGATCGTAGAGATGCTGGATGTAGTCCTGTGGAACGGCTTGCCATGCCATTTCCACCTGGCGCCTCAGTTGGACCAGCGTTCGTGCCGGACGTGCAGACCGCGTGAGACGACGCTTCATCCAGTCCCAAACATGCTCAATGGGGGACAGATCCGGAGATCTTGCTGGCCAGGGTAGTTGACTTACACCTTCTAGAGCACGTTGGGTGGCACGGGATACATGCGGACGTGCATTGTCCTGTTGGAACAGCAAGTTCCCTTGCCGGTCTAGGAATGGTAGAACGATGGGTTCGATGACGGTTTGGATGTACCGTGCACTATTCAGTGTCCCCTCGACGATCACCAGTGGTGTACGGCCAGTGTAGGAGATCGCTCCCCACGCCATGATGCCAGGTGTTGGCCCTGTGTGCCTCGGTCGTATGCAGTCCTGATTGTGGCGCTCACCTGCACGGCGCCAAACACGCATCCGACCATCATTGGCACCAAGGCAGAAGCGACTCTCATCGCTGAAGACGACACGTCTCCATTCGTCCCTCCATTCACGCCTGTCGCGACACCACTGGAGGCGGGCTGCACGATGTTGGGGCGTGAGCGGAAGACGGCCTAACGGTGTGCGGGACCGTAGCCCAGCATCATGGAGATGGTTGCGAATGGTCCTCGCTGATACCCCAGGAGCAACAGTGTCCCTAATTTGCTGGGAAGTGGCGGTGCGGTGCCCTACGGCACTGCGTAGGATCCTACGGTCTTGGCGTGCATCCGTGCGTCGCTGCGGTCCGGTCCCAGGTCGACGGGCACGTGCACCTTCCGCCGACCACTGGCGACAACATCGATGTACTGTGGAGACCTCACGCCCCACGTGTTGAGCAATTCGGCGGTACGTCCACCCGGCCTCCCGCATGTCCACTATACGCCCTCGCTCAAAGTCCGTCAACTGCACATACGGTTCACGTCCACGCTGTCGCGGCATGCTACCAGTGTTAAAGACTGCGATGGAGCTCCGTATGCCACGGCAAACTGGCTGACACTGACGGCGGCGGTGCACAAATGCTGCGCAGCTAGCGCCATTCGACGGCCAACACCGCAGTTCCTGGTGTGTCCGCTGTGCCGTGCGTGTGATCATTGCTTGTACAGCCCTCTCGCAGTGTCCGGAGCAAGTATGGTGGGTCTGACACACCGGGGTCAATGTGTTCTTTTTTCCATTTCCAGGAGTGTATGTTCAATAACACCTTCAATTTTAACCTCCTGAAATAAATGAGCACCCAAACCAATATCACTACTGTCTGTCATAATAAAGAAAGGATGACACAAATCTGGTCTGAATAATATCTGACTTTGACACAACTGTCCTTTGATCTCATAAAAACCATACTGGCATTCCTGATTCCAGTCCCAAACAGTATTCTTCTTCAAAAGCTCACACAGGCATGAAGCACTTAAAGCTTGGCTGCTACAATTTTTTTTATAGAATCCAGGTAACTGAAAAAATGATTTAAGCTCTTTTTTGTTGTGAGGAGCAGGAAAAGTGGCAATAGTAACAAATTTCTCCTTATCAGGTGCAACTCCTTTCTCAAATATATTACGTCCTAAAAATTTTACTTTTTGCACACCAAATTTACACTCACCTATTTTCAAAGTCATACCTGCTGATTCCAATTTTGAAAACATATCTCTTAACAGATCCAAATGTTGTTGCTAAGTCTTTTCAGTGACAGAAAATGTCATCAACAAACACAATTAATTTTGAAGTAGCTTCACTTCCCAAGACGGAATCCAGAGCTCTTATGAATTCAGCTACAGATACATTTAGCCCAAATGGCACCACACAGTATTGAAAACACTTACATCCATACAAAAATGCAGTATACTTCTTAGAATTAATTTCAAGTAGAATCTGGTGTAATCCAGAGGTCAAAAGCAAGCTACTAATAAATTTCATCAGATTTGTGTAACAGCTCATCCATGTTCTCAGCATTGTCATTCTCTCTGATAAGAAACTTATTAAGATGTCTACAGTCCAACACAATTGTCACTCCACCATTTCTCTTACTTACCACAACCAAAGGATTATTGTAAGCACTCCTTCTTCTCTCAATTACTCCCCACATTTCCATTTCCTGAATTTATTTGTCTACATCTTTCCTTTTTGAAAATGGTATACTATTTGGCTTGAGAAAGAAAGGTTGATTATCTCTGAAGTAAAGCATGCACTGATAGCCTTTCACTTTCCCTAGTCTTTCACTGAACACATTTCTAAACTCCAATAACAAATTCCTAAGCGGTTCCTTTTGCTGATCATTAAGAGTTTTAGCTTCTTTCACTTCAGAATCCACTACACTTTCAGAATAACGATCCTCAGTCTCATCAAAAATTATATTGTCATAAAACACCTGGTAATCACCTTGGTTCACAATGTTTTGCAGATAGTTACAACTTTTCCCACAGTTTAAAATACAGAAATTAGTTTTGGCATAAGTATTACTTTTAGGTTCCAAAATAAACAATTCTTTAGCACTTCATTGACAACAAGTCTTAATTTTCACTATTCAATCTACACTCCTCGAAATGCAAAAAAGAACACATTGACACCGGTGTGTCAGACCCACCATACTTGCTCCGGACACTGCGAGAGGGCTGTACAAGCAATGATCACACGCACGGCACAGCGGACACACCAGGAACCGCGGTGTTGGCCATCGAATGGCGCTAGCTGCGCAGCATTTGTGCACCGCCGCCGTCAGTGTCAGCCAGTTTGCCGTGGCATACGGAGCTCCATCGCAGTCTTTAACACTGGTAGCATGCCGCGACAGCGTGGACATGAACCGTATGTGCAGTTGACGGACTTTGAGTGAGGGCGTATAGTGGGCATGCGGGAGGCCAGGTGGACGTACCGCCGAATTGCTCAACACGTGGGGCGTGAGGTCTCCACAGTACATCGATGTTGTTGCCAGTGGTCGGCGGAAGGTGCACGTGCCCGGCGACCTGGGACCGGACCGCAGCGACGCACGGATGCACACCAAGACCGTAGGATCCTACGCAGTGCCGTAGGGGACTGCACCGCCACTTCCCAGCAAATTAGGGACACTGTTGCTCCTGGGGTATCGGCGAGGACCATTCGCAACCGTCTCCATGAAGCTGGGCTACAGTCCCGCACACTGTTAGGCCGTCTTCCGCTCACGCCCCAACATCGTGCAGCCCGCCTCCAGTGGTGTCGCGACAGGCGTGAATGGAGGGACGAATGGAGACGTGTCGTCTTCAGCGATGAGAGTCGCTTCTGCCTTGGTGCCAATGATGGTCGGATGCGTGTTTGGCGCCGTGCAGGTGAGTGCCACAATCAGGACTGCATATGACCGAGGCACACAGGGCCAACACCCGGCATCATGGTGTGGGGAGCGATCTCCTACACTGGCCGTACACCACTGGTGATCGTTGAGGGGACACTGAATAGTGCACGGTACATCCAAACTGTCATCGAACCCATCGTTCTACCACTCCTAGACCGGCAAGGGAACTTGCTGTTCCAACAGGACAATGCACGTCCGCATGTATCCCGTGCACCCCAACGTGCTCTAGAAGGTGTAAGTCAACTACCCTGGCCAGCAAGATCTCCGGATCTGTCCCCCACTGAGCATGTTTGGGACTGGATGAAGCGTCGTCTCACGCGGTCTGCACGTCCAGCACGAACGCTGGTCCAACTGAGGCGCCAGGTGGAAATGGCATGGCAAGCCGTTCCACAGGACTACATCCAGCATCTCTACGATCGTCTCCATGGGAGAATAGCAGCCTGCATTGCTGCGAAAGGTGGATATACTCTGTACTAGTGCCGACATTGTGCATGCTCTGTTGCCTGTGTCTATGTGCCTGTGGTTCTGTCAGTGTGATCATGTGATGTATCTGACCCCAGGAATGTGTCAATAAAGTTTCCCCTTCCTGGGACAATGAATTCACGGTGCTCTTATTTCAATTTCCAGGAGTGTATATCTAGAATCCATGTTCAAAGCTCTTGTCTTCTATACTAAAAGTTAAACGTACCTGAGGTTTTACTGATTTGCTTTGCTTACCTGTAGCTTCTCTCTCTTTGACTCGTTCTACATCGATGCGTAATCACGCCATACTGGATCTATGGAATATGTATCCCAAATAAAAAAAAATAAATAAATTACGCCTACAAAGGGCATTTCGACAAAATTCTTACTATGCTTGATAGTGTCCCTAAATTGTTCAGATTGACCAGAAATCAGGCTATCTGTATTAATCAAACAGTTGCCTTCCCACTGATCAATCTTAATCTTAGTGTAAGGACACACAAAATCTGAATCATCCTCTCTACTGGCAGACACTTCGTGCAAAAGATTACTTTCAATTTCATCAAATGCTATATCCACACTGTCTTCACAAGGTTTTATCAATTTTACACATGTCATAACATTACCTTGATTAGTCATGTTGTCAGGTAATGATTGAACACAATGAATAGATGGCACAACTAACATAACTTGTAACAGAAGGAACAGAAAACACATTACTGTCAAAATTACACATCCTGCTCAGATCCTCTTTCACTTCACTCCACCAATTGGGATACATATTCTGACTAATCACAGTAAACTTATTCCAGAATGTATCTTTATCTAAATTATCATCAATCTCGTGCCAAACAAACTTCAAAAGTTTTCACCTTTGTTCTCCAGACTCACAGATATCTCACCTTCATTACTCTGTATGACATTAATGAAAAACTGTTTTGACTGGACTGGTATTCCATGACTCTCACTTACAACATCACATATGTCACTTACCTTACCTGTATCGTCAACATCATTTACAAATAACTCTGAATCTTCAGTTTTCTTAAACTCCACAAATATCTGATACTCATCATCATCATATTCCTCCAAAATTATGTCATCAACAACATCACTAACAATACAAGTCTCATCTCCATCAAAGTCAGTTAACTCCCCTACATTCATTTGCAATAGGCCACCAGTCTCAGACTTACCTACCTCAATTATTTCACAGCTCTCATTCACATGTACATCAAAAACACCACCTAGTTCAGATCCAGTGCACTCATCACCTGATTTACATACATCAATAACACTGTTTTCTGCCCAAAAGAAGAAATCATTAGTACATACTACATAAAAATTCTCACATTCTGGTTTGTGATCAGAACTTACATCACGGTAATTAAACATAGTATCCCAAGACTTTTGATCAAAGCATAAAGAAGATCTCTGATATTCCTTCTGTTCAATTTCAGACACAAGGGCCATATCATTAACACTGTTATTACTGTCTAATTGCAAGTGTAACTTATGGGTCCTGTGCTTGCTATGTTTCCTCATCCCAAAACTGTGAAACTTCAATGAGGTGAACTGCCATTTCCTAACTAATTACTTCTGTCAATGTTTCTTCTATTAAAATGCCCATGGATATTCCCATTATTTCTATCCTGCTGATGTTCAGAATTTCTCTCTCTATTGAGACTTTGATCCTGATGGAAGTTACCATTATCTCTGTTTCTGTGATTACTCCCATTGTGACTTCTATCATTCCCATTATTACAGTACATACTTCATTCTACTGCTCTATCCAGCCAGTCAACATATTGTAAAAACCGTTCAAGGCAATCGTCAGGTCTGTGTACCAAATCCTGCAATCTTTCTGGTACTCTCCTTTTAAGTGCACCAATCAAGGCCATTTCATCAAATGGTTTGTCAAGATGTGTTAATTTTTTAAGCTGGTTCCTATCAAATTCTATCAAAGTGCTGTCCCTATTCCTATAATTAGGACCATTCAGAAATTCACTTTTGATTCTCATCTATTCTGCTTCCAACCATAATTTATTTAAGAAACTTTTCTTGAAATTCTGATGTGTTTCCCACTGACTTAAATTTAAATTTACCCATGAAAGAGCTTTGCCTTCAAGAAATCTTTTAACAAATATAATTTTTTTATTGTCATTCATGCCTGACAAAAGCTATCTCTGCAGTGGTGTAGCAAATGCACTGGGTGTAAATTATCTGATAGGAAACTTTTGACGGGAGTGTTGGACCATGCAATACTATTGTTTGCACACAGACTTCTGTTAATGTAACTTTCCCAAACTGCCGAATTTTTTTATCTAAAACAGTCACATTAGTTTGCATATTGTTTTCTACATTTAAATTTTTTGGTTTAAAATAGCAACATTTTGTCACACAGTTCTTCCACTACAGCCTTCTGTTCAACTCTGATGTGATCAACAATCTTTGATTGTTTTGCTGACTCAGCTACAAACTCATTTTCTAAAACAATAAATTTATTTTCTAAAACATCATCTTTCTCATTCAAACTTTTTAACCCCTCCAACAACCCATTTTTTAACTCTGAAACTTGATTACTAAGTTGACTTATCCAATCTATTTTACTATTTTTTTCATTTTGCATGTCATTTGTCTTTGTAGTAAAGTAAATTTGGTATCATTATCTGTTCTTATTTCAGTTAACTGATCATTAACTGCACTAAATTTGCTATTGTTATCTGTCTTTGTTTCCTCTAGTTTTTCCAAAACTAACAGCAAAACATTAGTCTTTACTGTTTCTTTATAGACTACAATTTCACTTAGCTCAAATATGTCCTTATTGGACCCTGCAGCTTTCATTTCTACCTTACTTTTGCTTTGGTCACTATTCATTTTGTTAACAAGCACGTGAGATCACAAACAAATTAACTTCACAAATAGTTTGTACTTATCTTTCCTCTTTGATATCCCTAGTCGTAGTTGTATGGTCCTCTTCACTTTCATTCAATCTGGTCTATCATTATAGGTAGTACATCGTCACTGTTGATACAAAGATCCTTTGTTGGGCAGCCTTTGGTTTCGCTCCATGTGATCAATAATTTGTTTGTACATAGATTATAGAAATCAACAAAATAAAACAATTTCTGCAACAGACAAAACTTTCTTATTAGTCAATTAATCACAGACAATGCACTCACTTGTACTCTATTGTACTTTATCCCCTCCTTCCTACTTCCATCTATTGTCCACATGAAGTTCTTTTATGAAGATCTCAGAGAAGTGAAGATCACAATAAACTTTCTAGCTTACTTAGCTTGTCATCTTGAGATAGCTCCAGTTATTCTTGGTTGGGGTCTGATTCTTGAAACAGAAAATGTCGCATCAGGTCCTCCAGTTGGTTTGAACTAAATAAATACGAGGACTGTTGTTGCAGCATTTTTTAACATCAATATCTTTTCTCAAATTTTAGTATCTCATACAGTATTTTGATTTTTCATATCAACAACGCCAAAATTACATTGTTCGCACAGAAACACAAAAATATGTCCGATCACATCAGAGGCATGCTTATGACTTTCACAGTCTGTGAAAATAACAATATTTCAAAGGGTTTACAATTATTCTTAACAAATGAATTCCCACTAGTTTTATTTACATTATTAACTTTGATTATCATTTCATAAATGAATCCAGAAATAAACACAGAAAACAGTGTAGGTTTGTGTAATTAATAAAAAAAATTTAAAGTGTGCCAATAATTCATAATTTCAAATGTTTCTAAAAAAATAATTTTAACTGCACATTCAGAGCTAGTACTTATCGATTATAACATCAAAACCAGAATCTTTTATAAAGTGATTCCTTTTCATAAATTTTAGCTTGAAATATAACATACTGTGTATAAAATTATATGAAAGTTTTCAGAAAAGTGATTGAGATAATACTGACCTATCCAAAATTCTAAAAATAATACTGGTATCAACAACAGCTGTCGAGGAAAAGTAATGTTGGAGGAAGATGTCTCATTACAAAATGTTGTGAGGTGATTTGAGAATATGCAATTAAAATCTCAAAAACAATAAAGGATGAATAGAACCATGCAGGAATGCATGTTGGGCATTTTTTCAGTTCATATGGCAGCTGTCACAATGACTATTGAATGAAAAATTGTGCAGGTAGTCCAATATTTCTTCCTGTTTGTCCTGTTCAAACAATAAAGCATGAAGACAGAAAGATAACCATGAAAATGACAGTCTATAAATAGTTCTGTATGAAGTAAGGAATAAAAAAAAGATGGGCACCTAGAGATGATTATGTTACAGTAGAAATTATCAGAACTGGAGGCAAAGAAATGCAGTATAAAACTATTTGCAGAATGTTTGCAGACTAAAGGAATACTTTGAAACTGAAACATTGCTGAAAGTATCCTACCTCACAAGAAAGGAGGCACTCAAGAATGTGGCCTAATGAGTCTCTATTTAGTAATGTGCAAGACACTTGCTAAAATTTTCAGCAACCCCATAGAAAAATGTTCAGGAAAGTACCCATGATGGACACCATGAGCATCTTAGAGGAGCACATGGCACCTGATATCTGCAAGCTAGTGCACCACTGTTTGACAAGCACCTATTTTAGGTGGAAAGGGGATTTCTACAGGCAGATGGATGGTGTATCTATGGATTCCTGTCTATTGCCTGTTGCAGCAGACATTTTATGCAAGTGTTCAAAGAAACAGCATTCCATTCTGCACCATTACACCCAGAAAGCTGGCTACGATACGTTGATGACACCTTTGCCATCTGGCCACATGGAGAAGAAGAGCTTTAAGCCTGATGGGAAGGTTGGACACAGAGTTTATAGGAAGCCTACCAACACGGACAGGTACCTGCATGCATCCTCCCACCACCATCATACGCAAAAGAAATCAGCCCTAAGAGAGCCTACATGATAAGTGATGAACGCAATCTCAAAGCTGAAGTACAGAACCTCAGGTCCATTTTTGGAACTAATGACTATGACATGAGGATGACACATAAAACAATGGCACTGAAGGAGGAGGGCAATAGGGAAATGCAGAATGGAGCATGGAACACTGTCCTGCTGCCAGACATACAATTGGTTTCTGAACATCTGGACAAAATTCTCTGTCAGGCAGGCATTAAGCTGATTTTTTGTAGCAACAACAAAATGAAAGACATTTTGGGCTCGACGAAAGATACAGTTGACAAGTTTCATGCCACTGGAGTTTATGAAATCGAGTGTGAATGTGGACTGGTGTATGTAGGTGACACTGGACATCCAATAAGCACAAGGTTATCTGAACACAAGAGATACATCCATCTCAAACAATACAATAAATCAGTGGTGGCAGAACACCAGGAACAGAGCTGGATAAAGATTGAATTTTGAGAGGCCCACGTATTGCTGAAACAGCCATTTAGTTTGAGGAGGATGATTAGAAAGGCTATAGAAATAGCCAAGTGACCCGACAACATGAACAGAGAAGATGGGTACCGGAACAGAGCTGGATAAAGATTGAATTTTGAGAGGCCCATGTACTGCTGAAACAGCCATTTAGTTTGAGGAGGATGATTAGAGAGGCTATAGAAATAGCCAAGTGACCCGACAACATGAACAGAGAAGATGGGTACCGACTTCCAGCATTTTGCCTGACAGCAGTGACAGCTTTGCGGAGGGACAGCTCTCGCAAAGCAACAGGCATGCGGTAGGCCACAGCATCAGAGGGTACATAGAGTGCTGATGCACCCTAGTCAATACTAAGCAGTTAGTAAACAACACTACACTGCAGTTGCCATTCAGTTTCCTGTTCACCAATTTCCACCAATGGCAAGCAATAAAGGAAACTCCAATGGAAAATGCCTATTTCTGCCAATGACACCATGCAATGCAAAGACCATTAAAAGAACAACTAATACCCACCCTCCTCACCCTCATATAGAATGACAGCACTCCTCCATTGTATATAAGTAACAAAATTAGTGCTCATTCAGGAGTTAGCAATACACCCTGAAGAAGGCATCTTTCAATAGTCACTGAAACGTTGGAATTTTATATTTGACAATGCAGCCTCAAACTCAGAGGAACTGGCCCATAGAAAAACATTGGATTTTACTCAACTGGCACAGCATAATGGAGTTTGTACATGCAAGTCATAAACAAAGTTATAGACTGAAGCAATGTATATGACTTTCCCCTTTCTTTGGGAATTATATTTCACATATTGCAAAAAAAAATTTTGACGGGGTCAAACAACGGCATCACATATCACCAAACCAAATTTTAACAGGTTTAAAGGAAGTGTAAGATCCCTAAACTGGGAAAATGAAGATAGGATATCCATTGATGGGATATATGGGAAGAACCCCTACCAACTGCTTCACAGAGTAAAGATGTATACATGAAGCACCTTCATTGTGTTGACAACAATATAATGTTTCACAGGTACTTTTGTGTGAGATTGTAACTGCCTCTAGTATTGATCAACCTCAAAAGACAGTTTCAGAATTTGGTAGAACATATTTGCAAGTAGCTCTGAAAAGTAGTTATAATATGATAAAAATAATGGATAATCAACATACTGAAAACATAACAGTAAAAATCAACAATCAAAATATAGAACTTGTTTATGAGGTTTCGGTTTAGCTCATCTGATGACGATGGTTGAAGGTACATTGAAACAGCTAAAAACAAAGGAAAGAATGCCCATGACTGATTTTGGGAAGCACTAAAATTTTCAAAACAGCTTCTGAAATATCTGAAAAGGAGAGTTTGCATACAGTAAACAGCTGAGAAGAATGCCTGAAGGAGGTGAGTTGGGGACCAGGAAAACAGTCCTCCCCTCATTCCATACCATTCTGCAGCTGCCTATGATTTGTGTTCATGGTCATTAAAAAAATATTGCTTACCAGTAGGCTTCTTTATAAGCATTTCCTTGCTGCACTTTTCGCCATTTCTGTCTTCCATTTTCATTTATTATGTATGTACAGCACCAGGTAAAGGTGAAAATTCAAGTGAAACATACATACAAAAGCAAGAAACAGTTGAGGAAACTCAACCATTGCTTATTTTTAACTGAATAAAATGAACCATTTACTGGGACAAAAATACAGTTAAATAGTTGCATACACAGTGCCAGTATGAATAACCTATTTATGCACCAGCTATTGGTAACACGTACACACAAATGAAAAATTTGACCACTACTATTCTGGAAGCATCAAGAGGTGAGATGATTTAATATATTTACATCACTCTAAATTCATCAATTCAGCCACATTTACAATCTTGACATAATTCTATTCACGAAAATGTTTTTTGAATGGCACATAGGATTCTGCTCTAGAGCAAATCACACTGTGGAACTCAGAAAGAGAAGGTTGCACTTGTGCAGAAATGTATCAATTAAAAATAAAAAAAATCAACCAGTCTAGATGAAATCCCAACTTGTGTTCTTAAAGAATGTGTAAATACCATAAAAGCTCCATTGATAAAAATAATCAATGAATCATACAGATCCAGCTGTTTTTCAAGTACTTAAAGCAAGTAAAAGTAATATCCACTTTAAAAATGGTGGTGTGGAAGATGTAGAAAATGACAGATCAATATCTTTACTGTCCATCATATCCAAAACTATTGAAAACCAATGAAAAATACATTAGTGAAGCACTTAAATAAATTTAACCATCTTTTTACTGAACGATATGATTTCAGGGCGAGAAGAGGTACTGAAACTGCTGTTGCACAGTTTATGGCTAAGAAATGGTTTAAGTCATATCTAGAAAAACAGGTGCAACGAATTGAGATCTCACATATTTCACAAGAATTTGTAGTAAAACACCTATCAGATCAAAAATATATTCATACAGGCTACCACAGGGTAGTGTATCAGCTCCCATTTTTTTCTTATTTATATTAATGATTTCCCACAGAGGGCTGAATGTGGAAAAAAAAACTGTTTGCTGATGACAGAAACATAGTCATCACAACTAAAACTCCAATGGAGTTGACAGAAAAGGCTAATGCAGCCCTCAAAGATGTCCACAGGTGGTCATTGAAAAATAAAGTATCAGTAACCATAAATGTAAAAAAACTAATTGTATGTACTTCCAGTTAAATAAAAAACCACAATCATGCTAGATTAAAAATTAATGATGATGTATTAGATTCTGTAACACAAAATTCTTAGGGCTGAATGTAGACTGTTGGTTAAAATGGACAGAACATGTGAAGCTTTTTACAGAACACTTAAATGTGTAGGCAAAGAGACTACCACAGCATCTTATTCTTGAACCAGTTTGCATATTTCAGGCCTCAAAGTGACTTATTTTGGATTCATACATTTAGTCCTCAGTTGAGAATCGTATTTTGCGAACAAATGCTGGAAATATTCAGACTGTCTTCACAGTGCAGAAAAGTATAGAAAAGGGCTGTACGGATAGTAAGAAATAGTAGCGATAAGGCCCATTGAACTGGTTTATTTAAAAAGCTAGAAATTCTGTCTGTCCCATGTGTATTCATTCCAGGTTATAATGCACGTAAGAAAAAATGTTCATCTGTATACTGCAAATAGCTCAACAGATGACTATGAAACTAGATCCTAGATGCTATCTAATGGCCTGAAACTGTATTAAGAGGCTAACACAGGAAATTAAAAGTGCAAATTAGCTTCACATCTTTAACCAAAAGCTGAAAACATATTTATTAAGAAAAAATTGTCAGATTCTAAATGAATATCCAGAATAATTGAAGACTGGAGATGGGAAATGTTGAAAGCACCAAAACTGTGCTACATCAGATTATTCTTGGAGATTACTGTGCCACAGCAAATAATGTGGAAAAGATTTTAAATATCACAAAGGTTTTCTTTTAGTCCACAAGACATCCAATAGACGTAAGAGAATGGATGTTCCATCAGCAGTGGCACAGTGAACGCTGAATGTGCCATGCACCTAAAGGCATAACTGTTGCAACCTGTGTCCAGTTGAGTTTCTACCATTGTAGTACTTTGAATATTGTGTATTTGTTTTCATAGTGTTTATTGGTATAACGGAAAGGAATGGGAAGGCTACTGACTTAAAATGAAACTCAGAGCTAATAATTCACGGGAAGCCCATATTCTGTGTACAAAGGGACAGTGGTTGCTCCTAATCAACTACCAACATATGATGTAAGTTCAAATTTGTTTCCAAGCGCTGGATAAATGAACATATTCTTGCAAATCATTATCATTTGAACACGAGGAGCTTCAGTTTTGCAGCTCTACCAATTCTCTGAAGAGCAATGGGGCACATACTTAATGAGGTGCATTCAAGTAGCTCTTGCTGCCAGTGAGAGCAGAAGGCAAGTCAGCACACATTACACGGTACCTAATGGTTCAGGAGGATGCTTGGGAATATGTTATAAAATGTTCTCGGATACAAATTTCTTCTCGACAGCTGCAAAGTCTTTGTGAGAAATTGAAAAAGGGGGAAACAACGTACAAGGACTGTAGAGGACATACTGCAAGTTCTCATACTCATAAAAAAAGTTCAACAATGAAGATGTGAATCAAATCCAAGCACACATTATTACTTTTCTCAGAGAAGAAACTCACTATGGCAGAAGAAAGTCAAATAAAGAATATTACAGCATGGACTTAAATATAAGTCATTCATATGTTTCTTTTAAAGAAAAACATGTGACTTCTTCAGTGACATACAAATATTATTCTACATCTTCAAGAAATTATTCAGCAATGTTTCTTTCAACAAACCAAGAAATGACACGTGTGAACTTTGTGAAAAGCTGAGTATGCATGTGCTAAAATTACTTCTGATGAAACTGCTTAGTCTGTAATGAAAATTCATCAAAAATTACCAAGGAAGCTCAGGACATGATGAAAATCAACTCTACAAATTCACAGACGGTGTGCTTAGGTACGGTATGCACTGTGTCCTCAGATTTGCATCAAGTTGTGTTTACACATACACTGGCACATAGCAGCATGTTTTACTCACAAGAACTCTCAAGTTACAGCTTGGGAATACATGCTGATTCAGGCAGATCATTAATATACATGTGGTGCGACAGCCTAGCTGGTCATGGAGGTAATGAAATGGCATCCTTTGTATTAAAGGGTATGGCTGCAGGACACACACAAAAAGAAACTCATTTCGTCATTTGATAAGTGTTGGACATTACAAAAATCATGTGATGTTGATAGCTTTAATGATGCATGTTTAGACAATGTCTTTGAAAGTGTTGAAATCAAGTTTTTGATGGCTTGTCACAATTACATGCTTTCCAATCAAGACTTTGGTATTATAGAGAAAAGGAAAAAGAATGTTAAATGCATGGTGCCTGAGTAACTGGATAATATGCTGCCCACAGCTAGAGTAGAAAATCCTTTTATGGTGATAATAATGGGTGAAGGTGGTTTCTTGGATCTGCCTTCCTTAGCTAATACATATCTTAAAACTAGCAAACTGAAGATAGCCAAAGCTGTAGTGATATGTTTCACTTCAGATGTGAATGACAAGCATCTAATGAAAACTCATTTTGATGAAGCAGACGACTGAGTTCCCTGTACTCAAAAAGGGAGAGAACTTCAATGATCTGCCATCCATAGGAAATGTGTCCAAACTTCCATTGGCTAGCAAATTAAGTGAAGAGAAAAAGAAGGACCTGCTTACTATGATTCTGTTTCTTGATGTAAAATACATCTAGCATTTCACAAATCTTTGTCCAAATGATATCAGAGTGTAAGAACTTGAATGGAGATCACAATTTACTTGGCTAAGTAGCATGGCACATTCATACTTACCAAAAAATTAAGTTTAATAGGAGTCTATGCTCAGCAACAAATGTTCATTTTTAAAATGCATTTGGGTGAAATTTTAATGGTGAAATATCAGAATTTATATTTCACTAAACAAAAATTGTTTGTAATATAATTTCAATAAGATTTTTTTCTCATTTTTCTAAATATATATTTGTGGCACATCCAGCCTTTTCCACATCCAGTCTTCAATTATATGTAGCCACTTAATACTCTGGGATATGTCACAATTAAGCAACACTATATGGAATAATCATAAATAATGTAAGAGTAATTATAAGAAATGGTAATAAATATTGTAGCAATGAATGATGACATTCATACAATTTGTATTGTTATACAGATGAATAAATATATCTATTAATCAATCAATTGTTGTGAGCACTGGGTGAGTCCACCCCATTGTTTTGAAGGGGCAGCCATGTCAATGGAGTGTCGCCAGCTGTTCTACACACTTCTAGCACTCTCATTGCTATTCCTTCACTACACAGGGTGGTACCACTACCTTCATGCACCGTAGATGCAAGTCCTTCATAATCATGTACATGTGATTATATGCAATGCCATAAAATTTTTGTTGGAAGAGGCAAATGAGAAGGCAAAAAACTTACCAAAAACTGTGCCTACAAGGGTTTCAGACACCTCTAGCTGTCCCATGGGCATAATCAAGAGAACAGAGGAATGAGTTTCCAAGGCTTCACAATTTCTTACAGATAAAAGGAGAAGAAAATGTTATATTCTACATTTTTTAACTTTTATTTGTGAGATTTGCTTCTGACAGCCTATGGTCAAACTTGTTTTGCTTTGGATGATCCTTCATTTACCAGAATATTTATTTTTTGGTAGCATACTTAGTAAGAAACTATTGACACTGAACATCTATATCTGTCAAATTATTGATTGTGCTAATACAATCTGTTAATATGAATGTTTTCAGTCATGCTTGTTATAGCTTAGAAGTTACATGAGATATGTATTTGTGCATAGGCTTCAGCCATTGAACTGGACCTTCCATACCATAGGGTGGTCTTTCAGAGGCTAGAGCCCCCTCAACTACCGGGGCCCACTCTCCCCCACAATCTACATTTGACTAGCCACCACATTCTTGTTTTGGGAAAAGCATTTATGTTTTTACATATCACTATACGAATTTCAAAATTTCTCAGCTAAGTTTTCAGAGGGAAAAATTACACTAAGAACAAGTGCCTCGAAAATGATAACAAATTTCTAAAAATTATGAGTTATGTTTAACACAGGATACTTTTCAGTTATTTTTGTGAAGGCTTGCTCACGTGCAATTACTTGGAACCTGACATCCTGTAGGGAACATTACAGCCAGGAAAAGGCGAACATCCACAAGCTGATCTCTGTTACTGTCACTGTCTGGCATGCTCTAACAATACAGTGCTCATATGTACCATATACAAAGTGATTGTCTGGTTGTGCTGTGCCAAGCAAGTAAGCACATGTGTAATGCCAGCACTGTGTGATGAAAGTGCAGATCCCTGTTGACTGAATATGGATTGGGAGTCAGTGGATGGAGCTTGCTTCCTCTGCTTCCCACACAACCTGAGAATTTTTTCAGCACATTGTAAACAAATTACACTATCAACAGCAAATCTGACAGAACTCATACAGACATAACCAGCAAACCAAAAGAAGTTGACTACAGCAAGATGGAAACAGAAAGATCCTCTCCTAAGACAAAAATAACAGAAAGGCTACCTTTGTGAATGTAGGCACAAATGACTTAACATTCTACTCATTTACACACTCACCTTAGCCATATTCTGCTCACCTTTGTCAATCATGGTGCTAAGTGAAATACAATTAAAAGTGCATGCACTACAATTTTATTTCAGATAAAATTTCATGTCCTCATAGTTGTGAGAGTTTGTTGCCATTACAGTTAAGTTACATGATATGTGTCCTCCTTAAATTTTTGGGTGGATGATTTTCAAAGGTCATGTTTTCCTTAACTATACACTAGTCAGCCAGAACATCATGACCGCCTAGCTCACATCTGGTATGTCCACCTTTGGCATGGATAACAGCAGCAACATGTCATGACATGAAACCAATGAGGCCTCGGTATGTCGCTGGCAGGAGTTGGCACCACATCTGCACAAACAAATCACCTAATTTCTATAAATTCCTTGGAGAGCTCTGACACCATGTTCAATCAGCTCTGGCAAGCTGGAGAGCCACCACATTAATTCGAACTTGTCACTGTGTTCCTCAAACAACTCCATCACGCTTCTGCTTTGTAACATGGTGGATTATCTTACTGAAAAATACCACTGCCATCAAGAAACATAACCATCATGATGAAGTGTACATGTTCTGAAACCACTGTACGATACTCCTTGGCCATCATGGTGCCTTGCATGAGCTCCACTGGACCCATGAATGCCACATGAGGGTTCCCCTGAGCATAATGGAGCTGCAGCCAGCTTGTTTCCATCCTGCAGTACAGGCATCAAGGAACTGTTCCCCTGGAAGACAACACATCCATACCCTCCAATCAACATGATGAAGAAGGTATTGGGATTCATCAGATCAGGCAATGCTCTGCCTCTCCGCCAAGGCCCAGTGCTGATGGTCACATGTCCATTTAACTCACATTTGCTGATGTCATGGTGTTAACACTGGTACAAACATGGATTGTCAGCTGCAGAGGACCACCAGTAGAAGCGTTTGGTACACTGTGTGTTCAGACATACTTTTACTTTGCCCAGTAGTGAAGTCTGATGTTAGTTCTACCACAGTTCACTGCCTGTCCTGTCTTAGTAGTCTGCCCAGCCAACAATGTCCAACATCTGCAATGAGGGATGATTGCCCAACCCCACAATGTCTGGGCGTGGTTTCACCTCGGTTTTTCTATGTGTTGAAGACACTCACCACAGTACTCCTCGAACATCCAGTAAGTTGTGAAGTCTGTAAAATGCTACTGCCGAGCCTCCAGGACATCTGCCCTTGGTGAAAACTCAGAGATAGATCACGTTCTAATGACAGACAGCATGCTCACTGATACTACATGCACCATACATGTGTCTAGTAGTCATTCCTCACCATGTGATGCTGCTAGTGCCTGGACGGGTTTATATCAATAGCAGGTCAGTGGTCATAATATTCTGGCTGGTCAGTATATGTGTGTGTGTGTGTGTGTGTGTGTGTGTGTGTGTGTGTGTGTGTGTGTATATATATATATATATATATATATATATATATATAATGGAAGGAAACATTCCACGTGGGAAAAATTATATATAAAAACAAAGATGAGGTGACTTACCGAACAAAAGCGCTGGCAGGTCGATAGACACACAAACAAACACAAACACACACACAAAATTCAAGCTTTCGCAACAAACTGTTGCCTCATCAGGAAAGAGGGAAGGAGAGGGGAAGACGAAAGGAAGTGGGTTTTAAGGGAGAGGGTAAGGAGTCATTCCAATCCCGGGAGCGGAAAGACTTACCTTAGGGGGAAAAAAGGACAGGTATACACTCGCACACATGCACATATCCATCCACACATACAGACACAAGCAGACATATTTTGTTGCCATATATGTCTGCTTGTGTCTGTATGTGTGGATGGATATGTGCATGTGTGCGAGTGTATACCTGTCCTTTTTTCCCCCTAAGGTAAGTCTTTCCGCTCCCGGGATTGGAATGACTCCTTACCCTCTCCCTTAAAACCCACTTCCTTTCGTCTTCCCCTCTCCTTCCCTCTTTCCTGATGAGGCAACAGTTTGTTGCGAAAGCTTGAATTTTGTGTGTGTGTTTGTGTTTGTTTGTGTGTGTATCGACCTGCCAGCGCTTTTGTTCGGTAAGTCACCTCATCTTTGTTTTTATATATATATATATATATATATATATATATATATATATATATATATATATATATATATATATTAGAGGAATGGTCAGTATTCAGGAATATAATAAGGACAGGAACAATCGTTCAAAGCAAAAATTGTATTAAACATGGGCTCTAAAATACCTAACTTGAAAGCTATGAGCATTTCTTTATTTTTTATACTGTGAAACAAATCTGTTCTTTGCTTTCCACATTTTGGGAGAAGTGGAATATGAAGCAAAACAAGTAAAAAATGTCTAGTAAACACAGGGTCTAAAATGCATACCTTAAAGCTATGGGCGCTTATCCAGCAAAAGAGATGTTTCTTATTAGCTGAGATGAACAACTGCCCACAGTCCTTAAGGCATGCACTTTAGAACCCATATTTACCAGACTTTTTTGCTTCAAATGATCATACCTGTATATCCCTGAATACTGACCATTCCTCCTGGGGCATCCTGTATGATCATTTCCCTTGGGGCACCCCATATGACAATTCCTCTTGGGGCTTCCTTTAAATACTGGATGAACCAGAGGTCCACTAACAAACATGCAGAGGTGGTAGTATGAACCAAAACAAAAAAAAGAGCCTAGTGAACATGGACTCTAAAACTCATACCCAAAGATATGAACACTTGTCCTTCATCGCTACTGACAGATGCATTTCTGATTTCCATATTTTGAGAGGTCATGGACCAAACCAAGAAAAAAAGTCCTGTAAACTTGGGCTTTAAAGTGCATAACTTAAAGAGCTATGAGCACTTTATCATCTTCGCAACTATGAAACATGTGTCTTCTACTGAACAACTGCTTACAGCTCTTAAGTTATGCATTTTATGAACCATGTTTACTTGACATTTTTTCTTGTTTTGGTCCACACTACCTATTTCCAAAATATGAAAAGCAAAGAGTTTGCAGTAGAAAAAATGTGTTTTTCAAAATGGTTCAAATGGCTCTGAGCATTATGGGACTTAACATCTGAGGTCATCAGTCCCCTAGAACTTAGAACTACTTAAACCTAACTAACCTAAGGACATCACACACATCCATGCCCGAGGCAGGGTTCGAACCTGCAACCATAGCGGTTGCGCAGTTCCAGACTGAAGCGCCTAGAACCACTCGGCCACTGTGGCCGGCCGTGTTTTACATAGTTGAAGACGAACAAATACTCACAGCTCTTAAGGTATAGATTTTAGAGCCAGTTTACTAGACTTTTTTTTCCTTTTTCTTTGGTCCATACTAACACTTTCGATCAATAGAATTATGATTCACAATATACTCTGAAGCGCCAAAGAAACTGGTTTAGGCATGCATATTCAAATACAGAGATATGTAAACAAGCAAAATTCGGCAGTGGGGCGGCAATGCCTACATAGGACAACAAGAGTCTGATGCAGTTGTTAGGTGAGTTACTGCTGCTACAATGGCAGGTTATCAAGATTTAAGTGAGCTTGAATGTGGTATTATAGTCGGTGCATGAGTGATGGGACACAGCATCTGCAAGATAGCAATGAACATCAATAATCTGGTAAAACACCAAGTCTCTGACATCACTGGGGCCAGAAAAAGATCCTGCAAGAATGGAACCAACAATGACTGGAGAATCATGCAACATGCCAGAAGAGCAAGTCTTCCACAAATGGCTGTAGATTTCAATCTGGACCATCAACAAGTGTCAGTGTGGGAGACATTCAACGAAACATCAATATGTGCTTTTGGAGCCTAAGGCCCACTCACGTACCCCTGATGACTGCACAACATGAAGCCTTACATATTGCCTGGGCCCATCAACACCAACATTGGACTGTTGATGACTGGAAACTTGTTGCCCGGTTGGATGACTCTCATTTCAAAATGTATTGTGCAGATGGATGTGTTTTGGTATGGGGAAAACCTCATGAGCCCATGGACCCTGCATATCAGCAGGAGACTGTTCCAAGCTGGTGGAGACTCTGTAATGGTGTGGGGTTTGTGCAGTTGGAGTTACATGGGATCCCTGAAATGTCTAGATAGGACTCTGACAGGTGACACGTATGTAAGCATCCTGTATGATCACCTGTATCCATTCATGTCCATTCCGCATTCCGACTGACTTGGGTAATTTCAGCAGCACAATGCAACACCCCACACATCCAGAATTGCTACATAGTGGCTCCAGGAATACTCTTCTGAGTTTAAACACTTCCACTGGCCACCAAACTCCCCAGACATGAACAGTGGTATGCCTTGCAACGTGCTGTTCAGAAGAGATCTCCATACATTTGTTCTGTTACAGATTTATGGACAGCCCTGCAGGGCTCATGGTGTCATTTTGCTTCAGCACTACCTCATACATTAGTTGATTCCATGCCAAATTTTGCTGTGGCACTTCTGCATGCTCGTGGGGGCCCTACGTGATATTAGGCAGGTGTACTGTCAGTTTCTTTGGCTCTTCAGAGCTTATATTTGATTTAAAATTTTTGCTAAAAATTGTACGCAGAATAGTGTTGAAGTACAGTGAGTCGAGACTATCACTCCTAATTATATGAAGTGATAAGTTTATGTGTTCAATGACAGCAACAGAAAAAAATAGAGACACACTCCTTGACATGATTATTCCTGAGTGAAGTATTCTTCCTTGTTCAGGTTTCAATAAACTGATCTAATACTTTGTGTTTGATGTAGCATCTACTCAACCCCCTCCAGAAGTAAATACAGATTTGCTAAAACCACTATACTGATGAAGCAAATATCTCAAGTGAATCTTTTATTTGGCATACATTTGATTACATAGAATATTTTACCTGCGTGATAACTGTGTAATGTAAGTGCGTACTGTAGAGCTCTCAGCATACAACCAAATACTGAAACCGTTAAACTACTTAACTACTTACACAGTCACCTGATAATCTCTCAATGCCTGTTACCTCAAAATTCAAAGAATCCACTTCATAACAGGGGCTGCTGCTGCTGTGATCAAGAGTTGATCAACAACATTGCCAAAGAAGCCCTGTAAGTGCCATACTTTCTCTGCATCTAACACAACATGCTGTTCTGCATCCCATTAAAGGTTGGATGTCCTATACAGCTACATAATTCAATGTCCTTACTACATGTGGTGCACTGCAGAGTGGTATTGTTTCTAGTGATATAAGATATCCTTTCATCTGACTTTAACTAAACATTACAGGGGATCTAGTTTGAATGGTAGGGCCATAACCTAAAGACAATAGGCCTACATACTTTATTTACATTTGTCACTTGTATGTTACAAACTTACCATTTATTGATGATTTCAGTATTTGACCCTGGATAACAGTTGTTTGTCATCTGAATCAAGTGGTCAATAAACTTGCAAGTGAGAATGTGTACTACATATTGTATTATGACCACTTTCTGTTGTTCTGTGGCACCATGGCATATATTACTGATGACAATGTGGCCCACAGCATCTGCTATTCCATCAACAACGTAACTCTTTAAATAACTGGAGTTTCAAAGCTTTTGTAGTAGTGTCGACACTGTCTCCTTTTTCTACCATTTTCTAGGACTTCATTCAACTTTGATGCTCTGATACTAAGCACCATCTATAATTATAATATGGAGGACTCCTTGTCTAGGAGTGTGCATCACTATACCATTTTTAAATACTTCACCATTCACGTTTGTATGATGATCTCTGGTTTTTAAGATTCAAAAATCAAATGACCTCTCTCTACAAAATCATTATAGCCTATCTGTCTATACAGGATGAACATTAATAAAAACCAATGAACCAGTTGGACAGATTCCTGACGGGAATGGAGGAAACAATGTCCTATGAGCATGTGTCAGGAAATGTGCCATGGTAGATGGCGCTGACAAATGACAATACCTCTGACCATGTGCCATGTGTTCCTTGTGTGTTGCAGGCTGTGTGACTGACATAACGTACTGTAAATAGCAGGATGGTCTGGTATTCATACTAAGAACAAGCCAACATAGTGTTCATGTATAGCCAAGGAGATGGAAATGGTCGAGAGGTAGCAAGTCTATACCTAAACAAGTACTCTCATGGACACCAAGCACATTACACAACATTTCAAGCCCATTTTGGGTTTTTGTGTGATCATGGGCCCTTTTAGACAGATGAACATGCACAGAGGTGGCAGACAGTGCGTACACCAGATTTGGAGGAACAGGTTCTACAGGATATTGAGATGAACCCTAGTACAAACTCCAACCAAGTGGCCTCCCAACTTGGTGTAAGCCAAAGTACAGTTATGTGCATCCTGCATGATACCTGCAATTATCCCTATCACCTGCAATCCCCTGGAGGCCACTTCGAACATCTGTTGGGTTGTGGATGTGATGCAGCTCTGTATTGTGTTGCTGGACAGTTTGTTGTCATTGCACGCACATGGTCAATTTCTGGACACATGTTCACAGGATGTTTTTTCCTCCATTTATGGTCAGGAATCGATCTCTGCAGTTTGTCAGTTTTATTAATGTTCAGCTTGTACATACAATAATGAATCTTCTACCTTCTTCCATCAGTTTTTTTTCTTTTTTACACTTATGACAGACCTACAAGAAATGGTTATCTTATCAGTAGTTATATTGTCAGTCCATAATTTTTATGTTACATGTCCTGCATGTGAGGCCATTATGTCAGATGACTTTATAATTTTTAGAGCCCCCCCCGCCTTGTCACAGGTGGTCACATCTGTGTGACCCCTTCCCTTAGTGTGACTTAACATATTTTGCAATTTTAATTTAGTAATTATTAAACTGAAACAGCACTTCCAAAATTATTTATATATTTGTACATTAAATCTTTTTTTGTCATCAAATCAAGAATAAATCAAACATTTTAGAAAATTTACATAAAGTAACAAACCAAATGAACGATACGAAGTTTACATTGAGCCAACAGTTAAAAGCATGTAAAATGTTGAATATGGACTTTTCACACAATATGTATACTAAACCACCCTGAGAAATCCAACTAAATGATAATGAGAACTGCATTAAAATCGTCCCTGTACTTTCCGAGATTACCTCCAACAGACAGACAGTAATATGAGGTTGTCGATTTTCTTTATAAGTAGTGAATGACAATATAATAATTCCAGTCCCAAAGAAAGCAGGTGTTGACAGATGTGAAAATTACCGAACAATCAGTTTAATAAGCCACAGCTGCAAAGTACTAACACGAATTCTTTACAGACGAATGGAAAAACTAGTAGAAGCTGACCTCGGGGAAGATCAGTTTGGATTCCGTAGAAATACTGGAACACGTGAGGCAATACTGACCTTACGACTTATCTTAGAAGAAAGATTAAGGAAAGGCAAACCTACGTTTCTAGCATTTGTAGACTTAGAGAAAGCTTTTGACAATGTTGACTGGAATACTCTCTTTCAAATTCTAAAGGTGGCAGGGGTAAAATACAGGGAGCGAAAGGCTATTTACAACTTGTACAGAAACCAGATGGCAGTTATAAGAGTTGAGGGACATGAAAGGGAAGCAGAGGTTGGGAAGGGAGTAAGACAGGGTTGTAGCCTCTCCCCGATGTTATTCAATCTCTATATTGAGCAAGCAGTAAAGGAAACAAAAGAAAAATTTGGAGTAGGTATTAAAATCCATGGAGAAGAAATAAAAACTTTGAGGTTCGCGAATGACATTGTAATTCTGTCAGAGACAGCAAAGGACTTGGAAGAGAAGTTGAACGGAATGGATGGTGTCTTGAAGGGAGGATATAAGATGAACATCAACAAAAGCAAAACGAGGATAATGGAATGTAGTCGAGTTAAGTCGGGTGATGCTGAGGGTATTAGATTAGGAAATGAGACACTTAAAGTAGTAAAGGAGTTTTGCTATTTGGGGAGCAAAATAACTGATGATGGACGAAGTAGAGAGGATATAAAATGTAGACTGGCAATGGCAAGGAAAGCGTTTCTGAAGAAGAGAAATTTGTTAACATCGAGTATAGATTTAAGTGTCAGGAAGTTATTTCTGAAAGTATTTGTATGGAGTGTAGCCATGTATGGAAGTGAAACATGGACGGTAAATAGTTTGGACAAGAAGAGAATAGAAGCTTTCGAAATGTGGTGCTACAGAAGAATGCTGAAGATTAGATGGGTAGATCACATAACTAATGAGGAAGTATTGAATAGGATTGGGGAGAAGAGAAGTTTGTGTCACAACTTGACCAGAAGAAGGGATCGGTTGGTAGGACATGTTCTGAGGCATCAAGGGATCACCAATTTAGTATTGGAGGGCAGCGTGGAGCGTAAAAATCGTAGAGGGAGACCGAGAGATGAATACACTAAGCAGATTCAGAAGGATGTAGGTTGCAGTAGGTACTGGGAGATGAAGAAGCTTGCACAGGATAGAGTAGCATGGAGAGCTGCATCAAACCAGTCTCAGGACTGAAGACCACAACAACAACAACATCGAAATCAGTGCGATGGCGGTTTTTGTCGAAGTCTCGAAGGCCTTTCGGCATATGTCAAACGTGGCCGCTATATGCCAAAAAAGTGATACAAATAAATATGGAAATAGAAGTGAAGTCCCATGCTTCTTGACAGAAGCGTAGGGGAACGATGCGGGAGACCCGCACCGCCGTACTAGGCAAGGTCTAATAGAAGTGGTTTGCCGTCGCCTTCCTCCGACCGTAATGGGGATGGGTGATGATGAAGACGACACAACAACACCCAGGCATCTCTGGGTGTGTGAAAATCCTTGACACCAGCGGGCATCGAACACGGGAACGCGGACGCAAATAAACATACGCATTTGTAAATAATTATCCTCGAATGTTTGAAAGTTTTTCGTTAGAGTTGAATTTTAGAGTTGTAATACAGAACTAAACAAAACTTTATACATGTAACACCACGAAGCTTATGACGTGCCCCGCCCCACCCCTCTCCTTGTCACGCGATTTTACCCTCTGTTGACGCCCTCCCTCCCCCTTAACGTACGAAGTAATTTATGGCTTGCCCGTTATGGTTATCTAAATCTTTGAAGGTAACATGTTTTTCGTTTCTCGCTTTTAAATTTGTAAATTTGGCGAAGATGACGGCTCCTCGACAAAGAAATATCGACTCTATCTCATTTTACGCCACTCCGCTGCATATTTTCGACTCCGCTGCATATTTTCGTATTGAAAGTCAATTTCTAGAAACCAGTTCTTTGGAGTGTAAACCAGTCTTTATCGTCATTTAGCAATGAAATACTTAGGTTATTGCAGGCGCTTTATTCCTAAGGCATTCACGTTCGACTGCACAGCACTTTTTGCAAAATTATGACATTTTTCTAATAGACTACTAAAATTAGCTCCAAAAACGGTGGCTGCCTTCTACAAGCCAGTGAATTCTAGGAACTGTTTTGCCTACACAAGTAGGCTTCTGATATTAAGAACCTGAGTTTGTCCCAATTTCTGAGTGGGGCTTCAGTGTTGATGAAAATAAAACCACCGAAATTCTAGACTTTTTCTGGTTTTATTCAAAGTCCTCCGAAAGTAAGCGTTTACTAGAAAAAGGTAGCGTTACCAAGAATGTAGAGCATTAAACTTTCATATAGCACACTGTTTACAAACAATCCCGTCACAAAGTCTAAGAGTAACTTGAGAAAACCAGGGGGGCAACATTTTCGGACAAATAGCGTATAAAGAGTCGCTGGATATTTGAATTCATGTCACATAAATGTACTGCCAAAAAGTTTATGGTCAGCCATGAGAGACGTGTGTAACTAAAGCGGAATACCCGATCTCACAAATCTATAAGAATAAAATAGCTATAATTCTAGTATGATACGTCATTTTAAACAGGAAACTTGGCGGAATATAATACGTCAATAAAACGAAAATCGATTTTTAACCCAAAATCCGATTCCGTATCCCCTTAAGAAGTACAATCGTACATTAAAGGTTTTATGCAATAAGACAAGTATTAAAGTATACACTATTGGCCATTAAAATTGCTACACCATGAAGATGATATGCTACAGACGCGAAATTTAACCAACAGGAAGAAGATGCTGTGACATGCAAATGATTAGCTTTTCAGAGCATTCACACAAGGTTGGCGCCAGTGGCGACACCTACAACGTGCTGACATGAGGAAAGTTTCCAACCGATTTCTCATACACAAACAGCAGTTTACCGGCGTTGCCTGGTGAAACGTTGTTGTGATGCCTCATGTAAGGAGGAGAAATGCGTACCATCACGTTTCCGACTTTGATAAAGGTCAGATTGTAGCCTATCGCGATTACGGTTTATCGTATCGCGACATTGCTGCTCGCGTTGGTCGAGATCCGATGACTGTTAGCAGAATATGGAATCGGTGGGTTCAGGAGGGTAATACGGAACGCCGTGCTGGATCCCAACGGCCTTGTATCACTAGCAGTCGAGATGACAGGCACCTTATCCGCATGGCTGTAACGGATCGTGGAGCCACGTCTCGATCCATGAGTCAACAGATGGGGACGCTTGCAAGACAGCAACCGTCTGCACGAACAGTTCGACGACGTTTGCAGCAGCATGGACTATCACCTCGGAGACCATGGCTGCAGTTACCCTTGACGCTGCATCACAGACAGGAGCGCCTGCGATGGTGTACTCAACGACGAACCTGGGTGCACGAATGGCAAAACGTCACTTTTTCGGATGAATCCAGCATCATGAAGGTCGCATCCGTGCTTAGCGACATCATGGTGAACGCCCATTGGAAGCGTGTATTCGTCATCGGCTTACTGGCGTATCACCCGGCGTGATGGTATGGGGTGCCATTGGTTACACGTCTCGGTCACCTCTTGTTCGCATTGACGGCACTTTGAACAGTGGACGTTACATTTCAGATGTGTTACGACCTGTGGCTCTACTCTTCATTCGATCCCTGCGAAACCCTACGTTTCAGCAGGATAATGCACGACCGCATGTTGCAGGTCCTGTACGGGCCTTTCTGGATACAGAAAACGTTCGACTGCTGCCCTGGCAGCACATTCTCTAGATCTCTCACTAATTGAAAACGTCTGGTCAATGGTGGCCGAGCAACTGGCTCGTCACAATACGCCAGTCACAACTCTTGATGAACTGCGGCATCGTGTTGAAGCTGCAGGGGCAGCTGTACCTGTACACGCCATCCAAGCTCTGTTTGACTCAATGCCCAGGCGTATTAAGGCCGTTATTACGGCCAGAGGTGGTTGTTCTGGGTACTGATTTCTCAGGATCTATGCACCCAAATTGCGCGAAAATGTAATCACATGTCAGTTCTAGTATAATACACTCCTGGAAATTGAAATAAGAACACCGTGAATTCATTGTCCCAGGAAGGGGAAACTTTATTGACACATTCCTGGGGTCAGATACATCACATGATCACACTGACAGAACCACAGGCACATAGACACAGGCAACAGAGCATGCACAATGTCGGCACTAGTACAGTGTATATCCACCTTTCGCAGCAATGCAGGCTGCTATTCTCCCATGGAGACGATCGTAGAGATGCTGGATGTAGTCCTGTGGAACGGCTTGCCATGCCATTTCCACCTGGCGCCTCAGTTGGACCAGCGTTCGTGCTGGACGTGCAGAACGCTTGAGATGACGCTTCATCCAGTCCCAAACATGCTCAATGGGGGACAGATCCGGAGATCTTGCTGGCCAGGGTAGTTGACTTACACCTTCTAGAGCACGTTGGGTGGCACGGGATACATGCGGACGTGCATTGTCCTGTTGGAACAGCAAGTTCCCTTGCCGGTCTAGGAATGGTAGAACGATGGGTTCGATGACGGTTTGGATGTACCGTGCACTATTCAGTGCCCCCTCGACGATCACCAGTGGTGTACGGCCAGTGTAGGAGATCGCTCCCCACACCATGATGCCGGGTGTTGGCCCTGTGTGCCTCGGTCGTATGCAGTCCTGATTGTGGCGCTCACCTGCACGGCGCCAAACACGCATCCGACCATCATTGGCACCAAGGCAGAAGCGACTCTCATCGCTGAAGACGACACGTCTCCATTCGTCCCTCCATTCACGCCTGTCGCGACACCACTGGGGGCGGGCTGCACGATGTTGGGGCGTGAGCGGAAGACGGCCTAACGGTGTGCAGGACCGTAGCCCAGCTTCATGGAGACGGTTGCGAATGGTCCTCGCCGATACCCCAGGAGCAACAGTGTCCCTAATTTGCTGGGAAGTGGCGGTGCGGTCCCCTACGGCACTGCGTAGGATTCTACGGTTTTGGCGTGCATCCGTGCGTCGCTGCGGTCCGGTTCCAGGTCGACGGGCACGTGCACCTTCCGCCGACCACTGGCAACAACATCGATGTACTGTGGAGACCTCACGCCCCACGTGTTGAGCAATTCGGCGGTACGTCCACCCGGCCTCCCGCATGCCCACTATACGCCCTCGCTCAAAGTCCGTCAACTGCACATACGGTTCACGTCCACGCTGTCGCGGCATGCTACCAGTGTTAAAGACTGCGATGGAGCTCCGTATGCCACGGCAAACTGCCTGACACTGACGGCGGCGGTGCACAAATGCTGCGCAGCTAGCGCCATTCGACGGCCAACACCGCGGTTCCTGGTGTGTCCGCTGTGCCGTGCGTGTGATCATTGCTTGTACAGCCCTCTCGCAGTGTCCGGAGCAAGTATGGTGGGTCTGACACACCGATGTCAATGTGTTCTTTTTTCCATTTCCAGGAGTGTATATTTGTCCAATGAATACCCGTTTATCATCTGCATTTCTTCTTGGTGTAACAATTTTAATGGCCAGTAGTGTATGTCTTGAGGCAGCATTGACTCATGGCGCGAAATTACGCAGGCTATATTCATCCAGTATTTGAGAATGAGAGCACTTAGCGGCTTCCAACTAACTTTATACTTCATTCTAACGCTTTTAGAAACTTTTTCTCGCTGACAACCCTACAGGATAATGAAAGGGAAAAGGTTTATTGCTTACTACGTTTTCACTGTTCATGCTTAAGTCTTCCTTTATCAGTTGCACAGCGTGATAATTTATTACTTCTTTACTATTTACTCTGTATGCAAAACATTTTTTCTGAGAGTATCCACGTGTACCACTGAATGTATCTGCTTAATTATATCAGTTCAGGAGATATGAGGCCATAAAAATTGAAATCTGTGAAAAACACTGCAGCTTTTCTTAACACATAGCGCAAATTAGCCATACTATATTCACCCAGTGTTTGATAATGAGAGCATTTAGCAACTCCTGAAAACAAAATTTCAACCTTTTGTAAACTTTTTCGTTAGTCTGTGGTAGCGTAATCCGAAACTAATAAAAAAAAACAACGTAATTAGGGTTTTGTGTCTTCAACTAAAAAGGTTGTATATGCTAAACGACGAACATGTAACACATTAACTCATTTGTAAAGTAATCAGAAGTTGAAACTCTTTTATACGTGGCTGTTTTATTCTTTAAAGAATCTGGGCTGGGAGTGGGGGGTGGTATGCTGGTCACTGCTAAGCAGCAGTCATCTGAATCACTCAGTTTATTTCAGAATCACTGAGTTTGTTGCAGGGTAAAGTATCACAATAATGGTCACGTCATTACAGACTTTGTTATTCTTCCCGTTGCTTCATGTATGAAGCGCAGGCTGAATGACTGGCTCTGTGCGCACCAAAATTAGTCTAAACTTGCATGCACAATCATTAATGGAGCAATACGTAGGGAGTTGTAGATTATTCCTAGACTCATCACTTGAAAGTTGGTTCTTCAGGCTTTCTAAGCAGTCCTTCACGAGATAGTTTGCGTCTCTCTCCACGCGTTTACCAATCCCGTTTCGTCAGCACCTCCGTGACACTCTCTCATAGGTCGAACACACCTGTGACCTATCATGCTGCCCTTCTTTGTATACATTCACTATGCTCTTTTGTCCTGTTTGGTTCGGATCCCACACACTTGAGCGATATTTTCATGTACAATACAGGGTGAGTCAAAAGTCCTTGGACACCTTCATAAGTTGGAAGATTAAAGGGAAAATTGAAATGTGATGATGGGAACATAGGTTTGACGTGGGGCCGCAACTTTTGGAGTAAATGCCATTCATGGCCGCCATCTTGAAATCCACCATTTTGGATTCAAGTCATTTTTTTAATGGGAAGGGGGGTGTATGACACATCAAATAACACTCGCTTGAGCTCTGGAATTGAGTGGTGTAATTTGCTTTTGTCTATCTTGTACAGTTTAGAAGTTATTAATGTTCAAAGTTGGGAAATTACCTTCATACCGACTGCTACAACACATGTTCTACGTGTTGTCCGTCCCGGTCTCAAGGTAACTTTGAACATTAATAACTTCTAAACTGTACAAGATAGACAAAAGCAAATTACACCACTAAATTCCAGAGCTCAAGCGAGTGTTATTTGATGTGTCGTACACCCCCTTCCCATTAAAAAAAAATGACTTGAATCCAAATTGGCGGATTTCAAGATGGCGGCCATGAATGACATTCACTCCAAGAGTTGCGGTCCCCCATCAAACCTATGTTCCCATCATCACATTTCAGTTTTCCCTTTAATCTTCCAACTTATGAAGGTGTCCAAGGACTTTTGACTCGCCCTGTTTTTCTGAAGTCCAGAGCGCGCTGTGTCCTTCGGAGGTTCGACAATATCGTAGTAGTTTCCTGTAGATCAGTGAGCAGACGCTAGCAGCAACTGTAGGACGTACCTACTTCGTATATAGCGTCCAATTTAATTGTTTCTCTGCGAAGAAGTGAACGTTAGCTGCCTGTCAGTGCTCAGTAGTGTTTATTACTTTTTTTATAAGGGTCTGAGTATTTTGGAGTATTAATGTCACATGAGCCAACATTTAGCAAAGTGCTCTAGACCTCGGCATCAGCAGTAGCCAAAAGCAGCAGCAGTGATACGTTGTGTAAATCTTGTTTAGTCGTTTTATTACGTGCTTCTATTTTTAAGTGATCTGAACCTGTTTATTTGTTGTTTGTGCTGAATAGTGCTTTTCATTTCCCTAATTATATAGGTATGTGACTACGGGATAAAATAACAACTAAAGTCGCTGTGGCGACAGGCCCTATCTGATACCCATACAATTCCACATAGCTTGTCTGAAGGAGCTAGCTCATAGGTTGCTGGAGGTTCGAAGCGTTCCAAGTGATTGCAAAATTGTGTAAGTCATTCTCAATTTGAAGAATGGTCGTCCAACGGACACATGTAGCTAGGGGCCTATAGCTCTGATGTCAGTCTACTGTAAAAGTTTAGAGCATGTTTTATGTCCAACTATATTAACACTTCTTGAAAACGATAATCTCCTGTGTAGGCATCTACATGGTGTCCACAAACAATGATATTTCGAAATCTAACACGTTTCGTTCGTCCAAGATACCAAGGCGTAGATACTGGCGCACAATCTGATGACAAATTCTTGGATTTCCGAAGACGCTCGATAGTACTGTACAGTAATCTAATAAACAAGATACAAGCGTACGGAATGCCAAAACATGTGTGTGACGGGACTGAAGAATTTCTTGCAAGTAAAGCACAGAATTTCGTTCTTAACGGAAAGAAATTATCACGTACAAAAATTGGGTCAGGCATGCCCTAAGGAACTGTTGAGGATCTTAGGCGAATAGAGCACTTAATTGTTAATTTACACATCGCCGAACTCTCACAGTGAGAAAATTCACGTCAATTAAACATCTGGAAGTATGCGTATGGAGTGATTTAAATGGGAACGATCACATAAAACGACAGTAAGCAACGCAGATGCGAGAGAGTCATTAGAAAATTCCTCAGGAAGTTTAGCCTACACACGAAGGAGGCAGTTTAGCAAGCATTCAAATCAGAACAGATGGATAAACATAAAATTACAGTCAAGTGCAGCATGAATTCGAGGACGGGGTAGACCTGTGACGCTATATTACCAACCAGACGGCCATTCTGATAGCCTCCGCCTTGGAAACTTCCAATTTTCGAAAGAGACAGATCAAACAGATAGATAATTACGCGGAAAAAAGAGACTGGTGTCTTTCATTTACGCACAGCATTATTCATTTTCGAGCTTTGTCGTGTTGTTGTTGTAAGGTTGTTGTTATCGGCTTAACCCCTTCGTTACGGACTTTAACCCAACGCACGTACAGGAATACGAGCACAAGCATCAACAATCCGCTCCCTGAGGTGTGTAAGGTTTCTAATCTTCATTGCATAGACAGTTTCCTTCACAAGTCGCCACAGACAGCAATCTAATTGTCCCACCCCCACACTTCCATTCATTACCAAATGGATGATTCCACAATATCTTAGGATGTAATCTGTCAACCCAGGCCTTCTTCTAGTTACATTACACCATATATTCCTTTTCGCTCAAATTCTACGCAACAGACAGGCCACGTTTCATTTCTGTATAAGGCTACTCTCGACTAATACCTTCATAAAAGACTTCCTAACGTGTAAATTTATATCTGATGTGAACGTATTTCTCCTTTTTACGAACACTTTTCTTCCTATTGCCGGTCTACATTTTATATCCTCATTTTGCTGCCCAAATAGCAAAACTCATCGACTGCTTTTATGTCTTGTTCCCGAACCTTATACCCTTAGTGTCACTCGGTTTAATTCGAATACATTCAACAATTTTTGTTTTACATTTGTTGATATTCAAAACGAGGATAATGGAATGTAGTCGAATTAAGTCGGTTGATGCTGAGGGAATTAGATTAAGAAATGAGACACTTAAAGTAGTAAAGGGGTTTTGCTATTTGGGGAGCAAAATAACTGATGATGGTCGAAGTAGAGAGGATATAAAATGTAGACTGGCAATGGCAAGGAAAGCGTTTCTGAAGAAGATAAATTTGTTAACATCGAGCATAGATTTAAGTGTCAGGAAGTCGTTTCTGAAAGTATTTGTATGGAGTGTAGGAGTGCAGCTATGTATGGAAGTGAAACATGGACGGTAAATAGTTTAGACAAGAAGAGAATAGAAGCTTTCGAAATGTGGTGCTAAAGAAGAATGCTGAAGCTTAGATGGGTAGATCACATAACTAATGAGGAGGTATTGAATAGAATTGGGGAGAAGAGGAGTTTGTGGCACAACTTGACCAGAAGAAGGGACCGGTTGGTAGGACATGTTCTGAGACATCAAGGGATCACCAATTTAGTATTGGAGGGCAGCGTGGAGCGTAAAAATCGTAGAGGGAGAACAAAAGATGAATACACTAAGCAGATTCAGAAGAATGTAGGTTGCGGTAGATACTGGGAGTTGAAGAAGCTTGCAAAGGATAGAGTAGCATGGAGAGCTGCATCAAACCAGTCTCAGGACTGAAGACCACAACAACAGCAACAACAGATATTCATCTTACGTCTTCGTTTCAAGACACTATCCATTTCGTATAATTGATCTTTCAATTCCTAGAGCAACTCTGACAGGATTACAAAGTCATCAGCCGGCCGGAGTGGCCGTGCGGTTCTAGGCGCTTCAGCCTCGAACCGTGCATCCGCTACGGTCGCAGGTTCGAGTAAACGCTAAGGAAGGAATTGATTGCTTTGTTTGATTTTCATTATTACGAAAATCTAAGTTCAGTATTAAAAATAAGTAAATATAGTTATCATGAAATGCGATTATTAGCAATTACAATTTAAGGGCTAACACGATGAATACAAGCTTCACAGGTTTGTAAAAGTGTTATTTTTCATGTATGTGTGTTTCTATGTATCGTAGCCAACACAGCAATGTTTCGCAATCGGAAAACGTGCATGAGAATTGGATGTAAGTCCTAGCTCCGTCTCCCCCCCCCCCCCTCTCTTTCTGTCCAACCTCCTCCTCCTGTCCGCAGCTCGTGGTCGTGCGGTAGCGTTCTCGCTTCCCACGCCCGGGTTCCCGGGTTCGATTCCCGGCGGGGTCAAGGATTTTCTCTGCCTCGTGATGACTGGGTGTTGTGTGATGTCCTTAGGTTAGTTAGGTTTAAGTAGTTCTAAGTTCTAGGGGACCGCTGACCACAGATGTTAAGTCCCATAGTGCTCAGAGCCATTTGAACCATTTTTTTACAAAGTCATAGTAAAAGTTAACAGATTAATCCTATATTGCCCGCCCACCAAGCTGTGCGGTCTAACACGCTGTTTCCTGACCGGGAAGGCATGCCGGTCCCTGGCACGAAGCCGCCCGGTGGATTAGTGTCGAGGTCCGGTGTGCCAGCCAGCCTGTGAATGGGTTTTATGGCGGTTTTACATCTATCTCGGCGAATGCGGGCTGGTTCCCCTAATTCCGCCCCAGTTACACTGTGTCGGCGATTGCTGCGCGAACACTGTCTCCAAGTACGCATGCACCATAATTACTCTACCTTGCAAACATTTGGGGTTACACTCGTCCGGTATGAGAGGTGGGTGGGGGGGGGGGGGGGGAGGGGCGGACCGCGGTGGGGTGGGTGGACTGTTGAGGGGTTGTGCACCACTGAGGGCTCCGGCGGGAGGAAACCTCTCCGTTTCTAGACCCGCGGTTTAATAGACAAATACACAATCCTATATTTCTTCTCGCCGAACCTTAACTCTCTTTCCAAATTTCTCTTTAGTTTCCTTTATTACTTGCTCAGTGTAAAGATTGAGTAACATCGGCTAAAACTGTGTTTCACCCACTTCTCAATGATCACCTCCCTTTCGTGTCATTCAGCTCTTTACACTGCAGTCTAGTTTCTGTATGAGTTGTCAATATCTATCGCTCCTTGTATTTAATCGCAGCCACCTTCAAAATTTCCAAGAGTATGTCTTTCTCTGCATATCTAAATTCTATCAATGTAAGCTTGCCTTTCTTCAACCTATCTTCTAGAACGAGTCGTAGGGTCAGTACTACCTTTCGTGTTCCTACATATCTCCAAAACCCAAACTCATATTCTATGAGGTCAGCACCTAACAGTCTTTCCACTCTTCTGTAAATAATTCATGTTAGTGGTTTGCAACCATGAGTGAAATGATGGTTCCATAATATTCACACCTATCACTGTCTGTCTTCTTTGTAACTGGAATTATTACACGCTTCATGAAGTCTGGGAATAATTTGTCTCAAAATCTTGTGCAACAAGTGGAATACTTTTGTCATGGTATGTTCTCCATGGATTTAAACAAATCCCATGTAATTTCATCTGCTCTAGGTGCCTTGTTCCGATATACGTCCTTCAGTGTTCTATCAAATTTTTCTAACAGTATCACACCCCTAACCTCATTTTCATCCATTTCTTCCCTTTTGATAATATTGTCTTCCAGGTTCTCTTCTTTATATAGCCCTTCTCACCGTTTGGCCTGATATTTTTTGCTTAGTATTTATTGTCTTACCATTTGAGCTTTAAATACTCTCGCGTGTACTTTTCTTTTCTCCAAACATTCCTTTAATTTTCCTGTAAGCGGCATCTATCATTTCTTTAGTCGTGCACTGCAGTCTTACACTTTTCTCTAGCGATTCCTACTTTGCATTTTGCAGTTTGTATCACCATCAGTTTTTAGACATTTGTATTCCCCTTTTGCCTGCTGCATTTTCTGTGTTTTTATATTTGCTCTTTCAATAGTTAAATTTAATATCTTGTGAGTTGTCCTCCAGGGCTTTCTACTGGGTTTTGCCTTCTTCCTAGATATTCCTTCACTATTCCATCTCTCAAAGATATGCATTCCTCCTTTATTGTGTTCCTTTCCCTTCTCAATTTAACTGTGGACTAATGCTCCCTTTTAGAGTCCCAACAACCTCTAGTTCTTTTAACTTATCTAGATCTCAACTCCTTAATTTCCTACCTCCCTGCAATCTCTTCAGTTTGAATATGTAATTCGTAGACAATAAACTCTGCTCCTGAAAATGTATTGCAGTTGAATATCTGGTTTTGGAATTTCTAAGACCCTATTGTATAAACTATCTGAAATTTCGCAGTGTGTCCTGGTCTCCTCCACGTTTACAACATTATTTCTCAATTCTTGAAGCAATGATCGAATTTTTCTCTGTGTAAAATTCTACCAGGCAGTTTCCCCTTTTATTTTTTTCCACAAGTCCACGTTCTGCTACTATTTTCTAATACCCCATGCAAATATATTTTAAGCTCCCTTCATGATTTGAATAATTTATGTTATCTGCGCCTTCATTCTTTCAATTTCTTCATCTGCTAGCTAAGGGGGCTATAAATGTGGGTATTGGCTTCGTATCTATCTTGACTACAAGAATGCGTCCAATAGGTTGTTCAATAAGAAAGAAAGGTCGAGAACGAAGTGCTCTGATTAAAAAGTGTGTAACATAGGGATGCAATCTTTCTTCCCTATCGTTTATCTCATACATCGAAGAAACAATGATGGATATAAAAGAAAGGTTCGAAAGTGGGATAGAAATTCAAGGTGAAAGGATATCAATGATAAGATTCGCTGATGGCTTTTAAATACTTAGAGAAAGTGAAGACAAATTACTGGACCTGTTGAGTGGGCTGAACAGCCTAACGAACACGCAACATCGATTCAGACTAAAGAAGGAAAGACGAAAGTAATGCGGAATAACAAAAACGGGAACAGCGATAAACTTAACCTCAAAATTGGGATCCACGAAGTTGATGACGTTAAGGAATTAACGCATTACAGGTGAAGGGAGCACATAAAAAACAGGTAAGGACAGGCAAGAGGGGTCCCTCTGGGCAAGAGTAGTATACTAGTATCAAATTTCAGCCTTAATTTGTAGAATAATTTCTGAGGATGCACGTTGAAGCATAGCAATATATGAATCATGGACTGTGGGAAATAGGAAAAATGAGGATCGAAGGGTTTGAAATGCTGTACTGTAGAAAGATGTTGAAATTATGTAGACTGATAAAAAGATATTAAATGAGGAGGAACTCTGCAGAGTGGATGAGGAAAGAAGCATGTGGAAAATCCTTATAAGAAGAACGGATAGGATAATAGACCATGTGTTAAGGCATAAGGGGACAGCTTTCGTGGTACTAGATGGAGCTGTAGACGGTTAAAGTTGCATAGAGGGACAAAAACTGGAATATATCCAACATACGAGGTGCAACAATAAAGTAATGAGACTTACGTGAAAAAAGTGTTGCTTACCGTTTTAGTCAAGTTTAGTGTTGCCTCCTTCAAGGTAGTTTCCTTCTGATTGCACACACTTTTTCCAGCGCTTCTGCCATTGGTGGTAACATTTCTGGAACTCATCTTCCGTAATATCCTCCAAGACCCTCGTCACAGCTTTTTGGACATCTTGTGTTGTTTGAAAATGGGGGTCTAGTGAAGCAGGGGATACAACCCGTCGGCTTTGACCAATGACGTCATACATTAGTCATAGATAGTAATGTCTTCACTTCGAGGCATAGATAATAAAACAGTTCTGTGTTCCTGATAAGCGCTATCATTGTACATTAAAATAATTACTCGTAATGATATTGAGATAATTTGGAGTATTAGTTTGTTATTGTAGAACAATTTTTAGTGTCTTATTTTCGTTTATAGGAATGAATTTGTCTCTTTGTGGGAATGTAATTTTCGTTACTGTCTGTGTAGTCGAGGTTCGGTTATTCCTCGATATTTCCGTGTTGTAAGTTCACTTTTCCATTTGATTCTTTCACTGTACTTCACTATTTTGACATATTTCACTGTTTTATTCCACCAAAATGTGTATTTTCGTGTTGTGAAGTACATAATAGAAATTTCTCAGCTGTCGATCTTCTTTCGTTTCTCAGCACTAGTATCAGTACGACATTTTCGAATGTGTACTTGCTATATCACAGGCGAAACCCCCGACACAACTAAAATTAGTATCCCGTCCTTCACTTCGCCTTTACACTGACGAGACAACTAAAATTTGTATCCCGTCCTTTACTTCGCCTTTACAGTGACACTATATATGTCAATTAGCGAGCAAGATACAAATGTTGCGTATAGCTATATAGCTCAAGTAACGAATGGGATACTATTAGCGTCCAAGGCAAGAAAACTGTACCCCATAGTGAAGTACGGGATACAAATTGTACATGTGTCGTCTTCTTGTCTCCCTGTAGTTCAATTGAGGTAGAGGTTTCAAATGTAATGTACGTCTATTTCCACCTTTTCGTTACCAGTGTACATGTATAGAGGTCAACGGAAGTCTGGCATACATACAGGGTGCTTCAAAAATGACCGGTATATTTGAAACGGAAATAAAAACTAAACGAGCAGCGATAGAAATACACCGTTTGTTGCAATATGCTTGGGACAACAGTACATTTTCAGGCAGACAAACTTTCGAAATTACAGTAGTTACAATTTTCAACAACAGATGGCGCTGCGGTCTGGGAAACTCTATAGTACGATATTTTCCACATATCCACCATGCATAGCAATAATATGGCGTAGTCTCTGAATGAAATTACCCGAAACCTTTGACAACGTGTCTGGCGGAATGGCTTCACATGCAGATGAGATGTACTGCTTCAGCTGTTCAATTGTTTCTGGATTCTGGCGGTACACCTGGTCTTTCAAGTGTCCCCACAGAAAGAAGTCACAGGGGTTCATGTCTGGCGAATAGGGAGGCCAATCCACGTCGCCTCCTGTATGTTTCAGATAGCCCAAAGCAATCACACGATCATCGAAATATTCATTCAGGAAATTAAAGACGTCGGCCGTGCGATGTGGCCGGGCACCATCTTGCATAAACCACGAGGTGTTCGCAGTGTCGTCTAAGGCAGTTTGTACCGCCACAAATTCACGAAGAATGTCCAGATAGCGTGATGCAGTAATCGTTTCGGATCTGAAAAATGGGCCAATCATTCCTTTGGAAGAAATGGCGGCCCAGACCAGTACTTTTTGAGGATGCAGGGACGATGGGACTGCAACATGGGGCTTTTCGGTTCCCCATATGCGCCAGTTCTGTTTATTGACGAAGCCGTCCAGGTAAAAATAAGCTTCATCAGTAAACCAAATGCTGCCCACATGCATATCGCCATCATCAATCCTGTGCACTATATCGTTAGCGAATGTCTCTCATGCAGCAATGGTAGCGGCACTGAGGGGTTGCCGCGTTTGAATTTTGTATGGATAGAGGTGTAAACTCTGGCGCATGAGACGATACGTGGACGTTGGCGTCATTAGGACCGCAGCTGCAACATGGCGAACGGAAACCCGAGGCTGCTGTTGGATCACCTGCTGCAGTAGCTGCGCGTTGCCCTCTGTGGTTGCCGTACGCGGTCGCCCTACCTTTCCAGCACGTTCATCCGTCACGTTCCCAGTCCGTTGAAATTTTTCAAACAGATCCTTTATTGTATCGCTTTTCGGTCCTTTGGTTACATTAAACCTCCGCTGAAAACGTCGTCTTGTTGCAACAACACTGTGTTCTAGGCGGTGGAATTCCAACACCAGAAAAATCCTCTGTTCTAAAGAATAAACCATGTTGTCTACAGCACACTTGCACGTTGTGAACAGCACACGCTTACAGCAGAAAGACGACGTCCAGAATGGCGCACCCACAGACTGCGTTGTCTTCTATATCTTTCACATCACTTGCAGCGCCATCTGTTGGTGAAAATTGTAACTACTGTAATTTCGAAAGTTTGTCCGCCTGAAAATGTACAGTTGTCCCAAGCATATTGCAACAAACGGTGTATTTCTATCGCTGCTCGTTTAGTTTTTATTGCCGTTTCAAATATACTGGTCATTTTTGAAACACCCTGTATATTGTATACGTAGGTCCTTCTGTCATCAGTAGTACTGATATGTACGTAAGAAAAGACTGTTGTTAATGTCGGACACGAAATAAACAACACATCTACAATTTGTATCTCGTGTTCCACTTAGGGTTTACTGAAGCGGAGGATACATCGTTCACGTGAAGAACAGGACAGTAATGCTAGTGAAAGCGAAGAAATCGACTTACGACAAACTCGTATTCCGTACTGTACTTAAGCAACACACTTCAAATGAGGTTTTAATTTGTATCGGGTGTTCCATTTACGGTTTAGTGAAGCATGGGATACATAGTTCAAGTGAACAACAGGACAGCAATGCTAGTTGAAACTAAGAAATCGACGTACACTGAAGTTGTATCCCATACTACACTTAAGCAATACAGTTCGAAAGAGTTTCGAGATACAACTGACATACATGTAACGTGATGTATTCTTTGCTATTTCATTCATTTCTTTCCATTGTATTTTGCGAAGAAATGCTAAGATACAAACACGCGATATCGTTAACGTGAAAATACTATTGGCCCTTATATATGTGAAGTACAGTTTTTCTCTCTTGCATTCCTTTGTTTCTGAATATTCTTCTCAGCTCATTCATCTTTATAATACATGCTCTCTGGCCAATTCTGACATCATTGGTCAAAGCCGACGGGTTGTATCCCCTGCTAAACTAGACCCAAAAATGGTGTCCCTTGAACACCATTTTGACTCTTGGAAATAGAAAAATGTTGCACGGAGCGATATCTGGTGAATAAGGTGGCTGTGGTAGCACTGAAAATTGTTTCGAGGTTAAAAATTGCCTTATTGACAGAGCAGTATGGGATGGCGCATTATTGTGATGGAGAATACATCAGCAATGTTGCCACGGACTCGAAGAACTCTTTTACGAAGTCTTTCTAAAATTTCTTTGTAGTAATATTGGTTAACTGTTTGTCCAGGAGGCACCCACTCTTTATGAACAATTCCCTTAGAATCAAAGAAGCACACAAGCATGCATTTTGTCCACTGTGATCTTCATCTTCAACATTCTTTCTGCCTTCACTAAATATTTTATGCCAACGAAAAACTTGAGCTCTTGACATAACCTCCTCTCCAAAAGCCTTCTGAAGCTTACTGTAAGTTGTCGTCGCTTTTTCACCCAATTTAACACAAAAAGAAATGGCATACCATTGCGCAGTATTACGCAGTTGCATTTCCGTGACGAGAGACATAAACACGTGTTAACTTATTACAGCGCAATTCACGGCTGAGTAGTTGCATCGATGTGCCACTTGGACTAGAAGCAGCTTATAGACGAAGGTCAAAGTCATTATGCCTACGCAAGCCTGCAGGGTTGCCACATCTTGCAAAGAAAATCATTCTCATTACTTTATTGTGATGACCACCTATGTTCGACATCAATGTGCAATAGTCACTTTCAGACGCCAGGTGGCAGCACTAGCAGTAGACAGTATATACAGGGTGTCGGGGACTGCGCGAAAAATAATGCAGTCGTTGTAACGGAGCAATATATCTAATGTTCAAATGGGCATGTCATTGACTTTCGGGCCAGTTGTGGAAGCATTTCCGAAACAGCTAGGTTTGTAAAACGCTCGCATGCTGCCTTGCTTAAACTACACCAGCATGGCAAAATCGCGCTATCCAAAATGACACCCAGGCAAATGTGGCGCACCATGGGCCGCAGATGACAGGGGTGAACGACGGCTGCGGTGATGTTTACGGGCGAATAGACGTGCAACTGCTGAGTAACTGACCACTCAGATGACCCGAGAGGCTACCAACAGCGTCTCCTCAACGACTGTTGAGAGAACGTTGTTGTGTGCAGCAGTTGACTGTTGCATTCACCCATCCTGGAAGCAGTTAACTGGCGATGAAGGCTGGAATTTGCACACCAGTACCGCAGCTGCACGTCCACTGAGTGGCGACAGGTATCCTTTTCAGAAGAATGACGTTTTATGCTCCATTGGACTGAAAGCAAACACCCTGCAACACATGTTGGAAGGGCCCGGGCCAGAGGGGGGAATGTTATGTTCTGGTGGATGCTTTCGAGGTATTCCCTGGGTAATCTCGTCATTCTAGAAGGCACAATGGACCAACACAAGTATGCATCTATCCTTGGGGACCATGTTCGCCTTGACATACAGTTTGTTTCTTCCACGGCATGATGAGATCCATCAGCAGGACAATGCAACGTGTCACACAGCTCACAGTGTATGTGCGTGATTCGAAGAGCACCACGATGAGTTTATCATACTCCTTTGACCACCAAACTCCCCGGACTTAAACCCAATCGAAAATCTGTTGGACCACCTCGACCGGGCTGTTTGCGCCATGAATCCTCGACCGAGGAGCTGGCGCAGCTGGCCACGAAAGTGGAGTCGGCATGCCTCCACATCCCTATCAAATGGTTCAAATGGCTCTGAGCACTATGGGACTAACATCTGAGGTCAACAGTTTCCTACAACTTAGAACTATTTAAATCTAACTAACCTAAGGACATCACACACATCCATGTCCGAGGCAGAGGCCGAACCTGCGATCGTAGCGGTCGCGCGGTTCCAGACTGAAGCGCCTAGAAGCGCTCGGCCACACCGGCCAGCACATCTCTATCGGTACCCTCCAGATCCTCATTGATTCGCTTCTTGCATGTCTCGCAACGGTTCGCACTACAAAAGGTGTTTATTCGGGCTTTTGACAGGTGCTGGTATTAATGTGCCTGGGCAGTGTATAAAAGTGGCTGATTTAGAGTGTTGTCCCCACTACCCCCCACTCTCTGCATAAACATTTCCGTGGATACCCACGGTTTCGTCTACAGCTTTTAGAATCTCGGCTAAATGAGAGTGTCTCAAATGAACAACGTTTTAAGGCCCGTGCTAGTTTTTGCGGCATACGGGAGCCGGGACTGTAAAATCCTAACTTACCATTCACCCTTTAAGCAGTAGAGTAGATGTATCTATGGGGTTAGTATTTAGATGTGCAGGATTTCTGTCGTCAACGTACATTGGGTCGTATGATTAACAAAGAGGACATTCTGCGGAGAAAATTCTCAGAGCAAAAGAACTTCTCTGAGAAAGTTCGCATTTTTGTGTGAATAAAGAATCCGATGGGAGTTCTACCTCCCCTCCTCCAGAACGTTCACGGCCCGTTCGGCACAGAACACACACCCAATCTACATTTCATTCAGTTCGCCCAAACAGGCAAACTATTCAGTGTACAACTGCGGAACTGGCTCCAGTACGTTCTGGAAGAGTTCCACAACGTTCCGATTTTTGTTTCAAATACGTAAACAAATTATCAAGACGTTTAAGGGCAGTTTACTAAAAAGCGTATTCTGACGATGTTATCGAATTTTCGATATGCAGGAAACTTTTTTGTTACTGAAGTTAGGTGAACGCATTATGCGAACGAAATCTTAAGAATTTTTTGTTATTGAAGTTGGGTGAACACATTATGCGAACGAAATATTAAGAATACATCACATTTTCATCTACTCCAAACCGGGACTCAGTCAGAGTTTTTAGAAAAGTTTTAATTTTGGATAAATGCGACGAATAGTGAACCGGTCTTGCGTCAAGTACGTCTTATACGGTCGCCCGTGTGGTTTAGTTACGAGAAACAGATCGCTAGGTTTGTAATCAACCAGTTATTAATATTGCTGATTCGCCTTCTTCTTTCTAACAAAGTATAAGATTTATGCGGTGAGAAAACATGATGATGAACTTCTGAAAATACCAGACACGCAGATGTCTGGCATATACTTGTCTTCTCCTACACCAGTCTGAAAAAGTATGTCTACTGAATAGCACAAAAAAGTTTTCTTTTTGGCTTCGTTTGAAATCCGTCCACTCTTCTTTCGTAAATAATGTTTTAATTGTTAAAACTGTATAAACTTCTACGGCTTCTCTCTTCTGCATATCTTTGGGCTACGCATATCTTTCTTTCTTTTTTTTTTTACTTTCTGACCAACATAAATTCTGCCATCTTTATTTTAAAAAACTCGCTAGAATTTAACCTCAGCAGTAGTCACTCAGCTTGAACTTCTCTAGTTTTATTCATACGAAATTGGAGATTGTTCTTCACGTTGAGCACCGAGCGAGGTGGCGCAGTGGTTAGCACACTGGACTCGCATTCGGGAGGACGACGGTTCAATCCCGTCTCCGGCCATCCTGATTTAGGTTTTCCGTGATTTCCCTAAATCGCTTCAGGCAAATGCCGGGATGGTTCCTTTGAAAGGGCACGGCCGATTTCCTTCCCCATCCTTCCCTCACCCGAGCTTGCGCTAATGACCTCGTTGTCGACGGGACGTTAAACACTAATACCCTCCCTCACGTTGAGCAACTTCCCCCACCCTTTAGCTGAATCCGAGAACATTCTCGGGTGAAGTATACTCTCCGACTAGCTTTATTCAATTCAGACCTGAGAAAGTTCTCCGAAATTCTGAGCAAAAAATATATTCTCCCTTTTATTCATATGATCTATCACCTCCTACGTCACGCGGCGTTGTGGTAGTTATTATGCGCGTGGAAAGTAACTATTCTGCCTTTCGTCTATTTCGATTTACAGCCGTAGTTCCAATAATTATTCATTATAGACTTTGCTTATGAATAAATATGTATTTTGAAAAGAGTAGTGATGAAGTTTCAGTCTTAGCGCAAAAAGTAAACAAACAGTGTTATTCTGAAGACACCTGAAAATTCCTGTTTGATGTTTGAATACACTATGCTTACTTCATAGATATTCCTGTTCTGTGCTTTATACTTGCAATTGTAAACTGTGCTGCAATTATATGTTCAGAAATAGAAAAATAAAATTTCTCGAGAAACACATGTTCATTCGTCGTAGGGTAAATTTTCTTTTTAACAGCAATTTCATCTCATTCCAAGGTACCTACTAATGATAAGAGTATTTCTGAAAATTTTATTGCTTGTTGTTGCATTCGATATGCGAGTAAACTGCCTGGAAGCTAGCAGATATTCCTGCATAAAGAAACATCTGAACGTCGTATTTAACTCGGTTTTCTTGTTTTGTGTTTGTGAACTGGAATTATCGCCCAGCTACGCAGGAGACGATTTCGCTTTGTGAGTGAGTTTCTACATGACAATTTCTTACAAAAAACTGTAGTCTGTTTTTAACATATGGAGTACTGCTCTGTATTTACTCGTGTTGACAATATTTGAACCCTGGTAGAGCTTCGCAAGCTCTCAGTCCAAGAGCGTGAAATAACTTGACTCATCCATAGTGAACTTTTTAACCGTAGTGCCAATCATCTCCGTTCATAACATGTGAATTTAGATCACAATTTCTTCTCAGTAACGAATGAAAAAACTTTCAAGGCACTTCACTCACGAACAAGCTAACATACTAGCTCTTTTGTACGATCTTCACGAAACAGCGTTTTTACTGCGATCTAAAATTAAAGTCTAGGGCTCAAAAAATAAAAACAACTAACTCCCTATATCGATAACGGAAATCTGCACCCACCTCCGGTGTTAGACATCTGCAAGAAAGTTTTCTGTGCGCTGCTGTACGTTTCTACTAGCCTTGATATCTTACAACCATCAGTCCTGAGACATCTCACTACTGTCAGTTTGAGGATAGCTTTCGTGTATCCAGTTCGTGAATGGCACATTCATTGATTTTGTAACGATCAATTTCTCCGTATTGTAGCATAACCTAGTAAATTTCTGACACTGATTTGTGTTGGTAAGTTGACAAAGTGAAAATTTTGATCTGCAAATTATGTGTTACTTATTATCTCTTAAGACATGCCTTTTACGTATTTTTAACTATGTGTGACGGATTCTAGACTATCTATTAGTTATTTCGTTGCAGGAACACATCTAACTTTACCTCTATACTTCACAGCATAAGACACCTTGTTGTCTGAGGCGGAGGGTACAAATTCGTACCACGATTATTATCTCGTTCCACTTCGCGAACAATACGCGAAGAGAACACCTTCGTTAAGTCTCCATATGATATGTGATTTGTATTATTTTCTCGTTTTGGTCACTTCGCGAGAGGAATGTCTGAGAGAGTAATATGTTTCTCGAGGCAATCGGAATGTAAACCATGGAATTTTAACAGTGCAGTAAACTACGTCGTTATGCAGACCGCCTCTCTTGTATCGCCTGCCGCGGGAGTTTCATGAGCATTTCCGTAAAGCTACAGAGCTTAATAAACGACACCTTGACAAAACGCGCACCTCTTCTTCGGTTCTTTCCTAAGTAAGGGTTCCATATTGATGAAAAGTTCACCCGAGAATATGTGGAGCTACTGCTTTGAAAGCCACTCTTTGGTTTATGATTGCATTTCTTTAAAATCCTTCCAGTCAGCCAGAACCTGGTGTCCAATTTTGCAATAGAGCTACGGTGCCCAGCCCTATTAATGTGACTATCTGTCAAAAGCCTGAATAACTACCTTTTGCAGCGCAATCCGCTGTGAGACGTGCACGAAGAAGGTATTTTTGAAGAATGATTGCCTATCGAAGTTGCGGTGTCCGAACGATACTTATCGAACGTGCGATCGATGGTTCAAATGGCTCTGAGCACTATGGGACTTAACATCTTTGGTCATCAGTCCCCTAGAACTTAGAACTACTTAAACCTAACTAGCCTAAGGACATCACACACATCCATGCCCGAGGCAGGATTCGAACCTTCGACCGTAGCGGTCACGCGGTTCCAGACTAAAGCGCCTAGAACCGCACAGTCACACCGGCCGGCAAACGTGCGATCGTAAATCGATCATACGACTCTGGTGGTGGGCGTTGTGATCAATTATTTGTGATCGTCATTTTTATCTGTTTTCTGTCGTTCCGTTAGTTGCTCTAAATTACATACCTCCACGAATTATTTGTGAGTTGCGAGGGAATCCCAGACGACTTATGTCGTTAGTGAGTGGGATGTCTGGTTTTCTTGATGTTTCTTCAGCGGATTCTCTCACATGGAAAAATCTAATTCATGTCTATCGAGCGTAGAAAACTGTACGACTTTCTGTCGCAAACATGGAGTACCACCGGACGAGGAAAGAAGAGACTATGTAGACTGTGGTGGTGTGAAGTGTTTACAACTTCGTAAGAACAGTTTCGATGCTGAAATACCGTTTACAATTTCATTGGGGACAGTTCGGAATACGAACGAGTATCAGGAAGAATACATGGTTCGACCCTTCCAAATTATCCATCCAGACCACCTAATGGACTTTCGCATGATGACAACACCGATGACGAGTAAGGTAAGTCGTCTCCTTTGCAATTACAAGTATTTCTGTAACGGTCTTCTTTTGTCGTTGCTGTAGCGACCATCGTAAACATACTCATAACTCCCGCCACCAGAGTCACATGATCGATTTAAGATCGCACGTTCAATATGTATCGTTTGGACCCCGCGACTTCGATAGGCAATCATTCTTGGAAATTATCACGAAGAAAGTCGGTGAAGTTCTGGAAGGTAGCGACAGGGATGTAAGGCCATGCCCACTCCAGTGCCTTGGCCGCTTGAGGACCTACGGCGCGAACAGCCTGATCGACGTGGTCCCACAGACTCTCGATTGGGTCTAAATCTGAGGAGTTTGGTGGCCAGGGGAGTACGGCAAATTCACCCTGGTGCTCTTCTAACTACGCATGTACACTGCGAGCTGTGTGACACATTGCTTTGTCCTGCTGGTAAATGCCATCGCAGAGCAAAACAAACTGCATGTAGAGGTTTACTGGTGCCTCCCCCGGCCTGGGCTCTTGCTTTCAGACGTTTCACGCTGTACACGCCAACAGCCATATGTACGAAAGTATATGTACGTGGTTCATCTGAAAAGGCCACCTGCTGTCAGTCAGTGAACGTCCGGTTGTGGTACTGGCGTGCAAATTCCAGCCTTCGCCAAGACGAATTTGGTCAGCATGGTTGCATTAACCAGACTTCTGCTGTGGGGGCCCATACGCAGCATCGTTCTCTATACGATCCTTGAGGAGACACTTCTGGTAATCCTTTGATTCATCTGGGCGGTCAGTGTTAAACAGTTGCAATTCTATTTGCCCTCACAGATTTCCACAGCCATCGTTCACCCCTGTCATCTATGACCCGTTGTGCTCCACAGTTGCCTCGGCGGCAGTTTTGGAAAGCGCCGTTTTGACAACTTTAACAGTGGCAGCACCCGAACACTTTACAAACTTAACTGTTTCAGAAATGCTTCCACCTCCGGCACGAAATCCAACGATCATTTCCTTGTGTACACATTACGATAACGACTGCACCATTTTCCGCGTTCCCCCGACACTCCTTACGTATCCCTCACTGCTAATGCAGTCACCTGCCGTCTGTGAGTTGTTATGGCATGGTGACGGCGAACATAGGCCGTGGTCACATCATTGTGAATGTACCATGTAGGACTAACAGGGAGGAACGTTACTGATCTTGCAAACACTTGAAGAGTGACGCAAACTAGCATGTGAAAGCCTATTTACAAAGTATCAAGAACCAACTTTAATGAGGAATCTAGGTATATACTACAACCCTCTATCATGAAGACAAGACTAAACTAATTACAGCACAGCTGAATAGCACAAATAATACTGGGAGGGTGGTAAATTCTAGTGACTGGGGAGTTATCACAGAGGGAGTCCCACAGGGTTCAATTTTGGGTCCTCTGCTGTTCCTTATTCATGTGAATGACCTCTCACTTAACGTTCAGCAGGCAGAACTAGTACTTTTTGCAGATGACACGAGTGTTATAATAAATCCCATTCCAGAAAAACAACTGAAGATATTGTTAAGGATTTCTTTCAAAGAATTATTAAGTGGTACTCAGAAAATGGACTCTCCCTTAATTTTGAAAAAACTCACAACATCCAGTTCTGCACACTGAATAGAGTCATACCGACAACTGATGTAGCATATGAACAGGGCTCAGTTAATGGGGTAGATTTCTCCAAATTTTTGGGTGTTCACATTGATGACAACTTGAACTGGAAGAAGCATATTACTGAACTTCTCAAACAATGAAGTTCAGCTCCTTTCGCTCTTTGTATAATCGCTAGTCTTAGCAATAAACAGTTCAGCCTCCTAAAGTACTTTGCATATTTCCACTCAATAATGTCTATGGAATAGTTTTCTTGGGTAACTCACCACTTAGACACAAAGTATTGATTGTACAAAAGAGAGCTGTGAGAATAATTAGTGGTGTTCACCCAAGGACGTCATGTAGGCACCTTTTCAAGGAGTTAGATAATTTAACTGCACCATTAGAGTACATATATTCGCTAATGAAATTCATTACAAATAATCCATCTCAATTCGCGAAGAACAGTGATGTTCATACGTACAACACTAGAGGGAAAATTGACCTTTCCTATCCGTTATTGAAGCTGTCAGTTGCTCAAAAAGGAGTACATTATTCAGCAACAAAAATCTTCGATCATTTGCCCAGTAACATAAAGTGTCTGGCAGGTAGCAGATCAAGTTTTAAATCATTTCTTTTGGACAACTCCTTCTATTCCATGGACGAGTTTCTGTTTCAGAACTGGTAAAAAAAAAGTAAAATAAAATAAATGTACCTTTCAATGTAGTTGCATGTGTAGAACTAAAAATTTCAGTAATATTAATATTAGCACTATTCATATGTGTATACATATCTTGTAATTAGACTTGTTCCACATCATATAGATAAAATAATTGGGAAAATGATCTACGGAACATGACATAACTAACACTAAAACTAAAAGATTTTATGCATTGATTCTCCTCGCATTTCATACGTAAATGGAACAGGGGAGAGCACAAATAGTTGATAGAATGGAAAGTACCGTATGCCACACACTTCATTTGTTTGTAAAGTATGCATGTAAATGCAGATCTAAGCGAACAGTAATAGAGCTCACCGTCTGTCTACGTAAACTACGTTACATTTATTTACGCTGAGGTTCAACTTCCAGTCCATATACAATCACCTATTCTTTGCAGGTTTTCCTGCATTTAGCTACAGCATTCCAGTGTTTGGAGACGACTTATCTATACAGCACATACTGCGTCTCTGTCAGGGACGCTGCAGCCTCACTGTCCAATTCTTCAGGAGATAATTAACTGTTAGCAGCTTTTAATTCAAAATAATAATACTGTATCGGACAACGTGCGCACGATTGTGCAGCACTGAAAATAATAGATTACTAACATGAAACGTCGCTCATTTTCGACTGTCTGAAGAATACATTCTACCGTATGAACTCACAATTTACATTTTTTAAAAAATAATTTTGAGTATTAGGCGCATCACTGTAAAGCAAAGAAGCAACTAAATTGTCGAATTTCGACGGATTTGCTGCGGTTCTCGTCAGGGCGGCTGACTGCTGGATAATGGTGAGTGTTTTCCCTGTATACTTTCTATTTCGGTTATATGGTGGCTACCGACGTCATATATCAGGGATGTCATTCCACATTTTGAAGAGAGGTGGCTATGGAGGTGGATGGCTGTATGATGGGCTATTGCCTGTGCTACATCGGTATCCAGCAGTTAACCGCCCTGAAGGTGACTGCAGCAAATCGATCAAACGTCGGCAATTCAGTTGCTTTTGTGTTTTATTGTGACGCGGCCTAATACTTCAAATTATTTTATTCAAAACGACGTAGGCCGTGGAAGAAAAAAAGTGCGAATACAGGAAAACACGAAGATCATAAACTCCTTAATCTTATGAGCCATTCCTTGAAATTAAGTTCTTGAATGTCATCCAGCAAAATCTATATGAAAAATGTGAGATAAGTATTAGTGAGACACAGGTTGAGTTTGGGAACTGTTCAGGCACAAGAGAAGGAATAGTGACACCATAAGTTCTACTTAAAAACTGCTACAATGAGGGTAAAAATTAGGTTCTTTTTTTATTAATTATCAAAAACCATATGACAGAGTACAACGTCACAAACTTATGGAAATTCTCAATATATTGGTTATAGATCAGAAAGACATCCGTCGTATAGAGAATTTGTATTGGAATCAGACAGCACTGGTTAAGGTTGATAATGAGGTCACCGACCCGGTGAATAACTGTCGAGGAGCCCAACGAAGTTGAGTTCTGTCACCCAGAGAGTATCTTTCAGGAATCGCTTGGTGATGTAGAAAAATGCATAAAGGTTAATGGAATCTTCGTCACCAACCTTTGCTATACTGATGATTTAGAATTGACTACTGATAATTTAAATTATCTTCAGTAACTTTTTAAAAGAGTGGGATCATAGATCAGTAATTGTCTAGATACGAATATCGGCACCAAAAAGACGCATTTTATTATTGTTACGCAATAGCCAGACTTATTTACGAATGCAAATCTAGGATTCAATGGCTCCTTTATAAAAGTCGATGATCTCATTATCAAACTTAAATGTGTTCTGTCTGCTTCCAATAAAAATTCTCTATTCAGCGGACGTCTTTCTGACGTATGCCCTTTCTACTGAGGCTTTCCATAAGTTTATGATGTTATGCCCTATCAAATCCTTATTACAAGTGTAAGTACGTTGGAAATTGACTATGTGATGGTTAGAGATCAAATGTCGCATAGAGAACGCCCGCAGTGCTTTCTTAAAACAAAAAAATTCTCTCAAGTATAGACTTAGACCTAAAACTTAGAGTTCGATATGTAAGATGATACATCTGTTCTGTACTTCTATACGGTTCCGATGGCTGGACACAATACAATATGACAACAGCAAAGAAGATCAAGGCCTCTGAAATACAGATTTACCACAGAATGCTTAAAAAACTTTGGACGACAAGAATAACTAACACCGAAGTATTGCAACAAATACACGAAAAGCGATAAATATCAACAACGCTTAAAAGAAGAAAAACTGTACAGTTAGGACAAACACTCACGGGAAAAAAATTAGTACACTTGGAAAGAAGACGTCGACTTTGATACCACGACGGCATATGCCAGCCGGGGGATAGCAGAAGTACTGATAATGTTTCAGTGTCGTCCACCAACAGATAACATAGGGGCGTAGCTACCAGGACACCATCTGGGTCTAGTCTTTAATCGAGAATACTCATAACCAGAAGGCTCAGTGTGATGCAGACGTGTGAGGCAAGCAGGCAACCATGGCACGGAGATACAATCATGTTTCCTACAGCCAACTGAGCGGTTTGAAAGAGGTCAAATTGTGGTCTTCCAAGAGGCGGAATGGCCCTTTCGGAGAAGTTCCACACAAGTTGGACGAGCCACCTCAGTTGTGCAACGATTCTGATGTCAGTGGTCACGTGAGGATTCTCACACCTGTAGATGAGGTTCTGGATGTCCTCACAGCACAGACGCCCGCCAGGATCGTCGTATTGTAAGAGCAGCAGTGGAAGATCGCACAGTTATCACAGCACATACAAGACGGCTTGTGAGCCCAGATGTGTCAATACGAACTGTTGCGAATTGTTATTAGCAGTGGGGATATGGGCACGCACACCTCTTACCCGTCTTCCACTCACGCCAAGGCATCGACGTGCACGGTTCGACCGGTACCGTCAAGGGATCACCTGGAAGATGGAATAATGCGCCGTGGTCTTCAGCAATAATAACAGATTTTGCCTGAACACAAGTGATAGTTGTTTGTGTATACGAAATAGACTTGCTGAGCGCTGTCTCGTAGCGAGCATTCGTCCAAGACACTGTGGTCTGTAAGCTACAACTCTCGTTCTCCTTTGGTATTTCTGGAGGGGACGCTAACCATCGCTCGGTACATGCAGAATCTTGTTAGATCCGTTCTTTTGCCATTCTCGTAACATCAAGGTGATGTGTTGTTACAACACGATAATGCTTGCCCTCACACTGCCCGTGAAACTCAACGTGCTCTTCAAGACGTGCAGCAACATCCACCGCCAGCATAATCTCCGGACTGGTCTCCAGTTGAGCACGTGTGTGATATGATAGGACGAGAAGTGACACGTGCGACTCGTCAAGTAACAACTCTTACAGAACTACGTGAGCAAGTCGAGCAGGTATGGCATAACGTAGCCCAGAACAGTCTTCGCCACCTGCACAATCGACTGGATGTGAGAGTCGGCGCCTGCATTGCCACCCATGGGAGCTACACCACCTACTAATATTTGTGTTTCAGCGTGGGTCGCTACCTGGTACATCAGAACTGCTTGTCCTATTGATAGTAAATGTATTCATTTCATATACTCCACATTAATTGGCGTAATATCTTTTTCCGGGTGTGTGTTTTATGTAACACCAAATGTAGAGGGTGAATCACCAAAACTTGCGCTGCAAATGTTGCGGAAATGAAAATTGCTGTTGATATGCGGTTTTCACAGAACGGATTTGTAGTGAAGAGCTCGTATTGTTAACTAATCAACAGACTGTAGTAATACTTAGAAAGTGTTTTTTGTGCAAATATACACTTTTTTTAAATGGAACAATGCCTATTGACATTAACAGACTAAAAGTAGGGTAAATTAGAAAGTCTGTGATGTTTGTTGGATTCTAGCGTGAGTCGTTTAAGAGATATATTTTGAAAAGTTTCCACACTGACGCTTGTTTGTGCCGTTCAGCCTGGATAGTTGTTAGGTATAATAGTGTCATGTTTGGTTACAGTGTGCTTGTGTGCACTTTGCGTTCATTGCGACTTGCTAGTCAACTAGTGTGACAGCCCAAGCAGTAGATCATGAGTGGACGATGAGATTTACCAAAGCAGAAAAATACGACTTGCTCGTGGTGTGTGGAGAGTGTAGGAAGAATGTAGTCGGTTCTTGTACGTTGTATGCGGCAAGATGTCGCAATGGACATCTCGGCAGTTATTTATCAGCCTCTCCAGCCAACACCTAGACAACGCAACAGAAAGAAACAAGGGCCGACAGAAGACGGAGAAATTAATGTTCTTGCTGCTGTTGCAGTTGATCGCATGTTAACTCCCCTGCGTGTTCTAGGCATTCTCCATCGACTTAGGCGTCTTCTCTATTTCATCTCTCTCCACCAACACTGTAGGAAACGATTATGAGAATCGTGAATCGTGTTAATTTCCGTACACGAGCATACAGGATACTGCAGATGTATCATCTACGTCTACATCATACTCCGCAAGCCACCTAATGGTGTGTGGAGGAGGGCATTTCTGTACCACTAACTGAGCCCACCAACACTGTTCCACTCGTGAATAGCGCACGTGAAGAATGATTGTCGGTAATCTTCTGTATTGGCTCTAATTTCTCGAATTTTCTCCTCTCGGTCATTACCCTAGATGTATGTGTGGGGGAAGTAATATGTTATCCGACTCTTCCCGGAAAGCGCTGTCTCAAAATTTCAACAGCAAATTTTCCGTGATGCACAACGTCTCTCTTGTAACGTCTGCTAATGGAATTTGTTGAGCATCTCCGAACGCTCTCACGCCAGCTTAACGATCTCGTGATGAAACGCACCGCTCTTCATTGGATCTTCTCTATCTCTTCTATCAGTCCTTCCTGGTAGGGATCCCAGATAGATGAAAAATGCTCGAGAATCTGTCGAATAATTGCCTTATAAACTAATTCCTTCGTGGATGAGTTACATTTCCTTAAGGTTCTTCCACTGAATCTGGCATCTGCTTTTCTCACTATTTGTTTTATGTGGTCATTCCACTTACAGTCGCTCTGGTTAGTAACTCCTAGATATTTTACGGTAGTTATTGTTTCCAGCGCTTTGTCATCAACAGTGCCGCAGTACAGTAGTGGATCTCTTTTCCTAAGTATGCGCGATATATTACATTTATTTACTTTCAGGGTCTACTGCCAGAGCCTACACCGTTCATCTAATCGACGGAGGTCATTCCGCAAATCGTTACAATATTCTGGCTTAGCTACTTTGTTATAGACAATTGCACAACCTGCGAACAGCCATAAAGAGACTCCAATGCTTTCTATCAAATCATTGTATTGCAAACAGTAACGGTACTATCACACTTCCATGAGGTACACCGAAAATTACCTTCCTTACGCTCAATTTCGCTTCATTCAGCTTTTGTTTGTCAGCTAGGTATTCACTTCTCTTGAGTCTGAAATGAAATTTTCTTTGTTTACGTAGCAGTATTCTGACACGGCTATTAAACCATGGTGGACGTTTCCCATCCCTTAAGACCTTACTCGGAACATACTTATCTACGGCATATTGCACGATGCCTTTGATTTTTTTCCATTTGTTCTCCACATCTTTGTCCTCATTACCGAATATTTGAGGCTGACTTCCCAGATGCACTGAAATTTGTATCATGTCACTCTTGCTAAGCAACATATATTCCTCTTAACGTTATTTGTACGACCCGTTGTCATAGATGCTATCACAGCCTTATAATAACTGATACCTTCATCTACGTTAACTGAACCGATAAATTCAGATCTGTTTTTTGCCAGGAGGTGAAAGACGCCACCCTCACGAGTTGGTTCTATAACTATCTGCTCAAAGCAGTTTTCGGACAAAACATTCAGAACAGTCGCACGAATCCCTGTCTCTGCAACCCCTTTTGATAGCATGACACTCTCAGTCCACTCCTGGCAAGTTGAAGTCACCCACTATTACAGCGGCATGACCAGGAAAATTATTAACGATATCGTTTAGTGAAAACGCCACATTTAGCAATCATGGCGAAGTAAACCGCCGAAACGTGCACTGTTGGTCTGTTGACAATCCCCATCGGCTTTGTCAGGACGTTAGCGTCCATCGAGGTTAAGCCTGTGGTATGGGATAGTGAACCATCAGCTCATAGCCTCGTTTTTCATAGGCACTCACAAGCCTCTTAACAGGCCATCTTCCACGGATGCTACATGACGTTCCTCTGCGGTCTAGGAGGAACCTGAGGTACCAACATGATGGCTGTCCATCCCATAGAGCACGAAGTATTACAACCTGTCTTCACGAATTGTTTCCAAATTGTTGGATTGGACGCACAGGACCTGTACCTTGTACAGCCAATTTCCTGAATTTCAAGCCTGTAGATCTTTTTCTACGGTGAAAGCTGAATGAAGCTGTCAACAAGGACATACCAACTACACTCGATGATATGCAACCACTTATTACTGCAGCCTCCTCGGACGTCTTTGAAATGCCAACACGTGAGCAGCAGGTGTTCCATACTAGACTAGAAGCTTGTATTGTCACTGCCGGTGATCGTTTTGAACACAACCTGTGATGGCCAATTGTCTCGTTGCTGGTCAGAATGCCCGTAAGTAGTGTATGCACTTGTATTCTTCTTTAGTGTGTGCTACCACAGATATTGTCTGTGTGGGAACTTTTCAAAATACGGTATCTCGTAAATGATTCGCACTAGAAACCTGCAACCAACACCCTGACATTCTAATTTACCCTACTTTTAGTTTGTTTATGTCAATAGGAATTGTTCCATTGAAAAAAGCATATGTTTTCATAAGAATTCACTTTCTAAGAATTATTAAAATATCTTAATTTGCTAACAATACGAACCCCTGCCTACCAATCCATTCTGTGAAAACCGCACATCAATAGCAATAGTTTTAGGTTATTCACCTTCTTTATTTCCACGGTTTATAATAGAAGGGAAGATCAAGGTTAAGAGAATAAAAGGTCGATGAAGCATATCTTCGTTAGAAAACATTAAGCAGTGCACAGATTTACCAAGTTCAGATCAACAACTACATACTGGTTCATGGAATAAAGACGCGTTGTGTGGTCACGAAATCTATTACTGGATAGATTGAAGAAGAAGTTCCACTCTTGTCTGTTGCTCATTATCACTAACCTGTGCCTCAGTATCGCCGACAGAACTGTTTGCGTTATATTGTTAACGGAGCATGCCTACAAGCATTCGTAGATATGTCCTTGCACCAAACGATGTAGGCCACTACCAACCTTGCTGTACAGCAAAGGCAGTTATTGATTAAAAACTGCATTATCATTACTTTTCCTATATTGCTGCTGAATCATTTTTTTGTTTTGTTTTGGCTGAACCCTCTGCTTTTCACATACGGTACGGAATTTTTACAAATTCATCAACTTCAGATGTGCTCTCGACAGCTAATACGATGCTACTCGCTAAGATAAGTTTAAGCGTAGAAGCACAGAAAGAGAATCTTAAAACATGTCAAGTTGTCTACATTTATCACTTTAAAAAATGAAAATTTAGTAAAATTAATACAAACGGTTTCAATATGAGAGATGAAACGGATGCTTCATTAGCAGATTCTCAACTATGGGTTGAATTTAGCTAGGTTTAACCTTAAATCTCCTTGCTCAGTGATTTTAAATTTTTTTAAGAAGATTGATAGCTGTGCATGAATGCCAGATGTGTCTCTCTGAAGCCAGAATTGGTGATATTCCTCTCTAAACTTTACCTTAGGTTCTTCATTAATGCTTGTTCCGATCAGTTCTTGCAGTAAGACATCCGTTTCTTCAGTATCATCATATATATTGATAATCCATTATCGTATTTCCACATACCTAGTATTAAAGCTTGTGTGACGGATATTGAAATGTTGAACGTAAGCTGAAATGTCATCGTCCTGACAGTTCGTCTGTGACACAGTAAGAAACTGGGGAAATTCGCACGGTCCATTGTTTTCCTTCATTAACGTAATTCTGGCAAGGTAAGCTGAAATTATGTGCTTTATTTTTATCAGATTTAAAATGTCGACGAGTAACTGCAAGTGAACCTTACTAGAGTTAACAAACAAATTTTTTAAATAAGCATTGTCTGGATTCCGCTTGCTACATATTCCTTTAAAGTAGGATCTTTAGTTTCTAAAAAATATAAAACAGTCTCAAAAAGTGAGAAAAATCTATTCAGACGTAATTCTTTCGACAGCTAGAATACTTCAGTGTGAAGGAGTGAACGATAAAAGTTCTCGTCGTTTTCTTCCCATAACTGCGCAAACAATCTAGAATTCAATGCATTACTTCGAATTTTGTTTACTGTGTTAATTACAAATTAAAAAGATTGATACAATCTTTTGCGTGGATTTTTTGTATCTGAATGGTATCGATCGATGATGCAGTGGGCTGCAAACAACCTCGATACTTTTCGTTTTAAATCCACACACATTATAAAATGTATGTATGTATGAGTGTACATAAGTTCCATATCGCCTCCTAAGGTACTGGAGTACTTTCAACCAAACTTGTTATGCGTGTGACTTACTGCCTGGGAATAATCGCTATGTGGGTAAGAAGGGTGGGGGGTGCTGGTGAAAAAGCATTGTAGTGCCTGACACATAAACAGCCACACTTGAGTCATCCAGTATTTGAGAATGAGTGCACATAGTTTATACAACGTTTATTCACAATTTAAAACCCTTACGAAAATTTTTCTGTGACAACCCCCATAAAATATGTAAGGGAAAAAGTTTATCATCTACTAAATTTTTGCTGTTCAAGTAGTGAAAATGCCGTATGATGCATGACATTTTAATTTATTAAGGAAAAGATAGATTGCTACTCATTGTAAAGATTACGAATTGAGTTGCAGACAGGCACAATGAAAAGACACTTACACATTGGTTTTCAGCTAAAGCCTTCTTCAGAAAAGGAAACACACACACATTCATTCACACATGCAGTTATCCTCATGCACACATGAAAGCCATCTCCCGTAGCTCATACCGGAATGCAACTGTAGCATAGAATGGAAGCAGCAATATGGAGGGGGTAGTGAATGGGAAGGGATAGGATGGTATTGGCAGGGGAGGGGGGGGGGGGGGGGGAAGGAGAAGATCGTGGTCTGGCGGAGCATGCAGGGGCTAGACTGCCAACAGGTACAGTGTTGGAAGGCTCTGGGGCAGGAACGTAGGGAGGGGTGGAGGGAGAAATGGGGAGCGTAAAAGGAGAGGAGCAGTGAAGGGGAAAAATGCGTGGGTGCATTGGAAGAGGGCAGCACACACAGTGGGTGAGGGAACAAGACTATGGAGGAGGTGATAGGACGGAGGAGGTGGAAACTGTTGGGTGGAGATTGTGGAGACAGTAGGTTACCATTGGTTGAGGAGCAATAGTTTTTGGAGTGGAGAATGTGTTGTAGTGTTCAGAAAAACTGGTGGTGGATGGGAGGGTCCAGATGGCTCGTGTAGTGAGCAGTTGTTGAAATGAAGTGTGTTACGTCCTGTTGCATGTTGTGCCACAGGATGGTCTACTTTTCTCTTGGCCACAGTTTGGCGGTTTATGTGTAATACACCACAAATATTTTTTTCCCGCTGACGTGGACCACTTGCAGATTGAAGTTGATCCCTGGGCGTCGATATAGATCACTTTCGGAATCACTGACGTAGAAAAATATCCTGCCAAGGACCCAGGTTCCCGACGGATATTTTCTCGTTTGGGAAGATTCAATAGTCATACAACTTGCACAGACGAAGCTGCCAAAGATACTGTTCTCGCTTCTGCTGCATTGAATCCACAAGTGAGCACACAATAGCTTGAACAGGAAATTGGCACTCCTAGAACCAGTATACAACACATTCTAACACGTCATCAGTTCCATCCTTATCATGTACGCTTACACCAGGAATTGCATGGTAACGATTTCCAGAATCGTGTAAGTTTTGTCAGTGGTCGCAGTAGCAAATCCTCGCCAATCAGAACGTTTTTCTCCGATATTCTTTTTTAACAATAACAGTGCCTTCACAAACAAAGGGTACATAAATACAAAGAACATGCATTAGTGGTTCAGTAAAAACCCACAATGCCTTGTTAGACGAATTAAAAATTAGCGTCAATAGAGAGTTAGTGTCTAATGTAGGATACTTGATGCTGCAATTATTGGCCCTTGCATCTGTGATAACCTAAATGGCAGGGCATATGCCAACTACATTGTCTTCTATATGAAGTGCCACTAACAACCAGAATGTTTATATTCTGTTAACAGTATAGATGTCTCACACATAACGGTTTTCATGTACATCGTATTCTGAACCTTTTGGATGGATTGGTCATGGAGGAAAAGTAGATTGGTCTGCTCGATCTCCTAATTTAAGTACTCTGAACTTTTTTTCTTTGGGGTAGCTGAAAAAAGACTTCGTCTATAGCGATATTCCAACAACTCCAGAGAATATGCAGAAACGTATTGTGATTGCTTGTAATTTACTTAATTAGACAATACTGGAAACAGCAATGCAGTTTTTTTAATCTAATGCACGGCCCATCATATCACTATGCATGGTCACCACTTTGAGCACCTTTGATTGTTCTACCCCTTTTCGTGCCCACAGTGGATTTCAATACTATTAAGTGGTATTAAAGATCCAAATTCCTTTTTCTCATTAAGTTGAATGTTGTGTTTCGTGACCGCATAATACGTTTTTGAACAGGTCTTAAAGAGAGGAACTGGATTACCAAATTAAAAACATAGGATGAAGCATAAAAAAGTAGGACTATTGTTCCTACTCTACCTGACGAAAAAAGTGAAGGGGACGAAAAAACGAAATAAAACTTCTTGGGTTGAAAGGTTATGTGATGTTATTTCAGTGATTACGAAATAAAGACAAATTTACAAAAACCTGGCAGTATGAGTCCACTTATCAAAATGAGGTAGCATTCCCTCCAGCCTGGATGCATGCAATAGTATGGCCAGGAAAAGTGTCACAAACCATTTCATCCACTCTTCAGACAAACTGGCCCACAACTGTTGTAGCTAGTCCTTTATATCCTGGATACTGGCACTGAGGTGGAACGGATGTCTGAAGTGGTCTCATAAGTGTTCTAGGTCTAGGAATCTTTCTGGCCACAGGAGTACCTCATCATGCTTCCGCACCAAGGCACCAGTCCAGACTGCCTTTTGTGTTGTGATGTTAATGGTTGGCTACACATGGGACAGTGAGTTCCTAATCAGGCTGTTTGTAGTCTCCAACAAATGTTGTGGGATGGCTCAGTATGTTGTAGGGAGTCTGCTACTTGTTCTCAGGTGACAGGCCCGTATGTGGTGGGGTTATAATGGGCTTGGTGCTCAATACTGCGATCCTCCCTTGTTGTGATCAGCTGAAACTGACTGGAATCTTGATGATGAGTATCCGTGCACTCACTTTCCAAACGATCCAATATTGGTCCACTGTCACATCCGAAAACCCCACATATATGGATAGTGCACGATTCGACCAGCCAGTCAAATGGAGACCATTAATGAGTCCCCTTTCAAACTACATCAGGTGCTGATAATACTGTTACACGCTAGTACACAGTATCTCAAGTTCCTTCGCAACGATCACTCAACATCTGGAACACAGACATCTGACCATGTCTTTTGGATGTTTCACTTTTTATGCTAGTGTATCTTAAAGGACATAGCTACAAGAAAGACAGTCACGTAGATTAATATCCCCCTGGTAGCTAAACAAGATTTGTTTGATGTATTTTTTATTTTCTTCTGGATAAAATGTTGTATTGGGTGGTCAAGCAAATGGAACACACTATGCATTTGGAAGTATACATAATAATACCAAGCAAAGCTCATACAATTTTAATTTTCCTTTCACAGAAATGAATGAAAAGGTAAACCCATTGGCAACGAATGTATTCATTGTTCTAAGAGCTGCTCTAAGAGAGAAATAATACCTAATTTTTAAACATAGAGCGATGAAATTGTTCTTGGATGACTGTATTTTCATATTCTGTTAAGATATGTACAACATTTAATGAAGCACGAATAGTACTTTGGAGAAGGTACTAATTTTAACAAATTTCTCGTTTTATTAATATGTCAGTATTAACAGTTTTTTGCTCTTGATGGTCATGTCTTCAGTGACCATTTTTGGTGTGATGCTACTGTATCCTGTGAGTAATGCGTTTGCTGGAAAACTAGAAAGATCCACCTGAACGTACATGATCGTGAAACAGCAGCCAATCGATTTCAGGCAAGTGTGTGACCAACTATGTGACCAGATTGGGAGTGAGAAAACAGTGTGATTTATTTACGCTGACGGCTCAAAGACCACAGGTATTTGGAGTGCCTATATTGTTGGCGACACCCCCAATAGATTTCAGTTTCCCGACCAGTGTTTGGTTTTACTGTGGAGCTTTACGCTGTTCCCCAGGCTGTCCAATACATCCGTCGCCGTAATCGGCTACAGTGTATTATATGCTCGGATCCGCTGAGCTCTCTCCTCAACCTACAAGCTCTTTATCCCTTCCACCCTCTGGTCCACTGGACTCAGGACTGCTTCCACTTGCTCCACTTGGGGGGCGTCTCTGTGGCATTCCTCTGGATCCCAGGGCACATTGGTATCCGCAGAAGTTCTCTTTGCCGATCTACAGAGCGTTTTATGTCGTCGTGTTGCACTTTTATGGCACACACATTGGTCTACACTTCCCGTTAAGAAACTACGTAAAACCTCTTCCCTGTGCTTGGACCTCTTCCTCCCGACCTCGTCGTCGAGAGTAGGTAATTTTAACTAGACTCCGGAGAGGGCGCTGTCTTTTTAGCCATCGACATGTTTTAAGTGGCGATCGTCCCCCTGTTTGTCCCCACTGCTCTCACCTGTGGACGATGAGACACATTTTACTTCAGTGCCCCTATTTTAATCCGCTACGCGCCCGTTTAAAGCTGTCACCTGATATATCTTATCTTTTAGCAGATGACACGCGCTCAGCCGATCGCGTCCTTGAGTTTATCAGTGTCAGTGAGATGACATCGGTCATATGAAGCTCTTTTTTGGAGCAAAAAACCCCTCCTCCCCCCCCCCCCCCTTCAATAGTAGTTCTCTAAACTTAACTTTCCTCCCGTTCTCAGTTTCCCTCCCCCCTTGAGTTTTGCTCCCACTGCTGCTGATTTAACATTCGGTTTTTTTACCATTCCCTAAGCCACAGAATGGGCGCTTATTATGGTAGCAGTTTTGCGCCCTAAAACCATAATTAAAGAAAAGTGTGATCACACGGATGAAGGATGCTGTCTAACTATTGATCGCCATCTTGCTTGTCATGGATGGGCACGGTTAAAGACTGCAAACAAAGAGGAAGAGCACACGTTAGTTTAGACCACTGGTACCCAAACATAGGTCCAGGTTTCGGTTCTGAAGGGTCACAGTACCTTACTGCCCCTCTCCCCCACGCCTCCCTTCCCTCCTCCACCAGAATATACACAGATCAGGCAAAACATTATGAGGACTGCCCACCGCGACGTTGGATGCCGCCTGGTGGCGTTGCAGGTCCATGACACAGTAACGAAAGTATATAAGTGGACCAGACATGGACAGGGGATTATCCTAGCAAAGATAAGGGCTGCAAATGGAGAAATCCATTGAGACAAGTGGATCTGACAAAGGGCAGATTATTATTACACATAACTTGTGAACGAGTATCTCGAAAACGGCGAAGCAGATGGAATGTTGAAGGGCTACTGTCGTGATGACCTATGGAAAGACGTTCGGACAGTGAAACTATCATTAGGCGCTAAGTGGTAGGACGTCCACGACTCGTCACAGAACGTGGGGTTCGGAGGCTCGCCTGCTCTGCAAAGTAGGATAGATCGTGATCTTTGACAATTCTTCCGGAAGAACAAAATGCTGGTGCACGCATAAGTGTTTCGGAGCATGCCATTCATCATACATTGATGAACTTGGACCTCAGCACAGATCACCCCTACATGTTCGCATGTTGACTCAATGACATCGTCAGTTACGATTGCAATGGGAGCGGGACCATCAAGCTTCGACCGTTGATCAATAGACACTTGTCGACTGTTCGGGCGAATCGCATTTTTTCTACATTAGGCCGCTGGTCGTCTCTACAAACGCCGTCATCGAGGTGAATGGTGGCTCAAAACGTGCTGAGCGCCACGGACGCAGCCTGGTGGGAGCAATATTATGCTACGGGAGACATTCTCCTGCGCTTGCATAGGACCGATGGTAGTAATTGGAGACAAGCGCCTTCATCCCTTCGTGCTTCATGTCTTCCCCGACTGCGATGTCATCTTTCAGCAGTGTAATTGTCCATGTCTCGGAATCAGAACTATGCTACAGGGGTTTGAGGAGCGTTATAGTGAACTCACACTGATGTCTAGGCGACCAAATTTGACTGATGTAAATCCTATGGAACCAATCTGTGTCACTATCTGGCACCATCACCAAGTACGCAACTCAATGACCCGTTATTTACGCGAATTACATGACTTGTGCGTATACGTCTAATACCACATACGTCCACCAACCTGGTAACAAACTGTCTGACCCCCAATACTCGGAATCAGTGATTTGTTTCGTTGCAATGACGAGGAAATAAGCTATTGAGCAGGTGGTCATAATGTTTTGGTTCATCAATGTAGCTTGCTGTCACCTCACCTTTACTCGACACAGATGCAGGGAATTTTAATAGTAAAGCAATGAAATGTTTAATAAAATAATAGTATTTATTATATAAGCGCTTAGAACAACGTTGTAGCATAAACTCCAAGAAATTACAGTTTACAGTAATACATCACATGAGCAGCTTTCTCAGAAAAGTTGACAAGTGTATTTTTCATGTGATGATAATAGGTATAATATTACCTTTAACATAATAATTTATACAATATAAAATCGATCTGTATACTCAAAATTACCAGTAGCCTATTTCATGTATCGTGCGAAAGTTTGTCTTTTCTTTTTTCCTATACCAAACATCCTGTGAATCACCAGTTCTATATACAGACTTACGATCCATGTCGTATTTGCGATTTGCAGCAGTTAATATCAGTCTCTGAATGGCTTAAATACGTATTTTCTGAAGGAAGTCAGTTCACAAGAACATATACTTGGGCTAGCCTTCAGGAAAGCAAATGAAAAGTATCCTGTGTTAAATATTGTTTACAATTTCCTTCTATCCATTGCGAATGGCTAACTGCAACAGTGCTTTAAACTGACGGTTTTTTTGTATGTATGATATTCAATTATTCACTTCTTGAATTTGACATGATTTATTGTACTATTAACTAGTTTTGAAGCCATGGCAGACTCATCATCAGATGGAGGTGTTACAGGAACATTACTTTCTGGACCATGTGCAGTTGCACACAATAGCCCTTGTTTGCCACTTGGTATCTGTGACTAATTCATTTCGATAATGTAAATTGTAGCCAGCTGTTTCATATACACAGTATTTAGGTGCACTTGGTTTGACAGTAAACAAACACCGAACATAAAAATAAAAAGTACCCAGACGTTGACTATGGATATTCAGACACAGTCCCTTTGACTGTTCAGAGATGTCACTAAACCCACGCAGAGATGTAAACAACCATGCATCAGAACTGCCTGTTAGATGAAAGGGGTCCGACAACCGATCAGTTCCAGTCTTTCCACGAGGAAGGAGGTACACGGCTCATGTTATCTGTAGTTCAACCATGCCTAGATGGGCAATACTGCGGTTCGACCACGTCCGCAATGTTACTTTGTGCCAGAAAAGGCTATCAACAAGGGATGTGTCCAGGTGTCTCAGAGTGAACCAAAGCAATGTTGCCCCGACATTGAGGAGATACAGAGAGACAGGAACTGTCGATGACATGACTCGCTCACGCCGCCCAAGAGCTACTACAGCAGTGGATGACCGCTACCTACGGATTATGGCTCTGAGGAACCTAGCAGTTAGGCCACTATGTTGAATAATGCTTTTCGTCCAGCCACAGGACGTCGTGTTACGACTCAAACTGTGCGCAATAGGCTGCATGCTGCTCAACTTCACTCCCGACGTCCATGGCAAGGTCCATCTTTGCAACCACGACACCATGCAGCGCAGTACAGATGGGCCCAACAATATGCTGAATGGACCACTCAGGATTGGCATCACGTTCTCGTCACCAATGAGTGTCGCACATGCCTTCAACCAGACAATCGTCAGAGACGTGTTTGGAGGCCACCCGGTCAGGCTAAACGCCTTAGACACATTGTCCAGTGAGTGCAATAAAGTGGAGGTTCCCTGATGCTTTGGGGTGGTATTATGTGGGGAGACGTACGCTGGTGGTCATGGAAGGCGCCGTAACGGCTGTATGATATGTGAATGCCATCCTCAAACTGATAGTGTAACCACATCAGCAGCAACTTGGCGAGGCATTCATCTTCATGGATGACAATTCGCACCCCCATTGTGCACATCTTGTGAACGACTTCCTGCAGGATAATGACATTGCTCGACTAGATTGGCCAGCATGTTCTCCAGACATGAACCCTATCGAACATGCCTAGCATAGATTGAAAAGGGCTGTTTGTGGACGATGTGACCCACCAGCCACTCTGAGGGATCTATGCCAAATTGCCATTGAGGAGTGGGACAATCTGGACCAACAGTGCCTTGATGAACTTGTGGGTAGTATGCCATGACAAACACAGGCATGCATCAATGCGAGAGGATTTGCTACTGGGTATTAGAGCTACTGGCGTGTACAGCAATTTGGACCACCACCTCTGGTGGTCTCTCTGTATGGTGGTACAACCTGCAACGTGTGGTTTTCATGAGCAATAAAAAGGGCAGAAGTGATGTGTATGCTGATCTCTATTCCAGTTTTCTGTACACGTACCAGAACTCTCGGAACAGAGGTGATGCAAACCTTTTTTTTATGTGTGTATACGTATGTATGTATGTATGTATGTATAAACAGCAGGCCTCACAAGTAGCAGCATCATGGGGCTTATGACCTCCTAGTTCCAGCAGGAGCATGTTTCTTTTTCCATCCCCTAGCATACAGGCTGTCCTGCGGGACTGCCATGTTGTGTGGGAACAGCATCAGGTTGCCAATCAACCTGCTTGTCAGGGAAACCTATTTGGTGTACTGAACTGTATTGCAGGAGCTACATGTGCTGATGAGCATGGCTGGGAACAAAATGAGATGGATAAAAGAGGGGATGCACAGAGTTTTTTTTTGTGGGGTTTAAGGGCGCTCAACTGCTGAGGTCATTAGCGCCCAGTCACTGTTGTTAGAGCACATGGAATCTAGTAAAACTCAAGGGGATGGGGGGGGGGGGGACACCAGAAGGACCTGACAAAGATGCAGATAAAATAAGTAAAAAGGTTAGATGTCTTTGGACAAGCCAGTTAAAGTTATAAAACGCAGAATACGAGCAGCTGCTCGAGCGTCATCAGCTAAAACATCTGGTAAAGTAGATGGCAGGGACAGGACAACACGAAATTGACTAAAATGGGGACACGACAATAAAACATGGCGCACTGTTAATGCCTGACCACAAGGGCACTGTGGGGCTGGGTCACCGGAGAGCAGGTAGCGGTGGCTAAACCGGCAATGCCCAATCTGCAACCTGGTCAGAAGGACCTCCTCTCGCCGAGATGGTCGGGAGGAGGTTGTCCAAGCAGTTGGGAGTGGTTTTACTGCCCAGAGCTTGTTTCCTTGAAGGGATGACCAAGCATCCCACCACAACGACACAAGCCTCTTACATACATCCCCACGAACGTCAGATGACGGGACACAATGGGAGGCTGGCCGAGGCAGAAGGACTGCAGCCTTGGCTGCAGCATCCGCAGCCTCATTCCCAGGCACTCCTACATGTCCAGGAACCCACAGAAAGCTGACAGGAGAACCATTAGCAGCGAAAGAATGGAGGGACTGCGGTATCCGTTGAATCAAGGGATGGACCGGATAGGGAGCTCCAAGGCTCTGAAGAGCACTGAGTGAGTCAGAGCAGAGTACATACGATGAATGGCGGTGGCGGTGGGCATACTGAATGGCCTGATGGAGAGCAAAAAGCTCGGCTGTAAAGCTGGAACATTGGTCGAGGAGCCGGTATTTAAAGGTGGCAGCCCCGACGACAAAGGCACAGCCGACACCATCGTCAGTTTTGGAGCCATCGGTGTAAATAAAGGTGTGACCGGCAAGTCGAAAACTAAGTTCGACAAACCGTGAGCAATACACTGCAGCCGGAGTACCCTCCTTCGGTAGTGAGCTGAGGTCGAGATAAATATGAACCGGAGCCTGGAGCCAAGGTGGTGTCGGGCTCTCACCCTATCTGAAGGTGGTAGGGAGGGCAAAATCCAATTGTCAAAGCAGGCGGCGGAAGCGGACTCCGGGGGGCAGCAGGGCAGACACATACAACCCGTACTGACGGTCGAGAGAATCAGCGAAGAAGGACTGGTAAGCGGGGTGGTCGGGCATAGACAACAGCCGGCAGGCATACCGACACAGCAGTACGTCGTGCCGGTAGGTCAATGGTAACTCGGCAGCTTCAGCATAAAGACTCTCGACAGGACTAGTGTAGAAGGCTCCGGTCGCAAGACGTATCCCCCGATGGTGGATGGAGTTGAGCCGGCGTAAGAGGGATGGCCGAGCAGACGAGTAGACGAAGCTCCCATAATCCAGCTTCGATCGGACTATGGACCGATACAAGCGAAGCAGGACAGTGCGATCTGCTCCCCAAGATGAACCGCTAAGAACTCTGAGGACATTAAGGGAACGTGTACAACGGGCCGCCAAATAAGAGACATGTGGAGACCAATACAGTTTCCTGTCCAACGTGAGCCCTAGAAACTTAGTTGTTTCCACGAATGGGAGAACAACCGGACCGAGATGTAAGGATGGCGGAAGGAACGCTTTATATCGCCAAAAGTTGATACAAACCGTCTTCTCTTCAGAGAACCGGAAGCCATTTGCCACGCTCCATGAGTAGAGGCTGTCTAGACAACGCTGAAGGCAGCGCTCCAGGAGGCATGTCCTCTGGGCACTGCAGTAGATCGCGAAGTCATCGACAAAGAGGGAGCCTGAGACATTAGGTAGAATGCAATCCATAATTGGATTGATCGCAATGGCAAAAAGGGCTACGCTCAAGATGGAGCCCTGAGGCACTCCGTTCTCCTGGAGGAAGACGTCGGACAATACGGAACCCACACGTACCCTAAACTTTCGATCCGTTAAAAAGGAATCAATAAAAAGGGGCAGGCGACCACGTAGGCCCCACCTGTGCAGAGTGCAGAGGATACCTCCTCTCCAACAGGTATCATAAGCCTTCTCCAAGTCGAAGAACACGGCTACCGTTTGGCGCCTTCGCAAAAAGTTGTTCATGATGAATGTCGACAAGGTCACAAGGTGGTCAACAGCAGAGCGGCGGCGACGAAAGCCACATTGGACATTAGTAAGTAGCCGTCGAGATTCAAGAATCCAGACTAACCGAGCATTAACCATGCGCTCCATCACCTTACAGACAAAGCTTGTAAGAGAAATGGGGTGGTAACTAGAAGGAAGGTGTCTATCCTTCCCGGGTTTGGGTATAGGAACAACGACGGCGTCACACCAACGCATGGGGACCTGACCTTCGGTCCAGACGCGATTGTAGGTACGAAGAAGGAAGCTTTTGCCCGCTGGAGAAAGGTGTGCCAGCATCTGAACGTGAATGGCATCTGGCCCCGGAGCTGAGGACCGGGACAGTGCAAGCGCACGTTCGAGTTCCCGCATAGTAAGGGGGGCATTATAAGTTTCCAGATTCAGCGAGTGAAAGGAAGGTCGCCGAGCCTCTTCTGCCTCTTTCCTGGGAAGGAAGGCAGGGTGGTAATGGGCGGAGCTTGAAACCTCCGCGAAAAAGCGGCCAAAGGCGTTGGAGACAGCCACAGGATCAACAAGGACCTCATTACCTGAGGTCAGGCCAGGTACCGAGGAGTGGGCCTTAATGCCCGACAGCTGGCGCAGGCCACCCCAAACGACGGAAGAGGGAGTAAAACTGTTAAAGGAGCTGGTGAAAGAGGCCCAACAACCTTTTTTGCTATCTTTGATGACTCTACGGCATTGCGCTCGGAGTCGTTTGTATTCAATACAATTCGCCAACGTAGGATGGCGGCGAAAGGTGCGTAAAGCACGTCGTCGAGCACGGATAGCGTTCCTACAAGCCTCGTTCCACCAGGGGACGGAAACGCGACGTGAAGAAGAAGTAGTACGAGGAATGGAACGTTCGGCAGCATTGATGATAACAGCCGTGAGGTATTCGACCTGACTGTCACAACTGAGAAGAAAACAGTGGTCCGGAAAGGTCGCCAGGGAGGAGTAAAGTCCCCAGTCAGCTTTCGGTATGTTCCAGCTCGAAGGACGTGGGGATGGGGTGTGGTGCAGGAGACGAACGACACAGGGGAAGTGGTCGCTTGAATAGGTGTCAGAAAGGACATACCACTCGAACCGACGGGCAAGAGTGGTAGAACAGATCGAGAGGTCCAAGTGGGAGTAGGTATGAGTAGAGTCCGAGAGGAAAGTGGGGGCGCCGGTATTGAGGCAGACAAGATTGAGATGGTTGAAGACATTCGCCAAGAGTGAGCCCCTTTGACAGGATGCAGGAGAGCCCCAAAGGGGATGATGGGCATTGAAGTCGCCAAACAATAAAAACGGCGGGGGAAGCTGAACGATCAGGTGCATCATGTCAGCCTGACTAACAGCAGATGACGGTGGAGTGTAGATGGTACAAACTGAAAAAGTAAAAGCAGAAAGACTAATGCGGACAGCTATTGCTTGGAGTGGGGTGGTCAATGGGATGGGATGGTAATAGACATCGTCCTAAACGAGCAACATTACCCCACCATGAGCTGGGATACCGTCCACAGGGGTGAGGTCATACCGCTCCGAGGTATAGTGGGTAAAGGCAATACGGTCAGTCGGGCGCAACTTGGTTTCCTGGAGACCAAGGATGAGCGGACAGTGCAGGCGGAGGAGCAGTTGTAATTCCTCCCGATTAGATCGAATACCTCTTATAAACAACGCCATCGCTAGTCAAAAAGTGGGGGGAATGAGAAGGGGGAAGAGCTGGTCACCTCGACAGCCGCGGAGGGCCAGGTTGCGAGGGAACAACGCTACAACCGACGGGAGGCGGATCCTGTTCCATCGACTCGTCGCCAGCAGCGGCCGCTGTCCCTGGTTGTGTAGGAGGGGCAGCATCATTTGCCGATGAGAGGCCAGCTGAGCGCCTGGCAGCAGAGCGTCCCGGCGAAACTGAGTACGGCCGGGAGCAGCAACTCACGGATGGAGCGTCAGACGAAACGCGCTGGGGTGGAGAGGGGGATAGAGACTTCTTCTTTGAGGCCTTCTTGGAAAGCCGAGGAGGCACAGGGATGGTGGGCTGGACCCGAAGAAGGTCCTCACGCGCGGGGTCCATTTTGGAACGCCGGACCTCGGAAGCTGGGGTCCGGAACGTTTCCCCGATGGACGCCTGAGAAGAGGATCGCTTCTCAGGTGGCGGGGGGGAGAGAAGGAGGAGGAAGGGTGGCCCCTGGGGCAGAGGGGGCGGGGGCCACGGGGGAGGAGGATTTGGAAGGGAGGGATTTGGGAGGCGGAGGCAGAGCCCCCTGATGGGTGGAGGAGGCGGAGGGGGGACAGGATAGGGGTGAGGATACCGCGGAATGAGTGGACACAACTGAGGCAAACGAAGTGGTCAACGGCACAGGTTGGAGGCGGTCATACTTCTTCCTGGCCTCAGAATAAGAGAGCCGATCCAAAGTTTTGAGTTCTTGTATCTTCTTCTCCTTCTGATATGCGGGGCAGTCTGAGGATCTAGGCGAGTGGAGGCCAGGGCAATTAATGCACCGAGGTGGTGGGGTGCATGTATGTTCCTCACGAAGAGGACGTCCGCAATCGCCACAAAGGGGCTCAGCCTCACACCGTGACGACATGTGCCCAAAGCGCAAACACCGAAAACAGCGCATAGGAGGCCGGACGTAAGGTCGCACGTCGCACCGGTAGCACATCACCTTTACCTTCTCCGGGAGAACGTCCCCCTCGAAGGCGAGGATAAATGCCCCGGTGTTGATGCGACGGTCTTTGGGGCCGCGCTGGACTCGTCGGACGAAATGCATGCCTCGGCGCTCCAGGTTGGCCCTGAGCTCCTCATCAGATTGTAGCAGGAGGTCACGATGAAAAATAATCCCCTGCGTCCTATTTAGTGCCAGATGCGGGACAATGGACACTGGGATGTCCCCTAGGCGGTCGCACGCCTGGAGCGTTGCCGACTGTGTGTCGGAGGTGGTCTTGAGAAGAACGAACACTGAACGCATCTTGCTGAGAGCCTCAATTTCCCCGAAGATGTCCTCAATGTGCTGAACAAAGAACATGGGCTTGGAGGTGGCGAACGTCCCCCCATCGGTTCGAGAACAGACCAAATAGCGGGGGAAGTACTTCGCCCCAAGCCGGCGGGCCTGTCCCTCCTCCCAGGGAGTGGCCAAGGGGGAAAGGGCAGGAGAACCAGAACTAGAAACGGTACCTTTTCTTTTGAAAGACTCGGCCGCAGAGTGACCTGATACGTGTTGACGTTTCATCTGCGTAACGTCCGCAACGATACCACCCACTCCGATCAGGGGCTCTCCCCAAGGGCGCCACCCAGCCTCAGCAAGGGCCACCTGGCAGGATGACCGTTGCCGGGAGTCCTGATGCCCCAAGGAGACGGGCATCTACTCCTTGGCCGACATGGGGAGGGTGCAGCTCAGGTATCAGCAGTACGATCCCTGTGTTGTCAGGGGGCTACAACCTAGAGGGTACATGACGACCCCACCACAATGGGCTGGCTACCGTGCTGGATTTCTGGTGCCATGGAAAGTCCATCATGATCGCTGGTGCAGATGGGGACGCACTATGGGCGTAACTTGTACAACCCATCAGGCGTTTAGGCCCAATTTGAGGAATAGCGGGCATGGTTACAACGCTGGTATAATGCTGAGTGCCAAGGTCTTAGTGCACTTAGGACCAGTGGTACACCACGTAAGGTGTCCTTCCCCAAAAGGCTCGTACTTCTGTAGAATTTTGAAAAATGGAGGTCAAACCCCAAGGGGGACCATCACATGGAAGGCCGAAACGGTTGAAACTCCTTTTAGTCGCCTCTTACGACAGGCAGGAATACCTCGGGCCTATTCTTACCCCGGACCCGCAGGGGGTGGGATGCACAGAGTGAGGGGTAGAGGGAAATTAACAGAGAGATGGGAGAAGAGGGAGATACATCAGGCAGGTGGAAGGTGTACAGGGGAAGTAGTTAGGTGAAAAATGAAGAATGGGAGGTGGAGATGGAAATGGTGAGGAGAATTTGGTCAGAGGGAGAGGGAAGAATATATGGTCACAGAAAGAGGATGGGAGAATGGATAAAAATGACATGAAGAGACAGAGAGAGTGGTGTGGAGGAGATTGACTGATGGAAGTGAGAGGATGAGGTGGACAGACAGAGGGAGAAAGAGGTGGACACAGAGAGGGTGAGGAGGAGGTGTATTGAATACACATGTCGAATACATATATGGAGAAAGCCACAGGGAAAAGGGTAATAGTACAATAAATCGTAGTGAAGTGAGACAGTTATCAGCCCCGTACTAGGCGTGATCTATTGGAAGTGGCATGCCATCGCCTCCATTCGACCTTTGAATTGACTTACACAGCTCGTTATAGGAGGCCTTACAGTTTAACTTGAGCTCTGAACCACATTTTCACATTTACAAACATTGTTAGAGTTGACAGAAGTGATAAGGGACAGGAATAAATATAATAAGGCTAGTTTAGAATTGACCAGAACTTTAGTTATAAAAGGCTAGAATAATATACAATCAAAAACCTTTAAAAATGCTATAAATTAGTAATGAAAGTGTAGAGCCAGTTGATGGAGTCTGAATGTCTGGCACTTGAAGGCAATAACTGGATTAACAGCATACGAGAGAAATAGAAGAGTAAAAAAATAACTGGGAAAGTACCTGGTAAAATAAATAGTTTTATCAGAACAATGATTCCCATGTGTCAAAAAATTTGAAGTTTACAATCAGTATTTATGACCACCTCTGAACTACAATCTTGAGAGATGGGCTTTTAACGCGAAAAACAGTCAAAAACCGGGGGTTGCTCAGACAGTAATGGAGAAACGCTAGTTGAGAATTACTAGAAGGTTGGTTGGTTGGTTGGTTTGGGGAAGGAGACCAGACAGCGTGGTCATCGGTCTCATCGGATTAGGGAAGGATGGGGAAGGAAGTCGGCCGTGCCCTTTCAGAGGAACCATCCCGGCATTTGCCTGGAGTGATTTAGGGAAGTCACGGAAAACCTAAATCAGGATGGCCGGACGCGGGATTGAACCGTCGTCCTTCCGAATGCGAGTCCAGTGTCTAACCACTGCGCCCCCTCGCTCGGTACTAGAAGGCAAAGGAAAACAAATAAATGGATCGGGAGACAAACCTGCGTAAGACATAATTACGACTGTATGGTAATATACGAAGATGTGTTTTACATTCGAATACCTCATTAACCATAATTTCTGTATTTGAGTGTAAACACCTTGGATGCTGTGAGTTTACGTTTCGTCCACAATTTATACCGTTTTAAGCGCAATTAGCGTGTCATTACGGGAAAATGGTACTCCACATTACTACTTTGGAGTCAAATATGCTTTACCATTTGAATACTCAATCTATGTGGAACCCAACACTGGATGTGTAAAGAGAAAACTGAATGTAACCACGTGAAGATCGGCATAGGTCCGAAACGGGTTGTGTTTTAAATAAACTACCTTCAATTTGATTGATAGCGGATTATCTTCAGCATTGCCCTTCAAAGGAACAGTCACGGTGTTCAAAAGCAGCCATCAGTGGTAAAATTAAATTGGTCCTATTAAGTGCTTCCATTATTTGTTGAAGATCATCTAAACTAGAGGCGTTCAAGAGTATCTATCAGTGGTAAAATTAAATTCGCCCTATTATGTGCTTCCATAATTTGTTCAAGTTCATCTACACTAGAGGCAAACGGAGAAATGTCATCCGAAAAATATAAGTGTTTTAAATATGCCCCATTCACATGAATTCCCTCTTTTCTTTCTACATCTAAATCTACGTGAATACTCTACTATTCACAGTAAAGTGCCTGGCAGAGGGTTCAATGAACCACCTTCAAGCTTTCTCTCTCTACCGTTCCACTCTAGAACGACGACCGGGAAAAACGAGCACTTACATTTTTATGTGCGAGCCTGATTTCTCTTATTTTATCGCGATGATCATTTCTCCTTATATAGGTGGGTGCCAACAAAATGTTTTCGCAATCAGAGGAGAAAACTGGTGATTGCAATTTCATGAGAAGACCCCGTTGCAACGAAAAACGCCTTTGTTTTAATGATTTCCACTCCAATTCACGTATCATGTCTGTGGCACTATCTCCCCTATTTCGCGATAATACAAAGCGAGCTGCACTTCTTTGTGCTTTTTCGATGTTATCCGTCAGTCCCATCTGATGTGGATCCCACACCGCACAGCAATACTCCAGAGTACGGCCGATAAGAGTGGTGTAAGCAGTCTCTTTAGTAGACCTGTTGCACCCTAAATGTTCTACCATTGAATCGCAGTCTTTGGTTGGCTCTATCCACCACATTATCTATGTGATCGTTCCAATTTAGGGTATTTGTAATTGTAATCCCTAAGTATTTAGTTGAATTTACAGCTTTCAGATTTGTGTGACTTATCGCGTAATCGAAATTTAGCGGATTTCTTTTAGTACTCATATGAATAACTTTACACTCTTCTTTATTCAGCGTCAGTTATCACTTTTCGCACCATACAGATATCCAAACAATTTTTCAACTCGTTTTGGTCATCTGATGACTTTACAAGGCGGTAAATGACAGAATCATCTGCAAACAATCTAAGACGGCTACTAAGATTGTCTCCTATGTCGTTAATATAAATCAGGACTTGAAAACTTTCACCGTAATTGATGACAATAGATTTGGTTATATGGATTCTCCTTATCTTGACTCCTCTTTCATTTATGAATTTATAACGATCCTGCCGAAGTCCAATGGACAATGTAGCTCTGGTGCAAATAATCTTCATAACGATCCTGTTGAAGTCTAATGGACGCTGTTGCTCTGGTACAAATAATCTTCAAGAGGGGACCATGTGAGTTTTATGCTCAGACTTCGACTAAAAAAAATGTGCAGTAGGTTCGTCGCAATATTTTAGCCAGATAAAAGGATTGACAACTGGGTCTAGATGTGAAGTTTATGTATCTCTCAAATTTAAATAGCTTTTGACCATGAATAATACATTAGAAATGGGAGCAATCAATACGGTGAAATACCTGCCAGTACCAGTGTACATACAAGCATGTAAAATGGAACAATTATGTATTCCTGCCAATTTGAAGCGAAATAGTCACATTAATAGGAAAGATTATGGGAAGCTGCAATATGTCTGTGGTTGGTAGATTAGTTCTGAAATACTACACGAGAATATGAAATCCACATAAGAATGAACGAAGAGTAAATGCTGAACATGCCTTAAGAATGACAACAAGCGTGATCAGAGATGGGACAGGAGTTTGTCACATAAATGCTATAAAATTAAAGCAAACAGAGAACTGATTTTCGATCAAGAAGGTAAAAAAATCACGTATTTATATACATTTCAGTTCCACAGCGATCTTGGAGATAATTAACACCCGCAAAGAGACTTACAAGCAATTATTCTCTACATATGTCAAAGTGATGCAACGAGGAGAAATCTTGATACTCAGTTCAACAAAAAGTATCATTTGTGACATAGTTTACAGTGAGTTATAGAGTACATTTGCAAATTTAAAGACTGTAATTGTTTGTGGAACTGGTCACTCGAAATTCGTTCATTTATGTTGCAGCCATGTTGTTATCTTGACCGAGCATAGATATTTTCTCAGCAAAACGTGATGGGACCACGAAGCTAATGAACTGACCTGCTAACTGTTTTAAGCAAGACTATTCAGCGAGGAAAATGTGTGCATTTGCAGGTGATCGTCACCGAATGTATAATCATGTATGTAGTTTCACACTGCTGTGAAATAAAAGTGATCGGCTGTTAACAGAAGAATGTATCTTTATTAATTACCCTACTGTTTCGTTTACGTTTAGACTTCCTAGTCTTTAGTTTATATTTATTTATACAATGTAATCTAGCTTATTAAAATCAATGACTTTTCTTGGGGATTTTTGCTAGTATTTCAGATACTTCTTTAGTCTTTATCCCAGCACATTATCTGAGCTACTGTAATGAACCTGGCTGTCCCCTCTTATACTAATTCCCGAAAACCATTTGTAATTGAGACACCAGTCGTAGACCACACCATACAACTGTTTGTGGTTCTCCATATTTTCTGCATTTGGGTCACCAGCTTTACTTAACGTTTAAACCTCGATGTGACGTGGGCTATTAATCTACAAGATTTTCTAAGGCGTTGGACTACATCAGTCAAGATGGTTCATTTCTTGGACCATATGTGTATTGAAGAGCCAAAGAAACTGTTACACCTGACTAATATCGTGTAGAGCTCCCGCGAGCAAGCAGAAGTGCCGCAACACGACATGGCATGGACTCTACTCACGTCTGAAGTAGTGCTGGAGCGAATTGACACCATGAATCCTGCAGGGCTATCCATAAATCCGTAAGAGTACGAGGGGATGGAGACCTCTTCTGAGCAGCACGTTGCAAGGCATCCCAGATATGCTCGATAATATTCATGTCTGGGGAGTTTGGTGGCTAGCGGAAGAGTTTAAAATCAGAAGAGTGTCCCTGGAGCCACTCTACAGCATATCTGGACGTGTGGGTGTCGTATTGCCCTGCTGGAATTGGAAAAGTCCGTCGGAATGGATGTGAATGGATTCAGATGATCGGACAGGATGCTTTCGTACGTGTTACCTGTCACAGTTGCATCTAGCGGTATCAGGGGTGCCATATCACTCCAACTGCACACGCCCCACACCGTTACATAGCCCTCATCAGCTTGGACAGTCCCCTGCTGACATGCAGTGTCCATGGATTCATGAGGTTGTCTCCTTACGTAGCCTCCACCAGCTTGAACAGTCCCCTGCTGACATGCAGGGTCCATGGATTCATGAGGTTATCTCCATAACCGTACCGTCCATCCGTGCTGATATAATTTGAAACGAGACTCGTCCGACCAGGCAACATGTTTGCAGTCGTCAACAATCCAATGTCGGTGTCATCTAGGGTACACGAGTGGGCCTTCGGCTCCGAAAGCTCATATCGACGATGTTTCGTTGAATGATTCATACGCTGACACTTGTTGATATCCCAGCATTGAAGTCTGCAGCAATCTTCAGTCTTCGTTGGTTCCGTTCTTGCAGGATCTTTTTCTGGCCGCAGCGATGTCGGAGATTTGATGTTTTACCAGATTCCTGATACTCACGGTGCACTCGTGAAAAGGTCGTACAGTAAAACCCCACTTCATCTCTAGCTCGGAGATGCTGTGTCCCATCGCTCGTGCGCCGACTATAACACCACGTTCAGGCTCACTTAAATCTTGATAACCGGTCATTGTAGCAGCAGTCACCGATCTAACAACTGCGCCAGACACTTGTCTTACCTAGGTTTTGCCGACCGCGGCGCCGTATCCTGCCCGTTTACATATCTCTGTATTTGAATACTCATGCCTTTACCAGTCTCTTTGGCGCTTCAGTGTAGAAGTCGGCCCTCGATCTGCGTACAACGCAAGTGGTGTGCTCCCTGAGGTGGAGGTGGTGTTTCGATGTATAATTCTGCAGTGAGTGAATCTCCCTTCAGGGTGTAGGGAGAGAGTTGTGGGCCCTGTAAGGAAGGAGTGAATAAAGTAGGGAGTGAATAATTGTCAGTATCACTAAAGTAGTTTCACCGGTGCAGAAAGCCTTTCAATAGTTCGCGACTGCTTTCCCGTGTACGAGTGTGGAATACAGATCGATCATTTACTAGTTTTCTATGGGAGTCTTGCAGTTTAGTGAGGGAGGGAGGGGGACTGTAAAGTACTCACAAAGGAAACTTACGGACTGGCCTTCTTAGATTTTTCTCATCCTTATAGAATTTGGAGGTCAGTTCCCGGACATGACTGACCTAAAGCAATACTAAGCAATCAGAAAAAAAACCTCGGATAAACCGCCTTTGAAGATTAAAAGATTTCCGAATTCTGGTAAGAGTAAAATATTTGTAACTTTTTGACACAGATGTTGGTAGCTGAATGCGTAGGATTTTTTTTACTTTTATTAAAATTTCATTTATTTACAAATCGAAATGTTAATTCACGTGCACTGAAACATAATTTTTTGTAAAAGTAACGTCTCTTTACTGTTAATTACTGATCACATGAAAATGTCAGTATTCACAAGAAATTAAAATTTGTTGCAAAATTTCAAAATGTAAAATAGAAAATAAAAACTTTATTTCTATAGATTGAACAGCATATTTGACGCATAGGTTTTTAATTTTAAAATAAGGCACTTCACGTATTTGTATAACAGAAGATAAATAAATAATACGATGTTTTGTTTATTATAAATTGTGTTTCAGTATTAATACTGATTAACGTTTCTACTTCTTTATAAATGTGGCGTTTATATAATAACAGAAAAAAGCGGCTTTTAGCGAGATTCCAAACAGCAATTTTACGATCACAAGACTGCTACGCTACACATTCAGCTACCAACAGTCAGCTAAACAAGCTACAAATGTGTTATACTTAAAAGTGCTCTGGAATGCGTCTTTCTTTTGTGCTTATTGAAGAACAGTGTTGTACTGCTTTTGGAAATTGATGTATTGGCAAATATCTTCAAATTCTACAGCGATGAAGAAAATGAAGGGGGATCGGTCCGTAAGGTTCCCTTGGAAGTATGAAGATATCACATAGCAGAGTGGGGAGCCATTAGCCAGCGACATGTTTAATAAGCAAGGCAGACTTGGCGACGTCTAATAGAAGGTAATAAAGTCCGGTTGTTCCAATGAATGCGTGAAGCGTCGTGTTTCTGTGTGAGTCTTTCATCGTTTTCACTTTAAACTGTTATCAACGGAAATTGCTAGAAACTAGTTGGTGATGGTATGCTGCCTGTTGGCGATGTTCGTTTTCCAGTCAGGTGGTCGGATCTGAGAGTCTTTTGAAAGTGTGACTTCGCGCGACGCCACGGAAGCTCCGTGACGAGCTGGGACGAAGGTTTCAGTTGGCTGTATCCCATGTTTGTGCTATGAGAAGATATTTGATGGTTAGGAACAGATGGGAACAGCCTAGAGCGCAGTCTAACGAACTCTGGTGTTGGAAGAGAAACACCAGTAAGATATCCATCACTGGAACAGTAATATATTACTGCTGACCAATGACACAAAACAGTACCTCATCATCCCTTTTATCTTTTCTGCGCTGGTTTTTTTAACAGTGTTAACAATAGAACGTTACTTCAACTCGCGTCTTGTTAATCGGGAACAGCAACAACTGCAATGGCTTGAGGAGATTAAAATTAACGACAGAAATGAAAGACGAATTACATAAACAGAATTCAAACATCACCTGTTTCATCCCAGTATGTCCTAACGTAATAATAATAATATTATAGTGGAAGAGTTAAGTGGCCACTCAAGGGAAATTGAATTTTCACAAAGCCACGGTTATTAATAAAAGGATGGCACTTACACATTTTGAACCTACATGCAGTAGTGCCCAAAAGTTAACCGTGATAAGTAAAACACGAAAATGAAAAGAGAAGAGGTGAGCAATCTCTCATCATTATAAATGTTTACTTACAAACTCTACTTTTACGCTCTGCATAGGAAAGGAATACTCCGCGTTGTGAACAGCAGCGTGGGTCTAACCGAAAGGAAAACGGGAGTGCATGAGACCACTGATATTGTTCTTGTTTGTCCTTTCATAGTGAGCAGAATGTAATCCGTTGGTAAAGTTAACAATGTAATGCCACAAAGATGCCATCTGGATCCTGTTTTGCAGGGCAGAATACTCAGCCGCCTGGAAGCAGGCAAGACATAGACCGAAGTCAGCGTGGCCTTGGAAGTGCCACAGAATGTCATTTCGAGAATTTGGCGATGGTTTCATAAACATGAAGCTGTATTTAAGATACTTAAGGCCAGCAGTCCATGAGATTGTATGTTTTAACGTACTGATGATTGGCTTTGGTAGTTAACATTGTGTGTTGAATGACAAAGAAACTAGGTACGGTATACAAGAATACATGTTTGCCGTCCTGCCAGTTTCACAACTTTCCCTGCCAATTTGCCAGTTGTACACCCAATACGGCCGCTTTCCGGATTTGACACCACTGGACTAACAGTTTCTGAAATGCTAAAAAAGCTTCTAATAACTCGCCAAACCAAATTTAGAAGCAAGAAATTTTCCGCCATTTTGCAGAATACGCCACGACTTTATTCATTTATACGCACATTGTAATGCCAGAGGAACTCGCAAGAACCAAATTTAGAAGCAATATCATGAAGCAGCACTTCGCTTTGTCATGAATATGTTGGAGTCTTCCATTTTACTTGACAAATTTTCCATCATTTTGGTGAATATGCCATGATATCATCATTTTGGTGAATATGCCATGATATCATTACATTATGCACGCTGTAATGACAAGTTATCTTACATTAATATTTAACACCATTTGCAAAATATGCCATGTCATTCTACACAAAACCAATCAAAATTAGGGAGTGATGATTTTAGTGCTAAAACATAGAAGAGACAGACAATACCTGCATCTGCCGACATGGATGTTATTTCGCAGAACAAAAAAAAAAAAAAAGAAAAAGGCGTCTTGCTATTCCTCACAGGCTGCTGCTACTAGAACTTTCTGGTTTGTATAAGCTGTGAACAAGTACTTCGCGATGTGTATTAAAGTTCCAGTTTCAAAACATTTTAAAAAACGAAACACTGCTCAGAATAACGTCAAATTTAAAACGGGGAAAGAGGGAAACGTAATGGAAACAAAAGAAAACTAATGAAAATTTCACCACTAGATGGCGCTGTAAGCGGCACCATATGTGAAACTAAAGACATGGGGCACATTGCTGTAGTGTTGCCAATTTGGGGGAAGAGTCGCTAAATATGAGGTGTTTCACAACCGTGACAGCGACTGGAATTCATGTTATGGATTGCGGATATGTTTAGTTTGATATGTTTCGCAAAATCTGAAGACTTTTCACTATCATGACTCCCAAATTACTTCTGTATTACTTTTGCAATAATGTATAGAGGTATACGGAGAAAATATGTGCACCAAATACTTCTCTTGCGATTGTGGGTTCTTTAGTACGTGAGGGGAAAGTAAGAACTTGTTTTCAAGAGGTGAGTAGGCCGTATTCAGGGTATTCCTGACGCTAGCACTGAACTTACATACCAACAATAATCAGTTAGAGATTTGCCGAGTAAATAAAGACGATTTCTTCTTGTATGACACCACTAATGAAGCAAAAGCAACTTGAGTTGTGCACTTCCTGATTCTAATCTAAAGAAGGAGACAGGTAAACAAGTTCCAACAATGAGTCTCGCAGAATGCAGTGTTATACAGGTTGCGGGTAGTGTTAAGTTACGTTCACTTCACTGTTTGATTCCAAGTGAATCCGTGTGCGAAATTGTGCAGTTCGCTGTTGTTTCGCAGTGGGACATAATCCTAAAGACGAACAACATTACAGATAAATTTGAAAGTCCTATCCTCAATCTAAAGGGTGGTTCCGTTGTGTTGTACTTGCTGCATGTGCGAAGTCAACGTAAAATTAACATACTTTAAAAACCATGTTAAAACACAGCAAACTTCCGAAAGTACTCTGCTTCCGCTTAAATGCGCGACTAAAACAAATACCAAAAATTATCGGAAGCAGGAATCTGCATGTTCACTGCTAAACAAAGCTCATTTCTTTCGTGTGATCACTTGTCAGAATAACGAAAAAAACAATTTTCAGAGAGCAAAAGTGCGAGAGAACTCCAGTTAAACAGAACTAAGTGTAGAGAAATTGTCGTATACGTGTTAGCTCGACACTTTTTGGAAATGTTGCGTCAATATAGTGGTGAAAATGGATTCAGCTCAATTTTATATGAATCAATAGATATATCCGTTACAAAATTAGTCGGCGTTTGTATACGGTAGTTCAGCGTCTCGGTACAAAAAATAGTGCGCATGTTCTTGTGTTTGGTGGAATTAGAATCTGGCATAGTTGAAACCACTGTTAATTCAGTAAATGCTCTGTTGGAGTGTCATAAACTTAACCCAGAAAATATAGTTGGGGTCGGGGTTCCTTAAACACAGAAATAAACAATTATGTTTATGAGAACCTGAAACGAGGTTTAAACTTAACACAACGCATTATGATGCGTTGCGTTTGTCATTCATTGCAGTTAGCAGTCTGTCATGCAACAGAAGAGACATTGACAAGCAATTCATTCGAGAAACCTACAACTGGTTTTCGCATTCTTCTAAGCGCCAAGCAATGTATACAGACAAATTCTATAAAACATTAAGTGAAGGGGAGGAACCTTTGAAAATTCCATTTGTGTGTCAGACGCGATGGTTTTGTATTAAGCCGGTCGTTACAAGAATGTTATCACAGCGGAAAGAAGTGAAGCTTCGCTTTCAGATTTTCAGATCTAAAGAAAACTGCTGCACAGCAGAAATGCTGTACAACGTGTATTGCGATCCTGTGAATAAGATATATTTGTGTTAGTTAAAACCAATAGTTCAGGAAGCGCAAAAGACAACCAACTTTATTTAACAGTCTATCAGTTACATTATTATTGTTTTACTACCCATCAGTAACCAGTAAGTGAAATGAAATTATGTAGAAGTATTATTGAAAACCAGGTACAAGTTAAATATATTTTGAAATAGAAGCTACTGGAAACACGCACATTTCCATTTCAAAGGCAGGTAAAATCGTTAAGACAAGGAAGAAGCTCCGTTCATTTGTAAATATCACATGTTCCGTTTCAAGGGTGAAGATAGTGCACGATCGATGAAATATGGATGACCCGACACTATATATACCTGGTTTTAAGAAGACACAGAATTTTACTAGCTATAACAATTGCAACTGAAAAATTAACAATTCTTACCAAATATATTTAGCAATTATACAGCACTTAAATGTGCAGTACGCAAAATATTTACAAATGTTGCACAAAAAAAAAACAATTTGATGTCTCACAACAACAAAAAGCTGTAGATAATCCAGGAAACCGCTTATTGTGCTTTCTAGTGCTTATTCCTTCATGAAACTCCAAAACTGAAGTAACGACCAAAACCATCAGCATTCTTAGGTACATTACCTTCAAGATACAAAACTCTCTCCAACTTATACTGTTTTGTATTGTATCGTATATACAGGGTGTTTCAAAAATGACCGGTATATTTGAAACGGCAATAAAAACTAAACGAGCAGCGATAGAAATACACCGTTTGTTGCAATATGCTTGGGACAACAGTACATTTTCAGGCGGACAAACTTTCGAAATTACAGTAGTTACAATTTTCAACGACAGATGGCGCTGCAAGTGATGTGAAAGATATAGAAGACAACGCAGTCTGTGGTTGTGCCATTCTGTACGTCGTCTTTCTGCTGTAAGCGTGTACTGTTCACAACGTGCAAGTGTGCTGTAGACAACATGGTTTATTCCTTAGAACAGAGGATTTTTCTGGTGTTGGAATTCCACCGCCTAGAACACAGTGTTGTTGCAACAAGACGAAGTTTTCAACGGAGGTTTAATGTAACCAAAGGACCGAAAAGCGATACAATAAAGGATCTGTTTGAAAAATTTCAACGGACTGGGAACGTGACGGATGAACGTGCTGGAAAGGTAGGGCGACCGCGTACGGCAACCACAGAGGGCAACACGCAGCTAGTGCAGCGGGTGATCCAACAGCGGCCTTGGGTTTCCGTTTGCCATGTTGCAGCTGCGGTCCAAATGACGCCAACGTCCACGTATCGTCTCATGCGCCAGAGTTTACACCTCTATCCATACAAAATTCAAACGCGGCAACCCCTCAGCGCCGCTACCATTGCTGCACGAGAGACATTCGCTAACGATATAGTGCACAGGATTGATGACGACGATATGCATGTGGGCAGCATTTGGTTTACTGACGAAACTTATTTTTACCTGGACGGCTTCGTCAATAAACAGAACTGGCGCATATGGGGAACCGAAAAGCCCCATGTTGCAGTCCCATCGTCCCTGCATCCTCAAAAAGTACTGGTCTGGGCCGCCATTTCTTCCAAAGGAATCATTGGCCCATTTTTCAGATCCGAAACGATTACTGCATCACGCTATCTGGACATTCTTCGTGAATTTGTGGCGGTACAAACTGCCTTAGACGACACTGCGAACACCTCGTGGTTTATGCAAGATGGTGCCCGGCCACATCGCACGGCCGACGTCTTTAATTTCCTGAATGAATATTTCGATGATGGTGTGATTGCTTTGGGCTATCCGAAACATACAGGAGGCGGCGTGGATTGGCCTCCCTATTCGCCAGACATGAACCCCTGTGACTTCTTTCTGTGGGGACGCTTGAAAGACCAGGTGTACCGCCAGAATCCAGAAGCAATTGAACGGCTGAAGCAGTACATCTCATCTGCATGTGAAACCATTCCGCCAGACATGTTGTCAAAGGTTTCGGGTAATTTCATTCAGAGACTACACCATATTATTGCTACGCATGGTGGATATGTGGAAAATATCGTACTATAGAGTTTCCCAGACCGCAGCGCCATCTGTTGTTGAAAATTGTAACTACTGTAATTTCGAAAGTTTGTCTGCCTGAAAATGTACTGTTGTCCCAAGCATATTGCAACAAACGGCGTATTTCTATCGCTGCTCGTTTAGTTTTTATTGCCGTTTCAAATATACCGGTCATTTTTGAAACACCCTGTATATTCCACGTTTACAGTTTGCAGAAGTGATAAATTTATGGTTCGAATGTTTAAAACAGAAATAGTTTATCGAAACTGGGAGTACAAATGGTAACGTTCCAGACTGTGAATATTATGGGCAATAATTCCCCAGGGGAGGCAACAAAAAATAATTAGAAATGCGTTTAGGGTGACTGCACGGGACAGTGCGAGCTGCGTGTATTTTGTTTTGTTGTATACAGGTTTTGACTGAGGGTAAATTGAATCTTTAGATAAAGTTCCTAACAGACAACGGCCCGACATGAAGTCCTATACCTTGTGTGGTCGTGATATGATACGTGTAGTCTGATTGTCCATGTTGTGGATTGGCAAGACAGCCAACCCACTATGAGAGGAAGCCGAAAGCACGCGTTTTAGCTCACGCAGGCTGGCGTGAGGTCTGGAACAGGTCAAGGTACTGAGACTAACAAAAAACGTACGTAGCTGCTGGAATACTTAACTTTAATCCATAATTGGTGAACATCGCTCTTGACGGTACATGTTTTACAGCATCAATAGAAACTGGTAATGGCGCCTTGCTAGGTCGTAGCAAATGACGTAGCTGAAGGCTGTGCTAACTATCGTCTAGCAAATGAGAGCGTAATTTGTCAGTGAACCGTCGCTAGCAAAGTCGGTTGTACAACTGGGCGAGTGCTAGGAAGTCTCTCTAGACCTGCCGTGTGGCGGCGCTCGGGCTGCAATCACTGATAGTGGCGAAACGCGGGTCCGACGTATACTAACGGACCGCGGCCGATTTAAAGGCAACCACCTAGCAAGTGTGGTGTCTGGCGGTGACACCACAGTCAAACTAGATAATGAAGCTCCTAATATCGGATGTCGGGACGTTAGTACTTCCCAGCCGATCGGACACTCGCTACAGCTTCTCTCTGTTGGTAGGCGCAGAAGATCAAAAGAATGTCCCTGAATTTCTTGGTAAGGAGCAGGTTAACTATTGCACGTCTCGCTCTCTCCCGCCCATACGAATTTACGACACTCAATGTCACAACCCTGTCGCGTGCGCATTTCCATACTTTTGTGATTATTCTGTTTCGTTTTCGTTTATCTCACTATAGTTCATCAATATGGATGTGGAAAGGGCTGATGATAAGAGTACAGTGACTGAAGTAATTGAATGCTTAAAAATATGGAAGTGAATTTGCGGCCATGACAACCATCAGTATTGCAACAAAGGCGACAAAACTGTGAGAAGTGTATCTGAGGAGGAAATTTATATCAACTTTATCGGATTTCAAAAGAAAACGGAAAAACGTGAGGCCTTCATATACGAAGGGACACAGAAATGTAATGAATTCTGCACCAACGTACCTAAATAATATTATTCCGATGGTTGTCTACTGCGTCAAGGGTATGTCATTCGTGTACTATTAGGACTGTCTGAAAGAGGTTAATAATTTAATTGACGTTTGATTTTTAGGAAACACAATCCAAAGTTTTGGTGTATACACTTACTGTTATAGAGGAAAAGCGCTCGCACCGAATACAGGAATTCAAGCCTTGTCCCCGTGGTGGAAATGCTTTCTGGCGACGCGGAAGTTGAGTTGTTTCTGACACTTGCCCCTGGAACACTGAACAGTTGAGTTGGTCGCCTTGAACGCAAATCCATCGTTCGTTTAATGAGATCGCTCCATTGTAGCTTAGCTTGCATCATAAGCACGTTTAAAGTGTATTTTGCTTATGTTTTGCATTGAGGACTCTCCTCTGTTGGATTTATTATTTTCAGTTTTTCTCTCCGACGCAGATGATTGTGCAAATTACAAACCTAGTTTTCCTTCGGAGAAAAACGAGCTCCATTGTGATTAATGTGATCATGGCGCCCAGGATATTGTTTAATCAAGTCCAATCCAAGTCGGCACGTTCCTGCAGAAATACGCGAAAACTTCACGACGAGTAATATGGTGGCCTCCCACCTAGCTGGAAAATAAATTCGGAGCCCATATCTTGTTCTGATTGAGGCATTAGATAATGTTCAAGCATGCCTGGCTCAACAGGCTAGTTCTTCATCTACATCTACATCTACATCTACATCTACATTTATACTCCGCAAGCCATCCAGCGGTGTTTACGTGCCACTGCAATACCTCCCTTTCCTGTTCCAGTGGCTTATGGTTCACGGCAAGAACGACTGCCGGAAAGCCTCTGTGAGCGCTTGAATCTCGCTAATTTTACATTCGTGATCTCCTCGGGAGGTATAAGTAGGGGAAGCAATATATTCGATACCTCATTCTGAAACGCACCCTCTCGAAACCTGGACAGAAAGCTACACCGCGATGCAGAGCGCCTCCCTTGCAGAGTCTGCCACTTGAGTTTGCTAAACATCACGCTTACCAAATAACCCTGAGACGAAACGCGCCGCTCTTCTTTGGATCTTCTCTATCTCCTCTGTCAATCCGACCTGGTACGGATCCCACACTGATAAGCAATACTCAAGTATAGGTCGAACGAGTGTTTTGTAAGCCACCTCCTTTGTCGATAGACTACATTTTCTAAGGACTCTCCCAATGAATCTCAACCTGGCACCCGCCTTACCAACAATTGATTTTATATGATCATTCCATTTCAAATCGTTCCGTACGCATACTCCCAGATATTTTACAGAAGTAACTGCTACCAGTGTTTGTTCCGCTATCATATAATCATACAATAAAGAATCCTTATTTCTATGTATTCGCAATACATTACATTTGCCTATGTTAAGGGTCAGTTGCCACTCCCTGCACCAGGTGCCTATACGTTGCAGATCGTCCTGCATTTCGCTGCAATGTTCTAATGCTGCAACTTCTCTGTATACTGCAGCATCATCCGCGAAAAGCCGCATGGAACTTCCGACTCTATCTACTAGGTCATTTATAAATATTGTGAAAAACAGTGGCCCCATAACACTCCCCTGTGGCACGCCAGAGGTTACTTTAGCGTCTGTAGAAGTCTCTCCATTGAGAAGAACATGCTGTGTTATGTTTGCTAAAAACTCTTCAATCCAGCTACACAGCTGGTCTGATATTCCGTAGGCTCTTACTTTGTTTATCAGGCGACAGTGCGGAACTGTATCGAGCGCCTTCCGGAAGTCAAGGAAAATGGGATCTACCTGGGAGCCTGTATCTAATATTTTCTGGGTCTCATGAACAAATAAAACGAGTTGGGTCTCACACGATCGCTGTTTCCGGAATCCATGTTGATTCCTACAGAGTAGATTCTGGTTTTCCAGAAATGACATGATACGCGAGCAAAAAACATGTTCTAAAATTCTACAACCGGTAGATGTCAGAGATATAGGCCTACAGTTTTGCGCATCTGCTCGACGACCCTTCTTGAAAAATGGAATTACCTGTGCTCTTTTCCAATCATTTGGAACCTTCCGTTCCTCTAGAGTCTTGCGGTACATGGCTGTTAGAACGGAGGCAAGTTCTTTCGCGTACACTGTGTAGATTCGAACTGATATCCCGTCAGGTCCAACGGACTTTCCTCTGTTGAGTGATTTCAGTTGCTTTTCTATTCCTTGGACACTTATTTCGATGTCAGCCATTTTTTTCGTTCGTGCGAGGATTTAGAGAAGGAACTGCAGTACGGTCTTCCTCTGTGAAACAGCTTTGGGGAAAGGTGTTTAGTATTTCAGGTTTACGAGTGTCATCCTCTGTTTCAATGCCATTATCATCCCAGAGTGTCTCGATATGGTGTTTCGATCCAATTACTGATTTAACGTAAGACCAGAACTTCCTAGGATTTTCTGTCAAGTCGGTACATAGAATTTTTCTTTCGAATTCACTGAACGCTTCACGCATAGCCCTCCTCACGCTAAATTTGACATCGTTTAATTTCTGTTTGTCTGAGAGGTTTTGGCTGCGTTTAAATTTGCAGTGAAGATCTCTTTGCTTTCGCGGTAGTTTGCTAACTTTGTTGTTGAACCACGGTGGGTTTTTCCGTCCCTTACAGTTTTACTCGGCACATACCTGTCAAAAACGCATTTTACGATTGCCTTGAACTTTTTCCATAAACACTCAACATTGTCAGAGTCGGAACAGAAATTTTCGTTTTGATCTGTTAGGTAGTCTGAAATCTGCCTCCTATTACTCTTGCTAAACAGATGAACCTTCCTCCCTTTTTTCATATTCCTATTTACTTCCATATTCAGGGATGCTGCAACGGCCTTATCATCACTGATTCCCTGTTCTGTACATACAGAGTCGAAAAGTTTGGGTCTGTTTGTTATCAGTAGGTCCAAGATGTTATCTCCACGAGTCGGTTCTCTGTTTAATTGCTCGAGGTAATTTTCGGATAGTGCACTCTGTATAATGTCACTCGATGCTCTGTCCCTACAACCCGTCCTAAACATCTGAGTGTCCCAGTCTATATCTGGTAAATTGAAAGCTCCACCTAAGGAGAGGAAATTTGTGTGAAATGTATTCCAGATTTTCTCTCAGTTGTTCTGTCACTAATGCTGCTGAGTCGGGAGGTCGGTAAAAGGAGCCAATTATTAACCTAGTTCGGTTGCAGAGTATAGCCTCCACCCATAATAATTCACGGGAACTATCCACTTCTATTTCACTACAGGATAAACTACTACTAACAGTGACAAACACGCCACCACCGATTGCATGCAATCTATCCTTTCTAAACACCGTCTGTGCCTTTGTAAAAATATCGGCAGAATTTATCTCTGGCTTTAGCCGGCTTTCCATACCTATAACGATTTCAGCTTCGGTGCTTTCTATCAGCGCTTGAAGTTCCGGTACTTTACCAACGCAGCTTCGACAGTTTACAATTATAATACCGATTGCTGCTTGGTCCCCGCATGTCCTGACTTTGCCCTGCACCCGTTGAGGCTGTTGCCCTTTCTGTACTTTCCCAAGGCCAACTAACCTAAAAAACCACTCATTTCACGCCACACAACCCCTGCTACCCGTGTAGCCTCCTGCTGTGTGTAGTGGACTCCTGACCTATGCAGCGGCACCCGAAACCCCATTACCCTATGGCGCAAGTCTTGGAATCGGCAGCCCACACGGTCGCAGAACCGTCTCAGCCTCTGATTCAGACCCTCCACTCGGCTTTGCACCAAAGTTCCGCAATCAGTCCTGTCGGTGATGCTGCAGACGGTGAGCTCTGCTCTCATCCTGCTAGCGAGACTGGCAGTCTTCACGAAATCAGATAGCCGCCGGAATCCAGAGAGGATTTCCTCCGATCCATAGCGACGCACATCATTGGTGCTGACATGAGCAACCACGTTGCAGATGGGTGCACCCTGTACCCTTCATGGCATCCGGAAGGACCCTTTCCACATCTGGAATGACTCCCCCCTCTATGCATACGGAGTGCACATTGGTTTTCTTCCCCTCCCTTGCAGCCATATCCCTAAGGGGCCCCATTATGCGCCTGACATTGGAGCTCCCAACTACCAGTAAGCCCACCCTCTGCGACCGCCCGGATCTTGCAGACTGAGGGGCAATCTCTGGACCAGGACAAGCAGCCGTGTCTGGCCAAAGATCAGTATCAGCCGGAGACAGAGCCTGAAACCAGTTCATCAGACAAACTGGAGAGGCCTTCCGTTCAGCCCTCCGGAATGTCCTTCACCCCCTGCCACACCTCGAGAAGACCTCCCACTCTACCATGGGTGAGGGGTCAGCCTCAATATGGACAGTATCCTGGGCAGACAGCCGTAGTCCGATCGGGGGATGCATGCGACGAGCTGGCCGTCCCCGACAAACCCCATCCGGACCCCCACAGTGATGCCCATTGGCAACAGCCTCAAGCTGTGTGACCGAAGCCAACACTGCCTGAAGCTGGGAGCGAAGGGATGCCAACTCATCCCGCATCCGAACACAGCAGTCGCAGTCCCTATCCCTGCTAAATACTGTTGTGCAAAGAACGCCTGAACTAATCTACAGAGAGCACAAACAATTCGACACAAAATCTAAATGATTGTTAAAATATAAGACTGCCTAGTAATGCTGCTACTTGCGCACTGCTGACACACTGCTCGGCGGCAGAAAGCTAACTGTACTGTCAGTAACGTACAAAGACTATTTGGAAGAAATAAACAAGTGACAGACGACTACGCGACTTTACACGTCACAAAATGGCTCTGAGCACTATGGGACTCAACTGCTGTGGTCATCAGTCCCCTAGAACGTAGAACTAATTAAACTTAACTAACCCAAGGACATCACACACACCCATGCCCGAGGCAGGATTCGAACCTGCGACCGTAGCAGCAGCGCGGCTCCAGACTGGAGCGACCACCGCGGCCGGCGACTTTACACGTCACAGATATTAAAATGCAAATCTGCCCCTGCTAATTACGAAACTACACAATGATTTGACGGATTTAACTAAACAAGTGTGCTAAGAACACTCAGACAAATTTTCAGCTTGACTACTACACTTATATGAAAGCTAAATAAGCCACTTGCTGCTACTTGCGCACTGCTGACACACTGCTCGGCGGCAGAAGGCTAACTGTTACCGTTTGACTCGGCAAGAAAGAAAGGACCGCAAATCTTGCTACAGCTTACAGAACAAAAAAAATTGCCTTAGGCAAGCCACGTACATGTTCTATTACATGACTTGGTTTTGTTCACCCTTTATCCGAACATTATGCCGATTCACTTTACCGGAAGTGCGGAAGATGGCTTCGTTGCTGAACACAATTTTATTAAGAAAATCATGTTCAGTCTGCATTTTGTTAAACTTTTCTGCCCAAATATCAGCTCTTTATTCGTCACTTTCTGTTAAAGCTTGTAACAGCTCCAATTAGTAATGTTTGAGTGACAGCCTTTTCCGTAATACCTTTCACAATATAACAATAGGATACTCATTTCTAAGCTGGCACGTCTCGTTATTTTCTCCAGACCTTCAGCAGGCATCGGGCTATTGCCTTTCCTCATACCCCTGAGTGTCCGGAACGTCTGCTGTTCAACTGGCGCACAGTCACCGTCTTGTAAAAGAGCTTTAGCAGCAGCGCGTGATCCTTCATGGAGGCAGTCATATTGGGTGTCTTGGGCGCAAACTGAGGAACAGCCGTATGCAGATCGTCTGTTGGTGTGCATACTCTGAAATGGAGCCACCTATTGATCAAATTTTCGATTTTTTTTCTATGTCGTTTCCGCCTGGATCAATAATATGTTGTCCAAGTTTGACGACATTCTGAGCAGTGGTTCTCTTTCTACAGCGTTTCAAAACTGGAATTTTACGAGTAATTATGGATACCTTGTAGATGGGTTGTTTATTTCGCTCTCCTTAGCTGCATGTTCTCAGGGCGCATCACACTGGTCGGGTGATGTGACGGGCCAGAGACCGCAGGGCGGGCAGGGAGCACCCAGAACAAGCTGAACGGAAATACGAACCTGTTTATGGTCCAGTGCAGACAATCCCAAAGGTTATGCACTTTCGAGGGAAGCTTGTACTCGTAGGAAATATGATGTCTTCGTTTTCAGTTCGTATACAGAAAATTACTTATATTTGCGAGGTCATTACCAGCATGTAAAACAGGAAGTAAACTACCATCTGTCAAACCAACATTAACAGCTTTCTTTAACAGTTTGTGACTGTGTAAATTAACTACATCAAAGTGTCATATTGTGTGGGAAGTGAAGGTTTCTTTGGAAAATTGACGACTTGCGACACAGGAACTGACAAACTGCCCAGTCAAATTAGAAAGTTTGTTTCAGCAACGGCAGCAACTACATAAACACGCTGCGAGATTGTCGAAACTTAAGAAGTGCAAACAAACAAGACTTTTTTAAGAAAACTTGACAAATTAATACAGATCATTGCTGTAAAGATCTTTACAATGAAAGAAAGTTAACCAATTTCAGCAGCTGGAAAGTGCCTCCACGGCGCATGCTTGGGATCAGTATCATTCATTTGAGAAAGAAAAACATTGCTGTAAAGATCTTTACAATGAAAGAAAGTTAACCAATTTCAGCAGCTGGAAAGTGCCTCCAAGGCGCATGCTTGGGATCAGTATCATTCATTTGAGAAAGAAAACTTCTGAACCAGTACAGGCAGCCATTAACAGACGAGAGCGAGACAAATATGAAAATCAACAAATCAATAAATTACGAAATAATGTACCTGAAAGATAAAATTTACTCGCAACCGTATTTGAAAATAAACACATAAAAAAAATTGCATCAGCCCGGTTCCCCGAACTCCTGAAGATAGACGTTGACTGTGGATATTGTATCACAGACACAGTCCCTTTGACTGTTCATAGATGTCACTAAACCCGCCCAAAGATGTAAACAACCATGCATGATCCCCGCCTATTAGATGGAAGGGGTCCGACAGCCGATCACTTCCAGTCATTCCACCAGGAAGGAGGTACACGGTTCGTGTTGTCTGCAGTTCAACCACGCCTAGACGGTCAAACCGCGATTCAATCTCGTTCGCATTGTTACTTTGTGCCAGGAAGGGCTCTCAATAAGGGAAATGCCCAGGCGTCTAGGAGTGAACCAAAGCGATGTTGTTCGGACATGGAGGAGATACAGAGATACAGGAACTGTCGATGACATGCCTCGCTCACGCCGCCCGAGGGCTACTACAGCAGTGGATGACCGCTACCTACGGATGATGGCTTGGACAAACCCTGACAGCAACGTCACCATGTTGAAAAATGCTTTTCGTGCAGCCACATGATGTCGTGTTACGACTCAAACTGTGCACAATAGGCTGCATGATGCGCAACGTCCATTGCGAGGTCCATCTTTGCAACCACGACGCCATGCAGCGCATTACAGATGGGCCTAACAACATGCTGAATGGACCGCTCATGGTTGGCATTACGTTCACTTCACTGATGAGTGTCGCATATGCCTTCAACTAGACAATCGTCGGAGACGTGTTTGGAGGCAACCCGGTCAGGCTGAACGCCTTAGACACACTGTCCAGCGAGTGCAGCAAGGTGGAAGTTCCCTGATGTTTTGGGGTGGCATTATGTGGGGTCGACGTAAGCCCCTGGTGATCATGGAAAGCGCCATAACGGCTGTACGATACGTGAATTCCATACTCCGACCGATGGTATAACCATATCAGCAGCAAATTGGCGAGGCATTGGTCTTCATGGACAGCAATTCGCGTCCCCATCGTACACATGTTGTGAAAGACTTCCTTCAGGATAACGACATCGCTTGACTAGAGTGGCCAGTATGTTCTCCCTACATGAACCCTATCGAACATGCCTGGAACAGATTGAAAAGGGCTGTTTATGGACGACGTGACACACCAACCACTCTGAGGGATCTACACCGAGTCGCCGTTGAGGAGTGGAACAATCTGGATCCACAGTGCTTTGATGAATCTGTGGATAGTATGCCACGACGAATACAGGCATGCATCAGTACAAGAGAATGTGATATTGGGTATGAGCGATACCGGTGTGTACAGAAATCTGGACCACCGCCTCTGAAGGTCTCGTCGTATGGTGGTACAACATGCAATGTGTGTTTGTCATGAGCAATAAAAAGGGCGGAAATGATGTTTATGTTGATCACTGTTCCAATTGTCTGTACTGGACACAGTCTAGTCATAGAGATAGATTTAGTGATTACTAGCAGCAGTTCCCTCTCCCACCCTATAGTAGATGGAGAATAGATTAGTAATGCAATGCCACAACTAAACTACAAGGTGACTGAGAATGCATTTGAGGTGCACATCTCATTTTCTCATATAGAGAACCTAGCAATAGAGCACGGAAGCACGATTGGTTTTCTGAAAGCGTACCTCACTGTTCAGGAAGTAGAGTTCCTCAAAATTATTAATGATTCGCAATACCCCGCCATTAAGCGCTGAACAGCGCTGCGTTTTGAACTCATGCTTCCTCCCAAAAAGGACTCTGGTGTTGAGGAGATGAGCATTGTGTACGTTTGGGGAGAAAATGCCGTGGTATTGCAGGTTACCTCAATTGCTAAGTGGTTTCAGGATTCCATTTTGAGTACTATACAAACCAATTGTCCCGAGATGGAAGTTAGAGGCTCAGGTAAAGCACTCAGCTGGGTACTATACCGGAACGTCCATATACATGTCTTCGAGCTGATAAAGGGCAGGTCCAGCTATATCGAGCTTCCTAAAGATACAGCTGATAAGAAGGTATGTATTAATCTCCAATATAAAAAAGACAAGAAAATGGTTCAAATGGCTCTGAGCACTATGGGACTTAACATCTGAGGTCATCAGTCCCCTAGAACTTAGAACTACTTAAACCTAACTAACCTAAGGACATCACACACATCCATGCCCGAGGCAGGATTCGAACCTGCGACCGTAGCGGTCGCGCGGTTCCAGACTGAAGCGCCTAGAACCGCTCGGCCACACCGGCCGGCAAAAAAGACAACAACTGTTTTGTGTGGTCAGTCCTGCTTGTGAGAAAAATTACTTGGTTCATCCAGAGCGCAAATCTCGATACAGCAGAGATATTGACGTTCGTGGGATTTGTAACTTAAACATTATTAAGCTCCCCATCAAGATCCAGGACATTCCTAAATCTGGGGCACAGAGTACCATGACATCGGTTCATGTTTATAGCCCAAAGGAGAACAAGCAAGATAAAGTGGCATAGTCACAAACAAAGTAGTTGGACCCCTTCATTTCTCTGAATTTCCCAGTCAGTGTAAGCTCCATGTAAACATTCTGCTATTCTTCAAGAGAGACAGTTTCCACTGTATTTGGATCAGAGATATGTCGTGACTCCTTTCCTCGGAATTGAATAAATACAAGTGTAAAATGCATATTTGCCTAATATGCCTCAGTGACTTTTCCAGAAGTGGCTTATTAGCAAAGCATATTGTGGATTGCGCTACTGAGAAACTGGTATGTGTTTGTAGTGTCCACAGAGGAAAACAAAACCTTAAATTTTAAGAATGTCCACGATCAGGAGCATTGTCCTTTTGAAGTGTATGCTGACTTTGAGTGCCTTCTCGCTCCTGTGACATGCAGTGAACACGACCCTACAGTCTCACATACCACCTTCACAGAAAAACACATACCATATACAGTAGCACACCAGACTGCAGTAAGTTCATATGATTTGAATCTTAGCTGCCACAAATGGTATGTCAGGGATAATCCTGCGATTTGGCTGCTCACTCAGCTCCAAAACTCTCGTGGTAAGTTGATGAGCTTCACAGTAACAATATTCCCATGACCGAGTCAAAGGAGAATGCTGATTTGTTCAAGAAAGTGATTGATTGTCATATCTGTAGGCAGATATTAGATTAGCAGAAACTCCTCATAGGGACCATTGTCCTCTAACGGGGCAAGTTCCACAGTACCACCCATAACACGTGCAACTTGATGTAGGGATTACTGTGACACAATTTGAGCGGGTGTGCTGTTCACTATCTTGTTGAGAACTTCGCTGATTCTGGTATGGTCAGTGTCCTGCCTGAGACTGTTGAAAAATACATTTCATTTCACAAGCGAATGATGCCAAGAATTACTCTCCACTTCCTGGACTCATTACGTTTTATGCGGGCACCATTCCAAAAGCTTGTTGAAACTCTGCCTCAGGATGATATACACTTTACTCGACATGAGTATTCTGATGACACAAAGCTTCAGCTTGTGACGAGGAGGCAGGTTTTCACATAGCAGTATCTGAATTGTATGGGAAATCCCAACAAAATCAGACTACATGACATAACTGCATTCACCAGTAATCTTACAGCTGGTGCCACATCAGATGCAGAGTATGGGCATGTCATATACGTTTGGCGGGAGTTTCACATCTCTACTTTAGGACAGTATGAAAAAGTTCAAATGGACACAGACGTACATTTTCCTGCAGATCCTTACGACAAATTATGGAGTGTGTGCATGACTACATATGCTCTAGACCCGTCTTTTCATTATACAGCAGCTGTATTGTCTTGGGACACTGGGCTCAAGAAAACAACAAATGACATCGAATTATTGACTGATATTGATATGCTTCTTTTCTTTGACTGAGGGATGTATGGAGAGCTTTGTTAATGTGTCCATAGGCAAGCAAAGGTAAACAACCCACTGATGGATGAGAGGTTCATCCAACCTGACGATTCAAGCTACATCATGTACTTGACTATGAATAACTTGTATGGGCATGTCATGCAACAATAGCTGCCAACTGGCGACGTTCGATGGCCGTCCGAAGACGAATGCGTCGGGTTAGATGGAAATATCCATGGTGTGACAGCTGATTCTGGTGTGGAGTATGTTGTGGAGGCAGACCTCAAATATCATATAAGTGCACATGATGCGCACAACAATTTGCCACTATGACCAGAGCAACTAGTTCCACAAGGCAAACTGATGGCAACGCTGAGAAACAAGCAAAGATATTTCATGCATTACAGAAAGCTGCATCAGTGTCTCAGCTTAGGCACAGAGCTGGTTAGAATCACTCATGTCATCTCCTTCGAGCAGTCACACTGGCTGAAGGAGTGTATTGATTTAAATACCGAAATAAGAGCTTCCCTGAAGACTTATTTCGAAAAAGATTTTTTAAAATTTATGAATAACGCAATTTTCAGCAAGACAATGTAAAATTTTAGTAAGCACCGTGAAATTCTTACTAGAGCACAATGGGATGGGCATTTGATGCGTAAGGAAAATGTACCATCAGACCAAATTTTAAACAGGTCACTATCTTCAATAAGAACTTCGTTGCTATGGAAATGGAGAAGACTGCAGTAGAGTTATGATACCTCTCCAAATGGGAATGCACATATTAGACCTGTCCAGATTCCACATGCACCAATTCGATTGTGGGTTTGTGAAAATTCATTTAGCTGATCTGAAGTTATTTTATGTGCATACAGATAGCTTCATCTGTCAGGTGAAAGGCTGCAATTCATATGAACTAATGAGGTGCCATGCCAATGCATTTGACACGTCTTCCTATAAAGCTGATAGTCCTTCTGATATTGTTCCACAGAACAGGAAGGATATCGGCCTTCTACATCTACATCTACATCCATACTCCGTAAGCCACCTGACGGTGTGTGGCGGAGGGTACCCTGAGTGCCTCTATCGGTTACCCCTTCTATTCCAGTCTCGTATTGTTCGTTGAAAGAAAGAGTGTCGATATACCTCTGTGTGAGCTCTAATCTCTCTGATTTTATCCTCGTCGTCTCTTCGCGAGATGTACGTAGGAGGGAGCAATATACTGCTTGACTACTTTGAAGGTATGTACCGAGCTACTAAGCGTCTCTCTTGCAGAGTCTTCCACTGGAGTTTATTTATCATCTCCGTAACGCTTTCGCGATTACTAAATGATCCTGTAACGAAGCGCGCTGCTCTCCGTTGGAACTTCTCTATCTTTTCTATCAACCCTATCTGGTACGGAACCCACGCTGGTGAGCAGTATTCAAGCAGTGGGCAAACAAGTGAACTATAACCTACTTCCTTTGTTTTGGGACTTCATTTACTTAGGATTCTTCCAATGGATCTCAGTCTGGCATCTGCTTTACCGACAATTAATTTTATATGGTCATTCCATTTTAGATCACTCCTAATGCCTACTCTCAGATAATTTATGGAATTAGCTGCTTCCAGTTGCTGACCTGCTATATTGTAGCTAAATGATAATGGATCTTTCTTTCCATGCATTCGCAGCATATTACACTTATCTACATTGAGATTCAATTTCCATTCCCTGCACCATGCGTCAATTCGTTGCAGATCCTCCTACATTTCAGTACAATTTTCCATTGTTGCAATCTCTCGATATACTACAGCATCATCCGCAAAAAGCCTCAGTGAACTTCCGATGTTATCCACAAGATCATTTATTGTGAATAGCAATAGTCCTACGACATTCTCCTGCGGCACACCTGAAATCACTCTTACTTCAGAAGGCTTCTCGCCATTGAGAATGACACGCTGCGTTCTGTTATCTAGGAATCTTCAATCCAATCACACAATTGGTCTGATAGTCCATACGCTCTTACTTTGTTCATTGAACGACTGTGGGGAACGGTATCAAACGCCTTGTGGAAGTCAAGAAACACGCCATCTACCTGGGAACCCATGTCTATGGCCCTCTGAGTCTCGTGGACGAATAGCACGAGCTGGGTTTCACATGATCGTCTTCTTCGAAACCTATGCTGATTCCTACAGAGTAGATTTCTAGTCTCCAAAAAAGTCATTATACTCGAACATAATACGTGTTCCAAAATTCTACAACTGATCGACGTTAGAGATATAGGTCTATAGTTCTGCACATCTGTTCGACGTCCCTTCTTGAAAACGGGGATGACCTGTGCCCCTTTCCAATCCTTTGGAACGCTACGCTCTTCTAGAGACCTACGGTACACCGCTGCAAGAAGGGAAGGGGGGGTGGGGGGGCGGGGGCAAGTTCTTTGCGTACTCTGTGTAAAATCGAACTGGTATCCCATCAGGTCCAGCAGCCTTTCCTCTTTTGAGCGATTTCAATCGTTTTTCTATCCCTCTGTCATCTGTTTCGATATCTACCATTTTGTCATCTGTGCGACAATCTAGAGAAGGAACTACAGTGCAGTCTTCCTCTGTGAAACAGCTTTGGAAAAAGACATTTAGTATTTCGGCCTTTAGTCTGTCATCCTCTGTTTCAGTACCATTTTGGTCACAGAGTGTCTGGGCATTTTGTTTTGATCCACCTACCGCTTTGACATAAGACCAAAATTTCTTAGGATTTTCTGCCAAGTCAGTACATAGAACTTTACTTTCGAATTCGTTGAACGCCTCTCGCGTAGCCCTCCTCACACTACATTTCACTTCGTGTAATTTTTGTTTGTCTGCAAGGCTTTGGCTATGTTTATGTTTGCTGTGAAGTTCCCTTTGTTTCCGTAGCTTCAAACACGGTTGTTGTACCACGGTGGCTGGTTCCCATCTCTTACGATCTTGCTTGGCACATACTCATTTAATGCATATTCTACGATGGTTTTGAACTTTTTCCACTGGTCCTCAACACTATCTGTACTTGAGATAAAACTTCTGTGTTGAGCTGTCAAGTACTCCGAAATCTGCTTTTTGTCACTTTTGTTAAACAGAAAAATCTTCCTACCTTTTTTAATATTTCTATTTACGGCTGAAATCACTGATGCTGTAACCGCTTTATGATCGCTGATTCCCTGTTCTGCGTTAACTGTTTCAAATAGTTCGTGTCTATTTGTCACCAGAAGGTGTAATATATTATCGCCACGAGTGGGTTCTCTGTTTAACTGCTCAAGGTAGTCTTCAGATAATGCACTTAAAAAAATTTCACTGGACTCTTTGTTCCTGCCACCCGTTATAAGCGTTTGAGTCTCCCAGTCTATATCTGGTAAAATATCATCTCCACCCAAAACTATAACATGATCGGGAAATCTACTCGAAATATTTTCCAAATTTTCCTTCAGGTGTTCTGCCACAACAGCTGCTGAGTCAGGGGGCCTATAGAGACATCCAGGTACCTCGTTTGAACCTGCTTTATCCGTGACCTTCACCCAAACTATATCACATTTCGGATCTCCGTCAATTTCCTTCGATACTTTTGCACTTTTTGTCGCTATAAACTCACCTCCCCTTCATTGTCCTGTCTGTCTCTGCGGTATACATTCCAATATGAGTTTAGAATTTCATTACTGTTTACATCTGGTTTCAGCCAACTTTCCGTCCCTAGTACTATGTGGGCATTGTGACAGTTTTTTAATGAGAGCAGTTCTGGGACCTTTCTATAGACGCTCCTGTAGCTTACCATTACCACATTAATATTGTCATTCCCTGTGCGTTTTACCCACTACTACCTTGTCGCATCTGAGGAGGCATCTTGTCGGGCCTAGGGAGGGAATTCTCTAACATAAAAAACCCACGTGTGCACTCCACACGTACTCCGCTACTCTTGTAGCCGCTTCCTGCGTGTAGTGCACGCCTGAACTATTCAGGGTGACCCTACATTTCTCCACCCGATAGCGGAGGTCGAGAAATTTGCACCCCATATCTCCGCAGAATCGTCTGAGCCTGTGTTTTAAGCCTTCCACTCGGCTCCAAAGCAGAGGACCGCGATCGGTTGTGGGAACAATACTACAATTAGTTAACTCAGATTCCACCCCACGAGCGAGGATTTCCGCCTTCACCAACTCCGCCAACCACCCATATGAACTGAGGATGACCTCTGAACCCAGACAGCAGGAGTCATTGGTGCCGACATGAGCAACAATTTGCAGTCCGGTGCACCCAGTGCTCTCTATCGCCGCCGTCAGGGCCTCCTCCACATATCGGATGAGACCCCCCGGCAAGCAGACAGAGTGAACACTGGCCTTCTTCCCTGACCTTTTCACTAGTTTCCTAAGGGGCTCCATCACCCGCCTAACGTTGGAGCTCCCAATCACTAATAACCCCTTCCCCCATGTGCCTGCTCAGACCTTGCTGAAGGAACGGCCACATGTCCACTTACAGGCAGAGCGAGTGATGCCACACGGCCAGCCTCCATATGGACTCTCCGCCTCGTACGACGTGAACGCCACTGAACCCGCCACTCCCCTTGGGGAAATGGTGGCCCACCCGCGTGCGGAACCCGCGAAGATGTTTCGACAGCAGGGACCATGGGTGAAACATGTGACACCTGGGTTGTACCATGCGACGCATCCATGCCGCTACACTCCGAGGCATGACCGCGGCCATCAACACGTTCAGCTGTTCACAAACAGTGGCCAGTTCCTCCTGCGTCTGTACACAGCAGTCACACATCCTATCCATCCTAGGAAATCAACAATTTACTGTAGAGAGTTAATCAACTTATAACTAGAGTGCTAATTCACTAAAGACGGCTGATAGCTGACTAAACTGTGGTTACGAGACACTTCCTGTTGGAAACAAAATAAGCACTACCTGTCTCTGGACTGTATTCAAAACAAACTTAAAATCTATGGAACATTATTGCTAGTACTCGAAAATTAAAACTTCCTAAAAGCAAAAATACACGTAAAAAGAAGTGACAAGTAAGAAAAACACAGTTAATACTTAAATTTACGTACCTCGCTGTACAACAGATATGAAGCAGACGGCAGTTACGACGACACTGACACTACTGGCACTATGACTGACTGAAGGGACTCTCTCTCTGTATTCAAAACAAACACGAAATCTATGGAACACTATTACTATTACTCGAAAATTAAAGCTTCCTAAAAGCAAAAACACACGCAAAAAGAAGTGACAAGTAAGAAAAACACAGTTAATACTTAAATTTACGTAGCTCGCTGTACGGCATATGTGAAGCAAACGGCAGTTACGACAACACTGTGAAACGTCCCCTTAGAAAAATTAATGAATGACTGTGATGATAAACCTCTTACATTATTTGATTTTCAAACAGCTGAGCAGAACTGAACGTACTCAGACATTTCGCTCTTTACCTATTCTGATCAACACTAAACTGACACACAATATTTTTTAGCGCAACGCAATCTGACTTTCAATAATCCCTACAAAAGAATTGCCCTAAGTAACACTAAACTATACCTTTCATGTAACACTTACCTCACAAAAATCTTCGTTACTCGAACTACTGCAATACAGCGAGCGCCAATACTGCCAGCTAAATAAAAGATTCTAACTTATGAAGGCACTAACTACTGATAAGCATAGTTAGCAAATGAAAGATTTTGATAGAGAACAAACGATGTATTTACCTTAATAGTGTTCAAAAGTCATAATATATATAGCAGTTCCTGGCATCCAGTCTTACAAATTTACTGTCTCTGATGGACACACGTCCAGACCGTCCGCTCTCAAAATTCCGTCATCTCTCTCCCCACATCCACCACTGCTGGCGGTTCACCTCCAACTGCGCAACGCTACGCGCTGTTAACAGCCAACTGCCCAACACTACAATAGCCAACAACAATGCAAACCAGCCACAGACTGCACGCAGCACAGCCAGTGATTTTCATACAGAGTGCTACGTGGCGGTGGCGTTACCAATATAAAAACCTAAACAGCCTACTTACATAGCCCCCATGCTCCCCACAAAAAATTTTACAAATTGTTTTGGGCAGTGGACAATACAGATTTGAAAAAAATTTTCATCATTACAATAACAAAGAAATAAAATGCACACACTTTTTGATACAATGTTGGTCAAAAGCTAAGATTTTCTCACAATCCATAAAGACAGTCCTGATCATTCATCACAGTAAAGTTGCAGTGTTTTTTCTCGAAGTCTGAGCAGTAAAAGAAAATGCACATGGAAGTAGTGGATTTCCATGCAGTCTTGAAGAAGTAGTGTTGTCCTTCCAACGGAAAGACAGTGCTGACTCTTGACATGCAGACAGGTAATGGACCACAACAGAGCAAACCCACTGCAGAGTCAGTCGAAGTTTTGAAGAATATTGGTAGGCAGGTCATCACAGAGCAGACCCACCGTAGTCCTGGTAGAGATTATGGTGTTGGTGGGCCACCAGAGGTGCAGACCCACTGCAATCCTTGTAGAAATAAAGGTGTTGGTGGGCCATCAAAGGTGCAGACCCACTTCAGTCCTTGTAGAGACGGCCAGCAGCCATCTGTTGCGACTGTGCAGGTGCACAATCACCATCAAAGAGTCTTGCAGACAATATAGCAAGTCTTTGAACCACCACTTGTGCACTCACAAAAAATTTTTTTGAAATGTCCTTAGAACCAGCAATGCTGTTAACCAGTCCCTTGCTGAATTATTAACTCATGTGCAAACACTGACAGTCCAAACTTCTCACATATTGTGCATTACTATGACGAACAGAAATGTGTGCACTGAAATGAATGCTTACAAGTTACTTAATTTGATGAACTGGTGTCAATTACAATTTTGTAACATGAGAACACAATTACTAAGGTACAGAAAACATCATTAAAAATCATAATAATACAGTTAACATTTGTAGTAATACAGGCTTCACAAAAGAATCGAAATAACATTTACATCAGTGTTACAGGAATTATGACATAAGTACATACATAAAAGATCAGAATAACTTTCGAAACATCAACTTCACACATGAGCATTAAAACAGAACAGAATAAATAATGTTTAAACATCTTCACAAAGTAAATAACATATTATAAATGCAAATTATATTTGAGGATAACAGTATTCCTCATCATAGTGAATGTAGCTGAGTATTAGAAAAATTCTACAACATAAGTCTTATCAGATAAACACATAAAGAAAGGAAAAACACAAATACATAAGGGTACACAAACACATAAAGGGGTAACACAAAAGGAAAGGACAGGGTTTGTTTTACTGCAGTATTTTGCATGGAGATCTCCCTTCATTCATCATTATTCCCAAAAAGTCCTATCTAAGCCTGCTTTCTGTATTCTATTCACCCTCTTTTAAAATAATTACTCTTCATTGTACAGTACCTTTTCTTTTAAAAACTTTTTTCGTATAACTTCTCAATGCATTTCTTCCAATTCATCATAACTCATTCTCTTGTATAGCCTACCCCCTCTTAAGCTAACTTAAATTTACTGAGATCAATTTCATAAACTAATGGACGAGGCAATGCGGCAGCACAAAACAATTAACAGAAACAGCAATGACAAAAAATGCAAATTGGCACAGCAAGTAGCATTATAGAAATTAGCAAAGCAAATACAACTAATATGAGGCAATGAGCAGCAACAAGAAAATAAATCAGTAGTAAAACTAGCTTAATACAATGTAAAATTCAGTAGAACTATGCCTGGCAAACAGCAGCAGCAAATGCAACAACTTATACCTAAACATGACAAAGTTCAAGCAGAAATAATATTACAGTAAAGATGGCCACGTCTAATACCTATGTCACATCTTGACACTAGAGTGATGCATCACCTTAACTTACACTACTAAAAAGTTACCAGTCATTGACAAAAATTACGTATGCAATTCCTGTGAGGGGAAATGTCTTTTTGTGCTCCCTGTTTTTTTAAGTAGATCATAAAGTTATTATTTACTGGATCTGTAGGCATAAAATATCTATGTTAGTACATCTATTAAATTTTATTGTAACCAGTGCTGCAGTGCAGCTAGAAACTAGGTATTAAACAAAATGAGCAAATAAATACATAAAGCAAGGGGTGAAACGTCATTCACTAGCCATATGTCATTTCATAAGGCAGTAAAAAATCTCTCAACTAGCAAGACAATAGCTGTGAAATTTTTCTCATCGTTTCATTTGTCATTTCCGTAAATATCAGAAAGTGTCGTATTTGCGATGCTTCCTACAAAGGAATGTCAATATCGAGGTTAATAGTCTCCTTTTTTTTTTACCTACTGGCATTTTCTCCAGGAGACTGGCACACCTGGGCGCCACCTGGGTCACTTAGCTTCCTTACCGAAATATTTATGACAGCGGTTTGTGCTACAGTGACAGTCTCATATAAAAAATTTCACAGGTCGAGAATTTGCGTTACAAATGTATAAATATAACAGTGTCCAAAAAATTTTCGCCATCATTGTGATACATTCACACATTTACACACATTTCATAACTCTTTAAAGTACAATTCTTGGTTTCCAACATCCTTTTTCACAAATCAGAGTCCCTAACCACTACTCATTATTACTTACCTTATTACACATATACATATTCGTCGACACTTCTTCAATATTTCATCATAATAAATACATAGCATAATCAAATTCCTCATATAGCATCAGCTTATTGATCATAAACATATCTCAACAGCATAATGCACATAATTGTCGTAATAACAACATCATAACACCTCAGTCAAATCTCAAAAACGTCGTAGCTTTCTGCAATAATTTCAAATCCCAAAAAAAATTCTCTGCTCATTTCAATAATGTTATCTACCTCAAATGTACTTTAAAAATCATGATTCCATACCAAATACATCATTCAAAGCTCTCATAGTATCACAATGGTTCCAAAAAAATATTAACAGTTCACAAAGTACAGACAAAATACAATTTCATAAATGCGAAGTTATCCAACTGTGCAATTGCGTAAACATGTGTCACTGACGTAGTAAAAAATGTTTGTTTCTCTGTTAAATAATCAGATAGCTGTGTAATTCTGTGTTAAAGGAATATGGTATCAATGTGTGAAGTTGTATAAGCAAATACCATATTAGCCAGGGCTCTTTGTGCTTGCCAAACAAATGGTGCACAAAGTAAGTGTGTACCCCCTTGAGGATTAATGTAATTATACCCTCAGGTGTTACAAATTGCAGCAATCGAATGAAATATATCAGTGAAAACTTTCTTTGTATCTTTCTGATTCAAAAATCTTTAAAAATAAATGTTTTAAGTACAAAATTAATCACTCAAATGCGTGTCCTGTAGCGCTAAATGTGCGTCTCGCTGTAAGATAATTCTGTGGAAGTGTCGTAGTTATCGTCCTCTGTAAGCAAAGTTCTGCTGAAGTCAATGTACTCACCTCATCATAAACAAAAGTGAAATGCATTGCGTACAGATATCTTAGTTATTACGCTTATTGCCATGATGAAGAAAGTACTGTGCTGTAACTTATTTTTGTGCTATGGAAACGGCTGTCTCATTGTAGCTATACCACAAAGTTACTACTAAAACATGTTTTACTTTCCAGAAGAATTCAGAAAAACTGTGCAGATATAAAGCAGATACAGTGCAAAAGCAGTAATATAAATTGTATCACTCATTAGTAGCATCGTGATATAATCATGTAGCTGTCAAATAAACTAACCACTGTGTCATCTGGTATCTCGCAGAAAGTACTTTAAATCCAGAATGTATTTTCAAGTAAACCAAAATGTTGCATCAAAATCTCATTAGCAGTACCGGTACATGTTCTAAGTATGTGAGCCTTATAGTCTTTACGTAATCGTGCAACTAACAAGCAAGAATGTACACACACAATAACACTGTGTCGTCTGTTCACTATAACAATGCACTCGTAAATACTGAATAAATATGTTCCCTAGGTTCTAGACTGGATAGTTAACTTCAAAACATTGTTGCATGTTAACAGTTTCTCAGTGTGACAAATTGTACTAGTAGCCTAAAGTGAAAAATTTTATGGCAAAGACTAAGTTAAAAAGCAGATTATCTCTCAATAAACGGCTTTATATGTGAAATGTGGTGCAAGCCTTTACTCTTCCTACTATGCAGAGCTCCAGCTTCAACGGAATTATCATGTGATATCGGTAAAGAATGCTCAAATTTTTCTCAAGGTTAGCGTCTATGTTATTTTTCTCTGAGCCAGCCGGCGCACGTGGCTGCTTGCGGTGCAAGTCATTGTCTGCTATCTCTTTGTTGGCGTGCGTCGTTATTGGGATTATGAGACCTAACTTCTACAGATTCACCTTGTCGAGAGGGCCCTGCCCTGTTTGAATTCCGCCAGTTCTGATGCAATTCAGGTCTGTCGTTAAGATTATATCGTCTGTCGTCATGTCGGTAGGTTCCATAATTTCTTTCTTGTCGGTCACGTGGTGGAGAATTTCTCCCTGAATCGTAACTGCGCGCTGAACTGTTGCGTCTGAAGTTATTCTGACTCCCTTGATAATAATTGTTTTGGTTCCCATATTGTCTGTTTCTATGGTTATCTCCATCATATTCATTACTATGGAAATGCGATCTTTCTCTGTAACTGTTATTTTGCCAACGGTTGTCGTATGGGTGGTGTCTGTATTGGTCACAATTTGCGTTGTAAGAATAGCCTTTTCGTGTCCAGTTATTGTTTCTGTCGTCACGGAATTGTGACAGATGTGACCTGTAATGATAGTTTTCCTGTTTTCGCTTCCCGCGACTGTGTGTGTCAGTTTCTAATTCTTGTAGTAGTCCCTGAAAAGCTTCAATGTCGTCTTTGCAACGTCCTGCCAAAATAATATGTCGTAAATGTTCATGCAATTTGATTGAGCAAATGTGGATGAGTTCTGAGGGGCTGTATGGGTTTGACAGGTACTGATTCTTGTGCAACATGCCTTCAAAATATTTCACAATACTGGAAAATTCAGATTGTTCGAAATGTTTCATCATTATGATGCTATGTTTTACTCGGTCTTGTGTAGCTTGAGACCAATATGCTGAGAGGAAGGTATGATAAAATTCTCCTTCACTGTGATAATCGTGAATGACCGATCGCATTCTTTCAGCTGGTACATTCTCTAAGTAGCCACACATAAATTCTAATCTGTGCTCTAATGACCAGTTGGGAAGAAAACAATGAGAGTATTGATGGAGCCACGTTTGTGGAAGAATGTCGTTGCCAGAATTCTTAAATGTTTTGAATTTACGTCTAGTAATGAACAGCTTATAGTCAAAATCATCGTGTCGGCGAGTCGCATATCGGTCATTGTTACGTCGTGTCGGCGGTTCCATCTCAAAATTCGGTGCACCTTGCCAATTTCTTTCATAATTTCCGAAATGCCCTGTTATTATTTTGCGGCTTTTCCGTATTTCTAAGTCCCTCTTTCCGTGTTGGAGTGCGAGTGTCCTCTGAAGTATGTAATTTTCGTATTACTTGTGCCAACTGATGTTGTACTTCCCAGATTTCTCTTTTGTGTTGCGTATTAATTTCATTCTGATTTTGTTTGAATTTATTAATTTGTTCGTACTCTTCTGTGTCAGTGATGGCTACAGGTCTTGTGTCATTCAGATCATCATCTACCTTTGTAGATAAGTTAGTGAACTGATCCGAAAGTTCGGCTATTTTCTCCGATAGTGTACTTATTTCCTCAGTGTGTTTTTCTGAACCAAGTTTCAGTGTGTCCATTTGTGTTGAAATCGTATATACTGTGTCCTATAAGTTTCCCTGAGTTTTTGCAAGTTGCGTAACCGAATCGGTAGATGCAACTGAGTCAATTTTAGCTTGCAAGGTCTCATGATTTTCATGAACAATAGTTTGCAGTTCTTTTATGGCTGCTTCGTGATTCTTTAATGTATTTTCATGACGCGAAAAAATAGGTTGGAAATGCTCACAAATTTGTGTTTTTACATCATTACAGACTTTTTGACATTTCGATTCGATTTTATGTAACTCAGTAGTTAAATCTTCACGTGTTTGTTCAAGGGTGGTGTGAAGATTTTGTTCCATTGCGTCTAACTGTTGCTGTGTTTGTCTCTGGTGTTGTTCCATTGTGTCTAACTTTTGAAGCTTTTGTCCCATTTGTTGCATTAATTGTAATAACAATACATTGGTGTCTCAAACATGTCCCTCACTGCTAATCGGCAGTGCATTTGAACCGGCAATGTTCGCATTTTGAAAAGCAGAAAATGTGTCTTGACTTATTTGAGAAAACGGTGAGGACGCAAAACCTGAATCTACAGTATTTGCAAGATTGTATCCTGTCATTTCGGATTCCTGAGGCGAGCTGTTGCCGACCGATCGATCGATAATGCTTCCCTGATCACTATTTGTTTCACTGTCTACGCCATTATTTGCCGCCCGCTCCATTTTCCTATGCACAATTACCAAATTACTACTTCGAATGTCTGTTAATTCCTTCACTGTGATGCTGATAAGCTACACTCGTCGTCACTATTATTTCTCAGTTTACTTTGGAGCCTAGTGTTACGTTTTTCACACGCAATAATTAACACATATTCCACGCGATAACACAGAAAAGCCCAATTTGAAAAGCCAAATAAAAAAACACATTAACATAGCACTAAAAATAATATCTAGTTAATTGCAAGCGCAGCTGCGGAATACTTGGTGCAAATCTACATGCATGCCACAACTGTTTTACTGTACAACAATGAAAAACTACAACTACAAAGGAAATTCTCTCTATATTACGTGCTAGCAATAAACTATAGCTACACTAATTACACAAACTACAAGAAAAAATCAGAAGATTCCAGTGAGGTATCCTCGGCTAAGGGTCGACATACGAAACGTCCCCTTAGAAAAATTTATGAATGCCTATGATGATAAACCTCTTACATTATTTGATTTTCAAACAGCTGAGCAGAACTGAACGTATTCAGACATTTCGCTCTTTACCTATTCTGATCAACACTAAACTGACACAATATTTTTTAGCGCAACGCAATCTGACTTTCAATAATCCCTACAAAAGAATTGCCCTAAGTAACACTAAACTATACCTTTCATGTAACACTTACCTCACAAAAATCTTCGTTACTCGAACTACTGCAATACAGCGAGCGCCAGTACTGCCAGCTAAATAAAAGATTCTAACTACTGAAGGCACTAACTATTGATAAGCATAGTTAGCAAATGAAAGATTTTGATAGAGAACAAACGATGTATTTACCTTAATAGTGTTCAAAAGTCATAATATATATAGCAGTTCATGGAATCCAGTCTTACAAATTTACTGTCTCTGATGGACACACGTCCAGATCGTCCGCTCTCAAAATTCCGTCATCTCTCTCCCCACATCCACCACTGCTGGCGGCTCACCTCCAATTGCGCAACGCTACGCGCTGTTAACAGCCAACTGTCCAACACTACAATAGCCAACAACAACGCAAACCAGCCACAGACTGCACGCAGCAGAGTCAGTGATTTTCATACAGAGCGCTACGTGGCGGTGGCGTTACCAATATAAAAACCTAAACAGCCTACTTACAACTGACACTACTGGCACTGTATGGAAATTCTGGTCCTAAGAGTACGTGTTCACGAAAATAGCCCAGAGCAACACCGAATGCATTCTTCATGATGATCGTAATGGGACAGCCCGTCTCTTATTGAATTTACCCGTCAAACTGCTGCTTCCGCAAGTGTGGGAGAATTGTCTGCCTTTTTTTCTGTAGACAACACTTTCAGTGGCAAAACACTATTTTGTACAGATCGCCATATTGCACTGACAATTGAAGCCTGCAAAAGTGGTCCACAGATCGTCAAATACATCCCACATACTCACTGTGCCGCAGTGCAGCGCCGACGGAGGAAACTGCCCCCGTAATACTGCACATGACCGCAGCCGCAGAAGCGCGTGTCAGCCACAGAGAGGCCAGCTGGCCGTGGATGAGCGCCCACCACAGGAGCACGTAAGTAATAGGAGTTCGAACGCTATCAATACTCCCAGTGCAAACACCCGTCATATTGAATCTTCTCAAATTTCCGCAGAGATACACGCGACACACTCAGTTGCGAAGGCAACTCCGAAGGTGACGCACGAGCCAAATCGTCATAAGCCGAAAGCTTTCTTGGAAAGCTGCTTTAAATGCAGGAAGCCTCATATCGGAACAAAGGCGTCCTCTGAGATGCTGTTTCCAGCCCTGACCAATTTGCTTGCTGCTACACTTTTTACGGCCATCTCCAGACTCACAAGAATATTGGGAACCAGACACATATTTATTAGTGTAACTACAGTTAAATATTAGGATTGCTGCCGCAGTCTGACACTGAGCAATGTACTCCATATGTCTCCTCTTTACGACCGTGGACCTGTAACGAATCTTAGAATCGAAACTGTCTACTTGCGATCGATAGCAGCAAACTCCTCGGTTATCAGAGAACTTCCTTCATGTGTGATGTGTGACCATCATGTTTCGACGCATTCCTCTAAACGAACGAAAATTTATGCGATGTATTCCATTTCCCTGTCGCATCTTGGATAGAAAATCGAGACTTCAGTTTCATAACTATGATGATTCTAAGTTAGCGGTAGGTGTTTGTGAGAGACTTCAATCCTCTTGTATACATTTGCTTGACAGATGTGCACCGAGCGAGGTGGCGCAGTGGTTAGCACACTGGACTCGCATTCGGGAGGACGACGGTTCAATCCCGTCTCCAGCCGTCCTGATTTAGGTTTTCCGTGATTTCCCTAAATCGATTCAGGCAAATGCCGGGATGGTTCCTTTGAAAGGGCTCGGCCGATTTCCTTCCCCATCCTTCCCTAACCGGACTTGCGCTCCGTCTCTAATGACCTCGTTGTCGTCGGGACGTTAAACACCACTAACCTAAGACCTTGACAGATGTGCTGTTTACAGGGTTAGTGGTGGCATGACGCGTAATTTTACGTAGGATGCCGCCGATATGTTTTTATCTGTTTCCTTGTAAGAGGTATTTTCCGTTACTAACGATCATTTTATATAGGACTGATGCGGGCGTAGTATAATTTCTCAACCGTGATCGGATGTGAACAGTGGACACTATACATCTTTGTAAACCTATATTGCACATGTATCACACAGAGTCGGTGTTTCTAAGGAAGTAGTTTTTGTCATTTGACAATTTGTCACCGTAGTTTATTGTAGAGAAACCTGCATTAGGGTATATATCATGCACTGGATATATATTTTCTTACAGTAGGATATTAACAGCGCAGCGTTCCACAGACAGACAAGTCGGAAACTGAAGCGATCTCACATTATAACCTGTTTTAAGTGCAGAAGCATGTATCCTCAGAAGTGTGTGTGTTTATGTTCTTTCTTACCAATAACCTCCTGTTACTGATCCCAGACACTAGAGCAATATTTTAAAATTAATAGTGTAGTTGATTTACGTCAAATACTTCGAAATCTGTCTGTCTGGAGCTCCATCATGCATAAAAACCACCTGTCTCTTGATCTTCTTAACCGTCTGCCATTACAACACTCAAATCTGTTACTATACACTGATAAGGGCTGCTTATCTCCTCAACATGGCTCATCTGGAGAAATCTTGCGCAGTTGGATGGGCGAGAACTCGCAAGGTCCATTCATCGACGAGACGCAGAACGTAGCGGTTTAATTCTGGTCAGCTGCAGATTAATTTGGTAAAGGTGCTGCAGGGCAGGTTGATCAAAGACAGTGTGACGGGGTCTTTCAGTCTCTAATTTTATCCTAAGACTGCGAAAATGCTCTGTGACTACCATCCGCATAGAAATAAATTTTAAATTATGCACTATGTTCGAGGTGCTAGAAATACGTAGAGCACTGTCTGATATAATTTGATGATGTATATGTTCGAGAATTAACAATGGATGGATGTAATACAAAGTCATCTATCTACATTCGCAATGATACTAGCAAAGTAGAGAATGGGCAGTTTAGTGATGATAGTGAAATTGGGAAACATGCCGTCGCATCATTGGTCGGTGTTGAAATTACTGTAAAATTGCTAAAATTGTTTGAACTATCAACTGTGATGCTTATTATTACAGTAAAATGACTGTGTATTTTCAGTCGCATCCGTCCACTGGTATGCTGTTGGTTACCACATAATGATTGACTGACATCGTTTCTTTGAGATGGAGAAAGAGTTTTGGTGGAAGGGTAACACCTTCTCGGGATAGTTAGCACCGAAACAGTGATCGCGTACATGACTGCAATATGAGGAATCAGTCGAAACAGAACGCAGAGCCTTCAGCTATTCTGTCATTGTGGCAGATGAGTTTAAATGTAGAGGTCATAATCACCTTCAGACTGCAGTTTTGAAACGCTCCACAACGCTGCCAAACCCTTCCACGTTCCTTATGTTGTAACTGTCTTTTATTTAAAATCGTCCAGTGTGTGTGTGGTGTCTTATGGTAACAGCAGTAACAACATGAATTACAACATGCGATGTCTAGTTTTCTGCAAGAAGCAATGGATTAGAACGAGTTAATGACAGTTTAGATCCTGGCACCGACCTCGAAGTCATGGCTGAAAAATAAAATGTATGGCAGTGTACAAAGTGTGTCACAGTAGAATAAAAGCAATGTTTCAAACAACGACACAGGGTCACATGGAGCGTCTCTTGCTACTTACAGCATTTATTTTATTTATTTATTTCATTAACAGTACAGAGTAACCCTCTGCCTTGAAATGTAAGGTGGGTCAGATGCTTAGCAATCTAACAGCAAAGACTTCTCATTGTTACAATCTTATTGGTATATAGTTGTTAATGCTTTTTTAAAATAATATAAAGAACATAATATATAAAGACTTATCTGAGGTTACAGCGAATTGAATGCTTAACAATTGTTAAAATGGTTCCACATAATTTGTTACTACCAAGTAGATGAGAATATAATTTATATAATGCAAATTCCAAAGAAAAAGAAAAATAATAAAATGTGATACAATGAGGGTGGTGAAAATAATTTGCAGTATGTAGTATTTGGATGTGTAATGCAGTCTAAGTAGCATGTTGGTTGATAATGGTCTATTTCTACCTACTTCAGATGAGAAGGTCTCGGTACAACCTCGAGCTACTCTCATCTGAAATGGTTTGTGCTAATGTATGTTTACACAGATTATACAGATTAAATACTGATTCAGCACTTCATACATGGAATACATGAATTTTAACTTCACATGAAAAATACGCTTATGTTCGTAATTTGTTAGTAGAAATAAAATATAGTCCATTGCTTCTTGAATGCATTATTCCTTAAATAACTTAATACATTTCTGATATATAAAATTCATTGATTGTAGCTTTGAATAGAGAGGAGAATATACTGTACTTCTGCTTGCACACAATAAGACGAGCAATACATTACTGCTTGTGTGCAGTATACTTTACACATTATGCAGTATGTCATTGGGGAAGAGGAGTCTTGGAATAAAAGTTCTTCAAGCCTTCTCCTCCCAAGCGACATTACCTTATTACTATAGTCTTAGTGTGTGGTGCTGGTGTTTATTTGTTTTATGATTGTTGTGTTGTTTGTAACTGTGTTGTGGCATGTAGTGTTATCCAGTGTTGGGTTTGGTTCCTTACATGTTCATCCCTACTGAGTCATGTTCACTTAGTGTTTCTTCCTCGGTTTCGGAATCTGTGGTAGTCTTTGCGTCCTTCCATGTGGTTTGTTGTGTTGTTTGTGCTTGTCTATGCCTCCTTCCGTATGGGTTTTGGCACTTGTATTCTTCTTGCAGAGTGTTCGACACAATATCGGCTATGCTATTTATTGTTTTCCAGTCATCGGGATTATGTATTATTCTGGCGATGTCATTGTCGTTCTGTATAGGTCTCACTTGTGCTAGCGTGTTCCACAGCAGTGTGACATGTTCTGGTGTTACATTTTCTCCACATAAGCATTCTTCATCGTTAATTAGTCCCATATGGTTTAAATGTACCGGATACAGCCTATGGCCTTTCAGGAAATGGACCATCCCCCCGGCTTAGGTCGACATGTTTCAGTTGTTTCGCGTACATCAGGAAAGAAAGAGTGTACCAGGCGACCCTTGTCTGATGCATCCCACTCTCTCCGCCATATTTGAATCCGCCATTGTTTCATTTGTGTTTTGTTCATAATGTTGGTTCCCGTAATTTCAGTGACTTTATCGAGCCTGTCCCTCTTAAGCCAGTAAAGTGCAGCTCTACAAAGTTACTGTTACGTCTATAGGGCAGGTCCCCATCACAACGCAAAGTGCCTCAAGTGACGTGGCGTTGAAGGCTCTTCTCATTCTCAGGAGTACACTACGTGGACCTCGTCTTGCAGTTGTCTTGTTAGTCTGTATTTTCAGAGTGTGAGCCCAAGCACTTGCGGCGAAGCATGCGAAGGATTCAAATATCGCAATGTGGTAGGTCCTTATCGTCTTAATAGGTAATGCTCTAGTTTGTGCATAATTTTGTAGGCATTGTCAGTTGTCAATTTTATATGATGGTTGTAAGTCTGTTTTTCATCAAGATGCAGTCCGAGATAACGTGTGGTTTGGTTCATCTGTACGCTTGTATTGTCTAATTTTAGAATTGGATTTCTCTGTCGTGTTCCTCTCAGCAGTAGATACCGGGTGATCAAAAAGTCAGTATAAATTTGAAAACTGAATAAATAATGGATTAATGTAGACAGAGAGGTACAAATTGACACACATGCTTGGAATGACATGGGGTTTTATTAGAACAAAAAAAAAAAAAAGAAGTTCAAAAAATATCCGACAGATGGCGTTTCATCTGATCAGAATAGCAGTAATTAGCATAACAAAGTAAGACAAAGCAAAGATGATGTTCTTTACAGGAAATGCTCAATATGCCCACCATCATTCCTCTACAATAGCTGTAGTCGAGCAAAATGTTGTGAACAGCACTGTAAAGCATGTCCAGAGTTATGGTGAGTAATTGGCATCGGATGTTGTCTTTCAGCATCCCTAGAGACGTCGGTCGATCACGATACACTTGCGACTTCAGGTAACCCCAAAGCCAATAATCGCACAGACTGAGGTCTGGGGACCTGGGAGGCCAAGCATGATGAAAGTGGCAGCTGAGCACACGATCATCACCAAACGACGCGCGCAAGAGATCTTTCAGGCGTCTAGTAATATGGGATGGACTGCCATCCTGCATAAACATCGTACGTTCCAGCAGGCGTTTATCAGCCAGGCTGGGGATGATGCGATTCTGTAACATATCGGCGTAGCTCTCACCCGTCTCGGTAGCAATTACAAAACCAGAATCACGCATTTCCTGGAAGATAAAGGCCCGATAACGGTGGATGTAGTAAATCCAACCCATACCGTGACTTTCTCGTCGTGCAGTGGTGTTTCCACGACAGTTCTAGGATTTTTGGTAGCCCAAATTCTGCTGTTGTGGGCGTTGACAGACCCTCAGAGCGTGAAATGAACTTCGTCGGTCGACAACACGTTACTCAACCAATCGTCATCTTCCGCCACCTTTTGAAACGCCCACACCGCAAATGCCCTACGCTTGACTAAATCGCCAGGTAACAGTTCATGAAACCGATGTACGGACAGCATCTGAGGGTACGCCTAAGTGCCAACCAAACAGTAGTGTATGGAATGCCGGTGCGATGTGCGACTGTACGAGCGCTGACTTCCCCGTGCATAGACGAACCCGCTACAGTCTCCATTTCTTCCTGAACTGTCTCAGCAGCATTACGCCTTGTGCTCGGTCGGCCTCTACGGGGTCTATCGTCTAAACAACCCGTGGCTTCGAACTTCGAAATCATTCTCGCCACAGCTGCATTTGTCAACGGACCTTTACCCGTTCTAATCCCCTTCCTATGGCGATAGGATCGTAACGCTGAACTAGCACATTCCCCATTCTGATAACACAGCTTCACTAAAAGTGCCTTTTCAGGTAACGTCAACATCCTGCGACTGCTGGCGGAAGCCACCTGATTCTCTCTCTCATTACAGCTCCTTTTATACACGATTGTCATGCGCAGTCACTGACGTTTTGCTGTCCAGCGCCATCTGTCGAACATTTTGTGAACTTTGTTTTTGTTTTGGTTCTAATAAAACCCCATGTCATTCCAAGCATGTGTGTCAATTTTTACCTCTCTATCTACATTATTCCGTGGTTTATTAAGTTTTCAAATTTTTACTGACTTTTTGATCACCCGGTATACAGTTTTGTTGGGAGCTATTTTTAATTATTTTCTTTGCACCTGCTGTTTGTTTTCTGAAGGAGTTGCGTGCCTTTTGTCTCTGGTGCTGCTCTCGAGTTGGCTGACACTGCTACGAACAGGTCATCTGCATAAGCCATCACACCTCTTACACTGTCGTCACTGTCCAGGGTATTCAGCAAGGGTTCGATTGCGATATCCCATAATATAGCTCCCCAGATCGAGCCCTATGGACATCACTTTGCTATTATCTTGACAACCTTGCTTGTACCAGCCCTCCACTTCGCCACTGTGCCTTTGCAGTAGTCGAGGAGGCTATTGTAGAGGGAAGCTGATAGCCTCATTTTCCTTAACCTGGCAAAGAGGGACGGCCTCCACAAGTTGTCAAAAGCCGTGGCTATGTCGATTAGTATGGCGGCCATGTATTTGTCGTTGATGCTATTTGTAACTGCCAGTGCTTGGTTGACGGCGTCTTCTATTGATCTACCTTCCCTAAAGCCGAATTGATGGGGCGTTAGGCCGAGGAGGTGTCTGCGCGATTGTAAACAGTCACACAGGAGCCTTTCCTGTGCCTTGCCGAGACTTGTTTAAGAGAGATCGGTCGGTACGTTTTGGGGTCTGTTGGCTCTTTGTCTTGTGGTTTCCTAATTATTACTACATTAGCAGTTTTCCAGAGTTTTGGAATTCTGCCTGTTAGTGGTGCCTCGTTGAACATGTTAGTAAGAAAAGGTGTGATTTGTGTTACTGTTTGTTTTAATGTTTCTGAAAGTATTTTGTCTGGGCCATGTGCTTTTCGGTTTTTAAGCCTGCTGATTACCGTCGCGAGTTCTGCTTGCACGAATGGCATGGTTACACTTTCACTGATCTATGGTTGCCTCATGCTCTCTCTTAGGTCAGCGTGGTGTCGCTCGTCTTGTGTGGAGTCGTCATCTGGGAGGAGCCTGTTCAGAAGATGTTCTGCAGTGCTTCTCCATCCTCTGGTCATTGTGCCGTCAGCTTGTTTTGGTGTTGACAGAACTGTCGGTGTCTTAACTCGTTCTGTTTCTATCTTGAATGGTTGTCCCCAGATGTCGTTCTGTAGCTGGGTTTTTACAAAATTGGTCCAGTAGCCTAGCTTTGTTGTCTTTAGTTGTTTTTGGTATTTTTGTTTAGCCTCGCGATACAGATCGAGTCTTATCTGTCTTTCTGAAGCTGTCTTTGCTTGTTAGTAGTACTTTCTGCTGTCCAGTGAATCCTTCCTTAGTCTTGCCAGTTCAATCGACCAGGATTGTTTTTGTCCCCACCCAGTTTTTGCCCATGGTATAGCTGCTTCCTGTGCTCTTTGTATGATATCTGTCAGTACATGCGTTTTGTAATCTATACTGCCTTGAGCAGTGTGTAATGACGACGTCTCAACAATATCTCGAACTTTTTGCCAGTCGGCTCTTCCTATGAGTAAATGCTGATGTTCATGGTCCATGTTATGTGTATTGATATATCTGTCCGTGGTTATGACGATTGCTTGTGGTCGCTGCGTTTGGCTCTATCTAATACCCTCCATGTATTGACTAGTGGAAAAGACTTTGCGTTCCCTAGAGAAAGGTCTGTGTTACTTACACCACCGGCGTCTCCGCGGTAGGTAGGTGGCTGACCCTCCCTATTCAGTATGAAGAGGTTGCAGTCATTTACCACGTCAAGCACCAGTTGCCCTCTGTTGTAGGTTCTATCTGAGTTCCACAAGGGGGATTTTGCGTTGATATCAGTTACAATGAGCAGCCTTCTTCTTTCTGAGTGTCGTTCAGTGTCTTTTATTTCGTCTAAGAAAGGTTCTATATCATAGAAGTGCTGAGCGTAAATAGACGACATGACCCATACATCCTGTCCATCTGTTATAGGGACTATCTGAAGTTTTACTGTAGCAGATAGGTTCGAAAAAGATGACTCGTTTAGAGATACGATAGTGTCAGAAATATGATTCTCTAGTGGCTGTAATCATTAAAGGACTTCATCAGATACAGTGCAGGTATGTTGTTGAATGGAAAGACTTGATTCCAAATCATAGACATCATTTCTACCGAAAGCGTATCACTAGAGATCTGAAAAGCTAGTATCATTTCTAACGATCACAATTAGCACACCACCTACTGTTCGTGATCCTTCTCAATCAATCATCGCCTATAACCCAGTTGATATATCACTGAACCTCTGACATGGCATCGAGACATAATGCATTACAAATACTGGAGAAATATCTAGTGGTGGCATTATGGAGTTGCAAACACTGGTTTCATACCACATTCCTTAGCTGAATCACTTTCTAAATTCGGTAATTTAATTACAAGGATGCACCGTCGGCGACGTGTAACCGCACTTTTGGTCTGATAATATACACTCTGACGATCACCGTCTATACTCAGTGTCGCGGTATTTGTCTGAAAAAACCACTTCATTTGGAGGTAATGCCATACCTCGATTTATAAAGCTGGTATAGCTTTTAACATGGACACTTGTGTGCACCTGTAGAACCAAGACCGCTTGTGATAGTAATATGGTCGTGTTTTTTAACTTCTAGTGGCTTGCAAGACGATTGCGTCTTTCTAAGACACAGTGCTACCACTTGCAAGAAAAGCTTATGAGATATGTCCACCCATCGCTGATTTTCGGTCAGTATTATTTCGTATCGCTAGCAATCAGTTATTGGCCTAGTATTATACTTAGTAGTAGGGGATGCGTGATAGTTTTGCCTTGAGCTCAAATTGTTCAAATGGCCCTAAGCACTAAGGGACTTAACATCTGAGGTCATCAGTCCCATAGACTTAGAACTACTTAAACATAACTAACCTAAGAACATCACACACATCCATGCTCGAGGCAGGATTCGAAACTGCGACCAACAGCAGCGTGCCTCCGGACTGAAGCGCCTAGAACCGCTCGGCCACTGCGGCCGGCTTGCCTTGACCATCAGGCTTATAAAGTATGTGTGTGTGTTCTGACATGGGCAAAGGGAATGACTAAGTCCAGTCGTATGGAAGGTATCTATTTGACATGGAATGCTGTGATAGCAAAGGGGAAAGTATGTCAAGTAATAAGAATGGTACAGATACTTCTATTTCCAGAGCCACAGCCGTCAGCAGGGTGTACTTCCGATGCTTCGCTCATTGTCGAATGTCATCCAGTTGAGACTGTGATCGTAATATTTAATTGTAAGTACAGTGATAAAATACATATGTGGCCGGTTTCCTAGAATGATTCTGTATGCGCCAGTGGCCTGTGGCGAGAATGATTCACGTTTCCGACTAACAGTAGGAGCTGTCGCAATGGGGAGGCCTACTGGGATGCAGGAATGTATCTGACTAAACCGTGTCGTCCTGTAGACGGCCGAATAGCGAACTAATACTTAGTATGTGTTGGATAGCTTTCGTGATAGCGTGGAAATTTGACGTGTGTTTGCGCTGGACCATTATTCCCTCCCATGTAAATTGTCCGCTTGACTGCTTCTAAACGTTTCACGCCTTCATTTAGGTGAGAGAACATCGATTGTGGTATGTGCATCTAGCAGGTGAAAGACGGGTGGAAGACAGGATTGCTGGTTCTCTAGACATGAGAAACACCTTAGCTGACTTTGTAAATTATAGGAATGATTTGGAATCTGTTACATCACCGACATCGGTATTCGGGAGTGCAAATATGTTTCCTCTATTTTTTTCGAGTTTTCATGTAAATATCTTCGCAGACGGGATAAGTTTCTAGTTACTCAATGGGTTACAGCACGCTCCACCTCGCTAAAGTTTATAGAGAAATAATTTCGAATCTATATCTTCGAAGTTATGTCCGCAAGCAATCGGTAGCATACTGCTAAGTGCTTGATATCGAGAAGTATCGCGTAAATGGTATAATATTCTGGCAAACCATGTGAAAATACACATGTTCTTGTAATCACAGAGTCTGGAGATGTATGTATAAAGGAAGCAAGCAAGCAAATAGGTCGGTTCCAGAAACAGTGACGCCTTTGTGCCAAGGGGAACCAACCTAGCCTTTGTACAACAGTCTTTGCAGTATATGTACGAGTGTCTGGGGTCGCTACTGCGTGTCCTATGATGGGGGACGTATAGATTCAGCACACCCATAGCCACAAGGGAATGAAACATTTTTTTTTACTTGAAAAATTATGTGCGAGGAGACATATCGAGTACATTACTCAGTATCAGACTGTGGCAGCAATCCTAATGTTTACTTGCAGTTACACTGATAGATATGTGCCTGATTCCCAATATTCTTGTGAGTCTGGAGATGGCCGTAGAAAGCATAGCACCAAGCAATCACGTCAAGACTGGAAACAGCATCTCAGCGGACGCCTTTGTTCCGATATGGGACTTGCCCATCCATTGTACACCAGTTCAGAGGGTCCGAGAAAGCTTTCGGCTTATGACGGTTTCGCTCGTGGGTCCCCTGGTTGAGTGAATAGTGAACTAATACCCAATATTAATATACTAATACTAGTGAGCTAATGCCTTCGGGACTGCATGTGTCGCGTGTATACTCTGCGGAAATTTGAGAAGATTCAATATGACGAGTGTTTACACTGGGAGTATTGATAGCATTCGAACACCTATCGCTTAGGTCCTCCTGGGGTGGGCGCTATTCACGGCAAGTTGGCCTCTCTCTGGCTGACACGCGCTTCTGCGGCTGCGGTCATGGGCTGTATTACGGGGACAGTTTCCGCCGTCGGCGCTGCGCTGCGGCACAGTGAGTCTGTGGGATGTATTTGACGATATGTAGACCACTTTTGCAGGCTTTAATTGTCAGTGCAATACGGCGATCTGTACAAAATAGAGTTTTGCCGCTGAAAGTCTCGTCTGCAGAAAAAAAACGGCGGACAATGCTCCCACACTGGCAGCAGCCGCAGTTTGATGGGTAAATTCAGTAAGAGACGGACTGTCCCATTACGATCATCATGAAGAATGCATTCGGTGTTATTCTGGCTATTTTCGTAAACAGGTCCTGTTAGGATAAGAATTTCCATACAGGCAACCAGAATTTCATTGCAGACAAGCTGAGAAATCACGAAAGTTCCTACAAAAGCGACGTTAACTGTTTCTGCAGCACTTTACTATTTCCGAGAGGTAGACTTGGCTCTTATTTACCTACACATGTGATGTCAGTATAAAGTTGAGAACCTTTTGGCTGCGCCTGTGAGGGTGATCGCTATGCGAACATCCCTCTTAGTGCTGGACCTGCAGGTCTGCGTCATTGCGCCAGCAATGGTGCCTAGGTGAACACGTATTTTGACAGGTATTTCTCAGGTGTCATGTATGGAAGGGATGCTGCCGCCTCATTCTTGCGGGACCCTAACTGACCACTACGCGTGGTTCGGCAGCCGCGTCGTCACTTCGTGGAGGCCGCCGGTGCAACCGGACTCCTGGGAGCGTGTGCGGTAGCGTCCTGCGAGGTCCAGTGGGCAGGGGATGGTGGGCGGTGCGTGCTTCGCAATCTAAAGATTTTTAACTGTGTAATTACGTATGATATGTGTTTCGTGAGGTCCTTCCCCTCCACTGCAGAGCCGCCAATTTCCAGGTAGAGGAAGGGAAGGGAAGAGGAGAGCGGGCGGGGATGAGGTGGCGAGGATGGTAATCGATTTCCTGAAAAATTCTTTAAATAAATAATCAAACTCTATTCCATACACTGCCTTGAACCCCTAAATTGTTTAAATAAACAATATTCCACACAGAGTCTAAACTGTTTAAACGATATTCCATGCGCGACTGCTACGGTCGCAGGTTCGAATCCTGCCTCGGGCATGAATGTGTGTGATGTCCTTAGGTTAGTTAGGTTTAAGTAGTTCTAAGTTCTAGGGGACTGATGACCACAGAAGTTAAGTCCCATAGTGCTCAGAGCCATTTTTGAACCATATTCCATACACAGCAATCGATTTCCAAACAAATTCCTTAACTAAATAAATAAACTATCCATACACTGCCATAAATAGCTAAACAATATTCGATACATTGACTGAATTGTTTAAACAATATTCCATACACTACAATCGAATTCCCTCCAAATGACCGATCAACTGAGTCTTTTTCATACCTATTTTCGGGAGAGAGGGCGGAAGGGGAGGGGGTTTACCAGAGGGGAGAGGATAATTAATTGATCCATTTAATTAAGTAGTCAAATTGGTTAGAGTGAGAGCGGCTATCCAGTAACTCAGGCCTGAAAGTTTACCTGTAGCAGCGTGAGGGTTAGAGGTTAGCTGAGGGGGGAGAGTAGTGGGAGGGAGTGGGGGAACAATAGGTTAAGTGCCTGTCAATGAAAAGGAAGGATCCTTTTAGCAGAACAATAGGTTAAGGACCTGTCAATCAAAGGAGAACAATAGGTTAATGACCTATCAATCAAATGAGAAGAATAGGTTTGCCCCAGATTGCATTAATGAAGCAATGTTCCAGTTGCTTTTCCTGAATGCACGCCACTGCTGTCAGCCAAACTTAACTAACTCCATCAGATAGTGTTCCTTTGAAATCAAAGCGGCCTCAATTAGAAGTGGTAATTTGATCAGCCAGATGGACCAAAGAGTGTCATCTAGCACAATGGCGGGTAAAACAGCCTCACGTAGATGGCGCCATATTTGCGAAGGAGATCTGCCACCAATCCATTCTTCGTAAATGACCTGGCGCAGCTGTTGTATAGGTGTGTTGCAGACGTCTGCTATCCGTGGGTATGACCAGATACCATGAGATCTGAGTCGGGTCTACAGACGTCTGAATCGGATCTGTACCCAGAAGCTTAAACCCGACTCAGACCCACACTATTTTGTGGTTGAGTTCATTTCCCTCTAGTCGCAAGAAGGTTTGTTAATCATTTATAACGACATTAGAAACGCACGTAACACTTGTGAATCATGAACAAATAGGTACAAAACTTGAAGCAGATACGAGAAAATATCAGTGTACTGTGCAACAGCGTAAAAGCAAACAGATTCATAGGTGTTTACATGTGATGTATTTTTTATCGAATTAGAACAAACATGCACTATTTTGTGATTTCTTTTTACTTATAGAATTGAAATTAACACACGAGAAGCTGCATCGTAACACTAAACATTTAACAATTACCTTCTATCTACGCATTGTTTAAATTACGATTTATCACGAGTGTGAAATCAGTTATCTGTATGTTTATAGTAACTGTTAATGAACAAAAGTTCATGAACATATTGAGGATTTATTCGTGATTATTTTTCCTGAATAATGTTATGTCCATACTAAATGTCCTTTCACCCACAGCACTGGTAGAAGGAATAGCAAATATATTTTTTTCTACTTGTGATAGTTTGGGAGTGTTGAGGATTTTTTCTCCATCAATCAAGGAGTCGATCGTCGTCAAAGTCTGATTTGTGAATTACTTGATACACAGACACACTGTCACTTTGTGCTTCATCAGTGTCGTACGCTCACTGTCGTGAACAGTTCTGGTCCTCTGGAATTCTCTGTTCCTTGTCTCGTCTGGTTGCTGCATTTCGACTGTACTTTGTGGAATTCTCCTACAAAGATCTTTATCAGCTGATCGTTCTTCTTCTTTTTCTGCTGGAGAGGAAGGCATTCTCATATTTCGAAAAGGGGGTGTGAGGAACGTAGCGATCTTGTGATTCATCTCAAAATTAACTTTCTGATGCATGTACTGCGAAGCTCTCGTTGCCAGTTTTTTCATCATTCCAGACTCGTCCAAACCTCTGAGAATGCCAGACAAGTAACACATTATTTTCGTGTAAAGTAGGAGGCCATTCTCTATTGTAGGACATTCCTCCTATTGCTATTTGTCTGTTTGATTGTGAAACGGTTTTAAATAACCTATCAAATTTCAGAAGAGATGCTTGTCTGTTCCATCTGCTTTTACAGACTTGTTATTTCCCTGCACCATCTCCTTAATCTGTTCGAACCGAGACAAGAGTGACTCCATGGTTATTTTTGAGTTCCAACGTGTGTCACATTCCAGGTGCAGAGACTTCTCTAATTTTGACTTCAGTCCCGCACTTTTCATACATGGTATTAAGTTTTTGTAAATCGATATTTGTTCAATCGATTCACAACGATTTTCACCCAACCAATGATATGTATCGAATGTGCGGCGTGAGACTGTCGTGCATATACTGTATTTGTGCAAGACATAACTGCCTTTCGTATTCCTTTAACGCACTCACGATATTATACTACTGATCATTACGTACACTAGCTTCGACAAGTGTTCTTCGTCCATTCTGAATGGGGTAAATTTAAGAAGCAGCTCCTGTAAAATAGCTTCTTCTGCCTTGGGCTCGTCTATAAACTTTAGAGAAAGAAGTACTCTGTTCATTAGGGAGCATTCCTCATTGATGTTATTAACTGACACTGTAATATAATGTAGTTTTCTACAATCATTTGTTCGTACGCCCGTGCTGGCTAAACACCCACCTTGTCTAGTTGCTACAACAATTTTCGGAGGGACAGTTATTCTTGCAATTTCTGCACTGTTGGGAAATTCTCGAGCAAGTGTCGTAGGGTGAGGTAGAAATTCTTTGGCGTTTATCATTCCGACAGTTGCTCCCAGGGTGACAGCCTCCAGGATGAATTTATGAATTTATTAAATCCTCGCCCCTCCAAAGATTCGCACGTCTAGTGTCATATATTGCGCAGTGGCCTTCTTGAAACGATCGCTCACGTCCAGAGGTAAAGATATAAAACTGCAAAATGTGTAAAGGGTTCAGAATATCGGCGGTATTATTCACTGAGAAATGCAAGTCTATAATGATAGACAACAAGATCAAGATAAATAAGACGAAGTCTACGACAGTATATATAATATTATTTTTACCTGTTTTTAAAATCTCTTCTTCTGTCGGTACACTCTTATCTTCGCAGAATTTTTTAGTCAACGTACCTAATCAAATTCCTATTGCCCAGTGATGACTTATGATAATATGTGCTTGCATTTCACTCACTGAACAAATCCAGGAATACTAGCGCTATTTTGATTACTCAGTACGTAAAAATTATCTCAGACTTTGCGTTTTGCTCTTGGACTTGGGTATTTGATAGGTGTTAACTCCGCCTTCATAGTACTTTCTTTTATATATCCTCCACTTGCGAAATGGATAGGCCTAATTCAGCCATTGCTTCTCAGTACAGTCCGCAGTAAAAGATACAAAATTCCAGTTCACAGCAAGCAAATAGTCAAGGAAACTCCACGAGCGCTAACACACGACTATATAATTGTCAGTTGTTGAACTCCGGGTGAAATGGGTCATCGGCACTAAGGAACATATGTCCGTTACAGACCCGGTCCGATATGCAAATACACGACATGTCCGAATAGTTAAGCAGCGTGCACACTTGTTCAACACACGTTAACAGTCGCCAGACCCTCTCCACTCAGATCCGCTTATACCCGAGAGATCCGACTCGGTGGCATGATTTCCCTTACTGGCACAGGACCTTATATATGCCTAGTCTCCTTAGATCAAGGTTTTCTTTAACAGAGGTCAGCATCGCCTGCACTCGCGCTGGAGGGCGGGAGACACATTTTATGTGATGTTCCTTGAACAGCCTGCCGATCTTCAAGGACACACCACCAACATTGGAGTAGAAAAACCACACCACCTTCGTGGAGTTCTACGTTTCTTCTGGCTGTTCTTGAGGTTTTGTGTGCAGGTCGAAATGCATTACGAATCGGTTTACCAGAGAACCCGTTTTGTACAAACACAGAGCAAAAATGGCTAAGTTCCGCCGATAAACTCCCTGAATCAGAGTTAAGTCTAGCCCTATGAACGAGAGTTCATAATACGCCAGTGCGTTGAGATGGATTATGGCAGCTCGTAGTTCGTAGATACAGGTCAGTATGACTTGTTTTACGAAATACACTGTGACCCAAGGACTCATCTTCTTTTCTGCGGACGAAGACGTCTAAGAAAGCGAGTTCTCCATTTTCCTCCACTTCCATGGTGAAGCAAATCCTCAGATGGAGGGAGTTAAGGTGTTCCAGAAATGCAGGATGTGTTGCTGTCCCATGTGGCCATAATGCAAAGCTGTCTTCTACATACGAGGGTTGGAACTTTAATAGTGGCAACTATTTATTTACAGCTTGTACAAAATAGAAACGTGTTTCAAAGTTTCACTGACCTTCAAAGTAGTCACTAGCATTGTGTATAACCCGTTGCTAGCGATGTGGAAGTCGTAGGATACTGTTAGCAATGCCAGTTGTGTTGACAGTTCGAGCGGCGCGGTCTATTGCCCGACGAATTTGTAGCAGTTCTCAAGCGAATGCCATGAAGTGTTTCCTTCAGTTTAGAAATCGAGTTGAACTCACTAGGGCTTAGGTCAGAAGAGTGCAGTAGGTGGTATAGCACTTAGCAGCCCCATCAGTCAAACGAATCAGTAACAGCTTGCACTGTACGTCCTTGGGCATTGTTCTGCAAAATGATGGTCAGGTCCTGCAGATATTGTCATCACTTCTGTCTCTAAGCTAGTCGTACGTTGTGTTCCAAAAATGAACAGGTGTCTGTTGCAAACTGAGAGATGCAGATAAAACTACGATACAAATTTGACGCTAGTTCAGAATGTTTAAAAAACAAATATGCACTTAACTCAGAACCTACCGTCCTGCGATATGCGAGTAGTGTAAATATGTCATTTTCTTCTTTAGACAAATCCACAACTGAAGACTAATGCGGCAGTCGCGGCGATTCGTCTGCGCATGCGCAACGTTCCTTGCTGTCGCCATATGGGCGTTGCTTTCAAGGTGTAGAAGGCAGAGCGACAAACCGACGCCTCTGCGTAACGTGACTCTCCCAATGGGTCGCGAACCCTGTGCAGTAAGCGTCAAATTCCTGTAACTGTTCACGCTGATTTCCAGTCTATTTGTTTACAAGAACTGTAACTTACTAGTTTTAGTTATTCTAGAAGTAATCTAATTATACAATTTATGGTACTGTGCTTCTAGACCGCTATTATCACGAATATTAATATTTTTATGTTCTCAGTAACCGGTCGTTAAATGTTCCATTTCACCTCTTTCCTGGTATCAACAAATCGTCATTGAAAACTGCACGTGATATTTCTAATCCGCATTGCCGATGCACTGCTGACACATCTAAGAACAATTACGAAGATGGTTCAAATGGCTCTGAGCACTATGGGACTTAACTTCTGAGGTCATCAGTCCTCCAGAACTTAGAACTACTTAAATCTAACTAACCTAAGGACATCGCACACATCCATGCCCGAGGCAGGATTCGAACCTGCGACCGTAGCGGTCGCGCGGTTCCAGACTGTAGCGCCTAGAAGCGCTCGGCCACTGCGGCCGGCAATTACGAAGAAATAGACAACAAAGTCTAGATACATGAATGGTGACTTAGTTCTTGAACTTAATCTTCGCACATAATCACTAATATCGTCGCACCTACTTCATTTCACAAATGAGGGAGCATCACTCTTCAGCATACAGAAATGGTAGCGCATTGTTTATATCCTTAAAAAAAATTAAATCACAGTGTTTCCTACATTCCGCCCTTATATGTTTGGCTACATATTGTCATGCTCGAAAACCAGTACGTTGACTACTCCTCTATATTACTGGGTCACAGACGTACTGCAAGTGTAGCAGCAAAAAATCTGCTTCTCTATCATGCAAATAGTTGTACGGTGCGTCGAAGAAGATATTGTTTAGGTTTTATACACAGAGATGACAAAAGTCACGGTATAGCGAGATGCATGTATACAGCTGACGGTAGCACTGCATACACAAGGTAATTGGCGGAGATGTCATTTGTAGTCAGATGATTCGTGTGAAAAGGTTCCCGATGTGATGAAGGCCGCACAACAGGGATTAACAGACTTTGAACGCAGAATGGTAGTTGCAATTAGATGCATGCGACATTCCATTTCAGAAGCCGTCAGGGAATTCAACATTCTGAGATCCACAGTTTCAAAAGTGTGTCTAAAATACCAAATTTCAGGTATTACCTCTCACCAAGGACAATGCAATGGCCGACGGTCTTCACTTAACGACCGAGAGCAACGGTGCTTGTGTACTGTCGTCAGTGCTAACAGACAAGTAACACTGCATGAAACAATCGCAGAAATCAGTGTTGGGTGTACGAGGAATTGGACGTACGAGGAATGTATCCGTTAGGACAGTGTGGCGAAATTTGGCATTAATCGGCCATGGCAGCAGGCCACCAACGCGATTGCCTTTGCTAAAAGCACGACGTCGCCTGCAGCGGCTCTCCTGGACTCGTGACCATATCGGTTCTACCACAGTCGTCTGGAAAACCAAGACCTGGTCAGTTGAGTCCCGATTTCAGGTAGTTAGAGCTGATGTCAGGGTTTGAGTCTGACGCAGACCCCACGAAGCCACGGACCCATGTTGTTAACAAGGCACTGTGCAAGTTGGTGGTGGTTCCATAATGGCATGGGCCGTGTTTACATGGAATGGACTGGATTATCTAGTCCATGTGAACCGATCTTTGACTGGAAATGGTTATGTTCGGCTACTTGGAGACCATCTGTGGCCATTCACGGACTTCATGTTCCCAGACAACGATGGAATTTTTATGGATGACAATGTACCATTTCACTGGGCGACAGTTGTTCGCGATTGGTCCCGAAGAACATTCTGTGCAATTTGAGTGAATGATCTGGCCAGCCTGCCATAGAACATTTGTGGGACATAAACGAGAGGACTTTTCGTGTAAAAAATCCTATTCTGGCAACACTTTGGCCTTTATGGACGGCTACAGAAGAGCATGGCTCAATATTTTTGCAGAGCCGTTCCAACAACTTGTTGAATCTAAGCCACGTAGAGGTGCTGCGGTACGCCGGGCAAACGGAGTACCGACATGATATTAGGAGATATCCCATGACTTTTGTCACCTCAGTGCATTATGCTCCCTTTCCACTATCGCCAGAAGACTGATTGGTTGTTTGCAGCTGTGTCCACTATTGCTAGCGTAATTTTATCTTCATTGCTTCTAATGGGGTGGTATGTAGGGTACCGTAGAATATTCGTAGATTCCGTCCTGATATCACCTGCTTCATATTTTCAAAGAATTGTTTTCGCGAGATAGAATGAAGACCTAAAACATTATGACCAATACCAGGTGAGAGACTGAAGGCCATCTGATAGCATTGTGGGCACATTATGCGGTAAGGAAAGAGACGAATGGAGAACACCTATAAACTCTAAAAAGCATTGTAAAGCGTTCCATGGGGTCTCTGTGTACGACTCCACTCCCACGTATTCCATCTTAATCAACAAACCTCTTCATGACTACCTCACCAAAGCCAGCCTCTTCGCATCCTACCTGGAAGACACTTTCACCATCCCCCATGATTCTAAAATTATTAACTTTACGGATCCCTAAGTGTATGAATGTGCAAATGTAGATATAGCATACCTCACACCAGACTTCCTGTGCTTACACAACGCTTCACAAACAGGACTAAACAAGTCAGTAATAGCTGAAGAGATTACATAAACACTCACTAAAATGGAAACACTGCTACCAGTCACGATACAGCTAACTAAAAAAAATGGTTCAAATGGCTCTGAGCACTATGGGACTCAACTGCTGAGGTCATTAGTCCCCTAGAACTTAGAACTAGTTAAACCTAACTAACCTAAGGACATCACAAACATCCATGCCCGAGGCAGGATTCGAACCTGCGACCGTAGCGGTCTTGCGGTTCCAGACTGCAGCGCCTTTAACCGCACGGCCACTTCGGCCGGCTACAGCTAACTAATGCCACGTAAAGACTAGTCCTAGAGTCTGTCACGAAACCTTGACGTCCTCCGGGATACCATCATCTACACAGGTCATCACCCAGAAATAGCCACAGTCCTTGTTTTCTTGAAACCTGATAAACTGCTTTCGCAGACGCTATCAGCCTATCAGCCTGACCTGAGTTTTTAGCAAAATCCTTGAAACCATCCTTACCCAACGAATCCATCAGCACCTTACAGCCTATCTACGCATCGCCAACATCTATTGTGGCTTTCGTCCTAACTGTTACTTACTCTCCTCATCTCCCATCAACTAAATAAAAGGCATTGCTCCTTATTTGTCTCCCTTGACACCCAGAAAGCGATTGACAGGGTGTAGCATTCTGAACTGTTCTTCAAACTACAAACCTATGCTCTCCCTGTCAACTATGTCTGCCTTACAGCTCTATTCCTTCACCACCATCCTACATTTGTCACTATCAACCCCACTTGCTCCCATATACTCTACCTTTCATGCACCTTCATGCCTTATACACTCCCCACCCCCGCAGAATTTCAATCAACTTTCACTTGCCACTTCACAAGGATTAAATCCATCCTGAGATACAGCCCTCTTTCCAACCCTAGCGCCAATGGTCCACCTCACACATGCTTAAGTTTTACTCACTCCTCCTTCGTCTCCTCCACTTCACTGACCTTTAGTCGCCACCTGCGTTTCCACAGGACCCCAGAGTCATACTCAATATGCTACTTTCAGCATTGTCATTCTCATGCTCCAGCAGCATCACCATTACACCATAGCATCATTCACATTACCATCAATGATTCTACTTTAACTGCATTGTAAAATCATGTAAGAAGCCTTAAAAATCATAAGTATTGTTCACCAATGTGTTTATTTTAAATTGAAGATCACCTATTGCCATATGTTTTTCTGTAAAAGTCAAAAATATTCTCCATCAGTGTGTTTCTTTAAACACCATTTATTGCCATCTATTATTATGTATTTTAAAACATCTTTTCAGCATGTGTTACCTTTGGCTGAAAAGCGGTTTTGTTCACTGCCAGATCACCTCTTCCTGGCGAACTGCAATAAAAAAGAACAAAAGAATGACGAATCATTTTAGCGACTATATAAGCTGCATATGAGAAAATTCACTCACAGACGTCTCTGACACGTGGCAGTTTGTTATGATCTGGAACCTGGGAATGAGGATGTCTGGAATGAAGAAGCTGGTCAGCTGCCCACTTGCTGTTGTTGTGAGCATGTATAGATAGTACTTGAAGGATGGTCAAACTACAAGTAGGAGATAAAGTGTTGGACACCCATGCCTCATCACAGAACGTGGAGGTCTGATGTTGCCTGTTGTGTAAATCACAATAGGTGGTGGTCTGTGGGCGATATGATGACAGAGTACAAAGTTGGTACAGGCACAAGTGTTTCTAAACTCGCTGTTCGCTGCACATCGTTGAACATGGGGCTCTGTAGCAGACAACAGTAGTTGTGCAGTGGTGATACAAGCACAGATAATGATCTTATGTCAAGGACTCTGATAAGACTTCCAGGGGTAGCATGTTACACCTGAGGCAATTGGGCTTGTTATCTTCAAGATCACACACCACCTGATACCCCCAGGGACCCCCTACCCCACTGCTATTCACAATTTGTTGCAATGTCACCGATTTTCTCTCACTTTTCAAGAAGATGCAGACGTAAATATTGGACTAAACAATTGGTAAACTGTGAAAAATACATACCAAGTCATTACCATGCATTATTGTGTCTGACATCACTGTATGGATGCCTTAGAGGGGTCTTGCTACAGGATTATAATACACACATAAATAACAATGGACAAATCCAAATATGTACACTCACAACACATTGCTAGATGTACCCTGTACACAGTACCTAGTGGAGGCATAGGATGGGAATAGCAGCGAAAACACTTTATTAAAAAACTAAATAAAAATCGTGATTTTCAATCCTGCTCATAACCATTGTATCTGTTTTTTATGTTGTTCCTTTGTGTGGTGTTGTTATAAACTAAACTGGTTTCCTAGTCTTACACTTTTGTGTATGTCTATGTTGAATGTGAAGCTGAACAATGCAAGTGGTGTGATTACATAAACACTATTTAATAAAAGGAGTCGACAAATGTCTGAAATTGCGTAACTGTATTGAAATTAGCAGTTAACAAAAATAATTAGGAAACCTAAAACTATACATTAAATATATGTAAGATGTTCTGTGAAATTCTGTATTGTGCAGTGCAGTGAACAGTGCTACAATGCATGATATCACAGTACGTACTCGCATTTCCAATGTACAAAACTACAGAATAAAATTTCTACTAGTAAGAAAACGGATTTTGAAAGAATTACTGTCCAAAAAGCTTCTATTAATGTACTCATACTGCCCAAATAAAATTCCAAAGAAAAAATAAGCCATACTTGAATGTAGTACAGCACTGCAAGAACAAGAATGTCTGCATAAGAAATGAAATCTGAACTTAACCTAAACTGAACCTTATAATTTTGAAATGCCATGCTTATCTTTGAAAGATCTTATTATGTCCTAACTGATGTTAAATTGGTCCTGAACAATTTTCATGGCCTATCTTATGGCAATAGAAACTTGGTACTGCTCGAAAGTGGCGAATAGTAAAAATGCACTGCAGCAGCAAACCAGCTAAAGAAAAGAAATTTTTTCCAGTGCAACACAAGGAAGAGTAACTATGCTAAGCACTTCATGCTTTACTCATTAGCAACTATGTCCCACTAAGTGCAATGTGGCGACAAATAATTGCAAAATAAAATTTTCGTGAGAAGAGGATGGTAGAACCTCGACTTGTAAATGATTAAAAAGGAAACTAGTATTCAAAACTGTATTGTGAACCTCAGTCCTTAACGATTACAATCAATTTTACAAAAATTACTTCTTATAAAAAGCATGACTGCCATGAAATTACTTAAAAGAATAGTAAAGGAGTTGTGAACCTATACCTCTGGGTGCCAGATATGTGAGCAGGTAACTTTTATTGTTCATGTCTGGGCAGTCAGACTAACAAACCCAAATCAATAAAGAAAAATCACCGAAAATTTACCTTTCACAAACTTCTCATAAATTATGTAAGAGCAACCAACACAGTGACAAAATTATCTGAAAATCTTCACAATTCTCAAATGAAGCAATACAAGATCATATTTCTGGAAAGTAACATGCTCTGCATTTGCATCTCTGTGTTCTGCTAGTTATTTCTAGACTGCTTAGCAGCATAACCAACATCCGACTCCCTCACATACTTCTCACAGAATGTTACTAGCAATGACAATACTACTTACAACGAAAGACCACATTGCTTATACACTACTCGGAACAGGGGGGGCTCCTTTATAGGTTTGCAGGTTTGCGCTCCCCCAGGAATAATTTTGTTAAACTGAGTTAACTTTATGAGCTTTCTATACAAGTGAAGAAATAGTGTGCCATTACTCTCTTTTGAAATGCCTGGGCTCTGAGTGCCGAACACAGCCGAGTGGGACGAAAATGTGCCGACTGGTCTAGGGTTACGCAAACGCAGCCTTGGGTGTCTCAGGGGTTGCGCGGAGTGCAGGGGCAATGCTTGGCAACATTGTTCTCATATGCTGGCCTTGTGTGTATAAACACCCCAAGCGAGCCACCCGGGAGTGGAGGGGGAAGCCGGGTGCGAACAGAGCAACATCGCCCCCGACGCACCGACGGGACAACATCTCTTCCCCACGCCACAAGGATGACTGTGGCTGTGGACCCGAGCCGCAAAATCACTTCAAGACACAAGTAGCGCCTACCATGACTGGACTGACGGAGCAATTTACGGCCGCAATTTGTACGCTGTGGTGACTGTTTGAAGTGCAGCCATGTAGCAACCAATGGTGGCAACACCAGCAGTTCTGATCGAGTTTGTTGTCGGTTTCCTTCGTAGTGAGGCGAAGGTATAGGAACTGCCCCGTATAATACCCTCCAAATAATTTCGTAATTAGGAAATATAAAAATAAAGCTTCTTTATCTTTTACCACAGTAAATAAATAAACAGTGCCAAAACAGTATAACGTAGCTAGGACCTCAGGCGTGATAGAGCGGGTGTTGTCAGTCGCCTGCCAGCTACCGTCCTTCCGAAGACAAATGGTTCAAATGGCTCTGAGCACTATATGACTTAACATCTGAGGTCATCAGTCCCCTAGAACTTAGAACTACTTAAACCTAACTAACCTAAGGACATCCCACACATCCATGCCCAAGGCAGGATTCAAACCTGCGACTGTACCGGTCGCGCGGTTCCAGACTGAAGCGCCTAGAACCGCTCGGCCTCACCGGCCGGCCTTCCGAAGACAACCGGCGCGCTCAGATATTCGAACTAAGTGGGATTCTCGCGTCTCCTTACCAGTTCGTGTGCAGTTGCGAGCGAAGTAAATATTTCTTGTATGTTCTGTCCGTTATTTTAACGTGTGCTTTAGAGAATTTTGGGGCAACAAATGAATACGTGAAATAATGAATCACATAATTTCCTTGCTCTATGGACCCATCAACTTACACAAGTTTGGAAAAAAAGTATAAATTGACAGATTACCTAGGCTGAGTGCTTCTTTAACAATTTCGCAGACAGTTATAAGGAAAATGTCAGTTCCAATAGAAAATTTATCTCTGAACTGTAAAGCATGAATGATTGTGTGATTGTGATTTGGAAAACGCCTTATTTTGTTCTCCTTGTTTATTGTTTGGAGGAGAACTTTCGTGAACTAAACAAGGGGTCTGTGCATTCCATACCACCGTGACAAAATTAGGAAAGACGAACCTTCTTCGATCCATGTGAATAACGTGTTGAATCTGGCAAGTCTAGGCAATGTAAATATTAGAGTATTAGAGTGTGGTAGAAAAGGTCCGTATCAATACAAAACCAAAGAGCTATCGCTAACGGGTACATAAAAACTCTAATTATTAACTGCATTCGATTTTATGGTGTTTTGGAACTTGCCCTCAGATGGTTCAAATGGTTCAAATGGCTCTGAGCACTATGGGACTTAACATCTATGGTCATCAGTCCCCTAGAACTTAGAACTACTTAAACCTAACTAACCTAAGGACAGCACACAACACCCAGCCATCACGAGGCAGAGAAAATCCCTGACCCCGCCGGGAATCGAACCCGGGAACCCGGGCGTGGGAAGCGAGAACGCTACCGCACGACCACGAGATGCGGGCGAACCCTCAGATGAAATGATGGGACTAAATCAGTTTCAAATCCTGTCATTTTTCGTGCCTTGATAAATTTTAGTGTAGAATTAGATTGGTATTGGTATTAAAATTGTATTTCGGAAAAGAAACAGTTTTCAAAGGCACCTCTAGTACTATTCGGAATAAACACTTCTAATACCTCCTCGAAGGCTGCCAAGAGAAAATCAGAAAGAAAGTTAAGCCTGTGGCGTTTTTGGCTGTAATACATGACAAAACCATCGATGTAGCCTGCTTTTTCCTGATAGTTATAGTATGTACATACATCATTACTGGAAGACTATTTGAAAGATTTTAGGACGTCATAGCTCCTGAAAAGCCTGACGTCCAGATTTTGGCAACGTACATCATAGAACAGATAAATCATCACTTGGACAATTGTCCACACAAACTAATAGCACAAGTACATGGTTTTAAAGAAAAGTTTTATAAGCCACCACAGATTCATTGTTGTACTCACCAGTTGAACCTGATTATGCTTAGATCCATTAGGATTAATAGAAATGGGCAAATATTTTTTACCAAAGTTTGACGACTTTGTAGCTCCTTTACAACAGTTCCACAAAGAACAGCAGTTTTCAAGGAAACAGTACGAAAACGGGTGCCACGTTGCTTTTCTACGCGTTGGAATTTCCAGTCAAGGGATGTCAATGTCGTTTTCGAATGTGAGGAAGATATTTAAAATGCATGAATAATATGGCCAACAGGGAAAAACTATGTAATGAAAATACATCGTATAAGTCTGCAGTTCAGCAACGCTTCCGAAGGACAATGGTTCGTTTTCTGGCTCTCGCTTTTTCATAAAATTATGTTCCATGTGGATATTTTGTATACGAGTTACAGAAAAGGGATAGTGAACTGTTATAACGACGAATAACACAATGAATGTATGGTTAAACCATTGTCCAGGAAGAGCAAGTGAAATCACAAGACCATTGACGTACTAAGCCTAGAGAACGCTGAAGTCCAAGATCCAGTATAGCATACGAATTCTAAGTCCAGAGAGCACCCAAATCAACATCGCACATCAGGTCCACCACAGCGTATCACTTCCTAATCGTGGAGTAGAACTTAGTACGATGAGAACTGACTTCTAGGCGTCAGTAGCGGCGTTACATAAGACTCCGTAGTTAATGGAACCGGCGGCTTGGGTTGCTGTGTATTCTAGGCAGCCAGTTGCTGAGTTTAATGGGTGGCCAGTTGCTGCGGTTTGAAGCGCGCAAGCGCGAAGGAGGCCCGTGATGATGCTACGCGCGCTGATAAGTGCGGCCAACGATGCGTTTCTCAGCCGCGCGTGATAATGCTCCGCTGCTCGGTGCGGAGATTAAATAATGCTGGATACCACATGACCCAACTTAAGCACGAGATCAGCTAACAGCTTTTGAGCATAAAAGTACAAACATTAGGGAGGCGTGGCCAAAAATTCTACAGATTTTCACAAGTATTATAAACAAGCGAGAACTGAAGATGTGTAATGTACTGCAGGAGGCAAAAGAAATAAAGATGTTGTAAGGTCCGAGGCGAAGGAGAGATTTAAATTCACTGGACACCTAGTTGCATAGTTGCAGCCTCTCTCTTTCTACCACAGAAATTCACCTCTTACTCTTCCAGTTTTCTCTCGGAGCTGGAACTGAACGCTATTCTCTTTTGGGAGCAAAGAAGTGTCGAACAAAACTCTCTGTTGTGTATAGAAGAGAGGAGTACAAAAAATGTGTGGAGCTTCGAGCGTGATGGAATACATTGCTCTCCATGGGACGAGAACTCGTTTTAGTATTTTCTGAGTTCAAAGAGTGATTGAAAAATTTGAAAATATGAAGGAAAGCGTAATGGGATTCCTGTGCAAATGATCACTACAAACCAAACGGCTCTATACAGTCGAATGTAGTTAACATCGGTCCTGCAGAGAAAGGTTAATAAGGCAGGCCTAGTAGTTTCTGCGTACATAGAGTTGCAGTTTATCTTAATTTCTTTTATTCTGCAAAGAAATATTTGATTCTGTGCACATGTTTTGGTGTTATTACGAGTAGATGTCTCAGGACATGAGCGAACGGTCTGTTTACATCATGGATTACCAAAAAATGAGCACTACGCTCATCTTCTGTCCGTTGTTAATTGTTTTGTTGATAAGCAATGTGCAACACGATCATTTTTGGTTACGAGCCACCACAGACTCAGAGCCACTCTGGTGTCATATATCATACCATCGAAGACTTCGGTTGAAAAAGAGTGTCCAGTATGACACATCGAATAAAAAGAGGGCTCGCATGTCTTTCACTGCATACCAATAAGCTTTTAACTTAACACTGCCCATGCGCGACGTACCTGGTGGCTGGCTGAGGATACACTGCCGCCTCTGCACGCCGTCAGCCGGTAAGCTCCTTGTCACAACTAGAAGAACTGCAGCAGACGCCATTTGCCGCCACGCCCCAACACACGGACATCAAGGAGGCATCGTACGAGAGACAAATAGTAGCTCCATGACTGTTAAAAAACGAGAGCATTTGGAGAATACCCAGAGCATCTAGATGCCCGCAGCACCCATGATTATAATTATGTCAGACGCTAACTGCTGGGAGCTGGGGCTTGACAAGACAGGCAGGACACCACCAGTTGAAACACGAAGTAGAGTAAAACCCAGTCTGCATTAGCTACTCTAATAATAACTTTTATAACATGTCTCTCTAATTTCCGAAAATTGAAATACTAGTGGGACAACAATCGACATACATGACATCCCTAAATTTACACAGAAACGTTTTACCACAACCATAAGGTATGAAAGGTGTAGCCCTAGCACGCAGTCGGCACGCAGTCGTGTCCGTACTCTTCTTTATGAGTAATTGATCGATGGCCTGGGAATGTTACTAGGTTGGATTAATAAAAGAGCTGTGCTTTTTGTCATGGGATAGTGAAATTGTAGGATGGTCAACAACAATGAGAGACGAGTTGTGCATTATGGAGAGTCGTTTGTTCAGTGTATGGATGTGTCACTGTTTATCCGTCTCTAATTTCGTACATATTTGGTGCAGACGGTCCGTTTCATTACAGATCATTCTCTGTGAGTATAGAGTTGAAATGCTGAAAGCGTTTCGACGCCATATACATTAATATCTTCTTGTTTACTTCGTTAGAAACCTCCACACCTCTCCCCATCACAGAGACATGTATGTACATCATAGTAAATAGGAAACTTTTTCGGATTTTTGACTGGCTAGTGAATAAGAGAACCAAATATTCTCATTTAAAACCTTTATTAATTTCTACATTTACACTTACATGCAGAAAACAACTCTTTCTATGTGGTAGTTTCGTATAAAAGTACAAACAATTCAGTTCTACATTAGAATCATCTAATTGTTTCTCCAGCTAGTAATTTGGCAACTACAAATAACCTACGTTCTATAATTCCATCATGGATCTAATCTTCTGTCCTGTAAAATATCTTTTACAATGAGCTTCGTTTCTTTGTACAAATCTTCTTCTAGCTGAGTCAGTAACCCCAGCATAGTAAAGCGCTAATTATGCAGGATGTCCCATAAAAGCCGGCCGCGGTGGTCTAGCGATTCTAGGTGCTCAGTCCGGAACCGCGCGACTGCTACGGTCGCAGGTTCGAATCCTGCCTCGGGCATTGATGTGTGTGATGTCCTTAGGTTAGTTAGGTTTAAGTAGTTCTAAGTTCTAGGAGACTGATGACCACAGATGTTAAGTCCCATAGTGCTCAGAGCCATTTGAACCATTTTTTGTCCCATAAAAAACACTGACAACACTTAGTATGTTACGCAGGAAGGCACACTGGTTTTCAAGAAGGAATCTATATCTACAAACACACGACAGGGGCACTGGAGAGTGTCGAAGTCTGAGAACCGTTGTGACAGTTTGTTCCGACTCGTTTTGGTCTCTTAATACAGAAGGTATGAAACCATTTAGCCATCTGTGTACTGTGGCTGAACACTCTGAGCCTAATAACATTACCGTGCATGCGCTACATTCCACCACACAGCCCTTGCGCGCATCCTACTCTGGACTTGTGTGGTGTGCCAGTGCACTAACGTTGTTGACAGCAGTGCGGCATGAACCAGTACACAGCTGCAGAAATGACCCCGGCATGGTGCTTGCATATGGCAAAGCGGATTGCAGTGAGACAGCTGCTGCAAGATTGTGTGTGGAATGTTTTCAAAGCTGAAGTACTCAACACCATTCCACGTTTTCAAACATCGAGAGACGCCTCAGGGAAGCAAGAAAGTTGTACATATGTATTTTCTGCCTGAGGTGTGTCCATTCTACAGTAAAACACAAACACTTTGCGCTTGTTAGTTGCGAGTACTGCCCCCAGTCTAATGTTTGTCCTCTGGTAGGTACTGAAACGTGATGCACGTCGTCCACTATCGGTTTGAACGCTACAGTTGCAGGGGGATATAGTAGTGGGTCAATAGGTCTCTGGCTGCACTTTTTATGTGAAACTGATATCAAATTAGTTACGCAACTTAATTAAATTGATCAATTAATTGACCCCACCAACCCTCCAGTTGAAGTCATCGGTTTTCCCCAACTGGCATATGGACCAGCACCCTCCCCCTCCATTACTGTCCCCATCCCTCCCCCTCCCTCTTCCCCACCTGCCCTACTGGCGGTAATTTCGAATTTTGATGGGAAATTCAAAATATGGTGCGAGTTTCGAAAATGGTGCGAATTGCTACATCCCAGAGCTTTCTGACGTCCCAGCCCACCCCCAACCCGGGAATTAGCGTGAAATTTGAAATGGCAATGCCCTGAACCCTGACCCTTCTGGATGGAAAGCTCAAGGGCACCCCCCTACACAGGGAAACTCTCCAGATGAAGGAGAGGTAGGTTAGGTTGTTGTACTTATTTAGGATTGGGAAACTGAAGCAAAGATCGGTCCTAATTACACAACTATATGCAGATCGCTACACAGGAAGCGCCTAAAATCGCAATACATCTCAAAAATTGTCGACGTCAGACAGTAGGTGTTACCCTGCTGGGAAAAAATTCACAATATCATTCGAAGCTAGTAGCAGATATACTCGAAATAAACTCTACATAAGATGATCCCTTAACCTACAAGCTGGCGGGAAAAAGGCTGCAGTGGAATGTATTATTTTTATTCTTGGCGGGAAATGTATTCAACTGATGAGGTGCTGGTGTAGGATAGACTGGAGTTTAATAAGTGTACTTCCTATAAGTATACAGCTGAGGACTGTGTCTATCACTGTTTGATGTTGGTGTTCACTGCAGAAGCCTCCGATTGCATTGCTCAACAAACACCCTGGTGCTCAAAATTCAAATAAATGGTGCTCTCTTTATTTCTCGACAACGTCATCCTGATCCACTGCCCTGAGAGGTCACCTTGGTACAGCTGCTGGCGGACGTGCACATTATAAGAAGAGACAGGGGAACTAACCATCACCGAAGTGTAGGACGGCCAATACACACTAGCACAGCTGATGGAAAATTCTTCACTGTTTCAGTTACACATCGAAAGTATAGTGAAAAAAAAAACAAATAAAAACAGCACTCGTAAACAACAGGCCATAATGCAACACATACACCGAGGAATGAGAAAAATCATTGTAATAACACAACTACCACAAAAACCGACACCAAAAGATCGCATCAGGAGAAGGGGGCGGCAGCTTCATATGTGTCCTCCTTGATGTGCGGTCATGGACTAACCATCTTCGAGCCAGTCTTACCTCCCCCCTACCATACCTCATCCCTCACTCTCTTCCCTGTAGGTAGGGACACAGGCCTGTTCTATATTTTGCTGGTGGTACACGTAGACATCCATTGGTGGCAGTGATATACTGTCTCCAGTCTGCGGAAATCAGTCACAGATTGACAAAAGACTCAAGAGCACGCTGTTAAACATACAGGGTGAGCACGAAGTCTTGCCCCGATTATAAACATTTGTAACAGAATAACCGTTTGACACAATGAGTTACATTTGATGCCCATACATAGGTTAGTGTTACTAGTTTTTTGTAAGACTACTTACATAAGTAAACCTCAACGTCTGCTCCCTTGGTAGCTCAGAGAATGTCGAGGCAGTATTCCAGTTCCCGTCAGGTGTTTCGTAACGTGTGTTCTGTCACAGTGCCCATAGCAACTTGTATCCCATCCTTCAGTTCGTCGACGTCAGCAACTGGTGTGTCGAAGACTCTGTCCTTGGTATAGCCCCCCCCCCCCCAAAAAAAAAAAAAGTCATGGAATGTAATGTCTGGAGAGCGGGGTGGCCAGGGTGTTGGGCCGTTCCTTCCAATCCACCGATCCGGTCATTACTCCCTCTCCAGACATTACGCCCCTTGATTTTTTTTTATGGTGCTGTATCAAGAATCAGGTCTTCGTCACACCAGTTGCTGACGTCGACGAACTGAAGGCTAGGATACAAGCTGCTGTGGGTATTGTGACAGACATATGTTACGAAACACCTGGCGGGAACTGGAATACCGCCTCGACATTCTCCGAGCTACCAAGGGAGCACACGTTAGTGTTTACTAACGTAACACTAACCTATGTAATGGCATTAAATATAAACTATTATGACAAACTCCCCTCTCGTGGAACAACAACGAAATTCTGTATAATGCTTTTTTCAAATGTCTGCTGGTTAGGAAACAGGCAGCTGCCACCACCATCCACCACCTGCCACCAACTGCCGTAACTGATAGAACAGTCTTTGGACCACTGCTGCACAACCCACCCAGCAAGCAGAGCACCTGAAAAGCCGCAGATGGAGCATCCTCTTTACTGGAGCACGAGGCGGTTCGGATGGTCAGCACGCCAGAGAACAAAGTGAGATAAATGATGGCTATAGCAACTGCGTGTTGTTTATCTAAAAGTGCAGCTGCGCCCCACTCCCCCTGCTGCGACCGATTGCTTCCGCTGACACGCATCACTCTGTGAGGGAAGACATTTCAATGTAACAGTTGTGTTTAATGTCAACGCACTTAATGTAGGTGAGCATCTATTTAAAAAAACGCAATCGCAATGACAATTTAAAAAATTCTTGTTTCCATGAGAATAGGCGCAGTCCATTTTCTTTTAGTTTTATGAACATAATCGGTATAGTTTGAGAGTAGTCCTCCGGTTCAAATTATAAATTGTCGTGCATGAGAACATTATATTCTTTTCAGACGATTGAATTATCTGTGTGGGATGGCATCTATGCAGTCATTCTTTCACGTTTGACTGCAAGGTACAGTTGGCATCTCCCTCTCTCCCTGTGCATCCTGCAATTCTGTGACATCCAACAACGTGAAGAAAAAAACTACACCACTGCCACTGAATACAGATGAACAAACTGCAGAGGTTAGAGCTCTATAGCGATTCATTTGACAGATGTATTAACTTACCTGACACCTTCTATTCATGTGCACCCTGCATAAAATTGAAAAAAACTGCCACTATTTTGCAGTGAAAACTATCGAGCGCTACAGAATGTCCTCGTCATTTCGAAACTTTCATCAAAGTAAAGAAAATCGAAAATTTAAACTAATTCTCAACGAAACATCGTATGTTAAGCGATTTCTCTCAGTTTGATGGACAAAATTATATGGTTTCATAGCGCCCCTGGCATTCAAATCAGTGTCCTTAAATAAATCGTCCAGCATGTGTGTATTACAAACATTTCAGACATGCAGAATAACATTAAAGAATACAGTCGTTAATGCTATCTGCTCACATGTCGGAAGAAAAACAATCATTTTACGTTCAGCAACAACAAGGATAAATGAAGAGGAAGTTGTTGTTTTGCTACACTATGGCAGGTCCCGTTTTGCCAATGCGATGCTACATCATGCTGGTCTTTACGGAACATAAAAAAACAAGTGATGAATGTTCCGTAACTCGCCTCTACCGACCTGTGTGTAAGGTTTCTGTCACCGAGCAGACCATCATTCGCAATAGCAGCAGATTCTTGTGTTGTAGTTTTGTAAGCAATTTGGCTACTTTATAATTAGAGGTTATGAAGTACGAAATAACATAGGACTTGTGGTAATATACACTGAAGAACCAAAGAAACTGGTACACCTGCCTAATATCTTTTAGGGCCCCCGTCAGCACGCAGAAGTGCCACAACATAATGTGGCATGGACTCGACTAATATCTGAAGTAGTGCTGGAGGGAATTGACACCATGAATCCTGCAGGGCTGTCCATAAATCTGTAAAAGTGCGAGGTGGTGGAGATCTCTTCTGAACAGCACGTTGCAAGGCATCCCAGACATGCTCAATAATGTGTACGTCTAGGGATTTTGGTAGCCAGCGGATGTGTTTTAACTCAGAAGATTGTTCCAGGACCACTCTGTAGCAATTTTGGGTGTGTTTGGTGTCGCATTGTCCTGCTGGACTTGCCGAAGACTGTTGGAATGAACAATGGACATGAATGGATGCAGGTGATCAGACAGGTTGCTTACATACATATCACCTGTCAGAGTCATATCTAGATGTATCAGGGGTCCGATATCACTCCAACTGCACATGCCCCACCTATTACAGAGCCTCCATTAGCTTGACAGTTACCTGCTGCCATGCAGGGTCCATGGATTCATAAGGTGGTCTCTATACTCGTGCACATCCATCCACTCGATACAGTTTGAATCGAGACTCGTCCAACCAGGCAACATGTTTCCAGTCATCAACAGTCCAATGTCAGTGTTGACGGGCTCAGGCGAGGTTCCAATGTTTCAAATGGCTCTAAGCACTATAGGACTTAACACCTGGGGTCATCAGTCCCCTAGACTTAGAATTACTTAAACCTAACTAACCTAAGGACATCACACACATCCATAAACCAACCAACCAACCACATCCATGCCCGAGGCAGGATTCGAACCTGCGACCGTAGCGGTCGCGCGGTTCCAGACTGTAGCGCCTAGAACCGCTCGGCCATCCGGCCGGCCGAGGAAAAAACAACATGAATATTTTCGATAGTTGATACATTGAGGTACCACCCACACCCTGCTGCATTAAAATGCACATGAAGAAACAGCTGTCTGGTGTGTGAGTGAGTACCACGATCAGTAGCCAAAGGAGATGTAACAGTCTTACTGGCATTTACAGTAGCATCTCCACCGCCGTGGCAACCTTCCTCTTGCACACATAAGTCATGATCTGATGTTACGTAGACCATCACGGAGGAATTCCAAACTGCATCAGGATCCATTGCAAATACTATGAAAGTTAGGCGGGAGTGAGAAAACTAGGATTTCATGGTCCAGCGGCTGCTCAAAAGCCACAAATCTCGCCGGTAAATGCCAAACGACGCCTCGCTTGGTATAAGCAGCGTAAACATAGGACGATGGAACATTGTAAAAACGTTGTGTGGAGTGACGAATCACGGTACACAATGTGGCGATCCGATGACAGGGTATGAGTATGGCAAATGCCCGGAGAACGTCATCTGCCAGAGTGTATAGAGCCAACAAGATAATCAGAGGCGGTGGTGTTATGCTGTGGTCGTGTTTTTCATGGAGGGAGCTTGCACCCCTTGTGCGTGGCACTATCACGACACAGGCCTCCATTGATGTTTTAAGCACCTTCTTGCCTCCCTCTGTTGAAGAGCAAATCGGGGGTGACAATTACATATTTCAACACGATCGAGTACCTGCTCACATGCACGGCCTGTGGCGGAATGGTTACACGACAATAAGATCCCTGACATGGACTGGCCTGCACAGAGTCCTGACCTGAATCCTATAGAACACCTTTGGGATGTTTTGGAACGCCGACTTCGTGCCACGCCTCACCGACCGACTTCGGTACCTCTCCTCAGTGCAGCATTCCGTGAAGAATAGGCTGTCATTCCTCAAGAAACCCTCCAGCACCTCAATGAACGTGTGCCTGCGAAAGTGAAAGCTGTCATCAAGACTAAGGGTGGACCAACACCATATTGAATTCCAGCATTGCCGATGGAGGGCTCCACGAACTTTTAAGTCATTTTCAGCCAGGTGTTCGGATACTTTTGATCACTTAGTGTATTTATGGAATGACACTGCTACGGAGAACCAACCGTAATCGGTAATATCTATATTCAACTGCATGTGTGAGAACACTGTCTTGGAGTGGGATACATACAGGGTGTTACAAAAAGGTACGGCCAAACTTTCAGGAAACATTCCTCACACACAAATAAAGAAAAGATGTTATGTGGACATATGTCCGGAAACGCTTAATTTCCATGTTAGAGCTCATTTTAGTTTCGTCAGTATGAGGCTTCATTCCAACGTGATCAAATTGTAAATTTTCACAATCAGCATGTGTGGGCTGACGAGAATCCGCACGCAATTGTGAAATCACGTCGTCAACACAGATTTTCTGTGAACGTTTGGGCAGGCATTGTTGGTGATGTCTTGATTGGGCCCCATGTTCTTCCACCTACGCTCAATGGAGCACGTTATCATGATTTCATACGGGATACTCTACCTGTGCTGCTAGAACATGTGCCTTTACAAGTACGACACAACATGGGGTTCATGCACGATGGAGCTCCTGCACATTTCAGTCGAAGTGTTCGTACGCTTCTCAACAACAGATTCGGTGACCGATGGATTGGTAGAGGCGGACCAATTCCATGGCCTCCACGCTCTCCTGACCTTAACCCTCTTGACTTTCATTTATGGGGGCATTTGAAAGCTGTTGTCTATGCAACCCCGGTACCAAATGTAGAGACTCTTGGTGCTCGTATTGTGGACGGCTGTGATACAGTGCGCCATTCTCCAGGGCTGCATCAGCGCATCAGGGATTCCATGCGGCCTTTTTTCACTCTGCCGTCCACCGAGCCACCACCATACCACTTTCAACAGAAAAGTTTAATGAGGAGATTAATTTATTTAAAACCATAGCAGTCAATAATAAATATACGCCTAACATAGTGGACGATATTCTAAAAAAGAAAACTGCAAGAACTACCACGCTCAACACCTCATGCACTGAAATTAACCCAAAAAAACGTTTTTCTATTCCTTTCATAGGACCCATTTCCTATCAGATTCAGCGCATGCTTCGCAACAAATACAACTGCAATGTTGCCTTCTCTACTAATAATAATCTAAAGAGAAACTTCATTCATAATTTGAAATCCATTCGCTCCCCTACAGAAAGTTCTGGCGTTTATAAGATCATGTACGATACCTGCTCCTCCTATTATATAGGGCAAACTGGACGTGCTTTCACCATCTGATATAAAGAACATCTTTTGAGAAATAACGGCACCAGTCCCCTAAATTCATCCTTTGCCGATCATCTCTTAATTACTGGACACGTGCCTAAAGCCATAGGCGATAACAATATTCTGCATACCGAAAACAAGGGGCGTAGGTTGGATGTCTTCAAGGAATTGGAGATTTTCAAACATCTCTCTCGTCATGATGGCCTCATTCTCAACGAACAGCTGCAGCTGCGAAATAAAAACTTTTTCGACTGTATAAAGCCATTGCTTGATCTTTGATTCAGATTTCCTCATGCAGTTTACCGAAATGTTGTTTTCCTGTCACATCTTTGCTGTTTTCTTGTATGTCATAACTAACGTTTTTTACGTTACAAAATGTACCTCTATTTAAAGCTTATAAATATGTAACTTCATCCTATTATTTTTAGTGCTTACGTTATGCCTGAATCAGCTGCATCACAATTTCATGTGTCTAATTTTGAATGTACAGTAGCCTAGTTGTTTCTGCGGCTCATAGATGGCGCTCGTAGCAACACCATGTTTACTTGCCCACACTTTCTAAAGTGGGCACCTCAGTCTTGTTGCCTTCCTTGTTCACAGTACGAGCAGCCCTTAGCGGCTCGCCATCTCACAACTATTCATGACGTCGCCTCTCCGGATTAGATCTTTTTTAATATGTGACTTGTAAGTACTGCATCTTTTCCATTCAGTACAAACTTTAATTTTATTAATGTATTATATACCTAATATGTTTTAGAACAGTTAGTCTAATTCTGAAGACGACGCTCATAGTAGCGTCGAAACCTGGTCAATTTTGACTTAATATTTGTGATCGAGGGCTTATTTGTTCTAATATAATTCTGACACGGTCACTGAACCTTAGCAGCTATGTTCGAAGTTTTAATGAGGAGGTATTGAATAGAATTGGGGAGAGGAGGAGTTTGTGGCACAACTTGACAAGAAGAAGGGACAGGTTGGTAGGACATATTCTGAGGCATCAAGGGATCACAAATTTAGCATTGGAGGGCATCGTGGAGGGTAAAAACCGTAGAGGCAGACCAAGAGATGACTACACTAAGCAGATTCAGAAGGATGTAGGTTGCAGTAAGTACTGGGAGATGAAGAAGCTTGCACAGGATAGAGTAGCATGGAGAGATGCATCAAACCAGTCAAGGACTGAAGACCACAACACAACACAGCAACACACGTATACATGTACAGACTATGCTTGCATATTACCGATCACAAAATCTCGATTTTAGCAACTTGTACGTTATTTCCGACAGTGCTACAACCCTGCAAAAAACTCTACGGTTCTGCAGGGGACGTAAGCACAATTAAATTCCTCCTGCTAAAGATGATAATATCTTTGATGCAAGCTATATTACCAATATTTCGTAATAAGATTGTCTAGGTACTCCAATAAGAACAACAAACCCAGGCATCATGATGCGCCTATTGTACCTTTTTTTATGCTCTTGAAGATCTATGATGATGGCACATGATCATCCAAATTCCGCTATTTTGTGTGCTGGTTGTCCATTCAATAGAGGGGACAGTCCTTCGTGAGTATTACTCTCAAGTACGAGATAGAACAGCACATTAGTCGGGTGGTATAAAATAGCACTGTACTTAAATGCATCCAGTCACTTACAACCATATATTCTACAGATGAAGTACATTTGTTCTATATTCTGTATGTCCATGTGTGTGTCATGGATGGCTTCCATACGTTAAATACAACTATTATACTGAAATACCTTCCCTCCAAAACAGATGGACGCCGGCGGTAGCAGTTAGTCATGGCAGGGGTAGTATAGCACAGCTGCAGTTTTAGACAGACAACACATCGCTGGCATTGTCATTTATGTCACTTTATTCTGTGGTCCGCTGATCATCTGGACCACCTCGTGCTCCACTAGCAAGCATGCTCTGACCAAGGCTTCTTGAAGGTTTTGCTTGGTGGGCAGGTTGTGCAGTGGCAGTCCAAAGAATGTGCTCTGAGTTAAGGCAATTGGTGGCCACTGGTGGATGGTGGTGGCAGCAGAAATTTGAGAAAGCATTATACAGAATTTTGCTGTTGTTCCATGGGAGGGGGGAGCAGTCTTTCCGAGAAATATGTTTAACAGCTTGCAGGAAGCGTCCTGTTCTTGAGCTTTTGTCCATCTGTGAATAATTTCTGCAGATTGGAGACAGTATATCACTGCCACCCAATAGATGTCTTCATGGACCATCAACAAAAGATAGAACAGGCCTGTATCCCTACCTACAGAGAAGAAAGTGAGGGATGAGGTGTGGTAGATGGGAGGTAAGACTGACTCGAAGCTGGTTGGTCGGTTTTGTGGTAGTTGTGTTATTACAATGATTTTTCTGTGTAATTAGAACAATGAAGCTATTCCATCCGTTGAGGTAGTGTTCATTGGCGTTCCTACATTTCAGTAATGGTTTGCTGCCCTGCCACTTCTTACAATGTGCAAGTTACTCATCAGCTACACCAATTGGACCTCTCACGGCAATGAAACACAAGGAAGTTGTCAAGATATAAAGAGAGCACCATTTATTTGAATTTTAAGCTCCAGGGTGTTTGTCGTGCAATGCAGTGGGAGGCGTCTATAGTGAACTCCAACATCAAAAGGCGATAGACACAGTCTTCAGCAGTATACTTACAGGTAATACGCTTATTAAACTCCTGTCTATCCTACACCAACATTTCGTCAGTTGAACACGTTTCCCGCAAAAAAATAGGAGAAAACCTTCCGATGCACCTTTTTTCCCGTCAACTTATCATCATACTATGTAGAGTTTATTTCGAGTACGTCCGCTTCTGGTTTCGAGTCTTATTATGAATTTTTTCCCAACAGAGTGACACCAGTAAAATGACAGCATCAATTTTTGAGTTGTGATGCGATTTTAGGCGCTCCTTGTGTAGCACTATGCATCTAGTTGTGTAATTAGGACCGATCTTTACTCAGTTTCCCACCCAAAATAAATAAAGTACAATAGCCTAATCTTCCTCTCCTGCAGTCGGACAGTTTCCCTGTGTAGTGGGGTGGATTTAGGGTTCCTGCCCAGAAGGATAATGGTTAAAGCCCCACAAAGGGCACTCCCATTTTCAATTTCGCACCAACTCCATGGTGGGGGGTGGGATGGGACGTCAGCAAAGCCTTGGGATAAAGGAAGTTCCATAATTCTTGAAATTCCCGCCATTTTTTGAATTTCCTGTCGAAATTCGGAATTCCGCCAAAATTCGAAATTCCAATAGTGTAGGTGGGGGAGGGGGAGGTGGAGGGGAGCGGAGTGGAGGAAGATGGGGTAGGGGCCCACGTGCCAGTTGAGGAAAGCTCTTGTCATCATACAGAGGTGAGTTTGGGTTATTTAATTGATCAATTTAATTAATTTGCAAAAAAAAGTTGTATTAATTTCATATGAAAAGTGCACTTGGAACCCCATTACCCCATCACTGATGTGCTGACAATGTCCAATGAGGACACAGCCAGCAGCACTCAGCAGGTGGCACAGGCGCTGCACACAGGTAAAAGTGCCATGAGGGATACTGGCCATGAACATTGGCTCCATCCATACTGCCTGCAGAAAGTCCAGGTATTATGGGAGGAGTACTATCCATGACTGGTACAGTTTGCACAGTGGTATCTACAACAATGCATACTCAAGCCAGAATTCCAGAGCAAGGTGCTATTCACGGATGAAAGCACATTTACTGGAGATGAGATATTAAACCTGCACAACATGATTCAAAATCACCAAGCCGGCCGGAGTGGCCGAGCGGTTCTAGGCGCTATAGTCTGGAACCGCACGACCGTTACAGTCCCAGATTCGAATCCTGCCTTGGGCATGGATGTGTGTGATGTCTGTAGGTTAGCTAGACTTAATTAGTTCTAAATTATGGGGGCCTGATGACCTCAGAAGTTAAGTCCCATAGTGCTCAGAGCCATTTGAACCATTTGAAACAAAATCATCAACACATGGTCGCTATTAACATCTGGGTCAGGATAATTGGTGAAAATTTCATGGGTTGTTATCTGCTGCCAAACTGACTCACAGGACTGATGTACCTCACATTCATTAGAGATGTTTTGCCTACCCTATTGGATGTAGTACCACTAAATATTTGGATGAACATATGGCTGCAACACTGCAGAACTCCAGCACTCTTTGATGTTGATGTGTGGAATCGCCTGAACGTCGCATATCGAAAACGATGGATCGGTACAGATGGACCAGTTTCATGTCCAGCACAGTGACCAGATCTGACACCTCTCGACTGTTTTCTGTGGGGTGGTATGAAGAATATGGTGTATGGAACACCAGTAACATCAGCAGAGGAGCTTATTGCTCGAGTCCATGGAGTGACTGAAATACTTCCAAGACAACCACGCTTACTGGTTCATGTGCATGTAGCGCACTGCAGCTGATGTGGGCTCTGAACTGATGTAGGAGGTACACAGTCCGAAGCTCGTTTGTAATATTGACAGTGCAATGTGTTGCTCAAGGTTTCTTGATGTAATGTGGAATGCACACCTGCCTCAGACTTCGATGCTCTACAGCGCCCAAGCCAAGCGTTTCTGGATATGGATTCTTTCTTGAAAACCGATCAGTAAGTTCATAAAGAAAGAAGGTAGACATGGTTGTGTGGAAGCACTCCACCTTGCATCACCCTGTGGTTGTGATAAAACACCTACTGTGTATACCTAGGGAGGTCACGTGTGTCAGTTGTTTCTCCATCGTGATTTACATTCTCGTAATTAGAGAGACATGAAATAAAAGTTATTATTAGAGCAGATATTGCTCTTTCCTCTGTTCAGCAATTCAACTGGTGTCGTGCAGCCCGTCTTATCAAGCCCCTGCTCCCAGCGATTAGCATCTAACGTATGATCGTGGATGCTACGGGCACATGTGGGTGTTCTGGGTATTCCCCAGCTGCTCTCTCGTTTTTTAACGATTGTGGCTCATCATTCGTCTCTCACCCATTGCCTGCATGAGGAATGGCAGTTTTTCTAGCAGTGGCAAGGCGATTACTGGCAGACAGTGTTCAGTGGTGGCAGTGTGTCCTCAGCCAGCTACCAGGTCTGTCATGCATGGATGGTTACATATGGGACTGAGACTCACAATTTTTAGTTAGCTGTTTAATAAAGTGCTTGTGTATGCTATTCTCTTCCTATGCAACTGATAATTTTTGTTTTAGCGATGTGTTGTGAATGTACTTACTCGGATTTTTCAATCAGTATTTACGAGTGTGCTATAATCTCGTAGTAGCAGACGCCTCTAAGGAATTCTCTGGTGATGTCACGCTCTAATAATGCAGGGATATGACTTAGTATGTCTTTTTCGCAGTGTGCTAATTACTAGTCTTGTGTTTACGAGTGTGTCTTCTTGCAAAGTGGGAGAAAATCAGTAACATTGCAACAAATTACAAATAGCAATGGGAGGTGGATAAATATCGGTGTGCTTGCATTAGGTAGTGTATTTGTTGTTAAGTAATGCATTGCAGAAGTAGTTTAATATTTAAAAATCGCATGTATATTTATGAATAAAGTCGAGATAACAAAAAAATAAATAATGTGATGATTATGAAGTACTAACTGTACCTGATCACATGTTGCTATGGCTTAGTCTGATAACATGGAAAAGAAAGAAAAGAGAAAGCACACATTTCTAATATGTATAGGCATTGGATATATATCCTATTCTCCTTCTCTCCCTTCTCTGTCCTGATCTCTATGTCCATTTCGTCCCTACCCTCTGACTATCTCCTCTTCCCTCCTCTCTCTGACATTGAGCCTTGTTTGTTGTTATTGCAAATTCAAAATTCTGTAGTAGTAATCTAATCATAAGCCAATAAGCCATAGATACAACTTTGTTGTTTTCTGTGAAAATCATCTACGAGGAAGAATAAAAAAAAGCACATTGTTGTGTATGCAATTTATGTCTAAAATATGTATATATCATGAGAAAGAATATATATGGGGGAAACAATTTGTCGATAACCCACAGTCGTAGGTGAAACTGGTTGTGATAAGGAAAACAAAACTGCACATTTTTACATTAGAGTACTGCACAGTATGTTCTTTCTCACGGTCTGGTTTAACAAAAAACATGTACATTGTTGTTAGAAAACATTTTGTCTATGTCTGTCTGAATGGTTAACAGAGTATGTTTAAAATTTGATGTAAAATGGTCATAAATTTTTCGTTATTTTAGCTAATTATGTTTCACTATATGTATTTTATATTTTCACATAACCTATATTCGTCCAAACGTTTATTGGAATAATATGTAAATATTTGAAATAAATCAGTCAAGTATTTTTTGAAATCTTTGGTAACAATGTTACCTCTTTCTGTATTATGTATATTTCTTATATATTACATATATTTAAAAAATTATATAGAAATTGGTCATCTGAATGTTGATTAGAGTATCACGTAAAATTTTAAGTAATTAACGATTCGAGAATTTTCGTAACAATCTTCCCACTTTATATGTTACATATATATTTATATGCTGTGTATATTAAAAATATAATATATTAAATTACATTCTATTAAAATTATAATATTAAAAATATATAGCCCCTGCCTGTTCATATGTTCGTTAGAGTATTGTGTAAAAATATACAGTAAATCAGTGAAGAATTCTGGTTAACACCGTTTGCTCTTTATATATTACACATTTATTTATAGATCACACATATTTATAGATTACATATATTTTAAAAAATATGTATATAAATACAGATGTGTATTCAAACACAACTTTGCGTCAAAATTGCAAGTCAGTCGATGGACTCCTTTTTGAGTTTTGCGAGCATGAACATACACTGACGGAAAAAAAACCACAGCACCAGGAAGGAGTGGTTCGACATCAACAAAAGTTGGTGGGCGTGTTTCTACTTTTGAAAGATGATACCTGTTCAGATTTCACGCGAATTGCGTAAGAGTGGCAGCTATGAGGATGCAAATCAGGTTTGCTTTAAATACACGTGTACATCTATATCTACATCTACGTAATTACTCTGCTATTCACAATAAAGTGCTTGGCAGAGGGTTCAATGAACCACCTTCAAGCTGTCTCTCTATCGTTCCACTCTCGAACGGCACGCGGGAAAAACGAGCACTTAAATTTTTCTGTGTGAGCCAAGATTTCTCTTATTTTATCGTGATGATCATTTCTCCTTATGTAGGTGGGTGCCAACAGAATGTTTTTGCAGTCGGCGGAGAAAACTGGTGACTGAAATTTCATGAGAAGATCCCGTCGCAACGAAAAACGCCTTTGTTTTAATGATTGCCATTCCAATTCACGTATGACGTCTGTGGCACTATCTCCCCTATTTCACGATAATACAAAACGAGCTGGCCTTCTTTGTACTTTTTCGATGTCATCCGTCAGTCCCACCTGATGCGAGTCCCACACTGCACAGCAATACTCCAGAATAGGGCGGACAAGCGTGGTGTGAGCATTCTCCTTAGTATAACGGTTGTGAGTGTTAGTTACATTTGAGATTGAACGTGGTGAGTTGATGTCAGTCAAGAATGCCCTTAAGGTGACAAAGAAGCCATTATCAACACCTCACTAAGTTGGAATGAGGTCATGTAATAGGGCTGTGAGAACTGGATGTTCCTTCTGCGATATTGTAGAAAGACTTGGCAGGAATGTGGCCATCGTACATGATTGCTGGCAGCAGTGGTCGCAGGAATGCACGGTAGCAAGAAGACTAGGCTCCAGATGGCCCTGTGACACTCCTGAGAAGGAGACCATCATGTTTGGCGTATGACTCTGGCGCATCATACTGTATCGGCAGCAGCAATTTGTGCAGCTATTGCCATCACAGTGAAATAACAAACTGTTACAAATTGGTTACATCAAGTGTTGTAACGGCGACCGACACGGTCACGGGGTAGTAGTGATGGAAACGCGGCGGGACCCACAGAGCGGCCCGCGAACAACAACGCAACGGGAGAGGACAGACACGACCAACGGAGGACGTTATGACACAACAAAAACAAACAAGAAAGTAACGAACCAAACAAGACAACCACGTCCACTGGAATAGAAACATGAAAGTCAATACGCTGTCTGAGGCCTTATGTCCTGAGACGCATGTGATGTTAGACTGCTGGCTGAGCGCAAGGCAGGCGCTCTATCGGGGGCGCCGCTATTGGCCGCTGGGCCACGTGTTCCACTGTGGCGCCCTCACACTAAATGCAGGCCAGGAGGCGCGCGCTGCCACAGCTTACGGCACAATGGTGCAGAGACCTCTATGGGTCTTCAACGTCCATGACGTCTGGCGCAGATTCAAATTCTGCGGCGCTCGGTACCAGATCAAGAACAGCTCCTAGCCAGACACCCAGTAGCATGCATTCCATTGATCCCAAACCATCGCCATTTGCGACTGAAGTCGTGTCAAACGAGAGCTCATTGGAAGAGGGAGGGGGGGCTGTTTTGTATTCTGTTGATAGGTGGTTCTGCTTGGTGCCAGTGATGTCTGTGTGTTGGTTGGAAGGAGGCCAGTTGAGGACCTGCGGCCAACCGGTCTGTGTGTTAGACACACTAGACCCGCACATGGATTTATGGTCTGGGGTGCAATTTTGTATGACAGCAGGAGCACTTCGTTGTTATCCCACACACCCTGACTGCAAATCCGTATGTCAGTATAGTGATTCGACGTGTTGTGCTGCCATTCATGAGCAGCATTCCAGGATTTTTTTCCAACAGGATAACGCTCTCCACATACAGCTGTCGCAACCCAACAGTCTCTACAGAGTATCGATATGTTTCCGAGCACATATGGGACATCACCGGATGACAACTTCAGCGTCATCCTCAAACAGTTCTAACTGGCTCTTTACTGACTGACCAAGTGTAATAGGCATGGAATTCCATTCCACAAAGTGACATCCCACATCTCTAAAACGCCATGCATGTACATTTGCATTCAGCATTCTAGCAGTTGCACCAGTTATTAATGTACCAATATTTCAGATTTGCAATAGCTTATCTCGTGCTTATGTTAATCTATGATCTTGCAATGTTAATCACTTAATTATGTTAACTAAACGAATGTATGCACTAAATATCATTACCCAGCCAGTGTGGCCGAGCGGTTCTAGGCGCTTCAGTCTGGAACCGCGCGACCTCTACGGTCGCAGCTTCGAATCCTGCCTCGGGCATGGATTTGTGTGATGTCCTTAGGTTAGTTAGGTTTAAGTAGTTCTAAGTTCTAGGGGACTGATGACCTCAGATGTTAAGTCCCATACTAGGAATATATATATATATATATATATATATATATATATATATATATCATTACTCTCCATTAGTTACTTTTTGCTGTTGAGATTTGTTTCCGTCAGTGTATATAAGTACTGTGTTGTAGCGTTACAAGTAGTATCATTTTATTGTCCGCAGATGTCGAAGAAGATAGACGAGCTAAGCGACATGCACCTGGGGGAATCAGACGTGGGGGATGCATTCCTGCCAGGTGACGGACTAGCATCGTTGGCGGATCTGATAAAATGCTACGAAAAGCCGTGGGAGCCGCGGACGCAGCAGCGCGGTAGCCACTGGGTGCTGTACAACTACGTGCGCGCCAAGAAGCGCTTCCGCTGCTGGGAGACGGTGACGCTGACGACCCACGCCGACTTCCGGCGCTTGGGCAGCCTGCGCACGCTGGTGGCGCGCTGGCGGGGGCCCGTGTCGCTCGTCCTCTTCGTGCCGCCCGGCGACTTCGGCCACGCGCTCGACGCACTCCGCTGGGCGCGCGACTGCTGGTCGCAGGTGGTGGCGTACTACGTCACGTTCCACGTGCTCTTCTCGGAGGGCGGCGTGCCCGCCTACGTGCCGTGCCCCGCGCAGGCGGCCGTCCGCGGCCTGTCGGACTGCAGCGTCGAGCCGCCCTGGCAGTCGGCACCGCCGCGCTCTGGCGGCCTCTACCCCGTGAATGTGGCGCGCAACGTGGCGCGCGAAGCGGCCACCACGCACTACGTTCTGCCTGTCGATATCGAGCTGTTCCCCAGCCCCGGCTTGCTGCCTGACTTCCTGCACATGCTGAGGCGTCACGAAGCGCCGCTTCGAAGACCCAACCCCAGAGTCTTCACCCTGCCAGTCTTCGAAATAGAGGCAGGAGCTACTCCCCCAGAAAATAAAGCTTCACTCGTGAGTTTCCTTAAGATTATTTCACTCGAGTGACTTTCATTTTGTTAAATACCTCTACATCCCACATAACAAAACAACAGAAATGCATACAAGGACGTAGTCAGGATTTTGTGTAAAGGGTGGGTGGGGTCCGATTTATACAGGGTGTTACAAAAAGGTACGGCCAAACTTTCGGGAAGCATTCCTCACACACAAATAAAGAAAAGATGTTACGTGGACATGTGTCTGTAAACGCTTAATTTCCATGTTAGAGCTCATTTTAGTTTCGTCAGTATGTACTGTTCTTCCTCGATTCACCGCCAGTTGGCCCAATTGAAAGAAGGTAATGTTGACTTCGGTGCTTGTGTTCACATGCGACTCATTGCTCTACAGTACTAGCATCAAGCACATCAGTACGTTGCATCAACAGGTTAGTGTCCATCACGAACGTGGTTTTGCAGTCAGTGCAATGTTTACAAATGCGGAGTTGGCAGATGCCCATTTGATGTATGGATTAACACGGGGCAATAGCCGTGGCGCGGTACGATTGTATCGAGACAGATTTCCAGAACGAAGGTGTCCCGACAGGAAGACGTTCGAAGCAATTGATCGGCGTCTTAGGGAGCACGGAACATTCCAGCCTATGACTTGCGACTAGGGAAGACCTAGAACGACGAGGACACCTGCAATGGACGAGGCAATTCTTCGTGCAGTTGACGATAACCCTAATGTCAGCATCAGAGAAGTTGCTGCTGTTCAAGGTAACGTTGACCACGTCACTGTATGGACAGTGTTACGGGAGAACCAGTTGTTTCCGTACCATGTACAGCGTGTGCATTCACTATTAGCAGCTGATTGGCCTCCACGGGTACACTTCTGCGAATGTTTCATCCAATAATGTGTCAATCCTCATTTCAGTGCAAATGTTCTCTTTACGGATGAGGCTTCATTCCAACGTGATCAAATTGTAAATTTTCACAACCAACATGTGTGGGTTGACGAGAATCCGCAAGCAATTGTGCAATCACGTCATCAACACAGATTTTCTGTGAACGTTTGGGCAGGCATTGTTGGTGATGTTTTGATTGGGCCCATGTTCTTCCACCTACGCTCAATGGAGCACGTTATCATGATTTCATACGGGATACTCTACCTGTGCTGCTAGAACATGTGCCTTTACAAGTACGACACAACATGGGGTTCATGCACGATGGAGCTCCTGCACATTTCAGTCGAAGTGTTCGTACGCTTCTCAACAACAGATTCGTTGGCCGATGGATTGGTAGAGGCGGACCAATTCCATGGCCTCCACGCTCTCCTGACCTCAACCCTCTTGACTTTCATTTATGGGGGCATTTGAAAGCTGTTGTCTACGCAACCCCGGTACCAAATGTAGAGACTCTTGGTGCTCGTATTGTGGACGGTTGTGATACAATGCGCCATTCTCCAGGGCTGCATCAGCGCCATCAGGGATTCCATGCGACGGAGGGTGGATGCATGTATCCTCGCTAACGGAGAACATTTTGAATATTTCCTGTAACGAAGTGTTTGAAGTCACGCTGGTACGTTCTGTTGCTGTGTGTTTCCATTCTATGATTAATGTGATTTGAAGAGAAGTAATAAAATGAGCCTAACATGGAAAGTAAGCGTTTCCGGACTCATATCCACATAACATATTTTCTTTCTTTGTGTGTGAGGAATGTTTCCTGAAAGTTTGGCCGTACCTTTTTGTAACACCCTGTATATGAGAAATACCCAAATGCACAATTAAATATTTTTTCATTTGTTAGTATGATGACTTCACTCTATTGCCAAACGAATTAAAATACAGTCTTCGATGCTAATAAACTCCCGTCGACGATATACAACATACGTTGTCGGTTAATGACGTTTATTTACAAATACGTTAGAATTGTGGCGGTTGGACTCACTGTTCCGAGGGTATTACGGATAAGTTATTTCACAGTAGAACCACAGTCAAATACTACAGTCACGACACTCTGTTACCGTTTGACAACTGGAGCGACATTAGCCCAGCAAGCGGTGAGAAAGCAGACAGTCACATGCGCCGTAAGGATACTGTTTGTATTTAATTATTTTCTGCTTAATTAAGAAAATAGTTCTTAAATTTTTGTTTCCTTGCTTCAGTAAATGACAAAGAGACATAAATTGTCCTGAAATACAAGTAAGAACAGTAGAATCACACAGACTCAGTGACATAAGCTGACTTACTCATGAAGATATAGTTACCAATAAATGTATATTAGAAGCTTATTCCGCTAAAAGCAGGGGAACATAAAAACATATTTCATGCATGAGAAGCATATATTTCTGTTGTTGCATTTTTTTACGATCTTCGGCACTTCCCTTCACACATGAAATTTTTTTATGATGTCTAAGGATTCGTTCATTCCTACGTATCATTCAAGTTCCTATTACACGAATATTTTTGAAAATGTAATTACTTTTGCTTCAAAAGCGAATGTATTGAACATTCTTGTCGTTTGTCGTTCATCTTTAGTAACAATTGTGGAATGGGTTTCTACTGTGTTAATCGGTTTCTTGTGTGTTGGGAAACAGTTTTCTTGCTTTCGACGATTTATTATCACGTTGGTGTGGTCTTCCCTTACGGGGAGGTTTACTATCTTTTGGATCAAAAAATCGATTTTTTTAAAATTGCATTTTTGGATCCATAAAAGTGTTTAGAATCCACCCCTGAAACGGTTTTTTTCGAATACGAAAAGGAAATGTTTGTTATTCGTGGCTGAGTAAAAAAATGCACCGGCCTTTTTCATGCACCAGTTTGTTCCTTACGTAGGACGAGTTATTGAACCGGTGCTTGGGAAGAAACACATACAATTCAAATGAAAGTTTGAACGCGTGTGTTTGGAAGTTAGCCCCCAAGCACTTGCATTCTGGTGCGAAGACTGTGGAGATTACGACTTTCTTGGCAGTGAGCAGCTTCAACGAAGGGTATTCAGCAATTCTGAAGACCATGACAACGATGGACGTCACCCTGGGACTCTATTCGACGCAGTTCGCCAAGCATTCCGACGACTACCGGATCCAAACGACCGAAAACCGCTTGTCACCGGCCGTGCGAGCGGCTCTGGAGCAGCGCAGGATGGCCCAGATCGAGCCGAACGCCCTCTATGAGGAAAAGGAAGGACTAGTTTATGGACCCGGAGTAGCAAATTGAACGTACGTTGCATAATATTTCATTTATATGTAGTCAAAACTTCAAACGCGTTATCTCGAAATGGGGTTCTTTTTTTTCGCACGGTATGGTGGTAACTTCAAATCTACTGATCCGATTTGCATGATTCTATGTTTCCAACGAAGCTCACTAAATTGTCTAGGAATTGTGCCGATCCATCAACTATAAATATTTTTACTTGGCTGACGAAGTCGAAAAATCAATGAAGAAAATCCTATTTTTTTTCAAATGGCCGCCATTTTGTTTCCTATGGTCCAAATAACTTAAGCGAGGTACACCTCCTAAATTAAGTTATATTTTTCGCTAATGTCAACTCAATTTTGATTTCAGACGAGCCGGCTGACCTGTGACATATCGGGCGTGGAGGTCTACATCGAAATTTTGTTTCGTTCCGACGGCGCAACCGCCTTTGCTCTTCGACATTTCCGATTGAAATATTCCAGTTTGTAGAGGAAATATCAATAAACATTTTGACCACATTTGACACTGATGTCTATAACACATCCCGAGAAAAAAAATTATCAAAGAACATGCTTTTTTCGGACCCAAGATAGTAAACCTCCCCTTAAGCTACAGTTGTGGTGGCTTATTTGATACATTACATAATGTAGGTAGTACATTCCACACAAGTTTAATACGTTCCATACTCACTGATTTGACTGAAAGTGTAGCGAACAAAACTCTGCATCGTTGGGTAGATATATGACGTCTTTCTGCAAAGGGTGAGGTCTTCTCGTGTTTACTAGCAATTTTTTGTTGTTGCAGGAAAACGACATTATTCAGTCAATGTCTGCACGATACAAGAGAATCGTATATAAACTGTCCTATAATGTAACCCTTCATATCTCATACGGCCCTTAGGAAAGTAAATAATGCTAAATGTAGGGTCATTTTTAGTTATTGTTGATTGTTATGGTACTACATACATTCCCTATTGTAAAAACTATGTTACAAATCAATATAAACGTGAGTTTTCGCGCAGCATCTCGTAGTAAAACTTGAAGACATGATATAAGTGAACCATATTTATGCACAGATACAGAGTTCAAAATGGCGATCAGTAGCCACTTTCCACTGTAAATTGCGCTGAACTAAGCATATTGTCGAAATCTTACGCAAAACAACATTAAAAATAAATAAAATCTGCACGAGAAATAAATAACTATTCCTCTAATCAAGGCAAGTACTACTACCAAAGTAACGAAAAAATATTTTTTATGTAATTGTTTCTACTGTTGTAAACTATTAAAATTTGAAGATCATAATATATCTGAAAAAATTAAAACAACTAAACTAAAGTCTATGAGTAAAAATAATTATTCTGAATATTTTTGCATACATTAAAAATATTTCATACAAAGTTCAGCCACACAATTCGTTATGTGAGGGTCTTATATATCGTTTATTTTTACATGACAAAAACGTGCAAACTGCTGTAAAGTGAGTTGACCAGTCTGGTTAAAAATACAGTGTAAGACAGAAAGAAAGAACGACGCTCCACGAAGGAATTATCCGAATGGGATGGAAATCGGCAGATAATGATGTACATGAACAGACAAATAAATCATTATAATATCAGCAAAATTTATGATTTATTCAAGAGAAAGAGCTTCACAAAATGAGCAAGTCAATAACACGTTGGTCCACCTCTGCTCTTTATGCAAATAGCTATTCGGCTTGGCATTGATTGATAGTGTTACTGGACGTCCTCCTGAGGAAGAACGTGCCAAATTCTGTGCAACTGGCGCTTTAGATCGTCAAAATCTCTATCTGGTTGGAGGGCCCTTCTTATAACGCTCCAAATGTTCTCAACTGGGGAGAGATACCGTGACCTTGCTAGCCAAGGCAGGGTTTGACAAGCATGACGACAAACAGTAGAACCTCTCACTGTATGCGGGCAGACATTATCTTGCTGAAATTTAAGCCGAGGACGGCTTGGCATGAATGGCAACAAAACGGAGCAAAGAATGTGGTCGGTGTACCGCTGTGTTGTTAGGATGCCGCGGATGACAACCAGAAGGGTGCTGCTATGAAAAGAAATGGCCCCCAACCATCACTCCTGGTTGTCAGGCCATATGGCAGGCGACAGTTAGGTTGTATCCCACCGCTATCCGAGGCGTCTCCAGACAGGTCTTCACTGGTCACTGGGGCGCAGGTCGAAGCAGAACTCAGCCAAGCCAAAGACGTGTTTGGTGATGCCACGCACAAAAAAAAAGTTCAAATGTGTGTGAAATCTTATGGGACTTAACTGCTAAGGTCATCAGTCCCTAAGCTTACACACTACTTAACCTAAATTATCCTAAGGACAAACACACACACCCATGCCCGAGGGGAGGACTCGAACCTCCGCCGTGACCAGCCGCACAGTCCATGACTGCAGCGCCTCGACCGCTCGGCTAATCACGCGCCGCGATGCAACGCACAGTTGTGGACTAACGTGTTATTGACTTGCTCAAATTGAAAAGCTCTTTCTCTTGAATAAATCATCCCATATATCTGAAATTGTTATCATTTCTTTGTCTGTACATGTAAATCACATGTAGGCCTAATGATTTCTGTCCCATTCGGATTATTCATTTCGTGGTGCGTCTTTTCTTTTGTCGTATTATGTATTCTAATATTGCACAACGAAATGAAGATATTATTTCCTTACACTATAAACGTCATATAAAATCAGAGTATTGAAGATAACATACGTCTATCAACTAAACAATCATTTGTTACGTGAAAGATGGACTTCTTAGATAATTAATTATTTAAAAATGTCTTTGCTAAAATTGAAATTTTTCACAATTTTTTAAATAACATTAAATTTGTTTTTATGCACTTATAAATACCACAGAACTTGATTTGATAACTACAGTAACAGTCTTAGTATCCCTTCTCTTGCCATGACATTTATGACATCCTCTACTGTAGAAGAAGAGGACTATGTAATGACATTAAGACTAGTTCAGTCGACCTTTCATTGATCATTGTGTTCTGCAGCTAACTCTTCACTCGTTTCGTTGTGGAAAATGATCTCTCATTGTTAGCTCGAAATTTTGATACTGGTAGGTACTCAAGTACACGCAAAACATAAAAGATATCGTGTGCTTGGACAGAACTTCTTGTCACAAACACGATAACCCAACGTAAGTTTTGTAGGGAGGAGAAACTTCAGTTGATAACACCACTTCTCACACAGTTGTGTGTACTTTGCTTCAAGTTTGGTTTGCGATACCCTATTTTCAAACTAACTTTCAATTTGGTTAGCTTATCGAAATTCATATTATGGCAGTTAATGGGTAATGTTATTTCGATTGATGATAATAATCCTTGTTTCAATGAAATTCCTGCTCCAGATTTTAAATGAATCCTTCTATTGGTGGTAAAAGTAAGCTACTGCTCTTCTATAATACGTTTCAGGAGAGGTCGTGTAGATAGTTGTCCCTTTCAGTTTGTTTCTGTACCTGTCTAGGTACATTGATAACAGATTGAAACACTTCTTTGGGTAAGACTGATGACTTTGTGAAATATCTTGTGAAATTATTTTTTATCCTGTATTTTTGTCAGCGAATAAATTGTTGATTTTATCTTATCATTTACTTTTTGAATTGCAGATAGACCATTGCAAACAAATTTCAAAAATTAACGTATTTACCGTATATCATGCAATAAACCCTTTTGGTTTATTTATTATTAAAGTCGGAATCTCCATGAAAATGCATGTTTTTGTGTGTGTTGGTTACACTTATCATTATTCATTTCTATTCATCTTCATTATCCATTTAATGTCCTAGTAATACCATACACCGAAGTTTCTCTCTGGATGTTTTGACCTTATTGGAATTAAATTAATGCATACTGCATTTTTTGATTCTTTATACTTAATATGAAATACACCAAGTTGACAAAAGTCATGGGCTATTTCCTAATATTGTATCGGACCTCCTTTTGCTTGGTGTAATGCAGCAACTCGTCGTGGAATTGACTCAAAACATCGTTGGAAGTCCCTTACAGAAATATTGAGTAATGTTGCCTCCATAGCTATCCAAAATTGCGAAAGTGTTGCCGATGTAGGATTTTTTTTTTTTTCATGAACTGAACTCTCGATTATGTCCCAAAAATGTTTGATAGAATTCATGCCGAGCGATCTGGGTGGCCTGGTGACATAGCATATTGCCATCCATAAAAATTCCATCATTGTTTGGGAACATGAAGTCCATTAATGGCTGCAAATGGTCTCCAAGTAGCCGAACATAACCATTTCCAATCAATGATCGGTTCAGCTGGACCAGAGAATCCAGTCATTCCAGGTAAACACGACCCAAACCATTATGGAGCCACCACAAGCTTGCACCATGCATTGTTACAACTTGGGCCCGTAGGTTTGAGAGGTCCGCACCTCACTCAAACTCTACCATCAGCTCTTACCAATTGAAATTGGGACTCATCTGACCAGGCCATGGTCTTCCAGTCATATAAGGTCCAACTGATATGGTCACAAGCACAGGAGAGGCACTGCAGGCGATGTCATGCTGTTAGCAAAGGCACTCGTGTCGGTCGTCTGCTGCCATAGCCCATTAACTCCAAATTTCGCAGAACTGTCCTAATTGGTACGATTGTCGTACGTCCCAAATTGATTTCTGCGTTTGTTTCACGCATTGTTGCTTGTCTGTTAGCAGTGACAGCTCTACATAAACACTGCTGCTATTGGTCGTTAAGTGAAGACTGTCAGCCATTACACTGTCTGTGGTGAGAGATAATGCCTGAAATCTGGTATTCTCACCACACTTCTGACACTGTGGATTGCGGAATGTTGTACTCCTAACGATTTCCGAAATGGAATGTCCCTTGCATCTAGCTCCAACTACCATTGTAAGGAGTGTGTCAGAATTCTCCATAACATAAAACAATAAATCCAACTTAACGCTATTCTTTGCATTGTCTAAGCACTCAGATATTGATAGTAACAATCTGAGGGCGAAACATGGGAGCGCAATTCTAAGCATTGTTGCGAGACGGGATCTGTCTGTGAGAGTGGAAGAGCAGTGTTGGTCGAGAGCTCGGAGACAGAAGACATGTCACGCTGCCCTGACGTCAGTGATGGCAGATTTTACCACCCTCATTTCATCTTACCACACTGATTTCATATATATAGCCAGGAGAGATTTAGATGGCTTAACTACGCTTTAAAATGGAGTTCAAGGTAAAATTGCCGGCCAAAGTGGACAAGCGGTTCTAGGCGCTACAGTCACAGGTTCGAGCCCTGTCTCGGGCATGGATGTGTGTGATGTCCTTAGGTTAGTTCGGTTTAAATAGTTCTAAGTTCTAGGCAACTGATGACCTCAGAAGTTAAGCCCCACAGTGCTCAGAGCCAAGATAAAATTCGCAAGCATAGCACAAAAGCAATTCCACAGTTAGGCTTGTGATCGTTAGTCCTGATGAATACAACTCGTAAGTAACCATTATTCTAGTTTTGACGCTACTAAAACCTATGTAATACTGACTTTTAAGTCTCTTTCTTGAAGGACTGACTACACTATTTTTTTTTCCTTTCCCTGAGAGCTGGACCCCCCCCCCCTTCCCCCCACCCCCCACCCCCTTGCCCTCAGGTAGGGATGCCCTAGCTCAGAAAACTTCCTTTTCGATGGGCAGAAAAGCTGTGTAAGAAACACTTGTTTTCCCATGAAAACAAAGTAGAGACTGGTTGATTGTATTCAAAGCCAGACTTTCTCAGATAACCCTCGGAAGACCAGAACCTACAACTGTGATGTGAGCACCATTCAGCAAACCAGATGTTACTAAATTTTTCGATTTGTTGGCTTGACTAGCTGATAAAAACAAATTTACCACTGACAGAATGTATAATTTTGATGAGACTAGAGGAACTGTAGTGTCAGAGCATAAGTCAAAAATCCTGTCACTAAAAGATAGTAAACAAGTTGGGGGCTTATTACCTGCTGAAAGAGGCAACATTGTAATACAACAGAAGTGTGTTTAAATTCTGATTTGTCATACAGGCCTCCTACATTGATTTTCCACAAGTTTGCACTAACGATCAGTTAATGAATGACTGTCATCCTGGAGTCTGGGCAGCATATCACCCAGATGGTTGGATACAATCAGATTTTTCTTTTCAATAGTTGAAGAAATTTGTTGACTGGAGCTGAGCAACTAAGGAGAGGCCAGTTCTTTAACTTCTCGGTGGGCATTTTTCCCACACCAAAATTAACTCATTGGCTTTGCAAGGGAAAATGTAGTAGTATTGTTGTGCTTCCCACCCCATTCCAGTCATCACTTACAGCCTCTCAATATAAGCTTTATTAAGCCTTTGAGTGTATTTTATGTCCAAAAAATTTCATGCTGTATAAGGTCAGACCCAGGCAAGAAGTTTTCAGTGACCATGATTATGTTGCACCAGAAGCTACAGACTGGTCATTAGCTGTTACAGATAATGGACTCTCAACCCCTGGCACTACAAACATCCACTACCTTTCTCCTACTTTCAACTCATCACAACCTGCTGCTGCCTCCAGCTCACTTCAGTCTGCTGCTGAATCCAATATGACTCCTCCAGATATTGATTGCCTCCAACATTCTCCAGCCTGATCTTGCAGATAAAATATTCCAGCCTGCTGCTCCAATTGAGAAACAAAAGACTGTAACCCTTTCCAAATATCCAGCACCAGAAGATGTTCTTCCGGTTCCCTCTTGTAGTGGTCTCCATTTGAAAAAGAAGATGCAAAGCGTGTCAAAACAGCAGTTTTGACTGAATCTCTTTACAGAAATGATTTATAAGAAGAAGAGAAAAAGAAATGAAGAAAATAGAAAAAGTTAAGTAAAACCTGACAAAGGGACTTGTTCCATCTAAGAAAGATGATCTTAACACTAAAAGAGCATTGTGAAAGGAGTTGTGTAATAAGGATAAAATGCAAAGAAAAGGCAATGAAACTAACAAAATAATTCAAAATGTAAGTGGTTCAATTCTTCCTATTCTGAGTATCTTTACTTGTGTACTTGTACTCACACTCTACTGAAGGATGGATTCAGTGCTGCATATGCAAAAGATGGGCTCATTGCTCCTGTGCAGAAGAAGAAGATGAAGCAGTTTGTCTTTGTGAGCTATGCGAAGACTGACCCCATCATGTCCCACTAGTAATCGCACCTTGCTCCACTAAGTGTGGCAAGAAGACAAATTCACATTTTGTTAATAAATACACTTCCATACATAATTGACCAGATGTAACAGATCTGTTTATGTCTCACTCTAAACTGCATTAGTGTATAATTACATCTTAATTTTTTCGAAAACTTCTGACTATAATTGATCACTGACTGCAAAAGCAACCTAACTCACACGGACCTAATTTTAAGAAAAGTAAGAAAAATGATATAATTACTACATGGATTGTTAGAATCACGTGAAGCTTAAACTGAAGATTAAGTAGACGTCAACAAGTTTACTGTTAATATCTCACATTAACCTGCTATGTCATTTGTATTGTAAAAGATTCTTCCATACTGCAGATTTAGGTTGCTTTTGCAACCAATGCATTTGTTGACAAATAAATTTCAAGAAATATGAAAACAATTTAACTATATTTACTTAGAAAACAGTACACTGCTCCTATGTTTCTTGCAGTACTGCAATACAATATGTTTGATTGGTTTTGTGAATAAATATTGTTTGCAGAAAGAAAAAATACAACAAAATAAAATAGTGTTCAATTTTTACAGTGCAGTAGACCTACCTACATTTCTTGCATGTATGCAGTAGGCCAACTTAATATTTCATTCCAGAAGGATGACACAGTTTCACTATCGAGAACCAATCATACACATTTTTGTCTTCCATTTTCTTTGCCCCTATAGGTACCCTCACACCCTTGTAACACTTTTCATCTGGCAGTTGTGGTTTCTTCTAGTGGCTAAATTTCAAGGTGAAGTTACTGGTATGAAGCCCATTAATGAATTCTGCTGCTCCCACAACTCCTGCCACTGATTATTTATAATGATAATGATAAAATTTTGGAATATCTTGCGGTATGTTGTCGGCTGTTGGAATATCTCGTCTCGATGACTCAACTGAAAAGCGAGTTCTCTTATAAATTAATGACCACCACTTCCTGAAGGCCACTGTTTCATTTCCATCCACCAAGTGCACATTGAAATCACAGTTTGCAGTTACTACACACATAAAAAAAGTTTTGCATCACCTTGGTTCTGAGAGTTCTGGAACCTGTACAGAAAATTGGAATAGAGATCAACATAAACATCATTTACGCCTTTTTATTGCTCATGAAAACCACACATTGCATATGTTGTACCACCACATAGTAAGACCTTCAGAGGTGGTGGTCCAGATTGCTGTACACACCGGTACCTCTAATACCCAGTAGCACATCCTCTTGCATTGATGAATGCCTGTATTTGTCACGGCATACCATCCACAAGTTCATCAAGGCACTGTTGGTCCAGATTGTCCCACTCCTCAGTGGCAATTCAACGTAGATCCTCAGAGTGGTTAGTGGGTAATGTCATCCATAAACAGCCCTTCTCAATCAATCCCAGGCTATTTTGATAATGTTCATGTCTGGAGAACATGATGGCCCCTCTAGTTGAGCGATGTCGTTATCCCAAAGAGAGTCATTCACAGGATGTACATGATGGGGATGCGAACTGTCATCCATGAAGACGAATGCCTCACCAATATGGTTGTACTATCAGTTGGAGGATGGTATGTTGGGCCAACATATGCTGCTGGTGGTCATGGAAATCCTGTGGCTGCCCGAAAAGCATTATTCAACATGGTGGCATTCCTGTCATGGTTCCTCCAAGCCATAATCCATAGGCATGTCATCAACAGTTCCCACCTCTCTGTATCTCCTCCATGTCCAAACAACGTCGCTTTGGTTTACTCCAAGATGCCTGGGCACTTCCCTTGTTGAGATTCGTTCCTAGCACAAAGTAACAATATGGATGCAATCAAACTGTGCTATTGACTGTCTAGGCGTGGTTGAACTACAGACAACACAAGCTGTGTACCTCCTTCCTAGTGGAATGACTGGAACTGATCAGCTGTCAGACCCCCTCTGTCTAATGGGTGCTGCTTATGCATGGTTGTTTACATCTTTGGGCGGGTTTAGTGACATCTCTGAACAGCCAAAGGGACTGTGTCTGTGATACAATATCCGCAGTCATCGTCTATCTTCAGGAGTTCTGGGAGCCAGGCTAATACAAAACTTTTTTTGATGTGTGTATAAGCTCAGTTAATTCCTGGATTTTGTACATTCTCTTCACTTTCTTGAGAGCTCTTTTTATTACCCCAAGTACCCTATCACATGGCAGGAGTGAATGACCACAGACAGGGTAAAAATGTTCTATCATTTGATACCAGTCTTAACTCCGCAAGAGCTAATTGCAGATGGACCATTGTATTGTCTTGTTTTGTCCTGAGCAGTTATCACAAAACAGAAGTAACTTCTTTGCACGTGAAGCTATATTTTGATGTAGTTTTATAGAAAAAGACAAACTTCATTGGGTCCTTTCATCACACCCCCTTCATGATGGAGACAAAAAACAGATGCCCTCGTATTTAGATTATGTATACAAAGTACTCCAACTGTCAACTGGGACAAGTAGAACAGTTCTTACAGACGAACATCGGGAAGTTGAACATTTTGCATGTTGGTGAAACATAAAGCAGTAGCTTGTGAATCAGCCTCCAATTGTCTTTTCCCATTTTCTAGAGCAACATTAAACTTCTTAGATCTTTGGATATTGACAATCGTCTCTGCTATTGCTGCTTGCTTTGTGACCTCACTGAGATTTTTTTTCACTTAATCTTTAATATTAACCCGTCTCAGGTACAGAAAGTGTCTACTTTAGGGTATTCTGAAACCAAGTGAAAAGACTTCACAAAAACATTATTGTAGCAGTCATATTTCGCTGGTGAGTTATGATACTTAGCAATAAAAAAAGGTGCATTTTTTCCAGATAGCTCACAGTATAGGCAGTGTATAGTATGGCTCCCATAATGACTTTCCTTTATGAGGAATGATCTAATGGGATCTGTAATTTTGATAATTTCCTCTGGTGACATAACATTAACACTCTTAGATTTCCTCCTTCCTTGTTTTGGTGTGTACCCATTACACAGCAATTTTCAATTCCTTTTAACTCCCTCACCAGTTACTGCCTAAATATGTAGAAAGACTTTTCTACATACCTCACATCAATTGTCTCCATCCAGGACAAAGTAGCTAAAAGATTTTTCACATCTGTACTGCTTCTCAATTCTTTGGTGGTGTCTTTTTGCTTCACTGTCCTTGTAGAAAAACGTCCTGGCCATTCTTGCATTTCATATTCAGAAAATATGTTTAAGGAAGAGTTCTTATGTCTTCTGCAATAATACTATAACAGCCTCTTCAACAGTTGCAGTCTCCTCCTGTCACTTTTTTCAGATCTGCTTTGCCTCTATGATTCACATGTTCCTCTCCATGAATTTTAGCTTTCTTCAAAATATTCCTTCAATATTCCCAAAAATGTTTCACTCTTGATACAATTCTCTTACCCCACTTTCACAAGAATACTAACATCAACAATACCAATTTCTCCTATGCCGTTGTACCACAAATTACTGCAGAGCCAACAGTTGAGAAGCAAAACAACCAGAGTCCTGAGAATTGAGTTTTTCTGCATCCAGCTCAAACTTCTAACCTCTGTATAGCAGGAAAAGATGACTTTGTTACAGGCAGAGTATGTATTTCTGCTTTTTAACTCATTTTTCACCAAAAGTGGCCTTACAGGATTTTCACAATCAGTGATTCAATTGTTGACTTTATAACCTCCCATCTCATCCCAGTCTTCTCTATTATAGAGTGGAACAGTTATCTCACTGAGGCACTATTAATAATTATTCTCTGTTATACTTTCAGCAAGGAAACAAACTGACATTATTATTCTTTCCTACTAATGTTCTTCAAGCTTTAAACAATGGCACTTGGTCATTTAATAACAGGAAATGGTTTGGGCCCTATTTAGCTGACAATGGCTTAAGGTCATTGGAAATCTGAAGTTTTGACATGTAACTCTTATTACTAAATGTAATGTTCACTCAAAGTCATTGGACAATATTTCATAACATTTCAAATGTCATTGCTGCATGTACACTTTGAGTAGCAATGATCTCCGAGTTCCTGGAGGCTCATGCATCTACACACTCTTGTCATCCCCTTGTGCCTGTGTTGTTGTTGTTGTTGTAGTCTTCAGTCCTGAGACACTGGTTTGATGCAGCTCTCCATGCTACTCTATCCTGTGCAAGCTTCTTCATCTCCCAGTACCTACTGCAACCTACATCCTTCTGAATCTGTTTAGTGTATTCATCTCTTGGTCTCCCTCTATGATTTTTACCCTCTACGCTGCCCTCCAATACTAAATTTGTGATCCCTTGATGCCTCAGAACATGTCCTACCAACCGATCCCTTCTTCTAGTCAAGTTGTGCCACAAACTTCTCTCCTCCCCAATCCTATTCAATACCTCTTCATTAGTTATATGATCTACCCATCTAATCTTCAGCATTCTTCTGTAGCACCACATTTCGAAAGCTTCTATTCTCTTACTGTCCAAACTATTTATCGTCCATCTTTCACTTCCATACATGGATACACTCCATACAAATACTTTCAGAAATGACTTCCTAACACTTAAATCTATACTCGATCTTAACAAATTTCTCTTCTTCAGAAACGCTTTCCTTGCCATTGCCAGTCTACATTTGATATCCTCTCTACTTTGACCATCATCAGTTGTTTTGCTCCCCAGATAGCAAAACTCCTTTACTACTTTAAGTGTCTCATTTCCTAATCTAATTACCTCAGCATCACCCGACTTAATTCGACTACATTCCATTATCCTCATTTTGCTTTTGTTGATGTTCATCTTATATCCTCCTTTCATGACACTGTCCATTCCATTAAACTGCTCTTCCAAGTCCTTGTGCCTTGCCATTAACAAATTGGGCTTACATAGGCCTAACTTTTCACTTTACACTCACCTGACACCCCCTCTCACTCTTGTCTAACACTGCAGTAGACATGTGGCTATTTCCCAAACAATTAAGTCTTTCTGGGTGAAGATTCTCACTATTTCTATCAGACAAAGAGAGGTGACACTCAGTTCTGGAAGGCCTTTGCATCAATATCTGTGATAAAAAGCTTGCTGATTCAAGACATCATAAGGAAGGCATTCATGATTTTATGGAAGTGTCATCACTCACATGTTGGCCAAAACTTTGTATGTTTCAACAAATATAAAAGGTCACTCATCATCTGCACAAGAAAACCTTTATTTGGTTCACTTTACCAGTTTTGGCAGTTTCCATTGTCAGCATCAGAACTGCAGGGGCCCAAATCATTGTTACGCCTACATCAAAATGAGAATCAGATGGTAGTGTCCTTTGCTACAGAATCAATAAAATAGAGTGACATTGCTTAAAATACAGATATACAATGAGTGTGATGAGTAACAAACAATTAACTGTCAGATTGAACATCATGTGTGTTATGTGCAACAATAGCCAACACACTTTATATGTTTGTAATCTATAGCATAACCTTAGCTTAATAAATATTGTATAGAGTGCTGATGGAACTTTGGGTATGCACAATGGAAATGTGTTAACAAACAAGGCTTGAGTTTGATAAATCTCGAATCTAGTAACAGACTGATCTGTAGTGTATATGTCAATTGGAATGGAAGGTAGTAGTCTCAAGCCACTGAACATGACTGCAAATTATTAACTGACTGACAGTCTGATCTGTAGCATGTATTATGGCATAGATAATGAGCTTAAACAGAAAACTGATGGGTACACTGTAATTGCCTCCATTTCCTCAGAGCTCAGTCACTTATGAATAATTTATTTTTTAAAAATTCATAATTACAATCAAGAGAAAATACATGGTTATATAATTATAAAAAATGTTTCTCTGTTATTATCCTTTAATTATACCCATTTTCCATCTTTAGGAAAGTAAATGCAATTCAATACTGGTTCCTCAACTCACAACTCAATCTTTCAAGGTAACATAGACACTGAGTATGATACAGATCAGTACGCCACCACAATCTTGGCTTATTCACATTTGCCAGTGCCTTGAGCTCCATAAGAGATCAGGCTGGCACCATAACCTACATTATAAAAGTAAGAAAAAAATATTAAAAAATTTTCAGTATTCCGTCCTCTTCCTGTTTCCATGTGTATTGCATCACATGCTACAACATTATCACTGGGCAAATCCCACATCTGATATTGACAGATTCAGTTGAGCCTCATTTTGTGTACTTACATTCATACATGCATGGGTGTATGCTTATAAATGTACACATAATGAGGAAGCTGTAGTGAGATACAATATTCATGGTCCAGGAGTCACCAGCAGAAATTCATAGTAGTGCAGTGCTAAACTATGTTTTATGTTGTTAGATATTTAGTGCAAATGGTGTATGATGAAAAGAATATTCTAAAATATTGGCCCAACAAAATGATACTGTGCAGTTTTTAAGACACTGGCTGCATATTTGGGAGGACACATTTCACTCAGATTTGCCTTCCTGATTTGAGTTTCATCATGGGTCATGTCTACAACACTACAAAAGTTATCTCCATAAGGACACAGTTACAGTGTGGCTAATGGCTGTATAGTACTTTGTAGAGCTGGCCATGATGTCTCCTTTGTTGATGTTGCTGAGCCTGTGTTATCCATGTGGCTTCTCATTGTCTAGGCAATGATTCTGTTGCTGCTTTGGGTCCAAGAAAAGATGAGGGTTTTTAATTATCACTGGACTAATGAAATCATGACACTAGGCATGTTTTATTCAAGAGTTGGTGAGTCATCGATATTGCGTAGCATTGGTATGCAAAGTGTTTTGTCTATAATCCAATAATCTGGTCCATGTGCTAGGGGGTAACTGAGCTTTTAAAAGATCTTTCTCTGCTTAATCATTCATTCTTAAGATTTTCTTTCAGAAAATCGCTTTGTTTACTGAGGTAGGTGTTGTGACTCGCCGATCATTCAAAGTTCCGCCGCGCAATTACGCGCATCCTCTACATGTGGCGCTGTCTGCCAGCCATGCAGCAGACACGCCACCTTAGCGGCCAGTCGGCCAGCGTCCAACAAACTTGGACTCAGTACTCATTTGAATGTTACCGTGTTCACATGTCCTGCTTTGTCGACTTGCTCAGTGACTTACATGTGTTGTGTCGTTTTGAAATACATGTGTTCAACTTGACGTTATAACAATTGGCGACAAGGATGGGGTTTTCCTTTTTCATCGTTGACCCACAGGTTTCCATGGCTACTTTAGAGCAACTATTGCAAGGTCTCATTGAACAGCAAAGGCTTCTCACATCGGCGATTCGCGATTTCATCGCGGCATCCAATGCGGGCCGTTTCTCATCGTTTTCTATACCTCCTTATGACGAGATGGCAGAAGACTGGTCTGATTATGAAAAACATCTTCAACAGCACTTCTTGGCATTTCATGTCACGGACGAACAAACATGTAAGTCTCTGTTCCTTTCATGGTTTCCACCGCAAATGTATCGGTTGTTGTCGTAATTGGCTCCTTTGAAAGATCCTTCATCTTTGTCCTTTGTTGAAATGTGCTCACTTCCGTCCGTATATTTTCATAAGAAACCACATGTGGTAGCCTCTCATGTTGCCTTTTATCATTGTCAAAAACAACTGAATAAATCCTATTGCGCTTGGGCTGCGGAGCTTCACGGCCTCAGTCGAAAGTGTCAATTTGTTACTGACGTTCACAAAGAATCCTACGTGGATTCCTTGGTATGGGATGCTATTACCCAATCGGCGCCCAACAAAGAAGTGAGGCAACGTGAACTTCAGTTGGCAAATCCGGCTCTAGATGAAGTCCTATCCATCGCGCAGTCTTTTGAAATTTCTCACGCAGCTGGAGTGCAAATAGAGGCATGGGGTTATGTCAGGGAAATACAACCTCTGTGCGCTGTTGACGACGCGTGCGGCGCGTCCCCATCGGCCGACGTGGCCGCAGTATGCTCCCACACGTAGCCTCATGCTAATCGTAAACAACCCTCTCAGAAACTGCAGCAAAACCCCCGGCAACTTCCTTCATGTCCGCAGTGTTTTCCGAAACATTCACGTGAGGATTGTCCCCAACGTTGGGCAGTGTGTCACAATTGCAAAAAGAATGGTCATGTGTCTTCCGTTTGCAAATTCGACCGCATACGTGATGTTTATGACCGTGATGCTGATTCTGATTCTGTGTTGTCTGTCAATTGCACTTCTTCCCTTTCAGGGAAGTTATTCCTCACAGTCCAAATCCTTGGTCGGGATGTTCGCATGCAGGATACTGATTCTGCTGCCACTATCATTAATTCTCAGATGTATCTTCAGTTGGGTTCTCCAGTCCTATCACCTGTCACTCGGCAATTACGGACGTACAATAAACAGAAGATTTCTCTCTTGGGACAATTTAATGCTGAGGTATCTTACAAATCCGTTGTTCGCACTGTTCCCATATTTGTGGTCGACCATAGTAATGCAGAAAATCTTTTTGGTTTCGATGCCTTTCGCATTTTTGTGTTCTCCATAGATGACTCTGTCAATATTGTCACTGATGCCATTCCTTATGCTCAATTGGATTCCTTGTCGACGACATTTTTGTCCCTTTTTTCTCCTGGGTTAGGCCGTGCAAACGATTTTGAAGCTCATATCACGCTCAAACCCACTGCTCGGCCTCATTTTTTTTGGGCTCGGCCCATTCCTGTGGCCCTTCCTGTCGTTGTCGTTGCTAAGCCCAGTGGTGACATTCATCTCTGTGGTGATTTCAAAGCCACTGTAAATGCTCAATGCCTCATTGACACTTACCCTATGCCCCGACCTGAAGAATTGTTCACTAAACTTGTGGGAGGCCAGTATTTTTCTAAAATTGACCTGTCGGAAGCTTGTCATCAACTTCCTCTCAATGCTGCTTCCCGGCAGTTCCTGGTCCTTAACACGCCTTTTGGCCTCTATCAGTACCAATGATTGCCATTCAGGGTTGCCAGTGCCCCTGCTCTCTTTCAGCGATTCTTGGAACAATTATTGCTCCCTGTCCCTGGGTGTACCAATTACATGGACGACATTGTTGTCACTGGCTCTACCACTGAAGAACATCTTCAGAATCTCCACACACTTTTTCATGTCTTACAGACTGCCGGTCTTAAGTGTAATCTTCAGAAATCACAATTTTTTCAGGCATCTATAACGTACTTGGGGTTGCATCTCTCTCAGGATGGTATTCGTCCGCTTCAGCAAACTGTCGCTGAGGTCGATGCCTGTCCTCGCCCTACATCTGTTAAGGAACTGCAAGCTTTCTTGGGGAAAATAGCATACTATCACAGGTTTTTACCATCTGCGGCTTCGGTGGCTTAGCCGTTGCATCGCCTGTTGCATAAAAACGTGCCTTTTCACTGGTCCGCATCATGCGATGCGGCTTTCCAAAAATTGAAGACTATGCTGAAACAAACCTCATGCCTGGCTGCTTATTGACCTGGCCAACATCTCGTTCTTGCCACGGACGCCTCTTAATACAGGGTTGGTGCCGTCCTTGCGCACCGTTTTTCTGACGGTTCTGAACAACCCATTGCTTATGCTTCCAAAACGCTCACGAATGCCCAATGGAAATATTCTCAAATTGAAAAAGAAGCTTTGGCCATTATTTATGCTCTTCACAAGTTTGGTGTTTTTCTTTATGGATCCAAATTTCATCTTGTTACGGACCACAAACCACTTGTTTCCTTGTTTCATCCATCAACGTCGCTGCCTGACAAGGCTGCACACTGCCTCCAGCGTTTGGCTCTTTACTTGTCTTGTTTCAATTATGAGATTCATTTCTGGCCGACAGCTCAACATGTGAATCTGGCATTCGATAGGGACGAACTTTTGTGTTTCCACCTGGATGTTGCCGAGCGGCGGGTTGTGGATGGATTCCCCATCACCGGGTACCGGCTGGTGGCTGCTACGGGTTCTCACCCTACCCTCTCCCGGGTTTTACGCTGTATTCAGAAGGGATGGCCAGATTTTCCATCCGCTAAGACTTCCAATCCGTTGTGAAACTACTACGCTTTGCGCTACCGCCTCACGGCTAGGGATGGTGTTATCCTCCTTTCCACCGACAATGCTTCGCCGCGTATTGTGGTACCTGCATCTTTGCGTGCTTCGGTCTTGCGCCTCCTTCACCAAGGGCACTGGGGTGTCTCTCACACAAAATCTCTGGCACTCCGTCATGTGTACTGGCCTGGCATCGACTCTGAAATAGCACGTATGGTCACTGCCTGCGGCCCTTGTGCGTCACAGGTCGCTGCCTCAAAGTCATCTTTGTCACCGTGGCCTTCGCCTGAGAAGCCCTGGGAGTGCATTCATGCTGACTTGGCGGGACCTTTTTTAGGTACTTATTGGCTACTCATAATTGATGCCTACTCTAACTTTCCTTTCGTTGTCCATTGCACGTCGCCTACCACCGCGGCAACCACAAGTGCTCTCGCCTGCATTTTTTCTTTGGAAGGCCTTCCCTCTACTCCTGTTACTGATAATGGCCCGCAATTTGCCTCTTCCGAATTTGAAGATTTTTGTGCTCGTCACGGCGTCAACCATGTCACGGCCCCTCCGTTCCATCCACAATCAAACGGTGAGTCTGAATGACTGGTCCGCACATTTAAGGCTCAGATGAGGAAACTCCTGACTTCTTCTGCTGCTGATGATGCGCTTCTCCAATTTCTGGCTTCTTACCGTTTCACCCCCATGGGCAACCACAGCCCGGCTGAGCTCTTACATGGCCGACAGCCCCGCACGCTACTTCATCTTCTGTGGCCTTCCTCCTCACGGCCGCGGGTGCCTTCACTTGGCTGGTTCACCACCGGTGAGCTTTTATGGGTACGGGGATATGGCAGGTGGCCAAAATGGAGTCCGGGCCGCATCTTATGACACTGTGGCCAACGTCTGTATGAAATCCAGATGGACACGGGTGTTGCAGTGCGTCATTCGGACCAGCTTCGGACTCATGTGCCGGCAACGCCTGTTCCGAATGCTGCTACACCAACTTCAGCTCTACCTGACACTCGGGATCTTGGCATCTCTCATTACTCACAACGCAGTCCTCTCACCATCATCTCGGTGCCAGCACAAGAACGGACACCACCAGGAGACGTGCCCATGTAGGAACCGGATGACCATCATCTGTCGGAGCAACTCTACTCGCCTCCTTCTCCTACGGATGCCGACACATCACCCATGTCTCCTGTTATATCAACCGGACTTGCCGCAATGGGCAGATTGGTGCATGGGGCCTCAGCAGATTTGACCACTACGTCTCCTGTCATCTCGACCCGCTATCATTGGACACACTTCTGTCTGTACGGGAAGCCTCCTCCTCGAGACTTTACGGCCAGTCAAACCAAAACCTATGGACATTAGCAATCTACAGGCCACCTCCATCCAGACCAGTGCAAAAATTTCAAAGGGGGGAAAAGTGTTGTGACTCGCCGATCATTCAAAGTGCCACTGCGCAATTACACTTGTCCTCTACATGCGGCGCTGTCTGCCAGCCATGCAGCAGCCGTGCCACCTAAGCGGCCAGCCGGCCATCGTCTGCCAGACTTGGACTCAGTTCTCATTTGAATGTTACCGTGTTCACATGTCCTGCTTTGTCAACTTGCTCAGTGACTTACATGTGTTGTGTCGTTTTGAAATACATGTGTTCAACTTGACGTTATAACAGTAGATAGTATACAGAGAAGGACATCTGGTGAGTAGACCCTGCTGGATCAGCATAATCTCTTCATCCCAGGGTGACAAAATCTATAAAAATATGCTTTAAGTCACCTGGAAGTGTCAGCAAACATTTTGTCTCTAACATGTTGTTGCCCATGATGTGATTTATCATCCTCAAACGCTTGATACAAAGATTTTGAAACACACCTGCCATAGCTGTCATCCATGTGGTTAAAATGTTGCCAACTGCCTTTCCTTGTTGTCCATTTTCTGCCTAATTTGCCAACTCTGAACTAAATGTTACGTCATGTAACTTCATTGAATACATTGCAGGCACACTGCAAAGTCTGTTCAATGTCTACAGTTTAGCGTTAGAATAATCGAGTGTAAAAGTTCATTTCCAGGCATATGCATATTGTTTTATTTTTATTTTACAATTTTCATCTGCCCAATAATGTTGCAGTACAGTATTTCCTGAGCGATTCATATCTTACAACTATGAGTGTTTTTAACACGTTTTTATTTGGTCACTTTCTTGTCTATCTGTCTGTTTGGTACAAACTTTATTATGGGTTTTAAACTAACTTCCAAATCAGCCAGAGATTTGAAATTTTAAACATAGCTCAGAACAATATTAACTCACTTTCTCATCTATCTGCTACACCTAGCTTCCATGAGGGTGGAGGCTGAGGTGAAAAGGGCAGGTAGCACCTGACATCTCAGCTGCACTGCAGGACCAGTGGTGTCCAGCTGGTATGTGTGGAACTCGATTACAATCACCATATGGCACTTCTGCATCTGTCAGCACTATTTTTGCCTCTGCAATGTTGCGTTCGGAGTGTTGCAGAGTCACGCCCACCTTGTCAGCCAATTAAGTGCTGACAGCCGCACTATAAGACTAGCTACACTGCAGATTTTCTTCAGTTGTGTATTGGCTGCACTCTAGTATCATTCTCGTTATAAACCATTGATTTTCTCACAGATTTTGCTATGCCATACTCTTGGATTACTCATCTGAACATTTTTTATTCTGTTGTCCGTTTTCCTCTTCTTCTTGTCTCATGTTCCTGCTTGGGTAACCGCTGTTGATGGCGTCTGGTCGGTCAGCCAGTCTTTGCTAATTCTGTAACTCATTTGTGGCCCTTGTCATATATCACTTACAATAGTTTGTTTAAAACAAAAACACATATTTATTGCTGGAACTTGAAAATGACTACACTTGTCCGCGGCCAAAACTCAAGTGGCTGAAAACCCATTGATGACCAGAGATCACCATCAAAGCTGCAAAGAACATACAATTTCAATATTGATTATTGATCATAACACCCAATCTAATATCATATTAAGCAAATTCTTTTTAACAGAACTGTAACTAGTGTACAATATTTCAAAATGAGGCCTATTTTTCAGTTCCATTACAGTTTCTGTCAGTCATTTCAGGTAAATTCTGGGATGGTTCCTTCAGCAAGGTCTCAGCCAACCACTTGTCTTATCCTTATATGTATATTAGCGTTATGTATTTTCTGTGATTCCTGGATGAATAAATGAATAAATTACTGTCACAATATAATGTGTTTGTGAAACAATACACTACATACATACAAACATACAACATAAATCAAACAATATTAGTGTTGACTATCATTTTGGGGGCACATTTTAAATACTTCTATTGATTAAAATGCCATTTGTCAAAGTCAGTTTAGAGTGGTGTTTCTTAACACACTAAGAGTCACACCTTGAGCCTGTGCTGGCAACTTGTTAAATACCAGCAATTATTAACACAGATGTTTTTAACTGGCTTGGATTTTTTTAAGCCTGGCACCTGGGATGTCAGCTGCTGTTGAGGGTTAATCATGCTGATGAAGAGACTGTCACAGTTTATGGTCCTGTGATTTTCCTTTGTGCATATTGAATATTATTATATTTAGAATAAAGAGGGACATGACTGTTAGTATTTTCAGTTTTTTTTTACATGTAATATGGTCTACAAGACAATTTCGTTTTGGCTCCAGAAACTCAGCTGACTGCTTTTTCTACCAATTAAGAATGTTTTCCAAGAAGAATTGCCATATAACAGAACTCCATGTATCAGCTGGTTGTAGAAAAAGCTGCAGTAGATGTTAACTGTTACCACTAACATTATCACTAACACAGGGCCTGAGTTTACTTAATAAATATGTGAAATATGCTAACTTCGTATAGAGATATTCCACATGACTTTTCAAAGTTCACTTTTAGTCAAGAGGAATCCCAAGAAGTTCAGCAGAAGCACTGTCATTGTCATATTTATTATATAAATTGAAGAGAACATTTTCAGTTTTTTCATAACTAAAATTCGGTTCATTGATTCCAAACCACGTATTGGCTGCTCTAAACTGATTTTTACTTTGATACTTTAGTGCAAAGTCTTTTCCAGCTGTAACAAATGTGGTAGCATCAGAATGCAGTGTGGACTTATGCAACATATACTTGGCAAGTCATTTACATAGATTATGAATAGTAAAGGTCCAAACACAGAACTTTGCAGCACACTGCCTGTGACATTTAAAACATTAGTTCTGTTGCTGAACTGTAGTACCTGTTTTCTCTCACCCAGATATCAACTAGGCAGATATTTTTTATCATTATCACGTCACTGACACATTCAGGTGTCTTGCTGAGATCTATAGTACCTACAGTTTTTTATTTACAACAATACACAAGAAATATAATGATGAGCAGAGTACCAGAATTACACAGGTAAGCAAGAACATTAATAGAGGAATAGTAGTTCAGGTAGAGTCCAATAATATACAATATTTGTCATTCAAAATTATGGAACTGTCATAGTTTATAAGAGGATCCTTCCTCAAGCATGGCTGTAGCAAGACAAGTATAAATGAAACAAACTCCTTTCTCCATTGACAAACCAACCCTGAAACCATACTTTCAGTCATTTTGAAGGGATGGATACAAGAGAGAGTGGACGATAACTATTAGGTTGTGACTTGTCACCATTTTTAGTAGACATTTAACAACTATCATGTTTAAGAGTAGAAGGTAACAAATAATTCTAAATATTCAATGAATTTGTTAACACAGAATGCAAAATAAGAGAGACCATAAATGCCACCTGACCTTTAGTGACTTAATTTTGCTACTTCTGTGGTAATTTATTTTAACCTCCTTGCATTTAAAGGCAAGGACAATGAGTTCAGAATGTTTTGGTACGTTGTTAATATTATTTGAGTTCTGGATATTGCCAGATTTAGTTTCTTATTTGCAACAATATTAATGAAAAAACTGAAATCATCTGGAGTGATACCAACTTCAGAGAAAGTATTTTTGGTATTCTTCCATCTTAGCAACATTTCATGCAGCTTTAATCCTCCAAGTACCACTGGGGTCAATATGATCGATAATCACATTCGAAATATATATCTCCCTTGTTTTCAAGCCGATTATTTTCAAAATATATGACTTTGTCTCTCTAAGGTGCTTGTATGCAGTGAAATATCGTTCAGTTTTACATTATAACACATTAAAATTTATTCATGGGCTATGCACTGAGTACCACTGGGGTCAGCATTACCCCAATCTAAATTTTTGTTTTGTTTCTTATGTGTAACATTATGAAAACTGAATGATGAATGTTACATTGAGCAGATGTTTTATGAAACACTTGCAACAATGAAACCAACATTTCCCACTTATTATTCATACCCATTGTTGCCGTTTCTTGCCTAAGCCACTGTTGTGAATTGCCTCAGTTGTTACTAGCGTTTTGCCTCAGAGTGAGCAAGAACTACATTATGACTAGAAAACATCAGAGTAGTGCTGAAATACAAGCAATTTTGAATGAAGAAGAGGAATTAGGAGATATACCATTTGCTGACGATGAAGAGATTGATGCCATTATTTCTGGAGGTAGTGAATCAATTAAAGATTCTGGTGAAGACATTGAAGATTTGGAAACTACTTTCTGAAGTTGCTGACATGTCAAATCAGACTGTTTTCAAGTAAGTATATATAATCCATCATATGTTTGAAAAAACTTTAACTATAGTACTGCTACTACTACTATTACTACTACTACTACTATTACTATTACTAATAATTATAATAACAATAATAATGATAATAATATGTAAGTACATATGTAAAATAGTAATCCCACATTTTTCAGGTTGAGAAATGGAAATGTAACAATAATAATGATAATAATATGTAAGTACATATGTAAAATAGTAATCCCACATTTTTCAGGTTGAGAAATGGAAATGTAACATGGGGAAAAAATCCTGTACTGCTACTATTACTACTACTACTACTACTACTACTACTACTACTAACAATAATAATAATGATAATAATATGTAAGTACATATGTAAAATAGTAATCCCACATTTTTCAGGTTGAGAAATGGAAATGTAACATGGGGAAAAAATCCTGTACTGCTACTATTACTACTACTACTACTACTACTACTACTACTACTACTACTAACAATAATAATAATGATAATAATATGTAAGTACATATGTAAAATAGTAATCCCATATTTTTCAGGTTGAGAAATGGAAATGTAACATGGGGAAAAAATCCTGTTAGATTACACCAGAGACAGCCAGCACGAGATATATTAAAGATGGCTCTAGGTCCCACAAGGAATACTGTAAGGAACATAAATACTGTGCAGTCAGCATTTGAATTATTCATGAAGTCCAGCATTTTCCAGGCTATTTTGAAGTGGATCAACAAAGAACATAACATTACTTTTGGTAACAAGTGGACAGATCTTGATAGAGAAGAATTTGAATGCTTTCTTGGCCTGCTTATTCTTGCAGGAGTGTTCAAAGGCCACAATGAGGGCATAGTGAATTTATGGAACAAAGAGCATGACTGACCTATTTCCAATAGTTCTATGCGTAGGAACAGCTTTACAGAAATATCACACTGTATTCGGTTTGATGATGCTCAGCACCAGTGACAGAATCATAGCCCTGATAAATTGGCTCCTATAAGGGATTCATTTGACAACAGGTAAGCACATTACATGATGCATATGAACCACACCAGAATGTTACAGTTGATGAACAACTGTTAACTTTTAGGGGTAGGTGTTCATTTCACCAGTACATCCCCTCAAAACCTGGAAAGTGTATAAAGATGTGGGCTCATGTGACAGAACTAAATACTATGTCACACACCGGCAGAAAAACACAGGAAAAGGTGAATGCCAGCCTAGAAAAATAAATCATGGAAAAAGAGAATTGAAAGAATATTTATCTGGGAGTGGTATAAATATCACAACAGATAATTTCTTTACAAGTTTGGAGTTGCCAAAGAAAGTAGAACAAATGACTCTAAGAAAAAGTTGTCATGCCCTACCTGCAGAATTTATCAAAGCAAGGGGAAGAACTGCAGCTTCATGTCTCTTCGAATTCCAGGAATCAGCTACAATAGTCTCATATTTCCCAAAAATGGGTTAGATAGTGACACTGCTGAGTACTATGCATTTCAGAGACAAAATAGGTGATGGTGAAGCAGCAAAACCTATTATAATCCTAGGCTATACTGCAACTAAATCAGGCGTAGACACAATGGACAAGTTAGTCAGCACCTACACCACAAAATGTATGACAAGAAGATGGCCCATGTTTATTTTTTATAATATGTTGGATATTAGTGCCCTAAATGCTTTCATAATTGGGCTTGACTTAAATCCTAACTGGAATAAAAAAATCAACTACAAAAGAAGAGAATTTCTTCTGGAACTGGGAAAAAGTCTAGTACAGAAAAATAGAAGCTGGCACAGCAAAGCTTCTCTTCCTCATCCTCCTCCTTCAGCAGACATGTAAAACATGGACAATGCTCCCTATGCAAACGTTCATTGGGTAGAAAACATTCAAAAACGTGCAGAAGATGCTTTCCTTTTGTCTGTAAACAAAATTCAGAGATTCTTTGTTTTAAATGTAAAGAGTTGCTATGTTTTAGATGTAAGGAGCTATAAGATCAAGGATTAAGGCAAGATCTGTAAGTGCTTGTATACATAGTTTACCTGGTTTCAATCAGTAATGTAAGCTTGTATGTCAGTTGATTAAAATAAATAAAATACTGTGAATATATCCCATGTTCATTACTTGGAGTCATATTGACCCCAGTGGTACTCAGTGTAACAAAAAATTCTGATAGTAGGAGGGTTAAACTGTTTTAAGAGCTATTGATGTACTTATCATTCACCTCGCATCTGGCCAATCTGATTTCTGCCCAGTATTTGCTTTTTAATCTTATAAATAGAGAGATGCACAATGAAACATGTTTGGCTGTCAAGAGAGCAAGACATGAAACCTTCAATGGCTACCATAGCACAATTTTGTCATATAATCTTTCATAAAACCGTAAGAAATTCTGGTCACATGTAAAAGCTGTTAATGGCACCGAAGTTAGTATCCAGTCTCACAGATGAGACACAATGTGAAATTGAGGGTAGTAAAGCAAAAGCAAAAATGCTTAAATCTGGTTTCAAATGTTCCTTTTCAAAGGAAAACCAAGGAGAATTCTCCAACCCCTGTATAACTGAAAAATGAGTGAAATAATTGTTAGTGTCAGTGGTGTTGCAAATCAACTGAAATTAAAACAGAACAAAGCTCCATGGTCCTATGGAATCCCTATCACATTCTATACTGAATTTGTGGTTGAGTTAGCCCTTCTTCTAAGTATAATCTATTGTAGACCTCTTGAACAAAAACTGTGGGAGAAAGCACAGGTCACATCAGGTTATAGGAAGGGTGGTAGAGTGATTCACAAAACTGCTGTCCAGTATCCCAGACATCGATTTATTGTTAGAATCTTAGAACATATTTTGGTCTCAAACATAATAAGGTATGTCAAATAGAATGACCTCCTCCATGCCAACCAGCATGGATGTCAAATAACATTGATCATGTGAAACCCAACCTACAGTTTTCTCACGTGATGTAATGAAAGCTTTGCATCAAGCCAGTCAGGTAAATGTAGTATTCTTGGTTTCTGAGAAACATTTCACCCAGTACCACATGTTTTTATTGTCAAAAGTAAGATAATGTGGTAAGAGAGCACAGCTTGTTATCTCGGGTGGAGAGTCATTGGCAGATGTAGAAGCAACTTTAGGTGTGCCCCAGAAAAGTTTAGTGGGTCCTCTGTTGTTTATGTTGTATATTAATAATCTTGAGAACAATGTTAATAGTAATTTCAGACTTTTGCAGATGATGCAGTCATCTGTAATGAAGTACCGTCTGAAAGAAGCTGCATAAATATTCAGTCAGACCTTAAGACTTCAAAGTGGTGCAAAGATTGAATGTTTGCTTTGAACGTTCAGAAATATAAAATTGTGCACTTCCCAAAATCAAATAATGTATTATTCTATGTCAATAATATCAATGAGTCACAGTTGGAAGCAGCCAACTCATACAAACACCTGGGTGTAACACTTTGTAGGGATATGAAATGGAATGATCTCATAGGCTTGCCATCAGTCAATGAGTAAGGCAGGTGGTAAACTTTAAGCAATCATTCTTCCTGTACTCTGTACATGAATGGAATGGGGAGACACCCTAATAACTGGTATAAAGGGACATACCCTCTGCCATGTACTTCACAGTGGTTTGTAGACTGTAGATGTCAATGCACATATTTGACTTGGATTTGATTCTATTTTGTTGTCTTTAACTGTGTCCTTTAATTTTCAGTGTTCCCGTGATTCAGAAGTTTAATACACATTTTTTGCAATATTATGTAGACATTTTAGTTTTTAATTTTAGCAACATACCTTTAAGTTCCACAATGGAGCCCCCTTACATTCACAAGAAAACTGTTGTCTTCCAAGCAAACCTAGACTTTTGGATGCACTACAGATCAGTCTCTTATCAAAACCTAGATATCGAGGGGGTGGAGGGGGGGGGGGGGGGCGGAGGAGGGAGAGAGAGGTAAGAGATTCACCTACTATCAGTCACACTCTAGTGACCTTTATGGAACAACTGAAGTTCCTGCTGATTTTTCTGAATATTGGTGGTTCATCATCAAGACAGGAAAATTGCGCACTTGAATTATTAGCGCAGTATAGGTCATGCAATCTTACAGTTAACATATTGAGAAAATTAAACTGCTTGGGTGTTTTTAGACTTACGCCAACATCTAGGTCTCCAACATGTAATATCCTGTATGTAGAACATTTGTCAAAATATAAGATAATTTTCTCCAAACTCTGTGTGAGAGGTACTGTTGTACGTTATGTGCACTGTATTGCACATCTATGGCAGTACTAATATACAACAGCCCCTCCCCTCCATTCATTTGTGTTCACTGTTTGGATACAAGATATGTATATACTCCAAAGCACACAGGTATTTGTATACTATCTAATATGGGCTTTCAACTTACCTTGTAGTTTTGTAATGTAAATACAATACAAATGTATGTATGAGACTTTGTTATAGATCAGTTTGTTTCTACAACTTTTATTTCACATACTTTCATTTGCTGTGTCAACTTACAAACAAACTGTCACTTTTCAGCCTACCCTTGAGTCAGTGCTATAGTATCACTATTACCAAATGCATTTTTGATCTTCTTATGCTGTTGTTCATTTAGATAGGTAAGACAGTTGGTCACAGAATCTGAAACTTCATTGATTCTTGAAATGGGTAAGAAAATAGCTTTTGAAATATACTGTTATAGAAGAATGTTGTAGACTATATGGGTAGATCAGATAACTGTGGGGAAAGGGGGGGGGGGGGGATGAGATAAAAATTGTAGAGAGAGATCAAGACTTGAAAACCGTAAGTAGATTCAATAGGATGCAGTTGCAGTTGTGATATAGATATGATGAGGCTTGCACAGTATAGACTGGCATGGAGAGCTGCATTAAATCAGTATATGGACTGAAGAAGAAAATAGCCATAAGACTTGGAAATTCTGCAGTTTACACTTATATTCCAATGCCATGACAGTTTTTTTCTATGTGATTTGCAGGTACATATTTACTCCAGTTATACATTGTACTTTAAGTAGACACTTTTGGTTCTTGATCCCAATTACTTTCTCTCAGCATTTTATTGTTTTAAGAATGTCAACAGGCAGTTTAAGACTCATCAAGCCTAACCTACTTAAATATAAGCCATCCTTCCTACACTGCCTCCCAAAATATGTTAGGACCAAAGGATACTGCAGCCTAGTCTCTTAAAATGAATGTAATGCCAAAATTTATGTGTCTGAATGAAATAATTTGCTGTCTCATTCAGACAGTGCATCTTTCACATAACTGTCATATATTAGTGTGCTTTATAATAAAATGTATCAAGTGCTTTGAGGAAATTACTTGTAACTACACATAATGCTTGTAAGTGTGACACACTCATGGGTGCCTGTGGCAATTATTGTCAGTCAACTTTCATTCCTTAAGGAACTGTTGTGCTCAGCAACTGTAGATTGTTATAAGGAAGGAGCAATCAGTCTCAATCCCAAATCCCACAGATTTTTTATTATTCTTGGATATTCATATTTCAGCTATAAACAACCATTTTCAATGCTTAAATCAATGAAATTACAGAATCAGATATGATTAATATGAAACAATAAGTAAAACATTGCATTACCCAGTAGCAATGATCCATTATAGTCAACATACCATTTGAATGAGTTATAATCCAACAAACCTGCAGGAGTACATGTCACCATATGACTTTACTGGCGCATAGGCAGATGGAAACTGAGGTGGTTGTTTCCAGCAAGTAGAGCAGCATCAGTTTACATTATGTATTGTAAGTAATGCCCTCTATATTTCAAACTAACTATCCTTGTTTTTTTCTGATGTAGTGTGTTAGGACCAAAGGATGCTGCTACCTAGTCTGTTAAAATGAATGTAATGCCATAGTTTATGTGTCTGAATGAAATAATTTGCTGTCTCATTCAGACAGTGCATCTTTCAAGTAACTGTCTTATAGTAGTGTGCTTTATAATAAAATTGATCCAAGGTATAAAGCTTACTGCAGTCCACCAATGACAACAAAAACAGTAATTTTAATTTAAATAGGGTATGCTGAAATCATGTCTTTACCAGAAATAAATGTTATTCATATTTTTACTTTTACGCTGTGTTAGACACACAGAAAGCACTTCTATGTTTGGGTGTGTATAATGTGCCACATGAGTTTGGAGGATGTATTGCGAATTGTGGTTTATTTGTCTCATAATGTACATAATATAACTCATTTGATTCGGGTGCAGGAGACACATCAAATTTTGGTAATATTTCACCATAAACAAAGAACAGCTGATATTAACAAACAGCATCATATTAATGATTATACAATTTTGTTATACATACATATAATAAAATGTAACACTGAATTACCCCTTGCTCGAATTATCACTTCATCCTCTATAAATCTTTCCATTAAATAGTTGCATTTCTGCCATAGAATCTCCGGTAGCCTCATTTTTAAAATTTCTGGCTCTGTATTAAATGTGTTTCTGCCCATTAACTTGTTATATACTGTCATCCACATATACTGTGGAGTCCATGCATATAGCTTCAACTGGTGAGTGGATAACATAAAATTATTTTTATTTTTTGTGTTATATGGATCATTAAAATGATTCTCCTCAAATAATTTTTGTCTGCTGTGTAGGAAGATTATAATTTCATATATGTATGTGGAGGGAACAGTAATAATTTGTAGTTTCCAAAATAAAGGGTGACAGGACTCTGTTTGATTTAGAGTCCACATATATTGGACAATTATCTTTTGCAGTTTCAGTATTTGAGATACACTACTGAACTTGCCCAGAAAAATAATCCATATCTAATGACAGATTCAAAATAACCATGAGAAGCAATTTTTCATGTATTCAAGTCAGTGGAATTTGCTAGTATTTTTATTGCAGATGCAAAACTGCTTAGTTTATCTGATAGGAAGTCAATATGTGTATTCCAGCTTAAGTTCTTGTCCACATTTTGTCCCAGGAATTTGACTGTGTCAATGTCTTTCAAAGGTTGATTGTTATGTTGTATTTTAAGTTCCACACATTTTGAATGTTTCCCTTTGAAACGTACCATATGAGTTTTTGCAATATTCACTTTCAACCCGTTTAACTGGAACCAGTTTTCTGTGGTATCCAGTGTGCTTATGATGGAGCTTGGAGTTTTACTGCATCATCATCTTCAATTAAAACAAAAGTATCATTAAAAACAGAACTGATGGGGAATTTTTATTTATGGGTAAGTCATTTATGTAGAATAATAGCTGATTTGGCCCCAAAGTGGAGCCTTGAGGCACACCTTGTGATATTGTACTCCATTTAGAATAATAATTCATTGCATCTGAGTTGATAGTTACCCCTTGTTTTCCGTTGTGTAAATATGATATTAGCCAGTTTAGAGCATTATCCTTAATCTTGTATTTGTCTAATATGTGGATAATGCATTAACAAAATTTGTCTACTGAGCTACTACTGCTAAGAACATAGACTAGAGTAATATACTTCATCTGCTACGGGTGAACACTATGTGGAAGAAAAGTATGATATTAGTTGCGGGCAGGAAAATTATTATAGCATAACTTAAATAAAACTATCTTGACAGGCATTTCTTGGTAACAATTTGACAATATTTGACATCAACAGTGGCGATTTTTGGCATGTTCTGTTCATTAACTTTGTTAATTATTTTGTTTCAGCCTCAAGTATGTTCCATTGCAATTTTATTACGGCCAGTCTGTATCACCTCACATTTTATGCAGACAAAAGTACTTGACAATGATTTTACTAGCCATTCATTAATCAATACTTAAGAGGAAGGGCACACTGTAACAAAATGATAGCAGCTTTCTTTGCAAATTATGTTTTGAATGAACTTAAATGTCCTTATAAGTCACTGCCTAGTTAAAGTTGTAATTTTGAACTTTAAAATGTTTTAGTGTGCACATGAAAGCTTTTTTGAAAGTAAATATTAGAGCCATATTAACTTTAGAATACAGTGAGTACTGTTTGTAATCAACAAGAATAAACAGTACACTGACAATCATGGATAAGGGTGTTTGTGACTTCTCTGAAGAATCAAAGCAAGCTTTTCAGAGACTAGGCCATTAATACAAAGCAATATCTTTATGAATGCAATGAAATAAACTTTGATTAAAAGTAAATCAAAATATACTAAGAAACTTATTACTGTTTTTACCAAGTTGATGGGACAAATAAAACTACCACAAAAGTGTGTGTATCATAAATTGATTATCATATGAAGTTATTTATTTTCTTATGACTGTAATACAATCATTTGTTTGAACTTTGCAATAACATGATCTTCCTACACAGGTAATCCCAAATTAGCAAAATCGCTACAGTCGTCTTTGCAATCATCATTGTGAGTGATATTGTTATACTTTATACATGTTGCTCAAACAGGCATATGAACTCTCAGCATAAATTAATTATAACAACAATTGGAGTGCAAAGTGTACATGATCAAATTTGCCGTTACAAGTTTAAATGATTACTAGGCTGCTACAGAACTTCTGCAGCTGCAAAGCTATTCATTGGCTGATAGCATAGCGAATTTCATTGGTGGGAAATAATTTTATGCTCAGGATACAAGAATTCATCTGCAGCAGTTGTGATAACTCCTGATAACTAACATGGAAGCCACATCTACTAACTATTCAGTAGAAAGCCCACAATAGACTAAAATTACTAAAACTACTAAATTGCCAGATATTGCACCCTTCCATGGACCTCCACACCTATGAATTGCTGATCCAGTCCACCCTTTGCTATACAAATGTGGACTTCTGTTCCTCCCCGCCTTTTATTACGCTCTGCAAATTCTCAAATGTTCTGCACTCTGCCTAACTTTTTGGATCTGTTTACCTACCCCCCCTTTTATTACGCTCTGCAAATTCTCAAATGTTCTGCACTCTGCCTAACTTTTTGGATCTGTTTACCAACCCAACCTGCATTCTACATCAACTTATAATGTTTCTCCACCTAGTCTCTCATCTTGAACACCTCCGAGTATTCTACATTACCTGTAAACTTGACAGTAGCTACTCGCTAGTTCCTCCCCCCCCCCCCCCCCCCCCCCCCCCCGACCCCCGACCATGATGTTGATTCATTGCCATGCCACTATCACCATGTTCTACCAACACTATACCTCCACACTCTCCACATCCTCTCCCAATAAAATTAGTCAGCTTTCCTTACATGACCATGAAATCTGTCCTGATATATACCCATCCTATTAGATCTAGGAGATCCCTACCACCTTCCCCCTGCCAGGGCTCCCTTCCCCTTCACTTATTTCCATCAACTTCCTTAGTCTTGGCCTGGAATCACATCCCTCTTCGATCTTCCTAAATCCCTCCCCCAAACATCTATCCACACAAACACCTTCCTCCATACTCCTCTGAATATTACATTCCCATGATACTCTTATCCCTGGTAGTTTACACTCACTCATCACTTCACTCATCAGTGTAACTATTTTAATCAGTCAACTCATCGGTCTTTTACCTTTTAACACAGGCATCTGTCCATCTGTTTTCATATATTTGAGTGCAACACTCATTTTCCATTTATCTGTGCCTATATTTTAATTTATTAACAAATCAGACTTTTATATTTTAACTTATGCAGCTGACTGTGTGTCTTTGCATTGTGTGAAGCTCTCATTTTTTTTTTTTTAACGCCATGTCCATTTTTTTAATGTTATGTTTCAAAATTTTTATGCTAATGTGGCTGAAGAGCAGCAAATTGGCTGAAGAGCAGCAAATTTTATCTGCTGACAGCCCCCTCCCCCCCCTCCCCACCTTATGGGACAAACGGGGCAAAATAACAATAAAAAAAGTATAAAGTCTGTTCAAAAAATTCCAGAATTTTGTCCACAAAATTTTTCTACACTTACCTTTTATTTGAAGTGCATCGTCTCGTTAGTAACACTCTTCTACACAATTGATACAACACTCCCAACGCCGTTTCCACTACCAGAAGAAGTCTTTCTACAGCTTTTGTTGGATCATGCAAAGCACCATCTGTAAATTTTCTTTCAACTTGTGTATCTTTGTTCTTTCAAAGGTGTTTTCAAAGTTGGAAAATAAATGTCTGCAGGGGCCACATCTGGAGGGTACAGAGGATGACGTAGCACAGTGATTTCATTTTTTGTGCTATAATCACACACCAACAGGGATGACTATTTGGGTGCATTATCATGATGCAAGAGCTGTGAATTGTCTTGCTACATTTCAGACCGTTTCCTTCTTACATTTTCTAGCAGGCATCACAACACATCCTGGTAGTATCATCAATCCACATTTTGTCCTTGTGGCATGAATTCATAATTAACTAATTGTTCAGAGTCAAAGAAAACTACCAGCATGGCTTTGAAATTTGACCTGACCTGACCACATGAGCTTTTTTTGGTCATGGAGAACCTTTCTGGACCCATTGTGAAGACTGAACTGTGGTCTAAGCATCATAACCATAGAACTACATCTCATCACCAATTATGATTCTCTTAATGAACATCTCATTCTCATTTATGTGATCCAAAAGCTCTTCACAGATTGCGACACAAAGGCCTTTTGAGGCTTGACCCCTAAGCCATGAAACGTACTTGGTGGCTACATGATGTGTTCCAAGATGCTGTGTCAGGGTTTCATGACATGATTCAACTGAGATGTTACATTCTTCTGCACTATCTTGGAAGTCAGTCTTCAATTGGCATGCACAATTTCGTTAACGTTCCTGCCATGAGCATTGTCAGTAGACATGTTGAACAAGTGTCATCTTTAACTAACTTCCATTCCAGCCATTTTTAAACCATGTGAACCATTCATAACCCCAAGTATAGCTTAAGCGCTCATCTTCATAGGCTTCTTGCGTGATTTGGTGTGGCTCTATAAAGGTTTTATTGAGTTCCATGCAAAATTTAATGCAGACATGTTGCTCCTCCAACTCTGCCATCTCAAAATTCACAAACTGTGTGATACAATATTCTACTCAATACAGCACTGAACAATAACGAACAGACATATAACAGTGAAACATCTGGCAGTTACACATTATACACAGGTGTATGCAGGGATGCCAACCGCATTTTGCTCCAACACCCATTGGTGTGAAAATACAAATGTACTGGAATTTCTTGAACAGACCTCATAGTTGTGCCATACACTCACTCTGAAGGAGTAGCATTACTCACATATCTGTATCCTCAGTGGAGACATCAAAATGATGTGTACAAATCAGCCAAGTGTGTTTTGACAGCTGTTGAATTTCATGGTCAAATCGAGTGAGCTGTGACTCCATGAGTGTCGTGGAATGTTTGCATTCACGCTGTAGTGATGAGTTGGAAACATGCATATAGCTTGTGAAGCAGTGAATAAGTCAAATGGTGTCTCATGTTACTGGATTTTACCTGTTTCTTGACCCTGCTTTGACTGATCTGTTTATTCCTTCAAGGAACATATGTGTAGCTTAATGTGTATTTTACGTATACAAAATTACATGTCCTTTGTACAACTAAAGAATAAATGCAGAAATGCAGGATTATCTTACCACATTCCAGAAACCATTATTTAGAACCATAAAAAAGGAGAGTAAATAATGTCATTGCATAAGAGAAATGGCAGTTTGTTGTTGAACACAGAGTACATCTTCAGAAGCTTTTAAGAAGAGTTACTTGTGTTAACATATATATATATATATATATATATATATATATATATATATATATATATATATATATATCTATGAATATAATAGAAGGAAACATTCCACTTGGGAAAAAATATATCTAAAAAACAAAGATGATGTGACTTACCAAACGAAAGCACTGGCACGTCGATAGACACACAAACAAACACAAACATACACACAAAATTCTAGCTTTCGCAACCAATGGTTGCCTCGTCAGGAAAGAGGGAAGGAGAGGGAAAGACGAAAGGATTAGGGTTTTAAGGGAGAGGGTAAGGAGTCATTCCAATCCCGGGAGCGGAAAGACTTACCTTAGGGGGAAAAAGGACGGGTATACACTCGCACACACACATATCCATCCACACATATACAGACACAAGCAGACATATACAGAGGCTTGGAATGACTCCTTACCCTCTCCCTTAAAACCCAAATCCTTTCGTCTTTCCCTCTCCTTCCCTCTTTCCTGACGAGGCAACCGTTGGTTGCGAAAGCTAGAATTTTGTGTGTATGTTTGTGTTTGTTTGTGTGTCTATCGACGTGCCAGCACTTTCGTTTGGTAAGTCACATCATCTTTGTTTTTTTTATATATATATATATATATATATATATATATATATATATATATATATATATATATATATATGTGTGTGTGTGTGTGTGTGTGTGTGTGTGTGTGTTTTCTAATTCACGCCTGACATGAGGTTACTTAACCCTTAACCCCTCTCGCAGTGTTCTCAGTCAATTACTAAACCACTTTTTGGGAGGAGGAGCTTTTGTTACACAATTAAGTTGTGGTTATTTGGGTACACACAGGACAATTTCTTTTCCACTTTTATACTAATTGTTGCTATGAGGGTGGTTTGAAAAGTTCTTGGAATCACCACGAGAGGTCAGCACTAGTGCAACGAGTAGTTAACGTGATATTCATTGGACTGTTGCCTCTAAACATGTGACATGTCAGTGCTCTCAGAAGAGAGCTGTGGTGGTGATGTGGCTCTGTTGTTGTCTCCACATAGTGATTTGCAAAGATGAAAAAAAATCGAGATTTGAGCAGTGATTAAGTACATCGTAAAGAAAGGTATGAAAGCAAAGGACATTTGTGTTGATTTCCAGAATACACTGAGAGACTGTGCTCCTTCATATTCAATTGTTGCCAAGTAGAGAAATGAATTTAAATTTGGTCTGGAGTGCTTAGATGATGATCCACACAGTGGTCGGCCAAGATGTGTCACTACTCAAGAAATCATTGCAAAAGTGCATAAAATGGTCATGAAGGATCACCGATTGAAAGTGCATTAAATTTCTAATGCTTGCCAGATGTCATCTGAAAGGGTATATCATGCTTCAACTGAAGAATTAGAAATGAAAAATTATCTGCAAGATGGATGCCATAACTTTTAATGCTGGATCAGAAACAAATGAGAATGGACATATTTGAATAATGTTTAGCCTGTTTTTGGAGAAATGAACAAGCTTTTTGCTCCAGTTTGTGACCATAGATAAAACTTGAGGACACTACTACACTCCAGAGACAAAACAACAGTCAGAGCAGTGGAAACATGCTGATTATCTGCCACCAAAGAAAGCAAAGACAATTCCTTCGACGGGAAAGGTCGTGGCATCAGTGTTCTTGGATGCAAAGGGGATTCTGTTTGTAGATTATCTCCCCACTGGGCACACAATTACTGGAGAATACTATGCTAACCTCCTGGACAAATTGCAACAAGAGATACACAAAAGAAGGCCAGATTTAGCAAGGAAGACAGTCATCTTCCATCAATACAATGCGTGCCTGCAAACATGTGCCATTGTCATAGCAAAATTACATGAACTCAGTTATGATTTGTTGCTACACCCACCTTTTTCCCCTATATGGCTCCATCAGACTTACACCTCTTCCGAAACCTGAAAATTTCTCATGGTGAATGAAGATTCACTTCAAACGAAGAATTGATAACTGGAATTGACAATTATTCTGCAGGCTTGGAGGAAACTCATTTTCGAGATGGGATCAAGGCACTGGAACATCACTGAACCAAGTACATTAATCTACAAGGAGACTACACCGAACAATAAAAATAAAGTTTCAGTGCCGTAAGCACTTTTTTCTATTCCGTTCCGAGAACTTTTCAAACCACCCTCGTATGGTGACATAGGCGAATTTTGATCGTGCAAAAATGGGTTTTAAAGAAGCCCCACAATGATACCAAAAAATTCTTTAAAAATTGTGTCCTTCCTGTGCTCATTCTGCTACAGTCCAATTAGTAAAAATAATTGCATGTTACATCTGAATTATGAAAATCAGTGTCATGACACAAACACTATAAATATATGTAAAAAGAAAGGGGGCATCTTGATGGGGCAAGCAACAAGGCAGTTTGCTACAGGGTGCACAGCTCTCTCTCAGCAGGAAAATGAAGGATTACTTACACAGTTTTTTCTGGCTGTGGGGCCAGATGACAAATGTGTCATCCACATATCTGAAGAAACATGTTAGCTGGTAAGTGGCAGCTATAAGGGCCTCATCCTCGAACATCTCTGTGAAAAGACTGGCCATAAGTGGAGACAAGGGCCTACCCATCACCACTCCTTCAGTCTGCTTGTAGAACTGGCCTACACATTGGAAATAAGTTGATGTTAAAATATGCTTGGAAAGATACAGCAAAAACTCCCTCAAATCTCCCACTGATCAAATTGAATGTGAACTGGAGTGTTCACCTAGTGAACAGAGGTAGTACTTCAGAATTGACCATGATGTCTGCATCTCAGATACGTAAGCTTTTGAGATGTTCCAAAAAGTCTGCTGAGTTGTGGACATGGTGGCTGCACTTTTCCACATAACATATTATCCTTGTGATCTCACTAGTTCTGGTCATGTGAGCATCTTCTCACACTGTCTTGTAGTGGTTGAAGAAGTCTGTGGCAGCTCTGAAATCAGCCTGTCAATCTCACAGTCTGAAGACATAAATATAGCAAGAGTCACAGTGAATCAGAAATTGCTACAGCAATCATCCTAGAGCAAAAAGCCTGAACATAACACAGCAGAATGAACCATTGTGTTGAACCCAGCAGTGGTTGCTGTGGTACTACTGCACACCTTATTGTAAGTAGTGGTTGGGCACATAACCCTAGTGATCCAAAGTAATTCCAACTTTTACAAGTTAAGAAAAAGGAGCCTGGGTATTAAGTGAATAATCTGGGAATATACTACAGCTATGGAGCATGTAGACAAGATTAGATTAATTGCAGTGCACACAGAAGTATTTAAGCAGTCATTCTTCCTGTTCTCCATCTGAAAGAAATGGGACAAGATATGTGGCACAATGGAAAGTACCTTGTGCCACGCACTTAACAATGGTGTCCAAAATTTGAATTTATATGAAGATTTAATGCTCAAATAAAAGTTTACCAACTATATTTTCTTATCTTGAAGAGAACACTGATCAGTTTGGTGCTCTTTGGATTTGTTAAACATTTAAAAGCCATTGGCAGTATCTAATGTTCACTGCAGAAGAAGTATTGGCATTCAGGAACATGATAACTATTCATCAGTTTCTTTTCTTGACACTATTTAAGATGCTAAATTTATTGAGAAAACACAGTGACTATATTCAAGTAATCCTATAATGCCCACCCAGTTAGCCGTGCAGTCTAATGCACTGGGAAGGAGTGCTTGGTCCCCGGCACGAATCCGCCTGGTGGACTTGTGTCGAGGTCCGGTGAGCTGACCAGTCTGTGGATGGTTTTTAGGTGGTTTTCCATCTGCCTCGGCAAATGTGGGCTGGTTTCCCATATTTCACCTCAGCTACACTATGTCGGTGATTGCTGCGCAAAGAAGTTTTCCACATAAGTATACACCACCGTTACTCTACGAAGCAAACATAGAGGTTACACTTAAACCACAACTCCCTTGCTTCCCTTCCCACCCCTCTCTCTCTTTTCCATTAGCAAATAGTAGTCTTCTTGCTTCAGATTACTTCATTAGAGTTTTTCCTTCATGCCAAGGCTGCTGTGCAACAGCTTATCACTAGGAATAAATTATCAGTACACCACTTATCATGCAACTTAAATGTCTTTTTAACAAGGAAGGTTTTACAGTGTGTTCATTTCATGTTTGAGCAAATACACACCATTGTTTTACACTTTTGCTCTGATGCACAGCACAATCATAATCCATAAGTAAATGGGCACTACATTTGACAGACAACCATTCTAGCTCATAAGCAGAATGAATTACATGAGGAAATGCAACATAAAGTATTTTAGTCTGATGACAGATGGAACATATTTCAATACTGGCATTTTAAGTGAAGTAAAGGTAGTGTATTGATAATATATTCCAGTTGAAAATATTTATTCCATTGCTTTGAAATGCATCATAACAATCTTAACATCATCTCAACTCCTGTGCCAACAACTGCTTTCACACAATGGCTATAAAGTATCACTGTTTCAAATTAACAGTTGCTGTTTTCCTAGTGTCTTAGAAACAGAAATCTACATCTTGAATTCTAATCATTAAAACCATAACCTGGTCAGAGATAAAGTTGTTCATTATTTTGCAGCCAAAAAAAATTACAAATTTTGATTCATGTTATCATATATATATTTGTTGTGCTAATTTTGTCGCAATATCATTAAATAATAACTTATAATAATATAAACCAGTATTAATTAATGTTAATTATTTAACAAGAATCATGCTTATTGCAGCTTTCAATGTTAAACAATGGGTCTGCCATCATATTCCATCAGGAATTGTGTGGAAAGTGTCACAGATTTCCAGGGTATGAAGTTTGGAAAACTATGAACGTAACAGAAGGGCTCAGTGTATTTCATATTGGAAAGCGAGTTAATTACTTTCGTCATTGGGAACCTATATTTATAGGCACACAAGATGATCCTCTCTATGATGAACGTTTCAGCTGGGAAGGAAAGAGTGATAAAATGACCCAGGTAAATTATAGATGCTTCCTAATTTTGACTGATGTCACGTATTTTTCATACATTAAGTGAAAACCAGTTTATTCATTTATTCATTAATCATATTCCATAAAGCCCATCATGCAGGACAATCAGTGAGATAGAATGAATCAAGTTATACATTAACAGACAGAAGCACAGCAACTCCACACTGATAATTAGGGGAAAAACAAACAATGTAAAGTCCAGCATGGAATAACAACACTGTGGAAAGGATAGATTACTGCTCACCATGTAGAGAAGTGGCATTGTGTCTTAGAAAGGCAAAATGAAAAATAATGCAAGAAATATTTCTGCTTTCAGACAAAGCTGTTCTTCAGACAATGAAAAATGAAAACATTCTCACAAGCACAGCTCACACACACACATGGCCTGAGTGACTGGAGACGATTTTGGCAATGTGTGTGTGAGTTGAGTTTGTGTGAATGTATGTGAGTTTTCTACTTCTGAAGAAAAACTTTGTCCAAAAGCTGAAATATTTCTAGCATTCCTTTTCATTGCATCTGTCTGGCTCAACTCCTCCTCCTGTGTGGTGAGTAAAATATATCATTTCCAGATTATTGATAGTTATGACATGTTTATTTACATATAGTGGGAGGAAATAAGCTACTTTGAGAAAATCCAATGCACCTTCTCTTACAGTACTCAGTTGCTTTTTTCATCTACTACTTCAATGAAGCATTTTCTTCTCAGGGACCATTATCAGTTCTGAGTATACTGACATATTTGTTAATTAGAATTATGTCATAATATTCTGATAAATTGTGGGAATGTATAATAAGGTGTTCTTTTACTTTGTTTTGGAACATCTGAGAATTTTCAGCTTCCTCCCACATGTTACTGGTGACCTGTTATAGACTTTTGTACCTGAGTATTATAAATTATTCATTATAAATTCATTTTTGTTACTAATATTATTATAGAGTGTATGTAGTGCCAAGTAAGTGTAAGGACCTCTATGTCCCTGAAGAGGCATCTTGACACTGTTTATTATCAATCTTATACTGTATTCTCATCGCAAGCTTCTGCAGGTAAAGATTTTTTTACCTTAGCTGCGCTGCTCATGAAGAATATGCTATATAGCAGTGTTGTTGTGGTCTTCAGTCCTGAGACAGGTTTGATACAGCTCTCCATGCTACTCTATCCTGTGCAAGCTTCTTCACCTCCCAGTACTTACTGCAACCTACATCCTTCTGAGTGCATATATACAAATTACGTTTCCTGTCTGCACATTAACACAAAGAGAGAGATTTCTAAGCGCAAAACAATACTAACAATAATATTAATTCATCATGCAGTAATTTGGACAAGTCACTTCAAAGAGATATACCCATGCTCTTACAATATAGTGTCTGGCCTTGTGCTTGTGTTTGTAATGTGATATCTTCGCAAATATGCATCTTACAATGGTATGGTATTGTAGGTATATTCAGTGGTATATGAGGATACAATCTGAAACATTTATTGTGAATAGATTTAGTAGCAAAGAAGTAATAAATTTCAACATAATGCATGATGCAGCAAATTTTCTACCACCTCATTGTTGATGATGTCTTATCTCCTGAACTATGTGTCATATGATGATATAATTTTGCATTTACATTCAGTGACATATGTGCATACAGTCCATAAAATGTCTTGCAAACACAATTAGTAGTAAAGACGTAATAAATTACAACACCATGCCTCATGCAGTAAAAATACCACATGAAGAGTGGAAAAGTAGTGAGCAATAAACATTTTTCCTTTCATCATTTTGTAGGGGGATGCCAGTTAAAAAGCAAATTTATTAAATGTTTCAAATTATGTGCAAAATTTGTTGCAATTCTCAACTACTGGATGAACATTCTGGGAATCCATGTGTCATTTGCTATGCTTCTTTTTCACCCCAACACTCGCCATGCAGACGTGCATGATTGTGCATGCACACACACACACACACACACACACACACACACACACATATTTTTATAATATGTATGGATTTATGCAGGCAAAATATTGAAGATTGTTTATATAATGTATGTGTGTTACAACAAAAAGTAGTCACAGGAATAAAAATTTTTTACAACACGGACTTTTGGTCTCTTTTTTTCCTCTTGTTCTAAAACATTTATTAATTTTCGCCACGGTTTCTTAAAATAAGCTTTATGTGAATTGTTATTAATCTGCTTAATATCATGCCACAGCACTAAGGATATTTTCCTGATGAGTTAAAACTGTCTAGGATTGTCCCAGTATACAAAAAGGGAGATAAAGACTCTCCATCTAGTTACAGGCCTATTTCAATAGTACCCACATTCTCCAAGGTAATAGAATGGATCATGTACCAACAATTATCATCTCACTTTGAGAACCTAGGAATAATTAATGCTACACAATACGGGTTTAGGAAGAATGTGTCGACCATTGATGCAATCAACATGGTAGTCAGTTACATCCTCAAAGTTTTTGAGAACAAACGCTTTGTTCAGGTCTCATTCTGTGACCTAAACAAGGCCTTTGACTGTGTTGAGCAAACGCCACTACTAGAGAAACTAGAATTCTACGGCATCAAAGGAAACAGTCTCAGACTATTAAAAGCTTATCTCAATAACCATAAACAGGTAGTTTGTGTTGGTAAGGAAATGTCAAACATAGAAAAAGTTAAAGTAGGTGTGTCTCAGGGATCTGTACTGGGCCCCTTCCTGTTTCTGATAATGGTCAATGACCTCCCCTTGTTTATTAGATCCACCACTGTATTGTATGCAGATGATACAACTTTTCTTCATAGCAGTAACAATCTTAATGATCTTAAAACCTGTGCTGAAAATACACTCACACACACAGCATATTGGTTCAGAGCAAATGGCTTCCTGCTAAATGAAAATAAAACTCAGCAGATAATCTTCACTCTAAGAGACAAGCCACTATCTGATAAACCTAGTTCTGTTAAATTCCTGGCAGTTTATTTAGACGAAAAGTTATCCTGGGGCAAATATGTAAACTATATTAGTTGTAAGCTATCTAGAGTAATTTATTTACTAAGACAACTCAGAAATTGTGTACCTGAAACATACATCAGATCATCTTATTTTGCATTTTTCCAAAGTATAATATCCTATGCCACTATCTTGTGGGGTAACTGTAGTCATATACATGACATCCTATTATTGCAGAAGAAAGCCAGTAGGATAATTACAAATTCTTCACATAAGGCTCACTGCAAACCCTTATTTACTAAACAAAAAATTATGACAGTAATAAACCTCTATATATACAATGTCTTAATCTTTATGAAGAAGAACCTACAAGATGTGAAACGTAGAGAAAATGTACATTGTTACAACACAAGAAGCATCAAACTCATATACACGCCTTACCACAGATTATCAAAATCAATAAATAGCTATGAAGTCACAGGGCACAAACTATTTAATAAGCTGCCACATGCTATACAGGATCTTCCTGAACATACATGCCAAGAAAGACTGCATGAATGGTTTATTGCCCACCCATTCTATGATATCAATGAATTCTTCAACTGTAAAATGCAGTAGTCCAACAGATGTCCCACAGTACATTTATTGTAATATAAGCTAAAATATTTCAGTAGTCAATACCTTATCACACTGTATTATAAATTGTATCTTCATTTGACATTGTCAATTGCTGTAATGGCCTAAAGACAATAAAATCTTTATTATTATTATTATTATTATTATTATTATTAATGTACAGGGGGAAGCATCAAAATTTTAAAGCTTTTCCGATGTCAGAGAAGATGTTTCCCAAATGTTTTGATATATCAACAACAGTTATTTCAGTTGAATTCTGTTTATTGAGCCACAATATCCACTAGTTTTTCATTTATTTTTTACATTTAAAGTTGTGGGTGGATTTCAGGCTTTTGTTATTTTTTCCACTGCTGGGCAATATAATCCAAACAATCAAAACAGTTTAAGACAGCACAAGCAGGGCCGGTATTAGGGTTAAGGGGGGGCTAGTGTGGCAAAAGTACACCAGGCGCAAGTCCCTGAAGGGTACTTGTCAGCTCAGGTGCTTAAACAAATACACAGAAATGTATATGATTTTGAACCAATTTGAACCAATTTTGGATTACAATAAAACATTTTTTAGCCACTATACAGAAATACACTCCTGGAAATTGAAATAAGAACACCGTGAATTCATTGTCCCAGGAAGGGGAAACTTTATTGACACATTCCTGGGGTCAGATACATCACATGATCACACTGACAGAACCACAGGCACATAGACACAGGCAACAGAGCATGCACAATGTCGGCACTAGTACAGTGTATATCCACCTTTCGTAGCAATGCAGGCTGCTATTCTCCCATGGAGACGATCGTAGAGATGCTGGATGTAGTCCTGTGGAACGGCTTGCCATGCCATTTCCACCTGGCGCCTCAGTTGGACCAGCATTCGTGCTGGACATGCAGACCGCGTGAGACGACGCTTCATCCAGTCCCAAACATGCTCAATGGGGGACAGATCTGGAGATCTTGCTGGCCAGGGTAGTTGACTTACACCTTCTAGAGCACGTTGGGTGGCACGGGATACATGCGGACGTGCATTGTCCTGTTGGAACAGCAAGTTCCCTTGCCGGTCTAGGAATGGTAGAACGATGGGTTCGATGACGGTTTGGATGTACCGTGCACTATTCAGTGTCCCCTCGACGATCACCAGTGGTGTACGCCCAGTGTAGGAGATCGTTCCCCACACCATGATGCCGGGTGTTGGCCCTGTGTGCCTCGGTCGTAAGCAGTCCTGATTGTGGCGCTCACCTGCACGGCGCCAAACACGCATACGACCATCATTGGCACCAAGGCAGAAGCGACTCTCATCGCTGAAGACGACACGTCTCCATTCGTCCCTCCATTCACGCCTGTCGCGACACCACTGGAGGCGGGCTGCACGATGTTGGGGCGCGAGCGGAAGACGGCCTAACGGTGTGCGGGACCGTAGCCCAGCTTCATGGAGACGGTTGCGAATGGTCCTCGCCGATACCCCAGGAGCAACACTGTCCCTAATTTGCTGGGAAGTGGCGGTGCGGTCCCCTACGGCACTGCGTAGGATCCTACGGTCTTGGCGTGCATCCGTGCGTCGCTGAGGTCCGGTCCCAGGTTGACGGGCACGTGCACCTTCCGCCGACCACTGGCGACAACATCGATGTACTGTGGAGACCTCACGCCTCACGTGTTGAGCAATTCGGCGGTACGTCCACCCGGCCTCCCGCATGCCCACTATACGCCCTCGCTCAAAGTCCGTCAACTGCACATATGGTTCACGTCCACGCTGTCGCGGCATGCTACCAGTGTTAAAGACTGCGATGGAGCTCCGTATGCCACGGCAAACTGGCTGACACTGACGGCGGCGGTGCACAAATGCTGTGCAGCTAGCGCCATTCGACGGCCAACACCGTGGTTCCTGGTGTGTCCGCTATGCCGTGCGTGTGATCATTGCTTGTACAGCCCTCTCGCAGTGTCCGGAGCAAGTATGGTGGGTCTGACACACCGGTGTCAATGTGTTCTTTTTTCCATTTCCAGGAGTGTACATTGTTTGATTTTTTGCATTAAAATTTACTGACTTTATCCGAAAAAAAAAAAGTTTAAAATGAAAAAGTTTGGGAAGGGGACCAAGAACATATCCCTGGGGCCCATAGGTCCTAGCACCAGCCATGAGCACAAGGGCATCACCAGCCAATACGTTAGGAGAATAGCACGAGAAAGAGGAGGAGGAAATGGATAAATTCTTGTACAGTGATTCAAGTAGGAAATTGTTTATTAACAGTTAATATTGCTAACAATTAAAATGAATATTTTAAACAACTTATATTTAAGGGAATTTATTTAAAACACAATCTTTGTGGTTTTTTTGTAAATTCCTGCAACACTTTGTTGATGAAAACTTCTTTAGTGTCAAAGATTAATTTTCTGTGGATGCTCATCATTGCTAGGCCATTGAGACAACTTTCTGCCATTGTGCTTTTCAAAAACGTTTTTATTCGTCTTAAACTGCTAAAAGGCCATTCGACTGTGAATGTTGTACAAGGGAGGGAAATCAAAATTTTCAAAGGTTTTTGGGTTTCTGGAAAGAAGTTTTTTGTTTCTTTAAGTATATCACAGATAGCTCTCCTTGATTCTGTGTATTATGCCACAATTTTTTCCAAAGTTCAGTTTCACTTTTAATGTTTGAAAAATCATAAAATTGGGTGAAGGTTTCACAAGCTCCTATCAGCTGACCAATTGATATAGTTTTCATTTGTGCTGGATGTAATTTAGATAAAGTGAATGCTGGAGTGTTTTCATAAGCGAAATGCACTTTGAGAGAGATAATAATGGAGTCCAAATAATTACAAATGACCACCTCCAAAATTCCTATGGATTTCCCGCTGAAGGGTTGCTTCGATGTTTCTTAACTTTCAGCAACGAGCGGCACTGTTTTTGTTTTTTTTTTTTTTTTTTTTTTTTTTTTTTTTCCTTCCCCCCCCCCCCCCCCCCCCCCTCAATACCGATTTTTTTCTGCTGTGGCTATAGCTTCTTTCAAAATGTCGTCCATTACTTTTTATGCAGTGTCTCAGTGAGTTTTCAGCAATTGCAAAATTAATTTTGTGTGTTGTGAGGCCTTGACTGTGCCTAAAGTTATGGACTGCAGAAAATTAACCACAGGTTCCCTCAAAGCAGGATATTTGGCAATTAAAATTATGCTCACAATGAAAAAAAAGCCAGCAGGAGCTGCATGGAGATGAAAAGCCTGTTTTCTGGTTGAACCATTTCTAAGGCTTCCATTATAATGGGAACATACTCTTTGAAAAGTCTGATGTTTTTGTGTCTTTCTCTCAATTTTGGGTATAAGTTTCCTCCTGAGTACTGATTCACTAAAAAAATTAATAATGTCTGTGATGGCTCCCATGGTGTTCTGAATCTCAGGAAGTTTTTAGATCATTGATCACTAGATTAAGTTTCAGTGAAGAGCAGTGAAAGAATAAAGCTTTCATGTATTTTTTGTGCAAGATTTCTTGAACACCCACATCTTTACCAGCCTTGTCAAACAGTCGATGGTCTGTGCAATGGATTTAGCATCTAGAGCTTTCATCTCGATGAAGCCAAGAAACATTTCTTTGATTTTATTTGATTCTTCACCAAAATACCGAATACCAATAGACAACTGTCCGCTTCCAGAAATATCAGCTGTTTCATGTGCTAATATACTGAACGATTCAGCCTTTTGCACATTCGCTTTTAATATTAGCCTTAAGAACATCCCTATATATCCCGATAATTTCATTTTTGATATGGACGAATCGATAGATGCATTTTTTTTTTCCTTTATCAGTATGCTGTTGCAAACTATGTATCCTGCTTCAATCCATTCCTCGTATAACCCTTCAATAACTCCTTCACCATAATGCTTACCTCTAACAGCTATGTCATAAATCTAACAAAATGTAAAGCAAGAAGTAATTGAGTTAATAATTTTCCTGTTTTCTTCTAAGATTTTCTGGGAGTATTTGTGGATTTGCACAACCACTGACACACTTACAGCCAATGCAATAACAGCTTCCAGAGCTGCCTTGTGGAAGTGACTTTCTACATGCTTTTTGCACTGCTTGCGTACATCTTTAAACTTATAGAATGGGCTTACAATAGAAAATCCCAATATGCCCCTGACACAATTAGGATTTGGAGGAAACAATACACAGTATTTGCAGAAGGCTCCTTTTGTGTAATGGGAGTATGCAAACCATGATGAGTAAGTCTCCAAGCAAGAATAATTGAATATCCATTTTAGATACATCACATTGTTCATGAAGTCATAAGACACGGGAGGGCTCCAATAATTATCAAGCAGTTCTCTCTTCAGTTCAGTCAACGTGACTGACGCTTGATTGACATATCGCCCAATGTCATTTTGGTTGCAGTCATTCATTCTAAAATTGGCATCTTGGTCCATCTCCAAAGCTGTAAAACAGATATTTATATTACAGAACGGCAATGAGTTGCATAGGATAAGTACATTAGGCTAATTCTTTTGTGAATTTTAGAGATGTTATTGAATAGTAACTGGCTATCAGATTGTGGGGAAACAGGAAGAGTCAACAGTTTCCAAAATTTTCCCCCTAGACTCTATTAAAAACATGCCTTCGGAAGCACTGGATTTTGACAAGGTGACATCCAGATAATCTTTACAAGGTAGAGCATCACTTCCAGGCTTTTGAGATAGTTTCCTAGATTGAGAATCTCCTGCTGTGAAATCCAGGTCTTTCTCGTTCTCTACTCCTTCATCCTGCTGATCGCTTTCTTTATCCAGCTCTTCGCTATCAGTGTTTCTGTCTTTTTCTCCTTAAACTTACAGCAAAATTGTAATAGAAACATACTATATCACTGAATTTTTTTTTACCTATTGATAAAATTTGTTAGCTTGCTTACCACAGAGACAATATACACTCCTGGAAATGGAAAAAAGAACACATTGACACCGGTGTGTCAGACCCACCATACTTGCTCCGGACACTGCGAGAGGGCTGCACAAGCAATGATCACACGCACGGCACAGCGGACACACCAGGAACCGCGGTGTTGGCCGTCGAATGGCGCTAGCTGCGCAGCATTTGTGCACCGCCGCCGTCAGTGTCAGCCAGTTTGCCGTGGCATACGGAGCTCCATCGCAGTCTTTAACACTGGTAGCATGCCGCGACAGCGTGGACGTGAACCGTATGTGCAGTTGACGGACTTTGAGCGAGGGCGTATAGTGGGCATGCGGGAGGCCGGGTGGACGTACCGGCGAATTGCTCAACACGTGGGGCGTGAGGTCTCCACAGTACATCGATGTTGTCGCCAGTGGTCGGCGGAAGGTGCACGTGCCCGTCGGCCTGGGACCGGACCGCAGCGACGCACGGATGCACGCCAAGACCGTAGGATCCTACGCAGTGCCGTAGGGGACCGCACCGCCACTTCCCAGCAAATTAGGGACACTGTTGCTCCTGGGGTATCGGCGAGGACCATTCGCAACCGTCTCCATGAAGCTGGGCTACGGTCCCGCACACCGTTAGGCCGTCTTCCGCTCACGCCCCAACATCGTGCAGCCCGCCTCCAGTGGTGTCGCGACAGGCGTGAATGGAGGGACGAATGGAGACGTGTCGTCTTCAGCGATGAGAGTCGCTTCTGCCTTGGTGCCAATGATGGTCGTATGCGTGTTTGGCGCCGTGCAGGTGAGCGCCACAATCAGGACTGCATACGACCGAGGCACACAGGGCCAACACCCGGCATCATGGTGTGGGGAGCGATCTCCTACACTGGCCGTACACCACTGGTGATCGTCGAGGGGACACTGAATAGTGCACGGTACATCCAAACCGTCATCGAACCCATCGTTCTACCATTCCTAGACCGGCAAGGGAACTTGCTGTTCCAACAGGACAATGCACGTCCGCATGTATCCCGTGCCACCCAACGTGCTCTAGAAGGTGTAAGTCAACTACCCTGGCCAGCAAGGTCTCCGGATCTGTCCCCCATTGAGCATGTTTGGGACTGGATGAAGCGTCGTCTCACGCGGTCTGCACGTCCAGCACGAACGCTGGTGCAACTGAGGCGCCAGGTGGAAATGGCATGGCAAGCCGTTCCACAGGACTACATCCAGCATCTCTACGATCGTCTCCATGGGAGAATAGCAGCCTGCATTGCTGCGAAAGGTGGATATACACTGTACTAGTGCCGACATTGTGCATGCTCTGTTGCCTGTGTCTATGTGCCTGTGGTTCTGTCAGTGTGATCATGTGATGTATCTGACCCCAGGAATGTGTCAATAAAGTTTCCCCTTCCTGGGACAATGAATTCACGGTGTTCTTATTTCAATTTCCAGGAGTGTATTTTTTAACTAGTTTTTATTCAAAATATCTAACAATGTTAATCTATCATAGCAAAAGTAAAAAAATTTAAAAAAAAAACAGTTTTCTTAGAGGTGTAAAACCATCTTCTTTGCAAAGAAGTTTGTTTGAAAGCAGTTACAGGTAACAGTTCTGTGAACAATCATGTTAAAGTTAACACATCTTTTATCTTTATACACCGTCATATGTAAAAGGTTTTTTAGATTTATTGTCAATTACTAAACACAAAAACTGTAAATCATAGGTTAGTATTGTTGAGATACTATGAAAAATAATTCAAACATGTAAGTTTTCCCACAGTCATACAAGAATAGATAAGCACTTCTTGAGACACTATCTACTTCAGGGAAGTTGTCATGAATTTGTTTGTACTATGTATAGCAGCCAGTATGTTGAGGAAGTTTAATGAAATAAATACAAAAGTCACAACTCACAAATTGATAACCAAACCAAAGTGAAATTCAGAATGCAAAAAAGTGAAGAAGAAAATACTAGCATTAAATTTATCATTGTATGGGTTGCTAAGAAGTTATTTTTAGATTAGTTGCAGAAAATTGTACTGCCAATAGAATCAGAATCAGTTATAGTTTTTTTTATTTATGAGACTTTTGAGTAGTCTTTTTTATTTTATATCTTAAATTTAACATTTATTTATTTTCATAAGAGTGAATGGAGGAAGCTAGTAACAAAAGGTGTCATCAACTTGATTATTGATGTCCCTACTTCATCCAAAGGGCTGGCCTTCAGATTTGCATATCCTTAACTGTTGATCCAAGAACAACTTTGTCGAAGACGGATAAGCATATCCTTAAATGACAATTTTCAAACAACTGTTGAAATGTGGAATCGTTAGCAATAAATATGCAGATTCTTTTTCCCGGTATCTCATCTATACATATAACTAAAATCATTATTGGCCAATGTCTATACAAAGGAGATGTTCATTATAACAGAATTAGACAACAAAACAATTATTTTTTAGACTTGTTGTCTGTCTGTCAGTATGCTGATAGGTGCATGATGCAAAAACTAAAAAAAATCTGGTACATGTTCCATCTTGGACACGGTCAAGAAGCCAAGTTCACACATTTTTGCAATAAAAGCACGCACAGTTGCACACCACAGGGCATTGTTGCCTTATGTGAACAATGAAATGTGCCCACACTGCAAAGCTTTGTTAGCTGCAGGCCACGCCGGCATTTTACAAGCATGGAAGGTCACAAGAAAAAGCTAGTTAATAACAAATTGCTTGAATAAAACCTTTCATCAACAATACCAGTAAGCCTATTTATAGTGTTCTGTTCGACAAGAGAAAGTCTGTACTGGAAACAATAGCTTAAAAACAATCATGTAGGCCTACTGAGGACCATGCAGTTCTTTTAGAAACACAGGTGAGATAATATTAATCTATTCAAAATTCGAAGATATTTCTGGTATCGACTACTTATCTTGAGGAAAAGTAATGCTAGAGGAGGGTGGCACTTACAATATCCCCCTCACAACATTTGGAAGCAATATGTTCACAATATTTTGTGTGATAGATAATATTTGCAAAATGGTGTACAAAATCTACATCTACATCTACATCTACATCCATACTCCGCAAGACACCTGACGGTGTGTGACAGAGGCTACCCTGAGTACCTTTATCAGTTCTCCCTTCTATGGTGCCGAAAGATAGATTAGAGATGTATAGAAGTATCTGATACATAACATATTACAGAAGACATAAAAAATATCTACTATAAAAGTCAGAATTTATACATCGGGACATGGCATTCAGATTTTCAGATGTGTGGAACATTCTGTTAACAGACAAATGATACAAACTCAAAACTACAACATTATAACACTAAACTACAGAAATAAGTGTAGCAACGATGTAAATTACTAGAATTACAAATTGCAAGTTTACATCCATAAAATCACACCTTCAAAATCTTCAAAAGAGAAGAGAAAACATTCAGAGGCTAAGTGTACGAGTGAGTCAGCTCGAAAAACTCACAACAACGGATACAGACAAGACTCAGTCATGAGTAGGAATATAACACAAAATCAATCAGCCTAATAACTCAGAGTATTTAATGATATGTTGACTCATGAAAGAAAAAAATAATGAAAAAATATTAGGGCCTATGCATACAATGTGGAGACCAACTCGTGAATCCAAACCACACCAGGTACACACCAGCAAAAAATGTTTCGACACAACAAAATGAATAAAGTTCACAATCATATATCAATAAGCTCACTTATGTGTAAAGAGTAATTATAGGAAGCTTGTAGCCTCAATCAATAGTTGCACGCTCTCCTTGAGTAAACACACACACACACACACACACACACACACACAGACACAGACACACACACACAGACACACACATACAAACACACACACACACACACACACACACACACACACACAATCGTGATGACCATGAGTACAAATGGTTCAAATGGCTCTGAGCACTATGGGACTTAACATCGGAGGTCATCAGTCCCCTAGAACTTAGAACTACTTAAACCTAAATAACCTAAGGACATCACACACATCCATGGCCAAGGCAGGATTCGAACCTGCGACCGTAAGCGGTCGCATGATTCCAGACTGTAGCGCCTAGAACCGCTCAGCCACACCGGCCGGCGACCATGAGTACCCAAAACAGAGTTAAGCATGAGTTTGCACACAACTCAAGCTCCAATGAGATACAATATTGCAGTACTCAGGATAAATACAGATAATCAGAGTAATAAATAGCTCTGTATAATGACATAATCGAGTAGCTTGAGGACCTAAATCAGTGTATGAAATCAGACATGTATACATCTTGATATACTGTCTATACTAGTAAATGTCTTTCACATCGTTTGCTAACTGTTCATACAAACTAACCTACGAACATAGAGGTCTAGAAGACTGTTTACAATTAATAACAAAATATACAGATTTAAAGTTACAAAATATATTGGAAAGTCAATTCCCCTACTTGAAAAAACGTACATTTACGTGGATTAACATGGTCCATGCTAGTGACTATTTTTTCTAAACAAATAGTTCCATGAATTCTTCATGTAGGCTAATTTCTTGGCTAAAGATTTACAAGTCTCAGTCACAACACTGATGTAGTTGAGAGATGCTTGAGTACATTAACCAGCACCTATGATCTCTTGTAAGTTGGGTGGACCAACAAGGGTACAGCCATACACCAGTGTGGGAATGGATCTACCCACATCTTTCAGTTTCTTCCCAAGATTTCTCTTCATACAGTCCAACAGATAGGGAACATCATGTCTAGCATTCATATCAAATCCTAAAACATTGTTTTGTGTAGTAAACATGCTGTTCAATACCTTCCTCACATCACATATACTCTGCCTATTCATATAGTGCAAAAAGTAAGTATACAGGCTTTACTTCAGATAGGATTCAAAATGTTAACATTTGAAACTTAAATAAACAGAGTTAACTGCAATGAAAAATGAACTAATAAGGTGATGCACACTGATACATTAAGACATTATTCCTAAGTTTTACAGTACAGGATATGAGAATCCATTACTAGACGGGTGTATACGACCCAGGACAACCGGGAGATCCAGGAAAAACGCGGGAATTTTTTCATCCGAGAATAAACTGGGAAAAACCCAGGAATTTTTTAGAATTCCAGGAAGTTTTCATTGTTTTAGTTTTCAGTTAAATTTTTGTAACTTTTTTACTGGTAAGCACCAATACTCTAATGATGAATATTGCTGTATCTTGCTACTGCAGAATAATACTGCAGCAATAAAACACGAACGAGAGGAAAAAAAAATGAATATAAAACTTAAGTTGCAAAGGAAATGCACCATATACAACAACAATACACAGTCCTCATACAAACGTTTGCCAACAGCAACATGTGTCAAAGGCTTTAGGAAGACTATGCAATGTTTCATAACAACAAATTGCCTCTGATGAGCGTGACGTCACAACTGTTTACCTCAGATTTGTTTGAGTGGTTGCGAGCTAGCCTATGTGCATGTGCAGTTGAGTCACGCATGAGTAGTACATTCTCCCACTTCTGGCTACAGAAGTGTGACAGTTAGCTGTATAAGCAATAGCAGCAAGCAGCTAGATGCTATCTGGAAAAATTTTACTGGGGCGCCTAAGCTTCCAGATTCATGTATGTGCAACAGTCCCGGAACTAGGGGTAGGGGTCGAGGGCTAAGGGCGAGGGTCGGGTGGGGGTGTGGGGGGTGTGGGGGGTGCAAATTCATATTATTGAGGAAAAAGACCTTGTTTCGCAAAGCGCCAGCATCCAGCACACGTTGGTCTATCGATTACTCATATGATTTTTAACGCATCCCTGTTGGTTTTTTATCATTTTTGATCAAATTCTAAGTTGATTTCTCAATGAATTGTAAGTTGATTTTTGAATGCATGCATAGTTTATGTGATGTCTCTGCCAGAGGAATCCCTGTCACATCTAGAAATTAACTTTCCTGCAGATAAAAGAGGACGGGGCTATACGAGCTGAGCAAATAGAGCCGAACGGGTGAATGGCAATCACTGTTTATGTGGTTGAGTGGGTTTGCAAATGATCAGCATTGTTATAATTACTAGTGAATTCCATAGATTCAGACTACCAGAGTGGAAATAAATGACTAACAGGAATAACAGGCAACAAAGAATATGTCTTGTCTTCTCTGAGTATCCAAGGAAATGAAATTTTGGCAGAACATTTTTGGCCAGGCCACTACACTACTAAGGGCCAGTTATATAGTCCCCAGCTAGCAGCTGCTAAAGTTCTGTTCTGGGAGTCATGCGGAAAACGCATTGTACCAACATGTAATAATGCCTAACCGGAGAATAAATGCAGGATAACTAAACCGGTGATTGTGGCAGAAATAGTGAAGTTAACCAGAGAATAAGTTTGTACACTGGCAGGAATAGTTACAGAGTTAGTGATGACAAGATTGTTTGTTAGAACAAGGAAGGAGAAGGAAAGGGGACTCACACAAATTACAGAAAAATATGATGATTCAAAATGTATATAAAAATTTCTTAGCACTACTTCTCGATCTCATGCTTCAGAAACTAGAGAGTATGAATGAAATGTGAAACTATTTGCTAACATAAAACGTTTTGCTTGTAGTAGGCCTAATAGGCATTTGATATTGGTACTTCATGAACTATATTCTGTCATGTTATAAAAATGACCATTTATGCCAAAAAAGTCTTGTTTATTTGGTGTGTGTAACAATTTCTGCAATATTAGCGAGGCCTATTTTGTTTTATCTAGCAGACAGTGACAAAATACACGTAATCAGATCAAGAAACCACACCAGTCTTGGGTACAATTTGTATTAACAGAGTTTCTAGTATTAGACAACGTCATTTCATTTTTTCATGTAGCAAAATTTTGACAAACTTTGATGAGGTAATAGGTTCTTTCCCAGAAAGGAAAGTATGCTACATAAAGCTGTGGCAAGATTAGAGAGAAAAAAAGCTAGGACTTAAGGATTGAAGAAATGTGTACTGTCTTGCTTGTCTCCTGTTTTTACTCGTTTTATGTATCTAATATTTAATTTTATATCACACAAAACAGTTATTAGCTAACTGGCAGTAAAGACTGCAAATTTTCTGAAGAGCTCTTGTTCTGCTGGTTGCAAATAATCCCACCCATTATTAATTGCAAATTTTTTTTAAAGAGGGGCAGGATGTCAAACCAGCCAACTGGGAGCAGAAGAGGCACCACAGGACATTTTAATTTCCAATTGCCTGAATATAATTTGATGGCCCCTTTACAAAATATTGCACGTTTGAATTCCACAGAGCGAAATACAGAGACGTGCGATGGAAGAATGCTGTGTGAAGAGGAGTGGCACTGCACTTCGGCACACTTAAGACCAAATAACATGTATTACATTCCCTCTAACATATATGTTTTATGTAACAGACTCTTCAGAAAAATGAGTGCTACAAAATGAAGATGTCTTTGAAAAGTCAATTTTTTAAATTTTTGGCGTCCTACCTCAAACGCTCGAGGCAGGGGAGTGCCACTATGTAATATTGCCCTGGTTCGAAAATATTGTTGATCTGGACCTGATGCACAGAGCAATCTGAGTTGTAGTGGGGAGGTGGTAGTTTCCATGTGATTTTGCTGTTTCCTCTTCCTTTATTGCTCTCACATCAATTGGAAACAGAATGGATTTCTGTGGCCGGGAGCTATCAAGTGAATTAAAATACATTCACATAATTACAGAAGGTTAAAATATGTTATTAGTTTCAGATTGTATTTTGTTTCCACCTGACAGTCAAGTGTTAATTGCCTTGCAGACCGGTGAAGTTATTTTTGTCAGTATGTTAAAGAAATTTGACGTTTGTTAATCTTTTCTGCTGAGACAGTCAATTTATTTGAAATGAAGTGTTTAATTCAGCACTATTGGCTAGTTTCAACTGTACGCTGCATTTCAAGCTCACATTTTCATCTTCTAGCATGTATGGCATTATGCCATAATAAAGAACCAAACATGAGATAATACAGTACTGGTACTCCAAGAAAATTTACATCTGAATCTGTACATACAAATGTACGCTTTAAGCCAAATTATGCATTTTAGTATCATTCACAAAATTCCCATGTCTTGTTTCTTTTATGACATAATGTAAATTCTTTTAATGTTTTGTACATATGGATGTATGGACTTCCTGGTGTCATCGTAGCTGCGCAAGCGTGGCGACGCCTGTTATCTGGCGCTCTCTGGCAACTGCTGAAATGAATCTATTTCTAACAGGTCGCGGGAAAATATTCCAAATAGTTGTTTGAAAAGCGTTACTTTCAAAGTAAATTTCCTCTTTCGCAAAATGAACTCTATGCTTGAATGTCCAATGAATTTCTAAAATCACGGAGCATTTGACTCTCATTCAAAAATCAGATCTTTGAGGTTGACCATTCAGAACATTTTCGAGCCCAAAAGATCAGACATTTATGTCATTATTAAAAATTTTACTGGCACATTTGTATGAACTATCTTAGAGTGTAACTTGTGCAAAAAAGATCAACTTTATGTGTGACAGCATAGCTTCTCTTGCAGCTTATTAATCTTAGAGACCAATATTATACATGAAAGTTTTTCTTTTCTTGTAGCAACACTATGTGTATTAATTTGAACCATTACCTTTTCCTATTTATGTGTTCGCAGTTCTTAACGGTGATGTTGCTATTGGCTGACTACATCTCATGTCCTATGCTGTGAATATCCACTGTCATCAGCTGGTGAGATCACTTGACATGAGCTACGACTGGCTTACAAAAGCATATTGCAATCTTGATTTCAATCCTTCAGAAAGTAACATGCAGTGTTTGGTGGAATTCGAATTTATACTTTCGTAATACGAAAATATACAGTGTACATGTTGCTGCACATCAGAGATCTTTCCAAAACGTGTTTTTTCCCTGAGTTTCGTTTTTTAAAGTGCCAGGAAATTCTATGCCGGTGTATAAAACCACTACCATTGAAAGGATTGATAAGTTTAACAGTTCCAAGGAAAAGTATACTGTTACTTAACACAGAAAAAATGTATTTTCATCCGGGAAATCCGGGAAAAATCTGCGAATTTTTTTTCCTCGTCCACGTAGATATTTAATAGCATTGTTTCATTTCAAATTTGCAAAAGGATCTATTAATTTAATATGAAGGTGTAGATGTATCAAATTCTAAAGCACAAATCTGTTACAAAACATAATTATATAGTTGTATGAATCTGCAAATATTGTGTATCATAGATTTAAATTCAGTCAATAGATAAGACAGAGCTATAGAAATCACATCATCTTACATATAAGACAGAGCTATAGAAATCACATCATCTTACATACTAAATCCCTTAAAAACGAAACACAAGTACATAGTCTTATGAATCTGCAAACAAAGTGTATATTTTCCTCCAGACTAGGGATCATTATGCATCCATGTGCAAAGGTTTTGTCTTCTATTCTAAATGTTAAAAGTACTTGAGATCTTAACAATTTGCTTTGCTTATCAGTAGCTCCTCATATGTTTACACGTACAATGGACATTTTCACAAAATTCTTGCTGAACTTCATCTTGTCTCTAAATTGTTCGGATATACCACAAATTGGGCTACCTGTATCAGACAAACAGTTCCCTTCCCATTGATCAATCTTAATGTAAGGACAACCAAAATCTGAATCATCTTTCCATTGTTACACACGTCATGCAAAAGATCACTTTCAAATTCATCAAAGGCTAAATCCACTGTGTAATTACAGAATTTTATCAACTGTACTGGTGTCATAGCATTTGTTTTCTTACCCTCCCACACATCAACATTAAATTTCTCTTAGTCTCTTCACTATTTTCAAAAGCTTCGAGAGGCATAAGATATACAGAAGAAAAACGTTTTGCTGATCTTCACTTTCTCTTACTGTTGGCTCCACTTCTCATGTCTAGGAGTACATTCTTGCAGCTGAAGTTTCGATTTAATGTTGTGGATTCCTGATGACTAAATAACTGATTTGCCTGAATATTTCTTGAGTTTTATTCTTTGTCACATTGTTAAATACCTCACCGTTTTTACAATTTCCACTTCTATCACACCACAAATTACTTTATTAGTGACACAATGAAAAACACATTATGATCCCGTCAGAGGTGTGTTCACTACTACTCACATTCTGCGGTACTCACAATATTACAAAGAGTTTACAAAGCAAGGAGTTTACATACTTTCTTGACGAAATAAGAATCATCACCAAGTTATAACATTATGTTATAAATGAATCCATAAATAAATTTAATAATTAGCATTAGATTGTGCAATTAATAACACGAGTTTTAAGTATGCTAGACATTTCTAATAGAAAAATAATTTTAAAAGAAGAATAATTTTAACTGTATGTACAGAGTACCAGCAAATTAATTTCTTTTTCTACATTTTAGCCTGAAATATAAAACATTTTACACAAAATCAAATGAAATTCTTTCAGTGAAACAGCTGAGAATGTTCACAAGATTCATGATTAATCGTGATATCGGCTACTTATATATATAAAAAAAAGGTTATGTTAGAAAAGGGTGTCCCATTACAACTTCAATAAATAAATCTAGGAAAAGCAGTGGGTACCTGATAGTTTTGTGAGTAACTCATCAGGGTGGGGCAATGGAGTGTGCATTAATTGTGACAGTGAAGTCACCACAGAGGCAAAGCTTACCCATTTTCTTCTTAATGATGACCAGTAGTGTAGCCCATTCACAAGAAGAAATAGGCCAAACAACACTGAGTGATGTCAAGTGGTCTAATAGAGCCTTCACAGAGTCATGCAATGTGACAGACACAACCCCCCCCCCCCCCCCCCCCAAAAGAGAGAGAGAGAGAGAGAGAGGGGGGGGGGGGGGGGGGGGGAGGGGCAGGACACTTTCATGCTAATGTGGGCAAGAAAACTTGTAGCACAACCGAGCCCAGCGGAAAACAGTGAGAAACACTTAGAGCAGAGGGGTTCAAGTTGTGGATTCAGAACTAGTTCTGACACTAAATTTACCTCATCAGCAACAGAGAAACCGAAAGCATTAAATGCATCTAATCCAAACAGGTCTGTGGTTTGGAAATTATACACAACAAGGAAGGTGAGAGGGCAACAACATATTTGTATGAGACAGGAGTGGAGAGCAGATCTAGGATTGGTATCTGCATTTACTATAGTCATTGCAGTTCCTATGTCCACTTGCATTTTTAGAGATTATTAAACATACACAAGACAATAAACAATTTGTTTGTGGAGACAGTCATTATGGAGATACAGTTCATGTCCATTGGTGCTGTTGTGTCCAATACATTTGAAAAGGAGTTACACACTGATGCAGTGTGGACTTTCTTTTGACACTTGTTGCAAACAGCCCAAAGCTCATGGCATGCAGCATGCTCATGTTGGACAAAGCAGTATGGGCAAGATGGAAGGGAGGCACACAGCTGCTGTTGTGACATGGCCTGTTGCTGCTGCAGCCATAACCAACACTGCACCATGTAATGCTGAGTTGGAGGTTGTACTGCTGCAATGTCTTCCTCATTGTCCTGAAAATGTGCAGTTTGCCTAACAGGGTTTGACTGAGAAACTTCCAATACTTCCCCCCATGGAGCAATCTGATCACCTGCAACTCATGACACTTCAAAGGACTGTGCTATATTGAGCATGTCCACAAGCATTGGATTCTCGCATTGACGTGCTTTAGTGCAGACTTTCCTACCCCGCGCAAAACTAATAATAACAGTACACACCATGTGATCATCATAAGATTTGTGATGAGTACTAGTGACAAACTTACAACAATGACTCAACCTATGTAACTATGCAATCCAGGATTTGTAAGATTGGTTTGGGTGTTTCTGACAGTGGCAAATTTCTGCATGCATCACAGTGACATGCACTCTGTCACAGTAATAGGTTGAGAGAAGCTTACACATTTCATTGAATGATAAGTTTGCCAGTTCTTGCTAAGGCCCAACTTGGCATAGCATCTGACGCACATGCAGTGAAAGCCAGGAAAGATAGATATTCCTACACAGGTTTGCATTGCCCACATGCAAAACCTGAGAATGTTGGTGTACCCATGTCTCATAGGAGTCCCAATCTTCAGCTGATTCATCATGTGCTGGAAAGGGTGGCAACTGCACAGACAGAAGAGTAATCTGCCACAAACCTGTAGATGCCACTTAATAGAGAGCAGTGGTGTGATTCTACAGTTGTTCTGTGAAAGTTTGATGCTGGGCAATAATATGTTGCAGTATTTATTCCATCAGGATGAATCTCAGGTGGCTGAGCACTGACACTAACACACAGTGAAAATGTAACCCTCACTCATCACCAAGTTTGTTATAGCTAGAACAAACATGATTTATGAAACATGAAATTTTATAGAAGCAATGTAAGATACAATGAAGTCCAGGTTGCATGTAGCACTGAAAACATTGAATGAACAACAGTGGAAGCTCACCAGATCACACCAAGGGGCTGACACAGGTGGCCTCTGTGCATAGGTCTGTGTACTGTATGGGCACGCGATCTCTGAAATCATGTGCGTCATGATTGAAGGTACATCAGGGAAAGGACTGTGTAGGTATGTTGATGGACTAGATGGCATGTGTGTACTGGAGCGGAAGCAAGGAAGGGGTGATAGTTGGGTGGAGGACAGAGAGTACCAAAAGTTGAGGCCAGAGGGTTGTGGGAATGAAGGATATGTTGCATGGGGAGTTACCAAAGGTGCAGTTCAGAAAAGCTATTATTGGTAGGATGAATCCAGATGTGAAGCAGTCATTAAAGTAAAGCCCATCATGTTGGATGTCATTTTTAGCAACAGGGTGGCCCAGCTGTCTCTTGGCCTAAGTTTGGCAGTGGCCATTCATGCAGACAAATAGTTTGTTAGTTGTCATACCCACAGAGAATGCAGAATAGTTGTTGCATCTTATTTGATAGATCACATGTCTGCTTTCACAGGTGGTCCTGCCTTTGATGGTGTAGGGTATGCCAGTGACAGGACTAGAGTAGGTGGTAGTGGGAGCATGTATTGGACAAGTCTTGCATCTAGTTATATTGCAAATATATGAGGCAAATGGTTGGGAGCAGGGACAAACAAGGATTTTACATGGGTTAGGCTGGCAGTGAAAGGGTGGGGAGGATATTTCTCATTTCAGGGCACATTGATTGGTAGGTGTAATGGGTCACCCTCCTCTAACACTACCTTTTTTTTATAAAGATAACTGATACCATGTATACTATCAATTCTTGTGTAGGCGAACATTCTCAGCTGTTTAACTGCATGAACTTCTTATGATTTTGTATATGATGTGTTATGTTTCAGTCTAAAAGGTATAAAAAGAAACTAATTTGTTACACATTGTACGTACAGTTAAAATTACTCTTCTCTTAAAAATATTAGAAATTAGAAATTCTGGCATACTTAAAATTATTATTATTAATTGCACAATCTAATGCTAATTATTAAATTTGTTTCCAGACTCATTTATAAAATAATGATTTATCTTGCTGATGATTCTCCTTTTATCGAGAAAGTTTGTAAACTCTTTTGCTCTGTAAACTCTTTCAAATAGTGTGAGTACCACAGAATGCCTCTAATGAAAATACACATATATTTCTGGCTTTGTCAACAACAATTTGAATCAGTGTTCTGAAATGAAGATTATGAAGTCAGTGAGATATAAAAGTATGGGATAAAATAAAAAAAATATTTATAGCAACAGGCAAATCTTCATCAGTTATTCAGTTCAAAAAGAACCCTCAACATTATAAAAATTACAGCCTTAGGAATATACCCTAGATGCAAGACTTGGAGCCAACAACAATAAGATAATGAAGATAAGTAAAAAGTTTTTCTTTTGTATATCTTAAACCTCTCGAAGCTTTTGAAAATTGTGAACAGACTAAGAGGAATTTAATGGTGATGTGGGAGGGTAAGATCACATAGTCAAAACCTTGTTGGATAATGTTATCCATTTGCTCCAGTCCTTGGGGTTACTGAGTTACTAGAGGAGTGTCCCTCTTTGACCAAACAGTGGGTTTGTGGGACGTGGTAGGTAACTAGTGGGATAAGGTATGGGAGACCTGTTTCTGGAAAAGGTTGGAAGTGTAATTTTGGTCTGTGAAGGCCTCAGTAAGATGCTTCGTATATTTGAGAATGGCTGCTAGTCCTTATAGATGCAGTGACTGTCGGTGGCTAGGCTGTATGGAAGGGAGTTCTTGGTGTGTAAGAGGTGGTAGCTGTCAAAGTTGCAGATAGTGTTGGCAGTTGATAGAATTGCTGTTGATGGAGGTACTGATGTAGCCATCCATCAGTCACTGGTCAGTATTGAGGAAGGTGGTCTGTTGGGTTTAGGAAGACTAGGTGAAATGAATGGTGGAGAAGGTGTTAAGGTTCTGGAGATATGTGGATAGATTGTGGAACACCCCAAATATTGAACCCCTAATGAAAGCCCTTTGGTAGTAAAAGAAATAGCAAAATTAGTTATCCTGACATGAACAGGAGCTACTGACAACAAAATTAACACTATTTCAAGTTTGACTAACAGGAATACTATCTAACTAATAATGTTTATTGTTAAAGAAAGGACTACATGAAAGACTATCAGATGATACAAAACCTGAAACTTTAAATAAATAATTCAAAATATAGTCTTTATGAAGGTTAAAGCCCAGACCATAAATAGATCAGAGATAACATTTATCCAAGAAGAGAGTTGCAGCCACATTGAGCATCGAGCTGTAAGTTTGCTGCGACTACAATGTAACACTGCAATGGAGATGCTAATTCAGTCTCTCTTGTAGACATCACAATAGTAGTAAGCCTATTGAATGCTACTAGATTGTTTCAAACTGATCTAAAATTTTTAAAAGTTTTCTAGTATCGACATGATGTACTAGTCAGAATTTAGAACTGAAGTAAAATAACATTTACGGTTTATCCAGACAATGGAGCAGTTAGTATATGTGAAAAAAGAAGTATATTATACCTGATTATCACTGGGACTTAGCCTTCATGATCTGTGATTGTCACGAACATCGAAGGACACAGCAATGTACCAACCGCCGACATGAACTCTATTATTAGCCTTGAGTAGGAAACAGCTACACATGATCATGAAGATCTTACAGTTATGCCGTGTTGTCGGAAGCTGTAGTCAATGTCAGAATTGCTGATGCAAATAGATTCAAGACCCTGGATGACAGATCGGTGTATTTTCAGTGCAGGTTTAAATAATTACGAAGTTCAATAAACTTCAATATAACCTTATTTCTTCATGTTGGCTACGTTATTTAATGGAAATTTACTGCATAATTGTGAAATTATTTCTTGAGAGTATGCAGAAGTTAAACGCAATTTAGTGATTTTATTAACAGTGAACAGCAAGTTTACAACAAGATACGACACTTTCTGTACGTTGTCCGAAGAGTATTTTATCCCTGGAATTATATTGCATTAGTTGTCGAATTAACACCATAGCAATGCCTTGACAATTTTATATTAATTAATAAATCAGCATCCTCACAAAACTATGATGTGGCATCGGCTTGAGTGATGGACTTTATAATTCAGGATATCCTATTGCTGCATTTGAACACTTAATTGCAAACCGGGCATGAGAACTACAGTTATCAAGTTCGTGCAAGCTTATCAGCCTGTTGCAAACACGTGACGCATATTTGGTTAATTGTTTCAGATCAAGGGAGTTGTTGTGGTACCAAGTGGTGCAGTCACTGTGGGTTCAAAGTAAAGAAGACCGACAGACTTCGAACACCAGCGCTTCAAGTTTAAACAAGGGCTGCTTACACATTCCAGCATGCTGCTCCATTGGTACACTGATATCAGTCTAAGGTAGATTAGTGTCTGAAACTAATCAACCAAGTGAGGAGTTTGTTTTTAACAGTTACAGATTGGAGTCATCGCGATCGACGGACACTGTTCCATGTCAACCAGACTGGGACAACCACGACCATCGAGCTGATACAAATAAAATGCCACAATTGGCAAAGGTAGAGTTCAGTAGTAACATGGCCATGGCCATTGGGGCTGTCAGTGTAGAGGGAGATGACATTGACAGTTATGAGTGGGGTGCTGGGTCGTAGGAGGAAATTGTTGCTGTCTCACACTCATTTCGGAGCAGAAATATGTCATCTATGAAAGTTAACCAGATGAAAGGTTGGGATTATGGGTGGTTAGGAAGGATTCCTCTAGGTGGCACACGAATAGAATGGTACAAGATTATGTTGACACGTGAATAGGATTGCGTATGATTGTGCTATGCAGACTGCCATTGCTGTGCAACAGATTTGCTTGTAAGTGATGCATTCAAAGGAGAAGTAATTGTGTGTGTGAGGATAAAGTTGGTCATGCTGATGAGGAAGGAGGTTATATATTTGCAGTCAGTCAGGCATTGGCAAAGGTAAAGTTCAGTGGTAGTGTGGCCATGGGCATTGGAGATGTTAGTGTAGAGGGAGATGGCATTAAGAGTTATGAGTAGAGTACTAAGTGGTAGGAGGAAATTGTTGTTGTCTTTTATATATGAATGTAGGTTACGGGCTATAGGCTGGAAATGTTAATGTTGGTCAATGAGAGCAGAGATTCTCTCTGTCGGGGAGTAGGAACCGACAACAATGGCACATCCTGGATGGTTAGATTTATGAACTTTAAGTAGAATGTAGAAGATAGCAATATGGGAAGTGTTGGGTTTGAGGAGAGAGCTAGACTGAGGAATGGGCCTAAGTATTTGAGGAGGGTGTGGAGCCTGCTGCATTTCTGGAATGAGGTTTCAGTGGCAAGGTTTGTAGGTGGATATATCTGATAGCTGGTGGAGTCCCTCCACCATGTAATCCCTGCAGTTCATGGTCATAGTAGTGGTGTCAGGTAGGATTTTTAGTTCTGGCTCAGTTTTTAGGTGATGGATTATGGCTCTTTCTACAGTTGTAACATTAGTTTCCATGTTGAGGGATTTGGAGAATGATGAGGAGACATGGTTTGAGGTCAGGAAATTCTGTAAAGTTAATAGGGAGGATCTGGAGCCAGTAAGAGTGGACAACAGCTGGATGGAAATTAAGTCAAACAGGGTTCAGTTTGAATTTGGATTAGGTCTGATTGGTAGGGTTGGTGGTGAAACTGTGTTTCCAATGCAGGGACCATTGGGAAAAAGATCTTTAAAGGGCCCAGCATGACTGAATTTATGAGTGATGCAAAAGGCCTTCTGAGGGACTAAGGCTTTTGGAGGATAGGTTTATGAATGTATTTTGGATCTGTTTAGGGTCTGGGTTCTGTATAGTGGTGGAAGGGAATTTCTGAGAGTATTGAAAATGTGGTATGTGTGCAGGGCAAGGTTGGGTGGCTATGATGGGATGCAGGGAGGTCAGATGGAGTCTCTGGTAGAGGTGGTGGATTGTATTAGTTGAAGGTTGTATTATGAGGTGAACAGATTGGACAGTTTTTTGTGTGTGTTAGCATTGTGCATGCTGCTCTAGTTTCTGGAGGGTAAGAGTTTCAGTCTGGTAGAAGGGATACAAGATTTTTGTGTTACAGAGCAGGGGAATGTTATGGATGTAGAAGAGCTGGTGCAAGGAGATTTGTGCCTGATTTATAGGGTTTTGCAAGACTAAAATGGTGAGGGCTGTGGACTGACAGAATTTGAACAGAGAGATGTCACTGTAGAAGGAATGACCACAGCTGGAGATGGCTAATTTTATGCTCAATCTGTTTGGGGAGATTCTATGAGCTGGGCAACAAATCAAAAATGGTATGTAGGACTAAGTTCTGACTAGGGATAAGGACACTTTTCTGTACTGATGTAGGTGGAAGGAGCAGAGACGCTAGTGAAGGATCAAAAGTCTTCAGAAATAGGTAAAAATGCTTGGAAAAAATAAAAAGAACAAGCGGATGGTATATACTGAAAAAAGGTGAAACCTGAGTGAGCAGGGCCTATAGTGAGAAACAACAATGAACTAAATAGATGTGACAACATGAAGAGGTCAATGAGAAAAAATTAAATAGAAAGACAAAATTTTCACTAATGTTTATTTACTATAATATTGGTAGCTGAAATCTGTTGTTTACACAGAACAGTCACAAACGAAATCCAATGACTATTGAGCCTGTGAGCTTATTTATAAAGAAATTAAAAATTTGTATACACTAACTATACCATCTCTAATAAAGAGGACAAACACTGATAGTAGAAGATAATTTGAAATGATAGACAGGTGGATAGTAGAAAGTGTGCAGCATGAAGCGTGAAAGATCCCAAACAAAGACACCACTTGCAACTTTGCTTGCCCTTTCCCTTGCCGAAACATTAACAACTTTCAAACCTTTATAAACATGTAAGTTTCCAAAGTCGTATAAGCTTATCACAAATTGAATATAACAGAACAGAGATAATATTGAAAACTTTCCATTGCTGTCTCTCAAACTTTTTCACTACATGTATTTGCTATTTTTTCACATTGATTTATAAAAACCTTTTTGTAACTGTTCTTTAATTTTGTTCAATACTTTCTTCTTTTTGGTAACAGGTAAGTCTATATTCTGTATTGTTTTCTCAACATCATTGTTATTTTGATTAAGCTTAGCACCATTATTCAAAATTTCTTTGTTGGCTCTTACAAAATACTTTGGGAGTCTCAAACTGATTCTCGATTTTAGCCCTTGAAGGCTTACCATTGTTTATTTGAGTTTTCCACTAATCTGGCCTCTAGTCATTCAATATTAAATTTCAATTCTAACTTTAGTTCTCATTTTAATTCTTTGCTGCTATCCTTCAACTTTCACCTGCTGAAAAGAAATTGTTTGAACATGTCTGCTAATCTTGTCATTCTTTATCCCTTCTAGGCCATATACTATTTGGTTCAGTTCTTATCACCTCCTACCCCCATTCTCACTTGCCCATCCACCCTCCTCTTCATCACTCAACTGTTCCTCAGTGTTTGTCACATTTATTGAGTTCAATAACCAACTAAATCAAAAAGAATAAGTTCTACTACTTTTGTTGTACTTTTCTATTCTTTTCGTCTGGAATTCAACTTGTAGATCTAATGCTGATCTTTTCATTCCCATTATCTAGTGGTAATGGTTTCTGGACTGAATCTATCCAAGTTATTCTGGTCTCAGAGGTTGTGTTCAGTTTATCTTCTGTCCTTTTATTCCATGTTTGATCCCCTCATTGCTGTTTTTTATTGTATTGTATTTTACATACACTTTCTTCTGGAAAAAATAACTCAGTATGAGTACCTTCATCATTTACTTAAGTTCCCAGAAAGAGCACCCATCTGAGGTATAATAGTCCTCCTTCCTGTGTATCTAATGATGATACATTTCTTTCATAGTATTGTACAGTATTCTAACTAATGTTGATGCTTTATAAGTGCAACTAGATTTTTTATAAAAGATAATTATTAGATATTTCAATTATTTAGTTAGTAGAACAAAGTAAATATTCATCTTATCTTCAATTAAATGTCACCGTCATTATCTAGTGCATATGAATATATTCTCAGGCGTTAATATCAGGAAAAAACACTATTTTTGAACATTCATTATTTAATTTATTTCACAGTCAGTTCTCAAGTAAAAAAAAAAAAGAATAAAAAATAAAAAAATAAAATAAAATAAAAAATTCATGCATCTTTTTCTTCAACAGTAAAATTAGCCACAACATGCTTTTCTCTGTCAGAAAAAACTTCTTTTGCATGCAGTGTCTGATAACAAAAGATATGCTAAATACTATTTGCTCATTCGAATGTGAAACAAAAACTGTGTCAACCATGAGTATCCTGTGTTTGGTGGGTAGCTTTTCTCTACCACCAAGAATTTCATTCACATGCAATATTTGATGATAGAAGACATGTTAAGTGCAATATGTCTCATTCAAATGTCAAATACAAACTGTGTGAACTATGAGTAAGACCTACCCAATTTGCGAAATGTATTTAGTGACTTTTATAGCTTTCGCATACTTCCAGATTATTGTAGAAGTTTCTTTGTCAAATTAATTATTGTTTTGACATCTGGTTTTTACATACAGTCAAAATATAAATACAAATATATCTTTTTACAGTTAGAAAAATCTGAGAATCAAAATAGTTTCAAAAGATCTTTTATATAGTCCTGAATCAAAACTAGAACTTCCAAAATATTTCACATGAAAAAGGTTGTTTACATTTGAAAATACTGTATTTTTGTATCAAGAAAAATTGTTTGGTGAAGTTAGCTGTCTTTTCAGAAGGAATGAAGATCATTTATCTGATTAGTAACAAATTACAATTTTCCACAATTTATAGAAAATTTGGCAACTTAGTAAATATACGGGGCATTTGTTACGAACTGTATGAATTAAATGAGAGCAAATTATATCTTTTATCAATATAAATTCCTCTGTTTTAAGTTATATGTTTGGTTACTTAACAGCTGAAATCTATAGGAAGACTAACATTTCACAATTTTACATATTCCCTAGTAAATGACAACAAACATTTTTATGCATTATAGAGAAATTTGGAAAGTGAAAACCTCAAAAGTACACCAATGTATTGCAAACTTACATAAAGATAATGAATTGTGTACTTTATGATCAAGACCAGAACAAATTATACCATAGTTAAAGTGGTACCACAAGGTTCCCTTGATTCAAAACACCTTAATCTTGATTTGCTACAAGGAGAGATGCCATCGAACACTGGGACATGTAAATTTTAACTATCTGAATACAATTCAGTTAGCAAATGGATTGCCAATAGATCTAGAATCATAATTTATGAAGTTAAAATTTTTATTGGAAATAAAATGTACAGTTTCCCTTCTGAAAACAATAGGAGTAAAGCAAAAGAAACATTAAAGATTATTTTTAGTGATTTAAACAGACCCCACTCAGCACGTGGTTTTCATGAGGAGAGGCATTTTCTTAGTTTTATTGATAATTACAGTAAAGCAGATAGAGTATACATTATCAAATCTAAAAGTCAAGTTTATTATAGTTTTGTCGAATGTGTTAATGAAACTGAACATTTAACTGGTAACCTGTTAAGAAACTGAGATGTAAAAATGGGAAATAATACATAAATTCAGATGTTTATCAAATTATAAGGCAGAAAGCATATGCACCTTATGTTCATGAAGTAAATGGCACAGCTTGTAAAATGCCTTACCTGTGCTGCTGCTTGGAGTCTCATGGGAGGAAGTTTAATTAGTTGCTGAAAACTGGTTGTTATGTATAAGTATCCATTAATATGTGCAACACAGCTTCAAATGTTTTTGACTTATTCTCACTTTTATTGTCACTTTAGTCACTACAACAACCAGTCCCATACCTCACATAAAATTTCATCATAGGCAGATAGTTATCTAACCTTACTAAACAGTACAACAGTGGCAAAACAATTACAGTGCACTTTGAATGATGTCCTGAAAATGGCTTCAGTTTTTACAGGCACTGAAAAACAATATTCTTTGTAATATGGAATGCAATGATACCAAAGATGCATAACACTAGTAAAAGAGAACTTACCTTGTTGGAGAAGGTAGGAGACGAGATACTGGCAGAAGTAAAGCTATGGGTACCGGGCGTGAGTCGTGCTTCGGTAGCTCAGTTGGTAGAGCACTTGCCCGCGAAATGCAAAGGTCCCGAGTTCGAGTCTCGGTCGGGCACACAGTTTTAATCTGCCAGGAAGTTTCATATCAGCGCACACTCTGCTGCAGAGTGAAAATCTCATTCTGGAAACATCCCCCAGGCTGTGGCTAAGCCATGTCTCCGCTATATCCTTTCTTTCAGGACTGCTAGCTCTGTAAGGTTCGCAGGAGAACTTCTGTAAAGTTTGGAAGGTAGGAGACAAGATACTGGCAGAAGTAAAGCTGTTGGTACCGGGTGTGAGTCGTGCTTTGGTAGCTCAGTTGGTAGAGCACTTGCCCGCAAAAGGCAAAGGTCCCGAGTTCGAGTCTCGGTCGGGCACACAGTTTTAATCTGCCAGGAAGTTTCATATCAGTGCACACTCCGCTGCAGAGTGAAAATCTCATTCTGGAAACATCCCCCAGGCTGTGGCTAAGCCATGTCTCCACTATATCCTTCCTTTCAGGAGTGTTAGTTCTGCAAGGTTTGCAGGAGAACTTCTGTAAAGTTTGGAAGGTAGGAGATGAGATACTGGTAGAAGTAAAGCTGTGGGTACCGGGCGTGAGTCGTGCTTCGGTAGCTCAGTTGGTAGAGCACTTGCCCGCAAAAGGTAAAGGTCCCGAGTTCGAGTCTTGGTCGGGCACACAGTTTTAATCTGCCAGGAAGTTTCAACTTACCATATTATTTGCAAATATATGTGTTAGAATATTGATAATAATGTTTACAACACATCACTTTACAGCAACTTCAGATTATATTTCTAATGTAATCATGAAATTAGAAGATAATGACACTGAGCATTGTAAGGGCATAAACATTGCTGATATTTAATCCTGTAATGTTTTGACCGTAAAAATCAATTGGTCAGTGAAAGGTATTTTATAGGGTGGTTGGAAATTCACATCATAAACTTGTACAACTTATAGAGGGGAGTGAGTAATATTTTGAATAGGAACCCCTGTCAGGAAATGTACTGTTTCCATTCTAAGATTGTTTCAATTCAGATGTTTAACTCATCCACTTCTGTTTGATGAACTGAATTAGGTGTGACACAGTACAATTATTAGGTAATGGTTTGAAAGGAAACACATCAAAACATCCATTTATCACTTAAAACATTTACCTGTATTAACATTTAAACATTACATTCTGTATGTACAGTATGCTGGGTTGTTTTTTGTTTTGGAATAATGTAAGCATGTAATGTTTAAGTGTTATTACAAAAATCTGAGCTTAAGTGGTAAATAGATGTTTTGTTATGTTTTATTTTGAAATGTTTCCTAATAATTGTACTGTGTCATGCCTAATTCACTTCCTCAAGCAGAAGTGAATGAATTAATCATCTGAACTGAAATCGTCATAGAATGGAAAATGTACATTCCAGGACATGGGTTCCTATTCAGAATATTTGATCTCCCCTCTACAAGTCCTATATGTTGTAATGGGAATTTCCTGACACCTCTGTATGAATGTTACAAATTATTTTTAGCATTCTTTTAGATTCTACACTTTAGCTAGACTCTTAAAATTACAAGTCATTATTAACAAATGTAATTTTATATAATTTTGGATAATATACAGGGTGGTCCATTGATAGTAAGTGGGCCAAATATCTCATGAAATAAGCATCAAATGAAAAAACTACAAAGAACGAAACTCATCTATCTTGAAGGGGGAAACCAGATGGCGTGAGATATTTGGCCCGGTCACAATTAATGGAACACCCTGTATATACACACCCTACAACTAATGAAATTATTAGTGCCAATCTTGGATTTGAAATATTATTAATTAATACTTGCTTGATTTTCACAAATTTAAAAATCATTAATTGTCAGTTAATAAACATCTTCTGTGTACTGTATTGTTAAGATGTTATTTAAAGTAGGTGGCTGAAGCCATGTGAGTGGCAGTACTAGAATGGGTTTGTCATGTATACACTGTGGATGTCTTATTCATGATTCAAATGTAATAAATAGTCCAAGGCAAGCTGTGGTGTGTGGACTGTGTTACTTAGTAATTACCGAAAATTTTATTTTTCCTACAAGAGATCCCTTTTCATTCTCTGTCTCAAGTACAGCTTACACTGAGCCCGTTCTGAGCCAGTTTTGTATATTTCAAAATGTATGTACAATGCCTGGCTGATACAAGTGTGTTCAAACAAATTCACACTAGAAGTAGAAGCAAATGATTTTGAAGACAATGATGACTGATGTGCACCGTAGTTTCATGTCTTCAGGGGTTGCACTTTCATTTGTATGCTATGTGATTGGCAATCACAGGGCCCTAATGTGGTAATTTTTTTCAAAATGTTTGCTTTTCGTTTTCCACATTCATTCTCTGGGAAATCTGTAAATCTTTCTAGTTATTTTCTGACGTCATGCTATCTTCCTTCATCAGGTAGTAGGTGGAAATAGTAAATATTTTCAAGTGTAGTTTCACAGAATATGAATGAAAAGTTTATCTACTGTCTTGTCTAAGAGATGAACAAATTTTCTTTAAGGTACTTTACATTGTTATGATGGAAAAACCTATTTACACTTACACTAAAATAATGAAGAAATTGTGTTGCATTTTGGAAAAGGACACATTATGCTGGTTTTTAAGGAAAGTATATTCAATGAAATGACATCTGATATACTTTAGTTCTCTGTGCTGTCTGGTTTAATGGAAATGCATATACACAAAACTTTGAGTTGCAGACAGGCACGATTAAAAGACACTCACATGTGGCTTTCATCCACAGCCTTTTTCAGTGAAGAGAGGAGCCATACAACATTCACACACCCACACAAGTAAGCACACCTCACGTGCATAAAACTCCAGCAACTTGAGCCAGAATGCAGCATCACATGGGATGCAAACAGCAATCGGGAGGGGTTTGAGAAGGGGAAGGGATAGTAACATATGGGTGGAGAGAGAGCCAAACACTGCCTGGTGAAGTGTGCAGGGACTAGACTCCAACAGGTGCAACGTCAGGATGTTGTGGGGCAGGGCGGTGGGGAAAACAGGAACAAAAAAGGAGAGGAGCGGGGAAAATGGGCAGATGGGTTGGCAGAGGGCTGCAAATAAACAGGGTGGGAGATAAGAATGGGGAGGAGATGATAGAACATAGGGGGTGGAAACTGTTGGGTGGAGGGTGTGGGAACAGTATGTTACTTTATTACCGTAGGTTGAGGTTAGGATAATTACGGGAGCACAGAATGTATTGTAAGGATAACTGCCACCTGCACAGTTCAGAAAAGCTAGTGATGGAAGGGAGGATCCAGGTAGCTCAGGTAATGAAGCAGCCATTGAAATCAAGTGTGTTATGCTTAGCTGCATGTTGTGCCATGGGTGGTCTCCTTGCTCTTGGTCATAGTTTGGCAGTGTGCCCCAGGGAAGTTCCACAGGATGATCTACTTTGCTCTTGTACTCCTGTAAGGGATTGGATACTTCTGTGCATCCAAACTGAAGTATCATTTTTCCATCTGGCATACACGTATTATATGGGTATGGATTCAGACATGCATGTCTGAAAGAACAGACTCCATATCCACATAACATATCAATGCCAGATGGCATTACAATACTTCAGTGTGGATGCACAACAGTATCTGAAAACATATGGGAATTCAGTTAGTCCATGAGCAAGGGGATTAATGGGTAGGGGGCACTACACTGTAGCATGCAGCCTATGGAGATATGGGTTGGATAGTCAAGGCAGTTAAGGCAACTGCTTGCATAAAGTGGAAAATCCAGATTTGACTCACAGTCTGGCACAAATTTTCATCTGTCACCATTGACTTCACTCATCGCCCCATTACTGTGAAATGTCAGATATTCCTTTTATCAGGTAAGAATTCTGTTGTGAGTTGAGGACATTAAGCTGAAATTTCAAACCTTAACAAGTTTTGTCACTTGACCCAAGTTCACATAGAGAGAAGAGATCATTTTTCAGACCACACATGTAATTTTTGTAAAAAACCTTAATGAATTGGAACTATGCCACATATGAGTAATTTTGTGAGTAAACTGGATTAATTTTAGTGATATGATGGCAAGAGGTGGAAAGTGTTGGACATATGCTGGATGATTGTAATTTGGAAATCAATATAATATGGTCAGAATATTTTAGGTAGGATAATGAATTACGTTGTACTACGGGAACTGGCTATGAATAATGTGATGTCATGTTGAGTCATTCTAAATATGCTGTCATGATGATATGTTAGGATTTTCTTCAGTTATGACAGGACATTTGAGAGGTACAGGTTACACTTTATTAAGGTCTGTGTTAAGAAACTTTATTCTGAGATGCACTGTGTCATGATCAGTTGTATCACACAGTATTTATATGTATCAGAGAGTAAGATGAAAGTCTATAATGTTTTTAATGTTACACTGATGGTCATATGAAAAAATATATTGATTACATCTAATGGATTTCTGATATAACATGTTTTGGGACAATGGAAATACTAACCACAGTTAATTGTGGAAAGTGTTTGGAATAAAGTGATGTTGCTGACTAGTACTTTGTAACAGCTGGGTGTTTCTTGCAGCAAGAGTAGACTATTTAAGAGAGTAATTAGGGGATTGTGAAACTGGAGAAAATTGTTTGTGAATTAGATAAGGTGTGGGGAGATGTAGTGTCTGATTATATGATGACAGGTTTACTGTTACAAAATAATTTTGTGAAAAGGTAAGAAATGTATCAAAACATTAGTGTCCAGAAGTGCACTCTGTCATAGGGATTTGATACTGCTGTGGGAGTACACTCAGAATTTTATACTATTTGTTGTAAGAAATGTAAATTAGTTATCAGGCTGTATTTCAAATTTTACTAAGAAAACGGATTTTGTTCATATCTCATATTGTGTAGTTACACTTTGCCATATATGAGGTATACATAAAGTTGAGCTTTTGCATATTCTAAAGTGTTTTGAAGTCATAGAACTTATTTGTGTTAGTATCAAAAGTTGACACGTGGCACATGAACTCAACATTACCTTATTCATTCTGTTGTCATATGTGAAACATGGTTATTTAACAATTGCTCCTGTATGCAAGATTTTATCATATTTTTGTTGTTCTCTTAATACTATATGCAAATGCTAATTAGATATTTCAAGTGACATGCATTGATAATCTATATTTATATGAATTCTCTTTGATGCAATGAAACATTTCAGTTTGGTGGAGACAGTTTATATTACTTGCCTGTTATTATAATTATGAAACACATCATTGCCTTGTTATTGCAATAGTAAGCAAAACATTGCCATTTATAATACACACAGTATGGCAGATTACTTGCAGATACAGTGTTAAGTCAGAATTGAAGAGGTGTTTGTGCTAGGAGGAAATCGTCCTCGCTAAGATTGTTTTGTCAATATATATTTTGTCCTAACTAGAGCACAGTTGTTATTACTAAACACCATGACCTCTAATGATTATAAAATTTTGTAAATACTAACATGTCCATATTATTTGCTACTATACTAGTTTTGGCCATTCCGTGATTTGCTGAAGCTAAAGAGGAACTCACTTACTTACTTTCTTACTGCGTTGGCCACACAAACTGCAGTCGGTCTTTGGCCTCACCAATCAGCCTCCTCCAGTGTCCTCGGTCCCTGTATTCTTCTTCAGACAGCCCTAGCGTACTCATATCCTCTCTGAGCTGATCAGTCAATTGGAATTACGGGCTTTCCCAAGGTCTTTTGCCTCTTAATATCTTCCTCCACTACCTGCATGATGATCTGGCCTTCTCAACACATTACGTGTCCATACCACTACAGTCTTCTTTCTTTGATCACTGCCATGATGTCAATTGACTTGTATAGCTCCTGCAATTCACAGTTCTTTCTTTTCCTCCATTCATCTCAGTCCTTCACTGGCTCAAAAATCTGTGTGAAGATGGCACTCTCAAATGTCAGGAGTTTTCTTTCCATCTTTTGGGTGATGGTCCATGACTCTGCTCCATATAAGACTACAGGTTACATTATTGTGTTTTAGATCTCAGTCTTTGAGGAGTTTGATAGAAGCCAGGACTTTACAGCTTTCCTAGAGCAAACCTTGACCTGTTTCGTGCTTGTATTCAGGAGATAATTTCCTTGTCTATTTCATTCCTTTCATTGAGTATAGCCCCAAGATACTTAAAGTCTCTTACCCTTTTGAAGACTGTGTCCTCCACCTTCAGGGGTCTGTCATCATTTTGTCTGCTGACTATGAAGTATTTTGTCTTATCCATATTCAATTTCAGGCCTTCTCTCATTGCTTCTTCCATTAATGTTCTTCTCATCTGAACCAGGTGTTGCTCTTTCTCTGCTATTAAAACTACATTATCCGCATAGGCCAGGTTGTTGATCCTTCTTCGCAGCTGTATTCCTGTCTCTGGGCTTGCCAGGAACTTGAAAACTGATTTATATTTTTGAATTGTTTGTGACTTATGCTGAGAAAACATGATGCTAAAGACTGATTCTGCACCAATTCTCCGTATGATTAGTGAAGCAAAAGAATGTTCTCACTCTCTGAAGTTTTGCAGAATCAAAATGAGTATTGAGATACAACTCACATTGTCAAGTTGTTCAACTAACATTGTGATTGCTAAATACTGTGATGCCCAAGTACAAATAAAGTTACAACTTGTTAATTTCTATATAATCTAACTTGCATGCTTTTATGAAAGAAGTAGTAGATCATGTTGCTCAATATGCACACTTATTTGCAAACCAGACTCAGAGAGCTAACTCTTTATGAGGAATTTAGTCTTGCCCCAGATGATTTGACAATGTAGATGCTCTTGTATGTATACAAACTTACATTACCTTCTGCTTTTATTTAGCTGGAACAAAAATTTACAAATATTATGATATGATGACTAGAGGGATAGACAGAAGATTACTAGTATTTCTTGTTTTTCAATGATTTATGTACAATTTGATTGTACATATTTTAATTAATTGAATTTAATTACATTTTCTTGTTACCAAAATGCATAGTTTTTGTGATATTCATCTGCCTAAACAATTAAACAACAAAAAAAACTGAGGATGGAATAGTGACAATATTGTGAAAAGGATGATGTGTGTGCATGTGCACATATGTGTGTGTGTATATGTGTGTGTGTGTGTGTGTGTGTGTGTGTGTGTGTGTGTTGGGGGGGGGGGGGGGGAGGGCTGTTGTCTATTCTGATGAAGCCCTATTTGGCTGAATGCTTTGTTTCACATGCTTTTTGTTGTACGTATCTGCAACTCAGCATCTCCACTGTATGGTGAGTAGCAACTATCCTTTTCATAATATTGGCTATACAACTAGCTATTAGCAACTATTATTTTCTGTTATGGCATACACATCTGTGTAATATTGTTTCTTGTAAATACTAATTTTCTGTTTTCATAAACTTCAATTCATGCAGATATGTGGCATCAGAAATTTTATCATGTTTGAGTTTGACATATAAAAAGAGTAATAAGCTTACCTGTATAATTGATTGTTTAATAATCTTCTAAATCAACTTCTGATTGCATTGTGACTACACTCTTGTAATGAGGAGAATGCAGTATTTCAAAGACTACCTGATGGGTTTAGGTGTGAAGCAACTGAACAAAATGGATGAGTAGTGGGATACTAAATGGTGACACTTCTTATTCTTGAGGTTTGGACATGTTCGCAAAACTGCACAATGGAAAGTGAACCTGTGTGAGATATTTATGAAAATCTTATTATAATATGTTAAATCACATACACTGCAAAATATGAACATGAACAAATGTTCCTTGTAAAATTTCATTAATATTATTTACTGTCTGTACGTATTGTATTTGTGTTAATCTATTTATAAACACACAATACTTTTATGTTGTCGTATTTGTGAGGCCTCATTAAGAACTGTATTTTATGTTTCATAGTACATCATGTTATTGGCATGATTCTATCTGTTAGCTGATGTGTTTAGCTTCCTTTTAGTTCTACAATAAATTTTGACTCTCTTAGTGATCCACAGACTAGAGTCTGATTTATACAGGTCTTCTCTCACTGCCTTTTTAGGTGATAATTCTTCCATCTTGTAACTTTAGCTAAGGATGTATTAAATTAATATTAACTGCAGCATATACAGGACACCAGGCTACAAGCTGTAGTTGCTGAATAGTTTTCCAGGGTTTATCTACTTATAAATTTCAAACTTTTTCAAAATTAATCTGTTTTTCTGTCTCTACTGTTTTAACTTGTGACTTGGAGTTACCCATTATGGACAATGATGCCACTTAGAACATGATGATGAAGACCTTTCTTTGAAACCTCATATTATTATGCAATACACATATCTATATAATATGACTGATAAAGTAATTGTTGTCACTATTTTGTCACACACTAAACTTACACTTTGTAACAAATATCCCATTCTGCTCCATCGATGACCTGGCAGAGTCTTCTGCATAAGTGACAGAATGGGACAACATATTCTTGACTGCTTCATGTGCTTTGGAATGGCTGTATAGTGTGTACTGATAAATGTGTGAACATAATAAGTTACTTTGATCGTTTAACGAGCTTAAGTTAAACATTTTATGGTGTGTATATGTGGATTAGTAATTGTTCTTGGTGAGTAACTAAAAATACGGCGATCTGTTGAAAGAACAGGGACATATTGTGCTTTGAAACTAACTAGTGCACAATGGCCACGACCAGTTCAGAAAATTTGAATTCTATTTACGAAATAAGTGAGGAAGCGTGGAATAAACCGTGTTCCTGTAACAAAACAGCAAGAAAAGGCATGTGTTGTGTAAAGTGTAACAGGAAATTCCATTACTCGTGTGTAAATTCAACGAATAGAGTGAAAAGCTGGAAATGCAGTGATTGTTTTCGTACTGACGGTGACAATATGGACGAAATCAAAACAGACCCGTTAAAAACGTGTGTGTGCGAAAAGTTACAGAATGAACTCAGAATAGTAAGAAAGGAGCTTAAGTATTCGAAAACAATTATATGTTTGCTAATAAACGAACTACAGAAGTGAGAATCAGGCAAGATAGAAATGTGCAAAAACTACAGATTTGATGCACCCAACATAAATCACGATTCACAACACAGTGTGCATACCACAACACCGAAGGCAGTTCAAAAAGGAAATAAATCTATGGGTGCAGCAATGAAAATGCAAACCTTTGCTCCTGAGAGTCAGTCAGTGAATAGGAGACCCAAAATATTCGTTGCCTCAGATAGCCATGGCAGAGACTGTGCAAGAAACATTTTAAACTTAGCTTCAAATAAATATGATGTTGAAGGGAATGTGATACCAGGTGCCCCCACTAGTGTAATACTAAAAAAAATGCAATGACCTCCATAAGCTGACAAGTGAAGATTTTGCAGTTAACTGGGCAGGGGTTAACAATGTAGCAAAGAATGAAACCAAAACCAAGTTGGCAATTCGTTCACTACATAAAGCCTTGTCAGCATTACAAAATACAAATACAAAAGTGACTGTAGTTGGTGTACCACATAGACATGACCTACCTGAATGGTCTTGTGTAAACCAAGAAATTCAATCTGCAAACAGAAAACTAAAAAAAACAGTGAAAGGCTTCCATAACACTTGTTTTATTGATACTCCTAGTAACAAGGAGCTTTATACAGCACATGGACAACACCGTAATGCATCTGGTAAAGAACTAATTGCCACAAGGATTTATGAATCAGTGGAAACAAACAGGAAAGTGTACAAAACAGCAATAGAACTTAAATGGAAGGATACTGAAGTCTCAGATAAAGAATCAGTGAGAATTGTTATTGACACAACTCCAGCACAAATAACAACAGAATCCTTAAAAGTGAACTCTGTTTGTGGGGAGAGGACAATTACTCAAGCAATAAACTTACCCAAGAGGACAGTGCAAAAGTTTGAAGAGGCAGCAAATAAGGTGGCAGGAAAAAAGACACCATATAAGAAGAGAGACCTACTTGCAAAAAGAAGAACAGCAAATCAAGCTCAAGGGATGAGAATACCAACATGTGGAGTATGGCAGTCAACCCGAAAAAAGAAACCACAACTGAGGGACCAGGATTTTTGGTGGGATCAGCAGTGGTTTCACAGACAAAAGCAGTTAACAAAGTGAGTCATCAAGTGGATGAACAGGTATGTGACTATCATAACACACATGATCACAGTGCATCAAGATTAAAGACATTAACGGAACCTACAACTTCAAATATAAAGTCAAATTGCTCTCAGAGGAATACAGACAGAGACAAACTACTTACTTTTCTACAAGTTAACATACGATGTATTAGAAATAAAATTTTAGAATTAGAACATTTATGTAACACTGAGCATGTAGATGTTATATGTGTATCTGAGCACTGGTTAACACAAGAACAAGTAAATATGTTCATTCCCCAAGGGTATGTTGGGGGAGACATGATATGTAGAAAACAGAGAAAGAATGGTGGGGCGGGAATTTTTGTCAAAGAAGGAATAATGTTTTCCAGAATTGATGTATCTACATACTCCTCAGAGCTAGATGGGGAGTTTAGTTGCGTAAAACTAATGAATGAAAATATAGTGGTAGTTAGTCTATATAGGTTGCGAGATGGTGATGTAAATTTGTTTATTGAAAAATGTGAATTAATAATTAAAAAAATATTGAAGAGTAAAACGAGAATTGCTATATGTGGTGATTTCAACATAGAAATGGTAAACACACAGAGACCAGTTGCTAGGACATTTTTGAATATGCTAAGATCATTAGACCTCTATTGTACAAATAACTGTGCCACACGTAAGAATGCCTGTATAGACAATATTATTGTGAATTTCCATAGGGAGGATTTTACAGTTAGACTTGCAGGAAGTGGACTTGCAGATCATGAGCCACTACTCCTTACCCTCTGTAAGAGGCAGCCAATTAAAACTGAAGAATCTAAAGTAGTAGTGGTACGAAGAAAGAAGGAAGAGTACATAAATATGTTTGTTGATAGATTAGGAAGTGCAGATTGGGACTTTATATATAATTGTCAATCTGGAAAAAGGGAAGCTGAAATTAGCTTTGGCAACTTCTTTAAAAAGTACACAGATTTATGGTATTCTTGATCACCAGTAAAAAACATTAGATATCCAAATGAAATGAAAAAGAAAAGTCTGAACTGGTTCACACAAGAGCTAGTAGAAATTAGAGGAAATTTGCATATGCTCACCAGATGCATAAACAAGCCTCTGACCAAGGGGCAGAACAGAGTGTGAACATTCATAGGTCATATCTGAAATGCAAAAAATACTATAAAGCTAAACTACTTCTGGCAAAAAAGCAAGCAGTGGAGAACTGTATAGAAAGAGCTCCCAATAAATGCAAGGCAGCCTGGCAAATAATAAAACAAGAGAATACACCGAAACGCACAGAAACAGCTCTGCTTGATCCTGAAGAATTAAATGAGTACTTTTTAAACTCAGTTAAAGAAATAAGTAACAGTATCAAAGCAACAAATTCATCTGCAATGAACCTTGTTGGAACACCACTGCCTGTTAACCTGGCATTTCAATGGAGGGCTGTCACACCTGCTGATGTTATAAAAGCTGTATCCAAATTTTCAGGTTCTAAAAGTATGGACTGTTATTGGTTATCAAATAACATAATTAAAAAGACAATACACTCAATCGCCAAACTATTAGCTTATATTTTTAATAAATGTGTAGAATTTGGAGTTTTTCCGGATGCACTCAAGGTATCAAAAGTTGTCCCAGTTTTTTAAAAAGGAGACAAACATCTCCCCCAAAGCTACAGACCAGTCTCCATTGTTCCAATATTCTCAAAGGTATTTGAGGCGCTGATACACACACAAATAAGTAACTTCTTTGAAAAACACAATATCCTATGTAACAAACAGTTTGGATTTCGAAAGGGGCAGAACACAACAGGGGCCATCTTGGAAATCATTGACCAAACCTTAACAGCTTTTGAAAATAATAACATGGTATCACTGGTATTATGTGACCTAAGCAAAGCTTTCGATTGCATTCCTTTTGACATACTACTGGGGAAACTAGAGTTTTATGTGGTGAGAGGGAGCACTTTATCTGTGATAAATTCTTATTTAAGTAACCGAAAACAATTTGTTTCAGTCAGAAATTTAAATTCTTCCATCATGGAAATCTGCACAGGTGTACCACAAGGGTCTATCCTTGGACCCTTCTTCTTCATTGCCGCTATTAATGATTTACCTAAAAATATAGCTCACCCTGTTGTGTGTTATGCTGATGATACAACACTACTTACCACACATCAGAACATTTCAGATCTGAATAACCTAACAAAAGAAACACTAGATAAGGCCCTGGACTGGTTTGCAGCCAATAAGCTCCTATGCAACCCTGACAAAACACAACAACTTTTAATGGGAACATCAAATGAAGTAGGCAATAAGTCGGTAAAACTCTTAGGTATTCACATTGACTCAAAACTATATTGGGAGGAACATGTCAATCATGTATCTGAAAAAATATCTCGGGTGGCATACCTTCTCTTGAAACTAAGGGAGGTAGTGAGCTTGGAGTACCTCGGGGTGACATACTTTGGGCTATTCCAGTCGCATATTTCATATGGTCTTATTATTTGGGGCACTCCCCTCACATCAAAAACATATTGAAATTACAAAAAAAAGTCATACGTATAATTTGTAAAAGAGGTCATAGGGAGCACTGTCGTCCTCTTTTCTCCAGACTCAGAATACTTACAATTATAAATTTATACATCTATGTGTCTGTACTCTATATTAAAAATAATATTTCAGAATTTATTGCCAGAAAGGAAATACACGAACACAACACCAGGGCGAATGGTAATTTAGACATACCGTGCCACAGATTAGCGAGAACAGGAAATTCCCACAAAGTTAACCCACTCAAAATGTTCAATAAACTGCCAATTCATGTTCAGTCTATGGATACAAATTCTTTTAAAATTAAGTGGTACAGCTGGCTGTCAGATCATCCATTCTATGACATTAAATAATTCTTTGAGATGCCTGAGGAGAATATAAGCATTTAAAAGTTGTCTGTAGTTAAACATATTATTTTGTGCTGTGGTTAATCATGTGTAATTACAAAGTTTATACTATAAACAACAAAATACCTTATTATATTAGATTATAAGATAGCTTGTTGCGTTAGCTTTTAAAAGCTATCCTTTGTAATTTGGTACACTGCCATGCTTCAAATGTATTTATAATGTATTGACAGAAGTTTATTTTGTTATTCTGTATGTACTAGTACATCTTGTATGACGAAGCCAATATCATTGTAAAATGATCTATGGTGAATAAAATTCTTGAAATTCTTGAAAAATACATCAGTACCAAGCCAACTCAAGAATACTATACCAACGATGTGATTAGTAAACAGTATAGTAGACAGTTTTTAATGTTATTTGCAAATGTGTCAGGTACTAAGTTGATAATCATGTTCGGATCAAGTCATGTTAAAGTAATTTCAGATCATACTGTTAATGTAATTAGAAATTAAATGATGATGAAGACATGTGAGTATTGTACGGGCACAAACATTGGTGTTATTTAGTCCTGTAATGTTTGGACTATAAAAAACAATTGTTCAGAGAAAGGTATTTTGTATGAATATTACATATTATTGTTATCATTCTTTTAGAAGTTGTAAATTACCTACATTCTTAAAATTTATCACAAGTCATTATTAACAAATGTAATTTCATATAGTTTTGTGTTACATGTATATACACCCTACAACTGATGAAATTGATAACACAAAACCTTGGATTTCTAATATTATTAATTATCACTTGGTTGATTTCACTGATTTAAAAATTGTAATTGTAAATTTTGTAAAAGTTATGTTCCCTGTAGTGAAGCCTATACGCTGAGGTGAAAAAAATCATGGGCTAGCCATATAAACATACACAGATGGTGGTAGTATCATATACACAAGGTATAAAAGGGCAGTGCATTGGCAGATTGGTCATTTTTACTCAGATGCTTCATGTTAAAAGGTTTCGGAGGTGATAGTGGCCACATGACAGGAATTAACAGGCTTTGAATGAGGAATGGTTATTGGAGCTAGACACATGGGACATTCCACTTCATAAATCATTAGTGAATTCAGTATTACAAGATATATAGAGACAAGAGCGTGCTGAGAATAACAATTTTCAGGCAGTATCTCTCACCATGAACAAACGCAGTGATCAACGGCCTTCACTTAATGACTGATAGCAGCAGCATTTGCTTAGAGTTGTTACAACTAACAGACTAGCAACACAACATGAAACAACCACAGAAATTAAGTGGCACATATGACAAACATATTTGTTAGGATAGTGTGGTGAAATATGGTGTTAATTGGCTATGACAGGTGACAATCTATGTGAATGCCTTTGCTAACAACACAACAACACCTGTGTTGTCTCTCCTGGGCGCATGACCATATGAGTTGGACCCTAGATGACTGTAAAACTGTTGTCTGGTCAGATGAGTCTTGATCCCAGCTGGTAAGAGCTGATGATAGGGTTCAAGTGTGGCACAGACCCCACAAAGCCATGGACCCAATTTGTCAACAAGGTACTGTGAAAGCTGGTGGTGGCTCCATAACAGTTTGGGCTGTGTTTCCATGGAATGTAAAGGGATCTCTGGTTCAACTTAACTGATCATTGACTGGAATCCATTATGTTCAGCTACTTGGAGATCATTTTCAGCCATTCATGGACTTTGTGTTCCTAAACAACTATGGAATTTTTGAGGATGACAAAGTGCCATGTCAACGAGGCCACAGCTGTTTGCAACTGATTTGAAAAGCATTCTGGACAGTTTGAATGAATTATTTGGCTACCCATATTGCCCGACATGAATCCCATTGAACATTTGTGGGACATAATCAAGAGGTCAGTTCATGTACAAAATTCTGCACCAGCAACACTTCAACAATTATGGATGGCTATGAGGCAGCATGGCTCAATATTTCCACAGGGGCTTCTGCCTGTTGAGCTTCTGTACTATACTAGACAAAATGATGTCCAACACAATATTAGGAGGTATTCCATAATTTTTGTTGCCTCAGCATGTATTGTGTTCTTAAGACGTTATTTAAAGCTAGTGGTTGAAAATATGTGAGTGACAGTGCTGGAACATTATTTATGATGTAAACTATTTGCATGGCTTATTCACAATTTGAGTGTTGTAATAAATATTTAAACTTTGATGTGTGGACTACAGTTTTTAGAAATTAGTAGCTCACAAAGCAGGCCATGGAATACAGTGAATGTTAGGCATGTTTTAATGGAAAATAAATTATTTTACAGCATGAGCACCTTAATTTTGGAACACTTTGAATTTGCTGTGTGATTTTTTTCTTCTTAAATCAACTGGAGACTTACCAGCTATAACAATTCTCTTACATGATCAAGTGCTCTGTCACCCTTAGGTATATGGAATGCTATAAATGCATTATTGCAGTCCTCCTTTCTTTATCACTGAGTATGATGAAGTACATAGAACTGTGACTAACCTTAATGGATGACCTATTTTTAGACAGATGAGGTCTTTGCACATTGTTAAAAGTGATGAGACTTTGTAAGTCCTGTTCATCTTTGCTCTTGAAGTTGTTAAAGCTATCTAACAAAGATGTTTGAAAAGCACACCAACATCAGCAAATCATGCTTTCATACAGTTGCATTTCTCACCTGTTTTTCTTTCTGGAACTGTTTGCCTTGCATAGTTTGTGTATTCACTTCCCTGAACATGTGCTCTTTTAATTACCTCACTCTTGCATTCATCTTCATTCCTCACACACCTGTTTTCTTTTGTGAAGTTTTCCATTTTGCAGCTCCTCAGAGAATGTAAAAACAAAAAATCTGCTGGATGGGATGAAATTTCTCCATTTTTACTTAAAGAGTGTGAAAACAATCTAGCGTATCCTTTGGTGCATCTGATAAATAGTGTCTTAAAAGAAGGAGTGTTCCCTGACATACTAAAATTAGCCATTGTTAAACCTGTCTACAAAAAAAGGTGATAAACAACTAGTAGAAAATTACAGACCACATGCCTTAACTTCCGTTTTTGGCAAGTTAATTGAAAACATAATTCTGAAATATATGTTAGAGCATTATAATAAGCACAACATGCTATATTCTCTTTTCTCTGTGAGGTTTTGGACGGATTAAATAAAAGGTTGCGAACGCTAGGTGTTTTCTTTGATTTAACGAAGGCTTTTGACTGTGTTGACCACAAAATATTACTGCAGAAGTTGGATCATTATGGAGTAAGGGGAGCAGCTTACAATTGGTTAAGAACAGAAAGCAGAAGGTAATTCTCTGAAGTATTGAGAGTAGTAGTGATGTTCAGTCTCAATGGGGCACTGTTAAGTGGGGTGTTCCCCAAGGTTCGGTGCTGCGGCCACTGCATTCATCTGAAATAAGTGACAGTTCAACGTGAAAAGTAGTCTACTTTGCATATTTTCATACGCTTATGTCATATGGTATTATTTTTTGGGGTAATTCTTCTGATTCAAAAAGGGTATTTTTGGCTCAAAAACGGGCTGTTCGAGCTATATGTGGTGTAAGTTCAAGAACCTCTTGTCGACCCCTATTCAATAGTCTGGGAATTCTGACATTGCCCTCACAGTATATATTTTCTTTAATGTCATTTGTTGTTAGCAATATTAGCCTATTCCCAAGAGTTAGCAGCATTCACTCAGTTAATACTAGGCAGAAATCCAATCTGCATGTGGAATGCACTTCCTTGACTCTTGTGCAGAAAGGAGTGCAGTATTCTGCTGCATCCATTTTCAATAAGCTACCACAAGAACTCAAAAATCTTAGCAGTAGCCCAAACTCTTTTAAGTCCAAACTGAGGAGTTTCCTCATGGCTCACTCTTTCTATTCTGTCGAGGAGCTCCTGGAAGAGCTAAAAAATTAAGCAAATTCCAGTGTTACATTGTTGATTTTCTTTATTTAAACTTACGAATTGTTGCCTGAATACGTTTTTTTTTTTTATATTTCATTTTATCTGTTTCTACTATCGTGTTATAATTTCATGTATTGACTTGTTCCATGACCATGGAGGCTTCTCCTTAATTTGGTCCCATGGAACAATAAATAAATAAATAACATCCTGGAAGATTTTCATTGTGGCTTCAGAAGTGGTCATAGCACCACAACTGCAACACTTCAATTTATGCTGAAAGCTCTTGACAAAATTGATGAAGGCATGCAAGTAGCTGGAGTTTTCCTAGACCTATCAAAGGCTTTTGATAGGGTTGATCATAAGGTACTTCTGTCAAAACTGGCCAGGGATGGCATAAGTGGAAATTTATTGCACCTCATCACATCATATTTATAAAAACAGAAGACAGTGTACCTCAATCTCACACAGTAGTGGAGAAACATTAAAAAGCTATACATCAAGGGTCAGGAGTATTAAATTTGGTGTGCCTCAGGGATCGATAATTGGTCCCCTCCTTTTTATATGTTACGTCAGAGACTTCCCAAAGATAGTAAAAAATGATACCTTCATTACAATGTATGCAGATGACACTTCAGGCCTTTGTTGGGGAAATTATATTCTTAATCTCGGCATAGAGGTAAAAAAAATTATAGGTATTGCAAAGGAAAAGTTTGAAAATGACAATCTAAAAGTCAACTTACAAAAAACAAATATAATTCCCTTCAATGTTGGTGATTTGCAAACTTGGTTTGATTCTCAAGATAGGAATATCGCAGGGAAAATCTCCAGTGAGTGCAAATTCCTAGGTATATGCGTAGATAGCAAACTACTATCAACACAACAAATTGACAGTGCATGTGCAAGGCTATCATCTATCTTGTATGTTTTAAGAAGAATAGCACCATACATCAATACCCAAACAATGAGGATGATGTATTTTGGTTTAATACATCCATTTCTAGCATATGGTCTTGCACTCTGGGGTGGGGCTTCCAAAACTCATGTAGATCGAATATTTAAACTCCAGAAAAGAGCCTTGAGAATATTAGGCAAAAAAGATGCTAGAACATCATGTAAGGAATTGTTTATAGAATTAAAAATTCTGACTATCTATTCAATGTATATGTTTGAAACAATAGTATTAACTGTAGAAGATAAGAAATATACTTGTCGTAATGCAGAAATTCATGATCACAATACTAGACAAGTACAAAGTTACCACATGATATACAGAAAACTGAAAAAACTGCAAACAGTCCATATATTAATGAAGCAAAAAACTTCAATGCACTGCCAACTGAACTAAAGGTAATAACCGGAGAGACATTCAAAAAACATCTAGAATCGTGGCTCATTGAGGAGTACTTCTATAGCCTACTGTAAAAACTAAAATCTAAAGTATTATTATGTCAAATAATTTGGACTACATTCTTAAGTTTCTATTATAAAGTAAAATTAGATTGTATACTGTTACATTGTACTACCAACTGCTATGTAATTACGTGTTTCATGCAAATAAAATACAAAAATACAAAATTATCTCAGAAGTTTAAAATGAAACTGCTATCAAAGTGCACCTTGTAATCATACAAAATAGCCAAGGCCAAGAATGTTCTATTCCATCCAAAGGACAACCAACTCTTCGACAATGATAAATCTAAACAGATAACACAGTGTAGCCAACAGAATCAATAGTGCTGCCACATTAAGATTAGAAACAGCAGAACTCCAGGAGGTTTGTTGTTTCTAAACATAACACAAACTTACCAGATACAAGACACATACACAGGTGCATGGAAAATACATCATTTCTATACAGAACACTGTGACTACAGTTAAAGAAGGCCTGGACACAAATAACTCATTTTGCTTACAATGTGGAGTTACGGTGTTTCTAAAATGACTGATTCAGTTGGCTGAAGGGCCTAAGGTGGTTGCATTCCTTCCATGTTGTGGAGCAATGAGTAGTAACATAGGACGTGCACTGGAGAGACATGGACTGACACACCAGTGTTGAGGCCCACCCCCAAAATAAGAGATTGTTATGTCCCATTGAAGACAACATAGGTTTTTGATTTACTGGTGTGAATGGCATTTCCTGCAAATGTGGCAGCATTTACATAGGACAAACTAATCACACTGTTGCAGAGCTTAGTGCAGCATTTTTGATGTATTAAACAAAAGAAACTTGATGAGTCAGCCATGGGTAAACATTACATAGAAAATGGGCATAAAAAACAGTTTGAAAAGATGTTTGTTGGGAGGTGGGAGTGTAAGTTTCAAATGTGGTGCCCACCCATTGCATCATATGACACCACTGAGTCCTAGAATGAAACAAAGCTGCTGTGAGCTGCCCAACTTACCTTCCATGCATGTGTCACATCAGCCCGCTCTTGAATGTTCCCAGTGCTCCCTTTGCATCTATACATGCATAACATAGTGCCAGCCCAGCCATGAGTGATCTTAACTCTTAATAACAACAGCAGATACAGCTATCAAAATCCCATGTATTTTATTCAAAGTGATGCAGCTTGTACACAGAGAAGAGTTGGTTGAAATATGTCACTGTGAAAGTCTCCAAGGGATTTAAAGGTAATATTAGTTTATCAGATCCATCATTTGAATACATATTTTCTACAAAAATGTACACTGAGTAACAACACTTTTCTTCACAGTTCCACTGCAAGCTTCAAACATTCTATAGTGCAAAATTAATTTGTCACACAGAGAAATAAAGCAAGCAGTGAAAATGGATCACAGTTGTTAGATTACCAGCTACAAGCATCATCTGCAACTGGCCAGTAGCTAATGCACATAACATCTGAACAATTTGTCAATAGTAGATGTCATTTTGATCCAAGTATACAGTATACAAGTCCAAATGGTTGTAAACTGTATGTAGTAGACCCACAGAGAGGCTGTATAATCCTACATGGCTGAGCAACCAATGTATTGTTTCTCTCGGGTGCCAGATGTGTGGAGTCATTGAGATCCTCTATGGCATTGAGTATATGCCTCTGGAATCTGTTGTTTCCACATCTGGATGACAGTCCTGAGCAATGCAGCAAGCAACATTGTGGAACAATAAACCACAATCTACATAGGCCATGACCTTTCCATTGTCAAATTCCAACACGTGTTTGTATATACACCTCTTGTCTGAAGCTTAACATGATCTTCTCACAAACAAACAACATTGGAAGAAAATTCCTGAATGAGAAATGTGAAGCATGATCATATCTTATGTATAAAATGTAAACTTTATGGAGCTGCGCTGATATGCTAATCATTTTCAAATACTAACATATAGTACACTTTGATGTTCATTGCATGCCACCTTCAAGATGCAGTAATTTCAATTATCTGTAGTGTTTTTGTTTGCTTGCAGGTAATATCTGTGCTCTATGCACATGTTGAAAATCTCATGCCACATAGCAGCAACATATTTTCTGAAGCACCAAAACAAAATAGTGCAGTTCATTGATGGAGCAGAGATGTATGGGATGATTCATTTTCGTCAACAATGGAATTCTCGCAGCTGAAAATGAATTACCACATGTTACTTCATATCACCAATCACCAGCACCATTTGGCTGTGCTTTGTCTAGTCGCATGCTGCAACAATATGTCACAGGGATTTTGATGTGTACCTGCCAACAAACAAAGAATTAATTACATAACTTCATTTTTTGAGGTGATAATTAAGTTTTATGACTATCCTTTTTAACTCCCATACATCAAATATCACTAATTCATGCATTAATTTGACAAAAACTATTAAACCTTACTAGGTGCTTTTCGTTTTGGTGTATCTGTAAAATGTGAGTTGCATTGTATGCATATAGTGGGGAGCAAATCTCATATTAAAAATTACATCACAGGTTCTTGTATTTATCAGCTGAAGAATCAGAAACTTTTCTTTTCATACATATGCTCATTATGACAAGATCCAGTCAACCATAACTCTGCAAATGATGTTCAAAACCACAAAGCCACTGTACTGCATATATTACATATTTCCAAAAATTAGTACATTTTACTTCTTTCTTATATCAGTTAGAATTAATGTTGTTGTACATAAACCATGGACCTTGGACCTTATTGTTGGTGGGGAGGCTTGCGTGCCTCAGTGATACAGATAGCCATACCATAGGTGCAACCACAACGGAGGGGTATCTGTTGTGAGGCCAGACAAACATTTGGTTCCTGAAGAGGGGCAGCAGCCGTTTCAGTAGTTGCAGGGGCAACAGTCTGGATGATTGACTGACCTGGCCTTGTAACACTAACCAAAATGGATTTTCTGTACTGGTACTGTCAACAGCTGAAAGCAAGGGGAAACTACAGCCATAATTTTTCCTGATGGCATGCAGCTTTACTGTATGGTTAAATGATGATGGCGTCCTCTTGGGTAAAATATACTGGAGGTAAAATAGTCCCCCATTCAGATCTCCAGGCGAGGACTACTCAGGAGGACCGTCGCTATCAGGAGAAAGAAAACTGGCGTTCTACGGATCTGAGCATGGAATGTCAGATCCCTTAATTGGGCTGGTGGGTTAGAATATTTAAAAAGAGAGATGGGCAGGTTAAAGTTAGATATAGTGGGAATTAGTGAAGTTCGCTGGCAGGAGGAACAAGACTTTCGGTCCAGTGAATACAGGGTTATAAAAACAAAATCAAATAGGGGTAATTCAGGAGTAGGTTTAACAATGAATAAAAAAATAGGAGTGTATAGTGAATGGATTATTGTGTCCAAGATAGACACGAAGCCCATGCTTACCACAGTACTACAAGTTTATATGCCAACTAGCTCCGCAGATGATAAAGAGATTGATGAAATGTATGATGAGATAAAAGGAAGTATTCAGATAGTGAAGGGAGATGAAAATTTAATAGTCACGTGTGACTGGAATTCGATAGTAGGAAAAGGAAGAGAAGGAAATGTAGTAGGTGAATATGGAATGGGGGTAAGAAATGAAAGAGGAAGCCAACTGGTAGAATTTTGCACAGAGCATAACTTTATCATAGCTAGCACTTGGTTCAAGAATCATGAAAGAAGGTTGTATACATGGAAGAGGCCTGGAGATACTGGAAGGTTTCAGATAGATTATATAATGGTAAGACAGAGATTTAGGAACCAGGTTTTAAATTTTAAGACATTTCCAGGGGCAGATGTGGACTCTGACCACAATCTATTGGTTATGAACTGTAGATTAAAACTGAAGAAACTGCAAAAAAGGTGGGAATTTAAGAATATTGAACCTGGATAACTGACAGAACCAGAGGTTGTAGAGAGTTTCAGGGAGAGCATAAGGGAACAATTGACAGGAATGGGGGAAAGAAATACAGTAGAAGAAGAATGGGTAGCTCTGAGGGATTAAGTAGTGAAGGTGGCAGAGGATCAAGTAGGTAAAAAGACAAGGGCTAGTAGAAATCCTTGGATAACAGAAGATATATTGAATGTAATTGATGAAAGGAGAAAATATAAAAACACAGTAGATGAAGCAGGCAAAAAGGGATACAAACATCTCAAAAATGAAATCGACAGGAAGTGCAAAATGGCCAAGCGATGATGTAGAGGCATATCTCACTAGGGGTAAGATAGATACTGCCTACAGGAAAATTAAAGAGGCCTTTGGAGAAAAGAGAACCACTTGTATGAATATCAAGAGCTCAAATGGAAACCCAGTTCTAAGCAAAGAAGGTAAACCAGAAAGGTGGAAGGAGTATATAGAGGGTCTATACAAGGGTGATGTACATGAGGACAATATTACGGAAATGGAAGAGGATGTAGATGAAGATGAAGTTGCAGATATGATACTGTGAGAATAGCTTGACAGAGCACTGAAAGACCTAAGTTGAAACAAAGCCCCAGGACTAGACAACATTTCATTACAACTAATGACAGCCTTGGGAGACCCAGCCCTGGCAAAACACTACAATCTGGTGAGCAAGATGTATGAGATGGGTGAAATACACACAGACTTCATGAAGAATATAGTAATTCCAATCCCAAAAAAAACAGGTGTTGACAGATGTGAAAATTACCAAACTATCAGTTTAATAAGTTATGGCTGCGATATACCAAAGCAAATTCTGTACACATGAATAGAAAAACTGTTAGAAGCCAACCTCGGGGAAGATCAGTTTCAATTCCATAGAAATGTTGGAACACGTGAGGCAATACTGACCCTATGACTTATCTTAGAAGATAGATTAAGGAAAGGCAAACCCACATTTCTAGCATTTGTAGACTTAGAGAAAGCTTTAGACAATGTTGACTGGAATACTCTCTTTCAAATTCTGAAGTTGGCAGGGATAAAATACAGGGAGCAAAAGGCTACTTACAATTTGTACAGAAATAAGATGGCAGTTACAAGAGTCAAGGGGCATGAAAGGGAAGCAGTGGTTGGGAAGGGAGTGAGACAGGGTTGTAGCCTATCCCTGATGTTATTCAATCTGTATATTGAGCAAGCAGTAAAGGAAACAAATGAAAAATTTGGAGTAGGAATTAAAATCCATGGAAGAAGAAATAAAAACTTTGAGGTTCCCTGATGACATTGTAATTCTGTCAGAGACAGCAAAGGACCTGGAAGAGCAGTTGTACCAAATGGACAGTGTCTGAAAGGGGGATATAAGATGAACATCAACAAAAGCAAGATGAGGATAAAGGAATGTAGTCAAATTAAGTCGGGTGTTGCTGAGGGAATTAGATAAGGAAATAAGACACTTAAAGTACTAGATAAGTTTTGCTATTTGGGGAGCAAAATAACTGATGATGGTCGAAGTAGAGAGGATAAGAAATGTAGACTGGCAATGGCAAGGAATGCATTTCTGAAGAAGAGAAATTTGTTAACATCGAGTATAGATTTAAATGTCAGGAAGTCGTTTCTGAAAGTATTTGTATGGAGTGTAGCCATGTATAGAAATGAAACATGGATGATAAATAGTTTGGACAAGAAGAGAATAGAAGCTTTCAAAATGTGGTGCTACAGAAGAATGCTGAAGATTAGATGGATAGATCACATAACTAATGAGGAAATACTGAATAGAACTGGTGAGAAGAGAAATTTGTGGCACAACTTGACTAGAAGAAGGGATTGGTTGATAGGACATGTTCTGAAGCATCAAGGGATCACCAATTTAGTATTGGAAGGCAGTATGGAGGGTAAAAATTGTAGAGGGAGACCAAGAGATGAATACACTAAGCAGACTCAGAAGGATGTAGATTGCAGTAGGTACTGGGAGATGAAGAAGCTTGCACAGAATAGAGTAGCATGGAGAGCTGCATCAAACTAGTCTCTCGACTGAAGACCATGACACAACATACAGAACAACCAATTTTACAAAAGTTTTCATTTGACTAATTATTTAACTTTTCCACCTATATATAATAACATTTCAATCTTGTATGAAATTTTATTTTTCTTATATAAAAACATTACATTCTATATTATCTCTCTTTCTTTTGGTGTTCCAAATTTTCCACTTTGAAAAGGTTCCAAAACACATTACATTTTCGTTGCATTTTTTTTTTTTTTATTGTAGTCGGTCTTGTAAGATTTTAGTTTTCGTGCCATAGACTCTATTTCATGCTGTAATTGAAAATTTATGTAACCTAAACAATCATCTGGCAACGGCCTTGCCGCAGTGGATGCACCGGTACCCGTGAGATCACTGAAGTTTAGCACTGTCGGGCGTGGTCGGCACTTGGATGGATGACCATCCAGGCCGCCATGAGCTGTTGACATTTTTCGGGGTGCACTAAGTTTTGTGATGCCAATTGAGGAGCTACTTGACCAAATAGTAGCGGCTTCAGTCAAGAATGCCATCATAATGACCAGGAGAGCGGTGTGCTGACACCACGCCCCTCCTATCCACATCCTCCACTGAGGATGACACAGCAGTCGGATGGTCTCGGTAGGCCACTCGTGGCCTGAAGATGGAGTGCTAAACAATCATTTACACAGCATCTGCTTAATTTCTGCATTAAATTATTAACTAGCACATTTATGAAAAATAATTTTAAAAGGAAGTATGACCCCCTGATTTACATCCAAAAATATTATCTCGCAATGTAACAGCTCATTAAAATACCAAATTTCCAAAATTAAAAACCCCTGATCTCATACAGTAATACTTTACTAGTCCAAGGTATCAATATTTGAAATCTCTCTAGTTGTATCAGTTACATTTCAACACACAAAAGGATTTGAAAATAAATCTAAGTTACTAGTACATACATATTGCACATTAGGTTCAGGAACACTTCTATGCCATAAAATGATGTGACAACAGAAAATGTTTAAAGCTATCACTATCCTGTGAAGAGAAGACATTAAACAACCTGCAGCCATGAACTGGGTCTCCTTCTGCACAATATACAGTTTGTAATACCAACGCTGGAATCATCTTTTCCTTTAGTGTCACTATTAGGTTTACAGGGGGGCTTTTTTCTTATTAAGTGTCATGGACGATAGATATCATGCGTAATTGTGAAGATTTTGAATTCACCAAAAGTTTTCTCCATGTATGAAAGGGATTATAAATTGCAGATTAACAAGTTTCTATGAGGGTAATCAATGTGTCAATTGCAGAACAACCTTTTGAAAATATGCAGAATGTGGCTTGACCAGTGAAGTTTCATTTTTATATCTAAACATTGGTATTTCGTTGTACCATCTTGCTATCAGTGCATCATCCAGTTTTACTACATTATTTATATTATTAAAAGTTGTGTGAAGCTATATAAAACCTGTTTGACTAACATTAACAGAAAGGCCATTTTACGACTAACATTAACAGAAAGACCATTTTACAACATCTATTAAAACAGTATTTACTGAGATCGAAAGTTTGTATTTTCTGTTCTTAATAACTATGCCATGCCATCAGCAAAGATGGTAAACTATAACACTCTGCACAAATAGGTATGTCATTAGCACAAACAATAAAAAGTATTGGACCCAGAACCTGATACTGAGGCAAAACACAATTCATGGTATAAATTATGATGATGATTAAATGTCTTTTGCTCTATCCAACACCTTCCTGCTTTTTGTTAGAAAGACCTGAATTGATCCACTTCATGTAACACTAATTTTACCCACACACACATCAAAAAAAGCTTTGTATCATCTCAATTCCAAGAGTTCCGAAACGTGTACAGAAAATTGGAATAGAGATCAACACAAACATCATTTCTCCCTATTTATTGCTCATGAGAAACCACACGTAGCATGTTGTACCACCATACAGCGAGACCTTCAGAGGTTGTGGTCCAGACTGCTGTACACACTGGTACCTCTAATACCCAGTACAACATTCTCTTGCATTGATGCATACCTGTATTTGTCATGGCATACTATCCACAAGTTCATCAAGGCACTGTTGGTCCAGATTGTCCCACTCCTCAACGGCGATTTGGCGTAGATCCCTCAGGTTGGTTGGTGGATCACATCATCCATAAGCAGCTCTTTTCTACCTACCCCAGGCATTTTCAATAGGAACTTTTTTTATATGTACACTTAGCTTTTGTTAAAAGCATTTTAAATCTAAAAAAGCCTCAGCAGAACATATTTAACATCTTCTGCCAACAATCCTTTTTGAAACCCAAACTGGCTTCTGACGATGATGTTATGGCCTCCACAAAGTTTATAATTCTGTCATACATAATTTTCTTCAAAGCCTTAGAAAAATTTGTGAGATTTATGGCTGGTAAAAAATTAATAGCACCTGGATTATCTTGTTTGTTAGACAGTGTTGTACAACTACTTACTTGAGATGTTTAGAAGTTACTCACATCAAAAGTATGGCAAAAGATTTCAGTGACATGGCTGCACCAGTATAGCAACAATTTACTGAATATGTTTCCAAGTGAAGCTTTTTGTTATGTTACTGTTATAAAATATTCTTTACATAGGGCTATAAAAGCTACTGTGTTTGAATCAATAAACTCAAATATTCCTAATTACTTATTTTGATTTTTTCTCTACACACTGCAGCTTTTTTTTTTTTCTTTCTTTAAAAAGCTGCATTTAGTTTTCATTTCATTTCACAGTCCAACAGTTCTTGCCTTCATGAACATGTTTTTCAGCATTTTTGAGGCCTCATTAAGAACTATATTATACATTACATAGTATCTCATGTTGCTGGCATGATTCTATCTGCTGGCTTACATGTTTAGCTTCCTTTTAGTTTTACAAGAAATTTTGATTCTCTTAGTGATACACAGACTAGAGTCAGATTTATCCAGGTCTTTTCTCCCTGCCTTTTTAGGTAATAATTCTTCCATCTTGTAACTTTAGTTAAGAATGTATTAAATTGATATTAACTGCAGCATATACAGGGTTGCATTGTTTTAGGGAAGGAGACCAGACGGCGAGGTCATCGGTCTCATCAGATTAGGGAAGGATGGGGAAGGAAGTCAGCCTTGCCCTTTCAAAGGAACCATCCCGGCATTTGCCTGGAGTGATTTAGGGAAATCACGGAAAACGTAAATCAGGATGGCCAGACCGTCATCCTCCAGAATGCAAATCCAGTGTGCTAGCCACTGTGCCACCTCGCTCAGTCACCATATACAGGAGACCAGTCTACAAACTGTAGTTGCTGAATAGTTTTCCAGGGTTTATCTATTTATAAACCTCAAAATATTCCAAAATTAATCTATTTTTCTGTCTCTACTGTTTTGATTTATGACCTGGAGCTACCCATTATTGACAGAGAGTCCATTTAGAACTCTTTTGCCAGTTCATTCCTTGTATCTAACCACTGTATAAGAAGGGAGATAAGACAGATGCTGATAACTATTGGCCAATATCACTACTGACAAAATTGTCAAAGATTTTAGAGAACCTAATGCATGCCATGATAGTTAAGCATCTCAGGGATCAAAATATCCTCAGTGAAAGTCAGTTTGCATTTTCTGGCAAAGTCACCTGTGTACAGAATATTGTAGATTCACCATTTTTGCTCATGACACTACACTACTTATTGATAATTCAGTAGATAAACTTGAGGAAACAGCAAATAAGTGAATCAGTGAACTGGTATAACATTAATGGCCCTTCGTTAAATCACACTAAAACAAACTACATTCAGTTCCACACAACATTCAAAGATGAGGAATAGTAGTAAAAATAGGTGAGTAGGTGATAACCAGGGTGGATACCTCAAAATACCCAGGCTTGCATATTGACAGCAAACTGAATTGGTTAAACAACAACCTGGATCTGTGCAAAAGATTGAGTTCAGCAACTTACGCATTACGCATTGTTTATCCTTATAGAAGTATGGAAACTGTGAAGTCAACCTATTATGGTTATTTTCATGCCATTATGGCATATGGAATTACATTTTTGGGTTATCAGTCACTGGTTAAAAAAGTACTGTGTGCACAAAAATGAGCCATAAGGATCACGTGTGGAGTCCATCCTAGAGCCACATGCAGGAATCTTTTTAAGAAACTTGGAATCCTTACATCCACTGGGCAATATATATTCTTTTTGATGTGCTTCATAAGGGGGAAAAAAATCCGTGTTTAAACTGAATGATGAGTATCATAGTCACGAGACAAGAAGAAATATGATATCTGCTATGAACAGGCAAATCTAAGTATGGTGCAGAAAGGTTCACTGGCTGTAAGATTTTTAACGCTGCCCCCCCCCCCCCCCTTTCAAGAATTAAGTGTTTGGTAGAAGATGAGCTCTTGTTTAAAAAAGATTAAGGCAGTTTCTATTACAATGATCATTTTAAACAATAGAAGAGTTACTGAACTACAATGTTTAGCATTTCTTTTATTGTTAAATGCAAATATGTGCCCAAATCTACATTCATAATTCTGGCTATTCTTTATTGTAAACACATATTTTGCAATATTTATTGTCTGTAACACTTATTATTTTGTAATATTTATTTATCTCTCGAAACTGCTTTTCTGTAGTAGAAACTAAGTTACTGTTTAATATGAAATCATTTTGTTTTGTTTTTATGTGCTACCATAGATCTCTGAAGTTCCATAGCCTGTGATACTGTCACAGCATGGATCAACAGAACAAGAGATAAATAAATAAATAAAATTATCTACAAATATATAATCTAATGGAAGCACTGGATTTGGCTGTTATACTTGTCACTTTATGATTGTAATGAAATTTCCATCACTATTTCAGGGATATATCATGTGTGTAATGGACTATGATTTTGACATTTTGGACAATGCCTTCTTGATCCATGAACCTGGGATAAAGACTAAGGAGATGAACCACAGCAGACTCGTTGTTATAAGAAAATCAAATGCTCTTAAGAGAGATGTAGCTATATCTGAATTCAAAGTTTTATTTGGAGAAAAGTATGGTTGTGTTCTGTAACATTTGAGTTCAAAAGACTGAGACAGGTAATTCATAGTGATGACAAAGACTGACATTGAATGTTAAGTAGCAGAAACTATCCTAGCTTTGATATATTTTTTGTTGCTGCTGAAAAAAAATTCTCATTAAAAACTCAGTACTGAAGTGATAAATAAATCAGACAGCATGTTACATAATGCAAAAATGGTCTCCAATGTTATTCTCATAACATAAAAAGAATGAACATTCTTATAAAAGTTACAGACAGAGACATAACAAAAAAGTAATACATCACTATATACTGAATATTTATAGGCACTGATCTGATGAGTTCTCACCATAAATAGCAGCTTGCATTCTAACATGTTCTGCAAGCAGGGAGACTCTTATTGATCAAGAAGAAATGTTTAAGCCTAAATAAAATGGTTTCTATCACACATATCTTCTGTTGCCTACAAAAATACTTTTCACCTGTTTAGATCAGTTTATTATACATTATTTTAGTTAATTAGTTAGTTAGTTCCATGGATAATTTGTACAATTAATCACAATTATGTGAAATGAGTCATTTAACATTCACAGTAGCCTTTCTTAGGTAAAAAATGGCTAAGTTCTGACTATTAACAACTTTTTAAAGCAGATTACAGAAATAGTAATTCCCCTATGCAATAGCAGGAGTTGTCAAGTAAAATCCATTTTAGTACTTTTTGAACTGTCAGGCATTTTATATCACTGGGTATGTGATCAAAAATTTTGGATGCAACAATGTGCATCCATTTTGTGCTAAAGACAACCTTAATGTGGAGTAACGAATATAATTTTTATTTCTGGTACTGTAATTACATACATCATTGTTCCTTTTGAACTGTGGTAAGTTATTTATAACAAGCTCCATGAGAGAATATAAATTCCATCCTGGATTTTCCATTGTTTAATTTTTTCCATGAGAGAATAAATGTACAATCAAGTAGTATGGTAGTCAAAATCCTTATCTTCTTAAAGAGACGTCTAAAAGATGATCATGGGTGAGCACTGCTTATTATTGATACTATTTTGTTAGCTGTGATGGGATCCTGTTGGGTCAGATGAAACTATTATATTTCAATCTTTGGAGTTCCCAAGCTGCTTTCATGCCTTCTCCATGGATTCTTCTTCTTTTTTCATTTCAACTTAGTCCCTGGTCTGGAGGTGACTTCATTATTTGCATCTTTTTGCTTGTATAAGTTTCTGTCAATATTATCTGATGGACTTAAATGAGAAGTATTATGAAAGGGACAGATTGTTACTCACCATCAAAGTCAGGCACAACAAAAGGACTGCTACACACACACACACACACACACACACACACACACACACATACATGATCACTGTCTCTGGCCATTGGTGGGTGGAGGATGTGTAGTGCAGCTTGTGGGAGCATGCACAGACAGGGTAGGGCTGCAAGGTGCAGTTGGATGGTTTCAGCTGAGGTTGTGGGGGTGGGGGGAAAGAGAGATATTGAAGGGGGGAAGGATTGGTGGGTGCATTGATGGAAGGGAAGTCTGTGTTGTGCTATAGATGGTGCAAGGTTAGTGGAGCACAGAGAGTAGCAAAGGCTGAGGACAGTGAGGTTACGGGAACATACATTATATTGCAGGAAGAGTTCCCACCTGTGGAGCTAAGAAAAGCTGGTATTGGTAGGCAGGATCCAGATGGTGCAGGCAATGAAGCAATTGTTAAGGTGAGGCACATTGTGTTGTGCAGCATGTTCAGGTGTTTCTTGGCCACCATTAGTCAGCTTGAGACATGGTCACCTGTGTGTCTTAGTTGTGCTTGTGTGAATGCGTGCATGCCTACAACTTCAGGAGAAGGCCTTTTGGCCAAACGCTAAAATGTATAGCATTCTTTCTGGTACACCTGTCTGACGTGATTCAATGTAAACTAAATATTTGCATTTGTTTACCAGTACTGTCTGATTTGCAAATGCTAGATAGAATTAGGTGGGAAACAGTACAGTAGGATAGCAATTCCAGTGACAGTTGTTACATTGGTTAAAGACAATAAAATACTCATTTTGATTATTCAAAGAATTTTTGCTTCCACCCATAGTCAAAATACATTTTAGGGTGTATGTGTTTGTGGTGTTACAGTGAAAATATTAGTTCACACTTGAAACAGCCTCATAATTTATTGCCAGTTCCAACATCATCAGCAAATAACTTGAAGTTTTAGATTTCTAGATCTTCACCAAACAGAGTCACATTTAAGTAAACACTTATTTCACATTGATGATATTGCATTACTTATGGGTTCCATGTTTTTTTTTTTTTTTTTTTTTTTTTTTAATAGGATATGAACAAAATTTATAGGAATAAAATAATTATATACTTTTATGATAATTTTGAAATGGAATTTTTATGACCAATAATGGAAAATACAGAACTGTCTACCAATTATTGATGAATGAAACAACTGGAATTTATTTAGTTTTGGTCCTGTAACATCTTGTACAGATATAGGACAGGTCATTAAATGATACAGAAAGTTAAAAAGCACACACACACACACACACACACACAGATATATATATATATATATATATATATATATATATATATATATATATATATATAGAGAGAGAGAGAGAGAGAGAGAGAGAGAGAGAGAAACATTCCACGTGGGAAAAACATATCTAAAAACAAAGATTCTGTAACTTACCAAACAATAGTGTTGATACGTTGATAGAGACAATAACAAACACAAACACACACAAATCTCAAGCTTTTGTAACCCACAGTTGCTTCATCAGGAAAGAGGGAAGGAGAGGGAAAGACAAAAGGATGTGGGTTTTAAGGGAGAGGGAAAGGAGTCATTCCAATCCCAGGAGCGGAAAGAAACACTTACCTGGGGGGGGGGGGGGGGTGGAGGGGGGGGGGGAAGGGGACAGGTATACACTTGCACACACACACATATCCATCCGCACATATACAGACACAGGTAGGCATAAGTTTTTAAATCCATTTCTCAGTTGCCATCAAATGAGACATATTTTGCAGTTTCCTGGAAGTGCAAGAAATGTAACAAGGAGACTGAATGATAAACGGCTTTTCTATTGATAAGCTGCTATAAAGCAATGCCTTACTCTTTGTCAGAAGGTTATTTGCATGGCTTTTACAGAGGGAGATACTGACTTTGGCTGAAGCAGAGTTGTATTTTCTCATTAGAAGACATATTCTGCCATGATCAATGCCCCATTTCAGCTGAGATATCATTAAATTATTGTATAAGGTATTGTAAATGCAATCAATCTGTTTACGTCTTAATTTGTGGCCTAGCTCCATTTCTTTATTTCCAATCCTTCATATGTTCCATACAGCAATTTTCATCCGATCTGTGATACATAATCATTTATCCTTGACTTGCCTAGCTTGTCTCCAAGAAATGGAGATATTAGGAATGAACAAGACATTTATAATATTAATGAAATGATTGTAGAAAATAAAACATTATCGAAACATCACCCACAACAAATGACTGCAGATAGAATTCCAAATCTTTCCATGCTGTACCAGTCAAGAGAAAGAAGGGATGTAGGAAGACTCAAAATGAGGTGGCAGTGAGAAGTGGGGACAAAACAGGACAAGTGCCAAAGCCTTAAGGACAGAAGAAGAAGAAGATTCTAAATGCAAATGGTTTACATAAAACTGGCTTTATGTTATTGTAGAGCAGAACACTCATTATAAAATCTGTTTCCCCTGTTTTGTAGTTACTCCTGTTTCATCTTGCATTTTTCAAACAAACGTGTAGTTTTCAGAACAGGCAAATGGTTTTCATATTATTAGATGTACTGGCCATGGAGAGAGCACTTCCATCCTAAATATTTCACAGAAAGGGAAATAAGTGGATGCTTTTCTGATGGTGTTTTGGGTTACATCTCGGCTCGGTGAATGGGGCGCCTGTAAGAAATTGAGGGCACCCTCAACAGAGAGGCATACATTAATATTCTAAAATACATTGCAAAGCCATACGTTGAGCTGCTGTACTTTCAAAGATACATCTATTTCCTGCAGATATAAACAGCAAATAACTAAAAGTTTTTTTTAATAGTTTTCTAATATTCATCCATTCATTTCCTAAAGGCTATCTTATCAAAGCAACCATCTGATATTCTCCTAATGTCCCCAACATTTTTGTTGCAGTTTGTTCTGGTCACGAGGTCTTGAAAGCAGTTTCCTCTGTCATCCTCATAGTTTCTAGCCTCATACACTGCCCCTAAATACATCGATGAGGGGGGTGATGTGTTCAAAGGTGTATTAAATGAGTATGTATCTTCCTTTCTTTATTTTGTCCATTTATCTTCTTTGTTTATTGCAGTGAATTCAGATACTTTATTTTTTCGTCTATATTGTTCTGTGCTTTGTCCTCTGCATATAATTACTATTGCTTCCAGTCAGTTCTCTGCTTGATTCCTCAGATCCATAGAGGTGTAAATCACATATGGTAGATTTTCCATTTTTTCTGATGTGTTAAATTGTTGGAGCATCTTAAAATGCTTGTTTTGTTATTACTATTCTTCTATTCATCTGTATTAAGCATCTGTTATAACTATAAGACTACTTCTGAAAATGTTGAACAGCTTGAGTTGATTAACTTTAGCACCCAATATTTTCACATACATGTTGATCTCTTTAACCTTTTTCCTCACTGAAATTAATTTAATTTTTGGGTTTTGTAGAAGTTCCTTCTTCAAAATGCATTGGTAGCACCTGCATTGTTGTTTTTATTTTCTGAATTCACAGTGGCTACTACGTCATATTCCTCAAATTTTCTGTAAAGTTGCCACTAGTTACTCCGTCAAGGGATTTTTTTTTTTTTTTTTTTTTTTTTTCGCAGCACTGTTGCAATGCAAAAGTTAAAGTTGTCTGATGTTTTAGTTATCTCTGTTCAATTCCACATCTGTTTCAATCAGTTGACCTACATGTGGTTCTCAGCAAGCTATGACTCTCATTATATGGTGGACTCAGTAAACTGTCTCCTTAAACAGACTGTTTAATTTAGGTCTCTCAGTTATCATAGGACCTGAATTCTTAAATGCTGCAGAAAATATTAATACATTGTCCTAGTTACAAATATGTTTTTAAATACAAATACATGAAATAACTAGATAACAGTTGATTTACAGGACAACAGCCCCATCCATCAAAGCAGAGCTGTTTGGAATTGGTTTCAGGACCAAGATAGGCTAATGACATTTGTTCATAATTACTAGGCCTCAATGTGATACAAAATTTCGAAGTGAATCTACAAATACAAGAGACATTTGAATGAATATAGAAATAGGTTCTAGGAGATAAACCACTATGCACTAGGGGAATCAGTGCCATGGCACATATGAGAAATGCTATGTAATGATGGTGGATGGGTTGTTTATTGAAAGTATACTCTTTCATAAAATACTTGCAGTCAATTGTCTGATAATCAGAGAAGCATTCTTTAAGCAGCTCATTGAAATAAATGTCCATTATTTCTTGCACTGCCAGAAAGCTGAGAAATTCACCCAGTTGATGGGTGCAAGAATGGATTGGTGCATATTTTGTTGACTCTCATATTAGACACAAAGACTGTGTGTGTGTGTGTGTGTGTGTGTGTGTGTGTGTTCATGTTTGTGCACTGCAGGCATAGATAACATTAAAATTTAAAAGATAAGCAATAATAAGAATTGCATTAAATATCCTGTGAAGTATTTAATGCAATGGCAACTTACAAAATTCATTTTTACTCAACCTGCGTCCTGCATGCTACATTAACTAAATTTTTGGAGGATGTATTATGTCTGAAATATATGCAGCGTAGACAGTGTGCACTTGAGGTCATGACTCACAACAAGTGCAGCAATAAACAGTGCCCAATATGTTCACAATGGCTGACTGACTGACACTGCAACAGATGCTGTCATATGAAAAGAAAGACATCATGCTGGATTTGAATGCCAACATGAAACTCAATTCACAGATTTGATGTAGCAAGTGGAACCAATATCACATCACCACTCATCACAGTATTAACCACTGATAGTCTGTACACTTGCTTTTGATCCCAGGAGAAAGTAAGATATGGTGATACCAAAATTGAGACATAACACGAACTAAGGAGCTCTTTTGCACTCTGTAATAGTGCACAAGTAAATAATTTTCCTCAGTTGATCTCACAGCACTTGTTTTAGTATGAAGTGAGAAATATTTTAGGGTTCTGAACTATGATATGGCATGAGACTGTTATTGAAATCCCATCATAAATGTTGCTAAAACCAGGGAGATCTCCATTCTTTCACCTGACAGGTTGTTGCCTTTCATATATTACTACTGCTCACAGGAACTTATTTCAGGACTTGTGCGCATCAGTCTTTCAGGAGAATGAGCCTCGCATTATTTTTTGATTATGGTATGAGGAACATATAGCAAAGGAGAGTACTACTCACAGCAGTGAAGATCGTTACACACTTCTGCATTCACCACTGACTGCCAGGTGCAACTACTCATTCCAAAATTCAGGTGACAAGCAACACAATTTTATTTATTTATTTATTTATTTCATGGTCCGCAGCTCGTGGTCGTGCGGTAGCGTTCTCGCTTCCCGCACCCGGGTTCGATTCCAGGTGGGGCCAGGGATTTTCTCTGCCTCGTGATGACTGGGTGTTGTGTGATATCCTTAGGTTAATTAGGTTTAAGTAGTTCTAAGTTCTAGGGGACTGATGACCATAGATGTTAAGTCCCATAGTGCTCAGAGCCATTTGAACCATTTATTTCATGTTCCATAGATCCAGTTAGTGAGTCAATCACAAGGATATGGAACATGTCAAATTGCACAGGTTTCAATTTAAACATACAATAAATACAAGGGCAATTCAATGCCAAATTGTACATAATTTAAATAAGACATACTATAAATACAGTCATAGATACAATGTCAGCTAGATAACATAACAACCATTTAACAGAAAAAGAGTTTCAAATAAAGGTTAAAGATAAGAGCAAAAAGTTAAATCAGATATTAGGCCTACAAGAGTAAATACAGGTACAGCCAATTAGTTGTTACAGCCAATTTGTTGTTACAAAAAGTGTGCTAATGCTCAAATACACAATAAAATCAATTGAACTACTTCTAGACACAATAAGTTTAGTGATGGTATACATTTTCTTTCAGATATTCATCCACAGTATAAAAATATTTTTCTGTCAGGTAATCTTTGAGAACTTGTTTAAATTTTGGCAGTTCTGTATGACCACATTTGATATGTAGTGGTAGAGCATTGAACAGCTTAATGCTGGAGTAGTAAACTCCTTTTTGTACCAGAGTGAGACGTTTCATTTTGAAACGTAGATTGTTTTTGTTTCTGGTGTTATAGCCATGGAATTTACTGTTGTCTTGGTAGATAGAATAATTTTTGCACACAAAGGTCAGCAAGGAAAAAATATACTGTGAGGCAGTTGTTAGAATACCTATCTTCTGAAACAAGTGCCTGCAAGAGTGTCTTAGATGGACCTCACACATTAATCTGATTGCTTTTTTTTGGATGGTGAAAACTTTTTTTGCAAGTGGTTGGTTCCCCCAGAATATGATAGCATTTGACATCAATGAGTGGAAGTAGCCAAAGTAGGCAACCTTAATGGTCTCAACTTCAGCCACTGAAGAAATTACCCGTAATGCAAATGTTGTCGAGCTATGTTTTTTACATAGATGAAGAATGTGAACTGACCAATTACATTTGCTGTCTATGTAAGCACCCCAGAATTTTGTATCTTCAACTTTCTGTATTGGTTGATCTCTATATTTTATGTTAATTTCATTAAGATTACTTTGTGATGTATGGAACCTCATATAATGAGTTTTATCTGTATTGAGGGAGAGACCATTTGAGGAGAACCAGTTTAAGATGCCATTAAAAACAGTATTTGTAGTTTGTCGAAGATCGTGATCAATCAAATCGTCAATTAGAATTGTGGTATCATCAGCAAACAGGGTACATTTGCTGTTTGTCTCAGAACAAACAGGAAGATCTTTAATAAAGATGAGGAAAAGCAGTGGGCCCAAAACGGAGCCTTGAGGCACACCAAACGTTATTGTGCCCCATTCAGATGAGGCAGGTTCTCCAGAAGAGCCATTTAGCATTACAGACGGCTTCTGATCCTGTAGATATGATTGTAGCCACAAGCCAACAGTACCACCTAAACCATAGTATTCTGCATTTTTCAAAAGAATTTGGTGGTTTACACAGTCAAAGGCTTTCATAGGATCACAAAAAATACCCACTGGAGACTGTTAGAACAGTCCAGACAACATTCCATAAGTCATCAGGAGAGGGACTGAAAGTCAAAATAATACTGCATTCAGAATCATATTCAACCCAAAAAGGACTATTTCTTAAGGTGATCAAGTGTTAAAGCAATTAACCTTTAATAATAATCATATTAATATTTTAATAACCAAAAGGACCATTAGCAGGCACATGTCAGGAATTAATTAAGATCAAAGCACAAGAACTCCAGAAAATAAGTAGAGGCTCTGCCCTTTGCTGCATTTTGTTAAAACCTTATTGACACATTGGATCTTGGTCTCAGACATACTGCAAATAGAAATTCTCATTCATAAGGCGCTTTTTGCTTTCCTTGGCAAAGCATCAGCAGCAATTACATTGTAATTGTTGTGAGCACATGTTAGTAACAACTGTATGATCAGAATGTTATGGATGCTCAATGAATGTGGTCGCGTTATACTGTCCACTTGGTTTGAGTGACATTAGTGGTGATGTACTAACTGCAGTGCTGACTACCTAAGTAAAGATGACACGGGGGCAACAACTCTGTTTAAGCTCTACTTACTTCATCCTGCTCCATGGGCAAGTGTGCACTATACACTGATTTGTGACTATGAACACCTGCTCTGATACACCACCTCATGCTTCCCTCAAGAACGAGCAGAGAATGGAACCAACAACTCCTAAGATTTGAAATGAAATATCCATCAGTCTGCTGAATCCAATATATGAAGCACCTGTCACATTAAAACTAAGCAGTCACAGAGTTTGTTCTTGACATAATTACATAATTCTGCTCATAATTCCTAAACAAACATTTTCTCTGGTATGCATCTGAAATGACAGCCCATACAGGTGTTATATGTTACAGTTAGTTAAGTAATAAACTTGCTGCAGTCCTGCTTACACTGTTCTGAAAAATAGTGTCCATTAGTTATTTGACTATATAGATTCTACAATTTCATTCTCATGTATTCAACATGAATTAAGGACATCACGAAATGATGACTAAGGAAAGATGCTGTTAAAGAGTTATTACAGAGGTAGCAAGATAAGTGTTCACAAGCCACTAGTACTGTCTCAAAAAACAGAAAATATTTGGTGACTGAGAGATAGTCAACAGACTACAGGAATAGAACTGAGTTATCACACTTTGTTTGCCAGACATTTACATGTAACTTTGTGGGAATATGCTGAATAATCCAATTGTAATAAGTGACAATAAGTTAAAAAATTGTGTTTTTGATTGCAAATAGATTATTTTATGAGTAAATAACAATTGATGTTCTCATTTACATTGTGGTAAATGTGCTTCTTTTTACCTTGTCTCTACTACAGCAATGAGAGAATGTTCACATTCTTGATGCCTCACTACCATGACTGGTTTAATTTTCCAGAGCTTTTCGATTGATCTCCAGGAAAACTTTTTCTAATTCTGTTATTAGAAAAAAGATGTGTTGCCTATCCATAGCATTGACAGTATAAATACTGGAGATCCTCCAGAAATGTGAATCATGTCTGGTGATGAGCTTTTTAGTTTTCATTACTCTTAAGACAGAAAAACACAAGTAATTATGACAGTTCTTGATGTATGATATTTAGTTTGCAGTCAGTGTATCTCAGCATTACTAGTAACTATGCTCTGGTCCGTAAACCTAGTTGCAGATATGCAAATAAGGCTCACTGACATATGCTTCTGGTATTCTGACCCTTGGTAGCTATGTCCTTGAGACAGAATTTGTAGTCATTTCACTGCCAGCTCAGGTAACACACCGGCTGGTATTCTACTTGCTACTAGTATAAATGCATCTTGGCAACAATGCTGCACATGTTTGGCAACTCTGTAACTGATGAGTTATTTCCTGGATGTGAATTACTTCCTGGATGACACAAAATTATCCTACTAAATTCGCTTGATCTATTCATATCACTTTAATTGAATAACATGAGTAATTTGCATACATGTGAAATAAGATTCTAGGTTTATAGTTTTGACTCCATAAAATTCATACTACATGGAAATTGCAATGAGTATCACCTTTTACATTGTGATTTGGTTGACATAGCCACAGTTGGGACAATAAGGAAGAGACAAATAGGGTAGCTCTCTGCTAGCTCTGAGGTAATGTGGTCTTCTGCTAAGCAAAGCCAGCTTTGGCTCATATTTACAGTCTCACTGAAGGCCACATTTTTATCAGTTTCATGACAGAGCTACAGGCAGCCAGATCTAAAATCAAAAAGTAAATCTTATTTATTTTATTTATGAACTCCCACATTCCTATACTACTTGAGAGTGATACGGGACAGCAAGTAAACATAGACCAATTCAAAGTTGATGGTGAGTAATATCTTGCTAATTCATACTTAAATTGGCTCATTCATGGTACAGATACCTTATGTTTCATTACAATAGACTTTCATTGTGTGGTTTTCATGGTAAGCAGCATTTTCCCCTGTATTAGTACAGTGCATAATCTACTATTGTTTTCCATTATTTTACATCAGAAAGAAATTAATCATCAACAGACTAATCTCTCACATTATCTGAATCAGTAATATTCAGATAATTTACTGACTCCACCTCTGTAGAATTCTACAGGATATGAGTTGAGTATGTTATCAAACCAGGTTTAAAGTGTAATTTCATCCACAAAGGTATTTTCTTAACAGTTTTTTGATAAGGAGGAAGAGTGCTAAACATTTTGAGGGCACAAGATTAGCAGAATAAATACTTGAGTGATGATATTATGTTTATACTGCACTTTGCTTGAGTATATGTTTTTCTAAGAAGTTAACATAAAAGCATCATAATGCTCCACCACTAACAAACTAGCAACAGAATTTTCAGTGAGGGAACAGATGATGTTCAAGCAAAAATGCACCCATCATTCCTTTGACTTTTGTTACTTTGAGTTAGTACATCCAGTACTCCTACTCCAGACTTCTGAACCTTGGCTATTGAATGCAAATGTTGCATGGCATTTAAACAGTCTCAGTTTGCCAGATATGCCTGTACTGAGACTTCCTGAGTGTGGAAAATCATTCATGCTAGAATGATCTTTCTCAAAATAAGAAAACTGTCTTGTGAAATGTTTCCCCAAAAGCATTTGCTCCACACACAATGCAATGGTCCTGAGCTGCCTCTTTTGCCTTCACCATCCTATTAAACCTACGGTGAGTAATATGTGTTAAATGTTAGACTACTTGTGCTGTATTTTACAACTCTTGAACAATGTTGATAAGTTTCAAGCATGTAAAACCCCAGATGTAACTCCAAGATAAATACTAGAACTGCAAATAAGAAAATCACAGTTAATAATACACTTTTATGGGTGCTCTATGGGCAGTAACCTTGGCATCCTGCAGTGTTGCCAGATTATGCATATGGCTGGGTTTAGATTTATGACTGGTGGCCACTCATATTGTTATGGGTGCTCTATGGGCAGTAACCATTGGTATCCTGCAGTGTTGCCAGATTATGCATATGGCTGGGTTTAGATTTATGACTGGTGGCCACTCATATTGTCCACTTTAAGCAAATGACTCCAATATTTAGTCTCTGCAGTGTCTGCCAGCAGCTGTGATTTATGGCTAAGACTGTACATATCAGCTGAGATTTCAATCAGTCATTAGTAGATTTTATAGACCATAGTCAGAATAGATCCTGCAGGCCCCTATTTCTGTGTGTTGTGGTTTGAAAACAACATTTAAGTCATGTGATTTGGGGAAGGAAGCCAAGTTTCCATCATTACAAAACATGTGAATTGGGGCTGACACATACAATTTTCCTCATCTATAGCTGAAATCAATCATTGATTTTAACAATAAAAGAGTTTATTGTATTGCTATTACACATGTAATAGCACTGGTAACCTAATTCTTCTAAAATTCCCAATGTTAATTTAATGGCTAGCATTTTTACATGGTGCCTCACGAAATGCACCAACAGTTCTTGTTGTTTACTGCTTCCACAGGGACAGAAGACAAAATAGCAGTTTGGTAGGCAGCATTAGTTTTATGAAGATCCCTCAACAGTACATGTGAAATGTTTTGTTATCCTTTTATAAGAAATTGAATTTTTTTATATTGGTAATGTCTGGTTTTTATACAAAATGGTCATTTATATTTTATGATCTTTGCTTAATCCAGTACAGATTCTGATACAGTATACATCATGTTACACTAGAAAACACAGATTATAGTTACACAATACACAACATGCAATTTTCAAATCTTAGTCTTTCAGCATGTTTTAGATCCAGGGACCAACATATATACCAACTTTCAACTGATGGAAATATCTCTGCAAGGGCTGAGAAATAGTACACTTTCACAGTTGAAATTTTCTTCAGTTTTCCTAATCTGTTGGGTGCAAAACAATATCTTCTGTGCATGTATGGACGTCATTACTTCTGCTTCTAGTACAAAGCACAGAATCTGATCAGAGACAAAATTCCATGAAGAAGAAGAACCTTCAGGGATTGAGTCAAGATTTACATAAACAAAATACATGAAAATTGTAGACGTTAATCTTTGTTACATTAATCTGTCTACCAACATATTGCTTAGTATTATTCACAGCTATATCAGCTAAATTAAGTCAACAAAATCAAGAAGCAAGTTTCTACCATGAACAGAGACTCTGCCTCCACAGTTTTCCGGGATACTTGTTGTATATCTTCTACCAATAGCTTAATATTTACTTGATTACACTTGTATTTATCTAGCAAAATTGTTGCTTCCATATGTGAGTACTGGGCCCTATTTACAGTGCATTAGTACTTGATCCATAGCTTTAAAACATATGCTCTTTTCTGCCTTGTAACTATCAGAAATTTTTAATCCTTGGCTGCAGACTTAAAATAATTTTTAGAAGGAGTGGACATTAAGCAATTTTTCTTTTGAATTGGTACAAATTCCCAATTTCTTGGTTTATTTTAGATGATAGCATAACCCCACTCTGAAACTGTGGAAAAAAGGCAAAATGTACATAAAGATTATTTTGAGCATCTTGTATTGTGATTGGATGCATCAAAATTCACCTGAAGATTATTGTTGTTGGACATAACAAAAACCATTAAGAATTAGGCCTACATGTATTGGGAAGTGAGTGAAAAATTCCAAGTGCCTTAAAAAGTATTCTGAGCAATTTATGGTTATCTGATTACATAAAAATCTTGCTGTTCACTTCTGGTGAATAAACACTTTATTCATTTTAAGCACCCTGTCTCACAGGTCATTGTTAGGTAAAAAGCCTTTGCTCAGTAGCATCATTATCAATGTCATAGAAATTTATTAACTTCTTTAGCATCTGAAATAGGCTAAATGATATGTGTTAGAGGATAAAAGTTGCTGCCTTTTTGGTAAATTGTCAGGGAGCAATCGTTTCCAGTGACTGACAATACAAACACTTAATTTAACAATACTTGTGTTACATAAAGCCTGCATATACATGATACTTATATCCTTGCTTTGTGGAAAGTTTTTACTCAAACAATGGAAACTCCAAGTTGGAATTCAAACAATATACGGAAAAGAGTGACTGCTACTTACCATAAAGATGGTATGTTAAGTTTCAAACAGGTACAACTAAAAGACACTTATACATTACATTTTGGCCACAGCCTTCATCCAAAAGGAAATACACACACATTCATTCACACAAATGAGCACACATCTCATGCACACATGATCACCATCTTCTTCAGCAGTGCAATCACATGTGCTTGAGGTGTAGGCATTCTTGTGTGAATGAATGTGTGTGTGTGTGTGTGTGTGTGTGTGTGTGTGTGTGTGTGTGTGTGTGTGTGTGTGTGTGTGTGTGTGTTTCCTTTCCTGAAGAAGGCTTTGGCTGAAAACTAATGTGTAAATGTCTTTTCGTTGTGCTCATCTGCAACTTAATATGTCATCTTTATGGTAAGTAGAAATCTGTTTTTCCTTTATATTGCAAATTGTCGATCTTTGAGTCTCCATTGTTTGATTTTGCCTAACAGCTTTCCTTCTGTCCCACAACCATTCCTTTTTTACTATTTTCTATAGCATTACTATTATCAGTGTCCTTTCTTCCCCTTCTTTCAAGTGTATATTCACTGCCTTCCAAACTGTACATACTTGGCATTCCAGTCCAAGCTGCCAGAGATGGCTGCCTTGTGTGCATAAGGTGTATGCTTGCTTGTGTGAATGAATGCATGTGTGTGTTTTCCTTTCTGACAAAGGCTGTGGCCAAAAGTTACTATGTAAGTGTCTTTTAGTTGTGTCTGTTTGCAACATGTCATCTTTACAGTAAGCAACAATCTATCTTTTTCTTATATTGTTGGAAATGTATTACTGTGCCACTTAACCCAACTCTTTTTGTGTCCACTTTTTTTAATCCAATTTTTTACTGCTGTGGAAACACTGTATGAGGGGGAAGAAAGAAAAATAGTTCAGTCGTCTTAAAAAATGAGATGGTGATACAACTTTTAGGCCTAGCAATCTCAGAAAGTGATATTCTTTGTTACACAATGAAACAAATATAAAATATCAGCATCTCACTTCTCAGCAGTCAAGTTTAAAAAAGATACAGAGAGAGTTTAAAGAATGGGACTCAACTTCATTAATTTATTTCACACAAACAAATACAAAAACTGCAGTTAAATTCTGAAGCTGTAGGTGCCACCATATATGTACATAATCCTATTTTCAAAGCAAACACATAAGCACTGGTTATTAAACAAAAATATTTTTGTGTGGAAAGTCATTCCTCAGCATGGAGTAGCTTCTCATTGTGGAGTCTCAGTTCATGATGCAGCCTTATTTTCAAACACTCATGGCTTACAGTTTTTTTTTCAGTTGATGAATGTGATTATCAATTGGAGGACTGTTTAAAATATGTTCTTTCAGTTGAAGGGAAACATCATACCTTATGTCCAGCAAAGCTGAAATAACTACCGTATATACTCAAATAATCCGCACATGTTTTTTCCCGAATTTTAGGACGAAAAACTGGGGTGCATGGATTATTTGAAACATTGTTGGTACTGCTCTGCCTCCAACAATACATCCCATTATACTATTGCATTGTTGTAGCCTCAGTCTGTGATGCATCAGTAGCACATTAGGAGTAAAGTATTAATGTCTTCAAACTTGTTCATTATGGCTACAAGTTCTCGTTATTGCTCATACACTGCTAAGGAATAAGTGAAAATTATTTAAGAAGCCGAGAATATTGGAAACCGTGCAGCAGGAAGAAAGTACGACGTGAGTGAGAGTTGTATTTGCGACTGGTGTAAAAAAAACGCGCTTCAAGAAACTAATAGTTATCGCCAGGCATTTTGTGGCCAAAAAGCGAAGCATCTGGACCTCGAGAAAAGGGTCTGTGATTATGTAGATGAGAAGTGACAATACAGATGCACGGTGATGAGTGAAATGTGCTAACTTAAAGCACTGTCTTTAGCCAAAGAACTAGGCATTACCAGTTTCAAAGCTAGCCAGGGCTGGCTATCAAGATTTTTCAACTGAAATGGTTTAGGATTCCAGAGTAAAACTACTATTTCTCAGTGGCTTGCAGGTGATTACAAGGAAAAAATAGTGAATTTTGATCATTATGTGATAAATCTGTGCCATAAAGTGTCCTATATATTATCACAAATTGGTAATGTGGGTCAAACGCCAGTCTATTTTGAGATGCCGCTCGACAACACAGTGAAGAGGAAAGGAGAATCCAGCATCATAATACGAACTAGCAGCAGTGAGAAACAAAGATGTACAGTGATGTTGTTTGTAACTGGCAATGGACGAAAGCTACCACCTTACGTGATATTTAAAAGGAAAACTATTCCGAAAATATCAGTAAAAATCATACCAGTACTAGTGAGAGTGAATCTGAAAGGGTGGATGGACAATGAACTTATAATTGACTGGGTGACACATGTTTGGCAATGTTGTCCTGGTGCGTTACTGAATTTATGCAACATGTTGGTCCTCGACAGCTTCTGAGCCGGCCGGTGTGGCCGTGCGGTTAAAGGCGCTTCAGTCTGGAACCGCGTGACCGCTACGGTCGCAGGTTCGAATCCTGCCTCAGGCATGGATGTGTGTGATGTCCTTAGGTTAGTTAGGTTTAATTAGTTCTAAGTTCTAGGTGACTGATGACCTCAGAAGTTAAGTCGCATAGTGCTCAGAGCCATTTGAACCATTTGACAGCTTCTGAGGACATACAACGAAGGAAGTGCGATACAAATTACAAAAAGGGAAAACTAACTTGGTCATTATCCGTGGAAGCCTAACATCCATCCTACAACCACTAGATCGGCCATTCCAAGCTGCACTTAAACAGCGATATATGCAATGGATGGCTGATGAAAACCATAAGTTCACACCTAGTGGAAACATCAAACGGCCAGATTTGTACCAGATTTGTGAGTGGGTGAAAAGTGCATGGGACTCCATTCTGCAACCACTGGTGAAAAAATTCTTCAAAAAATGTGGTATCACAAATTCACTGGATGGAACAGAGGATGACAATCTATGGGAAGATGGTGAAAACGACAATGATTCTCCCACTAGTGATGACAATGAAAGTGATTAATAGAGTGGTAAGAGAGGAAAGGTACCGGTATTGACTAAAATATTTTATTGCACATACCGTATTAACAAATTCTTAAACAAAATAATTCACATTTCTTTTTTTGCTATTGTAGGTGCGTGTAGAGTCCCGGCTGGCGGTGATAATGTTCTCCAGCTGCCTGCCCGTCTAATGGGCCAGCTGGCCAGTTGCACGCCGCTGGCTGCCTGCCCGCCAGCTGACCAGCTGCACACCACTGAATTGGTTGCGTTTTAATGATGTATCAACCTGTACAGCAGTGTTGCTTCATACCAGTAGTTATTATACATACTTTTGAACACATCATAACATTGGAACCCTTTTTTTTTTTTTTTTGTAAATAAAACAAATTAAAGCAAAAAATAATTTTTTTTTTTTTCCTCTTCCTCAAAACTGGGGTGCGCGGATTATTCGGGGGTGCAGATTATTCGAGTATATATGGTAATTTCTTCAAAGAGTTTTCCTCTTGCAAAATGGGCCACCAATTTTGCAAAGACAGACATCATCATTGGATATAATATACAAGCCACCTCTGTTTTTTTCTGTTCAAGATACAAGAACTTGAAACATTACATCATAGTAAAATCTGTCAAAAGTAGACATTCACTTTTATGTTCAGTTTCCTAACCCAGTACAAAGTGAAATAAACTGGATTCAATTATTAACAAACTGGGTGAGGAGTGTTATCATAGTCACGATTTATTACAATGACAGGGCAGTTAGCACTAGTAAATGTACCAGCCTTAATGTTTATCAAAAATCTCCTGAAAGCAGCTTCAAACTACTAAGCTGCTGGATTGATATTCTGCTGTCCTTCCAACCATGACTTCTCACAGCACTGAAAAAGACTTTCAGCTGGTTATGTCGGAGTTCGTATGTCAGCATGAGTCATTCCTGATGCTGATCTGCTTGTGATAGCATTATATACAGCTAAGTATGATGTAGACTATTAATTATACAGTATCTAAAAGAACTGTTCTTGTTTTTGAGAGACCTGTAATTTTCCCAAGCAGGTTCTTTGATTGTAAATAGGCAGTGTTTTGCTTCCTTCACATATTGGATTGGTATATGTGGGAAACGTCATAACATATGAACTCTTTTTTGTGTAAAAAGTGAGCACAATGGATATAAGCAGATTTAATTTCTTACAAAAGCATAAAAAACATTTTACACTTATTGTTGAGAATCATCAGGAAGCTAATGCTACCTACCAAACTGAGATTTTGTCTTCTACTCCTGTAGAAGTGCTGAACGACAAGACTCGCAATGCGACAAAAGCAGGTATTAACTGAAGAACTGCAATTTTATTGCTTATAAAAAGAATTGTCAGTATGTTTCACTGGCCATATTTAAGAATGATAAGCATCACATTAACTTTAGGAATTTCAGGGGGAATTATGTTAACTCTACTACTATATGTGTAACAGCGATATGACAAGCTGTTTTATTTTTAAAATCAGTGCTCGGTTACAGATTTAAATGAAAAAAACTTTAACTGTCAGCTCCACTTCACAAAGCACTTAATAACAGAAACTCAGCTTCCTACCCCAAATCACTTGACTTAGATGTTGGTTTCAGTAAATGAGCTGGCCGCTGTGGCCGAGCGGTTCTAGGTGCTTCAGTCCGGAACCACACAGCTGCTGCGGTCGCAGGTTCGAATCCTGCCTCAGGCAAGGATGTGTGTGATGTCCTTAGGTTAGTTAGCTTTACATAGTTCTAAATCTAGGGGACTGATGACCTCAGATATTAAGTCCCATAGCACTTTGAGCCATTTTCAGTAAATGACATCATGCACAGCCTATGCCATCTATGGACTTCTATGGCAGATATAAAGTTGTTATTGATACCAATCAATCAAAATTGTTCTTGACACTTTACTGAAGTCTAGGTTTCTTTCATTTTCCAAGTGGACTGTGTCCTATTTCAAATTTGAATCGCCTTCTTCCCCCCTCACTGCTTGATTAATTGAATCTTTGTGAACTGTTATTTGTTTTGTTAACTTGATTGCAAAGCACTTTATCAAAAATTAGGATTCCTGAACTTGATATAGTTATCTTGATTTCTGTTCCAGTACATTTGCAAGTCTTTGTTAGCTTTTAATTTTCATTCATTACCTCTACTACTCTTGAAACAAACATCAGCAATAAGGTTCATGTCCAGGTTCAAAATTTTTACTTCCTTTTGCTACAGAATTTCATTTTTAAATCATGGTTAAGAATAAAATTATAATTCATCATCTGAAATATACAGCAAAATTAATATATCCATAAGAGCGAAGAAGCCTGGCATAAGAACCCACATCAAGCACAATCATTCCCACAGTCCAGGAATATATAATAATGATGCAGACTAAATATTCACATTTATTTATCAGCACTATTTGATTTCTAAATGTTTGACAGAAATAGATGGCAAACAGTACCTTAGAATATCAGTTTTACCCTGGCTAAAAAAAATTGTAATACTCATCTTGATTATTCAAAGAACTTGTGACTCAGCTCTTCATTGAAATACATTCTTGGGTATAATTATTGAGCTCTGGGTTTATGGTCTTTCAGTGAAGATATTAATTTACAATTGAAACAATCCCATTTGCTGCTAGTTTCAACATTATCAACAATTAACTTAAACTTCTAGATCTTCACTGTGGAAAGTCACATTTAAATAAGTGCTGATTTCACAATTGATTATACTGCATTACTCTTGAGTTCCAGGTTTTGTTAATACTTGTAGAATTATGCAAAAATTATATCTGTACTACACTCAGTCTTCACAGTAATGCCTCCAATAAATGAAGCTACTCTCCGTAACTTGGACAAAACAAGACTTGTCACTACTGTTGCCTCTCCATAATTACTCAAAGTCTTTTCTTTGAAAAACTAAACAAAGACATTACAACTCTTTGATGCTTAACATCAGTGATATGTTTTCATTGCAAAGTCTGAGCTAACATTTACAAAGACAACAATATTCCAGGTACAAACTAAATTTACAGAAATAAAACAGTTATATATTTTTGAACATTATTTTGGAATGGTATTTTTATGACCAGATAAAGTATCTGACACTTACTGATGAAAGAAGCAACTGGAATTTTGTAGGGTAATTAAAATTCTTAAAAGTCAAAGATAAAAATGCTTTTCTAAAACACTACAAAAAATATACAAAAGAATGAAATTTTAAACAACAAATGATATATATCAGTACCCAAGCCTCCCTTTACTAACATTAGATTTGCAGTTTTGGAAAAAATGAAAAAACGAATTGAATGGTAAATTTCATTGATCGGAATGTGTATAGCAATTCTGTATTGAACAGAGGTCCCTGCTGTACAGATCCATTATACCAGTACCCTGTAGGTTCAAGGATTTACGTAAAGAACAGATCTCTTCAATTTGTCCAAATTTTATTGTCAGTATTTAAGTAGTGTTGCAGGTGTACTTGGTATTTTGGAAGTGATATTTGGAGACCGATTGATTCAGGGCATTTCTTGAGAGTTTCTGTGTGTTTAATTGCTGTTGTCTGATCATCTACTAGTCTTACCAGATCGTAAAGCAAGGCAAGAAATTAAAATGTCATTTTTAGGTCTTCCAAATTGTATGGGTTGCCAGTAGTTTTGGTTTTTAAGTTATTTTTCCCTGACTATGTCCAATAGCAGGATATGGAGACAGACCATCACCCTGCCAAATGCCAGGTTTATCAGAAATGTTTCTGAAACTTAACCCATAAATTTACTTTGGAAAGTGTGGCAGTTTGCTTGGTGTGTCTTACAACTTTTGAGTCAAGTCCTTTTTCACCGACGATAGCAAAAAGGAGCTGGCCAACTGAATCATATACCTTCTTTAAGACCACAAAGGACATTTGGTCAGGCTGCTCCAGAGCACTTTTTAATTTGATATTTTTAAATTCAATATCTGCTCTATACAGTTTTGACCTGTGAAGAAGCCAACTTGATATTTGCACCACATATTATTCTTGTAGCACAGTTTTGAGCAAAACAGACTTTCTTTCTTAAAGTTGAGTTACCATGAAAGTGCCAATGTGCATGGTTCCAAAATGCATTTTTTCCAGTTTGAATTCCCGTCAATATGAACACTTAAAAAAGTTGCAATTCCCACCCAAGTTGTTATTTCCTCACCATGTCTTACACTTACCACTGGCATAGTACCTCTAGATATGCAGAATTGAATGTGTTGTGTCTTTTTGAAATTGAGAGTGAAACAAAAGAAAAGAGAATACATACATTTCTAATATATATGGGAATCATTATAATAGAGGGAAACATTCCACGTAGGAAAAATATATCTAAAAACAAAGATGATGTGACTTACCAAATGAAAGTGCTGGCAGGTCGACAGACACACAAACGAACACAAACATACACAAAAAATTCAAGCTTTCGCAACAAACTGTTGATCTGTATATGTGTGGAGGGATATGTGTGTGTGTGGCGAGTGTATACCCGTCCTTTTTTCCCCCTAGGGTAAGTCTTTCCACTCCCGGGATTGGAATGACTCCTTACCCTCTCCCTTAAAACCCACATCCTTTCGTCTTTCCCTCTCCTTCCCTCTTTCCTGATGAGGCAACAGTTTGTTGCGAAAGCTTGAATTTTGTGTGTATGTTTGTGTTCGTTTGTGTGTCTGTCGACCTGCCAGCACTTTCATTTGGTAAGTCACATCATCTTTGTTTTTAGATATAAATGGGAATTGGGTACACATCCTCATCCCATTCTCTCCCCATCTCCTCCTGTCCCTTTCTTTATCCATTTCCTCTTCCTTCCATCCTTCTACCCCTTTCTGTCCATTACCTCTTCCCTCTCTCTCTGCTCATCTTCTCCTCCCACCCTCTCTCTCTCTCCATCTCCTCATGCCCCTCTCTCCATCCATCTACTCCTCGTTTTCTATGTCCATTTTCTCCCATCCTTCTGTCTATCTTCTCTCTTCTCCTCTCTCTGACTTTGAGCCTTGTTTATTGTTATTGGAAATTCAGATTCTATAGTAGTATTCTAATCATAAACCAATAAGCCATAAATGTAACTTTCCTGTTTGCCAACAATGTTTTGCTATTGTATGATTCATATATACAATGTAGTGCCACAGAAACAGGTATAGGCATACATATTCAAAGACAGGCATATGTAAACAGGTATAATATGGCACTGTGGTCGGCAACACCTATATGAGACAACAAGTGTCTGGTGCAGTTGTTACATTGGTTGCTGCTGCTACAGTGTCAGGTTATCAAGATTTAAGTGAGTTTTAATGTGGTGTTATAGCTGGTGCACAAGAAATGGAATGCAGCATCTCCGAGGTAGCAGTGAAGTGATGATTTTCCCATATGACCATATCACGAGTGTACCATGAATATCAGGAATCCAGTAAAACATCACATCTGAATCACTGCTGCAGCCAGAGAAAAGTCCTGAAAGAAAAGGATGAATGATGACTGAAGAGAATCATTCAGCATGACAGAAGTGCAACCCTTCTGCAAATTGATGCACGCTTTAATGCTGGGCCGCCAACAAGCATCAGCAGGCAAACCATTCAATGAAACATCATCAGTATGGGCTTTTGGAGCCGAAGGTCCACTTGTATACCCTTGATGACTGCACAACACAAAGGTTTACACCTCGACTGTATCCGTCAACACCGACATTGGACTGTTGATATTTTGAAATATGTTTTCTGGTTGGATGAGTCTTGTTTCATATTGTATTGAGAAGATGGGCTTGTATGGGTGTGGAGACAACTCATGAAACCATGGACCCTACATGTCAGCAGGGCCTGTTCAAGCTGGTGTAGGCTCTGTAATGGGTGGGGCATGTGCAGTTGGAGTGATAGGGGAACCCTGATCATCTAGATATGACTCTGACAGGTGACACGTATGTAAGCATCCTGTCTGATCACCTGTCTGGTCACCTGCCTCCATTCATGTCCATTGTGCATTCCAACAGACTTAGGCAAGTCCAGCAGGAAACTGCAACATCCCACACATCCAGAATTGCTATAGAATGGCTCCAGGAACACTTTTCTGAATTAAAACACTTCTGCTGGCCACCAGACTCCCCAGACATGATTGTTATTGAGCATATCTGGGATGCCTTGCAACGTGCTGTTAAGAAGAAATCACCACCCCTCATACTCTTAAGGATTTATGGCCCGCCCTGCAGGATTCACGGTATCTCCCTCCAGCACTAATTCAGACATTAGTTGAGTAGATGCCACATCATGTTGTGGCACATGTGTGTGCTTGTGGGGATCCTACACAATATTAGGCAGGTGTACCAGTTTCTTTGACTCATCAGTGTATCTTTGTATATTAAAAAGCATATAGTTTATATGTGTCTAAATGTTCCTTACAGCAACATGTAAAAATTTGAAGTAAATCGGAAATGTACATTTTGGAATCTTTGGTAAAAATGTTTTCCCTTTGCATGTTACATGTATTTATTTATACATCATATATGTTTAAAAAAATATATTGAAGACATAAGTACCCAAAAACATGCCCTTGTTAGAATTCATCATAAAACAAGTGGTCAAGAACTTCCAGAGATTAATGATTTTAAACAAACCGACTTTTACAGTTTTATAATGTTTCCTCTTTTATTACGTATGTACCAAATGCCATTCCAGTAGGTACATAAAAATAGTTTAGTATTTGAATGCAATGTTGTGTCAAAATTTCAAAACAATCCATGGAAAACTGCTTGAGATTTGACATTTTGAAGAAACAAACATCTATGTCTATACTTACGCACAAAATGTAGATGTTCCTATTCAAAACTCTCACAAAGTTTTTGACCAGTTGCTTTGAAATTTTGTCATAATGTTCCACTGGTATATGCAAATGTTTCTATTTACCTATTTTTCAATATATGTAATACATAAATTTAATAATAGAGAAACTTTGTTACAAAAATCTCAAAAGTTATATAGACTTCTATTATACATCATACAAGGAGGTACACAAAAAAACTTGAAATTATTTTTTAAATCTATATATTTTTGATCTGTTTACAAAACAACATTATCCCCTTCAAAATACTCTCCATTACAACTAATACATTTGTCCTACTGGTGCTTCCACTCTTTGAAACATTTTTTGTAGTCATCTTTAGAAATGGCTGACAGCTCCTCCCTCATTTTTTCTTGACTTCTTCAATGTTGTCAAGTCAGTGTCCTTTCATGCCCCTTTCCATGTGTGGAAATAAAAAGTCACACAGATCCAGGCCAGGTGAGTATGATACGTGGGTCAGTGAAACCAAGCCATTTTCAGCCAAAATCTGTCTAACAGAGATGGCTGTGTGTGCAGGTGTGTTATCATTGTGGAAAAACCAGTCTTCTGTCTGCCACAAATCAAGCCTTTTCTGATGAACACTGTTGTGTAATCTTCTTAAAACGCCCGAAGAAAAGGTTTTCTGATAGTCTGGCCTGTGGTAACAAACTCTGATTGAACTATGCCCTTGGCATCAAAAAGACAAATCAGCATTGTTTTGATTTTTTATTTGACTTGATAACAGTTTCTGGATGGGGTGACAATGACATCTTCTATTGGCTTGTGTGGTGTTGGGTCATAGCCTTAGCACAATGACTCATGACCAATAATGACCTGTGACAGAAAATCTGGATCAGTTTCAAGCTGTTGTTTTAAACCATGATATGCTTCAACTCAACGTTCCTTTTGGTTGCCCATCAGAAACCAAGGAACAAACTTGGCAGTAACCCTTTTCATTCTCAAATTTTCTGCTAAAATTCACTGAACCAAGCTCCAAGGTAACCCAGTAATCACTGACAGTTGGTCAATTGTCTCTTAACGGTGTGTGAATGTAAACTCTCCAGTTTTTTCAATATTATAATCAATTTGAGCAGTTGATGCATGTCCTGGATGAGCTTTGTCATCAACTGACATGTTAGCATTTTTAAATCAAGCAATAAACTTGTACACTTGATTTTTCCCATTTTGTAACCTTGGTAAGATGTTCTCAGCATTAAAACAGTTTCAGCAGCATTTTTACCAAGTAAAAACTAAAATTTCACAGCTGCATGTTGTTTACTTAAACTTGCCATCATAAAAAATTAAATAAGAACAAAACAGCACTAGTATAAATAGTCACTGCAGGTGAACAGAACAAGCCCGGTTGACAACACAGGAGGCACTGAAGTGGCAGTGGGCTACACTTTGTACACTTGGCGGCAGAAATGCGTACTACACAAGCTCCACCCATGGCAATGTATTTCCAGTTTTTTTGGATACCCCTAGTATATTAAACAATTAGGTACCTAAAAACTCGCCCATGTTAGAATTCAAAATTTCAAAGCCATTGGCCAAGAACTTTTGGAGATACACTATTTCAAACAAATTAACATTTACATTATTATTTATATAGATTTCTGCTGTTGCTGCAGCACTAGTATCACTGGCAAAAGAGCTAATTTTGCTTTTTGTATATTAGATGGAAGGTCATTTACATCATGATGTTTGTGGGTGTGGATATGAAGTAGATGTGGCTACACAATGAACTTGCTTGCAAAAAAGGCATTTATTGTGCTTTACAACAGATATATACTAATTTGTGAACCATTGAGTTTACATGACGGAAAGGAAAAATACACTATTTGCTGATACTGTCTTAATTATATTGAATTGTAGGCGCTATAGGGTTCCAGCAAACAATACCCAACAAGATACAAAAGAATACTAACATCAGTTATTTCAGAAGCAAAAAAACTAGAAAATGACAAAACATTGTGTGATTCCAAGAATAAAACTAAAGCAACCTGGCAAATTATAAGGAAAGAAATAGGTACCAGGCCAGTTAATCACAGTATGATTATGAATAAAAATAAACTAACTGACCCCAAACATGTTGCTAGTGCTTTCAATAATTATTTCTCAAATATAGCTCAGCAGTTAATAAATACACACCATGACAAACAGCCAACCAGTCACTCAGATCAAAAAATTCACTCAAATACATTATTCCTGTATCCAGCAACACCTGAGGAACTGTCAAGACCCCTAAAAGAATTACCTAATAAATATTCAGTGGGTGTTGATGAGATACCAGATGCCATTATCAATGCTAGTGCAACATTTATTGTGGAACCACTAACAGACATAGTAAATTCATCTTTTGAGAGTGGTGTATTTCCAAATAATCTAAAACCTGCAAAAGTAACACCATTGCACAATAAGGGTGCAAAATGTTATATTGCTAATTATAGACCAGTTTCTGTTTTGTCAGGCTTCAGCAAAATTATGGAAAAAATGTTCCTTAGAAGATTAACAGTTTTCTTAAATAAAGAGAGGCTGATAAGTGACTTCCAACATGGGTTTATGGCTGGAAAGTCAACTCAGTCAGCAATTTTTGCCTTCTTAAATGAAGTATTAAAAACAGTGGATTATAAACAACACGTATCTGGGATATTTCTGGATCTAAGTAAAGCCTTTGATGTAATTTATCATGGCATTCTCTTGTGTAAATTAAGTAATTATGGAATTAGAGGCCAGTCTGAAAAGTGGATCCAGTCGTACCTCAGTACTTGTCAGCAGATTACAGAAATAAAACGCAAAAATAGTGAAACACAAAAAATTTCTAGTTTTTACAGTGATAAGCAGAAAAATCAAGTTTGGAGTCCCACAAGGGTCAGTTCTTGGACCTGTGCTATTTCTGCTGTATGTAAATGACTTGGCAAGTAAAATACATGATGGAACCACTGTACTGTTTGCAGATGACACTAATATTCTAACTAAATCACATAATGAGGATAATTTGCAGGAGGCTGCAGTATCAGTTACGCTTACCTTAACACACTGGTTCAAGACCAATAGGCTCACCATAAATTCTGAAAAAACTGTGACAGTTAACTTTCATACCACACAAAACCTCAATCCTGCAAATCCTGTTTTCACTGTTGAAGGAAAAAATGTGTTGTAGGTCAGTCATACAAAATTTTTATGTACACCTGTTCAGGCAGATCTGAAGTGGGAGGTACACCTAAACGATTTAAATAAGAGACTGAATTCACTAGCATACGCTGTTAGGATACTCACTCAAAATACAAGCTGCACATCAGTGCTGACAATGTATCATTGCACTATACAGTCGCTATTACATACGGAATAATTTTTATTGGAATTCCACAAATATTTAAAAAAACATTTAAAATACACAAAAAGATTATCAGGGTGATAAAAAGCTAAATGTAAGGATTCCTGTAGACCCCCTTTTAAAATCCTGAAAATATTGCCACTGCCTTGCTTGTATATATATGAAAATACTAATTTTCACAAAAGGAAGCATCTTAAAAAAGGAAAATCTCTTCAAACACAACTATGATATACACACATATGAAACTAGACAGAAGATGAACCTACACAGGAACACAGTAAATACAAACTTATGCAAAAGAGGGGTGTATCATTCTAGAGCTATGTTATACAGGTTGTCCCAGCTATCTTGTCCACCCAAAATATCTCTGGAACAATAACAGCTATTGGAAAATGACTTTAACCGGTATCAATGTAGGGCTGGGGCCCATGAATGTACATATTTGGAAACATTCTAAAACGAAAGCATATGTGTTTTTTAACACAAACTTATGATTTTTTAAATGGACCTCCTATATTTTTTCTTCAGCAATCCATAGCATGACAAAGCACATACACAATGGCATTGATTGCATCGCAATATTCCCATTACATCCCGAGATATTAAGACGTGAAGTTGACGCTTGAAACACCCGACATGCACTGCTAGCGCACGTCCTGAGGCTCAGGCGTGAACCCCACGCTGCCTGTAATCGCGATGTGATTGACATGTGTAATCACACCTCCATACTTATCAAGAGGTCTGAAACGAATAATACAGTCCGCTGCCATCAACTCTCATAAGCACATAATGGTTTCCCTCTTGCATGTTTTACGTATCTACATACACAATATGAACCAGTACCAATTGGTGTACACCCGTCAAGTTGTCTTATTTATACTGCACACCCAAAATAAGGTTTATTTAATGCATTATATGACCGATTGTGCATGTCACGCAGGGCCTGGCTCTACCTAGTCAAGTGTCCAACGTAGTTCCCACTACTGCCACAGTTACTACTTCGCCTTGTTTATGATTTGCGACCTATGCAAACTCCTGTACTCCACCACCCTCCGAGCATCTCATTTGTTGTTGCTTTGGCGTGCAGTACACCGCTTGCCAGTGTAGTCATGCATCAGAATAATCTAGTGACGGCACGGAGGTAGTACACATTGTGAATAAACGTTGCGTTGTGGAACTTATACTGTACAATATAATGTACACACATGAAGATATGGTAGAAATGCTGCTGATCTATGGAGAATGTACGTTGACGGGAAATACGTTATGAGATTGCTTGTTTGTTGATAGTACTGTTAGCGAACATTATGATTATTAAGTTAATATGTCTGTTTTCTACCCTACTCTACATACCTGTACTGTACCCTGTTGTAGGTGGATGAAATGCTGTTCAGGCAGAACGACTGTACAGAAGATGATTCCCTGACAAGCCATCGCCATCGCGTTGGATGTTTGGTCGTCTCACATCTCGTCTACGTGAAAAGGGAAGCTTAAATACAAGACCTCGACATCATCCTAGAACACGCACAGATGAATGTGCTGAAGTTGCTGTGCTCGCTACAAAAGCTGTGGATCCTCAAATCAGCACACGTCAAATTGAACGTGAAGTTGGTGTGTCAGAATCAAGTGCACAGCGTATTCTTAAAGGTCATAAATTTCATCCTTACCATGTTCATTTACACCAGGATCTTCATGGAAATGACTTCCGCAATAGGGTAACATTTTGTCGGTGGGCTCAGCAAAAACTTCTGACTAATCCAAATTTTTTTGCAGATGTTCTCTTTATCGATGAGGCATCATTCTCCAACAAAGGAATTGTCAATATGAGGAATATGCATTATTGGTCCACAGACAATGCAAAATGGCTCCGTCAGGTAGAGCATTAACGTCCGTGGAAAGTTAATGTTTGGTGTGGGATTATTGGACATACCATTATCGGACCTTTCTTTATAAATGGCATCCAAAATGGCAGACAATACTCCAGATTTATACGACACAATCTTCCTGTTCTCTTGGACACTGTACCTCTGAACCGGAGAACGCTCATGTGGTATCAGCATGGCGGATGCCCTGCACATAACGCCTTATGAGCACGACGACTTCTGAACTATAAGTTCCCTGGTAGGTGGATTGGATGAGGTGGCCTAGTTAGGTGGCCTGCCCGATCTCCAGACCTTACACTGCTGGATTATTTTCTTTGGGGAGCAGTGAAGGATGATGTTTACCAACATGAACCAACAACACCAGAGGACATGAAGCAATGCATTATTGATGCTTGTACAGTCATCAAAGGGGAAACAGTAGCACAAAGTAGGGCATCCTTCATCCGCAGAGTGACCCTATGTATGCAAGCCAATGGGCATCACTTTGAGCATGAGATGTGAACGCTATGTTTAGTATGTAGTGCTGGTATCACAGTGGAAGTTTCTACAAAGGACCATTTTACCCAGTGATGTTAAGAAACATTTGTTTGCAACAATTTGTCATTTAATGCATTAGATAAACACAACATTGATAATTATGTGATAATGAAACTAATTGGTTAAACATGTTTACATTCATCTTTTATGTTCTACCTGAACTTCCAAAATCAAAACATTTTTACCTAAACAACGGTAAAACTTTTAGTGCACTTGCTCGTTTCACTAAAACCATCAACATGAATTTTACTATTACGAGTGAATGATTAACTGTCACTTGCGCTAGATCTACAGTAAAGTAGAGTTTTAACGTTGAACGGTATTACCTTTTTAGTAACGGATTAACGATAAGCAAAGTTAAGTTTGTGACTAACGTTGCAGTACACAGATATGTTACAGAACCGCATCACCTCTAGCCTATGGGATAAATACCTGCTGGAATGTATGACGTTAATGCAGGATGGCAGCAGACCATATTACTCGTTTTGGACCTCTTGATAAGTATGGAAGTGTGATTACGCATGTCAATCACATCGCGATTACAGGCAGCATGGGGTTCATGCCTGAGCCTCAGGACATGCGCTAGCAGTGCATGTCGGGTGTTTCAAGTGTCAACTTCGCGTCTTAATATCTCGGGATGTAATGGGAATCTTGCGATGCAATCAACGCCATTGTGTATGTACTTTGTCATGCTATGGATTGCTGAAGAAAAAATATAGGTGGTCCATTTAAAAAAACATAAGTTTGTGTTAAAAAACACATATGCTTTTGTTTTAGAATGTTTCCAAATATGTACATTCATGGGCCCCAGCCCTACATTGATACCAGTGAAAGTCATTTTCTGATAGCTGTTATTGTTCCAGAGATATTTTGGGTGGACAAGATAGCTGGGACACCCTGTATAACCACATGCCTTCTTACCTAAAATGCATACCAACATTAAAAGCATTTAAAATAAAGTTAAAACAGATCTTGCTTGACCACTGCTTGTATTCTTTGTCTGAGTTTATGGAACATCATAATAAGTAAATCTCACTTACCAAATTTCACTAGTTGTCAGTTCACAATATAGTTCATAATATGGATAACTGCTATTATCACATGTAGAAGCAATGTAGTACACCAGCCTACATTATTATGCGTTTTTATTATGTCAACAATGTAGTCAAAATGACTACTGTATTGTAAACTAACTAGGTTTACCACTGTCCTATATCACATGAACAAACAACGTACGAGACTGATTCATGGACCTATAAATAAATAAACTATAGGATTCCAGCACACAGCACACAAGAAAACGGAGACTTTACATTTAACACAGGTAGTAATGTGTCCACATGTACTGAATATTTCACCCAACTCATCTTGGAAACAAATGTTACACTAACAAGTACCCTCAACTGTGTGCTGATCAGATAGCACTGCTTTGTTTGGAATATTTACTACAAGTTTAATAGTTAACAAAATTTTTGCTGTAACTGTTGTATTTTTTATTTGACAGATAGCATCCACAAAAGCAGTGCCCTTTACACAAATCAGAATTGTACATTTCTAGGAAAACAGGGCATATGCTGCCTATGGATCCATGGATCATCCTCTTCATGCCAATGCTTCAAACCTCCACCACAATGAAAAACAAACTGTTTGATCACCAGTACTGGTGTAAAGATAGCCCACTTCACTTAGATCATTTGGATGCTGCTTAAAAGCAAAAGGCCACTCATCAGATGATGCTAACCTTGCCTCCAGCATGTTGTATTTAGGCCACATTGGTCCCAACATGACTTCAGCTGATCTGCATTGAGGCATTTATTTCAAAATGGAATTTGGACAAATTTCCATTTGGTGCAGGTTGTCGCAATGGCACAAGTCTACATCTATTTGTATGTCCAGGCTGGTCACATGATCTTTATCAATAACTAATGGATGCTTGCATCTCTGTCCTGAGCCTTACAATCTGCAACACATCTACTACTGAATTGTTCACATGATCATTAACGTGAAATTCTGTAGTTCATTCTGCCTACTATGAGTGATGTTGAACACTTTGCTTCTCTGCCTGCTTTAAGCTATGTTGTTGCATCATTGATTATAGTGTTTTTACTCTCAGTGTGACATAGCACACCAGGGTGAAATGTTTCCTTGCTAATCACCATTAATGGAACACCTGTGTTCCACATCCAGCCATCTAAGTTTGGAATACTACTTTGAACAGGTAGGCAATCTGCTGTTTTAAGCTATGTTGTTGCATCATTGATTATAGTGTTTTTACTCTCAGTGTGACATAGCACACCAAGGTGAAATGTTTCCTTGCTAATCACCATTAATGGAACACCTGTGTTCCACATCCAGCCATCTAGGTTTGGAATACTACTTTGAACAGGTAGGCAATCTGCTGTATGCACCCCCAATTTCTATGTTTTCTGGCAGGGATGTAGAACAAATTATGACTTCTTTATATGTAAAAGAGCCAATATGTGCCAAGCAGATGTAGGGCATTACCTATTAAAGTTTTCTGTATAGGTAGTTCTAAAGTTGTTCTGCAATTTTGTGTACTGGGCTATAACAATAGCTTAAATGTTGATTTGGTAGCCATGACATCATTTTTATTGTTATGAGTCCTATAATCAGATTACATAAATGTTATATTTTCTGCTGGATAAAGTATGAAATAGACAGAAGGGGCCATTACTGAATGAATAGATGACTGAAGAACAATCACTGAAGTATTCACATCCGTAAAAGATTTAGGTTTTCCTTATGAGATACTATTGATAGAAGATGAAATAGAGATGATCTAAGGAAGAATGATGGGTTTCCTTACAGGTTTAGTTAGTAAGCATGAAAGCATCACAGAGATGATGAACCAACTCCAGTAGCAGGTGCTTCATGAGAGACATTTTGCATCCCCGTGTCATTTATTATTAAATTTGTGAGGGCATATATTCCTAGAAGAGGCAAACAATATTTTGATTCCCCCTCTGTGCATCTCATGAAAAGATTATGAAGGTAAAATGAGAGAGATTTGAGTTCACATGGATGCTTACCAACAATCTTTCTTCTGACAAACCATGTGCAACTGTAACAGGAAAAGTAGGGAGCAACAGTGGTTCACATAAGTACCCTCCACGGCACATCATAAATTGGCTTGCAGAGTATAGAAGAGCTGTATAGTGTCAGAACAGACTTAATGAGTCTAAAAGAAGTGTACATGTCACATCCAAAAATTGTTGCATTACTCTGTGCTTTGTGTTGTACATTGTGGTGATAGACTGGTATAAGCTATTTCATTGCTGTGAAGCTATTTTCATAGAAACAAAGGAGACTTGGATAACAAACTGAATAAATAATAATTATGTTATTGCTGTGTGATGGAATGCTTCAGACCACAGGCCCCTTATAGCAAAAAAATACTCACAAAACATTTGAGAACAACTCACGAGATTTTGTCATTGGACTCTGGTTTCACTCAGGATAATGTGTACACCATTCAAAATTCCCTTTAGCTGTAGCAAAGACAGACAGAATTAGGATACTGCATCTCCATGTAAGAAAAGGAATCTCTGATTTTGGGGATCACTTCTTAGGAAAGTCAAGCACTAAGCAGGTCACACTTTATTTTCATTGGAAGTGTTTGCTTACCCTCCTAACATTTTGTTATTCAAGCAACAGTGATTTGCTTTCCTGGGCAATGATTTAAAATAGCTCAGTTAAGCAATAGGTCTCTGTTCATCATTTCTAAGTCAGCATGTGATGTATTTGTGGTGTCTCCGCCAGACACCACACTTGCTAGGTGGTAGTTTTAAATCGGCCGCGGTCCATTAGTACATGTCGGACCCGCGTGTCGCCACTGTGTGATCGCAGACCGAGCGCCACCACAAGGCAGGTCTCGAGATACGGACTAGCACTCGCCCCAGTTGTACGGACAACTTTGCTAGCGACTACATGGACGAAGCATTGCTCATTAGCCGAGCCAATAGTTGGAGTAGCCTTCAGCTAAGTCAATGGCTACGACCTAGCAAGGCGCCATTAGTAACATTGCATGTATCTAAAGATCTCCAGATGTACCAAAAGGATGGATTAAAGTTAAGTATTCCAGAAGCTATGTACTTTTCTTTATAGCATTCATTACGTATTCTGTTTCAGACCTCACGCCATCCGGCTTTAGCTTAGCGCGTGCCTTTCGGCTTCCTCTCATTGTGTCTAGGCTGTCTTGTCTAGACACAACAATTTTTTGGCGACGAGTCAACGGAAAGGGTCTTGTTCTTTCTAATTGCTTACAATTACTTGTGTCATGGCTTCGCCAGATGTACTGTCCGAATTTTATCGCTTGCAGAATCAGCAGACACAGGCGTTATTGGATGCCCTTGGACAGCTCGTCCAGGGTCAACGTGCACTGCAAAACGATGCGGCCGCCGCCGCTTCATCGCTACCGCAGCCACAACATGCAGTTGTACCACCATTCCGTAATTTTCAAGCAGACGTGGAATCCTGGACGGAGTGGTCACGCCAGTTTGGATTTCATCTCGCCGCCTACAGAATTCAAGGTAACGAGCGGCAGCCTCATTTATTGTCGTGTGTAGGGGTGCAAACGTACCGTGTGATAGTGAAATTATTTCCCCGACGCGATGTAGCAACTCTGTCCTATGAAGAAATTTTGTCTGCTTTAGATGCCTATTTCAAGGAAACAGTTAATGTAGTTGCAAAAAGGTATACTTTCTTTCGTACAAAACGTACGGCCGGTCAAACTAATAGGGAGTGGGTTGCAACATTGCAAGGCCTTACAAGGGATTGTGCTTTTGAGTGTGAATGTGGACTCCCTAATTCAGATACTATGGTACGTGATGCAATAGCACAGAACGTTTCTGATGTTCGCATACGGGAACAGATTTTGAAACTCGTCAATCCCTCCCTTCAACAAGTGATAGACATATTGGATAGACAAGACAAGCTTGACTTTGCTCAGGAATCATTTGCAACTTCGCCAGCAGTGTGTAACATTAGCCACCCCGCCGGGCGCGCTGCACGGCCCGGTAAACTGCCCTCGCGCACGTCCACACAGCTGCCGCCACGCTCTAAACCAGGTGTGCCGCGCCAGCATACAAATGCAGTGAAATCATGCCCGCGGTGTGCTACTAGTCATTCGCGTGAAAATTGCCCGTCACGCCAAGCTATTTGCTTTTTCTGTCATCAGAAAGGACATGTTCAAAGTGTTTGCCAGAAAAAGCTAAGATCAGACAATCACAACCATTCCAGGCCCTTTGCTTCACGCCGGAATCGAACCAAGAACAATCAGGCTCGTGGACCTTCACCCATGGACATTCATGTAGTTAATTCCACTTCGTCCAGTGCCACTGTCTCTAACAGTGACTGTGTTCGTCCCACAAATACTGTGCGTCGACGTCGCCGGAAATCGCGTCAAGTCGCAAGTGCTTCTGTACCAGTGTCAGTTCAAATTGCACGAGACAGTCACTCTTGTCGTCAGCCGGACAAAAAACTTTTTGTAGATTTGGACTTTAATGGCAAGGTCATACCATTCCAGCTCGATACCGGAGCTGCTGTTTCATTGATCAATCACGACACGTACAAACAACTGGGCAAACCTCTGTTGCGTGCCGCAAATGTTCAGTTAAATAGTTATTCAGGACAGCATATCCCTGTGTTAGGACAGTGCACTCTTCTTGCAACATACAAGGGACAAACAAAACTTGTGTCATTTTACATTCTTCGTTCTTCTACTGCAGTGAACTTGTTTGGTTTAGATTTATTTCAGTTGTTTAACATGTCTATAGTAAATCAGGTCCTATCAGTGAATCAGACTGTGCCTTCAGACAGTGTTTCTCGTCTGTGTGAAGAATTTGCAGACATTTTTGCACCGGGCTTAGGTTGCGCTAAAAACTATGAAGCACATTTGGAACTGAAAGTCAACGCGCAACCGAAATTTTTCAGAGCGCGCAATATTCCTCACACATTGCGTGATGAGGTCGCAAGAACATTACACGATTTAGAATCACAAGGTGTAATTGAACGTGTGCAGGCTTCTCTCTGGGCCTCACCCTTAGTAATTTTGCCAAAACCTTCCGGAAAATTGAGACTTTGTGTGGACTTCAAGGCCACTGTGAATCCACAACTAGTGACTGCAACTTTCCCTTTACCCCGCCCGGAAGATCTTTTTGATAAACTGTGCCCGGGTAAATACTTTTCGAAGTTGGACCTCGCAGATGCGTACTTGCAAATACCAGTGGACGAGGGATCCCAGCGCGTCTTGGTGGTTAACACGCATCTTGGTTTGTACCGATTCAAAAGACTACCATTCGGGTGTGCATCCGCCCCTGCATTGTTTCAGCAATATTTACAAACTGTTTGTGTGTTGTTCCCTACTGCAGCAAACTATCTGGACGATATTGTGATCTCCGGAAAGACAGCAGATGAGCATTTAGCACACCTACGAACATTATTTCAAGTGTTGCGACAAAATGGTCTTCGCTTGCGGAAGGACAAATGTGTGTTTTTTGCTCGTGACTTACCATACCTGGGACATGTCATCAATGCCCAAGGCATACATCCCAGTCCAGAGCACCTCCTTGCCATACAAGACTTGCCTTCGCCGCAGAATTTGAAGCAGCTACAAAGTGTGCTGGGAAAAATTAATTACTACCACGGGTATATCCCGCGTGCCTCTTCCATTTCAGCTCCGCTTCATCGCTTACGCCGTAAAGGTGTTCCGTTCGTCTGGACGACGGAATGCAAACGCGCCTTTCGCCAGTTGAAATCGGCGTTGCTTTCCAATACTTGCCTTATGCCATTCGATCCCCAGAAACCCCTTTTGTTAATGGTAGATGCATCGGATTTCGGGATCGGTGCTGTGCTTGTGCACAAAGATGGATCGCATGATCGCCCTATTGCCTTTGCGTCAAAATTGCTCTCGTCTGTGCAAAGACATTATTCACAGATGGAGAAAGAAGCTTTGGCTCTCGTGTTTGGTGTTACTAAGTTCCATGATTTCTTGTATGGTCGTCACTTTACCATCATCACAGACCACAAACCTTTGACGTCGCTTTTTCATCCGAACAAGCCTGTACCTCCGCGTACAGCGCAGAAATTCGTTCGCTGGTCTATTTTCCTCTCGCAGTACCGCTACGATATCTTGTATCGGTCCACTGCTAAGCACGGAAACGCCGATGCGTTGTCCCGTTTGCCTGTTGCTGAGGATAGAGCATTCGATTCTTCCAAACTTGCTTGCATGTTCATTGATTCGGAAACCGATGAAGTGGTCGAATCGTTTCCGATTGATTTTCGTCGTGTAGCTACAGCCACAGCTGCTGACCCGGTCCTTGCTACCGTTTTGCGTTTTGTTGCTACGCAATGGCCCTTGTCAAAGTCACGGATCGAGGATCCGTTGGTTCGCCGATTTTTTGCTCACAAGGAGACACTTTTTGTTCAACGTGGTGTTTTGTTGTTGCGTTCTGATAATGATCAATCCAGAGTCGTGGTCCCACGTTCGTTACAGTCCTCTGTTTTACGGCTTCTTCACCAAGGACTTTGGGGTATAGTGCAAACGAAACAACTTGCTCGTCAGCACTGTACTTGATTCGGAATCGATGCTGCGATTACGAATATGTGCTCTTCTTGCATGGCGTGTGCCGAAAATGCTTGCACATCGATTTTGCTGGTCCATTCTGGAATGCTAGATGGTTGGTTGTGGTCGATTCTTTCAGTAATTTTCCTTTTGTTGTCCGGATGTCTTCAATGACGTCCTCTGCCACCATACAAGCGTTGTCTGCTATCTTTTGCATTGAAGGTCTTCCGCAGACTATTGTTTCTGACAATGGCCCACAATTCATGTCCGCAGAATTTCAGTCTTTCTGCAAGGCCAATGGTATTCAACATCTGAAATCCGCGCCGTTTTCGCCTCAGTCAAAGGGTGCCGCTGAACGACTGGTCCGGACTTTCAAGTCACAGATGTTGAAGTTGAAAGAGTCGCATTCTCAGGAGGACGCGTTGTTGCTCTTTTTGTCTTCGTATCGCTCTCAGCCCCGAGATGGTCGCTCGCCGGCTGAGTTGCTCCACGGTCGTCCTCATCGAACCTTGATGTCTTTGCTGCATCCGCCGCATCAGGTTCCTGTGCAGCGGCAGACTTCTGCTTTTGCTCCAGGCGACGTTGTATTCTATCGCAACTATTGAGGTTCACGGCGTTGGCTCGCAGGGCGCATTCTCCGCTGCCTCGGCCACGCGATGTATTTGGTTTTGGGGGCCTCTGGTGAGGTGCGTCGGCATCTCAATCAGCTGCGCCTCTGTCGTCGCACGGGTTCTGCCGCTCCCCGTCTGCTTTCAGCGACAGTGCCGTCCGGTCAGCGCCCTGGGGACCCATCTACTGGCTCGCCTCATCCCCAGGTGTTACCGACGATCCCTTCCATTTTGCCCCATGGCGATGCACCGCCGCAGCCGCCGCCGCCACCGCCTGTCCTCCAGCTGGCGCCGCCAGCAGTGGACACTTCGCTGCAGCCGCCAAGCGCCTCCCTGGGTCACGCGCCGCCGATCGCTTCCCATGACCAGCTGTCCTCCACCATGGAACTCTTGCCCGCTTCGGACCACATGACGTCATCGCGCGTCGGATACCCCGATGCAATGGAGGTCGACCCTTCAGCCCCTCCTGTCTCTTTACGGGTGCATACACCGCATGTTGACGTGCACCCTGGACTAGGTTTTCAGGTGTTTCCTAGCTCCCCTCGGACCGAATGGCCGGGTGCGGGTGGCACAGCCACGCCTGTTGTTAGGCTCCCCACCTCATCGCATACGTCAACATGGGGTCCTCCCCACGGCGGGCGGAAGCCTTATAACACGACCGTTCTCCGATTTGCGGGGGAGGAATGTGGTGTCTCCGCCAGACACCACACTTGCTAGGTGATAGTTTTAAATCGGCCGCAGTCCATTAGTACATGTCGGACCCACGTGTCGCCACTGTGTGATCGCAGACCGAGCGCCACCACAAGGCAGGTCTCGAGATACGGACTAGCACTCGCCCCAGTTGTACGGACGACTTTGCTAGCGACTACATGGACGAAGCATTGCTCATTAGCTGAGCCAATAGTTGGAGTAGCCTTCAGCTAAGTCAATGGCTATGACCTAGCAAGGCACCATTAGTAACATTGCATGTATCTAAAGAGTCTCACTTGTATCGCCACAATCTCCAGATGTACCAAAAGGATGGATTAAAGTTAAGTATTCCAGAAGCTACGTACTTTTCTTTATAGCATTCATTACGTATCCTGTTTCAGACCTCACGCCATCCGGCTTTAGCTTAGCGCGTGCCTTTCGGCTTCCTCTCATTGTGTCTAGGCAGTCTTGTCTAGACACAACAGTATTTGACATTTTTGTCTTAAATTTAAGAATTTGTGTGTAACAAGAGTATTATTGTTATTTTCTGTATTTTTATTAGCAGTTATGTGAGGGGAAGATGTGTACATTGAAGCAGTTACAGTTCCAGAAACCACTCTGGTTGGCTACTTTCCCAGTGGCAATGATCATGTAGTGAGAAGCTTATGTTCATCAAAATTTTGTAATCAAACAGGATCTGATTGAACTTTTTTTGCAACTAGTGAAGTATGTGATACCTGAATTCTGAATAAGTTTGGTCTTGTTTTCATTTACAAAGCACATACTCCATAATTGTTGATATTTATGAACGTTTCTAATTCTTGAGCATGAATTTTGCTGAAAATGTATTTTTTGTTTATGCATCAATATGTTCACTTTATGCAAAGGTGTGCTTTGAAGGAAGTTCACAAATACTCAACAGGAAATCTTCTTTAAAGAAAAGTACACTATTTATCAGAATTTTAACAGACTATTTCAACTGCACATAAAACTTATGTCACAATTTATATTTTTATCACTATGTAATTGACATTGTAAAAAAGCAGCAAGTTTCCAATTTTAATATTTGCAAATGTTTTAACCTTTGTTATCATCTGTTATTACTAAAAATCTTCACATAAAAACATGTCCTCAAGAAATGTTCAATAAACTAAATTTGATGAATAATCTAAAAATGGAAATCATAGTGACATAGTTTTGACTCATCAAAAGTTCTAGAAGCTTTGATAGAAAACAGATTATCGTAAATTATTGTTCGCAGGTGCTGTGTCAGACTGCTTTTGACAGGGCTGAAGTTAACAACTATAAAGCTCTTTGCAGTATGTGTGGCAGATAGATGAAGAAAAGATTTCTGTGTTTTATCTGTTGAGATTTTCACATGGACATGTGAAACTATATTTGAAATTTTGTGTGGAATGATAAATAAATGACATTTTCTGACAGAATAATTGCTAATTCCAAGTTGTCCCATTTAATACATTGGAACTCAAACATGAAATTATGCAATGTTTCAATGCCACTGGGCACTGACACCATCTTAGAAAGGTAAGTGAACTTCTGTTGTACAATTATTTGAATTCACCTTTCTTGCACTTGAATGCACATTGTCTGCTAAGCAGTCAATGTTTTTATGCAATGTCACTGTGAACTATAAACAAAACTTTCTTACTGCTAAAGCAAGAGAGGGGTGTTATAAGCTTCCCATCTGCCAGACACAGTATTATGTAAATCTTAGTGCCACAGGGCTGGATTATATATAGTTTTTTATTATTAATATAAAATTGCTTTATTATTATTATTATTGGGACATACTGCAACAATTCTCTCACCTACTTTTTTAGGCTTTATAATAAAACTGTGACATAAATTGATTAGACTGTGTTAACTGCTAGAAGTAAACAGTTACAGCTATGGCAAGAATTTCTGGAGACTCTCGATCCTGCTTATGTACTGTCTATTGGTGGATTGATGCACTACTCTGTTATGGAATATAATTATGCTACTCAGACAATTACTATCAATTCACCACTGATATAACTGCTGTATTCACATTGTTTTGTCTCTGTTTCTATGTATTATGATGCTGAAATCATTATCTCTTTGCAAATTGGTAATGTCATGATGCCACATACAATGCAATGTGGATGTACCATAGTTCATAATATTTAGAGCCAGTTTTGTTTAAGCTTTGCTTTTTTGATCCAGCATCAAGAGTCACAGCACCCACCTTGCGGATAATTTTTTCATTTCTAATTCTTCAGTAAAAATGTGATATACCCTTTCAGATGACATCTGGCAAGCATGAGCAATTTCACACTCTTTCAACCTGTGATCCTCCATGACCATTTTGTGAACTTTTGCAGTGATTTCTAGAGTAGTGACACATCTTGGCTGACCACTGCATGGATCATCATCTAAGCTCTCCCAACCAAATTTAAATTCATTTGTCCGCTTGGCAATGGTTGAATATGAAGGAGCAGAGTCACCCAGTGTATTCTGGAAATAAGCATGAATGTCCTTTGCTTTTATACCTTTCTTTATGAAGTACTTAATCACTACTCAAATCTCAATTTTTTCCATCTTCGCAAATCACTACAAGGGAACAACAGAGCCATGTCACCACCACAGCCTTCTTCCAAGTGCACTGACATAGCATGTGTTTACAGGCAACAGGTCAATGAATATCATGTAAATAACTCACTGCACTAGTGCTGATCTGTTTTGATGATTCTGAGAACTTTTCAAACTCACCACAGAAACTCCAATCACTCAAAGAAAGAAAACCTGAGGACTTCCCAACAAAGTCATATCAACAGTGATGAGAATTTCATATGATATCAAAAATGGTGGACTTGATGAATTGAAAGAGGACTTGACAACTGATATTCAGGATATCAGAAAAGATAAGTATAAACTATATGTCAAATTAATATTTTTGGTGGACTCATGTCTTTGCTAGGAAAATGAATAGAGATGAGGGTGGTGACTTAGATGTGAAAGCTGTAGGACCCAGTCAAGACATATTTAAACCAAGTGAAAGTGTAGAAGCAAATCAACAGTTAAAACTGATGTTATGCAGTTGATTCTGGCAAAATTGAGTGCAGTTACTGATCAGTTAACAGAAATATGAACTGAAACAATGATAAAATGGACAGGGTACAATACCAAATAGACAAACTTAGTAATCAGGTTTCAGAACTAAAAGATTGGTTGCCAGAGGAATTAAAAAGTGTGAATGAAAAAGTTGATGTATTAGAAAATAAATTTACTGTTTTGGAAAAGGAGTTTATGATCTAATCTGTGGAAAATGAGTTTATGACCTAATCTGCACAACAAGAGAAGAATGTTGATGATGTCATAGTTGAACAGAAAGCCATAACAGAAAAAATGAAATAGAACTTAAGTAGTTTAGATAAAAAAATTTTAAATCTTGAAAATACTATGCTAACTAATGTAAATGTTTTAGACCAAAAAATTTCAGTCGGTCAGTAAAACTGTCGTCACAACAATCAGTATTCAAATAATGGTATTGCTTGGTCCAACAATCCAGTCAAAAGTTATCCATCAGACAATTTACCTTCAGTGAATTTTCTACAACACTGTAGACATAGGCATGAATGATGATCAAGCAATTAAATTTGTTAAGAGATATGTCTTGGGTAAATCTAAATGTAAGTCAGTGGGAAACATACCAAAGTTATGAAAAAAGTTTTTTTAATAAATTTTGGTCAGAAGCTGAGCAAGGGAGAATTAAAACTGAATTTCTGAATGGTCCAAATTATAGGAATAGTGATGGAACACTGAAAGAATTTTGTAAGAATCGACTTAAGAAATTAGCACACCTTGACAGGCCATTTGACGAAATGACATTAATCAATTCACCAAAAAGGCGATTACTAGAAAGGCAGCAGTGGGATTTAGTACATGTACCTGACAATTGTCTAGAACATTTTTTATGATATGTAGACAGGTTGGATAAGGTAGTAGAAAGAAACATGTACCATAGTAACCGAAATGATAGAGATCAAAATGGTAACAACTACAGAAACAGAGATAGTGGTAACTTCAGTCAGGGTCAGAATGATAACAGAGGCAGAAATTTTGAACATCAGCAGAACAGGAATAATGGGGATAACCATGGGCAACATAATAGGAAAAACAATTGTAGAGGCAACTATTCAGGAAACAGCAGTCCACCTCAATGAAGGTCCACAGTTATGGGGCAAGGAAATACAACAAGTACAGGACCCCCAAATTACACTTACATTTAGACAATTATAACAATATTAATAATGTGGTGCAGGTATCTGAAGTTGAAAAGAAGGAACATCAGATTTCTCACTTATGTTTTGATAAAAAGTTTTGGAATACTGTGTTTAATTATAGTGATGCAGGTACTAATCACAAACCAGAATGTCAGAGTAATGAGAATTTTGATGTTGTTGTTGTGATCTTCAGTCCTGAGACTGGTTAGATGCAGCTCTCCATGCTACTCCATCCTGTGCAAGCTTCTTCATCTCCCAGTGCGTACTGCAGCCTACATCCTTCTGAATCTGCTTAGTGTATTCATCTCTTGGTCTCCCTCTACAATTTTTACCCTCCACACTGCCCTCCAATATTAAATTGGTGATCCCTTGATGCCTCAGAACATGTCCTACCAACTGATCTTTTCTTCTAGTCAAGTTGTGCCACAAACTCCTCTTCTCCCCAATTCTATTCAATACCTCCTCATTAGTTATGTGAACTACCCATCTAATCTTCAGCATTCTTCTGTAGCACCACATTTCGAAAGCTTCTATTCTCTTCTTGTCCAAACTATTTATCATCCATGTTTCACTTCCATACATGGCTACACTCCATACAAATACTTTCAGAAATGACTTCCTGATACTTACATCTATACCCAATGTTAACAAATTTCTGTTCTTCAGAAATGCTTTCCTTGCCATTGCCAGTCTACATTTTATATCCTCTCTACTTTGACCATCATCAGTGATTTTGCTCCCCAAATAGCAAAACTCCTTTACTACTTTAAGTGTCTCATTTCCTAATCTAATTCCCTCAGCATCACCCGATTTTATTTGACTACATTCCATTATCCTCGTTTTGCTTTTGTTGATGTTCATCTTATATCCTCCTTTCAAGACACTGTCCATTCCATTCAACTGCTCTTCCAAGTCCATTGCTGTCTCTTACAGAATTACAATGTCATTGGCGAACCTTAAAGTTTTTATTTCTTCTCCATGGATTTTAATACCTACTCCAATTTTTTCTTTTGTTTCCTTTACTGCTTGCTCAATATACAGATTGAACAACATTGAGGAGAGGCATATCCCTGTCTCACTTTTACGTCAGTATTTTGCAGCCGTGACTTATTAAACTGATAGTTTGGTAGTTTTCACATCTGTCAATGCCTTCTTTCTTTGGTATTGGAATTACTATATTTTTCCTAAAGTATGGGGGTATTTCACCTGTCTCATACATTTTGTTCACCAGGTGGTAGAGTTTTGTCAGGACTGGCTCTCTCAAGGCTGTCAGTAGTTCTAATGGAATGTTGTCTACTCCCGGGGCCTTGTTTCGACTTATGTCTTTCAGTGCTCTATCAAACTCTTCACGCAGTATCATATCTCCCATTTCATCTTCATCTACATCATCTTCCATTTCTATGACATTGCCCTCAAGTACATCGCCCTTGTATAGACCCTCTATATATACCTTCCACCTTTCTGCTTTCCCTTCTTTGCTTAGAACTGGGTTTCCATCTGAGCTCTTGATATTCATACCAGTGGTTCTCTTATCTCCAAAGGTCTCTTTAATTTTCCTGTAGGCAGTATCTATCTTACACCTAGTGATATATGCCTCTACATCCTTACATTTGTCCTCTAGCCATGCCTACTTAGCCACTTTGCACTTCCAGTCGATCTCATTTTTGAGACGTTTGTATTCCTTTTTGCCTGCTTCATTTACTGCATTTTTATATTTTCTCCTTTCATCAGTTAAATTCAATATTTCTTCTGTCACCCAAGGATTTCTACTAGCCCTCGTCCTTTTACCTACTTGATCCTCTGCTGCCTTCACTACTTCTTCCCTCAAAGCTATCCATTCTTCTTCTACTGTATTTCTTTCCCCCATTCTTGACAATTGTTCCCTTATGATCTCCCTGAAACCCTGTACAATCTCTGGTTTAGTCAGTTTATCGAGGTCCCATCCCCTTTTTGCAGTTTCTTCAGTTTTAATCTACATTTCATAACCAATAGATTGTGGTCAGAGTCCACATCTGCCCCTGGAAATGTCTTACAATTTAAAACCTGGTTCCTAAATATCTGCCTTACCATCATATAATCTATCTGAAACCTGTCAGTATCTCCAGGCTTCTTCCATGTATACAACCTTCTTTCATGATTCTTGAACCAAGTGTTAGCTATGATTAAGTTATGCTCTGTGCAAAACTCTACCAGGCGGCTTCCTCTTTCATTTCTTAGCCCCAATCCATATTCACCTATATGTTTCCTTCTCTTCCTTTTCCTACTATCGAATTCCATTCACCCATGACTATTAAATTTTTGTCTCCCTTCACTATCTGAATAATTTCTTTTATCTCATCATACATTTCTTCAATTTCTTCGTCATCTGCAGAGCTAGTTGACATATAGACTTGTACTACTGCCGTAGGCATGGGTTTCATGTCTATCTTGGCCAAAACAATGCATTTGCTGTGCTGTTTATAATAGCTTACCCATATTCCTATTGTTTTATTCATTATTAAACCTACTCCTGCATTACCCCTGCATTATGATGTAGTATGTACTAATGATTTCTTCTCTTGGTCAGAAAACAGTGTTATTGATATATGTAAAACAGGTGATGACTGCATTGGATCTGAATTAGGTGGTATTTTTGATGTAGATATGATTGAGAGCTGTGAAATGACTGAGGATGGTAAGTCTGAGACTGGTAGCTTAATGCAAAGGAATGTTGGTAAGATTTGTGACTTTGACAGAGATGAGAATAGTGGTGTTAATAATGTTATTGTTAAAGTAATTCTGGAAGAATGTGATGATGATGATGACGAGTATCAGGTATTTATGGAGTTTAAGAATAATAAAGTTTCAGTGTTATTCATGAAGAAAGGTAATGTAAGTGATGATGTGCATGAGTGTCATGGAATACCAGTCCAGTCAAGGCAGTTTTTCATTAATATCATACAAAGTAATGATACAAACACTAAAGGTGAGTTATCTGTAAGCCTAGAGAATAAATGCGAAAATTTTTGGAAATTTGTTTGGGACCAAATTGATGATAACGTAGACAAAAGTGCATTCTGGAATAATTTAGCTATGGTTAGTCAAAATTTGTATCCAAATTGGTGGAATGAAGTGATAGAAGGCCTAAGCAGAAAGTGTAATTTTGACAGAAATGTATTTTGTGTTCCTTCTGTAATAAGTGATGTTTGTTGTGCTATGGAGCCATTACAGTGTGTTCAACCTTTACCTGACAACATGTGTAATCAAAGTAAAGCAATAGTACCAGTAAAGTTTTTACAAACCCTACAAAAACCATTAAGATGTAGCGATTTGATTAAATTGAAAGTGATCTTTTGCATGAAGTGTCTAATAAGAGAGATGTCCCTACATTAAGACTAAGATTGATCAGTGGAAAGGGAACTGTTAGATTGACACAGATAGACCAATTTGCGGTATATCTGAACAATTTAGGGACGAGATCCAATATAGTAAGAATTTTGTGGAAATTTCTATTGCATTTGTCAAGATAAGAGGAGCCACTGACAAGCAAAGCAAGTATGTGAAATGTCAAGCACTGTTAACATTTAGCATAGAGGACAAGATATATGAACACGGATGTATAATGACACCTATTCTAGAAGAAAATATTCTCTATATCTGTAGATTTATAGTACAATACCATGTAATTGTATTTTCTTTGCCCAGAATGTAGTATGTAAGAAATCTCTGCCCAAACTCTTTGTCTTTAAATATGTCTGCTTGTGTCTGTATGTGTGGATGGATATGTGCATGTGTGCGAGTGTATACCTGTCCTTTTTTCCCCCAAAGGTAAGTCTTTCCGCTCCCGGGATTGGAGTGACTCCTTGCCCTCTCCCTTGGAGCCCGCTTCCTTTCGTCTTCCCCTCTCCTTCCCTCTTTCCTGGTGGGGCGGCAGTGTGTTGCGAGGGCTTGGATTTTGTGTGTGTGTTTGTGTTTGTTTGTGTGTCTATCGGCCTGCCAGCGCTTTCGTTCGGTGAGTCGCCTCATCTTTGTTTTTATGTAGAACTTTGTTTACTTATACTCAAACTATTGTGCTTTGTGTGTTTAAGAACTTATAGACAGATTGACAGTTTCAATGGGTGCAGTGATTATTCAGTACTACACACTACTGGAAGCAGCATTATGTAATGCAAATTATGTTTATTGACTTTGAATATAATGATATTCAAGGTCCGTTGACACTGGTATCAGTTAAAGTTCACCCAAGATTGTGCACAGATTCATAAATTACCTTCGGATTTTGTCAACTGTACTTTCCAATTAATTTTTCCAATTATTCAGGTAATTATTAATCCATTTCCATTCCCACATACCTACTCATAATGCATTACAAAATAGTAACAAAGGAAAACAGCATTTGTTTATGGGATGAGAGAAAAGCCATCAGGAAAATCAAAATATGGGAAGTGTAGGATGGAATGTTACAACATCATGAAGAGGATAGCTGCTACTCATTGTATAGTGGTGATACTGAGACACAGACAGGCACAACATAAACACTGTTGACAAACAAGCTTTTGACCAGCTAGGCCTTTGTCGAAAGTACGAAAATAAACAAACACACACACACACACACACACACACACACACACACACACTCATGCAAATGCAACTCACATACAGATTACTGTAGCCTCTGGCATCTGAAGCCTGGCTGTGAGCAACAGTGCACGATGGGAAAGGCATCTGGATGGTGGGGGTAAGGAGGAGGCTGTTGTAGGGAGGGGGAGGGGTAGAAGAGTAGGTGTGGGGGTTAGTAAAGTGCTGCTTTTGGAAGCATATAGTTACAAGATGGAGAGAGGGTAAGCCTAGGTGCAACTGAGAAGTTAGATGGAAAGGGAAATGGTTGGGTGTTGGGGGTAGGGGAAAAGGAGAGAAGACAAAAGATGGAGGGCATGTTGGTGGAATAAAAAGTTGTGTAGTGCTGGAATAGGAACAGGGAAGGGGCTAAATGGGTAAGGATGACTATTGAAGGTTGAGGCCATGAGGGTTATGGGAACATAGTATATATTGCAGGGAGGTTTCCCAATTGCACAGTTCAGAAAAGCTGGTATTGGTAGGAAGGATCCAGATGGCACAGACTGTGAAGCATTCATTGAAATGAAGAATGTCATATTGGGCAGCATGCTAGTCAATGGGATGACACAGCTGTTTCTTGGTCACAGCTTGTCAGTGGCCATTCAGGCAGACAGACAGATTGTTGATTGTCATGCTACACAGAACACATTGCAGTGGTTGCAGCTTAGCTTGTAATCATTGGTTTTATAGGTATCTCTGCCTGTGAAGGGATAGGTAATGTTTCTGCATGTACGAGGTGCTATCCAAAATTTTCAGGACTGGTGCTGCCATCTGTTGAAAACCTTACCTTTGGACTAATGGTCACCATCACCCTTGAAGTAATTCCCATCCACACGTACTCACCAGTCCCAGCACTTCTACCACTGGTCAAACGTTTTCTGGGAGTCCTGTTCTTTGAGGGTGTTTATCACCGCCAGTGATGCTCCTTGAATCCTCTCTAGAGTGTCGTACTGATGGTCATTCACCTTGAGTTTCAGTTTTGGGAATAGTGCCAAGTCGCAAGGTGCCAAATCTGGCAAGTACAATGAGTGGGGTACAACTGCCATGTTGTTTATTGCCAAAAAGGTCCTGGTGAGCAAGGACGTGTGACAGGTGTGTTGTCGTGATCCTTCAGCCAGTTCCCTTGATGCCAAAGTTCTGGCCATCGTCGCCGCACATTTTCACAGAGCCATCACAAAATGTCACAGTAGTATGGGGAATTCACTGTTTGGTTGGATGGGACAAATTCTTTGTGCACAATTCCCTTGGTATCAAAGAAAATGATGATCATGCTCTTCATTTTGCTCTTCACCTGTCTCACTTTTTTGGGTTTTGGAGAGCCCGGGTTCTTCCAATGGGATGATTGTCTCTGGGTCATAACCATAAACCAGCTCTCGTCTCCGGTGATAACCATTCACAAGAAGGTTGGATCATCAGATGCGCTTTGACGAAGGTCCGTGAACACTTCAACAAGCTGTGCCATCTGATCGCCTGACACTAAACACAGAGTATTATGGAAATCACTGTGGACACGCAACACATCCTCTTAGCTGAATGCCACTCCACACACTTACCCATCAGATATGCAGCTCTCGCCACCTAGCTGTGCAAAGATCTACTACTCCTACTTTCCAGATGGCAGCACCAGTCTCGAAAATTTTGGATTCCACCTCATAGGTCTATTACAGCAATATGAGCCACAAGGAAGCGGTTGGAAGCAGATTTGTGTAGGGACGGAGGAGAATATTTTGTAAGGTCAGAGGGCAGTGGAATATGAAAGGGGTGGGAATAATAGTGAGTAGGACGCTTCTCATTTCAGGGTTTGATGAGAGGTAGTTGGAACCCAGGCAGAATATGTAATTCTGTTGCTCCAGTCCTGGGTGGTATTGAAGGTTGAGGGGAAAGCTCTCTCTGGCCAGATTGTGGGACTCTGGGATGTGCGGTGGGTGACTGGAAAGATAAGGCATGGGAGATCTGTTTTCATAGGGTTGGGGGGGGGGGGGGGGGTAACTTTGTATGTGTAGGCCTCCGTGAGATCTTCAGTATATTTTGAGATGGCTTGCTCATCAGTACAGATGCAATGGCCAGTGGTGACTAGGCTGTTTGGGTGGGACTTCATGTTATGGAATGGGTAGTAGCTGTTGAGGTGGAGGTATTCTGGTGGTTGGTGGGTTTGATATGGGCTGGGATTTTGAGGTTGTTGTAGAGCTGATGGATAGTGGTAAACTAAAGTGGAAAACTTCTGTATTGATGCTTATAAAAGGAGCAAGGATTCACATGGTGGATAAAATAACATAGAGTTACATTTTTAAAAAAATCCACAAAAATACACACAAATATGTGGCAGAAATCACATAAAGGATGAAACAGGTGAAGTAATGTGGAAAAATATGAAATCTTAGGGAGCAACCCAATAGTAAAAGGTGAAAACCAAATGAAATTGGTGTGAATATACGATGACATCAAAGACAAGAAAATAAAATGAATGTAAAGCAGGTTGCAGTTCTGTGGGTGGATAAGTGTGAAGAAGGAGGATGGCAGACGTGACTAGATTAGGTGAAGTTAGCAGGTGTGAACTGGAATAGAGAGAAGGAGTGTGGGTGGTGAAGTGCTGGTAGGATGAAACACAAGTTTATGTGTATGGAAAATAACAGGTGAAAATCCACAAGAGTTATGTACGAAGAGCAATCAGTTTGAAGGTAAAGCATTAATGATATTGATGGGAGTGATGTGTAACTTGAGATGCTTCACCAACAATCAGCGCGGTCTTCTAGCCATCTGTTGAGTGTGACTGAGATGATTGATACAGTGTGGTCCATAAGTAGGGCATGCAGTACAGCTTGTAAGGCAACAAGAGAAAAACAGGAAAGAAGAGAAAAAAGGATGGACACTGAGTGTGCTAGTGCATTTGAAAAAAGTAACAAAGGGAAACAGCACTTGATTATGGGATGGAAGGAAAGCCATCAGGAAAATCAAACTATGGAAAATCTAGGATGGAATGTAACAATATTACAAAAAGGATAGTTGATACTGTATAATGGAGATGCTGAGTTGCAGATAGGCACAACAAAAAGACTGTCAGGAAATGAGCTTTTGGCTAACAAGGCCTTTGTCAAAAGCAGACAACATACATACACTGTCGCAAATGTAACTCACTCACACATGACCATAGTTTGTGGCAGCTGAAGCCAGATGGTGAGCACCAGCATGCATGATGGAAGAGGCAACTGGGTGGTGGGGTTAAAGAGGAGGCTGTTGTGTGAAAGGGGAAGGATGGCAAGGTAGGGATGGCGGATGGTTATGTGCTGCTTGTTCAAGTGCACAGGGACGATGTAGGGAGAAGGTAGGGCAGCTATGTGCGGCCGAGAGGTTAGACAGAGAGCAGTGTGGGAAGGGCAGGTGTTACATGAAAACGAGATAAGTAGAAATACTGAGGATGCATTAATGCAACAGAGGGCGAATGTGGGAACAGCAAAGGGGCTACATGGTAAGGACAATGACTAACAAAGTTTGAGGTCAGGAGGGACACTGGAACACAGGATATATTCGAGGATGAGTTCAACACTGCACAGTTCAGAAAAGCTGGTGTTGAGGGAAGGATCCAAATGGCACATGCTCTGAAATAGTCACTGAAATGAAGAACATTGTGTTGGGCTGCATGCTCAGCAACGGGGTGGTCCAGTTGTTACTTGGTCATGATTTGTCAGTGACATTCATTCTGACAAACAGCTTGTTGTTTGTAATGCTCATGTAGAATCCAGCACATTGGTTGCAACTTACCTTGTAGGCCACATGACTGGTTTCACAGGTAGCCCTGCCTTTGATGGGATAGGTGATCTTTGTGAGTAGAGTAGGTGGTGGTTGGAGTATGTATGGGACAGGTGTTGCATCTACTTCTATTACAGGGATATGACCCATGAGGCAAGGGGTTCGGAGTTGGGGTTGTGTAAAGATGAATGAGGATACTGCGTGTTTTCAGTGGGAAGTGGAATACCACTGTAGGAGGGGTGGAAAGGATAGTGGGTAGGACAGTTCTCATTTCAGGGTTCAATGAGAGGTAGTTGAAACATTGGTGGAGACTGTAAGTCAGTTGCTACTGAGTCACAAGAGGAATCCTCCTCTGTGGTCAGACAGTGCATCTGTGGCAGGTGGTGGGTGGCTGGAGAGATAAGGCATGGGATATCTGCTTTGGACAAGGTTGGGAGTGTAATTGCAATGTGTGAAGTCCTAAGTGATTCCCTCGGTATAGTCCGAGAGGGAGTGTTCATCACTACAGATGCAATGGCCACATGTGGCTAGGCAGTATGGGAGGGACTTCTTGGTATGGAATGGGTGGCAGCTGTTGAAGAGGAGGTATTGCTGGTGGTTGGTAGGTTTGTTAAGGACAGAGGTACTTATTTAGCCATCTTCAACTTGGGGATCAACATCAAGGAATGTGACATGTTCGGTGGAGTAGGACTAGGTGAAGCACATGGAGGGGTGGGGGGAAGGCTTTGAGTTCTGGAGGAATGTGGATAGAGTGTCCTCACCCTCAATCACAATCACAATGATATCATCAATGAATCTAAACCAGTTGAGGGGTTTGGTATTCTGGGAGATTAGGAAGGGTTCCTCTACATGACCCATGAATAGGCTGGCATATGGTTGTGTCTCACAGATGCCCATAGCTATCCTATCACACTGCCCTTCAGCACTCATGATGATACCCTTGTCTCTGATGAACACTTAGTATAGAGGACAATGTACTGGGTGCTATTATTTAAGAAGTCTTCATGCCACTTGCATATCTGTGAACATATTTCATATGCTCAGACATCCATTAACAGACTGCAATGTGGCACGGTGTCAAATGCTGTCTGAAATTCTAGAAATATGGAGCCTGCCTATTGTCCTTCATAAGGGCAAACCCCCCCGTCCCCTCCCACCTCCCCGAGCCATGGACCTTTCCATTGGTGCGGAGGCTTGTGTGCCTCAGCGATACAGATAGCCATACCGCAGGTGCAACCACAATGGAGGGGTATCTGTTGAGAGGCAAGACAAATGTGTGGTTCCTGAAGAGGGGCAGCAGCTTTTTCAGTAGTTTCAGGGGAACAGTCGGGATGATTGACTGATCTGGCCTTGTAACACTAACCAAATCGGCCTTGCTGTGCTGGTACTGCGAATGGCTGAAAGCAAGGGGAAGCTACAGCCGTAATTTTTCTCCAGGGCATGCAGCTTTACTGTGTGGTTAAATGATGATAGCGTCCTCTTGGGTAAAATATTCCAGAGGTAAAATAGTCCCCCATTCGGATCTCCAGGCGGGGACTACTTAAGAGGACATCGGTATCAGGAGAAAGAAAACTGGTGTTCTACGGATCGGAGCATGGAATGTCAGATCCCTTAATCGGGCAGGTAGGTTAGAAAATTTAAAAAGGGAAATGGATAGGTTAAAGTTAGATATTGTGGGAATTAGTGAAGTTCGGTGGAAAGAGGAACAAGACTTCCGGTCAGGTGAATACAGGGTTATAAATACAAAATCAAAAAGGGGTAATGAAGGAGTAGGTTTAATAATGAATAAAAAAATAGTAATGCAGGTAAGCTACTACAAACAGCATAGTGAACACATTATTGTGGCCAAGATAGATATGAAGCCCATGCCTCCCACAGTAGTACAAGTTTATATGCCAACTAGCTCTGCAGATGATGAAGAGATTGATGAAATGTGTGATGAGATAAAAGAAATTATTCAGATAGTGAAGGGAGATGAAAATTTAATAGTCATGTGTGACTGGAATTCGATAGTAGGACTGGAATTCGATAGTAGGAATTCGATAGTGGAGCAGATTCATTTGCTACGAAGTCCTAGGCTGTAGGGAAGGGACCGTTTGATGTGGAATGGGTGGCAGCTGTCATAATGGAGGTACTGTTGCTTGTTGGTGGGTTTGATGTGGATGGACGTGTGAAGCTGGCCAGCTGCCACCCATTCCACATCAAACGGTCCCTCCCCTACAGCCTAGGTCTTCGTGGCAAATGAATCTGCACCAGTCCGGAATCCCTGAACCATTACACCAACAACCTGACAACAGCTTTCGCATCCCGCAACTACCCTCCCGATCTGGTACAGAAGCAAATAACCAGAGCCACTTCCTCATCCTCTCAAACCCAGAACCTCCCACAGAAGAAACACAAAAGTGCCCCACTTGTGACAGGATACTTTCCGGGACTGGATCAGACTCTGAATGTGGCCCTCTAGCAGGGATAGGACTTCCTCAAATCCTGCCCTGAAATGAGATCCATCCTTCATGAAATCCTCCCCACTCCACCAAGAGTGTCTTTCCGCCATCTACCTAACCTTCGTAACCTCTTAGTTCATCCCTATGAAATCCCCAAACCACCTTCCCTACCCTCTGGCTCCTACCCTTGTAACCGCCCCCGGTGTAAAACCTGTCCCATGCACCCTCCCACCACCACCTACTCCAGTCCTGTAACCCGGAAGGTGTACACGATCAAAGGCAGAGCCACGTGTGAAAGCACCCACGTGATGTACCAACTGACCTGCCTACACTGTGACGCATTCTATGTGGGAATGACCAGCAACAAACTGTCCATTCACATGAATGGACACAGGCAGACAGTGTTTGTTGGTAATGAGGATCACCCTGTGGCTAAACATGCCTTGGTGCACGGCCAGCACATCTTGGCACAGTGTTACACCGTCCGGGTTATCTGGATACTTCCCACTAACACCAACCTATCCGAACTCCAGAGATGGGAACTTGCTCTACAATATATCCTCTCTTCCCGTTATCCACCAGGCCTCAATCTCCGCTAATTTCAAGGTGCCGCCACTCATGCATCACCTGTCATTCAACAACATCTTTGCCTCTGCACTTCCGCCTCGACTGACATCTCTGCCCAAACTCTTTGCCTCTGTATATGTCTGCTTGTGTCTGTATATGTGTGGATGGATATGTGTGTGTGTGCGAGTGTATACCCGTCCTTTTTTACCCCTAAGGTAAGTCTTTCCGCTCCCGGGATTGGAATGACTCCTTACCCTCTCCCTTAAAACCCACATCCTTTCGTCTTTCCCTCTCCTTCCCTCTTTCCTGATGAGGCAACAGTTTGTTGCGAAAGCTTGAATTTTGTGTGTATGTTTGTGTTTGTTTGTGTGTCTATCGACGTGCCAGCATTTTCGTTTGGTAAGTCACATCATCTTGGTTTTTAGATATATTTTTCCCATGTGGAATGTTTCCCTCTAAAGTTCATAATCATATCAAGAAGTTCATTTACATGTAAAAAGTAGTTATAAGAAGCATCTAGCCTTAGTCAATAGTTGTACGCTCTTCTTCAGTACACACACACACACACACACACACACACACACACACACACACACAGAGTTGCAATGACCAGGGGTACCCAAAACGGAGTTGAGATGAGTCTGCCGACAACTCAAGTTCCAGTCAGATACAATATTGCAAGCAAACAGAGTCAGAAATAGCTTTGAATGATCAAATAATCAAGTAGCCTAAGGAACAAAATCAGTGTATGAAAGTAGACATTTATACATCTTGTTGTATTGTCCATACCAGTAAATGTCTTCCAAACTATTTGCTAATTGTCCATACAAATTAACCTACATACATAAAGGCCTAAAAGATTCATTCACAACTGATAAACAAAAACATTCTGATTTAAAGTTTTATAATGTTTTGGGAAGCCAATCCACCTACTTGAAAAAACATGCATTTATGTAGAATAACACTGTCTTTGGCAATCTTGGCTAACAATTTACAAATCTCAGTCACAACACTGATGTAGTTGGCAGATGCTTGAATACATTACCCGGCACCTGTGATCTCTTGTAAGTTGACTGGTCCAGCAGAGTACAGTCATACAGCAGTGTGGGGAGTGGATCCACCTACATCTTTAAGTTCCCTCCATAGAGTTCTCATCAAATGCTCCAACATGCTGTCTAGCATTTACATCAAATCCTGAAACATTGTTTTGTGTACTAAATATTCTGGTCAGTACCTTTTTCGCATCACACTGCATATGTTCTCCCTACTGATATTGCATAAACAATAATGTAAGATTTATGTCACATAGGATTCAAAACTGTTCACATATCCAACATTAATGAACAGAGTCAAATGCAATGGAAAAATGAACTAACAAGGTGATACAATCAGATATGCTAAGATACTATGGTCACATAGAAGAAGGTGTAATTAGATGAATGACAAACACTAACTTCACTTTACAAAGGTTTAATCAGTACTTGCACATATAAGAGTGCGGAGTGAACTGCCTCCGGCCAGAACACTTACAGTATATATACAGCTAGAGAACATTCCAATACAATGATTCTTGACATTTGTGGATACTTTTAGAATGTACTTGAACTGAATATAGAAATTAAAATTGTACAGTCTAGGTGAGTTCTGAACCCATGACCCTTCATGCAACCATGGTGCTACTCAGCTCCTTCTGCAACATTGCTCCCTCCTTAAGAGAACAGCATCTCGGTGTTACATCCTCCTAGTCCGGAAACGAGTCATCGGTCCTGCATACTCCAACTCCTGATGATGGATTCTCGACCTGGTGGTGATCTTCTTAGAGCTTCCTTTGTCTCCATGCTCTTCATCACCTTTCTGCTTGTTGCCTGTTGCTGGAGCTTCAAATTTACCCTGGGTTGCAGGACCCTTACAGGGCTTCATTCAAAGGACATGGACCGTATCTCTGATCTTTCTTCATCTTGTGTTGGGGTCAAAATCTTCAGCTTCATAAGAAACATCAGACAACTGTCTTACAACCTTATAAGGTCCAAAGTAGCACCTGAAGAGCTTCTCAGAGAAACCAACCTTCCAAGCAGGAGTGAAGATCCAGACGAGGTCACCAGGCTAGTAGACAACAGGGCGGTGGCTCGCATCATACCTTCAGCAATCTTGAGCCTGCAGCGTGCAAAGTTGAGCTATCTGCTGCACTTCCTCAGCTATAGTTAACAACTGGCCAATGTAGTCATCATCCATGTCATCAGGATGTAACAGAAACACAGTGTCCATCATCGTAGTCACCTCACGCCCACACACCAGGAAAAATGGCATAAATCCTGTGGTGTCTTGTTTGGCAGTGTTGTAGGCAAACATCACGAAAGGTAGCACCTCATCCCACCTGCTCTGCTCAACATTGACGAACATTGATAGCATGTTGGTCAAGGTCTTATTAAGGCATTCAGTAAGACCGTTAGTTTGCAGATGGTAGGCAGTCATCATGTGATGAGTAACGTTGCACCGATGGTATACCTCTGTCACAAGGTTCAATTGAAAAACTTTCCCTCAATCCATAATTAATGACCCTGGGGCACCGTGTTTTAGTACAATGTCTTTCACAATGAATTTGGCTACCTTGGAAGCATCAGCTGTTTTCATGGCTTTTTTAATAGCATAGTGTGTCAGTGCAAAAAATTATCCATCTATTGCCACCATCAGACATTGGAAACTGTCTGAAGAGGTCAATCCCAACATGCTGGAAAGGCATTTTAGCTGATGGAAATGGTAAGAGTTGACCAGGTGGCTTCTGAGGAACTGCCTTTCTCCTCTGGCACTCTCAACAGTGCGACATATAGTGATGGACATTCCTAAATAAACCTGGCCAGAAAAATCCCTTGCGGATTCTATCATATGTCTTAATAAATCCCAAATGTCTGGCCTCAGGTGTGTCATGGAATTTCTGTAGAACATCTAAGCATGTGTGTTTAGGAATCACTGGTAGCCACCTCTTTCCAAGAGGATCAAAGTTTTTCTTGCAAAGTAATCTATTAACTACCTTAAATTGTCCTTTCACATCATCTGACTGATTTAAGGCAAGCATAATTTGAGATATCTTGGCGTCCTTCTTCTGCTCAGCAGAGAGATCCTGGAGTGCAGCAAGACAGTCACTATCTTCATCAAAGTCTTGATGGTCTTGCCCAGGGTTTCTTGAGAGCCAGTCAGCATCTTGGTGTTTTTGTCCACTTTTGTACACTATGGTAATGTCATACTCTTGAAGACGTAGTATCCACCTGGCAAGTCCTCCTGTTGGATCCTTAAGACCTGTAAACCAACAACTGTGAATGGCCTTCCATAAATATACTGTTGAAACTTGCACATGGCCCAGATCACAGCAAGTCATTCTCTTTCTGTAGTTGAGTAGTTTCTCTTGGCTTTTGTAAGTGTTCTAGAAGCATTCCTTTTCCATCCGAAATTTGCACCAGAACAGCACTCCCATATTCGCTGGCAGTTGTGTGTAGTTCTATAGGTGCTCTCTCGTCATAGAGACTAAGTACAGGGTTAGTCGTCAGAGCTTTTCACAGCAGATCAAAAGAATCTTATTGAGCACCACCCTCATATACTTCGATTTGCCAGTATCCTCCACATGTCCATGGCTGAGAAAACTTAGCCCCCTTCAGACAATCCATTGTATCATCAATTCGTGGAAGAGGGTAAATATCATTTTAGTCATCTTATTAAGCTTGATGTAATCAACACAAAAGTGCCAACTGCCATCCTTCTTCCTGACAAGGACAACTGGTGATGATGATGCGCTCTGTGAAGCCTGAATGATGTCATTCTTCATCATTTTCTCTACCTCATTATGAATTATTCAATGTTCTGTTGCTGACACATGGTATGCTCTCTGGCTTATTGATTGATGGTCTCCAGTGCTAATCCAGTGCATCACCATTGATTTGTCTAAATTGCTCTTCACCTGTGGATTGAAGCATTCAGAGAACTCTTGAAGAATGACAAGTAGCTTCTTCTGTTGTTCCTTAGTGAGATCTGGAGACAGTCGAGCTAGAAGATCTTGTCTCAAAGTGGTAGCGCTAATTTTAGCCACAGACTCGTCATGGGAGGTTTCTATGATGCTCAGCTGTTCGTCAATTAATGGCTCACTGTTTGCTATGCACATGGATCTTGGAAGGATCTGCAGTTCTTGGTGACAGTTAACTATCCACGATTCACTGAATCAATTCTTAAATGAGACGACAGACGCTGGAATGACCAAGTTATTCTTCAGTGGTATGCTTATCTTACATTCCACTACAAGATCCATGGGTTGATGCATGGCATGACACATGTCAGTTACCATTCTAGCACTGAGTGCAGGAGTGATCACTTCATCCAGCACACATTGTCTCCACACACTCAGATGCGCATCTTCATGTCCACAGTATCTCATCTCATCTAGCATAATCTTCGAGCGAACATAATTTATAATTACCTGAGAAGCTTTCAAAAAGTCCCATCCAAGAATGACATCATGACTACACTCTTGTAAGACAGTGAATTCTAAGGGCTGTGTATGGCCACTTATACCTACACGAATGGTACATCTTCATGTACATTTTACGTATTTCCCATTATCCACCTTCAGTACGTATTTCCCATTATCCACCTTCAGCAGAGTTTTTTTGCTGTCGACGAATATCATTTTCTTGAACTGGTGATGGTACTTCTATGAAATGACTGAATGTGATGCTCCAGAGTCCACAGGAGCTTGGTCTGGTCGGCCAGCCATGAGGATATCCTATCATTTTTGTAGCGATTGGTGGCAGAGGATTTTGCTCTTTGGTGGCCTCACCTCTAAGGGAGGTCGCACCCATGTGTTTTGCAGGTTGTGGCGGCTAGGTGATTGGCTGGAGCTTCCAAACAGTGATGGAGGCCTTGATCGACATGTTGGGGAGCTCCTCTCCAGTGGCTAGCATGCGGCGATGGTGACCTACGTTATCCTGCACCCGCATCTTCTTGTTCATCTTCGTCATCCCAGAGTTGGCGTCAGCTAAGATCGATCTGCTGTCTTCTGTTGTGGGTGTCATCAAATATCTGCTGTCTTTCTCGACAATAGCGCACCACATGTTCCGGTCGTCAGCAGTGGAAACGTACTGGTTGGTTATCCTGGGTCTCCCAGACATCGGTCTTCCTTCGTGCCCAAACAGGTTCCTTGTGCGGCATTTTACAAATGTAACTCTGCCTGGGTCTTGACTTTTTCACCATTTTAAAGGGAAATGAAGGACGAGAGATTGGGTTCAATGTCTGTTCCACTTCCTCTCTTATGACCTCTTGAAGCATCTCATTTTTTTGCTCATCATGCAATCCAAGTGCCTTCTTAACTTCCTCTCTCACTACCTGATGAAGAACACTTATGAAATCAGTTGCTTCCTCCAACACAGACATTGATACGATGTTTGGAAGCCATTCAAACTTCTTGCTTGTAATTCTTTTTTGATGCATTGTCTCGATATATTACCACCATTTTATGAAGTGTCTGCTGTCGAAACCTCCTTCAGGAGTAGGGCTTGATACACGTCCTCATCGCCGGCCGAAGTGGCCGTGCAGTTAAAGGCGCTGCAGTCTGGAACCACAACACCGCTACGGTCGCAGGTTCAAATCCTGCCTCGGGCATGGATGTTTGTGATGTCCTTAGGTTAGTTAGGTTTAACTAGTTCTAAGTTCTAGGGGACTAATGACCTCAGTAGTTGAGTCCCATAGTGCTCAGAGCCATTTGAACACGTCCTCATCAACACCCTTCATGAGATGTGCAACCTTATCTTCCTCCTTCATTCTAGGATCCACTATTTTACACAGCTCCAAGACGTCTTGAATGCAGGATGCTGTAGTTTCTCCTGGACACTGTGCCCTGCACTTTAATTTATCTTCAGCCTTGCATTTCTGTCGTTGTGTATTGCTGAAATACTTGCACAGTTGCGCCTATAATACTTCCCATCTTGTGAACTTCTCCTCATTGTCCTCATACCGTTGCTTGGCAGTAATCTCCAAGTAGAAAAATACATTAGCCAAACACATGATGTCATCCAATTTGTTAAATTTGGCTATATGCACATATAACTTCAGCCACTTGTTTGGTTCTTAGCCATCATCACCAGAGAACCTGAAAGGATGCCTCATATGGTGGACACAGTTGCTGTCATTGTAACATCCTCTTCTTCTTCTGTCTCCAATAGATTGTGATCTGTTGAATATGGCTTGAACTCAGGTTTCTCGCCAAGTAAACGGTGGCTCTGTTGTGGCCTGATGGGAGCCACAGTGTCGTTGATATTTTGCACTATCACAAGTTCCAATACCCAGCATCTCCACCAGAATAATGTCACATAGAAGAAGGTGTAATTAGATGAATGATAAACACTAACTTCACTTAACGAAGGTTTATTCAGCACTTGCACACACAAGAGCGTGGAGCGAACTGCCTCCAGCCCGAACACCTACAGTATATATACAGCTACAGAACATTCCAGTACAATGATTCTTAACATTTGTGGATACTTCTTAGAATGTACTCAAACTGAATAAAGAAATTACAATTGTTCTGTCTAGGTGAATTTTGAACTCACAACCATTCATGCAACCATGGTGCTACTCGGCTTCTTCTGTGACACTATTATTAATTTTTACAATACAAATTATGAACATTGCCTCATTCCAAAACTGTAAAAGATCTACTCATTTAGTCTCATGGCATATATGTATCAAATTCTAGAGCACAAGTCTATTACAAAACATAATTATATAGTGTATCATAGATTTAAACTCAGTAAATAGCTAAGACAAAACTTTAAAAATTACGTCATCTTACATACTGATTTCATGACAAACTCACAACCCTTCATGCAACTACAGTGCTACTCGGCTTCTTCTGTGACACTATTCCTAGTTTTTACAGTACAAATTATGAACATAAATTCATGACAAACAAAACACAATTATATAGTCTTCTAGACTACGGATCATTAAGCATCTATGTTCAAAAGTCTTGTCTTCTATATTAAAAATTAACAGTACTAGAAATCATACATACTTCCTTTGCTTACCAGTATTTCCTCTTATCTTTCCATCAAATTCTTACTATACCTAATCTTGTCACTAAACTGTTCAGATGTACCACAAATTGGGGTACCTGTACCAATCAAAAAGTTCCACTCTCACTGATCAATCTCAATCTTAATGTAAGGACACCCAAAATCTGATCATCTTCTCTGTTATTAGACACTTCATGTAAAAGATCACTTTCTATTTCATCAAATGCTACATCCACACTGTCTTTACATGGTTTTATCAACCATACTGGTATCATGGCATTACTTGGTTACTAATGTTGTCAGGTGATGATTGAACACAATGAATGGATTCCATAGCTCAACTAACATCCCTTATTACAGAAGAAACACAAAATATATTATTGTCAAAATTAAACTTACTACTTAGATGTTCTTTCATTTCATTCCACCAATTTGGATACAAAATTTGACAAACCACAGATAACTTATTCCAGAATGCACATTTATCTATGTTATCATCAATCTGGTCTCAAACAAACTTCAAAAAGTTTTCACCTTTGTTCTCTAGGCTTACAGGTAACTCAACTTTACTCTTTGGATCATTACTCTGCATGACATTAATGAAAAACTACTTTAAATGGACTGGTATTCCATGACTCTCAGTTACATTATCACATACAGCACTTACCCTATCTGTATTGTCAACACCGTGCGCAAATAACTCTGAAACTTCATTATTCTTAAATTCCATGAATACCTAACACTCATCATCATCATCATATTCTTCCAAAATTACTTCATCAACAACATCATTAACAACAGAAGTCTCACCTCCATCAAAGTCACTTACCTCACCTATATTTATCTGCAATAAGCTACCACTCTCAGACTTAAAAACCTCAGTTGTTTCACAGCTCTCATTCACATCTACATAAAAAATACCACCTAATTCAGATCCAATACAGTCATCACCTGATTTACATACATCAATAACAAGGTTTTCTGACCAAGAGAAGAAATCATTAGTACACACTACATCAAAATTCTCATTACTCTCACATTCTGGTTTGTGATTAGTACCTGCATCATCATAATTAAACATAGCGCAAAACTTTTGATCAAAATATTAATGAGAAATTTGATATTCTTTCTGTTCACCTTCAGATACCTGTGCCACATTATTAACACAATTATTATTGTCCAATTGCAAGTGTAAATTAGGGGTCCTGTGCTGGTTGTGTTTCCTTGCCCAAAATCAGTGAACATTCATTGAGGCAGATTGCCATTTCCCAAGTAGTTACCTCTATGATCATTATTTCTATTAAATTGTCCTTGGTTATCCCCATTATTTATATCCTGCTGATGTTAAAAAATTTCTCTCTCTATTAACATTTTGATTGTGATAAAAGTTACCATTATCTCTGTTTCTGTAGTTATTCCGATTGCAGTTTCTATCATTCCGATTGTTATGGTAAATACTTCTTTTTACTGCTCTATTCAGCCTGTCAACATATCATAAAAATTGTTCATGACAACTATCAGGTCTGTGAACTAGATCCTACTGCAACCTTTCTGATAATCTCCATTTAAGTACATCAATCAAGGTCATTTTGTCAAATAGTTGGTCAAGGTGTATTAATTTTTTAAGTTGGTTCTTACAAAATTATTTAAAAATTCCATCCCCATAATTAGCACAAATCAAAATTCTCTTTTAATTCTCCCCCCGTTCAGCTTCTGGCAAAATTTATTTTAAAAAAATTTTGAAATTTGATATGTTTCCCACAGACTTAAATTTAAATGTACCCAAGACAGAGCTTTGCCTTCAAGCCATCTTTTAACAAATTTAATTTTCAGATTGTCATTCATGTCCGACACAATACTATACCTACAGTGGTGCAGAAAATCCACTGGATGTAAATTGTGTGATGGAAAACTTTTGATTGGAGTGTTTGACCATGCAATACCATTGTTTGAATTCATTTTTTTGTAAATTCAATTTTCCTGAACTGCTCAAATGTTCTCATCTAAATGATTTACATTAATTCGCATATTGTTTTCAACATTTAAAAACTTTCAATCTAAACAGCTAAAGTTTGGTTCCACTTTTTCTGCTATGGCCTTCTGTTCAACTCTGAAGTCATTAACATTCTTCAACTGCCTTACAGAGTCAACAATTAACTCATTTTCCAAAACAGTAAATTTATTTCCTAAGACATCAACTTTTTCATTCACACTTTTTAACCCCTCTGACAACCCATTTCTTAGCTCTGAAACCTGATTGTTAAGCTGATTCATTTGGTATTGCACTCTATCCATTTTACTAAAGTTATCTGTCTTCATTTCCTCTAGTTTTGCCAAAATTAACTGCAAAATATCAATTTTTACTGTTTCTTTACTGGCTACATTTTCACTCAGCTCAAATAAAGTCATGACTGGATCCCATAGCTTTCACTTCCACATCACACCTGCCCTTGTCTCTATTCATTTTGTTAACAAGTACGAGTCCACAAACAAATTAATTTCACAAGTAGTTTGTACTCCTTTTTGATGTCGTTCGTCATAGTTGTAAAGTCCTCTTTCATTCAGTCTGGTCGTCATTGTTGTGGTACCTCAATACTGTTAATACGACTTTGTTGGGCAGTCCTCAGTCTTCTTTCTTTAAGTGATCACAAATTCATTTATATATAAATTGCAAATAGCACAAATCAGTCTTGCTTCTTCTGCAACAGACAAAACTTGATTATAATCATTTGATTCCAGATGATGCCACAACTTGTAATCTACCTCTCCCTCACTTGTTGAGTGTCACTGATTTCATAATAAACTCTTTTAATAAGCTTTGAGAGGAGTAAGATTTACAATAAAAAATTTTATTTATCTTTTTCATGTCTAAGAGCTGATCCTTGAAGCTGAAATTTTTGGCTTTGTAGGTTCTCTTGGTTCCAATTGACATGACAACTTTTGAAAGAATTGCCCGATAAGTAATTTCTGTTTCTGTAATTCTTATTCTTTCAGTTTTTTCTGTATCACACTGTCTTTACAATTTCCACTTCAAAATCGAAAATTACATTGTTATTGCCTAACATAAAAACATATCCAATCACATCGGAGGCATGCCCATTACTACTCTCTTCTGCAGTACTAACAATACTCCAAAGAATTTACAAATTTTCTTGACAAATGACTTTCTATTAATCTATACCATAATTTTATGAATGAATCCAGAAATAAACATAATACATATAATCCGACTGCACAATTAATAATAGGAATTTTAAATGTGCCAGATATTTCATAATTTCAAATGTTTCTAAGAGAAAAGTAATGTTAACTGTACATACAGAGTTAGTAACATATTGATTTTAACAACAAAAATAAAGTTATTTCTCTTCATACATTTTAGCCTGAAATATGATACATTGTGTACAAAATCATATGCAATTCTTTTAGAAAACGGATGAGATAATATAAACCTGTTTAAAAATTCATAAATATTTTTCTTGGTATTGCCTACTTCTGTTTAGGAAAAGAAATGCTAGTGGAGGATGTCCCTTTACACACTTCAACAAGCAGCACTTAGCAGTACCCCACAGCTACCCTCCCATCCCTCCTCTTCCACACAACAGCCTCCACCTCAACCCCACCACCCAGTTGCCCCTTCCATCATGCACTGTTGCTCGCCATCTGGCTTCAGCTGCCACAAACTGTGGTCATGTGTGTGTGAGTTACATTTGTGAGAGTGTATGTTTGTTGTCTATTTTCAACAAACGCCTTATTGGCCGGAAGCTCATTTCCCGACAGTCTTTTTGTTGTGCCTATCTGCAACTCAGCATCTCCATTATACAGTGAGTGTCCACTATCCTTTTCATAATGTTGTTACACTCCATCCTAGATTTTCCATAGTTTGATTTTCCTGATGGCTTTTCTTTCATCCCATAATCAAGTGCTGTTTTACTTTGTTGCTACTTTCAATCCACTACCACACTCAGTAACCATCTTTCTTTCTCTTCTTTCCTGTGTTTCTCCTGTCGCAAACTGTACTGCATGCCCTACTTATGGACCATACTGTATCAAGCATCTCAGTCATGCTCAACAGATGGCTAGAAGACCACACTGATTGTTGGTGAAGCATCTCAAGTTACACATCACTCCCATCAATATCATTTATCTTTTACCTTCAGGCTGGTCACTCTTCCTACATAACTCTTGTGTATTTTCACTTGTTATTTTCTGTACACTTCGTGTACCACACAAACTTTTATTTCATCCTACCAGCACTTCCCCACCCACACTCCTTCTCCTCTCTATTCCAGTTCACATCTGCTAACTTCACCTAATCTAGTCCCATCTGCCATTCTCCTTCTTCACACTTATCCACCCACAGCCCTGAAACCCCCTTTACATTCATTTTACTATCTTGTCTTCGATCTCATTGTATATTCACACCAGTTTCAGTTGGTTTTCACCTTTCACTATTGGGCTGCTCCCTAAGATTTCATATTTTTTCTCATTACTTCACCTGTCCTGTACTTCTCGTGATTTTTCCCACATGTTTGGGTGCATTTTTGTGGATATTTTTGAATGTAATTCTATGTTATTTTATCCACCATGTGAATCCTTGCTCCTTTTATAAGCATCAATACAGTAAATTTTCCCACTTTAGTCTACCACTATCCATCAGTTCTACAACAACCTCAAAATCCCAGCCCATGTCAAACCTACTAACCATCAGAATACCTCTACCTTGACAGCTACCACCCATTCCATACCATGAAGTCCCACCCATACAGCTTAGTCACCAGTGGCCATTGCATCTGTAGTGGTGAGTAGGCCATCTCAAAATATACTGAAGATCCCACTGAGGCCTGCACATACTGTAGTTACCCCCCACCCTTGTATGAAAACAGATCTCCCATGCCTTATCTTTCCAGTCACTCACTACCTCCCAGAGTCCTACAATCTGGCCAAAGAGAGCATTCCCCTCAACACTTAGTAATACCCAGGACTGGAGCAACTGAATTACATTCTCTGCCAGGGTTTCAACTACCTCTCATCAAACCCTGAAATGAGAAGTGTCCTACTTACTATTATTCCCACCCCTCTCATATTCCACTGACCACTGAACTTACAAAATATTCTCCTCCATTCCTACATAAATCTGCAACCAACCCCTTCCTTGTGGGTCATATTGCAGTAATACACCTACATGCACAAACATCACTAGCCCATCACAGGTAGAGGTACCTGTAAAACGAGTGATCTACAAGCTAAGCTGCAACCACTGTACTGCATTCTATGTTACATAACAAACAACAAGCTGTCTGTCTGCATGAGTAGCCACCGACAAGCTGTGGCCAAGAAACAGCTGCATCATCCCATTGCTGATCATGCTGCCCAATATGACATTCTTCATTTCAATGACTGCTTCACAGCCTGTGCCATCTGGACCCTTCCTACCAATACCAGCTTTTCTGAACTGTGCAGTTGAGAACTGTCCCTGCAATATATAGTACGTTCCCATAACCCACATGGCCTCAACCTTCATTAGTCATCCTCACCCATCTAGCCCCTTCCCTGTTCCCATTCCAGCACTACACAGCTCTTTATTCCACCAACACACCCTACATCATTTGTCTTCTCTCATTTACCCTTAACCCACACTCCCAACCATACCCTTCCATGTAACATCGGCTGCACCTAGCCCTATCCTCTCTCCATCTTGTAACTATATGCTCCCAAAAGAGCACTTTACTAACACCCACACCTACACCTACACTTCTACCCCTCCCCCTCCCCACAAAAGCCTCCTCCTTACCCCCACCACCCGGATGCCTTTTCTATGATGCACTGTTGCCCACAGCCTGGCTTCAGATGCCAGAGGTTGTGGTGATGAGTTGCATTTGCTTGTGTGTGTTTGCTTGTTTGTTTGTTTGTGTGTGTGTGTGTGTGTGTGTGTGTGTGTGTGTGTGTGTGTGTGTGTGTGTGTTTGTTTGTTTGTTTATTTTCGTATTTTCAACAAAGGCCTAGCTGGCCAAAAGCTTGTTTGCCAACAGTCTTTTTGTTGTGCCTGTCTGTGACTCAGCATCACCACTGTACAATGAGTAGCAGCTATCCTCTTCATGATGTTGTAACATTCCATCCTACACTTCCCATATTTTGATTTTCCTGATGGCTTTTCTCTCATCCCATAAACAAATGCTGTTTTCCTTTGTTACTGTTTCATAATGCTTTATGAATAGGTACATGGGAATGGAAATGGATTCATAATTATCTTCTGGTAAACCTTGCGGGATGTAAGGTCGTGGTCCATGAAACTCTTCAGCTCCTAACGTTTCGTCCAGTGCTTCGCTGGACATCTTCAGAGGGGTGTTTCTCCTCCGGTGAGTCTTGCCGACAGTCGGCAAGACTCACCGGAGGAGAAACACCCCTCTGAAGATGTCCAGCGAAGCACTGGATGAAACGTTAGGAGCTGAAGAGTTTCATGGACCACGACCTTACATCCCGCAAGGTTTACCAGAAGATATGTCATCCGGTCGTGAAAGCCTTCATACTAGGATTAATAATTACTTGAATAATTGGAAAAATTGATTGGAAAGTACAGTTGACAAAATCTGAAGGTAATTTATGAATCTGTGCACAATCTTGGGTGAACATTAACTGACTTCAGAATCAACAGACACTGAATATCATTACATTCAAAGTCAATAAACATAATTTCCATTATGTAATGCTGCTTCCAGTAGTGTGTAGTGCTGAATAATCACTGCACCCATTGAAATTGTCAATCTGTCTATAAGTTCTTAAACACGCAAAGCACAATATTTTGAGTATAAGTAAACAAAGTTCAATAGGAGCCTATCAAGTCTGAGTCATTACTTTCACATTAATTCCATTGTTTTTAGTCTTGAGTGTAACAGTGTCAATGTAGGAACGCTTCTCCAGATACAGTGTTCATTATTCTTGTCTGCACTGAACCTCTTGATGCAGACTCTCGGCAGTGAATGAAATGATGAATAGCTGGGAGCTGAACTTAGAACTGTGCAAATAAATATTCCTTTTCAAATAAATTTTTATAATACTATTAAAGAACAATTAAAATACACATTTATAACAATGCTGGTATGATGGACGACAGCATACGTCTCTATACTACCACTTCCTGAAACAAAAGGGTGAAGATACATGAATCAATAAATTGAAGAGTGTATTTCTTAGTTAGTTTCATACAGATATTTACCTATGTATCAAAACATTATCCTTGCCACAAAAGGACTCGTTAATTTACTTTTGATGATGTCTTTGGTTTATAACTCAGTTAGTTTACATATAACTTACATGTAAGAAAAGAAAGAAAAATAATATGATTCAATACAATTACCATCCTCAGTTTCCATCCTTCTTTCTCTTCTTTCCTGTGTTTCTCTCCTCCCTTTACAAACTGTACTGCATGCTCTACTTATGGGCCATACTGAATCAATCTTCTCAGTCATGCACACTAGACGGCTGGAAGACCACGCTGATTGTTGGTGCAGTTCTGCATTTTTCAGCTCAATCAGTTTGTTGAGATAGTTGCATCTCAGCTGGTGGAGGCCCATTTTTTAAATTGTTGGGGTTCACTGTATTATTGTGGCCACAAAACTTGATACAACTTTTGGCATAAACTTTCAACTTTTATAAGTCTGAAAATATTTTCTTTATCAGCAATCCTAATTATATACATCCCACACCACTCTGACTTCTTCACCATCAGCAGTTCCATTTTAGTTCAGAGTGACTCACCAGTAGCATCTGCAAATTTCTTTAGAAACCATATAGCATTTCTAAGGAACATGAGAACAAGTATAAAACATACTGTCCATAAATAGTTAAAATAGTTAAAAGATAGCATCTGCTTATACAATGGTATTACTGAATTAGGAATACATAGTTGCTGACTGTTCCACAAAATTTCAGATATGTGAAATAAAGTGATCTTCTACTTTTTGGTCCTGTTACTTGTCTTCGCCAACAGATGGTTGCATTTGTATATGTCCAAAGTTTGATTATAGTTTGATGCTTGGTTTAATACACAACAGATCCACAAATTAATTATTTTCCATATGTACAATGATATATGTCCAAAGTTCAGTTAAAGTTTGATGCTTGGTTTAATACACAACAGCTCCACAAATTAACTATTTTCCATATGTACAATGATTGTAAAGTATCGCAATCTTAATTTGATGTCTAAAAAGTTTGCAAAAGCATGTCGGTAATGCAAAAAACGTACGTGTTTAAGTCACATATCATAAAGTTATGACCCCCCCCCCCCCCAATATAAACACACACACGTCTGTCAAACTGGTACTTACAACATGATTGGGAACTATGAAGTATGAAACTGTCAACAGGCTGCATCTAGGGACTACATTTTTATACTACTATCCTCACCTACAAATCCCGTGGCCCCCAGTCCTCACCTCACCAACATTGCCTGGATCTTGGGCTCCCCTAAATACTAGTGCCTTGAAGTGCTGGAAAGACATGCAATCCACTTCATCTTCCTCATCCACCTTCCATCCCCAGCTTGCATCCTCTACCAACTCATTCACTTCTCATAAATCACTCACAAAACCCTGTCCCAATGCTCAGTATACCACCCTAAAATTAAAACTCTGTTTCAACAGGCCTTGGAAGGCCCAATAGTACCAACCAACCACTGTGTCATCCACAATCAGAAAACACTGGATGTGGAATGCAGGAGCATTTGGTCAACACATCACTCTCCTGGACATTTTCAGCTTTTGTGACTACACAATATCCCACTGACTGATCACCAGTCCACGTACCATGCTTTGCCACTGCATCTATATTCCACCTTCATGCCTTGTCCATCCTCTCCCACCACTTAATCCCCCTCCCCAGCAAATGAAATCTGTTTCCAAATCTAGTCATGATGCTCCACCTCAGATCATCCTTTCCTCCCCTTCCTCAACCTTCTTAACTCTTAGCCGCTACCTACAGTTCCACAAGGCATCATAGTCATACTCATATTTCAGCTCTGTCAAAAACCACGATCATTTTTGTGATAACCATCAGCGATTATATTTTAACTGTAATATAAATTCATCTATAAAATTTTAAATAATCATAAACATAGTCCACCAATATGTTTTTAAAGCAGTCTTCATTTAGTGTCATCCATTTTGTAATAAAAATCATAGCTATTGCCCACCAGTGTTTTTATAAAAAAAACATCACTTATTATCATTTGCTTTTATGTATTCCAATTATTTCTGTTGCATAACCTTTGGTGCTGTCAACCCACCCCCTTTCTGAGGAACTGAAATAACAACAAAGAAAAAAATCTAAAGTATATGCACTAATGTTATTTTAAAACTTATATGAAAATCTGTGGCTAAAAAAATAATGTGCTAAGCAGATAAGTAAACTTCCTATGGAATATGAGAACATGTATAAAACATATTCTCAATAAATAGTTAAAAACCAACATATGTTTATGCAAGACAGTTAACTAACTAGTAATAAATAGTGGCTGAACATGAATTTTACTTTAAATAATATTCCAGAAAACTTCAAAATGTGGACTAAAATCAACTGTTCCTTTGTGCTATTGTCGCTTGTCATCAACAACAGACTGCTGCACTCGTAAACATCTGAAGTTCAATCATTGTACAATAGTGTAAGTCACAACAAAGCCTCAAAGTAATTACTTTCCACATCTGTGATCCTTTTCAAATATCACAATCTTATTTCCAAGTGTAGAATGTTTGCAAAAATACATCCACTACAGAAAAATGCAAAATTTACATTAAGTATTAAAAAATTTTTCCACGTACATACACATGTCCATCAAATTGGTGTCTAAAGTATGATTGCAAACTACAGCTATACTAGTCCCATGGTTTCAATTAACAGGAAATTGATATTCCAAATCAGGTCTAAAAGATCAGTGTAGTAAAACTAGCATGGCCATGCAGAAAACACATGTAGGCTAAAATACTAGGCAAACACACAAACAAATAAGCATTCCAAATGTAATTATCTAGGCCTACTCTTGGTGCAAGTCACAATACACCAACAAATTAAACATTTGTAAGTGTTCAGTGGTATCAAATACACAATGGTATTGCCATTTCAACCTGATGATGTGTACTGATATCAAATAACGTTTTTCAGTAATGTTCCACCACCAATTTAGAAGAAAAATGTTATTGATGACACTGGTGGGTAATATGGATTTTTAATAAAAATTATTGGGTTTTGTCAAAGTTAAGTACAAAGGAAACTGCTGCAATATTTACCAATTGGAACAATGGTGTCAATGTTCTCTAAAATGTTTACAGAATGTATTTCCAATGATCAACTGTTAAATACAGTGGAACTTTGACTTAAGTTCTCTGATTTTACATTTTTCACAATTCTACACCATAAATTTGTAGCCTCTGTGAAAACCCAATAAGATCAATGCTAAAAATTGCCTTGTAAGATTTACCTCAATTCTAAGTTTTTACTCGATGTCACACTTGATTTCATCCCATTTTCTTCCTACTGATATTTTATGGGACTGAACGAGTTATAAGTGGCACGAAAGACAGATGGTTCCCACCATAGGTTGTGGCAGAGTTAGGGATATATTTTAGGCCATTGTAGAGAGGGGAGACGTGAGAGAGGAAATGCTGACAAAATCCACAATCGGTGTTGTCAACACAACTTGCAGCATCTAGCTTCAACATGCAATTATGATACTATTACTGCTAGGTTGCCGTGGTAATGGAAAAACAAGACAGTTGGCATGAAGTGTTCTGAATCAAGTCATACATGATGAGGAGCCCAGCCATCATCTTTTCTTGTGCCATTTACAATTCAATCTCATCATTTTCCATGTAATTTCAATGTACAGTATTGAGCAACAATATTCATTTTCAACCCAGTCATAATTGAGGAAACATTGCCCATTTCTGGTTAGTGAACTCTTATTAGATGGTGGCTTGTTAAGTTACTCAATGGCCAGCACAGCCATCACACCGCAATAACACACATAAAATGAGCTCACCCACTGGATGTGTGGAGAGGGGGAGTGGCCCTTCAATGATGGGAGTGCAGGTAGGGGAGAAAGCATTTTTTGAAGTGCTGAAAATATACTTTTCAGGCAGAATATGTGTTAAGACAGAGATGTCACACAGAAATAGAACAGAGGTTTTGTGGTAGCACATTTTAAAGACTTTAGAGTTCAAATCTGAGATGATACAGTCACAACAACTACATACACTACTCATGTGTATGCTTTGCACCACGCACTGTAGATCGTAAAGCTGGGCAGCAGTGATAGAGGGCATAAAATGAATCTGTTGCACCTGAGCTTTCTTTCAAATTTACATTTTACATGGTGTACTGAAATTCACTGAGCTGACTTCTAATAAGCTTGTTACATCAACTGGAGAAAAAAACTCCTTTTTCACAACTCTGCTTCTCTGATCAAGCCTAAAATAACATTTTAACAGTGGTGAGAATATGAAATGCGACTCAAAAGAAAAGCATTAAAAAAATAATAGCAATGTGACAAACTTTGTCTCTAAGCAGATGTCCACATTTATGCTAATGGCTTAAACGAGGGTGAAGTGTTGAAAGTGATACAAAGCTTGAAACCCAAAATGTCGGCTGGCATAGATGAGGTGCCTGTGTCAATCATAACAAGGACAACACCACAAATCACAAAGCCCTTTGCACACATAGCCAATCTATCATTCAGTGAAGGAGCTTTTCCAGAAAGTCTGAAAATTTCAAAAGTGAAGCCATTATTTAAAAACGGTGACAAGTATAAGGTAAAAAACTATCGCCCAATATCTCTCCTCCCAGCATTTTCAAAAATATTAGAAAAACTGATGAAGCACCGAATCAACAAATATCTAAATGACCAAAATGTATTAAACAGAAATCAGCATGGCTTCCAAGCACGTAAAAATACCGTAACAGCAGTAATGTGCTACACTGAACAAATAATCAAAAATCTAGAAAAAGATTATAGTGTAGTAGAAGTAAATTTAGACCTCTCCAAAGCTTTCGACACTGTGAACCAGGACATTCTTTCAGAAAAATTGGAAGCGTTGGGTATACATGGGATAGGACAAAAATGGTTTGAATCATACCTAAAAAACAGAACACAGGTTTTAGGACTGACATCAACTTACTCCAATCACAAAATAAATTCAGTATCAGAGGCAAAAATTGTAGAAATAGGAGTACCACAAGGCCGCATCCTAGGGCCCATATTGTTTCTTGTCTATATAAATGATTTTCACACCTCAGATGATGCAGCCAAAGCAATAATATTATTTGCAGATGATACTAGTGTGATAATAAGTGCACCAAAGCAATTGATACCAACAGCTGCTGATAAAGTACTAAATTACATGCACTCTTGGTTCGATGCAAACAGGTTGACATTGAATGTAAATAAAACAAATTATATGCAGTTTGGGAAAATATGTCAAAATGTAAATCTCGATCTGATGTGGGGTGACAAAGCCTTAGACAGAGTGACATCCACAAAATTGCTGGGGATTCGTGTGGATGAAAACTTAAATTTTAATGACCACGTAATAAAACTTGCACAGAAACTTAATTCAGCCTGTTTTGCCCTCAGAATTATTGGAAATGTTTGTACCTCAGAGGGTGCCAGAATGGCATATTTCAGCTATTTTCAGTCTCTTGCCACATATGGAATAATATTTTAGGGTTCCACAACAGGGCGCCTAAAACAAATTTTTTTGTTGCAGAAGAGGGCCATATGAATAATAACTCACAGTCATCCACAGACACACTGCAAACCCATATTCAAAAAGCTTAGAATACTTACTATACCATCATTATACATATACAAATGTGTATTGTATGTCAGGACCCACATTGCAGATTTTCAGACAAATGCCGACTTTCATAACTACAATACCAGTAATAGCACAGCAGTCCATACTCTGCGAACAAAAAGAACGAATACACAAAGGCATGTGAGCCATATCAGTGCAATACTGTACAACACACTGCCAGTCAACATCAGGCACTTAGAAGATGATAACAAATTTAAAACAGAATTTAAAAAATTTCTAGTAGAACAATGTTTTTATTCTGTAAATGACTATGTAGATCAATAAATTTTTTCTGATGATAAAGGAAAATGGAAAATACTCTATCTGTACCTAATCATTCATTACTTAATCATTCATCACATTTACATACTTAAAGGACAGCTGTTGTGTGATGTAAATATATACTTAAGGAGTGTTGTGTATATAAGGACTTGCCGTTTAGGGAGGACAAAACTAAAGCCTTATGAAAAACAGACTATGCATTTAAAATAACAAGCAGGGATCAATATAGGCTATATTAATTTCATTGTATTATTATTAACTTCATTGTGTTATTTTGTTTTGTACTTTTTTACGTGTATATTGTTTGTGTCCCATTTCTTTGAAATGGCTTACATGTACCCTTGACAACATCCATACAATATTTATTGTCAACAGATGGATAAATAAAATAAATAAATAAATACCACTTAGCTGCTGTGATGTTTTTGCTTTAATTCAACAGGTTCATCAATTTTTGCTTTTTTCTGGGTGAGCACAAAGGATGATCTCTCAAAAATTTGTGTTTTGAATGTATAATTTGTGGGCAAATTTTGTCAGAAAATAATTCAATCATCTTATACCCAGATACCAATTTCAATTTTTTGAAGAGTTTCTACTTACTGTTACACACATGCATTACCACAAATTATTGTGTACATTTAATTTCCTTCACTTAGACAGATTTTATACAAAGTGCTGGAGAGGATTGCGATTTTTAATCACATATGCCAATCACATGTAATTTTGCTCGTATTTTGGGTGGATTAAACATTTTCCTTGATTTTGCATTTCCCTCAATTTTGTGTTTTTTAAGGCTGGACTTCGCGAAAACATAAAATAAGGGTTTCACTGTAACACCAACAGCTAATCATCTAATAAAATACGTGGTGTGAAAACACCCAATCACATAATGTAGGCAAATACAATTGAAGGACGGAAGAAGTGGTATAGACCTCAAAAATTCAAACTGTACACCAAAATAAAATTGCATAAAACACATTTCTCAATTACAATGGATCTTCATATTAAATATTTTCAGTTTAAATTGTGTATTACTTATTAAAATACATATGGCTTGCATGGTGGTAAAGATAATAAAAACATTTAGGTTAAGCAGCACTCACAAATGGCAAAAGTTCAGTTGCTTACCATGTTTTGCAAGCATAATGAACATTCAAATTAAATTGTTCCACAGCTTGCATATTGGCACTACTCATAACAACTTTTACGTTAAGTAGCACTTATTAAGATGAAACTTCAATTCATGTAGTGCTATGGACCTTCAAATTAAATATTTCCAACCTACATTGCCTGTATAACCCATTAAAAACCACACCGATTGCTTAATTGTTTATTGACACTCCACATTAGTAAATGACTGTAGTTCCATCTCTGTTCCACATATTAAATTCATCTAAACTGGTTACAAAAGGTTCACAAGAGCACTACTGCAACTCTAACTTGCTGCCTAAAGTGTACCAAGAACTAGCAAAGCAAACTACAACAATATTTTATGCCTGCAAAAGATAAGATGTAGGGTTGGCTTTCCAATTCAGGCTACATTTTCAATCCTCCAGCAAATTGAATATTAGTCCTAGATACTGGACCTTAATCCATTAATGTTTGTATTTTTAATTAATTTTACCTTTTTTGTCAGACTGAAAAAGAAGAATTTCAAGTGAAAGAGCAATTTCTACCTTTCTCGTTTTAGTACAATATATGTAACACTAATCAATACTGGGAGTAAATCGTTCACTCATACGAAAAGGCTACATATTTTTGTTGTGAAAGAAACCAACATGAGTATGAACTACATATCAAAAACCAAAACAACAAATTGCTTGGTATAGTAAATCATTCAATTCACAGACCCACATTACATTTCTTCCACTGGGTATGTGTTGATGTCCTACTATTTATTCCAACACATCATCTTCTTTTGAGTTCCTGTTTTTTCATAATAATGTGGTTCATTCAATCAAACTGAGATTATCTGCTGTTGTACTATAGTGCAGGTTTTGGTCCAGGTCCTTTTGATAATGTTGCATGGCTCATCAAGTATACCAGCCAAATATCTCTTTGCAAATTTATATGAGAAGTTGTATTTAAATTTTGCTGTAGAACACCCAAGCACTCTTATAACTTATCACTGAACAAAAGCTCAAACTGAGGCAATGATACTATTGGCATCTTGTCACTGGAAATCAGATATATGAAATGATTCGGATTTCATTTCAAAATCTCCTTAAATCCATGTACCTCGTAGTGGTTCCACCTGCTTTTATTTATTTCTTCATTTGTTGTTCTCAGTGTTGACATACTACTTTGCTACACTGACTGAAAAATGGGAGTTTATAATTTGGACACTGACTATGGTAAATAATGTAGCCGATAGATCCAAGGTTGCATTTCACTGTCTTTTACTATCACTTTTCACAACCCCCCAGTAATACACAATTATATGGCCAGTGCACTATAGTTTAACTTTCCATAAGTCTCATTAATAGTTGGCAGGCAAACTTCCACATCTGCTATAATAGTTTACTGTTGAACGTCTACGAGCAGTTAAAACATAACCACAAAGTTCACAGTTCTTGAAGAATAGAAAGGTACATTTGGAGCAGACACTGTCACTGATTTTACACATGGCCTAATTGTTTAACATTTATTCCACAGTTTATTTGAAGCATTGTTGTTATTCTAACCAGCACAGGTTACTTGTCTGAAACTCACTCGTGGACTGACTGTCTCATGACCAAAAATCAGGCCCTTATATATCATCACGATAGCAGGTGCTGAAACTACACATTGTTCAAAGTTAAATTTACATAAATTACAATTAAAACTTAACTCATTAAATTAACTGAATACATAAAAAAACTGAGTCTTTTTAACAGTTTCTTGTACTGCAAGAGTTAGGCCAAATTATTTGTTTAAATCATGGAATTAACAAATATTGTTACACAAACAATACTTTTGACAAAACTGAAAATTACTTGAGAATTAATTCAGGGCTAACATGTTTTTGAATAAAGCCAAATAGATAATTTAAGAATACTAGGATTTCGTCCACCAAATGTTTATAATTAGTACAGAATTTATATTTGTTTAAACGTCAACAACAGAATTTAAGTTACAAAACAATTAGTGATTTTGGCCTATAACGAAAGATACTGACTCTGAATAATCAAAATAAATTAGAAAAGCAATTACATACATAAAACTAAGCACAAAATTAGATATGGTGTTATATGCTGTAAGACTGAGGGTCAACCTTTCTCTTTTATGAAAATGCAGATTATATTCATGTATGCTAATGGTAAATAGTTAAAAGTAACAAAACAAATTTAAGGGGGCAGATGGTAACACAAGAGGAGAATTAAAATTAGCCCAGCTTGCTTCGTCACAACCTGTTTTATTAAAATGAGTGTACAATTTATCCAGACCTGTTCTAGGATGTCGGGGCAGTTGTGTGATCTTGGAGCAAGCATTGACATTGGTGGATGAAATAGGCCTAAAACATTTTGCAATTTCAATGTTGGTGCATCCTGTTATTGAGGAAATACCTCTTCTCCACATGAAGTCCTCATTTCAGCATCAGAAAGATATTCCTGCCCGCAATGGGGCTGAGCCCTTGCCTGTGGTTGATTGGGAGGTCGTTCCAAGGCATGGCAGGCAGCGAAAGACGTACCCGGAGGCTGATCAGAAAGCCTCCCCAGTGCGTCTGACAAACAGGTTTCAGGCACTGTCTCTGGCTGAGCCAGATGCAGCTGCCTGCCCTGTTTCAGAGGATGATTCTCAGCCTTCAAGGTCCGGGCAATCACAGAGGGTGGGCTTATTGGTAGTTGGGAGCGCCAACGTTAGGCGCGTAATGGGGCCCCTTAGGGATATGGCGGCTAAGGAGGGGAAGAAATCCAGTGTGCACTCCGTGTGCAGTCTGGGTGGAGTCATTCCTGATGTGGAAAGGGTCCTTCCGGATGCCATGAAGAGCACACGGTGCAGCCAGCTGCAGGTGGTGGCACATGTCGGCACTAATGACGTGTGTCGCTTTGGATCTGAGGAAATTCTCTCTGGATTCCAGCGGCTATCTGATTTGGTGAAGGCTGCTGGTCTTGCTTACGAGATGAAGGCAGAGCTCACCATCTGCAGCATTGTTGACAGAACTGACTGCGGACCTTTGGTGCAGAGCCGGGTGGAGGGTCTGAATCAGAGGCTTAGACGGTTTTGCGGCTGTGTTGGCTGCAGATTCCTTGACTTGCGCCACAGGGTGGTGGGGTTTCGGGTTCTGCTGAATAGGTCAGGAGTTCACTACACTCAGCTGGCGGCTACATGGGTAGCGGTGGCTGTATGGCGTGGACTGGGCGGTTTTTTAGGTTAGAAGGCCTTGGGAAAGTATGGGGTGGGCTGCAATCTCAAAGGGTGCATGGCAAATACAGGACATGCTTGGATCAAGGAACAGTCGGAATCGTAGTTGTAAATTGTTGTAGTTGTGCTGGGAAAGTCCCTGAGCTTCAAGCACTAATAGAAAGCACGGAAGCTGAAACCGTTATAGGTACAGAAAGCTGGCTAAAGCCTGAAATAAGTTCTGCAGAAATTTTTACGAAGTCTCAGACGGTGTTCAGGAAAGATAGATTAGGCAGAATTGGTGGTGGAGTGTTTGTGTCTGTCAGTAGTGGTTTATCTTGTAGTGAAGTCGAAGTAGATACTCCGTGCGAATGGATATGGGTGGAGGTTATACTTAACAGCCGAACTAAGTTAATAATTGGCTCCTTCTACCGACCCCCAGACTCCGATGATACAGTTGCTGAACAGTTCACAGAAAATTTGAGTCTCGTAACAAATAAATACCCCACTCATATGGTTATAGTTGGTGGGGACTTCAACCTTCCCTTGATATGTTGGCAAAAATACTTGTTCAAAACTGGTGGTAGGCAGAAAACATCTTCCGAGATTGTCCTAAATGCTTTCTCCGAAAATTATTTTGAGCAGTTAGTCCACGAACCCACGGGAATTGTAAATGGTTGCGAAAACACGCTTGACCTCTTAGCCACAAACAATCCAGAGCTGATAGAGGGCATCATGACTGACACAGGGATTAGTGATCACAAGGTCGTTGTAGCTAGGCTCAATACCGTTTCTTCCAAATCCACCAGAAACAAATGCAAAATAATTTTATTTAAAAAAGCGGATAAAGTGTCACTAGAAGCCTTCCTAAGAGACAATCTCCATTCCTTCCGAACTGACTATGCAAATGTAGACGAGATGTGGCACAAATTCAAAGATATAGTAGCAACAGCAATTGAGAGATTCATACCTCATAAATTGGTAAGAGATGGAACTGATCCCCTGTGGTACACAAAACAGGTCCGAACGCTGTTGCAGAGGCAACGGAGAAAGCATGCGAAGTTCAGAAGAACGCGAAATCCCGAAGATTGGCTAAAATTTACAGACGCGCGAAATGTGGCACAGACTTCAATGCGAGATGCCTTTAATAGGATCCACAATGAAACATTGTCTCGAAATTTGGTAGAAAATCTGAAGAAATTCTGGTCATATGTAAAGTACACAAGCGGCAAGACGCAGTCAATACCTTCGCTGCGCAGTGCCGATGGTACTGTTACCGACGACTGTGCCGCTAAAGCGGAGTTATTGAATGCAGTTTTCCGAAATTCCTTCACCAGGGAAGACGAATGGAATATTCCAGAATTTGAAACACGAACAGCTGCCACCATGAGTTTCTTAGAAGTAGATACCTTAGGGGTTGCGAAGCAACTCAAATCGCTTGATACGGGCAAGTCTTCAGGTCCAGATTGTATGCCGATTAAGTTCCTTTCAGATTACACTGATACAATAGCTCCCTACTTAGCAACCATATACAACTGCTCGCTCACTGATAGATCTGTACCTACAGATTGGAAAGTTGCACAGGTCACACCAGTGTTTAAGAAGGGTAGTAGGAGTAATCCATCGAACTACAGACCAATATCATTGACGTCGGTTTGCAGTACGGTTTTGGAGCATATACTGTATTCAAACATTATGAATCACCTCGAACGGAATGATCTATTGATACATAATCAGCATGGTTTCAGAAAACATCATTCTTGTGCAACGCAGCTAGCTCTTTATTCGCACAAAGTAATGACCGCTATCGACAGGGGATCTCAAGTTGATTCCGTATTTCTAGATTTCCGGAAAGCTTTTGACACCGTTCCTCTCAAGCGACTTCTAATCAAGCTGTGGGTCTATGGGGTATCATCTCAGTTGTGCGACTGGATTCGTGATTTCCTGTCAGGAAGGTCGCAGTTCGTAGTAATAGACGCCAAATCATCGAGTAAAACTGAAGTGATATCAGGTGTTCCCCAGGGAAGTGTCCTGGGACCTCTGCTGTTCCTGATCTATATAAATGACCTGGGTGACAATCTGAGCAGTTCTCTTAGGTTGTTCACAGATGATGCTGTAATTTACCGTCTACTAAGGTCATCCGAAGACCAGTATCAGTTGCAAAGCGATTTAGAAAAGATTGCTGTATGGTGTGGCAGGTGGCAGTTGACGCTAAATAACGAAAAGTGTGAGGTGATCCACATGAGTTCCAAAAGAAATCCGTTGGAATTCGATTACTCGATAAACAGTACAATTCTCAAGGCTGTCAATTCAACCAAGTACCTGGGTGTGAAAATTACGAACAACTTCAGTTGGAAAGACCACACAGATAATATTGTGGGGAAGGCGAGCCAAAGATTGCGTTTCATTGGCAGGACGCTTAGAAGATGCAACAAGTCCGCTAAAGAGACAGCTTACACTACACTCATTCGTCCTCTGTTAGAATATTGCTGCGCGGTGTGTGATCCTTACCAGGTGGGATTGACGGAGGACATCGAAAGGGTGCAAAAAAGGGCAGCTCATTTTGTATTATCACGTAATAGGGTAGAGAGTGTGTGGCAGATATGATACGCGAATTGGGATGGAAGTCATTAAAGCAAAGACGTTTTTTGTCGCAGCAAGATTTATTTACGAAATTTCAGTCACCAACTTTCTCTTCCGAATGCGAAAATATTTTGTTGAGCCCAACCTACAAAGGTAGGAATGATCATCAAAATAAAATAAGAGAAATCAGAGCTCGAACAGAAAGGTTTAGGTGTTCGTTTTTCCCTCGCGCTGTTCGGGAGTGGAATGGTAGAGATATAGTATGATTGTGGTTCGATGAACCCTCTGCCAAGCACTTAAATGTGAATTGCAGCGTAGTCATGTAGATGTAGAGCACTTTCTTAACTATGGTGTCATATTATGACTGAGACAATTGCACTTGTATTCCACAGACATCTTCACATCATCATCAGAACTACCTTATCTCCAAAGCCATACCAGAAATCATGACATCAGCATCAGCACAGCCAACCAAGTGCCTAGGACATGGAGGGGGGAGGGGATGGAAAGGCTCCTGTGCCTACCATTCCCCAACCCCCCCACTTCTTACATTTCCTCACTCGGCAGCCAATGGTGTGCATTTTTTCTTTTGCATGCATGTTATAATATGCTGTCCAGCATGAAGCACCACCTCACTTCCCCCCATCCCCCCGCCTCCCCTTGCACCACCACTCCAATGCATAGCCATAGCAGCGTTAGCATAGTTATTGCATTCACACATTTGTGGGAGTGTGAGTTGACTGTAGTTTGCACACATTTCATATGTTGTTCACATCAGCTTCAGAACCTCGCCCACCCATCAATGCCATCACTAATAGCTCACACTACTTTTGTGCAATGTGCTCCACATTCTAGCTCAGTTCTTGGGTATTTTCTTATTGCCCAGAAGTATTCAACAGATCCAATGACATCACACAGTTCATGTCAGTGTAATGAGGGCATCTCACATGGCACATACACACCATCACTATGTCACATCAACATCCATAACTGCTCAGTGCTCAGGTATTTGTTATGAATTATTTTTGCCACAATGTATTAAACTATCTGATAACATCACACATGTGTTTCACACACAAGTGAATGTAAGGAAAATGTCCATAAGTAATGTAATGCTCAAGAGTACCTGTAGTAGTTATCAACCATGTGCTGTTGCTCTCCATTTTGGTCTCTGCTCTGTAGCGAGAAGCTGAGTAAAATCCTCTGATGGTGTAAAATAATGACATCATACATGTAAGAAACAAGCTCTACTATACTTTCAACTACCTACCTTCCAAGTACACCCATTTATCAACCTCCTATACATTCACGAAGACCATCGCAAATGGGAGACTTGAGTAGGAATTTTTGACAGAATAGAGAATACAAAAAACAATTGCTATTAAACAAAATCATATATATGACTTAACACACATGAAAACAACCATTTCTTTATTTGTGCTTGGTGCAGTTGTAACCTGTGAATGTGGTATGGCGTGGAAGCAGTAATGACAAATCGCTTCTACGGTATTTCACTAAGCAGGTAGTCACACTGCTGGTGTCACCTTGTGCACCCAACCCTAGTTAACTGTCACCAGAACTTTGTTTGCAGTACATATGTATTGGAATAGAACATCACAGCATTCAGACTCCAAATAAAGAATGCGATGGAATCCTACAAACGCCAACGGAATGAACTGTATATGGGGCCTTGTGCAAGACTGCATAAGTGTATTAACTTGCGTAGTAAGTTCTCCAAGTTCATCACTGTAAGGCACAGTTTCAAGGCAAAGTTACTATTCTTTCTACATGGGAATCACAATTTGATAGCAAGCGGAATGTTCAAAATCACTTCAGAGAAAAAATAGAGCCCCTGTGGCTAATAAAACGGAATGAATTGTGCATTATTATTAGTGTATACCATCAATATGAGATAGTGTTTTAAGTGAAAAGCAAAGCTTAAACAATACTCATTCTAAATATTATGAACTATGGCTGTCATGACTCACCGATCTTTTAAAGTGCCGCCGAGCAGTTACGAGCATCCCTCTACGTGCGGCGCTGTCTGCCAGCCACGCAGTAGCAGCACCACCCAAGCAGCCAGCCAGCCAGCGGCCGCTAGACCCAGTTACGATTTGACTGTTAAAGTGCACACACGTCTTACTCTGTTTACTTGATCTGTGACTTTCATGTATTGCATCTTCCTTGAAATATATTTGTTCAACTTGAAGTTATTACAATTGGCGTCGAGGTAGTGATTTTTCTTTTCCACCATTGACCCACGTGTTTCCATGAGTACTTTAGAGCAACTATTGCAAGTTCTCATAGAACAGCAAACACTTCTCACAAATGCGATTCGTGATTTCGTCGCGGTATCAAATGGGAGGCGTCTCTCGTCACTGTCTCTACCTACTTTTCCTCCTTATGACGAGATGGCGGATGACTGGTCGGATTATGAAAAATGTCTTCGACAGCACTTCTTGGCATTTCATGTCACGGACGAATAAACATGTAAGTCTCTGTTCCTTTCATGGATTTCACCTCAAATGTATCGGTTGTTGTCACAATTGGCTCCTTTGAAAGATTCTGCGTCTTTGTTCTTTGCTGAAATGTGCTCCCTTCTGTCCATCTATTTTCAAAAGCAAATGCATGTGGTAGCCTCTCGTGTTGCCTTTTATCATTGTCAAAAACAACCAAATCAATCCTATCGCACTTGGGCTGCTGATCTTCACGGCCTCAGTAGAAAGTGTCAATTTGTTACTGAAGTTCACAAAGAATCCTACACCGATTCCATGGTACGGGATGCTATTATCCGTTCGGTGCCCGACAAAGAAGTTAGACAACATGCCCTTCAGTTGGCAAATCCAACTCTAGATGAAGTTCTATCCATCGCTCAGTCTTTTGAAACTTCTCGCGCCGCTGGTGCACAAATAGAGGCATGGGGTGACGTCAGGGCAATACAACCTGATGTTGACGAAGCATGCGGCGTGTAACCGCTCCCAAGTGCAGCCTCAGCGTAACCGAAAATAAACCTCTAAGAAACTACAGCCAAACCCACAGCAACTTCCTTCATGTCTGCGGTATTTTATGAAACATTCACGAGAAGATTGTCCACAACTTTGGCCCATGTGCCACAAATGCAAAAAAAAGGGTCATGTGTCATCCGTTTGCAAATCCGACTGCATACATGATGTTCATGAACATGATGCTGATTTTGATTCTGTGTTGTCTGTCAATTGTACTTCTTCCCTTTCAGGGAAGTTATTCCTCACTGTCCAAGTACTTAGTCGGGATGTTCGCATGCAGGTGGATACTGGTTCTGCTGCCACTATCATCAGTTCTCAGACGTATCTTCAGTTGGGTTCTCCAATCCTGTCACATGTCACTAGGCAATTACGGACTTAACAATAAACAGAAGATTTCTCTCTTGGGACAATTTGATGCTGAGGTATCTTACAAATCCCTCATTTGCACTGTTCCCATATTTGTGGTCAACCATAATAACGCGGAGAATCTTTTTGGTTTCGATGCCTTTCACGATTTTGGGTTCTCCATAGATGACTCCATCAATATCGTCTCTGATGCTATTCCTTATGCTCAATTGGATTCCTTGTCGACGACACTTTCGCCCCTTTTTTCTCCTGGGTCAGGCCGTGCAAACGACTTTGAAGCTCATATCACGGTCAAACCCACTGCTCAGCCTAAGTTTTTTCGGGCTCGGCCCATTGCTGTGGCCCTTCATGATCAGGTCAGATGGGAGCTGGATCGTCTCACTGCTTCAGGGGTCTTGCTTCCTCTCACTTCCAGTGAGTGGTCCTCTCCTGTCATTGTCGTTGCTAAGCCAAATGGTGATATTCGTCTCTGTGGCGATTTCAAAGCCACTGTAAATGCTTAGTGCCTTATCAACACTTACCCTATGCCTCAACCTGAAAAATTGTTCACTAAACTTGCTGGAGGCCAGTATTTTTCTAAACTTGACCTGTCAGAAGCTTATCATCAACTTCCTCTCAACACTGCTTCCTGGCAGTTTCTAGTCCTTAACATGCCTTTCACCCTCTATCAGTACCAATGATTGCCATTCGGGGTTGCCAGTGCCCCTGCTCTCTTTCAGCGATTCTTGGAACAATTATTGCTCACTGTCCCTGGGTGTATAAATTGCTCACTGTCCCTGGGTGTATAAATTACCAGGACGACATTGTTGTCGCTGGCTCCACCACTGACGAACATCTTCAAAATCTCCGCACACTTTCTCATATATTACAGACTGCCAGTCTTAAGTGTAATCTTCAGAAATCAAAATTTTTTTCAGGCGCCTATCACGTGCTTGGGGTTTCAACTCTCTCAGGATGGTATTCGTCCACCTCAGCAAACTGTCACTGCGATCGATGCCCTTCCTCACCCTACATCTGTTAAGGAACTGCAGACCTTCTTGGAGAAAATAGCATACTATCACAAGTTTTTACCACCTGCTGCTTCGGTGGCTCAGCCATTGCATTGCCTGTTGCATAAAAACGTGCCTTTTCACTGATCCGCGTCATGCGATGGGGCTTTCCAGAAATTGAAGACTATGCTGAAACAGGCCCCGTGCCTGGCTACTTATTGACCTGGCCAACATCTTGTTCTTGCCATGGACACCTTTCAATACAAGGTTGGTGCAGTCCTTGCGCACCGTTTTTCTGACGGTTCTGAACAACCCATTGCTTATGCCTCCAAAACGCTCACGGATGCCCAACAAAAGTATTCTCAAGTTTAAAAAGAAGCTTTGGCCATTATTTATGCTCTTCATAAGTTTGGTGTTTTTCTCTATGGAACCAAATTTCATCTTGCTACGGATCACAAACCACTTGTTTCCTTGTTTCATCCATCAACGTCACTTCCTGACAAGGCTGCCCACCGCCTCCAGCGTTGGGCTCTTTACTTGTGTCGTTTCAATTATAAGATTCATTTCCGGCCGACAGCTCAACATGCGAATGCTGATGCACTGTCTCGCCTTCCCATGGGTCCTGATCTGGCATTCGATAGGACGGACTTTTGTGTTTCCACCTGGAAGTTGTCGAGCAGCGGGTTGTGGACGGGTTCCCCATCATCGGGGACCGGCTGGTGGCTGCTACAGGTTCTGACACTACCCTCTCCCGGGTTTTATGCTGTATTCAGAAGGGTTGGCCAGATCGTCTGTCCACTAAGATTTCTGATCCGTTGCAGAACTACTACGCTTTGCGTTACCGCCTCATGGCTAGGGATGGTGTTATCCTCCTTTCGACCAAAAATGCTTTGCCGCATGTTGTGGTACCTGCGTCTTTGCATGCTTCGGTCTTGCGCCTACTTCACCAAGGGCACTGGGGTGTCTCTCACACAAAATCTCTGGTGCGCCGTCATGTGTACTGGCCCAGCATCGACTCTGAAATCGCCCATATGATCACTGCCTGCAGCCCTTGTGCGTCACAGGCCGCTGCCCCGAACTCATTTTTCTCACTGTGGCCTTCGCTTGAGAAGCCCTGGGAGCACATTCATGCTGACTTTGCAGGACCTTTTTTAGGTACTCATCGGCTTCTCGTTATTGATGCCTACTCTAACTTTCCTTTCATTGTCCGTTGCACGTCACCTACCACTGCGGCAACCACCAATGCTCTAGCTTGCATTTTCTTTTTGGAAGGCCTTCCCTCTACTCTTGTTACTGATAATGGTCTGCAATTTGCCTCTTCTGATTTTGTGGATTTTTGTGCCCTTCACAGCGTCATGCATGTCACGGCTCCTCCGTTCCATCCACAGTCAAACGGTGAGGCTGAACGACTGGTCCGCACATTTAAGGCTCAGATGAGGAAACTCCTGACTTCTTCTTCTGCTGATGATGCGCTCCTCCAATTTCTGGCTTCTTACCATTTCACTCCCCATGGGCGACCACAGCCCGCCTGAGCTCTTACATGGCTGACAGCCCCACACGCTACTTCATCTTCTGTGGCCTTCCACCTCACGGCCCCGGGTGCCTTCGCTTGGCCAGTTCACTGCTGACGACCTTGTACGGGTACAGGGATATGGCAGGGGGCAATAATGGAGTCCTGGCCACATCTTACAACAACATGGCCAACGCCTGTATGAAATCCAGACGGACACGGGTGTTGCAGTGCGTCATTCGGACCAGCTTCAGCCTCGTGTGCCGGCAACGCCTGTTCCGGATGCCGCTACACCTCCTTCGGCTCTACCTGACGCTCGGGATACTGGAATCTCTCATTACTCACAACACAGTCCTCTCACCATCATATTGGTGCCAGCACAAGAACTGGCACCACCAGGAGATGTGCCCATGCAGGAACCAGATGACCATCATCTGTTGGAGCAAGTCTACTCGCCTCCTTCTCCTACGGACGCAGACACATCGCCCATGTCTCCTGTTATAACAACCGGACTTGCCGCAATGGGCAGATTGGTGCACGGGGTCCCAGCAGATTCGACCCCCACATCTCCTGTCATCTCGACCCGTTATCATCGAGGACACTTATGTCCATACGGGAAGTCTCCTCCTCGAGACTTTACGGCCAGTCAAACAACACCTATGGACGTTATCAATCTACAGGCCATCTCCATTAAGACCTGTGCAAAAGATGCAAAGGGGGGGGGGGGGGGGGGGGGAAGCGTTGTGAGTCACCGATCTTTCAAAGTGCCGCCGCGCAGTTACGCGCGTCCTCTGCATGCGGCGCTGTCTGCCTGCCATGCAGCAGCAGCGCCACCTAAGCGGCCAGCCAGCCAGCGGCCGCTAGACTTGGACTCAGTTATGATTTGACTGTTAAAGTGTACACACGTCTTACTCTGTTTACTTGATCTGTGACTTTCATGTATTGCGTCTTCCTTGAAATATATTTGTTCAACTTGAAGTTATTACAATGGCACTCCAACATTGTGTTATTTGTGTTACCAATTTACAAAGAGATAGTGATTTCATCATAATGCACAGAAACAGAGATGAAATAATATGAATAAAGCAGTGATACCAGTGGGAAATTGCTAATAATTTTCCAGGTAACATAATTATATTCCATAACAGAATAGTACATCAATCCACCAATAGATGGTAAATAAGCAGGATAGAGAGTCTCCAGAAATTCTTAGCATAGATGTAACTGTTGGCTTCTAGCAGTTAATACAGCCTAATCAATTTATGTCATAGTTTCATTAAAAAGCCTGATGAAGTAGATGAGAGAATTGTTTCTATATGTCCCAATAATAATAAAATAAATTTATATTAATAATAAAACTCTATATGCAACCCAGCACTGTGGTACTAAGATATATATAATACCGTCTCTGGCAGATGGGTGGTTTATAACACCCCTCTCTTGCTTTACAAAAAGAAATTTGTGTTTACAGTTCACACTGACATTACATAAAAACATTTACTACTTAGCAAACAATGTACATTCAAGTGCAAGAAAAGTGAATTCAAATAATTGTACAATAGAAGTTCACTTACCTTTTTAAGATGGTGTCAGTGCTCAGTGGCACTGAAACATTGCGAAACATCATATTTGAGGTCCAGTGTGTTAAATGAGACAACTTGGAATTAACAATTATTCTGTCAGAAAATGTGGTTTATTTATCATTCCACATAAAATTTCACATGTAGTTTCATGTGTCCATATGAAAATCTCAACAGATAAAACACAGAAATCTCTTCATCATCTATCTGCCACATATACTGCAAAGAGCTTTATAGGTGTTAACTTCAACCCCATAAAAAACAGTCTGACACAGTTAGCATCTGCAAACAATAATACATGATAAGCTGTTTTCCTTCAAAGCTACTAGAACTTTTGATGAGTCAACACCATGTTAGTGTGATTTCCATTTTTAAATTATTCATAAAATTTAGTTTATTGAACATTTCTTGAGGACATGTATTTATGTAAAGATTTTTAGTAATAACAAATGATAACAAAGATAAAACATTTGCACATGTTGAAACTAGAAACTTTCTGCTTTGTTACAACATTAATTACATATTGATATAAAAAATATAAAAATATAAATCGTGACATAAGTTTTATGTGCAGTTGAAATATTCTGTGAAAATTTTGATAAATAGTGTACTTTCTTTTAAAGAAGATTTTCTGTTGAACATTCGTAAACTTCCTTCAAAGTGCACCTTTGCACAAAATGAACATATTGATACATAAACAAAAAATCTGTTTACAGCAAACTTTATGCTCAAGAATTAGAAACGTTCATAAATGTCAACAGTTATGGATTATGTGCTTTATAAATGAAAACAAGACCAAATCTGGCTAGAATTCAGGTAACACATACTTCCCTAGTTTGAAAAAAGTTCTGTCACCCTCCTTTACTACAAGATTTTGATGAACATAAGCTTCTCACTATGAGTTTGTTGCCACTGAGAAAGTAGCCATTTTTCTGGAACTGTAATTGCTTCAATGTACACATCTTCTCCTCATATAACTGCTCATAATAACACAAAAAATAACAGTAATAATATCGTTACATAAAAATTCTTGAATCTATGGGAAAAAATGTCAAATACATCACTTGCTGATTTAGAAATGAAGAACAGAGAATTATTGCTTAACTGGACTATATTACATCATTCTGCAGGAAAGTAAATCACTGGTGCTTGATTAACATGATAGGAGAGTAAGCAAATCTTCCAATGAAAAGAAAGTGTGAACTGCTTAGCACTTGACTGTTCTACAGGGTGATCCCCAAAATCAGAAATTCCTTTTCTTACATGGAGATGCAGTGCCTGAATTCTGTCTGTCTTTGCTACAGCAGAAGGGAATTTTCTATGGTATACACATATTATCCAGATTGAAACCAAAGTCTGATGACAAAATCTTGTGGGTTTTTCTCAAATGTTTTCTAAGTATTTTTTGGTGTAAGGGACCAGTGGTCTGATGTATTCCATCACACTGAAATAACATACTTATTATTTATTCAGTTTGTTATCCAAGTCTCCTTTGTTTCTGTGAAAATAGCTTCACAGCAGTGAAACAGCTTATACCAGTCTATCACCACAATGTACAACACAATGCACAGAGTAATGCAACAACTTTAAGATATGACATGTACACTTCTATTAAAATCGTTCAGTCTGTTCTCACACTGTACAACTATTCTATACTCTGCAAGCCAATTTATGATGTGCTGTGGAGGGTACTTTTGTGAACCACTGTCACTCCCCACCTTCCCTGTTCCAGTTGCAAATGGTTTGTCAGAAGAAAGATTGATGGTAAGCGTCCATGTGAACTCAAATCTCTCTGATTTTACCTTCATAATCTTTTCATGAGATGCACACCCTGTAGAACAGTCAAGTGCTAAGCAGTTCACACTTTCTTTTCATTGGAAGATTTGCTTACTCTCCTATCATGTTAATCAAGCACCAGTGATTTACTTTCCTGCAGAATGATGTAATATAGTCCAGTTAAGCAATAATTCTCTGTTCTTCATTTCTAAATCAGCAAGTGATGTATTTGACATTTTTTCCCATAGATTCAAGAATTTTTATGTATATTGTTTGCCTCTTCTAGGAATATAAGCCCTCACAAATTTAATAATAAATAACACCATAATGTGGACTGCCTCTCATGAAGCACCTGCTACTGGAGTTGGTTCATCATCTCTGTGATGCTTTCGTGCTTACTAATGAAACGTGTAAAGAAACCCACCGTTCTTCCTTAGATCATCTGTACTTTGTCTTCTATCAATAGTATCTCATAAGGAAGTTCTAGCTATTTTCTGGATGTGAATGCTTCAATGATCACTCTGCAGTCATATATTCATACAGTAATAGTCCTTTCTATCTATTTCATACTTTATCCAGCTGAAAGTATAATATTTATGTAATCTAATTATGAGACTCTTAACAATAAAAATGATGTCATGGTTACCAAATCAACATATAAGCTATTTTTACAGCCCAGTACACAAAATTGCAGAATACATTTAGAACTACATAAATGAAAAACTTTAATAGGTAATGGCCTACATCTGCTTGACACGCAATGACTCTTTTTCATATAAGGAAGTCATGATTTGATCTATATCTCCGCCAGAAAACATAGAAATTGGAGTTGTATACCACAGATTGTCTACCTGTGTCATAATAGTGTTCCAAACCTAGATTGCTGGATGTGGAGCAGAGGTGTTCCAATAATGGTGATTAGTAAGGTAACATTTCACCCTGATGTGCTGTTATGTCACACTTAGAGTAAAGATTATAATCAATGATGCAACAACATGGCTTAAATCAAGGAGAGAAGCGAAGTGTTCAATGTCACTCACAGTGGGCAGAACGAACTATGGAATTTCAAGCTAATGATCATGTGATAAACTTAGTAGTAGATGTATTGCAGATTGTAAGGCTCGGGACAGAATGCAACCATCTGTTATTGATAATGATCATGTGACCAGCGTGGACATACAAATAGATGTAGGAAGTAGACATGTGCCATTACCACACCTACACAGAATGGACATTTGTCCAAATCCTTTCTGAAATGATCCCCTCAATACAGATCAGTTGAAATCACACTGGGACCAGTGTGGCCTAAATACAGCATTCTCAAGGTAAGGTTAGCATCATCTGATGAGTGGCCTTTCACTATTAAGCAGCAACCAGATGAGCTAAGTGAATTGGGGTACTTTTACGCTGGTACTAGTGATCAAACAGTGTGTTTTCATTGTGGTGGAAGTTTGAAGCATTGGCATGAAGAGGATAATCCATGGGCAGTGATCCTAGAAATGTACAGTTCTGATTTGTGTAAAGGGCACTGATTTTGTGGATGTTGTTGTTGTTGTTGTTGTCTTCAGTCCTGAGACTGGTTTGATGCAGCTCTCCATGCTACTCTATCCTGTGCAAGCTTCTTCATCTCCCTGTACTTACTGCAACCTACATCCTTCTGAATCTGCATAGTGTATTCATCTCTTGGTCTCCCTCTATGATTTTTACCCACCACGCAGCCCTCCAATGCTAAATTTGTGATCCCTTGATGCCTCAGAACATGTCCTACCAAGTGGTCCCTTCTTCTAGTCAAGTTGTACCACAAACTCCACTTCTCCCCAATTCTATTCAATACCTCCTCATTAGTTACGTGATCTACCCATCTAATCTTCAGCATTCTTCTGTAGCACCACATTTCGAAAGGTTCTGTTCTCTTCTTGTCCAAACTATTTATTGTCCATGTTTCACTTCCATACATGGCTACACTCCATACAAATACTTCCAGAAACGACTTCCTGACACTTAAATCTATACTCAATGTTAACAAATTTCTCTTCGTCAGAAATACTTTCCTTGCCACTGCCAGTCTACATTTTATATCCTCTCTACTTTGACCATCATCAGTTATTTTGCTCCCCAAATAGCAAAACTCCTTTACTATTTTAAGTGTCTCATTTCCTAATCTAATTCCCTCAGCATCACCTGACTTAATTCGACTACATTCCATTATCCTCGTTTTGCTTTTGTTGATGTTTATCTTATATCCTCCTTTCAAGACACTGTCCATTCCATTCAACAGCTCTTCCAAGTCCTTTGCTGTCTCTGACAGAATTACAATGTCATCGGCAAACCTCAACATCTTTATTTCTTCTCCATGGATTTTAATACCTACTCCGAATTTTTCTTTTGTTTCCTTTACTGCTTGCTCAATATACAGATTGAATAATATGGGACAGGCTACAACCCTGTCTCACTCCCTTCACAACCGCTGCTTCCCTTTCATGTCTCTCGACTCTTATAACTGCCATCTGGTTTCTGTACAAATTGTAAATAGCCATTCGCTCCCTGTATTTTACCCCTGACATCTTTAGAACTTGAAAGAGAGTATTCCAGTCAACATTGTCAAAAGCTTTCTCTAAGTCTACAAATGCTAGAAATGTAGGTTTGCCTTTCCTTAATCTATTTTCTAAGATAAGTCGTAGGGTCAGTATTGCCTCACGTGTTCCAACATTTCTGCGGAATCCAAACTGATCTTCCCCGAGATCGGCTTCTACCAGTTTTTCCATTCGTCTGTAAAGAATTCGCATTAGTATTTTGCAGCAGTGACTTATTAAACTGATAGTTCGGTAATTTTAACATCTGTCAACACCTGCTTTCTTTGGGATTGGAATTATTATATTCTTCTTGAAGTCTGAGGGTATTTCACCTGTCTCATACATCTTGCTCACCAGATGGTAGAGTTTTGTCATGACTGGCTCTCCCAAGGCTGTCAGTAGTTCCAATGGAATGTTGTCTACTCCCGGGGCCTTGTTTCGACTCAGGTCTTTCAGTGTTCTGTCAAACTCTTCACGCAGTATCATATCTCCCATTTCATATTCCTCTACATCCTCTTCAATTTCCATAATATTGTCCTCAAGTACATCACCCTTGTATAGACCCTCTATATGCTCTTTCCACCATTCTGCTTTCCCTTCTTTGCTTAGAACTGGGCTTCCATCTGAGCTCTTGTTATTCATACAAGTGGCTCTCTTTTCTCCAAAGGTTTCTTTAATTTTCCTGTAAGCAGTATCTATCTTACCCCTAGTGAGATAAGCCTCTACATCCTTACATTTGTCCTCTAGCCATCCCTGCTTAGCCATTTTGCACTTCCTGTCAATCTCATTTTTGAGACGTTTGTATTCCTTTTTGCCTGCTTCATTTACTGCGTTTTTATATTTTCTCCTTTCATCAATTAAATTCAATATTTCTTCAGTTATCCAAGGATTTCTACTAGCCCTTGTCTTTTTACATACTTGACCCTCTGCTGCCTTCACTACTTAATCCCTCAGAGCTACCCATTCTTCTTCTACTGTATTTCTTTCCCCCATTCCCGTCAATTGTTCCCTTATGCTCTCCTTGAAACTCTGTACAACCTCTAGTTTAGTCAGTTTATCCAGATTTTGTGGATACTATCTATAAAATAAAAAATGCAACAATTACAGCAAAAATTTCGTTAAGTATTAAACTTGTAGTAAATATTCCAAACAAAGCAGTGCTATCTGATCAGCACATGGTCAAGGGTACTTGTTAGTGTAACATTTGTTTCCAAAATGAGGTGGGTGAAATATTCAATACATGTGGACACATTACTACCTGTGTTAAATATATAGTCTCCATTTTCTGGTGTGTTTGCTGGAACCCTATAGCATCTACAGTTAGAATAATCATTCAGTATAGTTAAGACAGTATCAACAGACAGTGTATTTTTTCTTTCCAACACTTATTTATTTTTGTATCTATTTATTTACTTTTGATCAAACATCAACTGATTAAAAAAAATGTTCTTTTTTGTTCCAGTCTTCTGGATAAGTCAGAGTGTTACTTACTAGAGTTACATATTATTGGCTGGCACTTTTATCTACACAACCTTTTCTAAATTTGGCTGAGAGAACAGTGTTACATATATCGACTATACATAAAAACAATTTGTTATTGTAATACTTAGATTAAGGAATCTACAGTTTGTGACACAGTATTCAGTTCTGAGATTCAAATATTTACAGTTTGTGCCACAGTCTAAGATCTGAGATTACATATATTTTTAGATAGATGGTCTTCCATCATACGAGTGTACTAAATCTAGAAACTCATCTATTGAATACACAGGATTGTTTAGGAGCCATACTTTTAATTTCGTTTTTAGTTTTGTAATGGGCAATTTGTTGGAGATATTACGATGGAAGCAATTCAGTAGTTTTATGCCTGCATTGTGAGGGCTTTTCTCATACAGTGTTGTTCTATGAACTTCACAGTTCACAAATTAATAAATATCTGTTGTAAAGCACAATAAATGCCTTTTTTGCAAGCAAGCTCACTTGTGTAGCCACATCTACTTCAAATCCATAGCCCCAAACATCATGATTGCTATAAATCTATTAAGCAGTATTACTGTCATCTGAATTGTCACAGTGTTGTTCAGACAATGATGTGCAGACTTTATTTGATAATTCATATTAGCAAGAATCAAGAATTTTATTCACCATAGATCATTTTACAATGATACTGGCTTCATCATACAGGCTGTAGTAGTGCATACATAATAATAAAATAAACTAATATCAGCACATTGTAGTAGACATTTTGAGCATGACAGTGTACTTAATTAGACACCAGGATAGTTTCTAAAAGTTAATGCAATAAGCTATGCTATAATATAATACAGTACAGCATAGGATGGTATAGTGTACCTTGTACATAGTGTATTGTGAATTGTATACGCTATGTAATTACATATGACTTAATCACAGCACACAATATGTTTAACTACAGAAAACTTTTAAATGCTAATATCCTCCCCAGGCATCTCAAAGAATTCTTTAATGTCATAAAATGGATGATCTGACAGCCAGCTGTACCAATTAATTTTTTAAAAAAATTTTATATCCATTGACTGAACATGAATTGGCAGTTTATTGAACATTTCTAGTCAGTTTACTTTGTGAGAATTTCCTACTCTTACTAATCTGTGGCGTGGTATGTCTAAATTACCCTTAGCTCTGGTGTTGTTTTCATGTATTTCCCCTCTGGCAACAAATTCTGAAATATTATTTTTAATATAGAGTACAGACACATAAATGTATAAATTTATAATTGTGAGTATTCCGAATTTTTTTTTTTTTTTTTTTTTTTTTCAAAATGTTCTTGATGTTAGGGGAGTGCCCCCATATAATCAGACCATATGAAACATGTGATTGGAATAGCCCAAAGTATGTCACCCTAAGGTACTCCAAGCTCACTACCTCCCTTAGTTTCAAGATAAAGTATGTCACCCAGGATATTTTTTCACATATGTGATTTACATGTTTCTCCCAATAGAGTTTTGAGTCAATGTAAATACCTAAGAGTTTAACTGACTTAATGCCTACTTCATTTGACATTCCCATTAAAAGTTGTTGGGTTTTATCAGGATTGCACAGGCTGCAAACCAGTCCAGGGCCTTATCAAGTGTTTCTTTTGTTGCACTATTCAGATCTGAAATGTTCTGATGTGTGGTAAGTAGTGTCGTATCATCAGCATAACATATGACAGCATTAGCTATGTTATTAGGTAAATCATAGATGGCTGCAATGAAGAAGAAGGGTCCATGGAGAGAACCTTGTGGTACACCTGTGCTGATTTCCATCATGGAAGAATTTACATATCTGACTGAGACAAATTGTTTTCTGTTGCTTAAATAAGAACTTATCACAGCTAAAGTGGTCCTGCTCACCCATAAAACTTTAGTTTCCTCAGTAGTATATCAACTGGAATGCAATTGAAAGCTATGTTTGGACCACATAATACCAGTGATAACATGTTATTGTTTTCAAAAGCTGTTAAGGTTTGGTCAATGATTTCCAAGATGGCCCCTGTTGTGTTTCTTCCCTTGCGAAAACCAAACTGATTGTTACATAGGTGAGGTTGTGACAGTTAATTTCCAGCACCAGTACCCACAGATCTGAATTCCCACTCAGCGAGTCCTGTGGGGTGTACACAATCCGCTGGAGTAATGCACATGGCAGCTGAAAGGGCACTTCCCAAACTGGATGAGCAGCACTGTACTCCTGGTGGAGGCAGAATTTTTTCTGTGAACTGATCAACTTCACCATTTCACTTGAATGACAATGACAATGCTGCCACACCTGGCTATGTGTCAGGTTCCAATGGTGAGTGGGCCCATGTATTGTATGCACAGAGCACTTGTTCTTGAGAAGCTACTATACTGCATATCAAGAAAAGGTTGTTCTTGCATGGTTTCAAAGCAGTTTTATCTTAATATTCCAACTCATGGGCATCTTGTTGAACCAGAAGGTGAATGTATTACTTTCCATGTTTTATATCTAAAAACACAGATGATGTGACTTACCGAATGAAAATGCTGGCAGGTCGATAGACACACAAACAAACACAAACATACACACAAAATTCAAGCTTTCGCAACAAACTGTTGCCTCATCAGGAAAGAAGAGGGAAGGAGAGGGAAAGACGAAAGGATGTGGGTTTTAAGGGAGAGGGTAAGGAGTCATTCCAATCCCGGGAGCAGAAAGACTTACCTTAGGGGGAAAAAAGGGACAGGTATACACTCGCACACACACACACACACATATCCATCCACACATACACAGACACAAGCATACATATCCATCCGCACATACACAGACACAAGCAGGCATTTGTAAAGGCAAATGTGCGGATGGATATGTGTGTGTGTGTGTGTGTGTGTGTGTGTGTGTGTGTGTATACCTGTCCCTTTTTTCCCCCTAAGGTAAGTATGCTCCCAGGATTGGAATGAGTCCTTACCCTCTCCCTTAAAACCCACATCCTTTCGTCTTTCCCTCTTCTTTCCTAACGAGGCAACAGTTTGTTGCGAAAGCTTGAATTTTGTGTGTATGTTTGTGTTTGTTTGTGTGTCTGCCAGCACTTTCGTTCGGTAAGTCACATCATCTGTGTTTTTAAATATATTTTTCCCACGTGGAATGTTTCCCTCTATTATATTCAATCATTAACTTTCCATGTTTTGTTATTTATGGGCAAGTGAAGTTAATACATTTTGTAATGCAACTTCTGAGGCCACTGTTAGTGGCTGATATTTGGTACTAGTTTAAAAAAGTACTAGTTTACTAGTTTAAGAAAGCTTTATTTGTTCTTCAAAGTATCTCTAGGTGTCTTCAAATATCATCACTTCCTATTGAATAAAAAATGTTATGTGTGATTATATTGTTTTAGGCATCCATCACATAAACTGAAAGGAACATTCAAGTTTTACATTGTCCTTTTGTATCCATACAATATTAATATTTATATATATTGTTCTTTCTGGATAAATGTGGGTACCAATGGTCTTGAAAAAAGTGAAGATCAGCTTTTGCCTCTGCATTTCATAACTTTCAGTTTATGTGAGTTAACTATGGTCCACCCAGAACATCTTGTATTTTTTCTGTGCAACCTGAATTCAGTGATCAGATATGATTTTGCATTCTGTTGTGCTGCGTGTACACCAATAGTTCTTAATTCAGAGTTTCACGTAGAAATAACAGTGGCAATTACATTTTTCTCATAAACATTTTTATTACAGAGCACTGCTATGTCCACTTGGTACAACCAGCACTCCCAGCATCTCATCATGAGATCTTTGAAACCATTTGAATGATTATGGCTTGTTGGTTTCTTAATTATTAATAAAGGACAAGGCAGATCTGGAGGTCACTCCTCCTGGTGGAGAACTTGTGTTGAACATTTTTTGAAGGAAATAAAGAAATGTTAAAGTATGATCTACCTGTTACGCTCATCTCTTTAATCCCTGTAACTCCACTCCTAAAATCATTACACTTTAGCAAGATATAATGGATGGGTATGCTGAATTTTAGACATTAGTTGTTTTTAATAGTAGCAAATAATGCTCTGATTTTGCTAGGTCTGGTGGAAAATACTTGTTGTTTTTTGTATTTCAGGGGAAGTATATCTGTGAGGGAGGTGCCGGGTATCATGGAGTTATGCAAAGAGAACATTATTTATGAACTGACTATTAGATAATATGACATTTCTGCAAGCATGTCCAAGCTGTTTCACCAGCTGAGGGCAGCAGCTGATTGACATGAAGCCTGCCTAAACTATCACTGGCCGAGGTGAGTGAAACATTTATTAGCATTGTATGTGCACTATGAGAGATAAAGTCATTAGTCTGTTTCTTTGAAGTAACAGATGCCTCAGTAGAATCAAAGCTCATCTGGTGCATTATGCTAACAGAGTTTTTGATTTGTGTGGTGCCAACATCAAGGATGTGCATTATATACAATTATAGGAAGCAATCAAAGGGTTAGTTGCAAGAAAGCATGGAATTAGCTTTTCAAGGTACTTGGGACCAGAGAGAGGAATTTTATCCGCAGAACCAATGTGCTGTGTGCATACTAGTCAAGAATCAGGCATGCAGTTTTATGGGTTGTTTACCAAATTGCCCAACTCTTTAGCAGTCTGCTGAGGGAGGACAGAGTGGTATGTTGTAAGGAGGTTGAATGGTCACTTTATTATCTGGTGGAATTTCAGGATCGGGGACAGGTGTTTGGTTTGAGTGATGAACAGCTTTATCAAGTGTTGTGTCCCATGGTTAAGGATCATTTACAGCAATCTTTGAAGGAGGCAATGTGTAAAAACCTACCTTTTTTTGAATTTAGCTAATGAGTATGTGACAGTTACCTACCTGCATCAGGACAACATCATTTAATACAAAGAAATTACTTTGGTGTGCAGCATAATGATGAATTGCTGCAGGATTATGTGAAGAGGGTTGAAGACACAGATAAAAGTCTGTTTTTAGATTTCCCAGAGTGTGAAATCATTTATGATAGTTTGGAGTGGATGTGTCATAATGACAGACCTAGAGTGGCTTTTAGAAATCATTTTAAAATTTTTCAAGGATTACAGAAACTAATTTCAGCAGAGAAGGCAATGCACCTCGCTTATGGCACCTATGTGGAGAGTGGAGTAAGGAACCAGCATCTGGGAAGGCAGGAGGCATCCAATAATCAATCACATCTATTTAATATTAGATGTTATATGAGGTAAGGCTAGAAAAAAACCGGACTAGTACTGGTGAAACAATAAAACGAATGCAATAAGGCTGAAAGTCACGTGGCCTGTCACGTGACTCTCGCTCCGCCTACTGCTCGAGTTTCATCTGCCTCCTGCACTCAGTCTGCCCGTGGCATCTGTTTTAAGTAGTTGACGTTTTGTCTGTGCGTCGGAAACTGTTGAGTGTACAGAAAGAACAGCATGTTAACATCAAATTTTGTTTCAAACTAGGAAAATCTGCAAGTGAAACATTTGTAATGTTACAACAAGTGTACGGCGATGATTGTTTATCGCAAACACAAGTGTTTGAGTGGTTTAAACGATTTAAAGATGGCCGCGAAGACACCAGTGATGACACTCGCACTGGCAGACCATTGTCAGCAAAAACTGATGCAAACATTGAAAAAATCGGTAAACTTGTTCGACAAGATCGCTGTTTAACAATCTGCTCTGATTGTTAAATGGCGATCTTGTCGAACAAGTTTACCGATTTTTTCAATGTTTGCATACGTTTTTGCTGACAATGGTCTGCCAGTGCGAGTGTCATCACTGGTGTCTTCGCGGCCATCTTTAAATCGTTTAAACCACTCAAACACTTGTGTTCGCGATAAACAATCATCGCCGTACACTTGTTGTAACATTACAAACGTTTCACTTGCAGATTTTCCTAGTTTGAAACAAAATTTGATGTTAACACACTGTTCTTTCTGTACACTCAACATTTTACGACGCACAGACAAAACGTCAACTACTTAAAACAGACGCCACGGGCAGACTGAGTGCAGGAGGCAGATGAAACTCGAGCAGTAGGCGGAGCGAGAGTCACGTGACAGGCCACGCGACTTTCAGCCTTATTGCATTCGTTTTATTGTTACACCAGTACTAGTCCGGTTTTTTTCTAGCCACGCCTCGTAGGTACCAAAAGAAAGATCAGTTAATGATATACAGCCTGCAAACAGAGAAATAGTTTAATATCCAACAGAGGGGGAAGGGATTTGCTGTGAGGACTTTTTGTAAAAAAAATCGTAGTGTCACTCAGTTTGCAGGTGTCATCTGTGTGTAGTAACGAATCAGCACGGGCCGTTTTGGATTCTGATAGTTCATTGATCCTTCTTCATGCAGAACGGTTAGTGGACCACTGTGCAAATGCAATGCAAGCTTCCTGTTATGGCTGGGGAAATAGAATCATGTAGAATGGCTAATTTTTTCCAAAATGCAATTGCTGGGGGGAGGGGGGAGGGGGAGGAGTTCCTGTTAAGGTGCATATCCTTAACTTCACTTGTGTCATTAAGATGAAGGTGGCTCATCATTAATCAGTTCCTGCCATTCTAGGAGCTCATTTTACCCATAAGGTAGGTCCGATCTCAGACTGGATTGGAGGAAAGAGACATTTTCTTTCAAATTAAATAAAACCCATAATTATGAGTTCTGCAGGCACCAGTTGGAAAGTTGTGCCAGAAGGCCAAACAGACTGCTTTTGACAAGTGTGAGTAGCACGCAAGATCATGATTTTAGTCACTTACCTCCTGAACAGGCTGGTCGGTTGCACCAACTGTGTAATCGATTTCCGACATCTTGTCCCATCATTTGGGTGAAGTGAAAGTGGAAGAATATAAGACAGAACTTACAGAAAATAACCCAGTACGACATCCTTTGTATCAGATTCCCCACTTTGCATGAAGCAGCTGAAAGTCACCATAGAAGAAATACTTAGGCAAGGAGTTATTTGGCTGTTGAAGTTGCCCTATCCTTCTCCCATATTTGTGGTACTCAAAGTGCAAGGTGTGTACAATCTGTTGTGGACTGCCACATGTTAAATAAAAAGGCATTTCCTCCGTTCATACTGCTACCCAATCTGCACACCTATTTTGGATGGTTTCCCAAAGCAAAGATTTTTACTACTCTTGACCTGAATCAGGATTATTATCTAGCTGAAGAATCAAAACCTGTAATGGCTTTTACCACTGACTGGAATGTCTATGAATATGACAGAGTTCCATTTGGGCTTTCAGCAGAGGCTGTGGTGCCATACTAATGATGTCATGATAGATCAGAGCCATAAACAAGTTATGCAGTCATTCCCACCCCAAAAGAATATGAGAGCAGTAGCACAACTTGTATGCATGATCAACTTTTTTCAGAAAATTTAGTTGCAATTTTGTCAAGCTGGTGCACCACTAAATGATCTCAGGACAAATAGGAGGAAATTCGAGTGGGGTGCTTTGCAAGATGTGTCATTCCAAAGTCTGAAAACTGCATTGGCCAGTGTGCCAGTACTGAAAATGCCCGACATCTATAAGGATCTCATTGTTCAAACAGACATATCAATGGCAGGGGTCAAGGGTGTGGTTTATACGAGAATAATGATGTAAGGAGTCTTACTGCCTTTGCATCATGAGCCATCTCACACCAGCCCTCTCACTCCTTGAAGCGAAGTACTCCATACATTAATGAGAGGAAGTACTCCATACATGAATGAGAGGTCTTCGCCATTTTATTCTCCATTGAAAAGTTCAAGATTTATTTGGAACATCACACTTTCCTATTAGAAACAGATAGCCAGGCCCTCAGCAAGGTTTTGCTACACTGAAGCTTACCACATGTATTGCAAGGTGGATGGTTAGAATCTCAGCCTTTCAATTTAAAGTTAAGCATATTTGAGGCAGTGACAACCTTCTGGTTGATGGATTAAGTAGGATGTTCCGGAGGATGATTACCTCCCAGATGAAGATCAATGTTAACCTAAGGAGATGAAATAGTAGATTACATGGCTTGTCCTATTCTGAGTGGGTGTCCACTTCTTTTAAGAGATATCTGGGAGCAGCAGGATGCTTAGAAAATCAAGAAAGGGTGAGTTGTTAAGCCATATTTTCTAAACTGTAACATTCTGTGTTGTACCATGTGGGTTAGTGGCAGAGATAAAATAATTTTACCTAAATATCTGGTACCTCCAGTCTTTAAAAATTAACATGAAACCCCCTAGGTTGCCACATTAGAGTCTTTAAGACCAGAATGAAGATCAGGAAACATTGTATATGGAAGGGAATTGATAAACAAATTAAAGAATTAGTTATCAGTTGTAAGATATATATTGTAAGCAAACCTGTAATTAACACTCGGAAGGGATTTTTGTCATCTGAGGTAATTAATCACCCCATGGAAAGAATTTATGTCGATTACATGGGCCCTTTTCCAAGTTTGCAAGGGGGGGACCAGAGCACGCTTGTGTGCATGGATGCATTTACACATTTTTTTTGGTTAACCTAAACATGAGGCACTACCCTCAGTATTACCAACAAATGTCTCAAGTCAATATTTCACATGTTTGGCCTCTGGAGGGTGTTGGCTGTGGATAATGCCCTGAACTTCTTTTTGGCATACTTCTCTAACTTCTGTTTTGAAAGCTGTATTAGCTATACCATGCCTGTGGCATATTATTCTAATCTGTCTTTCACTGAGTGATTGAATGGGAACTTGTGTACAGTGCCCTTTGTCATCCAGAGTGCAGTCCACACGAAACTGGATAGCTCCCTACTCTGGTTGGGATATGTTTTTAACACCACCATGCACAAGGCCCATAGACAGACTAGGCCTGCTTTTATGTTTGCCTTTAGAACTAATTCTCTATTTCAATTTATGAACAGTGAATGATTTGCTTCCAGAGAAAGTAGTTGTCATGCAAATTCTGGATAACTGTAACTGCACACAGAGCAATCATAAAATCATTCATGAGGTATCAGAGTGCTGCTACAGTGTTGGGAGGAAGCTGATCTATTTGAAGCCAGGTGATAGTGTGTGGGTTTAAAATTTTACTGTAGTAATCCACGGGCAGGCTAAGGCAATGGGGAAACTCTTGCCCAGATTTGGGTCCCAGTTCAGACCCTGCATTTTTTTACACCGTTCACCAGTCACCTTGTTCCTTAGGAATCTGCAGACCAACTGAATATTTTGTGTATACATTTTCACAAATTAGCCTTTCAGGAGTGAAAATAAATTGTTTAAATCTGTTGAATAAGTGCTTACTTATGAAGTGTTTTGTGTAAAGATTAGCAAGCTAGTCTCCCAAGTACTTTGAATCTTGTCACTAGCCATATAATCCAAACTGGGAGTTCTTCTAAGGACAGGAGTGAGTAAAGCAAATTACATTTAGAGATAGACTGCGGTAGTCTTTATAGGATGATACACAGCTGCAACACAAAGACTAATACACCTCGTGCAAGTATCCGCATTTCTTCCTTTCCTCCTTCGTCTGTTGGCTACGGGAGCAGAGGGTGAGATGGTTCGTTTCTGTCACCAGTAGCCACAAGTTAGAATTCCTGCTCAGCAAGTACAGTGGGGCACACACACGCCACTGGAGTAATGCACATGGTGGCCACAAGGGCTAGGAAGGCACTTTCCAGTCTGGATGAGTAACACTGCATTCCCGATGGCAGCACAATTTTTCCTGCAAATCAGTCAACTTCACCACATTGCTTGAATGGGGATGATGATGTTGCCAATTGCAAATGTGTCCACGTATTGACTGCACACGGCACTTGTTACTGAAAAGTTACTACACTGTAAATCAATAGAAAGTTGTTCTTGCATAGCTTGGGAGCAGTTTTATTGTAATATTCTGACTTATGGGCACTTTGTTGAACCAGAAGGTGAATGTATCACTTTACATGTTTCGTGATTTATGAGCAAAGTGAAATTAAAAAATTTCATAATGCAGCTAGTGAGGCTGTTCTTCGTAGCTGATATTTAGCGCTTACATTAAGAAAACTTTATTCAAAGTATCTCTTGGTGTCTTTGAATATCATCACTTGCTATGGCACATTGTTTTCTGAGTTCATTTCTTGTCTGCCTGTGTTCAATTAATATCCTCCAGGCCCAGTCCTGGCTAAAAGTTAGTTATTTTTAATAAGATTTATTGGTGTAAAATTATTTTGTTTATTACTAGAAAGTTCTTTAAAAGTCTCTGTCACAACTAGCCAACTTTTAAGAGATTTCTTTGATACCATTTTATTGATTCTGGCTTGTTGGTTTCTTAATTATCAATAAAGTACAAGGTTAAACTGGTAGAGAAATTGTGTTTAAGACTGTTTTGAGGAAATAAATAAACATTAAATTATTATCCAATTGTTATGCACACCTCTCAGTCACATTCCCAAAATCTTCACAGCATACTCTGATGAGTGACCTTTTAGTGTCAAGCAGCAACCAGACAAGTTAAGTGGAGTGGGATACTTTTACACTGATAATGCGTGTTTTCATTGTGGTGTAGGTTAGAAGCATTGGTATGAAGAGGATGATCCATGGGCAGCACATGCTCTGAGTTCCTACAAACGTAAGGTTCTGATTTGTGTAAAGAGCACTGATTTTGTGGATACTATCTGTGAAATGAAGAATGCGACAATTACAGCAGAAATTTTGTTAAATATTAAACTTGTGGTAAATATTCCAAAAAAAGAAGTGTCTTCTGAAGAGCATTTGGTTGAAGGTACTTATAAGCATAAAATTTACTTCCAGGATGAGGTAAGTGCAATACTGAATCCATGTGGACATATTACTACCTGTGTTAAATGTGCACTCTCATTTCCTCATGTGTTCTGTGCTGGAAGCTCATAGCATCTACAGTCAGAGTATTCATTGAACATAATTAAGACAGTATCAGTAAATAGTGTATGTTTCCTTTGCAACATGTAAATTCCACGGTTCACAAATTAATTCGTTCTGTTGTATAGCACACTACATGCTTTTTTTTAAGGAAGTATCCATTTCAAATCCACACCTGCAAACTTCATGATGTGTTATACATTTATTAAGCAGTGCTATTAGTGTCTGAATTGTACACAATGACATTCAGACTATAAGGTGCAGATGTTATTTGGAAATTCGTGTTAGCAAGTTGAGGTAAAATGATAAGCTTGCTAAATGCTATATATACAGCCTTCCTTTTCAAGATCTATGTGAACTTTGTGATATGTTATTCATGGAATGACCTGGTCTGAGAGCAGTGTCAAACTTGATGCAGTAGAGAACAGAGTTGGTTTGCTGCTGATTCAGTTATGATGCAAATGGTTCAGTAACATCGTTACTATTGCACTTACTTGCTATGTCAATGATGTTCAGTTATGGTACTTTACAACATGAGATGGAGTACCTATAGAAAAAAAAAAAAAAAAAAAACAATGAAATGGTTGAGTGGCAGCAACAACGTCCTGCCATGTGATGGGATGGTATGGTGGAATGACACATCAAGTGCCCGCCTCACAGAGATGAGTTTTACAGTTATTATTGGGAGACAGTGCAACAATTCTCTCTCTCTTGTTACCAGTAATGTACATTATATATGTAATTTTCACTTAAAAGGAAACACAGCATTTCATTGTTCAACAACAAAGTTTGTTTTTACTCATGTTCATTTTTACATTAGATTTCTATCATATGAGAAATCTGACAGCACCAATCATGCCACCTATGCTTCAGCTATTTCACATTTGACTCAGCAGTCACTGTTTCATTGTTGTCAACACACAGTTTCAGTTGGAGAGTAGACGGTAAGGGACACCCCTCATCTGCAATATTATTCCGGGAACAAGTCCTTAAGCCAGTTCACTGTCTCCACATACTTCTCGAAGACGAGACTTGGCTGGTATGCTATTGGAGGTAGTGCTGAACTAAGTACGCTCTGTTATTCTCAGTTATCAATATACAAATGTAAAAAACAGGAGAAGAAGAAGAATCAGCTCATTCTGGCTGTCTGCTTTCCCAGCAGCAAGAAACATATAGCGAGAGTCTTACATCCTTCACAGCTGCCCGTCTGCCTCCAGCCACTGAAGGGGTTACCTCCCTGCACGCGCACTGGTATTATGTAAATCTTAATGCTGCAGGATTGAGTTATATGTAATTTTAGTTAGTATTATTATTATTATTATTATTATTATTATTATTACTACTACTATTATTATTATTATTATTATCTGCTTCATATGGGTTTTTAACAAAGCCATGACTAAACTGAGTAAACTGTATTAACTGCTAGCTGACAGTTAAGCTACGGAAAGAACTTCCAGAGACTCTTGATACTGCTTATGTACTGAGTATTGGGGGGTTGATATGCTACTCTGTTACGGAATATAATTATGTTTCTTTGACAATTATTAACAATTCCTGAGGGATTTCACTGCTGAATTTGCATTATTTCATCTGTGTTTCTGTGCATTAGTACACTGAAATAATCATCTCTCTGCAAACTAGTAATGTCATGATGTCACACATAATGCAATGTTGAAGTACCAAGCCTCGTAATATTTAGAACCAGTTTTGTTTAAGTTTTGCTTCCCATGTAGAAGGCTGTCTCATACTGACAGTATACATAATTTCCAGTATTACTCGTGCTGTTGCACTGCCATTCATATGTAGGAGGAACAGTAGCTTTGGCTTGACACCACGCCTCATAATTATGGACTTGGAAAACTTACTAAATAAATTACTAAACTTATGGAGCCTTGTGCAGGGCCCCACAAACAATTCATTCTGTTACCAGCTATAAGACTCTATTCCCCTCTTTATTTGGATACTGGATGCTGTGGTATTCTACTCCAATGCATACATACTACAAATAAAGTCCTTGTGGCACTTAACTAAGGTTGGGTGCATAAGCGGCATGACTATCTGCTTTGTGGAATGCTGCAAAAGTGTTTTGACATTGCTGTTTCTAAGCCAAACCATGCTCACAAGTTACAACAGCACCAAGCACAAATAATGAAAGGGTTGTTTTCTGTGCTTGTGTCTGTGTATGTGTGGATGGATACGTGTGTGTGTGCGAGTGTATACCTGTCCTTTTTTCCCCCTAAGGTAAGTCTTTCCGCTCCCGGGATTGGAATGACTCCTTACCCTCTCCCTTAAAACCCATATCCTTTTGTCTTTCCTTCTCCTTCCCTCTTTCCTGACGAGGCAACCATTGGTTGCGAAAGCTAGAATTTTGTGTGTATGTTTGTGTTTGTTTGTGTGTCTATCGACCTGCCAGCGCTTTTGTTTGGTAAGTTTCATCATCTTTCTTTTTAGATATATGTATATGTAGTTTTATATATAAAAACAAAGATGAGGTGACTTACCGAACGAAAGCGCTGGCAGGTCGATAGACACACAAACAAACACAAACATACACACAAAATTCAAGCTTTCGCAACAAACTGTTGCCTCATCAGGAAAGAGGGAAGGAGAGGGGAAGACGAAAGGAAGTGGGTTTTAAGGGAGAGGGTAAGGAGTCATTCCAATCCCGGGAGTGGAAAGACTTACCTTAGGGGGAAAAAAGGACAGGTATACACTCGCACTCATGCACATATCCATCCACACATGTAGTTTTGTAGAAGAATAATTAGTTTTAGTGTTCTCTACCCTGCCAAAAATTCCTAACCACATCTCCTATTGATAATGGCCTACATGTATGTATTGGAGGTTGGAAGGTAGGTGGGTTTGGAAGATAGGTAGCTGAAAGTATAGTAGAGGTTTTTTCTTACCTATATTTTAGCATGGATAGGAACTGCAACTGCTGTGTTCAGATGCAGGCTGAGTTGGCATCCCTTCACTCCCAGCTTCAGGCAGTGTTGGCTTCGGTCACACAGCTTGAGGCTGTTGCCAATGGGCATCACTGTGGGGTTCTGGATGGGGGTTTGTCGGGGACAGCCAGCTCGTCCCACACATCCCCCGATCGGACTACGACTGTGGTTGCCCGGGATACTGCCCGCGTTGAGGCTGATCCCTCACCTGTGGGAGAGTGGGAGGTCGTCTCAAGGTGTGGCAGGGGGCGAAAGACATTCCGGAGGGCTGAACGGAAGGCCTCTCCAGTTTGTCTGACGAACCAGTTTCAGGCTCTGTCTCAGGCTGATACTGATCTTCGGCCTGACATGGCTGCTTGTCCTGTTCCAGAGGTTGCCCTCAGTCTGCAAGATCCGGGGCGGTCGCAGAGGGTGGGCTTACTGGTAGTTGGGAGCTCCAACGTCAGGTGCGTAATGGGGCCCCTTAGGGATATGGCAGCAAGAGGGGGGAAGAAAACCAATGTGCTCTCCGTGTGTATACCGGGGGGAGTCATTCCAGATGTGGAAAGGGTCCTTCCGGATGCCATGAAGGGTACAGGGTGCACCCATCTGCAGGTGGTCGCTCATGTCGGCACCAATGATGTGTGTCGCTATGGATCCGAGGAAATCCTCTCTGGCTTCCGGCGGCTATCTGATTTGGTGAAGACTGCCAGTCTCGCTAGCGGGATGAAAGCAGAGCTCACCATCTGCAGCATCGTCGACAGGACTGACTGCGGACCTTTGGAACAGAGCCGAGTGGAGGGTCTGAATCAGAGGCTGAGACGGTTCTGCGACCGTGTGGGTTGCAGATTCCTTGACTTGCGCCATAGGGTGGTGGGGTTTCGGGTTCTGCTGGGTAGGTCAGGAGTCCACTACACGCAACAAGCGGCTACACGGGTAGCAGGGGTTGTGTGGCGTGGGCTGGGCGGTTTTTTAGGTTAGATGGCCTTGGGCAAGTACAGAAAGAGCAACAGCCTCAACGGGTGCAGGGCAAAGTCAGGACATGCGGGGACCAAGCAGCAATCGGTATTGTAATTGTAAACTGTCGAAGCTGCGTTGGTAAAGTACCGGAACTTCAAGCGCTGATAGAAAGCACCGAAGCCGAAATCGTTATAGGTACAGAAAGCTGGTTGAAGCCAGAGATAAATTCTGCCGAAATTTTTACAAAGGTACAGACGGTATTTAGAAAGGATAGATTGCATGCAACCAGTGGTGGAGTGTTCGTCGCTGTTAGTAGTAGTTTATCCTGTAGTGAAATAGAAGTGGATAGTTCCTGTGAATTATTATGGGTGGAGGTTACACTCAACAACCGAGCTAGGTTAATAATTGGCTCCTTTTACCGACCTCCTGACTCAGCAGCATTAATGGCAGAACAACTGAGAGAAAATTTGGAATACATTTCACATAAATTTTCTCAGCATGTTTTAGTCTTAGGTGGAGCTTTCAATTTACCAGATATAGACTGGGACACTCAGATGTTTAGGACGGGTGGTAGGGACAGAGCATCGAGTGACAGAGCATCGAGTGACATTATACTGAGTGCACTATCCGAAAATTACCTCGAGCAATTAAACAGAGAACCGACTCGTGGAGATAACATCTTGGACCTACTGATAACAAACAGACCCAAACTTTTTGACTCTGTATGTACAGAACAGGGAATCAGTGATCATAAGGCCGGTGCAGCATCCCTGAATATGGAAGTTAGTAGGAATATAAAAAAAGGGAGGAAGGTTTATCTGTTTAGCAAGAGTAATAGAAGGCAGATTTCAGACTACCTAACAGATCAAAACGAAAATTTCTGTTCCGACACTGACAATGTTGAGTGTTTACGGAAAAAGTTCAAGGTAATCGTAAAATGCATTTTAGACAGGTACGTGCCGAGTAAAACTGTGAGGGACGGGAAAAACCCACTGTGGTACAACAACAAAGTTAGGAAACTACTGCGAAAGCAAAGAGAGCTTCACTCTAAGTTTAAACGCAGCCAAAACCTCTCAGACAAACAGAAGCTAAACGATGTCAAAGTTAGTGTAAGGAGGGCTATGCGTGAAGCGTTCAGTGAATTCGAAAGTAAAATTCTATGTACCGACTTGACAGAAAATACTAGGAAGTTCTCGTCTTACGTTAAATCAGTAAGTGGCTCGAAACAGCATATCCAGACACTCCGGGATGATGATGGCATTGAAACAGAGGATGACACGCGTAAAGCTGAAATACTAAACACCTTTTTCCAAAGCTGTTTCACAGAGGAAGACCGCACTGCAGTTCCTTCTCTAAATCCTCGCACAAACGAAAAAATGGCTGACATCAAAATAAGTGTCCAAGGAATAGAAAAGCAACTGGAATCACTCAACAGAGGAAAGTCCACTGGACCTGACAGGATACCAATTCGATTCTACACAGAGTACGCGAAAGAACTTGCCCCCCTTCTAACAGCTGTGTACCAAAGTCTCTAGAGTAACGGAAGGTTCCAAATGATTGGAAAAGAGCACAGGTAGTCCCAGTCTTCAAGAAGGGTCGTCGAGCAGATGCGCAAAACTATAGACCTATATCTCTGACGTCAATCTGTTGTAGAATTTTAGAACGTTTTTTGCTCGAGTATCATGTCGTTTTTGGAAACCGAGAATCTACTATGTAGGAATCAACATGGATTCCGGAAACAGCGATCGTGTGAGACCCAACTCGCTTTATTTGTTCATCAGACCCAGAAAATATTAGATACAGGCTCCCAGGTAGATGCTATTTTTCTTGACTTCCGGAAGGCGTTCGATACAGTTCCGCACTGTCGCCTGATAAACAAAGTAAGAGCCTACGGAATATCAGACCAGCTGTGTGGCTGGATTGAAGAGTTTTTAGCAAACAGAACACAGCATGTTGTTATCAATGGAGAGACGTCTACAGATGTTAAAGAAATCTCTGGCGTGCCACAGGGGAGTGTTATGGGACCATTGCTTTTCACAATATATATAAATGACCTAGTGGATAGTGTCAGAAGTCCCATGTGGCTTTTCGCGAATGATGCTGTAGTATATAGAGAAGTTGCAGCATTAGAAAATTGTAGCGAAATGCAGGAAGATCTGCAGTGGATAGGCACTTGGTGCAGGGAGTGGCAACTGACCCTTAACATAGACAAATGTAATGTATTGCGAATACATAGAAAGAAGGATCCTTTATTGTATGATTATATGATAGCGGAACAAACACTGGTAGCAGTTACTTCTGTAAAATATCTGGGAGTATGCGTGCGGAATGATTTGAAGTGGAATGATCATACAAAATTAATTGTTGGTAAGGCGGGTACCAGGTTGAGATTCATTGGGAGAGTCCTTAGAAAATGTAGTCCATCAACAAAGGAGGTGGCTTACAAAACACTCGTTCGACCTATACTTGAGTATTGCTCATCAGTGTGGGATCTGTACCAGATCGGGTTGACGGAGGAGATAGAGAAGATCCAAAGAAGAGCGGCGCGTTTCATCACAGGGTTATTTGGTAACCGTGATAGTGTTACGGAGATATTTAACAAACTCAAGTGGCAGACTCTGCAAGAGAGGCGCTCTGCATCGCGGTGTAGCTTGCTCGCCAGGTTTCGAGAGGGTGCGTTTCTGGATGAGGTATCGAATATATTGCTTCCCCCTACTTATACCTCCTCCCAAGGAGATCACGAATGTAAAATTAGAGAGATTAGAGTGCACATGGAGGCTTTCAGACAGTCGTTCTTCCCGCGAACCATACGCGACTGGAACAGGAAAGGGAGGTAATGACAGTGGCACGTAAAGTGCCCTCCGCCACACACCGTTGGGTGGCTTGCAGAGTATAAATGTAGATGTAGATGTATGACATCTTTATTTTATACTGTCTGAGGATATTGCTATGCTTCTCACTACAGCACAGAGCCCTCGAAAGGAGAGCAACGGTGCATAGTTCATAAATCCTAAAGGTACTTTTGAGCACTAAATTTCTTATGGATGTTGTCCTAACATTACACTGACGTGTGAAGCACCTGAAATACCTGACCACTGAGGAATTATGGACATTAATGTGACTTTACACTGGTGTGTGTGTTCGTGTAAGGCATCTATGTTACACAAACATGAAGCATGTGTGATGTCATTTGAATACTTTTGTGGAATAATAAATTAATTTGGTGGTATAATGAATATCCAAGCATTGAACTAGAATGTAGAGCATATTGCCTGAAATCAGTGGGAGCCCCCTGCTCACATGCCATTGACAATGACATTGATAGGCGGGTGAACGGGGTGCAGGGCACCGAGGCATGGGGAGCAGGCACTTGGGACACAGCGTCTGAGGGTGTGAGGATGGCTGGATTGGTAAGTAAATGCTGATGATGGTGTCAACAAATTATGAGATTCGTGTGAACTACAGTGAACTCCCGCTTTCACGAATGTGTAAATGTTACAAATAGACCAGCACTGCCCTATCTGTGCATTGGAACGAGGATGTGGGGATGAAGGGAGTGTGTGTGGAGCAGGCTTATGAGAGTATGGGGTGCTTCGGACAGCATACGATAACATACATGCAAAAATTAAAAAACAAAAAAATTGTATGCCATTGGCTGCCTCCTCCTCCACTGCCTTGGCACATGGCCAGATATGATGATACTGAGGTCATGGTTTCTGATATGTCCTGGGAGATATGGAAGTGGTGATAATTATATCAGTGGAATATAAGAAGTGCAACTCCCTCAGCTGTAATATGATACCACGGATAATGTTGATGTCAGTGAATTGTTATCCAGAAAATAGACTGCATCATTACTTTCTGTCGATTTTAAATACTGCAGAGAGTTTTTCAGTTGCTGGATGCAGACTGTTACATTTTTATCACCTCTCCAGTGGATGGATTGTAGCATGTATACATTCATGGTACACGAATCTAATGTGCTAACAAAGGAAGATGAGTTAGATATGTGTATAAGTGCAAGTGTGTGTGGTTTTTTTTTTCATTATATAAAAAAAGAATAACATTATTTTAACAACAGAGATTTATTTTTCATAGTTAATGAACTACAATAACATATATTAACAATATGCTTAAAATGTCAAAACATTCATTGACACTGAATTTATTGCAAACAAAAATGCTCTTACTGTAGCTAAAATATGATTCTGACATGCAGCACATGAAGAACAACAAGATGCACATTTAATGCAAATAGAAATCTGTATGCATGGAGAGAAGAGCACCCCTACCTCTTCTTGCAAACAAATTACACATGGGTGAGATTTGACAATGGCCCTCCCAGTCACTTGCTTTTCAGATGACAGAACACTTTCTGTTTCTAGATTAACAACCGTTACAGCTTCCTGAAGATTTAAAGGAAGTTTAATGTTATCTGTGTCATTTACTATACTTAACACATCTTTGTTCTGTTGTATAGTATCCACAAAATCTTTATGCTTCACAAGAATCACAAATAAATGCTTGGGAAGCCACAGAGCATGTTCAACCCATGGATCATGTGTTTCTGTAATGTACTGTAATTAACAGTTTGATCTATGTTAGCTGTGTAAAAGAATCCAGCTACACTGAGTTTGTCTAGATGCTGCTCAATAGCTGCCAACCAAGTCACTGGAGGATGCTAACCTTGCCTCTTGTGTTATAATTAGGATGAGCTAACCTTAAATAGGTGAGGATGTTTTATAAATCATGCATTAAACTGCACGGCAGTGTTAGTTCAGAAGATGGATATGGATGTATTTCCATTGCAGGTGAGGATGCCTCCCACATCATGCACTAAACTGCGCAATGGTAGAGATGAAAGCAGACTTCTATATTCGGTTGCATATAAGCATGTTCCCATACTCAGCAAAATATGACATGCTTAAGGATTGCCTCAATGTGCATGAACAGACATCAGCAAGTCTAATAAAGTCATCAGCTAAAAAAGTTGAAACTTGGTCCAGCAAATTGCGACAAGCAAAATTGAGTTGAGAATTATCAAGTTAAGATTTGTCCCCACAGTGCAGTTTGTGTCAGCTATTGGGGGAAAACTATATTTCTTTCATTTGCTCTGCCACATATTTTAATAATGTTGTCTCATTAACGTAAGCATTACAGACATAGCCCAGTCAATGAAGACCAAATAAGGTAAAATAGGGAAAAAAATCATGTTATCACAAATTTTTGCATGGTATTAGGAGGGAGTTCCACCACAGTGCAAAAATTTGTAACAGTGCAATTTTTTCGCCCTATTTGACCTTTTTTGTTCTTCATTGAGTGGGCTATGCCTGTAATGCTTATATTAATCAGACAACATTACGTAGGAGGTAGGAAGGAGACCCATGAGGAATTTCTGGTCCTCCATTGGGCACCTCCTCAGGTGGTGGATAGGGGAATGCATGGCCAGACAGTGGTCTGGTGGGATACCTGGGAAATTAAATACCCAGGGTGGACCAAGATCAGTGAAGAGGATGTCAATAGCTCAGATGATGGAGGAGAATTTTTATGACATTCCAACAGCAGACACATTCCAATGGCAGAGGAAATCTCTACAGGGTAGGTAGAGCTCGGAGCCTGAGAAAGGCAGTCTACCTAGGAAATAAATATTACTCAGCTAGCTTGGACGCTGTGAGATGGCAGCCCCATCACCAAGCTTAACCTGCACAGCGCTTGTAATGGGGCCAGGGGATTTTATACATACAGGCTCACATCAATGATATGCCTTGGATAATGGATTTAAGGAAACAGACCTAAGCTACAGAATAGGAATTCATAAGATGGAAAAATGAAATGGGATTTCACATTCAGGACATGGAATTATCATAGTCTTAATAAACCAGCTGCGGCAGTGACTGATATCTGAATTAAAAATGTACAAGACAGACATTGTAGCTCTACAGGAAATTAGGTGGCTTGGAAAAGAGATACACATGGAGGATGATTGTGTTATTTTTTATGGAGCGGATATAAAACAGCATGAGTCTGGTACTGGCTTTGCTGTCAAGAAAAAATTGTTATTATGGTTACAGAATTCCATCTCATTAACAAAATAATTCCTTACATCACAATCAGACACCAGGGGCACAATACAACATTCAAGAGTTTTTGTATACTGACTGAAGATGCAACTGAAGATAAGAAAGATGAGTACTATGAAGAATTAGATAGGATAGTCGAAAGTATTTCAACAAGAAATATAGGAATTATCCTAGGAGATTTTAATGGGAAAATAGGTAAAGAGGATATGTTCACTCCCACAGTAGGAAAATACGGCAATCATTCTACCACAAATGAAAATGGATTAAAAATAATCAACTTCACATTGCCAAAGAATATGAGAATTTTCTCCATAATGTTTCCTCACAAAGAAATTCACAAAGGTACATGGTGCTCTCCAGATGGCAAAACTGTAAATCAGATTGACCATATTATGGCAGACCAAAGATGCAGTTCATTTATAAGAGATGTAAGAACGTACAGAGGAGCAGATAGTAGGTCAGATCGCTTCCTAGTCATAAGAAAGATGAAAATCAAGATGGTGTGAAATCAACCACCAAAATTCGCACCAAAACCTAAGTTCAGTGTAGAAAGACTGAAGGGACTGTCTCTTAAAGAAACCTATGTGACTGAAATTAGAAACCTATGTGACTGAAATTAATAACAAATTCACAGCATTGCAATAAGTTGGGGGAGGAAAATAGTGTTGTGGAGACTTAGGAAAGAATAAAGACAGTAATAAAGATGCAGCAGAGAAAACAGTTCAACAAAAGGGGTCAGAGAGCAGTGGAAAAAGGAAAGAAGCCAAGATGCTGTGGCTGAAAAATATGGAGAGTGAGGACAGGAGAGAGACCTTCAACACAGTGAGAAGAGAAATAGCAAGAGTTCTACAAACAGAAACAAGAAAATATCTAACTGGAGTCTTGGAATCTATAGAAGTGGAAGGCAGAAACAGAGACTCAACACAGCTGTTTCAGTATACAATACACAGTATAAGAGGTTATCAGAGAGAAGACCTATTGATAAAAGACAAAAATCAAAACATGCTAACCCAGCTGGAATATATTCTAACAAGATGGAAAAAGTATTTCTCAGAAATGTTAAACTGCACTGACCCTCACATAACCTTCAATTATGCAATGGTCAAGAGTAACAGCAGTAGTACTAATGAATACAGCATCACAGAACAGGAAGTAGTACACACCATTCTGTTGTGACAGTGCCACGAGATTTAAAAGTGCCGCTACGTCAGTATGCGAACACGGCGATAGAGGCGCTCTGCAGCTCGGCTGAGCGCGGGAGCGCCACCTAGCTATGAACGGCGCCAGCCACCTGTCACGGCATGGCAGCTGAGTGACAGATACGGAGTTGGTAGCATGTAACTCGGTATTGTTTCTACGTTTGTATATCCACGTAATTTATTAGTGATTAAAGGTTATAACACTTTTTGGCGACGAGATCGGATATTTTTTTTCCTGCATTGTGGAATTGTGCGTTCGTGTCGGGGCAGACATGGAACAGCTTCTGCAAGCGCTCATTGAACAACAAACGCAGCTGACGGCTGCTATTCAGGCGTTGTTGACTCATCGTCTGTCTTCCTCTTCTCCGCCTCCGTTCCCTCCTTACGACGAGGCCACTGAAGACTGGGAGGATTATGAGAAGCATTTGCGGCAACACTTCTTGGCTTTCGGCATTGTCGACGCTCCTAAGTGTAAGTCATTATTTCTATCTTGGATTTCCTCACGGATCTATCAGCTGCTATCTCAGTTAGCCCCTCTGCGGGAACCTGCCTCTCTGTCCTTCCAAGAAATGTGTGACTTATTGTCTAACTATTACCGCAAAAACACCCACGTCGTTGCCGCCTGCGTGACGTTCTACCGGTGTCGTAAACAGCCCCATCAATCTTACAGGGCTTGGGTGGCGGAACTACACAGTCTGAGTAGGAAATGTCAGTTTGTCATGGACACTCATCATGAGTCTTAAGCTGATTCCATGGTTAGGGATGCTATTCTACAGCTTGCTCCTGATAAAGAAGTTCGGCAACGTGCCTTACAACTGCCAAACCCGTCGTTGTTGGAAGTTCTAAGCATCGCTCAATCTTTTGAAGTGTCTCATGCTGCTGGTGCGCAAATAGACGCGTGGTGTGATGTAGGCACTGTACAGACCACTTTCGACACGGACAATTTGCCTGTTTCACAGGGAAACGACGATGTGGCGGCAGTTCACTTGCGTCAACAATGTCACGTTGGGCCGCCGCACTCGCAGCGAAAACAGCAACCACAGAAGCAGGTTCGTTCCGCACTTCCTTCTTGTCCAAGTTGTTTCGTGCAGCATGACAGGGCCACGTGTCCAAAACATTGGGCCATGTGTAATTCATGTAGGAAAAAAGGCCACATTGCTTCTGTGTGTCAGTCCCCTACAGTTCCTGTCGACGAGGACGAGGCATCGGAAATGGATGTTAACTGTGTGCTTTCTCAAACAAATAAGTTGTTTGTTACTGTTCGTGTTCTGGATAAAGACATTCGCATGCAAGTGGACACTGGCTCTGCAGTAACTCTCATTAATTCTCGCACGTATTTGGAGTTGGGCTCCCCTGCCTTGTCTCCAGTTACGTGAAATCTGAGAACTTATAATAAACAGAAAATTCCTATCGTTGGCCAGCTTGATGCTTCCACTGCCTACAAGTCTGTTGTTAGGCCCCTTACGTTTTATGTGGTGGATCATGCGGGCACTGAAAACCTGTTCGGTTATGATGCTTTCCAGTTGTTCGGGTTCTCCATTGATGATGATGTGCACCTCATATCTGAGGATATTCCGTATCAACAGCTGGATGGATTGTGTTCTGAATTTTCGTCTGTGTTCTCTGCTGGTCTGGGTCGTGCCAAGGATTTTGAAGCCCACATTACTCTTAAACCTACAGCTCGCCCTAAGTTTTTCCGGGCACGCCCTATTCCGATGGCTTTGCGTGCACCTGTCAAGGCTGAGATAGACAGGTTAACAGCTTCAGGGATTCTCCTTCCTGTTACCTCCAGCGAATGGCATCGCCAATCGTGGTGGTTTCTAAACCAAATGGGAGTCTGCGATTGTGTGGTGATTTTAAAGCCACTGTCAACGCCCAGAGCCTCATTGACACTTATCCTCTTCCCCGTCCTGAGGAGTTATTTACCAAGCTTGCTGGGGGCCAGTTCTTTTCCAAACCTGACTTATTGGAGGCGAACCATCAGTTGCCGTTGGATGCGTCTTCCAAGGAATTTCTCGTCATCAACACTCCTTGTGGGTTATATCAGTACCAGCGGTTACCATTTGGCATCGCTAGCACGCCGGCCATTTTTCAGCGGTTTTTGGAACAGCTCACAGCTTCTGTTCCCGGCTGCATCAACTACCTGGATGACATTGTTGTCACGGGGGCCTCCACTGAGGAGCACCTTCGCAATATGCGTTCACTGTTTCGGGTTCTGCATTCAGCTGGGTTGAAGTGCAATCTGGACAAGTCCCAGTTCTTCCAACCCTCCATTGTGTATCTTGGTTTCCACTTGTCCCGTGAGGGTATACGTCCTCTACGTCAGCATGTTGCGGCCATTACCGCTCTAACCCGGCCGTCTACGGTCAAAGAACTTCAGGTGTTTCTAGGCAAGATTGTTTATTATCACAAATTCATTCCATCCGCGGCGGCGGTGGCTCATCCTCTGCATCAGCTGTTACGCAAAAACGTTCCTTTCTGGTTGGTCCGACAAGTGTGAGCAGGCTTTTGTCCACCTGAAGGCTCATTTGCAGTTGGCGCCTTGTCTTGCCACATTTCGTCTGGGTCAGCACTTGGTTCTGGCGACTGACGCGTCACAGTATGGCCTAGGAGCTGTTCTCGCCCATTGGTATGAGAATGGGTCGGAACGACCCATCGCCCTATGCTTCCAAGACCCTCAACGATGCCCAACGGCGTTACTCTCAAATCGAAAAGGAGACGCTTGCTATCATTTATGCTCTAAAAAAGTTCAGCGTTTTTTGTATGGTTCTAAGTTTCACCTCATCACCGACCACAAGCCGCTGGTCTCTCTGTTCAGCCCCTCAGCGTCGCTTCCGGATAAGGCAGCTCACTGCCTGCAACGTTGGGCCTTATACTTGTCTCGTTTTCACTATAAGATTCACTATCGCCCCACGGCCCAGCACGCTAACACTGACGCATTGTCGCGTTTGCCGATGGGCCCCGACCCGGTTTTCGATCGAGATGAACTACTCTGTTTCCACATTGATGAGGAAGAACGTCGTGCGGTCGAGGGTTTTCCACTTACAGGTTCGCAGGTCGCGTCGGCTACTGCGCGGGACCCGGTCCTGCGTCAGGTGATCGGTTTTGTTCAACGGGGTTGGCCGGACAGGACCAAGGGCCGGGCATGGATCCCCTTCGCAACTACCATGCCTTGCGCCTTCGTCTGTCTGTTCGTGAGGGTGTTGTTCTACTGGCCACGGATGGCGCATCTCCACGGGTCGTGGTAACAGCCTCTCTTCGCAAAGATGTTCTCAAACTATTGCATGAAGGCCATTGGGGGATTTCTCGGACTAAGTCCCTAGCCCGTAGGCACGTTTATTGGCGCAGTATTGATTCGGACATCGCCCACATGGTCGCTAGGTGTGGTCAGTGTGCTCAACAACTGGCTGCACCCCGTACAATGCCCTCTCCGTGGTCTGATGCAGCGCAGCCATGGGAACGGGTGCATGCTGACTTTGCCGGCCCCTTCCTCGGCACTTATTGGCTACTGTTGATTGACGCCTTCTTGAAGTTTGCGTTTGTTGTTCGCTGTCCATCGCCCACCACTACGGCGACGACGCTGGCTTTGTCCAAAATCTTTATGCTAGAAGGTCTTCCATCCACCACGATTGTCACGGACAGTGGCCCTCAGTTCTCTTCGCAGGCCTTCCGTGATTTTTGTACTGGACAAGGGATTCATCATGTTACAGCACCGCCCTTCCATCCGCAATCGAATGGGGAGGTTGAGCGCCTTGTCCGCACTTTCAAAAGCCAGATGAAAAAATTCCTTAGTGATTTTTCCACAGATGACGCTCTGTTGCAATTTCTGAGTTCTTATCGCTTCACGCCTCTGGGTGATCGCAGCCCTGCTGAACTCTACTGCACCTGCTTCACCCTGTCAGGCCTTGTACTGTGTCCCCTAGTGCAGGAAAATATTCGGTGGGTGCCGACATGTGGGCACGAGGGTATGGATCTCGCCCTAAATGGATTACAGGGGTGGTCAAGGCTCTTCGCGGCCGCCAGCTTTGTGAAATACGTACGGACGATGGCATGGTTGTTCGCCATTACGACCAGATGCGCCCATGAGTGGTGGCCACGCCGGTGCCACTGCCCCTTCTTGCACCGCCACCAGCCCGAGAAGCCAGTCCTGTCGCTGCTGCCGATCTTCCGTGCATATTGCTGCAGCCAACGTCGCTACCGCTTCCGAGTACGCCGGAACCGGCCCCAGTCGCGACGCCGCCTTCTCCAGGACCCATCTCGCTGGTGCACACCCCCAGGTCCACGACACCTATGGATGCTGCTCCGGAGTTTTCACCCATCATCTCGTCCAGGAGGCACGTTCCACGCACAAGTTTCCGTCCTGGACATTTTCGGCCATACTCTCGTGTTTCTCCGCGGGATCTTCTCGGGGCCTCTCAAGAGGCCATGGATGTCTCCGCACTGTTCGTGTCTCCAAGCAAGTGAGTGTTGGGAAAAGTGTTGTGACAGTGCCACGAGATTTAAAAGTGCCGCTACGTCAGTACGTAAACACGGCGATAGAGGCGCTCCGCAGCTCGGCTGAGCGCGGGAGCGCCACCTTGCTATGAACGGCGCCAGCCGCATGTCATGACACGGCAGTTGAGTGACAGATACAGAGTTGGTAGCATGTAACTCGTTATTGTTTCTACGTTTGTATATCCATGCAATTTATTAGTGATTAAAGGTTATAACACATTCAAAAGCTGAAAAACAACAAGGCTGCAGGTGAGGACCAGATATTGCAGAAATGTTAAAAGGGGGAGGAAACAAACTACACAAAGAAATTTATAATGTTATCATAATGATCTGGAAAACTGCAGTAATTTACCCCTTACACAAGAAATGAAACAAAATGGAATGTGGAAATTACAGAGGAATCAGTTTGCTGAACATCACATACAAAGTACTGTCACTGATCATTCTTGACAAAATTAAGCCTTACACAGAAAACATTATTGAAGAGTACCAGGCTGGATTTCGACCACACCATTTCACAAATGATAATGTGTTTACTCTATGTGGTAGATCTTCTTGAAATACTAGGAATTTTACAAAAATATCCACTGTCTGTTCGTTGATTTCCAGTGAGCCTATGACAGGATCCACAGAAGTAGCCTCTATAACATACTAATAGAATTTCAGATACCCAGTAAAATCATTATGATGATACAAATGTGCGTGGATGGCTCACCTGCAGTACTGAAGTTCAGAGGATCCGAATCCTCCAAAATCCCAATCAAAACAGGCTTACAACAGGAAGATGCACTTTTGTTCACTTCAACCTTGCATTAGAGAAAGTGGTTTGAGAGAGTAATTTACAGCTACCATAATGGTCTCAGATTTGGACACAGTCAAGTAAAACTCCTAGCATACACAGATGATATAATCTTACTCAGTGAAACAGAAGAAGAGCTGAAGGACATGTACAGATCTCTCAGGCACAGTGCCAGTAAAATGGGACTTTTGATAAACCAAGAAAGAATGGACTATATGGAAATAGGTTGAGTCATAAACCCAAATCCACACTTTGAAATTGACCACCATTCTAGATTCAAAAAAGTTCATCAGCTTAAATACCTTGGATCATGCTTCAGCAGTAAAAATATCATAACTTTGGACATAAATGAAAGAATAGCCTCAGGATCCAGATGTCTGTACACTCTAAGTAGCCTACTCAAAAGTAAAGATTTGTCAGTCACCACTACGATGAAGATATATAACACCATCATCTGTCCAACAGTACAGTATGGTTTGTAAAGCTGGACACTTGCCAAGAAAGAAAGAGAAAAACTGAATGTTTTTGAAAGAAAAGTGATGAGAAAAATCTGGAGACCTGTGTTGCAGAATGGCATATGGAGAGTTCAAAAGATCACTGAAATTTATCAGTTAGTGATGCAGCTCTCTATTGTCCATAAATTAAAAAGTAGGAGACTGCAGTGGGCTGGACATGTGGCTAGAACGGAAACTGACAGAATTCCTAAGAAGGCATTTGAGGGCACTCTCGATGCAACAATACTATTGGGCCGACCTTGCACACAGTGGAAAGATGACATAGCGAAGGATGTTGCAGCATTAGGAATCCCCACAGGGTGGGAGAGAGACAGCAAGAGACAGAAGAAGATGGAAGCAGATCGCTGATGCAGCACATGGTCTACAGGGCCTATGATTGCTGAAAAGAAGAAGAAGAAGAAGAAGAAGGTAGGAGGGAGTGTCATAAGCAACATCCTAACAATCCTGATTGGTGAGGTGTGAGTGTTGGGCTGGGGGGAGGGTGGTGGGAGAGGGAACAGTAAGAGGTCAGATTCTTAAGTTTTTCTTGAATATTTCAAAAACCACCACTTCTAGCAAACATTTTTGCTACTACAAAACTAAACTACATTAAATTTCCTACAAAAAAGATGCTATTTATTTTTTAGTAGTTTCAATGTTAGCAGATGGAAAAATTGCATATTATTAAAAATAATGTTTTAATGGTATGAAATGTTTCCTGTTAAATGAAGTGCATTACGGATTGGATGTTTAATGTGTGTACAATGTGTAACCACAGTAGAGCTGTATTAAGGGATAAATTATGGTGTGGGTGTGTAATAGGATGGAAGGCTAGAGTGTGCAGTTTAGAAGCGTGAAGGAAGTAGGCCACCAGATTGTGGTCACACTCTTCCCTCTTTCATAGGTCTGCAAACAGAAGAAGGAGCAAGTGATTCCCCTAGATTGAACTACATGGTGTTTCACAAAGTTATACTGACACTTAGCAGTGTGCCCCATGAATCACTGGCGATGTGGTGTGTAGACATGCCCGGGGGGGGGGGGGGGGGGGGGGGGTTTATTCTCCATAAAGAGCATTAACACTACATGGAATACATGTATAAGTTACTAATAATATTAACACAAGAAACACATATGAAAATCTACGTAAATCTCTGCACACTGAATGTTAGTTATCTGATAAACAGCTGTAAAATTCTTCCAGGAAAGGTAACTTTCCACACCATGAGCACTGCTCAGTTTTCATTTTGCAGATACACTATACCTCCCCAGCATTTCCTGTCCAATTTCTTTTCTATGAATAGCCAAAATAACTCTCTGAACTTGTGGTTATATAGTGGAGATATTTTCTGTTTATTCAATGAGGGGTTATCTGCAGTATCAAGTGAGTTGTTATGTAAAAATGTTGAACAGCAGGAGCAGTCAGCTGCCTACCACACTAATATCTTAAGTGACCTATTATGTAAAAATTTTGAACAGAGGAGCTGTCAATTGTCTACCATACTATAGAGCCTTTCCCAAAGACAACATGCTGTCAACATGTATTCAACACTGTTGATTTCATTGTCTCCAGTATCACTGACTGGCAACTTTTCACAGCATGTGCATACTAAATTTATCACCCCAGCCTCAGCTTTCCTAACATCTGAAGAGACCCAGAAGCTTAAATTTTCTGCCTTTGTAGCAGAAGTGGGTCACCTAGGTGCTAAGGAACTTCAGATATCTCAACTTAAGTCAAGCAATGCATTACAGTAGATTTTTGTTCTAGACTTGAACATGATCAATCTCATTCCCTCAGACATTTCACACCCACTGTGGTAGGTATACTGTGGGTGTATGATAAGTGGCTCTACTCTATGCAGCCTATTCTGCACATGCCAGCAGTCCAGAATGGAAGATATTTACACAATTACTGGAGAGAGAAGTGCAGTGTTTTCCTGGCCAGTCATTATTCACCACCAAGTGACTACAACACAAATACATGGCAACGATGTGCAACGATAAGAATGCAGTGGGAATGTATTCACATCTGTTGGACAAATGTTATGAAAACAAACACTCCAAACCAACATTTCACGTAAGTCACATCCAATGAAAAACCTGTAATGCAACCATTTGTGTGGTGTGCTTATAATTATGTATTATTTATATTTTAGGACAATTAATCTAAAAAAATGCACCACATGTTGTAAGGAAAGCTTGTAAACTGTCTGAAGACGAATTACACTCCTGGAAATGGAAAAAAGAACACACTGACACCGGTGTGTCAGACCCACCATACTTGCTCCGGACACTGCGAGAGGGCTGTACAAGCAATGATCACACGCACGGCACAGCGGACACACCAGGAACCGCGGTGTTGGCCGTCGAATGGCGCTAGCTGCGCAGCATTTGTGCACCGCCGCCGTCAGTGTCAGCCAGTTTGCCGTGGCATACGGAGCTCCATCGCAGTCTTTAACACTGGTAGCATGCCACGACAGCGTGGACGTGAACCGTATGTGCAGTTGACGGACTTTGAGCGAGGGCGTATAGTGGGCATGTGGGAGGCCGGATGGACGTACCGCCGAATTGTTCAACACGTGGGGCGTGAGGTCTCCACAGTACATCGATGTTGTCGCCAGTGGTCGGCGGAAGGTGCACGTGCCTGTCGACCTGGGACCGGACCGCAGCGACGCACGGATGCACGCCAAGACCGTAGGATCCTACGCAGTGCCGTAGGGGACCGCACCGCCACTTCCCAGCAAATTAGGGACACTGTTGCTCCTGGGGTATCGGCGAGAACCATTCGCAACCGTCTCCATAAAGCTGGGCTACGGTCCCACACACCGTTAGGCCGTCTTCCGCTCACGCCCCAACATCGTGCAGCCCGCCTCCAGTGGTGTCGCGACAGGCGTGAATGGAGGGACGAATGGAGACGTGTCGTCTTCAGCGATGAGAGTCGCTTCTGCCTTGGTGCCAATGATGGTCGTATGCGTGTTTGGCGCCGTGCAGGTGAGCGCCACAATCAGGACTGCATACGACCGAGGCACACAGGGCCAACACCCGGCATCATGGTGTGGGGAGCGATCTCCTACACTGGCCGTACACCACTGGTGATCGTCGAGGGGACACTGAATAGTGCACGATACATCCAAACCGTCATCGAACCCATCGTTCTACCATTCCTAGACCGGCAAGGGAACTTGCTGTTCCAACAGGACAATGCACGTCCGCATGCATCCCGTGCCACCCAACGTGCTCTAGAAGGTGTAAGTCAACTACCCTGGCCAGCAAGATCTCCGGATCTGTCCCCCATTGAGCATGTTTGGGACTGGATGAAGCGTCGTCTCAAGCGGTCTGCACGTCCAGCACGAATGCTGGTCCAACTGAGGCGCCAGGTGGAAATGGCATGGCAAGCCGTTCCACAGGACTACATCCAGCATCTCTACGATCGTCTCCATGGGAGAATAGCAGCCTGCATTGCTGCGAAAGGTGGATATACACTGTACTAGTGCCGACATTGTGCATGCTCTGTTGCCTGTGTCTATGTGCCTGTGGTTCTGTCAGTGTGATCATGTGATGTATCTGACCCCAGGAATGTGTCAATAAAGTTTCCCCTTCCTGGGACAATGAATTCACGGTGTTCTTATTTCAATTTCCAGGAGTGTATAACAATTTGAAACCAGTAACGATACCCTTTGAATAATGGAACTGAAAGTAAATTTGTGGCTGGTTGCTGTCCCAACACCATCAACGTTTGTCTTCAAATAACACCCAAGGTCTCCTACCATGTCATCATATGACAAAATTGCACAAAGTGACTTTTTGTCTCAACTGAATGACAGCATTACATTATCAGCAGCAAACAACAAACATTTGTAGGGGAGACCAGGGGAATACCAACAGGCAAGGCAACACTATTTTGTCAGTAGAGTAATGCTATAATGACTGGGAGATAGTGCAGCAGCATAGCAGATGATGCCAGAAGTAGGGTGCAGAGGCAATGAGCACTTGTAAACAACATTCTTACTGTGATTAATTTTTACTGAATTTTGAATTATTCTTAAATAGAGGTAAGTGTTCCAATACTTAAGAGTAATATGTATAAGGTATGTAGATAGTATGTTTCCTAGTTCAGGTTTTAGCAAGGGTTTTGTGATTTTTTCAACATTAGCAAAGTCTGTTTTGTCTGGTGAGATGTCAAAGTGGTTTAATATCAACAGACAAATATGAGGCAATGTTGACAGGGTGTCAATAATAACCCACACTCTAAACCTCAAAAAAGTTTTTTATACATAAGTAATATCTTACACCTAATTGCAAATGTCTACGACAAGAAAAATAAAATCAGAGACTCCTAAATAGACTGAAGAAATAATAAAAAAGTTCACAAGTTCAGTGGTCAGAGATCACTGAACAGTGCACCAAAGCAGCTGCACACACTAAAAATTGCACTTTATGATTGACTATAATCAAATTTGCACACGAAACCTTCAAGAATTTATTTATTTATTGGTCCAAGAATCAGTTTTGTACATTGTTTGTATATGTGATATAGGACAGTGGTAAACCTAGTTAGTTTACAATACAGTAGTCATTTTGGCTACACTGTTGACATAATAAAAATGCATAATAATGTAGGAGAAGATAATGTGGAGAAGATCTGTTTTTGTGCCTGAATAAGAACAGCAATTAGCCAACCATTTGACTTCATAGGCACAATTACTCTGTTGCATTTCTCTGGTTACATTGTGCCAAAAGATTAAGCTGTAATCACAATTTCAATGAAATTAGGAAAATGGCTGGAGAAGAGGACTGGGTTTCTGGTTTTAAAAAGAGAAATCCTAAAATAAGTTTAAGAAAACCATCAGAAACAAGTATCAACAGAGTTCTAGGTTAATTGACAAAAATTGGCAAAGTTGACAACATGAAACACATAGAAGAAATACAAAGCCAAGAAAATGTCATAAACAACAATGTAGCAGAATCTTAACATCAAAAATACAGATGCGGCTGCCATTGAGATGAAGGTACAAATACATCCACCCCCAACAGAGGCAGTTCGGAAGACATCTACTGTACCAGATCCATTTGAAATGCTATATCAAACATTAGAAGCAATGATAAGTGCTACATCGAATAATATAGTGAAGGAACAAACAGAACAGATTAAAACAACACTCTATCAGGTCATGAAAGAAGAATCAGAACAGATTAAATTGACACTCGGTCAGGTCGAGAATGAACAATCTGATCAAATTAGATTAAGGTTGGATCAGGTCGCAAAAGATCAGGCAGATCAACTAAACAAAAATTTTGCAGGGATTTGTTTTGAGATAACTGAATTGAAAAAAGTACGTAAAGGTATACAGGAAACAATAAAGCAATGATCCGATGAAGTTAGTGCAACAACTCATGAACCAGTTCCAAAAATTAGATGTGAAACAAGAAGGAAAGATCAAAGAAATCTTGATGGGCACCATCAAGAATGTGCAAATGATTTTTTGTCATGATTATGAACACAAGAAGCACAAATTAATGAATCACCTAGTACTGAGTAATGTCCAACAACACAGATTGAAAACAAAAAAGTGGTAGTTGGATACAATGCATTGAATAATGATGTAAAGAATGTGTTAATGCAAATTAAAGCTGAATTACAGTGTAAGATACCACAATGGTGTGACAGCGACTGCTCAGGTCAGTGGCCTGTGGCAAGAATTAGCAGCTATAAAAGGCACCATGCATGAACCATCACCAATAAGCACATACACTGGGAATGTCATTTTGAATGCACATTTGTATGAAAGACAGTACAAGGAAGCAATGGGACTGGTCAGCCCTGTACAAATAGTTCATTCAGTCAGGCAGGTGCAGGACGAAATATGTCGGCTACCCCGATAGGAGAGAGCCTACTGAAATACCAGCAATTTCAGGTGTTTTTTCCACAGTAACTCTCCAAATTCGGTTGAATTCATAAGAGGATTCAAAGGTATCTTATTTCAGACACTGAATGGACCAACAAAAAATTAAGCTACTCTCCTTATATATACAAGTAGATGCTGTCCTTTGGCTACAGAAACAGCTGAAAAATGTCAAAGCTATGAAGAGTTCAAAAGAGCCTTCTTGGACAAATACTGGTCTGCATCTATATAGGAATGACTCTGAAAAGACGTACAGAATCCTGAGCCTTATGACTGAAAGCAGGGCAGCTTAAAGAAATATTCTGAGAGACACTTAAACAAGATGACATACTGTGATGAACCCATGTCTCACAAATATGTTATTAAATTACTAAAATTAAAGTTGCCCACAGATACAAAAGAAAAAATTAATCTGCACATGGGAGGCAGATCTGGAGCATTTCAAGTTGGTTATCCTCTCACTGGATCTCACACATGAGAATTTAAAAGGTAGTTCTGGCAAAGGCACTGGTCAGCAGACGACAGCCAGCAACACCCACATCAATCATGGTAGGAACATCAACAGGTGCAAGGACAGCACACAGTAGCACAGTGGATCCGCAAATATAAAAAGACTGGCGCATCAGAATAACACTCTAAATTACAACAAAATGAGGGAAAATAGTCATGGATTTAATCCAGTGTATAATAACCACCCAAACAGCAATGAGAACCAGAACTGGCAGAATAAACCCAGTAATGCTTGGGGACACCACCGAATGAATACAGGACCACTTCATGTAAACAATGTGAACACAGGTGACAGACGGTAAGTCACTACCCCAAAATAAACCAGTTCGGATAGTGGAAGTGACAGATAGTCAGGCTTCACTGCCCCTGAGGGGGTCAACAAAGTAGAAACAACCATACTCAGTCCCCAGATACATGTGTCAAGAAGGAGTGAGGGTACTAGATATGATAACAGTATGAATATGGTGTGGATGACTCAGACATTTGCAGTGAATAATGTAATGATACTGAGCCACATAAGGCATAGATGGAAGATGTAGTACAAGCCACTGGTTATGTGGTAGTGAAGGAATTCCTACTGCTGTTATTGTGGACACAGGTGCCATGATAAATGTCATGGCTAGTCACTTTTATGACAAAATCAGTGAGACAAGATGCACACCCATCTTGTTGGTGCAGAACTGCAGTATTTCGGCAGCTATTGATAGATGGTCTGAGATTACTTATGACGGAAATATGGTCAGCTAAGATCATCACAGAATGGAAAAAGGCATTTGTATGCCCAATTTTTAAGAAGTGTGATGTCACAAGTGTATAATTACAGAGGGATCTCACTGCTGGAGGGAGGACACAAGTTTACAACACTCTGCTACTAAGTCAACGCAAACCATTGCTCAGAAGGACTGCACAAGGGGCATTCAATAAGTAATGCAACACATTTTTTTCTCACCAAATTTCAATTGAAAAAATGCTGAATTTGTTGTGGGTATCATGGAATAGTCCTGCTTCAGCCCCGGCACTTTCGATAGGTGGCGACACTACATAGCCTTCAAAGTGGCATCTGCAACAGAGGTGCATTCCAAACAGAGTGTTGTCATTGAGTTACTTTTGGTGGAAAAGTAGAGCACTGCAGATATTCGTAGGTGCTTGCAGAATGTCTATGGAGTTCTGGCAGTGAACTATAGTACAGTGAATCAATAGGCGAGGCAGCTATCATCATCGCAACAAGGTGTTGGAATGTGCGGACACTCTCATTCGAGATGATCAATGGATCACAATCAAATACTTTGCTGCTCAACTGGACATCTCTGTTGGTACTGCTGACACACTTGTCCACCAGTTGGGGTACTAAAGGGTGTGTGCCAACTGGGTTCCTCACTGCCTAACAGAACACCATAAAGAGCAACAAAGGATCTTCTGTGCACAAATGCTTGCACATTACAAGGCTGATTGTGACAATTACTTGTTGAACATCATCAGAGGTCATGAAATGTGGTTCATCACTTCAAACCAGAAACAAAATGGCAATCCATGGAGTGGCATCACATCACCTCTCCTCCAAAGAAAAAGTTCAAAGCCACACCCTCAGCCGGTGGTCATGGCGATGGTCTTCTGGGGCTTTGAATGAATTATTCTGTTTGATGTCCTTCATGGTGCAATGATCAACTCAGAAAAAAGGAAAGGAAGATTGGGTTTAACATACCATCAACATCAAGGTAATTAGATATGGAGCACAAGCTCAGATGGTGCCAAGGGTGGGGAACGAAACTGGCTGTACCCTTTCACTGGCTGTGCCCTTTCAAAGGAAAATCTAAATCTGGCTGGCCGGATGCGGGTTTGAACCATCATCCTTTACAATGCAATAACCACTGTGCCACCTTGTTCGATCAACTCAGAACTGTATAGTGCTACCCTCAGTAATGACTTCAGTAAATTTGTTGCCTAAAAGATGCAAATAAACTTCTCCTTCTCCATGACAGTGCAAGATCTCACACAAGTCTGTGCATCTGAGAGGAGCTCGCAAAACTTAATTGGACTGTTCTTCCTCATCCACCATACAGTCCAGATCTTGTAACTTCCAGATTCGATCTTTTTGGCCCAATGAAAGATGCACTCCACAGGAAGCAGTAAGTGGATGATGGGGATGTTACTGATGCAGCAAAACATTGGCTCTGGTGTCGACCAGTAGAGTGGTATCATACAGTCATAGAGGCCCTCCCAATAAGGTGATACAAGACCATCACAATGAATGGAGATCACATTGAAAAATACGGCTTTGTAGCCAAAAGATTGGGTAATAATATGGTGCATTGGAATCCTGAATAAAACCAACCTGCTTTCAGAAGAAAGTGTTGCATTACTTATTGACTGCCCCTCATGGGCAAATACCAGTGTGGATTTACTCCAAGACACTCAACCATCAACCATATCTTCACACTGAGACAAATGATGAAGAAGTTTCATGAATTTGATAAAGACCTTGACTTCCGGCAGGCATACAACAGCATTAACTGCCCAGCACTCTGCAAGATAGTGCAGTTCAGCATACCAACTAAGTACATTACGTTGACCGCAGCAATGGATCAAGCTGCCAAGTATGATTTGCAAACCAATTTTTGGCATTCTTCATGGTTAAGAATGGGTTGGGACAGAGCAATCCTCTGTCACCAGGTCTGTTCAACATTGTGTTGGAAAAGAATAGATGTGCAGTTGGCATAACAAAATGATGGAGATGATTCGAAGTAAGACAATCCTTACATTTGGGGCTGATAAAAAATGTGGTGAATGTAATGAAACTCTGAATGAAGTGACAGGAGATTTATGCTAGAAGCAAGCAAACTAGGCTTACTGGTCAACAATGAGAAAACAAAGCAAATCAAACAAAGGAAAATCCAGGATGGAATGTAACAATACCAGAGAAGGAAAGTTGCTACTCACCATATAGCGGAGATCCTGACTCGCAATAGGCACAATAAAAAGATTCATACAATTAAAGCTTTCGTCCATTAAGGCCTTTGTCAGCAGTAGACTCACATACACACATGCACACACATAAACACAGCTTGCACACACATCAGCAGTCTCAGAGAGTTGAGACCACACTGCGAACAGCAGCACCGTGCATGATGGGAGTGGCAACAGGGTGGGGGTAAGGAGGAGGCTGGGGCGGGGAGGGGGAGGGAGAGCATGGTGGGGGTGGCAGGCAGTGAAGTGCTGTAGTTTAGATGGAGGGCAGAAGAGAAGGTGGGGTGGGGGAGGGGGTAAGTAGCAGAAAGGAGAGAAATAAAAGAAATTAAAAGTCTGGGTGTGGCAGTGAAATGACGGCTGCGGAGTGCTGGAATGGGAACAGGGAGGGGGCTGGATGGGTGGGGACAGTGACAAACGAAGGTTGAGGCCAGGAGAGTTACAGGAACATAGGATGTATTGCAGGAAAAGTTCCCACCTGCGCAATTCAGAAAAGCTGGTGTTGGTGGTAAGGATCAATATGGCACAGGCTGTGAAGCAGTCATTAAGATGAGGGATATCATGTTTGGCAGTGTGTTCAGCAACAGGGTGGTTGGTCCTCTTGTTTCTTGGCGCCAGTTTGTCGGTGGCCATTCATGCGGGCAGACAGCTTGATGGTTGTCATACCTACATAGAATGCAGCACAGAGGTTGCAGCTTAGCTTGTAAATCACATGACTGGTTTCACAAGTAGTCCTGCCTTTGATGGGGTAGGTGATGTTAGTGACCGGACTGGAATAGGTGGTGGTAGGAGGATGTATAGGACAGGTCTTGCATCTAGGTCTATTACAGGGGTATGAGCCATGAGGTAAGGGATTGGGAGCAGGGGTTGTGTAAGGATGGACGAGTATATGGTGTAGGATCAGTGGATGGCGAATACCATGGTAAGAGGGATGGGAAGGATAGTGGGCAGGACATTTCTCATTTCAGGGCATGACAAGAGGTAATCAAAACCCTGGCGGAGAATGTAATTCAGTTGCTCCAGTCCTGGATGGTACTGAGTTGTGACTCATCTTAATGACTGCTTCACAGCCTGTGCCATATGGATCCTTCCCACCAATACCAGCTTTTTCTGAATTGTGCAGGTGGGAACTTTCCCTGCAATACATCCTAAGTTCCTGTAACCATCCTGGCCTCAACCTTCGTTAGTCACTGTCCTCACCCGTCCAGCCGCCTCCCTGTTCCCATTCCAGCACTACACAGCCGCCATTTCACTGCCACACCGTCTTTTAATTTCTTTTATTCTCTCCTTTCCGCTACTTACCCCCTCCCCTCTCTGCATCTTCTCTCCAGCCCTCCGTCTAAACTGCAACACTTGACTGTCCGCCACTCCCACCATACTATCCCTCTCCCTCCCCGCTCCAGCCTCCTCCTTACCCCCACCCAGTTGCCACTCCCATCATGCACTGGTGCTGCTGTTTGCAGTGTGGTCTCGGCTCTCTGAGACTGCTGATGTGTGTGCAAGTTGCGTTTATGTGAGTGTGTGTGAGTGTATGTGTGTCTACTGCTGACAAAGACCTTAATGGACGAAAGCTTTAATTGTGTGAATCTTCTTATTGTGCCTATCGTGACTCAGCATCTCCACTATGTGGTGAGTAGCAACTTTCTTTCTCTGGTATTATTAAAACAAAGCATATGGTAGGCCCTCATCAACAAAATGATGCCATCAGTATAGACAGTCACAATTTTAAAAGTGTCAATACATTTGAGTACCTGGGGGTCAATACTGTTGAATAAAAGTGAGATGGAGAAGGAAATTTGACAAAGAATATGAAATGCGAACAAAGTGTACTACAGTTCAAACCACCTATACACACCATGTATTATATTCCACGAAAGCAAGATACAGCTGTACATGTCCCTAGTACCACCTATTATTGTATAGTTGTATGACATGGGCAAGTACATAGCCAATGGAAGAGCACATTCATGCATTTGAGGGGAAGATTTTACGGAAAATTTATGATCCAGTACACAATGCAGAAGCTGGAAGATGGGAAAGAAGGCACAGTGAAGATATGAATCAGTGGTTTAGGGAAGATGATACTGGGAGGGTGACTACAAGAAGAAGATTACAGTGAGCAGAACATGTTCTCCTAGCAGAGGACACTCTCCCTAACAAAGAAATAGTATATCAGACAGTAGATGTCCAAGAGGTTATCCGCAAACAGGGTGGAAAGGCAGAACTTAAGTGACCCTGAAAGAAGCAGATTCCACAGCCAGCATTGAGAATGCTTGAGACAGAAAATGGGCAGACATATGAAATCAGTTTCTGTGATATTACAATTCTATTTAGTCATGATCTGTAGACAGGACATGTTAATCATTACATTATGTTCATATATTTCTGCATTATCTTCTGCCATGGGCTCAGATGACCTGTTCATGTGCAATAAATAATGATGATGACATAATATCAGCAGAAGGAATTGTACCTGACATGAACAAAATTAAAGCAATATGGAATGTTCTGCTGTCAACATCAAAGAAACAGTTGAATGTCTTTCTATGTCTTGCATAACTTTAAGGAGATTTATGTCACAACAGTTACTGAACAATGACACTTCGCTAAAAAAAAACACCTCCTTGGTACTGGTCAGAAGAATGCTAAACAGCATTCAATAAACATAAGGACGTTTTAGTCCATTCAGAGATATTATAACATCCAGACAAGATCAAGGATTTTTTTGCATTGCCACCAACACCCCATTTTCAAGTTTCAGAACATGCCTGTTTCAGATCACAGAAAATGATTGAATATGAGGATAGGTTTTACAAACAGGGTATTAATCAAATGTGATAGGTCATACTCAGCAACAGAACTGTAGGCTCTAGCCATGGTCTGGGCTTTCAGAAAGTTACTCTACTACATATATAGAAAACATGTAAAAATCAAACAATGGAAAATCCAGGATGGAATGTAGCAATATTAGAGAAGCAAAGTTGCAACTCACCATATAGCAGAGATGCTGAGTCATCACAGGCACAAAAAAAAGATTCACACAACTATAGTTTTTGGCCATTAAGGCCTGTGTCAGCAATATACACGCATACACACAGGCACACAATATCACCCAAATGCAACTTGCATACACGTCTGGAGTCTCAGGCAACTGAAACCACACTGTGAGCAGCAGCACCAGAGCATGATGGGAGTGGCAACTGGGTGGGGGAAAGGAGGAGGCTGGGGTGGGGAAGGGGAGGGATAGTATGGTGGGGGTGGCAGACACTGAAGTGCTGCAGTTTAGATGGAGGGCAGGAGAGCAGGTGGGGTGGGGGAGGAGGTAAGTAGCGGAAAGGAGAGAAATAAAAGAAATAAAAAGTCTGGGTGTGGCAGTGAAATGATGGCTGCGTAGTGCTGGAATGGGTGGGGACAGTGACAAACGAAGGTTGAGGCCAGGAGAGTTACGGGAACATAGGACGTATTGCAGGAAAAGTTCCCACCTGCGTAATTCAGAAAAGCTGGTGTTGGTGGTAAGGATCAATATGGCACAGGCTGTGAAGCAGTCATTAAGATGAGGGATATCATCTTTGGCAGCGTGTTCAGCAACAGGGTGGTCCACTTGTTTCTTGGCCCCAGTTTGTCGGTGGACATTAATGCAGACAGACAGCTTGTTGGTTGTCACGCCTACATAGAATGCAGCACAGTGGTTGCAGCTTAGCTTGTAAATCACATGACTGGTTTCACAGGTAGCCCTGCCTTTGATGGGATAGGTGACGTTAGTGACCAGACTGGAGTAGGTTGCGCTAGGAGGATTTATGGGACAGGTCTTGCATCTAGGTCTATTACAGGGGTATGAGCCATGAGGTAAGGGATTGGGAGCAGGGTTTGTGTAAGGATGGATGAGTATTTCTGTAGATTTGGTGGATGGTGGACTACCCAGGACATTCCTCATTTCAGGGCACGATGAGAGGTAATTAAAACCCTTGCTGAGAATGTAATTCAGTTACTCCAGTTCTGGATGGTACTGAGTTACAAGGGGAATGCTCCTCTGCAGCCGGACTGTGGGACTTTGGGAGGTGGTGGGAGACTGGAAAGATAAAGCATGGGAGTTTTGTTTTTGTACAAGGTTGGGAGGATAATTACGGCAGTGAAGGCTTCAGTGAGACCCTGGGTATATTCCGAGAGGGACTGCTTGTCACTGCAGATGGGATGACCTTGGGTGGCTAGGCTGTATGGAAGGGCCTTCTTGGTATGGAATGGGTGGCAACTGTTGAAGTGGAGGTATTGCTTATGGTTAGTAGGTTTGAAATGGACGGAGGTACTGATGTAGCCACCTCTGAGGTGGAGGTCAACATGCAGGAAGGTAGCCTATTGGGTTGACTTGGATCAGGTGAAGTAAATGGGGGAGAAGTTGTTGAGGTTCTGGAGGAATGTGGATAGGGTGTCCTCACCTTCAATTCAGATGGCAAAGATGTCATCAATGAATCGTAACCAGGTGAGGGGTTTAGGATTCTGGGTTTTTAGGAAGGATTCCTCTAGATGGCCCATACATAGACTGGCATAGGCTGGTGCCATGCGGGTGTCTATAGCCTTACCCCAGATTATATTTATTAATTACTAGTTATTCCCTACTTTAATCATTGTGACTTCTCACCAATTTTAGTGAGTTTTCGCCATCGGCTATCATCGTCTTCCTAAGATTTAATCTCGTTTTTTTCCTCTTTTGCATCCATTTCTTCCTTTTCGTGATTTTTCACATATATTTTTGCATAATTTTTCAGATGTAATTCTACTTTTTTTATGTAATTTTTTGTACCATCATGGACCATTGCTCATTCCATCTGCGTCAATACAGAAAAATTTCCTTATCCCTAGCCAGATCCCAGTCCCACATATCGTTCCTGCATTGTTGCTTGGCTCATGAAATCCCTCCTAATGGCCTTACCATCAAATTACCCATCTCTGGTTGCCACTCCTCCTTCCACGATGACCTCCACCTGTTCAGATTCCGCCAATCCTTAGCCCTCACCAACATAGTCCTGCAAAACCATATCAACCAAGCCCAAACCTCCTTGTAATGCCTTCTCTCCATCCAAAAATTTCTCCTGCTGTGCAATCCCAAAATCCTGTAACCCATAACACACATTGAAACTCTTGCCCTGCAGGAATTTGAGTAACATGCACAACACCATCTCAAAAAGCTCTCAGTCCTGCTCACTTCCTGCTCCCGCCTCAGAGTACCACTGTCCATCACCTGTACAAAATCTCCAACCCCCTCCCCCCCCCCCCCCCCCAAATGTCCCCTCACAGCTGACAAACCCTGTCTCGCAGACCTATTACACTTACCCCACACTCTAACACTTCCTCCCACCACCATACGGAATCCAGAACCTGAACAGACCCACAACACAGTCATGAACCTTTCCTCCAGAAGCCTTAGTCCCAAACAAGTATCAGTCCTTTCCAAAGGCCTAACCTTTTGCTCCACTCCCAAATTCAATCATCCTGGACTTGTTAATGACCTTCTCTTCTTCTCCCGGTCTCTACAGTGGCAACATATGTTTGCCACCAACCCGACCAATCAGACTCAACCAAAGACCAATATTGAACCTTGCCTAACTCAGTTCACTCCTCTATCCAGCTGTGATCTACCCCCACTGCCCCCTAACCACCCCCGTTAACTTTCCAGAATTTCTTAACCTCGAACCTTGCCTCACCATCATTCCCCAAATCCCTCGACATGCAAACTAACCTTACACCAGCAGAAAGAACTGCAGTCCACCATCTAAAAACTGATTCCAACCTTATAATCCTACCTGCGGACAAAGGCTCCATCACCGTGTTTTGAACCGCAAGGGTTAACTGGCGGAAGGACTCCGTCAGCTGTCAGATACTTCCACCTACAAACCTTGCCACAGTGTCCCCATTCCAGTAATCCGGCAAGATCTCCAATCAGTACTCAAATCCTTAGGCCCATCCCAGAACCTCTGCTCAGAGTCCATCTCTCTACCCCTACCACTCCCTGCACACCTACCTTCTACATGCATCCTAAAGTCCATAAACCCAACCACCCAGGACACCCCATTGTGGCCAGTTACTGTGGCCCCACTGAGAGAATCTCTGCTCTCGTAGACCAACACCTTCTACCTAATACCCAGAACCTACCCTCCTATATAAAAGATACCAACCATTTCCTCCACCGACTCTCCACAGTTCCTATCCCTTACCACACGGTGCACTGCTCATCACTATTGATGCCACCTCCCTGTACACTGACATTCCTAATGCACATGGCTTTACTGCTATTGAACAGTAACTTTCCAAGTGCCCTATGGACTCCAAACCAACAACCTCCTTCCTAGTCACCATGACCAACTATATCCTCACCCAAACTTACTTCTCCTTTGAAGGCATTACCACAAACAAATCCAGGGTACAGCTATGGGCTATGGGCACCCAAGTGGCACCATCCTATGCCAATCTATTCATGGGTCATCTAGAGGATTCCTTCCTAAAAACCCAGAATCCTAAACCCCTCACCTGGTTCAGATTCAGTGATGACATCTTTGCCATCTGGATAGAAGGTGAGGACACCCTATCCACATTCCTCCAGAACCTCAACTACTTCTCCCCCATTTACTTCACATGGTCTAACTCCACCCAACAAGCTACCTTCCTAAATGATGACCTCCACCTCATAGATGGCTACATTAGTACCTCCGGCCATATCAAACCTACTAACCACCAGCAATACCTCCATTTTGACAGCTGCCACCCATTCCATACCAAGAAGGCCCTTCCATACAGCCTAGCCACCCAAGGTCGTCTCATCTAAAGTGACGAGCAGCCCCTCTCGGAATATACCGAGGGTCTCACTGAAGTCTTCACTGACTGTAATTATCCTCCCAACATTGTACAAAAACAAATCTGCTGTGCCTTATCTTTCCAGTTTCCCACCACCTCCCAAAGTCCCACAGTCTGGCTACAGAGGAGCATTCGCCTTGTAACTCAGTACCATCGAGGACTGGAGCAACTGAATTACATCCTCCACCAGGATTTCGATTACCTCTCGTTGTGCCCTGAAATGAGAAATGTCCTGGCCCACTATCCTTCCCACCCCTCCTACCATGGTATTCCACCGTCCACCGAACCTACACAATATACTCTTCCATCCTTACACAACCCCTGCTCCCAATCCATTACCTCATGGCTCATACCCCTGTAATACCTAGATGCAAGACCTGTCCCATACATCCTCCTAACACCACCTACTCCAGTCCGGTCAGTAACATCACCTATCCCATCAAAGGCAGGGCTGCCTGTGAAACCAGTCATGTGATTTACAAGCTAATCTGCAACCACTGTGCTGCATTCTATGTAGGCATGACAACCAACAAGCTGTCTGTCCGCATGAATGTCCACCGACAAACTGGGGCCAAGAATCAAGTGGACCACCCTGTTGCTGAACACGCTGCCAAACATGATATCCCTCATTTCAGTGACTGCTTCACAGCCTGTGCCATATGGATCCTTCCCACCAACACCAGCTTTTCTGAATTGCGCAGGTGGGAGTTTTCCCTGCCATACATCCTACGTTCCTGTAATCATCCTGGCCTCAACCTGCATTAATCACTGTCCTCACCCATCCAGCCCCCTCCCTGTTCCCATTGCAGCACTACACAGTCGTCATTTCACTGCCACACCCAGTCTTTTAATTTCATTTTATTTCTCTCCTTTCCGCTACTTACCCCCTCCCCCACCCCCCGTTCTCTCCTGCCCTCTATCTAAACTGCAGCACTTCACTGACTGCCACTCCCACCATACTATCCCTCCCCCTCCCCGCCCAGCCTCTTCCTTAACCCCACCCAGTTGCCACTCCCATCATGCTCTGGTGCTGTTGCTCACAGTGTGGTTTCAGCTGCATGAGACCACAGACGTGTGTGCGAGTTGTGTTTGCGTGAATGTTTGTGTGCATGTGTGTCTATTGTTGAAAAAGGCCTTAATGGCCATAAGCTATAATTGTGTAAATCTTTTTGTTATGCCTGTCACAACTCAGCATCTCTGCTACATGGTGAGTTGTAACTTTCCTTCTCTAATATTGAAAACATGAAAAAGTATACTGTGAGCACAAATCTCTGAGCTCTCTGCTCAGCTGCAAACTGCTACATCCAAGTTTAGCAAGATGATCATTATTCTTGCAAGAACAAGATTTTGAAATATTACACAAGGATATCAAAATAGCAGATTCCCTGTCTATGTTACCTGAAGGTTTGCCGGGATTCATAGAACAGGAATCAAACTTCAAGGTGTACTTAATCAAAGATAATAAACACAGGTGGTACTACCTAGACATATGGGGAATATGCATGACAGTTACAACAGACGGTGCAAACTGGTTGTCTGGTCTGATCAAGACAGAAGTGCATCACTGTCAACAAGACAATGTCTACTACAGCACTCTGTATTGATGACAGCTTTAATCTGTAATGCATTAAGCATTAAGTGGAAAGCACTGAGTTTGCTTTTCATCCTTTATATCTGTTGGAATGTAGTGTTTGCTTTCCAACAGAGAACATTAGCTCAAGTGAAAAAAGTTGGCACTTTACTTTCAAAATTAGAAACCAAAGCCTATCAGTGTTCCTCACATTTGCAGGAACAATGCTTCTCCAAATTTTCTTTCAGGCTAAGAACACAGTGGTATTTGGCATTTCTATGGTGAGGAATGATAAAAAAACTTATTGTAAGTGAATGGATGGTGCCTTTAATAATGTAAATTAAAAATAAAATTAGATTATAATGCCCATATAACTTCAGGATTTGGTTAAATACACGTTCTGACAAACTCCGGGTTTTCTGAAACACCTGCATGACAGCACAGTGTCTCTAATGAGGTTCAATCTTGTTCTCATAAAGAAATTTGCAGAGCACTTATACCTGTTTCTTAGGAATTTCACTTACACATTTGATCCAACATGACACACAAACAGATAAGATCTTGTTAGACTTGGAACTTCCAAAATTTAAAGCTAAGCTGTCAGTGTCTTGACTTATCAAATCCACTGGACACTAAATCATCTTTAATTTCTACACTCACTAAGCTCTGTGAAGATCCTGTATCACTGAGATGAGCCTTGGATAACTAAATAAATATACAGGGTGTCCCAGCTATCTTGTCCACCCAAAATATCTCTGGAACAATAACAGCTATTGGAAAATGACTTTCACCAGTATCAATGTAGGGCTGGGGCCCATGAATGTACATACTTGGAAACATTCCAAAATGAGAGCATATGTGTTTTTTAACATGAACTTATGTTTTTTTAAATGGACCTCCTATATTTTTTCTTCAGCAATCCATAGCATGACAAAGCACATACACAATGGCATTGATTGCATCGCAATATTCCCATTACATCCTGAGATATTGAGACGCGAAGTTGACGCTTGAAACACCTGAAATGTGCTGCAAGCGCACGTCCTGAGGCTCAGGCGTGAACCCCATGCTGCCCATAATCGCGATGTGATTGACATGTGTAATCACACTTCCATACTTATCAAGAGGTCCAAAACGAATAATACGGTCTGCTGCCACCAACTCTCATAAGCACATAATGGTTTCCCTCTTGCACATTTTACGTATCTACGTACACAGTATGAACCAGTACTGATCGGTGTACACCTGTCAGGTTGTCTTATTTATCCTGCACACCCAAAATAAGGTTTATCTAATGCGTTATATGACCCATTGTGCCTGTCGCGCAGGGCCTGGCTCTACCTAGTCAAGTGTCCAACGTAGTTCCCACTTCGCCTTGTTTATGATTTGCGACCCATACAAACTCCTGTACTTCACCATCCTCCGAGCATCCCATTTGTCGTTGCTTTGGCGTGCAGTACACCGCTTGCCAGTGTAGTCATGCATCAGAGTAATCTAGTGACGGCACGGAGGTAGTACACATTGTGAGTAAACGTTGTGTTGTGGTACTTATAATGTACAGTATAATGTACACACATGAAGATATGGTAGAAATGCTGCTGATCTATGGAGAATGTACATTGACGGGAAATAAGTTATGAGATTGCTTGTTTGTTGATAGTACTGTTAGCGAACATTATGATTATTAAGTTAATATGTCTGTTCTCTACCCTACTCTACATACCTGTACTGTACCCTGTTGTAGGTGGACGAAACGCTGTTCAGGCAGAGCGACTGTACAGAAGACGATTCCCTGACAAGCCATCGCCTTCGCGCCGCATGTTTGGTCGTCTCACATCTTGTCTACGTGAAACGGGAAGCTTAAATCCAAGAGCTCGACATTGTCCTAGAACACGCACAGATGAAAGTGCTGAAGTTGCTGAGCTCGCTACCATAGCTGTGAATCCTCAAATCAGCACACGTCAAATTGAACGTGAAGTTGGAGTGTTGAAATCAAGTGCACAGCATATTCTTAAACGTCATAAATTTCATCCTTACCATGTTCATTTACACTAGGATCTTCATGGAAATGACTTCCGCAATAGGGTAACATTTTGTCAGTGGGCTCAGCAAAAACTTCTGACTAATCCAAATTTTTTTGCAGATGTTCTCTTTACCGACGAGGCATCATTCTCCAACAAAGGAATTATCAATATAAGGAATATGCATTATTGGTCCGCAGACAATCCAAAATGGCTCCGTTAGGTAGAGCATCAACGTCCGTGGAAAGTTAATGTTTGGTGTGGGATTATTGGAGATACCATTATCGGACCTTTCTTTATGAATGGCATCCAAAATGGCAGACAATACTTCAGATTTATACGACACAATCTTCCTGTTCTCTTGGACACCATACCTCTGAACCGGAGAATGCTCATGTGGTATCAGCATGACAGATGCCCTGGACATAACGCCTTACGAGCACGACGACTTCTGAACCGCAAGTTCCATGGTAGGTGGATTGGACGAGGTGGCCCAGTTAGGTGGCCGGCCCGATCTCCGGACCTTACACAGCTGGATTATTTTCTTTGGGGAGCAGTGAAGGATGCTGTTTACCAACATGAACCAACAACACCAGAGGACATGAAGCAACGCATTATTGATGCTTGTACAGCCATCAAAGAGGAAACAGTAGCACGAAGTAGGGTATCCTTCATCCGCAGAGTGACCCTATGTATGCAAGCCAATGGGCATCACTTTGAGCATGAGATGTGGACGCTATGTTTAGTATGTAGTGCTGGTATCACAGCGGAAGTTTCTACAAAGGGCCATTTTACCCAGTGATGTTAAGAAACATTTGTTTGCAACAAGTTGTCATTTAACACATTAGATAAACATAACATTGATAATTATGTGATGATAAAACTAATTGGTTAAACATGTTTACATCCATCTTCTATGTCCTACCTGAACTTCCCAAATCAAAACATTTTTACGTAAACAATGGTAAAACTTTTAGTCCACTTGCTCGTTTCACTAAAACCATCAACATGAATTTTACTATTACGAGTGAATGATTAACTGTCACTTGCACTCGATCTACAGTAAAGTAAAGTTTTAACGTTGTACGGTATTACCTTTTTAGTAACGGATTAACGATAAGCAAAGTTAACTTTGTGACTAACGTTGCGGTACACAGATATGTTACAGAACCGCATCACCCCTAGCCTATGGGATAAATACCTGCTGGAATGTACGACGTTAATGCAGGATGGCAGCAGACCGTATTATTCATTTCGGACCTCTTGATAAGTATGGAAGTGTGATTACGCACGTCAGTCACATCGCGATTACGGGCAGCACTGGGTTCACGCCAGAGCCTCAGGACGTGCGCTAGCAGCGCATGTCGGGTGTTTCAAGCATCAACTTCGCGTCTCAATATCTCGGGATGTAATGGGAATATTGTGATGCAATCAACGCCATTGTGTATGTACTTTGTCATGCTATGGATTGCTGAAGAAAAAATATAGGAGGTCCATTTAAAAAAACGTAAGTTTGTGTTAAAAAACACATATGCTTTCGTTTTAGAATGTTTCCAAATATGTACATTCATGGGCCCCAGCCCTACATTGATACTGGTGAAAGTCGTTTTCGAATAGCTGTTATTGTTCCAGAGATATTTTGGGTGGACGAGATAGCTGGGACACCCTGTATATAAATAAATGAAAATTTAATAGTCACTCCAACACAGGGAACTCTTCTCTAACAAACATTTTATATAGCTTTAGTCAATGAGAGAAAATGTTGCTGAAATTCACTTTCACACAGTAACACCGCCCATCAATAAAACTGGAAATATGCGAACATTTCTAGCTCATTGCACTCCTTCCAGGCTTTTTAAAAGTTTTTGAGAAAGTGAGCTAATACTGACTCATTTATCTCGAAGAACTTGTTAAATGCTTCTCACTTTGGCTTTTATAAAGGATTCAGCACATAACAGGCAACAACAAAACTCCCAAATGGAGTCCTGGCAGAACTAAACATGAAAAAATAATAACTTTGGTATATTTTGTGACCTTTCCAAATCTTTTGATTTTGTGGATTACAAAATTCTCCTTGGCAAACTCATGTCATGCCATTAAAGGGATCCCTCTTGCATTGATGGACACATTAACCAGTTGCGCCCCAGACATGAAACTAACCTTAGAATCAGGGAACATAAATGTTTGCTAATGACACAAACATAATAATCAAAGGTTCAAACTCAGTCTTAGCAGAACAGCTAAACAGGCCTACAAATGGTTCAGTATTAATACTCAACAATAATGTTTATTTAATGGTTTGTTAAGAACCAACTTTCGGTTTCTTAGGCCATTGTCATATAACTTAATACCAAACAGATAGTCCACCAAACTTCAGTGAGAATTCATAGCTGTACAGAGACATGTGGATTTTATGACTGTATTGATGCAAAACACAAGCACAATGTGATACCTAAGCAGAGTATGAACAAACAAATATTATATTAGAGTATATTAAAATGTTAAAACTATATGAATGTATAAGCCAAAAACGTTGTGAGTAATGGCACAGGCTATTATGTCATAAGGACAAACTGTGAATGTGACGAGCAGATGGAAAAAGAAAGGTGGGGGAGAAAGAAGTTTATGGAATGTGGGTGTGGAACAGTTACAACAAGCTTATTATCTAATGCCGGGAGAAATAATAACTGGGTGCTGCTACTTTAATAAAGGTGAGACAAGAAACTGGATCTGGACATTAAGGACCAGGTCAGAATTCTTTGATTGGTGTTTATCAGTGGCCAGAATTTCAAGTAAAGTTGGTTTTCTGCCTTTAGTTTCTTAAAGGAGAACATCACATCATATGAATGACATTTACTCAGAGCATGTTCAGCAAAAGTGGAATATTTCTTTTTCAGCATCAAATTCCTTTCATGCTCAGTCAGTCTAGTAGTCGTAGCCCTACCTGATAGTGATTCCAAATACCTCACAAACAGGAGTCTAATGGCACCCTGATTATATTGGCTACCTAAGCTTCAAAAAAAGGTGTTCTAATGAGGTCTGTAGTGCCTTCAGTTTCAGCACCTTGCCATAAATTAGCACAAGAGTTAGATTCACTAATTAAAACAAAACCAAAATTTCAGTCAAAATTTGGAACACCTAATTCAGCTGCATTAATAAAAAAATTAAAGACTTACCCATTTCACCTTCTGCAAAACTAATCTCATTTGATGTTAACAGTCCATTTTCTAATACTCCTGTTGCAGAGGATATGGAAATGTTAACAGAATTGTTACATAAAACCAGAACAAATCCAGTGGAGACAGAAGATATAAGGATGTCTTTTGAAATGTACTTAAAGTAAAATTATATCCAATCTGATGAGGCTCTGGGCAGCCAGTCAAATGGGTTAGCAATGGTGTCCCCACCTAGCCCCTTATTAGCTGAAATGTTTATAGATAATTTTGAGTAAACATTTTTGCATAAAGAGCCTCGAAGTTCTAAAAAACAATATTGGACCAGGTATGTGGGTGATGTACTGTGCTTGTGGACAGGTACAACCAGACAATTGAAAATAATTTTTTTTTCAACATCTGAATTCACATCACAGTAAAATAAGTTTACAGTGGAGTTGGGAGGAGACATTATCAACTTTTTAGACCTCACCATTGATGTCAATGAGCAACGACATTTTAGGGAAGTAATCTCAACAGACAGTAATACCAGCCAGTTCCCAGCATCCCACAACACACACACACATGCATCTTTTCACTCCGTGGTGCACCATCTACAAGGGCTGTTCAATAAAGATTTACAACATACCTTTACCTATCCTCATAATTTTGATGGCCCTTCTCAAAGTAGCCTCCCAAGAATGCAATGCACTTGTCCCAGAGTTTCTGCCAGTCTTAAAAAACATGCTGGAAACCATTTTTTGAGAGGTCCTTCAAAATCACCTCCACAGTGTTCACCACTGCTTCTGATCATTGATAATGCCTCACAAGAAGGCATTTCTTCAAATTAGGGAATAAAAAAAAGGCACATGGGGATGAATCCGGACTATAGGGAGGGTGAGGGATGCATTTCACATTGATTTTTGCACGATATTCCGCAACAACATTAGCAAGATGGGGCCGCACATTATCATGGTGCAGCATCCAGCCTGCTTTACGGAGATGTGGTGTTTTGCACCTGATATGGATTTGCAATGTTTTCAGGACATCCCTGCAGTATTTTCCAGTTACTGATGTGTGTGCAGGTACAACATGCTGATAAACCATTCCATGAATATCAACAATTGAGATGACCTTAACTTTCCCACCAGGAGCAAACACTTTTGCTTTTTTGGGGGTTGTTGATGAAGGAGATTTCCACACTGAGCTTTGCTGTTTGCTCTCAGGATCAAAATGATGTAGCCAAGTTTCTTTAGCAGTGATTACATTTGAAAGAAATTCTGGATCTTCCTCTAACATCAACTTTAACTGCATGCGGACCTGCACACAAATGTCCTTTTGTTCAGGGATCAACAGCCTTGGAATCCATTGTGCACAAACAAGTGTCATGTGTAATTTTCCTGTCACCAACGTGAGGGTGGCACTCAATGAAATGTTCCGTATTTCAGAAAGTGATCTTAAGGTAATTCGTTGATCCTCTCTCACAATGACAGCAGCAGTGTTGATGTTTTCTTCCGTAAGAGCAATAACAGGAGCACCAGGTTCACCTTCCTTTGAAACTGATTGTCTCCCCTCGTTAAAATTTTTAAACCAGCTTCGAGCTGTGCTGTAGGGAAGAACAAACTCTCCTGCAACATTGTTTAGGCCTCAGCTGAAGATTTGTTGAGTTGAAAGCAGAATTTCAATGGCGCATATTGTTCCTCGCACGTTACCCCCACTTCAGCAGTAAGCTATACTGAACATGCCTGACCTTGTCTGCCTCTCAGAGGCGGGAACCAGGAGTCCCAACAATGAAACTACTGTGGCGTGTTTGTTGCACATTAAGCTAACAGTATATCATAAGATTAAATTTTAGCACAAGAAATTATTACCATAAAAAAATTACGATCGTTCCTTATAGAACAGCCTTCGTACTATCTATACCACAAACCCAATCAGATTTTTAAAATGATTTGAAAACAACTAAAGAAATACTTAGCCAACACAAAACCACACTGATAACAAATGGGTCCCTGCTACACATGGGTAGGACTTCACATGCTCTTGCCAGGAAGATAAAATCCAGGAATTATATTCCAGTTTTTTACACTAGGAATACTGTTGCCCACATTCTGTTCAACAGCAAAGGTAAGATTCCATCTTTAGAACACAGTAGAATTTCCTGCAGCCTGTGCGGAAAATTATATGTAGGTCAATCAGGTGCAGCTATAACTCCACCTTCGCTGAACATGCTCTGAGAATGAATGTCAATGTCAGTCACATGACGTGAGGGTTGTTGGGTTGTTTTTGGGGAAGACCAGACAGTGAGGTCATCGGTCTCATCGGACTAGGGAAGGACGGGGAACGAAGTTGGCCGTGCCCTTTGAAAGGAACCATTCCGGCATTTGCCTGGGGCGATTTAGGGAAATCAAGGAAAACCTAAATCAGGATGGCCGGATGCGGGATTGAACCGTCGCCCTCCTGAATGCGAGTCCAGGGTCTAACCACTGCGCCACCTTGCTCGGTCACATGGCGTGAAATATGACGTTCTTCATAAAGGAAATAAAGGCAGGCAACTGATATTACTTGAAATTCTGGCCATAAATGAACACCAATCAAAGAATCCTGACATGGTCTGCAGTTACACTACTCACCCTTATTAAAGTAGCTGCAGCCAGTTATTATTCCTCTCACCATTCAATAATAAGTTTGTTATAACTGTTCCACACATGGAATTTATAGATTTCTTTCTACCTTTGTCCCTACCCTTTTTTCAGTCAGTTCATCACATTTATCAGTCTGCCCATATGGCATAGCATAGTAGCTTGTGCCAGTACTTACTTGTACAACATTTTTGGCTTATACATTCATATAGTTTTAACATTTGAATATACTCTAACATAAGATTTATTTGTTCAGAGTCTCTTTAGGTATTACATTATGCTTGTGTTTTGTATCGATACAGTCATAAAACGTTACACATCTTTGTACAGCTATGAGATCTTGCTGCAGTTGTGTGGACTATCTGTTTAGTATTAAGTTATCTGCTGATGCCCTAAGAAGCCGAAAGCCAGTTCATAATGAACTGTTAAATAAATATTATTATGAAACATTAATACTGTGTATTCAAGTCATTAATATGTCTACGTTTCTCATAGAACCAATGGAATATTCCATAAATATTAAGCAAAAATGATTTAGTAACACCAGAAGCAAAATTAATATACCCCACAAAAACTCTGCTCAATCTTCTCAATGATTTGATGCAGCCAGCCGCAACTCTTCTCTGCCAATCCCAGCATTTCAGATTAGCATGTACATTCGATGAACACAGTTATTTGTTGAATATATTCCAATCTCTATCTTCCCCTTCAGATTTTGCCCAATGTGTCTCTAGTATCATGGGATTTCTTCTCTGAAGTCTTATCATCTCTCTAGTCAGGAGGAGAACCTCCTCAAATCTTATCTTATCTCCTACTTAATTTTGAGTATCCTTCCATAGTACCACATCTTGAACGATTTGATTCTCCACTTTTCCAATTTTGCCTAGTCCATGGTTACACGCTAAATGAAACACTGCATGAAATTCCTTTCCATCTAGTCTGACAACAAATTAAAATGTTGTCAACACACAGATAAACTAATGAAGATGCTCATTTCGAAATTTTTGCCTTCGCAGGTATCTTACATTGTGTTGACCTCAAGACTAATGTTGGTTTATATTGCATATTTTCTCTTCCTGTCGATGTGTGGAATTATCTTCTGGGGCAGTGCATTTAAAAAAACTTGTACTTACTCAGCAGAAGTAAGCTGTAAGAATATTGTTTATAGTAGATAACCAAACATCTTGTAGAGTTCTCTTTGAAGATCTTGGCATTGTTACACTCAGTTTTGAGTGCATTTACCCCTTAATGATTTCTGCTCCTGATAACAACACTTGCATATGCACTGTCAGCTACAAAACCACAATACAAAATAGAAAACTTTCATGTAGACTTTGCCTCCTTGTCGACGGTCCAGCAAGGAGGTACTTACAAAACAAGAAACTGGAGATCCCAAGCAATTCAAAAGAAAATTAAAACCACATGACATAAGCCACATTAGTAACACAATGAATTACACAAACAGAAAATTTTCTAGAACTGCATACTACAGGGAAATAGTATATGGCATTTTACAAGTAAATGGTAGATTTTCAGGTGTCCATGCACTGTCAAACGCATTACATAAGGGCCTCATGTGCGATATATCCTTAAGTTGAGGCCTCTGGTTGGAGCCCCAGCAATAATCACACATAAAACCACACTGATCCAAGCACACCCGCCAAAACAGAAGAAATGATAAACAGTGTTCTTACAAGCATCACTGACCAGTTTTCTGCAAACAGTCTCACCTTCAATTTTAAAAAGACACGGCATATTCACGACTGTACATCCAGAGATTCTACTCCAATGATAAGTTTAACACATGGTGATGAAATAACAAATAGGATGCAAACTTCAAAATTCTTAGGTGTCCATACTGACGAGAATTCAAAAAGGAAAAAGTACATTATAACTCCTAAAACATCTTAGTTCAGCCACATTTGCACTTAGAATTATAGAATCTTGGGAAGAGGCAAATCAGTAGGTTAACATATTTTGATTATTTACTTTCAATAATGTTGGTACAGCTGATTCATGAAAGTATTGGGGGTAGATCTCAGGTCACACGCGGTCAAATACCTGTTGTCATATATAGGAAAAGTAGGTTTTTTTTTTTTTTTTTCACACAGAAAAACAACCCATGGAAAGAGTAACATGAGGCATTTCACATACTTAACAATCCTCCATCAAAACATGCAATCAATAAAATATAAAATCAGTTGAGTTCCAATCTTTGAACAGCACAGTAGTTTGTATTACTGAGCACTGGTGTAGAGACACAGAAATCCCACATGTAGTATTATCATTGCATAAAAGGGCAAACTTTTATTGCAGAACTACTTCAAGGGGTGGAAGATCATGCATTTATATCAGAAAAGGACCTCAGTACAGTAAGAGAAGATAAACACTTTGAAATATCAGCTATTGAATTAACAGGGTTTGATATCACCAAGAAATTAATTGTTTTGTGTGTGTATAGATCTCACAGTGGTAATGTGGACACTTTTTTCAATAAATTAACAGAAGTTCTAGATAAAGTCTCAAGAACAAAGGTCAATATAATTCTGTGTGGGGACATTAACATCAACACTAATATCGTGAATGAATTCAGCAGCACCTTCATAAACATCCTTCATTTGTCATGTCCCTATTGGTCAATAGTGCAACAAGGATTACTACAATGACTGCTTCAGTAATTGACCATGTGCCCACAAATGTGGACAGGGGAAAATGTGATGTAGCTGTAAAACATCTTGAACTATCAGACCATCTCTGTCAAATAGCAACAGTAAACTCAGGCATCGAATCATTCCCTAAACTACAAGCCTACAAAACGAAATCTATCAGAAATCAAAACAAAAGATTTTTCAAAAAAATTAGAAAAACAAAGCTGGGATGAAGTGTATAAAGAAACCAATGTGAATAAGAAATTCTCTAAATTCACCACATTGTTTAAATTGAACTTTGAAAAGGCATTTCCAAAAGTATGCATGTCTGTATCAACGTCTCACAAAAACAGATGGATAGCTGCAGGTATTAAGAAGTCCTCCCTAACACTTAAGCACCTCAGTTCCATGAAAAAGATTTGCAATGATCCAGAATTCTCAAATTTCTATCATAGATACAAAAATACACTCCTGGAAATGGAAAAAAGAACACATTGACACCGGTGTGTCAGACCCACCATACTTGCTCCGGACACTGAGAGAGGGCTGTACAAGCAATGATCACACGCATGGCACAGCGGACACACCAGGAACCGCGGTGTTGGCCGTCGAATGGCGCTAGCTGCGCAGCATTTGTGCACCGCCGCCGTCAGTGTCAGCCAGTTTGCCGTGGCATACGGAGCTCCATCGCAGTCTTTAACACTGGTAGCATGCCGCGACAGCGTGGACGTGACCCGTATGTGCAGTTGACGGACTTTGAGCGAGGGCGTATAGTGGGCATGCGGGAGGCCGGGTGGACGTACCGCCGAATTGCTCAACACGTGGGGCGTGAGGTCTCCACAGTACATCGATGTTGTCGCCAGTGGTCGGCGGAAGGTGCACGTGCCCGTCGACCTGGGACCGGACCGCAGCGACGCACGGATGCACGCCAAGACCGTAGGATCCTACGCAGTGCCGTAGGGGACCGCACCGCCACTTCCCAGCAAATTAGGGACACTGTTGCTCCTGGGGTATCGGCGAGGACCATTCGCAACCGTCTCCATGAAGCTGGGCTACGGTCCCGCACACCGTTAGGCCGTCTTCCGCTCACGCCCCAACATCGTGCAGCCCGCCTCCAGTGGTGTCGCGACAGGCGTGAATGGAGGGACGAATGGAGACGTGTCGTCTTCAGCGATGAGAGTCGCTTCTGCCTTGGTGCCAATGATGGTCGTATGCGTGTTTGGCGCCGTGCAGGTGAGCGCCACAATCAGGACTGCATACGACCGAGGCACACAGGGCCAACACCCGGCATCATGGTGTGGGGAGCTATCTCCTACACTGGCCGTACAGCACTGGTGATCGTCAAGGGGACACTGAATAGTGCACGGTACATCCAAACCATCATCGAACCCATCGTTCTACCATTCCTAGACCGGCAAGGGAACTTGCTGTTCCAACAGGACAATGCATGTCCGCATGTATCCCGTGCCACCCAACGTGCTCTAGAAGGTGTAAGTCAACTACCCTGGCCAGCAAGATCTCCGGATCTGTCCCCCATTGAGCATGTTTGGGACTGTATGAAGCGTTGTCTCACGCGGTCTGCACGTTCAGCACGAACGCTGGTCCAACTGAGGTGCCAGGTGGAAATGGCATGGCAAGCCGTTCCACAGGACTACATCCAGCATCTCTACGATCGTCTCCATGGGAGAATAGCAGCCTGCATTGCTGCGAAAGGTGGATATACACTGTACTAGTGCCGACATTGTGCATGCTCTGTTGCCTGTGTCTATGTGCCTCTGGTTCTGTCAGTGTGATCATGTGATGTATCTGACCCCAGGAATGTGTCAATAAAGTTTCCCCTTCCTGGGACAATGAATTCACAGTGTTCTTATTTCAATTTCCAGGAGTGTATCTATAGGAAGGTGTTGATTGCTGCAAACAAGTCATTTAATGACAAAATAATATATAAAGCAGAGAATAAAAGAAAAGCAGTCTGGGATGTATTAATAAAGGAAACGGGGAGAGGCAAACAAATGTAGAATAACATACCGCTAAGGGAGGTGGATAAGGTAATAAATGATCCACAACACTTAGTAAACTATGTAAACGAGCATTTTTCAAGTATTGCATAGAAGTCACAGCAAAAATTCCCCAAAACAAATATAACACCTGTAAATAACGTTGCACTAAATACAATGGTGTTACTTCCAACCACAGAGAATGAAGTCAATAAAACTGTTCAAAAACTAAAAAATAAAATGTCAGTAGGCTTAGATGAAGTACCAATGTGAGTACTGAAACAGTGCTTAGGGATTATAGAAGGCCCCTTAACAAATATAATAAATGAATCCTTCACGTCAGGGATATTCCCAGAGCAGTTAAAACAGGCAAGAGTTGTACCTTTGCTTAAGAAAGGTAATGCATAAGACATAGAAAATTACTGGCCCATTTCCCTGCTGTCAGCATTCTCAAAAATAATAGAAGCAATTATGAAAGACAGATTAATGAATTACCTAAATAAATACAAACTTTTAAGTGAATCACAGTTTGGTTTCCGAAGTGGCAAAAATATGGAGTTAGCCATAGTAGAATCCACAAAAGTTATACTTGATGCTCCTGATAAAGATGAATGTGTCACAGGCATATTTTTGGATCTTTCTAAGGCATTTGATACAGTCGACCACAAGATTCTATTAAATAAATTAGAAGCATTAGGAATAAGAGGGGTAGCTTATGACTGGTTTCGATCAAATAGATCTAAACATTTAGTAAAACACTTATCAGAAGAAAAAAAAAAAAAAAAAAACCATTAATATAGGGGTTCCGCAAGGCAGCATATTAGGACCAATACTATTCCTGATATATGTCAAGGACTCCCTGTAGTGTTATCCATGGTGAAAAAATTTTCTTCGCTGATAACAGCCACTGAGAAAACGAGAGAACTCCTTGCCGAGAAAGCAAATGAAACTCTCAAGGAAGTTTATGATTGGAGAATAAGCAATAAAGTGACATTGAATGTAAAGAAAACTAATGGCATGAATTTCAGTTTGAACAGGAAAAATGACAATGTTGAGTTAAATGTAGATGACACCTGTATAGACGTGTAACAAATGCAAAATTTCTAGAAATGAATATTGATTCTCGGTTGAAGTGGTGTGAACACACAAAGATACTTGCAAACAGAATGTCATCAGCATGTTAGAATCGTATCATCAGTGTGTAACATGCAGTGTCCTTTAGTTCCATATTATTCATATGTACATTCAGTTCTTAGCTATGGCATCCTTTTTTGGGGAACAAACACACAAAATATGAACACAATTTTTAAACTACAGAAAAGCGTCATAAGAATAATAACCAAAAATACTAGTCAAGCTCATTGTAAAGATATGTTCAAAAGACTGGGGATTTTAACTGCTCCATGTGAATACATTTACCAGTCAGTTGTACACATCAAAAATAACATTGGTAATTACTGCACAAACAGCTCTGTCAATGACCATGCTACAAGATATAGACTCAACTTACATTTACCAAGAAAAAATAAACATAAAACTCAGAACAGCATTTTATACCAAGGAATAAAACTACAATAAATTACCAAAAGAGATTAAAGAAATTGCAAAAATACACTTATTTAAAAAGGAAGCTAAAAAGTACCTGTTATGCAATACATTTTATACATTGAAGGATTACTTAGATAAAAGAGAGTAGGGGTTTGATAAAAAAAATTGTTATACAAATAAATAATAATAATAATGATTATAAAACATCCAACATAACACCTTCACTTAATGTTTTTTCCCTTCTTTTTTCCTTTCTAGAAATACTTACCCCCAAGCTATGCACAGCACAATACTAACACACTTTCTCTTTCTGAGCTCAACGTCTCACTTATTATGGATGGATAGCAAATGGGAAGTTGTGGTACAGAAAATGGTCCAGATATCACCTCTGTGTGTGTGTGTGTGTGTGTGTGTGTGTGTGTGTGTGTGTGTGAAGTGTTATGAAACAATGTGTTTATAATGTGTGCAGAGACTGATAGTGATATATGAGTGAACAGTGTGGCATTACATTATTTAATAAGTTATTTGTATATAAAAAAAGTATTGTATACCAGGAGTAAATCTAATGATTGTCTCTAACTAAAAGTCGTAAATGTATGTGTATACGAATTAGCTTATTTTAAATTGGTCTAAACTTGTAAATACTTTGCCTTGTCCTATATCCGGGGTAAAAAGAGATACTGATGGATAAAGCTACTCCTCCTCCTCCTCCTACTACTACTACTACTACTACTACTACTACTACTTCTACTACATGGAATACGATTCTGAGGTAACTCATGTGTGAGAAAGTAAGTCTTCATTGATTAAAAACATGCTGTGCAAATAACAATGGTGGTCATGTGTGTGTGAGATGTGCTTGCTACTGTGAATAAATGGTGTTTCTCTTTTTCGTATGGATGCTGTGGCCAACAGTTAATGTGTACATGTCTTTTAATTGTGCCTGTCTGCAACTTAACATGTTATCTTTATCTATCTTTACCTACATTACTGATATTCCTACCTGGAGTTGCCACTGTTTGGTATTCCCTCATGAAGTTTGTTGCAAATAATTCACTGCAATTCAAACAGAACAATGAAGTACATAATTATAATACCAGAAAAAAATGACATTCATTACTCCACATTATGGCTGTCTTTAGCACAAAAAGGGAGCATAATGAAGCAACTAAAGTTTTAGATAACTTACCCAGTGATATAAAATGTCTGACAGACAGAAAAATATAGCAACAAACTGAAAAAGTTCTTCCTTGGCAACTACTTCTATTCCATATTTACAAAATAAAATTGTTATGTAACTGTATAAATGTCTTGTTCTCCATCATTATGATTTATCATATAAATGATCCATGAATATGAAACTAACTAACTAACTAACTGATGGGACCTGACAATGATAAGAATTGTTGTCAAAAAACTGTGCTAACTATAATTTTGTAAACCTGATTGGACACCTGAAGATCATGTTGGGAAAAACCTATAAAATAGGCCTAACAATCTGGTAATGCTTTTCAGGAAACTGGGAACAAAATATCTTCAGAGGTCACTTTTTCCACTCTCAATTGGAGCTATTCACTAGAAACTGTGACCAGTTAGTAGTACGTTTGATGACGTATTGGGTTCAGCAACCAAGATAACATCAAAGTGTTTCAACGCCGACTCAGAAACAGAATTGTTGCCCATTGGAACCATAAATGAATATGTTAATGACCAGAAATTAGTGCCTGTTTAGAGATTCAACAACTGAACTTCCAGGAAATAGTGTGTAGACTGGAACCTTGATTCAGACTGTTTCATGGTCTTGTTTCCTGCTATTAGAGTGGAAGCCACAAAAGGCACAAATCTAGCTTCACTTCCAAACTTGGGAAACAATTTTGTCACTAACATACTTTTGCCAAATACTGATACAATTACGTCTCTTATTACCTTTCACAATGTTTGTATTTTAGCAGATACTACATTTTTACTCTCTTTCCCAGGGTGTTATCTGCTCTGAAAATTGTGACAAGATAAAATTGTGTTTTACATCATCAGAGTGTGGCTAAGAATAGCTCTTCATTTGTGCAGCTCAGCACAATCAGCTTGAAAGGTACGCAGAATATTTTGAAAACATATTATGTAATATTTTCTAAGACTGACAGATATAATAAAAATAATCCAACCAGGATTAAGAAGCTTACTTCATATATTTGATGATAAATTACAGCAGATTACAGTCATTGACAGGACAACGTTCAGCAATATGTACATGGCAAATACAAGGTACAATGATTGTCTAATTCTCTTTGTTAAACATTTCTGCCAGTTCTGAACAGTTCCTTACAGTTTTTAGTAAGTTGTGAAGGGGGTGGAAGACACAAGCTGTAACATATTCCTACTTACATTAATAAGTATGTAGAGCACAGATGAAAACTTGTCTGCATTAAATGTTATAAATGATGTCAGAATTGGGCAGTTACACAAGTAATGGAAAAAACTGCACGAATCATTATAAGGGATAAATGTTTTTACTGAATTTTCTACACAAGTACAGAAATACAATTTTCATAGAGCAATAGCTTATATTTCATTCATATAATGAGACTTGTGCAAAAAAACAACTTTCTAGTAACAGACTGACATAATTCAGGTACGCATATTGTTCTCATTTATAACAATAATTCAGTTCAGCTCTTTCCTATAAAAATTCACAAAAAAATCTATTATGGAGAGGAATAAAATGGAAAAGAAGATGGTATAGAAACAAAATGCACTAAATAAATAATTAATGGAATTAAAAAATCTTCAGTAATGGACTGACACTTTACAGTAATATAATGACACTTTCACTTTTAAAGTTACTAGTTTCATTCTGCATCACTGCTGTGTGGAAAAATGGTACTTATTACTCTGATTTACAGTAGGTGCAGCCAGTTTCTCTACAATTTGGTATTTTTCCACCCAACATTTATCTTACTTTGAGCAAAATGTAAACATATTTCCAATTGCATCACTCTAAAAAATGGAATTCCATAGCCAACATAAATCACCTGCCCCACAAAAAATCTTTACCTTTTTTTTTCAGCATAGGCAACCATAATAAAATTCCCTTGAAGTAAGACAGTATGATTAATCATTTATGTGAATTTGCTTTTGCTGAAGTTTGTGTTTTGAAATTGTGTGCAAGCCTCTGGGAAGGGGGGTAATAATAGTACTTCATAATAAAAAGAGAAGTAGGCATAACATAGATGGTTTTGGAGTGCTCTACTGGAACTACTCACATCCATATTTGACCTAATTCTTCCTCATTCGTTATATTTTTCAGGGCACAGATATAAATAATGTTTATGCCACAAAATCTTTCATTTGTAATTTTTGCAAATTCTTCAGCACCAGCTTTGCATACACTCCACACTGCATGTTTTACAGTTCCGCCAGTCCCATCCACGACACCTTGGCCATGTGATGTGGTAGAGAAGTGCTATGACCATTTATCCTATAGTGTTCTCTGAAAACTGTCAAGTTGCCAAAGAAGAAATGCTACTTCTCAAAATAAAACATATAACAGTATTTTATGTGCAATAGCTCAAGAGTCAAGGAACGTTAGTCATTCCATCATAAAATTAATGTCATTCTTACTCCATTTATGTTCTCCTGTAACTGCATATGTGTGTACTTCCATTACCATTAAGAAACATCGTTAAAATGAATACTTTATTTTCCTGCTGTGAGATTTCTGTTTATCTCATAAATCTGTATTTGCACGTCTATTTTCGGCCTTGCATAAAATTGCATTCGTACTGAAAAACAACTTTTATGCTTTTTTCAGTAATAAAATCACACAAAATAGTAATAAAAAAACAAATAAGCCTGAGGGCTATACTAAATAAATAAATTCAATAAAAGCTATTGACATGGACTGGCTTACGATTAGTATAGTTTTTCACAGATATTTTGTTAATAGTTGCCTTTACAGTGCTTTCTTGCATTACCTTACGAAATTAGTTTTCAAGGGTAATTAGAAGCTGAAATTTTAAATAAGTTCTAATGCTCAGTTCCAGCTCTTCTTAACATAAAAAATGGAGCTTCAAATAAAAAAAATGGTTCCACTAATACAACTAGTAATCAGATTTGTAACAGGGAACTTTTTTAAAAAATTTTTACTGGACTCTCATGCCTGTCATTTTACTACCTGAGATAGTCTCTGCACAATATACGTAATATGCTGAAGACAGGAAACGCTTCTCTTTGGGAATGTAGGTCTTTCAAAAGAGAGATGCGATATACTGCTAACAAAAATTTTAATTAAGCTTTATTAACAACATCAATAGATACTTGTGAAATTTGTAATAACACAGCAATAAAAAAACACTAAATTTATAATTGAAAAACACCTACTTAACTGAATTTGTGTCTTTGGACTATAATAGTACGTAATTCTTTGTAACACACAGAACATTTGGACAAATAGAAAATGTTCACTTGTGACATCAGATAGTAATAAAAAGTTATTTGCTTTAATATCAATATTACCAAAAGGCATTTATCATTAAAACAATTATCCTACTTGTGCCTGACCATGTCCACTCAACTTATATATTCAGTTGAAGTCATGAAAATGAAATTTATTTAAAGTTGTTCAATTTTACACAACTGTACTTAGTCTACTTAAGTTCACCAATTTAAGTGTTTCCACAAGTTAAAGCATATACATATATTTTTTTTAAAAATGGCTGTATTACCTGTTCATTACTGATACAGTCTCCTTCGTGCACTCAATATCCTTTCTCAGAAGACTTATAACTAGTACAGCTCCACAATTTGATAACTCTCTTCATATCAATAAGACAGCAACTTAATCTTTCAGTTATATTGTTCATTTTAACATTTTGAGATGTCTTGACCACAATTTTACTAGGCCCTATTGCAATATGCATTACACTTTTCAATATTACGTCATAATCAAAGGCAAATGCTTAATATCAGTTTGCAATTGCTTGTTATGAAGGAATGGTGACTAGATACCAGATACCCATTTGGACAAGTTTCTACTGATTCACAGTAATAATGGCATAAAGCATTTGCCTCTGATAATGGTGTAATGTTGAAACATGTGAGGTGTACTGGAATAATAAAATTGTGATCAAGATATCTGAAAGTCTCCCAAGCACTTTTACGCTGATTGTAACTTCTACTGTTCAGCATCAGCCTGGTCACTTCACAATAACTCTCAGTACACAAGTTATTCATTTCATGAAACATACTTTTAAAAAAATGACAAAGGTGAACATCTGCCTGCAGTGACCAGAATTACAAAAGAACAAAATTTTTATAACTGTATGACAAGACATATTAAATGTCAAAAGGTATCACAAGGGAACTGTAAATAATTATAATGATAACTGTACACAGCAAAGTGAATTTGAAAACATTTACAAAGGACCCCTCTCTCTCTCTCTCTCTCTCTCTCTCTCTCTCTCTCTCTCTCTCTCTCTCTCTCTCACACACACACACACACACACACACACACACACGAGTAAAAGTTTACATACCTTGAAGCACAGAGTTTAAAAAAATTATGAATTGTGCACATCATATATGATGCAAAATCAGCTACACTGGAATTTGTGCTTAAGACTTTCAAATAGGAGTACCATTTGCCAAATGTTATTGCAAACATGACTCATTTATTCAGAAAATGTAAACACTAAAGTTACTGGCAGTATAAATAACATAATAAAATGATCTCGATGACAAAATAAACTTCTACAATGAAGGCAAGTATTTATAATGATAACAATAAAAAAATCTCTTATCAAAACATATGTGAGCATCAGTTTTCCCCATTCCTTGGCAGTTTTTCGGTTTGACACACACGGGAAACTTCTTTATTTTCTTTGCAAACAGAAAAAAAAGGACAACAGCTGAGTGGAAATCACAGTGGAAGTATAAGCAGCTTTTACGCTTCTAACAACCATAGCAAATGCAAAGAAGAATTAATTGCTCATCATATGCAATTATGGAACGAGATTAGAAAAATTTTAATATTAAAAGAAATATAGTTATAAGTTAAAGTGATTAAACCTCTACAGCAAACAGCATCTCTTCTTTTTGTGGGTTCCTCTCAATCTTTTTCGTTTTTCTCGTCCTCTGTGCTCCTTATCTTTTCTGATTTCTCGTACAAGGGTATAGAATGCGTCGTCAACACCCATACGTGTTTTTGCTGATGTTTCGACGAAGGGGATTCCATACTGCTTGGCTATTTCGCGTGCTTGATTTGTATCAACTACCCACGATGGTAGGTCACACTTATTCCCAACTAAAACCATCGGGACTTCTTCTGCATCTTTAACCCTTTTGATCTGCTCGCGATAAGTTCCAATATCTTCAAAGGATTTTGCACTGTTAACTGCGAAAACTAAAAGAAAACCTTCACCAGTCCTCATATATTGGTCTCTCATAGCACTATATTCTTCTTGACCTGCTGTGTCCAATATGTCTAACAAACACGTCTCTCCGTCAATCACAACCTGTTTCCGATAAGAATCTTCTATTGTAGGATCATATTCGTCCACAAAATGATTTTGTATAAGTTGAATTGTCAATGCACTTTTCCCAACGCCACCCGCACCCACAACAACCAGTTTGTATTCAGTCATTCTCGAAGATGCAAAGCAAGAATAGCAATACCGAAAACATGCAATTGTGAAAACTTTTTTTTACAACATCATTGGAATATATCACACTTAAATAGTAACTTTTCCGTCGCTATCACTTTTATTCCCATAAACAATGTTCTACCATCTCATAACCGCAGTTATCTTTGGTCAAAGATCACGTTAATCATAAAGGGGCAATTATTTTTGCATGTTTACCAACCGGCAACCACATTTAGTGACTGACTTGTATCTGTTGCTGGTGTAGCAATAGTTATTGATCGACAAATGTTAAGAGACTAATGCGTATGGAAATTTAATTGCTTGATGTTCGTCATGTGTTGCATGTATGCGCTCGTAACCCTTCTGCATGTTCACCTCGTTCTTACTTTTTAGGGCGATCTATACTTGCGGCCGCTATATGGCCTGATGTCTGTTGCCTAGTGGTACAGTTTTTATATTGTAGTTACCTAGACAGGTTGCTTTAGATTTAATGGTTGGAACTACAGGTAGATGTACTGTGGTAGTAATAGGATTTTTCTGCGTTTATGCGTATTTGCGGACATTTCGTGTGCAGTTTATATAAGAGTCAAGATACCTAATGCAGAGTCAGAAAAGCTATTAACAAACAACGAATTTGCCCGAATGTCACCAACTTTCATCGAACTTATATGTTGTGAAGCATTCATTATTCGAAACATCGATGGCCACGCGTTAGGAAGGAATATGTTCAGATCCCCATGGTTGCTCTAATCACCTTGCATGAATGTTCAGTTAATTGGTTTGAAAACGGTTTGAACACAGAACAAGTCTTGCTTCCCTCCGAATCACAGTATTAAAAAAAGCAACTTTTCTAATCATGCTTTAAATTCACCAGTGAAACCACTGCACGGAAGTGCATTATCACATAAATATGAAGAAGAGGAGAAATTTGTAGCGGTAGTTAATGTTTAAAACATATTGTCAAACCGTTGTGGAAACGCCTCTGTAATCTGTATTAATCACCTGACGTATGAACAAGAAACAAGTGCTCAGTGTGTCTAATCACAGTTTAATAGACGAACAAAAATTGTGATCTGCTGGCACAGTTTTGAACGTTAAAGAATCTACACAGCCTGTTTTAGCCTTATTTAGCTGCTTAAATATCGTACACATCAGATACCAATAATTTGTTGAGACATAGAGAGCATTTGAAACACAGTTGCAAGGATATCATAGTTAAATAATTTCACAAAACCAATAGTCAGTGGCAAATCGGATAACAACACGCAGTTTCTTTTGTAAAGCGTTGTACTTAATCATAGTTTAAAACTGATTAAATCTGAATATATGTGGGTGGTTAATAAGCAAAAATTAGCCGTTTCTGGAGACTTCTCAAAGTCCTACGATGCACAGATGTTTGAAGCACTATGGATGTCAATGTGAAATGTAGCTTATCCCTTAAGATTTTTACACTGATTAGTAATGAGATTTTACCAGTTGTAACCCTGATTAAACAGACTTCACAAAGGGGCCTGTCTGTTTCTCTGGTACCATGCAAGCCAAAACAGCTTGGCCATGAAATGAGTTGATATGTATTTTATAGAAGTCTGATTAGAAAATCTGTAAATGGGATAATTAATTTTGTTTATTTATCGAGATTTCCCTCTATACAAAGGTTTTTCTCCAACATAACACCCAGAAATTATCACATCTGTTACATAAGATCTTAATTTATCTCCACAGGATGCCCCTCTGTGTTTCGCTATTGCATATCTTCTTCCTCCGCACTAATTCTCCTCATTGTTTATTGTACATTTCGGAGCCATGTCGCCTTAGGGTGACCTCTTCTCTTGTTTCCCCTCCAGTTGCCATTTGAGGATAGTTTTCCTCCGTTCTTCTTACGTGCCCGTGCCATGTAACTTCCTTCTCTCCATCATGTCACGTATTTTCTCTTACTTCCATTCTCTTTATTGTCATTTCTTATTTTCTCTTTTCTAGAAATTTTTGCTGATCTTCTCCAGAAGTCCTTTTCAAACTGCTTATAGTTTGTTTTATATATTTCAGTTTAGTAGTCCATGTGTCCACTCTCTAGTATCAATTTATATATGCTACATAAGATTGAGTTGAGCATCCCAATGATCTTCCTTCTACTGCTAATTCTTTTATTAATTTCTATATCTGATTTTCCCTCCATTTCTAAAATGGATCCCAAATAACAAAGTATTTACCTTCTTAATTCTCTTTCCCTCAATATGTAAGTCATCTGGATCGTTAGTGAGGTATTCTGCTTTCTAATAATTAATCTTCAATCCCCAGTGCGTGTATTCTATCGCTAACTGATTACATTTATAATTTGGGTCTTCCCCATATTGTGCTATAATTTTTTGATCATTAGCAAGTAGTAGGTGATGTAAATAAACTCAATCTTCAATTCCTAGCCCCCTCACATTGCATTTGTGAGACCATGTCGCAAGACTTGGGCATATAGATTTTAAATAATGTTGGTGACATGGGGGCAGATTATTAACAGACCTTTGTTTGTTCAGAATGGAATCATTAATAAAATGCAAAAAAAGTTCTGAGAAAATATAAGAGGGTATGTAGGATGGCTAGGTGTGGGGAGTGATTCTCCACCAAATAGGTGAGAAGGTAGAGCAGAGAAGCCACCCTGTGGTTATAAGAAACCCTTCATTGCTGTTTATTTACATTCATTAGCCTTTCATGCTGCTAGTTTTGATGGTAAGCATGGCAAATGCATGGATATATCATCACCTGTTACGCTAACCTCAAGGGTGCCAGAATGGCATATTTTGGCTATTTTCAATCTCTTCCCACATACGGAATAATATTTTGGGGTTCCACAACAGGGCGCCTAAAACAAATTTTTTTGTTGCAGAAGAGGGCCATCCGAATAATAACTCAGTCATCCACAGACACACTTCAAACCCATATTCAAAAAGCTTAGAACACTTACTATACCATCATTATACATATAGAAATGTGTATTGTATGTCAGGACACACATTGCAGATTTTCAGACAAATGCCGACTTTCATAACTACAATACCCGTAATAGCGCAGCACTCCATACTCAGCGAACAAAAAGAACGAATACATAAAGGCATGTGAGCCATATTGGTGCAAAACTGTACAACGCACTGCCAGTCAACATCAGGCAGTTAGAATATGATAACAAATTTAAAACAGAATTTAAAAAATGTCTAGTAGAATAATGTTTTTATTCTGTAAATGACTATGTAGATCAATAAATTTTTTCTGATGATATTTGTAAAGGCAAAATGTAAAATTCTCTGTCTGTACCTAATCATTCATTACCTAATCATTCATTACATTTACATACTTAAATGACAGCTGTTGTGTGATGTAAATATATACTTAAGCAGTGTTGCGTATATAGGGTGTTACAAAAAGGTACGGCCAAACTTTTAGGAAACATTCCTCACACAAAAAGAAAGAAAATATGTTACGTGGACATGTGTCCAGAAACGCTTACTTTCCATGTTAGAGATCATTTTATTGCTTCTCTTCAAATCACATTAATCATGGAATGGAAACACACAGAAACAGAACGTACCAGCGTGACTCCAAACACTTTGTTACAGGAAATGTTCAAAATGTCCTCAGTTAGCTAGGATACATGCATCCACCCTCCGTCGCATGGAATCCCTGATGCGCTGATGCAGCCCCGGCGAATGGCGTATTGTATCACAGCCGTCCATAATACGAGCACGAAGAGTCTCTACATTTGGTACCGGGGTTGCCTAGACAAGAGCTTACAAGTGCCCTCATAAATGAAAGTCAAGAGGGTTGAGGTCAGGAGAGTGTGGAGGCAATGGAATTGGTCCGCCTCTACCAATCCATCGGTCACCGAATCTGTTGTTGAGAAGCGTACGAACACTTCGACTGAAATGTGCAGGAGCTCCTTCGTGCATGAACCACATGTTGTGTCGTACTTGTAAAGGCACATGTTCTAGCAGCACAGGTAGAGTATCCCATATGAAATCATGATAACGTGCTCCATTGAGCGTAGGTGGACGACGAAACTAAACATGGAAATTAAGCGTTTCCAGACACATGTCTACATAACATCTTTTCTTTATTTGTGTGTGAGGAATGTTTCCTGAAAGTTTGGTCGTACCTTTTTGTAACACCCTGTATAAGGACTAGCCGTTTAGGGAGGACAAAACTAAAGCCTTATGAAAAACAGACTATGCATTTAAAATAACAGGTAGGGATGTATATAGGCTATATTAATTTTATTGTAATATTTTGTTTTGTACTTTTTTACGTGTATATTGTTTGTGTCCCATTTCTTTGAAATGGCTTACATGTACCCTTGACAACATCCATACAATATTTATTGTCAACAAATGGATAAATAAAATAAATAAATGTAGGCCATAGCACTGGCCATGTGCTATTGCTGGCACTGCTCAGAGTTGATGGAGTTCTGTGTTAGCCAGTCCTTAGTTGACTGCCTGACATGGCTTCTGTCACCGGGAATACGGCTGGCTGTATCTGTCCCCAATGACACAGGGTGAAGGGGTCACCCATTAGAATGTTGTCAGAGGCAAGGAGGAGTGGACCCTGCATTGTACATCCGTGAAGGCTGCAGAGTGCTGAGCTACCCAGGTACCTGGGCGGTAAGGCAATGGCCAGAGATTTGAGGCTCGGTGACAGCAACGTCTTCGATATGATGCTGACAAGCACAGACTGGATGTCATACTACTGCCCAGCTGTTTGACAATGATAGCCTGGACTCCATGGGTCTAAATGAAGGTGTCTGATGCAGACTCAGCTGACAGGACCATGTTTTTGTGGTTTTTGTGTCACATGGAAATGTCTATAACAGAGGCCAGTGACAGATTCAATGGCTACGTTATGTTTGTGGGTCAAACTGGAGAAGCTTACTGGAGGTTGGCTGGAGTCCCAGGTCGTTGACATGCAGAAGTGGGGGTACAGAAGTGGCTCGTTGTTGCCGAAGTTGCTGGGCATTGTCCACCAGTGGTCAGTGCATGGGACCTAGCACTCTGTCTAGGACACTGAATATAGGCCATGTCTATTCCAATACAGTACGAATAAATAATATGTGATATAGAAATGTAGCATACTATTTCAAGGAACTTGTCTGCATAATAGTTTGTAATGAATACGTGGATTTTATCATTGTTTTTCAATTCTACTGGAAGCCCATTGAAAATGAAACTTGCCAAAAGTGCTCATCATTCTGTACAGTGCTTAAGGAAGTGTTATCCAAGTGCATTTGGTTTTTCTTTCTAGTATGCACTGGCTGAAAATTGCAGTTTTTTTTTCTGAATGAGTTAGTATTGTCAACAACAAATACTATGATGAACTATATATGTACAGAAATGACAGAGTTAGAATTTCCAAGATCTGAACAATGGCCAACACTAAGTTCTTAAGTGATACAAAAGGTCACCGACCATCTTCTAACTATAATCTGTCAAAGATCCCTCGAACAAAAAAACCATGCTCAATAGTTGGAAGATCCCTCAGACAAAACACCATTTTCAGTAGTTGGATGAAAGCACAGATCACAACCGTTTACATGAAGGGTAGTAGAAGTGATCCACAAAACTACTGCCCAATATCCTCAACATCAGTTTATTGTAGAATCTTGGAACATATTATGAGCTAAATCATAATGAGGTATCTTGAACAGAGTGACATCCTCAGTGCCAGCCAGTGAGGATTCTAAAACATCGATCTGTGAAACCCGACTTGCACTTTTGTCACATGATGTACTGAAAGCCTTCGATCAAGGCAGCCGGGTAGGTGCTGTATTTCTTGATTTCTGATAAGCATTTGATGGAGTGCCACACCTGTGCTTATTGTCAAAAGTGCAATCATATGGACTATCAAGTGAAATATGTTACTGGATTGGGGACATTTTGGTAGGGAAGATGCAGCATTTTATCTTGGATGGAGTCATCGTCAAATGTAGAAGTAACTTCTGGGTGTGTGCTAGAGAAACGTGTTGGGACCCTTGCTGTTCATACTGTAAATTAGTGACCTTGCTGACTGTAGTAATATTAATATCAGGCTTTATGTAGATGATGCAGTTATCTATGAAGTATTGTCTTAAAGAAGTTGCTTAAACATTCAGTCAGAGCTTGATAAGATTTCAAAGTGGTGCAAGTATTGGAAGCTTGCTTTAAATGTTCAGAAATGTACAATTGTTGTTGTTGTTGTTGTTGTTGTTGTTGTGGTCTTCAGTCCTGAGACTGGTTTGATGCAGCCCTCCATGCTACCCTATCCTGTGCAAGCTTCTTCATCTCCCTGTACTTACTGCAGCCCACATCCTTCTGAATCTGCTTAGTGTATTCATTTCTTGGTCTCCCTCTACGATTTTTACCCTCCACGCAGCCCTCCAATGCTAAATTTGTGATCCCTTGATGCCTCAGAACATGTCCTATTAACCGGTCCCTCCTTTTTGTCAAGTTTTGCCACATACTCCTCTTCTCCCCAATTCTATTCAGTACTTCATCATTAGTTATGTGATCTACCCATCTAATCTTCAGCATTCTTCTGTAGCACCACATTTCGAAAGCTTCTATTCTCTTCTTGACCAAAATATTTACCATCCATGTTTCACTTCCATACGTGGCTACACTCCATACAGACACTTTCAGAAACGACTTCCTGATACTTAAATCTATACTCGATGTTAACAAATTTCTCTTCTTCAGAAACGCTTTCCTTGCCATTGCCAGTCTACTTTTTATATCCTCTCTACTTCGACCATCATCAGTTATTTTGCTCCCCAAATAGCAAAACTCCTTTACTACTTTAAGTCTCTCATTTCCTAATCTAATTCCCTCAGCATCACCCGACTTAATTCGACTACGTTCCATTATCCTCGTTTTGCTTTTATTAATATTCATCTTATATCCTCCTTTCGAGACACAGCCCATTCCGTTCAACTCCTCTTCCAACTCCTTTGCTGTCTCTGATAGAATTACAATGTCATCGGCGAACCTCAAAGTTTTTATTTCTTCTCCATGGATTTTAATACCTACTCTGAATTTTTCTTTTGTTTCCTTTACTGCTTGCTCAATATACAGATTGAATAACATCGGGGAGAGGCTACAACCCTGTCTCACTCCCTTCCCAACCACTGCTTCCCTTTCATGCCCCTTGACTCTTATAACTGCCATCTGGTTTCTGTACAAATTGTAAATAGCCTTTTGCTCCTTGTATTTTACCCCTGCCAACTTTAGAATTTGAAAGAGAGTATCCAGTCAACATTGTCAAAAGCTTTCTCTAAGTCTACAAATGCTAGAAACGTAGGTTTGCCTTTCCTTAGTCTTTCTTCTAAGATAAGTCATAAGGTCAGTATTGCCTCATGTGTTCCAATATTTCTACGGAATCCAAACTGATCCTCCCCGAGGTCAGCTTCTACCAGTTTTTCCATTCGTCTGTAAAGAATTCGCGTTAGTATTTTGCAGCTGTGACTTATTAAACTAATAGTTCGGTAATTTTCACATCTGTCAACACCTGCTTTCTTTGGGATTGGAATTATTATATTCTTCTTGAAGTCTGAGGGTATTTCGCCTGTCTCATACATCTTGCTCACCAGATGGTTGAGTTTTGTCAGGACTGGCTCTCCCAAGGCCGTCAGTAGTTCTAATGGAATGTTGTCTACTCCCGGTGCCTTGTTTCGACTCAGGTCTTTCAGTGCTCTGTCAAAATCTTCACGCATATCTTATCTCCCATTTCGTCTTCATCTACATCCTCTTCCATTTCCATAATATTGTCCTCAAGTACATCATCCTTGTATAGACCCTCTATATACTCCTTCCACCTCTCTGCTTTCCCTTCTTTGCTTAGAACTGGGTTTCCATCTGAGCTCTTGATATTCATACAAGTGGTTCTCTTTTCCCCAATGGTCTCTTTAATTTTCCTGTAGGCAGTATCTATCTTACCCCTAGTGAGATAAGCCTCTACATCCTTACATTTGTCCTCTAGCCATCCCTGCTTAGCCATTTTGCACTTCCTGTCGATCTCATTTTTGAGACGTCTGTATTCCTTTTTTTCTGCTTCATTTATTGCATTTTTATATTTTCTCCTTTCATCAATTAAGATCAATATTTCTTCTGTTACCCAAGGAGTTCTACTAGCCCTCGTCTTTTTACCTACTTGATCCTCTGCTGCCTTCACTACTTCATCCCTCAGAGCTACCCATTCTTCTTCTACTGTACTTCTTTCCCCCATTCCTGTCAATTGTTCCCTTGTGCTCTCCCTCAAACTCTGTACAACCTCTGGTTCTTTCAGATTATCCAGGTCCCATCTCCTTAAATTCCCACCTTTTTGCAGTTTCTTCAGTTTCAATCTACAGTTCATAACCAATAGATTGTGGTCAGAGTCCACATCTGCCCCTGGAAATGTCTTACAATTTAAAACCTGGTTCCTAAATCTCTGTCTTACCATTATATAATCTATCTGATACCTTCTAGTATCTCCAGGGTTCTTCCATGTATACAACCTTCTTTCATGATTCTTAAACCAAGTGTTAGCTATGATTAAGTTATGCTCTGCGCAAAATTCTACCAGGCGGCTTCCTCTTTCATTTCTTATCCCCAATCCATATTCACCTACTATGTTTCCATCTCTCCCTTTTCCTACTCTCAAATTCCAGTCACCCATGACTATTAAATTTTCGTCTCCCTTCACTACCTGAATAATTTCTTTTAGCTCATCATACATTTGTTCAATTTCTTCATCATCTGCAGAGCTAGTTGGCATATAAACTTGTACTACTGTAGTAGGCATGGGCTTCGTGTCTATCTTGGCCACAATAATGCGTTCACTATGATGTTTGTAGTAGCTTACCCGCACTCCTATTTTTTTTAATAATTATTAAACCTACTCCTGCATTACCCCTATTTGATTTTGTGTTTATAACACTGTATTCACCTGACCAAAAGTCTTGTTCCTCCTGCCACCGAACTTCACTAATTCCCACTATATCTACCTTTATCCTCTCCATTTCCGTTTTCAAATTTTCTAATCTACCTGCTCGATTAAGGGATCTGACATTCCACGCTCCGATCCATAGAACGCCAGTTTTCTTTTTCCTGATAATGACGTCCTCTTGAGTAGTCCCCGCCCGGAGATCCGAATGGGGGACTATTTTACCTCCGGAATATTTTACCCAAGAGGACGCCATCATCATTTATCTATACAGTAAAGCTGCATGCCCTCGGAAAAAATTACGGCCATAGTTTCCCCTTGCTTTCAGCCGTTCGCAGTACCAGCACAGCAAGGCCGTTTTGGTTAATGTTGCAAGGCCAGGTCGGTCAATCATCCAGACTGTTGCCCCTGCAACTACTGAAAAGGCTGCTGCCCTTCTTCAGGAACCACACGTTTGTCTGGCCTCTCAACAGATACCCCTCCGTTGTGGCTGCACTTACGGTACAGCTATCTGTATCGTTGAGGCAGGCAAGCCTCCCCACCAACGGCAAGGTCCATGGTTCATGGGGAATATTGTAGGTGTCACAAAATGAAATAAAGTAGTATCCAATACTATAATAGCATTGAGCTAGAATCGGCCTACTCATATGAAAAATGTTTGTAACATCTTGTAGGAATATGAAATGAAATGATCGCAGAGATTCAGTCGTGAGTAAAGCAGATGGTAGGCTTAATTTTATTGGTAGAATACTGGGGAAGCACAGTTAATCTACAAAGAATATTCTGTAAAATTGCTCAAGTGTGTGGGACTCGTCCCAAATAGGACTAATTGGGGATATTAAATGTATACAGAGAAGGGCAATATGAATGGAGAAACCTTGCTTACAAACTTTCAAAAACCAGCCTTAAATGATGGATCTAGGAATGTCCTACAGCACCTTAGGCATTGCTCCCATAGGGATCGTGAGTAGAAGATTAGATTAATTACAACACACACAGAGGCATTTAAACACTCATTCTTTTCACGCTCCATATGCAAATGGGTTGGGAAGAAACCATAACTGATGATAGCCTCTGCCATGCACTTCAGTCATCTGCAGGTTGTAGATTTAGAAGTAGGTTGACTTTACTGCTATTTGACCACCTTAGGAAAATGAAAAACCTCCTTTTTTTACTAGGGTTCTGTGTCAGAAACTGTATTTATTGAACTTTCTTGCAGTTAAGCATTAATCTGTTTCCTGAAAGCCACATGCCAATGTTGCCAACTACCCTACTAGCTAAATCCCATGGATTACATTTCACATTTTTCACAGTAACACTTGGCATCACCAAGCGAGGTGGCACACAGGTTAGTGTACTGGAGCTGCTCTGAAAGATAATGGTTCAAACCCCAGTGCAGATACCCAAATGTAGGCTTTCTGCAATTTTCCTAAATCAGTTAAGGCAAATGCCAGGATGATATCTTTGAAAATGGCATGACGGATTTCCTTCATTCTTCCCTAATTTGAGGTTATTCTCTGTTTCTAATGATCTCTAGCTCAACCGGGTGTTAATTTTCTTTCTTTCATTGTATCATACACAAAGAGAAAAATCTTCGTGTTGCCTGTTGTTTGTAGTAGCGGATCTCTGATACATATCAAGAAAAGCAACAGACCCAAAACAGAACCCTGTGAAATCCCACTGTTTACATGACCCCATGAGATTCAAACCTCTTACCTGTTTGTTGACACTAGGGGCACACCGGCTTCCTACTTCCCAGATATGAAATGAACCATTGAGCTTTGTCACTAATGTCATAACATTCCAACTTCTGTAGAGTTTCTGTGAAATCCCACTGTTTACATGACCCCATGAGATTCAAACCTCTTACCTGTTTGTTGACACTAGGGGCACACCGGCTTCCTACTTCCCAGATATGAAATGAACCATTGAGCTTTGTCACTAATGTCATAACATTCCAACTTCTGTAGAGTATTGCATAGTAAAAAAGGTAGTGTGTTCATCCTATTGTTTAACCCTTCAGGTGCCTCACACACAGAAGAATAAATTGTCAGTTTCTGTGATACTCCTTTCCTGAAGTTAAACTGCAAGCCTAACAGTAAATTGTGTCTACTGAAGTACACTACTGGCCATTAAAATTGCAGACAAGTGTCTAGCAGATCGGGTACTGCTGCTATAATGGCAGCTTACCAATATTTAAGTGAGTTTGAACATGGTGTTGTAGTCGATGGGACATAGCATCTGCGAGATAGCGATGAAGTGGAGATTTTCCCGCACAACCATTTCACGAGTATACTGTATCAGGAATCTGGTAAAATATCAAATCTCTGACTTCACTCCGACCGTAAAAAAATCCTGCAAGAACGGAGCCTATGACGACTGAAGAGAATTTTTCAACGAGACAGAAGTACAACCGTTCCGCAAATTGTTACAGATTTCAGTGGTGGGCCATCAACAATGTCAGCGTGTGAACCTTCAATGCAACATCATCGATATGGGCTTTTGGAGCTGAAGGCCCACTTGTGTACCCTTGATGACTGCACGATACAAAGCTTCAACACCAACATTGGACTGTTGATGACTGGAACTACACTACTGGCCATTAAAATTGCTACACCACAAAGATGATGTGCTACAGAAGCAAAATTTAACCGACAGGATGCTGTGATATGCAAATGATTAGCTTTTCAGAGCATTCACACAAGGTTGGCGCTGGTGGCAACACTTATAACGTGGACATGAGGAAAGTTTCAAACTGATTTCTCATACACAAACAGCAGTTGATCGGCGTTGCCTGGTGAAACGTTGTTGTGATGCCTCTTGTAAGGAGGAGAAATGCATACCATCATGTTTCTGACTTTGATAACGGTCGAATTGTAGCCTATCACGATTGCGGTTTATCGTGTCACGACATTGGTGCTCGCCTTGGTCGAGATCCAATGTCTGTTAGCAGAATATGGAATCGGTGGGTTCAAGAGGGTAATACGGAACGCCGTGCTGGATCCCAATGGCCTCGTATCACTAGCAGTCGAGATGACAGGCATCTTATCCGCATGGCTGTAACGGATTGTGCAGCCACGTCTCGATCCCTGAGTCAACAATGGGGACGTGTGCAAGACAACAACCATCTGCATGAACAGTTCGACGACATTAGCAGCAGCATGGACTGTCAGCTCGGAGACCATGGCTGCAGTTACCCTTGACGCTTCATCACAGACAGGAGAATCTGCGATGGTATACTCAACGACAAACCTGGGTGCACGAATGGCAAAACAACATTTTTTCGGATGAATCCATGTTCTCTTTACAGTATCATTATAGTCGCATCCGTGTTTGGCGACATCGCGGTAAACGCACATTGGAAGCGTGTATTCGTCATCACCCGGTGTGATGGTATGTGGTGCCATTGGTTACACGTCTCGGTTGCCTCTTGTTCGCATTGATGGCATTTTGAACAGTGGACGTTATATTTCAGATGTGTTACGACCCGTGGCTCTACCCTTCATTCGGTCCCTGCGAAACCTTACATTTCAGCAGGATAATGCACGACCGCATGTTGCAGGTCCTGTACCGGCCTTTCTGAATACAGAAAATGTTCGACTGCTGCCCTGGCCCGCACATTCTCCAGATCTCTCACCAATTGAAAACGTCTGGTCAATGGTGGCCGAGCAACTGGCTCGTCACATTACGCCAGTCACTACTCATGATGAACTGTAGTATCGTGTAGAAGCTGCACGGGCAGCTGTATGTGTACACGCCGTCCAAGCTATGCTTGACTCAATGCCCAGACATATCAAGGCCGTTATTATGGCCAGAGGTGGTTGTTCTAGGTACTGATTTTTCAGGATCTATGCACCCAAATTGTGTGAAAATGTAATCGCATGTCAGTTCTAGTATAATATATTTGTCCAATGAATACCCGTTTATCATCTGAATTTCTTCTTGGTTAGCAATTTTAATGGCCAGTAGTGTATATTACTACTCTATTACATGTGGCCGTCTTAAAAACTTTTTAAAACATTGGTAGCAAGGAATCTGGCCAGTTATTGACTGCATTATCTCTCTCACCGTTTTACAAAGTGCTTACAGAATGTTTGTAAATTAGTTATACAGTAAATTATTTATACAAAAGTAACATTTAATTTTTAAAAGGGTATATAACTTGTAGAAATGTTGGATACAGCACTGAATGCAGTATATCTTCAAGTTTTATTCCCATGTAAGCCTGGTATTTCCTGCTAGATGGCATGCATAACTGATTTATTCTTACATTCATCATGGAGTCCTATAGCTGCATAGAGGATCCACAGTGTTCTGTATGGTTCCATGAATCCAAGTCTGCTACTACTTTTCAGAGACAATTCAGGACTAAATATTGCAAGCTACTACCTCAAGACAAACTGTAATTAATTTGTACAATTGTTTCACCAAAACTGGCTGTGTGTCACATAAGATGTCGGGTCAGAGTCAGCCAGCAGTTTCTGACACAGCAATTGAACAATTTCAGCAGTCTGATATTCATAGTCGGGTAATCAATGAGATGAGCCAGCTTAGAATTGAATATGCGTCGTCTTACAATGTGGAAAGTGTTGCTGAAACGCCTGTCATTCAAACACAATAAACTGTAACTGTTGGAAGCTTTAAGGGAAAGCAACAAAGAAAAAGGGCTGAATTTTATGTAGAAGTGTTTAACAAAATGCAGACTGAAGATGATTTTCTTAATAAAATTGTATTCAATGATGAAGCCACTTTCCATATCTGCTATAAAGTGAATAGGCTTCAATAAGTGACAGTGGGTAACACAAGCAGTTGCCACTATAAACCAAGACTTGCTTCATAGGATTTGGTAGGACATTGATTGCATCTACATCCACAACCATACTCTGTAAACTACTGTGAAGTGCATTCATTGTATCATTTATTAAGGTTTCTTCCTTTTCCATTCACATATAGAGCATGGAAAGAATGAGTGTTCGAAAACCTCTGTGCGCGCTGTAATTATTCTAATTTTATCCTCATGATCCCTATGTGAGCAACACATACAGGGTTGTAATACGTTGCTAGAGTCATCATTTAAAGCTGCTTGTTGAAATTTTGTTAGCATTCTTTCTTGGAGTAGTTTACATCTATCTTCAAGAGCATGACAGTTCAGTTTCTTCAGCATCACTGTAACACTCTCTCATGGGTCAAACAGACCAGTGACCATTTGTGCTGCTCTTCTCTGTAGACCTTCAGTATCTCCTGTTAGTCCTATTCTATATGAGTCTGACACACTTGAGCAATATTCTAGAACTGGTTGCACGAGTCATATGTAAGTAATCTCATTTGTAGACTGATTGCACTTCCCCAGTATTCTTCCAATAAATTGAAGTCTACCACTGCTCTATCCACAACTTAGCCTAAGTGATCATCCCATTCCATATCCCTACAAAGTGTTATGAAATGGAATGATCACCTCGGCTTGGTCGTGGGTAAAGCAGGTGGTAGACTTCTGTATATTGATAGAATACTGGGGAGTTGCAGTCAGTCTACAAAGGGGGTTGCTTAGAAATCACTCATGCGATCCGTTCATGTCATGTTACAAATGGTAGCTACATTGAATATTTATATATAAAACTTGGAGACATACTGCAATCAGTGCTGTATCAAATGTTTCTTTTATTTACCTTTTTCACAATTAAAGGTTACTGTTGTATAACTAATTTATAAACACTTGTATTTCAGTCATGCAGGAAACTGACCACACCTCAAAGATATGTTGCGCAGGTAAACATGTACATAACTAATATATGGTGCATTGATCGACATAATCCTGCTTGGAATTTCATCATTCCTGTGGGAGTATTTCTGTCTTAATTTAATTATTGGTTCTATTTTATTTTTGCTTTTTTTTTTCCTGTACCTGCATGTAACAAATTTGCCCCAGATCAGCAGCTTTGAAGAGTTTTGCATATTTACCTATGCCAATAAAAGGTTTATGTAACCTGCTGACTATTGGCACAAAGTGATTATTAAATTGCGAAATGAGGCCATTTGCACTATTCTGAGGAATCACTAATAGTTCCATTCTCACATTAGGGGTATATTTTTGAAGCATCCAATTTTTAACCTGATACCTCTTCCACAACTGATCCTATAGTTTTACCTTTCTCCTAAGGGCCTTGTATTCTCGGCTTAATGTGTTGCTTTAACCTGTCTGATGATATGTTTCAGCACTTTGCAATATTCTCTGTTGTGAAATTCTGTAACCAGACTGTACTAAAAGGAAACCATTGCTACCATCTAGAAAAGGCTCAGATTTAATTTGGTTTATTCACTGAAGGATCATCTTACAATGATGCAGGATTTGTCATCATAGCTCTATGAAAAGCAATAGCCCAGCATATACATACACTAAGAATATACAAGTATGCTTTTATGAGGATGGGATGTGTGTTCAGACATAGCGTTGATGAAGGAACCGTTTGGCATTTGCCTGAAATGATGTAGAAAAACCTAAATAATATGGCCCCAGGGATCAGTGTTGGGACCAATTCTGTTCCTTATTTATATAAATGATATGCCCTCTAGTATTATGGTTAGCTCTAAAATATTTCTGTTTGCTGATGGCTCTAGCTTGGTAGAAAAGGATGTGGTGTGCAACATGGGCTTGGTTTCAAATAGTACAGTTCACTCCTAAGTTCATGGCTTGCAGAAAATAATAAGTAAACCAACATTAAATCACAGTAAGACTTCGTTTTTACAGTTTCTAACACACAGTTCAACAAAACCTCATGTTTTAATTTCACAGAATGGGTATATGATTACTGAAACAGAATAATTCAAATTGAAGTGAGTGATCGTTCGACATGAAAATTCGTCTACTTTGCTTATTTTCATTCGCTTATGATATATAGACACACACACACACACACACACACACACACACACACACTCTTGAAAATTTCTTGGGTATTCAGCTGGGTAGTGTCATCCAAAAGGCAGAATGCCTGAAGATGGCAAGAAGTTGGCTTGCCGAAATATCGCTCCTTTTGGACAACGCTACCTGGCTGAATACCCAAGAAATTTTCAAGATTTCTGTACGCCGGGAAAACCTCAGATCACATATATATAGCTTATTCCCAAGATTAAGCAGCTTTCACTCAGCTAATACTCGGTGGAAGTCAAATGTGCATTTGGATTGGACTTCCGTAACTCTTGTGCAGAAAGGTGTGCAGTATACTGCTGCATCCATTTTCAATAAGCTACCACTCAAATTAAAAAAATCCTAGCAGTAATCCACAAGCTTTCAAATCAAAACTGAAGAGTTTCCTTATGGCTCACTCCTATTCTGTTGAGGAGTACCTTGAAACATTAAGCTGATTCTTGTTGTAGTGTTGATCGGGTTTACTTAAACTTATGGATTGACTTTTATCAGGTTCATAAACATTTCATTTTTTATCTGTTATCACTTTTATGTTGTAACTTCATGTACTGACATGTTTCATAACCTTAGAGATTTGCTTCTCAATCTGGCCCTAAGGAACTTGACATGTAAATAAATAAATAAGCAAACTCCATTCTTCTGAGTATGTCAGTGTCTTAACAGCTCTACTACCTCATTTTGCGTGTCCCTATTCTACAATGCTTTTCAATTTGCACACAATTTTCTCCAGATAATTTGTAACATAAAGCACAGTTACGCTCATCATTACTGCAAACACATAAAGGACACCCACTGGTGACTGCTAGACAACTAACATGCTACTATGCTCCTTGCAGTAATTCCAGTATTTTCAGAAAACTGACTACGATCCACAAACATGCAACTATGTCCCATGCACGTCTTCATGTCGTCCTCTCAATCGGCCCAGAAAACTGTCCCCCCTCCCCATGATGAGTGAGATGCTCAGGTCTAGAGAATACCAAGATAGACATCACTGTTGTGCACCGTTGATCGTGGAACATGATTTCCTTGTAAAAACTTTACTTTGTGATCATGTATTGAGATAAGATAGGGTGGTGGTGTTATCTCTTTTCATTATTAAGCACTGCTCTTGAGTGCTCTAAGTAATCTTTCATTGTGTACTGTGCGTTACTTATGAATAATGATCCAGCTGACTTTTTAAACAGATATATTTTAGTGCACTAATCTTTTACATCTCCTTGGGCAATTTATTATTATACAATTTTATTACTTGGTGGAACAGGCTGTTTCAATTTTTTGTTTATTTTTCTGAGGTAAATACAAGTAAAAACTGGCTCTTGTTCCATGATTCTGTGCAGAAGTATTAGTGAAATACTTAGTAATGGTTTCTATGATTTGCACAAGAAATTGGTAGTTGTACTCAGGTGCAGTAAAGTTACCCAGTCCTTTCTTAAAATAGCTCTTTAAAGCGAGCCTGACTACTACTTCTAGTTATAATTCTGATCTGCAGTTTAAAAAATGTGGCCATGTTTTGTGCCTTCAGTCCCTAGAAAAGAGCCCCATAAGTAAGAATTAAGTGTGAGTAAAGATAGAATGTCATCCCAAGCTCATCCTGCCTCTAAAAAGTAAAAGTTGATATGGGATGGATAATGTCTCCAAAAGACAGTAAAAAGCTGTGGCCCTATAATATGCAATGTTCTTAGTCACTCATGTAAAGCATCATTAACTCAGGATATTTTCCCAGAAAGATTGAAATATACCATTGACAGGCATCTCTATAAAAAGAGTGAATCCTAGATGTCAGTAACTACCACCCAGTGTCACTCTTTACACCATTTTCTAAAATTTTTGAGAAAGTAATGTACTCTAGGGTTGTCACCCACCTGTGTAGTGATGGGATACGTAGCAAATCATAGTTTGGATTTCAGAAGGGCCATTCCACTAATCCCCCTGCGGGTTTGGGGGTAAGAATAGGCCCGCGGTATTCCTGCCTGTCGTAAGAGGCGACTAAAAGGAGTCTCAAACGTTTCGGCCTTCTGTGATGGTCCCCTCTTGGGTTTGACCTTGTCCCCCCCCCACCCCCCCCCCACCCCCCTGTTGTTAGTGTGTGCCATTTGGGGAAGGACGCCTTACGTGGTGTTTTTCTATTGGTCCATCATGCACCACCATCTTGCATGTTCCTTATTGTCGTGTGGCGGGATTTACACCCCACGTCTTCTGGGTTACCTCCTTCTCGGCTTGTGCGCAATCCCCTTCTTAGCACTCACGACTACTGTGGACCCTTTCAACACCTAAAATCCGGCACGGTAGCCAGTCCGTTGTGGTGGGGTCGTCATGTACCCTCTTGGTGGTAGCCCCCTGACCACGCAGGGATCGCACTGCAGATGCCAGAGCTGTTTCCTCCCCATGCATGCCAAGGAGTATGTGCCCATCTTGTCTGGGGCACGGGGACTCCGGGCATTGGGATATCGGCCAGGTACCCGTTGCTTTGGCTGGGTGGCGCCCTTGGGGAGAGCCCTCGTTCGGAGTAGGTGGCATCTGGGCGGATGTGGCGCAATGAAGCGCAATAAATCACACCAAGCTGGTGGTCGCACGGCCACCAGCGTCTCTAAGCGAGGCAGAGTAGACTTTGATGCTGCGCAATATGACCCTCAGTCATTCCCCTCGTTGGCTGCGCCATGGGAGGGACATAGATCTAGTGCCAAGCGGGAGCCTTATGTACCACAATACCTTGTCTGCAGCAGGACTGATGGTGACTCCTTTCTTACGACGAAGCCTCTGTTTTTTGTGGAACACCTGGAGGATAAGTTTGGGGAGGTGGCGGGGTTGTCTAAAATGAGGAATGGGTCCATCCTCCTCAAGACGTCTTCCCCAGCCCAGTCACGAGCGTTGCTCTTGTGTGATAAGCTGGGTGACGTCCCTGTTACCGTCACTCCCCACAGTAGCTTAAATATGGTTCAGGGGATTATTTACCATCGTGACCTCTTGTTACAATCCGATGACGAGCTGAGAGCCGACTTAGAACGATGTGGAGTGCATTTTGTCCGTCGTGTACATCGAGGACCCAAGACTAACAGGGTGGCCACCGGTGCCTTTATCTTGGCCTTCAAGGGTGATGTCTTGCCCGAGAAGGTCAAGGTAATGGTTTACCGTTGTGACGTCAAGCCCTACGTCCCTCCCCCGATGCGGTGCTTCCAGTGCTGGAAGTTTGGGCACATGTCCTCCCATTGCCCATCCAGCGCCACATGTCGAGATTGCGGACGCCCCTCTCATCCCGATTCTCCATGTGTGCCTCTGCCTGTATGTGTCAACTGTGGGGAGCACCACTCTCCATGCTCGCCGGATTGCCCCGTTCTTCATAAGGAGCAGAAGATAATGGAATTTAAGACCCTGGACCGGCTTACTTATCGAGAGGCAAAACTGAAATTTGAAAGGTTGTATCCTGCTTCCCTTCGAACATCTTATGCTGCAGCCACGTCATCGTCGCCCTCACGAGCGATGGTTGTCGCCTCCTCTGTGCCGCCTTCAGTGGGCCCTCGGGGCCGTGCCTCTCTGTCTGCCCCCCTCATGTCTGGGGCACGCCTTCCTCTGTTGCCCCCTTAGCCGTTGGGGGCAAACCCTCTTCTGTCACTCCCCCCACGCTTACTTCGGGAGTGACGTCTGCTCAAAAACTGGGGGGGGGCTCGATCCCTCCCCCTCCTTCTCCATCGGCGTTGCCTCTGCCAGTTCCTCTCTCGCGGAAGGGGCCCCTTGGGGCTCTCCCTTCCTCAGTTTCTTCTCCTACTCAGCCGGATGTCAGCCAGTGGCTGAAGGTTCCGCCACCTGCTGGTCGTAGGGCTTCTGTGTCGTCGTCAGCCTCCGACGCTCCTTCAGAGAAGCTCTCCCAGCCCTCTCACCCTAAGGGCAGACGCGAGAAGAAGGAACGGAATGTGTCCAAGAAGAAGGACGTTCCGGCGGTTTCAGTGCCGCCTGCTGTACATAGTCCTGGCTCCGGGGATGAGGTGGAGATCCTCGCCTCTGCCGCGGATCTCGCCCTCACGGAACCCTCGGGGGCCTTTCCTATGGCCTCAGCTGACTCTCCCCCAGTGGTAGCAGTTGGCTCTGAGGCGCCGTCTGCCTCTTAGTCGCCTTCACACCCTCCCAGTCCCTTACTGCTTCCATTCTCCAATGGAATTGCGGCAGTTATTTCCGCCACCTGCCTGAGCTCCGGATGCTTCTGAGTGCTTCCCCTGTTCTCTGCATTTCTCTGCAGGAAACTTGGTTTCCAGCAATGCGGACCGCCGCCCTTCGTGGTTATCAGGGATACTATAAGAACAGTGCTGCCTGTCAACGAGCATCAGGTGGGGTTTGCCTCTTTGTTCACCACTCTGTCTGTAGCTCGCCAGTACACCTTCTGATGCCTTTAGAGGCAGTCGCTGTCAGGGTTGAGCTCTCACCAGCTATTACTGTTTGCTCTGTTTACATTCCTCCAGATGGGGAGCTCCCCCAACATGCCTTGGCTGCGCTGCTGGCTCAGCTCCCGCCACCATTGCTGCTTCTGGGCGATTTCAATGCCCACAACCCTCTATGGGGTGGGACTGTCTCCGATGACCGCGGTCGTGCCGTGGAGCATGTGTTGGCTCAGCTCGACCTTAGCCTCTTGAACACCGGTGCCCCCACGCATTTCAGGGTGGCCCATGGCTCGTTCTCGGCCATCGATCTCTCTCTTTGCAGCCCCGGACTTGTCCCATCCCTCCACTGGAGGGTGCATCTTGACCTGTGTGGTAGTGACCATTTTCCCATCTATTTGTCACTGCCCCAGTGTCATTCTTCTGGGCACCTGCCCCGCTGGGCTCTCCACAGGGCTGACTGGCCGGCTTTTACTTCCGCTGCAACCATTGAGTCTCCCCCACAGGGTGACATTGACGAGGTGGTCCGTGTCTTAACCACGTCAATCATTTCGGCGGCTGAGGCTGCCATCCCCCGCTCTTCTGGACTCCCTCGGAGGTAGGCTGTCCCCTGGTGGTCGCCGGAGAGTGCTGAGGCTATTCGCGACCGTAGGCGGGCTCTCCAGCGTCATAGGCGGCACCCGTCTCTAGAGACCCTCATCGCCTTTAAGAGGCTCCGTGCCTTGGCCCGTCGCCTTATCGCACGGCGTAAGCAGGAGTGCTGGGAGAGGTATGTCTCATCCTTGGGCTCCCGTGTCTCCCCCTCGCTCGTGTGGTCCCAGATCCGGCGGATTTATGGATACCAGACCCCTATGGGTGTCCCTGGGATCTCCTTGGACGGCGCTGTCTGCACGGACGCTGCCGCCATTGCTGAACACCTTGCTGCGCACTTTGCTCAGAGCTCTGCGACTGCCACTTATCCCCCCGCCTTTTGCTCTCTAAAGGAGCGAGCCGAGCAGACGCCGTTATCATTCCACATGCGTCGTTCTGAAAAATACAATGCTCCTTTCAGCGAGAGGGAATTCCTCGCTGCCCTCGCCGACTGCCCTGATACGGCACCAGGACCAGACTGCATCCACGCACAGATGCTGAAGCATCTCTCCCGGGACTGCCAGAGACACATCCTCACCATCTTTAACCACATTTGGAGCGAGGGCGTGTTCCCGTCGCAATGGCGAGTGGGTCTTATTGTCCCCATCTTGAAGCCCAGTGCGGACCCACTGGAGGTGGACAGCTATCGTCCCATTACCCTCACCAACGTTTTGTGCAAATTGCTTGAAAGTATGGTGGGACGGCGTTTGTGTTGGGTCCTTGAGTCACGCGGTCTCCTCGCTCCATCCCAGGGTGGCTTCCGTCAGGGCCGGTCTGCTGTGGACAATTTGGTGTGGCTGGAATCTGCTATCCGTATGGCCTTTGCCCGACGTCAGCATCTCGTTGCTGTATTTTTTGATCTGCGGAAGGCGTATGACACCACATGGAGGCATCACATCCTTGCTACGTTGCATGAGTGGGGTCTTCGTGGTCAGCTCCCGGCTTTCCTTCAAACCTTTTTATTGCGCCGCTCTTTCCGGGTGCAAGTGGGTGCCGCCTCTAGTTCATCTTACATACAGGAAAATGGGGTCCCGCAGGGCTCGGTGTTGAGCGTCTCCTTATTTCTAGTGGCCTTTAATGGTCTGGCTGCAGCCGTGGGGTCGTCGGTGTCTCCTTCTTTGTATGCCGACGACTTCTGCATCTCCTTTAGCTCCACGACTACGGGAGTCGCCGAACGCAGGCTGCAAGTCGCCGTTCGCAAGGCAGCATCATGGGCTCTGACTCATGGTTTTCAGTTCTCTGCAGCCAAGACTCGAGTTATGCACTTCTGCAGGTGTCGGACGGTCCACCCTCATCCTGAACTTTCCCTCGACGGCCACCTGCTTGAAGTGGTGGACACTTGCCGCTTCTTAGGACTCGTCTTTGATGCCCGGCTCACATGGGTTCCTCATATTACTCAGCTGAAGCAAAAGTGCTGGCGGCACCTCAACGCCCTCCGCTGCCTGAGCCACACCTCTTGGGGTGCGAATCGCTGCACGCTGTTGAGATTATACAGAGCCCTTGTGCAGTCGAGGCTTGATTATGGGAGCCTGGTCTATGGGTCTGCATCACCCTCAGTGTTGAAGTTGTTAGACCCCATACACCACTGTGGGGTTCGGCTTGCCACTGGCGCTTTTCGTACAAGCCCCGTGGATAGTCTACTGGTGGAGGCCGGGGTTCCCCCACTGCGGATTTGCCGCCATCGACTGCTCACCGAATATGCTGTCCACGTGCATTGCTCGCCGGGCCTTCCCAATCGTCGCCTGCTATTCCCTGCCATGGTCCTCCATCTGCCCGAACGGCGACCTAGGTCTGGGCTTTCCATAGCTGTCCATGTCCAGTCCCTGCTGTCGGAACTGGGGTCATTCCCTCTTCTGCCTCCCTTCCGGGTCCGTGCACCTACGCCTCCCTGGTGTTTGCCCCAGCCGTCCTCCGTCTGGACTTGGCACAGGGACCCAAGGACTCGGTTCCGCCTGTGGCCCTCCGTCGCCATTTTCTTGTGCTCCTCGCCTCATTTTCGGGCTGTGAGACTGTCTTCACTGATGGTTCCCTGGTTGATGGTCGCACTGCCTACGCTTTTGCTCACGTTGCCCATGTTGAACAGCGCTCCTTGCCGCTGGCTGCAGTATTTTTACTGCAGAGCTGGTGGCCATATTGCGCGCTCTTGAGCATATGCGTTCCTGCTCAGGTACGTCCATCGTCATCTGCAGTGACTCCCTGAGCAGCCTCCAGGCCATCGACCGCTGCTATACCTCTTCTCCTCTGGTGTCCTCTATTCAGGAGTCTGTTTCCGCCATTACCCACTCTGGTCGTTTGGTGGTCTTTATTTGGACGCCAGGTCACGTTGGCATCCCGGGGAACGAACGTGTCGACAGGCTGGCCAAAGGGGCAATCAACGCCCAGCTTTGGAAATCGGCCTCACGGCTCGCGATCAGCAGCTGGTGTTGCGCTGTAAGGTGCTTGGGATGTGGACTGCTGAGTGGCGTGGCATGACATCCCCGAATAAACTGCGGGCTGTCAAGGAGACGACCGATGTGTGGCGCTCCTCCCTGCAGGCTTCTCGCAGGGACTCTGTAATCCTGTGTCGGCTCCGCATCGGCCATACCTACCTGACGCACGGCCATCTTTTGCGTCAGGAGGATCCGCCCCTGTGTCGGTGTGGGTTCCGGCTGACGGTCGCCCACATTTTGCTGGAGTGTCCCCGACTGCGCACCCTCCGGCAGTCTTTTAATCTCCCGGGCACTTTGCCTTTGGTTTTATGTGACGATGCCTCCATGGCTAACAACATTTTAAATTTTATCCGTGGCAGTCCTTTTTATGGTTCAATTTAGGGCGGTCCTGCACCTTTCCCTTTCTGTGTCTTATGTCCTCACGTCTCTCAATATTTGTTGCTGTTTTGGTGTGTCGTCGGATGGTTGACTCTTCCCTTTTTTTTTGTTCTTGTGGTCAGTCAACCAGTCTCTGGCCATCTTATTTTCTTCTGTTCCTTTCTGTCTGGTGTTCCTCTGTACTCTTCTTGTCCGTAGTGTTTGTTGCTGCATTTGTGTTCTTTTAGCGCGTGGGGGGCGTCTCCTCCCCCCTTTGGTTTTTACCTGCTTCGCCGATTTTCGGCTCGCCTGTTTTTGGAATGGGGGACTGATGACCTTCGCTGTTTAGTCCCCCTTAAACATCCCAACAACCACCACCATTCCACTAAGTTGTCATTAAATACATTCACTGAGCACATAATAAAATCTGTGAATGATAAAATATCACCAAATGGGGTCATCTGTGATTTACTGAAGGCATTTGAATGTATCAGTCATAACATTTTAGTAGGGAGGTTAAGTTTCTACAGACTGTGTAGTTCAGCAAATGCTTGGTTTATTTGTGATGTAAGAAACAGAATGAAGGAAATTACCTTAGGCTGTTCGAGTAATACAAGGAGGGGCCCCACATCATATGCAGAGAAATTATGGTGCAAATCCGACAGGGTTCAATCATTGGCCCACTACTGTTCTAGCTTTATGTTAATGATCTGCGTTTTTTTGGAATGAAGAGCCCAGTTTGGAGATAATATAAGCATTGTTATGAAGCTGGGCCAAGAAGAAACAACAGAAAAAATAGTAAATTATGTTTTTGTGAGAAAATAGTAAATTATGTTTTTGTAAAAGTTACTGAGCAGTTTTGCACACATGGGCTAGCTTAAAAAAAATAAAAATTAAAAAAAATTAAAAAAAATCTCACCCAGTTTTGTACTGACAAAAATATCATACCTCCTTTTAGCAATAAGAAATAATAAACAGTGTAGAAAATTGAAAATTCTTAGGCATGCGTACAGATGAAAACTTAAACTAGAAAAATCATATATCAGGTATTTTTCCCATAAAAATAATTGACCACTTTGGAGATACAGAAGTCAGTCAGCAAATTAACATATTTTGCATATTTTCAGTCATTAGATGGAATAATATTCTGGAGTAAGTTCTCACTCAGGCAAAAAGTGTTAATTGCATAAAAGAAAATAATTAGAACTAGGTGCAGAGTTTGCCCACATACATCTTACAGATAACTCATTAAGCAGCTGGTGATATTAACAACAGGATCACAGTACATTTATTCACATATGAAATTTGTTAGTAACATTCTACCTAAGTTTGAGAGTAACATAGAAATTCACAAGTCCAACACTAGAAGGAAAAATGATCAGCGTTACCCTTAAAAGAACCTAACTGGCAAAAAAAAACTATTTTTCTGTTTGATGATGCATGGCTACAACAGCCTAAGAATTACCAAATGTAACTGAGTGTATGAAAAATTTACATGTTTTGTGACAAGCTATTTTCTACGTTTTGAATGAAAATACATTTAAGATGTTTTTACTTATTCCATATCTGTGATAACCATTTCATTTGAGATCTATGGAAGGTACGTTAGCATATTTGTTTTTGTTTGTAAATATTTATTGTGTATTCTTGTTTTTCTGATATGTTCTACATCCTGGAGGATCTCCTCACTATGACTCTATTAGAACAAAAGTACATACAATCAAATCTATGACAATGGAGTGGAGATAATTGGTCAATTTTAAAGAAAAATTGGAAATGGCCAGCATGCAGCCATACAAATATTATTTTTATTTTTTTTATTTAGTTGTATGTGAGTATTCTGTTTTCATTCTATTGACTTGTTTCAGATTATTGTTTACCATGAATTTTATCTATTGAAAAAAAAAAGAGCTGTTATAAAGTGACAATAGAAGCCTGATACTGACAATATTCTTTTTGCCGGCACCTTTGTCTATTAATTCCATGTTAATTGACGATCAGTATTCAGTCCTGAAAACTTTGTGTTTGTTACACAATCTATAGATTTATTATTTATGCTTAATGGAACAGAGTTGTTTTCCTTTTTTTTTAAATACATACTGTTTGTTTTCTTTATGTTCAGTGTTAGCTTATTACATACGTTCCATATGCAAATGTCCTTGAGGGTTTAATTTGTTTTCTCTAATAGGAGTTCTGACGTTTGATTGTTTACTATGATTTTGCTGTCATCCACTAAGAAAACTTTTCCTCCATGTCTTATGCTCTCTGCAAAATCACTGATACATTCCAGAACAGAATCGGACCCAGTACGCTGTCCTGAGAAACACCTATGTGTAAACATTTCATGTCTGATAAGTGTTTATTTTATTTTATTTTATTTTATTTTTTTTAATCATTAGTAGTTGTGTCAACTATATCTGCCATATGCACTTAGTTTACCAGGTAAGATTGAAACTACTCATTTGCTGTTCTTCTTATCCTAATGCTTCTACCTTGTTTAGTGTATTTTATGGTCAACAATGTCAAAAGCCTTGGGCAAATATACAAATGTGCCTGTTACATAGTCACCCTTGTCAAGACATTAAAAACGATTCTATTTATTTGTTTAACTCGCTAGTGTATCTTTCATGATTGATTCAATTATTTTTGATAATGCAGATAGCAGTGAAATTGGCCAGTAGTTTCCAGTGCTTTCTGCATTACCCTTCTTTAGTAAGAGCATAACTCATGCAAGCTTTAGGTATTCCTGAACCAAAGAACTCATTTATTATATTTGTTAATGGGGCTTGTATGGTCTCTAAGCATACCTTCGGAACTTATTATTCTGTAATTTTTGTATTATTTGCCCGACAGCAAGCCTTATTGTCAGAAACATCATAATTGTGCTTTCTGTGTAAGTCATTGTAAGAACTGTGGTAACCTGCAGTTGCCACATCAGTCGTACAAGTATCTCACCATCCATCAAAGTTCAACAGGATGCGAGGTGCCGAATTGTCATATGTCGTTCGATCAGCCTGCACCAGAGTGCAGTGGCCAAGATGAGCTGCCAGAGATGCCACCTTGAGACAGCACAGACAGCTGTGCCTACCAAGTGGTGTGCGCTGCCACCGTCCAGCTCTGCTACGTGGAACATCTAATGTTTTTAATCCTGGACCAAAGTTTTCTCAATCACATACTGTAATGTTCCATGTGCTAGCTTACACTATTCCGCTTCAGGATCACTTCTTGTTTATATGGTACCAACTCAGCAATGTATTGACCACGTTTTTGGTTTCTGTATCAGAGTGATGTTATTACTGACTTTCTTGGTGGTGTGTGTGTGTTACTATACAAGTGGCAACATGTAAGGTTCATTCTTCTTATGTTACTGAAAAAAATTATGGCAATATTGAGAGGTGCGTCTTTGGAGGTCACTCTATAAAGTTTAGTACAGCAAAAAGTGAAAAACTAGCATCTCTTAGAAATGCAGCTGCAGGAACACATGGCCATGCAGTACATGATGATGACAGACTTGTTAACAAAGCTTCAAATTTTATTGGACTACCCACCTCTGTTTCCTACCTATGCCATCACGACCAACGACTGGGAATCATATTAAAAACCCCTATGCAAGCATTTCTTGGCCTTCACAGTAACATTAAAGCACTTTTTCTGTCCAAGATCTTCCCACAAATGTATCACTTGTTAGGGAAGTTAGCCTCCTTTAAGATGTGGAATCTCTATTACTTGACAAAATGTCTCATCACCACAAGCATACTCATGTGATTTCCACAAGTCCACAAGATTGGAGTTTTGTCAGTGCAGAAAGCAACACCATCAATCCTGTTGCACTTGGGATGCGAACTGCAAGGGCTAACTCACAAGTGACATTTTATTACTGCTAAATCTCAGGAACCTTACACAGATACTATGGCTAGAAATGCTGTCTTACTGGCAGCCCTGATAAGAAAGTTGGACAAAGGACACTGCAGTTCGAGGATCCCTCTTTAGAAGAAGTACTCAAAATAGCACAAGCATTTGAAGTTTTTCATGCCATTGGTCATCAATTAGAGTTTTGGCCCAAAATAGTCACAGTTAGCTCTGACAGAAACAGGCATATGCCTTCCAGCAACCCTTCAGAAGAGGGATCATGGCAAAATGGCATGCTAAGCCAGCACTTACCACACAAACATGGCCACAGTGGAAAACTTTCTGCAAGCTCCTGCCCTCCAGCTGAGCTTGTTTTGTTCAACACAACTGACCAGCTTGTCCACAGCATTGGGCATCCTGCCATATATGTCATAAGAAAGCCCACATTGCAACCTTATGCAATGCTTGGTCTACTTCCACTGTGCCGCTCACTTCTCCACAAATGTATATCAATGTTGATAGTCAAGCATGTGAAGATATTGCACCCGTTTCTAACTAAACATTTACTAATGTGCATATTGATGGGACTCCCTTACACCTTGAGGTGGATACTGACACAGCAGCCTCACTATTGAATTCTACTACTTATCTACATCTTGGTTCTCCTCTGCTGTTGGCTGTCACACCATCTTGACAGTTGTGGCAGATTCCTCTTCTCGGCCAGTTTACTGCAGAAACAACTTAGAAAGTGATGGTCCCATCAGTGACATTTTTGGTAATGGACAGAGCCTTAACTGCTTTGTTGCCTTCTGGGGTTTTGGCATTATGGTCTCAGATTCCATCCATTTAGTGTCATCTTGTACTCTGTCAGAATTGGATGGTTTGTGCAAATAATATTTGGCCCTGTTTTTGCCCAGCCTCAGCAAGGCTACTGATAACATAGTGCACATTACTCTCAAATCTACAGCATGCCCTTTTCTTCTGTGCCAAGCCTGTACCTCATGCACTTCATGCTCTAAATAACTCATTCCCACAATCTAATTGAACAATGATGTTAGTTAATTGACTAAATTTATTTCTTTGACATTTGTGTCTAAGGTAATAGACATAAAAATGTTTGTAGTTCATGCTGTGGGATAAGGTTTGTAGATAGGCACAGCCTATATTAACTGTTGTAGAAATCAGAAGTTAAAAAGTTATACTCGTCTTAATTCTCTTAATGTTGAAGCAGATGTTACTGCTCTTGTTCTCCTGTAGTTAAATGGGGTGTGTTCTCAGTGAGAGAGGCCAGGGTTTGCCACATTTCAGGACAATATCTACTCTTTCTGGAATCAATGTTTAGACATAATCCATTTACCAAATAATGCATTATAATGAAGTACTGTTCATTTATGAAATAATGGAAATTGGTAAACTCTACATAATGTTGAATGAAACACTTTTTAAACCACCACATCTGGAATGCAACCACTTTCTCCACACCAGCATAACTTTCTTCTTCTTCTGCTTTTAAAAACTTATTGGACCACATGAGTCAATCATTTTATGGTCATCATCTTCAGTAGGTTTTCCTTCTGAATTACCCAGTGTCTTTTCATTTGTTCTGATCTATGAACACCCTTTTTATTGTTAATCTGTTTTTGGTTTAAATTTTATTTTTATATTTTTCAGTTTCTTTAAATTTTCTGTTTTGTTTTGCAAATTGTCCAGGGTTAATTCTAGATCTTTCATATCCTTCCTGATTTGTTTTATCCATCCTACTTCTTGCTTCATCTTCCAAAGTTTCATTACAATTTTTTGTAGTAATCTGTTTCTGATGTACTCATAATGTGGCCAAAGATGAGATCGTTTACTTCCATATAGTATCTGTAATAGGACGAGGAGGAGGAGGAGATTGGTGTTTAGCATCCTGTTGACATTGAGGTCATTGGAGATTGAGAACAAGCTCAGATTAGGGTAAAATGGAGAAGAAAAGCGGCAATGTCCTTCTGAAGGAACCATACCAGTGTTTGCCTTAAGCAATTTAGGAAAATCATGGAAAAGCTAAATCAGAATCTGCAATAGACTCCAATTTGCTGTATATCTCTTTATTTGGCACTACCCACCATTGTTTCATCTTTTTGATATTTCTTATTTATACATGTTCTAGTTATTTTTCTCTCTGGTTTTAGGATTTTGTCAACTCTGTTTTTCGAAAAGAGTTTCACTTCTGTATGCCACCTCTGATTGAACTACTGTCTTGTAATGTTTTAGTTTAGGTTTGATTGATAGACAATTTCATTGTATGTAGACCATGTTATTTTTTAAGATTTTGTACTTTTGTTAGTTCTTCTTTGCTATGCATGTTTCTTGTCTAAGATGTATGTTATAATTCTTCTAGGTATTTAAATCATTTCACTATTTTTACTTTCCTGTTATTTTTTGTTTGAATCCCAAGCAATATAAGTTTATTTTATCTTTCATTGTTCCAATTCTTACATTTTTAGGATTTTCCTTATACTATTCCCTTATCACAAACCTGTTTCAATTATAAATGGTTCAGATATTTCTCGTCTGAACTTTACTTGATATCTGGCATTTCTTAGCGTTAAGTTTATCATTTTTATTAATTTGGGTGGAGACCAATATTCCACAGTATCTGCATCATTGAAGATCTGTATGTACAAATCATAAGCTTCTTTGAAGTCTACAAAGGTTATTACATTTTGTTTTTGTCTTATCAATTTCAAAGTGATTATCTGTTCTGGGCAGCTTCTCCAGTATCTAAATCCTCCTTGGTATGCCCCTAGTTCTAGTTCAAGTTGATCTTTACAACGAGTGTATAGAATTCTTGACACGACTGTGTGGTGTACTGAGCTTCCACACATTAGGAGTTTGTGACAGTTGGTCCCAGAAATACTGTGGATGTCCACCTGCAGCAGGAACATCAGTGTGTGCAAACCAATCGTGCTACCCATGAGAATCACTCACCCTGAAGCAGCAGTGCCACCATGAAGAAAGACACATGCTTAAGTAACTTGCACAAGCAGGAGTTGTCAGTTGCAAGTTTTAAGTCAGTCTGAATCTTGTTAGGGAGTCCCTGCAGAACGTTTGTCATGTTGTCAAGTCATAGAGTGAGACAGAGACAGTGGCTGATAGACAGACAGTGGTTAGTCTTCAGTAGAAACACAATAATGATTAGAATTACTGTTCACGGACGGAGACCAGCTGCCTACAGATTTAACTGATTACTATTAGTTTGGAACTGTTTTTCGAATAGTACTTCAAGGCAGAAGATTAGAAAATTATTTAGTTTGTGCTTGTGGAACTGTACACAATGCAGGACAGATAGGCTAAAGCTGCATTCTACACCTGCTGTAACCAACATTACCAAAGTTGAGTAATTTATTTTACTATTCACAGTTCTGAATTATTTTAATTGTGTATGTGCTGCCCTAGAACCTACCCACCCATCCTACCAGAACACCTTTACTAGTCTTTTTCAATGGCAGTGATGTTTTCACCAAAGTGGACACACCCAGCCCACAACAATATGTGATATCCAAAAGAGATTTTTCTCTGTAGTTGTCTGTATTTGATTTGTCTCCTCCTTGTATAACGGATGGATATAGCTGTAGTCCAATGCTCTGGTAGCTCTTCTTTGTTCCCGATTTTCACTATGCATTGTTGTAATGATGTCGTCACCGGTTCTGCTGCATATTTACAAAGTTCCACAAATATTTGATTTGCTCCACATGCTTTGCAGTTTTTGAGCTCTTTGAAAGCTTTGTAGACTTAATGGATTGCAGGTGGGTTTGTATTTAATGCTGGTGTCTTCACAGGTGTACCTCTGTTTAATTGAAATAGTTGTGGGTGATCTTTTCAGTTTAGTAAATTGTTAAATGTTTCTGCTAAAATTTTGTATTTTTTCTACTGCTGTGAGCCATCTTACTATTTTTATTCTTTGATATTAATGTCAGCAGCCAACATGCAATGGAAGTATTTTAGAACCTGTAGCTACAAATAGGCTGGACCATTTCGACACAAATGGTGATTAGCAGTCGTGATGTCATTATAGCAACTATGATTATGAAAGTTAATAAAACAGTCAATAAGGCTAGGAGAGCATTCCTAATAGATACAGCAAGTAAACTGTTATTAACAACTCACTTAGATAATTAACTGGCATCACTTAGTTCCAGTATGATGGATGTAGAGCAATTATGGGCAAAATTTAAGCAGGCTGTAAATCATGATCTGGAGAGTTATGTGCCTAGTAAGTGGATAAAGAGTGGAAAAGACCCACCATGGTTTAGTAACAAAATTCACAGGATTCTGAGGAAGCAGAGGCTGTTGCACTCGTGGTTGAAAAGGGAGTGCACAAATGAAAATTAACAGATTCATGCGTCTGTATAAAGATCTATGCACAAAACATACCACTACTACCACCATCACATACAACTACTACCACAATCACACCTTAAGTAAAGAGCTGGCAGAGAAACTGAGGAAATTCTGGTTGTATTTAAAATTGCTGAGGCTTCCATTCAGTTCCTAGTTGACCAGTCTGGTGTGCCACTTGAAGATAGCAAAATGAAAGCCAAAGTCTTAAATTTCACGTTCAATAAATCGTTCATGCAGGAGAATTGTAGAAACATACCATTGTTGACCATAGGGCGGACTCCCATATGGACTACTTATTAATAACCATCCCTGGCATAGAGAAACAATTAAAAAAATTGAAAGCAAATAAATCACCAGGTCCGGATGGAGTCCAGGTTCGATTTTACAAAGAGTACTTTATGGCATTGGTTCTTTACCTAGCTTGCATTTATCGTGAATCTCTCACCCAGCACAAAGTCCCAACCGACTGGATAAAGGTGCGGGTGACTCCAGTATATGAGAAGAATAAAATAACAAACCTGTAAAATTACAAACCGACATCCCTAAGTTCTGTCATTCTCAGTTTGAGTATAATAAACTTTCTTGAGACTGAGAAGCTTATGTCCACAAATCAGCGTGGTTTTAGAAGGCATCGCTCATGCAAAACTCAACTTGCCCTTTTCTCACATGATATACTGCAAACTCTGTATGTAGAGCAGTAGGCAGATTCCATATTTCCGGAAAGCATTTGACACAGTACTCCATTGGAGTCTGTTAATGAAGGTACGAGCATATGGAATAAGTTCACAGTTATGCCTTTGGCTCGAAGACTTCGTAAATAATAGAACCCAGTATGTTGTCCTCGATGGTGAGTATTAATCAGAGACAATTGTATCGTCAGCAGTGCCACAGGGAAGTGTGACAAGATCACTGTTGTTCTCTATATACATAAATGATTTGGTAGACAGGGTGGGCAGCAGTCCGCAGTTGTTTGCTGATGATACTATGGTACATGATAAGATGTTTAAATTGAGTGGTTGTAGGAAGATACAAGACGCCTTAAAAAACTTTTCCAGCAAACCTGTAATGTTCGGATACGTATTACTAGTGTTCTGCTCAAAACAGCGAAGTCATTTAAATATAAATTTGCATAATGTTGCAAAGGAATATGAGGTGGAATGAGCATATGAAGACTGTGGCAGGGAAGGCGACTGGTCAACTTCAGTTTCTTTTAGAAGAATTTTAGGAAAGAGTGGTTCACGCGTAAAGGAGACCACATATAGAACACTTGTGTGACCTATTCTTGAGTACTTCTTGAGTGTTTGGGATCCATACCAGGTAAGATTGAAAGAAGACATTTTTGGACTTTCTTCTTTCATCAATCAACTGAATTATTTCACCTGTTACCAAAGTTTATTCGCAGTTACCTTCTCTGTACCTATGTTTAACTGCATTGTCCAAAGTCGCGCAGTTAGAAGTCCCATACAATGTGAACATCAGCTGTTCTCCTGCCTGTGCTATTAGGTCTTGAGAGACTGACAGCTTAACAAATTCAACAGCTAGCACTTTGAGAGGACTGGCTGTTGCTCCATAAGGCTTTGTAATTTCCCATTTCCTTGGTTTAAAAGATAGATAGATAGAGAGAGAGAGAGAGAGAATATGTGATATCACATCCCATGAAGGCATGGCTGGAAAGGTCAAATGCAGGACTGAAATTGGAAGAATTACTGGGATACCACTCTCCTGCTGATTTCCCTCTTCCCGATTTATGGAAGTACAAGATGTTGTAGTTGTTTCCTCGACCTAACAGGAGAACAAGCATGCCAGTGGCCTCACGTTTAATACACTGTCAGATTCAGTAGCTTAGAAAATAGCTGTTTCCACAATTAAGAAACCGCATCTTCTCCCCCTGTGGGTCCAGGGATAGAAGAGGCCCGAGGTATTCCTGCCTGTTGTAAGAGGTGAGTAAAAGGAGTCCCACACTTTTTGGCCCTCTGAGTTCAGGTCCCATTCTATGCTTTGACCTGCCACTTTCAAAATTCTACAGAAGTGTCGGTCATATGGGGAAGGATGCCTTACATGGTGCATGAGTTATCCATAGTGTCTTTAGATTCAATCTCCTGAATTTCTCATCAAGGCTTTGCATCTCCACCTGTGATTCAACTTTCTGAAGTAAGTCATCTAATTCTGTTGTCTCCTGTGCTCTTTCACTCCCATGACAATATTGCATTTATCTGTGTATAGTGGCCAGTCTGTTGTGGTGTGGCTGTCATGTAACCATTTGGTGGTAGTCACCTGACAACACAGGGATCGCACTACTGATGCCTGAGCTGTAAACTCTCCACGTATGCCAATAAGTAGATGCCTCCTTTCCTGGGGCACCAGGACTGCCAGCAATGGTCATCATGCCAGTTGGCCTTTGCTGTGGCTGGGTGGCGCCCGTGGGGAGTGCCCCTGGTCAGAGTAGATGGTATTAGGGCGGATGACCTGCAATGAAGTGGACTAAGTCATGTCTTGCTGGTGACTGTATGGCACCAGCAGTCTCTAAGAAGGGCAAGATCGAATACAGTGCCGACAGGTATGACCCTAAATTGTTTCCCTCCCTCACTACAGCATGGGAGGAATGTAGGGCTACAGAATGGAGAGAGAGCGCCATATTCGCCTTGGTTTTTAGTCTGTAGCAGAACTGATGGGGACTCCTTTCTACCTACAAAGCCTCAATTTTTTGTTGAACACCTTGAGGATAAGTTTGGAGAAGTGACTGCTATCCAAGATGCGAAACGGCGCAGTCTTGATTCAGACAGCATCCCCAGCCCAGTCCTGAGCGATACTCGCCTGTGACAAGCTGGGTGGTATTCCTGTTTCTGTCACTCCCACTCCCCAGAAAAGCCTCAACGTGGTCCAGGGGATCATTTTCCATTGTGATCTCCTCTTGCAGTCTGACGATGAGCTCCATGCCAATTTAGAATGGCAGGGTGTTCATTTAACCTGGCGTGTTTACAGAGGACCCAAAGACAACAGGGTTGCTACCGGTGCCTTCATCTTGGCCTGTGAGGGTGATTCATTGCCCGAAAAGGTCAAGGTGATGGTTTACTGCTGTGATGTTAAACCATACATCCCTCCCCCTATGTGTTGCTTTAGTGCTGAAAGTTTGGGCATGTCTTCCTGCTGCACTTTCAGTACCACAGGTCGAGACTGGTCGTCCACTGCAACTAGCTACTCCAGGTGCGCCTCCTCCAACTTGTATCAACTGTGGAGAGCAGCACTCCCCCTGCTTGCCAGACTGCCCAGTACTCCAAAAGGAGCGGAAAATCATGGAGTACAAGACCCTGGACCAGTTGACTTACACAGAGGCTAGTTGTAAATTTGAAAGATTATACCCCATTCGGTTGACATCAACATATGCTGCAGCTATGTCACGATCGATCGCCATCCCAAGTGCCAGTGGTTCCTCACTCTGTGCCACGAACAGTGCGTGCACTCTCTGGGCCACCAGAATACATCTGCCCCTGTGGTGGAAGGGCAAATCTTCCTCCATTGCTCCCAAATCATCAACTTTGGGAGGAAGGCCCCCCCCCCCCCCCCAAACACAGGGCATCGATCTCCTTCCCCCTGCTAGAGAAGCAACAGCCTCCTCCGGCTCCTCTCATGTGAAAGGGGTCCCTTGGGGCCCTCTCTCCCGAGGTCTCTTCCCCACACTCTTCCCCCATGCCTAAAACTGCTTCGGAGAAATCTTCCCACCAAGCCCCTAAAGAGAAGTGAGGGAGCAAGCAAACTAGGAAGTAGTCTGCTAAGAAACAGGACCCGATGACCTAGCGGGTTGGTCCCTTCACCCCCCGCCCCCCCCCCCCCCCCCCCCCGTTTTAAACCAACCAACAGCATCTTCTTCTGCCTGTTGCACTTGAATACCAATGAAGAACATGGTGTCTTTAAACGATGAGATTTTTCAGAAGTCTTTGTTCCCCCTTGCAAAGCATCGCTTTAGAGACAAAAATTCAGAAGTTGAATGTCTTCTTTTCCGATCAATGTTCTTGTCACACTGGTCAGTTCACATCAACGACCTATGTAAAAGACTGAATTAAACAGCATTTACCATTGCTCAATTTCATCTATTTGTGACTTGGAAACAATTAAAGCTGCATACCTAGGATATTTCCATTCTCTTATGACATATGGCATCATATTTTGGGGTAACCAGTCACAAGCAAACAAAGTCTTCATTGCACAGAAAAGGGTTATGGCTAAAGTGCACCCCAAATGCTCTTGCAGAAACTTATTCAAACAGCTCAGTATCTGCACTATGCCATCTCAGTACATTTTTTGACTAATGTGCTTTGTGTGAAGAATAATCATACAATTTACAAAACAAACAGTGAATACCGTATTGTGATTATGATACAAGAAGTAAATCAGAAAGATAGTTTAGTTTAGTTTAGTTTATTGAGCACCCGTTTTATCATGTACAATGATATGGGATTTGTCATATGTTACATACAGAAAAAATATGAATAACAACATATTATGTAAAAACTATCAGTGGATAATCTGTATTAAATATATGGGCAAAACAATTATAGCTTACATGATATAAATTTGTAACAATATAGGACACAAATAAGTTACATATATTCTGTGTATAATGGACAGCAACAAGAAACAATGATTATAACACTCTATATTGACAGATTAATTAATTTTTGTGTGTACATAAAAGAGTCTACCCCACAACACAAGTTTGTATATGAGTAACTTTTAAGATAGGTGAAGGCACGCTATCTTTCTGAAGAATTCATATATTCACTAACACTGTAAAAACTATTACTGATTAACATTCTTTTGAGTTCACTTTTAAAACTGCTCAGCTGCTGAATCCTTTTTATTTTTAAGGGAAGAGCACTATAGAGAATTTTTGGGTGGTATATTGCACTCTTGTTGTATTGGGCTTTCTTATGCACTTCTCTGTGAAATTCATTACTCTGTCTTGTTGTATAGTCATGGAACTCACTGTTTAAAGAAGAAAACTGGGGGTGAGACTTCAGAAAGCATATACTTTCATAGATGTAAATGGATGTAAGAGTCATGACTTTATATTCCTTGAAAATTTCCCTACATGGATCTCTAGGTGCAGCTCCTTTTATGATTTTTATCGCTCGTTTTTGAATAATAAAGGAGCGTTTTGCCTGACTTGAATTGCCCCAAAATATGACACCATATCGCAAAAGACTATGCATAAATGCATAATATGTACACAATACTGTTTGATCACTGCAGCAATTTTTGAGCATTCTAAATACATAGCAACATTTACTTAACTTTTTATTGAGCACATCTATATGCTTGTCCCATTTTAGATGCTCATCTAACCAAATTCCTAAGAATTTTGTATTTGGCGTTTGTAGTATATTCTGTTGGCCTAGCTTCACAGTTATATTGGGCTTCATATTATTTGAAACATGTCTGTAATTCATCCATAATGTTTTCCCCTCATTCACAAATAAACTGTTGTCCCTGAACCATTTACTTGCTTCAACTGCTGCTGTTTCAATTTTGCTGTTAAGATCAGTCTCATTCTGAGCTTTAATAAAGAGACTTGTATCATCAGCAAAAAGTACACAATCAGCTTGTGTTAAATAGTTTGGCAAGTCATTTATAAAGATCAAGAACAACAGGGGTCCCAACACCGATCCTTGGGGCACCCCATAACTAACTTCCTTATAACCAGAAAAGTATGACTTTCCATCATGAACTATTTCTACTTTCTGGGATCTGCCATATAAATATGACTTAAACCATGCATGAGCAGTACCACGGAGTCCATAGCAACTAAGTTTTTCGAGCAGTAGTTTATGATCAATAACGTCAAAAGCCTTTGATAAATCAAAAAAGACCCCACAATTTACTTCATTATTATCAATGGAATTTAGGACAAGTTTTAGAAAGTTGTATATAGCTGTTTCAGTTGATCTATTCTTTCGAAAGCCGTTTTGTTCATCGACCAATATTCCACTTTTTTTTAGGAAAGTAGAGAGTCTTCCATACATTACTCTTTCTATAATTTTTGAAAAACAAGATAACATTGATAAAGGCCTGTAGTTTTTTACATCATAATGATCCCCATTTTTGTATAATGGTTTTATAATTGATTGTTTCAGCTTTCTAGGGAAAGTGCCAGTACTGAAAGATGCATTAATTATATCTACAAGAAGAGGAGAAATATATCTGCTGTGTTTAATGATTTATTAGATACAAAAAAAATCTCAGCATGGTACAGAAAGGAGTACATTTCAAGCATAAAAGTATACAATAAACTTTGTTTCATGTTAAATCAGTCATTGGACATATGACTAAATTCAAAAAACAGCTGAAACGTTATCTTTCAAATAGTTTTTCTGTTCTTTACAGGAATTTTTTTACAGTGTGTAACAATTAGTACAATGTATTTAGCAGTGAACACATAGAGTGTTGTAGGGACGATCACTCTGCTGTATAAATAATTCAAAAGCCAAGATCACTCAAACACTGTTTAAACAGTGTTTAAGCGATCTTGACTTTTGAATTATTTATACAATGTATTAAATTTTAAGTGTTCCTGTAGGGAATGATTATGTAGCACTGCATATCAATTGATGACAGAATGCTTTTTTATGTATTAGAATGTAAGACATAATTTGTTTGTGTAACCATTATTAATACTATGATCTGGGTTGTTGGAACACTTGAACCTCATATATCTGTGTATGTATAATTTAGTTTGTAATCCTCATGACCATTTAGATATGGTTATTACTGTAATAATATGGCATGTTCTACATCCTAGCGATACACTTGCATCAAGGATCTAGAGAAAATGAAAATAAATAAAATCCATAGCTGGGTAGGGAAAGACTGCCATGATTCCTCCCATGAAATGGAAAGTATTCAACCTGTCAATCATGTAGATATTATAATCAGCATTATCAGAGAGGAGCTGGTTGTGTTAGGATGCTCAGGTCGTGCACTCGAGGACGTCTCAAATAGGGAAGCTTCCTTTTATGGAGCTGTGAATCCAATTGCACTAAGGGCATCAACAATAAGCCTTGAATTTAATCTTTTTTACATGAATGTACTGAGTCCAATCAATAGTAAAGACAGAAATGACTGTGGCCTTACTGCAGAAATCACTGCATGTGACAAAGCAACACACTTTTTTCCCATTTGTCTAGAGTTCATCGTTTGTTTTTCGAGATCAATGACCCAAGGAAATGAAGAAATTATCCAGGGATGAGAAATCTACACATGAATGGTATTGCAATGTATTACAGACCTATGTATGGACGTCCTCACAAAGTATATCTGCAGCAGCCCTTACGATTCTCAGATACTTTTCTTGTGGATCTGATAGCTTGCTGTGATGAAAACTGTCAGACAGTATCTTATAGTCGGTACTTATGAAACAGGCTGTAAGATACTGTCTCAAAGTTTCTTCGCCATACTTCTGGAAGAGTCGAGTTTTTGTGGTCTTTACAACTTGTCCCAGTCATTCGTGACTTGGTCCTTTAACTTTTGCAAAATAGACTGGCACTCTTCCGATTGTTCGAGGTAGGAAGAAATCATTTCCATAGTTTCATCTGTCCTCGTGTATCCAGGACTTCCTTGTTTCCCTCCACCCCTGACTGGCCAGTGAAAACCCCTCTGACAAAACCTATGACATTCAGTGCTTTCAGCACACATGTCCTCATCACTGATACATTCTAATAATTTGTGAGCCCAGTCCATCACCTCGTCTTTCAACAATCCAAGTAGCAATAGGGGATAGGCAAAACGTGAACACCCGTATTTACTTGGGAATGATTTATTAATAGGGGGTTGAACCCCGACTTGCCTGTAATAGAACTGTGATTCTTGGAATACTGGCAATAGTGATTGTTTAGTCTCTAGTGATCTGTCATGTCATTATTCAATCAGAACCTCTTCTAACTCCTGTAGTGTCGAGGGAGGCAGAAATGTGCCCCAGAGTCTGTGTTTCAATACGATTCACAAGGGTTCGATTGTTCTGGCCACAGAACACGCTGCAGTTCAGTTGCATGCTCCTCAAACCACTATTGCACTGCCCTGGCTGTGTGAATTGGTGCACTATCATCCTGAAATATGGCATCATTGTTGGGCATAACATTTGAATCATGGGATGCACCTGATCACCTGAAATGTTCACATAATCGTTGGCTGTAACAGCGTTTGAGAGTAATGGTGGTATCGGCAGAATAGCATGATGTGGCTGCCCACACCATCACACTTCCACGCTTAACCGTTGGAATCAAGCAATCAGGATTGTAGGATTCTTTTGGCTTTCTCCAGACGTAAACCCCGCCCGATGTTAGAAATAACGAAAATGTTGACTCTGCGAACCATTTGACGTGTTTCTACTGATGAGCTGACCAGGATTTATGATCCTGTCACCATGTTTTACGCTTCTTTGCGTTGGTTGTCGTCACTAATGGTTTCAATGTAGCAGTTCGTCCATGAAAATTCGCTTTATGGAGTTCTCGGCAGACAGTGTCGATAGATACAGGGTGCCTGAAGATGGCTTTTAAGCTCTGCAGTCATTTTAGCCGCCATAGTTTTGTGTTGTTTTAACACAATTCGTGCTAGTGTATGACGATCTCTGTCATTTAGTTTTGCTTTGCGCCCACTATTACGTTTACATAATAATGTCTTTCCATGTTTAGTGTAGGCTGTCATGACTGTTGAAACAGTTGCTCTTGAAATAGTGCCGGCCGTAGTGGCCGTGCGGTTCTAGGCGCTACAGTCTGGAGCCGAGCGACCGCTTCGAATCCTGCCTCGGGCATGTATGTGTGTGATGTCCTTAGGTTAGTTAGGTTTAATTAGTTTTAAGTTCTAGGCGACTGATGACTTCAGAAGTTAAGTCTCATAGTGCTCAGAGCCATTTTCTTGAAATAGTCAATATGTTAGCTGTCTTGGTTACAGATGCTCCAGCTAATCGGGCCCCCACGATCTACCCTCTTTGGAACACACTTAGGTCTTTCATTGCGCGTCGACCTCGGCCTCTGAATGCAATTACTGTTCATATTGTTTTGCTTATCCCCTGTATCCGTTAATTCAAGTATCATCACTTTACGACAATATGTTGCTTTGCATAGGGAAGTCTGCTAAGTTTCTCCCAATTAGCATCAATTTCCTGGCCACAATAAAAGCTGTGTTTATTAAAACCAGATACCTTCTTATATGATCGAAGATTAGACACTGACGGTGCAGGGTCTTTTGCCAAAGACGATCTAATCAGTTTTGGGTTACTGTACTTCTTCTGACAAGCGTTATGGACTTCTGCTTCAGCCAGATCAGTTAAGAACTGACGAGGTGCGGCGATTTTCTATCCTTACTGAATTGTAGTAGTGTTTCCAGTCCTTTCTGTTTCACTTTAACCATCACCATCTGCCAAATTGCCGCCGCATATAAAATAAAACTCCATACAATTTGAAGCACTCATTTTTAATGCACTGACCACATGAAAAAAGTAAACTCAAATGAATAACGAGAATTTTTAAAGACACAAGGAGTTTGCACGCGTCCCTCGCACAACACAGGAAGATGGGTGTGGCTAACAGTGGAAATAGTAACAAACGAACGGAAGGGATGGTAGCCTCGGCTGTTTACGACATGCCAATCGATGGAGATCTATAGATACCACTATACCAGAAGATGGGGCGGATTTATGTCTTCCAATTGGAAATTTCGCTTCACTGAATAACTTTGACTTAAAAAAAAAAAAAAAAAAAAAAAAAAAAAAAAAAAAAAAAAAAAAAAAAACAAACTGGAATTACTTTGAATTTCACGTGTATGAACTTTTAATAGTGCCTAAAACTGAAAAATCAGATAATTTTGTAACATGAAATTTCATGCCCTGCAACTTTTTATAACTTGACGTTTTTCATTTGGAGTAGCCGTTTCTGAGTTACAGGCGTTGGAGCCGACTTTTTAGCTGATTTCACAAAAATTAACGACCCTTGGAAACTGATTACGGCCAAATGGGTGTACCTGTTTTGACATTTAAGTAGGTCTTTCGACGCAAAATTTAAAACTCTTTCAGTATGCCATAGGTAACAATTTTAGTAGGATGTGTAGTTGCCGAGTAATAGTCGAAAACCTGGAAAAGTGCCAAAATGTCTTTGTTTTCTGGCCATAAAAAGTTGTCCCGATGGCTTTGGAGGTCGAAAATTTGGATTCAACATACTCTCAGCTCTATACACAAGCTAAAAAAATAAAATCATCTACCACTTTTTTTTTCTTTTTTTTTTTTTTTTAACGGATCTCCTCAAAACACGCTTAGTTCTTCCGACACAGGATTTGTATGCTGCTCAAAAGATGGGAGAAAATAGGGGTCAGTAATAGTCAATACTTTGAATTGTAGTATTTTTGTAAGTTTTTCCACAATAAAACCTGGAACTTCGATAAAAAATGGGGGAAGCAGACTTGTAGACGTAAAACTAAATTTTACTTGTCAACATTTGAGTGTTCTTTTGTGAACTGAGACCGCAACTATCTCTGCTTCCTCAGCATTTTTCTGATCTTATTATTGAAACACAGTGAGTGTTTCCCATCCTTAATTCATTTACTCGGCCCCTCCTAATCCATGGCACGATTTACAGCCAGTTTAAAACTTGCTCATAATGCTTGTACGTCCATCAGCATGGAAATAAATGACGTCCATTTATTCTCTAAAACAACTTTATTTGCTCTTGCTGGCAATGGTACTCCTCTAGCCTTCTTAATGGAATTATTAAATTTAGTTACAATCATCGCTATGATATCATCGTCACTAATCCCTGTTCCATTGTTGATACTATCGATAAGATCAGGCCTGTTTGTAACTACAAGGTATACAATATTCCTGGAAAAAAAGCACAGGTCACACCTGTCTACAAGAAGGGTGGTAGAAGTGATCCACAAAACTACCGTCCAACATCCTTGACATCGAATTGTTGTAGAATCTTAGAACATATTCTGAGCTCAAACATAACAAGATGTCTTGAAAAGAATGACCTCCTGAGTGCCAACTACCAGGGATTCCGAAAACATTGATCATGTGAAACCCAGCTCACAACTTTCTCACATGACATACTGGAAAGTCTCGGAAGAAGACAAACAGTAGATGCAGTATTTCTTAATTTCCGAAAAGCATTTGACTCGGTACTACACCTAAGCTTATTGTCAAAAGTACGATCATATGTGGTATCAAGTAAAATACATGATTGAGTTGGGGACTTCTTGGTAGGGAGGGAGCTGCACATTATCTTGGATGGAGAGTCGTCGTCCATGTGCCCCATGGATTTGTGTTGGAACCCTTGCTGTTCATATTGTGTATTAATGTTCTTGCAGACAATATTAATAGTAACATCACGATTTTTGCAGATAATGCAGCGCAGTTATCTATCATGTTCTATCTGAAAGAAGCTATTTAAATATTCAGTCAGATCTTGATAAGATTTCAAAGTTGTACAAAGACTGGCAACTTGCTTTAAATGTTCAGAAATGTAAAACTGCGCTCTTCATCAACCGAAAAACTGTAGTATCCTATGATTATAATCTCAATGAGTCAGTGTTGGAATTGGTCAACTCGTACAAACACCTGGGCATAACACTTTGTAGGGATATGAAATGGAATGGTCATGTAGGTTCAGTTGTATGTAAAGATTGTGGTAGACTTCGGTTTATTGATGGAATTCCATGTAACCTACAAAGGAGATTGCTTACAAATCACTCATGTGACAGGTTCTAGAATAATGCTCAAGTGTGTGGGACCCATATCAGATAGGACTAACAGACGACATTGAACGTATACAGAGAAGGGCTTCACGAATGGTCACAGGTTTGTTGAACCTGTGGGAGAGTGTCACAGAGATACTGATGGAACTCAACTGGAAGACTGTTGAAGACAGACCTAAACTATCCCAAGAAAGTCTTTTAACAAAGATTCCAGAACCGGCTTTATATGACTACTCTAAAAATATACTACAATTCCCTACGTATCACTCAAGTAGGGATTGTGAGGATAAGATTAGAATAATTACTGTAAACACAGAGGCATTCAAACAAACATTATTCTCGCGTTCCATACGTGAATGAAACAAGAAAAAGCCCTAGTAACTTGTACAATGGGTCATAGCCTTTGCGCTGCCCCTCATGGTGGTGTGCAGAGTGTGGATGCAGTAGACAATGTGTCATTGTGGATGGGTTCAACTAGCTGTTCGAGACAGTTTTCGGAAATGTGTTCAAAATTACTTCACAAAACTCTTTGGCTGTACCACCTGCAGTGAATCCATAGTCACCTAATACTGCATGATCTGGGTATTTCCGTGCTATTGAGTGTAAACTTTCTTTGAACAATTCCATAGTCACCTAATACTGCATGATCTGGGTATTTCCGTGCTATTGAGTGTAAACTTTCTTTGAACAATTCTATATCTGCTATCGTGGAACCGGGTGGCCAGTAAAAAATCTGACAACATCCTAGGTGGGCTACTCACGTCCAGGTAATTTCACAGTCATAGTCAATTTCGACGTTGATAGACACAATACTCCCCATCCTATGACATATAATCTGTTTCAATACACTTTATATGCCTTGCTCAATATTTTGGAGCTATCTACTTTGGGCTTCAACCAGATCTCAGTTCTGAGAATGATTTGAGCATGACAACTTTCATGCAGTACGGTCAATCCAGGAACTTCGTTACGAATATTTCGACAACTTTACTGTTAAAATTTTGACAATAGAAATGTCTTTACCTTGTACATAGTCTGATCTCTTTTCCCTATGTATCGACTAGCAAACGTTCAGCAGAGGGCATCAAAGCACTGCCTAGCCTACAGGAAACCTCATGTCCACTCCACAAGTACTTTGCTACCTGAGTAGCTACTTTCTTTATGTACTGTACGTTCGACTAATCAAAGGGTCTCCTACAATTTTCCTCTCAATGACGCAGGTCCAGAAATCTGCAGCCAATGCCGTCACAGAATCGACAGTCTGTAGTTGAGACTCTCCACTCGGCTCCAGACAAAAAGAGGCATCAACTCTACTGATGCACTTGTTTTTGCCCCTGCACTCCTTATTGGTGCTATGGATATTTTATTTTGCAAGTTTTATGTATTTGATAACTAGTGTGGAGCCGTATTATTATAACAGGAGCATGTTCTCAGTATGTCGATGATACGTTTGTAATTTTACACTGACGGAAAATCACACCACCAAGGACGACTTCTGCGACTTAAACGAAAGATGGTTGGTGTGTTCCTACATCTGGAAAATGTTGTCTCCACAACTTTCGCGCCAGTCACATAAGAGTAGCGTTGGTAGCGCCACTACCCGAATGCGAATTAGATTTGTTTTAAATATACGCTGTAATGATTGTGAGAGTTGGTTACATTTGAGATTGGACGTGGTGAGTTGATGTTAGTCTATGAATACCTTTTTGGTGGCAAAGAAACCATAATCAGCACCTCACTGAATTTGAGCGTGGTCGTCTAATACGGATATAGAAAACCGGATGTTCCTTCTGTGATACTGCAGGAGGACATGGCAAGAATTTAGCCACTGTGCTTGACTGCTGGCAGCCTTGGTCACGAAAATGTGTGGTCATAAGATGACTGGGACCAAGAGAGAAGATTATCGTGTTTGGTGTATGGCCCTGGCCTAATGCACTACATCTGCTGCTGCAGCAGCAGTCTGAGCAACAACTGTCACCACAGTGACACAACGAACTGTCACAAATCGGTTACTGAAAGGATAGCTCCAAGCCATATGCCCTATAGCGCACATTCCACTGACCCCAAACCAGTGCCATTTCCCACTTCAATGGTGTCAAGCGAGATCTCATTGGAGGCCAGGGGGGAGGTATGCTGTATTTTCTGATGAAAACTGCTTCCGACTTGGTGCCAGCGATGGCTGTGTGTTGGTTAGGAGGAGGCCAATTGGAGCCTGGAACCCACCTGTCTGCGTGCGAACATTGAACCTACAGCTGGAGTTATGGTCTGGAGTGCGGTTTTGTATGACAGCAGGAGCGCTCTCTTGGTTATCCCATGCACCCTGGCTGAAAAATTTGTACGTCAGTATGGTGATTCGACCTGTTGTGCTGCCATTTATGAACAGTATTCCAAGGTTTTTTTTTCCAAAAGGGTAACGGTCGCTCATATATCACTGTTGTAATCCAGTATAATTTACAGTGTTCCGACATGTTGCCTTGGCCCTCTCGATCACCAAATGTGTCTCCAGTCAAGCACATACAGAACATGATCAGACGAAAACTCCAGCATCATCTAGAAGCAGCACTGTCCGCCCCTGTATTGACTGAGCAAGTGCAATAGGCATTGAATGCCATCCCACAAACTGACATCCGGCACTAGTACAACACAGTCAATGCACGTTTGCATGCTTGCAACGATCTGGCAGTTATACCTGTTATTAATGCACCAGCATTTTGCATTTGCAATGGCTTATCTCCTGCTTACATAAGCCAATGATCTTACATTGTTAATCATTTAAATATGCTACCTAGACAAATGTATCCCCAAAATTTCATCACTGTACATTGATTATTTTTTGGTATTGCGATTTTTTTCTCCATCAGTGTATTTCTGGGAGATCTGAGAATTTGAGGACATCAGCTAGTTACTTCGAAACTGGCCATGAAGTAAACTATTTCACATCAGACAATCTTGGCTTCTGATATTAGAAATTACTGTTTATTGTGCCTAGTACTGTTGACGTTGCTCAGCGCTCTGACTGTCTTGTTGTTAAGGACAACTGACCTTGTGATTCTGACCACATCAACCCCACTGTCCCCTAACATTTTTTTACTGCAGTTGGGCAAAGGCAGACAATCCAATGTAGTCTACAGCCCTCTAAATTTCAAATGATCTCAAGTATCGAGAGAGAACATTAGGTTCATGCATACCTTCCATGGCTATGATACAACTTCATGGTTTTATGGCAAAGGAAAGCTAAAACTCGTCAAGGCAATGGAGACAAAAAAAAACCACGGTCTTCAGGAGGCAGTAGACATATTCAGCAACTTCAGTGCTACTGGTGATGATAAGGTTGGGCAGAAGTTCATAGCAGCCCTGCACTGCGAAGATGAAACAAAGCATTTAAATGTGCTTTGCTATCAAATCTTGGGAAAACCTGTATCAAAGTCATCATTCAATCTCGCTTCTTTGTCTCCTACAGAAGCAACTACTCGACAGAATTCCTTAAGAAGTTATTTGCAGATGCAGGCTTGGAAAAACAACCCATTAGATCAGTGGTCGTCAAACTGGAGCGTGCAGGCAGCATGTGCCTCAGATAGAGATTAGATTAGATTAGATTAATACTTGTTCCATGGATCATGAATACGATATTTTGTAATGATGTGGAATACGTCAAATTTTCCAATACATGACATAATTAAGTTAATTTAACAACATACTTAAGTTAATATAACAACTTTTTTATTTTTTTAATAATTTGTTTGTTTTTTTTCTTTTTTTTCTTAATTTATATCTAAAAATTCCTCTATGGAGTAGAAGGAGTTGTCATTCAGAAATTCTTTTAATTTCTTCTTAAATACTTTTTGGTTATCTGTCAGACTTTTGATACTATTTGGTAAGTGACCAATGACTTTAGTGCCAGTATAATTCACCCCTTTCTGTGCCAAAGTTAGATTTAATCTTGAATAGTGAAGATCATCCTTTCTCCTGGTATTGTAGTTATGCACACTGCTATTACTTTTGAATTGGGTTTGGTTGTTAATAACAAATTTCATAGGAGAGTATATATACTGAGAACCTACTGTGAATATCCCTAGATCCTTAAATAAATGTCTGCAGGATGATCTTGGGTGGACTCCAGCTATTATTCTGATTACACACTTTTGCGCAATAAATACTTTATTCCTCAGTGATGAATTACCCCAAAATATGATGCCATATGAAAGCAATGAGTGAAAATAGGCGTAGTAAGCTAATTTACTAAGATGTTTATCACCAAAATTTGCAATGACCCTTATTGCGTAAGTAGCTGAACTCAAACGTTTCAGCAGATCATCAATGTGTTTCTTCCAATTTAATCTCTCATCAGTGGACACACCTAAAAATTTGGAATATTCTACCTTAGCTATATGCTTCTGATTAAGGTCTATATTTATTAATGGCGCCATACCATTCACTGTATGGAACTGTATGTACTGTGTCTTATCAAAATTCAGCGAGAGTCCGTTACAAGGAACCACTTAGTAATTTTCTGAAAGACAGTATTGACAATTTCATCAGTTAATTCTTGTTTGTCAGGTGTGATTACTATACTTGTATCATCAGCAAAGAGAACTAACTTTGCCTCTTCATGAATATAGAATGGCAAGTCATTAATATAGTATATTAAGAACAACAAAGGACCCAAGACTGAACCTTGTGGAACCCCATTCTTGATAGTTCCCCAGTAGGAATGTGCTGATCTTTGCATATTATGAGAACTGCTTATTTCAACTTTCTGCACTCTTCCAGTTAGGTACGAATTAAACCATTTGTGCACTGTCCCACTCATGCCACAATACTTGAGCTTGTCTAGCAGAATTTCATGATTTACACAATCAAAAGCTTTTGAGAGATCACAAAAAATCCCAATGGGTGGTGTTCAGTTATTCAGATCATTCAAAATTTGATTGGTGAAAGCTTATATGGCATTTTCTGTTGAAAAACCTTTCTGGAAATCAAACTGACATTTTGTTAGTACTTCATTTTTACAGATATGTGAAACTACTCTTGAATACATTACTTTCTCAAAAATTTTGGATAAAGCTGTTAGAAGGGAGATTGGAAGGTAATTATTGACATCAGATCTATCCCCCTTTTTATGCAAAGGTATAACAATAGCATATTTCAGTCTATCAGGAAAAATGCCCTGTTCCAGAGAGCCATTACACAGGTGGCTGAGAATCTTACTTATCTGTTGAGAACAAGCTTTTAGTATTTTGCTGGAAATGCCATCAATTCCATGTGAGTTTTTGCTTTTAAGCAAGTTTATTATTTTCCTAATTTCAGAGGAAGAAGTGGGTGAGATTTCAATTTTATAAAATTGCATAGGTATGGCCTCTTCCATTAACAGCCTAGCATCTTCTAATGAACACCTGGATCCTACTATATCCACAACATTAAGAAAATGATTATTAAAAATATTTTCAACTTCTTACTTTTTGTTTGTAAAGTTTTCTTTCAATTTGATGGTAATACTGTCTTCCTGTGCTCTTGGTTGACCTGTTTCTCTTTTAATAATATTCCAAATTGTTTTAATTTTATTATCAGAGTTGCTGATTTCAGGCATGATACACATACTTCTGGATTTTTCAATAACTTTTCTTAATATAACACAATAGTTTTTATAATGTTTGATAGTTTCTGGGTCACTACTATTTCTTGCTGTCAGATACATTTCCCTTTTTCAGTTACAAGATATTTTTATACCCTTAGTAAGCCATGGTTTGTTACAAGGTTTCTTATGAGTATATTTAACTCTTTTCTTGGGGAAGCAGTTTTCAAATGCATTTACAAAAATGTCATGAAATAAATTATATTTTAAATTGGCATCAGGTTCACAGTACACCTCATCCCAGTCTAACTGCTGTAGGCTTTCCCTGAAATTTGCAATTGTTAAATCGTTGACTGAACGTACTACTTTGGAGGACTGTTTAGTATTGCTGAATGGAGCTATGTCATATATTGTAACTAGCTGTGCACCATGATCAGAAAGATCATTCTCAACAGGCTGAGCATTTATCTGGTTAAACTTATCTTGGTCTATAGAGAAGTTATCTATCAGTGAGCTGCTATCCTTTACCACCTGAGTAGGAAAATCAATAAAGGCTGTCAAATTGAAAGAACCGAGTAATACTTAAAGGTCAATTTTCCTATTACCCTCTTTCAGAGAATCTACATTGAAGTCCCCACAAATAATAATTTGCTTCCCCCTGTCTGACAGATAGCACAACAAGGAGTCCAAATTTTTCAGAAATAGATGAAAATTTCCTGATGGGGACCTATACACAGTTACACATGTACACTAGATAGTTCGTGGCTGACGCTACAGATCTTTATTTATGAAAATACAAAGTACAATCAGCTACAAATTTTACATATTCACATACACCTTTACCTTTAACCCAAATCCATCGACGAGGGCGTGGGCTGCATCACTCTTCACTGGAATGCGATATTTTTTGTCTCCTGATGTTGTACACTAGAAACTCCGCTACCACCTCTTACTATGGCAACGGTGAACCATCCATTTCCATGAGAGAAGGTGTCGTTTATATCCAAGCTAAAATTTAGAGAACATCCAAGGAATACACAAGGTCCATCGACGAGGGCGTGGGCTGCAACACTCTTCACTGGAATGCGATTTTTTTTGTCTCCTGATGTTGTTGTAAGTTTTATATTTTCTATGGTTTTGTAGACTGTTGTGCGGGTACGACGATACCTCCTGTAGGGCATGTTGGCGGCGTTCAATGCAGTTGCCTGTGCAGCAGCAAGACACAGACTGAGCGTAGCGCGAGAGCACGATCGCTTATATACTGTGCGAGGTCATTGACCTTAGATAAGGACTTAGCGCTTTCGCTGTGGCCAGCGGAACGTTATCCCGGACGCGTGCTGTAGTCGCTCTAGCAGCATGGGTCCCTGCCGGCGCGCCGCCAACGCCAAGCGATAAGAATGTTTACATCAGAAAACTGTTGCATCCTTGAGCCTCCGGTTCTAGATGTACACTAGATAGTTCGTGGCTGACGCTACAGATCTTTATTTTTGAAAATACAAAGTACTGTCAGCTACAAATGTTACATATTCACATAAACATTTATATGTGCCTTTATTTAATTTAAGCTCACAGGCACATACTTCTATATGTTTCTCTACACAAAACTTTTTTGTTTCTATACTTTTTGCACAATGATAACTTTTGATATATATGGCAACTCCTCCTTTCTCCATATTTTCTTTCATTACATGTGCAGAGAGCTTATATCCACTTACATTTACCTTATCCATATCAGTAACAATGTTATGCTCAGATAGGCATAGTATATCTATTTCATCCTCAGCTTCTAAATCTTCTAAACAAACCAGAAGCTCATCTATTTTATTCTTTAAACTCCCAATATTTTACTACGGTATATTGATAATTTTCACTTATGGACCGTCTGACAGCAACTGAATAAAACACAATTTTAGTGCCATATGCGTTTCGCCTTTATTTTCTGCAAGGCATCATCAGTGGCAGGTGGCGTAGACTGTTTCTTACATATTACGCTCCTGTTGCATTTTTGGTGTTGTTCTTCTTTCTATGAGCGCCAATTTGCTGTTTTTTCCACATTCCACAGCACTAGCATAGTGCTGTGGAATGTGGAAAAAACAGCAAATTGGCGCTCATAGAAAGAAGAACAACACCAAAAATGCAACAGGAGCGTAATATGTAAGAAACTGTCTACGCAACCTGCCACTGATGATGCCTTGCAGAAAATAAAGGCGAAACGCATATGGCACTAAAATTGTGTTTTATTCAGTTGCTGTCAGACGGTCCATAAGTGAAAATTATCAATATACCGTAGTATTACGCGCAACTGAGGAGGACAGGACCACAGAAGTTGAAGATCCCAATATTTTGATGAAATATAGTTACATTATTTTTAATTATACTTTTATGAGAACCTTTCCTTATTCTAACATTTGCAGTACTCTCCTGTCTGAGTTTCTCATTGTGCTTAGGCCTAGTTAGAGCGATCTACTGTTCACAGCTGGATTTTGTAATAAAATGCTTCTGGCAACTATCTAACAGCAGAATAAAAACTTCAACTAACATTGAGTGCTTCTTAACCCTAGACTGATCGGTTTGGGTCTGTGAGACCCACTAGTTTTTGTTTCACTGAATTGATTTTGTTATAGTTACTGATTTGACTCGAGTGCTCTGCCAGCTTCCTGAAACACCCGAGAGAAACCATTCACGTCGTGAATTAGTTTTGCTTTGTTTAGTCATTGTTTGGCAGTCTCCTAAAAAGCACGCGGGCGTGTCCGACCCAGCCCGACAGTTTATGTTACTAATCTCTGCCAGTGAGATACCATTTGTTTGTTTTTGGTCTAGGCCCATCGTTGGGTTACTTTGTGAACTTTTTGTGACGTCCTAAAACCGAATTATCATTGTCAATAGTTTACAATATAAAATGACAAGAGACAATTTTTCATATAGTGAAATTTACGTAACTTTATATGATGATGAAAGTGAAGAAGACGATTGTGATGCAGACCCAGACTTCGAAATAATCATTGATCGTGGCAATAATAGAGAAATAAGTGGTGATGAAGAGGAAGATGTTCTTGTGCCAGCACCGATGCTCCTACGCTTGTTGATTTAAGAACAACTCCTGTAACTGACTCAGGTGCGTTACCTATGCGTTTTTGTAAAGGAAGGAATGGAGCAACTAAATGGAGAAAAACTTGTTTCCCACAAAGCCTTTGGCGCAGTGGTTACACACTGGACTCGCATTCGGAAGGACGACGGTTCAATCCCGCGTCCGGTCATCCTGATTTAGGTTTTCCGTGATTTCCCTAAATCACTCCAGGCAAATGCCGGGATGGTTCCTCTGAAAGGGCACGGCCGACTTCCTTCCCCATCCTTCCCTAATCCGATGAGACCGATGACCACGCTGTCTGGTCTCCTTCCCCAAACCAACCAACCAACCACAAAGCCTTTGAACAAGACATCACAACATAGTTACCATACATTTGTTTGGAAGTACTTGAGCTGCAATGGATGTACGTTCACTGTTAGAATCATGGCAGTTATTTTTTAGAAGTTATTGATTGATTTAGTTCTTGACTCAACCAATATATGTATTGATTCAGTTTGAAACAAATATACAAGTTACCCAACTATGGCTAGGCCTACAAGTGTTGAAGAACTGAAGGCATATTTTGGCCTACTTTACTTGCTTGAGCATTGTATGGTGCTAAAATAAATACTGAAGACTTTTGGGATGCAGATGAGATTGGAATAGAAATCTATCGAGCAAGTATGTCACTGGAAAGGTTCAGATTTTTGACTTGTTTTATCAGGTTTGACAACATCCATACAAGCGAAGAATGGAATGCACAAGATAATCTTGCTACCATAAGATCCATTCTTGATATGTTTGTCTCTAATGCAATGCATGTTTTCCTTCGTCAGAAAACGTTACTTTTGATGAAATGCTCCATCCTTACAGAGGCAGGTGCAGATTCAGGATGTATATCCCAAACGAAACTGCCAGGCATGGGTAATGATTTTCATCCTGGCTTGTTCTAAAAACGTACTACGTGAAACATTTGGAAAGTCTATGCAGGTACACAACCACAAGCACCTTACAAAGTCAGTAATAAGGCAGACGATGTTGTTTCGCGTCTTGTAGACCCAGCAAAAGTGTCTGGAAGAAATCTAACAATAGACAGTTGGTTTAAGTTTTTCCCAATCTTCAAAAAAGTACTGTAAGAGAAAACATTTTGACTGTGGTTGGTACATACAAACATTAGCCTGAAATTCCAGTTGAGGTTTTACGCAAAACAATCTAGAAAAGAGTACTCAAGTATGTTTGGATTTCAGGAAGAAGTTACATTACTTTCACATGTATCAAAACGAAACAAATCAGTACTGCTTATTTTTTGGATGCATCATGATGATGAAATCAACACCGACAGTGGCGAAAAGGGAAAAAAAGTATAATAACGGGCTATGACAAAGCAAATCACAGCGTAGATGTCGTAGAAGCTGTGTGACGTGGATACATTGTTGCTAGAGGGACAAGGCAGTGGCCTTCCTGTCTCTTTTTTTCAGTTGAACATACCATTTCTCAAGGACTAAGTTGTATTCACAGCAAACAAAAACGTTTCAGGCACGTAGTGGTGTGTAGGACAGGCACTGTGTAGTTAAAGGGCTAACAGAAGTGAGAGGGGGAATACTTTATACTTAGTGTTCCCGTGTGGACGACCCACTAGTGTGTGCAACTTCCACCAATCAGCTGCTATGGTATAGATGTCAAGCAGAAGTAACATGGATTCATGAATGCGCATTCTACAGTCAGTAATCTTCAAATGTGGTACAACTTGGTACCAAGTAATTTGAAATCAAATTACGGCTGTCGTAATAGAAGGCAATGAGTAACAGGAAAATTACACTCCAAACATTTAGGAAACATTTGTGACAGTGGCTAACAATGCAGTTGTTGCTATTAATTAATATAATGTAATGATTTATGTAGGTTACAGGTTAATAATAATATCGATAGGGTAAGGTGTGGTAAAGTTTTTGCTTTTTACAGTGCTACTACCTGTCGAGAATTGGTGAAACTAGTTCTGAAACACATCGTCATTGTTGTCAGTACAGGGCAGAGAAAGTTTATTCTGTTCTTTTTTTTTAACTTTTCTGATTTTGATTTGTCTGATGTAAGGTAAGTCATTTGCATTATTCTCGATACCTCTTACAGTATCGATGTTTAAACAACATTTTTAACCTACAAATGTAGGTCCTTGTTATTTCTTTCAGTGTGATAATTTCTTCTGTGTATCAGAAATTAGGACATGGCGTCAGATCGGGAAAAATGGCGACACCACTCATTGAGAAAAGTGCCCAAGATGTTTGACTCAATAACAGTCACCTACTTACAAAATAATACAACTGATAAAACTGACTTCCAAGTCCTCTTATGTATAAAGCTGTCATCCACCATTCTATTCCTTTGAGGCAATTTTGAATTAATAATGTTACATTATTTAAAACCGTAACTGTTCCGTTATATCTGGCTGAATACATTAATCCAGTTGTAGTAGTAGTAGTAGTTGTAGTAGAATTAGCTTTATTTGTCTGTTGATCTCTTTTTACATGGATATAGAACATGTCAAAGTATTTACAAGTTTAGATCAATATAAAATAAGCTAATTCGTATACATATATATTTAAAGACTTCTAGTTAGACTTAATCATTAGATTTACTCCTCCTGGTATACAATACTTTTTTTACAAATTTATTAAAATAATGTAATGCCATACCGTTCACTCATATCTCACTATCAGTCACTGCACACACTACACATACATTGTTTCATAACACTTCACTCACTACACACACACACACACACACACACACACACACAACACACACACACACACACACACACACACACACACTGGTGATTTCTGGGCCATTTTCTGTACTGCAACTTCCCATTTGCAATCCTGAAAAACTGTGTCAGCATCCCTCCATAATGAGTGAGATGCTGAGCTCAGAAAGAAGAAGAGGTGTTAGTATTGTGCTATGCATAGCTTGGGGGTAAGTATTTCTAGAAAGGAAAAAAGTGAAGGTGTTATGTGGAATGTTGGGTGTTTTATTATTATTATTATTATTATTATTATTATTATGTATTTGTACAATTTTTATCAAACTGTTTTTACTCTGCTTTATCTAAGAAATCCTTGACTGTATAAAATGTATTGCATAACAGGTACTTTTTAGCTACCTTTTTAAACTAGTGTATTTTTGATATTTTCTTTTATTTTACAGTTTTATTCCTTTGTAGAAAATACTGTTTTGAGTTTTATGTTCATTTTTTCTTGGTAAATGTAAGCTGAATCTATCTCTTGTAGCATGGTAATGGACAGAACTGTTTGTGCAGTAATTACCAACGTTATTTTTGATGTGTACAACTGCCTGGTAAATGTATTCACATGGAGCAGTTAAAATCTGCAGTGTTTTGAACAGATCTTTACAATGAGCTCGACTAGTATTTTTGGTCATTACTGTTATGGCTCTTTTCTGGAATTTGAAAGCTGTGTTTATGATTTGTGCTTTTGTTCCCCAAAAATGGAATGCCATAGCTAAGAAATGAGTGTACATATAAATAATATGTAACTAAAAGACACAGCATGTTACACACTGATAATAGGATTATAAGGGCACAACATGCTGATGACGTTCTGTTTGCAAGTTCCTTTGTGTGTTCACACCACTTCAACTGAGTATCAATATTCATTCCTAGAAATTTTGCATTTGTTACACAGTCTATAGAGGTGCCATCTACATGGAACAGTTTTCCTCTTCAAACTGAAAGTCATAGCATTAGTTTTCTTTATGTTCAATGTCACTTCATTACTTATTGACGAATCATAAACTTCCTTGAGAGTTTCATTTCCTTTCTTTTCAAGGATTTCTCTTGTTTTCTCAGTGACTATAATATTGCTGTCATCTGGGAAAGTCATTGATGTATATCAGGAACAGTATTGGCCCTAATATGCGAACTTGCAGAACCCCTATATTAATGTATTCTGGTTCTGATAAGTGTTTTACTTAATGTTTCGATCTATTTGAAATATGTGCTATCTCAATTCTTTGTACCCTTTCTGCTAGGTATGATCGAAACCAGTCATAAGCTACCCCTCTTATTCCTAATGCTTCTAATTTATTTAATAGAATCTTGTGGTCGACTGTATCAAATGCCTTAGAAAGATCCAAAAATATGCCTGTGACACATTCATCTTTATCAGGAGCATCAAGTATAACTTTTGTGGATTCTACTATGGCTAATTCCGTATTTTTGCCACTTCGGAAACCAAACTGTGATTCACTTAAAAGTTTGTATTTATTTAGGTAATTCATTAATCTGTCTTTCATAATTGCTTCTATTATTTTTGAGAATGCTGACAGCAGGGAAATGGGCCAGTAATTTTCTATGTCTTATGCATTACCTTTCCTAACACGTTCGCTGCGGCTGACGCTTATAAGCGTTTCCGTGATCAACACGCCTTGTTATTGGCGTAGAGTAATGGTCAAGCGCATTGCTCACGAAACAGGCGACTTGGGATCAATCCCAGGTCCGTCCTGATTTTTTTTTCTCATTTTTATTTTACTTCGTATCTTCAGAGTGTTCGGTTATTTACGGTAGATGTATATTTCTATCGTCAAGTCAAAAATCTAATTAAAAGATTACAAAGTGCCCCTGAATAACTCCAACAACAGCGAGAGGTATCATCAAGAGAAGATGCAATAAAAATACATTCGACCGTGCTGCATCAATTCAGTGCTCTTGTGGACACCCCTATGATCTAGTACGCTTGGTTTGCATCCAAACTATTAGAGGAAACACCTTAGTTTTAAAACTTGAATTAAGTGTGCTTTCCAATGAAGCATGTTGCAGAGAAATGTAACTGCTCAAACAATGCCTTCATAAAATGTGCCTAGAGTGAAACATATATGTTTCACATGTTTCTATGATATGTCACCATAAAAATGGCAAAACTTCTACTGTCGTAATGAATAAAAAGTAGCGCACGTAATCACAAGAATCTTTAAAATCTTTATTTTCATTAAAACTTTCGCCTAGTTATATAAATATACTACTTGAATGTATTTAAATTCTACGGTAAATAGTTGAAAAATCTGACGAAACCAAGGAAAATAAGAATGAAAACAATTGAAAAAAGAATTAGGAAGCACCTGGGATTGATTCCAGGTCGACTGTTTCGTGAGCAATGCGCTTGACCATTACGCTACGCCGTCAACATGTTCGCTGCGGCTGACGCATATAAGCGGCGCGTTCACTAGCAGAGTTCTCAGTTTAGTTTGTTCGGCTGTGCACTCGTGTTAGTTCAAGTAACCAACGACATATCACGTAACGTGTTCCTGTCTGCAGTTGTGTGTTTTCGTTTTTTGTCGTCTGTGTTGTGCATTGTTTGCAATGGCGGCGAATGAACCGACACCGGGGCCTTCGAACGCGAAAAAGTGTAGGAAGAGTGACCAATATACTGCCCATGAGTTACTACGTGTGTTAGAAGATAGTGATGTAGAGTTCAGAGAGGACGAACCAGATGAGGGTGACTGGCATTTGGAGACTGCAGAAACAGACCACAGTGATGACAGTGTGGAAGCAGAACTGTCCAGTATGTTTCGTGACAGTTCGGAATCGGACGATACGGGCGACGATGATGAGGAAATCGCCGACGATAAAGAACCAGCGCTCGCAGAGGTAAGCAAACCAGGTGTTACGTGGCATGAAGAACCACATGGGATGCAGTATCACCCGTTTACGAAAGCAGAATGTTTGCTGATGAAGCCTGCTGGCAATACGCCAATGGATTTCTTTAGGCTACTGGTTACAGATGACATACTGCAGCTCATAGTTGACGAAACAAATGATAACGCACGGAATATATTTGCGAGCGCAAATACACAAGAGGGCTCTAGAATTAGTAATTGGAAACCCGTAAGTATAGAAGAAATACTTGTCTTCCTGGGGATTTCATTACATATGGGTAATGTCAAATGTGCCCGACTACAAGACTACTGGAAGAGGGATCCGCTGTTCGAAAATAAAGGAATAACGATGAGTATGAGCAGAGACAGATATTTGCTTATCTTACGCGCATTGCATTTTGCAAAAAATCCAGAGTCAGGCGAACCGAAACCAAATGATCGACTGTATAAGATACGCCCTATATTGAATTATTTCAACAACAAAATGTGTAATGTGTATTATCCAGGTAGGGATCTCTCTTTAGATGAATCAATGATTCTTTGGAGGGGACGATTGTCATTTAGACAATACATAAAAAACAAAAGAAATAAGTATGGCATCAAATTGTACATGCTAAATAACCCAGACGGCTTCATCAATAAATGCGCTGTGTACACGGGGATGCGTGGTGATATGGGGGGAAAAGGGCATGCTGAAAAGATAGTATTGCATTTGTTAGAAGAGAAGGTGAATGTTGGCCATCACATTTACATGGACAATTTTTACAACAGCTTTGCCTTAGCTAAAACCCTGTTGAATGCAAAAACACATTGCACCGGGACACTAAGGGTAAATAGGAAAAATACCCCTAAAGACGTGGTATGCGCCAAGTTGGGGAAAGGGGACACCATAGCACGATATTCGGACGGGGTAATGATCGGCAAATGGAAGGATAGACGAGAGGTCTCCTATATTTCCACAGAATACCCCAATACAATGGAACGTGTGCAGAATGCACGCCAGCAAATAGTCGCGAAACCACTGCCAATTATCAGATATAATAGTTGTATGTCTGGGACCGATAGGCAGGACCAGATGTTGTCTTATTATTTATGTGAACGAAAGACAATCCGCTGGCCAAAGAAACTATTCTTCCATGTAGTTGACATGCTAATGTTCAATGCACATTACCTATATAATAAATACTCAGGGCATAATATGACTTTGTATGATTATAGAATACAAATAATAAAGGGACTACTTCCACCAATGGACGTTACAAAAGGTGTGCGTAACAAATGTAAAGACACACATGTTGTGCAAAAGCGGGACGCAACGGAAGGGACGAAGCAAGTTATGCGGAAGCGATGTAAAACGTGCGCGGCACGGGGCAAGCGTACGGATACACCATACGTGTGTATAACGTGTCCAAACCAACCTGGATTCTGTTTGAACTGCTGCACAATTACACATCCATAATGTAATGGGACGTCGTATCTACAGAGGAAGATCTGTTTGTGTTTGATTTGTAAAGTGTTTGTTTTATTTGATAGCCATGTAAATATAGTTACATTGGTTGCTCAGAATATGATGTTTCTGTACAGTACCGTATGTGGACTTATTTGTGGTTTGCTATAAAAACATCACCTCTACACCTTGACAACTTATTTGTTACTAGCTGCAGTGCCCGGCGTTGCCCGGGTGTGTATTCATTCCTGTCTTATTTTAGTCCATCTGCTTCTTCTCTCTCTGTCCATCGCCTCCTGTTCTATCGCTATCTATTTTCCATTCATCTCAGTTCCGTTTTCACACAGGTCAATCTTCATGACATAATATTTCCTGTACTATGTGTCCCACAAGAATATAATTTTCCATGTTCCCCGGGAAGAATATTAGGAAACTGCAAAATGAGGTGCGAATGGAGTTGGTATTACAGACGTAATACATTACAACCACATGCATAGTGGGACGGATTTTCGTGCGTTTCATAGTTTTGACGTCATATCTCCTGTACTACGTGTCATACTATGATATAATTTCAAAGCTACATTTAGTGGTATATATGCATATCCTCTGCAAAATTCTTCGCGAATAGCTTTAGTAGTAATGACATAATAAATAGAAATCACAAACCTGATGTTGCGGTTATTCAAGAACAGAATTGTTTATGACGTCATATCTCCTGAACTATATATCGTAAGTAGTTTTTGCTACCATAGCAAATGATTCATTACCTTAGAGAAGATTTGTACCAAATTTGATTGAAATCGGTGTACTAGTTTAGGAGCAGATGTGGAATATCGTCACATGATGCGGCCGTTTTTGACGAATTACATTGTTCATGACGTCATATCTCCTGACGTATGTGTCGTATGTGGTTCTTACCCCTACAGTGATAGTTTTCCGATAATAGGAATATGTGTACCACGTTTCGTTGAAATCGGTCCAGTAGGAGGAGATGTGGAACATACATACATACACATACAGTCATTTTTATAATATGTATATATTTGTGATTGGGTTTCCATAGCACCACATTGCAGACGAGTCCTGTTTCTTTTTCTTCGTTTTATAAATCTTTTGGTGTTTTCCGACTAATTCTTTTTCAATGGAGTGGATTTGTCACTTGTGTGAATTGCATTTTCTGTCCAGTTAGCAATACAATAAATAAATAAGGGGCTTTGTTAGAATTGTTTGCAATAAATGCATGTAACGCTTATAAGCGACAGACAGCAGGCAGCATTTATCACATGATCGGCATGCAGCTAAAGTGTACTTGTATTTCTATATCTAGCACCTCTTCCGCAGACGTTATATTCGTTGCCAATATTACGTTCGTGCACAACATGAATTTGTCGCAAAACTAGACATTAGTCTTGCGATCAAAATTTAGGCGTGTTCATAATTTGTATTCAGCCAGGTATGGATTACGAAATATAAATTCCAGCAGTATCTTATTATAACTTGAAACTGCTGACTTCCCTTGCAGAACAAAGTTTTATTCATCCATAAGAATTATGAAAAGATACAGTGGCGAGCTAAGTCGGTAACTATGTAAAGTTATTTCCTCGAAATAAAAATCATAGAAGGCCGTGCGGCTGCAAAGAGAAGTGATTGCAGCGCTCCTGGCAGCTAGCCCCGAACTGTTTTGACTGAGTGGAACGCTGCGCCTCTGGTAGCCAGCGTACGAACTCCAAACGAATCAGCTGGCGGCATCTAGTTTATTCGCCACAAACTTACAGGTTTCGCAGGGCTATGATTTCAGCTCTCAGCGCACGTGCGCTTACAAGCGTCCGCCTCGCGCGTTAGCGGCTCGCACTGGCGACCGCAGCGAACGTGTTAAGCAAAGGTACAACTCTTGCCTGTTTTAACTGCTCTGGAAATATCCCTGACGTGAAGGATTCATTTATTATATTTGTTAAGGGGCCTTCTATAATCCCTATGCACTGTTTCAGTACTCACATTGGTACTTCATCTAAGCCTACTGACACTTTATTTTTTAGTTTTTGAACAGTTTTATTGACTTCATTCTCTGTGGTTGGAAGTAACACCATTGTATTTAGTGCAACGTTATTTACAGGTGTTATATTTGTTTTGGGGAATTTTTGCTGTGACTTCTATGCAATACTTGAAAAATGCTCGTTTACGTAGTTTACTAAGTGTTGTGGATCATTTATTACCTTATCCACCTCCCTTAGCGGTATGTAATTCTACATTTGTTTGCCTCTCCCCATTTCCTTTATTAATACATCCCAGACTGCTTTTCTTTTATTCTCTGCATTATATATTATTTTGTCATTAAATGACTTGTTTGCAGCAATCAACACCTTCCTATAGATATTTTTGTATCTATGATAGAAATTTAAGAATTCTGGATCATTGCAAATCTTTTTCATGGAACTGAGGTGCTTAAGTGTTAGGGAGGACTTCTTAATACCTGCAGCTATCCATCTGTTTTTGTGAGACGTTGATACAGACATGCATACTTTTGGAGATGCCTTTTCAAAGTTCAATTTAAACAGTGTGGTGAATTTAGAGAATTTCTTATTCACATTGGTTTCTTTATACACTTCATCCCAGCTTTGTTTTTCTAATTCTTTTGAAAAATCTTTTATTTTGATTTCTGATAGATTTCGTTTCTAGGCTTGTAGTTTAGGGAATGATTCGATGCCTGAGTTTACTGTTGCTATTTGACAGAGATGGTCTGACAGTTCAAGATGTTTTACAGCTACATCACATTTTCCCCTGTCCACATTTGTGGGCACATGGTCAATTACTGATGCAGTCATTGTAGTAATCCTTGTTGCACTATTGACCAATAGGGGCATGACAAATGAAGGATGTTTATGAAGGTGCTGCTGAATTCATTCATGATATTAGTGTTGATTAATGTCCCCACACAGAATTATGTTGACCTTTGCACTTAAGACTTTATCTAGAACTTCTGTTAATTTATTGAAAAAAATATCCACACTACCACTGGGAGATCTATACACACACGAAATGATTAATTTCTTGATGATATCAAGCCCTGTTAATTCAATAGTTGATATTTCAAAGTGTTTGTCTTCTCTTACTGTACTGAAGTCATGTCATGATTTGAACTGCATTCCTTTTCTGATATAAATGAATGATCCTCCACCCCTTGAAGTAGTTCTACAGTAAGAGTTTGCCCTTTTATATAACGTTAATACTGTTGTGTTGTTGTGGTCTTCAGTCCTGAGACTGGTTTGATGCAGCTCTCCATGCTACTCTATCCTGTGCAAGCTTCTTCATCTCCCAGTACCTACGGCAACCTACATCCTTCTGAATCTGCTTAGTGTATTGATCTCTTGGTCTCCCTCTATGATTTTTACCCTCCACGCTGCCCTCCAATGCTAAAGTTGTCATCCCTTGATGCCTCAAAACATGTCCTACCAACCGATCCCTTCTTCTAGTCAAGTTGTGCCACAAACTTCTCTTCTCCCCAATCCTATTCAATACCTCCTCATTAGTTACGTGATCTACCCACCTTATCTTCAGCATTCTTCTGTAGCACCACATTTCGAGAGCTTCTATTCTCTTCCTGTCCAAACTGGTTATCGTCCATGTTTCACTTCCATACATGGCTACACTCCATACAAATACTTTCAGAAACGACTTCCTAACACTTAAATCTATACTCGATGTTAACAAATTTCTCTTCTTCAGAAACGATTTCCTTGCCATTGTCAGTCTACATTTTATATCCTCTCTACTTCGACCATCATCAGTTATTTTACTCCCTAAATAGCAAAACTCCTTTACTACTTTAAGTGTCTCATTTCCTAATCTAATCCCCTCAGCATCACCCGATTTAATTTGACTACATTCCATTATCCTCGTTTTGCTTTTGTTGATGTTCATCTTATATCCTCCTTTCAAGACACTGTCCATTCCGTTCAACTGCTCTTCCAAGTCCTTTGCTGTCTCTGACAGAATTACAATGTCATCGGCGAACCTCAAAGTTTTTATTTCTTCTCCATGGATTTTAATACCTACTCCGAATTTTTCTTTTGTTTCCTTTACTGCTTGCTCATTATACAGATTGAATAACATCGGGGAGAATCTACAACCCTGTCTGACTCCTTTCCCAACCATTGCTTCCATTTCATGCCCCTTGACTCTTATAACTGCCATCTGGTTTCTGTACAAATTGTAAATAGCCTTTCGCTCCCTGTATTTTACCCCTGCCACCTTCAGAATTTGAAAGAGAGTATTCCAGTTAACGTTGTCAAAAGCTTTCTCTAAGTCTACAAATGCTAGAAACGTAGGTTTGCCTTTTCTTAATCTTTATTCTAAGCTAAGTCGTAAGGTTGGTATTGCCTCATGTGTTCCAACATTTCTACGGAATCCAAACTGATCTTCCCCGAGGTCCGCGTCTACCAGTTTTTCCATTCGTCTGTAAAGAATTCGCGTTAGTATTTTGCAGCTGTGACTTATTAAACTGATAGTTCGGTAATTTTCAGATCTGTCAACACCTGCTTTCTTTGGGATTGGAATTATTATATTCTTTTTAAAGTGTGTGGGTATTTCGCCTGTCTCATACATCTTGCTCACCAGATGGTAGAGTTTTGTTATGACTGGCTCTCTCAAGGCCATCAGTAGTTCTAATGGAATGTTGTCTACTCCCGGTGCCTTGTTTCGACTCAGGTCTTTCAGTGCTCTGTCAAACTCTTCACGCAGAATCTTATCTCCCATTTCATCTTCGTCTACATCCTCTTCCATTTCCATAATATTGTCCTCAAGTACATCGCCCTTGTATAAACCCTCTATATGCTCCTTCCACCTTTCTGCCTTCCGTTCTTTGCTTAGAACTGGGTTGCCATCTGAGCTCTTGATATTCATACAAGTGGTTCTCTTCTCTCCAAAGGTCTCTTTAATTTTCCTGTAGGCAGTATCTATCTTACCCCTAGTGAGATAAGCCTCTACATCCTTACATTTGTCCTCTAGCCATCCCTGCTTAGCCATTTTGCACTTCCTGTCGATCTCATTTTTGAGACGTTTGTATTCCTTTTTTGCCTGCTTCATTTACTGCATTTTTATATTTTCTCCTTTCATCAATTAAATTCAATATTTCTTCTGTTACCCAAGGATTTCTATTAGCCCTCGTCTTTTTACCTACTTGATCCTCTGCTGCCTTCACTACTTCATCCGTCAGAGCTACCCATTCTTCTTCTACTGTATTTCTTTCCCCCATTCCTGTCAATTGTTCCCTTATGCTTTCCCTGAAACTATGTACAACCTCTGGTTCTTTCAGTTTATCCAGGTCCCATCTCCTTAAATTCCCGCCTTTTTGCAGTTTCTTCAGTTTCAATCTGCAGTTCATAACCAATGTATTGTGGTCAGAATCCACATCTGCCCCTGGAAATGTCTTACAATTTAAAACCTGGTTCCTAAATCTCTGTCTTACCATTATGTAATCTATGTGATACCTTTTAGTATCTCCAGGATTCTTCCAGGTATACAACCTTCTTTCATGATTCTTGAACCAAGTGTTAGCTATGATTAAGTTATGCTCTATACAAAATTCTACCAGGCGGCTTCCTCTTTCATTTCTTCCCCCCAATCGATATTCATCTACTATGTTTCCTTCTCTCCCTTTTCCTACTGACGAATTCCAGTCACCCATGACTATTAAATTTTCGTCTCTCTTCACTACCTGAATAATTTCTTTTATCTTGTCATACATTTCATCAATTTCTTCATCATCTGCAGAGCTAGTTGGCATATAAACTTGTACTACTGTAGTAGGAATGGGCTTTGTGTCTATCTTGGCCACAATAATGCGGTCACTGTGCTGTTTGTAGTAGCTAACCCGCACTCCTATTTTTTTATTCATTATTAAACCTACTCCTGCATTACCCCTATTTGATTTTGTGTTTATAACCCTGTAATCACCTGACCAAAAGTCTTGTTCCTCCTGCCACCAAAGTTCATTAATTCCCACTATATCTTACTGTAACCTATCCATTTCCCTTTATAAATTTTCTAATCTACCTGCCCGATTAAGGGATCTGACATTCCGCGCTTCGATCCGTAGAATGCCAGTTTTCTTTCTCCTGATAACGACGCCCTCTTGAGTAGTCCCCGCCCGGAGATCCGAATGGGGGACTATTTTACCTCCGGAATATTTTACCCAAGAGGACGCCATCATCATTTAATCATACAGTAAAGCTGCATGTCCTCGGGAAAAATTACGGCTGTAGTTTCCCCTTGCTTTCAGCCGTTCGCAGTACCAGCACAGCAAGGCCGTTTTGGTTAATGTTACAAGGCCAGATCAGTCAATCATCCATGTTAATACTACATGATGGATTTATGTGTCTCTACACCAGTGCTTGGTAATACAAACCACTGTGCAGTTCAAGGATTGGAGCTCAACTTCTAAAAGTTGTATTTTATTTTTTAATTATTGCATCTTTTGATGGAGGACTGTTAAGTCCGCGAAATGCCCCATGCTACCCTTTCCAATGGTTTGTTATTCTTTGTGACATCTGGTATGTGTGATATTCGAAGTGTTAAAATCTGTCTTGTGAGTAATTGTTTCAGTATCTTTTAAACTGCTGGAGATACTTTTTAGGCAGGGGAACCTGTTGTCTGGATTTACCCTAAAAAAGACCTACTTTTCCTACCTATGATAATAGGTAATTGACCATGTGTGGCCCGAGATCCATCCCCTATACTTTCATGAATCAGCTGTACCAATCTTCCCTTCCCAGTCGTGTTTAGGTATAGGCCAAGCCTAGGGAAACCCCCATCTGTTGATTGTCGTGATGGACATCAGGGAAACATTAGCAAAGTTGTCTGCCCTCAGAGCCATCCCTAACCCACATTGATTCGCCTCACAGCAACATCAAGGTGTGATTTATCATGACGCCAGAACAGCTCAAAAAAGTACGTTGATGCCATGAATCAGGGAAGCTATCTTGTCCAGGTCTCCACCTATGTCATATGCCGCATTCCTGTCCAAACTGTTTCCTGACCCACCCACTATCAGTACAAGGTCGTCTTTTGTGAAGTCCTTACATAAAGACCCTAGGTCCTCTATCACGTGACTTAGCCCTGCATTTGGCTGCCCCTAAACTTTCTTGTAACTGAGGGCTACACCTCGCCCATGGATGCCACCTAGCAGCAGCACTTTCTTCTTCCTAACACTTTGTGCATTCCTAGGCTTCTTGGCCTTGGTTGAAGTGCGCTGCACATTTCCTGCTCCTCATTCTACCTGAGACTCTTCTCCACTTAACTCTGGCAGTGGTAGAAACTTATTTTTGGTGTTGATGATAAAACTGTTAGATCGCATCCTTTTTCTTCCTATCCTCCTACCAGCTGCCAGTGCCCAACCATCCTCCTCCACCCTATCTCCCTTGATCCTTATCAGTTCCTTCCTTGCTTCCTCCAACTGTGCCTGAAGGGCTCAGATTTTCCTTTCCTGTTCCACAATCAAAATGTTCCTACTGCATACTCTGCAGTTCCAGGAGAGAGCCTCTTTTGTTCTCCCAACATTCCCCCCACTGCATCCCCCCCAGTGAAAATATTTCCTACAAGATTGGCAACAAATCCCTCTACTCACTACCCTATAACAGCTCCCACATTTCTCACTCACGGTCTGTTTCGAAAGAATAATAAACTTTAAAGAATGTTTTAAATGTGTCAAGGACGCAAGATTGGCTGTGTGTTAACAAAAAACGACACAGAGGTCTTATGTGTGGTGGTTGTTGTTCTTGTACTGATTTAGAGATACAATGGCAGAAGAATGAATTTGCAATTACTTTGCTTTTAGAGAATTTACGTTATCAGACATGTTTGGTCAGGTTTTTAAATGTTTATATTTTGGAAAATTTAGGCCTAGATCGCGTCTATCTAACTAGTAAACAATACGAAATGTGTTAGTTACATATGATTTAGAAACGTTTAATTACACTTTCATTGTGACAAAAGAAACTGATGAAACTAGTAGCTGTCTTTTTTAAACGGATTTTGCACTGTCAAGAAAACTTGAATAGAATATTTTGTGTTTATGTCATTCAAAATTTCAGGTTATGTCACGATTATCGGGACTTCAGCTTAAGAACAAGTTTTTTCAAGAACAAGCTCTGCTGGGACGCTAATATTCAGTTGTGAGACAATAACAGACACTACTGCAAGTGCACAAAACAAAGAAAATTTAAATTTGACACTGTTTCCTCTGAAATAAGTTCTTTTAATGGACGAAGAATATACCTGTGATCTCACTCGGCGGCCATCTTGGACATCTTGTAAACGGTATGCTGCAGCTGCTTACTATTCTTTCAGATACTAAGTGAGAAAATGCCTAGAAAAGTATCCTGAAATCGGAGAAACAAACGTGGGATCATATTTTGATGGCACTAACTGGCCATAGTACCTACTCCAGTATGGAAAATATCACTATAAAAGCCTGCAGAAAAATAAATGTAATTCCTATACATTATTTTCTTTTACACTTAAAAACAGGCTTGTTTGGATTGATATCTTTGTAGTATGTAATTTCAAAATGTGTAAGACGTAAGCTGTCAATATCGATGGAGTGGTGAAAATTTTGATTGCTCTCCCCCTCCCCACCCCACCCCCAATCCCACTGCAGATGCAGTCTGTGTTAAGGCCCGTCCACACGCAACGATCTGTCTGCGCAAATGTCTGTGCACATCACATCTGCGCAGACAGATCGTTGCGTGTGAACAGAAGATTTGCACCAACCTGAGGTGTGTGCAAACCTGGAAGTTGGAGTTGGAGGTTTGAGCGAAACCTCTCAAATCTGTCGGTTCAAACCACATCTGCGCAGACAAGTTGGAGCGTGTGGACAGGAGATCGTCGCAAATCTGGCGCGAAACAGCTGTTTGCTCAGTCTAGTGTTTGTATTTGTGTGCACAGGGCATTAAAATGGCTGATGCTCGTCAGTGTTCTCGAGAGTTTGTAAGTGAATTCATTGAAATATACAGAAACCGCCCATGTTTGTGGAAGATTAAAAGTAAAGAATATAGTGACCGAGACAAAAAGACAGCAGCATACAATGCTCTAATTGAAAAATTGCGGGCAGTTGGCGCCTCGGCAAACAGAGAAACGGTAATAAAAAAATAATTTCGTTGCGAACTGGCGAAATTATTTGCGGATGGATGTCGAAACTTATAATTATCTCTTAAAGCATGTAACCCCTCATATTATGAGAAAAATACTTGTATGAGAAGGGAAATTTCTCCTCATGAACGCCTGGCAGTAACATTAAGATTCCTAGCAACAGGAAGGAGCTACAATGATTTGGAATTTTCATCTGCAATATCGAAACAAGCATTGAGTGAAATAATACCCAACACATGTGAAGCTATTTACGCTTTCCTGAAAGATGAGTTCATGAAGGCAAGTCAAGTAAATTAGTCTGTCAGCGAACTGTTTACCGAAAAGAGTTATCCTAAGTTCAGAAATCTAGAAGATCTGGTGTAGGAGTAGATCAAGTATACCAGCCAACGTTATGGTATTTTGATCTACTTGGCTTTCTTAGTGATCAAGAAACGCCAAGACCAAGCAGGAGTACAATTGAAGATGAAATTGGAGTGCCAGTGTGCGAGGAAATGGAACACGAGGTTATGTAAAACAAAACAGGTTCGCCCTGCAACTCTCGCAGTAAATTTACATGACAAAACTGCTTTCGCTTTAGCAGCCACTGTCTGCACCATTTTGACCACTTTCTCTGTTTCCTGCGGTTGGTCTGAATGTTTTTTGCAACACAAGTTGCGAACACAGACCACAACAGAACTTCCTCCATTTCTATTTTTCAAAATAACTGAATTAAATTTTGACGTTTTCGGGGAGCGTAGTCGCTTGCCACTGATATTTCTTTTCTACACCGACAGATGGCGGGCGAGTAGTAGATTGGGGTTTGTGTCGTGTGAACACACCACATTTGCAGCGATCTTTTGCATGTACAGACATCTGCGCCGATGTCTGCGCAGACAGATCGTTGCGTGTGGACCGGGCTTTATCGCCCTAGAGTATCAATATTGGCTCTTAGACAAACAAAAAAATGTTGGACACAGCACTAGATATACTGCAATTTACAGAAGGCTTCACAATTTGGCCTCTTGCCCACTCTCACTACTAAAGGAGCAGCACCTGCAAAACTGTTGAAAACCATTTACTGCAGATGTCACACAGGATGCCATGAAGGTTGTTCCTGCACGAGAAACAGTATCTAGTGTACTATCATTTGCAAACAATGTGAAGGCCAACCCTGTACCAATGTTAATGCTATTGGACCCCCATCCTCCCACCATTTAAAGATACTTTGTTTTATTGTACTACTTTAATACAGTTTTATATTATCATATGTACCTCAATTTATTGTTAACTGAATAAAATTTCTTTATTACTAACAAAACAGTAATAAATCTAACATATTTCTTAATATTCTTGCATACAAATTTTTGTATCATATATACAATACCAACTTATTTCCTGCTGCTTCACTTGCATAGAATGTAGGGTATGCACAGATTTCTTTGTTTTTCTTTAATCAAAATTTTATCTTGTTCACAAATAGCAACATCTTCTAAACTTCAGTGCTAATTAAGGCCATAGAGGCATGGCTTTTTCCTCTGTTGTACTTTTGAACAAAAAGCAATTCTGATAGCTGGAGTTAGAGATCTTTCTTAGTGATGGCTTTTGAATTCTTGTGGTGAGTTTCAATAGAAACTTTCCTTCCTTAACACACATTTCTTTAGAAGTCAAATACCAATTTTCACAGATGTAACTTCAAAAATTTTTAATGTAACGAAATGTTTTCATAAAAAGTTTCACCCGCTGTTTCATCCCCTTGGAGACAGAATTTCGAAACAACACTCTAACACATTTTTTTATTTCTAACTAAGAAGCCAAATACAGACTTACATACATGTAGTTTCAAAAATGCTTTTGTGATGAAATATTTACAGTTTAATTTTCAAAAGTGCTGAAACACGTATTTTTTTATTTCTGACTGAGAAACCAAATACCAATTTTCGTAGTTCTAACCTCAAACTTGCCTTAACAGTGACATATTTTCAAAAAACTTTTCATCTCCTATTTCTCCCCTCTTAATTCCTCAGCACACGTGACAAGTTAGCTAACATTGACGTGGCACCCTACGAGTTTTGTGACCTCACTTTCTGCTAATTCACATTGAGCAGACATTTCGCCATGTGCATTTCTTTACTTCTAACTGAGAAGTGAAATACCAATTTTCATAGGTTCAACTTTAAAAATGTTTTAAAATAACAAAATACCTTGGTAAAAATTTTCGTGCATTACATCTCCCCCTTAGCGCCTGAATTTCCAAAAACACTAAAACATATAATTTTTAATTTCTAACGAAGTTGCCAAATACAAATTTTCATGCATTTAGTTAAAAAAATGCTTTTGTAATGAAATAGTTTCTTAAAATTTTTCATGATCTATGTCACGCTCCAAACCTCCCAACCCCCCCCCCCCCCCCCCCCCCCAGGGCTTGAATTTCCAAAAATGCTGAAGCACGTATTTCGTTATTTTACCCAAAAAAATACAAATTCTCATAGTTCCTGCTCAACAATTGCTTTGATAGTGACACTTTTCAAAAAAGCCTTTCATCCCCAATTTCACCACCTGAAGAGTGGAATTTTGAAAAGTCGCTTCTTAAATGATGCCTACAGTGTCATATTAACATACTATCCAGTTTCAAATTTCTGTCCATGGAGATCTGAGCTGAGTACTGATGAATCAGTCAGCCAGTTAGTTAGTCCAGACAGTTCTCATTATATATAGATATAATATGTTACTGATACTCGTCTAATTCCATAGTTCCCAAAACTATTATTTCAATAATATGTACATTATGGACTATGTACCGGTACCTAAAGCAAAAAAGTTAATATTAAAAAAATTCATTTAATGGAAAGTAGATTGTTGATGTTTAATCATGGGATGTACTTATAATTGAAGAATGGCTGTATTTATTAGGTTGATGCATACATTTGTAGTGCTTTTATTTTGCTTCTTGCATTCCGGTTTCTAAGGGTTTATTTATCGATTTCTATTTGTTATTTGTAGTTCTCTGTTGTTATTTGAGTTTACATACTGTCATTTTGTCATCTGGAGTCAATGAGTGGAGCTGTGGAAGCTAGAAAATGGTGTACAAAGTGGAGAAATTAGAACACTTCCGACATATTTTTCTGTTTGAGATCAGTAGAGATGGTGACAGCAATGGAGGCAGCCAGAAACATTTGCACTGCGTATGGGGGTAATGCTATTGGACAGAGAATGGCATGAAAATGGTTCTCTCATTTTGCTTTGACATTAGTGACTCTTCACATTCAGGAAGACCTTCAGGTTGTATTGAAGATCGTTTAAATGCGTTAACCCACAATTATCCATATTAGTGAGCTTGAGAACTGGCGAATGTGATGAGCTGTGATCATTCCACCATCGTGCAACATTTGCATGCAATGGGGAATGTTCTAAAATCAGACATATGGACACCGCATGCTCAAAAACAAAATCACAAAACTCAGCAGGTGCATCTCTGCTTGCTCATCATCAATTAGCTTCTGAACGACATACCAAGACAAAAAAACCGAACTGCCTTCAACTGACAGCAGATGCCTGTGACATTGCTGAATGATACATCTAAGATTGCTACATCCATCTGGTGGTAGAAATATGAACTCTATGCCTCGAGAGGACGGTAATGATGTGTGAAAGCTCTGGTCACTAGGTAGTGTCAAACATGATTCACACACATAATCACCATTGGCTGCGCTCCATCTGTCCAGACAGACCTATCACTTCTGGGACTGTGCACACAGACTCCACGCACGAGTTGCTACTACATAAAGACTTGTAGAGTATATATAGTTGCATTTGTTTAGCTTGCAGCTTAGAAGAAGTAATGTGAAAGTCTGCAGCTTGGAATATCATCATAATTTCACATGTTCCTTAGACACACTGACTTCACTGTATATATGCTTTGGTGTGATGTAATATTTGATATCAACACAGACGAAATGTTACATCATCCAGTGTCATGAACAAACAGAGTTAATCCCCTGCCATTAAGAACACGCCTGTCGCTGAGAATTCACCAATTAATTCATAATTTCCTCATAAACATTAAGTATTTTGCTCATGTTGTAAAATTTCAGAACGGTATTTAACACACTGAAATATACTGCAAAATAATCAATTATCCACATATCTGATGTGGTCTTACACTTACTACACTGAGTGTTGTACCAACACACTCCATCTCTCTACTTGTATTTTACAGTGTAGACTTACCAGATGTCTCTGTAGGATTTCTAAATGGCAGGAGGTGATACATATATATATATATATATATATATAAAATCAAGGCGTTGAACTTTCAGGTCAACTTAATGATGAAGTCGACAAATAACATCTAGAAATCAATGAAGTTTCCACGTAAATAAATGTTAACCCCCTTTCCAGGTGTAGTCTTATGCTTTTAAAACAAATATTGTTCTGACAACACTGAATTTTGTCATGTTGATGCATCTCTTTTTGCACCCAATACAGTGTCATGGTTCTGTGCTCCATGTATTGGACAGGCTCTTGATACTTGATATAAAAGTTTTCTAAGTATCATACAACATCAAAATGCAAAAGACTGTACTGGAGAAACCAACGTTTCTGCAACAGTTATAGTGGCCTTCTTCTGGGTCTACTGACATCAGTATTCACAGAAGAAGGCCACTGTAACTGTTTCTGAAATGTTGGTTTCTCCAGTATAGCTTTTTACATTATGATACAGTACAACACATAGAAAACTTTTATATCTACTGACTGTGGCCTCTGAAGTCTACAAAATTATAAAATCTCTTCATGGGTTGAGAAAGATAGAAAAGATGTGTTGTTGTTATTTTGTCTCCAAAAAAGTACTAGGTTGTTTTTCGAAACTGGGCAGCCAACTAGCAATATAGACCTTAGGTTGTGTGCTGTGATATCACTCATTGTTCCGTCCATTTGCTAGTAATGCTCTCAGTACTCACTCCATTCAGATTGTGTTAAAATGTATGTTGTTTAAGAAAAGTGAGAGGATGATTATAAAGGAAAAATAAAATGAAATCAGAACTCCTTTAATTTTCTCAATATTGCAGATCCAACATTTAAACTATTTTTAATAAAATTACTCATTCTTTTCATCTTTGTCATAGACTAAGTTTTATTGACGTATAAAATTGCTATCAGTTTTACTTTAAATTATTAAACAGAAACTCCTTTTAACTAATAGAAATGGATGGACCTTGATAACACCTTGGAAGTATGACTGATAAATCGCCTCCTATACCTAACACTCTAAATCACTAAACAATTAAAATGAGCAAACTACAATAACCTCTAAATATACAAAAAGCAATTTGGCAAATATTTTTTGACTCTTTGAGTCATTTCTGCATCAGAATCATATACCAAAAATCTTTTCCCCAATAATATTCAAATCTTAACTATTCTCTTTTTTTCAAAATTTCTGCTCTTCGAAAGCAAACCACTTTATCTGATCCAGTGCTCCTTAGCTAAGCCAACTAATCACTGTTATATCTCACTCTCACCCAATTGTAAAGCAGACTACTATGTAAGTGACAGAAGCGACCAACAGGACAGCAGCTTCAGATGAGCAAAAAACAACCGCAGGTGCAGTTACAAAAGGGTCCTAGGTGAGCAATGCCTGTCGTGCCACCTGTCCTGTGCTACAATTTGCGACGTTTGAATTCAAAAAAGCACTGGAGTGGTCGTGCCGGCTGCTGTGAAATACTTGTCATCTAATTTTAAGAAAACTATTCGTTGAAAAAATTTGATTCTTCCGCATCTTACAGCTTGATATCGTTAATTGTAGTAATTATTGTGCTGCACAAAACTAAGTAAATGACAGGAAAATTTTTTTAAGATTTTGCAGAGACAAAATCACATTATGTAGACTTTACATACAGCTCATTTTAGGCCACACATTCACTTCACTTACCTGTGACACATCTTCGGAAAAGACATAACTATTGTATTTACATATTAAGGTCTGAAGCGGATTTGCCAGCCCGGTTAAATATGGCGCCTGGAAAACAGCTGTTACAGTTTCTGGTTTAGTAAGCACAAGCACTTTCTCTTCAGTTAGATGAGACGCAAAGAACTTCGGTCTAACATTTCTACTTATCCTTCACTGTAAAAAAGCCACTCCGTCCATATTAGCCGATTTAAAAAAAAAAAAAAAAAGACAAAATGTGACAGCCCAAGCACCTTTCAAAACCGGTTGTCTTTACATGAGGGTGAAAATCAATTGTTGAATCGGAAAACTGGAAACTAGAAGCGGATTTTCAGAATCGGTTTTGAAGTGTTTACATGACGAACCAAAAGCTATATTGGGAAATCGACTTACGAAATACGGTTTTGGTAGCTCCATGCAAACGGGTAGCATTCATCTCACGCTAGGTGAGGAGAACCCTACGTCATAATGACGTAACGCTACATCATCGTGACATAAATAACCTAAATCGACTAAATGAGTACGTATATCGATCTTTGCAGTTGTACCTATAACGTGAAAGCTAAATGTAAACACATTGTGTGTTTCGTGAATGTAACGAATATCTGAATGAAGGAATCATAACCATAACGAAAGTTTAAAAAGTGTCTAGTCATGTTTTCAATCCGATTAATATTGAATAAATCATGTGGATAAAAACGTGGAATAGGAAGAAATTAAATTGTTTCGTAATTTCATAAAATCCTTTGAATTGTACATAATTCATGTGGGCAGAAACATTAAACTGAGAAATTGAAGTGGTTCTGAAGATAATTCCGATTGTTGCTAGAAACATTAAACCATCTAGTCAATTAATTTTGCCTTCGTGTTGTAAATCAACTAAGAAAGATAGTGAAATCTTTCAGACTATCTTCATGGATCTGCTCGAAAGTTCTCTCATCTCCGTTAGAGTCCATGTTCAGAACGACGTACACGCTAGCAACATCGGACATAGGAAAATGATAGCACATAAACAAATAACAATGACGATTCAAGACGCACACAACAGTCGATATATACAGAACGCACACAACAGTCGATAGGACAACTCGTGAAACTCATGATGACGCGTGCCTACGTCACTATGACGTAGGGCTCTCATCACCTAGCGTGAGATGAATGCTACCCCATGTAAACGGGGTGATTTTTCGTTGTGTATCAAATGCAGCCAACATATCGAAATTGTATTTAAAGTAGAGAGCAGAATTGTATCTCTTTTCATTCTCCAGATATAGGTTATAATATCCGTGGACGGTTCGCTCGCAGCCGACTCGAATAGTTTCATGCATGTCGGGAATAAGATATCGAAACGAGGTTTTTATGGAAATCACAATACGCATAAAGGACATATATCATCGTATGATTAACACTCGAAACGTATTGGTCAAACGTTTGAGCGGAGCGAAAAGAAGACTCCCTACAAACAACGCAATGAGTATTTGTCCGAATTTTCATAGCCAAAGAATGGGAAAAGGTCAAATGGGATACCAAAGCGTCCAGAAGTATAGTGCTACAAGGAAATATTTAATTGCTTGAAAGTGATTGGGGTAATAAAGGAAAACTTAATTACCGACTTGAGGAGAAAACTGAAATATTTCATAAACAACTGTTGCTAGTTATATAAATGAAGCTTCAAAAAGTTCATTTCTTCCAGGTCTAGATATCTTGCACATAGAATGATACATTGGTGTGCTATTTAACTGTCAGACAGGCTTCCTGCGAATTAAATACTAACTTTAGGAATTTCGAGATGCCGTTAGGAAGGTAAATGAGGTGTCAATAAGATATACTTTCTAAATAAAACTTGAAAAAGTTAAAGAAATCGGTCAAATAATTTGTAAAATGGTTTGTCTGAAAAGAAAATAGATCAAAGAAAAATTTGACCTTGAACAACGCTCGAAAACATGTACAGAAAATGAGGAGCATCAAATGGTTCTCTAATGTGTTTTATTTCTTAGTTTTAGACAAGTCGTTTCACAAAACGGTTAGCTTTATTTTCAAAAAGTTTATATGTTTTACTTATGCAGACCATTTAAATTAATTGAAACACTTGACCTTAACATTGACTGCTGATGAATTACGTTCCCAACAATCACATGTTAGTAATATTCCATCGTTGTTTGGTGTGTTTTATTCGGAATTGAATGTATGTGATATTCTGGGATACGCATGTACACACTTGAAGATCAAGTACTTTGATGAGACCTTAAAAATATACGTTGTGATGCAGTGTAAACATTATGGATAAAACTTGGTACACAGCGTTAGTGTCAAGGTTGTAACTGAGTCAGTTAGAAAGTTAGAGTCAGAATCTAACCCAGATCCCACCAACGATATCTTTTACAAGCTTACGACGCTACCATTACACTATGGATACTTGCGTGCAGCATTAGACATTCTCCTGTATTTATGGTGGTCAGTCTTTCTTCCACCCTCATCAACTGTTTAAAGTTCTTAGTCATGTAAGAAACATTTTTCTTGATGAGCACTTCTGTTCAGCCACGTATTTGCGAAGTATTTGTCTGGTAGTAGTTTAGTAGTTGATAATACAAATTATGATATTCTCCAGATAGATCCCACCCTCCATAAATTTCATGCACATTGCTCCTTTATCTCCCTATTTTCCCAAATAGAGTTAATTTTGCTGCCTTACTCTAGAGTTGCAGTATTCTACTGTTTAAGGGTGCTGTTTTACAGAAACAGCTGGTCGTCCTCTAGTAATCATCTTGTAGTGGGAGAACGTCACTTGCACGCATTATATGAGAGCATATTGCCCGATGCTGCCGCTTGTTTCTGAAGTGTAACATATCCATAAGTCACTCACTGTCGGTGGCTTCTGACATTTAGGCAGGACACGGCCTGAGGCTGACTTTCCCTGCTACTGCCATTCTGCTTACTGCAACTTACTTTGCTCAACAAAACACTTCTTAATGCGCAAAGATAATGTATCCTTTCACATTTTCAAGCTTTACACATGCATCTGTGGAAGTTAAAGTGTTTGCAGTCGGTCTGTTACACAAATGACAGAAAGTCGTGCTGTGGAAAATTGTGTCTCGGTAACTCGATACATTAAAAATACCGTCAACAAACTATTTTTGTGAATAAAATTTCTTAATGATGTAAGTTGCAGACAACATGTTTCTCTAAGACTCTTGTATGATACAGGTCAAGTTGATCTATGAAGTATTCCTAGATCACGCAAAGTAGGCGACTTCATTCTTTTCAAACACATAAAAAGCCAATGTGAATATATCCTTTTGTTAATGAGAATAAATTTTCAAAATGAATCAAATTAAGCATGAAAAAATACGTAATTCGTGCAGTGTTTCATTATTTAAGTTATGAATTATGTGGTTGTAGGCTTTCCAAAATATTGGTTATGATCAATGAAATTAAGAAATGACATTCTTAAATGAGTATTATGTATGCAGATATGAGGGACTATTTTCATCAGGGCAGACTGAAATGTTTGTTCCCCTATTCTCAAATAATTTTCGTAGTTCTTAATGTCCTCGAACTGTAGCTCACAAAACAAATTCTGGGGAACATTTCAAGCTTCCCTTCTACCTATGGTTTCACCTGCAGTGATTTCCAATTTTGTTTATTTTCAAGTGAAGTACTCAACACCTGTTATAAAGGTGATTTGCTGTTTAGCAACTATTCCCAAACAACTATGATGAAATATTGTACGATCATATAATAGCTCCAATGAAGGAATTTGGTCAAACACGTTTGACAAAATCTTTGAGAAAAATCACTATCAAAAATAAATCTTTTACAGCGTAATAAGGGCCTCTGGCTTCCTGCATTTGTGCTGTCAGTTTCACTACATTGCTGACATCACATAGACATCCGATCAGGCCTGTATTTATCATTGGTCATGGGCACTAAAGAAATGACATCACAAACCATCTACCTCAGCTTCAGGTAGGCAGTGGTGGTGAGAGTCTTGGCACAATAATGATGGATGCAGCAAGCAGATACATTGACAGCTGCAGATGCATATATTTGCATGGTGGCACAGTATTATTTGTTAGGAATACATAAGTGACAATAGTGATGCAATGTGATAATCAACTGCATCTTGATTATGTTACCATTTAAACATGGAAGTCAGAGAAATGAACATTATGTAGAGTTTTTGTTTTATAATATAAAAATGCATACAACAATAACAGTAGTCATTTGGAAACACACATTAGCTTCATCCAAAAAAGCAGATTGCAATATAACTGCTACAGGATAATGTCAGAAAATTTAATTTCCTACTTTCTCCAATTATGCTTTCTCAGTTACAATACAAAGTAGATAAAATGGATAATCGTAAGAAACTCAAACAGATAAATTAATAATGAGAGCTGCAGCAGGGAAACAAATAAGTCTGAGGTATTGTGAAGATCAGTGGATCCACAAATACACATGACTCCTTAATGGAAAATGAAAGAACTTTTGGCATAGGAATGTATGGCATTGAAATTTTGACAGTGAAGTAGAAGCAATAAGTCAGGTACACAATTAATTACACCCATTTTACAAAATAGTCAAATTTATGATCCCAGAGCAGCAATATTGGCAACCAACATACAAGTTCCAAAAATAGTTCAGGTTAAAGAAGTGCGAGAAATAACGAAAGCTTTACAATTGAAAAACGAGACTGCTGCACTTCAATGGATACCAAATCACTGTGGATCAGATGGTAAAGAAAAACGGTGCAAAAATTAAACCGTATGGAGAAAATAACATGTTGTATTTTGTTGTGAAACCACTATTGACAACATATTTCAAGAAGAATTAAAATGATCCAATAAAATTTCACATGGGGAAAAGAAATGAAAAAACCACATGGAGTATTGGGGGAGGGTGTTGTGACTTAGGACACTTTTCAGGCTTTCCCTGCCCTGTAATAGAAGTTTAATTAATTTTCTTATCTCATTTTTAAATGATAGCATTCAATTTATGTGTGCTGCAGTCTTTTTCTGTCATCAGGAACGTCATTCTGGGAAAGTATGGTTTCCCAAAATGTGGAAAACTGTTCCAAGGCACAACATAAGCATATGTGTATTGTTAGAGTAATGTATCTAAATGTAACTAAAGAAGATAAAATCGTATTTTTTCTTTTGTTTTGACGATGACTTTTTTTATTTTGTAAAATTATGAATGGAAACACACACAACACTGCTGTAGTATTCTACAATATTTATAACTTGTATGACAAACCGGTTTTCAGCTATTATGCTATCATCAGGTACAACGATAAGTATGTGGTGTAGTGAAAATTTTTTGGATCGAAGATTTTAAACTAGTGCATCTCCAGAGTATCTCCAATTGGAGAGATGAAAAACATTAATTTTAGGATTAGGAATAAAACAAGAGAGAATATCTCAGTGTAAGTGCAATGTAAAATTATTTAACCAACTCATAGACATTGTCTATAGTTCATTAACTAATGAACCATAGAGAAATTGCAACAGTTGTTCAAAGAAGAAAATAATTGAGGAAGAAACTTTGGTGACATATTCTGAAGATGTAGCTGAACAAAATAATTTTATCTCTAATAGATACTAATCTACAAACAGATAAGGTATAATAGTGATATTAAACAGGTGAGTGAAGCAGCTCTGATTATACAAAGTAAAATTATTTAATACAACAGGAGAAATTATAGTTACTGAAATAAACGGAAATGGGACATGTGAGTAGGAGGGGTAATTTAAAACACGATCTGCATTAGATTATGAGGTGTATCTGGAGTCAGAAGTGGCATGTAAGGAAACTGTGTCTGATCATTCAGTACTAAGCTTGGGATGATGGACATATGATTATTAATTTTCATTCTTTCAAGGTAGTGCATCTTCCTTTCTTTATCAGTGTGGTGTAATACTTCATGTTTCACCTTGTAACTATGACCTATGAAACAAATAACATCATATATATATATATATATATATATATATATATATATATATATATATATATGTATGTCAAAATAATGCATTGCACAGCCTACAGACATGCAAACCAGTTTACGTCCAGGGAGCCAAACAACTCTTAAACTGTCAAAATAATAATCCATCTGAAAGACTCTGCAAACATGCTTGCTAATCATCAACTGTCGAAATCATGCACCAGTCTTTATTTAAACAATTAGAGGCAGCAGCACCATCCAGTGCGCTCGTCACGAGGTCCATACTCCAACTTACCTAGTGCACTGTACAAGATGGCGGCCATGACGTCAGTTGATGACGCAAATACAGTTATCCATGATTGTGGCAAACAGTGTGTTCACTAGTACTCAGTACCACCAGCAGAGGGCGCTGTTGTCCATTTTGCGACGTATCCCAAGATGGTGGGGATAGATGGTGGGAAAAAGAATCTGGACACAAGTTTTTATTTTGCAGGCAGTGTCTCCACCACAAGGTCTAGACTCTAACTGACCTAGTACACAATACAGCCACCAGAGGGTGCTGTCATCCCTCCTGTCATGTAATCCAAGATGGCAGGGGGAAATGGGGGTAAAACGACTCTGGACACAAGTCTTTATTTTGCTGGCACCCTCTACACCACGAGATCTAGATTCCAACTGACCTAGTACACAATACTGTCACCAGATGGTGCTGTAATCCCTCATGTGATGTAATCCAAGATGGTATAGAGGGGAAAATGGCGCGAAAACGACTCGCCTTGCTCTGGGCTGCTGGATAGAATAACGAAGGAGTGAACTTTATCTATTTTGAAAGAAATTATTTAGAGATGGAGTATGTTTATCACACTGACACAAAACACTCGTACTGTTGTGCTTCAGGTCACAATACACAGTCTGCAGACACGCAAACAACTCCTAATTTACCGAAATAATTTCAGTACACACTTGCAGACTCCTCCTAAATAATGCAACACAGTGATGTGTAGACACGTAAGTACTCGAAAACTGTCCAGATAGCGCATATCATAGCCTAAAGATCTGCTCGCAAAATAATGCAATCAACGTGCGCAAGCACCCTCTGTCAACCCCAGTCCCCCTGCAAAGTGATGCAGCCATCAGCTGTCAAACCACACACAGACGCTCATTCAAGACCGTGTGCACCATCACACCTGTGAACCGCCGCCACCGAACGCAGGTGAAAGTTGATTCTATACAGTCTCCGTTATACAGACATCACAGAATTCCAAGGAGCGCTCACCCCAGTCTCATATGCGAGACATCTCCAGACACCACTTGTCTTTACCATTGATGTCATAATAGCACTGGGCCCATGACTCCTAGCGCTACACGAGACATGCATTTAACCATACTCAGCTACCCAGCGTGACTGACGCAACACCGCAAAGTGCACATGCATAGTTACAAACGGATCTAACAACGTTCCCAATGTTATTCTTAAGTCATATGGCTTTGTAAAAAAAAAAAAAAAAAAAAAAAAAAAGAAAAGAAAATGATAGCCATGTCGACCTCTCAGGAATTGTATAGTGTCCCAGAAATAGTTAACACTCGCTTTCTAGATGTCTCAGCTTGTATGCACGGAAATTCTCGCCTAACAGAACCTGTTTATGAAAATAAATTCGAATGCACTCTTCCCAGCACTCCTAACGTGATACCACTCCTGCTCTCAACATACACAAACGTTCCCTCCGCTATGTAGAGGCTCCCTTATCTCAGCCCAAGCGATGTGAATGAGTCGAGCGTTCTGATTGGCTCTTATCGAATTTACCCGCCAAATTACTGAAGGCACTGGTATCGAAGCACCATCCACCTCTTCTTTCTGAGGCTTTCAGAGGTGAAAATTATTTTGCACAGATCGCTAAATTGCTTTTACAGTTAAACCCACAAAGTTGTCTACAGATTATCAAATACATACCAGACTCACAAGAATATTGGAAGCCAGGAAGATATTTACCAGTGTAACTACAATTAGACAAACTGTAGATCTGGGATGTCTTGCATGTTGTCTGTTTATAAGAGATCTCCATCCACTTGTATTCTTACGGCTTTATGGACAGTACTGCAGGATTCATGGTGTCACTTCCCTCCAACACTACTTCAGACATTAGATGATTCCATGCCACGTCGTGTTGCAGCACTTTTGTGTGCTCACGGGGCACCTACATGTATTAAGCAGGTTACCAGTTTCTTTGGCTCTTCAAAAAATGAAATGATGGTATGGCAATGTTGGCCGGGAAGTCCCATTCGGGGTGGTTCGGCACCCGTGTTGCAAGTCCTTTTTAGTTGACGCCACTTCGGTGACTTGCATGTCAATGATGATGAAAATGACGATGAAGGACACACAACGCCCAATCCTCTGTCGGGAATCAAACCCGGGCCCCCTGTGTGGAAGGCGGTGACGCTACCACTATGTTACGGAGGTGGACATATGGCTCTTCAGTGTACATAAGACGAGATGCTAGAGTAAACTTGTTTCGCATGTAGACATGTTAAAGGTCTTGAAAAGTAGATTGCCTCAGGACTTGCGAGAGATATTTATCACTATACCTGAGACAGACCTTGAGTAATTTCTCTGAGTATAGAATTCTGCAGATCTAATACACGAAATTCACGGAGCTCAAGGAGATAATTCGATTGCAAGATTAAATGTTCAAAGCAATGGAAAACATCAAATCGGTAACAACAATAACCATGGTTGGCACACATATGTGTTGCCACCAGATAACAAAAAAATGGTTCAAATGGCTCTGAGCACTATGGGACTCAACTGCTTAGATCATAAGTCCCATAGAACTTAGAACTACGTAAACCTAACTAACCTAAGGACATCACACACATCCATGCCCGAGGCAGGATTCGAACCTGCGACCGTAGCGGTCACGCGGATCCGGACTGAAGCGCCTAGAACCGCACGGCCACTCCGGCCGGCCACCAGATAACAGGCTGAGAAATTTCGGTTATCGGGGAAACAATGCTTATGAAAAGAGAGGTGGCCGTGGGCACATACCAAGCTACAGGAATGATTGGCAAGGCGCTAAAGCTCCTAGGAGACCAAATAATGTAAACTGTAATGAGTACAGACCAGTAACTGTTGATCCTGGGCAAGGTACAGAAACTAGGCAAGGGGAACAGGATCTGGGCAATAAGCAAGACACAAATTGGCATAACATAGGGCGCGTGGTCCATATAGTCGCGGTAGTTGACAATAACGGTGCTACCTCGATGGCACCACTGGAAAACTACAACTGGTCACGTTAAGCTCCCTTATCATGACCGAAAGGGAAAGTTGGGCGATTGAATTCACAAAACAAGGAATTTTTACGTTATGATAAAGACCAAGATGTTTGAGATGAGTTATACGCAGGCAAGGTACTGAATGGCGAAAATACTGACGATATAGTACAGGCGATAATAAATGCCAAAGGAGGAAATATTTTAGTACCTATTGTACTCTACACTAGAGCTTCGACCAATATTGTGTCAAAGAGTTTATTTTACGAGATCAAAAAGAGTGTGCATGTACCAACATTACCTATTCAAAATTATAAAATACTGACCGCCATGGGAGGCAGGTCAAGAGGAATAAAAGTACAATGTGCATACCCCTCACCCTCAACTAGATACAGTCGAATGTACATTTTTTGTGGTGGAGAAGTTAATAGTTAACTGTATTCTTGGAATGGATTTCTTAGAAATAAGAAAAGAAAGATTGAGACGAAAAGGATAAGAGTATAGATAATACTTACATACTTAAAGAACTAACTATACTTACTGAATAAAATGTGTGATTAATTACAAAAGAACATGAAATATAAGCTATGCTGTGTTACAAGCTCATTAAATCCATATTAATATAATTATTAAAAAAAAATTATAGACAACAAATGTAGCGAGAAGAAGTGTCATGGCAAGATGCAACTAGGACAGAGAAAGGGAATCAATGGCCACCATGAGCTTGACAAAATGTGTAATACCACAAAAGACACATGATTTAATATTCATTAAGCAGTAAGTGTAGTCATGAAGAACATTATGTGTTGGGTAATAGAAGCTACAATATATGAACTCCCAAATATAAGTTTTAATGGAATAAGTATAATGTTAGCTCTGGCAGACTCTGTGAGACACAAGACTAATATTTAGCGAGTACAATAAGTAACAAGTTATAAGCTACTCTCCTAAAAATGTTTGAAGTATGTATGTTACGCTGGTTAACCTGCACATAGCTAAGCATTTGGTCATTTTAAGTAGGGATTAAGGATTTAAGGGGATCATGCGAGTGCATGTCCAAATAATTTAAGAAAAAATAAAGTATGATGGTAGGTACCAGGAGGGCCTCACTAACAAGAAATATGGTTATGTGTGAATGTACAAGTGTGTGTGAAAAGGAATGCAAAGTCGAATAGTGAAGTACATGTGAATACTCATTACCATGTATACTATAGTAACAATAATCATACTGAGAGCATGATAAATGAATGATATAATGAATCATACACACACTGGGCTATGGAAGAACTGAGTCACAAATCACTTGGTAATATTCGTTTCACAAGTCAGAGCAAAAAATAAACTCTAACAACCAACACTGCCTCCCCTTACTCAGATGCAATCATTTGCATGTTCATATACTGCACTATAGTACAATAATCACCTATGAACTTCAAAGGGATTGCATGAAATACATTTTTCCACTGCAATGTCTGTTACATTATGTGAGTTTGAAAGTCACATACTCTCAGATTATAAAAATGCCAACATAGTAGTATAATCAAACATACATTCCATAAGAAAATGAATTAGAGATTTGCTTTAAGACAATTTACCAAATAAGTAATGGCATAATTCTGTAAATACCTATATAATAAGAATCATTAATGTAAAACTGACTCAAGGTGAAAATTTTATTGTATCAGCGTAAACAAATAAAAATAAATATTTGTGCATAAACAACAGTAACAGTAAAATTGAGACAATGCAAATAGTATCACTGTGCAAATAGAAACAACAAAGCTTTGACAATGTAGAAGGAAGCGACAATGTCGATTCCTCATGGACCTTGTTCAAGTAAATACGTACATAACACCATAGAGTAATTCGATACTATGTTACACTGTATTATTTTTCCTTTGTCCTTTTACAAAATATTTTTTCTTAATAGAAGAATCACACATTCTACTGACATGTGCACTCTGACACATGCAAATGTATTGCATCTTCTATGCATGTACTGTAGAAGTTCTCCCTTAGATACTCTTGAATGTGTTTTCAGATGTAGATGTGACAGAATTCGGATGAAAATCGTGATAAGCATTGAAGAAGTGATCAAGCAAGATGTGCTCATTTGCCTGCAATAGGCAAGAACCTCGAATTACCCTAAATAAACTCCTTCTATCCTTAAAATAATGTAATATAAAGAAGACAGGCACACAGAAAACCCTATTCTTTTTTAAAAATGTTGGTTTCAAAATGTTTGTGGTACAAAGCATACAGTTTATAGTAGTATGTATTTTAGAATAAACATGTGTCATAAATTGTACTTTAATGGATTAGTATGTGAAAATGGTGTAAAAGTGCTCAGACAATGTGGAACAATCACGCTTCACAAATTTGTAAAAATGGAGTACTGGCGTAAGGTCAATTCGGTTTAGAGTAGAGCTCTTCAACAGAAAATGCTATACATGCTTTCATTGATCAAATATGAAATGCTATGAATATCCAAATTTACCCATTTTAAGTTGTGTGATCTCTCAAAGGCATTGATTGTGTGAATGATGAAATTCTTCTAGATAAGTTTAAATATTATGGTATGACTGCGACAGTGCACAAATTGTCAATTTATATTTAACTGCAAGAATGCAGAAGGTTGATGTTAACAGTACAGATAGTTTGGAAAATTCAACAGAGTTCTTTACTGGGGATGTATCCAGAATGGTGTCCCACAGGGTTCATTCTTGGATCGCTTATTGTACTTAATATGGCATATTAATGATTTGACACGCTATATCCATGAAGGTGAAAAGCTAGTTCTTTTTGCCGATGATACAAACATAGTAATCGCACCCAACAAACATGAATTTGCTGTGGATATTGTAAATAATGTCTTTCAGAAAGTTATTAAATGGTTTTCTGCAAATGGATCCTCACCAAAGTTTGAGAAAACATAGGTTACACAGTTCTGTACAGCAAATGGCATAACACCTTTAATAAATATAGGCTTTGAACTGAAGTCTGTTGCTGAGGAAGAATATTCAAAATTTCTGGTGTGTACATTGATGACAAATTGAATCAGAGGAAATACATTGATAATGTGGTGAAGTGTTTGAGTCAAGCTACTTATATTATAAGGGTTACTGCCGATTTTGGTGCCAAACATATCAGTTTATTAGCCTACTATGCCTATTTTCATTCACTGTATTCATATGGCATCTTTTTTGGGGCAACTCACCATTAAGGGAAAAGTATTCATTGCACAGAAGCATATAATCAGAATAATAGCTGGAGCCCAGCCAAGGCCACCTTGCATACATATTTAAGGAACTAGGGATATTCACAGTACCTTAACAAGAAATACATTGCTTTATGAATCTTGTTATTAATAACCGATCCCAATTCAAAAATAACATTAAAGTCCATAACTACAACACTAGAAGGAAGGAAGATTTTCACTAATCTGTGTTAAATCTGACTATGGCACAGAAAGTTCTGAATTATGCTGCCACAAAAGTCTTTGGTTATTTAGCAAATAGCATTAAAAGTTTGACAGATAGCCAACCAGTACTTAAAAACAAATCAAAAGAATTTCTGAATGACAACTACTTTTACTCGATATACGAACTTTTAGATTTTAAGTAGTGACTGTAAAAAGAAAAAAATAATTATATTGTGCAAAGAAACCTTCTGTTACGAAATGTCGTATTCATGACCTATGGAACAAACATTAATGTAATGTATGGCTTCAGAGGAAACAGGGACAATAAACTGAAATTATGACATGATGCATGAGTTGAATTTACAGATTTCGTACTAAAAATATGTTAAGTGGATCAAATGAGAGTGCATAGACTTCAGCGATATGACCCACAAGGCGTGTATGATGAAGTGTGTCTGGACAGCATTGAGTCTACAACCGTTAGGAAGGGACGAACTCTTACTTCAGAAAAATGCTGATAATCGTGTGGGGATCTTACCGTAAGAAAGTTTTGGCTGTGTGAACCAATTATGTGGTCTTTTTTGATCATTCAGTTGCTGATGTCCCTTTATATCTCTTGGAAGAAATGGTTATTGGACACCAGCCTATTACAGATACACAGTTGGGTAGACTAGCAAGGCAAGGTACGAGCTTATTCCTGTTAGCTGACACTCTGACACCACTGTAGTTCGGGTGCTTGGACCCAAACATTATGGCTTAACAGAGAGGAAAGTCAAACAGTAAAGCTCAGCTGCCCACTAACTCGCCAGTCGGTGTGGCCGAGCGGTTCTAGGCGCTTCAGTCTGGAACCGCATGACTGCTACAGTTGCAGGTTCGAATCCTGCCTCAGGCATGGATGTTTGTGATGTCCTAAGATCAGTTAGGTTTAAGTAGTTCTAAGTTATAGGGACTGATGACCTCAGATATTAAGTCTCATAGTGCTCAGAGCCATTTGAACCATTTGAACCCACTAACTCTGTATTTCCAATGCAGACGAAAAGTGATAAAAACTTCGTAAATGAAAGATAAAAAGTAAATTACGTATAATAAAGACTAAGAAGGAAAAAGGAGGATAGTTTATATACTTACTAGTTTGTAAATATGATAGCGAACACAAGATAGCCACTTGTAACTACAAGTTGTAGAAATTGTAATTTGTAAAGTAATAAAGATTTAAACTTTAGTTATCAATAAGGGCTAACCCTTGTCTAGAAAAAAATATGTAAAACTATAAACTCTAATGACGAACCTCATCCACTGGTCCACTGGTCTAGCAATAAAGGATTCAATTCCCAGTCAACATTATGTGCACTACAAAATTTCATATTGTGAGACTGGATAATCATGACATGACTTTCACATACGAAATGTCATTATATCTACATCGTAAACTGTCATCAAAGTAACTTTATTGATCGATGCCTTTATCCAGTAAGGGAAACTATGATATAACGAATGAAGAAAGAGTCGCATTTTTTTTGTTTTGATGATCTATTTTTATTATTTTACTACAGATGGTAAATTGTACAGAGTAATAACAACTAAGGGCATAACATCTGTGATATAGCAAATGCAAGTTGACAGATTACGTTCATTTTTCAATTAGCTGCTTCTGTCTGTGGTGAGAGATTGGGTCAGTTGGTTGTATCAAACAGACTTAAGTTCCCTGTAATAAAAGTGCTTATGTGGAAAATGCAACTGACAGTGTTGTTAAAAACAGAAGTTTTTTGAATTATTCCTATGTGAAAATGTGAAGGAAGAATTATTGGTGTGCAAAAGTTGCAGCATGATGGAAGACAAAATAATGTCCAATCGCTCAATCCAGGCTACATGAAAACAATACAAGAAGTGTTGAATGGACAATAATTAACTCATAGGAACTGAAACATTACTAAATGCAGAGCTAAAAGCCGATCTTCGCTATTTTCAAATCTATTGGCACTAATATTTATCCGGGAATGGCAATATATGTAAATGTTAGCATTGTGTGTACGAAAAGTCATTGTAAAGTTCATTTATTTAATGTTCCTGTGTGTGATGCCTTAAAACAATATAATCACACATTATTATATTATTCATTGGACTACTAACAAATATTCTATTGAAATCTAAAAGTGTCACAAGTGAAGAAATCTTGTCAATATTGTATTTAATACTCTCTGTGTTACATTATTACTCTAGTAGATACTAATAATCAATAAGTGAAATCAGATTAAGAAGAAGTTTGGTCTTAAATCGCTTAGAAGATAAAGACATTTTAAAATGCGAGTATCGGCAGATGACAACCACTTTTCCAAGTACAAGATGGTGAACAACTGCCAAAGTATGGTCAACCTTCTACATGTTATGTAACTAGTTTTGAAATTATATAGAATTTTGCTAACTACGGGACTCTGTAATATAAAATTGAACAATGTTCTTAAAATTGCTTTAATAAAGAAGAAGCAGTCAAATGAAACTGAGAGAGATGGAAAAATTAAGAAAACTGTTTATTATTTCAAACATAATCGTCATATCTGTTAATACATTTATTCCACTGTGAGACAAGACATACCTACATGGATAAATGTTTGTGGTTGCATGTGAACTATGATTGAATCCAGACATGCCCCTCTTCATAGGACAAAAGTTTTTGGGTGCTGTCATGGAATTTGATTCGCTTCAACATATTAACTAGCCATTGCAAGTATTAAATACATGGTGAATGGTTATTAATGTATCTATGATCTGTAACTAAAGTCTGTATGTGATTAAATGTTGTAGAAAAGCGAGCTTTCGACCACATTTGACAGAATGAGCAAGTTGTCACAAAGCGTCTTCTTACACTGACAGCAGCAGATATCAGATGTCCGAGCCAGAGTTATCATCACATCGAGTTGGCCGCTATTCAGCAAGACGAAGGCCCCTGAAGAGCTTAAATTTAATTGTTAAAAGCAACAAAACGGTGAAGTAATTGTCTCAATTGATTTCCCTATGTTTTTAGGATTTAGAAGTTCATTTCTGATTTGAGTCTTTCTAGAGAAGCCTACACTAGAGCTAGTAGGTGCAAGCTCTAATTAATTATTATGTCTAACAGTAACTAGGAGAAACGATAGATCGTGGATCTAGGTAGGATTGTGACTAATAAATTGTACGGGAATATCATAAAAAGGGTTTTTTAAATTATTGAGTTGATATTTGGTTGGTGTTGTCGATCAGAACTTAGTGTGACGGAGTTGTCAGATGTGTTTAGCAGTGTATCTGTGTCAATTTATATTGTTCCTCAGGAGAAAGTATGGTATGTTAAACTTATTGATTTGAGTTTATTTTGGGTTATAGTGCTGGAGAGGCTTTTTGCTATATATGTGGAGGAATTGGTTAATTTACTCTACAATAATGTGGATAAAGTTTATTAGTATTCATGTGGTGTTGGAAGAAACAGGCTAGTGTGCTGTTGAAAATTGATGCTCTAATTTCTATGAATCTGTGGTCTGTATTTGGATAAGTTGATGTTTGGAGGTGTTAGTCAGTCATTGGACTAGACTTAGAGTGTGAGTGGTATTCCTGGTGCGCACAAGACCCTAGAAGTTGTTATGGATGATGTTGGCGAATGCTACATTCACACACACTCTAATGTAATTGAACAGATGTGGTATTGTATGGTTTTGGGGCACCAAGTCTAAGGTAGCTGAGTATTGAGCAGTTTATGTTGATGTATATATTTGAGTACACTGCAGGGATTTTGGCCTAATATTTGTGATTTTGTGTACCATTGTGTTTAAATCTCAATTGGTGTTTTATAAAGTCAGGAACCAGAATTGGCACGACTTATGTAATAGAGGACACAGTCATTGTAGCCCATAAAATTTGTGACACTAATATCTGAAAATAAACTTTGTACCCTAGAAGAACCAATTAATATTATTCAATGATATTCAATTCCTTTGCTTGGTAGGGTGAGGATGGCAAATTTAATGTAGTGATTATTAGAGGGAATGTGATTTCCAACACCTGAAGTGGATGAGCCTTGATTGTTGCATTAAAGTTATTATAAAAGTGGTGGTGGCAGATAGGATTTTTGTTTGTGTTTTTGATTTGTCTTATCTATACCGATTTGTGTGGGTTGTAGAGTTTTTTAAATGTCACTCGTTCAGAGTTGTTGTGAGATATTAATTTGATTCACATAAAGAAAAGTTAAACTGAATTCTGAGATCTGAATCTAATTCTACAGTGGAAATGATTGAATCCCCACTGACAGATACGAAAGTGTCGTAAATAATAAAGAACTTCATTGATGCGAAGTAGTTACAAGCCAGTCTTGCAATGGTATTTTGAATAACTAACTTTTAGTTTAATAGCTGCCACATCACACTCTGGAGCTATTTCCTGCATATGATCTATAATTTATATATTGCTTGGTCTCACAAATTACAAAGTTTATTTGACTCACTTGTTTGGTTACATATATTAAGTTTATTTATTTATTCCTTCATGGGATATGTAATTGGTTTTTGCACACACGCACACACACACACACACACACACACACACACACACACACACACACATGTACGCACACACCCACACACACACACCCACCTGTACACTGCTGCAGAAAATCAGACATAGGTTGCTGTTCTTGTAGTTCTAGAAGGTACAAAAGTGTACCTCTCCACCATTGTTTTCTCTTGTTTCGGAAATAAAATAAAAACACACTGAAATCGAATGGAGTACAGCAGCAATTACTGCATTGTAAGTTCACAATACTGCCGCCACGGAGCAGTGGTGGCAAGAAAGTGGCGCAACAATATACAACCAAGGTGAACTTTTTGTGGTGTGACAAAAGTTGTCTCTCTCAAGTTGCGCCACTATGAAATGGGAGTTCACATGTGCAACTGAAATGCAACTGTACTATGCCACTAGCTCTGGCAGCACTTTGGTTGCGTGTGTGAACCTGGCTTTACAGGTCATAAGAGAATTAATAGCATCACAGAGATAGCTGTTGGTCTATTTCAGGTTTGCAATGAAATTATAACTTATTTTTCAAGTTCTGAATTATCATAATATGAAACAGTTTATTATCCAATCAAAGGTATACGAAATTGAGGGTTACCATAAGAACAAGTGAAACATTGGTTGCAGTAAATATTTATTACGTGTTTTTAGGTGATTTTGTTTTGTAGTAGTGAGTGAAAGATCTTCGTGCAGTACATTATACCAATCGTTAGCGTGAAAAAAGTAAATAACCACTGATAACTATAGTTATTTCGGGCTCTAAAGTTATTTGATGTCAATAAGAGGTTTTAATCATTTAGGTAAATAATAACGCCATAATCGGCGCGAGTTATGAATTATAACGCACTCGATTTTACTGAGAATAGTTGAACTGTTTTTGTCAATAGCAACCCACGTTACAGCTCATTGAACGAGCGTATTTAGGTTTCATATAATATGGAGTGTGCAAAAGATTTAATCCAACTTTAGTTATTGTAACGATAAGTACCGATACTAAGGTGTGTTGACCTCTCACGACTTTAATGCACTCCAACACTATTGACGAGGATAGTATTGACAGAGTGTGTACGATGTAATAGGGACATGTAACCTGCGTACTTCTGTTCTAGTTCGATGCATAGTTTGTGCGCAGTTCCTATTACATTAACTCACTTAAACATTGTGGACTAAAATTTGACGATTTGTATTAGTACTAGGGCGAGGTGTGTCTAGTTTTGAAAGAAGGACTACTGTCAGAATACAGATTAGAGTCACGTCTCGACACTCCATTCTGCATAAATCAATGGGCATAGCGCAGTACAGTTTCTATAGAGGATGTGTAAGGGCTTCCCCCTGAAACTTCTGCAACGCAGCCGAAAAAACAGCGACAGCAGAGGTGGTTGGGCATTATCCTGCAACAGACCAAAATGGTACTGAAACAGAGGATGACAGACTAAAGGCCGAAATACTAAATGTCTTTTTCCAAAGCTGTTTCACAGAGGAAGACTGCACTGTAGTTCCTTCTCTAGATTGTCGTACAGATGACAAAATGGTAGACATCGAAATAGACGACAGAGGGATAGAGAAACAATTAAAATCGCTCAAAAGAGGAAAGGCCGCTGGACCTGATGGGATACCAGTTCGATTTTACACAGAGTACGCGAAAGAACTTGCCCCCCTTCTTCCAGCGGTGTACCGTAGGTCTCTAGAAGAGCGTAGCGTTCCAAAGGATTGGAAAAGGGCACAGGTCATCCCCGTTTTCAAGAAGGGACGTCGAACGGATGTGCAGAACTATAGACCTATATCTGTAACGTCGATCAGTTGTAGAATTTTGGAACACGTATTATGTTCGATAATAATGACTTTTCTGGAGACTAGAAATCTACTCTGTAGGAATCAGCATGGGTTTCGAAAAAGACGGTCGTGTGAAACCTAGCTTGCGCTATTCGTCCATGAGACTCAGAGGGCCATAGACACGGGTTCCCAGGTAGATGCCGTGTTTCTTGACTTCCGCAAGGCGTTCGATACAGTTCCCCACAGTCGTTTAATGAACAAAGTAAGAGCATATGGACTATCAGACCAATTGTGTGATTGGATTGAAGAGTTCCTAGATAACAGGACGCAGCATGTCATTCTCAATGGAGAGAACTCATCCGAAGTAAGAGTGATTTCAGGCGTGCCGCAGGGGAGTGTCATAGGACCGTTGCTATTCACAATATATATAAATGACCTGGTCGATGACGTCGGAAGTTCACTGCGGCTTTTTGCAGATGATGCTGTGGTGTATGGAGAGGTAGCAACAATGGAAAATTGTACTGAAATGCAGGAGGATCTGCAGCGAATTGACGCATGGTGCAGGGAATGGCAATTGAATCTCAATGTAGACAAGTGTAATGTGCTGCGAATACATAGAAAGATAGATCCCTTATCATTTAGCTACAAAATAGCAGGTCAGCAACTGGAAGCAGTTAATTCCATAAATTATCAGGGAGTACGCATTAGGAGTGATTTAAAATGGAATGATCATTTATTTTATTTATTTATTATCATCCCAATGATCACATTTGTGCTACAGGATTTGTCAGGGTACATTTTAACAACTATATAATATCTTTACAAAATTTGTATCTGTGCTGAATTCATATTAATCTATCTTATGTTTAATACAATATACAACTAGTAAGTGTTTTTATAACATAATTTATTATGCACTGATGTAATTTCATTTGTCACATTAACTTAAACATATATTTTATACAGTTGCGCAGAGATATTGACTTATGTTGTAATAGCATTTGTCAAGCATGTAGTTCTTTATAGCAGTTTTAAATTTATCCTCATTTTCCAGCTCTTTGATGTGTTTTGGTAGTGCATTAAAAAGTTTGATGCCTTGATTACATACATGTTTCTGGCTTCTGGTCCTTGTTACAGCTTGTATGTGGAGATCTTTAAATTGCCGTGTATTGTAATTATGGAAGTCTGTATTGGTTTTCATTTTGTCCTGATTTATTTTGATCACCAACAGACATTTCAGAATGTATAATGATGGAATTGTTAAAATTTTCAATGCTTTAAAAAGGGGCCTACAATGTGTTTTTGTAATTTGAAAATCTCATTTAGACAACAATTTGTTTTTCCCAAGGATACTAACCCCAAAGGATGCAATGGACTGAAAATAGCCAAAATATACTAATCTGGTACAGTCATTGCTACAAACTCTTGAAATTATTTCAAGCACAAAACATGCTGAATTTAGTTTTAGTGCTAAGCTCACCACATGGTCCTTCCAATTAATCTTCTCATCAATGTGAATACCCAGGAATTTTGCACACTGTACTCTTTCAAGTTGTTTGCCCTCCATGGTGGGATTTAGGTCGTCCTGTTCACTTATTTTTCCATATTGCACATAATTACTTTTTTTTGCATTCAGTGTTAGCTTGTTAGCACTAAACCGTTTTTGTATATCTTGTAGGACATGGTCCACAGTACTGTGCAATGACTGCTTCATATCACTAACTATTAAACTAGTATCATCAGCAAATAACATGATTATAGCTTTTCCCTCTGACACCTAAATATCATTAATGTAAATGAGGAACAGCAAGGGGCCTAATACACTTCCTTGGGGTACTCCTACTGTGACCTCCCTTGGATCCAATCTTAGTTTAAGTTGATCGTCGGTAAAGCAGATGCCAAACTGAGATTCATTGGAAGAATCCTAAGGAAATGCAATCCGAAAACAAAGGAAGTAGGTTACAGTACGCTTGTTCGCCCACTGCTTGAATACTGCTCAGCAGTGTGGGATCCGTACCAGATAGGCTTGATAGAAGAGATAGAGAAGATCCAACGGAGAGCTGGGCGCTTCGTTACAGGATCATTTAGTAGTAGCGAAAGCATTACAGAGATGATAGATAAACTCCAGTGGAAGACTCTGGAGGAAAGACGCTCAGTAGCTCGGTACGGGTTTTTGTTAAAGTTTCGAGAACATACCTTCACCAAAGAGTCACGCAGTATATTGCTCCCTCCTATGTATATCTCGTGAAGAGACCATGAGGATAAAATCAGAGAGATTAGAGCCCACACAGAAGCATACCGACAATCCTTCTTTCCACGAACAATACGAGACTGGAATAGAAGGGAGAACCGATAGAGGTACTCAAGGTACTCTCCGCCACACACCGTCAGGTGGCTTGCTGAGTATGGATGTAGATGTAGATATCAGCATTCCTGGGCGTTTGGATTTGACGGCGGCTTCAGTTTTTGCAAAGTGTCCAAGAACGGTGCTGCCCATCGACATTACTGGGGGTTTGGACTTAAAAGCATGCCATCAAGTCCAGACGTCCAAGAATATTGACAGACGGTATCATTCTGCTGCAGGATAGTACCTAACCACATACTGCCTAGGTTGTTTCGACTATGCTGTATAAGTTTCGATGGGAAGCTCTTACGTACCTCTGTACAGTCCTGATCTCTCCCCATGCGTTTCCCAAGGAAGACATTCTCGGCTGTTGATTTACTTCAGATGAAGAGGTACCCACCTCAGCGCAATCACAGTTCTGCAACAACTGAAAACATTTTTCCATGAAGGCACTGGCCGCCTTGTCCTACAGTTGAATAAATGTATTAACAGTTATGGCGATTACTTTAGAGATAACAGACATTTTACTTCCTGTTTTTCCATCTCTTACGTTTCCATTTGACTGTACCTTACATTGTACAGCATTCAAATTTGCAGTACTCATAATATTTACAAACGGTGCACAAAATACAGCCTCGTGTCCCACAGCAATAAAGCTAGTAGGAAATACCGGAAACTGCTTATGTCAGTCTCTGGTGTGCATTCAATCATATGATGGTATCAGTCACTAGACAGAAACACTGACGAGGAAACATCATGTGTTCCTAGGTACACTATCCTACAGGTACAACGATCTGCCCTCCTGATTGACCAAGTGGACAAGCAGTAGCCATATTCCACTTGACTGCTGGATATGTCTGTTAGCCACTCACTTGCGTAAGATCTCCATCCTGCCATATGCGGAACACGTTCTGTGTCAGAAGTTCCTTTCTATCATGAAAAAAGAACGTTTAACCTCTTCTCTCCTGAGATAAAAATATTTGCAGAAAATTTTTATTATTATTTTCTCCATCAAACTAATAACACGCATTACATAAATGTGAATGAAATATTTTTTGATAAGGTGCCTAATGTGTAAATGGAGTTCCACACATGTGGACCACAAGTCTCAATTATTGTAAAAATCAATCCATCTTTGTTTCATGTTGCCTTTCACTTTTCTTCACTGAACTCATCTTATTCAGCAATATATATATATATATATAATTTGAACCTGTAAACTATCTGGTAGTGCACACAGAAAATATATGATGTCCAAAAGAGGGTTTTCTTGATGCTCTACAACAACTTCACAAATGCGAGAAAATAATAATCACACAGTAAGTATTTATTTGCTACTGCCAGTAAATAAATGTTTATCATACATTTTATGATAAGCTTCTTAACAATTATTTTTTGCAATACATAACTACATTTCAAGTTCGATACACATCTCTTATCTTCGACTTGTAACCAGGTTTGCTGCATTTTGATGTATTCCTTGCCTCAGCAAATTTTAGTAACTGGCCAACATTGTAAAACTTGCTTTTCTAATATGTTGCAGCACAGCTCTTCTTGACTTGTTATTCACATTTTCTACTTCATCTACACCTGCACTGTCAGTCTAGAAAGACCCCTTCTCCTAGCCATTGTCATGACATCCTGTGATAACGTTCTATTGTTTGGTAGTCAGTTTCATTAGGCTCAGCAGGACAGTTTTCAGTCAAAAACGAGAATTCGTTATCTTTCCAATGAGATAATCCCACATTGCTGTCATTAACAAGAGTTTCTAATTGCTCATCGGTTAATATTTCATACACTGCTGTAGAGTGTAGAAACAACTGTTATTACAGAACTGCATTATCGAGGACCAAACTGAAAAAAGCAAATATGGATTATGACATGAGGTACACATGTAACGACCTTCAGTATATAGGTTATTTCATAGTAAAGAACAAAAGTTTTACAAATCTGAAATAATTCTCAACAATTGTTATTTGTTATCAATTGTTTGGTTTTGTTCAAATTTATTATTTTATAATAATTAATGAAAGATTAACTTAAGCAGTGAGGCAGCAGTCTGCATTGTTCAACATGAGTGTGCTAAATTACTTGCCATGTACTACATTTATGAAATGGATTTTTATACATACTAGTTCCACATTTGATATTTTATGATGAAATGTATCGCAGTATGGCTGCTACTTTAAGTGAAAAAAGCACTGTGGCAGAATCATATTGATTAGTAACTGGAATTAAAGAAATCCACTTACTAATCAGTTGTTAGAAATTTTTAATGTGTTATAAAGAAATAGACTACAACTTTCAGGCACTCCAACAATGGCAAGATTCTCATTTTGTGAAGTATACATCAAGGAATGTAATAAAGTTATTTGTTTAAATATGTGTTTGTGGTCGGCTTATTAACTGTTAAGTTGCTCTCTAGAATGTTTGTGAAACAGTTTTTCAAGCATCAATGGTCAATATTTATATGTTTTCGGTAACTAACCCCAGAGCAAATAAGCCACTTGTACTATTAACAGCCAAATATAAGATGTAAAGAAAACCTTGAAGGGAAACGTATTGAGGGAGATACGAGTGTTGCACAAAAATTTGAACTGAACTGGCAACTAAACTTAACCTAAGCAAACCAGTTTTTCACAAGATATGATGGCCGCTCGTAACACTGTGTTCAGTAATTCTGGGAGCAATCTGACATAATAAACGGAAAAAGCCGGTGCTTTGACTTTGTAACATATTTATAAAATGCCGATTCCTCCCCCTTGAGCTTCTTTTATAGTGCACGAAATTCCCTTCTGTGCCATATAGTGACGTTTTTCGGACTTACACTCTTTTTTGCGTTGTTTTGTTTTCCTGTCTTCCATCTCCGATATACAAGCAATCCCTTCAAGTTGCAAATCATTTGAGTTCGATATCTCATTTTCATACAAATATCCGCTACAGCATCCACGTACATGGGGGTGTTCGGAAATTGTCGTTACAAACTGCTAGGACTTGTAGAGAGAAGTGGTCACATTATATTCTGAATAGGGATCCATATTCGGAAATGAATCATTTCCGTTCTACAATGGTTTCAGTTCAGCTGTGTAACGCTGAGAAAAAGAAAAGTCTCAGGTATGCTTGGTCTGGTATGCAACAGGGTAGACATGTGGACACGTACTACGTTGGACTGAGCAAGGTGGCGCAGACAGTTCCAACCCGCATCTGGCCCTCCTGATTTATGTTTTCTGTGATTTTCCTCAATCGCTTCAGGCAAATGCTGGGATGGTCCCTTGGAAAGGGCAGGCCCGATTTCTTTCCCCATCCTTCTCTTTGGTCCACTCCCACGAATCAAGCAACCAACCAACTACGTCAGATAGTCACTTGATATCACCTAACGTCTGTCTTACTTGGGACTCCTGTAGAGACAGAGGATGATCTGCTAACAAACGTTCTTTCCGTTGCTCTAGAAACTGAAGAGACCCCAGGTGAGATGGCGAGTATGAACCAAAACATGCTTTGTAGGTACAATGCGTGTAACAACATTGGTGGTTGCCACAGCAAACTCCTGTTGTAAGCAACAGTACTGTTCTGTACGTAAAGTATGCTGGATTCTTTTTTGTTTTGCAATAACGTAAACACATAATATTTAAGTCTTAAGAAAACGAATGTGCTTAAGTGATAACTGGATGTTTCGTTATGTTTTCTTTCGAATTGTCACATAATAATCGGACTGCGTCACTCAGAATTCAGTTTTTCAACCAGAAGTGGATGAGTTAAACATCTAAGTTGAAACCACCACAGAACGGAAACAGTAATTTTCCGAACATGGATTCGTATTCAAAACTTTTAGGTACTCACTTCCCACTACAAGTTCTACAAGTTTGTAACAACTTGCATAAGCTATCGCTCAAAATGGCTCTGAGCACTATGGGACTTAACATCTGAGGTCATCAGTCCCCTAGACTTAGAACTACTTAAACCTAATTAACCTAAGGACATCACACACATCCATGCCCAAGGGAGGATTCGAACCTGCGACCGTAGCAGCAGTGCGGTTCTGGACTGAAGCACCTAGAATCGCTCAGCCACAACGGCCGGCTAAGCTACCGCGTTGTGTATGTGCTCTTCGTCAGGACAGCCGTGCGAGTTTAGATCACGTGACTTAAATTAACTTGACATGCTGTGCCGTGACGTGACAGACAATGTGAATACACCCTGACATGATGGTACTGTTATGTGACGGGGCCGTGACGATAAGTGAAATACCGGAACATAAAAATAATAATTTGACGCGTCCCTAAATTTCGGCGCTGTAGGAAACGTGCTACTGCAGAGCCAGCTATAAGACAGGGCTTATTGGAATGTGAGAAGGAGCACAGTATAAGTAGTGAGCGTGGAAATGAAGGAGGCGAGCAGATTGAGGTCGAGAGTGACGGTGCCGTAGATGCAGAAGGTGGGCCGCGTGCTGGCGATCTGGTGGGCGAAGAGGCGCATCTCGGCCTCGGGCTGCGTGCGCAGCGGCTCGTCGAGCAGCAGCTGCGAGACGACGCGGCCGGTGCGGCCTCCCTCGGTGGCGGCCGCGTGCGCGGGCACCGCCAGCACGAGGAACAGCCCGAGGTTGTGCGCCGCGGAGGCGGCGAAGCGCGGCCAGCTGGCGACGGCGCTGCGCGACACGCGGTACGCCAGCAGGATGGAGTTGGCGAGCGTGGCCAGTAGCGTGCAGAGCGCGCACAGCTGGTGCGCCGCCACGGCCGCCTCGGCCAGCTCGCTGAGCGCGTCGTAGCAGCGGCGCAGCGCGCGCAGCCCGGCGGCGCGGCCGCGGTAGCCCGCCGCCACCCAGCGGCCGCCCGCCTGCCAGCGCTCGCCGTCGCCGTCCACTGCGCAGTCGCCGTCCTCCCCCGCGGCGGGCTGCGCGCGCAGGCTGGGCAGGCGCTCGTTGAGGCAGACGAGCCCGCTGCGCACCACCAGCACCGCGTCGGCCAGCTTGAGCGTCGTCAGCCACACGACGGCGCCGCAGCCCACGTCGGCCAGCCGCAGCAGCGCCTCCAGCGCGTTCGCGGCCGGGAAGCACGCGGCCACGTTGGCCACCTCCACCACTGCCACCGCGGCCAGCTCCGCCCACACCACCCTCTTGGCTGGCCACCTTGTAACAGCAACGCTGCATGTTAAAATTCAGTACATGTCTTAATCCCAACAGCTGTTTATTTTGGTTGGCAACCAGTTTCAGCCTACACTACTGGCCATTAAAATTGCTACACCGAGAAGAAATGCAGATGATAAAAGGATATTCATTGGACAAATATATTTTACTAGAACTGACATGTGATAACATTTTCACGCAATTTGGGTGCATAGATCCTGAGAAATCAGTACCCAGACCAACCACCTCTGGCCGTAATAACGGCCTTGATACACCTGGGCATTGAGTCAAACAGAGCTTGGATGGCGTGTACAGGTACAGCTGCCCATGCAGCTTCAACACGATACCACAGTTCATCAAGAGTAGTGACTGGCGTATTGTGACGAGCCAGTTGCTCGGCCACCATTGACCAGACGTTTTCAATTGGTGAGTGATCCGGAGAATGTGCTGGCCACAGTAGCAGTCGAACATTTTCTGTATCCAGAAAGGCCCGTACAAGACCTGCAACATGCGGTCGTCCATTCTCCTGCTGAAATGTAGAATTTCGCAGGGGTCGAATGAAGGGTAGAGCCATGGGTCGTAACACATCTGAAATGTAACGTTCACTGTTCAAAGTGCCGTCAATGAGAACAAGAGGTGACCGAGACGTCTTGTAAGAGGTCCGAGCAGATGTAATTTCGATGTATTGCTCACGAGCTGCCTGCGATATGCAAGATATAAGCGAATCTCAGACCAGAGAGCAGTGTTGACTACAGTAAGAACTGTGTAGCTGTAACAGTGAGTTGTTGCTAGCGAGCAGTCTGGTCTGGTGTAACGTGTTGGCTGGGCCGGTCGTGGTGCAGCGATGCCGGAGCCTAAGCATTATTGTATAAGGTAAAAAGCAGCCTTGCGCATATGTAGTATTGTTATCTCAAGTCCCACGTAAATGTTTTAAAAATGTCCTAATAATAATCTTTCTCATAAAAAATAACTTTTAACAACCATTCATTTCAATTTAAAGAATGTACTAATTTCTCCAATCCATGATCATACCGGTTATTGCAAAAGAAAAATCAGTTGTTTCCTTTCATAAATGACAAATCTATCGGCCAGCATTGCACATGGCTGTGCCAGAACAATTTATTGTAAGAGCAGATATATATGCGTTATCCGGCGACATCATTGAGGTAAGAATTTTTCTTTTTTTATTCAGAATGATCTTTCAGGACCATGATGCAGCACTGCTGATGTCCAAAATTTACCAGGTTAAATTTACAGTCAATTATAGAAAAGTTATAAGTGAGCGACAATTTAATTGAGAGGTCAGTTACATTGTATTATTACCAGGTTACTGAATTTATTTTTTGTTGGGACGTTACACTGAATGTGAACGACATAATTATAATTTTTACTGTTGAGAAGTTTAGGAATTTTTCTGTTTTGAGGTTAACTAAATGTGAATATATATTTTGTGGGGAGGTTACACTTGGCGACAACCGGCCAGGATCGTATTTCTTTGTGAATTTCTGAGAAGTAGTCAGTTATATATCTGCTCTTATTTACTTAAATGTAGTTTGCATCTGGAGCAACGCATTTACTAATTTGTCACTCTTTCTTTCACAGATCATCGCCAATTTATTGCTCTTTGTTGTAATTGTGTTTGTTCCATTTTTGCTTCGTCTTTGTTTCATTTTGTGCTTATTTTTGATTTGTGAAAAGTGCCGCGAAAAACTGTTAACAGTACATCGCGATGTGCAATGAGTGAAATAGCCGACTCGAATAATTTGACCAATAATTCTTGCGACACTCAGTGTAATAGTGATAATCGTCTAACTACAGATAATCAGTGCCTGCCGATCACTAGTATTGAGTTAAATCATAATGATGGGCAAACAAATTCAATTATGTCCACAGTAAATTTAACAATTGATGACGCAGCACGTTCTGATACAATGAACGCTGCCCAGTTTGACACACCCGGTTTACAAAATTTGAATTGTGAACAGATAAATTTTTCTCACGAAGATTAACAATGTAGTCAGAATACGTCAGATTTATTTGATTCCGATGTAGTGACCAACAGTGCACGTCCGATTGGCAAACTTTTTCAAGAATCAGAGAATGACCTAATGGTTACACAAAAAGTGACAAATGCACATACACCATCACACAGCACAGAAAATACAGCAGCTAATTTTGGCACGGATCGAGCTATGGCATTATTGATACAACTTAATGAAAATCTCAAACAACAACTTAATGAAGAACTAGACAACAATTCCAAACAGTCGAATGAAAAACAAGACAACAACTTCAAACAACTTAATGAAAATCTTAAACAGTTGAATGAAAAACACGAGAACCTAAATGAACAGAACAAACAACTTAATGAAAAACAAGACAACAATTTCAAACAGCTTAGTGAACAGATTACAGCCGTTGCCGTGCAATGTCACGATACTACAGAACAATTACGTGAGGAAATTAAGGCTTGTGCTAAGAACAGTAGTGAAGAAATTAGATCTGTTGCACAAGAATTAAGTAACACACATGCAGCCACAACGAAATTACTTAGAGATGAAATTAGTGCAGTCGCTAAACAATGTTCTGAAAACGCAACACAGTTACGCGACGAGTTTAAATTAATGTCAGCAGAACTTTCACGCACACTGGATGCAAAAGTAGACACGAAATTTGACCAACAGAACAGGTAAATTGACGAACGTTTTAATCACCACCTACAAAATAGTGAAACGCGTTACCGTAAATTTATACAGGTACAGAATAAAGTAAAGCAACAAGTCATGGAAACAATTACTGCACAGAGACAGGAAGATAAGCGTAAATTGTTTACGAAAGCAAAAACATACGTAGACAACAATATTGCTACAGTGTCAGACGAAATCAAACAGTTGAACACCGAATTGCATGATGAAATCTCCGACACACACACATTAGACTTTCAGACAATGACCAACAGACTTGAAAAGTTGGAACTAATACAGGATCCCAATGCCATCAAAGCAGACGTTAAGAAATTGAACAAAAACCACACGTAAAATACAAAAACAAATTAATGCTTGTGATACTAAAAACGATGATCAGGTAAAAGCACTGACTGAAAAATATGATGAATTGGCCAGTCGTATTGATGTTATCGAAAATAATAATGACACCAAATCAGACGATACGTCACCAGTTTCGTTTAATCAAACACCCGAATTCCAAAATTCACAGCAGACGATCAGTGAGATAGGTTCGTCCAACAATACATTACGTAGAAAATTATCATCTTTACAGCAAGAAGTGACGGAGATGAAAAATATTTCAGCCTTTAATACATCACAGCATACACCACTCTCCGAACATTTGTCACATTCACACAGCCAGTGTAATTTAGGTGATTTACAGAGACTACGTGACGTAGATTCCGAACAGACACAGACAAACAAATTATCATTCAATCCTGAACCTGTTCAGACATACAGAGACGATAATTTTGATTACAAGCACTTTCTATCCGTTAGAAAATGTAAGGCATTTAAAAATGACAGAACAAAGATTCACCCTTTTGACTGGATACAACAATTTGCTTTTGAATTTTCACCGGCATTGCCTATAATGCAGAAACTAAAATTTATTTGCAGCTCGTAAGAGACCTCAGGGGATTCATTACACTTCAATGAATATGTGCCGTAGCGTGCACAGGGCCCCGAGCCGTAGTAGTGCTATTTCATCTTTAGTTTTCTGCACTGCTGCCTTCTCTTTTACTATCCTTTATATCTTTCAAAACAACTCTTCAACTATCGATCTATCTAGGATTAGAAACGTGTAAAGAAAACCTGATATGACAAGTTTTACCGAAACTGACAATTTTCATTAGACACTCCAGAACTACCAGCGTAATTTTAATAACAGACAAAATTTTAATCATCAGTATATACATAGTTATCAGCAACAGCAAAGACAATTTGGCAACAATAGAGGCTTTTCCCCACAACATCAACAAAACCAGTCGGTTAGCATACCTAACCAACAATGTAGTCAGCAAGGTCAACCAAGCTTTAATGTTTCGCCGCGTACACATATAGCGTCGGCTCCACCAAACAGTAACTCACAGCAACAAGGAAATCACTACGTACAGAAGACACATCATTTCAACTCGTATCGCAACGCGCCGTATAGCAATGATTATTATGACAGACGTAAATGTAATGAGCATAGTTTTCAGCGTAGCAGTCGGTCTTACCAGCAACAGAATCATCCGCAACAACAGATTATCATGAATGAACCAGACAGTAGGTATCATCCCGAACCTAATGCGTCAGGACGAAGTAACAGAACAGTACAAATAGTCGAGATGCCACAGCATCCTCCCGCAAATAACAGCACGTCAGAAAGAATTTGACTAGATACAGTACAGGTTGCACCTTCCAGCAACGCAAGCAATACTTTTGACACACAGAATCTTGTTCACGAAAATGTTATTACTTTTGACAGCATCCGAGACACTCTTTTGCATGAAAAACCTGTTATTCAAAAAACCATTTCCCACCCTATCATTGAAGTAAAGATTGGATCATCCAAATTTTAATTACCGTTCGGTTTAACTATTTCTTCAGCAGCATTTATTCGCGGTTTGAATAGTATTCTTCCGACAGAACTTAAAGACAGAATCACAACGTATGTAGACGACATTCTTATTGCAGAAGCTAACTGGTCTGAACACAATCTGATTCTAGAACAACTGTTGCAAACTTTTCGTGCACAAGGACTTACAGTTAATCTTAGCAAATCGCACTTTGGCAAAACTTCTATAAAATTTCTTGGACACGTAATTTCAGCAGAGGGCATTGCGCCTGACCTGGAAAAACTTCAAGCTTTACGTGACATTACTGTTCTTACGACGAAGAAGCAACTACGCAGCTTTTTGGGTTTAATTAACTTTTTTCGTAAATTTATTCATTACTCTGCTTTAGACACCCCTAGATTATGTCAATTGACAGGTAAAAACACTATTTGGTCCTGGGATAAGCAAGCACATTCTGAATTTGTGAACCTGAAGGAAGCTTTGTTGAATGCACCACTTTTATCACACCCAGATCTTACTAGAAATTTTTTCATTGCCACCGAGAGTTCTAACACCGCTTTAGGCGTACACATTTTTCAGGAAATTGAAGAAGGCGGTACTACAGTAATTAAAAACATCGCCTTTGCAAGTGCATTCTGTCACCTGCTGAACGCAATTATTCTGTTACAGAACTTGAAACATTATGTGTTGTATGGGCATTTACGAGATTTAGGCATTTTCTTTATGGATGACATACGACCGTTTACACAGATCATAGAGCTATCCAGTTTTTACTTTCAGCAAAATTTTCACATGACAGATTAAGCAGATGGAAACTTTATTTACAGGAATTTAATTTTACAATTGTTCACATTCCTGGTACACAAAAGATTGTAGCAGACGCACTATCCCGTTCTCTCAGCAACAATCAGCAAGACATCGCAACCAACTTCTGCCGAGCAAATTTTAGCGTCATGTATATTCAACAAGTTGCATTCGAAAATTTTATTTCGGCATCATTACGAGACATAGCAGAGGAGCAGAGCAAAGACAACGTAAGGAAAGAAATTAAACGCCTTTAGCAAGATAAGAATAATGTTACCATCAGAAACCATTACACTGTACGCAATAACATTCTGTTTCACCGCTCTCACCCTGACAGCAACATTTGGTTATTATGTATTCCTGACGAGCTTGTTAACAAATTAATTTGGTATACTCATTTAAGTTACGCACATTATGGAGCAAGAAAATGTTTTCTTATACTGAGACAGAACTGTTATTTTGCGAACATGGAGAAACGTATTCAACGAGTTTTAGCGTCATGTAAAATTTGCCAGAAAGCTAAATCAGACACGACTTCACATATTCCTCCGTTACGTCCCATTGTACCCGTGAAATTGAGACACATGGCCGCTGTAGACATTTTTGGTCCGATTCCCAGAACTAATAGAGGTTTTTGCTACATCTTTGTCGCTGTTGAACTCACTTCGAAATTTGTTACCTTCACTCCGGTACGCAAAGCTACTGCTAAATCTGTTTCGAATGCATTTGTAAAACATTTTCTATTTCATGTAGGGCATATATTGAAAGTAATTTCCGACAATGGACCACAGTTTCGATCTGCTATATGGACACGTATGTTACGAATAAGAAACATTTCCCCGATCTATATATCCAGGTATCACGCTTCTTCGAACCCTTGTGAACGACTAATGAAAGAAATTGGTAAACTATGTAGAATATACTGCCATAAAAAACATGTTGATTGGGATACACACATACTGTCATTCCAGGATGTAATTAACTCCATACCAAATGAATCTACTATGCTATCTCTGACTGTTATATTGGAAAATGTTGAACCACCCAACAAAATTAAAGAACTAGTATCTTTTCCTACATCTCGTCGACCACGTCACCATGAAATAATTGACATTGCGCTGAACAACATCAAACGTGCCGCAGAGCGCCGGAGAAGACAGCAAAAACAGGTTTGTACACGCCGTGACTTTCACGTTGGACAGAAGATATTAGTACGTACACACTATTTATCCAACAGAGGAAAGAGTAGATGCAGTAAATTTGAGCTTCTATACGCAGGTCCATATCGAATTCGCAGCATTCCTCACCCCAATGTAGTACATATCGAAACTTTAAGAACCAAAAAAAGCAAAGGCAATCACCATGTCTCCAATATTAAACCTTTTATTGAATGAGCATACTTTATGATTTGTCACACTGTAATGTCATTTCCTGATATTTATATGACTACTTATGCAATTATATTTATGTGACTACTTACTGATAATGATCGTATTTTTCTTGGCAAGTGCTCGGCAAGGTAAGGTTAGCAGGTCGCTTTTCTTGTCGTTAGACATCAGACCGTGCACATTTTTCATTTTTTGTGTATGTATGATTGTTTTCCTATCGAAAGTAGAATTTTTGTCTGTATGCACTATGTAATCTTTAAGATATAACAAACACCAGTTGACTTTGACATTTTTTCTTATGATATCACAAAATCTTGACTATTCTACACTTTTTGCCACTACATTATGATACTCGGTATACATTTTTTGCACTTGAAAACTGTCTATGTTTTTGACATAATACGTTTTCTGTCATGCTATGCTGTATGCTTAGTTGTATCACTAGTAACAAGTTTTTATCTAATGGGCATATAATTTAAATGCAAGATATTAATCCTTATTCATCATTTTCAGAAAGCAATAACGTGTAAAAGGAATAAATTAAACAAACCACAGTGGATTACTATGAAATGGGAATTTCACCTTCGGAATGAACGAAACAAAATGCAATACCTTGTCATGAAGAGTAAATGGATCAGAATTAACAAGCATTAACCAGGATATATTATACACATCGTATGATAGCAGTCTTAACTAATTATTTTTCTTTCAGAATACGAAGCGATTGATGCAGGCTGTCAGACAGAACTACACATCTTAGTTTTAGTGATGAAATATGCTAGAAATAAGAAACTCTATAGTATGAATAGTTGTATGAAGTAAATGGTAATATGAATATTAGAATAATGAAGTGTCCTTTTTTGCAGATGATAATAAATGATGATGAATAATTATATGAAGAATATGTTAATATGAATATTGAGGTTTTTCTTTGCAGGTGATGATAGTGACGAAGTTATGGTAATATGAATAATGAAGTTATTCTTTGCAGATGATGATAATGATGACGTTTATATATTTACTATTAGTTAAGAGATGCTATGTAGTTATTTAAGTATTTGTTGCAGTTCGTTTGTCTTATGTCACATGGTATAATGACTGAATGTTTTGGAAAGGACAGCTAGAGTACATACATATTGAGTACACGTTTCATTACCTGTTAATTCGAAGTTCACTACTTTTCAGCATAATATGCGTTTATTCTTTCAGCTTAAACTTTGTATTTTTCCCAGGAGAAGCTTTTCATGATACTAATATGCTATAAGCACTTAAATATTAAATCTCTTCTAGTACTTTTTTTTTTACCCATTTGTGTGTATCATTCATAAATGTGATCACATATACTCTACTTGTTTCATAACCTTGCTACAGCTGACTCATGACGAATGACGTTATTAATCCTTATTTCCAGCAATAAGTCAAAAGCATATTTTTCATGCCCCAGCAATTATCGATCCCAATGCAATGCATTGCTAGCACAAAAAAAAAAATTATTACCTGTCCCAACTGTTACCAGTGTACAACCAAATAATGTTACCAGTTTATGATATATTTCTAGTTCTAAATATAATGCAAATTTCTCAGATGTATTGAATCCATTATATCTATGTATTATTGGACCACAGACCTTGAGTAATAACTACAGTGTGTTACATTTTAAATATGTCCTATGTCAATTGAATGATGAGTTCTGAGTAATACTGAATGATGACTTATGCATTAATGCTATTCCAATAATAAACTCTTGTTTTGAATGATGACTTCTGAATAATACTGAATAACGTTTTGTAAAACTATATGAATATTTTGTAAATGGCCAATGAGTGCCAATAATTACCGTAATCAGATGAGTTATGAATAGTGTTTTGTAATATTCAATACTTGCTTCATGTTTAGTAACTGGCCAATGAATGCCAATGATTACTATAATTAGATGAATTATGTATAAATGCTATGCCATTAATTAACTCTTGCTTTGAATGATGATTTCTGAATAATGCATAAAAATTGTTTGTGACTGGCCAATGAGTGCCAGTATTTACTGTAATCAGTACAGAAATGTTTAGTAACTAGGCAATGAGTGGCAATAATTACTCAAATCGGTTGATAGACTAGTGTAATTCTCAATGATGACTAGCATAAGACTTAATGTCCTTCACCTTCTGACCTAATTACCAGAAATTACTGCAATGTCTGTTTGTCCTGTCCATCCTCATGATCATGGAGCACTATATTTGGTTTTTGCACTAATTCTACGTTGGTGAAAGAGTACGGATTCTACAAGAATGTGGTGTTGACACATCATGCTGTCCACCACCTTGAACAATGGAGATGTTATTATGGTCCTACTGTTTGGTGTACCTAATGTACTACCAAAATCCAGAATGAGATTTTCACTCTGCAGCGGAGTGTGCGCTGATATGAAACTTCCTGGCAGATTAAAACTGTGTGCCCGACCGAGTGGTAGAGCACTCGCCCGCGAAAGGCAAAGGTCCCGAGTTCGGGTCTCGGTCGGGCACACAGTTTTAATCTGCCAGGAAGTTACTACCAAAATGATAACATTGAATATTAATACAACATTTCAGTGTCTTAGCCACATTGATAAATACTTCAGGGAAGAGAACTTCAGATTGTCTCACTTGGTGTTGTGCTTCTGTAGAAAGATATGGACTTTCGGTGCAGCTACGTGCAACCTACTGTGCTACAACCATGATCCAATCCTTTCCATTCCTTTCATAGTTCTTGTAAAATGCTAAAGATTTTTACAGTGCGTGTGCACTTTATTTCATTTGTTAATATGATCGGTCGTCCTAAATATGCCAAAGAGTTCTACAGTGCATGTGCACTTTATTTCACTCCATGATATGTTGTAAATACGCTAAAGACTTCTACAGTGCGTGTGCACTTTATTTCATTTTTAGGGTAATCAGTTCTTGTAAAATGCTAAAGATTTTAACACTGCGTGTGCACTTCATTTCATTTGTTAATAAGATCAGTTGTCCTAAAAATACTAAAGACTTATACAGTGCGTGTGCACTTTATGTCATTTGTTAATATATTTTGAGTATACAGTGCGTGTGCACTTCATTTCATTTGTTAACAAGATCAGTTGTCCTAAATATGCACATGACTTTTACACTGCATGTGCACTTTATTTCATTTGTTAATATGATCAGTTGTCCTAAGTATGCTGAAGACATATACAGTGTGTGTGCACTTTGTCATTTGTTAATATCTTTTGTACTCATTGCGTATACATTTTGTCATTTCTTGATATGTTCTGTACTCAGTGCGTGTGCACTCTATTTCATTACTTAATATGTTCTGCACTTATCAATAATGTATATACTCTGCGACTGTAGACTTAGTAACTAAATAAATTTTAGAAAAATTTGTTGCTCATGGCAAGTCCAATTGACTCACCATCGCTGCCAAATTTTTGCCCCCCCCCCCCCCCCCCCTCCCAGTGTGGAGGGTTATGTAAGAAGTCCGATCAGATGTAATTTCGATGTATTGCTCACGAGCTGCATGCAATATGCAAGGTATAAGAGAGTCTCAGACCAGAGAGCAGTGTTGACTGCAGTAGGAACTGTGTAGCTGTAGCAGTAAGTAGTTGCTAGCGAGCAGTCTGGTCTGGTGTATCGTGTTGGCTGGGCCGGTCGTGGTGCAGCGATGCCGGAGCCTGAGCATTATTGTATAAGGTAAAAAGCAGCCTCGCACATATGTAGTATTGTTATCTCAAGTCTCATGTAAATGTTTTAAAAATGTCCTAATAATAATCTTTCTCAAAAAAAATAACTTTTAACAACCATTCATTTCAATTTAAAGAATGTACTAATTTCTCCAATCCATGATCATCCCGATTATTGCAAAAGAAAAATCAGTTGTTTCCATTCATAAATGACAAATCTATCGGCCAGCATTGCACACGGCTGTGCCAGAAAAATTTATTGTAAGAGCAGATATATATGCGTTATCCGGCGACTTCATTGAGGTAAGAATTTTTCTTTTTTTATTCAGAATGATCTTTCAGGGCCATGACGCAGCACTGCTGACGTCCAAACTTTACCAGGTAAAATTTACAGTCAATTATTGAAAAGTGAGCGACTGGGGAGGTTACAGTCTAACCAATGGCACCCCATACCATCACGCCGGGTGACACGCTTCCAATGTGCGTTCACCGCGATGTCGCCAAACACGGATGCGAGCATCATGATGCTGTTAACAGAACCTGGATTCAACCGAAAAAAATGACGTTTTGCCATTCGTGCACCCAGGTTCGTCGTTGAGTACACCATCGCAGGCGCTCCTGTCTGTGATGCAGCGTCAAGTGTAACCGCAGCCATGGTCTCTGAGTTGATAGTCCATGCTGCTTGCTGCAAACGTCGTCGAACTGTCAGTGCAGATGATTGTTGTCTTGCAAACGTCCCCATCTGTTGACTCAGAGATCGAGACGTGGCTGCACGATCCGTTACAGCCATGCGGATATCATGCCTCTCATCTCGACTGCTAGTGATACGAGGCCGTTGGGATCCAGCACGGCGTTCCGTATTACCCTCCTGAACCCACCGATTCCATATTCTGCTAACATCACTGGATCTCGACCAACGCGAGCAGCAATGTCGCGATACGATAAACCGCAATCGCGATAAGCTACAATCCGACCTTTATCAAAGTCGGAAACGTGATGGTACGCATTTCTCCTCCTTACACGAGGCATCACAACAACGTTTCACCAGGCAACACCGGTCAACTGCTGTTTGTGTATGAGAAATCGGTTGGAAACTTTCCTCATGTCAGCACGTTGTAGGTGTCGCCACCGGCGCCAACCTTGTGTGAATACTCTCAAAAGCTAATCAGTTGCATATCACAGCATCTTCTCCCTGTCGGTTAAGTTTCGCGTATGTAGCACGTCATCTTCGTGGTGTAGCAATTTTAATGGCCGGTAGTGTATAATACAGATCATCTGCAGGCCATAAGCCTTACAATACAACAGTACAGTAAAAATTTCCATAAGGTGAGATTCAACAGCTGTAGAGTATTTTATAAAATGCATTTTAACCATGAGCTGTTTATTTGCCCCATTAGTCATCTAACGGTTTCAGTTATTAACCATCATCCGGGATGTAGGGACATCAGATTTGTTGAAAGCATCCCGTATTCCTTTGAAGCTGAACAAAATCGAATGTATCCAGTGGAATTGTACAAACAATTCGTCTTAGAACCCTGACAATCATATCTTATGTCAAACAGACTGACATCACGAACAATTACTTCGTCTTATTTCTCTTGTGATGTCGATCTGTTTGACATAAGGTTGACTCTCAGTATTCTAAGTCAAATTGTTTGTACAACTTCACTGTATAATTTAGATATTGTTCAGCTCCAAAGGAATATGGCATGCTTTTAACTATTCTGGTGCCCCTACATGCCAGATGATGATTAATAACCGAAACGGACAGAGGACTAAAGGGACAAATAAACAGCTGATGGCTAAAATGTATATTATAAAACAATAGTAACAGATATTAAGAGGGATTTTTTGCACAAAGAGATGGTAATATGGCTAAAAAACATCTAAAATAAAAACTACAACAATAACAAAGTAAGATTTAATACCCATAATGGCGGCTGGTGGCGGTGAACCGAGCAATATCCGTAATAGTTCTATTGAATAAGGCTGCATTACTCGAAAATAATACTGTAAGCTCCGCCCGTCACATGCCATGTTTGTCAGTTGCGAAACAGAAAGAGCTTTTGAAGATTTTGCCAGTTCTTCCTCTACAGCACAGGGTGTTTTATATAATAAACTTTACCTCTGATCTCAATACCGCAGGATTGTTTTGTTCAATTATATTTTGTTACGCTCTTGTGAAAACTTTAAGAGAAGGGAGAAATGACTTTTGTTGCCTGCAGTTCTACTAGTCAAAATATTACTATTGTATTTCTGTATTTGCACTATCAAAAACAAACTGAAGGGTCTCAGTGTTAATGGCACTAGAAATGACAACTTTTTTATTGGCGCTTAGAATCAGTCAGTTCCCTGATGTGACACGTAGAACAGTCTTAATACATTATTTATTTACTAATTTGTCTCACTACATTTTACAGTGATGAGGTAGGCTTCATAATTCTGTGATATCTGAATGATTTCTCAGATTTTTAGATGCAAATATGTTGTTTACAAAAAGAGACATGTTGTTTTTCTTATTCTCCTGCCAAATGTGAGATCTGGCAGTTACAACTTCTTCCATTTTTAATTCTTCAGTTCATTCTAAACAATGTTTTCCCTGTATTTTGTTTACACTTTGTTACTGCTTACAGCCGCGCGGAGGCTAGAGGCGACATGTCACGGTTTGCGCGGCTCCTCCCGCCGGAGGTTCGAGTCCTCCTTCGAGCATGGATGTCTGTGTTGTTCTAGCATAAGTTAGTTTAAGTAGTGTGTAAGTGTAGGGACCGATGACCTCAGCAGTTTAGTCCCTTAGGAATTCACACAAGTTTTGTTACTACTTATGTTCATTTCTCATTTTGTACCTACTATGAACATTTTCTATATATGTAACGTAATCTGTTTACCGGTCCATTTTTCGGGTCAATGGGCAGAAATGTGACGATGCGACGGCAAAAGCTGGAGTTAAGTCCTATGTTGAGGAGGCAAAAGTTCTCCAGTGGAGAAGGGGGGAGGCGCTAGCAGAGTGCACTAGAGGAGGACAAAGCACCAGTCAGTAGACATCCATCGTACTGAGCACATCGGTTATGAGGCTCAAGTCTATATAATTACAAGGAATTGTGGCCTAGGATGGTTGCTGTTGCAGATGGTGAAAATATGAAATGTTTAAACAATTCCCCTCGGAGCCCTAATATCTCTTCTCCTATTTTTGTGCTCCTTAAGCGTAACGAACATTGACGGCAGTAGAGCTGTTGTGCAGTCAGCCTCAAATGGCAGTTCTCTAAGTGCTCTCAATAGCGTCTCACGAAAAGAACGTTGCCACCCCCAAGGGATTACCATTTGAGTTCCTGCAATAGCTTCCTAATGTTTGCATGTTCTTTGAACCTACCAGTAATAAATCTCGTAGCCTACCAGTAAACAAATCTAGCAGCCCGCTTCTGAAATACTTTGATGCGGATCTCAAACTTTCAAGCAACACTGAAGAATGGGTCGTACTAGTGCACTGTATGCGGTCTCCTTTAAAGATATACTACACTTGATAATATTCTTCTCGGGTATGCAGCCGGATCATAACATCTTCGTGACACAATATTTCCGCGGTCCAACTGGCCGCCATCTTCAGGTGAGAGTGCTCTTACATTCTGCCACACATTGATCTTGCCAAAAGCCGAGAAGTGATTCTTCTTGGTGTTTTAGCTCTCTGTGGCACTCTGGGATGCTCTCTGGTCCACTCTGGGATGCTCTCTGGTCCACTCTGAGATGCTCTCTGGTGCACTCTGGAATGCTCTGTGGTGCACTCTGGGATGTTCTCTTGGACACTGCATCTACTTTATTGATCAGTTCAAAGATCCGAACCATCCTTATCTATCTCGTGAGATTTTTTTTTAAAAGACCAATTTAATTATCACATAAAATTCTTATCTTTTAAATCTATTAATTAATTGTTTATAGATCATAATCTATCGTGGGTTGTAGGGGTTACGACCCTTGGGGAGGTGGGTGGGTATTCTTGCATGGCTGTGTTCTCTTAGCCGCTGCATCTATTTAAGGCGGGTGACCTTGAACGGGACTTAGCCGCTGCACGAGGAGCCGGGCGGATCGTGCACCAGCACTCTCACCTGAAGATGGCGGCCAGTTGGACCGCGGAAATATTGTGTCATGAAGACGTTATGATCCGGCTGCATACCCGAGAAGAATATTATCAGTTATTACGCCGGGAAAGCCTTCGTAGCTATACTACACTTTCCCAAAATTCTGAATAAATAGAAGTCGACCATTCGCCTTCCCTACCACAGTTCTCAGATCCTTGTTCCATTTCATACCACTTTGCAACGTTACACCTAGGTATTTAATAGACGTGACTGTGTGGAGCAGGACACTACTAATGCTGCATCCTAATATTACAACTTTGTTTTTCTCACTCATCGGCATTAACTTACATTTTTCTACATTTTCTACATTCATAACCTGAACTAGAAATTTTGTCTAACTGATCTTGTATACTCCTACAGTCACTCAACGACGACACTTTCCCACTCCCCACAACATCACCAGCAAACAGCCGCAGATTGCTGCTCACCCTTTCCGCCAGTCTTTTATGTATGTATAAATTAGCAGCGGTCCTGTCACACTTTCCTGGGGCACTTATGACGATAGACTTGTCTCCGACGAACACTCACCTTCGAGGGCAACCTACTGGGTGGTTTTACTTAAGAAGTCTTCCAGCCATTCGCATACATGGAAACCCATTCCGTTTCCTCCTAGCTATGGTAACAGCCTGCAGTGGGGCACCGTGTCAAAGTTTTTCGGAAATCTCGGAATATAGAATCTGCCTGTTGCCTTCATCCATGGTTTTCAGGTTATCGTGTGAGAAAAGGGTAAGCTGAGCTTCGCACGAGCGATGCTTTCTAAAACTGTGCTGATTTGTGCACAGAAACTTTCCCGTCTCAAAGAAATTTATTATATTCGATCTAAGAGAACGTTCAAGAATTCTGCAGCAGACCATTGTTAAGGATATTGGTCTGTAATTTTCCGAGTCCGTTCTCTTGCCCTTTTTATATACAGGAGCCACCTGCGCTTTTTTCCAGTCGTTAGAGCTTCGTGCTAGACGAGAGGTAAGCGGTAAATGAAACCCAAGTAACGGAAACATGCCATATAGTATTCTTTTTAAAACTGAATTCGTATCCATCGGGCCTGCCGTCTTATTTGCTTTCATCTCTTTCATTTGTTTCTCTACGCCAGTGATGGTCATTACTATGTCCTCAATATGGGAATCTGTACGGTGGTCAAACGTCTATATACGCGTCTTTGTATGAGTCTCCTGCTTGAAAGATTTCTTACTTGCGAAATTTAGAGCTTCAGCTTTCATTTGCCATTTTCCACTGTGACACCAAAGTTGTCAACGAATGATTGGATAGAATCCTTAGACCCCCTTACGGTTTTGCTTACGACCAGAATTTTCTTGTGTTCTAGGGAAGACTTTTTGTTAAGGTATGACGGTGGTAGGTGTTGTTGGCTTCACACATCGATCTTTTTATAGCCGTCAGAATTTTTACCAACTTTGCCTATCGTCGTTTGCGCGTCTCTTTTGAACCGAGAGCTCAGCCACCTTTCCTTCCTCAGCATTTTCCGAATTTCATTGTTAAACCACGGTGAGTCTTTACCGTCCTTAATCCATTTACTCAGCGCTTTCTTCTCCAGATCACGATTTCCAATCCATTTAAAATTTGCTCAAATTGGCCTACGTCCATCATAGTGGAACCAAATGATGTCATTTCATTGTATAAGTGGGACGGTAACAACTGTTTATCTGCTCTTTCTGGCAGAAATACTCTCCTAGCGATCTTGACTAATTTACTAACTTTAGTAACCGTAATTGCTATGGTGTCATCATGGTCACCAATCTCTGAATCTGTATTGACGCCATCGATAAGGTAAGGCCTGTATGCGGCTACAAGATCTAAAATATTTCTATTGCGCGTGCGCTGTCTAACTAGCTGCCCAAATGTGTTCAGAATCATTTCACAACACTCTCTGCATGTACCCCCTGCTATAAATCTATAGGTGATTAAATTTACAGGTAGCATTGTATTGAAACTTCCTGGCAGATTAAAACTGTGTGCCCGACCGAGACTCCAACTCGAGACCTTTGCCTTTCGCGGGCAAGTGCTCTACCATCTGAGCTACCGAAGCACGACTCACGCCCGGTACTCACAGCTTTACTTCTGCCAGTATCTCGTCTCCTACCTTCCAAACTTTAGAGAAGCTCTCCTGCGAACCTTGCAGAACTAGCACTCCTGAAAGAAAGGATACTGCGGAGACATGGCTTAGCCACAGCCTGGGGGATGTTTCCAGAATGAGATTTTCACTCTGCAGCGGAGTGTGCGCTGATATGAAACTTCCTGGCAGATTAAAACTGTGTGCCCGACCGAGGAGAGCTTCTGTAAAGTTTGGAAGGTAGGAGACGAGATACTGGTAGAAGTAAAACTGTGAGTACCGGGCGTGAGTCGTGCTTCGGTAGCTCAGATAGTCGCCGGCACGGTAGCTCAGCGTGTTCGGTCAGAGGGTTAGCACCCTCTGTAATAAAAAGACTGAGTTAATCGATCAACAGTAAACTTAAACGGATGTCTTACGACGTCCACCCCGAGAAGATGCAACGAACAAAATGAGTAAAAAAAAAAAAAAAAAAAAAAAAAAAGAAATGGTAGAGCACTGCCCGCGAAAGGCAAAGGTCCCGAGTTCGAGTCTCGGTCGGGCACACAGTTTTAATCTGCCAGGAAGTTTCATATCAGCGCACACTCCGCTGCAGAGTGAAAATCTCATTCTGGAAGCATTGTATTGTTTGCAAAGTGTTGCAGATGTCTGTTCATTGATATGTATTGCGTTTATAAAGCTTTTATGTAAAGAAAGTAAGGCTGCAGATTAATTTTCACATTTACTTTAGATGTTGCTTTTCTGAAAGCCACCTGGAATATTTTTGTAAATGTTAATATGAGTGCCTGATTTTCTGATTGATTGGTGTCTCAAAGTAGAGTGCATAACAGTATTACAGGTAAAAGTTTATTCAATAGCTTTCTCATGAAATACTGTGTGAAGGCAGTTAATTAATCATCGGAATTTCAGGTTTAATTACTAACATGTATTTATTAATTGATTAAAAAGTATGTCGAATTATCCTGGCGATCGTAATTTTACCTTGGTACAACTCGTATTTGCAGTCTGTACAGCCTAAGAGAAACGATTTACATCAACATTGTTTTGCATAAGGAGCAGTCAAATGAAAAACGAACACTGGCCACAACGGGACCATGGAATTGTTCCATTCAAAATAATCACTTTCCGTTATTCGTTTACCCCCCTAGGAGACGAGACAACCAAATCCTGAATGAAAGTTTCACTCTGTAGCCGCGTGTGTGCTGATATGTAACCTCCTGGCAGATTATAACTGTGTGCTGGACTGAGACTCGAACTCGGGATCTTTGCCTTTCGCGGGCAAGTGCTCTACCGACTGAGCTACCCAATCACGTCTCACGAGCCATCCTCGCAGCTTTCATATCAGCGCACACTCCTCTGCAGAGCGAAAATTTCAAAAATATGGTTCAAATGGCTCTGAGCACAATGGGACTTAACTTCTGAGGTCATCAGTCCCCTAGAACTTAGAAGTACTTAAACCTAAGGACATCACATACATCCATGCCCGAGGCAGGATTCTAACCTGCGACCGTAGCGGTCGCGCGGTTCTAGACTGTAGCGCCTAGAACCGCTCGGCCACTTCGGCCGGCTGAAAATTTCATTCTGGAAACATCCCCCAGGCTGTGGGAAAGCCATGTCTCCGCATTATCGTTTCTTCCAGGAGTGTTAGTTCTGCTAGTTTCGCAGGAGAGCTTCTGTGAAGTTTGGAAGGTAGGAGACGAGGTACTAGGAGAGTTAAAGCTGTGAGGACGGTACGTGGGCCGTGCTGCGGTAGTTTAATCGCCGGCACGGTAGCTCAGCGTGTTCAGTTAGAGAGCTGGCTGGTCTCTGTAATGAAAAACTGAGTGAAAGGATCAGCAACTGATGGCATGTGACGTCCGCTACGTCCAAATACAATGGACAATAACGAGCAAAATGAAAAAAAAAAAAGAAAAATAGTCGGTAGAGCACATGCCCGCGAAAGGCAAAGGTCCCGAGTTCGAGCCTCGGTGTGGCACATACTTTTAATCTGCCAGGAAGTTTCAACCAAATCCTGTTTTGTAGAATGTGGTTGGCAGTCGAGAGATCCACAATCGCACCCACTCTTGCACTACTTCGTCCGACTGGAACCAACATCCACTCATGTATTTCCTCAGATCGCCAAAGATGTTAAAATTACTGGATGAGGCATTCGGGACCCACGGAGGACACTGTAGTGTGCGGTTCTCCGCGAATTCCTCTTCTGTGCCAACTTCATCTCAGAGCAGCCCTTGAAATTTACGCCCCAAACTATTTGCTGGATGTATTCCAACCTCTGTTTTCCTCTACATACCATGGATGTTATTTCATGATGTGTTAACAAATGTCCTGCCATCCTGGCCCTTCCTCTTGTCAGTGTTTCCCATATATTTCTTTCCTCGCTGTTGCTGCGGAAAACGTCCTCATTCCTTTTTTATAAGTCCACCCAATGTTCAACATTCTTCTGTAGCACCTCATCTCATATGCTTAAATGATTTTCTGTTCTGGTTTTCCCAGAGTCCATGTTTCACTGCCATAAGCGCTGTGCTCCAAAAATACGTTCTCAGAAATTTCTTCCTCAAATTAAGGCTTATGTTTGACACTAGCAGACTTCTCTTGGCTGCTTTGGTGATGTCCTCCTTGCTCCATCCGTCATGGGTAATTTTTTTGCCTAGATGGGGGAATTCCTTAACTTCATCTACTTCGTGATCACTAATCCTAATGTTAAGTTTCTCGCTTTTCTCATTTCTGCTATTTCCTATTACCTTCGACTTTCTTCCATTTACTATTAATCCACATTATGTACCAATTAGATTGTTCGTTCCATTCATAAAACCCCGCAAACCTTCTTCACTTTCACTGGGGATAGCACTATCATCAGCGAATGTTATCAGCGATATCCTTTCACTTTGAATTTTAATCCTATGAACGTGTCTCGATTTTTGTTTAGTCTTGCTTCCATTATCAGCCCCAATGTAAGGGGATGCATTGACCTGTTAAGCGGATTGTGCGATAATTCTCACACTTGTCGGCTCTTGCTATCTTCGGAATTGTGTGGATGACGTTTTTCCGAAAGTCAGGTGGTATTCCGTAAGACTAATATATTCTACACAGCAATGTGAATAGTCGTTTTGTTGCCACTTTCCCCAATGACTTTAGAAAGTATATGGAATGTCATCTGTGTCTACTGCCTTATTCCATATTAAGTCTTCTAAAGCTTCTAAATTATGATTCTAATTGTGGATCCCGTATTTTTTGTTTATCAACTCTTGTTTCTTCTTCTATCACGTGACCAGTCAAGCCGACCCCTCATAGAGGCCTTCAGTGTGCTCTTTCTGACTACCCGCTATCTCCTCCACATTTAACAGCGCAATTCCCATTCCACTCTTTATGTTGCCAACCTTGCTTTTAATTTCATCAAACGTTGTTTTGACTTTTCTCTATGCTGTGTCAATCCTCTTGACATTAATTCCTCTTTAGATTTCTTCACATTTTTCAGGCAACCATTTCGCCTTAGGTCCCCTGCACTTCCTATTTATTTAATTCCTAAGTGACTTGTGTTTCTGTATTGCTGAATTTCCCTGAACATTTTTGTACCACCTTCTTTCGTCGATCAACTGAAGTATATTTTCTGTTACCCCCAGTTTCTTTGATGTTACATTCTTTGTACGTAGATTTTTCTATCGATCTTCTGCGATTGCCTTTTTTTAGAGGTGGCCTTTCTTCTTAGGCCGAGCTACCTGCTGAGCTATTCCATATCGCAGTACCCATAACCTCAGAGAACTTCAAGCGTATCTCTTCGTTCCTTAGTATTTCGGCATCCCACTTCTTTGCGCATTGATTCTTCCCGCCTGGTCTCTTGAAACTCAGCCTACTCTTCATCACTCCTAAATTGTGATCTGAATCTATATCTGTTCCAAGGTATGCCTTAAAATCCTGTATCTAATCTCTGCCCCACCATGATGTAATCTAACTGATATCTTCCCGTATCGCCCAGCCTTTCCAAAGTACACCTATTCCTCTTGTGATTCTTGAACAGGGTATTCGCTGTTACTGGCTGAAATTTATTGCAGAACTCCATTAGTCTTTCTCCTCTCTCATTCCTTGTTCTAAGCCCATATTCTCCTGTAACCGTTTCTCTTCGCGTACGGGAACAGATTTTGAAACTAGTTAATCCCTCCCTTCAACAAGTGATAGACATAGTGGATAGGCAAGACACGCTTGACTTTGCACAGGACTCATTTGCAACTTCGCCAGCCGTGTGTAACATTAACCAGCCCGCCGGGCGCGCTGCGCAGCCCGGTAAACTGCCCTCGCGCACGTCCACGCAGCTGCCGCCACGCTCTAAACCAGGTGTGCAGCGCCAGCACACAAATGCAGTGAAATCATGCCCGCGGTGTGTAACTAGACATTCGCGTGAACATTGCCCGTCACGCCAAGCTGTTTGCTTTTTCTGTAATAAGAAAGGACATGTTCAAAGTGTTTGCTAGAAAAAGCTCAGATCAGACAATCACAATCATTCCAGGCCCTTTGCTTCGCGCCGGAATCGAACCAAGGACACTCAGGCTCGCGGACCTTCACCCATGGACATTCATGTAGTTAATTCCACTTCGTTCAGTGCCACTGTCTCTAACAGTGACTGTGTTCGTCCCACAAAAAGTGTGCGTCGACGTCGCCGGAAATCACGTCAATTAGCAAGTGCTGCTGTACCTGTATCAGTTCAAATTGCACAAGACAGCCGACGAGCATTTAGCACACCTGCGAACATTATTTCAGGTGTTGCGACAAAATGGTCTTCGCTTGTGGAAGGACAAATGTGTGTTTTTTGCTCGTGACTTACCATACCTGGGGCATGTCATCAATGCCCAAGGCATACATCCGAGTCCAGAGCACCTCCGTGCCATACAGGATTTGCCTTCGCCACAGAATGTGAAGCAGCTACAGAGTGTGTTGGGTAAAATTATCTATTATCATCGTTTTCTGCGCAATGCCTCTTCCGTTTCAGCTCCGCTTCATCGCTTACGCCGTAAGGGTGTTCTGTTCGTCTGGACGACGGAATGCGAATGCGCCTTTCGCCAGTTGAAATCGGCGTTGCTTTCAAATACTTGCCTTACGCCATTCGATCCCCAGAAACCCCTTTTGTTAATGGTAGATGCATCGGATTTCGGGATCGGTGCTGTGCTTGCGCTCAAAATTGGCTCGCATGATCGCCCTATTGCCTTTGCGTCAAAATTGCTCTCGTCTGCGCAAAGAAATTACTCGCAGATAGAGAAAGAAGCTTTGGCTCTCGTGTTTGGTGTTACTAAGTTCCATGATTTCTTGTATGGTCGTCACTTTACCATCATCACAGACCACAAACCTTTGACATCGCTTTTTCATCCGCACAAGCCTGTACCTCCGAGTACAGCGCAGAAATTCATTCGCTGGTCTATTTTCCTCTCGCAGTACCGCTACGATATCTTGTATCGGTCCACTGCTAAGCACGGAAACGCCGATGCGTTGTCCCGTTTGCCTGTTGCTGAGGATAAAGCATTCGATTCTTCCGAACTTGCTTGCATGTTCATTGATTCGGAAACCGATGAAGTGGTCGAATCGTTTCCGATTGATTTTCGTCGTGTAGCTACAGCCACAGCTGCTGACCCTGTCCTTGCTACCGTTTTGCGTTTTGTTGCTACGCAATGGCCTTTGTCACAGTCTCGGATCGAGGATCCGTTGGTTCGCCGATTTTTTGCTCATAAGGAGAGACTTTTTGTACGACGTGGTGTTTTGTTGTTGCGTTCTGATAATGATCAGTCTAGAGTCGTGGTCCCACGTTCGTTACAGTCCTCTGTTTTACGGCTTCTTCACCACGGACATTGGGGTATAGTGCGAACGAAACAACTTGCTCGTCAGCACTGTACTTGGTTCGGAATCGATGCTGCGATTACGAATATGTGTTCTTCTTGCATGGCGTGTGCCGAACAACAATCCGCACCGCCGCGGAAAGTCTTTGCATGGCCAAAAGCCACTTCCCCTTGGCAACGCTTGCACATAGATTTTGCTGGTCCATTCTGGAATGCTCGATGGTTGGTTGTAGTAGATTCTTTCAGTAATTTTCCTTTTGTTGTCTGGATGTCTTCCACGACGTCATCTGCCACCATCCAAGCGTTGTCTGCTATCTTTTGCATTGAAGGTCTTCCACAGACTATTGTTTCCGACAATGGCCCACAATTCCTGTCCGCAGAATTTCAGTCATTCTGCAAGGCCAATGGTATTCAACATCTGACATCCGCGCCGTTTTCGCCTCAGTCAAACAGTGCCGCTGAACGATTGGTCCAGACTTTCAAGTCACAGATGTTGATGTTGAAAGAGTCGCATTCTCGGGAGGACGCATTGTTGCTCTTTTTGTCCTCGTATCGCTCTCAGCCCCGAGATGGTCGCTCGCCGGCTGAGTTGCTCCACGGTCGTCCTCATCGAACCTTGATGTCTTTGCTGCATCCGCCGCATCAGGTTCCTGTGCAGCGGCAGACTCCTGCTTTTGCTCCAGGCGACGTTGTATTCTATCGCAACTTTCGCGGTTCACGGCGTTGGCTCGCAGGGCGCATTCTTCGCTGCCTCGGCCGCGCGATGTATTTGGTTTTGGGGGCCTCTGGTGAGGTGCGTCGGCATCTCAATCAGCTGCGCCTCTGTCGTCGCACGGGTTTTGCCGCTCCCCGTCTGCTTTCAGCGACGGTGCCGTCCGGTCAGCGCCTTGGGGACCCATCTACTGGCTCGCCTCATCCCCAGGTGTTACCGACGCTGCCTTCCATTTTGCCCCATGGCGACGCGCCGCCGCAGCCGCCGCCGCCGCCGCCGCCGCCTGTTCTCCCGCCGGCGCCGCCCGCATTCGACGCTTCGCTGCAGCCGCCAAGCGCCTCCCTGGGTCACGCGCCGCCGATCGCTTCCCGTGGCCAGCTGTCCTCCGCCATGGACCTCTTGCCCGCTCCGGACCACATGACGTCTTCGCGCGTCGGATACCCCGACGCAATGGAGGTCAACCCTTCGGGCCCTCCTGTCTCTTTACGGGCGCATACACCGCATGTTGACGTGCACCCTGGACTAGGTTTTCAGGCGTTTCCTAGCTCCCCTCGGACCGAATGGCCGGGTGCGGGTGGCACAGCCTCGCCTGTTGTTAGGCTCCCCACCTCATCGCATACGTCAACATCGGGTCCTCCCCACGGCGGGCGGAAGCCTTATAACACGACCGTTCACCGATTTGCGGGGGAGGAATGTGGTGTCACCGCCAGACACCACACTTGCTAGGTGGTAGCTTAAATCGGCCGCGGTCCATTTAGTACATGTCGGACCCGCGTGTCGCCACTGGGTGATCGCAGACCGAGCGCCACCACAAGGCAGATCTCGAGATACGGAATAGGACTTGCCCCAGTTGTACGGACGACTTTGCTAGCGACTACACGGACGAAGCATCGCTCATTAGGCGAGCAGATAGTTAGAATAGCCTTCAGCTAAGTTCATGGCTACGACCTAGCAAGGCGCCATTAGCCTTACATAGTTTGATAGTTATCGTATGAAATGTCTCATCAAGAACGTTGTAAACCAATGACGAATTAAAAGTTAAGTATTATAGCAGCTACGTACTTTTCTTGTTACCATTTATTACGTATCCTGTTTCAGACCTCTATCTAGCCTAAGTGAGGTTACACGTGCCTTTCGGCTACTTCAGTGTGGCGTAGCTGTCTTGTTACGCCACAACAGTTTCATCTACTGATTCCCCTACAACTGCATTCCAGTCCCCCATGACTATTAGATTTTCATCTACCTTTAAGTTCTATATTACCCTTTCAATATCCTCATACACTTTCTCTATTTCTTCACTTTCTTTATCTCTTCTCTTGCGACGTCGGAATGTGTACCTGAACTATAGTTGTCGATGTTGGTTTGCTGTGGATTGTGGTAAGTATAACCTTGTCACTGAGCTATTCACAGCAAGACACTAACTGTCCTACATTTCCATTCATAACGAATTCTACTCCCGTTACACCGTTTTCTGCTGCTGCTGACATTACCCTATACTCATATGACCAGAAATCCTTGTTTTCTTTTCATTTTACTTCACTGACACCCACTATACCTAGATTGAGCCTTAGCATTTCCCTTTTGAGATTTTCTAGCTTCCCTACCACGTTGATATTTCTGGGTTCAAAATGGCTCTGAGCACTATGGGACTTAACTGCTAAGCTCATCAGTCCCCTAGAACTTAGAACTACTTAAACCTAACTGACCTAAGGATATCACACACAGCCATGCCCGAGGCAGGATTCGAACCTGCGACCGTAGCGGTCGCGCGGTTCCAGACTGAAGCGCCTAGAACCGCTCGTCCACCCCGGCCGGCTCATATTTCTGGGATTTCGAGCCCCGACTCATAGAATGTTTTCCTGTCGTTGGTTTTCAATCTTTTTCTCGTGGTCACTTCTCCCTTGGCAATCCCCTTCCAGATGTCCGAATGGGGAACCGGTCTAGAATCTTTTACCAATGCAAAGATCATCATGACACTTTACAATTACAGGCCATATATCCTGTGGATAGACATTATGTTTCTTTAATGCAGTGGTTTCCACTGACTTTTGCATCCTTATGCTTTTGATCATTGCTGATTTCGGCCCCCATTGCAGATGCTATTTATTCCACATTTAATCGGTGACGTGTTTCGAACCAAGAGTGAGGACGTTTTGATTACTAACCAAAGACTCTACCCATAGTGCACGGGCGCACAGATTGTCCGCAGCTCGTGGTCTAGTGGCTAGCGTTGCTGCTTCTGGATCACAGGGTCCTAGGTTCGATTCCCGATTGCGTTGGGGAGTTTCTCTGCCCGGGGACTGGGTGTCTGTGTTGTCCTCATCATTTCATCATCATTCGTGTCAGTATGTATACTGGACTGTGAAAAGAATTGGACTGTGTAAAAATTGGGACCTTGTACGGGCGCTGATGATAGCGGAGCTGAGCGCCCCACAAACCAAAGATCATCATCAAACGGGTACACAACGACCACGTTTCACGGAACAGAAATTGAGCGTGTCGTCTCCTAGTGGGATGAATGTTTAATGCGTGTAGTGAATGCATTTGAATGGAACTATTCGATGGTCCAAATGTGCTGGGTAGTCAGTATTCATTTGACTGCCCCTCGAACACTGATTATGGCATGTTTCGGGGAAGAATGAATAACTTTGAGTCCAGCTGCCGAAACTAACGATTGGTAACAGGATCACGGTCAAAATTTAGTAAAACAGCAGCTCACACGACATTTATATACAGAGTCGCAAGAGGGCGTGTTTTAACCTGCCACCCCAGTAGCGCGTCAGCAGCGTGTCGTCGCAGCGCGCCATCAGCGCCACGATCTTGCGGTAGTTGCTGTAGTTGAAGCAGAGGTCCATCACCGCCGCGATGCCGGATATTGCGTACAACGTAGAAGTTACCACAGTCGCCAAGTCTTCCATGTTTCCGTGCTTCTGTCTGTCTTCGACGGTCATCAAGTAAATGTGGTAGGAGAGCGCTGACAACTGCAGCAACGTCAACCCGGCAGCGTAGGAGATGTTCAGTGCTGAGCGCCTGATGGACTTCCCTCCCGCAGAGAGGGTGAACGGCGTGAGACCGTGCAGCCTGCACACTGCGAGGAACGGCCGCATCGCTTCCAACATCTCCGAAGTTCTGAAGGCGGCTTTCAGAGATCCGGACATCCTGCCAATAGGAGAAGTGTATTTAATAATTGTTGTTTCCTGCATAGGCCTGTGTTTTATTTTGAAATAACCACATTACTTCATAATTTAGTGATTAGCTTATTTCGCTCCCTTGGCGTTATAAAACTACGTTGCAGTGAAAAATTGTAATGCATATTCAGGGCGCCCTAAAATGTCCCTTACAAACTTCTAGGACTTGTAGACGGGGCTGAGTAAACAACATTTTTAAATGGAACCTACATCCGGAAACGTACTGTTTCCGTGCTACAGTCGTTTGAAAACGTGTGTACTAGATAGGTATGCAACAAATTAGTCACGTTGAGGAGGGGGGATGTCTGATTATGTTGGACTGGCTGATGTCATTTGACGTCCGTACTACCTCTCTGACCTGGTTCGAGCTTCATTCACGTGTCTGTTAGTGTTAGAGCAACATGGTTGAGCACACTTTTGCAGAATACACCCACACGATCCTCCTGTATGGCGAAGTTCACAGTAATGGAAGAGCTGCTAGTCGCCTTTATCGAGATCTGCATGCACAACGTCCGACACCATCACGTATCCTTTTCGCCACAACTACGCAACGGCTTCGGGAAACCTTCACTGTCAGCAGGCGTGACTGTGATGCTCCAAGGAGACACCATACACAACAGTGTTTTTGAAAAATGGTTAAGTTTTCTTTTTGCTTATTTGATTATTAATGAGTGATACTGTAAAACATGTGATGTACTAGGTCACGCCTAATAAATTACTTGTAAAGTGGTCGCGTTAGCCGTGCGGTTCTGGGCGCTTCAGTCTGGATCCGCGTGACCGCTACGGTCGCAGGTTCGAATCCTGCCTCGGGCATGGATGTGTGTGATGTCCTTAGGTTAGTTAGGTTTAAGTAGTTCTAAGTTCTAGGGGACTGATGACCGCAGATGTTAAGTCCCATAGTGCTCAGAGCCATTTGAACCATTTTTGGTCGCGTTATCAGCTTGTATTCAAATGGTTGTAGCACGGAAATAGTACGTTTCCGTATATGGGCTCCAATTCAAAACATTATGCACTCAGTTCCCTCTATGAGTCCTAGAAGTTCGTAAGGGTAATTTTAGAGCATGGGTTAAGCAACAAGTGATGGCATTCCTAATGAGCGTTTCGCACAATCATAGTCTATAGGAAACGGTCCAACCACATTCGGGTGACCACAGCCTATGTTAGACGTCGACATGCAATAACCACTCACAGGCAGCAGGTGTCAGCATAATCAATTGTGCTTATATAAAGCGTAATGGGAGACACAGAAAAAAGTTCATTCGTTGTAATGCAGAAGAGGAGCTATTTATCTGACGTACAAAAGCGCATGATCATTGGCTTTAGAGTCAAGGGAGGAAGCATTTCCAAAATAGCTAAGTTTGTAAAATTTTTGTGTGCCGCCGCGGTTAAAGTATACCATGCATGGCAAAATGGCGCCATGTCTTAATCCGTGTGTCCGAAAGAACAGACACCACGAATTAACAAATAACTGATACGCCTAGCTGGGTAATGGATCCAATTTCTTCAGTGCGGATGCACAAATATGTCCGACCTTCTGTGGGAATCTCAGAGTAGCAAACAGTGAGTCATTGGACAGGGACTGCAGAAAGGTGGAGATCAGTGGGAATGTGGTTCGGCTGACAGTCGTACCGAGATAACCTGCGCAGTTGCGATAACGCTGTGTCCCGAATGGCGCAGTGGTTAACGCACCTGCCTAGTAAGCAGGAGGTCCCAGGTTCGTAGTCCCGGTCTAGTAAACATTTTTGCGTGTCGCCGCTGATTCCGCGTAATGTCCCGCTGCAGTTGAAGGCAGTGATCCCCTTCAATTACATAAAGTGGCGCTAACCCAAACCAGTAGTGAGGTAACTGTGGCGCATCATGGGCCAAATATGACGGGGTTGATGTGTCCCCGTAACGCGAGAGGAGTTCCTGGCAAATTTCTTGTCTGCGCGTTTTCATTTCAGGAGTCAGCATCCAGGGTATCCATCGTGCACAGAGCTTCCGATAGCCTAGCAAAGCAATAATGTGACCCACACGTTCTTGTGAAATGCCGATTGTGCTTGCAGTTTGTCTCTGAGTGATACGACAATCGTCCTGAATCAACCTGTCAACATTGTGATTGTGAAACTCGGTGGTTGCTGTCACAGGACGTCCCTCTCTTTGTCACGCAGGTCAGATGTTCCCGCGTCAACATCTTTAAACTTACTCGCCCAACGGCGCACAGTACTCACATCAGCACAATAACCATAAACTGCTTTCATTCTCTGATGAATCTCCTTTGGGGTGACAACTTCTGCTGTCAAGAATTCAATGACTGAACGTTGCTTAAATCGTATTGACCGCCATCTGCGCAGGGTTGCATACTTTACACTATAACAACACAACCGTTCAATGCTAAGGCTTCCCGCCAGCTGCAGCCGTAGAGAAGAGGCTACGGAACAAGCCAGTACCTGCCGCATACCAATGCTGGCAACTGTTGAAGAGTTACGGAAGGTGGAGGCATTACTTTTCAGTCAGCTCTCGTTCATGAGGGATGGAAGGAGTTGATAATGGATGAGTGTACTGGGAATACTTTTTAGCAAATAATGATGGTGCATTTCGCAATTCATAGAGACTATTGTCCGTGCTGGAGCTGTTTATGTTTTTCGAAATTGTTGGTCGATTCCCAGTGCCGGAGGCCACTTCGTCCTATTCCGCTACCCCGGACTGAATGAACCAGAGGGTCTCTCCTTGGTGTAAGGGCCACCGCCGCCAACCGGGAGAGGTTCGAAATTGCTGGGAACGCAGCATTCGTCCTTCATCCACTTGGCAGGAAAAACACGCAGATCATCAATAAAAAAATTCACATACCACTCGAAACCGAATTGCCAGTTACCCTAGAACCCTGGTGTACTAAAAATACACACAGACAATTATTCAATACATGCTACCACAAGTGACGAAAAATAGTATTAGTTGAAAACAGTCTTGATGGCAATTTTAGTTTTTTTATTTACAAACTACGCGTTTCACCTTGTTTAGGCAACTTCAGGCTGATCTTAATTTGGTATTCCTTAGGATGATACAATGTACACGCTCACAGAAGCAAATACTAGAATAAGATGGGGCTTAAGTAGTTAGCATAATGCAGGCATACCAAATTGTATCTCAAGAACCAATTTGTATCTCAAGAAATAAGTTGTATCTCAAAAAGCAAATCACACCTGAAGAATCAAACTGTATCTGTGCAAACTAAATAAACGAAAAATTCAATAACATATGTCTTTGTACAGAAAACCTATCCCAGTTGTATAAATATATAGGATGTGCAAGACACAAATGACATCAGTTTTAAACATGAGTGCTGTTAAGGTGAAGTTTAAAGTTGCATGGGATTATACCCATCACGCAGCACGCATTTCGTTATGGGAGCAGATGACCATATCTATTGCCAGATACATATACCAAACATGTCAAAAGTTATATCTCCTGTGCTTGAGGAGAACCACAGACGTGGTACGTGGGTAAAGGCACATACTAACAAAGTGTGAAAGAAAAGTGCACAGATGGTGTGGTAAAAATTCGTTCATTTTTCATTCTACTTAAAAGTAATCTTACATTCTTATAAGCAGACACAGCAACACCAAGTTCACACAATTTCTTCTTCTTGAATCTGCGGAGAGCAGGGTATCCGTAGAATTCCAGGTCTTGAACAGCAGGAAACTTGAATATTCGACGCATCCATGTGATGTTCTCCTTGCCTTGAACATAGGTGGTGGTATAAATCGAAGCGACGTCATCATATCTTTATTGGGTGTACCAGGAACATCCCAGTGAATTCCATGGTACGAACGTGTTAACCACTTTACAGTCCTCTGTATGTTAGCACACTTCACATCCTTGAAAGACTCAGCGATGCAACACTTAATGAGAATGTTCCTATTGTTCTGGCATCTTCTGTGTATGCCATGAATGCAACATCTTTGAATATGGACTGTCTACACTCATCATCATAGAAACCTTGAGCATCTGCAATGACGTTCACACCTTGAGACGTCACTGTGAAATGCTCGGGGTATAGTGCAGTACTTGTTCATTTATACAGCTCGTTGCACAACACCAGTGAGCAGACAATAGCTACTCACACTGTCATGTAGAACTAGAGCATACACTGCAGTGTATTCTGGGAAATTTGCCGAAGATTTAAATTAAATTCGTACATCTATAGGTCCAGATTTAATTATCTAGTTCTGTTTTGAGCAGTCTATTACGACGGTTGACTCCAGCTCCTTGAATTTCTGTGGGCTGAGTAGACATATTTCCTGTTTGGAGTATGAAGCACGGAACCTCACACACATGTCATGTATTAGACTGTATATATTTTCATTACACTGCAGGTGTAAATTATAATAGAAGTATAATTCGGAGTTCAGGTACACTCTGGCATTGTTGTTGTTGTTGTGGTCTTCAGTCCTGAGACTGGTTTGATGCACCTCTCCATGCTACTCTATCCTGTGCAAGCTCCTTCATCTCCCAGTACCTACTGCAACCTACATCCTTCTCAATCTGTTTAGTGTATTCATCTCTTGGTCTCCCTCTACGATTCTTACCCTCCACGCTGCCCTCCAATGCTAAATTTGTGATCCCTTGATGCCTCAGGACATGTCCCACCAACCGATCTCTTCGTCTAGTCAAGTTGTGCCACAAACTTCTCTTCTCCCTAATCCTGTTCAATACCTCCTCATTAGTTACGTGATCTACCCACCTAATCTTCAACATTCTTCTTTAGTACCACATTTCGAAAGGTTCTATTCTCTTCTTGGCTAAACTATTTATTGTCCATGTTTCACTTCCATACATGACTACACTCCATACAAATACTTCCAGAAACGACTTCCTAACACTTAAATCTATACTCGATGTTAACAAATTTCTCTTCTTCAGAAAGGCTTTCCTTGCCATTGTCAGTCTACATTTTATATCCTCTCTACTTCTACCATCATCAGTTATTTTGCTCCCCAAATAGCAAAACTCTGTTACTACTTTAAGTGTCTCATTTCCTAATCCAATTCCCTCAGCATCACCCGACTTAATTCGACTACATTCCATTATCCTCGTTTTGCTTTTGTTGATGTTAATCTTATATCCTCCTTTCAAGACACTGTCCATTCCGTTCAACTGCTCTTCCAAGTCCTTTGCTGTCTCTGACAGAATTACAATGTCATCGGCGAACCTCTAAGTTTTTATTTCTTCTTCCTGGATTTTAACTCCTACTCCGAATTTTTCTTTTGTTTCCTTTACTGTTTGCTCAATATACAGATTGAATAACATTGGGGAGAGGCTACAACCCTGTCTCACTCCATTCCCAACCAATACTTCCCTTTCGTGCCCCTCGACTCTTATAACTGCCATCTGGTTTCTGTACAAATTGTAAATAGCCTTTCGCTCCCTGTATTTTACCCCTGCCACCTTTTGAATTTGAAAGAGAGCATTCTAGTCAACATTGTCAAAAGCTTTCTCTAAGTCTACAAATGCTAGAAACGTAGGTTTGCCTTTCCTTAATCTATTTTCTAAGATAAGTCATTGGGTCAGTATTGCCTCACGTGTTCCAACATTTCTACGGAATCCAAACTGATCTTCCCCGAGGTCGGCTTCTACAAGTTTTTCCATTCGTCTGTAAATAATTCGCGTTAGTATTTTGCAGCTGTGACTTATTAAACTGATAGTTCGGTAATTTTCACATCTGTCAACACCTGCTTTCTTTGGGATTGGAATTATTATATTCTTCTTGAAGTCTGAGGGTATTTCGCCTGTCTCATACATCTTGCTCACCAGATGGTAGAGTTTTGTCAGGACTGGCTCTCCCAAGGCCGTCAGTAGTTCTAATGGAATGTTGTCTACTCCCGGGGCCTTGTTTCGACTCAGGTCTTTCAGTGCTCTGTCAAAATCTTCACGCAGTATCGTATCTCCCATTTCATCTTCATCTACATCCTCTTCCATTTCCATAATATTGTCCTCAAGTACATCGCTCTTGTATAGACCCTCTATAAACTCCTTCCACCTTTCTGCTTTCCCCTCTTTGCTTAGAACTGGTTTTCCATCTGATCTCTTGATATTCATACAAGTGGCTCTCTTTTCTCCAAAGGTCTCTTTAATTTTCCTGTAGGCCGTATCTATCTTACCCCTAGTGAGATAAGCCTCTTCATCCTTACATTTGTCCTCTAGCCATCCCTGCTTACCCATTTTGCACTTCCTGGCGATCTCATTTTTGAGACGTTTGTATTCCTTTTTGCCTGCTTCATTTACTGCATTTTTATATTTTCTCCTTGCATCAGTTAAATTCAATATTTCTTCTGTTACCCAAGGATTTCTACTAGCCCTCGTCTTTTTACCTACTTGATCCTCTGCAGCCTTCACTACTTCATCCCTCAGAGCTACCCAGTCTTCTTCTACTGTACTTCTTTCCCCCATTCCTGTCAATTGCTCCCTTATGCTCTCCCTGAAACTCTGTACAACCTCTGGTTTAGTCAGTTTATCCAGGTCCCATCTCCTTAAATTCCCACCTTTTTGCAATTTCTTCAGTTTTAATCTACAGTTCATAACCAATAGATTGTGGTCAGAGTCCACATCTGCCCCTGGAAATGTCTTACAATTTAAAACCTGGTTCCTAAATCTCTGTCTTACCATTATATAATCTATCTGATACCTTTAAGTATCTCCAGGATTCTTCCATGTATACAACCTTCTTTTATGATTCTTGAACCAAGTGTTAGCTGTGATTAAGTTATGCTCTGTGCAATATTCTACCAGGCGGCTTCCTCTTTCATTTCTTAGCCCCAATCCATATTCACCTACTATGTTTCCTTCTCTCCTTTTTCCTACTGTCGAATTCCAGTCACCCATGACTATTAAATTTTCGTCTCCATTCACTACCTGAATAGTTTCTTTTATCTCATCATACATTTCTTCAATTTCTTCGTCATCTGCAGAGCTAGTTGGCATATAAACTTGTACTACTGTAGTAGGCATGGGCTTCGTGTCTATCTTGGCCACAATAATGCGTTCACTATGCTGTTTGTAGTAGCTTACCCGCACTCCTATTTTTTTATTCGTTATTAAACCTACTCCTGCATTACCCCTATTTGATTTTGTGTTTATAGCCCTGTATTCACCTGACCAGAAGTCTTGTTCCTCCTGCCACAGAACTTCACTAATTCCCACTATATCTAACATTAACCTATCCATTTCCCTTTTTAAATTTTCTAACCTACCTGCCCGATTAAGGGATCTGACATTCCACGCTCCGATCCGTAGAACGCCAGTTTTCTTTCTCCTGATAACGACGTCCTCCTGGGTAGTCCCCGCCCGGAGATTCGAATGGGGGACTATTTTACCTCCGGATTATTTTACCCAAGAGGACGCCATCATCATTTAACCACACAGTAAAGCTGCATGCCCTCGGAAAAAATTACGGCTGTAGTTTCCCATTGCTTTCAGCCGTTCGCAGTACCAGCACAGCAAGGCCGTTTTGGTTAGTGTTACAAGGCCAGATCCGTCAATCTTCCAGACTGTTGCCCCTGCACCTACTGAAAAGGCTGCTGCCCCTCTTCAGGAACCACACGTTTGTCTGGCCTCTCAACAGATACCCCTCCGTTGTGGTTGCACCTACGGTACGGCTATCTGTATCGTTGAGGCAGGCAAGCCTCCCCACCAACGGCAAGGTCCATGGTTCATGGGGGGGACTCTGACATTAGTTACCTGCAATTGTGAAATGTAGTGGAATCATTTGCTACATTCCCTCTTTTGTTAGTCTGAAACGCAAGTATGATTAATCTGGGCGTCTTCAATTGGGCAGAGGTTTTAACTGACCACGTTTGTCTGCTTGCAGTCGGTTGCACTGAGTACTCGAACACCACCCATGAATGGAAAGATAATGGTAGAAATATACCACCATTCAGAACTTTTAAAAGCTGCTCCTCCGATACAATGATGTGTGGCATTTTCCGTATAATTTTATTGACAGAGATCTCTTTCTTCTCTTGAGCTACTTGAATGTTTGAGTTGTAGTCTGTTGCACTCCACACCAGCATAAGTTCCTGTTTAGCATTCAGAGCAATTCTCTGCATCTCTTCAAAGTATCCCATAAGCAGTATTAGAGGTATATATATATATATATACAGTTTTAGAGGTACATATACAGTAAATCTCTTCTACTCTTCCCCTCTTCTACCCACTGGCTCGTCTATGAATCAACCAGAATTTTCTAAATCGTTCAGATCCGCAGGAGAAGCAGAGATATGAGTTTTAACAGTTAATGCCTTGCGTACATTGGATGTACGGTCAATCTTGACCCTGTTAAGTTCATCGTTTCGTATGAAACAGGAACGCTAAAGGTTTATTTGACTGTAGCAGGACCATCCCTTTTCGTAAATTATCCATCAAAATACACGAAACTCTTACTCGGGAGGCTTAAAGCGTCTTGGTGGTTCTTGTTAACTGTGGTTGAGGCAATTCTTTATGCGTGAAGTATTCCTGGCGTATAATATGCTCATCATATTCCGCCAGGCTAGTTATATAGAACAACATCATTTCAAACTCTCATACCTACTGATTTAAGAAACTCATAGTTTGCACATGTCATCACCTTGTTCTTTTGTTAAGTGCCACGCTCGGCATAGTGCACTTCGGTTTTAAACATTACTGCTGTCCTGTCTTCGTTGACAATGCAAAGACATTGGGAAGTTGCTGTGAGTCCCTGGTGTCTTTATTCCAGATTTAAGTGTACTGATGTTTGCACATAGCACACCCCCTTTTCCAAACCGTTTTAAAACATCGTTCAAATCGTCAATATCATATGCAACAGGTTCTATTTTCATAATTTCTTTCCAACCCTTAATTTCCAGATGAAGTTTATTGTTACCCACTGTGATATTCGGTATGCTGTTGTATGTCTCCAGTCCAATCAGCACGATACTCGGCTCCCTGTTGCTTAAATCAATTGGTGGGAGGTAATTCGCGCGTAATAATGACGATAATTCTTTTAAAATTAGAGTGTACGATACTGCATCTAAACCTCAATTGATGAGTGGATGTTTAATGCACCTCCTTATATATCCTTCTTCGTAAACGTTAGGAGAAACGTGATGCACAGCTGCCCATCCAAGTAACTATTAAGTCTTGGCAGCGTTGAAAATTGGAAACACACGTCTTCTGTCGGCAAAGTGTCGCTGTAATTCTTCTGGTGGCTGCAGGTGTCCAAATGAGCCGAAATAGTGGACATTCTTTGTACTTTTCTTAACGTACGCCAACCAGTAGGTTCCTGGTCTCCCAGGAACATCTAAATTCACAGTTGCATGTTCTCTGAATTTCCACATTCTCTTTGGCATTGTATCCCGCGTAAACACACCAAATGACCTTGGAATCCTGAATTTTTTTCCTAAAAGACTTGAGCAGAACTATATTTGTAGGCGTTTAAGCAGTCGATCTTATAGGATAGCTAAGGTTTTTTTTTTAATTATTTATGGAGAGCCCTAGATTTTTCTTGTATGGTTTCAGGTATAGCCCTTTTCGGGTGGCCGCTGCTTCCATTATGCGATTATGTCTTCTTACTTCTTGTAGCTGGAGAAGTCTGGTATTTCCTCGAATGATGGCGCTAGATCTAGAAGGTGCTTGCGTCGTCGGTAGAGGATACGCAACATACAACGCCTTCTGTGAGACGACCTTGTCAACACAAACTTGTTGACACAAATAAAACTAAGTGAGGTTGCATTTGCTTGATGTGCAAAAAAATAACGTTACTTCAGTACTTCAGCCAATCTCGTAAAACTATTTTGTCAAAATCGGAACAAAATTGGGTCTTGTTGGGATGTCTGGACAAGAAGGTCCATAACCGTGATGGTCCCTATATGTGGGATGGAGGGAAACCATAGGCATGTGTTCCGAAAAACTTTTGTTATTCAGCCCCATGCTTTTCTGGACACATGTTCATGAGACCTTTTTTCCATGAAATCTTAAGTAGCAAAGGAAATCAAAGCGTAGAAAGATGCGTGAGTGAAAGTGAAAGTTTGTGGGGAAACCAAACATCAGTAGAAACTTATCGCAAGTACTTCGTTGTTTAGAAATGCATGTATATAAGTTAAACAGAAATTGTCAATCGAATCATATCCAGCAGTAACTGAACTACAAAATTTTAACTGTTTATCAGTCACTAATGTGCTTTGTTCTGATTATGCAAGCAGGAATATAATTATGTTTATAAGAGATAAAATGAAAAAGAATCTTGGTCATTCTCTTACAGAATCGGGTACAAACTTTAGTGTCATGATAAACGAAAGTACCACGATTTCCACTAAAACCTGTTTAATAATACATGAACGTTTACCCTTCGCAGTAGTTGCTTGCAATTAATTTTTCGATATGGTAGAATTAGAAAGTGGGATGGATAAAGGTGTTTTCAGTATACTGCTAGCAGCTCCTGAAATCATAGCACAACGACCCATCTTATATCCTATATATTCCCTAACCTACCCTTTCCTCAGTTACCACTCCTTTCCTCATCTAATTATGTTATATACCGCTGCCTTGTGGTTAGTCTCGAGAGGGATCAAGGCTAAGGGAGAAAACCCTGAAGAAAAATATGGAGTGGGGCCCCAAAAGTGGTTGGGAGGCGTATTACGTCTACTCCTGGCAGCTCCTGCAACCGAAGTGATACCAGATGTATTGCTTGCCTTTCCTCAGGACACTGTCATTTAGGTCGAGAGGGAGACCGTGATGCACGGGCGACTCACGTGTCTTCATATTTATTGCCCAGGCATGTGGCACCCTGGAGATGACACTTCAGCGACGTCTAAAGCCATCGGAACAACTCGGAAAGAGGCAATCACCGGTTATAAGATCTGTGTGATTGGCGTAAGACTTGAGCGCCTGGGGCCACTTCCGACAGTGAGAGAGTTCATAGCATCAAACTGGAAGAGCTATTGCCCGCGTCAAGTTGGGCAGCCAGGAGCCAATAAGGTGCTGTCCCGCCAGTACCCGCCTGCTTCATTGGGTGTGTGGAGCTGAGAAGTGATCTTCAACAAGCGGGTAGATAAAGTACACCTACAAAAACAAAAAGGAAATAATAAAGAAACAGCCATTTAGTATTGCCACCTGGAATGTCAGGAGCATGTGTTCGAAGACACATTGACGATACCCAAGAAGTTGATTTCATTCGTAAGACTACAGTTATTGATAGGGAGCACCATTGCTTGAATTTGGACATTGTGGGACTACAGGAGGCGCGGCTACCAAACACAGGCTCTATTAGACAAGCTAATTACACGTTCTTCTGGCATGGAAAGTCACAAGATGAGCCAAGACTTCAGGGTGTAGGATTCGCGGTTAAAAACACCCTGCTGAAAAGTATTGTGCCACCATCTGGTGGATCGGAGCGGATTCTTACTTAACAAGTATGCTCTTTAAGTGAAACTGTTAACATCTTTAATGTGTACGCTCATACCTTATCATCCTGCGTAGAAGAGAAGGGTCTGTTTTTGATTTACTCAGCGACAGAACAGCCAAAGTACGTGGCTCAGAATCACTATATATTCTAGGCGACTTTAATTCTCGAGTTGGGTCAGATAATGACATGTGGTTGACTTGCCTGGGTCATCATGGAGTGGGAAAAAAAATGATAATGGCCAGAGACTGCTATAAGTGTGCTGTTTTCATGGTCTGTGTATCACAAACGCGTATTTCCAACTTAAAGATCGACCCAAGGTGACCTGGAGACACCCCAGCTCTCATCACTGGCACCAACTTGATTTTGCCGTAGCCAGGCGTACAGATCTAAAAAATGTCCTACTGACACGAAGCTATCATAGCGCTGACTGCAACACTGACCATGCTTTGGTGGTGAGCAGACTGACGCTCACCCATAAGAAATATCACCACTCTAAACAGAGAAGTCAACCGCTTGTGGCGGTCCCCTGCTGTATTTCTTCATTAATTGCCCTCGGTGTCGACGTATTGGCTGAAAAAAAAAGGGGGTGGAAGTGCAACTACTGTGTACAGTAAATAATGTAGCTGACAGGTGCACAGTTGCCCTTCAGAGTACTTTAATTTCACTGTTCACAAAACCCCAATAATACATAGTTATATGGCCAGTGCACTATTATTTAACTTTCGATAAGCCTCATTAATAGTTTTCAGGCAAACCTCCACATACTGCTACAATAGTTTACTATTGAGCATCTATGAGCAGTAAAAACCTAACCACAAAGTTCACCGTTCTTGAAGAATAGAAAGGTACATATGGAGCAGTCAGTGTCATTGTTTTAACACACGGCCTAATTGTGTAGCACTTATTTCACAGTGAAGTTGAAGCGTTGTTGTAGTTCTAACCAACACAGGTTGCTCGTCTGAAACTCGGACATGGATTGACTGTCTCTGGGCCAAAATTGCGCCCTTATATATCCTCACAATAATAGGTACTGAAACTTCAGATTGTTCGATGTTTAATTTACAGAAATAACAATTAAAACTTAACTCATCAAATTAATTGAATACATCGAAAAATTGGTTCTTTTTATCAATTTCTTCTGCTACAAGAGTTAGGCCAAATCATTTGTTTAAATCCTGAAATTAGCATATATAGTTACGCAAACAATACTTTTGACAAAATTGTTAATTACTTTGGAATTAATTAAGGGCTGGCTTTGCTAACATGTTTTCGAAGAAAGCCGAATAGATACTTTAAGATTACTAGCATTTCGTCTTCCAAATGTTTATAACTGGTACAGAATTTATATTTGTTTATAAGTCAACAATAGAATTTAAGTTACGAGACAATTAGTGATTTCTCCTGTAACAAAACATACTAACTAGGAAAAGTCAACATACACTAGAAAATTAATTACATACGTAAAACTAAGTACAAAGTTAGAGCTGGTGTTATATTCTTTAAAACTGAGGACCAGCCCTTCTCTTTTATGAAAATGCAAATTATATTCACGTATGTTAATGGTAAGAGTGAAAAAAATAATTCTATGGAGACAGATGGCAAAACAAGAGGGGAAGTAAAAATATCCCAGCTTGCTTCGTCACACGTGAATCAACACATATCATGTTCATAGCTAGCAACGAAAACAAGAATTTGCGAGTAGTTTTGAAAGTGGTTTATGAAGAAACGCACAAACAGAAATGAATATTGATAAAAAATGGGCACAACTTTCTGACGCCATTTACAACTCGGCAGTATTGGCCTATGGAATGAAAGAGAATAGAAACAAGGACTGGTACGAGCAAAATTTGAAGGAGATGGAACCAGTCATTGAGGCAAAACGGAAAGCCCTGCTTGCCTATAAAACAAACCCAAATTGAAGAAATCGGGATGACTGGCGAGAAGCAAAGAACAGGACACAACAAACATCTAGGAGATTCGCAAATAGCTACTGGTGAAATTTATGTGCAGATATACAGAAAGCTGCCGATTCTGGGGACACTAAGGCAGTGTACGATGGTATTAAGAAAGCAGTCGGTCCAACTGTCAGAAAAACAGCTCCTCTGAAGACGAAGAGAGGAGAAGTTATTACTGATGAAAGCAAGCAGTTGGAGCGCTGGGTTAAACACTACCTCGAGTTGTATGTAGCTGAAAATGAAGTAAGCAAGAATGCACTTGATGCCATCAAACAAATGCCAGTTATATAAGAGCTTGATGCAAAGCCCACTATGGAAGAACTTGGCAGAGCGATAGGTTGCCTAGCTAATAGAAAGGCTCCAGGGGAAGATTGGATCTCTGCAGAGACTATGAAGTATAACAAGCCTGTCCTTCTACAGCACCAACATTCACTTCTGACAACCATCTGCGAAGACGGCTACATACCACTAAGTATGCGAAATTCAAAGATTTTTACATTGTGTAAACAGAAAGGAGACAGAAGTGATTGCAATAATTACCGAAGCATTTCGCTGTTGAGTGTAACTGGGAAGACAATGCAAGAATCATCCTTATGCGATTGCATTTTCTAGCATCTAGAATCTACCCAGAATCTTGATGCGGCTTCAGACCTGGCCGATGAACCTTGGACATGATTTTTTTCTCTACAACAACTGCAAGAGAAGTGCCGTGAGCAGCAGAGACCTCGTCGAAGCATGTGATTTAGTGAGCAGAAGTGGGCTCTTCAAGTTGCTGCAGAAGATTGGATGCCCACCTGAAGTACTAAGAATAACTGTCTCTTTCCATGAGAAAATGGAAGCAACAGTCTGTTTCAACGGCGAAACATCGGAATCATACCCTGTAAATAGCGGTGTAAAGCAGGGGTGTGTATTAGCTTCTACTCTGTTTGGCATTTTCTTTCCAGTTCTGCTGAGATTTGCTTTTGAAGACTGTGAGGAGGGAGTGTATTCACATACAAGGTCTGATGGAAATTTCTTCAACATTGGCCATCTCAGGGCCAAGACCAAAGTCAATACAATTGTTATTCACGAGTTGTTATTTGCAGACGATGCAGCTCTGGTAGCAAACTCAGAGGATGAACTGTGGTACCTGATCAACAAGTTATCACATGGAAGTGGAAAATTTGGTCTTACCATCAGCCCCCAAAAGGCTAAGATCATGGCGCAGGGAACCATCAACCTTCCATTCATCAGCATTGACAGCAATCCTCTCCAGGTATTTGACGATTTTACCTACTTGGGATCTACAATATGTAGCAATAGCAACTTGTCTGTGGACACTGAAATTATTAACAGATGTCTGTCATGGATAGATTGAAAAACAGAGTATGGAAAAATGGACTACTCAAATTAAAAACTAAATTGCAAGTATATAATACCTGTGTTATGCGCACCCTTTTGTATAGCTGTGAGACATGGACAACTCTTGCTAAAGACGAATCCTGACCGAACAGCTCCCATCTCCATTGTCTCTGGAGGATCCTTCACATCTCTTGGACGGATAGAGTACCCAACACCGAAGTATTACGGCTCACAAGCACAACCAGAATTCATGCACTCCTGAGCTACCGACGTCTAAGGTGGCTGGTACATGTCAGGCGCATGGATCCTGAGCGAATACTGAAAAAAGTGCTGTACGGAGAACTTCAGGAGGGTGTTAGGCCAGTAGAAAGACCGCACTTTCACTTGAAGGATGTCTGCAAGAGAGAACTGACCAAGGCCAGCATCAATCCAAGTCAGTGGAAAGATACAGCTGGTGACAAGCGCGACAAGCTGTGCGCAATGGGGTTGAGCTCGCAAGAACAAATGCATGCAAGAAGACATCAGGAAGAGGGCAAGACGGAAGGAGAGAGTGGCCTCTGGTGGAAGTCCTTCACATTTCAAGTGCCCAAACTGCAATAGAGACTGCCACTTTCGAGTGTGACTTTTCGTCCATAGCAGATGTTGCAGAGTCTGAATCAACTATGCTACACAATCATCCTTCGAGGATGGATGGATGCCATAAAAAACCATCTTGTAGATATCACAACAGATGGGGCATAAGCAGTGCTTGCACCTTACAAAGGCATATCAACTCTACTGCGTAATCATTTACGTTACAGTGTTGTGCATTGTATGAACCACAAAATGGAAGTAGCTGTCCATGGCAGTGTTCACAATCGTACGGTAATTATCGTACATTTGCGATAATTTCGTGCCTGCGAACGAGGTGCGAAAGGATGTTACTATCGTACGATAATTTTGAACGTAATAAGAAATACATTGTACTCTTACGCTGATCGACAACAACTAAAAAATAACAAAGAAAGATTTTTTCTCACACCCCCACTGTCTTATTACTTTTGGTGGTGGGTCAACTGACTGTTTTCAACAAGTCACTGGTCAGTTGACTGCTTTTTCCTTCATTCGGTTTTTTCAGTCGAATGAAACATCCGAATGAAACTAGTCACCGCGGCCACGGCAACTATACGAATGTTTTCATTCTCTCACCTGGTTTAAGCAGTGTCCCTCAATGCGAGACAACCGATTGAAACAAGTGTCCATCTACTGTGGCCGTCATATGAATGTTTTCATTGACTCACCGGGTTTGAGTCAAATCCAAGACAATCAACGGACACAAGCTCCGTCGACTGCGGCCGTAATACGAATGTTTTCACTCACACACCTGGTTTGAGTGGTTTCATTCAATACGAGGCAAGTGTCTGTCGGTTACATCAGTTATATGAATGTTTACACACAGCCTCTGGGTTTGAGTGATTTGAATGCCATACTTTTTCGCACATTTTTCCGTGGGAGCGACGGTCGTTGGAGGCGGGCACGTGGTGCCGCCGCCGTAGCGTCCTCCTGCTGTCGCCAGGGGCAGTGGTGCAGCCGGACCCAAAGGAGAACGCGGTGGCCGGCGCGAGGGCAGCACTACAGGGATCCGCGCTAGCGGCAACTGGCCACCTCCTAGCGCCGGCTGCTAGCCTGGCCCTGGCAGCAGCAGGCCGCGGACGTGGAGCGTGCGGGACGCTCGCTCGCTCGCTCTTTCCGCTTCGCTTGCTCTCCCCCACGGACTGGTTTCACTCAAATGAACGGATGAATAATTCAACCGACACGTAAAGCTACTTTAAATGGGTCCATTGTTTTCCAACAATCGAATGAATCGATTGGTTTCATTTGATTGTTCCCAACACTTTTCATAAGAATTTTCTCTGCCTCGTAATGACTGGGTGTTGTGTGATGTCCTTAGGTTAGTTAGGATTAAGTAGTTCTAAGTTATAGGGGACTGATGACCATAGATGTTAAGTCCCATAGTGCTCACAGCCATTTGAACCATTTCGTAAGTAAACACTTCATCCGTAGCTCATTAATCAACTCAGTGGCCGTTAACGTCTACTGCTCAGTCAGCAGGAATATAATGACGTTGTTCGATATTAAAACACTGAAGAGCCAAAGAAACTGATACACCTACCTAATATTGCACACAGAAGTGCCAGAACATGACGCGGCATGGACTTGACTAATGTCTGAAGTGGTGCTAGGGGGAAATCACTTACGAACAGGCAACGTGCAAGGCATCCCAGATATGCTCAATAATGTTCATGTCTGGGAAGTTTGGTGGCCAGCGGAAGTGTTTACACTCAGAAGAGTGTTCCTGGAGCCACTATGCAGCAATTCTGGACGCATGAGGTGTCGCACTATCCTGCTAGAATTGCCCAAGTCCGTCGGACTACGCAATGGACATGAATGGATGCAGGTGATCAGACAGAATGGTTACATACGCTTCACCTTTCAGAGTCGTATCTAGACGTATCAGGGGTCCCATATAATTCCACTTGCACACGCCCCACACCATTACAGAGCCTCCACCAGCTTGAACAGTCCCCTGCTGACTTGATTCATGAGGTTGTCTAAATAGCCGCACGCGTCCGTCCGCTTGGTACAATTTGGAACGAGACTCGTCCGACCAGGCAACCTAGTTCCTGTCATCAACAGTCGAATGTCGGTGTTGACGGGCCCAGGCGAGGCATAAAGCTTTGTGTCATGCGGCCATCAAGGGTAGACGAGTGGGCCTTCGGCTCCGAAAGCCCATATCGATGATATTTCCTTGAAGGTTCACACGCTGACATTGTTGATGACCCAGCACTGAAATCTGCAGCAATTTGCGGAAGGTTTGCACTTCTATCACGTTGAACGATTCTCTTCAGTCGTCATTGGCTCTGTTCTTGCAGGATCTTTTTAGTGTCGCAGTGATGTCAGAGATTTGATATTTTGCCGGATTCCTGAAACAGTACATTCGTGAAATGGTTAGAGAGGAAAATCCCCACTTCATCGCTACCTCGCAGATGCTGTGTCCCATCGCTCGTGCGCCGACTATAACATCATGTTCAAACTCACTTAAATCTTGGTAACCTGCCATTATAGCAGTAGTTACCGATCTAACAACAGCGCCAGACACTTGTTGTCTTATATTGGCTTTTCCGACCGTAACGCCGTATTCTGCCTGTTTATAAATATCTATATTTGAATACGCATACCTATACCAGTTTCTTTGGCGCTTCAATGTAATTTGGTTGTTGATGTTCCCACTTTACACATTTCACATATTTTCCATTTGAGTGTTGTCAGTTCGTTTTGTTAAATAGGTTTGAAGTGTGCGATCTTATCACTTGGTTGGTGGCGCTGAAGATTCATGTATTTAATTAATATTCTGAGGCAACAACTTAGTGATTGGAAGAGTGATTGCTTTTGCGTTGATAACTTAAGTATATCTCTTAGATATCTTAGTTGTTTGGCTGCATGTTATATACATATATATCGTTTAACTCTATGATTTTTATTTGTCGAAAGAAATATGAATCCTTCTTGTTTAGACAGCGACAGTCAGTGAACTGAATCACCCCCGAGATAAATCGTCAAAATTAGCAATAAACATCGCCAACAAAAATTCAGAGATGCATGGCTCAAAAATGATGATTACAAAGAATCGCTTAGAAAGATGCCTAAGATCTGAACAAATCCCAGTGTCGTATATGGAAAGTAACAATAAAAGCGGAGCTGACTGTGGTTAAAAATCATGTGTCATCGAAAACTCATGTACACAATCTGATATCAGCTCAGTCGGCGATTCTTTCTTTCAGCAAATAGATTTATGAAATCAGCACAGAAGCCAAGGCAACTCAAGCTCTTGAAATAAAATTATGTGCTTTTTTTAGTTGAACACAATATTTCTTTCATTACTTTGGTCATCTGAAAATACTGTTGAAGAGGGCTGTACCTGATTCTGAAATTATTAGAAATATGCAATTAAAGGCAACAAAAGGAACTGCATTAAAAAAATACTTCATCACCATCGCCGAAATAGAACCACTACAACAAAAAATGCAGACTAGTCGATTTATCGTCTTAAAAGACGAATCCACTCATACTGGGAGCATGCAAACGGTGAATGTCATTGTAAGGTAGTAACTGTTTCTTCACTGCATTTACTGACCATAATTGTGCGTACTGTATTCCTATACCTTGTGCTGTGTAAAACAGGTTTTTTAATCCCAAAGAGAGTCGAGTGATCCGCAAATTTCTGGATGTCTGCCAAGTTTCTGAACAAAATTCGGACTTGGAATGTGTTAAGGCAAAACATATCTTAGATATACTGACGAATTCCTTTGAAGTTAAAGAAATTCCATTTGAGAATATCGTTGGATTCGAATCGCATAGAGCAGTGCCCTGACATTTACATATTCAGGTACATACATCACTCATTGCATCTTTGTAGTAGCAATGAATGTAAGAAATTACCTAGGTGTCCCGAAGATCTACTACGAAACGTTTACGATCAATTTAAGAGCAGCGCAAAACAACAACATTTGTTTCAAAAGTTTCAAACATTTTTAGATATTAACACCCACAAAACGCTTCGCCCTGAACAAACGCGTTGGTTATTTTAAAAACCGTTCTTTCTATGATACCAGAACAGTGAGCTGCACTAGAACTGTATTTTAGAGACCAAATGCTAACTATTAGATTGTTATCTGTTGAACAGATTGTCCATTCACTCAGCAATCCTCTAATCAAACTATTCTACATTTTTCTGGACTATATTCTACTTAAATTTGCCATGCCGAATGAACTCTTCCAGTCATCGTCTGTAGCCATTACAAACATCCATGACAGAATCTACAAACTATTAAGAGTTGTGAGAATCGTACACGTCCAAGGATTATGTTTAGCCAAACGATTTTCACAAACTACATCTATGCAACGAGACGCATCGTTTACGACCGGAAAATATGTACTACGGCGTTGACGTTAGAAAAGTGTTTTAGACAGGGTTGAGGTCCGCAATAATGAAAAGCTGAACTCAGATTTTTCAACACGTTGTGTCGAATTTCTGACGGAAGGCTGTAGGGAAAGTAAGAAATCCTTCAATTTTTCGCGTCCCGTTCTTAAACTAGAGCGAAAGTAATATTAAGAAGACAAGAGATACCGTGTCAAGTTTCCTTTTGTTGATGGAAGCCTTGCCTCGTATTTGCATCCACTGTCAACTGTTAAATAATCGATGATGAGTGGCACCAATTACAATCGTTTGACCTCCTGGCAGGTACTGAAATAAAAAGTCCAGTGGATTTTTTTAGTCAAAATTGATGGCTTGCGAAGAAGACAACCAAGGGATGATTTTTAAATATTTGTCTAGATTTATGTTGGATGTTATTTCACTTCCGGACTCGAATGCTCATTGTGAACGTGCATTTAGCCAAATCAATGTAATAAAAACGAAAGGAAATAGCGAATTCGACTATGAACAAAGCTCAGAAAAGAAACGAGTGAAAGAGAGAAATGTAAACTGCACAACTTCTGAGCCTTCACAGAGTGAATATTGCCATATGAACCTAGCACTATTGTACAGAAAAAAAATCCGCAGTTCAGCACAACTTCGATAAAACTCACTGTTTGTGTAGTGGCATAGATGTGGAAGAATCTGATAGCGTTTTAATGCCTAACGAGTTTTAAGATATAAAAATAGTGACAGCGTGATAATAAGAATGACTAGTGCATCATTCAAACAAAAAACGATGTTAGCCTGTAATTGGTACTATTGTTGCCAAAGCTTCATAGCTTATATGATGCTGTTTGCATAAATATTTATATTTTCGTAATGTTTTAATGTAAAACACATATTAACATAAGCATAATAAAACTGCCACTGGTTTCGTTTGTTAGTGCCCTTCCCTTTTCATTTCTTCGTAAATTCAAAATGTTGGAATGGCAATGATATGTTTTCCTCTTTTATGTATACAAATTTTAATGCCGAAGGTGGAGAGAAAGTAGCTTCGGCTACATATGTTGTATTCTGAGCTGATTACAATGGCGAGAAAGTGGTAATATAAGGTGCTCACTTTCTATACGGCTCTCCGCCCCGTAGTTCTGATAATTCACCAACAGATCGCAGAAAGTTTCGTGCGCCTCACAAATGTAGCCAATATTCGCGATCAAACACTGCGCAGTATATTTCGGTTTTTGCGTTAGTAACAACATTCCCTCTTCGACACGTTGATTTGCATTCTTTGAAGAAAATGAATAAAGTTCCTAAAATAAAAAAAAGCTATTGATTTCTTCAAAATTTAGGGCGCAGAACACGCACAGTAAATATTTAGTGGGACGTGTGAGCACGTTTAAGTTTCCAAGACTGATAGAATTCTTCTCCCCTCCGCGTGCTATGCCTCTCGGCAGAAACTGTTTTTCCCTTTCATCTCGTCTCATCGTAACCGAAGACCATAGCTAAGGGAGGTCACGTGTTATACACTGAAGAGCCAAAGAAACTGGTACATCTGCCTAATATCGTGTAGGGCCCCCGCGAGAAGGCAGAAGTGCCACAACACGACGTGACATGGACTCGACTAATGTCTGAAGTAGCGCTAGAGGAAATCGACACCATGAATCCTGCAGTGCTGTCCCTATATATCGGCAAGAGTATGAGGGGACGAAGGTCTCTTCTGAACAGCACACTGCACATCATCCCAGATATGCTCAATACCGTTCATGTCTGGGGGGTCTGGTGGCCAGCAGAAGTGTTTAAACTCAGAAGAGTGTTACTGGAGTGACTCTGTAGCAATTCTGGACGTGTGGGTTGTCACACTATCCTGCGTGAATTGCACAAATCCATCGGACTGCGCAATGGACATGAATGGATGCAGGTGATCAGACAGAATGCTTACGTACGTGTCACCTGTCAGAGTCGTATCTAGACGTATCAGGGGTCCACATCACTCCAATTACACGTGCCCCACACCATTACAGAGCCTCCACCAGCTTGAACAGTCTCCTCCTGACATGCAGAGTCTATGAATTCATGAAGTTGTCTCCATAGCCGCACACGTCCATCCACTCGATAGAATTTGGAACGAGACTCGTCCAACCAGGCGACCTAGTTCCAGGCATCGACAGTCCAATGTCGGTTGGTTCAAATGGCTCTGAGCACTATGGGACTTAACTGCTGTGGTCATCAGTCCCTTAGAACTTAGAACTACTTAAACCTAACTAACCTAAGCACATCACACACATCCATGCCCGAGGCAGGATTCGAACCTGCGACCGTAGCGGTCGTGCGGTTCCAGACCGTAGCGCCTTTAACCGCTCGGCCACTCCGGCCGGCCCAGTGTCGGTGTTGACGGGCCCAGGCGAGGGATAAAGCTTTGTGTCGTGCAGTCATCAAGGGTACACGAGTGGGCCTTTGGCTCAGAAAGCCCATGTCGATGATGTTTCGTTGAATAGTTCGCATGCTGACACTGATTGATGGCCAAGCATTGAAATCTGCAGTAATTTGCGGAAGAGCTGCACTTCTGTCAATTTGAACGATTCTTTTCCGTCGTCGTTGGTCTTACAGGATCTTTTTCCGGCCGCAGCGACGTCGGAGATTTGATGTTTTACAAGATTCCTAATACAACTATTTACGGTACATTCGTGAAATGCCTGTAAGGGAATAATCCTAACTTCCTCGCTATCTCACAGATGCTGTATCCCATCGCTCGTGCGCCGGCTATTGTAGTCAAACTCACTTTAATCTTGCTAACCTGCCACTGTAGCAGCAGTAACCGATCTAACAACTGCGCCAGACACTTGTCTTATATAGGCGTTGCCAACCGCAGCGCCGTATTCTGCCTGTTTGCATATATCTGTATTTGAAGACGCTTGCCTATATCAGTTTCTTTGGCGCTTCAGTGCATTTATCGCTGCGTGTGGGGAAACGTGTGAGAGAAAATGCTGACATACTGCAGGCTCGGCGCTGCCAGTCCACATTGTGTGTGTAGCTTGCACGTCTGACGCGTTTCGCACCGATCAACTGCTAACGTTTGGATTTACACTGAACTGTAACATATGCATAACTACGTGGCAGCAAAAAAAAAAAAAAAAAAAAAAAAAAAAAAAAAAAAAAAAAAAAAAAAAAAAAAAAGGCTCTGAGCACTATGAGACTTAACAGCTATGGTCATCAGTCCCCTAGAACTTAGAACTACTTAAACCTAACTAACCTAAGGACATCTCACAACACCCAGTCATCACGAGGCAGAGAAAATCCCTGACCCCGCCGGGAATCGAACCCGGGAACCCGGGCGTGGGAAGCGAGTGTGGCAGCAAAGAATACAACACAGTTCTGTAACGTAACTGTTGTGTCACAGTTGTTAAGTCGGTGGCGTTGGCAGCAATGAGAAAAGAAGAGATAGAACGCAAAGTTTTCTGTCTGGAGCCGGTATGTGCTTTGAACGACTATCGAGATGCGCCGTTATAGATGGAACCGGCCTGAAGTGCTACTGTTTAAAGAGTCATTGATAGTATTGAAATCACTACTGGGGCCTATGAGAAAAATCCAATAAAGCTTAAAGGTATTGCTTTCGATGCTGTCCTTGATCGTCCTTGTGCTTTTGCAAGTGGTATTTTGAATTTTTTTTCTCATAAACAATGATAAATTTAGTCACGTAGTGGAAAAGAGCCAGGGAGACATCGCACATCTTTTCATGGACGGTTTTTTGAATTATTGTAAGGTGTCAGGCAAATCCAACACCTTCCATGAAAACCCTGACATGATAAGCAAATCCAGTAGTACGTCACATAGCTCCGAATAAATCGTGACAGTAAATTAACCAAAGTAATACGAGTAACGAGTGAGCAAATGGAATACCACAGACTAACACAAGAACGCCTAAATGCATGTCATACCTTCCCACTGTGAGACAGATGCAGTTCTGATGGGAGAAACGAGAACAGAAGCCGAGAGCAGAACCGTGTTAAGCTAGAAGGCCCTACGATAAGGGACGGACACCCACGTCGCCAGCTAACCACCAGGACCACCCTCCAGCCCATATTAAAAGCTAGAGCCCTCCAGAAGAACAGTATAGATCTTACGATAACACTAAAAGGGCCACATCAGCCGCAAGTTTTAGCGTGAGACTTTTTAGCGTCTCTGTTACGTTGCAAACGTTAAAAACATTGCCCCACCACGAATAGTAACCACCAGGACCACCCCCCAGCCCATGTTAAAAGATAGAGCCCTCCAGAAGAACAGTATAGATTTTACGATATCACTAAAAGGGCCACACCAGCTGCAAGTTTTAGCGTGAGACTTTTTCGCGTCTCTGTTACGTTGCAAACGTTAAAAACATTGCCCGACCACGAAAAGTATAACGTTTCTCATTGGATAGACAGACTTTTTGTAGGCGGAGCTTAAGGTTAACATTGAGGCCCTGATTGGTCAGATGAAAACACAGCCAGATAGTTTTTTTTAAACCAACTTCGGTAAATTGTAGTAAGGAGAAGTTAGAGAGAGTTGCTTCCGAGACGGCGAGCTGTATGGAGCTGCGCCGGCCGCCGCCCCTGACGAACACCAACAAGGTAATGAACGTACGCGATGCCGCATTTTTGAGCGCATAAGGCTTCACTCAGAACTGCAGAAGTCTCATCTGTTACATCCCCTTTTTACGTAATACTAGCGTCGATCGTCAATTAAATCTCATGGTATTCACATTTGCTACGTAAGTTAAAATCTGAAACGCGATGATTTCTCTGTTATGTAATTATTGAGAAGCCACATCAGCCACTGTAATTTACGACAAGTTAGATAAGTATTTAAAGATAATTGAGGGTCACTGTAGACCATTTTGATAGTTTTCTCTTTTGTGAAACTTAATTTAAACCTAGATTATAGATGTGATATGGCATAGGTCATCCTTCGATCCATTGTAGAACTTGGAAACTCATTCAGGGAATATTCGTTCACATTTTTGTTGAACGCAGTTGGTTTTTATCATCCTGTATTAAAACATTTCCTCTTATCAATAGTGCAATTTATAAACAATGTTTTGTGAGTAGAATAAAATTTACAATGGTAAACTTAACTGCTTTTTCGGCGTTATTTTACCAGCTAACTAAAAATAGGAAAGCCTTGAACCCCTTCCACTAAATTTAGTTAGTATTAAGATTCTTTTACACGGAGTGCAGTGGAGCTGACGTTGAAATCTTTAAGTATTTGGTTATATCATCGCTAGTCTCACTGAACTCTTCTGAACTCTACATGTCATGTGTGGTCTGGCGTCTCCTTACCAGCAACAGGTCCCAGGTTCAAACTAGTCAATTCCCTAAAAAACACGCTCAGAGCGTCGTTGCGCGAAAGTGGTAGGGAGACACGACTTAGAACAAACAGACACCACGCAGAATGTTAGAGGTTTTTTGTATTATGCATAAAACATTAATTTCAATCCCAAAAAATCTCTGTCGAATATAAAACAATAGTATATTTCACAACAGATAGACTATAAAGTATTCACAACAAGAGCTGGCACTCAGTATTATGTATTATGGTCATTATGCTGATAAGTACGATACTTTTGGTTCAATTTGGTCTATTTACGGCAATTTTACGCCCCAGGTAAGAGAGTTGCCTCGTTTCAGGTTGGGATCACTGGCTCCATGGTGTTACGAATAATGTGGCAGATGTGCGCCGCATACAAACTTTTTTAGGTTCCTTCTATTCTGTGTGTTCTTCAAGTCTAATAGTCTGCTTAAAACGCCCCTCGTCCGCCTCAGTGATGTTGGTATTTTTCACATAATTTTATTGATGACGATGTGATCCTGGAGTTTGAGCTCCTTGACTGTACCAGTTGCTATCCCTTGCACTCCTTACCGGGATAAGTTCCTGTTTAGCATTCATAATAATTCACTGCATGTCTTCAAAGTACCCTATAAGTATTTTTACAGGCATGCAGGCAGTAAATCGGTGGTACTCTTCTGCAGTTCTGCCCACAGGCTCGTCTATGAAGCATCCTGCATTTTCTAAACCATTCAAATCTGAGGATGATGATGATTAGACATGTGTTTTAAGGTTTGATGACATGCCTACACTACGTGTATAATCATTCTCTGCCCCATTCAGTTCATATCGTATTTTCTGGAACAGGAATGACGAAGTATTACATGTAAGCTTTGATCAAACTATATTACTACCATTTCTTCAATGATCCATCAAAATATATGAAACTTTTGCATGGAAGAATTAAAGCGTCTTGGTGCTGGATGACAATCCTAATATTATCGTTCTTGTTAAATGTTGTTGAAGCATAAGGTTTATATGAGAAGTATTACTGGAGTATGATTCGCTCATCGCATTCCACTGGGTGAGATATATTGAGCAACGACGTCATTGCGATGTTTCAATTCTACTCATTTAAGAAACTCGTAGTTCGCTCGTGTTATCACCTTACGGTTCTGCTACGAAATGCTGTGCAGTACGCTGTGTGCTCTGGTTTTATACCTTACGCCCATATTGTCTTACATGTAGTCGTACAATGATTTCCTCATCACGGAAGTTAACAAGTTCGGTTATTTTGGTTCACAATAAGCAGCTCCAGCTAGTCCAATGTCTGAACTGTCACTGGAGGGTACATAGCGTTGGTAGGAGTCACAAAAATATTATATCCTGTTCCAACTGGTGGGAAGAATCCGTAAATTAACAATCTATTGTTGATATATGAGTTCGTTGCAATATTACACTCAACAGAGATTGTACTACAGGGAGAATATCTACTGTCTGATCAGATATGCAAAATTTGCTGGGATCCGTCTTCAGACCCTGTCCCTTTGTGAGACCCAGTAGTGGGCCTACTGAACCTTTCTGCTTCAAGTTAATCGATGCAACCACCGTCCTTATTTCAGATTTAAGAGTACTGATGTTTGCACAGAGCTCAATCCCTTTCCCAGACTGTTTTAAAACTTCGTTTAAGTCGTCAATCTCGTACGCACCAGGTTAAATTTCCCCTATTCCTTTTCCACCATTAATTTCCAGATGGAGTTTATTGTTAGCCTCTGTGATATTTGGGATGGTGTTGTATGTCTCCAGTCCAGTCAGCGCGATGCTCCCATCTCCAATACTTTCAAATCAATTGGTGGGAAGTAATTCCACGTACTACAGACGATCGTCCTTTTAAAGTCAGAGTGTACGACACTACATATAAACATAAACTGGTGAATGGATGCTTAATGCCTGTCCTTATACAGGGTGGTCCATCGATAGTGACCGGGCCAAATATCTCACGAAATAAGCATCAAACGAAAAAACTACAAAGAACGAAACTCGTCTAGCTTCAAGGGGGAAACCAGATGGCCTTATGATTGGCACGATAGATGGCGCTGCCATAGGTCAAACGGATATCAAGTGCGATTTTTTAAAACATGAACCCCCATTTTTATTACATATTCGTGTAGTACGTAAAGAAATATGAATGTTTTAGTTGGACCACTTTTTTCGCTTTGTGATGGATGGCGCTGTAATAGCCACAAACGTTTAAGTACGTGGTATCACGTAATATTCCGCCAGTGCGGACGGTATTTGCTTCGTGATAAGTTACCCGTGTTAAAATGGACCGTTTACCAATTGCGGTAAACGTCGATATCGTGTAGATATATGGCTATTGTGATCAAAATGCCCAACGGCCGTGTGCTATGTATGTTGCTCGGTATCCTGGACGACATCATCCAAGTGTCCGGACCGTTCACCGGATAGTTACGTTATTTAAGGAAACAGGAAGTGTTCATCCACATGTGAAACGTCAACCACGACCTGCAACAAATGATGATACATAAGTAGGTGTTTTAGCTGCTCTCGCGGCTAATCCGCACATCAGTAGCAGACAAATTGGGCGAGAATTGGGAATCTCAAAAACGTCGGTGTTGAGAATGCTACATCAACATCAATTGCACCTGTACCATATTTCTATGCACCAGGAATTGCATGGCGACGACTTTGAACGTCGTGTACAGTTCTGCCACTGGGCACAAGAGAAATTACGGGACGATGACAGATTTTTTGCACGCATTCTATTTAGCGAGAAGCGTCATTCACCAACAGCGGTAACGCAAACCGGCATAATATGCACTATTGGGCATTGGAAAATTCACGATGGCTGCAACAAGTGGAATATCAGCGACCTTGGAGGGTTAATGTATGGTGCGGCATTATGGGAGGAAGGATAATTGGCCCCCATTTTATCGATGGTAATCTAAATGGTGCAATGTATACTGATTTCCTATGTAATGTTTTACCAATGTTACTACAAGATGTTTCGGTGCCTTACAGAATGGCTATGTACTTCCAACATGATGGATGTCCGGCACGTGGCTCGCGTGGGGTTGAAGCGGTACTGAATAACATATTTCATGACAGGTGGATTGGTCGTCGGAGCACCATACGATGCCTCGCACGATCACTGGATCTGACGTCCCCGGATTTCTTTCTGTGGGGAAAGTTGAAGGATATTTGCTATCGTGATCCACTGACAACGCCTGATAACATGATTCACCGCATTCTCAAAGCATGTGGGAACATTACGGAAGGCGAACTACTCGCTGTTGAGAGGAATGTCGTTACACGTATTGCCAAATGCATTGAGGTTGACGGACATCATTTTGAGCATTTATTGCATTAATGTGGTATTTACAGGTAATCACGCTGTAACAGCATGCGTTCTAAGAAATGATAAGTTCCCAAAGGTACATGTATCACATTGGAACAACCGAAATAAAATGTTCAAACGTACCTACGTTCTGTATTTTCATTTAAAAAACCTACCTGTTACCAACTGTTCGTCTAAAATTGAGAGCCATATGTTTGTGACTATTACAGCGCCATCTATCACAAAGCGAAAAAAGTGGTCCAACTAAAACATTCATATTTCTTTACGTACTATACGAATACGTAATAAAAAATGGGGATTCCTATTTAAAAAAACGCAGTTGATATTCGTTTGACCTATGGCTGCGCCATCTAACGGGCCAACCATAGCGCCATCTGGTTTCCCCCTTCAAGCTAGACAAGTTTCGTTCTTTGTAGTTTTTTCGTTTGACGCTTATTTCGTGAGATATTTGGCCCGGTCATAATCAGTGGACCACCCTGTATATCATTCCTAAACGTCAGGAGGAACATGATGAATAGATGACCTCACAGGAATGTATTAAAGTCTTGGTAGCGTCGAAAATCGTAGAACACACGTCTTCTACCTGTGAAGTATCGTAATTCTTCTGGAGGTTGCAAGTTGCCGAATCAGTCGAAATATTAGACGATATTTGTATTTCTTTTTTTAATACATGCTACCCAGTGAGTTTCAGGTCCTCCTGCTACATCTAGATTCAGAATTCCGCATTCTCCTGATTTCCCCATAGTTGTCAGTAATGTATTCGGCATAAATAAGCCTCGGAATTTCGAAATGTTGAATTTCTTCTTAAAAAACTTAAGCAAATCTTTATTTGTAGGCGCCCTGTCTGGCAGGACTGTTAGGGGGCTTTGTTTTTGTTTATGAAGAGAACTTGTCATTTCTTGTATGGTTTCAAGTACAGTTCATTCCGATGGTTGCTGCCTCCACATGCGGTTATGTCTTCGAGCCTCCTGCAGTTGGTCCTGAGAGATTTGTGCATTCTTGACTGTCCTGGCAATAGTCCCAGTCAATGAACCTACCGCCGAGAGGCCGTCTAGGGCTGGAGTGAGGAAGGGAATATTTGTAGAATCCTGGGTGATTTGGTTGTCTTCTTTTTCCTTAGCCTCCGACGTGAAGCGCTCATAACTTGGCTGAACTTCTTCACACCCAAGCCCAACTTAACTTTATCACACATGGTTTTTTCAGCTGAAAATGTTGCAATGCATTGACCTACACCAACGTCCCTTCTCGCCCGAATTGCCTTAGCTTTATCAGCCAAAAGCAATCGGCATTATGACGATCTTTATTTGCTGCATATGCGATGTCGCGTTCTATACATGCTTCGTCGAGCACGTTTATCTTATTACCGCGTGTGAATCGTTTTTGAAGTTGTGTTCCAGATACACAATAGTTACATGTAGGAATGTCTAATTCGACTGGTAGTTTGTCGAGAATACCGCCTGCACCTCTAACGCATCTCCTATCACGCATTTTATGCTACGGAGGTGTTTGTGGCTTGAGCACCCTGTTATATAGCAAGTCGCCAACATCGATCCAGCTGTTTTGTGATGCAGGAAAACTAAACCATTTAACTAACTCTCTGTTCCCTCGATGCCATATGACCCTCTCCACGAGAAACACTTCTGTGTCTGTGCTTTTCTATAACTCTTCTGTGTTAAAGAATCCTGCAATTTCAGTACCACTGCTGTCCTTTAAGAGGTAGGTTCTAGGATTAATTCTCTGCATTTTGGAAACAGTGAATATCTCAGTTGACCAATTTGGCATGTGTGAATTCTCCAACGCTGTCTTGTGTTTTAAAATATGTTCTAAGTCACCAACATTAAATTGCTGTTTGCGTGATTCTAGCATTTTAATACGAGTGTATACTGTATCTAGAAGTCTCTCATCACGAACATCGATTGGTCTCATTTGTATTGTGCGATGTTTGGTTTGATTATACTATGCAAATATTTGAGGGAGAATGTCGGTCCACTTGTGTGTGTCTCGAAGATTGAATTGCATCAACTCCTGGGATTTCACTGTTCTGCCTATACGTTCCACGACACTCGCCTTCAGGTGGGTGAATGTCGAGTCGTGATGTGTTCCATACCGCTCCATCGCAGTCTTAAAATATTTATTGCAAAACTCGCCGCAGTGATCTGTTTGAAGGAGTCTGGGCTTTGATTTGCCCCCGTCTGCAGCAATCGCTCAAACACATGCGCGACATTCTTCCCCGTTTTCGCTCTCACTGTAGTGCACAGGCAAATTTAGAATAAGTATCAATGACCATTAAAATATCTTTGAAGCCGTTATTCACACGTGAATATTTCCTCATGACGACAAGATTCACCTGCCACAGGTCGTCCAAACCCTTAATCATAACATATCTATGAGGGTATGTTTTGCCTGCTAGCTTGTGCAGTTCTCGAACTACAGTCTACAAATTTCTTTGATGATACCTTTCTCTCTAATCTCAAGAATGACTGAAACAACTTAATTCGAATGAGCAGTATTACCAGAGGTATTTGATGCCATGAGCAGTCCTAGCCGATCTATTAGCTCATTGGGGGTGCCGATTGCTCACTCTTTTATGCTGAATTTCAATACCATCATCGTTGCTTCAAAGTCCCTAACCCCAGCAGCAATAATTTTCCTTGCACGGCCTTCCATGCTTCGATGACTTTTTGCTTAGGCGACATCTCGTTGTATACTAATCGGACTTCTGTGCAGCGCAAGGTTTTATGTATCCGCTCTTCTTCTTATGCTGCTCCCCCTTCTCGGTAACAGCTATTTTCTCTTCAGTTAAGTCGCCTACTTTCATTTCAATTGCTTCAATCCGTTCATACAATGTACATTGCTCAATAACAGATATTTCCCTTTCAGTTAAGACATTTACTTTCTTATCGATTGGATTAATCCGGCCTTTCAGTATATTGTTAATTCTCAGAAGGGTATGACAATACATCTAGACAAAACAAGCGAATGTTTTTTCTATGCACACCCATCCTATCAGACTGAGCTCCTAGCATGCGTGCGAATTTCTCCATGGTGATGCGTATCCAATGTACTCACCTCTTTCCATGGATATATATATATATATATATATATATATATATATATATATATATATATATAAACTCTTGGAAGATCCATCTATACCTTCCATCATTCAGTTTTCCTATTTTATCAATAACAAGAAACGTATACTGTGAGTAATTCCAGGAATCTGCATACATCTTTACAAAATCATTGATGACATATCGGTTCCTACATGAGCCTGGTAGATGTTTTTTAAATTCAGATTGTCCTGTTTGAATGCTATAATTAGGTTTGCATGATCCCTCACCAGCTGTTTTGGGATTGTGGAATATGTCTGACTCAGATAAAGTACATCAACAACAATATGGCGACCAAAACGAAAATATCATCGAATTTGATCCTGGTTTTCCACAGCAACATCGTCAAATATGAACACTGTGTTTGGCTTCAGTTTTTCTGGTGGAGGGATATCACTGCTCTCAATGAATGTCGTGTATACCGCACAATCTACACCCAGCAGTATCTCCTGTAATAGTTGGTATTTGGGCTGAAACAGTGTTTTTGAAAATACACGTGCATGCTCAAAGCGGACTCCATCCAGATGTGTTAGCAGCCACATGAGAACATTAATTTTGTATTGCCACAGCTGAGTGGACTTCAATTATTGCACCATGTTGTGAGAAAGGAGTATGCCATTCTTCTTCTGGTGTTCTTGCACGCTGTCACAGCCACAACAAAGTCTTTATGCTTCACCCACCTTGCCACGAAACATACTATGTCAGGTACTGTCATGCAATGGGTTTTTATAGAAAATAATGAACACTATGCCCTGCGAAGATACCAACTATGTCAGACACTGGTATGCAACGGGCTTTTACAGAGAATCTAGTTAAATGACGTAATTTTCTGCTGTTGCATAATTGCATTGAAAATACTTGTAGCAAAAGCTTTAGTATTTGCAATATAACGAGAAGTATGAAATAAAACACATAGTTATATACATTTGTATTCAGTATTCATACGTGGTGTGCACTACATCAACAGGATCTTTCTTTATCTTAACACCAGTACAGAATATAGAAAATAAAGCCTTCTTGTAAGCACAGAACTCAGCATGTATTTCTCTCAAACGTATTGGCAGTACATTAGTTTGCGTTGGCACCATACTGACCCACTGCTTGAAGTCGTCTTTATGCACACTCTTTGTATTTATATACAGATACAGATAAAGCAGCACAGTAAATGTCCAGAGGAGGACAGCTCAGATGATACTCAGCAGTCAACTGCTGCTTTATGTCGGCTTTTGCACGATACACTTCACCCCATTCCACCTCCATAAACCACAATTAAACACTTTTAGCTGCATTATCGTTCCCTATCACAACACTTCAGTCTCTGTCTATAGATACTTTTCTACGCAAACGTAAACGCTTCGAACCACTAACGGTTAATTATACACTGAAGTGAACAGTAGTTGTGCACAGGGCATGTTTGGCATCTTCTCATCCACTATATCTTCACGTTTTCCATGCAGTATCACTTGAATGTTCTGTGATGGTGTGTATGATGGGGTCCAGTACCGACCTGTGTCATGCTAATTAGGACCTCCAGTGCACTTCTGCTAGTCAGGGGCTGGCTGGGTGTCTTCAACCGACAACAACAGCAGAAAAGCGCTCCAGCAAGCTGACCAGGTGCGCAACAGGATCCCAGGTTGCTGCCGCGCCGGCCGGAGTGGTCGTGCGGCTCTAGGCGCTACAGTCTGGAGCCGAGCGACCGCTACGGTCGCAGGTTCGAATCCTGCCTCGGGCATGGATGTGTGTGATGTACTTAGGTTAGTTCGGTTTAATTAGTTCTAAGTTCTAGGCGACTAATGACCTCAGAAGTTAAGTCGCATAGTGCTCAGAGCCATTTTGCTGCCGCTGCTGCAGGTCCCAGCGGGCTGGGACACGTCATTTCTGCAGACACCGAAAGGCTCGAAGACGTCGCATCCACTGATGAGCGAAGAAGAATAATCGTTACAAGCGATATTATCAGCACAAACACTTCACCGTTTTCACATGACAGTCAACATGGACATTAAGCAAGGGCTACTTATTCTTCCGCGTCTTCTTCCCTTTTCTGCTGCTGTTGCGACTGGGCAGCGCTGGACGATCTAGGCTGGTGCTTCATGCTGCCTGACTGACTGCAACTGAGGCTGCAGAGCTTCTGGGCCCACTTATATCGCTGATGTTATGGATGCAGCGTTCCTATTGTCTACTGCAAATTTCAAGCGCCTCTGGTGGCATAACTATGAAGACCAGTTGCTTGGCTCTTTGCATCAGAGGCACACGTGTCTTACGAGTTGGAAAATTGATTGTAAATTTCATAAATGGCAAGCAGTTATAACAACAGCATCAGTCTGCATGACTTGGAGTATGCATTTTGATATCTTTCAGCTGCATATCGATTATCTGCTGGGCAGTATTCCTCTTCTTCTTCTTCTTTCTTCTTCTTCTTCTTCAGGCACTAACCCAATGCAACTCCTTTCCATTCTGCATGTAGGAGGTTATGAGCAGAGTCCTCAGCTGTATGCCTACAGGCAAAATGGCTGTTAAACTCCTCCTAGTCAGACACCAGCAGCTCTTCAATAGAACACAGCAGCGAACATAGTGAGTGGATGATGTTGGGATGAGAGGATGGGTTGGTGGAGCAGGAAGAGGATGGAGATGAGCAGTTGAAGCTCTTCAATGGTATATATCGCATATGCAAGTATGCTTCCACTGAAATGAATTAGCATCAACTGCCCACCTCTTCCTTTTTGAAGAGTGAGATGAGGTACTGGAGGAATTGAAGCTGTGAGGACGGGTCGTGAGTCGTGTCTAGGTAGTTCAGTTGGTAGAGCACTTGCCCGCGAAAGGCAAAGGTCCCGAGTTCGAGTCTCGGTCCGGCACACAGTTTTAATCTGCCAGGAAATTCCTTACTCTATTACTGATATCAATCATCAGATTTCTCTGTCTCACTCAAAAACAAATTGGCTGTCGTTAATGCCTGCAGTTCAAAAAATGGCTCTGAGCACTATGGGACTCAACTGCTGAGGTCATTAGTCCCCTAGAACTTAGAACTAGTTAAAGCTAACTAACCTAAGGACATCACAAACATCCATGCCCGAGGCAGGATTCGAACCTGTGACCGTAGCGGTCTTGCGGTTCCAGACTGCAGCGCCTTTAACCGCACGGTCACTTCGGCCGGCAATGCCTGCAGTTGAGACAATTCTTGAGCTCTGGATTCCATTAAAACAATTTCACGCCGAAGAAAGGCCACCTAAAATAATTTAAGATTTTGTTCAGTAGTCCTACTAGTGAAATTTACTGCATGTTTCTGCAGTCAAGCTTAGCTCTATTTGAGAAAAATAAAAAAGCGCGGAGAAGAATGAAATCTCGATAATTGAAATAACTATTATATTAATCGACACACAAAGATGTCTGAATAAAAGGAAGACTGCCAGTTTTATTGGCATGCAAATCAAGATGAATTTCAACAAATTAAAGAATGAGAACCCGAACCAAGAAATAATTAATTTGATTTCGAAATTTGAATGAGAGACAATGCCTTACTATTCCATAACATTTAACTGTTTAGAGACATGGGCTATTTCCTTTATTAAATATTAGGTATTTGATTGGATGACGCTACCTGAAGCCCCAGATTGGGTATTGGGTGAAAACATCATTATATACCTGACTAAAGGTGGTGTGAAGATTTCTGGCAACAATTGTTTTCAAGAATACATGTATCTGATTAGCTTTTTAGAAACTGAGCGTGACTTGGGAGAATGGAAGTCTAAACACTGTGCAGAAGAAAAGCGGATTTACTTTCTTAAGGAAACCAAAAATTCTGAACGAAAATGTCAGCTGATAATATTGTGAGACTATTTGTTTTCTATTCCTGCACACGAAGCCACTGTGGAAAGAGTATTTTCGCTGAAGTCGGCCCAGTGTACTGATGAAAGAAATCGACTGCTGCCGGGGACTGTGGAATCAATCTTACAGTGCCAGTTTAACTACAAGCTGACTTGCATCGATTTTTATAAATACATAAAAGACATGCTGAAATAGGCGAAATATTCCGAAAAATATGGTGTGTCAACTTCTGCAGCAACAATTTCCTTGTAATTATATTCTGTATAAAAAGTAATTATATTAAATAACCTTTTTATTTCATTTCTACACCCCCATATCAGAGTGTCCCGACTAGGTCGCAGCAAGATATGGCAACCCTACCTTCAGACGAATATGAACGTTTGTTTTATGGTGGCATGTCAAATCCTCGTTTATATAAGAAGGTAGAGTTTGTATTAATGAAAGCACGTGTGCGGCGTATATACACTAACCGACTAAGACGTCTCACCGGATTGTTACTCCTAGGCATTTTACGTGAGTTACAGTTTTCGACATTATCTACTTTTATGGTTGTTGTTAGACACGAGGTTCTGTTTTGTGCAATGTTTGTGAATATTATGAGTTCTACATATTTACCCGTAAGTGCTGTATAATATATTAACACTATTTGGAAGATATTGTTAATTCTTAAGTTACCAAGTTTTATGGTGAGTAAAATTCTATATATTTTTAAAAAACTAGTTAATTAACATGTTGGTGATTTAGCCATATTTCGTCGGTCGTGCGCCATCTTCTATCACGAAACAGATGGAGGTCCTCTGCCAAAGAAGAATGAACTTTTGGTGTCTTGTCAGTTTTCGCTGCCTCGAATATGGAAATTTGTGTTAGTTGCAAGTAGCTTTTATCTGAAAATGATTTTAACTTGTAACTGGTTTTTGATAAATCTTCTGCTTAATTTCATTTCACTTTCGGGTAAATGGTGTGTATCAGAGTAATAATGTAACAGATAAGACTATTTAAAGCGGTACTGGCAATATTTTCTCCACATTTAAATACAATTGCGTGTTTGTTTCTAGGTACATGACCTCGTTGTACCTTGGAACATGTTTTCAATTTTGGAAAACCCTCAATTTTATGTAGTATTACAAGTATTTGTAATTTCAGAAAAAAGAGTGTAGCACATAAAAAGTGACTGACATCATTTGAAAATAGAATAAGAAAACATACTAAACTTCTCTTACAGGGCTGGCTAGAGATGAAACTCTGAAAAATGTGCTAAAGTACAACAGTCTCTCGTACTACACCTTCCCGAGGGGGAGGGGGGAGGGGAGGGGAGGGAGCGCCAAGGACCTCCTCTGGCCCACCCGTTGCGGAGGCTTGTAGAGTGTTTGAGAAAATGTTTCGGTCTCACAGTGTAACACATACAGCACAATATAAAACACCTACAAAATATACGTTTTTTCTGCTTCGTTGCGAAAAAGTTCTCTGTTAATACCAACATGTAGATAAACTTCATTCTCCGACATTCTTGCTACGTGGCCAGCCCAACTCAACTTTCTGTACTTTAGCAATTTGACGATCTCACTGTGTTTGCACAATACCCATAGTTCTTCATTCTTTTTCTTACCCTTCATTTCATGTTATCTTCATCGCTCCTATAACTTGTCAAATATTTTCATTTAGAATATCAATAGTTTTTCTTCATCTTTTTTTCTTTACATTACATTGCTACACCACGAAGATGACGTACTACAGGCGCGAAATTTAACCAACAGAAAGAAGATGCTGTGATATGCAATTGATTAGCTTTTCAGGGCATTCACACAAGGTTGGCGCCTGTGGCGACACCTACAACGTGCTGACATGAAAGTTTCCAACCGATTTCTCATACACAAACAGCAGTTGACCGGCGTTGCCTGGTGAAACGTTGTTGTGATGCCTCGTGTAAGGAGGAGAAATGCGTACCATCACGTTTCCGACTTTGATAAAGGTCGGATTGTAGCCTATCGCGATTGCGGTTTATCGTATCGCGACATTGCTGCTCAAGTTGGTCGAGATCCAATGACTGTTAGCAGAATATGGAATTGATGGGTTCAGTAGGGTAACACGAAACGCCGTGCTGGATCCCAACGGCCTCGTATCATTAGCAGTCGAAATGACAGGCATCTTATCCACATGGCTGTAACGGATCGTGCAGCCACGTCTCGATCTCTGAGTCAACAGATGGGGACGTTTTGCAAGACAACAACCATCTGCACGAACAGTTCGACGACGTTTGCAGCGGCATGGGCTATCAGCTCTGAGACCATGGCTGCGGTTACCCATGACGCTGCATCACGGACAGGAGCGCCTGCGATGGTGTACTCAACGACGAACCTGGGTGCACGAATGGCAAAACGTCATTTTTTCGGATGAATCCAGGTTCTGTTTACAGCATCATGATGGTCGCATCCGTGATTGGCGACATCGCGGTGAACGCATATTGGAAGCGTGTATTCGTCATCGCCATATTGGCGCATCACCCGGCGTGATAGTATGGGGTGCAATTGGTTACACGTCTCGGCCACCTCCTGTTCGCATTGACGGCACTTTGAACAGTGGACGTTACATTTCAGATGTGTTACGACCCGTGGCTCTTCCCGTTCATTCGGTCACTGCGAAACCCTACATTTCAGCAGGATAATGCACGACCGCATGTTGCAGGTCTTGTACGGGCCTTTCTGGATACAGAAAATGTTCGGAGCAACTGGCTCGTCACAATACGCCAGTCACTACTCTTGATGAACTGTGGTATCGTGTTGAAGCTGCATGTGTAGCTGTACCTGTACACGCCATTCAAGCTCTGTTTGACTCAATGCCCAGGCGTATGAAGGCCGTTATTACGGCCACAGGTGGTTGTTCTGGGTACTGATTTCTCAGGATCTATGCACCCAAACTGCGTGAAAATGTAATCACATGTCAGTTCTAGTATAATATATTTGTCCAATGAATACCCATCTATCATCTGCATTTCTTCTTGGTGTAGGAATTTTAATGGCCAGTAGTATACTTTAGGTCAAGTTTGAAGGTAACGCTAAATGATCTTCCCCGTAAGATACTGATATGTCTGTGAAGTGTTCTCTTAGTTGCAGCTATACGAGCATCTGTTACCATGTCTGCTCTGTTGTTTTTCTAAAAAGACTCCCTAAATACTTGCAGTGGTTAACTGTCATGAAAAGAAGGAAAAAAAAGCCACACAACTTGTCGGCGACATTAAATATTGTATGAATGTGCTAGGATGATGACCAACTCCGAGTTGGCAACCAACGCCCTCCATAGTAATAAATGTAAAAGGTTCGTACAGTAGGCGGACGATCGATAAGATTCTTCCCACATGCACAGTAAAATAAAAAGTTTGTGTTTCTACTTATGGCAAAGACGATTTACAAACTTTGCAATGATTGTTATTTCAAAAGATATATACAGGGCGAATCAACTAAAACTTACACAGCAAATATTTCTGATCTGGAAGGCGCCATTGATTTGATATGCGGATTTGACAGATTGGAATGCAAGTCAGGGGCCCGCCTCCTTTGCAGCTCGCACATAGAGTGTTATCAGTTTCGAATCCATATTTATTTATAAAATGCACAAATATTTCAATGAAACTTTCCCCCTTGGCCGTATTACAATCAAGATAGAGTTAATTGGAATGTTGATGGTGTTTATTGCAGGAGTCTAGTGCAAGTAGTTTACGAGAAGTCGTAGTTTGAACACTGTGAACACCGACAGTTGCTTGTTCCATGTGGTAGCACAAACGAATGTGAATTTTACTTGAGTACGTATTTGCATCCCTACACTGATGTTAATACATCTCTGCAGGTGTCGTGTTGTTAAATGAAACACATGACAGACAACAAAGGTGAGTACAGTACCCCTGTGGGATCCGACAAGTAAAGAATCGATGCACCTTCAAAGCTTCCACTCGAAATTTTCGCGACCAGCCTCAGTACAAGCTTCCAGTCTTCCATGCAACGATCGCTGCACAAGTTCTACCATTTCAACGGAAATTGCAGCTCAGGCAGCAGTAATACGCCTTTTAGTATCATCTGGTGCCGATGATACGTCTTTGCAAACAACGTCTTTCAGACTCCCCACAGAAAAAACTCCGTTTGCGTCAGATCTGGGGAACTGGCTGGTCATCAATTTGGAAAAAGTCCCTGAAGATACGCAGTCGTAAATCTTGCACTGTGGGGCGGACAGTCATCATGTTGATATCACAGGTTCCTCCTAGTTTGAAGGGGAACGTCTTATAACATCTGTGGAAGATGTTCCGCTAGGATGATGAGACACTTGTGCGAATTCAGGGTTGCCTCTAGGAACAACGGATCTGTGAGATGGTAGTGGACTATTTCACACCATACGTTTAAACTCGTTTAAACTACAGCGGCGTCGACGTTACACTTGGCGAAGTCAACGGGAATTGTCAACAGATCAGTAGAGCACGTTTCTGAGATTTACTTGTCAGTGCAGCTGCAGTCGCAAACATGTCTTAATGCTCATATACAGAAGTTTCCACGATTCCTAAAATAATTTCCATGCAGCATTTTCTGGAGAGAGATGTAATAGGGATGGAGAACGCGTAGTTCACACGGCTGACCCATGCCGCTTCCTCATGCGATTGCATGTGAACTACTTTTTCTACTGCTGCAATAGCCAGAATATTAATTTCACCCTCCTCTTCCGTTCTGTGACGTATTTCAGGCATTACACTACGACTTGCATGTAACTGTCTGAAGAGATTCGCAATTAACTGGTGCGATGGTTAACATCTATTGGGATATCTTTCGGCGTACACGGTACACGGTCGAACGGCATTCTTCCTACATTCACCAGGAACCACGAGCATGTCCGCTTTTTCTGCGTTGGGACATACCATCTTCTAAGCACATCTTATTGCGTCCGAAAACACAATAAGTGACAGGACCGTCGCAATGCGGTCGCAGTGTGTACACAGCACAATCTAAACAAACATGACGTCGTCGGCTAGCGTCTAAACAATATGATGAAACAAACAGCTATCGATGCTCATAGTGTTCACAATACCATAATTCGTAAACTAGTTGCAGTAGCTTCCTGCAACAAACACCACTGACATCCTCATTTACACTACTTTTAGGATTTTACTGTCAATAGGTATTGTCATATTTAAAAATTTGTAACAGTTGTAAATAAATGCACTTTTGTAAACGTCTCAAATTCTGTGAAAACCTCACATCGATAGTGCCTTCCATCTTCGAAATATCTGCAGTGCATGTATTCGTTGATTCACACTGTATTCATCTATCCTCGCTGGTTATCGCTCGGGTCTTAGATAATTGTCGATAATTATTCGATGCAACGATGAAAATACAGTCTCAGGCTAAATAACAATAGTTAGGGAAGCACCTTGATTAGAGGACAGAGCGAGGCGAGTGAGGAAAACGTGCGAAGCTAGCAACAGTAGGTTAGGAACACTTATACAGGCCAGACCCAAACGGATAGTCGGCAAATGTCGCCAGATTATGCTTATATGTGTCTGATCAAAAGTATCCGCACACTTTTAGTGGACATTAATATGGGATGCGTCTGTCCTTTGCCTTTACGACGGCTTGAACTCTGTGGGGAACGCTTTCACTGAGGTATTTGAATGTCTGAGGAGAAATGCCAGCCGTTTATTTTTTATTTATTTACTCGTCAAGTTCCGTAGGACCAATTGAGGAGCAAATCTCCAAAGTCATGGAACGTGTCAGTATATGAAATTACAACATAAAAGTAATAACAGATAAAAATTAAATGTTTTTGAACCCGAGAAAAGTTAGGCCATATGTTTAAGTAAAAGCAGTCAACAGTACAACAAGAATCAGCTTAATTTTTCAAGGAACTCCTCGACAGAATAGGAGTGACCCATGTGGAAACTCTTCAGTTTTGATTTGAAAGCGCGTGATTTGTAGTGGTAGCTTATTGAAAATGGATGCAGTATACTGAACACCTTTCTGCATAAGAGTTAAGGAAGTCCGATCCAAATGCGGGTTTGATTTCTGCTGAGTATTAACTGAGTGAAAACTGCTTATTCTGGGGAGTAAGCTAATATTGTTAACAAGAAATGCCAGTAAGGAATTTTTATATATATATACACTCCTGGAAATTGAAATAAGAACACCGTGAATTCATTGTCTCAGGAAGGGGAAACTTTATTGACACATTCCTGGGGTCAGATACATCACATGATCACACTGACAGAACCACAGGCACATAGACACAGGCAACAGAGCATGCACAATGTCGGCACTAGCACAGTGTATATTCAGCTTTCGCAGCAATGCAGGCTGCTATTCTCCCATGGAGACGATCGTAGAGATGCTGGATGTAGTCCTGTGGAACGGCTTGCCATGCCATTTCCACCTGGCGCCTCAGTTGGACCAGCGTTCGTGCTGAACGTGCAGACCGCGTGAAACGACGCTTCATCCAGTCCCAAACATGCTCAATGGGGGACAGATCCGGAGATCTTGCTGGCCAGGGTAGTTGACTTACACCTTCTAGAGCACGTTGGGTGGCACGGGATACATGCGGACGTGCATTGTCCTGTTGGAACAGCAAGTTCCCTTGCCGGTCTAGGAATGGTAGAACGATGGGTTCGATGACGGTTTGGATGTACCGTGCACTATTAGTGTCCCCTCGACGATCACCAGTGGTGTACGGCCAGTGTAGGAGATCGCTCCCCACACCATGATGCCGGGTGTTGGCCCTGTGTGCCTCGGTCGTATGCAGTCCTGATTGTGGCGCTCACCTGCACGGCGCCAAACACGCATACGACCATCATTGGCACCAAGGCAGAAGCGACTCTCATCGCTGAAGCCGACACGTCTCCATTCGTCCCTCCATTCACGCCTGTCGCGACACCACTGGAGGCGGGCTGCACGATGTTGGGGCGTGAGCGGAAGACGGCCTAACGGTGTGCGGGACCGTAGCCCAGCTTCATGGAGACGGTTGCGAATGGTCCTCGCCGATACCCCAGGAGCAACAGTGTCCCTAATTTGCTGGGAAGTGGCGGTGCGGTCCCCTACGGCACTGCGTAGGATCCTACGGTCTTGGCGTGCATCCGTGCGTCGCTGCGGTCCGGTCCCAGGTCGACGGGCACGTGCACCTTCCGCCGACCACTGGCGACAACATCGATGTACTGTGGAGACCTCACGCCCCACGTGTTGAGCAATTCGGCGGTACGTCCACCCGGCCTCCCGCATGCCCACTATACGCCCTCGCTCAAAGTCCGTCAACTGCACATACGGTTCACGTCCACGCTGTCGCGGCATGCTACCAATGTTAAAGACTGCGATGGAGCTCCGTATGCCATGGCAAACTGGCTGACACTGACGGCGGCGGTGCACAAATGCTGCGCAGCTAGCGCCATTCTACGGCCAACACCGCGGTTCCTGGTGTGTCCGCTGTGCCGTGCGTGTGATCATTGCTTGTACAGCCCTCTCGCAGTGTCCGGAGCAAGTATGGTGGGTCTGACACACCGGTGTCAATGTGTTCTTCTTTCCATTTCCAGGAGTGTATATACACTCCTGGAAATGGAACAAAGAACACATTGACACCGGTGTGTCAGACCCACCATACTTGCTCCGGACACTGCGAGAGGGCTGTACAAGCAATGATCACACGCACGGCACAGCGGACACACCAGGAACCGCGGTGTTGGCCGTAGAATGGCGCTAGCTGCGCAGCATTTGTGCACCGCCGCCGTCAGTGTCAGCCAGTTTGCCATGGCATACGGAGCTCCATCGCAGTCTTTAACATTGGTAGCATGCCGCGACAGCGTGGACGTGAACCGTATGTGCAGTTGACGGACTTTGAGCGAGGGCGTATAGTGGGCATGCGGGAGGCCGGGTGGACGTACCGCCGAATTGCTCAACACGTGGGGCGTGAGGTCTCCACAGTACATCGATGTTGTCGCCAGTGGTCGGCGGAAGGTGCACGTGCCCGTCGACCTGGGACCGGACCGCAGCGACGCACGGATGCACGCCAAGACCGTAGGATCCTACGCAGTGCCGTAGGGGACCGCACCGCCACTTCCCAGCAAATTAGGGACACTGTTGCTCCTGGGGTATCGGCGAGGACCATTCGCAACCGTCTCCATGAAGCTGGGCTACGGTCCCGCACACCGTTAGGCCGTCTTCCGCTCACGCCCCAACATCGTGCAGCCCGCCTCCAGTGGTGTCGCGACAGGCGTGAATGGAGGGACGAATGGAGACGTGTCGGCTTCAGCGATGAGAGTCGCTTCTGCCTTGGTGCCAATGATGGTCGTATGCGTGTTTGGCGCCGTGCAGGTGAGCGCCACAATCAGGACTGCATACGACCGAGGCACACAGGGCCAACACCCGGCATCATGGTGTGGGGAGCGATCTCCTACACTGGCCGTACACCACTGGTGATCGTCGAGGGGACACTAATAGTGCACGGTACATCCAAACCGTCATCGAACCCATCGTTCTACCATTCCTAGACCGGCAAGGGAACTTCCTGTTCCAACAGGACAATGCACGTCCGCATGTATCCCGTGCCACCCAACGTGCTCTAGAAGGTGTAAGTCAACTACCCTGGCCAGCAAGATCTCCGGATCTATCCCCCATTGAGCATGTTTGGGACTGGATGAAGCGTCGTCTCACGCCGTCTGCACGTCCAGCACGAACGCTGGTCCAACTGAGGCGCCAGGTGGAAATGGCATGGCAAGCCGTTCCACAGGACTACATTCAGCATCTCTACGATCGTCTCCATGGGAGAATAGCAGCCTGCATTGCTGCGAAAAGTGGATATACACTGTACTAGTGCCGACATTGTGCATGCTCTGTTGCCTGTGTCTATGTGCCTGTGGTTCTGTCAGTGTGAGCATGTGATGTATCTGACCCCAGGAATGTGTCAATAAAGTTTCCCCTTCCTGGGACAATGAATTCACGGTGTTCTTATTTCAATTTCCAGGAGTATATATATATATATATATATATATATATATATATATATATATATATATAGAGAGAGAGAGAGAGAGAGAGAGAGAGAGGGGCCAATGTCAAAATTCCCAGACTCGTGAACAGGGGTCACCAAGTTGTTCATAAGCTCACAACACTTATTACCCGAACCGCCAGTTTCTGAGCCAAAAACATCCTTTTAGAATGGGAAGAGTTACACCAAAATATAATACCGTACGACATAAGCCATTGAAAATAAGCAAAGTACACTAACTTTCGTGTCGAACGATCTCTCACTTCAGATACTGTTCGAATATTAAAAACAGCAGCATTTAGGCTGTGAACAAGATCCTGGATGTGGGCTTTCCACAACAATTTACTATCTATCTGAACACCTAGAAATCTGAACCACTCGGTTTCGCTAATAATATGCCTATTCTCTGAAATTAAAACGTCGTGTTTTGTTGAATTGTGTGTTAGTAACTCTAAAAACTGAGTCTTACTGTGATTTAGCGTTTATTTTCTACAAGCTATGAACTTATATTATGAACTGCACTATTTGAAACCAAGCCAATGTTGCACACAACATCCTTTGCTACCATGCTAGTGTCACCAGCAAACAAATATTTCAGAGTTACCTGTAATACTAGAGGGCATATCATTTATATAAATAAGTAACAAGTGGCCCCAACACTGATCCCTGAGGCACCTCTCACGTGACTGTACCCCACTCAGACCCCACATCACAGCCATTCTCAACACTGAATAATGAACTTTTGCTGTCTGTTGCTAAAGTAAGAGGTGGACAAATTGTGAGCTACTCCCATATTCCATACTGGTCCAACTTCTGGAGCAATATTTTGTGATCAACACAATCAGACACCTCAGTTAAATCAAAAAATATGCCTAGCGTTCGAAACCTTATGTTTAACCCATCCAGTACCTCACAGAGAACAGAGAATATAGCATTTTCAGTTGTTAAACGACTTCTAAAGCCGAACTGTACATTTGATAGAAAATTGTGATATAAAATTATCAATTATCCTTACATAAACAGCCTTTTCAATAAGTTTAGCAAACACTGATGGCATAGAAATAGGTCTAAAACTGTCTACGTGATCCCTTTCTCCATTTTCATAAAGCGACTTTACTACTGAGTACTTTAATCGTTCAGGAAACTGGCCATTCCTAAAGGAGAAATTACAAATATGGCTAAATACAGGGCTAACATGTGCAGCACAGTACTTTAATATTCTGCTAGGCACTCCATCACATCCATGAGGGTCCTTAGTCTTCAGTGATTTAATTATTGACTGAATCTCCCTCTTGTCTGTATCACAGAGGAGTATTTCAAACATCAAAGTCAGAAAGTCATTTGCCAAGAGAGTTATATGATTCCCTGTGGAAACTAAATGTTTATTTAATTTATCAGTAATTCTCAGAAAATGATTGTTAAATTCTGTACATATATTTATCAATAACAGAAATATTAAACTGACTTAATATCGTCGATCTTCTGCTGCTGACTGGACACTTCCTTCACAAGTGACCATATGGTTTTAATTTTATCCTGTGAATTAGCTATTCTATTTGCATACCACATACTCCTTGCCTTTCTAATAACATTTTAAGCACCCTACAGTACCGTTTGTAATGGAATACTGTAGCTTTATTGTGACTACTAACATTTTGATATAATTCCCACTTTGTTGTACATTATATCCTTATCCCACTAGCCAGCCACCCGGGCTGCCTTTTACTGCTAGTACCCAGTTTAGAATGTTCTAATGGAAATCAACTCTCAAAGAGCATGAGAAATTTGTTAATGAAAGCATTATATTTGTCTACTGTGTTATCGGAACTATAAACATCATGCTACTCTTGTTCCTTGACGAGGTTTAAAAAAACTCTCTATTGCTGTTGGATTAACTTTCCTATATAGTTTGTAATTATATGTGACATTTGTTTGAGTACTAAAGCTTTTTTGTGTTAAAATTTGTGCATCATGGTTTGAAAGGCAGTTCACCTTTTTACTAACAGAATACACATCTAGTAATGAAGAATGAATACAAATTTTGTCTATGGCTGAGCTACTGTTCCCCTGCACCCTAGTTGTAAAAGACACAGTCTGCATCGGATCACATGAATTTGGGAGATCTACCAACATCCCTCTTCCTTCAGAGGCGAAATGAGAGTAAGTAATGATGTTGGACGCTGTGGTCTGGAGCGAAGGCGACGTTCTGACTCATCTTAAAAGTGGTCCATTGGGATGAAGTCGAGACTCTGGGCAAGCCAGTCCGTTTCAGGAATGTCACATTGCCTCAAAGAAGCTGCTTCATGGCAGGTTACATTGTCATAAGATACAAACAGTCATCGTCTCCAAACCGTTGCTCCACTACGCACAGTATACAAAGCTGTAAAATGTGATCATATGCTTACGCATTTAGTGTTTTCTCAAGCGCAATAAGGAGACCTCATCCTAGCAGCGAAGAACACCCCCATACCATAACACCGCCTGCTCCGTGCTTCACTATTGACGCTACACGTGACGGCAGGTAACTTTCTCCAGGCATTCACCAAAACCAAACCCTTCCAGAGAATTGCCACAAGATATAGTTTGATTCATCACTCCAAGTCACTTGTTTCCAGTCATCCACTGTCCAGCATCGTCGTTCTCTACACCACCTCAAGCGTCTCTAAGCACTGACTGTAGAAATGTGTGGCTAATGAGGAGCTGCTCGACCACTGTGCCTCATTGTTTTCAACTACCTACGCACAGTCATTGTGCTAACTGGACTGCAGCAAGCACTTTGGAACTCACGAATGATTCACACCGCTGATTTCATGCGGTTCTTTTACAATCACCCTCCACAATGTTCGACGATCCCTGTCCGTCTATTCATGAGGCCTACGTTGTCTTGGATTAGTTATGGTTGGCTGTTTCGCATTTACGCTTCACAATCACATCACCAATCGACTCAGTAGCTTTACCAGGGTTGTTACTCATTTGACATCCAATGAAGAGTCCACGTTCGAAGTCACTGAGGCCTCCTGGCAGACCCATCTTGCTGTTACTTCTCCTCTACTGGCAAAACAGTACACCCCGCCCCGTTTCACACTGCCGGGTCCGGCTCTCTTGGCATCTAGTGCTCAGTTCCTCATTACATACGTGTGTCTGGGTATTTTTGGTCTGACAGCGTATATTGATGATCACTACTTGATCTGCAAATCTTCATATATGTGAAGGTGTTGATGTGATGAAAACGTCTGTACTATTCTTCCACCAGGATTTATGAAGCAACCACAACAATATGCCAATGGACTATAATGCTAGCGCTAGGTCATAATGTCCAATAGCTCATAGCCATCTTAATGCTAAGAACAAGTTTCCAGTTGTGTTGTAACATGGCATGGTCCACTAAAGTACAGTAGTTGCACAAAAATGTGGAAGCACTGCGAGAAATACATGCCTGAAAATACAGGGCGTTTCAAAATGAATTTGCGGGTTATAAGGCTCTGTAGCATTTATTACATTCAACTTACAATTATAAATAATACATAAAATGAAAGAGCAGCTGAAACAGTTTTTCTTGCAAGTCTTGAGTGTGACCACCATTCGTCTGACATCGAGTCGGTAAAGGAGTTCTTCTCAAATCTTGATCACTGGGTCTGATATAATTGTTGCAACGATGCTGATACAGAAGTCAGGTGGCTCAGCGGGTAGCGGAGAGACATACACAAGATCCGTTATGAAGTTCGCGTTGAGTCAGCTCGTGTGTGAACGTGGAGGTCATGCAAAACAAGCTCTGGCATTCGGTCCCTTGTGGCAAATCCAGTGTTAATGTACAACGTCTCTTAACCAATCGCCATCTGAGTTATGCCAATGAGGAGGCGCACCATCCTGCTGCCAAATAAAGTTATGTGGTTCAGCTTCTTCCAGTTGATGGAATGAGGCATAATTTAGAGCTTCAAGATGGGAAACACCAATTATAGTTGCTTCACCGAAAATGAAAGGCTCCTCATAAACTTTCCGCCGGGATATGGCGCAGAAAAATTCAGCTCAGTCTCTTTCCAACTATACCGTCTCGTGGGAATTTATTGACCCCCAGATGCGCACATTACTTCTGTTTACATTTCCACTTACGTGAAATGTCGATTCATCACCGAAGACGACACGATCCAGAAAATCTTAATGGTCTTGCAACAATGTTTCGGTTGCAAAGTTGGCACGTGAACCGTACTCTGTAGGCTTTGGAGCTTGTAACAACTGCAAACGATAAGGACTTAGTTGTAGGCGTCTCCTTAATACTCCAGACAGGTGTCACTGAAACTGCTAATTCACGACTAGCCTTCCGAACTGATTTCTTGGGGCTACGTGTAAGAGGCTCTCACTCGTTCAACACGTTGTTCAGTCACTCTTGGCTCTTTCTATTCCCTTTCTTTTGTGTACAGGTACACAAAGAAAACTGTTTCAATTACTCTTTCATTTGATGTATTATTTATAATTGTAAGGTGAATGTAATAAATGCTACAAAGCCTTAAAACCCGTATATTCATTTTGAAACACCCTGTAAATGCATATCCTAACCAAGCCTTCAGGTTATGCTGTTGTATCTAACCACGAACGGCACCAGTCCAATGTACTCCATTCGTTACAAGCGTTAGAACAGTGTACCTTGTAATTGCGACTGCATTATGTCGGAACTAAGTGATTTCGAACGTCGGCAAATTGTTGATGCTCGTACGGTGGGTGCTTCCGTAGCTGGGGCCTAAGTGTTTCGCGTTTCAAGAGACAATATTAACGATTTATGACGCAGAATGGAAAAGCGAAAAAACAACATCCCCTATGTCACAACGCGGCCGAAGTGTGTGTTGAGTGATCGTGAAATTGGAAATTTCTGGTAATGTCTTATGGGACCAAACTGCTGAGGTCATCGGTCCCTAAGCTTACGCGCTACTTAATCTATCTATAACTTACGCTATGGAGAACACACACACACCCATGCCCGAGGGAAGACTCGAACCTCCGACGGGAGGGGAGCCGCCTGGACCGTGACAAGGCGCCTTAAACCGCGCGGCTACCCCGCGCGGCAGTGATCGTGACAGACGGACAGACAGACAGACATATAAGTGTGTTGGGAAGAAAGATAAGAGGACGGAAGCTGCAAAGCCACTACAGAAGTGAAAGCATCAAAACAACACTAAGGGAGCTCCAGAGGCAGGAAATTGCAGGGCGAACTGTAAGTCCAAATACATTCATCTGTTATTCAAATGCCGTTACCAGGAAAACGTGATGATGAAGCCGTAAAACCTAAACTATAGAGCAATGGAAAAAAGTCATTTGGTCCGATGTTTCTTGCTTCACACTGTTTCCAATTTATGGCCGAGTTAACGTCTTAAGAATACAACATGGTGGGGGTTCGGCGATGATTCGCGCAGCCAGTTTGTGATATTCCGTAGGCCCCATGGGTACTCTGCAAGGACGCATTACTGCCAAGGTTTATGTGACCGTTTCGGCTGATCAAGTATGTCGTATGGTACAATATTCGTTCCCCAGTGGTGATGGGTGCCCCTGTTCACACCTCTCGCGGTCGTCCAGGAATGTGAGCACGAGGATGAATTGTCACTTTTCCCCTGGCCACCACAATCAGCACATAGTAATATCATTTAGCCTTGGTGCTCCACTTTCGAGAGAAGGGTGCGTGATCGATATCTTGAACTTGACGCTATTTTGCAGAAAGAACGGTATACGATTCTCTCTTAAAAACCATTCGGTACCTATGTTTAACTATTACGAGACGAATGGAATATGTTTTGAATGCCAATGATTTTTCTTCATCGTATTACGGCTGGTAATATGTTACCCTCTGTAATTGTGTCAGTACGTTGCTGAAATTTAAATGTGTTATAACCTTTATTCACTCTGAAAGAACGAATCTACTCGGACCCCGTAACTACTGTATAAGTGAACCTTTTTCACGTTAAAGGTAGTTAAATTACAAAAATACGGTTTCAAGCATTTTCGCATTATTGCAGCATGAGAACTACAGCTACATTCACAGCCTTTCTAAAAAATTTTCCAACTGTAATATGCAGACCTATGCTACCTATTCCGAAGTTTCTGCGCAAATGCTTGGGTGAGTACAGCTGAATCATTTTGAACCTGTGCATTGTAGTTGCATTTTGATTATTCATCAGCAGAATAGTTGGTATTGATATATTAGTACACAAAGTACATGAACAAAGTGTGTTCCATTCTGCGTAGTCGACAATAAGGCGTGCATTGAAAAATACATTAACGTGAGGAAACATTGGTCAAGCCGCAGTGTTGAAATTTCAATATCGTCGTCATCATTAGTCGGTTGACTCATTGGTAAATGCCCCGACGTCATTTCTTCATTCGTTTCTTAAACAATTGAATCTTCGACTAGACATATTTATCCACAGCTGTCTTCTCAAAATGTTCCCAAGGAACTGGCAATATCTTTGGCTGCCAGGAGAAGATAAACTTCTCGTGATGCTAAGTTCTTCTATGAAGGAAGCATTAGTTGTTCTTTCAGTGCATGGTACACGTAACGTCTTCTGCCAATACATCATCTCGAAGGCTTCAATTCGGCTCTTGTCATTAGCTTTCACTGTCCAGGTCTCGCAGCCGTGTAAGACCACAGAAAACACCAATGATTCCACCAAGCGCCTCTTCGTTGGTTTGGGTATCGACCGATTCTTCCCGATCTTAGTGAATTTAACTATTCTGGCTCGGTCAAGGATGGTTATTCGTTTTATTTCTTTATCAGACTACCTGTCTCATTGATAAGACATCCTGGATGTACACAATCACTCACTACCTCCAGATCCTTTAAGTATCCTGTAAGTTGTTTATATCTAAACCTTGACGATTAAAATGATTAGCCTTCTATGTTTATCTCTAGACCGAAACGCAAAGTAATAGTTTCCTCACTGGAGACCAGATCAGTTCCTACAATGAGGGTAGTATTATCGCAAGGCGTAAATTGTGATTTTCCTCTCACCAACTGAAATTCCGCCATCCCAGTAATCCAATGTGTCCCTTATGATGTACCCTCATAGATGTTATAGAGCTGAGGTGACAGTATACAACCTTGTCCGACTCCATTTGTTGCATCGAAAAACTCCGAATACTCACAATCCACCTTTATGGTTGCAGTATGGCTGTTATGAGGACCTTTTAATAATACTACTACGTGTTTTGTAACCCCAAAATCATTGAGCACTTGCTACAGCTTGTCCCACATGACAGAATGAAAAGCCTGTTTTTATAACTGAGGAAACAATGAAGGCAGGAACACTGAACTCATGCCATTTTTTAGTTATTTGGCTCAAATTCAAAATTGCCTCTCGAGTACCTTTACCCGCCGCAAAACCTGCTAGTTCTGAAGAAATCTGTGGTTCTAGAAATTTCTTTAGACGTTGATTTATTATGTGCGGGAGGACTTTACTACGCTGCGATATTAATGCTGTAGTTCTATAACTGGAGCAGTCTCTAAGTAATTCTTCTTTTGAGAAGAGGAATTAGAGCAAATGTAATTCAGTGTTAAGATCATTAACCAGCTGACATGTTAAATACAAAGTAAGTATGCCTTCCTCTCCCATCACATTCAACATTTGCATGGAAATACCGTCTATACCCGGGAATTTGTTATTTTTCAAATGGTTTACGGCATTTTCGATTTCACTGAATTGGAAAATCAGGTTCATTTGCTGATTCCATAAAAATGCTCTCTTCCTCACTATTATATCCTCTCCAGTACAGTGTTTCGCAATATTGTTTCCACCTAACTATTCTAATTTCTTGTCATTAATGATATTGCCATGTACATCTATCACCCATGTGCGCCTTTTGAACTCTCGAGTAGTGCTGTTTATCTTCTTGGAGTAGTCATGTGTCTCATTTATTTTTGATTCTTGTCTATTTCATCAAACATAAAAATGAGAAACTGGCGATTTACTTGTGTTTACGTACATGTCACAGTTTCATAAAGATCAAGATTAATAGTCTCAGTTCTATTAAAGTATACTATATTAGAGAGCGATAAATGACAAATTACAGCAGTTGCACATAGCAGATAGTGGTTTTGATCATAATCCCTTCGCCAGAGAAGAATAAATTTTACGCCTGTAACAAATTCGTCTGAAACAGTATGTCGTCGAAGGCTGCTTACCGTTTGTAAGCTCACCGGACAACATACAGGATGTTCGGAAAATCCCCTTACAAATTTCTACGACTTGTGGAGGTGAGTGAGTACATAATATTTTGAATGAGAACCCATGTACGGAAACGTACCGTTTCCGTTCTACGACGTTTTCAATTCAGATGTGAAACGCGTCCATCTTCAAGGAACTTCCATTTCGGATGAAAAAGCTCTCCGAACATCGTTCGACGAGCTTTTGGCCTCAAAATCGCGTGATTTCTACAGTCGAAGAACCTAAAAGTTATTCCACCGCCGGCAGACTGTTGTAAATAGTGAAGGAGAATATATTAATGATGACTAAAGTCTATATTATGTGTATGTGTTAACTTACGGAAAAACGATATGACTTTGTGTACCAACACTATATTACTGTCTGACGTAAGGAGGATTACCCATAAAATAATGATACAACGTCTACCTGCAAGAGTCGGCCCGTTCAGTTTCTTCAGCATCACTGTGACACTCATCCATCGGTCGAATAAACCTGTGATCCTTCTCGGTATACGTTCCATATCCGCTCTTAGTACTATTTCCTACTGGTCTTATACTCTTGCGCAATATTCTAAGGTGGCTCGCACGAGTGATTTGCAAGCAGTCTCCTTAGTACACTGATCGCTGTTCTCTAGTATTCTACCACTCACGACTAAGCCTCTGCGATCGTTCCATTTCACATCCCTACCATTTGTTACAGCCAGGTATTTGTATGAATTGACCGATTCAAGGTGTGACTCACTGCAGTTATAGTCACTGGGTACTACTTTTTTGGTTTTGTGAATTGCACAATTTTCCGCTGCTGAACGCTTAGGCCACTTTGAAATCTTACCGAGTTCTGATTGACTATATGTACAGCTTCCTTAGACAGTACTTCATTATAGTGTTTTAAGAACACCCTATACCATCCCGAAAGCACTGCTATATCACTTGATCTTAGTTCTGTAGAAAATGTCTGGGACTGTTTCAGGCAGAGCAATGAACATCACTCAGTTTAGTGGCTCTATGGATTGTACACTGAGGTGATAAAACCACGGGATACCTCCCAATATCGTGTCGGACTTCCTTTTACCAGGCGTAGTGCAGCAGCTCAACGTGGAAAGAACTCAACAAGTCGTTGGAAGTCGCCTGCAGGAATATTGAGCCATTCCGTCCGTAACTGTGAAAGTGTTGTCAGTGATCGATTATGTCCCATAAAAGTTCGGTAGGATTCAAGTTGTGCGATTTGGGTGGCCAAATCATTCTCTCGAGTTGTCCAGAATGATCTTCAAACCAATCGCGAATAATTGTGGCCCAGTGGCATGCGCGCTGCCACCCATAAGAATTACGTCGTTGTTTGGGAACAGGAAGTCCATAAATGCCTGAAAATGGTCTCCAAGTAGCCGAACATAACCATTTCTAGCCAATAATCGGTTCAGTTGGAACAGAGGACCCAGTCCATCCCACATAAGTACACCCCAACCCACTATGGAGCCACCACCAGATTGCACATTGCCTTTTTGACAACTTGGGTCCATGGTTTCGTAGGGTCTGCGCCACACTAACCACAAAATCAGCTCTTATCAACTGAAATCGGCACTCATCAGACCAGGACACAGTTTTCCAGTCGTCTACGGTATATGGTGACGAGCCCAGGAAACGCACTGCAGGTGATGTCGTGCTGTTAGCAAACAAACTGGCATTGGTCGTCTGCTGCCATAGCCCATTACCTCCAGATTTCGCCAAATTGTGCCAAAAGATACGTTCTTCGTATGTCCCACATCGATTTCTGCGGCTAGTTCACGCAGTGTTGCTTGTCTGTCAGCACTGACAATCTACGCAAACGCCGCTGTTCTCGGTCGTTAGGCGAAGGTCGTCGACCACTGGAATGTCCCTTGTGAGAGATAATGCCTGGAATTTGGCATTCTCGGCACACTCTTGACTGTCGATCTCGGAATATTGAATACCCTAACGATTACTAGAATGGAATGCCCCACGTATCTAACTCCAACTACTACTCCGCGTTAAAAGTGGGTTAATTCCCGTCGTGCGGCCATAATATCGTCGGAAACCATTTTTATTCACGTGAATCACTGACGGCAAATCACGACTCCACCAATGCACTGTCCTTGTGTAGCTAGCGTACGCGATACGACAGCCATCTGCATTCTGCATGTCGCTATCCCATGACTCGTCACATCAGTGCAATTATCAGTCAGTGGCCTCAGCGGGGCGTGGGTGAAGAAACTTGCGGACTTTCCTTCTCTTCGAATTAAGGCCGTTATCAAGGATAGAAGCGAGGTATCCGGTAGTAGCGTGATCGCTCATAGCAGTGACTATTTTCCGGTGTGCTTATAATTAGGGTAACATTTTCTACTCAGTATTTCTTTTACATATTTAGTGTATTCTTAATTTTCTTACTGTCAATAATTTCTTACCGATGATCACACTTGATTGTTACGCCTTAAGACAAAATAATGCTCATGACAGACAATTATCTTTTTGTATGCAATGGGTTTGCACTCACCTGACTCTTAATGCACCTGATGAGAAAAAATACGTGTGGTCTCGCCCCACACCAGAAGCTGCAATGCGGTACTTGGACATGGAAGGTGACCCCCAGCTTATTATTGATCAGTCACAAAGAAATTTATCGCCGAAATGTCTGTTGAAAAATGTATGCACACAAGTTCACGCACACCGTTACTTTCTTATTTTCTTTCCGTTGATAGAGTGTTACGTCTTTCTTTATCCTTGCGGTTATCTTGACACGGATGAAAAATTGTGGTCACGGGTAGTAGGAAATTGTGGACGCCTTATGCGACCCGGTAACCATATTTCCAAAGGAAGTTAATTTAGCGGATTACAGTTAACTGGTTCAGACTAAACGTTTTGTTTCGATCCGTAACTAGATATATCGTGTTGATCTCGCTAACAACTTATTAGTGTGATACCACTGAGTAATTAGCCGAGGGCTTTGTCAGCCAGAAGTGAAAAGCGAGCTACGCTTGGTGAACATGGATACTCTAATAAAAAGCGGCACTAAAAGGAATTGCTCTTTCATTTATCTTCATGTTTTCTACCTTCTTTTAAGGAGTATTCGAGCTGGGTGACGTAATACGTTTTCTAAAGTGAAGATACCACTTTGATAACTCTCAGTGAGTTGCTTTAACTATATGGAATGTCAAGCAGGGGCGAATTTAGCTATTTGTCGCCCCTAGACAGACAAAATACTTCCGTCTCTCAGTTCGACGTAAATGTAGCACGAAGTAACTTACATCTGTACTTACCTGAATAGTACGACTGCTGTTACTAACAAATAATATTATTATTAATAATAAATACATACATGTTGAATTCACCACCCTCAAGTCAGGGAAAGCTGGCCTACGGAGTGCTTTCTCTGTAGTAAATTCGTCGATCACATCTTCATAATCTAGTTGCTGTGTTATGTCAGAATTCACGCAGAGGACTGAAATACAGTTACATGGATGACCACAAATAGTTCTTGAGTCTTGAGAAACGAGAAGGGGCGCTAGGTCTAACAGTTGGTTGCAGCAGCTGACAAAAATATTCGTAGGAAACAGCTCTTCAATGTTCTACATCTACATGTTTACTCTGCAATTCACACGTAAGTGTATGGCAGAGGGTTCATTGAACCATTTTCATACTACTTCTCTACCATTTTACTCTCGAATGGCGCGTGGGAAAAAGGAACACCTAAATCTTTCCGTTCGAGCTCTGATTTCTCTTATGATTATTTCTCCGTACGTAGGTGGGTGGGTGTCAAACTAATTTCGCATTCGGAAGAGAAAGTTTATGACAGATTTCGTAAATAGACCTCGCCGCAAAGAAAACAGCCTTTGTTTCAGTGACTGCCACCCCAAGTCGCGTATCATATCAGTGACACACTCACCCCTATTGCTCGATAACACGAAACGGGCTGCCCTTCTTTGCACTTTTTCGATGTCCTCTGTCAATTCTACCTGGTAAGGGTCCCACACCGCGCAGCAATATTCCAGCAGAGGACGGACAAGTGTAATGCAGGCTGTCTCTTTAGTGTGTTTGTCGCATCTTCTAAGTGTTCTGCCAACAAAGCACAGTCTTCGCCTTCGCCTTCTCCACAATATTATCTATGTGGTCTTTCCAATTATAGTTTCTCGTAATTGTAATTCCTAGGTATTTAGTCGAACTGACAGCCCTTAGGATTTGTGCGATTTATCGTATATCCAAAATTTATCGGATTTCTTTTAGTACTCATGTGGATGACGTCGCACTTTTGTTTAGTGGCAATTGCCATTTTTCGCACCATACAGAAATTATCTCTAGGTCATTTTGTAATTGTTTTCATGTAACACCCTACACAAAGCACTTAGGAAGTAGATTTTTAATTCGTTGCTCTTCACGTATGGTTTAAAATAACGCGACCATCCGAAAATTCTTCCATCTCGCCTTGTAACACTGTTGCAGTTTTCTAGCACTTTTTAATGGCTAACTTGTCTCGTACACGAAAATGCTTAGGGACTGAAAAATTCCATAAAACTCTTCCAATTACTCTTATCACCAGTTCAGATATCAGTTTGTCTATATTAAGCAGAAATGTATTTTCGCTAAAATCTTCCTTTCCTTCAAGCTTGACATTTTCTATCTTGTGGCTGTTTTGTACATATTTATCTTACTCTTTTTGATGCCAGCGCTTTTATATGTGCCATTCATAGAACTATTCTCCCGAGCGTATTCAAGTAAGGAACCGCACATCTTCATTACAGTCTCTGTATCGGTGTCAACGCATTGCAGCAGTTTATTTGTAGCATGTAGTTGACCAAAAAGTTGTCATTACTGCAGTTTCCAGATTCTAAAAACTGCTCAGAATTCCAGTCGCCTCGCATCTTACAAGGAACCTCTCGAGCGTGAGGTCGCAAAAGGCCAATGATGTTTACGGCATTCGAAGTCCAACGTATTGTCCACCACGCAACCACAATATTGGCTGCTAATGACAACAGAGGGCGGGACTGGAGGTATCCAGTGGCGAGTACAGCGCAGTTGAACTGCTTAGTCGACGTGTAACTCACAACAGAGCAACAGTGATACAAAGTAGACAATTCTAACTAACTACAAACAAAGTAAACATTGCATTATATCTACAACAGTTGCCAGAGTTGACATTTAGTCAGAAAGAATCCAAAGAATTTCAGAGTGAGAAAGATGTGACTGATGAAATACTGGCGTTTCTGCAAGACGAGTCAGTGGAGTGGGTGGTGTGGTATGCGGTCGACTGTGCTGAAAATTTTCATGAGGAGTACAATGACGACGACACGTGCTTAACAGGTGAAAGTGATACTGAAACAGGTGTCGAGTCCTGTAGTTCATCATCCTTGTCGGGCAGGAAGCCACAAATTCCGTCCTCAGTTAACGTAGATAAGGAAAATCATTGTTCAAGGAACGTATACTAAATATAATTACGTACATGGGAGATCGTGCGCAGCATAGCAAAAGAAGAACAATTATGACCATATTTCGAATAAGTCAGCAGCAATATTACCGTGTTGTGCATAAAAAGAACTAATGATATTCAAAGGAGGACAAGACACACTTGGCACAAAAACTTACATTTGCGCATTTCAAGCATATTCCATACAGTTTACATGATCGGCATGACAGTGACCTGCTACTTCATGCACATCACATTGCGCGTGACATACACTACAGCGATTTCAAGAAAAGCAGCAGACAATTGAAAAACTTCAAACAGTGCTGCAGGACTGGAAAACGTAAGATAACAAAATTTCAAACACAGCGTCAACTTGATAATACGCAGCAAACTGCAGTATCGGACCGAAACTTTATAGATGAGATACCAACCGCATCCCATCGTTCAGTAAGGAACTCGTTTCCAACTCAGACCAGTCGGCATTTGAAGAGAAAATGCGTTACAAGTTGACTGGGAAGTTATTTATTGTGCTGCTAGGAGCTGGAATTGCTCTGCCCCATACAATTCTTTCTTGTGTGCGTAATCTTGCAAGGGCAAGCGGGAGTGGGAGAAATGGGCGTAAGAGAAGTACAATTATGGTATAACACTGCTTTTGGTCAACAGAAACTCAAAACTATTGCTTGATTCCTGGTCTGCGCGTAAAAATCATATTGCTTTAGAGCAAACTATCCCCTCTGAAAAGTGTGTGACATTGCAGTTCATTCCACCTGGAACAACTGGACAAACTCGGCCTCTGGATGTTTGTTTTTCCCTGCCCATATAACATAGCATCGCACTATCCACAGCTACGCCTTAGAGAACAGCCAGTTTCACAACAAGCTCTGCGACAGACTGTTGCGCATTGGGTTGCATGCCTTTGTATTCCATCAGTTCCCATCACCTCATCACACCAGTATGATCCCATATGGATCCTTTAAGGGTGAATACCTAACAAAACGTCCTGCACGTTTATAACTCCCAAGGAGTTCGCCTTCGATCTTGAAGATACAAACCTTTTGATTATTGTGGCACGCCATTTTTCATTCGGTGTTCATGGTTCGTTCCTAACATTTATTCAATGTTGATGCCCATTTCGTGAAGCGTAATACATACATCGCATAGAAGGCTGATCTCTGCAACTCCCTGACACTTATTTCCTGTCATCATCTTGATGCACGTGATGAGTCGTTAGCAGCTACTGTTCTTCCTAATTGTTAACGCAGAATTTTTAAATGAACCTTACTAAAGATTGAACTTGCGACCTCACACTCAAGGGATTCCTTGTTAGTGAAGCTTTTTGAATTTCATCATCCTTACTAACTTACAAAGCTGATCTTGTATCTATTCAATTAACACTGTAACTATGACAGACATCGTGACGCCCTGAATAGCCTCTTTCTGAAGATCATTTTATGGAGGCTGACCTGTTTAATTTCCACTGCAAAATATTTCCCAGGTCCGTCGAAGCACAGAAGAAAATTTAAATTTGTTACAACAAACTGAAAATGAAGCCACTTGAGAACAACACTTTGCTGCACACGATCTTCATTTTGATCCCTCCTACTTTGTCCTACTCGCGAATAGCGCGTGGGAAGAGCGATTGTCGGCAAGCCTCTGTATTGGCTCTAATTTCTCGAACTTTCTCCTCATGGTAATTACACGAGACGTATGAAGGAGAAAGTAATATGTTTTCCGACTCCTCAAAAGTGCTGTCACGACATTTCAGTAGTAAATCTCTCCGTGATGCACAACGCCTCTCTTTTAACGTCTGCCAGTGGAGTTTGTTTAGCATCTCCGTAACGCTCTCTCGCCCGTGACGAAACGCGCCGCTCTTCGTCAGGTCTTCTCTATCTGCCTTATCAGTCCTACCTCATAGGGATCCAAGATAGATGAACAATACTCAAGAATCGGGTGAACAAGCGTCTTATAAGCCACTTCTTTCGTGGTTGAGCTACATTTTCTTAAGATTCATCCGATGAATCTGAGTCTTGTGTCTTCTTTTCCCACTGCCTGTTTTATATGGTAATTCCACTTAAGGTCGCTCTGGATAGTTACGCCTAGATATTTTACGGGAGAGGTTCTCTCCAGCAATTTGTCATCAATAGTGTAACTGTACAGCAGTGGATTTCTTTTCCTATGTATGCGCAATATGTTACATTCATTTACGTTCAGGGTCAACTGCCAGAATCTGCACCATTCATCAATTCTCTGCAGATCGTTCTGCAAATTCTTAATATCTTCTGGGGTTGCTACTTTAGTTTAGACAACTACATCATCTGTGAATGTCGTTAAAGAGCATCCAACGCTTTCTACTAGATCATTTATATATATATATATATATATATATATATATATATATATATATATATATATATATATATATATTGTTAACAGCAACGGTCCTATCTCACTTCCCTGTGGTACTCCGGATATTGCCTTTACATCTGTCGATTTAGTTTCGTTAAGAGCGACGTGTTGAGTGCTATGTGCAAGAAAGTCTTGAATCCAATCGCAGGTCTGCTCAGATACTCCGTAAGCTCGTATATTTTTCATTAAACGGCATTGCGGGACGGTGTCAAATGCCTTACTGAAATCAAGGAACACGGGATCAACCTGAGCGCCGTTGTCCACTGCGCTGTGGATCTCATGGGGGAACAGAGCCAGCTGAGTTTCGCAGGATCTCTGTTTGCGGAATCCATGTTGATTTTTATAGACGAGATGTTCATTTTACAAAAACGTCATAATTCTTAAGCATACAACATTTTCCACAATTCTACAACAGATTGATGTCAACGATATAGGTCTCTAATTGTGTGAGTCTGTCTTACGGCCTTTCTTAAAAACGACAATGATCTGCACTTTTTTCCAGTCGTTATGTACCTTTCGTTGCTCAAGCGATCTACGATAAATTACTGCTAGAAGGGGAGCAAGTTTTTCACATAATCTTTATAGTATCTTACAGGTATCTCATCTGGTCCCGACGCCTTTCCACTACTAAGCGATTGTAGCTGCTTTTCAATTCCGCGGCCAGTTATCTCAATATCGGCCACTTCGATCTTCGTACGACGATTGAAACGAGGGACATTGTAGTACCTGTCGTCACAGATGCTGCCACAGCCTTATGATCACTGATACCGTCCTCTACGTTAACTGATTCGATAAGTTCACTTCTGTTCGCTGCCAGGAGGTCTAAGGCGTTACACTCTCGAGTGGTTCTCTAACTATCTGCTCAAGGTAATTTTCGGACAAGACATCCAGAACAATGCCACACGATTCCCTGTCTCTGGCACCAGTTTTGATGGCATAACACTCCCAGTCTATACCTGGAAAGTTGAAGTCACCCCCCTATTACGACGGCATGCTCAGTAAAATTACTATATATTCTGAAAGTTCTGTCTGATGCACTCTACAACTACAGATCCTGACCCAGGTGGTATATAAAAGCATCCCATCACCATTTTTGACCGTTCTTTGATACTCAGTTTCACCCAGATTAAGCCACATTCGGTATCCGTGATAGCCTCTCTAGATTTTATCGAGTTTTTTACTGCAGTAAACACGTCCCCACCACTCGCGACTAACTTATCCTTACGATAAACATTCCAATCTGAACTTAGGATTTAGTTGTCACTGACGTCTGGTTTCAACCGGATTTCTGTTCGCAATACTATCTGTGCATTATAACCTTCAGTAAGAGGCATTAACACTGGAACCCTTCCTTGGGTACTCCTGCAGTTTACTAAAATCGTATTAATCTTTTCTACCTCTGATCTGCGAGGACCAACATGATCTGAGGTCGCTGTGGCTGATTTAACAGGCAAACAGTCTTTGCTCCCAAGGGAGGAGTTCTCTAACCTAAAGGAGCCCCATGTGCACGCCACACGTTGTCCGCTACCCTAGTAGCTGCTTCCTGCGTGTAGTGCACGCCTGACCTGTTAAGGGTAACCCTACAATTCTGCGCCCTATAGCGGAAGTCGAGAAATTCGCATCCGATGCTATCGCAGAGTCGTCTGAGCCTCTGGTTTTGACCTTCCACTCTGCTCCAAACCAGAGGACCGCGATTAACCCTGAGTACGATGCTACAAATAGACAGCTTAGCCTGCACCCCGCTTGCGTTGCTAGTTGCCTTCAGCAAATCTGCCAGCTACCGAAAGGAGCCGAGGAAGGCTTCAGAAACCAAGCTGTAGGCGTCATTCGTGCCGACATGTGCCACTAAATGCAGCCAGTTACACCCAGTGGGCTCGATAGCTATTGGCAGGGCCTCCTTCACATCACGGATGAGACCTCCCGGCAAACATTACGAATGCACACTGGAATTCTTTCCCGCCTTGCCTGCTATCTCCCTGACGGGCTTCATCACCCACCTAACATTGGAGCTCATAATTACTAGCACGCCCACTCTCTGTACTTCTCCGGAATGGGCAGGAAATCGGCCGCGGTGGCCGAGCGGTTCTAGGCGCTCAGTCCGGAGCCGCGCGACTGCTACGGTCGCAGGTTCGAATCCTGCCTCGGGCATGGATCTGTGTGATGTCCTTATATTAGTTAGGTTTAAGTAGTTCTAAGTTCTAGGGGACTGATGAGCACAGATGTTAAGTCCCATAGTGCTCAGAGCCATTTGAACCATTTGGGCAGGAAAATCGACCGCTGGTCCAACAGGAGAGGCATCCCGTGCTGTAATATTTTCCAGGACTATTGGGCCACAGGAGAGTAGATGAGAGTAGACGGAACTGTACCAATCAAGAAAGCATAATTTCTAGTTAATGATTCCGAGAAGTAGCTCTTAGTGGAAAGACTGCCGAACTAGGTTTCATAAGTAGCTTATCAGTATGACCCGTCTATGTTAATTACATCTCTGATACCTACAAATTTTGGACCAGATGTTTATTTTTTCTGTCCTTTAATGTCTACTTGAGCAGCTTACAATTGCTTGTTTACGACTTTAAACTGCGTAAGATTTGTTTTCGAAGTATTTAATGTTAAACTGTTTGCTATGAACCATTTGTATACTTTGAGTGTTATTGGTTTGGTTGTGACTTGTTTGGTGGAGTTTGTCTCTCTGATTATGATACTTTTATCATACATAAACATTTTTACTATGTTTGACACTGCCAGATCGTTAATGCAAGTCAAGAAGAATAGTAGTATAAGGACTAAGCGTTGGGGAATTTCACATTCAACAATTTTTCATTCTGAATTTATTGTTGTGGCTGCATCATTTAGATCTGTTTTCTTTTGTGTAAGTATGCAACTAATTTACCTTTGATGCCATAATGCAGAAATTTTTCGCCTGATTTAGTACAGTTTATAGAGTCAAAGACCTAAACAACGTCACAGAAAGTCACTACTGAGTACCAGGTATGAAATACCTTTCACTATGGAGGTATTTTACAATTGAATGAGGTGCCTCTGAAGAATCTCTGCAGACATGATTTTCCATATTAGTTTTTCACTTCCCAGCATCTCAGATAAAAACTACGAACCTTCTATCCATCGAAAAGGCTGCCTACAGTTTGTCTTGATGACCACATTTTGCTCTTCATGACTATGTAGAAGGTGCAGTTATTTGCGTTTACCAACCATGTCATCCACATATTTCTTCGCTTCTGCTTTGATTTCTGGATCTGTGGAAATTTTCTGAGCTTGTGATTTATATGAAATGCCGTTTGAAGTAGTACTTGTTTTAAGAATTGGTGTTTTCCAAATTCTAGTTTAAAGATATCTAGCTGTACCAATAGCTATTCTGAAGAATGCCCTGCACTTCCCTACATTAGCAGGTACACTTTATGGTGTAACTTGGAAAACGGACTACTAACACAGGACAGTGAAATATCTACGCTTTGGTGACTTACCTTCGCTACAGACCTCTCCTGGTCACTGGAAGCGATAGCAAAAGCTTTTCCATGTTATTTGTGATCTTACAGTTTTGGCCAGAGACTACTTTTCCTGTTCCACTTACCATGTGATCTATTACTGAGGTTGGTATTCTGTTCTTGGTACGTAACTGTTCCTAGAACTGAGTGAGCAGCACTCTTAAAGATCTTCAGTCTATATAGTGATAATACGATGTATAAACTGTGTACATGAAACATATCGATAAGTAATCAAAAGAAGCCCTATTTTATAGGAAATCGAGTAATAATTACGAACTTGATAGAAGCACCTTAGATTAAGCTCAATTAGCAGATGAAAATTAAATGCTGTACTCACGATTTTTGTAAACATCGAAAATACAGTGTAAAAATATATATAAATTGGAACTATGTACAGGGTTATTACAAATGATTGAAGCGATTTCACAGCTCTGCAATAACTTTATTATTTGAGATATTTTCACAGTGCTTTGCACACACATACAAAAACTCAAAAAGTTTTTTTAGGCATTCACAAATGTTCGATATGTGCCCTTTTAGTGATTCGGCAGACATCAAGCCGATAATCAAGTTCCTCCCACACACGGCGCAGCATGTCCCCATCAATGAGGTCGAAAACATCGTTGATGCGAGCTCGCAGTTCTGGCACGTTTCTTGGTAGAGGAGGTTTAAACACTGAATCTTTCACATAACCCCACAGAAAGAAATCGCATGGGGTTAAGTCGGGAGAGCGTGGAGGCCATGACATGAATTGCTGATCATGATCTCCACACGACCGATCCATCGGTTTTCCAATCTCCTGTTTAAGAAATGCCGAACATCATGATGGAAGTGCGGTGGAGCACCATCCTGTTGAAAGATGAAGTCGGCGCTGTCGGTCTCCAGTTGTGGCATGAGCCATTTTTCCAGCATGTCCAGATACACGTGTCCTGTAACGTTTTTTTTCGCAGAAGAAAAAGGGGCCGTAAACTTTAAACCTTGAGATTGCACAAAACACGTTAACTTTTGGTGAATTGCGAATTTGCTGCACGAATGCGTGAGGATTCTCTACCACCCAGATTCGCACATTGTGTGTGTTCGCTTCACCATTAAGAAAAAATGTTGCTTCATCACTGAAAACAAGTTTCGCACTGAACGCACATTCTTCCATGAGCTGTTGCAACCGCGCCGAAAATTCAAAGCGTTTGACTTTGTCATCGGGTGTCAGGGCTTGTAGTAATTGTAGACGGCAAGGCTTCTGCTTTAGCCTTTTCCGTAAGATTTAACCAACCCGTCGGCTGTGGTACGTTTAGCTCCCTGCTTGCTTTATTCGTCGACTTCCGCGGGCTACGCGTGAAACTTGCCCGCACGCGTTCAACCGTTTCTTCGCTCACTGCAGGCAGACCCGTTTATTTCCCCTTACAGAGGCATCCAGAAGCTTTAAACTGCGCATACCATCGCCGAATGGAGTTAGCAGTTGGTGGATCTTTGTTGAACTTCGTCCTGAAGTGTCGTTGCACTGGTATGACTGACTGATGTGAGGGCATTTCAAGCACGACATACGCTTTCTCGGCTCCTGTCGCCAATTTGTCTCACTGCGCTCTCGAGCGCTCTGGCGGCAGAAACTTGAAGTGTGGCTTCATCCGAACAAAACTTTATGAGTTTTTCTACGTATCTGTAGTGTGTCGTGACCATATGTCAATGAATGGAGCTACAGTGAATTTATGAAATCGCTTCAATAATTTGTAATAGCCCTGTACAAACATTCTCTTTCATCAGCCAACCCCCTTCAAGCAGCCATACGAAGTGTTCCTAAGGGTATGACAACTTAAACCAAGTATTATTTAAATTTGAGAATTCTACTTCATAGTTGTCATATGAAGGTAATACAGTTTTTAATTATTAGAAAATATTTACAAGTTTCTTGGTTTAGGTAATGCTATAATTATGTTGCAACAAGGTATTTACATTAGTAAATCACATTTTAACTGACAAAAGTCAGTGCAAGGCTGTGCCTAAAAAACTGCATCATGTAACTTCACATTGTTTCTAATAAGCTAACGTTACGTCTTAGAGTTTGAAATGAGATGTTACTGTGCTGAACGATTATCTTTCGTAATTAGTATCTGTATGTTTCAACTAAAAATATACCCCTTTTTATTTTCCTTTGTGTGTTTCGTCAGATTGCTAATGAATAGGTACAGAATTGTTTCTTTAAAATTTACATTGATGTATGATATTTCAGTTAAGTTTATCACCATCAGGAAGCAACCTGAGGCTGTTGTCTTAATCAGACGTTTGACATGTTCACGTTGTAGATATTTGCAGTAGCTTATGTTTTGATAGCTATTCTGAGAGCTTGATGTTTCTTCAATGATCTACATATCCACTAGTCGTTGGCCTTGCAATTTTCTATCTTTATCTTTTCTATCGTTTACTGCTTATTTCTTTATCATGTTTACTGTGACATGCTTTCTCATAGCATAGATGCACCGTGAGTCACATTGTTTACCTTTGTAGGATTGCCGTTATGTAGCTTTTAGTTTGAGTTAGGATGTGCCAAATACTTAAAAAAAGTTATATTTTATTATTTTCTTTAACACTTTATTCATATTTTATTGTGTTATTTCAGTTTACAGAGATGAAGTGGTTTTTCGTTTTGGCGAACCTACATTAATCAAACACTTACTATTCTTCCCACTATGATAGAGCAGTTGTCACTAGTGTCTCCTTAGTATCAAATAGTAATAACACCTCCCAATTTCCTATGGTTAAATACTTAAGAGTTTTATGACGATATATTTGTTATAAATGAGGGGAAAGACGCACAACACAAAATTTCCATTTTTTGTTTTTGCATCCTAGTTATCCAAAAGCAGCATCAGAAATAATTACACAAAATCTATTTAGATGTGTTATTTCCTAGGTTCAAATGTTTGATAGTCAAGATGGTAAACCCTCTATTTTCTGACTGGTTCTGTATTGCCTGTTTCCAGTTCTTAGCTGTATAAATTCTTAATTCTAACTCTTTATTGATTAGACAACGATCATTGGCAAAAGCACATTGTAACGTAAGTGCCTAACCTCTACGATAGTCTAAGAAGTTTATTCTTCATTGAGCCAACTTAAATATGCAGTAATATTACAGTATGCTACCTAGTAAACAATTATGAACCTATGAGAGTTGGCAGCTGGAGTCTATGCATTTGGCGGTTCTAGTTGCTTCCCAGTTTTGTCCCCTATTTTATTGTGTAGTTCAGCTGTTATTGGGTGCCTGACGTGTTTCAGATGTCACTTTATAATGTATGTCAAGCAAATTATAGGTATTACACTGCGACTGAGCGTGTTCAGTGTGAGCAGCACCTTGTGGAGACAACAATTAGGAGCACATATGAAGAAATGGACGCTGTGTATCGTGTCTGTATGTGGTAAGGAGTGCAAAAGGGATTGCCATATCTCAATGACAAGGAACGTAATCATTAGGCCAATTTAAAATGTTCGAATGGTGTTAACTGCCAGTTTACGTGAATGCGGTTCGTAAAAAACGAAATTTCACTACTACAATGATGCGTATCTGGAAAAACGTAAACCTAAGGGAATAGGGAGAGTTGCAGACATGGAAGTGGATCAGAAAATGTGACAACAGATTTTGTAGCTCTACCAGATGAGTAGGAAATTCACTAGGCATTGTATTGTCCTATTAGAGGTAGTACGCCATTACCTTCCTCCGATCATCGAACTGACTCATCCAGCTGTTTATAAGGGGAAGCCGAACTACAATGCAACGCGTTGTCTTTCGCATCAACAAACATTGCCAGAGGTTAAAGAACTGAATACGACAGATTAAAATTCTGCGGGGGACCAGGGATCGAATGCTTGACCTTTGTATTTGCAGGCTGGCACTTCAGCACTGTTCTTCCAAGTATTTCTGCTATAATATACTCGTTACTGTTTGTTCTCTATCAGTGTTACAACCTTCATAGTCAGCCGTTGAGAAAGAAGGGATGTTCTAGATGGTTCTCTACTAGTCGCAGCCATCGAAGGAAGTGGAGTGCCTGGTCCGTAAGCGATGCTCACTTGAACCAATGCATTGTAAGGACATTGTACATGTTGGACAGGTATCTGATATGGACGTTTGATTTGCTACAGAACTTTAATAACCAGCTGCTATGGTACCCATCAGGATACAGTTCGCCACCAAGTGTAAGATTCCTTTCAGAATCCAACCTCAGGCTTTGTTGCACCCACTATCCTTTACATCCTTTTCTCAAGAGGTGCAGTACCTATAGCTACCTGGAAGAGTTTCCATGGAGGTTGATAAGGAATTGGAGACCACACCTTTGAATCTGTTAGGCAGGCGCGTTCTAATATTTCAATTGAAGTTCCAGAGCATAGACAACTTTGGCATCTGGATTGGAGACCACTCCCTTTGAAAATTTCTGAAAATGACAAAGGAAGGAAAGCGACGAGTTCATCAGATACAGAGCATAATCTTGGGTTAGGTACAAACTGAGAAGGAAATTTGCCGCGTTTCAAAGGAAACACATTGGCTTTCGCATTAACCGGTTTGTAGGCGCTCTGGAAAAACGAGTTATGGTCGGGCAGGAATCTGTATCTCGTTTCTCTCGATTGTAAGTTCAATATGTTAAATTCCCAATCATCTCACTCTGTGATCTGTTTTACAGTGTTACTATGATCCACCTCTGTATAGTACGCGTTAGACATGAAAAATTCCGACCCCAGAATGTTAGTAGCCATTTACCGAAGCCCTCGAGAATATTATCAGCTTGTTCATTGCCACTAATTCCTAAGTGACCAGAGACCCACAGCAGGTTTACCCTGTCGCTTTTCCATAGCCTCGCTAGGGCTTAATGACATTCTAAAATGCTCTCTAGAGAATGAGAGTAATTAAGAATGCAACGTTTCTGCTCTTTTATGTCGTAACTGCCACTTGTGAAGTGTATTGCCAGAAGATTCACACTCTCTGAAAGTGCCAGAAAATAGGACATTGGTTCAGGTAAGTAGTAATGAAATCCGGGAACTCTCGTCTGGTTACAATGTCCATAAAGACTTCCGCAGCAGCTTGCATCTTTGTGACATCCGCCTTGCAGAACGGGTGCTGCTGTACGAATTCCGTTGTCAGCTGCTTCACTAGATGCTTAGTCACCATTACGTTCGTCTTCTCCATGCAGACCTGAAACAAGGTATTTACAGTAAATCGTCGGTTATTCAGAACAATTGGGCATGAGGGGTGTTCGGATAACATGTTTAGGACATTCTAACGTTTCAAGAGCACTATCAGGGTTCACATGGATACGAAACAAAAATGCTGAGTAACATAAACGTCTACACAGCCTCGTTTGAATAATTCAAACTGACCATTAAATTGTCCTACATTTCAGGAAAAAGTCGAAAATTTTATTTTTGCTGAAGAATTTAAATTTTTCTTACAGATAAATCTCGCGAACATTTTGAGGACAATTGGAAAGCGTCACATTATTCTAGCCACTTCCTGCATTTATCAAGTTAGTTAAAAATTTCTTCACTGAATGGTCGTTTTTCTGCAAAGTCTTTTTCGCCCGGCTCTTCCTCGTTCTCGCAAGAGTCGAAATTGACAGACAGACTGACTGACACAGGGAGAGAAAGCAGTGGTCTTGGGACACAGTTACCCACATCGAAACTGTCTCTCTGCCTGTCATTCTAGTAAAGCCAGGCAGTACCCTCAAACGGTAGGAGGAGACCCTTTACTAGCTCTTGATTACACAATTTCTTCAGAACTTACTGATTTCACCCCAAAGTTTCACATTGGGAGATAAAATGTGGCGCGGGTTCATCCTCACCATATGGTCTACACTTAGGGGCTTCTTTCTCTATACCCATCGTGTGAAGTTCCTATGGTCAGACGTTAGCCCCAAAATCAGTGTCTCCTGTTCAAGCTGTTGTCCACAAAGCAGCTTCCAAAACACGGCTTTAGCATCATTAGCTGGCCGTGTTTTTGTATATTCGTCCAGTATTCTGCGTTTTGTCTCCTAATCCATCTAAAAAGTTTTGATTTTTCCATCGCCTTAGTGATGGAAAGGACAGGTTCTGATCCAACAAATGGGCTCGTTGTTTCTGTCCTGGCCAGCCCATCACCTCATTCAATTCCACTAATTCCTGAGGGAGCCATGACAGCTTAACCTTATTGCTTTCCCCTAGCCTCACAAGGACTTCATGGCTTTCTTTTGTCTTGTTGATGAGGTGATAGAAATTTCAGAGCTGTTTGGCTGTGTGAGTGAACGTAGATGCAACGATTCTTGTGATCTAAACAGATTCTTATCTGCACATACTTTGACAGCGAAAATCTCTGCCTGAAATATTGTAGCCAGCTCTTCAAGAGAGAGCCTAGGCTGTATCTCCATATACCCACATAGATTAGACTGTTTTCGAACACCAGTAAACAAGATTGTCTCCTGAACGGTATCGTGGTTCAGTCTTCTGCTGCTCTCTTCTTGCGGTTGTTACACTCGAAAGTTAATTGAAGCAACTTAAAATTATTGTATAGTCAGCTGGCATTTCCAAGCCCATTCCTATGTTTACCATACTCCTGATATTGGCGTGGGTTTCTGGATATCCAAAAGACAGTGTGTTCCTGATGCTGTCTCTATTGTAATCCAGATATGCAATAGGGTTTGCCCAGCATGGTCTCCATCCCCCAGTGGGTGTGCTACTAATTCCACCTGCCGTGGCTAGGCATGCAAATCTCTGCACCATTCCAAGCACCTTAGCAGCCACATTCTGTTCTACTTTATTCCACCATGCTGTAACTCCATAAATCATACGTTTTATTACAGAGGTCGTCGATGACATTGGTGATAATTTCATCGTCCGTCAGTATCTGATAGCTAGGTTCAACAACATCACCTTGTAGCCAGTCCTCAATACATTCTTGATCGCGTTCTTCTAATATTGAAGATTAAATAATCACCCTTGCCAATTCAGATGCAAATTGTCTGTTTCGTGGCTCTTCAAATGCAGTGAGACTCATGTCAAGCAAGTAGCTTACTGCAATTTTTCTATTGTAATGCCCTTGACTACGTATCAGGCTTTTTCAGCAATATACACAACACCCTTCAAGTTCTACAGCGCACACATGAAAACTTTGCCTTGCGGATTGTAACGCTTTCGGTTAATTGGTATTTCGTTTCATTAGGTTTCGGATATTCGACGCTCTACAGTGGCTATATCCCTGCCGCGAACGGAAACTGTAAGCAATGGGGACAAATGATTTTGAACTCTAAGAATTCACTACGTCAATGAATTACGTTGCGAAGACCCCTACAAACCATCAAACTTTATCAGTTCATCTTTTCCCTATTCTCGAGTTTGCGAGACAATTGAGCAGACGTACCAACAAAGTTTGTCAAATTGATCGGTATTTTAAAAGTGCGTACCGCATCGTGTTTTGATCCTAGTGGGAATGACTACTAATGCAGGCAAAGCATTTCGTGTACAGACCTTAGCACTGAGTAGGAAGAAGGAAAGAAAACAAGACCCTGCTCCAGGGAATGGTTGAAAGAAACATGCATGAAAATCTGATAAAGAAAATATTTGACTCCGAATCTAATTATTACGTGAACTTTTATTTATTTTTTATTGCGCTCCGCTCTTAATGATGTGGGTAGTGAATACTCGTGGGTAGTTGCCATTACCAGTGGACTGGCTAAAATAGCTAGTTTCCTGGTTATGATTCGTGCATACAAATATGCAGATCGAATTTCAAAACATTTTCATGTTTATTAGACTTCCTGCCTCAGATGTAAATACTTTTAGTTGCCAGTGTTAAATCAGGAAAACGTAGAGGAAACTTCAGTTTGACAGTAAACATCACAAAAAATTGAAAATGAATTCTTGTATTCAAATGTTTCAGCGAACACGTGATTCTTCTGTTTATATTTCTTGTAAAGCCAGTTTATATCTAAAGGAACACACGAAATAGGATCAAAGCATATTTCTAAAAACCGTTTAACAGCCAAGTTCCCATGAAACTTTTTTAATCTAAGGCTACCGGTTTCAACAGACTATGCTGTCTTCTTCGGGTCTAAAAATCTTTTAGTTGTAGAGTGTGTTCATTTTACGCTGAATCACACACAAGATGGCAAGTGTATAAAAACAGCACATTGCAAAAATTTTGTCATTGCTAGAATATTTAAAAAATAAAGCACCTTGTGCCACAGGCTATGTCAATACGCATTGTTCACAGTTGCTTGTCGCATAATGCGAACACGGTACACGAAAACATAACTGTTTACATATTCTGGAGATCTATGTATGTGATGTTGAATGTTGATTGGTTTTTAACAGTTAAACAGATCGCCCTTCAGCTCTCTCAAAATTAGAAAATTCAATCAAAGAAAATGTTGTATTCATAGTGAAGCACAGTGTGATGCAAATTTAAACGGAGAGATACACAGTCGAACATTACATCCCAGGATAGTTATTCCCCCATTCATTTCGTAATGTGCCTTTAGAAGGAAACAATCTGTGAAAATAAGATAAATGTATGAAGCAACTCTTCTTCACAAAAGTTTAACATTACTACAATTTTCAGATAACGTGTAATCTGAATAGTCATCAAATTCTTCGTTTTCATCACTTGTAGACTCAACGGATTTTCAAATCATTTTCTCCAACTATTTCTTCTCTTCCCTGCACATTTTAGAGACGGAATCAATATAAAAGCACGCAAAACAGACGAAACAGAACTTTAACGTCACTAATTCCTACGAAGCAATAGACAGTAACAAACTTTTCAGAAAATATGGATTGTTGAAATGATACCGCTACTGTGATCTACGAAACGTGCAGACCTCACATATTACAGCAGCCGTAAAAATACAGCCGACATCACGGAAAACCCTCTTAACTGGTGTGGCGCAATATTACATCCCCTGCACGCTGCCATTTCTGCAAGAACAGTAATGTTACGTCAGCCGCACGCTAAGTGTTAATTTTGATCTTTGTGTGTTCATGCGCAATATATACCTGGGAAATACAACAAATTTCCTATTTAGGTCATGTCGACTGCTCTTTTGCTTTTATGCATATAATCTTTATCCCAGGTTCTACATTTGTGCAAAGTTCAAAATACAGTGAGATAAATTGTAAAAAATCTCTCTCTAAACATGCACGGTGACATAACGTCCGGCATCTTTTCAAATCGGCCGTAAATCGAAGAATCTTTAAAGTACGTCAAACGCAGTCTATATTTCACGAACACATCAAACAAAGCCTCGAACTGCAATTAATTTCACAAATTAGTGAAGTCTGACAATTAGTTTGATCCGTTACAGGGACCTAAATGCATATATTTCAGTAATGACTTTATTTTCTTGGTTTTGACGCCTTTAACGAGAAATTATGATTCCTTGGTGGTGTGGCACATCTTTACAGAACAGTACTGGAACATTCTCCCTCAATCTTTTCTGCCTATTCCTCGTACAGCCCTATCCGAGCTGCACGGACAGACCGATGCAAAACCCTGACGTACGGATTCCCAGCACTACACAAACATGGATGCGGTATACACATCCCCTACCTGATCAAGAACGCCTCGAGCTCTTGCTGCAGAACAGGATCTCAACTGTACGATGCCTCAGATTTTATGTGAAAACTCCTTCAGCTTTTCAAACCAAACAAACTTTAAAATTTTACAATTTTGCTCTCGTCTACATAATTACTGTGTAGCAGTGACCCTGACGACAAACATTTCTGCCAAAGAGATCAGTTTGTTGACATTGTCAATGTAAAATGTTGCAGGCGTTCTTTAAGCCTTGGAAGCAGAAAAAGATTGGACGATACCCTGCCTGGACTCTGTGGAAGATGATTGTGAACGTGAACCAATGGTTTAGAATTGTTGCCGATTTCGCATCGCACGTGTGTGTTCTAGCATTGTCATTCTCAGGGGAGTGTACTCCATCTGTGGACGAACTCTTCGAATTCTGAATTCTAATAAAGCACACTGTTTTTTTATGAGCGTAGTTACGTTAACATGGCCATGTCACATGCTACAATTCGGATCCCACTAGCGGCAGAGCGCTGCAAATATGTATACATGAAGAATTGAACACGTATAACGTTAATAATATTTGTTACATTTAAAAAGCTTGAAGTGCTTTCACATGAAAAATTTGGAGGCATTTTTCAGCACTCTCTCTTCGTTTGTAGTTTATCAATGGACTAAGAAGACGTGTGATGGCTTGCCAATTCTACTTTCAGTTTTAAACGGCAGAACTACTGCGCTAGACGCTGAAGAACAGAACCGTTTGTAAATCGGTTAGTTCAAGTGCTTCAGTCAAAACAGAAAATCACATTTTGTGCGCTAGAAGAGAGGAAGAAAAAGTAAAATTTCAACGCCAAAAAAGTTTCCTCTCAAGGAACTTTAGCCTTCGCAACTTTGTGGTGTAATATAGCACCAAACACAGTCCTAGAGCCACGAAGTAAGCTGTCGATTTGGTATGGCTGCAGGATAACTTGAAACTGAAGAGACGAGGATTGATTTCATTCAGTCCAAGGCTGCTAAATGTCTGTTTTACTGTTAATGTAAGGATCATTTTGGAAGATCCATCACATTTATCTAGTCGTTTACAGGCCCTAGATTACACTATGTACCTAGAATCAGATGAGTTTCGTGAAGAAGTAGTGTATCTGACACCAAATCTAATAAGAATTTTCTTTTTCAAAGTTTAAACCCTGTTCTTCCATTTCGAGGAATATTGATGCTGGTTAATTATGTTGATATCCAGAATTTTTTTCAATCTTACTGACTGTTAGATTTTGAATTTCAGTTTCACAGCATGTTATGCTGCTACACACTAATTTTTTGTATAACTTTTCATAACTCATTGGATATGCTTGATTTAATTGTATCAGGATGGAATCTTGGATCACAAAATCAAAAAGTGCCACTGACATTCATAATAATATGAAAAGAAGTACTTTACATAAGAAATTGAATCTGCTTACTATTTATATAAATATTGTACGTTAAACAATAAATGGATAAATAAAAACATCTGAGGCACAATAATCCTTTGTAATTCTTCAGAAATTTAGTTAATGGGTACTTTTGTAAACTCACCGATTCTGTTACATAGAAGATAGCAAAATTTTGCCCCATATTGCAAATATTTCTACGTACGCCCATACTGGTTTATAAGGCTTCAACTACAGGGCCACCCACATCGAGCACTCAAAGCTGAGAATATAAGTGCGCACTATTTTAATAAATGCTTAGAAGTGGTTTCAGTTTGTTTTGGCCATATTACATAAGTAATAGACAAGCGCCCTGCGACCACATCGGTACCTAGTATGCAAGCACTTTTGTACAGTAACTATTCTATGTATGGGTGTTCATTTACTTCTGCTGTGCATGCTTGATGCAGAACTTTTTTGTGAATGCGAACTTAGAATCCTTGAGATAGGCGTGTGGCAGAATAGTAGTCTATGTTATCCACTCTGTACAGAGAACAAACAGTAAAGTAAACTAAGGAGGAATTTGGAAGAGAGATTGAAGTTCAGGAAGTTGAAATAAAAACTATATGGTTTGCCTGACAGTATAATTCTGACAAACTGGAAAGAACTTGGAAAATCACTTGAGTAGAATGGGTAGTGAACTTCAAGTAAAACGTGAATAATAGTATATATTTCAATTACCTCAGGTGATGCTGAAAGTATCAGATCAAATATGAACCTGAATTGTTTTTGTAAACTTTACTAAATGAACCAAACCAAAAATACATTCACCTAATGTTTCTACACTCTCCTGATTTTGTTGCACATTTTTTTCCAGCGAGCAGGCAACTTTTTGAAAGGGGACGTCTACGCGGCCACTTGCACGTGAACTACTCTATCGCTGTATCGTCATCAAATGTATCCTCCAAGCTCTGCTTTCAGCGCTCCAACCATGAAATACAGGGTCACCAATCTGGATTCTAGGCAGGATATTTTGGAGTTGCTCAGTGAATTTCCTCCAGTAGTTTCCTCGATAAAGGCCGGCCGGTGTGGCCGTGCGTTCTAGACGCTTCAGTCTGGAACCGCGAGACCACTACGGTCGCAGGTTCGAATCTTGCCTCGGGCATGGATGTGTGTGATGTCCTTAGGTTAGTTAGGTTTAAGTAGTTCTAAGTTCTAGGGGACTGATGACCTCAGAAGTTAAGTCCCATAGTGATCAGAGCCATTTTTCCTCGTTAAAGCTGCAGAGAGTGGCCATGCATCACCATCATCGATGGTCTGAGCACTGCCATAGCCGATTCCTACTGCAAAAACGATTTCGGAAAGGTTTATGCGCCGATTTTCTGTAGTAAGGTCCTGTAAGGCACAAACATCGTCTGGTGTGATGTGTGTCTGTGGTCGTCTTTTGGGGGTACGTTTTCCACAGCTAGGCGCCCTGCCACGAATGTTCCTACCATTCATACATTTCGGTCTTCGAAAAGGCTTTTCCCTAAACTTTGCATGCAACCTCCTCTATTTCCGCAGATTTGGCGCCTTCTTCCGCGAGAAACTTCGCAACAGACTTGTTTACGTCTTGTTGGCATGACATGATGGCGGTGGCGTCTAACTGCAGCAGAACAGTACTATTTCAGACATCCCCACTAACATCCTGTCGAGCTCACACCCGTTACAGTCCAGTATCACAGCCACCAGATTTGAATTCCAGTTCATATTAGATACATCCTCTTAGATTAATAAATGAAAAAGTAGTAGACGAGTTTTGCTAACAGGGCAACAAAACAACAGATGACTGCCGAAGTGAAAAAGGATGTGAAAACTAAACGCAGCTGCATGAAAAGATTTTCTGGAAGGATTACCCCTCCAGTCCGAAAAGTTTCGAGCCTGAATTAATAAAAGAAATATGGAAAAGTTATAATGGTTTTAATGATTCAGGTGCTCTATCTAGTCTCCTTGCACTTTATTACAACGCACAGAACATTCGTACAACAATGAAAACTGTCATGGTTGATACTGTTCAACTCGCGTGTAACATTGGCCTGAATGTCTGTCTGCCGTCAAACGGTCGACCCTTCAAGTGAATTTCTGCAATTTGTTGTTTTGTGGTAGGTTTTTATTGATAACACCAAGTCTCCACACTTTTGGCTTTTTTTTTAAGAATTGTCTACTTTTCCCCATTTCAAACAAGTCGCGGCAGGTGTCAAAGCATCGTTTATGTTCTGGTTCCAAGGTTTCAGACACTTTGCACACGATTTCCTATTCTTCAGAACTTTCTGGTGAATGCCTTTAACATGTCATTTGGAAATGTTGCTCCATTGTGATTCGTGACAATACTGACACTACGTTGCACGTCCACTACTCAGTCCACTATTGAACACTCACTTGTAGAATGCACGTCTGTTATTAGTTCAAGCTCCATCGCAGTTATCGTGGTGACGCTGTTTGTACACCAGTAGTAAAATCAGCCTCTGAAATTTTTGGATGGGCGGGCTATGTTACTACCTATTATAAATTTGTTTCGATGTATTTTCTGAAACTATTTGTATTGACTTACGTGACAGACTTACATGAAAGTGAAGTATGGACACTAATATAGACAAGATAATAGATTTTTAAACGTGTTTCAACAGAAGAGTACTGAACAGGAGATTGATGGGTCGCATAACTGATGGCGAATTACGGAATCGACTTGAGAAAATAAATCTAATGTACAACTCTAATAAAAGTGGATGTAGGTGGATAGGCAACATCCCGAGGCACCGAGAAATAATTTGGTACTGTAGGGAAGTGTTGGGGGTTAACAACAGTCACAACATTAAATGGAGATCAAGAATCGTACTCTAAGCAGGTTCAAGCAAATGCGTGTTACAGTAGTTACGCGGAGATGAAGATACTTGCACAAGACAGACCAGCAAGTCTGTATTAGATAAGTTTTCGAATTGAATACCACAACACTAACTAGAAGTGGAACTTCTAACAAATAAAATGTTAGCAAGAACAGTTTTTTTGTTTCTACAGTAAAAAGGTACAGTGAGGAGACTTACCTGATGTCGTATCCACTGCCAGACTTGCGACCTAGAGATTTCTGCGGTGGCAGAGTCCTCGACGCAGCCCCTGTAGAAGAAGTGACCTCTGCCTTTGAACCAGTGAAAGACGAAGAGCACGGCGACGGCGATGTTGTGGCGCAGGCCCTCTTCTGTCACCCCTCCGGCTGGCATCTGCAGCAGGTCCTCGCGAGATACCACCAGCGCTGGGTGAATCACCGACAATTGGTTGACGTCGGCAGCGGCGCACTCCCACAGCTGCCAACATAATCCTAGAGTGACAACGTCGCTACCACGACACTGTTGTGACTTCTGATTTGCATCTGGACTACCATATTTGTCAAGTGTTCTACAATCCGCTATGAATGTTTCTTGTAACAGAAGTATGTTGAGTGACAAGCCAGTTGGATAAAGCAAACCTCAATATTTCTTTCGAGCCTCTGTAGTACATCATGAAACAAGTTACAGAAATTTCATACGTCAGAGAATATACTCAGATGACATAAGTTATCAAATTTCAGTATGCACATATACAGACGGCGGTAATACCGCGTAAAAGGCAGTGCATTGGTGGAGCTGCCATTTGTACTCAGTTTATTTATGTGAAAAGGTTTCCAACGTGAACGTGGCCGCATGACGGGAATTAATAGACCTGGGACGAGGAATGGTAGTTGGAGCTAGACGCATGTGACGTTCCATTTCGGAAATCGTTAGGGGATGAAATATTCCGAGATCCACAGTGTCAAGAGTGTGCTAGGAACACCAAATTTCAGGCATTACATCTCACTACGGACAACACAGTGGTCGCTGGCCTTCACTTAACGGCCGAGAGCAGCGGTTTTGCGTAGAGTTGTCATTGCTAAGAGGCACAACACTGCATGATTCCAGAATGAGATTTTCACTCTGCAGCGGAGTGTGCGCTGATATGAAACTTCCTGGCAGATTAAAACTGTGTGCCGGACCGAGACTAACTCGGGACCTGAGTTCGAGTCTCGGTCCGGCACACAGTTTTAATCTGCCAGGAAGTTTCAACACTGCGTGAAATTACCGCAGAAATCAATGTGGGATGTACGACGAAGGTATCCGTTGGACAGTGCAGCGAAATTACGCGTTAATGGGCTATGGCAGTAGACGACCAATGCGAGTGCCTTTGCTAAGAGGATGACATCGCCTACGGATCCTCTCTTTGTCTCGTGACCATATCAGTTGGATCATAGAAGACTGGAAAATCGTGGCTTGGCCAGGTAAGTCCAGATTCCAGTTATAAGATCTGGTGGTATGATTCGATTGTGTCGCAGACCTCACGAAGCCACGGACCCAAGTTGTCAAGAAAGCACTGTAAAAGCCGGTGGTGGGTCGAATATTGTGGGCAGTGTTTACATGGAATGGACTGTGCCCCCTAGCCCAGCTCAACCGATCACTGATTGGAAATTATGTTGGGCTACACTGAGACCATTTGCAACCATTGGTGGGCTTCATCTTTCCAAATAATGATGGAATTTTTATGGACGACAATGCGGCATGTCACCGGGCCTAAATTGTTCGCGACTGGTTTGAAGAACATTCTGGACAATTCGGACGAATCATTTGGCCACCCATATCGCCGTCATGAATTCCATCTAAGATTGATGAGATAATCTTAAGTCAGTAGGTGCACAAATTCCTGCACTGGCTACACTTCAGCAATTAGGGACACCCATAGAGGCGGCATAGCTCTATTTCTAGAGGAGACTTCCAACTACTTCAGTCCATGCCACGTCAAGTTGTTCCTTTACGCCGGGCAAAGAGCTCAGACGCAATATTGGGAGTAATTGCACGACTTTTCATCTCGGTACGTAATCAGTGCAGCAGCAATCTTGTGCATTACCCCGTCAGGGATTTACTCTTTCATTGTTCGATGACCTGTGTGTTCAAAATTGATGTGACAGTGACAATAAAACGCCTACTTCATACTTTATGAGAAATTAACGTCTTTTCGGTTTTCTGGGTTTTATAAAATTAAAGAAAAACAGTTTGGATCGCAATGGTTATTTTATTTAGAATCAACTGTTTCGGCCTAGTCTTAGGCCATCTACAGAATAGCACTGTAAAGGGTAGAAATCGTGCTAGGCACATAAAGAAGTCAGTGACGAAGTAATTTATGCTTATTAAAATCTGAGTCGTTACTTATGAGTTGATGTGCGAAACAGTCAGCAGACTGCTACTATGTAGATGCCGTAAGACTAGGCCGAAACCGGTCTTTTTAATTAGCCATTGCGATCTAGACTGCTTTTCACTTATTTTATATAGCTTACAAGATCGCTGTTCTCCGAAAATATTACCAAAAACTGAGTTTTGTCTTAAGCACCGGAATATCTTCGATTTTGGCAATTATTGGTGACCCATGAACAGTCGTGACAGAATCTGTATTTGGAGACGAACTTTTCTGTTAACGTACCTAATTTCGAGTTGGCATTCTAGCTGACTGAGTATACAATACAGAGCGCATTGCAAAGAGCTGCTGATTACAAATGAAGGAAAGACTAATTATTAATCTTCCAATTTACTTCATTACTGTAAACATACTTGGGGGAATTATTTGTTGGTTTATAGAAAAGGAATGATTACGATTGATTCGCAAGAAATATCACAGAAATGTTTTAGTAGCTGTTATTAGGCAAATTAGACTGGGTTCTTCATTAGACGACTATTACGTAAATTACTTCAAATGGGGGTATTACACCAGCTAAATAAGTGACCAGATCATCTGAGGGAGCCGGCCGAGGTGGCCGAGCGGTTCTAGGCGCTACAGTCTTGAACCGCGCGACCGCTACGGTCGCAGGTTCGAATCCTGCCTCGGGTATGGATGTGTGTGATGTCCTTAGGTTAGTTAGGTTTAAGTAGTTGTAAGTTCTAGGGGACTGATGACCTCAGATGTTAAGTCTCAGTGCTCGGAGCCATCTGAGTGAAAGTGTAGGCTATGCTTCTCTTTGTAGCAGTTTTGGATAAATGGTCTTTTGAGACTTTCCAGATAAGTAACATGGTTTATTGGGAGGGACAGTCTTTCAGCGAACTAATCCGGTATATGGAAACTGTAATAATGTGCCATATGGGGTGAACTCAACTGAGCAACGAACATGTGAAGCGACTCAGAAATAGCTTTCTTGTTTCATACTAGCTGTATACGGCACGCCATTTTAACGACGCATTGCCCTTTATGGCCCCCGGTTGACTAGCATTCGAGAATGGGGACTGACGGCCCGACACGAAGGTGTGGCTAGAGTGATGATCGTGCATAAAGGCGTGCATCGTGCTAGAGCGTTTTATAAATAGTACTGATTTTAATTGTTTTATTTCAGTCTTGCGTGCTTACTGTTCGAAGTGGTCGTGAGTCTTACACATTCCTTAAAGAAAATTCGTGATAATGTCTTGGCATCCCTAAAACAGTATTTGAATACTCATTGCTAACAGCGAAGCAGCATATTAAGTGCTGTCAACGGACTTTCGACTGTGAGATCTCTTCAGTGCAAGAGACAGGTATGGCAGACGCATAATGGAAAAAAAATTCGCAATATGTGCCTTATTTGTATGTGTACACCTGCAACGCCCCAATTTAAAATTTGTCTGTTGCACACGCCTCACATTACACTATCAGTGTCGAGCGGAGATGTCTCTTCTCTCATTTCTAGATAGATCACTAACCTACTTTCGTAACTGGGACCACTCAAGCACGTTGGTGCAGGTATACTTGGCTCCAGTTTCAGCGCAATTGCACTGATCAAAAGTATGCGAAAAATCGTATGTAATGCGGAAGTGACCACTAGATATAACGAGGCCGGCCAACCAGTACAAAAGGTGACGGGGAGTGTTTTACTGTCAGTAGAAGCAATAAAAGCAAAACGGGTACACCAGGATGGGTCAGTGACTTCAAACGCGGATTAGTCATTGGCTGTCACTTCAGTAACAAATTCATCTCGGACGTTTGAACCCTTATAAAGCTGCCAAAATCGACTGTTTATGATTTGTCTGAAGCGGAAATGCGAAGGAAGAAACGCATCTAAACAAAGACCAGGCGTACCATGTACTTACGGAGAGGGGCGTCGAGCATTGCTGAGGGTAGCTGTAAAATATAGCGTGAAATCAGCGGAAGGAAGCACTCTTGAGTTCCAAAATGCTCAGGTAGTACATTTAGAACAATGACTGTGCGTATAGAGTTAAAAAGAATGGGATTTAATGGTCGAGCAACTCCTCATAGACCAGACATTTCTGTAGTCAATGCTAAGCAGCGCTTGAGCTGACCCCATCATTTTAGTTACTCCTTCACTATGTTTTGATGAAGGATCAGCGATTCTTAATTCTAGTCTTTTGCATTTTAGACTGGACAGTCGTCAATGTTGGTTTTTATAAACTGAAGGCTGGAAACTATGCCTAGCCACGCGAACTGTTAAGAACGTCTTAATTTATAAGATCTCTGCGAAAACATTCTGTTGGCACCCACCTACATAGGGAGAAATGACCATGACGATAAAAGAAATCAGGGCTCGCGCAGAAAAATTTAAGTGCTCGTTTTTCCCGCATGCCGTTCGACAGTGGAATGGTAGAGAGACAGCTTGAAGGTGGTTCACTGAACTCTCTTCCAGGCACTTTATTGTGAATAGCAGAGTAATCACGTAGATGTAGATACATAGAAGATGCAATTTGGAAGTTGCAAAACCGGTTGTGTGCGTAATCGACTTAAATACAGCTGCAGTAATCACTGGTCTTTTCATTCACCTTTTATACACTGTATGAATAGGCCAATCAACTACGTACAACAGAACCCGTATGGGACGGTCATTTGACGATCCACCATTGGCTTAAGTAACGAAAATGAACTAGTGTGTATGTGTCAGGCGGCTGCATGGAAACAGCGCAGTGAGCTGGAGCACATGGAGACGTGATAGAATGGCAGAAAGAAGCTATCGTGGCTGGACGCGCCCACGACCAAATCCTGAATCAATTTAACCGATTTTACTGTGTATTAACACGTAATGTCCAACGTCTCTACAAGGAATGGTGAATGACCCACAATCATGTAGCATGGCGTAAGGAAAGTGGTCAGATACTAAATGGCAGGAACCAGTGACCAGCTTCGGGCCTTGCTAATGAGTGTCTGTTTCAAACTACGGTAATTAGTTTGGGGATTAAGAGGCCGGTTCAGCTGTATTTAATGGTTAACGCGAGGGAGCGCTGTAACAAATAGGTCGGAAAAGTCCGCGCGCAGAATCGCGGTTTGCGTGGAAGGGCCGCTGGTCCTCGAGTCCTGTTTGAGCTAGGATGGTTCAAATGGCTCTGAGCACTATGGGACTTAACATCTGAGGTCATCAGTCCCCTAGAACTGAGAACTACTTAAACCTAACCAACCTAAGGACATCACACACATCCATGCCCGAGGCAGGATTCGAACCTGCGACCGTAGAGGTCGCGCGGTTCCAGACTGTAGCGCCTAGAACCGCTCGGCCACTCTCGCCGGCTTTCTTCAGGTGCCATCTGGATAACAATGAGTCCAGAAAGAGTGACATATACTAAAAATGCCCACTAACATGAAAAAAGTTTGAAGAACTTTTAAAAATATGTAAAACTGAGAAAATTATACTCACGTAACTACGTGATAAGAGCTAAGTAGCCCAGAACATAGAACCCAGCATTCGTTGTTATACCGACATTTATTATAATACTGTGGTCTATCACTGAATCAAAAATCAGCCGGGCGTAGAGATCAAAGTCCAAAATGGCTGGTGCCTAAACAGATTACATCAAGGAAATCCACTGGTAACACAGATACTTAAAGAACCATATGAAGACCTTTTAAGTAGCTAGTTTAAAGAACAGGGGATCTTCCAGCAAAGTAACGCAACTGGCCTAAAGCACTAGACAGTGTCCATCAAGAAAATAGCTTGGTAGCACAAAAGGAGAGATAAATAAAACAAATACACGCCTCAGCGCCAGTCTACGTCCATACAAGGAATGCGACCATGTACTGGGAAATACACCGCGAAAGTAAACAGCCAGCCAGTCGGCTAACGCATGCGCTGGTGATGAGAGAGCACAAACGAAGAATCGGTGATCTCTTAGGGAAGGCATGAATAACCAAAAAGAACCAGGAATGTTGAATGTTCGAATACAATAATTTAAAACTTGAATGGAGATGTAAGAGAGACAATTAATCTGAATTACAATGTACCACTAATAATAACCATTCAGTTCTGTTAGCCTAGGGGGCCCTACACACGCACCAACGAACCGACCAACAAATTAGGCGTCAGTAGGAGGTTTGAAAGACCGACCGACGAACTTACCTTGTCGGGATGTCGAGCGAGTATGACCACCCGACAGCCGATTCTCCCCCACCTCCTTCACTTCAACCAATAAATTGTGCCGTGTGTAGCAATATCGTGCCAACCGACCGAAAAAAGTTCGTCTTCTGTCACTGCTCGTGGGATTAAATGCTGTTCTAATATACATGATAGGATGCAAGCCGGACGAAACTTTAAGGACCGGTTTCGGGAGAAATTTAAAGACTGCAGATGTTTGTGGGACAAGTCATGCGAGACATATAGCAATACAGATGCGAGGAATGAATCACCTTTCTCAAAAAATTGGTTCAAATGGCTCTAAGCACTACGGGACTTAACATCTGAGGTTACCAGTCCCCTAGACCTAGAACTACTTAAATCTAGCTAACCTAAGGATATCACACACATCCATGACCGAGGCAGGATTCGAAACTGCGACCGTAGCAGCCGTGTGGTTACGGACTGAAGCGCCTAGAACCGCTCGGCCACAGCGGCCGGCGAATCACCTTTTTCATTTTTTAACGAGTCCATAATGGTTTCGTGTGACACAGAGAGAATAAAAGTCCGCCGCCATTCTGTACACCCATTTTTAGGTTTTATTTCCGATGCTTATCGGAAAGTAAAGAAACAAACGAAATATCGACATTCAACGGACGTTAATTAATAAAATATACATGCTTAATTATATGAGTGTTAAAAACCATCCTATATCCAAAGTACCAGAGCTTCAAATGCTAGTAGAAAACACTGGTGCCTTAATTTTTCCGAAGGACCTAACGGTGTTCAGGACGGATGAGCTACATACAGTTGGCGGTGGCGTGTTTGTTGCTGTTAGAAGTACTTAATCTCGTAGCGAAATTTAAACAGATAGTTCCTGTGAGTTAATACTGGTAGAGGTTATCCTTGGCAATCAGAATAAAAAATAATTGGATCCTGTTACCGACCTCCTAACTCAGATACTACAATTGCTGAAAGGTTCATAGAAAACTTGAGTCTAATTTCAGACACGTAGCCGACTCATACAGCTTTAGTTGGCGGTGATTTCAAATACTCTCGACATGCTTGGCGAACATACATGAAGTCCGCATTAAATTATTTCGAGTAATTAATTCATCAGCGTACCCGAATAGTAAACGGTTGTGGAAACACACTTCTTAGCTACAACTAATACTGAGTTAATAACGAGCACGAAAGGGATACAGGGATTACTGAACACAAGGTTGTCGTAACGAGACTGAAGGCCGTAACTTCCAAATCCACCAAAAATAAACGAAAATTATATGTGTTCGAAAACAGATAAAAACTGGCTTGGCGCCTTCCTGAAAGACTATATTCACTCCTTCCGAATTAACAATGTAAGTGTAAACCAGGTGGGGCTTGAATTCAGAGGAATTGAGAGACTTATACCAAATAAATTAACAAAAGACGGAGCTGATCCCCTTTGGTACGCAAAACAGGCCATAACATTGTTGCAGAAACAATGAAAAAAGCTTGCCAAATTTAAATGAACACAAAATCACTAAGGTGGTAATTTTTTACAGAATAGTAGATATTAGAGGCGGACTTCAATGCGAAATGCTAATAATAGTTTCCACAACGAAACTTTGTCTCGAAACGTGGCAGAAAATCGTGCGTAAAGAATGCTAGCTGCAAGGCACGGTCACTGCCTTCTCTGGGCGATAGCAATGGAAATACTATCGATGACAGTGCTGCAAAAGCAGAGGTACTGAAGACAGCCTTCCGAAAGTCCTTCACCGAAGACGATGAAGTGAATATTTCTTTCGAGTCAAGAACAGCTGCCACTATGGGAAACCTAGAAGTAGATATCTGGTCCAGATTGTGTACCAAACAGGTTCCTTTCAAAGTATGCTGATGCAATAGCTCCAAACTTAACCGCTAGCTCGACGAAAGATCCGCACTCAAAGACTTGAAAAGTGTATAGATCACACCAGTATTCAAGGAAGATAATAGGAGTAATCCACTAAATTACAGGTCCATATCATTAACGTAGATATCTAGCAGAAGTTTGAAACATGTTTTGTGTTCGAACATAATGAATTACCTCGAAGAGAACGATCTATTGAAAGATAGTCAAGACGGGTATAGAAAACATCGTTCTTGTTAAACACTACTAGTTCTTTACTCACACGAAGTATCGTGTACTATTCACAAGGGATTTCAAATTGATCCCGCATTTCTAGATTTCCAGAAGGCTTTTGACAGTGTACCTCAAAAGCGGCTTCTAATCAAATCATCATCTGAGTTACGCGACTGAATTCGTCGTTTCCTGTCATAGAAGTCACAGTTCGTAGTAACTGACGGAAAGTCATCGAATAAAACAGAAGTGACTTCTGGCATTACCGAAGATAGTGTTATAGGGCCTCTGCTGTTCCTTATCTATCTAAACGATATGGGAGACAATCTGAGCAGCTCTCTCAAGTTGTTTGCAGATGGTTCTGTCGTTTACCGTCTAGCAAAGTCATCAGAAGGTCAAAACCAATTGCAAAACGATTTAGATGAGGTATATATATGGTGGGAAAATTGGCTATTTTCCCAAAAATTATGAAAAGTGTGAGGTCATACACACGAGTGCTAAAAGGAACCCATTAAACTTTAGTTACATGACAAATCAATCACATCTAAAGGCCGTAAATTCAACTAAACACCAAGGAATTACAACTACGAATAACTTAAACTGGAAGGAACACATAGAAAATTTTGTGGGGAAAGCTAACCAAAGATTGCGTTTCATTGGCAGAATACTTAGGTAATGCAATAGAGCTATTAATGACACCGCTTACACTACGCCTGTCCGTCCACTTTTGGAATATTGCTGCGCGGTGTGAGATCCTTACCAGCTGGGATGAACGTAGTACACCCAGGAAGTTCGAAAAAGGGCAGCACGTTTTGCATTATTGAGAAATGGAGGAGAGAGTGTCACGGACAAGATACAAGATTTGGGGGTGAAAATCATTAAAACAAAGGCGTCATTCGATGCGGCAGAATCCTATCACGAAGTTTCAATCACCAACTTCCTCCTCTGAATGCGAAAATATTTTGTTGACTCCGACCTACATAGGGAGAAACGATCATCATAATAAGATAACGGAAATCAGAGCTCACATGGATGGGTGTTAAGTGTTCCTTTATTTGCCGGCCGGTGGTGGCCGAGCGGTTGTAGGCGCTTCAGTCTGGAACCGCGCGACCGCTACGGTCGCAGGCTCGAATCCTGCCTCGGGCATGGATGTGTGTGATGTCCTTTGGTTAGTTAGGTTTAAGTAGTTCTAAGATCTAGGGGACTGATGACCTCCGATGTTAAGTCCCGTAGTGCTCAGAACCATTTGAGCCATTTTGTTCGTTTTTTCCGCGCGCTGTTCAAGAGTGGAATGATAGAGAATCAGGTTCCATGAATCGTCTGCCAGGCACTTAAGTTTGATTTGCAGAGTAGCTACGTAGATGAAGGTGTACATTTAGAAACCCTCTGTTATGAAGAGCGAAGCCTGAGATGTTTTTTTACACTTCTAACACTCGCTAAATGCTTCGTTTCCTATACATCTGTTGTATTTATTAGATATGTGTGCCATCACTATGTCTAGTCTTTTTTCTTCGAATCTGAGATGAGGTTCTTAAAATTACAGGTCATCGTTTATGCTACATACATAAATAAATTAATAACGTTTACATGAATATCTTTTTGTTTTATTATTTTGCTTTACCATGCTGTATTTCCTCGGCCAACTATATATTTCGCGATCCATAGTGTCAAAAGTGTGTCGAAGATATAAAATTTCAGGCATTACCTCTCACCAAGGGCAACGCAGTGGCCGACGGTCTTGCCTTAACGACCGAGAGCAGCGGCGTTTGCGTAGAGTTGTCAATGCTAACAGACAAGCAGCACTGCATGAAATAACCTCAAAAATCTATATGGGATATACGACGAATGTAACCGGTAGGACAGTGTGGCGAAATTTGACGTTATTGGGATATGGCAGCAGACGACCGACGCGAATGCCTTTGCTAACAGACGACGTCGCCTTCTCTTGGGCTCTTGACCATATCGATTGGATCCTAGGAGACTGGAAAAGCCTGGGCTGGTCAGATGAGTGCCGACTTCAGTTGGTAAGAGCTGATGGTGGAGTTCGAGTGTCGCTCAGACTTCACGAAGCCATGGATCCAAGTTCTGACCAAGGCTTTGTGCAAGCTGGTGGTAGTCCATACTGGCGTGGACTGTGTTTACATGGAATGGACTGGGTTCTCGGTACTTTCGGATACTTGGAAATCATTCGCAGGTTTGGTCACCCAGATCGCCCGCTATGAATCCTACCAGGCGCTTATGGGACATATTCGAGAAGTCAATTCGTGCTTAAAATCCTGCACTGGCAACACTTTCGAAATTATAGGCGGCTGTAGAGGCAGCATGGCTCAATATTTCTGCAGTAGCCTTCCAACGACTTTTTGAGTCCATGATTCGTCGAGTTGCTGCACTACGCCGGGTAAAAGGATTTCGGACTCGAAGAACGAAGGAAGATTAAGTTTAACGTCATGTCGCTATGGAGTCCGGGCTGTGCCAAGAATGGGGAAGGAAACTAGCCATGCTCTTTTAAAGGAATCATCCTGTTATTTGCCTGGAGTGATTTACGGAAATAACAGGATACCTCAATCTGGATGGCCGAACGCGAGTTTGAACAGTTGTCCTGCCGTATGCGAGTCCAGTGCGATAACATTCGCACCACCTCGCTCAGTAGGTCCGACATGATATTAAGAGGTATTCCCTGGCTTTGTCGCCGCAGTGTATGTTAGTATGTGTTGTGACCGTAACATATACACTGATTTGTCGCTGTATGTTTCATCTTCCATGTTTTTTATTATGTTTTGCGGGAGTGCTTTAATATGTTGTGTGAATATGTCTTCTAAAAGGAACAGCTTTTTCTTATCGTTGGCAGACAAAATAAAAGTCCTTGAATAATGAGAAAAAGGCATGAGTGGTAAGATATTAGACGAGATGTTCTCTTGGGGACATGAGCAATTTCAAGCATAAGAAAACAATCCCAGAGTTTTCAATTTTGTGTCTGTCCTTGAGACTGAAGTTGCGAGTTCGCCGAGAAAAGCAATGAAAACAGCAGGAAACAAAGAGCTTGAAGAGGCCGTATTCAAGTGATTTTTGCAGCAGCGAGATTTTAGTCAAGAAAATCTTCAGTCTATCTTCGTTTAAAGCCATCAATGGCCTGTTATGGAATGTCGAGGCAAGGCACAGCATTGAGTTAAATTGAAGCGGCGAAAAACTATCAGTACACCCAAAAACAGTAGAAAAGTTTATTGAAAAATTCAAAATCGAAGCAGAATCTTATTATCCTGAATTTTTATACAACGCAGAGCTGACAGGCCTTATTCGGAAAGCTTTACCTGAAGCAGCTTTAGCTTGTAAAAGGGAAACTAGTGCTACTGGCTATAATGTTAGTAAAGACCGTGTTACTGTGCTGAAACGTGTTAAATCTACTGCAAAACACAAAATACCCTTCTGTTGATAGGAAAACGAAAACTGTTGGAAAACCTCCAGTCTTTTACAAGGATCAACCAAAGGTCTGGATGACTGCTACTTTGTTTTGCGAACGGTGCGATTCAACTTTGTACCTGAAGTAAAAAAAATACCAATAGGTCATAGAGAAGGAAGAGAGTAAGGTGATGTTAATCCTGGACAGTGCACCCACCACCCACCCGCCCCACAGAAGGCCTCCCTGACAGAGAAGATGGACGTTTCAAGACACTCTTTCTGCCGCCAAATGTAGCGAGTTTGCTGCATCCAGTGGAACAATCGGTTATCGAGACTACGAAGCGACATTTCAGAAGATAACTATTCAAGAATATTTTGATAGAAGATGGATATCAAGAAGGCATTGTGGATCATTACCAAACACCGAATTTAAAAGACTACACTTACATGGTGGCGGACTCTAAGTTGAAGGGTATTTCTACCAATGATGAGGTACAGAAAGACGAAGACGAAAAGAAGAAGCATGAAAGGGAAGAAAGAAAAATGGCAGAAAACTAAACATCACCTGAGGATGTAGGAATCCTTTTGAAAATTCCTGGACATTTCGATTGCAGTGCAAAAAATACAGGAGAGTAGCTTGCTTGTGATTCTATGGACCCTGAATTCCAAATTCTCAATGACGATGAAAAAATCCTTCATAGAGAGAGAGAGAGAGAGAGAGAGAGAGAGAGAGAGAGAGAGAGAGAGAAGAAACTAATGACCAGGAGGATGACATTATCAGTGATCCAGATACGGGACCGTCAGTTGGTGAGGCGTTTGCGTGTCTCGACACTGTGCCAGCACGGATGGAGCGGTGGCCTGTGACCTTATGCAGCTGCTCACCGTCAAGTGGATGTGAGACTTGGCTGCACGAAAACCATTAAAGACAGCAAAACAACTGACTCTGACTGTTATGTTCAAGAAGTAACACAGTATGTAAGCACAGTACTTGCAAAATCTAAACAACATTGTTATGTAGTTATAAAATTCATATTGCTGTAGTATGTATACAAAAATTTGGATTTATTTAAAGGAATGACCTGTTTTTATTATTTGTTCAATTATCCTGATATTTGGTTACTACAAGTCGTCATGGCAGTTAGAGTTCTACAGATAATGTTTTGGCTTTTCAGTTTATTTGCAACAGGGGATGAAACGCAGGAATCAACATCTACATAAATTAGTAATTCTGCCGGATATAATCATTAATGACTGGTCAGAGAGTATTAGCATCATGTCTATAAACTTTATCCTGATTAAGGACAAAAAGCGAACAGCGCGCGTGACTACACAACAGGAAATATGTGTGAGAGGACATATAAAAGCATTGAATATGAAATTGGAATTTTATAATTTCAATACGCGACCCAACAATTCACTCTGTAAAATTACTGCTACAAAAGTTATAGATCCCATTTTATTCTAGTATGTACACAGATCTGAAGAACTGAACGTAAAGGTAGTTCCGATGTTTTGTACGCACTAGAACTTTGCCAGAAATTTTTCTGCTACAGCTTATATTCTCCAGATAAACAGCCCTACTTTAGCGGCTAAAATTTAGACGTCTGATGAAGAGCACAAACGAATGCGTTTACAATGTGAGTACGAAAAAAATCGTAAAACCTTGAAAATACCATGTTTACGTGCCAGGTAACTGCAGAAGACGTAAATCGATCTTCGGAATCCTATTTTCGTTGTCCTATTCACAGATAAGGCCAGATTTAATTTTATTAGCCGGATCAAATATCATTATTACGAGCGCTTGTTGGTTTACACGAATTGTGTCTGTTTATTAGCCGTTCTGAGTACATCAGCACGATGAGCTTTGCAGTGAAATCTTCAGAAGTTGGAGAGAAAAATAATTCCAGAAATGATGTATGAAATCTTATCCTCGACAGTCAACACGTGCGGAACTGTTTTATTACATCCACATAGATCACGTACTTTTTGGAGGAAGTGTGAAGAGGTAACTTTTCGAACATTATTATACTCCAATGTTTTGGAGACTTGGGACGTCTGGACAACTTCTTAACCTGTATAGGTGTAAAATTGTGTATAGAAATAGCGAATGTTTTGTCGCAAGCCACAAAATTTCTTTACTACTAAAAGCAAGAATGAATATGTTGTTGTTGTAGCCCTCAGTCCAGAGGCTGCTTTGATGCAGCTCCCCACCCCGCTCTATCCTGTGCAAAACTCATCTCCATACTACTGTAACCTACATCCTTCTGAATCTGCTTAGCGTATTCGTATGTTTGTCTCCCTCTACGATTTTTACCCTCCACGCTACCCTCCAGTACTAAATTGGTGATCCTTTGATACCTCAGAACATGTCCTACTAACCGGTCCCTTCTTCTAGTCAAATTGTGCCACAAACTCCTCTTCTCCCCAGTTCAGTACCTCCTCTTTAGATACGTGATCTACCCATCTAATCTTCAGCATTCTTCGGATGGTCATCCATCCAAGTGGATGGCCTGACAGCGCTTCACGTCGGTGATCTAACGGGAACCGGTGTTACCGCTGCCGCAAGGCAGTTGGCTGTTATATAAATTACTCGGTCTTATTGTACACTATAATTAAGAGTTGGCTTGAGGGTCCTGCCCTTAATAATCCAAACGTTCTCAATTGGGTACAGCTGCGTTGATCTCGCTGGCCAAAGTAGGGTACGGCATGCTCGAAGACAAGCAGCAGAAACTCGATCAATCACTTCCAAGCTAAATATCTGCCCACATAAGAGCCAGAGATGGACTAGTGCTATATTGACTTAACCTGCGAAGCTCTTTCTCTTGAATAAATCTTCCAGTTTTTCTGAAACTATAATATTTGTTTGTCTGTACATGTATAACACATCCACCAATTACCGTCCAATTTGGATAATTTCCTCTTGTTGTGTTTTTTTGTCTTATAATGTGTCTATGTTCTTGTCTTTCAATTGAACCAAACATCTAACACGCAGTAACGTAAAACACGCTCTTCTGGGTGAGCACATCCTTCTTCCAACACCTTCAATTACGCGGAGGAATTGTTCTTTCGAACGAAGTTTTTCTTCTGGTCTCCACAGTACCTCTTTATTCTCTCACTCAGCTGTTGTTTTCGTTCCTGGGTGGAAATTACTAAGCGTTTCCTCTCTTTCAAGCTTTATTCTGGTTCTGAATTTTTCTCTGTTCTGAATTTCTTCTCCAATTTTGTTCATCTCTTGTCTTTTTCAATCTATTGGAGACAGTTATTTTTGCTCCTTTTTGTTACTGAACTACTGGAAGAATATTCTAGTTAATCTATTGTCATTCATTCGTTTCACATGTGCAAAAAAACTGATCCACATTCTCCAGAGTGTAGAGTTCTTTGTTGCTCTTTAATTTGTAGTTGCCTATTTCGGTTTCATCTATAGTAGAGCCAAGAATTTTTCGAAGGATTCTCCTATCTTATTTGTCCATTTTTTTCTGTTGCTGTTACTTTAAACGTTGGATTCCACTCTGCTGCGTAGAGAGATTGTAGATTAATAACTGTTGCACTGTCTCTCATGTTCACGTAAATGGAAACTGATTCTTTTATTATAGGTGTCCTTGGAGAGTTGCTATGCCGTTTTGCCGGCCGGAGTGGCCGAGCGGTTAAAGGCGCTACAGTCTGGAACCGCACGACCGCTACGGTCGCAGGTTCGAATCCTGCCTCGGGCATGGATGTATGTGATGTCCTTAGGTTAGTTAGGTTTAAGTAGTTCTAAGTTCTAGGGGACTTATGACCACAGCAGTTGAGTCCCATAGTGCTCAGAGCCATTTGAACCATTTTTTGCTATGCCGTTTTGATCTTCTGGGATGTGACGTTGTTTGCTACTTTCGTCAGTCCACTGATTTGAATTATTTCTCTGAGGTATTTCAGTTTTTCCAAAACCTGTTTTCAGCAATTTGCGGCCACTTACGATATTTGTCATTTATTCAGTTTTGGTTGTTGAGATTTGTACTCCGGCTTTCTCTGATGTACTTACAAGGAGGTTTCTTTGGGTGATAGCTAATTCTATATCTTTGGCAAAAACTGCAGTGTCAACCACGGAGGTCAGACAGTTGATTTTGATTCCTTCGTATTTCGTGCCTAGACTGATTTGTTGATTTATTAATTTAATGATTTATTTCAAATGTAATCAGGTGCTGCTATATAAATACAAAATTATAACAGTTCCCGACTAACAATTTTCGTATACGTGGTACAGAGTCTTCAGTACAAAACAACAGTTTGTAACGTGCGTGAGGAAACAGTCTAATAGAAAAGGAAGAAGAAAAATTGGTGTTAATTAGAACGCAGTGGTGTTATAGATTGGTTTTATTAATATTTGAGATCACTTTACAATTGTCGCTTCCAAGAGAAGTACTGTATAACGTTAAAAATAGCTGAGGGGAAAGTTAAGATTTCATCATGGCTATGTATGTTGTTGATGATAACAGTTCCAATGAGTTTCTGTGCATTGAAGAATGTGATTTCATGTTGTAATGTATATGTGTCCCTAACAGAATGAATTAGATTCGTTCGTTCTGTCAGGGTTCTTTAATTAGTTCTTCCATGCTCTTTCATACAGTGCAGCATGGGGAGAGGCAGAAGGTAACTACAAACTAATTAATGAATCACTCATGTACTAAGATTAGATTCCACACACAGCATTTTAATATCGAAAAGACGACAAGAACAACAATGTGTGCACCCATAAAATAACCGGCGCAGATACACTAGAGTGTATGAATAAAACAACAGAGGCTACAAATAATAACCGAATTCTTTGCAAGTCACAGTTATTAAATACCACGCGGTATTCGACTGTCCAAGTGCGTAAGTATGATGAGAATGACATGGAGAGGGGACAGCTATTTACGCAGTGGCGGGGGGAGAGGTGGGTGTTGGATGGAGGAGGAGAAAGAAAATGAGCTAAATCCGATTTGTCCATCACAGTTACTACGGAGACTGCTTATAGCGTGACGCATGATGGCCTCTTTCCCCACCAGTGTGTGTCGAGCTGAACGCTGTTCTGGCTTTCATCACCGGACTGGTCATAATTCGATGTAGTTGTACGTCAACTCGGTTTTATTAGCTCAGTCAGTTACCTAGCAACAATATTATTTGAACTAGGTATTCACGATCTCCAAGGTTGACCTGAAAAGCAGTCTACTTCTACATCTACATGGATACTCTGGAAATCACATTTAAGTGCCTGGTAGAGGGTTCATCGAACCACCTTCACAATTCTCTATTATTTCAATCCAAGAATGAACACTTATATCTTTCCATATGAGCTCTGATTTCCTTTATTTTATCGTGGTGATCGTTCCTCCCTATGTAGGTCGGTGTCAACAAAATATTTTCGCATTCGGAAGAGAAAGTTGTTGATTGGAATTTCGTCAGAAGATTCCGTCGCAACGAAAAACGCCTTTCTCTTACTGATGTCCAGCCCAAATCCTGTATTATTTTTGTGACACTCTCTCCCATATTTCGCAATAATACAAAACGTGCTGCCTTTCTTTCCTCTGACAGGAAATCACAAATCCAGTCACATAACTGAGACGATATTCCATAAGCACGCAATTTCATTACGAGCCGCTTGTGTGATACAGTGTCAAAATCCTTCCGGAAATCGAGAAATGCGGAATCGACCTGAAATCCCTTGTCAATAACATTCAATACTTCGTGTGAATAAAGAGCCAGTTGTGTTTCACAGTAACGATGTTTTCTAAACCCATGTTGACTGTGTGTCAATAGATCGTTTTCTTCAATGTAATTCATAATGTTTGAACACAATATATGTTCCAAAATACCGCTGCACACCGGCGTTAACGATATAGGCCTGTAATTTAGTGTAAAGAAGGAAAACGAGGGTTTAACGTCCCATTGGCATCGAGATCATTAGAGACGGAATATAAACTCGGAATGTTTTAAGGTTGGAAAATGAAATCGACCGTGCCCTTTTAAAGGTACCATTCTAGCAGTTGCCTGGAGTGATTTAGGAGAATCACGGATAACCTAAATCTGGGTGGCCGGGAGCGGATTTGAACTTGAGTCCTTCCGAATGCGAGTCCACTATGCTAACTATTGCGCCATCTCGCTCAGCACTGCCGCTGAAGACACGACTGTGGAGGCGCCGTGGTCCCAACTGTGCACTTACTAAGTTTCGGACAGACCATCTGGACCTCCTCAGGTATTACGGCTACGTCCACGTGTCTTCTCTATATCTATATCTTATCTGTATTCTGCAAACCGCCTTTGGTGTATGGCGGAAGGTACTACCACCACATTCCACCTTTCCTTTTACTGTCGTGAATGATTGTTGACAAGCCTACGTGTAAGCTCGAATATCTCTAAAAGTAGCTATCGGTTCTCGGACTGCCCATCCTAAATCCGCGTATGAGGGATCGTCATTTCTTTTCCGGTTGCTTGAGACGCCGGACATTTAGAAAAATGAGTTATTGTGTCCCATATCCTAAGAAATGAGTTTATGTGGTACTCGAATGATGCGAAGAGAAAGGCATTTCTTTCTCTTGAAACTGCATAGTTATTAATATTCTCTCACTTTATATGTGCTGCTGAAACAGATCAGCTATGAGCAACGTGAAGGTAGGATAGAGTAAGTTATCGAGGATTAAGCTGGGTACATTGTAAGGATTCATTGAGAGTTGCAGTGTAACAAATTAAGCACTTCGTCAGCATAATAATACCCAGAGGCGATCTAATTTTGCATAATGCACTGTGACGTGGTGGCCGCAGTTCAAATGTCGAATTGCTGTGTGTGCTGCGGTTGCACATCAGAAAATAACGAGCAAGATGTTAGTGTTGGCAGCAGTAAAACCACTAACAGACAACAAACTGCTCAACAGTGGAAAAGGATCCGGGCCAGATGAGTTACCTGTGAGGTTCTACAGACATAATGCCAAAGAACTTGCCTTCCTTCTAATAGCAGTTTGTCGCAAATCACTGGAACGCCGATGGGCGTCTATCAATGAAAATGAAGCGCAGGCCATTTCTATCTTCAAGAAAGGTCGTCGGACAGAAACGCATAGCCCTATATCGCTGAAGTCACTCTTTTGTAGAATTATTTAAAACGTTGTATGCTCAAGCATTCGGTTCTTTTGCCGGCTGGGGTGGCCGAGCGTTTCTAGGCGCTACAGTCTGGAACCGCGCGATCGCTACGGTCGCAGTTTCGAATCCTGCCTCGGGCATGGATTTGTGTGATGTCCTTAGGTTAGTTAGGTTTAAGTAGTTCTAAGTTCTAGGGGACTGATGACCTCAGATGTTAAGTCCCATAGTGCTCAGAGCCATTTGAACCATTTGAACTATACGGTTCTTTTAGAGAACGAAAATCCCTACATATTATAAAAACGGATAGTTCAAATGGTTCAAATGGCTCTGAGCACTATGGGACTTAACATCTGAGGTCATCAGTCCCCTAGAACTATATATATATATATATATATATATATGAGTAGATGTGGAAAACACACACACACACATATATATATATATATATATATATATATATGTGTGTGTGTGTGTGTGTGTGTGTGTGTGTGTGTGTGTTTTCCACATCTACTCCTTAAACCACTGGAAAGCTTTCAACAATTTGGTACATATATCACTTGCTGTCCGGGAAGAACCGCTGTGGAGGTAAGAAGCATTTACCTATTAAAGGTGTTGGGGTAGGGATGAAAAAGCAGTATAGCCCACGAGCCGTGAATTCCCTTACTTTGGTCATCCAGTATTTGAGAATGAGAGCACTTAGAGACTTGCAACAAACTTTACGTATAATTTTAAACCTTTTCTAAACTTTTTCTTGCCTACACCCTCCCGAGTGTCTCTCACTTAAGTTGGCGTAACTTCGGTGCGATATGGGAACGTGCGTAATCATGAAGCATCCCTTGTCCACAACGGCTGTTTTCGACAGACATGCTGCTCCATACATTTTCTTCATTCTCTGCTGGATATCTACCGATGTCTGCCCTTCGGCAGCCAAAAAAAGAATAACATCACGTTTGTCCTGATTGGATGCGTTTGGCAATAGCGTCGTCATAGTCCACGTTGCCGCATTCACCGCACACAGATCGAAAGACACAAATGGCATACTAATCCCTTGCATACACGTCGGTGCTTATATATCGACATCGGAGTCGCACTGAGTTTCATATATGCTGCAGCAACACCCTCAAACGGTAAATTTTTATCGCTCATTAGAGATGAGTAACATACCACATTGTGAGTGAAACAATTATTTCCGTAACTTAAATGTGGATGGTACACGAAACATTCATTGGTTTTTTTCCTCAAGTAGAAGGACAGCGAGAATTTAATTTATTTCTTGGCATGAAAAGGAATCGCTGCATGAGAACGTAGATGTTGTCATTATAGGAGCCACAGGGTCACAACTCCATCAACGAAAAATCGTAGATATGTACTATTCCTGGGAGTTTTCAGAGATATTTAAGACGATCATTTCTCAGGGTCTACTATTAAGTTGCAGGAAGTATTGCACAGTGTCTCAAACATGTATTTCTGGTGCGTCACCTCATCAAGACCAAACTAGAATTGTACTTACGTTTGGTTACGTAAACATGATGAGAATATTTTGACTACAGCTACAGACAACTACTTCGCTTAGATCGAGATTAGGAAAGACAGACTCAATACTTTCTCATGATCTGTCCACCTACATCCAGTGTTATACATATTGTGGCACATTTCTGTCGTCTCGACAAGTTAATAAACCAGATAAATGACTGTCATTTTTGGAAGGCCCTTCGTAACATTCTTTGGTAAAAGCTTTTTATTGTAATTTTTAACTCTCCAGGAGTGGTGTCATCATATTACTAAGGAGGCGAATATTTGGCATTTGGTGTTGACACAGGAAGCCAACAATAATCCCATTCTTTTCTAAAAACCCCTTTCTCGTGGAGAAGTGGCAATTTAGTTGCGATCAATCATTGTAAACTATGCTAGTACAATAAATTTACAGTTCACGTGGTCGACATGAAGGAAACTGTAGATTTAAACAGTTGATGGCTCAATTTCTACAAGAACGGTTGACTCTCAGCAGAACTTGGTGAAGGGAACTGCAACGTCAATCAAAGATACCATACAGCCAGCAGAATCTCTGAGAAGGGAACTGGAACATCGATCAAAGGTACCATTCACTACAGTTGATTCATCATAATTCAGATATATCTCAAACACTCCAGATGTGGGGGACCACCTTTGACTGCATCGGTGGATTTGTGAAGCACACATTCGACCTATGCTTGCCCCTAACAAAACGTGTGACTGTTCTTGGTGTCTAGAGTACAGCGAAAGTGTTGCGACCAAACGTGATAAAATAGCATACTGAAAGTACGTTATGAAATACATCCTGTGCCAGTATATAAAGTATTGTAACGATATACTACCAGTTCCTGAAGGAGTAGTGTTCTAAATGGTTCAAATGGCTCTAAGCACTATGGGACTTAACATCTGAGGTCATCAGTCCCCTAGACTTAGAACTACTTAAACCTAACTAACCTAAGGACAGCACACACATCCATGCCCGAGGCAGGATTCGAACCTGCGACCGTAGCAGCAGTGCGGTTCCGGACTGAAGCGCCTAGAACCACTCCGCCACAGCGGTCGTCAGGAATAGTGTCATGGACTAAAGCATTACCAGACGCATCGAACATCACAGCTGTAGTAGTATATGCTAGTTGTGTACTCAGCGCAATCTAGACGCATATATCTGTTTTTAAAAAGATAAATCCTTAAATATTGGGTACATACAAGAATATTACTGAAGTAATAGCTAAAATGCCTTTATTTCACAGAACTCTGAAGCTCATAGCTTCCTTCCTACTGAATGTAACTGGGACCAGCAGTTTCATTTAAGAGTACTTTTTTACGTTTTTTCTCAAAACCATCCAGTGTGGATATGAGGTCTTTCAGAAATAACCGAATCAGTTCTACGAGGCACAGATATAACATCATCGGCTTCAAGAGATCTCTAGCACTTCGAAAGAAAGCTTGCATTACTTACGTTCCTTTGAAATTATCAGGTATTTTCAAAAAGAGGGACCTTAAATATGACATCACTTCGTGTAGTAGTATTTAACTTACCTGATTTACGTGGGGAACCAACCGCAAATCATACACCATGAAGCCGTCTACACCATGTTGAATCTCCTGCAGTTTCGCTTGACAAACTTTGTCCACTATGAGCTTCTCTTTGCTGTAAAATACAAAAAGTAAGTCAGCAGACACGGCCTTACCAATGGCGTAATAGAATTTGTGGCACTTTATGGCTGGAGAATTACACAGTATTGGTCACAAGAATTTTCCGGGTGATTGTTTTCAAATAACAGAGTTACAGTAGAGTTGTAAAAATATGATGTTCAATGACACAAGCATAAACTGCGAGTAGTGTGGTTAACTTTTATTGATACTAAATCTATTGGACGTCTGTCTGATGTTGCAAGGGCATATACGAAAACTCGCTCATTACGGGCCCAATCAAATTTAATAAACAATGTGTACTTTAGGGATACTGCATTTGACGATGGAATGGAAAATCTAAGTTTTCTTATTTTCATCGGCGGGCTGAGAGAAGTAAGAAGTTTTGCTAGGGAGTGGTAAGCTCCCTATGGAGAGACTACCCAGGGCTTCATGCTGGGCTGGATGTTCATCAGTGACAGTGAAGACCACAAAATAAGACGAGCTCTGACTGTAAAAATTTAACACGATGACTCATCAATAACTAAGGAACAAGCGTTCGAAATAAATTTTTATTGGCTGTACTAAACAGTGTAGTTAATATGAAGCAATAAAAACGGTCATCATCTCTCTGACTCTGATATTAGGCAGACTAAATAATGTTCACAAGCGTAGGAATTACGACAAATCAAGGATCAAGTGAGGCAAGAGGAGACCTGTGATGATGTTGTAATAGACAAATTCAGAAGAAGCCGTGGCAATGTAAAGCAAAAACTTCTGAAAATTTTGCAGGTTCTCAATTTGAAAATGATTTCAAAAGTAACTGAAATCGAATAGGCCTGTGAGTACAAACATTTTATGAACGTCACAGTAATTGAATAATACTGAAAATACATTCCCCACAATTACTTAGTGCAAGTACAATAGCTTTTTAGCAGTATTATTGCAGGTTTCTTTATTATGTTTCATTAACGGAAAAATCCGCTGTCATTTGAAAATACAATCATTATTTGGACGAAGGTATAGATAAGATTCCAGCGTGGCTTAAAGATTGGCAGCTTGCTTCAGATAATCGTAAATTTAAATTTTTACTCTTCACAAAACGCAAAAACCTATTGCGCTATGATAAAAACATCGATGAATCACATCCGGAATCAGTCAGTTCATATATTTACCTGTACACAGCTATTTGTAGGGTATGAAATGGAATGATCACTTAAGTTCAAGCCGGTCGCGGTGGCCGTGCGGTTCTAGGCGCTGCAGTCCGGAACCGCGGGACTGCTGCAGTCGCAAGTTCGAATCCTGCCTCGGGCATGGATGTGTGTGATGTCCTTAGGTTAGTTAGGTTTAAGTAGTTCTAAGTTCTAGGGGACTGATGACCTAAGACGTTAAGTCCCATAGTGCTCAGAGCCACTTAAGTTCAGTTGTGAATAAATCTGGTGGCAAACTTCAGTTCATTGGTGGCATACTGCCAAAGTATACTAAGTCTACAAAGAAGGCTACTCACAAAACACTCCTGCACCCTATTTTAGAATATTGCTTAAGTGTGTGAGACTCATATAGAACAGGAGTAACAGGAGATACTGAACGCATACAGAGAAGAGAAGCACAAATGGTGGCAGGTTTGTTTATTACAAGAGAGGGTGTCCCTGAGATGCTGAAGAACCTGAACTGTTACTCCTGAAGGAAGACGCCAACTATCCTGCGAAAGTCTATGTAAGTGTTGCGGGAACCAGTATTAAGTGAGCATTCCAAGAGTGTCCTACAGCCCCCTACGTAATACTGCTCCCATAGGGAACACAAGGACAAGATTAGACCAATTGCTGTGCACACAGAGTCATTTACGCGCTCATTCTTCCCGCGCTACAAAGTCGAATCTAATGGGGAGATGCCCTTGTAAGTGGTATAATGGGAAGTACACTCAACCAACACACCACAGTGGATTTTTTTACGTAACAGACCAGTTTCGGAGATTTACTTCACTGCTCGGTATCACAATTCTTAATTCATCTAGGATAAGTAATCACCCAGATTTCAAATAATGGAATAATTGTAATGTACACTGAGCTGACAAAAGTCTTGGGATACCTCCTAATAACTTGTCGACCTTCTTTTGCCCGCCGTAGTGCAGCAATTCAATGTGGCATGGACTCAGCAAGTCGTTGAAAGCCCCCTACAAAAATACGGAGTCATGCTGCCTCATAGCCATCCATAATCGAGAAACTGTCACCGGTGCAGGAACTGACCTCTCGGCTATGTCCCAAAAGTGTTCGACGGGATTCAGACCAATCACGAACAAGAGTGCCTCGGTGACATGGCGCGTTATCACCAATAAAAATTCCATCATGGTTTGGGAACATGAAGTTCTTGAAGGGCTGAAAATGGTCTCCAAGTATCCAAATATAATCACTTCCAGTCAATGATTGCTTCCGTTGGACCAGAGGACCCAGTCCACTCTTCTTGAAGACAGCCCACACTGTTATGGAGCCGCCATCAGATTGCCCAGTGCCTTGTTGACATCTTGGGTCCATTGCTTCGTGAGGTCTGCACTAGATTCAAACCCTACTATCAGCTCTTACCAACGGGAATCGGTACTCTTCTGACCAGGCCACGGTCCAACCGATATGGTCACGGGCCCAGGAGAGGCGCTGCAGGTGATGTGCTGTTAGCAAAGACACTCGCGTTGGTCGTCTGCTGCCATAGCCCTTTAACGCCAAGTTCCGAAGCACTTTCCTAATGTACACGTTCGTCGCACGTCCCACATTGATTTCCCGCTTATTTCAGGCAGTGTTTCTTGTCTGCTAGCACTGACAACTCTGTGTAAACGCCGCTGCTCTCGGTCGTTAAGTGCAGACTGTCGGCCACTGCGTTGTCCGTGATGAGATGTAACACCTGAAATTTGGTATTCTTTGCACACTCTTGATATGTGGATCTCGGAATATAGAATAGCCTAAATATTCCCGAAGTGAAATGACCCATGCGTCTATTTCCAACTACCATTCCGCGTTCAAAGTCTGGTAACTCCCGTCGAGCGGCCATAACCGAGTCGGAAACCATTTCACACGAATCACCTGAGTACAAGTGACAGCTGCCCCAATGCACTGTCCTTTTGTACCATGTGTATGCGATACTACCGCCATCTGTATATGTGCATACCGCTATCCCATGACTTTTGTCACTTCAGTGTAAATACAATGTTCGCACCAGCATCCCTGCCTTGTGAACGATATGAAATGTGTATGACCTTGAACAGCAATGCACCAAAACTATAGAACTCGGTCAATTCGCAGGAAAGTCTGAAATGAACGTATTCTATTCTAATTATTGAAGAATGACACCGTATAATGCCGTGTTACTTAATTTGCATCCGTTGGTCCAAATGCCTGAAATACCATGTGATTTGCTAGAGTAAATGTGTGAAAAAAGGTACATAATGTAAGTCTTTATTTCTTAATGTAATGAACTCATTCACATAATAAAGCAGTCTGGAAGACGTAAACAAACTGATAAGTGGAACCTCTATGTGAAAGAACTACTGTGCATATTAATGAAAGGATGCTATCATATATCAGCCGTATACTTGCGAGGAACAACGAGTAACTTTCATCTTCATGTAATTAAGGAAACTAGTAAGTTGATTGTTTGTATTACATATTTCAAACAGATTCTTATAATAACATTGTAATTTTGCTGAATTGTATGTCTAAAACTAAAGAGAGTATTTGTAACTGTAAAATGCGCGTGTCAGTTCAATTGGATGTAATTATTTTCATCAGAAGTTTCGAAAATCTGTAATAAAACGGAAACATTGTTTGGGATGTTATAAAAGAACGGTATTCGCCTCGGTGGGGCACGTTATTGGTCAGTGGTCTTGTGACACACCACCTAAGTCACTGTGTGCAATAAATCTACCATAGGAAGTATACGGGCGTATCTTTCTCTTATTTCACAAATTGGAAATCTTTGGTAAGGTCTTATGGGACCAAACTGCTGAGGTCATCGGTTCATAACCCTACACACTACTTAATCTAACGTAAACTAACCTACGGTAAGGACGACGCACACACCCATGCCCGAGGGAGGACTCGAACCTCCGACGGGGTGAGCCGCAATGACAGTGGCAGGACGCCTCTACCGCGCGCCTACCCCATGCGGCTGTTATTTCACATTACACGCTGTTTGAACCTAAAATGTGAATTCAGTTCTCTCAAGAATTTCAGGACAACGAGCAGATCTCAAGATAAGTAGCCTGGGTTATTGTTTTACACCACCCATACAGACATTTATATTTCATCGAGCTTCTAACTGCAATAACTTTAAGTAAAATTAATTTCATTTTAAAGAAGAAAACATTACGTCGCAACGTTGTTGAAATAGTAGGGAAAGGATTAGGTTGTAACAATTTCCGATTATATACGTAGATGTATATAGGAAGACAACCTTACAATGTCAAGCACGTATTTTTGTGTTGGAAGGAGAGCCATAATTGTTTCCCAATGCCTCGGTATTATGATCCAGGTTCCTTATGTTAGTTATCTGTATCTTACGGGCAAATTTATTCGAAAGGAAGTGCAAATATTCTTTTTTTAAATAGGAACTCCCATTTTTTTAAGGAAGCATGCATACATTATTTAGAAAATTTGGCAGTTTGGTAGGTTACTTTGTTATTATCCGATGATGTTTCGGACCATCATTTACTTCTATGGATGATATTTCAGCTGGGCACCTGCATTAACTTCACTAATCTTTAGCACGCTTTATGCATTTAATGCATGCCTTACGGTCGTAACAAGAGTAGGGTCCTCATTAGTCGGTGACACGGGCAGCGTCATCGTGAGATTGTGAAACTGCGAAAGTCAACTGCCCGAGGGGTTACCGTTCTGTGGGTCTTTGGACATATTATGTTCCCTAGGCTGTGAGCTGGTGGTGGAAATGAAGGAAGTACAGGGACTAGCGACAGTAGACTTGATGGGTTACAAAAAAGGAATGCAGTGTCGCTGTTCACTGGAATACTCTTCTGCCCTGCGTACCACTCCACTAAAGAGTTTTGTCAGTCCTAGGCTACGAACCTAAGCTCACCTCAAATCGAATTTTCATGAGTATTCTGGATGTCTTAGACCAAACATTGACAACACGTGGAAGGAAATGTATGAGTTTTTAAAAAATGGCTCTGAGCACTATGGGTCTTAACTACTGTGGTCATCAGTCTCCTAGAACTTAGAACTACTTAAACCTAACTAACCTAAGGACATCACACACATTCATGCCCGAGGCAGGATTCGAACCTGCGACCGTAGCAGTCGCGCGGTTCCGGACTGCGCGCCTAGAACCGCGAGACCACCGTGGCCGGCTGTATGAGTTTTGCCGGGTTATTATTTTATGTATCCTGTGCCGGACTTTTGGCTTGGAGCGATAGTGCCTGCTAATCTGCCGGATGGAATATCCATTAATTCTGTTTTCAGGTGCACGAGGTACTCACACAAACTATCCGAATGGGAAACAATACATGCTATATGCACAAGTGTTTGTAAAAGATGCCTGTTTAAAGACAAGAATCAAAGTGGGGGCTTATCATAAACCGATAATAATAATAATAATAATAATAATAATAGTTAGTTATAATTATTCTAGATCCTAAATGAATCAAAATACTAAATTATGTTTTTAATTACGCTAGAAACTGTTGTGCTATTGGAAATGTAGCCTCGTAAACAGTTACTGATAGTTGACAATGTAGGCCTTTCGAGATCTTCCTACCCAGAAAAATACGACGCAGTCACCAGGAATAGAACTTCAGACCATCACCTCAGTAGCCAGCAAAGCTAATCATTAAATCACAGGTCAGTTACCTGACTGACGACACGCCTGTGTTTACTCTGCGTGCTTTTCTTGCATGTTTCATTCGTTATCAATGAGGACGTGGAGGGCTGTTGAAGGACTTCGATCTTTTCATCCATATCGCAAATAGCAACGAGGTGGAACGATTTTTAATTTACTTCTGGAAAACGGTTTTCCATCGTTACAGATGAAATTAAACCCTTTCGGCTGGAATGTCGGACCTCGTCTGACACATAGATTTTCTTCTTTTTCTCCAGTCCGAAACTCTATCTCTATTACAGCTTTTTCGCTAGGTGTGATAATCCATGTTTTAACTTGTACTACCAAATCGGACCGTCAGAAAGCACAAGTTGGCTTAAAAAGTTTCATTACTTTTTTGCCTTTATTTTTATTCTCATAATTGATAATGTAACGACGTGTGAAAAGGAAAACTATACTTTAACTGTAAAGGAAACTATGGTTTTGATATAAGTTTACAGATTGGATTTCACATTCCGATACTTTTAGAAGTTGTAAGAGTGGTGAATGCAAAGCCAATGAAAATAAATGAAAGAGGGCTGTTCTTTTATCTTCTTCTTGCACTATCAACTTTGTCATTTGGAGCTCGAGCTTAGCGGGTGTGTCTTAGTTGTAACTATATTTGTTCAATAAAAGTTATTTAAATCTATCTGTTGCGCCGGCTTCATTATTAATTCAAGTCATTACCTTGTCTTTTTATCGTTTATGCTGTTGTCTCCTCAAGTTACAGATAAAAACGGGAGAGATTGGCGGTGGGTTGCTCGGATGCGAACAATCGTACATAATTAGTGATCTTTCGTTAATTATTTTTCAATTAGGTAACGTAATCCACCTAATATATTTATTACGATCACTTCTCGGCTGCATGCAACATTTTGCGATTAAAACGATGCAGGTCTGATCGGTTTCCGTTTCCGAACAGTGACATCTGCCGTCCTACTCACAAGGGAACCTCCCCATCGCACCCCCCTCAGATTTAGTTATAAGTTGGCATAGTGGATAGGCCTTGAAAAACGGAACACAGATCAATCGAGAAAACAGGAAGAAGTTGTGTGGAACTATGAAAAAAATAAGCAAAATATACAAACTGAGCAGTCCATGCGCAAGATAGGCATCATCAAGGAGCGTCTGAGCTAAGGAGCGCCGTGGTCCCGTGGTTAGCGTGAGCGGCTGCTGAACGAGAGGTCCTTGGTTCAAGTCCTCCCTCGAGTGAAAACTTCACTTTTTTTTATCTTCGCAAAGTTATGATCTGTCCGTTCGTTCATTGACGTCTCTATTCACTGCAGTAAGCTTAGTGTCTGCGTTTTGCGACCGCACCGCAAAACCGTGCGATTAGTAGACGAAAGGACGTGCCTCTCCAATGGGAACTGAAAACATTTGATCACAAGGTCATAGGTCAACCGATTCCTCCACAGGAAAACACGTCTGATATATTATATACGACACTGGTGACGGCATGTGAGTCACATGACAGGAATATGTTGTTGACCCACCTAACTTGTACACTTGGCGAATGGATAAAAAGATTCTTCTACCTTGCCCGATTTAGGTTTCCTTGTGGATGTGATAATCGCTCCCAAAAAGTGATGAAAACATAACGGACGGACAGATAATAATTGTCTGAAAATAAAAAATTAAACTTTTCACTCGAGGGAAGACTTGAACCAAGGACCTCTCGCTCCGCAGCCGTTCACGCTAACCACGGGACCACGGCGCTCCTAGGCGCACGTTCTACTAGATGTTGCCTATCTTGCGCATGGACTACTCAGTTTGTACACTTTGCTTATTTTTTTCATAGTTCCACACAACTTCTTCCTGTTTTCTCGATTGATCTGTGTTCCGTTTTTCAAGGCCTATCCACTGTGTCGCCTTTGTGGGGTTGCGATGGGGAGGTTCCCTTGTCAGTGGCCTAATACCACGCAGATCTGCAGATAAAAATAAAGAGGGTGGAGTTCAGTGAGGTAACTTATAATTTCAAAGCAGGGAACTTTGCTGTGACTCGCCCGGGGTTCCCTCCACGTCGCGGCTGTTCTGCTATTCTAAATTGCCTCTTCTGTAAACTATTACATTCTTGCCGCCCCTTTGAGATACGCCTCATCTGGTTCACATGTAGAGATTGGGGGAAACGTTTCAGCCTGCTCTATCTAAGTTTATGCTAAGTGCTTAGATGTATGCAAACAATCGTATCCTTTACGTGTGATTTTTACCTGTTTGAATATGTTAGGCAGAGGGAGCATCCTTCTGGAGGATACTGAGGCTGAAGGAGAGGAGAGCGAGAATAATGATACCTCACTCTTCAGTGGTGTAAGTCCCACTGAGTCTGAAGTTAGTACTGAAAATGACTATGTCTCTGTCCAGTCTGTGGGACATGGAAGGTTTATCATGTTGGTGATCTTACCAAGTTCCGGTATTATGACCTACGACAGCGATTTGCACTACTTCAGTGGGTTCAGACAACAATGGAACTCGAATATTTTCACCGCTGTTTCACGAATGACCTTACTCGAGAAATTGGGAACACAACAGGTGTGTTTGCATCAGAGGCAACACAGAGTGAGAGTGAGAGAGAGCTTTCTTAAGGCCTACGTCACCTTTTGCCGTTCCTAGTAGGTCACGAATCTTTGCTGGTGGTCGGAAGACTTTGTCAATCTTGTGTCGCCTTAACAGTCTCCCTATTTTTGACGACACGTTGCCAGCAAACGGCAGAAAGGCCAGAGCTTGCTTCTCTTCTTCGGGTTGTTCTTCATCTCGGTTCTTGCTGCACTTCTGTTGTCGGAAGGCCCTTTGGATTTGGCGGTTGCCATACCCATTCTTGCGGAATACGGTCTCCAGGTGTTTGAGTTCCGTTGGCAAGTTCTGTTCATCAGAGATCGAGTGTGCTCTATGTACCAAGGTGTTGAGCATTCCATTAAGCTGCGCCGGATGGTGGCAGCTGGAGGCATGTAGGTACAGGTCAGTGTGTGTAGGCTTGCGGTACATACTGTAACCCAGTGAGCCATCAGACCTACGTTCCACTAGGACATCAAGAAAGGGTAGTTTTCCATCTTTCTCAGTCCCCATCGTGAACCGAATGTTACTGTGGACCGAATTGAGATGTTGTAGAAAAATCTGTAGCTGTTCCTGTCCATGTGGCCATATGACGAACGTGTCGTCCACGTAGCGAAAGAAGCATACCGGTTTCAGTTCGGCGGCTTCCAGTGCTTCCTCTTCGAATCTCTCCATGAACAGATTGGCCACCACTGGGGAGAGCGGGCTCCCCATGGCTACTCCGTCGGTCTGCTCGCAGTATTGACCATTGCAGACAAAGTACGTAGATGTTAACACGTGCCTGAACAGTTGTGTCAGTTCAGGCCCGAATTTCTCACTGATTAAGTGGAGAGAATCTTCCAGGGGGTCACGTGTGAATAACGAGACGACATCGAAGCTGACCGTGATGTCGGATTCTTGTACTGTCATCTCCTTCAGGCGGCCAATGAAGTCTGTCGAGTTCGGGATATGGTGCACACATTTCCCTACATAAAGTCTTAGCATGCCCGCTAAGTGCTGCGCCTGAAGGAGATGCTATAAAATTGAGAAGTATTTGTAAGTCTTCATTGGTTTCCTTTTAGGATAGTTATTTAATTAGCCTGGTTTTTCCTTATAGATAATCTGATGATGCCTAACCACAGCGAAAAGCGTCGTTTTTAAATAAAAATAACTTTGCAGCCGTGACTGTTTTATTTTCAACATAACACTGTATATTGTTCAGCTTTACGATTCGTTCATGGGGGAGCCTCAGCCTTTTCACATCCTGTTACTGTACTGAGCCATAAGCAGTGAGTAGCTTCGTGTGATCGCTTTGGGGTAGAGGTGTACAATACATGTTCCACTTTTAACCTGCCAATGCTTGCCTGTTAGCGAGACAGGCAAACCGCCTCACGTTGTCAGCACAATGGGCAGACTGTATTACTCCCATTCAAGCCGAGTTGTGCCCAACACTAACAGGCTAAAGGAGTCTTGATTGCATGCCCGTCTTCCCGCGCTGCTATCCTGCTATCCTGTGTTTATTTTGTACGCTTTCATTGTAGTGTTATGAGTAGGGTTTGGAAGTCGACGAAATTTCTTTTACCTGAGTACCTCAAGAAGAGTCTCAATGCAATATATATTCATTTTGGGGCACTGTATGCCAGAAAATGGTGGATTTTATTTGTCCTTTTCGGCGTATTTCAGACTTATTTACTTATACCGTTATGACCGGTTTTTTCTGCAACCTCATCCTCTTTCGGCTAATACTGGCTATTCTCAGTTCGAACCATCGTCAGGTCACCACTAATACACGTTTTCTGTATCAAGCAGAATCATTTCTGAAAGTCGGGATCCTTTGCACCTAAGAACCTGAGGATGTCTATTATACCGCAAAGCCGACTAAAGTCCAGCCAAATATGACCCCAGTTATAACAATTTCATTGCTTTTTCCAGGGTGTGAATTGCGAACTCGTTGAATTGAATTTAAGTGGCCAAAATAGTTCATTCTAAATTCTCCAAAAGCATTTTAGCAAACACGAAGTTCGTTATTCTTATTATGTCGATCTAAAAAGAAGAAGCTTTTCTTTCATACTAAGCTTTCTTTGCACTACATTGCGTACCACCAGAATGTAGTTTCTAATGTCCACTGATCCATATTTTTCTCCTCTTTCAATCATGTTTGCCCCAAATTTAGAAAGCCTGTATACTGTTAAATGGCCTCAAGTCCTCACCAGACATTTCCACACACTTGTCAGCTACTGAGTTTCTCTTTCGAAATTTTTATACCAGATGTTCCCGAATGAGTATTTAGTAGCATTTTATGCATTTTCCATTGTGAGACACCCATCAAATTATTTGAAGCTGCCTCATGAATACGAGATAACTTTTCCCCTGCTGGACTTGGGCTATGTTTAGTGACTGGTATACGAGGTGCTACAATAAAGTAATGAGACTTATTTTCTTTGCAAGATGTGGCAACCCTGCAGGATTGTGTAGGCACAATGTCTTTGACCTAGGTCTATAAGCTGCTTCTAGTCCAAGCAGCACATCGATGCAACTGCTCAATCGTGAGTTGTGCTGTAATAAGTTAATACGTGTTTGTGTCTCTCGTCACGGAAATGGAACCGCATATACTGCGCAACGGTATGCCATTTCTTTTTGCGTTAAATTGTTTGAAAAAGCGACGACAACCTATGGTAACCTTCAGAAGGCTTTTGGAGCGGAGGTTATGTCAAGAGTCAAGTTTTTCGTTGGCATAAAATGTTTCGTGAAGGCAGAACGAATGTTGAAGATGAAGACCGCAGTGGACGACCATCAACCTCACGGACGGATGTCAATTTGGCCAGGGTGCATGAACTCGTACGATCTGATCGAAGATTATCCGTGAAAATAATTGCAGAAGAACTGAACATAAATCGAGAAACAGTTCGTCTAATAATAACTGAAAATCTTGGTATATAAATATTAGTGCAAAAATGGTCCCCAAAAATCTCATACCACAGCAGCGAGAAACACGGAAAAATGTGGCAACCGATCTATTAGTGCAAACGGAAATCAATCCAGAATTGTTGAACCGTGTTATCACTGGTGATGAAAGTTGGTTTTTTCAGTACGATCCACTGACAAAACGACAAAGCTCGCAATGGTGCTCAAAGGGATCACCTAGACCAAAAAAAGCTCGCTTGTCAAAGTCAAAAGAGAAATGCAGGCTTGTGTGCTTCTTTGATTCCATGGGAATTGTTCATAAAGAGTGGGCGCCTCCTGGACAAACAGTTAACCAATATTACTACAAATAAATTTTAGAAAGACTTCGTAAAAATAGTTCTTCGTGTCCGTGCCAACATTGCTGACAATTGGATTCTGCATCACGATAATGCGCCATCCCATACTGATCTGTCAGTACAGCAATTTTTAACCTCAAAACAAAAAATGGTTCAAATGGCTCTGAGCACTATGGGACTTAACATCTGAGGTCATCAGTCCCCTAGAACTTAGAACTACTTAAACCTAACTAACCTAAGGACATCACACACATCCATGCCCGAGGCTGGATTCGAACCTGCGACCGTAGCGGTCGCGCGGTTCCAGACTGAAGCGCCTAGAACCGTTCGGCCACAACGGCCGCCCTCAATACAAATTTCAGTACTACCACAGCCACCTTATTCACCAGATATCGCTCCGTGCGACTTTTTTCTATTTCCAAGAGTCAAAACGGCGGTCAAGGGACACCATTTTCAAACAACACAAGATGTCCAAAAAGCTTGGACGAGGGTCTTGGAGGATATGACAGAAGATGAATTTCAGAAATGTTACCATCAATGGCAGAAGCTCTGGAAAAAGTGTGTGCAATCAGAAGGGAACTACTTTGAAGGAGACAACGCTAAACTTGACTAAAACAGTAAGCAACATTTTTTTCACACCAGTCTCATTACTTTATTGTCGCACCTCGTATATACCGAAATTCTTAATTTCTCCTCAATGTCCTCTAAATTTGGTGTGTTCATTTTGCTGCCGAGCTGCAGTAAAACTAGCTGAGCAAACGTGTACGCACCTGGTCACGCTCGATTGATAATGCAAGCGGCAGGCTGAGCTGCTTTAACGGTTGCAGCGGAGATAGGGACAGGCAAGCTGGAAGGACACTTTGTACACCTACGCTTTGGCGTACCTGCCGTCGCCTTCAACTACGAACGCCGCCATGCCTCCCGTGGCGTGTGCGCCTCTTCTGTGGCAGGTCTGCACCACGAGTCGCATGTAGGACACCAGGAAGTGTTTCTCCATGTTCACATACTTGTTACGGTCAGGCAGGACGAACTCCTTGCGATCACCTAAAGCATTTCGGTGTATTAAGCGCCGTTACATCAAACCAATCATTTTACGATTCCGTTTGAATACGAGAAAGCCCACTATGAAATGAGTACTCACCGAATTTCGCTATAATTGAAGCAGCGTAGTCCCATATTCCGCAATTCAGCCCTAGAGAATGCTCTCTCAACTCATAAAGTATTACTTCCATCTCAAAAGACGACAGAATATTTTCTATTAAGACACATGCTTTAATGGTACCTGCAAAATGGCGCAGACATCACACAATAATTTCTAGCAATATAAGCAATATGGGTTAAAACTTAAAAATCATGCTTTTAAATTTTTGTAACTTACCTCGTGGTATTCGCAGAGCATCCTGGGCCCATACAAATATTTCGTTCCAGAGCCGCGCTTCGAAAGCGCCTTCAACTTTTGACAGATAGAAGAATGGTCCACTCTGATTAGCAGCGAGGATGTGACCGCAGTGAAACATCAAGAGAGCGAAATCGAAAACAGCCCCCGGCACCTCTTTGCCATCTACCTGTTTTTAAAATAAGTAAACTACATTATTGTTTCCAAGCGATCTTACACACATAGACGCAGTTCAGAACAATAATATCTTTATTAGGCTTCACATATTTCCATAGAGTTTCTGAAAACTTTAGAGTATTATTCAGAGCTTACTTGCAGCTTCAGTTTCACAAGTGGTTTACAATATGAACGGTTTCACTCCATAATTACCATCTTCAGGTCTTTCACATTATTTTGCGGATCACCCACCTAACTCTACTTTGTACGTCTTAAGCAATTTCAAGTGCTACTATTCGCAGATGATTTGTGATCACAGACAACACACAATGGAGTAAGTAACATGAAGTATATATTTCAACCAGATATATTGCATTTTTATAGGGTGACACAAACCTTTGACGTCAATTCACTGTCATTAAACTTTGAAAAGACCCACTATATGCAGTTCAGAACTTCCAAGAGATTTCCTTCTGGTGTGTGCATAAAATACGATGACATGGAAATAGGAGAAGTTGAGAGTGTAAAATTCTTGGGATTACAACTTGGTAATAAATTCAGTTGGGAGCATCATACTAACGAACTGCTAAAGCGCCTAAACAAGTCTGTGTTTGCAATGCGAATGATGTCAGACATAGGAGATATAAATATAAAAAACTGGCATATTTTGCTTATTTTCACTCCATTATGTCATATGGTATCATACAGGGCGATTCAAAAAGAATACCACAACTTTAAAAATTTGTATTTAATGAAAGAAACATAATATAACCTTCTGTTATACATCATTACAAAGAGTATTTAAAAAGGTTTTTTTTCACTCAAAAACAAGTTCAGAGATGTTCAATATGGCCCCCTCCAGACACTCGAGCAATATCAACCCGATACTCCAACTTGTTCCACACTCTCTGTAGCATATCAGGCATAACAGTTTGGATAGCTGCTGTTATTTCTCGTTTCAAATCATCAATGGTGGCTGGGAGAGGTGGCCGAAACACCATATCCTTAACATACCCACATAAGAAAAAATCGCAGGGGGTAAGATCAGGGCTTCTTGGAGGCCAGTGATGAAGTGCTCTGTCACGGGCTGCCTGGCGGCCGATCCATCGCCTCGGGTAGTTGACGTTCAGGTAGGTTTCATAACCAACCTTTTTCGTAGGACTCTCCATACAGTTGATTGTGGAATTTGCAGCTCTCTGCTAGCTCTGCGAGTCGATTTTCCTGGGCTGCGAACAAGTGCTTGCTGGATGCGTGCTACATTTTCATCACTCGTTCTCGGCCGTCCAGAACTTTTCCCTTTGCACAAACACCCATTCTCTGTAAACTGTTTATACCAACGTTTAATACACCACCTATCAGGAGGTTTAACACCATACTTCGTTCGAAATGCAAGCTGAATAACTGTTGTCGATTCACTTCTGCCGTACTCAATAACACAAAAAGCTTTCTGTTGAGCGGTCGCCATCTTAGCATCAACTGACGCTGACGCCTAGTCAACAGCGCCTCAAGCGAACAAATGTACAACTAAATGAAACTTTATAGCTCCCTTAATTCGCCGACAGATAGTGCTTAGTTCTGCCTTTTGTCGTTGCAGAGTTTTAAATTCCTAAAGTTGTGGTATTCTTTTTGAATCACCCTGTATTTTGGGGTATATCCACAAACAGACAAAAAATTTTTAGAGTACAGAAGCGTATAATAAGAGTAATGAGTAGCGTAAATCCAAGAACATCATGTCGAAACCTATTCAAAGAATTGGGCATATTAACCACAGCTTCTCAGTATATATATTCCTTAATGAAGTTTGTTGTAAATAATACATCTCTTTTTCCAACTAATTGGTTAGTACACAGTATCAATACTAGGAATAAGAACAATATACATAAAGATTTAAAATCACTTACTCTTGACCAGAAAGGAGTCCAGTATTCAGCGACGCATATTTTCAATAAGTTACCAGCAACCATTAAGAGTTTAGTTTCAGACAAGACACAATTTAAACGTAATTTAAAAGAATTTTTGGTGGCCAACTCCTATTCCATCCATGAGTTTCTCAACAAGTGCAGTAGACCATTTGAATGAAAATTTATTATAGTTTAATTTTTGACATTACTTGGTTGTAACAGCCAAGAAACTACCTACTGTGTGAATGATGGATCTGTGGAAAGCAGATGTAAGTCTTAAGTATGTAAATAGTGGAAGTTTAATTTTAAATCTTGTACATAATCTGACTGTTCTTAACTGAGGATCACTGAAATGAATAATTTACTTTAATTTTTGACAATACTTGGTTGTAATAGCCAAGAAACTAGCAAATGTCTGAGTGATGGATTTAATGAAAGCAGATGTAAGCATTAAACCTGTAAATATTAGAAGTTTAAATTTAATTCATGTACATAATTTTACTGTTTATTGACTGCGGATCATAAAAATTAATGAAACTCAAGTTTTTCTAGTTACATTTTTGTAATGTGTTTATCTGACATGTTCGACACCCAGGAGGATTCCCTCTTTTATGGGTCTATGGAATGGACAATTAATCTAATCTAATCTAATCTAAGAATGAACTCCCAAACTGCGATTATAGTTCCGCATAATGCTGTAGAAAACTTCAGGACAAATGAAAATTCGTGTCGGGCTGAGAATCGAACACTATTTCTCGCTTGTCGCGAGCGGTCAGTTCAACCATTTCGGCTATCCGAGCACGTTTCCAGAAGCGGCCCTCATCTCTATTTGTACTGGTCTCTACTCCCTGTCGATCGTCAATGCAGTGTATCAGACACTGTAAGGCATTATTTTACGCGACAGCTAGCCGAGAAGCGAAAATAATGTCTCATCCTATGCGAGAATCAATAATGCAAGCATAAGGGACAGTAGACACCAGGACAAATGGAAATATACGTGGATAGCCGAAGTCGTTAAAGCGGCCGCTCGCGATAAGCGGGAAATCCGGTTTTGAGTACCGGTATGGCACAAAAATTCGTTTGTTCTGAAACATTCCACAGTTGATACGGAACACTAATCACAGTTTTCGAGTTCATTCTCCGTTGAATGCGGCTGTTGATCGTCAACGTAGTGTCTCAGACACTGCACTATAATAATTTAATATCAATATTATACAGACGTTAGAAGATGCTAAATTAAGGACTTTGAAATATTTTCGCTATGTCGTGTCCAACTTCTTGTAGATACTAGTCGGATATAATTTTTTATCTGTATTATGTGATATGGAAAAGGCTTTATTACTGCTATAAGTTGCGATTATAAAAAAAAATCAGTTCTGATCTGTTGGTAGACAAGGATGATATATGTGGCTTTGCTAGGCACGTTCTGAAATACAAGGGTAATCCCAAAAGTAAGGTCTCCTTTATATGTACGTTGACCGGTTTATTTCTACAATGGTTTACATCAGTTTACAGCTTGAACATTTAGCTATTTTTCGACATAATCACCATTTCTGTCGATGTATTTTTGTAGACGCTGTGGCAGCTTTTGTATGCCCATGTCATACCAGCTCGCCGCCATGCTGTTCAGAAAGTTATAAACCTGTTCTTCCACCTCGTCGTCGGAGCTGAATCGCTTTCCGGCCAAATGTTCTTTTAACCTAGGTTACAGGTCATAGTCACTGGGCGCCAAGTCAGGACTATAGGGCGGGTGATTATGTTCCACTGAAAGTGTTGCAAGAGAGCAACGGTTTGCCGAGCGATGTGTGGGCGAGCGTCGTCATGGAGAATGTGTACGCCCTTGCTCAACATTCCTCTTCTCTGGTTCTGAATTGCCCGTTTGAGTTTTTTCAGAGTCTCACAGTACCTCTCAGCGTTAATTGTGGTCCCAGAAATTCAGCTCCGACGACGAAGTGAAAGAAGAGGTTCATAACTTTCTGAACAGCATGGCGGCGAGCTGGTATGACATGGGCATACAAAAACTGCCACAGTGTCTACAAAAATGCATCGACAGAAACGGTGGTTATGTCGAAAAATAGCTAAATGTTCAAGCTGTAAACTGATGTAAACCACTGTAGAAATAAACATGTCTATGTACTTATAAAAAATGGGAGACCTTGCTTTTGAGATTTCCCTCGTACATTCCTGAAAAAAAATATACATGTAAGGCTTAAAAAAACGAAGTCCCACGAAGAAAAATACGGATGAAACAGAAATAGGCTCTGCTGGACATGTACAGACAAACAAATTACCATTTCAGAAAAATTGGATGTTTTAGTCAAGAGAAATAGCTTCTCAAACTGAGCAACTCAATAGCGCGTTGGTCCGTTTCTGGCCCTTGGGAAGGCTTTTATTCGGATTGAAATTGATTGACGGAGCTGTTGGATGTTCTCCAGAGGATATCGTGTAAAATTCTGTCCAACTGGTGCATTTGATCGTCAAAATCCCCGAAACTGATTAGAGGACCCTGGAAATAATGCTCCAAATGTTCTCGGGTAAAGGTCCGTCGACCTGGCGAGCTAAGGTAGCGTTTGTCAAGCAAGAAGGAAGCAGTTGAAATTGTAGTGTTGGCAGTTAGCCAACACTACGCACACTACTTGAGAGAGGAGGCCGAATGCACGCCTTAAACTCACGCAGGCTGGCGTGAGGTCTGAAACAGGATACGTAATGAATGCTATAAAGAAAAGTACGTAGCTGCTGGAATACTTAACTTTAATCCATCATTTGTATACATCGTTCTTGATAAGACATGCTTCATACGATAACTATCAATTGCTACGGCGCCTTGCTAGGTCGTAGCCATTGACTTAGCTGAAGGCTATTCTAACTATCTTCTCTGCAAATAAACGAGGCTTCGTCAGTGTGGCATCGCTAGCTAAGTCGTCCGTACAACTGGGGCGAGTCTAGTAAGTCTCTCGAGACCTGCCGTGTGGTGGCGCTCGGTCTGCGATCACTGACAGTGGCGACACGCGGGTCCGACATGTACTAATGGACCGCGGCCGATTTAAAGCTACCACCTAGCAAGTGTGGTGTCTGGCGGTGACACCACAGAAATTCACTGGCCAGGGGGACCCATCACTGAAAACAATTCTAGACAAGGAGATTTTAGGCCGAAGAAGTGTCTGGAGACGCCCCGGACAGCGGTGGGATACCAAACTGCCAGGAAACCAGGAGTGGTGGTCTGGGGTGCCACTTCTTTTCATAGCAGGACTCGTTTGGTTGTCATCCGCGGCACCCTTACAGCACAGCGGGCTTACATTTCAGCAAGATAATACACGCCTGCCCATGACGAGAGTTTCAACTGCTTGTCTTTGTGGTTGCCGACACCTAACTTCGCCAACAAGGTCGCCGGATGTCTGCCCCATTGAGGACATTTGGAGCATTATGGGCAGGGCCCTTCAACCATCTCGAGATTTTGACTAATGCTCTACCTGCACAGAATTTCGCACCATATCCCTCAGCAGGATATACAACAATTTTCAATTAATTCCAAGCCGAATATCTGCTTGCATACTTGCCAGAGGTGGACCAACGCGTTATTGACTTGCTCAATTTGTGAAGCTCTTTTTCGTGAATGAATGACCCAATTTTTCTGAAGTTGCAATCATTTGTTTATCTGTACATGTTCATCACATCTATCGATTTCCGTTCCATTCAGGTAATTTCTTTGTGGTGAGTCGGAATTTTTTTTTTTTTTTTCCTCAGAGTGTATTACAGCACAATAACCTTCAGCTAACACTGCCGAACTGATGCTCCAGTATATATGCACGTGGGATATGTTAATTAAAATTTCATTCTTGCGAACTGATTTTCGGTATTCTCGACACGGAGAAAGGTATTTCTTCATGTAAAGATTATCATAGCTGTTGGGGCGTGTCTAAAGCAACATCAGCTTTCGAGGTGGATATCGCAACACAGCATCCCCGTCGGATGGGCACGTGCAGCTGATCGACATCTTTTAGACTTCGAGAAAAGTCGAAACATTGGCGTGAGGGACATGGGACTACGACACATCACACAGACATTTGACTGCAGAGTAATGATTAGGGAACCAGTGGTAACGAATTGGGCTCGGGACAGTAATATGACAAGAGAAATAGGCATGTACCCTTCCAGAAGGAGTACGTCACGACAAGACCCTAGACCTGTCTGTGGCGCGAGCAGAGGCAACACGCTGGGTGTTACTACGAACAGTCGAAAAGACATTACTGAAAGATAGGATGAAATCTCGAGTTGTCATATAATATTTACTCTAGACGTCCTACAGCAGACAACAGAGACGTGCGTGATGTAGGTACAGAGTCAAAGAGGATTGTACGTACAATTTTGTGGTGTCCAGCGATGAGTCTCGCTTCTACGAGGGGGTTCAGTAAGTAACGCAACACTTTTTTTTCTGAAACCAGGTCGATTTTATTCAGAATTCCAATACACCATAGTATTCCCCACTCTCTTGGCTACGAAGCCCTATTTTTCAAAATAATCTCCGCCCAATGCCACGGGCTTAGGCCACCTCGCTGGGAGGGCCCTTGTGCCCACGTGGTGTCACTCTACTGGTCGACGTCGGAGCCAACGCCTTGCAGCATCAATAACCTGCCATCATCCAAGAACTGCTTCCTGCGGAGTGCATCCTTCATTGGGCCAAACAGAAGGTTCAAGTGGTTCAAATGGTTCTGAGCACTATGGGACTTAACATCTGAGGATATCAGTCCCATAGAACTTAGAACTACTTAAACCTAACTAACCTAAGGACATCACACACATCCATGCCAGATGCAGTATTCGAACCTGCGACCGTAGCGATCGCGCGATTCCAGACTGAAGTGCCTAGAACCGATCGGCCACACCGGCCGGCCAAACATAAGGAAGTCGGAAGCTGCGAGATCCGGGCTCTATGGTGGATGAGGAAGAACAGTTCAATCAAGCTTTGTGAGCTCCTCTCGGGTGGCAAGACTTATGTGAAGTCTCCCGTTGCATTGGAGAAGGAGAAATTCGTTTGCATTTTTGTGGTGACGAACACACTGAAACCGTTTATTCAGTTTCCTAGGGGTAGCACAATTCACTTCATAGTTGATCGTGGCACCATGAAGGAGGACATCAAACAAAATAATCCCTTTAGAGTGCCAGAAGACCATTGGCGTGACTTTACCAGCTGAAGGTACGGCACGAATCCGCCCGGTGGATTAGTGTGGAGGTCCAGTGTGCCAGCCAGCCTGTGGATGGTTTTTAAGGTGGTTTTCCATCTGCCTCGGCGAATGCGGGCTGGTTCCTCTTATTTCGCCTCAGTTACAGTATGTCGGCTATTGCTGCCCAAACACTGTCTCCACGTATGCGTACACCATAATTACTCTACCATGCAAACATTTGGGGTTACACTCGTCTGGCATGAGACGTTCCCAGGGGGAGGGGGGGGGGGTCTACTGGGTACCGAACCGCACAATATAATAACCCGGGCTTCGGTGTGGGGCGGGTGGAGTGCTGTGACCTTTGTGGGGTCTTGACACTACGGTGGGACGAAGTCTCTCCGTCGTTTCTAGGTCCCCGGTTCAATACACAATACACACACCTCAACTGGTGGACGAGTGTGTCACCACTACCAACAGAGACGTCGGTTTTTCATTGCCAGTTCTCTGTAGACAATTTGCAAGCGCCTATAAACATCTGCGATGCTCTGATTTCTCGCCAAAAGAAACTCTGTGCCAGCTCTCTGTTTGGAATACACCTCCGTTACAGACGCCACTTTGAAGGTTACTTATAGCGCCGCCATCAACCGAAACGTCGTGGCACTGGAACAGCTGAAGCGGGATTATTCCCCCATGTCCCACGACAAATTCCACGTTTTTTTAAACGAAATTCGACGAGAAAGAAAGTGTACTGCGTTAATTATTGAACGTCTCTCGTATTTCTGGTGATCACATTGACGCTAACTTGTCTATAGACAGTATGTTGGAAGGTCAAAATAAGCATCGACTTTCGAGATCCATCCCTGTCCTAAGTACCTGGCTAGCGGCTTTTCATGCTACGGTCAGTAATTTCCGAGAAAATCAGTGTTGAAGCTGTGCGCTTATTTCCTACACCCATAACGCTAAGCACCATTCAGCCACGCGAGCACAGCGCAGCGACTACGGTTCGCGGTTATCACGATGGCCGTGCGACTTCAGATCCTATCCCGTGTAATTTTACTCTATTTCATCGAAGAGAATATCATTAAGTGAAGGGCTTATCTCAATAGTGGTACAAGTCCATTTTTGTTCATATTGAGATACAGAGTCCTAAAGTTAAATGAGCGCTCAAAAATCTGCAGTTGAACCTTTCTTTCTGTATGTTTGGCTCATTAATTTCAGAAGCACTATAGACAGAAAAGTGGAGGTAATGGACTTGTACCAGTTTTGAAATAAGCCCTTCAAATAATATACGTCAAGCTAAATTACAATCTGCTAACTAAAATAGTGGCCAGTAGAAAAATTTATTTGACAACAAACTAAAACACATACATACATAATACATCAACAAAAGAGAACTACAGTTACAATTAATAATACTACGTTCACTCAAGCGCAGTGTCGATAATTCCTAGGCATCTCCGATGCATGTTTGAAACTAAGCTTTCCGCATGTTCACGTGGAAGAGACCTCCAAAAGTGTCGAATTTGCGTTGACCGCTGTTTCAAAGTGAGGGTATCTTGCCCTTGACGTAATGTTGAAAATGGGTTTCCCGAAAAGAGGTTAATACTCATTTTTTCACACTTTTGGAGCCTCTTTGCCGATTGAGCCACGGTCTTCAAAACCATCCACGTTTTTAACCAATTTATAGCATGTTACCCACTTTTGTACAAATGATTTTATTTCCTCATATTTAGACTCTGCGGTATGACTCACTTTAGGACCCTTGGGGTGGCTGCAGAGTAGCACAGTCTGAAAACGCGACGAGTAAACTGCACTTATGGTTGTTCTTGTGTATCTCAGTCAAGAACTGAAAGTAAACTAACGCTTTATGGACATTGCGTTATGGACAACGTTTCCTCGATTGGGCTGTGAAAGAACTAAGGCGATATCTTTTACCAACTGTGTGTAATGCTGACCAAGCTCTTACTAAACAGAATATATTCAAGAAACAGTCATTTTAGACGTAGTAATTTCCTTAATCATTCCATAATTACAGCAAACTTTCTTCAAATGTGTGTAGGGTTTGTGGTTCCCAGTTAAAATCCCACGTATACAGGCAACCTTTGCTTCCTGCGTTTCCTAGACGTGACCTTGCCTCTTGACGTCCTTTCTCCCTCGAGGACCTGACGGAGTTTCCAGGCTGTGTTAACCGCCAGATGGCGTTTGTTGCCAGCATCTGTTGTTCGCAACGCATCTTCAATGCAGTGTGTGCCAAAAGAACACAGAGAAGTGGAAGAAGCAAGCTTTTCTACAAAAAACCAGATTAAAAAAGATGTATCAGAAGTGGAGAAGTGTAATAAGCAATCGAAGGGTGAACTCACTAAAGCCTGACATATACTATTGAATGACATTTTGTAACATGAAATTGAAAAGAAAGATACTTGGGGAGAATTTGAATTTGTACCGCCAACGTGGTAGCCAGAAACCTTAGCCGCTGCGATACGTTCGCTTGGTCGAAATACACTGAAAAGAAATCGCAATACAAAAAAACCATTCATGTACAGTTATGAACTTTCGGGAATACATTTGCCTAGGTAACATATTTAAGTGATTAACAGTTCGAGATCACAGGTTAATGTAAGCGTGAGATAAACAATTGCAAACGTGAAATCCTGGTACATTAACAACCCGTGCAGCCGACAGAATGTTGAATGCAAGCATTCAGATGTGCGTACTTTGTATTGTGCAGGTGCCGGATGTTTATTTGTGGGACGCAGTTCCATGCCTATTGCACTTGATCGGTCAATACAGGGATGGTTTATGCTGGTTGTGGATGACGCTGGAACTGTCATCCGCTGACGTTCCATATACGCTCTCAATTGGAGGCGGATCTAGTGAACGAGGAGCCGAGGCAACACGCCGACACTCTGTACAGCTCGATCGGTTACAACAGCGGAGTATGGGCGAGCGTTATCTTGTTGGAAAACATCTCTTAGACTGCTGTCCATGGATGACAGCACAACAGGTCGAATCACCAGACTGAAGGACAAATTTGCACTCAGGGTGCGTCGGATAGCCACGAGGGTCCTCCTGCTGTCATACGAAGTCGCTTCCCAGTCTGTAACTCCACGCATAGGTCCAGTGTGTCTAGCTTCGTTTTAACCAAAACACGGCCATCGCTGGCACAGAGGCAAAACCAGCTTTCATCAGAAAACACAACAGACCTTCACCCTGCCCTCCAATAAGCTCTCACTTGACACAACTGAAGTCATAAATGGCGGTCGTTTGGGGTCAGTGGAATGCACGATACAGGGCGTCTGATTCGGAGCTGTCCTTGAAGTAACCGATTTGTAGCAATTCGTTGTCTCACTGTAGTGGCAGCTGCTTCTCAGATTGCTGCTGCAGATGCAGTACGATGCGTCAGAGCCATAAGCCAAACACGATGGACTTTCCTCTTGGTAGTGCCACGTGGCCGTCCAGAGCCAGGTCTTCTTGCGACCGTACAATCTCGTGGCTACCGCTGCCGGCAGTCACGTACAGTGGATACATTCTTGCCAAGTCCTTCTGCAGTATCACAGAGGGAACATCCAGCTTAGCATAGTCCTATCACACGGCGTCGTTGAAACTGAGGTGTTGATAATGGCGTCTTTGCCGCCTTAAATACGTTCTTGACTAACACCAGCTCACCGTGTCGAACCTCAAAGTGGTAACCCTCATGACCGTTAGAGTGTATATGTAAAGAAAACCTCATTTGCATCCTGACAGTGGTGCTACTATCGCCAGTCTTGTGTGACTGCCGCGAAGTTTGAAAAGACATCATTTTCCAGAAGCAGAAACACGTCTATCAACCTCCTTTATGTCGCACAACTCCTCTTGGTGTTGCGATTTTATTTTCCGTCAGTGTGTGATTAACGTTACAAATATAGGTTACTCGCACATCGATTTTTTTTTTTTTTTTGAAAACTAAGGACCGTCGCATGAAAAGCCACTGACAAGGTACTCAGAACAGGTTCCTCTACAACCCTAGACTCACCAACACCCACCATTCGTTGCTATGTGGCAGAAACGGAGAGTCGTACTGGCATATACTTTATGACCCAGCACCAAAAAGCAAATTCCAGCAAGAAATGGCAAGATACCGCACTGAAATTCACGCCACAATCGCCTTCAGGAATGTACGAGTTCTTGACTGACCTGTCTGGTTCCGACTTGTCACCCATAGAGGACATCGGAAATGCGATGGGAAAACTCATACGTTTATACCAGACTCGGAGCAGGAGCGTCTGTTTCAGACATCGCTTAAATTCCTCAAGATGACATATGAATGCTGTTTGGTTCTATGCCATTATGAATACAAGAGTATATTCATATCCGTTGGGTTCACAACTCATACTGATGTTTATAACAGACGTAAGTAATGAAATGAATGAAATTTCAACCATTTAATACCAGGTATGTGGTGAATATTTCTACAAAATTTAATAAATATCGAATTTATACTTCTAGGTGTGACATTTTCCGTTTCTGCCGGTGTGTTTTCTGCAGCTGATGGTCTACAGATCATAGCCCAGTGAAAATCACATTTCATGAAATCAGCTGCCGTTAAAAACATTTACTATTGCGACCAGTTAAGATTATCACAAATAACCACTGAAGACCTCCTGCCCTTGGTGACAATCAAAACATGAATCGAAACGTGAGAATTTCCGTAGCAACTGATGGTGATACAATATGAGTTTCGACTGGTAGAAAATGGATATTCCAGGCGGTTTGTGGCGCACGTACTTACAAACTGCAGGGTCCAGTGGTTCAGCGCTAAAGTACCAGCCTGTAAATTCAAAGGAGGGATTTGGTCCTGGGTCAGACCTACTGTATCATCTACAACTTACCGCTTCATTACCTACGGCAATGAATTGTTAATGTGAAAAATGCCAAGTTGCTATTGTTCGGTGTTCACGATTAACTGAAGGTCGCCTATAGTTGGAGGCAGGCCTGGGCATACCATGTGCAGTAGGACCATGTCTAGTAAAGCAAACCAATGTTCAAACCAACCTTCGGATTGAGGACAGCTTTACTACTTTGTATTTCACAACGGACAACAACCTGGCGAATCGGCCCTGGCGGTACTAACTTGATGATTAACATTCAGTCGTCTCTGACGTGTTCGCAGTAGTGTTTTCCACTGTTTACATTCATGATTGGTTTCAAAGGTGAACCAATACTCATTAAGGAAGTTTCTGACATGCATTTAAAGTGTGAAGCGGCAGAAAGCAGAACGAATGTACAGAGAGAAGTTGTCATGGTACAGATGTCGGTTCCACTACTGTGTATCGATCCTTACCCTTACCCATCTCTGCTGGACCCAAGATCAACGAGTGACGTGGGATACCCCATTAGCTGAGGAACAGGATGAGCTTTTGGAGCATGCAGAAAGGCTCGTAGCAAATGAGTCTGGGCAATCGGATCGTCGAATGAACAAGTCTGAATGGGGACGCGAAGAATTTATTCAATGATTGGTAATGTCCCATAAGAATTAGCGTAGTTTTCATTATGGCAACCGAACAGAATGAGAAAGTGCAATACCTAACCAAAGTGAAAATGTGAATAGTGTGCATGTGCATGTACTTTGAATGGACTTTAGATAGACGTAGAGTTCCTTTCATGAACTCAAAAGTGTTAATCATAAAATGTTTTATTTCAAGATCTCTTTTCGTCATATTATATTAATTGAGTCATTTTTAAGACAGTTCTTGTAGTCTATCCCCGATTTTATTCAATGTGTATATTGAGAAAGCAGTAAAAGAAACAAAAGAAAAATTTGGAGTAGGAATTAAAATACAAGGAGAAGAATAAAAACCTTGACGTTTGCCGATGACATAGTATTTTTTTTTAGAGATAGTAAACGACTGGGAAGAGCTGTTGAGCGGAATGGACATTGTCTTGAAAGGAGGATTTAAGATGAACATCAACAAAAGCAAAACGAGGATAATGGAATATAGTCGAATTAAATCAGGTGGTGCGGAGGGAATTAGATTAGAAATGAGACACTTAAAGTAGTAGATGAGTTCTGCTATTTTGGCAGCACAATAACTGATGATGGTCGAAGTAGAGAGGATATAAAATGTAGACTGGCGATGACAAAGAAAGCGTTTCTGAAGCAGAGTGTAGATTTCAGTGTCAGGAAGTCTATCTTGAAAGTATTTGTATGGAATGTAGCCATGGATGGAAGTGAAACATGGACGATGCAGACTTTAGACAAGAAGAGAATACAAACTTTTGAAAATGAGGAGGTACTGAATAGAATTGGAGAGAAGAGGAATTTGTGGCACAACTTGACTGGAAGAAGGGGTCGGTTGGTGGCACACGTTCTGAGGCATCGAGGGATCACGAATTTAGTATTGGAGGGAAGCATGGAGAGTAAAAATCGTAGAGGGTCACCAAGAGATGAATACGCTAAGCAGATTGAAAAGGGTGTAGATTGCAGTAGTTATTCGAAGATGAAGAGGCTTCCACAGTATAGAGTAGCATGGAGAGCTGCATCAAACCAGTCCTTGGACTGAAGACCACAACAACAACAACATCTCTAATGTCGCACAGGAGTGTTGTTATAAAGGTTTTTACAGCGTTATGTGTAACTCGGAAGTAGGTTGTCCCGAAATTCAGTAAACAAATAGTCCTGTGCAGAAACATGTGGCAGCAAACAACAGGTCAAACGCGTTAATGAGTCAAATAGGTTATAAAAGTATCAAATGACCGGATAATTTACGAAGTTTCGCAACAGGTGTCAATGTAACTGAGATAAAAACATTGTGTAAACAGACTTACGAGAAACTAGCTCACACAAATCACAGAGTCCTAGTCAGATTTTCGAAGAAGATTTGTTTGCACAGTGGAATTTTAGGAGATGGAATTGGACTGTATGGAAGAAGATTCTTCGGTAAGTACCCGTCAACGTGTACATGAAATGCTCACTTTTAAGACAACAGAGTGAACAACATTGGCAGAGAAACAATTACTAACCTATCATAAACAATGTGTGCAAGTAATGGGGGAAATGGTTCTGATTGCAGAGGACAATTCTCTCAAAGGATTATGGAATAATGTACACAATGAGACCAGTGATTGTCACTTTTAACAGTTTCTATGACCTTTCATGATTCCCGTCATGTGCAAATAGTTTACGAATAAAAAAATGATGTTCATTCCGACTTCGGTAATTTATCTCGAAGCACTCCGGAGTGACACATAAGAATAAATAGTAACACAATTGTATTTTATGTTCATTTTCATACAAAGCATCCCGAGGAGATAATCAGCGCTGATGTATGGTGCATTGTAGTGGCACTTGGAAAGACTATTCTGTAGGGCTGTGTTTGAGCACGACTCGAAATGTTCGAACAGTTTACGACACAGTTAGGGAAATCTCAGGTTCTGTTCGATTTTTCGATTGGCCCATGATATAGTGACCATTGTTGGTACTATTTCCAAGCCCCGTGTTAAAGTTTTTAATGCACAGTGCATTGTAACAATGAAAATAGCTCTGAAACACTGACTAAAATACCTTATGGGTGCAGGTCATATCTTAAAACGGCAACTAAAAAATAAGACACTTTCGCTCGTCCCACGATCTAGAGACGTGTGATAGTGCTATTTCCAAGACTGATCTTGTCTTAATTTATTCTCGCCATGCCAGTTACAATCAGTTTACTAAAGTGTATCTGGTAACGTTTTGTAACCATTACTATAATATGTAGACAGGTACTGAAATGCTATTTAGCAGCCCACTTTGTAAATCAGGTTCAGTAAAATAATTTTTTTGGGACAAAACATTTTCGCTTTTGCCTGCTACCTTTACTTAAAAATCAGCATAAATGTTTACGTATCTATACATACTGACATTGTACGTGATCCCTTATTGCGAATTTGTTCAAATACAACAGCATCTTGCACAGCGATTACATTCGATGCTATTTCCTTCCAAGTTGCACGACACTGTCAGATTTTAAGCAGAGCCGTAGGTTTTTGCTGTGGCTAATTCGTAGTTTCTTGCTTATACCTTGCCTTCGCGCAGCTTGAGTCAGATGTCGTGTGATTGTTCGAACAGGCTCTATTCTGTATCGAACGCTACGGCGCATCGGGAATACTTGATCCCGTTCGAACGCGAGTTTCGTTTGCTCAGCCCTAGTATTCAGTATCTAGTGACGACAGATGTCGGGTATTGTGACTAGACAGACAAAAGCAGCAGAAATTAAAAATTATACAGAGAATTAGAGACAAAGATTATAAATTGTGCTCTTTGGCAAAAGTAAACTGTAAGATGTAAAAAATTTGCGGAGAAAGCAGTATTTAAGAGCCGAAAGAGCAGATACCATTGATAACAGTGCAGCTTCTCTAGAATGAAATGATAATTAAATCGAAACCCGTAGCTGCTGACAGGTGTTGTTGATATACGTCAATGGGGACAGCTGAAAATGTGTGCTCGAACCCGAGATCTCCTGCTTACATGGCAGACACTTTATCAATCTGCGCCACCGAGGACACAGAGGATAGTGCGACTGCAGGTACTTATCCCTTGCACGCGTCCAGTGAGACCCACATTCCCAACTGTCCACAACATACATTCGTAGTGTTCGTAATAGATTTTTGCCCATTCACTCACTACTCGAGTCAGACTAAGCTGACGAGTCCCTTAAGAGTTACTATAGTTAAAGGCTACTTGGCCATTGAACTCCTCCTGTACGAAAGCGCACAATTTGGCCGAACTCTTACGGGACTCGTCAGCTTAGTCTGGCGCGAGTAATGAGCGAATTGGCAAAAATCTATTACGAACAATACGAGTGTAGATTGTGGATAGTTGGGAATGTGGGCCTCACGGGAAGCGTGCAAGGGATGGGTCCCTGCAGTCGCCTCTTCTCTTTGCTGTCGGTGGCTCAGATGGAGTCAGAGGGTTAGCTGCCCTCTGTAATAAAAAAATTGAGTTAATGGATCAACGACGAACTTAAACGGCTGTCTTATGACGTCCGCCCCGAGCAGATGCAAAGAACAAAAACGAACAAAATGAGATAAAAAACGATGGATAGAGCGTCCGCCATCTAAGAAGGAGATCCCGGGTTCGAGTCCCGCTCGGGGCACACATTTTCAGCTGTCCCCATTGATGTACATGAACAACACCTGCCGGCAGCAAAGGGTTTCGATTTAATTATCATTTTTTCTTCTTTTTTCAGAAGCATGTTAGTCAGGCGAGAGCATAATTTCTACATTATTTACATCCTTTAACGTCAATGAATGGTTTCAGATGGGTGTCACATACCGGAAGTAGCTTGTGGACTATCTTGCTCCCCGAACTGAGGCCATTATTATGGCTGGAGGCGATGTTATGCGGTCTTGGCGTGGTGTCTCCTGAGGATGGCAAATTTTTTGCTCGGTATGCTCGTTTGCATTCTGTATATGCTACGCACTACAAGACATGCACCGTTTGAATGTGACTTGAGGAACCACGTCGCACGAATACTCACCAGCAGGTTGCGCTCTGACATGTTCCAAGCCCTGGGCCGCAGCATCAGCACGGGGCACTCGGTAATGGGAGGTGCGCCCTCCAGCGTACCGTGCACGGCGCGGTACACAGCCAAGAGGCCGGCCAGCTGGTTGCCCCACGTGGGACAGTGCCCGTCGTCGAAGTCAACCTGCGGGCACACTCGCTCCGTCAGTATACACACTTGTCACGCCAGCAACGCTAACTACCGTACGTACTATGGAATCTCTTGTCTTATCTGCTATTCACAGTACCAAGGGTAGTCGAAACGTCTTCATTATCACCTTGAATCAAATATACTGAAGCGCCAAAGAAACTGGTATAGGCATGCGTATTTAAATATAGATATATGTAAACAGACCGAATACGGCACTGCAATCGACAACGTCTATATAAGGCAAGTGTGATTCTTGAGTTTCTCCCGGCGTATTTGATAGTCAAAATATCCACGGGTGTGCTGCCGGTCTATAGTGTCCAACGGGCACAATATTTCGGCGATCATACATGTCGCCATCATCAGGTGAACTGACGGACTGAGCTCCTGTGAACGTGCCGGCACGGAGATCCGTACGCTATGGCTGCTCAGAGGGAACTGGGTTCGGTCGTGGCGGCGGCCGATTCAAATACCCTCCGCCCGCGGCGCGCTCCCTCCGCCGTCCGCGCCCCGCGCCACGGTCGCGCGGTGGAACAGATTGCGACGGCGTCTGAGATGACGTCGGAGTGATGGCTCTGTCCGCCGTGGTCGTCACAACTATACGTTTGCTCGAGCTCAGTCCGTCAGTTCACCTGATGATGGCGACATGTATGATCGCCGAAATATTGTGCCCGTTGGACACTATAGACCGGCAGCACACCCGTGGATATTTTGGATATAAGGCAAGTGTCTGGCGCAGTTGTTATATCTGTTACTGCTGCTACAATGGCAGGTTATCAAGATTTAAGAGTGTTTGAACTTAGTGTTATAGTCAGCGCACGAGCGATGGGACGCCGCATCTCCGAGATAGCGACGAATAGTGGATTCTCCCGCGCGACCATTTCACGAGTGTACCGTGAATATCAGGAATCCGGTAAAACATCAAATCTCCGGCATAACTGCGGCCGGAAAAAGATCGTGCAAGAACGGGATAAACGACGACGGAAGAGAATCATTCAACGTGACAGAAGTACAGTCCTTCCGAAAATTGCTGCAGATTTCAATGCTGGCCATCAGCAACTGTCTGCTTGCGAACCATTCAACGAAATATCATCGATATGGGCTTTTAGTGATAAAGACCACTAGTGTATCCTTGATGACTGCACGACACAGCACTTTACGCCTCACCTGAGCCCGTCAACACTGACATTGGACTGTTGATGACTTGAAACATGTTGCCTGGTCGGAAGAGTCTCGTTTCAAATTGTATCGAGCGGACGGACGTGTAAGGTTATGGAGACAACCTCACGAATCCGTGGACCCTGCATGTCAGAAGAGGACTGTTCAAGCTGGTGGAGGCTCTGTAATGGTGCGGGGCGTGTGCAGTTGGAGTGATACGGGATCTCTGATACGTGCACGAGACGCGTACTTAAGCATCCTGTCTGATCACATGCATCCACTCACGTCCATTGTGCGTTCCGACGGACATGGGCAACTCCAGGAGGACAATACGACAACACACACGTCCAGAATTTCTACAGAATAGCTCCAGGAACACTCTCCTCAGTTTAAACACATCTGCTGGCCATCAAACTCCCCAGACTTGGACATTAATGACCATCTGTGGGATCCCTAGCAATGTGCTGTTCAGAATAGATCTCCACCCGCTCGTACTCTTACGGATTTGTGGACAGCCCTGCAGGATTCGTGGTGTCAGTTCCCTCCAGCACTACCTCAGACATTAGTCGACTTCATGCCACGTCGTGTTGCGCCACTTCTGCGTGCTCACGGGAGCTCTACACGATGTTAGGCAGGTGTACCAGTTTTCTTGGCTCTTCACAGTAGTTACGTAGTTAATTTTTACTTGTTCTGATGCACCTTCCCGCAGTCCTAATATGATCCGTGGCGCCTCGTTTCACTTTCCCACTTTCGATAGCTTCTAGCTGGCGTCTTACCAGGTGGCGCATATTGCTCCCTTGTGCGGTTATCGCTGCTTCATCTTCCAAGATGGTGTGAGTGTTTTTTTCTTTCTTGGGATTTTCATGGTGTGGCGCTAACACACTATGGTCGTGAAGGTCAAACCAGCACAGGAGCGTACTAAAAAAATCAGCTGACGAGATCACAGCTGGCTGTCAAGACGACGAGTTGCGGGAAGCTATCCAGGGGAATTTGTTTACTCCACGACAGCGTCCAAATTCAATCTGCACAAGTCACAACTATACAGGCTCCTTGTTTCGACCATCAAATTATTCTACGTCCCGCGTAATTCTCCCGAGAAGGCATCCAGTGACTTGGTCCTCTCTCTCGGCCTGATAAAGAAACCACTGCGAGGCATGCATTTCCAGAATGACGACGAGCCAAAATGTAGATTTCTACAACCCAAGGTCTCCACCAAGCCATCTAGCGCCTATAAACGCAGAGGGAATATGTAGAGAAGGACTGATACCATCCAGAGCTTCTTGTTCGTAGCTTGATTTTCACAAGGTGGAAATTAAAATTTTATGACGAAGCTTTGCGGTGTGCAATAACACATATTGAGCAGCCAGCTCAAACGTGCTACATTATTTCTCACTTATTAACAGTTTTTGGCTATTATGCTAGTATTTCTTGGATTTACCCTACGCGACCGCCATTGTCCGTTTTCGGTTGGTGTTGTCCACTGTCTTCAGGCCCCCAGCAACACAGGCAAAAAATGAAGGCTGTGAAAGGCGATGTAGGCCTCAGAACACCTGGAATATTCTAAATACCGTGTGGGTGTGCGCAGTTTTATGTCGGCCCGACTGGTCGCACTATTGAACAGCGCTGCAGAGAACATGAAAAGCATTTCCGCCTACACTATACCAAAAAGTCAGCTGTAGCGGAACATGCAATGGAAAACGGACACCGAATTCCATTCGACGAGACTTCTGCTAGTAAACGGAACAAACAGTTCTGGGATAGCGTAATAAACGAAGGAATAGAGATCAAAATATCGAAGAGAAACCTCAGTAAGGACTGTGGATTGTAGCTTAGCACGACCGGGGATTCTGTGATCGGGGAGTTGAAGCGGGCGCCACGGTCGCGCGGCCAATACATTACCATACATGGTGAGGGACTGAGCATCACTGACGTCACTGGCGACGCCGCGGCTACATAAGTATGGCAGCTGTATCCACACGACAATCAATCACTTCACGATTACAGAACGGAACTCTGCCGAAAGATAGTAGGCTGTTAAGCATTTGTCGAGGCTTGAAAGCCGAGTATATTTGATTTATGGATATCGCCATGAGAGAATGCATTCGTACTGCTAATAATCGCCGCCAAACTGGTCCACGTGGGAAAAGAAATTCCCGCTTCGATCCAGGGACACATCCAGATATCTCTATACTGTTTTTCAATCTCATCGGCTAACCTCGAAATTTTTATTTCTTCTCCCTCAACTTTAATTCCCTTTACAAATTTCTCCTTCGTTTCTACTTGCTCAATGGACAGATTGCATACGATCGGGGTTAGGCTAAAACCCTGACTTCCCTTTCTACTACTGCTTCCCTTTCATGTCCCTCGACCCTTACCTGTACAACAGCGTTTGGTTTCCATACTAGCTATACATAATCTTACGCAACCGTTAATTGTGCCTGTTGCTTCCTGAATTCCAAGGAGTGTGTTCCAGTCAACATTATCAAAAGAGTTCTCTAAATCTACAAAAGCCATGAATGTACACTGAGGTGGAAAAAGTCATGGAATGCTTCCTTTCCCCAAGCATAGTGCAGCAACTCGACGCGACATAGCATGGACTCAACAAGTCGTTGGAATCCACTGCAAAAAAAAGCGAGCCATGCAGCCTCTATAGCCAAATCAGTCAATGATAGGTTCAGTGGACCAGAGGACACAGCCCAGGCAATTATGGAACCACCAGCAGCTTGCACACTTCCTTGTTGACAACTTCTGTCCATGACTTCGTGGGTTCTGCGCCACACTCGAACGGTATCACTGGCTCTTCCCAACTGAAATCGGGACTCATCTGACCAGGCCAAGGTTTTCCAGTCGTCTAGGGTCCAATCGACATTGTCACAAGTCCTCGCGTCGGTCGTCTGCTGTCACATCCCATTAAAGCCACATTTCGTCGCACTGTCCTAGCAGATACGTTCGTCGTACGTTCCACAATGATTTCTGCGGCTATTTCACACAGTGTTGCTTGTTAGTTAGCACTGAGAACTCTACCGAAACGTCGCTGCAACTCGGCCGTTAAGTGATTTTCGTCGGCCACTGCGTTGTCCGTGGTGACAGGTAACGCCTGAAATTTGTTATTCTCGGCACACTCTAGACACTGGACGTCGGAATACTGAATTCCCAAAATATTTCCGTAATGGTGTGGCCCATGCGTTCAGCTCCAACGACTATTCCGTGTTCAAAGTGTTAATGTCCGCAGTGCGACCATAACCACGTCGGAAACCTTTTCACAAGGATCATCTGAGTGAGAATGACATCTCCGCCAATGCACTGCCCTTTTATACCTTGCGTACGCTATACTATCGCCATCTGTATATGTGTATATCACTATTCCATAACTTGTCACGTCAGCGTAGGTCTGCCTTTCTGATAGCACATTACAACACCAATAATGGTAGGTTTGCAGTAAACAATACATTGCGTGAGTGGCAGTGTTACCAACCTGGATGCCCTGTACGTCGGCTTTCAGAGCGGCCCTGAAGTGGTCGATGTCTGCAGGGCTGACATCGCCCAGGTCGACGCGACGGTTGGTCAGCCTGCTGGGCACCGGCGCTACCCTCCAGTCGCCGGACGCGGCACTGTTGTCCCCGTGGCGGAATGCTGGGAGCCGCCGGCCGTCGGCGAACTCGCACTTACTCTGCGCCCGCCGCCGGTAGAGCTGCAACACGAATATACATGTGCGCTTTAATACACGTTAATTATCTCTACCAAAAACTAACGCTTTGTTTAAATGTAGGATAAAGTTGCGCCAAACAGAAACCTTAAGCGGATTTTTTAAAATAACTCTAATAAAATCAAATTTCAAATTTTTATTTTGTAGCTCTGTCAAGCTTATACCTTAAGTCGAAACAGTATAATTTTAATTGTTTTTTAAATTTTGTTTTTAGCCCAGGAATACTGAAATAAATAGATGGTGCTATAATAAACGTTTGCCACCAACTGTAGCGGGAAACGACACTCCATATGGGGCAAACGAACGCCTGACTCTTTAATCTCTCTCATCATTGGAACAATTCTGGCAGACGAAGTTCAGCCGTGTACGGTTCGCGTTCATGCCGTTCATAGCTTGGCATCTTGTAATAGCGATAGTGGCGTCTCGTTTTCTTAGTGTGTTCACTGGCGCCACTACGTTTGCTCGTCCTGTCTCTCCGTGAGTGGCAGCAGCAACGCTTATCGATAGAACGTACCGTAGTATCATCTTTGCAGCGGCTTCTAGTGTTTCCGAGTCGTCGTGCGTCGGGCTAGTTGAGTTGGGACGGAGCGGCAGTGAGGTGCGGACAGCCAGTACTCACCCGACCGCTGGTGACACATATGCACTGTCCGATGGAAGGATGTGGTTGCGAGAGCGCACGGCCACTTCAAGGGCCGGATTCAGCGAGTTTCAGTTGAATGGGCCGTGATATTCGAGTAGTGCAACTTTCACCTGTGTGTGTGTCTGCCCATCGAAGTGACCTCATGGCAATAAGTTGTCAGTCGACGATTTATACTGGGATCTTCCCAGTGCCTGACTTGAGTGGGGACGACCGTTGGTTCGTCGTTCGGTCGGTCGTAGCAGCGGCCGACGTACATTGGATCTTCTACATCTACATCTACATTTATACTCCGCAAGCCACCCAACGGTGTGTGGCGGAGGGCACTTTACGTGCTACTGTCATTACCTCCCTTTCCTGTTCCAGTCGCGTATGGTTCGCGGGAAGAACGACTGTCTGAAAGCCTCCGTGCGCGCTCTAATCTCTCTAATTTTACATTCGTGATCTCCTCGGGAGGTATAAGTAGGGGGAAGCAATATATTCGATACCTCATCCAGAAACGCGCCCTCTCGAAACCTGGCGAGCAAGCTACACCGCGATGCAGAGCGCCTCTCTTGCAGAGTCTGTCACTTGAGTTTATTAAACATCTCCGTAACGCTATCACTGTTACCAAATAACCCTGTGACGAAACGCGACGCTCTTCTTTGGATCTTTATATGATCATTCCACTTCAAATCGTTCCGCACGCATACTCCCAGATATTTTACAGAAGTAACTACTACCAGTGTTTGTTCCGCTATCATATAATCATACAATAAAGGATCCTTCTTTCTATGTATTCGCAATACATTACATTTGTCTATGTTAAGGGTCAGTTGCCCCTCCCTGCGCCGAGTGCCTATCCGCTGCAGATCTTCCTGCATTTCGCTGCAATTTTCTAATGCTGCAACTTCTCTGTATACTACAGCATTATCCGCGAAAAGCCGCATGGAGCTTCCGACACTATCTACTAGGTCATTTATATACATTGTGGAAAGCAATGGTCCCATAACACTCCCCTGTGGCACGCCAGAAGTTACTTTGACGTCTGTAGACGTCTCTCCATTGAGAACAACATGCTGTGTTCTGTTTGCTAAAACCTCTTCAATCCAGCCACGCAGCTGGTCTGATATTCCGTAGGCTCTTACTTTGTTTATCAGGCGACAGTGCGGAACTGTATCGAACGCCTTCCGGAAGTCAAGAAAAATAGCATCTACCTGGGAGCCTGTATCTAATATTTTCTGGGTCTCATGAACAAATAAAGCGAGTTGGGTCTCACACGATCGCTGTTTCCGGAATCCATGTTGATTCCTACATAGTAGATTCTGGGTTTCCAAAAACGGCATGATACTCGAGCAAAAAACATGTTCTAAAATTCTACAACAGATTGACGTCAGAGATATAGGTCTATAGTTTTGCGCATCTGCTCGACGACACTTGAAGACTGGGACTACCTGTGCTCTTTTCCAATCATTTGGAACCTTCCGTTCCTCTAGAGACTTGCGGTACACGGCTGTTAGAAGGGGGGCAAGTTCTTTCGCGTACTCTGTGTAGAATCGAATTGGTATCCCGTCAGGTCCAGTGGACTTTCCTCTGTTGAGTGATTCCAGTTGCTTTTCTATTCCTTGGACACTTATCTCAATGTCAGCCATTTTTTCGTTTGTGCAAGGATTTAGAGAAGGAACTGCAGTGCGGTCTTCCTCTGTGAAACAGCTTTGGAAAAAGGTGTTTAGTATTTCAGCTTTACGCGTGTCATCCTCTGTTTCAATGCCATCATCATCCCGGAGTGTCTGGATATGCTGTTTCGAGCCACTTACTGATTTAACGTAAGACCAGAACTTCCTAGGATTTTCTGTCAAGTCGGTACATAGAATTTTACTTTCGAATTCACTGAACGCTTCACGCATAGCCCTCCTTACGCTAACTTTGACATCGTTTAGCTTCTGTTTGTCTGAGAGGTTTTGGCTGCGTTTAAACTTAGAGTGAAGCTCTCTTTGCTTTCGCAGTAGTTTCCTAACTTTGTTGTTGTACCACGGTGGGTTTTTCCCGTCCCTCACAGTTTTACTCGGCACGTACCTGTCTAAAACGCATTTTACGATTGCCTTGAACTTTTTCCATAAACACTCAACATTGTCAGTGTCGGAACAGAAATTTTCGTTTTGATCTGTTAGGTAGTCTGAAATCAGCCTTCTATTACTCTTGCTAAACAGATAAACCTTCCTACCTTTTTTTATATTCCTACTAACTTACATATTCAGGGATGCTGCAACGGCCTTATGATCACTGATTCCCTGTTCTGTACATACAGAGTCGAGAAGTTCGGGTCTGTTTGTTATCAGTAGGTCCAAGATGTTATCTCCACGAGTCGGTTCTCTGTTTAATTGCTCGAGGTAATTTTCGGATAGTGCACTCAGTATAATGTCACTCGATGCTCTGTCCCTACCACCCGTCCTAAACATCTGAGTGTCCCAGTCTATATCTGGTAAATTGAAATCTCCACCTAAGACTATAACATGCTGAGAAAATTTATGTGAAATGTATTCCAAATTTTCTCTCAGTTGTTCTGCCACTAATGCTGCTGAGTCGGGAAGTCGGTAAAAGGAGCCAATTATTAACCTAGCTCGGTTGTTGAGTGTAACGTCCACCCATAATAATTCACAGGAACTATCCACTTCTATTTCACTACAGGATAAACTACTACTAACAGCGACGAACAATCCATCACCGGTTGCATGAAGTCTATCCTTTCTAAACACCGTCTGTACTTTTGTAAAAATTTCGGCAGAATTTATCTCTGGCTTCAACCAGCTTTCTGTACCTATAACGATTTCAGCTTCGGTGCTTTCTATCAGCGCTTGAAGTTCCGGTACTTTACCAACGCAGCTTCGACAGTTTACAATTACAATACCGATTGCTGCTTGGTCCCCGCATGTCCTGACTTTGCCCTGCACCCGTTGAGGCTGTTGCCCTTTCTGTACTTGCCCGAGGCCATCTAAACTAAAAAACCGCCCAGCCCACGCCACACAACCCCTGCTACCCGTGTAGCCGCTTGTTGCGTGTAGTGGACTCCTGACCTATCCAGCGGAACCCGAAACCCCACCACCCTATGGCGCAAGTCGAGGAATCTGCAGCCCACACGGTCGCAGAACCGTCTCAGCCTCTGATTCAGACCCTCCACTCGGCTCTGTACCAAAGGTCCGCAGTCAGTCCTGTCGATGATGCTGCAGATGGTGAGCTTTGCTTTCATCCCGCTAGCGAGACTGGCAGTCTTCACCAAATCAGATAGCCGCCGGAAGCCAGAGAGGATTTCCTCCGATCCATAGCGACACACATCATTGGTGCCGACATGAGCGACCACCTGCAGATGGGTGCACCCTGTACCCTTCATGGCATCCGGAAGGACCCTTTCCACATCTGGAATGACTCCCCCCGGTATGCACACGGAGTGCACATTGGTTTTCTTCCCCTCTCTTGCTGCCATATCCCTAAGGGGCCCCATTACGCGCCTGACGTTGGAGCTCCCAACTACCAGTAAGCCCACCCTCTGCGACCAAAAAAAATGGTTCAAATGGCTCTGATCACTATGGGACTTAACATCTATGGTCATCAGTCCCCTAGAACTTAGAACTACTTAAACCTAACTAACCTAAGGACAGCACACAACACCCAGCCATCACGAGGCAGAGAAAATCCCTGACCCCGCCAGGAATCGAACCCGGGAACCCGGGCGTGGGAAGGGAGAACGCAACCCTTTGCGACCGCCCGGATCTTGCAGACTGAGGGGCAACCTCTGGAACAGGACAAGCAGCCATGTCAGGCCGAAGATCAGTATCTGCCTGAGACAGAGCCTGAAACCGGTTCGTCAGACAAACTGGAGAGGCCTTCCGTTCAGCCCTCCGGAATGTCTTTCGCCCCCCGCCACACCTTGAGACGACCTCCCATTCTACCACAGGTGAGGGATCAGCCTCAATGCGGGCAGTATCCCGGGCAACCACAGTCGTAGTCCGATCGGGGGTTGCGTGGGACGAGCTGGCCGTCCCCGACAAACCCCCATCCGGAACCCCACAGTAATGCCCATTGGCAACAGCCTCAAGCTGTGTGACCGAAGCCAACACTGCCTGAAGCTGGGAGTGAAGGGATGCCAACTCAGCCTGCATCCGAACACAGCAGTTGCAGTCCCTATCCATGCTAAAAACTGTTGTGCAAAGAACGTCTGAACTAATCTACAGAGAGCGCAAACAAATCGACACAAAATTTAAACGGTTATTAAAATACAAGATAGCCTAGTAAATGCAGTAATGCTGCTACTTGCGCACTGCTGACACACTTCTCGGCGGCGGAAGGAGACAACGCGATTTTACACTATTCAGGTACTAAAACGCGATGCTACAACTCTCAAATACTATAATACGCCAGAAATTTATGAATTGGGCAATGCAAGTACCAAAAACACGCAAAGAAATTAAGAATTAAACTATGTAGCAAATGAGTGAGCTAGGAGTATACGACTTGCTGCTGCAGCTGCTTATCCAACGGCGGCAGGGAGCACACTCTTCTGACCGATTCTGGCTTCTCTGTGCTTGTGCCGACTTATAATTCGTCCGCGTTGTTACACAGTGTCTGGTTTTGGTATTGTGAGTTGTTGGTGGAATTGTTTTCCCGGATCCGTGTGTATCTTGTGGTTTTGAATGAGCAGTTATTTTAATGCTGTCTGCGTACTGGATTTGGTGAGGGGTTGCGAACGAACATCAGTTCGGTTGGGGCGCAGCAGGTGGAACCGTGCTGGTCCCATATCCTAAAGGTCCGTGGATCGAAACCATGCTCTGCTACCTGGTATTTATTTTAAAAATACTATTTGGAATTGTTCTGACTTCTGATTCAGGCCTTCAGCCATTTGTGATTTGAAGTTATGTGTGGCCTTCAGGCGAGCAATAATTTCACTTCTTTCATAATAAGGCCTTCAGCCGTGTTACAGTTTGTTTTAAAAAGAAGTATTTATCTTAATATGTGCTATTTGGAGTCGTTCTTCTGACTTCTAATTCAGGCCTTCTGCCGTTTGTTGTTTGAGGTTATTGTTGGTGCCCTTCGGCCCTAAAATTGTGGATTTTTTTCTGTGATAAGGCCTTCAGCCATCATACAGTCAATTGTGTTTTTTAAGAGATTGTTTTAAAATTTTAATTCCTTTAAATAAAGTTTACGTGTTTGTTGTGCAACCGAGAGTAACTGATTACGGCCCCGTCCAGAATCGTAACCTTATCCTGCCTCATCCTGAGAAACCAGCTCTCAAAAGTAGGGGTTATTTCCACCTGAAACACGTACAACATGAAAACAGAAAGAACATGCTAGACACTGCACCTACTTTCACAGTGTTTGTATAGATTTTTACACGCATCGGTCTTATGGGTATCACACTTAATATTTTTCCGTATTTTCTTGTTGCTGTCCTAGCCTTTTCTCTTTTGGATCACTAATAAAATTAGGATCTGTCAAAATGAATTATGTCCCCATCTTACGTCTGTTTTTGCAGATTCTGGAGCCGATGGCACATGAGTGACGTCATTGAAACTTCTTCTCGCATTCGCAGTGTGTTCGGTGACCTCTGTTGTTGGCTGTGCCTGCAGTTCCTCCACTGGATTATTTCCTGGTACATTTGTGATTTCGGGGTCTGCTGTTTCATTCGCAGGATTTGATACTGTGGAATTAGTGGGGTCTTCGTGCAGAGTTGCTGGAGCAAACACTTGCTCGGGCAAGCGATTCGGGTTGAACGGATGAATCCCACAAGTATTAAAGACATTTACAGCGTTCCCGACCTTATCTGCACGGTTCCATGCATCAGCAAAAATAGCTGATCCAAATGTCACTTTTAATTCCTTTCCCTGGACTGCTTCTGACGTACAACCTGCAGCCAGCGTTGTAAAATGTCGTTAGCGGGGCGTAAGAGACATCGTGAGGGCTGTAGCCTGTGAGTACTGTGTGGGGGAAAATATAACAGACGCACACCGTTGGCTGCAGCCTTCTCTAGAGTTGGAGGATCTGAACAATGTGACCCATGGCGGTTCAAAATGCGACGACAGGTCCAGAAGGCTTCACCTTAATAAAATGGTCGAAGAGCTCAGAGAACTGTCCCCATTTCATGAAGCCACTCTCTGACTACGTTTGTACCAGGAAGTATACCTAGTTCATAAATGTCATCGTATCGCAACACTTTCATATCAACGACAGGAGAAACACACCTTTTACAGTTACGAACCATTCTGTAATTTAGTGCAGGTGTCAGTCACAACTACCGCCATTTATTAAAATTCGTAGTCAGTTAAAGATATTTGCAAGACCACCAAAACTGTTTTATTAAGAAAAAATTAATGTGTCCGTTTGTCCCCACGGACATGCATTTGTCTGCCTCCCCGAGCCCTATTTGAGTCAGTGTTCACAAAAATGTAGTATACTGGCTCGTGAGAAAAAGCGCAAGCCCACCACTGCGCCAGGGTAGAATCTCCATGAATTCAGTCATTACCTCCGTAGCATATATTGCTTACCTGCGTAAGTATACAAGCCAGAAGGAGATTAAGAATGGGATGTTTCCACCTATACTTATCGCAGTCACTCGTATACACCACACTACAGCAATCTGACTCACACGAATAGAGCTGCTAACTTCAGCGATATGATACCACATATTTTCTTACGTTTTGTCCGTTTGTCCCTATTTCCGTTTGCACCAACTTCACTCCACACTGCAGCCAACATACCCAAACGTTCAGATTCATCGAGCTCAGCGGATCGAGAATAAGGAAAGAATACCGCTGAAGGAAGTGTCCCAGGTTTCAGTTCGAGTCATTTAGGTAAACCATATGTAGACTAAATAAGACTTTCCTACAGTGACTTGAATCTGACTGCTTGCTAAACACACTGTCGTCGTTGTCGTCTTCAGTCTGAAGACTGCACTGATGGAGCCCTCAACGATTGTCTGTCCTGTGCGAGCCTCTTCATTTAACCCACATTTGAAGCTGCGTGCTGTAGACAAGATGTGATCTCCCCTTCCAATTTTTACTCCCTCCACTCGTCACTTTTTTTCCATTATAAAATTTACGATTCGTTGATGTCTCGGGATATGTCGTAGTAACTAATCCTTTCTTTTAGTGTAGCTGTGCCATAAGTTTCTAAAAAGGAGAAGGAATATTAGGGTTTAATGTTCCATCGACATCGAGGTCACTAGAGACGAATCACAATCTAGGATTGTTTCCAGGATGTGGAAGGAATCGGCCGTGACCTTCCAAAGGAAGCGCTCTGGCATTCGCCTTGAGCGACTTAGGGAAATCACGGAAAACCTAAATCTGGATGACCGGACGCGGATCTGAACCGTCGTTCTCCTTAATAAGAGTTTCGTGAGCTACCTACTGCGCCACTTCACTCATTCATAGATCTTTGTTTTCTAAGTTATATCAGCACCCGCTAATTAGTTATCCGACCTTCAGTCTCCAGCGTTCATCTCGAGCACCACATTTCAAAAAGGACACATTCCATGTAAATACCTTCATGCATATTCGATGTCAACAGAGTTCTCTCATTCTAAAAGGCTCACCTCGCTACTGCCAGTCTTCATTTCATGTCCTATCTACTTCGGCCGTCGTAAGTTATTGCTGAATAAAACGTAGTCGTAGCACCAGAGTGACATGGAGATTAACCCACATACGTTCCTTTAGTTACACGATGTCTTCTTTAAATGTACACAGAAAGAAACAATTCTGCTTACTAAAGTTCAGAAAATCAACGTTAGGTCAGGTAAAAATGCTGGCAGCCCGAAATTCAGATGACTCAAGTATTTACTATGGCTAACAACAAGGTAGGAAATTAACTTTTAGCATTCTCATTCAAAGAATTCGCACTAATGATTGGGATGCATTCGAAGCTCCTAGTCAAGAGAAGAGATTAAAATGCATTCTCTAGGTATCTCAAATATAGATCAGTGTAGGAATGCTTTCATTCCACCCCACTGTCCTAAAATCTTTAGGATCACGTTACACCAGTTCATAAAAAAATATCCACACTAAGCAGTTAAGTAAGGAATTTAGGCCTTAAAACGGGCGAGAAACAAATATAATCAGTACAGAAGTATTTATATCATTATAAACAAGTCAACTTCAGACTCGTCCAATGTCGAAATCTGACAGGTATATCCTGTTTAAGCTTCTGTGGCAAAAACAATACTTTCATTTACTGAACTCATGTATCGGTGACTGCTAAGAGTAAAAAGAAAGGACCACTACTCGTGATCGATACCAAAGGATGTCTTATGTCCAACCTATCTAACTGAAATGGGGTTTGTTCAATTTCAGCTTCTGCGTAGTGTGATGATGCTACAGTAGTGTATGTGCGAGATAAAAGTCAAAATCATTTATTGAGACAGTAATCTGTACGTGAAATCATTATCTGCAGAAGTCATGACTCTTTCTCATAAGAGATTCTGTTCGTAATGGAATCTAATCACTCAGGTTCCGAGTAAGAATGCCATTTTTAGCGTTTCTAGGAGAGAAGTCCACCAGCAAAATTCCCAAAATCTACAATATTTGATTAGCGAACAGTTCAGGACAGAACAAGTTTTGATCATTTCCTGTATCATAATCGAATAGACGAGCATTGCTCAGTTGAAATATGGCTCTAGTAGGTGCTGAATGAATGGAACATCCAAAATGTTACAATTGTTCACGCGTTTTGGTTGCTGCTGAGATGACCTACAATTTGGCGCTGGGTAAACCGCCTGGAAGGAAGTGGTACTGATATGCCGCCTCATCTCCTGTATTCGGCTGTTACTCTATTACCGACCGAGTAGAAACCTCTTGAAGAGAGGAAAAGTTTCAGTCTGTTATAGACAATAACATCTTGAACTTGGCATCAGCAGTATGCTGCTCAGAGGGATATTTTCAAGTGGTCTGTGGCATAGCAGGCACCAGCCAACTGTGGGAATAGGAAACGACATCAGCATCTACACAAACAACCTGAAGGAGGCCACCTGCAACAGGGACCGAAACGTCGGTAGTTTTATATATTGACAATGCGGTCACAAACCCAAAAAAATTTTTATTGAATGTTGAATCTAAAATCTTCATCGAAATTCGAAACGAAGCTTTACATGATGGACCAAAACATTACGAGCTTTGCCCATCGCGAGACACGAAGCAGATGCTGTGATATGCAAATGATTAGCTTTTCAGAGCATTCACACAAGGTTGGCGCCGGTGGCGGCACCTACAACGTGCTGACATGAGGAAAGCTTCCAACCGATTTCTCATACACAAACAGCAGTTGACCGGTGTTGCCTGGTGAAACGTTGTTGTTATGCCTCGTGTAAGGAGGAGCAATGCCTACCAACACGTTTCCGACTTTGATAAAGGTCGGACTGTGGCCTATCGCGATTGCGGTTTACCGTATCGCGACATTGCTGCTTGCGTTGGTCGAGATCCAATTACTGTTAGCAGAATATGGAATCGGTGGGTTCAGGAGGGTAATACGGAACGCCGTGCTGGATCCCAACGGCCTCGTATCACTAGCAGTCGAGATGACAGGCATCTTATCCGGATGGATGCAACGGATTGTGCAGCCACGTCTCGATCCCTGAGTCAACAGATGGGGATGTTTGCAAGACAACAACCATCTGCACGAACAGTTCGACGACGTTTGCAGCAGCATGGACCATCAGCTCGGAGACCATGGCTGCGGCTATCCTTGACGCTGCATCAGAGACAGGAGCGCCTATGATGGTGTACTCAACGACGAACCCGGGTGCACGAATGGCAAAACGTCATTTTTTCGGATGACTCCAGGTTCTGTTTACAGCATCATGATGGTCGTATCCGTGTTTGGCGACATCGCGGTGAACGCACACTGGAAGCGTGTATTCGTCATCGCCATACTGGCGTGTCACCCGTCGTGATGGTATGGGGTACCATTGGTTACACGTCTTGGTCACCTCCTGTTCGCATTGACGGCACTTTGAACAGTGGACGTTACATTTCAGATGTGTTACGCCCTGCGGCTCTACCCTTCATTCGATCCCTGTGAAACCCTACATTTCAGCAGGATGATGCACGACAGCATGTTGCAGGTCCTGTACAGGCCTTTCTGGATACAGAAAATGTTCGACAGCTGCCCTGGCCAGCTCATTCCCCACATCTCTCACCAACTGAAAACGTCTGGTCAATGGCGGCCGAGCAACTGCCTCGTCGCAATACGCTAGTCACTGCTCTTAATGAACTGTGGTATCGTGTTGAAGCTGCATGGGCAGCTGTACCTGTACACGCCATCCAAGCTCTGTTTGGCTCAATGCCTAGGCGTATCAAGGCCGTTATTACGGCCAGAGGTGGTTGTTCTGGGTACTGATTTCTCAGGGTCTATGCACCCAAACTGCGTGAAAATGTAATCACATGTCAGTTCTAGTATAATATATTTGTCCAATAAATACCCGCTTATCATCTACATTTCTTGTTGGTGTAGCAATTTTAATGGCCAGTAGTGTAACTAAAGGTATAGGTCCAGTGTGTCTAGCACGCAGACTGGCTGGTTGCAGGCCCTCAATTGGCCTCCTCCTGACCAACACACAGCCGTCACTGCGGAACAAGCTTTCATTTGGAAACACTACAGACCTTCACGCTGTCCTCCAACTAGCTGTCGCTTATCACCACCGAAGTATCAAATGCCGGCGATTTGGGTCTGTGGAATGCGTGCTACAGGGCGTCTGTCTCGGAGCTGTCCTTGAAGTAACCGATTTGTAACAGTTCATTGTGTCACTGTGGTACCAACTGCTGCTCAAATTGCTGCTAAAAATGCAATACGATGCCCCAGAGCCATACACCAAACACGATGGCCTACCCTGCCGGTAGCGCCGCGTGGCCACACGGTCCCTGATCTTCTTGCGACCGTAGATTCTCGTGACCACTGTTGCCAGCAATCATGTACAGTGGCTACATTCCTGCCAAGTCTTTTTGAAGTATCGCAGAAGGAACATCCAGCTTCTCTTAGCCTTATTACACGACCTCTTTCAACCTCAATGAAGTGTTGATAATGGCGGCTTTGTCGCCTTAAAGTCATTCTTGACTAACACCAGCTCACCACGTCCAATATCAATGGTAATTAACGCTGACGACCGTTACAACGTGTATTAAAAGCAATCTTTACTTCCTATGATCGTAGCGGCGCTACGAGCGCCTCTCTCATGCAACTGGCGCGAAATCTGAATAGACATTACTTTTAGATGTAGAAACACGCCAGCCAACTTTCCTTCGCGTCTCACAGTTCCTTCTTGGTTTTGCGGTTTTTTCCCATCAGTGTAATTTTGATTTTCTAAACTTTAATATGTAGAATTAAAGTTAAAGCAATTACAGCCCTTGGTAACAAAAATTAAATCTTTTGACCTGGTTTAGACGCTTCTATGAGTGTATTCATCAGAAATTACATTCAAATTTTCCAATAACGTAAGCAAAAAATTATGGGAAAAATCTTTTATATAAAAATGTAAGTATTGATTAACAGTACAAGACAGAAACAACACTTATATGTCACGTATAAAATAAATTTCAAGCGATAAAGCTTTAGTCACAAATTTTTTAAAAAAGAATACACTGAACGCGAGCCACTATGGGCTGCTCATACATGTCAAGCCACAGGAAGCAACAGACTCAGGCGCCCACCTTAGCAACTGCAGACAAGTGACATTACACCAAGAGTGCCATCTAGTAGCCGCAACTATAAGCACGCTACTAAACATTTACAATATAGACAGATGAATGTTAAGAAGAACGTTATTTAGTACATGAACTAACAGGCAATGTTTTATTTAACAGCAGCAGACGGTAACTTTTTGTCTACGTAAAAGCTTAGAAGTACAGAAAGACTGAAAACTGATTAACAGTACAACGAAGAAACAATATTTTCATGCCATGTATAAAATAAATATCAAGCAATAAAGCTTTAGTCACAAAATTTTTAAAGAGGAATGCGTGGAAACCAAGCCACTACGGGCTGTTCGCATATGCCAAGTTACAGGTAGCATCAGACTAAGGCGCCTGTGTTAACTACTGCAGGCACGTGAACATTGCAACAAGAGTGCCATCTAGTAACTGCAAGTACAAATTGGCTACTTAACATTAAAATGAAGACAGACGAATATTATGATGAATATTATTCAGTTGTTGTTGTTGTGGTCTTCAGTCCTGAGACTGGTTTGATGCAGCTCTCCATGCTACTCTATCCTGTGCAAGCTTTTTCATCTCCCAGTACCTACTGCAACCTACATCCTTCTGAATCTGCTTAGTGTATTCATCTCGTGGTCTCCCTCTACGATTTTTACCCTCCACGCTGCCCTCCAATACTAAATTGGTGATCCCTTGATGCCTCAGAACATGCCCTACCAACCGATCCCTTCTTCTGGTCAAGTTGTGCCACAAACTTCTCTTCTCCCCAATCCTATTCAATACTTCCTCATTAGTTACATGATCTACCCATCTAATCTTCAGCATTCTTCTGTAGCACCACATTTCGAAAGCTTCTATTCTCTTCTTGTCTAAACTATTTATCGTCCATGTTTCACTTCCATACATGGCTACACTCCATACGAATACTTTCAGAAATGACTTCCTGACACTTAAATCAATACTGGATGTTAACAAATTTCTCTTCTTCAGAAACGCTTTCCTTGCCATTGCCAGTCTACATTTTATATCCTCTCTACTTCGACCATCATCAGTTATTTTGCTCCCCAAGTAGCAAAACTCCTTTACTACTTTAAGTGCCTCATTTCCTAATCTAATTCCCTCAGCATCACCCGACTTAATTAGACTACATTCCATTATCCTTGTTTTGCTTTTGTTGATGTTCATCTTATATCCTCCTTTCAAGACACTGTCCATTCCATTCAACTGCTCTTCCAAGTCCTTTGCTGTCTCTGACAGAATTACAATGTCATCGGCGAACCTCAAAGTTTTTATTTCTTCTCCATGAATTTTAATACCTACTCCGAATTTTTCTTTTGTTTCCTTTACTGCTTGCTCAATATACAGATTGAACAACATCGGGGAGAGGCTACAACCCTGTCTTACTCCCTTCCCAACCACTGCTTCCCTTTCATGTCCCTCGACTCTTATAACTGCCATCTGGTTTCTGTACAAATTGTAAATAGCCTTTCGCTCCCTGTATTTTACCCCTGCCACCTTTAGAGTTTGAAAGAGAGTATTCCAGTCAACATTGTCAAAAGCTTTCTCTAAGTCTACAAATGCTAGAAACGTAGGTTTGCCTTTCCTTAATCTTTCTTCTAAGATAAGTCGTAAGGTCAGTATTGCCTCACGTGTTCCAGTGTTTCTACGGAATCCAAACTGATCTTCCCCGAGGTTGGCTTCTACTAGTTTTTCCATTCCTCTGTAAAGAATTCGTGTTAGTATTTTGCAGCTGTGACTTATTAAGCTGATAGTTCGGTAATTTTCACATCTGTCCACACCTGCTTTCTTTGGGATTGGAATTATTATATTCTTCTTGAAGTCTGAGGGTATTTCGCCTGTTTCATACATCTTGCTCACCAGATGGTAGAGTTTTGTCAGGACTGGCTCTCCCACGGCCGTCAGTAGTTCCAATGGAATATTGTCTACTCCGGGGGCCTTGTTTCGACTCAGGTCTTTCAGTGCTCTGTCAAACTCTTCACGCAGTATCGTATCTCCCATTTCATCTTCATCTACATCCTCTTCCATTTCCATAATATTGTCCTCAAGTACATCGCCCTTGTATAGACCCTCTATATACTCCTTCCACCTTTCTGCTTTCCCTTCTTTGCTTAGCACTGGGTTTCCATCTGAGCTCTTGATATTCATACAAGTCGTTCTCTTATCTCCAAAGGTCTCTTTAATATTCCTGTAGGCGGTATCTATCTTACCCCTAGTGAGATAGGCCTCTACATCCTTACATTTGTCGTCTAGCCATCCCTGCTTAGCCATTTTGCACTTCCTGTCGATCTCATTTTTGAGACGTTTGTATTCCTTTTTGCCTGTTTCACTTACTGCATTTTTATATTTTCTCCTTTCATCAATTAAATTCAATATTTCTTCTGTTACCCAAGGATTTCTACTAGCCCTCGTCTTTTTACCTACTTGATCCTCTGCTGCCTTGACTACTTCATCCCTCAAAGCTACCCATTCTTCTTCTACTGTATTTATTTCCCCCATTCCTGTCAATTGCTCCCTTATGCTCTCCCTGAATCTCTGTACAACCTCTGGTTCTTTTAGTTTATCCAGGTCCCATCTCCTTAAATTCCCACCTTTTTGCAGTTTCTTCAGTTTTAATCTACAGGTCATAACCAATAGATTGTGGTCAGAGTCCACATCTGCCCCTGGAAATGTCTTACAATTTAAAACCTGGTTCCTAAATCTCTGTCTTACCATTATATAATCTATCTGATACCTTTTAGTATCTCCAGGGTTCTTCCATGTATACAACCTTCTTTCATGATTCTTAAACCAAGTGTTAGTTATGATTATGTTGTGCTCTGTGCAAAATTCTACCAGGCGGCTTCCTCTTTCATTTCTGTCCCCCAATCCATATTCACCTACTATGTTTCCTTCTCTCCCTTTTCCTACACTCGAATTCCAGTCACCCATGACTATTAAATTTTCGTCTCCCTTCACAATCTGAATAATTTCTTTTATTTCATCATACATTTCTTCAATTTCTTCGTCATCTGCAGAGCTAGTTGGCATATAAACTTGTACTACTGTAGTAGGTGTGGGCTTCGTATCTATCTTGGCCACAATAATTCGTTCACTATGCTGTTTGTAGTAGCTTACCCGCATTCCTATTTTCCTATTCATTATTAAACCTACTCCTGCATTCCCCCTATTTGATTTTGTGTTTATAACCCTGTAGTCACCTGACCAGAAGTCTTGTTCCTCCTGCCACCGAACTTCACTAATTCCCACTATATCTAAGTTCAACCTATCCATTTCCCTTTTTAAATTTTCTAACCTACCTGCCCGATTAAGGGATCTGACATTCCACGCTCCGATCCGTAGAACACCAGTTTTCTTTCTCCTGATAACGACATCCTCTTGAGTAGTCCCCGCCCGGAGATCCGAATGGGGGACTATTTTACCTCCGAAATATTTTACCCAAGAGGACGCCATCATCATGTAATACAGTAAAGCTGCATGCCCTCGGGAAAAATTACGGCTGTAGTTTCCCCTTGCTTTCAGCCGTTCGCAGTACCAGCACAGCAAGGCCGTTTTGGTTATTGTTACAAGGCCAGATCAGTCAATCATCCAGACTGTTGCCCTTGCAACTACTGAAAAGGCTGCTGCCCCTCTTCAGGAACCACACGTTTGTCTGGCCTCTCAACAGATACCCCTCCGTTGTGGTTGCACCTACGGTACGGCTATATGTATCGCTGAGGCACGCAAGCCTCCCCACCAACGGCAAGGTCTATGGTTCATGGGGGGGGATTATTCAGTATATGACGTAAAAGGCAATATTTCGTTTGACAGCAGCATACAAGATAACATTTTGTCTACATCAGAGTTTAAAAGTACAGTTTAAAGGATGAAAACATCGTTATAGAAAATACAAAAAGGGCTGAATGACACAGCCTGTAGAAAAACAGTATAACATAAAATGCAGCCAATATAAAGCATTTAATGAACGGAAATTATGAGGTTCCTTACCATCGTCCTCCAGAATGTTCATCCCTTTCAGCGCCCCCACACCCTCCAGCAGATCTCCCTTGCCGCCCGTTCCATATTCCAACTCAAGATGTATGCCACCTACTCCAACAACCTGGCCCATTTCACCTTCTCCCGCCTTGACACCCTCGTCTAAATCCCTATCATGGCGCGACAGCAACGTATCCTTTTCAACAACATCCGCTCCCTACCCGCCAACAGGAACCTCTTCCTGCACACCCTTGCCACCCACCGCGTGGATGCCTTCCTCCTTAATGAAACCTTCCTCCAACCCCACCACACCATTCACACTTCGCCCTACCTCCTCCACCGCTCCGATAATCCCCTCCCAATTGCACGTGGCGGAGTTGCCATTGGTCACCACCGCCAGATCCCCGTTCGGCTCCAACCTCTCCTTCCCGACCCCACCGAACACCTGATCCTTAGTCTCTTCTTCCCCGGCCTTACCGTTACCTGCGCCACCATCTATGTCCGCCCCAACGCCCCTATTCCCTTCGACTTCCTCTCCCACGTCGATCGTGCCTTCTCCTCCTACGTGATCGCCGCCGACCTCAACATCCATAGTCGTTCCGCTGCCCAGTTACGGCGGTGGCATCGGTTCCTCTCCACCCTTCAAGGCGACCTCGTCCCCATCCCCCAGCATACCCGTCCCGAATCCAACTCCACTCCTGATGTTATCCTCTCCTCCCCCAACCTCCTTGGCCGTATAACGGTGGATGTCCTGGAGCCTATTGGTAGCGACCATCTCCCTGTCCTCCTCACTGTTTCAGACGGTCGTCGCCCTCGCCCCGACCCTCGTACTGACCCTCCCCCTAAGTTTGTCCATGACTATTTCCGTGCCGACTGGAATGCCTACCGGGATACCTTTTCCACCCAGGTCGATAGCCACCCCTTCCCCTACCGCCACCCTGACGATGTCACCCATGCCGCCTCCTTTCTCCAGCAGACCTTGTCTGAGGCCGTGGCGGCCCACGTCCCTACTGTCGCCATCCACCCCCACCGTCCTACCTTACCCCCACAGGCTGTTCTCCTCGTCCATGAATCCCGTCGTCTCTACCGTGCCTTCCTCCGCACGCGTGACCCGGACACACTACGACGCCACCGGCAACTCCAGCGACACATTCGTAATTTGCTCGCAGCTAAGAAATGCCGGGACTGGCGACAGACATGCGCCCGTTTAAATGCTACCCTGCCAATCAACTCGTCCAAGTTCTGGTCGGCCTTCCGTTGCCTTACCGGAACTACACCCTCCCCCTATTATCCTCTTCTCCATGATGATCACCCTTTCCCTGACACCCTTAGTAAGGCCAATCACTTTGCCTCCTACCTCTCCGATGTCTTTTCCATCCCCGATGATCCCCAGTTCAATTACTTCCTCTTCCCGGATGTCTGCGATCGAACTGACACCTCCGTCCCTCCCCTCGCCCCGGGTTTCCAGTACTTGGACAACATTGCACACACGGAACTAAATGCCCCTATCACTACACAGGATCTCATTGCTACACTCCGCACAAAACGCTCCTGGTCACGATCGTGTCACCTACCATCACCTTCGTGAAGCACCTGTCTCTTTCCTCTCCACCCTGGCCAGGCTCTACAATGTAGTCCTGTCCACCTGTTACTACCCCGACTTGTGGAAAACCTCCCGTATCCTCATGTTCCTTAAACCTGGCAAACCGCCGTCCGCCGTCTCCTCCTACCATCCCATCTGCCTTACCTCGGTCTTCAGCAAGGTCCTGGAATCTATCCTCACCCGACGCATCCACCAGCATCTCCGCCAGCACCGCCTCCTTCCCGTTACCCAGTGTGGCTTCTCTTCTGATGACCTTCTCCTTCACCTCACTCATCTCCTTTCTGAACAGCTTAATTCCCGTCGCTCCGCAATCTTCCTCTCCCTGGACTTCGAACGTGCATATGACCGCGTATGGCATTCCGGTCTCCTCTTCAAGCTCCAAACCTTCGCCCTTCCCATTAACTACGTCCGTCTGATCGGCTCCTTTCTCTCCCGCCGTCCTTCCTATGTCACCATCCATAACACAGATTCCTACACCTTTTTCCCCTCCGCCGGTGTGCCCCAAGGCTCCGTCCTCTCCCCCCTCCTGTATCTTTTGTACACGGCGGACATGCCGCCGCCGTCACCCCCCATCCACCTTCTCCAGTTTGCCGATGACACTGCCTTCCTTGCCCTTGCCCCCACCCTGCAACGCTCCCAACGCCTTCTCCAATCCCATCTTGACCGATTCACCGCTTGGTGTAACCAGTGGTTGCTCAAGGTCAATCCCTCCAAAACCCAGGCGATCATTGTAGGCAAAACCACCCCCTCCTTCCGCCTCCTTGATTTCTACATCACCATCTATGGCCGTCCTATCGCCCTCACTCCCACCCTTAAGTACCTTGGCGTCACCCTCGACCGTCGCCTCTCCTGGACTCCCCACCTCCGGACAATCCAAGCCAAGGCACGCTCCCGACTCAGTCTCCTCAAGCTCCTCTCCGGCCGCACGTGGGGTCTGGACCCCTCCACCATCCTCCACACTTATAAATCCCTCATCCGCCCTATCCTTTGTTATGCCCATCTGGCTTGGATCTCCGCCCCCCCTTCCTTTTATAAATCCCTCCAAATCCTTGAACGCCATGCTCTCCGCCTCGCCTATCGCATCCGTCTCCCCTCCCCTATGCGGATCCTGTACGATCTCATCCCCTTCCCCCACCTCCTCCTTTTCCTTGAAAGGATACAGATCCTGTACACCTCCCGCAAACTCGATCCTCCTCACCCGCTCGTCTCCCCCATCCTCTCCCACCCCCGCCCGCTGCCGCGCCTGTATGCCCACGTCCCACCTGGTCTCCATCTCTCCACCATCCTTACCCTCTCCCAAGGTGGCTTCCGCCAGCTCCCCCTCCCTGATGATGTCCTCCTCCCCTCCATCTACCCCTCCTATCAACTTTGACCCTGCCCCACCCCCACTTCCGGTGTCCTTTCCTTTAGGCACCCTCCCTCCCTCCCGTCTCTTCCCTTCCCTCCCCTTCTCTTTCCTTTTCCCCCGTCCCCTCCCTCCACCCCTCTTCGCCCCGGGCTTCCCCTCCCCCTTCCTCCCTCGCCCCTTTCTCCCCTGCCCGTGGCATCTCTGCTCTCCCCTCTCCCTCTCCCACTCCCCTTCCTCCTCCTCCTCTCTTGGCAGGTCCCCGGACTCGCACACGCATAGTGAACATTCGCGCGCTGGAGATCATCGCCATCAGTGTCTAGTGTGTGTGCTTCGTTTTGTGTTTCGTGCAGTTCCAACTCCACTGTTCACATGTGCCGTCGCCGTTCTCCGTGTTTTGTGCGTCGTGTCAACGAGTGTTAGTGTTTTTATTGTCCCACGTGAACGGCTTCTTGTTTTTTTTGTTTTTTGTAACTACTTTCTTTGCCCGCCATTTTTTGTGTTGTCTGTGTCACCTATATCATATTATTGTACCCCATAAGGCTGAAGAGTAGCGTATTAAGCTGCTGCCAGCCCGCCTTGTCTGAGGTGATGAAAATTACAATATAGGAAAAAAAAACGGAAATTATGAGTCGACTTAAATAGAAAAAACGTTTCGGTAAATGCACGATGAAACCCGAAATCAAACATGAAGTAACGGCTTATACCGTTGAAAAAGTTTTTATTACGTAATTGTAGCTGTTCATTGAGAATGATGCTATCATTTCGAGAAAGATGTTTAAAAGTTTCTAATTCTACGAGAATGTCTAGTCTACGCCATTTTCTCTGTGTGCAAAGTGTTGGTATGTGAACAGCTTTAGGCGCGTGACGCGTAATCCAAAAGTGGTCGACAAAAGACGAATTTTGGGTGCTAGTGCCGTTTTTCCTTAGAAGATGTTCTTTGTATTTGGTTGTAAAGGCACGTCCTGTTTGTCCTATGTAGTAAGAAGAGCAGGTGTCGTAGAAAATCTTATAGACGCCAGAGTTTTACAAAGGGGAACGAGTCGATTTTAAATTATGAATAATTTTTTTTAAAATTATTATTGGTAGAAAAGGCAACGTTACAGTCGTATTTATTACGAAGAAGTCGTTGAATATAATAGAAGATGGGCCCCAAGAAAGGAATAACGTAATACTTTTTTGGGTTGGATTCAATGATAGAGGTGTCGAGCGTAGTAACTCTTTTAACAGTTTTCTTTTTTGGGATGTCATTCATTATGCCAGGTTCATATTCGTTATTAACTGTTATCGTTTTGAGTAAATTAATTTCTTCATTAAATTTTTCTTTCATGTGTGGAATAGAAGTAGCTATGAATAGCAGAGTGAAAGAAAGCGTTTTTGTGAGATTGTGGGTGCATGGAAGACGCAGGTACGATTTGATCAGTATATGGTTCATGGTGTGGGTTCCTGTAGTCATGTCCTAGTTCATGAACCACGGGCAACGTATGAGTGGCCAAGTAAGTGGTCCCGACAGTCGGGATACCAGTTACTTTGGAATAAGGCTGGGCATCTCGGACATATTCTGAGTCGTGGTCACCTTTGTGCTCATACGGCAAAGACTACCAAATCCACCGGTTAGTCACTCAGCCGTTAGGGGTAAAACCCAATGGGACTCGGGGCAAGTAAGGCTAGCAACCTGCTTCCCTGGTACTTTAAATATGATGCTGGCAACAGTCAGAGCAAAATGCCTCGGACCTTTGGAGGTGACGGAGTCCCACCTCTAAGTGACAAACCAGGGACTCCTAAGATACGACTTGGCAAACAAATGGTAATGAGATGGGGAGCTATTAATATCAATGGGGGCTACTCTGGGAAGAAGGTAGAGCTGGCAGAGGCTGCAAGCAAGATGGGGCTGGACGTTTTAGCTGTTAGTGACGTTCGGGTAAGGGGTGAGAAAGAAGAGGAAATGGGAGAATACAAGGTCTATCTGTCAGGAGTCAAAGCAGGAATAGCACAATGGGGTGTAGGGCTTTACATCAGGAAAGAAATAGAACCCAGCGTAGTTGCAATAAGGTATGTAAACGAACGACTGATGTGGATAGATTTGACAGTGTCTAACAAGAAAATTAGGATTGTGTCAGTATATTCGCATTGTGAAGGGACAGATCAAGATAAGATGGATAGTTTTTATGAGGCACTCAGCGATGTAGTTGTTAGAGTAAAGGACAAGGACAGTGATCTGCTCATGGGTGATTTTAATGCCAGGATTAGAAATCGAACAAAAGGATATGAAAAGGTTATGGGTAAATTTGGAGAGGATATGGAGGCCAACAGGAACGGGAAACAACTCTTGGATTTCTGTGCCAGTATGGGCTTAGTAATCACAAACTCCTTTTTTAAACATAAAAACATTCACAGGTATACTTGGGAAGGCAGGGGAACCAGATCTGTCATTGACTATATAATAACAGATCAGGAATTCAGGAAGGCTGTGAGGGACACACGTGTATTCAGGGGATTCTTTGATGACACTGATCATTATTTAATCTGCAGTGAAATTGGGATTGTGAGGCCGAAAGTGCAGGAGGTCAGGTCCATATATAGGAGGAGAAGAGTGGAGAAACTTCAGGATAAGGAAATCAGGCACAAGTACACAACAGCGATTTCAGAAAGGTACCAGTTAGTTGAATGTAGTCAATTACAGTCATTGGAAAAGGAATGGACAAGGTACAGGGACGCAGTACTAGAAGTGGCTAAAGAATGTCTTGGAACAGTAGTGTGTAAAAGTAGGATGAAGCAAACAGCTTGGTGGAATGACACAGTCAAGGCAGCCTGTAAAAGGAAAAAGAAGGCATATCAAAAATGGCTACATACTAGAACTCAGGTAGACGGAGAAAGTTATGTTGAAGAAAGAAACAAAGCCAAACAGATAATTGCAGGAGCCAAGAAGAAATCTTGGGAAGATTTTGGAAACAGGTTGGAGACCATGGGTTAAGCTGCTGGAAAACCATTCTGGAGTGTAATTAGCACTCTTCGAAAGGGAGGTAAGGAGGAAATGACAAGTATTTTGGACAGGTCAGGAAAACTACTGGTGAATCCTGTGGATGCCTTTGGCAGATGGAGGGAATATTTTGAAGAGTTGCTCGATGTAGGTGAAAATACGATCAGTAATGTTTCAGATTTCGAGGTAGAATGGGATACGAATGATGATGGAAATAGGATCACATTTGAGGAAGTGGAGAAAATGGTCAATAGATTGCAGTGCAATAAAGCAGCTGGGGTGGATGAAATTAAGTAGGAACTCATCAAATACAGTGGAATGTCACGTCTTAAATGGCTACACAGGATAATTGAATTGGCCTGGGAGTCGGGACAGGTTCCATCAGACTGGACAAAAGCAGTAATCACACCAATCTTTAAACATGGAAACAGAAAAGACTGTAACAACTACAGAGGTATCTCTTTAATGAGAGTTGTGGGTAAAATCTTCTCAGGTATTGTTGAAAGGAAAGTGCGAGTATTAGTTGATGACCAATTGGATGAAAATCAGTGTGGGTTTAGGCCTCTTAGAGGTTGTCAGGACCAGATCTTTAGCTTACGGCAAATAATGGAGAAGTGTTATGAGTGGAACAGGGAATTGTATCTATGCTTTATAGATCTAGAAAAGGCATATGACCGGGTTCCTAGGAGGAAGTTATTGTCTGTTCTACGAGATTATGGAATAGGAGGCAAACTTTTGCAAGTAATTAAAGGTCTTTACATGGATAGTCAGGCAGCAGTTAGAGTTGACGGTAAATTGAGTTCATGGTTCAGAGTAGTTTCAGGGGTAAGACAAGGCTGCAACCTGTCTCCACTGTTGTTCATATTATTTATGGATCATATGTTGAAAACAATAGACTGGCTGGGTGAGATTAAGATATGTGAACACAAAATAAGCAGTGTTGCATATGCGGATGACTTAGTTGTGATGGCAGATTCGATTGAAAGTTTGCAAAGTAATATTTCAGAGCTAGATCAGAAATGTAAGGACTATGGTATGAAGATTAGCATCTTGTAATGTCAGTGGGAAAGAAATATAAACGGATTGAGTGCCAAATAGGAAGAACAAAGTTAGAACAGGTGGACGGTTTCAAGTACTTAGGATGCATATTCTCACAGGATGGCAACATAGTGAAAAAACTAGAAGCGAGGTGTAGCAAAGCTAATGCAATGAGCGCTCAGCTACGATCTACTCTCTTCTGCAAGAAGGAAGTCAGTACCAAGACTAAGTTATCTGTGCACCGTTCAATCTTTTGACCAACTTTGTTGTATGGGAGCGAAAGCTGGGTGGATTCAGGTTACCTTATCAACAAGGTTGAGGTTACGGCGATGAAAGTAGCTAGGATGATTGCAGGTACTAGTAGATGGGAAAAATGGCAGGAGTGTGTGCACAATGAGGAAATCAAAGAAAAACTGGAAATGAACTCTATAGATGTAGCAGTCAGGGCGAACAGGCTTAGATGGTGCGGTCATGTTACACGCATGGGAGAAGCAAGGTTACCCAAGAGACTTATAGGTTCAGCAGTAGAGGATAGGAGGAGTCGGGGCAGACCAAGGAGAAGGTACCTGGATTCGGTTAAGAATGATTTTGAAGTAATAGGTTTAACATCAGAAGAGGCACCAATGTTAGCACTGAACAGGGGATCATAGAGGAATTTTATAAGGGGGCTATGCTCCAGACTGAACGCTGAAAGGCATAATCAGTCTTAAATGATGATTATGATGATGATGATGATGATGTTTCTTTACGAAAAACATTAAAAATATTTTATTTTCATCTACTGTAACCGTCAAGTCAAGAAAGTTTAATTGGCGGGCCTAGTTCTCGAGTTCGATGGTGAAGGATATTTTCTTATAAAGTTCATTAAAGAGATTGAAAATACGGTCAATGCCATTAACAAGTGTGGTGTCACCGCCAGACACCACACTTGCTAGGTGGTAGCCTTTAAATCGGCCGCGGTCTGTTAGTATACGTCGGACCCGCGTGTCGCCACTATCAGTGATTGCAGACCGAGCGCCGCCACACGGCAGGTCTAGAGAGACTTCCTAGCACTCGCCCCAGTTGTACAACCGACTTTGCTAGCGATGATTCACTGACAAAATACGCTCTCATTTGCCGAGACGATAGCATAGCCTTCATCTACGTCATTTGCTACGACCTAGCAAGGCGCCATTATCAGTTGCTATTGATCTTGTAATTCATGTACCGTCAGACCGACGTTCACCATTAATGGATTAAAGTTCAGTATTCCACCAGCTACGTTAGTTTTTCTAAAGTCTAATTTCCCTGACTTGTTCCAGACCTCATGCCAGCCTGCGTGAGCTAAAACGCGTGCCTTTCGGCTTCCTCTAGTATTCCTGGGTTTGCTCTCCTGCCAATCCACAACAACAAGTCCTTTGAAGATGACTAAAATATCATCGACATATCTGAAATAGGAGAGAATGCCTAGTGCAGTAGCTGAGAAACAGTTGAACAACTTTTCTTCTAGAGAGTTAATGAAAATGTCAGCAAGAATACCAGCTTACGGATTTCCCATAGCGAGACTGTGGGATTACTGATTGCAGTTGTTCATTAAATTCAAAATAGTATTTGACTACGACTGTGATTAGATCCATGAAGTCAGTGATTTGTTCATCTGAAAGTTCTTTTTTGAAATGACGTAAATTTTTTTTTACGATCCTAAGCGTTTCTTGTACAGGAACGTTAGTATAAAGATTTTTATCTCTAGTGAAAACAACTTGGTGTCTGAACTGCATTCTGAATCTTTTATTGTATGGGTTAAGGCGTGACTATTGGGGATGGAATGATTGTTCTGGAAGAAGAAGAATTCTTTCAGAGTTTCATGCTGAAATTTGGCTACATCAAGGTAAGCGCTATTCATAGTATTAGAAATCGGCAGTATCGGATGGTTAGGTTTGTGTATTTTGAATTGAGACCGAGATTTGTGGGGTGACGGTTCATGTTGATAAGCATTTTCTTCTGAAAAGGTTTGATTAAAAATTTTGCGTCATTGATAGCTGACTGACTTTTTGTAATTCCGGAGTCGGATCCTCAAGCAGTTCCAAAATATTATTTTCTTTAAAAAATCTAAGGTTTTAGAAATATATTCAGAACTTTAGGCAAAAACTAAAGAGCAATCTTTTTTAGACTTGGTTATTAAAGTATCAGTTTCTTTAAGTTTATTATTAATGGATTTAACCAACTTCCTATCGTTATGCGTAACATTATGAAGAGAGGCTGTGTTTTTACTGAGGATGTTAGCTACATCAAAGGTAATTCTAGTTTGACATGAATTATCTTTTTTTTACAATAAAGACCAATTTTTAGGTCGACAAGCATTTTTTCTGTTACATTTACTGTCTGTGAAGTTGGGCATGACATTATACTTTAGACCTTTTTCAAGCAAGACATCATCTACATCATACACCGCAAGCCACCTAATGGTGTGTGGCGGAGGGCACTTTCGGTACCACTATCTGATCCCTCCAGCCCTATTCCACTCGCGAGTAGTGCGTGGGGAGAATGATTGTCGGTAAGCCTCTGTACTGGCTCTAATTTCTCGAATTTTCTCCTCGTGGTCAATAGGCGAGATGTATATGGGAGGGCGGGGGGAAGTAATATGTTGTCTGACTCCTTCCGAAAAGTGCTGTCCCGAAATTTCAATAGTAAATCTCTCCGTGATGTACAACGTCTATCTTGTAACGTCTTTCAGTGGAGTTTGTGTAGTCTCCGTAACGCTCTTGCCATATAAACGATCCCGTGACGAAACGCGCCGCTCTTCGTTGGATCTTCTCGATCTCCTCTACCTGTCCTACCTGACAGGGATCCTAGATAGATGCACAATACTAAGAAACGGGCGAACAAGCTTGTTATAAGCCACTTCTTTCGTGGATGATTTACACATCCTTAAGATTCTTCTGATGAATCTGAGTCTTGTGTCCGCGTTTCCCAGTATCTGTTTTATATGCCATTTCCACTTAAGGTTGCTGTGGATAGTTACGCCTAGATATTTTACGGCAGACGCTGTCTCCAGCTGTTTTTCATCAATAGTGTAGCTGTACAGTTTCATGCATAAAAGTAATCTTAGTCTTATTTAAAATTCTTTTACAAAATATGTGACTGCTTTCTTGAAAGTACTTTGAGGCCATTTTTCAGCAGGAAATAGACAAAAAAGGTTTCTAAGTTTCTCTTCGTGCTCATGCAATATGACTTGTTTACAAATTTCTAAATGTTCGTTAATCTGTATCCAGAAATAGTCAACGTTAAAATTGTAATGAAGACGAAAAATATTTATAAGATCTAAATACAGAAAATATGCGTCTTCATTAACAGCATGTTTTTAAGCATATAACTTTTTAACATTATCAGAAATGAGATTTTTAACTGTATGTTTGAAGAATTTGGGATCTTTGTTACAATTTGCACATTAATATAGGCTTTCACATGATTAGGGAAGAGCCCCATTTTTTCACATTGCTTATTAAACTGGATAGCCATATCTGTGCGTAGCACTTTTTGTTATATCTTTATACTTAGAGGCAGCCTTCTATGTATTTTTCTCGAAATGATAGGCTCATTCTCAATGGTCCGCGTCTCGTGGTCCCGCGGGCGTTCTCGCTTCCCGAGCACGGGGTCCCGGATTCGATTTCCGGCGGGGTCAGGGATCTTCACCTGCCTCGAGATGACTGGCTGTTTGTGTTATCCTCATCATTTCATCCTAATTCATGAAAATGGCAGATTGGACTGAGCAAAGGTTGGGAATTTGTACGGGTGCTGATAACGGCTCAATTGAGCGCCCCGCAAGTCAATAATCACCATCATTCTCAATAAACAACTACAATTACGAAATAAAATCTTCTTGAACGGTATAAAGCCGTTACTTCATGTTTGATTTCGGGTTTCCTCGAGTAATTTCCGAAATGTTTTTTCTGTCTAACTCGACTCATAATTCTCGTTTATTAAATGGTTTATATTGGCTGAATTTCATGTTACATTGTTTTTCTACAGGCAGTGTCATTCAGCCCTTTTTGTATTTTCTATAATGGTATTTTCATCCTTTAAACTTAACTTTTAAACTCTGGTGTAGACGCAATGTTATCTTGTCTGCTACTGTCAAACAAAATATTGTCTTTTACGTCCTGTACTGAGTAATCTTCATCATAATACTCGTCTGTCTTTATTTGAATATTAAGTAGCCAATTTGTACTTGCGGCTACTAGATGGCCCTCTTGGTGCAATGTTCACCTGCCTGCGTTGTTAACACGGGCGCCTCAGTCTGATGCTACCTGTAACTCGACGTATGCGAGCAGCCCGTAGTGGCTTGCTTTCCACGCATTCTACTTTAAAAATTTTGTGACTAAAGCTTTATCGCTTGATATTTATTTTATGCGTGACATGTAAGTACTGTTACTTTCTTGTGCTATTAGTCAGTACTTACATTTTTGTACAAAAGATTTCCCCGTAATTTTGTACTTATGTTATAGGCCAATTTGAATGTAATTTCTATGAAGGCACTCATAGAAGTGTCTAAACCAGGTCAAAAGACTTAATCGTTGTGACCGAGGGCTGTAATTGCTTTAAGTTTAATTTGTAAATGGTAGCTAACGACGCAGTCATGCTTTAAACTTTTATTTTGAATTGTTTCTTTTTGTGTGCATTTAAAGAAGACATCGTGTAACTAAAGGAACGTATATGGGTGAATCTCCATGTCACTCAGGTGCTACGACTATATTTTATTCAGCAATAACTGACGACGGTAGAAGTTTTCTGCATTGCCGTAACTGCACCATGAAGTGGACTATGCCTACAGTACAGACGATCCGTTTTGCGTCCACACGCCAGATTTCAATGCTTGACCTGCTGTCCAGGGGAAAATAAACATTAATGGTTTGCTTGTGCCACACTTGCTTGGAACCACTAACCAATCTAAGAATTTTTTTTCTTGAGTAATCAGTTTTCTGACTCGATTGATGTGGACAACCACGAATTCCTCTCCTGTGCCAACCTCTCCGCCTCAGAGTAGCACTCGCAACCTACGTTCTCAGTTATTTGCTGGATGTATTCCAATCTCTGTCTTTCTCTACAGTTTTTGCACTCTAAAGCTCTCTCTAATACCATGGAACACATTCCCCGATGTCTTAAGAGATGTCCTATCATCTTGTCCCTTCGCCTGGTCAATGTTTTCCACATATCTCATTCCTCTCCGATTCTGTGCAGAACCTCCTCATTCCTTAGCTCATCAGTCCACCTAATTTTCAACAATCGTCTGTAGTACCACATCTCAAATCGCTCCCTGAAGTTAAGGCCTATGTTTGCTGCTAGTAGACTTCTCTTTGCCGGTACTAGTCTGCTTTTGATGTCCTCCCTACTCCGTCCGTCATTGGTTGTTTTGCTGCCTAGGTAGCAGAATTCCTTCATTTACTTCGTGACCATCAATCCTGTCCTTATTTCTGCTACTTCTCATTACTTTCGTCTTTCTTCGATTTACTCTCAGTCCGCATCCTGAAGTCATTAGGCTGTTCATTCCATTCAGCACATCACGTAATTCTTCAATGTCATTGAGGATACTCATGTCATTAGCAAAGCTTCCCGTTGATATTCTTTCACCTTGAATTTTAATTCCACTCCCGAAGCTTTCTTTTATTTCTGTCATTGCTTCTTCGATGTGCAGATTGAACAGTAAGGGCGAAAGACTACATCACTGTCTTACAACCTTTTTAATCCGAGCACTTCGAACTTGGTCTTCCATTATCTTTATTCCTTCTTGGCTCTTTTACGTATTGTATATTACCCGTCTCTCCCTGTAGCTTACCCCTATTTTTCTCAGAATTTCTAACATTTTGCACCATTTTACACTGTCGAACGCTTTTTCCAGTTGGAGAAATCCTATGAACGTGTCTTGATTTTCCTTTAGTCTTTCTTCCATTATCAATATCTGTCTGACCATGATGCAATCTAACTGGAATCTCCTCATATCTCATGGGCTTTTCCAAGTATACCGTCTCCTCTTGTGAGCCTTGAATAGAGTATTCGCTGTTAGTAGCTGAAATTTATTGCAGAACTCAGTCTTTCTCCTCTCTCATTCCTATTACCAAGCGCATATTCTCCCTTAATCGTTTCTTCTACTCCCTCCCCTACAACCGCAGTCCAGTCCCCCATGACTATTAGATTTTTATCTCCCTTTACATACTGAATTACCATTTCAATATGCTCATATACTATTTGTCTCTTCAACCTGGGCTTGCGTCTTCTGCATGTAAACCTGAACTAGTTGCTGGTGTTGGTGTGATGTCGATTCTGATGAGAACAACCTATCACTGAACTTTCCACAATAACACTCTCTCCGCCCACATTTCCGTTGTACTCTTTTCTGCTGCTGTTGATATTATACTACACTCATCTGACCAGACATCCGTCTCTTCTTTCCATTTCACTTCATTGACCCCCACTATATCTAGATTGAACATTTGCATTTCACTTTTCAGATTTTATGGCTTCCCTGCCACGTTGAAACTTCTGACAGTCCACGCTCCGATTCATAGTACGTTATCCTTTCGTTGGTTATACACTCTCTTTGTCATGGCCACCCCCCTTGGCAGTCCCTCCGCCTCCCCACCCCCCCTCCAACCACCCGATATCGGAATGAGAGACTATTCCGGAATCTTTTGCCATTGGAGCGATTATCATTACAAACTACATGTCCTGTGGATACACATTATGTCTTTAATGCCCACTGCCTTCTGCATCCTCATGTAGCTGATCTTTGCTGATTCTTCCGCGTTTAGTGGCAGTTTCCCACCCCAAGGGCAAGAGAGTGCCATGAACCTCATTCCACTCCATCACGCTCTTTGACAAGGCCGTTGGCAGAAGGTGGGTGACGTCTCATGCCGGAAGTCTCTGGTTGCCAGTGCTGACTGAGGACGTTCTGATAATCAAAGACGATACCGCTAGAGCACTACAGAATCCGAATTTGCGATACCAATAAGCAAGACTCAAGGTTAGATAGAGCGGGAAAGAGGAGGTGGACAGAGGTGTGAGAAGAAATGGACATAGATAATGGGAAGGAGAAGATAGAATGCGAGGGAGGTGGCAGTAGGAGATGGAGAGAGATAGAGGGGCGGGGGAGAGGAGGAGATGGACAAAGGGGGAAGGAAGTGATGGAGACAGAGATTGAGCAGAGGAGAAGATAGAGAAAGGGGGCGACATGACTCTCTGTCCGCCCCCCCCTCACACTCTGTCCGCCCCCCCTCACTCTCTGTCCGCCCCCCCACACTCTCTGTCCGCCCCCCCACACTCTCTGTCCGCCCCCCCACACTCTCTGTCCGCCCCCCCACACTCTCTGTCCGCCCCCCCACACTCTCTGTCCGCCCCCCCACACTCTCTGTCCGCCCCCCCACACTCTCTGTCCGCCCCCCCACACTCTCTGTCCGCCCCCCCCCACTCTCTGTCCGCCCCCCCCCACTCTCTGTCCGCCCCCCCCCACTCTCTGTCCGCCCCCCCCACTCTCTGTCCGCCCCCCCCCACTCTCTGTCCGCCCCCCCCACTCTCTGTCCGCCACCCCCCACTCTCTGTCCGCCACCCCCCACTCTCTGTCCGCCCCCCCCCCCACTGTCTGTCCGCCCCCCCCACTCTCTGTCCGCCCCCCCACTCTCTGTCCGCCCCCCCACTCTCTGTCCGCCCCCCACTCTCTGTCCGCCCCCCACTCTCTGTCCGCCCCCCCACACTCTCTGTCCGCCCCCCCACACTCTCTGTCCGCCCCCCCACACTCTCTGTCCGCCCCCCCACACTCTCTGTCCGCCCCCCCACACTCTCTGTCCGCCCCCCCACACTCTCTGTCCGCCCCCCCACACTCTCTGTCCGCCCCCCCACACTCTCTGTCCGCCCCCCCACACTCTCTGTCTGCCCCCCCACACTCTCTGTCTGCCCCCCCACACTCTCTGTCTGCCCCCCCACACTCTCTGTCTGCCCCCCCACACTCTCTGTCCGCCCCCCCACACTCTCTGTCCGCCCCCCCACACTCTCTGTCCGCCCCCCCACACTCTCTGTCCGCCCCCCCACACTCTCTGTCCGCCCCCCCACACTCTCTGTCCGCCCCCCCACACTCTCTGTCCGCCCCCCCACACTCTCTGTCCGCCCCCCCACACTCTCTGTCCGCCCCCCCACACTCTCTGTCCGCCCCCCCACACTCTCTGTCCGCCCCCCCACACTCTCTGTCCGCCCCCCCACACTCTCTGTCCGCCCCCCCACACTCTCTGTCCGCCCCCCCCACACTCTCTGTCCGCCCCCCCACACTCTCTGTCCGCCCCCCCACACTCTCTGTCCGCCCCCCCACACTCTCTGTCCGCCCCCCCACACTCTCTGTCCGCCCCCCCACACTCTCTGTCCGCCCCCCCACACTCTCTGTCCGCCCCCCCACACTCTCTGTCCGCCCCCCCACACTCTCTGTCCGCCCCCCCACACTCTCTGTCCGCCCCCCCACACTCTCTGTCCGCCCCCCCACACTCTCTGTCCGCCCCCCCACACTCTCTGTCCGCCCCCCCACACTCTCTGTCCGCCCCCCCACACTCTCTGTCCGCCCCCCCACACTCTCTGTCCGCCCCCCCACACTCTCTGTCCGCCCCCCCACACTCTCTGTCCGCCCCCCCCACACTCTCTGTCCGCCCCCCCCACACTCTCTGTCCGCCCCCCCACACTCTCTGTCCGCCCCCCCACACTCTCTGTCCGCCCCCCCACACTCTCTGTCCGCCCCCCCACACTCTCTGTCCGCCCCCCCACACTCTCTGTCCGCCCCCCCACACTCTCTGTCCGCCCCCCCACACTCTCTGTCCGCCCCGCCACACTCTCTGTCCGCCCCCCCACACTCTCTGTCCGCCCCCCCACACTCTCTGTCCGCCCCCCCACACTCTCTGTCCGCCCCCCCCCACTCTCTGAACGCCCCCCCACTCTCTGTCCGCCCCCCCACTCACTCTATGTCTCCCCCCCACTCACTCTATGTCTCCCCCCCACTCACTCTATGTCTCCCCCCCCACTCACTCTATGTCTCCCCCCCACTCACTCTATGTCTCCCCCCCACTCACTCTATGTCTCCCCCCCACTCACTCTATGTCTCCCCCCCCCCCCAACTCTATGTCTCCCCCCCCCAACTCACTCTGTCTTCCCCCCCCCAACTCACTCTATGTCTCCCCCCCCAACTCACTCTATGTCTCCCCCCCACTCACTCTATGTCTCCCCTCCCACTCACTCTATGTCTCCCCTCCCACTCACTCTATGTCTCCCCCCCACTCACTCTATGTCTCCCCCCACTCACTCTATGTCTTCCCCCCCCCTCACCCTCTGTCCCCCCCTCACTCTCTATGTCTCCGCCCCCCCCCCCCTCCCCCCCATGAAACGGTTCAGTTGTGTGTAAAGTAGGTGGTACACTTCAGTTTATTGGAAGAGCTTAGAAATAACTTGTGCGACTGGTTCTAGAAGGTTGCTTAAGAGTGTGGGGACCCATGCCAAATAGGACTAGCAGGGGATAGTTAACGTGAAAAGAGAATGGCAGCTCGAATGGTCACAGGTTTGTTTAATGTGTGGGAGAGTGTCACAGAGATGGTGGAAGAACTGAACTGGCAGACCCATGAAGATAGATGTAAACTATCCTGAGAAAGTCTATTAATAAAGTTACGAGAACCGGCTTTAAATGATTACTCTTGGAACAGTCTACAACCCCCTACGTATTGCTTACAAAGGGATCGTGAGGGTAAGATGAGAATGATTACTGCATGCACAGAGGCATTCAGAGAATCATCGTTCCTGCACTCCATGCGTGAATGGAACAGGAAGAAACTTCAGTAACTGGTACAATGGGGTGTACACTCCGCCATGCACCTTATTGTGGTTAGTAGAGAGTAGTTGTAAATACAGATATTATTAACCTTCGAGCAGGTGCGCTCGTGCATCAAGTGTGCCAATCGAAAATAAATTGATTCTGTGCGGTTTCATTGTTTCACAACAGCAAACCCATGCATTAAATACTGGTTCAGGTAACACAGCGATAAACGGTGATGTCATACGTCCAAGTGAGCAGCAGTAATATAAAACACAAACTGAGACAGAAGAGAAAAATATACAGTCCCTACAAAAAAGACACTGCTTACAAACTAGCAACATCGAGGCTGTTGCGTATGAGATAATTAGCAATCGAATAAGAAGCTGGATGGGATCTGATGCAACTGCACTGCACAATATTTCGAGTGGGTCATTACTGTCTCAACACGTCCTTGACAACAGTGTTTTACAGTGAAAATTTATTTCATCGTTGTTTAAGAAAACAGTGGTTAAGCTCATATTATGTAAGTTTCTTTTCCCGTTTAATTATACAAAGAGCAGATTGATTTTGATCATACATGACTTGATACCATAAAGAAAGCTATCCTATACATGAGTGCAAAGTGCACTGCACACCTGCTTGTGTTATGAAAAACTTGGGGTTAAATGGAAGATAAAAGTTACATCTTTTTATGAGACAAAATTAGTGGGCATTGCTTACCTTCAGGGAATGAAACGTCAGTATTGCTGATACACCCACAAGTACGTACACGATCTTGGTTTTCGGAACTAATAGATCGTCTTTGAGGGAGGAGGGGGGGGGGGGGGGGGTGCCAAGTGGAATATTAAAAAGGGCAGGTTATTTGAGTCCTAGCAGGAGGGGGCTCCACCTGCAGTGATACTTCTATGGTAGTAATACTTTCTAATGTAAAAGTTTGAAAAGAAATGGTTGAAAACATGGTTTTAATACACACTCTTCACGAAATAAAACTTTTTGCTAGTGCTAAATTTCTCTTTCTTCAGTAGTTTCATAATCCAATGTTGTTAGTGGTTTCTAAGCTGTCCCTCAAGAACTAAACATGAATCAGCAAGTTGTAGAAAGTTTTGCATAATGAGAGGATGCCACAAATTGTTTTTTTTTTTCTCTCCCCCAAACAACATTTAATCATTGGTGTTGACAATTTATCTGGATTGTTGGTACAGTGGGTATGGTACTGGACTTGAATTCAGGTGAGTTTATGAGGGTATGAGTTGGAACACTTGACTACTATCAAGATTCAGGTTTGCCATGATTTCTCTGAATTGTTACAGAAAATAGCGGGAAGTTTGCTCTAATCATTTGAAATGACATGTACTTAGAGTGATGTTGCAAATGATATCATCACAGAAGTAACCTTTCCAATCTTCACTTCGTTTAGAGAAAGTCAGCTGTGACAAGCTTACCTATTCCAAAATAATGTTGCTTTCCTGTCGCAGTATCGCACCCCCAAAACATTGCTCTATGCTGATTCTGTGATTAAACTCATTGATATTTCAAAGAACCTGACTCTGAGCCCTAAACCTGTCAATAGTTTTTAGTAGAAAGTGTCTGTTACCACTGATTAGGTACAGTGTGTAAATGTGCATGTAAAAAGAACCATTTCCAGCAGAATCTCATGAGACATGAATATGTGAGAAGTAGGTGCCAAAAAGTATTCCTTGTAATCAAGAATGAATAAAAAATGAAGACGAAGCAGTGAATAAGGGGAGTAGACAGCAGTGCAGAGTGTTAAAATGAAAGAACTACACAGTACTAAGGTGACACGTGAGAAAGCTGTGTGTAGAAAATGCACAGTGATTGTCTCAAAAAAATGCATTGTTAGTGTTGTGGAAAATGTAAGTTCACTGTTAACTGTATTTGTTGCTCTGAACAAATAGTGTCACAAATAATAGTTTACTTCAGGACCTTTGTCTTTCGAGGGCAAGTGCTCTACCAGCTGAGCTACCCAAGCATGACTCTCGCCCCGTCCTCACAGCTCTACTTCTGCCAGTACCTCGTGTCCTACCTTCCAAACTTTACAGAAGCTCTCCTGCGAACCTTGCAGAGCTAGCACTCCTGAAAAAAAGGATATTGCAGAGACATACTTAGCCACAGCCTGGGGGATGTTTCCAGAATGAGATTTTCACTCTGCAGCTGAGTGTGCGCTGATATGAAACTTACTGGCGGATTAAAACTGTGTGCCCGATCAAGACTCGAACTCAGGGACCTTTGCCTTTACCAGGCAAGTGCTCTACCAACAAAATGCTTAACTCCCTCGGCTGTTCTCCTCCCCTCCCTGTCCCCCCTCCCTGTCCCCCCCTCACTCTCTGTCCCCCCCTCACTCTCTGTCCCCCCCCTCACTCTGTCCCCCCCTCACTCTGTCCCCCCCCTCACTCTGTCCTCCCCCTCACTCTGTCCCCCCCCTCACTCTCTGTCCCCCCCCTCACTCTCTGTCCGCCCCACCCCCTCACTCTCTGTCCGCCCCACCCCCTCACTCTCTGTCCGCCCCACCCCCTCACTCTCTGTCCGCCCCACCCCCTCACTCTCTGTCCGCCCCACCCCCTCACTCTCTGTCCGCCCCACCCCCTCACTCTCTGTCCGCCCCACCCCCTCACTCTCTGTCCGCCCCACCCCCTCACTCTCTGTCCGCCCCACCCCCTCACTCTCTGTCCGCCCCACCCTCTCACTCTATGTCCGCCCCACCCCCTCACTCTATGTCCGCCCCACCCCCTCACTCTATGTCCGCCCCCCCACTCTCTGTCCGCCCCCCCACTCTCTGTCCGCCCCCCCCACTCTCTGTCCGCCCCCCCCCCACTCTCTGTCCGCCCCCCCCACTCTCTGTCCGCCCCCCCCACTCTCTGTCCGCCCCCCCCCACTCTCTGTCCGCCCCCCCCCACTCTCTGTCCGCCCCCCCCACTCTCTGTCCGCCCCCCCCACTCTCTGTCCGCCCCCCCCACTCTCTGTCCGCCCCCCCCACTCTCTGTCCGCCCCCCCACTCTCTGTCCGCCCCCCCACTCTCTGTCCGCCCCCCCCCACTCTCTGTCCGCCCCCCCCACTCTCTGTCCGCCCCCCCCCACTCTCTGTCCGCCCCCCCCCACTCTCTGTCCGCCCCCCCCCACTCTCTGTCCGCCCCCCCCCACTCTCTGTCCGCCCCCCCCCACTCTCTGTCCGCCCCCCACTCTCTGTCCGCCCCCCCCACTCTCTGTCCGCCCCCCCACTCTCTGTCCGCCCCCCCCCACTCTCTGTCCGCCCCCCCCCACTCTCTGTCCGCCCCCCCCCCACTCTCTGTCCGCCCCCCCCCCACTCTCTGTCCGCCCCCCCCACTCTCTGTCCGCCCCCCCCACTCTCTGTCCGCCCCCCCACTCTCTGTCCGCCCCCCCACTCTCTGTCCGCCCCCCCCACTCTCTGTCCGCCCCCCCACTCTCTGTCCGCCCCCCACTCTCTGTCCGCCCCCCCACTCTCTGTCCGCCCCCCCCACTCTCTGTCCGCCCCCCCCACTCTCTCTGTCCGCCCCCCCACTCTCTCTGTCCGCCCCCCCACTCTCTCTGTCCGCCCCCCCCACTCACTCTATGTCCGCCCCCCCCACTCACTCTATGTCCGCCCCCCCCTCACTCTATGTCCGCCCCCCCCCCTCACTCTATGTCCGCACCCCCCCTCACTCTCTCTGAAGTACAATCTATTCCCATCAGAGGCAGATTCACTAGTGGGATCGCTTTCTGATGACATTTGAACTAACCTTGTTGATCGTTGTTGGTGAGGTGAACTTGGCGCTCACGTTGATGGCGCGATGTTGTTTTCCTTGCTGGGGCGAGCCTCCTGCTCATGGTCTTGGTACTGCAATGGAACAGTGCAGTGTCCCCTCGGTGCTGCAATGGCATGGTGCGCACTCCCTCAGCGCTGTGATGGCAGGGTGTGGCGTCCCTTTGTTGCTGCGATGGTGTGCTGCGGCACCCCTCTGCCTAATCCTGCACCCTAAGTTGCCTATTTCACCACTCAATTTAAATTTGACCTCACACTTGGCACCATTTTTTATGTTTCCCTGTGTTTTGAGAGGGAATTACAAAGACACTTGCAAAACATGGCAGAGGAACGTATTTCATTTGAGGACTTCGATGGGGAACTGCTTGTGGGCCACCTACTGTTGTCCCGACTTCCGCTGAAAGTAGACGACTGAGTGGTGTAGAGGTGTACAGCATGGAACTCGGTAGAGTTCGGTTGGGAACTGGATGTAAATCACTTACTGGTAGAAAGGAATACATTCGCTGGAAGTACCCCCTGGCACATTCCCTATGTACATTTTACTATTTACAAGTATGCAGAAGTGCTCATGGTAGATAGTATCATTCTTGTCTTCAAAGTACAAGTTCTGCTGTGGTGGAGGCTAGGGGATCTTTCTAAGTACTGCCTGTTCCAGGTAATACAAGACCAGCCCTTGACCCCGAGCAACACAGAGATAGTATCCCAGACAACTACTGATCTGCTCTCCCCATCCAGAGCTGTACAGAGGTGGTAAGGTGTTCCAAACTTGCTCCTGCTCCTCCCAAGAAAAACAACCTGTCAACAATTTTGTCTGCATAAATTTAGCAAATTTTGTAATTGTAAGGGAGGTTTAATAAAAATGAAGTATAAATGAAAAATACTACTTAAATGACGTATATAGAGGAAAATATTGTGCAGAACAAATTGTGTCATTGTAGTAAAAAAATAACAAATAAATATGAACTCCAAAAGTATTGAAAGTAAAAGAAAGTCTTTATTGTTTGTGGCACCTACTGTACATTGATTTCCCTCAAGATGCATAGTAACAAACAGTTTTTATTTGCCCCTTTTAAATTATTAACAGTGTATGAATAATTAAAAGAAAATAAAAAGATAAAGGCCTACATGTGTACAAAACATGTTCCTTTCATAGAATTGAGTTCTTATCATAATTTTACTTTCCAATTACTTGGTTGAGCAGAGCAAACTCATCGAGAATAACACTTGTAAGAGGTATGCGCTGCCTGAGATATGTAAGCTATAAGAGAATCTGAGACCAAAGAGCAGTGTTGACTGCAGTACGAACTGTGTAGCAGTAGCAATAAGTTGTTGCTAGCGAGCAGTCTGGTGTATCGTGTTGGCTGGCCGGTCACGGTGCAGCGATGCCGGAGCCTGAGTATTATTGTATAAGGTAAAAAGCAGCCTCGCGCATGTCTAGTAATGTTATGTGAACGCCCATGTAAATCTTTTAAAAATGTCCTAATAATAATCTTTGTCATATAAAGTAATTTCTAACAAGCATTCATTTCAATTTAAAGAATTTAATAATTTCTCCAATCCATGATCATTCCGATTGTTGTAAAAGAAAAATCAGTTGCTTTCTTTCATAAATAACAAATGTATAGGCCAGCATTGCACAGAGCTGTGCCGGAAAAAGCTATTGTAATAGCAGATAGTTGCCGACTTTATCGAGGTGAGAATTTTTGCTTTTTATTCAGAATGATCTTACAGGGCCATGACGCAGCACTGCTGTCGTCCAAATTTTACCAGGTTACTGAATTTATTTTTTATTACGAGGTTTAGAAATTTTTCTGTTTCGAGCTTGCACTAAATGAGAAAGTAATTTTGTGGGTACATTAAATGCGAAACAAATTTTGTGTGGAGGTTAAATATGAATGAATTTCTGTAGAGAGGTTACACTAAATTAGAATCACATTCACTATTCATATTAATAATATTTATTAATTTTTTTGTGGGGAGGTTACACACTGAAGTCAGATTTAGTATCTATGTCGTACTGTCGACAAACCAGCTGAATTTAACAGTCTGTTTCACATGTGCTCGACCTTAAGTAGCTTTTTATCTGTGACAAGGCTAGGTCCAGCTACTGACAGTTCAGCAAATAATGGAGCAATGGAAACTAGCCTCTGTCACATGTAATACACCACAATCATCTTGTACTCAAATTGTTTGATATAATACTATAAAAATACATGGAATAAAATTATATCACAAAATTTTTGTTAGAGCTGGACCCCTCTGACCCTTAAGGGGTGACAAGATGCAGTTGTCATCTCTGTTCTGCCAATACTATTTCATCCTTTGAGTAGGTACACGTTTCAGGAGAACTGTTAAGTGTTAGAACAGTGAAATTGTTACTGAATATGTTGGACATGTACAGCTGCATTTACAAGTAAAATGAACAAAATACCTCTTAAAGGTTTCAAGCAAAATTGTTCTTAACCTTTCACTAGTAAAATTTCACTTTTTATTCAGTAGTCATCATAAAACTGTTATGTTGGTATTCTCAATTCACATATAGTAACTTATACCCATCCTGAGTACAGATTACAAAATTTTTTTATTTCTAAGCCATTTAGAACAGAAAAGAATGGTATCTGAAAATAATAAAATATAATTTTGAGAAAAATAGGTTTGAAGTTTAATATTGCAATTTTAGTGTAGTGAATTATGAGAATTACTTACAATTAATATTTTCCTTCACCATACTGATCTGAATCACACTGAACTTTCCTTCTCTTGGTCTCCTTCTTTTCTGTCTTGTTTCTTTTAAGTATTTTAAATTAGCAATTTCTGCTTTGCAAACTCTATCTATTTGCACCAAGGATTTTGCAGTATTTCTACTAGATTTTATGCCCAATGCTTCCAAAACGTCCAGTGTCCTTGTTAAGCCATCAGTGAAGCATAAGATTGCACCATAAACACGAAATTTGAGGGGTGTAATCTGAACAGACAGAGTTTTTGGTAACCAGTTCCAAATGACAAAATTTACATATTTGTTTAAATTTTGTGTTTCTCCATTAAGATGTTTCTTCAACGAAGTATATTTACAAACATCTCTAAATTTAGGTTTAATTTCATTCATTACTGCAGCGGTAAAGGATGTTTGTGGTCATATGTTGCACTCCTTCTGTACTTGCACAAAGTGTCAGGATCGTTGAAGCACAAGAAATGCTGAGGATTTTCATTTGACATAAGAGGAAAAAGATAGGCCATTCAGCTTTCTTTGTGTTTTCTAAGTTCCCAACATTTCTCCTTATGGAGAATTCATAATAATTCTGTAATCAATCTATCTCAACATTTGTCAGGCGACCTCTGCCATCTGACTTCTTACCACCTTCCAGAACTGTTTATGACTTTTCTTTTAATAATCTTCTCGAACTGGACTTGATTCCCTACTGCAAATGTACAGTATATTCTGATTTGGAATTTTTGACACAAGGACTATACGGCTCTTCTACACATATCCGGTCATAGCCTTGCTGTCACCATCCCCCAAATACTGTGTTAGATACAAACACTTGCCACTGATCGATAAAAAATCCTCACAACTCCTGCTGCTTTCATCCCACCACTTGGACCAGTATAATCCTGCCAACAGTTTATTTTGAAGAATTCGGAAGGATAGGGTTAGACAAACGATATTCACTTTAGAAGAAGCTCAAGATTTCCCGACATGCTGAAGTGCTTAATACAATATCGACATTGCTCAAAAAATCACGTGAAATTTGAATTGTGCAACGCTAGTGCAAGGGATATGAGAAAGAATATCAGCTAGCCACTACAAGAGTCTATTGTTCTGCTTAAAATTTCACAATTTTGTGAAACATAGGAGGAAATATCACTAAATTCTTTTCATCTTACAAACTCTTGGTGTATTTGAACTGGTTTACAATAAATGTTCTCATATATACGAATATCGTGAACAAACATTAATACGGCTTTTTAAGTAATGGTAACATTCAAAAATGGAAAATGTGTCCTTCAGAATACGTTACTTAATTCAGAACTGAGAAAATTATTTTATTTCATTATGGAAGACTGTAATGATTTACTAAGCAGGATGCAGATGAGAAATTCAGTTGCTCTTCACTTATTAGAATACTGGTTAAAAACGGTAACTGTATTTAATCAGCTTTATAACATGTTGGTGTACATTCAAGTGAAACAAAAAGGAAAATTAATCCAGCATGAAATATCGAACAAACGTAATATATATTACTAAACTAACTGTAAATGTTGTGTAGATAAATTAAAGCAGCAATACTCTTCATGGAGATGTACCAACAGACCTCAGTAGATTGCAGGATCAGTGAAAGTTTGGGGATTAGACTGAATCGTTATAGTGGTCTTAATTACGTATTACTTGCTGCTTTTATATATGACTTGCACCCTAGATGATTGATGCTTTCCGTGTTTCACAGTTCTTCAAGCACAGCACTATGGAGGGGTTGAATGGGAACAGTGATATCATATTGGCTGAGAACAAGGTAAGTGTGGGGAGAGGAGTTGTGAGTGGGCAGCAAATCACATGTTGCCAACTGTGGGAGTCTATACCTAAAATTGGGCAAATAGCCAATAACAGTAATCATTTCTGTGGGAGACAGTAAAAGTCTTGATGGAGGTCAGTGGCATAATTGTGTGTTTCCTACTGCAGTGTTGTATGACGGGAATGAAAGGGGATGTGTCAGCTACTGGTTCTACACAGCCAACGAGATAGCAGTGAGCAGACAATATGTTTGGAGGCGAGAGGAATTGTAACATTCTCACGTCATTACAGAAGCGGAATCTGATGTGTATTCTGATAAAAACAGCTTTGTTCTCAGGTCTCAAGGTAACTACAACCTGAGAAATCTCAACATATTCAGTAGAAACAGCCAAATATTTGTGACAGCAAATATATAAATTTCACACCTGTCGTATGAGGAGGATACCTATGTTGATGCTGCTGCTGCTGCTGCTGCTTCTGCTGCTGATGATGATAAATAGTGACGGGATTTGTAACCAAAATCTGTAGAAAAGAAAATTGTTTGCAAAGTTTTATAATCAAAATGTAGGCAATAGATGGCACAAATTTACAGTGGGTATAAAGTTAACTTCTTAGGCAGATGCTTTGTCAGTAAAGGAGTTTGTAATTCTGTCTAGTTGAGAATACAGCCTTGTGAAAAAAAAGGATTGTCTTATAAGCAGGTATGTGTTAAGAATCACTACATCAATTACATTGTCAGTGTCACATGATGTAGTTGGCACTACATCATTTAGTGAAGTGTGGCCAAATTTCTGACAGCTGTCATCAAAACATGCACTAATATCACCAATTTCACTGTCATGACTTTCCTCAAGTGCTTTCCAGCTGCTTCTGTCATTGAGAGGTTGCTGACTTCAGCAACATTTCCAGCAATTATGTTGAAAGTCATAAATTTTGCAGGTGGATCTGGAAAGTCAGGCATTACACAAAAGACTTCACCTGCCTCCATCCCTTTACAAATTAGTCTGAGACATAAACTAGCCTTATGTTGTTCTCATACAGATTATTTTTTGCCATTTGTGAGGTTATTGTTGTAGCAAGTGCTTTACAATTTGAACGATTCAGTGTCAGTTTTGGCACAGTCCCTTTGCGAAGAAAGTGATGCTCTCCCAAACGTGCACCACCACTACATATTCTACACTCCATGTTTTTAGAAATAAAATCATACACCATGCTGAAGTCCACCACAATATTTCCAAATGAGTGTCCATCTCCGCAAGTTGATTGCGGAAAAGGCCTTTATGATACTTAAGATACTGCAGTTTCTTTCTTCAGGTACTGATTTTCTTTACATATAATATCTTGGTTCCTTTGACACACTAATCTGATTTATCTTTACATATTTATAGCCTCTGAATTGTTGGAGAGAGACTAACGGTCTCCTGGTACAGAAGTTCCTCGTTGCAATAGACTATCAAGAGTCTTAACCTCTTCCACTCCAACACAAAGTAGCACTCAACACTGAAAATTTTATTTACCATTCCAATGTCGAACCTCATTTGGAAAACAGTACCATTTGTGCTGAGAGAGAGGTTGTAATTACTACATTCAAGTTAGTGTGAAATGGTTAGTTCTTCATAGGCAGTCCTTTAAAAGAAACAAATTGTAGAGCTATTACAGGAATGTCTAAGTGAAAATGAGAGGGATAATAATTTTCATGATTGATTCATTGGTAAACAATTTGAGTGAAATGACAATGGAAGCAGTCCACCCTGGAAGAGTTTCAGAGTATCACACAAAGAAAATTTTTTTGTCATGCTTATGTAAATATATTTGAATGAAAACACACTTTGTGTTTTAATGTATTGGAACTGTTGGTCAGTGGTCTGTTTCCACAAATGGACTAGTGCAATTCTGTGTGGCGCACTCACTGCCAGATGGCAGGGCTAAAAAAAAAAAACCTCTCAAAATTTTATTACAGAATTCAAATGTATATACATTGAAGAATTATTTCCTGTGCACAGCACATCTCGGCGTTAGAGTACTGGTTCCACACTTGCCCTCTCTATTTATACGGATATGAATAAACCTTATTTGCTGGAGTGTTGTTTAAGTGGTTTTACCTCAAATGTGAATGAAAGTTTCAGCAGTCTCATTTGGAGATTCGCTAAAAAAAAGGGGGGGGGGCGAAATAGTCAACATTGCTTCAAATTTGACAGTATGTCTATCCAATGAAGGCCACATTGCATTAATGAACGTGTTAAATGCCCTTCAAATAAAAATCAGCAATGAAAGGCACCGATTCTGTGAAGATAGAGACATCAGCAGAAATGTGCTCAGTGAAAAAAGGGCTTTGAGGATGAAAATGAGGGCTTGTCAGGTCAAAGTAGCAGCTTTGTCACTTTCTTAATATGATAAATACTTGTCAAACTTCCAAAGTACTTTTCTCAAAACCATGTTTTTTGGTACGATTGTCATCGCCTACACTACAATTTTCATTCAATTTTAATGATTTTTGGGCTCCCTTGAAGCAAATTGAACTCTATTCAGTTCATTGTAGCCGATTTTTTATGTTGATATTTAGTATTTTTTTGGACCAAAAAAGAGGTGTCCAAAAACTGGCCATTTTTCAAACATGTATAATTTTGTAGAAAAAAAATCGTTTTTGTAAATCCCTACAATGAACTAAAATTACATCTGTAAGGATCAGGGTGACATGTTAATTCTATGTTGCAGATAACCACAACTGGAGTTACAGTGAGATTCATCGATCTACTCCTTTTAGAGCTGCCTCGGACAAATCCCAATAACGCAGTGAAGATATTAATATTTTTCAGTAAAAAATAACAATAAAAACTTCAGTGTTTGCTGTATTCATAACAGCAAAGCCCATTTGTCTACTACATTCCATCACGAAGAAAAAAAAATCCTGAATTTGAGCAATATTTTCATCCATCACCCTGTTGTTCCCCCTTAAGTGAGAAACTGTGTCTGTATTACAGATAGAAAACGGTTAATTCTTACTGTGCTCTTACCCCTAGGTTTTATGGCCTTTTGAAGTTCCTCAAGGAATTGAGTAACTGGACTGTGATATACTGTATTTAGCAAAACACCTTGCTGCCATGTTGACACCAGTATTAGATCCATGTGAGCATAACATAAGACCTCAGTGGAATTTTTATCTTAAGTAATGGAAATGTGTTGGACTGACCCTGATATTATAGTAAGTTTTGACGTTGGTCTCCTTTCACTTGTGCTCCTCTGTCTGAGTCACTACATTTCATTGAGGTTAGGTTTGGTGTTGACTTAACATTTTACTTTGACATGTATTGACTTCCACTTATTTGATGACCAATACTACGAGCAGACAGATAGAGTTCTCTCTCTCTCTCTCTCTCTCTCTAAACTATATCTTCAATTAGTTGCTCGATGTATTCCAATCTCTATGTTCCTCTACAGCTTCTGCCCTCAAGAGATCACCCAATTTATCCCTAGTGTTTTAGCAGAAGTCCTATAATTCTCTCACAGTTTTTCAGCATTTCCTATATGTTCCTTTCCTCACCATCTCTGCTGAGAATCTCCTCATTTCTTACCTTATTAGTCCACCTAATTTTCAACATTCTTCTGTAGAAGCATGTATCAAATGCTTAGAATCTCTTCTGTTCCAGTTTTTGCACAGTCCTCCTGTTTCACTACCATACAATGCTGTGCTCCAAATGTACATTCTCCAAAATTTCTGCCTCAAATTGAGGCATATGCGTGATACTAGTAGACTTATCTTGCCCAGGAATGCCCATTTTACCAGTGCTAGTCTGCTTTTTATGTCTGTAATCCTCCTGTCAAGGGTTATCTTCCTGGCTAGGTAGCAGAATTCCTTGACTTAGTCTACTTTTTGGACCCCAGTTCTGATGTTAAGTTTCTTGTTACTTCACATTACTTTTTTTCTTAGATTTACTTTTAGTCCATATTTGTACTCGTTATACTGTTCACCCCATTCAACAGAACATGTAATTCTTGACCTTCACTGAGGCTATGAATGGTACTGTGAACTTAAATTCAATTCTTAAAACCTTTCTTTACACCTGTCATTGCTTTTAAGATGTATAGATTGAACAGTAGAGGCGAAAGACTACATTCATGTCTTACTCCCTTCTTAATATGAACTTTTTCATTCTTGGGCTTTCAGACTTGTTGTTCCCTCTTGGTTTTTGTACATAGTGTATATTATGTGCCCATAGCTTACCTCCAGAATTTTGAACTTTTTGCACTATTTTACTTTGTCGAATGCTTTTACCAGGTCAACAAATCCTATGAATGTATCTTGATTTTTCTTTGGTCTTGCTTCCATTATCAAGTACCATGTCAGAGCTGCCTCTGTGGTGCGTTTACCCTTTCCAAAGCCAAACCAATTGTCATCTGACATATCCTCGATATTCTTTACCATTCTTCTGTGTGTTATTCTTGTCAGCAACTTGGATACCTGAGCTGACTGTGCAGTAATTCTTATGCTTGTTGGCTGTTGCTATCTTCAGAATTGTGAGGACGATGTTTTTCTAAAAGTCTGGTAGTATATCACCAGTCTAATACATTCTGCACAGCAGTGTGAATAGTCGTTTTGTTGCCACTTCCCAAACACTTCCCCCCCAGTGACTGCAGAAATTTCGAAGGAATGTTGTCTAACCCTTCTGCTCTATTTGACCTCAAGTCTTCCAAAGCTCTTTAAAATTCTGATTTTAATACTGGATTCCCTATATCTTCCCTGTTGACTGCTGTTTCTTCTTCTATCATTTCATTAGATAAGTCCCTCCCCCCCCCCCCCCCCCCGGCAGCCATACAGAACTTCAGTGTACTCTTTACACCTATCCACTCTCCCCTCTGCATTTAAAAGTAGAACTCCCATTGCACTCTTCATGTTACCATCCTTGCTTTTAACTTCACCAAAGGTTATTTTGACTTTCTTTTCGATTTCTTCACATTTTTAAGTCATAAATTTCACCTTAGCTTCCCTGCACTACTTGTTTATTTCATTCTTGAATGATATTTCTGAATTTCCCTGAACACTTCTGGACATTCTTCTCTTGTCGATCAGCTGAAGTATTTATTCTGTTACCCATTGTTTCTTTGCAATTAACTTCTAGTACCCATGTTTTTTCCAACTTCTGTTAGTGCTGTTTTCAGAGATGTCCATTCTTGTTCATCCAAACTGCCTTCTGAGCTACTCATTATGGCAATATCTATAACCTCAGAGAACTTCAAGCATATCTCATTATCCCTTAGTACGTCTGTATCCCACTTCTTTGTGGATTGACTCTAACTGACTAGTCTCTTAAACTTCAGCCTGCTCTTCATCATCACTAAATTATCTGAGCCTTTATCTGCTCCTGGGTGTGCCTTATAATCCAGTAGCTGATTTCAGAATGTGTGTTTGATCATGGTGTAATCTGACTGCAATCTTCCCATATCTCCTGGCCTTCTCCAAGTATACCTTCTCCTCTTGTGATTTTTGAACAGAGTATTTGGTGTTGCCAGCTGAAATTCATTGCAGAACTCAATTAGTCTTTCTCCTCTCTCATTCCCAGTACCAAGTCCATATTATCCCATAACCCTTTCGCCTACATGTTCCATTATAGCTGCATTCCAGTTCCCTTTGACTGTTAGATTTTCTTCTCCCTTTGCATACTGAGCTACCCATTCAGTATCCTCATATACTTTCTGTAACTCTTCATCTTTGGCTTGTGACATTGCAATGCATATCTGAAAGATCATTGTCAATGTTGGTTTGCTGTCGATTATAATGAGATCAACCCTCTCATTGAACTGTTCATAGTTACTCACTCTCTGCCCTACATTCCTATTTGTAATGAATACTGCTCCTGTTACACAGTTTTCTTGTGCTGTTGATATCCTAAACTTGTCTGACTAGAAATACTTGTCTTCCTTCCATTTCACTTCATTGACCCTCACTATATCTAGATTGAGCCTTTGCATTTCCCTTTTTAAGCTTTTAAGTTTTTCTACCTTCCCTACCACGTTCAAACCTCTTGATATTCTCCACCCCAACTCCTAGGATGTTACCCTTCCTGGTCATTCAGTCTTTCTCGCTGTGTCACCTACCCCTTGGCACCCATCCCCGAGGTCTGAATGGAGTAGTAGTCCAGAATCTTCTGCCAATAGAGAGATCATCATGACACTTGTTCAATTACAGGCCACATGTTTTCTGGGTACCGCAAACAACCGTCATTTTCAATTCTCTCCCGCAACACATGTTTGCTTCTGTTGCCACTCACCCAGCTCACCGGCCAGTTCACTAGCCTCCATTGCCGTAGGCGAGCGCAGGCAGGCTGGCGCATTCTTTGCACCTAACCACCCATCACAGGATGAGCAAATATGCGACTTCCTGTCGCTGACTCCTCGTGACCACTCATGCCACCACTGCACTATGGAACACTGTGTGTCAAGCACAAACAGCCTGGATGTGTACAGTAGTTCCACCCTGACGTACACTCACAGTAAAAAAAAATCCGAAATTGGGATAAGATTGGCCATACACCTCGAATTTCTCCCTTTTATATTAGTTATTTTCGAAGATTGAAAAAATTGGGTCATAGACTCGTTTTCACATCGCTAAAATATCGTTACTTGTTGTGAAACTCCGTACTAGATTGTGGCATAGGCTATATTTCCTTTAAGTATTCTCTCATCAGGCAGAAAAATCGATTCATATCAGTGTAACCTGAAAGTCAAGAAAGGAAGGATTCGGTTTCGATTGTGGATGGGGCCTTAAGCAGTTAATGTTGGTTCCCTTTGCAATTACACACATTTATTGGTTCAAATGGCTCTGAGCACTATGGGACTCAACATCTGAGGTCATCAGTCCCCTAGAACTTAGAACTACTTAAACCTAACTAACCTAAGGACATCACACACATCCATGCCCGAGGCAGGATTCGAACCTGCGACCGTAGCGGTCGTGTGGTTCCAGACTGTAGCGCCTAGAACCGCTCGGCCACACTGGCCGGCACACACATTTATTTCAACCCGGTAATTCCAAACTCAGCAATAAATAACAATATCACACGTTATAAATAAAGGGATAAACAACTGTGTAATTAATAATGCTTTCGGTGCGTTACAACTTATCAAATGAGCATAAAATACAGACACAGCATATAATGTTTCAAAAATAAACCAATGTGATCCCAATTAAGTTTTTAAGGCAAGTAACCACAGTCACAGCTGAAGGCCTTTAACGCCAACAGCGGCAATTATAAAAAATTTTAACAAACATACTGTAGAACAGCAATACAATAATGACAGTGAATGTTTAAACCGCGTGTACCTAATGGAAATTTGGCAAAAGCAATCGTCACCGAAGTTAATCTGTCGGTAAAGATTGAGGAAAGGGTTACATCTTAATGAAAGGAAAAATGCAAATGAAACTGGTGGAAATTAATTTTGAAAAGGGGTAAAATTAATAAAGAAAGTAAATGTGCGGCCGTTGCGTTAACAATTAACTAGCGGTAATTAGATATTTGAGATTAGGGGGAAATTACGGTCGCCAGTCCTAAGGACAATTACTACAGTAACTGAAAAAGAAAGGTAATTACACATATAATTAGCACTAGAAGCGTGGCAACTGAAGGTTGACACGTGTAGTGTGAAAACTGAAAGTTTGTCAGAAGTAATAACTTTCGCTGCACTCTGACTTAATTTAGCAAAAGAATTAATAAAACCAGAAAACTGAAAGTTAATTTAGTGACTGAAATTAATAAGAAGCTTTCTTTCTTAAGCACATCGAAATTCAGTAAAATACGGTTAGTCTTGGACTACCTCAACAATCATTTCAAAAGCTACTTGAATCTACGCAATTTAGAAATAAGAGATTTAACTTTGAACTTGAATTAAATGATTCTGAACAATTAACAATAGTAAAATTTTGTACGTACCAAGCTGAGCTGCAGTCACAGGTAAGCTAAAATATGGTAACAAAACTCGCACTCTTAATTTGTGCTTGTGTAATCTAATATTGTAGCCAGCTCTGAATACTTTAACTGAACTTTGAAATTAAAGCAGTGAAATCGAATTTTAATACTGGCGTTTGAATTTCAACGACACTCGGGTTCATTTCGGAAAAAGGAAGGGACCCTGCTTGGTAATGCAATTGGGACAATGAGCAACAAAGGTTCATGCTAAGTTGCTGTAATTTTGTGATGCAACAATTTTAAAAGATTGAAAAGCTGAGGTCTGCCATACAGTTCTGAAACTTTACGTGCTTTTAGTCTTCCTTGTTGGTTGATTGAAGGTTTGAAGCCGTCGATCGAGGAGGTGGCGACAGTCACTCATTGTCGGCCGTCGCTGTTGCTGAAGCTGGATGTTGGCGCGCCTTCTTCTCAACACGGTCACCAGACGAAACGGGCTCTTGATGTGCGCCAGCTAATGCTTCCTGTCTGCGACACCATGTCAGAAACTATCATCGCAAGTCGAGCGCAATTACATGCTGCCAAACCCCGAAAGCGCGGCAACACGCGGGAGCGTCACACAACACACCTGCTCCACTGCACTACTCCAGCCGGACTCCATCTCTGCCCGCGCTCCACGCGGCAGAGTTCACACTACCAAAGATCCTACACACTTTGATTCTTCACACGACCTATCGATGTAATCGTTCGATAGCAGTTTTCCCTAGGCCAGACCCAGCGTAAAAATACAAATAATATTTACGAAACAAACCAATTATACATCGACATAAATGTATAAATAAATAAATAAATATATATATATACAAATAGTAAAACAATTACAATATATAAAGGCACAGAAACGTCATATATTCAGGTAACAAAATAAGGAAAAAACTTACAGTACAATAGATGGAAATAGGAGGATATGCATTTCCGGCGTTACGAGCACTCAACTTAAAGCTTGCAGGATCCGGATTACGACGAGGTCGTGCATCCTCTTGACCACAGCCCTTCGAACCGGCAGTCCATGCACGCCGCCAGCAGTCCCGGTGTGTCCTCGCACTGCACGGACCTCGCTCCTCCTGAGACCCCAACCAATGTGTACACTGACACAACCTGGAAGAACAACGACGTCGCCCCAAAGATAGGGCCACAGTTACTACATATCGATAACCGCCGCTGCTGCCACCAGTGGGCAGGCAACGTCTGCGAAACCAAGTGGCGCCAGTTAACACGAGAAGAAGACAAACAACCGCAACCATGTCAACTAAACGATGTGGTCTGGCCTGCAACAGAGTGCGGAAACCTAAAACAGCACCAACGTGAGGCGCAGCATGGCTCAATCAGCTTAATATCTACTTTGTTCCACATCACGGGAATAGAATATTAAACTCATTTGTGGCTTATTGTGGAATGTTAAGAGCATACTCTACCTCTGTCACAGGATGCTTCCTCACTTTCAAACCCTCTTAAAGTAAACAATTTCTCATCGCATATGAATTCTCTCAAGGTAACAGCACAGAGAAGTTGCAAATATCAGGTTTATATTAGGTATCACTTTATAAATCCGCTAATATAGTTGATTTTATGACGATACTCATCGCTCCCTGTGTAGGTTAGAAATTGAAATTTCGTTAAAACATATTGCCATAACAAAGAAACACTGGTCACTGTTCCAACTCTTGAATCATATCCGGGGTACTCTCACCCTCACTTCCACCTGCCTGGTGCCACATCATTTTCAACAAATTGGTAGGCTAATTAAATAAATTTATCGTGAGAGTCGCTTTGCATGGCGAGTAATTCTTTTAAGCAGTCGGATTACACCCGTCAGGTTGCTCAAATGAGAATCCCTCGAGGGAAGATGATGTTATTTTCGAGGAGTACTAATGAGAACCGACATTTGAAGCTGACCACAGAAGGAGTCTACCACCAGTAATATACATTTCGTGTAAGGACTGTGCTATCAAAAACACGATTGCAACAACTATGTTACTGACACCCTCCGTAAAAAGCGGTCTTAGTTCTACAGACACACACAAGAATCGCAAACGGTATCCATGTTAAAAACTATACATGCTTTATAAATCGAATATAGACAGCGATCGCAGCAGTGTGTATTAACAGACCAAAAGTGAGGGTGCACATCGCCAGTGGTGTAAGCTTTAAATAAAATCTCCCGTCTCATCGAATTTGGAAAGTGATTCAGCTAAGAAACGTAGTATTAAGCTGATATATGGAATTGCCTCAGGCAGCTACTAGATATTCCTCACGCTAACAAACAGTGTTTGTACTGCATTCAGCCTAGATGCCATGTAGATAGTGTAACAGAGGTTCTGCGATATATTCAAGTAGTTATAGGCGATGGCGGATAATGATTGATTGAGAATGATCACATTCAGTAGCCGGTACGCTATGTGAGGAATCACTCAAAAATGCAATGCTAAATTGAAGTAATGAGAAATTTGATATATATATGATTCTGGCGAACCGAAAAAGCTAAGCAAGCGTTCAGACTGAATCACCTAAAACTTCACTGCAAATATTGAGGAAATGGAAAGTGCTATTGATGTGCAGTTTTTTCAGAATATACTGGTACTCAAGGGCTCGTACTGTTAGCCAATAAACAGATTCTAATAATATTTAAAAAGTGTTTTTTTTTTTTTTTTTTTGCGCAAACATACCCTTCTTACAGTGGATCAGTGCCTATAGACATTACAAACTAAAAGTAGGGTAAATTTGAATATCAGTGATGTTTGTTTAGGGAGTCTAGTGCGAGTCGTTTATACGAGATATTGCGAAAAGTTTCCACACCGTCAATTGTTTGTGCTGTCCACCCTGCGTAATTGCTACGTACGATGTTGTATGTTTGCTTACATTGTGCTTGTGTGTCTCTTGAGTGCATTGCATCTTTCTAGTCAGTTAGTGTGTGACAGTACAAGCAGTAGGTCGTGAGTGGACGATGAGATTTACCAGCGCAGGAAAAGCCGACATGCTCATGGTGTCTGGAGAATGTTGGAAGAACGCAGTTCATTCTTGTACGGTCTATGAGGCAAGCTAACCTAATAGGCGGCGTCAATCATCTTTGACATTATTTATCAACCTCTTCAACCAGTTAAGGTAAAAGTGGCAGTGTAACTCATAGACAACACAGAAGGACACAAATGACGACAGAAGAAAATTAATGTTCTTGCTGGTATTGCAGTTGATCTGCACGTTAGCTCCCGCGCAATTGCACGAGGAAGTGCCATGACTCAGGCAAGTGTCCTGCTGACTCTCTGTCGGCATAGGTACCACACCTATCACATCTCTCTCCATCAAGAGTTGGTGGAAACGATTATGAGAATCGTGTTGACTTCTATGCATGGACATTAAGACAGGGTACTCCATATGTATCGTGAAAACCACCGAAACAAGCACTACTGGTCTGTTGACTATCCTCGTTGGCTTCCTCAGGTAGATGGTTCAAATGGCTCTGAGCACTATGGGACTTAACATCTATGGTCATCAGTCCCCTAGAACTTAGAACTACTTAAACCTAACTAACCTAAGGACAGCACACAACACCCAGCCATCACGAGGCAGAGAAAATCCCTGACCCCGCCGGGAATCGAACCCGGGAACCCGGGCGTGGGAAGCGAGAACGCTACCGCACGACCACGAGATGCGGGCTCCTCAGGTAGAATATCAGCTTCCAGGGTGTGTAAACGTGTGGCGCGGGTTAGTGAACCATTAGCTCATAGGCCTGTGTTTCATCGACAGAACACTGAACGCGCACAAATGTCGCGACCTCCTAACACACCATCTCCCACATACGTTAGAAGGCGTTCCTCTGTAGACTAGGAGGAATCTGTCAAGTCCATTATGCACGAAGTACTACAGCATGTCATCACGAATTGTTTGTAAATAGTTGGATTGAGGGCAGAGGATTTATATTCTGGCCAGCCCGTTCCGCGGGTTTGACTCCTGTAGACATTTTTCTGTGGGGAAAGTTGGAAGATGGTGTCTACATGGACATACCAACTACAACCGATGATATGCAGCAAGGCATTACTGCTGCCTGCTAGAACATCTCCCCTGAAATGATAGCACTGTGCAGCAGTCGTTCCATGCCAGACTGAAGCGTGCACTGCCGCCTCCAGTGATCAAAAAATGGTTCAAGTGGCTCTGAGCACTATGGGACTTAACATCTATGGTCATCAGTCCCCTAGAACTTAGAACTACTTAAACCTAACTAACCTAAGGACATCACACACATCCATGCCCGAGGCAGGCTTCCAACCTGCGACTGTAGCAGTCGCGCGGCTCCGGACTGAGCGCCTAGAACCGCTAGACCACCGCGGCCGGCTCCAGTGATCATTTTAAACACAACCTGTGGTGGTCAGTTGTCTTGTTACTGGTCAGAAGCCCCGCAACTAGTGTATACACTTGTGTTGTTCTTTAGTGTGTACTACCACACGTATTGTACAAGCGTAAGTGTGGTAACTTTTCAAAATACGGTATCTAGTAAACGACTCGCACTAGAATCCTGTCAGAAATACCACCGACATTCAGATTTACCCTGTTTTTAATCTGTTATGTGAATAGACATTATTCCATTCAAAAAATGTGTGTTTGTGCAAAAATATGTGAAAACCGCACGTCAATAGCACTTTCCATTTCCGCAGTATTTGCGGATCAAAATTTGGATGATTCGCCGTATGTAAGTGAAAATACTCCCACCCGGAGACTGAATGAAAACACTGATATAGTTGATGCAACCCTCAGGGAGTTGTGCCAATCAGTTTTATCACATTTTAAGGCCCTTCCAGACGGAAAGCAATTGGCAGTTACTTTTAGTGGCGAGGGACGTTACACAGAAGGCGTTCTCGTGGAACGGCTGATAGCAGTACATGAGAAAAATGAGTTTCCGTATTTCTAGCTGTACAAAACACCGTATGTAAATGAAGAAAGACTATGTCAACACCTGGAGTTATTTTTCCTGTAGAGAGCCTCCTTTTCTTCTAAAAAATTAAAAATCACTCTTTTCGGTTCGGTGCATTTTCTGCATTCGACCAAAAAGTTGACTTTGCGTATCTCATAGTTTTACATCACAGTCTGATGATGCAAAGTCAATTTTTTCGCTACTGTTCATAGTTATTGTGATACTTACATCCAAAGTACTATGTAGCATAAATTTTGAAGCGTTTGCAGTGAAAAACACGGTCGCTGGCTACTTCACGTTTCGTTCGTCTTAGATAACACTTTGCTGTGTACTAAATGTAGCTAACACACCGAAATTGTTTTTAAAGTTGGATCGAAAGCCGTACATCACTACAGTATGGAGAAAGTAGAGACAGTTTATTTGTGTGCGCTTACGCCGAGAGCGCTGCCTAAGTGTACCAAGGGGAAATGCTGTAGCCTGTAGCTCAGTCGTATACAGTTCGTGGAAATAGATGAACCTTTTTCAAACGAGTGATCGTGAATTATTATTGTACTTACTACTGGAAGAAAATCACGAAGAAAAAACTGAAAAGGTGAAACACATCTCATCTTTAAGCTTTTTTACGGTACTTGACAGTCATCATTTATCAAACGAAACAGGTTAAATATTTCCGAATCTAATTACGTCATATATCAGGCCAAAGAAACTTTCAGGAAGAATTCATGAAATAGATATTTGCATCCAGTATCACCTGACACAAAATTAGCCACAACAGTAAAGTAAGTAAAGTCAGAATACTCTGAAGACTACAGCAGTTTATTTAACATTGATTCTATTGCGAATTGTGTTTTTCCACATACCTGGCAATTACAAACAAAAGCAGAACAGTCCCATTCTCACTTAGGATAAAAAATTCTACCGTTTTCAAGGCAGTAAAGCAAGTTTGCATTAAAATTTGTTATGTTTTGTACAAATACGTGAGAAATTATCTGACCTGTGTCAGTATTTACCAAGCTGAGTGTGTTGTAGTCACTGAGACATACACTTTAGTATCTCATAACGCAATGAATTGCAGAGCAAGCTATGTCACATTTTCAGTAAAGGGCAGTTTCATAGACTATTAAAGTATTACATTTGAGTAAATGAATACCTTTAAAGGAAAGAAAATCAAGCGAAATCTCTGCAAACTACCATTCAAGACCTAATTTCTTTTTTATGTCATCAATACATAATTCATCATTTACATATGTACCCCGCAAACCACTGTTAAGAGCATGACAATGCTTGTGTCCTATTGCACCAGCTGTAAGGGCTTTTGCAGTTCCATTCCCGTAACGAGCATGGCAAGAATGACCGTTTCGAGCCCTCTTGTGCCTGTTGTAATTAATCGAACCATGTTCTCGTGGTCCTAACAGGAGCGATACGTAGGGGCTTGTAATTTATTACTAGGATCATCATTTAAAGCTGGTTCTTGAAACTTTGTAAGTAATCTTTCTCGGGATAGTTTACGTCTTTAAGAGTCAGCCAGTTCAGTTCCTTCAACATCTCCGTGACAGTCTCGTGCGCGTCAAACAAACATATGACCATGCGTGCTGTTCTCGTCTGTATACGTTCAATGTCCCCTGCTGGTCCTGTTTGGACGGGTCCCACACTCTTGAGGCATTTTCCAGGATGTGTCACAAGAGTGATTTGTAAGCATTCTCCTTTGTAGATTGACTGCGCTTCCCCAGTATTCTGCCAATAAGGTGAAGTCTGCTACTTGCCTTACGCACGGCTGAACCTATGTGGTCATTGCATTTCATACGTCCACAAAGTGTTGCACTCAGGTATTTGTATGAATTTACCAATTCCAACTGTGTCTCGTAGATAGTGAAACTCGTTTTGTGAAGCGCACAATTTTACTTTTCCGAACATTTCAAACAAGCTAGGAATCAGTGCACTAAGTTGAATTGTGCAGCTTCTCTCAGACAGTACTTCAATGTGTCATCTGCAAAACCAGAGGTTAGTAATAGCATTCCCCGGAAGGTCATTTATATACAACACGAACAACAACGGTCTCAACATACTTCCCTAGCGCATACCCGAAATTACTCCTGTCGATGACTCTTCATCGAAGATAACTTCGCCGGCCGGAGTGGCCGTGCGGTTCTAGGCGCTACAGTCGCAGGTTCGAATCCTGCCTCGGGCATGAATGTGTGTGATGTCCTTAGGTTAGTTAGGTTTAATTAGTTCTAAGTTCTAGGTGACTGATGACCTCAGGAGTTAAGTCACATAGTGCTCAGAGCCATTTGAAGATAACTTCCTGCGTCCTCCCTAACAAAAAATCATCAGTTCAGTCACATATTTCTCTTGACACCCCGTAGATTTTACTTTTGATTATAAGCATAAATGTGTCACTGAGTCAAATGCTTTTCGGAAATCGAGGGTAACTGTATCTACCTGACTGTCTTTCTCTACATCTACATACATACTCCGCTAGCCGCCAAGCGTGTGTGGCGGAGGGCACAATCTGCGACAAGTCATATTTCCCCTCCCTCTGTTCGACTCGAGGATCGCGCGATGGAAAAACGATTGTCTGAACGCCTCAGTACGAGGCGTGAATGGTGATCACTGCACGATTTCAAAGTTGGTGGTAATAATATATGCTCTATATCCTCGGCGAAGATCGGATTTCGGAATTTAGTTAGCAGCCCTTTCCGTTTAGCGCGTCGTCTATCTGCAAGTGTGTCCCACTTCAAACTTTCTATGAGATTTATAACGCTCTCGTGATGGCTAAATGTACCAGTCACGAATCTTGCCGCTCTCCTTTGGACCTTCTCAGTCTCTAGAATCAGACCCAAGTGGTAAGGATCCCATACAGACGAACAGTACTCTAATACTGGACGAACTAACGTATTGTAAGCAATTTCCTTTGTTAAAGGACTGCATCGCTTCAGGATTCTACCAATAAATCGAAATCTAGAGTCCGCCTTGCCCGTTACTTGTGTAATCCGATTATTCCATTTGAGACAATTTCGAATAGTCAGACCCAGATACTTGACGGGTGTTACCGCTTCCAAAGACCGGGCATTTATTTTGTACTCGTACATTAATGGGGATTTTCGTATTGTTGTACGCAGTAGGTTACACTTGCTAATATTGAGAGATAACTGCCAGTCATTACACCACGTATTTGTTTTCTGCACATCCTCATTGATTCGTTCACAACTTTCGTGTGATACTACTTTCCTGTAGACTACAGCATCATCAGCGAACAGTCTAATGCCGCTGTCAATACCATCAACCAGATCATTTATGTAAATCGTAAAAAGCAGTGGATCTGTTGCGCTGCCCTGGGGCACACCTGAAGTTACTCTTGTTTCTGTTGAAGTCACCCCATTCAGGACGACATACTGCTCTCTGTCTGTTAGAAAACTTTCTATCCAACCGCATATGTCATCGGATAGACCGTAAGCGCGCACTTTTTGGAGCAAGCGACAGTGCGGAACTGTTTGTTTAAGTTATATGAGAAAAGTGCTACTTGGGTTTACTTGATGGATGTTTTCGGAATCCATGCTGGTTGGTTGGCGTTATTGAGGTCATTGTGTTTGAGAAACCTCATTGAGTTCAGAATGTGTTCTAAGATTCTACATCAAATGGATGTGTAGGATATTGGACAGTATTTCTATGAATCACTTCTGCTACCCCTCTTGTAGATGGGTGCGACCAAAGCTTTCTTCCAACTACTAGGTGTGGTTTTTGTTCAAAGCATTTACGATATATTATAGTCAATACAGCGGCTAAATCAGCCGTAAATAGGGTATATAATCTGATAGCGATTCCATTTGGCCCTGGGGCTTTGTTCAGTTTTAACGAGTAGGTGATCTCCTTAGAGACTGCAAATACAATTTCTCATAAGGTTGGAGGTATTAATTTAAATGTTATTGTAATACACCAGTATGGAATAAAAACATCGGTTGTTACTGTTAAAAGCAAGCACGGAAACAATTCGTTTCGACTTCAGAAATACCATGTGAGGCTAGACACGTAATTTCTTGTACGGAGTACGACTTTCTACGTGTTGCTTTCCGGTTTGATGATTTTCTACTTGTTGCTTTCCGCTTTGACCACATGGTTTCTTACGTTCTTGAAGTAATATCTTTCAGAGACTCTAAGATGTACACTACTGGCCATTAAAATTGCTACACCCAGAAGAAATGCAGATGATAAACGGGTATTCATTGGACAAATATATTGTACTAGAACTGACTAGTGATTACGTTTTCACGCAATTTGGGTGCATAGATCCTGAGAAATCAGTACCCAGAACAACCACCTCTGGCCGTAATAACGGCCTTGATACGCCTGGGCATTGAGTCAAACAGAGCTTGGATGGCGTGTACAGGTACATCTGCCCATGCAGCTTCAACACGATACCACAGTTCATCAAGAGTAGTGACTGGCGTATTGTGACGAGCCAGTTGCTCGGCCACCATTGACCAGACGTTTTCAATTGGTGAGAGATGTGGAGAACGTGCTGGCCAGGGCAGCAGTCGAACATTTTCTGTATCCAGAAAGGCCCGTACAGGATCTGCAACATGCGGTCGTGCATTATCCTGCTGAAATGTAGGGTTTCGCAGGGATCGAATGAAGGGTAGAGCCACGGGTCGTAACACATCTGAAATGTAACGTCCACTGTTCAAAGTGCCGTCAATGCGAACAAGAGGTGACCGAGACGTGTAACCAATGGCACCCCATACCATCACGCCGGGTGATACGCCAGTATGGCGATGACGAGCACACGCTCCCAATGTGCGTTCACCGCGATGTCCCCAAACACGGATGCGACCATCATGATGCTGTAAACAGAACCTGGATTCATCCGAAAAAATCACGTTTTGCCGTTCGGGCACCCAGATTCGTCGCTTTCTGTGATGTAGCGTCAAGGGTAACCGTAGCTATGGTCTCCGAGCTGATAGTCCATGCTGCTGCAAACGTCGTCGAACTGTTGGTGCAGATGGTTGTTGTCTTGCAAACGTCCCCATCTGTTGACTCAGGGATCGAGACGTGGCTGCACGATCCGTTACAGCCATGCGGATAAGATGCCTGTCATCTCGACTGCTAGTGATAAGAGGCCGTTGGGATACAGCACGGCGTTCCGTATTACCCTCCTGAACCCAACGATTCCATATTCTGCTAACAGTCATTGGAGCTCGACCAACGCGAGCAGCAGTGTCGCGATACGATAAATCGCAATCGCGATAGGCTACAATCCGACATTTATCAAAGTCGGAAACGCGATGGTACGCATTTCTCCACCTTACACGAGGCATCACTACAACGTTTCACCAGGTACCGGCGGTCAACTGCTGTTTGTGTATGAGAAATCGGTTGGAAACTTTCCTCATGTCAGCACGTTGTAGGTGTAGCCACAGGCGCCAACCTTGTGTGAATGCTCTGAAAAGCAAATCATTTGCATATAACAGCATCTTCTTCCTGTCGGTTAAATTTCGCTTCTGTAGCACGTCATCTTCGTGGTGTAGCAATTTTAATGGCCAGTAGTGTAATATACGCTAATTGATTTCCAGTAATTCATAATGACTGTGCTTAATTTTGTGCAACGTATTGCATGCGTGAAAATCAAATTTTTTGCAAAAATAGTTGCCATATTGAACTAGTTTAGCAGCTATATCCCTCCGTGCCTTGGTCTGCTTCAAAACGTTCTTATAATCTGCATCGCTTGTATCGTGGAAGAAGTTGTACTTCCTCACCTGTTCGATAAGTTTTCCTGTTTGCTTGTTTTCCACTGAGCGCACTGCACGCTCGCGGATACGACAGGCCTGCCTCCCGCCGATGCTGGCTCAGCCGTCAGTGTGAGAACAGGGCAAAAAGTGCACCCGCAGGCGCTATAAGCCGCCGACCGTGGCGGTGAGTCTGTATTTCGAGACGGTCTGTTGCGGCTACCCGGTGACCGCCGTGGCAAAGCCGCCGTCTGTGTGACCGACACGATGCAAAAAAATGGTTCAAATGGCTCTGAGCACTATGGGACTTAACTTCTGAGGTCATCAGTCCCCTAGAACTTAGAACTAGTTAAACCTATCTAGCCTAAGGACATCACACACATCCATGCCCCAGGCAGGATTCGAACCTGCGACCGTAGCGGTCGCGCGGCTCCAGACTGTAGCGCCTAGAACCGCTCGGCCATCATGACCGGCGACACGATGCAGCAACAGCCATTTCAAAGGCGCGGCTCACTGTCGCAGTTGACGCGGCCAGACCGCGTTCTGTGTGGCCAGGTCTTAAGTGAATCTACTCAAAGAGCGGATGAAAAATATGGTCGCAGGGATTAGTTTCTTCGCTTATTTCATTCGACTGCAAAGACTGGCAACGAAAAAGCAATCGACCGTCCATCACTAACGGTTTTCTAATGGGGAAAAAAACCTAGCTTCGCCGTGGTTTAACACTGGGAGAAACAATTTCCATTCGGAAGAGGACAAAGATGTACCATCTGCTATAGGACGAATTCTGCGGTGTTCTAACTAACATTCGAGTTAACGATTAATTTTCATTTACTGTACCTTCTTCAAAAAATGGTACAAATGGCTCTGAGCACTATGCGACTTAACTTCTGAGGTCATCAGTCGCCTAGAACAGAACTAATTAAACCTAACTAACCTAAGGATATCACACACATACATGCCTGAGGCAGGATTCGAACCTGCGACCGTAGCGGTCGCTCGGTTCCAGACTATAGCGCCTAGAACCGCACGGCCACTCCGGCCGGCACCTTCTTCAGGCAAGTGCCCAACATACGATGGTGATTCTTTTGAATTTGTTTTCTTCAAATTACTACTATTTGAAATTTGAGTAATACATATAATATTATACTTCTTTATTTTTATATTTAATATTGTATTGTATTTTTATCTGCGGTGTTCTGTTCATATAGACTACAGCCTCCTTCACGTTAGCAAAAATATTTCAAGTAGGCGAATTAGTTACATACAAAAATCTGTCAACTTTCAAAATTAGTAGACGTTATTCCACCATCTCTCATTAACAAATGGTTTCCACCCTTTGTACGGTTGGTAGTACGGAATGTGTGCTCGATTTGTAAAAAATACAGGAAAAATAGAGGCAACTAAGTATCCCTCAGCAACGCATGTTTTTCTACATGATACTTTTTTGTACTGAAAGAACACTATTTTCCTAATCTATAACATACAAGGCATTAAGGTGACTCTGGGCTGTCACATCAGGCGATAAATGAAACGAACCTTTTCTTCAGGCTTTTGTCAACAGCGCTAACACGTTCCACAGAATTCATAAGACAATGCTGCCGTCACATTTGCCACAAAATGAATTGTGACGGTCGATTCATCCAAGTTAACAACATTAACTATCGTTTCTCTTCAACAAGTAAACTGTTTCTCTTTCCCCAAGAAGACCGTTTGGCAGTTCCATAATTATGTTGGTATGGGATGTGCATGTGCTGCCATGTTAATGTCTTGTTGTACTTGTGAGTTACACTTACCTACTCTGGATACAGCTCTTAATACTACTAATATTCGAACACTGCTGGTTTATACTCACGAAAAACCTATCTGTAAATTCCCATTTTTATTAAATTTTGACTTGTTCGTCTCTATAGTAGGACTATTTTGTACTATACTCAGGCTCCTTTGCACTTGTTACTATTGTATACCTTGTGCTCTTGTTATTATGCACTTGACCTATTTATACCTATACCTATACGTACATCACCTATACGTATACAGCTCTTCTTGTCTGTTTTTAATACCGTATAATGTTATTTTTCAACCTCAACGTGATTCATGTATTTATGTCTGTCAATGTGTCAATAGCAGCAGTCCTGCGTTTCAATTTTCGTAATATGTAAGCTGTTTTTGTTCCAGTTTCTTCAGTACTACACTGTATTGCTCTTGTCATTTACATTTTATTTTTGTGATTGTAAACACATTTCTGACTCATGCCCGAGTTACTGTGGTACAGGTACCAGATGTTTGTTTGTAACCGAAACCGGTAACACAATAAAGGTAACAATTACAGCTTTGTGTTATAGACAATAAAAGAATGGTTCTGAGCAGTATGCGACTTAACTTCTGAGGTCATCAGTCGCCTAGAACTTAGAACTAATTAAACCTAACTAACCTAAGGACGTCACACACATCCATGCCCGAGGCAGGATTCGAACCTGCGACCGTAGCGGTCGCTTGGCTCCAGACCAATAAAAGAAGCAAATACAGTTTTGTGTTATGAATTTAGTGAAACAAATGATGAGGGACTCTTGGTCGCGGTGCTGTTTTCGGCACGAAAACCGCCAAGTTATTGATCCGCCCATAATTATCGTCCACCATGCTAGTAACAAAAACGAGGATACACATGTGTTGCACTTCAAGCTGTGTTTACGCTGCGGTATCTGAATGCCGGCGAATATCCGCGCGCAGTTACGCCATGCGCGCGCTTCAGCGGTCACGGCGTAATCTGTTTGATAATGGTCCTTTGCAGAGAGGCGAGTGTTTTGTAAGCAAATACCGCCATTTACAAAAGCAGCCGTTTGCTTTTGGTCATATGTGACTGCGAGTCGATATGCGTTTGGTGGAGCGAGCTCCACGATCCGCTAGATAGTTCGGTCATGGCGGGCTGCATTGCATTTCTCCGTCGCTTAGCTGATGTTCGGACCATTCTCGGAGATACGATAAAAGTTTGTCCGATCAGCCGTTGCAAAACTTTTCCCTCTTTTGTTTTAATAGGTCGCTGATTCATCTGACGGTCACATTTGTCCCAATCTGTTATCAAAGAACGGTGTTGCCTCAGTTTTTCTGTCACTTTCATTGCTAGCATCAAAAACCTTTGAACGACTTACCCTGTGCATATTCGTAAAGTTCGGGGATATGAAATTGTGACCCAGAGGCTGGGTTCCTTCTAGACAAGTGTTATCTCAGTAATGCAAAAACTTTCATTCTAGGACACTACTTTTTTACATGTGAGACGGTACGGTAAATTGTATACTCGCTATAGTGGTAGTTCCCACTGCAGTGAAGCAAATTGATTTGTTAGATATTACACAGTGGATTCTGTGGCACTGTGTACTTGGGGGTAGATAATACTGATTACACTGTTTCTGTCCATCCATTGTAAGTACTATTTTCTAAGCCCTTATGTCTGAAAAGAGTGAAAACTACCAGTTACTCAAATTGAACTTTCCATTTATGAATATGCCAGTAACAATTTGAAAGTTAACTATTTCAGCTCTAGTAAGATGGGAGTTTCATTCCCTTCTCCACAATGTCAATTAACAACCAGCATACATACTTACATTAAATTTGACATATACGATCAAAGAAACGTAGGTGCATGTTAGTTTGAAGTGAGTAACTTTTTGAAATTTACTACTGTACTGTAAATTACTTTCTCGAATCAGCCCCCAGATGTAGCCTCACATTATGTTTTCCTTACACTGTCCTTTCCAAAATCCAGTACATCTTGGTGGGAATGTTCTCATGTTCTTTCCGAAATTATATACTCGTAGATGAATGTGAAGCATATGGGCTTTGAAGGACATCCTGCATCCCATTACGTCGAATTGTTCATCATAGCGGTTACCACTTGCTCATAGTTTTTGACCCTGTATTTCCTCAAAAAGCCTGGGTTACAGCTATAAAGCAATTCCAAGCAACTTTCGCTTTCTCTGTGTCCATCTTTGGAAATTCCTTGCACTGCACAATCTTCTTTCTTCGTGGCCCCACATAAACACCAGCTTTGATTTTTGTCAGACAGTTTGGGAATTATGCATAAAAGATATTTTAAGCCTCTCGAATACTTACTCAGGCCTCCAAAAAACTGCTTCATTAGGCCTAACTTTATGTATAACGGAGGCATTACCATCTTTCTTTAGTCTATCAGTGGTTCCCACTTGACGTTATTCTGTCCCACATAGCATTCATTTCTCTTGGGCCAGTTTCGAGACTTATAGTGAGCCTGAGTGTCTCGGATAACCTAAAGATAAGGAAAACAAGGGAATCTAGTCGAGCCACTTCGGAGACCCATCAGAAATCCTGCCATTCTAAAGTCTTCTGTTACGTCCCGTCCATACTCATCATACTTTATGGTTTCTAACAAGAGCTTGACGCTTGTGTAATCCTCTTTGAGATGAACGTAATGAGCCAGACAAAGATATGTGTGAAACTTCCAGGCAGATTAAGACTGCGTGCCCGACCGAGACTCGAACTCGGGACCTTTGCCTTTCGCGGGCAAGTGCTCTACCATCTGAGCTACCGAAGCACGACTCACGCCCGGTCCTCACATAGTTCGAGTCTCGGTCGGGCACACAGTTTTAATCTGCCTGGAAGTTTCATATCAGCGCAGACTTCGCTGCAGAGTGAAAATCTCATTCTGGAAAGATATGTGTATTTGTTCCTGATATGAAGTAAAACAATTTTGAGGCTTTTTGATAAGTGGCCTATGAATAGGTGCCACTCGTTTGGACTGAAATTTACTCGTATAGTGTCCAAAACATCTGTCACATTGGACAGAAATATAGACCATTTCTAGGTTGAAAAAAGCTTAATGATGCTTTCCCTCTACTGACATTTGCACACTTTCGTCTTGCAAGTTCTACTACATCAGTCTCTATTTCGGAAGCTCGACATTTGACTTGGTGACACCAAGGTCTCTGATCAAATCATAAAGATCTTCCTCCGAATAGTATGTATTTCTCTCCTCATCTGAAAAATCTGAATCTGACAACAATGGACATAGATTTCTTTCCCCCGTCCCCCGCTCCCTCAGACACTCCACTCCACCAGCAGAACAGCGAACAAAACATTCTAGGTTAATTCAGGATAAGCCATTACATCCTTAAGTAACATCTATATGTGTAAACTCATAATGATGGACAAAACATGCTTGAAACGCGTTGCAGTGCGTTAAATTTAACATAAAATAAATGTGACTGGTAACAGTAAAACAAGGAAAAAATTACTTATTTCACACATACATGGTTCCTAAACTTAGCCAGCTTGGCTGAATTAATAATAATACATAATTTTTCATTGTTAAATAGTGTTTCTTTGTTTGTGAGCTAGCGAGTTCGTGCCGACACGTGACATTACACTTCGACACTGCAGTTACATTCAGCCTAATTTGATTTTACAATCTAATCATATAGATTGCTTATCAAGGCTTGTCTGACGCAATTTGTGTTGGAACAGCATGGGTTTTATAAATGTTTTAATTACAGGAAAAGCGGAATACTACAAATTATACATTCTCCTGCGAAGCTTACATTCCTAATGAAAGTATGTACATGCTTGGACAGACGTTTTTCGACATGTCCAATGTATCACCGTGGTATCTTGAAACACACGTTTTTCATGCACATATCGTAAGATATAATACATTTTAATAATGTAAAATTTATTCAGGATGCAATGGATTCAAGTGCAGATATTTCCGTTGATGACTGAGGACGGTGTACTGAAAATGTTACCTCAGTATTTACGTCATTTTTCAGACTAATAATTATGGCTATTACAAGTCGTATGTGTTTAGGTTGATTAGTACCTCCAAGTATGAGTGACGATAGTAAACCATTGTACTTACTTTCCCCTGGGCAGCAGGTCAGGGGATGAAGTGCGGACCCCTGGACGCAAAACGATTGGTGTATACTCACAGGCACTAAGTCCACATAGCGGTGCAGTTATGACCATGCTACATTATTGTATGAAAGTCGTGTTACAACACTCATTGGCATCGACAAAGGCTAAAATTGGTGTCAAACTCTTATTCTGACAAATGTTAGGCAAATAATTAATAAAAATGAAAAATACCTTATAGAGCAAAGTACCCAGCCTTCAATGAAAAATCTGAAGTTCCTATATATATATGTCTTATTCAACAATGGTTCTAAACCACGCGTGACCGCAGTGCAACTAAATAAAAAATATTACATTCATTCCTCTTCATGCGTTTTTCTAATCTCATTTCATTCTAAATCATTAATCGAATCTTTCTCCTCTGTTATACGGTACTCAAACACAAATCGTTTCACTTAAATTCAAATGCACTTAACTTTACGCCTACATTGCCGCGAGTCCTCCGCTCGTTGTCTGTCTCACCACTCCTCTAATGATATAACTCACGCTCTCCTCTCTGCCAAGTAGCGATGCCAAATCGGGCACGTCTTCCAATGACCACCTACTCTGACCAGACTGCGTGCGAATAACAAGCAATTCCAATGTGTCGCTTAGCGTTTGAGACATCCGAAGTACACTCCTGGAAATTGAAATAAGAACACCGTGAATTCATTGTCCCAGGAAGGGGAAACTTTATTGACACATTCCTGGGGTCAGATACATCACATGATCACACTGACAGAACCACAGGCACATAGACACAGGTAACAGAGCATGCACAATGTCGGCACTAGTACAGTGTATATCCACCTTTCGCAGCAATGCAGGCTGCTATTCTCCCATGGAGACGATCGTAGAGATGCTGGATGTAGTCCTGTGGAACGGCTTGCCATGCCATTTCCACCTGGCGCCTCAGTTGGACCAGCGTTCGTGCTGGACGTGCAGACCGCGTGAGACGACGCTTCATCCAGTCCCAAACATGTTCAATGGGGGACAGATCCGGAGATCTTGCTGGCCAGGGTAGTTGACTTACACCTTCTAGAGCACGTTGGGTGGCACGGGATACATGCGGACGTGCATTGTCCTGTTGGAACAGCAAGTTCCCTTGCCGGTCTAGGAATGGTAGAACGATGGGTTCGATGACGGTTTGGATGTACCGTGCACTATTCAGTGTCCCCTCGACGATCACCAGTGGTGTACGGCCAGTGTAGGAGATCGCTCCCCACACCATGATGCCGGGTGTTGGCCCTGTGTGCCTCGGTCGTATGCAGTCCTGATTGTGGCGCTCACCTGCACGGCGCCAAACAAGCATACGACCATCATTGGCACCAAGGCAGAAGCGACTCCATTCGTCCCTCCATTCACGCCTGTCGCGACACCACTGGAGGCGGGCTGCACGATGTTGGGGCGTGAGCGGAAGACGGCCTAACGGTGTGCGGGACCGTAGCCCAGCTTCATGGAGACGGTTGCGAATGGTCCTCGCCGATACCCCAGGAGCAACAGTGTCCCTAATTTGCTGGGAAGTGGCGGTGCGGTCCCCTACAGCACTGCGTAGGATCCTACGGTCTTGGCGTGCATCCGTGCGTCGCTGCGGTCCGGTCCCAGGTCGACGGGCACGTGCACCTTCCGCCGACCACTGGCGACAACATCGATGTACTGTGGAGACCTCACGCCCCACGTGTTGAGCAATTCGGTGGTACGTCCGCCCGGCCTCCCGCACGCCCACTATACGCCCTCGCTCAAAGTCTGTCAACTGCACATACGGTTCACGTCCACGCTGTCGCGGCATGCTACCAGTGTTAAAGACTGCGATGGAGCTCCGTATGCCACGGCAAACTGGCTGACACTGACGGCGGCGGTGCACAAATGCTGCACAGCTAGCGCCATTCGACGGCCAACACCGCGGTTCCTGGTGTGTCCGCTGTGCCGTGCGTGTGATCATTGCTTGTACAGCCCTCTCGCAGTGTCCAGAGCAAGTATGGTGGGTCTGACACACCGGTGTCAATGTGTTCTTTTTTCCATTTCCAGGAGTGTATGTACAAATTCCAGAAATGCGAATAACAAACTCTCACTAGATCTGTTTGACTACCCCACGGCCTCTCCGGCCAGAATTTTGCAGGATGATTTTTGCATATGCCAAAGATTGTACTGAAAAATTCGTCCCTACAGTATTAACAAATGTAGTAGTAAGTTAGGAAGTAGTAGAATATATCATACAGAAACGTGAAAAGATTACAGAATATACAATATATACATGTGACTTGCATATGTGCACTGCAAAGAAGTAATCAAAAACATTTTTATTTTGTAAGTAGAGTTGCTCATTCACACATAAATTAATCTGCAAAAAGCTTTGTACATTTCGTGCTCAGGTGCACTTAAGTAAAGTTAGAAATGTCGCTTCCATTGGTGCTCAGGTGCACTCAGAATATGTTACATTTCATTTGAAAGAGGTGCACACAAGTTAAAGAAAATTGTCGATTACATTAGCGTGCACTAGTTATGAAGTCATTAAGTGAAAGCATTGTACCATGCTTGTTTGTGAGGCGGTTAACAGCAGACTCAGTGGATGCAGTACTTGTTCATAATAAATCCATTGACAACTCAGAGCCAGACCACTCACAAAAGGTACTGCCTGGCCATTTTCACCAAATGTCTATGAACTCATCTAAGAATCACTATAATTCATGTGGCATGTAGCGGTAAAGAAAACTTAAGTAAAGTCAAACTTTTTCACAGTGCGTAGTGTAACTCTTAAGTGAGTCCATGAATGTGCTGCTTTTACAATGTACACATATTCTGCTACAATACAGTGAAAGAAAATAAAGCTAAGACATTTATCTAAAACTTTGTATGGTAAACTCTCATATTACATGACAAAGAATAACAAACATTTCTTACGAATGTCGAAATTACATTGTATACAGGCGTCTCGGTAGTGACAGCTCAAAGAAAATAATCATAGTCAAAATCTCTTTTATGCTGCGAGAGAAAAGAAACATGAAAATGTAGTAATCATTACATGCACACTGCATTGTGAGAATATCTATAGGCAAAATTGTTATCAGGCTTCTTACTTTTTACATGAGTATGAGTGGACTACCCGTGTTGTTATGCGAGAGTACAATCGTAATTTCTGCAGAATGTAATTTATGAATACCCGAGTAAATGCACATAAAGATACAGGATGAAGGGAAGGAAAAGAAAGTAATGTTATACAATACTTTGCTGCTGTGCACAAAGAGAAATTATTACACTTGTCTGTTGCCTGTCAGTCCCAAAACATAAAGCACATGAAAATGTGATCACAAAATCTTAACCTACGCACGTGCCAGTTACTTATAATTCCCCAAATGCAAAATTTAAGTGGTATCAAGAATAGAACTTCATATCTACGAGCAAGCAAAATGAACATACAGAATGAAAATAATTAAGAAATTATGTCTTTCCGATGAAATCGGTTAACTATAGCTGAAAACGAATGAGAAATAGTATTGTCTTGTGAACGAGAAAAAATCCATTAGCTCAAGCAAAGTCACAAATTCATCAAAGTGCGTACGTGGCAATAAGCGTCTTCAATCCTTCACGTTGCTATTTACAGAGAAATAAAATGCATATTGTTGAAACAAAGTGTTTATCTTTCCGTAAATTCGTAGTCTTGTATTATCATTTGATAACATCTTATCGCAAACCATTAGTTGTACTACTCATCAGAGAAACACACCAAAACACAATCAACAAAGCATACACCTAGGGTAAAATCATCACGAATATTCCGTACTTCATATCATAAATGTCCTCATAATAATCACTTCTTACTATCTCATCATATCGTCATTATAAAAATCCATAAATCATCGCTTATGTACTTCATCTATAATAATTCCTTAAGTCTTCACTTCCCATACGACATCAATAGTAAGATCCTGACAGTCAGTGAAGAAACCCTGATTATAGCTCGGTGTTAGAGTATCTCAGTGCAAGACGCTGAAATTAAATATCTCCTCCGATTATTGACAGTACGTATTATAACTGTGCAAAAATATATACGCTACCTGTTTTATCAGTACTATCTGGAAACCATTATTTCATTCTTCTGTAAGAGAAAATGCATTATAACGTGCAAAATTCGATGTTATTGTTTCTCACGTTGCTTTTATCTTCCGTGATCCATTTGTCTTTAACGAAAAAAATCATTGCTGTCTTCTTTTACGTAACCTTTGCTTGTAAAATGATCTGAGTCAGTTATCTTAGAACATGACGTTGTATATGCTCTGTAACAATCATTACATCTATTACATAAAAGTCATGACACAGTGAAAATAAACATACGAAATGGTTTATATTTATAGTACTGTATCAGATAAAAAAATTGTATTGTTGTGTACACATATGTCAATGAAAGGAAACCTGTAGAAAAAGCTGAACTACTAACTATTTAAAAACAGCCGATGTCAAAAGCAAATGAGATACGTGTTGTCCCAAAGTGACTGTTATATATCGGTGTGTTTTTGTCATCATAAGAAAAAAGAATGTCTCACAACTCCTTTGGGACCGATGACCATGGCAGTCTGGTCCCTTTAATCCCCCAAACCAACCAACCAACCACAACTCCTTTAAAGATGTCACATCTTCCAGCGACACAGGTGTTCTGATGAAAGACTGCGCGCGAATAGTAAGCAATGAAAAACAATCACTTAGCGTTTGAGACATCCAAAGTATGTATAAATTCCAGAAATGGAAATAACAAACTTCCAATAGTCCAGTTCCCCCTCCCCCAAGAAAAACTATTTTTGTCATTTCTTATCCGGCTAGCTGGCTGCTCGTCCGTCTGTTAAGAACCACTTCTTCTCAGGAATGGGTAGAGGTATCAATTTGAAATTTATGCCACATACTAATACCAATGATCCATGAAAAAACGACATTTTATCAATGGAGTGAGTGATTGATGATTTTATAGTTTTTTGTTTATTTATAGAGGTAATCACATTCTTTTGACACAGTCATAACCGTTCTTCAGATTCTAAAACAATACAAAAGAAAATTTATATCAAAACCTAAAAATAAGTGCAATGTTTAACCAGACTTATTAGTAGTCTAACTGAATCTATGCGAAATACATATAGTTCATACCTAAAGGTGGCATACACTGAATGGCTGTTTTCAGCTGAGCAATGGTTTTAGGGTTGTTGCTATACACCTTGTATTTAATAACGCCCCACAAAAAGGGGTCGCACGTGTTCAGATCCGGAGAATATGGCGGCCAATCGAGGCCCATGCCAATGGCCTCTGGGTATCCCAGAGCCGGAAGGCGGTCCCCAAAGTGCTCCTCCAGGAGATCAAACATTCTCCTGCTTCGATGGGGTCGAGCACCGTCTTCTATGAACCACATCTTGTCGAAATCAGGGTCACTTTGGATAATGGGGATGAAATCGTCTACCAAAGCCTTCATGTACCTTTCGGTAGTAACCTTCATCAAGGAATATCGCACATCCGTCACTTGACATTGCGCACTACACAGTCACCTGTTTAGGGTGAAGAGACCTCTTGAACGTGAAATGCGGATTCTCAGTCCTCCAAATCCGCCAATTTTACTTATTGACGAACCTATCCAAATGAAAGTGGGCCTCGTTGCTAAACCAAACCATACATGCGCATACTAATTCCCATCATACCTCACGGCCAACCGTGCAGTTCGAACGTTCCAACACCACAAACCTTTCAGAAGTTATGACGATTTTATTTCAAATAATTCAATAACTGTCACCCTGTATGTCACATATTTTGATACTCAGGAACTAACTCATCAAAATCTATAGGGTACTTTCTGTTGACCTAGAATCATGAAATTTTGCAAGATGCAAGGATTAACAGCAAACAGTACACAGTTCTATCGCAGAAAAAATCTTTTTTATCATTTGTTATCCGACTGTCTGTCTGTCCCACCATCTGTTAAGACCCTTTTTTTTCAGAAACGGATATAAGTATCAGGTCGAAATTTATTTCACATACTAAGGTTTGTAGTTCCCTGGCGATGAGATAAATGTAAGCTTCTAAACCAATGCAGTCAAAAGATACGGGCATTATGTCACATATTTTGATACTCGCGAACTCATGAAAATCTGTAGGGTACTTATCGTTGACTTACAGTCATAAAATTTGGCATGAGGGAAGGTTTAACAGCACAAGTAAAGGCAAAAAATCTGGAAAGTGTGAATTTACCATTATATAAACACAAAAAAATTTGTTTTGGTATTTGCTATCCACCTTCAAACTTAAAACATCCTCGAAAGTTTTTAGAGCGCGAGTCCTTCGCCCAGCTGGCCATTTCTTTTTTTTTTTCCTTCTCTGATGTTGGTACCTCGGCAACATAGTCTGAAAGATGCAATAGATTCAAGAATTATTTGTATGACTTAAGGGAACATAATGAAGATGTCAGGGGAATATGGAGAATGAGATGCCAATTCGAGATTTTTATCCGTGAAAAAAAAAACGATTGTTTGATCTGTTATATAACAACCGGCATTGTCGCGATGAAAAATAATACGACTTATTCGCTGCTTTTCCTAATGTGATCGACGACTATGGCAAACAAATTGTTGCACAAAATTTAGCATTAACTGTGTGTCGATTCTCAGTTACAACAATGTTCGTGAATTGTTCATTGTAACCAGGTAATCAAGCGAGAATTTTCTTTATAAGTCCTTCGCGTCCGAAACACTTTTGTCGGTTTCTGTTCACCTTGGATCACCGAAAAAGTTGACTGCTTATTTTCTGGATCGTACAAATATAGTCAAGTTCCATCTCCAGTTACGAATTTGTGTACGAATTTCGGATTTCCCTCGGTCGAATGTTTTGACTATTTCTTTGTACCAGTTGACACTAGCCTGTTATTGAGCTTTGGTCAAAATCTATGGAATGTATTGGGAACAGATCTTCTTCATGAAATGTTTGTGCGGAGCGGAAACAAAAGTCGAAATTACACTACGAATTTTTTTCGCATTTTCATAGCCAAACGAAGAGCTGGACATGAACAAATGGAAATCGAATTAACAATCGTCAGGAGTAGTTTTTTAAAGAAAGATTTAAATGTCTGAAGGTAATCAGGGTAATTAAAAATCTTAATTAGCAATTTGAGGGAAAATTTTTGTTCGCGTTTTCATATCGGTATGTGGCCACCAGTGATACCCAAAACATGAAAAGACTTCTTCTGGAGATTCGTGCATCCCGAACGGTGAACGATGAGAGCTTTTATCGTTGATTCAGAAATAAATTGTTCCAGCTTGTTGCGAAATGCTGGAGCAGAACGAAAGTTTGTTTTTCCAGTCCACTTCGCAGTGCCTCGAAGATATTCAATTATGGAGAGAGTGGTGGGACAAGGAATCGAATTATTTCATCCTCGTACGAATAATACTAATTTTGGGAATATGTAGTCTTTTGAAAAGGATATTATCATTCTGAAAATTGAAATCCCATATCGAAAACAATGTTTGCATCTTTGAGTGAAAATTATCATAAATTCTTTTTTCATGTACGTTGCCAATTAATTATCTCTCAGAGTAATCAGAAAACTCAGAGGAAACCATGATATGCCCGCGCCCTACAGAACCTCCACCGTGCGTCACAAATGGAAGAAAGTAATCTGCATTGTGCGCTTGGCCTGTCGTTTGCAGTTCTGCTGCGGTGAACAGCGTAAAAAATGGGCCTTATAAGTTACATAACATATTCTTATTTGTTGGTAGTCCAGGTTTTGCGTTCCTTGAACCAATGAAGCTTTTTTTCGTGCATTTACCTGGTTTATATGAGATTTGGTAATATCAGCACTACCGTGAGTTTATACACTTTACCTTTCTCTCCGTTTTCATTGGTGGCAATCGCTGGACACAGATTATCCCGCTAGTAGATGATATTATTAGAGGGAACAATTGTCTCTAATGTCCTTTAGTGTCTGTCTATAGGTTTATCTTTCTTTTGCTGTGCTGTGTAACAGACGACATCTTCCAATGATCTCTGTACGGTCATGACAGCAGATGCAACAGTTCTAGATCATTGTAGCTGTTTCCACATCTTCGTCCTCATCAGCGAATATTTGATGCTGACTGCTGAGGTATTCTGAAATTTGTGTCCTGTCACCTTTGCTGAGCAAATATATCTTCCTACCTTTCTTAACATTCCGTGTAGGGTACTGAAACGTCCCCTTTGAAAAATTATACATGTCTGTGCTTAAACTGACACACAATATTTTTAGCGCAACGCAATCTGACTTTCAAAAATCCCTACAAAAGAATGGCCGTGACTAACATTAACCTATACCTTCCACAAATCACTTACCTCACCAAAAATCTTCGTTATTCGAACTACTGCAATACAGCGAGCGCCACTACTGCCACCTAAATAAAAGATTCAAACTACTGAAGGCACTAACTACTAATAGGAATAGTTAGCAAATGAAAGATTTTGATAGAGAACAAACAATGTATTTACTTCAATAGTGTTCAAAAATCATAATGTATATAGCAGTTCATGACATCCAGTCTTACAAATTTCAAAACTCCGCCATCTCTGTCCCCACATCCACCACTGCTGGCAGCTCACCTCCAACTGCCGAACGCTATGCGCTGTTAACATTCAGCTGCCCAACACTACAATGGCAGACAACAATGCAAACTAGCCACAGACTGCACACAGCACAGCCAGTGATTTTCATACAGAGCGCTACGTGGCGTTACCAATAAGAAAACCTAAACAGCCTACTTACAGTACGTCGTCATAGATGCTGTCACAGTCTTTTGATCACTGATACCTTCCTCTACGTTAACTGATTCGATAAGTTCAGGTCTGTTCGTTGCCGGGAGGTCTAAGACGTTACCCTCTCGAGTTGGTTCCCTAACTATCTGCTCAAGGTAATTTTCGGACAAGAACTGCTCAAGATAATTTTCAGACAAGGCATCTATAACAATGCCACACGAATACCTGTCTCTGGTACCAGTTTTGATGGCACAACACTCCCAATCTATACCTTGTAAGTTGAAGTCACCGCCTATTACAACGGCATGATCAGGAAAATTACTAATGATATTCTGCAAGTTCTATCTGAAGCGATCTACAACTACAGATCCGGACCCAGGTGTTCTTTAGAAGCATCCGGTCACCATATTTGACCGTTCTTTGATACTCAATTTCACCCAGATTAATTCACATTCGGAATCCGTGATAAACTCGCTATATTTTATCGAATGTTTTTACTGCAATAAACACGCAGCCACCTTTGGCGACTAACCTATCCATACGATAAACGCTCAAATGTGAACATAGGATTTCGTTGTCATTGACGTCTGGTTTCCACCAGCTTTCTGTTCCCAATACTATCTGCGCATTATAACCTTCAGTAAGCGTTACTAATTCTGGGTCCTTTCAAATGGTTCAAATGGCTCTAAGCACTATGGGGCTTAACATCTGAGGTCATCAGTCCCCTAGACTTAGAACTACATAAACCTAACTAACCTAAGGACATCACACACATCCAACCCTAGGCAGGATTCAAACCTGTGCCCGTAGCATGGGACCTTTTCTTGGATGCTCCTGTAGTTTACTAAAATTATTTTAATCTTTTCTATGTCTGATCTACGATGGCCAAGATTCTCTGAGGTCACTGTGGCTGATTTAACAGGCAAATCGTCTTTGATCCCAAGGGAGGGGTTCTCTAACCTAAAAGAGCCCCATGTGCACGCCACACGAACTCCGCCACCTTAGTAGCTGCTTCCTGCGTGTAGTGCACGTCTGACCTATTAAGGGGAACCCTACAATTCTGCATCCGATAGCGGAGGTCGAGAAATTCGCATCCGATACCGTCAAAGAGTAGTCTGAGCCTCTGGTTGAGACCTTCCACTTTGCTCCAAACCAGAGGACCGCGATCAACCCTGGGTATAATGCTACAAATAGACAGTTTAGCCTCCTACCCGCGTGCGTTGCTAGCTGCCTTCACCAAAGGAGCCAGCCGCCGAAAGGAGCTGAGGATGGCCTCAGAACCCAAGCGGCAGGCGTCATTCGTGCCGACATATGCCACTACATGCAGCCAGTTGCACCCAGTGCGCTCGATAGCAGCCGGCAGGGCCTCCTCCACATCACGGATGAGACCTCCCGGCCAACATACCGAATGCACACTGGAATTCTTTCTCGCCTTACCTGCTATGTCCTTGATGGGCTTCATCACCCGCCTAACATTGGAGCTTCCAATAACAGGCATACCCACCCTGTGTACTTGCGCGGACGGGGAGGAAAAATCGACTGCTGGCCCAACAGGAGAGGCATACCGTGCTGGCTCAGAGTTATCATCAACACTGGGTAACACCTCGTACCTGTTGCTAAGACGCAGGTAGGCAGCCGCAGGGCCTGCTCCCTCTTTCGCCTTACGCCCAGTGACACGCGAACCCACCACTGTCTGCCACCCTCTGTGGAGTAATGACGGACCGGTTAGATGTTGCCTATCAGAAGCCGCAGCGACGTCCGGGTCAACAGGGGATTCCAGTGGCACCAAAGGTGTCGCAGGTCTCGTCACTCGTGACCCGACGTCACCGCAACTTCGAGCATTAGCTAGAAGCTTGTAGACGGTACTCAACGCAGCTTCCAGGCATTTTCGGACAGCAGCCAACTCTCCTTGTGTCCGCTCACAACAAGCACAGTCCCTAGCAATATAAAATAGATATAAGGTCTCAAATGCCGCTACTGAGTTTGAAATGTATGCAAAATATACGAAAGGAGAATAAAGTAACACTAAAAGTTGCTGTGCAGATTTCTCACTGTACTCAGAGAACGTAAGCTGTTGAACAGAAATAAATTTCTCTACTGAAGTTGATGTATTTACGGATACCAGTTACTAGAAATCCTGTTTACCAAAAAGTTACAGCACGAGATAAATATTCAAACGAGAATGCACTGATCTAAACTGTATGCTGTCTACTAGCACAAAATTAAAACTTTGTAGCGTGACGAAGTTTCTGACGGCGGGAAAATTTACGCAAGGATATTCACAAGACCCACGCAAAAACAAAAACTACTATTAGTTTTCTAACCACTAGTTTTCACAGTAAAATACTGACGTATAGCTCACTTCTTTGCAGAAGCACGTGAAAAAAGAAACAAAGACTAAATTAATTTACCGTTTATCAGACAACTGCTGCTGCTTCGCGTCCTCTCGGCTCGGCGGCTGCCGCTACACTGGTGTTCATATTGTTTTGTTCTACTTCCTTACGTAATCAGGGCGAACCATACCGCATGTTTACCTTCACTATAACGCAATGAAAACGACAGTCACAGCAAAACGAATATTTCTTTACTTTGATAAACGTTTTGTATCCTGTTTCGGGAGACTTCCTCAGAGGTGGTAAAGACGTAGATAGTTAGTTTTCAGAATTGTAAAATTTTGTAACATCACTGTTGTCACAATTCCCAGCAAAAGCCTCATTTAAAATGTTAGATCCAATGATGAACGTTGTACACTTGTGTCGTTATGTGTTGTGAAAAACGTAAGACGGCAGTAAGAAAGATTTTTCGTATTTTATATAAATGTGTGGTGTCTACTGTGTACTGATCAGGTATCATAACAGTGTTTCAGTTCCATTTTATTACGATTATGGATTTACGGTGCTAGTCGAGTGATTTAATGTGGATTCTTTTTCGATACAGACGTTGTCTGATCAGAAGCAACCGGACACCTATTAGTGGACGTTAATATGGGGTGTGTTCACCCATCGCTTTCAAGCCGGCTTGAACTGTGCTGGGGACACTTTCAATGATGTGTAAGCGCAGGTTCCCAAGGCTGTCGTCAGTGTCATTAAACTTCTTCTGGGCTGTTGACCGCATTTTCAATGTATAAAATTATCAGACGTTTCGGCCACCTGCAATTGTGGCCGAAACGTTGGACTATTTTATATACTGATTTCGTGAGGCGTCTGAATGTCTGTAGAGGAATGCCATCTTATTCTCCTTCTAGAGCCCATACCCGAGAAGGTAACGATTCTGGACGCTTGGGTTTGGAGCTAAGTCGACGTTCTAACTCGTTCCAAAGGTGTTCCATTGGGATCAGGCTGGGACTCTGGGCAGACCAGTCGATTTCAGGAATGTTGTTGTCCACATACCATTGCATCACAGATACTGCTTTATGACAGAGTGCATTGTCATGCTGAAACAATTTTTAACTGTTCTTCTACTTTACGCCGTACAAAGTGCTGTAAAATGTGCACATATCCTTCGGATTTTAGCGTACTCTTAAGCGCAATAAGGAGACCGTCCTTTAACCACGAAAAAGTCTCTATACCGAAACACCAGCTCCTCCCTAATTCACTGTTTGCACTACACATGATGACAAGTAAGGTTCTCCAGGCATTCGCCAAACCCAAACCCACTATCGGATTGGCATAGGATGTAGCATGATTGTTGTTGTTGTGTTCTTCAGTCCTGAGACTGGTTTGATGCAGCTCTCCATGCTACTCTGTCCTGTGCAAGCTTCTTCATCTCCCAGTACCTACTGCAACCTACATCCTTCTGAATGTGCTTAGTGTATTCATCTCTTGGTCTCCCTCTACGATTTTTACACTCCACGCTGCCCTCCAATACTAAATTGGTGATCCCTTGATGCCTCAGAGCATGTCCTACCAATCGATCCCTTCTTCTAGTCAAGTTGTGCCACAAACTCCTCTTCTCCCCAATCCTATTCAATACCTTCTCATTAGTTATGTGATCTACCCATCTAATCTTCAGCATTATTCCGTAGCACCACATTTCGAAAGCTTCTATTCTCTTCTTGTCTAAACTATTTATCGTCCATGTTTCACTTCCATACATGACTACACTCCATACAAATACTTTCAGAAACGACTTCCTGACACTTAAATCTATACTCGATGTTAACAAATTTCTCTTCTTCAGAAACGCTTTCCTTGCCGTTGCCAGTCTACATTTTATATCTCCTCTACTTCGACCATCATCAGTTATTTTGCTCCCCAAATAGCAAAACTCCTGAACTACTTTAAGTGTCTCATTTCCTAATCTAATACCCTCAGCATCACCCGACTTAATTCGACTACATTCCATTATCCTCGTTTTGCTTTTGTTGATGTTCATCTTATATCCTCCTTTCAAGACACTATCCATTCCGTTCAACTGCTGTTCCAAGTCCTTTGCTGTCTCTGACAGAATTACAATGTCATCGGCGAATCTCAAAGTTTTTATTTCTTCTCCATGGATTTTAATACCTACTCCGAATTTTTCTTTTGTTTCCTTCATTGCTTGCTCAATATACAGATTGAATAGCATCGGGGAGAGCCTACAGCCCTGTCTCACTCCCTTCCCAACCACTGCTTCCCTTTCATGCCCCTCAACTCTTATAACTGCCATTTGGTTTCTATACAAATTGTAAATAACCTTTCGCTCCCTGTATTTTACCCCTGCCACCTTCAGAATTTGAAGGAGAGTATTCCAGTCAGCTATAGTGTATTAAGCTTATGTAGCTTTGTATCCTTGAGTCCCTCTGCAGTCTCTCTCTCTCTCTCTGGTCCACTAGCACTGGATTACAATATCCACTAGCGGTCGGAGTAGCAGTAGCGTCGTGACAGGTTAGAGTTGTCTCACTGCACTGTCTTCCGGAAGTTCGACGTGATCTGAGAGTAGCGTGAGGATAATCTGAACATGAAGTCTGCCTGGTTTTGTTTTAGCTGTGGTTGTTCCTTCGCGTTTCTATTTCACAGCCACACAACCAACAGTACACTTGCGCGGGTGTTGAAATGCCCGTGATGGATTTGTTAATCAGGTGACACCCATAAGCAACTCCATGTTTGATATTACCGAGTTCTTCCGAACGACTCGTTTCTTACCGCGTCCCTACTGACAATACAATTCTTCCAGCCTCCTTTTATTCAGACGGGTCTGACTCGTGACATCTGGTGGTTAATTTCGCATTACATAGTGATGTTTGGATACTGAAAATGGTGCAGTACGTAAACATCCCGATCTGCTTCTGTCAGGTTCTGGTGCAAATTTCCTTGAGCGAGACGACTGTTAACTTACACACATCAAAAAAAGTTTTGCATCACTTCGGTTCCGAGAGTTCCCAAACCTGTCCAGAAAATTGGAATAGAGATCAACATAAACATCATTTCTGCCCTTTTTATTGCTCATGAAAACCACACATTGCATGTTGTACCACCATACAGCTAGACCTTCAGAGGTGGTGGTTCGGATTGCTGTACTCACTGGTACCTCTAATACCCAGTAACACGTCCTCTTGCGTTGACGCATGCCTGTATTCGTCGTGGCTTACTATCCACAAGTTCATCAAGGCACTGTTGGTCCAGATTGTCCCACTCGTCAACGTCTAATAGGCGTAGATCCCTCAGAGTGGTTGGCAGGTCACGTCGTCCATCAACAGCCCCGTTCAATCTATCCCAGGCATGTTCGATAGGATTCATGTCTGGAGAGCATGCTGGTGACTCTAGTCGAGCGATGTCGTTATCCTGAAGGAAGTCATTCACAAGATGTGCACGATGGAGGTGCGAATTGTCGTCGATGAAGACGAATGCCTCGCCAATATGCTGCCAATATGCTGCCAATATGGTTGCACTATTGGTTGGAAGATGGCATTCACGCATCGTACAGCCGTTACGGCGCCTTCCACATAATGCCACCCCAGAACAGCAGCGAACGTCCACCTTACTGCACTCGCTGGACATTGTGTGTAAGGCGTTCAGCCTGACCGGGTTGCCTCCAAACACGTGTCCGACGATTGTCTGGTTGAAGGCAAATGCGACACTTATCGCTGAGGACGGCCGTTGTGGCCGAGAGGTTCTAGGCGCTTCATCCGGAACCGCGCTTCTGCTACGGTCGGAGGTTTGAATCCTGCCTCGGGGATGGATGTGTGTGATGTCCTTAGGTTAGTTAAGTTTAAGTAGTTCTAAGTCGAGGGAACTGATGACATCAGATGTTAATTCCCATTTGAACCATTTGAACCAATCCTGAGCGGTCCATTCGGCATGTTGTTAGGCCCATCTGTACCGCGCTGCATGGTGTCGTGCTTGCAAAGATGGACCTCGCCATTGACGTTGGGAGTGAAGTTGCGCATCATGGAGCCTGCTGCGCACAGTTTGGGTCGTTACACGGCGTCCTGTGGCTGCACGAAAAGCATTATTCGACATGGTGGAGTTGCTGTCAAGGTTCCTCCGAGCCATAATCCGTAGGTAGCGTTTATCCACTGCAGTAGTAGCACTTGGGCGGCCTGTGCGAGGCTTGTCATCGACAGTTCCTGTCTCTCTGTATCTCCTCCATGTCCGAACAACATCGCTTTGGTTCACTCCGAGACGCGCTAACACTTCCCTTGGTGAGAGTCCTTCATGGCACAAAGTAACAATGCGGACGCGATCGAACCGCGGTATTGACCGTCTAGGCATGGCTGAACTACAGACAACACGAGCCGTGTACCTCCTTCCTAGTGGAATGACTGGAATTGATCGGCTGTCGGATCCCCTCCGTCTAACAGGTGCTTCTCATGCATGGTTGTTTCCATCTTTGGGCAGGTTTAGTGACATCTAAAGGGACTGTGTCTGTGATACAATATCCAAAGTCAACGTCTGTCTTCAGAAGTTCTGGGAACAGGGGTGATGCAAAACTTTTTTTGATCTGTGTGTATATGACGTTCGAGTCAGGCTGTCCTGTGGTGAGTACCAATTAGCAGTTTTCTGCACATTAGTGTTATGATTGTAATTTGTATAAAAATAATTGTGCTCTCATTTTCAGTTGCGGTTTTCTTTCTGTTACATATGTCGCCTTGAAAATGGTATTTCCCACAGAGAATAGTCATCAGTAAAGCACTATTGACTGAAAGAAGCCTATAGTGCTAAAATGAATATTTTCTAGTAGGCTTTATACGCAGTTCGGTTGTTTCGGATAGCCGATTCCGTGTACGTTTACGTTTGAAAACTCACTGGCTACGTCGTTGTAGCCTCTGAAGTTATCTCCCACAGCAGGAGAGAGACGAATCGTCGTGCACAGAAACATGGTTTAGACCGCTACTCGTAAAAACCATACCATCAATGACGAAACGTGTTGAGTCTACGATACTGCAGTGCCTGTATAGTTCACAATACTATGTAATGTTCCTTTGGACGTGCATGCCTGTTCCAAAGGACAGGCATTGCGGCGACTACAACCATTATGAAATACATTTGCAGTTGCGAATATGGCAACCATCGGCTGTATAATGGAATGACGACAGTGAAAATTTGTACCGGACCGGGACTCGAACCCAGATTTCCCCGCTTATTACGAGCGGTCGCCTTACCATTAGGCTATCCGATCACCACTGACGGCCAGACCCAGACTTACATATATCGCCAACCATGTGTCTTTAGCCTACACTCGTACATTTATTAGATATGTTCTACACTCATGCTTATAAATTTAGCCTTCACTCGTACATTTATTATGTATGTTCTTCACTCATGCTCATACATTAAGGGTAATTGCAGAATGTGGTGCCACACGACGTGGCACTACACAAAACTGGCGCCAATACCGTAGGCACATAGGCAACACACACGAGTCAGATTTGTAAGTCCACGGCATTGGTGATAAGTTGAGAAAACCGTCCCGAAACACATATGTTACAAAACGCCACTGTTTCCTGAGCGTGTATCCCGACATCAATATGGGATATGATCACCATGCACACGTACACAGGCCGCACAACGGTTGGTATACTCTGGATCAGGTGGTCGAGCAGCTGCTGGGGTATAGCCTCCCATTCTTGCACCAGTGCCTGTCGCAGCTCCTGAAGTGTCGTACGGGTTTGAAGACGTGCAGCGATACGTCGACCGAGAGCATCCCAGACGTGGTCGATGGGGTTTAGGTCTGGAGAACAGGCAGGCCACTCCATTCGCCTGATATCTTCTGTTTCAAGTTAATCCTCGACGATGGCAGCTCGGTGGGGCTGGAAGGTGGGACCCCACTGCACCCCTGAAAAGGCGGACATACTGGTGCAAAATGACGTCCCGATACACCTGACTTGTTACAGTTCCTCTGTCAAAGACATGCAGGGGGGGGGGGGGGGGGTAGATGCAGTAGATGCACCAATCATAATCCCACCCCACACCATCAAACCACGACTTGCACACAGGTCCCTTTCAAGGACATTAAGGGGTTGGTATCTGGTTCCTGGTTCACGCCAGATGAAAATCCGGCGAGAATCACTGTTCAGACGATACCTGAACTTCTCCGTGAACGTGACCTGGGACCACTGTTCCAATGGCTATGTACTGCGTTCTTGACATCAGACTTTACGGGCTCTCCTGTGACCAGGTGTCAGTGGAATGCATCTTGCAGGTATCCGGGTGAATAAACCATGTCTGTTCAGTCGTCTGTAGACAGTGTGTCCGGAGACAACTGCTCCAGTGGCTGCGGTAAGGTCCCTAGCAAGGCTTCCTGCAGTATTCCGTTGCCGTCTGCGGGCACTGGTGGTGAGATATAGGTCTTCTTGTGGTGTTGTACACTGTGGACGTCCCGTACTGTAGCGCCTGGACACGTTTCCTGTCTGCTGGAGTCGTTGCCATAATCTTGAGATCACACTTTGTTGCACACAGAGGACCCCAACTACGACATGCTGTGTTTGACCAGCCTTCAGTCGCCCTTGTATTCTACCCCTCATGACGTCATCAACATGTGTTCTTTGAGTCATTTTCAACACACAGTCACCATTAGCAAGTCTGAAAACGTCTGCACACTTACTCGGCTGCACCGTACTCTGACATGCACCAACACACCTCTGCGTATGTGGACTGCTGCCAGCGCCACCGTGCGACGACCGCAGGTCAAATGCACCGCATGGTCGTACCCCGAGGTGATTTAAACCAGAAAACCGCCCACCAGAGCGTTGTTTCACCATGTATCAGCATTATCCTTAATTTATGAGCATGAGTGTAGCACAGGGGAGACATTTTAATTGAAAGTCACTTGCCCGGTTTCAGCTGATAAAAAAGTTACTGCAGCACTGTACATGCGTGTTCGAAGGAACATTGCGTTGTACTTCTAAACAACACAGGCTCAGCAATATCGTATCTATCCGCCAACACCGAGCATGCGGCTTTTGATTAAAATATCCCCCTGTACGGGAATATACGTAGTAAATGTACGAGTGCAGGTTATAGGCACATGGCAGACGACATATGAAAGTTTGGCACTGGCGTTGTGTCGTGCTCGGATAGTATATTGGTTATTTTTATTGTATTTTATGATTTTATAGATAAGATTAGCATCTATTCTTGGTTTTCAAATGGTGTACTGCAATGTCCATTGAAACTAAACTCGCCTTGTGTGTGTTTTGTCGTGTGCTAATATGTTGGTAAAGAGCTGTGGCAGATTTCTTGTTCCGGGCTCTTGAGTCCGTTGAAAACCGCAGGGTTTATTTACAGGTTCGTTCGCCAATCTCCACAGCTTCACCCCAACTGCACGTCGATATAATGTAGCTGGCCGGCCGGAGTTGCCGAGCGGTTCTAGGCGCTACAGTCTGGAACCGCGCGACCGCTACGGTCGCAGGTTCGAATCCTGCCTCGGGCATGGATGTGTGTGACGTCCTTAGGTTAGTTAGGTTTAAGTAGTTCTAAGTTCTAGGGGACTGATGACCTCAGATGTTAAGTCCCATAGTGCTGAGAGCCATTTGAACCATTTGTAATGTAGAGATTAGAATGAATAGAAAGAGTAATATTTACGTTCGAGTCTCACCTAATTATTTATCAGAGATGAGCACTCGTTTATTTCTTCGTTGAATACAACTTTTGCTATCGAGTTGTAACACGTAATATTCACAGTTATAAGTTCCCTTCGTCTTTATCACAGCAAGAACAGAATCGGAGAATTAACATTATGTTCAACAACAGAGTTAATAAAAATCAGAGATAATGCAATGGTGATCTTTGCTTTTCTTATGCAAGGAGTAACGTCTTTGGTTCCCAGACAGCACAGTATCTGACACAGTGATTTCCGCGATAAAATGTGTTATTACAATAGCCTGACGGTACGACGACGGTTGGCGTTAAGAGGGACCCGGCATAAATTTTCGTTGCCGTCATTCCACTATAGAGCCGATGGTTGTCGATATTCGCAACTGCGACTACATTTCACGCATGATGAGCCTTTCTGATGACGTGTGGAGGGACAGTACGAAAAGCATCTCTGTATGGACGTAAGCTGGGACACGTGTGCTACAGCTGACGTGTAGGCAGCGACCAGGAAGCTGACACTTGCGGACGCTGGAAGGGACGACGAGTGCCGCACGTGCCGTGCTGGTGGTCAGATCAATACGCGGACCGGCGTCTTGCCCCTTCCGCAGTTAAAGGGCGCAGCCAGCCGAAGGAAGCCAAGGCGCTGGCCCGGTGGCATCAAGGCGCACTCATGTTTTGACGCAATAGCTAGAGGGAGGGCAAGCCTGATGGTACCACCAATGTCAGAGGCTGAGAGCCACTACTCAAGCGCCAGTATAGGAGTCCATAAGCCGAGGAAAAACACGAAAAACTGAGATACCTAAAAAAAGCTATGTGTAATGACGGTCAGGCAAAGGAAAGAACCCATAACAAGGCAAAAGTACTCTGCTGGGCAATGAAATTGCAGCACATGAAGTTACATGCAATATACGTCAAACTGGCATGAAATGAACTACATGGTTGGATAGGTGAATGATCAGCATTTCAGTGCAACCGCGCAATGTAATGTAATCTACATTCTTTATATAAGGAAAGATTACACAGCGCGGCTATCATTCAGAAATTGCATTTGGGTTTTAATTGGTTGTGAGAAGATCGTGTTATGCCTCGTCTAAGAGGGAGAATCGTCTGCTAACACGTTTCGGTATTCGATGGCAGTAGGATCGTGTCCTGCCGACAGTGTGGACTATCGTTCTGCGATATTGCTCATCCTATTTGCTGTGTCGTCCGAACAACGCATAGCCAGGGAAAACGTACCATAGGCGCAAAGATGCGATCTGGCTCCAATGCCATAGAGGCTCGCCACTTACGCGAGTTCCACCAGCACCATGGGTGGAGCTGAGGATGATGATATCGACTTCGGCTCGGCCAATTGCCGGCCGAGTGCAATCTGCCAATGACCGAACGACAACGGAGAGAAGCCTACTCCGAAGACAGAAGAGCAGCTCTCAGCCACTTGGCTATAGATCATCGTCCAGCGCTGACTTAGACGGGGAACATCGTTTAATGAACTCTTAGAAAGCAGACAGTTGTAAATTGCATTTTTTATGTAATGTGAAGTCTACCTAAGATTTTTTGCACTTAGCCTTTGAAGGCCTTTTTTTGTGTTATATTACAAGCACTGTTGCAGACTTCCTTGCTCAACTAGTAAAAAAGATACGTAAACGTTTTTAACTCACTTGTGCCACTTTGTTACTAAATGTTGCAATGTTGTAGATCCGTCGTTCTACTATACTGTTACCTGACCCTGGAGCATAGCTGCGTAACAGTGGCAGGCAGAAATTGTCTTGGCGGTGTACTGCACCAGAAGCCGTTTCACAAAGTCACGAACTCGGCCTACGGTAACAACAATGGCAACTCGACCTCCACAGCAGTAGCGAAGACGCCTTTACAAAACTGGTGACGAGGGTCTATAAAAGTGTTGGATGGGATCGTACGAGTGTCATGCAGGTATGGAATCGCTAGGTTCAGGAGGAAAATACTCAACACAGTGATGGATCTCAACAGCTCCACGCATCTAGCGCCCGAAAGGACAGACACGTTATTCGTCCAGCTGTGCAGGATCGAACAGCCAAGACACGTACCTATAGTCAGGAAACAGGTTTGCTTGAAGCAAGACGTGTCTGTTCACATACAATCAGGAGAAGTCTGGGTGAGTGGATTGATGAGAGATTAAAGTGGAAGAAACACAGTGATGCTCTGCTGGAACATTTGAGTTCAGCTACTTACGCTATTAGAATTATTGCAAATTTTGGCGGTAAACATATAAGTAAATTAGCTTAATATGCCTATTTTCATTCACTACTTTTCTAGCCGGCCGGTGTGGCCGAGCGGTTATAGGCGCTACAGTCTGGAACCGCGCTGCCGCTACGGTCGCAGGTTCGAATCCTGCCTCGGGCATGGGTGTGTGTGATGTCCTTAGGTTAGTTAGGTTTAAGTAGTTCTAAGTTCTAGGGGACTGATGACCTCAGAAGTTGAGTCCCATAGTGCTCAGAGCCATTTGAACCATTTTGAACTACTTTTCTAGTCATCATATTTTGGGGTAGTTCATCATTAAGGAGAAAAGTATTCACTATACAAAAGCATGTAATCAGAATAATAACAAGGGCCCAGCCAAGATCATCTTGCAGATGTTTGTTTAAGGAACTAGGTATGCTGACAGTAACTATATATATATGAATAGTTATGAAATTTGTTATTAATAACCCATTCCAGTTCAAAAGCAATAGCGATGTGCATAGCTACAACACTCGAACAAAAGCTGAACTTCACTAGTTTGGCAGAGAAAGTGATGAACTACGCTGCCACTTACCAAATTGCATCAGAAGTCTGACAGATAGCTAACCAAAATTCAAAACCAAGCTAAAAGAATTTCTTAGTAACACTTTCTTCTACTTAATAGATGAAGTTTTAGATATAAACTATAAATCTTTTTTTAAAAAACCTTAATTTATGGCATGCAAAGAAACCTTTTGTTGAACTGACGCGCTCCACATGAGTATCGTATTCATTAATCTGTTATAATCACGGACGTTCAGCGCAGCGAAAATTGTTGCAGCTTACCTTGACGTGACAGTCGGAAGAAGTGGGCCGACAATGTTGCACTGGAAATGACTGTGGCACCACATGGCATTTCCAGTCGAGTCCCAGTTCTGCTTACCGCATCACGATGTATGTACCCATGCGTGGACACTCCAACGACAAATAATTTTGGCAGATGATTTGTCAGCACTTGGCGTCGTGTTACACTATCTGGTCAAAAGTGTCCGGACATCCTATGTCAATGGTTCACAACCTATTTAGACCATTACCCCTGAGCGGAATTAGACATCAGCTACTATCTCCTCCCTCCCTCCACCCCCCCCCCCCTGCAGTCTATTGCCTCCCCCCCCCCCCCCCATTATCACCAATTTTAGAACCAATCTAAATGGTAGCATGAAAGACTTTTCTTGGAAAACTTTTACTTTTAAAATGCTGAAAGGTGAATGATATTTAGTTTGTGTTTGTGTGTGTTTAAGAATGAATGACGAAGGAATTCGTGGTGCATCGCAAGTTCTACCCGAAACTCCTTCTCAGATAAAAAAGCTAACTGTCCACAGTGACGGTAGACACTTGCAAAACACACTTCCCTGCGTTACATCGTTGCGGCAGTTGTTTGACCTGCACACTGCAACCCCATTTAAAATCAACCAAGTTAAAATGTGTGCACTATACTTGCTGTTCGTATATCACCTGATCGCTGTTCTCCTTACTTCTGAACTGGCAGAAACTGGAAGACTTAATGCTGTTAATGCTTTGTGCGAGATTACAGCCACTAACACTAATAATAATAAAACTGTCTACAGCACTATAGTAGTCCTTATGTAGTTACTGCAGTATCGTGCTGTCAAGTAATTCATTTACCGGTTTCGAAGCAAGTAATGAAGCAATGTCTGGACTACTGCAGGTTCTATCTAAAACTTGGAGAAGACATTTTTTTTAAATATTTAGCATTTATTGTGCAGGGCAAAACACAACACATGTGTGTCGTGGGTGGACTACGAAAGGAACCTGTAATCTCCATTGCATTAATGCTACTAATTGAGAAAAAGTAATTACTGATAACTTATATAATCAGTATTAGAGTCTTACAAACTTCTGATAATAGTAATGATCTTTTGAAATAAATTTAGTTTCGTGACTGAAACAGAATCGAATGGATTAGTTTTTATCCCTCGGAAGGTTCCATTCTACCGCTCAGAGGGTAATTACAACCAGGTTGAGAGCCATGCCCTATGTAGTGTTGAATCGACCACTAGATGTTATGAGGTGCGGGCCTGCCAGTATAAAAGGAGGCGGGGAGTATTGCATTGCCCGCAGAGAGCAAATAACAGTCGTTTAGGCGAGCTCAAAAAAATGGTTCAAATGGCTCTGAGCACTATGGGACTTAACATCAGTCCGCTAGACTTAGAACTACGTAAACCTAACTAACATAAGAACATCACACACATCCATACCCGAGGCAGGATTCGAACCTGCGATCGTAGCACCAGTGCGGTTCCGGACTGAAGCGCGTAGAACCGCTCGGCCACAACGGCCAGCTAGGAGAGCTCAGTCACTAGCAACGTGGACGAGTCACTGGGTGTCACCTGAGTAACAAACCCATCAGGATCATTTCAAAACAGCCCAAGTAGATTGCTGCTGATGTGATTGTGAAGCGGAAACGCTAAGGGGTAACCACTGATAAACCAAGACTAGGGAGTCCTGATGCGTGTCGAAAGTGTCTTGATCGAACGTATGCGGCACGTCACGTCCCTGCAGAAGAGAGGTTTAAACCGGCCATTGCGAGGCGCTGCTGTGGAGAGATCGCCTTAGGCCGCCAGGTGCCGCTGCACCCACCACCAGAGGACGCCGAATTCGCATCACTCCACTGCCTGCCAAGTGTGATTGAAAAGCGCTCTTTAAGCCGCCGCACGCGGAGACCCGCCTCAGATTATCTCCATGCTACTCTCAGATTACGCCGAGCTTACGGAAGGCAGTGCAATGGGACCTTACTAACCTACCAATAAGCGTTGTGACGCCGACTGCTAGTGGACATTGTAATCCAGTGCTAGTGGAACACAGAGAGATTGCAGAGAGCCGCAAGGATACAAAGTTTTGTAAGCTTAATATCGTATGCATTGTGCATAAATATATTAATATTTTAATCTTTTCGTGCTGTTAAATGTGTTCTAGAGTGTACATCCAGCTCATTATACCGACAGACACAACACCTCGGGTACTGACGATCAGATACTGTTGAGCACTGCAAAAGATGGTTGTATAAAATCGCATGACATCAGCGGAAAGAAACCCTTACGAGTTGCAAATTGCTACCAGCAGTACAGCTAACATAATGGCTGTGCGTTGGGAGTTTAAAAATGGGAAGCAATGGTCGAGCATCTGCTCGTATTGCACACATTTCTGTAGCGAATGCTAAGCGACGCACGAGATGGTGTAAAGAACAGGGGTTGACTGGAAACGAGTGATTCGGAAAGATGAATGGCGCTATAATCTTTGGCAATCCGATGGAAGGTTTAGATTGGCGTATGCCTGGAGAAGTACAAAGGAAGAGGTGTTACGGTATGGGGATGTGTTTCGTCGTTAGGTTGTGGTTTTCTTATTCGTGCTTAAAAAAAAGGCTAAATGGGAAATGATGTGGACACATCATACAGTATTATGCACTGCGTATAGCAGAGGAACAGTTTGGACACGATTATTGTTCGTAATACCATGACAATGCACCCTGTCATAAAGCAGCATCTGTTGGCTTGTAGATAGTAAAATTCGTGTAGCAGGCTGGCATTTCCCGATCTGAATCCAATGGCACGCCTTTGAGAGTAGAACGTCAATATGGCTCCAGATCTCAGCGTCCAACATCACTACCTTCTCTGGTTTCGGCTCTTGGGGAAGAATGAGCTGCCATTCAGGCACTTTGGAAGCGTCCCCGGGAGACTTCAAGCCGTAATAAAGGCGAAAGGTGGACACACTCCATATTAATGTCCATTAACAGGTGCCCAGATACTTTTGTTCAGATTGTGTATGAAGCTCCACGGGGTACACAACACGGTCACGTGTGTTTCGCATGGACGGTTACTGGGACGGTAGGCGTTACATTTCAAGGAAGGTAGCTATGCGCTGTCTTCTAGATCTCCTTTACGTTATCGTTCAAAAAGATGACGCAAGATGACATGTCGCCCGTGTTGTGGCTGTTCGCCTGTTGCCCTGGCTAGTACAAACTCTAAACACCGGCTCAAAGCATATGGTTAAGGGATTACGAGAGACTAGCACGCCACCTCTCGCAGACGACTATCATTGATTAACTCAAAAGGAACCCCTTTAATGCGAGGTCGCAATTCAGTCTTTAGTAAGGTTAATTTGAAAGTCCTGTATTACTAATCATGACAGGAAAAATATTAGCTGCTAGTGACTCACCATGTGCATCAGGAGGGCGACAGAAAATAAGTGTCCGGAAGGTGCAGAGATCAACCTTCTATGGGATGTATGTATTACATGTTACAAAATGGACATCGTCGACATTCAAGAAAAGTTCAAAACAAAGCATTAACTTGCACCAGAGCAACGAATTAAAAATAGCTCGCGACAATGATCACAAAGGTTGGCGCTATCAAGATCACAGGCGAACTCCTTGGGAGTTAAAAATAGTGCAGGACGTTCAACTAGGAATCCATTCTTAAGAAATGCGTGTAGAATCATATTGGTGTAATGGCGTGATGAGAACTGATGGAATGTGAGGGCATGCAACTGAATGCGAAACGGTCGTTCTGGATCTTATCGTGAAACTGGCTATCCTTCAAGGCGTAGCTGCAGATAGTGTTATAATAGTGTAATGATATGTTTTATAGGCGTGGAAGAAACATGGACTGCGGGAAAACCGGAACAGAAGAGCATCGAAGCATTTGAGATGTGGTGCTACAGACGAATATGGTAAGGAATAAAGAGGTTCTGCACAGACTCGGACAGGAAAGGAATACGTGGCAAACAGAGACAATAACAAGATACAGGATGATAGGACTTCCATGGTAACTGCGGGAGCTGTAGGGCGTAAAAACTGTAGAGGAAGACAGAGATTGGATTACATCAAGCGTAAATGTGACGACGTTTGGTGAAAGTGATACTCTGAAACGAAAGGTTGGCACAACTGAAAAGAAATGGTAGAGAAAGGAACATTCTTTTCTGTAATCGCTTTGAGAAATTGTCTGCAGTAAAAGTGAAATACTGTAACACGTGTTTTTTTACACTTATTACATATGTCAGATCTGGAGGAACACTGCAGAGCTTTCTAGTGTGGTACCAGTGGGAATAAAAGCAAACGATCTATTTTAATCGGTAAATGTATCTACTCATTTAACCAATAATATTTAAGGACATCTACGTGTACTTCGTATTTACAGGAAGTAATGTCTGTTTCTTTCGCCACTCCTAAATCTTTTAACGACAGCATGTCAGACACTGTCATGCAGTTGAAAACCCTTGCTTGTTCTACGGAAGCACACGCAGTATGGTACCATATTTGTGTGTATTTCATAGTACTGATTACTGAGGGAGGTCGTTGGGACATGAACAAGGAGACATGTCTACTCCATTGTATATGCAGGACTTGACCGAAAATGAAAGTGACAAAAGTGGGAAATCCAGATGGCCAAGTATTCAGAAAAAATAGCATTTTGGTGCCGATAGGACGAGGCACGATCCATTTGTGTTAGCACGGTTTTCAGGCAGCGGCTGGCGCAGCGGAAAGAATACAAAACGGTACTCTGAGGGTCTTCGGATCAAATCCCTACTCGAAAACATTTTTTTTATTTTCCGTTTTTTTGTAACTTTACAAATAATCGACACTGCTCAATATATTGTATTTATTGATATCTTCATAAAAGGCGTTGACAGGAGGGGTAAAGGTAAATCTGTGATTGCTAATAATTTTCAAGAAAAGACTGTACTAACGCTGTAGCGTTTTAATTGTTTTTCTGCCGTTGTAAGTAATTCACTTTTATTGTACTGGGACACTGTACTGGGATTCACTTCCTCGTCAGTCAGTTGTGCAGCACTGGGACATTCTTACTAGAGACATAGTTTTTAGAGACGTAGATATGATATTAGTGAATCTGAGGGAAATTATCTGGAACACTTTATTATGGAAATGAAAACTTGTTTGTTAACATACGTTATTGATTCTGATGACGGAGAAGATTTTATGGAGGAATTTTTCAAGGTAAAGAATGCATTCACAAGAAAGCAGTTTTTGTTTGTCAGAACTATTAATTGAAGGAAGTCTTTGTCCTCAGACAAATAATAACATTCATGTTTGGAGTCAGTTTGGTCTCTTTGTTTTCATTATGTCACAAATAAGGTGATTGATTCGAATACCTGTAATTTTTGTATTGAGAGAATTTCGTATTTGTTAACGTCTTCTTATGTTGTACAATTTTTTTTGACAATAATCAGTTTAATTCTTCAGGAACGACTTCTTTTAAAGTAAAACCCTCCCCTATCATTCTTGGAACGTTTTGAGTACTTTGTCGTGTGTGCATTGCACCTTACGCCATAGGAAGCCACACATTGTTACTGACAAGCAAATTTTGTAGTGGGTAGTTAATTTTACTGCATCTGCTAATTTCTGTTTGCTTTCGAGAATGTCAGTACACTAAGACGTAAAACCAACGTGCTGAGGTGAGAAGTTACATTTATTTCAGTGCTGATTCACTTTGTAGTTTTATGAGGAAACAGTTCATAGTCAGAATTATCAGATGTTACGCTAAGCAAGGGGATTAATTTGCATTGAACAATGTAGGTAATCTCAAACAGTTATTTTTCTTTTGAGTAGAACGGTGTTTTATTTTTGTGGCCGTTTCAAGTCAGAAATTGCACTCATGTCACGCAACTTCCATACTGTATTTCAGTATTAAGTTTCAATTAAATAGTTTTCACTGAGCACACAGTCAGTTACTTCTGCCATTTACTTAGATTACTTTTCAATATTTCACATTCAATATTTCACTTAGTTTAAAGTTTTATTACGTGACACTGCTCACACGCGCAACACGGGGCGAACCAACAGTCAGTATTGCTCAGTACTTGAATACGGTATCTAAAGCACACGTTACACGAAGAGGAAGATTTTGAAAAAAAGAATATTCAGTATTTTCCGTTACAAAAAGCTTGTAACACCTCTACGAAGACTCTGCAGATAAAAGTTACGCTAAGAGGTTGTAGTTAAAGCGTAAAGGACTCCGTGTTCTATTACTTTCATTTTGAACTTTGAGTAGTCATCGGCAGCTGAAGGGGGGCGATAACTTCTCCTGCTTTTGCGATGAATATCACTCCGGTATGGGTAAATCGTCAAAAGAATCTAATTTTATGTATGCTTTACAATCCCGTCCTGGAAATTTAATGCCAATCCCCAACTTTCCTTTGCCTTTGCTTTTCATACCATTAATGAAAATATTATTAAATTTTATGTATGCTTTACAATCCCGTCCTGGAAATTTAATGTCAATCGCGAACTTTCTCTTTTTTGCTTTTCATACCATTAATGAAAATATTATTAAATGTAATATATTGAGCATTATTTCGGTTTGTTTGCAGTACAAGTAACGTAAAAACTGAAATAAAAAAGGAAAAAAGGTTTCTGTATATGCAGTCGACCCTCTCATTACCGTTCTGAAATCCTTCCGCTCCGCCAACCGCTGCCTGGAAACTTCGCAAACACAAATTACTCACTCGTCATCCTACCCGCTCCAAAAATGCTATTGTTTTCTGAACGCTTGACCTATGGAGCTCACACTCCTGCTACTTTAATTTCTGGCCAAGTCCTCATATACCATAAATTTGGACGAAATTGCTGATAGAGAGTAGGCACAATTGCTTTGAAAGATTGCTACATCTACTGGAATATACGTACAGTATGAGTTACGGTGTATTTCGATCTTTTGAAAAAGGACACTTGCCCACGACAACGTCACTTTCCTGACGTAAACTTGTGCTCTTCATAGTTAAGACGTTTATCAAAACAGATAAAATGAAACACTGAGTTCTTGAGATGGAATGGACATTGAGACGGAACTTCTCTGGGATGTAGGCAACTTGCAGCACAGGGCTGGTGGTCTCAGGCTGAGTGGAATACTACCTGTAACTTTCCAGTTTAATGAAAAATCGAAAAGTAAATTCTAGATAGAAGTCGTCCACTACAGTGCGGTCATCATTTTTTCCCCTCTTCATCTCTGAGTGCACAGATAGTCTTGGTACTGACTTCCTTCTTGCAGAAGAGAGTAAGTAGATCGTAGCTGAGCGCTGACTGCATTAGTTTTGCTACACATCGCTTCCAGTTCTTTCACTATGCACTATCTGTGCACCGTTCAATCTTTCGACCAACTTTGTTGTATGGAAGCGAAACCTGGGTGGATTCAGGTTACCTTACGAATAAGGTTGAGGTTACGGATATGAAAGTAGCTAGGATGATTGCAGGTACTAGTAGATGGGAACATTGGCAGGAGGGTGTCCACAATGAGGAAATCAAAGAAAAACTGGGAATGAACTCTATAGATGTAGCAGCCAGGGCGAACAGGCTTATATGGTGGGGTCATGTTACACGCATGGGAGAAGCAAGATTTCCCAAGAGACTCATGGGTTCAGCAGTAGAGGGTAGGAGGAGTCGGGGTAGACCAAGGAGAAGCTACCTGGATTCGGTTAAGAATGATTTTGAAGTAATAGGCTCAACAGCAGAAGAGGCACCAATGTTAGCACTAAATAGGGGATCATGGAGGAATTTTATAAGGGGGACTATGCTCCGGACTGAACGCTGAAAGGCATAATCAGTCTTAAATGATGATGATGATGATGATCTCTAAGTAGCAATTGCAGCCTACGTCTCACTTATTTACTGGACGTATTCCAATCTCTGTGTTCCTCTGCTGTTTTTAGCCTCTACAACTCCCTATAGTTCCATGGAAGTTATACCCTAATGTCTTAGCAGATGTCCTATCATCCTATCACTTTTTCTTGCCAGTGCTTCTCATGTATTTCTTTCCTCGCCGATTCTGCAGAGAACCTCCTCAGTCCTTACGTAATCAGTTCATCTAATTTTCAACATTCTTCTGTAGTACCACGATTCAAAGTTTTGTCTCAAGTACAGATAGTGTTGAGGATCACTGGACAAAGTTGAAAACCATCGTACAATATGCGTTAGATGAGTATGTGCCAAGCAAGATCGTAAGAGATGGGAAAGAGCCACCGTGGCACAAGAACCGAGTTAGAAAACTGCTGCGGAAGCAAAGGGAACTTCACAGCAAACATAAACATAGCCAAATACTTGCAGATGAACAAAAATTACGCGAAGCGAAATATAGTGTGAGGAGGGTTGTGCGAGAGGCGTTCAATGAATTCGAAAGTAAAGTTCTATGTACTGACTTGGCAGAGAATCCTAAGAAATTTTGGTCTTATATCAAAGCGGTAGGTGGATCAAAACAGAATGTCCAGACACTCTGTGACCAAAGTGGTACTGAAACAGAGGATGACAGACTAAAGGTCGAAATACTAAATGTCTTTTTCCAAAGCTGTTTCACAGAGGAAGACTGCACTGTAGTTCCTTCTCTAGATTGTCGCACAGATGACAAAATGGTAGATATCGAAATAGACGACAGAGGGATAGAGAAACAGTTAAAATCGCTCAAAAGAGGAAAGGCCGCTGGACGTAATGGGATACCAGTTCGATTTTACACAGAGTACGCGAAGGAACTTGCCCCCCTTCTTGCAGCGGTGTACCATAGGTCTTTAGAAGAGCGTAGCGTTCCAAAGAATTGGAAAAGGGCGCAGGTCATCCCCGTTTTCAAAATGGTTCAAATGGCTCTGAGCACTATGGGACTTTTATAAGGTCATCAGTCCCCTAGAACTTAGAACTACTTAAACCTAACTAACCTAAGGACATCACACACATCCATGCCCGAGGCAGGTTTCGAACCTGCGACCGTAGCAGTCCCGCGGTTCCGGACTGAGCGCCTAGAACCGCACGGCCACCACGGCCGGGCCCGTTTTCAAGAAGGGACGTCGAACAGATATGCACAACTATAGACCTATGTCTCTAACGTCGATCAGTTGTAGTATTTTGGAACACGTATTATGTTCGAGTATAATGACTTTTCTGGAGACTAGAAATCTACTCTGTAAGAATCAGGATGGGTTTCGAAAAAGACGATCGTGTGAAACCCAGATGGCGCTATTCATCCACGAGACTCAGAGGGCCATAGACACGGGTTCCCAGGTAGATGCCGTGTTTCTTGACTTCCGCAAGGCGTTCGATACAGTTCCCCACAGTCGTTTAATGAACAAAGTAAGAGCATATGGACTATCAGACCAATTGTATGATTGGATTAAAGAATTCCTAGATAACAGAACGCAGCATGTGATTCTCAATGGAGAGAAGTCTTCCGAAGTAAGAGTGATTCAGGTGTGCCGCAGGGGAGTGTCGTAGGACCGTTGCTATTCACAATATACATAAATGATCTTGTGGATAACATCGGAAGTTCACTGAGGCTTTTTGCGGATGATGCTATGGTATATCGAGAGGTTGTAACAATGGAAAATTGTACTGAAATGCAGGAGGATCTGCAACGAATTGACGCATGGTGCAAGGAATGGCAATTGAATCTCAATGTAGACAAGTGTAATGTGCTGCGAATACATAGAAAGAAAGATCCCTTATCATTTAGCTACAATATAGCAGGTCAGCAACTGGAAGCAGTTAATTCCATAAATTATCTGGGAGTACGCATTAGGAGTGATTTAAAATGGAAGGATCATATAAAGTTGATCGTCAGTAAAGTAGATGCCAGACTGAGATTCATTGGAAGAATCCTAAGGAAAGGCAATCCGAAAACAAAGGAAGTAGGTTACAGTACACTTGTTCGCCCACTGCTTGAATACTGCTCAGCAGTGTGGGATCCGTACCAGATAGGGTTGATAGAAGAGATAGAGAAGTTCCAACGGCGAACAGCGCGCTTCGTTACAGGATCATTTAGTAATAGCGAAAGCGTTACGGAGATAATAGATAAAATCCAGTAGAAGGCATTGCAGGAGAGACGCTCAGTAGCTCGATACGGGCTTTTGTTGAAATTTCTAGAACACACCTTCACGGAGGGGTCGAGGAGTATATTGCTCCCTCCTACGTATATCCCGCGAAGAGACCATGAGGATAAAATCAGAGAGATTAGAGCCCACACAGAGGCATACCGACAATCCTTCTTTCCACGAACAATACGAGACTGGAATAGAAGGGAGAACCGATAGAGGTACTCAAGGTATCCTCCGCCACACGCCGTCAGGTGGCTTGCGGAGTATGGATGTAGGTGTCTTCAGCGAATTTTATCAATGGATCCCTTGCGCCTTCAATTGTAATCCGACTCTTTAATCTTTCATTTATTTCCGACATTGCTTCTTCGATATAACGATTGAAGAATATGGATTAAACACTGCATCCCCCTCTTACATCCCTTTTAATCAGAGCACTTCGTTCCTGGTCCCAATTCTTATTGTTCCTTCTTGGTTCTTATACATACTGTATATTTCTCGTCTTTATTTAATCATGAATAATATTCAATCTCCAAGTCGGACACGTCCAGATCGTCCGCCCGCGCTAATACTGCAAACCTTTAACACTGCCAATTATTAACGTCTAACCTCCATCACTGCTGACTACTCACATTCCACAACCATCACTGCTGGCTATTCATCTCCGACTTTCATTACCGCTGACTGTTAACTTCCAACTGCTGGTGCGATCAGCCACAGAGTCTCTCACAGAGTGCGCACAGCGCTGTCAGAGATATTAATGCACAGCGCTACATAGCGCTGCAAACATGCAAACACATAAGCAGGCTAATTACACAGCGTCTCTTTCCTAAATCGGAACTGATCGTCATCTGACAGATCCTAAATTTGTTTTTCCATGCTTTTGTCTATTATCCTTGCCAATGACATGGATACTTGAGTTGTTAAGCGATAGTTCACACACTGCTGTCTTCGGAATTGTGTGGATGATGCTTTTCGAAAGCTTGATGAAATAACGGTAGTCTCATACACACTACAAACCAACGTGACTTTTCCCCCAATGATTTTAGAAATTCCGATGGAATGTTATCTATACCTTATGCCTTATTTGACATTAAGTCGTCCAAAGCTCTTTCAGATTCTGATTCTAATACTGAACCTCTATCTCTCCCCTTTCTATTACTGTTTCTTCTTCTATCATATCGTCAGAGAAGTCCTCCCCTCGAAGAGGCCTTCAGTGTACCCCTTCCACCTATCCGCTTTCTCTTCTGCTTTTAACAGTGGAATTCCGATTCCAATTTTAATGTGACCGCCCTCGCTTTTAATTTCACCGGAGGCTGTTTTGACATTTTTTTTATGCTGATTCAGTCTTTCAGATAGTCATTTCTTTTGAGATTTCTTCACATTTTTTATGCAGCCCTTTCACCTTAGCTTCCCTGAACTTTCCATTTATTTCATTCCTAAGTGGCTTGTATTTCCGCATTCCTGAATTTCCCGGAATATTTTTGTACTTCCTTCTTCAGTTGGACTATTTCTTCTGTTACACATGATTTCTTCACTGTTAGCTTCCTTATATCTAAGTTTTTTCTTTCCAACTTTCGTGACTGCCATTTTTAGAGGTATACATTCCTCTTCAATTGAACTCTCTACTGAGCTATTTATTATCGCAGTAACTATGACTGTGGGGTTGGCAGAACAGCCAACACCGTGTTACGAGAGGAGGCCGAAATGCACGCGTTTTAGCTCACGCAGGCTGGCGTGAGGAGGGAAGGACTATACTGACGTGAGGTCTGGAACATGACAAGGGATTAGAATTCAGAAAGCGGACGTAAGTAGTTTGATACTTAACTTTAATCCATTAATGATGAACGCCGCTCTTGACGGTACATGATTCACAATATTATCTGTTCAGAATAGTAACTGAATATGGCGCCTTGCTACGTCGTAGCAAATGACGTAGCTGAAGGCTATGCTAAACTGTTGTCTCTGCTAATGAGAGCGTAAGTAGTCAGTGAACCATCGCTAGCAAAGTCGGCTGTACAACTGGGGCGAGTGCTAGGGAGTCTCTCTAGACCTGCCGTGTGGCGGCGCTCGGTCTGCAATCACTGATAGTGGCGACACGCGGGTCCGACGTATACTAACGGTCGGCGGCCGATTTAAAGGCTACCACCTTGCAAGTGTGGTGTCTGGCGGTGACACCACAATGACCACGGAGAGCGTCAAGCGTATCTCTTCATTCCTTAGTGGTTTCGTATCCCACTTCTCTGCTCCTTGATTCTTCCTGACTATATTACTAAGTGGCTAAAATAGCCAGCCAGTCGCCCAGTTTCAGTTGCAGGTTGCTTATCTAACTACAAGCAGGGGCAACAAAAATTTGTTTTCAGTATTTCGTAGAATTATTGACCGAATGTAAAAACTCAAGATTCCGTCACAAGATACGCATTAAGATGTATAATCGTACGTTAAAGATTTAACAGAGGAAGTCAACTATTACAGTTAAAAGTTTGTGTTTGACTTGAAGCAACATAATTAAAGGCGCGCAAATACCCCACCTCTATTCATCCAGTATTTGAGAATGAAGGCACCTAGCGACTTACAACAAACTTTGCACATAATTTCAGACTTTTTCAAAACTGTTACGCCATGACGCCTCTGACAAAATAATAAAAGCTAAAAGTTTGTTGCTCACAACATTTGCGCTGTTCATGCGGTGAAACTTCAACATCAGGCATTGCGTTTTCGTTTATTACTTCTTTATTTATAGCTCTATTCGGAACACATTTTGCGAACAATAACCACATTATCACGGAATGTACTTACAAAATTATATTATTGAATACGGCACAGGTACAATACTTTGTTTCAGTCAAAAGCAATTCGCTCAGCTCTTTGTTCGCACGACTAACAGCTTATCCTTGCCATCAAAATCTCTGCACAAGGCGCCTATGTTCTGTCACTTGGTTAAGCTTGGCTCTAGCTTTCACGACGCCTGTGATTGGTATACTACACCTGCCTTTTCCTGTAGCAATTGGCTTATACTTCTCCCCTGACTGCCCCCTAGTAGCAAAACTCTTTTCTTTCTACGCGGCTTTTCTATCGACCTAGGATTATAGTCGTTCATACAAGTCTGTTGCGTCCTATTAGTTCTAATACTGGTTGAGGCTCTTCTCCCACTTCAGGTATCACGTCAAACTGCTTGCTAAGCGGAATTTGAAATGTGATTTCTGTAGTTTCGTTCTCTTGCCTACAACTTGTCATCTTCTCCCAGCTCACATTGTCTCTTTCTCCCTCCAACCTGCCTAATTCAAAATATGCCATTTCCACTTCTGCGTGGCGTGCATAAATCTTTCATCCTTGTCCCACGATTTTCTTGTGTCGACTACATGATCTTCTATGGAAGAGCCTCTTCTATTTTAGCTTCCCCAGTGACCACCAACTCACAGCCCTGACATGTTTTTCACATTCCAACGTACCTACGGCAACATATGTCACACATGATGCTACTCTCACAGGAAACTAAAAAGCACCAGAGCACAACTAAACTGTAATAAAGTAATAATCAGTAAAAACTTATCCTTCGTTGAGTTGTGCAGCTAACTTTCAGGCATCAGACAGGCATAAAACAACATGATCGAATTGCGCTGAACGTAGATACTACAAGACACAAAATGAACGAAAATTATAAAATCATGATATTTTCTAACAACGCTGTTAAACCAACACTACTTGGGAATTGTGTAAGGTACTGTAATGATTCCGAAATAAAACATAATGATTAGACAACGAGCAGAAGTTAACACTAGCTTGTAAACATACCACCGATTTTCACCTAATGTAGGTTTTAAACCACGGAAGACATTCTACGAATGAACATTATGAAAAGCACGATATTTATAACAATAGTGTTCGACAGACAAAATCCAGAAATTATGAAGAGCTCTACGCTGTATTAAAAAAAACTCGTAACACTCTGCCACTGGGGGAGGGGGGATCTGAAAACAAGACAAGATGCGCTTCACGTCTGGACATCAATAATCAATCATTCAGTGCTATGAAATTGCTGTGTCTCTCTTGTGCTGACTTCTCCACAATTCCAGACTTGCTGCACAGAACGTCCTTGGCTGCTATTAAAGGCTGTAAACTAGGCTTATTCATACAACCGTCGGATGACTACGACTCACAGTTGCCGGAAATATGTCGTACAGATACGTTCAGAACTGCATTAAACAGTGCAAGGAAAAGGAACAGGTACATGGTGACTACATAGACAAATATAATTGCATAATCATTACAAACCTGAAACATTTGGGCATTCTTGAAACGCCACTTCGCGTCAACCTCTACTTCTGCCATCACACGCTATGACAGTGTGCACATAAGAATGTAGGCAGTAGGTGGAAGCGCAGAAACAGAGGGGAGTCTACTAATTGATGCATCCGCTGATAGCGTCGTTGTGCTGCGACTGTCTGTAGAGGAGTGCGCACAGAACATTTAGTGTAGCTATTCAAATCCGTTTGGGTACTATGAAGGTACTTACCTTTTATAGTGTCCATCGCGGGTAGCATTCAAATTTTGAAAAGGAGGTGCGGAAGCAGAAACAATGACACATTGAGGCACTAACCGAAGCGTTGCCAGTAAACAGTGCAATCAATGGCTGGGGTGTGTGGCGTGGGATAGAGTCAGACGGCTCACTGGCGATGCCGTAAAGTATTTTTTCTCTCTTTACCTCTCTTCCTGTGTAGAACGCATCGCTCATTTGCCTTGTTACAACCACATCACTGTAACACAGAACAACGATCCAGAAACTGAAGCGCAACGAAATTATATGAAATGACATCCAGTGTAAGAGTAAAAAAAAAGGAAGAATTTATGCGACGTGAGTGGCTAATCGATAATGTAAATTATGACAGGAGGATCAAAACTGACTAAATCACATCATCTGTGTAAGAATTTTTTTCATTCACGACAGGCTTTGAGCTTTGCCCATTTTGAAGTGAAGTTTGACAGAAGGTATAACAAAAATAATGGTTGATACTCTATACTATAGGCAATACCATGATAAACGTAAAGCAAAAGACAACAACTTTAGGAGAACACGACGACCTTTCAATTAGTAGAGCAACGCATTTATTCCTCGGTCAGTTTTGGTTGAAAAATGCTGAATTTGTTGTGGGACATCGTGGAATATTCCTGCTTCAGCCCCTATAGTTTGATAAAGTTCCGATAAGTGACAGCGCTATATGTAACCTCCAAAATCGTGCGTATAACGGAGCTGCGTTCCATGTAGAAAGCTGTAACTGAAACTTGAAACTTCCTGGCAGATTAAAACTGTGTGCCGGACCGAGACTCGAACTCGGGACCTTTCGCGGGCAAGTGCTCTACCAGCTGAGCTACCCAAGCACGACTCACGCCCCGTCCTCACAGCTTTACTTCTGCCAGTATCTCATCTCCTACCTTCCAAACTTCAGAGAAGCTCTCCTGTGAACCTTGCAGAACTAGCACTCCTGAAAGAAAGGTTACAGCGGAGAAATGGCTTAGCCAGAGCCTGGGGGATGTTTCCAGAATGAGATTTTCACTCTGCAGCGGAGTGTGCGCAGATATGAAACTTCCTGGCAGATTAGAACTGTGTGCCGGACCGAGACTCGAACTCGGGCCCCGAGTTCAAGTCTCGGTCCGGCACACAATTCTAATCTGCCAGGCAGTTTCATATCAGCGCACACTCCGCTGCAGAGTGAAAATCTCATTCTGGAAGCTGTAACTGAGTTTCTTTCGGCGCCAAACCAGAGCATAGGAAGTATTCATAGGCTGAATTTGCAATAAAATCAATACCATTAGCTGCTGACAGGCGTCGATATACATCAATCGGGACAGTTGAAAATGTGTGCCCCGATCGGGACTCGAACCCGGGATTTCCTGCTTACATAGCAGATGCTCTATCAATCCTTTTTTTTTAAAATCTCATTTTGTTCTATACTGTTCGTTGAACTTGTTCGGGGCGGACGTCCGATGACACTCATTCAGGTTCATCGTTGATCCGTTCACTCATTTTTTTTATTACTGAGGGTAGCTAACCCTCTGACCGAACACGCTGAGCTACCGTGCCGGCAAAATGAAGGGGAGCCAGCAACACCCGGGGTTCCCAGGCCCATCTGAGCCACCGAGGGCACAGACGATAGTGCGGCGGCAGGGACTAATCGCCGTCACGCTCCCCGTGAGACCCAGATTCTCAACTTATAGTCCACACACTACATTCGTAGTGCCCGTGCCATTGTACCCAGCTAATGGTATTGATTTAATTGTAATTTCATTCTAGAGAGTTGAGAATGTGGGTCTCAGGGGGCGCGTGCTGGCGATAAATCCCTGCAGTCGCACTATCCTCTGTGCCCTCGGTGGCTCAGATGGATAGAGCGTCTGCAATGTGTGCAGGAGATCCCGGGTTCGAGTCCCGGGTTCGAGTCCCGGTCGGGGCATACATTTGCAACTGTCCCCGTTGATGTATATCGACGCCTGTCAGCAGCTAATGGTATTGATTTAATTGTAATTTCATTCTAGAGAGCTGCACAGTCACCTATGGCGTCTGTTCTTTCGGACATATCCGGAAGAACAGATGCCATCTTCATATTCATAGGCTCTTGTGCACAATGTCTACGGCGAACTGGCAGTGACCAACAGAAGCATGATGCGTCGATGGTCGAGGAGGCTGTCAAAACTGCAACAAGGTAAGGCAAAATTGTCCGATCTCCCACGTGCCGGTCGGCCACAGACAAATGTGACTCCTACAATGTTGGAACATGCGGACACTCTTATTCGAGGTGATCGACGGATGACAATCAAACATCTCGCTGCGCAACTGGCGTCTCTGTTGGTAGGTCCGACAGGCTCGTCCAGCAGTTGTACTCAAAGGTGTACGACCGCTGGGTTCATCGCCGCCTAATGAAGACTGAAGCAAACCAAGCGCTGTATCGTGTGTGAGATACAGAGGCGAGCGAGTGCGCCGGGACTTACCCCAGTACACTGCTAGTAGCGCCACGTCACCTTAAAGCGTCTGTATGTGGCGCACAAGTATTGCACCACAATTCAGTATGAAATTAAAAATAAATATTTGTGTTTAAAACTTTGTGAAATTATAGTTTAGTGTAATAATGTTCCAAATACCAAGTCTTGATGTTCTAAACTTAATAGTTTATGGAAAAATGCCGTTTTAAGAGAAAAATCAGAGGCGCTAAATGATGACTCTAGAGAGCCAAAATTTGGTCAGAAGGTGCAGTCAGAAGTTATAAATAAGTGATGCTGGTTTCCAAAACCATAAAACAACAATTAATGCCAGGATCCACGTTTTTCGGAAAAAGCAGAGGCGCTAAATAATGGACTTAGAAACTTGAAAATTTGTTTTATGCTCCAGTACATCCCAAAAATAATAACAGAGAGTCCACGTTAATCTACCTCTTATAGTTTTTGAGTAATTAAATAAAAACTAATTTTGTAACTAAAATGTACCTAAGTGTTGTAGATTAAGTACTTGGAATTTTAATGATGATTTTGGTTAAACCAGATGATCGAATATATCAAATAATAGAGCTACACCAAGTTTAAGACTTGTGACATAAATAGCAACTGATATAAGTCTTAGCAAAGGTATGGTTCAGAGGTAACAATCTACCGTTAGTTCCACTAAATAAATTCTATTAAGAAAAGTTTTCATTCTGGCGAGCTGAAGCTTTCTACGTGCTTTCAAACTGCTTATCTGCATACCAGAAAAATTAAGAAGTTTCTGCAGTAATTGGTAACTATATTATTAAAGATTATGTGCCCGAGATAGCGGTCGTTTGTAGACTGCCGCCGTATGCAAATAGACAGAGACAGCAGATGTTTTCTCGGCAGTCCGCACCGGCACCTTATAAATACAGCCCCTGAAGCAGTAGGTAGGTTCGCTTCGCTCTCAGACACTGTGAGGTCCAAGCCAGTTAAACGTCTGGTCGCGCTCTGCCTCGTATGACGTCAGAGCGGAGCTGTGACAAGCGCGTATTTGGCAGTGAAAACGGATAGTGAACTCGCGAGGACTGTACACCGTCCTGGATCGTTTAGAATTCGGTAAAATAACAGTGTGCCGTCAGTGTGAAATTCAATTCCGCGCGGCAAATGGTGAATTTATTTCCACTTTTATGGCGAGCATTATATTTTGAACATTTATTGCGAACTTTCAATTGAGTGATGTTAGTCAGGGCGAAAAACAATCTGGTAGGAAGTTACCGTAGAGGTCGCCTCTGAACTGCTAAAGGTGCTGTTAGATTAGAAAGACTTGTTTTCAATTGAACGTAACTCAATTTTTTAAGTGTTGTTTGTGAGAAACTTTAATTAAATTAAATCTTGTTTGGAACTTTAAACTTTTACTGAAGTCATAGTCCTGATCCCGCAAAGAAATGGGGAATAGACTCTTTTTCTTTCAGTGGGCTGGACCGGAATGTGGCCGTGCAGACTGGAAACTAATGTCAGTATGTTTCCCTCCGCTTTCTGGCTGACTACCAAATTTGTTGCCAGGCTCACGTGATTAAAGACGGCATCAAAACTTTAAACCAGTGAAGTAACGTACTCGCCGCCCCGCAAGACCATAAAGAGCAACGAAGGACCATCTGTGCGGAATTGCTTGCGTGTTACGGGGCCGATCGTGACAATGTTTTGTCGAGCTACGAACAGGCGATGACTAATGGGTTCATCACTTGGAATCGGAAATAAAACGGCAATGCTTGAAGTGGCGTTACACCATCTCTCATGCGAAGAAATAGTTCAAAGACGGACACTCAGCCGTTGAAGCCATGGTGACGGACTTCTGGGGCTCTGAAGGGGTTATTCTGTTTGATGTCCTCCCTCACGGAGCAACGATCAACCCTGAAGTATAGTTCGCTACTCTCAGGAAATTCAAGAAACTACTTCAACGAGTTCGTCGCCACGAAAATACAAACGAACTTCTCCGTGACAAGCCAAGGCCTTGCACAAGTCTGCGCTCCCGAGAGGAGCTCACCAAACTTCATTGGACTGTTTACCATCATCTAAGTTCGGATCTCGCACCTTCCGACTTCCATCTCCTTGGCCGAATGAAGGATGTAGCCCGTGAGAAGCAGTACGTGGTTGATGGGGAAGTTACTGATGCAGCGAGACGTTGGCTCCGACGTCGACCAGTAGAGTGGTACCATGCGGGCATACTGGGCCTCCCAGTAAGGTGGCGTAAGGCCGTCGCATTGAACAGAAAAAATGTTGAAAAACAGGGTTTTGCAGCCAAGAGAGTGGGAAATAATATTATGGTGTTCTGGAATCCGGAATAAAACCAACCCGCTTTAACAAAAATTGTTGTGTTACTTATTGAAGGTCCCTCGTAAAAAGGTAATACAAGAAATAAGAAAAGCTTTTTTTCAGAAATACATAAGACATCTGAAGAAAATCGAAGTTTTTCACTCTGATTTAGTACACTCGAGGCCTTAGACGTGCGAGCTAACACCCCATATATGTTCGGGCTCACATGTGGTTCCTCTTCGTCGAAATGTCATGGCTCAAACTCGTCTAGGGGTTGAACTGCACGTGTCGCATTACACGCCCTAAATTAGACACTTGTGACCCTTTGGTTAAGATGTCTGGCTGATAGTAAGTTTGCGAAATACAAAGTTAATATAACATATAATTACAGTAATAATAATATCAGGAACTAAATTAACGGCCCATAAATGATGTAGGCCACACAGTTGCGATTTGGTTCGAATAATGTTTATTCAGAAAGCAAATTAATAGCGAAACTAGTCGTATTTAGAGTTACTGCTACACTCGAACGCATATCCATTTGACACAGTTCCATCATTCACAGTCTCATCGCGAAACACAAATTCAATACTCCACCTCGTTATATACACGAAAGTTAGAGCTCACACCGGGCGCGCGGCTGCTCACCGCTCAGAGACTAAGTCCCTCGATACCACACAACGCAAAATTTTCTAAGTCGTTTCACTTCCTAGCTACCTAAAGACCGACGGTCCGCTTTTGCGTCTCATTCCGAACTGTACCCTTTGGTGTCTAGACCAGAACTGTCTACTTTGGTGTCCCCAGCCGCACTGTCCACTTTCGGGTCTCTACCACCACTGTCCACTCTGTTGTCTCCAGCCGAACTGTCCGCTTTCGCGTCTCTACCACCACTGTCCACTCTGGTGTCTCCAGCCGAACTGTCCGCTTTCACGTCTCTACCACCACTGTCCTCTCTGGTATCTCCAGCCGCACTGTCCGCTTTCGCGTCTCTACCACCACTGTCCACTCTGGTGTCTCCAGCCGAACTGTCCGCTTTCACGTCTCTACCACCACTGTCCACTCTGGTATCTCCAGCCGCACTGTCCGCTTTCGCGTCTCTACCACCACTGTCCACTCTGGTGTCTCCAGCCGAACTGTCCGCTTTCACGTCTCTACCACCACTGTCCACTCTGGTATCTCCAGCCGCACTGTCCGCTTTCGCGTCTCTACCACCACTGTCCACTCTGGTGTCTCCAGCCGAACTGTCCGCTTTCACGTCTCTACCACCACTGTCCACTCTGGTATCTCCAGCCGCACTGTCCGCTTTCGCGTCTCTACCACCACTGTCCACTCTGGTGTCTCCAGCCGAACTGTCCGCTTTCACGTCTGCACCAGCACTGTCCCTCTGCCCGTCCCCGGCCGCGTTTCCCGCCGCCGAACATCCTCGCTCAACTAACTAGTGCAGTTCCCTTTCCTGAAGCCGCCCATCTGATTGACTACGGTTTTCTCTACATTATTTTACATTTCAACTTATTTAAATAATCAAACCTTGACCATTTTCACGTTCTAAATAAAGCAACAATAATACCCATTACATAATAAACGTTGTAAGTAGCGCGAATAAAAGGACGCTATGTGCAAGAAGCATGAAGCGCCCTTTGAATGTATCCTGATAGCTAAAAGACCCACGCGCACTTTGAATAAGAAAATGCTATTTGACACTGAAATCAATATAAAAGATAGGGTCGCCACCAACTCTAGCCACACGACAAAGAAGAGGTAGCACTGAGTCGGAAAATTACTTAATTTATTAATAAGAAAAACTCACAAAAGAACATTCATTGTAAAGTCATTGATAAAGAATGGGATATAGTTATTAATATGATCCAGGCATTCTTCCCGTGAATCAAATATTGAGTAAAGTAAATAGGCCGCGAACACCATGCGTAAGTGCAGCCTGTAGCAAGATTCGTGAAAACACGATCTATTCCAGAGCATTTGTTTCAGATAAAAAAAGGGACACTAATCACTACACCTGTGCACATGGAAACGCTATAGGTGGGCCAACAAGGAAAACTACAAGATAAATGGCGAAGGTAACGGCGACGTAACATCGGTACACAAGATAAGATTGAAGGCAAAATTATTTATTCCTTAAAACATTGATGTAGTGCATCTATAGACTGCTGTTGCATGCTAACTATGAACAATTGCTTGTGAAATACTATACGTTTCATAACAGACTCGCGTGCCCACTCGGTCCGCGGAGACAATTTCTATGGACCGTGGCCAAATTTTAATCACATGAGACAAAGAAAATCCACAAATACACAAAAATTACCAAGATCCGGAAAAGATTAGAAGCATACACACACAGTTGTAGGCACATAAACATTCACACTGAAGCGAGGGCACTTCAACATATGCAACTCCTTTGTGCTGCGTTCCTCTCACGGATCAAAGTCAAGACTGCATTGGGAATCAAACTGAAAGTCTACAAAAGCCTTGCATTCCCTGCTGCAACCCAGCAAGTAAATCTTTATAAGACGAAATTCGAGACCAAAAGCTAAAAGCTCCCCTCTCTATATGACAACGCGCCACGCGGTCACTCCAACTCACCCTTCTTCGACTGGAGCACAGCTGTGTACGCTTCCCGTACCGGCGGCAGACTGCCTCCCGCTTCTCCAGCCTCTTCCACGCTCCGCGTGGACCGGAAAACCCCAGGATGCCATTTCCGCCACCAACCTAACGCAAGTGGATTTCTCACAAGTAGTGGAAACCTCTTTGCCGACTTGACCACTACGAGAGTTGGCAATGAAAGGTGGCTACAGGACCCTTTCAACGTTAAAGTCTTCACATAAACCAATATAATTTTCTTCTTAGCTTTGAATGCCACAGCCAGTAGCCTTGCACCAATGTGCTTTCTGATAAATAAATAAAGAACAAAAGTAACTATTAAGCACTAAACTTTAGAGCAAGTATTCTATTACCTAATGATTCAATAAGGTGTCATGCTGTCATTGTTCAATGTGTTTTTGTGGAGGATATGATGATCTAATGCTTAACGGAAAATACTGATAATTCAAATTCACTATACCTTCTAAATAAATAAAGTTACAGAGTTGTTATTTACACCATTTGTCATTTTAATGATGCGCTCCTATATGAAATGTCGATCGTTTAGGTAGACCAAAGCGTTCAGATTTTAGCATTCAGTCTTTGTTACAAAACTTGTTAATTTCAATTTAACAGTAAATCCTAAACTATTATAGATATGATCAATATTCAAGTTTTATTGGGATCACCATGAAATTTCATGAAGGATGGTAGATTAAAATTACTGTGGCTTCATTCCCTGAATTACTACAGAATCAAATAGTTTTCATAAATGTTTCCCTTTATGGCCGATCTTAGATCCACCACATTTAACACTGCTATGTCTCCCTGGCCACAACCGCGACTACGGGATTTCCCTATGACGTAGGTTCTCATCTGTCTCACTCAAACACTACAGAGCCTAGGTCTCATTAAGCACATTAGACGCCTGTGAATTTCCCCATCTCGTGGAGAATCTGCGCTCTTTGTGGCACATGGTCCCAGACGATCGATCCGTTTAAAAATCACACCACCACCACCACTCCCAGACGACAGGGTTCGTTTAACAATTCCTGAAGGCTGACTCTTTTGGCCATATACTTAAATGAGAGCGAAATGCTCGTTAACTCACAGACGTTTAGCTTGGATGGAATCTAACTGCCTGATACAGTAAGGGAATGACATACTCATAGTACCTTATCAAATTCTTGTAATTCATAGCGTAGTCGTGTTTAGATAAGACAACAGAAAGTAATCATACTATCCCAGTCAAGTGCAACGTGAGATTAAAAAGGAAGTAACAAATGCATTCTTACAAAAGTACGGTAGAAGAGTACACTAACTGCACTAAACTCTGCTGATCACGTGTACAGCAGGCAAGGCATTATATAAATGAACAGTATCTTTTTTGTCTGAGAAATAGCAGTTATTGGCGACTCGCGAGGGTAGCACAAAGTATCTACTGGCGGACGACTTGTCTGGCGTAGTGGTATTACCGTAGATCGTACATACAAAACTTCCTCGTGAATCAGTCTGTCTATCAGTGCAAACCGTATCAAAGTCCTTACAGTAGTTCCTGAGATGTGTGTCCACAACACAAAAATGTTCATGTGTGTGTGAAATCCTAAGGGACCAAACTGCTGAGGTCATCGGTCCCTAGACGTACACACTGCTTAAAGTAACTTAAACTAACTTATGCTAAGAACAACACGCACACACACACACACACACACACACACACACACACACACACACACACACACACACACACACCCATGCCCGAGGGAGGACTCTAAGCTCCGGCGGGAGGGGCCGCGCAGTCCGTGACATGGCGCCTCTAACCGCGCGGCCACTCCGCGCTGCAACACAAAAATGCTGCGGAGGACTTTATTCTGTAAACAAATAGACGACGACAGTGGTCTTTCAGTGGAATTGATAATTCTTAGTATGCGTTGAGAGGGAACGCCTACCAGGTCAAGTTAATTGGCATAATTATGAGAGAAAGACTCTGCACTTCGGAAGAAAAAGGCGAACACTTTGCAGACGCCACTAGCGGGTAGAAAACGCCCACACCACACTTAGCACACAGCGACCTCTCCCATACTTCGCCGATACAAGGACGTTGAAGGCGTAACATGACCTAAACTTTACCCTGTATTTGACGATACAAGCGCGTGAATTCCATGTGGATCTGCGTCCAATGTTATCGAAGTTTTAAAGAAAGCCACAGAACTGGATTGGACTTCCGCCAGAACAGCTTTACTTTCTGCAACAACCGGGGTACGTTTATAGCGTCCAAACCTTTCTCACTCCGTGAAGAAATGGCCAAGGTGGCAGAAGTTTTCTTTTAGTCTGTACCAGCAATATCCCCACAGCGATTCTTCAAAGAATCGAAGTCCCATTTATAAAACAGATTCAGAAATCTGATTACAAATGAGCTAATGTGTTAGCTATTTGACGTTAGGCATATAAACCATATATGGTTGAAGACGCAAAACCTTAATTTTGTTGGTTTTATTAGTTTCGAATTATTCACCCATAGACTAATGAGATAGTCAAAACCAAAACTGACAATCCAAGAAAGTTATAACGCCTTTATATGTTCATAAAAGTCTGCGCTAGCCTGTGTGGCCGAGCGGTTCTAGGCGCTTCAGTCTGGAACCGCGTGACCGCTACGATCGCAGGTTCGAATCCTGCCTCTGGCATGGATGTGTGTGGTGTCCTTAGGTTAGTCAGGTTTAAGTAGTTCTAAGTTCTAGGGGACTGATAACCTCAGATGTTAAGTCCTGTAGTGCTCAGAGCCATTTAAGGCTCTGCACAAACGTTCCATAGTGTCAAACTTTCAATTTTAGGTTTTATCGTTATCTTATTTTAATCATTTTATTTTAAGAGATTTTGTGGATGAGGCAAGAAAGACTTCAGAAAACTCTGAAATTATGTTTAAAGTTTTTAGGAAGTAACTCTCTTTATCAAACAGTGGAAAAGTGTAATCTGTGTAATTTGTACTGCGTTTTAAGAAAAGTTAATTTTTTTACCTTTCTCAGTGTTTTATCACATATCTGCTGAATTATGTTTGTACAATGATATATTTTTCAAGTATATTCAGAGATATACGCGGATATTCTCCGCAAGATTATTACGATTACAGTTAGTAATAAAGCACTAATGAATTAAATGATGCCAAAAGCTGACTCCATGAACAGCGAAAATGTAGTTTTACGTTTTAGTATTTCGTGAGGAGGAGTCACATTAAAAGTTTCGAAAAGGTTTGAAATTATGTGTAAAGTTTGTTGAAAGTCGCTGAGAGCTCTCATTCACAAATACTAGATGAATATAGTCTGGGTAATTTGCTCGTTTTGAGTTACACTGCCTCAAGAAATATATACATTTTCCAACTTTAATACTCAACTTATTGTATTAAACCTGTAACGTAAGGTTTACCTCTCAATGAACAGATTGTAACAACATTTAAAATTTTTAAATTGGATCAATAATTTAATTCATCTTCTTTTACTCATATTTTTTACGCGATGCTTTTCGGGAAATGATTCCCTTTCTCAAGTGCGTTTTCTGTGTACTATGCCATTTTTACGTAATGTTTTAGAAGTATGAGGTTCTGTTTTGTTTTGTTGCTTCACTGCAATGGATAAAGAAACGCGCAATTTTTAGTTAGTTCTCGATTTTTACATTTAGCTAGTGGCGAAATTTGGAAGAACTATTACTTGCAGCTTCCTTGCGGTCCATTTGTGCAGTCTCACATATGTTAAACACCACACACAATTTTCTGTGCACAGTGTACACCAAGAATAACTTACATAAACGATCAGTTACACAAATGTTTTTAGATGTAGTCGACAGAGATGATGTTACAGGTCTTCCACAAAGTATGATATGCCTTGGTACAGAATGTATTCGTCTTAGCGATCCGTATAATAATTTGTTTATATGTGTTTTACAATGGTGCTTATTTCTTTGTGTCATTATTTTTATTTAAGTGTATTGTCGAAGTATCTGAAGAAATTCACTTTCAAATTTTAGGTTTAACATCTTGTCTTCATATTTTCTGTGATATGAATGTATCTCCACTTCTTCTAATAAATCTATGTTCTGCCCTTTATTTATTGGTAGAGTACTTTGCTACTTTGCTCTACTTTTCCGAACGGGTGTCCTGTATTATGTATGTGTGTGGATATTGCTGATGCCCTGTTGTATGTGTAGTCTTTTATATGTTCTGTGTACCTGGCATTGCAATTTCAGCCTGTTTGTCGTAGGTAGAACATGGAGCATTCCAGGCATGGAGTATTCTGCCTATGACAACAGGCCGAAATTTCAGTACCATGTAAAAATAGCATAGTACACACGGAAAACGCGCTTGAAACTGGCACTCATTTCCCGAAATGCGTCGTGTAAAAAATACTGATAAAAGAAATTCGTGACTAGTACCAGAAAAGTTATTTATCAACAAACCCACTGTTTTCATAGTCGCGGGCTTTCACAAAACTATTTGTAATGGACAAAATCGGTCAATAATTATGTGAAATATAGAAAATCAAATCGATGTTGTCCGTGAGAGGCGTCATACAGGCAACCTTCAACTGGGACCGCGTGACAATTTTCGCCATTTAGCAACGTATAGCATGTGATGGGTGAGACGGGGGTTAGGATCGTTGCACAGTATAACTGGCTGCTAACTTATTGCTTACTGTTATGGCAGCAATTATGGTTCACTAATTTACTGGAGGCTTAGGCTAATAAGCTTCGCTTACAGTTAATGTTTTCCACCTTGAATGATGTAAGTAGGCCCATCAGGCTGACGGAATAAACCTCCAGTCTTAGCCTAGCACACTGCGCTTTACGCTATAGGCCAGCTTCTCATCATACTACCATAGGTTAATATTACTTCCAGACGTAATCTGGTGGCGACCTTCTAGAATTGAAGAACGTTTAAGTGTTAAACTTGTGGGAACTCGCTTCCTGCTCAGTCCGTTGCGTTCCAGAGGCCGAAACGAAGTCCGTGACGTGGAGTGCCTGGAGCCACAACTAATAAATCGTGTAACAGCTTCGTAACTGCGCAACTGTAATACAGACAAATTACAAATTTGTTTTGGAAAAGAATAATACAGTGTCTCTTCTCTGGACACGAATCCGAGATGAAATCAAGATATAAGGAGCGTTATGGTATCAGTAATTGTCGTCTTAGGACAACAGGGACAAAAATAAAGTAAAAGACGTCGTACACTTGTCTGAGGAATAACTGTCCGCTGTTCATGAAACAGTAGGGCTTTCAAATAGTCTTCAACAAAGTGTTTTGTTTAACACGGATACAGCCGCAAACACGAGAAAATCGTATTACAAAAGGGCTGTCATTTAATTCAAGTGAATAGGCAAACGTACTGAAGATGCCATCATTACTGGCGGCAATGCCAGAGATATCAGAGATATGTGTCGCACTGTAAATAGAAGCAAAGGTAATACAGTGGTATACAAAACGTAAGTACGAATGTAACTTTCTCGTGATGTGTCATTTCCAAATAACGTAGCTCGGTGAATCTTCGACCATATATAGGAGGAACTGCTGCAGTATAGTGCAGAAGGTGACTGAAAGAAATACGCGAGGGGAAGAACGAAAATGACACTTCAAAGGCAATAATTACACTGAAGCCACAGCGATGTATGATGGTCCCCTGGACATCACAAAAGGCGGAACGGTTCCTAATAGCGTGTATGATGCATAGCTAAGTGCTCCCACAAGGTTGCTTAGGTGTTCTTGTGTTGGGGCGTCCCATTCCTCCACTAGGACGGTCGACAACTTACAGGTGAGCGTTGGTGCGCGTGGGCGTGCTGCAATAGGCCTACGTGTCCCCATCGCAACCTGCCCGTACTCACTCGATGGGATTTAAGTCGGAGGAACCGGCAGGCCAGTCCATTCGCAGAATATCCTCTCGTTCCGAGAACTCCTCCTGCTTCACAATTCGAGCATCCACAAAAATGCAGTCTCGTCTGAATGCACCCCTCAAAAGATGCACATGGGAAAGGAGTACAGTTTCACAATAAATTTGACTAGTGTGTGTACTGTCTTCAAAGATCTGGAGGTCAGTAAATGGAGTGGAGCCCCATCCTGCTGAAAGATGAATGGAGAGTACGATTGCATTTGAGGCATCAGCCATAGCGGCAACAGTGCTCTCGGCGAATGAGCCGTACAGTTTTGGACACGACATGGCACAAAAAAAAAAAAAAAAAAAAAGCTTTTACCTTTGGGGAATCACGCTCAAATTCAATGCATTCGTGTGATGCTTTGTATCCCATATTCGACAATTATGCCTGTTCACTTTCCCATTAGGGTGAAAAGAGGCTTCGTCGCTAAAAATTAAGCTATCAACAATGCCATCTCCATCCTCATTCAATTGTTGCAACTTGTGATGTTACAAAATAAAAGTGATGTTGTTATTCAATGGAAAGTTGGAAATTGAGATTTAGCTTACTGTTTTATCAATCGCAATTGGCGTAAGAATCATGGATTGACCATTGTCATACAATATTGCATTATGAGATGTGAATAGTTTCTACTTGCAGTTTCGCGTGGCTTGAGGCAGTCTCAACTAGCGTGCTATTGATTAAGAAATTGCGTTATCGTCTTTCTAATTACTTCATGATCGTAGATACGATCATACCCGGTTGTGAAGTTATTGTTATGACAAAACAATTTCCTAAGGGACCAGAAAGTTCTTAAGGGCGCAAAAACAACTGTAACATCACACAAAAGGGAAATTCGATATTAAAGCTGATGCAAGAAGACGATAAAACAGTTTTCTTTTTATCAATGTAACACGCACATTGGACTGCTGATCTTGGCGTCTGTAATATTAGCAAAATGCATAATTAAAATGAAAATAATACTGAGGAGATAATAGGAATGAGCACTGCTAAATGATTCAGTATTCCCAGAACAAATATTTATTATAAACTAAAACATATATCGTACCTTAAGCTTAGTACTACAATGACGGTAGATTTTTATGTCCGTATCATGTCCATTGAGCGCTCTTTTATATAGCCATTGTCTTCTTTGAGTCGCTCGTGCGTCGTCACGGTAAGTTATAACAGTTCTTTACACTTCACTCAAACTTAGACATAACACGTTTTTACACATTTAGTAAAAAATTAGATCAGACTGCCACAGATCTGCGTCCGTCTTATTTGAGAAAAACAGTGCGAGTCTTCTTAGCGCTCAAGGCTTCATTTGTTCTCCAGCGAACAAAATAGTGAAGGATCGCATATCTATCCGTATTTTTCTGTTTATATTGCCGCCCAAAGACGACGAATTACATTATTCAGAAAATTCCACCGTCGCCATGCGACGCCTCATTATGCATTAATCATTATTTACAAACAAGTATTTGCCTTCTGGCTCAAAGTATTAACTACTCGTATTTGCTGCTTTATGAAGTCAAAAATAGCGAATATCTCATTGCCTCCCATGAGGAGAGAGGGAATGCCGAAGGATTACCTCGATCCTCATGTCCTCATGAGATATTCGTGATTTTTGGTGTGACATTTACATAATGTTACTGGCGTACTATGTACTTAAATTGAAATTACATTTATAAACATATATCAGATATTTATCATTTTTCAAAATAAAGTTTTTCATTCTTTGTTCATCAGTCACTTCATTCCATAATACCAAGACTAACATTTATGTGCATTTTTAAGTTTGGTCCATATTTGCTTATAACAATAAGTGAACGTTCATTTCGCTCTTCAGGGGATAGAATTCAGAAATTACTTTCTCTTAAGCTTAACAACTAATACATGAGTACAGTGAGTGCTTATTTTCACTAAATTAGAGTGGACAATGTTCGAGCATCTGTTGACTCATTGTGGTTCAATTACAGTTTAATAACGTAGCACTACACTTCGTGATGCTTTCACTTTCTATGTTAGCTGTCTACGGCGTTCATCATGCAGTACATCTGTCCTTTCCGCTGTGGTGCCAGGAATTCATGCGGCTTCCCGGGTTTTTATTTACAATATGAAACAGAAGAAGTGGAAAATTATTAGTATAACTTATAACCTATTGGATACATTTGTTAAGGATCGGGACTGGTCTGGAGTTTAGGGTCTTCCTATAGTGCACATTCATTTTCTTTGTCCATCAAGAGACAGGATTATAATTCATTTTAGCAGTGTTCAGGAGTGCCGGTATTAATGGCTGTAAGGTCTGAGTAATCTAACAATCTACTTCTCACTCATCTTAACTTCAACTCAAGAAAATCGCTTAATTTACATATGAAGATGTAGTCACACAAGTGTACAAATGTCTTTCCTCCAGTATGTACGATGGAAGTCATGGCGGTTAGCAGTTTAAAGTTTGGATTGTTTCGTCACCCACACGTCAGCCACTCACAGCGGCTGCACAGTGTTGCGTGAGCTCCAACACTCAGTATCCGTTCGCGCTCAGGCTGTAACAGAGCTGCTGGTCGTCGAGTGCTCCTTTTTTTTGTGAACTTCGTATCACACGAGTGCATCGATACAAACACCTCGCGCGCGTTTTCCATCGGAGGAGCCAGACACTGAAGCTGCCTCCATACTTCTCTGTCAACTGCCTCCCATGAGGTAAGTGACGACGAATGTTTTAGCTGTCGCTGCACTTAGAACAACACTGAACTTTGCGTTGCACCTGTTGTCGTAGCCTTGAGTTCTTTTTACACTTGCAGTACAACACTACCACTAATATACAGTGAACAGTTATTTTTATGATGCACGTCGCACTTTAGTGTGCATCTTCACACAGCATTCGTGCTTAGTTCCTTCGCCGATAGAGTTCATTTACAAAACAATTAATTTTGCAGGTTTCCTCCATTGGTACAGAAAGACTCATATTCTACCATTTACAAAAGATGACTTACGAGCTAATATTTACAATTAATGGTCACTCCTTTTGTTAAGTCCAGTGAACAACTGCTTTATGAATGGACTCTTTATATCTCAAGGTTTACTTTCACTAGTGAACCTAAAAATATTCTTTCAAACTTTCTTTTAAGGGCTTATCTCCTCATTATGAAAACTACAGGTTTCGCAACACTCGTTGCATTTATTCTTTAGTGTACCCAAGATCATTTTCTACTGCCACGCAACATATCTACTACTTAACGAGTACGCATTTAACGCTGAATCTTTTTTTTTTGTGCTTTCCTTTGTGCTTGTCAATTTTTTTTTTTATATTTGAGGGCAGACTGGATAACAATAGGTCTCCCTCTTCGCTTCATGTACTCAGCAATCGTTCTTTGTTAAAAAAAAATACGGTAACGCGCGTCTACTATTTTTCGCATGAATGGAATAACCGACAGTTCACTGGGTTTACGCAACTGGTCCATAACAAACATTACCAAAGCTAGCGAAGTTCATCATGCTACGTGTCTCATTTCTCATAAGCACTGCTTTGCCTCGAAGCACACGTGCCTTTTACAAGTCGACCCTTGGTCTGGGTTAATGAACCAGGATCAAAAGGAACGGGCACAAGGAAAATGGATTTCATAAGAGGAGTGTCTTAGGAGACATTTTTGCAATTAAATCTGCACGTAAATAAAATTATCATAATAAACATAGGCACATATATAAATTTCAACGTCTTTCATTACAGCATGCTTTGCTACTTCTACGTCTTACTCTGGTTATAGTCAGTATTAAGTTTAAATATCACTGAATTGCTTGTTCTTTAGATTAGCCTTCAATTAGGGTATTGAATGGTCGCTAGATTACACTACAATCTTCTGATGATCTTTACTTGGACTTATTTATGATACAGGGGGCTTGCTGTGTGGTTATTTAGTACCTTTATTCTACTGAAATCAATTCGTCAGCTAACATTCCTCATATACTCTTTACATTGGGCTCAGATCACAGGGAAATAGTTTACTTTCATAGCAATTAATGGCCTCGTGGAGTACTTACGCTACATTATATGCTTCATGGTTTGCCTCTATTTGTACGGTATTTCATCTAACTTAGTTTACTACAGCTTATTGTCTCCTTGCGTGAACACATGTGGGTTACCACTTGTTTTTCCATTTAACAGCACGCTTTAACTGAACTTTAAGCTATTTCTTCTACTCCTGTCCACTGTCTGGACTGTTTGACCATGTACTTTTTTTTTTTTTTTTTAAGCAGGTAATTTGGGCTTTTACAACAGAACTTCAAGTACTTACATTACTAAAAATAAATCTATAAATCTTCTTGTACCGTGAGAGAAGTGCTTATTTACGCATCCTTCTCCATTTCTCACCTTTACATATTTATATAGCTCCGGGCAATCGCCTCGCAAGCACTTTTTTTTTCTTAATACTAACTTAAAATTAAATTGAAATTCTTGGTGCAATCCCAATTGCCTGCTTCAGCTTGTTGAAGAAATATCAGTTCAATGTCCATCACTATAAACAATTTTTCCATACTTAGCATTTAATACTTAAAGTTTACATGTAGTAGCCGTTACCATGTAGTCAGTGCGCTGTTCAACACAATACTTATCATTAACAGTTCGCACAAGGAAATTTCCAGTAAGCAAGAGGTAAGAAACCAAAACATATTCTATCTGCAGTTGAGGCTGCGTCTGTAAACTAACTCTCTGTTTCAATGGACCAATCGCTCCCGATATGGAGCAACCTTGAATCGGCAATGATAAAACTTTTGATACAGAAGACACCTGTCTGAAGAGACATGGTGACATGACATTGATGTTTGCTCTTGTATCAACAACGGCTGTGAAAGGAATGTTGGCAATAGAAATCTTAATCGAAGCCTGGACCTGTTCATCATAAATGTTGTTAATGTCTTGAGCTTCTAGGTCAGGTGCAAGGTCATCTCGTAAGTCGGTCTCATGGTCGTACCGTATCGCATTAACATACTCAGAATCAGAGTATTCGTTAGTAGCCCCACCGGAACCGGCAGCGACCTCTAGGAGGCTGAAAGGCGCTGCCTCTAATTTTCCGCAGGATGTTTAACCTGTTTGTCATTCATGGCCTTAAGTGTTTGTTCCGTTTCATATTGGTGCTGGTTATGTGGTACAAATGCCGGTGTAGAGGGGTAAAATCCACTGGGTGCATTCACTTGCGAATAGAATACTTGAGACGGCTGCTGTCGCCCGATCTTTTGGTTGCCGGCAAAACCAATTCCTTGTGAAGGAAAGTTCGCATTTGGTGCCGTTTGAAAATTGTTCCGCGGTCCTCTATCCTGTGAAAAGTTGTTCTGATGTTGTGCTGGGTGGCCTCCGCCTTGCCCATGCTGCCACTTGCTATTTTTCGACCTATAACTTTGATTGTACACTGGTCCATTTGAAAAATTACCAATCGTTTGTGGAGAATTTCCATACTGCTCAGGCGCAGAATTAAAGGGTGGGTTTCCGTACTGATGTTGTTCCTGGTGGTTGTAAATTGGGTGGTATCTCTGCTGATTACTGTAATTGGTTTTCTGCTTCCATTTAAAGTTATTGCCATTTGCGTTTTCATAACGGCTGGCAGGTTGGCAAGAGCGGTCGCAGTAGCTCGCTCTCTCCTTCGGCGCATTGTTGTCCGCGTGCGATGCATTCTGCTGGCAGCCAGGGAAGAATTTGCCGCTGCCAACCTTGGAGCGCACATCCTCGCTAATTAAATCTAAGGAATCCAGCACAGAAAGGAATGCATCCGTGTCTTCTTCGGACACATTTACTAGTTTCTCTCTAATAGACACAGGGAGTTTGCTTTTGAGAATCATAATTACGTCCTTGGAAGAAATCGGAGAATCCCAGAATTTAATTTTTGCTAGATACTTCTCGAAGTATCGCCGGAGACTTCCATGCTTCTCATTGAAAATTTCCGCACCATACACCTCCTTCCTTAATTTTTACTGTACCCCATTACTCCAAAATTTTGCCAAGAACATTTTCTCAAACTCTTCATAATTCCTACACGTGTCTACCATTTCCGTTCCCCATAATGCTGCATCACCAGAAATAAAGCCAGTGACGAACTGAATACGCTGTCTGTCTGTCCAGCTCCTGGGAAATATGCCGGAAAAATTCTTTAGGAACACGATGGGGTGTATTTCTCGCTTCTGCGGATGAAAAACAGGAAAAGTGCGATGCTTAATCACACTTTCCTCTTGCATTAAACTCACGATTGTGGGCGGATCATTTATTTTCCCTACTCGGGACTCAACAGGACTGTTGTTTTGCATGTAATCAGGCGGTGAACGATAAGGAGTTGACTGACATTCGTCACCGTTTAAAGAGTTGTTCCCTATAGTTTGCGTATGCGTGTGCGGATTTTCTACCAAGTTTCTCAGCATTCTGACTTCGTCCACTACTTGCTGCTTCCACTCGGGAAGATCCCGTGTAAGTGTCCTCCGAATCTGTCCCAATTCAGAAACCACCGTGTCTCCAGACTTACCAGGAGCAGCTAAGATTTCATAAGTTACATCCTTGACAGTCTCCCTAAGCTCCTCCCTGACCTTCTTTTCGATAAAAATATCTTTACCCTTTATCCATTCACCGTAGTGTTCCGACAATGCCTCCGCGTGTGCTTTCACGGTGCTCTTAACCTGTTCTTCAATATTGATTGAGTCTATCTGCCTCGACAGATCCTCCACTACACCTTCAATGTCAGATACTGCATGTCTAACTGAGTTTATTTCTTTGGTAGCTGCCTGAATTTTTGTGTTTAATGTTCCAGATACTTCAGCTATTTCACTTTTCACCTGTTTCTGCATTTTCTGAATTTGATCACTGATCTTAGTTTGCACTTCACCCAAATGGGTATTTAATTCAGCCGTAATTTCTTTACGCAGATCTGTTTTGATTGTGCCTAGCTGTGTTTTTAATGATTCGCTTACAGCATCTAATCGGACGTTAACAGCCTCAATTTGTGTTTTTACTGATTCGGTTACAGCATCGAATCGGGCGTTAACAGTCTCATTTTGTGTTTTTACTGATTCGCTTACAGCATCTAATCGGGCGTTAACAGTCTCATTTTGTGTTTTTACTGATTCGCTTACAGCATCTAATCGGGCGTTAACAGTCTCATTTTGTGTTTTTATAGTCTCATTTACTGCGTCAAACTGTTGTTTCAGCATTTCCATTAACGCACCGAGGTCATTTGTAGCTGCAGCGGGAAGAATTTGGACTTTAGGGTCACTTTCCCCTGTTACAGACATGGTTAGTTCAGTTTCCACACGGGAACCTACCGTTCGCGATCGTAAAGGGTATGGAATACTATTAACGTCTTCACTCCCGTCTCCTGTTGTCACCTGTCTCTGTTTACTATCTGCCATTTTCGTCAGTAAACCACGTGCTACGCAAGGCTTTCGTCGTTTGTCAGTGACGTGGTGAGTCCACTAAGAGCACCGCTCTCGCGTGAGCGACAAATGAAATTCTATCTGGCGAGAAGACAAGATGGAACCTAAACGTTTCAGACAAATGAATGAAGATGCTCTTCACTGCAAATTGCACACACTATCCTCCATGTTGAAAATGTAATACAGCTATACTAACAATGGGGAGAAATAATTTCTATTATCAGACTACGAATAATTTTACTTTGAAAGATAAAATAAAGCAGATTTTCTATAGCGGGAAGGAGATAGACAGGATGTGGATCGACTTGGAAAAGCAACGTTGCTACTGAAGCACTACACTGCGTATGCAAAATTCTGACTTACTTTTTGATGGCTTGGTTACCGCTATGTTGTCTCAGCAAATTCGCGTCTCTTTTCTTTTCCTTTCTCTCGATAATTAAACTGCGTTATCGACCAGCGTATTTTCTGGCATTCTCACAGAGAGATGATGTGTACATGAAACGACAGAACATATATTAACACAAGCACATAGAAATTTTCCAAGAATTTGAACTAATTTTTGGTCAAGTCCCTGTTCGGGCGCCAAGTGTGATGTTACAAAATAAAAGTGATGTTGTTATTCAATGGAAAGTTGGAAATTGAGATTTAGCTTACTGTTTTATCAATCGCAATTGGCGTAAGAATCATGGATTGACCATTGTCATACAATATTGCATTATGAGATGTGAATAGTTTCTACTTGCAGTTTCGCGTGGCTTGAGGCAGTCTCAACTAGCGTGCTATTGATTAAGAAATTGCGTTATCGTCTTTCTAATTACTTCATGATCGTAGATACGATCATACCCGGTTGTGAAGTTATTGTTATGACAAAACAATTTCCTAAGGGACCAGAAAGTTCTTAAGGGCGCAAAAACAACTGTAACATCACACAAAAGGGAAATTCGATATTAAAGCTGATGCAAGAAGACGATAAAACAGTTTTCTTTTTATCAATGTAACATGCACATTGGACTGCTGATCTTGGCGTCTGTAATATTAGCAAAATGCATAATTAAAATGAAAATAATACTGAGGAGATAATAGGAATGAGCACTGCTAAATGATTCAGTATTCCCAGAACAAATATTTATTATAAACTAAAACATATATCGTACCTTAAGCTTAGTACTACAATGACGGTAGATTTTTATGTCCGTATCATGTCCATTGAGCGCTCTTTTATATAGCCATTGTCTTCTTTGAGTCGCTCGTGCGTCGTCACGGTAAGTTATAACAGTTCTTTACACTTCACTCAAACTTAGACATAACACGTTTTTACACATTTAGTAAAAAATTAGATCAGACTGCCACAGATCTGCGTCCGTCTTATTTGAGAAAAACAGTGCGAGTCTTCTTAGCGCTCAAGGCTTCATTTGTTCTCCAGCGAACAAAATAGTGAAGGATCGCATATCTATCCGTATTTTTCTGTTTATATTGCCGCCCAAAGACGACGAATTACATTATTCAGAAAATTCCACCGTCGCCATGCGACGCCTCATTATGCATTAATCATTATTTACAAACAAGTATTTGCCTTCTGGCTGAAAGTATTAACTACTCGTATTTGCTGCTTTAATGAAGTCAAAAATAGCGAATATCTCAAACTGCGTACAAAACTCAAAACGCTTGTCTTTGTCGTCGTCATTGAGCTTCTGCGTTAGCTCCAATTTGAATGGTTTCATAGACAGCTTCTGTCGCAGGACTTTCCACACTGTCATTCGAGTTCACAGGATGCACAACGCACCGAGACTCGAACTCGGGACCTTTGCCTTTAACGGGCAAGTGCTCTACCATCTGAGCTACCGAAGCACGACTCGGTGGAGCACACAGTTTTAATCTGTCAGGAAGTTTCATATCTGCGCACACTCCGCTGCAGAGTGAAAATCTCATTCTGGAAACATCCTCCAGGCTGTGGCTAAGCCATGTCTCCGCAGTATGCTTTCTTTCAGGAGAGCTAGTTCTGCAAGGTTCGCAGGAGAGCTTCTGTAAAGTTTGGAAGGTAGGAGACGAGATATTGGCAGAAGTAAAGCTGTGAGAACGGTGCGTGAGTCGTGCTTCGGTAGCTCAGATGGTAGAGCACTTACCCGCGAAAGGCAAAGTTCCCGAGTTTGAGTCTCGGTCGGGCACACAGTTTTAATCTGCCTGGAAGTGTTATATCAGCGCACACTCCGCTGCAGAGTGAAAATCTCATTCTGTAAACAAACACTGTTTTTTGCCTTGTTTCACAAATGTTGTTATTGCTACAGCACAACCTAGGTTTGAGGTTATAAGCTCATTTTGAAGTACATTATATAGCACACCCGTTGCTTGGCTTGCATTTAAAATCATTTTAATTGAATCAACTGTGAGTTCTCGCAGAAACAATTGAATGCAAGCCATGCAACGTTAACCGTGCTTTACAATGTACTTGAAAATGGGCTATTAGTCCGAAACCTAGGTTGTGCAGTAACCATAATAAAATTTGTGAAACAAGGCCAAAAACAGTGTTTGTTTCGTTAAATTTATTTCTGTATCTCTACATCTACATCTACATGATTACTCTGCAATTCACATTTAAGTGCTTGGCAGAGGGTTCATCGAACCACAATCATACTATCTCTCTACCATTCCACTCCCGAACAGCGCGCGGGAAAAACGAACATCTAAACCTTTCTGTTCGAGCTCTGATTTCTCTTATTTTATTTTGATTATCATTCCTACCTATGTAGGTTGGGCTCAACAAAATATTTTCGCATTCGGAAGAGAAAGGTGGTGACTGAAATTTCGTAAATAGATCTCGTCGCGACGACAAACGTCTTTGCTTTAATGACTTTCATCCCAACTCGCGTATCATATCTGCCACACTCTCTCCCCTATTACGTGATAATACGAGACGAGCTGCCCTTTTTTGCACCCTTTCGATGTCCTCCGTCAATCCCACCTGGTAAGGATCCCACACCGCACAGCAATATTCTAACAGAGGGCGAACTAGTGTAGTGTAAGCTGTCTCTTTAGTGGACTTGATGCATCTTCAAAGTGTCCTGCCAATGAAACGCAACCTTTGGCTCGCCTTCCCTACAATATTATCTATGTGGTCTTTCCAACTGAAGTTGTTCGTAATTTTAACACCCAGGTATTTAGTTGAATTGACAGCCTTGAGAATTGTACTATTTATCGAGTAATCGAATTCCAACGGATTTCTTTTGGAACTCATGTGGATCACCTCACACTTTTCGTTCTTTAGCGTTAACTGCCATCTGCCACACCATACAGCAATCTTTTCTAAATCGCTTTGCAACTGATACTGGTCTTCGGATGACCTTACTAGACGGTAAATTACAGCATCATTTGCGAACAACCTAAGAGAACTGCTCAGATTGTCACCCAGGTCATTTATATAGATCAGGAACAGCAGAGGTCCCAGGACGCTTCCCTGGGGAACACCTGATATCACTTCAGTTTCACTCGATGATTTGCCGTCTTTTACTACGAACTGCGACCTTCCTGACAGGAAATCACGAATCGAGTCGCACAACTGAGACGATACCCCGCAGGCCCGCAGCTTGATTAGAAGTCGCTTGTGAGGAAATCCAGAAATACGGAATCAACTTGAGATCCCCTGTCGATAGCGGCCATTACTTCGTGCGAATAAAGAGCTAGCTGCGTTGCACAAGAACGATGTTTTCTGAAACCATCCTGATTGCGTATCAATAGATCGTTCCCTTCGAGGTGATTCATAATGTTTGAATACAGTATATGCTCCAAAACCCTACTGCAAACCGACGTCAGTGATATAGGTCTGTAGTTCGATGGATTACTCCTACTACCCTTCTTAAACACTGGTGCGCGCAATTTTCCAATCTGTAGGTACAGATCTATCGGTGAGCGAGCGGTTGTATATGATTGCTAAGTAGGGAGCTATTGTATCAGCGTAATCTGAAAGGAATCTAATCGGTATACAATGTGGACCTGAAGACTTGCCCGTATCAAGCGATTTGAGTTGCTTCGCAACCGCTAAGGTATCTACTGCTAAGAAACTCATGCTAGCAACTGTCCGTGTTTCAAATTCTGGAATATTCCATTCGTCTTCCCTGGTGAAGGAATTTCGGAAAACTGCGTTCAATAACTCCGCTTTAGCGGCACAGTCGTCGGTAACAGTACCGTCGGGACTGCGCAGCGAAGGTATTGACTGCGTCTTGCCGCTTGTGTACTTTACATACGACCAGAATTTCTTAGGATTTTCTACCAAATTTCGAGACAATGTTTCGTTGAGGAACCTATTAAAGGCATCTCGCCCTGAAGTCCGTGCCAAATTTCGCGCGTCTGTAAATTTTAGCCAATCTTCGGGATTTCGCGTTCTCTGATTTGTGACTGCCTGCAGCGCTCTAAGCCGGCCGGTGTGGCCGAGCGGTTCTAGGCGCTTCAGTTTGGAACCGCGTGACCGCTACGGTCGCAGGTTCGAATCCTGCGTCGGGCATGGATGTGTGTGATGTCCTTAGGTTAGTTAGGTTTAAGTAGTTCTAAGTTCTAGGGGACTGATGACCACAGATGTTAAGTCCCATAGTGCTCAGAGCCATTTTTTTGCAGCGCTCTAAATTTGCTATAGAAAATATTCTCGAACCTGAATAAATTTTTAAATACAAATTTTGAACGAAGCCTATATGTCTATTGTCATTTGTTTCAACACAAGACCGATCCACCCTTGTTTGGGTTATTTCCTCGGACGAAGTAAAATGACAACATTTGAAATAACGACTTTTCCAATCAAGACGAAACGGTAATTACAGAGCTTTGGCCGTGTAACTACAAAACAGTACGAACGACGTGGTGTGGTGGTTCCAATAAATGCTTCGGGCCTCAACAAGAGCAGCTCGATTACGCGCGGGAAGCTTCCCCTGTTCTGTTTGCCTCTTCCTAGAAATCGCGATGCTCGTGGTTAACGAGCCGGTTTGCAGGCGCGCTCTGTGTAATGAAACGATAGAGTCAACAGTGGGCCGCAGCGCGCGCCCATCCGCGTGTTTGCCGGTACACACGCAAGCGGCGAGCCGCGCGTGCCCGGCGCGCAGCCGAAGCGGAAACAGAAACACAACACGGACTGCCGTGCTGTCCAACCGTGCTGCCATTCGGTGCAAACAACGGCCTCCATCGTTGAGACTAACCACGGCAGTGCTTCGCGGATGTGGACCTCGGCTCTTGGTGGCGTCATATGTGTCTTCAAGGAGGGGGAGGTGGACAAGAGCCCTCCTCCTAGAACCTGGGGCACAGATTACAGAATTCTGACGCTTTCTAGTAATGATTGCACGCGATATCACTAAACCACAAATTTAGAACTGCAGATCGCAATGTATAATACTGTATCTTTAACAGTTCCCATACATTTTGGATTTGTTTTAGTGTCACACTGTCCACGGTGTAATGGTTCTTTATCTGCGAAACCATTACCACCCGCCAACCCTATTTTTCGATACCGTAGATTAATGAATATTTTTCTACGTAATGTCTCAAATTTTTCACTCTGTTCAAATTTGATTTCATTTTTATATGTATGTACGTCGATATTTTGAGATGTTGAAATCGATATATTATCTAGTGTGAATATCTTTGTACTTATTGTTATCTTTGATGCTGGCCTGTGACTTTTGGCGTGAAAGCGTACAGAGTAGTCAAGTTTTTGTGTTGAATATGAACAGTCTTGACTTTGTGTTGGAAATGAAAAGATGAGTCTGTGTTGTGGACAATGAAAAATGTTGTGAGTTTTATTAAGAGCAGTAACGGCTGCGAAACTGTATGTTGAAGTAATGTTCTGAACACGCCAAAGTATAAAAAGTTTAATACATGTGAATTTTTGTGAAAAGTGAGTGTCAAGAATTAGTTTAAAGTGACCATTGTTTAAAAAAGTACGAAGCACATTGCAATGAAAAACAGAAATCATCAAATTAATCCTGAAAGATCGTCTTCGTAAGTTCTTCAAGGCGGCGTAATTAACATCCGAGTGCCTTTCGCACCAACAGCGGTAGTCATGCTACCTAGACAACATTTTTAATTACGAGCCAAAGCCAGAGCGAGATCGTCGTTGGATTGCAAATACAAGATAAGTGATATTATTGTTAATTTTCTTCAGTGACTGTAATCAATTGATGTAGCAATACCTGCCACATTAAAGACCTTTTAGTTGCGCAATAAAAAGATCATACTTTGAGTGCGCGACGTGATAATTTTTGAACTAATTGACTGTTAGTGGAAGTATTGGTATATCGAGCAATTAAACCGTTTCTTTGGTGCGACTGTGCTTTTGGCGCTGTCCTGCAGTCAGGGTGGATGCGAACCTCCACAGAACAGACATGGAATAGAGTCCCTAATCGTTCCTCTGTTGCTTACTAAGATGCAGGAAAAGATCAGTCCACGAACAATATGCTTGGATCGGCGCTAATTCCCAGACGTCATAAACCAGGCTCCAGTATCCCATTACGATACCCGTTCTCGTACTGCACAGATTAATCAAAACACTAGTTTAATACCTATCTTTTGACGAAGAAAATGGGCTACGGCTTGCTGAGTCCACATTTTGTTTTATATTGGCAGAGATAAACGGGCAGACTGAATAGCAAGGACATACTATACAGCTGGTGTGCTTGTCTTTGGTTTCAAATGTGTCAGTCGGTAATAGAAGACGAAAGTGTGAAACTGCAAGGCCGAAAAACGTTCTCTCAATCTCTTCGGTGAGCAACACAGCGCTAAATGCAGTCGTAGATTTCGAATCCCGCGGTTTGGTTGGGATGTCTGTACTATAAGGCATCAAACTGAAGACATGAGGACTGCCTTGCTTCAGTCCTCCACTGTAACAAGTCGATTCTGACGACAAATTTCGGGTAGAATGGTTCAAATGGCTCTGAGCACTATGGGACTTAACATCTTAGATCGTCAGTCCCCTAGAACTTAGAACTACTTAAACCTGACTAACCTAAGGACATCACACACATCCATGCCCGAGGCAGGATTCGAACCTGCGACCGTAGCGGTAGCGCGGTTCCATACTGTAGCGCCTAGAACCGCTCGGCCACCCCGGCCGGCTTTCGGGTGGATTTGAGAGGTTTTTCCACATTTATCTAATCGAATCCTGGCCCTGAGTTAGGCTGTACCCAAACAAGCGAAAAAATGAAGTTTTCGAAACACTTTACTCAGTTTTAATTAAGCTAATCAACAGTAAGTAAACAACCTTTGAAAATATAGCGATAAATCCATTTGCAATGTCAGATAAGTTTTGTAAGCAAACTCATTGTTATAGAACACACGTTTATTTAAAAAAAATAGCTTATTACTTTTGTTTCTATCAAACATCGCTTTCTAAGTCACTGAGATTTTTTTTTTTGTTTCGGAACTTAACGTTATAGACTCGTGAGTAAAAATCATACGAAGGTGTAATTCCCGGTCATTGACTGAAAAAGGTGGCATTGATATTCATAGTAATAATGCAAAAGATGAACTTAGCATGCCCTAATGAAATATGATTACGATTTTGGTATCAAAATAGTATTTTCTTAACACGTAGAGTGGGTACATACCAGTCGTTTTAGATGGAATAAGTTTTGTGAACCTCCACCTAAGTTTAGTTCTTGGGTCACGATACGTTTTCAAACTCAGCAGGTCAGTTATATTAAAAATGACCTTTTTAGAATATCGTCCCTTCTAGATAAATTTCTGCGGACGTTCATGGGACCAGTGTACTGTTACGACAGTCCGAAATATTATGAGTATACAAAAGACATTGCTTGTAAAACACATGTAAGACCAATCGTAGAATACTGCTCTAGTTTGTGGGACCAAATAGGACCAACAGGGAACCACTGAGCCTATACAGAGAAGGGCAGCACGAAACCACTCATGTTTGTTTGAGCCCCGGGATAGCGCCACGGAAAAGGTGGATGGCTTGAACAAGCAAAAGCTCGTAAATTAGTACCAACTACACCGAGAAAACCTATTTATAAAGTTTCAAGAACCAGTATTAAACTAAGTGAGAAATCTAGGAATGTACAAGTACTACAGTCGTTCCTGTACATCTACATCTACGTGGATAGTCCACAAATCACATTTAAGTGCCTGGCAGAGGGTTTATCGAACCACGTTCACAATTCCCTATTATTCCAATCTCGTATAGCGCACGGAAAGAATAAACACCTATATCTATCCGTACGAGCTCCGATTTCCCTCATTTTATCGTGGGGATCGTTCCTTCCTATGTAGGTCGGTGTCAACAAAATATTTTCGCATTCGGAGGAGAAAGTTGGTGATTGGAATTTCGTGAGAAGATTCCGTCGCAACGAAAAACGCCTTTCTTTTAATGATGTCCAGCCCAAATCCTGTATCATTTCTGTGACACTCTCCCCAATATTTCGCGATAATACGAAACGTGCTGTCTTTGTTTGAACTTTTTCGATGTACTCTGTCAGTCCTATCTGGTAAGGATCCCACACCACGCAGCAGTATTCTAAAAGAGGAAGGACAAGCGTAGTGTAGGCAGTCTCCTTAGTAGGTCTGTTACATTTCCTAAGTGTCCTGCCAATAAAACGCAGTCTTTGGTTAGCTTTCCCCACAACATTTTCTATGTGTTCCTTCCAATTTAAGTTGTTCGTAATTGTAATACCTAGGTATTTAGTTGAATTTACAGCTTTGAGATTAGACTGATTTATCGTGTAACCGAAGTTCAACGAGTTCCTTTTACCACTCATGTGAATGAACTCGCACTTTTCGTTATTTAGGGTCAACTGCACTGATCGTGTAGACAATACGAAGGTAATCAAAGCACGCACAGCGGCAATAAGCAGTTTTTCTTCTAGCGTTCAATATGCGAATGGAACGAGAAGAAACCCTAACACGGGGTACATACAGTCGGAAGTATTCTTTGCTATGCACTTCAGGGTATGGATGTAGAAGCAGATGTAAAATGTCAGAATTTAAAGTAAATGGGCATGTAATTTCTTGAAGTCGGTTCTTAACAATGGATACTTTCGATAACTTGTGAGACGTCGGCCTGTGCCAGGCCGTCTTCTCTCGTTTTTATTCCTGTTTAAATAAGGATTTGCATATGTCTTGTCTATTACCTTCAGTCTCTCTTTCGATTTAGACGATGTTTGCTTTCCTTGATCAAATTGTTTTTGTGTTTAATTACATGAATGGTCGGGGACGGAAATTCACTTTTATTTCAACCCTACTCTGATACCGGGGAAACTTGGACTTACCAGACCATCTGTATCTTGTTGCACTCGGCTCGCGGGAACCTCCAACTTGCAGGAAGAATCAACGTTTCCCACAGTCCTAGCACGCTAACGACAGCTCAGAAACGCAATTCACCACACCCAGGAGTAAACATGAGTCGCTCCTGCCAGCCCAATCCGCGGCCAGGGTAGGACAAAAGCGTTCCGCTGGTTAGGTAGACTGAGTTTATAGTTCCGACAAGATTGGTGGAAGGCTTAGAAAGGTGGAGAGGCGGAAATCTCTGAAATTCCTAACCTGCTGCAGAGGGTCTGGGAGACCACTTACTGAGACAGCCGTTTCGTCCTATTGCTGGACAGCATTCCTAATTCTGATGTAGTGCCAAAGTTACGCCTGAGAAAATTTCCTCTTGAGGTTTCTGTGGGAAGAACAGTCCGAAAAATAGCTAAATTCACAAGAAATCCTAGAATACTTGCCTTACCGTGAGAGCGTCGTTTCGGATCTTTCCCAGGTGCGGAGGCATGTTTGTGATTGGCGTTCTAGTATCTATATGGTGACAATTATTGAACTATATGAAAAACGTAAATTAGTTATAAACTACAGCTTGCACACGCTTTATTCAACATGTAAATGTCACTACAGGTACTCGGATTTAGGTTACGACATGTTTGATATGCCTGCCATCATTGGCGATGATACAGTGCAGACGAATAGCCAAACTCTGCACGACCTGCCGAAGTGTCGGAACATCGATGCTGTCGATGAAGTCCTGAATGGCTGTTTTCAGCTCAGACGTGGTTTGGGATTATTTCAGTACACCTTGTCTTTAATATAGCCCCACAAAAAGGAATCGCATGTGTTCAGATGGCGAGGATATGACACCCAATCGAAGCCCATTCCAGTGGCCTCTGCGTACGCCAGACCAGAATGCGGTTCCCAAAGTGCTCCTCCTAGACAACAAACACTCTCCTGCTTCGATGGGGACGAGCTCCGTCTTGCATGAACCACATCTTGTCGAAATCAGGGTCACTTTGGATAATGGGGATGAAATCATCTCCCAAAACCTTCACGTACTGTTCGGTATTCGCCGTGCCATCAAGGAATATCAGACCGATTATTCCGTGACTGGACATTGCACACGACACAGTCACCAGTTGAGGGTGAAGAGACTTATCGATCGCGAAATGCGGATTTTCAGTCCCTAAATGCGCCAATTTTGGTTATTGGCAACCCATCCAATTGAAAATGGGCTTCGTCAAAAATGTTCAAATGAGTGTGAAATCTTATGGGACTTAACTGCTAAGGTCATCAGTCCCTAAGCTTACACACTACTTAACCTAAATTATCCTAAGGACAAACACACACACCCATGCCCGAAGGAGGACACGAACCTCCGCCTAGGCTTCGTCGCTAAACCAAACCACACAGAGACTAACTCACATCACGCACCGCGGCCAACCGTGCAGTTTGAGCCTGCTAACGCAAACTGTTCAGAAGTTATGACGATTTTATTTCATATAGTTCACTAATTGTCACCCTGCAAATTGTTGGTGGGACGCAATGGGCTCCATGCCAGTTTTCCACTGAAGGAACTGTTAGGCCTTTTCGCTGATTGGCCGAGTAAAGTGCGCCGAGCAGACACACCGAAGTTTGAAGGGAGGGAAGCGAAGGGTGTTTTGGGAGGCAGAAACTGGGAGACTCATGTACACTTCGCCCTGGGTGCTACTCTGGGAACCACTGTGACTTTGATAAGCAGATTTGGACTTCGTTCTTAAACGAAGTCGTTGGAATTTGATTTAGCAGGTCTCGTGATCGCGTCTAAGAAGAAGCCGGAACAGCCTACTCCACACCACTCAGTTTTAGCGGTTGCAGCAACACAATGTAAGACAACATCATGCAGATTAATTGCAGACACGATAGACCCTCTTTGGACTGCAATTGATCGATGACAGGAATTTGAACTGTTTGAGAAGAGATGGTATCATTTCGATGTTTTTGCTTCTGCTAATCTCTTAGTGTAACAAGCCCTCCACGCAACTCTTTATATACTTCTTTTTTCCTGCCTTGTTTGATTAAGGGAAAACTCTAATTAAGCACCACTCACATATCGCCTTTAGAATGATGAATACTTTCTTTGAGATCATGCTGATATGAGTATTTCCTTCCCCTTATTTCCGTAGAAATGTGTACTCAGCTCGCGTTCTTTTATTTTCTTGAATATTTTGAAGTTACCACGGTTGAGCTAAATTGCTAGCTCTGGCAGTAACTGAATATTAATTCAGCCAGTATTGTCCAGTAGTACGCTAGTGGCCACCCTAATTTACTTTTCTAAATAAATTGTTCGTCGACTTGTGTTATTAAGTCAGTATCTGAAGAATATAATTCTCATGTGTTATTCATGGATCAATAAATGTGTGTTGTTAACACATCAAACTCTGTGATTTATCAGATCTCGAGACTCAGGAAAATTTCTCGCGAGCGCATCTGAGAAGATGGGTGCACCCCACAGCCGCAGACGGAACAGCCTCTTATAATTGAACTTCCAACGCCTTCCAGCCATAAACACTTCAGTGAACTCCCTTGATGAATTCAATCTTTAAATTGGCGTTTCCTGCAAGCAACACAGTTATAGTGACAATCACCACTCTCGGTGTTTCATGAGGACATACTAGCGCTTTCTGATCTGTGATGGTAGTACTGACAACTGAATTTATTTGCCTATACACGGAGGATCGTAGCAATTTCCCGGTTGTACACTCCTGGAAATGGAAAACAGAACACATTGACACCGGTGTGTCAGACCCACCATACTTGCTCCGGACACTGCGAGAGGGCTGTACAAGCAATGATCACACGCACGGCACAGCGGACACACCAGGAACCGCGGTGTTGGCCGTCGAATGGCGCTAGCTGCGCAGCATTTGTGCACCGCCGCCGTCAGTGTCAGCCAGTTTGCCGTGGCATACAGAGCTCCATCGCAGTCTTTAACACTGGTAGCATGCCGCGACAGCGTGGACGTGAACCGTATGTGCAGTTGACGGACTTTGAGCGAGGGCGTATAGTGGGCATGCGGGAGGCCGGGTGGACGTACCGCCGAATTGCTCAACACGTGGGGCGTGAGGTCTCCACAGTACATCGATGTTGTCGCCAGTGGTCGGCGGAAGGTGCACGTGCCCGTCGACCTGGGACCGGACCGCAGCGACGCACGGATGCACGCCAAGACCGTAGGATCCTACGCAGTGCCGTAGGGGACCGCACCGCCACTTCCCAGCAAATTAGGGACACTGTTGCTCCTGGGGTATCGGCGAGGACCATTCGCAACCGTCTCCATGAAGCTGGGCTACGGTCCCGCACACCGTTAGGCCGTCTTCCGCTCACGCCCCAACATCGTGCAGCCCGCCTCCAGTGGTGTCGCGATAGGCGTGAATGGAGGGACGAATGGAGACGTGTCGTCTTCAGCGATGAGAGTCGCTTCTGCCTTGGTGCCAATGATGGTCGTATGCGTGCTTGGCGCCGTGCAGGTGAGCGCCACAATCAGGACTGCATACGACCGAGGCACACAGGGCCAACACCCGGCATCATGGTGTGGGGAGCGATCTCCTACACTGGCCGTACACCACTGGTGATCGTCGAGGGGACACTGAATAGTGCACGGTACATCCAAACCGTCATCGAACCCATCGTTCTACCATTCCTAGACCGGCAAAGGAACTTGCTGTTCCAACGGGACAATGCACGTCCGCATGTATCCCGTGCCACCCAACGTGCTCTAGAAGGTGTAAGTCAACTACCCTGGCCAGCAAGATCTCCGGATCTGTCCCCCATTGAGCATGTTTGGGACTGGATGAAGCGTCGTCTCACGCGTTCTGCACGTCCAGCACGAACGCTGGTCCAACTGAGGCGCCAGGTGGAAATGGCATGGCAAGCTGTTCCACAGGACTACATCCAGCATCTCTACGATCGTCTCCATGGGAGAATAGCAGCCTGCATTGCTGCGAAAGGTGGATATACACTGTACTAGTGCCGACATTGTGCATGCTCTGTTGCCTGTGTCTATGTGCCTGTGGTTCTGTCAGTGTGATCATGTGATGTATCTGACCCCAGGAATGTGTCAATAAAGTTTCCCCTTCCTGGGACAATGAATTCACGGTGTTCTTATTTCAATTTCCAGGAGTGTATTTCGCAATAAGCCCGTCTTCTGGTAAACATTTGTTTTAGATACGCCGTTTTCATGATTAATCTTCTCTGTGTGTGTGAGGGGAGGGGACAAATTACTATTGATGTTCCATGAGGTTCACTTTACTGGTAAAGCGGTAAAAGTATAGTCTTTGCTGATGATACAAGCCTCTAATCAAGCGCGAAAAGAGGTGCAACAACACAAGCAGTAAATGAAATGTTAAGAGAAATCGGTTCGCAGTGAATGGATCTATCATTTAACAAAAATACACACCGTGAAAGATCGTTGCAGTAAACGTCAATGTTTTACTTGCCATTTGTAACTCACCTCATCTTTTTTTTCGTTTAAGTGTGGGGGGGTTCGGGAAGATTCGAGCTATTATTGTGTCCAGTTCTTTTCAACCAAATACTAGGAAACCTGATAGTGGGACAGAGCGGGTCGCAATTAGGAATATCTGGGAGTTTGCTTCCTGTTCCGGCGTTTGCGTTGCGGCGAAGGGAAACCTTGGCTGAAGGTAGGGGATTACAGCTTTTTCATTAATTTCTGGAGCAATACCTCCAAGACAAAAATATGAAAGCATATTGCTTGACAAAAATAACTCTTCTGTTAGCAAGTGGTTCAAATGGCTCTGAGCACTATGGGACTTAACATCTGAGGTCATCAGTCCCCTAGAACTTAGAACTACTTAAACCTAACTAACCTAAGGACAACACACACATCCATGCCCGAGGCAGGATTCGAACCTGCGACCGTAGCAGTCGTGTGGTTCCGGACTGAAGCGTCTAGAACCGCTCGGCCACTCCGACCGGCACAAATTTGCAGTCAGGATGAGTAGGACAATCGCGAGACTGCTCCTCTGTCATAAGAAACCGCACCCCACACCATAACTCCAGGTGTAGGTCCAGTGTGTCTAGTCCACAGACAGTTTGGTTACAGGCCCTCCACTGGCCTCCTCCTTACCAACACACGGCCATCACTTGCACGAAGGCAGAACCATTTTTCATCATAAAACGCGACAGACTTCCACACTGCCCTCCAGTGGGTTCTCCATTGATACCACTGCAACCGCAAGTGGTGGTGGTTTGGGGACAGTGGAATGCACACTATATCACATCTGGTTTCGAGCTGTCCTTGAAGTAGCCGATTTCTAAAAGTTCGTTGTGTCACTGTAGTGCCAAGTGCGGCTCAGATTGCTGTTGAAGATGCAGTACGACGCGTCGGAGCCATTCGGGATGGTCTTCCCTCTCGATAGTGCCACGTGGCCGTACCTTCTCTTGACCACCACTGCCAGCAGTCATGTACGTGGCTAGATTCCTGCCAAGTATCTGTGCAGTGTCGTAGAGGGAACATCCAGCTTCTCGTAGCCCTATTACACGACCTCGTTCAATCTCAGTGTTGATAATGGCGTCTTTGCCGCATTAAAAGCATTCTTGAATAATCATGTCCAATCTCAAAGGTAACCAATGCTCACGACCGTTACGGCGTGTTTCTGATTTCCATCCTCATAGCGACGTTTAGCTGCGCTACTCTTATGTGACTGGCGCGAGATTTCAATAGACATCGTATTTCAGATGTAGAAACACGCTTACCAACTTTCGTTTCTGCCGCACAACTCCTTAGTGTCGGGATTTTTTTCTGTCAGTGTATTTTCCGTGTCATGGTTGAAGATCATGCTGGGAATCTGAATTTATGTGTCAATATTCTCATCTTAGTTGTAGCTGACAGTAGGTACGAAATACGCCGATTACCACCTGTCCCAGGCATGGATGCTTGTTCATGTTGGGTGAATGTGGGCGCAATAACAAACGCACGCAACTAGGCAAATTCAGATGGAGACTCTTGGTTCAACCTTTCAGAGCCTGAGAAGGTGGGTGAACGTTATTTTTAAAACCACCTCCGGTGATTTCAACTTGGGGAGACTCTTTGTCGCCAGATGCGACCCCCGTCCCTTGGAGAGGGGCTGAGTGCTTGGCCGTTTCGTATCGGAGAGTTGGGACGCATCTTCAAAATCTCTGCCGGTGAACGGAATGGAAAATTTTAGACCAAGACAAGGGGCGTTTCCTGTCTTCCGGGTGAAAAAAACACCCACTCTTCCTAAAGGAAGCAGTTCGGGCAATGGTGAATATTCCTGAGCCAAGTGTTGTCGCTCTCTGTATGCGGAAGCGAAGAAGGTTAGGTTCAAATGGTTCAAATGGCTCTGAGCATTATGGGACTTAACTTCTGAGGTCATCAGTCCCCTAGAACTTAGAACTACTTAAACCCAACTAACCTAAGGACAACACACACATCCATGCCCGAGGCAGGATTCGAACCTGCGACCGTAGCGGTCACGCGGTTCCAGAATGTAGCGGCTAGAACCACTCGGCCACTCCGGCCGGCGAATGTTAGGTTTCCAGAAAAAAGTTATCGGGACGTGGACGAGAGAAGTCGCTGCAGGCAGTCGCTGCTTCATGACCAAGAAAGTAATGGTTTTGAATGGGAGCTAGGTTTCTCCACGACTATTAAACTCCACCATTAGCTGCAGTGTGCAGTTCTCACGAGAGACGATTTCAGTATTGTTTTTACGTAAATTCAGATGGTACTGAATTCGATGCTTGATTGGTCACAAGGCGCTTGATACAACGCAAGCCCAGTTAATTATTATGATTATTTTCTCTGTCAGTCATGAGCTGCGTTTGGTGGCTCAATTAGTAATGGGAAGTGGTGAATTTTACTTGCGAACCTTTCTGTATGCGTAATTGCGCGTCCATGTTGCACTCCCTTAATCCTCTCGACATTTTGCTGGCAAACGATAGTACATTAGTCTTGCCCGCTCAGATGGAACCATAGTTTTAGTATTTTTAGCGGCGTTTGATGTAAATGTAGTCTCAGGAATATGTTCCACTTGTGAAATACATATTAATAATGTCAATACTTAATTCGTTAAATTTCACAGCAATGTGCACCCCAACACATTTCTACATGACTTGTAATCCTTAGCATCCTATAACCTGTAAGAGAAAATTACTTATACTATTTAGCAAAGAGTGAGCCCTAATCGACCGTTCTGGAGATCATTAATTAAAATTCTGTTGCAAATATTTCTGTTTAGGATGGAGTGTAGGGCTAAGACTCAGTAGAAATTCATGTAACTTCCGACGCTTTAACCCTTAGGGTCGAATAAAAAAATGTTAATCACAATGTTTGTGCACAGTTAGCGCTCAGCTAACCAGTACGTATTATAAGGCGAAGTGAACCACTTTTATACGAAGTCGGAACCACTTTTAAAGTGTTTAGCGCTTTCTACGGTACCATGCCGTACCATTAGCTGCCATATTCTATCTGATAATCCTGAAGTTGTTCTGAAAGCGGGAGATCTAATGTTTGCCTTTGTAAGTTCCACAATTTCTGAATTTCTTTTCGGAATTGTTCCTACCAAGTGCTCAGAGTATAAATACAGGCCCATAGTCTTACCTAAAAAAAATTGAAGTACAAATTTTTACACATGCGCTGTTACAGTGCTGTATTTTGTGTACACTGATGCATTTGTTTCCTTCTGTAATAAAGCTTTTTCATTCAAGTTCTCCTTGCCATATACCTTAAGCGACATGGCACTTCCAGAGTTTGGTGGCGATGGAGGATCTCGACAGAGGCTTGTAGTATACTTTGTAACATTTCCAAAACGTGAGGAACGTAAGATCGTAATTTTTATCGTGACTGAAAACTTCGTTGCCGAATTGTAGACATGTAGTTTTCTTTGTTAGCGTATTATAAAGCAATGGATTCAGTTTTTGACATTATTTTACAATAGTCATTAGTCCAACAACTGTTTTAGCATGGGACGAAAATGGTATGTGATATCATAATTCCAACAGGGACTGACGACGGTGTTCTCTTCTAAGCTTGTGTGTAAACCGTGAAGCAGGAGATCTGGAAGTGATCCAAACGGTACCTTCCCGGACATGGGTTCCTTGTTAAAACTTTGTCTACTGAGTCCCTGTACAGTCCCTAGAAGCCTGCAATATGAACTTTGAAACACTCTGTGCATCAAGTGTCTTCCGCTATAACGAGGGGCAGATTTGTCTTTCTCTGTAACTGGCGAACATTAACAGTTTGATGCTATTTCGTAGTTACGTGACACATTATCTATCACTGCTGTATAGGGCAACTGAAGGTAGAACGCCATGCACTCAGTTAATTGGCTCTAATGTTGTGTAGAGATATGAAAAATATCTAATTTTTAATAACACCCAGCAGCTCCCCTTTGGATTCCTTTACAAATAATTGGCCTACATTTAGTATTTTTTAGATATAATTTTTATGCAGAAAGGGTAAAACTAGTTTTTGTAAGAAGTAGTGAAATTGATAACGCCACCTTGAAGTTCTCTCACATTTATGACACCCAACATCCCATACAATAAACAAAAATGAAAAACTGCATAATTCTAAGCAATAATTGAAGTGATACGTTAAACAATTATGGAAACAACGCAAAATTCAAGCATACAACGAACGTCTAATTCAGTCACTTTCAAGCCATCTTCGCACAATGAACACACCCCTGACTTTTTATAGATCCGTTATTACATGTTTCATGATACCACGTGTAACACTGTGTGCGCTGGACCAGATCCTTGTTGCTCCTTTTGTCCTAGAAGTAGGGACCGCCGTCACCAGAGTACAGATTCTTATTGTAAGACTTGCAATGTGTTTTATTTGAAGTTTTCTTGCCAGAATCTGCAAGACCCGATGTTGACTCTGCTGATGAATCGGTATTAAACAACTCTGTATTGAGAAATGTTGCTTTGGATTGCAGCCAAGTTCCTTAGTTGACATCTTCCGTTCATCCTTGTTCAGCCAGTCTCGAAGAGTTCTTCGTGAGATGCTAAATGTCTTTGAAGCCTACACTACAGTAATTCCAGATCTAGCTGCTTCAATGGCTTTCCATACGTCCTCAGTAGTCCACTTTGCACGAAGATTTTGACAGGGCTCATCCATATCATCTCCGAGACACGAAAAATATAGAAATCGCTTTCTACCCTACAAGTGTCTTATTAAAGTTTTTATCAACTGCTAAAAAATATTTAAATATTTCAAAATCTATTTATATACTTTACTGCATGCAGGAATGTATTTCAATCACATAGTCATCGAATCATTAAATGAGAATGACGTGTGAAATTTATACGGACCTCCCTTAACTCACGGAAAATATTCAGCGTTAATAGAAAGCAAAATTTTAGCAAGTGACGTCAGTCCAACTCTCACTGAGGTTGCTGTTGTTGCAAGGTCACTACGAGTATGCAGCGGAAGCTCCCCACTTTGTTATTCATTACCTACATGGCACTGTCACCATCGGAATATTTACATATTAGCCATAAACAGCACATGGCGCTAAAACCTGCACTGCGTTGTTATCTCCATTTACTTCATCGCAACCATTTATTTTGACAGCATAACACATGGCGAAAAGTTGTTTAATTTGACTCATTGTGGTTGCGTTGTTACCTCTCTATGGCAGGGTTTCCCAAACTGCTCCGCGAAAAGCTGTTAATAACATCTTCCAGTAATTTTCGGGTCTGCAGCCGGATCCCATCAACATTCTGCCACGATATTTCGGCTCAGAGACGTCCGGCCATCCTCAGATGAGTAGACGAAGTACTGCACTCCGTCTAGAGGCCACGAGTGGCCTACCGGTACCATCCGACCGCCGTGTCATCCTCAGTTGAGGATGCGGATAGGAGGGGCGTGGGGTCAGCACACCACTCTCCCGGTCGTTATGATGGTTTTCTTTGACCGGAGCCGCTACTGTTCGGTCGTGTAGTTCCGCAATTGCCATCACGAGGCTGAGTGCACCCCGAAAAATGGCAACAGCGCATGGCGGCCAGGATGTTCACCCATCCAAGTGCCGACCACGCCCGACAGCGCTTAACTTCGGTGATCTCACGGGAACCGGTGTAACCACTGCGGCAAGGCCGTTGCAGGCGAAGTACTGCAGGCACGAAAATTACTGGAAGAAGAAATAGGCCGGGAAAATTTCAGAAGTCAAACTAATAACATGGCGTTTTTTCCAACTTTTGACAATACTAATTATTTTTTAAAATTTATCTCGATTTCTGTGTTGTTAGCTATGATTTAAAATTGAAGCAATCGCTGAATAACACAGGTATTCTCATTTTGTAAAACTTTATTAACCTTCAAACTAAACAAGGCGTTCCATGAAGGTACCAGGATTCCCGAAGTGTTCCGTCAGAAGTAAAGTTTAGCAACCCATTATCAATCGTATCTATAACTTTGGACGTCAACGTTATGTGAATGGTACCTCTTTTCTTGAGTGATGACGAAGCCAATGCTGGTAGAGCACGGCTGACGGCCCGGCAGGGAAATGGCGGCTGCCGGGTCCCGCCCCCACCCCTGCACCTGCGCCGTGGCGCGGCGCCGAGCCGCGGCGCGCCGCCAGGCAGGGCATTGTTCGGCACGTCTATTGTGAGCGCCCCTCCCCGGGTCGGCGCCGCCACACAATAGGCCGGCCGACGCTTTGTCTGGGCGAACCAGCGCGCCCGCCCCCACCACGGCGCGGCCCGGGCCGCCACCGCTCGCCGATTCGCGAAAAACACCCGTGGGAGGAGAGCACTGCCTCCGGCGGTGGGCCTTCTCCACTGTGGCCTCTTTCAGACAGCCAACACCCTCTGGTGTGTCGGTAGGGGACATTAACGGGTCCGCAAAGTTGCCGGCGTCGCTCATTCGATCCGTTTGTAGCCGGTTCGAATCGGCGAGAAAAGCACGTTGGGTACGCTACATCAATAAAGATACGGCCGTGTCACTTGCTGAACTGACGGGAGGCATCTGGAATAGCCCGGCCTGGAGGTGTATGAAGAGATCTTCGAGGGATGATCTGTTCCGCTGTTAACTCTCCGAGATCCAAACAGTGAGGCATCTGACTTCTGTATGTTGCTAGGACGTCGTGAGCGCAGATAAACAGGTAGCTGTGAGGACAACCAAAGTAATACGGCGTCTGTGTCCGAGGCTTGTTTAGAAACGTCATCCGCAAACCATTGTGAAGGAGGATTCCTCAGCCGGCCGGTGTGGCCGTGCGGTTCTAGGCGCTTCAGTCTGGAACCGCGTGACTGCTACGGTCGCAGGTTCGAATCATGCCTCGGGCATGGATGTGTGTGATGTCCTTAGGATAGTTATGTTTAAGTAGTTCTAAGTTCTAGGGGACTGATGATCTCAGATGTTAAGTCCCATAGTACTCAGAGCCATTTGAACCATTTTTGAAGGATTCCACAGCTGTTGGGTAAAAGTCCAACTGAGGACTCATCAGTGTGGCAAACGCTTCTTCTTACAGCGCAGTTCGTACGAGAGCATACAAGATAGTGTATACACCGAAAACACCAGACAAACATGCCATGAAGCCACTGACACCTCCACCTGCTAGATCGGTCCAGTGAAATCGGCGGCAGGTATGACTGTACCGGAGAAAAGCAAGCAGACGGATCGCTGGATCGGATGAACTGTTGCGGCCTTCAGCCCGAAGAGTGGTTTGATGCTGCTCTCCCCTCTAGTCGATTCTGTGCAGCCGCGCTGGATTAGCCGAGCGGTCTTAGGCGCTGCAGTCATCGACTGTGCGGCTGATCCCGGCAGAGGTTCGAGGCCTCCCTCGGGCATGGGTTTGTGTGTTTGTCCTTAGGATGATTTAGGATAAGTAGTGTGTAATCTTAGGGACTGATGACCTTAGCAGTTAAGTCCCATAAGATTTCACACACACTTGAACATTTGTTTCTGTGCAAGCCTCTTTATCTCTGCAAAGATTATGCGAAAGAATTAGCTCCCTTTCTAGCATCTATGTATGGTAGATCGCTGGAACAACGAAGAGTATCTAGCGGCAGGAAAAAAAGCGCAGGTCATCCCAGTTTTCCAGAATAGGCCTATATCGTTGACATCAAACTGTTGAAGAATTATGGAATACGTTTCACGCTAAAGAATTATGACATTTTTGAAGAACGAAAATCTCCTGCATAAAAATCAATATGGATTTCGCAAACAGATATCTTGCGAAAGTTAAATCGTTCTGTTCCTCCATTAGACCCATAGTGCTATGTACAACGGTGCTCGCGTTGATGTCGTGTTCCCTGACTTCAGGAAGCCATTTGACACAACCCAGCACTGCCGTTTAGTGAAATAATACGGGCTTATCGAGTATCGGACCACTTTTGCGACTGGATGCAAGCCTTCCTTGCAGATAGAATTCAACACGTCGCTCTTAACGGAACGAAACTGACAGGTGTAACGGTAATTTACCGAGAAGTGAGATACGACCGTTACTCTTTGCAAGATATATAAATGATCTAGCAGAAAGCCCCGACTGTTCGCAGATGATGCGGTTGTCTAAAAGAAAGTAGCAACGACAGAAGACAGTATCGATTCTAGAATGACCTGCAATAGACTGATAACGGTAGAACCTGTAGCAGTTGACCCTCAACGTAAATAAATGTAACACTTTGCGTACACATAGGAAAAGAAATCGACTACTATAAAACTACACTATTGACGATAGACTACTGTAAATAGTATGTACTGTAAAATATCTAGGAGTAAGTATCCAGAGCGACCTTAGGTGGAATCACCATATGAAACAAATAGTAGAAAAAACAGGTGCCAAACTATGATCCATAGGAAGAATCTTGAGGAAATGTAACTCATCCACGAAGGAAGTGGATTACAAGGGCTTGTTCGATGGATTCGTCAATGGGGAATCCTTACGCTACAAGAGAGGCGTTGTGCACCTCGAAGACGATTACTACTGACATTTCGAGAGACCACTTTCCGTGAGAGTCGGACAACATAGCCTATCTCGCGAAACGAACACGCCGCGAAAATTCGAAAAATTCGAGCTAATACAGAGGTTTACCGACAATAATTCTTCCCAAGTGCCGTTCCTGATTGGAACAGGGTAGAGGGGATCAGGTCTGGGTGCCAGAAGTACCTAACGCCACATACCATTGCGTGGCTTGTCGAGTACGATGTAGATGTAGATAACTGCTGCAGCTTACATCCGTCCTTCTTACTGTGATCAAGCCTTGGTATTCCTCTACAATTCATGCCCCACGCACTTCACTGCATTATCAGATTGCCAGTTCCTTGATGCATCAGCAAGTGTCTTATCAACCTATACTTTCTTCTTGAGGGTATTTTTGTTCTGTCGTTGCAACTACAAAAATGCGTGATTTTTTACACCAGACGCGTTTCGTTTTATTGAGGTAAAGCATAATCAGTGGTCTGTAATTAAGTTATGGGGGTTGTCCAGAAAGAAAGTTCCGATCGTCCGCTAAATGGAAACCACAGTGAAAACCAGAAACATTTTATTTGCAACAGTTAGCTATACTTTCCAGGTACTTCTCTACAAAGTCGCCGCTCCGACTTAGACATTTACCGTAGCGTTATACCAAATTTCCAACGCCATTGTCGTAGAAGGCAGCGGCCTGTGCTTTCCGATAATTCTCTACGCTGGTCTATTACACGTAGCCTGCGCTCAAGTATTGTCTTCGTATCCAGAGTTTCTTGTGAACAGAGATGATACTCAGGACGAGCCAATTAGGGCTGTGTTGTGGGTGATCGAACACTTCCCATCGAAGAGGCTGCAGGAGCGTCTTCATTGCCCCTGCAGAGTGCGGCTGAGAACTGCCGTGAAGAAGGAAGTGTGTGGCAGTTGTGTTAGATGGGCTGCATTCATTCAGGCGAAGCCTCTCAGCGCGCCCTCCTACTTGGCGGGAGACATCGTTGTTCTAGGCACCTTTAATCGCCCACTGTGCGCTCACAACTGAAGAGAGCGTCTTGATGCGATCGATGGTCATACTAGAGATACTACCCAACACATCTGTGCAAATCTTCATCGGTTTTTCACTGTGGTGTCCATTTCGCAAGCGATCGGAACTTACTTTCTGGACAACCCTCGTATTTAGATTTTGATTTGCTTTTAGATTGAAAAACAGTTCGCTAAGAATAGGTTGATTTGTACTTACAGTGATTTTTCGGCTGATTTCTCGCTTTCATCAGGAAACGACATCTGCTAGCACATCTTTGTCATCATTGTTTTTATGGGTTAGACACCAATAATTTTGGTCTAATTTTTAGATTTTCTGCAGCACTGTGCATTTCTTATGTTTTACACAGCTCACTTTTATGCAGACCACTGTATTATGTTCGTTTCTTGTACTTCAAGTATGTGTTGTTGTTTGTGTTTTGTAGTGTTGCCATCATAACCTTACCACTACTTTGTCTTTGACCTACAAAATTTTTTAAAATTAGATTATTGTATGTGTGTAATTCTATTTAATTATGATTCTGTGTATTTATCTACTGTATAAGAGTAGAGAAGGAATAGTGATGGAGGCACATTTTTCTTTTTTGGGAGGGGGAAACCATGATGAGTGGACATAAAAAAATAGCAGTGTCATGGAGCGTGAGTGACAGGAGAAGGTGAGGAGCGAGAAGTGAAATGAAACTGTGAGTGGGGGGGGGGGGGGGGGTTGTGGGAAAGTGGGAGGGGGGGGGGGGGAAGGATGGAAAAGGCTCTTTTCTTTTTCATGTAATTTAATCAGTTATTCTATATAGAGTGTGGTTTCCAGTATTTATCTGGTCATTGAGCAACTGTTTATTTCGTGTTAATGCTTTTTGTATGTGAAAATTTTCTTGAAAAGGGAGGAAGTGTCTGTCTTTACCAATTTTTACGATATGCATATCGTTTTCAGTATTGCTTGGTGTTCTTCTTTTAGATGATCCGCAAATGTTGAATCATTTGTATCGTATTTAAATGCTCTGATATGTTCTTTATATCTTGTGTCGAGTGTCCTGCCAGTCATTCCAATGTACATCTTCTTACAATCTCTGCAACTGAGCTGACAGATACCACATTGTTGTTATCTATCTGGTTTTGATTTTAGTTTTGGGATGTGCTTTTGTATGGAATTGTTTGTTTTGCAAGCCATATTGATGCCTTGTGTTTTGAATATCTTACCTATTTTATGAGTGAATTTGTTGTGGTAGGTCATTGTATGCCTTTTTTTATTGTAATACAAATTGTACGAGTTGATGTGGTTTGGTTAGTTTTTTCATTATTTGTCTCTTTATTTTTTTGTTTATTTAGTCTACCATTGTTTCTTTGAGTCCATTTTTAATGCTATTTGTTTTATAATGGCTAACTCTTTCTGGTAATTAGAAGCGTTTAGGGGGATCCTGTTCAATCTGTTTCACATGTATCTGATTGCTGCTTGTTTGTGTTTCTGTGGGTGTTTTAAAGTTTCATTTAAGATAATGACACTTCTTGTGGGTTTCTGTACATGTTAAATGTGTGTTTATTATTGTCTTTTCTTATGTTTATGTCTAAAAAGCTGAGTGTGTTTTCATGTTCTTTTTCTAGTGTGAACTTTACGTTTTTGTGTACTGTGTTTATGTCTTTGTGTAGTTGCTGTATTCTGTTTTTAGGTTCATCTACCATGCATATTATGTCATCCATGTGTCTGTATCAGTAGATGACGTTGTAGCTTTTCTTTGTTATTATGTATTCAAATATCAATTGTTTTATGTGAGTCATGAAAATGTTGGCTAACGTTCCTGAATAGGTGAACTCATGGGTAAACATTCTTCTTGTATGTAGTATTCTTGATTGAATTCAAAATAATTTTGTTGTGTTATTAACTGTAATAAGTTTATGGTTTCATCTGTGTGTTCATGAGGTAGCCGGTTGTGCGTTTTCAGGGATGCAACTATACATGCATCCTACATCAAAGGAGAATAATGTTGCTGTGTCAGGGATTTTAGTGTCTATTATATGTTCTACCAGTTGAGAGGTATTTCTAATTGTTCTATCATTTCCTAGTTTAAAATACTGGGTGAGCTATGACTACATTTGTTTTGCTAGTAGATATGCAGAAGCTGCTCTGAAATTTATATTGGACCGACTGGATAATTTTCTTTATGGACTTTTGGTTGACATCTCATGTTGGGGGCTTGAGGGTTTTTTGTACAAGTCTCTCTTTCTCTCTGTCTGTAAACGCATACTCTATGTTTTTGAGTGTGTTTTTAACATGTGTTTGAAATCTGTTAGTTGGGTTTTTTATATTGTTTTCGCTGAAGAATTTTCCTGTTTTTTCTGTGTATTCTTTTGTTTTCATCAGGGCAGCACCATTACCTTAATCAGACTTTGTTATAATGACATTTTCTGCTTGCAGTTTTTTCTTTAGATTTTTAAGCTGTGTTTCATCACAATTATTTTTGAATTTATTGTTTTCTTTTTTAATCTGTGTTGCTATATTTTTAATTTCTTCTTTTATCAACTACCTAGTTAGCCCTGTGTTTACACTAGTGTTTTCATTTTTTTCTTCTATAGTGAGAATATATTCAGATTCTATAATGAGACCTTGTATCTGTCTTCATTTGCTGGTGAGCCAACATTGTGTTTTAGACCTTTTTCTAAGAGGAGCTTTTCGTTTTCATCTAGTGTTATATCCGTAAGATTGACCACCCTAGGATAGAAATTGTGTGTGTGAATATATTTGCTGTTATGGGGTTTTCTGTGACGCAATTTGAGATTTTCAATTTTCTTATTATGTTTTAGTCACGTTTCGTTTATAGCTCTACATGTGCAGCCTTCAGCTTTTCCACAATGGAGGAAAAATAGCCGGATTAATTAATTTTTGTGCTAGCTGGAGGCGAATTTCGTATAATTCTTCGTATAATGTCTGTTTATTTAATTTCGTGTTTCAGCCAGGCATTTTTAGCGGCCTGTCTGGCAAATTTTGCTGCTTTCGAACTGTTTTTGAACTTTACATTTATGTATTTCGGCATAAGATCATTATGTTTACAAGGGTTATTGTATCTGGTGGTTTCAACTGTTTTATACAAATTAAAATGAATATTCTTAAACTGTTAATAGAGGCCAACTGAAAATACTTGTCAAGGCGACATTAAATTCTTCATTTGTCGCGTCGTGCCGTAAATTTCTTCTGAATTCTTTTCAGTACTTCTCCACAAGACCCACAGGTAATACGTCAGCATTAGGTTGCACAACGTGTAGGTACAACCACTAGTGTCGACTTTACCCAGTCAACAACAGTCGATCTATTTAGAAAAATAGAGAAGAACGATTCTAAAATACTGATAGTCCGCAGAAATTTACTCAAGAGCTGGCATTATTTAAAAATTGGCTTTTTTATGTAAATGGTCTCGAGAGTTTAGGAGCTGCCAGTAGCGTGGTGTGCTATGAACACGACCTCTTGCTCATCGGGAGCTCCGTGGGTATGCTGATTAGATTGATGCTGAACCTGTCACCTCAGATCATATAAAATGATACATTACTTCCTTGAATGTAATAGACTACTTGAAAAAAATCAACTGCCGCGCACATCGGAAAACGTCATTCACTAGGTTCCTGAACTCGTTAGGGGCTCACCTATTGCTTAATGGTTGGAGGACCTGAGAATTTCAGTTGTATAACTTACTTTAATGGTTGTTGAGCGATAGAGTTTTATCTGTAAAAATAATATTTATTCAAAGAGTGTGTAAAAAATAATCAGGACACATTTAAGCCGAGGTTATAAAACAAATTGAGATTTAATACCTTAGTTAAAAAAGGGCAAGCGTAAGAAAATGAGAAAGGGTCACCACCAGCATGATGCTGGATAGTTATGGTTGAAATGGTGCCCAGACACAAAGGACACGAATTACGTTTTAAACAAATGGTTCAAGTGGCTCTGAGCACTGTGGGACTTAACTTCTGAGGTCATCAGTCCCCTAGAACTTAGAACTACTTAAACCTAACTAACCTAAGGACATCACACACACCCATGCCCAAGGCAGGATTCGAACCTACGACCGTAGCGGTCTGGCGGTTCCAGACTGTAGCGCCTAGAACCGCTCGGCCACTCCGGCCAGCTGCGTTTTAAACCACGAGTGCAAAACTATAAAATTATACAAAAAGTATGAATTAGAACAGAGCACACAACAGATCAAAAGAAAGAATCAGAAACAGTCATCACTAAGCGGGTAAGCTCCAACGAGTTAACTCGATAACAAAAGAAAACGTGACTGGTTACGAAAAAAAAACCTCCTTTACATTGCAGAACAACTTGCGTACCAGTGGTCGAAGCGCACGGAGCAAGTCAGGGAGACTAAGAAATAGGAACAAGGTATGAACTGCTCTTCCCTTAGTATATCACGATTTCCGAAGTTGGGAATGTGCATTGATAATGATGTCTCACCGTAAGTGTCATTGACGTAGTTGCTGACAAGTTCGAGGCCCACGAGAAAGGCTGGTCGCGGCACGTACGTCAAGAAGGTAGGCCTGGGCTCGCTCGCTCAACTCAGCAGACAAAATGCGTTTTTAAACCTGTTAACTCGCAACTGGGTGTGTACGTACCAACAAGAACTGCATCTTCTACTGGAATCTGCTATTATGAAGTCTTACTGATTACTAATCGCTCAACAAAATTTAAGATCAATTCTGGACATACATGGTATAACGATTTGTTTATAGGATTTAGTCTCTTCTGCGTAAGAGCCTCATTTCATACAAGATGTGATGCCTTATGCAACTGATAATCACCTTGGCTTGATTTTAATTTTATTGTACCCCATTATAGCCTTAACAAATTATCAGTAGGCCAATGGACTGTCTGTCATTGTAGGACTACTAACTGTAAGACTCCATAATTCTCTTTTGCACATACACACTCAGTTACGAGTGTAGAAACGCAATTTGTCTGCTGAGTTGAGCGGGCGAGCCAGCTGGCACGGCCTACCTTCGTGACGTACGCGCCGCGGCCTGTCTTTCTCGTGGGCCTCACGACGAGTCGACGTGCGCCGAACTGCGGCCGCTAACTGTTGCTAGGCTTAGCCGATGTGGTGAGACTGTGAATTCCGGATCTCATCATCTTCCTGATCATTCTTCACGGGTTCGCAGCTCGTGGTCATGCGGTAGCGTTCTCGCTTCCCGCGCCCGGGTTCCCGGGTTCGATTCCCGGCGGGGTCAGGGATTTTCTCTGCCTCGTGATGACTGGGTGTTGTGTGATGTCCTTAGGTTAGTTAGGTTTAAGTAGTTCTAAGTTCTAGGGGACTGATGACCATAGATGTTAAGTCCCATGGTGCTCAGAGCCATTTGAACCATTCTTCACGTACGTGCGTAACTTGAAAGTGAAACTTCAAAGACTTGGCAGGAAAATGAAGTCAAGAAAAACACGTACGAGCGCGGACTCCAGAGTAGCATCACCAAGCGGAAGTTCGATTTAGAATACCCATACAAATGCGAATACGAATGCCTTTCTCTGTTTTGGTAGCCTTCCTTTAGATCTCGGAGAAGCACCCCGCACAATCTTTTGTAGCCAACCCCACAAAGGGCCCAAGTGCTTTTCCAATCAGGGATCTGGTAGTCCGTTCCCTAGCTCCCACCACAAAGTTAAAATGCATCCGCCAGTGAAACACATGTATGTGCAAACGGGACACGATTGGGGCCCCGTTCCCATAGCCAGATTTGTTTGTCGGAGAGTGTGTAAATTTTGTTGATCCTCGCATACTGTTGCCAGGGGAAAGGAAAAATTTGGAGATTTACAGACACACGAGAATGGCTGTATATTTTGCTTGAGGAAACGTGTCTGGAGACCACACACAGCAGCATAGCGGCAAGTGGACAGCTGGGACTCCATGAAAGTTTACTAACAGAGTAGGGTTGTCACCGCTTCCACCAGTGGCTTCCCGTTCTGTCATTGAGGACAGCAGTCTTCCGTTCCGCCGCTGCTTGTCCGCAGAAGCTGAGCCAGTAGGATAATTCCTGAAAATACTATTTCGTCTGCCCCTGCGGCCCACTAACGTGAGACCCTGCACTTTAAATGACCGGCAGATCTCCCAGAACGTTCGAAAATTCCTCCTCTTTTCGGCCCAACAGAGAGGAGTTTCCGTGGTCAAGACCAGATGCAAAACTGCTACAACAATGAAATGTTAGAGGGGTAGGTTATCTACTCTGCCATACGCTAACCACTAGGCGCTAATGCAATCAACGCGCAATGCAGGTGGGAAGTCGACGAATAAAACTACATCGGAAAGTAAATGAAGCAAGAGGGTCTCGCATGCAAATTCAGCATTCAAGTAGGATAAAATATTAGGAGAAAGGCCTGAAACAGGCCGCCACCTCACAGAAACAAATTTGACAGGAAGTATAATAAACCTGTTTTATACCAAACGGTTGATAATTTCAACTCAATATTTTCAAGGTGGATTACTTCGGCTCGCCTCCGTGCTTGGGTAGTCAGTGTAAGGTGACTGCGAGGTTGTGGACGCGGATTCGACTCGCGGTACTGCCAAGGATTTTATCTTAGTGAAAGGACTGGTACGGGCTGCACTCAGCCTCGTGATGCCAACAGAGGAGCTATTTGAATAAGAAGCAGTGGCTCCAATGACTGTAAAATCGGCAAAACGGCCGGGAGAGCTGTGTGCTGACCACATGTCCCTCCGTATCGCATCCGCGTGATGCCGATTGGGAAAGGATGACACGGTGGCCGGTAGATATCCCTTGGGCATTAGGGGCTGGAGGAGGAGCTCGTTTTAGATTACTTTGGTACTTCATTAATAAACGCAGAGTACATCTTTTTTATTATCAGTATGAATATAGATTCCACTTTTTCGATTTCACAGTACAAAATTACATCCCTCATATTATTGAATCCAGTGGATCCAAGGAGTTAGATAATAAAGCTAAAATATTCACAAAAGATATTTTTGTTTGTACGCTAATAATGATAGTTTGACTCTGAAAATGGAAAATCTGAAATACAAAAAGAAATCTGAAAACTTGAGCCGGCCACGGTGGTCTAGCGGTTCTAGGCGCGCAGTCCGGAACCGCGCGACTGCTACGGTCGCAGGTTCGAATCCTGCCTCGGGCATGGATGTGTGTGATGTCCTTAGGTTAGTTAGGTTTAAGTAGTTCTAAGTTCTAGGGGACTGATGACCACAGTAGTTAAGTCCCATAGTGCTCAGAGCCATTTGAACCATTTTTGAAAACTTGAAAACTTATGTTGTTTATAAGCAAAAACCATTCTTCAAAGTCGAGAAACATGATACAAACTTTGAAAACTGTCTTTCAATTTTGATTAGGGTCAAATGTAACTCGGGCCAGTAGAAGAATGCGAGAGAAGTCTTAAAACAATCTCCAATTGGCCGATAGATTCGAGAATCGGAATAAGATGATTCTGTCTTCAAAATCTGACACATTTTTGTGCTACTATGGAAACTGGACTGCTGGATCCGTAATTCTTTAGAAAATTACGCTTTGTGTTTTATATATTTAAATTAGCTGATTTCATGCCTGCGTAAATCACATGAAAAGCGTGCAAAATATTCGTACATGTGATACATGACACAATTAGCATGAACTGTGACACAACTAACAGACCTGGGACAGGTCAAAATACAGGTCAATGGCTTGTGCATGAACTACTCCAGCAATAAAAACCTGTGAGAGTGTGACGCTCCTTAACATCCCTGCAACTCTTATCTCTTTAAAAGTAGTGCTTGGCCACTACACACAATGAAAACTCGCCACAATGAAGCAAGTGTTCTACAAATGCAGCTGGTTGTATTTATTATTTAAGGGTAGCCTAACCATGGAGAAGTTGTAGGATGGTTGGGAGTTAAAAATGTAAGTCAGATGAAGAATACAAATCTTTAATTTAATGTAATCAAGTGAACAGTTGACAATGAATAATAAGAGCAGTGTTCAGAAAATTGTTGTACACTAAAACAAAATGACCGTAAACTCTGTGGGACCGATGTTCTGTTGGAAGCCTGTAGGAAGCGAAATATATGAGTCCCGCATCTGAGCGGCTCGCACAAGCAAGATAAATGAGACAAATATTCAACATGGGTAACTGAGCATACAAGATGAGTAACCAAATGAGGTATATGCGAATTGCTCAGAAGATGGATTGCACTACTGCCTGAGTGAACCTTACACTTATATTTTTGAGGTACACCATGAGAGGGCGCAGATCAGCACCAGACGAGAGCCGGAAAGCCAGTCTTCTCTCTTCAAAAATTTCCCTCCAGTAGCCTCACCAGTCCTAAGATCCATCTGGAGCGAAGATTAAACGGTGCTACCAATCTGACGAACATGTACCTTTTCCTGTACCAGAACGGGGTGAAGAAGCCCTCCAAAGTGCATGATTACGATTCATGAGAATGCTACTGGCTTGGAACGTCTCTCTCCATTGGTGATCGTACCGCGTTTGGTGACGGGAACGTCACTTTGGATTAAACAACATGTAATTTTTGGAGGGAAACGAGAACTTTCTCACGCCAGGGAAATGCGAGGAGGCGTCCTTCTCTTCGATATGCAGACAGAAAGGCCCGTTTCACGGGGAAATTCGTGGCGACCGGTGACATCTGTGCCTGCGGCAACCGGTTTAGTGCGATCCACTGTTTGCGACGAGCATTACGGGAAACAGGACCATTTCCGCGAAAACTGGCTGCCACCCAGAAGGCTTCTGCTGCTCCCCGGTATTGAGATACCTCGCAGAACTGCGTAGTCTTCCGGACCCACTCCATTCTGGCGAGAAGTCGAATACTCGCCACTTCCAGCAAAATGTATCAACCTTACACATTTAACCATCGCGTAATCGTGAGAGAGTGATTTGTGACTGTCGTGTCTCAATATTCCTGGATCTTGAGCTGTGTTACGCTTCATAGAGTGTGTGAAGATCCCAATTCGTGTACTGCAGAGCTCCTCTATCTTAAAATGTCTCACTTTTTCCCTCTCATACGGCGCAGAAAATGGTATTTTCTCTTTTCGAATTACACATTTGGATAGATGAAGTACGGATGAATACACATATTATATTATAAAATTTGTTTCAGGTCTACTGTAATCGCTCAGCGATTGTGAAACAGAATGTGGTATCAGCAAGCCGTGACGGGTATTCTTTGGCCGCAGACAAACGGTAAGCTGTTGTTATCAAGCTTTTCACTGGTAGGGGGGGGGGGTGTCCTTGTGTTAAGTGGTGACGGATGTTGGGTACACTGAAGCCATGTTGCCGTGTGCTAGGAGTACCTTTTTTTTTATAGAGGTGGACCCCCTCCACGCCCAAACCGGCATGATGGCCAACTCAAAAGATCTACTGCCATCTCTGCATAAGGGTTAGCTTTCACTAAAGTGAGGGGTCGCAGGATGTGGGTACTGCGATGTTTGTGTACGTCTAGTTAAATTTAACGATTAATACGCGCTCATCTGGAGATAGATTGGGTCGAAGTCGAACAAAGTGTGGCGGTTTGAAGGGCAGAGGAAATAAAGTGCCAAGGCAAGAGCCAAGGGAAAAAAATAGTTAGGTCGGGTGATAAGAGCAGTAGCGGATGTCTTGCTGCCTGCGATAGGTCATGCAAGGATAGGCTTTGTTAGTAGTGGGTATCATGCATGTCGATATCTTTGACGTTGTGTGGTGCTGTTACTCGGCGGCTCCCGCTGGGTGCCGGTGTTGAACTCTCGGTCAGCGTCAGCAACCTGCAACGGTTAGGTTTATCATCGTTTTGTGTCCGATAGGTCATATACCGGAAGCACAGTGTGGGGTGATGTTGGCGAGTTGTTTGTGCGTCAGTGGGCGAGCTCGTCCGTTTCCCTGCTGTGGCCAGATGGTCGGCTCTAATAACAGCTGGTAATTTCCAGTCAACGTTGCTGATATGCAGGGGCTTGCCGATGTTTGTCGCTTGTTGGTGTATGTTAGCTTGCCATAGATGGTTATGCCCTAGCTAGTAGTGCCTTTGGCCAGTGTACCAGTGTGTTGAGTATGGTCCCTTTCTGTAGTTCGATAATGGCTGTATGAGGAAGTAGTAGAGAATCGATTGAGGACTCTGCTCGCAATGTTCTGCATATCTTCATCTGACTGCGCCAAAACCATCGCCACGCAAATAAAAATACGTGATTTTCCCTGATCAGCCTGGTGACCAAACAAAACCAAGTTTTATGCTCACTGCTAAATCCACTCTCTCTCGCGTCTTCTTTTGCCCCTCATTCCCGGTTTGATGGAAGCGAAGCACAAGTGCTGTTTCTCCAAAATCTTCTTTTTGTGTTACGTTGCCGTCTCTATTCCCTTTGAAGTGTTGGCAGAAGAGCCAACACCGTGTTGCTAGAAGAGGCCGAAATGCACGCTTTTAAGCTCACGTAGTTTGGCGTGAGGTCTGGAACAAGGTAAAGTAATTATCCTATAAAGAAAAGAACGTAGTTCTTGGAATACTTAACTTTAATCCACAATTGTAGAACATCGCTCTTGATGATACATGCTTCACATAATAAATATCAATTGAATACGGCGCTTTGCTAGGTCGTAGCAAATGACGTAGCTGAAGGCTATGCTAACTATCGTCTCGGCAAATGAGAGCGTATTTGTCAGTGTAGCGTCGCTAGCAAAGTCGGCTGTACAACTGGGGCGAGTGCTAGTAAGTCTCTCTAGACCTGCCGTGTGGCGGCGCTCGGTCTGCAATCACCGACAGTGGCGACACGCGGGTCCGACGTATACTAACGGACCGCGGCCGATTTAAAGGCTACCACCTAGCAAGTGTGGTGTCTGGCGGTGACACCACACCCTTCTCAGACTTCTTGCGTCTTATTATTTGCCAGTAGTGTTGACAATTTTTGGGTGGCGCATTGGAGGATTTGACTGTATATTATCATAAATAAAGAACTTTGATTCCCCAAACAAGTACACACTGATGTTGCCAAAGGCCGAGAAGCTCTTCTCGGCTGATAGCTCCCAGGGGCACTCTGGAGTGCTCTCCGCGTAAGGCACCCCTGTGAGTTGCAGGTCGATTGCGTAACACAACGCAGAGCTGTATGCGCTCGTTCCGTCGGCAGCTCGACTGCAGTTCGCTGCTTCCCGGAGCGGACGTCGTTGAAAGTTGTGAGGTGGCTACCTGGGCAGCCGGCACCACGACCTTGATGACTGCAGCGTCCCAGCAAGATGACACCCCACGTCAGTGACTCCTTCCAGCGAGGCGACGAGGACATCCAGGTCACAGCGATGACAGCGGCTGCAGGGCTACTCGCTGCAGCGTGCGTCGGCGCTGTGTTTGGATTCCTGCCACCCTGCCTTCTGTCCGCCATCGAGTTTTCTCCCGACGGCAAAGAACCCACTATCATTCTGGCATGCCGTCTCGATTAGCGTTTTGGGTGCACAGGCGCCGTGTTCTTCCGCTCCCTGGGGAAGAGGCGATGGTGGCAGCATTGCTGGCTGGCATCTGCTTGTCGTCGTGCGGTCCCTCCGCTGTCTCTACGCCTGGGAGCGGACGTCGGGCGGAGTGATGTCTTCTGTTTGTACGGCACGCCACGCTGGCGAGATACCGCGGCCTTAAAACTATGAGGTTGCATAGTACAAAGCATTCAACCTTAAGTTTAGACAGGAAATTACCTTAGATCAAGCTTAGCTGGAAATCTGCGTTGTACAAACGTTAATCGTAGGTCATAGAAACGTTAATCCTAGATCATATCTCCTCGAAGACGGATCATAGTTAACTGACGAACATTCGCAGTTAAAAGTCAGGTTCAAAAATGGTTCAAATGGCTCTGAGCACTATGGGACTTAACATCTGAAGCCATCAGTCCCCTAGACTTCGAACCTGCGACCGTAGCAGCAGCGCGGTTCCGGACTGTAGCGCCTAGAACCGCTCGGCTACACCGGCCGGCTCAAAGGTTAAACTCTAATCATCAGTTTATAGTGTAGTGGTAATACGATTCATCGCTAGTGATGAATGTCATAACATCTCTTGGGAGGTGACTCATATTTTACGTGATTAGTTCAGAGGCATTCCACAAGCACTTAGCAGGAGAGAAGGAAAGGAAAACTCCAAATATTTGCAGTGAACAGTTAAGTACGGGAATAAGCAATAACGGTTCAACATCACTTATATACGTTCTCTTTCGGGTCAAGTACACTAATGGCCATTAAAATTGCTACACCACGAAGATGACGTGCTACAGAAGCGAAATTTAACGGACAGGAAGAAGATGGTGTGATATGCAAATGATTAGCTTTTCAAACCACTCACGCAAGGTTGGCGCCGGTGGCGACACCTACAACGAGCTGACATGAGGAAAGTTTCCAATCGATTTGTCATACAGAAACAGCAGTTGACCGGTGTTGCCTGGTGAAACGTTCTTGTGATGCCTCGTGAAAGGGGGACAAATGCGTACCATCATGTTTCCGACTTTGATAAAAGTCGGATTTAGCCTATCGCGATTGCGGTTTATCGTATTGCGACATCGCTGCTCGCGTCGCTCGAGATCCAATGACTGTTAGCAGAATATGGAATCGGGGGTTCAGGAGGGTAATACGGAACGCCGAGCTGGATCCCAAAGGCCTCGTATCACTAGCAGTCGAGATGACAGACATCTTATTCGCATGGCTGTAACGGATCGTGCAGCCACGTCTCGATCCCTGAGCCAACAGATGGGGACGTTTGCAAGAACAACAACCATCTGCACGAACAGTTCGGCGACGTTTGCAGCAACATGGACTATCAACTCGGAGACCATAGCTGCGGTTACCCTTGACGCTGCATCACAGACGGGAGCGCCTGTGGTGGTGTACTCAACGACGAACCTGGGTGCACGAATGGCAAAACGTCATTTTTTCGGATGAATCCACGTTCTGTTTCCACAATCATGATGGTCGCATCCGTGTTTGGCCACATCGCGGTGAACGCACATTGGAAGCGTGTATTCGTCATCGCCATACTGGCGTATCACCCGGCGTAATGGTATGGGGTGTCATTGGTTACACGTCTCGGTCACCTCTTGTTCGCCTTGACGGCACAGTGTGACGACCCGTAGCTCTACCCTTCATTCGATCCCTGCGAAACCCTACATTTCAGCAGGATAATGCACAACCGCATGTTGCAGGTCCTGTACGGGCCTTTCTGGATACAGAAAATGTTCGACTGCTGCCCTGGCCAGCACATTCTCCAGATCTCTCACCAATTGAAAACGTCTGGTCAATGGTGGCCGAGCAACTGGCTCGTCACAATACGCCAGTCACTACTCTTGATGAACTGTGATATCGTGTTGAAGCTGCATGGGCAGCTGTACCTGAACACGCCATCCAAGCTCTGTTTGACTCAATGCCCAGGCGTATCAAGGCCGTTATTACGGCCAGAGGTGGTTGTTCTGAGTACTGATTTCTCAGGATCTATGCACCCAAATTGCGTGAAAATGTAATCACATGTCAGTTCTATTATATTGTATTTGTCCAATGATTAACCGTTTATCATCTGCATTTCTTCTTGGTGTAGCAATTTTAATGGCCAGTAGTGTAGCAGTAACTACGCAATTCTTATTACATTTTTAAGTACCGAACATGTCCTTATACTGCTATGACAATTTCACTTACGTTGATATGTAGAACATAAGCAAGTAGTTTGAAATACGCTAGCCACATAAGTCTGTTTCATTCATTTCGGTGCCTCAAAGGTTAGTTGGCCGTCAGTGACGGAGCGGCGAGGATGTGTGCCGAGCGCCCCGCCGCTCTAGTGGCGCCCGCGAGCTTGTTAACGTCCCGCGACCGCGAGTCGCTTACTACAGGTTCATTCAAGTAACACTGCTGACTCATATAGGAAGAACACTATCAAGATTACGTTCCAAGGTGAATATCGACGACCGCGAGTATATGAAGCAGAAAACTTCTTGTGTGTTGAACTACGTGTAGATCCAAAAGACAACATTGGTATTCACATTTGGTCACGGCCAGTGTAGTCAGCGTTAAGATGATTAACGAAGAAGCGTGCACGAAGGTTGTAACCTTCCCGTATAAAATAATAAAAAGATATTTTTTTTAATATCTTAACTCATGAAAACTGATACATTTTGACGTAAGCAGTGCTACGCCATGGCCCTGTGAAATCAATCCGAATAAACTGAAAAATACTTACCTCATGATGCCGTCGCCGGATAACGCTGTCTATACACAGGGTGTTTCAAAAATGACCGGTATATTTGAAACGGCAGTAAAAACTAAATGAGCAGCTATAGAAATACACCGTTTGTTGCAATATGCTTGGGACAACAGTACATTTTCAGGCAGACAAACTTTCGAAATTACAGTAGTTACAATTTTCAACAACAGATGGCGCTGCGGTCTGGGAAACTCTATAGTACGATATTTTCCACATATCCACAATGCGTAGCAATAATATGGCGTAGTCTCTGAATGAAATTACCCGAAACCTTTGACAACGTGTCTGGCGGAATGGCTTCACATGCAGATGAGATGTACTGCTTCAGCTGTTCAATTGTTTCTGGATTCTGGCGGTACACCTGGTCTTTCAAGTGTCCCCACAGAAAGAAGTCACAGGGGTTCATGTCTGGCGAATAGGGAGGCCAATCCACGCCGCGTCCTGTATGTTTCGGATAGCCCAAAGCAATCACACGATCATCGAAATATTCATTCAGGAAATTAAAGACGTCGGCCGTGCGATGTGGCCGGGCACCATCTTGCATAAACCACGAGGTGTTCGCAGTGTCGTCTAAGGCAGTTTGTACCGCCACAAATTCACGAAGAATGTCCAGATAGCGTGATGCAGTAATCGTTTCGGATCTGAAAAATGGGCCAATGATTCCTTTGGAAGAAATGGCGGCCCAGACCACTACTTTTTGAGGATGCAGGGACGATGGGACTGCAACATGGGGCTTTTCGGTTCCCAATATGCTCCAGTTCTGTTTATTGACGAAGCCGTCCATGTAAAAATAAGCTTCGTCAGTAAACCAAATGCTGCCCACATGCATATCGCCGTCATCAATCCTGTGCACTATATCGTTAGCGAATGTCTCTCGTGCAGCAATGGTAGCGGGGCTGAGGGGTTGCCGCGTTTGAATTTTGTATGGATAAAGGTGTAAACTCTGGCGCATGAGACGATACGTGGACGTTGGCGTCATTTGGACCGCAGCTGCAACACGGCGAACGGAAACCCGAGGCCGCTGTTGGATCACCTGCTGCACTAGCTGCGCGTTGCCGTCTGTGGTTGCCGTACGCGGTCGCCCTACCTTTCCAGCACGTTCATCCGTCACGTTCCCAGTCCGTTGAAATTTTTCAAACAGATCCTTTGTTGTATCACTTTTCGGTCCTTTGGTACATTAAACCTCCGTTGAAAACTTCGTCTTGTTGCAACAACACTGTGTTCTAGGCGGTGGAATTCCAACACCAGAAAAATCCTCTGTTCTAAGGAATAAACCATGTTGTCTACAGCACACTTGCACGTTGCGAACAGCACACGCTTACAGCAGAAAGACGACGTACAGAATGGCGCACCCACAGACTGCGTTGTCTTCTATATCTTTCACATCACTTGCAGCGCCATCTGTTGTTGAAAATTGTAACTACTGTAATTTCGAAAGTTTGTCCGCCTGAAAATGTACTGTTGTCCCAAGCATATTGCAACAAACGGTGTACTTCTATCGCTGCTCGTTTAGTTTTTATTGCCGTTTCAAATATACCGGTCATTTTTGAAACACCCTGTATCTGCTCGTGTATGGCACAGCTTAGTGCAATGCTGCCCTATCTACTAATGCTGGACAACATTTGTCTGAGATCTGAATTATTAGAAAAACTGACTTTGCGTACTGACATAGCAGCACAGCTGGTCGTCTGATAACCAAAGAACACATGTCTATGATCTGAGAAAATTTCTAAAATATTTAAATTTAAATAAATGCTGGATCGGGACTGGTAATGACTTAAGGCAAAATTATCCCTTCCTTTTTTTGTTGGCTGCTAAAAAATTATATTCTGAAAATCTTTTACATTATTGATAAAGCTCTGCAGTCCATTGTACGAAAAACTGAATATTACAAATCTGGGTCAACTGGTGCTGAAGAATCACAAAAAGGTTGAAACAAATTCACATTAACATCTCAGACAAGTGACTTAACTACGCGCGTGCCAATGAAAATAACAAAATTTACCTCACAATACATGGCTATGAACTGCGCTGTACCAGCGATACACTACAACTGCACTGTAGCAGCGAGCGACTACAACTGCTGCTCAGACTGCTCTGACCTGCGACTCTATTGCAGCAAAGGTATTTTCTATCTCAGGCAGCACGTGAGCAATACACCGAAATTGCATTTGCTCCACCAGGATAGTGAACCTCTTACAAGGTGCTGAATTTAAGCACTCAGATGGAAAAATCGGATCTGTTACGTTGAACATGCAGGCCTAGGCATGAGGAGCCTCCGGGTATTCGAACTGCGTTTTGAGATACCCACAGAGTCCGTCATCTCTGCTCTTAAGGCGTACGGGACTCTCATTGGCGACGTGGATGAGAAGTGGCAGATTTTTTACAACGTATCCCGTACTCAATGGAGTAAGACAGATCAAAATCGAACTCAGGAAGCATGTTCCTTCATATTTAATCATCGCCGGTTGTCGTGCAATTATCATGTACGATGGACAACCGCGCACATGCTCAGGATATGGTCAAGGGGGTCATGTATGCTCTGTTTGTTTCCAACGGCGATTCGCCTCGATACCATCAGGAGAAGTGGTACAACGTGTTCCTCCTTCGATTCTACCAGTTACTTACGCACAAGTGACGGCACCTACGACGTCTGGCGGTGAGGACCGGGATACGTTACCATCGCAGAAAGATGGACACGCTATTGATGAGGCACATACCGCCCTCTTGCTACAGAGGGAGTCAGCGGATAAACCCGAACAGCAACTGCCGCCATAGAGCGAGCAGGAGGGTGTTGATCCACGAGTCGTGCCAACCCAAGCTTTCCTTGCGGAAGACGCAGAGAAGTCAGATTCACATTCTGACTCGGAGACGCACGTCCGGAAGCAGCGTTCACTACGCAAGCACAAGGAACGCTGACGGACGCCGTCTGATGACTGTCTCGTGGCGACTGATACACATGTCGTACTGATTTCGACAGTGTCATGGACGCTCCTGCTACAGAGACGTCGACCGACACTGCTCCCTCTTTATACGATGGATTATTCTTCTCAAAAATGGTTCAAAGGGCTCTAAGCACTATGGGACTTAACATCTGTAGTCATCAGTCCCCTAGACTTAGAACTACTTAAACCTAACTTGCCCGAGGCAGGATTCGAACCTGCGACCGTAGCAGCAGCGCGGTTCCGGACTGAAGCGCCTAGAAGCGCTCGGCCACAGCGGCCGGCGATTATTCTTCTCCTGGACACCTGTTCGGAGATGGAGGGGGCGATGGAACGCTGTCGCAGCAGTGAAGAATGGCGACAAGGTCATTTTTGGTAGCCGATGTAGCGCAAAGACAGCTCTCTCCTGTGGTTCTTGGGCGGATAGCGCGGAAGACGACTCTTTGACGGGCACACCACTTGCAGAAGAGGGAGAGTTACACATCTCCTGTGGATAGCATGTTAATAGAGACGACAGAACAGCGTTGGGGTGACGAAACGTGTGGCCGCTGCGTACACTGATGGCTGCCGCTGCCTTCGAGGGCGAACGACAGTCATATCGATTTGCGACTATCATCAATACCACCGGGTCGTGCGCAACACACTTCATGCAGTCGACTTAGAGGTGCCTTACAGCAAGAGGTAAACGTTCTTGGCTTCCTGGACATCTCTAGATACACGACATGCACATCACATGCGGCGGATACGGACAGTGGCGTCGTAATACTTTTGAAAGAAGGTTTAACAGCCACCGATGTACGTTAACCACCGCATCCCAGGGGCTTGGCACTCACGGTCCAAATGATACACCTCGTCAATGTTTACGCACTGTCCAGCACCAGCAAGAGGCGTCAACATTCGCTATTTTTACTGAGGAAATAACGCAATTATGGCAAAACAAGATAAATGATATGGTGGTAATCGGGGGCGATTTTAATTGTACACAACCTCCCAATGACCAAATTATTCACCTTTCCCCATGCCCAGCACTCTGCGCTGCCATTGCCGAACTCGGTTTAGTAGACATTTGGGACATCATCTACGCTGATAAACCGGGTTTCACGCACTTCTTGGAACATTCATCTAGCGGTATTGATAGGATATATACATACCGCTCTCTCAGAGATGCGGTCATGCCAGCCGAGTTGTGGCCAGCAGCATTTACTGACCACACTGTTTACATCTGTACCATCACGCTTCGACGCCAACAGCTGTGGCCCAGCCACAGCCCATGGGAATTTAACGCCGCTCACCTGACCTCACCGGAATGCCAAGCGGCGATGGGAGACACGTGGAGACAGTGCCTACGACAACGAGGAGCGTATCGTCTGTTTTACAGTGGTGACTGGATTGTGCCAAGCCGAACTTTCGACGCGTCTTGAAGACGTTTAATAGGGAAACTGCGGCATGGGGGCGCAGCACAACAGAGTTCTACTACGCCACCCTCAGGGAGTATTCCTTTATGCCCCCATCACCGGACCGCCAGATGGCTGTCAGCCGAGCAAAAGCGAAGATTGTGATGTTGACGCGTCAACACTTGGTAGGGGCCATCATCCGTACACGTCAAACGCTCGGAATCGCCCTCCATGTGTCATATAGCCATGGAAAGAAAGTACAGACACAGGACTTTGATCCATGAGATGACGACAGAAAATGGCCTCCGTCACGTCACGCAAAGAGACAGAAGCAATGCGTACGTTACCCATTATTCTCTCCTGTACGCGGAGATGAGATCTGACCCAGAGATCATTACTACTGTCGCTGGTTTCACAAACGGCACGGTTACTCCGGAACTCCAACAAGAACTCCTAGAACCGGTGACTCAAGAAGAGGTGTTGGATACCACAGGAAAAGGGCTACCCAATAAGTCACCAATACTGGGCAACTCCTAAAGTTTTATAGGACGTTCCAGAGGTTGTTGGCCTCCTATTGGACTACTATACGTCAAGAGCTCTTGACACCAGAGGTGAGACTTCCGGCTGTCTATGTGGAAGGTGTCATTATCCCAATCCGTAAACCTCGTGGAGGTTAACGTGTTACGGACTACTGACCGTTAACTTTGCTGAACTGTGATATGAAACACACGTCTACTGGCAGCTCGAATTCGGCCTACGACGTCTCGTGTCCTATCAATGCATCAGATATCGACGGGCGGTGCCGCTAGAGGGACTTGATTGCCCTCGCTAAGGTGTATCGTGAACAAGGAGCACTGGTACCACCTTTCCTCGATCCTTCGGTGGCGCTTACTGAGATACTGGTGCCACTTTCGTACTTTGGGAGGTTTTATTTGGAGTATACCTACCTACGAGACTTTCTCATCACTGTCTCTCACTTACCAACGGCCAGTGACATCTATCGCACACTACATCACATCCAGTCGCCTAATGCAGTCGAACTGACATGTCCTAGGTGTACTGAAACGCAGTATGGGATACTGCCAACGTTGTAGCGCTAGGTTCAGACGTACATTCGACCTGGTGCTTGATGATGAAAAGGAAACGGATTACTCTAGACAGGCTCCAAAGGATCCATTTTGCGAATTCCCCTTTATGTGTTCAGGATACAGACAAACACCACCTACGCTGTGGGCCGACGGAAGAGACTTGGTATATTGTACGTCAAATTTTGGCTCTTTTTACGGATGTCGTCGGCTCATGTCGATTCAGCACTCTTCTCTACCCGGACGCTGTTTATTACCCGAGGATGAAACACAATTCTATCACGTGGCTCAGAGGTCACGCGATGCATAATTTGTTTTGGGGGTGGTGTCACAGGACTCATAGGGTTTTGGAACTATCTAAACGACCGTCATTGTGCTATTGAAGAACCTTAAGTACAGCCAATACTTCTCAAACTTCTTGCGGAGCATCTTTCACGGTCCACCCCGTAGCTGGATTATTCATCGCAGGAGATAAATTTGATACATTAACACGTAGGAGGTTGAGCAGATAACAGGACCTGTACGACAGTACGAAAAGACATGCCGTGAAGTTGGGGTGGCGGCATCCATGGAGTATCGGACCACATGTGCCTGTTACAGAACTTACAGAAGTGTTTTCTTTCCTTTTTTTTCAGAGACAAGCGACGGAAAAGGCAGATTTACTTTTGTCAATAAATAAATGAATATTCTCCTGTGACCATTTACCCTTTACACATGTTTCTGATTGGCGACGGAGACATCGTGACCAGACCTCTGAAAATGACCCCTGCCCATTTTTGTCCCCGAGACCATTCCTCCTTTTCTTTTTTTTTTTTTTTTAAAAAAAAGAAAACGTTGCGTTGTGGACTGCAGTGCAGAAGATCACAAGTTCGAAAGCACGTCAATTCTTGATTTTTTTTTCATTTGTTACTACTTTCACTACTTTGTTGGTCCTGCACCCGTGTTCTAGAGGTAGCGTGTTCGATTAGTAATCAAAACGTCCTCGCTCCTGGGTTTGAATCCCGTCATTGCTTTAATTTTGATTAATAATCAGAATTGACTTTCGGCACAAGAAGCCATCCTCGTTCTGCCAACGGCCTTGTCAAATAGGGCGGAAGAGCGGATAGAGGTTCAGGGCACTTTGTTGTCCTAGGGGTGGGAAAATGCCCCCAAAGGCGGAAGAATCAGCAATGGTCAACGTCATGAGGATGCAGAAGGCAACGGAAACCATTGCATTAACGACACTTAACGTGTACCCATAGGTCATCTGGTCTGCAATTGAAAAAGTGTCATGATGATCTCTCCACTGATGAAAGATTCCGGAGTGTCCCCCGTTCGGATCTCCGGGAAAGGCTGCCAAAGGGGAGGTGACCATGAGAAAAAGATTGAATAACCGTGTCGGGGCATGGAATGTAGAAGCTTGAACGTGGTAGGGAAGCCCGAAAATCTGAAAAGGGAAATGCAAAGGCTCAATCTAGATATAGTAGGGGTCAGTGAAGTGAAATGGAAAGATGACAAGGGTTTCTGCTCAGATGAATATAGAGCAACAACGGCAACAGAAAATGGTATAAAAGGAGTAGAATTCGTTATGAAGAGAAAGATTGGGTAGAGAGAGTGTTACTGTGAACAGTTCAGTGATAGGCTTGTTCTTATCGGAATTGATAGCAAATTAACACCGACAACGGTAGTTCAGGTATACATGCCGACGTCGCAAGCTGAAGACGAAGAGATAGAGAACGTACTCGTATATAAGGATACTGAAACGGTAATACAGTAGGTCAAGCGAGATCAAAATCTAATAGTCATAAGGGACTAGAATTCAGTTGTTGGGAAAGGAGTAGAAGAAAAGGTTACAGGAGAATATGGGATTGGGACAAGGAATAAGAGAGGAGAAAAACTGAGTTCTGTAATAAATTTCAGCTCCTAATAGCGAATTCTCTGTTCAAGAATCAGTTGGAAAAGGCCGAGTGACATGGGAAGATTTCAATTAGGTTACATCATGGCCACACAGAGATTCCGAAATCAGATACTGGATTGTAAGACATACTCAGGAACAGAATGTAGCAGTGATGAAGAGTAGGCGTAAGTCAGGAAGAGTGAATACGCAAAGAAATGGGATACAGAAGTATTAAGGAATGACGAGATACGCTTGAAGTTCTCTAAGGCTAGAGATACAGCAATAACAAATAGCTCAGTAGGCAGGACAGTTAAAGAGGAATGGACATCTCTAAAAAGCGCCATCACAGAAGTTGGAAAGAAAAACACAGGTACAAAGAAGGTAACAGCGAAGAAACCGCAGGTAACAGAAGAAATACTTCATTTGATCGACAAAAGGAGGAAGTACAAAAATTTTCCGGAAAACTCAGGATTACAGAAATACAAGTCGCTGAGGAGTGAAATAAACAGGACGTGCAGGGAAAATAAGACGAAATGGCTGCATGAAAAATGAGAAGAAATCTAATAAGAAATGATTTTCGGAAGAACAGACTCAGCATACAGGAAAGTCGAAACAACCTTGGGTGACATTAAAAGAAGGGTGGTAACATTAAGAGTACAACGGGAACTCCACTGCTAAATGAGGAGGAGACAGCGGATGGGCGGAAAGAATACATTGAAAGCCTTTATGAGGGGGAAGATTTGTATGGTGTGATAGGAGAGGAAACAGGAGTCGATTTAGAAGAGATAGAGGATCCAGAATTAGAATCAGAATTTAAAAGAGCTTTGTAGGACTTAAGATCAAATAAGGCAGTAGGGACAGATAAGATTCCATCAGAATTTCTAAAATCATTGGGGGAAGTGGCAACAAAACGACTATTCACGATAGTGTGTAGAATGTTTGAGTCTGGTGACACACCATCTGACTTTCGGAAAAATATCATCCACACAATTCCGAAGACTGCAAGAGCTGACAAGTGTGAAAATTTTCGCACAATCAGCTTAACAGATCATGCATTCAAGTTGCTGACAAGAATAATACACAGAAGAATGGAAAAGAAAATCGACAACGTGCTAGATGACAATCAGTTTGGCTTTAGTAAAGGTAAAGGCACGAAGGAGGCTATTCTGACGCTGCGGTTGATAATGGAACCAAGACTAAAGAAAAATCAGGACACGTTCATAAGGTTTGTCCACCTGGAAAAAGCGTTCAACAATGTAAAATGGTACTAGATGTTCGAAATTCTGAGAAAAATAGGGGTAAGCTGTAGGGGGAGACTGGTAATGTATATGTACAGGAGCCAAGAGGGAATAATAAGAGTGGACGACCAAGAACTAAGTGCTCGGATTAAAAAGGATGTAAGACAGGGATGTAGTCTTTTCCTCCTACTGTTCAACCTGTGCATCGAAGAAGCAATGATGGAAATAAAAGAAAGGTTCAGAAGTGGAATTAAAATTAAAGGTGAAAGAATATCAACGATACGATTCCCTGATGACATAGCTATCCTGAGTGAAAGTGAAGAAGAATTACATGATCTGTGCTGAACGGAATGAAAACTCTAATGAGAACAAAATATGGAGTGAGAACAAATCGAAGCAAGACGACAGTAATGAGAAGTAGCAGAAATAAGAACAGCGATTAACTTAACATCAGGATTGATGGTCATGAAGTAGATGAAGTTAAGGAATCCTGCTACCTAAGCAGTAAAGTAACCAATGACGAACGGAGCAAGGAGGATATCAAAAGCAGACTAGCAATGGCGAAAAGGGCATTCCTGGTCGAGCACTGAGGAGATCCTCAGTATTGCCCGTCACTGTTGGCAATGCTATGTCGCTAGGGCCTCCCGTCGGTTAGACCGTTCGCCTGGTGCAAATCTTTTCGAGTTGACGCCACTTCGGCGACTTGCGTGTTGATGGGTATGAAATAATGATGATAATGACAACACAGCACCCAGTCCCCGAGCGAAGAAAATCTCCGGCCCAGCCGGGAATCGAACCTGGGCCGTTAGATACGACATTCCGTCGCCCTGACCACTCGGCTACCAGGGGTGGACACAGGTGGCAAAGACGCACAGTGTAACACAATCACAGATAACCATTTCTAGAAATAAGTGATGATTCTGTAATGAATAAAATGAATGAACTGTAGATAACAATAGGAGGCATTGCCCCCTCTGACACTCCTCAACCCTCTACTCCTGCCCCCTTGCGGACGCGGATGTACGAGGGGCGTTCAATAAGTAACGCAACACATATTTTTCTCTGTCAGTTTCAGTTGAGAAAAAGCTTAATTTGTTGTGTACATAGTGAAATATTCTCGCTTCAGCCCCTATGGTTTCATGAAATTCCGATACGTGACAGTGCTGAACGAAGCCATCAAAATGGCGTCCGTAACGGAGGTGTGTTTCAAGCTGAGAGCTGTCAGCTGTCACCGGCTCTGAGTTCCTTTTTGCAGGAAACCATAGTATTGCAGATATTCACACGCTCTTGCAGAATGTCTACGGAGACCTGGCAGTGAACAAAAGCACTGCGGATCTTTAGTGAGGCAACAAGGTCGACCGCACGCAGCTGTGGCTCCTGCAATGTTGGAACGTGCAGACACTCTCATTTGAGCTGATCGACGGATCACAATCAAACACCTCGCTGCACAACTGGACGTCTCTGTCGGTAGTGCTAGAATTCTCGTCCTCCAGTTGGGATACCCAAAAGTGTCTGCCCGCTGGGTTCCTCGCCGCCTAACGGAAGACCATGAAGAGCTACGAAGGACCATCTGTGCGAAATTGGTTGCGTATTACGAGGCTGATCATGACTTTTTTTTGTCGAACATCACAAGTAAAGAAATGTGAGTTCATCACTTCCAACCGGAAACAAAACGGCAATCCATTGAGTGGCGCCACACCACCTCACCTCTGACGAAAAAGTTCAAAGCCACACCCTCAACCGGTAAAGTCATGGTGACAGTCTTCTCGGACCCTGAAGGGGTTGTTCTGTTTGAAGCCCTCTCTCCTGGTGCAACGATCAACACTGAAACGTATTTTGCTACCTCCGGGAAACAGAAGAAACGACTTCAGTGTGTTCGTCGCCACGAAAATAAAACCTACTTCTCCTTCTCCATGACAACACAAGGCCTCACAAAAGTCAGCGCTCCCGAGAGAAACTCACAAAACCTCATTGGACTGTTCTTCCTCATGCACCCTGCAGCCTGGGTCTTGCATCTTCCGACTTCCATCTGTTTGGCCCAATGATGGATGCACTCCGCGGATAGCAGTATGTGGATGATCGGGAGGTTATTGAGGCCTCAAGGTGCTGGTCTCAACGTCGACCAGTAGGATGATACCATGCGGCCGTACAGGCCTTCCCATTAAGGTGGCGTAAGCCCGTCGTATTGAATGGAAATTATGTTGAAAAACAAGGGTTTGTAGCCAAAAGAGAGGAGAATACCATTGTGTATTGGAATCATGAATGAAATCAATTTTCTTTCAGAAAAAAAGTGGCATTATGTATTGAACGCCTCTCTTACACATCCACACACAGTAATTCGTCAACTGAAGAGGTATGGAGAGGCGCCCACGACGCAGAGTAAACATATATGCGCTCTGATTATCGGAAAGGAGGGTGCAGTTAGCTACGTAATAACGTTAAGGCGGTGAGTCTCAAATTTCAAATAAACTAACGAGCCGAAACATTGTGACCTCCTACTTAACGTGTTGGTTCACCTCTATTACTCAATACAGCAGCGATTCTGCGTAGCATGTATTCGACAACTGCTTCGTAGTTTTCAGGGGGTGTGTGACATCAGGTTGTGAGCATACAGTACCTATCACACGAGGGGTGTCCAGGAAGTAAGTCCCGATCGGTCGCGAAATGGAAGTCACGTTGAAAATACGACAAAGCTTCTGACAGATATGTTGTGCAGTGGTTTCTAGTATGCCCGTCGATCGCATTACGTTGCACTCTGCAGTTACCAGTGCACGTAAAGGTAACTGGAAGGTGCAACTAAATGTTTCAAATAAAACATTTCTCATTTTCACTGTGGTTTCAATTTCGCGACCGACTGGAACTTACTTTCTAGACAATCCTCGGGTAAGTACGGCTCGGATTAAACAGCGAAATATGCAAGCATTTATGACCTGAAAGATATGTAAATATGACCGTAAAAATAAAATATGACTTCATATAAGTTTAGTTAAAAACGCTCTTATTGATTTTTTGATGTACTATGTAATACAAAATTCACTTCTGAACAAATTGTGAGTATAGTACTCACTTTTTGCAATGTCTGAAGCAAATTAGCACTCATTTTTGAAAAATATAAAACACCAAGTGCAGTGAAAACAGTAACACCTGCCCACCCAGTGAAGTCATGTTTTTACTACGACACACCACTTGTTTAAAGTGTTCCAAATTAGTTAACAAATCATGTCAGACTTCTGTTTCTGTAGAGTTTAAATGGATCATAAGGTACGTTATCACGTTTTCCATTTTTAAAGATCTACAGTTACCGCTGAGGATAGTTTTGTAGCTGGAGAAACTCCTCTACTCATCACAGGATGTTACAGTAGCGTGTTTGAAGGCTGCGCCTTAGGGTGCAGACCAGCTTTGATTCATTGCCTTCAAATTCTGTGGCGTTGCCAGAAAGATTGTCTCTAATTTTGCACTTTGTAGGATATCCAGGCTTTTCAATTAATTGTTCACTTCGTCAGCCACATAAACACGACCTAACTCACTCTAACGATGTTGCACAATATCCAGGGCGTCATGTAGTAGGGTACCAGTACGTGTCCGATAGAATACAACACCTATTATACAAATGTACTGTATAGGTTTGCTACTTTCAACTAACGAAGCAAAAGCAGACTATCAAAAGAACATTGCTACAAACTCCGAAAATTCCTTTTACAGTGCTGAAAAATGTTCTGCCATATAATAGTATCCCGCGTAAACAGTTAAAAAAAATTGCCGGTAATGGTGTTTGAACACAGGACCTTTCAACAATCTCACGCTGTAAAATCTCACCTACGCAAGACCTTCAAAACAAGCGCTCAAAGATATGCTTTCCCAGGGCTCCATAGTTCTGGTATTACTTTTGATTACTGTTTACGCCCGTTCTGCTGGACGACAGCACGCAGCACGAACTAAATCGGTGTTTTGGTTGATACCCTACCGACGCACAATGTTGGGCATCGATCTGAGTGTCTGACACCTGAGGGTTTGGGTGTTAGAAGCGTTAACACAGAAACCCCATCTTGCAAGAACAGGCTGATGGGGAGGGGCAGTGAATTTCTGCACCAGTAACGGAAGGTTTACGTAGATTTTCTTGCCACAGGAAATTAATTGGTTTACATCAGGTTAAACTGATGGCACCTCTTTTGCAACTCTGTGTAACGCATGAGCAAGGCAAGTGTTGTACACCGTAATGGGGTAGACAATCTGAAACCCCTTGGCTGCTTAACTACGTATGAAGCACCATCTGTTACTAGCAGCACAACGTTGTTTCCGTTTGCACCATCCGGCGCCACTAGCTTCACAGACTTGTCAAATAAAACAGCAATTTTCGTGTTAATTACTCCATCGAGAGCTACAAGCGTTAGGAGGAACATTTCTCCAGGCCCGTCAACTTTTAGAACACTAGCAACAACATTTGCAACCAACTCCTATCCGCATGGGTTTTTTTCATCTGCAGACATTGAGACTTTTGGTCATCGGCACTAATTCGTGTTTTGTTAAGCACCATCTCGTATCACACGGATAAATAGTTCATTCTCTAGACTCATCAGGAACTGGATGTTTTGTGTGTTTCTCTAAAATCTGACTGAAAAATGATTTTTCAGCTTCTACAATAGGAAGATGCAAGTCATCATCATCTCACACAAGTCCTTGAAGAATGATTGCACATTTGAAGATGGACGTGTCTGTTGTCATTTTCAGCACTTCTCATCACATAACTGCTGGTTTGGAGGAGTTATAATGTTGTTGCACAATAAAGCGCATTTCTGCACTAGCTTTACTTCACATAGTTTGCAAAATTATATTTCGCCGTCAGTACTGAAGAACTTTTCCCCAAAATCAAAAACAAAACCTCCCAACTTCATGCTGTTCCTGCACTTTATTTTCGGCGTGTTGAACCAGACTGAGTTTGTATTCAGACTGAATAGTGTGACCACGTGTGTGATGTTTATTACATCGGAAGCCCCTTTGTTGGTTTCGAGAGCATTTTATCGACCATGAGCAACTCTGAAATACGTCGGCGAACCGACTACTACGTTGTGCTATTCTGGCTCTTCTCTCTGTCCATCTCCTCCTCTTTCCTTTTTCTGTCCATCTTCTACTCTCTGCTCTCCATGTCCATCTACTCCTATTTGTCCATTTCCTCTTCCCCTCTGTCCCTGTCCATCTCCTCCCCTCTCTCTCTATCCACGTCTTCCTCCCCCCACTTGTGTCAGTCACCTCATCTCATCTCTCTGTCCATGTCCTCCACCCCCATTCTCTCTCCACGTTGTTATCCCCACCGCAATAGAACGCTGGTGGTTCTTACCCCCACCGTATTTCTTTCCAGATACTTGTACCAAATTTGGTTGAAATCGTTGCAGGGGTGTAGGATGAGTCTTTTACCTATTAATTTGCCCGCATACTCACATTTTATACGTATCTGACATGTATTCAGCATATTTCACAACTATCTGTACACATATTGCAGTTTTATTTTCATGCAGCTCAATGTTTATGACGTAATATCTCCTAAACGATATGTTACACAATGATACAATTTTGCAGGTACGTCCAGTGGTATATGTGGCTTCTGTCTGTGGAATTTGTTGTGAATAGAGTTAGTAGTAAAGAATAGACTTAGTAGTAAAGAATTAATAAATTAAAAAGTCATGCATGATGCGCCAGTTTTTCACGCATCTCGTTATTCAAGTTCATATCCCGTGAACTACAAGTATGTGTCGTACAATGATATATTTTTGTAGGTGCATTCACGACATATGTGAATACTGTCTGGAAAATGTGTCGCGAATATAGTTAGGAGTGAAGAAATAATAGAAGAAATAAATTAGAAGACCATACTTCATGCGGCAGTTTTACTGCACGAAGAGCGAAAATGTAGTAAGCGATAAAATTTTCTTCTTTCATCATTTTGTGGGGACTTTTTCCCTTTCATCATTTTGTGAGAGTTTTCAGTGACAAAAAATTTTCTGAAAGTTTTAATATTATGTAAAAAGTGTGTTGGAAGTTATAAAGTGCTCTTATTCTCAAATAGTGGATGTCCTTAGGTTAGTTAGGTTTAAGTAGTTCTAAGTCTAGGGGACTGATGTCCTCAGATGTTAAGTCCCATAGTGCTTAGAGCCCATACGCTCAGGAAAATAGTGCACCTCCACAACAGCTCTCCAATCGCCTCGCATCACATTTACCTGTATCACAACTTGCATGGTACTTTAGAAATATTTTTAGTAAAATTAGTATACGATTTTATTATCCATGACGATGAATTCGTAAGGAGGAGGAGATTATGTACGAACAGATATTTAAGAACCATACCGAAGCTACTTAATACGTTCACAACTGTTTCATTAAACCAACTAAATTACATGTCTTGTGGAATTAACAATAAATCTGGTCAAAATGCGAAACATCAAACATCTTGTTCACCCATCCCCCCTCGACCCCCCTTCAACCGTTTTTACGTAGGTGTATTTAAAATAACTATCTCCATTCCAAATTTCATCAAATCCGTCCAGCCGTTTCATTTGGAGCCATGACGTGAAACTTCCGGTCGAAGTGGTCCCATAGATTCTCGATTGGGTGTAAATCCGGGGAGCTAGTGGTCAGGGGAGTACTGTAAGTTCATCCTGGTGCTCTTTGAACCACTCACATACGCTGTTGCATTGTCTTGCTGGTAGATGCCATAATGCCGAGAAAAAACAAATTGCATGTCGGGATGGACATAGTCCCCAAGGATAGATGCATACTTGTGTTGATTCAGTGTCCCACAGTGAATCCCACCCGGGAATGCCACGACAACATTCTCTAGACCATAACGCTCCCGACTCCTGCCTGGACCCTTCCGACGATTGCTGCAGGGCCGCACATTGCAACGGCCGTATGTCCGATGGAGCGTAGAACGTAATTCATCTGAAAAGGCCACCTGTCGGCACTCAGTGAACGTCCAGTTGCGGTATTGGCGTGCAATTTTCAGCCCTCTTTGTCGATGAACATGGGCGTATGAGCCAGGCACCTGCTGCAGGGGGCCATAAGCAGCAACTTTCGCTGTAACGTCGTTGAGGAGACATTGTTGGTAGCTCCTTGGTTCATCTGGGAGACCAGTTGCTCAAATGTTGCACGTCTATTCGCCCGCACGCATTTCGGCAGCCTTTGTTCACCCCTGTCATCTATGGCCCGTGGTGTACTACAGTTGCCTCGTTGCAGGTTTTGTATAGCGCCATTTTGACATGCAAGGTGTACTTTAGCCCAGTGAAACGTGAACAGTTTGCAGGTTTTGCATAGCGCCATTTTGGCGTGCATGGTGTACCTTAAGCCAGTGGCACGTGGACAGTATACGAACGTAGTCGTTTCAGAGATGTTTCCGTCGTTGGCCAAGAAGCCAATGATCATGCTCGGTTGGGCGTCAGATAAATCGCTCCGTTTATGTAATACGACTGCTACTGCACTGTTCACGTCTCCCTGACACGCTTTATATACCCTCCATTGCTACTGCTGCCATCTGCCGTCTGTGAGTGGCTATCTCACATTGACGCCGAACATAATCGGCGGTCACATTAACGTGAGTGGACCGTGTTATACGATTCCTGCATTCTAGATGTGTGGCAAGGGTACGAATATCTTGACAGATTATTTTTTTGGAAGAAAGTTCGTTGATGGCACTATTATTTGTGCTACGCTAACTACTGTGAAGGTAAAAACGTCTGTAAAGAGTAGTCCAAATTAATCGAAAGATGGTGATTCATTGGGAGAATCCTCAGGAAATGTAGCCCACTCATGAAGGAGTTAGCTTACAAAATCCTCGTTCGGTCGATACTGCTGGGTCAGTCTGAGACCTATACCAGATATGACTGATAGAGAAAATGGAGCATATACAAGCGTCAAAGGATCGTTTAGGAAGTGCGAAAGTGTCACGGAGATGCTCATCCAGCTCCAGTGACAGACGATACAATACAGGCGATGTGGGTTACGGTATTGTGTACCTATGTATACCTAGCGGAAAGACTCTGCAGCGTTATTTAGAGAGACTCAGCTCCCAGGGGAGCGGAGAACTGCAGTGATATACGAAGGACCCTCTGCCACAAACCATGAGGTAGCTAGTGGAATATGTAGATAGACGAAGATGTAGAAACTCGGAGAACGTGTAGATGGAGCCTTCAACAATAAGTGAATAAGACCGCAGAGAGAAGTGGCTATAAATATCCCGTAGTCCTGGCTCATCTAATGACATTAAAATTTTGGGTTTTAGTGAAGTATTTTCGAACGTGGTTTAATTTGCGCAACATGGATAATAAAAACAGAGAAAACTTTCTGTCCCTGTGAATTTGGTCCTTGGTTTTTCTTCTATTTCTAAGGATGCAGAACTGTATTTTCTGACTGAGGTAGTACCAGTTCGTTGTATAGGATCATAAAATGTAGTGAACAAGGCAATTTTTATTGTGAAGTTGCTTTATAATTTGAAGTCGTAAGTGTGGTACGAAGATTGCGCACAACTACCGAGTCCCAGCACGATTCTGACTCAACGTATTTTTGTCACCTTTCACCACTTACCTACAGAATTCTGAGTCTGTAGACAGTGACAGGGTGTGACGTTCGTGTTTTTTGGAAGGTTTCGGACAGATTTCAACTGACCACGCTCGACGAAGTGCTAGCGTTCTTTTCACGATTTCTCGACCTCTTTTCAGTATTACGAGGATATATTTCATTCTTGGAGGTAATATTAGGCTGTGGCTATAGATTGATAGTGTATTTACGTATTACAGACTTAATTCAGTTTTTGATTGTTTGACAACATTGGTGTATTACACAACGTGGTCACTCACACATGACTTGAATAAATTCAATTTACGCAAGAATATGAGTTCTAACGTATTTTCTTTAGATTCCCCCTCGGGACACATGTGGTTGCTCCCTGTTTAAGTTCACGTGCGTCAGTGAAATTAGCTCCACGTAAGTAGCTTTATAGGTATCGACAGGCAAGGAAGGGAACTGCATACTAGAACAATATTTAGAATAACGCAGCATTTTAGAATGAAAATAGGAACATTTTAAACAAATTTCAGTTTTGAGAGGATTTTTAATTGCAACATTCTGCACAGTATCCTCTCTTGCACGAGAGGTCCGCTAGGTATGCAGTAGAACCCCTGTGAAATTTGGGAGAGAGTAAGATAATGGCAGAAGTGATGCTGTGAGGGAGTATCCTGATTCGTGGCTGGATAGCTCAGTCGTTAGAGCAGATATCCACAAAGTGCAAAGGTGCCGAGTTTGACTTCCAGTCTGTCACACAGTTTCAATCTGCCAGGAGTTTTCAGATTAGGGGACAATCCGCTGCAGGGTGAATAGTCATTGTGGAAGCAATGTTCATTTTCAGTGGCTAGTGTAGGCGAACGAGAAGGAATGTGGTTTTATCGTAGCTGTAAGTACACTAAGCTACTGTGTGTCACCGTAGCGACTGCTCTCTCCCGTCCCCATCCCTCTTGTTACTTTCCACGATACCCGAAAATGAAGCTAATTTACGGATAGCCGTAGTGTTTATTCTTGTCCGGGTGAATGCAGGGGGTGGAGGGAACGAGGAGGTGCGAGGCAAGAGGAGGAGGGCAGAAGCGTGTGCGGGTCGGGCGGTGGTGGTGGAGGTCGATCGGCGCAGCTCTCGCCGCTGGTCCGGCGCGCTATTGATTCGCCGCGGCCTCGCCAGACGTGTGGCGTGTCCCAGCATCTTCCGCACGCTCCACCAAAGACAGATCGGGACAGTTTTCCTCAGGCGCCGCGGTCAGCAAGCAACCGACGACAGCACACTCTCACGTGCCGATTCAAAAACTTTTTCTCACACGGACGACATTACACTTGAGTACTGGAGAAGAACACGATGGCATGACAGTTGAGTCTCATTCCAGTAGTTTCCTCAAATAACTTCGAGTCAGTGTGGGGATGATAATCACATCGGACAATAAATTAGTCACTAAACTCGATAATGGTCTCAGTTCGAAGAGAGTCCACAACTTTCTTCAGGTATGTTTTGCCCACCTGAAAGTACACATTGATGACTAGAAAACGTAGAGCTACCAAGCTGCGAGGATCTTGGTTCCTACGTTTACCTCGCTATTCCAAGTAATCACAGATATTTCCTATGGGATTAGGATTGGGAGATTTTTCCGTTCCAGTGGACAGGGTGGCTGTTTGTTCGTCAAACCAGGTGTGAACACTACCGTTGGCATCTTGAAAGATGGGCTGTCCTCAGCACACTCATCATGAAGATGTAAAGCAAAGCGTAACGTTTGGTTACCGAGAATCTTAAAATAAATATCATAGTTCATGTTCTTGGTAATCAAAACGAGTGGACTAAAGTCACAGTACGAAAAACACCCCAAAACATCACAGAACTTCCTGCAACTTCGGCTACACTTTCCACACATTACGAGTTAGTTCTTTCACTACCAATGGCACGTAGTTTGTCCAGCGATAGGTCGTCAGAGAACCAATGGGAATTAGCTACATGCTATTACTATGTACCATGTGTCAAACTGCTTTGTGCAGAAACTGTTCCACGTCGTGTCACAAGTAGGAAGACCTGTAGACAACTGTAGTCTTTGTCTATTTGACTGCCGCTGACGATGCATTGTGAAAAAAAGGGCCCTTATATAAGCTAATCAGAGTCATCTCCTGCCAAACGACATTGAGACTAAACAGTAACATTCCCTCAGAGTGACACTTACGAGTAGTGCAGGTTGATTTCCTAAATAAAGAAAGGTAATTATTACAAACAATGGACATCTCTACCGAATGTATGGAAATAGACTAACAAAACAAATACTCCTATATTTCTGGAAGAAGAAATCGACAATAACATGGATTACAGAAGTAAGAAAAGATCTTGAAAGAAACAACATCAAAGAATCAGAAATAGCAGAAAGAAACCGTTTTAAAAACAAAATACTAAATTTGGAAGGCTTTCAAAGCAGAAGAAATAAAAAATCGGGAACAACATGGACAGAAGAAAGGAAGAGACTTCATGGGGAGAAAATGAGGAAATGCTGGAAAAATAGGAAACAACAGCAAAGGAAGAAGAGGAACTGAGGTTGTTAACGTGATCCCAGTTGGTCAATACGATTGTAAAATAATAATAATAATAATAATAATAATAATAATAATAATGGACTACCTCAGGCGTCAGTATTATCCCCTATACCTTTCTCCCTCATGAACCATGGACCTTGCCGTTGGTGGGGAGGCTTGCGTGCCTCAGCGATACAGATAGCCGTACCGTAGGTGCAACCACAACGGAGGGGTATCTGTTGAGAGGCCAGACAAACGTGTGGTTCCTGAAGAGGGGCAGCAGCCTTTTCAGTAGTTGCAAGGGCAACAGTCTGGATGATTGACTGATCTGGCCTTGTAACAATAACCAAAACGGCCTTGCTGTGCTGGTACTGCGAACGGCTGAAAGCAAGGGGAAACTACAGCCGTAATTTTTCCCGAGGGCATGTAGCTTTAATGTATGATTAAATGATGATGGCGTCCTCTTGGGTAAAATATTCCGGAGGTAAAATAGTCCCCCATTCGGATCTCCGGGCGGGGACTACTCACGAGGATGTCGTTATGAGGAGAAAGAAAACTGGAGTTCTACGGATCGGAGCGTGGAATGTCAGATCCCTTAATCGGGCAGGTAGGTTAGAAAATTTAAAAAGGGAAATGGATAGGTTGAAGTTAGATATAGTGGGAATTAGTGAAGTTCGGTGGCAGGAGGAACAAGACTTCTGGTCAGGTGACTACAGGGTTATAAACACAAAATCAAATAGGGGTAATGCAGGAGTAGGTTTAATAATGAATAGGAAAATAGGAATGCGGGTAAGCTACTACAAACAGCATAGTGAACGCATTATTGTGGCCAAGATAGATACGAAGCCCACACCTACTACAGTAGTACAAGTTTATATACCAACTAGCTCTGCAGATGACGAAGAAATTGAAGAAATGTATGATGAAATAAAAGAAATTATTCAGATAGTGAAGGGAGACGAAAATTTAATAGTCATGGGTGACTGTAATTCAAGAGTAGGAAAAGGAGAGAAGTAAACGTAGTAGGTGAATATGGGTTGCGGATAAGAAATGAAAGAGGAAGCCGCCTGGTAGAATTTTGCACAGAGTACAACGTAATCATAGCTAACACTTGGTTTAAGAATCATGAAAGAAGGTTGTTTACATGGAAGAACCCTGGAGATACTAAAAGGTATCAGATAGATTATATAATGGTAAGACAGAGATTTAGGAATCAGGTTTTAAATTGTAAGACATTTCCAGGGGCAGATGTGGACTCTGACCATAATCTATTGGTTATGAACTGTAGATTAAAACTGAAGAAACTGCAAAAAGGTGGGAATTTAAGGAGATGGGACCTGGATAAACTGAAAGAACCAGAGGTTGTACAGAGTTTCAGGGAGAGCATAAGGGAACAATTGACAGGAATGGGGGAAAGAAATACAGTAGGAGAAGAATGAGTATCTCTGAGGGATGAAGTAGTGAAGGCAGCAGAGGATCATGTAGATAAAAAGACAATGGCTAGTACAAATCCTTGGGTAACAGAAGAAATATTGAATTTAACTGATGAAAACAGAAAATATAAAAACGCAGTAAATGAAGCAGGCGAAAAGGAATGCAAACGTCTCAAAAATGAGATCGACATGAAGTGCAAAATGGCTAAGCAGGGATGGCTGGAGGACAAATGTAAGGATGTAGAGGCCTATCTCACTAGGGGTAAGATAGATTCTGCCTACAGGAAAATTAAAGAGACCTTTGGAGATAAGAGAACGACTTGTACGAATATCAAGAGCTCAGATGGAAACCCAGTTCTAAGCAAAGAAGGGAAAGCGGGAAGGTGGAAGGAGTATATAGAGGGTCTATACAAGGGCGATGTACTTGAGGACAATATTATGTAAATGGAAGAGGATGTAGATGAAGATGAAATGGGAGATATGATACTGTGTGAAGAGTTTGACAGAGCACTGAAAGACCTGAGTCGAAACAAGGCCCCCGGAGTAGACAACATTCCATTGGAACTACTGACGGCCTTGGGAGAGCCAGTCCTGACAAAACTCTACCATCTGGTGAGCAAGATGTATGAAACAGGCGAAATACCCTCAGACTTCAAGAAGAAAATAATAATTCCAATCCCAAAGAAAGCAGGTGTTGACAGATGTGAAAATTACCGAACTATCAGTTTAATAAGTCACAGCTGCAAAATACTAACACGAATTCTTTACAGACGAATGGAAAAACTAGTAGAAGCCAACCTCGGGGAAGATCAGTTTGGATTCCGTAGAAACACTGGAACACGTGAGGGAATACTGACCTTACAACTTATCTTAGAAGGAAGATTAAGGAAAGGCAAACCTACGTTTCTAGCATTTGTAGACTTAGAGAAAGCTTTTGACAATGTTGACTGGAATATTCTCTTTCAAATTCTAAAGGTGGCAGGGATAAAATACAGGGAGCGAAAGGCTATTTACAATTTGTACAGAAACCAGATGGCAGTTATAAGAGTCGAGGAACATGAAAGGGAAGCAGTGGTTGGGAAGGGAGTAAGACAGGGTTGTAGCCTCTCCCCGATGTTGTTCAATCTGTATATTGAGCAAGCAGTAAAGGAAACAAAAGAAAAATTCGGACTAGGTATTAAAATTCATGGAGAAGAAATAAAAACTTTGAGGTTCGCCGATGACATTGTAATTCTGTCAGAGACAGCAAAGGACTTGGAAGAGCAGTTGAATGGAATGGACAGTGTCTTGAAAGGAGGATACAAGATGAACATCAACAAAAGCAAAACGAGGATAATGGAATGTAGTCTAATTAAGTCGGGTGATGCTGAGAGGATTAGATTAGGAAATGAGACACTTAAAGTAGTAAAGGAGTTTTGCTATTTGGGGAGCAAAATAACTGATGATGGTCGAAGTAGAGAGGATATAAAATGTAGACTGGCATGGCAAAGTATTTGTATGGAGTGTAGCCATGTATGGAAGTGAAACATGGACGATAAATAGTTTAGACAAGAAGAGAATAGAAGTTTTTGAAATGTGGTGCTACAGAAGAATGCTGAAGATTAGATGGGTAGATCACATAACTAATGAGGAAGTATTGGATTGGGGAGAAGAGAAGTTTGTGGCACAACTTGACCAGAAGAAGGGATCGGTTGGTAGGACATGTTATGAGGCATCAAGGGATCACCAATTTAGTATTGGAGGGCAGCGTGGAGGGTAAAAATCGTAGAGGGAGACCAAGAGATGAATACACTAAGCAGATTCAGAGGGATGTAGGTTGCAGTAGGTACTGCGAGATGAAAAAGCTTGCACAGGATAGAGTAGCGTGGAGAGCTGCATCAAACCAGTCTCAGGACTGAAGACCACAACAACAACAAACCTTTCAACATTTGTATTTCTGAGATACCAGCAAGCAGCACGAACAAGTTTGGATATTCTGACGATCTAGCACTTGCGGTTGACCACAGAGTTCAACAGTGCTGAAACCACATAAATATTTCACCTTGTGGAGACTGATACCCAGTCCCTGTAAAACGAAGTCAGCAGTTTACACGTAAACAACAAAGTTACAGATTATGAACTGGCTCAATGCTTCCGTACCAGCGTCACCCAAATTATCTTGGAATGTCTCTTGAAAGGACGCTATCCTTCAGGAAGAATCTAGACAAAACATGTTCGAAATTAAGCACACGAAACAACCTTATCCAGAAACAATGCAACGCTATCTGGGGAGCTTCAGCAGATACACTTCGAACTTTGGCATTCAGTTTCGTGTTTTCTACGGCTGAATAGCGTGCTCCGGTGTGGTTGAACAGTCCTCATGTAAACAGGATAGACACTCGGCTCAGTACAACTATGAGAATCATTTCCGGCTGCATAAAAACTACTCCCTTATTCTGGCTTCCAACACTCAGCCACATAGCTCCCCTTTGTTAATCAGACAATAATCCTCGCAGAATATTCCGAATAATCTTCAACTTCCCATCCACGAAGATATTCCCGAGTTGGGAACAAACCGACATTCTTCCAGAAACATACCCCTACGATTGGCCCAGCAGGTTGCTGAGAGCAACTTTACCATTGGCAGCAAATGGCGCGAAATCTGGGCAACGAATGGTCCACCTGAAGTGCGATATCTTATTGATCCTCAAATAGATCAAAGAGCTTTGATGTCTCCTTGACATGAGTGGATGAATGTCAACCGCATCCGAACGGGACATGAGGGTGTGCATACAACCTGCACAAATGTCGTAAGCAGCCCACTCCAAGCTGTGATTGTGGAGCACAGAACCAAGCAATCTTGCAAATTGTCGAGCAGTATAAATTGAGAGCTTACCTGAGTGAGCCAAACACCTCTTTCATGGTCACTCTATCAAGCCTTAACTGGGTAGGGAGACTGGACATCAGAATATAACACCAGTTTTTAACATACTATCTCTATTTATGTCTATTTATGTTTTGTTGACCGCATTTCATGTGTAATGCTATGCAATAAATAAATAACAGCCTCATTCTTGTTACACAATATCTACAGTTCTCGAAAGTGGCCAGTGTGCTATTATAAGAGGGGGGAGGAGATGAATAATGGTTTCTCTGTGAATTTACCTTTGGAAAGGCCACAGCCGTTTAATATCCTCGACGTGTTTAACCAGTTCGAACAGATACCCATCTCTGTGAACCTGTTGTCTACGAAGCGCTAAAAACACCCTTTATTTCATCGAAACTAGTAAAAATTGACTTCAAGCTTAAACAGACAAGGACTGGCAGAAAATCGGCGAAGGTCATAACGGATTGCTAAGCGGTCTAGGAAGTCGACTTCTTCCTTGAGCGTCGTCTACTTACAAATGGATGGCGACCATTATGGAGTGTTCTTCTCTAATCTTTGCTACTGTAATGGATGTGACAGTATTAGGGGCGTCGCACCACTCTTGAATATTCGCTAATAGTGAAACCTTTCTCCGGTCACCTCATCGTTTTTCTCATTCATTTCGTTCAGTCATGAGTTTCATGAAATTGTCATTTTTCCTTCAGAAGAACTGTGTATGTTGCCTTTCTGTATTTGATGACGATTGTGATTTCACGATTTTTACGAGAACGATGAATTTTCTGATCATTCGTCACATGATTTACCCATGGCACCTTTATCATCCGTCAGTGCATCCACATTTCAAACGTCTTCAGATTGTATCTGGAGGAGTTTTCAAACTCTTAAGGTATTGCTCTACAGGCAGAAAATGATTTTACTGCAGGAGGTTGCACGAGACATCCAAACAAATATTTTTCTCTGAAGTCATATTCACGTATGAGGGTTTTTTAAACCGTAAACGGTGATTTCCGGACGAAAATTAATTGAACCAACAAATTCTGTGTGGTTGCGCGCGACACTGAAAACACTTTCCCTATTGCTTTTTCCTGTGAGGCACCATTTATGCGCTCATCAGATGTTACTTTCAGTTGATAAAAAGTAAAGTAAACGATTTTTGATTCTTTATTACCAAGAGACAACAATATTAAAACAATTACTTCAATCACAGAAGAGGTTCAAAAATGTCTCCATGTTCTGTCTAACACAGTCAAAGAGTGCGGGAGTGGCCTTAATTTCTCCTGCTGCTGCTAGTATCCAGGCTACCGTATCCTCTTCTGCTTCAACAGTGGTTTTGTAAATAAGTTACATATGACACTCTACCTCAAAAGAACAAATAATCCTTTTACAGGATTTGTCAGAGATGTATGACTAAGGGATATGGAAATCAGACTACTAGTTCTTTTTCCTAAGGGTTCTCTAGCTTTTAGAAAGAAACACAGTGAAAATGGAATAATACTGAATCGCGGACATTTCTGTACCAAGTTCATAAAATGGTTTTTCTAATGGATTTACTGTCGCCAGACTGTCTAGGCAGAAAAGTAGAAGAAGTAATTTTGGCCTATTTTCCTGCTGTTACCTGTCTTAATTTCACAAAAAAAAAAAAAAAAAAAAAAAACGTTTTAGGATACCGTTCTGAGAAAGACATGGGAATCTTTTAGTTATTACACCGATATACATATACAGTTTTGATCTACACTCCTGGAAATGGAAAAAAGAACACATTGACACCGGTGTGTCAGACCCACCATACTTGCTCCGGACACTGCGAGAGGGCTGTACAAGCAATGATCACACGCACGGCACAGCAGACACACCAGGAACCGCGGTGTTGGCCGTCGAATGGCGCTAGCTGCGCAGCATTTGTACACCGCCGCCGTCAGTGTCAGCCAGTTTGCCGTGGCATACGGAGCTCCATCGCAGTCTTTAACACTGGTAGCATGCCGCGACAGCGTGGACGTGAACCGTATGTGCAGTTGACGGACTTTGAGCGAGGGCGTATAGTGGGCATGCGGGAGGCCGGGTGGACGTACCGCCGAATTGCTCAACACGTGGGGCGTGAGGTCTCCACAGTACATCGATGTTGTCGCCAGTGGTCGGCGGAAGGTGCACGTGCCCGTCGACCTGGGACCGGACCGCAGCGACGCACGGATGCACGCCAAGACCGTAGGATCCTACGCAGTGCCGTAGGGGACCGCACCGCCACTTCCCAGCAAATTAGGGACACTGTTGCTCCTGGGGTATCGGCGAGGACCATTCGCAACCGTCTCCATGAAGCTGGGCTACGGTCCCGCACACCGTTAGGCCGTCTTCCGCTCACGCCCCAACATCGTGCAGCCCGCCTCCAGTGGTGTCGCGACAGGCGTGAATGGAGGGACGAATGGAGACGTGTCGTCTTCAGCGATGAGAGTCGCTTCTGCCTTGGTGCCAATGATGGTCATATGCGTGTTTGGCGCCGCGCAGGTGAGCGCCACAATCAGGACTGCATACGACCGAGGCACACAGGGCCAACACCCGGCATCATGGTGTGGGGAGCGATCTCCTACACTGGCCGTACACCACTGGTGATCGTCGAGGGGACACTGAATAGTGCACGGTACATCCAAACCGTCATCGAACCCATCGTTCTACCATTCCTAGACCGGCAAGGGAACTTGCTGTTCCAACAGGACAATGCACGTCCGCATGTATCCCGTGCCACCCAACGTGCTCTAGAAGGTGTAAGTCAACTACCCTGGCCAGCAAGATCTCCGGATCTGTCCCCCATTGAGCATGTTTGGGACTGGATGAAGCGTCGTCTCACGCGGTCTGCACGTCCAGCACGAACGCTGGTCCAACTGAGGCGCCAGGTGGAAATGGCATGGCAAGCCGTTCCACAGGACTACATCCAGCATCTCTACTATCGTCTCCATGGGAGAATAGCAGCCTGCATTGCTGCGAAAGGTGTATATACACTGTACTAGTGCCGACATTGTGCATGCTCTGTTGCCTGTGTCTATGTGCCTGTGGTTCTGTCAGTGTGATCATGTGATGTATCTGACCCCAGGAATGTGTCAATAAAGTTTCCCCTTCCTGGGACAATGAATTCACAGTGTTCTTATTTCAATTTCCAGGAGTGTAGAAAGGTCACGTATTTTTAATCATCACTATGTGCTAAAAAAAAATTGGTAAAGGGAGAATCCTATGTTTGCATTTTGTATAGTCAAAAAATTAAGTACTTCAATATTCTAATAGCATACGTTATTTAAATTTATTACGACACTTAGTTTATCCCGTTCTCTTAACAAATGATCTGTCAAGAGCCAAGGTAGAGTGAGGTCACACAATATTGTCATTCACTATTTTTATGCGACCCTACTTCAGTGTTACTGAGCCACAGAAGCAGTTTCCTTATCGTAACTCTTTGTACTTTACTCAATTTCATTTATAACTGAAAGAACTTTATCTTTATCTTACTCAAAACTTATTTACTCACTTCCCTTTACTTATTGCCACAAATAGAGTACTAATATTAAAATCGTGAAATTTGTCAGAAAAGATCTACTTTAGTACTTAATCAAAATTTTAACTTCAGCAATTCTACATAAATCATACAGTACTTTTAGCTTCACTTTAAAAGTTAGTTCATAATGAGCTGTGCGTGGCTCGTGTTCGCGCCATTATGTATTTTACACGCTGTTTTTAACGTACTTCCACCTCACTACGTTAATTTAAATTACTACTGTCACTGAGTTGCTGCTTTGCCTGACCGTGAGCGGCGTTAGCAGCGCGTATCGGTATGTCCCATCTCGTAGTATCTTTGCTCGACTGCTGTTACTTCCCGGTCGTTGCCGGTTGTAAGAGAGTTCGGGTCGCGAGTTCGGGCTGCCAGTCACTTGGAACGTGTCTGGGGCGCAGTCCGGACCTGCCCGTCGGGGAGTTGCAATGCGGCACTAGTGCGGTCGGGTTGGAGCACTGACGTCTGCGTCGACATGGCTCGCCCGATCATTGCCGCCACGCATCACTTGATCCGGCCCACGATCTTGGTGGATCGTCGGTCGGTCGTACTACCGGACGACGCGTTTTGGCTCGCCGATCGTTCATGAGTCAGCTGTCTGTGTGTGCATCGACTCCCGATTTGTATTTCGTGTGTGCTTCGTTACTGTTGGGTATCGTTCAGGTGTTCAGCTTGTGTTTGTAGTTGGCGTGGTTTCCACTGACGACTATTTTAGATATTGTCGGCATTCTGAGAGCAGCCGGTCGGTTGCTGCGGATCAGGGAAGTTATCTCCGCCCAGTGCAGTCGGCTGGGTCCGCTGGCGGTCCCTGCGTAGCGTCGGAGCGTGTGTGGAGCTGTCCGATCGCTACGAGCTTCGTGGTTCACCCACCCAGGGCGTCAAGTTGAGTAGTGGTTTCAAGTACCCAAGCCACGTCCATCCGTGTCGTGTGGTTCGTTCGGTGGTTCGTTGTTTGGGAGGTTTTCCTGTGAGCAACATCGAGTGTTTCTTTTGCTGAAAATTTAGCCACCATGCGGTGTAATTAACTCTATTGGTTGACTACAATTCGAGTGCACCAGCGGAATTTTCTGCCTTGTGGCCGTTAGTGTTCTGGTTACTTAAATTTTTTTGGGCCTTGATTTCTCGTGTACTTCGTGGCAAGCAAGCGGTTGGTCGGTCGGTCCGTGACTGACGCGAAGCAAATTTAATTCTTTCAAAGGTGTATTTGTGAACTAATTGATAATAAATTACTGTTGTGAAATGAATCCGACAGCAACTCCCTTGTCCCTTTCCACAATCCTAATTACCTGCTAGCCCTGTGTGATTTAGCGAGCGTTTCACACAACAATTATTTTTAAACATTTATTCACAGATTAAAATTAGTGCTCATAGATACTGAATAAAGCACTTCAAATGTATTTATAACAGGTTTACTCGGAATAATCAAACACCAGGGTAGGACCCTATATAGATGAATGATTAGGAATAAAATAACAGGTTGAATCAAATTTTGTGTTTAAGACAAAAATTATTCAAAAAAAGTTAATTTTGAATTAGTGGTTCACGGTTCTGCGGTTATAATTATACATTTCATAATCTGTTGGCTGTAGTCGTTGAGTGTGGCGGGTAGTAATGGCGGCTACTCTACCCATGGTACGGCGTGCAAGTTCATTGAAGTATGGTCTAATTAATTCTTCTTGGCGTCGTTTTAACGTCCATAACATAGTTCAACAATTTGCACCAAAGCCGTAATAATTCAGCAGCGGCTGTTGAGCAACAGTTTCCGGGCAAGGCATCGCGTGTTCCGTCCAAATCTTGCCTCTTTCACTGCTGCCTGTAGACTGTCCTCTTGTTCCCTCTCGCTCTACGTATAGCACACCAAAAACCTAAGCCACCTTTTTACGCTTCCCACAGTAACTTCCGTAGAGTACAAAAGAACCCCATCTTTTACATAACACATATCCTCCACATTTCTGTAACATTTTATACAAATGACAACTTGCAGAAATACATAAAATTATATACACGAACATTTTCATTTCATTAATCCAAGCCAAAATATTGTTTAGTGGATTATACATTTGACATATTCCTTTACAGCTTGCACAGGATAGAGTAGCATGGAGAGCTGCATCAAACCAGTCTCAGGACTGAAGACCACAACAACAACATATTCCTTTACATAAGAGTCCGCCCCCGGTAGCTGAGTGGTCAGTGTGACAGATTGTCAATCCTAAGGGCCCGGGTTCGATTCCCGGCTGGGTCGGAGATCCGGCTGGGTCGGAGGTTTTCTCCGCTCAGGGACTGGGTGTTGTGTTGTCCTAATCATCATCATTTCATCCCCATCGACGCGCAGGTCGCCTAAGTGGCGTCAAATCGAAAGACCTGCACCAGGCGAACGGTCTACCCGACGGGAGGCCCTAGCCACACGACATTTCCATTTTATTTACATAAGTTACAAATATACATTAGCAAAGCACTCTAACATCACATATATAACACTTTCCATACAGCCTTTGCATATCACAGTTATATGATGACAAATTTTAAAGGCAAACATTTTTTTATAAATTAGATGACTGATTGAATAATAGTGTTATATGCGTGTCTCTCTCCACACCAAAAAAGTCCAGAATAGGTCATGGTGCAGGACCGCTTCTGTCAATCCACTATCCTGGAAACTATTGATTCTAGAATCTACGCACAGAAGCCTGATATATGCCGGCACCCCATCATGCTGGAGGCACAAGTGCTGTCTTGTAGCGAGTGACACGTCATCCAGCAATGCCGGAAATGCTTTGACGAGAAAATTGTAATAGTGACTGACATTTAATGGCCTAGGTAGGAAATATGCCCAAATAAACTGTCACCAACATTACCTGCCGACACAGTCAACGGAGAACAACACTTGATGAGAGCGAGTAATTTTGGCAGGTGGATTAAACTCACTCCAAACGTGTGAATTGTGGGTGCAGAAGACCCCATCGCTCTGTAGTAAGCACCAACCACATCAGCGCTCCATTAGTAAACAGGTACTGCGCTGGGTAGAGAAGTAAAATTAAATGTGAATGTGAAGCAGCTACTACAACTGAAGAATGAAGTGTGCCCTCTACCGATGCAACAGAACCGTTAGAACATCGAATCAGTCGTTAAAAGTGAAGAGTGAATGGGACTCTACCAGTTAAAATAATGCTCACCGGAAATTATGACGTTAGAGAAAAGTGTTTGTTTTGGTATTCCGTGCAGGCTCCCGGAGTTTGTCAGTTTAAATAATTTTCACTCTGTACAGAGAAGCTTACAATTATCCAACGTGTGGGTAACTGGCGATTTCATACCGGATGTTTCCTTTTTAGAAATGCTGCCCGTGCAGTGTCAATTCTAATTTTAGCGCCTTCAGCTTGATCCCATTTTTCTCCTAGCCAGCACTAAAACTATTTGATCCCGATTATCTCCCAAGATGACACGTTACCTATTTTCTTCTTGCTAATGGATATAATGATCTTTTTTTACATTACATATTAAGTCTAAAACCTAGTTCTGTTTACAGTGAAAATGAAAGTCTTCGATGTTATCAGCGAATATCGCAGTTAACGGATGTAGCTGAAGTGAACAGCATTGATCTTTATTTTTTTCGACGTCATCCAATGTTTATTGAAAAGTAACTTTAGATTATTATTTAAGAGTATCCTTGTTTGACATCATTTAGTGTTCCGTTGTCATCTGAAACGGTGTTTGCAACATCAAATTGAATCGTTTGATTTGCACCCTGAGGATCACGCTGATGCCGGATGGTATTTAGATCTCCGTTATACCTGAAGTAGAGTCCTACGTGGTGTAAAATACATCAGCTCGATTAGTATGTTTCTGAAATGTTCTAACCCTAAAAACAAGTACTGTGACAGCTAAAGTGAAAATTAAGTAATCGTATCTGTTGCTACTACCTCTACGAGGATTGTCGATGGCCGAAAATTTCCGGTTCGTGGATTTATCCTCACTGTGCCAATGGGCGAATGAGAAGCCCTGTGGCGTAGATGGTGGGGGTGTAGATGACAAGTCATTAGGCAGGCCTTAAATGTGGATAGATTTCCGCACATGTAATATTTCGTAAATTAGCTTGCCGAGACTTTGGTCGGAATTTCTTACCATGTTGTTTTGTGTGAGTTCATATGCTTTTTTGTGGTCGCTTCTCGGCTGCATATTGGGAGCTTGAATTAATTGTAGCTGTTGACAGACAGTGGGCAATACTTGAATAGCGAAACATAGCTGACAGAGGCACGAGGCCTATTTAAGAAGAGAAACTTTAGGCTTTCAGGTCTGTTTGAGACTTTCAAGTGGAGTGAAAAGAGCATACCTATTTAGTGCCTTGAACGTATCGGGTTTTGTCCCTACAGAATAGCATTTGCGGGGAGTGTTACTCTTGTGCTTCTGACTGAAAAAAGTATTCTGCAGAAAGTCAGCGTTTGTTAGTGGAAGCGTACGGAGAACATGCTCTGTCAGAAGTAACGTGCAGAGATTGGCTTCGGCGATTTAGAGATAACGAATTTGAGGTGAGTGACGAAATGCGTCCTGGTCGGTGTGGTGCACAATGATCTGCTGCAGCCGGGTCAAACAACGAATGCTGAACGCTACGAAGCGCGAGTACTCAATTTGAATAGCACACTTAAGGCAAATGCCCGCAATATGCTCAGAGACTTGTCAATGTCATTTTGCTTCATGTTAGTTCCAAGTGACTTATTACTAACCAACTGAAGGAACTTCGATGGGATGTCTTACCATACCTGCCATATTCACCAGACATCACCCTTTCCGATTAGCAGCGTGCCGCATGACCTTCGTGAACAACACATCTTTTAACGATCTCGAAAACTGGCTCCGTGAGTGGATCACTTCACAAAAACGTAAATATCTTTGGAATCCATTTATTACCCAAAAAGTGGAAAAAGGTTGTAGTTGCCCAAGTACATTACGTTCAGTGAATTATCTTATACCATTCTATTAACAGCGAGAATTAATTCAAGTACACAATATTTCGTAAATGGTACGTGTTCTTCGTCAAGGGTGCTCATACTCGGGGTCAAGGGAGGCCCACCCGTTCCCCCCCCCCCCCCCATCACCCCTCCCCCATTCCACCCCGCAGCTCTCACGGAGAGAAAAAAATATTCTCCTGTGTTTCTCTTCCAAGAAAATTACTTATAAGTCGCTAATACGAACGTTTTTAAAAGGATCGGAATTGGAAATTTTTATGGCTACTTACAACTCGTCATTCGTCTTCCAAAATATTAAAAATACGCCATACTACCAGGTCTAGCCCAGTTCCCCCTACAGTCTACCATATGGGCGCCCTTGGGCTTAGTAACCATGTGTTGGGGACCAACTTACTCCATTGAACGATTTCTGGTTACTATAAAAGAAAATCAAAAAGTTTCCGTTCGAAGCTCTACAGTACAGAATGGGTATGCCAATGATACAATATCTTCGTGATCATTGAGGCAATCGTCCCACCGACACACCAGATTGAAGGTACCCATTTGGTAAAACTCTGTGTCCTGTTGCCTGAAGAATCCATAAATGCCCACTGCGCATCCTCACCTGATAGGAATCGTCGACCGTTCAAGTGCTGTTTTAAAGGACTGAAGGCGTGATAACGGCATTGGAAAGGATCAAGACTATTGACCGAGTGCTCGATTGTCTCCTACTTGAGCTGGGTGGCCTCCCAGATCGACCGACGTCTTATGTCGAATCGCGACCAGCACGTACCTTGTTGCACCATTCCACGAAGCTGTTTTCGACAGACATACTGCCTCATACATATTGTTCTTTCTCAGATGGATGTCTGACGGTGTTTGTCTTTCGGCAGCCGAGAGAAGAGTAACACCATGTTGGTTGTGTTTAACGTTTCCGTACCGAAAGTCCGTCGGAAAAACACGAATGCGTTACTTAGATGTCGTTGCTCATATACTTGCATCGGTGTTGTGTTTCGTTGGATATACGCTGCAGCAACACCTTCAAACGCAAACGGGTGGATCACCCTTTATACTGTAGAATTCCAATTGCCTTGCCGCAGTGGTAACACCGGTTCCCGTCCGATCACCGAAGTTAAGCGCTGTCGTGCTGGGCTAGCACTTGGATGGGTGACCATCCGGTCTGCCGAGCGCTGTTACCAAGCGGGGTCCACTCAGCCCTTGTGAGGCAAACTGAGGAGCTACTTCATTGAGAAGTAGCGGCTCCGGTCTCGGAAACTGACATACGGCCGGCAGAGCAGTGTGCTGAGCACATGCCCCTCCATATCCGCATCCAGTGACGCCTGTGGACTGAGGATGACACGGCGGCCAGTCGGTACCTTTGGGCCTTCATGGTCTGTGCGGGAGGAGTTTTTATACTGTAGAATGGCATAAGGCAGACGGATCGCAATTTACTCTCTACCAGAGCCCTGAAATCACGGTAAATTTCAATGTAAGACGCTGGTTGTACCAAGGACCAATTTGGCTCACTTATACAACAGAGGGTACAAGGATATCAAACATCATGACTGATAAAACCTAAAACGAATAAGTGTGCCCTCAGCAAACGAGTAGCCCAAGACGTTTGAAGTCACACTGTCGGTACAGTAAGAAATGGACCACAGCCCCCCCCCCCCCCCCCCAGTCTAAACTACTCGCAAGTAGTGAAGTCAGTCTCAGGACAGGTCCCAAGTACCAACCAAACATGCCAGATTTTCGATCAGAAGTACATACCAGACCAAAGTTCCACACCCGAGTGCTTCGCACCCCTCTAGAAAAAAAATTCCGTTTTCCCGCAAAGTGCACGAAGGACACCACCTTCACCCCATCTTGAACCAATCACAGGGCTCTAGAGGCGCTAAATCTCCCCTCCCACAAGACAGCACAAGCTCATGTCGAACCAGGACAAGAGTTAAGAAACGTGCATCTTTGAAAAAAAAAAACAAGAAACCGCTAGTTACTGGCTTTTTTAAGTTTTTGCAGAGGGGGAACATGATTTTTTCCCATGGCAACAAGCGAACAGATACAATCTCAAAGATCTTTATCTAAATCACCTGTGGCTTGGAGTTTGTTAGTCCTAGCTATCAAGTGTAATAAAGATTCTATCTCTAAACGTTTCTCAGACGCCGGAGTTTTCTTGTACAACCGAGGTGGCCAAGGGAAGTGGTTCAATGGGATATTTGCACCATCGGCGAACACGAAAACATGAGAACTTTTATTATCCGTGACTCTGCACACAATGCCCAGTTTATGACTCCACTGTGTAGACACGTTCCTTTACACTGTCGCTCCAGCCCAGGCTTCTGCTGGCGCCACAGCTGGTAGCTCGGCATTGTTCTGCTGGAGTCCTGTCTCAATGAGGGGCTGCCCTGTCTGTCCTGTACAGCTGTGGGCCTATCTGGCAAGAGTTACTGAGGGATGGGCTCGCCGCCAATTGCTTTCAACTCTCAGTAAGCCGTTTCTATGAGCTAAGATTCATAAAAATACCTCACGCTTTTGGCACCCTACCTGGCTCCATCAACGTCTGCTCAGGCCGTCGCTCAAGGTGCGTCAGGTTGTAATAAAATCTTTAATAATTTTCCGTATGCGAAAAATAGGTCTCTTGTCCTCTCTCAATGTTCCAATATGAAGTGCGCTACAGTGAGGATCGCACGTAGATGGAAATTTGTGCGCTAAGTCCACAACACTGCTAAAATGTTTAAAGCCTGTTTGGATACAGAGCAATGGAGCAGATGGTAGTGTTGTCTTCAATGTAGTCAGAAACGCTATCCGTATGTGCGTTTTGGTTTAAATAACAGTAAATTCTATTGCGTTTAAATACCCATTACAGTCAAAGGTGTATTTATTATCATTTCCTTGAGTCTGTATATTCAACATTAGTAGCATCTGTTTTCGTAATATTATAGGCAGATGCGCTTCTGTAGTCAGTATCAGTCAGACTTGCTTCTGTATTCAGTATTAGTCATACGTGCGTATGTATCGGTGATGTATCAGTTGTATTTGAAGATTCACTTTGTTCAAATAAGAATAAATCATTTCCAGTCATTCACATACAAAACTACCATTTCAGAGACCTTTCAACCAACGACCTAACTAACGTCGAATGTAGTTTAACAGAAGCAAATAATTAAGGCGAGACAGGATATCGCAAGTACAGCGAACATAGTGGTACAAAAGCTGTGAGTCAGTGAATAAATGCTCCGGCTTACCGATGAAAGGCGAAAATAAAATAATTCTAAGGAACAGATAGAAAATCAGTGGTACTGCTTGCTTAGGAATGAAGATAACGGAAATTACAATCAGACTAAATGAAAGTGGACGGGAGAGATATGTAAAGAGATAATTAACAACAGGAAGAAATGATATTCAGACGGATTATACGTGCTTCCTTCAAGCCATAAGTAAAAGTGTTAATCCACAAGATGCAATGTTCAACAATAGTTAAAGCAGCAAAAAAAAAAAAAAAAAAAAAAAAAAAAAAAAAAAAAAAAAATGATAGCTACATAACAGTAATATACTGGAGAACTTGTACGATGGAAAACTGTCCCGCAGCGTATTAGAAGAAAAAGAAGGGAAAGTAATAAAGAAGAAATATACAGTGTCGTAAACCATTAGGGACAAAATTATCCATTTTGTAGAAGTTCCTAAACTGAGAAGTTTAAGAAAAGGCACTAATTCTCGGAAATGAATATTTAGTTTTTTTTATTGACATAAAGCAACAGCTTAAGCTCAAAAAACTGTTCAGTATGACATTTGCCTGTCTCAGGATATGTGTTACATCCCCATCCAGGGACGGAACAAAACTGAGTTTAGATTCGTTTGTTTCCATTGCTTGCACTCGTTGATTATTAAAGCGGTGTAGTTGTTGCTCCAGCAGAATCTTCCACATTATGAGCTACACATTTCTCGTGTAAGTTGACGGGTGCTTACTGACGATTTTTCTCCTACACTATAAAAGATAGGCTCTTCCAATTCTGCTGTTTAAGCAGTTCTTTGTTGAGAACCTTGGCCAGTTCCCTGTGGCTTGCACTGCTCGATTTCTCGTAAGCTTCTGCCCACGATGAGAAATTACTTCCAGGTAGAATAGTAATTGTTGCATATCTCTTCTCCGTACATTCGTTGCATTTTAACGGTATGACATGTTATTGCACCGTACATTAAATGCACGTGTGCAGATTACTGTAACGAGTGGTGCTCCATGTTCGACAGTCAGTCACGAATTGTTCGCGTTGGTAAACTCCACCGTGAGCACATTACGAGCGACTGTGAATTTTTCTGCAAGGCAACGCCACCAAATTTGATGCGCCAGTCAGATTTTATGTTATAAAATACAAGCAGTCTACAAGCACGAACTTTACACACTTAGATCCTTCAAGGCCCTGTACCGTTCGAAATACCCTTTTCTGACCACTGTTCCTGGTTTCGAAACATGCTGTTTACAATCCTCTAGCAGCCGTATAATTTTGTCCTAAAGGTATGGGACACTATTTGATCTTGTAGTGCGATTTCCGAATGATTGTAGCTTAAACAAGTCAGCGGGGTATTAAGGATAAGGCGATGCTAGTAGCAGAAAGGAGAGAACGAGAGGCCACACATGTTGCTCATGAGAGGTTGATTTACCACTTCTTTAAAAGCCGGGTCCCTTCCGGGACTGTTCATTGTTTCTTCATTCAAACCAAAAAGTCCACATCTGCCAATTAAAATTGTAGTTTTATTCAAGCATTTAATTTTCATTTCATTATACGTTATTTCCCATCGTGTTGTTTATGCCGAGGACAGCACAGGTATGGAATAAAATTTGTAAATTCGGACAACATGTGTCTTCTTATTCCAGCCCACATCGACGCATGTCATCCGAATTGAAATATTTTATTCAGCTACTCAAAAATGATTTTCATAACCATCGTGTCTTGCATAGTTGGTGTTTAAATGACTAGCAACCTCTTTCTCGCAAAATTGCTACATAATATAATTTTGCTGTGTTATGCAGGTAACAGTAAGCCTGCATTCTCAGCGCATTTCAGTGATGGGCGCCATATCTTCAGTGGTGGTGTCCTGTGTGTCACTGAGTCTGTCAACTTTCCTCGATCTGTCATTTTAAGCTTAGACTGTGCGCACATTGTCTCTCTGTAGGCGGTCTCCACTTTTTGAAATTTAGTTTACTAGTGTAAGTAACCCAACATGGCCTATGTTGAAGAAACTATGCCCTAAAGTTATGACGCCTGTAATGAATTGACAAAAGCTATCTAACTGTCAAATTACCAGTGATCACTAAAAGAGCAAGACACACCTTAGAAGCACAACGAAAAGGGCAGTGGGAAGCGCATCAATAGATCGAAAACAAGTAACGGGATAGCACGATTTAGGTACCCAAATCATCACCGAACCCCCGCCATGTTTCACTGTTGAGGCAAAAACTCGGCCAGAAGTTGGAAACAGTGTGAAACAAGACTCATCCGACCAAATGACTTTTTCTCATTGCTCAGTAGCCCAGGTTCTAAGGCTTCGGCACCACGTTTCCTAGTTACGCTCATTTGCAGCAGTGATGATCTGATTTGGAATTCCAACTCGCTCAATTTGCCCATGATCGAACTCACTTAGCTCCGACACAATACACTCACAACCATTATTTTACGGACTATAAGAAACACTTTTCTCTTAGAAAAATTGGATTTAAAATTCGGGTGCGTATTATACTCGAAGTTAATATAAAAACTTCCAGTGTTTGATCTGATATTCCCTCCAGTCTTAAAAATGGTCATATATTCGATGCCGCGGGAAACCTATCTCTATCTGGCAACTTTGGATTCAATTGGCAGCAGCAAAGCACTGATGCGACAAACATGAGTTGTACGGATTCACAAGTTTGCTAATACTGTCCCCCTCCGGCCCCGTCAGCACAAACCCAGAATGATGTGTCATTGCACTCTGTGCCAGTGACAAGAGCAGAAATAATTAGTGATGCCGGTAACAGTACAATATTTTTGTTAGTAATTAGTTTCCTAATGGGAAAAAATTAAAGGTATTCTTATGATGCGGTCTATAGATTGAAAGCAGTAGCATATGCAGAAGAACATGGAAACAGAGCAGTTGTGCGGCATTTTGGGGGTCCACCAACAGAAAAAATCATTCGTGATTGGTGGGCTACAAAGAAGAACTGAAAAAAAAATAAGGAAGACTAAATATGCGAATAGAGGACTGAATGCGAATGGTTTCATTACCGCAATCGAGGCTGATAGTTTCTTATATATTACATTACCACGATTGATGACTGTGCTGCAATGTTGAAAGTACAAAACATCCCAGGTTTGCTCAATAATGTTCATGTCTGGGGAGTTTGGTGGCCAGTGGAAGTGTTTAAACTGAGGTGAGTGTTCCTGCAGCTGCTGTGTAACAACTCTGGACTGTGGGATGTCGCATTGTCCTGCTGGAATTGCCCAAGTCTGTCGGAATGCATTATGGACTTGAATGGGTGCAGGTGATCAGACAGGATGCTTACTTACGTCTGCCTGTCAGAGTCGCATCTAGATGTATCAGGGGTCTCGAATCACTCCAACTGCGCACTCCCCATACCATTACAGAGCCTCCACCAGCTTGAACAGTCCCCTGCTGACATGCAGGGTCCAAGGATTCATGAGGTTGTCTCCGTACTCGTACACGTCCATCCGCTCGATATAATCTGAAACGAGCCTCGTCCGACCACCCAATATGTTTCCACTCATCAACAATCCAATATCGGTGTTGTCAGGTAGATCTAGGCGAGGCGTAAAGTCTTGTGTCGTGCAGTCATCAAGGGTTCAAGAGTGGGCCCTCGGATCCGAAAGCCCATATCGATGATGTTTCGTTGAATGGTTCGCACTTGACACTTGTCGATGGCCCAGCATTGAAATCTATAGCAATTTGCAGAGGGGATGCACTTACGTCACGCTGAACGATTCTTTTCAGTCGTCGTTGGCCCCGATCTTGCAGAATCTTTTTCCGGCCACAGCGATACCGGCGCTTTGATGTTTCGCGGATTCCTGGTATTCACGGTACGTTCGTGAAATTGTCGTACGGGAAAATACCGACTATATCGCTACCTCGGAGAAGCTGTGTTCGATAGCTCATGCATCGACTATAGTACCACGTTCAAACTCACTTAAGTCTTGATAACCTGCCAGTGTAGCAGCAGTAACCGATCTAACAACTGCGCCAGACAAGCGTTGCCTTACACAGGCGTTTCCGACCGCAGCGCCATATTCTGCCTGTTTGCTTATCTCTGTAGTTGAAAACGCATGCCTGTACCAGTTTCTTTGGCGCTTCAGTGTATATGAAGTGGATAGCGATGACAACGAAGAGGAAGAGGACGAGGAAGAAGAAGAGTGAAAAGAAGAAGGAGAAGAAGGAAGTTCAGATGAAGATTTTCATGGATTTTAAAGGTCATTTCGGTTTTATATACTAATATTTTTTTTAGTTCACGGTAAATGATGGCAGCCGAAACAGTTGCAGGATAAAGATTTATTAAAATTCTTGACCAAGGTTTCGGTATATATAAATATACCTTCATCAGAAGTAAAAAATCTAAAATTACATCCCACAATGGAGATTAATAAAACAATTGTGTCAAAGGCGTCGTCAATAGTTAAGACATCATCTCCATTTGTACAACATGATTATGGACGCAGGATCAATGCGAATACAGTTTAGCACCAGTACTTCGCCTATGAACTATCGTGAACTGTCGTCACACTCTCGTCACGATAACTATTGACGACGCCTTTGGCACAATTGTTTTATTAATCTCCATTCCAGGATGTAAATTCAGATTTTTTACTTCCGATGAAGGTATATTTATATATACCGAAACCTTGGTCAAGAATTTTAATATATCTTTATCCCGTATCTGTTTTGGTTGTCATGATTTACCGTGAAGAGTTCCAACAGTTGCTGTTTCAGCCATGTTTAAAATCTTGAAAGTTTTTTGGTGTGGATTTGGAATATAATAATCGAAATGGTAAAAATTTTATTAAAAAAACTGCGTAAAAATTAAGATGCATCTTATAATCCGTAGCGTGTTATAATCTGTATAATACGGTGTTCTGACCATGACTGACGCTAACAACCTATTGAAAACGTTGCAAAGGTACCGTTCGCGGTCGATACAAAAGCACAACCTGCATTTGTGTTGAAGGATGCACTTCTCGCGGTGTTTCCATATTTTTGAGCAACCCCTGTCCGTGTTGATTGTAGTGAAAGGGTTAAGTCAGTAATGCTAACCATCCTGTTAAGGAGACGGCCTTGAAGGACATTGTATCCCGTGCCCCATGGTTGGCTCCTACGCCTTCGGGACCCGAAGCTGAGACGACGGCTGCTGCTTAGCCGTGTGTCGTATGTATGAGTACCAGTGGCCGCCTAGCCGCCACAATGGGGCCGCCCCCGCGCCCATATCAAAACGCGATGATCGTTCCGGCGGGGCAGCTGCGCCGCGCCGCGCCTAATCCCCAGACAACGGCCTCTCTTGTCCGGCCTACATATGCACAGCGGAGGCGGTGGCGCTGCATCCGGTGACGAACGGCTGGCCCGCTCTCTATTCTGCTACAAAGGCGCTACCTGAGGCAACAGTCGCGCCCGACATTTCGTACGCTTTTTTCCTCTTTCACTGTCTCACTCTTTCGTTCTTTCATCTGCGCCCGCCACCCTCGGCGGCGGTTTTGTGCGCCTCGATAAAGGCGCGGGAGGGGGAGTTCGGTGGGCCGCGGGAAGAGGCGACAATGGCGGGGATTAGGAGCGCCGCGGCCTCTAATTGAGACGCCCGTCTCCCCCTTCCCGCCCCTCCACCCCCAATCCTTGCCCTCTTTGGTATAGCCTTGGCGGCACCGTTAAGCGAAAGGGAAGAAATGGGGAAGACTGGCAGCGAAAGAGCAGCAAAATTCAGCTTCGCTAACACGGGCAAAGAGAATTTTGGAGTATTCTTTTTTCCAGTTAATGCTCCTCGGGTATCATACAGGGAGAATCATTTTACTCCATAATGAGGAATAACTCGGGGAAATGAGGTGCAGTTAAATGTCCTACATAAAAGTTGTAGGTGGCAAAGAGGATCACGCATTGCTACTAATGGTCGTAACCTTGAACGTTATTTTCAAGGTGATCTGGAAGTGATTTTTTAAAACGAGAACCTTAATACAACGTTTATAAAAAAGAAGCATCTGATATATATATATATATATATATATATATATATATATATATATATATATATACACACGTATATATATACATACATATATATATATTGTAAGTGTGGGGTTGATCTGAGATTCTGTTATTCTGCGCAACAGATTAATCTGAGATGTACCCTTTACCCTATGGCTCCTGCAAGATGCAATTTCCACCCCCACACTACTACAGAAGTCAGACAGACGCTCCTAACGTTCTAAAGAGAAATGCCTGAAAAACTTTCAGCAATAAATATCTTGTGGAGCCGTCCGCTGTAAGGAAATGACACAAAAATTCACAAAATTTCTTACGTAACTAGTGGGATACTTGGGTACTGGAGTAGTGCTAGTTAGTGTAAGAAAAACATGAAACTAATGAAAGTTATTATTTATTTTGCAAAAATTCTGAGAAATTACAATGGCACTTTTAATTATGAATTGAACAAGTTATATCCTGGTTCTTTTCGGAATGTGAAGATATCTCTCAAGGATAGGATTCGCTAATGAAATTTCTATGCAAAGTTTAAGATGGTTGTTGACTTGGCAGAATGGCTGAGAACCGCGCCTACTCAACTTGAATAATTATCCGTTAGAATGTTGCTAGGTACAGTAAGGGTGTCGCGTGTGAAATGCAGTGAAGTGTACTGTTGTGGAGGAAATATGGGGCTGGCAAGAGCTGTAGCGCACAATACCGTAAGCTGCAATGACTGCTGTCTGCGCCACTCGCTGCTGACAAATAAGATAACTTTCGTTCTAGCTGGATTGACCTTCGCCAATCAAACTTTCCCTACGCCTTGATGAAGTCAAGGATTCCTATTCGCCTCTAGTCTAACTACTGGCGTGGTACACCGTTCAGATAACCAGTCCACCGCGATGCCACTCAAAAATTCGCTCACTGGCATTTAACTATAACTCTGTCTGTTCACACCACACAATAAGTGTGTCGGCCAACACAGTGAACAATGCTTAATCGCAAGGACTCAATATGGAGTCGCACTTCGATTCACTCTTGACAGAGGTGCCCTCCCAGTGAAGTACTGAGGAGAGACATGTTCCTCGCTCCAAGAGCGACAACGGAACTGCGCCTCTCCACGCCAGACGTGAAGGGGTATATCTTTCGGTCTCTTCCATTACTCCTTCAGATCAAGGCATCAGAAATATCGTCTGCCAATCAGCATTGCTCTTCTAAAACGGGAGAATGTCGTTTCGTTTAAGGCGACCAATCCGGAAACCTGTAGCATTGGCGTTTGCTGTCTCCTTGTGAAAATCGCTGAAACTGAGTGCTATGTGTAAAGAATGTGTAGGCTGGCCACTCCCACACAATGTAGCGGAATTTGCTTTTAAGCCAAACAAGGGGTCGTTCCCCCTTTTCACTCGGGCCCACACTGTCTGCTCCACGGTCGGTCACCGGCCGACATAGGCTGGGTCGTTCTCCGAAGGGACTGGCGTCCCGTTGTGCGGTTTCTCTCCTGAACTAAAAGCTCCTGTGGCCGTCGTGTCTGGAATGTATGTGTGTACGCCAGCCTCGAGTATTTCAACCACGGTGCACTTAATTGTTATTTGCATATCGTTTACATGAATTCATACAACATTGACTTTATATTATCAAGTTTGGGGTTCGAATGAAGCGTCTTCATGTGTGGAATATGATTGTGAGGGCGGAATATGTAAGCAGTGAAGGTCAGGAGACCACGACGTCTTACAATATATATATATATATATATATATATATATATATATATATATATATATATATATATATTCTGTTAGTTGAGATATGTGTGCAAACAACATACTGTTTGCAAGAGCAAACTCTCGAGTTTTACATGGTTCCCGCTAGGTAGCAGCAGTGTGCGCCAACTTCAGTTCCAGTAAAAATGGTGTCGGGACAACAGAAAGCGTTTAGTGTTCTACGTTTTGCTCAGTGCGGTTCAGTAATAACTGTTCAGTGTGACTTTCGTAGTAGGTATGGTGTGGTTCCTACTATAGCACAGAATATTAGACGATGACATGAACAATTCCGAGAAACAAGTTGTTTGTGTAAAGGCAAATCGCCGGGCCGTCTCCAAGTGTCTTACACAGACGTCGAACGGATCCGCCATACTTTCTCAAGGAGTCTGCAGAAATCTATTCGCTGTGCAGCACGACTTCTCAACATGCCCCTGATGTCCGTCTGGCTTGTGTTGTGTCGACGTTTACACTTGAAACGATACAAAATTCAGCTACTGCAAGTTCTTCGCGAAGCTGGCAAACAATAACATGTGGAGTTCTGTAATTTCGTTCTTGGCAAGATGGAGGATGTCAGTTTTCTTCCACGCTTAGTGTTTGGTTACGAAACAACATTCCATTTAAATGGAAAGGTGAATCGTCAAAATGTGAGAATGTGGGGTACGAAACAACCACATTTGGAGACTGATTCGAACGACTTCATTTACCAACAGGACGAGGTACCTTCCTCACCGGCAACTGTAAGTGCGGGAATTTTTTAATCAAAGGACTACTGAATGATGGATTGGTTGCACTGGACCAAATGATTCAGCATTACATTACTGGGCTCCAAGGTCACCCGATCTGACTGTATGTGATTATTTCTTGTGGGGGTTCATGAAAGACTCTGTTTATGTCCATTTGTAACCAGCAGCAGTCAACGAACTGAGACATCGCACAACAGCAGCTGTGGAAGCTATAACTCAAGACTTGCTTGCTGCAGTGTGGGAGCAATATGAACAGCATATTGACATAGGTCGTGCATTTCAAGGGGGGCATAGTGAACACCTATCAAAAGGTATGAAGAAAAAAACTTTTTGAGTTTACCGTTCATAAAAAAACAAAATTCATTGTGAATGTTTATTAGTTCAGAAATATAGACATGCCAAATCAGATGATTCTTTTTGATACACCCTGCACAGTATTTCAGCAATGGAAAATCCAGGATGGAATGTAACAATACTATGAAAACGATAGCTGTTAGTCACTATACAGTGGAGATGCTGGATCGTTGAAGGCACAACAAAAAGACTTTCAGAAAACGAGCTTTCGGCCAACAAGATCTTCGTCAGGGACAGGACACACACACACACACACACACACACACACACACACACACACACACACACACACTTATCCAATCGCAACTCACGCGCACATGACCACAGTCTCTGGCTGTTGAGGCCTCAGCAGCCAGAGACTGCAGTCATGTGTGTGAGTTGCGTTTGTGTGAGTGTGTCTATGTATGTGAGTGTATGTTCTATCTCTGACGAAGGCTTTGTTGGCTGAAAGCTTATTTACTGACAGTCATTTTGCTGCGCCTATCTGTGACTCAGCATCTCTGCTGTATTGTGAGTAGCAGCTATCCTTTTCATAATAGTGTTAAGAACCTTAATATTTTAATTAAGATTTGAAAAGAGCGGAAAATTTTACATATAAAATGATACATTATTCAAGGTCATGGAAAAGTTCTGTGAAGGTCAAAAAGCAAATATATGTTTAGTTCTAGTAGGGATTAACTCGAAAGAGAGGAGGAATAGAGCAGAATTGAAAGTCAACCCTATGGGGGCTATCTATCTAAATGATTCAAAATGAAGTAAACTTTACTAGCAACATTTATTTTATTAAACCAGACATAAATTATGCTAAACAAGTTATTGATTGAATACTGTATGCAACTAACAGTTGGTTTAGTTGGTTTAAGGCTACACTGTACGAGGATCCTGAATTGGCCCTAAAGATGTGGATAACGCAATCTGAATGAATCTGACGCTGAGTAGACTTTGATTGATCAAATCTACTGTAGTTTCACTGCAAAGGTGGCGATTGAGATCTGTACGCCCTGACAATACTGGAGTGGCAGTGCGTTACCCTATTTGCTTCATGCGCCGATGTAACTTGCTGCTGGCAGATGGGTGCGGTGGAGGTGAGATCTGACGCAGCACCTGTGAATCGATCACAGACACGAAAGAAATGCAAAAATGTCACTGCCTAGCGAACAGGAAGACAGATCGCAATTTACTCTCTACCAGAGCCCCGAAATCATGGTAGATTTTAGTGTATGACACACCCATTCGCTGGTTGTACAAAGGACCAATTTGGCTCACTTATACAACAGAGGATACAAGGATACCAAACATCATGACTGGTAAAACCTAAAACGAATAAGTGTGCCCTCGGCAAACGAGTAGTCCAAGACGTTTGAAGTCACACTGTCGGAACAGTAAGAACTTCACCACAGGCTCCCCAGTCCAAACCACTCGCAAGTGAAGTCAGTCTCAGGACAGGTCCCAAGCACCAACCACACATGCCAGAGCTTCGACCAGAAGTGGTCTTACCAGACCAAAATCCAGCACCCAAGACCCTCGCACCTCTCTAGAAAAAAAAATCCGTTTTCCCGCAAAGTGTAGGAAAGACACTGCCTTCACCCCATCATGAGCCAACCTCCCCTCCCATATGACAACAAAAACTCATGTCAAACAAGGGCAAGAGTTAAGAAACCTATGTATCTCTGGTAAAAAAAAAAAAAAAAGGAAACCGCCAATTACTGGCTTTTTAAAGTTTCTGCCGAAGGGGAAGATGATTTACTCTGAAGTCGTGTCGCTTCCCATGGCAACAAGTGAACAGATACAATCTTAAAGATCTTTATCTAAATCGCCTGTGCCTTGGAGCTTGTTAGTTATAAGTATTGGGTGTAATAAAGATTCTGTCTCTAAACGTTTTTCAGATGCCAGAGGTTCTTATACAACTGAGGTGGCCAATGAAAGTGGTTCACAGGCCTATTTGCAGTATTGGCAAACATGAAAACTTGTGAACTTTTATCATGCATGTCTCCGCGCACAATGCCTGGTTTACGACTTCACTGTGTAGACGCATTCCTTCAGACTGTTGCCCCAGCCTAGGCTACTGTTGGTGCCATGGCAGGTATTGTGGCATTGTTCTGTTGGAGTCCTGTCTCAATGAGGGCTGCCCTGTCTTTCCTGTATGGCTGTGGGCCTGTCTGGCAAGATTTTCTGAAGGATGGGCTCACCGCCAAGTGCTTCCAACTCCCAACTTGCCGCTTCTACCACCTAAGAACCATAAAAATACCTTATTCTTTTACCACCCTACCAGGCTCCATCAATGTCTGCTCAGGCCGTTAACTTTCTAGAGTCTCACTCAAGGTGGGTCAGGTTGTAACAAAATCTTTATATGGAAAATAGGTGAGAGAGTAACTTGTCCTCACTCACTGCCCTCTACCTGTCATTGATTTCTGCGTGGGTAATGTCTCACTTCAGTAATGTTTAGTGTGACATGAACCAGAGGAAATCGTTGAAAATGGTAGGAGAATCTCATCCTTATAATCTATATATATGTGTGAAAAAAGGTAACTTTGCCAATCAGGATTGCCCATGGCTAAAACGCATCCTATCTTGACTTCATTCATTCCATGGGTCATTCACTCACATGAAGTTAAAGCCAGCAAGAGTACATGAAAAGTTTGCTGTGAGTAGTATGAATTATGTTAGACCCAGGAGTCATTGGGGAGGTTATTGATGCATCAAGACGCTGGGTCTAACATTGACCAGTGGAGTAGTACTGTGCGGGTATATGGGCCCTCCCAGTAAGGTGGTAATAAGACAGTCACTTTGAACGGAGACTACGTAGAAAAATAGCGTTTTCTAGTCAAAAGAGTGGGGACTAACATGATGTATTGATGTCATGAATAATATCAGCCTTCTTCCAGGAAGAAAAATGTGTTGCTTAACTTACTGAATGCCACTCGTAGGTTTGTCTTTGTTCAATCTATGTTGTAAGAGAAATAGCGTGTTGCTACATTTCTCTGGAATCCAAATTGATATTCTCGGAATGCTTTTACCAATCCTCTGAGTCTTCTGTAGATAATTTGTGTTAATGTAAGGGGCAGTCAAATGAAAACTAGATAGATGGGAAAAAAGTGAAAAAAGTTTTTATTATTTCAAAAGTAATAGCCGTAATTGTCAATATATTTATTCCACTGTGTCTTCATGGGAAAATGTTTGCGTTTACCTAAGGAATCATGATTGTATCCAGGTATGCACCTATTCGTCCGAAGCAAATCGACTGCCACGAATGTCTTTCTTCAGGACTCCGAAAAATATGGAAATCATACGGGGAGGGCAGAGACTCTATGAAGGATGCATGAGGGCTTCCCTGCGAAATATCTGCAGCGTTCTCGAAACAACCTTGGCAAAATGTGGGCGGACATTTTTCCATGAAGGCACTGCCAGTCTTGTCTCTTAGTGGGATAAATGTATTAACAGTTATGGTGATTACTTTTTCTGCATCTGTCTCGTTTTAATTTGACCATCTCTATATTTTCCATGATGGCTTGTTAATTTGATGGTTCGGTAATATTCACGCTTGCCAGGGTTGGCGCTTAGCTTCTTCACGGAAATAGAGTAGTTTGCTTTTATCCAATCTGAACAGCACACAAAAATATTTGTTCCAGTAATTTATCTTTTTTTTCAAATTTTCGTATACTGGTAATTACATCAAAATAACTGAAATAATTGTCTGCAATTCCCAGGTCCCCAAGAGACAAACTTTAAGTACGTCAAGTCTTTAGGAACGTCCTTTACATTTCCTTCAACGTAACGCAACTAGCTCTAGCAAGTGAACTGCGAAGAATTTTCCATTACATGTATTATTTCCGTTCTTCACGTACCGCTCCTATTAAAGCAGTGAGATGCTGGGAGATGATGGGATCGTGTTTGGTACCCATTATATCCATTTACTCATCTGCGGTTTACGTAAGCAACTCGGCGTTGACGGGGTCATTTCTTAATCGAGACCGCCAGTAATTCTTCTCGATTACCTGCGTAATGCGTACAGAGATGTTCCGTGTCGAGCGATCTCCGTGATAACGGGACATTAGATGCTAGAGCCAGTAATGGAGCAATAGTCTAGTACGGAAATAGGTTCTAGTTAGCAATTACGAGCCGCTGTACTAGTAGATTGCTGTACTTTAAGCAGGGAAAGCGATGGAGCAAATCCGTACAATTTTGGTGAGGAGAAAGGAATTCTTACGACTAAACTGCTTTTGTAGGCAGTTTACTTGTTGCTAATGTAGCAGCAGCGATTTGGCACTGTTTTTTAATCACAAATGGAAATATTTTCCGAAGCTCTGGAATTTTGAGACGATTGATTTTATCAACTATATTTCCCTAATGATGAAGCAGACAATATATCTAGAACGTAACATGATCTAAAGCCGCAAGGTACACATAAGACGAGCTACAAGCTCAAAGTAGAAAAAGAATATTTGCTTCACTTTACTAATGTGCTGCATAACGTTAGAACATACTCGCTTCGAGGCGTTCATAATGGCATAATAACTGCATGTGTGTTGTTATTAGATGGACATTTAAGTATAATTTCCGAGGAAGAAATCATTAAAATTATTGTGAGAATAAACCAGCAACTACAAGTAGGTGAGATACTAGAAGTCCTTTCAACTTTTGCAGCATGTTATCATCTCTAAAAATCCGACATTTGCTTGGTTTTCGTACAGTGAATCCAAACAAATATGGAGAGAGGTCCACTCAAGAATATGGCATGAGTCGATGATACTTGAAACGAAATTTATTTGTTTCTTGAAGTGTCATTTGGAGCAGCCACCAAATGTAATTGGACACATCAAGACTGTAGGAACAAATTAATGCAGAAATATACGTTCCGATTTTGTAGATGTGTCCCAATATTCTCTAGCCGATAGTGGAACAAAAGCTGTGTTCGTGGAAGTTGGTTCTGTTTAACGTGTACTGACAAGTCAGAAAAATAGGATCACCTTCTTAACAGAGTGTTTCGATCCACCTTTGGAACGCAATACAGCAGCGATTCTGCGTGGCATGGATTCGACAAGTCGTTGGTAGGTTTTCAGACGCATGAGATACCAGATGTCTACACGCAGACGCGTCCAATGTCGTTCCAGGTGTGTTCCATCCGGTTCACCTCCTGTGAAATTACTGATCAAAACATCCACATCCGTTCTCTGTCCCGCCAGGTTAGCCGAGCGCGCTAACGCGCTGCTTCCTGAACTCGGGTAGGCGCGCCGGCCCCGGATCGAATCCGCCCGACGGATTAACGACGAGGGCCGGTGAAAGCCAGCCTGGATGTGGTTTTTAGGCGGTTTTCCACATCCCTCTATGTGAATACCGGGTTGGTCCCCACGTCCCGCCTCAGTTACACGGCTCGCAGACATCTGCACACTTTCGCACTATTCCTTGGATTACACTAGTCGCAGACAGTTGGGGTGCACTAATTCCTTCCCGGGGTGTACGGGGTCGCGGCAGGAAGGGCATCCGGCCACCCCTTCAACTAACATTGCCACATCCGATTAACCATGCCGACCCTGCGTATCCGCGCGAACAACGGCACGAGCAAACGAAAGAAAGAAAAGAAAACATCCACGTCAGTTCACTATCGTGCTCCTTGGTTCTGGCGTTGCGGCACAGGCAGCTATCCTGCAGGAAGGTGGAATCACTGTCGGGAATGACATCAACCACAAAGGGATGCAAATTGGCGCAATAACGTACACTTCGTGCCTTGTGGTACTGCCCTCCGACAATTTTTAAATACCGCCACCTGCCACGTGTGGAGCTGCTGTCGAAGACACGCTCTCTGGCACGATCTGACTAAAAGAACACTGCACATGCCATAACGCGATTTTCCAGAAACTTCATTCAGTGGAAGAGGGGTCAAAATAAACCAACACGTGTCTCGGCTTCTCTGTAGATACTCGGCTATTTCTGAGAAAACAACCGTCGTTCGAAACCTTATTTTGTTTTTATTTATTTAATTTAATTTTATCTTTTTTTAAAAAATTTATTCACCCATGTTCGTAGAAGGTTACTAAAGGAATGTTTCTGGTCAAGTTAGGAAATGCAAGGTCGTTACATTAACTGTAAAAGTATAAGTGGATTTTACAATGTCACACATTTACTACACAATAATACAAAATATGTGTTTGTATGGTATTTTCAGGAGTTACATTCTTTTTTAAATTCTCACATTCTTGTAACAATTCTTACGTTAACATATATTTCATTCTCCGTTTGTTCTTCAGGAAGATTTGGTGCATTCCCTTGGATGATACCAAAAGTAGATACACTCTAAACATAGAAATTTCGAACACCCCGAGAATCGTGCTAAGACAGGTTCGACACAGCGACATTTCAATAAGAATCGCTTTTACGAAAACTGGCTCTTGCAGTTGATTATGAGTCAATATTCACTATAGGAATTTCACCGAAATCAATGTCAAATGATTTTCTGATTCAATTTTTAATTTCATCCACCAGTCATATAGTTAGTAGACGAATGAGAACTACGTTATTTCAATGTGCATGGGAAAACATCGTCTACAGCAATGGGTAGATAAATGAACAACAAAAATAAAAATAATGAACGTGTTCTGAACACGGGGCCCGGAAATTTGAAGCTGCGACACTAGCCACTGTGCCACATCTTCGGTTGTACCATTTACTCGCTAAAAGGCACACAAAGTTTCTCGAAAACTTTGTCGTTTTCTCTGAGACGGCAGAGTATCTACGGATAAGCAGAGACACGTGTTCGCTTTTTTGACACCTCTTCCACTGAGCTAACTTTCTGGGAAATCTTGTTATGGCACTTGCCGCGTTCTCCACGTAGCAGGATGGGCCGCCTCTAGCGTTTGTGGCGAGGTTTGCCTCGTTGTGTAGAGTTACGTACTGTATGTAGATGCTGTGACACACTTTCCTTCGCTCCGTCATGGGTGGTAGAGTCGCGTTGCACACTATTCAGTATTCTCCTAAGTAGCAGAAATACTTCGACTCTTTTGCTCAGATGTCCGATTGTGTGGTTACTCATATGTCGAATGTAGACAGCTTGTTTCTTGTTGTAGGGACCGGCAAGCTCGGCGTCAGCGTGGTTTTGCAGTGGGTTTAGTGTGTGTGTGTGTTCCTAGTCAATCATGTATCATGAGCTCGGAAATGGATTTTGACATTATTGTGAGTGCATTGTCAGGTGGTTAGGGAAACGTGTTGTGTTTGTTTACTAAGCGAAGAGCGTGTGTTTCGGGTGCGCTTAGACACCACGTCTAGAGAAATCGCTTTCTCCCGCTTTCCGAGGTTTCCGCAGTGGCAAGCCGTGAATCGTCCCTTAGAAAAATTATGAATGACTTTGCTGGTAAGCCGGCCGAAGTGGCCGTGCGGTTAAAGGCGCTGCAGTCTGGAACCGCAAGACCGCTACGGTCGCAGGTTCGAATCCTGCCTCGGGCATGGATGTTTGTGATGTCCTTAGGTTGGTTAGGTTTAACTAGTTCTAAGTTCTAGGGGACTAATGACCTCAGCAGTTGAGTCCCATAGTGCTCAGAGCCATTTTTTGTGCTGGTAAACTTCTACGTTATATAATACAGAAACAGTTGAGTAAAACTCATCGTACTCAGACAATTTTCTCTTTTCTTATTCTGATCATCACTAAACTGACACGCAATATTTTTAGCGCAACGCAATCTGAATTTCAATAATCCCTACAAAGGAATGGCCCTGACTAACAATAATCTATACCTTTCATGAATCACTTACCTCACAAAAATCTTCCTTACTCGAACTACTGCAATACAGCGAGCGCCAATACTGCCAGCTAAATAAAATATTCTAACCACTAAAGACACTAACTACTGATAGGCATAATTAGCAAATGAAAGATTTTGATAGAGAACAAACAATGTATTTACCTTAATAGTGTTCAAAAGTCATAATATATTTATCAGTTCATGACATCCAGTCTTACAAATTTCCTGTTTTTGATGGACACCCGTCCAGATCGTCCGCTCTCAAAACTCTGGCATCTCTCTCCCCACATCCACCATTGCTGGCGGCTCACTTCCAACTGCCCAACGCTACGTGCTGTTCACATCCAACTGCCCAACACTACACTAGCGAATTTCCAACAATGAGTCCAACCAGCCACAGACTGCACACAGCGCGGTCAGTGAGTTTCATACAGAGCACTAGGTGGTGTTACCAACATAAAACCCTGAACAGCCTACTTACAATAGGACACTTCAGTTCACTGTGCATGGGAAACGTCTGGAGGTTTAACCATAGATAGCTTATTTTCTGATGCTTAATACTCTCAGTTGTGCACTGACATCTCATTTGCGCAATCTGGTGAAATCCGTTATTAGATTTCTGTAGCAGTGGTTGCATCATTAACGTAGTGAGTTCAGTCATGTGCAACGAAATCTGTACTGAGTTGGACAGTATATAGTATGTTTCTGGAAATGGTAGCGTTTTGAACTGTTTTACTCCACTATCACATGTCTTGGTAACTTACTTTCGAAATGTGACAGTATCGGCCACCTTCGGTTATATTCTGTCAGCAGCAGGTTAGTGTTCGTTTCCCGCCGCAGGCCCCGGCAAGCTGTTGTCTGAGTGGATGTCTTCGGTATTGCTTTTGTGAGATATAAAGTGATGTATTTATTTATTTATTTATTTCTCACGTTCTGGGAAATTGGTTTTGGCTCCATAGTGAGTGGTTCCACAATGGCCTGTGGTCGGCGACTGCTGCTCGTGTCGTGTTTGTTGCATATAAACATTTTGTCTGTCTGGTGTCTTACGTTAGCTATTGTATTTTGAGAACTTTGTGGCATTGAATTGAATCTCTCACTGATTCCGGATCTCAGCGGTATGACACGAGTAGTGAATTTATTGACAAGGAAGTAAATTTTGCACGTCATTCGACAGGAACGGCCGGTAAGTGTCGCTTGTTTCCTGTGTAGAATCTTGAGAAATTATAGTTGAGGTAAGACTGGAGGCATCACTGTGGATTAGATTGTCCGAGAGCATATGGTTTCCGAGAGACGTGTCGAAGAGAGCATCAGATTTGGGGGTTGTGTTTTGTTAATTTGTCCTGTTTGCCACAATATTCTCTTCGTGTTTGTGGTATTACTTTTATGTTGAACATATGTCTGCGTATTTATTTTAAGTTGTCGTCGTATTTTGATCAGTAATTGGCTTGACTTTTGCCGTTGTGTGTTTTGGTTGTTCTAAGGAACGACGTCCTTTTTGGTCGTGTTTTTTGAACCGTTCGTGTACTTGCTGGCTCCGGTTATTCTACAGACTTGCGCATATTGCTTATGTTGTGCTCTTGTGTTGCGTGTAGGGAACAACGAACGTGCGTTCGTTGTTCAGCTTGTTCGCTTTGCTCAGTAGCTATTCTGAGCTCTTATCAACAAAATCCTACAGCGAGAAGCGTTCTAATTCTTTTAGAGATAAGTCAGTCTAAAGCGATGATTACTATTACGTTTGCGCCGTATGCTAGTGTTATGTCTGTGTTGACGAGGCTAGTGGCTGTTTAGATATAAAGGGGCTACATCTCCGCTAGTGCCGATTAGTATATGAGGATTATGAATAAATAATAGCTTACGATAGATGCCTACTGGCATATTTGGAATTAGTGATAGGATTCTTTAAAGTCAACGAATAGTAAGTGAGTGGTCTAGGTAAGATAGTTTGGGTGTAACTTATGGAGCGGCTACTGCTGTATCTGCTACTAAACTGTAGCGAATTTTGGTACGAACACGGTACGTGGAAGAGTATGTAACTATTTTGTTGTGTCTGTTGCGTATGTAATTGTTTTGTTGTCAGTATCGTTTCTTAATTGTAGTGCATGACATCTTCCCATTTCATATTTTATGTCACAAGAAATTTTCAACTCCTTTTCGATTGGGTATTCAGGGTATTTTGTTTTAGTCTAGAATGTTGCTCCATGGAATGCTTTTACTTGATAGTTTTAAAAGTAACCAGCCAGTGGTTTCAACTGAAGAGATACCACTTTGGCTATAGAGGGATCTGTTTCAGAACTTCGGCTCTTCATTGGCCGTGTACTGTCAGCAGCTGAGTGTCGAGCGCCGTAGTTGCTACCGATGCCGCGTCCGTCTCACATCTGGCACCTGGCTACTCCAGGGAGGTCGGGATCGCAAAACTTGCTGATCAAGTACGGAATGGGAAACATAAAAAACCTTTGAAAAATAAATTTGTTTCAGCCCAACCACCCTCAGTCGTAAAAAAAAAAAAAAAAAAAAAAAAAAAAACCACTGCTCCCACTCACCCTCTCCCCTCAGCCACGTCCGCTGACGCCTTAAAGTCGTCTTCAGCTGCCATTGTGTCAGTGATTATTACCACAGGTCCCATGAAAACACAGGTGAATGTCCCTCATAGTATAATACCAGCCTCACCGAACCGCGTCCATGGCGTGGTGCATACTGCGCCGTTCGCCTGAATGAGAGCGTATCCGGACACATCTATTGTCCTGACTGATTCGTCAGACCACGTTTCGCGTTTCTATCGATACACAGTCCAATCTATATGATACCAATCGTAAGTGATGATGCCGTTAGGTTAACACTGGGACACGTAACAGTGTTCTCTAAAATACACTCCTGGAAATGGAAAAAAGAACACATTGACACCGGTGTGTCAGACCCACCATACTTGCTCCGGACATTGCGAGAGGGCTGTACAAGCAATGATCACACGCACGGCACAGCGGACACACCAGGAACCGCGGTGTTGGCCGTCGAATGGCGCTAGCTGCGCAGCATTTGTGCACCGCCGCCGTCAGTGTCAGCCAGTTTGCCGTGGCATACGGAGCTCCATCGCAGTCTTTAACACTGGTAGCATGCCGCGACAGCGTGGACGTGAACCGTATGTGCAGTTGACGGACTTTGAGCGAGGGCGTATAGTGGGCATGCGGGAGGCCGGGTGGACGTACCGCCGAATTGCTCAACACGTGGGGCGTGAGGTCTCCACAGTACATCGATGTTGTCGCCAGTGGTCGGCGGAAGGTGCACGTGCCCGTCGACCAGGGACCGGACCGCAGCGACGCACGGATGCACGCCAAGACCGTAGGATCCTACGCAGTGCCGTAGGGGACCGCACCGCCACTTCCCAGCAAATTAGGGACACTGTTGCTCCTGGGGTATCGGCGAGGACCATTCGCAACCGTCTCCATGAAGCTGGGCTACGGTCCCGCACACCGTTAGGCCGTCTTCCGCTCACGCCCCAACATCGTGCAGCCCGCCTCCAGTGGTGTCGCGACAGGCGTGAATGGAGGGACGAATGGAGACGTGTCGTCTTCAGCGATGAGAGTCGCTTCTGCCTTGGTGCCAATGATGGTCGTATGCGTGTTTGGCGTCGTGCAGGTGAGCGCCGCAATCAGGACTGCATACGACCGAGGCACACAGGGCCAACACCCGGCATCATGGTGTGGGGAGCGATCTCCTACACTGGCCGTACACCACTGGTGATCGTCGAGGGGACACTGAATAGTGCACGGTACATCCAAACCGTCATCGAACCCATCGTTCTACCATTCCTAGACCGGCAAGGGAACTTGCTGTTCCAACAGGACAATGCACGTCCGCATGTATCTCGTGCCACCCAACGTGCTCTAGAAGATGTAAGTCAACTACCCTGGCCAGCAAGATCTCCGGATCTGTCCCCCATTGAACATGTTTGGGACTGGATGAAGCGTCGTCTCACGCGGTCTGCATGTCCAGCACGAACGCTGGTCCAACTGAGTTGCCAGGTGGAAATGGCATGGCAAGCCGTTCCACAGGACTACATCCAGCATCTCTACGATCGTCTCCATGGGAGAATAGCAGCCTGCATTGCTGCGAAAGGTGGATATACACTGTACTAGTGCCGACATTGTGCATGCTCTGTTGCCTGTGTCTATGTGCCTGTGGTTCTGTCAGTGTGATCATGTGATGTATCTGACCCCAGGAATGTGTCAATAAAGTTTCCCCTTCCTGGGACAATGAATTCACGGTGTTCTTATTTCAATTTCCAGGAGTGTACTTGCCGCGGGTGGTAGCAGCGCGGCTTAGGGCACCTTGCCATGGTTCGCGCGGCTCTCCCCGTCGGAGGTTCGAGTCCTCCATCGGGCATGGATGTGTGTGTTGTCCGTAGCGCAAGGTAAAGTTAGATTCAGTAGTGTGTAAGCCTAGGGACCGATGACCTCAGCAATTTGGTCCCATAGGAACTTACCACCACCACCACCACCACCACCATCTAAAATACTTACGCCTGCACCAACGTGTTACTCTGTCATCAGATCTGCCACCAATCGCCGCTGTCCTGCTTTACAGACGGGTGAGACTCCGACATCCAAAGTCTGTTGGTTGGTTGGATCATTTGGGGGAGGGGACAAAACAGCTAGGTCATCAGTCCCATCGGATTAGGGAAAGGATGGGGAAGTAAGTTGGCCATGCCCTTTCAAAGGAACCATCCCGGCATTTGCCTGAAGCGATTTAGGGAAATCACGGAAAACCTAAATCGGGATGGGCGGACTCGGGTTTGAACCGTCGTCCTCCTGATTGTGAGTGCAGTATGCTAACCACCGCGCCACCTCGCTCAGTCCAAAATCTGTGGTGAGGCGTGGACGTCCATCACCTTGCCGGCTACTCGTGGTTTCACCGTCCTTCAACCACTTGCAGTGGATGCACACCACATTAGCACGTGAACAGCCGATCAGCTTTACAGTTTGGGAGATGATCGTTCCCAGGCGACGGGCCGTAACTACTTGCCCTTTGTCAAAGTCGCTTATGTCAGTGGATTTCCACAATTATCGTCCGTATCGTCACTAGATGATTCCCCATTTGACTCTCCTCCGCTTATATTCTTTTCTTACAGTGTCACGGACCCTCAATGCCACCAGTCGACTTTCAATCCCACAGTGGGCAGAGTTCATGGAATTTTGGCTAATCGGAGTATTAAAAATAGTCGAGGTTGGCCCGCTATACACAGTAGACTTGATTGTGATATAATGTACTGTTATTTACAAATTTAAACTTTCAGGGCGAATCTTAATGATGAAGTGTTCACGGGTTATCATTCTAGTCTAGGCGCCGTTCCGCAGCAACGTTTCAACAAGTTTTCTACTTTTCATCTTCGGGCGAAGTGTCTGGTAGGTGTTCTGTCTGGGTCTCTATAATCGCTGGACCGCAGGCGTCTCTGCCTCGTCTGCATGTTGAAACGTTGCTATGAATGACGTCTTGACTCGGCTGATAGCCCGAGAAGACTTCATCATGATGTGCTGTTAATTACTTATGTCACTCTGTCGTGAGAACATTTTTATTTTGGTCATAAATTATGTTAAAAAGTGTTGTTCACGATGCGACAACTGTGGTGCTATCCCGTCACCAACACAACTTATTGAGTATTTGACAAATTTGACTGTATTTCGGTTAATTCGTCGCCTCATTTGAGTAAGAATACGGTAATGAAAGAAAAATTTGACACATTTGACTGTATTTCGGTTAATTCGTCGCCTCATTTGAGTAAGAATACGGTAATGAAAGAAAAATTGTTTTCTACAGTCACTTTTAGAAATTGTCGTAAATTCAGTTATTGATTTTCTCCATTGCCCAGGCAACCAGTGATATTGTTTGAGCAGACACTCAATGAAATCGTTGAAGAGCTGGTTTTTGGGTTAGCAGTTATATTTGATATTATTATTTTCCAACTTTTATACAGGATATCCCAGTGTGCCGCAACACACTTCGAAGGGTTGTAGACAGTGTATTGAGGAACAAACCGACATTAGAAACCCATGACCAGAAGCGTCATCCAACGACACTACAGAGTTACAGGTGCTGGCGCCTGCCATCAGCAGCAAATGTGACTTTGTGCGCTGACGGACCGCAAGCTCAGCGCCTCGCAGTGTTGTTTGTTATTCAGTGATCGCGACTGGTTGCCACGGTGGGCAGTGAAGAAGATGAAGCTACCTGCTGCGTAGAGAAGACTTGCCTTTTACGAATGCGATGCTCTGTTTTCTCAATGTATGACGGTTTCGGGGCCGGGTTTCTATGCGCAGTTTATTTTTCTCATGAAACCCCCTAAAATCTCAATTTTTTATTGTACAGGAGAAAAATAAACTGTAGCTGTAAACCCGTGTCCGAAACCGCCATCCACTAAGGCAAAAGAGCGATGCCTGTCTAGCGCAGCAGCTAGCTACATCTTTTCCGCTGGCGATCGTGGCGATTAGTCGCGATCACTGAATAACAGACAACACTGTGAAACATTCCACCTTGGGTCCATCAGCTTACAAAGTTACGTTTGTTGTCAAGGGGCTGGGAAAGTGGCAAGCGCCAGTATCTATAACTTCGACGCTCTGTTTCCGGACACGGGTCTCTATCCTCGATTTGTTCCTCAAGACACCGTCTACAACCTCTCGAAGTTCGCTGCAACATTTATGTGACACTGTACATGCCACAGGTTTATTTCTCAGGAAAACGAGCAATATACTTTAAATATATTTCCAGTCCTTGAAGCAACAAAAAATTCGTCTGCAAATATTCGTCGTCGAAGTAGCATGAGACAAAAGATACCGTTCTTCTTTTAACATTAAAATTAATAGTCTTTTCTGTATATATATCTAATCAGTTGACTAAATTCCGTAGTAGGCATGGCTGAAATCATCTTACCGTATATATAATTTAGTACACATACTTCATTGAATATTAGTGATGTTTCGTAAATATTTTTACGTGGCTTATTTCCATGAGTCCCTTAACACATTCCAGGAAATAAAATTGGTTCAAGAGTGGTCAAGAAGGGACTGAATACATTATAAACGGCGTAAAACTGAATACTGAGTCACTTATTTCATGTTAAGTTCATGGACATGTGCTCTAGTTTCAGGCTTTTTTTGCATTGATGGACAGCCGTTGACCAGTTGGTTATTGTTTCTGGTGACATAATAACCCGTTCCGTGCAAAGCAGAGCAGTTGTCGTTCGGAAGATCTTCGCGACGTACATTTAAGAAGTAAAAACGATCTTAGCACTTTGTATCCTCAGTTAAAGCTTCCGGACTGAGAGACCGGGCTTCACACAGTGCTCAAAAAAGAATTTGGGGAACATGACTCTAGGAGTGTGCCATACTCCTTTGAGCAATAGTTGAGGACTGGCTGCATTACTAAATTACACCTTTATCTTTCACAAATTAAATAAACAACAAACCATCATAACATCCTCGATCGTTTATATACAATGAACTGAAATGTCCGACAGGTGTCGAAAACAAAATTGGAATGTTCATCTCATCATCCTGGGTGCTTTTAGTTGGATTTTGAGAGCTTCAATAACTTGTATGCTTTCCCTCTTCTTAACTCTAAGAAGGTTACCCTATGGTATCTGTTCCGGTTTTGCGATAAGAGCCCATGAGAAATCTTGGAGTGTCTGTGTTGGAACAGAACGACCACGAACACAACTGTTAAGCATGTCCTACATGTGCACTATAGTGTTTAGATTGGGACTCGCCTCCGGCCGTCCATTACTTCAATGTCCAGGCTTCGCAAAGCATCCCTGTTGACGCCCGCCACGTAGGCCCTGGCGTTAGAATGGATTCAGGATCACCGGCGTATGCAACAGCCACCACATGGTCCACGGGTGTCTGTTCGATGCACTGCCTGGAGGTAAGGCGACCCTCACTACGACAAGACCCCTACGGTTGTCAAAAATGAAACTCCGTGCAACATCACATAACCTTGGAAATCTGTCGATTTCCTGGATAACATTTGGCAGGTACCGCTCACCACAGGTCTTCGCACACGAACACGGCCGTCACCTTGCATCAAAGGATATCTGGATTCGTCTATGAATAACACGTTTTGTGAATGATGAAGCTGCCAGTTCCCGTGGAACTGGAGAACTGAAGGCGAGATGCAATAAGTTGTCATGTCAAGCGAACAGGACTCCAGTATTGTAAGATCCTTCCTCTTAACCTGTTCATTACAGTCTGGCCGGACATAGCGCCTCCAATGGCCCTTTTGAGATTGTCTTGCAGTGTTCTGGCGGTATACGTACGACCCCGCAACGCAGAGCTTGTAATGCGTTGGCGAACTTTTCCAACTCGCCTTGTGTACTGAGATGTCTCGCTGCAGCGTGTTTACAACCTATGGATAACACATTGAGATGCATTGGCATCTGCAGCAACACGACCGAAAATCCATCCTTTTCGAATCAAATTAACGGCCCTTGCGATTTGCACTGCATTGTGATGTCGCATTGCATGTGCTTGGCTGAATACAGCGTACCTCACTATGAAACCCTGGGACACCGATACTGACTTCCTTCTGAGGAGTAATCTGACAGTGTAATGCATAACACAGCCAATAGACAGCGAATGGTTTTAATTGCAGGCTGCACTGAAATCGAAGATCTAAAGCGACGGAATAAGATTACCAGGTACCGCCTGTATCAAAACTGATTTAACATACCGGATGTTGATACACGTGTGCCCTTAATTCTTTTGAACAGTCCGTAAAACTAATCCTTGACGCTTCGACTCCGACTAAGGGAGACATCTCCAGAGATAAAACGCCAAGGTGTCTTCAGCCATCGGAGTGGAAATGTCAGGGAATAATTTTACGTATAGGGCACGGCCTCTCAGCCCAGAAGCTTTGAGTGAAGCAAACAAAGGCTGTGAAATTCTGCATTCTATGATAAAGCACTTTATAGGAGGGCTATCCACAAAGTACATTACGTTTTGGAATTAAAAATAAATAAAGTATTGGAAATTTTTTTATTATATACAGATGAAAGCCACACTTAAATACTACTTTTCTACATAGTTGCCATTTAAATTAAGGCACTTATCGTAGCGATGGACGAGCTTGGAAATTCCTTCGTCGTAAAATTCGGCCGCCTGTGCCTTCAACCACGTGGTTACCTCTTCTTGAAGCTGTGCGTCGTCATCAAAACGCTGCATAGCCAACCATTTCTTCATTGCTGGGAATAAGTGGAAGTCGCTCGGTGCCAGGTCGGGACTGTACGGCGGATGAGGAAACAACTTCCACTTAAAAGGTTCGAGAACTTCACGAGTGGCATTTGCCGTGTGGGCCCGGGCGTTGTCGTGAATCAGCAAGATCTTTGAGCCCAACTTTCCCTTGCGCTTGTTTTGTATTGCTCTTCTGAGGTTGTGCAGAGTTTGGCAATACCTTTGAGAGTTTATTGTAGTGCCTCTTTCCAGGAAATCCACAAAAATCACACCTTTTCTGTCCCAAAATACAGTATTACGTGGTTGAAGGCGCAGGCGGCCGAATTTTACGACGAAGGAATTTCCAAGCTCGTTCATCGCTACGATAAGTGCCTTAATTTAAATGGCAACTATGTAGAAAAGTAGTATTTAAGTGTGGCTTTCATCTGTATATAATAAAAAATTTCCAATGCTTTATTTATTTTTAATTCCAAAATGTAATGTACTTTGTGGATAGCCCTCGTAGGTTATGTTGAACAACAAATATACACTGAAGTGACCGATGTCACGGGGTAGTGGTATACACATAAACATATGGCGGTAGTATCACGTACATAATGTATAGAAGGGCAGTGCATTGGTAGAGCTATCATTTATACTCAAGTGATTCATGTGAAAATGTTTCCGACGCGATTCAGGCCTAACGACAGGTGTTAACATACTCTGAACGCGAAAGGTAGTTGGAGCTAGGCACAGGGGACATTGCATTTCGGAAATCGTTAGTGAATTCAATATTCTGAGATTCACATTATCAAGATTTGGTCTAGAATACCAAATTCCAAGCATTCCCTCTCACCACTGACAACGCAGTGGCCGATGGCCTTCACTTAACGACAGAGAGCAGCGGCGTTTGTGTAGAATTTTCACTGTTAACAGACAAATAACACTGAGTGAAATGACAGCAGAAATCATGTGGGAGGTATAGCGAATGTGTCCGTTAGGACAGTGCAGCTAAATATGGCGTTAATGGGCTATGGAAGCAGACGATCTATATGGGTGCCTTTGCCAACAGCACAACATCGATTGCAGCACCTTTCCTGGGGTCGTGACCATATCGGTTGGACCCTAGATGAATAGGAAATCGTGGCCTGATCGGATGAGTCTCGATTACACTTGGAAGAGCTGATGGGCCTAAGTTGTGAATAAGGCACTACTGAAGTTGGTGTGACTTCCTAACGGTTTGCGCTGTGTTTGTATGGGATGGACTGGGTCATTGACTGGAAACGATTATTTTCGGCTACTTGGAGACCATTTTCAGCCATTCATGGGCTTGATGTTCAAAAACAACGATGGAATTTTTATGGATAACATATCGCCACATCACAGGACCACAGTTGTTCGCGACTGGTGTGAAGAATATTCTGGACGATTAGAGCGAATGATTTGGCCATCCTGATCTCCCGACATGAATCCCACCTACCATTTATGGGACATAATTGAGAGGCCAGTTCGTGCACAAAATCCTGCCCCGCCAGCGCTTTCGCAGTTATGGACGGCTGTAGATGCAGCATGGCTCAAAATTTTTGCAGGGGAATCCCAACGACTTGTCGAGTCCATTACCACGCCGAACTGCTGCACTACGCCGGGCAAATGAAGGTCCGACACGATATTTACGTGTCTGCAGTCCTGGTACACATAGAAGTCCCTAAGCCACAGTACCATAGCACACCTATATAGGAGACAAAACGAAATGGGGCAGCCGACCGGAAAGGCCGAGCGGTTCTAGGCACTACAGTCTGGAACCGCGCGACCGCTACGGTCGCAGGTTCGAATCCTGCCTCGGGAATGGACGTGCGTGATGTCCTTAGGTTGGTTAGGTTTAAGTTGTACTAAGTTCTAGGGGACTGGTGACCTCAGATGTTAAGTCCCATAGTGCTCAGAGCCATTTGATTTGAGAACTTTTCGAGCATCATGGCCACAGTCCTCAGACCATCTCGCGATTTTGACGATGCAACGTGTCAATTGTACAGAATATGGTACTATATCCGTCAGAATATCCAACAACTCTCTCAATCAATATTAACGCTCGCATAAGGGCCAGAGATGGACTATGCGTTGCTGACTTGCTCAATTAGTAAGCTCTTCCTCTTGAATAAATCATAAAATTTTTGTGGATTTGTGAGCGCTTTTTTTTTTCACACCTACCGATTTCCGTCCCATTCGGATAATTCCTGTGTGGCACACCGTTCCTTTTGTCGTAGATTGTGTAGTTTAGAATTGTCATTCAGTGTATGGTATTGTAACAACAACGACGCTGTACTATTGTACATATAAGTAAATTTATTTCCATCTGATTTTTCGATAAATTAGTGTAATTGATGTTCTGATTTCATATCTTTTTTTTTCGTGTCATTGTGTTAAGAAAACTGTAAACAAGTTTCAATGTGAATATTAATGTTTATGTTGAATCTCAAGCAAAATTTTAATAGAATTGAAATGTAACAAATGCTGAAACTGTTGTAAGATGTTTAAAATTGTAATTGTGCGTCTGGTCCATACGTAGGCAATGTGTTAGGATATGTAGAATGCAAAACCTCGGGTGAATACCCTGTCTGTAAGGGAGCGGTAAAAGGTGGATGGCAGGCGAGCGCGGGAAAATGCGCACGGGCACTGCACGGCACAACGGGCTCAGCAGTAGTAGTTGGAGTTTGGCATTGGTCTGAGTAACACCTTCTGGAGCGAGGAGGCTCTCCTGGAAGACGTAGTTTCACTGAGCCTCGGGTATGCTGTTCCAACGCCCACACAGCATGGCAATATTCCATAGGCACTAAATGGAAAAGTATTGCGACGCTGAGAAGAATTAAAGTGCCGATACATCAAGAGCCATAGGTGTAGTTGTATGTGTGCTCTGTGCCTCGCCATCTCGTCGCATGCCAACCGCCGCATCGATAGAAGCAGGTTGAAACTTTTAGTACTGTATTCGTATGGACCATAGAGTGAACTGTTCAATAATAACCTAAATTTTACCAGAACTTTCCCATCATTTAATTATCCTCACAACTAACCTAGACAGGGTCCTTTCCAAATGTTGTGCAATCCGAGTATCCCAAAATGAAAAATTAAATTTTGTGTTAATAATAATTACTTGCAGACTTCGTTATGTTAGAATGGTGTTTAAAGAACTGTTTTGTTAATGAACCAGTAAAGGAATAACGAAGGTCTAACGAAGTTGAAAGATAACTTTAATATTGATGCAGTAATGAAGTTTAGTTATTTCGAGACAGATATAAAGGTATTTAAATGAGAAGTAAATAAGATAAAAGGAGTAGTAACTCATATACTGGAAATCTTGAACGCATGATAATTTCAGTAATAAATTTTTTTAATATAGTAATCATAACAGTTTCATTATCCCCCCCCCCCTCCCCATTTTATTCATTTGAATTCTGAAGTGTTTCACATTGGTTTGACCAGCAAAAGTTAAAGTCAATATATAAGTCAAAATTTATCAGTGTTTTATCTTTATCAAAATTGACATTTTGTGTGTGGCTCGAAAGTACTATCTCTAGGGTAACCTATGCCCGTTTTTAATCAGGTCAATAGACAGTACGAAGTTTTATAGTATACATTATAGTGTAGTGTTACGTATTCATGGTTTTTCCATATCAGTACAGAACGTGAAACTATCAGTTCAATAGATTTTCTGGTTCTAAAATTTTACTATATCATGCAGTGTTACTACGTGTTGTTTTGCATGAATATACACCAACTTGTATAGGGAAGAAACTCAGTTAATGCCTAATTAGGCTGGCGACCGTATTATTATCAAATTGGTAGCATCTTCAGTGTTACTTTTGTTCCATGTTGTTGTTGTTGTTGTTGTGGTCTTCAGTCCTGAGACTGGTTTGATGCAGCTCTCCATGCTACTCTATCCTGTGCAAGCTTTTTCATCTCCCAGTACCTACTGCAACCTACATCCTTCTGAATCTGCTTAGTGTATTCATCTCTTGGTCTCCCTTTACGATTTTTACCCTCCACGCTGCCCTCCAATACTAAATTGGTGATCCCTTGATGCCTCAGAACATGTCCTACCAACCGATCCCTTCTTCTGGTCAAGTTGTGCCACAAACTTCTCTTCTCCCCAATCCTATTCAATACTTCCTCATTAGTTATGTGATCTACCCATCTAATCTTCAGCATTCTTCTGTAGCACCACATTTCAAAAGCTTCTATTCTCTTCTTGTCCAAACTATTTATCGTCCATGTTTCACTTCCATACATGGCTACACTCCATACGAATACTTTCAGAAATGACTTCCTGACACTTAAATCAATACTGGATGTTAACAAATTTCTCTTCTTCAGAAACGCTTTCCTTGCCATTGCCAGCCTACATTTTATATCCTCTCTACTTCTACCATCATCAGTTATTTTGCTCCCCAAATAGCAAAACTCCTTTACTACTTTAAGTGCCTCATTTCCTAATCTAATTCCCTCAGCATCACCCGACTTAATTAGACTACATTCCATTACCCTTGTTTTGCTTTTGTTGATGTTCATCTTATATCCTCCTTTCAAGACACTGTCCATTCCATTCAACTGCTCTTCCAAGTCCTTTGCTGTCTCTGACAGAATTACAATGTCATCGGCGAACCTCAAAGTTTTTATTTCTTCTCCATGAATTTTAATACCTACTCCGAATTTTTCTTTTGTTTCCTTTACTGCTTGCTCAATATACACATTGAACAACATCGGGGAGAGGCTACAACCCTGTCTTACTCCCTTCCCAACCACTGCTTCCCTTTCATGTCCCTCGACCCTTATAACTGCCATCTGGTTTCTGTACAAATTGTAAATAGCCTTTCGCTCCCTGTATTTTACCCCTGCCACCTTTAGAATTTGAAAGAGAGTATTCCAGTCAACATTGTCAAAAGCTTTCTCTAAGTCTACAAATGCTAGAAACGTAGGTTTGCCTTTCCTTAATCTTTCTTCTAAGATAAGTCGTAAGGTCAGTATTGCTTCACGTGTTCCAGTGTTTCTACGGAATCCAAACTGATCTTCCCCGAGGTTGGCTTCTACTAGTTTTTCCATTCGTCTGTAAAGAATTCGTGTTAGTATTTTGCAGCTGTGACTTATTAAGCTGATAGTTCGGTAATTTTCACATCTGTCAACACCTGCTTTCTTTGGGATTGGAATTATTATATTCTTCTTGAAGTCTGAGGGTATTTCGCCTGTTTCATACATCTTGCTCACCAGATGGTAGAGTTTTGTCAGGACTGGCTCTCCCACGGCCGTCAGTAGTTCCAATGGAATATTGTCTACTCCGGGGGCCTTGTTTCGACTCAGGTCTTTCAGTGCTCTGTCAAACTCTTCACGCAGTATCATATCTCCCATTTCATCTTCATCTACATCCTCTTCCATTTCCATAATATTGTCCTCAAGTACATCGCCCTTGTATAGACCCTCTATATACTCCTTCCACCTTTCTGCTTTCCCTTCTTTGCTTAGAACTGGGTTTCCATCTGAACTCTTGATATTCATACAAGTCGTTCTCTTATCTCCAAAGGTCTCTTTAATTTTCCTGTAGGCGGTATCTATCTTACCCCTAGTGAGATAGGCCTCTACATCCTTACATTTGTCCTCTAGCCATCCCTGCTTAGCCATTTTGCACTTCCTGTCGATCTCATTTTTGAGACGTTTGTATTCCTTTTTGCCTGTTTCACTTACTGCATTTTTATATTTTCTCCTTTCATCAATTAAATTCAATATTTCTTCTGTTACCCAAGGATTTCTACTAGCCCTCGTCTTTTTACCTACTTGATCCTCTGCTGCCTTCACTACTTCATCCCTCAAAGCTACCCATTCTTCTTCTACTGTATTTATTTCCCCCATTCCTGTCAATTGCTCCCTTATGCTCTCCCTGAATCTCTGTACAACCTCTGGTTCTTTTAGTTTACCCAGGTCCCATCTCCTTAAATTCCCACCTTTTTGCAGTTTCTTCAGTTTTAATCTACAGGTCATAACCAATAGATTGTGGTCAGAGTCCACATCTGCCCCTGGAAATGTCTTACAATTTAAAACCTGGTTCCTAAATCTCTGTCTTACCATTATATAATCTATCTGATACCTTTTAGTATCTCCAGGGTTCTTCCATGTATACAACCTTCTTTCATGATTCTTAAACCAAGTGTTAGTTATGATTATGTTGTGCTCTGTGCAAAATTCTACCAGGCGGCTTCCTCTTTCATTTCTGTCCCCCAATCCATATTCACCTACTATGTTTCCTTCTCTCCCTTTTCCTACACTCGAATTCCAGTCACCCATGACTATTAAATTTTCGTCTCCCTTCACAATCTGAATAATTTCTTTTATTTCATCATACATTTCTTCAATTTCTTCGTCATCTGCAGAGCTAGTTGGCATATAAACTTGTACTACTGTAGTAGGTGTGGGCTTCGTATCTATCTTGGCCACAATAATGCGTTCACTATGCTGTTTGTAGTAGCTTACCCGCATTCCTATTTTCCTATTCATTATTAAACCCACTCCTGCATTACCCCTATTTGATTTTGTGTTTATAACCCTGTAGTCACCTGCCCAGAAGTCTTGTTCCTCCTGCCACCGAACTTCACTAATTCCCACTATATCTAACTTCAACCTATCCATTTCCCTTTTTAAATTTTCTAACCTACCTGCCCGATTAAGGGATCTGACATTCCACGCTCCGATCCGTAGAACGCCAGTTTTCTTTCTCCTGATAACGACATCCTCTTGAGTAGTCCCCGCCCGGAGATCCGAATGGGGGACTATTTTACCTCCGGAATATTTTACCCAAGAGGACGCCATCATCATGTAATCATACAGTAAAGCTGCATGCCCTCGGGAAAAATTACGGCTGTAGTTTCCCCTTGCTTTCAGCCGTTCGCAGTACCAGCACAGCAAGGCCGTTTTGGTTATTGTTACAAGGCCAGATCAGTCAATCATCCAGACTGTTGCCCTTGCAACTACTGAAAAGGCTGCTGCCCCTCTTCAGGAACCACACGTTTGTCTGGCCTCTCAACAGATACCCCTCCGTTGTGGTTGCACCTACGGTACGGCTATCTGTATCGCTGAGGCACGCAAGCCTCCCCACCAACGGCAAGGTCCATGGTTCATGTTCCATACTGACGTGTAATTGCATTTTGAACTTACTTGACGGATCATTGTTATTACAGAGTAGGTGTAAGTCTGATTTGCCACCATTCAGGTACACGCGGTCCATATCTATACGAAAATCCGGTCTCGTAAGGTGAACCCCGCTCACTTACCATAGTGCAGGCTTTAATGAGGATTGTGTGCCTCACGCGCACCTTACAGTATTATATACTTTATTGAAACCTAATAATAATAAGTTGGCATCTACAATGAGTTCCCACGCCTCATCAGTTACTTATTAATTCTAAGTTAATTGTGAAACCTCATTTTTTGGGTGGTAATTAAAAATCTGTGATTACCCCGTGCAGAATTGAATGAGATTGTAACCCACAGTTAAAAATTTTCTGAATCCGAGGGGGAAAAAATTAGACTAGGAATTAACACATTCTCGCTGGACGACAATGACTGCTGGAGATCCCTGGATTTCGTAAACTTTTTCGACTTCTCTGCTTATAAGATGGAGGATTGAAGCAAATCTCCACTCGTTGCAGAAATAGTCAACGGTTTCAAAACCATTGTCCTCGAAATTTCCTGGCAGATTACTACTGTGTGCCCGACCGAGACTCGAACTCGGGACCTTTTCCTTTCGCGGTCAAGTGCCCTACCAGCTGAGCTACCCAAGCACTACTCACGCCCCCTCCAAACAGCTTTACTTCTGCCAGTACCTCGTCTCCTACCTTCCAAACTATCGCAGGAGAGCTTCTGTAAAGTTTGGAAGGTGGGAGACGAGGTACTGGCAGAAGTAAAGCTGTGTGGAGGGGGCGTGAGTCGTGCTTGGGTAGGTCAGATGGTAGAGCACTTGCCCGCGAAAGGTAAAGGTCCGGAGTTCGAGTCTCGGTCCGCGCACAGTTTTAATGTGCCAGGAAGTTTCATATCAGCGCACACTCCGCTGCAGAGTGAAAATCTCATTCTGGAACCATTATCCTCAAGTACGGAACCAAATTTTTCAAGCAGCTTCAATATTCAAATGTATGTGAATTCCTATGGGACCAAACTGCTGAGGTCGTCGGTCCCTAGACTTAAACACTACTTAAGCTAACTTACGTTAAGAACATTACACACATCTATGCCCGAGGGAGGACTCGAACCTCCGGCGCAATCCGTACCTGGCGCCCCAAACAGCGCGGCCACTCCGCGTGGCCGAGCTGCTTCAAACTTTCTTCATCAGTGAAACTGTTCTCCATTTTGTGACAAAGTTTCGCTATCAGGACAACTGCTGGAGCGCACTACAACGACGAATGTGCGGGAACTGATTGCTTCTGTGATATGTTTTTCAAGCCATATTGCATTTTATGGAAACAGGAACATCGGTTTAACAACTCTTCAAAGTAGTAAAAGAGCGAACAACTTGAAGCCGTCACTGCTCGAAAATAATGCATTGTTAAGTGGCAATCACGAAAACCGCGCTTGGAAATTTTTCGAGCGCCAACTGTTAGGGAAATCACAACGCGCCCATAGTTTCTACGGGCAACGACTGGTGTGTGCTAACTACGAATTGCAGGCCAGCACTTCGCAGCGTCGTTACTGTGCCAGACTCCTCCCGGACAGCCCGCTGGAATCCGGGTCGAGTGCCCGCGTAGTGCAACGGCTGAAGAACACATTAGAACGTAACAACATAAAAAAGCGGAGGTAGCGGCGCGTCAGCGGAGCGGCTACTGTGCGTGGGCGGGGCCATTGTGCGCGCCACCTGGGCGGCGTTCCCAGGCGTCGCCACAAAGGCGGCGATAAGCGAGGCGGCGCAGCGACGCCTAATCTGCCCCCGGCGTGAATAGCGGCGGGCCCCGGCAGGCCGTGTGATTTATCGGCAGCGCGCTACAGCGCACCCGCCGGCGAAACACGCGTCTCCTTCATTAACACGCATTCTGCCGCCGCCGCCGCCGCCGCAGAGACATCTGATTTATGCGGCACGGCTGCAGGCCTAACGCGGCCGTGTATGCTCTCCGCTGCCGCCCCCGGAGGCCGCCACCCGTGCGCCTCGGGCTTCCCCCCCCCCCCCCCCCCCCTCGCTGTCGCGACATCCCTGTAGTCGCATTCCACACGTCTTATTCTTTACCGAAGTGAGAGTTGCTGCAGCGCGGTGGGGGAGCATTCGGGGCACTGACAAACGTTACACCGAGCAGGAAAGATGCAGGAGGAGTACAATGAACACTGTTCCCAAAAACCCTCACGCGTCTCCATTGCCCGGCATACTGCTCCGAGGTCACCACACTTAATACACTGCCATCTACACTCCTGGAAATTGAAATAAGAACACCGTGAATTCATTGTCCCAGGAAGGGGAAACTTTATTGACACATTCCTGGGGTCAGATACATCACATGATCACACTGACAGAACCACAGGCACATAGACACAGGCAACAGAGCATGCACAATGTCGGCACTAGTACACTGTATATCCACCTTTTGCAGCAATGCAAGCTGCTATTCTCCCACGGAGACGATCGTAGAGATGCTGGATGTAGTCCTGTGGAACGGCTTGCCATGCCATTTCCACCTGGCGCCTCAGTTCGACCAGCGGTCGTGCTGGACGTGCAGACCGCGTGAGACGAAGCTTCATCCAGTCCCAAACATGCTCAATGGGGGATAGATCCGGAGATCTTGCTGGCCAGGGTAGTTGACTTACACCTTCTAGAGCACATTGGGTGGCACGGGATACATGCGGACGTGCATTGTCCTGTTGGAACAGCAAGTTCCCTTGCCGGTCTAGGAATGGTAGAACGATGGGTTCGATGACGGTTTGGATGTACCGTGCACTATTCAGTGTCCCCTCGACGATCACGAGTGGTGTACGGCCAGTGTAGGAGATCGCTCCCCACACCATGATGCCGGGTGTTGGCCCTGTGTGCCTCGGTCGTATGCAGTCCTGATTGTGGCGCTCACCTGCACGGCGCCAAACACGCATACGACCATCATTGGCACCAAGGCAGAAGCGACTCTCATCGCTGAAGACGACACGTCTCCATTCGTCCCTCCATTCACGCCTGTCGCGACACCACTGGAGGCGGGCTGCACGATGTTGGGGCGTGAGCAGAAGACGGCCTAACGGTGTGCGGGACCGTAGCCCAGCTACATGGAAACGGTTGCTAATGGTCCTCGCCGATATCCCAGGAGCAACAGTGTCCCTAATTTGCTGGGAAGTGGCGGTGCGGTCCCCTACGGCACTGCGTAGGATCCTACGGTCTTGGCGTGCATCCGTGCGTCGCTGCGGTCCGGTCCCAGGTCGACGGGCACGTGCACCTTCCGCCGACCACTGGCGACAACATCGATGTACTGTGGAGACCTCACGCCCCACGTGTTGAGCAATTCGGCGGTACGTCCACCCGGCCTCCCGCATGCCCACTATACGCCCTCGCTCAAGGTCCGTCAACTGCACATACGGTTCACGTCCACGCTGTCGCGGCATGCTACCAGTGTTAAAGACTGCGATGGAGCTCCGTATGCCACGGCAAACTGGCTGACACTGACGGCGGCGGTGCACAAATGCTGCGCAGCTAGCGCCATTCGACGGCCAACATCGCGGTTCCTGGTGTGTCTGCTGTGCCGTGCGTGTTATCATTGCTTGTACAGCCCTCTCGCAGTGTCCGGAGCAAGTATGGTGGGTCTGACACACCGGTGTCAATGTGTTCTTTTTTCCATTTCCAGGAGTGTATTAACCCTAGGACGCCCAAGCCTTTCTTTCTAACTTGGATGCCTAAGGGGGGGGGGGGGGGGGGGGCGGGGGTTTGGAGAGCCCACAGGTATTAAAAAGTTCACTGACGAGAAATTACAACTTTCAAAATGGTTTATATATTTTAACTAAGGCATCAGTTTATAAATGTTGCTAATTGTTATAAATATAGGATTGAGTGAATAAAAAATTGACATATTACAATACAAAATACAGATGTGTTCATATACAATAGACTACTCTGATTCCTCAACTTCAAGGCAAGAAACACACTTCACAGTTTTTTCTAAATGTGTGTTACACACATGTTTATGACACTTTCCACAATACTGTTTTGGTTTACTTAGATTGTTGTACTTCTGCTTCTTTGTTTTAGCTTTTCTGACACAAACATGGCACCGACCTTTCCCTGCAGGCGGCTGACGTGCTTCTGTTGTCACTTCTTTGGTTTTCTTTTGTAGAATAGTCTCCATTGATTGAACAATTTGTTTAGATAACCCTCTTGCATTGGCACTTCTTTCTTCTACCTGCAATTTCACTAGTTCCATCCCAGTTTGCAGAAGATAAAGTTTCCGTTTGTTGTGTTTCTCTTCATTCCATCTTGGATGTTGCTGGATGAATATGGTGGTTGCATTGATAGCACAAATATCGATGAGAGAGTAAAATACAGATTCCCTCTTGTAGGTGCACATACGCGCCATTTGATCAATGGTATCAATTCCACCTTTAGTGGAATTATAATATGCATTTATTTCGGTTTTATTCTTCTATCCTCCAACAGTGCCTTTATCTTGGTGCATTGTTGACAACACCAGTAAGTTCTTACTTGGTTTCGTTTTTGCTGTGTGGGACACCAAAGTTACTGGAGGCCCACGTGTTGGGACCTGCACTAACTCACTGCAGGTTTACAAGCTAAATAACAGCTGACTGACATCAACAATCACTTCCTCTAAAAGTAAACCGATTGTTGTGAATATCAAGAATACCAACCAACAAGAAACAAACTTGCATTGTTGTGGAGATGAGAAATACGAAATCCTACTAAGGGAAATTTTCTATAGCATGGAAGCCTAAGGGGCGGATTTGTTGGACCCATAATAAGTTTATTTATTTTTTCTTACAAAGCAGCACAAACGTTTCATAAAATAGCCAACAAACAATAACTCAAAGGGAATATGTAGTATGAAACTTACTTCGGCAAAAGCAGGGGACATAAAAAAATTGTGGATTCAATGAACCCCCCCCCCCCCCTTAGGCGTCCTAGGGCTAAAATTCAACACAAGAAAGGATAGCAACATTGAAAGTTAACTTGCGAACCCGGTAATGTTAAGTCTGTATGGTGTAAGAGGTCCGTGACTAAGGAATTTATTGCTAGTGCACTCGAGCAGATGTTAACTTCCATGGATGCTCACGCACTGCCTGTGATATGTAAGCTACAATAGAATCTCAGCCCAGAGAGCAGTGTCGCCAGCAGTATTCGTAGTAGCTCGCAGTCGGGCGATTGGGTCAGGTCGCTCTTAGAGAGCAGTTGTCAAGTTGTATAGCTCACAGAGAGCACTTGTGTCTTGTAGGGAATTACGAGGGGGCGGTCGTGGAGAGCGATGGCGGTGCCTGAGCGATGTAGTATAAGGTAAAACCAAAAATTACTATTTACAGCAGCGGGCATATGTAATTTGTAACAACTGATTTTGTACTATTGTTATATCAAGTCCCATGTAATAATAATCTTTCTTATAAAGATAACTTTTGACAATCACTCATCTGAATTTAAAGATTTTTGTAATTTCTCCTATCCACGGTCATCCCGATTATCGTAAAGAAAAATCAGTTGTTTCTTTTTATACATAACAAATCTAGTGGCCAGCACTGCACTGGGCTGTGCCAGAAAAATTACTTATAGGAGCAGATAAGAATAAATTTTCAATTAATTCAGAATGAGTTTTCAGGGTCACGACGCAGCATTGCTGACGTCCAGATTTACCAGCGTAGGTTCACAGTCAGTTAATTTTTGGCAGGTTATATATGAGTCACATCTTTATTGAGAGCTTAGACACATTTTTATTACGAGGTTAAACTGTTGGGAGGTTATAATGGGAATTCATATACATCCTAAAATCTTTTCCTACCCCGTCTCTCTCTCTCTCTGCTCATCACCTCCTCCCCCTTCTCTCTGTCTATCTCCTCTTCCTTCTCTCTGTGTATCAGCTCCTCCCTCATTTCTCTATCAGTCTCCTCCAGTTTTTCTATGTCAATTTACTCCCCCCCCCCCCCCCCCCTCCGTCCATTTACCTCTCGATCTTAGCTTGAGTATTGTTTATTTTTATTACAAACTAAACCTTCATAATTATGAACTGAAGTCGTTTAAAATGAATGGGTAACTGGGTTGGGGTCATTTGCAAATGGGGTATGAGAGCAACCTGTCCGGCTGCTCGTGCTGTGAGTGTAGTAGCTTCAAAGACAGCATTTCGTGCAGTTTTAATATATGAGAAACAATTTCTCTAACGCGGCTGGAATGACTGCAAGAACCAAAAAGAAAGTGCACAATTTCACAGCATAGCACAAAACTACATTTCTCACAGGTAGTCTTAACAAAAAACCTGTAAATTGTATTTTAAAAATAATTAGTCTATCTATCTGAATATAAGTATGAAGTTAGTCTGTCAAAAACTATTCAAGACTTTTAGTAACACCATTTCCCCGTTATATATTACATATTTACTTGTATACTATATATATTTAAAAACGTGTAACCTACGTTTGTTGAAATGTTCGTTAATGTAAAATGTTGAAAATTGAAGTAATCTGGTCAAGAACTTTTCGACGTTGTTGATAACAATCTTTTCCCTTCATGTATTACGTACATGTTTGTAAATAACACATATATCAAAAATATATAGCTGCTTCTGTCCAAATGTTCGTTAGAGTATTATGTAAAAATCTGGAATAGATCGGTCAAGAACTTTCCGAGATTTCTGCTAAAACCTTTCGTTTATTATAGTATCGTGCAAAAATTTGACGTAAATCGGTCAAGAACTTTTCGACATTTTTGGTAACAACGTCAAACTACGACTTCTTCAATAAAATTCTTCAGGGTATCAGACCGCATCGTCATAATTTAAAATGCGCCAACGTTTCGGCCAGCGTTGCAGCTAGCCTTCATCAGCTAGCCTTACGTTAAGGCCCTGATGAAGGCTAGCTGCAACGCTGGCCGAAACGTTGGCGCATTTTAAATTATGACGATGCGGTCTGATACCCTGAAGAATTTTATTGAAGAAGACAACGGCCGCGGAAGCCTACGCTTACATAAAACTACGACTTGTCTTTATTGCAGTATTATGGATAGCAGAAAGATAATGTCATTGTCCAGAATTGGTTGTTTCAGTCTGGCAAAGATGAGCTGTTCGAGAAGTTTTGATAACGTGGATGATAAGCTGATTCGTTTGTAGATATGACTGCCGTGTTGCCATGGCTTCACCCTTATACAGCTGCACTGCTGACTTTGACGTCTCTTGTGCTTGCTTCCTCGCCAAATACGGTTATGTTTTCCTCATGTTTCCGCCCGTCGGGTTTCCGCCATGCGATGGCCGGATCCCACGCTGTGCTGAGTACAAACCACCGTTCTTATTCACATATTCATATATTTTTATTTCTATAGCTTCTTTTATAACGCTATCCCAAAATCCTCATTATGATAATGTTTCGTCGAATAAAATTCTTTGTCGATTTTCTAAGGCGTATTCAGCCGCTGCGGACAATCTTTGTAAATCACCGGCCATTGTGGCCGAGCGGTTCTAGGCGCTTCAGTACGGAACCGCGCTGCTGCTACAGTCGCAGATTCGAATCCTGCCTCGGGCGTGGATGTGTGTTATGTCCTTAGGTTAGTTAGGTTTAAGTAGTTCTAAGTCTAGGGGACTGATAACCTCAGATGTTAAGTCCCACAGTGCTCAGAGCCATTTGAACCATTTAGAAAATCGACACCGAATTCACTGAACACACTTTAGAAAATCAACACTCAATTCTGTTCGACGAAACATCTGTCTAAGATGATTCTCATTTATTGTTGCGTCTCAGTTGCACATTTTTTAATGGGATTATATGATTCGAACACTCTGGATCATCTTCAGATATAAAACAAAGTAAAACTAAATATGTACCACCTAATATTTACAGTAAGTACGACAGACAGGAACTGTACGTAAACATAGAATTTACCTAAGAAGTCGCGTCAACAGCCAGTCTTTTCTTCTCACGTATTCTTCCAACATCAGGAGATGTCCCTTAGGTTCATTGTGCAGCACTTGCCAATGAGTATCAGTAGTTCTTATAGCATGCTTCGATTTTAAAAGATGCTCACCAAACGCTGTTTTATTACTATGAACTGAAGCGTGCTCTTTGAAGCCTATTTCGAACGTCCTGCCTGTTTGGCCACGTAAACCTTCGGACAGTTTCCTCACTTTAGTTTCTGTACACCTGCTGCCGTGAGTTTCGAGGCTTTTCTATTTACACGGTAATCCAGCTGAGACGAAACAATAAACGAGAATTATTTTAATCATCTAATACAGTTGCTGACTCTGTCAAAACGATTGTGTCGACTATAGTGAAACATATGTCATTATGAGGACGAAGGGATCGAGGCCACGGCGACATGGCAGTCATTTGCCACTTGACAACGGCCGAGGAGATCACGTTCGAAAGCTCGTGAGATTTTAATCACCTGACGCGCCTGGTAGCCTGAACAGATTTTATCAATTCATATAGCCGCGAGACCATGCATTCATACATTCTCATGTCTGTACATCTATTTCTTAAAACAGTCGTCATGGCGACGGACACATTTCACTCAACGTTACAATGTTTGACATTCTTGACGGAGCTACAACCTCACCGCTGCTTTCACCTCTTCATCAGTATCAAAGCGAAGTCCTCGAAAGTGTTCTTTGACGTTTGGTAACACGAAAATCGGACGAGGTCAATCGGGACCGTGTCGAGTATAGTCGATGACCGTGAACCCAAGGCTTCAGATTATAGTAGGTGTCACACCAATCGTGTGTGGTCTGCCATTGGTAGCATGTCCATGTGTGGACAAACTCTTCGAATTCGAAACTCGATTAAGTACGTTCTTTCTCAAGCAGCGCCCATAAATAATGAAAAGTGTGAGGTCATCCATACGAGTGCTAAGAGAAATCCGTTAAACTTCGGTTGCACGATAAAGCAATTAAATCTGAAGACCGCAGATTCAACAAAATATCTAGGAATTATAGTTATGAACAACTTCAATTGGAAAGAACACATAGAAAATGTAATGGGGATGGCGAAACAAAGACTGCGTTTTATTGGCAGGACACTTAGAAGATGCTACAGATCTACTAAAGAGACTGTCTGCACTAAGCTTGTCCGTCCACTTTTGAAGTGCTGCTATCCGGTGTTAGATCCTTAGCAGATAGGGTTAACGGGGTACATGCAGAAAGTTCAAAGAAGAGCAGCACATTATGTACCGTCGAGAAATAGGGGAGAGGGTGTCACGGACATGATACTAGATTTGGCGTGGAAATCATTAAAAACAAAGGCGTTTTCCGTTGTGGCGGAATCTTCTCACGAAATTTCAGTTATCAACTATCTCCTCTAAATGCGAAAATATTTTGCTGACGCCGACTTACATACGGAGGATCAAATGGTTCAAATGGCTCTGAGCACTATGGGACTTAACATCTGTGGTCATCAGTCCCCTAGAACTTAGAACTACTTAAACCTAACTAACCTAAGGACATCACACACATCCATGCCCGAGGCAGGATTCGAACCTGCAACCGTAGAACATACGGAGGATCGACCATCATAATAAAATAAGAGAAATCAGAGTTCGCACTGAAAGATATAGGTGTTCTTTATTTTCCACGCGCTGCTCAAGAGTGGAATAATACAGAATTAGTGTGAAGGTGGTTCGATGAACCCTCTGCCAGGAACTTAAGCGTGATTTGCAGACTAGTCATGTAGAGGTAGATGTAGATGTAGACTTGGTTACGTTGCACAACGTCATGTCACACGTTGCATTTCGAAACCCTGTAGTGGCAGACGGCTGCAAATTTGTTGACAAGAACAATAAAGGTTTGGAATGTCAAAAACTTCTTTTTATTTAAAATGCTTTAAGAGTTTTTACATAAAAAGATCTGAGGCATTACTTTTCAGCATTCCCTCGAATATTGCTACCCCCAAATAAACGAAAATAAACTACACTAAACTCCGGCCGTCCTAACACGCCTGGAAGGCCCGTAGGTACCTACCGACCTCCGCGTCATTCTGAACTGGAAGGCGTCACAGGATGCAGATATGGAGGGGCATGTCAGCACGGCGCTCTTCCAGCTGTTGTCAGTTTTCGTGACCAGAGCCGCTGGTTCTGAATGAAGTAGCTTCGCATTTGGCCTCACAAGGGCTTAGCGGACCCCACTTGCCAGCAGCGCTCCACAGCCCCAGACGGTTGCCAAAGCCATTGCTATCCAAGCCCGACAGCACTTTACTTCGTTAATCTAACGGCAATAAGCGTTACCACTGCAGTAAGGCCGTTGGCAAACAAGGGTCATATAAAATAGCAAACTTATTTAAAAACAAGAATATTAAAATCAACTTCTCTACCAATAGTAAATTACAACAAAAAGTAATCCATGATGTACAGGGGGTGAACAAAAGTATGGAAACACCAAAAACACATTAATTATCTCTGACTAATACAGTGTGAGAAAACCGTTGCCATTCAGAACAGCTTCCAGTAGTTTGAGAATGGGCAAATACAGGTCCTTTAAGGGTTTCAAGGGAATCTTATGCCATTCTTCCTGCAAAATAGTACAGATAACGATGCTGGAGGTGGGTAGCGATCACGCACCTTTCTGTCCAAAGTAGAGTTCAAAGACTCAGTAATTTAGCGATCTGGTGACTGTGGTCGCAAGGTCAGAGGCGACAATTCATCCTCATGGACGATGCGAGCTGCGCGCACATGAGTCCTGTCGCCTTGGAACACAGCATCACCATTGGGGAACTAACATTATACCACGGGGTGGACTTGATCATCAAGATTGGTCACAAAACACCATCAAACCCTGCCATTGTAAACTCTTCGGACATAAATAAGGCAAAAAGTCGCAAACAGTGCGAAACGAGACTCAGTCAACCAACTGATTTTCTTCCATTGCTCCGTAGTACAGGCTCTGGCTCTGAGCACTATGGGACTCAACATCTGTGGTCATCAGTCCCCTAGAACTTAGAACTACTTAAACCTAACTACCCTAAGGACATCACACACACCCATGCCCGAGGCGGGATTCCTGGTTCCAGACTGAAGCACCTAGAACCGCTCGGCCACGCCGGCCGGCCCGTAGTACAGGGTTTGTAGCTTCAACATCACGTTTACCTGTTACGGGCATTTGCATCACTGATGAGTGGTTTTGCAGTTTCAACTCGCTTTACAGTTCCCTGCTTACAGAGATCTCTTCGTGTTGCTTTGGTATTGACACAACATTCAGTTCTGCTTTGCCTTATTACAGCTATCGTGTCCTTATTTTTCGACACACTCCTCTTCAATGACGAATAGTCAGCATACACTGCGGTCTGCGTTGTGACTTAGCGGATGATGATTTCCCGCTTTCCATGTATGAGATATAGGTCTACGAAACGGTGCCTCTTCAAACACAAAACACTTCGGCTACCTTAGTGACGAAAGCGCCAGTATACGAGCACCAATAATTTTCCCACGTTCGAACACACTTAGCTCCGACATAATGGACTACCGAAAGAGGTGGCGCAGTGGTTAGCACACTGGACTCGCACTCGGGTGGACGACGTTTCATCCTTATTTAGGTTTTCCGTGATTTCCCTAAATGGCTACGGGCAAATGCCCGGAATGTTCCTTTGAAAGGGCACGGCCCTTCTCCATCCTTCCCCAATCCGATGGGACCGATGACTTCGCTGTTTGGTCCCTCCTCCGAATCAACCAACCAACCAAAATGAACACACAGAACACTGTTCTCACCGACACTGAACTGAGTACATTGCTCAGGTGATGTTCGTGACCAAATATAACAGCGCAATCTTCAGGCTTGGCTAGCGTCTGTATTTAAGTTCAAACTTGCATTTCTCGCAGTGTTTCCGTATTTCGGTCCAACCCCTGTAAATTCTTCCAAGGCCCCCTACGGAAAGTCAGGGATATACAATCTCAAATGTGGTTGATGCCCAAACTGTACACTGTCAAGACAGGCAAAAGTTTTTGGATTAGGTACAAAAAACACATTCACGCGTTAAGACTTGGAAGATTAAGCGAATTTATATTTTCAGTCCATACCGCTGAAGAAAACCATTCAGTGAGAAACACTGAGAACAGCGTAAATATAATACACTACAATGACTCCGTTAGGAGGCCGTATGCTTAGCGAGCAAACTGAATTGACTAATGCTACTTTCCTGAACATTTCAAGAAAGTACCTTCCACACTCCAATATCAAAAAAATGGCTCTGAGCACTATGGGACTTAACATCTATGGTCATCAGTCCCCTAGAACTTAGAACTACTTAAACCTAACTAACCTAAGGACAGCACACAACATCCAGTCATCACGAGGCAGAGAAAATCCCTGACCCCGCCGGGAATCGAACCCGGGAACCCGGGCGTGGGAAGCGAGAACGCTACCGCACGACCACGAGCTGCGGACACGCCAATATCAATAAGGTTTCTCCACCTATCTGCAGATCAAATAAAAAAAATTATTGCATTGTATCTGTCTCTTGTAATCGGTAAGTTGCATGGCACTGAATACTAATAAATTTTAATGCACTGTCGTCAACACTGTTCAAATAGCACTTAAGGCTTTTACGTATCATCCTATCTACATTTATTTTTCTAGCATTTTGCAAAATAAGTTTGTAATGCTGTAAGTCACTAAATTCCATTTATTTCTCTGTATTTAAAACCTCGCATTTAATATAACAGCATTATGTGCCTCCCTTCCCGAAACGTCATATTTTTGTAATGCACCACTGTATCACAGCATATTGGAAGTTCATGTATTTTGTAACCGTTCCTACTCTTTTCTCTATGTTATAAGTGAGTCAAAACACTTGGTGCGCTTGGTAATTTGTTTTGTGGCCCACAAAAGCGTATAATAATGAAAACCAACGCGTGTACGTGTGAAAATGCGAAAACAATATGACAGTGATTCGTTGTAGAAAACTATGATAACAAATGGACCATACGTTCATTACATTCTAACACAAGTCTCCAGCGTAACCATCATTACTGCACATTTGTAAGTGTCAATAACTTTTAATCATATGGAAACTCATCTGTGAACCAACTTAACATGTGTTTTGACGAAAAGTGAGCGAGCCGTCAGATGACGAATATAATGAAGTCGAAACCGTTAACTTTTTCTTTCATAATGGAGGCTAAAACCAGTTTGTGGCTGGTTGCTGCTGTACGCCAGCAACATTCTGTATTACATAGTGTTCATCGTCTCCAATCGTGTCTTTATTTAAAAAAAAAAAAAAAAAAAAAAACCCTCAAGAATACATTACGTTTTTCTATCTGTGTACTCAAATATACTAACGGCATCTGTTAACTGAATCTTCGGTCACCAAAGAAGCTACAATGTTTGTAAACTGCATTGGAAAAGAAGTTAAAAATCTAGACTGGACCAGAAATGTACAGTAAATAACATCAGGCGTTCCCCAAGGTAGTGTTATAGGCCCTTTGCTGCTCCTTATCTATATAAACGATTTGGGGGACAATCTGAGCAGCCGCCTTCGACTGTTTGCAGATGACGCTGTCGTTTATCGACTAATAAAGTCATCAGAAGATCAAAACAAACTGCAAAACGATTTAGAAAAAATATCTGAACGGTGCGCAAAGTGGCAGTTGACCCTAAATAACGAAAAGCGTGAGGTCATCCACATGAGTGCTAAAAGGAACTCGTTAAACTTCTGTTACACGATAAATCAGTGTAATCTAAAAGCCGTAAATTCAACTAAATACCAAGGTATTACAATTAAGAACAACTTAAATTGGAAAGAACACAAAGAAAATGTTGTTGGGAAGGCTAACCAAAGGCTGTGTTTTATTGGCAGGACACTTAGAAAATGTAACAAACCCACTATGAAGACTGCCTATACTACGCTTGTCCGTCCTCTTTTAGAATACTGCTGCGCGGTGTGTGATCCTTACCAGATAGGACTGACTGAGTACATCGAAAAAGTTCAAATAAAGGCAGCACGTTTTGTATTATCGCGAAATATTGGTGAGAGTGCCACAGAAATGATACAGAATTTGGGCTGGAAATCATTAAAAGAAAGGCGTTTTTCGTTGCGACGGAATCTTCTCACGAAATTCCAATCACCAACTTTCTCCTCCGAATGCGAAAATATGTTGTAGACACCGACCTACATAGGGGGGAACGCCACGATAAAATAAGGGAAATCAGAGCTCGTACGGAAAGATATAGGTGTTCATTCTTCCCGCGCGCTATACGAGATTGGAATAATAGAGACTTGTGAAGGTGGTTCGATGAACCCTCTGCCAGGCACTTAAATGTGATTGCAGAGTATCCATGTAGATCTAGATGTAGATGTAGGTCATTGACAATGTGGTCTTAACACAGTGTAAAAAGTAAAAAGTTGAACAGTAAATAAATTTAAAGGGAATAAACGGGAATAATCTGTAACATGAACCTGTTTGTAGCTAAATGTCATGTCATCGGAGTCGGTTCATATACTTAAAACAGTTTAGGAAATATGTCTTAACGGCCAAGAAAACTTGTGCTAGTACAAAGTGAAGCCGGTATCCTCAAGCCGACATCGTCTACGGAAGGTAAGAACTTAAATACTCACTACACACTTGTCCACTACCTGTTTACACAGCATCGTCAACCCGCAAGGGCTGTAGTACGGACAGCCATGAGGCGTCTTTCACACCTACGCAGTGAAGGCCGTTGCCGTCCAAACGTCAGCTGTGGAGCTGCCACTGCAGTGGAGGACTGCCGTGCCATGCTCACGGTGTCGGGCGGAGTAGTGGGAACTTCGAGGGAGTTGGCGCCTTCAGGACTTTAAGGCACTCCTTGGCAAGAACAGTGTGTGCATCAGGTAATTCGTACTAGTGTTATTTGCCTTTCTTTTTGTTTCCTAACTTGTTCTCGTATGTCTGTACGCTGCTTGGGAAATAGACGTTGAGCGTTTAATTTCTTTAGAGGAAGAACGGCTTGTTTTGTGAGAGAAAACCCTAGAAAGCTACAAGGATACTTATGTAAAAAAAATTGTGGCTCGATGAATTCAAGGAACTAAATGCCTAATTTCAAACGAGAAAAAAAGTGAGTACAGTAAGAAGTTGTTTCATTGCATCTTTTTCAAAACTGTGTTTACATTTAATCGAATAATAAGTCTTAACAAACATTATATTTTAGAAAATTCTCACAAGGAACTCCTTGTGTTCGAGGCCATAAAAGGCCAATGATGTTTACGGCAATCGACGCACCACATATTGTCCACCATGCAACCGCAATATTGCCTGCCAATGGCAGCAGGAGGGGGAAACCCGTAGGCACAATATCTTTGACCTTGGTCTATAACCTGCTTCTAGTCCAAGCGGCACATGGATGCAACTGCTCAGTCGTGAGTTGTGCTGTAATAAGTTAACATGTGTTTGTGTCTCTCGTCACGGAAATGGAACCGGATAATAATGCGCAACGGTATGCCATTTCTCTTTGCGTTAAATTGGCTAAAAATGCGACGACAACTTACGGTAAGCTTCAGAAGGCTTTTGGAGAGGAGCTTATGTCAAGAGCTCAAGCTTTCCGTTGGCGTAAAATGTTTAGTGAAGGCAGAACGAATGTTGAAGATGAAGACCGCAGTGGACGACCATCAATCTCACGGACGGATGTCAACTTGGCCAGGGTGCGTGAACTCGTACGATCTGATCGAAGATTATCCGTGAAAATGATTGCAGAAGAACTGAACATCAATCGAGAAACGGTTCGTCTGATAATAACTGAAGATCTTGGTATGAGAAAGATTTGTGCGAAAATGGTCCCCAAAAATCTCACGCCACAACAGCGAGAAACACGGAAAAATATGTCAGCCGATCTATTAGAGCAAATGGAAATCAATCCAGAATTGTTGAGACGTGTTATCACTGGTGATGGAAGTTGGTTTTTTCAGTACGATCCAGAGAAAAAACTCCAAAGGTCGCTCAAAGGGATCACCTAGACCAAAAAAATCTCGCATGTCAAAGTCAAAAGTGAAATGCATGCTTGTGTGCTTCTTTGATTCCAAGGGAATTGTTCATAAAGAGTGGGTGCCTCCTGGACAAACAGTTAACCAATATTACTACAAAGAAATTTTAAAAAGACTTCGTAAATGAGTTCTTTGTGTCCGTGCCAACATTGCTAATAATTGAATTCTGCATCACGATAATGCGCCATCCCATACTGCTCTGCCAGTACAGCCATTTTTAACCTCAAAACAAATTTCAGTAATACCACAGCCACCTTATTCACCAGATATCGCTCCGTGCGACTCTTTTCTATTTCCAAGAGTCAAAACGGCGGTCAAGGGACACAATTTTCAAACAACACAAGATGTCCAAAAAGCTGTGACGAGGATCCTGGAGGGTATTACAGAAGATGAGTTTCAGAAAAGTTACCATCAATGGCAGAAGCGCTGGAAAAGTGTGTGCAATGAGAAGGGAACTACTTTGAAGGAGACAACGCTAAACTTGACTAAAACGGTAAGCAACGTTTTTATTCAATCAGTCTCATTACTTTACTGTCGCACTTCGTAGTTTATCATCCCTGTCGATCAGGGAGACACAATTTCTGTCTCCAGTGAAACGTAATGAAGCTCAGTCGTTGCCCAAGGAGCAGGTACTAAATACACTGAAGAGCCAAAAACTGGGACATCTACCTAATAGTATGTACGGCCCCCGGGGGCACGCATTAGTTCCGCAACGCGACGCGGTATGGACTCGACTAATGCCTGAAGTAGTGCTGGATGGAACTGACACCATGAATCCTGGAGGTCTGTCCAATAATCCGTAACAGTTCGAGAGGGTGACAATCCTTTTTGAACAGCACGTTGCAAGGCACCCCAGATATGCCCAATAACGTTCATAACGTTTCGTGGCCAGCGGAAGTGTTTAGACTCAGAAGATTGTTCCTGGAGCCACTCTGTAGCAATTCTGGACGTGTGGGGTGTCGAATTGTCCTGCTGGAATTGCCCAAGTCCCTCGCAATGCACAATGGATATGAATAGACGCAGGTGATCAGAAAGGATTCTTACGTACGTGTCACCTGTCAGAGTCGTATCCAGACGTATCAGGGGTCCCATATCACTCGAACTACACACGCCCCACACCATTACAGAGCTTCAACAACTTGAACAGTCCCCTGCTGACATGCAGGGTCTACGGATTCATGAGGTTCTCTCCATACCTGTACACGTCCATCCGCTCGATACAGTTTGAAACGACACTCGTCCGACCAGGCAACATGTTTCCAGTCATAAACAGTCAATTGTGGGTGTTGACGGGTCCAGGAGAGGTGTAAAGCTTTGTGTCGTGCGGTCATCAAGTGTATACGAGTGAGCCTTGGGCTCCGAAAGCCAATATTGATGATGGTTGGTTCAAATGGCTCTGAGCACGATGGGACTTAACATCTGTGGTCATCAGTCCCCTAGAACCTAGAACTACTTAAACCTAACTAACCTAAGGACATCACACACATCCATGCCCGAGGCAGGATTCGAACCTGCGACCGTAGCAGTCGCGCGGTTCCGGACTGAGCGCCTAGAACCGCTAGACCACCGTGGCCGGCAATATTGATGATGTTTCGTTGAATGATTCGCATGCTGACACTTGTTGATGGCCCAGCTTTTAAATCTGCAGCAGTTTGCGGAAGGGTTGCACTTCTGTCACGTTGAACGATTCTCTTCAATCGTCGTCGGTCCCGTTCTTGCAGTGTCTTTTTCCGGCCGCAGCGATGTCGGAGATTTGTTGTTTTACCTGATTCCTGATATTCACGGTTCACTCGTGAAATGGTCGTACGGGAACACCCCCACTTAATCGCTACCTCGAAGATGCTGTGTCTCATCGCTCTTGCGCTGACTATAACACCACGTTAAAACTCACTTAAATCTTGATAACCTGCCATTGTAGCAGCAATAACCGATCTAATGACTGCGCCAGACACTCGTTGTCTTTTATAGGCGTTGCCGACCGCAGCGCTTCAGTGTATAATTACGAACTTGGAAGATCATCCGCAGCGCAGTAATTAAAAAAAAATTATAAACAGCTATAGAATAAGTCCGCAGCAATATGGCCGTGTAGTACATAAGAAAAACTATGGATTTTCAAATGAGAGATAAGGCCAATTGTTACAAGAACTGGTGTTTCCACGTTTCAAGGATGCTCGATAGAATTTACCGGATTTTCAGGATTGTGACCTACTACGTTACGCACATCAAACTGCACGCGCCATGGATTACAGTGATTTCAAGGGAAGCAGTGGATAGTTGCATAACTTCAGATAGTACTACAGTATTGGAAGACGTAAGACCGCGAAATTTCAAACTTGACGATGTACAGCAATCCGCAAAATCGCCCTAAAATTTGTAGATGATATAAACAAACTTATGCAATCGTTCAGTAAGGAATTTGTTTCCAACTCCGACCAGTTGGGAGTTGAAAGGAAATGGATATAAAAGGAGCCCCTGAAATTAGAGGTATCAAGAGAGATGTATCAAGATCGACGAACATGAATGCCTTAACGCATTCGTATACAATTATGCCGACAGTTAATCTGGATGATAAATTATCTGGAACGTTATTTATTCTCCTGTGAGACGTTGGAGGTGTTCTGCCCCCTACGATTCTTTCTCTTGCGCGTGATCTTGCAATGGCCGTACGAAATATTTACGTCACACTAAGCAAGAGTGGGAAAATGGGCGTGAGAGAACTACAGCTACCGTATGGTATGAGCACTGTTTTTGGCCAGTAACTGGTCAAAGTAACTTGATTTTGCTTGATTCCTAGTCTGCGTGTAAAAATCATAATCCTTTAGAACAAACTGCCGGCCGCTGTGGCCGTGCGGTTCTAGGCGCTGCAGTCCGGAACCGCGGGACTGCTACGGTCGCAGGTTCGAATCCTGCCTCGGGCATGGATGTATGTGATGTCCTTAGGTTAGTTAGGCTTAAGTAGTTCTAAGTTCTAGGGGACTGATGACCTAAGATGTTAAGTCCCATAGTGCTCAGAGCCATTTTTAGAACAAACTATCCCTCGTGAAAACTGTGTGACATTGCAGTTTGTACCACCTGGAACCACTGGACAAATTCAGCTTCTGGATGTTTTATTTTTTTTTTCCTTGCCCGTAAAAGACATTATAACACCATCTGCAGCTACGCCTTAAAGGACAGTCAGTTTCATGGTAAGCTTCACGACGGACCGTTTCGCATTCGCTTGCGTGCCACCACATTCCAGCACATTCTCATCACCCCGTTACCCCAATAAGATTCTATATGCATTCTTTAAGAGTGGATACCTAGCTGAATGTCCTGCACGTTTGTAACTCCCAAGGATTTCATCTTCGATCTTGATGGTACGATCCTTTGTGATCACTGTGGCGCGACAGTTTTCATTCGGTGTTCGTGATGCAAGTTAATGGATCGTTATGAACATTTCTTGAATGTCGGTGATGTCCATTTTGTTAAATGTAATACATACATCCCATAGAAGGTTGATCACTGCATCTCACGGACATTCTTTTCTGTCGCTCTCCTGATGCACATGGTGAGTCATGTTTTTCCTGTCATAATTGTTAACACAATACTTTCAAATGAGTATTATTAAAGACTGAACCTGCGACATTGCACTCAAAGGGATTCCTCGTCGGTTTTCAGATCCAGTGAAGTCCAAATTAATCTATCATTATGTTTCACATATTATTTGCTGAAATTCCTCCAACCAACTGTCTGACAACCGTGCCGCACACAAAAGCAGCTGATAAATGTGAAACACCGTGACGTCATGTCGTGTCACAGTTCCATTTTGACGGCTGCCGGACAAGTGTGAAATGGACCTGAGGCAGATTCTGTCGGGATCCTCTTGAAGAGCGCCTGATCACTTGAGCATTCATATCCCATGGCCACACCAGAAAAATCATCACTCGCAGTGCTCAGTTTCGCCACCAGATGTAGTACACCAGCTGCATGCGACGGCACCCTATGGTGACCACAAGCTGAGCGGCTCCTCCTAGCAGTACCCCATACTAGCAGAACAGTTGCTACTTTGCCTCGTATTCCTCGTATCTTAGGTACTTGGGCTCTGCATGGCGCTGTTTAAAAAGAATAGCCCGATGTAGTCACAGGATCGAGCCGTGCACGTCTGGTTTCAAGCCCCAAAGCAAATTCGCTGCAAATAATAACCCGTAGCTGTCACCCTGCAGTCAAATAAGCATACATTAATTAAAATTACGACTTAATAAAATGTACAGAAGTACAAAATAAAAGTTAAATGAGTAATTTAATAACAATTTTTCTTTTCTGATGTCTGTAAATGATGTCGACGGTAGAGAATTATATTGAATAGTGGTTATTCAAGAAAGGATATCTCAAATAAACAGAAAGTGGCCCTGCGATAATCAAGTTTAGTACAAACAGAAATACATTTCTAAAATGCAAGAAATTTGAGAGCATTACGAAAATAGTGGCAAAATCCCCAAACTAAATAGTCATCGAAGATACACGAAAAATTAATATTTTTTTCATAATCCGAGACCACAGTCATAATATAGTTCTTTAAAGTCAGTACCGCCATTAGACTGTTGTTTATTTGCAGTGTTACATTTACACTTACACGATCATGATTTCGGCTTCTAAGTGCCATTATCAGATGTTTCAAGTCTTATACTGTGCCTAAGATATTTTAAATATGACAGTATGCCATCTTAGGCACTGTATAACACTTAAAACACTCTGAAGCCGAAATCATGATCGTGTAAGTGTAAATGTAACACTGCAAATAAACAACAGTCTAATGGCGGTACTGACTTTAAATACGAAAAATTAACTCTATTTCGTGTTCAGAATACACGAAATATTCACCATCTCAAAACATGCCAGAGTTCAACATTATGATTTAAAAATCAACACAGACAATACAAAGAATAGTAACTCAAATTCTGTCTATTCCCAGTTCCGTAATTCAAGTGGAATAAGTTTGAGTTCCTCTCAGGAGCACATTCAGACCTCTCGAAATATAAAGTCCCTTCAGAAATTAAAGTATGGTAGTAGCCGCTCACCACCCAGAATCAGTCACCTAGACGACGGAATCGCGCACATTACTATATTGAGAACTCATGTAAAAGTGTCTAGAATCGCTTTCTTGACTCTCGTAGTGTTCTGATACTGTCTGCTTTTTCCTTGGCTGAAGGCCAATTGAATTGGGGAAAGACGAAATTTGTGACACAACTTGACTAAAAAAGGGATTGATTGATAGAACACATTCTGAGAATTCAAGGGATCACCCATTTAATACTGTAGGGAAGTGTGTGTGTGTGTATTGGGGGGGGGGGGGGGGGGCGAGGCCGTCTCCACAAAAAATGCATCGCTCTTACGTGCTACACACATGATTTCACCCATCTTGATCACTTTCCCGCACTAAGCTAATACACTGATCAACCAGAACATTATGACCACCTACCTACATCCACCTTTGTCACGTATAGTAGTGGTGACATGCTCCATGGCATGGCGCATCTGCACGCACGAGTCACTTAACCCCCGTAAATGCTGGGGAGTGGGACGAAGCGCTCTGACACCACGTTCAATCACATCATAGATGTGCTTGACGGGTTTCAGATCTGGTGATTTGAGTGGCCAGCACAACAACTGGAACTCTACACTGCATTCCTCGAACCAATCCATCACACTTCCGGCCGTGTGACATGGCGCATTGTCGTGTTGAAAAATGCCACTGCTATCGGGAAATGTAATCGTCGTGAAGTGGTGTACGTGGTCCGCAACCAATGTACGGTACTCCTCGGCCATCATGATGCCTTGTACGAGCTCCACTGGATCTATGGATGCCCATGTGAATGTTCCACAGAGCATAATAGAGCCGACAGTTCATTTCCGTCTTGCAGTACAGGTGTCAATAAGCTGTTCTCCTGGAAGACCACGGATTCGCGACCTCCAGTCGGCATGATGAAGAAGGTATCGGGAATCATCAGATCATGCAACACTCTGCTACTGCTACTGTGTCAAAGTCCAGTGCCAATGGTCAGATAACCATTTCAGTGGTAGTTGCCGATGTCATGGTGTTGACATTGACACATGCATGGTTCAATGGTTCATCGGCTGTGAAGACCCATCGTAAGTGCATTCAGACACACTTGTACTCCGCCCTGCGTTAAAGTCTGATGCTACTTCCGCCACAGTTCGCCCTCTGTTCTGTTTTACCAGTCTGTTCAGCGACACGACATCTGGGCGTGGTTTCACCTTGATTTCGGCACGTATTGAAGAGACACAACACAGCACTCCTCGAACACTGACAAGTAACGCAGATTCCGAAATGCTCGCGCCAAGTCTGTGGGCCATCACAATCTGACCTCGGTCAGACTCATACAAATCGCGGGCCCTCCCCATTCTACACACGGACAGCACGCTCACAGTTACGACATGTACCGTGCGTGTATCTGACTAGCTGTCACTCGTCATCACCTGGAAGGGTTTTTATAGACAGTAGTTCGGTGCTCATAATATTCTGGCTGATCAGTGTATATTGCAACAATATTTAAATAAAAGAATGTTATGAAACATCCCCTTTGAAAAATTATTGAATTACTGCGCTGATAAACCTCTTATATTATTTGATTTTCAAACAGCTGAGCAGAACTGAACGTACTCAGACATTTTTCTCTTTACTTATTCTGATCAACACTAAAACGACACACAATATTTTTAGCGCAACGCAATCTGACTTTCAATAATCCCTACAAAAGAATGGCCCTGACTAACAATAATCTATACCTTTCGTGAATCACTTACCTCAAAAAAATCTTCGTTACTCGAAATACTGCAATACAGCGAACGCCAATATTGCCAGCTAAATAAAAGATTCAAACTAGTGAAGGCACTAACTACTGATAGGCATAGTTAGCAAATGAAAGATTTTGATAGAGAACAAACAATGTATTTACCTTAATAATGTTCACAAGTCACCATATATATATCAGTTCATGATATACAGTATAACAAATTTACTCTTTCTGATGGACACCCGTCCAGATCGTCCGCTCTCAAAATTATGCCATCTTTCTCCCCACATCCACCACTGCTGGCGGCTCACCTCCAACTGCGCAACGCTACGCGCTGATCACATCCAACTGCCCAACACTACAATAGCAAAAATTCCAACAATGCAAACCAGCCGCAGACTGCACACAACACAGTCAGTGATTTTCATACAGAGCGCTACGTGGCGTTACCAGCATAAAAACCTAAACAGCCTACCTACAGTTATAAACATTCGGCCACACTCTGATATTGTAAAACAATTAGAAAGAAAAGTTTGTTCATAAATAAAGAAGCTAGCAGTGCGCTTACGTTAAACGACAACGAATTGTCGTTAAATTTTATTTAAAAAATTATTTATGTTTTCTTGACAAAAGGGTCTTTTGTTTCTCTTTTCAATTGCAGTGTCCGCTAACAAATGTGGCTGACGACTTTTAAATTAGCACAGCTTTTTAATAGCACTTGCAATCAACATTTGAATACGGTTACTGGCGGAATAGTAAACTGTTCATTAAATAAATACACAAGTGTGACAAAATATTAGGTATTCATGCCCCATTCATGTGTAACTGTGGCGGATGCGATGTTCCTTCAAACATTTGGGTAACAAGAAAAAGCTCTGAGAGACGTCGCAAGTCTATATACATATAAAATAGATACAGACGACTGGATGGGATGATAGCTATTGTGCAATGCTGTCATCTGAGATATCGCTTGATGAAATAGCAAGAAGCTTTTAAAAGTTGTTAATTCAGATGTTCGTTGTGTAAATGTTTATTCACTGTAAAATATTAACTTATGTAGTTTTAGAAATATTGTTGTATCATTGGATGCGTTTCACTTATATGAGGACGCCGATGTACTCAGACTGACGGGACACGTAAGACATTTCCACAGAACATCCATTGGAGCGGTGTAGGTGACCATGCTACTGATCACATTACGTTTTAAATATAATAGGGTTGTTAAAATCGGTTTTACTGCTGTACTGTAGTTTGATGGTGGGTAAAACTTACTTATTGTCAGTAAAGGAGAGACATTGTCGATTCAAGACGAAATTTATCTGACAGTATTTCAGACTATTCCTTAGTTACTTTAAGAGGATGCAAATGATACGAAGAATATGAGCATACAGCAACAGGAAAAAATTGATACAAAAAGAATTTGGAGAAAAGTAAACGAAATTATCTAGAGTAAACAACACATTTCATCAGTTAAGACAGCAGCAGATGCTACAGCAACCAACAAAGTAGAGATATTTGCAAGTCTGAACGAAACTAGAGGTGGAAAACAGACATAGTCACCGCGACCCTGAGATCAGATGATAGTTTGTGTAGTGTTATGTTACGAAACACTGTGTGTATAGTGTGTGTAGTGAGTGCAGTAAGTGGGAGTGAGAAATGAATGAACAGTGTAGTGTTAGCCATTTACATTACTACATAACTGCTTTGTGAAACAGTATTGTATATTAGGGATAAATCAAAAGAGGTAGCATTCTTTTAAACAGACTGGCCTTATATTCGAGAGGGTGGAGGCTCAAATCTTCGTATGGCCATTCAGATTTAGGTGTTCCATGGTTTCTCTAATTTACTGCAGGGAAACAAACGCAAGAATGATTCCTAGCATAAGGCCATGACCGACAACCTTTCCAACCCTAGTCAAACTAGACCTGTAAGTATGTAAATACCTGTATTCATCAATTAGATTTTTTCATTCCTTAAACTGTAAAATACGACGACATGTTCAATATCATTGAAAAAAATGATCTACAGATGAAGAAAAGTACTATTACTAACACTATTATTAGAATGGAGCAATAAATATAGATCGGAAATGAGAAACGTTGAAAGTTCGAAACGTAAAAAAGTAAGGAAACAGGAATATAGCATGACAGATCCACATTACAAATCATTTTATTCGGTGGAATGCAAATTATGATAGTGTCGCAGCATTTGTAACGGCTGACAGATAAAACTTTTGCAAACGTGTAATAAGTTTAGAATTAAAAAATATATAAAGGTGAATTTAGGTAATGATATGAGGGCCATGTTTCACATCCAAAGAATCGCATAATATGTACAGCAGCGCTTCACTTATTTCTGAGCATTAACAAACAATACAGTGTTGACATCACTGACATAACGAGAAATAAAATTCCACGTATTTATTTTACTTCAAGAAAATAGACCATGGCTAATATAAGACCTTTTATTTTTAGCACTTCATTTGTTGGTCATTGTGCGGGAAAGAATATTTCCTAAGATGTGAAGGTCATACATTTTGAACCCCAAAATTACGTGATACTTTGTTTGACTTTGTTATGCTGCACAATACGGAATTAAATTTTACTGATTTCAGCTTAATTCATTTTATGGTGATTCTTTATGAGCAACAGCTTTCCTGTTTTTTGTTGCCTTGGGGTTTTCTTGGATTCTTAGCTCAATATTCTTCTTTATGGTGCCTTTCTTTTTCATTAGGAAGCACTGGACACAAAAGATTCGCGTCGAAAATAACTGAAATATAGTATTGTTGGTTAAGTATAGGAAAGCGAGCGAGAAACAGTTTACGAGATGTTTACCATGGTGGTCAGACACGCTCTGCACTTTCGACGTTCCTCATGTCACGAACAAAGGAACTTACACACTGCTAAATCGAGTGGGTGTATTTTGGAATATAAGGAGGGTTTTCTGGAACATCCAACCAATCTCAAGCTATTAGGCATGGTAAATTTAGCTATTTATGGAAGAAACTGAAAATATAATATTTTGGGACTTTCACATGTTCTCAATTTCCAATCTCCAGATATGGATTACGCTTTGTCTGGAATTCATAAATTATGAGAATTCTTTGCGCCCAGTTTCGTGAGATTTTGACTGACTGCCCTTGAGAAATAAGACACTGATTCAGTTTATGTTAGCATACTGAAGAATTTGTAACCTATATTAGTGTTACAACAGCATTCATATTCCGTGAAGAAAGACATTGAGAATGGAAAGACTAATCAGGCAAGGAAATGTTGTATCACCGTAAACATTCGCATCGGTACTGGAGGAAAGTTTCAAATTCTTAAACTGAGAGAACGAAGAACGAATATACGTTAATGGAACGTACTTGATCGACCTTTATTTTCTGACGACATCGTACTGTTTAGTACACATAATCTACAACAACGAATGAAAGAAACTGATTGAGTTTGAAACCAGCCATGAAAATCAAATAAATCTCTCTCTGTCTCTCTTTCCCATTGTTTATTCAATTCTACGATGTCCGGTGTTTTCACAGTTTGACAAATTTGTTTTATTTTAACGTTGTGGCTGGATGGTCTCCCTGTATCACGGTCCTTAGTTCAGCTAAGAAAGTAAGCCTTGTGCTTCATGAAGCGTGTAAACTTCTTTCCGTGAGGCGCAGATTGTGGACCACTTAGCATTTGCCTAAGCGGGCGTGGGAAACCGCCTAAAAACTATACTCAGTGTGGCCGGTCTAGCAAACCAGCGGACGTTAATCCAGCTCAACTTCCCGTCCCGCAAGCTACTGCGCTGTGCATTAAGCTATACGAAGAGGTTGTGAAAGGCAATTAAAATCAGACTAACATAATGCATAACGCACCAGTTAGGAAAAAAAAACTATCAAAAGTAAACTAAGGAGTAACTTTAAGAGTTGATGGTTGTGTGTACAAGGTAAGCAAAATAAAATCGGAGCTAAAATACTTCATGAGCCTTAAGGTACGCAATCCAACGTACATCATCTGTGCCGGGTGTGGTGATGCAATGTGGTTTGCCTACCTGAAGGCTTATGGCATATTTTTCGGGCCAGTTTCATTTTGTCCACCTCATATTTAAGGTGCACCGTTTTGCAGAACGTAAGGATGAGATAAATAAATTAATACAAAATATTGAAAACTCGATGGAAATAAATGAAAGTGCGAGAGCATGTTGCCAGAGGTTTCCCAGTTGTGCACAAAAAACTGGACGTCGTACAGCGCGAGATCAGCGTGACTGTAGCGCCAATTGGGGCTGGTCCGGCAACACGAGGCAGCTGAGCGTAAGGGGGAATCCAGTGTGTGCCGATCAGCGAGCACTTATGGTGCACTGCGGTGGTGTCCTTCATTACAACTTGGCCCAGAGACAACATCTGGATGACTTCATACGAGGACGAATCTGAGGAGAAGTGGAAGAAGGACAAAGTATGGTGACTGGCATTGCTGACAGCGGTCGACAGCGGTCAACTGCAGTATCAGATGACCGCCACATTACGCAACAGGCAAGAAAGAGCGAATCAGCGGATGCATTTGCAACCAGATTTAATGGGACTGAAAGGAACGTAGTCTGATGCACCACCGTGGCACGGCGACTGCATGGGGATGGCCTCTTTCTCCAACGAGCAGTACGCTGTGTCCCGTTGACATCCATACATCGGCGACACCGTTTCCGATGGGCCCAAGAGCAGAGGGACTCTGTCAGAGAGGTGTGGGATAACGTGCTCACCTCTGGTGAGAGCAGAATGCCCGAGTAGTGATTCTGCATGGCAAGAGATGGGGAACACGTAATGCAGCCAGGAACACTGTCGAACGTGATCGTTCTGATGTCCAGGTGTTATGGTGTGGAGAGGCATAATATTACATGGGGTATTGACCTCCAAATCTTTGAACACGGTGCACTCACTGAACAATGTCGTTGTGACGCTGTATCCCTTTCCCATGCGCCTCTTCTCAGGGTTACAATTTGCCATGACTTAATTTTTATAGATGCCAACTCACGATCGCATCGAACAGGGCAGCTGGAGTAGCTGCTGGAACTATAGGATATTCGGCGAATGGACCGGCCTGCCTTTGTCCCTGACTTAAATCTCATCGAGCACTTGTGGAATGCGTTGCGCAGACGTATTGCAGCACGTCCACATCCACCGCCGACCATCCAGCTGTTCTCGACAGCGCTGGTCGTGGTATGGATGTTCTACCACAAAAAATCCTTACCAAACTTGTAACCAGCGTGGGACCACTTTCCACAGCTTGCATTGCCATCCGTAGTGATCAAACACCCTATAAAGAAGCATGTCACTCCGTTTGTAATGTCCAGGGGACCATCATGAATCACACTGGCATAAGCGTATTTATTGTCTTTGAATATAAGTGTCATTTCTCTTCGTCTCATTGCGTATTTCTTTCAGTTACCTTCTGCACTATTTTGTAACAGTTCTTTCTGTGTATGATCTAAGGTTCATCGCGGTATTACTTGGGAGCGACGCACCATGTGGAAGTTACATTTTTGTCCTTATGTAGTCGAAGAGAATGATTGGTTTAACAGCTGAAGAAATAAGCAGAATAACGAAGGTAGGATATTTTGGATAAACAAAATGGGGTGTCGAAACGAAGGTTTCAATGTACCTGAAATGAAAAATGCGTATTGTATTGCAAGTGTTGAATTTTGAGAGTGAGACATGGACTTGAAATTCGGAAATTATAAAAAAAAAAAAACCTCTGCTTTCTCAGCGAGTGACGGAGAGATGAATATTGGGAATTACGGGGAGAGACAGGAAAATAAACGAAAGAATAAAGGAATAAAGTGGAGTGGAAGACATTATTATGACCGAAAGAAATATGAGGTGGAATTGGCTGTAGAATGTAGATTAACATGTTAATATCTTTGTTGGATTCCAAGAAATAAGGAAAGATTAATGACAGCCTAATGGAATTTGAGTGGATGAAAGTAGAAAACATGGAGAAGCAACATGTATCCTCATACTGGAAGACTGTGATGCACTGAAAAGTCTTGAAGTGGGTCTTATGTACCAGTGATTGTCAAATGGCTGCTGCTGCTGTTATTAATGATGTTGATGATGATAATGATGACGACGATGATGATGTAAGACGGAAGAGCAAGTTGGCAGGTGCCATACGGGCAAATATTGGACAAATTAATCATGTCACACAAGCGAAGACAGGTAACTGCCAATAATTCTTTTCTAAGTTATAAGTGTCTACATCTTTGCTTCCGTCGCTGTACAATAGATGACAGTAGCGGCAAGTGGTGGTGGAGGCGTAGGTCGTAAGTCTCATACAACAAGCTTAGGCATTTGTAAACTTAACAGTAGTTGATTTGTGACTGAGTCGTAAATTCATTGTCGATTGAATATGTCAACTTACGGGCCCAATTCTCGTCATTTACCGGTAATTTTAATTGCTTGCATTAACTTGAAGAAATGTACTGCTGAGTCTCATAAAATGCTGGATAAGACCTGTGTTGAGACACTAATTAGTGAAAGAAAGTGCAGAGAATGGTTCCTATGATTCAAGAACGGTGATTTTGACATGGAAAACCGACGTGATGGTGGAAGAGAGAAGGTTTACGAAGCTACCGAAATCGACGGAAACAATCACAGGAGATCGTTAACGAAAGCAATTGAGGCGTTTGAGCCGAGCACTGAAAGACAAACGACCACAATACTGCGACAGAAAGGAAAAGGTGATTTTGCAGCATGACATTGCTCGATCCCATATCGCGAAACCTATCGCAATTTATTTGGAAATGTTGAAATGGGAAGTCCTGTCCCACACGTCGTATTCTCCAGACATTGCTCGATCTGGCTTCCACCTTCTTCAGTCATTGGAACGGGGACAGGCTGACCAGCACTTACGGGTATTACGAACAGATCCAAAATTGGATCGATTCATTCCACCGAGGGATTCATATGCTGCTCGGAAGACGGAGAAAGTAGGAACCAGCGATGGGCAATATTTGAATCGTAAAGTTCTTCACAATAAAACCTCAAACATCGAGAAAAAGCGGCCTAAGAAAAGTTGCAAACCTAACAGGCTACTTTTATCATCGATTCACTTTAGAACATGTTTACTCTTTTCAATTTCCAGAAAATATGTATCTCAAAAAAGTCGAAACGATGCTCTTCTATCTCAAGCTTACAAAAGAAAGAAAGAAAGATCACAGACGAGGTCACCATCTCTGTCGCCCATGCCTGTTCGAATAGATGTCGCAAAAGGCGAACACTTCAATGCCTCACATCCGTTCCCGCCGATTCCAATCTCAAAAGAGCCGTTCTTGCGAGAGCACACGGCTGACTCCTCTAGGGAAACGAGTGGAAACAATGTGCGTGATCTGGCGATAAGTGGCTCCGCTTAAGCTCTCGGCTGTATAGCTTGAGGCGGAAATTTATGGTCACAGAAAGCCCCGCACGTTCTGTTATCCCGCCTTCCTCACTCACAATTCGCCTATCCTTGAGAACGCATTGTATTGGCGAACACCCAGCGTTCTTTGATCGCGTGAAATTCAATTGAATTCAATTCCCAGCCGACCAAGTCCTTGCTGCCGAATGAATCCAATTGTGAAGGCAAGTAGAGTTTTGTAATTCACTTTTTTAAGTGCCAGGTGTCTTAATTTTGTACGACGATTATACAAAAAGTTTCAAATGGAAATACAGCAACTTCCGAAAGTGTCTCCTTGTTTTCCAATGTAACACGAGTTAGCACATAACGTTGCCTGCAAGATGTCTGATGACACACTAATGAAGTTTCATTACATTGCACACTTTTCATTACCTACGGTGTGCAGTTACAGGCAGACGAACATCACTTTTAATAATCGTACTGCCACATCGAACCGAACTTCGATGCACCCACTCGAATACCCTAGGCAATGCACCAGTAGATATCGAGACAACAGAATAGAGTGCCAACAAACTTTGATACGGAAGAATGAAACTGTTTGCAAGATCGCGAATCCCAGATATTGAACCAGAACAAGACAGGCGGTAACAAGAACAAACTTGGCGAACTTTGTATGTCTACATGATTACATTTACACGCTTACTCTGCAGTTAACACATAAGTGTCTGGAAGAGGGTTCATATAACAACGTTCAGATTATTTCTATAATGCTCCACTCTCGTATAGCACGTGGGAAACATGAATACCTAAATCTTCCGGTGTGATCTTTGATTGCTCTTATTCTATTACGGTGGTAATAAATGACAGCCAACAAAATATCTTCGCGTTTGCAGGAAACAGTTACTGACTGATGTTTCGTAAAAGACCTAGACTGCAAAGAAAAACTTCTTAGTTTTAACCATTGACATACCAATTCAATTATCATATCCGTGATACTCTCTCCCCTATTTTGCGATAATGCAAAACGAACTGCCCTTCTTTGAGCTTTTTTGATGTCCTCCATCAATCCTCTCTAGGAGAATGCCTTACCGCAGGGCAGTACTCCACACGAGGACGGAAAAGCATAACGTAGCCAGTTTCCTTAGAAGATTTGTTGCATCTTCTAAGTGTTCTACCAATAAAACGCAACCTTTGATCCACCTTGCCAACAGCATTTTCTTTGTGAGGGTAACAATTTAAGTTGTTTGTAATTGTAATCCCGAGGAATGTAACTGAATTTTTAAATTTTTTTTATGTAAGGTGTGACCCGCAATTAACGCAATCTTTTTAGTTTTCATGCGGAGGACCTCTTACTCTTCAGGGTCAATTGTCACTTTTCTCACCATACAGATGTCTGATCTAAATAATTTTGCACTTCGTTTGGAGCTTCATATAAACTTTACTAAATGGTGAACGACTCGGTTGCTCAGATTCTGTCCTAAATCATTTATTTGGATTAAGAACAGAAGAGAACCTATAACACATCCTCGGTTTCAATGATGACTTTCCGTCAATTACTACGAACTGTGACCTGCCTGGCAGAAAATCAGGAATCCAGTCGAACAAGCATTTGCTGCACTGCACAGCAAGGACGGATGCAAAATGGTAACATCTTGAGCTCTTGGAGGAACTTACCTGTTTTCTGAAATGTCCTCGGGCTTTCGACTGAACATTTGTACGTTTTCCGCCTCCATCGCCGAGGACGCTAACGCACGCCTGGACGGTAGTGCTCGACTTGGAGTTAAGCTGGTTTGCATCCTGGGGTGTATGGAATTTTCGCAGTCAATATTTTGGAAAGGAGAAGAGAGATGGTGGCGTCAAGTGCCAGATCGCCAGTTTTAGCGCCAGTGTCCTGGATTGAATTCAAAACCTCCCCACAGCGTCTCATGAAGTGAGGGAACGCGATACTGCTGATGGTAAACCATCCGTCGGATGGAAACGTTAAGATCGACGGAACCCTTGGTGCTGTTTGTGAGGAGTGCTCTATGTGCCGGCACCGGATTACACCCTCTCCCTTCTCTCATCAACTTTCTTTCTTTCTTGTCCCGCAGTTACGCAGGGTCGGCCATGGGTAATCGGATGTGTCATGCCGCCATCCCGTACACCCCGGGAAGGAATTAATGTATCCCAGCTCTCTATGTCTAATGTAAGCCATGGAATAGTGCGAACGTGTTGCAAATGTCTGCGAGTCGTGTAACTTAGGCGGAACGTGGGGACCAACCCGATATTCATCTAGGGGGATGTGAAAAACCGCCTAAAAACCACATCCAGGCTGGCCGGCACGCCAGCCCTACGTCGTTAATCCGCCTGGCGGATTCGATCCGGGGCCGGCGCGCCTACCCGAGTCCAGGAAGCAGCACGTCAGCGCTCTCGGCTACCCTGGCGCGTCTCCCTTCTGTCATCAACATACAACACAAATATTACACTACACCATACACTGTAAGTGCTCTCATCAACTGTCTACAAAAACTCATACGACCCAAGTATCGCGTAACCACCAAGTTGGGCGAAGGAAAAAACGTCCGTTCCGGCGGGCGGCTGAACCGTCTCCGTGAGAAAGCACAGCCAACAATGCCGTACGACATTTACATTTTTACGTTTCGGAATATCGTAGATTCTCGGTATTCAATATCGTCTTAATTGTTTGAAATTTTTTATAAAATATGAAAATACGTTTGACTTATTATGTGTTACTTTTAATTATTTAAAATATAATTAGGAACGGCAGTAATCGCCTGCAGGGGACATAGCGACTTTTGTGGTTAAATTTCAGATAAAATAGCGAGAGGTTACGATCAGCAGACAAAAGTGTCGTTAGATTTTAAGGAGCTAAACTTGTCAAATAAATAATACGCAATCTGTGTTGGTTCATCTGTACATTTGGATTGCGGATCACATTGTCATGGACAATTTTGGCGTTACTCACCTAGTGGTCTTCATCAGATACTGCAGCGAATGCTCCAAGACCTCGCGCTGAAAAATGGAATCGCCAGTGTGTCAGGACAACATAAAGTATATTTTCGCTAGATTACTCCTGGACGATCTCAGACATCAGTAACGACTTGACAGCAGCTTGCGCTCACGCTGTTAATCACGTAGGATATGCTGTAAGGAAAATTGTCACTTTTATTTTTCAATGAATCTAGTTGTTTTGTTTTGTTCGGTTTGAGTAAATGATTTCCGATTTTATGAATGTGTATCAACGAGAGAGGTGGCTCAGTTGTCGAACATTGATCTCGTATGGAGATTCAAACCCCCATCCATACTTGGGTAAGTACTTTGATAGTGAAAAATAGACAGTTATAGCTGAAGTGATCCAGTGAATAGCGCTGGGCAGAAAGAGGTAAGTGAGAGGGCAGAAATAAATTACAATTTGATTAATTTCTTATTTTAAGATGTAACTGATGCTGTATTAAAGGTTTAAACATGGCTGCATGGTCAGCGACCGTTTACAAAGTAAAATTAAACAAATAACAGCCCTCGGTCGCAAAAATTAAGTCTTTTGACCTGGTTTCGGCACTACTATGAGTGCCTTCATCAGAAGTAAAACATTCAAACTGGCATGTCACATATAAAATAAATATCAAGATTTATTGTTTTACTGCTTTTTTGCGGCCGAGGGCTGTTATTGCTTTAATTTTATGATGATGCTGTGTTATTCACGTTAATAATTTATGTATTGTTGTTGTTGTGGTCTTCACCCAGGATACTGGTACGATGCAGACCACCACGCTGGTCTATCCTGTGCGAGACTTTGCGTAGTTACTGCAACCAACACCCGTTTCAACCTGTTTACTGTATTCACGCTTAAGTCCTGATCCCCTCCCCTACCACCCCGACGAACTTCCTTTCTGTCAACCGTCCGCAGTTTTAGTTGTATCCGATTTACCCATATAATCTTTAAAAGTCTTCTGTAGCACACTTCAAAAGCTTCTATTCTTAACCTGATATCATTCACATTTGACTTTCGTGGAATGCTATTTTCCAGACACACACCTTCCGAAAAGATTTCCTAACATTTACGTTTACTGCTAGCGAACTTCTATTTTTCACAAACCTTTTTCTTGCTATTCACAGTCTGTATTTTATATGCTCTACTGCGGACATCGTTAGTTTTTTCACTGTGCAAATAGTATAACTTACCTACTACTTTGCGAGTCCATTTCTTAAACTCATTTCCTTATCAACGCCTGATTCAATTCGAAAACATTCTATTACCCTTGTTTTAATTTTGTTTGTGTTTTTCTTATAGCCTCTCTTCAATTGCTATCTCTTACGTTCAACTGCTCTCCCAAGCCCGTTTCTACCTTTGAATTATATAGTTACGGGGAAACTTTGAATTTTTGATTTATTTCCCCTGAGCTTAAATTTCCTTTCCAAACTTCTTCTTGAGTTCCTTTACAGCATGATCGATGTGCAGATTCAATAACAATCTGAGGCAGGCTGCAACCCTGTCTCTCTCCCTTCGCGACTAGTGGTTCTCTTTCGTTTTCTTCGGTACTGATAACTACAATCTGGTTTCTGTAGCAGTTGTGGAGAACTTCTTGCTCCCTGCAGTTTATCTCTGCACCCAAGAATTCTAGAGTGCGTATTCCAGTTACCCATCTCACATGCTTCCTCTAAATGCTACAATCATATGTATGTTTTTCTTCGGTCAATACGTATAAATTAATAATTTATATCCTTTTGTAAAGAAGTAATCATGAGGCAGATAGGGATCGAAAGTGTTTAAAAGTTTCGAGAGCACAGGATATGATAAATGTGTGTATATTAAACCGGGGACCTAGAAACAACGGAGAGGCTTCGTCCCGCTGTAGCCCTCACTGGTACACAACCCCACAACAGCCACAGCAGTCCACGCATCCCACGGCTGCCCGGGTTACTGTGCGGTTCGGCCTTCGGCCCCCAGTGGATCTGCACCCCCCCCCCCCCTCTGCCTCCCTCCCTCCCTCTGGGAAAGTGGAGACAGTGTTTGTGCAGCAATCGCCGACATAGTGTAACTGAGGTAGATGGAAAATAGTCTTAAAAACCATCCACAGGCTGGCCCGCACACCTTCCCCGGGAGTATAGTTAAACAGATCAAAAGCTATCTCTCGAACAGAACTTTCTCTGTCAAAGTAGAAACAGCCACCTCCACCAGAAGGCGTATTCGTGCTGGGGTGCCACAGGGATCGGTCCTGGGGCCCGTTTTGTACAGTCTGTACACTGCGGACACACCAACGGCCCCCCTGGTCCACACTGCACAGTACGCTGACGATACCGCCTTCTACACAAGAAACGCGAACAAGGACCTGGTCATCCGTAGGCTACAAAGGGTTTTAGATGACACAGAAACTTGGGCCCGTCGCTGGAGAATCACCATCAATTCTGAAAAGACGCAGGCGATGCTGATCACCCGTAGGCTCGGAAGGCGCGAACCTCCTCAACGCCCCCCCCCCCCCCCCCTCCATCTTCACCTAAACGGAACCCAACTCCCCTGGCGCAGAACCGCCAAGTATCTTGGCGTAACCTTGGACTCTCGTCTTACGTAGAAACCCCACATAGACGAGGTCCATAGGAAGGTCTGCGCCAGAATGTCCATCCTGTACCCAATCCTCAACTCATCCAGCTCCCTTTCCTGCTCAGTAGGAGTGAACGTATACCAGGCCCTGATCCGGCCAGTCATGGAATACGCGTGTCCTGTCTGGGGATACGCGGCGAAGCAGCACCTGGACAAACTCCAGAGGCTGCAGAACCGCGCCCTCAGGAGGGCACTGCGTTTACCCCTTGGATTCCCTATCGACGATTTGCATGCCGCTGCGGAAATCCCACTCCTGAGAGAGCGTTTTCAAGACCTGGCAAGGGCCTTCTATGAAGGTACTTCCAGGTCGAGAAACGCCCTCATCCACTCCCTAGGTCGGTATGACATGTCCCGCGATAAACACAATCGCCCCATGACGATCTTCGACGACTAAGTCGAAGAGAAAAATCCCAATATCCATTCCCAAATCCTGCTCCTACCCAAATTACTACAATTATCTCGCCAAACCTCAGGCAAGTACCAGACTCACACAGAACAATCATCACAGTTCACAGACACCAAAAAAGTACAGAAATAATCACACACACAAGTACACAGGGGAGTAAAAGCCGAAAGGCTACAAACTCCCCCTCACACTTCCCCAAAGAGGGGAAAGTACTAGATGAAAGCAGCAGCAGGCCCGCACACCGGACCTCGACACTTATCAAGCAGGTGGATTCGTGCCGGGGACCGGCACGCCTTCCCGCTCGGGAAGCAGTGCGTTAGACAGCACGGCTAGCCGCGCGGGCTATAATAACTGTAGTTGGGGGAAGAAACGATACAGTGGACATGTAACTGACTGCTGAGGCCACCGTAAAATATTGTGACACGCATGATGGACAAGATGGACCAACAAGGCGCCACTTCGTTAGCTATGAATCTGAGAAAGGCGGAAAATGGTGGGATTGTGCAAGGAGTCAGTAGTACTCAATCATATGAGGTAATGTAGTCGTTCACACTGCCTGGACTGTCGCAATCTGACGGAAATGGCCAACTTCTCGCCTGTTCCTTGTAAAATAATGGCAGCGTGAATTTTTAGCTCTCTAAGAGCAGCTCACACCTGCCAGATGTACGTAGTGTACAGCACTAAGTTGAACCAGGTGTCTCAACGGGCTGATGCAAGTCTTCTAATAGGACGCCACATCAGCGACTTGCGACCCCAGTCACCCTACAGGGTTATTAAAAATATGTTGATAAACTAAAAATGCTAACGTTTCGTTGACATTATGCCGTCTTCTATTTTGACAATGAGTCTCGTGTTGCAGTAGCTGTTCAAACAAATAATTTCGATAAACGCAATTTCGTTTTTGCTGTTACACTTTTGACATAATTTTATTGGCGTTTTTCGTGCTTTTAATGCAATAGGTCAATACGCGAGATGTACAGACGATGGACAAAAGCATGGAATCATCCTGAAAATAAACGGGCTTGAACAAAACTGTAGGAGCTAGCAGGTTGCGCTGCTGTATTTCACCACGAACGGCACCTATGCAATATCCTCAATACATTGCAAGTGCCAGTCGTAAGTCAGTATTAAGTGCACTATGTCGGAGCAAAATCAAATCGAACGTTGAAAAATTGTTGGTGCTCGTTCGGTGGGTGCCTCTGCAACCAAGGGCTTCGAAGTGTCTGGTGATTCGAGAGGAATCGCATCGAAGATCTCTACTGCATAGAGGGAAATCGGAGAAATATCATCCACTAAGTCACAACGCGGACGGAAGTGTGTGATGAGTGCTGGTGACAGATTGTCATTGAAGAGGATTGCGATGAAAAATAAGAGGACGACAGCTTCAAAAGTCACTGTAGAATAGGATGTCGCACTCGCGAACGCTGTCACCAACAAAACAATACAAAAGGAGCTCCAGAAGCAGGGAAGTGCAGGGCGCGCTGGAAGTCCAAAGCACTCATCAGTGACGTAAATTCCCTTAACAGGAGAAAGTGATGCCGAGGCCACAAAAAAACCTGACCTACAGAACAAAATAAGAAAGTTATTTGGACGGCTAAGCCTTGTAGTACTCTGTCTCCAGCTTCTGGCCGAGTTTACGTCCCAAGAGTGAAACATGGCGGGAGTTTGGTGTTGATTTGGGCAGCCATATCGTGGTATTCCATAGGTCCTGTGGTTACTCTGCAGGGTCGTATTACTGTTAATGATTATATGAACGTTCTGGCTGATCAGGTCCATCCCATGACGTAATATTTGTTCCCCATTGGTAATGCAGTGTTACAAGACGAGAGGGTCCCTGTCTACGGCGTCCGCATCGTCCTGGACTGGCAGCAGGATGAATCTTCACGTCTCCCCTGGCCGACACAGTCACCACATCTCAATATTATTGAGCCTCTGACATCTATTTTGGAGACAAGGGTGCGTGATCTTTATCCAACTTCATAATCATTAACTGAAGTATTTTGCAGGGCGAATGGTATAAGATTCCCTTAAAAACCATACAGAACCTTATTTACCCATTCTGAGATGATTGGAAGCTGTTTTGAATGTCAGCTTGTTTCATCCACCATATTAGGCATGGAGATGTTTTTTGGTGTTTCCATGTTTTTATTCAACCGCTGTTCGATTTCTATGAGACAGTGTGTTTTGTGAGAATGCGCTCCACGTACGACATCATCGCTTCTTTTTGGGTGGATCTTATGACGTTGACACCTGCAGCGTTGATCAGTTCTTTTTTACCTTCGATTTGGATACAAGTGAAGGGTGCTCAAGGCTGGTTGCCTCATGAGCATGTAATAGTTGCATGGAATGGAGAAAGACACCCAGATATTAACTGTGATGCTTTTCGGAACATTCCTTTCAAACGTGGGCTTCACAAAAATTAGGATTGCCAACATGCTCAAGTCGTACGTTAGATGGAATAAATTTCCCGTGAAGTATTTTAAATTAGACACCCCCGTTACATCATCGTTGTAATGAACAATAGGACTGCTGCCCAGACTGATTAAAAATGGAAAATTACTTTATTGTTCCCTTCGTATGCTGGTTACGGTTATCTACAACTGCTTAAAAACTCTTTTGCTTAAAAAACGCTACTGAGTAAGCGTTCAGGCGAGTCGCTAGTTGTAAGGATCAAGAGATGCTCGGATGAACGCAAAGAATTGTTACACTTCTGTGTTAAACCTCTGTGGTACTAGACACGATTCTCTTCGTCCAACGTTCTCAGACGTTCACAGCGTTACACGAGAAGTGTGGGAAATATTGGCCGCCATCGGTGCAGAAAACGTAGACGTGTGCAGTACCACAGTGTAGTGACGCTCTTCCTGACTACATGATGGTGTTCTATTGATTGCGAGGACTTTGACCTCGCTGCACATAAGCGTACCGACTGTAAGATTAACCTTCTCTGAATGGTGGACACCACTCACTCTTACTGTACAACTTGGCTCTGTTGTTTTGCCTGCTGTGAGGAATGGAGTGAAGGAGCTGCACCTAATGGCGGAATTGAGTAACTGGTTTAACTGAACAGCTCGTAATTGTATGATCTGACAGTGACGACACGTCTTTCGGAACTGCAGAAGTAACGACGATAGTCAGGTAGCATGGCCAAGCGAAAGTTCTGTACTGTAACTGCGGGAAAATGTACAGCACGTTGAAGAGTTGGTTCTTGGTCACACAAAGCGGCAGGCCGAGCTATAACCTGGGGCTGTCTCGTGAAGAAACTCCTAGGTTACTGCTCACTGCCTAATAAGACCTTCGCATTCCACAGTCGTATCCCGTTACTGACCTTCCCGACCACGAGACGTGGGCGCTTTTCAAAATGGTTCAAATGGCTCTGAGCACTATGCGACTGAACTTCTGAGGTCCTCAGTCGCCTAGAACTCAGAACTAACTAAACCTAACTAACCTAAGGACATCACACACATCCATGCCCGAGGCAGGATTCGAACCTGCGACCGTAGCGGTCGCTCGGTTCCAGATTGTAGCGCCTAGAACCGCACGGCCTGAGTGCTTTTATTCGATTAGCAGATCATAAGCCAACATTCGAACATCGATTAGTTTGGATGTGTAGAAAGGGAAATAAGAAAGACCACACTATGAAGGCTGCTTTTTCGGCATTTCGAGTATCGGTATGTCGAAAATCATAGACTCTCGTTGGTTGTGTGATACACAATAAACATATCAGGACAGGTCGTTCGCAACGAGTCCCCTTTTGTTCAGACACAAAATCGATACAGGAGTTGTTTATCTGATTAAAAAAAAAAAAGTGCGGCACGCGTTGCACTGGGATTTTGAAGACGTAGCGGATATCAATCCGTCGCAAAAATTTCTGTGTGTGATTGAACAATGCTTGTGTCCAGCTTTTAATCACGGGATTTGTGACGATGACTCCATAATATTCTTCTGACTTTGACTTGACGAGTGTAGACTGGGACAGCCAGTTTTGGTTCGTCACCTTTTCCTCGGCCTTATTCCACTTATACTTTGTTCCACGTTTGGATCTGCGGCAGAGGATTAAACAAGAAGTTATTGTCATGGAAAAAACCGCATTTTCTGTTCCGCTGGACGGAGAGTGGATTGTTAGAGCCCATAATTTAGCAGGTAGGTAAGAAAATGTTTGAAAAATAATTGGATTGATCAAGTTAGATATATTGAGAAATAATGAAGTATGTTGGAAGGAAGAACAGAATTTCTGTTGCCGGTGAGTGCAGATTTATCAACACGAAACCAAATAGGAGTAATGGAGGAGTAGATCTAATAATGAGTATGTTGTTGTGTTTGTCTTCAGTCCTGAGACTGGTTTGATGCAGCTCTCCATGCTACTCTATCCTGTGCAAGCTTCTTCATCTCCCAGTACTTACTGCAACCTACATCCTTCTGAAGCTGCTTAGTGTACTCATCTCTTGGTCTCCCTCTACGATTTTTACCCTCCACGCTGCCCTCCAATGCTAAATTTGTGATCCCTTGATGCCTCAGAACATGTCCTACCAACCGGTCCCTTCTTCTTGTCAAGTTGTGCCACAAACTCCTCTTCTCCCCAATTCTATTCAATACCTCCTCATTAGTTATGTGATCTATCCATCTAATCTTCAGCATTCTTCTGTAGCACCACATTTCGAAAGCTTCCATTCTCCTCTTGACCAAACTATTTATCGTCCACGTTTCACTTCCATACTTCCATACACTCCATACAAATACTTTCAGAAACGACTTCCTGACACTTAAATCTATACTCGATGTTAACAAAATTCTCTTCTTCAGAAACCCTTTCCTTGCCATTGCCAGTCTACATTTTATATCCTCTCTACTTCGACCATCATCAGTTATTTTGCTCCCCAAATAGCAAAACTCCTTTACTACTTTAAGTGTCTCAATTCCTAATCTAATTCCCTCAGCATCACCCGACTTAATTCGACTACATTCCATTATCCTCGTTTTACTTTTGCTGATGTTCATCTTATATCCTCCTTTCAAGACACTGTCCATTCCGTTCAACTGCTCTTCCAAGTCCTTTGCTATCTCTGACAGAATTACAATGTCATCGGCGAATCTCAACGTTTTTGTTTCTTCTCCATGGACTTTAATACCTACTCCGAATTTTTCTTTTGTTTCCTTTACTGCTTGCTCAATATACAGATTGAATAACATCGGGGACAGGCTACAACCCTGTCTCACTCCCTTCCCAACCGCTGCTTCCCTTTTATGCCCCTCGACTCTTAAAACTGCCGTCTGGTTTGTGTACAAATTGTAAATAGCCTTTCGCTCCCTGTATTTTACCGCTGCCACCTTTAGAATTTGAAAGAGAGTATTCCAGTCAACATTGCCAAATCTTTCTCTACGTCTACAAATGCTAGAAATGTAGGTTTACCTTTCCTTAATCTATTTTCTAAGATAAGTCGTAGTGTCAGTATTGCCTCACGTGTTCCCATATTTCTACGGAATCCAAACTCATCTTCCCCGAGGTCGGCTTCTACCAGTTTTTCCATTCGTCTCTAAAGAATTCGTGTTAGTATTTTGCAGCCGTGGCTTATTAAACCGATAGTTCGGTAATTTTCACATCTGTCTACACCTGCTTTCTTTGGGATTGGAATTATTATATTCTTCTTGAAGTCTGAGGGTATTTCGCCTGCCTCATACATCTTGCTCACCAGATGGTAGAGTTTTGTCAGGACTGGCTCTCCCAAGGCCATCAGTAGTTCCAATGGAATGTTGTCTACTCCCAGGGCCTTGTTTCGACTCAGGTCTTTCAGTGCTCTGTCAAACTCTTCACGCAGTATCGTATCTCCCATTTCATCTTCATCTACATCCTCTTCCATTTCAATAATATTGTCCTCAAGTACATCGTCCTTGTATAGACCCTCTGTATACTCCTTCCACCTTTCTGCTTTCCTTTCTTTGCTGGGTTTCCATCTGAGCTCTTGATATTCATTCAAGTGGCTCTCTTTTCTCCAAAGGTCTCTTTAATTTTCCTGTAGGCAGTATCTATCTTACCCCTAGTGAGATAAACCTCTACATCCTTATATTTGTCCTCTAGCCATGCCTGCTTAGCCATGTTGCACTTCCTGTCGATCTCATTTTTTAGACGTTTGTATTCCCTTTTGCCTGCTTCATTTACTGCGTTTTTATATTTTCTCCTTTCATCAATTAAATTCAATATTTCTTCTGTTACCCAAGGATTTCTACTAGCCCTCGTCTTTTTACCTACTTGATCCTCTGCTGCCTTCACTACTTCATCCCTCAGATCCACCCACCATTCCTGTCAATTGTTCCCTTATGCTCTCCCTGAAACTCTGTACAACCTCTGGTTTAGTCAGTTTATCCAGGTCCCATTTCCTTAAATTCCCACCTTTTTGCAGTTTCTTCAGTTTTAATCAACAATCAATAATGAATAAGGAAGTGTGAATGGAGATGAGATACTACGATCCTTAACTGACGCTTAAAAGTCAACAGATATCATTGCAGATTCCGGACCTGAATTTATTACTACGTTATCAATTTTATTTCAATGTTCCCAAAACATTAAATGCAAATATATCCCTGATTATAAATTCCAAGAGAAGAGAGATCGTAGCAGATCGATTATTGTCGTACTGGGGAATAGTAAGCCAAAATCTAAATTCTGATGCAATAACTTTTTAGAAGGTTTGATTTTGTCTTTACCATTAAATCTGACAAGAATTCAAATGGGTAATCTTCTTCCTAAACGGTGGAAACATTTGCGCGCAAAAGACGATGTCTGTTCTGTTTGTACCATCAGGCAGTCATTGACCACTGCCTCCTTCCCCTCCCTCCTCCTCCGCCGCAAAACAGCTGTTGGCAGCAGCTCTACTTTTTGTTGAGATCGGAAGCACAGCAGCATGCGAATGTTCAGAAGCCATAAAACTTCAGGGACCAAAGGTTGCAGCAAGACTACTCCGATAAGGACTCTCGGCTCTTGAGTCAGAGTAATGTTTGCCTGCGCATTACCTTGATACTTGAGCATAACGTAGGAATGTTGATCAGTATTGACGCTATAATTTACTATGGGCGGGCGTGACTATGTCGCACTCTTCCAGTGAGGTGATTCATTCTGTCATGTGGCAAGGAGTCATAGCAACCACCCCCTTTCGCCCCCACTTTTTTAACTATTCTTTTATTGCCTTATGAAGGTACATAGTTGATTCAACATGGCGCAGTTCTGTTTATCAGCTTGAGTGTTACTTCACTAGTCTTCCAACCGACCGTTGGTTTACTACATGTGTCGTAGGTGTCTGTCCTGATTAGTCGGTATCGATCTGTTAATAACTTTGCACCACGAGCTGCAGACTTCTAGTGATAAAACACGCTTTGAGACATATTGCTGTACGATGTTTCACCGGTACTGCGGAAATTTTTGCTCACTGGTATTCTTGAGTGGATTGTCTCTGATCGCGTAAAATATTTTCTTTGCAACCGTCTCTCTGGGATTGAGGGCGCTTACCATTACGTAACTCTTCTGCATGTAGTATTGACACGTGTAACGTAGTGTAAATGGAATCTTTGTGTGGTCCATGGGCGCTATTTCGGGCTGTAGTATGTACTTGTCGAAGAAGGCTAGGCCTAGGGTTGTTTGCTGTGATTCTGGATGTGCTGACTATCAGCAGAGCAGCGCACTTGTTTGCTGTGATTCTGGATGTGCTGACTATCATTAGAGGAGCGCACTTCGACATAAAATTGATTAATGCTAGTCCTCCTTCTGGCTTTAGATCGCACTGGTGTATGCAACCTTAAATATGTCACCATGCCACAGCATTCACTCCACAAGTTCAGCTCTCTCCGTAATATGCTAGGATTCTCACGTGAATCCTGCTCTTTTCCCTACACTTTGAACTAAAGCTGTCGTTGAAGTTCTTCTGATAATTACGTACGTTGATTTCTGTCTCTATATGTTATGGTTTATCTGGTCAGTGATTGCTGCTCTCGGCTATATGTTTACAAATCGTTTAGAAATATATTTTACTGTTTAACATTCATCTACTTTCATTTCAGTTGTATCCTCTGCGCACTTTCCTCAGTCTGCTAATTGACTGCGATCCTCTGCAAGTAGGAACGATGTTAATTGCCTTCCACTGTCGGGACGGAGTTACATCTCCATTAAAATTCCTGGCAGTTTGCACATGTCCACTCAAGAAGCAGAGCCAGTTGTTACGGTCAGAGAACAACGGGGAAGGGCACAGGGGGGCGGGGAGAGTGGGAGGCGGTTACAAGCACAGTGAATGCGTCATAATAGCCGAGATAGACGCAAAGCCAACACGCACCGCAGTGGTGCAAGTTTATACGACTGTTAGCTCAGTAAATGATGAAGACGTTGAAATAATTTGTATTCAGATAAATGCAACGATCAGATTGTTGACGAAATTTTAACTTTGTTGGGAACCAGAATTCGATAGTAGGAAAAAGAACAGAAGAAAGCCACCTGGTAGAATTTTGCACAGAATGCAATTTAATTATTGCTAACACTTGGACTGACAATCATGGAAGATGTTTGTATACGTGGAAGAGACCTAGAGGCACCTGAAGGTTTCTGCAGGTTAATTGACGGCAAGACAGAGTTTTGTAAGCAAGATTTTAAACTTCAAAACATTTCCAAGTGTAGTCATAGATCCACGCCTTAATTTATTGGTTGTGAAGAGCTGTTTCAAACTGAAGAAGGTAGAGAATTAATGAGATGGGATCTGGATAGGACAAACGGTTGTAGAGTTTTTCAAAGGGAACATTAAGCAATGGTGACCAAAACAGGAGAAAGGAACTCAAGACGAACGGATGGCTTTGAGGGATGGTATAAGAAGGAAACAAAACACCGAATAGGCAGGAGACGAGGTTCAGTAGAAATCTTTGGAGAACATGCAACACATTGAACCTAACTAACGGAAACAGAAAAAAAAACCAGCAAGTTTATCAGGCAAAAGCGTATACAGATGTCTAAAAAATGAGACGAGAAATTGTAAAGCAGAAAATAAGCTGTTGAAACAAACAAGTATGACTATGTGAAATTAAAGAAATATAGAAGACTATAGTACCAGCTGTAATAAATATCAAGAGTGCAGATAGCAAGCCAGTATCAAGCAACGAAGGGAAGTCTGAAATGTGGCTCTAATATGTAGAATGGTATACAAAGGAAACGACCTTGAAGGCAGTGTTATGGATAGGAAGATGAAGCAGATGGAGGTGAGACAAGAAGAGACGTGAGGTACTGCGAAAAGAGAGAAAGAGTGCTGAAAGACCTTAACTCATTCAACGCATGTGGAATAGACGACATTCCCTGAAGATTCTCGAGGACAACACACTATGAGAAAACTGTTCTACTGAGTTCGTATGTCGGAGAATCAAAATACCTTCGGACTTCAAGAGAAGTGTAATAATCCGTATTCCAAAGATGACAGATGCTGACGAGTGTCAATATTAGAGAACCATCAGTTTAATAATACATGTTTGCTAAATTCTGACACAATTTATTTACAGGATAATGGAAAGACTGACATAAGCCGACCTCCAGGAAGATAATTCTTTTTTCCGAGAAACTTAGAAACACAAGAAGGAATACTTACATCAAGACTTATCTTAGAAGATAGTGAAGAAAAGCAAATACACCTTTACAGTATTTTTAGATTTAGAGAACACCTCTGACAATGTTAAGTGGAATGCATTTTTTGAAATTCTGATCTTAATATACAAGGAGCGGAATATCCTTACAGGTGCCTTAAGTGCCTTAAGGACATGAAAGGAAAGCCGTGGTTGGGACAAATAGTACTGTAACTTACCCCCGACACTATTCAATCTGTACACTGAGCAAGCAGTAACGGAAACTAAAGAGAAATTTGGAAAAAAGAGTTAAATTTCGGGAGAAGAAATAAAATGTTTGAGGCTGACCGATGACATTGTAATGCTGCCAGAGACGACAAAAGACTGGGAAGATCATTTGATGGAGATGGATGGTGTCTTGAAAGGTAGATAAGATGGCTATCAACGAACTGAAGGAATTAGATTTGGCAACGAGACATTATAAGTAGTAGATGAGTTTTGCTATACCAGCAGGAAAATGACGATGCCCGTAGTAGAGGGTATATAAAGTGCAAACTGGCGATAGCAAGACAAGAGTTTTAGGAAAAGAGGAATTTATTAACGTCGAATGTAAATTTAAGTCTTTCCTGAAGGTATTTATATGGAGTGTAATACTGTATTGACGTCAAACGTAAACGATAAACAGTACTGATAAGACGGATAAATAAGTTTTTAATTAGAAGAGGACGTCGGAAAACTAAAATAATGAAGAGGTACTGAATCAAGTCGGGAAGATAGGAAACTAACGGCACAATTTGAATCATCGAGGAATAGTCAAACTGGTATTGGATGAACGTGAGATTTGGACCAAGTTGTAGAGAAAGATCAAGGCAAGAGAGTACATAGGTTCAAACGGGTATAGGGAGCCAGAGATGAAGAAGCTTGTGCAGGTTAGATCAGCGTGGGCACCACCAGTCTTCTGATTGAAGACTGTAACAACTACGCTTCGTATCTTCTTCCTGAAGGGTTGTAATGCAGTATTTACTTTTGTAGCGTAGTAATTACTTCGGAATCCATATCACCAGCCTTCACCGAACAAGTTCCTTCCATTATGTGTTGTCCTTTTCTCTTCGTAGTACAACAACTGCTTCCCGAGTTCTATGATTCCATAATTTTTTTGCTTTGCTACAACTTAATTCCGACGCAGGGAAGAAAGTTCTGATGTTATTTATTCTGGCACATGTCTTGGAACTCTATAACGACGTTGGAACTGTGATCTCCTAACAGAATTTAACAACGGCTCATGGCTTGTTTTGCCTTGGAGAGATTTTACAATAGTGTCAGATATTGCCTATTATTATTATCGTTATCATTACACATTTTTGTCCTTAGTGTTTGATCTTGAATATCACATGATTATTCAATTTTTTTCTTGTATCCCGTTTTATCTCATCGGAGAATCTAATCATTGTTTGACTGTGTTCCTGTTTCCTTTGTTCTGTCCTTATATGCCCTATTTTCTTCTTAACTTTTACTTCATATTTCATGTTCACAGTTTTGTTTCTGAATTTGCTTCTTTCATTTATCATTTCCCTATTGATTCCTGCTTGTTTTAGGTCTTCTTCTATTTCTTGAAGACAACTGGCTTTCTTGATCGTGTGGCTTACAACTGTTGTTGTTCGTTCTATGTATGTGAGCACAGAATGGTAGTCAGTGTTTTCTGATCGTGCCTGTGAGTCTGCCTGTATGTTTGTATAACTCTTTGGTCGCTTCATCCATATGCCATCTCTGTACATTGCTATAAAAAATTTTCTGAACGTTTTATGTTCTACGAGTACCTTTTCTGTTTCAATGAAATCTGATCTCCGACTGTTGTCGTTTTTGTTTTATAGAGTGATTCTGGTTGTGCGGCTGCATTGCAGTGCCTGACATGGCCTGTTTTGAAATGTTTCTTTTATTGTTCTACTCCCACGTTACATAGTGGGCCTTAAAATTTTTTTCTATACTTTTGGATCTCTTGTTTCACCCTCCTATTTGTTTACATTCCCCTGGATACTTGAATCTTCCATTTTTTAACCCCTCCGTATTTTGTGTGCATGGCTTGTGTGTTGTAGTTCTTTCTTTCCGTGTACTGCGTTCTCTCGTATGACATCTGTAGATCTATTTTGGCAGAGACTTCGTGAAAGAGTTCCACTCTTTCTTGTGCTTCTTGTCTATTGATGCTGAGTATTGGCAGACCATCTGTAAATGCCAGATATATGCTTTGTTTGTATGCGTGCTCTCTGACTGGATCCCTTTTACTTTTTGTTCCAGTTGTTTGATAATTTTGTCCAAAATCATGCTGCATGTAAGCGGTGAGAGCCCGCCTCCTTGCCTAACCCCTATGTCTATCTCAAATAATTCTAAGGTTTTGCCCATAAATTTTAATTCGGTTGCGGTGTCCATGAATGCATGTTGTATGAGAGGCCTAGTTTTTCTGTGTATTCCATATTCTTCTACTGTGCCAAACTGAGTCTCCCTGTCTGTGGAGTATTAGGCCCTCTTGAAGTTCACAAATGTGACTATAGTGTTGTTCGTCTTCCTGACCTTCAGGAGTATTCACAGGCACCAAAACTGCTCAATACATGATCTTTCTTTTCTGGAGACTGCTTGACATTCACCAATCTTTGTATCTGCTTGTCGTAAGTCTGTTGAGTGTTGCCTTGGAGAGAATTCTGGAAGTGACTGTTTATAACGGGATACCTCTGTAATATTAGGGCCTATCTTTTCGCCCCTCTTGTGTAGTGAGTGGAACAACACGTATTTCATTTCTTGTGGGATTTTCTCTTAACCTATATTTCTGTAAGAAGTATTTTAATGTTCTTTGTGATATTTTGGTTTTTGGGTGTTTTTTGGCTGTCTAGAACCGGCGATAATGGTATCAGTGGTAACATTCCCTTACGCCCCCCACTCTTCCACCTTCTTTTCAGTACTAGCCATAGTACTTCCCCAACGATGGTCTATCAAGTTGAGCATGAGGTATTTCACTCAGTAACTCCAGTTCTTCGGAGAAGCAACGAAAAGCATCTTTTATAAATGGAAAATACAAGGTTTCGACAGTACTCAGTCACCTGGGGGCAGCAGGAAGATCATAATTTGACTATAATACAATCTTTGAAATTCTGATTGTAGCAGCGATAAAATACAGGGATCCGAAATTATCTGCAACTTGTATAGAAACCACATTTCAATTACGGAAGTCGAAGAACATGAATGTGAAGCAGTGCCTGTTCCAGATGTTATTCAGTACGTACATTGACTAAGCAGTTAAGGAAACCAAAGATGTGTTCTGAAAGGGAATTAAAGATCGTAAACATATAACGTGTACTCAAGTCTAACTAGTTTTCCTAATAATTTGGGTCACGGTCACATTCACCTGACACATATACCCGTATCCGTCGGGGAACTATTTTTATTAAAACAAATGTCTCATTAAATGTATGAGAACTATGAAGTATTAAATAAAAAAGTGCAAGAGAAGTATTCTGCGCTTTAGAAATACAAAATATCTAATTTTAAGTAGACTATTTCAAATAAAATAGAAAATACTTTTTGAAAAAAATATTTCAAATGTGAAATAATAATAGGTATTTTGCATTTTATATTTGCCGCGCGGGGTAGCCATGCGGTCTGGGGCGCGTTGCCACGGTTCTCGCGGCTCCCCCTGTCGGAGGTCCAAGTCCTCCCTTGGGCAAGGGTGTGTGTGTTGTCCTTAGCGTAAGTAAGTTGAAGTTGGATTAAGTAGTGTGTAAGCATAGGGACCGATGACCTCAGCAGTTTGGTCCCACAGAACTTACCACAAATTTCCAAATTTTTCATTTTATATTTGCATTTCAAATAATTCACACTTTAGTGGACAAGACATAACATGCAAACTGGTTACAGCAAGGAAAAAATTTCTAAAAAAGGGGAATTTGTTAACATTTAACATTAATTTTAAGGGTTGGGAGGTATTTTGTGAAGGTATTTGTACGGAAGTGAAATGTTGACGATGAACAGGTAAGACAAGAAGAGAACAGAAGCGGCTGGAACGTGATGTTGCAGAAGAATTCTGAAGATTAGATGAGTGGATCGAGTAATTAGTGGAGGTTCTGAATCAAACTGAAAGAATGGCTCGCTGAATAAGACACAAGACTGAGACTACAAGGAATCGTAAAGGATGGAAATTATGTGTGCTTAGTGGCAGGTGGGAGGGGGGGGGGGAGGGGATGCCAAGAGATGAATAAAGGTAGTAGGCCGCTGTAGTTATTCAGAGATGAAGACACTTGCACAGGATATACTACGTGGTGAAGAGCTGCATCGGACCAGCCTTCGGGCTTAAGACTAAGAAAACATGTGTGTCATAGGGCAATTACTGATTATTACATCGTTATAAAATTTTCATCTTGTAGGGGAGACCAGCGCATATTTAAGCGGATTTATTTTCGGAATTTTTTAAATTGCTTTTTAATTTTATCCATTGTTTTCCAGTGTTTCGTCCGTGACTGTTTTACTTTCGTAAAATTTAGAACAAACCGCCTTCAGTCACAAGCTGCGTTTATTTACTGCACTATGCATTTCGAGCCGTGGAGGCTCATCTTCAGGTGCTTTTTAATGATTTACATCAGGTTTTTTTTAGTTGTTTGCCTGTTGATATTACGTTTTTGTGTTACAACATAGTATATTGTAGATATAAGTTTAACAGCGTTAATAATATGAAACTAACTTACAGTATAACATTGTATGATATCTGCTTCTGTTGTGCAGTCGGTATACACAATACACATCTTTAATTTTGCAGTGCATATTGGGATATATACATAGCCACACACATTTTCGCACATTGTAGTAGCAGAACGTAAACATGCCAAAGATTCTCGTTCATACAGATGTTCTACTTCTAAATATAATCGATTTTCTTGTTTCACAGAAGATAATATGATATCATGATTAAAAGTTTTTAGTCTTGTACCATGGTTATTAAAGTATAACTTGGTATATGTACTTACAACTCAAGATTACATTCAAGAGAATAAAATAATTTTGTGTAGTCTCATGTCGAGTGCGTAAACATGCCCCGGATATGGGACAGGTTTATGCTCGTATGAAGGGTATATCATAGAACACAATAATGAGTAAGCAAAATACACTACTAAAGTTTTCAAAATATATTTTATTGGCAGCAAACAAAATTACACGTTTACTTACACCTGTTAACATGGGAAAATACGAAAACTTTACTGTCAGTAAACAAATTTTTTGACGAGCTCCCACTTGTTAGCTTAATGTGGCCTACACAGAAGTTTGAATGTTAATTAAAAGCCTATTTATCATCATTGTCCGAAACGCTATTTAAGCAGACAAAAATTGATGTGTTCCTTGTGGTAGAGTCGTCTTGCGCCCATCTTTTACATCTAAGACAGTGTACCCGATCGTGATTTCTTTAGATTGGTTGTATCCTTTCAAGCAGTAAATACAGAAGGCAATTTTCATCCTGTTCACTACTGGAAGTCATAAGAGAAAGGAAGAAGAAGTGGATGGGACATCCTTTGAGATGGGAGCGCTTGCTAACAGACGCTTTGCAAGGACTGGTTTGTGATATGAGATTGAGAGGAAGGAGTAGGTACAAGATGAGAGATGACATACGGGGAAGCGAAAATTACGCAGACTTGAAGAAGGTGGCAGAAGATAGGAGAGCATGGAGAGTTACCATGTTAAAATCTGCCTATGGGCAAAAAGCTAATGATGTATTCAAAGATTTAGTTGTTCTTGCTTTTAGAAATGTCTTGCCCTTATCAGTCCTTGCTGTCATAAAATTAATTCTGTCTGCTCGAGATTCGTTAGGTTCAAAAAGCTTTTCAACAATTTCTACCTCATATTTTCCTGTGCCTTCATTCTTTTTATAGTGTGATTGCAACTGCTGTTGTGTTACAGTTTCCTCGATCGGGGTTTCAATTAGGGTGGCAAAGCCAAATAGTGCGTAAACGGGTCACTACAGAAATGCGTAAATGTGCCCAATCACCATGTTTGAAATAGTTTCGAAACTGCAATAGTAACTTTCAGGCTTTCAGATCATACAAATGTATAAGTAGAATAATCTCCTGTAATCGGTAATGCTGGAATTCGGTATGGTGTTGGCCCACCCTTAGCCTTGATGACAGCTTCCACTCTCGCAGGCATACGTTCAGTCAGGTGTTGGAAGGTTTATTGGGGAATGGCAGCGCATTCTTCACGGAGCGCTGCACTGAGGAGAGGTATCGACGTCGGTCGGTGAGGCCTGGCTTGAAGTCGGCGTTACAAAATATCCCAAAGGTGCTCTATGGGATTCAGGCCTGGACTCTGTGTAGGCCAGTCCATTACAGGGATGTTATTGTCGAGTAACCACTCCTCCACAGGCCCTGCATTATGAACACGTGTTTGATCGTGTTGAAAGATGCAATCGCCATCCCCGAATTGCTCTCCAACAGTGGGAAGCAAGAAGGTGCTTAAGCATCATTGTAGACCTGTGCTGTGATAGTGCCACGCAAAACAACAAGGGGTGCAAGCGCCCTCCATGAAAAACACGGCCACACCATACCACCACCGCCTCCGAGTTTTACTGGTGGCAGTACACTCACTGGAAGATGACGTTCAACGTGCATTCGCCATACCCACACCCTGCCATCGGATCGCCACATTGTGTACCATGATTCGTCACTCAACACAACCTGTTTCCACTGTTCAATCGTCCAATATTTACGCTCTTTACACCAAGCGAGGCGTCGTTTGGCATTTACCGGACTGATGTGTGGCTTATGAGCAGCCGCTCGACCATGAAATCCAAGTTTTCTCACCTCCCGCCTAACTTTCATAGTACTTGCAGTGGATCCTGATGCAGTTTGAAATTCCTGTGTGATGGTCTGGATAGATGTCTGCCTATTACACTGTCGGCGGTGTCTGTCAGTCAACAGACGAGGTCGGCCTGTACACTTTTGTGGTGTACGTGTCCCTTCACGTTTCCACTTTAACATCGCAAACAGTGGACTTAGGAATGTCTAGGAGTGTGGAAATCTCTCGTACAGATGTATTACACAAGTGACACCGAAGGCAGTATATGGTAGCACAATACACCTAATATGAGAAACGTATGTTTTTGGGGGCGTCTGGATACTTTTGATCACATAATATATATATATATCTGTCTTCTCAGTTCTAAGAGGTGTGCTCTCTAGGAGCTTCGATATTTGAGTAACAAAATTTGCTCACCTTGCGAAGAAACACAAATATGTTCTTCACACTAAGACGTTCACTCAGCTGGTGCCGTGAAATCTGTGAGAGCACCCCAGCATACCGCAGTACTAATCTGCCACTGTCGGTAGCGCTGTAACCAGTACGGTTCCCGAGAAAAGTGCTCTGCGTAAATGTGCCCCATGCTAAGCGTGTCCCATGCTGAACGTGCCCGGGTCACCTCTGTTTATTACAAGCACAGAAAACAAACGAAAACTTCTCAGTTTCTACACGACACATACGACACATCATGATCACTACGCACTTTGACGTCGGATACCGCCTGGTGGCATTGCGGACACGTGATGCGGTAACAAAAATATGTAAGCGTAGCAGACACGGACGGGGGATCGCTCTAGCGAAGATATGGGCTGCAAATGGGGAAATGCTTTGAGATAAACGACTTTGACAAAGAGCAGATGATTATTATTACGCAGAGCCAGTGAACGAGTATCTCGAAAACGGGTGAAGCTGTCAAATGTTCAGGTGCTACTGCCGTGAGAGGTAGAAGGACCATAAAACTACTATTAGGCGCTAAAGGTTAGACGGCCACGACTCTTCACAGAACGTGGGGTTCTAAGGCTCGCCTGCACCATAAAAGAGGATGGACGGTAATCTGAGGCATCTCTGCCGAAAGAGCACAATGCTGGTGCACGCACAAGTGTTTCGGAGCACATTGTTCATCGCACTTTGTTGAACACAGCAGACCCCCCGGCGTGTTCACTTGTTACCCAACGACAACGGCAGTAACCATTGCAGCGGGCACAGGACCATTGGGATTCGCACGTCGATCAACGGCAACGTGTCAGCTCTTCGGGTGAACCACATTTTTGCTATACTAGATCGACGGTCGTCTCTACAAACGCCATCGTCGAAGACCAGCGGCTCGAATCATACAGCGCGCCACGGACGCAGGCTGGTGGGAGCAGTATTATTCTATGGGAGACATTCTTCTGCGCTTGTATGGGACCTTTGGTAGTAATCGAAGACACGCTGACAGCTCCGAACAACCTGCATCCCTTCATTCTTGATGTCTTCCCCGGCAACGATGTCATCTTTCACCAGTGAACTTGTCCGTGTCTCGGAGCTAGAGCCGTGCTAAGCGGTTTGAGGAGCGTTGTAGTGAACTCACGTTATTGTCTCTGTTACCAAATTCGTTTGACACAAATCCTGTGGAACCCATCTTGGTCGCTATCGTGCCTCATCAACGCGTACGCAAATCAGCGCCCCATTATTTACATGTACAATACTGGCCATTAAAATTGCTGCACCATGAAGAGATGCAGACGATAAACGGGTATTCATTGGACAAATATATTATACTAGAACTGACAGGTGATTACATTTTCACGCAGTTTGGGTACATGGATCCTGAGAAATCAGTACCCAGAACAACCACCTCTGGCCGTAATAACGGCCTTGATACGTCTGGGCATTGAGTCAAACAGAGCTTGGATAGCGTGTACAGGTATAGCTGCCCATGCAGCTTCAACACGATACAACAGTTCATTGACGTATTGTGACGAGCCAGTTGCTCGCCACCATTGACTAGACGTTTTCAATTGGTGAGAGATCTGGAGAATGTGCTGGCCAGGGCAGTAGTCAAACATTTTCTGTATGCAGAAAGGCCCGTACACGACCTGCAACATGTGGTCGTTCATTATCCTGCTGAAATGTAGGGTTTCGCAGGGATCGATTGAAGGGTAGAGCTACGGGTCGTAACACATCTGAAATGTAACGTCCACTGTTCAAAGTGCCGTCAATGCGAACAAGAGTTGACCAAGACGTATAACCAATGGCATCCCGTACCATCACGCCGGGTGATATGCCAGTATGGCGATGACGAATACACACTTCCAATGTGCGTTCACCGCGATGTCGCCAAACACGGATGCGACCATCATAATGCTGTAAACAGAACCTGGATTCATCCGAAAAAACGACCTTTCGCCATTCGTGCACCCCGGTTCGTCGTTGAGTACACCATCGCCACAAACAGCTCCATACAGTATAATGCATTGGTTAAGGCAAAAATAATCGGTTAGCAGAAAGAGACAAACAGAATGGTTTGCATTTCGTATAAGCTAGCAGATCTGATGTGAACATATCTTATTTTTCATAGGATTGACTTCTATTGGTCCCACATATTTTTTCAACAGCACCAGCAATCAAATTTCAGTTCATGTGTACCAGTAATAATTCAATCAGCAATCACATATGAACACAAACTGTTGATGAAAAAGATATATTGCGCGAGATGACCAAACTGGCGTTTCAGGAAAATCCGATCTCATATTTTATCAACTGTCGTAATGGAATCTCTGATAGCTTCTTTAAAAAACTGCAAACGAGTGCCCTTTATATTTTTAGCGTAGCTGTAGCCATTTTCTTCACAAAAATCGTCCAGCATAATGCTTTCTATCGATCTCGACATTAACAGGGGCGTAAAACTAAGTAAAGAAACGATTTTACAAGATTATGATCATATGATAATATGAAGTAGTCATAACCGAAGATCAATCGACTCCCTGCTTGTGTTTGAATATCCATGTTTATGTCTTGCCTGAATTCATGAAATATTTTGTAGAATAGATACTTTCATTATAACACATGTGAGACTCGTGATATACGTCCGTGTTTTTCATGTGGTAATACAAATTTCCTTGTAGTTTCTTCGTATTTTGGGATTCACGGCGCAGGATTTTACCACAGCGAAGACGATTAATTTTGAAAGACTATCTGCATCATGGCTTAATTTAAATTATGTTACATCTCAGTCCAGGATGAAGAACATTTATGCCCGATCATTAAAAAGAACGGTTCCGATGTATAAATTGAAACATGATACCAGCTTGCGTGACGCATCTGTGCGCACGCAGTTCGGAGTTCCAATAACAGATGGCGGGCGGTGTAACTACAAATTCCTCGCGGGAGTTACACGCGCAGTTCTCTCTGGAGGATGTCGTTACTGCTTCCAGTTGTCGGGCTAACGTCGCTGTTATAATTGAAGCGCGTTAGTAAAATATCGAGGGGAAAATAAGCAAAAATGATTTCGTGAAGGATATCAGATTTAGTTCCAACACTAGATCAATAGGAAGGGATATGATGTATTATGTGTTGGAAGTTGACCCTAACAGAAGGACGAATAAGACGCAAAACAACATGCTTATTTAGGTTTCAAGTTGACAACTGTGAAAGATTACGTATTGCCTTTGATGTACACAAATGTCAGGACCATGAAAAGAGGCTGTAATTTTTAGTGAAGACACTGAGTTGTGAAACTCGTTCTTGAATCTAACTTTGCGAAATTGATTTCGTAAATGGCTGTTTACACGTCAGTGTACACTTCAGTTACTACGTTTTGTGAGTACCAAAGTTTCGTCCCTGAAATGATGTCTGCTTGAAATTAATACAAATGAAAAAGAGTAAATTTATTTGAATTCGTGACTGGATAAAGAGCACATGTCATCTCGGGTGGTCAGCGACGAAATTTTTGAGATTGCTCCTGAAGATATTTCAGCCACCTAAGAATGACGTCATATCATAACAAATTCAAGATGCTATAAAGGAAGAAGATGCATTAACGCGTGAAGTATTATCGTCGGAACTGAAACTGGAGAATCCATAGCGTTCTTTGTAGATAGTGGAGGTTTCCATTCCTCGTCCCTGTAGTATTCATATCTCCTTTCAAAATTCACAGTTACCAAATTTGTTCCGGATTGGGAAGTTTATCTCCGACTTATCGACATCAAGATTTTCACCTCGTACATATAAATTTTTCTATTGCCACCTTTAGCTCCACCTTGTATTCTTTGGGTAGCTCCCGCATTTGTTCATCTGTGCTTTTACTAAAGTACGTCTCTTCAGGATGGCTTCATATTGACAGAAGAACATCTACAGAAGTTTCCAACCGCAGAAAGGGAACGTCAGTGATCTTATATGTCTTATTATTTCTTACAGAATGTATTTCGGTCAGTAACTCCGACATCGTCAGTCTTTCGATACTCAACTGCAGCACTTCGTTCTTTTAATGATGATCATTAACGTTCCACAAGTAACTATGGATAGCGTAACTATCCAAAAACCAACGATTTCCGTAGTTTCCCACACTACATCGCATTTACTGAAAGGCCACTAAACCTAAAAACAATCACATTTAATAGTTTAGTGTCGTTAATGATGAAATGCCCGAAACTGAACAGTTTCGCCAACGACTTCCGCCACAGCAGACAGCGCAGGTGCAGTCGCTAACAATACCCCAGATTTGCAATGTAGTTTACGTATAAAGCAGGCCTTAACAGCCACCTCTTTTGGTCTCTTTTGGGAAAGGGAAGAAGCAACCAATAGGACAAATACTGTCCAGTGTGTTAGCTGTTATAAGAGCGCCAGATTCAAAGAATTTACTATGGAAGAAGATCCAATGCGAGTAAACAAAAAACGGCCGCCTGTATAAAACAGCGGGAACGCTATCAGACAAGCTCATTGAAGCATCAGTAGCTAATAAAACAGTAATTACGACGGATTCAGACGATCACGACGAATTCGAAGTGACCTGTCACATGTACAGAGACTCAAGTCACTGTCAAACAATGAAGGGATGCACCAGAGCTAAAAGTTTCTGTGGTTAAGCAAAAGTCGAGGAGGCGTCCAAGCAAACGGAAAGCGGAATCTACAGTGAAGGAAGATTGAAATAATGGAGCCCTCGCACTAAGAAAGCAAAGAAGAACAATTAACAGAAGCAAGAAGTGTTGCCCATAAGTTATGCAATGATGTATTAACATACCGGGAACTTCGAGATCTTGAAAAGGAAAACACAGTGATAAAAGCAACAAGGAATATGAAGTCGAAGCGCATGACATAAGGAAAGGAAGGCGTGAAATGACTACATGGGCTACTTACACAGAGTATGACAGCTCTCAATCTACCGATAATTTTGCAAAACACGTTTATTAATCTACTGAGGGCATCACGATACTTGCAAGGCTAGATGAAACGCAATTACTGCGTGTAGCGACACGCCAACTGGTAAGAAGAGCGCTCTCAACAGCGGATCATATTACATTTCCTGTCTCAGAAGTAATGGACTGAACTCAGCAGAAGGCGAGTAACCTGCCAACTGAGGTACCTCAACTTCCAGTCTTGCTCGACAAGGTTTTCAAGAGAATATGGGAAACATACAATATTGATGCCCCTTAATAGCAGCTGGTTATGGGACATGGCGTCAAAGCATTTGACACCGGGGTCCCGTAACCGCGGTGCTATGTCCATACAAGGTACCCGTAAATGTATTGCGACCAGATGGCTTTAGATAAAAGAATACTCCTTGTCACTATCCAGTATCCAAAGCACCAAGTATCAGAGCAGGTCAGATAAATGCTACACGTAATGCTGCTACGTTACAGGAACTGAGAAAGCTCGCTGAAAAAACTGATCCCCAAATAATACACAATCAGGAACAATACAAAAAAACAGACAAGTTACCATTTGTGCTAGTCGAAGCTCAATGAGGAGAATGACCCAATGGTGGCTATCGTCTGAGATAAGAGAATCACCGTGGAAAAATGAATCAACTTTGTGATGGAATTCACTAACTGGAGAACTTTTAGACGAAAGCGGCACATACTACATTACTAACATATAATTCCACTACAGGCATGATATAAATACGATACGTACGTTGAACGTATATAGAAAGCAGCAGTACTTGGAAGACATATTTTTGGTCTGGATGCTAACGCCAAATACAAGGTGTGGCATAACTGGAGAACAAATGAAAGTGGATAGGAAGTCTAAGATGGAATACAAGAACAAGGCTTACATGCAGTTTACAAACAATTCAATATCCCTGCAAAACGCAACTGAGCAGGTGCTTCAAAAAACATTTGTGTTACAGATGCTAATAATGACGCCTATTCTAACGCAATACCTTGGTAAGTAGGTGACTCTCTAACAACGAATTACCATAGCATCATCTTAATGGCACTGTAATCCACGTAACGGGAACTACTGTTTCAGTGGAGCATATATACAAACTGCGAAAGGCAAACTGGGATTTGATGTAGTTTGAATTCAAGATACGATCGATAGAGTAGGATTTGATATAGATGAAAATCAGAAGGGCTGGCTAATGTCATTCAAAAAAATACCTGTAATAATTAAGAACAGAAAGAAAATTAAAACATCATAGAGCTGAGCTCTACACAATCTTAGAGAACAATATGAGCCAGAAGGTGGCATCAGAAGAAATAAAAAGAACGTGCTAGAATAATAGAACACTACAAGAGTATTAAACAACAGCGTATAGACTTCTTAACAAAAATGACGCTGAAGCATTGGCAGCCTTAAGTAAAAAATGAATTCCTTATAGATGTCTGCGTAACATCCTAACAGTTATAACAAACAAAATTAAATCACATAACACTAAAAAACAACGAGAAAAGCATATGGAACACTAACACATGACTGGGAATCTTCAGGCAAATTACTGATGAAGCCACTTCTCCCCGATGACAACGAGAGGGAACATGTGAACAGCAACGCCGGTTACAGGCAGAAACGGAATCTCTCTACAGAAACGACGGAGAAATAATCCTGTTTGCCGAGGACAAAGTACGTGTCGCAATAATAAAAGAGATAACAACAGCTGCGAAGTCCGGATTCAACAAACGCGTAGATATTATAAGCGCTGAGCAACCATATTATTCCATTACTTACAACACTGCTATAAGAAACCTTGGTGCAAGGCAGGATTCCTGGAATACGGAAATAGCAGAAGCACAAGGGACGGTCAGAACTTTTCCGTTTGAAGGCCACACTAACTCCTTGCCTAGCTGCCGGTGCTTATATACCCGACGGAGGACGGAGTCGCTCTATTGCATATGTGCTGCAGCAAAGATCGCAAAAGGAAACTTTTTGATCGCCTCTAATGGCTATTATAAGAAACGAAGAAGGCAGAAATCGCAAGAAAACAAAGTCTTAGTGATTTGACGTATGGTCACAATTTTCTCGGGTTCTCGGCAACATCTGTCGCTGAGGTATGACTATGGAAGTCGTTGTAGCTCCTTTGGAGTTGGAAGTAATTGTATATTTCGAGCATTGATCTTCTTACAGACACACGACTTTCTATTATGTTTAGCCTGTCGACATTTGCGCGTTCCCCGTCATCATAACAGGATCTTGTATTCGTAGTCGCATAGCAGTAAAGAGTCTCCGAATGTCAATTTGAGAAACGTGTTGTCGTACTTAAAAACACAAGGAAAAATACGAGAGAAACTGCTATTGCGTAGGCTTAAACAACAAAGAAACTTAACTGGTGTGAACGAATCTCAAGTCGGGTTTAGAAAAGGCACGTCAACTGAAGGTGCTGTAAATGAAGCGGTGAAAGCGATCAGTACATGAGAGGAAAAGTACGTATCTGGTGTAATGACAGGCGGAGTTTACGATGACCAATGGTCGCCTGCCTTGTTCTGTAGACTGAGGCAAATAGGATACCCAAAAACCTTCTAAATGAGTCTCCGGAACAGTCGCAGAGCAAGAAAAATAAAACTGGTCTGGCAGAGGAGAGCAATAGAAAAAAAACTATGGCATTTCAGATTTTGATCGCTATTTTTTATTTTCAGTGACCAGTTTCAGGCTAGCTGCCCATCTTCAGATCATATATTGCAGTTACAGAGTACCCTGTCAGTACAGAACTATTGGTTCGCTGACGCTGTCGCGGAGTTATGACAGCGAACCAATAGTTCTGTACTGACAGGGTACTCTGTAACTGCAATATATGATCTGAAGATGGGCAGATAGCCTGAAACCGGTCATGGAAAATAAAAAATAGCGATCAAAGACTGAAATACCATATTTTTATTCAAAGAACGATCGCGGCAATCCCAATAAGACAATCGTGTCTAGTTTTGATGTTAGAAAAAAAAAAAAACTTATACAGGCTGTCAAAAAAACCCTGTATTCGGATCAGAGTTCTGTACTATGGTTTTGATACTCTGTTACAGAACATGAGTGAACGACCCCAAGCAAAAGGACGTATCGCAGACGCGGACACTGATAATACTAGTAACGGGGTTCACTAGGGCAGAACTAGAAGAAAATAGTCGAGGTCTTATGGCACTGCTTAACACACGGTGTCCGGAATAGAAACTTAAAATAGATACAAATAAAACACAATACATGGTTCCAGAATGAGATTTTCACTCTGCAGCGGAGTGTGCGCTGATACGAAACTTCCACAATATCCTTTCTTCCAGCAGTGATAGTTCTGCAAGGTTCGCTGGAGAGCTTATGTGAAGTTTGGAAAGTAGGAGACGAGGTACTGGCAGAAGTAAAGCTGTGAGGACGGGGCGTGAGTGTGCTTGGGTGGCTCGGTCGGTAGAGCAACTGCCCGCGAAAGGCAAAGGTCCCGAGTTCGAGTCTCAGTCCGGCACACAGTTTTAATCTGCCAGGAAGTTTCGCTATACATGGTGCTCAAAGGAAAACTGTCATGGACGAGAAACCCATCTACAAGAGTAAATAATAATTCGACCAAGAGGAATGGGATTGCGAGGTACTTAGGGCTGCACGTTGACGAGAAGTTAAGTTGTCATAAACACATTGAACTAGTCTGACAAAGAGGTCTAAGTGCCAGGACAAAATTACAACGACTATCCAAAATAAATTCCATATACTACTCAATATCATAAGAGTGTTTCATGAACCTACACTTGCTTTCATATTACGCTACGTTGCGAGTGTGGTTGCCTAATACAGTTCTATCTAAATCTGACCTAGCTCTATGCAGAGTACAAGGGAAAATATTACTGAGATTTATAGATGCACATTGAACCATTTCGGCGTAAGCTCTTTTCGTTCTGTTGGTAAGACGTTCCCGAGACCTAGCAATCAGAAGGGCACACAAAACTGGTTAAGAAAAGGTGAGCAAGAAAAGTTGACAGAGATATTAGGGCAAAGAGCAAACAGCAAGCACGAATCACCTTGCTCTTATCGTGAAAGTGGCGGAAGGACTGGAATGCGGGAACGTCTTAACGCGAAAGTGGCGGAAGGACTGGAATGCGGGAACGAAAGGTCGACGCGTCTATCATTTCCGTCTTAGTATGCGGGAAAGACTTTATGCGAAATAAATTCCATCACCAAGGGGTAGAATCCATTTTTGACAGGACGTGGACCTTACCCCACGTATCGGAACAGCATGGGACGTCGACTTAATGGTGGCTGTGTCTGTGACTGTGGGGAAAGTGGCACCCCACAGCATACTGTTCGGCAATGTATTCATTTCAGAGACGGAACAGCTGTAATAGGACATGAAACAGTACGCATCGTCATACTAGGGGGATCAAAGTGACGTGTGTTAAACAAAATAGCCGAGAAAAACGTATCCAGGTGAGAGCTGGAGGTTTATCTTCAAAAACGAAGGAGATGTAACACTGATTCGCACATAAAAAAAACAGTAAGGTCTGCAGTAGGGGCTGAAACAAAACACATCATACGGAACGAATTAGAGTGGCATCATATCAGTTGTTCTCACGCGATTGCTGCGAGAAAGAGCAACTGTAATGAGCTTTGACTGGTGGTTATTGCATTCGTATCACACTAACTAATGTGAAAATAGTGCCTTTTCTTAAACGATGTTGTTATAGTGGAAGATGATGAACATGAATGGAAGAAGCGATACCACTTTGCTACGTAATACACGAATGTTGCACAGAATTTTAAAGCTTTGTCAGGTGTCAGGCCTCTAACCTAAAGCATTGGGAAAGGGATGTCAATGAGATATGAATGGATGGCTCAGTCAGTTACTGTTCTTATTAAATGGACAGCCGTCCACGTATAAAGGCGTTACTCACGTTTGTGCACTTTTCTCAAAACAATGAGTTCAAATCAAACCATATTTTCTTCAAAGTGTATTATTTATATGACAGTAGCATTGTTATCACAGTATACCAAAATATTTGTCAAACACTTTATTTGGTTGCCATAATTCTAGTATATTTTATTGAAAGTGATTTAATTAATCTCTGTAGGAAGTTTATTGACGTAGATGTATTAGTTTCAGAGAAAACTGTACCTAAAGCTAAAGTCTTACACACTTTCGGGAAAACGCATTTAAAGTTTTTGATAGGATATTTTCAACCAACTTTCAAAGTTAAAACAAAATTCCAGGTCCATAGTTGGCATCGTTTCTGGTTTCTACATCCTCCAGCATGAGTTGGGAGACCCTCTTTTGAATTCTGAACTCTTTTCTAATTTTTAGGGCACTTTTCTCGGCCTCCCGCATCCCCAGCTTGCTAATTAACATTAGGCCCCATATTACTGAAAACTTTCAGCCTGCTGGCTGACCCATCACTGAAACACAACACTGCATCAGTGACACGAAGTTTATTGGGGTTTGAGGCCCAGAAATACAGTTTCAAGCAAGTATTCCGTCACTCAGTTATTCAAACTTTCTTGGCATTTTGAGTTCTCCCATGGATGCATTTAAAAATGGCTCTGAGCACTATGGGACTTAACATCTATGGTCATCAGTCCCCTAGAACTTAGAACTACTTAAACCTAACTAACCTAAGGACATCACACAACACCCAGCCATCACGAGGCAGAGAAAATCCCTGACCCCGCCGGGAATCGAACCCGGGAACCGGATGCATTTAGAACGCAAATTTTTTTTTTTTAGCTACGTCTCTGTAAACAGGTTTTACAACTTCTGTTATTGACAATTATAAGGGATGATTATGTCTATATTCATCACCAGTTACACCATCTCTCTGATACTTACACCGTGACACGGGGCCTTTAGCTCAGAGAAAATGACGGGGATCCTCTGTTACCTTTGAACTTTTTCCTACTGTTAAACTTCCCTATTCTGCGCATATTTACGATCTGCACGAATAGAATATAACTATGTACACAATAAGATAAAATCAAGTACTACTTCAAATCACTGTGGCGACTAAAATTGATGTTGAACTGTTACCTACATTCGCTTAGCACCAGGATGCCCAGCTTGCAAGAAGACAAAGGAAGTGTACTGCAGCCGGAATAAACATAGCTAAATTGATAGCAGACAGAAGGAGGCATTTCGTTGTTTAGAAAAAGCTCTTTCTTTCCTATTAATACGCACCAAACATACAGAAACCAAACATATTCTGGTTCAGGAAGGACTACGTTGTTACGTAACACAATTAAGAAAGGATATTGGTATGCAATTACACGGGTCCGCTCTTTCACCCTTCCTATATAGAGGAATCACTTGCGCTTTTATCCAGTCGCTTAGGACTTCGTATTGGACGAGAGGTTTGCGATACATACAAGCTAAGTAAGGGGTCAATGCCTCTGTAAAACCGAAGGATCTGGCGTCTTACTTGTTTCCAACTCTTTCATTTGTTCTCTACGACACAGATTGTCGCACAGATGACAAAATGGTAGATATCGAAATAGACGACAGAGGGATATAGAAACAATTAAAATCGCTCAAAAGAGGAAAGGCCTCTGGACCTGACGGGATACCAGTTCAATTTTACACAGAGTACGCGAAGGAACTTGCCCCCCTTCTTGCAGCGGTGTACCGTAGGTCTCTAGAAGAGCGTAGCGTTCCAAAGGATTGGAAAAGGGCACAGGTCATCCCCGTTTTCAAGAAGGGACGTCGAGCAGATGTGCAGAACTATAGACCTATATCTCTAACGTCGATCAGTTGTAGAATTTTGGAACACGTATTGTGTTCGAGTATAATGACTTTTCTGGAGACAAGAAATCTACTCTGTAGGAATCAGCATGGGTTTCGAAAAAGACGGTCATGTGAAACCCAACTCGCGCTATTCGTCCACGAGACTCAGAGGGCCATAGACACGAATTCACAGGTAGATGCCGTGTTTCTTGACTTCCGCAAGGCGTTCGATACAGTTCCCCACAGTCGTTTAATGAACAAAGTAAGAGCATATGGACTATCAGACCAATTGTGTGATTGGATTGAGGAGTTCCTAGATAACAGGACGCAGCATGTCATTCTCAATGGAGAGAAGTCTTCCGAAGTAAGAGTGATTTCAGGTGTGCCGCAGGGGAGTGTCATAGGACCGTTGCTATTCACAATATACATAAATGACCTTGTGGATGACATCGGAAGTTCACTGAGGCTTTTTGTGGATGATGCTGTGGTGTATCGAGAGGTTGTAACAGTGGAAAATTGTACTGAAATGCAAGTGGATCTGCAGCGAATTGACGCATGGTGCAGGGAATGGCAATTGAATCTCAATGTAGACAAGTGTGATGTGCTGCGAATACACAGAAAGGTAGATCCTTTATCATTTAGCTACAAAATAGCAGGTCAGCAACTGGAAGCAGTTAATACCATAAATTATCTGGAGTACGCATTAGGAGTGATTTAAAATGGAATGATCATATAATGTTGATCGTCGGAAAAGCAGATGCCAAACTGAGATTCATTGGAAGAATCCTAAGGAAATGCAATCCGAAAACAAAGGAAGTAGGTTACAGTACGCTTGTTCGCCCACTGCTTGAATACTGCTCAGCAGTGTGGGATCCGTACCAGATAGGGTTGATAGAAGATATAGAGAAGATCCAACGGAGAGCAGCGCGCTTCGTTACAGGATCATTTAGTAATCGCGAAAGCGTTACGGAGATGATAGATAAACTCCAGTGGAAGATTCTGCAGGAGAGACGCTCAGTAGCTCGGTACGGGCTTTTGTCAAAGTTTCGAGAACATACGTTCATCGAAGAGTCAAGCAGTATATTGCTCCCTCCTACGTATATCTCACGAAGAGAGATTAGAGCCCACACAGAGGCATACCGACAATCCTTCTTTCCACGAACAATACGAGACTGGAATAGAAGGGAGAACCGATAGAGGTACTCAAGGTACCCTCCGCCACACACCGCCAGGTGGCTTGCGGAGTATGGATGTAGATGTAGATGTAGATGCCCATTTCTATGTCCTACATGCCGGAGGCTGTGCGACATTCAAATGACGTTACGTTTGTACGATACACCTGCTTGAAAGAATTCTGTTTAAAACTTCAGATTCTATTTCCACCCTAGACTGGTCGACAGGTGACTGTACGGAAGCCATCAGCCCACTTAGTGATTTTACATATGGCCAGGATTTTCTCGGGTTCTCTGCAAGATCTTCTGCTGAGGTATACCTGCGGAAGTCGTTGTTGCTCCGTTGGAGTTGGAAGTTGTATATTTCACTCATAGGTCTTCTTACGGGCACACGACTTTCTATTCTAAGGCTCACCGGCCATTTGACCATCTTCTTCTGTGCGGATGCACAAACTGTGCCCCAACTCTTACGGGAATCGGCAGTAAAGCCGCGAGTAATGAGTATAATGGGCACAGGCACTATGAATATAGCGCGGGACAATAAGTTGCGAATGTGGGTCTCAGCCGGCATGGTAGCTCCGCGTGTTCGATCAGCGGGTTTAGCTACCTTCTGTAATAGAAAAATCTGAACGGGTGTCATCGGACGTCCGCTACGAACAAGTTCAACGAACAATACAGGGCCGGCCGCGGTGGTCTCGCGGTTCTAGGCGCGCAGTCTGGAACCGCGCGACTGCTTCGGTCGCAGGTTCGAATCCTGCCTCGGGCATGGATGTGAGTGATGTCCTTAGGTTAGTTAGGTTTAAGTAGTTCTAAGTTCTAGGGGACTGATGACCACAGCTGTTACGTCCCATAGTGCTCAGAGCCATTTGAACCATTTTTGAACAATATAGGACAAAATGAGATTTTAAAAAAAATGATGAATAGAGTGTTTGCCATTAAGCAGGAGATTCTGGGTCCGGATCCCGGTCGAGGCACACATTTTCAACAGCCCGCGTTGACTTATGTCAACGCCTGTATGCAGCTAGGGGTATTCATTTCATTGTAATTTCTATAAGTCTTTGATGCATTCACCTCGTGCCCAAAGCTGGAACTAATTTTTTGCAGCGTAAATCAGTTCCGCATTAACGTGTCGGAATATCTACCAAATTTCTTCGCCATACGATACAGCCAACACTAGAACTCTGTCTGTAGTTCCACTTTAATTATTACCATCCGATATACGCCATCCTATCGCATAGCAGTCGTGCTTTATTGCTAAAAAATTAGGCGACCACGCAGATCAGAAAAGGATCCGTGCATTGCTCAAGGGGTCTGTGGTGTGGACTTCAGTGTGCGTTCTTGTGTTATTCTGCTGGAAAACGGCATTTGGTATCCCGGTCATTAGAGCATGACAGTAGAGTTTGCCATTCTTATCAGATACTGGCGAGCATTCATACTTCTTTCAACAATCAGAAAATCAGTGCTGCTGTCATGCTAATAGCTCCCCACACTAAGACTCCAGGAGGTGGGGAGATACGGTTCGAGAACCACTGCTTTCTGTGACCTCTCAGCAGGTCGTCTACGGACAGATTGGTTCGACCTGACAGCTACAAACGGAAACTAAACGCATGGCTTATAACCACAGAATGCCACTCACTGTACTAGTTCACTCTGGCTCTTCCCTATGAATGTCTCTGTTGCCTGTGATACAGTGTTAGCGATAAACGACGCGTGGCAACTAGAAATATCAATCCAGCTTGCATAATATTTTCCGACGGTTCCTGGTGGAGCTGTCCCTGCAACCTGTGCCCGGATTCAGCTGTTGCCATCCACGTACTTATCAAAACCAATCGAACAATCTTATGATCTTCTCATGGTGTAAGTTTGTCCTTGTGGGAGGACCCGATGCTGTCCTGACTGCATGTCGTCACCACTCGTTCTGGAGTCATTGGACTACAGCCAAATGTCTGTGTGATCTGTCGATACACTGCTCCCTGTACCTCACGGCAAGGGTTCGAACTTGGGCAGAATCCGAAGGGTGCTGAAAGCAGTACGTTCACGTCCTGTGAGCATGCTGTTTTGCAATCTCTGTATGAAAATACAGGAAATATTTTCTCAGTTGCGAATATGAATCACTTTCGGTTGTATATTGGAAAGACAGAGTGAAAATTTGGAGCGGACTGGGATTCGAAACCGGACTTCCCGTTTTACGCCAGCGGTCGCCTTAACCGTTTCGGCCATCCAAGCACGAATCGCTGCCAGATCCAAACTTCCTATGTTGTCGTCCATGTGTCTCAACCTGTCCTCGGTCGTTAACGTATATTCCCGCCCAGGAAGGATTTATTGAGAGTCGAGTCCCTGGTATTTGCAAATAAATACGAAATTGCAGTGCCTGTATGATTTAGAAGTACGATGCAATGCCGTAGCGGTTAAGGTAACCGCTGGCCTAAAGTGGGAAATCCGGATTCGATTTCCAGTCCGCGCCAAACTTTCGTTATACATGAATGTCCGGAGGAACAGGTTCTGCACCGACTACAGCCATCATGAAATATAGTGCAGTTGCGAATATGACCGTACGAGTGCAGATTGTGATACTTGGACGAAGACGAATGGAAATTTGGATCTGGCTGTGAGTCGTTCTTGGATGGTCAAACCAGTTACGGTGACCGCTAACGTAGAGCGGGAAATCTGGATTCGAGTCCCGGTGCGGCAGAAATTTTCATTGTCGTCATTCCAATATACAGCTGAAGGTGTTTCATATTCGCAACTGCGAATACATTTCGGGTATTTCTTGACGGTTATAGTCGTTGTAGTGAATGTTACATGTCCGAAGGAATACTGGGTATGGCTCAAAAGTTCTAGTATCGATAGAAACGCCCAAAAGCCTTCATGTACTCACGCGATTTTTCATTTCTAGGACACTTTGTTTTGCTGAAAATTAGTTCGCATAAGGATGAAATTTGAAATTTTAATCAACATATACCACAGATGGTTTGTAACCTCCCCCTAACTTATCGACCTTGACAGTGAAAAATTAAACCGCGTGCACCTAATGGAAGTTTGGGAAAAACAATCGTCACCGAAGTTAATCTGTCGGTAAAGAGGGAGGAAAAGGTTACATCTAAATGAAAGGAAAAATGCAACTGAAATTGGTTCAAAAAATGGTTCAAATGGCTCTGAGCACTATGGGACTTAACATCTGAAGTCATCAGTCCCCTAGAACTTAGAACTACTTAAACCTAACTAAGCTAAAGACATCACATACATCCATGCCCGAGGCAGGATTCGAACATGCGACCGTAGCGGTCGCGTGGTTCCAGACTAACGCGCCTAGAACCGCTCGGCCACACCGGCCGGCATGAAATTGGTGGAAATTAATTTTGAGAAAAGGGTAAAATTAATAAAGGAAGTAAATGTGCGGTCGTTACGTTAACAATTAATTGGCGTTAATCAGATATTTGAGATTTGGGGAAAATTACGGTCGCCAGTCCTATGGACAACTACTATAATAATTGAAAATGAAAGTTTAATGCACATATATTTAGCACTAAAAGCGTGGCAACTGAAGGTTGACACGTGTTGTGTGAAAACTGAATGTTTGTCAGAAGTAATAAATTTCGCTACACTCTGACTTAATTTAGCAAAAGAATTAATAAAACCGGAAAATCGAAAGTTAATTTAGTGACTGAAATTAATAGTGAACTTTGTTCCTGAAGCACTACGAAATTCAATAAAATAAGGTTAGTCTTGGGCTACCTCAACAATCATTTCAAAAGCTACTTGAATCTACGCAATTTAGAAATAAGAGATTTAACTTTGAACTTGAATTAAATGATTCTGAACAATTAACAATAGTAAAATTTAGTACGTACCAAGCTGAGCTGCAGTCACAGGTAAGCTAAAATATGGTAACAAAACTCGCACTCTTAATTTGTGCTTGTGTAATCTAAATATTGTAGCCAGCTATGAATACTTTAACTGAACTTTGAAATTAAAGCAGTGAAATGGAATGATATTACTTTAATGCTGGCGTTTGAATTTCAACGACACTCGGGTTCATTCCGGAAAAGGAAGGGACCCTGTTTGGTAATGCAATTGGGACAATGAGCAACAAAAGTTCATGCTAAGTTGCTGTAATTTTGTGAGGCAAATGGGACAATTTTAAAAGCTGAGGTCTGCCATACAATTCTAAAACTTACGTGCTTCCAGTCTTCCTTGTTGGTTGATTGAAGGTTTGAAGTCGTCGGTCGAGGAGGTGGCGACAGTCACTCATTGCCGGCCGTCGCTGTTGCAGAAGCTGGATGTTGGCGCGCCTTCTTCTCGACACTGTCACCAGACGAAACGGGCTCTTGATGTGCGCCAGCTAATGCTTCCCGTCCGCGACATCGTGTCAGAAACTATCATAGCAAGTCGAGCGCAATTACATGCTGCCCAACCCCGAAAGCGCGGCAACTCGCGTGAGCGTCACACAACACACCTGCTCCACAGCCCTACTCCAGCCAGACTCCCTCTGCCCACGCTCCATGAGGCAGAGTTAACACTACCAAAGATCCTAAACACTTCGGTTCTCCACGCGACCTACCGATGTAATCGTTCAATAGCATAGTTTTCCCTAGGCCAGACCCAGCGTAAAAATACAAATAATATTTACAAAACAAACCAATTATATATCGACATAAATGCATAATTATATATGGTAAACCAATTACAATATATAAAGACACAGAAATGTCATATCTTCAGGTAACAAAATAAGAAAAAAAAATTATAGTACAATAGATGGAAACAGGAGGATATGCATTTCCGGCGTTACAGTTTCAAATGGTTCAAATGGCTCTGAGCACTTTGGGACTTAACATCTGAGGTCATCAGTCCAATAGACTTAGAACTACTTAAACCTAACTAACCTAACGACATCACACACACAAAAGTTCATGTGCCGTTGTATTGCATTTACTGAGATTGGCAGTCGTCGCTTTCAGCAGTTGCTGTGAGACAGATTTATGCTCTCTTTCGTCGTATGTTACTCCGGACGGGAACTCCTATGTAATATTTGTGTTGTGACCGTCTCTAATGAGTTACCAGTTACGCTTAAATCAAACAGTACTGTCAATATTCGCCAGCTCGTGCTACTTGCATTACATTTGCTTGCATCAGACATTGATAACTGCAACTCGTTGTACATTTCACAGCATTTTTTGTCTCTGTCTCCTGTTAGCAGACAACCGCGTTGCCTGTAAATATTCTCAAGGAGTTATCGGCACTTCTCTCTACCTCTTTCGCGTTTAGTCAGTACTAATCGAGGTATTACACTTACTTGAGAGTTGTACGTCACTGGTTACAGTTATGTTGATACATCTCCGTTCAGGACAACTTGTTGAGCTGTACCTCAGTATAAGTCCTCGATGTAGTCATAAGCGCTTATTAGGTTTCGTAAATCACAAAACTAAAGTGTATGAAATGCTCTTCGGAAGTCCAGAACTACACTGGCCTTAGCATCTTCACCTGCAGACTGTCTGATCTCCCGAACGAATTTCTTAAACCTCTCTGATTTTTGAAAGTTGTAGATTATGAATAACTGTTTCAGCATTACTATTGTGCCACAGAAACTTTACACCAGTTTCTGTTACGTAAGACATGGTGCGTAGGTAGAAAAAGATAATCTGTACCTCTACCGTGTATTACAAACCATCGTTACCCTGGTAGAAGGCTACATTAATGATCGTCCTGTATAATCATAATGAAGACAATTTTGTCGGTATCGAAATCATAGCTTGTTATACACTACTGGCCATTAAAATTGCTACACCAAGAAGAAATGCAGATGATGAACGAGTATTCATTGGACAAATATATTGTACTCGAACTGACATGTGATTATATTTTCACGCAATTTGGGTGCATAGGTCCTGAGAAATCAGTACCCAGAACAACCACCTCTGGCAGTAATAACGGCCTTGATACGCCTGGACATTGAGTCAAACCGAACTTGGATGGCGTGTACAGGTACAGCCGCCCATGCAGCTTCAACACGATACCACAGTTCATCAAGAGTAGTGACTGGCGTATTGTGACGATCCAGTTGCTCGGCCACCATTGACCAGACGTTTTCAATTAGTGAAACATGTTTAGAATGTGCTGACCAGGGCAGCAGTCAAACATTTTCTGTATCCAGAAAGGCCCGTACAGGACCTTCAACATGCGGTCGTGCAATATCCTGTTGAAATGTAGGGCTTCACAGGGATCGAATGAACGGTAGAGCCACGGGTCGTAACACATCTGAAATGTAACGTCCACTGTTCAAAGTGTCGTCAGTGCGAACAACAGGTGACTGAGACGTGTAGCCAATGGCACCCCATACCATCACGCCGGGTGATACGCCAGTATGGCGATGACGAATACAAGCTTCCAATGTGCGTTCACCGCGATGTCGCCAAACACGGATGAGACCATCATGATGCTGTAAAGAGAACCTGGATTCATCCGAAAAAATGACGTTTTGCCATTCGTGCACCCAGGTTCGTCGTTGAGTGCACCATCGCAGGCGCTCCTGTTTGTGATGCTGCGTCAAGGGTAACCGCAGCCATGGTCTCCGAGCTGATAGTCCATGCTGCTGCAAACGTCGTCGAACTGTTCGTGCAGATGGTTGTTGTCTTGCAAACGTCCCCATCTGTTGATCGAGACTTGGCTGCACGATCCGTTACAGCCATGCGGATACGATGCCTGTCATCTCGACTGCTAGTGATACGAGGCCGTTGGGATCCAGCACGGCGTTCCGTATTACCCTCCTGAACCCAGCGATTCCATATTCTACTAACAGTCATTGGATCTCGACCAACGCGAGCAGCAATTTCGCGATACCATAAATCGCAATCACGATAGGCTACAATCCGACCTTTATCAAAGTCGGAAACGTGATGGTACGCATTTCTCCTCCTTACACGAGGCATCAAAACAACGTTTCACCAGGCAACGTCGGTCAACTGCTGTTTGTATATGAGAAATCGGTTGGAAACTTTCCTCATGTCAGCACGTTGCAGGTGTCGCCACCGGCGCCAGCCTTGTGCGAATGCTCTGAAAAGCTAATCATTTGCATATCAGAGCATCTTCTTCCTGTCTATTAAATTTCGCATCTGTAGCACGTCATCTTCGTGGTGTAGCAATTTTAATAGCCAGTAGTGTATGTGGTTCTGTAAACATTTTATGACGCTGATTGTTTCCAGTTTATCCAATCGAAAGTTGAATTGCTTGTCCATCTGACCTACATCTTCTTCTGAAGATGGTCATTAGACCAAAACCGGTAGAAAATAAATAAAAAATTTGTATAGTTGATGAAAAACATGTAGTTTTTCAAATTCATAATAACTGAATCGGGTCACCTGATGAAATCTGAGAGAAGAATCTGCTGTCTGCATATTTGTGCGTGTATCAAGGTTGGTCGCGGCGTGAAACGGCCCACGCATAACAACAAATAACTGCCTGAAAACACGACAGTTACTTCAAAATTCATGTATTATGAACGGGTCGCCTGGAGTGTAAAATTCCAACAAAACATATGATTACATACATTTACGTTTATTAATGAACTTTGGTAACACTTTTAGCCTAAAATTAGAACAGTGTAACAAACTCCAGCTTGTTTAATACATTTCTAGTAACCACATGTATCTTTCACAGTAAGTCTATGCACAAACATCTCAGAGCGGTAGCTGAAATTCAAATGTTGTTAGAGTTTTGTGGACAGCAGCGAGTTCCAACATTGTTGCCAGTTACCAAGCCGACATACCGCTCCGTCCTCTCATCTCATTAATAGTTCACCCAATCTCCAATTGCAGTGAATGCCCCCAAGCCTACATTACGAATGAGCTCTGCCATCCATGTCTCTGCTGGAAAAAAAAAAAAAACTGGAAATCAGCGTATGGCATTATTAGTTGTTGGCCGGGTGCCCCATCCGGGGAAGTTCGGCCGCCGAGTGCAAGTCTTATTTCAGTCGACGCCACATTGGACGACTTGCGTGCCGGGGATGAGGATGAAATTATGGTGAGGAAAAGGCAACACCCAGTCCACGAGCGGAGAAAATCCCCAACCCGGCTGGGAATCGAACCCGGGCCCACTGCATGGAAGGTAAGCACATAACCACCCAGCCAAGCAGTGGGGGCTCTCTGATAGGTAAACACTGATTGAGATGTGCCAGTTATAGAGCAGCTATCGCCCTTGGCTTTCTTGTGTCAGTCAGCCTTGTTACAATCTTAAATTTCTATTTTTGTCTTATGGCACAGTCAACGAAGACCTAAATAGGGCGATCAGGAGAAAAGATTCGTCAAGTCGGAAATTTTTATACAGTAGTATAGTGGAGTGACATGAACAACATATCGAAAGATATGTTAAAGAACACTTTTTTATGTTTTTATTGAATAACTCGAAAACACCGACTTCTGGCGAAAATGTTTCCAGGTAAAAAATTACATTATGTTAAATTTCCTACAAAGTAGGTTCCATTCATTTCTTTTTCTCTGGGACCACGTTGTGCAGCTGAGCAATATTAAGGAATAAATTGTGTTCTGGGTTGGAACAGGGTGGAGGCAGTGGAACCTAGAAGTGCGAGGGATAGTGGTCGTGCACTTCCCTCATTTCTAGGTCGGTAAACTGAAGAGCGAGTAGGTGATTGCCCACTCTACCTACCCCACCACGTCGCAAGAAGCAACGACCGGGTGTTTCACAAAGTTAGACCGGCACTCCACAGTGCGCCCCGTGTATCACTGACGACACAGTTCAGATACAAGCCTGGGGAAGGGGGCGTTTATTTCCCATAAAGTGTGTTAGCACTACAAGGAATACAAATATGAGGTCCTAACAACGCTAAAATACACTAAGCAGATTCAGAAGGATGTAGGTTGCAGTAGTTATTGGGAGATGAAGAAGCTTGCACAGGACAGAGTAGCATCGAGAGCTGCATCAAACCAGTCTCAGGACTGAAGACCACAACAACAACAACAAAGCTAATGAAAGAAAGGCATATGTACAAACTCTACGTAAATTTCTGCACACTGTTCTACACTGCTAGAAGGGAAATTGATTCTTGTCATCCCGTACTCCAGGTGTGGTGTTCTTCCGTAAAGGCTACTTCCCTCTCCATGAGCAGTGCTACCTTTTCATTTTGCAGACAGACTGTATCTCCACAGCATTTCCTCCAGCTTGCTTAATATGTTGCTAGTAAGCACATGTTCCCCTATGTAAGTAGACAAAATAACTTCAGCAAGCTCGTGTTTGCATAGTGGAATTATTTTCAGTTTATCAAATGCGTACTTATTTGCAGCTGTTAAGTGAAGTTTTACGTAAAATATGTTCCTATGAAGAAAGGCTGAGAAGTGTATAATTTGTAGTTTTGGTGTTGTCAGTGTCCTTTGTAGTGTCCTTGGGAAAGGAATAGGATTGAAAATCTACCTTGCTGTTGTCTACCGTTGACAGCGTATTGTAGAGCCATGCAAGTCTGTTGTAGATACTTGGTGCTAAATGAATGAATGACCAGAAATTTACTACACGTCTCATATCATTAATTCTGTTACTGGTAGACTCTGTAAACCTCCTCCATTCGTCTGGAACCGCGCGACCGCTACGGTCGCAGGTTCGAATCCTGCCTCGGGCATGGATGTGTGTGATGTCCTTAGGTTGGCTAGGTTTAAGTAGTTCTAAGTTCTAGGGGACTGATGACCTCAGAAGTTAAGTCCCATAGTGCTCAGAGCCATTTGAACCTCCTCTATTCAGGAATTACTGGCACTTGTAGCGTGTACTGCACTGAGTGGACCCACTATCAACGGCCGTGCCGATGTGGATGCACCGGTTCCCGATCGATCAACGAAGTTATGCAGCGTCGGGTAGGCCAATATTTGGGTGTGTGACCATCTGGGTATACCGCGTCCTCTTGACAGTTTTGCGTTTACCTTTACGGCAGAGGGGACAGAAGGGGTGGTGGTGGCGCAAAGTCTCTGATCACCAGTCTTTGCACCAATGTCCTGGTTTAAGTTCCTCACATCTCCGCAGTATCTTATGAAGTGATGGCATGGGGCACCGGTGACGGTGATCCGTCCATTGGTTGGGAACGTTAAGCTCGGCAGTCCCAGCTGTGCTCCTGGAGTGGAGTGGGCTTTGTACCAGCACCATATTTCACCCGCTCCCTTCTGTCATCATCTCCAACACAAATACAACCCTAAACTACACACACACCATTAAAATCATCTACACTTAAGAGACACACTGACACAAACAGTTCTCATACTTCGTGAAGAAAAGGCTGATGATGGCACGGAGGCCAGGAAAAACATTTCCAGTTAGGCAGCTGAACCTGCCGTTTGGGATCTCCCAGCCTTTCATACCATACGGTTTTACTTCAGCCGAGTCACTTCCACACGTCCGCAGAATGATTTCTAAGGTGGGTGTGAATATGACTGAAGGAAGGAGACTGATCATGTTCAGTCTAGAACAGCAATCTGATGTACTGCACTGCTCGATTCACTTTGAAATATATGTAGTTCCGTAACTTCTAGGAGGCTCAATTTTATTGCGGAGGGTGGCAATTTAAGTATCTAGGCCTCTTCAGATGGTGGGAGGCTGAGACTGGCGTAATGCATTTAATACCCCTATTGCTACGAAATGTATTCCAGTCAGTGATAGTGTTCAAATGTGTGTGAAATCTTATGGGACTTAACTGCTTCGGTCATCAGTCCCTAAGCTTACACACTACTTAACCTAAATTATCCTAAGGACAAACACACACACCCATGCCCGAGGGAGGACTCGAACCTCTCCGGGACCAGCCGCACAGTCCATGACTGCAGCGCCACAGACTGCTCGGCTAATCCCGCGCGGCACTGATATTGGACACAGTGAAATCGACCTTGTTGAATACATATTGACAACATGTTGCACTTGGTTCAGACTATTTAGTATTGTGCACAGTTGAACGTGTGTGCGTAATAGCTCACTTAACAACCATAAATAAGTACCCAATTCATAAACTGAAATAAGTCATTCATACGAACACAAGTTCAGCGAAGTAATTTTGTCTCCTTGCCATATAAGAGAACTGGATAGGAAATGCTGGTCAGGTACATCCTGTTTGTTACCTGAAAATTGATCAGAGCTCGTAGTGGAGAAGCTGGCCTTTCCCGCAAGATTGCTGCAGTTGCTGTACAGTATCATTGAGGATTAATTTCTCCTCTAGCAGTGTAGAACAGTGTGCAGAAATGTACGTAGAGTGTGTCCACATTCCTTTCTTGCATTAGTACTGTTAGTAACTCATATTTGTATTCGGTGTAGTGCTAATGCACTTTGTGGCAAATAACCCCCCCCCCCCTCCTCATTCCCCATGCATGTTTGTAAAGTGATACATAGGGCGAACTGCAGAGTGTCGGTTTAACTTTGTGAAACACCCTGCCGTTGCTTTTTGTGACGTGGTGGTGTAGGCAGAGTAGGTAATCACCTTGTCGCTCACCAGTTTACAGAGCTAGGAATGAGGGAAGGGCATGACCACAATCCGGCGACCTACATTCCCTCGCGCTTCTACCCACAGCCTCTACCGCCTCCACCCTATTGCACCCCAGAACACAATTTACCCCTTAATACGTCTCTGCTGCACTTAGACGTGGTATACATATGTAGTATTTGTTCTTAACCCACTTTTAATCGTAAATCATTAATTTAATACCACTAAAACTCTATTTTTAATAATCATCTTGAGGATGAAGTTCTTCTGTCAGTGTCTGCTTACAAATAGATTTCTTTTTGGAGAGGGTCCGCCTTGTGCGAAACACGGATTTTATCTTTTCTTTTAGTTACCAGTCATATTTCGCTGAAGTTCCAGCATCATCAGTGGGCTTTTATTATCTTTCCATAAAACAGAAAAATGCTGTTGAATACTGGAACAAATATAAATTTGAGTTTGTAAGACAGTATTTACAAATTTGAAAAACAGACAAAGTTTTGTGTATGTATCTTGTTATCATGTGCTGTGGTTTTCCTGAATTTTATGTTGTTTATTGCAAAATCCAGGAAAACCACAAAAATGATTCCAATGGCTCCAAGCATTATGGGACTTAACATCTGAGGTCATCAGTCCCCTTGACTTAGAACTACTTAAACCTAACTAACCTAAGGACATCACACACATCCATGCTCGAAGCAGGATTCGAAGCTGCGACCTTAGTGGTCGCGCGGTTCCAGGCTGTAGCACCTAGAAGATTATAAATACATTCTTTAAAGCTGAAATTTATATGTATAGAAGTAGTAAAGAGCATTTTTCCCTTTTTATAGAAAGATAACAAAAGCCCACTGACGATATTGAAACAGATCTGGGAATTAAAGGAAAACATAAGAACCGTCTTTTGCTCAAGGCGTGCACTCTCCAAGAAGAAAACTATTTTTAATCATCAGCGATTTTTCCATCTCCTGCAATGCATAAACCGTTAGTCCTAGAGAAAAAAATTAATAATGCATATTTTGTAGGAAATGTAGTATAGTTGAAGTTTATACGTGGAAACACTTCCTTTAGAAGTTGCGGTTTTCAAGTTATTCAAGAACAACGTAAAGAAAGTGACCTTTAAACGCCGCCTCAGCCCAAAGCTCGCACACCACGTGCGGGGATTTTTAGTACGTCGTTCATGGCAGACCCCCTACCACTGCTACGCGAATTTTTTTTACGGTAATTTCATTTTCTCGACTCGAATATTACTTACAGCTGCCCTCGATCCGAAGGTTGGTTTGGACATCACAGTGGTTGATGAAACGTGGCCCTATTGAAGGTGGTATGTTCTTGTATTTTTCTGACCTTCAAACTGACTTAGCCAGCCTTTTATAGAGGGGTCTACATTTTAACGTGGGCTCCGATTCCCGGTGCAACTCCTCCGCATTTTTCAGACTTTGTTTGCAATTAACTCTGTGACCTAAATCGATGGCACTGTATATGGCGTGAAGTCTGGACAGAACAGTATGCGATACCACTTCCTCGTGCATGATTCCAAGTCCCCGGAATCTTTATTTTTAATAGTTCAAAGGGAGGCATCTATCGTTACAATACACCATAATTTATCCAGTTTTTCCTTAAAGGTCTTCTCACAAGATATAAATCGTTGTATGTAATATGTTTCTTGGTTCGGGTTGCGGCCTAGTTCCTCAGAATGGCGACAGTAACGTGGAGTTCTCACTGAGGTGATGTAGTATGTGAAACGAGACGTTGCAATAAAGGTCGCATGACGTGACGGTTATCCATGCAACATTCTTTTTCCCACAGGGCGATACGACAAGCAACAAGACACAGCAGAGGGTTACAGCAACACGTGTATTGCATCGCTGTTAGTCTAGTCGTGGACAGCTTCCAAATATGTCACATATTTACTCGAGACTGGAAAGAGGTATTTCTCTACTTCCAACATTAAAAACAATATCGATCTCTTAGCTACATTTGATATGCGGCATTGCGTGACATAAAATGCACCAAACGTAAACAGCCCAGCGACTAGATTTTTTACTGCGAACTTTTAAAAATACTTGTTGTGTTTTATACCATCACAATAACTATGGACATAGCGAAATGAAAACAAGTTCATTATCGGGTGTGATATCAAACTATAAGATGCAAAAAATCTGCTATTTATCAAATAGTTTCCCCAAAATCGAATGAGAAAGATTGCATAGCGGAGAACACACGAGAATCCCAAAACACTGGTCTTTAACCTTTTTACGCGAAAAGTAACACTGTTACTGAGCAACTTGTTACAGAGGCGGATGTAGCGTCGCTACACCTACATAAAACAATTTTTTGAGGCACATCAAATGATATGAAATTTCCCTCCCTTTACATCAAACGATACAGTTGCATGCAGTAGTTGCGCCTGGCGATACGACAGAGAATCGCAGCGTTATCGCATCGCTGTTGTCCCAGTGTGAACCAGTTAAGTCGTTTAGGAATAGCTCTTCGATTCTCTAAGACATTCTCATCTGTTACTCCAACTCTGAAATGGTTCCAACCAACAGACAACCCTCAAGAATTGGTCGAACGAATATTTCTGTAAGCTTGGATGATCTGCACTTCCAGAAGACGCTTCGGATTTATATCAGTTTGGCAACTGCCTACACCATTGCTTGATTTATGAGACAATCCCAACTTAAACACCTCAACACAGAAACTGCCAAGTATTCAACGTCCGTGATTCTGTGACTGATCACCATTCGTGCAGTCAAACGGTATCAAGTCTTTTCTTCTAAACGCGCATTATTTAACATTTGGTTCGTACCACTAATATTTGCTAACTACTAACCTAGTTTCGGCTTACTACGCCGTATCATGTAACAACCGAGGCTAGTCCGCTGTGTACGTAGCATGATAATGTGTATTTCGCCAACCAAATGACACAGCAGAACACGAATTACTGCATCGAGAAATACTCGTATGTTGGATAGAGGCGCATCCAGAGGAGCCGTGATGTTTCCTCTGAGTAATCCATTGTCAGTTTAGTGCAAAGCTTTGTCAACCGACAGTTTTACGCCAGGAGAGAGCTTGGAACCCGAAATAATCTGTCATTTGTGTGGGAAAGGCAGCAATACCGTGGTGGGAGGCTGATGGTGCAACCGTGGTGGGTCTCTGCTTCATCGGAAGGCGACAAGGAACGGAAAAAGTTCTTGGAACATTTATTTAATTTGTTTACTGAAGTCGCTAGCTGTTTTTTCCTTATCATGAGCAACAATGTTTCCTCCGATACATTTCAAATTGGTCGACAGCGTGTTACAAGGTGAGGATCCCACTCGAATACTTCGAGTAACGTGCTTCTCCGACTTGAATTTGGATTGCACTTCGAAGATGTATTTCCACCAAGGCCTCCTCCAGACTTGGGGATTTTTCTTGTTAAGAGTGGTAAATTCCTTTTAGGAAGCCATCAGTTACCTCGTTTAATGCAGGTACGAATCCTTGAGGACACTTTCCGATGAGCGCACACCATGCTAAGGGGACTGCCAGTACGACAGTTCTGAGTTATTGTTTGTTGTTGTTGGGGTCTTCAGTCCTGAGACTGGTTTGATGCCGCTCTCCATGCTACTCTATCCTGTGCAAGCTTCTTCATCTCCCAGTACCTACTGCAACCTACATCCTTCTGAATCTGCTTAGTGTATTCATCTTTTGGTCTCGCTCTACGATTTTTACCCTCCACGCTGCCCTCCAATACTAAATTGGTGATCCCTTGATGCCTCAGAACATGTCCTACCAACCGATCCCTTCTTCTAGTCAAGTTGTGCCACAAACTTCTCTTCTCCCCAATCCTATTCAATACCTCCTCATTAGTTACGTGATCTACCCACCTTATCTTCAGCATTCTTTTGTAGCACCACATTTCGAAAGCTTCTATTCTCTTCTTGTCTAAACTATTTATCTTCCATGTTTCACTTCCATACATGGCTACACTCCATACAAATACTTTCAGAAACGACTTCCTGACACTTAAATCTATACTCGAAGTTAACAAATTTCTCTTCTTCAGAAACGCTTTCCTTGCCATTGCCAGTCTACATTTTATATCCTCTCTACTTCGACCATCATCAGTTATTTTGCTCCCCAAATAGCAAAACTCCTTTACTACTTTAAGTGTCTCATTTCCTAATCTAATTCCCTCTGCATCACCCGACTTAATTCGACTACATTTTATTCTCTTTGTTTTGCTTTTGTTGATGTTCATCTTATACCCTCCTTTCAAGACACTGTCCATTCCGTTCAACTGCTCTTCCAAGTCCTTTGCTGTCTCTGACAGAATTACAATGTCATCGGCGAACCTCAAAGTTTTTATTTCTTCTCCATGGATTTTAATATCTACTCCGAACTTTTCTTTTGTTTCCTTTACTGCTTGCTCAATATACAGATTGAATAACATCGGGGAGAGGCTACAACGCTGTCTCACTCCCTTCCCAACCGCTGCTTCTCTTTCATGTCCCTCGACTCTTATAACTGCCATCTAGTTTCTGTACAAGTCGTAAATAGCCTTTTGCTCCCTGTATTTTATCCCTGCCACCTTCAGAATTTGAAAGAGAGTATTTCAGTCAACATTGACAAAAGATTTCTCTAAGTCTACAAATGCTAGAAACGTAGGTTTGCCTTTCCTTAATCTTTCTTCTAAGATACGTCGTAGGGTCAGTATTGCCTCACGTGTTCCAACATTTCTACGGAATCCAAACTGATCTTCCCAAAGGTTCACTTCTAGCAGTTTTTCCATTCGTCTGTAAAGAATTCGCGTTAGTATTGTGCAGCTGTGACTTATTAAACTGATAGTTCGGTAACGTTCACATCTGTCAACACCTGCTTTCTTTGGGATTGGAATTATTATATTCTTCTTGATGTCTGAGGGTATTTCGCCTGTCTCATAGATCTTGCTCACCAGATGGTAGAGTTTTGTCAGGACTGGCTCTCTCAAGCCTGTCAGTAGTTCTAATGGAATGTTGTCTACTCCTGGTGCCTTGTTTCGACTTAGGTCTTTCAGTGTTCTGTCAAACTCTTCACGCAGTATCCTGTCTCCCATTTCATCTTCATCTACCTCCTCTTCCATTTCCATAACATTGTCCTCAAGAACATCGCCCCTATATAGACCCTCTATACACTCCTTCTACCTTTCTGCTTTCCCTTCTTTGCTTGGAACTGGTTTCCCATCTGAGCTCTTGATATACATGCAAGTGGTTCTCTTTTCTCCAAAGGTCTCTTTAATTTTCCTGTAGGTAGTATCTATCTTACCCCTAGTGAGATAAGCCTCTACATCTTTACATTTGTCCTGTAGCCATCTATCCTTAGCCATTTTACACTTCCTGTCGATCTCATTTTTGAGACGTTTGTATTCCTTTTTGCCTGCTTCACTTACTGCATTTTTGCATTTTCTCCTTTCATCAATTAAATTCAGTATCTCCTCTGTTACCCTAGGATTTCTACTAGCCCTCGTCTTTTTACCTACTTGATCCTCTGCTGCCTTCACTATTTCATTCCTCAAAGCTACCCATTCTTCTTCTACTGTATTTCTTTCCCCCATTCCAGCCAATTGTTCCCTTATGCTCCCCCTGAAATTCTGTACAACCTCTGGTTCTTTCAGTTTATCCAGAATCCATCTCCTTAAATTCCCACCTTTTGCAGTCTCATCAGTTTTAATCTTCAGTTCATACCAATAGATTGTGGTCAGAGTCCACAACTGTCCTGGAAATGTCTTACAATTTAAAATCTGGTTCCTAAATCTCTGTCTTACCATCATATAATCTATCTGAAACCTTCTAGTATCTCCAGGGTTCTTCCATGTATACAACCTTCTTTCATGATTCTTGAACCAAGTGTTAGCTATGACTAAGTTATGCTCTGTGCAAAATTCTACCAGGCGGCTTCCTCTTGCATTTCTTAGCCCCAATCCATATTCACCTACTACGTTTCCTTCTCTTCCTTTTCCTACTGTCGAATTCCAGTCACTCATAATTATTAAATTTTCGTCTCCCTTCACTACCTAAATAATTTCTTTTATCTCATCGTACATTTCATCAATTTCTTCATCATCTGCAGAGCTAGTTGGCATATAAACTTGTACTATTGTAGTAGGCATGGGCTTCGTGTCTATCTTGGCCACAATAATGCGTTCACTATGCTGTTTGTAGTAGGTTACCCGCACTCCTATTTTTTATTCATTATTAAACCTACTCCTGCATTACCGCTATTTGCTTTTGTATTTATAACCCTGTATTCACCTGACCAAAAGTCTTGTTATCGTGCAGAAATTTTTCCTTTCCATTCTTGAGATAACAGAGAATTGGAGAATATCTATATTAGGGCACAGGACACATCAAGCAATAGCTAACATCCAGGAAAACAAACTTGGAACTTACTATTGGAGGGAAGTGGGGGGAGAGGGGGGCAGGGGGTGGTAAAAATTAGGAGGGAGGCAAGCTTTGACCGCAGTAAGCAGCTTCTTGGGATGCAAGTTGCACATGTAAGCCGACGTGCACAAAACAGACTAGCGTCAAGAGCTACGTCAGAGCTGTCTTCAGACTGACGAGTACAACAACTATGTTTGAGTGAATGTGCAACAAATGTAGGAACTTGTCGTCTTTATCTATTTACGGGACTGGTGTCAAGATAATAAACATCGTTCTCAAATGACACGTGGGTCATCATGTCGGGTGACTAAAATATGAGACAAGGAAACACGTTGCGGTCGAACATTGTTTTGGTGTGTATTCTGACTATCGATGAAACTCCATATAGTAAAATTATTTGCATACCTACGTAAAACTTGCATGTGAAACACTAAAACTGTTAGCTAATGTCTGGATATCAGATGTAATGACCCACGTGACATGTGAAAATGATACTGAAAATTTAAAGGAAAAAAAAAAAAAAAAAAAAAAAAAAAAAGGGGTTCTGTTCCACAATAAAACGCAGTCATTTTACGTTTCAGTGTCAATAAGGAATAGCAGTACTCACGAGTGACTGAAGAACACGTCAGTATGAGGTAGAATGTGTTGAAAATTGTCATATGAACAAATAAATTCGAAAAACTGCAACAGTAGTAATGACTATTTATTAATTTTCTGGCGTATTTGAAACTGACAACAGGATGTAAGTGTGATGTATTATCTACGCCGCTTCTGTTTTGTACATAGACGTAATGCTTTTTCAAATCATGAACGACCATTTAGACTTACACCCGGACACCAGAAGTATGTGCTTTGAATGGTTGATATTTCACAATAGCAGTATTTTCAGTTGTCTTCTCGAGTTTACAAGGCGCTGACTAAGTAGGATAAAAGAAATACAAATTTTAGAAAGAATCAACAAAAGAGTATTTTTCTCTTAATGGTACGAAAAATATTTAGGATGTTACTAGCATACTTCTTTGTTGATGGAGGCAGTAATCGGACCGACGATATCTTCTTGAGATTTTCGGGTCTGAACAAAATTTGGCCGTTGTAAATATCTAAGAGCCAATAAAGGAAGTGAATTACATCTCACTTTGAACGACACGCTTTGGTAAACACAAAATTGTGCAAGTGTAGCAAAATAAGAGGAGCAAATTGGTTACATAAGGAGAAAGAAAAACATTGTAAAGCAATGTTAATATCTATAAAGAAAGATTTTTAAAAGAAAGAAACCTATGACATCAAAAGTAAGGGAGTAGCTTGGGAAAATGTATGTTTACCTGGCAGGAATGATATGAACTGATAGGCAGATAATGGAAAAATCGGAAGAATGGAAAAGCAGCTGAAAATTTAATACTTCAGACTAACATTAAGAGCTAGGACGAGGACAATAACGTATTACATGAGGAGGTAATAGATGGATTTTGTGAAGAGAAGATCTATGGAAAACTGTACCAAATGGAAGAGTAGTTTGGAAGGGAATGTGCCAAGTTCCGCTACTCTGTCAAGAGGTTAGGAACGGGTAGAGAGTGAGGGTGAGGGTGGGGGGAGACTAGGGAGGTGGGTGAGTGGGGAAATGGGTGGGGAAACTAATAAAATAATAACGTTCTTAGGCAATGGTCACTCTCAAGCACGAGGCATAGAATACAGATACAATTGCCTTCAAATTCGGGTACATTAAAATACGGAAGTGTCTGATTTCTAGTAATTTTCTGGCGGCTTAGGAAACGCGGCGGCGTAACTGGCGGTGTGTGTGTTTGAAAGTGCGGCCGACTGGCTGGCTCCCGATGTCGCAGGTAATGCCATGGAGCAAACTTTCTTTTTAAATTTTAAAAAGACAGCTAGTAAACTCAAGGATGCTATTTCAAATATCCATGAAAGTAATAGTTTTTTCATCTCTTATTCAAAAGATATTTAATTGATGCAACTAAGTGCTTGTGTCAGCCACAAAATTTTAAACTTGATTTTGTAGCTATTCCAAACAAGTGCTATATACAGGTCAGTTATGACACTTTTAAAAATCTGGAAGACAGTTACAAAGATTTTGTTTTGTGTACTATGTGAGACTATGCTTGAACATTTGGCATACCCCTCAGATGCCAACAAGACGTGACCCCGGTGATATGTGTAGCGAACAAACTGTTCCCCATAAGATCATATGAAACATTAAAAAATAGATCGTACAATGGAAACTAATAAACACTGCAATTTACACAAGGATCGCACATTTAAAAATCAAATATTGATACCATAGCTCACAAAGAGATTTCATAAAATTATGAAATGAAACCAAGGGCCACAATACAATGCTGGTTATTACTAAGATGCATTACTTGCTTTCAGTCAATGAACTAGATCACCAATTAATGATAAATGCCCAAAGGTTCAAATGAGTTATAACAGAACACCAGTTAGAAGCGGGCTGATACAGCCATTTCCATGTAAACCACTAATGATTGCGGAATTCAGAAAAGTACACTTAAGCACCAGCACCCTTGCCCAAGCGCATGTTGTGTTTAACTAGATGACTGGGTGAATTAATTTAGAAAAAGAAGACTCTAGCTCGAAACAAACAACTTCGCGGTCCCTTCGTCATGAGTCGTGGAAATGCGGATTGTGATGGCCATTGATCCAAAGCTATGTGCAGAGGATAGCTGCAGTGGTAGCTGGATGTTATAAGTTCAGTCCCAGCATCTATGATCAGCTCTAGGGCAGGTTCCTCCCTCTCTGCAGTTCTAAGAGTTCTAAGGTGAAGTTTTCATTCTCTGGAGCTCCGAGACAAAATATTACCTCTTTGCAGCTCTAAGATGAATTATTTGCCCTATGGAGCTTTAGCCAATAACTGTGGCGTTCTGAATTCCGACCATCAAAAGGTTTGTAAGTGTGACAATAATTCCCTTTTCCTAGAGAGTTTGCCATGATTAACCAGTAATACACGTTTTTCCCATAGAGTGAAGCAGAAAGCAGAACTTCTCGCTCACTATGAGAGTGGTTTCACACTTCAGCCAGTGATAGGAACTGCACGTATGCACTACCGAGTCTTCCTCCATGCTATGAAAAAATTTTGATGAACTTACTCGGAACTGCCTTACAGTATTTAATCATTAACTCCTGCTGATCTCCTGTGAATCCAACAGATTCTTCTCGCCCTGAGTGAGTCGTCTTTGCTACCCCTAGCAGATTCGTACCTTTTTGGAAAACATTCTTTACTAAGCTTCTGACGCTGGAAGATTACCTCCTTCTAGGTTTTTATCGGAAGGTGGGACGCTGTCTCTGGCAACGCCTGTCCGTGCAGGCTAAGAACCCGGTCTTTCAGCTAAGAACGTTTTTACGACACACTTATCATTGGGTTCCTGTGTCCTTCACTTTCCCACAGTCTGCCAGCGATTCCAGTTGACACGAAAATATTACGTACGTCTTTCACAAAATAAAAATTAAATTGAGTAAAACCTATTAGATTTGCGATCATTGGTGATAGTCTCATTAATCAAATTTTCATGCATCTCTAGTAATTTGAATTAATTGGGAGGCTTAAGCTGGATAGTGGACTAATAATTAGGTTAATTAGCAGTTTTAGAAAAACTGTCCCATGAAACCTGTAGTTTTTTTTCTTCAACAGGAATATTTGCTACAGGGTAGAATGCTACACCTGTCAATTTACGCTCTGCCTTTTAGATTGAAAGGGTGTCTTGAAAACTGATTAATATAAAGGCACACAAAATGTTTCCCTTCAGTGATTCACGTATCTATACGTGAGTCTCTGCATCAACTAGGAAATTCGGGGGAGGAGATTCCCACAGTACTGCAGTATAGCGGACAACTTAATAAGAACTTCAGCTTACTGTTTGTTTCCTATCTCTACATCTATATCCACCTCTACATTCACAACCTTACTTGACAAACCACGTGATGTGCATGGTAAAGGTACTTCCAATTGTACTAAATGTTAGAGTTTCTTTACGTTCCTTTGACGTATGGACTATGGAAAGAATGATTGCTTAAATGCATCTGAGCGCACTGTAGGTAGTCTAAGCTTGTCTGCGCAGTCTCTATGTTGGGAATACATAGGAGGCAGTAGTATGTTCCTAGATTCTTCGATCAAGACTGCTTCTTGAAACTTTGCAAGTAGCTGTCACCGTATAGTTGACGTCTTTCTTCAGGCGTCTGGCAGTCCAAGTCTCTCGGCATTTCCTTAATGCTCTTCCGTAAATCAAAAAACCGTGTGACCATTCGTGCTGCCTTTCTTTTACATGTTCAGTGTCCTCTGATAGTCTTACATGGTATGAGTTCAACATACTTGCGCAATTCTTTACTATGGCCATTATATTGTAACAAACGTTTGTATTGACAGAACTCACAAATTTTTCTGGAAGCGTCAGTTCGTGCGAGACTCCTAATGCGCTCTTTTGTTTGAAGACGACTTCTGAGAAGTCTTTGGTTATGGGGTCTGGGTTTTTTGGGGAAGAGACCAAACAGCGACGTCATCGGTCTCATTGGATTAGGGAGGGATAGGGAAGGTAGTCGACCATGCCCTTTCAAAGGTACCATCCCGGCAATTTCCTGAAGCGATGTAGGGAAATCAAGGAAGACCTAAATCAGGATGGCCGGACGCTGGATTGAACCGTCGTCCTCCCGAATGTGAGTCCAGTGTGCTAACCACTGCGTCACCTCGCTCGGCCTCTTTGGTTATGGGGACTTCTGGTATAGACGTGAGACAAACACGCATTCGGGGCGTCTCAGCTGCAGAGGAAATCCCTGCTCCATTCTCGACGTGTTGCTGCGCGATCGCTGATGTTCTGTATGTACTTCTCAAACTCGGAGAGACAAAGAGATCCTGAAAACTTGTGATAGTTTGGCCACTGTAATTAACATTAATTCACTTTAAACGTAATTCACTTCCTTTGCATATTCTTAATGAAGTGCTGTATACTGTTATGGGTAAACCGAATAAATGATGAAGAGGTACCGCATATGAAAAGATCCTGGAGACCAGAATCCGAACAATGGCCGAGAACAAATTGAGATAGCAACACAACAACATGGCTAGAGACTTGGTGGTCCGCTGTTGACCTCATATGTGCAGTGAGGCAGCTCCAGGAGCGCCATTATTAATTTGGGAAAGACCTCGTGTAGCCTTCATCTATACAGAATAGGCATTTGATAGCATCTGTAGAAGAAATGTCTGTGAATCACTAGAAAATAAGGAAGTGATAAAAGAGACAACAAGAGGAGGGGAGGAGATGTACTGCTGTACTGCGGAAGTTTAAGTTGTGGGAAATAGAAGGATGGATTGGTTCCAGCTAACAAGTGTTGTGAAACAGGGCAATAGATTGTCACCGTTCTTCTTCGTCATGCTATTGTATGAGATAAAGACGAAGGTGACAGAAAAAGCTGGAGAAGACAAGATGAAAGCAATGGCCTTCGCGGGTGGCTTGATTATCTGGGGAAACAGGGAGGAGGAGAGTCCGGAACAGCCGGACGCTTGGGAAGAAACTGTAACAAAGTATGGAATGGAAGTTAATATAAACAAATGTGAGACCTTGTTACTGCTAGAAAGAAAGACAGACAAACAAGAGGAATAAGGACTGGAGGTGAAAAATTGAAGAAGGTGGAAAGTGAATAGTACTTGGGAAGCGTGATAGAAGAAAATGGAAGAAATGAGAAAGAGATCAGTGAACGTGGCAGACAGGCAGAAGCATTCCAGTGAAGTGTCAGCAGTCTGTTTCGGAAGAAAGATGTCCCAGTGAAAAGCAAAGAAATAATATATAGAAGTTACTACATCTGAGTACTGACCTATGTATCTGAAACATGACTAATGAAGAACACAGACGTAAGCAGATTACAGGCATGCGAAATGAAGTTCCTCAGAGATAGAATAGGAGTAATAAGGAAAGATAAGATGAGGAATGGAAGGATAATGGAAATAGTGAAAGAGGAACCCTTGCAGACCAGGATAGAAACATCAAGGTTAAGATGGTCTGGGCACTTAAAGAGAATGGAAAACAAGAGATTTCCCAAGAAGATACATGAAATGGAGATGTAAAGGAAACGACCAAGAGTCAGACCAAAGGATAGATGGCTGAAAGGTGTGGAAGAGTGAGTTGAAAAAAGAAGCGAGACTGGATCAGAGTGAACAAAGAAAGAAGGTGGGAAAACAGGACCATATGGTGAGGCTTATACTCCAACCAGATCCAGTCTGGGGCTGGAAACTATTCAAGATGATGTTGACTGTATGGAACTGGGAGAAAACATTACATAACATGCATGAAATATGCGATAAATTGATACAAACTATCGTGAAGTATCAGTAAATAGTTACTTTAGTATTGTGAGTAAAAAACTGTAGAGGGAAGCCTAGATGTGATTACGGTAAGTCAAAGCGGATGTAGACTGCCGTAGCTATGCAGAAATGAAGAGATCTGCGCATGCTAGACTGATGTGGAGATGTGCATTGAACCAGTGTCCGGACTGAGGACCACAACGTCACTGTTATGTCTGGTAATTACATTTAAATATAAAATTTACTTAATCGTAGTCCAAGTAAACGTAATTAATATATCAGAATTGGTACTATGTGTTGTCCTACTTCTGGTAGCTAGCACACCAAATCATAATTCTTCAAATTTAGTTTCGGTTGGCGCAGTCAGTGATATACTACATTTTTTAAATGTTTGACTTACCTGCTGTGTCGGCTAACGAATTCCTCCTTTACACTATCACTAGCTGAAGAAAAAAAACTGCGCTTCAGCATTGTCACAACAACAGTACGTGTATACTGAAAATGGAAGACTTGGAAACATGTTGTGAAAGGCCAACAACTGATCTTCAGTGACTTATTGTCAGAATAATTTCTGGTGAATGTATGTTCCAAAGCTAAACGTGTCGTCAGATAGAGTGTGATTTAAATCGCATAGAGTTTCACTTGCCTTCTTCCGACATCTGAATTGACTTATGCGTCAGTTATAGAGGAGCTTACAGTTTAATGTGAACTCCGAACTATACTATGCAATTCGACGTTTTAGGTATATAAAAAGGATTTCCAGAAGGGAGAGAAGCGAGAAATGACTGAAAAAGCGCGAATCGTCAACAGTTTGTTACAGGATAGTCGTAAAGACTGCTACAGTATGTTTAAGGAAACCACGGAAAAACGCAAATTAAAAGACAGACGGACGGTGATTCGAAACTCTCTCCTTCCCATCGCAAAACATCTGATAGTCATAGCGCCATCAGTATGGGAAATGTCTCAAAGGAAAGATAACAATAGTCTCGAAGCCGATACGTCTCTTAGCAACGGCAACTGATTTGTGTTCAGCTCATTTGCTGGTCTTCAGAAGTCGCGCTACAGAGGACACTACCAAGAAGGTAAGAGAACAGCAGTGGATTCGAGAAAACGCAAATATGTGTACCGCTTAGCACAGAATGTTAGATCGGTGTGGTCAATCCCTCCTGGAGTTGATACCACTTCTCTGTCGTCGTCCTTCAAACGGGTTCTCACACAATTTTTACGACGACTAGTTTATAGTGTAGAGAGCGATATTTTTTAATGTTTTATGAGACGCTTTCAGCTTTCTCTAGTTGGCACTTGAGGGGGAAACCCATAAATTGCCTACAGTCATTCTCTATATTTTAGACGTCGACACGTGAAGCGTCGTGCGATTACAATATTTTTGTTCAGCTTCCTCAAACTCCTCTGTCAAGAAATAATCTGTCCGCCAAATTGGATTAACTAACCAATCGTTCTCGACCAGAATATTTTCACGGTTCAATATTTTTGAGTCTTTTATTATTGACTGCATACAGTACTCGCAAATTAGCTTTTCTTTAGGTCGCTAGACGTTGGAAGGAACGCTTCTGGTCGTGGTCTGAAGACATTAGCAGTTCCGGTTGCATTTAGGTGCTGTCGCAATATAACACGACGGAGTGGGAGGGTGGGTGCAAGACAGACATGGCCATAGGGAGATGCTAATGCCTCCTTGCACATTGCAATTATGTGCTAAGTCCAATTTAGAGCCGCGCGGGATTAGCCGCTGCAGTCATGGACTGTGCGGCTGGTCCCGGCGGAGGTTCGAGTCATCCCTCGGACACGGGTGTGTGTGTTTGTCCTTAGGATAATTTAGGTTAAGCAGTGTATAAGCTAAAAGGACTGGTGAACTTAGCAGTTGAGTCCCATAAGATTTCACACACATTTCATTTTTTCCAATTTAGATTTTCATCTATTATTACTCACAGACTATTAGCTGAAGGAGAGAAGTAGATATTTGTCCCATTTAGGGTTAAAGACGGTAGGGATACCTGATATTTGTGGCTAATGAGCATAGAATGACTAACCAGTGCAGCTTGGGTTTTGGATGGCTTGAGCTTTAACCCTATATCCTACGCCCGCTAGGACAATGCACAAAGGTCGGTGTTGATATTGTCGACAGCTGTCTTCAGGTTTATTGCTTTTGCACTTAGGGGTCACTGGAGGTCATCAGCGCATGTGTGGTATTGGCAGTAGGACAAAACTGAGCCGCACCGGATTAGCCGAGCGGTCTGAGTCGCCTCAGTCATGGACTGTGCGGCTGGTCCCGGCGGAGGTTCGAGTCCTCCCTCAGGCATGGGTGTGTGTGTTTGTCCTTAGGATAATTTAGGTTAAGTAGTGTGTAATCTTAGGAACTGATGACCTTAGCAGTTAAGTTCCATAAGATTTCACACACATTTTGACAAAACTGATTGCACATTATTGACACACAATGAAAAGACTGTAGGACCTAATACTGAACCCTGGGGGTCGTCTCACACCAGCTGCCTCCATTGTGACTTAATAGAGCCGGACTCGACGCATTGCTGACGAGAGATGAGGTATGAGTGAAATCATTGCACTGCACTAGGCGAAACATTTAGGCTGCTATGTTTGGCAAGTGAAATGTCGAAGTGTCAATGGGTTTGCTCAAGTCTAAGTAGAACATAGTAGCCGCCCCTTGAGCATCCGTGGCAAGCTTCAGGTCATGTGATACAATTAAGGCAGATATTGTGCTGTGATGTTTCCGGTAAATTGACTAGTATTAGTAGGCTTTCTGCAATTAGGTGGTTTGTTAGCCTATACGCACAAATGAACTAAAACCTGGACACTGACCCCCGTTAGAGTGAATGTCGCCTGGTGGCACTGCGCTTACGCGACTCTTTACGCAAGATATATAAGTGGGGCATTGACTAATGGGGAATCCTCCTAGCGACGATTCGTGCCACAAATGGGAAAATCAACTGACATAATCAGTTTCGAAAAAGTGCAAATTGTCATGGTTCGGCAGCTGGGAAGAAGCACTTTGGAAACGGCATATCTGGTCGGCTGTTCGCTTGCTACGGATGTGAGCATCTATTAAAAGTGGTTGAGCGACAATGAAGCCTCGACATGTGTAAAGCAGGATCGGCTGCGATTCATGGCAGATATGACTACTGAGCAGAAAGATGGTGCTAGCAGAAGTGATTGAAGCACACCGTTCAGCGTACGCCGGCCAGTGTGGCCGAGCGGTTCTAGGCGCTTCAGTCTGGAACCGCGCAACCGCTACGGTCGCAGGTTCGAATCCTGCCTCGGGCATGGATGTGTGTGATGTCCTTAGGTTAGTTAGGTGTAAGTAGTTCTAAGTCTAGGGGACTGATGACCTCAGATGTTAAGTCTCAGCCTCGTGATGACTGGGTGTTGTGTGCTGTCCTTGGGTTAGTTAGGTTTAAGTAGTTCTAAGTTCTAGGGGACTGATGACCATAGCTGTTAAGTCCCATAGTGCTCAGAGCCATTTGAACCATTTTGTTAAGTCTCATAGTGCTCAGAGCCATTTGAACCATTTTTTCGTTCAGCGTACACTATGAACATGGACACTACAGGGACATCTAAGCGTTCACACGTTGGCGTAATGGCATCGTTTATTACGGCTGCAGTGGGCACGGGATCATCGAGATTGTACCGTGGATCAAAGGAAACGTGTCTTCAGGTCGGATGAATCACGTTTCTTGTTACGGAAGGATGATGGTCATGCCCGGATATCAATCAACCAAGCGAACGGATGATCGAAACATGCAGCGCACTACGACCCCAGGCCGGAGAGGGTAGTATTATGCCTTGGAGACCATTCAGTAATTTAGATACCTTGATAGATGTGGACTTCATGTGGATCATTTGCATCCCTGCATGCTTGATGTCTTTACAGACGGCAATGTCAACTTTCAGTAGAAAAGCTGCCCGTGTCAATATTTCAAAATTGTGGTATGGAAGTTTGAAAAACATAATAGTGAACTCATGTTATAGTCTTGGCCAGCAAATTCGACTGATCTGAAACCGATGGAAGACGACTGGGCTGCTATTGGGCGCCACTCTCTCGGACACTAACCACCGGCCATTAATTTTAGGAAATTGTGTGACCTGCTCATAGACATCTGGTGCCACACCCCTCTGAAGACTTTCCAAGTACTTGTCGAATACACGTCACGCAGAACAGCTGCTGTATTTCGTTACAAATATGGACCAGCATGCTGTTAAGCAGGTGACCATAATGTTTTGGCTCACAAGTCAATATAATGACTTTTGTCTGTGAAAATTCCTGGCGTATTAAGTCCGTCTGGCGGACTAAGACTCGAAAACGAACCTTTCAATCAAAGGCGGAGTATGCTCTGCTTTCAGACTTCCCGGCAGGATAAAACAGTGTGCAGGATGGATACTCAAACCGGGACGCATTCTGCGAACAACTCCTTCCTCTCTGGCTAACAAGAAGAACATACACCAAATGGACTTTTATAATTTTTTATATTTATGGTACGTGCTGTTCAGAACTCAAGTATCAACCTCTCAAAGCAGTTCGATACAGCTCCCAAAAATTCTAGAAAAAACCGACATTGTAGCTAGCGCCTTTAATAGTGAAATATAAGTGATGGTTTTTGACAGGCAGTGTGTGGCTCTGTGGTGGAATGATTCCTCGTTATGCGTGTGTGTGGGTGCGGATGGTGGGCGGGTGTGGGGGGGGGGAGGGGGTGTTCAATTCCCTGCCGATCGAAATAACGTTTAATTTAAACAAAGGTGCACGTTCTACGAGCATTTCTGAGAGGCATATGAATAATACACAGGGAACTGAACCTAGACCGCCAGCATAACAAGCGAGTATTCTACCACAGACCCACGCAGACCATCGTAATATTGACCTTGTTTTAATGTATTAAAAATGCTTCGAAAACCGGAAAGTAGATCTTCTCGAGCATAGTTGAGAGTTGCATGTAACCGCTTCCGTTACTGATATTTGATTTCACAACTTCAAGTTCCGTAAGCACAAAAAAAATCTGTTTGCCCTTAGGTTTCCTTGTAAGTCATTTCTCTGCAATATACTCTCTTTCACAAGTGCTAGTCCAGCAATGTATGAACGATAGGTTTTGGAAAATATGGAAGATAGGAGAGAGGTACTGGCGAAAGGCAAGTCTCTGGGTCCGAATCCCGGTCCGGCACCTTTTTAATCTGCCAGGGAGTTTCATGTCAGCGCAGTTTCATGTCAGTGCAGTTTCAAGTCAGCGCATACCCCACTGTAGAGTGAAATATTCTTTCTGGCCTTTTCTTCTGCTTTATATGAGCGATGAATTCGTTGATGAAAGGAGTTTCGGTTGAACAGTAACCTGCAGAGTGTGTAATTTGCTATTTACTTTCCTAATTATTCAATATTAATACATCTTCTGCATTAGCAATGTATCATTCACTTGCTATTATATCTTGTTGCTGTTAGGGACTGTGGCTATTGCTGAAACAACAGGTTTTCGGGTACACTGGTTCTTTTTGCGTCCAGTTTAAGCTGACTGTTGAAACTGCTCAAAATAACCGGTTCCTGAAATTTCCGATTTTTGTATTTTTACTGCTGTTACTTCCGATAATGAAAGTGCAATAAACATTGGAAAATTGTAATGAAGGTGAAGGAGACGGGCATGGCGACACAGAGAGCGACAGGTTGCGAATTGAGGACTTAACTGCACCGTCACTTTTAGATCTCAAAATTAGTGTTTCAATTATTATCCGGAGTTTACAGCACGTCAATATGTGTGTCAATCAACTTTACCTTCTCTTACAAGGGACAGTGTGGATGTTTTCCGCTTATATGATGTCGCAAATTTGTTGTGCTTCCTAAAGTTTTAATTTTGTTAAAGCAAACGGAACATTGTATTTCACTGCTACCGCACTTCCAAACTAGGGATGGTGCCATTCTGCAATACAACCGATGTCCGAGGACAAAAGTGAGACACTGTCCCATAGATCAGGAGGACGTACGTTTCGCAACTGCCAAACGGCAACAGGTACATTATTGTCTCTGCAATGCTGTATCTATTCTTAAGTCATGTGCCTCTCCGTTCGGGAAATGGGTGTTGTGTTGTCCTCACGTTCGTACCGTCATAACTGACGTTCCACTGCTGGGATGGCTGTATTCGCACGTCCCGAAAACTAATTAAAAAAATAGTCATGTGTATTTTGCTAGTTACTAACTGTGAGCGTTGTTATTAAAATAGTGCGATCACTTTTCCCAATTTCTATAACAATACAATATTTCAAAGCAGTGGAAATTTTGCGAATAGACATTATCACTTTAAAAAAAATTATTTAAAAATCCTTGGGTAACAGAAGAAATATTGAATTTAATTGATGAAAGGAGAAAATATAAAAATACAGTAAATGAAGCAGGCAAAAAGGAATACAAACGTCTCAAAAACGAGATCGACAGGAAGTGCAAAATGGCTAAGCAGGGATGGCTAGAGGACAAATGTAAGGATGTAGAGGCTTATCTCACTAGGGGTAAGATAGATACTGCCTACAGGAAAATTAAAGAGACCTTTGGAGATAAGAGAACCACTTGTATGAACATCAAGAGTTCAGATGGAAACCCAGTTCTAAGCAAAGAAGGGAAAGCAGAAAGGTGGAAGGAGTATATAGAGCGTCTATACAAGGGCGATGTACTTGAGGACAATATTATGGAAATGAAAGAGGATGTAGATGAAGATGAAATGGGAGATACGATACTGCGTGAAGAGTCTGACAGAGCACTGAAAGACCTGAGTCGAAACAAGGCCCCGGGAGTAGACAACATTCCATTAGAACTACTGACGGCCTTGGGAGAGCCAGTCCTGACAAAACTCTACCATCTGGTGAGCAAGATGTATGAAACAGGCGAAATACCCTCAGACTTCAAGAAGAATAAAATAATACCAATCCCAAAGAAAGCAGGTGTTGACAGATGTGAAAATTACCGAACTATCAGTTTAATAAGCCACAGCTGCAAAATACTAACACGAATTCTTTACAGACGAATGGAAAAACTAGTAGAAGCCGACCTCGGGGAAGATCAGTTTGGATTCCGTATAAATACTGGAACACGTGAGGCAATACTGACCTTACGACGTATCTTAGAAGAAAGATTAAGGAAAGGCAAACCCACGTTTCTAGCATTTGTAGACTTAGAGAAAACTTTTGACAATGTTGATTGGAATACTCTCTTTCAAATTCTAAAGGTGGCAGGGGTAAAATACAGGGAGCGAAAGGCTATTTACAATTTGTACAGAAACCAGATGGCAGTTATAAGAGTCGAGGGACATGAAAGGGAAGCAGTGGTTGGGAAGGGAGTAAGACAGGGTTGTAGCCTCTCCCCGGTGTTATTCAATCTGTATATTGAGCAAGCAGTAAAGGAAACAAAAGAAAAATTCGGAGTAGGTATTAAAGTCCATGGAGAAGAAATAAAAACTTTGAGGTTCGCCGATGACATCGTAATTCTGTCAGAGACAGCAAAGGACTTGGAAGAGCAGTTGAACGGAATGGACAGTGTCTTGAAGGGAGGATATAAGATGAACATCAACAAAAGCAAAACGAGGATAATGGAATGTAGTCGAATTAAGTCGGGTGATGCTGAGGGTATTAGATTAGGAAATGAGACACTTAAAATAGTAAAGGAGTTTTGCTGTTTGGGGAGCAAAATAGCTGATGATGGTCGAAGTAGAGAGGATATAAAATGTAGACTGGCCATGGCAAGGAAAGCGTTTCTGAAGAAGAGAAATTTGTTAACTTCGAGTATAGATTTAAGTGTCAGGAAGTCATTTCTGAAAGTATTTGTATGGAGTGTAGCCATGTATGGAAGTGAAACATGGACGGTAAATAGTTTGGACAAGAAGAGAATAGAAGCTTTCGAAATGTGGTGCTACAGAAGAATGCTGAAGATTAGATGGGTACATCACATAACTAATGAGGAAGTATTGAATAGGATTGGGGAGAAGAGAAGCTTGTGGCACAACTTGACCAGTAGAAGGGATCGGTTGGTAGGACATGTTCTGAGGCATCAAGGGATCACCAATTTAGTGTTGGAGGGCAGTGTGGAGGGTAAAAATCGTAGGGGGAGACCAAGAGATGAATACACTAAGCAGATTCAGAAGGATGTAGGTTGCAGTAGGTACTGGGAGGTGAAGAAACTTGCACAGGATAGAGTAGCATGGAGAGCTGCATCAAACCAGTCTCAGGACTGAAGAATGGTTCAAATGGCTCTGAGCACTATGGGACTCAACTGCTGAGGTCATTAGTCCCCTAGAACTTAGAACTAGTTAAACCTAACTAACCTAAGGACATCACAAACATCCATGCCCGAGGCAGGATTCGAACCTGCGACCGTAGCGGTCTTGCCAGGACTGAAGACCACAACAACAACAACATTTAAAAACTGAAAAATTTTGCACTGCTGCTATGGCAAGTTGTGATGACGGTTTTTTACCCCGTTATTACCAAAAAAGGAAAGAAACCTGTTGTACCCGAGACCATACAAACACCGAAAAATACCGGTTTTTCAGAGACAAAACACCAGTATTTGTTTTAACTGGTCGGTTTTCGCCACCCCTAGTTGCTGAACGACAGAATCTTCTAGTGTCATATTGACTTCAGGGAATACACTTGCAGGTGCATCTCATTTCGGTAACTGTGTTATTAGTGCCTGGAGATAAAGCCATAACAAGCATAAAAATCGACTGCAGGTACGGTACATAACAAACACAGCTGAGAGGGCAAAGCTGTATAAAAATAGCCTATGTGCTCCAAAACAAAATTAATCTACACTGCCAGAAAAAAAGGTGAAGCACCCAGAAACATAATAGGAAACGGAATGAAATTTCACAGGTTGAGAGGGTATGTGACGTTATTTCACGGAGTACAAAAATGAATCAAATATACAAAGAACTTGACAGTATGAACCCACTCATAATTATGATTTTGTACCTCCTCTTTCATGGAACTATGCCCTGATTCGGTTGGGTAGTGTTTCATTAAGCTATTGTAGCCTCTCCTGCGGCTAGCTGGCCCTGCAGATGTTGTTACTGATCCAGACATCGCAGATACTGGTAGGGTTGACGTCAGAGTTGATCTCACACATGTTCTATCGGGTACAGATTTAGATTTGGGGATCTTTCTAGCCACAAAAACATCTCATTGCCGTGATGACAGTTCAATAGACATGTGCCGTATGTAGACGAGCATTACCCTGTTGAAAAATGGCACCGCGAAACTGTTGCGTGAGAGATAACTCATGGGGACACAGTATGTGCGTGACACATCTTTGTGCTGTCGGAGATTACTCAGTTACTACTTGCCGTGACCTAACGCTATATCCGATAGCCCCTCAAACCAGGACGTCGGGAGTAGCACCGCTGTGCCACAAACCAAGATTGGAAGAATAGGACACCTCTCGAGGTTGCTGCCACTCGCGCCTAAGATGGTCATCCCGGACACTACAGAACTGCTGTTAATTGCACCTCCTCTTTCTTCAGCAGTCCATGCTTACCGGCCATGGAAACACTCCACACTCAGCCCTCTCTATAGTGATGCTACCTACAGCCTACACATGAGCGGTTATTCCGTAGTCCGACTGCTGCTTGCCTCCCACCAATGGCACAAAGTGACGCAGAATATTCCCCGGGCCCATTACCTGTTTTCGTATGGTAGGTGCAGGTGCGAAAGAGCCACGATGTACCTGTTGTACAATACGGCGACCTTCCTTTGTGGTGGTCAGATGTGGTCGAGCAGAGCCTTGACGACTGGCATGCCCGCCCCCAAGCTGTCCGACATCGGACCACTGTCACATTCGAGTGCCCGACAAACACGGATATTTCACGATTTGACCAACAGGCCAAATGGAGTCCTACAATGCGACCCCTTTGAAAGTTTGTCAAGTGCTGGTACGGTTGTATCACACGAATATGCGCCACGCTTTGTGACGGTACGTCACGTAAATGGACATTTGGAGAAAGGGAAAGGAAGTTTTTGTTGTGCGACTTGTGAGTTATATATTATTTCAAAACTGTGTTCGTGTGCGCGATGTATAAGAAAGATCAAAAAAGCTAAATAATACCATCAAAAATCACAAACAGCGATGTGATATAAAAAAAGAAACATTTTTTATCTGTATAATGAAAATGAACGTGACCAGAGACTATTGCTTTATGGAAAGCTCTCCTGGTTTGTTTCGTCTAGCTGTAGGCCGCCATTGTAGTGCTGTCTGTTAATTAACGTAAGTTTTATCTGTATTTTTGAAAAATATAATAGAAATTGTTATTAGAAAGTGTATATTATTGACTTAGTTGTCATCTCTCATGATCGCAACCATTAATCATAATTAATAAAGTTTTTACAGAACTTCGTAGTGCAGGGAGCTCATCTCCCCTAGCAGGATTTAGTCGGCCATTACGCTGACGATTCATGTTATTAAATGTAAATGCGAGACTTCTCAATTTTGATCTTTCATTAATTTCGAAGTTAAAATTAATTTCAGTTACCAAAATTCACAGCACTGAATGAGTTCAGTATGTTTCATTTTGGCCGCCTAACAGCAGACGAGATTCTCTCCAGTTTTGCCTTGCAAATAATGAACAAGAAATATTGAAAATCATTAGATTCCGCAATATCGCAGTTAATATTATGTAATTTGGTACATAAATAACCAGTAGCCCCTGAGACCCATATTAATAATTACAGTTTGCGTAAGAATACGCATATTTTCTTTTCTAAATATCAGTGCTCACGCAAACTGTTTATTAGAAGGCTGTGAGTCGCGCGCTGTGTTTAAAAAATATTGTTCGTACGTACTTCGGGGCAGACGATGTCCGTACGAATGTTATCGCGGTATAAGTTAAAAGTCTCATGCTAGCCCACAATATTTAAAGCCACCCCAACCCAAATCATAAAATATAATTATAAAAATAAAAATATATAATTATCCAGTGATAAAGTGCACCTATACACACACATCCACATATACACTTATACCGTGATAGCTTCTCAATCATCACTCACCACTGACGCTGTTCACGCCACTTATAAACGTACACTACCAGGCATGGTAACATAAATAAATATGAACAACGCTATTGCACTCTGGTGGCAGTTCAACCTGTCACAAAAAGTTGCAGCTCTAATCATTTACACACCCTTCGATGGTGTGTGCGTTCACGAAGTTACATTGACATTCGACCATATCTTCTGAGCGCCTCACTCCTTTTGGCAGGTAGTGTATATTACCACTACATGCCTCCTTTGTTAGAAAATACATCGAAAGTGCTGTTAAACTAAAGTGTATTTGTTCTTGGTTGACCACGGCTTCTATAGGCCGGTCCACGAATAATGGCGGTTCGCGCATCTCGAGATCGTACGGGGATTGCATCTTTGACGGTTCTAGACGATGGTTGCAGTAAACGCATACACGAGCTCTGCGCTTGACGAAAGAATGCGTACTGAAAATAATGTATCTCGCTTACTTGTGCAGAATTTACTGTTTACCACCAACATCAGGCGTGACTACTCTCAAGAAACGAAATTAAAATTCTCTAAATAAGTCGCCACGATCACCTTTAATGCTCGCATTGACTACGACATTCACAGCACGGCGCTGCGAATACTGCTGAACGCTCACTGGTTGTCGGGGAACGCGTGACGTAGATGCACAGAACAGGCCTTAACTCGACAGCCTCCGTTTATGACTGCAACGATAGTCTTTTCAGCATAATAATTAAAGGTATGAGAGGAAGTGCTTTGACGTATGTGTATAACAGACTATATTGTCAAAAAAATATTGCTATTCAATGATGACTGTATAATTATTGACTGTTTCTCTAACGTCGATCAGTTGTTGAATTTTGGAACACGTATTATGTTCGAGTATAATGACTTTTCTGGAGACTAGAAATCTACTCTGTAGGAATCAGCAGGGGTTTCGAAAAAGACGATCGTGTGAAACCCAGCTCGCGCTATTCGTCCACGTGACTCAGAGGGCCATAGACACGGGTTCCCAGGTAGATGCCGTGTTCCTTGACTTCCGCAAGTCGTTTGATACAGTTCCGCACAGTCGTTTAATGAACAAAGTAAGAGCATATGGACTATCAGACCAATTGTGTGATTGAATTGCAGAGTTCCTAGATAACAGAACGCAGCATGCCATTCTCAATGGAGACAAGTCTTCCGAAGTAAGAGTGATTTCAGGTGTGTCGCAGGGGAGTGTCGTAGGAGCGTTGCTGTTCACAATATATATAAATGACCTTGTGAATAACATCGGAAATTCACTGAGGCTTTTTGCAGATGATGCTGTAGTATATCGAGAGGTTGTAACAATGGAAAATTGTACTGAAATGCAAGAGGATCTGCAACGAATTGACGCATGGTGCAGGGAATGCCAATTGAACCTCAATGTAGACAAGTGTAATGTGCTGCGAATACAAAGAAAGAAAGATCCTCTATCATTTAGCTACAATATAGCAGGTCAGCAACTGGAAGCAGTTAGTTCCATAAATTATCTGGGAGTAGGCATTAGGAGTGTTTTAAAATGGAATGATCATATAAAATTAATCGTCGGTAAAGTAGATGCCAGACTGAGATTCATTGGAAGAATCCTAAGGAAATGCAGTCCGAAAACAAAGGAAGTAGGTTACAGTACACATGTTCGCCCACTGCTTGAATACTGCTCACCGGAGTGGGATCCGTACCAGATAGGGTTGACAGAAGAGATAGAGAAGATCCAACGGAGAGCAGCGCGCTTCGTTACAGAATCATTTAGTAATCGCGAAAGCGTTACGGAGATAATAAACTCCAGTGGAAGACTCTGCAAGAGAGACGCTCAGTAGCTAGGTACGGGCTTTTGTTGAAGTTTCGAAAACATACCTTCACCGAGGAGTCAAGCAGTATATTGCTCCCTCCTACGTATATCTCGCGAAGAGACCATGAGGATAAAATCAGAGAGATTAGAGCCCACACAGAGGCATACCGACAATCTTTCTTTTCACGAACAATACGAGACTGGAATAGAAGGGAGAACCGATAGAGGTACTCAAGGTACCCTCCGCCCACACCGTGAGGTGGCTTTCGGAGTATGGATGTACATTTTAGATCGTATGTAGAAGTAAAGTACTATACCACGATTTATTGCAGCAGTAATAACTACAACCATACGCTTGAGTTGAAACGTTACGGACTGACAAACCTATTTCCAAGAGGCTCAACTTGTGCACCGTCCGGACTTACTGACAATTTGCTCTTGCACGCTTTGAGATCACCGAGACGTTCTGGTTTCACGTCTACATATCTCTTCAAAAGCAGAATTATTTAACACTGATATTTCCGGTGACACGAGAAAGGCCGTTACAAAGTCCTCGTGTTCGCCGTATTTCTACAAGTTTAATCACTTATTCCGAAACGTTGCTCCACATATTATCCGAGTTTTGCCTTAGGCAGACCAGGTACGTTTTAATTTTTGCAAATTTTATTGGAGGTATAATCAAACATTACTAAATACCTAATGGGGCGTGAACATAAACATTGAAGACATATGCGTCGTATCACAAACGTTGCTATAGTATAGTAAATAATATTGTGCCGATCTAGGTTTAAATCTGTACTCGGAAAATAGGTGAAGCCTGCGCAGTGATATCAGTCTTAGCTCTCAGTTTTAGTACGTTTCGCGGCAACTTTTGCAAAAGTTTATACAAAAATCGTTGAGACGACGTAAGTCGATATGCACATTTTTTAAGAACTATCGAATGTCGCTTAGAAGTATCTTGATTCATTTAAAAATGGTAGATTAAAATATATGTGGTGTTTGTTATACTGCGAGTAATGAGGCTAGGGAGCAGGAGCACTACGTCGGTAATGTGTGGTATAAGTTGAGCAGTTGTGTCTGACGGGAGGCGTGCTAGGGTAGTGGCACAAACAGTGACAGCATCGCTATTATTATTTACTAGTATTTCTTATACAGAATAAGCAACTTCCTAGCGCCAGAGTAGTCAGTGAAGTTTAGATGACTATTTGTCCGGATGGCACAGTCGTCAGCGCATCTATTTGCTTAGGAGGAGACCCGCGTTCGAATCCCAGTCCTGCCCAAATTTTCATCTACCCACTTTGATATAAGTCGTTACCCACTGGCAGCTAGTGTCTTACTTTCTATGTGTCTTGGTAGATTAAAAGCTAGGAGTATTAATTATACAGTAATAAACCTGTCACTTTCGTACCTTGTGTAGATTATTTTAAATCATTCCTGAATTATTTATTATGTACACATTATGAAATGAATCCTTTATTATATACGATTTTAAGCCTCGCGAAACTTCAGGTATTTCGAACTGGGACATGAACATGTACCTCTCGCGAGCAACCGTGTTCCAGATTGCGTACTTAAACGCGCCGTCTATACTGATTCAACGCTTCAGCCTGTTGCTACATTTCTTCTTTTTGAAACTTTGATGTCTGGGAACCTCGCTCTCGTAATTCACCTAAAGAAATATACATCGCTTAAAAAATAAAAAATAAAACTCTGGATTCGATTTTGGGAAAATATTGCAATTGTAAATCAATGTTCATGCTGAACCCTAGGCTCGTGTTAGAAGTTTCAATCAGACAGCTATATGTCAATGGGTTCCTCTTCTGTATGTTTATTCAAGTCACCAAGATAAATTGTCTCTTCAAGTTTGATTACACGAATTTTTCTGTGTTTTCACACATAACAATATTAACAAGTATTTTGGTCCAAACAAATAAAATATTCATACACACGATCTGTATCTTTGATGAAATAATGTATTTCTCAATTTGTCTTTCCGAACATGCGTTCTCGGGATTTCATTATTTTAATAACAAAACTAATGCTAGAATACAGGCGCGTACCACACCAGTCGACAGAGGAATCCATGAACTTATTGCACCTGCAATTCACAACATTCTGTTTGGTGTGATTACCATGCACCTTGGCAGAAGAACAGCTGACACGTCGTGTCTTGACGTGCAAAGAAATGGTCAAGGTACTCGGAAACGGTGATAATTTTTTTGTGTAAAAATGATTGTTGGGCACTTAAGGATAAACCAAGACGAAAGCGATGAAGAGTAGTAGTAAGGAGAATAATTACATCTACATATACATGAGTATTCTGCGGTTCACACTTAAGTGCCTGACAGAGGGTTCATCAAACGGCTTCTGTTAAGCATTTAAGTTCACGCTAAATTTCCACATTCTGTAAAATTTCGCCAATCTTGGGGATTTTGCGTTCTTTTAAATTTGACATGTTTTTTTCTCACTGCTTCCGTAAGATTGTTGTGACCTGTTTTGTGTACCATAAGGAGACAGTCACTTATTAATTTATTTGATATAAATCACCTCATTGCTGTCGATAATTGCTCTTTGAATTTAAGACACACCTGCTCTACGTTTACACAGTTCGGAGGGACTGGAGGATTTTACGGTACTCAGATTCACTATAACGACCTTGCGGCCACTATTTCCTGCATCTGTCGTAATGCTCCCTATTTGTTAGTGATTAGGTGTTGCCAAGAGGTCGAGTATATTTTCGCAACCATTCACAATTTGTGTGGGTCCCTCTACTAATGGGTGAAAATAACTTCTGTATAAAGCGTTTAGTACTATTTCGGAAGATGTTTTATGCATACTGTCGACTTTAAAATGTAATTTCATCAACATATCGAGGGTAGACTGAAGTTACCACCAAGTATAATGTACACGTATGGTACTTATTTGAAATGAGATCCAAGTCTTCTTTGAACTGTTCAGCAACTATATCACCCGAGTTGGGAGATCGATAAAAGGAACCAATTATTAATTTATTCTGCTTGTAAAGCACAGCATCTACCAATATTAACTACAAGGTAGGCTGTTTATAATACCAGCAAATACGCCGCAATGACTTGCTCCACATTAGAACCAGAAACCAAACAGTAGGGGAAGAAGCGAAAGAATTCTTCTGTCTTGGAAGCTAAATATGAAGAGTGCCGAAGCGAGGAAGACATCATAACATGTCGATTAGTATATGCGAAGACAGCTTTCTACAATAAGAGACCTCTTTGCCATCACATTTGGGTATGGAACTGAGGCAGAAGTTCCTTAGTGTGTACGAGTGGCACACAGCTTCGTATAGAAGGGAAACGTTAACCATCTGAAATCTGGTCAAGAAGAAACTGGAACCACTGGAATGCCCTAATGTCTTAGAGTGTTAAAAAGTACGATTTGAAACAACAATAATCAGAATAGGTGAGAAAATAAGGTTAGGGATGACTCTTACTTGAAGAGAGGACAGATTAGTCTGATATGTTCCACAACGTCCAGAAACAGCTGACTCCACGATGGAAGGAGCAGTGCAGGGGAAGAGTGATAGAGGGTGGAAAATGTGAAACAGTTTGCAGACCTTACTGGCCACGGTAAGTACGTAGGGATGAAAAGATTATCCCAAGATATGGAAAAATGGAAGGTAACGGAAAACTAGTCGAAAGACTGAAGACTTAAAAGACAGAGAGAGAGAGAGAGAGAGAGAGAGAGAGAGAGAGAGAGAGAGAGAGAGAGAGCGAGAAATTTCAATTTGTAAAACTGAAATTTATGTATTTGCTGCATACTAACAAACACGTCAGTGATGAAGAGTTGGCCGATACACACCTCCTACATGTGTTCATTAACGCAGTGGAAGAACAGCACAACGATGCTCTGCTGACTTGTTCCCACACTGATGGCAAAACAAGGTCTGCGTGTTTCGTATGATGTTTGTTGCATTACTGTACGTTTTGTGTTATGGATTTGGGTAATTGTGTATTACAGGGTTGTTTACTTTTGTGAGAGTATTTTCATGAAAGAATTATAATTGGGGTAACAAACTGAAGAGATCATAATTACGTGGTTCTTGTGTAACGAGCCAATAGAGACAACCGGTCTCTTATCCCAGACTCCTCGGAAAATATCCCGGAACAACCTCTGAAATTTTGTCTGGCGAGCTTTCGTTTATCCTGTATGTTCATCTAGGATAGCGCGGTGTGCTAGTCGCTTTTTCCTTCAGTTACACGGGTTGCGCTATCTCCTGCGCTACTGCTGTGGAAAAAGCCGCCATCTCTTCGTTGTTCTCCATTAGTAACTTAATCGCTTCCCACAGTCTCTCTCAATCAGCACCGCGAGATTACGTGTCAAATAGCAGCTGCCGGGTTTACGTTAGCGTTCATTGAGGGAGCTGATGGAGCAGCAGTAGACATTTCTCTCAAACCTGTTGCGAACACTCGTTCGAGATCACAGGCCGTCTGAGACGCGTTTCAACACGTAACTACTGCCATTCCGGTCGCCAGACACGAACGCGATACGTGCCGTGCGCTGTCTCAGCGCCGACCACTGCCACTCGGACAACCGGCGGCAGGCAATTATGTAACGCGGCCCGCCGACGAAACGGCTATCGCACTCGCCATTATTTATAATCGCGGTTTAATTCCACGCACGACTGGAGGAGTTGCTTTAAGGAGCGGCCGGCCGGCAGTGCGGTAGCGGTGGCCCGCGGCGGCTGCCGTAATTCTCGCAGCTACCGGCGCGCCGGCCGCCCCACTTGGGAAGCGTTAGCGTTGTCAGGTATTAACGCGCCCCGGGCCGGGATCTCTCTGAAATACGGCCGCCGCGGCCTAATTGCCTGTGTGGGCGCCGCCAGCCCTCGAAGCACGCCAGCTAGACCACCGCTACGTGGCAATGCCTCCGCGCGGCTTGCAGAGGTCCTCCCTGCGCAGATTTGCCAGCAATAGTATCACCCTCCTGCTACCTGTAAAAATCAGAGAGGATGGTCCAAATACCAGCTGTCACATATTGAATTTCACAGCAAATACAATGTTATTCATATAGCCCAGCCAAAGAAGGAAAATTGGGGGAAAAATTCGACTAGTTGCAAATTTTTGTACAGTGGTAGGGCTAAGTGTCATGAACAAAATACTAAAAATCCTCACCTGTAGGCTGTGAACGTTGGGGTGGGGAGCGTTTAGAGGGCACTTTTTTACGATTTTCTTGAATAACTCGAAAATCATGGCTTCTAGCGGAACTGTTTCCCAATACAAAATTAAAGTACGTTGAACTTCATACAAAAAAGCTCCTACTAATTTTTTCTCACGGACTAATACTTTCCGCGTTACAAGGTGTCTACAAGCCGTAATAAAAAATGTTTTAATGGTGTAAAATTAATGTTTAATGCCCAATATACATTTCTTATCTACCGAGTGAGGTGGCGCAGTGGTTAGCACACTGGACTCGCATTCGGGAGGACGACGGTTCAATCCCGTCTCCAGCCATCCTGATTTAGGTTTTCCGTGATTTCCCTAAATCGTTTCAGGCAAATGCCGGGATGGTTTCTTTGAAAGGGCACGGCCGATTTCCTTCCCAATCCTTCCCTAACCCGAGCTTGCGCTCCGTCTCTAATGACCTCGTTGTCGACGGGACGTTAAACACTAACCACCACCACCACCACCACCACATTTCTTATCTTATCTTATCTGGTGAGCCAGATGTATGAGACAGGCGAAACACCCTCAGACTTCAAGTAGAATATAATAATTCCAATCCCAAAGAAAGTAGGTGTCGACAGATGTGAAAATTACCGAACTATCAGTTTAATAAGCCACTGCTGAAAATTACTAACACGAATTCTTTACAGATGAATGGAAAAACTGGTCGAAGCCGACCTCGGGGAAGATCAGTTTGGATTCCGTAGAAATGTTGGAACACGTGAGGCAATACTGACCCTACGATGTATCTTAGAAAATAGATTAAGGAAAGGCAAACATACGTTTCTAGCATTTGCATACTTAGAGAAAGCTTTTGACAATGTTGACTGGAATACTCTCTTTCAAATTCTGAGGGTGGCAGGGGTACAATACATGGAGCGAAAGGCTATTTACAATTTGGAAAATTGTCAGAGGGTCAACAGTCACTGTTTCACCGTATATCTTTATGGTACGGATCATCCTAGCCAAAGACGTCACCACATTCTTCTTAGATTGTTTTATGTCACCAAAATTACAACCAATATAACTCTGCGTGGTTCTGCTACCAATTTCTAAGGCTTGGTAACTATTTATTTTTGAGTTTCCGATTATTCCTGTCGTGAGAGACATTACTGAATTCAATTTTTGGAAAAAGAGGATGATCACTGAACCACTAATAGAACTTTGCCGCCGGCCGCGGTGGTCACGCGGTTAAGGCGCTCAGTCCGGAACCGCGCGACTGCTACGGTCGCAGGTTCGAATCCTGCCTCGGGCATGGATATGTGTGATGTCCTTAGGTTAGTTAGGTTTAAGTAATTCTAAGTTCTAGGGGACTGATGACCACAGATGTTAAGTCCCATCGTGCTCAGAGCCATTTGAACCATTTTAGAACTTTGCCCAGCCTTGTCCGTCCCTAATTTGCCATGACACCTGGAGATCAACATGCTGGTCCCCACTTAAAAAAAGTCACTCCAGTAATATCCCCTAATTATGAGCAGATGGCGGGTGTTTCGGGAGATCCCCCAACCCACTTCGTCGTGTCAAACAAGCTGGGCTTTTAATGGAGCGCATTGGAGGCTGTTCTATGGTCAAGTCTGACCAAACCCTTCCCCAAGAAGATGCAGTTCTATTTACGGTAAAATAAGCCTTACCTGCAAAATCCTTTAACACATCTGGCTGGCTGGTTATTAATGCTATCACATCTTGCAAGTAAACACGCGCACATTTTGCATGCTGAAAATGATCACTTGCGTGGAAGAATGGTATAATTTTCTGAACACATGGCAAATGGCCGTTCCAATCACCGCGACGTTCAAAATCTATGAACTTCTTGCTTAATGAAACTATATTAAAATGCTGCACCCACAAAGCAGCAGTAGGTTCATCCTCCTTGAGACGAGCGAGCTCATTCTTAAATTTATTTAAAATTGATGCCAAACAATCATCTCCCTCAATTTTTTGTACAGTAAGATCTTCTTTATTCCTCAAAATGCTTATAACACTCTTCTTTTCTTCTTCTGAGACACTGGTGCCTTCCAGAATGATCCGAGCTAAAACAGCTTCAACAAGTAATTGTCCTCTAACACCTCTACAGTAAGCATGTCCAGTTAACATCTTTTCAACAGAATTTGCGGCATAAACTAAGCTTAACACTTCTTTCAGCGCAGACGCTGCCATTGTGTGACCTACGCACCGCATGAACGACTTGAGTGTACGAAATCCTTCCAGTCTCACGGATATTATCCCAGACTGGATTTCTCTAGCCTTTATGTGCAGTGGCTGGTCGAAAGTAACGAAATAAATTGCTTCACCTTGTTGCTGACTACCGTTAGCAGCGTATTATAAAGCGGTGTACACCGTATTGTAGTCATTTGCTGCTGTCCGCCTGAGTGGTCAGCGCTACAGAATGTCAATCCTAAGGGCTCGGGTTCGATTCCCGGCTGGGTCGGAGATTTCCTCCACTCAGGGACTGGGTGTTGTGTTGTCCTAATCATCATCGTTTCTCCCCATCGACGCGCAAGTCGCCGAAGTCGCGTCAAATCGAAAGACTTGCACCCGGTGAACGGCCTACCCGACGGGAGGCCCTAGTCACATGAAATTATTTATTTGGTAGTGAATTAATGAACGGTAGGAAATTTACTGCACTACTTTCAACATTAAATGTGTTACTGAGAGACTACATAAATCCCTTCCACTAAGGATCAGCTGATTCCTGAGGAGTGGTCTGCACGGAATGAAGCTATTTAACACTGATCCACAGCATATCTGGGATGGTGAGTGTTAACATGTCAGATGAAATGGGATTAATTATCAAGTCAAGGACAGTAATGTGCTGTAATGCATTGCTTGTCTGGTGTTCAAATATCTAAAGTTCCATGACATCCACTTTGCCTATTTATGTGGCAGAAGGAGCTGATTTAACCTTTTGGACGTCTTCAGATGGCGGTCGTGGGAGAACTGAGGCTAGGGTGATGCATTTGACGCCCTCATTCTGTGGAAAGTATTCTAGCTGTCGATAGTGGAGACATTGAAATAGACGTTGTTGAATACACACTGACGAAATGCTCCACTTGGGACAGGCTTCTCAGTGTGTTAGTCAGCTGATAGCTCCAGCTGTTGTGCTTTGTAATATGTTCCGCTGAATCTCAAAGCACAAGTAGATTGATCAAAGTTTTTGATCCAAACATCCTATGAATGAAGAGTGTGACAGCATGTAGTATAGATGATATGAATGATCGAGGGCGAATGGCAGCAATGAGGGCATGGGATATAGATGTCAGCTTTCTTTTAATTTTCTGTTTTGCCCTTTTTTTCACCGATATGCAGCCCATGAAGACATAGATGTTATGAGGTACCATTTCCTCTGCTTCACTCCACAATTTGTCACAGGGTGGAAAAGCAGAAATATCATACGCCAAAGAATTTCCACATTGCCACTATAATCTTTAGAAGATGTTCAGTAAAGAACATCTTCTAAAGATTATAGTGGCAATGTGGAAATTCTTTCCCATTCTCTTTGTTCATTGAAAAATACCATGCTCATTTAAAGAATTTTACCTTGAACTACGAAATCACACGACAGTTTTTTTGGTGCTGATTGTGCTGAAAACAATAGCATCCCTGCACTTTTCTCTCAGTCTGTCCTTGATGGTCTTTATATGAGGTAATGTTCAGGACACTTGCTCCAACAACTCGTCTAATGTGAAATGGCAGTCATCATTCCTCCCTTGACGCATCAATTTCTGCATCTTCAGGGCGTTATTCTGTCTATATTTAGGCACTGAAACTATGAAGAACCTTTTGTAGCAGTCCTCGTGATGCCTTACATCTGCAGGATGTAGATCGCTAACGAAACAGATACGTTTTTGGATGGCATTTCCCCGTTCATCCTTCCCGTCCTGTGCACGAACTAAAATGGTATTATCGTAACTGGAGTATCGAACACTGTATTTTTTGTTTTTTTTTCTTCTGTTTATCAGAAAGCCCATTATCAATCATCATCAATTGCTTCTGCACAAAACGGTTAGTTTTAAAATCAAATTTCGCTTAAGCTGAACTCTATCGTTTGACTGCAGATGGTGTTGATGGCTGTTCCTCTGAAAGATATTCTCTTAAAAATCTTTTAATTGAATCACCTCTATTGTATTCTTTCCCGCAAGATGCATGAACAACACAGCGTGTTTTGTTTCTGAAACCACCAACTTTGCCATCTTTTCTCAGATAACTGTTATTTAGCAATCGACGTATTCTTTTCCCATTAACACTGCATGGGTCACTGACATCACACACACAGATCAAATACTTCTTCGCCATTGTTTATAGAAACATAGTTCATGTACAGACTCTCTTAATCACTGCAAATAACTAATAACTTAATAAAATGAATTCCAAATATAAGAAAGTCTCTGCTGCATTACTTAATAATCAATAACGCACTTCGTGCTCTTAGCACATCAACATATAAATTGCAACAAGTGATGAAGTAATTATTACATGAAACTTTTGATTCGTAAACCTATCTAAACCATTAAACGGCAGAATAAACAAAAAGTGCGACATACAAACACACATTATAAAGGTAGAGGGAACCACTGAACCCACTCAACATTAAAATTGTTTTGTCTAGTCACATAACAGAACTGGGCAGAAAATTCTGTGTGTAAATTGAAGAGCAAGCAGTTCTCATGCTGGGGGAAGGGGCTTTTCCAGAAAAAAGCCGCAAAAAACGTACAGTGTGCCCAGTAAACAGTTTCCCGCCTACCGGTGCAAGGTCGTGTGCAGACATGTACGTAGATTCTGTTCGAATGTGTAGCTCTTCGTGTTAATGCATTTGTGGAAAATAAACATTCTAACACGTGTCCTCGTACGACGCATTTCGTGAACTTATAAAAATCTTCAAGTGTGTCCGCGCGCTGCGTCACTAGTGATAAACGAAGTGCGCTGTGGAAGGGTCGGCATAAGTTGGTGAAACATCCTGTAGTTGTTTCTTCCGACGTAATGGGTAGGTAGAGTGAGGACTCACTAACTTACTCTTCGTTTTGCAGACGCACAAATGAGGGAAGTGGTTGACATCGTTCCGCGTCATGCCTTCCATCATCTTCTACCCTCCACTGCCCCCCCCCCCCCCCGCCCCCGCAAACTCTACCCTCACCCGCTGTCACCTGTCGCAGAACAAAATTTATCCCTCAGTACTGTTCTACTGTAAGTAACTGATTTATAGCCATTTAATATTTGGTCTTAATCAACTTTATTTAAAAATAAACATTAATTTTATACCATTAGAAGATTGTTTTCATAAATTTACTATTTTTCCACCTCTTGAAACACGACAACTATAGGTCCTAGAGGAAAACAGAATATGACCTTTTTTGAAGGAAATTTAGCATACTTTAATTTTGTCTCGGGAAACATTTTCGCTAGAAGCCACGGTTTTCGAGCTATTCAAGAAAAACGTAAGAAAGTGACCTTTAAACGCCCCCTACACTAAAACGCTCACAGGTCAGGATTTTTAGCACGTTGTTCAAGACACTCCCCCCCCCCCACCCCCCCCCCCCCCCCCCGACCACTACACAAAAATTTGCGACTATACGATTTTTTTCTCCAAATCGCCATTTTTTGGTCTTCGTTTACTGGGCTAATAAGCAGTCAGGGTTTAGAAAGGCGACTGTGCAAGAACTAGAAGACATACAGTGGACAGATCATCTCTCCAAGTTATCAACTTACTCTACAGTCGCTGAATATGGCACTGTCTCTCACATGGAAAACGTCAATATGCGCATGCAAGTAATTGAAGTCCCTGATACGAAGTGCCTATGAGTTAGTTAATTTACACATTCCATTGTAAGGCGGGAAGGGTTTGCAACATACCTGCAACATATTTTTAGATTTATATATACACTACTGGCCATTAAAATTGCTACACCACTAAGATGACGTGCTACACACGCGAAATTTAACTGACAGGAAGAAGATGCTGTGATTTGCAAACGATTAGCTATTCAGAACATTCACACAGGGTTGGCGCCGGTGGTGACACCTACAACGTGCTGACATGAGGAAAGTTTCCAACCGATTTCTCATACACAAACAGCAGTTGACTGGCGTTGCCTGGTAAAACGTTGTTGTGATGCCACGTACAAGGAGGAGAAATGCGTACCATCACGTTTCCGACTTTGATAAAGGTCGGATTGTAGCCTATCGCGATTGCGGTTTATCGTATCGCGACATTGCTGCTCGCGTTGATCGAGATCCAGTGACTGTTAGCAGAATATGGAATCGATGGGTTCAGAAGGATAATACGGAACGCCGTGCTGGATCCCAACGGCCTCGTATCAGTAGCAGTCAAGATGACAGGCATCTTATCCGCATGGCTGTAACGCATCGTGCAGACACGTCTCGATCCCTGAATCAACAGATGGGGACGTTTGCAAGACAACAACCATCTGCACGAACAGTTCGACGATGTTTGCAGCAGCATGGACTATCAGCTCGGAGACCATGGCTGCGGTTACCCTTGACGCTGCATCACAGACAGGAGCGCCTGCGATGGTGTACTCAACGACGAACCTGGGTGCACGATTGGCAAAACGTCATGTTTTCGGACGAATCCAGGTTCTGTTCACAGCATCACGATGGTCGCATCCGTTTTTGGCGACATCGCGGTGTATTCGTCATCGCCATACTAGCGTATCACCCGGCGTGATGGCATGGTGTGCCATTGGTTACACGTCTCGGTCACCTCTTGTTCGTATTGACGGCACTTTGAACAGTGGACGTTACATTTCAGATGTGTTACGACCCGTGGCTCTACCCTCCATTCGAGCCCTGCAAAACGCTACATTTCAGCAGGATAATGCACGACCGCATGTTGCAGGTCCTGTACTGGTCTTTCTGGATACAGAAAATGTTCGACTGCTGCTCTGGCCAGCACATTCTCCAGATCTCTCACCAATTGAAAACGTCTGGTCAATGGTGGCCGAGCAACTGGCTCGTCACAATACGCCAGTCACTACTCTTGATGAACAGTGGTATCGTGTTGAAGCTGCATGGGCAGCTGTACCTGTATATGCCATCCGAGCTCTGTTTGACCCAATGCCCAGACGTATCAAGGCCGTTATTACGGCCAGGTGGTTGTTCTGGGTACTGATTTCTCAGTATCTATGCACCCAGATCGCGTGAAAATGTAATCACATGTCAGTTCTAGTATAATATATTTGTCCAATGAATACCCTTTTATCATCTGCATTTCTTCTTGGTGTAGCAATTTTAATGGCCAGTAGTGTATATTAGATCACTGTTTACGATGCACAATCGGATTATTAATCAGTTCATTGGCTCATACTGGCTAACATCACATAGTAACAATTACTATAGTACTGCATATCTGGGAGTTAATCATGACTGAGCACTGATAAAAAAATGCATAGGGAGCCACGCATTCCTCAGAAGCCACTGTAGGCTAAAGAAGGGAAGGGAACAGAGTTGACGTGTTCTGCAGGGGTGGGCATTTACCGCCTTGAGAAAGAGCGGAGCGTGGTGTCGGCAGTTTACAATGCTGGAGGCGGCAGAACACCGGTAGCAGAGACAGCGCAGGAGCAAAGTTGCTCTCCGGTGTGATGGAAAAAAATTCACAGTAGTGTACCTGGAGAAAGAGCATCGGAGGTGGTAGAAGGCGAAAGGACATCCCTTTAGTGCGAACGAATGCGCAGGGTCACAAACGATCTTCTCACTGGAAACGTGGTAACGCGTGAGTGAACTTCCTGCCAAAAACCAGATACGCGTTTTTGGTTGGTGGTGTGCTAAGGATGCAGGAGGGGAAATGGAATCCTATAGAAAATATTTTGAAAGGAGTGTGAGCTTCAGGTGATTTGCTGGCAAATTCGTGACCTATGTAGATGGGAGGTAATGTTTTTGTAATGGTCGCTGCGTTTAGTCATATGAGAACAAACATAGACGCCACGTGTCCAGGGGGGAGCGGAGAATGACTTGAGCAAGGACTTCACTCCAGGGATCGATCGAGAACAGTTCCGTGCTGGCAACAATTGAAAACAATCCCCTGCTGGGATCGAGCTAGGGACTTCATTGGCGATAACCACAATGAAGAATTTGGCAGTTAGATTTTGAGAAGTGTAGTTTTCGATATAGGGAGTGTGTGAAGTCATTTCTCTGTGACAGAGTTGTTATTTTCTTTATTCGAGTGACTTTTCTTTAGCTCTCTGTGGAGTCTGAAACACATTAAAGTACTTCTTTATAGGAGAATAGTCGAGTTGAATTTCTGTTCCCGGCTAGTGAGCAAACAGAAATCTTGACTCATGTTCTGTCCTGTAATTTCAGCCCTAGGAGTACGCGGACGGCATATTTCGTCCACTGTGTAGACAGAGAATTGCAGGTATGCCACGTATGTTGTCTGGACAGCAGCCATTGCCCCAGCGAGCAGACCATCGGTGCAGTACAACAGCTGTTCGTACCGCAGTAGGTGATATGCCCATTCCAGTTGGGCAGATAAGGAAATACTCACAGCAAATGTGCTGAGTTCCATTTGCTTGTCCACTGAGCAGTTTGTGAAAGAGCCAGCCAGGATGAAGGTCTTCTGTTTTTCATGGCTCATTAGTATCAACCAACTTTGTGTCCTACCATAATGAGGGGGTGGGGAGGTGGGAGGGGGGACGGGGGGGGGGATCTAAACGAAGTCAAATATATGTTCTGCCAATCTCGAAATTAAATGTAGGGTAGAACCTGATATTGTGTGCTTCATATCTATATAATCTTTCGCACTCTACACGTTTTTCAAGAATAAATAATTTACGCTATCCGCGTTGCGATTCATTCTAGTACCATTCCGAAAGGAATGGTCGGTTTGGTTTGCCAAACTGAAGCGAAGTAATACCACAACACGATACATCATTTTATTTAAATCCATATGTGTGGGTTGTCAATGGCTGGATCAACCTAATCATTTGTAGGCATGAGAATTCCATTACGGAGGCAACATTAGGCAACCATACATACATTTTCCGTATGTTAATACACCACAGGGATTTACGCCATACGTCATTTGAATGTTTCTTTTATGGAAATGAAGCAGAACGAGTCAGTTTACCGGATATGTATACGTAATTAGTGTTCACATTAATGAATGCATTATTATTTTAGTCCTACCCACTAGACTACGCTGGAAAACAAGTTATTTCTGGCTACCAGTTTTTAAGTAGAAATTAAGAGTGGAAGAGAAGAAGTTGACCAAGAGAAATGATTTTAAGTTAGATTCAAAACTTGCTTTGCTACCAGCCACATATTTTATGTTATCAGGAAAATGGTCAAAGATTTTTTAGTGCTGCATATTGAACTCCTCCCCGAGAAACTGGCAGCTCTAGTGATGGATAATAAGGGCCACTTTTCCCCCTAGTGCTGTAGGCATGGACACCCCTGTTCTTCTCAAATTGTGATGGATTATATATTACGAATTTCACTAGCGAATATATGTATTGTGATGGCGCAGTTAAAATGTCTAGCTCCTTGAAGAGGTACCTCCATCACGCCCATGGGTGAGCACCACAATTGTTCTTCCTGCTCGCTTTTGTGCAATCAATAATTTCTTTGCATGTGGTGAGTTACCCCAGAAAAGTCTTTCGTAAGACATTACTGAGTGGAAATAAGCAAAATATGTCAGGAGGTTGATTCATTTGTTTCCTATTATTTTGGAAATTTGTGGTGATTTCCTATGAGACCAAAATACTAAGGTCATCGGTTCCTAGGCTTACACACTACTTAATCTAACTTAAGCTAACTTACGCTAAGGACAACACACACACACACACACACACACACACACACACACACGCTGAAGGGAGGACTCGAACCTCCGACAGGGTGAGGTGCGCGAACCATCATAAGGCACCTCAGGCTCCGCAGCTACCCCACGCCTTTCTTTCTGATAGTAGCAAATATACAAGAAGCAAAAGTAGTTGAACTTAATTGTTTGAGAAGTTCGGTAACAAGGTTCTTCCAGACACAGTTTTCATCAATATGAACACCCAAAAATTAGGAGCATTCCACTCTATTTACTGACTGCTCGTGTGGGACATCAGTTGTAGGTATGACTTCATTGTACAGAACTGAGTACAGTGTGTATGCGCAGATTGAAGCGACGAACGAAAATTTGCACCAAGGCCAGGATTTGAACCCAGATCTTCTACTCACTAGACAGATGTGATAACCACTACACCTCCCTGGCACAGTGTCTTTGCACAACTGCACGGACTACCCTAACATGCCTCCCTCCTCAATCCAAATTCTCATTCACGCCCCAGCCCACTCGGTATTCCCCCTTAAACTCTAACAGCGTTGGACTGAGGAGGTAGGGATGCTAAGATAGTCCGTGCAGTTGTGCAAAGCCACTGTGCCAGCGTGGCGTACTGGTTAGTGAATCTGCCTAGTGAGCTGGAGACCCGGATTCGATTCGTAGCCTTGGTACAAAGTTTTAATCGTCGCTTCAGTCTGAATATTGCTGTGACATCAGACGCCAAATGTAGGGGATGGGTGCCATATTAAAACTCGGCGAGGACTTTCCAAATGATTTATTTGCTTCCACTACAGTGCTCCGCACACCTCGGTCTGCATCACAGGGCCCCGCAATGCTGAGCCCACCGCCCCAGCGACCCAGTGCAGTGCAATGCTGTGTCGAGCCGGCCTTGTGCACCAGCTGCAGAGTTCCGATTACACAAGGATGGCTGCGCCAGCAGCCTACTCAGCGACCACTGTCCTCGATGTCTCCGCGCTGCTCTGCCGGGAGCCACCGCGTGGCCAGCTGACAACTACACAATGCCCGCGCTGCGTGTCCTCCCCGGCGTGGCCCGAGTTGCAGTGCCAACAAGCGCCCGCTATCTGGCGTCCGAATCTGTGGCCGTCGCCTCGGAAGTCTCCGGTGTGTATTGGGAGCCGAGACGACTGCCCGCGGTAGCGAGCTGAAGAGTGGCCCATCCTGCCTGGCTGTGGTCCCCGCGTCGTGGACTGGGATGCTGTCGCCCCATCTGTTGCTGCCTGTAGCCTGGCGGTGTGACACCCCCCGCCATCCAGGAGAGCTGCCACACTTGAATGAATCTCGTTAGAAAACAGCACCTATTTATACTCGGCTGTGCGCCTCTGTTTTGTCAAGCTTACAGCTTCGTGTCACATATGCATAACACTTAAGTTGGCCAGTGGCCCTCTTCTGCCTATGACTTGTGCCATGGAAACTGTTGTGTGAGACCTCTCTAGCAGTTCTACGCCCCTCTGGCCTCTGGCTTCGCAACTGCTGGTATGCATAACTTACTGCAATCTGGTCCGCACCTCGCTGTAACTCGTGCTCCGAATATCGCACAAAACTAACTTTCCCCATCCTAAACGGTGGTGCCGCTACAATATATACACCATAGATGTTCGCGACTTTAAAAGGTCTCTGGAACTGCGTACTGTTTCATTCGAATATAATGTGCTATTTTTTTAAATTCAGAGTAAGTCCATATTCTGAGAATCAGTTTATAATTCTTTGGAAAATATCATTTACCATATTTTCTGTTCTCTCTAATGGGACTTATAGCACTAACATCGCCTACAGAAAGTGTAAGTAGGCTGTTTAGGTTCGTATATTGGTAACGCCGCCGCCACGTAGCGCTCTGTATGAAAATCACTGGCTGTGCTGTGTGCAGTCTGTGGCTGGTTGGCATTGTTGTAATACTCGCCATTGTAGCGTTGGACAGTTGGCTGTTAACAGCGCGTAGCGTTGTGCAGTTGGAGGTGAGCCGACAGCAGAGGTGGATGTGGGGAAGTGAGATGGCGGATTTTTGAGAGCGAATGATCTGGACGTGTGTCTATCAGAAACAGTACATTTGTGAGAATGGATTTCATGAACTGGTATATATATATATATATTATAACTTTTAAACACTTTTAACGTAAATACATTGTTTGTTCTCTATTAAAATCTTTCATTTGCAAACTATGCCTATCAGTAGTTAGTGCCTTCAGTAGTTTGAATCTTTTATTTAGCTAGCAGTAGTGGCGCTCGCTGTATTGCAGTAGTTCGAGTAACGAAGATTTTTGTGAGGTAAGTGATTTGTGAAAGGTATAGGTTAATGTTAGACAGGGCCATTATTTTGTAGGGATTATTGAAAGTCAGATTGCGTTGCGCTAAAAATATTGTATATCAGTTTAAGCACAGTCATGTATAATTTTTCTAAGGGGACGTTTCATATGTCGTCCCTTAGCCGAGGATACCTCACTGGAATCTTCTGATTTTTTCTTGCAGTTTGTGTAATTAGTGTAGCTTTTGTTTATTGCTAGCGCGTAATTGTAGAGAGAATCTTCTTTGTAGTTGTAGTTTTTAATTGTTGTACAGTAAAACAGTTGTGGCATGCATGCAGATTTGCACCAAGTGTTTCGCAGCTGCGCTTGCAATTAACTAGATATTATTTCCAATGCTATATTAATGTGTTTTCTTATTTTGCTCTTCAAATTGTGCTTCTCTGTGTTATCGTGTGAAATATTGTGACAATAATGGCGTGTGAAAAACGTAATACTAGGCTCCAAAGTAAACTAAGAAATGACAGTGAAGACGAAAGCAGTGTATTAGCGCCACAGTGTAATGAATTAACTAATGTTCAAAGTAGTAATTTGGTAACTGTGCATAGGGAAATGGAGCGGGCTGCAAATAATGGTGTAGACAGTGAAACAATTAGTGAACAGGGAAGCATTATCGATCGATCGGTCGGCAATAGCTCGCCTCAGGAATCCGAAATGACAGGACACAATCTTGCAAATACTGTAGATTCAAGTTTTGCGTCCTCGCCGTTTTCTCAAATAAGTCAAGACACATTTTCTGCTTTTCAAAATGCGAATATTGCCGGTTCAAATGCACTGCCGAATAGCACTAAGGAACATGTTTCAAACACCAGTGCGTTGTTATTACAGTTAATGCAACAAATGGGACAAAGGCTACAAAAGTTAGACACAACACTTGAACAAAATCGGAAACAAATGAGACAAAATCTTCAAAAGTTAGACACAATGGAACAAAATCTTCACACCACGCTTGAACAAACACGTGAAGATTTAACTACTGAGTTACATAAAATCGAATCGAAATGTCAAAAAGTCTGTAATGACGTAAAAACACAAATTTGTGAGCATTTCCAACCTATTTTTTCGCGGCATGAAAATACATTACAGAATCACGAAGCAGCCATAAAAGAGCTGCAGACTATTGTTCATGAAAATCATGAGATCTTGCAAGCTAAAATTGACTCAGTTGCATCTACCGATTCGGTTACGCAACTTTCAAAAACTCAGGAAAACTTAAAGGACACAGTAGATACCATTTCAACACAAATGGACACTCTGAAACTTGGTTCAGAAAAACACACTGAGGATATAAGTACATTATCGGCGAAAGTAGCCGAACTTTCGGATCAGTTCACTAACTTATCTACAAAGGTAGATGATGATCTGAATGACAGAAGACCTGTAGCCATCACTGACACAGAAGAGTATGAACAAATTAAGAAATTAAAAAAAAATCAGAATCAAATTAATACGCAACACAAAAGAGAAATCCGGGAAGTACAAGATCAGTTGGCACAAGTAATACAAAAATTACATATTTCAGAGGACACTCGCGCTCCAACACAGGAAGAGGGACTTAGAAATACGGAAAAGCCGCAAAATAATAACACAGGGCATTTCGGAAATTATGAAATAAATTGGCAAGGTGCACCGAATTTTGAGATGGAACCGCCGACACGACATAACAATGACCGATATGCGACTCGCCGACACGATGATTTTGACTATAAGCTGTTTATTACTACACGTAAATTCAAAACATTTAAGAATTCCGGCAACGACATTCATCCACAAGCGGGGCTTCATCAATTCTCTCATTGTTTTCCTCCCAACTGGTCATTAGAGCACAGATTAGAATATATGTGTGGCTACTTAGAGAATGAACCAGCTGAAAGAATGTGATCGGTCATTCACGATTGTCACAGTAAAGGAGAATTTTATCATGCCTTCCTCTCAGCATATTGGTCTCAAGCTACACAATACCGAGTAATACATAGCATCATAATGATGAAACATTTCGAACAATCTGAATTTTCCAGTCTTATGAAATATTTTGAAGACATGTTGCACAAGAATCAGTACCTGTCAAACCCTTACAGCCCCTCAGAACTCATCCGCATTTGCTTAATCAAATTGCCTGAACATTTTCGACATATTATTTTGGCAGGACGTTGCAAAGACGACATTGAAGCTTTTTAGGGACTCTTACAAGAATTGGAAATGGACACTGACAATCGCGAGACGTGAAAACAGGAACACAACAATTATAGGTCATATCCGTCACAACTCTGCGACGACAGAAATAATAACTGGACACGACAAGGCTATTCTTACAATGTAAATCGTGACCAAAACAGACACCACCCATATGACAACCACTGGCAGAGTAGTAATAATTACAGGGAAAGATCACCTCTCCGCAGTAATCACAGAGACAATCAGAGAAACAGACAATATGGGAACCAAAATAATTATTATGAAGGGAGACAGAATAACTTCAGACGCAATGGTCCACCGCGCAGTTATGATTCCGGGAGAATTCTCCACCACATGACCGACAAACAAGAAACTATGTAAACTACCGACAAAACGACAGACCTGAATTCCATTAGAACTGGCGGGATTCAAACAGGGCAGGGCCCTCTCGACAAGGTGAGTTTGTAGAAGTTAGATCTCCAAATCCCAATAACGACGCGCGCCAACAAAGAGACAATAGGCAATGACTCACACTGCTGGCAGCCACAAAACGTACTTATGAAGCTGACGACGTAGCTGCCGTGGCTAGTAATTACGTAAAAATGGAAGACATTAGGGACATCTTACTTCAGGAACACGACGTAAAACATAACAACATTGCATATCCTGTGATTCACATTACAGTAAATGACGTAAAATTTACGGCAGTACTTGACTCTGGCAGTCCCATTTCAGTAATTAATGAAACAGCTTTTAACAAATGCAACAAATCGAACAATTGCCCCACACTTCCTTTACGTAAGATTTAATTACAAAGTGCAATTTTTGGAAAAAGTGTAGATGTACGCCAACAAACCAACTTAGAATTCTTTTGTCAAAGTCACAGCTTCTCTATGAACTTTCTTATTGTTCCATTATTGTCAACGGAAATTATATTGGGAGTAGACTTTTTGAATGAATACAAAGCAATCTTAAACTTTCACGATGCTGAAATAAGTTTAGAGAAAGAAGGTAAGTCAATAGCTTTGAAATTTGAATATTGGCTCTCAAACCATAACGAGGAAATTAATCGGCTTTACCTCCTGTTAGACAACAGTTCGGAATTTTCGACGGCACTTGACACTAGCAATCACTCTGCAAGTACTGACAGGGATGATATCGACGGCGTATTTGATACTAATGAGTTAATTGAGAATAAAATTCAAACAATTGAGAATTGTAATGACACTGATAGGCAGGACCTTTTTGAGATTTTACAAGCACATTCCACAGTTTTTACTCACAAAACAGGAACAATCAAGGGATTTCAATACCAATTTCGTGTTCCCGAGCATACTAAATTTTGTGTTAGACCATACATAATTCCGGCACATTATAGGGACTGTGTTAGAACAGAAATACAATCTATGCTTGACGAGGGCATTATTGAGCCTGCAGTAAGCTCATACAACAATCCATTACATGTTGTTGAGAAGAAAAATGGATCGATCAGGCTTGTCTTAGATTCGAGACAAATCAATACTATCATCATTCCTGAAACAGAGAGACCGCAAACGTTGTAAGAACTTCTTCAAAATTTTAATGGTGTTAAAGTGTTGTCCTCTATTGATCTCAGATCCAGCTTTTATCAAATCGAACTTCATCCAGAATGTAGAAAATACACAGCTTTTCTCTGTTTCGGCGTTTGTTATCAATTTCGGAAACTTCCTTTTGGTTTGAACATTTCTTCGGCAGCGTTCATTCGCGGGCTAAATTCCGTATTACCTGAGGTCTTAAAACGTCACGTCACCTTATATGTGGATGATATTCTAATAGCAGAAGCCTCATGGGAACAACATAATCGCATCCCCAACAGTTTGTTACGTATTTTTGCAGAATCTGGAATTACAGTGAACTTGGAAAAGTCTGAATTCGGTAGGTTTTTGGGACATATTATTTCTTCTGAAGGCATTCAGCCGGATCCTGAAAAGTTAGAAGCAATCAGAGCCATTCCAGTTCCATCCACAAAAAAACAAGTCTGCAGTTTTCTAGGTCTCGTAAATTTTTCTGAATATGCAAATTCTAGTGACACCAAAACTTTGTTCTCTCACTGGAAAAAATACTATTTGGAACTGGGACTAACAAGCATAGTTGGAATTCAATTCTTTGAAAGAATCCCTACTTAACGCGCCAATACTAGCTCATCCAGATCTGTCACAAGATTTCTGCCTTAACACGGATTCTTCTAAAGTCCGTCTCGGTGCCCATTTATTTCAAAAAACCATAGAAAATGACACTACACGGGCAGCGAAGGCTGTGTGGCGTGGACTGGGCGGTTTTTTAGGTTAGAAGGCCTCGGGGAAGTACGGAGTGGGCTGCAATCTCAAAGGGTGCATGGCAAATACAGGACGTGCTTGGATCAAGGAATAGTCGGAATTGTAGTTGTAAATTGTTGTAGTTGTGTTGGGAAAGTCCCTGAGCTTCAAGCGCTAATAGAAAGCACAGAAGCTGAAATCATTACAGGTACAGTAAGCTGGCTAAAGCCTGAAATAAGTTCTGCAGAAATTTTTACGAAGTCTCAGGCGGTGTTCAGGAAAGATAGATTAGGCAGAATTGGTTGTGGAGTGTTTGTGTCTGTCAGTAGTGGTTTATCTTGCAGTGAAGTCGATGTAGATACTCCGTGCGAATTGGTATGGGTGGAGGTTATACTTAACAGCCGAACTAAGTTAATAATTAGCTCCTTCTACCGACCGCAGACTCCGATGATATAGTTGCTGAACAGTTCAGAGAAAATTTGAGTCTCGTAACAAATAAATACCCCACTCATACGGTTATAGTTGGTGGGGACTTCAACCTTCCCTCGATAGGTTGGCAAAAATACTTGTTGAAAACCGGTGGTAGGCAGAAAACATCTTCCGAGATTGTCCTAAATGCTTTCTCCGAAAATTATTTCGAGCAGTTAGTCCACGAACCCTCGCGAATTGTAAGTGGTTGCGAAAACACACTTGATCTCTTAGCCACAAACAATCCAGAGCTGATAGAGAGCATCATGACTGATACAGGGATGAGTGATCGCAAGGTCGTTGTAGCTAGGCTCAATACCGTTTCTTCCAAATCCACCAGAAACAAACGCAAAATAATTTTATTTACAAAAGCGGGTAAAGTGTCACTAGAAGCTTTCCTGAGAGACAATCTCCATTCCTTCCGAACTGACTATGCAAATGCAGACGAGATGTGGCTCAAATTCAAAGATATAGTAGCAACAGCAATTGAGAGATTCATACCTCATAAATTGGTAAGAGATGGAACTGATCCCCCATGGTACACAAAACAGGTCCGAACGCTGTTGCAGAGGCAACGGGAAAAGCTTGCGAAGTTCAGAAGAACGCGAAATCCCGAAGATTGGCTAAAATTTACAGACGCGCGAAATATGGCACGGACTTCAATGCGAGATGTCTTCCACAACGAAACATTGTCTCGAACTTTGGTAGAAAATCCGAAGAAATTCTGGTCGTATGTAAAGTACACAAGCGGCACGACGCAGTCAATACCTTCGCTGCGCAGTGCCGATGGTACTGTTACCGACGACTGTGCCGCTAAAGCGGAGTTATTGAACGCAGTTTTCCGAAATTCCTTCACCAGGGAAGACGAATGGAATATTCCAGAATTTGAAACACGAACAGCTACTAGCATGAGTTTCTTAGAAGTAGATACCTTAGGGGTTGCTTGATACGGGCAAGTCTTCAGGAACAGATTGTATACCGATTAGGTTCCTTTCAGATTACGCTGATACAATAGCTCCCTACTTAGCAATCGTATACAACCGCTCGCTCACCGATAGATCTGTATCTACAGATCGGAAAATTGCGCAGGTCGCACCAGTGTTTAAGAAGGGTAGTAGGAGTAATCCATCGAACTACAGACCTATATCATTGACGTCGGTTTGCAGTAGAGTTTTGGAGCACATACTATATCCAAACATTATGAATCACCTCGAAGGGAACGATCTATTGATACGTAATCAGGATGGTTACAGAAAACATCGTTCTTGTGCAACGCAGCTAGCTCTTTATTCGCACGAAGTAATGGCCGCTATCGACAGGGGATCTCAAGTTGATTCCGTATTTCTAGATTTCCGGAAAGCTTTTGACACCGTTCCTCACAAGCGACTTCTAATCAAGCTGCGGGCCTATGGGGTATCGTCTCAGTTGTGCAACTGGATTCGTGATTTCCTGTCAAGAAGGTCGCAGTTCGTAGTAATAGACGGCAAATCATCGAGTAAAACTGAAGTGATATCAGGTGTTTCCCAGGGAAGCGTCCTGGGACCTCTGCTGTTCGTGGTCTATATAAATAACCTGGGTGACAATCTGAGCAGTTCTCTTAGGTTGTTCGCAGATGATGCTGTAATTTACCGTCTAGTAAGGTCATCCGAAGACCAATATCAGTTGCAAAGCGATTTAGAAAAGATTGCTGTATGGTGTGGCAGGTGGCAGTTGACGCTAAATAATGAAAAGTGTGAGGTGATCCACGTGAGTTCCAAAAGAAATCCGTTGGAATTCGATTACTCCATAAAGAGTACAATTCTCAAGGCTGTCAATGCAACTAAGTACCTGGGTGTTAAAATTACGAACAACTTCAGTTGGAAAGACCACATAGATAATATTGTGGGGAAGGCGAGCCAAAAGTTGCGTTTCATTGGCAGGACACTTAGAAGATGCAACAAGTCCACTAAAGAGACAGCTTACACTACACTCGTTCGTCCTCTGTTAGAATATTGCTGCACGGTGTGGGATCCTTACCAGGTGGGATTGACGGAGGACATCGAAAGGGTGCAAAAAAGGGCAGCTCGTTTTGTAATATCACGTAATAGGGGAGAGAGTGTGGCAGATATGATACGCGAATTGGGATGGAAGTCATTAAAGCAAAGACGTTTTTCGTCGCCACGAGATCTATTTACGAAATTGCAGTCACCAACTTTCTCTTCCGAATGCGAAAATATTTTGTTGAGCCCAACCTACATAGGGAGGAATGATCATCAAAATAAAATAAGAGAAATCAGAGCTCGAACAGAAAGGTTTAGGTGTTCGTTTTTCCCGCGCGCTGTTCGGGAGTGGAATGGTAGAGAGATAGTATGATTGTGATTCGATGAATCCTCTGCCAAGCACTTAAATGTGAATTGCAGAGTAGTCATGTAGATGTAGATGTAGAAAAGCATTGCTTTTGCTAACCGAGTGCTAATAAAATCTGAAAAAAATTGTTCCGTTACTGAATTAGAAGCTTTAGCTATCGTTTGGGCATTTAACAAATTCCGTTTCTTTGTTTCTGGTAAGCACGTAAAAGTATACAGTGATCATCGTGAATTACAATTTCTTATGTCTTCAAAAATAAATCATGACAGGTTAAAACGTTGGGCATTGTTTCTGCAAGAATTCCAATTCTCAATAGTCTACATTCCCGGCAAGGAGAACATTGTTGCAGACGCACTGTCACGCGCACCAGCTGGGCTTGAGAAAAGTAACACAGAAGGCTACCTCGAGAAAAATTTCTGTATTCTTCACATTCAGAAAGTCGCCTTTGAAAACTTCATTACCACATCGTTAAAAGACATTGCTCATGAACAAGATAAAGATCCGATTTGAAAAGACATCAAAAGTAAATGGCATGAAAAGACACACACTCAAATTCGGCATTATTATCTGGTTAGAAACAACATATTGTTCAAACGCTGCACTGTTGATGACAAGCTATGGGTACTTTGCATTCCTGACGATTTTGTTAATAAGCTCATTTGGTACATTCATTTCAGCTCTGCACATTTTGGTCCACGAAAATGTTATCATATTCTTCGGACGACTCGTTATTTTAACAATATTGAAAAGAGAATTCGAAGAGTCTTGTCTATTTGTAAACTTTGTCAAAAGGCAAAACCATCTACTATTTCACATCGTGCTCCGTTGTTTCCTATCATTCCTTCTAAATTAAAACAATTTGCTGCTGTTGATCTCTTGGGACCCCTTGTCAGAACATCGAATGGATTTTCGTACGTTCTGGTCATTGTTGAACTTACTTCAAAATTTGTTTCTTTCACTCCGTTACGTAAAGCCACTGGACGGTCTGTATCCAACGCCTTTGTTAAAAATTTCTTACGTGAAGTTGGACACGTTAGTAAAGTCATTTCAGATAACGGACCGCAATTCAGATCTGCTGTTTGGTCACGCATGCTTCGGAACCATAAAATCAAACCTGTACTCACCACATTGTAACCTGTCTGAGCGGATTATGAAAGAAATCAATAAGCTTTGCAGACTTTATTGTCTCAGAAAGCATCAGCATTGGGACAGATATTTACACTTATTTCAAAACGTGCTGAATGAAATGCCTCATGACTCCAGTGCTTTACCACCTATTCTTGTACTGAAGAATAAAGAACCACTGAACAGAATCAGCGAGGTTGTACCTTTTCCGAATACACGTTAACTTCGACACGTACGTAATAACAACGATATCTATACGCATAGCATTTCGCTTTTGTTTATTACGAGGTAAGTACATTGACTTCCACAGAACTTTGCTTACGGACGACGATAATTACGACACTTGGCACATTTTTTACTCTTAAGTAATGACAGAGATTATGTTACAGCAAGACGCACAATTTAGCGCTACAGAACACGCATTTGAGTGATTAATTTTGTACTTAAAACATTTATTTTTAAAGATTTTTGAATTACAAAGAAAGTTTTCCGTGATACATTTCATTCCATTACTGTAATCTGTAACACCTGAGGGTATAATTACATTAATCCTCCGAGGGGTACACGCTTACAAGTGTATCATGTGTTTGGCAAGCACAATGAGCCCTAGATAATATGGTATTTGCTTATACAACTTTACACATCGGTACCATGTTTCTCTAACACAGAGTTACACAGCTATCTGATTATTTAACTGAGAGAGACAAACATTTATTTTACATCAGTGACAGATGTTTACGTAATTACACCGTTGGATAACTTCACACTTATGAAATTGTATTTGTCTGTACTTTGTGAACTGTTCGTATTTTTTCGGAACCGTTGTGACACTATGAGAGCTTTGAATGTCATATTTGGTATGGGATCATGATTTTTAAAGTACGTTTGAGGTAGATGACACTTTTGAAATGAGCAGAGAATTTTTTTTAGGTTTTAAAATTCAGAAACCTACGACGATTTTGAGATGTGATCGATCTGTTATGATGTTATTATTACGACGACAATTTGTATTATGCTGTTGAGGTATGTTTATCATCAATGAGATGATGCTATTTGAGGAATCTGATTATGCTATGTAATTATTATGATGAAATATTGAAGACGTGTTGATGAATATGTATATTTGTAATAAGGTAAGTAATAAGGAGTAGTGGTTAGGGACTCTGACTTGTAAAAAAGGATGATGGAAACCAAGAATCGTACTTTAATGAGTTATGAAATGTGTGTAAATGCGTGAATGTATCAAAATGCCGACGAAATTTTTTTGGACACTATTATATTTAAAGGATTTTGTTTCTACACATTTGTAAAGCAAATTCTCGACCTGTGAAATTTTATATGAGACTGTCACTGTAGGGCAAACTGGTGTCGTAAATATTTCGGTAAGAAAGTTAAGTGACCACCTTCACGTAATGCGTTGTGGGCACCCAGCTGCGCGACAGACGCCTGGAAAAAAGCCATTAGTGTGTGCCTTTCAGAGGCACAGGTGGAGAAAAAAGGAGGCCATTATCCTCGCTATTGACATTTCTTTGTAGAAAGCATCGCAAATATGACACGCTCAAACTTGAAAGTATATGATTACACTGTGGAGCTCGTAATTTATGATATTTTCTAAAATGCCTAATGAAATGATGAGAAACATTATATATCTATTGTCTTTGTAGTCGAGAGATTGCTCATTTTGTTTAATATCTAGTATCTAACCCCACTGCAGCATTGGTTAAAATAAAATTTTATAGATTTACTAATATAAATATTTTATGCCTACAGATCCAGTAAATAATAACTTTATGATCTACTTCAAAAAAACTAAGGAGCACAAAAAGACATTTCCCTTCACAGGAATTGCATACAGAATTTTCTTTTCAACTACTTGGTAATTTTTTTGGTAGAATAACTTCTTGTGGTGCACCACTTTAATGACATAGATATTAAGATGAGAATAGACATTTCCCTTATCTGCATTGTTGTCCTTAGTGTACTATTTTTTCTGCTTGAGCTTTGTCATGTTTAGGTATAAGTTATTGCATTTGCTGCTGCTGCTTGCCAGGCATAGTGCTACTAAATTTCACTTTGTATTACTCTGTGAAGCCAGTTTTACTACTGATTTATTTTTCTTTTTCCTGCACATTGGCTCATATTAGTGATAATGTTGCATTTGCTCTGCAAATTTAGATGTACTGCTGCTAGCTTTGCCAATTTGCATTTTTTTGTCATTGCTGTTTGTGTTAATTGTTTTGTGCTGCTGCATTGCCTTGTCCCTTAGTATATATATCTGAGCTCAGTAGATTTAAGGTAGCTTAATAGGGGGTAGACTATATAAGAACCTAACTATGGAGAATAGGGAAAGAATGCATTGAGAAGTTATATGAAAAAGATTTGGGCCAAAATGAGTATTGTACAATGAGCAATAATTATTTTGAAAGAAATATGGTTAGAATACAGAAAGGCGATATAGATAGGACTTTTTGGGAATAATGATGAACGATGGGAGATCTCCAAGAGCAAAAAAGGTTTTGTTTGCAAAATACTGCAGTACCAAATGTTACACTGAAAACGAACCCTGTCCTTTCCATTGTGTTATCCCCCTATGTGTTTGTGTACCCTTGTGTATTTGTGTTTTTCCTGTCTTTATGTGTTTAGCTAATAAGATTTATGTTGTAGAATTTTTCAAATACTATGCTATTTTCTTTGTAAAGTTGTTTAGACATTATTTATTCTGTTCTGTTTTAATGCCCATGTGTGACATTAATGTTTCGAAAACTATTCTCATTATTTTATATATTTACTTATGTCATAATTCCTGTAACACTGATGTATCTGTTTATTTCTATTCTTTTGTAAAGCCTGTATTACTACAAATGTTATCTGTATTATAATGTTCTTTAATGATGTATTTTGTACCTTTGTAATTGTATTCTTATGTTGTAAATTTATACTTGTATAGACACCAGTTCTTCAAATTAAGTATCATTTCACTGCACACGTTTCTGTTGGTCATAATACATGCACAGTATGTGAGCAGTAGGGACTGATAGTGTTTGCATGTGTGTTAATAATTCAGCAAGGGATTGGATAACAGCATTGCTGGTTCTAAGGACATTTCAAAAAAAAATTTTGTGAGTGCAGAAGTGGTGGTTTATGGACTTGCTATATTGTCCACAAGATGATGATTGGGCACCTGTACAGTCGCAATGGATGGCTGCTAGCCATCTCTACAAGGACTGCAGTGGGTCTACACCTTTGATGACTCACCAATACCATTATTTCTACAAGGACTGCAGTGGGTCTGCACCTCTGGTGGCCCACCAGACCGTAATCTCTAACAGGACTACAGTGGTCCGCTCTGTGATGACCTACCTACCAGTATTCGACAAAACTTCGACTGACTCTGCTGTTGGTTTGCTCTGTTGTGGCCCATTACCTGTCTGCATGTCAAGAGTCAGCACTGTCTTTCCGTTGGAAGGACAACACTACTTCAAGACTGCATGGAAATCCACTACTTCCGTGTGCATTCTCTTTTACTGCTCAGACTTTGAGAAAAAAAACACTGCAATTTTACTGTGATGAATGATCAGGACTGTCTTTATGGACTGTGAGAAAATTTTAGCTTTTGACCAACATTGTATCAATAAGTGTGTGCATTTGATATCTTTGTTGTTGTAATTATGAAAAATTTTATCAAGTCATTATTGGCCACTACCCAAAACAATTTGTAAAATTTTTTGTGGGGAGCATGGGGGCTATCTAAGTAGGCTGTTTAGGTTCTTATATTGGTCACGCCACCGCCACGTAGCGCTCTGTATGAAAATCACTGGCTGTGCTGTGTGCAGTCTGTGGCTGGTTGGCATTGTTGTAAGACTCGCCATTGTAGCGTTGGGCAGTTGGCTGTTAACAGCGCGTAGCATTGTGCAGTTGGAGGTGAGCCGCCAGCATTGGTGGATGTGGGGAAGTGAGATGGCGGATTTTTGAGAGCGGATGATCTGGACGTGTGTCTATCAGAAACAGTACATTTGTAAGAATGGATGTCATGAACTGGTATATATATTATGACTTTTAAAAACTTTTAACGTAAATACATTGTTTGTTCTCTATTAAAATCTTTCATTTGCAAACTACGCCTATCAGTAGTTAGTGCCTTCAGTAGTTTGAATCTTTTATTTAGTTGGCAGTAGTGGCGCTCGCTGTATTGCAGTAGTTCGAGTAACGAAGATTTTTGTGAGGTAAGTGATTTGTGAAAGGTATAGGTTAATGTTAGTCAGGGCCATTATTTTGTAGGGATTATTGAAGGTCAGATTGCGTTGCGCTAAACATATTGTGTATCAGTTTAAGCACAGTCATGTATAATTTTTCCAAGGGGACGTTTCAAAAGTACCAGTTCTGCTTGTTGAATGTTGAGTGGAAGGTGCAACAGCAACCTACTTTGCTATTATGTTGACTGGTATGAATATCTGCAAATGTGTAACTGGTTAGATGCGGCAGTACAAGGCGTATAACATGTCTACCTTTTCTGACACACCTGGGGCCTAGTGCCACTACGCCACTGTGCGTGTTGAGAGTTGGAACTTGGAGAGAAGCCTTAGTGCTGCCTTTTGTTATTTCCTGTGTGTCTTGAAAATTTTGCACAGCTGTTGTTGTTGTGTTCTTCAGTCCAGGGGCTGGTTCGTTGCAGCTCTCCACGCTACTCTATCCTGTGCAAGCTTCTTCATCTCCAAGTACCTACTGCACCCTACATCCTTTTGAATCTGCTTAGTGTATTCATCTCTCGGTCTCCATCTACGAGTTTTACCCTCCAATAGTAAACTGGTGATCCCTTGATGCCTCAGAACGTGTCCTACCAAATGATCCCTTCTTCTCGTCAAGACGTGCCACAAATTCGTCTTTTCCCCAATTTTTTCAGTGCCTCTTCATTAGTTATGTGATCTACCCATCTAATCTTCAGCATTCTTGTGTAGAACCACATTTCGAAAGCTTCTATTCTCTTCCTGTCTAAACTATTCATCGTCCATGTTTCACTTCCATACATGGCTACACTCCATACAAATACTTTCAGAAAAGACTTCTTGACACTAAAGTCTGTACTCTAGATTAACAAATTTTTCGTCTTCAGAAACGCTTTCCTTGCCATTGCCAGTCTACATTTTATATCCTCTCTACTTCAACCATTATCAGTTATTCCATTATGCTCGTTTTGCTTTTGTTGAAGTTCATCTTATATCCTCCTTTCAGGACACTGTCCATTCCGTTCAACTACTCTTCCAGGCCCTTTGCTGTCTCTGACAGAATTACAATGTCATCGGCAAACCTCAAAGTTTTTAATTCTTCTCCATGGATTTTAATTCCTAGTCCGAATTTTTCTTTTGTTTTCTTTACTGCCTTCTCATTATACGGATTGAATAACATCGGGGATAGGCTACAACTCTGTCTCACTCCCTTCCCAACAACGACTTCCCTTTCATGCCCCTCGACTCTTATGACTGCCATCTGGTTTCGGTACAAGTTGTAAATAGCCTTTCGCTCCCTATATTTCACCCCCGCCATCTTCAGAATTTGAAAGAGAGTATTCCAGTTCACATTGTCAAAAGCTTTCTCTAAGTCTACAAATGCTAGAAACGTAGGTTTGTCTTTGCTAAATATATTTTCTTAGATACGTCGTAGGGTCAGTATTGCCTCAGGTGTTCCAACATTTCTACGGAATCCAAACTGATCTTCCCCGAGGTTTGCTTCTACCAGTTTTTCCATTCGTCTGTGAAGAATTCGTGTTAGTATTTTGGAGCCATGATTTATTGTATTGATAGTTTGGTAATTTTATCTTCTGTCAACACCTGCTTTCTTTGAGATTGGAATTATTATATTCTTCTTAAACTCTGAGGGTATTTCGCTTGTCTCATACATCTTGCTCACCATATGGTAGAGTTTTGTCAGGGCTTGCTCTCCCAAGGCAGTCACTAGTTCTAATGGAATGTTTCCAATGGAATGTTGTCCCTCCCAGGGCCAGTAGTCTTTTAAGACTCTGGACGTACTTACAAATAACCCTTTTCTTACTGCTAAAAGATTTCCTAGTTGTATCTTACAAAAATTCATCTGCAACATGTTTTCTTACTGGTTTTTGAAGTTGCTGTTGCGGTCTTAGCTCGAAAGACTACCTTGGTGCAGCGTTGCATGCTAGTCTGAAGAAGCCTATTCGTCTCTTCATAACTACTGCCATTTGAGCCTGCTTACGATAGTCAAACCTTTGTCTAATCCTACCAGGGTCATTCAGTAAGTTATGGAATACATGGCAGTGAACAAAAGGACGGCGAGTCGTTGGGCGAGGCGTATGTCATCATCGCAAAAATGACGAGCAAACCTGTCAGCTCTAAAGTGTATTGTGCTACTCTCAGGAAATTGAAGAAACCATTTCAGCGTGTTCGTCACCACAAAAATGCAAACGAGCTATCCTCCATAAAAACGCAAGACCGCAAATTAGTCTGCGTAACCGAGAGGAGCTTACAAAGCTTCAGTGGACTATTCTACCTCATCCACCCTGCTCCCGATTTTCATCTGTTTGCCCCAATGAATTATGCACTCTGCGGGAAGCAGTACGTGGATGATGTGGTTATTGATGCAGCAAGATGTTGGCTCCGACGTTGACCAGTAGAGTAGTACCATGTGGCCATAAGCCCCTCCCAGTAATCTGGTGTAAGGCTGACGCACTGAAAGGAGATTATTTTGAAAAATGAGATTTTGTAACCAAAAGAGTGAGGAATAGTATCATTATTGGAATTCTGAATTGAAACCAGCCAGTTTTCGGATAAAAAATGTGTTGCATTACTTATAGCACACACCTCCTATAATTTTGGTTCCCCAAACTTTCTTCCATTACAAAACTGACGATTCCTTTTCTCTGCATTTTGATTCAGTACCTCCTCATTCGTTATGCGATCTGCCCATCCAATTTAAATCATTATTCTGTAGCACCCCATTTCAAAAGCTTTTATTCTCTTTTTGTCTGAACTGTTTATGGCGCAAGTTTCACTTCAACATATTTAAAACAAATGCCTTCAGAAAACACTTCCTAATGGTTATGTCTTTATTCGACGTTAACTAATTTCTTTCTTTTTTTTATCAGATATGCTTTTCTTGCTACTGCCAGTCTGTGTTTTATATCCTCTCGGCTTCGGCCAACGTCGATTATTTTGCCGCCCAAATGCCAAAACTCATTTACTACTTTTTGTGTCGCATTTCCTAATCTAATTTACTCAGCATCGACTGATTTTTTTCGATCACATTCCAGTACTCATATTATACTTTTGTTGTTTATCTTATAACCTCTTCTCAAGACGCTATCCGTTCCGTTCAGTTACACTTGCCGACTTGGAAACAATTACAGTGTCACTGGGAAACCTCAAAGTTATTATTTCTTCGTCCTTAACTTAATTCCCTTCTCAAATTTCTGCTTGGCTTGCCAACCGCGGTGGCCGAGCGGTTCTACGAGCTTCAGTCCGGAACCGCGCTGCTGCTACGGTCGCAGGTTTGAATCCTGCCTCGGGCGTGGATGTGTATGATGTCCTTAAGTTGGTTTAAGTAGTTCTAAGTCTAGGGGACTGATAACTCCAGATGTTAAGTCCCATAATGCTTAGAGTCATTTAACCATCTGCTTGACTTATTTTGTTGCTTACTCAATGTACAGACTGAATGATGTGTTGTCGAAACAAAATTTGCTTTCGTATATGAACGTGCAAACGCACGAATGTGCAGTGGGGCTCGACTGCGAGAAATCTCGTTCGTATCATGGTGGTGGAAGAATTTGTCGCCTCCATTATTTATTTATTTAAGCTGGGAAGGTTATGACCATCAGGTCATCTCTTTAATCAGGCACTCTACATATATAGGCTTTCATAAAATATCACGAGCATGTCATAAATTATATGTAATACAGAACACAACGTTTAGATGGTATCACAGTACAAATAAAACAAACACAGTTACATTCGTCCGTGAAAGGTACAACAATTAAGACAAATTACTTGATGGTATGTATAAATTACGAACGTTAGGAGTAATGGTGACTAAAACAGATGGAAGAGAGTGAGAAAGAGGAACGTGATGAGAAAACAGTTAATGGAGAAATATATCAAGAAAGTTACTTGTCTGAGAAATGAAAAGAGAAAGAAGCGGAAGCTGGAGAAGGTAGGAACAGTTGCTTTAATGTTTGACAGAAGCAAATCTGGTCTTACGTGTTAAATTTTATGGAAACTTTATGATGATAGAGGGCAGTGCTTCAGCATCGTCTTAAATGCAGCAGGACATTGAACTGCATACAGAGCGCAGGATAACTGGGTGCAAAGGTGAAATGGTGGTGGAGGAGGAGTCTGCGACTCTTCTAGTATTATGGGTGGGTACATCTAGGACACTAGTTAAGTGAGACCTTTTGTTTCGATTATAATGAGATGACAGGTACTTAATCTCTAACGCGAGGTGCTGGGGTGCTTGCGCACTGAGGGGCCGACGAAGGAAAGAAGAAAGATTAGGGTTTAACGCCATTAGAGGTGGAGAACGAGCACGGATTCCGGAAGGATGGGAAAGGAAATCGGCCGTGCGCTTGCCAAGGGTATCATCCAGCATTTACCTGGAAAGAGATAGGGAAATCACAGTAAGTGTGGATGAAACTTCCTGGAAGATTAAAACTTTGTGCCGGACCGAGACTCGAACTCGGGACCTTTGCCTTTCTCGGGCAAGTGCTCTACCAACTGAGCTATCCAAGCACGACTCACGCCCCGTCCTCACAGCTTTAATTCCGCCAGTACCTCGTCTCCTACCTTCCAAATAATCGACGTTGGCCTGAGTGGAGAGGATGTAAAACACAGACTGGCAATAGCAAGAAAAGCATTTCTGATTAAAAAAAAGAAATTTGTTGACGTCGAATATAGACATAACCATTTGGAAGTGTTTTCTGAAGGCATTTGTTTTAAATATGTTGAAGTGAAACTTAAGCCATAAACAGTTCAGACGAAAAGAGAATAAAACCTTTTGAAATGGGGTGCTACAGAATAATGATTTAAATTTAATGGGCAGATCGAATAACACCCAGGCTGTGGCTAAGCCATGTCTCCGCAATATCCTTTCTTCCAGGACAGCTAGTTCTGCAAGGTTCGCAGGAGAGCTTCTGTGAAGTTTGGAAGGTAGGAGGCGAGGTACTGGCGGAATTAAAGCTGTGTGGACGGGGCGTGAGTCGTGCTTGGGTAGCTCAGATGGTAGAGCACTTGTCCGCGAAAGGCAAAGGTCCCGAGTTCGAGTCTCGGTCCGGCACACAGTTTTAATCTTCCAGGAAGTTTCATATTAGCGCACACTCCGCTGTAGAGTGAAAATTTCATTCTACACTCCTGGAAATGGAAAAAAGAACACATTGACACCGGTGTGTCAGATCCACCATACTTGCTCCGGACACTGCGAGAGGGCTGTACAAGCAATGATCACACGCACGGCACAGCGGACACACCAGGAACCGCGGTGTTGGCCGTCGAATGGCACTAGTTGCGCAGCATTTGTGCACCGCCGCCGTCAGTGTCAGCCAGTTTGCCGTGGCATACGGAGCTCCATCGCAGTCTTTAACACTGGTAGCATGCCGCGACAGCATGGACGTGAACCGTATGTGCAGTTGACGGACTTTGAGCGAGGGCGTATAGTGGGCATGCGGGAGGCCGGGTGGACGTACCGCCGAATTGCTCAACACGTGGGGCGTGAGGTCTCCACAGTACATCGATGTTGTCGCCAGTGGTCGGCGGAAGGTGCACGTGCCCGTAGACCTGGGACCGGACCGCAGCGACGCACGGATGCACGCCAAGACCGTAGGATCCTACGCAGTGCCGTAGGGGACCGCACCGCCACTTCCCAGCAAATTAGGGACACTGTTGCTCCTGGGGTATCGGCGAGGACCATTCGCAACCGTCTCCATGAAGCTGGGCTACGGTCCCGCACACCGTTAGGCCGTCTTCCGCTCACGCCCCAACATCATGCAGCCCGCCTCCAGTGGTGTCGCGACAGGCGTGAATGGAGGGACGAATGGAGACGTGTCGTCTTCAGCGATGAGAGTCGCTTCTGCCTTGGTGCCAATGATGGTCGTATGCGTGTTTGGCGCCGTGCAGGTGAGCGCCACAATCAGGACTGCATACGACCGAGGCACACAGGGCCAACACCCGGCATCATGGTGTGGGGAGCGATCTCCTACACTGGCCGTACACCACTGGTGATCGTCGAGGGGACACTGAATAGTGCACGGTACAGCCAAACCGTCATCGAACCCATCGTTCTACCATTCCTAGACCGGCAAGGGAACTTGCTGTTCCAACAGGACAATGCACGTCCGCATGTATCCCTTGCCACCCAACGTGCTCTAGAAGGTGTAAGTCAACTACCCTGGCCAGCAAGATCTCCGAATCTGTCCCCCATTGAGCATGTTTGGGACTGGATGAAGCGTCGTCTCACGCGGTCTGCACGTCCAGCACGAACGCTGGTCCAACTGAGGCGCCAGGTGGAAATGGCATGGCAAGCCGTTCCACAGGACTACATCCAGCATCTCTACGATCGTCTCCATGGGAGAATAGCAGCCTGCATTGCTGCGAAAGGTGGATATACACTGTACTAGTGCCGACATTGTGCATGCTCTGTTGCCTGTGTCTATGTGCCTGTGGTTCTGTCAGTGTGATCATGTGATGTATCTGACCCCAGGAATGTGTCAATAAAGTTTCCCCTTCCTGGGACAATGAATTCACGGTGTTCTTATTTCAATTTCGAGGAGTGTATAAGTGTGGATGTCCGGACAGGAATGTGGACCGTCGGCATTCCGAATGCGAGTCCATTGTGCTAATCAAGTAGCGGATGAAGAAGGCACAATGTAAGAGACGCAACTTTCTGTCCGCAGCCAACCTATAGATCGACGTTGCGGGTGTAACGCACGCTGGCATTCGTGGTTGGTTCTAACCGACTAGTGTTCTCGTTACTCATGCTGTTCTGGATTACATCACAATAGTGGAGATCCAGCAGAACGAGCGATTGCACAAGTCTACGTTTAACATCCTGTAGAAATGTCTATCGAAACTTTTCAGCGCGCGGAGGCAGGCGGAAATCTTCCTGTGAGTGGTGACAGAGTTTTATGCTCAGATGCGAGACGACTAGGAGATAATTGATTGTGGAATTCAGACTTATTAATTTCAGATGGATTCTAAAATTACCTGGAACTTTTTGGCATTTAGTTTAAATCCTAGATTTTGTCTACATCTTACCACTGTAGACAGATCATCGTTCATCTTGATAAACCCAGTATTGATATATGAGGTCTGGCACTTGGCTAAAGTTGGAAATTGCAGCTCATGATATTTTCAGGAAGAGAGAACCGATGTGATGTCGTTTATACACAAGGGAAACCATAGTGTTCCCAAGATTGGCCCTTGTGTTAGTGCTAAGAGGATGTGCTTCCAGGTCTACTTTTCTTTCCCAGACACAACACATTGCTCTCTGCGTTATAAGCAGCTTCAAACCCATTTTAGTTTACTACCTGAAAATTTTAGATGTCACATGTTTCTGAACATTGAAAGTATATGATACGAAATGCTTTGCTGAAATGTATTAGTGTCAATGGTGTGACTTCACTATTGTCAATGGCCTATTTTAGATAATTATTCACTGTAATTAATGTGGTGTTTACGAAAGCCAAACTGGTATTTGTCATGTAAGTTGAATTTTCGTAATCATTCAATAATGTGGTCGTAAACAATATACTAGCTTAGCTAAATGATTCATCGGTTCTGAAAGCACTGTTTATTTATAAATCTTCTGCAGTCCTTTTGTAATGTATTTTAGATGTATCACCGAGGTTCTAATAACTTTTCATTGAAATAGAATGTTAAATATTAGAATGCAAAATCATTATATGGTTTCGAACTCATATGAAATTTCAAATTAGTATAAAATATTCACTAATCGCATAAAACGTTCTTCATATTAGTGAAGTTTCAGTCACACAAAGGAAAAGAGTCACGCCAAGATCGAAGCTCATATTTATTGCTGGAAGCAATCATGTGAACCGCTGATAAATGAAGAAATGTTGAATTTTATGTCAATGATGAGTGGCTCGGAACACTAGCATTGGCTTATTTTCCTCAAACACACAAACCGATGTTAATGGGAATTAGAAGCTTGGGAATAAAAATCAGTGCGGGTCCTATAAAAAAAAAACCTTTTACAGAAAGTTAACACACGGACAGTTTAGCGTTCTTTATAGGAAAAAGACATGTTCGAGGCAAACAGGCGCACAAGCAAATCACAAAGAAAGGCAATAAGTGGACACGGTGCTTTAATGATAACAAATGCGGTCACACTGTTAGTCAGTGTCTCGTAGCGAAGAAAAATACAAGTAAATATGAAGAAGGTAAAGTTTTTGTTTTAGGTTTAGAACTTCTTACATCAGGGCGTGTGTGGACTCAGGTATCTCAATGCACTTGACAAATCGATGTTAGTGGATGTATGATGTACAAAGCCCACCGATAGCTATCTCAACTGTTGCAAACAAGGTAAATGTCGTTACCCTGCGGTACTGGAGCGTAGGTCACTAATTTAAATTTTAAGGATGTGAATGAACATAACCAAAAACCATAAAGCAGGTGTGCCGGCCGCTGTGGCAGAGCGGTTCTAGGCGCTTCAGGCCGGAACCGCGCTGCTGCTATGGTCGCAGGTTGGAATCCTGTCTCGGGCATGGATGTGTGTTATGTCCTTAGGTTAGTTGGGTTTAAGTAGTTTTAAGTCTGGGGGACTGATGATCTCAGATGTTAAGTCCCATAGTGCTTAGAGCCATTTGGACCATAAAGCAGGTGTGGTTCAGCTAGATCAGAGAAGAACGTGGAAGAACTATTGGATCTTTTTGGAATGTCAGATTGCTAACCTGTTCGAACTCCCGTTGAAATGATTGCATAATTTGATAAAAACTCTATTGGAAAAAAGACAACATGTACAGACGTGCAATATAAAATATCTGCTGCATCTTGCACAAGGGACAAGAGTGGATGTTTCGTAGGCTGTAAACAAGTTAATACTGCTACGATCCACACAGTGAGTTCTCAGGTAGCTTCAGGGAACCAAGGATGTGCGACTATGCTTCACTAAAGAATACTCCACAGAAATAATTGGATATTATAATGCAGACTGGGCCAGTGATGCTACAGATAAGAGATCCTGTACTGGATACGCTTTTCTGTTCCAGAAAGGCAGTTTTGCATGGAACAGCTAACCGTAGCCGTTCCTGTGGCGATAGCAGCAGCAGTTCATGAAGCTGTGGGATTTAATGAGCTGCAAACAGAACTCAGTCAACGAGGAAATAAAGCACTAATCATCCACTCCTGCAATCAAAGCACAATAAAGCTGGTTGGAATGAACAGATTGCTTTCATAATCCGTCTGCACTTTTTCAGGGGAATTGTTACAAGGACAAGCCTAAAATCTCTCATCATTAAAGAATGAGTGATAGTGGCTGATAGTTTGACTAAAGCGACGATATAAAAAAACGATTGTATTGTGTTAATAAATGGGTTTGCAGTTTGAAGGCGATGCTAGATATTAGAAAGGAAAATTATCAGTCTTATGTAATTACGACAGGTATAGAAATATTCATTGATTGCTAATGTATGTTCCTTGTGTATGATTCTTTGGGTAAAATGATACATTGTGCTGTCATAAAGGTAAATAATTACACAATGATTTTGTGTTATTGCAGATATCCGCATCTAATTTCCAGCATGACAGAATTCAGGAAACCTTTTCCTGTACTTTAATCTTCATTCACTGCTTCTTTACATGAATGCGTTACCAAAGAATACAAAGTACTACAGAAACACATGGAAGTGAAAAACTAAACAAATTTAATCACTGTGTTGAGAGAGATCTGTGAGATCCCTTTCATATTCTTTTGCTTTGCTAAACTGTTCATTGGCTTTTGCCGCCGCTAAATATTTGTGAATAAAACCAATCTGTTTGCTTGTTTGCTGAATGATAATTTGGGTCCGCACTCCTCAATTCCTTCCTAATAGAACTAATGCGAAAATCCAATCAGACAAGAAACAACAAGAAGGTAGATTAATAAAAGGAACACGGGAAGGTGCTGGCATATTTATCACTACTTGCACTTTGAGCGGGACAGCCTTCTGCTTGATTCAAAGTCACTTAAGACTGGTTTCCACCAGTATTTCTGTGTCAAAAGTGCAGAAACAATTGCAGCCACCGCTGTAATTAGGTGCTTTTATTAGAATTTACGTAGACAATTTGATACTCCTCGTAACATGTCAAGGAACAAGGAAGTTGGATCTTATTGAAATAACAGTTTTTGGTGTATGTGAGGCAATTATCGAATGGCTGAGTTTCAAACGCAAGTAGTGTTCCGCCTCTTGGCGTGAGACCGCTTCTTTGTGTTGGTCAGTCAATGCAGAGCCTCTGTGTTACACATTCAGAGGAGGCGTTCCCCGGGGTGGTTGCTTTACAAGCCCGGAAGGGGTTAGTCGTGACCCGTTCTCGCAGTATACACCAGGGAGAACACTTCACTGATTGTCGGTGGAGACACACCTCATTTAGAATTGATGGCTCCAACCCAGGAACGACAGCCCGGAAACTAATGATCTTTTATGCCCCCAAGCCATATATTGGCACCAGTTGAAGGTTGACAGCCTGCTGATTTAGTCAGAAGTTACGCACCCGACATACGTACTGACGCCAAAGTTGTTTACCAAAACCGTGGCAAGAATTGAGACACTTTCAGAAAATATGCAGGATGGTAGGGCGAGAAACAAGCGTTTGCTCCTGTCTGATATGCTAACACCAATTCTACAGTGTGGTGACAAAAGTCATGCGCTAGCGAAATGCAGATGTATAGATGGTGATAGTATCGCGTACACAAGGTATAAAGGGGCAGTGCATTGTCTGGGCTGTCATTAGTACTCAGGAGATTTATTCGAAAAGGTCTGCGACGTGATTATGGCCGCACGACGTGAATTTACAGACTCTGAACGCGGAATGGCAGTTGGAGCTAGACGCAAGGGATATTCCATTTCGGAAATCGTTAGGGAATTCAATATTCCGAGATCCACAGTGTCGAGAGTGTGCCGAGAATACCAAATTTCAGACATTACCTCTCACCAAGGACAATACAGCGGCTGACATGCTTTACTGAACGACTGAAAGGTGCGGCGTTTGTGTAGAGTTGTCAGTGCTAACAGACAAGCAACATTGGGTGAAATAAGCGCCGAAATCAATGAGGGACGTGCGATGAACGTATCCGTTAGGACAATGCGGCGAAATCTGGTGCTAATCGGCGGCAATGGCAGCACACGACCAACGCCAGTGCCTTTGCTAACACCACAGCATCGCCTGCAGCGCCTGTCCTGCTGTAAGTAGGCTGTTTAGGTTTTTATGTTGGTAACGCCACGTAGCGCTCTGTATAAAAATCACTGACTGTGCTGTGTGCAATCTGTGGCTGGTTGGCATTGTTGGAATATTCAATATTCGCTATTGTAGTGTTGGGCAGTTGGATGTGAACAGCGTGTAGCGTTGTGTAGTTGGAGGTGAGCTGCCAGCTGTATGTGGGGAGAGAGATGGCAGAATTCTGAGAGCGGACGATCTGGACGTATGTCCGCCAGAAAAAGGATATTTGTAAGACTGGATGTCATGAACTGATATATATATATATATATATATATATATATATATATATATATATATATATATATAATGACTTTTGAACATTATTAAGGTAAATACATTGTTTGTTCTCTATCAAAATCTTTCATTTGCTGGCTATGCCTATCAGCAGTTAGTGCCTTCCGTAGTTAGAATCTTTTATTTAGTGGCAGTATTGCCGCTCGTTGTATTGCAGTAGTTCGAGTAACGATGATTTTTGTGAGGTAAGTGATTCATGAAAGGTATAGGTTATTGTTAGTCAGGGCCATTCTTTTGTAGAGATTATTGAAAGTTAGATTGCGTTGCGCTAAAAATATTGTGTTATTGTGTGTCAGTTTATTGATGATCAGAATAAATAAAGAGAGAAATGTCTGAGCACATTCAGGTTTGCTCAGCTGTTTGTAAATCAAATAATGTAAGAGGTTTACCACCACTGTCATTCTCAATTTTTCTAAGTGGAAGTTTCACTGGGCTCGTGACCATATACGTTGGATCATGGACGACTGGAAACAGTGGCCTGGTCAGATTAGTCCTGATTTCAGTTGGTAAGAGATGATGATAGGGTTCGAATGTGGCGCAGACCTCACGAAGCCGTGGATCAAAGCTGTCAACAATACACTGTGAAAGCTGGTGGTGGCTCAGTTGTGGTGTGGGCTGTGTTGACAGGGAATGAACCGATCTTTTTGTCTGTAAATGGTTATTTCCGGCTGCTTGGATACCATTTGCGGCCATTCATGGACTTCATGTTCTCAAACAACGATGGAACTTTTATAGATGACAACACACCACGTCACCAGGTCACAATTGTTCACGATTGATTTGAACAACATTCTGGACAACTCGAGAGAATGATTTGCCCATGCAGATCGCCCAACGTATATCCCATCGAACATTTATGGGACGTATCGGGGAGTTGGTTCGTGCACAAAATCCTGCACCGGCAACACTTGCACAATTATACGGCTGTAGAGGCATCATGGTTCAGGGTCTTCCAACGACTTGTTGACTCCATGGCACGTCGAGCTGCTGCATGATGTCGGGCATAAGGAAGTACGACACGATATTTGGAGGTATCCCATGACTTTTGTCACCTCAATATAATTTTGAGTATGCTATATTTAATGCCATGTATGGGTCTGTACTAACTTGGGCGGTGTGCCGTGATTAGAAATTATTCTGACGAAAAGACTGTTAACTGAACAACAGTGAATTTTTAAACAGTTGTTAGAATAAAAATTTGGAGTATTTTCAGTCAGATCAAAATTATTGCTTTCTTTCAATGAAAACTTGTAATTGTGTCTTAACAGCAATTACTAGAATAATGTTTGCAAGACTTGTTTTCGTTTTGTTGCCTACTCTGATCTCTAGTTTCTTCTATGTTGTTCTGGTAAGGTTTCTCTACGTTTTCTGCTTTCGCGAAGGTCTTTAATGCTGTTTATTTGTACTTGACGAAAGAAATTTCAATCTTTTACTGCGCTGGAGCATTGAAATAACTCAGAGGCGGCAAATGAAAATTTGGAACCGGATTTTCCATTTTACGCGAGCTCCACACTGGATCTGACGAATTGTTAAATAAATGTTATTTGATTGAATTTTTTTTGTATTTTCACTGGGCTCAGCTCAAAAACTACATTCGAACCAGTTCCCTGCCGTATTTTATACGTTCCACGAGCTCTCGATGTGCAACACATGAGAGAAATCACGTGATATTTTGCACCACTGAAAGCAACCAAAAGTTTATCAAATACCTGAATAATTACTTGGATCTCGTACACCTATTAGTTTTTATTTCATTCATTCCAACTCGAAAGAGAGGGAACGCTGTTGTAGGACCTCGGACTGCTGTAGGACCTCGCTCTTTCTAGCCAAATGTCCCACATTCTGGGAGTGAGGAAGAAGGAATCCCAACTGGAAGCCTGTGGGAGAGGTCATCCGCCTCCAGAGTTCGCCAGATGATGCAGCAGGGCCGAGAGCACGCGCGTGCGGCAGCATAAGTTTCTGTTTTTGTGCAGTATTTAGTTTAGTTTCTGTTTCCGAAGTACTTCTGCGAAGGAGAGAATTGTATCGGTGTATTTTACTCTGAAGAGTAGTGTGTACCAATTAGTGTGTACTTACTCTACATTTCTTTTGGCTAAAGTTTTAGTGAATTAGTTTTGTGCGAGGCGACTTTTGAATGTAGCATAAACCAGAGTTAGCGTATCAGTAGAACTTGGTTATACCCAGAGACTCTTTCGGTTAATGTTAGTTTACGTGCGACATAGACAAAATAGTGATTAGTGATCGTTTGGGACTGGGCCTATTGCGTATGGGTGGATGGGGGATTGTCCACTGTCTGTAAACAGCTGGAAGCTGTGTTGGCCACAGTCAACAGGTTTCAGACGGCTGCAATGGGGTGCACTGACGTCGAGGCACCTGAGACAAATGCTTTGGCGCCTCTGGAGCCTATACTGTTGCCTCGGATCCGATTTACTTGTCCCAGCCGGCTGATCCTCAGGCTTCCCGATGGTGATTGGATAACAGTGGTGATAATCTCTGGGCAGAAGGCGAAGCTGGGTACCGGCCACAAAGCTGTTCCTTACACCTTAGAAACAAGTCTGAGCTATTACCCACTACTGAAAGTACGTCTCAGCCAGCATAGGATCTCTCGCCTGTTTGGACTCTGGCTGATCTTCCTGAGAGGTTTGCACAAGCGCAGGGGGTGGGATGGATTGTCACTGGACGGAGCCACTCAGGAAGATAGCGGACAGGTCAGCTAAGAATACCAGTGTCCACTCTGTTTGCTCGCATGGGAGTCTTTGAAATGTAGAGACGCTCTGCTGGCAGCGACCGAGCTCACTGGTGCACCCAGTTGCAAATCGTGACCCTTGTAGGCACGAATGACACTTGTCGGATAGGCCCAGAGGCCATCCTCGGTTCCTATAGGCGGCTGGCTGATTTGGTGAAGACAGGATGGAATCACAGCTATTGTTTTGTACCATTCTCTGACGGTCTGGGATGATAATTTCTCGACCTCTGCTATCGGGTGGAGAAATTTAGGACCCCTCTTCATAGGTCAGGTGTGCGCTTTACGCAGGAAGTGGCTGCTAGGCTAGTGAAACACGCGTGGCGTGCACATGTGGGTTTTTTTGTGGTAGAGAAATCCCTGCAAAAGACGCGTTCCAGCTCCAGACAGGGCTGCATCCGTTGTAGTAGACAGGAGAAAAGAATGGTTAATACAGTATTAGTTAAGTGTGGGAGCCTTATGGAAAGGTGTCGGATCTAGTCTATCTTACAAACGGTAACAATGTCCACATATTACTAGGGACAGAAAGCTGGTTGAAACCAAATGTCAAAAGCAATGAAATTCTAAACGCCGACTATCTACTGTACATCGAAAAGATAGTTGAAAGCTGGTAGTGGAGGCGTGTTTGTAGCAGTAAAAAATACGATAATACCTGATAAGACTAGTACAGATTCAGAAAGCCAAATAATTTGGGTGAAGGTAAGTGTTAAAGGTGGATCACACATGGTCATCGGATGCATTTATAGACCATACCTGTCTGAGCAGCAGTAGTGGCGGAACATTTGAAGATAAACTTGAGGAATATTTCACTTAAATTTCCTGGTCATGTAATACTTTCAGGTGGAGGTTTGAACTTACCAGCCACATTCTGGGAAACTCATGTGATTAGGGAGGGAAAGGGAATCGTGAGAAATTGTTCCAAGTGCCTAATCCGAAAATACCTTGAAGAGTTTATCAGACAAGGTAACAGCTTAGACCTGGTAGTGACAAACAGAGCTGAACTTTTCGACTCGGTTAGCGTAGAAAGCGAATCTGTGTTATAAGGCCGTTACGGCCTCGCTGGATACGGCCATAAATAGGGATACAAAGAAAGGTAGGAAGATCTTTCGCCGGCCGGTGTGGCCAAGCGGTTCTTGGCGCTTCAGTTCGGAACCGCGCAACCGCAACGGTCGCAGGTTCAAATCCTGCCTCGGTCATGGATGTGTGTGATGTCCTTAGGTTAGTTAGGTTTAAGTAGTTCTAAGTTCTAGGGGACTGATGACCTCAGATGTTGGGTCCCGTAGTGCTCAGAGCCATTTTTGAAGATCTTTCTGTTTGGGAAGAGGGACAAGAAACAGTTTCAGATTACCTGACAGGTCATCAGGAAAATTCCGTCTCCAGCACTGCCAATGTTAACGTCAGTGGACAAAGCTCTAGAGCATTGTACAGTACAGTTTAGAGAGGTGAACTAAAGGCAGTAATCCATTGGAAATGTCTTGATCAGTAAATATATATATGGTGCGTGTCGAGTAATCATCATCACATATAAGAATAACATCAGGAACGAAGGTTGAGTATAAGTACTTATAGTACGTTTAGGAAATGCTTGATTAGTAGGCTTCCATTATTGGCAATTCTTTCTCGGTATTGCAAATTTATCAACCAGCGATGTGTTATATATCTCCGCTACAGCACACATTGGACTGAGGAAAAGCTAGTTCATTACCTTCATCGTACAGACGAAACCAAACTACTACACATACTGCATGGTGGAACTAATGTCGCTGTATAACAGCCCAAGAGACATAGTCATGGAGTAACTGAGTCTCACCAAGATAGCAAATGGTATGTTACATCGTCAATATCTTCTTAACGTAGTTGCAGACATGGTTAGACATATTTTCTTCAGTAGACTCTTGTGTAGCGCCGAATCGAAGATTTTCAAAAGTCTAGAAACACCCAGTTACTTAGTGTGAACACTGAAATATGTTTTTCATCAAGACTACAACCTGTGTATCTCGCTCCAGCCTTTTCGAATCAACTAATGTCCTCGACATCGACGTTACTTGAATTCCAAATCTTTCTTATCCTTCCTTTCGGGTCAGTAAACACTGCAGGGACTGATGTACTGAATTAGGTCATTATCTCTGTTTTCTTGACATAATATACCGATCAATGCTGCTCATTCAATCTGTCAATTACTCGCTACAATAAAAGGTTGCTATGTGACCTGAGGTTTAGAAATAATGCATCAATTCGAGAAAGAATAATTTACTACTGCTGGTTATTGTTCGTTGACGACCACCTACATCGATGTAGTCACTCTGCAGTGCTGTTTCCGCCGCGTATGATCTTACAGTTTGAACTGAAACTCAGAAGTGATTTCTAATCAAATTATATGGCTACGGAGTTGTTGTGCGACTGAATTCGTGATGTCTTATCGGAAAGGTCACAGTTCATAGTAAATGAGTAAATTCTATAACAAAATGTAATACCACCAACCACTTTAATTTTTGCACACTCTTCTTGGCGTTTAAACCATACCGCGACGGAATCACACGCATTTATTTTACGATGACTCCTGGCCCTCACAACAAATGGCATGTTGGAGATGAAATAGGACCGAGCCATGTCCCGGTTGTACACCTCGCCTACTTGAAAGGTGCAATAATCAATTACATCTGTGCTGTTAAAAGCCTCCAGTCCAAAACTCCACTCACACTTGCGCTCCAACATTATTAGCAGTAGTAATTTCTATATTATCAGTGGCCTTATAGACCGTCAGGCGTGTACGCCTAAATTTCCTCCTATATCGTGGCATCTCTGTTCGCCGTCCAATGCCGTTGCACGCTCAGCTGCACAACTACTGACTCCGTATTTCCAAATAAATTACTTGTATAGCTGCCGCTTATCACTTTAATAACAGATATACAACAGGCACAGCAGGATGCTTTGTGTAAGGCATCTCTAGACATTTCTGTGAGGAGATTAGGCGTAGTCGTCCTGACGGTCTATAAGGTCGTTGATAATATGGAAATTACTACTGCCAATAATAGTGGAGTGCAAGTTGTTTTGCAAGGACCGTTGGTGTTTTGCGGATGTTTTCTTCATTTTACATTTACGAAGAATGAAACATATCAACATGGTAATGGTTGGGTGACTGCTGCTGTTGTGCGGTATCCAGGAAGTACTGAGTGGAGTTTTGGGACTGGAGGCCTTTAACAGCAGAGATATAATTTCTTATCGCACCTTTCAAGTAGGCGAGGTGTAAAACCGGGACTTGGCTCGGTCCTGTGTCATCTCCAATATGCCATTTATTGTGAGGACCAGGAATCATCGTAAAATAAATGCGTGTGAGTCCGTCGCTGTATGGTTTAAAGGCCAAGGAGAGTGTGCAAAAATTAAAGTGGCTGGTCATATTACGTTTCATTACAGAAACTGAAAATAGTAAAAGAGTAAAAATGAAGTGATATCTAGTGTCGTCCAATGAAGCGTTATAGGCACTGTGCTGTTCCTAATCTATACGGGGTGGTCAGATACAGTCTGAAAAGTTTATAAGGGTAGGCTACGCTGGAAAAATAAGCGTTAAGAAAAAAAATTCAATACGTTGCGACATTTCCGAGTTATTTAGTATTGAAGTTAGCCGATCATGCCGCGGCCCACACAAATTCAAGTGGCCTGCCAGGTACAATATGAGGCGTTGACATCAGAAACGGGACTTGTCATAGTTTTTGAGGTATATGAGTTACTACTGTAGTTGGTATTTTCACGCGATTCCACATCTGTTGGTTCTAAAATGGGACTTGTTCAGTGTTTTTTTCCTTGTCAAAACCAGTGTTGAAATTACGTTTCGTGCAGAAAGAGAAACTGTCACAGAGACAAGTCCCTATTTTGCACGAAAGAACATGAGGCGTGAGGGCAGTACTGTAGCAGTTTGCAGTATTCAGCTGTGAGATTTAAAAATGGTTTCGGTGATGGAACCGTCAGATGAGACCGAAGACGATTTACATGAATTTAGAAGGAAGAAAAGACGCGCCGAATTGTGGGACAGGAATGTGATTAAACAAAAGATGGCCAATGGTTTGGAACATACCAACTGGTAAGGAAACATTGTTCCTAGGAGGGTTTACAGGTGCAGAATGCAGGTAATACAATGTCAATTGTTTGAATTATCTGTACATAATGTAATATTCTGTATCAGAGGCAAGTTGTGTAGAAACATTGTATTAACATGTGAATATAAATTCCCTTTATGGACGCAAAGTTTAAATTTACGTTTTAGTTGTAATACAGAAAATCGGTAAAATATGTCATTCGCCGAGTATATAGGTTAATAATACGCTAATATCTGTTTACAGATGCCGGCGTAAATGTTTTGAGAAGTTCTCATTTGCTGAGAAGGAACTATTGTGGACGGAATTCAACAATATGCCCAACAAAGATGGGCAGGATGGGTACTTGAGTGCCCACATTCTTATCTTCATTCCAAAAGCAAGGAGACCACGCCCATATTCCATTACCAATCGTGGAAGGACAGCAAACTGTTATTATAAGGTAACTGTCATGACAACTGTAATATTATTTTGTCAATCATTTCGTTCCCGAATTATGTACATCTTTGATCCACGTTTTGTAAAATCTGTAAGGCATATAGTTAAGGCATATATTTAATTGTGTTACAGCATTACATTTATGTAGATTTTTGTTTTATTATACTAATTCACTTGTATCTGCAGGTTAAAGTCGGCTTCAAGGAAACTATGGGATGCAAGAAAGCTTTTATTGCACTCCATGGCATAAAAAAACGCCTAGTGTAGAGACTGTGCCGCTTAAGTCAATATTTCAGTACAATGACTTATTTAAATCAAAATGGGATATGTCAGTCATTTTCTATTACCATTTTCTATTAGTTCCCTTCACCCTATGATTGAGAGATTGTTGGTATAACATTGCATTCTTCCTCACGAGTCTGTGAAACTAACTATAAGGTTTGGGAATAACGCTATTCAGAATTGTACAGTTTTTTCAATATATCTCAGAACATCAATTGAGTGACATATCCCCTTTTTGATCTCAACGCCTCAATTAGTGTCAGCTGTTCTCATAGCGTAGATGCTAATGCACGAAACTGCTCAGCCTTTGGCTCGAGTTCGATCATTACTACCGTCCTATGTCCAACTTTTGTATCGCTCTCGTGTTCGCTTTTAGGAAATCAAACGAAGACCAAGTTTGGCGATGCCGCCTCTGGTGGGCCTCTTGAATTTGCAAGCGCAACCGCCTCATTGGATAACTTCAATACTAAATTACTTGGATAACTTATTTCTGAGCACAACCTACCTTTCAACATCCTCACAAGCTTTTCAAACTGTTCTTGACCGCCGTATATATAAATGATTTAGGAGCCAATCTGAGCAGCCCTCTTAGATTATTTGCAGATGATACTGTCGTTTACCGTCCCTTACAATCATCAGAACATCAAAATAAATTGCAAACTGATTTAGACAAGACATCTGTATGGTGGTAAAGGACGCAGTTCATAGTAAATAATGACAAGTGTGAAGTCATCAACGTGAGCAGCGAAAGGAAATTTCGGTTACACGACAAATCACACAAATCTAAGAGCTGTCTGTACAACTAAATACTTACGGAATACAATTACGAATATTTTAAAGGGGAACGATTATGTAGGTAATGGCGTGCAGAAAGTGAACCAAAGATTGCGTTTTAGTGGCAGAAAACCTACAAGATGCAACAGGTTTACTAAGCAGACTGCCTACACTACGATTGTCCTTTCTCTTCCGTAGTAGGACTTGCATTACGTAGAACCGACGGAGGACATAGAAATATTTCAAGGAATGGCAGCTCGTTCTATTATCTCGAGATGGAGAGAGAGGGTTACGTACATGCCACGCTAGTTGGGCTGGCAGTGATTAAAACAAAGGGCGTTTGTCGTTGCTGCAGAATTCTTTCACGAAATTTCTAACACAAATTTTCTCCTTCAAAAGCGAAAAAAATTTGTTGTTCCCCGCCTGCCTAGGGAGAATCGTAAACCGTAATAAAATAAGTGTGCTCGTTTTCCATGAGCGCTATTCGAAAGTCGAACGGTAGAGAAATAGCTTAAAGGTGGTTCGATGAAGCCTCTGCCAGCTACTTAATTGTGAATTGTAGAGTAATCATGTAGATGTAGATCTGGATGTAGAAAGAGGAAGCATAGAGGCAGTCACTTTTCTCTCGCTCGGTAGACGAATAGAACATAACAGAAAATCACTATTATTGATACACTGTACAATCCGGCATGCAGTGTACGGTGATTCGCGGAGTATTTATGTAGATGTAAAGTGGGAAGTCTTGGCCTCGTTTAAATAAATATTCAGTCAGTTTACCCTCAAGTTATCTAGAGAAATAACAGAAAATTTAAATTAAGAGTTTAAGACAGAGGTTTGAAGCCTACTCGATCTGTATTCGAGGTTATCCTTTTATCCAGTCTAGTACTAGCTCGGGTGGAACTTATGGAGAGCCCTCCATAGCCTAAGCTCCGCAATATTTCCGCGTCCCATATGCCATGGCTTCTACTAGTTCGATTCGGACAGAACTTTTCCTCCGTGATCAGCTTTCATAGTCAACCAAGTCTGGACCGCCAACTTACATTTCGCGGAAAGACCACAAACATAAGATAAGAGAGATCAGGGCTCGTACAGAGGAATATAGGCAGTCATTTTTCCCTCGTTCTGTTTGGGAGTGGAACAGGGAGAGGAGATGTTAGTTGTGGTACGAGGTACCCTCCGCCACGCACCGATGGTGGATTGCGGAGTATGTATGTAGATGTAATAGACCAAAATGAGTGGTTTCTTGCTGTCCTACGTTGCAGCATTAGACAAACGCCACACGGACATCGGATCGCTAACCTGCTATAGCACTCTGTCTTCAGGCCACAAGTGGCCCATCGGGACCATCCGACCGCCGTGTCGTCCTCAGAGGAGGATGCAGATAGGAGGGGCATGGGGTCAGCACACCGCTCTCCCGGTCGTTATGATGGTTGTCCGAAGCCGCTATTATTCGGTCGAGTAGCTCCTCAATTGGCATCACGAGGCTGAGTGCACCCCGAAAAATGGCAACATCGCATGGCGGCCTGGATGGTCACCCATCGAAGTGCCGACCACGCCCGACAGTGCTTAACTTCGGTGATCTCACGGGAACCGGTGTATCCACTGCGGCATAACCTGCTATACCCCAGGCAATATCTGAGCAGCCATGCGAACAATAACACTTGCGTTATCTTACTGATGAAAGGCGGAATGAGATGATCTGTAGGATTGGTTTGCACTGGCACTTGAGCTTCAAACTAAACAACTGGAAACTGTTACACGATGGGCTCCTTTACCGAAAGATATCAAAGCAATACTCCAATATCTCCATGCCTATGAGGTATGTCTATTAAAATTTCTGCATTATGTCAGCTTATTTTCAGTGCAGGAAAAAGGTTATCTTACACATGAACAACGGTTCTGAGTATGTGCTGTTTGTTGGGTGTGGCTCAAGTTGCAGGAACTATCCAGGTGCAGCTCGGAACACGGCATGACAAACAAACATCTACCTGCAGCTTATCGTCCTTCTTCAGACTTTTGAGACAAGCTTGAAAGAGAGGCAGTTGGTTGTAGTGTAATAGCTGCAGAACGATTGGTGACAATATGGACTCAGGACAACAGTCTTGCAAGAAGAACTACACCACGAGAAGATTGTAGGATTGTCCAACTTGACCTGACCAATAGATAGAGGACAACGGGGCGGGATGGCAGCAGCATATGCGCTGCTCTTCAGCTGAAAGACATACACCATACAATAGAAGACATTTAAAAATAACATAAAGGAGAAAACATGGTGTACATAGATATAAAAAAGGGGGGAACATTATGGAAGACAATAGACAAAAAGGGGCGACTGTAAAATGGAGATAAAAACCGTAAAAAAGTAGCGCACACAAAAAAACCACACACTGGGACAGTTAAAAGAACACAAGGTGAAGGATGACCGGAGCACAAAAGTATCGACGGATGGCGTAGCACATAACAATCACTGACAGGAACACTATGTACAAGTCCAGCACACAATTAAAATAACACGTCTCAATGCTCAGGAGAACAGCACCAAACACAACACTAACGTAGCACACTGATAACGATGAGCAAAACGGAGAATCAGCTAGGTGCAAAGAGATGAGGGAGAAGGGAAGAAGGGAGGGATGGAAAGAGGCGTGGATGGGGTGCAGGGACTCAGGGGGGGGGGGGGGAGGAGGAAAATCCGCTCTGGGAGAAGGAGGGGAGGACAATAATTGAAATTAGGGCTGGTGATACTTCTGCCCACTCGTCTAATTTAGGGTACCTAGGAAGCTGTTTTATCGGATCCCTAGACAACAATTCAAGCAAATCGTATTACAGTAAGTTAAATTGACAGTACTTGACTTTGCGTATTCACAACGGTGTGTCGCAAGCAAATGGCGACATGCAAATAATCAGTTTCCTTCGGTATACACGATTTCAATGCAAGCAAAAGAATACAGTTCAAAAGTCAGTGCGGTAGCGTTTGTATGACGCCCGGTCTTCCACTCCAGCTGCTGCTACTTTTTTTTCCCTTTATTGAATTTCGATTCTCCCCGAGGGGGGCGGGCTGGCAACAGCTTAGTACAGTGCTCTTCAGCCTACAGAATTTTTAAAACATAAGAAGAAGATAAGAAACAATGAAAGCAGGCGATAAAACGGTGACTTAAATTGTAAAACGGCGGAAAATTGTGTAAAGTTAAAACATAAAACAAAGGGTGGACAACGCAAATAAAATACACAGAAAGCAGACATTTAAAATAGTAGACAGACAGTTAAAAAACACGGCGACAGTTTGGTTTCTGTTTGAGATAAAAATCACACCCAGTGACAGTATGATGTTCGTTCACAACACTTCAGAAAAGACGCACAACACTTAACAATCACTGGAAACACTACACTAAAAAGTCAGCATGAAGATGACATACCACAGCCAAGGGCAGATTGGGGGGGGGGGGGGGGTTGGACAGATGAGGGGAAAAAGGGAGGAGAAGAAGAAAAACGAAGGGGGGGGGGGGGAGAACTGACAGAGGGAGAGGACTCATAAGGAGGGGCAGAGCAGATGAGAGAGGGAATGGGGAAAGGCAGAGGAGGGAAATACAAAAGGACTCAGGGGAGAGAAGGGAGGTAGAGAGCGGTAGGCAGGGAAAAAACAGGATGGAAGGGGAAGGAGGGAGAGGGAGCCCAGGAAAAGGACAGAGGAAAGAAGGGGGAGGTGAGGATCAGAGTTGATAGGAGGGATAACGGAGGGAGAGAGGGCATCATCCGGGAGGGGGAGTTGATGGAAGCCACCATGGGAAAGGAGATGAAGGGCGTAGAGATGGAGGGTAATGGGGACACAACAGTGAAGGCGCGGCAGAAGGTGGGGGTTGGAGAGGAGAGGAGCAACCAAGGTATGAGGGGGATCAAGGCAGCGGGAGGTGTAGAGTATGCGGATATGTTTGAGGAATAGGAGCAGATGGGGGAAAGGAATGAGGTCATGGAGGATCCGCGTGGGGCTGCGGCTAAACGGCGCGGCGCTTATATTCTCTTCGTGTAGATGGCGCTCCTCCCTTGGTGTTGTCCTAGTCAGCGTATTATTGGCTGACGTCGTCGCACAGCCCTCTCTGCTCTTCCGTTCTTGATCGTCGTGCAGCGCTTGTCGTTACGCCGGAGCAGTTACAAGCAGAGAGTCACCAAGAACAGTCGCGAAGAGGTTATTAGGATCTGAGTTGGGATCTGTTATTGTTATCCAACAGACAATAGCTACTTATATGGTGTAAAGCGGAGTCAGCTGGGACACCAGGTGGTATTCAACAATGTGTCTCGCTTCCTTTTCTACTTGTCATCTCGTCGGCAGCGTGTCCGTAGATGACATGGAAAGGGCATACGGTGCAGTGAATTACTTGACTCTCCATCTTCTGGGGCTATAATGTGGTGAGCTTTGGATGTGACAACAGGATTGATTTGGTAACCGTTAAAGGGAGGTTGAATGTTTGTCGGTATTTAGCAAGAATGGTAAACCCTCTTTTTATTTCCTTAATGTGTGGGGTACTAAATGGCATATTCCAGATCGATAATTCAAGACTCCACTCTGCAGTTCACTCTGCAAATGTCTTTGTAAATGTAAGGATGTCTGTCTGGTCCATCAAGAATCCTGACTTGATATCCATAGACTATGTCTGGGATGCTGTTGGGCGATGTTTTCTTTCATACCGACCTCCAGGCAGCAATATTCATGAGTTGATACAGCACTTGTTCCACACGTGACAAGAAATCCCTCAAAATAACATTTGGGGACTTCCTGCTTCCATGCCACAACGAATACAAAAATGTATTCTTACTCCTAAGGGCAAGCCTCATTCGACAGTCGGCAGTTTCGTGTGAAATTACAATGTAATAATTTAGTAATCGTTACGCGATGATGGTTGAAATGGCTCTGAGCTCCCTTAGAACTTAGAACTACTTAAACCTAACTAACCTAAGGTCATCACACACATCCATGCCCGAGGCAGGATTCGAACCTGCGACCGTAGCAGTCGCGCGGTTCCTGACTGAAGCGTCTAGAACCGCTCGGCCACCACGGCCGGCTGTTACGCGATGAACGTCTCCACAAAGTTGAATGAATGTTGGACTGGTGCTTTATTGTGCAATAATTCGCTTTTCCGTCATTGCAATGTAATTAAAGAATGAACGAGTTTCATAACAGATAGGGAATTGAATACTTCTAATTTGCAAAGTTTGCTCGATGCTGTTATTGGAAAACTAGAGCTCGGAGCTTAGTGGAAGAAGATAATGCTCACGAATAAATTAAATTATAGGTTGTCCTTCTACTACAGCACAGTTCACGCAAGCTAAATAATTTTGTAGAGATTTTTACGAAATTTTCATACAGCGTAATTAAGAAACTGTTAGCGCAGTGATGTATGTGATGCAGCTCTTCGATTTCTCGATAAAGTGAACGCCATACTATTCATATTTTACTGGTTACTTGAGAGGCACGTTTCATAATGGTGACTTCGAATGTGCATTCTGAAAACGGCAATCACCTTATTTGATAACGTCGTGGACGTACAAAGTGTTGATATAAAATGGTATTATTAGGCACCGTTCCTGTTCCATATACGGCCGCTTCTCGGGAGAAATGCCAGCCCGTACCATTGTGCGTATATCCTAATCTCTCGAGAGTTATCGCTACGATCGTTCCACGAAATGCACTTAGAAGCGGGCAATGGGTTCTTAGAATATCCTGAAAAGAAAATTTCTTGGAATTTTTGGGAACAAAAACAGTCCTGCCAAGTATATATTTACTTGAAATGGTGCGACGTCTTTATGTGCGGTATTTCTTTACTACGTCACGACAGGCAGCACGTCACAAATGCCCTCGTGGTTTGTAGCGGAAGCTTTTTTGCAAGAAGACGCCACATTTAACACGCAGTCGCCAATGTGGCGATCATGTATGTCTCCAGATTTGCAACAGACACTGTACGAAAGAAGCAAAGTCTGACTTCCATTTTTTTTACTACTGTTACTGTACAGGCTTGGAAACATTAAACAAGGACACAGTTTAACAGGTAGCTTATGAAAAGTTATTTGGAGACGAATCACACTCATACCTGGAGGCATAGGGCAAACTAAATCGATCGCGGAATCATTGAAGGAATTGTTCAAGCGTTTGACTGAATAGATTTAGATAAACCGTGTATGCACACAAATCGCGATGGCTTTTCGGAGATTTGACCTCGCTTTTCCAGTGAAAGTCTCTCAGGTACTGCTGTACATCGCCAAATGGAAGTACTGAATACACGATAATTAAGAAGATCCATCTGCCGCGGTGTTGTCAGAGGTATGGGGTGACATACTGGGTATCATTTTTACCAACGACACGGAATGTCTGGCCATGTCTTAATGATATACCGCTTCCTAGCCAGCATTCGCAGTATGTTCGGAGAGTTACTGAAGAAGTTTCAGTGTTGTCTAGAGTAACTTATCGGCGGTGACACATCAGTTGAACCTTACTACCCAGAGATAAATGTGTAAGCTCATGAATCCTAACTGCTCTATACTTCATGAATACCAAGCTTCGATAAATCGGTGACACTGTAGGCAGAAATGGTGGCAACAGTAAAAAGCAACAACATATAACGTGTATAACACCGAACAATATGAAACCTTCCTTTCACTCTACAATATGCTCAGACAGCTCCATATAAATTATATTCATGTCTCACGAGTTGCAACGTAATCTCAGTAATGCTCTCTCGGACCACAATTGCTTATTAATCAGGTTATTAATTTCGATCGACGATGACAATCTTCAGACCTAAAAATAAGCAAACAGATGTAGCTTGACGTATATTCTTTCCAAATTACACAACACACAGAAGCAGAAATCCCTGTAAGGAAAATGATGTTTCCGTATCTGACTAAATGCACTATACTACACAATTCGTGTCATTATGTATCTTGATGGTACAGTCACATTAATTAGCCATACAAACTTAGATAAAAACGACAAATTTTGAGTACCATGGACATCATTACGCCGTACATGTTGACATTTGAAAGAAACGAAATATGCTGCCGTGCAGCGACGAGTGACGTGCCTGAATTGTGGTACGCTAGATGTCGCTGATGCACATTAGTTCACATAAATTCAATAGAAATGTCCTTTTCATTCAATGTAGAAAATATTTGTTACAGAATTTAACCCAAATAGATCTCAAAATGCAAATGAGTGTGCTTATATATCTATCTATACATACAGTAAAATTGTAACTAGCCGATGTCTGTAACAGGAGATATTTAAGAAAATTTAGTATGAGGGGTCTTTATAACAGCAATACAAGCCAAAATTATTATTTTTAGAATATCTGCTTGTTTGTCTGTCTGTCTGTCATTCCGCCTGGTTGTAAGCGCATCACTCTGGTTTTCACAGTTGTGTTGTTGGAGGTCTAACATAAAATACGGTAAGTTACATGTTTTATCTTGGTAAGCCGCCTAGAAGCCGAGTTATCTATACATACAGAGTGTTTTCTTTAAATGGGTCAGTACAGAGAAATCAGAATCCATAGGAGATATAGGGAAACTGTCTTAGAAATCTTTAGGTGATTTACGTGGAAACAATTTTGCCTTCATCAAACTGGTCAAGAGTCAGTTGTCCAAGAAAATGGGTATAATTGTTAAGATTATTTTTGATGTGGGTCGACTCAGTTTCGTGTAAGGATTATTTCATTATAATGGAAGAAGGAAATCGGGATAGCTGAAGTTTTGTAACACTGAATTAAATAACCCAAGATAGAAATGAATCCGTAAAAAGTAGTATTTTGGAACGTTTTATCATCATAATAATAATGTTAACATTTTAATCCCGTTATCCGTAGACATTCTTGAATCAGTGTCACTATTATCGTTAATAGATTTGTCAAGTTGATACGTTTATCGAGTTGACACTAAAAATCATTTTCTACATTTCTTCAGAGGTTTCTATACTGTTTTGTTGATATAAGTGAAGTGATACAATTACTGTGATTTCGTATTCGTATCTTCGTTCGTTTATCTTCTTTCATTCTTGAGTTCTTTCTTCAGTTGGTGTAACTATTATCATCGATAATGGTTGTCGAGTAATAATAGTGCCTTGCCCGCGACATTGTTCACTGTGGGTCTCGAAATCACACGAATTTTGAAAAATTCTGAAGCTTATTATCGGCAAGAAAAACGGATATAAAAAACCGAGAGTGAAGCTGTCAAAAGATCGCAACGGAAAAGAATTCGTTTCAAATATCTGTATTTGTGCTTACAAACACATTAGTTCTTTACTGCTGTGTCCTTTTCACAGCTTTTCTTTATATGCGTATTTCTCACCGATAATTAGCTTCACGATTTCCAAAATTCATTCGGGTTTCAGATCCATGTGAACGAAGCGCACGTAAAGGATAGTTACGTAGTAAAATATACCGAGGAACGAGGCTTTACTAAAAGTAGTACTATGTTACAAAATTATACAGCAGTATTGTACACGGCAATCGATCATTAAATTGAGATCTGCAGCTCGTTAATAAAGTAGAAGAAAAAACCTTCTATCAAGCGCACACACCGCGCCCATGCAATCCATCCATCAAACGTGATTCGATAAGCCGGCCCACAACCGCATGCTAAGATATCAATAAATGTGACTGGACATAATCAGCGCGATTTGTCTCACATCTCGCACGTCATCTGTTCATGAGCTAAGGTTAAATGAAATTGTAACGAAGGAGGCTTTATTAAAAATATATTATGTAACGAAAAATACACGGGGTGTAAATTTTAAGTTGACAAACCATAATAACTCGAAAAATAAGCTTCACACAAAAAAATGTGTAGAATCCAAAGTTGATTATTTTCGAGGGGGTGGGGCGGGAGGCAACTTCAAAATTTCAAATGGGAACTCCCATTTTTTATCGCAGAATCAGATTCTACATAAAAAGCTACGTACATTTTGTCTTAAACATTTGTTTTGATTCTTGGTAGTTAGAGCTGTAATTCAAGAAAATCCATGTTCTCATTTTTGCGTGGAAAGTGGTTACGGATAAATAAAAAATACTTCATTACTTCATAAATTTTGATTCGCTAAAACTAAAATTCTCCCTCTCTCCCTATAGGGTGGGGTTTAACAGAGAGGAATTGGAATTTTACAAATGTTGACCCAAATATTAGTTTTTTCTGCAGATTCGGATAAGTTTTGTTTGTTTCTAGGTCATGAGGTCACACAACTTTTAATTATCAAACAAATCATCTGCGTTTTAGTTTTAGAGAATCAAAATTTACAAAGTAAATAAGTATATTTTATTTATCCGCAACCATTTTCCACGCACAAATGATAACCTGGATTTTCTTGAATTACAGCACCAACTACCAAGAATCAAAACAAATGTTTAAGACAAAATGTACGTAGATTTTTATGTAGAATCTGATTCTGCAATAAAAAATGGGAGCTCCCATTTGAAATTTTAATGTTGCCTCCCGCCCATCCTCCAGGAGGCTGGGATGGCGGGCTAATTTTATTACCAGCAGATGTCCCCCTCGAAAATAATCAACTTTGGATTCTACACATTTTTTCGTGTGAAGCTTGTTTTCGAGTTATTCTGGTTTGTCAACTTAAAATTTACACTCTGTATAATACTGTTGTACAATGCAGTCGAGTCATTAAACAACAGGTCTGCGACTCAGTAATAAAGCAGAATAAAATTTTTTTAAAGGAACAAGCTGCACCCACACAATCCATGCGACCAAACAGCGAGTACATAATTACACACAATTACGTACAACGGAACTGCCTCTGGACGTAATCGTAGTATTTGTTACACATATCAACACTTCGTATGAGCTGCATATGAACCAATAAATTATAATGAGGAAGGAGTATTAATTAAAAGTACAGTACTATGTTACAAAATACAAAATTTACAGTACAGTTATACAATGGAATTTGTAATAAAAATAACAGGATATCAGGTCTGCAGTATTTTGTGTAATTTGGAAACATTGTACATAAAGCTCTGTATGCTTATTTTTAGGTTTGAAGATGATAACTGTTGGCAAAAATTTTGAACCTGATTAATAAATAATTGCGGTCCGTGACCAAATTTACTCAAAGAAGTTAAAAAAATGTTCGCATCTGTCTATAAATTTACAGGAACTTGTTCTACACTTTGTCACCCAGTTGAATGTCAGACACGTATAACAGTATAAAATGAAAATATGAAAATAATTGTTTGTATGTATGTGGCTGAGAGGTTCTAGGTGCTTGAGTCCGGAATCGCGCTGTTGCTACGGTCGCAGGTTCGAATTCTGCCTCGGGCATGGATGTGTGTGATGTCCTTAGGTTAGATAGGTTTAAGTAGTTCTAAGTTTAGGCGATGATGACCTCAGATGTTAAGTCCCATAGTGCTTAGAGCCATTTGAACCACTTGAATTGTGTGTGCACTAATTTTATTGTACGTGGCCCAAACGATAGTACAGATTTTGAAGATTAAAACCATATTGCCACCTTCGGATGATTGAAAATAAAAAAAACAAACGAATATCTCCATTTCATCACTCACTTTTGCATCATTCCGGAGGCGAGACCATTACCAAGTGCACAGATACGTGCTTTATAGGGCACTGGCTAAGGGAGTTGGTCGCAGTCAGCTATTAGTGCGCAAATGAATGGTGAAATAAAGAAATATGGATTAAAAATTTAAGACTACAAAATAGTTTTAACATTCAAATAATATTCTGGGAATATTTAAAAGAGATGGGAAAATAATCTTCTCATGATCAAACGAAACGGATTTACGCAAAATATACTTCTACATCTATATGAGTATCTCCAAATCACACTTAGTGCTGGCAGAGGGTTCATCGAACCATCTTCACAATAATTCTCTATTATTCCGTTCTCGAACAGCGCGCGGAAAAAACGAACACCTACATCTTTCCGTGTGAGCTCTGATTCCCCTTATTTTACCATGATGATCGTTTCTCCCTATGTAGGTCGGCGTTAGAAAAATATTTTCGCATTCGGAGGAGAAAGTTGGTGGTTGAAATTTCGTGAGAAGATTTCGCCGCATCGAAAAATGCCTTTGTTTTAATGGTGTCCATCCCAAATCCTGTATCATGTGCGTAACACTCTCTCCCCCATTACGAGATAATTCAAAACGTGCTGTCCCTTCTTTTAACTTTCTCGATGTATTCCGTTAATCCTTTCTGGCAAGGATCCCAGACCGCGCAGTCGTACTCCAAAAGAGGACGGACAAGTGTAGTGTTGGCAGTCTCTTTAGCAGATCTTCCAATTTAAGTTGTTCGTAATTAGAAATGAATTTACGGCCTTTAGATTTGAGTGATTTATTGTGTAACCGAAGTTTAATGGATTCCTTTTAGCACTCTTGTGGATGAATCGCACTTTTCTTTGTTTAGAGTCAATTGCTAATCTTCACACCACTCAGATATCTTTTCTAAACCTTTTTGCAATTTGTTTTGATTTTCTGATGAGTTTACTAGACGATGATCAAAAGCATCATCTGAAAACAACCTACGACAGCTGCTCAGATTGCCTCTTAAATCGTTTATATAGATAAGGAACAGCAGAGGGCCTGTAACACTACCTTGGGGAACGCCAGAAATCACTTCTGTTTTACTCGATGACTTTCCATCAGTTACTAAGAACTGTGCCCTTTCTGACAGGAAATCATGAATCCAATCACGTAACTGAGACGATATCCCATAAACACGCAATTTCACGATAAGACGCTTGTGTGGTACAGTGTTAAAAGCCTTTTGGAAATCTAGAAATACGGAATCAATTTAAAATCCCTTGTCAATAGCACTCAGCACTTCATGTGTGTAAAGAGCTACTTGTGTTTCACAAGAACGATATTTTCAAAGTCTGTGTTGACTGTTTGTCAATAGACCGCTCTATTCGAGGTATTTCATAATGTTCGAACAAAATACATGTTCTAAAATCCAATTGCATGTCGACATTAATAAAATGGGCCTCTAATTTAGTGGATTACTCCTACCACCTTTCACGAATATTGGTGTGACCTATGCAACTTTGCAGTCTTTGGATGCGGATCTTTCGTAGAGCGAGCGGTTTTATATGATTGTTTAGTATGGACATATTATATCAGCATACTCTGAAAGGAACCTAACTGGTATATAGCCCGAACCAGAAGGCTTGTTTTTATTGAGTGATTTAAGTTGCTTCGCTACTCGAGAATATCTACTTCTCTGTTACGTTGGCAGCTGTTTTTGATTCATATTCTGGAATATGTGTTTAGTAACCCTGCTTTCGCAGCACTTTCGTCGTTGGAATTTCCAGTGCTGTAGCGCAGGGAAGGCATTAACTGTGTCTTGCGGCTAGCATGCTTTTCGTACTGTACGACGATAATCTCTTTGGATTTTCTACCGGGTTTAGAGGTAATCTACTACAAGCATCTCGCATTGATGTTCACACTGATTTCGAGTTTCCCTAAAAGATCGCCAATCTTGGAGCTTTTGCGTTCGTTTAAATTTGGCATGCATTGTTCGTTGTTTCTGCAACAATGTTCTGACCCGTTTTGTGTATCAAGGTGGATCAGATCCGTGGTCTGTTCATTTTTTTGTCCATTATAATTACCCGGGCTGTTATGCCGTGGTCGGTTGATGAATTCTGTGGTGATTCCCAACGTTTCGTCTCCGACTACGGGAGACATCTTCAAGGGGGTCCGTAGCTTGATGGAAGGTCCAACACACACACTGGCTCGCTACTGACTGCTGCTAAATTCCGTGTCCGCGCGCCCCCGCGCCGTGGCGTGACGTCACGTGTTTTGAAAACGTCAGTGCAATTGGCCGCTGTCCGTCGCCGTCGATCGCCGTTGCCATCACCCAGTACTGGACGAGTGGTACACATCTTCTTTAACACCGGCATCCATATACCGTTTAATTTGATGCCCTCCTCCTTTCGGTTGAAATTATTTGGGTGTTTAGCGATTTCGATTGCCTCCCTGTAGAGCCTTTCGTAGTATCCGCTCGTGGCCGCTAGTACTTGCGTCTCCTCGAAACGAATATTGTGGTTCCCTGGCTGGAAAGCATGCTCCGCAACAGCTGATCGTTCCGTTTCTCCTCTTCTACAATTTCCCTTGTGCTCTTCCAAAGGTTTAGAAACAGTTCTTTTGGTGGTACCCACATAAACATCACCACAGCTGCATGGGATCCAATACACTCCAGATTTTTCCAATGGTTTGCGAGCGTCCTTGGCAGGCCTAGGGTATTCCTGCATCTTCCTGGTGGGCTTGTAAATTACGGTAATATTCCGCTTCGTCAAGATCCTCCCTATTCTTTCCGTTACATTTTTAACAAACGGCAGGAAAACCTTAGATTTTGCAGTAGCCTGTACGTCAGTACGATTTCTGCGTGGCTGCCTCAACGCACGTTTTATTTCGGCGGACGAATATCCGTTCTTCGTTAGTGAATTGTGGAGATGTTCCATCTCAGCGTCGAGCAACTCAGGTTCACAAATATTTCTAGCTCTGTCCGCTAACGTCTTGATAACACCCCGCTTCTGTTGTGGGTGGTGGTTCGAATCCCGGTGCAAGTACCGGTCCGTGTGCGTGGGTTTGCGGTACACTGAGTGGCCCAAACTACCATTTTCGTTTCTAAACACAAGCACATCGAGGAAATGTAGTTTGCCGTCTACCTCCTCCTCCTTTGTAAACTGAATTCTTGAGTTAATACTGTTCAGATGTTCGTGGAACCGGCTTAGTTCCTCCCTACCATGTCTCCACAACACAAACGTGTCATCCACGTATCGGAACCATACATTTGTCCAAACGTTCGTTATCTGACGATGAGACATCTGTGCTTGCCAAGGGAGGAAATTTTGCTGTTAGTCCGCGTTTTGTGCCCACGGAAGAAATTATAGCCAATGTAGAAGCAGGAATTCGCAGTGTAGATTCTGTAACAGCTGAAGAAATCCGTATAGAAACAGTGAGAATATTAGCCAATGCAAAACCGCCGAAAAGTAATATAACTGTGGGTGAGAGAAGAGCTTTAATACTCCTGAATGACGACGATAGTACTTTGGTTCTCCCAGCTGACAAAGGAAGCGCAACGGAGGTTATGGATGTGGCCGACTATCAGAGAAAAATTACGGATCTACTGGTTCCGCAAGCATATAGGAAGCTGAATAAGGACCCCATTAACAACGTTCTCAGAACTGTGTCGCGGTTAATAAAAAAGTCCTCCACTGAAGAGAGTGTACAGAAAGGTCTCTGCAGTTCGGTTGCGCTACCACCGAGGCTTTATGGATTGCCCAAAATTCATAAAGAAAATGTTCCGTTAAGACCGATACTAAGTGCCATTGGTTCGCCCACCTACTCGTTAGCCAAGTTTTTGACTACGCTGTTAAAACCACATGTGGGCCGTTCGGACTCGTATATAAAGAATTCGACACATTTCATCAGCAGATTGAATGGCATAGTGGTCCAGCCTGAGGACATATTGGTCAGTGGTTTACCATGGTTCTACTTAATGATGTACTGGAATAGCTGGATCGAATTTTTCCTGTCGATATTTTAGAGCTGTTTAAGTGTTGTTTGACGACCACATACTTCAAGTGGAATGAACAGTTTTATGAGCAAACGGATGGCGTGGCTATGGGAAGCCCCCTAAGTCGCGTAATTGCAAACTTCTTTATGGAGAAATTCGAAGAACAGGCCTTAGGTACTTCCAGCAAGAAACCAAATGTATGGTTCCGATACGTGGATGACACGTTTGTGTTGTGGAGACATGGTAGGGAGGAACTAAGCCGGTTCCACGAACATCTGAACGGTATAAACTCAAGAATTCAGTTTACAATGGAGGAGGAGGTAGACAGCAAACTACATTTCCTCGATGTGCTTGTGTTTAGAAACGAAAACGGTAGTTTGGGCCACTCAGTGTACCGCAAACCCACGCACACGGACCGGTACTTGCACCGGGATTCGAACCACCACCCACAACAGAAGCGGGGTGTTATCAAGACGTTAGCGGACAGAGCTAGAAATATTTGTGAACCTGAGTTGCTCGACGCTGAGATGGAACATCTCCACAATTCACTAACGAAGAACGGATATTCGTCCGCCGAAATAAAACGTGCATTGAGGCAGCCACGCAGAAATCATACTGACGTACAGGCTACTGCAAAATCTAAGGTTTTCCTGCCGTTTGTTAAAAATGTAACGGAAAAAATAGGGAGGATCTTGACGAAGCGGAATATTACCGTAATTTACAAGCCCACCAGGAAGATACAGGAATACCTTAGGCCTGCCAAGGACGCTCGCAAACCATTGGAAAAATCTGGAGTGTATAGGATCCCATGCAGCTGTGGTGATGTTTATGTGGGTACCACCAAAAGAACTGTTTCTAAACGTTTGGAAGAGCACAAGGGAAATTGTAGAAGAGGAGAAACGGAGCGATCAGCTGTTGCGGAGCATGCTTTCCAGCCAGAGAACCACAATATTCGTTTCGAGGAGACGCAAGTACTAGCGGCCACGAGCGGATACTACGAAAGGCTCTACAGGGAGGCAATCGAAATCGCTAAACACCCAAATAATTTCAACCGAAAGGAGGAGGGCATCAAATTAAACGGTATATGAATGCCGGTGTTAAAGAAGATGTGTACCACTCGTCCAGTACTGGGTGATGGCAACGGCGATCGACGGCGACGGACAGCGGCCAATTGCACTGACGTTTTCAAAACACGTGACGTCACGCCGCGGCGCGGGGGCGCGCGGACACGGAATTTAGCGGCAGTCAGTAGCGAGCCAGTGTGTGTGTTGGACCTTCCATCAAGCTACGGACCCCCTTGAAGATGTCTCCCGTAGTCGGAGACGAAACGTTGGGAATCACCACAGAATTCATCAACCGACCACGGCATAACAGCCCGGGTAATTATAATGGACATGATATTTCCGCCCGTGAAAATTTACATTTTAGTGTTCATTTATTTGTTATAAATCTCACAATTGCTGCCGATACAATTTCTTTGGATTCAAGCCACTTCTGGTCTACGGTTACATTGTTAATTTGGAAGGAGTGTAGATTGTCTCTCAGGAAGGCGTCAAGTGAATTTTTATCTGCTTTTTTGAATAGGTTTATTTTTCGTTTATTTTTGGTGGATTTGGGGATTACAGTATTCAGTCTCGCTACGACAACCCTGTGTTCAATAATCCGTGTATCAACTTTCCTGCTCGTTATTAGCTCAAAATTATTTGTTGCTAAAAGGTCAAGTGTGTTTTCACGACCGTTTACTATTCGTATGGGCTCTAAATAATTGTTTAATTTTCAATTTTGTAACACTTCTTCAACTACTTATAATTGATATTCTCTTTCTCATTCTGTAGGAGAACTGTCACTTTCATAAACAACACAAAGTTCACTTTTGTCCTCACAAAAAACTACCTATTCCAAATTACATCAGACGGGTTTCATGTCAGCTAAAAACATTTGTTCCGTATTAGGTTTCTGTAGTTAGAGCAAAGAAACGTCTGTCTCATACATGGATGAAACTATGTTAGCAAGAAATGGAAACCAATAAACCATGTACATAGAGAGACAGACAGACAAACGCACACACAGACAAACACGCACAAAACAACAAAGACGACGACGATGAGACAACAGCAACAGCAACGAGAACAACTTGGGAAATTTTTGTCGATGTCATGTTCTCTTGTCTCATTTTCCCTTGAGTAGATGAACTTCTCAGTCTACTTCTCGTATGGTGTCGACGTGAAGAATCCCACCGGACAGAAAATTTATCACCTCACTTAGTTCTGTGAAAGACCACCTCTAGCCTTGATAACAGCAACTCGCCAAAGAAGAGCCTCTGCAAGTGTCTCCAGGTATTCCATATCCAGAAGAAGCCACTCATTGATGATTAGATGCTGTAGACCTTCCAAATTTAGGGGTTGCCGATTACGATTTTGCACCCACCGTTCCAGACATTTCCATGGAATAATGATCGGGTGATTTCGCGGGCCATTCGAGGTGTAATAGAATGCCTGAGTGTTAGTCGAACCAGGAACGTGTGCGTGCAGCGTTACGATGACGCCTGTTGTAATGCTGGAAGATGGGAGTGTCCACATCGTACTCACAATGAAGATGTAGAAGAAAGGGGAACACTTGACCGGTGAGAATATTCTCGATGATCATAAACAGTTGGCTCAGTTCATGGTATGAACTTTGTGTTGCAGGCTAATGCAATTATATAGGAAATAAATGTGTGTGAAAGTCATGTTGAACTATTGGCAGCAATGAGGTAGTAAAAATATAGTTGAAACAAGCTGGCAAATTAAAACTGTATGCCAAATCAAGTTCCGCACGAGGACTTCTGTGTAGTTTGGAAGGTAAGAGATGAGGTACCAACAGAAACAAAGATATGAGGAGGGGCCATGAGAAGTGCGTGGGGTAGCTCAGTCGGTAGAACACTTGCCCGTGGAAGACAAGGGTCCCAAGTTCGAATCTCGGTCTGGTTTGCAGTTTTAGTCTGTCAGGAAGTTTCGCATCAGAGTGAAAGCTTCATTCTTGAAAAATATAAGTTGATAGCACGACGTACAACTACAATGGATGTACTATATTCATAATACGAGGGGCTTTCAGTAAGCAATGAAACATATTTTTTCTAAAAGCGTGTTGGATCTATTCAGGATTCCCATAGATCATTTTATTCCTCACTCTTTTGGCTACACAACCATATTTTACAACACAATCTCCGTTCAATGCGACGGCCTTTCACCACCTTTCTGGGAAGGTCTGTACGGGTGCATGGTACCACTTTACTGATTGACGTCCTAGCCGATGTCTGGCTGTGACGGTGATCGACAAAAAATTGTCACAATCAACCTCACGACGCGCAAGCAGGTCCTTCGTTGCTCTTTATGGTCTTCTGTCAGGCGGCGAGCCTTTGAATACCCCAAATGGAGGACAAGTCGTCAGCACTACCAACACAGACATCCAGTTGAGCAACTATGCGTTTGATGGATCCGTTTATCACCTCGAGTGAGAGTGTCCGCACGTTCCAACATTGTAGGAGTCACAACGGTGCGCGGTCGGTCGCTACGCGAGAGATTGGAGAGGTTTGCGAGACCTTGTTGCGATGATGACAGATGCCACGCCCAACGATGCACCGTGCTTTTGTTCATTCTAGGTCTCCATATACATTATGCAAGGGAAGCAGTAATTGAGAAGAATGTGAGGCAGGGCTGCAGCACATCCCCGATATTATTCAAGAGTGACGTCGAGAGCTGCATCAAACCGGACCTCGGCGCCTGCGATTTTCTAGCAACGCAGTGCATTTGTTGACGAGCAACGGCAACATCACGTCAGAAAGCAACAAAAGACGACGAGCAGCTGTCTCTTCGAAATATTGTGCAGGTTTCACGACATTATCCAGCGCGACTCCCGTGAAACACTGCAGCAGTTATTACATTGGGAAAGTCCCAGACATCACAATACCTCTTCGATTTGGAGCATAGTTCTAACTGTTAAATGTATTAGCTTTTAAGAAAAAGATTGCGGGTTAGTGGACATTTTTCTAAGAGAGAATTCCTTTTAAAGCTGGAAGAAACAAATTATTAACGATCACTTCCTGTTTCAGTAGACATTATTCTCCCCGCAACAAAATCAATAAATTAATACCTTTTAGTTAAGACTATCAAATAATATTTCATTTAACGGATTTACTGTAACTTTTCTGTCTCCATCTCTCTCTCTGTCCTGATATCTCTCTCTTCACTCACTCTTCTTTTCTCTACTATCCCTAATACACTCGCATTGTCAGCCCACAATTGCCAGAGGCGTCGGTGTGTTAAACATCTCCACAATAATGTTCAGTATACCTACGTCAGAAAGTAACATATAAGTATTACCCAATTTTTCACATTTCAGCCTCTATGCAATCCTTTTGACACTCATTACACCAACTTGTTCCACCTAATACACGATTTTGAGTTGTGAAATAAATTTTAATAAAGGGACATGTACAAAACACAAATTGACCTATCGGAAATGTAAACTGCAAGTTCGGAATAGTCACTTGAGAATTCCAGTCGATGAAAAACAGGCCAGATTACAGAGCATGTAAGTTCGAATCCAGAAGTTTTCATTTGACTCAGATGGCAGATATTCAATGGACAAAAAGGCACGTATCATAAATTTTAAGTTCTCAATATTTTACACAGTTAATCCAGCCTTACATCTGACCCTCAATCTGTTACAATAACCGCCAGGTGAAAAACTGAAACAAATGTGGCACTTGAAGTTAGAATACAGTCTTTGACAGTAAAGCCATCACCCCAGTATTTAAGAAAAGAGTAGGTAAATAAACGTTTTTGGAAGGTGGCTATCAACAGCGGTCAGGCAATGTATGAAATGCATGTTTGACCACCAGCTGCTTTTATTTTAAGCCCAAATATCAACCGGTTTCAGTCATGGACCATCTTCACGGATAAGGATTAAAATGGTTTAAGACCCCGTATTACATTTGTCGTTAGTTAAACAATGTGTAGAGCGAGTCATGACTGACAATATACCACACAGGAATTTTAGAAGCAAACATAGTAATACGAAGTGCACGCAGAGCTGTACTGAAGAAAAGATCAGGAGTATCATCGTGCTGTGTTTCTCCTTTTCCGCTAGCCTAGCCTCTCGACTGCACCCAGCTGCCCTACCCTCTCTCTGCCTCGCCCCGAACGGTCCCAGCAGCACTTTACTGTCTCCCACCCCTACCCTGCTATTGCTCCCATTCCCCAACCCAGCCCCTTCCTTACCCCCCCCCCCCCCCCACCTGATTGCCTCTCCCATAATGAGCTGCTACGCACCATCTGGCTCCAGCTGCCAGGCATTATGGTCATGTGTGTGTCAGTTGCGTTTGCGTCTGTGTGTGTCTGTGTATGTTGTCTATTTTTGGACAAAGGCCTTATTGACCGAAAGCTAATTTTTCGATAGTCTTTTTGTTATGCCTTTCTGCGACTTGGCATCTCCGCTATATGGTGAGAAGGTTATTGGAAATTTCCATTTTCATTGACTTGGATTAATACTCTCATGTCATACCTTTTTTAAGTGATACGTATGAAAATTTTGTGCTTAATATTAGTCTGGATTTTCAACTTATTTCTACCTAAATCTGTTGTAAGTAGGTTGTTTAGGTTTTTATGTTGATAACGCCACGTAGCGCTCTGTATGAAAATCAGTGACTGTGATGTGTGCAGTTTGTGGCTGGTTTGCATTGTTGGAATATTTGCTATTGTAGTGTTGGGCAGTTGGATATATATATATATATATATATATATATATATGGTGACTTTTGAACATTATCAAGGTAAATACATTGTTTGTTCTCTATCAAATTCTTTCATTTGCTAACTATGCCTATCAGTAGTTAGTACCTTCAGTAGTTAAAATATTTTATTTAGCTGGCAGTATTGGCGCTCGCTGTATTGCAGTAGTTCGAGTAACGAAAATTTTTGTGAGGTAAGTGATTCATGAAAGGTATAGGTTATTGTTAGTCACGGGCATTCTTTGGTAGGGATTATTGAAAGTCAGATTGCGTTGCGCTAAAAATATTGTGTCAGTTTAGTGATGATCAGAATAAGTGAAGAGAGAAATATCTGAGTACATTCAGTTTTATTCAGCTGTTTGAAAATCAAATAACGTAGAGATTTTCCAGCACTGTCATTTATAAAATTCTTCCAAGGGGATGTTTCACTGTGAGGACTCATTGTTGTATAATTGAGACAGTTTTGTAAATTTATGGTATAAGTCAAGCTGCATTACCACGACACTGCACCTGCTGAGCTCTTACGTTATTTTTTTCGAGTAGTTTGTCTTTGTTACTCGCTGTTTGAATTAACATGTCTATGATTTTGTTTCTTTACCTCATATACGAGGGCAGTTCAATAAGTAATGCAACACATTTTTTTCTCGGCCAATTTTGGTTGAAAAAACCGGAAATTTCTTGTGGAATATTTCCAAACATTCCCGCTTCGTCACGTATAGTTTCATTGACTTCCGACAGGTGGCAGCGCTGTACGGAGCTGTTAAAATGGCGTCTGTAACGGATGTGCGTTGCAAACAACGGGCAGTGATCGAGTTTCTTTTGGCGGAAAACAAGGGCATCTCAGATATTCATAGGCGCTTGCAGAATGTCTACGGTGATCAGGCAGTGGACAAAAGCACAGTGAGTCGTTGGGCAAAGCGTGTGTCATCATCGCCGCAAGGTCAAGCAAGACTGTCTGATCTCCCGCGTGCGGGCCGGCAGTGCACAGCTGTGACTCCTGCAATGGCGGAGCGTGCGAGCACACTCGTTCGAGATGATCGACGGATCACCATCAAACAACTCAGTGCTCAACTTGACATCTCTGTTGGTAGTGCTGTCACAATTGTTCACCAGTTGGGATATTCAAAGGTTTGTTCCCGCTGGGTCCCTCGTTGTCTAACCGAACACCATAAAGAGCAAAGGAGAACCATCTGTGCGGAATTGCTTGCTCGTCATGTGGCTGAGGGTGACAATTTCTTGTCAAAGATTGTTACAGGCGATGAAAGATGGGTTCATCACTTCGAACCTGAAACAAAATGGCAATCAATGGAGTGGCGCCACACCCACTCCCCTACCAAGAAAAAGTTTAAAGCCATACCCTCAGCCGGTAAAGTCATGGTTACAGTCTCCTGGGACGCTGAAGGGGTTATTCTGCTCGATGTCCTTCCCCACGGTCAAACGATCAACTCTGAAGTGTATTGTGCTACTCTTCAGAAATTGAAGAAACGACTTCAGCGTGTTCGTAGGCACAAAAATCTGAACGAACTTCTCCTTCTTCATGACAACGCAAGACCTCACACAAGTCTTCGCACCCGAGAGGAGCTCACAAAACTTCAGTGGGCTGTTCTTCCTCATGCACCCTACAGCCCCGATCTCGCACCGTCGGATTTCCATATGTTTGGCGCAATGAAGGACGCAATCCGTGGGAGGCACTACGCGGATGATGAAGAAGTTATTGATGCAGTACGACGTTGGCTCCGACATCGACCAGTGGAATGGTACCGTGCAGGCATACAGGCCCTCATTTCAAGGTGGCGTAAGGCCATAGCATTGAATGGAGATTATGTTGAAAAATAGTGTTGTGTAGCTAAAAGATTGGGGAATAACCTGGTGTATTTCAATGCTGAATAAAACAACCCCTGTTTCAGAAAAAAAAATGTGTTGCATTACTTATTGAACTGCCCTCGTATAAGGGTAACAACTGGCTGTTTATGAAATACAGAGCTTGAGCCATGCCAGAATGTCTTCAAAGTAATGTGTAGACAGTACCATTGCGCAATATATGTACCGGTGTCTGTTTAAAACTTTGTTCGATAGTGTAGCGGCACCACCGTTTAAGATAGGAAAAGGTTAGCTTGGTGCAGTATTTCTGAGCGCACAGGTTACACCCAGGTATGAGCCTGTTGACAGTAAGTTACGCTACCAGCGGTTGCAAAGTAGAGTGGAGGCCACAGGGCCGTAGACCCACTGAAAAGTGTAAATGGAGCAGTTTGCATGGCGCAAGTTACAGGCAGAAGGGGCCCACTGGCCCAACCCAGGTTATATGAGTACATGATTCGGAGAAGCGCGTTAGCAAAACAGAGTCGCAGAGCCACGTATAAATAGGCGCTGGTTCACTAACAAGCCATTCAAGTGCGACAGCTCTCCTGAATGGCGGGGCGTGCCACACCACCGGCTACACGCAGCAGCAGATGGGGTGCCAGCATTCCAGTCCACGACAGTTCGCTGGTTGCACCCTCTGAGGCCAACGCGGGGTCCGCAGCCAGCCAGCGGTGGGCCACACCATGGCTCGCTACTGCGGGCAGTCTTGTTGGCTCCCAACATACGCCGGAGGCATCGTGAGGCGAGGGCCACAGATTTGGACACCGGATCACGGGCGCTTGTTGTCACCGCAATCTTAGCCACGCCGGTGAGGAAGCACACCGTGGGCTGCCTTGCAGCTCCCAGCGGGCAATACTGAGGTGACAGGGGTGAAGGCCACTGAGTCGACTGCCGGCGCATCCTGACGTCGTTACAACTCCGTGGCTGTACAAGACCAACACACAGCAGTGCGCTGCATGGGTCGCTGGGGCAGCCGTTCCGCGCCAAGCCGTTTTGCAGACAGTGAAGTAGTGTCCTCAGCATTGTGGAACCCGGTGACGCAGACCAAGAGAAATGGCGGCACTGTAGCTGGAAATAATAATTCACTTGGGAAACTCGGACGAGTTTTAATACGGAGCAACCTGACAGCCCATCCTCATCCAAAATTCCTCTACAATATGTTCAGATGCTACTTGACTATTAACAGAAGCCATACAGCCATGAATGTTGAACCATCATGGTACATATTCACGATAAACTGAGTGAGTTGGCACAAGTCACCATACAAAGAACTCTGCCAAAACATCATGAAACCATCTCTGGCATGAAGTAAACCATCCTCAGACGGCGGATTAATCTTCATATTGGACCGTCAGTGCACTCTGTGCCTAAGTTGCGACTCATCAGTGTATAGTACACACCACCAGTCAGCTTTCAACCGTTTCTGTTGCTTGGCTCATTGAAGACCTTTGGTTTTATGTGCAACTGTGAGCAGCAGAGTCCTTTTGCAAAGTACCCGACTCAAATGATCAGTGCATGCAGTTCGCTTCGCCAAGTTTGCTCGGAAACTTGAGTACCTGGATCTGCATTCACTGACGGCAGTAGTGTCTGTCGTGTTTCAGATCGATTGTCCGTGACAAGGCATGACAGTGCTCTCCTTACCCTGTCAGTCAGTGTCATTTCACGACCACCATTATGACGCCATATTACTTGGTTGCAGAGTGATATATCGTTCCTGTAGAGACGATGGACATTTCGCATTGAGGGACTAAGAACTCGGATAACTTCATTCGCAATGTGGTCTTAGATGTGTCCATACGCGATAGCTGCTTTATGCCACTTTATCACGTCACCGCGTCAACAGAAGTAACAGCGCTAATTCCATACAACCACGCACACCACTTCACTTGCATGGCTTACGTCAGCGCTGAAAAAGTAACGTGACCACCCTGTACCAGTTGTATACCACCTACAGCGCTCGAAAGCGACGAGTGACTTCTCCCAAGGGGGTGACTGATGGACTGTCCGATGAGCTTACTTTGCGAATGGCCGTTGGGCTCATCAGTTATCGTTCAGCATAGCATTGATGAATAACTTGCTGATTCTTGGCCCTTTCTGTCTACTTAGTTGAGTTGAGGTACTCGACGTATACATTCGACGTAGTGGTAAGTGAAAAGTCCTATTACATCTTAAAAGATGGAGTGCTCCACGCCTCAGACACACGATCTGACAACAAATGTGCTGATATTCTGTGTGTCATGGTCATCCTACTCACAATATGTGACGATAACCCAGTCACGAGACACGTGGACGACTCCATTTACTGTGATGATAGGCACGTTTAATTACATCCATATACTGCGAACCATTGTGAAGTGCGTGACAGATGGTACCAGTTATTAGTGCTTCTTCCCGTTCCAGTCACGTAAAGAGCATGGGAAGAATGACTGTGAAGTGCGTGACAGATGGTACCAGTTATTAGTGCTTCTTCCCGTTCCAGTCACGTAAAGAGCATGGGAAGAATGACTGTTAAAATGCCTCTGTGCGCGTTGCAATTTACCGAATCTCGTCCTCACGATCACTGCTGGAGCGATACGTAGGGAGATATAGTATATTCTTAGTTCCATGATTTAAAATTAGTTCTTTAAACTTTGTCAGTAGGCTTTCCGGGACGGTTCCTGTGTATCTTCAAAAGTGTGCCAGTTCATTTTCTTCTGCATCTCTGTGACAATCTCCTACAGGTCAAATAAACCTGTGACAATTCGTGCTGCCCTTCTCTGTAAACATTCAATATCTCCTGATAGACCTATTTCGTACAGGTCTCACAAATTGGAGCATCATTCTGGTGTGGATGGCAAAGTGATTTTTAAGGAATCTCCTCTGTGGATTGAAATCATTTTCCTAGCATTACACAAATAAAGCGAAGTCGGCCATCAGCTTTAGGTACAACTGAGCAAATGTGATCGCTCCATTACATATCAAAATGTTACACCCAGGTGTTTGTATGAGTTGAGCGATTTCACTTGTGACTTGTTGGCACTGTAGTCATAGGATACTACGTTTCTTTTCTTTTTGTTAGGTGCGCAGTTCTAAATTTCTGAACGTTTGAAGTAAGTTGTAAATATTTGCACCACTTTGAAATCTTAAGATCTGACTCAGTAGTTCTGCAGATTTTTTCAGGAAGTCACTCATTATGAATAACTGCACCATACACGAGAAGTTTGACGTTGCTGTTAATATTGTCTGCAAGGTCATTAACGTGCAACATGAACAGTGAAGGTCCCAACAGTTTCCCTGGAGTGCAGTCAAAGGTACTTCTACAGTAGTCCGTGACTCTCCATCCAGCATCACATACTGTGTCCTGCCTACCAAGAAATTCACAATCCTGTTATAAATTTCGCTTGATGCCGTATACCATGGGACTTTTGATAGTAGACGTAAGTGTGATGCTGAGTCAAATTCTTTTCAGAAATGGAGAAATATTGTCTCTACCAGACTGCCTTGTTTCATGGGTTTCTGGACGTCATGTGAGAAAAGTGTGAGTTCGTTTTCACATGATCGACGTTTTCGGACTCTACACTGGTGGGCTTGGAGAAGGTGATTCTGTGCGAGACATCTCATAACGTTTGAGCTAATGATTTGTTCTAAGATGCTACAAAATGCATGTTACGCATACTGGACGAAGTTTAGTGGTTCACGTCAACTACACTGCTTACAGTCGGATGTGACCTGTGCTAGATCTTAAGATTAGCTGCTATTTTTTATTCAATTATTTGTAACTGTTCAGTGTTAATGTCACGGACCTCATCTCAGCAAACATTTATCAAACCTCGAATTTTTACACTGACGACGCAGTACAACTGCCCACTCCTGAGATTTCTTACTGACCGCGTGTACTTTTTTGAAAACAAGTGCTTCCTCCAATCAGCGAAATTAAGACAGTGCTACGACTTGTATATGGAACGTCCTCCTTTTCTGCCCTGCAGAAAATAATTCGGTTCTCTGCACCATACATTTTCACAGTGCCTCTGCAAGAATTCCAGGTGTTAGTAAAAAATAAGAAAGTTTCAAATCCAAGATAAAGGCTTTTAAATAAAATAACTAATTTTACTCTGAGGTGACAAAGTCATGGGATAACTCCTAACAACTCCTCTTTTGCCCGGCGCAGTGCGGTATGGACTCAACAAGTCGCTGGAAGTCTGCAGAACTATTGAGCTTTGCTACCTCTGTATCCGTCCATAATTGAGAAAGTGTTGCCGGTGCAGGATTTTGTGCGCGAACTGAACTCTCGATTATTTCCCACAAATGTTCGATGGGATTCATGTCGGGCGATCTGGGCAGCCAAATCATTCGCACGAATTGTCTCGAATGTTGTTCAAACCAGTCACGGACTATTGTGGCCCGGTGACATGGCGCATTGTCATCCATAAAAACTGCATCGTTGTTTGGAAACATGATACCTGTGAATGGCTGCAGATGGTTTCCAAGTAGCCGAAAATAACCAATGATGGGTTCTGTGTGACTAGAGGACCCAGTCCATTCCATGTCAACACAACACACACCATTATGAAGACACCACCAGCTTGCACAGTGCCTTATTGACAACCTCGGTCATTGCTACGTGGGATCCGCGCAGCACTCGAACGCTACCATCAGCTCTTACCAATTGAAATCGGGACTCATATGACCAGGCCACGGTTTTTCAGTAGTCTAAGGTCACAACGATATGGCTACGAGACCAGGAGAGGCGCTGCTGGCGATATCACGCTGTTAGCAAAGGCACTCGTATCGGTCGCCTGCTGCTATATCCCACTAACGCCTTATTTTGCCGCACTGTCCTAACGGATACGTTCCTCGTACGTCCCACATTAACATCTGTGATTATTTCGCGCAGAGTTGTTTGTCTCTTAGCACTGACAACTCTACGCACACGTCGTTGCTCTCGGTCGTTAAGTGAAGGCCATCGGTCACTTCGTTGTCCACGATGAGAGGTAATTCCTGAAATTTGGTATTCTCGTACACTCTTGACACTGTGGATCTCGAACTATTGAATTCTCTAATGGAATGTGTCGTGCGTAGAGCTCCAACTACCATTCCGCGTTAAAGTCTGTTAACTCCCATCGTGCAGCCATAGTCACGTCGGAAACCTCACATGATTCATCTCACAGTTCCGCCAATGCACTGCTCTTGTATACCTTCTGTACTTGATACTACCGCCATCTGTGTGTGTGCTTGTCGCTATCGCTCGAATTTTGTCATTGAGTGTCATCTTTACAAGTATACCAGAGGTGCATTTACCGGTGAATGACTTTACTGTAACTCCCAGAAATGAACATAATTCAGGTCTAGAGAGAGTTGGCTCATTGAAACGTAAATGAGGGACAAAGAGAGGTAGCTCAGTGGTTAACACAATCGGCTGGACGGGCTGAGCAATGCCACAGTCAAAATGTTCAAATGTGTGTGAAATCTCATGAGACTTAACTGCTAAAGTCATCAGCCCCTAAGCTTACACACTACTTAACCTAAATTTGGCTAAGGATAAACACACACACACCCATGCCCGAGGGATGACTCGAACCTCCGCCAGGACCAGCCGAACAGTCCATGACTGCAGGGCCCAAGACCGCTCGGCTAATCCCGCGCGGCTATCTAATTAGCAGTTTGACGACTGAACATTGACGTATGACCAAGAGACAAGGTTACTATTGAAAGTTAACTTTCACATTCGCAACTTTCACTATTTAATGTGAAATTTTCTCTATTCAACCATTTCGGATGTTAGTTAAAGCAGGGCTACTGCAAAGATACAATTCTGTACCTAGTTATTGACTGTGAGCAGTGTAGAATATCTGGGATAGTCTGTGAGGTGTTCAGGAAGTATCCTTTGTGTCCCACTTGAGCTGGCCATGCAGCTCACAGCCCGCCCCACGGCGAATACTGGGTTGCGTGTTTGGAGAGGCACTTGTGTTCTGGCGAGCTTAGCATGAGGTCTTGTTTGCAATGTGATGGCCTGGTTAGCTGTTTGTAGCGCGACATGGTGGTGAGATGCAGTTTGGCTGTAATCAGGAAGAACGCTCTTGGAATACGTTTTCACAGCGTGTGAGAAGTTGATGCATAACTATTTTCATAGGTAGCTCTACAAAGTTTAAAGTAGTGGATTTCACTGGAACTCTGAAGGCTTGGAAGCTTTTCTCCCATGTGGATAACTGACCTTTATGTTTTAGTAAGGAGAACAGGTTTCGATTCTCGGTACATAATTTTGTGGCGGTGTTCGTAGCAACAAGCAATTCGCTGTAGAAACGGCTTACGAAGTCACCGCCACACTTTTAATAGCGGGCCGACCGGTCCGCTGGAACAGTGAACAGAAAGATGAAAACCCAAACACTCTGATTAAATAAAAGTCGGTACTTAGCTTTATTATAGAAGATACAGAAACACCCTAATGAACTCCGTGTCTACAGAGATCTGTCTAGTTCGAGTCGGAGCGGCTAGGTCAGCGTCGGCTGACGACAAACAACAACTCTGCTGCGATGAACACACAACTGACTACCAAGTACACAATTCGGTGGCGAGTATACCACTGAGCGGCGAATCCAGAACTGTCCTAGCGCTCGCGACTCCAGCGGTTAAGAAGCCAGAAGCCAGCGGTGGCGCGCGCAACCTTGCGGCGATTTCCTGTCTCGCTGGCGCTGCTTATGCGGACGGCGTCCGGACTTTGATGCTGCCAACCTTTTGGCAGCGGGCTCGGGTGGCATTACTGGCTAGGATATAACACATAATATGTTTGTTACTAATCCATAAGAATCGTATATATCCATGAACCTTTGTCAGTGTTTTGCGACTTGTATACATTTTGCTTTGTTTGGTTTTCTGTGACGTTGGAACTCTGTGTGCCACGTGTTTCTGAACGTTAATGTTGCACGTGCTTTCGTGACTTAACTTCTTTAGGAGACGATTATCTGGATTTATATGCAAACATTCTTTTAAAATCATTTTTTCCTCACCATCACTTTCCTTTTTAGACGATTTTGTACTGACTTCCACATACCAGTTTGCATACAACTGCTTGATGCGAAATATACCACTTTGCTTTCAGCGACTGGTAGCATTTTTATAGAATTCTAGCCGCAGTTAATATCATAACTTCAGTCAGTCGCTGAGAGCATTATAATTTGCGTTTCTGTGGATAATTTTTCAGCACTGGAGGTAGGTACTGAGGTTGACACAGCTGGCACGTCCTTCGTTCTATATTTGGTGTCTTGTATTTTTGAGCTATGTTACAGACTAGGTCCACATACCCATCGAAACGTTGCGTGCTATAAGTTACGTTGCTTACCATATTTTTCATGCACGGCGAAGTGTTTGTTGCAATTACTCAGGTTCACGTAAATTCCGTTCCCTTTTGCTAAGCCCATTATACATACATTAAAAAAGTTTCTCATCACCCCCAGTTCCCAGAACTCCTGAAGATAGGCGTTGACTATCGATATTGTATCACAGACACAGTCCGTTTGACTGTTTACTGATGTCGCTAAACCCGCTCAAAGATGTAAACAGCCATGCATGAGCAGCGCCTATTAGACGTAAGGGATCCGACAGCCGACCAGTTCCGGGCATTCCACAGGAAGGAGGTGCACGGATCGTGTTGTCTGTAGTTCAACCATGCCTAGACGGTCAGTACCGCGGTTCGATCGCGTCCGCGTTGTTACTTTGTGCCAGGAAGGGCTCTCAACAAGGAAAGTGTCCAGGTGTCTCGGAGTGAACCAAAGGAGATACAGAGAGACAGGAAATATCGATGACATGCCTCACTCAGGCCGCCCAAGGGCTACTACTATAGTGGATGATCGCTACCTACGGGTTATAGCTCGGAGGAACCCTGACAGCAACGCCACCAGGTTGAATAATGCTTTTCGTGCAGCCGCAGGACGTCATGTTACGGCTCAAACCGTGTGCAATACACTGCATGATGCGCAACTTCACTCCCGACTCAATCGTGACGTCCTTTTTTCCAACCACGACACCATGCAGCGCGGTACAGATGCCGAATGGAACGCTCAGGATTGGCATCACGTTCTCTTCACCAATGAGTGTCGCATATGCTTTTAAACAGACAGTCGTCGGAGACGTGTTTGGGGACAACCTGGTCAGGGTGAACGCCTTAGACACACTGTCCAGCGAGTGCAGCAAGGTGGAGGTTCCCTGATGTTTTGGGGTGGCGTTATGTGGGGCCGACGTACGCCGCTAGTGGTCATGGATGGTACCGTAGCGGCTGTACGATACGTGAATACCATCCTACGACCGAAGTGCAACCATATCGGTGGCATACTGACGAGGCATTCGTCTTCATGGACGACAATTCGCGCCCCCATCGTGCACATCTTGTGACTGAATTCCTTCAACATAACGACATCGCTCCAGTAGACTGGCCAGCATGTTCTCCAGACACGAACCCTATCGACATTGCCTGGGATAGATTGAAAAGGGCTGTTTATTGACGACGTGATTCACGAACCACTCTGAGGGATATACGCCGAATCACCGTTGAGAAGTGGGACAATCTGGACCAACAGTACCTTGATGAACTTGTGGATAGTATCCTACGACGAATTCGGGCATGCATCAGTGCAACAGGACGGGCTACTGGGTATCAGAGGTACCGGTGTGTACAGCAATCTGGACCACCACCTCTGAAGGTGTCGCTGTATGGTGGTACATCATGCAATGTGTGGTTTTCATGAGCAATAAAAAGGGCTGAAATGATGTTTATGTTGATCTCTATTCCAATTTTCTGTACAGGTTCCGGAACTCTAGGAGCCCAGGTGATGGAAAACTTTTTTTTATGTGTGTAATTGAAACCCACAATGAGGCCCAAGCATGTGCTAATGTGTCACACACGAACGTGACAACTCTGTGTCCTTCACGGTATCACTCAACATCTGACGCTTTCACGCCCTTTGTATACTCTACGAACCTGGTAGCAACGCCAAACACTGAAACCTCTGCCTTAGAAAAAGTTATGAATTACTGTGCTGGTAAACCCCTTAAGTTATTTGATTTTCAAACAGCTGAGCAAAACTGAACGTACTCAGATCTCCATCTCCATCTCCATGGATACTCTGCAAATCACATTTAAGTGCCTGGCAGAGGGTTCATCGAACCACCTTCACAATTATCTATTATTCCAATCTCGTATAGCACGCAGGAAGAACGAATACCTTTCCGTGCGAGCTCTGATTTCCCTAATCTTATCTCGTAGTGATCGTTTCTCCCTATGTAGGTCGGTATCAACAAAATATATTCATATTCGGAGGAGAAAGTTGGTGGCTGGAATTTCGTGAGAAGATTCCGTCGCAACGAAAAACGCCTTTCTTTTAATGATGTATCATTTCAGTGGCACTCTCTCCCATATTTCGCGACAATACTGAGTCATGGTGTGACGGCAAGACCTCGTCCAAGGCGATTAGAAGGAGAAAACAGTCAACTGGATTGCTATGACATAGCTGAAACATTTCTGCTGATGCCTCGATCTGGCGGGCTTTTTGAATGGTTATGAACAGTTGCGGAACCCAACGCAAAGCGACTTTTGTCACATTAGAAAAATCGTGAATGATGAAAAACAGATCAATGACTGATTGACTTTGTCCACTAACACCACCATTGTTATGCGCCTGTCCTCGAGCACCAGGACCTCCACTTCTCTTCAGATTCCCGGTTCTTCGGCAGAAAGATAGGTTGCTACTTCGTTCGTCGTCGTTTAGACTTGTCTGGTCGCACTGGAAGTGTCTGCGCCACTTGACCATGAAGTGATATAAGGGTGCATAGTTTCCGTATATATACACTAGCTCAGCATGGATTGTAACTGCGCCGTTCCCCTTCAAATCCAGAAAACTATTTACCGTACGGTACTTCACTTTATTAGTGGGTGTAACATCTTGTTTAATAAAACAAGATTGTTTCCGGTAACGGTTGTCTTTTCTTTATTTCTTATGGCTGCAATTTCAGATATTACCATTAATCATCAGAAAGAAGTTTGAAATACAAATATCTATACAGCTGCTAGTCCTAACATCAAGCGAGTACGAACGATGTCCAGCTCACAAGATACACGAATAATCGCAAAAGCAGATGTAAAGCTCGATTACTACATACAGGGTGTTAGTATTAAATTAGAATTGTACATTAATACCCTCAGCTGCTGTCGGGCGTTGATATATATCAACGGGGACAGGTGAAAATGCGTGTCCCGACCGGGACTCGAACCCGGGATCTCTTACATGGCAGACGCTCTACCCATCTGAGCCACCGAGGGCACAGAGGATGGTGCGACTGCAGGGACTATCTCGCGCACGCCTCCTACGAGACCTACATTCTCACCTTATATGTCCACACATACATTTGTAGTGTCCCTACCCAACACACTCATTACTCGTGGAAGACATTCTTACCAAGTCCATAAGAGTTTGAAAAATTGTGTGCATCCGTAAAGAAGAAGAAGGTCATGGCCGGTATTGCCAGAACTATATACTTATATGGATATGGTCCATCCATATAAGTACATACGGGGCGTGGCTCTCTTTACTTATTCTGATCATCACTAAACTGACCCACAAAATTTTTTTAGAGCAACGCAATCTGAATTTCAATAAACTGTACAGAAGAATGGCCCTGACTAACAATAACCTATACCTTTCATGAATCACTTACCTCACAAAAATCTTCGTTACTCGAACTACTGTAATACAGCGAGCGCCAATACTGTCAGCTAAATAAACGATTCTAACTTCTAACTACTGAAGGCACTAACTACTGATAGGCATAGTTAGCAAATGGAAGATTTTGATAGAGAACAAACAATGTATTTACCTTAAAAGTGTTCAAAAGTCATAATATATATATCAGTTCATGACATCCAGTCTTACAAATTTCGTTTTTCTGACGGACACAAGTCCGTCATCTCTCTCCCCGCATCCACCACTGCTGGCGGCTCATCTCCAACTGCGCAACGCTGCGCACTGTTCACATCCAGCTGCCCAACACTACAATAGCAAATATTCCAACAATGGAAATCAGCCACAGACTGCACACAGCACAGCCAATGATTTTCATACAGGGCGCTACGTGGCGTTACTAACATAAAAACCTAAATAGCCTACTTATAACACAAATACCAATAATGTTTTCTAGCGACGGTTCTACCTGTCACAGAGAATTGCTGTTCTGATCATTTACATACCCGCAGATAGTATGTACATGTAACAAGCCACATTGACATCCGACCATTCCTTTTTGGTGCTTCGCCGGCCGGAGTGGCCGTGCGGTTCTAGGCGCTACAGTCTGGAACCGAGCGACCGCTACGGTCGCAGGTTCGAATCCTGCCTCGGTCATGGATGTGTGTGATGTCCTTAGGTTAGTTAGGTTTAATTAGTTCTAATTTATAGGCGACTGATGATTTCAGACCTTAAGTTGCATAGTCCTCAGAGCCATTTGAACTAATTTTTTGGTGCGTCACATTTTTTGTCAGGCAGTGTATATTCCAACGGATTAATTCTGTTTTCTTCCTTGTAAGAAAGAAGCAGGGGTGCAATAGAGAGAATGGTACTGGTACTGCTGTCTGAATTTAAGCTGCACGGCCGGAAAGATGACGAGTGACCAAACAGGACTGGTAAGGTCGTTTTTGTATCCATCGCAAGCGGCGTCGTGGTAAGTTGGCACGATTTCAGAGCCGGTCGAGCGGAGGATGAACTCATCGTGTGTCTCGAGTGCTTCTGGTGGGTCGCCTTCTACTGTGGCAGGGAACGACTGGAGCGCTCGCTACCGCAATGTGCGGCCAGCTGTCGAGCCGGCGACCCACGCGCTCGTGGCTGTGACGTCTTTACAGCTGGGTGCGACACTGAACCGGCGAGCCGCGAGGGAACAAGGAAGGAGAGGAGAGAAGAGGTCCCGCAGAGGAGGACGAGTCGATTTCCGCAATAATCGCGGCGGCGGCGGCGGTGCGTGGCTGGAGTGGAGTGGGGCGACCGGCCGCGGCGGCTGGAACCCGTCCGACCGGCCAAGCCGCGGGTCGACAGCCGGACGCTCCGGCGCGGTTCCAGCTCCAGCCGGTGCCTGCCTGCCCGCGCTACTGCTCGTTTCCTGTCAGCGGCCAGATAACAGTAATTCAAGTGCCTTCCCACTGCCACGAGGTCAAGCTGGCGGACCGCGCCACGCGGTAGCGGCGGGCGAAACTGCGTGCTCGCACTCCCAGTTACGCGCGCGTTCTCTGGATCTGCGGCAGAGAGTAATGCAGCCTGTGAAACCTGCCGGTGGCCAGCCCGCTCTGAGCCGCTGCGAGCACGGGGAGAAAGATTCTCTGCGGGACACACAGATGGCGTTAACGTCCATTAAATTTTCTTTTTGTTGTGTTGGCACATGTTCTACATATAAACCTATGCGCTGGGAACCTAGAGAGTTGGTGCAATAGTTAGCACACTGGACTCCCACTCAGGAGAAGGCGTTTCAAATCCGCCTCCGGCCATCCAGATTTAGGTTTTCCGTGACTTACCTAAATCTCTCCAGGCAAATGTCGGGATGCTTCCATCGAAAGGGCACGGTAGATTTCCTTCCCCATCCCTGATTCAATCAGAGCGTGTGCTCCTTCTCTAACGACCTCGATGTCGATGGGATGTTCAATCCCCTTTTCTTTCCTACGCTGAGAATCACAATGGAGAGCACAACAGACGATACTTCCTACTTTACTCTTCACGGAATGTGGGAAGAATGGGTGCTTGAAAGTCTCTGCGCCAACTGTTATTTGCTTAATTCTGAAATTTGTGACAAGATTGAGAACTTCTTACAAGAGAAACTCCCTATTGCACACTCTGGGTCTAAGGGTCACCATTAGACCCAGAAGAAGGCCGCTGCAGCCGTGGCCGATACGTTGGTTTTTCTCCAGCAGCTGTAGTTTTATACATTATGACGCGGTACCATACCCAGAAAACTTTTATGTTGCCTGTCATTTCATTAATCGTCATACTGATTATGATATTTCGCCCGAAAAATACGAGTCGGTATGAATTTGCCTTTGGTGCATATGAGACCACATATTTCTGTGTATGAAATTTATCTAAGATAAAACTGGGAGGAGATCAATACCTATTCCCAATATCGAGAAAATGGAGTGTATGTAGCACGTTCGTGACACGCGAGAATAAAATATTCAAAAGGTCCCTATAGTCTCAAAAATGGTCCGAAATATCGAAACAACATTTCGACAAATGATAGGGAGGAGTGTATTTTGTCATATAGTACACTTGTGCATTTTTCTTATATATGGCGACGTACGAATGAGTGTAGACTTTCACGATGGAATTATTTAATGTTTTACGAGTCATTTATAGTTAGTGAAATGAGAATTAGTATGGCTTTGCAACAAAATAAGTGAAGGAATCATGTTATTATTTCTATGTCTAGAATATACTTTTCCATAAGCTTTTCACCTGATTTGTCCTCGGCTCCTCTTTTAATAAGCCACTTTTTTATGATTCATTCGGAATCTCAACTGCATTAGGATGTTAGCGAGGTGACATCGTGTAAACTCCGTTTTGCTTTGCCAAAAGATGCAAATTTTAACATGGTAACAACAGACATGTAGGAGATTTCGAAATTCGCTACTGGTGAATGCGTGGTGTCAGCTGACAGGAAGTTTTAGCTGCTATAAGTAAAATGAAGCAGGTGCATCACTAACCACATCAAAAAACTTAATCATTTCTACGGTAAAATACCTGTTTGTGAAAACTGACACATGAACATTACTCAGACAAGAGTGTAAAAAATAGGGCACACAAAGAGATGATTGAAATATTTCTAGACTGTGTTCCAACTGTGCACCAAGGTGTTTTAAAATCTAAAAACAGTGACAACGAGGAAATACCTCAAAACGTGTAAGCAGACGGCATTTACTGACGTGAGGCTGTCGAGATCTTGCGTGGGGTGAGTGCGGCCCTCCTAAATCCTGCTGCGGTATTCTATATTTGTATGACACTCTTGAAATCCCGAAAAACACGAGCATCAGTATCGCAGAACGATAAACTGTAGTCTCGATAGGCCAAGGTCCTGTCTCTGTCCTATACCAACTCGTGCTCGTAGGTGTATGCCGCTCTTATCGAGGCATGGAACGATCTTCTATGCAGCAACTAAAAAGCAGTTGCGATTTATGAATGTGGAAACCACTGAATAAACTTTCTTCTTAAATACAGAATGTACATGACGTACTGGTACCTAATTTGTATAGCTGTAGAGAAATGCTAATTATTGTGCGTATCCAAGTAGGCAGTGCACTTAATGCCAATTTGACGTTGGCTGCAAGGAGTCTTCACCATGAAGCAGTTTTAAGTAGCAGCAGCATAGCTGTGGCTCTGCGCTCTCTGCCAGTCACGAGGAATATACACTAAAGCAGCAAAGGAACTGTTATAGGCATGCGTATTCAAATACAGCGATATGTAAACAGGCAGAATACAGCGCTGCGGTCGGCAACGCCTATTTAAGACAACAAGTGTCTGGTGCATTTGTTAGATCGGTTACTGCTGCTACAATAGCAGGTCTTAAGTGAGTTTGAACTTTATGTTATAGTCGGAGCACGAGCGATTGGACACAGCATCTCGTAGGTAGCGATAAAGCGGGGATTTACCCGTACGATCATTTCACGAATGTACTGTCAATATCAGGAACCTGGCAAAACAGCAAATCTCCGACATGGCTGCGGCCGTAAAAAGATCTTGGAAGAATGGGACCAAAGAGAATCGTTCAGCGCGACAGAAGTGCAACCCTCCCGCATATTGCTGCAGATTTCAGTGCTGGGCCATCAGCCAGTGGCAGCGTGCGAACCATTCAGCGAAACATCCGAAACATCATCGATATGGGCTCTCGGAGCCAAAGACCCATTCATGTACCATTGATGACTGCACGACAGAAAGCTTTACGCTCAGTCTGGGCCTGTCAACACCGACATTGGACTGTTGATGACTGGAAACATGTTCTGATTTGGTCCATAATAAATGGTTCTGAAAGCCTGCGACTGTGAAAACAATAGGTTTGTTTATAAATAACTCATCTGCTACCAGGCATGATTTTCTTTCTTTATTTTTTTTTTCGCACGACGCGTTTCGGGAAATGATTCCATTTTCAAGTGCGTTTTTTGTGTTTGTTACGCCATTTATGTAAAATGTTTTCGATGTTTGAAAGTGTACAACAAGTTGTGTGTGCGTGAGATTCTGCACAAATGGACCATAAGGAAACTTAAAGTCAACGAAATGATGCAGACTCTCACACATCGACAACATCACATAGAAATCGCATAACAAACATAAAAATCGCACTTGAAAATGAGAACCATTTCCAGAAACGCGTCGTGCGAAAAATAAAATAAAGAAAATCGTGACTGGTAGCAGATGAGTTATTTATGAACAAACCTATTGGAAACATGTTGCCTGGTCGGACGATTCTCGTTCCAAATTGTATCGAGCGGAATGACGTGCACGGGTATGGAGACAACCTCATGAATCCATGGACCTCGCATTCAGCTGGGGACTGTTCAAGCTGGTGGGGGCTCTGTAATGATGGGGGGCATATGCAGTTGGAGTGATATGGGACCTCTGATACGTCTACCTGGTAGATAGGACTCTTGACAGCTGACACGTATACAAGCACCCTGTCTGATCACTTGCATCCATTCATTGCTAGTAATATTTTCATAGTAGTCGCACAGTATATGTATAATGGATAAATGGAATACTTTGTTATCAAAAACCTCTTTGCCTTCGGCTGCTTATCGCCAACCGAAATTCAACAAAGTTATCCAAGGACTATGAGGAATCTGGTCATTCACTTTATATGATCCACAACTGGCATGGGACGTGAAAGAAAATGAGAATAAGGGCCTCCTTTCTGTTTTCCTATTACAGTTGCCACGGATTTTAAAATTTGTTCTTTGCAGTAAGGGGAATCAACCTAGTTTTCAGCTGAAAATAGTTTATAGAATAAAATTTTCACTCAGCTGCGGGGTGTGCACTGATATGAAACTTGCTGGAAGATTAAAACTGTGTGCCGACCGGATCGAGACTCGAACTCAGGTCCTTGTCTCCACAATATCCTTTTTTCCAGGAGCGCTAGTCCTGCAAGTTCTCAGGAGAACTTGTGTGAAGTTTGGAAGGTAGGAGTCGAGGAACCGGAGGAAGTAAAGCTGTGACTTGGGTAGCTTAGTCGGGAGAGCACTTGGCCGCGAAAGGCAAAGTCCTGAGTTTGAGTCTCGATCTGGCACATAATTTTAAGTTTTAGAATATAGTTTCTTCACTCTTGTGAGTATAGTAAGTGAATACTATTGTTTATTTAGCCCTAACACTCACGGTAGCTTTGTTTCGCTGCTAGAGTTCCTTAAAAGTGTCTGTCTGCACAACTTGCTGGTTGAACACTTGTTTGACGAGGTGGATCTATAACAGAAATCGGGCAATACAATAATAAAAAAACAAGTAATATTAATTAAGAGAATGTTACAAAACGGCGCTTAACTTTGGTATTATTAGATGCCTGGAACTTGATGTCCAAAACCTAAAACAACGAAATCTAAATAATTTTTTATGCCTCTTGGCAGTCTATGATATTGTCACTGTAACTGGTAGTAGTGTTTGCAGGCACAGTTGATAGTCCAGTTACTCCGTAAATAGCAACTGCCAGGTGGAAAAGTGCTCTTAAGAGTACACTGTACTCAGATGGCTATAGGCACTAAAATTGAGTATCTAACTACTGGTTGGGAAGAGCAAGAGTGCCTGCGATGGGTCGTACGTTGTGCCTGTCAGTGGAAGAATTTCCATGCCTATGTGTCATCTGAAGAGCGAGGTGCCAAAGCAAGGTTGTTACCTCGCAATGTAACCACGAGGAAGGAATGTTAGTCTCTGCAAGCCGCATAGACTAATGAGCAACACCGGCGTAGCCAAGGCCACAGACGTTTCGCTACGGCACCGCAACGACTCTTCTACTTACGGCCGAGCACAGAACCGCTCTGTCCTGAGTGTGATCATCTCCTAAGATGACAGCATCGTCCTACAGTAGGCCTCCAGAGTAATCAATGTATTAGGAGAAACTCAAAGTGAAAGTTATTGTTAATTATACTCTGTGAGGCTTGTAAACTGACTGTATCAAGTGATATGTCACTGTTCAGAGACGTACCTGTGGAAATAGATTGTACGAAGTTAATGAGTTCTTCTTATCTACGTCATACACTGAAGCGCCAAAGAAACTGGTATAGACATGCGTATTCAGATACAGAGATATGTAAACAGGCAGAATACAGCAAAAGTGTCTGGCGCAGTTGTTAGATCGCCTACTGATGCTGCAATGGCAGATTATCAATATTTAAGTGAGTTTGAATGTGGTGTTATAGTCTGCGAACGAGCGATAGGACACAGCATCTCCGAGGTAGCGATGAAGTGGGGATTTTGCCATACGACCACTTCACGAGTGTACCGTGAACGTCAGGAGTCGGTAAAAAATCGAATCTCCATCTTGCGGCCGGAAAATGATCATTCAAGAACGGGGTCAACAACGGCTGAAGAGAATCGATCAACGTGACAGAAGTGCAACCCTTACGCAAGCAAATTGCAGCAGATTTCAGTGCAGTGCCTTCACCAAGTGTCAGCGTGCGAAGCATTCAACGAAGCATCATCAATATGGGCTTTCGGAGCCGAAGGCCCATCCGTATACCCTTGATGACTGCACGACACAAAGTTTTACGCCTCTCCTGGCCCCGTCGACACCGGCATTGGACTGTTGATGACTGGAAACATATTAGACGAGTCTTGTTTCAAATGGCATCGAACGGATGGAGTACGGGTACGGGTATGGAGACAAACTTTTGAATCCATGGACCCTGCATGTCAGAAGGGGACAGGTCAAGCTGGTGGAGACTCTGTAATGGTGTGGAGCGTGTCCAGTTGGAGTGATATGGGACCCCTAATACGTCTAGATACGACTCTGACAGGTGACATGTACGGAAGCATCCTGTCTGATCACCAGCATCCATTGAAAGGTGGCTCCACTGAGCCACAGCGCCAGAGTTCGCGCCAGAGAGTATTGTTCCGCCGCCTCCACTGGCAGTGATTATTGAGAGGTAGCGGCGGGCAGTTCTTGCCGGGAAGTTGTGGTGGGCACTGCTTGTCGTGAAGTCGGAGTGCATATGTGGTAGTAGGGAGTGTTTGTTCCATGTTTAATGCAGTTATTTGATGGGAGAGATAGCAGATGTTATTCTAATGAAGATATTGTAATGATCAGAGTGCATTTCGTCAATATATATGAAGTTAAAAACCACTATGTTCTTTTATTATTTGTGTGTCTCAAATAATGCATCATTACAGGTTCAGTCAACAAAGCATCTGGCTTGTGTTCTTGTATTAGAGTGTAATTCTGATTTTCTTGCGCAATTATAGTATTTCTATTTTTTTTAATTACTTCAATATAAATGGTACTTGAAATTTCTTGTCTTATTGGAGAAGAACCGTGCCAGATGTGTACGTTGAGTCACACTTCCACATACAGAACAGTTATACTTGTGCTTTGGTTTCGTTGGTTTTATAGTTGCTGGGGACTTAATTAATTATTTGTGTTAATGAAAATTTCATTTCATTCTTTGTTGTTGTTCTATGCAGTCAGATAGCGTAATAAAACTAGTCAGGGCCAACCGTTTACGAGACTTGCGTAATCGGACAAACAGCTACTAAAAACTAAAAGTATTTTCAATGCTTAATTAAATATGATTGAAAATACTTTTAGTTTTTTAGTAGCTGTATGTCCGATTACGCAAGTCTCGTAAACGGTTGGCCCTGACTAGTTTTATTACGCTATCTGACTGCATAGAACAACAACAAAGAATGAAATGAAATTTTCATTAACACAAATAATTAATTAAGTCCCCAGCAACTATAAAACCAACGAAACCAAAGCACATGTATAACTGTTCTGTATGTGGAAGTGTGACTCAACGTACACATCTGGCACGGTTCTTCTCCAATAAGACAAGAAATTTCAAGTACCATTTATATTGAAGTAATTTAAAAAATTAGAAATACTATAATTGCGCAAGAAAATCAGAATTACACTCTAATACAAGAACACAAGCCAGATGCTTTGTTGACTGAACCTGTAATGATGCATTATTTGAGACACACAAATAATAAAAGAACATAGTGGTTTTTACCTTCATATATATTGACGAAATGCACTCTGATCATTACAATATCTTCATTAGAATAACATCTGCTATCTCTCCCATCAAATAACTGCATTAAACATGGAACAAACACTCCCTACTACCACATATCCACGCCGACTTCACGACAAGCAAAGCCCACCACAACTTCCCGGCAAGAACTGCCCGCCGCTACCTCTCAATAATCACTGCCAGTGGAGGCGGCGGAACAATACTCTCTGGCGCGAACTCTGGCGCTGTGGCTCAGTGTAGCCACCTTTCATATGCCCTTCCTCCACGGGCTAGAATTTGATGGTATTTTTGCCAGCATTGGTGGTGAAAATACCACCCAAATTCGTCAAAAAAAAATACAGACAAAAATAAAAGATAATATTAATATGTAAATATCATATAACTAGATAAAATTTTGGCTTTGCACTGACCTTTCAAGAGCCTAATATATAAAATACAGTAAGGAATACAAATTCTTTCATACATATGACTTTACATAATAGTTTACACAAAAAATCAGTTTATACAAATGTTAACATAAAATACTTTTAATTATTCAAAAAAAAAAAACAAATAGTTGATAATTCCAGCCCAGCAATGGTCAACAGGTGCGAACACCAACAAGTGACATTTCAGCAGAAGCAGTCCATCAGTTGCACCCAGCAATGTTGAGCAGGTGCAGACACCAACAAGTGACTTCATTTCATTATAAGCAGTCCATCAGTTGCACCCAGCAATGTTGAGCAGGTGCAGACACCGACAAGTGACATCATTTCAGTAGAAGCAGTCAATCAGTTGCACCCAGCAATGTTGAGCAGGTGCAGACACCGACAAGTGACATCATTTCAGTAGAAGCAGTCCATCAGTTGCACCCAGCAATGTTGAGGAGGTGCAGACACCAACAAGTGACATCATTTCAGTAGAAGCAGTCCATCAGTTGCACCCAGCAATGTTGAGCAGGTGCAGTCACCAACTAGTGACATCATTTCAGTAGAAGCAGTTCCATCTGTGGCACCCAGTAAAGTTGAAGAGGTACACACAGCAACAAGTCACATTAGTTCAGTAGAAGCAGTCCATCAGTGGCACCCAGCAATGTTGAGTAGGTGCAGACAGCAACAAGTGACTTCATTTCAGTAGAAGCAGTTCCATTAGTTTGCACCCAGCAATGTTGAGTAGGTGCAGACACCGGCAAGTGACATCATTTCCATAGAAGTAGCTTCATCTGTGCACCCAGTAATGTTGAGCAGGTGCAGACACCAACAAATGACATTATTTCAGCAGAAGCACTCCATCAGTTGCACCTAGCAATGATGAGCAGGTCCAGAGAGCAGTCCATGATATTCACTATCACTGATCACACTGTTCATCAGAGTTTATAAGCACAAATCAAACATGTCCTAGTGGTACCAATCATGTAGAAAAAGTACAAGTAACAGTCCATAATATTCACTATCACTGATCACACAGTTCATCAGCAGAAATTAAACATGTCCTAGTGGCACCAATCATGTAGAAAAAGTACAAGTAACAGTCCATAATATTCACTATCACTGATCACACAGTTCATCAGCAGAAATTAAACATGTCCTAGTGGCACCAATCATGTAGAAAAAGTACAAGTAACAGTCCATAATATTCACTATCACTGATCACACAGTTCATCAGCAGAAATTAATCATTCCTAAGTGTCACACATTATGTTGAAAAAGTGCAGGTAACAGTTCATAATATTTACCATCACTAATCAGACTGTTCAGGCATGAACAATAGTTTGAATGCACATACAAATGCTTTTACACTAAACATACAAATCATAACAAATACTCAAATGATGTCAGATAATTGTCATATTAACTATTACAAATACTCAAATATCAGTAAACCTATAATATTTATGGGTGTCAGTGCAAGCCACAACAAACAAATAAAATAATATTTAGGAGATAGGTGGGTAGGATTAGGAAAGGAAAACACACAAAACATACTCATTCATCTTTCATCTACATTAAGTACTACTGTGTAATTGAATAGTGTTAACTGTGTAAATGTAATTCTGTCAAAATCTGATGTTCATCATGTGTATCAAGTAGTAGTGGCAGCAATGTATAACAGTCAATAATAGTTAAGTCAACGTCATAGTCATCATGTCAAGACCAATGTTTGCCAAGCCAGATCAAATGTACTGTTGTTGAACAACTGTCAGTGAGCCAAGATATGCAAATACTTCCTCTCTTCAAAAAAAAAAATATATATACTGCTTAGTGATTTAACAAAGTGTGTGTAGACAAACTTCCTTCCACTTTAGTGTTCTAGTCTGCTATCTTCATCCTCCTTGTTCCATAAGACCAACAAAAAAAGTATGCATCTCACTTACTTTACCTCTTATCCACCAAAACTCCAATAATCATCAGCTTCACACAATCTCAATAATACCTCAATAATACCTCTTCAATACATCGATACATATAAACCTTATTGCCAATATGTGCTCCTCACTTACTTTACCTCTTATCCACCAAAATTCCAATAATCATCAACTTCACACAATCTCAATAATACCTCAATAATACCTCTTCAATGCGTCGATACATATAAACCTTATTACCAATCTCATTTCACTTCCATAACAACTCTTTCCTCTAGTCAGTCTCCTCGAACAAGTACAGATAAAATCCTAGTGCAAACTTCAGTTCATCATCCCATACAATCTGAAGATACAATGCCAACACACAACCTCTGTGTAATCCATCTGACCCAAATCTTCTGCTCATTATGAATTATAAACAAAAAAAATGCATACATGACCTCTAACAGACTTAGTTCGAGTAACTCTCAGTAATTAAGTACAATTACGGAGTGTGAATGATCATAATATTTCACAGTGTGTACCCACTTCAAGAATTATGGCAGAAGCAAACATATGGAGTATTTCTTGTATCAAGTGTCACTTCGTATTTCAATTGCTCACGAAAAATGCAGTGTAATAATTGTCAATGGTCTAAACCTAGTTTTGGTATGTCATGTCGTTAGCTTCCTTCCTATTAGCATACGTTTATACATCTTTCATAAAACCTCCAGCTCATGTGACTAAAACGAGTTCTTTGTACCAATGTCGTTCGTCGAATTATAGCAGTTCAGCAGTTCATTTTCTTATCTTAAAAATATAAGGCACTGAGCGTAAGCAAAACAAGCAACAGCGAGTAAATATACCAGCAGAGAACAGAATGTCGAAAAGTGGATGCAGCACAATCCTTACAACGAGGCTCTGCCAAGCGAACAATCTATAATTAATTCAATAGTGTGACCTAAACTCTCTGTTTGTACACAGTATATCAGCATTTCTATACACCAAATTAAAGAGTAGTTATGACAACAACAGATATGTATAAATATGCAATCCATACGCATAGCAGCAAACATATGTTATCTATCATAATAAACAGGTCATTAGCATCATATCAGCATAAGCAAATAAATGTTCATATGTCATCTTAATAAGCAAACATGAAGGCGCAAGCAGATAAATCACAAAGTATAACTTACATACCTAAACACATCAGCACAATAAATCAGGCGACAATTGTAATTTAAATAAATAAGCACAGCAGGCACATAATTAAAAAATATGACATCAGTGAAAAAGCAGTGCAGCCAAGCGATGCATAATATACACAAGTTACAACCCAGTTCATTAATAATCATTGTCAAAATCAGTTAACGTACGCAAGCACGTCGCTTCACAAGTAATTTCATAGAGCATGAAATTAGCACAAAGTATGAATCACGTAATCGCGAGCAGCAAATTACGTCTAAAGTACGTACCTAAGTGGAAATATGTTACCTGAAAAATGAACTCAATTAATAGTTACCCTTTTTAGTTTATTAGTTTCTTCTTCGAAATTACATTCTTTCTGAAAATTTCTCGATAGCAAGTCGTCTTAACGTCGGACACGCACAGAATTTACCTGAAGTTCTTAAATATTTTATACAACCGTATCCTGAAAAATATTGAATGTTAATAACATAATTCATCAAGTCACTATAGCTTTATACTGAATTTAGTCGGATAAATTAGACTGTGTATTTGTTTACGGCTGTCAGTGCATTCGCACTGAGCGCTCGATCAGCTGTAGGCGCGTGACGTGGGAAGCAATTGCTCGCGGTCAACGACTGCTTTGTGCGGCGCGCAGACTTGACTGTTGCTTTGAGTATGTGCCGCCGCCAAAACACAGCGCGGTATCCTTGTACTCTCTGCATGTTTACATGTAGCTGTTAGTTTCTCACAAGTATGTCATTCCACAAAAATTTTTACGTTAGATATATGATGTATTCCTTTAGAGCGTCGAGATCTAAGAGTTTCTGCTTCGACAGTGTTATCATGTATAATTTTGCGAATTCTATATGGACCGTTATAAAGAAGAAAAAATTTGCGACACAAGCCTTTTCCTTTGTGAGACAAACGATGAGACTTAATTAACACCTTCTGACCAACTGACAAGATTTTTGAACGACCAGGACGCTTAGCTGATTTCTCTCTTCTAGCAGCCGCAGATGCAATATTTTGCAGAGACAGGTTGACAACTTCAGAATGCCGCAGTTTCCGTGAAGGCGGAAAAGGAACTATTTCAGAAATGCGATTTGTCGGTGCTTTACTTTTTAATACCAGTATAGGCGGTAAAGAAGTTGAATCATTAGAGAGTTCATTCAGAATGTTTTGAAAAATATGAAGATACTGATCCCAAGTTCTGTGATTCTGATGACAATAAAGTCGACACAATTTATTGATTTCCTTCATCCATCTCTCTGAAGCGTTAGATTGAGGGTGAAAAAGTGAAATGAAAATTGGTTTAATTTTACGACGCTGTAGAGTACGAAGCCAAATTTTAGAACGAAACTGTGATCCATTATCTGATATAACCTTATCAACATGACCAACTTCTTTAAGAAAATGTTTGATAAAAGCGTTAGATACAGAACGAGCTGTTGCTTTGCGTAACGGTGTAAAACACACATATTTTGATGTCAACTCCACTGCTACGAAAATGTACGCAAAACCATTAGCAGAACGAACCACTGGACCGAACAAATCGACTGCAGCCATCTCCTTTAATTTCGCTGGAATGATAGGAAACAACGGTGCTCTGTGAGAAACTGTTGGCGGCTTAGCCTTTTGACATAATTTGCATTTGGCCAGAACAGATCGAAAACGTTTTTCCATATTACTGAAGTAGCAATTTTCCCGTAATTTATGAAAGCATTTTCTGGGACCAAAGTGTGCATAACTGAAATGCGTATACCAAATCAGCTTATTAACCCACTCATCAGGAATAGAAACTAACCAAACAGAGTTGTCGACCGATTTTCGTTCAAAAAGAATGTCATTGCGAACTAAATAATGCTGTCTAATCGCTACGCTGTCCTTTCTCCTCCACTTCTCCTTAATGTCCTTCCAGATTGGATCCTTATTTTGCTCCTTAGCGATGTCCTGGAGCGAAGACGAAATAAAGTTCTCAAACGCAACACCTTGAATATACATCAAAAAATTATTGTTTTCTATGCCGTCCTCTTCAGCACTTTGTTTCAAACCCATAGGTGCACGTGATAAAGCATCAGCAACAATATTTGAAGAACCCTGTATGTAAACAATACTAAAATCAAATTCCTGTAGGTACAACGCCCATCGTGACAATCTGCCGTGAGTTAATTTTGTTGACATAAGAAATTCCAGAGCTCGATGATCAGTGTAAACCTTAGTATGTCTGCCAAACAAAAATGTGCGAAATTTTGTGAATGCCCAAACAACCGCCAAAGCTTCAAGTTCCGTTGTCGAATAATTATTTTCTGATTTAGAGAGAACACGACTTCCAAATGCAATAGTTTTCTGTACTACAACGCCGTTTTCTTCTATCTCTTGAAATAAATGTGCACCTAGGCCCTTGTATGATGAGTCCGTTGCCAAACAAAATTCTTTAGATAAATCCGCATGTGAAAGAAGTGGAGCAGCAACTAAAGCATCACGAAGTTGTTCAAATTCTGACTGAGCTTCCTCATCCCAACACCAATTAGATTTCTTTCCAGATAGTTCACATAAACGAGGTGTGGCCAAATCTTCCAATTTAACAAAGCGTCGAAGAAAATTACAGACACCAAGGAAACTACGAACATCACGTTTTGTGGTAGGAACAACATAATTACGAATAGCATCTAATTTTTCAGAATCGGGAAGAATACCTTCTGTAGAAATAATGTGACCGAGAAATTTCGCCTGTGAACGACCAAATTCAGATTTTTCTAAGTTCACTGTAATGCCAACTCTTACAAAGATACGTAACAATGAATCCAAAATTTTGTTGTGCTCACTCCAAGAATGTTTAGCAATAAGAATATCGTCAACATATGAAGTAATGTTGTCACGAAGATAAACAGGTAAAATTTCGTTTAAAGTAGGAATCAATGCTGCAGAAAATATAGTAAGTCCAAACGGTAAATTCCAAAGTAACTTTTGGGTAAAACAGTCATATCCGGTTATTGTTTACTTACTCACTAGATAGACTGATAGTTGAAGAGTTGGTTTGACAGATGCAAAGAATAGTAAAAGAGTAGGCAGCGGTGCAGAAAACTAAAAGAGAAATAGCACCACTACAGCTCGGGGCCCTATGCTCGCTACGGCACATATTCACTTAGAGTAGTGAATCCCCTGAGGACGTTAATAGCCGCACATAATTTCTAGTTTGTGACTTAGTGGCCAATTTGGTGGAAGTGCGTACATAAATTGATCTAACCATGCACATGGATGTACGTCATTCTTAGAGTTGCGGAAGATCTTAAATTTCCGGACAGTCAAAAAGTGTTTATAGTCAAAATTTTCGCCTCGTGGCGACAAAGACCTACCGCGTCTGTCCCAGTCCCAATGACGATTATTGTCAAGTTGGCGCGCCTGGCGCTCTCTTGTTGCATCCCGTAAATTAAACAAATTATTTTCTTCAAACTCCTCTGCTATCTGTGATTCTAAACTTCTTCTACTGTCTTTTCCTACAATTTCGCCTTCAATTTGTTTGACTTGCTTTTTTAATGCCTCAAATTCCTTTTTCACGCGTTCATTAAATTTTCCCTGATTCTCAACATGCTTATTTATGTTCTGATACTCTTCGGTTTCTGCAAATGGTAATTGAGCTGTATCATCCGAATCTCTGTCTCCATGTAAACTAAGATTTGTCAATTTATCTGAAATCTCCTCAACTCTTTCCGATAAGTCACCTATTTGTTCTTTCTGTTTATTTACGTCTTCCGTAAGTGTCGTGACTCGGGTTTCAGTATTGACACATTTGGTAGTTAACTGTTCATATTGTTGTGTTGGGTTATTTAATCTGTCATTTGGTACGGATTTCTCGATTCTCTCAAATATTTCTTTCTTATCGTGTGCACGTTGTAAATTTAACTCTGAAAATTTCTGTACTATCACGCGATCTCTTTCCTCCTGTTCTCTATCCTGTTCCCTTTGTCTAATCTCTACAGCAATTAATCTATTATTGTGAGAATTCAAAATCGGTTGTACTTCTTCTCTGAATTCTTTCTTTAATTCATCTTTCATATTTTTGAAACATGTCCCTATTCGTGAATCTAACCGTGTTTCCAAAGTTCCCATCTCTGTTTTAATTGTTCCTATCTCTGTTTTAAATTCAGATCGAAACTGCTCCATTGTTCCCCTATCTGTTTTTAATTCAGATCTCAAAGTTCCCATTTCTGTTTTAATTGTTCCTATTTGTGATCCCAAATTTAATATTGCACCCATCAACTGCTCCATATTAAATGGTTCAGAATTCTTTTCGCCCCTAACATTTCCCGCAAAACTAACTTCCTTCGTCATAGCTGTAAGGCCATGTGTGTTCGATACTATTTCAGAATCTTCTGTCGTTAATCTCGTATTCTGTGAATTTTCTGATTGAGAAAAATTTTGACATGGTTCCGGACTATTTTCCCGACTTATTAAATTGTTTTCCACTTCATTATTCATCATACTGTTGTCCTGTGTTGGCGAGTTCGCCATGTCAACAATTTTGTCATTCTCACTATTCATCATTTTCGCCTTTTTCATTGATCGCGTAATCATTTACAAAACATACAAAAAATACGTCACTGTACGAAAATTACACACAATGCCTCCTTATCTCCAACAATACCATTTACATGCAATGTCTCCCTCAAACACGATCAATCGAACAATTGAAATAATTGCACTAAATTGTCAAACCCGTAAACAAGACAACAATTTAAATTTTGAAAAATACCATTAGAAGAATGACAATTACCAAATCTACACATGCAAAATAGACTACAATTAGTAAACTGCAAATTACTACAACAATACTACCGTCTACTATTTTTACAATCAGAATAATCCAAGGGACGATCCGAAGCAGCGGTCGCCACGTGCATGGGGGCTTAATTAAATATGATTGAAAATACTTTTAGTTTTTTAGTAGCTGTATGTCCGATTACGCTGTTTCGTAATCGGTTGGCCCTGACTAGTTTTATTACGCTATCTGACTGCATAGAACAACAACAAAGAATGAAATGAAATTTTCCTTAACACAAATAATTAATTAAGTCCCCAGCAACTATAAAACCAACGAAACCAAAGCACAAGTATAACTGTTCTGTATGTGGAAGTGTGACTCAACGTACACATCTGGCACGGTTCTTCTCCAATAAGACAAGAAATTTCAAGTACCATTTATATTGAAGTAATTAAAAAAATTAGAAATACTATAATTGCGCAAGAAAATCAGAATTACACTCTAATACAAGAACACAAGCCAGATGCTTTGTTGACTGAACCTGTAATGATGCATTATTTGAGACACACAAATAATAAAAGAACATAGTGGTTTTTACCTTCATATATATTGACGAAATGCACTCTGATCATTACAATATCTTCATTAGAATAACATCTGCTATCTCTCCCATCAAATAACTGCATTAAACATGGAACAAACACTCCCTACTACCACATATGCACTCCGACTTCACGACAAGCAGTGCCCACCACAACTTCCCGGCAAGAACTGCCCGCCGCTACCTCTCAATAATCACTGCCAGTGGAGGCGGCGGAACAATACTCTCTGGCGCGATCTCTGACGCTGTGGCTCAATGTAGCCACCTTTCACCATACATGTCCACTGTGCATGTCGACGGACTTTGGCACTTCCAGCATGACAATGCGACATCCACACGTCCAGAATTGCTACAGAGTGGCACAAGGAACCCTCTTCTGAGTTTAAACACTTCCGCTGGCCGTCATAACTCCCCAGACATGAGCATTATTGAGCATGTCTGGGATGCGTTGCAACGTGCTGTTCAGAAGAGGTCTCCACCACCTCGTACTCTTGCGGATTTATTGACAAGCCTGTAGAAGTCATGACGTCAATTCCTTCCAGCACCACTTCAGACATTAGTCGAGTCCATGCCACGTCTTGTTGCGGCACTTCTACGAGCCCGCGGGGACCGTACATGATACTGGGCAGGTGTACCAGTTTCTTTGGCTCTTCAGTGTAATAAAGTGAATTAATATTTTATGTGTTACAAGATCCACTTGGTCCCCTCCCGGAGCAAACCAAAGAACCCACCATCGTACTAGCGAGTGTTTTCGTTCGGCTGGCTGCACTCTCTTTGGCGGCTGTCCACATTATCGACTGATGACTACTACATTCAGACAGGTGTGGTGTGGAATCAGAAAAATTGACCGTTTTTGTGAGCGCCATGTAGAGGCTGTTCCTAGGAAATGAGAGCCGCCTGGCGAGTGGATGAGTCTGTGTGGTGGCCTCCTCTCGCAGTATTTGTCATATACCCTTAAGCCTGGTACACAATATTTACCATGTGCTTTAGCGGAGCCTGCTATCTGTAGAGGGACAATCCCAGATAGAGGATGAATGAATGGCTTCCAGACATGACAAACAGTAAGGATTCACAAACGGCAACGAAGGCGCAAATCGTTCAGAGGCGAAAATAGCAGAGAGAAAGTTCCGAAGATTCTGCAAATGTCTTTAGGTGTAGGTCTGCTGAAGTTACTCATTGATGACTAGATCCCACACGACCTGATGGGCTCATTGATACCGACGACCGCTATATCGTCCTGATAATGGCGTCACTGGATGCTGTAAAGGGGGGTGTGTGATCAGCACACTGCTCCCCCGATCGTTGCCAGTTTTCGTGATCAGAAGCCCCTACTACTTGGTCAAGTAGCTCCTCAATTGACATCAAGAGGCTTAGTCAATCCTGTTCTACTCCTCCCACCAAGAAATAATCGCAGGCAGTACTGGAAGTCGAAACTGGGTTCTCCCCAACCGCACTGACCGCTGAGCTAAGAAGGTGGACGATTAGATCCCATAGAGCGACCAAATCACAGAGATGTTGATGGTTATTTTTCATCCGATATTACAAATACTATCTGGTGAGCAAGATGTATGAGAGAGGCGAAATACCCTCAGACTTCAAGAGGAATATAATAATTTCAATCCCAAAGAAAGCAGGTGTCGACAGGTGTGAAAATTACCGAACTTTCATTTTAATAAGTCACGGCTGCAAAATACTAACACGAATTCTTCACAGATGGATGGAAAAAACTGGTAGAAGCTGACCTCGGGGAAGACCAGTTTGGATTCTGTAGAAATGTTGGAACACTTGAGGCAATACTGACTCTAAAATTTACCTTAGAAGATAGATTAAGGTAAGACAAACCTACGTTTCTAGCATTTGTAGACCTAGAGAAAGCTTTTGATAATGTTGACTGGAAAACTCTCTTTCAAATTATGAAAGTGGCAGGGGTAAAATACAGGGAGTGAAAGGCTATTTACAATTTTTACAATTTGTACAGAAACCAGATGGCAGCTATAAGTGTCAAAGGGCATGAAAGGGAAGTAGTGGTTGAGAAGGGAACAAGGCAGGATTGTAGCCCATCTCAGATGTTATTCAATCTCTATATTGAACAAGCAGTATAGGAAACAAAAGAAAATTTCGGAGTAGGAATTAAAATCCACTGAGAAGAACTAAAAACTTTGAGGTTTGCGGATGACATTATGATACTGTCGGAGACAGCAAAGGACCTGGAAGAGCAGTTGAACGGAATGGACAGTGTCTTTGGAAAGAAGGATATAAGATTTACAGCAACAAAAGCAAAACGAGAATAATGGAATAATTAAGTCGGGTGATGCTGAGGGAATTAGATTAGCAAACGAGACAAAGTAGTAGATGAGTTTTGCTATTTTGGGAGCAAAATAACTGTTGATGGTCGAAGTAGAGAGGATGTAAAATGTAGGCTTGCAATGGCAAGGAAAGCGTTTCTGAAGAAGAGAAATTTGTTAACATCGAGTATAAATTTGAGTGTCAGGAAATCTTTTCTGAAAGTATTTATGTAGAGTGTAGAAATATATGGAAGTGAAACGTAGACGATAAATAGTGTAGACAGGAAGAAAATAGAAGCTTTCGAAATGTGGTGCTACAGAAGAATGCTGAAGATTAGGTGGGTAGATCACGTAGCTAATGAGGAGGTACTGAACAGAACTGGGGAGAAGTGGACTTCTTGGCACAACCTAACTAAAAGAAGAGATCGGTTGGTAGGACATGTTCTGAGGCATCAAGGGATCACCAATTTAGTATTGGAAGGAAGCGTGGAGAGTAAAAATCATAGAGGGAGACCAAGAGAAGAATACATCAAGCAGTTGTTACTCGGAGATGAAGAGGCTTCACAGGATAGGGTAGCATGGAGAGCTGCATCAAACCAGTGTTTGGACTGAAGACTACAACAACAACAACATTACAAATAATCTCAGACATCATCTATTAGACGAGTAAACCCCTGATTCTTTAAAGAATCAAACATCCATTAAAAAAACGGTTTAAAATGTTTGATCACTTTACAAATCAGTTAAGGTCTTAAATATCTGACGGTAAGAGATCACTTGGGATTTCATCACAAAGACTTCAACACAAATCATTAATAGTGACAGAACAATGGGAAACAACCACTACCTTGGGCCCCAGTCAATAAGACTGGATAATATACTGAAGCGCCAAAGAAACTGGTATAGTCACGCGTATTCACGTACAGTGATATGTAATCAGGGAGAATACGGCGATGCAGTCGGCAACGCCAATGTAAGACAACAAGTGTCTGACGCAGTTGTTGGATCCGTTACTGCTGCTACAATGCAGGTTTTCAAGATGGAAGTGAGTTTGAATGTGGTGCTATAGTCGGCGCACGAGCGATGGAACACAGCATCACCGAGGTAGCGATGAAGTGGGAATTTCTTCCGTACGACGATTTTACGGGTGTACCTCGGGTACCAGGAATCCAGTAAAATATCAAATCTCCGACATCGCTGCGACCGGAAAAAGATCCTACAAGAACGGGATCAACGACGACTGAAGAGAATGGTTCAACGTGACAGAAGTGGACCGCTACCGCAAATAGCTGCAGATTTCAATGCTGGGCCATCAACAAGTGTCAGCGTGCGAACCATTCAATGAAACATCATCGACATGGGTATTCGGAGGCGAAGGACCACTCGTGTACTCTTGATGACTGCACGACAAAAACTTAACGCCTCGCCTGGCCCCGTCAACACCGACATTGGACTGTTGATGACTGGAAATATGTTGGCTGGTCGGACGAGTCTTGTTTCAAATTGTACCGAGCGGATGGACATGTACGGGTTTGGAGACAACGTCATGAATCCATGGACCCGTATGTCAGCAGGGGACTGTTCAAGCTGGTGGAAGCTCTGTAATGGTGTTGAGCGTGTGCAGCTGGAGTGATATGGGACCCCTGATACGTCTAAATACCACTCTGACAGGCGACATGTACGTACTCATCCTGTCTCATCATCTGCATAAATTCATGTCCATTGCGCATTCCGACGAACTTGGGAAATTCCAGCAGGACGTGAGATACCCCTCACTTCCAGCATTGCTACAGAGTGGCTCCAGGAACACTCTCCTGAGTTCAAAGATTTCCGCTGGCCACCAAATTCCCCAGACACGAACATTATTGAGCATATCTGGGATGCCTCGCAACGTGCTTTTCAGAAGAGATCTCCACTCCCTCGTACTCTTACGGACATATGGACAGTCTGAAAGGTGGCTACACTGAGCCACAGCACCAGAGATTGCGCCAAAGAGTATTATTCCGCCGCCTCCACTGGCAGTGCTTGTCGAGAACTCGTATTAGTGAGTGCTTGCTGAGATGTCGTAGTGAAAAGTTCTTGTCGAGAAGTCGTGGTGGAGAGTGCTTGTTGAGATGTGGTAGTAGTGAGTCGGTGTTGATATGTTGTAGTAGGGAGTGCTTGTTCCATGTTTTATGCAGTTGTTTGATGGGCTAGACAGCAGATGTTGTTCGAATGGAGATATTGTAATGATCAGAGTGCTTTTCGTCAATATATATGAAGGTAAAATATTCCCTTTTTTTCATTATTTCCATGTCTTAAATAATGCGTCATTACAGGTTCAGTCAGCAAAGCATCTGGCTTGTGTTCTTGTATTAGAGTGTAATTCTGGTTTTCTTGCGCAATTATAGTATTTCTATTTTTTTTAATTACTTCAGTATAAATGATATTTAAAATTTCTTGTCTTATTGAAGAAGAACCGTGCCAGATGTGTACGTTGAATCACACTTCCACACACAGAACAGTTACACTTGTGCTTTGTTGTTGCGTTGGTTTTATAGCTGCTGAGGACTTAATTAATTAATTGTGTTAACGGAAAATTTCATTCCTTTCTTTGTTGTTATTTTATGCAGTCAGATTGCGTACTAAAACTAGTCAGGGCCAACCGTTTACGAGACCTCGTAATCGGACATACTAAACTAAAAATTTAAAAAGAATTTGCATTTCATAATAAATAATTAAGCCCCCATGCACGTGGCGACCGCTGCTTCGGATCGTCCCTTGGAATTCTTCTGATTGTAAAAATAGTAGACAGTAGTATTGTTGTAGTAATTTGTAGTTTAGTAATTGTAGTCTATTTTGCATGTGTAGATTTGGTAATTGTCATTCTTCTAATGGTATTTTCTTTTTCAGAATTTAATTTTGTTGTCTTGCATACGCGTTTGACAATTTAGTGCAATTATTTCAATTGTTCGTTAATCGTGTTTGAGGGAAACATTTCGTGTGAATGGTATTGTTGGAGATAAGGAGTCATTGTGTGTAATTTTCGTACAGTGACGAGTTTTGTATGTTTTGTAAATGATTACGCGATCGATGAAAAAGGCAAAAATGATGGATAGTCAGAATGACGAAATTGTTGACATGGCGAACTCGCCAACACAGGAGAACAGTATGATGAATAATGAAGTGGAAAACAATTTAATAAGTCGGGAAAATAGTCCGGAGCCATTTCAAAATTTTTCTCAATCAGAAAATTCACAGAACACGAGATCAACGATAGAAGATTCTGAAATAGTATCGAACACAGATAGCTTTATGGCTATGCAGAAGGATGTTAGTTTTGCGGGAAATGTTAGGGGCGAAAAGAATTTCGAACCGGGTAATATGGAGCAGTTGATGGGTGCTATATTAAATTTGGGAGCACGAATGGAAACACAGTTTAGATCTGAATTAAAAACACAGATGGGAACAATGGAAACACAGTTAAGATCTGAATTAAAAACACAGATGGGAACTTTGGCAACACGGTTAGAAACTGATATGGGAACAAAGGAAACACGGTTAGACTCACTGGGATCACGGTTGGGATCTGAATTAAAAACAGTGGGATCACAGTTACGATCTGAAATTAAAACAGAGATGGAAACAATGGAAAAACGGTTAGACTCACGAATAGGGACATGTTTCAAAAACATAAAAGATGAATTAAAGAAAGAAATTAGAGAGGAAGTACAACCGATTTTGAATGCTCACAATAATATATTAATTTCAATAGAAATCAGACAAAAGGAATAGGATAGAGAACAGGAGGAAAGAGATCGCGTGATAGTACAGAAATTTTCAGAGTCAAATTTACAGCGTGCACACGATAAGGAGGAAATATTTGAGAGAATCGAGGAATCCGTACCAAATGACAGATTAAATAACCTAACACAATAATATGAACAGTTAACTACCAAATGTGTCAATACTGAAACCCGAGTCGCGACACTTACGGTAGACGTAAATAAACAGAAAGAAAAAATAGGTGACTTATCGGAAAGAGTTGAGGAGATTTCAGATAAATTGACAAGTCTTAGTTTAAATGGGGACAGAGATTCAGATGATACAGCTCCATTACCATTTGCAGAAACCGAAGAGTACCAGAACACTAATAAGCATGTTGAAAAACAGGGAAAATTTAATGAAGGCGTTAAAAAGGAATTTGAGGCATTACAAAAGCAAGTTAAACAAATTGAAGGCGAAATCGTAGGAAAAGACAACAAAAGAAATTTAGAATCACAGATAGCAGAGGGCTTTGAAGAAAATAATTTATTTCATTTACGGGATGCAACAAGAGAGCGCCAGGCGCGCCAACTTGACAATAATCGACATTGGGACTGGGACAGACGCGGTAGGTCTTTGTCGCCACGAGAAGAAAACTTTGACTATAAACACTTTTTGACTGTTCGGAAATTTAAGATCTTTCGCAATTCTAAGAATGACATACATCCATGTGCATGGTTAGATCATTTACGTACGCACTTCCACCAAATTGGCCACTAAGTCACAAACTGGAAATTATGTGCGGCTATTAATGTCCTCAGGGAATTCACTACACTAAGTGAATATGTGCCGTAGCGTGCATAGGGCCCCGAGCTGTAGTGGTGCTATTTCCCTTTTAGTTTTATGCACCGCTGCCTACTCTTTTACTATTCTTTGCATCTGTCAAAACAACTGTTCAACTATCAATCTATCGAGAGAATCGTTAAAGAATAACCGGATATGACTAATTTACCCAAAAGTGATTTCGGAAATTACCATTTGGACTTATTGTATCTTCAGCAGCATTCATTCGTAGTTTAAACGAAATTTTACCTGTTTATCTTCGTGACAATATTACTTCATATGTTGACGATATTCTTATTGCTAAACGTTCTTGGAGTGAGCACAACAAAATTTTGGATTCATTATTACGTATTTTTGCAAGAGTTGGCATTACAGTGAACTTGAAAAAATCTGAATTTGGTCGTTCTCTGGCGAAATTTCTCGGTCACATTATTTCTACAGACGGTATTCTTCCTGATCCAGAGAAACTAGACGCTATTCGTAATTATGCTGTTCCTACCACAAAACGTGATGTTCGTAGTTTCCTTGGTGTCTGTAATTTTCTTAGACGCTTTGTTAGATTGGAAGATTTGGCCACACCTCGTTTATGTGAACTATCTGGAAAGAAATCTAATTGGTGTTGGGATGAGGAAGCTCAGTCAGAATTTGAACAACTTCGTGATGCTTTAATTGCTGCTCCACTTCTTTCACATCCGGATTTATCTAAAGATTTTTGTTTGGCGACGGACTCATCATACAAGGGCCTAGGTGCACACTTATTTCAAGAGATAGAAGAAGACGGCGTTGTAGTACAGAAAACTATTGCATTTGTAAGTCGTGTTCTCTCTAAATCAGAAAAGAATTATTCGATTACGGAACTTGAAGCTTTGGCTGTTGTATGGGCTTTCACAAAATTTCGCATATTTTTGTTTGGCAGACATACTAAGGTTTACACTGATCATCAAGCTCTGGAATGTCTTATGTCGACAAAATTAACTCATGGCACTGTATCTACAGGAATTTGATTTCAGTATTGTTTACATACAGGGTTCTTCAAATATTATTGCTGATGCTTTATCACGTGCACCTGTGGGTTTGAAACAAAGTGCTGAGGAGGACTGCAAAGAAAACAATTATTGTTTGATGTATATTCAAGGTGTTGCGTTTGAGAATTTTATTTCTTCTTCCCTCCAGGACATCGCTATGGAGCAAAATAAGGATCCAATCTCGAAGGACATTAAGGAGAAGTGGAGGAAAAAGGAAAGCGTAGCGATTAGACAGTATTATTTACTTCACAATGATATTCTTTTTAAACGAAAATCGGTCGACAACTCTGTTTGGCTAGTTTGTATTCCTGATGAGTGGGTTAATAAATTGATTTGGTACACACATTTCAGTTATGCGCACTTTGGTCCCAGAAAATGCTTTCATAAATTACGAGAAAATTGCTACTTCAGTAATATGGTAAAACGTATTCGATCTGTTCTTGCCAAATGCAAATTATGTCAAAAGGCTAAGCCGCCAACTATTTCTCACAGAGCACCGTTGTTTCCTATTTTTCCAGCGAAATTAAAGGACATGGCTGCAGTCGATTTGTTCGGTCCAGTGGTTTGTTCTGCTAATGGTTTTGCGTACATTTTGGTAGCAGTGGAATTGACATAATAATATGTGTGTTTTACACCTTTATGCAAAGCAACAGCTCGTTCTGTATCTAACGCTTTCATCAAACATTTTCTTAAAGAAGTGGGTCATGTTGATAAGGTTATATCAGATAATGGATCACAGTTTCGTTCTAAAATTTGGCTTCGTACTCTACGGCGTCGTAAGATTAAACCAATTTTCATTTCACTTTTTCACCCTCAATCTGACGCTTCAGAGAGATGGGTGAAAGAATTCAATAAATTGTGTCGTCTTTATTGTCATCAAAATCACAGAACTTGGGATCAGTATCGTCATATTTTTCAAAACATTCTGAATGAACTTCCTAATGACTCAACTTCTTTACCGCCTATACTGATATTAAAAAACAAAGCACCGACAAATCGCATTTCTGAAATCGTTCCTTTTCCGCCTACACGGAAACTGCGGCAATCTGAAGTTGTGAACCTGGCTCTGCAAAATATTGCATCTGCGGCTGCTAGAAGAGAGAAATCAGCTAAGCGTCCTGTTCGTTTAAAAACTTTTTCAGTTGGCCAGAAGGTGTTAATTAAGTCTCATCGTTTGTCTCACAAAGGAAAGGGCTTGTGTCGCAAATTTTTTCTGCTTTATAACGGTCCATATAGAGTTCGCAAAATTATTCATGATAACACTGTTGAAGTAGAAACTCTTAAATCTCGACGCTCTAAGTGAATACATCGTATATCGAACGTTAAAATTTTTGTGGAATGACATACTTTAGAGAAACTAACAGCTACGTAAACATGCAGAGAATACAGGGATACCGCGCTGTGTTTTGGCGGCGGCACATACTCAAAGCAACAGTCAAGTCTGCGCGCCGCACAAGGCAGTCGTTGACCGCAAACAATTACTTCCTACGTCACGCGCCTACAGCTGATCGAGCGCTCAGTGCGAATGCACTGACAGCTGTAAACAAATAGTCTAAATTCTCCGAATAAATCCAGTACAAAACTATAGTGACTTGATAAATTATGTTATTAACGTTCAGTATTTTTCAGGATACGGTTCTATAAAATATTTAAGAACTTCAGGTAAATTCTGTGCGTGCCCGACGTTCAGATGACTTGCTATCAAGAAAATTTCAGGAAGAATGTAATTTCGAAGAAGAAACTAATAAACTAAAAAGGTAATTATTAATTGAATTTATTTTTCAGGTAACATATTTCCGCTTAGGTACGTACTTTAGACGTAATTTTCTGCTCGCGATTATGTGGTTCATACTTTGTACTAAATTTCATGTTCTATGAATTTACGTGTGAAGCGACGTGCTTGCGTACATTAACTGATTTTGACAATGATTGATTAATGAACAGGGTTGTTACTTGTGTATATTATGCATCGCTTGGCTGCACTGCTTTCTCACTGATGTCATATTTTTTTTAAATTATGTGCCTGCTGTGCTTATTTATTTAAATTATAATTGTCACCTGATTAATTGTGCTGACTGTGGTTATGTATGTAAGTTATACTTTGTGATTTATCTGCTTGCGCCTTCATGTTTACTTATTAAGATTACATATGAACATTTATTTGCTTATGCTGATATGATGCTAATGACCTGTTTATTATGTTAGATAACATATTTGCTGCTTTGCGTATGGATTGCATATTTACACGTTTCTGTTTTGTTGTCATAACTACTCTTTAATTTGGTATATAGAAATGCTGATATGCTGTGTACGAACATAGAGTTTAGGTCACACTATGGTATTAATTATAGATTGTTCGCTTGGCAGAGCCTCGTTGTAGGAATTGTGCTGCATCCACTTGTTGACATTCTGTTCTCTACTGGTATATTTACTCGCTATTGCATGTTTTGCTTACGCTCAGTGCCTTATATTTTAAGATAAGAAAATGAACTTCTATAATGCTACGAACGACATTAGTACAAGAAACTTCATAGAAGTCACATGAGCTGAGGTTTTATGGAAGCTGTATAAATTTATGCTAATAGGAAGGAAGCTAACGACATGACATACCAACACTAGGTTTAGACCATTGACAGTTATTACACTGCATTCTTCGTGAGCAATTGAAATAGGAAGTGACACTTGACACAAGAAATACTCCACATGTATGTTTCTGATTTGCCATGATTCTTGAAGTGGTGTACACACTCTGAAATATTACTATCATTCATACTACATAATCGTACTTAATTACTGAGAGTTATTCGAACTAAAGTCTGTTAGAGGTCATGTATGCATTTTTTTATTTAATGATGGACAAGGTAACCAAAATGTATTTTATAATTCATAATGAGTAGAAGATTTGGGTGAGATGGATTACACAGAGGTTGTGTGTGGACATTGTGTCTTCGGATTGTATGGGATGATGAATTGAAGTTTGCACTAGGATTTTCTCTGTACTTGTTCGAGGAAACTGACTAGAGGAAAGAGTTGTTATGGAAGTGAAATGATATTGGTAATAAGGTTTATATGTGTCGACGTATTGAAGAGGTATTATTGAGGTATTGAGATTATATGAAGTTGATGACTATTGGAGTTTTGGTGGACAAGAGGTAAGGTAAATGATATTGATGATAAGGTTTAGATGTATCGACGTAAGAGGTATTATTGAAGTATTGAGATTATGTGATGCTGATGATTATTGGAGTTTTGGTGGATAAGAGGTAAAGTAAGTGAGGAGCATTTTTTTTTTTTTTTTTTTTTTTTTTGTTGGTTTATATGGAACAAGGAGGATGAAGATGGCAGACTAGAACACTCAAGTAGAAGGAAGATTGTCTACACACACACTTTGTTAAATCACTAAGCAGTATATACTTTTTTTTTTTTGGAGAGAGGAAGCATTTGCATATCTTGGCACACTGACAGTTGTTCAGCAACCGTACATTTTGATCTGGCTTGGCAAACATTGGTCTTGACATGATGACTATGACGTTGACTAACTATTATTGACTGTTATACATTGCTGCCACTACTACTTGATACACATGATGAACATCAAATTTTGACAGAATTGCATTTACACAGTTAACACTATTCAATTACACAGTAGTACTTAATGTGGATGAAAGATGAGTGAATGTGTTTTGTGTGTTTTCACTTCCTAATCCCAGAAAAGTGGTACCGACTTACCTCCTAAATATTATTTTACTTGTTTATTGTGGCTTGCACAGACAGACACCCATAAACATTATAGGTTTACTGTTATTTGTGTATTGTATTAGTTAATATGACAATTATCTGATATCATTTGTGTGTTCTTTATAATTTGTATGTTTAGTGTAAGAGCATTGATAATAATTATGTAAAAGCAATTGTGTGTGCATTCAAACTATTGTTCATGCCTGAACTGTGTGATTAGTGATAGTGAATATTATGGACTGTTACCTGCACTTTTTCAACATAATGGGTGCCACTTAGAAATGATTAATTTCTGCTGATGAACTGTGTGATTAGGATAGTGAATATTATGGACTGTTACTTGCACTTTTTCTACATGATTGGTGCCACTAGGACATGTTTAATTTCTGCTTATAAACTCTGATGAACAGTGTGAGTAGTGATAGTGAATAATATGAACTGCTGTCTGGACCTGCTCATCATTGCTAGGTGCCACTGATGAACTGCTTCTACTGACATAATGTCACTTGTTGCTGTCTGCACCTGCTCAACATTACTGTGTGCCACTGGTGGAACTGATCTACTGAAATGATGTCACTTGTTGGTTTCTGCACCTGTTCAACATTGCTGGGTGCCACTAGTGGAACTACTTCTACTGAAATGATGTCACTTGTTGGTGTCTGCACCTGTTCAACATTACTGGGTGCCACTGATGAACTGTCTGATTAGTGATGTGAATATTATGGACTGTTACTTGCACCTGTTCCACAATGCTGGGTGCCACTGATGGACTGCTTCTACTGAAATGATGTCACTTGTTGGTGTCTGAACCTGCTCAACACTGCTGGGTGCCAGTAATGGACTGATTCTACTGAAATAATGTCACTTGTTGGTGTCTGCACCTGTTCAACATTGCTGGGTGCCACTAATGGAACTGCTTCTACTGAAATGATGTCACTTATTGGTGTCTGCACCTGTTCAACATTGCTGGGTGCAACTGATGGAACTGCTTCTATTGAAATAATGTCACTTGTTGGTGTCTGCACCTGCTCAACATTGCTGGGAGCGACTGATGGAACTGATTCTACTGAAATAATATCACTTGTTGCTGTTTGCACCAGCTCAACATTGCTGGGTGCCACTGACGGACTGCTTCTACTGAGATAATGTCACTTGTTGGTGTCTGCACCTGTTGACCATTGCTGGGTGCTACTGCTGGAACTATCAACTACTTGTTTTTTTTTTTTTTTTTTGAATCATTCAAAGTATTTTATGTGAACATTTGTATAAACTGATTTTTTGTGTATTGTGTAAACTATTATGTAAAGTCACATGTATGAAGGAATTTGTATTGCTTATTGTATTTCATATATTAGATTATTGAAAGGTCAGTGCAAAGCCAAAAAATTTTATCTAATTATGTGATATTTACGTATTAATATTATCTTTTATTTTTGTCTGTATTTTTGTGGACGAATTTGGTGGTATTTTCACCACCAATGCTGGCAAAAATACCATCAAATTCTGGCCCGTGGAGGAGGGGCATATGAAAGGTGGCTACACTGAGCCACAGCGCCAGAGATTGCGCCAAAGGGTATTATTCCGCCGCCTCCACTGGTGGTGCTTGTCGAGAACTCGTATTAGTGAGTGCTTGCTGAGATGTCGTAGTGAAAAGTTCTTGTCGAGAAGTCGTGGTGGAGAGTGCTTGTTGAGATGTGGTAGTAGTGAGTCGGTGTTGATATGTTGTAGTAGGGAGTGCTTGTTCCATGTTTTATGCAGTTGTTTGATGGGCTAGACAGCAGATGTTGTTCGAATGGAGATATTGTAATGATCAGAGTGCTTTTCGTCAATATATATGAAGGTAAAATATTCCCTTTTTTTCGTTATTTCCATGTCTTAAATAATGCGTCATTACAGGTTCAGTCAACAAAGCATCTGGCTTGTGTTCTTGTATTAGATTGTAATTCTGGTTTTCTTGCGCAATTATAGTATTTCTATTTTTTTTAATTACTTCAGTATAAATGATATTTAAAATTTCTTGTCTTATCGTAGAAGAACCGTGCCAGATGTGTACGTTGAATCACACTTCCGCACACAGAACAGTTACACTTGTGCTTTGTTGTTGCGTTGGTTTTATAGCTGCTGGGGACTTAATTAATTAATTGTGTTAACGGAAAATTTAATTCCTTTCTTTGTTGTTATTCTATGCAGTCAGATTGCGTACTAAAACTAGTCAGGGCCAACCATTTACGAGACTTCGTAACGGGACAGTCAGCTACTAAAAATAAAAAAATTATTTGCATTATATTTAATTAAGCCCCCATGCAAGTCCTGCAGGATTCATGGTGCCACTTCCCTCCAGTACTACTTCAGACATTAGTCGAGTCAATGCCACGTCGTGTTGCGGCACATCTGAAGTGGAAACCAGTGATAACAGCTCCGGGAGGAGAACTAAGACTCTTCGAAGGAGAATAGTACATAAGTGGGTACAAATTTTTTCTTATTAATATATATTTTTAAACAAAAATTGCGCGGAGGGATGTACTGCTTTGTTTTCTTCCTCGTATTCTATTTTCGCAGAATACAGAAAAGTTGTATGTATGGCTTATCAGCTGATTACTAGAAAACTGCTACGGTATCACAGTATGCAATAACAAAAAAAGGCTCAAGATCGGAGGGAGGGGAAGAAGTTGCTAGACAGAGAATGAGAGATAGGAAGAAACGTACATAAATAGGGGAAAGGAGGAAATAGACTGAGAGAGGGGGACGAGGAGATCGAGAAAGAGAGAGGAGCTGGACAGAGATAGGAGGAAAAACGGATGGACAGAGAGAGGAGGAGTATGAGGAGATGGACATAGAGAGGGGGAGGAGAAGATGAACCGAGAGAGGGGGGGGGGGGAGGGGAAGAGAAGGTCATTAGGATATACAGGGCGTTTCAAAAAGATTGAGTTGATGTCAAAACTCCATATTTACTGGCAAACTTATATTACAATGGGGTGTATTCCAAAATACTCACAAAATCTTAAAGTTTTAGCTATGCTGTTACAAATGATCTTCGTAGTTACCACCATTAGCACGAACAACAGCTAGACGATAGCTAAATTAGTCAAAAACTTTGCACAATGTATCTGCTTTTCAGAAGTCTTTGGTGGCTGTTATTCTGTTCTTCACTTATGGTACGACACCAGTTAAAAGGGAGATGAACACACTTTCCTTATATACCCCAACAAGAGAAAATCGCGTGGGGTTATGTCCGGCGGTCTTGGAGGCCAAAAATGCAGGGCACTGCGTCGGGGTCCCGAGCGCCATATCCAGTGTTGTGGCAAAGGACCACTGAGAAGATGAAGTACGTTGTTGTGCCAGTGTGGTGGAGCTCCTCCCTGTTGGAAAATTAAGTCATCGGAGTCCTCCTGAAGTTGCGGAAATAGTCAATTCTGCTTCATTTAAGATATCTCATTCCAGTTACTGTGTTTTCCTAAAAAAAGGGGAGACCGTACACTTTTTCACGAGAAATGGCACAAAAAAGTCTACTTTAAGCAAGTCTCTTTGTGGGTGCAGGCGGATCAGTGCCAAAACGCCGACGAAAAACACGCTGGATCGAAATCAATGCCTCAATCTTTGCAACATGTATCACACAAAATGCTTTCTGTCGAGAGGATGCCGTCTTACTTCTGACTGCAAAATGAGAAGAAGCATTGACTGACATCTAACTACGATTTTCTGGAACTCTAGGACACGCCCATTCAAGCAACACACATTTCCTTGCTGGCATGTCCAAAATTAGGTCATTCGTTTTTAAACACACCGTAGATCCAATTTCCATAAATATTTAGTAATTGCGAAGCATTGCCGAGTTTACTACTACTACTAATAATAGTAATTTCAAGTTTAACATGTAGGTTTACGAAAGGTTTCAAATTATGGTTAAAGTTTGTGGAAGTTACTAAGTGCTCTCATTATCAAGTACTGGATGAGCATAATGTGAGCTATTTGCACACCGTTTCAAGCGAAAGCTAGCTATTCACGCGTCTAAATGTTTATGACGTCTTATCTTCTGAATTATGTGTCGTTCAATGATATAATTTTATAGGTGCATTCACTGGTCTATATGCATACCGTCTGCAAAACGTGTTGCGAATAGAGTTAGAGCAAACGAAGTGATAAATTAAAAGGTAATGTCTAATGCTGAAGTTTTATGTACTTAGAGCGACACTGTAGTAAGTGATAAACTTGCCCGCCCCGTTAGCCCGGCACGAATCCGCCCGGCGGATTAGTGTCGAGGTTCGGAGTGCCAATCAGTCTGCGGATGGCTTTTAAGGCGATTTTCCATCTGCCTCGTGGAATGCGTGGTGGTTCCCCTTATTCCGCCTCACCTACACTATGTCGGTGATTGCTGCGCAAACAAGTTCTCCACGTACGCGTACACCTAATTATTCTCTACCACGCAAACATTGGAGTTACACTAGTCTGGTGTGACACGTTCGCGGTGGAAAGGGGCAGCGTGGTCGGGGGGGGGGGGGGGGGGGCTTCCACTGGGGGCCGAACCGCACAATAACCCTGGGTTCTGTGTGGGGCGGCGGTGCGGTGAGTGGACTGTTGTAGCCTGTTGTGGAGTTGTGAACCACTGAGAGGGCTGCGGCGGGGACGAAGCCTCTCCGTCGTTTCTAGGTCCCCAGTTTCATTCAGTGCAAGTGATAAACTTTTTCCTTTCATCATTGACTGTTTTCAATGCTATCGGGGGCTATCTGCGAGAAAAAGTTTCGTATCTGTTTTAAATTACGTGTAAAGTTTTTCGGAAGTGACTACGTGCTTTCATACACGATGAGTATAGTCTGGGTGCTTTTGCGCGCTGTGAGTTAACGTTGATTCAAGACGTACAGGGTTGAACGGTTTTTCCGGGGAGGTTGTGCTGAGGAAAAAATTCAGTACGTTGCGCCATTTCCGATTTAATTAGCACTGAAGTTAGCCAAGCACGTCCTCTTGGGCATAAATTCAAGCCGCTGCACGTGCTAAAATGCGGCAGTACACAGACATCTGTGGACCAGTGAGTAACCACTAGTACAATAATCTTTACCAATTAAAATGTGCCTATTTCCAAAGTGATTATTTAAAGTTAGCTGAGGAAAAGCTACATTTGACCTCCGTATATTTGTATATAAATATTAATTGGAAAAGTGTGAATGCTTTACATTTAAAAGTGCCCCAGATGCTCGTAACGGTTCACACGCTGGAAAATAACTCATTTTTTTCAAAAACGTCAGTAACTCTGTTTGGAAATCTACTTCTCTATGCACGAAATTAGCCAAAGTTAGGCGTTCTTAATTGTTTTTGCTTCATTTCCACATAAACAACTATATATATTTTCTTCGTTAACTAATCTCATTCAAGTAAGAACCCAAAAATCGCCCATTTTACGAGCCACAAAATTACTTTGGTACGATCGCCGCTTGGCTGTGACGTCACGATACGGATGTTTAACCTTGTCACTAGTTGGTGTTGGTACAGCCCGTATCGTTCACAGTGTGATTTTCACATCTTTGGCGACCTCAAGAAAGACGTGCGTGGACCTCGGTTTCAGTCAAGAAGGAAGTGCGGGATTTGGTGCAGTTGTGGGTTCGTCAGCGGCCGACAGCGTTCTACGAAATAAAAACCGATCCTTCCGTCTCCCAGCAGGATAAAAGTCTTAACTTGTGGTGATTATTTTTGAGTGGAACCATTCCACGGTACCGGTGTCGTGGGTGTTCTATTTCCATTTGACTGTCCCTTATAGTTCGGGATTGTCGTCGGCGACATGTGTTATCAACAAATTGCTATCCACGGCTGTTGGCTGTGGCGACGACGGCGATCATTGAATCGAGGTACTCAGTTTAATCGTTTGACCTTGCAAGGTATCATTACGTTTTATGTTTGCGATACGATTAATCTAGGCAGGATAGCCAACTGAAAAATCACCGTTGTAATATTACTGAATTACTATATGAAGTATCCTCGCGGGTAAGTTAAATGAAAAGTTACAGCCCTCCAAACTGTATAACATTGCATTTGAGAAGACTAACGTAAATGTAGTCTTTCTTACAGGAATCATCCTAGTAATACGTATGTGTGTATAATTTCTGTAACATGGAGCCCTATTTGAATATATTGAAATGTAAACAGGTGCACTAGTTCGGTATTTGAACAGAGGCGACTTGATTCTAACTCAAATAAATGTACTGCATGTGATCACCGAAAGCACTGCTCACCGACATGTTTCGGGGGAATTAAGACTACAGATGATCAAACTGCTCAACTACGCAGCTACAAATGCAGGACATCTGGAGAGGAAATTTCAGTTAAACAGTATCGTATTCGAAGCACTAACTGCGCCTGTGGTAAACTTATGAAGGCTTGTGATATGTGGCGAGTGAGGAAAACAGTAATGAGTTTAGGGAAAATCGTTCACTTCCGGACCAATCTGTTTTAGTTTCCCTGTATTTATTCAGTTTCTTACAATCAAGTCTGACATATAAGGTGGACTCGGAAAAGCCAACCAAGAGAATGAAAAATTCTACTAATAACGTAGAGATTAAGAGGTATGAGCGTGAGTTATCCAAGAAACATTAGTGTGTGGGGCAAGAAAATAATCGTATTCGTAGCTCGTACACACAGGATTTGGTTCCACAAGTAAAGGCAACAACGCTAAAACATATTTCTAAGTGGTTAAGTACATAGCACACACAAATATTGGTTTTTACTTATTTACGTTTTATACTCGTTCACAAATAAGAGAAATACAAGTATCACAAATAGAAGTACATGCTTGTGGTAGTAAGTGACATTCATCGCAGAACCTGCCCGTTTTCGACGTCTACTTGCACGATGCATTATTGTTCGTGGAGCACGAAATTGTGCTTCAGCAAGAAAGATCACAGTTAATTCCGAAGTTCAGTATAATTCTCTCTGTACCTCCGTCCTCTCAAAGCATCTGGAACAAAACCGAGGTATCAAGACTCAGAGACTTACCTTTCTGTACTTACAATTTATTAACGTCGATGCCAGATCAAAGGTTTTGAAATATTTTGAAGTTTGGTATAGTCGGACAGTGTTTCTACAGCTCATCTTTTCCTTAAAATCACTTCTGAGTTTGATTTAAAATATTTCATGCCTGCAAGAGCCGTACAAAACACATATTTAACAAACTTTTAGTCAAAATACACGCACCTATAATAATGTCTATATTTAATAATGTTTAATCTAAAACTGGGGCATTGACACACGATGAAAACTACATTCAGCGAGAATTTTGAAGTCAACTTTTGTCTGTTCTTTTCCATAATAAGTTCAGTGTCAGAAATACGAGTAAAATTACGAGTATGTAATGAGTCGTGAGAGACGTGTTTTTGACGTAAGAATAACGTTGTTTACTCTCGTTGACAATTGCACTTTAAGCTGTAAGTTACAGCAGCAGTAGTGTCCATTTGTATTTCTCAATACAGCATGCTTGTCATATTACACCGATCTAGGAGAGTCAGATGCAATGAATATCAGTAGAATTGTCGAACTACCATAGATTACCGTAGACTCTCATAAGTAAGCGTAGACTTCAGTAGCTTTCCCAGTGTCCTTGATCACAGTTCGTGTTGTATCAGCTTTACCTGTACATTAGGTGGGTTGCATACTTATTGGACATTACGTCATTTCGAACGATTTTATTTTTGTACATACTATCAGTGTCTTGTTAGATTCTCCTAGAAACCAGGAGCGATAAACCGTTTAGAAACAGAGTGAGGATATATAAAAGGTCGCGTAACCTATGCGACATTTTTGTTCTACATAGTCACCCTTCTGTCTGTTAACTAAAAATAAACTGTATTTATAATAACACAGAAATTGTCAATGTTTAGTTCTTGTTTTATTAACAAATTGTTGATTTGTATCGTAGAAAGGAGGCATGTTGTAGGGGAAAAAATAGGCTTATCATATAGCGCTTGAAAACGCAATTTGCTCAAAAAAGGACAATATTTAAAAAATTCAAAAACAAGGCATATCTAACATTTATAAACAACTTCCGCACCTATCAACCACAACAGGTAATTCTTGCCTTTGATCATGATGAAGAAGGTACTACTGAGTCAAAACAACAACAACAATAATTACATAAATTTTTTTATGTTTGCGCATATAAAGTCTACTTATATCGAAAATAATTACTTTGGTAATATAAAAGCGCAGAAGTTAAGCGATCAGCTTCTTTTCATTACTTTTAAAGGAAATTTATGTTTTGTAGGGACACAAAACGTACAAAGGACTAACACTGTACGATGCACGGTTCTAATTATGTGCAAAACAGACAAACGAAGAGACATTGTCGGCCCCAGATTTCTCGCTCAGCCAGCAAATTCGGTCTTGCCAGCGTCTGCCTGCATGCCTGTAACGCTTGACAGCCGTCATAGAATAATTTAGATGTGGAAAATAGTTAATTTGAGAATCCGTTATGCCTTATGCCATATATGGTGAAAAGATAAATCTTTGCCCTATGAAAGTGCTGCTTTACATAATTTTGGATGAAAACTTTTGAATATGGCTGAAAAAACCCATTGTGTTTGGATGCATTTGGTCCAAACCGTACATATTGGAAGTTTATATCTTCTATGTAATTTTTGTATAAATACTTTCGAATACGGCGTAAAAAAAGATTCAGAGTGTTCAGATACTTTTGGGTACCCTGTAAAGTACTCTGAACTACCGCAAGCTACACCCTTTACATAGTTTTTTGGATAAATACTTTTGAATACGAAGCAAAAATGTATGAATGTTCGTATACTTTTGAGTATTCTGTAAAATACTTTGCAGTTCAACCACAGGCTGGAAAAAAGCCTGGTCGTTAACTTACAACGTCTAGAATATGGTGATTGGAAGTAGGATTATTTGAGTTTAGCCCTTTTTCCGTAACGACACCTTGTCAGAAGTTCCACACGATAAGTGTCGGGATGAAATGCATATTATTTCATAGGACAGGAACTTAGAAACTACATCTAAATGAAGTTTGAAAAGGGTAGAGCCAGCGTTCATACACTTGTCATGGTTGGAATACTGAAACGGTAGTGTGCGAAAGGTGGAGTCTTTGTCTCGGTCCGATATAAAGTTGTAACTATCTCGTAATAACCGATAACGTCTATCGTGCTTCGAGAACAGTCATTCCAACTGTCCTGCTTCTAGCCACAAGACGGAAATATCATTTACGTCGGCACTGGCACGGGTAGAGGGTAATTAAGTAGTTCATAAATACTCGTACTTTATTGCAAATATATTGCTGGCTTATTTCTGGATGATGTCAGACCAGTCCCTTGCCGGAGTCAATTCAAATCAACAGGAAGTTCACAGCCTCTAACTAGCTATCATTTTTCATATTTTTTTTCGAAAACGACGTCTTCTCACGTTTCTGCAATCCTACACGCTCTTTTTTTACTATAACTTTTCCTTTTTTGTGGCTGTTACTAATGTCTTCGCTGTCAACGTAAAATTAAAAAATACGCAAATAGAACTTTTTAATAATTTCTCTTGCAGGCGGTTTATGAGTTAGGTGTCTCAAATACTACTGGACGAACACTTCGCAATCTTCTCGTTTATTAGTAAAATACTTGTTGACCGACGAATCACTCTATCGGCTCCGTAGGGAACAGCTGATTGTCGTGACTGTTGTAGTGATCATCATTTGCAGTAGAGTTTGGCATCACGATTCTTTTTCCCGATTCGATTCCTACGATTCAATCTCACATTGCGAATGATTCCTACGATTCGTTCACGATTCTTTCACGATTCATTCTAGTCTGCGATGGCACGATTCTTACGGAATGCAAAAAGTTCTACATCTTACTCACAGATGGCAGGACATGTCTGAAATTGTCAATGAGGTTAGAATCGGTCTGTGTCATGATAACATATGCCAGAAATAGTTTATTTCTGAGTAAACATGCATATGACGTTACAAGTGTGATTCTCGATTTATACGTGTAATGCCTTAATTGATGAAATGTCACGTCTGATTTGATTGCCTCTACTGTTTTATTTCAGTATGCCAGGAAAGAGGAATCGATTTTATGCGAAAGGTGGTGCAAAATTACGTGGTATGCCAGTTTGGTTGTGTGGCTTGAACGTATCTAACTACAGACGTCTGTTTTATAGTAACAAAATCTAGCAGTGAGGCAGACGTGGTTTGGCTCATATCATCCTAAGTTTTTCTGTGCTAAGATGCCTTTCCAAGTCCACATCACCCTTGTAATTCATAACGCAGCTGACAGCCCTCCCACACAGCAAATTTAGCTTAACTTTCATTTCTTCTAAATACAAAGCATAGTTATTTTGCTTTTAATTTGTCTGAGAACTTACCTGTCATTACTATTTACCTGAGAAGACGACATACTTCTAAACAGTAGGATTCAATCGTATACAACTACATTACCTCACTAAAATTTAATATGAATCTGAACAGGATAACATTCGAAACTCGAACTTGAAATTATTCATTAAAAAGCTTTTGTTTAAAGACGGTATTACACGGCGATACGCCAAGAAAGATATTGGATAGAGAGCCTATATTCTCTCTATATAGGCTCTGTAATATTAGTCTAGTGCGACAGCCATTTAGTGGCAGCACTGGTTGAACTAATAGAATTAGCAAATTAGCAGTGAAGTAATGTCGCTGTATACGATTGTATCCTACACTTTAGAAGTATGTCGTCTTCTCACATAAATAGTAGTGGCAGAAGCAAGTTCTCAGACAAATTAAAAGCAAAATACCTATGCTTTGTATTGCGACGAAACAAAAGTTAAGCTAAATTTGCAGTGTGTGAGGGCTGACAGCTGCTTTATTATGAAATATAAGGTGCTGTGGAATTGGAAAGAGCACAGAAAAACGTAGGATGATACGAATCCGCGCATGTTCACTATATAGGAAAAACTCGCGCATGCGCACAAGCGGGTACTGCAGTCAGCTTTCTGCTTATTTGTTTATGGTTTACTGTTGCTATTAACCTCTGTGTCCAGATCCCAACTTCAAGTTTTTATGTTGAAGATTTTGTCCATTCTTCAAATTTTTATAAATATAACAACTAAACAATTTTTTTTCCAGCAGACTTTCTTTACTCAAGCTGTTTTCGAAAGAGATTCTTTGTACTTTGATTGCTTCTTATTCTAGAAATAGAATGGATCAAACAAGCATTAATCGTCTTAATTCAGGCATATTGCGAGGAAAGGTATTTGTATTCCTCCCACGACCCACTGTATCGTGATAAGATACGCCACCAATCGTTTATTTCTGAGTAATGATGCATATGACTTTACAAGTGTCATTTTCGATTTGTATGGGTAATGTGTTAAAATTGACGAAAGGTCACGTCTGATTTGATTGCATATTTTGCTTTATTTTAGTACGCCAGGAAAGAAAAACTGACAGAAGTCGGTGAGATGGTCCGATCACGAAATGAATGAATAAACTGTGTGGATTTAACTTCTTCATTGATAGTATGATATGAGTCACATCACGTCTGCCTTTGTCCCTTCTTCCCAGTCATGGTTTTAACCCAACAACGTCTGGCTTTTCGTCGACGTCATCCTGCCCTAATCTTAAGGGTTACAGGCCAGCATCTCGAATGTCAATGCGTCCTCCATGGGCGAAATGCTGTATAAATGTAAATTTCGATAAATATAAGCTTGTGCAACTTAAGTGCCATAAAATAAAACGAATAGTTGAGACCATAAGACAGAACACTAATACTGTAGCATAATTCGGTGATAGCTATATGAGAGAACAATTACTCAATAAAAAATGACAAAAAAAATATAACGACTACTTAATAAATATGAACTTTAAGCTCTCAGAAAATTTAATTAAAATGAACGGTTTCGCAAGAAATCAGATGGTTCCCTAAGAGTTTCGCATGGTGTTGTCATCTAGTGTGGATGCACGTATTCGCGTGAGGACTATCATCCGTGCATCGTCTGATCGGGCAACGTGAACCGGTCTGCAGTTTCCGATGTTTACGTTTAGGGAGCTGATGCGTACGTGAACGCGATAGGCGTATCGTGCGACGTGCAATACGGCCTTAAGAGCGCGAAAGAGACAGTGGTAGACATATTACAATATCTCAAACAGCGATATCTTAACCTCGACTATGAATGAAAGATTTATCCAGGCACACCATTGGTAGCGAATCTCATGAGAAACATGCAACCAAGAGTTTGCAATCTATACCTCAATTCAATTACGCTATACTTAACTTCGTTACATGATTAAATACATCTTTGTTTCCACAAAGGAGGATATTTCTAAAAAACAAAAACTCCGCCGAACATTAAAAAAGGAACAAAAAAGTCGAACATGTTCGGAAAAAGCCGGACGGTTGGTAACGCTGTAAACGCGTAATGATTTAGTGGCAAGGTGTTACAACTTTACTGAGTTCATAACAATCGACATTTATCCTAGGGTTGGATCAAATAAATTATACATGATTTTGAAAGTGCTGCAAATAATTGGAAACTACTGTAAACATACTATAATTCGTTGAAAAAGAAAATGATTGCGTAAGAACTGAAAGAATATAAGTTACATGTTCTTTATTTTTCTTCGTTTGTTGGTTCTCCCGAAAAGGGCAGAAAACAGGAATGTTTATATACTTTCATCTCTTGAGTTACTTGCGTCGTCGTAAACAGAAGTGATTGTCGTCTTCTTTGTATATGTGCATGTTAAAGTGTTAGTGTTTGTCACTAAAATGGATCGTGATAAGCGAAAAAAAAGTGTTATCTGGAAATATTTTCTAGAAATTAACCCTGGTCGTGCTAAATGCGAAATATGTTCTAGTATTTATTCCTTCAAAGCTGGAACGTCTTCCAATTTAGCAAGACACTTGAGAACACAGCATCCTACTGCTGTTCTCACACCCGAAGGTCCTCAGTTGGTTATTGAAGACGAAGTGGAGAGTGTTACTGAAATAAGAACATCATTATTTTCAACGTCTGCCATAGTGCCCTCAACATCGTATTCTATACCCTCGACGTCGACCAAAGAACCGATTCAGCCACCAACCAAAAAACAGAGAACAGGACAGAGCACAATCAGTGATTTCGTCACGAGACCCCTACCAGTGTCGAAGGTCAAAATTTTGGACGGAATTGTTCTGAAATTAATTGTGAAGCAGTTTCACCCATTCGGAATAGCTGAACAGCCAGAATTTAGAGAACTGATACACAATCTAAATCCAAATTATGTATTACCTTCGAGAAAGACTCTCTCGAACGCACTGTTGGATTCAATGTACAATAGCATGAAAGAGAAAGTAAAAGCAAACATGTCTCAAGCTGTTGCGTGTTGTGTTACTACAGACAGTTGGACTTCGGCTGCTGGCAAAAATTATGTCGCAATAACTGTGCACTATTTAGATGAAACCCCTAAATTATGCAGCGCGTTACTTGATTGTTTTGCGTTCAATGAAAAACACACTGCCGAAAATATCTCCCACGAAATAAGGAGGGTTTGTCACGAGTGAGAAATTGACAATAAAATTGTCGCAATTGTGACTGACAATGCCACTAATATGATTTCAGCTGCGAGATATTTGCAGTGGCAAAGTATTCCATGTTTCGCTCACACCCTAAATCTGGTTGTGCAAAATGCAATAGCTGAAATAAAAGAGCTGCAAATAAAAGTGAAAACAGCAGTGGAATATTTTAAACGCAGTCCCCATGCACTTTCAAAATTAAAGGAAGTACAAAAACAAATGGGTCTTCCAGAGCAGACTGTAAAACAAGACGTTCCAACAAGGTGGAATTCACCCCTGGCAATGTTTGAAAGTGTAGTGAAGAGCAGGGATGCTATTGTTACAACTTTAGCAATAATGAATCCTGCAATAGTAATTGCTAAGGAAGACTTTGAAATTCTCGAAGAAATGTGCAAAATTTTAAAGCCTTTTTTACATATCACTGAGGATGTGAGTTCTGAGAAACAAGTAACAATATCTAAACTAATTCTATTTTCTCGGTGCTTGAGAAAACATTTTGAGAAATACGATACTGCCAACAAACCTAGACAGGTATTATCTGTTATTAGAAAAATCAAGGACGAACTTGACAGACGTTTCAAAGATATTGAAGATAGAGCTATGTTGGCCGAAGCTACCTTGCTTGATCCCAGATTTAAAAAGCAAGCGTTTCTGTCAACAAATTCGTACAACAAAGCAAAACAGTCTGTTATACAAAAAGCTGCAGTATTAAGAATATCCAGCGATGATGAGGCAAAACAGCCTGAGGAACAGGAACAATCAGCAGACACAGAGGAAGATTTATTTTGGGAAGATTTTGACTCCAGTGTTCAACGCTCTTCGAGTCAAACTATTACACCCATGACGTCTACAATAATACAATTCGACAAGTATATCGAAATTCAGCCTTTAGGAAGAAAGGCAAATCCTTTTAGATGGTGGAGTGAACATAAGATATACTACCCGAGACTCTACCAGCTCATGTTAAGACGCTTGTGTGTGGTGGGAAGCTCTGTTCCGTGTGAGCGTGTTTTTTCAAGGGCTGGAAATACTCTCACTGACTTACGACGACGTCTAACTTCGAGAAAATTAAGAAAGATAATGTTTTTGAACTATAATTTATAAACTGCGTGTGTGTAGAACTTTTACGCGAACTGAGCCTGAACTGTATATGTTTGTGACAATACTTGTTTTGAACTGTGTTTAGACAAGAAACATAGATACAGTTATGCAAGTAATCAGTAATCCAATGCTGTAATGTGCATATAACTCTTGTTATTACCATAATGTGTGGAAGACCGAGCTTAGCTCTGTTTCTTTTTGTGTAAAATCGAGTTTTTTCGGGAAACACACCAATATAGATAAACTTAAAAATCAAAATCCATATCAAAATATAAAATTTTATCCAAACTGTTAAAGCCGTTCCCAAGAATCACGAAATTCGCGTTTTTAGTTAAAAAAATTCTTTTGTGTAATATCGCGTGCTGTAAGGAAAGACACCTACATATAGATAACCATAAAAACCAAAACCTTAGCTACATTCAATACGTTCTAACAAAGTTTTATGAATGGAACTATGTGGGATATATATATTGTAAAATTGACTTTTTACGAAAGAATGGAACTATGCAGGTGAACTCAAAAAGCAAAAACCAGTCTAAATACAAAATTTCATTCAAATCGTTAGGGCCGTTTTCGAGATACGCGAAATATAATACATAATCCAAGTGCTATTGCTCGTGTGTAAAGAAGGTGTGTGTGTTTTGCATTGCATCTGCAACAAATAAGAGGTACGTATTTATTCATCATACTTGAATTTTTTTATTTTAATCGTTTGTATTGGGAGCTGTGTACTCGCTGTATATCGTTTCTGTCACCTCTAGCTCGTGTAATACTCGCGCAAACTAAGCTGACGTCGGCGCGGTCGCTGATGGTAGCGATAGTAAATGGGAAATGCCTTTACGCTCGTTCCCGTCAGCCACCGCCAAGTGTCAGCTTGGTTTTCACGAGTAATATTACGGCCCACGAACTTCGTTTGTTCGTTCCGAGGTTCCTTTGTTAGACGCATCGTCCACTTGACTGCCATCTGGCGGTCGTAATCATTCGGCACGACTCGGCATGATTCGGAAGTTGCCTTCGAATCATACCGTGCTAAGAATCGATGAATCGTTGGAACTTGGAATCGTCACGACTCGGAAACACGCAATCGTTCTTACGATTCTTTTGAACGACGATTCGTCCGTATCACGATTCGATTCTTATGATTCTTTATTTAGAGTCTTTCAAATGAACGACTCATTCACGAATCGCCACAACTCTAATTTGCAGCCCATAAACGGATTTTAACTAATCAGAATATGTAATTACAACGCGATGGCACTAGAAATTTTTTCTGTATCTGCTCTGCAGGCGCCACCGCTCTTGTAGGAACGTAAACAGTTAATCGCATTTCTCTGTGTCGTCTCGGCGTCGAGAGCTGACACCACTAAGGTTACAGCAGCTGTCCATGTTGAAGATGTTCGCGATTGTTTAAAGTTGTTGTATAGCTTCTTTACCAACAGAACCCAAGTGAGTAGAGGGGTCGGGCAACGTTACAATTCCACCAAACAATCTCTGTTTATCTGTGAGACTGTGCTGCACAACTGCTGACTTCTGAAGTTCTTTGCCCCAGGTTCACTGGAATTTGTAAGGATCACTGCGAGGGCGGAAGAATCTAAATCGGTCAGCTTATCCATACCGTTACGGACTTTTGTGTGAAGCACCAAAGGCACATTAAAAACCGAAACCTAGAGAAATTAGCAGTTGATGAGCAGAATCTAACAAATAATGACATAACAATGTCTGATGACGCTGAAATCTTGTCCCACGTTTTACCACAATGGAATTTTGTTGTAAAAGAAGCAGCAGAATGTGGAATTAGCGAGAATACCTTCTACCCGGACGAGGACTAGAACCTTGGTGCTGCTTGGAAGCGAGCTCCTGACGCTGACAAAACACAGAAAAGGCGCTGATTTTTTTGCGCTTCTGCTAGAGCGATGGCGCTACCAGTGTAGGCGCGGTAACAATTTCTGTCAGCGTGACGTAATGATGAGGTAGGCGTACCAATCGAAAGCCGTCTGTGGCTACTGGTTATAACAGCGTCCACGAATCTCAGTTGTTCCCGATGAAGACAATCTACGATATCGTCGAAATCTCGAGACTGTACCGATATTGAATGCAAGTAAAACGACAATGTTTTAAGCAAGGATGTCGTCGCGAGAAAATTCTCATATGATGTAGATCTGGGTTGTAAAGAGTGAAAGCCGACCGTAATAGTAGACCCAGTCACATTAATGTGAGCACCGCCTATGTGCGACGTCAAGGTACAGTAACCACTCACAGATGGCAGCACTAGCAGTGATGGTAGAGTACATAAAGAATGTCGGATGTGGGTAGGGGGAACGTTGGGGGGGGGGTGGGGGGGGGGCGGATAACACTGCACTAGTTGTCGTAAAGCGGAAACATAGCAATTTATCTGACGTCCTCAAGGGCATGATCATTGCCTTTCGGGTCAAAGGTGCAAGCATATCTGAAACGGCTAAGTTAGAAAACTGGTCGCATGCAGTCGTGCTTAAAGTATACCGTGCACGGCAAAATGGCGCTTTGCACAATGGGCTGTAGATGACGGGGGTGAACAACAGATGTGGAGATGGGTGCAGTCCTTTAGAGGTGCAGCTGTTGAGCAACTGACCGCCCGTATGAAGCAAGGGCTACCAACATTATCCCCTCAACGACCGTTCAGCGAACGTCACTGCAAGTGGGCCTCTATAGCAGCTGGTTCGTTCGTGCACCCAAAGTGACTGCTGTTCATCTTGGACGAATAACGGAATTTGCACCAGTCATCCACAGAGTGGCAACTGGTGGCCTTTTCAGATTAGTCACGTTTTAAGGTGCATCGAATAGATGGCCGTTGGCGTGTCTGAAAGCAAACATCCTGCAACGAGGAGGGAGCGTTAGTATTGGAGGATGTTATCCTAGCATTCCCTGGGTGATCTCGTCCTTCTGGGAAGCACAAAGGATGAAAACAAATACGCATCTATTATTGGTTGCCATGTCCACCCATACATGGCATTTGCTTTTTTCTTGGCACATGCTATCCACTGTGCGGAATTGATTTACGGGCGACTAGAGACTTCAGAAAGAACAAATAACAGGATTAGCGTCGCCACAACTTAACAAATAGCCTATAGTCGCCTAATGTTACATCAATGGCCGTTCCCAACTGACCATGGTTGATTGGCTACTGGAGATGGGTGCCTTCAATAACTGCTTACACAACATTACAGATTTACGTAATTTATTAATAATAGTTCGCTGAAAAAAGTCTTAAAACACTTCATAGAAAGGCTGGTTAAATAACTGTTCCTTTCATTAATCGGGTAATAAATTCTCAACAAATAACAGTAGCAACAACAATTAGTGAAAGTTTAAGATCGGTGAAAGACGCACGACACCCCTTAGCTACTCCAGGTGTGTATAAAATTCCGTGTAGCTGTGTCATGGTTTACATTGAACAACAAAAGGAGTGTTAATACCCGCCTAACGGAACACAAAAGGAACTGCAGATTGGGACAAATTGACAAATCAGCTGTAGCGGAACACGTTTTCAAAGACGGTGATCACGAAATAAAATTTAGTGAGACAAACGTGATAGCTAGGACCTCACATTATTATACCTGCATCTATACAGAAGCTATAGAGATCTACAAGCACGAAAATAATTTTAATAAAAAACAAGAAGGATTAAAACTAGATAAGATATGGCGATCGACTTTGTACCAACGAAGTGACAATCGATTACCTGTAATTGAGAGAGATGGCACTAGCCAGAGATAGCACGTAATGAGTGGTGGCGCCATCTAAGCGCTCTATATAAGCGGGACCTCCAGCGCCTAGCAGCCAGTGGTCGACTCACCTCAGAAGATGTTGCCCGCAGTAGGCAACGAAACGTCAGGAGGGAGAAGAAGTTTTATATATGGACCACGGCAATTCAGCCCGGAAGTTTTAATTAATGAAAACAACATCACTTCCAAATAAAAACTTGTTGTTGTTGTGGTCTTCAGTCCTGAGACTGGTTTGATGCAGCTCTCCATGCTACTCTATCCTGTGCAAGCTTTTTCATCTCCCAGTACCTACTGCAACCTACATCCTTCTGAATCTGCTTAGTGTATTCATCTCTTGGTCTCCCTCTACGATTTTTACCCTCCACGCTGCCCTCCAATACTAAATTGGTGATCCCCTGATGCCTCAGAACATGTCCTACCAACCGATCCCTTCTTCTGGTCAAGTTGTGCCATAAACTTCTCTTCTCCCCAATCCTATTCAATACTTCCTCATTAGTTATGTGATGTACCCATCTAATCTTCAGCATTCTTCTGTAGCACCACATTTCGAAAGCTTCCATTCTCTTCTTGTCCAAACTATTTATCGTCCATAATAAAAACTTACAGAATCGTAATGGTAGAAAGGTACCTTACAAACTTCAAAATTCCCTTTCATTTATCTCGCAGATATAAAAACATATCCAAAACTCGCAGTTAGCATATTTGTCAAATTCCCGTATTTATAACCCGCTGAACTGCAGCGCAGAACTGGCAATTTCAAATCTGTCCAATGAGTAAATTATGTTTACAAATAAGACAATACGACAACGCCCGTCCGCCATTGGCCACACTTTTACACAATCGTAAATTCCGTTAAAAAGCGACAGTTACTGCTCAATCTCCACACAGTTAAGTAAACTAACACAGCAGAAGTAACTGAAGGTTAATACACGTACCGTATTCCACTGCTTTCTTCTTCAATATCATGACATCCTTACTGTGGGTGAACATGCTACAGCACAGCCTGTTCAGGTTGGGCCCACGCTGTCTTGTTTATCTGCCGTGGCAAAACACCCACAAACGACATCGGCGACAGCTCGCCATGAATTGCGTCCGTACAATTGCAGAGCCCACGGCTTATCGTTCCATAGCAGTGTTGAATTCCCAAGCATCTCTGTCTCACCATCAGTTCATTACCACAGAGTGCCAAAATTATTAGTGCACAATTCAGATCATCCGGAACCCAACACTCTGCCGTTCTCTCCTTCTCGCTCGGTACGCTCCAACCCTCCACTCCTCGTCGCCAGAGGGCCACTCGCCGCCAACTCGGCGCCCCAGTATCTCTGGCGAGGCCAATATCGACCTTAACACTCGCGGCCGGAACACAATCGTGCCGAAAATCGGCACACTACCAAAGGACATTGCCACGTGTCACACAGCTCGCAGTGTAGGCGCGTGGTTCGAAGAGCACCAGGACGAGGTTATCGCACTCCCCTAGCCACCAAACTTGCCCAGTTTAAATCCAATGGAGGATCTGTGGGACCAACGGATCAGGCTGTTCCCGCCAGTGATTCTCAACTGAGAAACCTGGAGCAGCTGGCCACGGTACTGTAGTCGATATGGCTCCACTGCCCTGTCGGTGCCATCCTGAGCCACATTGGCTCTCTTCCTTCACGTCTCGCGCTGTAAAAGGTGGTCATTCAGCCTTCTAGCAGGTGGTCACATTAATCTGACTGGACAGCGCATTTCGTTTAAGAAATGTTTTTGGGCTTGATACACATCAGTTCACTAAGTGATCTGCTTCGACTAGAATCACCTGATTAAAAATTTACTACGTTCTGGTATTGCACCTGCTTCTCCGTGACTGATACTAAATTTTCTGTTTTCTTAGGTTTACGTACATGTGTTCAGCATGGACCTGAAATCGGAATACCTGTTTAGACGGACGCGTTGCAAGCAATATAATGCTTGATAAACTTGACGTAGATAACCTGTCCAAATGGCAAACACCGCACACAGAACTTAGTAACTTCAAAAAATGGTTCAAATGGCTCTGTGCACTATGGGACTCAGCACTCAGGTCATCAGTCCCCTAGAACTTAGAACTACTTAAACCTAACTAACCTAAGGACATCACTCACATCCATGCCCGAGGCAGGATTCGAACCTGCGACCGTAGCGGTCGCGCGGTTCCAGACTGAAGTGTCTAGAACCTCTCGGCCACTCCGGCCGGCTTAGTAACTTCCAGGAGACATCACACTAATACTGTATAACACCGCATGTAACCTTCATATTTCGGCGATGATGTTAGCTGCCAATTTGTTTAGGTAAGCTACCTCCAGCTGCAGCCGCTCATTCGAGATATATCTCACAGAGCTACCAAACGGCACGGTTGTCGGTTGCTACGATTGACCTGCTGTTCCAAATAATCCCGAATATTGGCAATGGCATCAAGATAGGGCGATCATCGTGCCAATCGAAGAGGAATAGGGCGTAGGTGCGTTTTTCAAATAGCGACCATGTGCATGTAGTACTGTAAATGGAAATTTGTGGTAAGGTCTTATGGGACCAAACTGCTGAGGTCATCGGTCCCTAAGCTTACGCACTACTTAATCTAACTGAAACTAAGTTACGCTAACAACACTCACACACCCATGCCCGAGGGATGACTCGAACCTCCGACGGAGGGAGCCGCGCGGACCGTGACAAGAGGCCCCAGACCCCGCGGGTACCTCGCGCGCTGAACTACTGACAACTCTGCTGTTGTCATTTTGGCAGACGTAAACGTCCAGAACATACTCATGACGAAGATAAAGAAGAAAGGGCAACATTTGGATACCGATAATGCAGAAATAAACACTTTGTTTACGTTCACGAAATCTATAGGAGTGCGCCCAAGTCATGGTAAGAGAAACATCCTCAAAATGTTACAGAACGGCCTCCAGCCTGAACTGCACCCTCCACACATTGCGGATTAAACAGCTCACTGCACATCCGACGTCTGGTAGCATTTGGGATGAGCCTAAAGCGCGACTCGTCGAACCTCACTACACTTCTCCAGTCAGCTACTGCCCAGTTTCTGTACATTTTTAGTTGATTAAAAGACGTACAGTTTTATGTGCCGCTATCAACAGTGGCCTTTTGCGAGGTACCCCACTCCATATGTCAGATGCATGCTCTTTCCTTCTCAATGTCCGCTCAGAACCTGGTTGAGATAGGCCTGCATTCACTGACAGCAACGATTCCTGTAGGTTATGGGTTTGAGACCGATTGGTATTGACAACTCTTCTCTGGGGCCTACCGGTTACTAGTTCTTTTCACTATCATTGATCTTATGCCGTCGTTAGTGGCTGTGTGTGGTATATCATTCTTTGTGAACACTTCATACAGCCTTCTTGGATACACCAACAAAATGGGCAGCTTCATTCACACTATAGTCAAAGTCACGAAGAAACACAATAGACGCTTTTTGCCTTTCTGTCATTTCCCCACACTGACTGGCACAAACACATCACTTCACTAGTATGACTTCGTCAGTGTTGGAGTGGCACGCGATCGCCTGGCACCAGTTCTGCGGCATCTACAGCGCTCCAAAGAGTCTGCTACGCCCTTTTAAGGGGATGACCGATATATAGTCAAAATATACAGGGTGAAAAGTATTTAAACCGACGAACTCTGGGAGGTTGTAGGGGACATCAAAACAAATATTTTTCCCTAGTGTAATTTTTTCCTATGATGAGTATTGAAACCGGCAGAGGAAGGTTTCTCTGGCGGCAAATTAATTAAACCAACAAACACTTTTCCATTTTTTTATGACCAAGAGACAACACATTAACACAACCCAATTTCAATTACAGTAGATTTTCAAAAATGCCTTCATTGACACGTAAACAAAGGTTACACCGTCGGATCATGTTCTGTCTGACACGGGCAAAAGCCCCAGCAGTATCGTGAATTGTTCCTGCTGCTGCTACTATCCGGGCAACCGGATCCTCTTCTGATGTAACAGGAGTTGGCCGGCCGGAGTGGCCGAGCGGTTCTAGGCGCTACAGTCTGGAACCGCGCGGCCATTACGGTCGCAGGTTCGAATCCTGCCTCGGGCATGGATGTGTGTGATGTCGTTAGGTTAGTTAGGTTTAAGTAGTTCTAAGTTCTAGAGGACTGATGACCTCAGATGCTAAGTCCCGTAGTGCTCAGAGCCATTTGAACAGATACGGCCCAATTAAACAGTCCCCAACAACACCGACCCACACATTAACGAAGAACCGCTTCATTGGTAAACAACACAGAGGATGGAAATGTAGGATGCATTTCACACTGTTCCAGGTACTACTACGAAAAGTGTGCTCTAGGTGGATAATCAACTGGTTCCACGTTGTCGACACGCTGTAAGTGAAACGAAAGTAAAAATTGCTCTCGAACGACAGTTCTTACAATCGTCTGAGTCGTCCTCATGTTAACTTTCAATTGCACGAGTGCTGATTGAAGGATCCTGCTCCACATGCTGCAAGAAAGCTTCCTCAAATTGCAGCGTTCTTACAGTGCGACGGCATCCTTGTCCAGGTTATCTGCTAAATGACCAGGTCTCACGCAGACGTTGGTACACAGCAGCAAAGGTCGTATGATGCGGGATACAGCGATTAGGATATCGCTGTTGTTAAACCCGCTGTGCAGCTCGTCCGTTGTGGTGCGCTACGTAGTAGGCTCCATCCATAACAGTGTACTCACTCCGCGTGTATCTCTCAATTAGCAATCAGAGACAGTGCACTACTACACTGGTGGACAGCAGTTGCCTACAACTGAAGAGCGTAATACGCCCTCTTACAACTGAAGATCGACCTCTAACAAGTGAAGAGCATAATAATAGAAAAATGGAAATGTCGTGTGGCTAGGGCCTCCCGTCGGGTAGACCGTTCGCCTGGTGCAGGTCTTTCGATTTGACGCCACTTCGGCGACCTGCGCGTCGATGGGGATGAAATGATGATGATTAGGACAACACAACACCCAGTCCCTGAGCGGAGAAAATCTCCGACCCAGCCGGGAATCGAGCCCGGGCCCTTAGGAAGCATAATAATGCCTCCACCGGTTTAAATAATCCTCATAGGAAAAAATGATATTAGGGGAAAATATTTTCTTTTGCTGTCCCCTACAACTTCCCAGAGTTTGCCGGTTTAAATACTTTTGACCCTGTATACTAGTGTGACATGTGTATCTTTCCAGTCTTTGAGTACGGATCTTTCGTTGAGCGAGCGGTTGTATATGATTATTATGTATGGACCTATTGCATCATCATACTTTGAAAGGAACCTTACTGATATGCAATCTGGACGGAACACTTTCTTTTATCAAGCAACATAAGTTGCTTCACTACTACGAGAATATCTACTTCTACGTTACTCATGTTGGTAGCTGTTCTTGATTCGAATTCTGGAATATTTACTTCGTCTTCTTTGGTGAAGGAATTTCAGAAGGCTATGTTTAGTAACTCTGCTTTAGCAGCACTGTCATCGATAGTATTTCCATTGCTTTCGCGCAGAGATGGCATTGATTGTGTCCTGCCGCTAGCATACTTTTCATACGACCTGCATCTCTTTGGATTTTCTTCCAGGTTTCGAGACAAAGTTTCGTTGTGGAAACCATTATTAACATATCGCATTGAAGTCCGCTCTAAATTTCGAGCTTCTGTAAAATATCTACACTATTGAGGATTTTGCGTTCGTTTGCATTTGGCATGCTTTTTTCGTTGTTTCTCCAACAGTGTTCTTACTTTTTTGTGTACCAAAGGGAATCAGCTCCGTGGTTTGTTAATTTATTTGAAATAAATCTCTCAGTTGCTGCCGATACTGTTTCTTCAAATTCAAGCCACATCTAGTCTACACTTGCATAGAAATTTGAAGGAATGGAAATTGTCTCTCAGGAAGGCGTCAAGTAAAGTTTTGTCTGATTTTTTGATTAGATGTATTTTTTGTTTATTTTTATGGGTTTAGAAGCTACGGTATTTAGTCTCCCTACAGCACCCTGTGTTCACTTCTTTTTGATGCTCATTATTAGTACAGGATTACTTGTTGCTTAGAGGTCAAGTATGTTTTCGCAACCGTTTACTGTTGGCGTGAGCTCATGAGCTAATTACTTGAAATAATTTTGGGAAAATGAGTTTAGAACAATTTCTGATGATATTTTGTACGTACCTGCGGATTTAAAAATGTATTTTCGCCAATATATCGAGGATAAATTGGAGTCACCACCAACTATAACTGTATCGTCTGGGTTCATGTTTCAAATTAGACTTAAGTATTCTTCGAAACTTTCATCAATTGTATCATCTGAGTTGAGAGTTCAGTAAAAGTATCCAGTTATTATTTTTTCCGGTTGAATTACCTCTACCCATACTAACTCACAGGAACTATCTACTTCAATTTCGCTACAGGTTAAACTGCTTTTAGCAGCAACAAACACGTCACCGCCAACTGTATTTAGCATATCCTTTCTGAGCACCGTTAGATCCTTCGCACAAATTTCGGCTGGACTTCAGCTTTCACGATTTGAAAATCAGTGCTTTCTATTAGCGCTTGTAGCTCTCGTACTTTCCCAACACATCTAAGACAGTTTACTACTGTTAAACCGATGGTTCCTAGATCAACGTTCTTCCTGTGTTCGACCTGCACTCTTTTATACTAAAGCTCTTATTGTGTTCCCCGAGATTCTCTAACCTAAAAAGCCGCCCATTCTACGCCACACAGTCCCCACTAGTCGTGTATCCGCCCCCTGCTTGTAATGGACTCCTGACCTATTTAGTAGAACCCGAAACGCCTCCAGGGAATCTGCAACGTACACGGCTGCAGAACCGTCTGGACCTCAGATTCTGCCCCTCTACTCAGCTCTGTACCAGAGATCCGCAATCAAGTCGTGTCGACTATGCTGCAAATGGTCAGTTCTGCTTTCATCACGCATCGAAGACTGCCAACCTTTGCCACTTCGGATAGCTGCTCGAAGAGAGACTCTCTTCCGTTCCAAAGCGACACACATCATTATTACCAACGTGAGCCACCACTTGCAGCTGGCTGCACTCTGTGCCCTTCAAGGCATCTAGAAGTACCCTTTCCAAGTCTGGAATGACCCCAACCAGTATGCACACAGAGTGCACACTAGCTTTCTTCCCCTCCTTCGCAGTCGTATCTCTAACGGGCCTCTTAACGAGCCTAACATCGGAGCTTCCAACTACCTATAGTCCCACCGTCTATAACTGCCCAGATCTTGCAGGCTAAGAGGTTTCCTCTGAAACAGGACACTGTCAGCCACAGAGAGCATCTGGATCCTTTTTGTTAGACTAACCAGGAGGCCTTACGTTTGGCCCCTGGGATGTCTCTCGCAGCCTGCCATGCCCCGAGGTGACCTCCCACTCGACAACAGGTGAGGGGTCAACCTCAGTGCGAGCAGTAACTGGGCTGGCCACTGGTGCGGACCGATCAGCGGGCTGGACGTCCATCGGATCCCCACTCCCGGTCCGCATCACTGATGCCCATCCACTGCAGCCTCAGGCTGTGTGACTGGGGCGATCACAGCCGTGAGCTGTAAGTATTGATGCAAACTGCTGTGCATTGTGCACATGTATTTTCTGCGGGACTTTTCGTATCGTATTTCTTTGTTTACACCACAGCTATGTTTGATGTTGATGATGACGATGATGATGATGATGATGATTATGATGGAACGAAACGTTTCAGTAAATTAGTTTTTCAACAAGACGTACCACAAGTTTCTGTGTGCCTGGCTGTGTTAGCTATATCATATTCGCAATACACAGGTTATTTCAAAGTCTTTGCATCAAACGGATAGGGGTGATGGATCACAAAACGTTCGCCTGAGAGGCGGCGGGGCGTGGACACTCTGTGGCATAGCACATGCCCGGTGTGTTGTCTACAATCCAGTCATCAGTTCCGTATGGAAGCGGAAGGCCCAGCAAAATTAAAGTCCCTGATTTGCAACTAAAATATCATCTTCCGCATAGAAATACTTTTTCTTCTCGTTTTCTTAATGAAAATTGCTTTATAAATTTACTGGGGTTAGTAGTTAGCAGCACACATGGTTCGAAGACGCTGGCAGTTCGGTGAAATTTTTGTCTCTAATCAGAGTTGTTCCCCATGACGTGATCTGTCACCCACAGACATTTGATGCAAAGATTTCAAACACCATTTATGCGTACAGTGGAAAATACGATGCATCGGGATAGGGCTACCAGTAGGGTAATATGAAGAACACCATTGCGACGACAAAGAGTACACCAATGGTCGCAGTGAGCGACAACCCTGAGGATAACTGAATTCCGCAGTTCCACCATCGAGGGCGCTGCTCGTCCGATAGTATGGTCAGTCTGCCACCACTACCTCAACACATGACAGAAATGAATACAGCACGACAATAAACTGTGGGACAGAAAGTCTTCTTCAGTCTTCGATGAATCACCTGAAGGTGACTGGCAGGTGCCCAGCCAAAATATTGTGGACTGTATTTAATGATGACCGGCACCAGTCCTGAAACTTCTTCGAATATTTAGTCCGCCGGGGAAATTTTAAAATTCACTTTAGAAAAACATCTACACATCCTTCTTTCTAAAGTTTCGACTATATGACGATGTTGAGACTGACATTTTATGGCTACCCCAGACTTCCTTTGTATTAAATTTATTAGCATAAAATGCACTAATATACTCGACTAGAAGCCTTCGCTGGCCGGAGTGGCCGAGCGTTTCTAGACGCTACAGTCTGGAATCGCGCGATCGCTACGGTCGTAGGTTCGAATCCTGCCTCGGGCATGGATGTGTGAGATGTCCTTCGGTTAGTTAGGTTTAAGTAGTTCTAAGTTCTAGGGGACTGATGACCACAGCAGCTAAGTCCCATAGTGCTCAGAGCCATTTTTAGAAGCCGCCCTCCACATTGTGTGCCCTTAGGTGCTTCTACTCGCATATATTGCTGCATTTCATTACCAGGCGGAGGGTGCACGCTGTGCTGTCGTCAAAGACTCTCGGGGGGTGAGACGGCAGGCAGCATCTGTTGCGTGTTTGCGTACCCGTGCGGCTGGGTCAGGCGTTAGCAGCAAGGACGCTGCTAGTTACTCATGACCGAGCAAAGTGTTAGGCGCCCCCTTGAAAATATCACACTGGTCGTTTTCGAACGATGTAGGTGGTCTACAACAGGTAACAGCTGATCACGTGACTCTTCACTGCTTAAAGAAGCCATGGATGATAACTGGTGTATATGTGTCAATGGGTTGTATGGAATCAGCGCCGTAAGGTGGCTCGACTTGGGAACGTCACAGGATGGAAGAAAGAAGATATCGTGTTTGGAAATGCCCATGACCACATCGTAAATGAAGTTGCCCAGTTTGTTGGTGTACAACGTGGGCTCTGCAACGTAAGAACAGCGGTCGTAAAACGATCATAACCGACAGGGGCCAGAGACAGATGTCACGATTTACGTAGTCAATGACAATTCGTCTCATACTTGATAGGTATTACTATTTTCAGAGAATGGTAATATACGTCAATCAATTTCCGAGCAAACATTGCAAAGAGAACTGCATACAATGGATGCTTAGAGTTGAGTATGTCGCAAACTCCTCTAATAGCCAATGAGTGGCTTCAGATGTCTATAGCATAAGTAAAGAAATTCTTGGACTGTTTTCCTCGACAAATTGAGGTCACTGTCACAACTAAAAGCCGTGTTACGTGGTGTTAACGTGATATTCCCGCAGGGTTGGCAACTTTCTGTTCTGTGCGCTTATAAAAGCCGCCTCTCTCCTCTGGCATTCTGCGTAATTTGGCCTGAATGTTTACTTACATTTGACTGCCCATCTAAGAGTTACTCCTCCCATACAATATGCGAGCTTTGGGTCCTGTTGCATCCTAAATATCCTTGCCCTCAGGCTTGTCCATTGTGCATTTTTGCGTCCAGTCCCTCCGCCATAGCAACACGTCCCGTGGTGTGGTGAGGCGCTTCTCGTTTCTGCCTTCAGACCTGTCCATGTATTGGCAAAGAACCATTAACTAACGTAGCGGACAAACGCTGTAATTTCCATGGCTATGTTGAAAGTTTTCCAATTGCGTTTTTTAGGTAGGATCATTTTATTGTCCGTCCATCGGTTTGCCCGACTGTTAATAATCCATTTTCTCAGGAACGGGTAGACGTATCAAGCTTAAGTTTATGTCACATACTAAAGTCTACGGTTCCTTGGAGGTGTTAAAAAATTGAACTTTTGAGTCAATGCAATCAAAGCATATCGCCATTAATGTCGCGTATTTCGATACTCGCAAACTCACTCATCGAAACCTATAGGGTACTTCTCGTCGAAGTAAAACTACGAAACTTCCCTAGAAGCAAGACTTTGCAGTACAGCTAAGGGAAGAAATACGTAAATTGTTAATTTGTAATTCTATCGCACGGGAAACATGTTTCTTTTGTCATTTGTTATCAGACTTCTAAATTGAAATTAAAACATTGTCGAATGTCTTGGAATTCTCGTGACCGATATTTTGCTAGTTGTCGATAACTGGCAAAAATCGTCGACGTTATCGATTCCTGGGATGGATGAACTGTCTATATACAAAGTTAAGTTTGAACACCGACTCGTGCTTGGCCATTATTTTCTTATTGTGTCCCTTCGACCTATACGATGTGTTGTGCTGGTACAGTTCACCTTCCCGTCACTTCCTCTTAGAAGCGGAATCCACCGTCATAACACCGAGAGAAGCTCAATTTGACTTATTAAATGAAATGTGTTCTGCTTTTAAGATTTGCAGACTAACAGGAAAATGACAGGAATAGGGTGCGAAGAGTGAACTAGTATTCAGTATTACTTTAATCAGTTGCAGATAAAAGTTACAAAATTTTATCAAGTAAGCCACTAAAGGCTTGAGACTAGCGAGAGGGAGAAATTTTATCAATGAGGAGTCACAGTGGAGGATGGCGGCGTATTATCAATATAGCCTGTAGGCCATGGTACGCAGACAGCCACCTTCACCTGTCTCCCGATCGCGTGAATCGCGAATTTGAGAACAGTAAACGTCATACTTTATTTTCAAGGGCTCCCACCATCCTTGTAACTACAGAGACTTTTGTCAACATGGCACCTATCACAAAGTGCCCTGTGATGGATATCGGATACGCAGACGCTACGTGTTGACTGTTTCAGTACATCAACAAAACTGAGGCTGAGTGACCTTACTGGTCCTATTTGAATACTGCGTTCCACAAGCAAAATAGCTGACTGTCAGAGTAGAAACTACACTGCGCAACAGAATTAAAGAATCACTTTTCGAAACACCGTAACTGACTCGCAGTCCTATTCATAAGTCTGAAATTTATATCAAAGGTGCGTATTACCTCGTTCTGTAATGGTGCAAAAGCGTGGCGTCCTGCGACGTCACCCTTGGCGTCGATTGCGCTTCAAATAGCAAAGTGTCGACATACACGGAAGAAAGGCCAGAATTCAGTTCAAATGACGTGAAAAGTGGGTTAATGATGTCTCCATGACACCAAATTTCACTGCGATTCTTCCCAACGCCACCGTGGACTTATGGCAGGATGGGAAGGTCGTCACAGCTACTCTTACCCACATTTCTCTCCTTCGTTTGACACCTCTGCAATGGCTGGTTGGTTGGTTTTGGGGGAGGGGACTAAGGAGCGAGGTCACCGGTCCCGTCGGATTAGGGAAGGAAGTCGACCGTGCCCTTTCAAAGGAATTATCCCGGCATTTGCCCGAAGCGATTTAGGGAAATAACGGAAAACCCAAATCAGGATGGCTGGACACGGTTTGAACCATCATCGGCCCGAATGCGATTCCAGTGTGCTAAGCACTGCGCCACCTCGCTCAGTCTGCGTTGGGAGGTCAGAACAGTGACGCTCAGCTTTGAAACCATGCAGATTTCTTATGGCTGGCTGAGGAAAACATTTAAGATACACCACACTCAGAGTGGAATTGAAAAGGCCTCAGGAGGTGGCATGAAGGGCGTCAGTGAAACCACCCCTTTCCGTGGGACGTTGGTTCCCATACATTTCGCCGCTGTCGGCAGTTTGTAGTACGATGATTAGCAGGAAGACGTTCTTGACAACCATTGGCGCAGTTGACACCTCCTGGGCGATTCAACCCTTTTCGACGGACATCACGGGGTTGCAACCCCAATGAACGTGACTTCACTCTTTTGGAGTGTAGTGCGGCCGCAAGTTTTGCTTGTTGCACAAGTTGGAACCACTGGGGACTGTTCAAAACCATGATCCGAACCAGCAAAGGATTCTTACACTTTTTCAGTGCTCCTGTTTCACACTCTCCTGTGACATATTCACAGAGGGATGTAACACTGACACAAGTGTGAATAAAAAGGTAAAGGGTACGTCTAACACCCTGCCCCCCCCTCTCGGTGCTATCTGCCCACATATACAGTGTGTCCCAAAAAGAATGACCCGATTTTAACTTGTAATAATATTGATACAAACGTCACTGGGGAACAGTGCTAGAAGTAATCGGCATGGTCTAGAGTTTCAGAAAAAATCTGCTAGATGTCGCTACGAGCTCAGTTTCCTCAATGCCAACGTGCCTCAACGTTGGGTAGGGCATACAGGACCGCGAGACAAGGCTTTACACTCTTGGCCTCCTAGGTCCCCTGACCTAATATCATGTGATTTCTTCCTGTGGCGATATGTTAAACAATGTGTTTACGTTCCTCCCTTACCTCGTGACGTTGATGAACTAAAAACCAAAATATTAGCTGCTGTAGCTTCAGTGACGGAAGACACCTTACGCTCAGTAGGGATGAATTCGGCTATTGGGTACATGTTGTCCGCGCAGCCAATGGAGGACATTGAACATTTATGATGGAATTTGAAAACTTCTGTCTTTTCTGAGTAATTAAGTATGCAATTTGTTGGTGTTAACCCCTTCTTCCTAATAAATAATTCTATTTAAAATCAGGTCATTCTTTTTGAGACACCCTGTATTATTTTAAAAATGTACCATAATGGAGGAAAACTGCAAAACACTCTTAGGCGCCTGCAGGCAGGCAGCTGACCTCAAAGCTGTATCAGGTGGCTGCCTACCTCCAGGCTGCTCGGGCTACTTCGAAGGTTCAAAATGGCTCTGAGCACTATGGGACTCAACATCGTAGGTCATAAGTCCCCTAGAACTTAGAACTACTTAAACCTAACTAACCTAAGGACATCACACACACCCATGCCCGAGGCAGGATTCGAACCTGCGACCGTAGCAGTCCCGCGGTTCCGGACTGCAGCGCCAGAACCGCTAGACCACCGCGGCCGGCTACTTTGAAGGTTTTCTCTGTAAACCACATTTTTAAGGTTCTCAGTAAATGTGGGTGGGTACCACCGAGGGTTTTTAAGAACTGGGGGGGGGGGAGGGGGTCTTAGAGGGAGCCACTACCTTTTAATTCACACATATGTCAATGTCGCACCCATCCATGATCACTCCACAGGGGGGCCTGAAACGGAAAAACAGAGAAAGTTTAAGGGTCCTTTACTGCATTGGATCATGTTCAAATTTCGTCGAACGGTTTTGAACGGTCCCTAGTGGTTCCAGTCTGAACACCAAGCAAAAATTGAGGTCGCACTGCACTCCAAAGGGGTGCAGCCACACTCAACGGGCATACAGCCACACAGCATCCTTAGAGAAGGCTTGAAGCGTCCGAGGATGGCAACAGTGTCAAAAGTGTTTCTCACTGCACTGCGAAATGTCGTTTTAAACTGCGAAATGCGTGGGAAGCAACACTCCAGGGGGATGTGGAGGTTTCATTAACGTCATTTATGCCACCATCTGAGGGCTTTTAATGTTGATTCTGAGCGGCGGTGTGTCTGAAATGTTCTCCTTGGCCCTCTATAAGAAAACCACGTGATTTCAACGCTGGGCTTCACGGTTCTGATCTTCACCGCAGGGGTGTCTAAAGAAGGGGTGTGGGTCCGTGGGGCTGTGACGACCTTTTCATCGCGTGAGACATCCAAGATTGCCTTGGGCAGAATTAAGGTGAAACTTGGTATCAATCCACTTTACATGTCACATGAACTTCTATGCTCTGGCCTTTTTTCGCATGTGTTGACACCTTTCTATTTGAAGCATCGTCAAACCAGAGCATGACCTCACACGGAGAAACGCTTTTGCGCCATTATAGAGGAAGGTGCAGACACCTTTGAGTCAAATTTCGAACTTGGAGACAATTATGGGGTTTAGAAAAAGTGACCCTTTAGTTCTGTTGTGCAGTATATATTCTATTGCCACCATAAACGACCGACCCGACTAAAAGCTTAACAGTGAGTTCCGAGAGAATTCTGGTCGTCATTACCTGCCTTGTCCTAAGCGTAAGCTACCTCCCTGCTCTCCTGGCGTCCTTCTTCAAACCAAGGACCTTAGACTCTCTGACAGTCACCACTATCTTGTTGATCAGCATTAATTACCATGTGAAAGGCATTACATTAAAATTAACCTGCCCTAAAATTACTCCGGTGGAGAGGGAATCATGATATGCAATTTCCGCCTCATGTTTCTGCAATACAAAGAAAATTAGGAGGTGAGTTTTTTCTATTTTAATTTATAACTTAATTCCTTAACAAAATAAAGGTAATATCGCAGCGTCAAACGTGGCTCAATAACGGGTAGATGACTGTGTACTCTGGTGTTAGATTCATGTTGTTATGGATGAATATGAAATGAAGGGAAAGAGAAGATGGAACCCATTCGGGAACACAGTCTTCTCCTCACGTGAAGCGCCAAGAGAACAGCCAAACTTTTATACTGGACACAGCATCATCATCATCAAACAACACTGTGTTAGGCATCACTTTATGAAACACTGCTGCACGATTTGGTATTTAATCGAGTATACCATTTTAAGTATTGTGATTAAAAATTGGGTGTTACATTCTCTACTCAGCTTACTGGCCACAAACTGGAGAGGAAAATGCGATTTCCGTGCAGGATTCTGACTAGCACCTAATGAGGCGATCACCAACGTATAAAAATCCATTGTGTCTTCGTTTATTACTTGCTAACAGCACATTGCTTAATGTCAGTTCAGTATACACTTATTTATAAGGACAGCTTTCACTGTGTTAAGTAAGGGGTCGGCATGGAAGTTCCTATCATACATAAAGTCAGTTGATCAGTTTATAGAATATTCAGTCTCTCGTGGATCCCTCTGGTGTTGAAAGTGAAAAGAGCAGACAAAAGCCAGAAATATTAAATTTTCCATTTGAAAATGTATTCACACACGAGAATATTACACTGCCACTCTTTGACTACCGCACAGACTCACAAACGAGAGATGTCTCTCGAGTTTATGGAATATTCCATCGGTACTTGGAGGAAAAGCATATTAAGAAATGGAATAAATGGTTCAAAAGGCTATAAGCACTATGAGACTTAACATCTGAGGTCATCAGTCCCCTAGACTTAGAACTACTTAAACCTAACTAACCTAAGAGCATCACACACATCCAAGCCCGAGGCAGGATTCGAACCTGCGACCGTAGCAGCAGCTCTGTTTCGGACTGAAGCGTCTAGAACCATTCGACCACAGCGGCCGGCAAAAATGGAATACGCTATATTGATAAAATACTTGGTTGAAAGAAGAGACAGAGGATAAAAGCACTTCTGTATCCTCTTCAGAAGGGATTAAACCAAACATGTGCTCCCTCAAACTAAAGGCAGGTATTTGTCAGCAAGCTTAAGTGGAAGAAATATACACCAGCTTTATATTCTAGGAATACTGCTGCTCACATTCTGTTCAACAGTAAAGATAAGATTCCACCTTTAGAAAAGAGCCAAATTTGTAGCATTTCCTGCAACTAATGTGGTAAATTATATGTAGGTCAAACAGGCAGGGTAGACTGAAAAATAAAGGTTCTACTTAGGCTGACCATATTCTGAAGGAATGTCATTCTTATGATATTAAGTGTCATTTTCTCCATAGAGTAAACAAACTAACATTATCTGACATTCTGGCTATCAACAAACGGTGGTCTCGGAATCGTGACCTCAATCATAATGGTCAAATGCGCTTCCATTATTCATCTTTGCTAAAGTAGCAATAGCCAGTTTTTCTCAAAATAAGATAACATACTTGTTGTAAATAATATAATCGTTCTCCAGCCACATTCCAATAACTCATTCCTCCTCTCTGAACACCCCCTTCTTTTCTCATTCATCACACACACCGCTTATTTCGTCTATATAACATAGAAAACACAGTAGTCTGTGCCAGTACTGAATTGCGTTCCGTATTGGCCTGGACATACTTACAATTTTATTCTTTGAATATAACGTAATATAAAGTTCATCTCTTCGTAGCGTCTTTGCGTATTTCGTTGTGCTTGTGTTTTTCGTGTACATATTTAGTTCTAAAAGTTCAGATATCTTTGGAAGAACAATCTTAGTACAGCCATAAACTGTCGCTGATGGTATTAGTCTGAAGTCGTCTGAGGATTGCCTAAAAAGCCGAAAGCCGAGCTAAGAAACAGGTTTAAGAGAGTAATATCAATACTGTGTTTTTCAGTTTTCAGAGAGATTTCGATGTTAGCTCTCTCAGCACGGAAAAACGATAAAGATTACTTACAGGAACAAGCCACCAAGATCTGGGTGACTTCCAGTTAGATTTCACCTTGAATTATCTCCTTTCCTAGCTCAAAACTTGACAATTTCTTGCGCAGCGAATATAGTTCCATGTGACTGGAAGAAAGGGATGGTCACTCCTCCTTACAAAAAAGGTTAAAAGATTCGATGCAAAGAATTACAGACAAATATCGCTGACGTCCGTCTATTGTAAGATCTCAGACCTAAAACTTTACGACGTTTCTGGATGGTCCGGCATCTGTGGCCGAGCGGTTCTAGGCGCTATAGTCTGGAACTGCGCCACCGTTACGGTCGCACATTCTAATCCTGCCTCGGACATGGATGTGTGTGATGTCCTTAGGTTAGTTGGGATTAAGTAGTTCTAAATTCTAGGGTACTGATGACTTCAGATGTTAAGTGCCATAGTGCTCAGAGCCATTTGAACCAATTTTTCGTTTCTGGAGGAAAACAAATGTATCTCACAGAATCAGCGGGGAAGAAAGTAATGAAGACTAGTGTTTAACGTCCCGTCTACATCGAAATAATTAGAGACGTAGCAGAAGCTCTGAATATTTCAAGGATAGCGAATGGTGAAGGAAACCGGCCGTATGCTTTCAAAAGGACCATCCCGGCATCTGCTTGCATTACTCGATGAAAATCACGGAAAACATAAATCTGGAGTGCTAGACGCGTACTTGGACCGTCGACCCTCCGAATGCGAGGCCAGTCTGCTAAGCACTGCACCAGCTCGCTCGGTAGTCAGAATGGATTCGAGAAAAACCACTTGTGTTAAGCTCGGCTGGCTTTATTCACACAAGACATCTTGCAAAAAATAGATGCATGTGAACAGTAGGTTTTGTCTTCCTAGATTTCCGAAAGCCGTTCGAAATTGTTCCACGTCGTCGAATATTAACGAAGACACCATTATACGGAGTATATTCCGAAATACGTTTTTAGCTAGATGAATATTTGACTAACAGAACCCATTAAGCTATACTGGACGGCGAATGTTTCACAGCAATGAAAATAACTTCGTGTAAGTCCCAAGGGAGTGAAATAGGACTTACAATGTTGTTAGTATACACGAACTATTATCAGTTAGGAATAGCAGCGACAGGAGAGTACCATGATTAGAATTGTAAGGAATTGCAGAAAGACTTGAAAAAATTGTGAGAACTTACGCCATAGTACTTTTTAAATAATTAATTTTCCATCTGTATTGTACTACTTTATGAATTATGAATCATCAATTCGTGAACATTATAATCAGTGTGTTCGCTGTGACGTTGCTCAGGAACTCTAGGTACGTGTTAATTTTCAAATGCACTCAGGAACAACACTGAGCGAGGCTGGATGAGAGTGTTAGTTAGGTCCTTCTACCAGAACTAAGTACAAACCGTGACTCATACCGGACTAGTTTCCTTAATACTCCTGCATTACTTTAGGTGAATTCTGGAACTGTTTGTCCAGAAAGTTAACTCCTTCCGTCCTTCTCGTACAACTGAGCCGTGTGCATTTCCTAATACCTATTCTAAATGAAGAGACGCAACCTACAGAAGCTCCTGTTGAAAGTATACATAATAGGCTCTACTGTTCATCGACACAACATAACCTCGGCACATGATGTTCAGAGTTGCATTCGGACATCTGTCGTCCCTGTTAGGTGAACAGTATTTCCCTGCTGAGACTCTTCCACGTGCAGAAACTACATAGTAGCGGTTCTGCCGTTTCTCACCTGCAGCAGGAGGTAGGCCATGGCATGATCTACAGCCGTTTTTGTTCTCCCGTACCGGGTGTGATTAGTCTGCACTTACCAACACTTTAATTCGCCCCGCATCGTTCTGCAGAGAAAGACGCAGTAGCTTATTACATGTTACGTTGTTTGGCTGCTTGCAAAAATGTTTCTTGTCGGAATTCTTGCAGACAATCTCGCAGAGACCAGTTTTCACCACACGCAATGTGCCCTCTTACTGCGCTTTCAGTCTGTCCAATAACCGCTGCAGACATTGCATTGCTTCCAACGTGTATTTTATCTCTACTGCAATTTTCATAATTATGTTTTATACGGAAGAGAACCATAGCTTCCGGAACGAAGGGTCTTGCTGACGATTATGAACTCTACGACTAACTTTGATCCCATAGATGCACCACATCTACATATTATATTCATATTCTCCGGTTCTCTACGGTCCACGACGACAACATTTTTGTTTTTCTGCGCAATGTTATATTGGTCCCTGCTGCCGTTGGATAAGCAGCTGCAAGCAGAAAGTCGTATAAGACCTTGAAAGTGGTTGGCTTTAAGTACTTAAATTTAAAGGCGTTCAATCAAGATGCTTTAGAAAATTCCTTTTGTTGTATAAGACAACATGGAATTGCTAATACAAACCCAACTTGTTTTCAGTTTGTACAAGCTCTGAAGACTTATGTTGTCAATCATATGACTTTGCCTTTCAAAGCCATGAGTGTAAGTAACTGTGAAAATGACGATTACACTCCATTGAGCAGTTTGTGTCACTTTTTGGCAGTTAGTGGTAGGAGTGAACATTTAAGTGAATGTGAGATGAGTGACACTGATACACCTGAGCAAATTTATTCTTACTCAGATGGTATCAACGAGTCTGTAGAAGATTAACAAGCCTTAGCCTATGTAGCAGGCTATGTACTAAAAGCCATAGATGTACCAGCTGATTGTGAAAGATGTAATACCAGTCTCTACTCCTCTGTTGTGACTGAAAATCATTTGTTTACCTCATTTAAAGAGAATAGTGAAGAGCATTCTCATTTGAAATATGCAAGTGAAAGTGTGATGATTTTCCTAAGGGCACTCCATGATCAGCTGTATGAGTATCTAAATAGTCACGGTCACACAGCAAGAGTACATGATAATTTAAAAAAAAAAAAAAAAGAATTTGATCTGTCTCATACAACAATTTGTAATAAACATAACATTGAAGAGAGACTTCTGAAGACAAGTATTCCATTTATAATATACAAGTATGTGAAAGAAAATAAATTTACAAACAAGAGGAAATTGTGTATGCAACAACTTAAAAAGAAGTTCATATCATGTTAAAAGACTTTGTATTTCAGTGTTTATTATGTTTACAATTAGAGTAAGCTGCCTATACATATACAAATGTTGTGTTAAAAGCATGTTCTTATATCAAAATCATGCCTTTGATTTGTTATGACAAAATCTGGTAATTCAGCAGGAACATAACTTAACACTTTCTAGATGTAATGATGGGACTCTAAAAGTATAATGAATAAAGTGCTGTCAAGGGGAATTTGTGTTAATTTCCAGTAGTGTACCAAACAAAGTTTTCAAAGAGGAAGTAAATAAATAAAAATGTTGAAAATAAATGTTGTACCAGCGTCTTCTTTCATTATTTAATCATGATGGGTGTTGCCAAAATAACTGCCAAGTTGGGGAAAAAAGAAAATAAAAATTTTATGTAGTGCAGTTCATTTTCTTTGTAAGTCTCATTGGCAAAAACATTTTGGCTACATTCATGGAGTGTCTACCTGCTCTCCTCCCAATTTGTTTTTCAGTTGATGTAAAGTAGTATTTTGAGTGTATCAGAAATTTATTTGAAGTGTGCAGAAGTTCAGTTTCAGATGACTGAATATCCATAAATAACAATCAACAGAAAAAATAATAAATCGGATTTTGTAGACTTTACAGTACATCCTTCGTTTGTAGCACAGATTTTTTTGTAAATGACCTCTTGGTTATCCTTTAGCTGTGCACTTTCGGTCATGCGAGTGGACATAATGTGCTTTAGGATATGTGGAAACCTAAAGATCATTTATATATGCATGCAATGTCAGATGATTTTTTAGTCTGACATGTGCTAAAGCTCATTTATTTCCACATAATGGCCACATGGCCAAAATCGCAATATTGAGTTTTACAAAAAAAATTCACAGTCAAAAGGTGACGTCGTAATTTATGAAAATTTTCACAACGTAAACTGCAGCTACGAGTAGTTAATGTTTTTTTTTTTTTGATTGAGATTTCATTTATATACTACTTTTCAAGGTCTCAAAACCTTTTTTACTGCACTATGATTAAATGAAAAATATTGTCATCTAATTCGCGTATCTAGAAATAAACATAAGAGATTTTCGCGCCATATTTTTTCGTATTGAAGTTCACAGCCAGGCCACAAGTAGCGCTGGTGTCGTTTTGTGTTTCCGTATAATAACGTGGTCTTTGCACTTCTACTATATTGGTGTTCTGTGGTGGTCCCTGCCGCCGTTGGATAAGCAGCTGCTAGTAGAAAGTCGTATACTCCTAGCTCACTTATTTGTTACATAGTTCAATTCTTAATTTCTTTGCGTGTTTTTGGTACTTGCATTGTTTAATTCATAAATATCGTGCGTATTATAGTATTTGAGAGTTGTAGCATCGCGTTTTAGTACCTGAATAGTGTAAAATCGCGTAGTTTCCTTCCGCCGCCGAGCAGTGTGTCAGCTGTGCGCAAGTAGCAGCATTACTGCATTTACTAGGCAATCTTGTATTTTAATAACCGTTTAAATTCTGTGTCTATTTGTTTGTGCTCCCTGTAGATTAGTTCAGACGTTCTTTGCACAACAGTTTTTAGCATGGATAGGGACTGCAACTGCTGTGTTCGGATGCAGGCTTAGTTGGCATCCCTTCGCTCCCAGCTTCAAGCAGTGTTGGCTTCGGTCACACAGCTTGAGGCTGTTGCCAGTGGGCATCACTGTGGGGGTCCGGATGGGGGTTTGTCGGGGACGGCCAGCTCGTCCCACGCATCCCCCGATCGGACTACGACTGTGGTTGCCCGGGATACTGCCCGCATTGAGGATGGTCCCTCACCTGTGGTAGAGTGGGAGGTCGTCTCAAGGTGTGGCAGGGGGCGAAAGACATTCCGGAGGGCTGAACGGAAGGCCTCTCCAGTTTGTCTGACGAACTGGTTTCAGGCTCTGTCTCAGGCTGATACTGATCTTCGGCCGGACATGGCTGCTTGTCCTGTTCCAGAGGTTGCCCCTCAGTCTGCAAGATCCGGGCGGTCGCAGAGGGTGGGCTTACTGGTAGTTGGGAGCTCCAACGTCAGGTGCGTAATGGGGCCCCTTAGGGATATGGCAGCAATAGAGGGGAAGAAATCCAATATGCACCCCATGTGCATACCGGGGGGAGTCATTCCAGATGTGGAAAGGGTCCTTCCGGATGCCATGAAGGGTACAGAGTGCACCCATCTGCAGGTGGTCGCACATGTCGGCACCAATGATGTGTGTCGCTGTGGATCGGAGGAAATCCTCTCTGGCTTCCGGCGGCTATCTGATTTGGTGAAGACTGCCAGTCTCGCTAGCGGGATGAAAGCAGAGCTCACCATCTGCAGCATCGTCGACAGGACTGACTGCAACCTTTGGTACAGAGCCGAGTGGAGGGTCTGAATCAGAGGCTGAGACGGTTCTGCGACCGTATGGGGTGCAGATTCCTCGACTTGCGCGATAGGGTGGTGGGTTTTCGGGTTCCGCTGGATAGGTCAGGAGTCCACTACACGCAGCAAGCGGCTACACGGGTAGCAGGGGTTGTGTGGCGTGGACTGGGCGTTTTTTTTTAGGTTAGATGGCCTCGGGCAAGTACAGAAAGGGCAACAGCCTCAAAGGGTGCGGGGCAAAGTCAGGACATGCGGGGACCAAGCAGCAATCGGTATTGTAATTGTAAACTGTCGGAACTGCATTGGTAAAGTACCGGAACTTCAAGCGCTGATAGAAAGCATCGAAGCTGAAATCGTTACAGGTACAGAAAGCTGGCTGAAGCCAGAGATAAATTCTGCCGAAATTTTTACAAACGCACAGACGGTGTTTAGAAAGAATAGATTGCATGCGACCGGTGGTGGCGTGTTTGTCGCTGTTAGTAGTAGTTTATCCTGTAGTGAAGTAGAAGTGGATAGTTCCTGTGAATTATTATGGGTGGAGGTTACACTCAACAACCGAGCTAGGTTAATAATTGGCTCCTTTTACCGACCTCCCGACTCAGCAGTATTAGTGGCAGAACAACTGAGAGAACATTTGGAATACATTTCACATAAATTTTCTCAGCATGTTATAGCCTTAGGTGGAGATTTCAATTTACCAGATATAGACTGGGACACTCAGATGTTTAGGACGGGTGGTAGGGACAAGGCATCGAGTGACATTATACTGAGTGCACTATCCGAAAATTACCTCGAGCAATTAAACAGAGAACCGACTCGTGGAGATAACATCTTGGACCTACTGATAACAATCAGACCCGAACTTTTCGACTCTGTAAGTGGAGAACAAGGAATCAGTGATCATAAGGCCGTTGCAGCATCCCTGAATATGGAAGATAATAGGGATATAAAAAAATGGAGGAAGGTTTATCTGTTTAGCAAGAGTAATAGAAGGCAGATTTCAGACTACCTAACAGATCAAAACGAAAATTTCTGTTCCGACACTGACAATGTTGAGTGTTTATGGAAAAAGTTCAAGGCAATCGTAAAATGCGTTTTAGACAGGTACGTGCCGAGTAAAACTGTGAGGACCGGGAAAAACCCACAGTGGTTCAACAACAAAGTTAGGAAACTATTGCGAAAGCAAAGAGAGCTTCACTCCAAGTTTAAACGCAGCCAAAACCTCTCAGAGAAACAGAAGCTAAACGATGTCAAAGTTAGCGTAAGGAGGGCTATGCGTGAAGCGTTCAGAGAATTCGAAAGTAAAATTCTATGTACAGACTTGACAGAAAATCCTAGGAAGTTCTGGTCTTACGTTAAATCAGTAAGTGGCTCGAAACAGCATATCCAGACACTCCGGGATGATGATGGCATTGAAACAGAGGATGACACGTGTAAAGCTGAAATACTAAACACCTTTTTCCAAAGCTGTTTCACAGAGGAAGACCGCACTGCAGTTCCTTCTCTGAATCCTCGCACAAACGAAAAAATGACTGACATCGAAATAAGTGTCCAAGGAATAGAAAAGCAACTGGAATCGCTCAACAGAGGAAAGTCTACTGGACCTGATGGGATACCAATTCGATTCTACACAGAGTACGCGAAAGAACTTGCCCCCCTTCTAACAGCCGTGTATCGCAAGTCTCTAGAGGAACGGAAGGTTCCAAATGATTGGAAAAGAGCACAGGTAGTCCCAGTCTTCAAGAAGGGTCGTCGAGCAGATGCGCAAAACTATAGACCTATACCTCTGACGTCGATGTTGCTGTTGTTGTGGTCTTCAGTCCTGAGACTGGTTTGATGTAGCTCTCCATGCTACCCTATCCTCTGCAAGCTTCTTCATCTCCCAGTACCTACTGCAACCTACATCCTTCTGAATCTGCTTAGTGTATTCATCTCTTGGTCTCCCCCTATGATTTTTACCCTCCACGCTGCCCTCCAATACTAAATTGGTGATCCCTTGATGCCTCAGAACATGTCCTACCAACCGATCCCTTCTTCTGGTCAAGTTGTGCCACAAACTTCTCTTCTCCCCAATCCTATTCAATACTTCCTCATTAGTTATGTGATCTACCCATCTAATCCAGCATTCTTCTGTAGCACCACATTTCAAAAGCTTCTATTCTCTTATTTTCCAAACTATTTATCGTCCATGTTTCACATCCATACATGGATACACTCCGTACAAATACCTTCAAAAACGACTTCCTGACACTTAAATCTACACTCGATGTTAACAAATTTCTCTTCTTCAGAAACGCTTTCCTTGCCATTGCCAGTCTACATTTTATATCCTCTCTGCTTTGACCATCATCAGTTATTTTGCTCCCCAAGTAGCAAAACTCCATTACTACTTTAGGCGTTTCATTTCCTAATCTAATTCCCTCAGCATCACCCGACTTAATTCGACTACATTCCATTATCCTCGTTTTGCTTTTGTTGATGTTCATCTTATATCCTCCTTTCAAGACACTATCCATTCCGTTCAACTGCTCTTCCAAGTCCTTTGCTGTCTCTGACAGAATTACAATGTCATCGGCAAACCTCAAAGTTTTTATTTCTTCTCCATGGATTTTAATACCTACTCCGAATTTTTCTTTTGTTTCCTTCACTGCTTGCTCAATATACAGATTGAATAACATCGGAGAAAGGCTACAACCCTGTCTCACTCCCTTCCCAACCACTGCTTCCCTTTCATGTCCCTCGACTCTTATAACTCCCATCTGGTTTTTGTACAAATTGTAAATAGCCTTTCGCTCCCTGTATTTTACCCCTGCCACCTTCAGAATTTGAAAGAGAGTATTCCAGTCAACATTGTCAAAAGCTTTCTCTAAGTCTACAAATGCTAGAAACGTAGGTTTGCCTTTCCTTAATCTAGCTTCTAAGATAAGTCGTAGGCTCAGTATTGCCTCACGTGTTCCAGTATTTCTACGGAATCCAAACTGATCTTCCCCGAGGTCAGCTTCTACTAGTTTTTCCATTCGTCTGTAAAGAATTCGTGTTTGTACTTTGCAGCTGTGACTTATTAAACTGATTGTTCGGTAATTTTCACATCTGTCAACACCTGCTTTCTTTGGGATTGGAATTATTATATTCTTCTTGAAGTCTGAGGGTATTTCGCCTGTTTCATACATCTTGCTCACCAGATGGTAGAGTTTTGTCAGGACTGGCTCTCCCAAGGCCGTCAGTAGTTCCAATGGAATGTTGTCTACTCCGGGGGCCTTGTTTCGACTCAGGTCCTTCAGTGCTCTGTGAAACTCTTCACGCAGTATCGTATCTCCCATTTCATCTTCATCTACATCCTCTTCCATTTCCATAATATTGTCCTCAAGTGCATCGCCCTTGTATAGACCCTCTATATACTCCTTCCACCTTTCTGCTTTCCCTTCTTTGCTTAGAACTGGGTTTCCATCTGAGCTCTTGATGTTCATACATGTGGTTCTCTTATCTCCAAAGGTCTCTTTAATTTTCCTGTAGGCAGTATCTATCTTACCCCTAGTGAGATAAGCCTCTACATCCTTACATTTGTCCTCTAGTCATCCCTGCTTAGCCATTTTGCACTTCCTGTCGATATCATTTTTGAGACGTTTGTATTCCTTTTTGCCTGCTTCATTTACTGCATTTTTATATTTTCTCCTTTCATCAATTAAATTCAATATTTCTTCTGTTACCCAAGGATTTCTACTAACCCTCTTCTTTTTGATATGTTGTAGAATTTTAGAACATGTTTTTTGCTCGAGTTTCATGTCGTTTCTGGAAACCCAGAATGTACTCTGTAGGAATGAACATGGATTCCGGAAACAGCGATCGTGTGAGACCCAACTCGCTTTATTTGTTCATGAGACCCAGAAAATATTAGATACAGGCTCCCAGGTAGATGCTATTTTCCTTGACTTCCGGAAGGCGTTCGATACAGTTCCGCACTGTCGCCTGATGAACAAAGTAAGAGCCTACGGAATATCAGACCAGCTGTGTGGCTGGATTGAAGAATTTTTAGCAAACAGAACACAGCATGTTGTTATCAATGGAGAGACGCCTACAGATGTTAAAGTAACCTCTGGCGTGCCACAGGGGAGTGTTATGGGACCATTGCTTTTCACAATATTTATAAATGACCTAGTAGATAGTGTCGGAAGTTCCATGCGGCTTTTCGCGGATGATGCTGTAGTATACAGGGAAGTTGCAGCATTAGAAAATTGTAGCGAAATGCAGGAAGATCTGCAGCGGATAGGCACTTGGTGCAGGGAGTGGCAACTGACCCTTAACATAGACAAATGTAATGTATTGCGAATACATAGAAAGAAGGATCCTTTATTGTATGATTACACGATAGCGGAATAAACACTGGTAGCAGTTACTTGTGTAAAATATCTGCGAGTATGCGTGCGGAACGATTTGAAGTGGAATGATCATATAAAATTTGTAGTGTCGGCAGACTTGCCAACACTACGTACACTAATAGAAAGATGCGGCCAAGATGCACGCGCTAACTCACGCAGGCTGGCGTGAGGTCTGAAACAGGATACGTAATGAATGCTATAAAGAAAAGTACGTAGCTGCTGGGATACTTAACTTTAATCCATCATTTGTATACAGCGTTTTTGATGATACAAGTGAGACTCTCTCTATATAAATGCAATGTAATGATAATGGTGCCTTGCTAGGTCGTAGCCATGGACTTAGCTGAAGGCTATTCTAACTAGCTGCTCTGCAAATGAGCGAGTCTTCGTCCGTGTAGTCTCTAGCAAAGTCGTCCGTACAACTGGGGCGAGTGCTAGTCCGTATCTCGAGACCTGCCGTGTGGTGGCGCTCGGTCTGCGATCACTGACAGTGGCGACACGCGGGTCCGACATGTACTAATGGACCGCGGCCGATTTAAACTACCACCTAGCAAGTGTGGTGGCTGGCGGTGACACCACATTCCTCCTCCGCAAATCGGCGAACGGTCGTGATATAAGGCTTCCAACCGCCGTGGGGAGGACCCCATGTTGACGTATGCGATGAGGTGGGGAGTCTAACAACAGGCGAGGCTGTGCCACCCGCACCCGGCCATTCGGTCCGAGGGGAGCTAGGAAACGCCTGAAAACCTAGTCCAGGGTGCACGTCAACATGCGGTGTATGCGCCCGTAAAGAGACAGGAGGGGCCGAAGGGTCGACCTCCATTGCGTCGGGGTACCCGACGCGCGATGACGCCATGTGGTCCGGAGCGGGCAAGAGTTCCATGGCGGAGGACAGCTAGTCACGGGAAGCAATCGGCGGCGCGTGATCCAGGGAGACGCTTGGCGGCTGCAGCGAAGTGTCGAATGCGGGCGGCGCCGACGGGAGAACAGGCGGCGGCGGCGGCGGCTGCGGCGGCGCGTCGCCATGGGGCAAAATGGAAGGCAGCGTCGGTAACACCTGGGGATGAGGCGAGCCAGTAGATGGGTCCCCAGGGCGCTGACCGGACGGCACCGTCGCTGAAAGCAGACGGGGAGCGGCAGAACCCAGGCGACGACAGAGGCGCAGCTGATTGAGATGCCGACGCAACTAACCAGAGGCCCCCAAAATCAAATACATCGCGCGGCCGAGGCAGCGAAGAATGCGCCCTGCGAGCCAACGCCGTGAACCTCGATAGTTGCGATAGAATACAACGTCGCCTGGAGCAAGAGCAGGAGTCTGCCGCTGCACAGGAACCTGATGCGGCGGATGCAGCAAAGAAATCAAGGGTCGATGAGAACGACCGTGGAGCAACTCAGCCGGCGAGTGACCATCTCGGGGCTGAGAGCGATACGAAGAGAAAAAGAGCAACAACGCGTCCTCCCGAGAATGCGACTCTTTCAACTTCAACATCTGTGACTTGAAAGTCCGGACCAATCGTTCAGCGGCACCGTTTGACTGAGGCGAAAACGGCGCGGACGTCAGATGTTGAATACCATTGGCCTTGCAGAATGAATGAAATTCTGCGGACATGAATTGTGGGCCATTGTCGGAAACAATAGTCTGTGGAAGACCTTCAATGCAAAAGATAGCAGACAACGCTTGGATGGTGGCAGTTGACGTCGTGGAAGACATCCGGACAACAAAAGGAAAATTACTGAAAGAATCCACCACAACCAACCATCGAGCATTCCAGAATGGACCAGCAAAATCGATGTGCAAGCGTTGCCAAGGGGAAGTGGCTTTGGGCCATGCAAAGAATTTCCGCGGTGGTGCGGATTGTTGTTCGGCACACGCCATGCAAGAAGAGCACATATTCGTAATCGCAGCATCGATTCCGAACCAAGTACAGTGCTGACGAGCAAGTTGTTTCGTTCGCACTATACCCCAATGTCCTTGGTGGAGAAGCCGTAAGACAGAGGACTGTAACGAACGTGGGACCACGACTCTGGACTGATCATTATCAGAACGCAACAGCAAAACACCACGTCGTACAAAAAGTCTCTCCTTGTGAGCAAAAAATGGGCGAACCAACGGATCCTCGATCCGCGACTTTGACAAGGGCCATTGAGTAGCAACAAAACGCAAAACGGTAGCAAGGACAGGGTCAGCAGCTGTGGCGGTAGCTACACGACGAAAATCAATTGGAAACGATTCGACCACGTCATCGGTTTCCGAATCAATGAACATGCAAGCAAGTTCGGAAGAATCGAATGCTCTATCCTCAGCAACAGGCAAACGGGACAACGCATCGGCGCTTCCGTGCTTAGCAGTGGACCGATACAAGATATCGTAGCGGTACTGCGAGAGGAAAATAGACCAGCGAATGAATTTCTGCGCTGTACGTGGAGGTACAGGCTTGTTCGGATGAAAAAGCAATGTCAAAGGTTTGTGGTCTGTGATGATGGTAAAGTGACGACCATACAAGAAATAATGAAACTTAGTAACACCAAATACGAGAGCCAAAGCTTCTTTCTCTATCTGTGAATAATTCCTTTGCGCAGATGAGAGCAATTTGGACGCAAAGGCAATAGGGCGATCATGCGATCCATCTTTGTGCGCCAGCACAGCACCGATCCCGAAATCCGATGCATCGACCATCAACAAAAGGGGTTTTTGGGGCTCGAATGGCGTAAGGCAAGTATTTGAAAGCAACGCCGATTTCAACTGGCGAAAAGCGCGTTCGCATTCCGTCGTCCAGACAAACGGAACACCTTTACGGCGTAAGCGATGAAGCGGAGCTGAAATGGAAGAGGCATGGGGAACAAAGTTATGATAATAGTTAATTTTTACCAGCACACTCTGTAGCTGTTTCAAATTCTGCGGCGAAGGCAAGTCTTGTATGGCACGGAGATGCTCTGGACTCGGATGTATGCCTTGGGAATTGAGTACATGTCCCAGATATGGTAAGTCACGAGCAAAAAACACACATTTGTCCTTCCGCAAGCGAAGACCATTTTGTCACAAGACCTGAAATAATGTCCGGAGGTTTGCTAAATGTTCGTCTTCTGTCTTTCCGGAGATCACAATATCGTCCAGATAGTTTGCTGCAGTAGGGACCGAGGCACAAACAGTTTGCAGATATTGAGTTTCGAGGCCTATCGCGACCAATACACCACTACATTGTCGGAGCTCTATCTTTACAAAGCGGAAGGTCATGGTTAAACTTGTGGCTATCCACAATAAAAAGACAGACCATTCTCGGTGTGATACTGAAAAAAAGGAACGGTTAACAGACTAATTTGGCGAAAACATTTTAAGTAAAAAAAAATCTTTGCATTTTATTCTACTCACGAGTCTGGTGCAAGTCTTTCAAATAGACGCCACTTCGGCGACTAGCCTTAGTAGTCAATCATTATGGAAGATGCTTCTTAAGTGAAGTTTCACTTTCTTTTGATTACGTTGTAAAACACACATAGCAAGTACATCGTACAAAATATTTTTATTTAAAGGCAATTTAAAGAAAATACAATACCTGGTGTACATAATGATATTGGATATTTTAGTTGTAACTGATGTATAAAAATAACTGTAATTAATTTATATCTTGAAAACGCACAGTGTTAGAGTATTTACGTAAAGAAATTTAACATCTTAGTGATAATTAGTGACTTTTATGTAGCTGTAACTTTCCTTTCATAATTACCTCCAGTTGTGGACCAAGTTTACTGGTAGAGATAACCATCAGCTACTTCAAATACTCATCACTTAATTTTGATCTGTAAATACTTTTTGCATGTTTCATTTTGGAGAAAGTTTTTTCACACAAATAAGTAGTACCAAAAGCGGAAAAAAAGCGACGGTCAAATTTATGTAAATATGGAAACTGTGTGCATGTAAGACGTTTATAAAATTCCAGTAATGTTGACTTTGAATGTTTTTCTTTAAAAAAGTCGTTACATTGCAAATCAATAATTTCAAACTGAAGTTCTGCGGTTAACGCTTCTATATCGACGTCAAAGGGATTTTGGAATATCTTGATATCGTTTGAATTTGCATCGATATCTGAAAAACGTGATTCAAAATTAACTTTTAAAGCACTCAAAGCTTCATTTGCGAAAGTTAAAGGAAACGGAATCTCAGTTTGCTGACTGAATGTTTGGCATGTATTAAAATGCGTGAAGCATACTTTGTTCAACTGAGATTGAAACAAAGCAATCTTTTGTCGAAAGGACTTAACATGCGTGTATAAATCAGGCAGAAGCTGGTTTTCATCTTGCAGTTTTAAATTAAGGTCATTCATATGTTTAGTTAAGTCTGTACAAAATGCTAGTTTCCATAACCACTCACCGTTCCGTAACTCAGCCAGAGGACGATTCCTTTCGTTTAAAAAAATTTCAATTACTGTTCGGAGTTCAAAAAAACGGGTCAGAACTTTACCGCAGCTAAGCCAGCGCACTGCAGTATAATATGGCAAGTCGATTTCCTCAATATCTTCAAGAAATTCGCGGAACTGGCGATGACTGAGTGCATGGGATCTGATATAATTAACAACTGAAATAACTGGCTTTAAAACTTCTGACATATCTAAATGTTTTCCACACAAAGACTGTTGGTGAATAATACAATGCACTACTAATGGTTTTTAGCCACCGTCGTTTTCTACAGCCTTAGAAAGGAGAGCCACAACACCTTTATTTTTCCCACACATGTTTTTGCCACCATCAGTTGTAATACATTTTAATTTCTTCCACTGAAGATTGTTTTCCTGAACTGCCCTTTCAACTCCTTTAAAAATATCTGCGCCAGTGGTCGTCCCGCGAATACTGTTAACATCAAGGAGCTCTTTATACACTTCATAATTTTTGTCAATCCCTCGAATAAAAAGTAGTATTTGAGCAGTATCTGATACATCTGTTGACTCAATCACGGCCAAAGAGAACCAGTCTAAGTCTTTATTTTTGTCACGCAGTTGTGCTGATATATTTTGTGCAATGTCATCTATTCTTCGAGCCACAGTGTTTGCCGACAAACTTATGTTTTTAAATAAATTAACTTTTTCTGGACAGATTTCTTCTGCTGTTGCAATAATGCAATTCTTAATTAATTCACCGTCGGTAAATGGCTTACACTGTTTCGCTATTAAATGAGCCACACGAAAACTAGCGCGAGTTGCTGCATTTGTTCAGCATTTACTTTCTTAAACAGCGACTGTTGGGTTTTTAGCTGGCGTTTCAGGGACTCATACATTTCTAATCGTTCGCATCCTGTAAACTTGGAGTAATTCTTAGTCTCATAATGACGTTTTATATTGTATTCTTTGAAGACTGATATTGCTTCATTGCAAATAATACACATTGGTTTGTTGCTTGAGTCCACCACGAAATATTGACATCCCCACTGTTCTTTAAAAATTCTACATTCACTGTCAACCTTTCGTTTCTTTTCTATATTTGTACAGAACTTCACAAAAGATTGTAACCTGAAAATAAAATTGTGCTATTTAATACTAATTAAACTAGGGAGTAGTCTGCCTAAGCAAAATACAATGAATTTATTTTTAAGGTGCTTTAATTACTAAATTAAATACTCATAATTACACTGCAGTTCCACTAAAAAATTCATTGAAAAAATACTCAAGTCGTGCTGTACGTATTTCGAGTTTCAGATTTTTCTTGTCTCTTCGAATTCAGACTTAGAATTGTCCCACATTTCGTCGTCTCACCTACTAGTACAGCACATAAAACACTAAAAAAACTCGTGAGACACTCCCCGCAACATAGACACAATCACGCAACAGAACTATCAAATATATGCTCTGGCTCTGCTACTCGCTACAAGACTACATAACTAAACTTATTGTTGCGCCGCTTGAAATAACAGTGTGTTGACATACTCTACCTCTGTTACGTCTTGCAGTAATAGTGTTGCTAACAATGATTTTGAGATTTCGTTAACTTTGCAGGACGCTTTCGTGAATAATGTGCAATGACATACTTTTTTGTCGGTGAAATTCGCCAGAGTAAAATACGCCAGAATTTCGGTCAGGTACGTCCAACAATCAAAATTATGTAATTAAATAAAAATCGAAGTTCATTTCAATGCTAGCTATTCCCACAACCATAGATTTTTGCAATTTCATCTTTCCTTGAGCCTTACATTACGGTGATCATGGAGTGCTAGGGTGCTTTAATCCCACTACGTAGATCTTGGTCCTTATGACTTCGTGGAGGAGTCAATGCGGCCCGTGGACTAAAAAGTTTGGAGACCCCTGCCATAGAGGGTAAAAACCGTGGACGAAGACAAGAATTGCAATCCATGAAACAAATAATTGAGAACATTGCGTACAAGACCTACTGTGAGGGGAAGAGATTGGTGCAGCAGAGGAATTTGTGCGAAAAAAAAAAACGAACAAGTAAACCTGCCGCTACTCGCTTTGGTGACAATCCTACAAGTTCCATGGGACTGTGGAGACGAGGGGCTTAGGAGAGCCACTCTCAACATACAAGGAATGAACGAGTCCACTCGATTAGGGATCTAGAGAAGATACTTGTTGTTCATTCGACCATGCACGATGGAACATTAACTTCACGTACCTTGAGTCAGGAAATGGGCCTGTTTGCAGTACTACAAGTATCCACAGTGCGACGCCGCCTAGAGGACCACGGACTGCTAGTACATTGATCATTGTTCAGGATTCCATCGGCGCGGCAGCACATAGAGGCGCACTGCAGTGGTGCCCAATGATAACAGTGGACACATGATTGGAAACACATCGACTCTACAGATGAATCCTGATTCTGCGTTCAGCATAATGGACGTATTCGTTTGTGTCCATCCTGAAGAGAGAGACCGTTATCAGATTACATTCGTCATAAGGCCACAGAACCTGGCGCGATAGTATGGGGTACTGTTGGATACACGACGACCTCTGGGTCACATAGCCGATAATCTGGTCGGAAACTGATACATTATATATTTCTGAATGCTGAGGCCAGTGGGCCAGTGGCTTTACCCTGACTTTGAGGCCTCCATTTCGTTAACTTTCAACAAGTTACTCAAGACCGCACGTTCTCGTATAATCATAACCTACCTCGGCACGGGGGGTGTCAGATTCTTTGTTGCCTTAGCCAGCGTACTTTTCAAATCTCTTACGCATTGAAAACATCTGGTCATGGGTTGCCTAGAGACTGACACACCACCTCTCACTGCTCACTACGACTGCCGAAATCTGGCATCCCGTTAAATTCCCTGGAATAACGTAATCTTTCATGCATGCTCAATTCATCAAACTTAATAAATTTCTTAAAGGGCATTAGACAATAGCTTTTTGCATCAAAACATTTATCTAGTAAACCACATCAAACGGAGTTAGTTTGGTGGCAGACCTGAATAATAGTGGGGACTGTTTTTAATACAATCTTTGTCGTCCTGTTTAAGTTTGACACTAGAGTTCCGACCGCAGTCTGTCCAATACTTCTCAAATGGAGAGCCGGTCAGCAATTATGTAAATTCATGTGGGAAACCACTTAAAAATCACACTAAGAATGTTCAGTGTGCTTGACGGACGATCGTCATCGTGAGTGCAGATTAGATCCGGAGTCTACGCACTTTAATTGTGCTAGTACGCAGTAAAATAATTAAAAAATTATTTAACTTCAATTGTAAATGCTGTTAACTGAACTCCGTGTCGCTATACACAGAGGTTTTACGCCAAAGCGGCAGCGCCTAGACGACTGCGCAATGGCTCTCGAGACAGACGTACGCAATTAAGATCTTGTAGAAAATTTCCGTCGGCAGACAGGAGGAAATGAATGTAGAAAACGTAAACGCCAAAACATCTGCTTTGAAAACGTACCGAAGATTGCTAATATACAAAGTCTTTGTTAGTCCCGCACCGAGAATGAATTGGAAAGCAGAAGAAAGAAAATCAGATACCAACCTGAATTGAATTCCATAACTTTAATGATGTGTTGTAAAAGAAGTATGATGATTGTGACTCCACTCTAGGACACGGGCATTACACTTGATAGTTACCTCTGTGTTTTTACAGTTACGAAAACTGTATGTCACCACAATCCATTAGTCAGTATTTGGATAACTGTGCTTTTTCCTCAACAGATCTGAGAGGACGAAAGTCAGAGCACGCGCTCATTCAAAATGTACCACGTTAGAAAAATTAACATGGGTAGAGATGGAGAACGTGATGAGTGATGTGACGTTAGCAGCTCATAATATCTGTGTGGAAAACATGGAAGATTACGGTTTAACGTCCCGTCGACAACTAGGTCATCAGAGACGGAGTATAAGCTCAGATTTATTCGTTAAGGATGGGGAAGGGAATCGGCCATGCACATTCAAAGAAACGTCCCGTCATTTGCCTGGAGTGGTTTTGGGAAATTACGGAAAACCTAAACGTAGATCTCGGTGGCCGGAGGGAGATTTGAACCGTCGTCCTCCCGAAAGTGAGTCTAGTGTGTTAACCACTGCAGCACCTCCCTCGGTATCCGTGCTCAGATAATATGTACTTGTCCACTTCTGTCTTCCTGAGGACCAGTGTATGTCGCACTTTGCAGCTTTACTGTATGAGCATGGAGAGCTGCATCAAACCAGTCTCAGGACTGAAGACAACTTTGTATGTATGAATATAAATAATATTCAACAATTCTTTCTGCAACATAGTTTAGGTTTTTGTTTTCGTTTCTGCTGTTTATGTATGCATTATCCCTTTCTATTACCGTAAACTTGTTACGTGTAACTGTTAATGAAGTATAATATGGCATATAATATGGCAATTTTTAGTAAATTTAAGCCACTCCACTTTCTAGTGTTTTGTAAACGGCATACACACATCCTAATTATTTATATGTTGACTGTAAACTGACTTATTCCACATCACCTTTGTAGAAATCGCATTTACGATTTATGGAACACGTAACTGACTTACTAGCTAAGTAATCTAAGAAGACTTCAACTTACACTTTACGGGGATTCCTAAAGTGTATTTCTGGTTCCAACTTTGGGAGCTATTTTTGCACTGAACACTTTTTCCAGCCGTTGGGGAGGCCAATATATCAGATGATGAATTTACCGTACTGCATACCTTGATGTGATAATTCACATTAATTATAAAAAATCAAACTATCGTGCAACATTTGCAATCAATAACAAATAAAAGTATTAGATATGCCAGACGCAGTAGTGTAATGAAATACAATATGCTTGCTTTCTTTTTCAGAAAATTGTTCTGGATGAAAGCTAAACTAAATTCAGTTGTCCTTATCTAAACAACAATGAGACTTTTAATGCGTGCCATTGCCAGCCCATGACCGTTTTACTGGCGTGTCACGTGTCAGCTGAGGCATGATGTGCATGCTGCTCCCTAGAAGAAAGCATTCTCTGCCAGAAGTGGTGGCTGAGTTCGTGGCAACGATTGGCTTGAATTGTTCTAGGCGTCTACAGAGAATGACTCTTGCTGTACCGTCATTGGTTCCCCTCGGATCTAAAGTCTTTAGTGATGTTGTAGCAGAAACTGGAGTTGTCACAGCAGGTTCAGCACCAACAAGGCCCACAGCAATAGTGTCACTCTGACTCTTCTTTCGAATGGTATTCTGCAAGCTTCGCTGTGGCCGATGTATTACACTCCTGGAAATTGAAATAAGAACACCGTGAATTCATTGTCCCAGGAAGGGGAAACTTTATTGACACATTCCTGGGGTCAGATACATCACATGATCACACTGACAGAACCACAGGCACATAGACACAGGCAACAGAGCATGCACAATGTCGGCACTAGTACAGTGTATATCCACCTTTCGCAGCAATGCAGGCTGCTATTCTCCCATGGAGACGATCGTAGAGATGCTGGATGTAGTCCTGTGGAACGGCTTGCCATGCCATTTCCACCTGGCGCCTCAGTTGGACCAGCGTTCGTGCTGGACGTGCAGACCGCGTGAGACGACGCTTGATCCAGTCCCAAACATGCTCAATGGGGGACAGATCCGGAGATCTTGCTGGCCAGAGTAGTTGACTTATACCTTCTAGAGCACGTTGGGTGGCACGGGATACATGCGGACGTGCATTGTCCTGTTGGAACAGCAAGTTCCCTTGCCGGTCTAGGAATGGTAGAACGATGGGTTCGATGACGGTTTGGATGTACCGTGCACTATTCAGTGTCCCCTCGACGATCACCAGTGGTGTATGGCCAGTGTAGGAGATCGCTCCCCACACCATGATGCCGGGTGTTGGCCCTGTGTGCCTCGGTCGTATGCAGTCCTGATTGTGGCGCTCACCTGCACGGCGCCAAACACGCATACGACCATCATTGGCACCAAGGCAGAAGCGACTCTCATCGCTGAAGACGACACGTCTCCATTCGTCCCTCCATTCACGCCTGTCGCGACACCACTGGAGGCGGGCTGCACGATGTTGGGGCGTGTGCGGAAGACGGCCTAACGGTGTGCGGGACCGTAGCCCAGCTTCATGGAGACGGTTGCAAATGGTCCTCGCATATACCCCAGGAGCAACAGTGTCCCTAATTTGCTGGGAAGTGGTGGTGCGGTCCCCTACGGCACTGCGTAGGATCCTACGGTCTTGGCGTGCATCCGTGCGTCGCTGCGGTCCGGTCCCAGGTCGACGGGCACGTGCACCTTCCGCCGACCACTGGCGACAACATCGATGTACTGTGGAGACCTCACGCCTCACGTGTTGAGCAATTCGGCGGTACGTCCACCCGGCCTCCCGCATGCCCACTATACGCCCTCGCTCAAAGTCCGTCAACTGCACATACGGTTCACGTCCACGCTGTCGCGGCGTGCTACCAGTGTTAAAGACTGCGATGGAGCTCCGTATGCCACGGCAAACTGGCTGACACTGACGGCGGCGGTGCACAAATGCTGCGCAGCTAGCGCCATTCGACAGCCAACACCGCGGTTCCTGGTGTGTCCGCTGTGCCGTGCGTGTGATCATTGCTTGTACAGCCCTCTCGCAGTGTCCGGAGTAAGTATGGTGGGTCTGACACACCGGTATCAATGTGTTCTTTTTTCCATTTCCAGGAGTGTAGATTGGATAAATTACGCATCGGCAACTTTTGTTGATGCTGCATAACGACCCCTTTTCCTGCTCTAAATAAACAGTCAATTTTAAAATCATTCCATCTGGAGAAAGGTTTATTTGCTGAGATCTCTCAAATATTTCTTTAAAGCCAGTACCGCTAGTATACTATTGTTTATTTACAGTGTTACATTAACACTTACACAATCATGTTTTCGGCTTCAAAGTGCCATTATCTAGTGTTTTAAGTGTTACAAATTGCCTAAGATGGCATACTGTCGAATTAAAATACACTATTAGACCACTGTCTAAGAGTCGATATTTCTGGCAGAGCCTACTGCTTTGTTTCATTACTGAGTACACCATCTTGACTCAAGATGGTGTACTCAGTAATGAAACAAAGCAGTTATCGTCGCTGTGCAGGCCACATCAAGCCTTGGGTCCAGTCCCTAGGATTCACACCCACAATATCTTTCTGGATGCTCCTACCAAAAACTAACTGTCTACGTGTAGGTGCGTGGAATGTCAGAAGTTTTAACGTGTCGTGGAAGCTAGAAAATCTGAAAATTGAAATTATGTTCCTCAATATAGGTACAGTTGGGGTCAAAGAAATGTCTGGAGTGGCATATAGGCTTGGTAGTAGGAGTATGCGAGGAGAAAGAGTAATGAGTTCTACAATAAATTGCAGCTAGAACTAGCGGATACTCTGTTCAAGAATCACATGATGAGGAGGGATGCATGTAAAAGGCACAGAGAGCTGCGAGGATTGTAATTGGAATACATCATGGTCAGACAGAGATTCTGAAAATAGATATTGGATTATAACGTGCACCCAGGAGCAAATATAGACTCAGATCGCAATTTAGTAATGATGAAGAGTAAGCTAACGTTTAACAGAATCGTCCGGAAGAATAAATATGGAAATAATTTGAAGTACTGAGGAAGGACGAGACGTGTTTGAAATTTGCAAAAGATGTAGATACTGCAATAAGGAATAACACAGTAGGCAGTTCACTTGAACAGGAATGGTCTTCTTTAAAAAGAACAATTCCAGAAATTGGAAAGACCAGCATAGGTTTTGGGAAAGTAACAGTGAAGAAACCCTTGTTAAAAGAAGAAATACTTCAGATGGACTGACTCAGCGTATAGAAAAGGCGAAACAACCTTCAGCAAAATTAAAAACAATTCCGACAGTAACGAGGACAGAAAAGTACGAGAAATATCACAGAGTCAGCTTAACAGCTCATCCATCTAAGTTGCTGACGAGAGTAATATAAAGAAGAATGGGAAAGAAAATCGATGAAATGTTAGATGATGATCAGTTCTGCTTTAGGAAAGGTAAAGACACCAGAGAGACAGTCCTGAAATTGCAATAAATAATGGAAGCAAAACTGAAGAAAAGTTAAGACACATTCACAGGCTTTGTCGACCTGGAATTAGGCTTCAGCAATGAAAAGTGGTGCTAGATATTCGAAATTCTGAGGAAAATGGGAGTAAGGTACAGGGAAACACAAGTAATATATATACAGGGTGAACATTAGTAAAACCTTCTGGTAAACCTTCCATGAAACTCTTCAGCTCCTAACGTTTCGTCCAGAGCTGCGCTGGACATCTTCAGAGGGGTGTTTCTCCTCCGGTGAGTCTTGCCGACTGCCGGGTCGGACGTCTGAGAGCGACTTATATATCGTAGAAAATGGGCCTGACCAGAGTTACACGTGATATGCAGAGATAATCTTTGTCAGAGATAAAACTTAACTATCGATCGTAATCTCGTCGTTTCATGGATTACGACCTTACATCCCGGAAGGTTTACCAGAAGATATGTCATCCGGTCGTGAAAGCTTTCATACTATGATTAATAAAGCCAACAAACTGCAGCCGGCCGGGGTGGCCGAGCGGTTCTAGGCGCTACAGTCTGGAACCGCGTGACCGCTACGGTCGCAGGTTCGAATCCTGCCTCGGGTATGGATGTGTGTGATGTCCTTAGGTTAGCTAGGTTTAAGTAGTTCTAAGTTCTAGGGGACTGATGACCTCAGATGTCGAGTCCCATAGTGGTCAGAGCCATTTGAGCCAACAAACTGCAGGAACGGATTCCTGACTGGAAATGGAGAAAAAAGAATCCTATGAACATGTGTCCAGAAATGGACGGTGGGCGTGCAATGACAACAAATCGTCTCGAAACATTTTACAGAGCTGCTTCCCATCCATGTCACAACAGACGTTCAAAGGGTCCTCCATGGGAAGCAGGTGATAGGAACAGTAGTGGTTTTCATCCAGTATACAATACTTTGGCTTGCATCATGTTGGTGGGACACTTGTCTGGAGCTTGTAATAGGTTCGTCGCAATATCCTGTAGAAATCGGTCTTCCAAATCTGCTGTATGCACAGCCCACCACCTTCCTGCTTGTTTATCTTTCTGAAAGGACTCATGATCACATAAACGTCCAAAAGGGCTTGAAAAGTTGTGTGATATGGTTAGTGTCTGTGAGGGCACTTGTTTTGGTATTGCTATGCTGCCTCTTGACTATTTTCATTGGCTTGGCCACACACAAACACCATTCACTTTGTTTCTAAGGTTTCATCGGCAGCCTACACATCATGGGAAAAAATTGTTTCAAAGCCCTTAGCATATAGCCTGTGCTGCACAAGAGTCGTGTTGTGAGAGGTGAGTAGGTGGCGCAGTGGACTTACATTCCGGAGTATGATGGTTCAAACCTGCATCTGGTCATCCTGATTTAGGCTTTCTGTGATTTCCCTAAATTGCTTCTGGAAAATGCCAGGATGGTTCCTTTGAAAGGGCATGGCCGACTTCTGATGGGACTGATGATCTTGCTGTTTGGTCCCCTCCTTCATATCAACCAAGCAACCAATCAGTTTGCTTCCATCATGAATACCATATCATTCTGCTGCTTACGGTACGCTGCATCAATCATACAGACTGCAATACACAAGAGCACATGGCATGTGGTCAGAGGAACTCTCATTCAGCAGAGCCATCTACTGTGGCAAAGATGCTTTTCCAGACACACGTTCATAGGAAATTTTTTCCACAGTTCCCAGTCAGGAATCTGTCGCTGCAGCTTGTCGCTTTTGTTAATGTTCACCCAGTATATATGTATATATGAGAGCACATATGTGTAAGAACTTCCTCCTCCTAGGCCCCTGGACCAAAGTATGTCAAATCCCACATACAAAATCCTTGTCCAAAGAGGTCCAACATAGGTGGGTTTACAACACTCCAGGTCTAATATTTACAGACATTAAGACAAGCGTGTTTTTCTAAGCATCTGCCACATAGGGTGCCTTGCATGAAAGTTCTGTTATGTGGGAATAGTATCAAACTACTTTACCGACCTGCTTTGCAGGCCAGCCTAGATGTTGGGGACAAGAAATGACTTTCCAGCGCCTTAACGTGTAAGCTACCCAGCACAACTGACATATTGTTGGTGCAGTAGCAGCCTACTTCATTGGCAGCCCTCACATCATGGGAAAAAAATGTTTCCAAGCCCTTAGCATATAGGCTGTGCTGCACAAGAGGTGTGTTGCGAGAGTTCTTTCAGCCCCTGCCATACAGGCATGGTGTGTGCGAGTGGTATTGGCCTGCCTTACTACCCTGCTTAGCAGAGCAGCCAATATATCAGAGGCAAGACACATCTTTCCATCCACCGACATATAGGCTCACTTTCACTACAGACATGTTCTGATGGAGTACTTTTGGCTTATCTTATTAACCTGCTTTGTTGTGAATCCTACACATCAGGGGCGAAAAACAGTTTTGAAGCTTCTGACATGTAGACTGCCCTGCATCACAGGTGTGTTGTGGAAATAATATTGGCCTGCTATATTGACTTATTTTTTAGGGTCATGTGTGTGACTGGACATGACTGGGGGAAGCTTGAGATGGATAGAGAAGAGGATGGACAGAGACAGGAGGATAATAGGGGATGGACAGGGAGAGGGGGAGGAGGAGATAGACAGAGTGGGAGAGGAGGAGATGGGGAGATAGGGGAGTAGGATATGGGAAGGGAGGAAAGGAGAAAGAGATAGAGAGTGGGAGGAGGAGATGGATGGAGGACATGGGCAGACACTGATACTGAGAATGGGGAATGGGAGATGAACTGCGGTGGGAGAATGAGGTGGACAGAGCAGATGGACAGAGAAATGAGGGCCAGAGGTGTTGGATACATAGAGAGAGGGCATGTGGGGCTGGACAGAGAGGGGGGCTGGAGTGGATGGACAGAGAATGGATGGCAGATGGAGACAGGGAGGAGGAGTTGGGTAGAGGTAGGGGGAGGGATTAGGTGGACAAAGAAAAGGCAAGATCAGATAGGGAGAGGGGGCAAGAGGAAATGAATAGGGATAGGTGTGAAATAAGAGGCTGATAGAGACAGGGGTGTGGGGAGAAATCGATAGGGATTGGGGGCAGAAAGGGATGAACAAAGAGATGAGATGAGGAGGAGACATGAGGGGGTGTAGAGAAGATGGAAATGGGGAAGTGGGATGAGGAGATGGGTAGAAAGGAGTGGAGTAGGAGACAGACTAAGAGGGTGGATAAGGAGATAAATAGACTGGGGAGTGAGGAGGAAATGGGGAGAAAGGGAGAGTGGGGAGGAGGAGGTGCAAATATAGAGGGGGCAGGAGGGGCAGGAGATAGAGAGGGACAGGAAGAGATGGACAGAGATAGAGAGAGAGAGAGAGAGAGAGAGAGAGAGAGAGAGAGGAGAGGGAGGGAGTCAATGTATTAACAGATGGGCAGAGAGAGTGTGGAGGAGGTGATGGATAGAGAGAAAAGTGGAAGAGATTGATGAGAGTGAATGGGCAGTAGGAGAAGATGGGGGGGGGGGGGGGAGAGGGGGGGATAGAGTGAGGTCTAAGAGGCATGTGGAGGATGATAAGGGATAGTTGGCAGGTGAGAAACGAAGCACGTGTGCAAATAGAGAGAGAGGGTATCAGACAGAAGAGGGAGAGAGTGTGAGGAGGCAGGTAAAAGGAGCACATTTTGTGATGAGGCGTGAATATTATGAAACACATAAATACCTGGGCAAAGCTGGGGTATCCAGTTAGAATACCGTATGTATAAGAGCAAACAAGGAACAGTACGATTAGAACATCAAGAAGTACTGGGATTAAAAAGGGCTTAAATTGTACATTGAAGAAGCAGTGACGGAAATTAAAGAGAGATTCAAGAGTGGGATTAAATTTCAGGATGAAAGGATATGAATGATAAGATCGCTGATGACATTACTATCCTCAGTGAAGATGAAGAAGAATTACAGGACCTATTGAATGGAGAAACAGTCTAATGAGTACAGAAAAAGGACTGAGAGTAAACTCAAGCAAGATGAGAGTAATGAGAAGTAGTAGAAATGAGAATAGCAAAAAAAAATTACATTAGAATTGATGATAACGAAGCAGACAAAGTTAAGGAGTCGTCCTACCTTGGGAGCAAAACAACCCAAGGCGGCCGAAGCAAGAAAGTTATAAAAAGCGTACTAGAAATAGCAAGAAGAACATTACTGTCTAAGAGCAATCGATTAGTATCAAACATAGGCCTTAATTTGAGGAAATAATTTCTGAGAATGTACATTTGGAGCACAGCATAGTATGTCGGTGAATCATGGACTGTGGGAAAATCGAAACAGAAAAGAATCGGAACATTTGAGATGTGACGCTGTAGAAGAATGTTGAAAATTAGGTGGACTAGTAAGGTTCGCCGATGACATTGTAATTCTGTCAGAGACAGCAATACTGACCCTACGACTTATCTTAGAAGAAAGATTAAGGAAAAGCAAACCTACGTTTCTAGCATTTGTAGACTTAGAGAAAGCTTTTGACAATGTTGACTGGAATACTCTCTTTCAGATTCTGAAGGTGGCAGGGGTAAAATACAGGGAGCGAAAGGCTATTTACAATTTGTACAGAAACCAGATGGCAGTTATAAGAGTCGAGGGACATGAAAGGGAAGCAGTGGTTGGGAAGGGAGTGAGACAGGGTTGTAGCCTCTCCCCGATGCTATTCAATCTGTATATTGAGCAAGCAGTAAAGGAAATGAAAGAAAAGTTCGGAGTAGGTATTACAATCCATGGAGAAGAAATAAAAACTTTGAGGTTCACCGATGACATTGTAATTCTGTCAGAGACAGCAAAGGACTTGGAAGAGCAGTTGAACGGAATGGACAGTGTCTTGAAAGGAGAGTATAAGATGAACATCAACAAAAGCAAAACGAGGATAATGGAATGTATTCGAATTAAGTCGGGCGATGCTGCGGGAATTAGATTAGGAAATGAGACACTTAAAGTAGTAGATGAGTTTTGCTATTTGGGGAGCAAAATAACTGATGATGGTCGAGGTAGAGAGGATATAAAATGTGGTCTGGCAATGGCAAGGAAAGCGTTTCTGAAGAACAGAAATTTGTTAACATCGAGTATTGATTTAAGTGTCAGGAAGTGGTTTCTGAAAGTATTTGTATGGAGTGTAGCCATGTATGGAAGTGAAACATGGACGATAAATAGTTTAGACAACAAGAGAATAGAAGCTTTGGAAATGTGGTGCTACAGAAGAATGCTGAAGACGTGTTCTGAGGCATCAAGGGATCACCAATTTAGTACTGGAGGGCAGCGTGGAGAGTAAAAGTCGTAGAGGGAGACCAAGAGATGAATACACTAAGCAGATTCAGAAGGATGTAGGCTGCAGTAGGTACTGGGAGATGAAGAGGCTTGCACAGGATAGAGTAGCATGGAGAGCTGCATCAAAGCAGTCTCAGGACTGAAGACCACAACAACAACAACAGTACGGTAAGGAGTGAAGAGGTTCTCCACATAATCGGCGAGGAAAGGAAAATAATGGAAAACGATGAAAATAAGAAGGGACAGCGTGATAGGATATGCGTTTAGATGGTTCAAATGGTTCTGAGCACTATGGGACTTAACATCTGAGGTCATCAGTCCCCTAGAACTTAGAACTACTTAAACCTAACTAACCTAAGGACATCACACACATCCATGCCCGAGGCAGGATTCGAACCTGCGACCGTAGCAGTCGCGCGGTTCCGGACTGCGCGCCTAGAACCGCGAGACCACCGCGGCCGGCGATATGTGTTTAGATATCAGGGTATAACTTCTGCGGTACTGCAGGAGTCTCTAGAGGATAAAAACTGTACAGGAAGATAGAGGTTAGCGTACATACAACAAATAATTGAGGAAGTAGGTTGCAAGTGCTACTCTGAGATGAAGAGGATGGCACAGGAGAAGAGTACTGGCAGGCCACTTCAAACCAGTCAGAAGAGTGATGACTTATAAAAGAATAACCTATTGCACAATTGAATAGCAAGGAATTGATTCCCCTGTACTTCACGTTCCCTCATATACACATTATACAATCTAAAAGGTCGATGAATCATACCCAGTTCCACTTAATGGATTTCATTGCCTCAATCACTATGTTACTTAACAGAATTGAAAATCTCTCAGGTGCAGTGCAAATCAATTGGGACACATGTCCACACCGCTAAAGTCACTGCATGAGTGCAAAGAAAAAGTATTCTGCCACTGTAAAAACTTCATAAATAATGTTTTTTTGTATTACAATAGTGATGAAATCTTTGAATCAAATCACACCACTATTAGTGAAAATTACAGTGCCATAAAAATGTCGTTGGAAGTGTATCAAAGCTTGTTCCTCTTACGACCAATAGTGATAAAAACACACAATAAAATGTAAGGAGCAGTAGGAAAAAATCACTTCCCTGAAATGAGATGTTGCTGGGACCTTCATGCCTTGCAATATTAGTTTTAACTTGTTTACCAAAGAATCAGACAGATGGTGAATGTATCCTCGGGAAATGACTTTCCATTTAACTTTTATGCAAGCCTTAAATACAGTTTTATCGGCTCTGGAATACCGGCACGAGCAATTTGGCAACCGACTAACGTACGGAATTGTTCAACTGGCGACATATTACTTGAACTAGCAGACTGTATTACACATGTAAACAGTACCGAATATGCTTTTCAGTTTACGAACGAGGATTGTCCTATTAGAATACAATTCAGTAGTGATACATTGTACTAAGGATGCACACTAATTGGCCAAAGCATTATGATCCCCTGTTTAATAGCGTGTTGGACCACTTTTGGAACGCAATACAGTAGGGATTCTACCTGGCGTGCATTCGACATGTCCTCAGTAGGTATCAGGAGGTATATCGCACCAGATGTCTACGCACAGATCACGCAATTTCCATAAATTAGAGAATTTTGATTGATGAGCGTGGAACTGTCGCACAATGGAATACATAATATTTTCAACCGTTTTGATATCGGGTAAATTTGGAGGCCTGGACTTCAACGTGAGTTCACTACGAATCTCTTCAAAACAATGAAGTATGATTCTGCACTTATGACACGGACAGTTATCCCGCTGGAAGATGCCATATCGTGGTGGAAGACATCAAGTATGAAGGATGCAAGTGGTTCTCAATAATGATCACGTAGCCTTAAGTAACTACCACAGGTCCTCTACAAGCCCAGGTGAATATGCCCCATAGCATAGTACCGCTTGCACTGGTGAATGTTTCGACTAACTGTTTGTCTGGGTGACGTAGCAAGTGGATATGACCATCGAAGTGGTGTAACAAGAAACGTGATTTAGCCGACGAGGCATTACTTTCCATTGACTCACGGTCCAACCTCGAGATAATGTGCCCACTTCAACCATAATTGACGATGTAGCTGGATCAACACGGGAACACGTAGAAGTTTCCTGCTCTGTACCCCTATGTTCAACAATGTGCGCTGAAGCGTGAGCTCTGCAATACCTACGATTGCACGAGCATTGTGCTCTATCGTCAAATCTACCACAGATTGCCGCCTAACCTGCTTTATATATTGGGCATACGTGCATCCTCTATGTTGTTTGATAAGGCATCCACGTCGAATATATTGTCACCTACTTTTGGTTTCATTATTCTTCAATCACTTCCTGTAAGCATTCACGACTATAGCATACAATCAGACGACTAGCTTCGTCATTCCTGATATGCTCGTTCCCAAGTGTTGTTCCATAACAATCTGCCGTTTGTCAAAGTCTCTTGTGTCAGTGGATTTTTCCATCTTGGGCTCGTATCGCCACATGAATGTTTTCCCATTCACCTCTGCTCCGCGTAAAGTGCAAGGCGATGTCATCAAGCGAAATTCTACATCGTCGTGTCAGTGGCCGTAATGTCATGGATCAGTCTTGAAACTCAAGTATGTATCTCCAGACAGTATCTGCAACTCGCTGTAGCTGACGTCACCAGCGATACCGAATGACGACCGAGATCAAAATATGGTCCAGCATGATGCTCATAGTGCAATCGGCGAGACGACGTTTATTTCTGCAGCATTTTGTGCGTACTCAGTCCTCATTGTGGTCAACAGTGCCCAGTGGCCTCAAACGGAACGTTTGTTTCTTACAGACCGTAGTACATAACTTTCCAAGGCTTTTCTACAGCGCTTTATAGAAAGCGAATTTCAAACGACGCCAAGTAACATCGACGTATTTTAGATGGTTTCTACCCAGAAAGCTCTTCCCTAGATGCTACAAGGCTCAAACATATGGGGATCTGCATATACATCTACGTCATAATCCACAAGCCACCTAACGGTTTGGTGCAGAGGGTACTTTTGGACCACTAACTGATCCCCCTTCCACGATCCACATGTGAACGATGCGTGGGAAGATGAGTGTTCGTAAGCCTCCTCATTAGCTATAATTTCTTGAATTTTCTCTTCGTAATCATTTCGCGACATTTATGTGGAAGGAAGTAATGTGTCCTCAGACTGATCCCTGAAAGTTCTATCTCGAAATTTCAGTAGTAAACTTTTTTTGTAACGTTTCGAGCCGATTAAACAGTCCCGGACGAAATGCACCGCTCTCTTCTATCAGTCCTATCTGATAAGGACCCACATTAGTGAAAAATTCTTAAGAATCGGCGAAGACGCGCTTGTAAGCCTCGTGTTTACTGGATAAATTACATTTTTTAATATTCTTCCTAAGACTCTCAGTGCGGCATCTGCTTTTCCTGTTATGTGTTTTACGTTGTCATTCCAATTATCTGTAAGTATTTTACAGTACATACTGTTTCCAGCAATTTGCTATCAACAGTTTAGTTGTACAGTAAAGGATTTCTTTTCCTATGTATGCGCACTATGATACATTTATTTACGTTCAGGGTCATCTGCCAGAGCCTAAACTATTAATATATCCTCTGTAGGCCATTCTGCAAATCGATGCTGTCTTCTAGAGTTGCTACTTCTTATAGTTAACCGCATCATCTGCGGACAGCCTTAAATAGCTTCCGTCGCTTTCTACTCGATCATTTACACACATTGTAAACAATAACGGTCCTATACACTTCCTTGGGGGACTTCGGAAATTATCTTTACGTCTGTCGATTTTGTTTCGGCAAGCTCGGCGTGTTGAGTTATATCTGCAAGGACAAGGACGTTTTGAAAGCAGTCGCAAACCTTGTCCGATATTCGATAAGCTCGTATTTCTTCACAAAGCGGCAGAGCAAGACGGAGTCGAATGCCTTCCTAAAGCCAAGGAACACGGCATCAGTGTGAGCACCGTTGTCCACAGCTCTGTCGATCTCATGGAGGAACAGAACGAGCTGATTTTCACAAAATCTCTTTTTTTCGGAACCCATATTAATTTTTATAGAGGAAATTCTCGTTGTCCGAAAGTGTCATAATTCTTGAGCATAAAACACGTTCCACAGTTCTACAAAAGACTGACGACAACGATATGGGGCTATAACTATGTAGACCAGTTCTACGACCCTTCTTGAAATCAGTAATAACTACACTTTTTACAGCCACCAGGTACCCTTCGCTGTCCCAGCGACCTAAGATTAATGGCTGTTTGGACGAGGCGAGCAAGTTCTTTCATATAATTTCAGCAGAATCTTACCAATATCTCATCTGCTCCTGATGCCTTTCCACTACCAAACGATTGTAGTTGTTTTTCTATACCGTGATCGGTTACCTCAATATCTGCCATTTCGACGTTCGTACGAAGGAAGGCGTTACGATTTACCGCGGCGAAACAATCTCGAAAGACCGTATTGATTATTTCGAACTTCTCTCCTTTACCTGGTTTGTAACTAATACAACAGCAGCTCTCTCCAAACTTATGTAAATGATGTGGAATATTGGTACTCTAAGAATCGCACGATCTCTAGAAAGACTCAAAATGATAAAAACGCTTTTATTTTTTATGACTTTAGCATTAATAAGCGAACTATTTGCCGCAGCTATCGATACACTGGAGTCGCAATTTGCAAGTAGCTGTGCTCAAATGTCGGTTTAGGTTCCCTGTAGCTTTCCTAAATGGGTTCAGTGCACGTCGGCATAATTTCTAAAGGAAACAGGCAAATTTCCTTCTGCAACTAAATCATTGTTTTTTTCATAATGATTGAAACTTTAACAGGGTATGAAAATTAAATCATCGTCCTTTCCTTTTCCATTGGTGGGTCCACTGAAACAGCCAAGTGAAGTACGACAGAAGATATACAAGTTAGTTTCAAAATATTGTTGTCTGTTTGTAATTCCGCCAAAAGAACGGTTTACGCAGATGAATTAGGACACGTGTGTGTCGGAAAGTTGCTATCTGGATATCGATTAACAACACTGAGAGAAGATTCGGCTTTTTCGATGTAGTGCTGCCAAGGTCAGAGCCTGAGGACTATAATTTATAAGTGCCAAAAATGCGTAGAAAGTAAAACTGAGACATTTAATATCTGTATTTAAAAACAGCTTCGCCTTTCTGTCAATAATACTTGAGTTCAGCGTAACAATCATTCAGGCTGAAGGAGACGATACATTTCATCTAAAAAGCAGTGCGTTATACAGATATGTCTCTATTTATCAAAACTACTATTTGCGAAGCCATCGAAGTTATGATGCGATATATTATTCATTATCGGTGAAGGTATACCTTCATCGGAAGTATTGAAATGCATTTCAATAGTTACGATGAAGGTACATGATTGTTTGTTCAAAAAAGCAAGAACTGTGTCCTATGTTTATGTAAATTTTCATTTTAAATGTAAGTATGTATCTACTTGTAATTTGTTTATAGGCGATGGTTTGATAATGGACTTTGTGTCCGAAATTAGTCACCTCTAATTAAGGAATTTCGCATTGCAACTTCGATGGCTTCGCACGTAATAGAATTAATAAAACAAAATAAGTAGCTCATCCATTTTTGCTGCGACATGCAGGGGGTTCATATCTGGTAGTTATATTGATATAACTCTTTTGATGTGTTTCAGACGAATTTTCGTGTTTCATACAAAGCACAGTACTGCTACGAGTTGTGATGTATAAGAAAATTGGTCAGATAAAGAAGAACTGCTGACATCATCTTTGAGAGAAAGCCGACTGTAATTAATAAATACAGTCCGTTTTACATGAGGATCGGCAGAGCTACTCTTCGTTGTAAAAAAGCAACGCCCTTGCTTCTGGTATACATTAATGTATGGAAGCATTAAGGGAAATAAAACAGGGGATGGACAAGATTCGAGCAGAAGGGGCAGCAACTGTACTCGTGTTTTTTGTTATTTTCTGCCAATTATCCTGTTGGTAGATTGTTTGGTGTCGGGCGCGCAGCCAAAAAGATCCATCAGGGCTGATACATGGTACCAGAACAGGTTTGAGGAATCCGGCTGCCTCGCCTCGGTCCTCATCCCGAGCTCCTATGCTTCTTCCTCCGCTTCTTCAGCGTCCTTTTGCTTTAAATCCTTCCCTCCCAGCCGCCCTCGTCTATTTTTATTTAATGTTAGCTGTTAACTGTGTGTAAGCTGCTTCTATATAATACTTGATTGTAGTCCGCGGAGCAGTCTCAATACAGCGTGCGCCAGGTACCGTGTGCACCCCAAGTCTGGTCTGGCGTAGACGGTCACTCGTCCAGCGAGCGGCGGCAGAACACGAAGCCTTTAGTCGTGGCGTGTCGTGTTTTGCAAAGCGGGCACGTATCAGGCCTGAAAACGAGCACGCTACGTAAATATTTATCATCTGGCGGCAGCCGCCAATCCGACTTTCTGATCGCTGGCGGTAGCAGCTGATTAATGTCTGCCTGCTTCGTTTAACCTCTCACCTCTCGAACAGTGAAAAACCTTTTTCCTAATCACTTTTCTGTAGAGTAACGACTGACGCGCCTAACGGTATGCATTTATAAAGCAGCACAGAGAGTTTTGTGGAATATTAATGAGAGGAAAGGTTTTGTGTGAGCTGTCAAAGTTGTAACTCACTGTGAAATATCCTCGCGTACCTTTGCCAATACACACCTTTTCGCTACCCTATTATTTGCAGCAATACTTGTTTCAATTGCTACACAACCACCACATGAATCACAAGTTAAAGGTATACAATAAGGAAGTAATTACCGATTATCGTGCGTGAATATCAAACTAGCAGCGCCGCAGTATATCACATCTTTACTAATGAGAAGGTCAAAGTTGCTGAGCTCTAACACACTGCTAAGTAAATGCTAACCTCGAGAGCAAAAAGGAAAGATACTGGTGGCAAATAGAGGAAAAAATGTTATTGACCTTGTGCTATGTTATGAATACGATGTGTCACGGCTTGCGCTAGTAAGAGCACTTCTGTGTAGAGACTACAAAATTAGTACAGATGGAAATGTGTTCATGAGATATCACGAAAAAAAAAAACTTGACGACGAGCTATTAGAGATGGAGCACAGGTTCGAAATGGACGGTAATTGGGAAGAAATTGGCCGTGAGTTTTACAAAACAAATCTTTCTGGCGTTCATCCCAAGCGATACAGGTAACTAACGAGAAAGCTAAATCTGAATCGCTGAACAGAGTTGTAAACCTCTTTCGTCTAGCCACTGCATCATAACGATCGGTAGATTCCTTCACCACGATATACGAGAGTGAGTCAATTATTGTCCTCAGTTTAGTTATATTTTTGTTTATTTTGGTAGTACTGTCATTTTACGTTGATGATGCATATTTGTTGTTATATCTTTGCAATTTTCAAGCTGCTAGGTTAGTTTCGTTATCGCTGCCGTGCTGTTAATCATGGCTGCTCCGCCGCCTATTTGCACCAAAGAAGAGCAGCGTTCAGTGATTCGTGTTTGGTGGTCGGAAGGGGTATCAGGGGCCGAAATGCATCGAAGACTTTCGGTACAGTTCGGGAACAATGCTTGCCACAACGGAATGCCTACGAATGTACTGAAAAATTCCGAAATGGTCGAACAAGTGTTACGCACGATGAAGGAGCCGGACCACCGTTTATCGCCACAGATGAAGAAACCATTGAGCGTTCACGTGAAATGATTCTTTTAGACGATTATCTATTGACGAAGTGGCACAACGTCTGCAAATTAGTCACGGTTCTGCGAATGGACTTGGGTTTCATAAAGTTTGTGCAAGATGGGTCCTAAAACAACTCACACAGTTGCATTAACAAACGCGCTTGGATATCTGAAAAAAAAAACAACAAAAAACAAACATTTGGATAGCTATGGTAACGAAGGGGACAACTTCTTAGACAGGATCATTACTAGTGACTAAACATGGATCCATCATTACGAGCCGGAGAGTAAACGGCAGAGTATGGAATGGAAACATCCAGATTTGCCGTGCGAGAAAAAGTTCAAGACCCAACCGTCCGCAGGAAAAATGATGCTTACGGTTTTTTGGGTCGCACATGATCAAATACTGGAACATTATGGGGAAAGGGGCACTACAATAAACAGTGTACGTTACAGTTAGATTCTTACTGCCAGGCTCAGGCCTGCAATTCGAAGCAAACGCCGAGGATAGCTGTCAAAAGGTGTTGTATTGTTGCACGATAATGCCCGTCTGCATACTGCTGCCCACACTGCCGAAACGCTCCAGAAACATAAATTTGAAGTACTGGATCAATCTCCATGTATTCCCGATCTTGCCCCTTCTGACTATCACTTGTTTGGTCCACTCAAACAGGCATTAAGGAGCCGTCGATTTGCCTCGGACGAAGCAGTGAAAGAAGCGGTGGATTTCTGGCTAACAGCTCAACATAGAACCTTTTTTTATGATGGCATCAGGAAGCTTGTACAACGATGGACCAAGAGCTTTGAAACGCAAGGAGACTATGTCAAAAATGACGTTTTTGTAAGTTTCCTATTTCATTACAATAAAATTTTATAACTACTTTGCCGATAACAATTCACTTACTATCGTATTAAGGGTTATCTTGAAGTGTGTTTGATTTTTTGAACTCTACTCTATTACCGCCTTCGCAAATAAAACAGCATCGATGATGCTTTTGCAAATGAAAACCACTGTTTTATTCACTGAGGTGAGAAAGGTCACGGGACATCTCCTCATGTCGTATCGGACCTCATTTTACTCAGCGTAGTGCAGCAACTCGACGTGGTATGGAATCAAATGGTTCAAATGGCTCTTAGCACTATGGGACTTAACATCTGAGGTCATCAGTCCCCTAGAACTTAGAACTACTTAATCCTAACTAACCTAAGGACATCACACACATCCATGCCCGAGGCAGGATTCGAACCTGCGACCGTAGCAGTCCCACGGTTTCGGACTGCAGCGCCTAGAACCGCACGGCCACCGCGGCCTGCTGGTATGGAATCAACAACTCGTAATTCCCCTGCAGAAATATTGAGCAATCCTGCTCTAAAGCTGTCCATAAATGCGGAAGTGTTAGCAGTGCAGCATTTTTGGACGAACTGACCTCTCGATTACGTCCCATAAATGTTCGATGGGATTCACAACAAGCGATTTCCGTGGCCAAATCATTCTCTCGTATTGTCCAGAATGTTCATCAAAACAATCGCAATCAGTTGTGGCCCGCTAACATGGCGTACTGTCATTCATAACAATTCCGTAATTTTTCGGGAACAACTAGCCGAACATGAACATTTTCGGTCAATAACCGGTTCAGTTGGACCGGAAGACCCAGTCCATTAGCTGTAAACACAGCCCACATCATCGTGGAATCATCACCAGCTTGCATAGTGCGTTGTTGACAACAGGGGTCGATGGCTTCGTCGGCTCTGCGCAACGCTCGAACCCTACCATCAGCTCGTACCAGCTGAAAACGGGACTCATCTGACGAGCTCATGGTTTGCCAGTCATCTACGGTCCAACCGATATGGTCACGAGCCGAGGAGAGGCGGTGCAGGCGATGTCGCGCTGTTAGGAAAGGCACTCGCGTCGGTCGTCTGCCCCCATTGCCCATTAATGCATATCTTCTCCGCACTGTCCCAACGGATATGTTCGTCATACATCCCATATTGATTTCTGTGGTTACTTCACGCAGTGTTGCTTATCTGTTAGCACCAACAACTGTATGCAAACGCCGCTGCTCTCGTTCGGTAAGTGAAGGCCGTCGGCCACTTCGTCGCCCGTACTGAAAGCTAATGCCTAAAATGTGGTGTTCTCAGCACAACCTTGACTCTGTGGTCCTCGGAATATTGAATTCCCTACCTAACAATATGGGTATTCACTATATCGACATTAATTATCCTAGATATAACAATATTTATAGACTTCTTCAAGAATAATTTTAGAAATGGAATGTCTAGTGCGCCTAAATCCAACTACCATTCTGAGTTCAAAGTCTGTTAATTCCTTTCGTGCGGCTATAATCACATCGGAAACCTTTCCATATGAATCACCTGAGTGCAAATGACAGCTCCGTTAAAGCACTGCCCTATTATACCTTGTGTACGCTGTACTACCGCCATCTGTATACGTGCATATCGCTATTGCATAACTTTTGTCACCTTAGTATAGATTTCCTAATTAAAAGACAATGAAACGGTTTTGTTACATTATTTTTAAATTTCAATGCTTGCAGGGATTTAGTTGAAGTTTTGCTGAAGACTGCATTATCTATAAGCGCTATAAAAAGCGGGACGTAAATTTCTTTAGCCTTTTTGGTGCTTTTTTTGCGGTCACCGAGTTGATTTTAGTGTAAATGCTGGCACATCGAAAATGGTTCAAATGACTCTGAGCACTATGGGACTTAACTTCTGAGGTCATCAGGCCCCTAGAACTTAGAACTACTTAAACCTAACTAACCTAAAGACACCACACACATCCATGCCCGAGGCAGGATTCGAACCTGCGACCGTAGTGGTCGCGCGGTACCAGACTGTAGCACCTAAATGCTTCGAGAGCCTTCCTCGATTTTCGAACACTGTACTGTTCACCTGTAGGCGTTCATCAACTCTCTGCTTATGAGGAAGTTAACTGTGTAAATGAGTAGTGTTTATCTGTCTGTGCGTTATCGTAAATACAAATCTGGGAACGTGAACTAACAACCAAAATGTGCTACTGACCTCAACGCGAGATCACTTGCACGAAACTGAAAAAAATCCTGTGTGTGTGAAGACCGATCTCATTCTTAAGCAACTAAATAAGCAAACCAATAATTTCATGCACAGTAGACTTGGTCAGTGCGAACTGTTTGAAAAGAAAAGGAAAGAAAAACGTATCTGTACAAAAAACAAATCAAACTGTAATGTCGACCTGTATAAGAATGTAACCTAAAACACGCGAAAATTTCTTCACTGACCCTGTGGCCCCGGTAAAATAAAGGAGCGGATAGAACCTACATTGCGCAAAGAAAGCAAAACAATCACGTTTTATGAATCCCACCTGCAAAAGGAAGTACTGGCAGAAACAACAACACAGCGAAACTCTGCGACAGCTAAAGAAATACTACTAAAAGCTAACTACAGTTGATCCAGGAGATTGGGTTCACAATCTTGACACAGAACGCCAATTAAAAACATGACTCAACCTTTAAGTACTGAAATTTCAGTTGGGAAAGGACTTATTAAAGAAAACAGTTGTACACTTTAATATGAAAATTTATTTAATCTAATAACTTCCACGGTACAGTAAATTAACTCAGAAGGTCAATCAATAGAATAATTATCAAAAACTCGACTGATACAAGGGGAAGTGGACCAGCAATGCAAGTTTACAAAAATAAAAATAAACTTTTTACCTCGTCAAACTATACCTCGTTCTTCTTTTCAAGAACTTTTTTTATGTCCGTATGCTATCCATCCATTGTTCTGAGTCATCATTCCTCCTCGAAATAAATCTGCTACTCACATAGCTACAAAAGTGCGTCCATGCATTACACTGCATACTTAGCGAATCCCCGCCTGCTGCACACCGCAGTCTTGCTTGATGTATGCCGAGACTAACGTCATTCACACATACAGGGCGGTCAGAAACAGTCTGAAAAGTTTGTAAGGGTGTTGCAGGGTACGTTGCGCTGAGAAATTTATTGTTAAGAAAAAGTTGTGGTGAGTTGCGCCGTTTCCTAGTTGATTAGCACTGAAGTTAGCCAGATTCATTAGTCCGGACTCGAGCAGTTAGTGGCAGTTGTTTTCAAAGTGCAAATGATAGCGCATGAGACTGCTCAGCCTTTGCGTCATGTCCAATACCTACTACTGTCCCACGTCCATTTTTTGCATAGCTCTCTTGTTCAGTTTTAGGAAACCAAACAAAGAACAGTTCTGGCGACACTGTCTGTGGTGATCGGGTTTGATTTGCAAGAGATGCGACCTGACTGACTAACTTCAATGTTAATTAACTGGGTAACAGCGCAATGTATCGAATTTTTTTCGTAACAGTCATTTCTCGGCAAAACCTACCCTGCAATACCCTTACAAGCTTTTCAGACTGTTTCTGACCACCCTGTGTAAAGAATAGAATTTAGCTCGCTCTCGATTTTATTTATGATGTCTTGTAATGGCTTCCAGTGTGATGAAACCTTTATGACGAATGACGAACTGAAGGACAGTTAGTAAGTTCTGGTTAGAGGATTGAGCACTTAGTTATCATGGGACACCTCCTCAAAAAAGTTTGGAAAGTCTGAAACGAATAAAATGACCCTATTCTTAGAGGTTGTTTACTTATTTACAGATGGATTATTACTGCTGTATATTTACATCAGTCACAAAATATGTCCTAAGTAAGTACAAACTTCCCACAATCTAACAGAAGAATTACCACTTTTTAGTGACTTAATTAATTTTGTGATCGTCTTAGCTATAACAATTTTGAGAAAAAAAATATTTGTTGCTGTTGCATGTAATGGTTGCCGAAGTATAAATTATGTATCTATAATGCGTTGATTATTCGTAGGTTCAATATCTGCCGCAACTATGTGGAATTAATCATCGAAAGTTATTTAAATGAGTCATTATTTCAACCACAGATATTCTAAGGGACCTAAATTTCATTCGAATAGCAAGTTTTGTTTGTTACTCCAGAAACGTCAGTCATGTTAAACAAAACCAAAATTTTCTCACGTGACATCCAGAAAGCCCTGTACCTAATCAGACAGTCAGATGCAGTCTTCCTCGGCTTCTGAAAAGCATTTGACTTGGTACCACAGCTACGGTTATTTCCAAAAGTGCGATCGCATCAAGAAGTATTTGTGAGTGTACTGAGGATTTGCTGGTAGTGATGACACAGCAAGTCAAGCTGCATGGAGAGCCCTCAACGTATGTGCCCCTTGGACCCTTGCTGTTTATATTGTATATTAATAACGTTACAGACAATATTAAAAGTGACCTCACCATTTTCGCAGATATTGCGGTTATGTATAATGAAGTACCGTCTGAAAAAAGCTGCACAAATTATCGGTTGGATCTTGATAAGATTTCAAAGTGAAACAAAGAATGGCAATGTAGAGTCTTGTACCAAGGAAGCAAGGGAGATGGGTGGCCAGTTTCTGCTTTCTACAACACAAATCCACAAGTGGATTAACAAGGTTCTTTATTTACATGAACAGATAGCTACTACTTAATTTGAATAGAGTCCATAAGTTGTGGTACATGCTCCTCAGTAATAGTCGTCTTGCAGACATTATTGGTAATCCTGATATTAAAAACTGTGGTCTCACTGTAGTCACTCTATGATCACTATTCTGGTCGCTATGTACTGTCATAGCCTGAGCGAGTCAGTGAGTTAGTGAGCGACGCCCTGCGGTAAGCGGCGGCGGTCTATACGCTTGCTGTCCAGAGGGCATTGGTGGCATGTTGCTTGTCGGTGTATCTCTGGCCTCTCTCATGATAGCCGCACTTGATCCAGCGCTTACTATTGATCTTCCCGTTACATCTTTGAAGACCGGTGTGCTGGCGACAGCTTACGCCAGCACAGGCAACATGCTTTTAATGTTGAAAAATGTAAAACTGTGTTCTTCACAAAATGAAGACAATGTAGTATTCTATGACTCTAGTATCAACGAGTCACAATTGGAATCTCTGAACTCACAAAATACCTTGATGTAACACTTTGTGGTAAAATACTAGGAAAATGCAATAAATCTACAAATGAGACTGCTTAGAGACCACTCGTGCATCCCATGCTAGAATACTACTGAAGTGTATGTGAGACCCGTGCCATACAGGACTAACAAGCGATGCTGAATGTGTAAAGAGACTGGCAGCACGAATGATCATAGGTTTGTTGGACCTGTGAGAGAATGTCACACGGATACTGAGAAAACTGAACTGGCTGACACCAGAAAATAGACGGAAACTGTCCCGAGAAATCCTCCTTACAAAGTTTCATGAACTGGTTGTAAATGACGACTCTAGGTATGATGTACTGCAATCTTTTACCTTCCTTTAAGGATGTCGAGGACAAGATTAGGTTAATTACAGCACTCACACTGGCATTTTAAGAGTCATTCTACTGACGCTCTGTAGGTGAACGGAACGGGAAAAAGCACTAATAACTGGTACAATGGGACGTAGCCTCTTCCACACATTTCATAGTGCTTAGTAGAATATGGATGTAGATGCAGATCGATCTTTCGAACTCGTTTTGCTTTATGCTGAATATGTTTCAGATTTTTGTACATACGTAAAGCATTGTTTCGCTTCTTTCAACATCTGACTCGGTGATTTTACGGTGCTATAGGTACATGTTCAAGAAAGAATTGAAGTTTACATCTACACTTCCTGTTTTATAAATGTTCTCCGGGCGTCCTTTCCGTAATTTATCTCCAGTCATCTTTGATCGTGCTATAGGTTATGATTCTGTGAGACGATAGTTTTTCTTCTGTAATCTGAACCTAACTGGTCAACGTATATTCTTATTATCATTTGACCAAAATAGATAGCCAAATTATTGTATACCACTTTCAAATTAATGCAACTGAAGCCAATTTGCTCTAAATATAAATTTCCAGCAGTTATTGCATTTTGTCCTTCAAACATCGTTGAAACATGCAAGTATACTGTAGCAAATAATCCAAATCCGTACGTCAAAAACTCTAGGTACTGTCGGACAGAAAATCAGTATTAAAGTCTCTACAAAAGTTCAATTACCTTTGTTCTTCCCTAAACCACATTCTGTACTTAGGACGTCGTTTGTTACTTTCAGCAGGTCTTTTGGATGCGGTCTGTTCCATTCAACAGATCTTCGAAGCCTTTCTTATTACAGCCTGAAGCACTGCGTTTTCTGTAATTCATACCACTGAAGTCCTTCCCCCTGGATTTTTATTCTTCTATTAAAATTTGCATCCGCTTTCATAATCGTTACTTCGACAAACCAGTTCAACAACATTTAAGATAAGCTGCAAAGCACCATTTCATCCTTAGTAATCTTTCTCTTTCATTTTGCCCACTGGGCTCTTGCGAATATTGTATATTACTTTTCTGTCTCCATTTTTTATTCTCACTAGTTTCAGAACGTCTACCATATACTTCATCTTAATGCACACTCTTCTACATTTCCACTAAGACACACAACGATATCACACAACCATGGGCCGTCGGAGGAGTACCACAGTTCTGGAGATGCCCTGTGCAGATCAAAGTGAAACGTCAGGGACGATGAGGACACCTGCCAGGCTTTAGTCAGCAAACTTAGTAAAGACATTAATTGCTACTTTGGTATGTTTATCACCGACAGAACTGCACAGGAACCTGTTTGAAAATCAATGGTTGCAAATTTGTTGCACTGAGAACGCAGGTCACATTATCCTTGAAAATAGAGCAAGCGAACGGGAAGCTTTACGTTGCCACCTCTTATCGCTGAGATCTGCCTGTCCGCGCATCCTGTAACACGTTCTGAGCCTGTTCTCAACAGGTCAGTTGGCTACGTGGCAATCGACACAGACTTCGAAAGAATTGATCTCGTGGAAACTAGCTGGCACCCTCCAACCGCTATATCCAACAGCCGTGAATCAAGGTAATCAGATGTCTCGTGCCTTGTTTCTAAACGAGCGTTTTCAGCCCGATTAGTGATACAAACTATGGCTACAGATCGGTAACGGAAACATCGTCAATTTATTTGTGACCCTCATTTGTGTGATATAATGAGAACCGTCTTCTTGTACACACACGTATCTGTTCCTTTAACATTAATAATGTATTCTTGAATTTGTTCAAATTAATAAAAAATTCTACAGTTCGAAATATGTTTAAGAAGAAATTTGTACTGTGTTATACGTACTCTATGGGAAAGTGAGAAAAAAGATGGCATCGAAGGAATTTGCTGAATTGAGTTGGTTAACAAATGAGTGAAAAGCGCAGATTTCGGTGGGTCATATCATTCATGAAGTTATATGCATGTGTGTCAAGAAGTTAAGTTCAGATGATTTTGCTGTTCGCAAAATTCTTTATTTGTGAAGCATGTTTCTGCGTCATAAAATACAGAGAAAGTGTGCTCCTATCGGAGCACAAAAAAGGGGAGAATATGTTCAAGACTCAGAGTGGAAAGTGGCATATCAGCTGCCTCATTTTATCTTTCTAGGCACCTTCACAAATTCTCCAAAAAGTTTTGAGATGCGAACATATTCGCATTCTTTGTAACATGCACCTCATCTCCCTCTTCCACATGCTTCTCTAACTACAACTCGCTCACACCCACTAGTTACTCGCTGTAAATCGCTCATACCCATCCATTCCCACTTGCCCATTCTCACTCACTCATTCTGTCCAATTCATTGTCAACATCTCTTTGTGTCTCTCGAACTGACACTGTCTCTTGTCTCACGGTCGAGTCACAGTCCTCTTCGATCTGGCCTACTACTACTGCCTCCTCTCAGCGTCTCCCTCCTGCTCTCTCTTACTGCTACCGTCTCATGTATTCAGTTCCACTGTGCTGCCACTTCTCACTGTCACTCTTTTCCTCTTTGTCGTCGTCATAGACTTTGCCTCTCATTGTCACTGGCTCTCACTCACTTCCTATTTCTCCTTCTCTTCACTCCTCTCCCACTGCCATTGTGTCCTTCGCTATTTTCCTATCACTGTTCTGTTACTGTCAACTATAGTTCTACTGCCACTGCTTGCGTCTCTTTCTCACACACCGCCATTATCTCCCTCGCTCCTTCTGTACAACACCCACTGTCTGCTATTTTCAGCATTTATTATTTTTCCTTCTCTTTCCCCCTGCCACTGTTTCCTTCTCCCTCAGCTTAAAAAAGCGCGAATATGTTCGCATGCCAAAATTTTTGGGGAAATTTTGCTGAGGAAGATGAAATGAGATACCTGGTACCCCACTTTTCAATCAGAGTCTTTTAAACAGGTTCCTTTGCGCCTTTTTGTGCTCTGATAGGAGATCAATATGTGCAAAATGTTCCAGTTAGATCTCACGTTTACACATTTCCGTGAACTATGAACATAAGCCAAAACTTGGAGATATCCAAATGCAAACCTAGGAGAATTTCAACTGGATTACGTAGCCATATCTAAAAGGTATATCCCAGAAATTATGATTGTTAAAATAGTCAGAAATGGGGAATTCGATTCAGATCATTATCTCTCTACAATTAAAATAAAATTTCTCCCATGTAAAACAAAAAAGGCTACCAAGAAAGTGATCAGATATAACACCACTACAGCTAATGCTACAAAAGAAAATATAGAAAAATTTTGAGGAGAAATTGGGACTAGTAAAGAAAGTGAGTGGCGTGAACTCCAGATGCAAGTAACTCAAGCAGCAGAGGAAACTTTAGGATTGGCCAAGAATAAAAAGAAAATGTGGTGGAATGAGGAGTGTGAAGAAACACTAATACAAAGAGCTCAAAAATGGAGAAAATGGAGATGTTCGAAAAAAGAGGAAGACCTTGAACAATTCAGACAACAAAGAAAAGAAACATCAAAAATAATCCGGAAAATCAAAAGAAACTTTGAAAATTTTCAGATTATTGAAATAGAAGAAAATTTCACCAAAAATTTACTAGAAATTTTTACCAAACTTTTAAACATGTACTTAAAGGATATTTGGCACCAAGATTTGTTTCAAAGATGGAAATGTCGAAATGGGATTAAATAACAAAGAAAACTGTGAAATTATAGAAAATGTTTTGAAAAGCTCTTAAACTGTCCAGTTCCAACGGACAAATTAGAATTTCCAGTGACACCTCAAAATTTAGAGGAAGATTTCCCACCAACACTTAGAACTTAATGAAACCATCAAAACACTCAAAAACAATCAAGCAAGTGGTGGAGACTCCATTACAGCAGAATTATTGAAGTGTTCAGATCCAAAAATCATAAAGGATCCACAGCTGCTTTTTGAGAACATTTGGGAAACTGAAAAGATTCCAAATGAATGGGAAACAGCATTAATTGACCCGATGCATAAAAAGGGAAACAAACAAAATGTCAGTAATTACAGAGGAGTGTCACTTCTGCCAGTGGCATACAAAATATTATCAAAAATTCTCCTGAACAGAGTGGCAGATACTATAGACAAGCATCTGGGAGAATGTCAGGGTGGTTTACGAAAGGAAAGATCCTGTGCTGGACAAATTTTTAACATGAGGTCAATAATTCGCCATAGAATGTTAACCAGCAAACCAATAATAGTGTCATTTATTGATTTCAAGAAAGTATTTGATTGTATGGACAGAGAAATAATAGATAAGGCCATTAGAGAATTTGGTGTTAAATCAAAATTAGCAAATAAATTCTTGAAACACTAACAGGTTCAATATCTAAAGTCAAATTTATGGGAGAAGTAACTGAGCCATTTTAAATGAAAACTGGTGTTAAACAAGGTGACGGTTTATCACCTTTACTGTTTAATTGTGTTCTAGAAAAAACAGTAAGGATCTGGAACTCGGAGCTAAAAAATCACAAAACTGAACCAATAACTCTGGGGAGGAAAAAAAAAAAGGATTAAGGTAAACTGCTTGGCTTTTGCGGATGATTTTGCAATACTTTCAGAAAACCTGACAGAAGCAGTTTTTAAGATAAACCTTCTGGAAAAAATATCATACAGAACTGGTCTCAAAATTTCAGCTGAGAAAAACCAAATTCATGACAAAAGTAAAAAATGCGCCACAATTCATAGAAACACAAATAGGTAATTTTTATAGAACGAGAAAATAAATTTAAATATCTTGGAGAAAGTATACAACAGAATGGGCTACAAAAATCCGCAATAGATGTATGAATTAACAAAATGGAAAGAGCATATGGTTTGACCAAAAATATCTACAATAAGAAATGTATATCTAGAAAAACAAAACTAAAACACTACACGACAGTGGTCCGACCAGAATGTTTATATGGATCTGAATGCCTAACGATGAACTATAAGATGGACAGAATAGAGGTGCTGGAAAGAAGGATTATTAGAAAAGTAGTGGGTTCAATAAAAACTGCAGATGGTTGGAAAAAAGAAGTAATGAGGAGATCTACAAAAATACAGAGAAATTATCTGAAGTAATGGCCAAACGAAGATTAATCTTTTTCGGACACCTTCACCGAATGGGTGGTTATAGACTAACAAAACAAATACTCCTATATTTCTGGAAGAAGAAATCGACAATTGCATAGATTACAGAAGTAAGGAAAGATCTAGAAAGAAACAACATCAAAGAATCAGAAATAGCAGGAAGAAACCGTTTTAAAAATAAATTATTAAATTTGGTAGACTTTCAATGCAGAAGAAATAAAAAATCGGGAACAGCATGGACAGAAGAAAGGAAGAGACTTCATGGGGAGAAAATGAGGGAATACTGGAAAAATAGAAAACAACAACAAAGGCAGAAGAGAAACTGAAATTGTTAACGTGATCTTAGTTGGTCAATACGACTGTAAAAAAAAAAAAAAAAAAATTAAAAATTAAAAAAATTGTGGTTCAGTACTAAAACACGGTGCTCCCAAAAACATTCTGACGATGATATAGACGCTTTACAGCATATTTCTCCATGCTACGTCACTTTATGAACATGTTTTCGCTTCACACATGCGTATTTTACATGTACAAGTGGGATAACTTTGAACTTCTATATCACGGAAAAGGGTTAAGATATCAAGAAAATTTTAAAGATTATTCGAAAAGGAGATCTTAGGTATATATCGCACAAACTACAGCCACTTGTACATAGCCGGCTTGTAATCTGAGGCTCGATTTTAGGAAGAAGCAATGGTAATAAAACATTTTTGGATGTTTTCTAAGGAACCGCCCATGAACTAAAGGTACTTACAAAAGTATCTTAAAGCTCACAGTAGGCAACGTCAAATGCAAAAAGGACCAACCGATTTGCTCTATTTGCCTAAGCAGGAAGTTTTGACAATGTGCCGTACAATGCTGACATTAAGACGATCCTTCTTTGGATATGCAAATGCCTCCTAGCCCAATGATAATCCAGAACAACCAACCCAACCTTTGTGTCACCAATAGAACCTGAAGTATGAACCTCAGAAGAATACCGTGTTTTGCACAGAGTTTTGTAACATACACTATGTGATCAAAAGTATCCGGACACCTGGCTGAAAATGACTTACAAGTTCTTGGCGCCCTCCATCGGTAATGCTGGAATTCAGTATGGTGTTGGCCCACCCTTAACCTTGATGACAGCTTCCACTCTCGCAGGCATACGTTCAATCAGGTGCTGGAAAGTTTCTTGGGGAATGGTAGCTCATTCTTCACAGAGTGCTCCATTGAGGGGAGGCATCAATGTTGGTCGGTGAGGACTGGCACGAAGTCGGCGTTGCAAAGCATCTCAAAGGTGTCCTGTCCGCAGCCCGTGGTCGTGCGGTAGCGTTCTCGCTTCCCGCGCCCGGGTTCCCGGGTCCGATTCCCGGCGGGGTCAAGGATTTTCTCTGCCTCGTGATGACTGGTGTTGTGTGACGTCCTTAGGTTAGTTATGTTTAAGAAGTTCTAAGTTCTAGGGGACTGATGACCATAGATGTTAAGTCCCATAGTGCTCAGAGCCAAAGGTGTTCTATACGATTCAAGTCAGGACTCTGTGCAGGTCAGTCCATTACACGGATGTTACTGTCGTGTAACCACTCCGCCACAGGCCGTGCATTATGAACAGGTGCTCGATCGTGTTGAAATATGAAATCGCCATCCCTGAATTGCTCTTCAACAGTGGGAAACAAGAAGGTGCTTGAAAAATCAATGTAGACCTGTCCTGTGATAGTGCCACGCAAAAGAAAAGGGGTGCAAGCCCCCTCCACGAAAAACACGACCACACCACAACACTACCGCCTCCGAATTTTACTGTTGGCACTACACCCGCTATGACATTCACCGGGCATTCGCCATACCCACACCTTGCCATCGGATCGCCACGTTGTGTAGCGTGATTTGTCACTCCACACAACGTTTCTCCACTGTTCAGTCGTCCAATGTTTACGCTCCTTACACCAAGCGAGGGGTCGTTTGGAATTTACCGGCTTGATGTGTGGCTTATGAGCAGCCGCTCGACCATGAAATCCAAGTTCTCTCACCTTCCGCCTAACTGTCATAGTGCTTGCAGTGGATCCTGATGCAGCTTGGAATTCCTGTGTAATGCTCTGGATAGATGTTTGCCTATTACACATTACGACCCTCTTCAACTGTAGGCGGTCTTTTCAGTCAATAGACGAGGTCGGGTTGTACGCTTTTGTGCTGTACGTTTCCCTTCACGTTTCCACTTCACTGTCACATAGGGAACAGTGGACCTAGGGATGTTTAGGAGTGTGGAAATCTCGCGTACAGACGTATGACACAAATGACACACATTCACCTGACCACGTTCGAAGTCCGTTAGTTCCGCGGAGTGCCACATTTTGCTCTCTCACGATGTGTAATGACTACTGAGGTCGCTGATATGGAGTACCTGGTAGTAGGTGGCAGCACAATGCACCTAATATGAAAAACGTATGTTTTTCGGGTGTCCGGATACTTTAGGTCTCATAGTGTATTATGTAGCGCATGGTGTGGCATTAGCGATTTTGTATATTTACATTCACTAATGTACAGTAAAATGTTTTAGGTAACGCGCGCCACTAAGCAAGAGTCGCGATTGTGTGGTATCATGCAGCGAGAATAACATGGGGTGTCCATCCACAGTCATACTGTGGGCATCATTGTAACATCACTTCCAAAATATATAAATTCGTCAATGACAGATGTCGTAAGAGATCCATCATATTTGAGAAGGATAGTTATTTTCATAGATATAGCATAATATTAGCTGCATTACTTATTATGAAAGTAGTATGCGGTTCATAACGAAATTCAGTATGTACTGATAAAAAATTTTGGTCATTTACTTAATACATAATATATCTGACAGGTAGCAAGCTAAAGTTTTACTGGGTGTTATGGGTAAAATAGTAGTACATTATGATTACTTTGTTGTCAAATTCGTGTTTGACAATGAAAGAAGGGAAGTAGGATTAACGTTTAACGTGCCATAGCCTGCGATGTCATTGTAGAAAGTGTGCAAGCTCGGACTGGCGATAACTAGGGAAGAAACCATCTCAGAATTCGCCTTCATCGATTTAGGAAAACCAAGGAAAAGCTAAATATGGATTGCTGAATAGGTATTTGAACCGCCTTTCATCCCGAATACCAGTTCAGTGTGCTCACCACTACATGGTCTTTGTCAATTTGTAAAATGGACACTAGCAAAGACTAACATGTTCATTTTCATTAAAATCAAGTCACTGAGCTATTTAGTATTCTGTAAATGGTCAGCATGCGGCCATACAGACAAACAAGTCATATATACCATCTGTATCTATATCTACATACGTCAGTGAGGCCCTCTGTTGTCAATTGTTCACATCTACAGAGCGGGAAGCTACGTATGTAGCTTTTCCTGTGTTTTACTAGTAGCAAAGATCTTAAGTTTTGTGTTTATTTTTCTGTTTAAGTGGTTTAGTCTTGAATTTTTAACTGTAAGTGTTAATTCTTGCAATCTGTAACGCAGTTTTCATTTCTTCTGAACAGCCAGCTATACGGTTCATTAAAGCATCAGCGTCAATTGGTGGTACACAGGGAGGACAGCAAGTTGTAAATCTAGGTTTCTGTCTGCTTTTACAGTTTACTTCTTCAGTTAGTCTAGCTAGAATGGGTAGGATGCGTACGTACTGTGTGCAGACGCAGTTCTCGAACATCTGAATGTGCTTTGGCTATGGTTAGCTGTCCTCAGGCTGCTGTCACCTGGCGTAGCGGTGGCGGAGAATCTGGCGTCACATTTCAGCAAGATAATGCCCGCCCGCACACGGGGAGGATTTCTACTGCTTATCTTCGCGCTTGCCCCAAATGAGAACCTTTGGATGATGATGATAGTTGGTTTGTGGATCAGCGCCCGTACAAATTCCCAAACTTTGCTCAGACCAATCTCGCCACTTCCATGAATGGTGGTGAAATGATGAGGACAACACAAACACTCAGTCATCTCCTGGCAGGTGAATATCCCTGTCCCCGCCGGGAATCGAACCCGGGACCGCGTGCTCAGGAATCGAGAACGCGACCGCGAGACCGCGACCTGCGGACATAACGTTTGGAGCAGTACGGGCAGGGCCCTCCAACCATCTCGGGATTTTGGCGATCTAAGGCACTAATTGGACAGAATTTGGCGCGAACCCCTCAGAAGCGCATCCAACAGCTCTGTCAGTGATTGCCAAGCCGAATAATTTCTTGCTTAAAGGCCAGAGGTGAACGAGTTATTTACTTGGTCAGTTTTTTGAATCTCTTCTCTAGGAAAAATCATTCAATAATTTAGGAATTGTAATCATTTGTTTGTCTTCCGATTCATGTCCAAACATTATTCTTCTTACTGTTATCGAAAAGGGTGACTGAAATAATCTTTGATGTGCTTGAAGCTTCAGCTGTTTCTATTTCTTTGTGCCCTGTACTTCGGAAGTATTCTGTAGGATATTTTGTTACCAATGTTACTGATAGCTGCTTTGGAATCAGGTCTTCTTAATGGGCCTCTAAGGACCGCATTTACATCTATGTTCAGAGAACACTGAAATACAATTTGCTCAAGTGTACCGAGCTCTCCATATTCACATCTGGCTGATTGGTCTTTGCGTACTTCTTGCAGACGTGTCCCGTTATGAAATGGATCTTGCTTCTACTTGAGTTCGTGTACTGCAATTCCTTCCTTTCACGAATGTAAAGGAACAACTGGAAAACTCGACAACCAGTGCCCTCATTGTCCCAGTCCCTCTGCCACGTACCGGTTTTCTGGCACATTAATAGCACTTTATTCGTGATTTGTTCCCTGGAGATCTGCCTCGCGTTCTCAAGTGTCCCCATTCTACAACCAGTAGCACGCAGCTCTGCAACACGATTATATCGGCAGGATTTATTCCCAGAACTACTGACAATGCTTCTACTAGTGTTCTATCAAATGCTTCCGTAAATCTTAGAAGCACGCTACGCTGTATACATCTTTGCTGTGCTTCCGCATGCTGATAACGCAGCTTGATGCGAATGCAGCAATGGAAACAAAGCTGACACTATATACAGTCTCACTTCTGACATGGAAGGTTTTCGGAACGGGATTCAAATTTCCGTCCAGCCATCCTGGTTCAGTTTTCCCGTAAGGGAGATTAGGGTGTAGCACATTCACTACCAGTTTTTTTCCAGAGTGAAAGACATAAACTTATGGTTATTATAACTAATGTTTTATTGAGAATAACAATATGAAAACCATTCCGTTTTCCAATGCTAGGAGGTGTTGGAGATCCAGTGTTGTTCATAATATCTCTAGGCGAATAACGGTAAGTCAAGTGCCAGAACATTAAAACAACGATGAGTTCCTATGTTTTTTCAGGAGACGACTGGGCAGAAACTGCAATACTTACAGAACATAGACACACATGAGTGTATACAGCAACTCTCCAAGTTATAAACTCACATTACAGGTCCTCAACTTGGCCACCGTTTGTGACGCGGAAAACGTTATTGTATGCATGAAATTCTTTGACACAAATTGTCCAGGGAGGCGCGACAACAGCGTGCTTTAAAAATCTGTTCATTGGTTTGCCTCTGTGCAGGCGTGAACTAATTCTGTTCGACAATACGCTCGGATATCAGTCAGCGTTAGCATGGTGCCTCCCGGATTTGGTGAGGAGCGCCGGCTCCAGATCGAATCGATTTGGCGAATTAACGGCGACGATAATTGTGGTGGCCAACCTGAATGTGATTATTAGGCGATTTCCCACATCTGAGTAGGTGAATAGTGGGCTGATATCCACATCGCGTCTCAGTTGCACTATTCGCAATCATTTCGAAAGCGTTCTCACGCTTTCATACGAGATATCACTAAATACAAACAGATTAGTACACAAATTCCGTCCTGAAGCGCGGAGCATAGGAGGGGGGGGGGCTAAGAAGAGGGTTAGAGCACAGGGGGGAAGGGATGGCGACAGGAAGGGCATTCGGAACCTCTACCACTAACACTATCGAAAAAAAATTACATACCGATCCCGTGTAGATACGACAGTGCAGATGATTTGTCCACATGCTCCAACAGGCTTGCCCCTTACTGTAACTGCTCTACAGCGCGTTTTACAGTCGATATGTTTTTTTAACTTCCAGTCGGTTGCGAAATGAAAACAACAATTAAAATCCGATGAAGCTCTGTGGAGATGTGCTGCACAGAGTCTCTTGTGTTCCCGTCTGTCGCGTCACGTCTCATTTTTCAGTTCTGAACGCACAGTGGGCACGCAAAATTGCTTAGAACAATAGAGTCTCCTGCCAACTGTGAAGTGCCTGCTGAGGGGTTCTGCCTGATTTCATGCAGCCCACGTAACGTAACTGTCATGCGTTTCCTTCCTCGTAACAATGCTCAGCCACACACTGCGGTGGAAGAACGACGCCCCTGCAGCGTTTTCGACGGGAAATGTTGCATCTACACCGTACAATACGGACTTGGCTCCCTCTAAGGTTCTCCTCTTTGCTCGCATGAGCCGCTGGCTATAAAGACAGCATTTTGCCACAGACAGCAAGCTGCCGACCAGTGTAGGGAATCTACAGGAAGCACAGGCGGCTGTCTTCTATGATGAGGGTATTGGAAAGTTGGTACCACACTACGACAAATGTCTAAGTCGGAACGGTGATTGTGTAGAGAAGTAGTTGGAAGGTGTAGCTAACTCTTGCAAATAAAATATTTTTGATTTTCAATGTGGATTCCATTTTGCGTCCCATTGGAGGTTGAAGAAAAAAATAGTCCTCATCCAAATAGAAATTTCGAGAGATGCTCTATCCACTGATATGTGTCATTTGTCTGTGTGTTTTGTAGTTTTCACGCAGTCGTCTTATGAATTCCTGATACCTACCGTGGGACACAAAGGTCCGAATCGAAGTGAAAGGGTCGCCTTCAGTTTATCTTGTTCATCCTCATCCAATCCAAGCGTGAGCTCCTGCCAGTAATTCACTTCACGTTCACGTAATGACAACCCTAATTTTTCTTTCTCAAACTAGATTTTCCTTATTCATGCTGGGAAAATGCTGGAATGGCTTATTCGGCATAGTGACTGCACCCTCTTATTTTAACTTTCCCGATTCTCTGACGGGGACAGCATTGTTATATGGGATTTGATTTGGCATTATTAGTGGCGGTTGTTCGCCAGTTGCCCTTATTGAAGATACCACTCTCCCCAGGACGGAAGTCTTGTACCCCATCTGTCCGCGTGTAGAGTAAATTTTATGCTCGAGTATAAACCTTTACGTAGCGTGTGTCTGAGACCGGGCGTTGGTACTAGGTCGGTATTTTCCTAGGTGGATGTGGGGAAGCGCCTAAAAACGATATCCACGCTGACCGCGCCGGCCGTGGTGGCCAAGCGGTTAAAGGCGCTACAGTCTGGAACCGCGCGGCCGCTACGGTCGCAGGTTCGAATCCTGCCTCGGGCATTGATGTGTGTGATGTCCTTAGGTTAGTTAGGTTTAAGTAGTTCTAAGTTCTAGGGGACTGATGACCTTAGAAGTTAAGTCCCATAGTGCTCAGAGCCACGCTGACCGCATCAGCGCTCGTCGTTAATCTGCACGATGAAACCAATTCAGGGCAGGTTGCCTCCAACAATCCCGGAAGCGGCGCGTCATCCTGCTCGGCTATCAACGGGTCTATGTAATGTGCTGAAATGCTACAATATGAAGTTAGACGTCTGAAAATGCAAATTTATAAGTGATCAACTACGAAGTCACAGGGACTAAAGCAAGTATGCTTGCGGCGCGCAAGGCAACAGCACACACTACCATTGAAAATGTTCGCTGTTATAAATATAGCTGTGCTTCAGCTTATTGTGCCAACTCTCAGATAGCACTTTCGCTTAACCTGCTCTACAATAACAGACTGCACAGTAATTCAATATTAAGTATGTTTACATGATTATGTGGGTGTATGAAGCTCGCAGTCTCTAACTGCAGTCTTATCGACGATATATTGTGGCTTCTGAGGATTCGTTCATTCTCCAGTGTCCATGAATATTGGAAGTACAAGGAAAAAATGAACATGGAATTAAAAGGAAAATTATTCCAGTTAAGTACTTTGTAACTAGTACTGTGCTAGACATATGAAATTATATGGAATAAACGTCATTTGCAGAGGGGAAAAAATGGTCATTTACGGCGCCCTGTCTCATTCGCATAGGTCAGGAGTGGAATCGATCATAGGCGGCTGAAAAGCAGACATCATCCGATGGGGGGGGGGAGGTGGAGTGGAGGGTGGCTGGTGCCCTCGGCCCCGGCACTCTCCAAGTGAGTTGAGGTCTAACAAAGACCACTTGAAGATAGTTGTCAAATAAAAGTCGGTAACGTGGCGTGTAGTCGAGCGCTGCATGGGCTGTATGTAAATAGGCCAAGAAGTCGAGACGGGATTTTTCTCCCTCACGGAGTAGGTAACTGACCGCCCACCCCTTGACACATGTAATGGCAAGATATTTGGCGGCGGGAAAACATGTGTCCTCTGGGTATAGACAAATTCGCGGTTCGGTCACATCCGGTGGCACTCGCATGTAGCAGGCAGTCATTCGCTGCACGAATCGCCAGATGTCGTTCCAAGAGGTGCAGGTCATACAGAGTTCATCAGTGTCGAATTTCCGGCAAAAAGGCTAAGAGGGGTATCTGACAAATCGATGTTTTGCATTCACTGTTTTGTGGCAAATTTCCTGTTGACTATGTGATACCGCATTTCCCGAACGTCCGTAGGGAGCTAGGGTTAGTGAATCGTACTCCACACTCAGGGCCATCAGACGGAGGGATATTTGGTCTCTAGCTCATTATGAGGAATATGGCGCAACAGTAGGTTGTAAAAATCTTTGTACCTGGGTGGCCTTATTTGTGGGAGGCTGGGATGTGTGAAACTGTAGTCCACGCGGAAGGTCGAAAAGGCGCGATGTGGCCGACAGACACCGTTGATGGGAGGCGCAGGCTGGAGGACCTCAAGCAAACTGCATGTTAGGGATGTGTTCCATCCGGTCGTTTGTCTTCTCGTAGTGCTCATATACAGGTCCGCAGCTCGCGTAGAGACGTTGCCAAGTCTAAGGCTACCATCCCTTGGGGGCAGGGTAAGTGTCTCATAACGGAATTTAAACATAGAACCAGCCCTACGATAATAGCCAAGAGCAGCCTGAAGGTTGTGCTCAATCACCTTCGGTAGACATGCGCCGCGTGGACCAATTTTGATCTACATAACGAGTAAGGAATTCAATCTGTTGAAGTGTGTCCTGGTGGAGCAGGACGTTCTGGCAGACATCGCTGCGGATGACGTGTAACAGGGGACTGAAATTGGTCAAGGCTGTGCGTGTGACAGTGGGGTAAAAAGTAATGCCTAGGTTCACGAATGTCCACACTAGCGACAGTGGTGCCACTTCACCTTCCTCGTCTGATCTACATTGAAGAAGATTTGGCAACGTTCATGGCACTGCCTGTAGCAGCCCCATAACGCTCGAATCTCAGAGCAGGAGCAGACGAGGAGGAGGAGTTCATTGGTGTATGCCCAGCAGTGACAGGTGTGATGTCAAAGCGTGAGCCAGAGAGCCTGTGTGCTCTAGGGCAATTGCATACATGAGGGTAGAGTGGGGGGGGGGGGGGGTACCTTGCCGAATTGAGCGGTGGATATGTACTGCCTTGACAAATGTCAATTGACTTGGGCTCGTGTATTGGCACTGCTGTAAAGGCTTCGGAGGACATTGATGTCGGGAGGTGGGATGCCCACGTAGGCTGGCAAAAAAACAGGAAATGGTGGCGTGCTGTATCGAAACTGCTTTGGAAATTTATTGACAACTGCTGCATGCAGTGTGCAGGTAGCTGCCATCGCAATTAAGTCGCGGCATTCGCCTGTGGCGCGGCATTCGCCTGTGGCAATTGGTATGTGATCCTGTCCCCCAGGAGTCGTTTTCATCAGGGAGAGGGCACAAAGACATAAAGGAGTGTCATCTGGAGATGCATTGCCAATAAGCGGATGAAGGTCTTGTAATATGTGTTGAATAGGGGGAGCGGTCTATACTGTGTGACCATCGAACTGCGGCGTGATTTGTGGCCCAGAAGAATGGTGCCCTCAACAGAGGCAGCTGGAATTATTTGGTCAGCTGTCATTATTTCCCGGAACATCGTCATCCACCGCATTACCATGAGCCCCAGAAGGCTTGGTAAAGTAAGCGATCGATGTCAGGCGACCTGTTGAGTGTATCCTTATCAGGTGTTTCGTCGACTTCGTCTTGTGTGACGGCCACTGTTAGAGTATCTGCCTCTGTGTGGCTGAGAGTACACGTGATGTAATGCAAGATGGAGTCGTCCACACTGGCACTGGCCTCTTCTTCCCCGTAAGTACGTCGGTAGAGTTCGACGAACACGTTAACGATGTCATTCTGATTGGTCGCCTGTGAGTCTGAGGCATGATCAGAGTGTCGATGCGCTACCGACGACGCCGTCGTTCGTCAGACACTGTGTGATGCAAGATTGGACTTTCAAATCCCGTCGGATCGTCATGTCCACCACCTCTGTATCACCACCGCCTGCAATGTGCGGCACGCCAGTGCACGTATTCTTGTCTTAGTTCTGTGCCACTTCATCTGCGTGTTTGGGGTTGGCAGCAGAGCATCCAGATCTGGGAGGATCGCGTGGTAGAAGTTGTTGGTGTTGCAATGCCATTCGGCCAGGTCCTTCCCATATTTCATCAGTGTACTCTGAATTGTCAGTTTGGCAAAATCCATCCACTTCGTCAGTGTCGAGCGGTAGCTAGTAAAGTGTCGCCTAAAGGCTGCCCATATCTCAGTGATTTGCTGATGACAAGCCGGGTTGTGCAGGTGAGAAATATTCAGTTTCCACAGGATACCGCTGTGCTGTGCAGATCAGGGTGGAAGAAGAACCATACAGATGAAAGTACAACAGTGGAGAAGGCCAATGGTCAGCATTTGGCGTCCTGCATCGCAGACATTAGATCCTGTTAGACATATATCCTCTGTAGATGGCTTGCAGAATGACTGGTGAGGAACGTACAGCCAGAACGATTGCCATGTTGGACTTTCCAGATATCGTGGAGCAGTAGGTCCTGCACCACTGTACATAGTTCCTGTCATGTAGTATGTGAGTCATCTGATGTTTCAGGTGCAGAACTCAGCTAAAATAACGTCCTAACAGGATGTGTTTGTCCCGCCCTAAAAACAGAGGGCCCATGTCCTCAGAATGAAACTGTGCTCATTCATGTCGTTGGTCGGTGCCTGATGGGGCATAGACATTAATGAAGCATGTCCCAATAGCAGTGAGTACCATCTCCTGATTTAGAGAAGGAAGGCGACATCAGTGACAGGAATCTCTTCACAGATGTAGATGGCCATTCCACGGCCCATAGGATTAGCTGCAGAGGCGTGGGCAGTATAGTCATAGATATGTGGGAGACTGGCCAAGCGAACTTCCAATCAATATCAGAAGCCTAGAACATTTCCCACATATGGAAGATTTGCACCTCTGAATGGATGTTGTTGGTGTTGATTGTTGCTATCTGACAGGTATGGTAGCGAATTACTGGAGGCTGATCCTTTATGTTGTCAGCAGAAGGACATTGGCATCATAAGGGAACAATGAGAGAAGTTACTCTCTCACCTATTTTTTGTACACGGAAAATTATTAAAGATTTTGTTACAACCTTACATATCTTGAGCGAGACTGTAGAAAGTTAATGGCCTGAGCAGATGCTGATGGAGCCTGGTAGGGCACTAAAAGCATGAAGTATTTTTATGCTTCTTAGCTCGCAGAAACAGCATGTGGAAGTTGAAAGCAATTGGTGGCAAGCCCATCCTTCAGTAAATTTTGTCAGACAGGTCCACAGCCATACAGGACAGACAGAGCAGCTCCTAGTCGAGTCAGTTCTCCAGCAGAACAATGCCGAGCTACCTGCCGCAGTGCCAGTGGAAGGCTGGGCTGTGGGCAATGGACTGAAGGGATGTGTCTACACAGTGGAGTAGTAAACCGGGCATTGTCTGCAGAGCCATGCATAATAAAAATTCACAAGTTTTCTTGTTTACCAATACTGTAATTAGGCCTGTGACCCACTTTTATCGACCACCTCGGTTGTATAAGAAACTCTGGTGTCTGAAGTGTTTAGAGACACATCTTTATTACACCTCATAGCTAGGACTCACAAGCTCCAAAGCACAGGTGATTTAGACAAAGATCTTTAAGATTGTATCTGTTCGCTTGTTGCAATGGGAAGCAACACGATTTCGGAGAAAGGCATCTTCTCCCTCCACGAAAACTTAAAAATGCCAGTAATTGGCTGTTTCTTTTTTTTTCAGAGATGCAGGTTTCTTAATTCTTGCGCTGGTTCGACATGAGTTTGTGCTGTAGTGTAGGAGGGGAGATTTAGCGCCTCTAAAGCCCTGCGATTGGCTCAAGATGGGGTGAAGGCGGTGTCGTTCATGCACTTTGCGGGAAAACGGAATTTTTTTATCTGGAGAGATGTGAAGTACTCGAGTTCTGGACTTCGGTCTTGAAGCATCTTCTGGTCGAAGCTCTGGCGTGTGTGGTTGGTGCTTGGGACCTGCTCTGAGAGTGACTTCTCTTGCAAGTAGTTAGACTGGAGAGCCTGTGGTGAAGTTCTTACTGTGCCGACAGTGTGAGTTCAAACGTGTCGGACTACTTGTTTGCTGAGGGCACACGTATCCATTTTTGATTTACCAGTCTCGACGCTTGGTATCCTTGTGCGCTCTGTGGTATAAGTGACCCAAATTGGTCCTTGGTACGACCAGAGAACGGGCGTGTCACAGACTGAAATCGACCGTGATTTCAGGGCTGTGTTAGAGAGTGAATTGCGATCTATCTGCCTGATCGCTAGACCGTGAGATTTTTGCATTTCTTTCGTGGCCGCGGTCGATTTACAGGTGCCGCCTCCACGTCTCGCCACCACCACGCACTTCTCGCCAGCTGCAATTTACATCGCCGCATGAAGCAAACAGGGTAACGTACTGCTGCTCCAGCCTTGTCAGGGCATACAGATCTCAATCGCCACTTGATCTCAGCTGCACCTATATTGAGAATCTTCTGTAGAATATCAATCAAAGGCTGCTCAGCGTCAGATCAATTCAGATTGCGTTATCCACATTTTTAGGGCCAGCGTATTTGACTCACTTCTGCCACCCAGGATCCTTGTCCATTGTTCTCTTAACCCAACTGTTACTTGCTGACAGTGTTCAGTCAACTGAAATTTATGTCTGTTTTGTCTTTTGAAAAATAAATGTTTTTTTTTTTACTACATTCTCAATCATTTTATATAGTCAGCACCACAGGTTAGCTTTCATTGTGGTGTCCCATGCCAGGATAACTTTCAACATCATCCCGCTGGCAGCCATGGGGTTCAGGGGGGAGTATGATTAATGGAGCAGCACTATGACGCGGTGTCCCGTAACTGGTACTACTCCTCAAACTCCTTTTAGTGCCATGCCACGGAGGCGATCACCGGTGTATCGTCCATTTTATTCTCAGAAGCTGGAGTAGTGGTTCATGGGGTAGTTTCTGCTGTGCTACATAGTTCGGTGTCCCCACGGTCCTGTGGTGAGAAGGCACAGCGGTAGATGTTGCCGCCTTGGGCAGTGGCGGTTTCGTGGAGGGAGTTCGGGTCGACGGCGGCCTGCCCTTCGGCTTGCAACGTCTGCCCTTGGCCGGAGACGGTTCGGCGGCTTCTCTTGCGATATTTCGGAGAAGGTTGTTTCCTTATGCGACCTTCCCTGTCCGACGATGGCAGTGAGCCGCGTCGCTCTGGTAAGGAGGCTGCCATAGGGACGAGAAGCTAGTCAATCTCCTTCTTGCTGTCAAGGGTTGAGTCAGCAGCTGGCAACGTCGGTACCACCAGAGGGGGTTGACAGCCAGCCGAGGGGGCGAGCCGTCCGAAGCGCACTCCGTTGGGCCATGATCTGGCTCAGCTGTGGCGTCCGGGGGTCGCTGCGGGGCGGCAGGAGAAGGGAGAGCAGCGGTGCAGGTCACCGATAGCATCGTAGTTTGCGACGCATTTGGTCTGTCGGTGGCTGGAATTTGCATAATGCGCCATTGTAGGCATTTGTAATAAGGTGGCCTTCTTTGCCCCACCAGGAACGGGTCCGAGGCTGGCCGTCGTACTTAATTATTGCACAGCATCCGCCAATCTGTACATAGAATGGAATGAGATTTCGGAGATCGATGGTGACCTGTCGGACGCCGCTTAGGACAGGCTATCTCTGAAACAGTCTATTTCTCCGCAGTATGGCGGTGGACTGTGCCGTATGGTCGGAGTGCCAATGTGAAAATGTGTACCATATAAACGCCTAAGCCTGCGTGGTCGACGGTCGTCGGCCAGACATTGCCGACAGCAAGACAGAAGTGGGGCCTGTTTAGTCTCGCGTAGGATGTGTTCGCACACCGTGTCGTTAACGATTTTAACATAGACGGTGCCGTTCACGGTCGGCAAGTGTATTCCTATGATATCGGTTGTTGGGATCTAGACTTGATCTCGCAGAAGATGTCCACCTCGAATGCCTTGGATCGGGCATAGTCGTTGCAGAAAGTAATTTTTCGGTATCGGTTCGCCACGTATCGCAGACGCTAAGCAACGGCAATCAGCACGTAAACAAGGCGAAATCGCGCTCCACACTGTTTCCCTGCCAAGGCAGGCTGTGAGCCAGCCGGACACAGGGTCATTGCAATTGCACGGGCAACTGTAGCACTCCTCCCGTCCGACACAAATTCTCAACTCATCCACCCACTCCTAACTTAGTGCCTCTTGTACATTTTTCTCATTACTCGTGGCATTTCGGCGGATTCCGGTAGGAATTCGGGCATGGTCTGCATCCGCGCTGAAGAGATCGTTCGGCATCCTCGCCTTAATTATATACACTCCTGGAAATTGAAATAAGAACACCGTGAATTCATTGTCCCAGGAAGGGGAAACTTTATTGACACATTCCTGGGGTCAGATACATCACATGATCACACTGACAGAACCACAGGCACATAGACACAGGCAACAGAGCATGCACAATGTCGGCACTAGTACAGTGTATATCCACCTTTCGCAGCAATGCAGGCTGCTATTCTCCCATGGAGACGATCGTAGAGTTGCTGGATGTAGTCCTGTGGAACGGCTTGCCATGCCATTTCCACCTGGCGCCTCAGTTGGACCAGCGTTCGTGCTGGACGTGCAGACCGCATGAGACGACGCTTCATCCAGTCCCAAACATGCTCAATGGGGGACAGATCCGGAGATCTTGCTGGCCAGGGTAGTTGACTTACACCTTCTAGAGCACGTTGGGTGGCACGGGATACATGCGGACGTGCATTGTCCTGTTGGAACAGCAAGTTCCCTTGCCGGTCTAGGAATGGTAGAACGATGGGTTCGATGACGGTTTGGATGTACCGTGCACTATTCAGTGTCCCCTCGACGATCACCAGTGGTGTACGGCCAGTGTAGGAGATCGCTCCCCACACCATGATGCCGGGTGTTGGCCCTGTGTGCCTCGGTCGTATGCAGTCCTGATTGTGGCGCTCACCTGCACGGCGCCAAACACGCATACGACCATCATTGGCACCAAGGCAGAAGCGACTCTCATCGCTGAAGACGACACGTCTCCATTCGTCCCTCCATTCACGCCTGTCGCGACACCACTGGAGGCGGGCTGCACGATGTTGGGGCGTGAGCGGAAGACGGCCTAACGGTGTGCGGGACCGTAGCCCAGCTTCATGGAGACGGTTGTGAATGGTCCTCGCCGATACCCCAGGAGCAACAGTGTCCCTAATTTGCTGGGAAGTGGCGGTGCGGTCCCCTATGGCACTGCGTAGGATCCTACGGTCTTGGCGTGCATCCGTGCGTCGCTGCGGTCCGGTCCCAGGTCGACGGGCACGTGCACCTTCCGCCGACCACTGGCGACAACATCGATGTACTGTGGAGACCTCACGCCCCACGTGTTGAGCAATTCGGCGGTACGTCGACCCGGCCTCCCGCATGCCCACTATACGCCCTCGCTCAAAGTCCGTCAACTGCACATACGGTTCACGTCCACGCTGTCGCGGCATGCTACCAGTGTTAAAGACTGCGATGGAGCTCGGTATGCCACGGCAAACTGGCTGACACTGACGGCGGCGGTGCACAAATGCTGCGCAGCTAGCGCCATTCGACGGCCAACACCGCGGTTCCTGGTGTGTCCGCTGTGCCGTGCGTGTGATCATTGCTTGTACAGCCCTCTCGCAGTGTCCGGAGCAAGTATGGTGGGTCTGACACACCGGTGTCAATGTGTTCTTTTTTCCATTTCCAGGAGTGTTTATATGTGTGGTGTCTGTTCTTTCGGATACGTACAGTGGTGAGAGCATTTGGCTAGTAAGCAGGAGAACTGGGCTCGAGTCCCAGACAGCCACATATCATAACTTTTGTCACTGATTTAAATCATTGCCCCCTCGCAGCCAGTATCTGTAATTCCATAGTAGCTGCTGAATCAAAATGGTCTTTCTAATAGCTTGTAGCAAATGCTCAATAGGGCTATTGGCCGATAGCTAGCTGGGTCATCCTGTGGATTTCCTGGTTTTAAGATTTCGAGGATTTTGGCTACCTTGAACTAACAGGGAAACCGGCTGGTGTTCATGATGTCGCAGTAGAATTGTCTAAGCCATGAACGGGTGGGGGGGCCCAGGTGTCTGATGAATTCAGGGAATATTCCGTCCAGACCGGCGGCGTTCCTCGGTTTAACAGATTTTATCGCGTTATTCATTTCCAAATCTGTGGACGGAATCGAGAAATCCGTATGTTCTTCTAGTTGGCTGTCGATAGTTTTAATGTCTGCTTTAATCTCTTTCTCGAAGATATCATCTACTGGGACATTTTCCGATGTACAACAGAATATATGACTCCACAGATAGACTAATTCTCGCAGACCAGGCAGGATTTGGGAACAAACGGAGCTGCTGTGAACAAGTCCTTGCCTTAACCTCATACACTGAGTCTAGCTTTCAAAGGACCCAAAACACTTGTGTGGCTTTTGTGGACCTCTCGGCCGCCTATGATACCATCTGGCTCGACGGACTCATACTCAAGCTGAAAAAATCAATCCCTTTGCCGCAAGACAACTAAGCTTCTGGAAAACATGTTGATAAATCGCTACTTCAGAGTGAACGTAGGTCAGTCTACGAGTAAATCCTACTCAATAAACAATGAGCTCCCACAGGGATCAGTGTTGGCTCTCCTTCTCTTCAACCTATACACGAGCGACATACCAGCAACTAAATCGCAAAAATTCTGCTATGCAGATGACATTGCAGTAGCCACTCAGAGCAAGACATTCGAAGAGTGATTTAGAGGAAGGAAGGCGACATTGGTGACAGGAATCTCTTCACAGATGTAGATGGCCACTCCACGGCCCATGGGATCAGCTGCAGAAGCTACTCTGTCAACGGACCTTCAACTTCTTAACCAGTATTATACGAAATGGAGGCTCTGCCCAAATCCAAATAAAACTGAGGTAAGCGTATTCCACCTGATCAATCATGAGGCAAGACGAGAGTTACAAGTAACATTCTGCAATGAGCGATTGAGGCACAACAGACATCCAAAATATCTAGGAATCACTCTTGTTCTGTCACTAACCTATATAAAACACCTAGAAATAACCAGTCAAAAGATAAAAAATCGAAATAACATATTGAGAAAACTGACTGGAACCTCCTGGGGAGCTCAAGCTAACACCTTACGCACCGCAGCACAATCTCTTGTTTACTCGGCGGCAGAATACTGCGCCCCAGTCTGGTACAAGAGCACACACGCGAAGAAAATAGACGTCCAGCTTAATACCACCATGAGTATATTGTCTCAGGAACTCTGCAATCAACTCCACTTCCCTGGCTTCATGCCCTTTGCAATATAACTCCTCCCTCCCTCAGAAGGCAACAAGCAGCTATCCGAGAATGAAAGAAAATTAATGACCCCTCTGTCTCTGAAGATATACCTATCCGAAAAATATTGGACCATCTACCAACTACCCGCCTAAAATACAGAAACCTATATGGGAAGACGAGGTCCTCAAATTCCCAGAAAGGTACGACATAGCAAGGGAATGGAGGCAATACTTATTTTGATCCTTCGATACCGGTGGAAGGAATGCAAATGCCCAGAAGAACTTGGTGCAGACTTAATCGTGTGTGGACTAACCGTGGCAGGTGTAAGGCCATTCTCCACAAATGGAAACTCACTGATGACCCACGATGCGACTGTGGTGCAGAAGAACAAACAATCCCTCACCTGATCTTAGAATGTCCTGCGAGGAGGTTTGAAGGAGAATGGAGGGAGATTATGAATGCTACTCCACGTGCTGTTCAGTGGGTGACCTGCTTAGATGTGGACTTGTAGCAGCTGCAGTGGGTGTCTCCCTAATCTTTCGCATAGTTTTGTTTGCAATCAATCATTTAATAATGTATTTGTAATTCGTTTACTATATTAATTAATAGTATGTGTGCAATTTTACTCTGTAGATGCCATACGCTAAATAAATAAATATCAAATTGGTGTCTGTTCTTTCGCATATAAAAGAACAGACACCACATATATACAACTAAGGCGAGGATGGCCAATGATCTCTTCAGCGCGGATGCACACCAGGTTCGAACTTATACGGGAATCTGCTGAATGTCACGGGTAACGAGGATAATGTCCAAGGGACACGACATTAGCAGTGTCAACAGCTGAAAATTTAGGTCTGCTTGGAGGCGTGCTTCTGTAGTCCGTGCTGTTGCGCTGACCACTGCGTCCAGGTGGGTTATTGGTCAGAGTATATGTTAATAAGCAGGTGACCCGGGTTCGAATCCTGGTCTGGCACCAATTTTCAACTTTCGCCCTTGATTTAAATCAATTCTCACTCGCAGCCAATGTCTGTTATTCCCTTGTGTTATTATTTGGAACTGGTATCAACTTAATGTAAAGACATAGTACGTTGGCCGTGGAACTTTAAAATAAGTGTTCATTTCGATCATCAAACATACATAGCTCCTGTACCATTGCATTGATGCCAAATAGTTGTGTAGGAACTCCCCTACAAATACCACATCTCAATCCTATTAGTAAGTTTTTCCCGAAAAGATAACGTTTCATGTCACCGAGTTGATTTTTGGTGTGAGATAGGCAGCCTATGGTCACTATCTTGTTCCAGCAGCGTTGAGGCGGTCAGAGATCACGACACTCAGCTTCCACCGCCAGGAATTACTACGATCTCAGATTTGAACAGGGCAAAAACAGTCTTTGTTTTCACATTCAAAACAGCATCAGAAAAAAGTATGTAGAATAACATGTTAGTCGACCACATTATTATTGCACCTGGAAATGGGAGAGCTTCGGTCGGCTTTTCGTGAGGAAGTGCGTAACGGGGTTTGTGAGAGGAAGGAATGAAAGACAGTAGAACAACAGTTATTCATTGAAAGCTGCACTAACCTTCGTAATTAGAGTTAGGAAGTGGATGGTCCATTACGAAAGGGGTAGACGACAAGTACTGTAACTCCAGTACATGTTCCAATTTCATGACCGTGTCGGTTTCCATATCACTGACATCGTCATGGCCTGCATATTAATCTTCACGCTCCATACCAACATAGATTATTATATTCTCTACTGCCCCTTCTGTTAACCCTTCTCAGCACCAATATTCATTTTGATTTACATGTTCGCAAGCTTTTAACCAATCGCATTGAGCAATTTTAGATAAAGACTCTTTAGTTATTTGTTTATTGTTAGTTAAAATAATAAAAGAATTTTCCTGCATTTTTTTTTGTTTCGATGTATTCCGGATTAGCTCCATAGGGTTCGAATCACAGTGGTATGGTGAGATCCTCAGAACAGTATATCCTTTACGCTTTAAAGCGGCATCTGCTTAAAATACAGTTTTGGCTTATTGTATCACAACCTCTCGTGTAACTGAGTTCAAAACTGATTTTTTTCTGAATGCCATTCAGATACGTCCTTTGTGCGATTAGCATTAGTGGGGGCTTTATTTGTGCGAGCAATGTGATAAGCTGCGTTACCGAGAACAACAATACTACCAGCTAGGGTGTTAGTACCAGTTACTCTTTTAACCATTTGTGATACACTCCTGGAAATGGAAAAAAGAACACATTGACACCGGTGTGTCAGACCCACCATACTTGCTCCGGACACTGCGAGAGAGCTGTACAAGCAATGATCACACGCACGGCACAGCGGACACACCAGGAACCGCGGTGTTGGCCGTCGAATGGCACTAGCTGCGCAGCATTTGTGCACCGCCGCCGTCAGTGTCAGCCAGTTTGCCGTGGCATACGGAGCTCCATCGCAGTCTTTAACACTGGTAGCATGCCGCGACAGCATGAACGTGAACCGTATGTGCAGTTGACGGACTTTGAGCGAGGGCGTATAGTGGGCATGCCGGAGGCCGGGTGGACTTACCGCCGAATTGCTCAACACGTGGGGCGTGAGGTCTCCACAGTACATCGATGTTGTCGCCAGTGGTCGGCGGAAGGTGCACGTGCCCTTCGACCTGGGACCAGACCGCAGCGACGCACGGATGCACGCCAAGACCGTAGGATCCTACGCAGTGCCGTAGGGGACCGCACCGCCACTTCCCAGCAAATTAGGGACACTGTTGCTCCTGGGGTATCGGCGAGGACCATTCGCAACCGTCTCCATGAAGCTGGGCTACGGTCCCGCACACCGTTAGGCCGTCTTCCGCTCACGCCCCAACATCGTGCAGCCCGCCTCCAGTGGTGTCGCGACAGGCGTGAATGGAGGGACGAATGGAGACGTGTCGTCTTCAGCGATGAGAGTCGCTTCTGCCTTGGTGCCAATGATGGTCGTATGCGTGTTTGGCGCCGTGCAGGTGAGCGCCACAATCAGGACTGCATACGACCGAGGCACACAGGGCCAACACCCGGCATCATGGTGTGGGGAGCGATCTCCTACACTGGCCGTACAACACTGGTGATCGTCGAGAGGACACTGAATAGTGCACGGTACATCCAAACCGTCATCGAACCCATCGTTCTACCATTCCTAGACCGGCAAGGGAAATTGCTGTTCCAACAGGACAATGCACGTCCGCATGTATCCCGTGCCACCCAACGTGCTCTAGAAGGTGTAAGTCAACTACCCTGGCCAGCAAGATCTCCGGATCTGTCCCCCATTGAGCATGTTTGGGACTGGATGAAGCGTCGTCTCACGCGGTCTGTACGTCCAGCACGAACGCTGGTCCAACTGAGGCGCCAGGTGGAAATGGCATGGCAAGCCGTTCCACAGGACTACATCCAGCATCTCTACGATCGTCTCCATGGGAGAATAGCAGCCTGTATTGCTGCGAAAGGTGGATATACACTGTACTAGTGCCGACATTGTGCTTGCTCTGTTGCCTGTGTCTATGTGCCTGTGGTTCTGTCAGTGTGATCATGTGATGTATCTGACCCCAGGAATGTGTCAATAAAGTTTCCCCTTCCTGGGACAATGAATTCACGGTGTTCTTATTTCAATTTCCAGGAGTGTAGTTATCCACATTCAGATAATGATTATAAGCTTGGAATTTAGATTTTTAATCATAAAATAACTTTGCTCCCACTATGAAACCCACTTCTCTTCTAGTGTGGACAAAAATGGCTCTTTGGCCTGCACTGCAATTAGTCATTACATCCGGATCTTCTGCACGGTGCCAGCTCTTAGTCATGATATGATGCGTAAGCACCCACTTCTCATCCGTGAATACCAATGATTTATTTGGTTCCTTTTCACTATTTATGGTTGCTCTCAAGTATTCCGCACGGTTTGCAAAAACTTTGGAACGTACTGTTAGGACAGTTCTTTAATTTTTAATTTCTTAAACTAAATCCCATCTCTTTTAAAATTTTTCCGAACTGTTCCTCTTCCACCCTGAAAATTTATTGCAATATTTGAAAATGCAAGCAGCATTGTCAACCATGGGATTTCGTTCTTCTGCTCCTAATACTCCAAAAAGTTTCTTCAGATAATTGCTTTATTTAAGTCATGTAGGGGAAATACTTTACTAGAACGCCTTTCTTTTCTAGCAGTTCAAATTTTTTCTTCGCATTCTTCCAGTTTAATGTATTTTACTGTTGTTTTGGACTTTTCTGTCATTTTTATGCCCATGAGATTGCTTTGCTCTAATGCTTTTTTCTTCCAGACTAAATTGCACAAATTTGAATATAAGCTCTTTTTCAAGTAAATGTCCGCGCCATATTTCTCTGATCTCCACTCACAGGGTTGTTCATGATTATGGATAGCACCGCACTGTACTGTTGACGGTATTTCACGAGGACAGTCGGCCGTGGTGGCCGAGCGGTTCCAGGCGCTACAGTGTGGAACCGCTCGACCGCTACGGTCGCAGGTTCGAATCCTGCCTCCGGCGTGGATGTTTGTGATGTCCTGAGGTTAGTTAGGTTTAAGTGGTTCTAAGTTCTAGGGGACTGATGACCTCAGAAGTTAAGTCCTGTAGTGCTCAGAACTATTTCTTTTTCACGAGGCCATACTGAACCACCTGATAGTAAATGCACAACTGACCTAAGTATATTGACAATTTGTTGCGTTTTCCTCAGTCATCACTGTACGTGTTTACCGCAATCTTACTGCGTGCTTCCGATAACGGTCACGAGAGGTGAAATGCAATAATATCCGTATGGTGTTCCGGCAATAATATGCTTCAACCTTCACTACGTTGGTACCGTTAATGTTTTAATAACATACCAGAGAGGTTTTGAACACTAAGAAATTAAATAACACAGGTTCAAATTTTTCACATTGCGTAAATTGAAGAACCAAATTCAGATGTCGGTAGTCAGTCTAACTGTCGTTGTGTAGGTAGCAATAGTGTCTTCTGTCGCAGTCGTTTGACATACAGGTTCCGCAAAAATACAGTTACTTACGCAAAGACTGCATGCGAAAACTTCAAAATATATAACAGCATATTTATGTTACACATCAGAGTATCTGAAACGTAGTGTTGATGTTTCGTAGTTCTCCTTAAATTTAGGAACACATCAGCTCAGTACCTGACGCACACTACACAATTTACTCGAGTTATTGCTATTATTGTGCTTTACTATACTACGGAGTGAGGTGGGAAAGTAGTTAGCACAATGTACTTCTATTTGGTAGGACGACAGTTCAAATTCGCGTCCGAGGCAAATACTGGGATGGTTCCTTTGAAAGTGAATGGCTGATTTCCTTCGCCAACCTTGAATCAGTCCTGTTTCTATTGACCTCGACGTCGACGGGAAGTTAAACTATAATCGTCTTTCCTTCCTCATTTTACTATTCTGTTTTTACATTCAGCTTTATGGTATGAATGTGTGTATGAGAATATGTGCACTGGTCGTAATGGCAAGGGAAGACTTGAGTTGGTGAAGTTTGAGTATAGTTCTTTATCAGTGTAGGCGGTTATCAATTGAATAGATACAAAGAGATTTAGTAGTATCTTTTTGTGCGTGTGAAGATTAGCAGCAAAGAGAATTTGTCATGGAAGCAGTAAGATATTGCGAAGATGTAGTACAGAGTTGGTGGCTGAATTCTTGTTCATTTTGTTAAAATGGTTGCAGGTGCAGGAACAGTCTTTCAAGTTACGGTATAGTTAAAGCAAGCAGACTGGTACCGTCGTAGTACAATTAACCAGTATTTTACAGACCTACTTTGAACTTAAGTAAGAGTTACTACCCCTAGTGACATGGAATGGAGGATGTGTACGCGGTATTTTCGGATCTGTGTTGCCGAGCTGCCTTGATCTAGCGTCATGTCATTAATATGAACTTACTCATATGAAACGAGATAATACTTAAACCAAGATAATTATGCGTGTAATGCTCTTCCTATTGAGCCCCTCCAGCAGATCCCACTTACAGTGTTAAAGACTTAACTTCTCACAGATTGTTCTCCAGAGAGCCTCGAAACTAGTAAGAGTAACTCGACACCAGTGAGAATTATTCGCAGTCCTAGCGGTGTAAATGAGATGAAACGAATGCATAGGAGGCAGTGGTATGTAGTTTCTAATCAGCCCGCGATTCGTGTCCTTCTGAATCAACCGGATGGACACTCCTGTTGAAAGACAGGGACCTAGATTCGAATTCAGGTACTGCACACAGTATGATCAACACGCGTTACTTACTGGTAAGACTACAGGAATTATGTCGTTATTTTTAATATTCCTTTTCTCGGGAATTCTATAAACCAGTTGTCGAATTATCAGAAGCTGATCAATAATAGTAGACCACATATTTCTCAAAGAAGACTCTCAAAGAGGGTCTCTTTTCATACATTTATAGTCATACTAAGTAATGTGGCTAAGCTAATCATGTTGGAATCTATGACAAGGAATAAGGAAGGGTGTCAGCTGGACCTGCGTAATGGCAATGAGGTATCTACATCTACAACATACTACGCAAACCAGCCATGATGCGTGATGGAGGATGCTTCTGGTACCACTAACTTATCCCTCCTATCATATTCTGCTCTTGGATGGTGCGTGGGGTGAGTATAGTCGTCGTGGCCATACGCGAGATGTATGCAGTAGGAGTGACATGTTGTCCGATTCTTTCCAGAAAGTACTCCCTCGAAATTTGAATATCAAACCTCTCCGTGATGCACGACGCCTCTCTTGTAACGTCTCCCACCACTGGGACAACGCTCTTGCGCCAACTTCACGATCCATTTACGAAACACGCCACTCCTCATTGGATTTTCTCTAACTCTTCTACCAGTCCTATCTGGTAAGTATCCCACATTAATGAACAATAGACAAGCGCCTTATAAGACGCTTCCTTCGTGGATGAGTTACATTTCCTTAACTTGCTGCCTATGAATCTCAGTCTGGCATATGCTTTTCCTACCATTTATTACATGTGGACATTCCACTTATGGTCGCTCTGGTTAGTTACTCCTAGATATTTGCGGTACATACTGTTTCCAGCAATTTTTCATTAACAGTGTAGTTGTACAGTAGTGGTTTTCTTTTCCTATGTATGCGAAATACGTTAGATTTATTTACGTGCATGGTCAACTGCCAAAGCCTGCAATATTCATCAATTCTCTGCAGATCATTCTGCGAATCGATACTGTCGTCTGGCGAACAACTGCATCAATTACGCACAGTCTGAAAGACCATCCGACGCTTTCTACTAGGTCATTTATATACACTGTGAGCAATGACAGTCCTATCAAATTTCCTTGTGGTACTCCGGAAATTGCCATTATATTTGACGATGTTGTTGCGTTAAGAGCGATGTGTTGAGTTCTGTCTTCAAGGAAGTCTTGAATGTAGTCGCAAATGTAGTCCAGTACTCGTGAAGCTCGTTTTTTTCGCAAAACGGCAGTGCAGGATGGTATCAAATGCCTTCCCGATGTCACGGAACACGGCATCCTCGTGAGGGCCGTTGCCTGCAGCACATGTTTTGAAACGTCCCCTTAGAAAAGTTTATGAATTGCTGTGCTGATAAACCTCTTACATTATTTGATTTTCAAACAGCTGAGCAGAACTTAACATACTCAGAAATTTCGCTCTTTACCTATTCGCCCGCATCTCGTGGTCGTGCGGTAGCGTTCTCGCTTCCCACGCCCGGGTTCCCGGGTTCGATTCCCGGCGGGGTCAGGGATTTTCTCTGCCTCGTGATGGCTGGGTGTTGTGTGCTGTCCTTAGGTTAGTTAGGTTTAAGTAGTTCTAAGTTCTAGGGGACTTATGACCACAGCAGTTGAGTCCCATAGTGCTCAGAGCCATTTTTGAACCTATTCTGATCAACACTAAACTGACACATAATATTTTTAGCGCAACGCAATCAGACTTTCAACAATCACTACAAAAGAATGGCCCTGAATGACAATAACCTATACCTTTCATGAATCACTTACCTCACAAAAATCTTCGTTACTCGAACTACTGCAATACAGCGAGCGCCAATACTGCCACCTAAATAAAAGATTCAAACTACTGAAGGCACTAACTACTGATAGGCATAGTTAGCAAATGAAAGATTTTGATAGTGTTCAAAAGTCATTATATACACTCCTGGAAATGGAAAAAAGAACACATTGACACCGGTGTGTCAGACCCACCATACTTGCTCCGGACACTGCGAGAGGACTGTACAAGCAATGATCACACGCACGGCACAGCGGACACACCAGGAACCGCGGTGTTGGCCGTCGAATGGCGCTAGCTGCGCAGCATTTGTGCACCGCCGCCGTCAGTGTCAGCCAGTTTGCCTTGGCATACGGAGCTCCATCGCAGTCTTTAACACTGGTAGCATGCCGCGACAGCGTGGACGTGAACCGTATGTGCAGTTGACGGACTTTGAGCGAGGGCGTATAGTGGGCATGCGGGAGGCCGGGTCGACGTACCGCCGAATTGCTCAACACGTGGGGCGTGAGGTCTCCACAGTACATCGATGTTGTCGCCAGTGGTCGGCGGAAGGTGCACGTGCCCGTCGACCTGGGACCGGACCGCAGCGACGCACGGATGCACGCCAAGACCGTAGGATCCTACGCAGTGCCGTAGGGGACCGCACCGCCACTTCCCAGCAAATTAGGGACACTGTTGCTCCTGGGGTATCGGCGAGGACCATTCGCAACCGTCTCCATGAAGCTGGGCTACGGTCCCGCACACCGTTAGGCCGTCTTCCGCTCACGCCCCAACATCGTGCAGCCCGCCTCCAGTGGTGTCGCGACAGGCGTGAATGGAAGGACGAATGGAGACGTGTCGTCTTCAGCGATGAGAGTCGCTTCTGCCTTGGTGCCAATGATGGTCGTATGCGTGTTTGGCGCCGTGCAGGTGAGCGCCACAATCAGGACTGCATACGACCGAGGCACACAGGGCCAACACCCGGCATCATGGTGTGGGGAGCGATCTCCTACACTGGCCGTACACCACTGGTGATCGTCGAGGGGACACTGAATAGTGCACGGTACATCCAAACCGTCATCGAACCCATCGTTCTACCATTCCTAGACCGGCAAGGGAACTTGCTGTTCCAACAGGACAATGCACGTCCGCATGTATCCCGTGCCACCCAACGTGCTCTAGAAGGTGTAAGTCAACTACCCTGGCCAGCAAGATCTACGGATCTGTCCCCCATTGAGCATGTTTCGGACTGGATGAAGCGTCGTCTCACGCGGTCTGCACGTCCAGCACGAACGCTGGTCCAACTGAGGCGCCAGGTGGAAATGGCATGGCAAGCCGTTCCACAGGACTACATCCAGCATCTCTACGATCGTCTCCATGGGAGAATAGCAGCCTGCATTGCTGCGAAAGGTGGATATACACTGTACTAGTGCCGACATTGTGCATGCTCTGTTGCCTGTGTCTATGTGCCTGTGGTTCTGTCAGTGTGATCATGTGATATATCTGACCCCAGGAATGTGTCAATAAAGTTTCCCCTTCCTGGGACAATGAATTCACGGTGTTCTTATTTCAATTTCCAGGAGTGTATATATATATATATATATATATATATATATATATATATATATATATATATATATATCAGTTCGTGACGTCCAGTCTTACAAATTTACTGTCTCTGATGGACACACGTCCAGATCATCCGCTCTCGAAACTCCGCCATCTCTCTCCCCACATCCACCACTGTTTTCGGCTCACCTCCAGCTGCGCAACGCTACGCGCTGTTAACAGCCAACTGCCCAACACTACAATAGCAAATTCCAACAATGCAAACCAGCCACAGACTGCACACAGCACAGTCAGTGATTTTCATATAGAGCGCTACATAGCGTTACCAATATAAAAACCTAAACAGCCTACTTACAGTATCTAAGGGGGGAACAGAGGAGCTAAGTTTCGAAAGATCTCTGTTTGGGAATCCATGTTGATTTTTATAGATGACATATTTCTTCTCCAAAAACCTCACAATTCTTCAGCATAAAACATGTTCCATAATTCTACAATAGATTGGTGTCAACGATATTTGTCTATAATTGTGTGCATCTGTCTTACGGCCCTTCTTGAAAACTGGCACTTTGTTTCTGTCGCTAGGAGCCCTTCGTTGCTCCAGCGATCCACGATAAACTGTTGCCAGAAGGGGGCCAAGTTCTTTCGCATAATCTTTGTAGAATCTTACAGGTGTCTCATCTGGTCGTGAAGCGTTTCCACTAATAACCGATTGTAGATTCTTTTCTATTCTGCGATCAATTATCCCAGTCTCTGTCATTTCGGAGTTTGTGTGATTATTGAAAAGAGGAACTGTGATACGATCTTCCGCGGCGAAACAATATCGGAAGACTGAATGTAATATTTCGACCCTCTCTCTGTTATCTTCCGTTTCTGTGCCAGTAAGGTGTCTGAATGAATGAATAGCTGATTTCGGGCCGCTTACTGATTTTACTGCGATGCGGTGGTCCATGATAACCTACGCTCGCTTCTCTGAAAGTATGCCTATTGTTCGGACAGTTTATTAGAACATAAGCGTCTCATGTTATAGGGGGAGCTTGAATACAATGATTGGTGTTAGGTCGACAAAGCTCATGTCCTGGTGATGTTCCTTAGTCGGAACGATTGACACATGTGAATTAGAAGTATTCTGTTCCTAAAAAGGACCCGTCACACAATTTTGAACGGAAAATGTAGGTGGAAGAAATTAACCCCGAAACAATTGTAGGTAACGGCGGAAGTAGTTCATTTGATCGACGAAAAAAGGAAATACGATAATGTCCAGCACAAGAGAAGACTAATACAATATTATTCACTTAGGAATGAAATCAATATGGATTGCAAGCAAACTAAAGCGAAATGGTTGCAGGAAAATCTTGAAGAAATCTAAAAGACAAAGGTAGTCAGGAGGACCTATTCGGAACATAGGAATATCAAAATATCTTTCGGAAAATTTAAAAGCAAAGGCGTCAGCATTAAGACTGCGGAAGGCATTGTCCTGTCATACGCAGAAAAGAGAATAGATAGAAAGGGTGCACTGACGGTTTCCAATAAGGGGACGAACTGTTTTTTAAGGTGATAGAGAATGAAATGAGTATTCGTTTGGAGAACATGGAGCATCCTGTGTTGGAGTTTGTCGGGTTTTTGGAGCGTTTGCGAACAAACAAGATGAAGACGACAGAAAGCAGTTCTTCGGAATTTCTAATATCGTCGGTGTAAAGACAGCTAAACTATTATTGAAATTAGTGTGTAGAATTTATGAGACTGGAGACATAACATGGGACCTTCGAAAGAAAATCATGCACACAGTCCAGAAGGCAGCAAGAGCAGGTAAATGAGAGAAAAATCTGATAGCCAGTGTGACAGTTCGTATATCCTAACTATTGACCAGTATAAAATACGGTAAAACGGAAAAGATATTTGTGGATCCGTTTGTACCCCTAAAACCCACCGTTTCACGTATTTTTCAGCTACTTTATTTCTCGAGTTTAAAGTTATTATTTGTAATTTGTATGTATTTATGAATTTTGTCAGTAATTATTGTTAATTAAAACGTAATGTTTGCTGAAAGAATAAGTGAGAAATAATTACGTCAAATCATTGTAGTAAACACTGTGGCAATGTCAGGGAAAGCTGTATTGTACGTAACATAAAGAATGTTTTTCATGTAACAATAACATAATTGGTGCTAGAGCGTGCAGTCATAGAGGAGAGGGCAGGATGGAGTTGCACAGCATTTGTGGTGTAATACAGATGTGGGCGTTGGCGTGCAAATATCAGATGGTGACTGTGCTGGAAATGGTGTTATAATAAGGGCAAGGCAAAATATAAGTGAACGAGCACGCCTATGGACACGGTACATGGTCGCAAGAAGATTTTGGAATTAATTAAAAATACTGTGTGGCCCAAATTTATTCAAGCTGCTCTCTAATCGAGAAGAGCCTAGTGCTAATAATGAATTTCATAATAAACATTACATCGTACCACAAGCAACACTTCGCAAAGTATGATCCAGCCAGTGTTTTATAGCTGTGTAATAGGCATTCTAGCGTGATAATAAATTTTTGGAACGGTAGTGTGTGTTTAGTCAAAGTATAAAGTTGGCGAATGAAGCTTTATTGTCTCAAATCTTTAACTGGATCCTATCCTGTTTACCATAACTTCAGAGAAAGTCATGAGTAAAAGAAATAGTTAAAAGAAAACAGATTGAGTTAAATTTACTGTTAATTGTCAAACAAGTAGTTGTAGTAATAAAAAACCAGTACTAACTATAGGTATCCATACAGTGCTGCACTACTACTGTAGACAATCAATTTCAATGTAATTTTTAGGCATCATATAAAGGGTAATCAGCAAAGAACAGGAGTTCAATTTTGTCATGATTTTGCAAACATCCAGAGAGCACTACTGTTAGTTACCTAATATATTACAGTTCCTATGAAGTGTTGCTATTTGTTGCATATTATTTGTTTGTCATAATTATAATTAAAGTCATTGCCTTCCAAATTCACGTCCTTAGTGTTCATGTTGTACGTGTTTTCTACATCTAAGCTCGCGCGAGTGCATTTTGCTGTGTTGCTGCATTATAATTCTTGCTCAGTATTTTCGTGGCATCAAAGTCGTTGCAGTCATTTACCAAATTTAACTTTTTGCTTGTTTTGGAGCGGCGACCGTTTTTATTCTGTAATCTAAATTTATTCAAATAACTTTTGGAGTACAAAATTAGGTTAATTACAATGAATCTATTAACTTATTACCATTGTTTTTACATATCGATCGTTGTTGTACACTGTAAACACTCGTGCAATAACGATCAGGTTATAACCGTTTATATTCTAACGGTAACATCTGACCTTCGGATTCGATGCCTTGCTTCCACTAACTACGTAACATTACGTAATGTGTCACAAAAACATGTTATGCAACGGAGAATATGGATACGTTGTCCGTAAGATGACGATTAGTTTGGTTTTAGAAAAAGAAAAACACCAGAAGGCAGTTCAGACGTTGCAATAGAGGATGCGAGACTAAAGAAAGATCAAGACACCTTCATAGGGGCTGTCGACCTAGAAAAAGCCTTATAGAGCATAAGATAGTGCAAAATGTTTGAAATACTCAGAAAAATAGGTATAAGCTACACGGAAGTACTGTTTATATACAATATGTGCGAAGACGAAGAGGGAGCAATAACAAAGGAAGCCTAAGATAAAAGTGATCGAATTAAAAAGGGCGTAAGGCAGGATTGCAGCCGTCCTCCTCTACCGTTGAAACTGTAAGTCGATGAAGGCTAGTAGGAAATAAAACAAATATCCAAAAGTAGAGTTAAAATTCAGTGTGAAAGGCTATTAACGATCAGATTTGCTGATGACATTGCTGCCCTAAATAAGGAGGCTATAAGAAGTAGATACAAAGGCAAAGAGAATTTACCTCACCAAAAGAAGTCTACTACAAAAAACACAGGCATTAATTTGGGATACAAAGTTTTGAGAATCTACATCAGCTGTATAGCACTGCACAGAAATGTACGATGGATTGCCAGAAAACAGAAAGAGAAGGGAATCGAAGCGCCTGAGATGCAGTTTTATAGAAAGACGTTGAAAATTAAGGAGAGTGATAAAATAAAATAAGAAACGACGACATTCTCTGCAATATCGGGGAGGAAATGAACAAAAATTACAAGATGAGCTGGGATGATAAATTTACTTTACGATATTGGAGAATAACTTCCATGCTGCTAGAAAGATCTGTAGAAGGAAATAACTGCAGGGAAGACATGGATCAATATACTACTGAGCACATATGAGGCTGTCTAACGCGTTGTGCGAGCCATGAGTTCAAATTCGATTTCTCAATGAGTTATAGGTGGCAGTTGGGTTGTCATGGATTAGAATGGATCACAAATATTATTAGTGCCTAGCGGAGTTGTTGCTACGATGTGTCGCCCTCTTAGTGAAGGTGAAATTGGATATCATACGCTTCTGTACAGGTTATTCTAAATCAGCTGTTGATGATTGTGAACCTACGGAGATTTGAGGATGCGCAGTTTGTATAATTCTTCTTGCAATATTATTTTTCGTACAGAACATTTAGTAACTATGTGTTGAACTGACCCTGAATAAACAGGACGTGGACTACACAAGTGGTCACTGGCAGATATTGACCATAATGTTCCTGTCGGCAAACCTCGCTCCTAGCCAGGTAATGCTGATGCCTCATGCAGGTGTATAAAGTAACTCTAGAACAAAAAAATTACATATAGGAAATAAAATTGGTTTTGAAGAAACATCAGTATTTTTTATGTCTCACGCTATAGCTGCTTATGTCTTATGCTATAGCTACTTATCTGCAAGGTATTAGTCTAATAGCATTTGGCAAACTAATGGCATGTGACGTGTTTCACAATCAGTTTAAATACTTTCCTGCGTAATTGGGGTTTTATCCATCATAGGTATAACTCCTGCGATACATTACACCGTAACAAACACTTTCTAAAATGGCCGCCATCTCTCTTTATCACCTTCATCTGTCTTTAATGACGTCACTGAGAATATTCTCTTTATCTTCTACGAAAGCTAACTATTCACTTGGGATGCTTTGCGTTAAGCGCCTAGAGAATGTTTGCCACGTGCCACTCCTTCTCTCCTAACTGTTATCCCTGAAGACTAATGAGATAGATGGAAGTGAATATCATAAAACTCTATAATTAAGTGCCGTCGAAAAGACATTTTCGCAACAGTTTACTATTTTGTAGATATATTCCGGCCGTACCTTCAGCTTAGTTAACAGTTCGCGACGCACTTCGTTTCTTGTGGCTCTCTAAATTCAGTGCAATGCTACTTGCTGTTTTTTTTTTTTCTTAACCGGGTACTGGCATCATCCCTGAATAAATTTCATATATATTGCTAGGAGGAAAGACTCAGACAACTGGCAACTGCAATAGTGTATTCTGAGAACCGACTGCAGGTGCGAATTCCTCCACAATTAGTGTCAGAGACAACAAAGCAATAAATTGCCACTGACAACCTGTCATCAAATGAAGTCGACTGTAACTTAAAGCATGAAACGATGATCACGAAAATAGGATTTCTTCCTTTTGCTGAAAAGAAGTATTTACGTAAGTGTAAGCGCCTCAAATAGATTTAAAATAACTTTTTTGTAATTTTCAATGAAAAAGAAGAAAAATTCCTCGTACGTACGCACTGTGACACACAGCGGAAATTTCTATGTGACTTTCTTGTGTTTATCAATGTTGTATTCGAAATAGTAGTTGGCAAAGAAACTTACAACTCTTTAGTAGAACGATGCAAGAACGTAGAAGTCACTTGTGGATAACGTGATTTACTAGTATTTCAGGTTCACCGAGCTGGTACTCTGAAATGTAAATATAATCGATGTTACTACATCCGACGGATAGTCAGTCAGCCTGATAACCTTTTAGTAGCCAATTTAATCGAAATTTAACAACAACAAAAAAAAAAAGAAAGAAAGAAATTGAGCAGGGGTAGGGAACTTCGATTTAGGAGATACTGTATAATCTTGAAGTTAATTGAAATACATAATTTTACGTATAAGTTTCCTTTCTTGGTCTGTTCAGTTCAAAGCCCTATGTAATTCGCAGAGTCCTGTTTTAGACTTATTTACTCGTTTGAATGAGGTAAATACGTTGTGTCCTAGCAGGTGTCTGAAGATACTAAGCTGAATATAAAATTTTTTAGCTTTAGTTTGCACCCATCATAGAGCACGAAATAACATCAAATAAATTAAAGGCGAAAGGTGTACCGTCTCTAAACCCGCTGGTGGACTTGTCATAAAATTGGAGTGTAACACAGTGGTCACTTTCTGGTACATTGTACCTTTATTATAGTGCTCTCATAAAGCTGAGCAACATACTTTTGTGTTTCGATGCTAAGGCACGCCTCGATATGTATTAGTATTTCTCAGCACATAGCAAGAACCAGTGCAAAAAATGCCAATAACGAAACACCATAACGTAACCGTATTGAAATATTTTATTGTGTTCTATAATTTATCTGGGGACACAGGTTACGTTGATTCCACTGGCCATGACCATAGAGTATTTACAAAGAATCGTTATACTGAGATCCTCAGTAGCATTTAGCACAATTCCCAGACACTCTACTACTAATATTTAGGGGAACAAGGAGAACATATCTCTGCCTGGTATTCACTTTTAGATGTAGTTCTCTTTTAGATAAATTTTCTTTGTATTGCGTTTTCATGGAGAGTAAATCCATCCATAAAATACGATTCGGTAAGGTCCGCAAAATGCCCATCGGTGACTGATGACCGCAGGATTGGATTCAGGATCTTTTCGTGGAACAAATTATTTCAGATTTGGAACCAAGCAGAAGTCAGAAAGAGAAGGGGATAGATGTTCCAACAACTCTTTCTTCAAAGCCCTCACTTCGCATTTTGCCAAAGCTGGTTTATGGGCAGATATAGTGTCCTAATCAAAAACTAATATTTTTCTGTTTTGTCACTTTCTTTTGACTCGTTTGGTCTGAAAGACTTTCGTAGTAGTCACCATTCATTATTTTAACTTTTGAATTGAAGCCAATCACAAGAAACCCTTTTACACCGTTCCAAAAGACCAGACAGACTTCTCGATTGGAATTACTGTGTTGTCGGCTCTCAGCGATCGCTTTGATTTCAATGATGAAAGCATCCGCAACGATTAAACATTGTGTAATGGCAGTTAGATTAATTTTGCAAACAATGCAAAACTGCACAGAAATTGTTTTCGAGCTTGATTCTAGTCAAATGTTCAAATGTGTGTGAAATCTTATGGGACTTAACTGCTAAGGTCATCAGTCCCTAAGCTTACACACACTAGTCACTTGAATCAGCAGTTGTCTTGTGACAGGCAGAGCGAGAGCACCAGCAGCAGCGAGTACTGTTTGTATAAAGCGTTTATTTTGCATTTTGTTTACGACCTTCCACTAAGGAAGGGATTCTATTTGTGTTTATCTGCTCTGCATAGTAACTAACAGTTCTTGATAAAACTTTACGTAGTTTTCGTGTTAGATTTCTTAGTGTTTTCTTGATCGTTTAGAACAGAAAGCGCCCTAAAACCGTCTTTTGTTTTTTTCGCGGCCGTTAGCCACTAGTCACTTGAATCAGCAGTTGTCTTGTGACAGCCAGAGCGAGAGCACCAGCAGCAGCGAGTACTGTTTGTATAAAGCGTTTATTTTGCATTTTGTTTACGACCTTCCACTAAGGAAGGGATTCTATTTGTGTTTATCTGCTCTGCATAGTAACTAACAGTTCTTGATAAAACTTTACGTAGTTTTCGTGTTAGATTTCTTAGTGTTTTCTTGATCGTTTAGAACAGAAAGCGCCCTAAAACCGTCTTTTGTTTGTTTCGCGGCCGTTAGCCACTAGTCACTTGAATCAGCAGTTGTCTTGTGACAGCCAGAGCGAGAGCACCAGCAGCAGCGAGTACTGTTTGTATAAAGCGTTTTTGTACTTATTTGCTGCGCTTAGCTTTTAGATAGTTTTTCTGGGAAAACCTAGCGTAGTTTTCGCGTCTCGTATTTCAGTGAGTGTTTCTTGATTATCAGAGTAGCTCATCAGAAGATTATCTTGGGAATTTGTCACCGTATTGAGTAGGGTAAACAAAGTCATGTGTAGGGACTGTGGTTGTTGTGAGCGGACGCAAGGAGAATTGGCCACTCTTCGGGGGCAGGTGGAGGCTTTGTCTGTTAGGCTCATCGAGCTCGAGGCGCAGGCGTCGGCTCGTAGTGGCGTTGGGGCAACTGTGGTGAGACCTATGCCTACTTCGGTGGCCTTGGAATCACATGGAACCCCTGATGTCGCTGCGTCTTCCGGCAGTGAGCATCTTACCGGTCAGCCATCACTCCAGGGTGAATGGCGGACAGTGGTGGGCTCGCGCGTGCCTGGCCGAAAGGCGAAGGTGGGATCTGGCCGCGTGGCAGCTGCCTTACACCTTTCCAACAGGTACGGGGTGCTTCCTAGTGGTGATGACATCGTTTCCGAGCCACCACAGGATGCCTCGCCTGTTGGGCCAGTGGCCGATTCTCCGGCAAGGTCCCGACAGTCACAGAGGGCGGGCCTATTAGTTATAGGGAGCTCCAACGTTAGGCGGGTTATGGAGCCCCTTAGGAAAATAGCGGGTAGGTCGGGGAAGAATGCCAGTGTGCACTCGGTGTGCTTGCCGGGGGGTCTCGTCCGTAATGTGGAGGAGGCCCTTCCGGCAGCTATTGAACGCACTGGGTGTGACCGGCTGCAGATAGTAGCACATGTCGGAACGAATGACGCCTGCCGCTTGGGTTCTGAGGCCATCCTTGGTTCCTTCCGGCGGCTGGCTGATTTGGTGAAGACAACCAGCATCGCACGCGGAGTGCAAGCTGAGCTTAATATCTGCAGCATAGTGCCCAGAGTCGATCGCGGTCCTCTGGTTTGGAGCCGTGTGGAGGGTCTAAACCAGAGTCTCAGACGACTCTGCGACTATAATGGTTGCAAATTCATCGACCTCCGTTATTGGGTGGAGAATTGTAGGGCCCCCCTAGACAGGTCAGGCGTGCACTACACACCGGAAGCAGCTACTAGGGTAGCAGAGTACGTGTGGCGTGCACACGGGGGTTTTTTAGGTTAGAGGGACCCCCCCTTGGGCGAAACGATAAAATACCTGACGGCTTACCAGAGAGGACATTATCATCGTTGATAAAGAACGTCCGTCCTCAGAGACCAAAAACAGGAAAAGTTAACGTAATATTGGCAAACTGCAGGAGTATCCAGGGCAAGGTTCCTGAATTAGTATCTCTTATTGAAGGAAATAGTGCGCATATAGTATTAGGAACGGAAAGTTGGTTAAAACCGGAAGTGAACAGTAACGAAATCCTAGACACAGAATGGAATATATACCGCAAGGATAGGATAAACGCCAATGGTGGAGGAGTATTTATAGCAGTAAAGAATTCAATAATATCCAGTGAAGTTATTAGCGAATGCGAATGTGAAATAATCTGGGTTAAGTTAAGTATCAAAGGTGGGTCAGATATGATAGTCGGATGCTTCTATAGACCACCTGCATCAGCAACCGTAGTAGTTGAGCGCCTCAGAGAGAACCTGCAGAACGTCGTGAAGAAGTTTCGTGATCATACTATTGTAATAGGGGGAGACTTCAATCTACCAGGTATAGAATGGGATAGTCACACAATCAGAACTGGAGCCAGGGACAGAGACTCTTGTGACATTATCCTGACTGCCTTGTCCGAGAATTACTTCGAGCAGATAGTTAGAGAACCAACTCGTGAAGCTAACGTTTTAGACCTCATAGCAACAAATAGACCGGAACTTTTCGACTCCGTGAATGTAGAAGAGGGTATCAGTGATCATAAGTCAGTGGTTGCATCAATGACTACAAGCGTAATAAGAAATGCCAAGAAAGGAAGGAAAATATATTTGCTTAACAAGAGTGATAGGGCACAAATCGCAGAATATCTGAGTGACCACCATCAAACGTTCATTTCTGAGGAAGAGGATGTGGAACAAAAATGGAAAAAATTCAGAAACATCGTCCAGTACGCCTTAGATAAGTTCGTACCGACTAAGGTCCAAAGCGAGGGGAAAGATCCACCGTGGTATAACAATCATGTACGAAAGGTACTACGGAAACAAAGAAAGCTTCATCATAGGTTTAAGAGTAGTCGAATCATAGCTGATAAGGAAAAGCTGAACGAAGCGAAAAAGAGCGTAAAGAGAGCAATGAGAGAAGCATTCAACGAATTCGAACATAAAACATTGGCAACCTAAAAAGTTTTGGTCATATGTAAAATCGGTAAGCGGATCTAAATCCCCTATTCAGTCACTCGTTGACCACGATGGCACCGAAACAGAGGACGACCGAAGAAAGGCAGAAATACTGAATTCAGTGTTCCGAAACTGTTTCACTGCGGAAAATCGTAACACGGTCCCTGACTTCAGCCGTCGCACGGACGCCAAAATGGAAAATATTGAAATAAACGATATCGGAATTGAAAAACAACTGCTATCACTTAGTAGCGGAAAAGCATCCGGACCAGACGAGATACCCTTAAGATTCTACAGTGATTATGCTAAAGAACTTGCCCCCTTTCTATCAGCAATTTATCGTAGATCGCTGGAAGAACGTAAAGTACCTAGCGACTGGAAGAAAGCGCAGGTCGTTCCCATTTTCAAGAAGGGTCATAAATCAGATGCGAATAATTATAGGCCTATTTCGCTTACGTCAATCTGTTGTAGAATAATGGAACATGTTTTGTGTTCTCGTATTATGACGTTCTTAGATAATACAAATCTCCTTCATCATAACCAACATGGATTCCGCAAACAGAGATCATGTGAAACTCAGCTCGCCCTATTTGCCCAAGAAATTCACAGTGCCGTAGACACTGGCGAGCAGATTGATGCCGTATTCCTGGACTTCAGGAAGGCATTTGATACGGTTCCGCACTTACGTTTAGTGAAAAAAATACGAGCTTACGGAATATCGGACCAGGTTTGTGATTGGATTCAGGATTTCCTAGAAGAAAGAACACAACATGTCATTCTTAACGGTTCAAAATCTGCAGATGTAGAGGTAATTTCGGGAGTACCGCAGGGAAGCGTGATAGGACCTTTATTGTTTACAATATACATAAATGACTTAGTTGACAACATCGGTAGCTCCGTGAGGCTATTTGCAGATGACACGGTTGTCTACAAGAAAGTAGCAACATCAGAAGACTCGTACGTACTCCAGGAGGACCTGCAGAGGATTAATGCATGGTGCGACAGCTGGCAGCTTTCCCTAAACGTAGATAAATGTAATATAATGCGCATACATAGGGGCAGAAATCCATTCCAGTACGATTATGCCATAGGTGGTAAATCATTGGAAGCGGTAACGACCGTAAAATACTTAGGAGTTACTATCCGGAGCGATCTGAAATGGAATGATCACATAAAACAAATAGTGGGAAAAGCAGGCGCCAGGTTGAGATTCATAGGAAGAATTCTAAGAAAATGTGACTCATCGACGAAAGAAGTAGCTTACAAAACGCTTGTTCGTCCGATTCTTGAGTATTGCTCATCAGTATGGGACCCTTACCAGGTTGGATTAATAGAAGAGATAGACATGATCCAGCGAAAAGCAGAGCGATTCGTCATGGGGACATTTAGTCAGCGCGAGAGCGTTACGGAGATGCTGAACAAGCTCCAGTGGCGGACACTTCAAGAAAGGCGTTACGCAATACGGAGAGGTTTATTATCGAAATTACGAGAGAGTACATTCCGGGAAGAGATGGGCAACATATTACTACCGCCCACATATATCTCGCGTAATGATCACAACGAAAAGATCCGAGAAATTAGAGCAAATACGGAGACTTACAAGCAGTCGTTCTTCCCACGCACAATTCGTGAATGGAACAGGGAAGAGGGGATCAGATAGTGGTACAATAAGTACCCTCCGCCACACACCGTAAGGTGGCTCGCGGAGTATAGATGTAGATGTAGATGTAGATGTACTTAACCTAAATTATCCTAAGGACAAACACACACACCCATGCCCGAGGGAGGACTCGAACCTCCGCCGGCACCAGCCGCACAGTCCATGACTGCAGCGACCTAGACCGCTCGGCTGATTCTAGTCAGCATTCAGCGAATACGACATCCATCTCCACAAACCTGTTTACAGTTACTTATATATTTAAGATACACAGTATAGTGCATCAACAATAAGTAAATTGTGGTGACTCCATGCTGCAGCGGTCTCGCAGACTGACGAGTGCAGTACCAATTCTTGTGAAAGACATCCTGTAAATATTTTAATTCAGAGGCAAGGCTCTCGTCGTCTGGTAAGTTACGTGCTCTGTCGACCAGCGTCATGAGGACAACTTTATACTGTGCTGTATGATGACAGACCTCGGCATGGAGGTATAGACCAATGGATCACTGTGTGGAAGCTTCTGTCTTGCACTGTGGCGAGTGAACCATCTGAAATTCGCTTCACAAGAACATCTGAGAATGGTAGCCGTTCATCCTTCTCTGTTAACACGGTTTACTTGATGTTTACTTGTGTTAACTAAGGCGTTGCAGGAAGTCGTTAAGCTGCTTCATAGAGTGTGGCCACATGACAATTATGTTGTCCACATATCGGAAGAGATCGGCAGGTTTATACGTGAATGACTGGAAGACTTCTTGTGCAAAACGCTCCATGAAAAAGTTCACTATCTGCGGAGAAAGTAGACTACCCATGGTTACACCATCATTTTGTTCACAAAACTGCTCTTCTCTCTGGTAAGAATGTCGAAGTCAAGAAGTGGTTGAACATGTCCATCCTTTGATTCTTGAAGTTCATCGTGGCAGAATTAAACCGTTCACCAACACAGTCTAATGATGTCGGAATGAAGGGTCATCAGATGTTTGAAAACGTTCTCGACGTAAACTTGATACTGCATTTCGACTGTGCCAATGCTTTTAACAGCAGCAATCACCACAATGGTGATATCTTCTTTCAGGTCAAGGTGTGCTGCCTTCTCCTCTACTGAGATGTTGCGTTTCAATGACCTCGCTTTGGTCGCTATATAGCACATCTCTCGGCGAACATCCTCTGTTGCATCTGATGTGAGTGCATTAGCCATTACACTGATTAAACCTGAGACAAGTGGCACTTCCGGTGTTACTGAAATATTTAGACTTCTGTCCAGTACTTATATCGTGAATTCACCCAACTCTTCCCCCGGTATATTGGTAACGATCCTCAGTTCGTCTTCCTGTTGTAGTTCTGTATACATCCTCTCAAAGTTTGATGCGTGATGAGTCATTGTATTTCTACACAAAGTTTCTGCCAGGGTCCAGATCCAAGTCGCAGAATCAAGAGTGGCGGAAAGAGATAGGCGGAGGTGCGAAAGGCTTCTGGAAATTTTGGGACTTTGTGGTAAGGACTATGGGACCAAACTGCTGAGGTCATCGGTTCCTAGGCTTACGCAATACTTAATCTAACTTAAACTAACTTACCCACTCACACACCCATGCCCGAGGGAGGACTCGAACCTCCGACGGGTGGAGCCGCGCGAACCGTGACAAGACGCCTGAGACCGGACGGCTACCTCGCGCGGCAGAAAGGCTTCTGGAGATGGCGTCTAGTTGCCCATAGGTGTACAGAGTCCAATCTTTCACAAACGCCAAGCTTGCATATTTTGTGAAATGGGGAACAATGATTTGGCGTGTTTACGTCAAGAGTGATGTCCGAGGAGGATAAACTTGATATCTCTAATCCATTTAGTCGAATGATCATGTAGAATTTTCTCTGTGTAGCCGTTAAAACCACTTACTTTTTTAAAAGTGTCAACGTATTCATAAAATAGAAAGTGACGTCGTGAGAAACAAATTTAGAGTAACATACTGGCACTACCGCTTTTTACTGTTAGTGGCACATGCTGTGTATAGCAATACTTACAATTCACTGTCTCACAAACCAGTGTTACTGTTCAGTATAAAAATACATATCTTGTTTATTTGGAATAGCTTTTGATGCGAAACATCTGTCAACTATTCTGGCCAAAATGTTAATGAGTGAATTGTAGTGAGACATAGTTGTGCCATTCAGTTCAAAATAACAATAAGTGTCAGTTTTCAAGCAGATATGAGTTCAGGAAAAGCTCGTAACTGGATAGACTTTCCTGATTTTTTGTAGCGGGAGCTAACCTTCACATTAAGCATGAGCTTACGTAATACCGTCTGGCGCTCAAGGATTCATGACAATGTGGAATGTCATTGCTTAACCCGTGAGAATAATCGTGTGGTCAAACATGCGTTCTGAAGCTAATTTACTGGCAGTTTCACAGAGCAATCTGCATCATACACAAATGCTAAAGCTCGCTGAATCATGGCCAAGAGTGAATTTTGGAACAATAAGATACTTAACCTCTCAGGTTTTCTCCGCGTGACGGATCAATAGTGAGCTACCGAGAGCTTACCGGACTTCAATTGTTGCTGAAGATTTTAATAAGGATATTGGTACTTCCTGTTATTTGCCAACGACGCCTTTCGTACTGAGGACTCGTGGACATCGTAAAGTGAATCAAGATGAAGTTGCTTATATTTGGTGTGAAGGATCCGATGTGCCTGAAAATGTAAAACTTTCTGGTTATTTGATTGTATATTACCATAAATAAACAACATTGATTCCCCCCCCCCCCCCCCCCCAAACGCACACACACAAAGCTACAGATTGATCTTACCAAAAGCTGAGAAGCGATTCTTGGCACCACCGTCCATCTCTGTGATTCGCAGCTGGAGGCTCGGTTGAACGCCAGGTAGCTCACTATTAATAAAATATTTATTTAATTGGTTCATATTACAGCGTCTACTGGTAGAACGGTAGTAGCATCGGACTCCGTGTGTACCATCAACCGTTGGATTGAATCGTATAGTTACTTACCTCATTTCCGATTCCATCCAGGTACTGTTTGGGAAGCCTCAGCGTCAAACAGTACATTTTCAGGAAAGCTGACATAATCAGAATTAATTCAAATTTCACCTTTTACGTATCTCATTACTACCCACACATTGTCAAATGGTTTACTGACCGCTCTCGATATCAAAATACTGTAGCCATTGGGTACGCATTCTTGGCATCCTGCGAAAAGTTGAAAAATGCACTTGCAACTGCTTCCACATTGTTCTCTTCCTAATATGGAAAGGTTAACGAAACTCCAGCCTGTAAAACCTGGTCGTCATCTGAGGTTCCAGATAGTTTTTAGTTTCAAAGAACGTCTTGCAGTTCTTGGAAAACCTGACATGGGACAGTAAAATGAGCTTCCAAGCCGGCCGGGATGGCCGAGCGGTTCTAGGCGCTACAATCTGGAACCTCACATCGCTAAGGTCGCAGGTTCGAATCCTGCCTTGGATATGGATGTGTGTGATGTCCTTAGGTTAGTTAGGTTTAAGTAGTTCTAAGTTCTACGGGGCTGATGACCTTAGAAGTTAAGTCCCATAGTGCTCAGGGCCATTTGAACCATTTTTTGAACTTCCAAATTCAAAATGTAAGGGGGCGATCAAAATGTTTCCGTTCGAAATCGGTACAGTCCAGAATCGGTATGCCAAATCGCTGTGAGCATTGAGCCAATCGTATCACCGACGCAACAGGTTGAAGATACCTGTTATATAGAACTCCATATCCTGCGGCGTGAAGTAGTCCGTAAAAAGAAGTCCGTAATTGAATGATGCAGATTCTCATTTGACAGGAATTATCACCCTTCATCGCGTTTTTTAAGGACCGGAGCCGTGATAATCGCATGGGAAGAGATCAGTACTATAGGATGGGTGCTCGGGTGTCTCCCGCTGGAGTTGGCGTAACTTCTGCTGACCTCCCAGATCGAACGGCGTCCTGTGACGAATCACGACCAACACGGAGTTTGGCACACCATTCCACAACGGTGATTCTCGACACGCATGCTGCCCTGAACACTTCCTTCATCCTCCATCCTACCAGTGTTTGTCCTTCGGCAGCCAAGAAAAGAATAACGGCACGTTAGTCCTGTTTGGACACATTTGGTGATAACGTAGCCATAGTTCACGTTTCCGCATTTACCGCACACACCGAGCGAGGTGGCGCAGTGGTTAGACACTGGACTCGCATTCGGGAGGACGACGGTTCAATCTTGCGTCCGGCCATCCTGATTTAGGTTTTCCGTGATTTCCCTAAATCACTCCAGGCAAATGCCGGGATGGTTCCTCTGAAAGGGCACGGCCGACTTCCTTCCCCATCCTTCCCTAATCCGATGAGACCGATGACCACGCTGTCTGGTCTCCTTCCCCAAACCAACCAACCAACCAACCAACCTTTACCGCACACACGCCAGAAAGTCACGATTGCTACTGTAATGCCTTCACTACTTGTCGGTGTTTACATATCTGCATCGCAGTCGCGCCGCGTTGCGCATACGCTGACCAACGTGCTCAAACGGAAAATTTTTATCGCCCGTTATGTTTTACGATACTTAGTGGAACAAAGAAAAGGTGCCGGGATCTCCTTCCTATCGCTCCCAACTCATGCAGATCTAGATTAATTGGTGTAGGAGGCCTCTGTTTTCGGCCTTCAAGAATCTCACCCACTCAGCCTCGGAATTCAAGATACGGTTATGGAAATTGTTTGACGAGAAATGGACAATAAATTTACACATTACAATCTGCCATGATGGTCAGCACTATATTGTGGTCCAACACATAATTACAGTCTCTGGCTAGTTTCGAAAATTTTATGCGATCATGAAGCAGGTAATTACCCTGGTAAGAATGTACTCCTTCTCCTTTCCACCTGGACTAATTATCAAGGAGAATCATCTCTGCAGCTGTCAGAAGGAAGAGACATAAACCACTTGCTGTTTTCCTGCAGTGTTTCTCGAAGCTCTGCAGAAAAACTTACTCCAATATAGGCTACTGTGAAAATTGCGCTGGTCTAACTTTTCATGATGATAAGAAAATACATCAAGCCTTTTTTTGGATTTTTTACAGGCTTTGCATACCTATCCTGCATGAAGACAATCGCGTTTCGGTGGAATTAATTAAAGTTTCCCCTCTTGTCATCACTTTATTCTTGACATAAATATTCAGTCAGGCTCTTCTGTAGGTCGGTGTTAAGACTTAAGGACTAGAGAATTTCGTTTAGGTTATGATCGGTCATGTGTGTTGTTAAGACTTTAGGCCACCAGAATGTGATTTAGGTCCCGATCCGCCGTAGTTGTAATTAAGACTTCAGGGCTAGAGTTTTTGATTCAGGTAGTGATCACTCGTATTTGCAATTAATAAATGTCATACAATCATCTTGTTTATCTGAATGACGAAATGGTTTCCTTACAAAATTATCGTGCAGGTTGTGATTAAAATATATACATATACACACCTACTACAATAACCAAAATAAAGAAATAGCAGTACGAGCTTTTACCATAGCAGCATCAGCAAATACTTTTGTACTTCGTTTTGGTACTGATTATAGACTCTATCGCCCCAATTTCATAGTTAGCTACGGAAAACTATAGAGGAACGAGATTAAACCAATTACAACTGTCCAAATTTTGTACATTTTAATTTAAGTGAAACGTTTAGAGAAAGGCCAGTGGAGAGGCTACACTGTCGTAGTGCGAATAAAACTTGTATCTTTCACGCTACATGTCTTGGGTGTGGAATTCAAAACCAGCTCTATGACTGTACTCTATAGTGCCACTGCCATTGCAACTTTTCATAGGTGCAAGCAGTAGAGAGCACTATTAAATATCAGTGACGTCCCAAACCACGTCGCATGTAATATGTCGTAATCCTAGACGCACGCGAATGTTGTACTCATATAATATTAATTATCTAACACAAGTGCTGATGTCATTGTCGATCATATGAAAAGCGGCTCCCTCCGAAACAAAGAGTGCTGTCGGTCCACAGGTCGTTGCACGTGTTATGAAGTTAAACTCTAGCCTGAGGCATCGACGACTCAAAGCCACGTTCCAGCACGCGTTTGGGCGCCGCCTGCTCGTGGCTGAACACGCTTGATGGTGTGGCGTGGAGGGCCATTTGCTGTCATTGGCGGTTACCACAAACAACTGATTGCTACTCTCAATAGGAACCTCTTGTCCTCAGCACCTGGCAGCCCCGTTTACAAGCCACGCCACCCATTGACTCTTGATTAGTATTGTTATTCAACACTTCCCCTTCCGTATCGTCCAACAGTCTACAGTGTAAGTTATATGCTTGTTCCACAGACCATGGCTGAAATAATTTACTACTATGGATAATGTGTCAGCTCAATCACTTTTATTCCGATGAGTGTGTTATAGTTTTCATTCTGATCACTAAAGTAACTACATTATACACTGATGGAAAAATGCAACATCATCAATGATTAATGTAGACTAATGAAATTTCGGTAGTACATTTGTCTGTGTAACATATGTAAGTGATTAACTTCGCAAGACCGCAGGTTAATGTAACCTCTAGATAAGCCATCGCAAATGTGAAATGCTGGTACATTAATCACTGTTGTAACCGCCAGAATGTTGAATGTGAGCTTGCAAACGTGCATGCGTTGTGTTGTATAGGTGCCGAATGTCAGTTTGTGGGCTGGAGTTCCATGACTGTTGCTCCCGGTCGTTCGATACAGCGACCGTTAATGCCGGTTGTAGATGATGCAGGAGTTGTCTGATGATGTGCTGCATGTGCTCGATTGGAGACAGCTCTGGTGATCGAGCAGGACAATGCAACATGTCATTACTCTGCAGAGCAATGTTAGGTTAATACAGCGGTATGTGGGTGAACGTTATCCTGTTGGAAACACTCCCTGGAATGTTGTTCATGAATGCCCCTCCCCCCCCCCCCCCCACCGCCGCCCCCCAGTCACTTACAGTTCGCCTTCATGACTGTATCCGACTGCCGAGTTTAACACCTCCAGTAGATATTGGTAGGACTAGTTATAAACTAAGGCACGTTAAGGATTTTTTTCTTGTAGTCAGTTATTTAGGAGTAAATATCCTTTCCAAAGCGAATCTCTTCCTAAAAATGCTGTTATGCCGCTGGGCAATTCCTCATAGCATTCGATCTTTGAAAGCCCTGTCGCCAGAAACGAATTGGAAGACTGTATGGTCTAACGTTAACCTCCCTCTTTTCTCGATGGAAGTGGCGTCCTTGTGTTTCCAAGTTGTTCATGATATTGTACCTACCAACGTGCGACTGTTTCGTATTGGCCTCAGTGTAACGGATCGCTGCAATCGTTGCCATGAAACTGATACTTTACATCATCGGCTGATCTCCTGCTGTCACGGCCGTTGGAGATGGCTTCGCCGACAACTGGACTTTCTGGTCAGGACGTCGGAGGCGGCTATATCGGGGGAGATTCTCGTGCGTCCCGATTCATCCATCTTTCCCCGATCGAATAACAATGCCATCTTATGGCTTGTTGGACATTATGTCCACTACTTGATGGTGAGTGGATATGACGCAGATCTGAGTGCCTTTTCCCAATATAAGGCCACAGCCCATTGGACGTGGCTCAGGATGCCACGTTATCGAGAGCTTTTTTCTAATATGCTGTATCTTGTTTTTCATCGACAAGGAGATGGATGAGCTGAAATCCTCCTGTAATCTGTGTACACTCTTGTTTGGATTTAAATGTTACACGATGTAGAAGTGACGGAGGAAAAAAGGTGTGGGCACTTTAAAATTAACGCCACATTCCTTCATATACGTTTTTCTGATTTAACTCTTTTGTTTTTGTCGTAAAGACTTCTTTTGTTTTATTTTTAATTGATTGCCTTAAATAAGTAGTTTGCAGGGAGGAAAAAGAAACTGCAGAGATCTTAAATGGCGCCACGTATCGACAAGGTTTATAATCGTTAATCTACTACAGGCCTAACAGTTATAACATAAATATTATGTTTTTTTTTCAATTGCTCACCTGAAAATTACACTGGTAGGGAAAATGCATTTTACAGACAGGTTTCTATGCCCTTTTCTATAGTTTTGACAGCATGTCATCTGAAAATAGTCATGAAGAAAATTTAAACATTTTTGAAGCAAAAGAAAAAGGTCTAAATTACATACTTGTTCCACAGACCATGGCTGAAATACACTCCTGGAAATTGAAATAAGAACACCGTGAATTCATTGTCCCAGGAAGGGGAAACTTTATTGACACATTCCTGGGGTCAGATACATCACATGATCACACTGACAGAACCACAGGCACATAGACACAGGCAACAGAGCATGCACAATGCCGGCACTAGTACAATGTATATCCACCTTTCGCAGCAATGCAGACTGCTATTCTCCCATGGAGACGATCGTAGAGATGCTGGATGTAGTCCCGTGGAACGGCTTGCCATGCCATTTCCACCTGGCGCCTCAGTTGGACCAGCGTTCGTGCTGGACGTGCAGACCGCGTGAGACGACGCTTCATCCAGTCCCAAACATGCTCAATGGGGGACAGATCCGGAGATCTTGCTGGCCAGGGTAGTTGACTTACACCTTGTAGAGCACGTTGGGTGGCACGGGATACATGCGGACGTGCATTGTCCTGTTGGAACAGCAAGTTCCCTTGCCGGTCTAGGAATGGTAGAGCGATGGGTTCGATGACGGTTTGGATGTACCGTGCACTATTCAGTGTCCCCTCGACGATCACCAGTGGTGTACGGCCAGTGTAGGAGATCGCTCCCCACACCATGATGCCGGGTGTTGGCCCTGTGTGCCTCGGTCGTATGCAGTCCTGATTGTGGCGCTCACCTGCACGGCGCCAAACACGCATACGACCATCATTGGCAACAAGGCAGAAGCGACTCTCATCGCTGAAGACGACACGTCTCCATTCGTCCCTACATTCACGCCTGTCGCGACACCACTGGAGGCGGGCTGCACGATGTTGGGGCGTGAGCGGAAGACGGCCTAACGGTGTGCGGGACCGTAGCCCAGCTTCATGGAGACGGTTGCGAATGGTCCTCGCCGATACCCCAGGAGCAACAGTGTCCCTAATTTGCTGGGAAGTGGCGGTGCGGTCCCCTACGGCACTGCGTAGGATCCTACGGTCTTGGCGTGCATCCGTGCGTCGCTGCGGTCCGGTCCCAGGTCGACGGGCACGTGCACCTTCCGCCGACCACTGGCGACAACATCAATGTACTGTGGAGACCTCATGCCCCACGTGTTGAGCAATTCGGCGGTGCGTCCACCCGGCCTCACGCATGCCCACTATACGCCCTCGCTCAAAGTCCGTCAACTGCACATACGGTTCACGTCCACGCTGTCGCGGTATGCTACCAGTGTTAAACACTGCGATGGAGCTCCGTATGCCACGGCAAACTGGCTGACACTGACGGCGGCGGTGCACAAATGCTGCGCAGCTAGCGCGATTCGACGGCCAACACCGCGGTTCCTGGTGTGTCCGCTGTGCCGTGCGTGTGATCATTGCTTGTACAGCCCTCTCGCAGTATCCGGAGCAAGTATGGTGGGTGTGACACACCGGTGTCAATGTGTTCTTTTTTCCATTTCCAGGAGTGTAATTTGCTACTATGGATAATGTGTCAGCTCAATCACTTTTTTCCCGATGATTGTATCATAGTTTTCATTCTGATCACTAAAGTAACTAAAATATACACTACATTATACACTGATGGAAAAATGCAACGTCATGAATGATTAAATTAAACTAATGACATTTCGATAGTACATTTCTCTAGGTAACATATGTAAGTGATTAACATTGCAAGACCGCAGGTTCATGTAACCGCGAGATAAGCCATCGCAAATGTGAAATGCTGGTACATTAATCACCGTTGTAACCGGCAGAATGTTGAAAGCAAGCCTGCAAACGATCGTGTGTTGTGTTGTATAGGTGCCGAATGTCAGTTTGTGGGCTGGAGTTCCATGACTGTTGCTCCCGGTCGTTCGATACAGCGACCGTTAATGCCGGTTGTAGATGATGCAGGAGTTGTCGTCTGATGATGTGCTGCATGTGCTCCATTGGAGACAGATCTGGTGATCGAGCAGGTCAATACAACATGTCACCACTCTGCAGAGCAACGTTAGGTTACAACAGCGGCATGTGGGTGAGCATCATCCTGTTGGAAACACTCCCTGGAATGTTGTTTTTGAATGGCAGCACAACAGGTCGAATCACCAGACTGGAGTAGAAATCTACAGTCAGTGCCCGTGGGATAGGCACGAGAGTGCTCCTACCGTCATGCGAAATCGCACTCCAGACCATAACTCCAGGTGTAGGTAATGGATGTCTAGAACGCAGACGGGTTGGATGTAGGCCCGCAACTGGACTCCTTCATCTACATCTACATGATACTCTGAAAGCTACCGAATGGTGTGTGGTGGAGGGTACTTTTTCTACCATTAACTGAGCCCTACGACCTTGTTCTACTCGCGAATAGCACGTGGGGAGAATGACTGTCGGTAAGCCTCTGCATTGGTTCTAATTTCTCGTATTTTCTGTCCCTAGTCGTCACGCGAGACGTATTGGGGAGAACTAATATGTCGTCCGACTCTTCCCGGAAAGTGCTCTCTCGAAATTTCAATAGTATATCTCTCCGTGATGCACAACGCATCTCTTGTAACGTCTGCCAATGGAGTTTGTTGCGCATTTCCGTAATGCTCTCGTGCTGACTAAACGATCCCGTGACGAAACGTGCCTCTCTTCGTTGATTCTTCTCTACCTCTTCTATCAGTCCTATCCGGTAGGGATCTCAGATATACGAACAATATTCAAGAATTGGTCGAACAAGCGCCTTATAAGCCACTTTCTTCGTGGATTAGTTACTTTTCCTTAAATTGCTTCCTATGAACCTTGGTCTGGCCTCTGATTTTCCTTCCATTTGTTTTATGAGGTCATTCCACTAGATGTCGCTCTGATAGGTAGTCCTACATATTTTACGTTACATACTGCCTGCAGCAGGTTCTCATCAATAGTGTAGCCATGTATGGAAGTGAAACGCGAACGATAAATAGTTTGGACAAGAAGAGAATAGAAGCTTTCGAAATGTGGTGCTACAGAAAAATACTGAAGATTAGATGGGTAGATCACATAACTGATGAGGAGGTATTGAATAGAATTGGAGAGAAGAGAAATTTGTGGCACAGCTTGACTAGAAGAAGGAATCGGTTGGTAGGGCATATTATGAGGCATAAAGGGATCACCAATTTAGTATTGGAGAGCAGCGTGGAGGGTAAAAATCGTAGAGGGAGATCAAGAGATGAATACACTAAACAGATTCAGAAGGATGTAGGTTGTAGTAGGTACTGGGAGATGAAGAAGCTTGCACAGGATAGAGTAGAATGGAGAGCTGCATCAAACCAGTCTCTGGACAGAAGACCACAACAACAACAACATGTAGTTGTACAGTAGCGGGTTTCTTTTCTTTTGTATGTGCGATGTGTTACATTTATTTACGTTCAGGGCAACTGCAAGAGCCTGCACCATTCATCAATCCTGTGCAGGTCATTCTGCAAATTGATACTGTCTTCTGGCGTTGCTGCTTTGTAATGAGTACTGCATGAATTGCGCACTGTCTTAGAGGGCTTTCGACGCTTTCTACTCGATCATTTACATACATTGTAAGCAATGACGGTTCTATCACAGTTCCTTGGGGTACTCCGGAAATTAGCTTCACATCTGCCAATTTTATTCCGTTAAGAACAAGGTGTTGAGTTCTGTCTGCAAGGAAGTCCTGATTACAATCACAAATGTGGCCCAATACTCGATAAGCTCGTATTTTTTTCACAAAACGGCAGTGTAGGACAGCGTCAGATGTCTTCCTGAAATCAAGGAACATGGCATCAACCTGAGCGCCGTTGTAGGCAGCGCCTGGATCTTACGGAGGAGCAGAGCGAGAGCCGGCCGGTGTGGCCGAGCGGTTATAGGCGCTTCAGTCTGGAACCGCGCCACCGCTACGGTCGCAGGTTCGAATCCTGCCTCGGGCATGGATGTGTGTGATGTCCCTAGGTTAGTTAGGTTTAAGTTGTTCTAAGTTCTAGGGGACTGATGACCTCAGATGTTAAGTCCCATAGTGTTCAGAGCCATTTGAACCAGCAGAGTGGGACGTGTTTCGCAAGATCTCTTTTTGGGTAATCCATGTTGATTTTGATAAAGGAGATTTTCATTGTCCAAAAACCTCACAATTATTGAGTCGCTAGGTACCCTTCGTTGCTCAAGCGTTGTACGATAAATTACTGCTACATCTTTCGCATAATCTTTGTAGAACCTTATATCTCATTTCGTCATGACGCCTTTCCAGTACTAAGCGATTGTATTTGTTTTTCCATTCCGCAATTGGTTATCTCAATATCTGCCATTTCGACACTTGTATGACGATTGAAAGGAGGGATCGTGTTACGATCTTCCACGGAAAACAATATCGGGAGACCGAATTCAGTATTTCGGCCTTCTCTCTGTTAACCTCCGTTTCGGTGCCAATATGATCACTGAGTAAATGAATAGAAGATGTTCACCCACTTAATGATTGTACATAAGACCAAACCCCTTAGGGGTTTTACTCATATCGGTTGACTAAATTTTACTTTCAAAGCCATTCAACGCTTCTCTCATTGTTCTAAAAAATGGTTCAAATGGCTCTGAGCACTATGGGACTCAACTGCTGAGGTCATTAGTCCCCTAGAACTTAGAACTAGTTAAACCTAACTAACCTAAGGACATCACAAACATCCATGCCCGAGGCAGGATTCGAACCTGCGACCGTAGCGGTCTTGCGGTTCCAGACTGCAGCGCCTTTAACCGCACGGCCACTTCGGCCGGCTCTCATTGTTCTCCTTACGCTTATTTTCTCTTCGTTCAGCTTTTATTTGTCAGCTAGGTTTCTACTTCACTTAAATATGAGATGAAGTTGTCTTTGTTTACGTAGCATTTTCTAACATGACTATTAAACCGTGGTGGGTCTTTCCCATCCCTTAACACTCTAGGCGGAAGGTACTTCTTTAGAGCATATTGCACGATTCCTTTGAATTTCTTTCCATTTGTTTTCCACATCTTCGTCCTCATCACCGAATATTTGATGCTGACTGCTCAGATACTCTGAGCTTTGTATCCTGTCACTCCTGCTAAGCAAATATATCTTCCTACCTTTCTTAACATTCTTTGCCAGACCCGTTGCCATAGAAAGTATCAGCACCTTATGATCACGTATATCTTTCTCTACGTTAACTTATTCGATAAATCCGGGTCGTTCTGCTTCCAGGAGGTCTACTCTCACACGTTGGTTCTCTAACTGTCTGCTCAAAGTAATTTTCGAACAAGGTATCCAGAAAAATGTCACACGAATCGCCGCCTCTGGTACCAGTTTTGATAGCATGACACTACTAATCTATATCTGCCAACTTGAAGTCACCTCGTATTGCAACAGCATGCTCAGGAAACCTGTTAACGACACTACGCAAGTTCTGTCTGAAGCGCTCTACCACCAGAACCCTGATCCAGACGGTCTATAAAAGCTCCTGATTACCAATTTTTGACCAGTCTTGGATACTTAACTTCATCCAAATAAATTCGCAGTCGGAATCCCTGATAACCTCACTAAATTTTATCGAATTCTTTACAGCAATAAATTGGCTGCCGCCATTGGTAACTAATCCATCCTTAAGATAAATATTACAATATGAACTTTGGATTTCGTTATCGTTAACGTCTGATCTCAACCAACTTGCTGTTCCTAATTCAATCTGCGCATTATAACCTTCAGTAAGCGATACTAATTCTGTGACCTTTCCTTGGTTGCTCCTACAGTTTACTAAAATTATATTAACCTTTTCTATCTCATATCTGAGACGATGAACGTTCTCTGAAGACACTGTGGCTAATTTATCAGTCAAATCGTCTTTAATTCCAAGGGAGGGTTATTCTAACCTAAAAAAGCCTTATGTGCACGCCTCACGTACTGCGCTACCCTAGTAGCCGCTTTTGCGTATAGTTCACAACTGACCTATTAAGGGGGACCCTGCAATTCTGTACCCGATAGCGGAGGTCGAGAAATTCGTATCCGATACCGTCGCAGAGTCGTCTGAGAATCTCGTTTAGACCTTGAAAAATGGTTCAAATGGATCTGAGCACTATGGGTTCAAATGGCTCTGAGCACTATGGAACTCAACTGCTGAGGTCATCAGTCCCCTAGAACTTAGAACTAGTTAAACTTAACTAACCTAAGGACATCACAAACATCCATGCCCGAGGCAGGATTCGAACCTGCGACCGTAGCGGTCTCGCGGTTCCAGACTGCAGCGCCTTTAACCGCACGGCCACTTCGGCCGGCTGAGCACTATGGGACTTAACTTCTGAGGTCATCAGTCCCCTAGAATTTAGAACTACTTAAACCTAACTAACCTAAGGACATCACACACATCCATGCCCGAGGCAGGATTCGAACCTGCGACCGTGGCGGTGGCGCGGTTCCAGAATGTAGCGCCTAGAACCGCTCGGCCTTCCGGCCTGCTTTAGACCTTCCACTCTGGTCCAAACCAGAGGACTGCGATCAACCCTGGGTAGTATGGTACAAATAGACAACTTAGCCTACACCCCACGTGCAGTGCTAGTTGCCTTCACCAAATCAGCCATCCGCCGAAACGAGCCGAAGATGCCCAGAGAACCCAAGTGGCAGGCGGCATTCGTGCTAATATGCGCCACTACATGCAGCCAATTGCACCTGGTGAGCTCGATAGCCTCCGATAGGACCTCTTCCACATCACGGACGAGAGCTTCCGGCAGACATACCGAGCGCACAATGGCATTCTTTCCCGCGCTGCCTGCTATTTCCCTGAGGGGCTCCATCACCCGCCTAACACTGGAGCACACAATGACAAGCATATCCACCTTCTGAACTTGTCCGGAGTGGTCACGAAAATCGGCCGCTGGCCCAACAGGAGAGGCATCCCGTGCTGGCTCAGAGTTATCATCAACACTGTGCAGCATCTCGTACCTGTTATTCCTACGGCACCACAGTGCCCCGATGTCGCCACAACTTAGAGCATTAGACAGAAGTACGTCGACGGTAGCTAACGCTGCTTCGAGCTGTTTAAGTACAGCAGCCAATTCTCCAATGAGCACAGTCCCTAACTGTAACGTAATGCGAAAAAATAGATGTAATATCTCATATGGCCCTATTGAGAATTGAATGTATGCAAAAAATAACGAGGAGTATAAGGAAACAGCAAAAACAGCTCTGCAGGTTTCTCACTATGCCCTGAGATGGCAAGCTGTTAAACAGAAATAAATTTCTGTACTGAAGTGGATGAATCTGCAGTTACCTATTACTACAAAGTCTGCTTACCCGAAATCTGCTGCACGAGATAAGTATGCGAACCAGAATGAGCTGATCTAAACTGTACACTGTATACCAGCTCGAGATATAGACTTATTGGCGTGACACGGCGGTCTGACGGCGGGAAAATCACACGATGAAGCCGCCTTACACAACGATATGTACCAAGATCTACGCAAAAAGAAAAACTTCCAGTACTTTTCTAACTACTAGCCTGCACAGCAAAATACACAGGTATGCCTCACTTCTTTGCCGAAGCACGAGAAAAAAATTAAACTAAATTACTGTGCATCAGAAAACTGCTGCTCTGCTACCGTTACTGGTGCGTCTTCCGGGTTCGGCGTCTCCTCCTAACCAACACACGGCTATCATTGGCCCTGAGGTAGAACCAGCTTTCATCAGAAAACACAATAGACCTCCACTCTGCCCTCCAATGAGCCCTCGCTTGACACCACTGAAGTCGCAAATGGCGATGGTTTGGAGTCAATGAATGCACGCTGCAGGGAGTCTGGCTTGGAGCTGTCCTTGAAGTAACCGATTTGTAACAGTTCGTTGTGTCACTGTGGTGTCATCTGTTGATCAAATTAAATTGGTGCTGCAGACGCGCCAGCGCCCCATGCCGAAACCCACGGTCTTCAATCTCGGTAGTGTCTCGTGGCCGCCCGGACCCCACCCTTCCCGCGACCATACATTCTGGTACCCACCGCTGCCAGCAAGCATGTAGAGTGGCTACATTCCTGTCAAGTTTTTCTGCAGTATTGCAGAAGGAACATCCAGTTTTTGGTAGCTCTGGTTCACGACCTCTTTCAAACTTAGTAAGGTGTTCATAATGGTGTCTTTGTCGCCTTAAAGGAATTCTTGACTAACATCAACTCATCACGTCCAATCTCAAAGGTAACTAACGCTTAAAACTGCTTGTGACGGTGCCTAACGGTTAGTGTTGAGTAGTTGCCCTTCCAAAAAGCATCGCCTACGAGCGGACAAGTTGCGTCTTAACCTACAGTCACTCATACTTTAGGTACTTGGGCTATTTGCGGCTCTGTTTAAGAAAGGTTCGTGATTAGTGGATTGCGGTGATAGACTTGTTCGAAGTATTTTCACTGGCGGGAATGCAGTGGGGAAGCCAGTGGGCATTCTGGTGAGATCCTCTCCTGGAACTGTAGGTTATGTAGCAAGAGTAAGTTGATAGAGGAGCAGGAGCGTAAGATCTGTGCCCTTCAGGTGCAGTTGAAAAACGCAAACGAGGAGCTAGATAGGATGAGGAGGGAGAAGGTGGTTGGAGAATGGGAGCTGGCTGTTGGCAAGAGATCTGCTAGGAGAAGGAGATTTTCAGATAGTTTTACTATTGGTGTTTGCAATACATATGATCAACTGTCAGAGTCTAGTGGAGAGGAATTTCTAGTAGCTGTAGATGTAGGAAGAATGCGGCAGACCTCAGCAGTTACGGTGGCTAGGATAGTTGCAAAGTCTAAGAGAAAGAAGAAGGTTCTGCTGTTAGGTAGTTCTCATGGTAGAGGTGTAGGCCAGCATTTGCAGGAAGTGTTCAGGAGTGAGTACCGGGTCACCAGCATCGTGAAGCCTAATGCGGGATTGGCTCAGGTGACTGTTAACGTAGAGGGGTTATGTAGGGATTTTACTAAAGAGGATCAGGTAGTGATTGTAGGTGGGGCTGGTAACAGTATTGACAGGGATGGGGAGTATGACATAGATGGTGACCTGGAAAAGATAGCCACTCAGACTGGCAACACGAATGTGCATTTCGTGGAACTGTTTCAGCGTCACGATCGGCCTCATCTTAATACAGCCGTCAGGCGTAATAACATGAGACTTGGGGGTGCGCTGATGACGGAAGGCATGAGTCACATTTCAGTGGTGTCGGTGTAGTCTATCAGCAAGACGGGTTTCACTAGACATGGCCTGCACCTCAACAGGTACGGAAAGGGAAGGTTGGCAAAGCTTATAGGTGACATCATAGGTGGGGTTGGTGCGATCACTCATGGGAAAATTCCTGTAGTAGTGGGTGTTAGAGCTGCGCCTTTTTTAGATTGAAGTCGGCTGATAGGTATTCCTGCTGAAGGGAAGTCTCTCTAACAAAGAAACCACTTTCGACAAAGCTTAGGTATCCGATTAATATACAAGATATTAGAGATAAAGTTAGTGAACTGCTTATAGATGTTGACTCTGAACTTATTGGTATATCTGAACACTTCTTAAATAAGGAGATAATTCAGAGGCTTCCTTTACCAGGATACAGATTGGCTGGCAGCTTTTCTAAAAGCTCCTTGCGGTGTGGGGGACTAGCCATGTATGTGAAAAACGGTATCCCATTTGAGTCAATTGATGTTTCAAAGTACTGCACTGAAAAGGTGTTTGAATGTTGTGCAGGTGTGGTTAAATTTAGTGGAGCTTAACTTCTAACTGTTGTTATTTATAGATCCCCAGACTCCGATTTCACAACATTTTAGCTAAAGCTAGAGGAGGTTCTTGGTTCACTTTATAGGAAATACAAAAAGTTAGTTATATGTGGTGACTTCAATATTAATTGCATAAGCAATTGTGCAAGGAAAAGGATGCTGGTAGACCTCCTTAATTTATATAATCTTATGCAAACCGTATTCTTTCCAATGAGAGTGCAAGGGAACAGTAGCACAACCATAGTCAACATTTTTGTTCATTCCTCATTACTAGAAGGGCATTCTGTTAGCAAAAAGGTGAATGGCCTTTCAGATCACGATGCACAAATTTTAACTCTAAAATATTTTTGTGCTGCAACACATGTTAGATATAGGAAAGCTGATCCAGTTGCTGTAGAGACCTTTGTAAACCTTATCAAGGAACAAGAGTGGCAAGATGTTTATAGTGCTGATACAGTAGACGATAAATATAATGCTTTTCTCAAGACTTTTCTCGTGCTCTTTGAAAGTTACTTTCCGTTAGAACGTTCAAAACAGGGTACTAGCACAAACAGGCAGCTTGGGTGGCTGACTAGAAGGATAAGAATATCCTGTAGAACAAAGTGGCAATTATATCAAAACGTTAGAAATAGTTAAAATCTAAATGCAGCAGCCCATTACAAACAGTATTGTAAGGTGCTTAAAAAAGTTATTAGGAAGGCAAAAAGTATGTGGTATGCAGATAGAATAGCTAAGTCTCAGGATAAAATTAAAACCATATGGTCAGTCGTAAAGGAAGTGGCTGGTCTGCAGAGACAGGTCGAGGATATAGAATCAGTGCGTAGTGGGAATGTCCGTGTTACTGATAAGTCGCATATATGAACAGTATTTAATAATCACTTTCTGAATATAGCAGGTGAACTAAATAGAAACCTAGTCCCAACAGGGAATCATATAGCGCTCTTAGAAAAAAGTGTTCCGAGACTGTTACCTAAAATACTCCTCCATGATACTGACAAGAGGGAGATTGAGTTAATAATTAAATCACTAAAGACCAAGAACTCTCATGGATATGACGGGGTATCTAGCAGAATATTGAAGTATTGTTCTATGTTTGTTAGCCTAGTACTTAGCCATATCTGTAACTTTCCCTTCAGGAGTGGTCGGTTTCCTGACCGATTAAAGTACTCGGTAGCGAAGCCACTTTATAAAAATGGAGACATTGATAATGTTGACAATTATAGACCTATTTCTACGCCATCGGTGGTTGCTAAAGTTATCGAGAGGGTTGTATATACAAGGTTACTGGAGCATTTAAATTCACATAATTTGCTGTCAAATGTACAGTTTGGTTTTAGAAATGGTTTAACAACTGAAAATGCTATATTCTCTCTTCTCTGTGAGGTTTTGGACGGATTAAATAAAAGGTTGCGAACGCTATGTGTTTTCTTTGATTTAACGAAGGCTTTTGACTGTGTTGACCACAAAATATTACTGCAGAAGTTGGATCATTATGGAGTAAGGGGAGTAGCTTACAATTGGTTCGCCTCTTACTTTAAGGACAGGAAGCAGAAGGTAATTCTCCGCAATATTGAGAGTGGTAGTGATGTTCAGTCACAATGGGGCACTGTTAAGTGGGGCGTTCCCCAAGTTTCGGTGCTGGGGCCACTGCTGTTTCTTATTTAAATAAATGATATGCCCTCTAATATTACAGGTGATTCAAAAATATTTCTGTTTGCTGATGACATCAGGTCGGTAGTGAAGGATCTTGTGTTTGATATTGAAACAGTATCAAATAATGTAGTTCATGAAACAAGTTCGTGGCTTGTGGAAAATAATTTGATTCTAAATCACAGTAAGACTCAGTTTTTACAGTTTCTAACTCAAAATTCAACAAGAACCGATATTTTGATCAGACAGAATGGGCATATTATAAGCGAGACGGAACAGTTCAAGTTCCTAGGCGTTCGGATAGATAGTAAGCTGTTGTGGAAAGCCCGTGTTCAGGATCTTGTTCAGAAACTAAATGCTGCTTTATTTACCATTAGAACAGTATCTGAAATAAGTGACGGTACAACACGAAAAGTAGTCTACTTCGCATATTTTCATACGCTTATGTCATATGGTATTGTTTTTTGGGGTAATTCTTCTGATTCAAAAAGGGTTGTTGTGGCTCAAAACGGGTTGTTCGAGCCATGTGTGGCGTAAGTTCGACAACCTCTTGTCGACCCCTATTCAATAGTCTAGGAATTCTGACATTGTCCTCACAGTATATATTTTCTTTAATGTCATTTGTTGTTAGCAATATTAGCTTATTCCCAAGAGTTAGTAGCTTTCACTCAGTTAATACTAGGCAGAAATAAAATCGGCATGTGGAATGCACTTCCTTGACTCTTCTGCAGAGAGGAGTGCAGTATTCTGCTGCATCCATTTTCAATAAGCTACCACAAGAACTCAAAAATCTTAGCAGTAGCCCGAACACTTTTAAGTCTAAACTGAAAGTTTCCTCATGGCTCACTCCTTCTATTCTGTCGAGGAGCTCCTGAAAGAGTTGAAAAATTAGTCAAATTCCAGTGTTACATTGTTGATTTTCTTTATTTAAACTTACGAATTGTCGCCTGAATATGTCACTTATATTTCATTTTATCTGTTTCTACTATCGTGTTATAATTTCGTGTATTGACTCGTTCCGTGACCATGGAGACTTCTCCTTAATTTGGTCCCACGGAACAATAAATAAATAAAAAGAAAAAGAATATCTCGACGTAGTCATAGAGTCGGCCCGCGCACACCTACTTTCATGTCCTGCGGCTAATTCACTGCAAATAATAACCTGCAGCTGTGATGCTGCAGTCGAATAGTCTACACATTGGCTAGAACTGTGAGTTAATAAAACACACTGAAATACAAAAAAAAGTGATATGAATAAATTAACAACAAGGGTCCTATTCTAACGTTTGTAATTGATGTCGACAACAGAGAATTATATTCAATATTTTTTATTCAAGAAAATATATCTCAAATAAACTGGAAGTGTTCCTACGGTATTCACTTAAATTACAGACGGAGAATATCGTTATCAAATACGCTAAAGTTAAACTGAGAGCGTTAGGAAATGGTAGCAAAACTACAAACTAAATAGTGTTTAATGATACGCGAAAACTATGTCCATTTCCTGGCCACATTATACGAAATATTCACATACTTCAATCAGTTCCGAGTTCAACATTATGATTCACAAATTAACACCTGCGATAGAAAGGATAGTAACTCGTACTACATCTCTTCTCAGTTCTGTAAATCAAGCGGAAATGGAGTCCTACTCCGGAGCACCCAGAATCAAACATCTTCACGATCGAATATCACTCGTTACCGTAGACAGGTCTGCCTCCTTCCAAAACTCGACATGAAGAACCCAGAATCGCTCCTTTGAGCTCGTCATCCGAAAAATCCCAATCTCCACTTCACTCCCGTAGTGTTCTCCGCTACTTTCTGCATTGCCATTGGCTGAAGGCCGTCCCCACCAAAAACGCAACGACCTTAAGGTCTGTAGACATAATTTGACACGATATGACCACATTCGCGCAGTAAAATTATGTACTACAACAATATTTAAATAAAAGAAATCTTACAAACATTCGATTATATTCAGATAATTAACAATATATATAAAAACACAGGTTTGTACGTAAGTAAATAAGACACTACTCTTGTGCAAGCGCTCTCACGTTAAATGATAACAAATTGCTGTTAAATATTATTTAAACAATTATTTACGCGTTCTTGAAAGAAGCATCTTTAGGATCTCTTTCCAACTGTGGTGTCTGCTAACACACGCGACTGAGGGCTTTTAAATTAGCACGTTTTTTTAATAGCACTTGCAGTAACATTTAAATAAAGTCACTAGCAAAACAGTATACTGATCACTAAATAAATACATAAGTACGAGAAAGTACGAGGTATCTATGCTTCAGTCATTTTCTATTTAAACTATTGGCCATTAAAATTGCTACGCCACGAAGATGACGTGCTACAGACGCGAAAATTTAACCGGAATTAAGAACATGCTGTGATATGCAAATGATTAGCTTTTCAGAGCATTCACACAAGGTTGGCGCCGGTGGCGATACATAGAACGTGCTGACATGAGGAAAGTTTCCAACCGATTTCTCATACACAAACAGCAATTGAGCGGCGTTGCCGGGTGAAACGATGTTCTGATGCCTCTTGTAAGGAGGAGAAATGCGTACCATCATTTTTCCGACTTTGATAAAGGTCAGATTGTAGCCTATCGTGATTGCGGTTTATCGTATCGCGACATTGCTGCTCGCGTTGGTCGAGATCCAATGACTGTTAGCAGAATATGGAATCGGTGGGTTCCGGAGGGTAATACGGAACGCCGTACTGGATCCCAACGTCCTCGTATCATCAGCAGTCGAGATGACAGGCATCTTATCTGCTTGGCTGTAACGGATCGTGCAGCCACGTCTCGATCCCTGAGTCAACAGATGGGCGCGTCTGCAAGACAACAACCATCTCCACGAACAGTTCGACGACGTTTGCCGTAGCAGGGACTATCAGCTCGGAGACCATGGCTGCGTTTACCCTTGACGCTGCATCACAGACAGGAGCGCCTGCGATGGTGCACTCAACGACGAATCTGGGTGCAGGAATGGCAAAACGTAATTTTTTCGGAGGAATCCAGGTTCTGATTACAGCGTCATGATGGTCGCATCCGTGTTTGGCGACATCGCGGTGAACGCACATTGGAAACGTGTATTCGTCATCGCCATACTGCATATCACCCGGCGTGATGGTACGGGGTGCCATTAGTTACACGTCTCGGTCACCTCTTGTTCGCATTGATTGCATTTTGAATAGTGGACGTTGCATTTCAGATGTGGCTCTACCCTTCATTCGATCCCTGCGAAACCCTACATTTCAGCAGAATAATGGACGACCGCATGTTGCAGGTCCTGTACGGGCCTTTCTGGATACAGAAAATGTTTGACTGCTGCCCTGGCCAGCACATTCTCCAGATCTCTCACCAATCGAAAATGTCTGGTCAATGATGGCCGAGCAACTGGCTCGTCACAATACGCCAGTCTCTACTCATGATGAACTGTGGTATTGTGTTGAAGCTGCATGGGCAGCTGTACCTGTACGCGCCATCCAAGCCCTGTTTGACTCAATGCCCAGGCGTATCAAGGTAGCTATTACGGCCAGAGGTGGTTATTCTGGGTACTGATTTCTCAGGATCTGTGCACCCAAATTGCGTGAAAATGTAATCACATGTCAGTTCTAGTATAATATATTTGTCCAATGAATAGCCGTCCATCATTTGCATTTCTTCTTGGTGTAGCAATTTTATTGGCCAGTAGTGTAATTATGGTGGATATGATGTTCTGACAAAAATCTGTATAATGAAACAGATGTAAAAGATGTCGTAAATCAATATATAATGTAGATACAGATAGGTAGCTATCTGAGATATCGTTCGTGAAGCTATCACATGTTGTTAACTCGGAGAGTTATTGTGAAAATGTTTATTCGCTGTGAAATACTAACTTCTTTTTTTTTAAGGTATTAAAATGTTGTTGTGTCACTGGATGCGCCTCATTTTTCTGAGATCGCAGATGTATTCAGACTGTGATTCGCTGTCAGAGTTTACAGAGCTGTAACTTAACCATCCTTAAGGCTGTCTGACACTCCGCCGTTTCCTGGATCATTTTCTGCACAAAGGCAGTGCGAAATTAATACGCCCAAATTCGCACCTCTGTGATTCACCCTTTTCTGGTGACGCGCTCATTGTCTCTGTAACTGAGCTCGCGTGGGGTGGCCGCGCGTCGCATCGTCTCGTCCCACCGAGTCGGACACAGCCAAGCAAGCAAATTCAGCTCTCCTCAGTACCAGGAATAACTCGCCCACATACTCACAACGTTACACGTTACAGCGTGTATTTAGAGCAGATTTGATTTGCGTCCCCGTAATGGCGCTACTAACGTCACTCTTATGTGACTGGCGTAAAGTTTGAATAAGTGTAATCTTTCAGATGTGGAAACGCGCCTACCAGCTTTCACACACACACACACACACACACACACACACACACACAGAGCGCGCATGCGCACGCGTATGCACGCCCGCATACACGCACACTCACACTCACACATCTAATTTTTATCGGTTACAGACGCATTTTGCCTAGACCAAAATCAAATGGCTCTGAGCACTATGTGACTTAACTTCTGAGGTCATCAGTCCCCTAGAGCTTAGAACTACTTGAACGTAACTAACCTAAGGACATCACACACATCCATACCCGAGGCAGGATTCGAACCTGCGACCTTAGCGGTCGCGCTGTTCCAGACTGAAGCGCCTAGAACCACTCGGCCACTCCGGCCGGCTTGCCTAGACCACATAGTACAGGTACAGAGGCAGATTTCTGTATCATTTGCTGGTACTCCAGGTGCTGTAGCTTTACTTATAGATTGTCATTTTACTTTTGAAGTTGATTACGTGTGCTTCAGTTTACATAATTGAATTTTTCAGCTGCCTTGTGATTTGTCTGCCATTTCTACTGCATCGTTATGGATGTTGCACCTTTGCCGATGTGTTTATCTAAGGGGTTTTGCAATGGATTAGCTGATACTGTTAGTAGAAAATACCTTGGTGGATTTTGTAATTGCATAGTGTCAAATACAAGAGTGTTTACTTTCGTTTTGACTGAACAACGCGAGACTGGCGCAACGTCTTACTGGGCCCATTACCTAGCCTGTCCTGGAAACGGGTATACACCATTACTGGATGAGATTCCATTGGCTGTAAGGATGGATAGATTATTCCAATAGGATGGGGCCCCTGCACATTCTAGTCATCAGGTGTCACATCATCTAAACCTAACATTCCTGGGAAGGTGGATCGGCAGGTACGTTCACGTCCTAGGCTATCAAGATCCCTGGACCTTACGCCCTGTAGGCTTTTGCCGGTGACGATGGTTGAAAGGCGAAGTCTCCAGAGGAAAAGTAAATACGAGAGACGAATTTATCGTTAGGTTTGTGGATGGTGGTACCCTCATAAAAGAACGTCAAGACGATCTGAGTAGATCTACACGTGGTGCTATCAAGAGAATTAGAAGGAAGTGTTTTGAAGTTGTTAGGCGAGTTTATAAAAATAAGAAAGGTCGACCTACGTTATACGGAATGTTTCACTCGAATTAGTCTATATCAGTAACTCCTAAAATGTTTACTATTGATCCTGAAACCCCGCCTATTCAAATGGCCCTTTCTGGGGGACAAGAAATATTCAAATGCCGAACAAAGAAGTTTTTAAGGTGTTTTTACATAGCTTTTGATGAAAGAGAAATACCTTCCAACCTTCATCTAATTCTGAAATCCACTACGCTAGCTACTGTACAGTTCATACTGAATGTTTTTCTTTGGAATACCACCCATTCCCCATTGCGAAAAATGACTCTTTGCCTCCGTATGCACTCTGATCTCAAAATTTGCCCAACTGTGTGCCTGTCATGTGGTTTCCTGAACAGATGCAGATGTTCAAAACAAATCATTAAATTGCGCCTCGAACATCTAATGAAAACTAGCATGCCACAGTGCCGGAAAGGTTCTCACCATGAAGACTTTGGCAGTTACAAAGCGTGCAGAATATTCAGCTAGGTATCCACTATTATAGAATGCATGTGGAATCATATTGATGTAACGGGTTGATGAGAACTGATAGAATGTGATAGGATGTAACCGAATACGAATCAGTCTGTCGTGGAGATTATCGTGAAACTGGATATCCTTTAAGTTGTAGCTGCAGGTAGTGCGATAATATGTTTTATAAGAATGGGAAAAACTAACTTCGAGAGCCTGAGTTTTTCCACTGGTTCTAGATGGTATGAATTGCGATGTCACAAACTTTTTAGGAGGGGTAGTATGCTCTAAAGGAGTATGATCTTTATACTCTGGCCAGGAATAAAGAAAAAGCAGGTTATTTCGACGAGCTATTGATCAAAAGCAGTGCTCGTACCTTAGCTGTAGTTCTCTTGGGCCCATTTTCCCAATCTTTTGTTGTGACGTAAATATTCCCTACTGCCTTTGCAAGATCAAGCACACGAGAAATAATCTTAGGGGGCAGAGCATCTCCAACTTCTTGCAGCGCAGTAAATAACTTTCCAGCCAGTTTACCATCCAGAATACAATAGCCATAATTGTATACGAATGCGTTAAGGCATGGACATTAGTTGATCTTGATACAACTCTCTTGATACCCCTAACTTCCAGGGTGCCTTTCACATGCATTTTCTCTACAAATTTCGGTTAATTCGAGTTGAAAACAAATTTCTTACTGAACGATGGGATAAGTCTGTTCACCAGATCCACACTCTTTCAGGCCGGTTCTGTAGTTTGCTGTGCATCGTAAGCTGACGCTTTATTTGAATTTTGTCATCTCACGTCTTCCAGTTCTGTAGCACTGTTTAAAGTTATGCATCCATCCACTTCTTCCCTTGAAATCACTGTAATCTGCACCATACGCGCCAAACAAACTGGTATAGAATGAGATTTTCACTCTGCAGCGGAGTGTACGCTGATATGAAACTTCCTGGCAGATTAAAACTGTGTGCCCGACCGAGACTCGAACTCGGGCACACAGTTTTAATCTGCCAGGAAGTTTCAAACTGGTATAGGCAAGCGTATTCAAATACAGAGATATGTAAACAGGTAGAAAACGACGCTGCGATCGGCAACGCCTATATAAGACAACAAGTGTCTTGCGCACTTGCTGGATCGGATACTGCTGCTGCAATGGCAGGATATCAAGATTTAAGTGAGTTGGAAGTGGTGTTAAAGCCGGCGCACGAGCTATGGAACACAGTATCTCTGAGGTAGCGATGAAGTGGGAATTTTCCCGTGCAACCATTTCACGAGTGTACCATGAATGTCAGGAATTCGGTAAATCATGAAATCTCCGACGTCACTGCGGCCGGAAAAAGATCCTGCAAGAACGGGACCAACGACGACTGAAGAGAATCGGTCAACGTGACAGCCGCGTATTGCTGCAGATTTCATATCTGGGCCATTAACAAGTGTCAGCGTGTGAACCATTCAATGAAACATCATCAATATGGGCTTTCGTAACCGAAGGCCCACTCATATACCCTTGATGACTGCACGACACAAAGCTTTACGTCTCGCGTGGGCCCGCCAGCACCGACATTGGACTGTTGATGACTGGAAACATGTTGTGTGATCGAACGAATCTCGTTTCAAACTATATCGAGTGGATGGACCTGTACGGGTATGGAAACAACCGCTTGAATCCATGGACCCTTCATGTCAGCAGGAGACTGTTCAAGCTGGCAGAGGCTCCGCAGTGGTGTGGAGCATGTGCAGTTGAAGTGATATGGGACCTCCGATACGTCTAGATACGGCTCTGACAGGTGACACATACGTAAGCATCCTGTGTGATCACTTGCATCCATTTATGCCCATTGTGCATTCCGACGGACTTGGGAAATTCTAGCAGGACAATGAAACACCCCACAAGTCGAGAATTGCTACAGAGTGGCTCGAAGAAAAATGTTCTGAATTTAAACACTTCTGCTGGCCATCAAACTCCCCACACATCAACATTATTGAGCATATCTGGGATGTCCTGCAACGTGCTGTTGAGAAGAGATCTCCACCACCTGATACTCTTACGGATTTATGGACAGCCCTGCAGGATTCATAGTGTCAGTTCGCTCCAGCACTATTTCAGACATCAGTCGAGTCAATACCACGTCGTGCTGCGGCACCAGTGCGTGCTCGCGGGGGCCCTACACGATATTAGGCAGTTTCTTTGGCTCTTCAGAGTACGTCGCGCGTAATTTGATGTGTGTAACGTAGTAGGTTACTGTTATTTACATCTCGTAAATTGTAACGCGCATCCTTGAAACGCACGAGCACCAGTGTTAGTAGCAAGTGCACCTTGTCGTCCCTTGAATGTCCGTAGTTGTTCATATGCACTACACGGTCATATTGCTACGGATTTTTGTGCTGCTCGCAATTTTTTTTTTTTTACTATGCTGCGAATGATCTTCCATGTACCTAATTATGAATAGTACATGCTCCTTGGGTAACGATTGTCCTTTACTATGTTTCACTGGAGGCGAGATTTGTGGCTCGCTCACTGACAAAGATGGTGAACTACACGGTTCGACATCTGTTTCAGTGTCACTTTGACTTGTTAATCGTGTAGTGTCATCATAGCACTCCTCATGTATCTCGTCCGCGCAGTCGAGCGTGTGCGACGTCACACATTCCACTGATTCATTTTGCAGAAAAGCTAGTATTTCATCTGCCACTTTTTTCTCACTTTGCGAAATTTGATGGGTTCATTTCTGACGAAATGTCAACTTCGGAAACTGTTGTAGACATAATGCAATGTTTGCTTTGTTTATCGTTGCCATTGCTGTGCTTTGTATCAGCACCACTAGTATTGTAGCACTATTGTGAGTTTCTCGTCGACTAAGCAGCTGAGCTACGCTCCACAACCTCATGCTGTGCCCACCGCTGGATACCTCCTGTCCACCTCCTGCTGCCATCAGCACATTGACAGCGAATTTCGTGTTTACTTGGTAGACAATACTCGGATGTGGGTTGTCGAAGGCCATAAAAATCATTGGCCTTTTGCGACCTGGTACTCAGTGGGTTCTTTGTAATTCGAACACTCGCCTTTTTTGTTACTGATTTCGTATGTTAGTTTAATTTCTAATCACTTGTTTAAATTAACGCTTGTTAATTAAACGACGTAACATACTCCATAAATGTGCCGGTGATTTTGTAAAAGACTGCTGTTGTTTTGTTGCTCTCGTTTATTGGTACTAATTTGCGTTTTTCAACATTTGAAGCGAGCCACCATTTAGGACACTATGTGAGAAGTATTGTCTAAGTCGTTCCGCATTTCCTTACAACTACTTATCAGGAATAATAATCCTTTTGATAACAATATTGACACCACAGCAAAGAATCTGTATTTTGCTGCTGACTATATTCGATAAACTGTTTCTCTACAGAATGTTACAAAACAATACCGACGAAGACGCCTGCTGCTTGGACAAGCCTTGTCTCCTTTGAATGCGATGATCTTACGGTGAATGACGGTTTCGGACACGGGTTGCCATTTTCGGTTCATTTTTATGCTGGAACCCTCTAAAATCTCGAATGTTTCTTGGTATACATGAAAAAAAAACGTGTGTATCGGGAGGTATTTCGAGAACGATGGTGCCCCGACAGGACAACGTTTGAAAAAACTGATAGCCGTTTTTTGGAGCATGGGATTCAATGCGACAGCGGGTTCATGGATGTGTTCTTGCTAACGGGGGGTATTTTGAACATTTCATTGAGAAAAATGTTTCATACTCTGCTGATACCTTCTTTTCCTGTGTGTTTAGCATAATTAATGTGATTATGAAGAGAAGTAGAAAAAGAGCTCTAAAACTGAAATAAAGTGTTTCCGGACTCATGTCCGCTCTTCCCTTACTCGTTAGGAATGTTTCCTGAAAGTTTGGCCATATCTTTCTTTTACACTCTTTATACTGTAAACAGTAAGTGTCGTATCACAATTCTTTAGGGTATTCATGAAATTATCTTGATAGCTGTCCATTTTGTGCTGTTAAGAGCTATCTGCGGAGTTCTGTCTGCAAGGTAGTTCTGTTGCGATACTGTTGCGATAGTCGCTACGCTCGTACTTTATTCACTAAGCGACAATACAGAAATGTATCGAAAGCCTTCCTGAAATCAAAGGACACACCATCAGTCTAGTCGTCTGTGTCTACTGTACTCTTGGTCTCGTGGACGAATAGGCGAACTGAGTTTCGCAAGATGCTGCTTTTTGTAGAGAAAATTTTCGTTCTCCAAAAACTTCATATTACGTGAGCATAAAACCTGTTTCGTAATTGCGTAGGCCTTTAGTTATGTGTATCTGTTGTAACAACCCAGCGTGGATTTTTTCTTACTAGATTGAATCAATCGAAGCGTGTCTCTCTGTTAATGAAACGCCCGATAGCATTTTTTGTCGATATTCACGAAATTTTCGGCTTTTGCTGAGGTGCTGTTTTCTACTGAATTCATTCACCATTTCTATTCATGTATCCTTTTGTGTAGTTAACAAAGAGTACATGCAGTATGCATTTTATGCAAAAATACCTGCATTCTAAGAAACTAGTCATCCAGGTATTTCTATGTTCTACTTGAAATAGAAGCAGTTAGACACAATTATTGGTGTCAGTACTACTTACATTTTGCAGTAATACATGAATTGCTATTTTCCAAATGTACAAAGTTAATATCATAATTTACATTTCATTATCAATTTAACATCTTTGAAGTAAGTTTTGCGTTAGCGTTACGACACTCTTTGGGTATTACGTATTGACATGTGGCAGTAGTCCAAGTTACTTTTAGGAGGGGTCAGTTGGCAAGTACTGCTATGGCACCTATCTGGTTAGTTATTTCATCCTGATTTGTGAATTACTGTTGACTGCAAAGGTAATGAATTTGATATGAAGAATTTATGTGATGCGATTGGAATATATTGTGTGCAGAAAAGAAATTTTGAATAAAGAGCCACATAGAAGCTTGTGATTTATTCAAGTAACTTACAAAAACTTGCACCATTATTAACAGCAGATTAACAGAGGAAACGAACCTCGAACATCGATGCTGAAGTTAAGTTTCTGCAATCATTTATTGATTGTGAAAGGGTGCAGTACTGCCCGACACTGAAAATAGGTACAACATTCTTCGTTATTCTTGTCAGAACAACATATTTTTTGTAGTAATAGCTCAATTTCACTTAATACACCGAAGCCGGATACCAGTGTAGGAAAGAAGAACAATTTATATATTTAATTGATCACATGTGCACTCCCACAAAATAAATCCCTATATCCAATTTGGTGTGATCTGAGAAAGGAATGGTCGTCTGCTAACCGCAGATAGTGAATGTGCAATATATGATCATCTTTGAGACGGTCCTTTAATCACCTTTGGTGGAACCAAAGAGATGAAGTTTACCCGAGCTTTGAGCGCCTGAAATGTGGCTGACCAATACGGTAGCAAGGTGCCCCCCCACCTCAGTGGAGGTGCGAGATGACCTGAAGAACGGCCATGTTTCAGCACTCTGGCGCTGGATCTTGTGTTGGTAAGACCTGTCTTAGGTGTGCTCCATAAAGACAAAATAGTGGAGAGAATGGTATGCCTGTGGAATACTTAAGAGTAGTTTGGAATGATTATTTCTGTATTTCAGGAACTTTTGGGGGAGAATTAAATGACAGGCAGGTAATATTAAGGGGATCGTAGTAATCTCCGGAAGTGACCAATGGTCACAGTGAAACCACGTGTAGCAATAAGTTGAAATACTTGCGAGTACTAGTACTAAGTTGAAATACTTCCGAGTGCTAAAGTTAAGCTGAATTACTGGCGTGTGTACTATAAGTTGGAAATATTTAAGAAATGGCGTGTGCAGGACTTGAAATTAGAGACGAGTACTTCCAGGTGGTGAGTACTGTGTGAGTCTCAATCTGTGTATGAGACAAAGGATAAAGAGAAGTACTCGTCCAAGGTATCAGTTGAGGACTCGCGTATGTGACGAATATGTTCTTAATATTACTTTGCATGTTATGTTTCCGTGTGACGCTAGATTCAAACTCGAATACTCTGAGAGAGAAGCAAGGTGAGTCAGCCGTCTATCCAGTAACGCCACTTGGCTTGTATTACACAGGAAGACGTGCATATATCCTCCAGAGTTCGTAGTATGAAAGAAAAGTTACGAAATGGAGCAGTGTCGTGTGAAACTGGGATGAATACTAATTGAAGTGGAAAGCTGAAAGTGAAGTGATTCTAACGTTGTGACTATTCTTTGTGATGTGTTCTATGTTGCCAGTGTGACGTATTTCATGTAATTTAAGTATGTGTGGTTTACATGGGAGAGTAGCAAGATAGGTTCAGAGGCAGTGGGTTATGCATGTTCCTTTTTGTACCGCTCGGTCTGGAGGAAATTTTCGTGATGATGGGTGTGAGAGTCGAAGTGTGAGAAAGACCCACCATCCTATCCAGAAAGTGTACTGTAGCGTTAGATAATTACGAGACCATAAGATAAAGGATCTCCAATGTAAAGCCATGCCCACTGAGCGGAGTTTCTCATTTTTAATTGTTGCATAAAATGTAATGGTGTGTTTAGGTTATCTTTGAATCATAATAGAATTTATCGGAATAAAAAAGATAGAGAAAAGAAAAAGATTGGTGGCCTTGTTCTTCTAATAGTGTGCAGTCATGCTATCCAGAATTTATAATGTGTGCGCCATTCATATTCAGTGCAATGGCCACGTGTTGATCAAAGCCGTTGGGTAAGAAAGAAAATGTGGTATTGCCAGTGCGTAGTGAACAATCAGAGTTGTGTAAATTACTAATAGTCAGGAGTGCGTTATCCGTTTCCGTTGCATATTATTCAAACAGGAGAATAATTTGTAGCTTCACTGTGGGTACTAGAGCTCATAATCAGTCATTGATGTTTTTGCGAGAAATAAGAGTAAATCCACTCGCTTGGCAAACCACTCATCTTGCAGGCCTGACTACTTGATGCCACAGTATGAGCAAGGCATGTGGGTGCCTCTCAAATGTACTCCACTTCAACTAAATCGAAGTACAAAATAGATGCGGTAAACACTAAAATGTCTGCATTAACTAATTGTTCGCTATAATATCTTTGTGGGAACTGCGTACATTTCACTGTCTTACTACCCTTCTTGAAAATGTGAATGACTTGAGGTTTTTTGGAGACGCTAAGTACCCTTCGTTGTTCCAGCTTCTTACAATAAGGTATTACAGGAAGTGTAGTGACAAATGTGTGTGGCTGCAGGGTGATTACGTTGAGAAATGACAGAAATTTAAATTTTTTACTTGACTAATTTTTAAAAAGAAAATCAGAGAACTTAGATCTTGAACGCTCCTTGTACATTCCGAGACACTGAGTTTCGTAATTTTTGTATCACTGATCTAAAGAAATTTGTCGTTGCGTCACTGCTCCTTGCTGGTACTGTCCATTCTTACTACTTCCCAGTTTATTAAAGTTGTTTTTCCTGTAATTAAATTCCATCTGCTCGTTTAGAAAAAGCTTCCCTAGGCAGTTTTTACCAGCTGCCTTGTTGTTCAAAAACTCAGGTTGAGCAAAGTACTGTGTCAGACAACAAACCACTGCAGGGTGTATACTGCAGGAAAAATAATAGAGTGATCTGCAATTTTTCATTGGTTGACTCCAGGCAACGCACGGCATCTCGAGCACCAGTATGCGCTAATGCATAAAGCACTCACGTTATGTGGGGAAGAGTGAAGCTTATGCTGAATGCTGAGGCTCTACAACAAACTGTGGGAACTGGTAGGTGTGGTATCACGTATCGATATCAACCCACAGGCGTCGTTACGTTGGTAACGGAGTTGAAAGTTTGCATTCGTCGCCGAAAGCGTTCGCGCTTATCGTGTTGGCTCCGTACCACAAACCGCATCTGCTGCGACGATGTAAGCCACCTGCGGCAGCCACTCAACTCATTTGCACTTAGAGCCTCTATGTTACATCTTCATTCTTGCTTCATCCATGTTGACATTGAGATAGCTGGACTTTATTTCTAGCTGCATCATTGTAATTAATCTTTGTTCGTTTGGAGAAATATAAGGTACGCAGATCTTCTGTTTAGTGTGTTACTTGTTCACTAATCATTTCTGCTCTTGTCCAGCTTTCCTACGACGACAGTTGTCACACCACTTTGTAGCTCACCTCTGCTTTCCATCATGTACAAAGTTGTACATAACAGTAGATATCAACGGAATGTTGACCATATTGCGGAATATAGAATTTATGTCTGCCTTATGGATGGCATACTCTACAGTGATTTGCTTTTGGTAGTTACGAAGTGTCTGTAAGCTGTTTGGGTTGTGCTTATGCCCAGTCTCAGAGATCCAAAATACTTACTTCTTTTGAGACTACTTTTTTTCCTGCCTCTGAAATTTCACCATCCAAAAAATGTGGTGCAATCGACACTGTCACAAACCCTCGCTTCATGAGCCTGCTTAAAGATTTTTGATTCATCTGTAGTTATGACTCATTGTGTACACCGCAATGATAACTACGCAGCTCCGCTTTTCTCCCTTTAACAAGACAAACGCTGGAGGTGATAATTTCCTTCACCGCTAGGATTCTGACCTGTTACATCCGAGCTTAGACACCACAATAACTTGCATTACTTCCACTGGCTACGAAAGCTTATATCTGCTGAATTCACTAAGTATTTTTTACTGGATTAGAACGAAAGAATTCCTCTTCCTGTAACAATTTGTTGAAATATAAAAAAATTACAATTTATGGTACTGCTTTTACTTGTTTCCTGATTTGCATATTCATAAATTTCACATTACCGGTGAACCAATAATAACGTCACCGCAAAAAATTTCAAATTTAAAGAAATCGGGAGCTGGTAGAGCAGAATAAATGGAGAGTGGTTGTGATCTTCCTAGACGTTTGTCATTATGCTGCGCTGCTAGTCCAGTATCTCAAAGGCTGTATACATTTCTCTAGGTACGTCATAGTTCATATGCGAATGCTAACAGCTGAACAGAAAAACTTTGTGTACTACAGTAGCATTGATAATTAGCGGAATAGGGATTAACATTGTATAAACTATTCGTACTTATTAGACTGACAGATGCAGGAGATATCCACAGATATCCGCAGTAATAACTACCCTGGTGTTCAAAATTAAAGCAACAAACCTCTGTTTCCCCGTCCTGTGTCTGGTTCACTATATAATGATACAAACAGTCAACAGACGTCCGTACGATCGTGTTCTGCACGGAAGATGGCATCCGGTCAACGGACAACAACGCAAACGTTGACGTCAAGTCACCTATCAAAGGAGGCAGTGTTTGCGGGTAGTCCTACATCGTCAATAACTGTGTACACAGTCACAGATAGTGCAGTATGTCACAACAGAGGATATGCCTACCAGAGGCCGGCCGCGGTGGTCTCGCGGTTCTAGGCGCTCAGTCCGGAACCGCGAGACTGCTACGGTCGCAGGTTCGAATCCTGCCTCGGGCATGGATGTGTGTGATGTCCTTAGGTTAGTTAGGTTTAAGTAGTTCTCAGTTCTAGGGGACTGATGACCACAGATGTTAAGTCCCATAGTGCTCAGAGCCATATGCCTACCAGACTCTCAGCCTTGGTGGGCCATAGGAAGGATGGAAACGGGGCAGTCGCAAAATGATATGGCCTGATGGCTTATTGTGAATCATTCTGTTGTTTCTCGGATGTGGCGACCGTTTATAGAGGCCGAAACTGTATCCCGAAGACAAGAACAGGGCCGACCACACGTGACATCAGAAAGAGAAGACAGTTATTTGGCTGTAAGGGCACGACAGTACCGCCTTCGTACTGCACGGCAGCTGGCATCTGATCTGGCAGCATCCGCTGGACACACTGTATCGAGGCAAACGGTGTGCAGAAGGCTTCAGCAGAATGGCCTCTATGTGAAGCTCTGATGTGTTTTCACAGAAGGGAACTTCTAGAGTGGAGTCACCAACATGACACCTGGACGGTCGAACAGTGGACCAATGTTCTTTTCACTGATGAGTCCCAATTAGATCTGGGGAGTGATTCCCGACGGATTCGCGTCTGGAGGGAATATGGAACACGATTTCGTGACCCAAAAGTTGCGGAAAGAGACTGATATCGAATAGGATATCTGATGGGTTGGACAGCGATTATGGCGAGCACTCGAACACTTCTTCACGAAATTGTACAGGTGAATCAGCTTGGTTTAATTGCTGTCGTATCGTGACGAGATCTTGAGACCTCATGTGCGGTTGTTATGAGGTGCTGTGTGCCCAGACTTCGTGTTGATGGACGATAATTTTCGACCTCATAGAGCACGGGTCGTTGGTGTTTCCTTGTAAACGGAAGCTATTGTACGAATGGCGTAGCCTGCTCACTCTTATGATTTGAATCCCATACAACATGTGTGGGATGCACTAGGGAGAAGGATTGCATCCACCAACGAGCAGATCTGCAGGAAGAATGGGCGTTATTACCCCAATTTGAGATGGATAGCATCATTCACAGCATGCCCCGTCGTTGTCACGCCTGTATTACTGCCAGAGGAGGTCACACTCCATACTGAGCACATTAACCAGTTGTCGGAATGTGTGGGCAAATCCGTTAATATGGTAAAAACGAATAACGTTTTTCTTCACATTGTTTCCATTTTACTATAACTGTTCAAAAATGGTTCAAATGGCTCTGAGCACTATGGGACTCAACTGCTGAGGTCATTAGTCCCCTAGAACTACACTCCTGGAAATGGAAAAAAGAACACATTGACACCGGTGTGTCAGACCGACCATACTTGCTCCGGACACTGCGAGAGGGCTGTACAAGCAATGATCACACGCACGGCACAGCGGACACACCAGGAACCGCGGTGTTGGCCGTCGAATGGCGCTAGCTGCGCAGCATTTGTGCACCGCCGCCGTCAGTGTCAGCCAGTTTGCCGTGGCATACGGAGCTCCATCGCAGTCTTTAACACTGGTAGCATGCCGTGACAGCGTGGACGTGAACCGTATGTGCAGTTGACGGACTTTGAGCGAGGGCGTATAGTGGGCATGCGGGAGGCCGGGTGGACGTACCGCCGAATTGCTCAACACGTGGGGCGTGAGGTCTCCACAGTACATCGATGTTGTCGCCAGTGGTCGGCGGAAGGTGCACGTGCCCGTCGACCTGGGACCGGACCGCAGCGACGCACGGATGCACGCCAAGACCGTAGGATCCTACGCAGTGCCATAGGGGACCGCACCGCCACTTCCCAGCAAATTAGGGACACTGTTGCTCCTGGGGTATCGGCGAGGACCATTCGCAACCGTCTCCATGAAACTGGGCTACGGTCCCGCACACCGTTAGGCCGTCTTCCGCTCACGCCCCAACATCGTGCAGCTCGTTCCAGTGGTGTCGCGACAGGCGTAAATGGAGGGACGAATGGAGACGTGTCGTCTTCAGCGATGAGAGTCGCTTCTGCCTTGGTGCCAATGATGGTCGTATGCGTGTTTGGCGCCGTGCAGGTGAGCGCCACAATCAGGACTGCATACGACCGAGGCACACAGGGCCAACACCCAGCATCATGGTGTGGGGAGCGATCTCCTACACTGGCCGTACACCACTGGTGATCGTCGAGGGGAGACTGAATAGTGCACGGTACATCCAAACCGTCATCGAACCCATCGTTCTACCATTCCTAGACCGGCAAGGGAACTTGCTGTTCCAACAGGACAATGCACGCCCGCATGTATCCCGTGCCACCCAACGTGCTCTAGAAGGTGTACGTCAACTACCCTGGCCAGCAAGATCTCCGGATCTGTCCCCCATTGAGCATGTTTGGGACTGGATGAAGCGTCGTCTCACGCGGTCTGCACGTCCAGCACGAACGCTGGTCCAACTGAGGCGCCAGGTGGAAATGGCATGGCAAGCCGTTCCACAGGACTACATCCAGCATCTCTACGATCGTCTCCATGGGAAACAGCAGCCTGCATTGGTGCGAAAGGTGGATATACACTGTACTAGTGCCGACATTGTGCATGCTCTGTTGCCTGTGTCTATGTGCCTGTGGTTCTGTCAGTGTGATCATGTGATGTATCTGACCCCAGGAATGTGTCAATAAAGTTTCCCCTTCCTGGGACAATGAATTCACGGTTTTCTTATTTCAATTTCCAGGAGTGAAGTTAAACCTAACTAACCTAAGGACATCACAAACATCCATGCCCGAGGCAGGATTCGAACCTGCGACCATAGCGGTCTTGCGGTTCCAGACTGCAGCGCCTTTAACCGCGCGGCCACTTCGGCCGGCCACTATCAACTGTGTTTACTTTTTTGTAGCGAAATAAATGCAAACCTGCAAAATTTTCGTTGGTTGCTTAAGTTTTGGACACAAGTGTACATTCCGGATAGAAGCCGGCGTGGTCCGCTGGAAGCGGTAAATGAGTTGTTGGCATCTGCAAGGGATAAAGATTGTAACATGTGCTTCTTCCTGGTTTTCCGCACAACTGCACGTGCAACCTGTTTCCATCGTATCGGCACTGGCTTATGTCTGAGTCATTCCTGTTTAATTTGCTGATCACTTACGTAACTACCGGAAGCCGCCACAAAGCGGCATAAAGGCCGTTCTGGCACACTCCATCCATTGTAGTCTTCGCTTTATGGCCCGACTCCTACTTGTATACCATTTACGACACAAATAATGTTTGCTGTAAACTTCACGAATGTAACGACGTTCCTCTTAAATATGGTTGCAAGTATTCACTGCAACGTTATTATTTGAGAAATGCACCACGTTAACAAGATACATCATTACTGTGAATTAACGTATGTGTGTTAAAAGAATTATAGGACTAACTTCAAGAAACATGGAATAGGTCGACAATTTGTAACACGATCTCATTTGATTTGCTAATGTTGCTGAAACATTCCACAGAAAATTTCAAATCCGTTTCATTAATTTCGACAGAAAATATTAATTATGGAACTATCAAGAATATGACAGGCTATGAAGTATTAAAATGTGTTCATAATCGGCCCCTACGTTCTTAGTCAATGGAATATAAATTACGAGGTCCGACATTAGCAGGTGAAAATTTATGGGAGAGACATTTCTACCGTCAGCGCTCCAGAGTACCGGTTTAAAATGGTTCACAAAATTTATATGTTTGTGAATTCGGATAAGATACTTGCGGCAACAGATAAGAGGGTTGCAGATGCGGTGCAGATGAGCATCTAATTTCTCTTATCTTCAAAGACCTCAGATTACAGCACTTCTGTCACCCATTTCTTCATCTGAACAGGGATTTCATATATGAAACTGGCAAAATAGTTGATCTGTGGTACATAGACACGAAATAAATAAAGTTATTCGTGTTACTAAGGAGCTAATTACACAACCCAACAACCATTTTGCATCTGGGATGTGATGTATCAGATAGTATGTACACTGACAAGCCAAACAATTATGACCACTGTCCACGGCGAGGTAGAATGTCACTTGGTGACGATGTGGGAACGTGGCTCGGTAAGGAAAGTATGAAAATGGATCAAAGACGGATGGGTAATCATTCTAGCGACAACACGGACCAGAAATGGGGAAAATCTATTAACATAGGCCACTCTGATAAAGGTGATACTACCCAGAGCTAGCGAACGAGTATCTCGAAAACGGCGTAGCTGGTCAAATGTTCACGCGCTACTGCACTGAGGATCTATGGAAAGTGGTAGAGCGACAGTGAAACTACCACTGGGCGATACGTGATTGGACGCTTACGACTCTTCCCAGAACATGAGAATCGCAGGTGCCGGCCGCGGTGGTCTAGCGGTTCTAGGCGCTCAGTCCGGAACCGCGCGACTGCTACGGTCGCAGGTTCGAATCCTGCCTCGGGCATGGATGTGTGTGATGTCCTTAGGTTAGTTAGGTTTAAGTAGTTCTAAGTTCTAGGGGACTGATGACCACAGATGTTAAGTCCCATAGTGCTCAGAGCCATTTGAGAATCGCAGGCTTGCCTGCTCTGTAAAGCAGGACAGATGGTGATCTGCCGAAAGAACACGATGCTGGACGCAAAAGTATTTCCGAGCCCATCGTTCATCGTACGTTATTAAAAATGGGGCTCCGCAGCAGACGACACCTACGTGTTCATATGTTGACCCTACGGCATCGTCAGTTACGATTGTAGTGGCCATGGGATCGTCGAGATTGCACCGTGGATCAATGTAAACGTGTCGACTGGTTGGAAGAATCACGTTTCTTCCATACTAAGTCGATCGTCGTCTCCATAAACCCCATGATCCAAGCGAACGGCGGTTAGAAACACTCACCGCGCCAAGGACACAGTCTGGTGCGAGCAGTGTTACGCTATAGGAGACATTCTGCTGCGCTCGCATGGGACCTGTGGTAGCAATCGAAGATACTCTGACAGATGCTGGCCACCTGCGTTGCTTCGTGCTTAGTGTCTTACCCGACGGTGACGTCATCTTTGAGCAGGATAATCGTCCGTGTCTCAAAAGCTAGAACAGTTTTGAGGAACATCACAGTGAAATCATGTTGATATCTTGACCACCAAATTCGCCTGAAGTGAATCTAATAGAACCCATCTGGGTCACTATCAGGCGCCAACGCCGCGCCTACAAATCAGCAGCCCGATGCTAATGGAAATTATGTAATCTATGCCCCACATATCTCCACAATCTACCAACAAACTGACGATAAAATAAGAGAAATTAGTGTTCGCACAGAAAAATTTAAGTGCTCGTTTTTCTCACGCGCCGTTCGAAAATGGAACGGTAGAGAGACAGCATGAAGGTGGTTGATTGAAGCCTCTGCCAGGCACTTAGTTGTGAATAACAGAGTAATCTCGTAGACGTAGACTTAGACATGTCGATGATACAATGTTTAAAACGGAGTATGCTTCATCGCCACCCGACTGTGGTTTTGCCTCGAGGAGGAGAAGTGAGTCAGACGCCGGTAAGCAGAAACAAGTCATGAACAACGGGAAGTTGAGTGTCGAAACAGTGCTTCTAGTTCTAGTCGGTCTCCTGACCTATCTGCCTCTCCTGTAAATTCACCGGTTACTCCATTTCTTGAGGTACCTATTTCAAGGCTAACAACCAGATGACGGTAACTGCGTTCGCCATAAGAAAACTAGAAAAATAGATCTCGCTTTAGTAGAAATGTTGTACATGGATTTACAGCAGTACATTTTGGTTAAAGATACTGGATTTGTGGAGTACACCGAAGCTCTGAATACTGACTATGAACTGCCGTCAAAATATGTTACATATGGAACATCGACGAGAAAGTTGTACCTGTTGTGTCCGACAATGCTCCGGATATTGTTCGCGCAATCGAACATAGTAAATTTATTACATTTGGCTGTTTCGCTTATACGTTGAACTTAATAGTGCAATTTGTGTTGAAACAGAGTGAGTTACAAGTTGCTCTGAAGAAAGTGAGGGAGACCGTGAAGCACTTCAAAAGAAGCACGATAGCAATGGCAGTCCTAAGAAACTGTTTACAGCAGACCGACCTCCCAATTGAGAACCTCATCCTCGCCGTTTAAGTTCCCACCTGGAAGAGTGTTCACAGGTAACTCGAAATCCTGTTGCTACACGCACAGCTGCCGATGAAGATGAACTATGCAGATTTTCGCCATGGGCTACCTACAATGAGGCCTTAGCTAGATATCAGCAACCACAAGTTTCAATAGCTTGGAGGATGAGGAGGAGAAGAAGGAGGAGGAAGAGGCGGAGGAGATTAGTGTTTAACGTCCCGTCGACAACGAGGTCATTGGAGACGGAGCACAAGCTCGGATTAGGGAAGGATGGGGAAAGAAATCGGCCGTACCTTTTCAAAGGAACTATCTTGGCAGTGTGCTAACCACTGCGCCACCTCGCTCCGTCAACACCCACGATTCAAGAAGCTATTGTAGAAATAAACAGGTAAGCAAACTCGTACATAAATTATTATTGCTGCTATTATTTCCATCATTTAAAAATATTCAGAGTGACATTCTACTAAAACACTGTCTCGGTTATTGAACATTCAGATTAGAGAAATAATGTTTATTTTTATGTTTTTATTACAAGTACCTGGAAGACCTCTTAAAAGCCAGGCAGGCAGATCTGTTAAAATGGTGGTTGGGGAGAAATCTTCAGTATCGCAGCCTTCACTATTTAGCTGCCCGGAAGTTGTATGTTGTAGCAACACACATTCATGACGAACGTGTGTTTTCGAAAGCTGGTCGGATTTTGAGTAACAGATGAAACAATTGTCAGCGAATAAAGTGAAAAAATACTGATCTTGAATGTGAATGGAAAACTAATTTGAGGATTATTTTGAAGCATTTTCATGTAAGTATCAACATAAATTACGACATATCAATGTGAAATTCCTTTTCTTGTCAATACACGAAGCATAAACGTTTTTGCCGGCCGAAGTGGCCGTGCGGTTAAAGGCGCTGCAGCCTGGAACCGCAAGACCGCTACGGTCGCAGGTTCGAATCCTGCCTCGGGCATGGATATTTGTGATGTCCTTAGGTTAGTTAGGTTTAACTAGTTCTAAGTTCTAGGGGACTAATGACCTCAGCAGTTGAGTCCCATAGTGCTCAGAGCCATTTGAACCATTTGAATAAACGTTTTTATACGTGAGCGATGAGTAAGTGTGCATCGTACCTCTGACAGTGCTGCGGCAGCGGTGTTTTGGCATGGTGGCGCGTTTGGCACAGCCACTGTACACAAGAGGCCAGCAGAGGCACTGGAATTTGCATAACTAATAGCACTAGTTATGCATTTTAGGTAATGTATTTAGACTTATCATATGACAGTCATTGTTGTATTCACATATATCATACTGTATCAACTGACCTATTTGTGCATGTTATATGCGATATTACATGTCACCTTGGCGTATTTGCAAAATAATACACTGTTCAACTAACATTGTGAGGCATCAACTTAACAGTCTGATAATGACACCATTTTTTTAAAATTCAGACCAAAAATGGTCTACGTCTTCTCACAGCAGAGCACAGAGCTCAAATGTTCCCTATTGGACGAAAGCAAAATGAGAGATGGGTGGGGGCTTGATTCTGTCTCACTGACCTAACCCTCCTCTCCCACTCCACCCTCTCCCCTCCCCTCCCCTCCTTCTCCTTCTCTAGCTGGTGGGGGAAGGTTGGGGGGGGGGGGGAGGGATCTTCACAAATGTCACCAGTGACCCTGAGTATGACATTCACAAGTGCATCAGCTTTAAATGACATTGGAAAAAAGATAATAGATTTGTCGGATTTTGTCTTTGTGGAATTTTTCCTGTGTGTTACACGAACTTGGCGGTGTGCGTAACTGCAGTATAAACTGAGAGAAATTGGTTGGCAGGGTCCTAAGCTGGCTACCTCATTGTGCAACAGACAGCAGGCATACTTTAGAAAATAGTAAATTTTAAGCGCAGTTGTAATGCATGCGTTGATTATGATAGTCGTCTCCTGGAACATTTCATATGAACCTACGTATTTAAAATGAAGTATAAGTAGATTGCGTCAGTTATATATTCTACAACTGATATATGTTCCTTTCCTCCAAGATGAAGGTGTTCTTAAAGATTCGTTCCACCACATACTCTTTTCTTATTGGTATTTGGTGTACATCCTATATAACCAGCATTTGTCTTTCTTTTTTATGTTACAGATAACTAAAAATGTGAGTAAGGACATACAAGGCACTTGGTATATGATAAAAGATCATAACATCATAAAAACTGATGCAGTTGTTTTACATTATTGAGGAGAAAAAGTACAAATAGAACAAGTACACTAACTTGTTTTGAGGTTAGACTGCGACAAAATTTTCGGCCTACACGACGACTGGAATTTGTCTGTTACCAACAGATATTTAATCTAGATGCTCTAGTCTAGTTGTGTATTACTAGTCATAAGAAAGAAGCTCAAAAAATGGTTCAAATGGCTCTGAGCACGGTGGGACTCAACATCTGAGGTCATCAGTCCCCTAGAACTTAAAGCTACTTAAACCTAACTAACCTAAGGACATCACACACAGTCATGCCCGAGGCAGGATTCGAACCTACGACCGTAGCAGTCGCGCGGTTCCGGACTTGAAGCGCCTAGAACCGCTCGGCCGTAAGAAAGAAGTGATTGTTGCTAGAATCAAACAAATCTATCGGGTTCCAGAGGCCTTTCCAGACCTCAGACATTCATGATGGAAACACACAGAGTGAGGTGACGAATGAGAATTTGTAGCAAGGCTAGGAATGGAACCCGGGTCTCCTGGTCACTAGGCAGATTCGCTAGCCACTATGCCACACTGGCGTGGTCGTTAGCGCATCTGCCTAGTGATCAGGAGATCAAGGTTCGAATCCTGGCCTTGCTACAAATTTTAATTCATCGTTTTAGTCTGCATATATGATGTTTGAGTTTTTGGGAAGGTCTCTGGAACCATGTAGTTTCATTTGATTAAAGCACCTACGCCTGGGTTTCAGGCAGGGTCCTTCATTTCTTTCGATGCTGAGATACTACTGCCATACAGCTGGAGAGACTCTGCAATGATGTTAGAGTTTAGTGAGAACGGTAAGCGGGCTGAGGAGTGAATGGGAATTTGGACTGACGAGGTAGGCGTGCCAGGGTGATCCGCGAAGTTGTGCAGGGTGGCGTAGTGGTCAGCGCTTTTACTTAGTGATCAGCTGATCAGGAGACCCGGCTTGGAATCCCGCCCTTGGTGCAAATTTTCATTCGTCGCGCAGTCTGAATATATACATACACACAGAGTGTTTCCAGTGAAGTGTCACTGGGATCTTCTTTTATTCTTATTTTGTTTTGGTTAAATATTACGAGATAAAATGCAGTGTTCAGTTGGTGGCATCAAGACTCGTTCACAGAAAAATAACAAGCTAGAATCAGTTCTCGAAACTTTAAAATCTCAAATGCTTTAGATTAGATTAGATTAATACTAGTTCCATGGATCATGAATACGATACTTCGTAATGATGTGGAACGAGTCAAATTTTCCAATACATGACATAATTAGGTTAATTTAACAACATACTTAAGTTAATATAACAACTTTATTTTTTTTATTTTTTTTTATTTTTTTAAATATTTTTTTCTTTTTTTTCCTTAATTTATATCTAAAAATTCCTCTATGGAGTAGAAGGAGTTGTCATTCAGAAATTCTTTTAATTTCTTCTTAAATACTTGTTGGTTATCTGTCAGACTTTTGATACTATTTGGTAAGTGACCAAAGACTTTAGTGCCAGTATAATTCACCCCTTTCTGTGCCAAAGTTAGATTTAATCTTGAATAGTGAAGATCATCCTTTCTCCTAGTATTGTAGTTATGCACACTGCTATTACTTTTGAATTGGGTTTGGTTGTTAATAACAAATTTCATAAGAGAATATATATACTGAGAAGCTACTGTGAATATCCCTAGATCCTTAAATAAATGTCTGCAGGATGATCTTGGGTGGACTGCAGCTATTATTCTGATTACACGCTTTTGTGCAATAAATACTTTATTCCTCAGTGATGAATTACCCCAAAATATGATGCCATATGAAAGCAATGAGTGAAAATAGGCGTAGTAAGCTAATTTAATAAGATGTTTATCACCAAAATTTGCAATGACCCTTATTGCATAAGTAGCTGAACTCAAACGTTTCAGCAGATCATCAATGTGTTTCTTCCAATTTAATCTCTCATCAATGGACACACCTAAAAATTTGGAATATTCTACCTTAGCTATATGCTTCTGATTAAGGTCTATATTTATTACTTATTTCAACTTTCTGCACTCTTCCAGTTAGGTACGAATTAAACCATTTGTGCACTGTCCCACTCATGCCACAATACTTGAGCTTGTCTAGCAGAATTTCATGATTTACACAATCAAAAGCCTTTGAGAGATCACAAAAAATCCCAATGGGTGGTGTTCGGTTATTCAGATCATTCAAAATTTGACTGGTGAAAGCATATATGGCATTTTCTGTTGAAAAACCTTTCTGGAAACCAAACTGACATTTTGTTAGTACTTCATTTTTACAGATATGTGAAGCTACTCTGTCTCGAGATAGCGATTAAGAAGTTACAGCCAGTCCGCAGAAACCATCGTGTGCGTAGCTCAGTTGTGAAATTTACTGTTTGCCATTCGAATTGTTGGTGTCGTTCAGGGAGATGCCTTGCCGAACGGCTGGAAAACGAGTACTGCCATCAAACACGAACCGCTCGTTTGGCAGGCAGCAGCACAGGACTAAGGACACAGGACCTGCCTGGCCGTAGGCGACGTCTCGTGCTGGCCTTCTTCTTCACAGCAGTCGCCGCGGACACGGTCGTGTTCCCATGAAATACTGACAGGATACGATACCAGATTTATTTCATCTGACGGCCGCATAAATTTCGCCTCGTAGCGAGGCAGCGAGACGCGAAGCAGGTTGGGGATGAGGGAGAGGCGGCCTTCTGATTTTAACATGCTAATGCTCCAGTAGATGACTTTATTAGCAAACGATAAACTGTCAATTACTCATAGGAGTGAAGAGGAGAAGTCATGTACGGTTATTAATGGTGCCGATGATAACAGTAATAAATACACCGTAGCGTTACTCACGGCTTTGCAGTGACGGTCGTTGCACGCATCTCAGCAGCTTTGCTTGACCGAATGTAAAATGAAACGTACGAAGTAAAACACCGTTGTGCTTTTCCAACTGTATATAATGCAACAACTGTACAAAATACACAACCCGAGCTTGTGCGCCGTCTCTAAAGACCTCGATTCCGGCTGAACGATAAACACTTACCTCCTCCTGTACATGATACTATGTCGGCCGGTGTGGCCGAGCGGTTCTAGGCGCCTCACTCTGGAACAGCGCGACCGCTACGGTCGCAGGTTCAAATCCTGCCTCAGGCATGGATGTGTGTGATGTCCATAGGTTAGTTAGGTTTAAGTAGTTCTAAGTTGTAGGGGACTGATAACCTCAGATGTTAAGTACCATAGTGCTCAGAGCCATTTGAACAAAATACTATGCATTGTTTGTGTTGACGTCCACCAAAACCATACTCACCAAAGATTAGTTAGTTTTATCTCCTCTCATCTCTGCAAGGCACGCGAGTGATACTTCAACCATTCTCAGAATTTTGTTGAAGATCTGCAAGTACCATTTCGCACTATGATAATGCTCTCTGGTGGGTAGTTATACAACACCAATAAGGCTAGAAGTGTTTCAGCAAACTGTGTTAGCCCAGAGACATTCATGTGAAATATATTTATATTCAAAAGTAAAAAATACAATCAAAAAATAGAATTTTCTCTCCCACTCTACCTTTTCATCTTTCCACACTCTAACCCATCTAGCAATCATTGCGTGAAACAATACCCACTAATAATCTAACTAATATAAAGCATAAAATACATATTTTAACGCCAGGGAAACATAAACAGCAAATCATGAGCAGAATTTTCAGTCGTCCAGTTCATGGAAAGAGTCACTCTGAACAGGAAATGCAGACGTTGTCGCTTAGGTGGAAAGCAGTTTTTCAGTAGCTGAAACAAGTTAATTCTCATAAATTCTCAACTATAATAATCTGTGATCCCCACTTGACACTCTATTCTTTTGAGAAGAAAAACTATCTTGTTTTTCTTACCTTCTCAGAACTGAAGTCTAAAGAATTGAACTTTACATATAAGGCCATCCAGATCAAGAAAAATATGTTGTAATTGTTGAATGTCTGATGTACATAAACACACCACTGTCTAAAAGTTAAATGCAAGCAGGTACTGAGAACATCGACTGCTTAAAAACGTTTTGCACCAGTTGCTTATCTGCGAATTTGGGTGGGCTTAGATTCAAAGAGTACGGGGCAACAATGAGTAATTCTGATAAAAAAAATGAAAAATTACTTTGCTGTGGAATACCAAATAGAAACCACTAGGAAGTCAGTCTATTTGAAAGCACACAAGTGTTCCATATTCCACCACGAGTATTGTAAGATGCTTAAATTCTGCTTGGAGATTAAAATCGCATCTCTCTGGCAGTAAACAGAGATTGTCTACATATACATATAAATCTACATTTATACTCTGCAAGCCACCCAACGGTGTGTGGCGGAGGGCACTTTACGTGCCACTGTCATTACCTCCTTTTTCTGTTCCAGTCGCGTATGGTTCACGGGAAGAACGACTGTCTGAAAGTCTCCGTGAGCGCTCGAATCTCTCTAATTTTACATTCGTGATCTCCTCGGGAGGTATAAGTAGGGGGAAGCAATATATTCGATACCTCATCCAGAAACGCACCCTCTCCAAACCTGGACAGCAAGCTACACCGCGATGCAGAGCGCCTCTCTTGCAGAGTCTGCCACTTGAGTTTGCTAAACATCTCCGTAACGCTATCACGGTTACCAAATAAATCTGTGACGAAACGCGCCGCTCTTCTTTGGATCTTCTCTACCTCTTCCGTCAACCCGATCTGGTACGGATCCCACACTGATGAGCAATACTCAAGTATAGGTCGAACGAATGTTTTGTAAGCCACCTCCTTTATTGATGGACTACATTTTCTAAGGACTCTCCCAATGAATCTCAACCTGGTACTCGCCTTACCAACGATTAATTTTATATGATCATTCCACTTCAAATCGTTCCGCACGCATACTCCCAGATATTTTACAGAAGTAACTGCTACCAGTGTTTGTTCCGCTATCATGTAATCATACAATAAAGGATCCTTCTTTCTATGTATTCGCAGTACATTACATTTGTCTATGTTAAGGGTCAGTTGCCACTCCCTGCACCAAGTGCCTATCCGCTGCAGATCTTCCTGCATTTCGCTACAATTTTCTAATTCTGCAACTTCTCTGTATACTACAGCATCATCCGCGAAAAGCCGCATGGAACTTCCGACACTATCTACTAGGTCACTTATATATATTGTGAAAAGTAATGGTCCCATAACTCTCCCCTGTGGCACGCCAGAGGGTACTTTAACGTCTGTAGACGTCTCTCCATTGATAACAACATGCTGTGTTCTGTGTCTAAAAATTCTTCAATCCGGCCACACAGCTGGTCTGATATTCCGTAGGCTCTTACTTTGTTTATCAGGCGACAGTGCGGGACTGTATCGAACGCCTTCCGGAAGTCAAGGAAAATAGCATCTACCTGGGAGCCTGTATCTAATATTTTCTGGGTCTCATGAACAAATAAAGCGAGTTGGGTCTCACACGATCGCTGTTTCCGGAATCCATGTTGATTCCTACAGAGTAGATTCTGGGCTTCCAAAAACGACATGATACTCGAGCAAAAAACATGTTCTAAAATTCTACAACAGATTGATGTCAGAGATATAGGTCTATAGTTTTGCGCATCTGCTCGACAACCCTTCTTGAAGACTGGGACTACCTGTGCTCTTTTCCAATCATTTGGAACCTTCCGCTCCTCTAGAGACTTGCGGTACACGGCTGTTAGAATGGGGACGAGTTCATTCGCGTACTCTGTGTAGAATCGAATTGGTATCCTGTCAGGTCCAGTGGACTTTCGTCTGTTGAGTGATTCCAGTTGCTTTTCCATTCCTTGGACACTTATTTGTCAGTGGTATAGAGGACTGTGTTAGGACGTCTCTTATAATCTAACTTGGGACTAATTACGTATGGTGTCCAACAAGATTCCATGTAAGGGCCATCACTATTTCTTGTGTCTGTTAATGACTTTTCGTCACTAACATTTGCATACGAGAACTGTGTGTCCTTTGTAGATGATACAAACAATACAATAAACAGAAAATCAGTTTTAGAGAGAACAGTCAATGAAATTAAAATCAGTAATTTGTCACTAAACTTTGAAAACACATACTGTGTGCAGTCCTGGACGAACGAGATTACCTGCCAGTGTACGTCTAAAATAAGATGTCAAACTGATTAGGGAGACTGATAGCGTTATATTCTTGGGATTACAACTTCATAATCCATACAGTTGAGAGGAGCATTCCACAAAATATCTGAAGTCCCTAAACAATTATTTACCTGAGATACGGATGTTGTCAGACAAAGATTCTATAGTAATAAAAAGCATACTTTGCTCATTTACCTTTCGTATTGTCATACGACAATTTTTTTTGTGAAATTCATCAAGTCAATGTAAAAGTTTCCGAGCCCGTAAGGGTGTAATACGAATTATTTGTGGTGTGAACTCTGCAATGTCTTGCAGAATCCTATTCAGAGATCTGGGGATAGTAAGTACAACTTCCCAACATATTTACTGCTTTATGAAATTTATCATAAATGAAATATCTATTTCGTGACCAACAGCTCATTTTATGGAATCAGTACCAGAAACTAAAATAACCTTCAAAAAGATTTAGTCACTTATCTTGGTCCATAAAGGTCTTTAATCAAGAACATACATTTTCAATAAGGTGGCAGCAGCCGTAAAAACCTGTAACTACCAATAAAGATGAAGAGTAGGTTGAAGGACTTAATGGTGCTCAACTGACCGTACTCCATTGCCGAATTTCTTGTCAGAGCCAGTTGACGTATTTATGATTAATAGTATAAAATAAGGTGAGTTTTGTGTGTAATCTGACTTCGGTGTATCTTCAGTGCAGTAATGTAATCAGTGTACAGTGACGTACTGATATTATATGTGATGAAGTGTGCCTAAAATAGCCTAAGAATTATGGTATTGGTTTGGTGCGTAAGTTCGTAGCATTATTCCATAAGTTTAATAAAAGCAACAGATACACATAAGAGAGACTTTAGCCATCAATGATATGTTCTCCTTCACTATACAGGGTTTCCCATTTATCTTGACCACCCTAAATAACTGCTTGTCCAGATGCAAATTACAAAATGTTTCAAGGAAATGTTCTTTAGCCGTCAGGGGGACATCAATCAGCACGATTGCCTTCGTTGTAGCTTTGTTTTTTGCAAAGATATGAACAGCGGTATGACTTTTTTAAATGGCACCCTGTATTTTTATTCGGTAATTCATTTCCTGTCGTAAAGAACTATCCATAGATGTACCACAGTGCACCATTCATTGAGACACGACGTTGTTAATTACATAACACAACACTGACTTTGAGCCTGGGATCACAAACTCGTCCACTTGCTGGAGTTGTCAGAAAACAAATGAAAACCAAGTGAAATTATAACACAAAATTGACTCTCCTGTGCCATCGGCCAGGAGAACAACATTCAAAGGTGCTCGAAGTGGTGACCCTGGACACCGATACACTGGTGCACTCGTTGACTGAAAGGATTATTTACTGCTTCTAGTGCTGCCTATTCAAGAGAATTACAAGCAAGCACGATACGTTCCTGCATGTCCTCTCGAGTTGTTGGAATATCGCGATAGACAACGTCTTTAATGCATCCCCAAAGAAAAAAGTCCAGAGGATTTAAATCAGGAGACCTAGCAAGTTCCTCCTCGATCAATCCATCTGGCAGGATACCTTCGGTTCAGAGCACGACGTGTACGCAAGGCACTATGTGCTGGACATCCATCGTGTTGACACCACATAAGCATTCTGGTTCTTAGCGGGACTTCATCCAGAAGAGGAGGAAGAATTCGTCTGAGGAAGTTGACATACGCTGTGCCGTTTAGACTGCCATTGATGAAATAAGGATCAATAATTGTAGTACCAAGCATCCCACACCAGACGTTAACTCTCCATTGACGCTGATGTTCCACCTGTCTAAACCATCGTGGGTTTTTGCAGGACCAGTAATGCATGTTCCTTGTATTTATCTGTTCTTTGTTTGAGAAGGAAGATTCTTCGGTAAATAGAATATTGGAGAAGAAGTTCGTGTTGGTGAGGATTTGCTGCTGTACCCCGAGTACTGACAAAACTGTACACGATTATGGAAATCATTCCCATGCAGTTCTTGATGTAAATGTACATGGTAAGGATTGAACTAGTGACTTGTAGGAATACGATGTACACTGGTTTTAGGATTGCCAATCTCGTGTTCAAGCTGCCGTATGCTCACATGTGGATCCATAGCACTTCGGCAGCTTCGTCCGTGCGAGTGCTACGACGGTTGCTTTGTCGTGGGTTGAAACTTCCGTTTCCTGAAGCGTCAGAACAAGACGAGGAAACATCCGTCGGGAAGGTGGGTACTTGTCAGGATATCGCTCTCGGTACAGTTCCGCTACCTACGCAGCATTTCGCCTACCTTCGACAACAATAAAAGAAACGTTATGTCGATTCAGTCTGTAAGAATGACAGCCTTTACTGTATGCCAACTCTACACAACAGTATTTAAAAGGACTAAACTATTGTACTAAACGTACCCGCATATAAAAAACCAATATTGAAATTACTGTTCTGCTAACTTACATTACCCGTAGATGAGTAGCGTTACGGAATGAGGGGTGTGCATTCTACTTATGTTTGTCCTCTGTCAACGTCAGCACGTGGACGTGTTACATTACCCCGAGTACCTGGACTAAGCGCTGGGAGGGTCAACGACAATGATGTGGTATGTAATTAATAACGTCGTGCTTCAGTGAATGGTAAACTGTGATACATTTTTGAATAGGTCTTTAGGAGAAGAAATGAACTACCGAATAAAAAATACAGTGTGCCATTTAAAAAAGTCATACCGTTGTTCATATTTTTGTAAGAAACAAAGCTACAACGAAGGTACTCATGCAGATTGATGTCCCCATGACGGCTAAAGAACATTTGCTTGAAACATTTTGTAATTTACATCTGGACAAACAGTTATTTAGGGTGGTCAAGATAAACGGGACACCCTGTATACAGCGGTCTGCCAACGCTGGGGTAACTTTTCGATTCTGCGGCTGTACACATCACGTGGATTAGAGGGGAAGAACTCGTCAAGCCACGTTCGTAGCGAATTATCATCCAGAAAGGAAATTCCTTGAAGGTTTTTCAATAGAGAGCGAGAAAGGTGTAAACCTGAGGGTGTAAGATCAGGTGAATAATGCGGGTGCGGATTAGCTTCCCAACACAACTCCTGTATATTGTTTTTTGTCATTATAGCGGAATGTGAGGGGGGGGGGGGGGAGGGGGTGGCTCTATCGTGGAGTAGCATCGCTTCACGCAGTGTTCCTGGTCGTTGTTCTTGGATTGGATCTTCGTTGACAATAAATATCAACAGTGATGGTCACACCTCGGGGAAGCAATTCGTAGTCCACAACATCGTCGCTGTTTCACCTGTTGCACAACATTATCTTTTGTGCTCAGATCTTTCTACTGGGAGTTGCCACTTCGTTTGGGCTGACCTATTCCTTTCTTTTCCTTGTGTTAGCGTAAAGACTCCATTTCTCGTGAGCAGTAGTGATACAGGATAGAAATGGTCGGTGTTCTTTTACGTACCAGTTGATGGCGAACATGCTGATATGGTCACCCGCTGATTTTTGTGATTTTGGTTTAGAACATGCGGTACCCATACAGCCGATTTTTGAACCTTTCCCACTGGATGCAGATGTCGCACGATGATGGAATGATGGCAGTTCATCACATCTGCCAGTTCTCGAGTGCACAGACGTGGGATCATTGTGTATCAAAGCGTTTAAACGATCTTCATAAAACCTCGAAGGCTTCCTGAACGTTGAGTCACTAATGACAACACGATCCTCCTTAAAACGAGAAAACCGTTTTCGTGCCGTGCTCTGTCCATCAGCATTATCCCCACACACTGTGAAAATGTTTCTAGCTGCCTTCGCTGCTGTCACTCGTCTGCTGAATCGAACAGAAGAATATGTCGGATATGTTCCGATTTCTCCACTTGGCACTCAATTTTCTAGCGTCCACAGCTCCACTCACTATCTAAAAACGACAATATGACAATATATACAGTCAAACAGGAACAGTAAACTACAAGTAAAAAATGATGATCCACAAATAAACCCATAGCAATCCGGATACCAATATGCAAAAACAAAACCACCACAAACTAATGTGCCGGCCTTTCATTTACCTTAGGGTATTACACATTTACATGTTTATGTAACGAGTTTGTTAGTGCCTCCTAAATGAAAATATGTTTCAGATTTTTTGACTTATTCCATAGCCATTATACTTAGCATTACATTATTACGGTTAGTGTACACATCTTGAAGGAGCGTAACTCATTGCGTACAAATTACCCAGACTATTATCATCTAACAATTGAAAATAAGAGCAATCAGCGACTTTCAGCAAACTTAAACATAATTTCAAAACTTCTCTAATCAATTTCTCGCTTACAGCTCCACAAAATAATGAAAGAAAAGCAGTTTATCCCTTACTAAAAGTTAGTTGCTCAGCATCAAGCACGACTTCTTAATTTATTATTTCCTTACTAATAACTCAGTTTGCTACCCTTTTGCAGACAATATCGACGTATGCCACTGAAGATACCTACAAAATTATGTCGTTGTATGATACTTAGCCTATGGCTGAATAATGCGCCACTCATAAAACCAACATAGTTATGGTTTTGTGTCTTGAATTATAAAGGTTTTACTCGTCAGATATTTACACATTAACTCATTTGCAATGCAATCAGACGCTTAGAGCTGTTTTATATATTAAAAAATTCGTTAATGAATCAGTGGGATGGAAAGGATTACTAATGGTGAAGTAGGGATGACAGTTATCGCTGAAATAACCGGTTTTCAGTTTTATCGGTTGTCTCAGCTCCAGTAAACCAGGACTGTTAAAACCGTTCAAAATGACCGGATTCTGGGACAACCGATTTTAAGTTTTTTATGCCTATTATTTGCTGTAATGAACGTAAAAATCGAACAAAGATTGAAAAATTTTGACTCCCTCAGTTTCATGATACTATTTGGATTCATGTATAGCCATTGCTAAAGGGTGAGCTCGAGGTTGAAGAACTCTTCTTCCTTTTGCATACTGTGTCGCAAGTTTGTTGTGCCTCCTCCCGTTTGTAAACTTTCAAATCAGATGTACTTCACTGATACGGCGCTTCGTAAAATACTTACAGATTACGGATGGTGCCATTCTATAGTACAACTGTTGCCCGACGACGACTGCGACTATCTACCATACAGACCAGATGGGGCAAGTCCTGCACACTGCATGAACACGCGTGCCACCTAATAGGTACATCATTATCTCAGGAATGCTCTACCAATTGTAAATGGTTTGTTTGTTACTCGTTTCTGTATGCATTGTTACTGAAATAACACTGACCGCTTTTCCCCATTTTCTATAGTAACGCAATATTTCAAAGCAATGCAAATTCTACGGATAAAAATTACTCGTTCTTTAGAAAGGTTTATTTAAAAACGAAAAAATTTAGCACTGCTGCTATGGCTAATTCATATTTAGGTTTTTCAAGCGGCTATTAGTAAAAAATAAAAAACACCTTTTACAAAAAAAATGGCTCTGAGCACTATGGGACTTATCATCTGTGGTCATCAGTCCCCTAGAACTTAGAACTACTTAAACCTAACTAACCTAAGAACATCACACAACACCCAGCCATCACGAGGCAGAGAAAATCCCTGACCCCGCCGGGAATCGAACCCGGGAACCTGGGCGTGGGACGCGAGAACGCTACCGCACGACCACGAGATGCGGGCAACCTTTTACAAAGGAGACCAAAAAATACCGGAAAATACCGGTTATTCTGAGCTAAAATACCGGTATCGGTTTTAAGCGAGCGGTTTTTCCCATCTCTAGTCTCGGGAGAGGCCTTTTTCCAGCAACCCGCCGCGTAATAAATAAAACCGTGTAAAACAAAAGAAGATCGAAGGAGCTTGGCTGGCTGACGCCGGGCGCAAGACGCGCATGCGCGGTGGCGAGCAGCTCGCGCGCGCAGCCCAGCCGGACATAACGCGTGACATATGTTGCCTGCAGCCCGAGAATTAGTAGCAATAAATATCATAGCGGAGTAATCTCTGGCCGTCAGTGAAAGCGCGCTCACGTTTTGTTGAGCAGCGGCGCGGGGGAAACAGTCGGAGCGCATAAACAACGGCAGGTCCGGCCGGGCGCAAGCGCAGGCAGCGCGCGAAGCCAGCGCACCGCCGGGATAAATCAAAACGCGACGTAATATTCGTCCATTTTTTTTCTCTCTGCAAAAGAAAAAAAGGAGAGGAACGAAGAGGAGAGAAATCGTGAATAATGTCCCGCGATTTGCATATAACTACTTCTACACGCCACTAAATTGTCTGGCGAGGATGCATTACTGATTCAAAACACGTGAAACTCGTCGCAATAATATTTTTATTCCGACTCGAATTACCGAACGGATAAATACGCCCGCGACTCTCGTGTCTTTTTACCGGCGACTCGAAATTTGTAACTGGCCGATTGCTTTTTTGGGGCGCATGGCGCTCGCCGGCGAACCACAATTAAAAATGTTCTAATGCAGACCTATAGCCCACACATCAGTCCACTTCGATAGCGGCTTCCCCCCCCCCCCCCCCCACCTTCTCCCCTGCAACCCTCCCCTCCCCCCTTCTGACCGTTTCCAGCAGCAAAGCGCATCGTGTTACTGGGAGGAGAAATTACCCGTCCTGATCAATGACCTCATTATTAGTAAGAGATTATCAGTTATAAATATTTCAACAGCCCCGACGAGTCACCGCGTATGGCCAAGTCTTGTTATACAAGCGTGCCTTTAATAAATACAACACCACAGCGCGCCGAGTGAAAAGGAGAGGCAGGGAGAAAAAGGGGAAAAAAGAACAAAAAAGAGACACGTAAAAAGTAAACACGAGTCAGGTTGGTCGGGCCGCGAGTTAATACTTCATAGACGAGCCGGCCTAGGCATGCGGCCCCCGACACGTTGTAATAACTCGCGCAGCGCACGGCGAGGGCTAATAGAAAAAACGACCAGCGGCCGCGCATTAATCAAACGCGCCCGTCCGCTTGGCGGCCGCTTATTGGTTGTTTCCCGTGGCGACGGAGATTGTGTACGCCTCGTTCGAGCACCGAGCGGAAAACAAAAGCCCAGCGTCAGTTCTAATCCGCTCGCTCTTGCCTTGTTACTCAGAGACTCTTTTCTTCTATGTGGCAGGCAAATTATTGCCATAAGCGCCTCTCCCTCAGATGCTGGACAGCTTTCTTCGGTAGTTGTTCTCTTTGTTTCAGGAAGAATTTGGTAGTGCACACTACTCCAAACGGAAAGTACTGTCACAGTCTAACGTAGCATTCCATCTCGTATTGTTGCCCACAGCGACAGCAGCGCCCCAAGTGGCCAGAAAGCGACACTTACGTATACGATAACGGATGAGAGCGAACACTAACGTTTAAATTGATTTATAACACAGTTTTTACAATATGGAGCGTATGTAGTGCCGTAAAAATCTACACTAATTGAAAATGACACCATATTCGAAGGGCTTATTTCAATAGTAGTACAAGTCCATTTTTGTTCATTCTGAGATACAGAGTCCTAAAGTTAAATGAGCGCTGAAAAATCTGCAGTTGACATACCAGAAATATTCAAGTATGTATTACCTGAATATTTCTGGTATCTCAACTGAAAAATCTGCAGTTGACATACCAGAAATATTCAAGTATGTATTACCTGAATATTTCTGGTATCTCAACTGCAGATTTTTCTGCGATCATTTATCTTTAGGACTCTGTATCTCAGAATGTGTTGAATGGGAGGTATGAAATGGTATATTGGAAGACAATTTACTTACGATTCTCTTGTAATGAGCAGAAATTTACTGAATGATGTTGTTTTCCTTTACTAACAAAAAGCTGCTAGTAAACACCTGAACATCTGACATTCTGCTGAAAGACGTCGCGTACCTGCCCAAAAACAATGGAGTTTTGTTTGTAACACTCTGTCAAGCACGTAAATGTCGAACGTAGGAAACCTATAGGGAATGTCATTCCTGCATCATTTAACGTACGAAATAAACCATTACATGGGTAGCTTGAGGGAAAACGACACAGTCGTGACAAGTAATCCTGGAAAGCAATAAAACTGTTCCCCAACACAGAAGAAACCAATCTGACAATCTGAATCACAGACCACAAAAATCTTCAACACATTCGTTTTTGGGGCAAACGTAATCACGTTTACAAAAATACGTGTATTTGAAAGTCGAGGAAAGTGTAAGAACGGGCGAATCGTTAGATTCCATAAAAAAATTTTAAGAAGCGAGGAAAATGCCTGTGATAATAGTGACAAACTGCAACTTGTAATATGTGTTTATACTCTTCTGTTTTCAGATTCTTTTTCTTTACTGTTATTTTAATCACCTTATACAAGGCGGGCTGTCTGCAGCATATTACGCTGCTCTTCAGCCGTGAGTGGTACAATAATATGACATATAGGTGGCACAGGTAATACAATAAAAACGGCGGGCAAAACCTGTTTTTTTTTCTTTATTGTTATTTTAATCACGTTATACAAGGCGTCCGTTTTCAGAGGAGTGAACTACAAATATATACATAACCGAAAGTATTTCTTTATGAGTAAGCTGTAAGTTATGCCAATGAATCAGTGTGACTCGGCCGTTGTCATAGGTATTTTACGATAATTCATGTCTTTTGGTAATTTACCAACGCATGGAACGCAAAGAGTAAGAAATATTTCGTTCATTAACTAGAAAATAATTAAAAACCTACGTTGTCCTTACGACGCATGTGACTGTTTGCTTTGTCACCGCTTGGAGTGCAAGAGTCGCTTGAGCTGACAAACAGTAACAACTTTCAAATCAGAACGCGTCGTGACTGCACGTATTAGACGGAGATATCATGTAAACACGTGGTCTATTATGAGAAAAAAAAAACACGACTACGCCACTGGTGTGATATCCTACAGTGGCGGTTTTTGGCTATTACGCCATTTTTTTGTGCGATCAAAGATTTGAAACCTAGTGCATCTACAGAGAATCGCTGTTGGTGTTCAGACATAACTATAGTTAATCTTTGATTGAGGACTGAAACTAGAGGAATAATTTCAGTAAAACAGAATGCAGAACTATTCAGCTTAGACAAAGTATGCGACACATCAAATAATGAATTACGTGTGACTGTTCATTATTTATCGTGTCTCATATTTTATGTAACAGGCGAGGCCACGACGTTCGGGTCACGCATCTAAGCAGTCCATTAGGACGATATAATGTGCGAGTAGTAAGACGTACTACTTAGGCGATTTCGAGAAAATCGCAGGAGAAGTTTTACGCGTCAGTGAGTACAGGTGCGTTGCGACATTGAGCGCGAAATGGGGCGGTCATGAGGTTGCGTTCCAGCGCTGTAATCGCTGGATGGTTTTTTAATTATATTTTTTCAGCATTAGTCACATTATTTCATAAATATCAAGTAGTACGACGCAAATACACGTAAATTTGAATGAACTTTTAATGAATTTCCAATGTTTTTGGTTGTTTGCTAATTTATATTAGTGCACAATTTTAATTTTTATAATTATCTACAAGTAAACGACCAAACACATAAAAGTTTCCTGATCGTATGCCGGTCGTAATTTCCGAAATCTTATACCCGTAATCGGGTAGCCCGAGAACTGCTTTGCACCTAAACGCATAGATTTGCAGACACAGGTTTCAAGGACGAGTGACAGGCTTAAGAATCCAAGTCAAACATCGAAAAATAAAGATGTAAATAACTTTATTCAGTAATACAATGCGTTACAATATGGGTGTGCTTTTGACATTACACGTTTGCAGGCTGATATTTTCTATACAGACACGGAAAATGTAAATTAAAACGTCATCTGCTACATCGAATGAATGCAATTTTCCATCATGCACAAGGAATTTTCAGAGTTTCTAAGTGGAAAACGAAGCTCATTCACATTTTGTAAAATATCTCTTTCTTCTGACAGATGGGAAGAAAATCGTGCGTAACGCAACATTTTCTTAAATATTGGTGCAAAAAATTGGCACTGTAGATTGAATGAATCTTAATAGCATCCTCACGAGAAGCAATTTCACGTTCGTTATCAGTCCAGTAAGAACCAGTTTGAAGGCGCTTGATAAAGTTTTTAATTTGCCTATAGAAATCAAAGTAGCATATGATTTTTGTAATAAGCAAAATTATTGAACAGCCAAATAACGGAAATTCAGTTGAAATTCGTTAAAGTAAAAATTTTCATAATGTTACCTTTCAAACGTAATTTGTACGAAGACTAGTGTTGAAAAAATATAAATTAAAGAAAAATAAGTGAGGTTCGATCAAGGGACCCAGCAAGTACGATGCTTGAACGCTAACAGCATGACCGCCGCCCCCTCGTGCTCATGCCCAGAGGCTCACAAAAGTTCGTTGCATCATTGACGCGCAAAACTTCCCTTGCGAGTTTCTCGAAATCAGCTGATTAGTACGTCTTACTACTGGTACATTATGTTGTCCTAAGGCACTATTAAACGTGTACAGAATGTGAAGTAAATCTGTGATCCGAACGTCGTGGCCTCCTCTTGTAAACTAAAATAGTTTTACATTGCTTTTTACTACTAAATGAAATGTTAACAACTGTCATGTTTGAAAATCAACTGAGATCCTCTGTTAAAGCACAAAGTATACAGTGTCTGATCCCACAAAAATCACGCAACTGCACATATTTATCATTGTATCTGATGGTGGCGTAACAGCCGTAAAATAATAAATGTTGTAGAATATAAACCCATGTCGTGTGTTTTTCATTCCTAATGTATAAAATATTCTATCAGCAACCAACGGAATAGTCAGTCAATGCAATACCCTCTACTAGTAATGATTTCTGACATAACGGTACAGCCGCCCGCGGTGGCCGAGCGGTTCTAGGCGCTACAGTCTGAAACCGAGCGACTGCTACGGTCGCAGGTTTGAATCCTGCCTCGGGCGTGTGATGTCCTTAGGTTAGTTAGGTTTAAGTAGTTGTAAGTTCTAGGGGACTGATGACCTCAGATGTTAAGTCCCGTAGTGCTCTGAGCCATTTGAACCATACCCGTACAGCTAAATTCAAAGATATCCCCATCTTGGCCATTTTAAGCGCCACAGCACAAACACAGAGACTCGTACAGCTATAGAGAAGGACGATTGAGTCCTAAACCCCATTAACAACTTAATCACTGGCCCCAGAGTACTACAAGTAGTCACGAAGTTATTTTAATGGTTCTTCTTTTTCTTCTTCCGGAAACTGTTGTACTTATACAGGTCGTTCTCAGAGCCTCTTCCAAATTTCTCTTTCCTCCCACAGTCTGACATTTAGCTTCTCCTTCCATTGCAGTCCTCTTCGGCTCGCATCATCCTTCATCTGCTCTCCATCTTGTTCGTGGTCTTCGTCCAAATTCTGTCCGTTCTAAGGCTGTTATTGGAAGTCTTTCTGGTTCCATTCTTTTGATGTGACCAAACCGTTTCAGCACGTTACTCTGTACATTTTCTTTTAGGAGTGCTTTTCCTATTGTTTCATTTCTCATCCTGTATCTTGACGTCTAACCTAGGATCCTTCGTAGAAAGCGTGTCTCTATTGCTTGTATTCTGCTCAGATCTTTCTTTGTCCAAGCCCAACATTCTGATCCACAGGTCAAAACTGGCATATAATACGACTCTTATGTCACGATCTTTGACTTGATATTTTACAATATCTGATTATTCCAATACACAATAATAAAATTTCGAATGGTTTTGTGTTCTCTCCAAAATTTCATCCTTGAAGCTTCCTTTCTTGGTTAATTTACTTCTTAAATACTTGAAAACAAGTACTTCCTTAATAAATTTTCCATTGCAATTTACACCCGTAATTTTTTCACTTTTCCTGCTAATTTTCATCACTTTTTGTTAAGCTTATTTCCATGCCTGCTTCAGCCAGGTACCGGATGGTTATAATTAAGGTGCAGCGACTCGCGGAGGTTCAGAGTCTGCGGTAATTATCCTATGGCTGTGAAACTTGGTAGAAATGCTAATACGTTAATGCGGAAGCGATTTACGTTGGAAAACAAATTAATTTCAGTTGTGGCCACTAGGTGTAAATCTGACGCTATTAGCTGTTTGTATGCCACCATGACATTTGACAACCAAAACGTGACTGAACAGTACGGCTATCGAGAGGAGAGACCGTGCGCTGTTGGCGACACTGTTTCGTGTGAACGGCAGCAGTTACATTCCAACACTGACAGAAGATCGCCGACTAAATCGTTCTGAGGAGAGGCCCGATACCATTAAATGGTTTAAAGAAGCTGATAAAGAAGGTACAATCTGCAGACTCATTGTTGCCTGCTAGTAGCCTGATAGAGTAGCAGAACTCCACAGCTCCACAGGCGTTTTGAGTATGAAATGTCCAAATCCAGTGACGTTAAGAAATGTTTCGTCAGTTGTGACGTAAGAGCCGAAATGGGACGGTATGCACATAATATCATGAACTTAAACCAGCAGTTTAGTCGCCCTAAAGAGAACCGTTGGAAAGACGGTCGAAATAATCGTTTTAATAGCGGTTTTAGTTTAAAAATGACGCAGCCTAATGCTCAAAAGAATTTTGTTGAAACTCGCCGTTTTTTTCTCCATGAACTTTAATTCTGTTTACATGTGTCTCTTTAGTTTGCTTTAATGCTTGCTCAGTGTATTGATTGGATAACATTGGGGCTAGAGTACAACCTTGCCTCGCTCCCTTCTCAACTACTGCTTCCCTTTCATTTCATTTGCCTCTTAGAACTGTAGTTTGATTCTGTACACGTTGTAGATAATCTTCCCTGCAACCGAAAGACTTTCAAAGAGTACATTTTAGCCAACATTGTCAAAAAGCTTTATCTAAACCTTCCAACTCTATAAACGTAGGTTTTCCTTTCTTCAATCTATATTCCCAATCGTAGGCTCATTATCCACTCACGTGTTCCTAAATGTTTCTGAAACCCAAACTGATCTTTCCCGACGGCGGCTTCCACGTGTTTTACCATTCAGTTGTAAATAATTCGTGTCAGCATTTTGCAACTTCGACTTATCAAACTTACGATTCTGTAACTGTCGCACATGTCAGCACCTTCCTTTAGCGGATTTGGATTTATTACATTCTGTTTTTCATCTGAGCTCATTTCGACTGTCTCATCTATCTTGTACACCAAGTGAAATAGTTTTGACACGATATGTTCTCTCAAGGATCTCAATAATTCTGATGCAAAGTCGTTTGTTACAAGTACGTTGTTTGACTTAGATCTTTAGCGCTCTCCCAAATTCCTCACACACTGTCACATCTCCCATCCCATTCTGATCTGCTTCCACTTCTCTGTCTGTATGGCACTGCCACATATTTCAGCAATCTCTTTGCTGAATACAGGCTTGTCACTGTATCTCGTCAAATTCATACAAATGGTTCCCTTACCTTCCAAGGATTTTTTCGGGTGGCAGCTATCTTTCCCATAGCCACGCAAACCCATGCAGCTTTGCATTTCTCGTCTAGCCATTCCTCACTTTCTGTCAGTCTCATTAGATCTCTGTATCCCATTTTGACTACTTCATTAGCTGTATTTTTAATGTTTTCATTTTGTCAGTTAAATTCGATATCTCGTGTTTTATTCAAGAACTTGTACTGAGCCTTATTTTTTCGCCCATTTGATCGTTTGCTACCTTTACTACTATCTGTCAAAGCTACCCATTCGTTTTACATTGAATTCCTTTCCCCTGTAGTTTAAACATTGCTTAATACTCCTTTTGAAACTTTCAACGATCGCTTTCAATGTATCCAAGCCACATATTCTTAATTCGTTACTTACCTGTAATTTATTCACTTTCTGTCTGCCGTTCATACCAACAAATTACGATCAGCGTCCGCTTCTGCTCCTGGAAATTGTAGTGTCCCCACAGAAAATACCCTCTACCACGCACCAATTAATCATTTTCAATCAAACCATCCACATTCATTCACTTTGGAAGAGTTATCTGATCTGATTTTCTCGTAATATATGCGGCGACAGCTCGTCGATGCCAAAGTATTTTCTAGTGCGTTTATGCTTTGAAATAACAGAGGTGCATATATGCATTCTCCATGGTTGTTAAGAGTGGTAACTAGGACAGCTTCTGGAGTATCTGTTGAGGGATTGACGTGTTTCTGAGAGATACATATTCTGCTTTTCTTCTCGCTAAAGCGAGCCAATTAACATTTGTGCCGCTAGGGGTTTGTTTGAAGAGAAAGAGACTGTAAACGGAAAATAATTAAGGCGTGGAATCACCGGAGATCTGGACATGTAATGGAGATGGATTTAATACACAATTTCCTCCATAAATAAGGTTTGTGACTTTTTTGTTCTGGAGTGAATGAACGAATGAGTTTTTTCTGAATCATTTGACGATCACGTTGGTCCTGTAATTAGTGGGGAAGTTTCAGCTGTGTCGAAGAGAGCCTGCAATCACTGAGTCTGTGTTAAATCGTCCAGAAAGGCTTCGTACACATCTGGAATTCGCACTCTTTCGTGAAAGGAACAAATTGTCCAAACGATTGATTCTCCCGACTGACTGCACTGTTTAACAGTAATAATAAATGTAAAGATCTCTTACAGCAAGCCAGCAGCTGATTACCAAGACGAAGGACTCCACCAAAGTTCCTATTTGGCTGATTTCACTTAATGAAATATTATATTAAAAACTGTACATAGATAAAGGAGAGAAAGAGAGAGAGCGAATGAAAATAGAGATAATACTAATAATCCTCCATTAGTCTAATTTTTCGCCTGTCTTATCACGGATCAGCCAAAAACGGGGAGGGCCTTACTTTACTGTATAGATTCATGTGTGAAGATGAAGTGATCTTAAAGGCAACAGATACACGTCTATATAGACAAGACATTACACAGAGATAGCGGCTAGCTGCATTCATCATCTATTCTTAGATAAAGAGACGGCAACTTATTATCCGAACATTTAAAAAAGGTTAAAAAATGTTTAACAGTTTAAAATCTGATTTAGAAACCTTACCATCATATAACCTATCTGAAAGCTTCTGATGCCTCCAGAATTCATCCACGTATGTATCATTCTTTCGTTATTGTTAACAATGATTAAATAGTGCTCTGTGAAAAATTCTATCAAGTAACTTCCCTTTTGTCTTCTGTACCCCAGTCCATGTTTTCCTACTGTTTTCTCTTATCTCCTTTTTCTTTCTACACTATTCCAGTCTCTAATCACAGTTAAGTTCTCGTCTCTGTTAACTATTCGAACAACCATTTTCATTTCATCATAGGTTCTTTCAGCCTCTGATCACCTGCGGTGTTAGTAACCATATACACTTATACTACTGTAGTTGGCCATGATAACACGTTCATTATGCTGTACATAGTAATCTTTGTAAACATATTGGGAACAGCAGCGCTCGCAATGAATTAATAATATAATACTGCTGTTGAAATCAGAGGGTGGTTTCCACAATACCTCCTCTGTGCCATCGTTTCCACACGTCGTCGCTGGAGCATGGTCTGAGAATGATCGACGTCGGGTTGAAACCCGTCACCACTGATGAGTAAAAGAGTTTTTATGTGATAAAGAATGTTCTTTTTAGTATTTTATTACCTGTACGTAGTAGCCTTGCCGTATTTCTATTTTCTTATTCATTATTATTTCTGCTCCTGCATCACCCTTGTTTGTTATTGTGTTTATAACTGTATACAGTAGGACCTCGCTAATCCGTCCCCTACGGGCAGAAAGCATGGTCGGAACTCAAAAAAGGTCAGATTATCAGAGGCACACTTTTATCGCCAATGATATCACAATATAGTACACCACAATTTTAATGTTCAACTGGAAATACTGTCTGAAGTATAGATCCATGTTGAAACAGTAACAATACGAAAAAAAAGGTTTTCGCACTAAAAAATCTTAGGCGAAACTCTAATATACAATAGCGTCGGCCCTCTAAAATACATCTGTTTCGTATGGTGAGATACTGGTACTGTTACTGTAGATATCTTATTACACTACTGCATTGACACACAACTGACGTGCGCTTAAGTGATTAAAACAAGAGAAATCACGCAGTAAAAATTGTTCTATTCTTAAGCAGGACGAAAAAAACTCTACAATGTTCTTTCGCATAGCAGACCACAACTTTGATTTTGCGGCATTTACCGTCGTTTCCAAATTCATAAAATGTCTACTGAGAGGAGACGGAGTGGTTTGTTCGATGTACTGAAAGGTTATACCATAGCAATATTCAACATCTGTATGTGGTACTCGAGCCCAAGATTGGTTGTCGTCATGTTTCACGTTTCATCGGTTGTTCGAGTTACAGCGTCAATGATTTGGTCATCAGTTAATTCTGGTTCTGTTGTGCAGCCTACTTCAGTTGTACTGACGCACTCATTTACGTCACAGGGCTCAACGTAAGAACAACCTCACATGCTCGCGCATAGTTCGTGCCATTATTTTGTTTTACAGAATTTAATATGTAATAAGAACACTGTCATTAATTTATATAAGATGACACTTGTTGATCGAGTTAGAAACAAGTTATTTCATACTAAAACTGATCGAACTGTCGTATCTAGCAACGGCCAACAACCTAGTGATCCAAACGGCAGACGATGAGTCATCGATAAGTATTGTAGCAACGGCCTGTGTACGTACACAAATACCGGAAATGGAATGTTCGGACTAATCGGGGAGCCGGACCATCCAAGGTCGGATTATCGAGGTTCTACTGTATTATCTTAGCCAGAAATTTTTCCTGCTGCCACCGTGCTTCACTAATTCAAAATATACCTAACTACAATCTATCAATTTCTCTTTTTAAATTTTCTGACCTGTCTACCCGATTACGGAATCTAACATTCAACGCTCCGACACGTAAGACACTAGGTTTATTCGCTCGGAGATCCGAATGGGGGACTGTTTTACCCTCGGAATATTTCTTTTTCCACGAGGATCCCGTCATTATTAACCCACACACTAGAGCTGCACGTCCTCGAGAACAATAACTGCTGTAGTTTCCTCATGCTTTCAGCCGTTCGCAGTATCAACGTAGCAGGGTCGTATTGGCTAATGTTAAAGGCCATGTTTGTTAGTAATCAGAGACTGTTGCCCCTGTAACTGCGGAAAAGGCTGCTGCTACCCTTCGGGAACTATACGTTAGTCTGGGCTCTCCACAGATACCCCTCAAATGTTGTTGCACTAACTATGTATCTATTTATGCCGTTGAGACATACAAGCTATCAGACCACGGCAAGATCTATCGCATGTAAAGCCGCAAGGGGCGAGGGAAAGGGGTTAGTGTGGGGGGAACACTTATAAGTTAGGAAGTCTTTTCTGAACATGTTTGTCTGGAGTGTGTGGAATATTTTCAAAGGAGTTGCTTAAGATTGTGTAGAGAGATCGGCAACTACTGAGGTACTGCAAGAATCAGAGAGAAAAGAAATTTGAGTAAAAGAAGGGATAGGTGTACAGGAGTCATACGACGTATAGAGTAATAATTAGTTTGGTAATGGAGGCAATGGTGGTTTTTTTTGGATGGATACCAAGGCTTTACTACAATAAGCAGGTTCAAGTGGATGTGGGTTGCACTAGCTAAGCAGAGATGAAGAGACGTGAGCAGAACTGACTGCGTAGAGACCTGCATCAGGCGAGTCTTCGGACTGAAGACAACAATAACACTGTGTGTGATGAAGCTGAGAACATGGTAACTGTAGTGACTTGGCAAGACAGCCAAGCCACTCGGAGGTAGCCGAAAGACACGCGGTTAAGCTCACGCAAACTGGCGTGAGGTCTGGAACAGGACAATGTAATTAATATAGCCAATAAGGTACGTTGCTGCTGGAATACTTAACTTTAATCCATAATTGGTGTACATCGCTCTTGTTGAAACATTAATAACAGTCTCAATATAAACTGGTAATGGCGCCTTGCTAGGTCGTAGCAAATGACGTAGCTGAAGGCTATGCTAACTATCGTCTCGGCAAATGAGAGCGTATTTGTCAGTGTAGCATCGCTAGCGAAGTCGGCTGTACAACTGGGGCGAGTGCTAGGACGTCTCTCTAGACCTGCCGTGTGGCCGCGCTCGGTCTGCAATCACTGACAGTGGCGACACGCGGGTCCGACGTATACTACCGGACAGCGGCCGATTTAAAGGCTACCACCTAGCAAGTGTGGCGGTGACACCACAGTAACTGCTCGAGAATAGTAAAAGAAAAGGCCATTTGGCTTCCGTTTTGTGGTTCTATTTCATGATTGTGAGACTCGCTACTATACTCCTCATTATGAAGCTAAAGAAAGGTGTTATTGCTTTGTCGGCTGGGAGACACAGAGGGGTAAGTTCAGACGCCTAATGGGAAATAACTTCATTCCTTCGCGTGCAGTGTCTCCCCCCTCCCCCCCCCCCCTCACCATCCCCTCCAGATATATCAAAGTTTTGTACTTAGTTTATCTGTTGAGTGCAGGTGACAGCCATGCAGTGTCCTGGTTATGTTGTGTGATGGAGACAGAAGGGAAAAGCCTAATACTCGTGTCCACATATAACCTACTCCTCTCGAATAACATGAACCACTTTCGAACGGGCTTCAGAATGTCCAACAGTACTGACCGATCTCCGTGTCGTCCTCAGCTGACAGGCATCACTGGATGCCGAAATGGAGGGGCATGTGGGGCAAGTGGTCAGCACACTGTTCTCCCAGCCGTTGTCACTTCCTGTGTCCGAAGCCACTACTTATCAATCAAATAGCCCCTCAATTGTCCTCACAAGGGCTGAGGGCACCCTGCTTGCCAACAGCGCTCAGCAGACGCCGACGGCCATCAGTCCAATTGCTGGCTAAGCCTGACAGTGTTTTACTTGGTCTATCTCACAGGAACTGTTAGTACCATTGCGGCAACATTGTTGGCCGAATGACGCAAAGGGGACTTAATGTCCTCATCCGACAGACAGATTACCATCAACAATGACACACGCCCTTACTCTTTGAGGGTTCGGCAACAGGTCAGGAATTTCATCTAACACATTGGCACAAAGTCTGGGATCAGGGAATTAAAGCTACCGTCTCTCCTACTCTCGCCTGCAAGTTTCAGCCACCACCACGGTTCGAAATAACTACCACAGAGTCGAGTGCCACCGCACAGGAGTGCAGTAGTGGACTCGGCTATGGAGGCCGATGTTACTGGGCGTGCTACTTTGAGAAGAGCCCAAAATTTTTTTCTGAAAGAGAATGGAAAACCAGACGAAAGCGAGGTACTTGTACTAACACGCAGGTATGCTACTCTCGAATCAGGCGTGGTCTGTCTGACTGACCGTATAATTTCAGGTTTGAAGCTCAACGCAGTACGTGGCTGTCAATGATAGAAATATAATGTCAGACACTATTTAAAAGGGTCAGTGTCGTATCTACAAAAGTGAGGTTAGTGCGTCATTTGAATTCCCATTCAGTTATCAATTAAGCAATATGATGTGTCATTATTGTAAATTGACAATGTACTCTCCTTATGCTTGGAACAATGATGTCATGAACTAGAGCTTCGAAGATACTAATATTTACAGATGGTTCAGAAATAGGATCCAGTGGATCAGGTGGGTGCGCTTTTTTGTGGTTATAACTATCGCAGTTAATTTTTTTTCCCACACCTCTCCCTCCTCCATCTTTGGAGCAGAAGCAATAGCCATAAAGGTAACAAACGAACATTGATCCACATGTTGACTATCTGTAACAGTGAGTCAGAAGGCATCCTAAATCCTACCTTACTGTACAGATTAAGGTGAAAATTAATATCCATCGGAAACAAGACTAGAATTTATTTACGTGTAGTAATAGCAAGTGGTACGCTTCGAATACCGTTCCACATAAACTTTGCTTCCATGACAAAATGTTAACAAAGGAATTAATATGCGTCTCTATCATGCATACTTCACAGCAGATCTTCATGGAATACGAATCTTGAATTCTCCTTATTATTACGGTCACAATATCTCTTATGCTGATCTGAACCACATTTTCTTCGCTTTTTCTAAGTGTGGTATTCATAGGCAGGTTTTTGTGGAAGAGACGGGGGAAGAGCTTGCGCCCATTACGTTGTGGTACTCCCAGTAACCATTACGGCAATGCGGCAATCCCACACACACACACACACACACACACACACACACACACACACACACACACACACACACACACACATATATATATATATATATATATATATATATATATATATATATATACAGAACAAATAAACAGTTTTTCTGTAGGAAATTTAATGTAGTGATATTTTGTGGTGGGATAGGTATTCGTTACAGGTCACGGTTTTCGAGTTATTCTAGAAAAATGTACAAAAGTGACTTTCAAATGCCCCCTCCACACCCACACTCATCCCTCACCAGTCAGGATTTCTAGCATTTTGTTCGTAGCAATCCCTCCTATCACCATACAAAAATTTCCGACTACACGAACTATTCCCGATATTCGACCTTTTTTGCCCTCTATTGATTTTACGCCACCTGCATAGTCGGCCATTTGCTTAACATTATTAATTTAAACAGGCCCGTGATGATAATAAGAGGAAAATGATTTTTGTAAACATTACGTTAAAACTGATTACGCTGACAATTCGATCCAAACTTGACGCTTACAAGCACATCAGTTTCGTACTCAGAAGGCCTGACGAATACAACACTATAAATGGTTATTTCATGCTTTAAAGTGCATAAAATTGTTAGGTAAAATTTACACAAACGTCGATTTTAGAATTTTTGAAATCTCGACTAAGCCATTGGCGTAATTAGGCCAATCAATGGAGACCAAAAAGGATAGAATGTGGGAAATAATTAGTGTAAATTTTTGTACAGTGTTAAGAAGGTACTCCATGAACAATATACTAGAAATCCTGAACGGTAGGGATGGATCTGGGAGTGAGGCTGCGTTTGAAGGCCACTTTTGTACGTTTCTATTGAATAACTCAAAAACTGTGTCCTCTAGCGGGAACGAATCTACAATATTTAACTACATTAAATTTCCTACAATATGGCCCTGCTCATATTTGTATGTTTGTGTGTGTGTTCCACAGGTCCTCCTAAACCACTGGACCAATTTAAACCGCACTTGGTATACATATCTCTTATAATCTTGCAAGAATAGCTTGGGGGGGGGGGGGGGGGGGGTAAGAATCATCTCCCTGTCAATCGGGCAGGGATGGGGATGAAAAAGTTGTGTAGTTCAAGATGCTCGAATTTAAAGAATTTATTCATCCACTATTTGAGAATGAGATTACTTATAGACTTGCAACAAGCTTTATACTTAATGTCAAAGGTTTGCCAAACTTTTTCTCGCTGAAAACCACCACAAAATTATCAAACGAAAGAAGTTTGTCGGTTTCTACATTTTCGCTGATCATGCAGTAAAACTGCCACATCACGCATAACGTTTTAGTGTAATACTTCATTACTACTACATGTAATTACGATACGTTTTGCAGACGGTATGCACATAAAGTACTGAACGTGCCCGCAAAATGATACCATTGAAGAATACATTATTCAGAAGACGTGAAATCATACAGATTGAGCTGCGAGAAATCGAAACTGCAGGAGAAAATTCGCGACAGATACAAGTGAGATATATGTACAGATATGTATGAAATATGTTAAATATATATTGCGACATATGCACACATAAAAAAAAAGTTTTGCATCACCTCGGCTCCGAGAGTTCCGGAACCTGTACAGAAAATTGGAATAGATTTCAACATAAACATCATTTCCGCCCTTCTTATTGCTCATGAAAACCACAAATTACATGTTGTACCACCATACAGCGAGACCTTCAGAGTTGGTGATCCCATATGCTATACACACCGGGACCTCGAATACCCAGTAGCACGTCCTCTTGCATTGATGCATGCCTGTATTCTTCGTGGCATACTATCCACAAGTTCATCGAGACACTGTCGGTCCAGATTGTCCCACTCCGCAACGGCGATTCCTCGTAGAACCCTCAGAGTGGTTGGTGGGTCATGTCGTCCACAAACAGCCCTTTTCAATCAATCCCAGGCATGTTAGATAGGGTTCATGTCTGGAGAACATGTTGGCCACTCTAGTCGAGCGATGTCCTTATCCTGAAGGAAGTCATTCACAAGGTGTGCACGATGGGGGCGCGAATTGTCGTCTATGAAGACGAATACCTTGCCAATATGCTGTCGATATTGTTGCACTATCGGTCGGAGGATAGCATTCACGTATCTTACAGCCGTTGCGGCTCCTTCCATGACCACCAGCGGCGTACGTCGGACCCACATAATACCAATCCAAAACAGCAGGGAACCTCCATCCTGCTGCACTCGCTGGGCAGTGTGTCTTAGGCGTTCAGCTTGACCTGGTTGCCTCCAAACACGTCCCCGACGATTGTCTGGTTGAAGGCATATGTGACACACATCAGTGAAGAGAACGTGATGCCAATCCTGAGCTGTCCATTCGGCATGTTGATGGGCCCATCTGTACCGCGCTGCATGGTGTCGTGGTTGCGCAGATGGACCTCGCCATGGACGTCGGGAGTGGCGTTGCGCATCATGCAGCGTATTGTGCACAGTTTGAGTCGTAAAATGACGTCCTGTGGTTGCACGAAAAGCATTATTCAACATGGTGGCGTTGCTGTCAGGGTTCCTCCGAGCCATTATCCGTAGGCAGCGGTCATCCACTACAGCAGTAGCTCTTGGGAGGCCTGAGTGAGGCATGTGATCGACAGCTCCTGTCTCTCTGTATCTCCTCCATGCCCGAACAATATTTCTTTGGTTCACTCTTTGACGCCTGGACACTTCTCTTGTTGTGAGCTGTTCCTGGCACAAAGTAACATTGCGGACGCGATCGAACAGTGGTATTGACCGTCTAGGCATGGTTGAACTACAGACAACAAGAGCGGTGTACCTCCTTCCTGCTGGAATGACTGGAATTGATCGGCTGTCGGAGTCCCTCCGTCTAATTGATGCTGCTCATGCATGGTTGTTTACATCTTTGGGCGGGTTTAGTGACACCTCTGAACAGTCAAAGGGACTGTGTATGTGATACAATATCCATAGTAAACGTCTGTCTTCAGGAGCTCTTAGCACCGGGATGACGCAAAACTTTTTTTGATGTGTGTGTGTAACAAGTGTCTACTCTAGCAAAGAGTAAAAAGCTGCTCCTAAACCCTTGGACCGATTTCATCCAAACGTGGAACACATATTACTGTCTGGAAAGACATACTGTGGATGTAAGAACCAGCAACCTCCTACTGGGGTAGGAGTGATAAAGTGGAGGGAGAAGGACGAAAGAAGAGATGGGCAGACAGAGAGTAGGGAGGAGGACGTAGATATGAGGGAGGAAGGACGGACATAGTGAGGGGGAAATGGAGGGAGAACAGGAAGTGGAGGAGGTGTACTGTGAGACGGGGGGGGGGGGGGGGGGAGAAGTAGGAAATGAATGGCGTGAGTAGGAAATAGAGGGGAGGAGAGATGGGTTCAGAGGGAGTGTGGAGGAAGTGGTCAGGGGGGAAGAAGCAGATGGCAGACAGAGAGGAGAGGAGCAGATGGATAAAGAAAGGGACAAGAGGAGTTTGACAGTGGGGAGTGGAGGAGGTGGTCAGAGAAAGTGGTGAGGTGGAGATGGACAGAGAGGTCGGTGGAGGAGATGGTCAAATGGAGGGAGAAGGACGAGATGGGCTAACAGAACTGCAATAAATACATAGTTACTCAACTAGTATGCATATATATTGGCATTTCAAATTGCATTATAGCTCTTATCAGTTGGAACCCCACACACATAGGTCTTATCGGCAACACACAGATAATCTGTTTTCAAAAAATGAATATTTAAGCCCAGATTTGTAAGCAATTTTTGAAATGTGTTGCAACATGTATGGGTGTACAGTACTTTTCCTGCCAAATGCCAAAAATAAAAAAAATAAAATAAAATATTCGAAATAGAAAAGGGCTGTGGTAATTGACTTTTGCATTCATTTGAACGTAAGGTGGAATAAATGGAGGAAAGGATGCAACAGTCAGGTCCTTCATGACACTACCTCGTGCCCATCCACCTGACTGAGTTTGTTCAGGCCATTTGAGAAACTAGACCCAAAGGCAAGTTGACAGCATAAAGCGGTCGGACTGAAGCAAAGGGACCGACGACACCGGAACGATTTCTGACAACATGCGCAGCTGAGAGACGGCTTCTGACGGGCAGAGGTCAGCCCCGCCGTGGTTGTCACGTCTTGTGCACGTCCCGGCGCCAGCTCACCGTGAAACAACTGCCGCCAATAACAAAGCAGCGGTTTCTGATACAGACATTTGTACACGCTCGTACACGGAGCCTGGCGTCGTACGCGCACAGCGATAACATTATCAAGCAGAAACGATACACAACTATCTGATCGGAACTGGTCGTGACCCTTACACACAGATGAACTTGTACCTGGTAAGATGTTGTTACGCGTGTAGGAACAATATCTGAAAGTAGCACTACTATGTTTGCAAGGAACAGAGTGAAATCCCGCATCTACATAGATAATCTGGAAATCACTTTTAAGTGCCTGGCAGAGGGTTCTTCGAACCGAACCACCTTCTCAATAATTATCTATTATTCCAATCTCGTAAAGAGCGCGGAAAAAACGTGCACCTATATCTTTCCATACGAGCTCTGATTTCCCTTCTTTTATTATGGTGATCGTTTCTCCTTATGTAGGTCGGCGTCAACAAAATATTTTCACATTCGAAGGAGAAAGCTGGTGAATGAAATTTCGTTAGAATATTCCGCCGCTTCGAAAAACATGCATATAACAGAGCGGAATTGTAATATTGGTGAAAACGTCATGTAAAAATTGTTAGCTGTTTTTTATGAGAGTTTGAATTTGATTTTGTGAGGGATAGTGCTGAACTTGGAATAGACACTAAGAAAAAAAGAAAAGAAAGAAAAAAAGACGCACTACGAAGGAGTTATGAAAATTAGTCACGATTGATATTCATATTGGTATCGACGAAAAATGCAAAATTGTGAACTCTGGCGGCCGATGAATGAATGTGTGACACTGCACCGCAATTTCAACGCGCAGCTGGCAAGGATAGCAAATAGGACACATGTCGATACTAGGCCATATAGACTTTGCGAATTTGATTCCGTGTACTCAGTTGGAGAGGATGTATGCTTCATAGACAAGCATATGAACAATTTACGCAGATATCGGCGCTTGAGAGAGGACGTTTCGTTTGGATCAAAGAAATCGGTTGGAGTGACTAGCGAATCGCTCGACATTTGGATAGGAGCGATGCTACTATTCGCTGGTGATGGCAGGGATGGGTGAACCATGGCCAGATACAAAGTCAAGAGGGAAGCGGTCGACTTAGAGAGACAGAACGTCAGGGCCGAGCGATCGTCAGAGGGACACTCAGAGCCCCGAACTCATCATCGATCCGTCGTCCAGCTGGTGTGTCAGTGACCGCATGGACCATTAATAGCTCACGAAAGGGGCTGAGCTCACGGCACCTCTTCCGCCGACTACCATTGACCTCTGTAAACCAATGAGCTGGTTTGCGGTGCTGTCGGGCAGTTCGACATGGATCTCTTTGACTGGAGTAGGATTGTCTTCAGTGATGAGTCCCGCTTGGAAGTGAGCCCGATCACCAGCGAAGACGTGTTACGAGACGCCTCGGACAGCGCTGGTATACCAAACTGTCTAATCTCCCGTCCTATGGCCTCACAGCCAGTCGTGATTGTCTGGGGTGCCATTTCCTTTCATAACACCACCCCTTTGGTTGTCATCTGCCGCCCTTACAGCACAGCGGTACGTCGACGATATTCTACTCCCCGTTTTGATGGCCTTCGTTGCATGCCATCTTGGGCTTATATTTAAGCAAGATAATGCCCTCTCGCATACGGCGAAAGTTTCTGCTTCTTGTCTACGTGGTTGCCAAACCATACTTTCGCCAGCAAGGTAGCCGGAGCTCTCTGCAGTTGAGAACATTTGGGCTATAATGGGCAGGATTCTCCAGCCAACTCGGGATTTTGACGATATAACGCACCAGTTGGATATAATTTGGCACGATATCCCTCAGGAGGACATCCAACAACTCTATCAATCAGTGCCAAGGCGAATAACTGGTTGCATAAGGGCCAGAGGTGGACCAACCCATTATTAACTTGCTCAACTTGTGAAGTTGTTTCTCTGATTTGTTTGTCGGTATATATACATCACACCTACCAACTTCTGTCCCATTTTGGTAATTCCTTCGGGGTGAGATTTTTTTGTCTTAGTGCAATCTCTTGTCAGCCCATTGGAGAACTTCAGTTTTTTTTGGTGTGTGACTAAGTATCGAACTTGGTAATTGTCACTTGCTAGCTTCGATGGTACTTTGAGTTTTCGAGAGCAAGCTGTGAACCTGTTTTTTTCGCAAGTGGATAGCAGCTGGACCCTTAATTTCCGCGAGTTAATCTGTCAGTGATTTAATGTATTTTTGGTCAATTAGCCTGGTCGATACTCTATTATTTGAACTCAGGCTGTGCACTTACGTTAATGTTCCGATAGCTACGTGCTAGTACTTAGAGTCTGTCGCTAAAGTTCTGTGCTGCCCTTAGTGACTCCTGTTAGAAATATTTCTTTTTGTCATAGAGTAAATTCAGAAACTTAAAAACATTAATAAATTTTATTTATTCAGACTTAAACCCTAGGATTTCCCGCATTATTTAATGTTATCAACACTCACAATCCTGACTGCCTTTATTTAAACAGTTTTGTCAGTATGGCGATTTATTGGTTGATGCGATAGGTACTTGGTTGTCCCCTAGTCGCAACAGCCAAATAACTTTAAAAAGCAACCACACACCTGGAACCCATAATATGCCAGGAATTTACATTTTATTTACTTATAGAGTAGATAGGTGCAAATACGTTGCTCATGGTCTGTCTCGTTAGAGATAAACTATAAAAAGTGATTTGCATATGTTTATGTCGCAGCTCATCATATTGCAGCTGCACGTTGTCCGAAAGCGTATACCTACCGTCCTACCGTCTTGGTCTTTTCCTGTCTCTTAGAATAATGCAAAGAACTTCGTTGGTCCATTCGCCAGGAAACATGTTGTACCCACTTCATTGTCATTCCAATCATAATTATGTCTTTCACTCCAATCTGCTCCCTGACCATTTGTTTATTTACTTGTCTGTACCTGTAACTCACAACATACTTCTCTCGGTTGATCACTGAGATACACCCAGTTTTTGAATGGTTTTAGTGTTAAAAGTCAATGTTTGACCGACGCAAGTCAACACTTTTAAAATACACTGATTGTATCGCTCTAGCTGATGTACGCCTACCAATTTACCAAAGACGCCATACGTAAGCATTAAGTGTCTGGATACATTAAGTCACCAATTCGCTTACTGCAACACTTAAAATACTGACTTTGTGCTCGCGACAAGTCCACTCATGACAAAGAAAACTCGTTCGCAGCACTAGGAAAAGTAATTCTCGAAGTAAGATGGTTGGCAATTGACTGCACTAGCTATTTCAGACTGGCAGTGCCGGTGCTTGCAGTCTAGATTTTCTGGAAAAGCAGATTTCGATTAATGAATCTACAAGTGGGGATTCTATTCAGATGCAAATCACTCAACATTTGTGTTTGCACTCACAAGTTTTCTAACTATATGTGTTGAAACGTATTACTTTCCTGTACCCGCTCTCTTCCTATTCCTTCAGCTCAGCTTTCTCATTTTGCTGAGATGATTGGCAGTCCTGGTCTTGTAACAGCGGTCAAAAGGGCTTTGCTGTGCTGGTACAGGGAACGGCTAAAACCAAGGGGAAACTACAGTCGTGATTTTTCCCAAGGTAATGCAGCTTTACTGTATGATTAAATGATGATGATATCCTCTTGGGTAAGATACTCCGGAGGTAAAATATTTCCCCATTCGGATCTCCGGCCGGGGACTATTTAGAAGGATGTCGTTATCAGGAGAAACAAAACTGGCTTTCTAGGGAACGGGGCGGGTAATGCCAGACCCCTTCATCGTTCAGGTAGGTTAGAAAATTTAAAAAGGGAAATGGATAGGTGGCAGGAGCAACAGGACTTGTGGTCAAGTGAATACACGGTTATAAATACAAAATCAAACAGATGCAATGCAGTAGTAGATTTGATAATGAATGACTTATAGGAACTTAGATAAGCTACGAGTACTATGAACAACATATTTAACGCATTATTGTAGACAAGACAGACACCAACCACAGTAGTACAAATTTATATGCCAACTACCTCCGAAATGAGGAGGAGATAGAGGAAATGTAAGATGAGATAAAAGAAGTTATTAAGATAGTTAAGGGAGACAGAAATTTGATAGTCATGGGGGACCGGAATTCGATAGCAGGAAAAAGAAGAGAAGGAGGTGTCTTTAGGTGAAAATGGACTGGGAGAAAGAAATGAAAGAGGAAGCCGCCTGGTAGAATTACGCACAGAGCATAGTTTAATCATAGTTAACACTTGGCTTAAGAATCATGAAATAACGTTGCATACGTGGAAGAGATCTGGACACACAGGAAGGTTTCAAATTGATTATATAATGTTTGGACAGAGATTTTGGAACCAGGTTTTAAACTGTAAGACAGTTCCAGGAGCAGATGAGGACTCTGACCACAATTTACTGGTTACGAACTGCAGATTAAAACTGAAGAAATTGCAAAAAGGCGGGACTTTGAGGAGATGGGACTCGGATAAACTGAAAGAACCAGAGGTTACAGCGAGTTTCAGAGGAAGCATTAGGGACAATTGACAAGAACAGGGAAAGGAATACAGTAGAAGAAGTATGGGTAGCTTTGAACGATGAAATAGTGAAGGCAGCCGAGGATCAAGTAAGTAAAAAGACAAGGGCTAGTAGAAATACTTGTGTAATTCAAAAGATACTGAATTTAATCGATGAAAGAAGAAAAGTAAAATATGCAGCAAATGAAGCAGGCAAAAGGGAATAGAAACATCTAAAAAATGAGATTAACAGGAACTGCAAAATGGCTAAGCAGGAATGGTTTGAGGACAAATGCAAGGATGTAGAAGCATGTATCAATAGGGTAAGATAGATGCTGCTACGGGAAAATTAAAGAGACTTTTGGAGAAAAGAGAACCACCTGTATGAATATCAAGAGCGCAGATGGAAAACCAGTAAGCAAAGAAGGGAAAGCGAAAATTGGAGGGAGGATATAAGGGTCTATACAAAGTAGATGTAATGGAAGAGGACGTAGATGAAGCTAAGATGGGAGATATGATATTGCAAAAAGAATTTGACAAGTCACTGATAGACCTAAGTCCTAACAAGGCCCCTGGAGTAGACAACATTCCGTTAGACTTGTCGATAGCCTTGGCAGAGCCAGCCATGACAAAACTCTTTCATCTCGTGAACAAGATGTGTGAGACAGGCGAAACACCCTCAGAGTTCGGTAAGAATATAATAATTCCAATTTCAAACAAAGCAGGTGCTGACAGGTGTGAACAGTACCGACGTATCAGTTTAATAAGTAATCGTTGCAAAATACCAACATGAATTCTTTAAAGAAAAATGAAGAACTGGTAGAAGACAACCTCAGGCAAGATCAGTTTCGATTACGGAGAAATGTAGGAACACGTGAGACAATACTGACCATACGACTTCTCATAAAAGACAGGTTAAGGAAAGGCAAACCAACGTTTATAGGATTTGTAGACTTAGAGAAAGCTTTTGACAATTTTGACTGGAATACTCTCTTTCAAATTCTAAAGGCGGCAGCCGTTAAATATAGGAAGCGAAAGGCTATTTACAATTTGTACTGAAACGAGGTGGCAGTTATAAGAGCCGAGTAGCACGAAAGGGAAGTAGTGGTTGACAAGGGAGTGAGAGAGGGTTGTAACCTATCCCCGATGTTATTCAGTCTGTGTACTGAGCAAGCAGTAAAGGAAACAAAATAAAAATTTGGGTGGGAGTTAAAGCTCAGGAAGAAGAAATAAAAACTTTGAGGTTCGCCGATGAAATTGCAAGTCCGTCAGAGACAGCAAAGGACTTGGAAGAGCAGTTGAACGGAACGGACAGTGTCTTGAAAGAAAAATATAAGATGAACATCAGCAAAAGCAAAACGACGATAGTGAAATGTAGTGGAATTAAATCAGGTGATGCTGAGGGAATTAGATTACGAAATGAGACATTTAAATTAGATGAGTTTTGCTATTTGGATAGCAAAATAACTGATCATGGTCGAAGTAGGGAGGATATACGTAAAATGTAGACTGGCAATGGCAAGAAAAGCGTTTCTGAAGAAGAGAAATTTTTTAACGTCGAGTACAGATTTAAGTGTCAGGAAGTCCTTCCTGAAAGTACTTTTGCGGAGTGTAGCAATGTATGGAAGTGAGACATGGGTGATAAACAGTTCAGATGGGAAGAGAATAGAAGGTTTTGAAACGCGGTGCAACAGAAGAATGCTGAAGATTAGTTGGGTCGATCACGTAACTAATGAGGAGGCACTGAACAGAATTGGGGAGAAAAGAAATTTGTGGTGAAACATAACTATAAGATGGAATCGTTGGGTAGGATGCATCCCGCAACATAGAGGGATCACCAATTTAGTGCCGGAGGTAAGAGTGGGGGACGGGGGGAGGGGCGAAAATCGTGAGGGAGATCAAAAGATGAATACAGTAACGAGATTCAGAAGGACGTATGTTGCAGTAGTTACTCAGAGTTCAAGAGGATTCCACAGTTTAGAGTACCATGGAGAGCATCAAACCAGTCTTCGGACTGAAGACTAGAATAACAACAACAGCACAGGAAGAACAATTGTCGGTAGATATCTGTCTTACCTCGAATGTCATCGATTTTATTCTCATGTTCTATCTCATGTTTAATTAGAAAATTTATGTAGTTAGTTCATTTTTACTCCTTAAGCTTCTTATGTAAGAAGCTCCTTCCAAACCTTGTTGAGCCCTCTGACTTGAACCCCTCTCTTCCTAGACGCCACGCCAAAATCTGCATACTGTGCATGTATCTATATATTGATCTCATATTTACACACATTTCTAGAAACGTTTGAGGAATGTAATGCTATAACATAGTGACGAGTGTTGCATGAATATATTCCTTTCAAGAACTGTATATGTTTTCACTTCTTTACAAAGGCCACATTACTCTGCATCAACCACAGGTGCCGATCTCTTCCAATGCTGAGTTACTGTTTTATAGCCTGCTGACCTGCTGTAAAACAACAGAAAGAAATACATTGTGTCTAAGCCAAGTGGGTGTAGAGCACAACGGACTGGACCTACTGCTGTGACCGAGTGGTCTGTGAATCACCTTAAGCCATTGCGAGTGATCGCACCTATATCCTGTAAGGGTAATGCTGAAAATTGAGGTAGGTAAGTGTCCAGTGGAGAGAAACTTGTATTTGACTCGGTTATGAAAGGAACCTTCTAGGAAAAGAAATTCGAAGGAACCAACACTGACATTTAATGTTAACGTATTTTCTATCATTAAGCAACTACACAAGAAGTACATAGGTGGTGTACGGGAAAGTTACCAAAGACTGAAGTCGTACGAGAGGTAAAGTTGTTACCAGTGCTAACTGTGGAGAGGAGAGACGTGAGAAAGCAAAGTTCTGCATCGTAGATCGACTGTCACAGGTTCAGCTTCCGTGTGACTGACGCCGAGAGTCTTTGTATTCGAGAAAACATGGGATTTTATAGGTTAGGTTACCTGTCCCCCACTTTCTCCTGTGGCGGGGACAGCCGGCCAATCGCGCGTGACAGATTTCCGAAAGTATCACGGAACTAGCAGACTTGTGCTCGATTCTCTTCGTGTATGGATGCGAGCAAAGGTTCTTTGCTTTGTGTGGTACAGATGATAATAACAGTTGCCACTTTGTACGGAGTTTGGTACGGGTGGGCTGAACTTCGCTTCTTCCACATTGCTGGGGTGGGAGCCCCACTGCTCAAAAGTCCTGCTTCAGCATTCCCACGCATAGAACACAAGCTGAGATATGAATTCACACGAATGCGAGTTAGCAATCCCGAACTTACAGCACACTTGATACAAACGCGTTACGATACAGATCATCATGACCATACAGTCTATTGTAAGGAGGGAATTGGACCACATGGATCACAGCGTAACTGCATCTGTATTGAGACTGTATGCACACTGCGTCAACTAGTACTTCTGATTTCGCCTCTCGGTTTCTCCTAGGTTACACTGGCAGCTGCTGTCGTGGGCCATGACACTTCTGACTATCCATTGTCCAGGCTACAGCGCTATGCCTGCACCCCACGCTGATCTGTGTCAATCTCATCTTTAATTATATCCTCGAAAAAATAAGGTTACATTATTAATTTTTTGTTTGTCTGCAGGTAAATGTCTGAAGTGCTGGCATCCTTTGTAATCCCCGCACCACAATACCGTAGGGTTCTGCTAGAAAAGCCATAGCACAATAGAACAACCCATTAATGAAATGGAGTATTGCATGGTAATTAGTTGCCTGTATCTGAATAGAAAAAACACTGAAACAGTCCAAACTCAGAGGCGAAAGTGTCTGGTAACAGTGTACTATCGTGTAATACAATGGTTAGATGGCACAGGCGTAGTGGTCAAACACGACGAAGAACGCAGTCTCCGGCCGTCTGCGTGTGAAAATAGAGAACCGCGCGAGAACTGGAAGTCGTGGTGCTCGAAACCCGGTGTAGCACAATCGAAGCGATTGTCGAAAGTGTGAAAGTCGTTAACGGATCAGTTTTAAATATTTCGCACGGTGCTTTGAACATGACACAGGTCACCGCCCACTGAGTTTCAGAAGCGCCCGCCCGCCGAGGCAGAAGCGGAAATGTTAAAAGCTGCGTCAGGCTAGTCTAGATAAAGTATTCAGCCGCCTAATCACCACGGGCGAGTTCTGAGAGTGATACTATCAGCCCGAGACAAAAGAGCAAAGCAAGCAGTGGATACATACGGAATCACTACCGCAAAAAAAGGCGAAGACGCAACCGCCATCGGGCAAAGTTATCCAGAGTAATTTTGAGGACTGCCTTAGTGTGGGGCACTATCAGATAACGCTCGTAACTGGCGAACAGTTACAAGGGAATACTCTCGGAATCTCGTGAAGAGGTTACGGAAGGAGGTCAAGACGAAGCATCGCCGGATACTGTCCAAGCGAGTGTCTATTGCTTAACAACAAAGCTCCACCTCACTCTGTGTTGGGTTCTGTCACACATGCTTGCCACTTTGACCTAGGAATTTTTTTCTCACCCTTCCTTAGTGTCTTGACATGGAACCCAGCGACTCTTTCCCCTTTCCTTAGATAAAGAAACAACTGCCTGGCAGTCAGTTCCAGGATCTGAACTCGGATTTCTAAAAGCATTTCCTCATACAATTCATACATCGTTGGAAAAAATGTATCTCATTTAAGTTCGAACATGTAGAGAATGACTAACTTTTACCTAGTTTCATGGTCATAGTTTGATTGTTTGAGGTGATGATTGGTAATTAATGACTGCCTCTCATATATGTACCACTTGAGCCAACCTAAGCTGACCCTTTCGATAAGTACTTCGCTGATGGCCACCCAAGAAGTAATGCTGAGGTAAACACTGAGTATAAAGTTCATTAATATGCACATGACCTTAGGTCTCCATCTACGAGCTAGTGTTACATCCAAAAAATGACTGTGCGTTTGAGTCTGGTTGTCACTAAAAGTCACAATATCGATTCGATTGCCAGAAGGCCAAATTGCATAGCAAAGCTAAGTTCTGGATTCGCAAATGAATAAATGATTCACTGACACAACACAGCAACTGTCCATGCAGAAGAGGCCACGTCTCAGCAAGATTCGACACTAGCAGTGGCTTTTCAACAATGCAGCGGCTTCCAACAGGTAGATGGGTGTCAAAGAACTGCTGGCTCAGTGGTTCCTAAGTGAGACTCTGATTGATGAAGTACTAGTACAGTCGGAGTCTGTCCCAGGAATCTCACTATGACTGAACTGACGTGGCACTGCCAAGGTGTCAGTCTAAATAAGTTGGTTCCACTAGGATACCGCCAGACCTATTTTCGGCCACTTGGTCCCATGGAGGCAAATAGGTCTGCGAAGCCAACGGCCTCTTGTGGTGATCTGGGTGCCACCTACTGGCCAAGTCAGCACGTGAAGCTTTCTGGCTGTCACCTGCAAAGGTGGTCCCTGTAGGCCACCTACTGGATGCTGCTGTAACACTGGTTGCTGTGAGGAAGGATGAAGTGTTTCGATATAGCACCATCGCCAACGACTTGTACCAGCCCTCATATAGACATACACTTACCTGTTTTGGCAAACTATGATCTCCCCCCTCCCCTCTTACCAAATAACTACCATTCATGCTGACATACGCCTGATACTAACGCTGACCTACAACAGCAATCAATATTTCTAAGTATGTAGATATACTGTCACATCCACTGATGAGTCAAACCATTATACCCATTGATTGCATTAGGGGCACTTTTCACAATTTAACCTTGTTCTTATACTGAAAAGCGCAAAGTTTTCACCCACAAACATATTAGCCCATGTGCTTCGTGAGTTACAGATCGCTGTAGACAACGAAAATATTAATGTATCCATAATGGCTTGAGAAAGCGGCGGCTGATTTGAAAATATCAGCAGAAAATTGCAAGCGGCCACACTATTTTTGAATGAATGATTTATTTTTCCATAACAAAAGTTTTCTCTGCCTTCTGATCATATTTGGGCCTGGAGTCGTTCTAGTTTATGGAGAAAGACTTATTTATTGAGAAATACTGTGGTTGGTTATAGATTTCTGTCTCACTGATACAAACAACAGTTTTAAAAACAAAGTTATAATAGTGCAGTACTAAATTTTCTCTGTGTACTTGTCGCATTAATTCTCTGTCGAAAAAAATATCTTTTGACAATATCCTCAAGTGTTTTCATCGAAGTAGAAACTGACTGCCTAAGAAGCAATGGAATCACAGAGATGTAAATTCAATTGAAGCCATTGATGGTTGTCCACCATTACTCAACAGATAAATTTCTTAATTAGAGAACGTATGTATGTGGTTGAGTAGCATTTATGTAATTTTGTAGTACGTTGTGATTTAAGTAAAAATCCATATTTCCATTAAGTAACCGTATCTTTTATAAAAATCCTGACATCTCCACACCATATCGAACTTACCACAAAGATGATACACGTTGTAACATATATCTGACGAAGTAATAGAAAATTTGCGTTGCCTCTGGGTTTGGACAGTGATTCCTTAACAGTGCAAATTGTTATATCATAATATCGCGTATAGTGTTCTTATTACATTGTTTCCAGGTTACAAAATATGTTAGTCATAATAATTCAAGGTTTTAAAGAACATACGTATTAGACTTTGGCAATTTACCTGCGTATAAATATGCAACCAGTCGCTTTTCTGGATCTTATATACGATTTATTGTACCATTAACTAGTTTTCGAGCCACGGAAAGCTCATCTTCAGATGGAGATGTTACAAGAACATTATATCGTGGACCAAGTGTAGATGGACGCTGCGCTGATGGAGCTGCCAAATATTACGAAAATTTAGTATTCGGTGACGAAACGTGTGAGAAACGGAAATGTTCTTACGTTTTAGGTACTTACAGTGCACTGTATCATAGTATCCATAGCAAATCCATTCCCATAATATACATTATCAGGTATACTCACAAATATATACAATATTTAACTGTTCTTGATTTCATACTTACAGAATGTAAACACTGGATGTAAATCCAAAGAATATGTGTATAATAGATATGACACTTCGCTGCAGTGTGATATTTGGCCTGAGAAGCATTGTATTAGAAAATAAATATGTTCAAGTACAAGCAACATATTTAAGTGGAGACCTTATGTCGAACGCCATTTACATGAGGCAACAATTCAAAACGAACCTGCAGCCTTATCCATTAGTTCAGAAACTATCTTACCTGCGATAATATTCAAAATAATTAATTTCCTTGTTAGTCTGTGCCATTAGAAAGGGCAGGGGAGCATAGTACCTATTATTTATTGTATGATACAAATCACTCAATATAACGTAATATTGAAATATTTTACCATCTATTTGGTTTCGTTGTTGTGGCGTAATATCTTGGTATTTCTTTCTCTGGAAGAAAAATAGCTTCTAACATGTAGATTATGGTGAGAGTGATTATATATGTGTTTGGCGAGATCCCAGAACTGATTAAATATTCCCGAGCCATTGTTGCAGTGTTGGTATCACACACTGCTCGTTCATCACCATCTCCTTTTTTGTAGCTACTGCTTTCCACTGAGCCTATGAGAAGCTGTCTGAGTCCTTCTTCCAGCATGACTCCTTCCTCCACAGTTGTTTCCCCTCAGATTTTGACATCGTGGTAATTTAGCGGCATCCATGTGAGAGAAAGCGTGTTTCCTGATTCTTCCTAGAAAGCGCGCTCTCGGAATTTTAACAATAAACTTTCCCGTGCTCAACGCATCTCTCGTACGGTTCGCTGCTGAAATTCGATGAGTACTAGAGTTTACCTGTGCGTTCGTAAAAACGAAGGAGGAGGCGTTTTAAACGAAATAGCCGTTGCAACGGACAGGGGTCATTTGAATTAGATAGCTGTTTTATGAACGGTGAAAAATAGTTGTATGAAAATCCATACCTGCACACTACGGTAACTAATTATCACACTGGCACTGCCCATTACTCTTTCTACTGGTGGGAAAACAGGCAGATCCACATCTAGAAATTAAAGTGTCATAAAGTGGTAACTTAATGAAAAATGTAATTACTACTAAACGTTCGAAAGTAAGTGGACATAGGTATTAAGCCTAGCAATTTGCATGTAAATCAGTGCACTATTAAATGTAGAGGCACAAACCCAATCATCGTTCTAATTGCCCGAAGAAATTAGCTCACGGAAACCGTCGAACTCTAAAGCTTCTTGCACGTACCAGTCATCTTGTGCAACGGCGGCAGAAGACTTCCGTTCCAATTCGGGAACGGAAGTCTGAGAAAGAGCGGTCCGTAGAGCCTGTCGGAAGGCACGTAGCACACGAACGAATGTGTGACGTTTCTTGGAGTGTAGGAAACGCGCCATTGCACATCATATGCAACTCAGATAGACGAGTGTGGGCTTGGTGAGTGTCTGAGAGCCGATAATGGTGTATGTGCTTCAAGAAGACGGCCCTCGGTGTGTAAGAACTAAGGAAAAGCAGTCCTGAAATAACAAGTACTGAAGAAGTAGCGGTCCTGTACGCTATACCTCGTGTTTAACTGATGAGACAACACAATATGACCACCTGCTCAGTAACGTGTTGGTCCACTTGGTCCCGTAAATTATGAGCCAGCGGTTTGTGGATGCGAATCTGGGAACCGATGGGTTAAAAAGGTGCGCATTTGGTGGCGAAGACATCAGCGTGGGTTCATTATCGTGCTGCTCAAGCTACTGTAACACGACACTGGGTTAAGACACGGACAGTAATCCTGATGCAAGATGCCATCGCCGTCAGAAAAGACATCAAACATGAAGAGATACAGGTGGTCCGAAATAATATCCTCGTAGCCTAGACAGTCATGGCACTCACTCCGTCTTCAGACCACAAGTGGCCTGCCGGGACCATCCGACCGCCGTGTCATCGTCAGAGGAGGATGCGGATAAGAGGGGCTTGGGGTCAGCACACCACTCTCCCGGTCGTTTTGATGGTTTTCTTTGACCGACGCCACTACTAGTCGGTCGAGTAGCTCCTCAACTGGCATCACGACGCTGAGTGCACCCCGAAAAATGGCAACGGCGCGTGGCGGCCTGGATGGTCACCCATCCAAGTGCTGACCACGCCCGACAGCGCTTAACTTCGGTGATCTCACGGGAACCGGTGTATCCACTGCGGCAATGCCGTTGACAGACAGTCATGGGCCTTTCGATTATTACCACAGGTCCAATGAAAGCCCAGGTAAACGTTCCCCATAGCATAAAACTGACCCCACCACCCTATTTCCGTGGCACTAGGTAGGTTTGGAGCAGCCGTTTGCCTGGATGACGGCTTATCTGAATGCGACCATCGACGTGGTGCAGCAAGAAACATGATTCATGCCACCAGGATACACCGCTCCGTTGTTCCATAGTCCAGTTCCGATGATCCCGTGCTCACCACTGTTGTAGCTGACAACGTCATTGGGCAAGTGGGGTAACTTAGTGATCGTCTGGTGCGGATCCCCATATTGAACAATGAATACTGAACGCTGTGCTCAGAAACACAGCAGTCAGACCTGCCACGGATAGCCACCTCTCTTGTTTTATACAGCAGGCAAGCCTCCGTCCTCTACGCTCTGTGGTAAAGTGTGGACGTTCAACGCCTTGTCACCTATTCGTGGCTTCACTGCCCTACAACCACTTCCCATGGATGCTCACTACAGTAACTTCGCCGTTTCTCATATTCTGTTCCCATGTGCCGGACCATAACGATCTAAATTCTGCCAAAGTCGCTTACGTCGTGAGTTTTCCAACCTTCTACTCGTATCGACGCTAGAATGACCCCTATTCGCCTCTGCTCTACTTATACAGGGTGAGTCACCTAATGTTACCACTAGATATATTTCGTAAACCACATCAAATACTGACGAACCGATTCCACAGACCGAACGTGAGGAGAGGGGCTAGTGTAATTGTTTAAAACAAACCATACAAAAATGCACGGAAGTATGTTTTTTAACACAAACCTACGTTTTTTTTAAATGGAACCCCGTTAGTTTTGTTAGCACATCTGAACATATAAACAAATCGTAATCAGTGCCGTTTGTTGCATTGTAAAACGTTAATTACATCTGGAGATATTGTAACCTAAAGCTGACGCTTGAGTACCACTCCTCCGCTGTTCGATCGTGTGTATCGGAGAGCACCGAATTACGTAGGGATCCAAAGGGAACGGTAATGGACCTTAGGCACAGAAGAGACTGGAACAGGACATTACGTCCACATGCTAACACCTTTTTATTGGTCTTTTTGACTGACGCACATGTACATTACCATGAGGGGTGAGGTACACGTACACACGTGGTTTCCGTTTTCAATTACGGAGTGGAATAGATTGTGTCCCGACATGTCAGGCCAATAGATGTTCAATGTGGTGGCCATCATTTTCTGCACACAATTGCAATCTCTGGGGTAATGAATGTCGTACACGCCACAGTACATCTGGTGTAATGTCGCCGCAGGCTGCCACAATACGTTGTTTCATATCCTCTGGGGTTGTAGGCACATCACGGTACACATTCTCCTTTAACGTACCCCACAGAAAGAAGTCCAGAGGTGTAAGATCAGGAGAACGGGCTGGCCAATTTATGCGTCCTCCACGTCCTATGAAACGCCCGTCGAACATCCTGTCAAGGGTCAGCCTAGTGTTAATTGCGGAATGTGCAGGTGCACCATCATGCTGATACCACATAGTCGACGCGTTTCCAGTGGGACATTTTCGAGCAACGTTGGCAGATCATTCTGTAGAAACGCGATGTATGTTGCAGTGCTCTCCGATACACACGATCGAACAGCGGAGGAGTGGTACTCTAGCGTCAACTTTAGGTTACAATATCACCGGATGTAATTAACATTTTACAATGCAACAAACGGCACTGATTACGTATTTGTTTATATGTTCAGATGTGCTAATAAAACTAACGGGATTCCATTTAAAAAAACGTAGGTTTGTGTTAAAAAACATACTTCCGTGCATTTTTGTATGGTTTGTATAAAACAATTACACTAGCCCCTCTCCTCACGTTCGGTCTGTGGAGTCGGTTCGTCAGTATTTGATGTGGTTTACGAAATATATCCAGCGGTAACGTTAGGTGACCCACCCTGTGTACTTTGCTTACCCGCAACGACTACAAGCGCCATTCGTTCTTGCTGTGGGCAATGGTCACTATACAATGAGATGCCAAAAGTCAGGCGATACCTCCCATCGTCGTGTCGCCGCTTCTTTCGCCCAGTGTAGTGCAGCAACTCGACGTGGCACGGACGCAAGTCGGTGGAAGTCCCCAGCAGAAATAATGAGCCATGCCGTCTCTATTGCTGTGCATAATCGTGGAAGTGTTGCCAAAACAGGATTTGTGCCCTAACTGACCTCTCGATTATGTCTCATAAATGTTAGATACGATTCGTGTCGCGCGATCAGGGTGGCCAAATCATTCGCTCGAACTGTCCAGAATGTTCTTCAAACAGATTGTGAACAACTGTGGCCTGGAGACGTGGGGTATTGTCATCCATAAACATTCCATCGTTGTTTGGGTACATGAAGTCAATAAATGGCAGCAAATGGTCTCCAAGTAGCCGAAAATAACCAGTCATCGGTTCGGTTGGACCAGAGAAACCAGTCCATTCCATTATGGAGCCACCACCATTCATGCACAGTGCCATGTCGACTCGGTCGTTAAGTGAAGGTCGTTGGGCACTACGCTGTCTGTGGTGAGAAGTAATGTCTGAAATTTCGTATTCTCGGCACACTCTTGACCCTGTGGATCTCGGAATATTGACTCCCCTGTCGATTTCCTATATGGAATGTCCCATGCGTCTAGCTCCAACTACCATTCCATGTTCAAAGTCTGTTAATTACCGTCGTGCGCCCATAATCACACCTTTTCAAATGAAACAAATGACAGCTCCACCTATGCGCTGCACTTTTATACCTCATACCTCGTCTGTACGTTATTACTGCCACATACATACGTGCATATCACTGTCCTATGACTTTTTTCACCTCAGTGTGTTTTGGCTCATCAGCGTGTTAACGATCAGCAATGAGTGTGATCTATCATAGTGATTGTACTCCTTTCTGCTACAGCTCTCACTTTTCCGCAAATGGTGCCAAATGTAAAGGATATTCACTTACATAATCCTAAGCCGTTGAAATGACCTGCTCGTATAGTTTAAAGCGCAGTGCGTTACTTTGCGAGACAGAGAGGTGAGCCGGATCCGGTCATATAGAAGTGGCGGATTAACTACTGGCACGTCGGCTTGCCTCACTGTGGTTTTTGGGCGGTTTTCTACTGTCTGTACGCAAATCATTGTCTGGTCCCAAATCTTCGTCTCTGAAAGTACGATACAGAAACAAAATAAAGCACAGAACAAAGCTCAGGGCCTACGCGACCTACAGACAGACGGAACAAACCACTTCATCCCTTGCACAGGCAACGGTAGTGTGACAGAAATGGCATCCGATCACAGATTAAAATAAAATAAATTTGCCAAATCACGAAGACAAAGGGAACATTGCGACGCTAGCAAAAGATAGATTTACGATCGTATCTGTTGTTGAAATCTTTTTTTCGCAGATTGAGATGCCAGCAATTTCGATACTGAATTTACATTCGGTGTGAGTGGCGTGTAACTTTTCACCTATATCTGTACTCCGCCAAGCACTGTATACTGTGAGGCGGATGGGAAATAATGGTAAATATAATCGCCGACTCCCTTTACCCTCCCACACTTTCGCTATGCCAATCGCGGACGAGGCACAGAAAGTAGTCAAGGAATATCGATCCTTTACGTTGCTTCACGCGTATCAAATTAATGCGAGGGCTATTCAGAACGTAGGGTCCAATCGGTCGAGATATGGAAACCACAGTGAAAATCAAATATGCTTTATTTGTAGTAGTTTGCTACACTTTCCCCCTGCTTCTCTACATCGTTGCCACTTCCCGCCATTTCTCTACTCTGGTCTGCAGTTCGTTGTTTGTGAAAAAATAATGTCTTCACAACCTGCAGTTCATGTCAGCAAAGATAAAAATCAGAGGGAGCTAAGTCCGGGCTGTATGGTGGGTGATCAAACACTTCCCATCGAAAACGCTGCAGGGCCATCCCCATTGCTCCTGCAGTGTGTGACTGAGAATTGTCATGAAGAAGAAAATGCATGACAGATATGTTATGTGTAGTTGCATGAAATCAGGCGAAACTCCACAGCCAGCACCCATACTTGTGGGAGATACTATTGTTCGAGGCATATTTATGTGCTCAATGTGTGCTCAGAACTGAAAAGAGCAATGGACATTACTTTCTGAATATCAGTCATACATTTCACAGTTCTGATCCACTTACTCCCTCATTCTAAGAAGTAATGGAATAAAGCTGCAGCATGTATGTTTAAGGCTTTATTTCTGAAGTGATATGAATAAAATTCAAATGCTTTATGCTATACATTAAGCCAAGTAGTCTTTTAAGGTGCTTCTGGGTGACAAACTATTGTATAGAATAAATGCTATGCACTACACATAAGTCCGCCCACGGTAGCTGAATGGTCAGCGTGACGAATTGTCAATCCTGTGGGCCCGGGTTCGATTTCCGGCTGGGTCGGGGAATTTTCTCCGCCCAAGGACTGGGTGTTGTGCTGTCCTCATCATCATCCTATCATCCTCATCGACTGCAGGTCGACGTGGCGTCAAAGTGAAGGACTGGCACCTGGCGAACGGTCTGCCCAATGGGGGGCCCTAGCCTTACAATTAAATAAATAAACTACAAATAAGGACAAAGGGACAGCAAGCTCAAGTTGCACATAATGTTAGTAAATTAAGTTCAAAATTTTGTGTAGTAAGAGGTACATTTGTGCAACTGCTCATAGTAATTCATTCATGGTGTATATACATTGTTGTGCGAATTAAAATTATTCTGTGACCAGCCATCAGTGCCCAAGAAGTCCCTTACATCAAAATACTGAGAAAATATCTCTGAACAATCACCGAGACCTTGTCGGTATAATGCATCATCATAAACCACATAACACTTTGTGCTTGTTGCCAGCTGTTTCGCTCCTTGTGGGAGTATAACTGACTGATTGATCGATTTATTGGTCTGTTTCATCATTTTTACACAGTTACAAATTGATATTGGACAAATTTATTTTTGTGACATGATGAGACAACGTGGCTTAAGTGACGATTCGGAGTTGTTTATCTACCATTACATGAATAAGTTTACATATATAAAACTATGAGCGAATGTATACAAACAGGTTAACATCTTCATGCTCTTCTCAAGAACTTTTATCAGTTTTCTAATAAAAAAGCAAGAAGATTATTACATGATTGTGTTAATCATACCTTACAATACTTTTCTTGTTAATGAAAACAAATTTACATTAAACCATGACACTTTCCTTATGAATTAACAACTATTACTCTTCATAATCACAAGGCAGAGTAATGTTAACAGTTTACACCTTTTCCATTTGTTCAAATGGCCCAAATTTAAACATTAAAAAATATTTACAGTTTATATGACATACACTAACACTAAATGAAGTATCAATACCATAATACAGTTTATTTAAAAGATACATTTTAGAGACATTTTAAAATTTCTTAATTTTCTGTGATGTGTTGTGGAAACTTGTTGTATAAATTTTCCCCTGTTAGTATGAGTCCATTTTATCTAAGTTTCGTTTTTGCATATTCACTATGCAGCTCCATTTTCTTTCATGTATTGTACTTACGAATTGCTTCATTTTATTGTACTAGTTAGTCTTTCGTGTCAGTTATTTTCTTGATGAAACATGTAACTTCCAAAATGCGTAAGCAAGGTTGTAAAAGAATTTGCAGGTTCTTAAATAGCAGGCTGCATGAGCATCTAGTAGTTGCATTTCCTATGGTCCTTATAATTCTTTTTCGGACACTAAAGCAGCTTCTGTGGGCAGGTGAGTTGCCTCAGAAAATTATGCCATATCTCAACAGTGATTCCACCTGTGTGTAGTATATATTTTTCATCATTTGTTGTGTCATGCAGCTAGTAAGAATTTTCATGCATTGGCAGTTGTTATAATGTAATAAAAAATAAGGGTTAGATATAATGAAATAATGAGATTATTTTTCTGGCATGTCGGGTATGCACAATAAGCTGAGCTATGCCTGTAAATGGGTAAAGAATCTTTTTATATTAGTTCCACATAAGCGAAATAGTCTTTGTGTTTTTGTAGATTTATGCTTACCAATTAATAATACTACGTCCAATTGCTATATCCACCTCCAAAATCTTGACTGTGTCCATAATGCTGTACACCGAGCGAGGTGGCGCAGTGGTTAGACACTGGACTCGCATTCGGGAGGACGACAGTTCAATCCCGCGTCCGGCCATCCTGATTTAGGTTTTCCGTGATTTCCCTCAACCGCTCCAGGCAAATCCCGGGATGGTTCCTTTCAAAGGGCACGGCCGACTTCCTTCCCCGTCCTTCCCTAATCCCCTGAGACCGATGACCTCGCTGCCTGGTCTCCTTCCCCAAAACAACCAACCAACCATAATGCTGTAGTCGGATCTTTGTGATAACTCCGCAGTACACAGGTGGACTTCTTGGATTTTTATATATTACAGTAGTACTTGGGGCAACAACTCATACAGCTTCACTGGTAAAATAACGCTATATTCTTCCTTCGTTCATTAACAGAGAGCGAGACCTTCCTCTCACCTAGGAACAGGAAAAACATCTTATGTTTTTTAACATTTATAAATCAGAAATACATAACGATAGGCGCAGGTTCTACACTGGGCTACCACTTCACCTTTTCTCTTTGCCTTTGAAGGAAACGAAAACATAAAAGCAAGAAATGCAAAAGGTGCATCATCAATGCCCTCCTACTGTATACTATCGGAAATAAGTCTCTTTAATTAGGGAGGCAGTATAGTGGTACTTCATTTCTTGTTGATGGAACTTACATGTTTGTCCCATTTTACGTTTTATTGGATTCATATTTCAAGAAATTTAGTGCTATTTACGGATTGTAATTGTTTGGCACATAACATTATGACAGAGCTTGAGGGGTGTATACTTCGTCTTGTATGTAAATGCATAGTTACTGTCTTTCCTGCATTTATGATAAGACTGTTTCTGGAGAACGAATTAGTTATGTGTAATGTGCATACTTTGATTTAATTCTCCAGATCATATAAAGAACGCTGATGTTGTCTGCAAATTTTATACATGTCTGGGAAGGGGTTGCTGACTCTAAGGTATTTATAAAGAGCAGGAACACGACTGGATCTAGAATGGAACTTGGGGGCACAACGCATTTAACATTTTGTTTCCCTGACATAAATATGTAATTTTTTTTCTTCTTGATATTTAAGTTTGTCTATTTTCCAGGCATGGTTCTATCCATTTGTGTCCCAGTCTCCTGACACCTACATGTCCCAATTTTGAGTGTGGTAGTATATTGTTAATGGCATCAAAAGCTTGGTGAGGTCCAAAAATGTAGCAGGTAAGTGTTGTTTATGGTTTACTGAGGTAAGGGCTTTATTTATAAAATCAAAAATGGCAATTTCTGAGGACCTACATTTAAGGAAACTGTGCTGTGATTTTGAGAAGAGGCTATTTTCTTCTATAAAATGAATCAGCCTCTTATAAAATATTTTTTCTAATATTTTAGAAAAGCCAGACAGTACAGAGATTGGTCTGTAATTTTTTACCTCTGTTCTTTGGCCCTTTTTAAACAGAGGCCTCACATTTGCTATTTTTTTCAGGAAAAATTCCAGTAGCCAATGAAGAATTACAAACATCCTCAAAGGCTTTTGCTATTACTGCTGAGCATTTCTTTAAAATACCATCAGTGCTAGACGAGAATTCTGATTTTAGTCCTATAATGACATTTGATACTTCTTTGTCATCTGCCAGATATAAAAGAGGCACTTATTTGAACTGTTTGGAAGTTGTACTGTACTAGCATTGGTGGATGCATTTTGATAAGATTTTCTGCTACTTGTGTAAAGTAAGAGTTAAATTTATTTGCAGTTGTTTTGGGTCTGATATTTTGGTTGAGCTTTCCAATAAGTCAATGTTGTGGTGTTCTTCACATTATTATCCTATTTCTTTTCTTACTGCGTCTTATATAGCTTTTGTTTTATTTGGGGCAGTTTTTACAGAGTTCTCACTTGTCCGTTTCTTAGACATTTTAATGAATTTGTTTAGGATATGCTTATATCTCCTATAATAAGCATCAAAATAGGGTGGTTGTTCGGTTTATTTTCATGCTTCATATAGAAATCTCTTTTTCTTACGTTATATCAGTATGCCTGGTATGAGCCATTTACTTTCCTCATTTTTCTGTATTACCTGCTTAGTTTTTGGGGAACATAGTTCAAAGTAATAGCAGAATACGTTATTGAAAACTTCAAACTTTTAATTTGTACCTGGAATGTTGTAAATTTCTTCCCATTTTTTCCAGGTTAGTAAATACAGAAAGGAATTTATACTTTGTTCACTGTAGCACCTAACAACAGCTAATACAGACTGTTTCGAAAGTTGATGACGATTTTTAGTTTTACAGAACTATCATTGTGATCCCCAAAGAATGTACTGAAAGTTTGTTCATTGTTTTTACATGGCATATTTATAAATATTTGGTTAATGGTTGACACTGATGTTGCTGTTATTCGTGTTACTGCTTCTATTGTAGGCTTTAGATTAAAAGTTAAAAGGAAGATCAAAAGATCAATTTTTTGTTTTGATTCTTTCATAAAGTTATTATTAAAATCTCCAAACATAATGAGATTTTTGCACCTTTTTGTTAAGAAGTGGAGGTATGATTCCAAACTTCTTAACAAGGTAGGTGTATTGCTTGTTGGAGCCCTATAAAAGTAAATAGTAGCTACATTTTCAGCTACTAATGCAGCTTCAGATAGTTCTAAAACTCTTTTGATAGGTATACCTTTTCGGAAATGAACAGGTGCAAATTTGTCGACTTCAAAAAGGCCTATGACTCTATTCACAGATCCACACTATTTAGAATTCTTGAAGACAAAGGACTGGATTGGAAAATACACAAACTCGTTCAGCAATCATTAACAAATATAACATCCAAAGTGAAATTTATGGGAACATTTTCTAAACTATTCGAGATAAAAACTGAGGTTAGACAAGGTGATAGGTTATAGCCTTTGTTGTTCAATGTAGTTCTAGATAGTCATGGAAGAATGGGAAAAGAAACTAGAAGAAGAAAATTACTGGAAACCAATTCCGTTAGGATCCAATAAAAAGACCTACAAGTTCCCTACTTAGCATTTGCGGACTAATTCACAGTAATGGCAGATTCTTGTGAGATGGCTACAAAACAGATGGAAACTCTAAGGGAATGCACAGGGAAAGTCGCCCTGCAGATATAATTTGAAAAGACAGTGTTTACAACAGCAGATTTAGAAATTTTCAAATTACAAACCAAATATGGAGGAATTAACAGATTATCACACTTTAAATTTCTTGGAGGAATTACCTCTAAAAAATATGCAAACAAGAAAGAATACAAAAAGCTGGTAAAGGTTTAGAATTAGTGCAAAACCTCTATAATAAAAAAACTTACCTTTAAATGCCGAAATTAGACATTAAAAACAGTAATTAAACAATCAAGGATATATATAGACCAGTGAAACCTTGGCACTAAATAGGGAAACTGGTATAGAAAATCGAAAGAAAGAAGAAAGAAAAGCAATTATTAAAATTTCGGGACCAAGATGGACTGAGAATGGATATAGACTACAGAAAACGCCAAAAATTGAAGAATATCTAACATAGAGACAGACATGATGAAAAGACGCCTCAAATTCTATGACCCCATAATGAGGCTTCCTGAACAAAGACTAACAAAAATAATAATAAAATACGTAGATTCCCTCGCTAATGGAAGAGAATGGATCCAGAATGTTAAAAAAGACAAAAGACTTGGAATTAGCCAAAATCACCAAAGAGGAAATAGACATAAGGAAATATTATAGAATAAAAGTAGAAAAATGGGAGGTTAAACCAGAGACAAAAGCCCGAAGAACCGGAACAAAATGGAGCGAAGACAGAAGAGCTAAATTCTCACAAACAATGAAAAACTGGTGGGCCAATAAAAAGAATCAGAAGAACAAGAAGAACGGAGAATGAACCATCTTTACATAGCGTCTTCCACTCTGGGAGCTTTGCGACTAATATTAATAATAATGATATTCAGCTTCGTCCATGGGTCTGTATAGTTCCTCAGAAAAAGCTACCCAAAAAAAAAAATTTTCCAGACTCCACATTTTTAGTTTTTCTTCTTCAAGACAATGTTCTGTTACGCAATGTACAGTAACAAATTTTGGTTCAGTCTCTAGAAACACTTGAAATTCACTCACTTTATTTGTCAATGACTGCACACTTAATGAAGTACCGAGAAATTTGCAAACAACTTTGGGATTTGAAACTTACTTGTTACATAGTGTGGTGATTTTGCTTCTATGTTGTTCCTTTTCAAGTTACAGGAGGCGCCGTGACCATTTATCTTGTCTGCCTCCGACTAAAAAATCGTTCAAACGCGAAGGCGGCACTGTTTTTTTCCTGCGCACAGTATTTGACCCAGTTTCTTTTGTTCTTAACGCCTTCTCTCCTTTTGCTGTTGTTGCTGTAGATGTTGTTGAAACTGTAGTTTTTGTAATTATTGTTGGTGTCTGCTCTGGTGTTCCGGGTGCTGATGGCAGTTCAGCTCTTTCTGTTGAGACTGATTCTGATGTTTCTTCTGTTACCGCAGTTTTTCTAGGCTTGACCCTTTCATTTGGAAGTACTGCTTCTGCTGTTTTTGTTTCTGTAGTTACTTCATCTGGGACTGCTTATTCTGACCACAGATTTTTGGATACCTCACTGGGATGGCAGGTTTGTACAGACCGTCTTCTTGCCAGCTGTGTTTTTCTAACGCTTGGGCGACTTTTTCGCTGAGTTTTTGTGGAATTATGTACATTTTACAGATCTTGTGAAACTGCCTGTTTGCCTTTTTAATTTCAGCATTTACATAGGAAGTAGGCATGAGATCGTGTGTGTGGTATTCCTGCTACAGTAACAATTTTCCTACTTGCACAGTGAAGAAACTGTCTTGGACTGCAGCTGGCATTTCATTTCTGTAAATATCATTTGCACCCCCAATCAACCCAGTACTTCCGTTTTTGCTATCTGAACTGAGCTGCTCGATGTTTTTGGTAACTTCATGCGTATTCACAGACTTTCACTTTGAAATCATTTATTAAGATTTCTGGAAGATTGTGTTCTTGACTGTGAGAATGAACAGCTGTTTCTATAGGTTTACCATATCATTGTCACTTCTTACCTCTGTCTACAATTTTTCGTTGAGCAGAAGTCTTTACGTCACGCTTCGCTATAATTTTAGTGTTTACGCCTGGTACACTTCAGTTAGTCACAACACTATCACACTCCGATTTTGAAATAACGTTAAAGTAATTTCCGGCACTACACTTATCTTCCTTTTACTGTTGTCTAGATTTTCCACTTTCTATTTGCCTCCTTTTAACTCCCATCTACTTCTCCGACAGAGTCGAGCTGTCATGGCGCGATTTTGAAGAGTTCAGCTCCCTATTTTCTTTTTGAAGTCGCCGGACGCGGTGGCCGAGCGGACCTAGGCGCTTCAGTCGGGAACCGCGCGACTGCTACGGTCGCAGGTTCGAATCCTGCCTCGGGCATGGATGTGTGTGATGTCCTTAGGTTATTTAGATTTAAGTAGTTCTCAGTTCTAGGGGACTGATGACCTCAGATGTTAAGTCCCATAGTGCTCATATATATATGAAGTTTCGTGATATCCATCTTTAGTGTAAACTAGACACATGTTCGTTCAGCTTTCGAATTTCGTCTTTACAATTTGCGCACTGTTTCTTTTTAACACTAAAATTTACGTTTTTTCATGGAGTCAGGTGACGAATTTTCACGCTATCCGCCATCTTGTATTAGCAAAAAATGGTTCAAATGGCTCTGAGCACTATGGCACTTAACGTCTATGGTCATCAGTCCCCTAGAACTTAGAACTACTTAAACCTAACTAACCTAAGGACATCTCACAACACCCAGCCATCACGAGGCAGAGAAAATCCCTGACTCCGCCGGGAATCGAACCCGAGAACCCGGGCGCGGGAAGCGAGAACGCTACCGCACGACCAGGAGCTGCGGACGTGTATTAGCAGTAAAGAAAGAAAGAAGTTCTCTGTTCTCCACTGCTCCGAGCCAAACTTTTGCAATTTTGCCGCTGACTTATTGCTTAGAACTACTCACAGATCCACTGACTTCATGATGTTTCTTATATGTTTCTGTCAAATAGGACAATAAAAGAACTGTTCTTCTAACAGAACCATACAATTCGTGACAGATTCCTCCCCCCCCCCCCCCACCCTCTCTCCCTCCCCATCTGCCACATCTTTCCTGACATGTGACTGACGGTACGCTGGACGTATTCTCGAAACTTTAAAACTTCACCCGCATTGTTATATGGTATCGATTCGGTTTTGGGCGGCCACTTTCTAACCTTTACCTGTAGGTATTTTCGTAAAGACAAGGTTTTTTTGTAGCGCTTGTCACTGGAGTTCTCTGAAATATTTTTCTTTATTTGCATTGACTAAACGATCCCATTAAAAAAATCCCTCTTTCGACCAGTACTTGATATTGCTCGTCAATTAGGGGTCAAGGCAGGTAGGATTGATAGAGGAAATAGAGAAGATTCAAAGAAGAGTACCGTCTTTCGTTACATATCCTCTTTGTCAGCGCGAAAACGCCGCAGTGATGGTACAGCAAACTATAGTGCCAAACTCTGCAAGAAAGGGTTTCTGCGTAACGATGAAGAATGCTGCTCAAACCCTGGATCGTACATTCTTGGAAGAGTCATCCAATACGTTGCTTGCTCCGACGTATACGTCGCTAAGAGACCATGAAGGTAAAATTAGAAGGATTCGAATTCACACGGAAGATTAATGACAACCGTTCTTACCGCGGACCATTCGGGACTGAAATGGGGAATGGGGTGACAGTGGTACACGAAGCACTCTCCGCCATACACCGTATTGTGGCTTCAGGAATATAGCTGTAGATGTTATGAGTGCTCTGTTCTTTGCTGAATCGGCTATTTTCTTTCGATTAGTTAGGCTTGTGATGGTCCCAAGTAGGAATCTGTAGAAAGATTGCTGTATCTGAAATAATTTTTGGGTGAACTATACATATTATTCCTCTAATGACTCCTTGTTTGCCACCTGACTTCTTCACCATTGTATTAACGTCATCGTTCCTTCTTGAAACGTCCTGTTTGGACCTTTGCAGATAATGAAAGGCTGCGACTGGTTCTAGTGATTGACTGCACATTTTAAATAACGACAGTTGTGTGCAACTTTCCGGGTGTCATGAAACGCTGCATGAACTATGACTCCACCCGCTGTCTGTCGAGGACGAAAAGAACGACCTGGGTTTCATACGATCGCAGTTTACTGAATTCACGACGGAGAAGTTGTTCTATCTGCAAAAAGAACATCACGCACGATCATAAAACAGGTTCCACATTACCTCCGGACTTGCTGCAGCAGGAAGTGACAAGTGGTTTTTCTCACCACCTTCTTGCCACTGTAGACAATTGTTTTTATTGCCTCTTTCTGGGTGTCAGTCATCTAAATCCGCTCCATTATACAAGTGAAGCATAGGGACAGTTTCAGCACTGCCAACTATAAGTCGAGTCTGTTTTTTTTTATTATTATTGTTATTGGCTTGCATCAGCTCGAAAACGAGCTGTTCGAACCGGATTGGCAACTCAACTCCAGGAGGAAGTACTTCTGAACCTCACACGTATGTATGATCATGTAACATTAAGCTGTTTACCTCGTCCACATGGTCTTTATTTTGTACATATCCTGTTTTACTAGGTGTCCTCTGCCTAAGCCTTCTAATTTTCACAATCTGCATTTGAAAAAAAAGGTACCAAGATACCAATTCAATTAAATTCCACAGTGAAGTCACAGGAAAGAGTGAGTTATTTCGTATTTCACGGTGATACCTGAGTGATTTGGCCATGCATTATTGAATATTTCATGGATGCAACGGAATTAGGATGGCAAGACGAGGATTTGAAATACTGAGTGAGGTAAAAATGCTTGTCTACATGCTTCTGTACGAGCCCTAATCTCTTACTTTACTCTCATGATCCATAGTCGAGGTATAAGATGATGCCAGCATAATGATCGCCCAGCCTTCTTCGAATACAGGTTCTCTATATTTATCAACAAGTATTGTCGATGACTACATTGTCGTCCTTTGAAGCAAAAAAGTGAAGCAACCGAAAGAGGAGGAGGAAACTGTTCCGTGGTACCACAGGCACCGGCAGAAAGACGAAGAATGGAATGACCTAGTAGATAGTGTCGGTAGTTCCATGCGGATTTTCATGGATGATGCTGTAGTATACAGAGAAGTTGCAGCATTAGAAAATTGCAGCGAAATGCAGGAAGATCTGCAGCGGATAGGCACTTGGTGCAGGGAGTGGCAACTGACCCTAAACATAGACAAATGTAATGTATTGCGAATACATAGAAAGATGGATCCTTTATTGTATGATTATATGATAGCGGAATAAGTACTGGTAACAGTTACTTCTGTAAAATATCTGGGAGCATGTGTGCGGAACGATTTGAAGTGGAATGATCGTATAAAATTAATTGTTGGTAAGGCGGGTACCAGGTTGAGATTCATTGGGAGAGTCCTTAGAAAATGTAGTCCATCAACAAAGGAGGTGGCTTACAAATCACTCGTTCGACCTATACTTGAGTATTGCTCATCAGTGTGGGATCCGTACCAGGTCGGGTTGACAGAGGAGATAGAGAAGATCCAAAGATGAGCGGCGCGTTTCGTCACAGGGTTATTTGGTAAGCGTGATAGCATTACGGAGATGTTTAGCAAACTCAAGTGGCAGACTCTGCAAGAGAGGCGCTCTGTATCGCGGTGTAGCTTGCTGTCCAGGTTTCGAGATGGTGCGTTTCTGGATGAGGTATCGAATATATTGCTTCCCCCTACTTATACCTCCCGAGGAGATCACGAATGTAAAATTAGAGAGATTCGAGCGCGCACGGAGGCTTTCCGGCAGTCGTTCTTCCCGCGAACCATACGCGACTGGAACAGGACAGTGGCACGTAAAGTGCCCTCCGCCACACACTGTTGGGTGGCTTGCGGAGTATAAACGTAGATGTAGATGTAGATGTAGAACAGAGAAGGCTGTGGGACGTCAGCCAACAGCCCGCTGACTAGGACTGCAGCACGACATTAGCGGCCTCTACAAGAAGAGAATATAAACGCCGCTTGTGCCTGCCTCGGCCGCACAGTTGTAGACTGGCATTAGGAGAACAGCTGTCAGCCTAACTGTTATACTGAGACTTTTGCCTTATATCAACTGCTTACAAGGACATGGTGTATAATGAAGGACAGTGCCTGTTCGCATGTCGCCAATCGCTTGCGACACGTTCTTGTAAATACACTCCTGGAAATTGAAATAAGAACACCGTTAATTCATTGTCCCAGGAAGGGGAAACTTTATTGACACATTCCTGGGGTCAGATACATCACATGATCACACTGACAGAACCACAGGCACATAGACACAGGCAACAGAGCATGCACAATGTCGGCACTAGTACAGTGTATATCCACCTTTCGCAGCAATGCAGGCTGCTATTCTCCCATGGAGACGATCGTAGAGATGCTGGATGTAGTCCTGTGGAACGGCTTGCCATGCCATTTCCACCTGGCGCCTCAGTTGGACCAGCGTTCGTGCTGGACGTGCAGACCGCGTGAGACGACGCTTCATCCAGTCCCAAACATGCTCAATGGGGGACAGATCCGGAGATCTTGCTGGCCAGGGTACTTGACTTACACCTTCTAGAGCACGTTGGGTGGCACGGGATACATGCGGACGTGCATTGTCCTGTTGGAACAGCAAGTTCCCTTGCCGGTCTAGGAATGGTAGAACGATGGGTTCGATGACGGTTTGGATGTACCGTGCACTATTCAGTGTCCCCTCGACGATCACCAGTGGTGTACGGCCAGTGTAGGAGATCGCTCCCCACACCATGATGCCGGGTGTTGGCCCTGTGTGCCTCGGTCGTATGCAGTCCTGATTGTGGCGCTCACCTGCACGGCGCCAAACACGCATACGACCATCATTGGCACCAAGGCAGAAGCGACTCTCATCGCTGAAGACGACACGTCTCCATTCGTCCCTCCATTCACGCCTGTCGCGACACCACTGGAGGCGGGCTGCACGATGTTGGGGCGTGAGCGGAAGACGGCCTAACGGTGTGCGGGACCGTAGCCCAGCTTCATGGAGACGGTTGCGAATGGTCCTCGCCGATACCCCAGGAGCAACAATGTCCCTAATTTGCTGGGAAGTGGCGGTGCGGTCCCCTACGGCACTGCGTAGGATCCTTCGGTCTTGGCGTGCATCCGTGCGTCGCTGCGGTCCGGTCCCAGGTCGACGGGCACGTGCACCTTCCGCCGACCACTGGCGACAACATCGATGTACTGTGGAGACCTCACGCCCCACGTGTTGAGCAATTCGGCGGTACGTCCACCCGACCTCCCGCATGCCCACTATACGCCCTCGCTCAAAGTCCGTCAACTGCACATACGGTTCACGTCCACGCTGTCGCGGCATGCTACCAGTGTTAAAGACTGCGATGGAGATCCGTATGCCACGTCAAACTGGCTGACACTGACGGCGGCGGTGCACAAATGCTGCGCAGCTAGCGCCATTCGACGGCCAACACCGCGGTTCCTGGTGTGTCCGCTGTGCCGTGCGTGTGATCATTGCTTGTACAGCCCTCTCGCAGTGTCCGGAGCAAGTATGGTGGGTCTGACACACCGGTGTCAATGTGTTCTTTTTTCCATTTCCAGGAGTGTACAAAGTTAAGTATTGTCGCTATACTTCATGGTAATAAAAACCATTAGTGTGATTTGCTGGAACTGTTGTATAGCTATCCGAGAAAGCAGCATCCTGTAAGAGACGAGTGGGCAGGACCCCACAGAAACGAAACGAAACTTTGGCTGTTGAGAGAGTATGTGATATTATTTCAGTGATTACAATGTTGGGTCAAATTCATAACCAACTTCGCGGCATGGGCCCATGTATCAGCATGATGCTAGCCCCTCTCCGACCGCTCCTCCCCCCTCCCCTTCTCCTTCACCCTTCCCCTCCCCTACTCCTCCCCTTCCCCCTCCCTGCTCTCCTCTCGTGTGGTTGCATGCACTGATTCGGTTGGAAAGGATGTGACAAAGCCGTTGTTGTCCTCTCCTGAGTCAAGGTGGCGTATAACTGTTGTAATCTGTTGTCCTTGACATGCTGGATACTGGCAGTGGAACAGATCTCACGTCTGCGCTGGTCCCACACGTGTTCTATCAGGGACAGATGGAGAGATCTTGCTGGCCACAGGATTACCTCAACCTCATCCAGGCAGTTCATTGAAGCAGGTCCCATGTTTGGACGGGTGTCATCCTGTTGAAAAATGGCACCACGATACTGTCGCATGAGAGGTACCACATGAGGACGCAGGGTGTCCATGAAGTACCATTGTGCCGTCAGTGTTCTCTCAGTCAGTACTGCTTCCCCACACCATTTTGCCAGGAGTACCACTGTTGTGCCTTTCTAAAAATTGCAAACAACGGGGCCTCTCCCCAGGTTACTGCCATACTCGCTGACGATGGTCTTCTGGTGTAGTGCGAAGCCGCAATTCACCACTGAGCACGATGTGATGCTATTTGTCAACAGTCACGGCAACGCTGCAGACGCAGCCGTTTGTGTTGTGGTATTGACAGCCCGGGCAAGGGAGGTAATTCAATCCTCCGACTACTGTTAGTCCTCGACCAGTGGTGCTGGATTATACAGAATGTTACAGGGAGTCCATTACTTGTTTTGGGATGACAGGCGCTAATGTGAAGCGGGTGCTAATGTTCTTGGAGCACAACACGGTCATCGTTCCTTGTATTGGTCAAATATTGTCGATCGGAACCTTACAACGAGTACACTTGCCCTCACGTTGTTATGCAGTCCAACATAGAGCCAGTGTCAAATTAGAATGGCCCATAAATCTGCGTATTGCATGATTCGATCAGAGGGCGAAATAGGAACCCACGATGAGGTCCCTATCAGACTGTTAGGTACTGATAACGCTATCTCTGACGGGTACGGCGTATCTCCGCGTCTTTCACAATCGTGACTCAACATCTGATGTTGTTCACGCCCCTAATATTCTTTCCAAGCCTGGTAACAACGCTAAACTCGAAGAACACTAATGTAGATTGGCGGCCGTTCTACCTATCACATGGATTTGCAACTGTTATCGTTTAAATGACCGATGGTGGTGTGCTCGTATACGAAGTTACATTGACGTCTGACCATATCTTTTGGGGGCTCCGCTTTTTTAGGTCAGGCAGTTTATGTCTGTTGTCAGGCCAGCTTGATAAGTATTCTGAACACTGGAAAATACTCTAGAGTTGGTCACACAGACGTGTTATATACGATTTCCTTTACAAATGAATTGTATTTCCCCAAAACCTCTCTAACATATTTAAATCTTTCTTTGTCTTCTCACCGGTCACGAAAACTAACAGAGGATGGGAGAGCGGTATGCTGACCACATACCCTTCCAATCCACAACCGATGATGCCTGAGAGTAGAGGATGACATGACGGTCGGTCGTTACCATTGTGCCTTCAAGGCCTGATATGACGCTGTGTCTTTTCTTACTGGCCTTTCCTAATGCTGGTTTTACATCCTGGTACTAGCCACAAATGGTTATACTATTAGGTTGTTTGTCTGTGGTATTGGTATCCTTGCATCGACAGTGATTCGGATTCCCCGCGAAGCCGTAGTATCGACATAGAGTGTGAAACACTCCCCTGGCAAGTAGACACAGTTCCACTTGTTTCCGCAAACAGACGCAATCCGAGAGTAGACTGGGCACGATTTTTAAATACATGCGCGCGGTCACGTACTGGCAATTGCCTGGCTTCGCTTGCAGCATTCAGATAGCGACATTTGATGCAGTATCCTTATTTTACGTTTTCTTTCTTTCGCTATTTACTCGGGATTGATATTGCACTCTTACAACGACCTTGGTGTGTTTTAGACTCTGTTAATAGCCAGACGTTCACTATGTGAGCTAAGTCGCTACCGACCACTCGAAACTGCCTTTTGTTCTTCCGGTCACCGCGTCGCTTTGTGTTGAATGATACTGAATTTCTGCTACCTACGGCAAGGATGGCAGTAAATGCTTTATCTTACATTTATCAACATTTAAAAAGAGCCAGCATTCATTACAGCAAGTACAAAGTTGGCCCTATGTCACTCTATATTTCTCTACAATCTACCAAAGACAATACTTTTCCTGTGGACAACAGCATCCACAGCACATAGTCTTACTGTACTGACGGCCCTGTCTGCGATTCTTCCTGGACACCTTCCTCTGTTGCTATTCGATCAATTCACTTCTTACAGAATGACCACTCTTTTCGCGTATTACAGCAGAATTTACGATTTCTACATATCGTACCTCTCATGTGTCACGACATTTTTGTCCTTGCAATAGGACAGTGACCCTAACAGTGAAGTAACGAGATTGTGAGGAGCCTGTAAGGAGGCAGCCTTTCTTATTAAGAGCGCTCGAAAACAACGGTTCTTTTAGAACAACAGCGAAGTGGTTAGCGTTTCTATAGAAAGAGAGTGTGCGTGTAATAAGATAATTATCGACTACAAGGCATTAATGAATAGCAATAGGAATGTTATGGAAGTAACAAGAAAGCGAATTGTTTACTGTGAGTGAATTACTCATTTCATAGAAATCGCGAGTGTTCGAAGTCTCTGCAATGATTCACTCCATGAACGGTACTCTAGGTAGAAAAAGTAATTACCTTTTCGAGTACATCCGATTCTTTGTAAGGTATAGACAGTTACTGGTGATAAGCCGATTGGATTTCGGTGTATGTAGAGTATGAACATAAATTTGTAGGTACAACACTGTTTTATTTCAGCAACCAACAGCGTAAGAGCCTCATGAATTTTAGGGTCAGATATAACCCGACATTACTTTACGGTTTAGCCTCCCTAGCAATATTCTTATTGCCGTGATGTTTGCATTATCTGTCGCGGACGCTACGTTCCTGTGGTTGTTTTCAGGCCCATAAAGAGTCAGGGAGGTCAGGTCACATTACGTCCAATGACGTAATTGCAAAAGTTATTCATATCTTCATTACTTTTGAGTAAGTGATGTATGAAACAACAATTTTTACAAAAGAATGGTCGTGGTCTAACACAGGAGAGAGGGAAGACAGGGGGTTACGGATCAGTCTGCAATTTTCGAGAGGTTAGGAGAAAATGCAGAAAGACAAACTTTCAGCGATGGCAGGTTGATTGATTGGATCAGCGCCAAATACTGTCACAGGACACCTAGGAGAAGCGTGGATTTTGGTACTCGATAGGATGTTCGCGGAAGGAGACTCAAGGAAATCAGGGGTCTGATTAACATTTTTTATTTGAAATCAAACTACTACACTGAACGCTAATTCTAAACACGAGAAAAAGTATAGGATGCTACTGGTTGCACAAAAAAAGTCAGTGTCTTGAGTCCGTGGCGTGAGTGGTAGCAGAAATAGCAATCAGTAGAAGCATTGTAAAGCAATAACTTTGAGAGCAGCACTTCAAGTGAGAAACCAGACTTGTCAGAGCTTACGCGACGCTGGCGACGGTCGACACGGAGTTGGCATCCTTAACGGTCTGACTCTGAACTTTCCTGGGTACAAAACACACTGGTTTTTAAAGGAATGTGAGGGCGCACAGTTTCTCCCTGTCTATAGCGGGCCCAGCAATTCACCTACACCTTACATGCATTGGTAAGTGTGGCATGGGCCTCTGTACCTCCCAGGTATCTCTAGCCAACCACGTTCAGATCCTTTCCCTGCTCCTGCACTGTAGGTGGGTATGTTTCTGGCCTTTACGTTAACAACGACTAACGTTGGCAGCAACAGCTTTCAGCTAAAAGCTAAATGCCACTGCCCTTCCAACTATGGCTGGCAACAGTAGTGGTCTACGTCACTTGGCCCTGTCCTGCGGCCTCTCGTCAGTGGGGACCGCTGTTCTGTTGCAGCATTTTTACCCATTTCCCATCTCACTAGACCCACTGACGCTGCCATTCTCTGGGCAAGTGTCAAGCTCGATGCATATGCGTAAACTTGGCGGTTTGTGGCCATCTTCCGTTGTGACGCCTTACAACAGCGTCTAGACTGTGGATGGAGCTACCAATTAATTCTCTGAAGTGAGACTTCGTCTCTGGATCTGCTTCCCAGAGCATCTGCCTTTCGAAGGGGTCTAGCGTTAGTGTTTACCTCCGGTAGCCTAAACGCTAACACATTTGCCTGTTCTCTGCATTGTGTCTCTGATTTCGTAACTTGGAATGCCCTCCCTGGCTTGCAAAAGCCTTAAGCTTAACAATGTACAAGTCAATACATCGTTAATATAAGACAGAAGCTCTGTCTTATTTCAAAGTATGTCATTCGTGTATAACAATTCATATACAGCGAGCAACACCTGCATTAGGAAGTCTGTAGCATGCAGGCTCCACTCTACATTCGGTAGCTTGAGTTAGCGATGTAAAATGCGGACACACTATGTGTCCAAACTGACAACATGCCATTGAAGGCAACAGATGAAGCTAGTATGGCGCATAACAGCAGCTTCTTTTCTGCTTGTCTTTGTTTCGCTGTACAGTGACGAGCTCAACAAAGTGAAATGGAGACAAGACGGAAGAAATATGCATTTCGTGACTGAGTGCTCATCTCACTGCATTCTAACTGAGAAGGTGATATTCTTCAAGTCACACATTGAGGCTACTGCCAATTAAACTTCTTTCCTTGCATTCATACTACTTGCAGAATGTTTAACAATTGAATCAAGTAGTCCCCTTCATTGATACCTTGGCCCCTTAGTGCAGTCCAAACGTGGGTGTGGAAACCCCGTACTTTACTGAGCTTGTAAAAATTGAGTGTTGATTTCCTTGCTACAAGGGGCAGTTAAATGAAAACCGAACTCTCGCCACAGCGGAACCGTGGAACGGTTACATTCAAAAGTAATCAACAGACTCGTTAAGGCGTTTATTCCATTGGAAGGCGAGACAAAAAATGGTTCAAATGGCTCTATGCACTGTGGGACTTAACATCTGAGGTCATCAGTCCCCTAGACTTACAACTACTTGAATCTAACTAGCCTACGGTCATCACACACATCCATGCCCGAGGCAGGATTCAAACCTGCGACTGTAGCAGCAGCTCGATTCCGGACTGAAGCGATTAGAACCGCTCGGCCACAGCGGCCGGCTGGAGTCAAGACGATCAATTCGTAGAACGCGGTCGGCCGCAGATGGATGCACAGCCGCACCCACTCTTGCACCTTCTCGTCTGATGGGAACCAACGTCGACGCATGTCTTTCTTCAGGTAGCCAAAGAGTGAAAATCACATGGTGAAAGATCTGTGCTGTACGGAGGATATTGTAGTGCTTCCCGACCAAATTTCTGAAGTGTAGCTTTAGTCTAATTGCCAGTGTGGGGGTAGGCCTTATCGTATGCTTCGTCTGCTCGCCGAGTTCTTCGAGCGTCGAACCACAATCGATGCGCAGCGCTATGAAGACACTTTATGGAAACTGCGAAGCGCCATAAAGTCAAAATGTCTGGGAATGCTATCGGATGGAAGCAATCTGTTGCACGATATCATCTCCCTCCCCCCCCCCCCCCCCCCTCTCCTGCCACTTCCAATCGGGCGAAGACAGCGTATTAGCGATTTGTTTGGGAAACACTGCAACACCCTGCGTACAGCCCGGACGTTTCACCGTGTGATTTGCACATATTTGGCGACCTGACGAAAGACATGCGTCGACATCGGTTTCAATCAGACGTGAAAGTGCAAGAATGGGTGCGGTCGTGGATCCGTCAGCGGCCGACGGCGTTCTACGAAACAGGACTCGATTGTCTTGTCTCCCAATGGAGATGTGTGGTGATTGCTTTTGAATGGAACTATTCCATGGTCCCGTTGCGACGGATGTTCAGTTTTCATCTGACTGCCCCTCACAGTTGAGCCATGCTGAAGGAACTTTGCCATTGCGGCGTTCACCATGAGTGGCGTAAAGCTTGCGAGACATCTGAGCTTCCAAGCTAAGTTCCATGAAAACGTCTGCCCCGTCTGGAGTCTTGGGAACAGACTGTTCCCATGAAACCAGTTACCATAAAAGCGTCGCAGAATGGAAACTCTAGCAAGTATCCCGACTGCTAACAAATTAATGTAACGAAAGTCGAGGCCCTGGTAACAGGGTTGTGGTGAGAGAATCCCCACATTCAGTAAATGGAAGGCGCGAAATTCAACTACGAAAATAATTTCAGTGTTCATGGTATTACAGTTCGGATGTTGCGAAAGGCGTTTCTCGACTGTATACACGTTTATGGAAATACAAGTAACAAAAAATTGACTATACACAATAAAATTTCATAAACAGTAAAAATAACGATGTTAATATCCAGTTGAAATACTGGGAGGTTAGACCAAACTCGCAAGGAATGACAGAAGAAATTTATCACATCGCGCATGAAAGTTCCCCTCGATTGACTACCTACATAAGTAATTGCTTGATCCCTAGTGAAGTTAGAAACATAACCCAAAGCCCAACGTTCTCCTCTAGTAAGGTCTGCTGAGTATCGCAAACACATTTATCCACCATTTAAGAATCTCACGTTAATCAAACCGGAAAATGACCTCTTCTAAACTTCATTACTGACTCGTGTAGCACCACAGATTTATCTTCCCATCGCTGAACTGATGGCTACAGCAGCTAAGGAAGCATCAAAATCGCGGAAGACGTGCCAGCATCAAACGGGAGACGGCTAGATGTATACCCTCAGCTGCTTCCCTCCATCTGCGTGAGTCACCCGTGCGAAAAGCACCAAGTTCACTGTGCAGGCCAAGTCCAAGATTGCTTGCGGCCGAACTTACCAACGTCTCTCCAGCTCTCCTGATGACTGAAGAGCACCGCAGACTTGTTCACTTCTCTCCTGCTGAGTTCTGTACTGCGTTTCCCTTCAACACCCGGAGCCATTCCGAGCGCCTTCTCAAAAATATTTTACAATAACGTATCAACTCTCACCTATTGAATTTGTTAGGAAAAGCCGATCAGAAACATTCGCACAAATAGTGAAGGCGTATCCAAACATGTTCGTAGACTCTGCGACCAGGTGACGCTTTCCACCCCTACAAGCAGAAAAACATTTAGCCTTGGGTACATTTCGCTTTCATGAAATGTAGGAAAGATGTTATCTGTGAAAAACAGTCCTCAGCTCACATTCTGGAGACCCGGCTTTGTCAGTAACAGGCTGCTTTTCGTGTTCCATCTCGTCACGGAGCTTTCTCTGGAGAGATATTATATTACCCTGCTGAGACCTTCGTTCCGACTGTGTGGTATCGTACAGGGTTTGTGTTTCCACACCAAGGTCGGCAGTGCGAATTGATAACATAGACTTTAGCAAGGGCTTGCTGTGATCCAGTACGACGATAGGAGGAGCTCCTGAAGACCACACCTCCCTCTCAGCGCAGCAACGCCCTCACACTGAGGTCTATACAGTCTCGGGCTAGCAAGAGCTCTGCCACACTTCATGACCTTATTCGAAGGAGGCCTACTATACGACCAACGTGGTAATTTCTGATGTGCTCGTTCATTTACATGTGGAACATTGTACTGCAAGAGAACAGTTTGTTAATCTGTGCATCAAGTTTTTGTAAAGCCTCGTCGCCAGTTTTGTGAAGGAATTGTCGCTACTGCTGTGGAGCCCGAGTTGCCACTGTTCAAATGGCTCTGAGCACTATGGTACTTAACATCTGAGGTTATCAGTCCCCTAGAACTTAGACTGAAGCTCCTAGAACCGCTCAGCCACCGCGGCCGGATTGTTCTTACGGTAGTCCAAATTCGGACGTTCGTGAAACGGCTTCAGATCCAGTACACCACTAAGACAATTTCTCCGTGCCACTATTATACGGCTATGCCCCAGGTCAGGTAAGAGGACAGGAGAACGAAGATTCTACAACACTCCAACAAATTAGTAACAAAATCACACATATGAGTTTAATGGTTCACTTACCTTTATGACTTATCGAACAATGAAGTCTGCAACACTGCTTGTAATATAACACAAAAGTGGCCCTCAATGGCTAAGTGCAAATAATCGTAGGAAAACTTCACAGTACATAGCAAATGCAATTTACAACAACTGTCCGTTCACTTGCAAGGGTTCACTAAACGACGTTCCCTGTCTAAGTCAGCCCTGGACGATGATCTACAGGGTGTTACAAAAAGGTACGGCCAAACTTTCAGGAAACATTCCTCACACACAAAGAAAGAAAATATGTTATGTGGACATGTGTCCGGAAACGCTTACTTCCCATGTTAGAGCTCATTTTATTACTTCTCTTCAAATCACATTAATCATGGAATGGGAACACACAACAACAGAACATACCAGCGTGACTTCACTTTGTTACAGGAAATGTTCAAAACGTCCTCCGTTAGCGAGGATACATGCATCAACCCTCCGTCGCATGAAATCCCTGATGCTCTGATGCAGCCCTGGAGAATGGCGTATTGTATCACAATACGAGCACGAAGAGTCTCTACATTTGGTACCGGGGTTGCGTAGACAAGAGCTTTCAAATGCCCCCATAAATGAAAGTCAAGATGGTTGAGGTCAGGAGAGCGTGGAGGCCATGGAATTGGTCCGCCTCTACCAATCCATCGGTCACCGAATCAGTTGTTGAGAAGCGTACGAACACTTCGACTGAAATGTGCAGGAGCTCCATCGTCCATGAACCACATGTTGTGTCGTACTTGTAAAGGCACATGTTCTAGCAGCACAGGTAGAGTATCCCGTTTGAAATCATGGTAACGTGCTCCATTGAGCGTAGGTGGAAGAACATGGGGCCCAATCAAGACATCACCAACAATGCCTGCCCAAACGTTCACAGAAAATCTGTGTTGATGACGTGATTGCACAATTGCGTGCGGATTCTCGTCAGCCCACACATGTTGATTGTGAAAATTTACAATTTGATCACGTTGGAATGAAGCCTCATTCGTAAAGAGAACATTTGCACTGAAATAAGGGTTGACACATTGTTGGATGAACCATTCGCAGAGGCCAATCAGCTGCTGATAGTGCCTGCACAAGCTGTACATGGTACGGAAACAACTGGTTCTCCCGTAGCACTCTCCATACAGTGACGTGGTCAACGTTACCTTGTACAGCAGCAACTTCTCTGACGCTGACATTAGGGTTATCGTCAACTGCACGAAGAATTGCCTCGTCCATTGCAGGTGTCCTCGTCGTTCTAGGTCTTCCCCAGTCGCGAGTCATAGGCTGGAATGTTCCGTGCTCCCTAAGACGCCGATCAATTGCTTCGAACGTCTTTCTGTCGGGACACCTTCGTTTTGGAAATCTCTCTCGATACAAACGTACCGCGCCACGGCTATTGCCCCGTGCTAATCCATACATCAAATGGGCATCTGCCAACTCCGCATTTGTAAACATTGCACTGACTGCAAAACCACGTTCGTGATGAACACTAACCTGTTGATGCTACGTACTGGTGTTCTTGATGCTAGTACTGTAAAGCAATGAGTAGCATGTCAACACAAGCACCGAAGTCAACATTACCTTCCTTCAATTGGGCCAACTGGCGGTGAATCGAGGAAGTACAGTACATACTGACGAAACTAAAATGAGCTCTAACATGGAAATTAAGCGTTTCCGGACACTGTCCACGTAACATCTTTTCTTTATTTGTGTGTGAGGAATGTTTCCTGAAAGTTTGGCCGTACCTTTTTGGAACACCCTGTATAACCGAGTGGTCGAGAGCTGCCCTTCTATCTTCCAATTAGCCTTCTCTCCGTTGTCGTCCTGTCATTGGCGGGTTGTACTCGGCCGGGCGAAGTCGATATCTTCATCCTCATCCCCACCCGTGGCACTGACGGAACTCGGTGAGTGACGAGTCTCTATGGTACTGACACCAGCTAGCGTCTTTGCGCTTGTGGTGCTTTTGCCCTGGCAGCGTCTTGTTCCGATCAGCACAAGTGACGCTTAAATAGTCAATAACAGTTGTAAGTTATCAAAAAATTCTATGGCAAAGATCTGTACAAAATTAAGTAAATCTTTTATTCATATACGTGAAATAATATTCATGTGGTCTAGCTTGTTGTGGCGCGTCACCCGGGCATTCAAAGGACCTAAATTTGTGGCTGGACTATAATAATTTCGCTGGTCACACCACTTGAAATTATATTTCCGGAGAAAACCTTCGTCATGTAATCTCTGATAGCTTCCAAGTTAAGGTTTTTCGAAATAATTGTGGGACTTCGTGAACAACCTTTGCTCTCCGTATACGTATATGGTTGTGGTGTCTGTTCTCGGACATGTCCGAAAGAACAGACACCATAACCAGATAAGTATACAGTTCTGTCAATACCGGCCATGGCCTTCTTCTCCTGTGCGGATGCACACATATTCCCCGAACTCTTACGGGACTTGGTAAGAATGTCTTCCACGAGTAATGAGTGTGTTGGGGTGGAACACTTCGAATGTAGTGTGTGGACATACATAGTGAGAATGTGGGTCTCGCGTGAGTCGTGCGCGAGATAGTCCCTGCAGTCGCACTATCCTCTGTGTCCTCGGTGGCTCCGTTGGATGGAGCGTCTGCATGTAAGCAGGAAATCCCGGGTTCGAGTCCCGGTCGGCGGGCACATTTTCACCTGTCTCCGTTGATATATATCAACACCCGTTAGCAGCTGAAGGTATTAATATAATTCTAATCTCTTTATTCTCCGTCTCTCTCTGCATGGCGCAGCCACTTTCTCTTTAGTAGGCGTACAGCACTTGTTGCACAGAGCCTATAGGAGACAGACAAATCAGTCACGGCCATTGAAAATCTTTGTGTAAACGTTTCTAGTGCCAAAACCATCCTTCATCCGGTCGCAGACGGGGAAAGTCAAAAAGCACACCGGCAGCCGCTTCCAGGAACGCCGTAAGTGGAGTAGAAAGCTTACAAGCTGGTCTAAATTAGCTCGTCCATTGTATTCAAATGACGAGGCGCCGCCCTGCCGCTACTGTGCCAGCTGTAAAACACGTAATAATGACCACCGCCGCAGCGGCTGACGCACGGCGCGGCGCGGCGCCACCGAGCCGCGCTTCCCATTGTGCGCCGCGGCTGGCCGGCTGCGTGCGCGCGCCGGCTGCGAGCGCGTCCGATCGCGGGCAGCTATTGAAAGCGGCAGGCGGCGGGAATGCGGCCTGCCCCGAGGGCTATGAATTTCTTGAATGGCACATTAAAAGGGCTGACGTGCAGGTGGCGGGTGGACGGGGGGGGGGATGTGGGATAGGTTTTGCGCCACGTCCCGGCGCGGTGCAGGGCTACGTCTTGTTTATCGCGCGGCCCGCGAGAACCGGCCCGGCATTAGCGAGTGTAATAGCCGGTATGATTTAGCGTCGCCCGCGCCGCGCCGCCGCCTCTGCCGCCGGCCGCCTTGTCCTGTCTGTCCGTCTGCTGGCGCGCGTCGCGCTTGGCTACACCGAATGCCGGCCCGCCGTGCTCGCTCGTTACACCGGCCTGCCCCGCAACACAAAGGACGCTTGTCGCCTGCCGCACCGTCAGCTACTGCGGCTTAGGTCTGCTTGTTCGATCCGATGTTCTCACGCGATGTTCTTCCATCCCGCGTTTTCACACACTTTTGTCTCTCCGGTTGGTTGGTTGTTTTGGGGGAGCGGACCAAACAGTGAAGTCATTGGTCCCGTCGAATTAGGGAATAATGGGGAAAGAAATCGGCCGTGCCCTTTCAAAGGAACCATCCCGGCATTTGAGTAAGAGATTCAGGGAAATCGCGCTAAACCTAAACCAGGATGGCCAGACGCAGGTTTGAATCGCTGTCTTCCCAAATGCGAAGGCCAGTGTGCTCTCTACTGCGCCACCTCACTCAGTGTCTTTCTTGCTTTTTACGTCGGAGATGTTTGTCCAGGGCTTATGACAGGAATGTACCCGTACAGATATGGTATCGCAAGAAAAGTGTCTGTAGTTCACTCGTGGGTGACACAGGCCTTTTTTGTTTTACTCGCTTTCCGGACGTGCCCATTCAGCCAACTCAATAGTGGAATGTCAGCTATGACGATACGAATATAAGGACAACACAACACCCGCTTCCCATGTGGAGAAAATCTCCGACATGGCCTGTAGTCGAATCCGGGTCACTATGGTTAACAATCTGTCGTGGTGACTGTACTGTGCTGGCGTAAACTGAAGCGCGAAGATCGACAGTAGGGGCTGGACAAAGCGCGCCTATCACTAGAGAGGCCAGAGACACACCAACAAGCAACACGCCGCCAACGCCCTCTCGACAGCAAGTGTATAGACCGCCGCTGCTGACTGGAAGGCCTCGAGACTCACTCATCGAGTTTGGCGTCTGCCAGTATGTTCTCAGTTCACATCACAGGCTATGACAGTACATAGCGGCTAGATTAGTGACAATAGCAAGATTACCGGTATTGCCTGCAAGAGGACTATTAGTAATGAGCTTGTACCACAACATATTGACTCTATTCCAGTTAAGTACGAAAAGAACTGTGATAATCCACGTGTGAATTTATGTTGTAGAAAGAGGATACCAGCCCCTCATTACGTCATCCTCGCCCTTGTGGTACAAGACTCTACAGCGGCGGCGAGGACACTACATGCGCAGCTACCGACATTAATATTTTTCTATGTAAAAAACATGTTTTGGATTGTTGTTCTTCTGAATAATTGTAACACTCAAATATCATTTTCGGTCAATATTATCACAAAATTTCAATTATCTTTATGTAATAAAAGCTTAAAAAGTCATTGAATTTCGATATTGGATTAGATGACAAAATACGCTGCATAATTGGTTGAACCTCTGCTGACGTCATGGGTTAGGAGTAAGACGAAGCTATACGTATGTTGCATGAGTCTTAGCCAAAGTTAGTGATCCTTTTCCGTACTCCTTCTACAAACAGTTTAGTTGTTTAGTGATGGAAAACGCATTTACACCTTTTAAGTAACAACGGAAAGGAATTTTGTGAAGGCTGATAGTGGAAGCCTTCTGAAAGTTAATACAAGATCACTCGTGGTGGTCGCTTTGTTTATTTTTTATTTCTTTTTCTAAATTTGACGTCTCTTGTTGTACTATGTGTGATCGACGGGGTTTCAGCATATTGTTTGTGCAAGCTGCCTGTCACAGTCCCGAACCCAGCACACAAATGACGAAGAAAGCGCTTCTATGATCAAGTAGAATCCAGCAAAAGTCATACAACTGTTAAACTGATAGTTATTCATGCTGCTAAATGCGAAAGCCGCTGAAGTTTCGTTAACCACAAAATAAAATTTAATTGCGTTCATATAATTGAAAACGACTCAGTTAATTGTCTAGGTTAAAGGAAACAAATATGTTTCTTGCCATGGCACTTGTAGTACATTGGAAACACCGCCATAGTGAGACTGAAGTTCAGAGAGGGGGAGGAGGAGACAGAGAGAGGGGCAGGAGAAAATGGAGAAAGAGTGGGGGTGAATGGGGTGGACAGAGAGAGAGGAACGAGGAGCAGATGGACTAACAGAAGACTGGAATAAATGAATACCCGGGCAGCAACGGGTTTCTCAGATAGTATTGGTATAAAAGTATGTACTGTACACTTCTGGCCATTACAACTGCAACATCAAAAGTGCAAGAAACGTCAAGTTGGCATTCGCTAAGAAATTTGAGAGATATTTGTCAGATCCCTCTTATATCTTTATGCTTTTCTCAACTTTTCACCAACTTTTGCCATTTTCTAAACGTGAAGGAAATCAACCCCTCACAAAGAAATGTTCTGACATGAGTGAGACCGATTCTGATCTATCTTTCTACCACAGTTGTGCAAGGATGTTCTGTGAGTGTTTTAGGAATTTGTGTTGAACCTACGACCCGCAAGGTAGGAAGACACCAACTCACCATGCAGAGTTCATAAGAGTTCAGTAGCATGGACAGTGATGTAATCAGTCAATGATCTCAATGACGGTTCCACTACACTCTCTTTAAAGAAAAAATGATCACTAGCAGAAATTAGTTCAGACGTAGCTATATGGTATCAAAAAGTGAAAATCTTAGATTTTCGTTATTAAGGTTTATTTTTCCTGTAAGTATGACTTCATGACATAGCAGTGTTAGTAAAATTACATACAGGATGGTAAATTAGTGATATTGGGTGTTCTAAGTTTCTTTAATAGTGAGATTGTTGGTGACCATGTCTGGGGGTCAATAAAATAGAAACAAATTAAATGCAGTTGGGGGCCCGAGATATCATTTAAGCTAAAATTCACAATGAAAATACCCAAAAATGAGTGGAGTCTATATAGGGTACGTAAATATCTCTGCAAATATAAATGCACATTTAAAACAGTTCATATCTTCAGAGAATAAAGCACTCTGTAGTGGATGATTAATCCTTTTCGTCAGATCGGATACATCGCATGTTTTCATTTCATTTCAAGTATGCTCGACAATCGTGAATACATTCAATTACAGGTCATGCTGAATGTACGAAATAAGTGCCAATTGAATATCACTTGCTGGGGTAGCGCGAGTGTGCTTGTTTACCTTTCATCAACGGCGGCAGTGGCTGTTGTTGACACGAGCTGCGAACATGAGAATCTATTCCAAATCTCTCTCTACCGTTAAACACCAGTCTGAAATTTCCTACATCTTCGGTGAAGTCGAGACTCCTAGTTGTTTCCTAGCTAATTAACTGCCATGGTACAAACTATGTGGCTGGAAGAGCGCGTACGTCATTGCCCTCAAATCGCTCGTAGGTGTTAACTGTTAGTGCTCGGTGCAGTTATCTGAACTAGGAGACTTTACAGTTTAACTTCTTAAGAGTTAAGACGAGCCTGTGAACAAGTATTCACGTAATAATTCTCACAATTGTCTCAGTGCGGCTCGAGTCGCCTTGCTCAAACAGTCGACGATTTTCTGCAAGGGAAGTGCTAATTTTTCAGTCATTATTTGACTATAGCAGAGCTCGTGGCCACGATTTTTCTTTTTGGCCAATCGGAGCATTCATACTTTTGTAATTCCACCCACTACAGTTTCTGTAGCCTATCAAAGGCATTGTTTCTGTCGTAGGTCAGAGTTTAACTTCTGCTAGGTAATACTGAGACAAACAACTTATCTCCACACGGGTTTTAACATAGGTGGCAACAGTGAGTAACGAATGTTTTGAGCTGGGTTTCTCTGAACGTTTATCTGCAGTGTCGCCGCTAAAAGCGGGGACAAGGGCAGCTTTTGCTGCCGACCTGTGCAGTGGCTCCGGCATCGCATTGCATTTGGTGAATATCCTGCTGTGATGGTTTCGGCCAAACAGGGGACAGGCCTTACCATTATAAAATTCTCCTTTCTTCAGAACTGCATCTCGTAGTTCAGTTTTGTGAAATTACTTGCGTACAATTACTAGTGTGAGTGTTAGTCGTTTATATTCATGCAATGTTACATTTTCACGTAACTATGTCATATGACATATCTATTTAACTGGAATTGTTTCAGGAATTCAATGTAAGGTGCGTTATTTGTCTGACCCCTTACAGTATGCCATTGTTTTCTTTCAGTTTGCATGGTTCAAATGGTTCTGAGCATTATGGGACTTAACTGCTGAGGTCATCAGTCCCCTAGAACTTAGAACTACTTAAACCTAACTAACCTAAGGACATCACACAACACACAGTCATCACGAGGCAGAGAAAATCCCTGACCCCGCCGGGAATCGAACCCGGGCGTGGGAAGCGAGAACGCTACCGCACGACCACGAGCTGCGGACTGTTTGCATGTTTGATAAATGATAATCTGGATCTGCACTCCTCTCTTCCTACTTAAACCAATTAATGTGAAAACCCTATCTGGCATCAGATGACAAAAAAGTAGATTAATGAAAGGAACATGGGGAGATCCTGGCGTGTGTCTCATTACTTGCACTTTGACCGGAACATCCGCCTGATATTTTTAAAAGTCGTTTAAGATTGGTTTTCGCCAGTAATTTCAGTGTGAGCCCAAACAGAGTGAAAATGGTTTCAGCTACCCTCGTAATTAGCACCTTATAATAGGATCTAGATAGACACTCTGATACTCTTCTTAACAGATCGAGAAACATACATTATTGAAATAATATTTGTTCTTCATGTGAGGTAACGTTCAGATGGTCGAGTTTCACACGAGTCACGTACCTCTTCCGGCAAAGTGGTCCCGTGTGACTTGTGTGCAATAGAGAGCGCAGGTAATGTATACAGCAGAGTCACTTCTCAGGACGGTCGCCCTACAAGCCTGGAAGGAGTCTGTCACAGTCTATTCTCGGCAGTATGTACCAGGAGGGACACATCACTGATTAATGGTGGAGACACACCCCTTGCAGATACATTAGCTGGTCGTGCGGTAGCGTTCTCGCTTCCCACGCCCGGGTTCCCGGGTTCGATTCCCGGCGGGGTTAGGGATTTTCTCTGCTTCGTGATGGCTGGGTGTTGTGTGCTGTCCTTAGGTTAGTTAGGTTTAAGTAGTTCTAAGTTCTGAGGGACTTATGACCACAGCAGTTGAGTCCCATAGTGCTCAGAGCCATTTGAACCATTTGATACATTAGCTTCAGCCCAGGAAAGACTGCTCAGAAACTAATGACTGCTTATGTCCCTAGGCGAGATACTATCTCTGTTGAACGCTGACAACCTTAAGTAGGATTTTACATCCCAGACAGATGTATTGACACCAAAGGAGTTTACCAAAACCATGGGAATGGTTAAGACACTTTTAAAAAAATATTCATGGTGGCAGTAGGAAAACGAGAATTTGCTCATGTCTCGTAGGCTAACTCCAAAACTAGAGATCACATTGACTGCTAAAATGTGGTTTGGATCCTTCTGACGCTCATAAGATGAGAGGAGGGGACTCGTGTGGAATATTTCTATCTTCTGACGGGTGAAAGAAATAAGCACGAGCCCTGGTTGGCTGGCACTGGTTTCTGGCGGAATTATTTTTGTTGAGGTGTTTTGGAGAGTTGTAGAGAGCAGAGTCTGTTCCAGAGATCGGTGGAGAACAGCCGCTTCCTGGTTCTGAGATCGAAGGGGACAGCTCATTCGAGATTCAAGGCAGCAGCCGAATGCTGAGTATCCTGACTGCAGTATTAGGATTTGATGCAAACGGGCATTGTGTGAAGTTTAGGGACCTTGCGATCAAGTTAGAGGCGCTTCACAGACTGACTCACGATTCTTCATTTTTTTACTTCAGTTCTCTCGTGATTTTGGATGCAAATTTCGTTACAGTGAATTTTGGGTCAGCGCGACTTGCCTGTTAAATTGCCTGGTGCACATATTAATTCCAGTGGGTCTCTAACCTCTCCTCAGAACCATGAGTAACACAATTACACACATCAAAAAAAGTTTTGCATCACCTCGATTGCGAGAGATTCGGAACCTGTACAGAAAATTGGAATAGAGATCAACATAAATATCGTTTCAGCCTTTTTTTTGCATCCCTCAGAGTGGTTGCCGGGTCACGATGTCCATAAACAGCCATTTTCAATCTATCCCAGGCATGTTCGATTGGGTTCATGTCTGGAGAACATGCTGGTCACTCTAGTCGAGCGATTTCGTTATCCTGAAGGAAGTCATTCACAAGATGTGCACGATGGGGGCGTGAATCGTCATCCATGAAGATGAATGGTTCTCCAATATGCTGCCGATATGATTGCACTATCGGTCGGAGGATGGCATTCACGTATCGTACGTCCGTTACGGCGCCTTCCACGACCACCAGCGGCGTATGTCGGCCCCACGTAATGCCACCCCAAAACAGCAGGGAACCTTTACCTTGCAGTACTCGCTGGACAGTGTGTCTAAGGCGTTCAGCCTGACTGGGTTGCCTCCAAACACGTTCCCGACGATTGTCTGGTTGATGGCATATGCGACACTCATCGGTGAAGAGAACGTGATGCCAATCCTGAGCGGTCCATGTGGAATGTTGTTGGGCTCATCTGTAGCACGCTGCATGGTGTCGTGGTTGCACAGATGGACCTCGCCAAGGACGTCGGGAGTGAAGTTGCGCATCATGCAACTTATTGCGCACAGTTTGAGTCGTAACACGACGTCTGTGGTTGCACGAAAAGCATTATTCAACATGGTGGAGTTGCTGTCATGGTTCCTCCGAGACATAATCCGTAGGCAGCGGTCATCCACTGCAGCAATAACCCTTGGGCGGCATGAGCGAGGCATGTTATCGACAGTTCCTCTCTGTATCTCCTCCTTGTCCGAACAACAAGGCTGTGGTCCACTCCGAGATGCCTGGGCACTTCCCTTGTTGAGAGCCGTTCCTGGCACAAGGTAACAATGCGAGCGCGATCGAACCGTGGTACTGACCGACTAGGCATGGTTGAACTACAGACAACACGAGCCGTGTACCTCCTTCTTGGTGGAATGGCTGAAACTGATCGGCTGTCGGACCCCCTCCATCTAATAGGCGTTGCTCATGCATGGTTGTTTACATCTTTGGGCATGTTTAGAGACATCTGTGAATAGTCAAAGGGACTGTGTCTGTGATACAATATCCTCAGTCAATGTCTATCTTCAGGAGTTCTGGGAAGCGAGATGATGCAAAAGTTTTTTTGGTGTGTGTATTTCCGCCACATTATTTACGGTTTATTCAGTCAAGATCCCTGTTTTGCACTGTGTTTTCTACTACCTTGTGGACGCACCGGATGTACTTCACTTGTAACTGAGACGGTTAATACTCACGTATTTTTCATATTATTTTTGAACGAAGACGTTCGCCATTTTCAGTTTTCCTATTTGTATAGATCTCTGCAAAATAAATGTATAGTAATCTAATTATTCTTGATATCATTTTCGTAGCTAGTTAACTCCATGTCACTTGAATGTAGAGTTAACCGCAATTATAAGTAACAGACATTGTTTCTTATGACAGTTCCGTGATGAAAATCTTCTAATAAATAACAGACAGCTTCCGATCTGCTTGAAGGTCATAGGATATATCCTTTATTTCGTATTAATCATTGTTGCTCTGGCATTTGGTACCCCTTGTTTTAAATCATTAATACAATGTAAGAGCAACCGTTTACTTAGTTCTAGCCCACATACTCATCAGTAATAGACTTCTTTCAAGTTAAAAATAAAAAGCTGTTGTCGAAAAGTTTGCTTTACGCCTGACATTCAGATCTGTAGTTTTTTTTACGAATCTGTGTTACCCTTCCATCCAAGACTTAAAACGTTTTGCTGAATTATGTACTTCCTTGTGTTTACAGTTACTTCAGTACTAAACAGCTAGCCATGAACACTCCTACACTATGAAGGCATAATGCAAAAGTGTACCACGTACTTGACTAGGCAGATGATCAGCATTTCACAGCATCTGTACAACGCAGATATGAGTAGCACTATCTACATTCCACATGTTAGGAAAGATTATGCAGTGGTTTTCTCATTCAGACATTGCATTTGAGAGTTGTCTGTTTATGAGAGGTTCATGTTATGTGCTGTGTGAGAAGGGGAAGTGTTTACCAGTGCCTCTTGGAATTCGACAGCGGCAGGGTCATGGCCTGTCGAGTTAGTGCTGTATCGTTTCGCGGTATTGGTGCTCGCGTTGGTCAGGATCCCACGCCTGTCATGATGATATGGAATCAATGGGTTCAAGAGGACCATACTTAGCACCAGTCACGGATCTCAATGGACTCACTCGACACGCGACTAGCACTCGAGAGGATATACATACCATTCAGTAGGCCAAGCAGGATAGGCCACATATCAGAAGTACAACGGCTAATGTTGAAATCACCGCGTGTGAGAACCAGAGGTGATCGTGTTTTGTGCCCAATAGGCTCCAGTACCATCATCTAGTTGCTGGGGCCATAAACAGATGACGATTGTTGTCTGCCAATGTCCATTCTCGTTCCAGCGTCCACGCATGGATATGTTCACTTTGACACTGTACTCAAAACCAGGACTCCTGTGGCTGATGAGGTCTTTCGACGTAGCACTCAGTCCATAGTACTGCAGAAAATTTTGTACTGTGCGTGGGTATACTTACTTTGCTGAAAAAAAAAACTCAAGATGGGTGACAAGGGTGGCTACTGGGCATATAACATGATCACCTCTGGTTTATATAGGCAGTGGTTTGGATAATAGCCGTTGCGTTTATGATCTGTTAACGCCTTTCTCTGTGGTCTGTCCTTGAGACCCCTGTGGCGTTATCTTTCAACAAGATAATGGCAGACCACATGTTGACCAGGCTGCCCTGAGCTGTCTCGATGTAGAGGGTGATCGAATGTTACCCTGGCTAGCATATTCTCCACATGTCTCACTAACCGAAAACAGCTACTCATGGTTTGTCAAGGGGACCTAAAACCCTCAGTAACTATTGCGCAATAATACTGCTTAAATATATTGCGCAAAAGTGCAAGGCCAAGAACGGCACAACATTACTGCGCAGGATTTACGCCCAGGACGCATCTGTTAGAGTTTTGCCTCTGTAACGAACATGCCGCCGCTTGATGATGTGGAACTTCCATGTGTTACGAATGAGTTGCTTGTCTTCGAAAACACAAGCATAAACTATGCAGAACGGACAAAGCAAGTCTGAAAAGCTTCCGGTAAACATTTAAATGGACTAGGGGCTCATTTGCTGTACCCTGCTCTCGTAAACCACAACAACGAGCAATTAGAAATCAAGCAAGTGAAATGTGTAATTTATTGTGTACAATTACTGTTTTCTGTGCATTTCTCTACTGCAACTACTACGACAAACAAAATAAAACAATTATTTACTGATTACTGATTGAAAGGTTACATGATCTTACGTCCGTGGTATTACAACTTTTGGAAGAAGAAAAACACAAGTATGCTGGCCGGAAAGCTGGCCTGGTATCATTCGCCAATTCTGAAAACTGCTACAAGTGAAATAAAAATTTCCGCTTACTGTGAGGACATCATGATCTTCAGTTTCCTCTGCTATTGTGGTCAACGAGGTATTTGGTGTTTCCTGTACAGCCAGGAATTTATTTCCCCAAGTGACAGCACACTCCCTGATTTCGTACCATTTAAATTTTTTCTGTTCTTTGCGGAAATTCGTTCAGAGCGAAGTGAATCGCTCTCGGTTTCAACTGGAACTGCGGTTTATTATTCAATACTACCCTAACGGAGTACAATACATTGCGCAATATATTGAGTGAATTTCTATATTTTTAAAGATCTATAGTTTCCTTCACTGTCTTGCGCAAACTGACATAATCGCTCCCAGACTGTCAATATTATTGCGCAATAAATACAGAGAGGCGTAGGGCCCGTTAAGTGTGTATTCCCACTTCCACCTTGGTTCGGAGTTTACGTTAGATATTAGGTCACTCTAATAATGGGTAAGGTAAAGCAGAAATACAAGGGCACACAGAAGCCAGCCGCTGGTCAAACAAACCTTCAGGTAAAAGAAGGCTTTAACATGTTTTTTTTATCGTTGTGGCAAACTTATATGTAGCGTTGTAGTCAACTTGGGTTAGAAGGCAACAGTTGTTTGTGAGTTGGCGAAGATAAAGACTGTGAAGCTACGAGAGTAACTGTAGTTCTTGTCATAGCGTGTTTTTCACAAATATTGCATTTAGATCTGTGGTTTCTGTCCATCATTTTGAAGATCGTTGGATTCACCAGTTCCAACATTTCCTAAATTTGGTATACAGCTGTCGCCGCTTCTTACATACCTCTTCCCATCTTCCTATTTTTAAATGTGTGTTAAATCTTACGGGACTTAACTGCTAAGGTCATCAGTCCCTAAGCTTACACACTACTTAACCTAAATTATCCTAAGGACAAACACACACAAGTATGCTCGAGGGAGGACTCGAACCTCCGCCGGGACCAGCCGCACAGTCCACGACTGCAGCGCCTGAGACCGCTCGGCTAATCCCGCGCGACATCTTCCTATGCTTCCTCATCTTCGTCTATTGATCTTTTCCTCAAAGCCTCCTTTATCCTATTTGACCAGGCAACATTCAGTCTTCCTCTTTTCCTTCTCCATTAAGGGTGGTACACCAGATCTTCTTTAGCGATGTGTCATCTGTCATTCGCATTGTATATCCACACTAGACGAGCTGCCGTTCTATTCTGAAATTTTTTCTTGAGTCTGGGTCAGATCCCTAATAGCTCTATTCCTTGTGTGGTCTCGCCGTGACATGCTGCATCATATGAGATAGTCCATTTCCATAGCTCTCAATTTGTTTCATTTTTTTCCTATAAGCTCCTAGCTCTCGCACCCATATATGGCTATAGCCTCAGCAGTGTTTCATAAGAACGCATTCTTTACTTTCCATCTTATCTTAGAAGAAAATGACAGACGGTTTAGTGCCTGCATTGCTGTTTTCTGTTTAAATGTTTTACATGCCGTGATATGCTTGGCCTGTACTATATAGTTAAAGAGATCTGTGGCTTGGAAACTCATCACTAGTGGTGATGACATCGTTTCCGAGCCACCACAGGATGCCTCGCCTGTTGGGCCAGTGGCCGATTCTCCGGCAAGGTCCCGACAGTCACAGAGGGCGGGCCTATTAGTTATAGGGAGCTCCAACGTTAGGCGGGTTATGGAGCCCCTCAGGAAAATAGCGGGTAGGTCGGGGAAGAATGCCAGTGTGCACTCGGTGTGCTTGCCGGGGGGTCTCGTCCGTAATGTGGAGGAGGCCCTTCCGGCAGCTATTGAACGCACTGGGTGTGACCGGCTGCAGATAGTAGCACATGTCGGAACGAATGACGCCTGCCGCTTGGGTTCTGAGGCCATCCTTGGTTCCTTCCGGCGGCTGGCTGATTTGGTGAAGACAACCAGCATCGCACGCGGAGTGCAAGCTGAGCTTAATATCTGCAGCATAGTGCCCAGAGTCGATCGCGGTCCTCTGGTTTGGAGCCGTGTGGAGGGTCTAAACCAGAGGCTCAGACGACTCTGCGACTATAATGGTTGCAAATTCATCGACCTCCGTTATTGGGTGGAGAACTGTAGGGCCCCCCTAGACAGGTCAGGCGTGCACTACACACCGGAAGCAGCTACTAGGGTAGCAGAGTACGTGTGGCGTGTACACGGGGGTTTTTTAGGTTAGAGGGACCCCCCCCCCCTTGGGCGAAACGATAAAATACCTGACGGCTTACCAGAGAGGACATTATCATCGTTGATAAAGAACGTCCGTCCTCAGAGACCAAAAACAGGAAAAGTTAACGTAATATTGGTAAACTGCAGGAGTATCCAGGGCAAGGTTCCTGAATTAGTATCTCTTATTGAAGGAAATAGTGCGCATATAGTATTAGGAACGGAAAGTTGGTTAAAACCGGAAGTGAACAGTAACGAAATCCTAGACACAGAATGGAATATATACCGCAAGGATAGGATAAACGCCAATGGTGGAGGAGTATTTATAGCAGTAAAGAATTCAATAATATCCAGTGAAGTTATTAGCGAATGCGAATGTGAAATAATCTGGGTTAAGTTAAGTATCAAAGGTGGGTCAGATATGATAGTCGGATGCTTCTATAGACCACCTGCATCAGCAACCGTAGTAGTTGAGCGCCTCAGAGAGAACCTGCAGAACGTCGTGAAGAAGTTTCGTGATCATACTATTGTAATAGGGGGAGACTTCAATCTACCAGGTATAGAATGGGATAGTCACACAATCAGAACTGGAGCCAGGGACAGAGACTCTTGTGACATTATCCTGACTGCCTTGTCCGAGAATTACTTCGAGCAGATAGTTAGAGAACCAACTCGTGAAGCTAACGTTTTAGACCTCATAGCAACAAATAGACCGGAACTTTTCGACTCCGTGAATGTAGAAGAGGGTATCAGTGATCATAAGTCAGTGGTTGCATCAATGACTACAAGTGTAATAAGAAATGCCAAGAAAGGAAGGAAAATATATTTGCTTAACAAGAGTGATAGGGCACAAATCGCAGAATATCTGAGTGACCACCATCAAACGTTCATTTCTGAGGAAGAGGATGTGGAACAAAAATGGAAAAAATTCAGAAACATCGTCCAGTACGCCTTAGATAAGTTCGTACCGACTAAGGTCCAAAGCGAGGGGAAAGATCCACCATGGTATAACAATCATGTACGAAAGGTACTACGGAAACAAAGAAAGCTTCATCATAGGTTTAAGAGTAGTCGAATCATAGCTGATAAGGAAAAGCTGAACGAAGCGAAAAAGAGTGTAAAGAGAGCAATGAGAGAAGCATTCAACGAATTCGAACATAAAACATTGGCAAACAATCTAAACAAGAACCCTAAAAAGTTTTGGTCATATGTAAAATCGGTAAGCGGATCTAAATCCCCTATTCAGTCACTCGTTGACCACGATGGCACCGAAACAGAGGACGACCGAAGAAAGGCAGAAATACTGAATTCAGTGTTCCGAAACTGTTTCACTGCGGAAAATCGTAACACGGTCCCTGACTTCAGCTGTCGCACGGACGCCAAAATGGAAAATATTGAAATTAACGATATCGGAATTGAAAAACAACTGCTATCACTTAGTAGCGGAAAAGCATCCGGACCAGACGAGATACCCTTAAGATTCTACAGTGATTATGCTAACGAACTTGCCCCCTTTCTATCAGCAATTTATCGTAGATCGCTGGAAGAACGTAAAGTACCTAGCGACTGGAAGAAAGCGCAGGTCGTTCCCATTTTCAAGAAGGGTCATAAATCAGATGCGAATAATTATAGGCCTATTTCGCTTACGTCAATCTGTTGTAGAATAATGGAACATGTTTTGTGTTCTCGTATTATGACGTTCTTAGATAATACAAATCTCCTTCATCATAACCAACATGGATTCCGCAAACAGAGATCATGTGAAACTCAGCTCGCCCTATTTGCCCAAGAAATTCACAGTGCCGTAGACACTGGCGAGCAGATTGATGCCGTATTCCTGGACTTCCGGAAGGCATTTGATACGGTTCCGCACTTACGTTTAGTGAAAAAAATACGAGCTTACGGAATATCGGACCAGGTTTGTGATTGGATTCAGGATTTCCTAGAAGAAAGAACACAACATGTCATTCTTAACGGTTCAAAATCTGCAGATGTAGAGGTAATTTCGGGAGTACCGCAGGGAAGCGTGATAGGACCTTTATTGTTTACAATATACATAAATGACTTAGTTGACAACATCGGTAGCTCCGTGAGGCTATTTGCAGATGACACGGTTGTCTACAAGAAAGTAGCAACATCAGAAGACTCGTACGTACTCCAGGAGGACCTGCAGAGGATTAATGCATGGTGCGACAGCTGGCAGCTTTCCCTAAACGTAGATAAATGTAATATAATGCGCATACATAGGGGCAGAAATCCATTCCAGTACGATTATGCCATAGGTGGTAAATCATTGGAAGCGGTAACGACCGTAAAATACTTAGGAGTTACTATCCGGAGCGATCTGAAGTGGAATGATCACTTAAAACAAATAGTGGGAAAAGCAGGCGCCAGGTTGAGATTCATAGGAAGAATTCTAAGAAAATGTGACTCATCGACGAAAGAAGTAGCTTACAAAACGCTTGTTCGTCCGATTCTTGAGTATTGCTCATCAGTATGGGACCCTTACCAGGTTGGATTAATAGAAGAGATAGACATGATCCAGCGAAAAGCAGCGCGATTCGTCATGGGGACATTTAGTCAGCGCGAGAGCGTTACGGAGATGCTGAACAAGGTCCAGTGGCGGACACTTCAAGAAAGGCGTTACGCAATACGGAGAGGTTTATTATCGAAATTACGAGAGAGCACATTCCGGGAAGAGATGGGCAACATATTACTACCGCCCACATATATCTCACGTAATGATCACAACGAAAAGATCCGAGAAATTAGAGCAAATACGGAGACTTACAAGCAGTCGTTCTTCCCACGCACAATTCGTGAATGGAACAGGGAAGGGGGGATCAGATAGTGGTACAATAAGTACCCTCCGCCACACACCGTAAGGTGGCTCGCGGAGTATAGATGTAGATGTAGATGTAGATGAGCTTTTGGCAGCCACAAATTTTCCAGGCAAGCACTTTATTAAGGAAATCTGCTCTATGGAATACCTCTGGGCAATGTACAGTGACTTGAGAGGAAAGTAGTTCAAAAAATTTGTCCAGTTTTTAACTAAACAGTTTGATTGAGAGGTGGCGAAACCAACAAATGAGACGTTGTGAGACAAACTGTAATTCCAGTTATGGCGAGTTTCTAACGTATATTGTACACAGAGCCGATTGGAGAAACCTACACAAGATGTCAGGATATCTGTTGGGAACCTGTGAAACGTCAACGACGCTAGTAAAACGTTATTAGAGTTCAATCTTTTATTCTCAATGTCTACAAATCGTCGGTCTTCTGCAACAGTCTCGGCTGCTGCTCATTCAACTGTATGTTGGCTTCTAGCTGATGTCCATCGAGTCAGCTCAGCAGTTGCATGCCCAAGAGGAGATTTCAGCGACCCTGGCTTTTTGGCAGGTTGCCGGCGAGCAGAAATGGTCGTCCAGCATGAAGTGATCTCTGGCTGACGGCTGGAATGTCCTAGGTCCCACTCCAAATTCTATGATGACTCTTGTCGACCCATCTGTGATGTACCTGGTGTCTGTAGTCGTGTGGTCGGTTGATGTCGTTCCTATCCCTGGTAGGTTTTAGCCTCTGGAGGCACATGAGGGTTGAACAGGAACGTGGACCCCAAGAGGCCCTCTTGCTGGCTTCCACATTGAAGTTTAGTGCTTGCTGCATCCTGTGATCTGGTGTTGCTGGAACACACTTGGATCTTTTCCTCAAAGCCTCCTTTATCCCACACAGTGGATGGAAGGCAGTGAACGGTATGAAATACAAAGATCATCGTCTTGGGCACGTCTTTGGCTAGTTCACAGACTGTGCTGGAACTTCTAGGACATAGATTCACCACAGTATCGTAATCATGGAATCGAGTGCTATTATTGTGAATGCCGTCTATCCCAATGATCAGCTCATGACGAGAGCTGGAGAGATGGGGTATTTAAAGGAAGCTAGAGTCAGGCTTTGACGCAAGGCTCGGTTTGTAATGACTGTACGTGTCCTCCTTATTCTGCTGTATTCACTTAAGGCTGTTAACTGCTATTTCAGTTCCTCACTATCTGCTCTTGTCAAAGAGAGTTTATTGCAATAAGCCTCATGAGCTAACGAATATGCTTGTCTTGCTTCCTTTGGTTTTCTGTCACAGTCTCCATTGTATTGACTGTGCATCCTTACGCAGCAGATACTGTCGTAATGTATCGACGCTCTGACCCATTTGCAAGATATTGGGTCACTTCCTTCTTAGTTGTCTGTCTCTGGCGTGACTTCAGTTTACCTGTGACAATGTCAGAGAGTGTTGACATTTTTTTCTAATTTCTACCGCTTGCTGTTCTGTGCTTGGATTTCGATGACCGGTTTCTGTCCACTACTTTGAGGGTGGATGGTTTAGCCATGTCAAGTATTTAGAAAATTTGGCATCCTCGAACTTCCACCTGTGTTGTTGTTGTGGTCTTCAGTCCAGAGACTGGTTTGATGTAGCTCTCCATGTCCTCTATCCTGTGCAAGCTTCTTCATCTCCCTGTACCTAATGTAACCTACATCCTTCTGAATCTGCTTAGTGTATTGATCTCTTGGCCTCTACGATTTTTACTCTCCACGCTGCGCTCCAATACTACAGTGGTGATCCCTTGATGCCTCAGAGCATGTCCTACCAACCGATCCCTTCTTCTAGTCAAGTTGTGACAGAAACTTCTCTTCTCCCCAATCCTATTCAATACCTCCTCATTAGTTATGTGATCTTCCCATGTAATTCTTCTGTGGCATCACATTTACCCATCTAATCTTCAGCATTCTTCTGTAGCACCACATCTCGAAAGCTTCTATTCTCTTCTTGTCCAAACTATTTATCGTCCATGTTTCACTTCCATACATGGCTACACTCCATACAAATACTTTCAGAAATGACTTCCTGACACTTAAATCTATACTCGACGTTAATAAATTCCTCTTCTTCAGAAATGCTTTCCTTGCCATTGCCAGTCTACATTTTATATCCTCTCTACTTCGACCATCATCAGTTATTTGCTCCCCAAATAGCAAAACTCCTTTACTACTTTAAGTGTCTCATTTCCTAATCTAATTCCCTCAGCATCACCCGACTTAATTCGACGTCATTCCGTTATCCTCGTTTTGGTTTTGTTGATGTTCATCTATATCCTCCTTTCAAGACACTGTCCATTCCGTTCAACTGCTCTTGCAGGTCCTTTGCTGTCTCTGACAGAATTACAGAGTCATCGGCGAACCTCAAAGATTTATTTCTTCTCCATGGATTTTAATTCCTATTCCGAATTTTTATTTTGTTTCCTTTACTGCCTGCTCACTATACAGATTGAATAACATAACCTAGTTCACTATTGTTCGTTGCTTGTGGTCTCGCGGTAGCGTTCTTGCTTCCCGAGCACGGGGTCCTGGGTTCGATTCCCGGCGGGGTCAGGGATTTTTCCTGCCTCGAGATGACTGGGTGTTGTTGTGTCGTCTTCATCATCGTCATTCATCCCCATTACGGTTGTAGGAAGGCAATGGCAAATCACCTCCACTAGGACCTTGCCTAGTACGGCGGTGCGGGTCTCCCGCATCGTTCTCCTACGCTCCGTCATGGAGTATGGGACTTCATCATCATCATCATTTGACAATTTAAGAGACACGAGGCTTCGAAACGTTGTGAGCTTGACAGCCACATATTTTCTAGAAGTGCATTAGATTGAGAGAGCCTACTTCCCATAAAAACGCTGCACAAATTATAGTGACCTACAAGGAGGGTACGTGTAGCGAGCTGGCACGCACATCGCTGGTACAGCAGGTGGCCGGCCGTCGGCAGCTCCGGCCAGGCGACGGCCGCACATGATTTATTCGCCCGCCGCCGCCGCCTCAGCGCTGGAACTGGTCGCAGCCACGGAGGCAGAGGCGTGTTCCCGCTGTCCCCGGACGCGACCGAGCGCCACGCCCCGCGAGGCCCATTACGGCCGCGGTTCACCCTGTCGTTAGCGGCAGTATTTCAGGCGAGAAACCAATACGCCCGCGGCGCGCGACATAAACACTCACGCGGACACGACGCAGCACCGGGTCTCTACGTCCCGATTAGTCTGTCCATCAGAGGATGTCTTAATTACGGGACACCAGTCCGCGGCGACTGTTATACGAGGTCCGACCGCGGCCGCACGGCTCCTGAAATACTTCCACGATCGTTAGCTCCACTGTTTCGTTTTGAGGCCGGTAATAAAGCCATCTCAACAGTTGCCGACTAGTTCGCCGTAAGTATATATTGTGTCCTATTGGTGCTCCTTAAATACCTACTAATCAGTGGTTAGCTCGATAATATCTATATTATTTACAAACCTTGGTTTAAAATTAAACGTTAGGGACAACATCATCACTTAACGTGCGGCCTCCCACAGTAGTCGTGGGGGAAGGTTATTCATACGAGCGTATCGTATAACTCTCTGAAATGGGCGTCTGACGCAGAGCCATACTGGAAATGGAATCATGTAATGAGAAACATTTATCGAGAACAGAGTTACATACATCTGTCGTGACGATTTGGGAAAATGTTCATTGTTTTTACAGTCGTTCAGAAAGACCACAAGAAGGATGAAATGAAGTTTAAATTCCCGTCGACGCATGTTGGCCGGCCGGGGTGGCCGAGCGGTTCTAGACGCTTCAGTCTGTAACCGCGCGGCCGCTACGGTCGCAGGTTCGAGTCCTGCCTCGGGTATGGATGTGTGTGATATCCTTAGGTTAGTTAGGTTTAAGCAGTTCTATGTCCTAGGGGACTGATGACCTCAGATGTTAAGTCCCATAGTGCTCAGAGCCATTTGAACCATTTGAACGCACGCTGGGTCAGAATCCCGAAAAAGTGGCGATAAATCAAACGAAAAAGTTTGAGAGTTAAGAAGTTTCGTTTAATAGGCTGGCTATAGTAATGTTGGGATTATTGAGTCCAGGTCTTACAAAGGGAACTCCCCATCGCATCCCCCTCAGATTTAGTCGTAAGAGGGCTCAATGGACAGCCCGTCAAAAACTGAACACACATCAAGCATCAAACCAGGGAAAAGTTGTACTGTACTGTGAAAAAAGCAAAATAGAAACAGTAAACTGTCTAAGAACAAGTGCAATATAGAGCAAGAAGAGAGAGAAATGGCCTCGTGCCGAACGCCGGTATGTTAGCTCAGAATGTTCGGCAAAAGGGTTAGCTGTCCTCTGAAAAAAAAAAAAAAGCTGATTTAATGGATGAACAATGAACTTCGACAGGTGTCATGGGACTTCCACCCCAAGCAAATACAATGAAAAAAAATCGTTATGGTGTTGGGCTGTAAAGTGGGCGGACCGTGTTCAAACCTCCCTCGTGCCAATTTTGTTTTTTGTTCTTTCGCTGTTCGCTTTATTCAAATTTGTGGATGTGTCGTGGTGTAGCGTCCGTTAGCAACAGCGAGGTTTAAGTTAGGGACTATAATGATAACTGATTCTGCGCAGCTACCGAATTAGGAGCCGAAACGAAGTGGCTTTCGAAGGGGAACCGCAAACGTTTGATGACAACGCGATAAGTCAACCGAATCTTCCACCAGAAAACATGTCTGGTGCGTCACACACGGAATTGGTAACAGTACAGGTGTCGTATGATAGGAATCTCTTACCGACGCACCTGATTTGTACGACTGGTAAATGAGTGACATATGCCTCATTGCCAAATATAGGTGTTCGCATGAATGTGATCACTCCCAAGGAAATAATGAAAACATAATAGGGATTTCAGATCGATTCCGTATTTCTGGAATTCCGGAAGGCTTGTGACACTGTACCACACAAGCGGCTCGTAGTGAAAGTGCGTGCTTATGGAATATCGTCTTAGTTATGTGACTGGATTTGTGATTTCCTGTCAGAGAGGTCACACTTCGTAGTAATTGACGGAAAGTCATCGAGTAAAACAGAAGTTATTTCTGGCGTTCCCCAAGGTAGTGTTATAGGCCCTTTGCTGTTCCTTATCTATATAAACGATTTTGGAGACTATCTGATCAGCCGTCTTCGGTTGTTTGCAGATGACGCTGTCGTTTATCGACTAATAAAGTCACCAGAATATCAAATCGAACTGCAAAACGATTTAGAAAAGATATCTGAATGGTGAGAAAAGTGGCAGTTGACCCTAAATAGCGAAAAGTGTGAGGTCATCCACATGAGTGCTAAAAGGAACTCGTTAAACTTCAGTTACACGATAATTCAGTCTAATCTAAAAGCTGTAAGTTCAACTAAATACCTAAGTATTACAATTACGAACAACTTCAATTGGAAGGAACACATAGAAAATGTTGTGGGGAAGGCTAACCAAAGACAGCGTTTTATTGGCAGGACACTTGGAAAATGTAACAGAGCTACTAAGGAGACTACCTATACTACGCTTGTCCGTCCTCTTTTAGAATGCTGCTGCGTGGGGTGGGATCCTTACCAGATAGGACTGAGGGAGTACATCGAAAAAGTTCAAAGAAAGGCAGCACGTTTTGTATTATCGCGAAATGTGGGAGGGAGTGTTACAGAAATGATACAAGATTTGGGCTGGACATCATTGAAAGAAAGGCATTTTTCGTTGCGACGGAATCTTCTCACGAAAATCCAATCACCAACTTTCTCCTCTGATTTCGAAAATGTTTTGTTGACACCGACCTACATAGGGAGGAACGATCACCACGATAAAATAAGGGAAATCCGAGCTCGTACGGAAAGATATAGGTGTTCATTCTTTCTGCGCGCTGTACAAGCTTGGGATAATGGAGAATTATGAAGGTGGTTCGATGAACCCTCTGCCACGCACTTAAATGTGAATTGCAGAGTATCCATGTAGATGTAGATGTAGATGTGACATAAGCTGCAAAATATGAACGCAACAATTTCGCCATCACACAATTTTTCGGCTCTCTGTCAAATCATATACTGATAACGTTTTTGAAGTTCCGTTCCGTTTTGGAAGTCTTGATTTTTTAATTCCTTGACACTCGTTTATATCTTGTTTTCATTTCTGAGAGACGTCTATGTGGTATCTCGCCTGATCTCACTATTCATCACATTTACTTGCGACGGTAACGTATTCTTACCACATGACTCATATTCTACAACCAATGTGTAGTATGACAACTGCCAAGAATACAAAGAGAGAACAAACATTTCCATGACCGGACGGATAGTTCATAATGTTGTGAAAAGCAAATAAATAAATGGCACGAGGCAGTTTTGAACACGGCTCCTCCATTTGACAGTCCAACTGCGTGACCACTGACCCGTGAAGCGGTTGAAAATTAGAGTTGGTCTTTATTGCATTTCTTGTTCTTGGCCCCTTCACTGTTTATATTTTGCTTATTTTTTCACAGTTCAGTACACCTTCTTCCTGGTTTCATGCTTGATCTGTGTACAGTTTTTGGAGGGCTATCCACTGGGTCATCATACTACTAAATCTGAGAGAGTGCGATGTGTAGTTTCTCTTGTTAGAAGTGGGAGCTGTTTCTTCCGAAGGTTGAATTTCTGGTCCAACGCGGCATTCATTTGTGAGCTGCGCATCAAGGTAGCACGTCTGGAAAAGAACTGCGTTGTACGGATGAAGTGTTTTTGTTCAGCGAAATTAGACCCAATTTTTTAAAATGAAGGCTATACCAAAAGGTATGTTCTTAATTACGAACACTTATGTCATTATTTAATCATTAATAAACGTTTAATTTTTGGTAGTTAACTTCTTGCCAGAATATAAGCAAAAAAAATTGTAAAACGCGGGCGAAAGGAAGAGATAAGTTTTAGATACCACAACATCCCGCCTTTTTTCTTATACCGTCCTGAAGTACGTACTATTAACTTCGTGAATCAGCCTTAAATTACAGCTGCTAACTGCAACTTCGGCGATGAGTTATTTTTAAGCTCAGTTGCAAAATGCTGTTATTTACACAGAGGAAACGGAATTGAAAATTTTACGCCATTGTAACAGGCAGCCATGAAACGAGCAGCGATGTCACAGAAGGAAGGTGGAGATAATACAGCCAACGTATTGGGAGCCTCTGTACTGGACCAGACCTATAACGTTCCTAACACATGGCTACGTTGGGCTGTTAATCTCGTTCGTCTTATTAAGTTCCTTCGTCAAACTCATAGCTTAACCTTGTAGTAAAGAAGATGACATCATGGTTCCCTACTTCAATCACCAACAGCCGTAAAATGAATCTTCCACTCCTGCAAAGAAATGGGTGTGTCTTCAGTAATTTGATGCGGAGGCCAAGGCGACCATTCACATAAGCCTAGAGGACCTCGCTGATTGCTTCATCAGTTGAGGTTGCTCTCTCGTAATTCCGGTAGGATAATGCCCTGGGTGGGCCTCTGACAGCCCCATGTGTCGCTAATGACCAGTTCAACCAGCTCGCCAATCTCAAGCTGTTCACGCACAAGCAGCTGCGCTGTTAGAAGGCTAATAGCGATCCGCTGCACCAATCATCCGACACAGTCTGTAGTGTGGACACAAAATAACATGGCTTGTAGCTTCACAGGCGGCACAGTAGGGGAGGGGACACTGGTGGTGGTGGGGGCTCCGTTGTGAACGGCCACTGCACAGTAGGGGATAGCTGAAGTTTACACACAACTGTTAATCTTGCATAATTTGTAAGCTGCAGCTAGCGAGTCTGCAAACGATCATATAACAGGATATGTCAGCAACAACGATAATTCGACAAATATATTGAAACACTTGAGGCAATACTGACCGTACGACTCTTTCAAATTCTGAGGGTGGCGGGGTAAAATACAGGGAGCGAAAGGCTATTTACAATTTGTACAGAAACGAGCCGGCCGAAGTGGCCGTGCGGTTAAAGGCGCTGCAGTCTGGAACCGCAACACCGCTACGGTCGCAGGTTCGAATCCTGCCTCGGGCATGGATGTTTGTGATGTCCTTAGGTTAGTTAGGTTTAACTAGTTCTAAGTTCTAGGGGACTAATGACATCAGCAGTTGAGTCCCATAGTGCTCAGAGCCATTTGAATCATTTGAACAGAAACGAGATGGCAGTTATAAGAGTCGGGGGACATGAAAGAGAAGCAGTGGTTGGGAAGGGAGTGAGGCAGGGTTGTAACCTCTCCCCGATGTTATTCAATGTGTATATTGAGCAAGCAGTGAAGGAAACAAAAGAAAAATTCGGAGTAGGTATTAAAATCCATGCAGAAGAAATAAAAACTTTGAGGTTCGCCAATGACATTGTAATTCTGTCAGAGACAGCAAAAGACTTGGAAGAGCAGTTGAACGGAATGGACAGTGTCATGAAAGGAGGATGTAAGATGAACATCAACAAAAGCAAAACGAGGATAATGGAATGTAGTGGAATTAGTCGGGTGATGCTGAGGGAATTAGATTAGGAAATGAGACACTTAAAGTAGTAAAGGAGTTTTGCTATTTGGGGAGCAAAATAACTGATGATGGTCGAAGTAGAGAGGGTATAAAATGTAGACTGGCAATGGCAAGGAAAGCGTTTCTGAAGAAAAGAAATTTTTTAACATCGAGTATAGATTTAAGTGTCAGGAAGTCGTTTCTGAAAGTATCTGTATGGAGCGTAGCCATGCATGGAAGTGAAACGTGGACGATAACTAGTTTGGACAAGAAGAGAATAGAAGCTTTCGAAATGTGGTGCTACAGAAGAATGCTGAAGATTAGATGGGTAGATCACATAACTAATGAGGAGGTATTGAATAGGATTGGGGAGAAGAGAAGTTTGTGGCACAACTTGACTAGAAGAAGGGATCGGTTGGTAGGACATGCTCTGAGGCATCAAGGGATCACCACTGTAGTATTGGAGCGCAGCGTGGAGGGTAAAACTCGTAGAGGGAGACCAAGAGATGAATACGCTAAACAGTTTCAGAAGGATGTAGGTTGCAGTAGGTACTGGGAGATGAAGAAGCTTGCACAGGATAGAGTAGCATGGAGAGCTGCATCGAATCAGTCTCAGGACTGAAGACCACAACAACAACAACAGACGACCAAGTCAGCAGACTTTCACAAAAGCAGCGTATCGAAAAAGAAACTATCACAGAAACAAAGAATCTACTGAAACAAAGCAAGATCGACCACAAGCTGGCAGAAGAAAATCACATTTAACAAGAAAAACGTTAAAATACCGTGTAGAGGAGAATGCCACTTACTCCGATACTGCCAAAGTGAAATAGAGACTTTGTCACCTGGAAATTGTATGTCTGTGCCCTGAGAAGCTGTTCGCCAATATTACCTAAAATAAAATTTTCATCTCCTTCTTCCACATCTTTCAGAAGTAGTGAACCTTTGTGAGGTACTCGTCTTGTTCAAGTCAAATTTTATTTCCTTACTTTAGCGTTTTACAATTTTGTGTTGTGTCTGCAGATATCATGTGGCTTTCAGTGAGTACTGCAGGACGCATACAGTGGGAGTAAGTTTCCAGTTCCCATGATGGCTGAAGCAACCTGTCGACAAAAAGGCGTTGGCAGTTGACGGAGGTGTGAGGCGCTGTTGCCGGACATGAGAACTCCCCTTACGTCAGCGATGAAGTACGTAGGGAAAGCACGGCTATTCTGGTGCGAAGCAAGTAATCTTGCTTAGTAATTGTTTGGTAATAAATGTTGCTTTTTCCAATACAGATACTAGGAGAAGTCTAAAGCTCATACGTACTTTCTTACAACAATATTACAACGCCAAGAATTGGTCGTCTTATAAATAAATGAATAATGTTTTCACTGACGAAATTGTACGAACGGCTATGAAATATCAAAAGTGAAAGTACGAGGTACAGACTGTGCACCATAGTCGCCAGTCGCCGATAGGATGGCTTCCAATCTAGTTCTGTCGCAAGACCATGCTCTCAGGAAACTTTTAGTTTTCAGTCTCACCCACACAGTGACAGTCCAAACAAGAGTGTTGTTCATGTACTACATGGTAAACTAGATATGCGAATTTTTTAACTGTATGATGTGTGTGGCTTTGAAGAGCTGCCTTATTTTCTTTTGTATTACTTCTTGCAGCTATCAGACACAACTAATGTCATGCTTTACAGAAGAAACGCTCTTCATTGCTAAATGATCCTGACAATGTTGCCTCTTGGGAACAAGTGTCTATTTCACTTTACAAATAGTGCGGTTCCTCAATTATAAATCAAAAATGTTATAAAGACACTAAAAAACATAGTACTTCGTTTCATTGACCTTTTGGGCCGTAACATACTTCCTAACAATGTCTAGCTCAAACACAGTTGTATTAACAGTTTTACTTATTCCACTTTCCTGCTGAAGTTGCCATTGCTGTACTGCTCTTCCCAATTAATCTATAGTGTTATCGCTGTTCCCGGAAGCCTTTTCGCAGCTGTTCGAACACTAAAATGTTCCGCCAACAGAAGTTACTGATCAACAACGACGACACTATTTCAACCACAGATTTAACAAATAATAACGCGCACCTTTACGCAAATAAACCAACTCATTAATTACTTTCACTTCAATAATGGACGTAATACTTCCAAATTTACAATTATTGCTTTAGCCACCTCTTCAGACAACTATGCACGACACGTCTGCACACGATTGCTCCCTAAGTAACCGGAAAAAAGACTGTTGTCAAACATTCTAGGGTGTGACCAGTAGCACCTGGGCATTGTTGACGTTAATTGCACGACAGCGCTTCCGTCAGCTCAGTTCCGTAAACTCTAGGAACCAGCAATGTGTAAGGAGTACAATTTACTTCGTCATAACACCAAAGACAGTAGGACTCCTTAAGCTTTGACTTGAATATGTAGTATTACGATTGTGTGATAAACAAAAGATTTTTCCGTAGATTGTAGATGACTGTAAAATATCAAAACCAGTGAAATAATAGCAAAAAAGTCCGTGTTCCACGATCCAAGACGCTGTGAAGTAGTGACTAGGCTGCGACTGGACAATTAATTTGGCACGAATACGATACATCTTTTTATGAGTCATACATGATAGAAAACAAGTCGGTCTTTTTTTTTCTATTGTTAGGGAAAGACTTCTGTACACAGATCAGCACGGTTTTTGAACACATCGCTTGTACGAACCTCAGCTTGTACTTCCCTCGCATGATATCCTACAAACTACAGATGAAGGGCAACTGGCGGATTCCATATTCCTGGATTTCCGTAAAGCATTTGATATGGCGCCACACTGCCGACTGTTAGTGAAGGTAGAAGCATACGGAATAGGTTCCCAGATATTTGAGTGGCCCGAATACTTCTTAAGTAACAAAACAACTTCTTAAGTAACAAAACAAAATGTGTTTTTCTCGATGGCGAGTGTTCATGAGAGACAAGGCTGTAATTAGGAGTGCTCCAGAGAACTGTGACAGTATCAGTGTTATTTTTTATGTAGCCAAAAAAATGATCTGGCGGACAGGGTGAGGAGCAGTCTGCTACTGTTTGCTGATAATGCTGTGGTGTATGGTTAAGTGTCGAAGTTGAGCGACTGTAGGAGGATACGACATACGTAGACAATACCTCTAGTTTGAGTGATGAATGGAGTGATGAATGGTCGCTAACTGTGAATGTAGAAAAATGTAGGTTATTGTGGATTAATGTGGGAAAAACCACACTGTTCCAGTAAAATGTTAGTAGTGCGCTGGTTGATTCGGTCGCATCGATTAAATACCTAGGCATAACGTTGCAAAGCAATATGAAATGGAATGAGCATATAAGGATTGCAGTGGGGAAGGCTAATTGTCAATTTTGGTTCACTGGGAGAATTTTAGAAAAATGTGGTTCATCTGTAAATGAGACCAAATATAGGACACTAGTACACCCTATTGTTGAGTACTGCTTGAGTGTTCGCCATCCGCATCATGCCAGATTAAAGGAAGACATCGAGGCAGTTCAAATGTGAGGTGCTAGATTGTTACCAGTAGGTTCGAACCACATGCAAGTATTACAGAGGTGCTTTGCGAACTCAAATGTGAATTTGGAGGGAAGTGACATTCTTTTTGAGGAGCACTGTTGAGAAAATTTAGAGAACCGACATTTGTGGCTGACTGTAGAACGGTTCTACTGCCACCACAAAGATAAGAAACGAGAAACTGGCGATTGAATGAAGCCATATAGATAGTCGTTTTTCGCTTACCCTGTTTGCAAGTGAAACTGGAAAGGAAGTGACTAGTAGAGGTACAGGGTACCTTCCACTGCACACCATATGATGGCTTGTGGATACATATATAAATGTTGATGTGGATCACTGTGTCACTGACATCTCCATGTGTAGCATCTGGCCACTCCTGCACCACCACTTGGCTCCTTAACCTCTTACAGGTCGCTACATTGTATAAAGAGCATGTATGTATGTATGTCCAGGCTAGCCTACCAAACTCCTGAATCGGTTTCAGGTAAATCTGGCACACAAACAGAAAGTTTGATGAGTCTCAGCTCTTTGGGAGTTCAAACCTTCTAGCTTCCATATGAACGAAGATATGGACAAAAATGTATTTTTTTCAACCCCTGCCGGCCGAAGTGGCCGTGCGGTTAAAGGCGCTGCAGTCTGGAACCGCAACACCGCTACGGTCGCAGGTTCGAATCCTGCCTCGGGCATGGATGTTTGTGATGTCCTTAGGTTAGTTAGGTTTAACTAGTTCTAAGTTCTAGGGGACTAATGACCTCAGCAGTTGAGTCCCATAGTGCTCAGAGCCATTTTCAACCCCTGCACAACAGGTATCTTGTCTGGGAGTGGTATTAGCCCGTCTTACTGACCTGCTTTGCATGACAGCCTGCACACCAGGGGCAAGAAATGTGTTTCTAGCCCCTGGCATGCAGGCTACCCCCCATGACATGTGTGTTGGGTGTGCTACACATCAGAGGCAAAAAAGAAGGGAAAAAGGAGCTTGACGGAAAGAGAGGGAGTAGAAGATGGTCAGGGGTGAAGAGAGAGGTGGTTGGACTGATCGAGTGTTAATGATCGGTTGGTTAGAGACAGGGAGAGGAGGAGGAACCAAGAGGTGTGTGAGGAGATGGACAAAGAGAGAGGGAAGGATGAGGTGGGCAGAAAGGGAGCAGGAAAGAGAAGATGGGCAGATAGAGAGGTGAGGAGTTGTGTTGAACTAGCAATATTGATATATCTTACAGAGGATAGATCTGCAAGTGGCTACAGTTAAGTGTGCAAAGAGGGGAGGGGGGTGAGGAGGTGGATAGTGAGAGATGGAAGAGGATGAGGTGGACAGAGAAATGGTAAGCAAGAGATAGAGAGACAGAGAGGGGGAAGAAATGTTAGACAGAAGAGGAGGAGGTGACAGACAGTAAGAGAGGGGATGTTTGGAAAGAGAGAATGTGAAGGTTTGGGTGGGCAGAGAGAGATGGAGAGGATGGACTGAGAGAGTGTGGATAAGGAGGAGATGGGCAGATAGTGGGGAAGGATGGGATGGACAGAAAGAGTGGTGAGGAGGAAATGAAGAGACAGAGTGAGTGGGAAGGTAGAAGGAAGGGGAGATGCAGAAGCCAGGTGGAAGGTTTAGAGGGGTAACTGGCGGGTGGTAAAGGAAGAAACAAGAGGAGGCGCTGGATAGGAAGGAAGTAAGATTGTGTTTAATGATCGCTCGACGTAGTGGTCGGTAGAGATGGAGCCAAGCTCGGACCGAGTCAAGACTAGAGGAGGAAATCGGCTGTGCCCTTTCACAGGAACCATCCCTCATTTGCCTAGAGCGATTTAGGGAAATCATGAAGTCCTGAATCAGAATGGCCGGATGCGGATTTGAACCGTCGTTGTCCCAGAAGCAAGCCCGGGGTGGTAACCACTGCACCATCTCGCTCTGTCGCGATGGACAGTGTACAGGGGATGAAGATACTGACAGAGGGAGGGGGAAAGTGGGAAAGTGGATATTACTGGAGAGAGGGGGCGAAGGAGGTGGACAAGGACATGGGACGGACGACATCAAGAATGAATAGAAAGAGGTGAGTCGATCAAGTGGACAGAGAGGCACAGAGTGGAAGAGGTGGACACAGAGAGGGGGCAGAGGCGATATGTGCAATAAATATGTCAAACGGATACACAGGTGAAGCTGGGGGAAAAACTAGTAGAATAATAATAATAATACAATGACAGAAAAAAATCGCAACACCAAGAAGGAGTTGTGCTACATAACGAAAGTTGGTAACCTTTTTCTACAACTAAAAGATGATGTCTATCCAAATTCCACGCCAGTTGCATAAAACTGGCTCTAGTAGGGCCACTAATAGGATAAAAATCAGATTTGCTTTAAATGCGCGCTGTAACAGTCGTGAGCGTTAGTTACCTTTGAGACTGGACATGATGAGTTGATGTTAGTCAGACTGCCTTTAAGGCGACAAAGACGCCGTTATCAACATCTCACTGAGTTTGAACGAGGACATGAAATAGGGCTATGAGAAGCTGGACATTCCTTCCGTCATACTGCAGAAAGACTTGGCAGGAATGTAGCCACTGTACAGGGTGGTCACGAGAATGTGTTCTTGCAGGAAGACGGGACTGGAAATGGGTACGTCAGTCTGGTGGTTCGACCTGTTATGCTGCCATTCATGAACAGCATTCCAGGGGGTGTTTTCCAGTAGGATAATGCTCGCCCAAATACCGCTGTTGTACGGTCTACAGAGTACTGATATGTTTTCTTGGCCTGTTGGATCGCCAGATCTATCTCCAGTCGGGATATCATCGGACGACAACTCCAGCGTCATCCGCAAACAGCATTTACCCTATCTGTATTGATCAACTAAGTCCAACTGGTATGGAACTCCATCCCACAAACTGACATCCGTCACCTGTACAACACAATGCAAGCAAGTTTGCGTGCTTGCATTCAACTTTCTGGAGGTTACACTGGTTATTCGTGTACCTGCAATTCACATTTGTAACGGCTTATATCGCTCTTAGATTAATCTGTCATTTTGCAATGTTAATTACATAAATATGTTACCTAGCAAATGTACTCCAAAAATTTCATTACTCTACATTAATTATTTTCTGGTCTTCGAATTTTTTTGTATGTTTACATTAGTGCTTAGCACAGCAGTTTAAGTTTCAACAAATTATAATTAAAATAAATACAGCATATGGAAATGATAGAACCGAAAAGTTATTATGTAATCGATTTAGCAAGTATAACAGCAACAAATTCACAACTTTCACAACATGAAAATTTACACAATATAAAACTGAAGTGTGCATTTACCATTATCAGTATCTCATTAGGTATACAGTCGATGGCTACGTGAGCGTGTAAATGACAAAAATGCTTTTTCTTTCAGTCGTTTCTGTCTATTTTTGGAAAGTCAATCTTTATGTTTATTTCTTTTCTTATTGGAAATCCTCTCCTTTTCTGTCTTTGCTTACTAAACTTCCTTTGGTTTGTCACTATTACTTGTGGAGTCTCAAATTGCGTCAGATTTTTTTTCATCAGCAAGTTTGGTCAGCCTGTGAATGTTCGTCTTTACCTGGCTGAAATGTTCTCCATATGCGGCTAGGGCGCGGTTCCATCCACGTCAGCAACGAAGTGAAAACTAAAAGTAAAGATGTAGCTTGTTAAACGTAGCCTAAACATAACTTTCTAGAATCCCTTGCCATTTTAGATACTGATAGTTTACATGTCATTTTTCGAAATTTAGCTGAGAAACTTGGAAAATGATGAATTTAGGATTACGAAAGCATTTGTTAATATCTTTATTTAGGGTGGATTGGTGCTGATAATTGCATAACGCCCCCCTCTCCTCTCTCAACATCACCCTGGGATCAGAACCTGCTTTGGCAAATGGATTGTAACATGCACATGACACCAGAAACTTTCTAGTTTGTGTGATGAATAGCAGCTAGCTTCACATGTAGAAAAATATAAGCCAATGCGGATGAGTAGGGGGAAAACGTGGTGTACAGCGTTAGTACAGTGTTGCACAGTCGCGCCGATTAAATATCTAGGTATAATATTGCAAAGCAATATGGAATGGAATGAGCGTGTAAGGATTGTAATGGGGAAATAAAATGGTCGACTGTGATTTATTGCCAGAATCTTAAAAAAAAAAAAAACCGTCGTGCATGTGAAAAGGAGACCACATACGGGACAGTAGTGCGACCCGTTGGTGAGTACTGCTCGAGTGTTTGGGATCCACACCAGGTTGGATTAAAGGAAGAAAACGAAGCAGTTCAAAGGTTACATTTGTTGCCGTTAGGTTCGAACAAAACTTAAGTATTATGGAGATGAATCGGAAACTAAAACGGGAATCACTAGAGGGAATGCGACTTTCTTTCCGAAGACAAGTATTGAGAAAATTTAGAAAACCGACATTTGTGGCTGACTGTATAAATATTCTACTGCCACGAACGTACATCCCGCGTAAGGACCACGAAGATAAGATACGAGAAATTATGGTTTGTACAGGGGCATGTAGATAGTAGTTTTCCCCTCGCTCTATTTGCAAGTGGAACAGGAAAGGAAATGACCGGTAATGGTACACCGTACCCTCCACCATACACCATACCGTGGCTTGTGGAGTATCTACATAAACGTGCAAGCTTCATATTCCTTGAGTATCTGAACTGCCTGTGACTTGTATCTGGCGGCTATGGTCTTTCCGTTAGCGGCACTACACTCTATAGCACAATGGGGCCTTCGGTGTCTGTTTGAATAATGTAAATGACTGTGTAATCAACTGATGACCTAATGTCATTATGTTACACTGAACGGAATAAATTTTTATTTAAAAGTGATTAATTTCACATGTAGGATTCTGAGGTGAGAAGAGTGAAATTAAAATGTCTGTTTGCATGGCCGTCTTCCTCATCTGTTATAAATCCAAATGAAAAAATCAACAATAATTGAATGAAATTAAAATTATTGTGCAATCCAAAAGAAATAGAGCTGTACCTTCACTCGAATTTGCAAAAACCGTCAACAAGAAAATTAAATCAGCATCATTCTCTGGTATTAACTTCAATTGTAATGGGTCTGTAATATCAAAGTCGCTGAACAATATATATGCATGCATTCTGAGATAGACCAACTTATTCGAATTACACTAACGTGCCCAACTCCTATGACTCGCGTAATATTGTAAACAAACCGTCCCTGAACACGTGCACACCACCTGCCAAATTCGAATATCGCGAGGGCTACTGTTGCCTGCCAATTAGTACAAAGCACATTTGCGATAGGTTTGCGTGAACGCGGTTTGCAAATCTACTCGCTTCAGAAAGTTATGTATTTATAATGTGAGAAATCAGAATATGTGAAACATGACAGCTGAACAGAATAAATGGACCACATGTAACTACCATTTCAAAAACTGATAGAAAAAAATTAGGGAAGAACGTAGATAAAATATATGTTGTTACTGTTGCAGTGACAATATTATCTTCGATCGTCAAATTACAGTACTGCAATTGGAAAAACATTTAATTTTAAAGAGAAAACAAAGCAAAAGTTTTGTAATTCAAAGCCTGAGTCTATTTGAAGTCAGTTTCAAAACTATTCGCAGTGGCCTCACTTCATCTCGTAGCATGATTCTGAAACATTGTGTTGGTCAAGACGCACGATGCTGGTCCTTGACAAGACTGTGGAACTTCTTTATGAATGAAAGAATTTTTAAGTAAACTCGACAAAATACATGTATTAAAGTGATGTTTGATATCTTGTAATTTTGCGTTTTTTTTAAATTATACCTTTTTTCAGGAATAAATCTGTATTGTTTTTCTGTAGTTTTTTATTTTTACTACAACATTCCTCTGTTTCATGTTACAAATCAACAATTTCGAATGAAATCTGAATTAAAGATAGACTATTTCAATTTTGTTACAAAAGGCTAAAAGGCTCTGAGCACTATGCGACTTAACTTCTGAGGTCATCAGTCGCCTAGAACTTAGAACTAATTAAACCTAAGGACATCACACACATCCATGCCCGAGGCAGGATTCGAACCTGCGACCGTAGTGGTCACGCGGTTCCAGACTGAAGCGCCTTTAACCGCACGGCCACACCGGCCGGCATTTTGTTACAAACACTGTTTATTTTTAAGTAACAGAGAGGAGAATAGCTACATCGAACAAAAATGTTTTTAGATGGTTCAATGCTTCCAGTTTGTGGGGGATCTAGCAAGATACTGGGCCGGCCGCTGTGGCCGAGTGGTTCTAGGCGCTTTAGTCCAGAACCGCGCTGCTGCTACGGTCGCAGGTTCGAATCCTGCCTTGGGCATGGATGTGTGTGTGAAGTCCTTAGGTTAGTTAGGTTCAAGCAGTTCTAAGTCTAGGGGACTGATGACCACTGATGTTACTGGTAAGTCGCATAGTGCTTAGAGCCATTTGAACCATTTTGAGTAAGATACTGGTCGCATACGCAAACTAAACGATCGAAATGAGGTAACTCCCGAAAGGTATGCAACACACTTAACGTGCAGGTAATGCGGTAACGATTTAAACTAACCAAGGTTGCTTGGAAAACTACCGTAGTCAATGCGTACTTATGAAGGTCTACAGTAGCCTGTGGTGGTTGTACAATTCTAGCTGTAATTGAATCTCATCCTAGTGATTTCAGAGTATGCTTAATTTGTAGCGTCATGCGTGAATGGCAGCTCACATTGGCCTGACCAGTGACGTCACTTAAGTCACGTGTGTGAGTGCAGTTTTAGGCACGTAACCATTAAGGCTGTGTTACATTTTGAGCGCTCTGTAGCGTGCACGTTGCAGTGATCGTACGTTGCTGCACCGCGCACCGACAAAGGCGAAGAGGACGGAGTGGGACGGGACGTGTAAGCTGACTGCTTCCCAGATACAACACGGCGCCTAAGAGGCCCGTTAATGCCCGTCGCCGCAGAGTGGTGGCGCGTGTTTCCGCGGCCCCGGGACGGGACGCGGGTAATCTGCTTAGTGGGCCGATAATCCGGCCGGCGGAGCACGGTGCGGGCTGACGCGGGCATTAGCGTCTGCTGGCAGGCATTGTCCGGTGGTGTGGGGCGGCGGCGGCGGCGGCGAGCCTCCTGGGGCCGCGCGCCGGACAGGTCGCGGGATGACGGCCGAAGCCGCTTAGCGCCGACAGCGCCTCCGCGACGGTGTTGTCCTCAAAGGCCACAAGACAGCGCGTCCGCCACAGGGCGCGACCACCGTTCCTACTCGCCGTGCTGCCTTCAGTTGTGCGCGGGAACACTGTGCTGCACTTCGAGGATGCTAAGGAACTGGGTTTGCTGATTGCCTAACGTTCGTGACGTCGTAGAGCAACTAGATAGCAGTCGGACACCATATTGGATGCCTTGCAGGTGTATAAATTATACATACTGGATGGCTACACTAATGGCCATTAAAACTGCTACACCATGAAGAAATGCAAACGATAAACGGGTATTCATTGGACAAGTATATTATACTAGAACTGACATGTGATTACATTTTCACACAGTTTGGGTGCGTAGATCCTGAGAAATTAGTACCCAGAACAACCACCTCTGGCCTTGATACGCCTGGGCATTGAGTCAAACAGAGCTTGGATGGCGTGTACAGGTACAGCTGCCCATGCAGCTTCAACACGATACCACAGTTCATCAAGAGTAGTCACGGGAGTCTTGTGACGAGCCAGTTCTCGGCCACCACTGACCAGACGTTTTCAATTGGTGAGAGATATGGAGTATGTGCTGGCCAGGGCAGCAGTCGAACATTTCCTGTATCCAGAAAGGCCCGTACAGGACCTGCAACATACAGTTGTGCATTATCCTACTGAAATGTAGGGTTTCTCAGGGATCGAATGAAGGGTAGAGCCACGGGTCGTAACACATCTGAAGTGTAACGTCCACTGTTCAAAGTGCCGTCAGTGCGAACAAGAGGTGACCGAGACGTGTAACCAATGGCACCCCGAACCATCACGCTGGGTGGTACGCCAGTATGGCGATGACGAATACACGTTTCCAATGTGCGTTCACCGCGATGTCGCCAAACACGGATGCAACCATCATGATGCTGTAAACAGAACCTGGATTCATCCGAAAAAATAACATTTTGCCATTCGTGCACCCAGGTTCGTCGTTGAGTACACCATCGCAGGCGGCGGTCCTGTCTGTGATGCAGCGTCAAGGGTAGCCGCAGCCATGGTATCCGAGCTGATAGTCCATGCTGCTGCAAACGTCGTCGAACTGTTCGTGCAGATGGTTGTTGTCTTGCAAACATCCCCATCCGTTGACTCAGGGATCGAGAAGTGGCTGCACGACCCGTTACAGCCATGCGGATAAGTTGCCTGTCAGCTCGACTGCTAGTGATACGAGGCCGTTGGGATCCAGCACGGCGTTCCGTATTACCCTCCTGAACCCACCGATTCCATATTCTGCTAACAGTCATTGGATCTCGACCAACGCGAGGAGCAATGTCGCGATACGATAAACCGCAATGGCGATAGGCTACAATCCGACCTTTATCAAAGTCGGAAAAGTGATGGTACTCATTTCTCCTCCTTACACGAGGCATCACAACAACGTTTCACCAGGCAACGCCGGTCAACTGCTGTTTCTGTATGAGAAATCGGTTGGAAACTTTCCTCATGTCAGCACGTTGTATGTGTCGCCACCGGCGCCAATCTTGTGTGAATGCTCTGATAAGCTAATCATTTGCATATCGCAGTATCTTCTTCTTATCGGTTAAATTTCGCATCTGTAGCACGTCATCTTCGTGGTGTAGCAATTTTAATGGCCAGTAGTGTATAATTAAAGTTCAGTTACTCACAGAACTCCAGTGTGGACTGCACTTATCGTATGGTAGCGGAACGTGGTAGATATTCTACTGCGGTAATGCGGAACCGATTTACGCTAGAAAATAGTTTCAAATTTGGCCACCAGGTGCAAATCTGGCGCTGTGAATGCAAGAAAGACATTTAGAAATGTTTCCATACGTAATGGATTCGGAACAGGACATGGGCAGATAAGGTCAAAAAGGTGAGAAGGTCATAGCGTTGATTTTATTGTTAACTGCCGCTTACACAATTTGTTCAATATGAGCATAGGAGACGTCGGCGAGATGTTGCATCCGTAAAGCGACGTAATCAACAGCTGTTCGCAGTAGTTCTCGTGGAATAAGAGCAACCTGTTACTGTATGGCAGCTAGCCCTAAATGTGGGAAAATGTAAGTTAATGCGGTTGAGTGGGAAGGTCAAAGCTGTAATGTTCGTATGCAGTATTACTAATTTCCAGCTTGACACAGTCGTTTAAATATCTGGGCGTAACGTTCCAAAACGATATGAGCTAGTTCGAGCATAGGAAAACTGCGGTAGGGAAGGCAGTTGGTCGACTTCGGTTTATTGCGAGAATTTTAGGAAAGAGTGGTTCACCTGTAAAGGAGACCGCATATAGGACGCTGGTGCGACCTATTCTTGAGTACTGCTCTTGTGTCTGGGATCTTTACCAGGTCGGATTCAAGGAAGACATCGAAGCAATTCAGAGGAGGGCTGCTAGGTTTGTTACAGATAGGTTCGAGCAAAACGTGTTACGGAGATTCTTCGGGAACCCAAATGGGAATCCGTGGAGGGAAGGCGGCGTTCTTTTCCGGAAACGCTATTGAGAAAATCTAGAGACCAGCATTTGAAGCTGACTGTCGAACGATTCTGCGGCCGCCAAAGTACATCGCGCGTAAGGACCACGAAGATAAGATACTAGAAATTAGGATCTAATGGAACAAGAGGGGAAATGACAAGTAGTGGTGCAGGGTACCCTCCGCCACACACCTTACGGTGGCTTGCAGAGAATCTATGTAGACCTAGGTGTAGATGTATATTGGCCTTATTGTATTCGAACATTATGAAGTAGCCGGCCGAAGTGGCCGTGCGGTTAAAGGCGCTTCAGTCTGGAACCGCAAGACCGCTACGGTCGCAGGTTCGAATCCTGCCTCGGGCGTGGATGTTTGTGATGTCCTTAGGTTAGTTAGGTTTAACTAGTTCTAAGTTCTAGGGGACTAATGACCTCAGCAGTTGAGTCCCATAGTGCTCAGAACCATTTTTAGCCATTATGAAGTACCTCGAAGAAAACGATTTATTGACACATAGTCAGCACGCTTTCAGAAAATATCGTTCATGTGAAACACAACTAGCTCTTCATACTCATGAAGTAATAAGTGCTATCGACAGGGGATGTCAAATTCATTCCATATTTTTAGATTTCTAGAAGGCTGTCGACACCGTTCCTCACAAGCGTCTTCTAACCAAACTGCGTGCCTATGGAGTATCACCTCAGTTGTGCGACTGGATTCGTGATTTCCTGTCAGAAATGTCATAGTTCGTAGTAATATACGGAAAGTCATCGAGTAAAACAGAAGTAATATCCGGCGTTCCGCAAGGAAGTGTTATAGGCTCTCTATTGCTCCTGATCTATATTAACGACACAGGAGACAACCTGAGTAGCCGTCTTAGATTGTTTGCAGATGATACTTTCATTTACCGTCTTGTAAAGTCATCAGATGATCAAAACGACTTGCAAAATGATTTAGATAAGATATCTGTATGGTGCGAAAAGTGGCAAGTGATGCTGAATAAGGAAAAGTGTGAAGTTATTCACATGAGTATTAAAAGAAATCAGCTAAATTTCGATTACGCGATAAATCACACAAATGTGAAGACTGTAAATTCAACTAAATATTTAGGGATTACAATTACAAATAACCTAAATTGGAAAGATCACATAGATAATATTGTGTGTAGAGCAAACCAAAGACTGCGATTCATTGGCAGAACACTTATAAGGTGCAACAGGTCTACTAAAGAGACTGCTTACACCACGCTTGTCCGCCCTACTCTGGAGTATTGCTGTGCGGTGTGGGATCCGCATCAGGTGGGACTGACGGATGACATCGAAAAAGTACAAAGAAGGGCAGCTCGTTTCGTATTATCGCGAAATAGGGGAGATAGCGTCACAGACATGATACGAGAATTGGAGTGGCAATCATTAAAACAAAGGCGTTTTTCATTGCGACGGGATCTTCTCATGAAATTTCAATCAAAACAAAGGTGTTTTTCATTGCGACGGGATCTTCTCATGAAATTTCAATCACCAGTTTTCTCCTCCGATTGCGAAAACATTCTGTTGCCACCCAACTACATAGGGAGAAATGATCATCACGATCAAATAAGAGAAATCAGTGCTCGCACAGAATAATTTAAGTGCTCGTTTTCACACAGTTGCGCTCTTACAAGACAGGAATCACATGCTGTGCAATGAGGTCTCGATAACGTGCAAAGGTTACTGTACACCTGAAAAGTCCTTCAAAAAGGAATAGACCAATAATAAAGGTATGAAACCACACTACACACTCACAACGGCGAGTGTCTTAGCTCTTCATACACAACACGCTGTTTAACAGTACCTCCAATTCGGCATTCCTGTGTATTCACTACATCCAGTAGTGTAAAATATGCCTCTTCACTCCATAGAATATTGCCTGGCCACATATCATCGACTTTGATTCGTACCAGAGACCGAAACGTTGCTGCAGATCATGAGGGTTCAGTTGCTGCACTGTCTGGATCTGGATCAGGTACCAGTGTAAAATAGACTGCAAAATTTTCCGTACTGTGGACCAAGAGATGTACAATTCTCGGCACACTACATGGCTACTAGCAGTACCTGGGGCACGTCCTGTTTGGTCTGTTACAGCAGCAGCAACCTCGTCAATAACTTCCAACGGAATAGAACGCCTTCTTCTTCAAGATGTCACACGATCTAGAAAATTTATTTTATTATCGTTTTCGTGTTCGACTGTAAAAATGACATTTTTCTGTAGGCTATTCTACTGGGAGTAGATGTCTATTAAGTTTGCCGTCAAAACTGGAATTAAATAGCAATACAATCAGTTACATCTGCGCATGTACAGGGGCACTTTGAACTGAAACGACAAACGGCGGATAAAACAGCTCAAAAACAGATGTAAAACTGACAGTGGCCTCAAAACTTTTTTAAAAATTTCGTTGTAAGTCTTTCAATGTCACAACGAATTCTTGAGACCTCGCGATTTCTTTAACGCCAGTGAGCTTAGGGAACTGGACGCTCCTCGTCAGAATGTGGCCCCCTTTTAAATGCACCTCCAGCAACTAAGAAGTTACATTGCAGTTCCTTAGTGTGGGCAGTGTGCAGTCAAGTGCACTTAAAATGAGAAGTCTGCAATACATTCCGGACGTTATGATTTTCATTTCCACATTCTTTTTCCCTTCGTAAATTCAACGCTAGCGAATTTAAATTCAAAAATCATTCCAGACATGCCTTTGGAATTTACCAACATACTTTTCTGTAATGTATGAAGTATCCACGATCGTCTTTCAGTTGCAATTGACAAAGGAATAATGCGTGCGACTTCAGACTTTTACTGTTCGTACCACCAATTTGTTCACGTGCTCCATACTCGCAAATTTAGCACACAGTGCTTATTGATGTACAGAACATTCAGTCCCGTCCGTCGATTACTGTAATTTTTTGCTCTTTCGTTTTCAGGTGAATCTTTGAATTCTTTCTGTATAGTATCGTAATGTCGTTTGCTAGTAAACATGCAGCACCGGTCGCTTATGTGAACTGAGAATTCTCGTCCCTCTCTTCTGTCAGTCCCATTATATTTTACAGGATTTTAACGATAAATCGCTAGACTGTCTTTTTGTGGAGACAGCCAATGGACCTGCTAACATCCTTCATCCAATGATCAAACAACTAAAAGTAAACAGAGCTGACCACGATTCTGCCGAACTCAGAAAGTTATGCCGACCTAAAAATGCCGTATTGCTATACTAAATGAAATGTCGTGCTGTTTATATTCAAGAATAATCTATGAAGGCCCCATTTATTTTCTACTGCACTTAAATATGAAAGTACGTGTGTGTGCAACTATTTATGTTAATTTCACAAGTCAGATAGCTTCTTTTTTGCGTCAGAACTAAACATTTTGCGTACCTTGAAAGTTGCAGGGCATGATTATCACTACTTATAGGAGTAGTCTTTGCCATTTATCACACACATAGCTTTCAGTTTCCTTTCTGTTGGGGATTTCAATAACACAATATATTAATACGTCTGTAACAGTGTCTTGTAAGATGGTGGATTGTAGAGATGTCTGAATACAACAACTATATAAGAAATATTGCCTGAATCAGGGGATATGAATACAGTAGAAGACGAATACATAGCTTTGAGAGATTAAATAATGAAGGCAGCAGAGGAGCAAATAGGTAAAACGACAATACATGGTAGAAATCCTTGGATGTCACAGCAGGAACTAAATTTACTGTGAAAGGAGCAAATATAAAAAATACAGTAAATGAAAAAGGCGAAAGGAAATACAAACGCCTAAAAAATGAGGTAGGCAAGAAATGCAAAAAGGCCAAGCAGGAATTGCTAGATGACAAACGGAAATCTGTAGAAGTATGTATAACTAGAAGAAATATAGCTACTGCCAATAGGAAAATTAAAGAGCTCTTTGGGGAAAAAGGGAAGCAACTGTATGAATATGAAGAACTCAGATGGAAAACCAGTGCTGCGCAAAGAAGGGAAAGCTGAAAGATGTAAAAAATATAGATGTGCTATGGAGGGAAAAATAAACTTGCGGGCAATATGTAGAAATGGAAGAGGACGTATATGAAGATGAAATGGGAGATACTACGAGGAGAATTCGACTGAGCGCAGAAAGACGTAAGCTGAGACGAGGCCGCTGTAGTAGACAACATACCCTCAGTACTGCTATCCTTGGAAGAGCTAGCCGTAGCAAAAGAACTCTAACTGTTATGTAAAATGTACGAGACAGGTTATTTACCCTTAGACATCAAGAAGCATTTGATAATTCCAATTCCAAAACAAGCAGGTGAATATGTATGAATATTACCGAACTATCAGCTCATTAAGCCATGGTTGCAAAATACTTACATGAATTATTTACAGAAGAATGGAAAAACCGATAATCCCCCCCCCCCTTCCCCCCTTGGGGAAGTTCAGCTCGGATTCCAGAGAAATGAAATACGCGAAGCAATACTGAACTTAAGACTAACCTGAGGAGATTCGCTAAGATATGGTAACGCTACGTTCATAGCTTTTGTAGGTATGGAAAGAACTTTTGACAATTTCAACTGGAATCTAGGCTTTGAAATTCTGAAGTAAGAAGGAGTAAAATACAGGGTCATAACTTATACAGAAACCAGACTGCAGTTGTAAGAGTTGAGGGCCTGAAAGGGAAGCAGTAGTTGAGAAGGGAGTGAGACAGAGTTGCAGACTACCCTTGAAGTTATGCAATCTGTACATTGACCAAGCAGCAAAGGAAACCAAAGAACAACTTGGAGAAGCAAGAGGAAGAACTAAAAGCTTTTAGATTTGCTGGTGACATCGTAAGTCAGTCATAAACAACAAAGAGCTTATAAGAGCGCTACTATTTCCCAGAAAAAAAGTTAGTTCTAACCCTTGATACGCTGGAACTGTTTGCGTTAGCACTGGCTGACCGCCGAGACATAGTCGTTTTCCAACAAGATGGTGTACCGCCATAGTGAGCTCAGGCTGTGAGAGTTGTTCTACACCAAGCGTCTGCACCTCGTTGTACAGGCGTGGTGGACCGATTCCCTGGACTTCCCGGTTGCCTGATATTACACCAATGGACTTCTTTGTATGGGGTTATAAACAAGCTCAGAGTGTAACAAACGACTGTCAATCGCCTGAATAATTTGAAGAAACCGAATCGTTTCTGCCATCGGCACAGTTGGTGCGAATATGTCACGTCGACTGTGGATAGAGCGTGAATGTAGACTGGATTTTGTGCGTGCCACCACTAAAGGCGCACATGTTGAAAGTGATTGAACGGCATAAAAACTTCATGAGATAGTGTGTCACATAAGTGGTGTAAATATGCAATGATACATTAGAGTTTTACTGTAACTTCTGACACACCCTAGTATTAGCTCCTTAATTTTGCACGCATGGTGGTAGAGGAGTTTCTCCTGCTGCCCACTGTAGCTGGGGGGTGTTGTACAATGTAGATCACTTAACTACCGACGAATATTATCAGCTGAAGGATGAACAGCATTTATGTTCTGATTCCCAACAACTGGAGAGTTTGCCCTATCTTTGCTTGTCACCCATTCCCGAGCTTGTGCCCTTTTTTGCTCAGTTCTCACATGAATGGAGCAAGTAATGTATTTATCTTTTCCTTCAGTTCCCTACTGAAACGTAGAATGCTTTAGAAATTTACAGCCAAGACTCATTTTTCTTGTTATGTAAATTGAAGAGAAGGCGGGAGAAGTTCAGGGAAAGAAGTAATGATATCAGCTGCATTGGGATTGTTACGCGGAAATTTTGTGGTGTTAACTCGTAGCCGAACATATCTTGATGATTCGCACAGACCGGCAACCAGCGGAGCTCAAGCGAGCACTTATGAATGTGAACCGAACACGAAGAAGTGCTGTTGTCTCTCACTTTCCTACCGTTTACACCTGAAAAGATACGGTGTTCGCTTATGTTCGTTCGCCTGTGTTCACTCTGCCGTAAACCAGTCTCTTGCGCACGCCCACAGTACGAGCAGGCACAATGCGCTGTTATTTGCGCAACATCTCAAGAACATATCGTTCTCAGAAGAAAATCTGAACCTTTATTCGTATGATCTGCCAATTTTTCGCTGTTTGTTTATCTGTAGATGGTCAGCTGTAATTATAAACACGCCGAGAACGGTCACTGTGTTTTAGCTTTTCACATCAGCAAGGCATCAGAGATTTATTAGTAAAATCAGGGCAGAAGTATGACTATTCGGCAACAAAAATTTTAATGATGTAATAAATTCGTACCTTCAGGTTGATCGTACCCAAATAAATACAGTGAATCTTACAATGCTAATGAAGAGATTACAGAAGGTGCGACACGTATATTTGCAAGGGCCAATTGATGTCATTGCATGGAAGGTGTTTAACACTAAATATCCGTAACATCTCTCTGGAAAGATCTTTATGGAAAGATGGTTATGAAGTGACCGAAATCGTACGTACTGTGCAAGTTAAATGAGGATGCCAATACAAACGCATCAAGGTTTAGTCGCCTGCATCTCGTACGAGATGCCATAAATGTGCGTGAGGCTTGTCATGCATTTCATACTGATGGCTCAGTGAACAAATGCAGGCTGTTTTAAATAGATTCATTCGAGATCTGAAGATTATATTTTCCACATGCGTGGATTAAAATTTTAGCTTACGCCTTGTACTGCAGCGCTATTACTTTCGTATAATTATCTAAATTTACACGGGTATTTACCGAGGACTACTTTCTACAATAAATTTTGAAGTTAATGTTTACGTTTTTCTTTCACAAATTTTCATTGTGCCCTCAACTGGAAGCAAGAAAACCACTCTAACGATAATCAAACACGTCCCATATTCATCAGGTTACCTTCCACTCGGAAAGCGTTTGCACTCAGCGACTGTTATATTGACTTGTAAACTATAGATTGCAGCGATCAGTCGCCCTTTTTAAATTTTATTATGCAGATCTAGATTTCGGCTAGAAACTAGCCATTCTTAATACACTATTATTTTCGCTCAATGCATGTAAGTCCCTGTTGATCAAGCTTCACCCACAGTTTATTGAGTACTACCACACATGGCACTGAGCGAAAATAATAGTGCATTGAGAATGGCTAGCTTCTAGCCGAAATATAGATCTGCATAATAAAATTTAAAAAGGACGACTGATTGCTGCAATCTATAATTTACACGTCCCATATTTTTGCAAGCATGTCAAGTTACAACATTCTTTCTTGAACTAAAAATAGTGTTGGTTGTTACCTATTCTTTTTATTAACGACCCGTTTCTCCTTCGTCGGGTTCAAATGGTTCAAATGGCTCTGAGCACTATGGGACATAAGTTCTGCGGTCATCAGTCCCCTAGAACTCAGAACTACTTAAACCTGACTAACCTAAGGACATCACACACATCCATGCCCGAGGCAGGATTCGAACTTGCGACCGTAGCGGTCGCGCGGTTCCAGACTGTAGCGCCTAGAACCGCTCGGCCACAGCTGCCGGCCCTTCGTCGGGCACCTTCAGGTTATCTGTAGGGATGACAAAATAAGCAAAAATTAGGGTAGGTCCTAGCTTGCAGGGTTATAAACGTGGATAATAAATTGTCACTGATCTTACAATTTTCCTTTTAGAGCATTTTAAAAACTACCAAAAGGCTGTGTGCGAGACTGAAGCTCGCTCTGAATCATATGAATCCACAGAGACCTTCTTATACAACACATTAAAAACCATAAAACGGCTCTGTGATAGATTGAAACAAGAGTCAGATCAGATGACCCGCAGAGACCTTATCAAAAATATCTAATGTAGTATCGTGTAATACTGAAATAGAATGCTAAGTAAATAATCAAACTGAACGAGCCATGCCTTATTAAAGTCGTACCAGCAGGCCATTATGGTGCACATTCACGGGGAAGTGTACATTTTTGAACTAAATATACAGTGCCGCCGCTGTAACAGAAACTTTAAATTACTCCAAGCAGATAAAATAGTAACATCAGCCGTAACTAAATAAAACCGTAAGATACACACAAAAGACGGGCGACATCCCGATAACTGGGGATAAAACCAGTTCTTAAAACAGCAAGTCCCTACTCGACTTTAAAAGTATAATGTCTAGGAATGTATCGTTTTCTTTTTTTGAGGGATTGGGGGGGGGGGGGGAGATGAGGGATAAATTAATAAAACTGAAACGGAATCCGTTAGAACCGCACAACGAAATTTATGTACAGATTTTAAGAACTGATGTCATTGAATCATAATATTTATGGTTCTTAAAATGTGAAAGGAAAATTTTAAGGTCAGTAACAACTCCTTATTCACATTTGGAGTCGAGGAAGCTAGGACAATACCCTACTTTTTGCTTATTTTGTTGTCCCTACACATAATCTGAAGATACCCCACGAAGGTGGAAGGCATTTTTAATGAATGAATATGTTCAACATCTACCAGTCCACATCTAGATGGCTAGTCTGCAAATCACAACTCACACTTAAGTACCTGGCAGAGGGTTGGTCGAACCACCTTCACCACAGTTCTCTGCTATTTCACTCTCGAAAAGCCCGCGCATGAAACGAACACCTATGTATTTCCGTGCGAGCTCTGATTTCTCTTATTTTATTATGATGATCTTTTCTCCCTATGCAGGTCGGCGTCAATAAAATATTTTCACATTCGGAGGAGAAAGCTGGTCTTTGAAATTTCGTGAGAACGTCCCGCCGCAACGAGAAACGGCTTTATTCTCTTCCCTATTTCTCGACAATATACTCGTGAAACTGGCTGTCCTTCATTGAACTTTGTCGATGTACTCCGTTAACCCTATCTCGTAAGGATCCCACATCACGTGGCAGAATTCCAAAAGACGATGGACAAGTGTAGTGTAGGCAGTCTCTTTAGTAGATTTTTGCATCTTCAAAGTGTCCTTCCAATAAAACGTAGTCTTTGGTTCGCCCTACACAAACATTTTCTGTATGCTCTTTCCAATTTACGTTGATCGTAATTGCACTTCTTAGGTATTTAGTTGAGTTTAAGGTCTTTAAATTTGATTGATTTATCGTGTAACTGAAGTTCAACGGATTCCTTTCAGCACTCATGTAGATGATCTCACACTTTTCATTATTTAGGGTGAATTGCAATTTTCACACATTAAAGAAACCTCATCTAAATCGTATTGATCTTTGTATGACTTCACTAGACGATAAACCACAACATCATCTGCAGATAAGCTAAAACGGCTGCTCAGATTGTCTTCTAAGTCGTTTATGCAGATAAAAAACAGCAGGGGACCTATAACACTACCTTGTGGAACGCCATAAATCACTTCGGTTTTACTCGAGGACTTTCTGTCAGTTACGACGAATAGTGAACTGTCTGGTAGGAAATCGTGAATCCAGCCGCATTACAGAGACGCACGCATTTTGATTACAAGCCGACTATGAGGTACGGTCTCAAAAGCCATCTGGAAATCCAATTTGGTACCAAGACTGTTGTTTACTCAAATATTCCACATACGGTTGCTGTACCAGACGACCTAATACAGCATAATAAATTTAGTTACAACAATCAGTTCCGTTACTATTCGGACACTGCAACTGTCTCAAAGTTGTTGGAAGGGGAGGCACTAAGACATTGTCTTTCCAAGACCCCAACATACCCCCTGGAGTGCAAATATTGAGGGTGGAAGTAATATTCTCAAGAAGTATCAATACCAAGTGACACAGCTCAGTGCAATTGGGCGATACATAGAAACAACTGCTACACGACAGAAGGCAACTGAAAGAAATACGCAATGAGACTACAGAAATGACAGTTATTTAAAGACAAAGGTAGTTGTTGCGTGGACGTGCTGCAATACGTCCTCGATAGGATTTTCATAAGTACTTATTTTCATAAGCAAGAGAGATACTTCTATGAAATTTGCACAGCATACAAACCATACTCACAGGTGTATGAAACTCGAGAATTTATTTAATGTGCGAAAAAATGAATGAGCTGTTACATTTTAAACGTCATGTTCAGAAAAAACTCAAATTTTATAGTTAATTATCTCAATTTTTACCACAGTTTTTAACAGATTTGGAAAATTCTAGAGTTTCATACACATGTAAGTATGGTTTGTGTGCTGTGCAAAATTCATCGAAGAATCTCTTACTTATGAAGAAAAGTGTACCTACAGCAACAAATGCAGGCAATATATATGAAAAAGTGATGAAATTTCACATGTAAAAAAATTTATTTTCTTATGGTTTTGAACTTTAACTGCTATGATTGTGAATCCTGAATCCCTCCTGGTCACGCTGACAAAGTTTTATGCGTTTACTTGTAATAATATAGACAGTGAAAATTAAAATATCCAGTGGTGCCCGCCTGCTCCAAGTCGGCCCGTTTGATTTCCTACCCCCTCAGAAGCTTAAGATTAGCCCTCTCAGAAAAGGAATATTGAGGGTAATATGAGGTGGTCGCAATGTGCTTAATGGTATTACCAAAACAAAACTGCTTAAATTTTCATGACGCAAAGGCAGAGGCATTGTACTGACAAGCGCCTTCGGCGGAGCGCACCGGTAAAAGATTTAAGTTAAATGACGAATAGTTAGCGAGGCGGTAACCCCTCTACTTGGCAAAAGCCGCACAAAACGAGAAAAAGCATCAACAACTAATATATAACGTTTCCCAACTATTGTTCGAAGCAGGGGCCCACATAATCAATGAATACTTCATCCAGAGGGCTTCGCTCCCATTCGGAATGCAATAAGCCTTTACGTGAGTTGAGACTAGGCTTGGCTATTTTGCAAGATTCACGCTCCTGAACCAATCGGCAAATGTCATTGTGCAATGACGGCCATATAAGATGAGCACAGACCTTAGCAAGGGTTTTATAGAGAGCCAACAATGCCCTTCAAGTAAGGAGCTGTGAAACTAATAGAACACATATGGCACGAGTTCACAAGGTAAACAAACTTTGTGCTCAGACAATTTCCCAACTTCACTACAAAGTATCTCCTTTCTCAAGGAATAGGGGGGAAGTTCCTCACCTGCCAACAACCGCCTTCTTATAGACCGTAAATAAGGATATTGGTCCTGCTTATTCCTGAGATCAGAAAATAATTGAGGTATCCCAGTCAACAGTTAAAAAACGGAAGACCTGATGACTGAACAACACTCCCCGGACGTGGGCGCTCTCTTCAAACATGAAGCTGAGCGCATCAGCTACCTTGTTGTCTGAGCCCCTGATATGGGGAACCTTGAAACGAAAGGCAGATATACGGATCGCCCACATTGCAATCCTACCAGTCTTTCTTGGGCGGGCCAATACCCAACTCAAGGCCTGGTCGTTTCTCTCCAGGTCGAATGCTCTGTATTTCAGATAAAATTAAAACTTTTCAAGGACATACAAGCATCAGGAGCCTCACACTCTTACACCTAATACTTAAGCTCCAGCCCCACCAGTTTTCGCGACAGGTCGTCTCCGACTTGCGCCTCCCTGTAAAAGGACTGCGACCACCCAGCATTACATCTGTTGGTTTGAAGAATGAATCTCTTCTCGGCATTAGAAATGGTTAATAGTGGTGGGTTGCTTAGAGCTGCCCTAATCGCTCAAATTCGGCCTGCTGCCTCTCTCCCCAAAAAAATTCGCGTTCCTTCTTACAAGGGAACCTCCCCATCGCACCCCCCTCAGAATTAGTTATAAGTTGGTACAGTGGATAGGCCTTGAAAAACTGAACACAGATAAATCGAGAAAACAGGAAGAAGTTGTGTGGAACTATGAAAAAATAAGCAAAATGTACAAAAGCAAAATTCCAGGACATGTTCAGATTTGCTTGGACATATGCAGGATTTGATGGTCTACACACGGAAAAATTTGAAAACGTTAAAAACATATGTTTTGACAGAGCACAGACAAAACTGTGCTACTGTGAAACTGTTGCATTCATTTGTTGCAGTTAATGTGACAAACTCTTATGTTTTCACACTTTTTTGGGAGTGATTATCACATCCACAAGAAAACCTAAATTAGGCAAGACAGAAGAATCTTTTTACCCATTCACCAAGTGTATAAGTTAGGTGGGTCGACAACATATTCCTGTCATGTGACGCACATGCCGTCACCAGTGTCGTATAGAACATATCAGACGTGTTTTCCTGTGGAGGAATCGGTTGACCTATGACCTGGCAATCAAATGTTTTCGGTTTCCATTGGGCAGGCACGTCCTTTCGGCTACTAATCGCACGGTTTTGCGGTGCGCTCGCAAAACACAGACACTAAACTTATTACACTGAACAGAGACGTCGATGAACGAACGGACAGATCATAACTTTGCAAAAATAAAGAAAGTAAACTTTTCACTCTAGGGAAGATTTGAACCAAGAACCTCTCGATCCGCAGTTGCTCACGCTAACCACGGGACCACGGCGCTCCTGAACTCGGGCTCTCCTAGATGTTGCCTATCTTGCAGATGGACTACTCAGTTTGTATATTTTGCTTAGTTTTTTCATAGTTCCACACAACTTCTTCCTGTTTTCTCGATTGATCTGTGTTCAGTTTTTCAAGGCCTATCCACTGTGCCAACTTATAACTAAATCTGAGGGGGGTGCGATGGGGAGATTGCCTTGTTAGGAAGGTCGTTAAGAGGGGTAGCTAATTGAGCGAAATTAGTTGTCCATCCCGATAAATTTGGATATTCCTTTTTTGTACTTAGGAGCAGGAAACTTCTTGAGATTAGAAGTACGTTCTAGATCGATTCTATCTTTAGAAACCAGATGTCTCAAAAACCAAATTTGCTGCTTGGCGAGAGTGACGTCATAAGGACTGAGAGTAAAATCAGCAGAACGAAGCCTCAATAAGACCTGCTGAAGATGCAAAAATGTTCAGCAAAGGAGCGTCTATACACAACAACATTGTGAAGTTAATTATAAACACACTTGAATTTTATGTCCCCCAAAACTTGATACAAAATCCGTGAAAGCACGGCAACTCTGGTGGCTGGGCCAAATGGTTCACAGTCGAATCCATAGAAATTCCAGTCTTTATAGAACGCTGTAATGGACTTGGAATCCTCACTCAAAGGTATTTGATATAATAAGCAGAAACAAGTGGCTCACCCACACTTCGTTTACGCTGATCATCAGCACATGTAGAGGTTACCAAACCATTGACTGGAGCAAAGTTGGCCGGCCTCCAAGCGAAGACGAGTCGTGACAGATCCTCAGAACTCTTGCCCTCTACGGAACATGTGTTCTTTAAGGCGGGTGTTGTTGCATCTCTTTGCAGTTTCTAGGTACACTTGACCTGAAGTGCAAGAGGTTTTTATATACTCCTGCTGTGCACGTGAAGTGTGTAGGTCCTTGTCATTGTTCAGATATTTGCGCACTTTCCTTGTTGGTTTAAACATTGTATCAACGCAGAGTTTTCTGAGTACTCTGCTGACACGATATGCTCTACAAGTGGAAGGAAAACTTTCCCTTTAGTTGTTTTTTTCAGTTAGAGTTTACTGAACTACACTCCTGGAAATTGAAATAAGAACACCGTGAATTCATTGTCCCAGGAAGGGGAAACTTTATTGACACATTCCTGAGGTCAGATACATCACATTATCACACTGACAGAACCACAGGCACATAGACACAGGCAACAGAGCATGCACAATGTCGGCACTAGTACAGTGTATATCCACCTTTCGCAGCAATGCAGGCTGCTATTCTCCCATGGAGACGATCGTAGAGATGCTGGATGTAGTCCTGTGGAATGGCTTGCCATGCCATTTCCACCTGGCGCCTCAGTTGGACCAGCGTTCGTGCTGGACGTGCAGACCGCGTGAGACGACGCTTCATCCAGTCCCAAACATGTTCAATGGGGGACAGATCCGGAGATCTTGCTGGCCAGAGTAGTTGACTTACACCTTCTAGAGCACGTTGGGTGGCACGGGATACATGCGGACGTGCATTGTCCTGTTGGAACAGCAAGTTCCCTTGCCGGTCTAGGAATGGTAGAACGATGGGTTCGATGACGGTTTGGATGTACCGTGCACTATTCAGTGTCCCCTCGACGATCACCAGTGGCGTACGGCCAGTGTAGGAGATCGCTCCCCACACCATGATGCCGGGTGTTGGCCCTGTGAGCCTCGGTCGTATGCAGTCCTGATTGTGGCGCTCACCTGCACGGCGCCAAACACGCATACGACCATTATTGGCACCAAGGCAGAAGCGACTCTCATCGCTGAAGACGACACGTCTCCATTCGTCCCTCCATTCACGCCTGTCGCGACACCACTGGAGGCGGGCTGCACGATGTTGGGGCGTGAGCGGAAGACGGCCTAACGGTGTGCGGGACCGTAGCCCAGCTTCATGGAGACGGTTGCGAATGGTCCACGCCGATACCCCAGGAGCAACAGTGTCCCTAATTTGCTGGGAAGTGGCGGTGCGGTCCCCTACGGCACTGCGTAGGATCCTACGGTCTTGGCGTGCATCCGTGCGTCGCTGCGGTCCGGTCCCAGGTCGACGGGCACGTGCACCTTCCGCCGACCACTGGCGACAACATCGATGTACTGTGGAGACCTCACGCCCCACGTGTTGAGCAATCCGGCGGTACGTCCACCCGGCCTCCCGCATGCCCACTATACGCCCTCGCTCAAAGTCCGTCAACTGCACATACAGTTCACGTCCACGCTGTCGCGGCATGCTACCAGTGTTAAAGACTGCGATGGAGCTCCGTATGCCACGGCAAACTGGCTGACACTGACGGCGGCGGTGCACAAATGCTGCGCAGCTAGCGCCATTCGACGGCCAACACCGCGGTTCCTGGTGTGTCCGCTGTGCCGTGCATGTGATCATTGCTTGTACAGCCCTCTCGCAGTGTCCGGAGCAAGTATGGTGGGTCTGACACACCGGTGTCAATGTGTTCTTTTTTCCATTTCCAGGAGTGTATTTATCTATTTGGCAAAGCTGCCATTTCTTACGAAAGCTCTTCTTAAATGAGCTAGCTAGCCTTCCAAATACTGAGGTTCTTTTACCAATGCTTTAATCACTCATCTTTTCCAGTTTGTGATGTGTTCTATTTAAGTCAAATATAGGTAAAATTTGCTTTGTCGAGATATTCTTTTTCTCATCTTTCATTTGCCTAACAAGCATGTTTGCTTATTGTTACAATTTGTAGTTTTAAAAAATTGAAATATTGGTTTTAGATGGACATAATTCTGAACATTGTATCTTTATCAAAAATAATAATTGTTAATAGCTGGGTTAATAAACCGTGTTGAATACCTTATGGATATCAGTTCTTTTCATTCTGTAATCTCGTTGATTCAGTTAATCATCAATTACATAGTTATATTGTACATAATTAAATAGTGGTTTTGGACTTAGTAAGACCTTGGTAGGTTCCCGGAGATATGTGGCATGAGATGTCTACAAATAGGTGACGAACTTCCCGTACATTATGTCCCGGTCCACTGTCACGTTACTCAGATCAGTGTAGCAGGGTTCTGGCCTTGTGATGCAGCCAGTTATCCTCCTGGAAGATGCCTTGGCCATCAGGGAAGATATCAAATATGAAGGTGGCTCGCAATAATGTACATGTAGTCGCCCGACCATTGTACCGCGGTCTTTTTAACTCCAGAGTACGCGAAAGGACTTGCCCCCCTTCTAACAGCCGTGTACCGCAAGTCTCTAGAGGAACCAAAGGTTCCAAATGATTGAAAAAGAGCACAGGTAGTTCCAGTTTTCAAGAAGGGTCGTCGAGCAGATGCGCAAAACTATAGGCCTATATCACTGACATCGATCTGTTGTGGGATTTTAACATGTTTTCTGCTCGCGTATCATGTCATTTCTGGAAACCCATAATCTACTCTGTTGGAATCAACATGGATTCCGGAAACAGCGATCGTGTGAGACCCAACTCGCTTTATTTGTTCATGAGACCCATAAAATATTAGATACAATCTCCCAGGTAGATGCCATTTTTCTTGACGTTCGCAAGGCGTTCGATACAGTTCCGCACTGTCGCTTGGTAAACAAAGTAAGAGCTTACGGAATATCAGACCAGCTGTGTGGCTGGATTGAAGAGTTTTTAGCAAACAGAACACAGCAGGTTGTTCTCAATGGAGAGACGTCTACAGGCGTTAAAGTAACCTCTGGCGTGCCACAGCGGAGTGTTATGGGACCATTGCTTTTCACAATATATATAAATGACCTAGTAGATAGTGTCGGAAGTTCCATGCGGCTTTTCGCGGATGATGCCGTAGTATACAGAGAAGTTGCAGCATTAGAAAATTGCACCGAAATGCAGGAAGATCTGCAGCGGATAGGCACTTGGTGCAGGGAGTGGCAACTGACGGTTAACATAGACAAATGTAATGTATTGCGAATACATAGAAAGAAGGATCCTTTATTGCATGGTTATATGATAGCGGAACATACAATGGTAGCAGTTACTTCTGTAAAATATCTGGGAGTATGTGTACGGAGCGATTTGAAGTGGAATGATCATATAAAATTAATTGTTGGTAAGGCTGGTGCCAGGTTTAGATTCATTTGGAGAATCCTTAGAAAATGAAGTCCATCAACAAAGGAGGTGGCTTACAGAACACTCGTTCGACCTATACTTGAGTATTGCTCATCAGTGTGGGATCCGTACCAGGTCGGCTTGACAGAGGAGATAGAGAAGATCCAAAGAAGAGCGGCGAATTTCGTCACAGGGTTATTTGGTAAGCGTGATAGCGTTGCGGAGAGGCAGACTCTGCAAGAGAGGTGCTCTGCATCCAGGTTTCGAGAGAGTGCGTTTCTGGATGAGGTATCGAATATATTGCTTCCCCCTACTTGTACCTCCCGAGGAGATCACGAATGTAAAATTAGCGAGATTATAGCGAGCGCGGAGGCTTTCCGGCAGTCCTTCTTCCCGCGAACCATAGGCGACTGGAACAGGGAAGGGAGGTAATGACAATAGCACGTAAAGTGCCCACCGCCACACACCGTTGGGTGGCTTGAGGAGTATAAATGTAGATGTATATTTAGACTCGTGTTATGCCTCTGGAACTCACGAGCGATTCCTTCCACTGGTTCCATGCGATTTCTTACACCCACACTCCTCAGGAGTCGCCGCTCCCTGTCCGTCAGAACATGAGGTATGCTAGGCCTTGCTTTAGCTGCGGTCGTTCTTTCAGGTTTTCACTTCACAGACACATCACCAACAGTCGACAGTGGAAGCTTTAGAAGGGTTGAAACGTCGCTGCTCGATTTGTTACTCAGGTGACATCCAATGACCAGTCCACCTTTGAAGTCACTGACCTCTCCTGACCGCCCCATTCTGCTGTTACTGCTCTTCTACTAACAACACAGTTCTCCCCGCTTCCTTTCATACTGCTGGATCGGCTTCTCGTCGCATCTAGTGGTCAGTTCCGCATTACTTGCGCATGACTGAACACTTCTGTTCAGATAGTGTACTTACGTGGTTTGGGCAACTGCAAAACAGTCGTGTACGTAAACAGCAAAGAATTGGTATGTCAGCACAGTGATTAAAGAAAAATTACCACTTTCAGTCACAGTCGTGATTTTATTTCAGTGCACTATGCATTTCGAGCCCTGGGTACTTGTTTCCAGGTGCTATAACAGTCTACATCAATTTCTTTTTGTTTTCTCAGATTTAGGTTAAATTCTGATCCTGGTAAGATTACAGTGGTATATGACCACGTGGGACTTTGTGATTATAAGTTTACAAAACTAGGACAAGCGAAAAGTAACTTACTGTTTCCTGCATAGCTGAGTAAACATGTCATGTATCAAAACCATATATATATATATATATATATATATATATATATATATATATACGGCTTGAAACAATAAGCTATATATATATATATATATATATATATATATATATATATATATATATATATATATATACCGCCTGGAAGGCGGCGCGTAGGTCTGCTCCTGTAAACTGAAGGGTAGGCCGAATACAGGAAGCGAGTAGGAGCAGGTGGGGTAAAAATCTCGGTACTGCTTTTAACGTAAAACTACATGTAGTAGAGAATATTAGTCAATGACATATACGTAACTTTGGGTAAAGATGAGTAGAGGGCTCTGTCGTCTTAGCTATCGATACCACAATTTTTCATCTGTCTTACTTATTAAATCGATATTCACAAGGTGCTACTTTGTAATACACCATTGTAATCTCACCAGGACCAGAATTAACCTAAATCTGAGAAAACAAAAAAAAATTGATGTAGACTGTGTAGTCTTACCCTCCCAACATCGCTATTAAAAATCTCTGTCTCTGCACAAGTTTTGAAAGCTTCGTGAGGTGTAAGATGCACAAAAGAAAAACTTTTTACTTATCTTCCTTTTATCTTGTTGTTGGCTCCAGTTCTTCCGTCTACGGGTAGATTCTTGTGGCTGAAATTTTGATTTACTGGGTTCCATATGACTAAATATCTGATGAATTGCTATCTGTTGCTATAATTTCCTTTTTTTCATCTCATTCGTCTTGATCACACTGAATTCACAATCTCCATTTTCACACAACCATCAATTACAGTGTTGTAGACAAAATTAAAAGAACACGTGCGTTTCCATCAGAGGCATGCCCACTACTAATCAAATTCTGCGGTACTCACAATATTTCAAAGAGTTTACAAAGTCAAAGAGCTTACATACTTTCTTGGCAAAAGAGGAATCGTCACCAAGTTATAACATTATTTTATAAATGAATCCAGAAATAAATTTAATAATAAGCGCTAGGTTGTACAATTAAAAATATGAGTTTTAAATATGCCAGATATTTAGTAATTTCAAATATTTCTACAGGAAGACTAATTTTAACTGTATCACTTGTAGCAAATTAATTTCTCTTGATACATTTAGCCTCAAATATAATACATCGTAAACAAAATCATATGAAATTCTTTTAGTTAAACAGCCCGCGAAAGGCAAAGGTCCCGAGTTCGGTCTCGGTCCGGCACACAGTTTTAATCTGCCAGGAAGTTTCATATCAGCGCACACTCCGCTGCAGGGTGAAAATATCATTCTAGCTGAGATAACATTCACCTATACAAGATTCGAGATGAATCTTGGTATCGGCTACTTCTATAAAAAAAAGTAATACTAGAAAAGGATGCGTCGTGCATTGAAGTCAATTTCAATTGTCAGTGACAGCGTTTGTTCTCTATTTTAGGAAAGTAATACACTCACGGAAGAAACACTGAGAACTATAGATAAAAAAAAAAGTCGACCTAATAAGTAGGAGCCCAGATTTGCTTCTAGTTCAATATTAAAGTAACAGGCGGTTACTGTCTTCGGTCTTTTTTACTTTTATATGTAATTTCGAACAGTTCTCATTGAACGCAACAACGATACAGTGTTCACGAGTCACTTGTGAGGTAAAAGAAGTAGCGGTGCTAGCAGGAGGCGGTAGTTGGCGGCGAGTGCCGCCGTTGGGTGGCAGTGCAAACTATTCTGCGCGGCCTGGCCGGCCGGCCGGCTGACAGCATGCTCATCCTTATTTGTGGCGGCAGCGGCAGCGTTTGGGCGGAACCAGTTGGCGACGGCTGGCAGATGGCGGTCCCATCCGGTCGTCCACCCTGGACCCCAGCCACACCCAGACTCGATTACTTCACTTGGGCCGCGGCGACCAGCAGAACCGGTGCGGTCTGTCCGAGTGCAACCACCCCGCAATTCGTTCCTCCGCGCCGCGTGTCGCTCCGCGCTCGTCTGCAGGGACAGCCCTGTCGCGCTGGTGCTTCGGCAAGTGGGTCTTGCGAAATTAAGGAAGTGACGCTACAGTGCCGAAAAATTTCGCTACTGGTCTCCGAAAGCGAGACAGGCACAGCTGTTCGGAGTCGTCTCGAGGAACTTGATCTCTGTCGCCGAGAGAACCCGTCGTCCCACGCGGTTACATAATTAATCACTTTTATTCGTCCAATCAGTTGCGGATCCTTATTCTAGTGATACTGCATTTCAACAATAATAATATATACATGGTGAAAAGTATTTAAACCGACAAACTCTGGGAGGTTTTAGGGGACATCAAAATAAATATTTTTCCCTAATGTCAGCCGGCCGCGGTGGCCGTGCCGTTCTGGCGCTACAGTCCGGAACAGCGGGACTGCTACGGTCGCAGGTTCGAATCCTGCCTCGGACATGGGTGTGTGTGATGTCCTTAGGTTAGTTAGGTTTAAGTAGTTCTAAGTTCTAGGGGACTTATGACCTAAGATGTTGAGTCCCATAGCGCTCAGAGCCATTTGAACCAACCCTAATGTCATTTTTTCCTATGAGGATTATTTAAAACGGTGGACGCCGTATTACGCTCTTTAGTTGTTAGAGGCCGTATTACGATCTCCATTTGTTAGAGGGCGTATTACGCTCTTCAGTTGTAGGCAACTCCTGTCCACCAGTGCAGTAGTGCATTGTCTCTGTTTACTAATGTAGCGATACACCTGGAGTGAGTACACTGACATGGTTGATGCGTACTACGTAGCGCACCACAACGGACGAGCAGCACAGCGGGTTTATCAACAACAATATCCTAATCGCCGTATCCCGCATCATACGACCTTTGCTGCTGTGTACCAACGTCTGCGTGAGACCGGGTCATTTAGCAGATTACCTGGACAGGCACGCCGCCGCACGGTAAGAACACTGCAAGTTGAGGAAGCTGTCTTGCAGCATGTGGAGCGCGATCCTTCAATCAGCACTCGTGCAATTGCACGTAAAAAGGGGACGAATCAGACGAATGTAAGAACAGTCCTTCTAGAGCAATTGTTACGTTCATTTCACTTACAGCGTGTCCACAACCTGGAACCAGTTGATATCCACCCAGAGCACAGTTTTCGCAGTGGTACCTGGAACAGTGTGAAATGCATCCTACATTTCCATCCTCTGTGTTGTTTACCGATGAAGCAACGTTCGGGGGTGATGGAGTCTTCAACAGGCATAATTCGCATGTTTGGAGTGAGGATAACCCACATGCCACAGTTACTAGCGCTCATCAAGTGCGGTTCTACGTTAATGTGTGGGTCGGTGTTGTTGGGGACTGTCTAACTGGGCCGTATCTGCTACCTAGTTGTTGCCCCTTGGTCATAAAAAAATGGAAAAGTGTTTGTTGGTTTGATTAATTTGCCGCCAGAGAAATCTTCCTGTACCAGTTTAAATACTCCTCATAATAAAAAATGACTTTAGGGAAAAGTATCTGTTTTGATGTCCCCTACAACCTCCCAGAGTTTGTTTAAATACTTTTCACTCTGTATATTATGACCAGGGGAGTGAGTACATAATATTTTGAACAGGAACCCATGTCCGGAAACGTACCGTGTCCGTTCTACGACGGTTCCAGTTCAGATGCGTAACGCGCCCACATCTGTTGAGGGACAAAGAAAAGTCTCAGAGTTGGTGTCCTGACATGCAATAGCGTGGAGAGGATGACCTATACTACGTCAAACAGTCATTTGAAGTGGGTCTTGCTGCGAGTTTAATTTACGAGACTCCTATAGAGACAGAGGAAGATCTGCTAGCACGAGTTCCTGCCGTTGCGCTAGAAACTGAAGAGACGCCACATGGGATAGAGAGTGTGTACCAGAACATGCTTCGTAGGTACAGTGCCTGTAACAACTTCGGTGGTCGCCACATCGAGCCGCTGTGTAATGCATCGGTACTGTTCTGTACGTGCAGTATGCTTGGTTCCTTTTTATTCTGGAATAATGTAAACACATAATGCTTGGGTGTTAATACAAACAACTGCACTTAACTGATAAATGGATGTTTCGTTATTTTTCCTTTCGAACTGTTATCTAATAATTCTACTCCGTCACACCTAATTCAGTTCCTTAAGCAGAAGTGGATGAGTTAAACATCTGAATTTAAACCATCGTAGAACAGAAACGGTACGTTTCCGGACAAGGGTTTCTGTTCAATGTATTATGTACTCAGTCCTCTCTACGATTCCTTTAAGTCTATAACGGGAATTTCTGAACTCCCTGTCTGTATGCGGTTATATTGTTCACCAACTGGGACGAAACAGCAATTTAACCTCTTTCTGACCAATCAAATTCAACTGTGCTGCATGAGAGCTGAAATGTGCTAATCATAGTACATTGCCAAAAGCGTTCGCTCTTCAGCTCTGCGTCATTATTCTAAGCAGCAGCGGGTCCGGACCTGCCCCAATGCGGCACTCTTCATGGAGGATTAGTTGCACTTATAAACTGAAATTTCGCGGACAAATGATTGGCTGAAAAAGCAAAAACCGTGCGGCAGGTTCTATCGAACCCGTCATTCTTTACACGTCCCCACAACTTGTATAGACATAAATCTTTAAACGTGGAAACTGAGGTTCACAAAATCGCAATAAAAGCGCTCGACGCGTATCTGAAACTTATATTCTTAAAATCAGTCGTAGCAATCCCTAACATTTTTAGTCCTAATAACAATTCAAAATCTGTACACAGTCGGGCTAATTCTGTGATTTACAAATTTATCAATATGTCCGCCAACAATAGTATTTTCTAGCGATTGCATTCACGTACCTCCAAAAAGGCTCACACCGCTTTAGTCCCACTTCATTAGCGTCCTCCCATTCTTAATATGAAAATTACAAGGCATAAGACTTCTCCATTTTCCAGACAGCTCGACACACTAATGCTTTAGTGTGTGACACGTTATCACCAGCTGCACGTTCTCGCGCAGCATATTCTTACGTAAAGCCAAAAATTCATAGTTTCCTTAAACACAAAATAAAACTTGAAGTTAAATACATTTGGGGAAGACAGGTCGCAGAATAGAGGACATCATAATCATTGTGACTCCTTCGTGAACCGGAACTCTATCATTACTGTGTAAGAGACCCGTGATTTTCAGTGGCTCTATACAGAGTAATAAAGTGATTATGAATTATTCTGTTTGTTATCTCAGTTACCTTTCTTTATATGACAATAACATTACAGCCGTGAGAAACTGTGTAATATACACTCCTGGAAATTGAAATAAGAACACCGTGAATTCATTGCCCCAGGAAGGGGAAACTTTATTGACACATTCCTGGGGTCAGATACATCACATGATCACACCGACAGAACCACAGGCACATAGACACAGGCAACAGAGCATGCACAATGTCGGCACTAGTACAGTGTATATCCACCTTTCGCAGCAATGCAGGCTGCTATTCTCCCATGGAGACGATCGTAGACATGCTGGATGTAGTCCTGTGGAACGGCTTGCCATGCCATTTCCACCTGGCGCCTCAGTTGGACCAGCGTTCGTGCTGGACGTGCAGACCGCGTGAGACGACGCTTCATCCAGTCCCAAACATGCTCAATGGGGGACAGATCCGGAGATCTTGCTGGCCAGGGTAGTTGACTTACACCTTCTAGAGCACGTTGGGTGGCACGGGATACATGCGGACGTGCATTGTCCTGTTGGAACAGCAAGTTCCCTTGCCGGTCTAGGAATGGTAGAACGATGGGTTCGATGACGGGTTGGATGTACCGTGCACTATTCAGTGTCCCCTCGACGATCACCAGTGGTGTACGGCCAGTGTAGGAGATCGCTCCCCACACCATGACGCCGGGTGTTGGCCCTGTGTGCCTCGGTCGTATGCAGTCCTGATTGTGGCGCTCACCTGCACGGCGTCAAACACGCATACGACCATCATTGGCACCAAGGCAGAAGCGACTCTCATCGCTGAAGACGACACGTCTCCATTCGTCCCTCCATTCACGCCTGTCGCGACACCACTGGAGGCGGGCTGCACGGTGTTGGGGCGTGAGCGGAAGACGGCCTAACGGTGTGCGGGACCGTGGCCCAGCTTCATGAAGACGGTTGCGAATGGTCCTCGCCGATACCCCAGGAGCAACAGTGTCCCTAATTTGCTGGGAAGTGGCGGTGCGGTCCCCTACGGCACTGCGTAGGATCCTACGGTCTTGGCGTGCATCCGTGGGTCGCTGCGGTCCGGTCCCAGGTCGACGGGCACGTGCACCTTCCGCCGACCACTGGCGACAACATCGATGTACTGTGGAGACCTCACGCCCCACGTGTTGAGCAATTCGGCGGTACGTCCACCCGGCCTCCCGCATGCCCTCTATACGCCCTCGCTCAAAGTCCGTCAACTGCACATACGGTTCACGTCCACGCTGTCGCGGCATGCTACCAGTGTTAAAGACTGCGATGGAGCTCCGTATGCCACGGCAAACTGGCTGACACTGACGGCGGCGGTGCACAAATGCTGCGCAGCTAGCGCCATTCGACGGCCAACACCGCGGTTCCTGGTGTGTCCGCTGTGCCGTGCGTGTGATCATTGCTTGTACAGCCCTCTCGCAGTGTCCGGAGCAAGTATGGTGGGTCTGATACACCGGTGTCAATGTGTTCTTTTTTCCTTTTCCAGGAGTGTATTATCACCAAGAGGTATAACACAACACACAGAGAAATGCAAGAACACACAACATAGCGCTCTTGTGTCGCTCTTTCATGGCATTCAATGTATCTGTATTCGACGTGTGTATCGGCCAGTCCTTCATCGTTAATATGACATAGTAATGACAATCGACATAGCTGTATTAATACACATTTGCTGAGCCACGATCGGTTCCGTTCTTTAGAACAGCAGCAGCTTGCCGAAATGTGCCAGTATTGTGATATCAATGGTCTGGTTGTCAGTTCATAAGAAACGAAAGCGATCGTGTCACAGTAATACTACACAATAATATTAGCGTCAATCAGCTGTGGTGTACAACGTGATTAATATTATCGTCATCGTTAAAACTGTCCATACTGCTGTGTATATCTGTTAAAGTACAACTAACGCTGCCTGAAAAGCGAACACGATACAGAACTGAGCAGAATGGAATGCAAATTTAAAGGCGAAGAGTAAAGTGTACAGTACTGTGGTCAGGTAGGAAGCAGCGTGGGTCATGTATACAAAGTTATTAATTGGAGGGGGGGGGGGGGGGGTAGAGTAAGAAATCAAATGAGATGTAATTACCATGTAAGGACCCATCGAAGACCGTGGGTCCCTTATACCAAAATACTCAGAAAGTATCCCTGAACGACCTTCGAAATTCAGTCGGCGGAGTTTCGTATATCAGATCTTTCAAGCTGATTTTCAAGCGCGAAATTGCGGTGTTGCTCCAATGTTTGGACAAAATAATATGAACTCGTTAATATAAAACATTGCAGGAACTTTTTCTCTGTCTTTTCATTTCACTCAGGTGACAGAAGTCATGGGATATCTTTTAAAAACGTGTCTAACCTCCTTTTGTTGGACGTAGTGCAGCAACTCCACGTGGCACGGACTCAAAAAGTCGATGGAAGTCACCTGACAAGTACTGAGCCATGCCATCCATAATTGCGAAAGTGTTGCCGGTGCAGGCTTTTGTTCAAGAACTGATGTCTCGGTTATGTCCCGTAGATTTTCAATGGGATGCATGTCAGGCGATCTGGGTGGTCAAATCACTCGCTCGAACTGTCCATAATGTTCATCAGACCAGCTTCGAACAGTTGTGGCCCGATGACATTACGCATTGTCATCCATAAAAATTCTATCGTTGTTTGGCAACACACAGTCCACGAATGGCTGCAAATGGTCTCTAAGTAACAGAAAAAAACCATTTCTAGAGAATCCAGTCCATTCCCTGTACACATAGCCCGTAGCGTTGGAGCCCCCACCACCTTGCACAGTGCCTTGTTGACAACTCGTGTCCATGGCCTCGTGGGATCTGCACTTCATCCGAACCCTACCATCAGCTCCTACCAACTGAAACCGGGACTCATTTGACCAGGCGACAGTTCTCCAGACGTCTGGGGTCCAACTGATATGGTCACGAGCCCAGGAGAGGCACTGCAGGCGACGTCTTGGTGTTACGAAGGCACTTGCGTCGGTCGTCTGTTGCCATAGCCAACTGACGCCAAGTTTGCCCGCACTGTCCTAACGGATACGTCCTACGTTGATATTTGCGGTTATTTTACGCAGCTGCTTCTCTGTTAGCGCTGATAACTCTACGCAAATGTCGCTGCTCCTGGTCGTTGTCTTGTGACAGCCAGAGCACCAGCAGCAGCGAGTACTGTTTGTATAAAGCGTTTATTTTGCATTTTGTTTACGACCTTCCACTAAGGAAGGGATTCTATTTGTGTTTATCTGCTCTGCATAGTAACTAACAGTTCTTGATAAAACTTTACGTAGTTTTCGTGTTAGATTTCTTAGTGTTTTCTTGATCGTTTGGAACAGAAAGCGCCCTAAAACCGTCTTTTGTTTGTTTCGCGGCCGTTAGCCACTAGTCACTTGAATCAGCAGTTGTCTTGTGACAGCCAGAGCGAGAGCACCAGCAGCAGCGAGTACTGTTTGTATAAAGCGTTTTTGTACTTATTTGCTGCGCTTAGCTTTTAAATAGTTTTTCTGGGAAAACCTAGCGTAGTTTTCGCGTCTCGTATTTCAGTGAGTGTTTCTTGATTATCAGAGTAGCTCATCAGAAGATTATCTTGGGAATTTGTCACCGTATAGAGTAGGGTAAACATAGTCATGTGTAGGGACTGTGGTTGTTGTGAGCGGACGCAAGGAGAATTGGCCACTCTTCGGGGGCAGGTGGAGGCTTTGTCTGTTAGGCTCATCGAGCTCGAGGCGCAGGCGTCGGCTCGTAGTGGCGTTGGGGCAACTGTGGTGAGACCTATGCCTAATTCGGTGGCCTTGGAATCACATGGAACCCCTGATGTCGCTGCGTCTTCCGGCAGTGAGCATCTTACCGGTCAGCCATCACTCCAGGGTGAATGGCGGACAGTGGTGGGCTCGCGCGTGCCTGGCCGAAAGGCGAAGGTGGGATCTGGCCGCGTGGCAGCTGCCTTACCCCTTTCCAACAGGTACGGGGTGCTTCCTAGTGGTGATATCGTTTCCGAGCCACCACAGGATGCCTCGCCTGTTGGGCCAGTGGCCGATTCTCCGGCAAGGTCCCGACAGTCACAGAGGGCGGGCCTATTAGTTATAGGGAGCTCCAACGTTAGGCGGGTTATGGAGCCCCTCAGGAAAATAGCGGGTAGGTCGGGGAAGAATGCCAGTGTGCACTCGGTGTGCTTGCCGGGGGGTCTCGTCCGTAATGTGGAGGAGGCCCTTCCGGCAGCTATTGAACGCACTGGGTGTGACCGGCTGCAGATAGTAGCACATGTCGGAACGAATGACGCCTGCCGCTTGGGTTCTGAGGCCATCCTTGGTTCCTTCCGGCGGCTGGCTGATTTGGTGAAGACAACCAGCATCGCACGCGGAGTGCAAGCTGAGCTTAATATCTGCAGCATAGTGCCCAGAGTCGATCGCGGTCCTCTGGTTTGGAGCCGTGTGGAGGGTCTAAACCAGAGGCTCAGACGACTCTGCGACTATAATGGTTGCAAATTCATCGACCTCCGTTATTGGGTGGAGAACTGTAGGGCCCCCCTAGACAGGTCAGCGTGCACTACACACCGGAAGCAGCTACTAGGGTAGCAGAGTACGTGTGGCGTGCACACGGGGGTTTTTTAGGTTAGAGGGACCCCCCCTTGGGCGAAACGATAAAATACCTGACGGCTTACCAGAGAGGACATTATCATCGTTGATAAAGAACGTCCGTCCTCAGAGACCAAAAACAGGAAAAGTTAACGTAATATTGGTAAACTGCAGGAGTATCCAGGGCAAGGTTCCTGAATTAGTATCTCTTATTGAAGGAAATAGTGCGCATATAGTATTAGGAACGGAAAGTTGGTTAAAACCGGAAGTGAACAGTAACGAAATCCTAGACACAGAATGGAATATATACCGCAAGGATAGGATAAACGCCAATGGTGGAGGAGTATTTATAGCAGTAAAGAATTCAATAATATCCAGTGAAGTTATTAGCGAATGCGAATGTGAAATAATCTGGGTTAAGTATCAAAGGTGGGTCAGATATGATAGTCGGATGCTTCTATAGACCACCTGCATCAGCAACCATAGTAGTTGAGCGCCTCAGAGAGAACCTGCAGAACGTCTTGAAGAAGTTTCGTGATCATACTATTGTAATAGGGGGAGACTTCAATCTACCAGGTATAGAATGGGATAGTCACACAATCAGAACTGCAGCCAGGGATAGAGACTCTTGTGACATTATCCTGACTGCCTTGTCCGAGAATTACTTCGAGCAGATAGTTAGAGAACCAACTCGTGAAGCTAACGTTTTAGACCTCATAGCAACAAATAGACCGGAACTTTTCGACTCCGTGAATGTAGAAGAGGGTATCAGTGATCATAAGTCAGTGGTTGCATCAATGACTACAAGTGTAATAAGAAATGCGAAGAAAGGAAGGAAAATATATTTGCTTAACAAGAGTGATAGGGCACAAATCGCAGAATATCTGAGTGACCACCATCAAACGTTCATTTATGAGGAAGAGGATGTGGAACAAAAATGGAAAAAATTCAGAAACATCGTCCAGTACGCCTTAGATAAGTTCGTACCGACTAAGGTCCAAAGCGAGGGGAAAGATCCACCGTGGTATAACAATCATGTACGAAAGGTACTACGGAAACAAAGAAAGCTTCATCATAGGTTTAAGAGTAGTCGAATCATAGCTGATAAGGAAAAGCTGAACGAAGCGAAAAAGAGCGTAAAGAGAGCAATGAGAGAAGCATTCAACGAATTCGAACATAAAACATTGGCAAACAATCTAAACAAGAACCCTAAAAAGTTTTGGTCATATGTAAAATCGGTAAGCGGATCTAAATCCCCTATTCAGTCACTCGTTGACCACGATGGCACCGAAACAGAGGACGACCGAAGAAAGGCAGAAATACTGAATTCAGTGTTCCGAAACTGTTTCACTGCGGAAAATCGTAACACGGTCCCTGACTTCAGCCGTCGCACGGACGCCAAAATGGAAAATATTGAAATAAACGATATCGGAATTGAAAAACAACTGCTATCACTTAGTAGCGGAAAAGCATCCGGACCAGACGAGATACCCTTAAGATTCTACAGTGATTATGCTAAAGAACTTGCCCCCTTTCTATCAGCAATTTATCGTAGATCGCTGGAAGAACGTAAAGTACCTAGCGACTGGAAGAAAGCGCAGGTCGTTCCCATTTTCAAGAAGGGTCATAAATCAGATGCGAATAATTATAGGCCTATTTCGCTTACGTCAATCTGTTGTAGAATAATGGAACATGTTTTGTGTTCTCGTATTATGACGTTCTTAGATAATACAAATCTCCTTCATCATAACCAACATGGATTTCGCAAACAGAGATCATGTGAAACTCAGCTCGCCCTATTTGCCCAAGAAATTCACAGTGCCGTAGACACTGGCGAGCAGATTGATGCCGTATTCCTGGACTTCAGGAAGGCATTTGATACGGTTCCGCACTTACGTTTAGTGAAAAAAATACGAGCTTACGGAATATCGGACCAGGTTTGTGATTGGATTCAGGATTTCCTAGAAGAAAGAACACAACATGTCATTCTTAACGGTTCAAAATCTGCAGATGTAGAGGTAATTTCGGGAGTACCGCAGGGAAGCGTGATAGGACCTTTATTGTTTACAATATACATAAATGACTTAGTTGACAACATCGGTAGCTCCGTGAGGCTATTTGCAGATGACACGGTTGTCTACAAGAAAGTAGCAACATCAGAAGACTCGTACGTACTCCAGGAGGACCTGCAGAGGATTAATGCATGGTGCGACAGCTGGCAGCTTTCCCTAAACGTAGATAAATGTAATATAATGCGCATACATAGGGGCAGAAATCCATTCCAGTACGATTATGCCATAGGTGGTAAATCATTGGAAGCGGTAACGACCGTAAAATACTTAGGAGTTACTATCCGGAGCGATCTGAAGTGGAATGATCACATAAAATAAATAGTGGGAAAAGCAGGCGCCAGGTTGAGATTCATAGGAAGAATTCTAAGAAAATGTGACTCATCGACGAAAGAAGTAGCTTACAAAACGCTTGTTCGTCCGATTCTTGAGTATTGCTCATCAGTATGGGACCCTTATCAGGTTGGATTAATAGAAGAGATAGACATGATCCAGCGAAAAGCAGCGCGATTCGTCATGGGGACATTTAGTCAGCGCGAGAGCGTTACGGAGATGCTGAACAAGCTCCAGTGGCGTACACTTCAAGAAAGGTGTTACGCAATACGGAGAGGTTTATTATCGAAATTACGAGAGAGCACATTCCGGGAAGAGATGGGCAACATATTACTACCGCCCACATATATCTCGCGTAATGATCACAACGAAAAGATCCGAGAAATTAGAGCAAATACGGAGACTTACAAGCAGTCGTTCTTCCCACGCACAATTCGTGAATGGAACAGGGAAGGGGGGATCAGATAGTGGTACAATAAGTACCCTTCGCCACACACCGTAAGGTGGCTCGCGGAGTATAGATGTAGATGTAGATGTAGATGTTAAGTGAAGCAATCGGGCACTGCGTTGTTCGTGGTGAGTGATAATGCCTGAAATTTGGTACTGTCGGCGCACTCTTGACACTGTAGATCTCGGAATATTGAATTCCCTAACGATTTCCAAAATGGAATGCCCCATGTGTCTAACTCTAACTATCATTCTACGTTCAAAGTCTATTAATTCTCATCGTGCGGCCATGATCACGTCGGAAACATTTTCACGTGACTCACCGGAGTGTAAATAACAGCTCCACCAATACACTGTTCTTTTATACTGTATGTACGCGATACAACCGCATATGTGCATATCACTAACCCATGACTGTAATCAATTCAATGTAAGGAGCAATCAACTAAAAACTAGACCGATGGAAAAATAGTACTTCAGCTGTTTATTATGTCGAATGCAATCGCCATAACTGTTACTACATTTACCCAGCTGTGAGACAAGACAGTCAGGGCCTCCATGGAAAAATATTTTCGGTTGCCTATGGAATCATGATTCTACCCAGGCGTGTACCTCTTCATCCGAAGTAAATTGACTGCCACGAATGTCCATCTTCTGGGTTCCAATAATATCGAAATCACATGGAAAGAAAATGGCTCTGAGCACTATGAGACTTAACTTCTGAGGTCAACAGTCCCCTAGAACTTAGAATTACTTAAACCTAACTAACCTAAGGACATCACACACATCTATGCCCGAGGCAGGTTTCGAACCTGCGACCGTAGTGGTCGCGTGGTTCCAGACTGTAGCGCCTAGAACCGCTCGGCCACGCCGGCCGGCTCACATGGAAAGAGATCAGAACTGTGCGGAGAATTTATGAGATCTTCCCAGCGAAACTGCTGCAGCATAGTCGAAACAACGAGGCACTCCAGCTCCGGAAGTAATGCTAACCATTTTCTTTGATTGCAAGGGTTCGCTGCTTATAGACTTTCTGGATCACGGTGCCCCAATTAACGCACCGCAGTACGTGAACACTTTTCAAAAACTGAAGCATGCCATCGCGTCCAAACGTCTAGGAATGTTGACTGACAGCATCATTCTAATGGAGAATAATGTCCGCCCACATGCTGCCAAGGTTTTTTCGACTATCCTGCAGAAGTGTTGCGGAGAAGTTTTCGCACATTCCTCTTGCAGTCGCGATCTCTCCCCACGCAATTGTTTTTTGGAGCCCTTAAGAAAGATGATACGTATCCGTCGATTTGCTTCGGACGAAGAGGTGCGTGCCTGGGTCCAGTCATGATTCCGTGGGCGGTTGGAAACATTTTTCTATGATGGCGTTGACCATCTTGTCTCACAGTGGGATAAACGTATTAACAGTATGGCGTTTACTGTTGAAATAATAAGCAAGTTATTTACATTTTTCCCACGTGTCTCGTTTTCATTTGACGGCTCGTTATATAATACGAGTATCTCGCCAGAGAGTCTGGGATAATGTGGCTGTTGGGTTGCTCTGACGTCATGTCAAAAGCCGTTTCTTTTTCATGTAAATTGAAGGGGGATCAGTGCTATCAGCTGCTGCGAGACATTAAATGGAATCAGTGGCGACGAGGGAAAATGTATATCGGATCACGATTCAAACCCAAGATTTCCTGCTTACTAGACTGATGCGGTAATCACTGCGCCATCCGGGACACAGCGTTATCACACTTGCACAGTCTATATCGGTACGCTTCACAGGCGATCCACACTCCCATCGAGCGCCACCTATCCGCAGTTTTTTCTCTTATTTCGATTTGGTCTTCAGAAATGTAATCCATTCAGTCATCTCACACGTATACCTGTATACAGACATAAACACCTATCATTCTCACATTACAACACAGTCAGCAAACATTTTATAACACAATGACGTTGCTCTAATTTCAATCCGTAGGCTAAAAGTCTCCAGTACATTAGATAAGTGCCTTTCTGTTAAAAAATAGCAGTAGGTACAGAACCTCCACTATCAGACAGGTACTTCCCTGCTACGCAGTGGGAATCGAAAGAAAAAGTAAGTATGTTCTTCGAATCATACCAAAGTTGCAGTTAGGGACAGGGCCCCAATGAAGACAGAAGTTGCAAAGATTAAACCGAAGCCGCAAAGCTATCACTCTGAAATTTCAGCTGAATTTCTTGCCCTCTAAATACAGGTGGCTGTCTAAAATGCGTACAGTATAAGTGCAATGTCCACCTTTAATACGGCATTACAATTTTGAAAGATGATTCCGTTGTCTCGTAGAATGTGTATTAATAGTGTAATGTTTCGTTCCTGGAATTTTATCGTATATTTTGGTTGCCGATCCGGACAGCTTCTTTACGTCGGACAGCCACCTTTTTACTGCCGATAACTCCGCAGTGAGTTTTAATCCAGATGCGAGGATTCAAGCATACCTTCCCTATGTTACTGTCTGATGTTTATAAGACACTCTGTATTTGGTCTGAGCTGCCGAAGAGTTTTTCTTGCGGGAGCAGGTGTTTTCTACTGCCGTCCGAGCGCAGCATGATTGGTTGGTTGGTTGGTTTGGGGGATTTAAAGGGACCAGACTGCTAGGGTCATCGGTCCCTTTTTCCAAAGACAAAGAACACCCACAGAGAATAAAAAACGAGTAACAGAATAGAGCACAGACGGCACGTAACAAGAGAAACTGAGACAAAGACCAGACAAAACGAACTAAAAGCACACAGAGTGTGACGGTGGTTGGCCGACCAGAGAAATAAAAAAGGAAAAGCCAACCACTAGAAACACATTAAAAAATCAGTTTAAAACCGGAGGCCAAAGGCCAGAATCAACACAAAACAATAAGATAAAAACAGAAACACTCAGATTAAAGAATAAAAACCCCCTGCCCGAATAAAACGTAAAACTAAGTCAGCCATAGTCGAGTCATCTGTTAAAAGGGCAGGGAGCGAGTCAGGCAGTGCGAACGACTGCCTGAGCGCAGCTAAAAACGGACACTCCAATAAAACATGAACTACGGATAAAACGGAGCCGCAGCGACATAGAGGCGCGTCCTCACGGCGCAATAAGTGGCCGTGCGTAAGCCGAGTGTGCCCAATGCGCAGCCGGCAGAGGACAACAGACTCCTTGCGAGAGACCCGCAAGGAGGAGCGCCACACACCGGTAGCCCCCTTGATGGCCCGAAGTTTGTTGCGTGAAGGCAGGGCGCGCCATTCAGTGTCCCAAAGGTCCAGAATTTTGCGGCGTAGGAACGCTCGCAAATCTGTCTCCGGGAGGCCAACGTCCAGAGATGGTGCACTAGTCGCCTCTTTCGCCAGCCGGTCAACATTCTCGTTGCCGGGGATCCCAACATGGCCTGGGGTCCACACGAAGACCGCAGAGCGGCCATAACGCGCAAGAGTATGCAGGGACTCCTGGATAGCCATCACCAGACGGGAACGAGGAAAACACTGGTCAAGTGCTCGTAAACTGCTCAGGGAATCGCTACAGATGACGAAGGACTCACCTGAGCAGGAGCGGATATACTCTAGGGCTCGAAAGATGGCGACCAGCTCAGCAGTGTAAACGCTGCAGCCAGCCGGCAAGGAACGTTGTTCGGAATGTTCCCCTAGAGTGAGCGCATAACCGACTCGACCAGCAACCATCGAGCCGTCGGTGCAAACAATGCCAGAGCCCTGATACGTGGCCAAGATGGAATAAAAGCGGCGGCGGAAGGCCTCTGGAGGGACCGAGTCCTTCGAGCCCTGTGCCAAGTCGAGCCGAAGGCAAGGGCGAGGAACACACCACGGGGGTGTACGCAGAGGCGCCTGGAAAGGAGGCGGAACAGGGAAAAACCCAAGCCCGCAGAGAAGCTCCTTGACGCGTATGGCGATCGGACAACCCGACCGGGGCCGACGTTCCGGCAGACGGACGACTGACGGCGGGAACAGGAGACGATAGTTAGGATGCCCGGGCGAGCTTAGAACATGGGCGGCATAAGCGGCTAGCAAACGTTGGCGTCGGAACCGCAGTGGAGGGACACCTGCCTCCACGAGTAAGCTGTCCACAGGGCTGGTGCGGAAAGCACCAGTGGCAAGGCGTATCCCGCTGTGGAGAATTGGGTCCAGCACCCGCAACGCAGACGGGGATGCTGAGCCATATGCCAGGCACCCATAATCCAGACGGGACTGGATTAACGCCTGGTAGAGCCGTAACAGGGTAGAGCGGTCGGCTCCCCAGCGGGTGTGGCTCAAACATCGCAGTGCATTGAGATGCCGCCAACACGTCTGTTTGAGCTGCCGGATATGAGGCAGCCAAGTCAACCGGGCATCGAAAACCACCCCCAAAAACCTGTGCGATTCCACCACCGAAAGAAGTTCGCCGTTAAGAGAAAGCTGCGGCTCCGGGTGGACAGTACGTCGCCGGCAGAAATGCATAACGCAGGTCTTGGCTGCCGAAAACTGAAACCCATGCGCTACAGCCCAAGACTGCGCCCTACGGATAGCGCCCTGTAGCTGACGTTCAGCAGCTGCAATGCCGGGAGAGCCGTAATAAAGGCAGAAGTCGTCAGCATACAGGGAAGCGGAGACAGAGTTTCCCACGGCCGCAGCAAGACCGTTAATGGCTATTAAAAACAGACAGACACTTAAAACGGAACCCTGTGGCACACCGTTCTCCTGGACGTAGGAGGAACTATACGAGGCCGCGACTTGCACGCGGAAGGTACGACACGACAGAAAATTGCGGATAAAAAGCGGCAGAGGACCCCGAAGACCCCATCCATGAAGCGTAGAAAGAATGTGATGACGCCACGTCGTATCGTACGCCTTCCGCATGTCGAAAAAGACAGCGACCAGGTGCTGACGGCGGGAAAAGGCAGTACGGATGGCCGACTCCAGGCTCACCAGATTGTCGGCGGCGGAGCGGCCTTTACGGAACCCACCCTGAGATGGAGCCAGAAGGCCCCGAGACTCCAGTACCCAATTCAAGCGCCGGCTCACCATCCGTTCAAGCAACTTGCAAAGAACGTTGGTGAGGCTAATGGGACGGTAGCTGTCCACCTCCAGAGGGTTCTTTCCAGGCTTCAAAACGGGGATGACAATGCCTTCCCGCCATTGCGACGGAAACTCCCCCTCGACCCAAAGACGGTTGTAAAGATCGAGAAGGCGCCGCTGGCAGTCCACTGAAAGGTGTTTCAGCATCTGACAGTGGATGCCATCTGGCCCAGGAGCGGTATCAGGGCAAGCAGCGAGGGCACTGCGAAATTCCCACTCACTAAATGGAGCATTGTAAGATTCTGGGTGGGTGGTGCGAAACGAAAGGCTCCGACGTTCCATCCGCTCTTTAATGGAGCGGAAGGCCTGGGGGTAATTCGCAGAAGCGGAACTCATAGCAAAATGCTCTGCTAAGCGATTTGCAATGACGTCGGAGTCAGTACAAACTGCTCCATTCAGTGAGAGCGCAGGGACGCTGACAGGTGGCCGATAGCCGTAGACGCGTCGAATCCTGGCCCAGACCTGCGATGGAGTGACATGGAGGCCAATGGTGGACACATACCGCTCCCAGCACTCCTTCTTGCCTTGGCGGATAAGGAGGCGGGCCCGCGCACGCAGCCGTTTGAAGGCGATAAGGTGGTCGAGGGAGGGATGTCGCTTGTGACGCTGGAGCGCCCGCCGGCGATCTTTAATCGCTTCAGCGATCTCAGGCGACCACCAAGGCACAGCCTTCCGCCGAGGGGACCCACAGGAATGGGGAATGGCAGATTCGGCGGCAGTAACGATGCCGGTGGTGACCGATTGAACCACCGCATCAATGTCATCGGTAGAGAGCGGCTCAAAAGCGGCAGTGGAGGAGAACAAGTCCCAGTCAGCCTTATTCATAGCCCATCTGCTAAGGCGCCCAGAAGAGTGGCGCTGTGGTAGTGACAAAATGATCGGAAAATGGTCACTACCACACAGGTCGTCATGCACACTCCATTGGACAGACGGTAAGAGGCTATGGCTACAGATTGAAAGGTCAATGGCGGAGTAGGTGCCATGCGCCACACTGAAGTGTGTGAAGGCACCATCATTTAACAGCGAGAGGTCGAGCTGCGACAATAAATGCTCAACGATGGCGCCTCGACCTGTTGCCACTGACCCACCCCACAGAGGGTTATGAGCGTTGAAGTCGCCCAATAGCAAGAAAGGTGGCGGCAATTGGGCGACCAGTGCAGCCAGGACATGCTGCGAGACATCACCATCCGGTGGAATGTAAAGACTGCAGACGGTAACAGCCTGTGGCGTCCACACGCGTACAGCGACAGCCTCTAAAGGCGTCTGGAGAGGGACAGACTCGCTGTGCAGAGTGTGAAGGACATATATGCAGACGCCACCAGACACCCTTTCATAAGCTGCTCGGTTCTTATAATAACCCCGATAGCCACGGAGGGCGGGGGTTCGCATTGCTGGAAACCAAGTTTCCTGGAGAGCAATGCAGAAGAAAGGGTGAAGGCTGATAAGTTGGCGGAGCTCAGCTAGATGGTGGAAGAAACCGCTGCAGTTCCACTGGAGGATGGTGTTGTCCATGGCTGGGAAAGGCGTGACGGGACTGGGAAGGCAGATTACACCACTGGGTCACCTGCTGCCTCCGATGGAGCATCCGTGCAAATGCCATCCATTGCGTCCGCGGGACCGGCAAGAGCGAGGTCCTCAGCGGACGCCAGAATCTCCACCTCGTCCTCAGAGGCAGAGCTTGTAGGAAGCGGCGGGATCGGTGCCACCGCATTACAGTTGGTCTTGGGGACTTTCTTCTTTTTGTGCTTGTCACGCTGTGCCTTCGGCGCTTCAGGCTGCATGGGCTTCACTGGGTCAGTCTCAGGGACAGACGACGACCGCGAGGCCCGACGACCAGGGACTGGCGGTTGTTTCAACCACTTGCGGGCGTCCGCTTTTCCACTGGTCGGAACTTGCGAAGGGAGGTCCCCAAGGGATCCCTTCCGGGCGAGAGTAGCCGAAGAAGTCTTACGCTTCTCCGGCTGGGAAGGGGGAGCTGATGTCCCCGAAGGTTGGGAGGGTGTTGCTCCTGAAGAAGATGGAGCAGGAGCAACAGGGTGTGAAGTGCCCCCCACAAGCAAGGGGGCCGGTGGATGCTGATCGATCTTAGAGCCGATTCGTGATGACGGGAGAACCGTCGTTGCAGCAGCGGCGTAGGTGGACGGCATTGCCACAGGATGGAGCCTCTCATATTTCCGTTTAGCCTCGGGGTAGGTCAGCCGGTCCAAGGTCTTATATTCCATTATCTTCCGTTCTTTCTGCAATATCCTGCAGTCCGGCGAGCAGGGGGAATGGTGTTCTCCGCAGTTAACACAGATAGGAGGCGGGGCACAGGGAGTATCGGGATGCGAAGGACGTCCGCAATCCCGACACGTCATGCTGGAAGTACAGCGAGATGACATGTGCCCGAACTTCCAGCATTTAAAACACCGCATCGGAGGAGGGATATATGGTTTCACATCACAACGGTAAACCATCACCTTAACCTTTTCGGGTAAGACATCACCCTCAAAGGCCAAGATGAAGGCACCGGTGGCGACCTGATTATCCCTCGGACCCCGATGGACGCGCCGGACGAAGTGAACACCTCGTCGTTCGAGGTTGGCGCGTAATTCATCGTCAGACTGCAGAAGAAGATCCCGGTGGAATATAATACCCTGGACCATGTTCAGACTCTTATGCGGCGTGATGCTAACGGAAACATCCCCCAACTTGTCACAATGGAGCAACCTCCGTGACTGGGCCGAGGATGCCGTTTTTATCAACACCGATCCAGACCGCATCTTGGACAAGCCCTCCACCTCACCGAACTTGTCCTCTAAATGCTCTACAAAGAACTGAGGCTTCACGGATAGAAAAGATTCCCCATCAGCTCTGGTACAGACAAGATATCTGGGCGAATACGTCTCTGTGTCACGCAATGCCTGTCGTTCCTCCCATGGTGTGGCGAGGGAGGGGAACGATTTGGGGTCATAAACGTTACCTTTAAAATGGGTTCTCGAACGCTTAGAGACTGCTGACGGCTGGCCGCCAGCGACAGATGATGTACCACGCTTCATTGCGGGTCATCCGCCCTGATGCCACCTACTCCGACCAAGGGCCCTCCCCACGGGCGCCACCCAGCCACAGCAAAGGCCACCTGGCAGGATGGCCTTTGCCGGGAGTCCTGATGCCCCAGGGAGATGGGCATCTACTCCTTGGCATACGTGGGGAGTGAACGGCGCAGGCATCAGTAGAGCGATCCCTGTGTTGTCAGGGGGCTACAACCAAGAGGGTACAAGGCGACCCCACCACAACGGACTGGCTACCATGCTGGATCGTAGGTGCAAAAATGGCCAAGGTCGTCGTCACAGTTAAAAGAAACACTGCAGAGTGCAGCGTGGTAATCGCCCAAGAGATCGAAAACGAGTGGAACACCATTGCAACGACGAGAAAGACGGCTATAGGTCTAATTGCACGAAGGATACAGTGCACCATGTAAGGTGCCCTTCCCCAATTGGCTCGCTCTTCGGAATAATTTAGATAGATGGAGGTCAAACCCGAGAGGGGACCATCACATAAGGCCGAAAAGTTGGAGACTCCTTTTAGTCGCCTCTTACGACAGGCAGGAATACCGCGGGCCTATTCTAACCCCCGAACCCGCAGGGGGGAGCGCAGCATGATCGCGTCACAATTCTTGTGCAATAATTTGCCATTAGCAAGGATTTTTATTGTAACTCTTCTATGATTAAGTTGTCGTAGATGAAGAGAAATACCGTTTGACTAAATTCCAAGAAGGTGAAATAAGAGCTTTAGAGATTGTTATGTTTTCCTTTGCTTTTTGTGACGGGCAGGGGACTGAAGCTGGAAAATTCAAAGTTGGTAAAGACATGTTATCTGATGTGGAAAACACTTTCAGCAGTATTATTCTCTGTGTACCGTTTGAAGTGAGTCAGTTCAGTAAAAACTAGTGATACGCAGACTTTAGTAAAATCTGTACACCTTTCTATATGAACTCATAATTTTGAAATTCTGTCTGTTGTCGAGTCAAGAAGTTGTGTGGTTTTTGACAATGGAACTTCAAATTTCAGCCACAATCCACATCCGAAGGGATCTGTTAGAGCATGCAGGGTTCACGCGATGTTTTAAAAAAAATGTTATCTTGTTAGTTAGGGTGATAGATTTTACTAGGCTTTACTTGGGCCGTTTTCCGCATCAAAAGTGGTCCCACTTTTCGTTCATTCTTTGGAAGTGACGCTGACACTCACGAAGTTATTGTTTTCGTGTTGGCGTCAGGAAAAATCATACGAGTTGGGATAAAGCAGCGGGTCGCTAGGGATGCAACCTGCGAGGTTCATCTGTCAGATTGTATCAGTGGTTTCTGTATCACACGATGCTTCGTCGCAGATGTAAAATGCCCTATAAATAATCAATACATATCAGATTCCAAAGTTAAATCAGTTTATGTCTGCATGTATCAACCAAGTGGGGCACGACGCTGTCATTGCAGTCCTGAAGCAGAAGATAAGTGTCTGCATCACATATCAGCCAAAGGTTGCTCATCATCAGCCAAATTCGTACTACCCTTTCTACAGGCTATGGAAGATCATGTTTCGTGGGGGCGCCAGGAACTGCAGACCATATTCGGATTATGCACAGGGGGTGCGTTGTTGGTGCGAGCTGCTCTTCCACATTGGTCATTTGTTAGTGCTCCTACCTCTCGGCTGGCATCTCTGCTGTTTGCAGTGCTCAGCATGTACATAACTCCGTCCGAACAGGCCTCGGGAGGCCCAACGCTACCGACCTACCGCCTTGTCACCGTAGACCGGAAGGCGGCACTGGATGCAGATATTGACTGATATGTGATCAGCACACTGCTCTCTAGGCCTTTGTCAGTTTTCGTGACCGGAGCCGCCAATTCACTGTCAAGTACCTCCTCAAAGGGCCTCACAGGGGGTGAGTGCACCCGCTTGCCGACAGCCTCGGTAGACCCAGACGGTCACCCATCCTAGTGCTAGCCAAGCCCAACAGCGCTTAATTTCGGTGATGTGACGGGAACCGGTGTTAGCACTGCGGCAAGGCCATTGGCAACGTCTAAATAAGAAGAATGGAGAAAGAAAATGAGTCACACCCCGCGAGACGTCAACCCAAAGCTCTGCGTTCTGGCCCAGATGGGCCAATTGTGAACGACCGGCCGCCGTGTTGTCTTGTGACAGTAACATCATTCGGAGCGATATGGAGGGGCAGGGGGTCATCACTCAGCTCTCCCTGCCGTTGTCGATTTTCTAAGCCTTGGAGCCGTCACTTGTAATTCAAGTAGCTCCTCGTTTGGCATCACGAGACTGAGCGTACACCATTCCACTCCCACCAACAACGAAAACTTCCTGATAGTACCAGGAATCGAACCCGTTTGCCCCGAACGGCAGCGAGCAAGGGGCGGACGCCGAGAAGGGAGTTGACAAGTTTCTTCACGTACGCCTTATCCATCTGAAGCCACTTGTTGATAAGCAGACCCAGTAGAGCTACAAAATTGCAGGGATGTTGGTTGCTGCTTTTCATTCGCTGTTCCAAATAGTCCCAGGTATTTGCTACGGGTACAAGTTCGTAGGCTTCCAAGGTCAATCAATTTCAATAAAATTATTGTAGGTGTTAGGCCTAGAAGGAGAGAGGGAGCTAATAAGAAGAGCGAAAGGAGACAACGGGCATTCTCACTCCGTACGCCCAGGCGTATTTTCATTTCCGTGAAAGAAGTAGGGTTACTCCAGAGAGCGCGAAGACAGCTTGGCAGTGGAGAGCGCGCAGGAAACCCACTTCCACAGTAAATGGCGCCGCGCCATTGTCAGCTGCGCAGGGTGTAGAGCGGGGCGCGGTGTCCACCTTGGGGCCGCAACCTGGCGTAGGGTCAGGACCGCTCCTCCGCCGGCGGCCTACAAATGAAAACACTCTCAGCGCCCGGAATTGGGTTCTTTGTAGGCCGCGTTCTCGCACATTTGTATGTGCATTGTGGGCCGGGATCCTGAAAAGAAGCCATTGTCTGCACCCGAGGCGGCCTATTGTGGCGACCATTTATTGTATTAGTCCGAATCTTTTTCACCCCGGCGTTCTTGCGGCGCGTCCTCCGGAGCTCTTACTGCGGGGCGGCGGCGGTCCGGCGAGGCACTGCGCCGCGCATGCGCAATGGCTGCAGGTGCTCCGCCGTCTGCCCTGTCGCTGATTCCAGACACGTCCTCCGCGCCCGCAGCTATTGTGAGGGGCGACAAATGTCTGTTATCTCCGGCAGAAAAGTGGTCGCCTGTCTCAACCCACAGATTTGGTCTAGACGGTTGCTGATACTCGCAGTAATATACAAGTTCTGTAGCACTACGGACTTTGCAGATAAAAGCCTATGTACACTACTGGCCATTAAAATTGCTACACCAAGAAGAAATGCGGATGATCAACGGGTATTCATTGGACAAATACATTATACTAGAACTGACATGTGATTACATTTTCACGCAGTTTGGGTGCATAGATACTGAGAAATCAGTACCCAGAACAACCACCTCTGGCCTTGATACGCCTGCGCATTGAGTCAAACAGAGCTTGGATGGCGTGTAAGGTACAGCTGCTCATGCAGCTTCAACACGATACCACAGTTCATCAAGAGTAGTGACTGGCGTATTGTGACGAGCCAGTTGCTCGGCCACCATTGACCAGACGTTTTCAATTGGTGAAAGATCTGGAGAATGTGCTGGCCAGGGCAGCAGTCGAACATTTTCTGTATCCAGAAAGACCCGTACAGGACCTGCAATATGCGGGCGTGCATTATCCTGCTGAAATGTAGGGTTTCGCAGAGATCGAATGAAGGGTAGAGCCACGGGTCGTAACACATCTGAAATGTAACGTCCGCTGTTCAAAGTGCCGTCAATGCGAACAAGAGGTGATCGAGACGTGTAACCAATGCCACCTCATACCATCACGCCGGGTGATACGCCAGTATGGCGATGACGAATACACGCATCCAATGTGCGTTCACCGCAATGTCGCCAAACACGGATGCGACCATCATGATGCTGTAAACAGAACCTGGATTCATCCGAAAAAATGACGTTTTGCCATTCGTGCACCCAGGTTCGTCGTCGAGTACACCATCGCAAGCACTCCTGTCTGTGATCAAGGGTAGCCGCAGTCATGGTGTCCGAGCTGATAGTCCATGCTGCTGCAAACGTCGTCGAACGGTTCGTGTAGATGGTTGTAGTCCTGCAAACGTCCGCATCTGTTGACTCAGGGATCGAGACGTGGCTGCACAATCTGTTACAGCCATGCGTATAAGTTGCCTGTCATCTCGACTGCCAGTGATACGAGGCCGTTGGGATCCAGCACGGAGTTCCGTATTACATTCGCGAACCCACCGATTCCATATTCTGCTAACAGTCATTGGATCTCGACCAACGCGAGCAGCAATGTCGCGATCCGATAAACCGCAATCGCGATAGGCTACAATCCGATCTTTATCAAAGTCGGAAACGTGATGGTACGCATTTCTCCTCCTTACTCGAGGTATCACAACAACGTTTCATCAGGCAACGGCGGTCAACTGCTGTTTGTGTATGAGAAATCGGTTGGAAACTTTCCTCATGTGAGCACGTTGTAGGTGTCGCCACCGGCGCCAACCTTGTGTGAATGCTCTGAAAAGCTAATCATTTGCATATCGCAGCATCTTCTTTCTGTGTGTTAAATTTCGTGTCTGTAGCACGTCATCTTCGTGGTTTAGCAATTTTAATGGCCAGTTGTATAGTATGATGTTGCATCCCGTCTGGCCTTGAAGCATCCAATAATTTGTTGGGAATGGTGTAACAAATCAGTTGTATCCTCTCCCGAGGCTAGCTGGTCCACAACTGTTTGTAAATGGTCCTTGACCGTCTGGATACTGGCTCTCTGACAGTGTTGACATGTGGGGATTTTACAGGCTATGGGTATACATCAGCGTTACACAGGTTGTTCATAGAGACACGTGCTTTGTGGAAATGAGCATTCTCCTACGCCTAACTTGCTGTTAAAAATGAGCTATTATATGAATTCTATTAGTAATTTCAGTGGAAGATGGGATGTACTGCCAAAGTGGTGGAAGCGGTGAACAACCTCCTAGCTTTTCCTCCATCCAGGTCGATGTACAATTGTAATCTTTGTCCGCTGGCTGACATCATAACTGTTTTTGTGCAGCTGAACTTCAAACCAAAGTACTTGAATTGTATGTTCTAAATCTTTATTTCGTGTTGCACTTCTTCTGCAGTTCCGCACATCACCACATCATCTGCAAAGGGAAAAGTATTGAATTCCTTACCAGCTTTTTGTTTCAATTTATTCATTAATTCATCCGTTACAGTGGTGAGAAGTGCGGCCACAATGCGCTGTCCAGTTGCACTGCTTTGTTTGTGGTAAACCAGTCAGAATTACCATCTCATATCTGGGCGCAGCTCTGACAGTGGTTATACAATATTCTTGCTTTGCTGACAAGAGACTCTGGACCACTTACCACACATTCTCATAAGTTGTCTCTAGGCATGCTGCCCTAGATTTTTTCTAAATGTGGGAAGACAAAAGTGAAATATCTTCCTTTCTCTCACTACATTTATTTAATGATTTTCACAGTGAAAACACAGCGAAAATGAGGTCTTTTTAGTTCTGATACTTCTAAACCCGTGTTGTCTTTCCTAAAGCTGTTATTCAATGATGGTTCTTAGACGGAGTTTGAATTTCTACATAAACTTGAGTCCGTGGAATAGAAGAGCGATTCGTCTGTACTTGTCACATTTGTACCTGTTTTTTAATGTTTTTCATTTTTTTAAAAAGCGGATATTACGATATGTTTCTTCCAGTCTATGGAACTTTCGATTCATTCCGAACGGTATTTAGTACACTCTAAAACTAATGTAACTCACCATTTATAGCAAATTTGATCATGTTTCTTCATATTTCATCTATGCCTGATGATTTGCCTTTGTTTGTGCTCTTCCGGGCATTTTAAATTTCAGATCAAGTCACTGTCATGTCTCAACCACATCTATCTTTCAGAATTTTTGAATTTCCAGGTTATTTTTCTGTTGGATCCATTCTGATGTATAGCTGCACAAAATAATTCATCTCGATTCGCAAGTCCTTACACCTTCTTGTGTTGGTTGCATCTTCCTTTTCCAGACTTTTTATTAGAGGAACTAAAAAAAACAGCTACTTACTGAATCTGCGTACTTGAAGAACAAATTATCTGCGCATGAAATTTCACCTTCTCTATTATGGCCTTCTTTCTCTCTGTCCTCATCTACTTCTCGTTATACCGAGCAAGGTCGCGCAGTGGTTAGCACATCGGTCTCGCATTCGGGAGGAAGACTGTTCAAACCCTCCTCCGGCCATCCAGATTTAGATTTTCCCGTGGTTTCCCTGAATCGCTCCAGGCAAATCCCGGGATTGTTCCTTTGAAATGGGACAGCCGATTTCGTTCCCCACCCATGAGACAACTCGAGCTTGAGCTCCGTCTCTAATATCTCGATGTCAACGAGACGTTAAACCCGGTCTTCCTTCCTTTCATCCTCGCTGCACTTCTTGGTACCCAATGTATGCCCCCTCCTACTTCTCTCTCTCTCTCTCTCCCCTCCTCCTCCTCCTCCTCTGCCCTTTCCCTGATTCCTCGAAGATTAAAACTGTGTGCCGGAATGGGGCTCGAAAATAAGGGTCCTTTACCTTTCACGGGCAAGTGCTCCACCAACTGAGCTACGCCGTGACGACTGACGACCCATCCACACAAATATGGAAGGTAGGAGATGAAATAGCCGGCCGGAGTGGCCTTGCGGTTCTAGGCGCTACAGTCTGGAGCCGAGCGACCGCTACGGTCGCAGGTTCGAATCCTGCCTCGGGCATGGATGTGTGTGATGTCCTTAGGTTAGTTAGGTTTAATTAGTTCTAAGTTCTAGGCGACTGATGACCTCAGAAGTTAAGTCGCATAGTGCTCAGAGCCATTTGAACCATTTTTAAGATGAGATACTGGCGGAAGTAAGATTGTGAAGACGGGTGGCAAGTCGTGCTCGAGTGCTCAGGTAATTCAAGTAGCAGAGCACTTGCCCGCGAAAGGCAAAAGGTCCAGACTCGAGTGCCGGTCCTGTATAGAGCTTTAGCCTGTCAGGAAATTTCAGATCTTTTTGATCTCTTGACACTTAATCATTCCTAATTATAGATACAGTTCTCCCTCAACCGCTGACGCCAGAGAGGATAAAAAGTAAAAAGTTTGATTTTAAAAAACAATGCAAAACAGAATTAATGTAGTGTTTCGTCTGTGACTGATAGTAAATTATAAGATTCAGGTGTCAAACGTAGGATCGTTTCTCTGCATTTCTTGGAAACATAGAAATGAATTGTTGTTGTTGTTGTGGTCTTCAGTCCTGAGACTGGTTTGATGCAGCTCTCCATGCTACTCTATCCTGTGCAAGCTTCTTCATCTCCCAGTACCTACTGCAACCTACATCCTTCTGAATCTGCTTAGTGTATTCATCTCTTGGTCTCCCCCTATGATTTTTACCCTCCACGCTGCCCTCCAATACTAAATTGGTGATCCCTTGATGCCTCAGAACATGTCCTACCAACCGATCCCTTCTTCTGGTCAAGTTGTGCCACAAACTTCTCTTCTCCCCAATCCTATTCAATACTTCCTCATTAGTTATGTGATCTACCCATCTAATCTTCAGCATTCTTCTGTAGCACCACATTTCAAAAGCTTCTATTCTCTTCTTGTCCAAACTATTTACCGTCCATGTTTCACTTCCATACATGGCTACACTCCATACAAATACTTTCAGAAATAACTTCCTGACCCTTAAATCTATACTCGATGTTAACAAATTTCTCTTCTTCAGAAACGCTTTCCTTGCCATTGCCAGTCTACATTTTATATCCTCTCTACTTCGTCCATCATCAGTTATTTTGCTCCCCAAATAGCAAAACTCCTTTACTACTTTAAGTGTCTCATTTCCTAATCTAATTCCCTCAGCATCACCCGACTTAACTCGACTACATTCCATTATCCTCATTTTGCTTTTGTTGATGTTCATCTTATATCCTCCTTTCAAGACACCATCCATTCCGTTCAACTGCACTTCCAAGTCCTTTGCTGTCTCTGCCAGAATTACAATGTCATCGGCGAACCTCAAAGTTTTTATTTCTTCTCCATGGATTTTAATACCTACTCCAAATTTTTCTTTTGTTTCCTTTACTGCTTGCTCAATATAGAGATTGAATAACATCGGGGAGAGGCTACAACCCTGTCTTACTCCCTTCCCAATCACTGCTTCCCTTTCATGTCCCTCAACTCTTATAACTGCCATCTGGTTTCTGTACAAGTTGTAAATAGCCTTTCGCTCCCTGTATTTTACCCCTGTCACCTTTAGAATTTGAAAGAGAGTATTCCAGTCAACATTGTCAAAAGCTTTCTCTAAGTCTACAAATGCTAGAAACGTAGGTTTGCCTTTCCTTAATCTTTCTTCTAAGATAAGTCGTAAGGTCAGTATTGCCTCACGTGTTCCAGTATTTCTACGGAATCCAAACTGATCTTCCCCGAGGTCGGCTTCTACTAGTTTTTCCATTCGTCTGTAAAGAATTCGTGTTAGTACTTTGCAGCTGTGGCTTATTAAACTGATAGTTCGGTAATATTCACATCTGTCAACACCTGCTTTCTTTGGGATTGGAATTATTATATTCTTCTTGAGGTCTGAGGGTATTTCGCCTGTTTCATACATCTTGCTCACCAGATGGTAGAGTTTTGTCAGGACTGGCTCTCCCAAGGCCGTCAGTAGTTCCAATGGAATGTTGTCTACTCCGGGGGCCTTGTTTCGACTCAGGTCCTTCAGTGCTCTGTCAAACTCTTCACGCAGTATCGTATCTCCCATTTCATCTTCATCTACATCCTCTTCCATTTCCATAATATTGTCCTCAAGTGCATCGCCCTTGTATAGACCCTCTATATACTCCTTCCACCTTTCTGCTTTCCCTTCTTTGCTTAGAAATGGGTTTCCATCTGAGCTCTTGATGTTCATACATGTGGTTCTCTTATCTCCAAAGGTCTCTTTAATTTTCCTGTAGGCAGTATCTATCTTACCCCTAGTGAGATAAGCCACTACATCCTTACATTTGTCCTCTAGCCATCCCTGCTTAGCCATTTTGCACTTCCTGTCGATCTCATTTTTGAGACGTTTGTATTCCTTTTTGCCTGCTTCATTTACTGCATTTTTATATTTTCTCCTTAGAGATGAATTAAAGGAGCCAAATTTGGCTCCTTTAGAAATGAATTAAAGGAGCCAAATTCCTATGCGTTAGGTTTCGAAATGTCAAAATGAACTTATCAGGTACGTTCTCGAGTGGCTTCCAATGATTCAGAGGAATGCTTCCGAAGAACTTATTTTCGTATCAAATATATTGAGTTGGTGCATAAGTTCGTAGCGTTGTTCCTAAGTTCAATAAACACAAGATACGCACGACAGAGATGTCAGTCATCTATAACATGTTCTCCTTCAGTGCTGACAACAGTCTGACAACGGCGGGATTACTTTTCGAGTCCGCGACTGTGGAAATCACTTGGTTTTAGGCGAAGAACTGGTCGAGCCATGTTCTTTGAAGGTTGTTCGAGAGCGAGCGAACAAGCCAAAAATCTGAGACCATAAGATCAGGTGAAAAAGGCAGGTGCCGAATGACTTCCTAACTCAACTCGTGTACAGTGTTTATTTGTCAGTCTATCAGAATGTGGGCGAGCCTTATCGTGGAGTAGCACCACTTCAAGCAGTCCACCTGGTCGTTGTTCTTAGACAGCGTCTGCAAGACGTCTCATTTGTTGGCAATAAATGTCAGCAGTGATGGTTAGACTTCGGGAAAGCCATTCGCAGCAGATCACACGATGCATAAAGTTATCGTTTGTGGATGAGCGCAGTTCTTTGGACGGGGAGTTGCTGCTCTGTTTAGATTCAACCATTCCTTTCTTTTCCTTATGTTGGCACGAAGACCCCATTTCTTGCCAGCAGTAACGATATAAGATAGGAGCGATCGGTGTTCCTCACAAGCCAATTGGTGACAAGCAGGCAGATATTGCCTCCTGCCGATTTTTGTGATATTGACTTAGAGCGTTCGGTACCCATACACCCGATTTCGGAATCTTTGCCATTGCATGCGAATGTCATTCGGTGGTGGAACGATCGCAGTTCATCACATTTGCCAGTTCTCTAGTACACTGACTTGAATCATTATGGATTAATGCATTTAAAAGATCTTCATCAAACCACGTAGGTAGGAATACCAACATGCAAAACTAAAGTGCTTCGAAGTTAGGTACCATCCTAACACATGCGGATCACACTTTTTCATTTGTCTGTATTGCAATGTTAAAAGCACTTTTAGTGAAGAGACACATCCAATACATGTTGTGGGAGGAAAAATTATCTATGACCGGTTATGTGGCCACGTGGAGTAAACGCCCCCGCCGTCGTGGAGGCAGACGCAACGTCTGACAGAAGGAGACTGCTCCAACTTACAGCTGAAACTACGTTGCTATCCGCCTAAATACAAATGGACGAACCATAGGATGGTCCTTAAATCGTGGATGTTTTCTTTACTGTAAAAGGAGCAGTTAACTTCACTGGAAACAGACAACAAGAGGCTTTATTCCAACATTCCATTTGTTGAGAAGTTTTTCCATCTACAACTGCTATTTCGTATAAAAATTAATAACAGACTAGAGACGGGTGTGGGATGTGCTAGCTGCCGGCTGGCTAAGAGAAATCACTGGTTGGGTGAGCATCTCGGGAGGCGAAGGTTCGAAAACTACTAATTGCTTGGACCTCAACAGGAGCAGGTTTGAGTGATGAGCTTCACTCATGAGGCGTGGCACTTTTTGCGTTGTACGTCCCCGTCAACTTCAGTTAATTATAAAGAAAGGATTAGAATAGGATGGAGTTTACGACCGTTTGTAGCCTTTGTATGGTTTACTCGTAGATGTGTTAAGAGATTAGGCTTAGTAAATAAAATATACATCTTATATGATTAGAATAGGATTGTTCGTTTTATTACACAAAGAAGTTGTAAGTCGGCCAAGTTAATAGCAATAAATATCTCCTTAACATGACTTCCATGTATTCATTTCCAACCCGTTATGTGGGGGCGACCTTGGCGTTTTAGCAACCCCTGCTGAAGTTATGAAATTGCTACGGTACCTGCAGAATGTTGTGTGTGCCCGTTGTGAACAGTACAGAGACGACAGCTTGTGTTGGGAAAAACGGTGCTAGGACAACGTAAAGCACATGACGGTCCGGACCAGCATCTCTAGGTCACGGCATTTATTCCTTCATATGTGGCTTTGCAGGCCAAAGATAGTGCAGTAAGAGTCGCACTCGTGACCTATTTTCTAATACCGCTGTAGTGTGTCTCATATTGCGAGACTGAAATGATAGGACTGAAAAGATACAAAAACCAATTTCACAATTCGTGAAGGGATTGAACTATCACTAGTAGAATCCATTTGGATTATCACTAGGCCATAATGTGAAACACTGCTACACTTCGTTATTCTTTCGGTGAATTCTGTTCTTTATTCTTGTAGTAGCATAAGTGTAATTTCTGTGGGATACTCAAGGACGTTGTCTTAGCTGGCAGAGACCTATAATACAGTAGGACTCAGGACACGAATCGAAGTAATTTCTTTTTAGCTACCAACTCTCCACTCAGTTCCGTTTAAACATGTATTTATTGTCCATAATGAAATACCGTGAGAAAAATTAAATATTTATTGGCTACTCTAGGAGCGCCTAGGAAACATTTGTTGGCGGATAGAATTCTTTGCTATTTGCGCTAGAATCTGTTTTTGAAAACTGCTATACTCATTTCTTTTTGCGAAAGCGTAACTTTCGAACATCTTAGTGTTCGTACTTGCTATCACAGAGACTCAATGCAATGCAACATAGTTAAATCGTTTACAGTGGCTCTCAGGGATTTCGTGCCATCGTCGGTTCTCTTGTGTGCTGCTCTCTCTATATATAATATGTCAGTTTAGAACGTCAGTTCTGAAGGAAAGAGGTCATTTTCTTAATTTCGTAATCGTCAAACCTGGCAACTGTTCCCAGATCAGATGTGATAAAGGCTTGTGGTATAATTGTTTGGGGCAGTTTTCTTCAGGAGCTCCACACAGAAACCTAATTTACTCTCTTAGACCTCGAATGAATTCATCTTTATATGTGAACTGAAGGTGAAGAGGTGAAGAAGGAAAGAAAAGGGATGGGAAGAGATCACTGCCATCAGCTGCATCGGGGAATCACGCGTTATCAGCGGCGACGAGTGGAAATGTGTACTGGAGCGGGATTCGAACCTGGGATCTCCTACTTACTAGGCACGTCCGTTAACCGCTGCAGCATCCAGTACACAGCGTTATCGCAACTGCGCGAACTGTCATGCTTCACGGCCAATCCACATTTCCATCGAGCACCATCTATCCGCACTCCCTGTCCATTTCCTCCATATTCGCATATAATTTGATTAGCCTAGCTGCGCAATGGGTCCACCTTCTTCAGTGCGGATGCGCAAATACGTCCGACCCCCTGTGGGTATCTCAGAGAGCGAATATGGAGGAAATGGACAGCGGCTGTGGAAATGTGAATCGTATGTGAGACTTGCCGAGATAGTCCACGCAGTTGCGATAATGCTGTGTCCCAGATGGTGTAGTGATTAAGGCACCTGCCTCGTAAGCAGGAGATCCCCGTTTCGAATCCCGATCAGGTACACACTGTCAGTTCTCGCCGCTGATTCTGCGTAATGTTCCGATGCAGCTGACAGCAATGGTCCCTCCCTTTCCTTCCTTCCCTTTCCTTTCCTTCCCTTTCCTTTCCTTTTCTTTCCTTTCCTTTCTTCCCCTCTCCACCGTCAATTTACACATAATGTATAACAGCTGCGGATTTTGAGTGGTGTCTGTTCTTTCGGACATGAAAAGCTATAAATTGTGTCAACATAGGCACTTCAGATATTTGACGCGCCAGGGTAGTTGAGAGCGCTAACGCGCTGCTTCCTGGACTCGGGTAGGCGCGCCGGCCCCGGATCGAATCCGCCTGGCGGATTAACGACGAGGGCCGATGTGCCGGCCAGCCTGGATGTAGTTTTTAGGTGGTTTTCCACATCCCGCCAGGTGAACACCGGGCTTGTCCCCATGTTCCGCCTCAGTTACACGGCTCGCAGACACCTGAACACATTAGCACTATTCCATGGATTCCACTCGACGCAGACAGTTGGGGTACACTAATTCTGTCCCGGGGGGGGGGGGGGGGGGGCGGGGATTCAGCCACCCCTTCACCATTAACATGCCAAATCCGATTCACGATGGCTGACACTGCGGGGCAAGGCTCAAGCTATAGAATAAAATAGGCACTTCAGGTATTTCTTCTGTAAAATGCTTTACGACTATATTGGTAAGGGCTGTATGTAGCTGCGTCTTGTTGTTGAGTTCAAACTCGAATAGGGCACGAAAGTAGGCTAAGCGTACGAGGTGTGGCTAGAAAAAAACCGGACTAGTACTGGTGAAACAATAAAACGAATGCAATAAGGCTGAAAGTCGCGTGGCCTGTGAATTGACTCTCGCTCCGCCTACTGCTCGAGTTTCATCTGCCTCCTGCACTCAGTCTGCCCGTGGCGTCTGTTTTAAGTAATTGACGTTTTGTCTGTGCGTCGGAAAATGTTGAGTGTGCAGAAAGAACAGCGTGTTAACATCAAATTTTGTTTCAAACTAGGAAAATCTGCAAGTGAAACGTTTGTAATGTTACAACAAGTGTACGGCGATGATTGTTCATCGCGAACACAAGTGTTTGAGTGGTTTAAACGATTTAAAGATGGCCACGAAGACACCAGTGATGACACTCGCACTGGCAGACCATTGTCAGCAAAAACTGATGCAAACATTCAAAAAATCGGTAAACTTGTTCGACAAGATCGCCGTTTAACAATCAGAGCAGTGTCTGAGTTAACAGGAGTTGACAAGGAAAGTGTTAGGCAGATTCTTCATGAAAGTTTCAACATGAACAAAGTGTGTTCAAAAATGGTTCCAAAGTGTCTCACAATTGAACAGAAGGAACGCCGAAGAATGATTTGTTCTGACATCCTGGAAAACATTGAAAGTGATCCCACCTTCTTACAAAATGTTATTACTTGCGATGAATCGTGGTTTTTTACTTACTATCCCGAAACTAAACGCCAATCGATGCATTGGAAAACTCCTGGTTCTCCACGACAAAAAAAAAGCACGAATGTCAAAATCGAAATTCAAGGCAATGATGGTTGTTTTTTTGACATCAAAGGGATTGTGCACATTCATTGGGTACCAGAGGGACAAACAGTGAATCAGCATTACTACATTAGCGTCCTGGCTACCCTACGTGAGCGAGTACGGAGAAAACGGAACGATTTGTGGAGAAAAAAGTCATGGATCCTTCACCAAGACAATGCCCCAGCTCACAGTGCGTTGTCAGTGAAGACGTTTTTGGCAAAACACAACATTCCCATCTTAGATCATCCACCCTACTCACCTGATTTGGCCCCCTGTGACTTTTTTCTTTTCCCTAAAGTCAAGTCAGCTTTGAAAGGAACTAGATTTGAGACTGTTGAAGCAGTAAAAGAAAAAGCGACGGAAGTAATGTATGGACTTACCGAAAGTGATCTGCAGCATTGCTATGAACAGTGGAAAATTCGTATGGAGTGGTGTAGAGACCGAGGAGGAGAGTACATTGAAGGAGATAACATGAAATTGTAAATAATTATAAATAAATGTTTTTTCCAGCATCAGTCCGGTTTTTTTCTAGCCGCACCTCGTATGTGCTTTATGGTGTTAATGAGAAGGGTAATTCCTATTACGACAACTGTTCTCACACGGTGTAAAATTGCTGGGAGTGGTACTCTGTTCTACATACGGGTGTTTCCATAAGAGCGTGCAAAAATATAACATTACATAGAGAATGCTCCACTGAACAATTTGAGATAGGGAACCTGGGGTCGGAGAAATCAGCTTAAGGAGATATGGAAATAAACTTGTCTACCGATTTGTCTAGCATTACCGTTTTTCAGCTTATTTACAACTAACATGCGTACAAGTTTGCACGTACCGTGCTGCTTATTTACGTGTACATTCCTTACTTCCTGGAAGGAAACAAGGAGGACGAGCATGATTACCAGGAAGTCATGGTGCAGGTTCTGTTTACTTTACTTGTCTACAAGGCGGCTCTGCTGTATCGTATTTACTTTGACCCATGACAGAACGTGCTGTGTGTTGTGTCCTGCCCAATCGTCAAATATGGGGTGCCTAGGAAATCTGCTTCCTCGGATCCCTAGACAACAATTCAAGCAAATGGTCTGAATGATGTTTATTACAAAAGGAAATGATTATAATACTTAACTTTGAGAATTTACAACGATGTGTCGCAAGCAAATGGCGACAGACAACTAAGGAATTTCTTCTGTATATACAACTCCAATGCAAGTGAAGGAATACAGTTCCTACGCCGCTGCTGTAGAGCTCGTAGAACGGCGGCGCCGCGATTGTGTTCTCTTCGTGTCGAGGGCGCTGCCGTCAGGTTGCCGTCGTAGAGAGGTATCGGTCCGCGTGCAATTGGCTGACGTTTCCGTCAAAGACCTCTCTGCTGTAACGTTCTGTGCTTCACTTTTACGCTGGAACACTGTGAATCAACGACAGACCGATTCATTACTCAGTGTTATTCAGAGACGTACACTACAATACGATGGAACAGTACCAGTATTGTATTTCCTGGATCCTGGATTGGAAGTGGAGGTAATCTGACCTGAATCTCCTTGATTATTTCCTATAAGGATATCTAAAGACACTTCTGTACGAGATTCCAGTGGATACGGAGATGGAATTAGTTGCCAGAATTGTAGCTGCCTGTGATGTGATTCGAAACTCACATGGGATATTTGTCAGGGTGCGCCAGAACCTCGTTCGCCGATTTCGTGCTTGCATTGAGGTTGATGGCCGTCAATTTCAGCACATTTTGTAAGATACATTGTAAATGATACGTTCATTGTATCAATGACGGTATTTGTAGTTAATTAATGTAAATAAAAAAGTACACAGCAATGTGATTTGATTCCTATTGTCTCCCTAAGCTGTCTTCTTCGACAAAAGGTTCCCTACCCCAAATTGTTCAGAGGAGCATCCTCTACGTCCTGTTAAATTTTTGTACGCTTGTACGTAACTACCCTGCAGAAAAATTCTACAGACCGAGTTGATCCAACAACTAATCGAGAAAGTTCATTCACGGTGCGGTCTTGGGCACGCCCAAACGCGATAGCTCCTTTCTGACTGTCGCTATTTTGTCACGCCTTCATTTCGATGCAGCTTACTGCGCCGATTCCAAACAACCGACTGGGACATACATACTGCTTCACTGCCATGACTTCCATCGGCGTCTAGTGCCAGTTATTCTCATTACCTGCATTGTAAGGGACGAGTGAGCTTTTCTAATGGGGTCACTGCTACTTTGGCTAGTGAGATTACATTCAAGCGGGACTAGTGAGCTTTTCTAATGGGGTCACTGCTACTTTGGCTAGTGAGATTACATTCAAGCGGATGTAGTTTTCAGCAGTTATGCAAAGATGAAGACATAAACAGGATCAGCTACCCTGAAGAGCTGCATCCAGGCCAGTTTAAGACCCAACTTACATAAGCCGCTACTTGGGACGCTAGGCAGAGACGGGCGCCAAGGGTGCCAAATGTGAATGCTCTTCACAGTACTTACAGTAATATTTAATGACTGTTTAAATAGGCCATATTTTGAAATACTGCTCTTTCAACTTGTGGTAAATCAACATTTTGACACAATAGAGCGTAAGTTCCATGAACTGGCAATACATACACTACTGACCATTAAAATTGCTACACCACGAGGATGACGTGCTACAGACGCGAAATTTAACTGACAGGATGAAGATGCTGTGATATATAAATGATTAGCTTTTCTGACCATTCACACAAGGTTGGCGCCAGTGGCGGCACCGATAACGTGCTGACATGAGGAAGTTTCCAACAGATTTCTCATACACAAACAGCAGTTGACTGGCGTTGCCTGGTGAAACGTTGTTGTGATGCCTCGTGTAGGGAGGAGAAGTGCGTACCATCACTTTTCCGACTTCGATAAAGGTCGGATTGTAGCCTACCGCCATTGCGGTTTATCGTATCGCGACATTGCTGCTCGCGTTGGTCGAGATCCAATGACTGTTAACAAAGCACGGAATCGGTAGATTCAGGAGGATAATACGGAACGCCGTGCTGGATCCCTAAGGCCTCGTATCACTAGCAGTCGAGATGACAGGTATCTTATACGAATGGCTGTAACGGATCGTGCAGCCGCGTCTCGATCCCTGAGTCAACAGATGGGGACGTTTGCAAGATAACAACCATCTGCACGAACAGTTCGACGACGTTTGCAGCAGCACGGACTATCAGCTCGGAGATCATGGCTGCGGTTACCCTTACGCTGCATCACAGACAGGAGCGCCTGCGATGGTGTACTCAACGATGAACTGGGTGCACGAATGGCAAAACGTCATTTTTTCGGATGAATCCAGGTTCTGTTTACAGTATCATGATGGTCGCATCTGTGTTTGGCGACATCGCGGTGAACGCACAATTGAAGCGTGTATTCGTCATCGCCATACTGGCGTATAACCAGTCGCGATGGTAAGGGGTGCCATTGGTTACACGTCTCGGTCACCTCTTGTGCGCATTGACGGCACTTTGAACAGCGGACGTTACATTTCAGATGTGTTACAACCCGTGGCTCTGCCTTTCATTCGATCCCTGCGAAACCCTATATTTCAGCAGGATAATGCACGACTGCATGTTGCAGGTCCTGTACGGGTCTTTCTGGATACAGAAAATGTTCGACTGCTGCCCTGGCCAGCACATTCTCCAGATCTCTCACCAACTGAAAACGTCTGGTCAATGGTTGCCGAGAAACTGGCTCGTCACAATAAGCCAGTCACTACTCTTGATGAACTGTGGTATCGTGTTGAAGCTGTATGGGCAGCGGTACCTGTACACGCCATCCAAGCTCTGTTTGACTCGATGCCCAGGGATATCAAGGCCGTTATTACGGCCAGAGGTGGTTGTTCTGTGTACTGATTTCTCAGGATCTATGCACCCAAATTCCATGAAAACGTAATCACATGTCAGTTCTAGTATAATATATTTGTTCAATGAATACCCGATTATTATCTGCATTTCTTCTTGGTGTAGCAATTTTAATGGCCAGTAGTGTATACCCTACATGTTAAAGATTTTGATTTGCCTGAAGAGGCAAAGAGACACTTCAAACATGTATTTCGTCACGAACACAAGACAGCAGCAGTGAAGCGGGCAAGCAGCAAGTTTTCAGTAGTGGAAATGAAACCAGAAAACTTTCTTTCAGTTAAAGGGGTGGATTCCGTAGCAAAGGATAAAGCTGTTAAAGACACAGATGGAAATAACATACAACAGGGGAATACCAGCTGTATAGGAATCAGTAGATAAAATCATCTAACAATACAATTCAATGATTAGTAAAAAGTGATTTTGAGTTTCGCCCAAAACTGGTCCCCCCATCAATACCTCTTCTGAAGCCTTTATTCGTAGATGAGCAGGAAGTGAAAACCTACATCCCCCCCCCCACCCCACTTTATCATAAGTCCTGTAATAATATATACCATTCACGAGTAGCAGTTTTCGTGGGTGTAAGAAGAGGGAGTGGAGATGGAAAAGGATGTGCTGAAAGAAGGGGAGATGGAAGACTGAAATGTAGCACCTGTGTTGCCCAGAAAAGATATTCCTGAAGAGAAACTACGGAAGGAAATGATTGTGATTGTACAGAGATTATAGAAAGTGACTAAAATTAATCTCTCGTATTTGTTGGAACCGCGCTAATATATTTTCGTCTTGATATTTTATTTGATTTGTTATCTATGCATGTTTTCGGCACATTAATTTCGCTTTAATTACGCACATATCCTCGTTTTATAAAAGAGAAAGTACTGTAGCATGTAAATTACTTGTGTTCTACCAAAAAATCTTCAAAATATAGCACAGTAAATAAAATTTTTTGCTCTTGTATCTATTTCACTCTAAAAAGTTTTAAGACGCAAGAAGTGTAAGTATTTTTAATGTGTTATATTATATAAAATAATGCAGGAGCACTACAATCCATAACCGTACCCACAACTAAAACACAATAACTGACTATTAATCTAAAACATCTGATGTTTTTAAAGCAGCTCACACAATTTATTAAAAGCCAGTTTACCTTGATAGTCATTTCCTCAGTTTTCTTCAGCTAGCACTTGTATTATTCAAATAATAGCGAAAACTAATACAAAAGTTTACGATAGAAAACTGGGATTGGGAAAGGGGGGGTGGGGAGAGCGCTAAATGGTAATTCGCTCGTGCGGAAAATTTTTCTCGAACCTGCTCTGGCTACATGAAACCATTCTTTGGACTGAAGACTACAAGAACAACATGAGCAACAACAACTGCTATATGTAGGAGCGATACTCGGCGACAGTGATACATTCGCCGCGAAGTTCGTGGTGCACGAGAAGGTGTAGGATAATGCACAGTAGGTGAGAAAGGGCGGCGTGATCTATGGTTGTGATCCAGATCGCTGCGGCGGCAGCAGGCGTGACGGTGCGGTCGGCACGCGAGGTCTCCCCACCTCCCTCTCCTCCCCGCCCCCCCCCCCCCCCCCGACACCCTTCTCCACGTCACCCTATTCGTTACCACAGCCGCTATTTACGACGACTGCCCCCGACGGCAAATAACGCCGCAGCCTCCGCTAGCTGTTGCGAGAAGATATTAGTCGGATGGGGAGTCGCCAATTTCGATTAGTGTTCAGGACAGGTAGCTACGTAATGCATTGTTCTGTGTAATGAATCCCGCTGCTCAAGCGTTCAGTTATGGTTGTCATATCTTATCTTGATAGAATATCGCAGCTGGAACAGAGTTTAATCGCGATTACATGGTAGAAAAGTCATTGCTCGCTATTAAGTCTGGAACTCCAGGAAGGAAAGCAAATTACGAAATTATATTAATTGTGCGTGTCTCTAGGTCATTTGGAGGTATATAGGTTGTGAAATTTTGATGATACAGCTGTCACATCTGGCATCAACAACGGCTCTAATTTGGCTGGGTACCTAGTCCAATTGAGCTAGGGTGTCAAACAGTAATGTCATTCGACGCTGCTTCTACTGTGTGAAAAAGTTCACTAATTGTGTTGGTTGTAGAATTGTGACATGCCCATCTCATAGCACCTCATAGCGAGAGGTATGAGGCAGATGTGGAGAAAGCTCTGCCCAGGGCAATATTCCTTGTAGGCATGCAGACATGATGGACTGTCCGCGTTGATAACAGGTGGTTATAATTAAAATAATTAAAATGAAGCTACTCACAGAGTTTCAGTGTGGGGTGTAATTATTGTATGACAGCAAAACGTGATAAATATTCTAATGCGTTAATGCGGAACCCTTTTACAGGGGAGAAAATTTGGTTCCTATTTTGACCACCAGGTGCAAATCTGTTGCTATGGATAAAAGAGAGGCGTTTAGAAATATTCCCATATGTAATGAATTAAGCACAGGATGGCGGCAGAAAAGGTCAAACAAGTGAGAGAGGCATAATGTCGATTGTATTATTAACCTCCACCTACACAGTTTTTTCAATATGAGTTCCAGAGACTTCGAGGAGATACTGTACAACGCCAGATTTGCACCTGGTGGCCAAAACGGGAAATAATTTTTTTGTAGGGTAAATCGGTTCCGCATTAACGTATTAGAACATCTAGCTAGTTTCGCTGCCATACGGTAATTACAGCTCATACTCGACCACCGCGAGTAGCTCTACTTTAATAATAACCAACCAGTATTTAAAAATTCAAGTTATATAATTCGCGGTATGATCAGTGGTACTTTGAAGTACTGTAGCTCATTTCTGACATTCTGTCTCATCTCCAGGCCGATCCATTTTATAGCTGTGATTTCATATAGCCGCTGGCACATACACAACACTTCAGTGGCCTGACATACGTCAGCTGTGGATGGTCTCGTGACCGCCTGGTGTCAATTCTACGTCATCTGCAGCATTAAAAAGTGACCAGTATGCCGTTTTATGGAGTTCCCAATATTTTATCAGTAAGCTTGTCATTAATATTTAGAAGCAATCTTCCTCTGTTGCTACTTCAATGCTTTTTATGTTGTACGTTAATTATTACTCATTTTTTGCAAATGGATTTTATTGTTTTAACCTAAACGTTTCGCTTATGTGTACCATACATCTTCAGTGGCTTTTTTGTCTCTTAACCATATGTGCTTCCAACTGTCCTTGTGTAACCATTCCTGGGAGGAAATTCCACTGATACGTTTTCAATAAACGGCATGACACACTTTGATGTTAACTGCATTTGATTTTCTGCTACTTTATAGACACAAAAAGCATAGAACGCATAAAAACCACTGTAGTTACCTAATAATTTCAGGAGAAACAAGGTTCTTTATACGCGAAATAAAAATTCAGTTGTAGAAGAAGGGCAACCGTTATCCTTATCTACAAAATAAACAGCATTTAATATATTACGTTTCATTGGAAGTGTGCTTAAGTTCATTAGCTGTGAATGAGCACCTGATTCGTTCTAGTACGTTACATGCTTTAGTATTCAGTTCTCAATCTGAGTCTGTGACAGTTACGCCCTCATAAATTTACAACCAAAACAGCTTTTAAGTTACTTCGTGAACTCAGTAACGTGTTGAAATATTCCTTTTGTCCGTTCTCGGAGTTCCGGTAGGGTCAAATGAAAGTTTACTCGCAGCCTCACCACATAATTTAATCGAACCTCGGTTTTACTCACAAACAGAACATCGTTATTTACAGAGAAACCTTAAGTATCAAACATATGAATGGACTGCACCACTAATATCGTTATAAATAACTGTAATTTTAACATGGCAGATTACGCTGTTGATGTCCATGTAAAACAGTTTTACATGCTTCGGCAGAAATTTATTTAGTATGTATCCAATATGAAAGTCTATCAGAAGTAGCTTAGAAATATCTAAAACCGCAATTACCACTACACTGTGTATATCGAATACTACTACTTTAAGCCTGTTTAGTTCAATATCAAATAAATTTTCGTGAAAAGAAACACAACTCTGAAAATTTGGTTTTGCAATCAATTCAGTTGCTCTATATCGACCTTTCCAGGATGTCACTGATGTCATATCTTTATTCACTTTGCATGGTTTTACCAAACACGCTGTTTATCCATGGGTTTCTCTCAGAATCACTGCTTGCACTAATAGATTTTTGTGCATTAATCTCGATGTATTGCTTCATTCAGGGAGCTTGTCTAAATGATAAAATTCTATGAAAGTTTTTTAATACCATTTTATGTTGCGAACATTCTTCCAGATTTTTCTACTGAGCAAGTCTTGGGGCTACTTGAAGATTTTAATTCGCAACACTCAGGTGGCCTTCACTCACGAACTAATGATTGGCAATAACAGACTGAATTGCTTGGATCTGCAGCTACGACTAGTGGGAGTTAGTGTCAAATTTGACATATTTCGCAAACCAACAACGAGCGAGTCCATCATTCATTTCTCTTCTTGTCATTCATATATTCACACTGTGAGCTTTTTCAAATCAAAATTTTCCATATTACAGAAGTTTCTCTAAGTCAGTCTTCCACCGGTAAAGAGCCAGCAAACCTTAGATAGGCCTATATTCCAATCAGCAACGAATGCAACCATAGTATTATAGATGATCTTTATCAACAGAAAACCAATCCTGATGAATCTAAATTTCCATTAGGTCTGTTACTCGCTAATAGTAGATTTATCAAAATCTCTCTTGTAGGCACTCTGTCGCATGACCTCGCTAATCTATTTAGGAAATAAGGCGTGGACATCCCATTTTCGTCGACAAATAAGTCTAGCTTCGGTACATCCATAATGAACTGTCTGCAAAAGACAAATACGCTGACTCCGGTGTTTATAGAATTGAGGGCGTCGACTGTGAAGCTTCACATGTGATCCAGACTGGTAGCAAATTTCGAACAAGATTTAGTGAACATTTACTTAACAAGAAAGGACAGGTTAAACATCATTAGGTTTTTACTAAGCACCTAAAATCTAGTGGCCATCAACTCCGACCAAGAAGAATTTACATTTGCTGAGCACCTAAAATATAGTGGCCACCAAACTCGACGTAGAAGAATTTTTTAAGTACTCCGTACAGCTTGCAAAGAGCGAAAGCTAAATCTTTGAGATTAAAAGGAAATTCTTAAGCACTCCGGTGCAGAGAAACGTAGATATTGGGTGATAAACTGGTTAGCAGAAACCAGTTTTTTTATGATATCCCGATACCCACTACAGGAATCCATCCATAGCTCTTTAACATGACTGTGACGCTACCATATTCAGCCGTTTATTTTGCGATTATTTTTCTATATTCTGACTTTTCATGTTTTAGTCCCATTTTAAGTTTTGCTTTTAGGCAAGTTTAACAGTTTCATGCTTCATAGACTTCATTTTACCACTATACGTCTTGTGTGTTGGCACTTATTTTATCACTATACTTCGAGTAATTTAATGTTGGCAGTTTTACTGTTTACCTAATTTATTGTTTTCCGTATGTCTTATTTAGCTGTACAACCTCCTTTCTTAAGTACGTTGGTTAACGAACGCCATCTACCCTTAATGTCTGTTACTACGGTTGTGTAATCTTGTCTCTACGGCTCTATGTTTGTTTGGCCAGCAATGAGGTCTGACGTATCTTGTCTTCTCGAATGCATTATATTTACATTTCATCGGTTTCACGCAAAGCTCCATGCAGTGTGTGTCGGAACGCGGTTGGCTCTATATTGCGTAAGCCCTTTTAAGTAATTTTCTTGGTTTGCCAATGGTCTTCTTTCCAGTGGCTACTGTAGTTATACTTCGACTTTTGTTCCCGGTTTCAGGTCCTTATGCGTTAATTTTCCTAATGACGACTGCACGATGTTTCCTTATAATTTTTGTCTTAATGCCCTATACTGGCATTAAAGGACGGATGTCAGCTCACCACATCACTTCTACGATAAGTTCACAGTTATTGTTAGTTGTAGAGACAGCCTGGAACTTTGCTTCATACTACCCCATCCCTCCGGTTTTAACGTATCTTTGCCTCTTAACGTTATTTTATACCCTTACGTTTATCTGAAGATACCACGAAGGAGAAACGCTTCATTGCCAGTAAATATATAAAACAATTTGCAACCAAGAGTGTCTTATCCCAAGATTTTTTATCATACGAGGTCATTATTATTTTTTGGTTTTATTACTATCAGATACGGATGGCATATTTTCAGGACTTAACGGCAAATCTGAATGAAAATAGTGACAAGTCTCAAGAGATTTGAGGTCCACTTCCAAAACATACCCTATGTTGGAACTGTCTGGTATGTTTTCCACATAAAAAATTTCAACATTCTCTGTAGAAAGCAATAGAAAACTGGACATTAGAGGATACTGAAACATGACTCAGCTATAAAGATGATGATCATTTTACAGTGTGATATGAATACACATCAAGATACACAATGCAGGGTTCGTCAGATTTAACATCATAACTTTCTATGGATCTGTTATTTGTAGCAGTATGTTTACATGAACTTCTAATTCCTGTTTCAATAATGTGAAGTTGTTCAGCATCAGTAAAAAGCTGCAATTTTCAACAGAGGGCTCCATATTAAGCCACGTCAAGTAATGTAATGAACACGATCGAGTTCATATGTTTTAAGACAAAGACATTTATCTTTATGAACATCCTTTCGTAATCAGAATGTTTGAGTCGTGGCGCTACTGAATTAGTAGACTGTTCTGTCTGGCGCCACTGGCTCAGTTGTAGTATCGACTATCCCTCTTGCCGCTCCATTACCAATATCTATGAGGAAGAGTTGGTATCAGTGGGTTGTGTCCTTAGGTCTTTGCTTGCCGATATATATACGGGTTCATTGGCCCGAGAAAGAGGCACGAAGTTTGCGGATTGGCGGTAGCGTCGCGACAAGAGGTGGTCGCGAGGTCCGAGCGGCCGAAGCCACGAGCTGCGCAAGGAGGCTTGCGCAGAGCGAAGATACCGGAGGACTTCACCGGGGTCAGCGTCGACTACAAGCAGCAGGCCGACATACCGTCGGTTGGTTGTCAACATTCGTGTCGGACGACCGCTCGTGGCCTGGCTGCCCTCTTCTACCTGGCTTTCATCGGCGCCACTCAGTGACCGCTGCGACGGACCGTGGATCCATGGAACTGCTTGCTGATAAAGGGGAGTAACGTTCTGTAATCCTCGTGGTAATTTGTTTCATTATCTACATGCTCTCCTTATTATTTTTGGTTTGTACCTGACCCTGAGAGTCTTACTTGGTCGGCTCTTTGGTCGTAAATACAGGCGGTAGTATTGTACTAAGACACTAGTTGTCGTTTGAAAATTTGTCCCGCTAATATATTTCCTTTCCTTTCTGGTTTGTACCCGATCATTAACGTTCTAATTACTCAGCTCTTGGTCGCAAATACAACCGGAACAATTGTACTAAGGCACAAAGTGCCTTGCAGTTAGATTTAGCTGTTAACTGGTTCAATTCTTTGATTGTAAATGCATTTCTGTCATTAGTTATAGCCTGAACAACCTGCTGTACTAAGCTGTGCGTTGCTGTGTTTGAAAGTCCGGTATTTTAGCTGGATCTTGTGGTCCCACCGAGTGAGTTCTCTTGTAATAAGTGTTCACAAGTAATATTTTAAGACGTTCCTTCACAGCGGCCTTAATAACTGACAATCTGTTTAACTTTCAAAATATTAACAGCCAACTGTCACCAGGGCTTTAGTCAAAATAAAATTTTCAGAAGGGACGGGATGGGATCCTGTCACACCTTGGTTGCCTATTGAAGTCAAGAGGTTGGTTGCTTTGAAGTAAGCCTTATCATTGTCATATAGTTAGCTAATCTGTTAATCCTTTAAGTACAGGTGCGCATCTTAACTCCGACCATTTCGACATACAGTTTTCAAATTTAAAGTTAAGTCGTCTTTTTTGAGTAACTCAATCACTCTTGTCATCAACGATGCTTATATAGTTTTCATGTATTGCAGAAGGGCATTTAATAAGACAGACCGTGTCCAGCGTGGTAGTAAACACCGCTGTTTCATCTGATAGTGGACGGGCTGCAGGTCTGGCCGTCTTGTAACCATTGTCATATTGTTTGCTGTTTTGCAATGCAGCACTTCAGATTTCTTTTGCAAAGATTAAAAGATTATTCAACTTAAGGTTTAAGGTGAATAGAATTCTGCAAATTTGTTCATTTTGTTAAAGAAAATTATATGGTCAAATGCTTCGATTATCTGTAAAACACAGTTAATGTACATTGTTAAATAAACATGTTGTGTGAAAAGAAAGATATATTGGTGGGTACTCCCTTCCACGTTTTCCTTAATTCCAGTAAGTATTACGTATGATGTAGGATTCCATTGACATTAACAGAGATGCCTTCATTATTTTTTTCAAAAATGTGAACATGCTTCATGTCTGTGGGAAACAATACGTCACCAAAAAAAAAAAAAAAAAAAAGGTATAGAACGCAGTAAGGCACAGATTACGCATCCTTATTTACGTGATACAATCAAGATAGATTTGACTGCAAGAAACAATTAATGTCATTTCACTGAACATTTATTACTGCAGTTTTTTCTGCTGCTACTTTCGGCCATTTCATAGATATTCCTGTACAAAACCCTTATTTTCATTAACACACAGTTGAACTATTTCTTTCAACATTCATCGAGAATCTTTCTCTTGGATAGTCTTAAGTCTCTTTAAACGCTAATCAGTAACTACAGTTGAATATCACTCTACATTAATTACAATTGTATTGAACTTTCATTCTGTTTTTTGAAGTATATGTGTCTTAATTTGCCTGATTTGGGCAAGAGAAAATGGCAAACTACTGAAAAATAGATTTTAAGAGGTTAGTTAATTTGGCATAGTCTGTTATCAGAAACATAAAACAGGGATCCAAGAACTATCTAGGCTACCTGAACAAACCACATTGTCTGTCGTATCTTTTACATACTTGAGTTCTGAATGCACTTTCAGCAGCAGTCTATTCAGATCATTGGTTCGATTTACGTTAATGAATTTTAGAGACAGGTCACATATTTCTGCGAACTCGACGCTTCACTGTCGCAATAATATAACTACGTTACCTTCAAAGTCAACTGCCTACTGGGATAATTGTCTTTTGATGATATCTGTCGATATTCGGTTACTCCAGTCAAACTATTAGACAACAGCTGCTGCAGTCTTCCATCATTGCTCGATCAGGTCCTAGATAACACCTTCTGCCTGCAAATTCTGCAACACTGAATGAAAATAAATTCTGAGTTACTGAAAGTAATCATTAGGTACATTTGGGAAAAACGTCATAGTTCCAATCATAGATATATAAAAGGCTTACATCGATGCTAGGAACGAAGAAATATGATTTAGACAGGAAATGTCAAAAGGAGTGCAGAAAGATGTTTAGCAAATATCTGGACGTTTCAGGAAAAAGAAGAAGAAGAATCAGTAGGTGAAAGGTAACAGAATTAAATTTTTGTGGAGAGCTGCAAACACATCCGAAGGATTTGAATTACACTATTGGCCTTTAAAATTGCTACACCACGATGATGACGTGCTACAGACGCGAAATTTAACCGACAGGAAGAAGATGATGTGATATGCAAATGATTAGCTTTTCAGACCAGTCCAACAAGGTTGGCCCCGCTGGCGACATCTACAACGTGCTGACATGAGGAAAGTTTCCAACCGATTTCTCATACACAAACAGCAGTTGACCGGCGTTGCCTTGTAAAACGTTGTTGTGATGCCTCGTGTAAGAAGGAGAAATGCGTACCATCACGTTTCCGACTTGATAAAGGTCGGATTAAAGCCTATCGCGATTGCGGTTTATCGTATCGCGACATTGCTGCTCGACTTGGTCGAGATCCAATGACTGTTAGCAGAATATGAAATCGGTGGGTACAGGAGGGTAATACGGAACGCCGTGCTGGATCCCTACGGCCTCGTATCACTAGCAGTCAAGATGACAGGCATCTTGCCCGCATGGCTATAACGTATCGTGCAACCACGTCTCGATCCCTGAGTCAACAGACAGGGACGTATGCGAGACAACAAGCATCTGCCCGAACAGTTCGACGACGTTTGCAGCAGCATGGACTATCAGCTCGGTGATCATGATTGCGGTTACCCCTGACGCTGCATCACAGCCAGGAGCGCCTGCGATGGTGTACTCAACGACGAACGTGGGTGCACGAATGGCAAAACGTCATTTTTTCGGGTGAATCCAGGTTCTGTTTACAGCATCATGATGATCGCATCGGTGTTTACCGACATCGTGGTGAACGCTCATTGGTAGCGTGTATTCGTCATCGCCATACTGGCGTATCACCCGGCGTGATGGTATGGGGTCCCATTGGTTACACTTGTCGGTCACCTCTTGTTCGCATTGACGGCACTCTGAACAGTGGACGTTACATTTCAGATGTGTTACGACCCGTGGCTCTACCCTTCATTCGATCCCTGCGAAACCCTACATTTCAGCAGGATAATGCACGACCGCATGTTGCAGGTCCTGTACGGTCCTTTCTGGATACGGAAAATGTTCGACTGCTGCCCTGGCCAGCATATTCTCCAGATCTCTCACCAACTGAAAACGTCTGGTCAATGGTGGCCGAGCAACTGGCTCGTCACAATAAGCCAGTCACTACTCTTGATGAACTGTGGTATCGTGTTGAAGCTACATGGGCAGCTGTACCTGTACACGCCATCCAAGCTCTGTCTGTTTGACTCAATGCCCAGGCGCATCAAGGCTGTTATTACGGCCAGAGGGGATTGTTCTGGGTACTGATGTCTCAGGATCTATGCACCCAAATTGCGTGAAAACATAATCACATGTCAGTTCTAGTATAATATATTTGTCCAATGAATACCCGTTTATCATCTGCATTTCTTCTTGGTGTAGCAATTTTAAAGTCCGGTAGTGTACATAACGATAATGTGTATTTTGCCAGGAGATGAGAGTCATTGCTCTCTCTCTCTCTCTCTCTCTCTCTCTCTCTCTCTCTCTGTCTCTCTCTCTCTATCTATCTATCTTTCTATTTATCTGTTTGTAGACTCTGCTACACTGAACGCAAAAAATACCCTCTTCGTTAAGTTATGAGAAGCAAAAAGTAGATGATAGAAATAAGACTGTTAATAGTAAAATATGTCAGACTTACAATTTTTTTAGTGTTCCAGAGATGCCCTAGAAGAAAATTGTTCAGCAACAGTGACATCATGATGGTATGCCATCAGTACCTATTTTAAGTGGCAGCCCCCCTTGTATAGCCCGCCTCCCTGCTGACTCAGGTGACTGATTCCAAATAGTTCTGGGTACTTCCAAAGAATTCCAACCAGTGTCAATTTCTTCTGAGTAGTTCAGAGGGGCTCGAACAGGTAAAAGCATTTAGTCAGCAAATAATGACTTGACCTGTCGTCTTAAGCGGGAAACATAACCTCGAAGGCAGATACAGTTCCACATTTCAAGGAACAAGAGATACAATCTCGAAGGCATGTGTGTTCTTAAGATAAAGATTTTCAAGAAAGTGCTAACAGTCTCAAATGCGGATATTGCCTCTTTACCTCTATGCTGCATGGTTACATTCGCTGATCCTGTAGCGTTAACTATAATTTCATTGTGAAGTTAAATGTCATTGTCTAACACGTGAATGCGTCATAAGCAGGTCTCGTGAGCTCAGACAATGGGCTCATATCTCAGACTGTTCACGGGTCACGGGACCCAACTAACTGCTGTCCACAGAAGCATTTTTTTGTTGTTATCAAGGAGCCCTGTCATGATATGCACCACATTTCATGTTAAAAGATGCTTGTAACTTCAAATGAAAAGGTTAAAACCGTTTGCAGATTTTTAAAACTAATGCCCGTAAACCTACCAAACATTTAAAGGCGGATATTTTCAGAAAGAGTGAAATACACTGTTTTCGTAACATCTTGAAGGACGGTTTTAGACGAAGGGAAAGGGAAATTGCTTAGAACTGGATTACACAGACGTCGAAGCTTAACAAAACACTGACATTTACACACATAAAAAAAATTGCAATGCCTCGGCTCCGAGAGTTCCGGAACCTGTACAGAAAATTGGAATAGAGATAAACGTAAACATCATTTCCTCCCTTTTTGTTGCTCATGAAAACCACACATTGTACCACCATAAAGCAAGACCTTCAGAGGTGGTAGTCCAGTTTGCTGTACACACCGGTACCTCTAATACCCAGTAGCACGTCCTCTCGCATTGATGCATGGCTGTATTTGTCATGGCATACTATCCATAAGTTCATCAAGGCACTGTTCGTCCAGATTGTCCCATTCCTCAACAGCAATTGGGAGTAGATCCCTCAGACTAGTTGGTGGGTCACGTCGTCCATAAGCAACCCATTCCAATCCATCCCAGGCATCTTCGTTAGAATTCATGTCTGGAGAGCATGCTGGCTACTCTAGTCGAGCGGTGTCGTTATCCTGAAGGAACTCATTCACAAGACGTGCACGATGTGGGAGCGAATTGTCGTCCATAAAGATATAGTTGCGCTATCAATCGGAGGATGACATTCACGTATCGCACAGCCGTTACAACGCCTTCCACGACCCGCAGCGTCGGACGTCGGCCCCACATACTGCCACCGCAAAACAGCGTGGGCCATCCACCTTGCTGCACTCGCTGTACAGTGTGTCTAAGGCGTTCAGCCTGAGCGGGTTGCCTCCAAACACGTCTCCGACGATTGTCTGGTTGAAGGCATATGCGACATTCATTGGTGAAGAGAACGTGATGCCAATCCTGAGCGGTCCATTTGGCATGTTGTTGGGCCCATCTGTACCGCGCTACTTGGTGTCGTGGACTCCTCCATGGACGTCTGGATGAAGTTTCGCATCATGCAGCCTACTGCGCACAGTGAGTCGTAACACGACATCCTGAGGCTGCACGAAAAGCATTATTCAACACTGTAGCCTTGCTGTCAGAGTTCCTCCGAGTCATGATCCGTAGGTAGCATTCATCCACTGCAGTAGTAGCCCTTGGGCGGCCTGAGCGAGATATGTCATCGAAGTTTCCTGTCTCTCTGTATGTCCTCCATGTCCGAACAACATCGGTTTGGTTCACTCCGGGACGCCTCGACACTTCCCTTGTTGAGAGCCCTTCCTGGCACAAAGTAACAATGCTGCCGCGATCGAACCGCGGCATTGACCGCTCAGGCATGGTTGAACTACAGACAACACGAGCCGTCCACATTCTACCTGGTGGAATGGCTGGAACTGATTGGCTGTCGGCACACCTCGGTCTAATAGGCGCTGCTCATGCATAGTTGTTTACTTCTTTGGGCGGGTTTAGTGACATCTCTGGATAGTCAAACGGACTGTGTTTGTTATACAATATACAGAGTCAACGTCTGTCTTCAGGAGTCCTGGGAACCGGGGTGATACAAAACTTTCTTCGATGTGTGTATTTTATAGAGGAAGTGTATTACATACAAAACAGACAAATCGCAAATACATCACAAAAATGCAAAATCCTTTAGTATAACTTGAGTGAGTGTAGCAATAATATGTCAACTTGAACATAAAATTTCTTGCAGAGGAACTACGATGTTCCTTCGATAGTCTGCGGGAATGAAATGCGATTTGGAACATTTTGGCATTCCAATCCTTTCAATTTCTTGAAAGTATGTGGGAAAGCTTGCATTGTGGAAAGTTTTGCCATTACGGTGCTTACAGTTTTTTGATGGTCAATGCGAATGAGATTCTGATTCGTTCTATTGCTTTTTTTACCTTTGGTTTGAGATAAATTGCTATTTGTTGTGTTCCGTTCTTTTCAAAAGTCGCTCTCAATAAAATTCCGATCCGTTCCATGCCGTTTTTTGACGGCCTGTGCCAATGAAATTACGATCTGTTCCATTCCATTCAATTTTTTGTTTTCGTCATTGCACCAGAGATAAATATGGTCACCCTGTAGACAGCCCTTTATTACCATCAGGGATAATGTTAGCAACCCTGTAGAATGATCAACATTGCACCATGGGTAATACTGGTTATCGTGTATATTGCTCATCATTGCCACCAGAGATCTGGATCGGAGATTTTCTTCGCTCAGGGACTGGGTGTTGTGTTGTCTTCATCATCATTTCATCCCCATCCGGCGCGCAGGTCGCCCAATGTGGGGTCAAATGTAGTAAGACCTACACCAAGGCGGCCGGACCTGCCCCGCAAGGGGCCTCCCGGCCAATGACGCCAACGCTCATTTCCATTTCCATTGCCACTAGCGGTGGCCCATAATTTCAGTATCATTCCGCAAGGGTAATAGTGGTCAGTTGTTGGCTTAATGGTGCTCACCCTATAAACTGACCATCACTGCTCCCAAGGATGATGGCAGTCACCTGACCATCATTGCGCCACGGCATATTGGCAACTACCCTGTAAACTGACCAACACTGAGTCAAGGGAATGGCTGTCACCTAGTGCGAAAATTGTGGTCATCCTGCATTCCGAGGATCATTGACCGCAAGAGTCATGGGTTGTCAGATAGTAAACTGACGTTCTTTCCATCGCCAGGAGGGAAATGCTGGTCATCCTTCAAATTGATCGTCATTGTGAGAAGGGTAATGGACGTTACCCTGTAAATTGACATTCATGGGCCTCAGGTGTGCTGGTAGTCACCCTATAAACTAACCACCATTATTCTAAATGGTAATGGTAGTCATCTTGTATACCGACCATCGTCGCCCCAGAGAAACGCCAGTCAGTCAGCAGACTGACTCTCATTGCGAGTGGTAGTGGTGGTCACCTTGTAAACTGACAGCATCGTGCCCACGGGGTAATGATGGTCGTACGTTAACACGAATATCATTGTCCACCAGGGGTAAAGTTCCACTTCATCCATCCTTGTCAGGAGGTACAAGAGACAATAGGACGACCAGCAATAAATAAACCATAAATAAACCAAATAGCTGAATTTTCAACTCCAATTTATTCCAGGTGCAACCTGTTTCGGAATTCCATTATGCCATCATCAGGCGCTCAATGGATACATAGTGGCTGAGTTAATATTGCCAGACAAAATATCTACACATTCGTAAATAATCTGAGCGGAACTCCAAGGATTTTACACTACTCAGATGAAGAAATCTACGTAATTTCTTTGGAACAAGATACCAATCCAAGTGAAGATTACAAATTTTTCAACATTAAAATACTGTAGTATTCGTAATGTGTTTGGAGAAGGCGCCATTTCTACACAGTTAAGGTGAAGCTTAAGTATGTGCATTGTTTGGCTGTTTCGTTGGTTCTTGGTAGAATATTTTATACATTTTGAATGACAACACGCGCAGCACTGGTGTAATATTCTAAAATATTTATTATTTATTTCATGGACTGGTTTTCGGCTGTTACGACATCACCAAGTACAAAGATACGTATGTGGTGCAGTGAAATTTTTTTGGGTCAAAGGTTTTTAAATAGTGCATCTACAGAGTATCTCCATTTTTAGAGATGAAAAATGTTAATTTTAGGTTTAGAAATAAAACAAGAGGGATTACTTCAGTTTAAATGCGACGTAAGATTGTTTAACTGAGATAAAATATGTGACACATAAACTAATATCTTTAATAGGTCCTAAATTACATGCAGATAAGGTACACCAGTGAGATTAAGCAGGCAAGTGAAGCAGCTGTGATTATACAAAGCAATTTTTAACACAACAAGAAAAATTATAATAATTGAGAAAAAGGAAAGTTGGGCATATGAGTAAGAAGGGTAATTTATAAGATGGTCTAGATGGGATTTTGAATAGTACCGTGAGTTAGAAGTGACGAGTAAGGGAATTGTGTCTGGTCATTCAGTATTAAGCTTGGGCTGATGGACATATGTTCATTATCCGTTGCCTTCTTCAAGCAGCTGGTCTGCAAAAGTAGAGTCTCCTTTTCTAAGTTTCCAACTTCAGTGGTGTTTCTTCAAGCGGGTGCATATGGCTCTGCAAGACTGTCCTCTGTATGTATTTATTCGAAAAGGAAAACCTGCAGTATTGGCAATATTTTTTTTTAACATGACGCCATTTTGCTCACTTCGGCTGAACCTTATGTATTTATTTCTTTAAGTTATACTAGTCGTTCGGATTGAACGGGATATATACACACAGTGACAGCCTGTTTTTCTTAATTTCTCGCAAATGTGGTATCACAGAAAGAGGGGCATGGGTGGTGACATCATGATTACGACTTCACTGATAACGAGTAGTGACATCAGTGCTACTCAACAGTTCAAGACCATGTTTAAGTGGCAAGTATTTGGAGTCTTGGATTGTGACCACCATGGTGTCAGTGGTATCGCAAGGTGCGGTACTGCATTTAAGTGCAAAATAGATGGATACGCTATAGCCTACAGACCCCTACGTGTTCTCACATAGACGAAATGTCATTGTCAATTACGAATCCAGTTGGCGCACGATCATTGAGTTTGGATCATGGATCAATGGAAATATGTTACCTCGTCCAGTGAATAATATTTTTGTTACTACACCAGGTCGATGGTCGTGTTCAGATATACCATCATCCAAGCCAACAGCTGCTTAAACAAGCACCGCCTTTCGGTTGCATGCTGATGGGGGGGGGGAGGGGGGAGGGGGGGGAGGGGGGAGGGGGGGATTAGTATTATGCTATGAGTTAATTTTCACCTAGGCTTCCACGCAACCTGTGATAGTAATCGAATGTACAACGACAACAGTGGTCTACGTGAACGCTATTGAGGACCACCATCATCCACCCATGCCTGATGTCCTCCCTGAGTGTGGTGGCATCTTCCAGTGTATAACTATCGGCGCCAGAATGGTGTTACAGTGGTTTGAATAGCATGTTGATGTCTTGGAAACTAAATCCACGGGACCTGAATCCCATGGAACACATCTAAAATGATATCGGGCGTCAATTACGTGTGCACAAGCCACTGGCCCATAATTTATTGGAGCTGAGTGACCTAGGCTCCTTCTAACATATACCTACAGAAACCAGTCGAATCCACGCGAAGTGGAATCGCTGTTGTATTGCGTTCCAGAGGTTAACCAATATGATCATAAAGTCTTGCCCTATATGTTTATGAGGCATCTTCCTACCAAACACGTGCATGCTGACATATCCGCAACGCTCACCTAGATGAATAGAAATAACTCAGGCAGAAATCGACACCCGTACCCGTGAATGCATTTGCAAACTGTTTCAAGACATGCCGCTACTGACAAGACAACTTTATTGATCACTGAGGGTTACTAATGACGGAACTCTTATACCCATCATTTAAAACGCCACTTCTGATGATGGGATTGACGAACTCGCTGTTTGGTGCCCTCCCCCAAATCAACCAACTAATCAACCAACCACTTCTGATCCAAAAGCCTCTCAGCTTTCTACTTACAAGACCCAGAGTTTCCCGCAAACTACTGATTTCTGCAATCCCCAAAACTGCTGCATGAAACGCTTTCTTCATTCACAGCTTTTGGCCAGTCAACTTCAAGAGCTGAACACTGGCACTTTCATTGGTCACTTCCTGCTCACACTAATGACCTCCCTCTGGAAATTGCTGCTTCCTGGGTAGACTTCCCAAAATTTTTACGTGCATGTCTGGGTGAACAGGCATTGTTCACGATAGAAAGGCGTCCGAAATTACGTCGAGATAAGTTCATTGAATGCGAATAATTTGGCTTCAGCTGTGTTAGTTATAGATCTAATACATACTGGTGGCACATGAAAATTTGTCCCAGATGCCTGTGTACCATCCACAGTGTCTGTTCATCCAGATATCCAAGCAAATATTACATACCGAGGCGACCAAAAGATAACTTCATAGGTCTCGATTCGTCATAGTCTTATTCTCACTGGTCCAGGAATACAGAGTATATAGCTGCGAGCATTGAGTGATGAATATAGAAGGCTGTGGCGTGGGGTTGTAGACAGTGTGACATATGGAAGTTAGGGTCTGTCCAGGAGCTGTGCACTGGTTAAGGCGACCGCTCGCGATAAGCTAGAAATCAGGGTTCGAGTCCCGGTCTGGCACAAATTTCCATGTCACCAGTAGGTAGTACATCTATAAGCAGAGATGAGGTCAAGTTACTGGCACTCAGCGAATTTATTTCGAAGTAATTTTCCAAATTTATTTTCAAAACGTTTTGGTGAACAGGTACCACTGTGGAAAGTTACAAGTCTATGCGCCGTTCTAATAAGCGCAGACCAAAACCCATTTAGAAAGATTACAGAAATGTAAATTGAAGGTGGAGGGGGGGGGGGGGAGAAAAGGAAATGACCAGGAACTAGGAATATCAGCTGAATCGGTACTTTATGAGGAATCAGCGTGAAGAGTGAAAATTTATGCCAGACCGGGATTCGAACCTGTGAGCTCCTGCAGTGTTTATCGCAAATGCGCGACTATCTCAGCAGGCTCCCTTGCCGAATAACACTCCGAACTAGCGCCACCTATCTGCAGATACTTTCCATGTCCTCCATGCTCGCTGATTTTAGACTCCTGCTGGAGGTCGAACGTAACTGTGCATCCGCACTAAAGGTTTGAATTCATTGCCCATCGAGGCGAACCAGTGTTTGTTTTTTCGGACATGTCAGAAACAGCAGACAAGACACGCTCATATAAAAGATTACAGAAAGATAGGCCTTTCATCTGCAAACCGGACAAAAGTCCCAAACCTTCGGATACCGGAAACAGGCTCTGCAGTCCGCAGTATCCGAGTTCAAGGACGCGTCCAGAGATAATGTGTTACATTGCCACTGAGGGATATTGTGGAAATAAACCGTCTGGCACGGAGCCCTGAGGAACTCGGTGAGTTACAGTGCCCCAGTAGGACGGAAGTTCATCTGCGTATCGACGTGTTGTCAGATGAGGTCGTCCCCGGGGCAGAATGCTGCCCTCATTGTGAGGGCGGCTGTGCCCTCAGAATGCGGTGTTCGCCCTCGCCCTCGCCTCGGAGGGAGCCTCTTGGGCCGTTCTTTCAGCTGGGCGCCGCGGCTTGCTGGCCTTCACCCTCGCTTTTGTTGCGCGCCCGCCGCACAACAGTGGCCCTTTTGTCCACGGAAGCTTTTACTTGCGCTGCTCGGACATCGTTTGCATTCTTAAGGAGCCTTCGCAGGCAGGGAGCACGGCTGCTTGCCACGCGCAGCTAGCTACCGCCCGCAGCCTGCAATTGGGACACACCCCCGTCAGCAAGCGGGCAGTCTCTGTGTTATTCTCACAGCCGATAACTATCGCCGCATTAATGTACGTGAAGAGATCGTTTCTGAGTTCATGTTTCCCATTAAACATGAATACACTGTGCTTTGAATGCACTGTATTATTTAACTGCGCTTTATCCGTCCCTCATGGCAAAGACCACAACTGGATGCTAATCAATGAATGTTATCCAAAATGCTTACGTGCCACACCTGATAGCTCCTTGACTTTCAAGCTGCACTGCCATAACATAGTGGTGATTGATTGATTTTAACAGGGGAGCTAAAACAGAATAGGTCTGACTCACCACTGCCCGCACCGAAACTAGGTTTATTGTGCGGTATCGCTCCCTATATATCTAGTAAAGCCAACCAGTGCCCTTAAATAGTGCAAGAGTCCCTCTACCAGTGTTTTGTTAGACACAGTTTCTTCAGGTCTAGTTGTCCCGAAGATTCTGTATCTTTTACTCTCCAATGCCATCCATTCGAAAATTAGGTGTAATGCAGTTTCTTCACTCTCATCACAGATCCTACATTTAGGGTCCTCTTCCGTTATACTTATTGTGTGTAGGTGTTTTTTGAAATTCCCAGAGCCGGTCATTAATCCAGTCATGAGTTTGATCTCTTTCCTGTTCAATCCCAGGATTACAGAGCTTCTTGTAAAAACATGGCTTGGGCATCATTACCTTGCCATGTTTTTGTTTATGGACGTTGGCCAATACCCTACGTGCTGTTTCCTAAGCCAGTTCCGTAGTTCTAATTTAATCATAGCCTTGGTGATTGTCAGGACAGGTTCGGGTCCAATAAATGGAGTTGTTGCCCCCATCCTAGCCAATCTATCGGCTTGTTCATTGCCACAGATCCCTGAGTGGCCAGGGACCGAAACTAGGTTCACCATATTGCTTCCCCCTAGCCCCACCAGAGCCCTGTGGCAATCTGAAACAATCTTAGATCTTGTTGCAGGAGCTGCCAATGATTTCAGGGCTGCCTGGCTGTCTGAATAGATGTAGCTGCTGCAGTCATTGTAGCACCTATGCATATTCTCCTCCACACATGCCCTGATTGCAGTAATTTCAGCTTGGAATACAGAGGCTAGTTTCCCTAGAGAGATGATGCTCTCCAGTCTTGGCTGAACCTCGTACAACCCTGCCCCAACGCCTTGGTCTGTTTTCGAACCATTGGTGAAGCAAACGATATCCCCCGTACGGTGTCGAACTGTTTTCTCCCACTGTTCCCTACTTCCAATTATTATGTTGTAAGGCTTGTCGAAGCAGTTGGGAGTTGTTATATAGTCGGCAGGCATTTTCCCAGTCATTCCTATATTTATCTCACTCACTATGTCAGTGTGTGATTCTGGATATCCGAATGAGGCCCAGTCTTGGCCAGTGTAAGTCTGTGTGTCCAAGCTGCTGCCACCATCTTAACCCAAAAGTGAAGTGGCGGCATATCCAGCATGGTTTCCATTCCAGCGGTTGGTGTGCTGCTAATTCCACCCGTTATGGTTAAGCAGGCCATTCTCTGCACCATAGCAGGCAGGCAGCACCGCTGCTTGCCATGCGCAGCTCGCTACCGCCCGCAACCTGCCAGCGCAGCCCAGCCCAGTCAGCAAGCGGGCAGTCTCCGTGTCATTCTCGCAGCCGATAACTGTCGCCGCATTAATGTACTGAAGAGATCGTTTCTGAGTTCATGTCTCCCATTAAACACGAATACACTGTGTTGTGAGTGCATTATATTCTTTAACTGTGCATTAAACATCTCTCATGGCAAAGACGACATCTGAATGCTAACCAATTGGATGTTATCCAAAATGCTTATGTGTCACACTTGATAGCTCCTTGACTTCCAAGCAGCTGCCCGCATCTCGTGGTCGTGCGGTAGCGCTCCCGCCTCCCAAGCCCGATTCCCGGCGGGGTCAGGGATTCTCTCTGCCTCGTGATGGCTGGGTGTTGTGTGCTGTCCTTAGGTTAGTTAGGTTTAAGTAGTTCGAAGTTCTAGGGGACTTGTAACGTTTACGCTCGGACGTACGTTAACTCTTTAAAGCCTGTACTATGATAAGTTGACGGGCTTCACCTTATAAGAAAGGATTTTAGTAAATATGTTGACCGCGTGTACCTGAATGGAGGCAAAATTAGACTTACGCCCACTCAGTAACAACAATGATACGTCAAGCAAATCTAAAGTGCAACTACACCTTAGGACGGGCAAGAAACATACACAGCAGATGCTACCAATTGTTAATAATACGGTCGCCAGCCTAATTATGCATTAAGTGAGTTTTTTCCTTGTACAAGTGGATGTACGTACAAGCATAACAACACGTAGTAATACTGCATTATATGGTAAATTTTAGAACCAGAAAATTCTACTGAACTAATATTTTCCCTTTCTGTACTAATTTGGACAAGCTATAAATACACAACATTACACTATAATGATTACTACAAACTGCGTTTTGCCTATTGATCTGACTGAAATCGGGCATAGGTTACCCTAGAAATACACTAATGGAAATGGAAAAAAGAACACATTGACACCGGTGTGTCAGACCCACCATACTTGCTCCGGACACTGCGAGAGGGCTGTACAAGCAATGATCACACGCACGGCACAGCGGACACACCAGGAACCGCGGTGTTGGCCGTCGAATGGCGCTAGCTGCGCAGCATTTGTGCACCGCTGCCGTCAGTGTCAGCCAGTTTGCCGTGGCATACGGAGCTCCATCGCAGTCTTTAACACTGGTAGCATGCCGCGACAGCGTGGACGTGAACCGTATGTGCAGTTGACGGACTTTGAGCGAGGGCGTATAGTGGGCATGAGGGAGGCCGGGTGGACGTACCGCCGAATTGCTCAACACGTGGGGCGTGAGGTCTCCACAGTACATCGATGTTGTCGCCAGTGGTCGGCGGAAGGTGCACGTGCCCGTCGACCTGGGACCGGACCACAGCGACGCACGGATGCACGCCAAGACCGTAGGATCCTACGCAGTGCCGTAGGGGACCGCAACGCCACTTCCCAGCAAATTAGGGACACTGTTGCTCCTGGGGTATCGGCGAGGACCATTCGCAACCGTCTCCATGAAGCTGGGCTACGGTCCTGCACACCGATAGGCCGTCTTCCGCTCACGCCCCAACATCGTGCAGCCTGCCTCCAGTGGTGTCGCGACAGGCGTGAATGGAGGGACGAATGGAGACGTGTCGTCTTCAGCGATGAGAGTCGCTTCTGCCTTGGTGCCAATGATGGTCGTATGCGTGTTTGGCGCCGTGCAGGTGAGCGCCACAATCAGGACTGCATACGACCGAGACACACAGGGCCAACACCCGGCATCATGGTGTGGGGAGCGATCTCCTACACTGGCCGTACACCACTGGTGATCGTCGAGGGGACACTGAATAGTGCACGGTACATCCAAACCGTCATCGAACCCATCGTTCTACCATTCCTAGACCGGCAAGGGAACTTGCTGTTCCAACAGGACAATGCACGTCCGCATGTATCTCGTGCCACCCAACGTGCTCTAGAAGGTGTAAGTCAACTACCCTGGCCAGCAAGATCTCCGGATCTGTCCCCCATTGAGCATATTTGGGACTGGATGAAGCGTCGTCTCACGCGGTCTGCACGTCCAGCACGAACGCTGGTCCAACTGAGGCGCCAGGTGGAAATGGCATGGCAAGCCGTTCCACAGGACTACATCCAGCATCTCTACGATCGTCTCCATGGGAGAATAGCAGCCTGCATTGCTGCGAAAGGTGGATATACACTGTACTAGTGCCGACATTGTGCATGCTCTGTTGCCTGTGTCTATGTGCCTGTGGTTCTGTCAGTGTGATCATGTGATGTATCTGACCCCAGGAATGTGTCAATAAAGTTTACCCTTCCTGGGACAATGAATTCACGGTGTTCTTATTTCAATTTCCAGGAGTGTAGCACTTTTGAAACACACAAACAATGTCAATTTTAATAAGGGTAAAACACTGATAAATTTAGGTTTTATATTGACTTTAACTTTGCAGGTCAAATCAGTTCAGTAAACTCCTGAATTTAAATGAATAGAAAAGAAAAGAGTGAAGGGGGAGGGGGGACCCTGAAACTGTTATGATCACTGTGTTACAACTATTAACTATTGGAAACATTAATCACTCAAGATTTACAAAATATGAGTTACTACTCTTTTTGTCTTATTACTTCCTCATTTAACTACCATTATTTTTGTCTCAAATTAATTAAGCTTCAATACTATGCCGGTTCCAAAATTAACTTCCAACTTTGTCAGACCTTTGTTCTTTGCTTATATTTTCATTAACAATAAAGCTCCTTAAAATTCATTCTAGCATAAAAAGGTCTGCAGGAAATTCTTATTAACATAAACTTTAAATCTTCATTTCGGGGCACTCGGATTGCACAACATGTGGAAAGGACCCTGTCTAGGTTAGTGATAAGGATAATTAATTGATAGGGCAATTCTGGTAAAAGTTAAGTTGTTATTGAACAGTCAGGAACAAAATTAACACTGGTCCACACGAATACAATTCTAAAGATTCAACCTGTTCGTGTCGATGCGGCGGTTGGCGGGCGGAGAGATGGCGAGGCGCACAGCACACATAAAATCACAGCTATGGCTCTTGGTGTTTCGGCACTTTGCTTCTTCTTAGCGTCGCAATCCTTGTCCATTCAGTGCCTATAGAAGATAGCCATGCTGTGTAGTCGTCGGAAACGGCACATCCGAGGCTCAATGAAACCATAAATGCGAACATTTTTAGGTTAGGCTTTACCGTGACTGTTACTGACATTAAATGAAACAACAATTTCACTGTTACCAGTCACCGTTTTATTTATTTCCACGACGCGTTTCGAAGATTTAAACCTCCATCATCGGGTGGGTTTACATTAGTAAGTATTACATTTGTGTGTGTGTTGTGTTACGATTTTTGGAGGAACTTGTGGCACTGCCTAGTGGAGAAACGAGACACTATTTCAGAATATGGTTTAGGATAACTTTTATGAAAAATTAAACTGATATCTAATGGTAAACATTAAATAAGTAAACTACAGTACCTTCAGTGATCACAGGTTCCTTTTGCTGTCGTAACACATCACATGTATACTGCCACATTTGTAAACAAATATGGCGTCTGGAATCAGCTGGGTGCAAAGTTCGTATAGCAGAAGTGAAGACATAATCGCAAAGTGCAAAGAATATACATCATAACAATATTATTACAGAATAATTGCTTTAAGCATTTGGCGGTGTTTGTTTCCAGGTGCCAAATATATGTGTGTGTACTTCAAGTGGTATATAAATCCAATTCTGACAAGTTAAAACAGCAAACATTCATACTTGTTTATACAAACAGGTGAAATGTTAAAATAGCTTAAACATCATACTTATTGATAACAATTAGGTGAAATGTTACAGACTATAATTTCAATGGTCATATTGGCTACAACAGTAAAATCATACATACATTACACTCATTGATTGGTGTTCATAAACAGATGTGAAGTGAGGGGCTGGAGGCAGAAGGAGAGGTAGAGAGAGAGGAAAAGTGTGTGTGTGTGTGTGTGTGTGTGTGTGTGTGTGTGTGTGTGTGTGTGTGTGTGTGTGGTGTGAAAGGGAGAGGGAGAGGGGGGGAGAGAGGGAGGGGGAGAGAGAGAGAGAGGGAGGGGGAGAGAGAGAGAGAGAGAGGGAGAGAGGAAAGAGTGATTATTGAGAGGAAACATTTACATTGCAAGGAGTCTTAAGATTGCATGTTGCATATAGTAGCTGCCTAAAGGTTGGGGAATACATTGGTTAATGCTATGAAATATGCAGATAGATATACATTTGTGCCAGTAGTTGATGTACATACAGTTTTAAGCTGACAAGGGGTACAAGCTGTTGGTGTGATGAATTATCTTTGAATGAGGTCAATCTCTTGTACTCTTGGCAGCTGTCTATATTTATGGTAAATATTAGGTGTGTGTGTGTGTGTAAGTGTGTGTGTGTGCAATTTTATGAGTGTAGGAAGTTGCTGAAAACGGAGATGATACTACTGTAAATATTGTCATTTTTGTCATTTAAGATAGATTCTGGTTGTTTCACTTGATGTTTGTATATTTGTAGTGTTTCAAGAATGTCTAGTTTTCTGCCTTTTGGTTGGGTGTGTAGGATGCTAATACTTGTGTTGTTAACATGGTGTTTTGTTTCATGCAAGTGTGTAGCTATTGCTGATGTGTGATATTTTTTGTTTTTTAGTGCTACCATGTGTTCCTTGGACCTAATCTCAAATGATCTGCCTGTCTGGCCTATGTAGAAGCAGTCACAGTCCAAACATTCATTTTTGTACACACCTGTGTGATGAAGTGGGTTTCGTGTGCCGATGTTGTGGGGTAACTTCTGTCCAATCTTGTTGTGTGTTGTAAAGGATATGCTTATGCCTTTCTGTTTGAAGACATTGGCAATCTGGTATGAAATGTTACCCAGAAAGGGGATTGTATGGAAGATGTTATTTTCTTTTTGTTTTTTGTGTTGTGATTCCTTTGCCATTATTGAGTATTTTAGGCTGTCTACTATGGAGCTGTTATAACCATTTTCAATAGCTGTTTGTTTTATTATTTCAATTTGTTGATCACATTTATCTTCTGAGAGTGGTAGTTGGATAGCTCTATTAATCATGTACCGGAATGCTGCCATTTTGTGTGCTGTGGGGTGGCAAGAGGAGTTGTGGATTGTGGTATGTGTTGTGGTAGGCTTCCGATAAATTTCAAATTGATGTCTGTTATTCTTTATTCTAATGGTAAGGTCTAGGAAATTTATACTGTCGTCTTTTTGGTGTTCAACTGTGAATTTTATGTTTTCATGGGAGTTGTTGAAAAACTGATTCAACTCACTGATGTCATCTTTAGTGCCTTTGATTAAAATGATGGTATCATCTACATATCTGTAGTAGTAGATGATATTTTTGAGGAGGTGGTGATTGGAATTCAGGATTTTGTCTTCTAGGTTACTTATAAATATTTCTGCTAGCAATCCGGAAAGATTTGAGCCCATTGCCAGACCATCTGTTTGTTGGTAGATTTTATTGTTAAATTTAAAATAGTTGTGTGAAAGTGTGAATTCAAGCAGGTCCATTAGTTCATTAATGTGAGTTGAAGGGATATTTTTGTGTTTATGTAGGTTGGCATTAATTATCTGTAGTGTGGGATCCATTGGCACAGAGGAATATAGGTTTTGTATGTCAAATGAGGCAAGTGTGGCTCCCTCAGGTACTTGTATGTTTTTGACATATTGTGTAAATTCTGTTGTGTTTCTAAGTGTTCTCTCATTATTGAATGTGCATGCTTGTTTTAGAATTCTGAAGAGTATTTTATTGAGCTTGAATGTTGGGCTGTTCCACAGTTCACTATGGGCCTGATGGGGGTCCCGTTTTTGTGGATCTTTGGTTGTGATCTAAGACAAGGTGGTTGTGGGCTCATTGTTACAATGTTTCTTGCTTCTTGGATGGTGAGTAGAAAGTTAATGTTGTTTGAAATGTGTTTAATCTCCTTTTGTATTCTGGCTGTTGGATCTTTATGTATTTCAGTTATGTTGCTGGCTTGGAAGAAGTCTAAAGTTTTTTCTATGTATGTTGTTCTGTCCATTACAACAGTTGTGTTGCCCTTGTCAGCTTTTACAATTATATCATTATTCACATTTAATTTAGTCTTAATGGTACGTGTAAGGGCTTCTTCTCTTTTCTTGTATGCTGGGAAAGGTTTTGCAATCTCCTTTTCAATGATTTCGTTAATTTTGTGGCAGGCTGATATTCTGTCAGTTTGCTTCTTAAAGGCGATGGTCGAGATCTGTGTTGCACAAGTGATGAGCTTTTCTTGGTTCTTTTGATCCAGCGGAGCTTGAACATTGTGCTTTAAGCCTTTGCAGGGTAGTGCCTCTTCTTCTGCAGTGAATGTTATGTTCGTGTTGTTGAGGAAGGGTGTGTAGGATGTGTGTTTCTTTTGGCTGTTTTGGTTCGGTTTGGGAGGTAGTTGTTGCTTTATAAGATTGGCTAGTTTCTTCTTCTGTGTAGTTTTCGTTTTCTGTACGATGAACTCAGTGTACTCTTTGACTTTTTTGGTTATGGAATCATATTCTAATCTATGAAGCAACTTTCCCAACTGTAATTCTGCATTATAAAGCTGTGTATTGAACATTTGTTTTTTAATATAAAGCTCTTTCAGTTCATTTTTCACCCAGAGTTTTCGTGCGATTTCCAGTGTTTTCTTCGCAGTTGTTGTGTTTGTTTTGATGTCAATCATGACATAATTTGGGATGACGTTATTCTTGAGACAATTCCTATTGAAGTGTATGTGTTTTGTCGTCATTGCGACCTTTTCTGCACTGTTTTTGTACTCGAAAATAGCCTTGATTGCCTGACTGGGCAGATTAACTTTAAATGCAAACATTTTTAGCTTAGGCTTTACCGTGACTGTTACTGACATTAAATGAAACGACAATTTCACTGTTACCAGTCACCGTTTTATTTATTTCCACGACGCGTTTCGAAGATTTAAACCTCCATCATCGGGTGGGTTTACGTTAGTAAGTATTACATTTGTGTGTGTGTTGTGTTACGATTTTTGGAGGAACTTGTGGCACTGCCTAGTGGAGAAACGAGACACTATTTCAGAATATGGTTTAGGATAACTTTTATGAAAAATTAAACTGATATCTAATGGTAAACATTAAATAAGTAAACTACAGTACCTTCAGTGATCACAGGTTCCTTTTGCTGTCGTAACACATCACATGTATACTGCCACATTTGTAAACAAATATGGCGTCTGGAATCAGCTGGGTGCAAAGTTCGTATAGCAGAAGTGAAGACATAATCGCAAAGTGCAAAGAATATACATCATAACAATATTATTACAGAATAATTGCTTTAAGCATTTGGCGGTGTTTGTTTCCAGGTGCCAAATATATGTGTGTGTACGTCAGGTGGTATATAAATCCAATTCTGACAAGTTAAAACAGCAAACATTCGTACTTGTTTATACAAACAGGTGAAATGTTAAAATAGCTTAAACATCATACTTATTGATAACAATTAGGTGAAATGTTACAGACTATCATTTCAATGATCATATTGGCTACAACAGTAAAATCATACATACATTACACTCATTGATTGGGGTTAATAAACAGATGTGAAGTGAGGGGCTGGAGGCAGAAGGAGAGGTAGAGAGAGAGGAAAAGTGTGTGTGTGTGTGTGTGTGTGTGTGTGTGTGTGTGCGAGTGTGTGTGTGTGTGTGTGTGTGTGTGTGTGGTGTGAAAGGGAGAGGGAGAGGGGGGGGGGAGAGAGGGAGAGATAGAGAGAGAGAGAGAGAGAGGGAGAGAGGAAAGAGTGATTATTGAGAGGAAACATTTACATGGCAAGGAGTCTTAAGATTGCATGTTGCATATAGTAGCTGCCTAAAGGTTGGGGAATACATTGGTTAATGCTATGAAATATGCAGATAGATATACATTTGTGCCAGTAGTTGATGTACATACAGTTTTAAGCTGACAAGGGTACAAGCTGTTGGTGTGATGAATTATCTTTGAATGAGGTCAATCTCTTGTACTCTTGGCAGCTGTCAATATTTATGGTAAATATTAGGTGTGTGTGTATGTGTGTAAGTGTGTGTGTGTGTGCAATTTTATGAGTGTAGGCAGTTGCTGAAAACGGAGATGATACTATTGTAAATATTGTCGTTTTTGTCATTTAAGATAGATTCTGGTTGTTTCATTTGATGTTTGTATATTTGGAGTGTTTCAAGGATGTCTAGTTTTCTGCCTTTTGGTTGGGTGTGTAGGATGCTAATACTTGTGTTGTTAACATGGTGTTTTGTTTCATGCAAGTGTGTAGCTATTGCTGATGTGTGATATTTTTTGTTTTTTAGTGCTGCTATGTGTTCCTTGAACCTAATCTCAAATGATCTGCCTGTCTGGCCTATGTAGAAGCAGTCACAGTCCAAACATTCAATTTTGTACACACCTGTGTGATGAAGTGGGTTTCGTGTGCCGATGTTGTGGGGTAACTTCTGTCCAATCTTGTTGTGTGTTGTAAAGGATATGCTTATGCCTTTCTGTTTGAAGACATTGGCAATCTGGTATGAAATGTTACCCAGAAAGGGGATTGTATGGAAGATGTTATTTTCTTTTTGTTTTTTGTGTTGTGATTCCTTTGCCATTATTGAGTATTTTAGGCTGTCTACTATGGAGCTGTTATAACCATTTTCAATAGCTGTTTGTTTTATTATTTCAATTTGTTGATCACATTTATCTTCTGAGAGTGGTAGTTGGATAGCTCTATTAATCATGTACCGGAATGCTGCCATTTTGTGTGCTGTGGGGTGGCAAGAGGAGTTGTGGATTGTGGTATGTGTTGTGGTAGGCTTCCGATAAATTTCAAATTGATGTCTGTTATTCTTTATTCTAATGGTAAGGTCTAGGAAATTTATACTGTCGTCTTTTTGGTGTTCAACTGTGAATTTTATGTTTTCATGGGAGTTGTTGAAAAACTGATTCAACTCACTGATGTCATCTTTAGTGCCTTTGATTAAAATGATGGTATCATCTACATATCTGTAGTAGTAGATGATATTTTTGAGGAGGTGGTGATTGGAATTCAGGATTTTGTCTTCTAGGTTACTTATAAATATTTCTGCTAGCAATCCGGAAAGATTTGAGCCCATTGCCAGACCATCTGTTTGTTGGTAGATTTTATTGTTAAATTTAAAATAGTTGTGTGAAAGTGTGAATTCAAGCAGGTCCATTAGTTCATTAATGTGAGTTGAAGGGATATTTTTGTGTTTATGTAGGTTGGCATTAATTATCTGTAGTGTGGGATCTATTGGCACAGAGGAATATAGGTTTTGTATGTCAAATGAGGCAAGTGTGGCTCCCTCAGGTACTTGTATGTTTTTGACATATTGTGTAAATTCTGTTGTGTTTCTAAGTGTTCTCTCATTATTGAATGTGTATGCTTGTTTTAGAATTCTGAAGAGTATTTTATTGAGCTTGAATGTTGGGCTGTTCCACAGTTCACTATGGGCCTGATGGGGGTCCCGTTTTTGTGGATCTTTGGTTGTGATCTAAGACAATGTGGTTGTGGGCTCATTGTTACAATGTTTCTTGCTTCTTGGATGGTGAGTAGAAAGTTAATGCTGTTTGAAATGTGTTTAATCTCCTTTTGTATTCTGGCTGTTAGATCTTTATGTATTTCAGTTATGTTGCTGGCTTGGAAGAAGTCTAAAGTTTTTTCTATGTATGTTGTTCTGTCCATTACAACAGTTGTGTTGCCCTTGTCAGCTTTTACAATTATATCATTATTCACATTTAATTTAGTCTTAATGGTACGTGTAAGGGCTTCTTCTCTTTTCTTGTATGCTGGGAAAGGTTTTGCAATCTCCTTTTCAATGATTTCGTTAATTTTGTGGCAGGCTGATATTCTGTCAGTTTGCTTCTTAAAGGCGATGGTCGAGATCTGTGTTGCACAAGTGATGAGCTTTTCTTGGTTCTTTTGATCCAGCGGAGCTTGAACATTGTGCTTTAAGCCTTTGCAGGGTAGTGCCTCTTCTTCTGCAGTGAATGTTATGTTCGTGTTGTTGAGGAAGGGTGTGTAGAATGTGTGTTTCTTTTGGCTGTTTTGGTTCGGTTTGGGAGGTAGTTGTTGCTTTATAAGATTGGCTAGTTTCTTCTTCTGTGTAGTTTTCGCTTTCTGTACGATGAACTCAGTGTACTCTTTGACTTTTTTGGTTATGGAATCATATTCTAATCTATGAAGCAACTTTCCCAACTGTAATTCTGCATTATAAAGCTGTGTATTGAACATTTGTTTTTTAATATAAAGCTCTTTCAGTTCATTTTTCACCCAGAGTTTTCGTGCGATTTCCAGTGTTTTCTTCGCAGTTGTTGTGTTTGTTTTGATGTCAATCATGACATAATTTGGGATGACGTTATTCTTGAGACAATTCCTATTGAAGTGTATGTGTTTTGTCGTCATTGCGACCTTTTCTGCACTGTTTTTGTACTCGAAAATAGCCTTGATTGCCTGACTGGGCAGATTAACTTTAAATGCAAACATTTTTAGCTTAGGCTTTACCGTGACTGTTACTGACATTAAATGAAACGACAATTTCACTGTTACCAGTCACCGTTTTATTTATTTCCACGACGCGTTTCGAAGATTTAAACCTCCATCATCGGGTGGGTTTACGTTAGTAAGTATTACATTTGTGTGTGTGTTGTGTTACGATTTTTGGAGGAACTTGTGGCACTGCCTAGTGGAGAAACGAGACACTATTTCAGAATATGGTTTAGGATAACTTTTATGAAAAATTAAACTGATATCTAATGGTAAACATTAAATAAGTAAACTACAGTACCTTCAGTGATCACAGGTTCCTTTTGCTGTCGTAACACATCACATGTATACTGCCACATTTGTAAACAAATATGGCGTCTGGAATCAGCTGGGTGCAAAGTTCGTATAGCAGAAGTGAAGACATAATCGCAAAGTGCAAAGAATATACATCATAACAATATTATTACAGAATAATTGCTTTAAGCATTTGGCGGTGTTTGTTTCCAGGTGCCAAATATATGTGTGTGTACTTCAGGTGGTATATAAATCCAATTCTGACAAGTTAAAACAGCAAACATTCGTACTTGTTTATACAAACAGGTGAAATGTTAAAATAGCTTAAACATCATACTTATTGATAACAATTAGGTGAAATGTTACAGACTATCATTTCAATGATCATATTGGCTACAACAGTAAAATCATACATACATTACACTCATTGATTGGGGTTAATAAACAGATGTGAAGTGAGGGGCTGGAGGCAGAAGGAGAGGTAGAGAGAGAGGAAAAGTGTGTGTGTGTGTGTGTGTGTGTGTGTGTGTGTGTGTGTGCGAGTGTGTGTGTGTGTGTGTGTGTGTGTGTGTGTGGTGTGAAAGGGAGAGGGAGAGGGGGGGGGGGGGGAGAGAGGGAGAGAGAGAGAGAGAGAGAGAGAGAGAGAGGGAGAGAGGAAAGAGTGATTATTGAGAGGAAACATTTACATGGCAAGGAGTCTTAAGATTGCATGTTGCATATAGTAGCTGCCTAAAGGTTGGGGAATACATTGGTTAATGCTATGAAATATGCAGATAGATATACATTTGTGCCAGTAGTTGATGTACATACAGTTTTAAGCTGACAAGGGGTACAAGCTGTTGGTGTGATGAATTATCTTTGAATGAGGTCAATCTCTTGTACTCTTGGCAGCTGTCAATATTTATGGTAAATATTAGGTGTGTGTGTATGTGTGTAAGTGTGTGTGTGTGTGCAATTTTATGAGTGTAGGCAGTTGCTGAAAACGGAGATGATACTATTGTAAATATTGTCGTTTTTGTCATTTAAGATAGATTCTGGTTGTTTCATTTGATGTTTGTATATTTGGAGTGTTTCAAGGATGTCTAGTTTTCTGCCTTTTGGTTGGGTGTGTAGGATGCTAATACTTGTGTTGTTAACATGGTGTTTTGTTTCATGCAAGTGTGTAGCTATTGCTGATGTGTGATATTTTTTGTTTTTTAGTGCTGCTATGTGTTCCTTGAACCTAATCTCAAATGATCTGCCTGTCTGGCCTATGTAGAAGCAGTCACAGTCCAAACATTCATTTTTGTACACACCTGTGTGATGAAGTGGGTTTCGTGTGCCGATGTTGTGGGGTAACTTCTGTCCAATCTTGTTGTGTGTTGTAAAGGATATGCTTATGCCTTTCTGTTTGAAGACATTGGCAATCTGGTATGAAATGTTACCCAGAAAGGGGATTGTATGGAAGATGTTATTTTCTTTTTGTTTTTTGTGTTGTGATTCCTTTGCCATTATTGAGTATTTTAGGCTGTCTACTATGGAGCTGTTATAACCATTTTCAATAGCTGTTTGTTTTATTATTTCAATTTGTTGATCACATTTATCTTCTGAGAGTGGTAGTTGGATAGCTCTATTAATCATGTACCGGAATGCTGCCATTTTGTGTGCTGTGGGGTGGCAAGAGGAGTTGTGGATTGTGGTATGTGTTGTGGTAGGCTTCCGATAAATTTCAAATTGATGTCTGTTATTCTTTATTCTAATGGTAAGGTCTAGGAAATTTATACTGTCGTCTTTTTGGTGTTCAACTGTGAATTTTATGTTTTCATGGGAGTTGTTGAAAAACTGATTCAACTCACTGATGTCATCTTTAGTGCCTTTGATTAAAATGATGGTATCATCTACATATCTGTAGTAGTAGATGATATTTTTGAGGAGGTGGTGATTGGAATTCAGGATTTTGTCTTCTAGGTTACTTATAAATATTTCTGCTAGCAATCCGGAAAGATTTGAGCCCATTGCCAGACCATCTGTTTGTTGGTAGATTTTATTGTTAAATTTAAAATAGTTGTGTGAAAGTGTGAATTCAAGCAGGTCCATTAGTTCATTAATGTGAGTTGAAGGGATATTTTTGTGTTTATGTAGGTTGGCATTAATTATCTGTAGTGTGGGATCTATTGGCACAGAGGAATATAGGTTTTGTATGTCAAATGAGGCAAGTGTGGCTCCCTCAGGTACTTGTATGTTTTTGACATATTGTGTAAATTCTGTTGTGTTTCTAAGTGTTCTCTCATTATTGAATGTGTATGCTTGTTTTAGAATTCTGAAGAGTATTTTATTGAGCTTGAATGTTGGGCTGTTCCACAGTTCACTATGGGCCTGATGGGGGTCCCGTTTTTGTGGATCTTTGGTTGTGATCTAAGACAATGTGGTTGTGGGCTCATTGTTACAATGTTTCTTGCTTCTTGGATGGTGAGTAGAAAGTTAATGCTGTTTGAAATGTGTTTAATCTCCTTTTGTATTCTGGCTGTTAGATCTTTATGTATTTCAGTTATGTTGCTGGCTTGGAAGAAGTCTAAAGTTTTTTCTATGTATGTTGTTCTGTCCATTACAACAGTTGTGTTGCCCTTGTCAGCTTTTACAATTATATCATTATTCACATTTAATTTAGTCTTAATGGTACGTGTAAGGGCTTCTTCTCTTTTCTTGTATGCTGGGAAAGGTTTTGCAATCTCCTTTTCAATGATTTCGTTAATTTTGTGGCAGGCTGATATTCTGTCAGTTTGCTTCTTAAAGGCGATGGTCGAGATCTGTGTTGCACAAGTGATGAGCTTTTCTTGGTTCTTTTGATCCAGCGGAGCTTGAACATTGTGCTTTAAGCCTTTGCAGGGTAGTGCCTCTTCTTCTGCAGTGAATGTTATGTTCGTGTTGTTGAGGAAGGGTGTGTAGGATGTGTGTTTCTTTTGGCTGTTTTGGTTAGGTTTGGGAGGTAGTTGTTGCTTTATAAGATTGGCTAGTTTCTTCTTCTGTGTAGTTTTCGTTTTCTGTACGATGAACTCAGTGTACTCTTTGACTTTTTTGGTTATGGAATCATATTCTAATCTATGAAGCAACTTTCCCAACTGTAATTCTGCATTATAAAGCTGTGTATTGAACATTTGTTTTTTAATATAAAGCTCTTTCAGTTCATTTTTCACCCAGAGTTTTCGTGCGATTTCCAGTGTTTTCTTCGCAGTTGTTGTGTTTGTTTTGATGTCAATCATGACATAATTTGGGATGACGTTATTCTTGAGACAATTCCTATTGAAGTGTATGTGTTTTGTCGTCATTGCGACCTTTTCTGCACTGTTTTTGTACTCGAAAATAGCCTTGATTGCCTGACTGGGCAGATTAACTTTAAATGCAAACATTTTTAGCTTAGGCTTTACCGTGACTGTTACTGACATTAAATGAAACGACAATTTCACTGTTACCAGTCACCGTTTTATTTATTTCCACGACGCGTTTCGAAGATTTAAACCTCCATCATCGGGTGGGTTTACGTTAGTAAGTATTACATTTGTGTGTGTGTTGTGTTACGATTTTTGGAGGAACTTGTGGCACTGCCTAGTGGAGAAACGAGACACTATTTCAGAATATGGTTTAGGATAACTTTTATGAAAAATTAAACTGATATCTAATGGTAAACATTAAATAAGTAAACTACAGTACCTTCAGTGATCACAGGTTCCTTTTGCTGTCGTAACACATCACATGTATACTGCCACATTTGTAAACAAATATGGCGTCTGGAATCAGCTGGGTGCAAAGTTCGTATAGCAGAAGTGAAGACATAATCGCAAAGTGCAAAGAATATACATCATAACAATATTATTACAGAATAATTGCTTTAAGCATTTGGCGGTGTTTGTTTCCAGGTGCCAAATATATGTGTGTGTACTTCAGGTGGTATATAAATCCAATTCTGACAAGTTAAAACAGCAAACATTCGTACTTGTTTATACAAACAGGTGAAATGTTAAAATAGCTTAAACATCATACTTATTGATAACAATTAGGTGAAATGTTACAGACTATAATTTCAATGGTCATATTGGCTACAACAGTAAAATCATACATACATTACACTCATTGATTGGTGTTCATAAACAGATGTGAAGTGAGGGGCTGGAGGCAGAAGGAGAGGTAGAGAGAGAGGAAAATTGTGTGTGTGTGTGTGTGTTTGTGTGTGTGTGTGTGGTGTGAAAGGGAGAGGGAGAGGGGGGGGAGAGAGGGAGGGGGAGAGAGAGAGAGAGGGAGGGGGAGAGAGAGAGAGAGAGAGGGAGAGAGGAAAGAGTGATTATTGAGAGGAAACATTTACATTGCAAGGAGTCTTAAGATTGCATGTTGCATATAGTAGCTGCCTAAAGGTTGGGGAATACATTGGTTAATGCTATGAAATATGCAGATAGATATACATTTGTGCCAGTAGTTGATGTACATACAGTTTTAAGCTGACAAGGGGTACAAGCTGTTGGTGTGATGAATTATCTTTGAATGAGGTCAATCTCTTGTACTCTTGGCAGCTGTCTATATTTATGGTAAATATTAGGTGTGTGTGTGTGTGTAAGTGTGTGTGTGTGCAATTTTATGAGTGTAGGAAGTTGCTGAAAACGGAGATGATACTACTGTAAATATTGTCATTTTTGTCATTTAAGATAGATTCTGGTTGTTTCACTTGATGTTTGTATATTTGTAGTGTTTCAAGAATGTCTAGTTTTCTGCCTTTTGGTTGGGTGTGTAGGATGCTAATACTTGTGTTGTTAACATGGTGTTTTGTTTCATGCAAGTGTGTAGCTATTTCTGATGTGTGATATTTTTTGTTTTTTAGTGCTACCATGTGTTCCTTGAACCTAATCTCAAATGATCTGCCTGTCTGGCCTATGTAGAAGCAGTCACAGTCCAAACATTCAATTTTGTACACACCTGTGTGATGAAGTGGGTTTCGTGTGCCGATGTTGTGGGGTAACTTCTGTCCAATCTTGTTGTGTGTTGTAAAGGATATGCTTATGCCTTTCTGTTTGAAGACATTGGCAATCTGGTATGAAATGTTACCCAGAAAGGGGATTGTATGGAAGATGTTATTTTCTTTTTGTTTTTTGTGTTGTGATTCCTTTGCCATTATTGAGTATTTTAGGCTGTCTACTATGGAGCTGTTATAACCATTTTCAATAGCTGTTTGTTTTATTATTTCAATTTGTTGATCACATTTATCTTCTGAGAGTGGTAGTTGGATAGCTCTATTAATCATGTACCGGAATGCTGCCATTTTGTGTGCTGTGGGGTGGCAAGAGGAGTTGTGGATTGCGGTATGTGTTGTGGTAGGCTTCCGATAAATTTCAAATTGATGTCTGTTATTCTTTATTCTAATGGTAAGGTCTAGGAAATTTATACTGTCGTCTTTTTGGTGTTCAACTGTGAATTTTATGTTTTCATGGGAGTTGTTGAAAAACTGATTCAACTCACTGATGTCATCTTTAGTGCCTTTGATTAAAATGATGGTATCATCTACATATCTGTAGTAGTAGATGATATTTTTGAGGAGGTGGTGATTGGAATTCAGGATTTTGTCTTCTAGGTTACTTATAAATATTTCTGCTAGCAATCCGGAAAGATTTGAGCCCATTGCCAGACCATCTGTTTGTTGGTAGATTTTATTGTTAAATTTAAAATAGTTGTGTGAAAGTGTGAATTCAAGCAGGTCCATTAGTTCATTAATGTGAGTTGAAGGGATATTTTTGTGTTTATGTAGGTTGGCATTAATTATCTGTAGTGTGGGATCTATTGGCACAGAGGAATATAGGTTTTGTATGTCAAATGAGGCAAGTGTGGCTCCCTCAGGTACTTGTATGTTTTTGACATATTGTGTAAATTCTGTTGTGTTTCTAAGTGTTCTCTCATTATTGAATGTGTATGCTTGTTTTAGAATTCTGAAGAGTATTTTATTGAGCTTGAATGTTGGGCTGTTCCACAGTTCACTATGGGCCTGATGGGGGTCCCGTTTTTGTGGATCTTTGGTTGTGATCTAAGACAATGTGGTTGTGGGCTCATTGTTACAATGTTTCTTGCTTCTTGGATGGTGAGTAGAAAGTTAATGCTGTTTGAAATGTGTTTAATCTCCTTTTGTATTCTGGCTGTTAGATCTTTATGTATTTCAGTTATGTTGCTGGCTTGGAAGAAGTCTAAAGTTTTTTCTATGTATGTTGTTCTGTCCATTACAACAGTTGTGTTGCCCTTGTCAGCTTTTACAATTATATCATTATTCACATTTAATTTAGTCTTAATGGTACGTGTAAGGGCTTCTTCTCTTTTCTTGTATGCTGGGAAAGGTTTTGCAATCTCCTTTTCAATGATTTCGTTAATTTTGTGGCAGGCTGATATTCTGTCAGTTTGCTTCTTAAAGGCGATGGTCGAGATCTGTGTTGCACAAGTGATGAGCTTTTCTTGGTTCTTTTGATCCAGCGGAGCTTGAACATTGTGCTTTAAGCCTTTGCAGGGTAGTGCCTCTTCTTCTGCAGTGAATGTTATGTTCGTGTTGTTGAGGAAGGGTGTGTAGAATGTGTGTTTCTTTTGGCTGTTTTGGTTCGGTTTGGGAGGTAGTTGTTGCTTTATAAGATTGGCTAGTTTCTTCTTCTGTGTAGTTTTCGCTTTCTGTACGATGAACTCAGTGTACTCTTTGACTTTTTTGGTTATGGAATCATATTCTAATCTATGAAGCAACTTTCCCAACTGTAATTCTGCATTATAAAGCTGTGTATTGAACATTTGTTTTTTAATATAAAGCTCTTTCAGTTCATTTTTCACCCAGAGTTTTCGTGCGATTTCCAGTGTTTTCTTCGCAGTTGTTATGTTTGTTTTGATGTCAATCATGACATAATTTGGGATGACGTTATTCTTGAGACAATTCCTATTGAAGTGTATGTGTTTTGTCGTCATTGCGACCTTTTCTGCACTGTTTTTGTACTCGAAAATAGCCTTGATTGCCTGACTGGGCAGATTAACTTTAAATGCAAACATTTTTAGCTTAGGCTTTACCGTGACTGTTACTGACATTAAATGAAACGACAATTTCACTGTTACCAGTCACCGTTTTATTTATTTCCACGACGCGTTTCGAAGATTTAAACCTCCATCATCGGGTGGGTTTACGTTAGTAAGTATTACATTTGTGTGTGTGTTGTGTTACGATTTTTGGAGGAACTTGTGGCACTGCCTAGTGGAGAAACGAGACACTATTTCAGAATATGGTTTAGGATAACTTTTATGAAAAATTAAACTGATATCTAATGGTAAACATTAAATAAGTAAACTACAGTACCTTCAGTGATCACAGGTTCCTTTTGCTGTCGTAACACATCACATGTATACTGCCACATTTGTAAACAAATATGGCGTCTGGAATCAGCTGGGTGCAAAGTTCGTATAGCAGAAGTGAAGACATAATCGCAAAGTGCAAAGAATATACATCATAACAATATTATTACAGAATAATTGCTTTAAGCATTTGGCGGTGTTTGTTTCCAGGTGCCAAATATATGTGTGTGTACTTCAGGTGGTATATAAATCCAATTCTGACAAGTTAAAACAGCAAACATTCGTACTTGTTTATACAAACAGGTGAAATGTTAAAATAGCTTAAACATCATACTTATTGATAACAATTAGGTGAAATGTTACAGACTATCATTTCAATGATCATATTGGCTACAACAGTAAAATCATACATACATTACACTCATTGATTGGGGTTAATAAACAGATGTGAAGTGAGGGGCTGGAGGCAGAAGGAGAGGTAGAGAGAGAGGAAAAGTGTGTGTGTGTGTGTGTGTGTGTGTGTGTGTGTGCGAGTGTGTGTGTGTGTGTGTGTGTGTGTGTGTGTGGTGTGAAAGGGAGAGGGAGAGGGGGGGGGGGAGAGAGGGAGAGAGAGAGAGAGAGAGAGAGAGAGAGGGAGAGAGGAAAGAGTGATTATTGAGAGGAAACATTTACATTGCAAGGAGTCTTAAGATTGCATGTTGCATATAGTAGCTGCCTAAAGGTTGGGGAATACATTGGTTAATGCTATGAAATATGCAGATAGATATACATTTGTGCCAGTAGTTGATGTACATACAGTTTTAAGCTGACAAGGGGTACAAGCTGTTGGTGTGATGAATTATCTTTGAATGAGGTCAATCTCTTGTACTCTTGGCAGCTGTCTATATTTATGGTAAATATTAGGTGTGTGTGTGTGTGTAAGTGTGTGTGTGTGCAATTTTATGAGTGTAGGAAGTTGCTGAAAACGGAGATGATACTACTGTAAATATTGTCATTTTTGTCATTTAAGATAGATTCTGGTTGTTTCACTTGATGTTTGTATATTTGTAGTGTTTCAAGAATGTCTAGTTTTCTGCCTTTTGGTTGGGTGTGTAGGATGCTAATACTTGTGTTGTTAACATGGTGTTTTGTTTCATGCAAGTGTGTAGCTATTTCTGATGTGTGATATTTTTTGTTTTTTAGTGCTACCATGTGTTCCTTGAACCTAATCTCAAATGATCTGCCTGTCTGGCCTATGTAGAAGCAGTCACAGTCCAAACATTCAATTTTGTACACACCTGTGTGATGAAGTGGGTTTCGTGTGCCGATGTTGTGGGGTAACTTCTGTCCAATCTTGTTGTGTGTTGTAAAGGATATGCTTATGCCTTTCTGTTTGAAGACATTGGCAATCTGGTATGAAATGTTACCCAGAAAGGGGATTGTATGGAAGATGTTATTTTCTTTTTGTTTTTTGTGTTGTGATTCCTTTGCCATTATTGAGTATTTTAGGCTGTCTACTATGGAGCTGTTATAACCATTTTCAATAGCTGTTTGTTTTATTATTTCAATTTGTTGATCACATTTATCTTCTGAGAGTGGTAGTTGGATAGCTCTATTAATCATGTACCGGAATGCTGCCATTTTGTGTGCTGTGGGGTGGCAAGAGGAGTTGTGGATTGCGGTATGTGTTGTGGTAGGCTTCCGATAAATTTCAAATTGATGTCTGTTATTCTTTATTCTAATGGTAAGGTCTAGGAAATTTATACTGTCGTCTTTTTGGTGTTCAACTGTGAATTTTATGTTTTCATGGGAGTTGTTGAAAAACTGATTCAACTCACTGATGTCATCTTTAGTGCCTTTGATTAAAATGATGGTATCATCTACATATCTGTAGTAGTAGATGATATTTTTGAGGAGGTGGTGATTGGAATTCAGGATTTTGTCTTCTAGGTTACTTATAAATATTTCTGCTAGCAATCCGGAAAGATTTGAGCCCATTGCCAGACCATCTGTTTGTTGGTAGATTTTATTGTTAAATTTAAAATAGTTGTGTGAAAGTGTGAATTCAAGCAGGTCCATTAGTTCATTAATGTGAGTTGAAGGGATATTTTTGTGTTTATGTAGGTTGGCATTAATTATCTGTAGTGTGGGATCTATTGGCACAGAGGAATATAGGTTTTGTATGTCAAATGAGGCAAGTGTGGCTCCCTCAGGTACTTGTATGTTTTTGACATATTGTGTAAATTCTGTTGTGTTTCTAAGTGTTCTCTCATTATTGAATGTGTATGCTTGTTTTAGAATTCTGAAGAGTATTTTATTGAGCTTGAATGTTGGGCTGTTCCACAGTTCACTATGGGCCTGATGGGGGTCCCGTTTTTGTGGATCTTTGGTTGTGATCTAAGACAATGTGGTTGTGGGCTCATTGTTACAATGTTTCTTGCTTCTTGGATGGTGAGTAGAAAGTTAATGCTGTTTGAAATGTGTTTAATCTCCTTTTGTATTCTGGCTGTTAGATCTTTATGTATTTCAGTTATGTTGCTGGCTTGGAAGAAGTCTAAAGTTTTTTCTATGTATGTTGTTCTGTCCATTACAACAGTTGTGTTGCCCTTGTCAGCTTTTACAATTATATCATTATTCACATTTAATTTAGTCTTAATGGTACGTGTAAGGGCTTCTTCTCTTTTCTTGTATGCTGGGAAAGGTTTTGCAATCTCCTTTTCAATGATTTCGTTAATTTTGTGGCAGGCTGATATTCTGTCAGTTTGCTTCTTAAAGGCGATGGTCGAGATCTGTGTTGCACAAGTGATGAGCTTTTCTTGGTTCTTTTGATCCAGCGGAGCTTGAACATTGTGCTTTAAGCCTTTGCAGGGTAGTGCCTCTTCTTCTGCAGTGAATGTTATGTTCGTGTTGTTGAGGAAGGGTGTGTAGAATGTGTGTTTCTTTTGGCTGTTTTGGTTCGGTTTGGGAGGTAGTTGTTGCTTTATAAGATTGGCTAGTTTCTTCTTCTGTGTAGTTTTCGCTTTCTGTACGATGAACTCAGTGTACTCTTTGACTTTTTTGGTTATGGAATCATATTCTAATCTATGAAGCAACTTTCCCAACTGTAATTCTGCATTATAAAGCTGTGTATTGAACATTTGTTTTTTAATATAAAGCTCTTTCAGTTCATTTTTCACCCAGAGTTTTCGTGCGATTTCCAGTGTTTTCTTCGCAGTTGTTATGTTTGTTTTGATGTCAATCATGACATAATTTGGGATGACGTTATTCTTGAGACAATTCCTATTGAAGTGTATGTGTTTTGTCGTCATTGCGACCTTTTCTGCACTGTTTTTGTACTCGAAAATAGCCTTGATTGCCTGACTGGGCAGATTAACTTTAAATGCAAACATTTTTAGCTTAGGCTTTACCGTGACTGTTACTGACATTAAATGAAACGACAATTTCACTGTTACCAGTCACCGTTTTATTTATTTCCACGACGCGTTTCGAAGATTTAAACCTCCATCATCGGGTGGGTTTACGTTAGTAAGTATTACATTTGTGTGTGTGTTGTGTTACGATTTTTGGAGGAACTTGTGGCACTGCCTAGTGGAGAAACGAGACACTATTTCAGAATATGGTTTAGGATAACTTTTATGAAAAATTAAACTGATATCTAATGGTAAACATTAAATAAGTAAACTACAGTACCTTCAGTGATCACAGGTTCCTTTTGCTGTCGTAACACATCACATGTATACTGCCACATTTGTAAACAAATATGGCGTCTGGAATCAGCTGGGTGCAAAGTTCGTATAGCAGAAGTGAAGACATAATCGCAAAGTGCAAAGAATATACATCATAACAATATTATTACAGAATAATTGCTTTAAGCATTTGGCGGTGTTTGTTTCCAGGTGCCAAATATATGTGTGTGTACTTCAGGTGGTATATAAATCCAATTCTGACAAGTTAAAACAGCAAACATTCGTACTTGTTTATACAAACAGGTGAAATGTTAAAATAGCTTAAACATCATACTTATTGATAACAATTAGGTGAAATGTTACAGACTATCATTTCAATGATCATATTGGCTACAACAGTAAAATCATACATACATTACACTCATTGATTGGGGTTAATAAACAGATGTGAAGTGAGGGGCTGGAGGCAGAAGGAGAGGTAGAGAGAGAGGAAAAGTGTGTGTGTGTGTGTGTGTGTGTGTGTGTGTGTGCGAGTGTGTGTGTGTGTGTGTGTGTGTGTGTGTGTGGTGTGAAAGGGAGAGGGAGAGGGGGGGGGGGGGAGAGAGGGAGAGAGAGAGAGAGAGAGAGAGAGAGAGGGAGAGAGGAAAGAGTGATTATTGAGAGGAAACATTTACATGGCAAGGAGTCTTAAGATTGCATGTTGCATATAGTAGCTGCCTAAAGGTTGGGGAATACATTGGTTAATGCTATGAAATATGCAGATAGATATACATTTGTGCCAGTAGTTGATGTACATACAGTTTTAAGCTGACAAGGGGTACAAGCTGTTGGTGTGATGAATTATCTTTGAATGAGGTCAATCTCTTGTACTCTTGGCAGCTGTCAATATTTATGGTAAATATTAGGTGTGTGTGTATGTGTGTAAGTGTGTGTGTGTGTGCAATTTTATGAGTGTAGGCAGTTGCTGAAAACGGAGATGATACTATTGTAAATATTGTCGTTTTTGTCATTTAAGATAGATTCTGGTTGTTTCATTTGATGTTTGTATATTTGGAGTGTTTCAAGGATGTCTAGTTTTCTGCCTTTTGGTTGGGTGTGTAGGATGCTAATACTTGTGTTGTTAACATGGTGTTTTGTTTCATGCAAGTGTGTAGCTATTGCTGATGTGTGATATTTTTTGTTTTTTAGTGCTGCTATGTGTTCCTTGAACCTAATCTCAAATGATCTGCCTGTCTGGCCTATGTAGAAGCAGTCACAGTCCAAACATTCAATTTTGTACACACCTGTGTGATGAAGTGGGTTTCGTGTGCCGATGTTGTGGGGTAACTTCTGTCCAATCTTGTTGTGTGTTGTAAAGGATATGCTTATGCCTTTCTGTTTGAAGACATTGGCAATCTGGTATGAAATGTTACCCAGAAAGGGGATTGTATGGAAGATGTTATTTTCTTTTTGTTTTTTGTGTTGTGATTCCTTTGCCATTATTGAGTATTTTAGGCTGTCTACTATGGAGCTGTTATAACCATTTTCAATAGCTGTTTGTTTTATTATTTCAATTTGTTGATCACATTTATCTTCTGAGAGTGGTAGTTGGATAGCTCTATTAATCATGTACCGGAATGCTGCCATTTTGTGTGCTGTGGGGTGGCAAGAGGAGTTGTGGATTGTGGTATGTGTTGTGGTAGGCTTCCGATAAATTTCAAATTGATGTCTGTTATTCTTTATTCTAATGGTAAGGTCTAGGAAATTTATACTGTCGTCTTTTTGGTGTTCAACTGTGAATTTTATGTTTTCATGGGAGTTGTTGAAAAACTGATTCAACTCACTGATGTCATCTTTAGTGCCTTTGATTAAAATGATGGTATCATCTACATATCTGTAGTAGTAGATGATATTTTTGAGGAGGTGGTGATTGGAATTCAGGATTTTGTCTTCTAGGTTACTTATAAATATTTCTGCTAGCAATCCAGCCCCCCACTTCACATCCGTTTATTAACCCCAATCAATGAGTGTAATGTATGTATGATTTTACTGTTGTAGCCAATATGATCATTTAAATTATAGTCTGTAACATTTCACCTAATTGTTATCAATAAGTATGATGTTTAAGCTATTTTAACATTTCACCTGTTTGTATAAACAAGTACGAATGTTTGCTGTTTTAACTTGTCAGAATTGGATTTATATACCACCTGAAGTACACACACATATATTTGGCACCTGGAAACAAACACCGCCAAATGCTTAAAGCAATTATTCTGTAATAATATTGTTATGATGTATATTCTTTGCACTTTGCGATTATGTCTTCACTTCTGCTATACGAACTTTGCACCCAGCTGATTCCAGACGCCATATTTGTTTACAAATGTGGCAGTATACATGTGATGTGTTACGACAGCAAAAGGAACCTGTGATCACTGAAGGTACTGTAGTTTACTTATTTAATGTTTACCATTAGATATCAGTTTAATTTTTCATAAAAGTTATCCTAAACCATATTCTGAAATAGTGTCTCGTTTCTCCACTAGGCAGTGCCACAAGTTCCTCCAAAAATCGTAACACAACACACACACAAATGTAATACTTACTAATGTAAACCCACCCGATGATGGAGGTTTAAACCTTCGAAACGCGTCGTGGAAATAAATAAAACGGTGACTGGTAACAGTGAAATTGTCGTTTCATTTAATGTCAGTAACAGTCACGGTAAAGCCTAAGCTAAAAATGTTCGCATTTAAAGTTAATCTGCCCAGTCAGGCAATCAACGTACTGATGTGCTTGATGCTAGTACTGTAGAGCAATGAGTCGCATGTCAACACAAGCACCGAAGTCAACATTACCTTCCTTCAATTGGGCCAACTGGCGGTGAATCGAGGAAGTACAGTACATACTGACGAAACTGAAATGAGCTCTAACATGGAAATTAAGCGTTTCCGGACACATGTCCACATATTATATTTTCTTTCTTTGTGTGTGAGGAATGTTTCCTGAAAGTTTGGCCGTACCTTTTTGTAACACCCTGTATAGGATGTACAACCTATCAAATGATACATAATTCCGATTGTAAGTCACTGAAAAGTATGTAGATGAGTCCCTGTAAGGTGCGAAATTATAGCCACCTTAAAACACTTGAGACGTCATAATAAGTGTGCATAAAACGTATTCCATAATTCTACAACAGACTGACTTCAACGATATAGGCCTACAATTACGTGGATATGTCCTACGATCCTTCCTTAGAAAGAAAATGATATGCCCTTTCTTCCAAACCCTTGGTGGTCTTCGTTGCCACCCTAGAAAGGGAGCAAATTGTTCCGCATACGAGATGGCGAAGTCGTTGGCACATTGGAGTCGCATTTGGAAGGACGACGGCTCAAATGCGGTCTCAGTCATACAGATTTAGGCTTTCCGTGATTTCGCTAAATCGCTTCAGGCAACTGCCTAGATGATGCGTTTGCCGTGTGCTCCGTCTCTAATGACCTCGCTGTCGCTGGGATGTTAATTAATAATCTTCCCTTTTTTTGAGGTTTCTCATATGGTCCAGATGCCTTTCCACTAGGACGGGACTGTAGTTCCTTTTCTGTTCCTTGATCATTTATCTCAATATTTGTCGTTTTGGCGTCCCTGTGATGACTGAAAGGAGGGAGCGTATTGCGATCTCCTGGGGTGAAATAGTTTCGAAAGACAAAATTAAGTCAGTACGGTCTCTCCTCTGTCATCTTCTGCTTCTGTGACAGTTTGGTCACTGAGTGACTGAAAAGATGATTTCGATCTTCTTACTGACTTTACATACGACGAAAACTTCTTAGAGTTTCTAGTCAGTTAGGTTGGCAAGACTTTAATTTTAAGTTAGTTGAGTGCTCCTCTCATGGCCCTCCTTACGCTCATTTTCTCTTCGTCCAGTTTTTGTTTATCAGAAAGGATTTGACTCTGTTTACATTTGTGACGCATGTATATCTACTTCCGTAGGAATGTTCTTGCACGGTTATCAAACTACGGTGGGTATTTCCTACCCATCGAAACCTTGCTCAGACGATAACTGTGTAAGGCTTATACAAGATATTGTACCAGTAATCCAAAAGAAACTAAAGAAACGTAAGGAACTTACATACACAGAGATTGCTGAATTCATAGAACTCCTCCAACAAATACTAAGAGACAACTATTTTACAATCAGTGGCAACATTTACAAGCAGCCAGATGGCCTAGCAGTGGAATGTTGTACAAATACAATGTCTGATGACTTAGAACTAAAACTGTTTAATTGACAAAAGCGCTGCCTAAGGAAAACTGCATTTAATAGGAGATAACTAAATGACTTACCACTGCTTGCCGAATTACTATCATTAGAATATCAGTTCACAGATTTTTTCAAACCCAGTGGCGATCTGGAGTAGATGACATAGGATTTAGGAACTCTGGAAAGACTTCACCAGGGAAGACACTGCGGATGTAATGAGTTGGACTGAGATACTGGGTACAGTATAGAGTGTGACCTTGTAAAGATTGCATCAGCATCGAGACATACCAGTGTTGAGCTTAATTTTGTTCTGAGCCTCCATGACTGACCGCATTTGAACACTTCTGTCGGGAGAGTTAATTTGGAGTTGGAATACGTGTTTATATCGCGTGCAGGGTCACATATTGGCGTGGTTCCTGTTGATTTTGTCAGTAGATGGGGTTATATTAGGCATGGTCTTCATCTCATCAGGAAAGGGAATGGAACACTGCCGGGCTAATGACAAAAGCTTTAAGGTGAGGAGGTACTATCATGAGTGGTAAAATACCAGAGCAGCACCTTATTTAGCTATGGAGGACAGACAGAAACCAAATTTTAAGTGAGATTAGTGTTGTGGCGTAACAAGCTAGTTACGCCACACTGAGAAGGGAGCCGAAAGGCACGCGTACCCACACGCCGACTGCGTCAAGTCTGGAACAAGATACGTTATGACTGCTATAAAGAAAATACGTAGCTTTGGAATATACTTAACTTTATTCTTTGTTGGTTTACAACGTTCTTCTTGAGACATTTATACGATAACTCTCAAACTAGGTAAGGCTAATGGCGCCTTGCTAGGTCGTAGCCATGGACTTAGCAGAAGGCTATTCTAATTGTCTCTCGGCAAATGAGAGGAAGGCTTCGTCCGTATTGTCGCTAGCAATGTCTTCCGTACAACTGGGGCGAGTGCTCGTCCGTATCTCGAGACCTGCCTTGTGGTGGCGCTAGGTCTGCGATCACAGTGGCGACACGCGGGTCCGACATGTACTAAATGGACCGCGGCCGATTTAAGCTACCACCTAGCAAGTGTGGGGTCTGGCTGTGACACCACAATTAGGATTGAAACAAATCTAAAGTTTCAGAAAGAGACCAAACAACGCAATTCTGCATATTGCATCACGGAGATAAAACTGCTTTTCTCACCTGCATTCTGGTACACTTTGGCCACCAGTCGCCGTTGCATCATTGACATCGTTCACCACCAGCGCTGGGTTGGTGTCGATCGATACCTCCACGCCACCTCCATCGCAACCAGTGGCGTCACTTTGTTCTATCTTTGGAATGATTACGCTCTACGAGTTTTCTTCTAATGCGCTTACTTGCGGCCTGTGTGTTGGCAGATGCTAACTTTTTATTAATCTCTGTATAATTATTTATCCGTAAATTGTGTGTAATATAGCTTTTTACGTACTGTCAACCTGATTGGCTGTTACTGATGTAATATAATAAGCGGTGCTCAGAGCATTCACTACTTAAGCCATAGCCCCTCTAAGCAAAGCTCCATTCGGCGTCTGTACATCCACGATAGCTGCTCTGGTCACCGCCACCAGTTACCCCATAGGTATAACCTATTCTAATTTTGGTCATAATTTGTGTATATTACATTATATTATATTAACTGTTATTATTAAATTTCCCTCTAAATCTTTGTACTTACACTTCAGTGCATATGGCACGAAGAGGGTCGCTATTTGGACGAAATAGGATGCCATTTTAATAGATGTTCTGTTACGATCAACATTGTTTTAATTTTACTTTTAAAATGGTGTAGATATGCAAATGCGACAGGATTTAGGTTATTGCCGCACTTTCGTAGATGATAAATGGAGGAAGGGAGAACTGACACATTCATCTAATGTCACAAAGTTAAAAACATTGGCATTCATAAATTTTGCATACAGTAGCATGTGGAAGGATGTGTGACAGAATTAGACTTTGAAAATAAATCCTTCATAATATTAAATGTATGCTGAGCACATGCAGGCTACTTTTATTTTTTTCACAAATCATCTTGAAGCTCTAGTGACTTATTTAACACAAATAAATAGATAAATAAATAAAATTGTGGTTGCCGATGATTTTAATGTAGATTTTCTTAAATACACTTCAATGAAGAATTTATTACTGTCAGTGGCACTGTCATTCAGATTAATTCTTACTGTAAACTTCCCAAGTAGGGCAGTCACAAACAAACATAGATAATATATATATATGTATATATATATATATGGAAAGGCCTAATGACCAAATTATATTACAAAACTAATAGCCAATGACCTCCGAGACCATGACATGCAGTTCCTTTTTCTTTTTATAAATTTTAGTACTGTACGGGATATGAATCTGCTAAATATGAATTCAAGAGGATAGCCAGTAAACCAAAAATTTATTTTTGAGGACACTCCTCAAACACATTAACTAGAGTGATATATACAGTGTTCATGGCATGAACGAAACATAAATAGGTTTATTAATAAATTTCTTATCTTATTTGAATATTGGTTTCCTCCAAAACTAACCCAGGTTAGAGCACAGTCTAGAAATAAGCCATGGGCTAATCGACGAATAAATGTATATTATAAAACAAGAGCAGAACAGTATATGTCGGTCAGAAAGAGTTCTGATGTTGTTGTAGCTCATTACAAGACATACTGCAAAACATTAAAGGTAGTAATAAAGACATCAGTTCATATCCATACTATTAAAACATAATCACATGAGGTAACAAAATAAAGATAATATAGGAATGTAGTAGAGGAGTTGACTGGTAGAACCAGACACGAAAAGTAATAGATAGTATTATGAGTAAATGATACACTGGTAACAGCTGTGAGCAGTGTTGCGAAAACTTTCTAACAAGCATGTCATAACAGTTACTGAAAACGTTCAGTAGATGCTGCCATGAAACATCTGAGCAGTCATTAGAAATAATTTCATTACAAATAATTTCTCACCAGTAGAAGTAATATCCATAATAAAATCTTTAAAATCTAAAACTTCTAGAAGTTACAATAAAATTTCATCAAAGTTAATGCAAGAGTGTGCTTCTGACTTTAGTAACATATTAAGTTATCTGTGTAATCAGCCATTTATCAGTGAAACATTTCCTGAATAATTGAAGTATGCTGATGTGAAGTCTTTGTTTAAGAAAGGGAATAAAGAAATAACGTCAAAATTTCGTCCACTTTCACTTTTCCTAGAATTCTCCAATTTGTACAAAACGTAATATACAATCAGGTTCTTAACTATCAGACAAAAATAATATATTGTCAGAGTTGTTGTTCGGATTTCTAAAGAGTTCCGATGTTGAGAAGGCTGTCTAGACAAGAAATCAAAATGATCTTAATACGTTAGACAATAAATTGTATGCTACTGATATATTGTATGATAAATCAAAGGAATTTGACTGTGTAAATCACGATGTCCATTTAAGAAGTCTCTAACAGGTAACAGAGGTTTTTTTGTGGTTTTAGGGCGCACAACTACAGTGGTCATTAGCGCCTGGACTAAATTATGAATGCACTGCGAGGCACAGGGTTAAAACAGCAACTAAAATGGACAGCACTATAAAAGGCACATTAACAGGCAAGGGATTAAAAGAAAACAGCATAGTCAAATGTCCTTAGACAGGTTTGTCAAGTGGCTAAAACGAAGAACACGAGCAGCTGCTAATGGGTCACCCGCTAAAATGTCATCCAGAGTACACGGCAGCCCAAGAACAATGTGCAGTGTATTAAAATTCGGGCAGGACGTTAAAATGTGGCGTACCGTCAGCAATTGCCCACATGGGCAGAAAGGCGCCGGCGCAGCCGTCAGCAGATGGCGATGGCTGAGCAGAGGGTATCATTAGGGAAGAGACCTCTGTTAAGCTAACATTCAACATCAAAATGGGAGCTAATTACATGTGGCGTTCCACAATGATTCATTTTAGGGGCTCCAATTTTTTTTATCAATGACCTTTCCCTTGTAAAGTTACCAGCTGCTAAATTTGTTTTGTTTGCAGATGATACAAATGTTGCAATAAATCAAGTAGAGTCTTAGAAAAATCGGTTAATAAAATTTTCGTAGACACTAAAAAGTGATTCCTGAGCAATTCTCTGTCACCAAACTTTTAACACTCTACATGCAGCTTAGACCCTGAGGGACATTACCCACCAGGTATATGCCTAAAATTTTACGACAAACAGATAAAAGCAGTTGACAGTTTAAATACTTGGGATTAAACCTTGATAATAAATTCAATTGGGAGAAGCATACCCCAGAACTGTTGAAGCACCTAAACAGATCTCTATGTGCAGTGCGAATGTTGTCAGCCATAGGTAATATAAAAAGAAAAACGCTGGCATACTAGCTTAATTTCATTCCATAATGTCGGATGGGCTAATTTTTAATTTTTTTATGTAACTCATCAAGGCAAGTTAAGTTCCAGGTCCAAACACGTGTAGTAAGAATTATTTGTGGTATGTACTCAAGAACGTCATACAGAGTCCTGTTTGCGAAACTATACATTAATTACTGTTTACAGTATATTTATTCATTATTGAAATTTGTCGTTAAAAATATACTCTTTTTCAAACCAACACCTCAACACATAGAATCAAGACTAGAAATAGTAAAATCTTCAGAAAGATATAAAGTCATTTACCCAGTTCAGAAAGACGTTCATTATTCAGGAACACACATTTATAACAACTTTCAAGAGACTATAAGAAGTTTAACTACCGATAGAGTTCACTTTAAGAGGAGCATAAAGGATTTATTGGTGGCTACCTTCTTCTATTCCACTGACGAATTTCTTAACAGAGCCAACGAAAGTGTAAACTTTACTACAAGGACATGCTAAAAAGTAATGCCTCCGAATTTTTCATGTGAAACGCTTAAAGTTTTTCGAATAAAACAAACGTTATTAACATTCTACATCTTTATTTTTCATGTATACATATTTATTTGAACGCACAGTCACCTTATGATGAACACATTTCTCCCATCGAGAGACCTGTTTGATGGTACTGTCACTGCAGAACGTTTGACTATGTTGACGGAGCAACAATCTCTTATGTGCTTGCCCACTTTATCATTATTAAAGCAAAGTCCTCGAAGCTGTTTTTTAAGTTTTAGAAACAGACGAAAATCGAATGGGGCCAAGTCGGGACTGCATAGAGGATGAACAATGACAGTGAACCCAAGGTGTCGGATTGTTGCAGATGTCGCAGCTCTCGTGCGTGGTCTGAAAGTGTCATGCTGAAGGAAAGGGCGCTCCATGTGTGGAAGAACTCTCCGAATTCGAAACTCGATTAGAGCAGGCTGTTCTCATGCATCGACCTAGTTACGTTACACACAGTCATACAACGCGTTGCAATTCGGAACCCTCTAACGGTATAGGGTGGCAATTATGTAGAGATGAAAATTAAAGATGTAGAGCGATATTAGCATTTATTTTATTTAAAATGCTGTAACAGTTTTCACATAAAAATTCGGAGGCGTTACTTTTCAGCACGCCCTAGTGATAATATGAAATAATACGAGTGTTAGTACAGTGTGAATTTTGTACAATTTCAGTGCAGTACTGTGACCATTGTAAACAACTGCTGTGAAATGATATTTCTATTTCATGATGCATGGCTACAAAACTCTAAGAATTATCATTATCATATTGGGCGTTTACATACATTGTGACAAGTTATTTATTACTTTCTAATTAAAAATTGTTTCAGACTTATCCTACTTGTTCCACATTTATGAGGACGATTCCACTTGAGGTCTGTAGAGGGTATATTAGCATATCTGTTTTTAGTAAATATTTATTGTGTTTTCTTGTTTTTCTGACATGTTCTGCATCTTTTAAGCAGGGTCAGCGGGAAACACTACCTCAGAAAACATCTGAAAAATCCATCCCGAGCATCTCTGTGTTGGTGGTGCGATGTGTAGAAATCGTAATGCAGCTTGACTAGAGTAAACAAAACAGTGGTTACACCGGCTTACCATGTTTATTAGTAAACAACTTGAAAAATTTACACTATTGTGCAACAAATATAGTGATAAATGCCTTGCTGCCTCAGTGAGCCAAGTATAAAGGCGATGTATATGGCGGTAGTGTCAGATTTTGTATTGACTTTGTGTGGGCAGTCGCGTACGAGGTGAACAAGGCGTGGGATGATGTGAGATATGGCCGCTGCCACATTATATGGCCCACTACAGCTATCTTCTTTAAGTAAGGGTTACTAAAATCTACGATATTGCTTCAGGCTACTCTTAGAAACATAAATACTACTGGAACTGTACATGGAACGTTGCTGATTCCAACTAAAAGAACCACGATTTGCAGTCCAACCACGATCGAGGAATACTTTGAAAGTAGTTCTATGAACTTTCTGTCAGACACTGAAATAACCAGGTTTTTACGTACTAACAAATAACCTTCTTCTCAGTGAAGAAATAGTTAATCCCAGTTAGTGAATGTCTCCCTACCTATCTCCAGTACATTCCTCGTTAATTCCACTTTTCTCAACGTGAAATTACTGCCGCAATCAGTTAGTATAAACGTAGTCCCTCGGCATACCGTTCTCTGCTTCGTTGGCATTACATTCCCCGATTCGTCTTTGCATCTCTACCCTACTTTCCCTTCTTCAGGCACCCGAATCACCCAGCTAGTCGCTAAGGCTGCAGTCCTCGTGAAATTCACACTCAACTGCAACTTAAGTTACATGTAAATTGTACCGACACTGTGAAAGGTCTCTGTTGGATTCCTTTCATGTTAATTTCTTAAATCTGTTGTCATTTACGGCATACATTCCACTTCTAAATTTACTGTGGTGTTTCTGACTATCTGGGAGGAGACTGAGCAGTGAAACGTGTTACTTTTACACATAAACAAGGACGATCTGTCACACTACTACACTTTAAAACACAGTTTATATGTAATTCGTGTCACACAGTCTCATACGGAACCTACATCCGCTTTCTTTTATATACTGTGTATGATAAGATACTGTCATCCCACTTCCCTTCTGTGTGAAAGAATGAATGAGCAATGTATTTCTAGTTGCATGCTGGATGGTAGCAGACAAGCCTGTCTGCTAGAGAACAGTAGGACCAACGTCGGAACAGGTAGGTACGCTTTCTAAAAGCAAAGAGGTTTCTATCCTTAGTTTGGTCCTGTCCGTCCCTTGTCATGTTGGTATAGGAAGCTGCCTCTCTGGTCACTTCCGTTTTGTTCTGTTAGCACGCTCGGTAGGAGCAGGTCAGTCTGTCCGCGGCGAGCGTCTGAAGTGGTAAGATCTCCGGCTATGAGCGTGTCTGCTAAGTCCGTAGGACAATGGATATCGTAAGTTCAGCCTAACTGAAAATTTAATCACCTTTATTTCAGGTTTAGCTCTAAAATATCTAATGTTATCTTAAATTGCAACGCAGTGTAATTCGAGTGTGAAGTTCAGAATAATATTCCGGTAGTTGCTTTGTCACTACCTTGTGAGTAAAGCGGAACCACGTGTTGATCCGTAACTCTAACTAAGTTCATCAATCTTAAATGCGAATGTGCGTGAGATTATAACATCTCGTCTTGACCATATTTTTCAATATAGCAACTTTTCTTTATGTTCAGCCCACGTGGAGTGTACTTTGTGAGACCAGTACCACGTGCTTATACAATTGTTTGACCCATCAGGTTAATAGTGAGACGATAGTAACCAGTTCGAGGTTTTTCTTTTGTAAATTGAGTTTCGATGTAATTTATTTTAATGATCAAAATTATTGTGGAGTTACACTCTTTGTGTAAACGAAGTTGACCACGTGAAGCATGTGGTGTAATCATCAAAATAGCCCTCAGCTATTCTTTCTGGGAAGATTTCACAGGGAGATAGTATGAATTTAGTATACCAGTGTGTGGTAATTACATGACGGACAGGATTGCGCTACGAACGTAACTTCTTTGGGTGAAAATTGAATCGGTTGGTTGTGGTTAATTTCCTTTTGGATATGTTACAACGTTCTTCGTATGTTATTTTATGAATGCAGTGTTGTATGTAGTCCCCCAACCTTGGCTGCCTATTTGATGTGTTCCATAAGATTACAAACTCACATTTTCACGGACCTAAATAAGGCACCAGCTTAGTTATGATTCGAGTTTAATATGCTGAAATTTCAATGATCAATGTTAAAATAAATTTCCAAATGTAAACTGATTTATTTATTTTTATTTAAATTCTCTTATATACATATATATATCACCGGTTATATATATATATATATATATATATATATATATATATATATATATATATATATATATATATATCACCGGTTGTCGTATGACTATTAAAAGATTATAATTAATGTTCGTCTGGTTGGGAATTTGGTAAGCTAGACTGGATACTTGGTGAAACAGTTGCTGAGTAATGCAAGGTTAACTTCCCCAGACAGCTCACAGCATTTAACCCGCTTTTATTGAATATCAGCACCGCTTTCATAGCAAATTAATGCAACAACGTTACAACTGTCTGGCTAAGCCACCATTTAAACTAGTAGCTGCCCTCAGTTAGGCGGTGCCTTTTATGAATAGCTATGGATTGACTGACCTTTGTCTTTCATGGAAATTTATGGTGATTACCGTTGGTCACAAGCGTATTCTGATCAAGTAGTGTGCCTAAGGAGTATCGTCTCAGCTGTGCGACCGCATTCATGATTTCCTGACAGAGAGGTCAGAGTTCCTAGTAACTGATAGTGTAACCATCCATCTGTGTCGACCGTTCATACACCTGTTTTACCGCTTCTAATATAAGTAATGGATGGCAGCTACCCATACAGGTCCAGTGTGGGCTGTAATTATCGTACGTGTGCGAAACTTGGTAGACATGCTAATTAGTTAACGCGGAACTGATTTACGCTGGAAAAAATTAGTTCCAATTGTGGCCACCAGGAGAAAATCTGGCGCTGTGTGCTGTTTGTATAACGGTATGACATTCAGGCTGTCATTTGAGAAGCCATAACGTGAGGGGACAGCAGTTAAAGGTCTGAGGAAAGCCCCAATGACATTAAATGATTTAAAGAATAAGATAATGAAATTCAAAAACATGGATGAGCTTGGTGTGGTATCTGGAAGACGAAGGCGTCCAGTCCTGGTGGAAGTTATTAATGATGTTGCTGCTGCTGTAACTAATCATGCAGTACGTGCCCCGGGTAGAGTTAGTGTTCATGCAGTGTCACTAGACTATTGTCCTTCCCATTTCAACAGTACGGAAAGTTTTATGGTCTGTTTTACACTGGCATCCGTACAGATCCAGACAGTGCAGCAACTGAAATTTAATGATCCGTAGCAACGTTCTGAATTTGCTCTTCGGTTTCTGGCATGGATCTAAGCCGATGGCATGTGTGGTGTCACCGCCAGACACCACACTTGCTAGGTGGTAGCATTTAAATCGGCCGCGGTCCGTTAGTATACGTCGGACCCGCGTGTCGCCACTATCAGTGATTGCAGACCGAGCGCCGCCACACGGCAGGTCTAGAGAGACTTCCTAGCACTCGCCCCAGTTGTACAGCCGACTTTGCTAGCGATGGTTCACTGACAAATTACGTTCTCAGTTGCCGAGACGATAGTTAGCATAGCCTTCAGCTACGTCATTTGCTACGACCTAGCAAGGCGCCATTATCATTTGCTATTTATCTTGTGATGCATGTACCGTCAGACCGATGTTTACCAATTATGGATTAAAGTTAAGTATTCCAGAAGCTACGTACTTTTTTTACTAGACTCAACTCCTTAAACTGTTCCAGACCTCACGCCAGCCTGCGTGAGCTTAAACGCGTGCCTTTCGGCTATCTCATAGTGGCTTGGCTGTCTTGCCAAGTCACAACAGCATGTAACCGGGAAATATTCTATGGAGGGACGAGGAACATTTAACACTATAGGATGCAGTGAATACTTGGCACTGGCGAATTTGGAGTACTGTTAAACAGCGTTTTGTGCACGAAGAGCCAACCATTTCTCTCGCTGTATGTGACTGTGTGGCGTGGATTCACAACACCTTTATTATCGGTCCGTTCTCCTTTGAAATGAATACACCCAGAGAGCCTGTCGGTTGTACCGTGACATTTTTACGTTATCAAGACCTCCTCGTACAGGGAAAGATGTACCAGTGCACAGCAGTGTGTATGGCAAAACCAGGGCTACAACAGACCGGCCGGAAATCTTAAGTAAGCGGCAAAAGCCAGTGAATAGTTTAGAAAGCAAAAAAGAAATGAGACCGATGTGCCAGATCTATCTCACGGAGAACTAACAGAATGGGCAAATAAAGTCACTTAGTACTAAAATTTTTTGGATGATTCTCGTTCATGGAAATGATGACAAATGGTTCAAATGGCTCTGAGCGCTATGGGACATAACTGCTAAGGTCATCAGTCCCCTAGAACTTAGAACTACTTAAGCCTAACTGACCTAAGGACATCACACACATCCATGCCCGAGGCAGGATTCGAACCTGCGACCGTAGCGGAAATGATGACAGTTCAATAATCTCTCCAGCAAGCGAATAAAATGCGTAACAGCATCAGATTTACCGTTGAATATGAAACAGAGAAGAGTGTAAACTTCCTTCACGTAAAAGAAGTTAATGATAACAGTATCCATTGTATTGTAGGATTTGAGCAGAGTAACGTTCGGGCTTGGGGTTGGGGAGGCGTTGGCTCAATATAACAGCTAATTTACTAAACATAACATCTTCTTGGAAACAGAACAATGATGTTTAAACAGAAATTAATATACAGCCCAAAATAGTTCTGCAAAGCAGAGCCCAAACAAGAAATAATAGTTGAAATGCCTTCAGCACAATCAAACTGAATGCAGTGGAACAGAATTAAAATCGACTTTGCCCCCACAAACCAAATCAGAGAACCACAACAAAAATTACAATATATAGCGCTTGGCCACGGATAAGAGAGGATAATAAGCTTTATAGGTCCTGTAATTAACCATAGGACATTAAGACAACTATGAAACTCAGTTAAGATCATCCACGTAGCACATGTCAGCATCTATCGCCACACGGTTCTATCACCTATATACACGACTACGAATCCACATATCTCAACACAATCTTCTGTACAATAAAACATATGAATGAAACACTGTCACAGAGAAAAATAGCAAGGTAACTTTCTTTGAAAAATGCCATAAAACAAATCGGTCACACTAACGAACTAATAAAAACAAGTTCACCTTCTTTACAATAAAACAAACAAATCAGTTACAATTCTTCACAGAGCTAAACATGGAAGCTACATGAACATCTTACAATAAATAGAAATCAACACTTATTTCACAAAATATCCGAATAACATTTTAAATGAACAGAGCTTAGAAACAATAAATATGTTGAGAACTTTGACAGAATTCTTATCACCAATATGTAATTCAGAAAGAAAGATAATCCTAACTTGTACATATGATTTAAATCGATTATGATCAATGATTTAAATCGATATGATAGATATTATAGTAGTGACTAACAAAAATAGGTCATAAGTGAAAGATAAAATTTGAGATCTTAAAACGTAAGTAAAAATTATGCATTCAAGAAAAGTTGTACATTTATATGTAGATGCAGATATGACGATAATAACTGTATTGTACCTACGCGCCGCTTGAGAATGAGCCATCGCTCGAAACTGGTAATGGCAAACAAAACACTAAAATGCAGTTCTGCTTGGTTTTTATTACAACGGTATACATTTCATGATTCTGAACCGTTCTACTCTCGAATAGCTCGTGAACACCTAAATATGTCTTGCTAGCTCTGATTTTCCTTGTTTTATTACAATGGTCACTTCTCCCTATGTAGTTAGGAGTGAATATAATATTTTGGCATTATTTGGTGATTGAAATTTCGTCAGAAGATCTTGGTGCTATGAAGAACACCTTTGTTTTAATGATTACCACCGCAGATGCTTCATCGAATCTGTGACACTCTCTCACCTCACGATGGTACAAAATGAGCTGTCCTTGTCTGAAGTTTTACGATGTCCTTCGTCATTTTACTGGTAAGTATCACATACAGAGCAGCAACACACCAGAAGATGACGGAAACGCTTAGTGTAAGTAGTCTAGTAGATTGCTTCTCCTTCTAAGCATTCTCCCATACAGCGTAGTTTTTATTTCGCCTTCCCCACATTTTCTATTCGTATATGATAGTTCTAGTTTAAGTAGTTTGTAATTATAATCTTTGTAATGCAATTTAACTGAATCGAAAACCTTTAAATTTGTATGGCTAATTGTGTAACCGAAATTTAACGCATTTTTTATAGGCTACTCGTGTGCAGTACCTCACATTTTATTGTATGACTTTACTAGACAGAGGAAAGAACTTTGCCGTTGTTATATTTCGGTTTTTTAAATGACAATCGATATATGCTCTCCTCCCTTCTTTTCTGTCCAACTAAAGTGAAGTCCATTCTGACAATAGACGATGCGGGAAGATGCTGTGTGTCTCATTGTTTGTACTTTGACCGCGATATCAGCCTGCTGTGATTCCAATTAAGCTAAGATTGGTTTCCACCACTAATTTAAATGTGAACAGAGCAGAAAAAATTGCAGACAACCTCGGAATTAGATCGGTTTAATAGAATTTAGATAGACATTTGAAACTCTTTTTAACGTATCAAGAAGGAAGCATGTCAGATCTTACTGAAATAATAGTTCTTCATGTATGTGAGGTAATGTTCGGATGATCGAATTTCACAAGCAAGTCGTGTGCCTCTTAGGGCAAGGCGACCCTCTGTATGTTTCTCAGATGATGCAGCACCATCGCGTAAAGCTTTTGGAAGAGATGCTGCCCAGGACTGTTGCTTTACAGGATTTTGTCATGATACGTTCTCGCTGGTAAGCACACGTGGACATTTCACTGATTAACGGTGGAGCACACCTCCTTCAGACTCGATGGCTCAGACCAGAAATGGCAACTCAAAGACCAATATCCGTTGTGAGTGTGTGGGTTTTATTTTGTCAAGTTGCGCAATGGATTGATCCAACAAGTACCCTTTGTCTCCTACAAGAAACAATTTCCACCACACACTACTACAGAAGTCAGACAGACGCTCCTAATGTACCAAGAAGAACCGCTAGAAAAACATTCAGCAACAAATATCTTCTAGAGTCGTCTGCTGTAAGGAAAAGACACAAAAATATTCTATTTCTTACATAAGTAGCGGAATACTTGGGTACTGGAGTATTGCTAGTTAGCCTAAGAAAAACATTAAACGAATGAAAAATATTATTTATTGCAAAAAATTCTGAGAAATCAAGTGAAACTTTTTCTTATAAAATAATAAATTTCCAGGTTCTTTTCAGAAAAGTAGATTGCCTCTTATGGATACGAATGCTATTATTTTACAAAGTATGGAAAGGTTCATTTCTCCCTTTTCTTCTCCCTTAAGAAGAAGAGCCGCACCTACACAACTTGAATAACTTTTCTAGGTATGGTCAAGGCTGTCACGTGAGAAATGTGATGGAGTGTACTATTATGGAGGACAGATGGGGCTTGCATACACTGTAGCACACAATACCACGAGCTGTGATGACTGCTGCCTCTGTCGCTCACTGCTGACAAATAACACAACTATCTCTTTCTATCTGGATTGACCTTCGCCAATCAAACTCTCCCTACATCTTGATGAAGTCAAGGACTCCTATCTGTTCCTAGTCTAACTATTGGCATGGTACACTGGTCAGACAAACAGTCCACTGTGATGCCATTCAATATTCGCTTGCAGGCGTTTAACTAGTACTCTGTCCGTGTTCACACTGCACAATAAGTGTGGTGGCCAACACAGTGAGCAACGCTTAATTGCGATCTACTCAATATAGAGTATCACTCCAATTCACTAACGACAGAGGTGTGCTCCCAGTGAGGTACTGAGTAGAGACTTTGTTCCTCTCTCTTTGCATACACGTACGAGTGCACTCACTCTCGTTACATGGTCCCGCTCCAGGAGCGACAACAGAACGGCTCCTTTTTCTGGAAAAATTGCAAGAGTATATCATTCACTGTCTTCCCTCTCTAGCCGGCTGCGGTGGTCTAGCGGTTCTAGGCGCGCCGTCCAGAACCGCACGACTGCTACGGTCGCAGGTTCGAATCCTGCCTCGGGCATGGATGTGTGTGATGTCCTTAGGTTAGTTAGGTTTAAGTAGTTCTGAGTTCTAGGGGACTGATGACCACAGATGTTAAGTCCCATAGTGCTCAGAGCCATTTGTCTTCCCTCTCTCCTCTGGCTCTATGTGTCAGAAATATTCCGCCAATCAGCGCTGCTCTGTAAACAGGAGAATGACGTTTCGTATAAGTGGACCAATGCAGAAAGACATAGCATCTCCATTAGTCTTATACTGTCCTCCTGTGAGAACTCCGTAACTACACAGTCGGTCCGTCAAAAAATGCATCTCCTGGGTGCTCCCACATAATGTAGTGGAATTTACTTTTAAGTCGAACACGGGGCTCGTTATCCTTTTGCTCTGGTAAAAGCTGTCCTCTCTCTGGGTGGTCACTCCAGCCGATGTATGTGTATTGACTGACCCCTCTGAAGGAACGGGCCTCCCAATGGTCTGGTTGCCTCTTTAGAACGAAAATTCCTGTGGCCGTCACGTTGTGTATGCCAGCCTCGACTTTTTCAACCTTGGTGCGCACTTGCGGTTTACTTATTAGATTTGCATGAGTGAAGCGTCTTGATGTGCAGAATATGATTGTGAGGACGGAATATTAAGAAATGAAGGTCAGGAGACCACGCCATTTTACACCGTTTATGATCCCAGGCGACATACTGGCGCGAGTCAAAGGCTGACAGCCTGGCCATTAAATACGACGTTACATCCCCGAGGGATGAGCCAATGCCGAAGGTGTTTACCAAAACTGTGGGTAGGGTTAAGAAGCTTTAGAAAAACGTTCAGGGTGGTAGGGAGCGAAACGAGTATATGCTCATGTCTCATAGGCTAATGCCAAGACTAGAGCCTTTCCTGGACGCTAGTATGTGGCGCGGATACTTCTGAGACTCGTGAGATGGGAGGAGGGGAGTCGTTAGTGGTGCGGGAAATTTTCTCTCTGCGAGCCCTAGCTGGCCTAAGCGGACTTTTAACAGAGTTATTGTTGTCAAGGTGCGAAAGTCAGAGAAACAGAAGAATTCAGAAGATACATTCTATCAGTGTCTTCCTGTTTCTGGTATGGATGGAGAGCAGTTGGTCTTCGTTCGAGATCTGAGGCGGTAGCCAGAATGGTGAATGTTCTAGCTGCTATAGAGGTTTGCATTGTGACAGTCTAGGAACAATGTGATCAAGTTAGAATCGTTTTACTGCTGAAGCCATGAGTCTTAATTTTTCTTTTCAATTCTTTCACTATTCAGGACTCAACATTTATTATAGATAATCTTGATATATCATAGAGTTGCTCGTTAAGTCATCTGGTGCTCGTATTAATTCAGGTACGTGTCCAACCTCTCCTTAACGCAATAGATAACTCAATTATTTCCGCCACATAACTTAAAGTCGAGTCAGTTGCGATCTTTGGAACTAACTCCACTTATACACTTGCTTCACAGTACCTTTTAGACCCACCATACCTGCATTACTTGTAACAGAGACGGTTTAATGCTTCATGTATTTCTTGTTATTTCTGAACGAAGATGTTCATCATATTTAGTACTTTTATGTGTGCAGATTTTGGCAAAACAAGTACAGTAATCGAACTCCTCTGGACATCATGTCTATAATTAGTTAATCGCTTTTCACTTAAATATTCACTAACCAAGTCTGTCAGCAATGCTAATATATGAAGGACATTGTTTCTCACAATAATTCTGTTGTGCAATCTTCTTTTAAATGAGGTAGCTTCCGATCAGTGTACAGACCATAAAATATATTCCTTTATTTTTTGTATTTATCATTGATCCTCAGGCATCTGACGATACTTGTATTAAATACTCTAATGTTCTCATGGACTGTGCAGCTGGTCCCAGCAGAGATTCGAGTCCTCCCTCGGGCATGGGTGTGTGTGTTTGTACCTCGGATAATTTAGGTTAAGTAGTGTGTAAGCTTAGGGACTGATGACCTTAGCAAGATTTCACACACATTGAACATTGAACTCTCATGTTCACAAAAAACAGAACACCTTGAACGGCTAGACACATGGCGTTCATATTCACAGAACATGTACATTAATATGTTCTGCAGAAATGATTAACGTCTGAACGTGTTGGTCCGTGGGTTCAGTTTCAAAACTGATATCTTCAGGTTCAACATTTATATCACGGCGCAACACGACGTACCATTAGAATGGGCATGCGGCTCTTGTTGTCACGATAAACCAAAGGTAATAGATTAGTGTTACTTGAGTAGACGTGCAGGATGCCTCGCAGATATATGTGCGAACCGTATCATCAAAGCAGTGAGTTTGAAAGAGGGCGTATTATTGGCATGAGAGACTGTGATGCCTCTATACGGGAAATTATGGTTCACGGAAGACTATACAACACGACGAGATGGGTCAGGTCACTCAACCCAGATCATCCCCTCCTACTTCCCGAGAAGATCGATATCTCATCCTAATGGCATTGCTGGATAGAACTGCGTCCTTCTCGGCTCCGACGCAACAGCGGAACAGTGTAACCCATCGTACACTATCAGGGGTGACAGTCCGCCGCCGTTTATTACGACGTGGGTTACGTGCGCGTCGTCCACTTCTCCGCCTAGCTTTGACGAATGTACAGAAACATACTGGACGGCAATGGTGTACGGAACGACTTCAACATGGACGGGAATGGCATCAGATAGTGTTTGTGGACGAATCCAGGTTCTGTTTGTTTGAAAATGATGGCAGGAATTTGGTTCGCCGCAGACAGGTGGAGCGGCATACAGGGACTGCATTCGCACAACAGATACAACGCTAATTCATGGGCCTAGGCTGTGGGGTGCAACTGGGTACAACCACAAACCACAGTTGGTTCGTACGTGAATGTCATCCGGCGACCCGTAGTCACACCCTTTGCGTAGAACACCTCAGATGCCGTTTTTAAGTAAGAAAATGCATCAAAACTTGTTGCTGCATGTTGGTGTCACAGGACGTCAGTCTTTTGCCCTGACCCACCAGATCACCAGTCGAAAATGTGTGAGATATGATGAGACGACGAGTGTAGGGCTGTGACCCAATGCCAACCACCACAGATGAACTTTGAAACCAGCTGAACGCAGTATGGATGGCTGCACCACGGGATGCCATTCGCGCCTTATACGCGACGATGCCATCCCGCATGGAAGAAGTTACGAGGGCCCTTGGCCGACTCTATGTCTATTAGGGAACAGAACGCATGCTGACCCGAGGTGACTGAAATGCTAATCATTTCTGCGGAACGTACTAATGTACATGTCCTGTGAATATGAGCGTCCTATCTCTATTCGTTCATGTGTTCTGGTCTTTTTTTTCTTTTTTTCTGAACAAGAGTCTAATTAGTAGAATTAATAGTAACAGCTTACTTTCACTAAGTTTCCCCCCCCCCCCATATGTAGTATGAAGTATCTTTCATTTGACTCCTCCATAAGCTCCGCTCTTTTAACATAGAAATCTTTCATCTGAAAAAAAAAATTTTTTCTATGTGAACTAAAAAAATATTTTCCACTGTTTCTGCAAGGCAGCTTCTCACAGCCAACTCATTATTCTTCATGTGTAATTCTCCTTCAAAACAGGAATAATTGTGTGATAGTACTAATCTAGGACACTGTTCAATTCATGTATTCACGGTTGGCTAATGTTGCCAATTTTACTAGGCTATTTCTTACGACTTGACTTCTAATTAGATTAATTTTCCATTTATGTGCATTTTTGTGTCTTTAATTTCATTAATTAGATACACGGTATTTTTAATTCTTTGTAGATTTATAGTAATGGCTAAGCATCTTATTTAGTTTAAGTAAGTAAGTATGTTGGGCTATTTATGTAATTTCCAACATGCCTAATAAGAATGACTTGTTTGTGTACTTAGGGTTGTGCTCTCAGTTTAGATACTTGTGGATTCATGACTTTCCGACTATTCATTTCCTTACTAGAAAGGACGGGCATGTTATAGCTTAGTTCTTTGTACAATGTACTGTCAAATTTTGAATCAGTAGAATTGATTAGTGATTTGTGGAACTTAAAATTCGATTTACGTGCATCTTTCTCTTGATTCTGAATAGTTTTTTCGGTAAGAGTGGTAAAATTCTTGACATGTCTTTTCCTGATCACTTCACTTTCTCTGTGCACATATTTAGCCTCTGTTTTCGTTATTAAACTGAAGTGAGTGTGATGTAATATTTATTAACTGATTGTTTGATCCATGTTCAAAATTTGTTGGTTGTGGTCTGTTTCTAATCTCACAATGTTATTTGCTCTGAAAAAAATCTGGTTTTTGTAATATAGTCGTCCTAATGTCAGCCTACAATGGCATTGCTTTTGTCTGCTTTTATCGCTATATCATTAAGTGATCTTAGTTTACGATTGATGTTTTTTAAATTAAGTGATCTTTGTTTGTTAGTGATGTTTTCTAAATTAGTTAAATTCATTATTACTGTTTCTAACTATTTTAGTCTCTTGCAGTTGATTAAAAAATGAAACCTTGCTTCTTAGGTGGTTGAGTTCCACTGTTACTACATGTAATACTTCTTAACAACTGGGCAATTATGCATTTAATATTGGATCATAAAATTTGGAACTACGTTGCAGGTTTGTATTGTATTGTATTGAACTGGGGACCTAGAAACGACGGAGAGGCTTCGTTCCCGCCGGAGCTCTCAGTGGTACACAACCCCACAACAGGCTACATTAGTCCACTCACCCCATCGCCGCCCCACACCGAACCCAGGGTTATTGTGCGGTTCGGCTCCCAGTGGACGCCCCTCCTGGCCCCCCCTCCCCCCCCCCTCCACCCCCCCCCCCTCCTCAAGGTACGAGTGTAGCCCCAATGTTTGCGTGATGAAGTAATTATGGTGTACGCATACGTGGAGGCAGTGTTTGCGCAGCAGTCGCCGGCATAGTAATAAGGGGAACCAGCCGACATTCGCTGAGGCAGATGGAAAACCGCTTTAAAAACCATCCACAGGCTGGCCGCCCCACAGGACCTCGACACTATTCTGCCGGGCGGATTCGTGCTGGGGACTGGCACGCTTTCCCGCCCGGAAAGCAGTGCGTTTGACCGCACGGCTAACCGGGCGGGCATGTTATAGGTTAGTTCTTTATCCAATATACTGTCAAATTTTGTATCAGTAAAATTGATTAGTGATTTGTGAAACTTCAAGTTCGATTTACGTGCATCTTTCTCTTGATTAGCGGTTAAAGGCGCTACAGTCTGGAACCGCGCGACTGCTACGGTCGCAGGTTTGAATCCTGCCTCGGGCATGGATGTGTGTGATGTCCTTAGGTTAGTTAGGTTTAAGTAGTTCTAAGTTCTAGGGGACTGATGACCTTAGAAGTTAAGTCCCATAGTGCTCAGAGCCATTTGCTAAACTTCGTGACATGTCTTTTCCTGATCACTTCAGTTTCTCTGTGCACATATTTGACCACTGTTTTTGTTATTAAACTGAACTGAGTGTGATGTAACATTTTTCGTTATTTCATATGTGCTAAGTAAAGGTGTTTGTTCAAGAAGTCTTTATATCTGCATTTTTACGATTTTTTTTCTCTCATCCACCACTGTTCACTATTTTAAATGCATTTTTCTACGTATGTAATGGCTTTAGGATTTACATAGTTGCGTATTTAGCTGTCACGTTCTTTGTTACACACTTTTGAATTTAATACTTTCTATAACTTTCATTAGCTCGATTTAGAAAGTGGTTTTATTAATCCTCTGTCAAACACTTACGCACGAATTGTAGAGTGATTACGGAAATGTAGATGTACACAGGTTCTCCATGTCAAAAGTAATCAGCGTGTGAGATACGTGATGCAGAAGCATCCATCTCGCAAACTGACATGACGGCTAAGGCAGTGGATTAATTATGTTATTAAAATTACCAGAGGCCAGTGACACTGATTTATATTCAAACTGCTGCTCGTATTTCCGTGTTATAGTGGTTGATTTGTTAATGTAAGACACTTTGATTTCTGTTTGTGTATTGATATATGCCTCCATTGTAATTCTGGCAGAGGCACCAAAGGACCTGGAAGAGCAGCAGAACGGGATGGCCAGTGTCTTGAAAGGAGGATATAAGATGAAAATCAACAAAAGCAAAACGAGGATAATGGAATGTAGTCGAATTAAATCGGGTGATGCTGCGGGTATTAGATTAGGAAATGGAACGCTTGAAGTAGTAAATGAGTTTTGCTGTTTAGGAAGCAAAGTAAATGATGATGGTCGAAGTAGTGAGGATATAAAATGTAGACTGGCAATGAAAAGGAAACGGATTCTGAAGAAGAGAAATTTGTTAACATCGAGTATAGATTTAAGTGTCAGGAAGTCTTTTCTGAAAGTATTTGTATGGAGTGTAGCCATGTATGGAAGTGAAACGTGGACGATAAATAGTTTAGACAAAAAGAGAATAGAAGCTGTCGAAATGTGGTGCTACAGAAGAATGCTGAAGATTAGATGGGTAGATCACATAACTAACGAGGAGGTATTGAATAGAATTGGGGAGAAGAGGAGTTTGTGGCAAAACTTGATTAGAAGAAGGGATCGGTTGGTAGGACATATTTTGAGGCATCAAGGGATCACCAATTCAGTATTGGAGGGCAGCGCGGAGGGTAAAAATCGTAGAGGGAGACCAAGAGATGAATGCACTAAGCAGATTCAGAAGGATGTAGGTTGCAGTAAGTACGGGGAAATGAAGAAGCTTGCACAGGATAGAGTAGCATAGAGAGCTGCATCAAACCAGTCTCTGGACTGAAGACCACAACAACAACATGGCTCCACATACTGATATTGCTAAGAGTTTTGCCAACGTCATCCCAAGGTACTGAAGTGTTCAGCTAGCTATCAGCGTTCATTGAATCACTGCTTAGAATGACTGCGGAAGCTGTAGTGAGTATTTCGTTCAAATCGTAGCCTTCCTCAATTTCGCTGATTAGCCTTTTTTCTACCACTCAGTTACAATTTTAATTGCACTTTTTAACATTTGCCAAGATGACAATTTTACATCCTTCGCGATTGGATATGCCTGGTAGGCGAATGTGAGTAGAAATGGCAGAGAGTGACTGTAATTTTACGTGTTTTTTATTGTCATTGTTGTAAAACCATTGGTTTTCGTCTATTTTAACAAGGCACTAATAAGCACATATTGTAGGGAGAGCTGTACCGTAGGTTGGCAACGAAAACTTGGTGCTTAATCCAATCCGTAGAGAAACCCAATCTTTGTAAAGGACAGGCTTCTGTGAATCTCTCCGAATCATAAATTTCTCTGCGAGCTCACTTACACTTCTTGAAAGTTAAATCAGATGCTTTATACATGACCTTACAGCCAGTAAAACGTAGTTGATTTCAAACCGCAAATCATGCCATTAGTGGGGGCGAATACAATCTCACGAACGAATGCGTCAGCTGTGATTGCTGCTGGCAGTCGTGACACATATAGAAATCCACTTGCATAGCAGTACAGTGCGCTGCATCCAAACCAACAGGTGACCACTTAGCGTTACTACCCTCACATCTCCCCTGATCAACTTATCAAATGGTTCAAATGGCTCTGAGCACTATGGCACTTAACTTCTGAGGTCATCAGTCCCCTAGAACTTAGAACTACTTAAACCTAACTAACCTAAAGACATCACACACATCCATGCCCGAGGCAGGATTCGAACCTGCGACCGTAGCGGTCGCACGTTTCCAGACTGTAGCGCCTAAAACCGCTCGGCCACTCCGCCCGGCCGATCAACTTATCGCTTCAGCTTGTAAAATCTTAGGGCTCTTCAGTATCACCCATTTTTCTCTCCAGACTATGTCCGAAGTGGCCTCTGCAGGCCAGCGGTAGTCACCGACCGTCGTGTCATGCTCAGCCAATAAGAGTCACTGGCCGGAACCGCTGCTTCTCAGTCAAGTAGCTCCTCAGTTGGCCTCACAAGGGCTAAGTGCACCGCGCTTGCCAACAGCACTCAGTTAGATCCGATCACCCATCCAAATGCTAGCCAAGCTCCACGGCACTTAACTTCGGTGATCTGCCGGAAACTGGTGTTACCACTGGGGAAATGGTCACCATGTCAGATGAGTTCACTTGTTCATTTGTTTCAGTGAGTGTCGTAACAACTTCTGTTAAAAGTGAGTAAGTATTTAACTTATTTACGAGGTTAGGGACACTATGGTCTTCGTTGTGCGCAACCCGCGGGGAACATTGGATGTTTAATGTTGAATCGTTTCCCACACATCCAATATCAACTCCTCAAATTCTGCCACGCTGGTAATTCATTGTTATTTCATTCCCTCTTCTAAGAGGGGCGAGGGTAGTATAACAGTGGATTGATGCTCCCCTATTCAGCCAAAAGAGTTTAAAAGATCGATAGATGGAATAAAAATTTTAAAAGGCTGAAATATACAGGGTGTTACAAAAAGGTACGGCCAAACTTTCAGGAACCATTCCTCACACACAAAGAAAGACAATATGTTATGTGGACATGTGTCCGGAAACGCTTACTTTCCATGTTAGAGCTCATTTTATTACTTCTTTTCAAATCACATTAATCATGGAATGGAAACACACAGCAACAGAACGTATCGGCGTGACGTAAAACACTTTGTAACAGGAAATATTCAAAATGTCCTCCGTCAACGAGGATACATGCATCCACCCTCCATCGCATGGAATCCCTGATGCGCTGATGCAGCCCTGGAGAATGGCATATTGTATCACAGCCGTCCACAATACGAGCACGAAGAGTCTCTACATTTGGTACCGGGGTTGCATAGACAAGAGCTTTCAAATGCCCCCATAAATGAAAGTCAAGAGGGTTGAGGTCAGGAGAGCTTGGAGGCCATGGAATTGGTCCGCCTCTACCAATCCATCGGTCACCGAATCTGTTGTTGAGAAGCGTACGAACACTTCGACTGAAATGTGCAGGAGCTCCATCGTGCATGAACCACATGTTGTGTCGTACTTGTAAAGGCACATGTTCTAGCAGCACAGATAGAGATTCCCGTTTGAAATGGCTCAAATGGTTCAAATGGCTCTGAGCACTATGCCGTATGAAATCATGGCGGTGAATCGAGGAAGTGCAGTACATACTAACGAAACTAAAATGAGCTCTAACATGCAAATTAAGCGTTTCCTGACACATTTCCACATAACATCTTTTCTTTGTGTGCGAGGAATGTTTCCTGAAAGTTTGGCCGTACGTTTTTGTAACACCCTGTATGCAGATGTTTTAGAATACTAAGAAAACTGTGACTTCTGAAATTTTCCCGGCGTATTTCTTCTTCTAATAATTTCCGGGTATGCAGCCGGATCCCGTCGACATTCTGCCACGATATTTCGGCCCAGAGACGTCCGGCCATCATCAGGTGAGTAAACAACTACTGAAGTGCCCAGGTGCAGTCGCGGTATTTATGCCGAATCTCGCGCATGTGAAATGTACTGGCATCCTACAGCGCATGCGTCAGGTGTTGACATGCGCAGCATAGCCAAGTTGTACGTGCTGCCCTCGGTGGTGGAAATAAAGGTTCATCTAGTCATTGAGTATCGAATGACACTGTCGATTCCGCTGTGATTGTATAATTTTAATAACAGGATTCCAATTTTTATCCAGCTGAAAGCCGTTGTCACGATTTATAAGATTATTGGCAAGACGTATTTCCACTGATTCCTTGATTACGGAATCCTAAAAACCGGAAACCGGGGATAAAATTTTTGTTACATTGTATTCCATTGAATGTCCCAAAGAAATACAGTGCTCTGCTACTGCCGATTTTGACGGTTGCCGCAGACGGGTGTATCTTTCATGTTCTATACATCGTTCATGGACAGTTCTTGTCGTTTGGCCAATATATGCAGAGCCACATTCACAGGGAATTTTGTAGACGCCTGCCTTCTTCAGTTGTAAATCGTCTTTAACGGATCCAACCAGGGCCCGGTTCTTTGCTGGTGGACGGAAGATAACCTTGAGTTTATTTTTCTTCAGTAATCGGCCTATTTTCGACGACACATTCCCGGCGTATGGAAGGAACGCAGTTGATTTAAAGTCATCATCTGCGTCCTCAGTGCGTTGCTTCTTGTTATGATAGTTGCGCATGGCCTTCCTTATTTGGCGAGAAGTGTAGCCATTCTCTTTGAAAACCTTCCCCAAGTGTTGTAATTCTGCGTGGAGGTTTTCATCATCCGATATTATATGCGCTCGATGTATTAAGGTACTGAGAACACCGGCTGTTTGTGCTGGGTGATGGCAGCTTGACGGCTGGAGATACAGATCTGTGTGAGTCGCTTTCCTGTACACAGAATGTCCTAATGACCCATCATTTTTACGGCGTACTAGCACGTCTAGAAATGGTAAAGTGCCCTCTTTTTCAATCTCCATCGTAAATTTGATGTTCTCATGTAATGAGTTTAAGTGATGAAGGAATTTCTCCAGTTCCTGTCTGCCATGAGGCCATACAGCAAAAGTATCATCTACGTACCGCCAGAAGACCGTAGGCTTTAAAACAGCAGACTCAAGTGCTTTCTCCTCAAAGTCCTCCATAAAGAGATTAGCTACCACAGGCGACAAAGGGCTCCCCATGGCGACGCCGTCTGTTTGTTCAAAGAATTCGTCATTGAATAAAAAGTACGTTGAGGAGAGTATATGTTCAAACAAGGCCGTCATTTCTGCACTGAATAAGTTACCAATAAGATGTAATGATTCCATTAAAGGCACTTTGGTAAAAAGTGAGACCACATCAAAGCTGACTAATAAATCCGAGCTGCTGAGCTTAACTTCCTTCAAGCGACTGACAAAATCCTACGGTTTTCCGAAGATACACAAGGATGGTGCCCCACTACGATTAATAGTGAGTAATATTGGTGCTGCGACCTATTCTACAGCAAAATATCTGGCCTCATTACTAAAGCCGTATGTGGGTAAGTGTTGCCACCATATACGTAATTCCGAGGATTTTGTCAGTCGCTTGAAGGAAGTTAAGCTCAGCAGCTCGGATTTATTAGTCAGCTTTGATGTGGTCTCACTTTTTACCAAAGTGCCTTTAATGGAATCATTACATCTTATTGGTAACTTATTCAGTGCAGAAATGACGGCCTTGTTTGAACATATACTCTCCTCAACGTACTTTTTATTCAATGACGAATTCTTTGAACAAACAGACGGCGTCGCCATGGGGAGCCCTTTGTCGCCTGTGGTAGCTAATCTCTTTATGGAGGACTTTGAGGAGAAAGCACTTGAGTCTGCTGTTTTAAAGCCTACGGTCTTCTGGCGGTACGTAGATGATACTTTTGCTGTATGGCCTCATGGCAGACAGAAACTGGAGAAATTCCTTCATCACTTAAACTCGTTACATGAGAACATCAAATTTACGATGGAGATTGAAAAAAAGGGCACTTTACCATTTCTAGACGTGCTAGTACGCCGTAAAAATGATGGGTCATTAGGACATTCTGTGTACAGGAAAGCGACTCACACAGATCTGTATCTCCAGGCGTCAAGCTGCCATCACCCAGCACAAACAGCCGGAGTTCTCAGTACCTTAATACATCGAGCGCATATAATATCGGATGATGAAAACCTCCACGCAGAAGGTTTTCAAAGAGAATGGCTACACTTCTCGCCAAATGAGGAAGGCCATGCGCAACTATCATAACAAGAAGCAACGTACTGAGGACGCAGATGATGACTTTAAATCAACTGCGTTCCTTCCATATGCCGGGAATGTGTCGTCGAAAATAGGCCGATTACTGAAGAAAAATAAAATCAAGGTTATCTTCCGTCCACCAGCAAAGAACCGGGCCCTGGTTGGATCCGTTAAAGACGATTTACAACTGAAGAAGGCAGGCGTCTACAAAATTCCCTGTGAATGTGGCTCTGCATATATTGGCCAGACGACAAGAACTGTCCATGAACGATGTATAGAACATGAAAGATACACCCGTCTGCGGCAACCGTCAAAATCGGCAGTAGCAGAGCACTGTATTTCTTTGGGACATTCAATGGAATACAATGTAACAAAAATTTTATCCCGGGTTTCCGGTTTTTGGGATTCCGTAATCAAGGAATCAGTGGAAATACGTCTTGCCAATAATCTTATAAATCGTGACAACGGCTTTCAGCTGGATAAAAATTGGAATCCTGTTATTAAAATTATACAATCACAGCGGAATCGACAGTGTCATTCGATACTCAATGACTAGATGAACCTTTATTTCCACCACCGAGGGCAGCACGTACAACTTGGCTATGCTGCGCATGTCAACACCTGACGCATGCGCTGTAGGATGCCAGTACATTTCACATGCGCGAGATTCGGCATAAATACCGCGACTGCACCTGGGCACTTCAGTAGTTGTGTACTCACCTGATGATGGCCGGACGTCTCTGGGCCGAAATATCGTGGCAGAATGTCGACGGGATCCGGCTGCATACTCGGAAATTATTAGAACTAAGAAAACTGTTTTCGTTGATGGTATTTAAAATAACACAATGGAAAACATTGTCTGACATATAAAAAACCATGATTTGCAGGCAAGTTTCAGCAAACACTACGCTGTACTAAACTTCAGTATCACTTGATAGGAGGGAGAGACCTGCATTTAGGAAGACTAATGGAAAAAGGAAGGATTGATCCTTTGGGATAGTTAAAATAGTTGTGGAACAGTTGGTTCAGTTGAAGTGGGCTGGGGGAGTGATTAGGTTGGCAAGTACACTACTGGTCATTAAAATTGCTACACCAAGAAGAAATGCAGATGATAATCGGGTATTCATTAGACAAATATATTATACTAGAACTGACATGTGATTACATTTTCACGCAATTTGGGTGCATAGATCCTGAGAATTCAGTACGCAGAACAACCACCTCTGGCCGTAATAACGGCATTGATTCAACAGAGCTTGGATGACGTGTACAGGTACAGCTTCCCATGCAGCTTCAACACGATACCACAGTTCATCCAGTGTAGTGACTGGCGTATTGTGACGAGCCAGTTCCTCGGCCAACATTGACCAGACGTTTTCAATTGGTGAGAGATCTGGAGAATGTGCTGGCCAGTGCAACAGTCGAACATTTTCTGTATCCAGAAAGGCCCGTACAGGAACTGCAAGATGCGGTCGTGCATTATCCTGCTGAATTGTAGGGTTTCGCAGGGATCGAATGAAAGGTAGAGCCACGGGTCGTAACACATCTGAAATGTAACGTCCACTGTTCAAAGTGCCGTCAAAGCGCACAAGAGGTGACCGAGACGTGTAACCAATGGCACCCCTTACCATCGCGACTGGTGATACGCCAGTATGGCGATGACAAATACACGCTTCCAATGTGCGTTCACCGCGATGTCACCAAACACGGATGCGACCGTCACGATGCTGTAAACAGAACCTGGATTCATCCGAAAATATGACGTTTTGCCATTCATGCACCCAGGTTCGTCGTTGAGTACACCATCGCAGGCGCTCCTGTCTGTGATGCAGCGTCAAGGGTAACCGCAGCCGTGGTCTCCGAGCTGATGCTGCTGCAAACGTCGTCGAACTGTTCGTGCAGATGGTTGTTGTCTTGCAAACGTCCCCATCTGTTTACTCAGGGATCGAGACGTGGCTGCACGATCCGTTATAGCCATGCGGATAAGATGCCTGTCATCTCGATTGCTAGTGATACGAGGCCCTTGGGATCCAGCACGGCGTTCCGTATTACCCTCCTGAACCCACCGATTCCATATTCTGCTAACAGTCATTGTATCTCGACCAACGCGAGCAGCAATGTCACGATACGATAAACCGCAATCGCTATAGGCTACAATACGACTTGTATCAAAGTCGGAAACGTGATGGTACGCATTTGTCATCCTTACACGAGGCATCACAACAACGTTTCACCAGGCAACGCCGGTCAACTGCTGTTTGTGTATGAGAAATCGGTTGGAAACTTTCCTCATGTGAGCACGTTGTAGGTGTCGCCACCGGCGCCAAGCTTGTGTGAATGCTCTGGAAAGCTAATCATTTTCATATCGCAGCATCTTTTTCCTGTCGGTTAAATTTCGCGTCTGTAGCGCGTCATCTTCGTGGTGTAGGAATTTTAATTGCCAGTAGTGTATAATCTAGGAGGACTTTCGATAGGAAATTATGGTACTGGGGATGCAGATAGCTAGGATGGGGGCAGTTCAAGGTCAAGAGAAGGAAGTAAAGCGAAAGAAAAGCGATGGATGAGGAGGGAAGCATGAGTAACTTACAGTGGAAAATGGCGCTATCCACTTTGAGTCGACGTGACTTTTTCTTGCGGTTGGTGTGCACTATCTTTGTGAGTTTTTTCTTGTTTCGTGTGAAGGGTACATATATAACTTGTTCTCTTAAATTATTCATTTTGAGATGAAACTAGGTCACACAAAATTGATTCTTCGTACTTCTGGGATGTTACTATTATTTCCATGAAGGTGTGAGACATCGGGCGATTAATCAGTGGGATGTTGATTCAAGAGTAGACCACACTCCCGTCGTATTTCTTCCAGTATGCGAGTAGAGTCAAGGTGGGTGCCAGCGCACCAAGGCGCATGCAACTTTGTAGTTAAGCCAGCGTCGTGGGTGTACCCTTCCGACCAGGGATAGTTAGAGTACTGCGTCTCGTGACATGTCGACATTGCTGAATAACTTGGTGAGGTAGTCTGCTACGTTGTCCTTTAGCTATCGCCCTAGAAGTGCTTCGTGAATTTCTCGTTTCCTGGTCCAGAGTTGCACCCTGAGCCTCCACTTCCGCCGGCCGGAGTGGCCGAGCGGTTCTAGGCGCTACAATCTGGAGCCGCGCGACCGCTACGGTCGCAGGTTCGAATCCTGCCTCGGGCATGGATGTGTGTGATTTCCTTAGGTTAGTTAGTTTTAAGTAGTGCTAAGTTCTAGGGGACTGATGTCCTCAGCAGTTAAGTCTCATAGTCCTCAGAGCCATTTGAACCTCCACTTCCGGCACCGGTTTTGTATTGTCTGTAAGGAAAAAATGTTGCAGCCGTAAGTGATATCTGACGCTGCGAGTTTGTACAGATGTTTTGGCTGCACCGTGGACATGTAAGGGTTGTAATTTCGTCTTGGCGTTAAGGTCCTTACTGACGAAAGCCGATTTAGGGATGAATATTTTATTCGTGGTAGTCTTCCGTTCGCTTGTGTGAAGCTTAAGCGTTAGTGACTTGTCCAAGACAACTTCTAAGTATTTCGCTGACTGTGGCCAAGGAATGGGTTGTCCGAATACATACAGTGAGAAGCGCCGAAGTAGTCGTCTCTTCCGTGTAAAGAACACTGCTGCCGTCTTGGTGCGGTTGATGGTAATTTTATTGGCAAGTGCCCATGCCGTCATGACATCAATTTCTGTTTGTGCACTAGTGAGCAATTCATCAGTATTTCATCCCGACGCTAAAGACTCAGTCTCATCTACATATAGGCTGCAGATTACATGAGAATTCGTCGAGAGTTCATTGATGTAGACATTGAATAGCAGGGACAATATAACGGAACCTTGTGGAATGCGTTCAGCCGCGGTTTTCAATGGAGGTCTCTTGCCATAAACAGTGACATAGGAAGGTCTTCCTCGTAGAAAGCTGCCCACCATCTTAATGTGACAGTATCACAGAGACGTTTGGTGACAAAGTTTGGCGATCAAATTATCCCGCCAGACCTTGATATACGCTTTTCGAGGTTGACAAAGACCGTGGACTGACGCAGGTCGAAGTGGTGGCGAAAATGTTGCCTGGGACGAGTGAGTTGCAGCTCAACGGACGTTTCCGGGTCGACGTTCTGTCGCCGCAGTGTTGTAACTAACAGGTGGTTTCACCGCTACTGAAGTCATTCACCAGCAGTCCGCGGAAAGTTTCGCAGCGCTATTTATAATTTCGCGCACATGATTTGTTTCGCAGGTCGCCAGTCCGAAGTTGCGAGGAGCGAACCTGCAGACCTGTTTCGCGTTTTCGGTTAACGACCGAGAGAGAGGGCCCTGAAAACCCCAGCCAGCCGCGCATGAATTCGTAACGCCGCGCTCTCAAAGAGCGCTTGTCAAGTCCCGGGTGCGTCATTACGGGCCTTTTTATCGGCGCGAGTGTGTTTCTGAGAAGCTGCCAGCTCGGGTGCGACAAGCCCCGCGGCAGACACCTCGCCGGGTTTTGTTTCTCGTCGCGCGCGCGTCTCGAATTAATCCGGCGGCGCCCTGGCCACGCCGCGCTAATGGCGCCCGGCCGTGGGAATCGCCCGCGACTGTAATAAATCGCTAATTAGCCGCGAGCAGGCGGCCGTGTAGCAACCTGTTGTTGTCGCGGCGGCAGCGGTGGCGGCGGGGGCGTGGCCAGCTTTTGTAACGTATCGATGTGTCACGCAAGATGGAGCGCGCTTCGATTGTAACAGCGGCAGTGGGCCCTGTCGCGTCGCCAGCGGGAAGATAAAGAAGAAAAGGAAGAAAACAAGTCTTCGTGGCCGGAGCGCAGCCCGGAGCCAGGGACCTGTCGGAAGCGGCTGCAACCTGCGCGTGGGCGTACCCTGCTCGCCGTCCTGTCCGATAGCAGCAGGAGGCCGTCAGCTCGTGCTGTAACAGCCGCCGACACCACTTCGGATGTCCGACAAATTCTGGCTCTACCTGTATTAACAGCTTCTCTGTCGATAATACACATTCCGAATGGAGTAACTATTGTTAATTTCTTTCCTTACTTCTAATCCTTGCGGACGTCCAAGACTTATGCAGCTCATCCTAATAGAGAGAACGCAGCTGAATTGTTAACTACTGTGAGAAGCATGGCAGAGTGCACTTCCCATCGCACCATATATTAGGGCTACTCCACTTCCATTCACGTGTGGATCTGTAATTACGCTACTGGACATTAAAATTGCTACACCAAGAAGAAATGCAGATGATAATCAGGTATTCATTGGACAAATAGACTAGAACTGACATGTGATTAATTTTCAAGCAATTTGGGTGCAAGGATCCTGAGAAATCAGTACCCAAAACCACCACCTCTGGCCGTAATAAAGGCCTTTATACGCCTGGGCATTGAGTCAAACAGATCTTGGATGGCGTGTACAGGTACAGCTGCCCATGCAGCTTCAACACGATACCACAGTTCATCAAGAGTAGTGACGAACCAGTTGCTCGCCCACCATTGACCAGAAGTTTTCAGTTGGTGAGAGATCTGGAGAATGTGCTGGCCAGGGCAGCAGTCGAACATTTTCTGTATCCAGAAAGGCCCGTACAGGACATGCAACGTGCGGTCGTGAATTATCCTGCTGAAATGTAGGGTTTCGCAGGGATCGAATGAAGGGTAAAATTGTTCAAATGGCTCTGTGTACTATGGGACTTAACTGCTGAGGTCATCAGTCCCCTAGACCTTAGAACTACTTAAACCTAAGTAACCTAAGGACATCACACACATCCATGCCCGAGGCAGGATTCGAACCTGCGACCGTAGCTATCACGCGGTTCCAGACTGTAGCGCCTAGAACCGCTCAGCTACACTGGTCGGCGAATGAAGGATAGAGCCACGGCTCGTAACACATCTGAAATGTAACGTCCACTGTTCAAAGTGCCGTCAATGCGAACAAGAGATGACTGAGACGTGTAACCAATGGCACCCCATACCATCACGCCGGGTGATACACCAGTATGGCGATGACGAATACACGCTTCCAATGTGCGCTCACCGCGATGTCGCCAAACACGGATGCGACCATCCTGATGCAGTAAACAGAACCTGGATTCATCCGAAAAAATGACGTTTTGCCATTCATGCACCCAGGTTCGTCGTTGAGTACACCATCGCAGGCGCTCCTGTCTGTGATGCAGAGTCAAGGGTAACCGCAGCCATGGTCTCCGAGCCGTTAGCTCATGCCGCAGCAAACATCGTCGAACTGTTCGTGCAGATGGTTCTTGTCTTGCAAACGGCCCCATCTGTTGACTCAGGGATCGAGACGTGGCTGCACGATTCGTTACAGCCATGTGGATAAGATGCCTGTCATCTCGACTACTAGTGATACGAGGCCGTTGGGGTCCAGCACGGCGTTCTGTATTATCCTCTTGATCGCATCGATTCCATATTCAGCTAACAATCATTGTATCTCGACCAACGCGAGCAGCAATGTCGCGATACGATAAACCGCAATCGCGATAGGCTACAATCCGACCTTTATCAAAGTCGGAAACTTGATGGTACGCATTTCTTCTCCTTACAGGAGGCATCACAACAACGTTTCACCGGGCAACGCCGGTCAACTGCTGTTTGTGTATGAGAAATCGGTTGGAAACTTTCCTCATGTCAGCACGTTGTAGGTGTCGCCACCGGCGCCAACCTTGTGTGAATTCTCTGAATAGCTAATCATTTGCATATCACAGCATCTTCTTCCTGTCTGTTAAATTTCGTGTCTGTAGCACGTCATCCTCGTGGTAGCAGTGTACATATTCCGACAGCAATAACTATTGCTAACTTCTTTCTTTACTTCTCTTCTAATCATTGTAGACGTCCCAAGACTTACGTAGCTCATCTTAATAGAGAGAACGCAGCTGAATAATTTGTTAACCACTGTGAGATGCATGGCAGAGTGCACTTCCCATTGCACCATTTATTAGGGTTCAAATGGTTCAAATGGGTCTGAGCACTATGGGACTTAACTTCTGAGGTCATCAGTCCTCTACAACTCAGAACTACTTAAACCTAACTAACCTAAGGACATCACACACATTCATGCCCGAGGCAGGATTCGAACCTGTGACCGTAGCGGTCGCGCGGTTCCAGACTGTAGGGCCTAGAACGGCTCGGCCACTCCGGCCGGCATTTATTAGGGCTACTCCCCTTCCATTCACGTGTGGATCTGTAATTAATATGATATCGTCCTCATAATCCAAAAGGAATCGATGTGTAGGTTTATGTATCTACCCCGTCAGCCCGAAAAGCTTCGAGACTTTATACACAAAAAAGATAAAAATTGAGATGGTGGTTTTCATGCTTCAGATGCCTTACTTGTTCTCCCCTTCCCTCTCTCTGCCCCTTCCCCTTCCTCCCCATACACTCAACGTTCGTACAACCATGTGGAACCGCCAGAAAAGTCTTTGTTTGGAATGTTGTTCAACTCACGCGTCACGCTATTTTAAATGTCGTCAGTGAGTTGAACTTCCATGTGAATTATCCGCACTTTACCGTTTTTCGTAGGTTCGTATTGATAATGCTAAGTCTTGTTATCCGTGAGGATTTCTTCCTGAAAAGAACTGTCCGCGTTTTACGTTTCAAACAAGGTACAGCAGGCGTTCACGCATCGGCGACTTTCTACTCCTGAGCCAAGGTGTGCTGGACAAATTTTGCATGAACTTTTCTCTACTTTAAAATATTCTGGAGAACGTTTGAACACTTTATTTAGAATCGTTACTCCACCGTAATTTGTGTAATTTCTGACACGATAACGTTGTCATACTGCGGCCGCATAGCCGCTACTATTCAACCACAATGTTATTGCACTTGGCATTGTCAGATGCACTCCGTGACGTTACAGTAAACAAGTACAGTAGTGACTGAAGAAAGCACATCGCACAGTCTGTGCTTTCAGGTCAGTTGCGCATATACCATCAACCCCGATTACGTACTGACTCACGAGAGCCGACCAAAGAGACCTAACTTCCAGGTGTCATAAAATCGTGGTCGATTAATACCTAACACTACCTGCTCGCAACTGGCTTGTCTAATGCACATCTGTTGTTTGCAGTTGTTGGTTCAAGCTGCCACCGCAGTCGCTGCCCTGATGTCGCTTGTACGGCAAGAATAAAATCAGTCTCGGAACTTTCTGCACCGACAATGCATTCCTTCATCAACATCTGCATCAATATTCCACAAGCCACCTGACGATTTGTGGTGTAGGGTACTTCTGGTACACTAACTGACGCTTCGTTTCCTCTTCCACTCGCGAACGTCGCGCAGGAAGAATGATTGTCGGTAAACCTCTGAAATAGCGCCAATTTCTCGAATTTTCTGTTCATGATTATTTCGTGAGATGTAAGGTGGAGGAAGTAATACGTTGCCCGACTCTCCCCTGAAAGTACTCTCTCGAAATTTCTGTAGAAATGTACAACACCTCTCTTGTAGCATCTGATGTTAGAGATTTATCACTTAAGGCTGGTTCTTTAATCTTTGTAAATAAATTTTTTCGAGACAGTTTGCGTTTATCTTCAAACATATGCCAGTTCGGTTTATTCAGCATCTCCGCGACTCTCTCTCATGTGTCAAACAAATCTGTGAACAGTTGTACTGTTCTCTGTATACATCTCTTTTTGGTACAGGCCCAACAGACTTGAGAAGTATTCTAGGATGGGTCACACGAGTGTTTTGAATCGAATTTTCTTTTCACACTGACTGCAATGCGATAATATTCAGCAAATGAACGAAGTCTGCTGCCTGCTTTACCTACGACTGAGCTCTAGTGATCGTTCCATTTCATATCCCTACAAATCATTATCCACAAGTATTTATGTGAGTTGAGTGATTCCTATTGTGATACTGCAGTCATAGAATACTGTAAGTTTTCGTTTTTTAAAGTGTACAGTTTTACATTTCTGAACATTTAAAGCAATTTGTGAGTCTTTGCAGCACTTCGAAATCTTATCAGATCCAACTGAGAAGCTACTTCATTATACCCATAGATAACCCCATCATCTGCGAAAAGTGTGAGGTTCCTATTGATCTGACCCCAGGGTAATTGATGTGTAGAAATTTTTATTGGTGACAGAAAATTGTACTGAATGTCGTTACATCAGTATCTACTTCATTTGCAGACATGAATTAGAGCTGTTAGGAGTAGTATGTTTTTAGGTTGGTTAGTGCCTCCAAAAGCACGTCGCAAGAGCAAGCCATTATTGTTTATTTTCTCCTGGGTAGCCGGTCAGGTGTTGAAGCGTGGGTGCATGGATGCAAAATGCTTAGTCTATACTGACAGTGTAGTCCGCTTAATGGTGCAGTTAGGACCATGCAGAAAAAATCAGTTAGTAACTTACGTGGCGTATTTGTGGAAAGACTGTTCGTCACAGAGGAAAAACAACCTACACACTGATGCATGTGCATGTTAAGCCATCACATACAAAAATGTCAGCACCTATACCTGTTACACCCTGTTTAACGAGGACACCAAGCATTCCAGCACACAACCCTTGCGCACACTTGAAGCACTTTTTAAATATTTATGTATTTCTACATCTACATCTAAATAAGTTCCCCACAATCCTCAGGGTACATTGAACTAGATTTCTCCATTTTAGTTCCTATTCCAGTCACATACCGAATGAGAGATAAGTGTTTGTATGCCTCTGTACTAGCATTAACGATGCATACACTTGATGTATCTTGGAGGTAACGGGAGAAGTACGACGTATATTGTCACAGATTTGCTTGACCCATGAGAGAGTGTCACAGAGATGCTAAAGAAACCGAACTGGCAGACTTTTGGAGATAGACGCAAACTATCTAGAGAAAACCTACTTAAAAATTTCAAGAACCAGACTTGAGTGATAAATCTCAAAGATTCCTGTTTAAGTTCACCGAACACTCCAATTACACTTTTATATGGGCTTTCCGACCTCTTACGATGCTTGTATTTGTTCCTCCGTTGTCATATCTCAGTGATAAGCTTCAAGAATGGGAACAATACGTTAGAATTGGTCGCACTAGTATCTTGCATGTGATTTGCTCTACAGTTGCATTTTTGCTTCCCCAGAACCTACCAAACAAATCTGAGCCTTCCACTCGCGTATCCTAATACTGATTCTAGGTGATCGTCCCATTTCATACCACTTCTTAGTACTACCGTTAAGTACTTATATGGTGTTAATGTTCAAGATGTTCATCAGTAATCCTGTAGTCGGTTGCTATGCAGGTCTATTATATTTTGTACAGATGATGCTGGACAGCTTTTATAAGGGTTATAACAATCTAATATAGACAATTATCACTATTTAACGAGGGAATAAATGACATAATATCGAGTTCTGATACTTTATCGAAATTTGAGAGCAACGTGACGTCCTGGAGTTTTTGTTGGTCAGTCGACCTGTACATTGAAAGCAAAAATGTTGTAACAAAATTCCTGGATCAGTAGTAGCAAGATTCAAGGCACTAAAGTTGTTCCAAGCGTGTTGACAGATTACATTGGAAGACAGAAATATATTATAACATCACGAGTTTTACCAAATTGGAACATTTCAAGTTTTTGATTATTTACTGCAGTCGTGGAAGGCACAGTTACACACGTCTTTCGCTAATATCTTCGTTACATAATTAAATGAAACGGTGGATAGTGCAAGTATATTCGATGCGGCTTATGAGTCACAAAAGGCCTCATAATTGTTATCCTATTTTACAGAAGACCCGAGTTGTCCTGAGAGTGAGGGAAACAGATTGTAAAAATAGAAATCAGTGCAGCTGTGTTGTGGACGATCCAGCTGTTCTTCCTTTCTCATAGGCGTTGTCTTACGTGAATCAATATTTATAAAGAGGTGCACTAACTTGAAATATTGTCGAAGTTTTTCTTTAATTTGTTACCATCCTTTCATTGTACCTTTCGACTCACCAACTCAAATACAAACCAATTTATCAGCCCAAAAACTGTAAATTAGTCATTTGCTTTTATTTGACCTCTGGTTCAAAGGACTCTGAGCACTATGGGACTTAACTTCTGAGGTCATCACTCCCCTAGAACTTAGACCTACTTAAACCTAACTAAGCTAAGGACGTCACACACTTCCATGCCCGAGGCAGGATTCGAACCTGCGACCGTAGCGGTCGCGTGGTTCCAGACTGTAGCGCCTAGAACCGCTTGGTCACCTCGGCCGGCTCTTCTGTAACACTTTAAGGTTTTGTACGAGTGTCGTTCAATAAGTAATACCCTACATTTTTTTCTCAGAACATATTTGTTGTTAAGAGTCAGAATTTGGTGACAGTATACATCAACATGTCTTGTCCATGTCCTATTTTTCTACGTAGTCTCCATCACGTTCTACGGCCGTACGCCAACGTTGTGGAAGAGCATATATTCCCTTCTGGTAAAAGCTCTTGTCCTGTAGGCGTAGCCATGTTTTCACTGCATGACTGATACTTTCGTCGTCTTCAAAGTGTGTTCCCCGTAGAGAATCTTTAAGCAGCCCAAAGAGATATAAGTCCGAGGGTGCTAGATCTGGACTGTAGGATGGATGAGGCAATGAAGTCCAACCCAATTTGGCGATGTGTTCCCGGGTTATTGTGTTGGAGCAAGATTTCTGCTGGATTCTTATCCGATTGAACAGATCGGAATCGGTTCTTCAGTTTATTAAGTCTTCATCTATGCCTCTGAAGTGATGATTGACACTCTTGGCATCACATCCACGAGAATGACGCCATCACAATCCCAGAAGATTGACACCATGGATTTTCCGGCAGAGGGGATTGTCTTGAATTTCTTCTTTTGGGTTGAATGAGGATGATGCCACTCCATAGACTGTCTTTTCCTTTCCGGCGCAATGTGGTGCTCCCAGTTTTCGCCTCCCCCCTCACTTCCCCCCCCCCCCCCCCCCAACGATCCGTGACAGTAATGCCTCTCCGACAGTCTCAAAACGCTGCAGTAATTCACATGAAATGGCATTTCTTTGAATCTTGTGGGCTGATGTGACCATTCGTGGAACCCAGCGTGAGCATCTCTTTGAATATCCGAGAATCTCGATCATTGCAGACGCACTTCCAATGCCGACCGACAACTGTAGAGCCAGTTGTCGAGTTGTGATGCGCTGTTCAGCGCGAATAATGGCATCCGCTCGATTCAGCATGTCTGGAGCAGTGGCTGTGACAGGAATTCCCGAGCGTGGCTGATCATGGAACTCTGTTTCTGCATTTCCTGAGGCTGTAACTTTCTTTACCCATCTCCCAACTGTTCTCCTAACAATTGCAGCATCACCATACACTGCACGAAAACGTTTATGGATGCTCAACACGATTTCATTTTCTGCAAACAACAATTCAATAACAGCACACTGCTTGTAAATGTCATATGTAGACGCCATTTTGACGCTATACTACGGCTCTGCCATCTGCCAGAACGGTTCGAAACTTCACCGGCGCACAGAACATACATCAAATGTAAAGCATCAACCAAGGATGTTTGTCTATATATGTTAATGGCTTTTTTTTTAAAAAAAATGTGGGGCTTTACGTATTGAACGACCCTCGAATCTGACATAAATGTCGTAACCCACAACAAAATGAATACTCTCCACTGACCATATTTATTTAATCTTCATCCCAAAGCCGTACATACACGCGACGAAATAATATAACTTCTGACATCGGCCGCCATTGGACAGTGAAATGATTTCCATGTCGACAAGTGAAAATTCGTACCGGACTGGGAATCTAACCTGGATTTCGTGCCTTATGATAGCAGTCACCTTCACCGCTTCCACTGGCCGAGCACGCTTTCCATCCGACCCACATTCCCGTCTTGTCGCACACTGCTTATGTTGTGCCCCTGTCCACCATACTCACTGCTCGCCTCATCATGCTGGATTCCTGCGAGAGTTCAGGAGAGAGAATGCATCCACACTGAAATGACCTCAATGGCCATCGAGCCATAAATATTTGTATATGTGTGGCGCCTGTTCTTTCAGACATGTTTGGAAAAATAGATTCCCATCTTGTTCCCAAACCATACATACACGTGATGAAATGAGGACAGCGGGCGCTACTTAAGTAGTGTGCAACTGTGTCTAAGCGTGCTCGGTTAGCTGAAGCGGTTAAGGCGAGCGTCTGCGTAAAGCGGGAGATCTGGGTTCGAGCCCCGCCCTGGCACAAATTTTCACTTGTCGCCACTCAAGTCATTTCAGTACTCAACCGATGGCAGAACTGATTTCATTTCATCATGTATATTTACAGCTCCAGGATCAATGGCTTAATGCCCATTAAGGTCATTTCAGTGCTGATGCACTCCCCGTCCTGAACGCTTGCGGGAATAGAGCGTGATGCGGCAAGCAATGATTACAGTGGAAAGGGGGCACTACGTAAGTACTATGCAGTAAAATGGGAATTGGGATCAAACGAAAAGCAAGCTCGAAGAGACAAAGCGGTTATGATGACGGCTAGTACGAACTGGGAAAACTAAGTTCGAGACTTGGTCCTGCACAAATTTTCACTTGTCGCCATTGAACTCTTTTCAGTGCCCAATTGTGGCAGAATTCAAATATCGTTTCATTTCATCGAACATATTTATCACAGGTAAACATTTTCGCTATCCCTTCTATAAGTAACATTCGCTTTTGGAAATATAGCGTTCATAATTCAGTTATGTAAAGTGTATCTTAATGCGGCCCCCTTAGAAACAAAAGCGTATTAATGTCATTCCACTATCCTCACCTACCTATTAGTATGACAGTGAGTTTGGTGACTGGGAGTACTACTCCAATTAGCTTCTTAATCGGCTGAATAAATGAAGAAATACACCAGCAAAAATCTACGTAATAAATATCACATGGTTAGAAGGAATGATTTTGTTCAAAGGCAGGGGAGATATGGCGCTACAGCTGAAATGGTTCTCTCCGTAATTTTGAAAATAAAGGAGATTATATACAAGAAATTCGAAATTTGTGGTAAGGACTATGGGAACAAACTGCTGAGATCATCGGTCCCTAGGCTTACGCATTACTTAATCTAACTTAAACTAACTTACGCTAAGGGCAACACACACACCTATGCCCGAGGGAGGACTCGAACCTCCACCGGGACCACCCTCGCAGTCTATGACTGCAGCGCCCTAGACCGCTCGGCTAATCCCGCGCGGCAAGGCGCCTCAGACCACACGGCTACCCCGCGCGGCATTATATACAGCTTTTCACATTTTTAGTGTATGTGTTGATGAAGACTTGACTAGAAGAAATATATTACTGAGCTGCTCAAACAGCTAAGTTCAACTGGTTTCACTAGTCACATTATTGCTAGTTTTGGAAACAAACAAATTAATAACCTACATTATTTTGTCACCCATGCAAGGGGAAAGATTTTAACCGCTGCTTCACCTGATATACATTTGAAAGTGAATTTCATCATAAGTAATTCATCACAATTTAAGAAGAATATTAAGAATAAAAGAAAAAAAGACCGGTATTAGTCGATAGTATAGGGGTCATAGGCCAGAGAGGAGCTACATAAGCAACCGCAAAAATCCATAACCATTTGGCAAATAACACAGTATGTGTGACAGGTAGAAAAGTATCAAACCTAATCTAAATTTTCTTTCGAACGACTTCTATTACATAGTTGAATATTTGTTATAAACCGGTAGCTTGTGTATCGAAAATAAACTAAATTTAAGTTTATCGCTGTTGTGTAAAGAATAAAATGTTCACTCTTATTAAATTTATATCATGTGCTAGCTAGTTATCTGTAAATGACTAGATCGGTTTAACAATAATCATAAACACATGATATCTAGCCGTGGTCTAGGGGTGCCGGCACGGTAGCTCAGCGTGTTCGGTCAGAGGGTTAGCTGCCCTCTGTAATAAAAAAACTGAGTTAATGGATCAACGACGAACTGAAATGGGTGTATTGCGACGTCCGCCCCGAGCAGATGCAACGAGCCAAAACGAACAAAACGAGATTAAAAAAAAAGGGGTAGCGTCTTTGATTCTTAATCAAAACGTCTTCGGTCCCGAGTTCGATCCCCGCCACTGCCTAAATTTTGATAAATAATCAGCATTGGCGGCCGAAGACCTCCGGCTTAAGAAGTCAGCCTCATTCTGCCAACGGCCTTGTCAAAGAGGGCGGAGGATCGGATAGAGGTTCAGGGCACTCTCTTGCCCTAGGGGTGGGAAATTGCCACTAAAGGCGGAAGAATCAGCAATGATCAACGACATGAGGATGCAGAAGGCAATGGAAACCACTGCATTAACGACACGTAACGTGCTTCCACAGGACATGTGGCCTGTAATTGAAGAAGTATCATGATGATCTATCCATTGGCAAAAGATTCCGGAATAGTCCCCCATTCGGATCTCCGGGAGGGGTCTGCCAAGGGGGAGGTTACCATGAGAAAAAGATTGAATAATCAACGAAAGGATAATGTTCTACGAGTCGGGGCGTGGAATGTCAGAAGCTTGAACGTGGTAGGGAAACTAGAAAATCTGAAAAGGGAAATGCAAAGGCTCAATCTAGATATAGTAGGGGTCAGTGAAGTGAAGTGAAGTGGAAGGAAGACAAGGATTTCTGGTCAGATGAGTATCGGGTAATATCAACAGCAGCAGAAAATGGTATAACAGGTGTAGGATTCGTTATGAATAGGAAGGTAGGGCAGAGGGTGTGCTACTGTGAACAGTTCAGTGACCGGGTTGTTCTAATCAGAATCGACAGCAGACCAACACCGACAACGATAGTTCAGGTATACATGCCGACGTCGCAAGCTGAAGATGAACAGATAGAGAAAGTGTATGAGGATATTGAAAGGGTAATGCAGTATGTAAAGGGGGACGAAAATCTAATAGTCATGGGCGACTGGAATTCAGTTGTAGGGGAAGGAGTAGAAGAAAAGGTTACAGGAGAATATGGGCTTGGGACAAGGAATGAAAGAGGAGAAAGACTAATTGAGTTCTGTAACAAGTTTCAGCTAGTAATAGCGAATACCCTGTTCAAGAATCACAAGATGAGGAGGTATACTTGGAAAAGGCCGGGAGATACGGGAAGATTTCAATTAGATTACATCATGGTCAGACAGAGATTCCGAAATCAGATACTGGATTGTAAGGCGTACGCAGGAGCAGATATAGACTCAGATCACAATATAGTAGTGATGAAGAGTAGGCTGAAATTCAAGACATTAGTCAGGAAGAATCAATACGCAAAGAAGTGGGATACGGAAGTATTAAGGAATGACGAGATACGTTTGAAGTTCTCTAACGCTATAGATACAGCAATAAGGAATAGCGCAGTAGGCAGTACAGTTGAAGAGGAATGGACATCTCTAAAAAGGGCCATCACAGAATTTGGGAAGGAAAACATAGGTACAAAGAAGGTAGCTGCGAAGAAACCATGGGTAACAGAAGAAATACTTCAGTTGATTGATGAAAGGAGGAAGTACAAATTTGTGAGTCATATGTTTGTGACTATTACAGCGCCATCTATCACAAAGGGAAAAAAGTGATCCAACCAAAACATTCATATTTCTTTACGTACTACAAGAATATGTAATAAAACTGGGCGTTCCTATTTTAAAAAACGCAGTTGATATCCGTTTGACCTATGGTAGCACCATCTAGCGGGCCAACCATAACGCGATCTGGTTTCCCCCTTCAAGCTAGACAAGTTTCGTTCTTTGTAGTTTTTTCGTTTGACGCTTGTTTCGTGAGATTTTGGCCTGGTCACGATCTATGGACCACCCTGTATATCCTGTGATCTGGTAATAAGTGCATTATCAGACACCTTCGTACATGCTGAGTCTTTATTTAGGAATACAGAAATACAAGTCGCTGAGGAATGAAATAAATAGGAAGTTCAGGGAAGCTAAGACGAAATGGCTGCAGGAAAAATGTGAAGACATCGAAAAAGATATGATAGTCGGAAGGACAGACTCAGCATACAGGAAAGTCAAAACAACCTTTGGTGACATTTAAAGCAACGGTGGTAAACATTAAGAGTGCAACGGGAATTCCACTGTTAAATGCAGAGGAGAGAGCAGATAGGTGGAAAGAATACATTGAAAGACTCTATGAGGGTGAAGATTTGTCTGATGTGATAGAAGAAGAAACAGGAGTCGATTTAGAAGAGATAGGGGATCCAGTATTAGAATCGGAATTTAAAAGGGCTTTGGAGGACTTATGGTCAAATAAGGCAGAAGGGATAGATAACACTCCATCAGAATTTCTAAAATCTTTGGGGGAAGTGGCAACAAAACGACTGTTCACGTTGGTGTGTAGAATATTTGAGTCTGGCGATATACCATCTGACTTTCGGAAAAGCATCATCCACACAATTCCGAAGACGGCAAGAGCTGACAAGTGCGAGAAGTAGTAGAAATGAGAACAGCGAGAAACTTAACATCAGGATTGATGGTCACGAAGTCAATGAAGTTAAGGAATTCTGCTACCTAGGCAGTAAAATAACCAATGACGGACGGAGCAAGGAGGACATCAAAAGCAGACTCGCTATGGCAAAAAAGGCATTTCTGGCCAAGAGAAGTCTACTAATATCAAATACCGGCCTTAATTTGAGGAAGAAATTTCTGAGGATGTACGTCTGGAGTACAGCATTGTATGGTAGTGAAACATGGACTGTGGGAAAACCGGAACAGAAGAGAATCGAAGCATTTGAGATGTGGTGCTATAGACGAATGTTGAAAATTAGGTGGACTGATAAGGTAAGGAATGAGTAGGTTCTACGCAGAATCGGAGAGGAAAGGAATATGTGGAAAACACTGATAAGGAGAAGGGACAGGATGATAGGACATCTGCTAAGACATGAGGGAATGACTTCCATGGTACTAGAGGGAGCTGTAGAGGGCAAAAACTGTAGAGGAAGACAGAGATTCGAATACGTCAAGCAAATAATTGAGGACGTAGGGTTGCAAGTGCTACTCTGAGATGAAGATGTTAGCACAGGAAAGGAATTCGTGGCGGGCCGCACATCATTCCGATAAAAATCGTGCAGATCATGTCGGAAAAGTGTAACTAATTAACTTTCTACATTTTTCGCTCCGTCTCTCCGTTGTAAATCAGCCTGTCAAAAGACTTGCATCAGCTTTATTTTGTCTTTCGTGATGCTCAAATTCGTTGCTGTTTCATTTAGTTCTTAGTACAATATCCCTCCGCCATATCACCTGATATCTCATATCTCCATTTACATCGTTTTCTTTTCCTTTCTATTCTGCTTACAATTATTACAGTTACAAAGAGTTTCTCCTTAGAGCTTTTCCAACAGAGTTCAATATTCCCTTTCAGACATAGTTCAGGAAAGTTCATATTTCCTATACCCATTCAAAATTTTTTTGCCTGACTATGAAACACACACACACACACACACACACACACACACACACACACACACACACACACACACACACACATCTCTTTTGCATTTAATCACTCCTTGCATCAACATCCTTCCAGACTATTCCATCTCTTATTGTTCTTCGTCTTATCAACTCAACTTAGACATATGGAAAGGTGTTCTCTACCTTATTTTCTACCTTTTCTTTATTCGCATAAATTTTATCATTGTAGAAACACAATGTATGACTGATTGGGACCGTAGAAGGTCTGCAGTGTAGGTAATTAACATACGTCCAAGTGCTGAATAAAGACTCAGCATGTACGAAGGTGTCTGATAATGCACTTATTACCAGATCACAGGATATACAGGGTGGTCCATAGATCGTGACCGGGCCAAAATCTCACGAAACAAGCGTCAAACGAAAAAACTACAAAGAACGAAACTTGTCTAGCTTGAAGGAGGAAACCAGATCGCGTTATGGTTGGCCCGCTAGATGGTGCTACCATAGGTCAAACGGATATCAACTGCGTTTTTTTAAATAGAAACGCCCAGTTTTATTACATATTCTTGTAGTACGTAAAGAAATATGAATGTTTTGGTTGGATCACTTTTTTCCCTTTGTGATAGATGGCGCTGTAATAGTCACAAACATATGGCTCACAAATTTAGACGAACATTTGGTAACAGGTAGGTTTTTTAAATTAATATACAGAACGCAGGTACGTTTGAACATTTTATTTCGCTTGTTCCAATGTGATACATATACCTCTGTGAACTTATCATTTCTGAGAACGCATGCTGCTAGAGCGTGATTACCTGTAAATACCACATTAATGCAATAAACGCTCAAAATAATGTCCGTCAAACTCAGTGCATTTGGCAATACGTGTAACGACATTCCTCTCAACAGCGAGTAGTTCGCCTTCCGTTATGTTCGCACATGCATTTACAATGCGCTGACACATGTTGTCAGGCGTTGTTGATGGATCACGATGGCAAATATCCTTCAACTTTCCCCACAGAAAGATATCCGGGGACGTCAGATCCGGTGAACGTGCGGGCCACGTATGGTGCTTCGACACCAATCCACCTGTCAGGAAATATGCTGTTCAATACCGCTTCAACTGCACGCGAGCTATGTGCCGGACATCCATCATGTTGGAAGTACATCGGCATTCTGTCATGCAGTGAACACCTTGTAGTAACATCGGTAGAACATTACGTAGGAAATCAGCATACATTGCACCATTTAGATTACCATCGATAAAATGGGGGCCAATTATCCTTCCTCCCATAATGCCGCACCATACATTAACCCGCCAAGGTCGCTGATGTTACACTTGTCGTGGATTTTCCGTTGCCCAATAGTGAATATTATGTCGGTTTAAGTTATCGCTGTGGTGAATGACGCTTCCTCGCTAAATAGAACGCGTGCAAAAAATCTGTCATCGTCCCGTAATTTCTCTTGCACCCAGTGGCAGAACTGTACACGACGTTCAAAGTCGTCGTCATGCAATTCCTGGCGCATAGAAATATGGTACGGGTGCAGTCGATGTTGATGTAGCACTCTCAACACCGACGTTTTTGAGATTCCCGATTCTCGCACAATTTTTCTGCTACTGATGTGTGGATTAGCCGCGACAGCAGCTAAAACACGTACTTGGGCATCATCATTTGTTGCAGGTCGTGGTTGACGTTTCACATGTGGCTGAATACTTCTTGTTTCCTTAAGTAACGTAACTATCCGGCGAACGGTCCGGACACTTGGATGATGTCGTCCAGGATACCGAGCAGCATGCATAGCACACGCCCGTTGGGCATTTTGATCACAACAGCCATACATCAACAGGATATCGACCTTTTCCGCAATTGGTAAACGGTCCATTTTAACACGGGTAAATGTATCACGAAAAAAATACCGGTCGCAGTGGCGGAACGTTACGTCATACCACGTACTTACACGTTTGTGGCTATTACAGCGCCATCTATCACAAAGCGAAAAAAGTGGTCCTACTAAAACATTCATATTTTTTTGCGTACTACACGAATATGTAATAAAAAATGGGGGTTCCTATTTTTAAAAAACGCAGTTGTTATCCGTTTGACCTATGGCAGCGCCATCTAGTGGGCCAACCATAGCGCCATCTGGTTTCACCTTTCAAGCTAGACGAGTTTCGTTCTTTGTAGTTTTTTCGTTTGATGCTCATTTCGTGAGATATTTGGCCCGGTCACTATTCGTGTGTACAAAGATATTTAGTTATACTGTAGTTTGAAAGTGTATAGATGAAGGTCTGGTTGATCACGTAGTTCTGAGCCAGCCCTGTTTCCAGGAAAGTGCAAAATAGACAATCTAATTGCAATTTACAAACATTCACTGAAGATATCAATTTATTAACTGAAATTCGTTTTACTTCAAAGTAATGATCAGATAGAATGTTGCTCCATTTTAAGGAGTTACTATGTAACGTATCCGCTCACCTGATAGTGATCTGCTAAGAAGTCAAAACCGATTTTGATACCATTTGTGTGACCTGAGCCAAAAATTCATGATTAAGAAAAGAACTCTTATTACTTAATCTGGACGACAAGTATGTCACAGAGACTTTTGTAAAATGGATGTGGGCAGATGTTTTTATCTAGCGTACTTCCCACATTTATTCCTAAACCAGAAAAGTACACAGATGCTTTTCGATGTAACTAAAGTAAAAGGTAGTTACGTGACGACTAGATAGTAGTGTTTTTTTTTTTTTTTTTTTTTTTTTTTTTTTTTTTTTTTTTTTTTTTTTTTTAGTGGACTGTCTGGCTGGTCCCGGCGAAGGTTCGAGTCCTCCCTCCGGCATAGGTTTGTGAGTTTGTCCTTAGGATAATTTAAGTTAAGTAGTGTGTAAGCTTAGGGACTGATGACCTTAGCAGTTAAGTCCAATAAGATTTCACACACATTTGAACACTTTGAGTAAATTTTTGTTTCACCGGTTCGATATGAGTGAGAATTGATGGACTCTGTTCTGATGAGGTTAAGTAAATCAGTAAATAATAAGAAACATATTAAAGGAATTTAGACGTGCAAAAATTAGTTGTGGATGGGAAAGTTGTAACACACTGCTGAAAGTCTGATTTATGGGAGATACCGGTACAGCCTGAAAAGTATCTAGGCTACAGGCATTAGGAATAAAAAAGAAGGAAAGATTGTGTTGATAACATCATTTCGATTTTGTGAAAGTGTTTATTTATTATATCGTCAACCCATCAGTCCATTACCAATTATTCTTTACCGGTGGACAGACTAATTCCTCATCCTCTCTGTTTTATTCTGATAAAATTACTACTGCCGTATTTCTACAAGGCAATAGCGTCAAAAATATAATTTCTACTACAAATCAGAACGCTTTAACTGGCCACTAATGGTTTCGAGCACTACATTTAAGGAAAAAGTAGAAAACATCACTTCAAACTCAGCCATAACTAGCTATAATTGCTCTGCTGTGTCAATATTAATACCTATGGGAACGGATGAACACGACTCTTGGGAGCAGCATTACAGGAAACTACAAGAAGCAAGAAAACAGTCTACGAACTGCTCTGAAATGTTTATTACAAGAGACTGTTATCAGTGAACGCAAAAGTTAGCCACTAGCAACTGTCTCCATCACTTTTTATCCTTATGATCACAGTAGTTTAGACCTTTCCTCAAGGAGAGATCTGCTTCTTTATTCCAAGGCGTCAAGAATGCTCTCTTTTCTTTCTTGTCTCTGAACATACCTGTAATAGGCAATGGATGTACTGATAATAGTGGAAGGCCATGAGAGAATTTCTAGGATCAACAAGGGCGCAAGGCAAAAATCCAGGCTTGCTCCCCTACTGTTCAACCTGTGTAATGAAGAAGCAATGAAGGAAATAAAAGAAAGGTTCAAGAGAGGGAGTAAAACAAAGGATGAAAATATATCAATAAAATTTGCTATAGTAAGCTATCCTCAGTGAACTTGAGTAATAATTACAGAGGCTGTTGTATGGAACGGACAGCATAATGAGGACAGCATATGAGCTGAGAGTAAATCGAAGAAAGACGAAAGTGACGAGTAGTACCAGATAAACTTAAAATACACATTTTGGACTGAACAATTCCGCCGTCAGTGAAGCAAGATACTAAGGGAGGCGTAGAGGGCAAAAATCGTAGGGGAAGTCAGTTATTGGAACGGAACAAACAATTACTCGAAGACTTTATAGGTGGTGCTCCCACATAAAGGGTTGGCGTAGAAGGGGAAGTCGTAGTCATGAATCTACTGACGGTTAAAAAATAAATGTTGTAACATGCGTTGGAGTTAATTTTGGCCAACTATATTCTCCGATTCTTATTAAATTTCCTTTTTCGTAATATTTCTGTTACGGTTTATTTCGTGTTTCTACGATGGCCTATAAGTGTAAACCTTCTCTGCAATGTAAACACCTCACATACCCGTCTAATAATGGTTCAAATGGCTCTGAGCACTATGGGACTCAACTGCTGTGGTCATCAGTCCCCTAGAACTTAGAACTACTTAAACCTAACTAACCTAAGGACATCACACACATCCATGCCCGAGGCAGGATTCGAACCTGCGACCGTAGCAGTCGCACGATTCCGGACTGCGCGCCTAGAACCGCGAGACCACCGCGGCCAGCACCCGTCTAATACTGCGCGCATTTTACATGTTTTGTTGTTGTTGATCTCTTGCTACCGTCCGCTACTTAATTTGTAATCTCCTCTAAAACTGTCCTGTAGATAACTTAGTACTGAGTTTTCTTTTACTGGACCAGAGAATAAAATTTCCTGTCCGCTGTAGTGTTTCCACGAACTTTAAATATTCCTGTTTTACGACATTGACTAGTAGCTCTATTTTGTACATTCATCCATTAGTTTTAGAATCATATCGTTTATTTCTTCGTCATGGTAGGCAATCAACACCCAATGTTTCACGAACAACAGGGTATAATGACTTACGTGTTGTAAGAGTACGGGTAAATATAGAATTATTTGCTTATTTAGATACGCGTGTTTTCTCATCGTTTTCTGATGTTCACTAGAACTCTCTGCTCATAGACACATCTCACGATCTGAAAACGAGACACAAGAAAATAAATTGACTATACCAACAAACTTAAAGAAAGGTCACATGTTTTACGTAAGTGGATTGTGGTTCTAGGTCCACGTTAAAAGAACGGTACCAAACGGTACATCTAAGTACAATAGCACATCTAAGAGAATATAAGAAAATACCAGAGAAAATAGCAGAAGAGGAAGGAAGTAGTAAACAAAACGTCACATTATTCCATTATTTTTTCGAGAGTGCATTAGGGATTTTTTAAGTCATGTTCAGATATTTCGACTGACAACCATTCAGCAATTCTCGAGATGAGTCGCCTATAAGTTTTTATATTGCTTTACACACAGGGGAGCGAAATGCGCACATGTCAGAGATAACAGAGTTAGTAACAAAAGCGTCAAGTCGTAGATGGGTAATGCTCGTTTCACAACAATCCCTGCAAACGTAACGTCATTTTGACATCATGCGCAATATCGAAGACCGCCAGCTATCGACGTTGTGACAAGGAAGAATATGAATTATTGCCCCTCGATTCACTTACAGTAACTTAAGCTATCCTCTTTGGTTCCTGCCTAACCACACACTCGGAAGTCGCAACATGTTCCGAAATTAAGAGGCAAATATACGTGAAAAGGAAAAATACATATTTTATTGCATCTCTTTTAGTCACAGCATTTAATGCTGTCCTCTTAGGTTCCAGCCTAACCACACACTCGGAGATCGCCACATATTCGGAAACAAAGGGCCAAATATTAGTGAAAATGCAGAATATGAATTTTATTGCTGCTCGTTTCAGTCACAACAATTAAAACTGTATTCTTGGGCTCCTGCCATTCGTAAATAAGTAGCGAAATATTTGTGACAAGGAAGAATGTGAATGTTAATGCTCATCATTTCATTCGCAGCAATTTAAACTTTCCTCTTAGTTTATCGCCTAATAACACACGGAATGCGGCACATATTCGGAAATAAAGAGCCAAATATTTGTAAGAAGGAAGAATATGAATTTTATTGTTATTCGTTTCAGTCGTAGCAATTCAAGCTGTCATTTAGGTTTCTGCCTAACCTCTATTCGGAAATCGCTAAATATTTATTCGATCCTTCGTCCTCAGATCAGACTGAATGTAAATAACATCCAATATTACAAAACATACTTCTACTACATTCTTAAGAAAGTAACAGAACGTGTTAACAACGCTAACACGAAAACAAATTGCATTTAACCGGATGCGAACTAACAACTTTCGACTGCAAACACCATAACGTTATTCATCACGGTAGTACTTAACATGTGATATTTAACTCCGGTCTTGGCTATCATATTCAATCGTGAAGGCTAGTATCGTTGATGCGTTATTAAGTGACATTTAATGATACTGGAGATGTGTTTGATATAAATTTTCAGTGCGCCGTTACAATGAAACGGCGTACTGAAAATTATAAAACAAGTGTATTTCACTCTTAATTTGTAAATTATTGACAATAATAACTCACTCCTACGAAAGCAATCTTATATAAAGGCATTAACAATCGATAAATTATTACGTGACATTTTACTACAGCAATAATTATTACAAATCATTCCAAGAATGACGTGTATATCCTCTGGTACGCGTGCATGAAATCTTGTCAGAGGCCCTTATGGAATGCTAACGAAAGTCGATAGCCGATCATGCGGTCGTCAATATTGTGTGTGTGAGACTTCAAAATGACGTCACGTAAAGCGATCGTTTTTCCGTCGAAGACAAAATCTGGTGCGTCTAAGACTAAGACAAATCAAGAACAGAATCAGCAATTTCACAATACTTACGAAGTTGGTTGTTGTTAATTATGGGTGGCATGAGGACTTAGAATTTTTCTTTTGAGAGTGCAGACGTGAAACGATGTGTTTCCATGATCTGTCGATCTGGAAACCTTCATGTCGGTTGAGCAGGTGTTCTGCTGTTTGTATTTCCACAGCTTCCTTGACCATTGAATACCAGTAGCATAAATCTGTGTCTTAACTTTACCGTAATTCATGGAACGGTCAGTGGAGATATAGTGTTTCACTGCTGATTTATTAGGCTGTAGAAGACGGGTGTATCGCTGATATTCAATACAACGTTCTTTTACAGTGCGTATTGTTTGTCCTATGTATCTTTACTAGACGCATCAAACTAAATCTATGAGTGACGCTCTTCTTAGCAATAATATTAGCTTCGACACATGACAGTTATTCCATAGTGCGTAAAGTGATTCAAAAACTTGCAAGCAACTCACCCTGACAATGGCTGAAAGGTTGTCTCTCGAAATATCGGAACATGAATTAAAAATATTTCGGATGCACACCCGAAAACCGATGGAATATTCGATCCACCGATCAAGGACATACCACATTGGTGAAAGAACATTGATGAAATCAAGGCACTTCAAAACTGAATGAACAGGAAGAAAGAGAGGAATTACTTAGTCACATGGTGAAAAGATAATAAGTCAGAAAGGATAAAAAATACTGAACTGAACGCAAAAGAAGGTAATTTTTAAAAAGCTCTATCCACGTTAACAATTAAAGTAATGACAATTATAATAGTTGTGAACAGCAAGTAAAAAAGCAGTGAACAAAAATACGCCAATTACTCCATCAGAAACAGCTGTGCTACGTATCTGCATTGCTAGAGTCTGGTACTATCCTTGATTATCACTAACACAGGGCAACACAGTAAACAATAACAAAATTATTTGCCGGTAGGGAATTTGAAAAGCACTTGTGGACCTTTGAAGCTTGACGGAACGTCTTCAGCGGTCTGGGTACTCATTAAGCGATGTAAGTAGTTAACGTTCGACAATGAAGTCCCAGGATTCAGATCGATTACTCTAGTCCGTGTATCCTTTGCTCACGAATATGGCCAGGGAGAATGGTCTATACGGAAGAGTCAACTTTCAGCTACTGAACATAGAATTTTAAAATTATTCTTAAATAGATTCTACAGGCGATTTGGTATATTTTTAAATATATCTGGTAAGCACAAAGTGAAAGCATGTTCTCTTACCCAATAGTGGAAATATTTATCTTTCTGTTCGACTGCATAGTCCATTGTGATAAGTCCACAGATACACTGTTTAAAAATTACTGCACTGCCGGAAAAAGGATTAGTATACTCTTTTGAAGATTTCCAGTTCACTCAAGATTTACTATTGCAGCGGTGCATATGGAAAACATGAAATGGTTCAAATGGCTCTGAGCACTATGTGACTTAACTTCTGAGGTCATCAGTCCCCTAGAACCTGGAACTACTTAAACCTAACTAACCTAAAGACATCACGAACATCCATGCCCGAGGCAGGATTCGAACATGCGACCGTAGCGGTCGTTCGGCTCCAGACTGTAGCGCCTAGAACCGCACGGCCACTCCGGCCGGCCCCGAGGCAGGATTCGAACCTGCGACCGTAGTGGTCGCGCGGTTCCAGACTGTAGCGTCTAGAACCGCTCGGCCACTCAGGCCAGCTGAAAACATGAAATGATTACATTTATAGATCAATAGAAGAAGCGGTCGTCAGGTAGCAGGTATCGACCCTTGCTGAACCACCCATGTTAGTATGTGACGTAGCCTCCACAGGCGGCACTGCAGGCACTGACTCCGATATGCATTCGATCGTACAGATGGCGAATACTGTCCTGGTATACGTTATGCCACGCCTGCTCGACCTGTTCACGTAGTTCTGTAAGGGTTGTTGATTGATGAAGCACACGAGTCACTTGTCGTCTCATCATATCCCACACGTACGCCATTGGGGTCGTGATGACCAGGGAAACTGCTGCACGTCTTGCAGAGCACGTTGAGTTTCAAGAGCATGTATGTGTGTGTGTGTGTGTGTGTGTGTGTGTCTGTGTGTGTGTGTGTGTGTGTGTGTGTGTGTGTGAGAGAGAGAGAGAGAGAGAGAGAGAGAGAGAGAGAGAGAGAGCATTACCCAGTTGTAACAGCACAACACCTTCATCTACATCTACATCTACGTGATTACTCTGCTATTCACAATAAAGTGCCTGGCAGAGGGTTCAATGAACCACCTTCATGCTGTCTCTCTACCGTTCCACTCTCGAACGGCACGCGGGAAAAACGAGCACTTAAATTTTTCCGTGCCACCCCTGATTTCCCTTAATTTATCGTGATGATCATTTCCCCCTATGTGGGTGGGTGCCGACAGAATGTTTTCGGAATCGGAGGAGAAAACTGGTGATTGAAATTTCATGAGAAGATCCCGTCGCAACGAAAAACACCTTTGTTTTAATGATTGCCACTCCAATTCACGTATCATGTCTGTGACCTTATCTCCCCTATTTCGCGAATATGCAAAACGAGTTATCCTTCTTTGTACTTTTTCGATGTCATCCGTCAGTCCCGCCTGATGCGTATCCCACACCGCACAGCAGTACTCCAGAATAGGGCGGACAAGCGTAATGTAAGCAGTCTCTTTGGTAGACCTGTTGCACCTTCTAAGTGTTCTGCCAACGAATCGCAGTCTTTGGTTTGCTCTACCCACAATATTATCTATGTGATCGTTCCAGTTTAGGTTATTTGTAATCGTAATCCTTAAGTATTTAGTTGAATTTAGAGCCCTCAGATTTGTGTGACTTACCGCGTAATCGAAATTTAGCTGATTTCTTTTTCCTTTATTCAGGGTCATTTGCCACTTTTCGCACCATACAGATATCTTATGTAAATCATTTTGCAAGTCGTTTTGATCATCTGATGACTTTACAAGACCGTAAATGACAGCATCATCTGCAAACAATCTAAGACGCCTACTCAGATTGTCTCCTTTGTCGTTAATGTAGATGAGGAACAATAGAGGGCCTATAACACTTCCTTTGGGAACGCTGGATATTACTTCTGTTTTACTCGATGACTTTCCGTCTATTACTACGAACTGTGACCTTTCTGACAGGAAATCATGAATCCAGTCGCACAACTGAGGCGATACTCTGTAGGCACGCAGTTTGATTAGAAGACGCTTGTGAGGAACGGTGTCGAAAGCCTTCTGGAAATCTAAAAATATGGAATCAATTTGACATCCCCTGTCGATAGCACTTATTACTTCATGAGTATAAAGAGCTAGTTGTGTTTCAGAAGAACGATATTTTCTGAATCCGTGCTGACTATATTTCAATAAATCGTTTTCTTCGAGGTACTTCACAATGTTCGAATACAGTATATGTTCTAAAACCCTACAGCAAATCGACGTTAGTGATATAGACCTGTAATTCAGCGGATTACTCCTACTTCCCTTTTTGGGTATTGGTGTGACTTCAGCAATTTTCCAGTCTTTAGGTACGGATCTTTCTGTGAGCGAGTGGTTGTATACGGTTGCTAAATATGGAGCAAGAACGGCTAAACAACAGGAACAAGAATATTACGCACGTACAGGGTTTGGTTATCGTCCGCTCCAGAAACACCAAAGATGAACGAGAGTTGTAGCTTATAGCACCCCTGGGATGGGGCCAGTATGTCTTGGACGAACGCTCTCTACGAGACGACGCTCACCAGTTCTACGCCATATGCGCGCGCCATCACTTGCGTGCAAGCAGTATCTGCTGTCATCGCTAAAGATCACGGCGCGCCATTCCATCTTCAAAATGATCCTCTGGGGGCACTATTCGAGCCGTGCACGGTCGATGCTGTCCCGTGAGTGGAAGCCGGGTTACAGTTGTGCGCACCTGTTGTCACATTGCTAACAAGGGGTTTGCAACAGTTCACATCGACAAGTCTTGAGTTCATAAGCTGTAAGATCTGCCACTGCTGCCCTCAAAATACGACGACCCTGGCGGGCGTCTGTGCTACGTGGACGTCCAGAACCTCGTCTATGGGTGTGGAAATGTCCACGTGACCACTGGTGCTTGCGTCGTTGCACATCTGACGCAGAACGTTCAAGTTGTGTGGTAATTCTCCAAAAGGACCGTGCCGCCACTCGGAAGGCAACAATGAGACCCCTTTCAGTCCTGCTCATTTGGTTGTAGGAAGCACGTGTGCGTCTCCGTGGCTTGGTTGCCTGCTTGATTCACACGTTTGGACCACACTGAGCCTTCTGGCTGTGAGCATTTCCTGTTAAAGGTAGGCAAGGGATAGATACAGATGGTGCTCTGGCACCTACGCCCATGCCACTAACTGTTGGCGGACGACGCTGAAACCATTACCGGTACATCTACTATAACCCAGGTGGCATATGCAATTACCGGATCAAAATCGACGTCGTCTTTCCAGATGTAGTGATTTTTTTCCTGCGGTGTTGGACGATGTCAACTCTTTAACATAAAAAACCACATGTTAGGATCCTGTATCCTCACACGTAATAATATTTATCATTTCTTTGAATTTTTAAGCTTTTTATTCGGTATTCAGCAATAAAAATAATCGTAGTCTGCTGACATGGTTTGCGAATTATCGTTGCTATGCTGCGCAGGCACTGGGCATAATATTTAAATGTTCCCCAGTAGGTCGGTTGTCTTCTTGAGATACACATATGCTTAGGCATGTGGTTATCGAAAAAAACGGGACGAAACTGCAACTATCTCCAGATTATATTCGTTTTATTATTTGCGCCGCGGGTGAATTATACCTGACGTTTCTGTGTGCAGAAAATCGTTGATGCATATAGGACTTCACGAAATCAAAGTACAGGTTTAAATTGTTTTTGGAGAAGAAACAATGTCAATAATAAACAATACATTTTGTATTGTCAGTTAAATCCTCTTTTGTCCATACCTTAACGAGCTACTGAAAGAAAACATCATGGACCGACTGCAAAAATGGACGTGGAGAGGAATAATTGAGACACTGTCGTCTTACTGCGTGTTTATTTTGTAAATCCCCCTCCATGAACCATGGACCTTGCCGTTGGTGGGGAGGCTTGCGTGCCTCAGCGATACAGATAGCCGTACCGTAGGTGCAACCACAACGGAGGGGTATCTGTTGAGAGGCCAGACAAACGTGTGGTTCCTGAAGAGGGGCAGCAGCCTTTTCAGTAGTTGCAAGGGCAACAGTCTGGATGATTGACTGATCTGGCCTTGTAACATTAACCAAAACGGCCTTGCTGTGCTGGTACTGCGAACGGCTGAAAGCAAGGGGAAACTACAGCCGTAATTTTTCTCGAGGGCATGCAGCTTTACTGTATGACTACATGATGATGGCGTCCTCTTGGGTAAAATATTCCGGAGGTAAAATAGTCCCCCATTCGGATCTCCGGGCGGGGACTACTCAAGAGGATGTCGTTATCAGGAGAAAGAAAACTGGCGTTCTACGGATCGGAGCGTGGAATGTCAGATCCATTAATCGGGCAGGTAGGTTAGAAAATTTAAAAAGGGAAATGGATAGGTTGAAGTTAGATATAGTGGGAATTAGTGAAGTTCGGTGGCAGGAGGAACAAGACTTCTGGTCAGGTGACTACAGGGTTATAAACACAAAATCAAATAGGGGTAATGCAGGGGTAGGTTTAATAATGAATAGGAAAATAGGAATGCGGGTAAGCTACTACAAACAGCATAGTGAACGCATTATTGTGGCCAAGATAGATACGAAGCCCACACCTACTACAGTAGTACAAGTTTATATGCCAACTAGCTCTGCAGATGACGAAGAAATTGAAGAAATGTATGATGAAATAAAAGAAATTATTCAGATTGTGAAGGGAGACGAAAATTTAATAGTCATGGGTGACTGGAATTCGAGTGTAGGAAAAGGGAGAGAAGGAAACATAGTAGGTGAATATGGATTGGGGGACAGAAATGAAAGAGGAAGCCGCCTGGTAGAATTTTGCACAGAGCACAACATAATCATAACTAACACTTGGTTTAAGAATCATGAAAGAAGGTTGTATACATGGAAGAACCCTGGAGATACTAAAAGATATCAGATAGATTATATAATGATAAGACAGAGATTTAGGAACCAGGTTTTAAATTGTAAGATATTTCCAGGGGCAGATGTGGACTCTGACCACAATCTATTGGTTATGACCTGTAGATTAAAACTGAAGAAACTGCAAAAAGGTGGGAATTTAAGGATATGGGACCTGGATAAACTAAAAGAACCAGAGGTTGTAGAGAGATTCAGGGAGAGCATAAGGGAGCAATTGACAGGAATGGGGGAAATAAACACAGTAGAAGAAGAATGCGTAGCTTTGAGGGATGAAGTAGTGAAGGCAGCAGTGGATCAAGTAGGTAAAAAGACGAGGGCTAGTAGAAATCCTTGGGTAACAGAAGAAATATTGAATTTAATTGACGAAAGGAGAAAATATAAAAATGCAGTAAGTGAAACAGGCAAAAAGGAATACAAACGTCTCAAAAATGAGATCGACAGGAAGTGCAAAATGGCTAAGGAGGGATGGCTAGAGGACAAATGTAAGGATGTAGAGGCCTATCTCACTAGGGGTAAGATAGATACCGCCTACAGGAAAATTAAAGAGACCTTTGGAGATCACAGAACGACTTGTATGAATATCAAGAGCTCAGATGGAAATCCAGTTGTAAGCAAAGAAGGGAAAGCAGAAAGGTGGAAGGAGTATATAGAGGGTCTATACAAGGGCGGTGTACTTGAGGACAATATTATGGAAATGGAAGAGGATGTAGATGAAGATGAAATGGGAGATATGATACTGCGTGAAGAGTTTGACAAAGCACTGAAAGACCTGAGTCGAAACAAGGCCCCCGGAGTAGACAATATTCCATTGGAACTACTGACGGCCGTGGGAGAGCCAGTCCTGACAAAACTCTACCATCTGGTGAGCAAGATGTATGAAACAGGCGAAATACCCACAGACTTCAAGAAGAATATAATAATTCCAATCCCAAAGAAAGCAGGCGTTGACAGATGTGAAAATTACCGAACTATCAGCTTAATAAGTCACAGCTGCAAAATACTAACACGAATTCTTTACAGACGAATGGAAAAACTAGTAGAAGCCAACCTCGGGGAAGATCAGTTTGGATTCCGTAGAAACACTGGAACACGTGAGGCAATACTGACCTTACGACTTATCTTAGAAGAAAGATTAAGGAAAGGCAAACCTACGTTTCCAGCATTTGTAGACTTAGAGAAAGCTTTTGACAATGTTGACTGGAATACTCTCTTTCAAATTCTAAAGGTGGCAGGGGTGAAATACAGGGAGCGAAAGGCTATTTACAATTTGTACAGAAACCAGATGGCAGTTATAAGAGTCGAGGGACATGAAAGGGAAGCAGTGGTTGGGAAGGGAGTAAGACAGGGTTGTAGCCTCTCCCCGACGTTGTTCAATCTGTATATTGAGCAAGCAGTAAAGGAAACAAAAGAAAAATTCGGAGTTGGTATTAAAATTCATGGAGTAGAAATAAAAACTTTGAGGTTCGCCGATGACATTGTAATTCTGTCAGAGACAGCAAAGGACTTGGAAGAGCAGTTGAATGGAATGGACAGTGTCTTGAAAGGAGGATATAAGATGAACATCAACAAAAGCAAAACAAGGATAATGGAATGTAGTCTAATTAAGTCGGGTGATGCTGAGGGAATTAGATTAGGAAATGAGGCACTTAAAGTAGTAAAGGAGTTTTGCTATTTGGGGAGCAAAATAACTGATGATGGTCGAAGTAGAGAGGATATAAAATGTAGGCTGGCAATGGCAAGGAAAGCGTTTCTGAAGAAGAGAAATTTGTTAACATCCAGTATTGATTTAAGTGTCAGGAAGTCATTTCTGAAAGTATTTGTATGGAGTGTAGCCATGTATGGAAGTGAAACATGGACGATAAATAGTTTGGACAAGAAGAGAATAGAAGCTTTCGAAATGTGGTATTACAGAAGAATGCTGAAGATTAGATGGGTAGATCACATAACTAATGAGGAAGTATTGAATAGGATTGGGGAGAAGAGAAGTTTGTGGCACAACTTGACCAGAAGAAGGGATCGGTTGGTAGGACATGTTCTGAGGCATCAAGGGATCACCAATTTAGTATTGGAGGGGAGCGTGGAGGGTAAAAATCGTAGAGGGAGACCAAGAGATGAATACACTAAGCAGATTCAGAAGGATGTACGTTGCAGTAGGTACTGGGAGATGAAAAAGCTTGCACAGGATAGAGTAGCATGGAGAGCTGCATCAAACCAGTCTCAGGACTGAAGACCACAACAACAACATTTTGTAAATAAAGAAGTGACGTCAAACATGGTAGACAAAATTCAAACACAAATAAATGCATGTTTCTAAAAAAGTTCCATATATTCCGAGAGGATGAATTATCGCTCAAAACTAGAAGAAAAATTCTGATAGTGATTCATCCAGAAACCAACCCATTGCTGAGATATGGGCTAATCTGCCCTCGCATTTTCATCTGTCTTTTGCGGCATGTGGTTACCATGAATACTGAATCAACCTTTAGTCATTCTTCGCAGTGAGTCTTGGACTAGGTCAAATCCATCTGGCTCTATTCGGACTGCGTCACAGTCATTCGTAACGTCTGCATACTATCGATGGGCGATACTGGTTTGGTGCATACGTTTGTAACGTTTCTGTTTTGCATATTGGGATTCTTGTTGTTTATTTTTTGATTGTTTTTTTATCTGTAGTTCACTGTTGCTAACTGAATTCACGTGTTGTCATTCTGCCGTTTTGTGATAGTGAGCGCTAGAAAATGGAGTGTAAAGTGGAAAAATCGGAACACTTCCTACATAGTCTTCTGTTGGAGTTTAATAGAGCAGCGAATATACCTAGAAATATTCTCTCCATGTATGGGGATAATGCCATTGGACAGGGCGAAGCAAGAAAATAGTTTTCTAATTTTAAGCAGGATCTTTTTGACTTTAGTGACTCTCCAAGTTCAGGAAGACTATATGGGATTTGGTGAATATCGTTTAAACGCATTGCTCCGCAGTGATCTTCGCCAGTGTACTCGAGAGCTGGCAGGCGTGATGAACTACGATCATTCCCACCATCGCACAACATTTGCGTGCAGCGGGGAAGGTTCACAAACCTGGTGTGTGGGTACCGCATGCTCGAAGCCAACATCACAAAAATCAGCAGGTAGCCATAGGTACATCTCTGCTTGCTCGCCAATCAGCAACACCGACCACTACTAACCTGTATCGTTACTGGTAACGAGAAATGGTGTTTTAATGCCAACATAAGGAAAAGAAAGGAATCACTGAGTCCAAACAAAACAGCAACCTCCCGTACAAAGACATGAGCGCACCCACAAAAGATAATGTTATGCATCTGATGGAAAAGCGACTGTGTAGTGTACTGAGATTCGCTTGCCAGAGGTGTTGTCTTCACTGCTGACATTTAGTGCTAACAACTGAGACGTCTTGCTAACGCTGTCTCAGAGCAACGACCAGGAAGATCGAGCGATGCTACTCCACGGTAATGCTCGGCCGCATTCTGTTAGACTGACAAAAGACACTATACGAGAGTTGGATCAGAAAATCTTTCTGCACCTGCTTTATTCACATAATCTTGCGCCCTCAGATTTCACCTTTGCCGCTCTCCTTCGAACGGCGGAATCAAATGTTACCCCAGCGTTGAAAGACTATTGTAAACAGTGAAGGAGAATATGTTACTGATGACTGAAGTCTCTGTAATATATATAGTCATCAGTAACATATTCTCCTTCACTGTTTACAATAGTCTTTCAATATATAGTCTGTCATATACAGGATGGTCCATTGATCGTGACCTAGCCAAATATCTCACAAAATAAGAGGCAAACGGAAAAACTACAAACAACGAATCTTGTCTAGATTGAAGGGGGAGACCAGATGGTGCTATGGTTGGCCCGCTAGATGGCGCTGCCATAGATCAAACCGATATCAATGCGTTTTTTTAAAATAGGAATCCCCATTTTTTATTACATGTTCGTGTAGTACGTAAAGAAATATGAATGTTTTGGTTGGACCACGATTTTCGCTTTGTGATAGATGGCGTTGTAATAGTCACAAACGTATAAGTACGTGGTATCACGTAACATTCTGCCAGGGCGGACGGTATTTGCTTCGTGATACATTACTCGTGTTAAAATGGACAGTTTACCAACTGCAGAAAAGATCGATATCTTGTTGATGTATGGCTATTGTGATCAAAATGCCCAACGGGCGTGTGCTATGTATGCTGCTCAGTATCCTGGACAACATCATCCAAGGGTTCGGACCGTTCGCCGGATAGTTCATTATTTAAGGAAACAGGAAGTGTTCATCCGCATGTGAAACGTCAACCACAACCTGCAACAAATGATGATGCCCAAGTAGGTGTTTTAGCTGTTGTCGCGGCTAATCCGCACATCAGTATCAGACAAATTGCGCGAGAATCGGGTGTTGTGAATGCTACATCAACATCGACTGCACCCGTACCATATTTCTGTGCTCCAGGAATTGCATGGCGACGACTTTGAACGTCGTGTACAGTTCTGCCACTGGGCACAAGAGAAATTACGGGACGATGACAGATTTTTTGCACGCGTTCTATTTAGCGAAGAAGCGTCATTCATCAACAGAGGTAACGTAAACCGGCATAATATGCACTACTGGGCAAAGGAAAATCCACGGTGGCTACGACAAGTGGAACGTTAGCGACCTTGGCAGGTTAATGTATGGTGCGGCATTATGGGAGGAAGGATAATTGGCCCCCATTTTGTCGATGGCAATCTAAATGGTGCAATGTATGCTGATTTCCTACGTAATGTTCTACCGATGTTTCTACAAGATGTTTCACTGCATGACAGAATGGCGATGTACTTCCAACGTGATAGATGTCCGGCACATAGCTCGCTTCCTGTGGAAGCGGTATTGAATAGCATATTTCATGACAGGTGGATTGATCGTCGGCCTACATGTTCACCGGACCTGACGTCACCAGATTTCTTTCTGTGGGGAAAGTTGAAGGATGTTTGCTATCGTGATTCGCCGACAACACCTGACAACATGCGTCAGCGCATTGTCAATGCATGTGCGAACATTACGGAAGGCGAACGACTCGCTGTTGAGAGGAATGTCGTTACACGTATTGCGAAATGAATTGAGGTTGACGGACATCATTTTGAGCATTTATTGCATTAATGTGGTATTTACAGGTAATCACGCTGTACCGGTCTCGATCAATAGACCACCCTGCTCCTTAACTGTTTATAATAGTCTTTCAATATATATATATATATATATATATATATATATATATATATATATATATATATATACACTGTATATATATCGGGTGATCAAAAAGTCAGTATAAATTTGGAAACTTAATAAACCACGGAATAATGTAGATGGAGACGTAAAAATTTACACACATGCTTGGAATGACATGGGGTTTTATTAGAAAAAAAACAAAAAAAAAAAACACCACATACTGCTATACGCGTGAAAGATCTCTTGCGCGCGTCGCTTGGTGATGATCGTGTGCTCAGCCGCCACTTTCGTCATGCTTGGCCTCCCAGGTCCCCAGACCTCAGTCCGTGCGATTATTGGCTTTGGGGTTACCTGAAGCCTCAAGTGTATCGTGATCGACCGACATCTCTAGGGATGCTGAAAGACAACATCCGACGCCAATGCCTCACCATAACTCCGGTCATGCTTTACAGTGCTGTTCACAACATTATTCCTCGACTACAGCTATTGTTGAGGAATGATGATGGAGATATTGAGCATTTCCTGTAAAGAACATCATCTTTGCTTTGTCTTACTTTGTTATACTAATTATTGCTATTCTGATCAGATGAAGCGCCATCTGTCGGATATGTTTTGAACATTTGTATTTTTTCGGTTCTAATAAAACCCCATGTCATTCCAAGGATGTGTGTCAATTTGTACCTCTCTATCTACATTATTCCGTGATTTATTCAGTTTTCAAATTTATACTGACTTTTTGAAACGCTACGAACTTATGCGCCAACCCAATACATACACCAGTGCCTTTAAATATCCCCGTAGGCAGAAAACCACCAGATTCAGCTCCGATGAACGCGGAGGCCTTGTTACCAAATCTTCTCGACCAATTCATCGTCCATGAAACGTTGCAATGGTGTTCTGTGGCATGATCCCAAGGAAATGGGGTGGTGCGCCGTCGTTACTAAACGACAGTCATTGTGTTTCTGCAAGGGTAGTGTTCTCCAATAGTGCTGTTAATTCAATGCGCAGTGAAGTGTTGTTGTAAGACGGCCTTACATCACTGAATACTACACATTACTCGTCACAAGCGAAACGGCACATTTCTCAAGAAATATTGGTTTCTGGATATATAATTATAGAACCTCTTCTTCCAAGGTTGACCAATACTACCTCTAGGCATAGGTGACAATTTTTTAAATACAAAGGCGTATTATAATATTAAATATCATCTTAGAAGACTGTCAGTGCCTTGAGTATGGAATCACCAATCATAGTCTATTTGATGGAACTGGATTTCCATTCACTTGAATTTTGTGAGCTCAAATAGTTTTTGATATAACAATTTTCCTGAGACGAAAATTCCTAAGTAAATTAATTCATTTTATTTGGATGTAATAAATAATTCATTAGTATTAAAACACAGCCTTCTGCTTACAGACAGAGAATAGTGCTGTGTTAGCTTGCAGCCATGCGTATTCTTCTCTAGCACAATAAGTTTCATATGGGTTGTAATCAAAGTGATACTCTAAGAAATATGGAATTCACCACATATCAGTTATAAGCATGAAGCAGTGCCGTGCAAAGCTTGTTACATCAAGGTGAACTACTTTTACTCCAGTCAAGGTTAATGTTATTTGGTGTACACCCAAAAACGAAAACGGAGCATGTATATTGGATTCACTAGAAGATATCCACTCGAGAAAACGTCTTTCGTGTGTCACGAACCACACAAAACCGATAATTAAAAGCAAAATGAAGGTTTTGTCAGAACTTTGTGTAGCGTGCAATCGAAGTGAACTGAAACATCATGTAAGTGTGGTTTATAATACAGAGACATTGCTATCTGCATGAGTGAGCAAGTCAATGACCGTTTACACGCTACTGATCTGTTATGCCTGTAAGTCAGCAGGTAACAGTAATTACAGCAGAAGTGAGAGGTTGGTAGCTTTCGGACGCGTGTGTGCATGTGTATGTCTGTGGTGTGTGTGTGTGTGTGTGTGTTTGTGTGTGTTAAATGGAACGAGACAGGGCGAGAAGGAAAGAGATATTTGGGAGAGTAAGAAGCAAACCTGACTTGCATAAGTTCCTCGGTAAGCCTTAGATGTATGACTTCTTTTCCGATAGTAATGTTTCCTCTGGTGCAAATGAAACGTAATTTCGTGAGTCATTTTGTTAGATTTTTTTCTTTTCCTTGCTATTTTTTTTTTTTTTTTTTTTTTTTTGCTTCATCTTCTTCCAGAGGTCAGTTGCGGAGGTCATCCGCGGACTGGCGTTGCGTGCCAAACAAGCGGGCAGGGACGTGAGCACGTGTGTCAGCAATTTGTATATGGCCCAGCGGGATCGTGCTGCGCGCACCAACAACAGGTCTCATTAGCTGGATTCGCTGCGCGAGATGGATCACCTGGTCTTGCAACGGGAGAGACGCAACGGGCAGCATTAACTGTGTGGGAGGCCGGAGGGGAGGGGGGGGGAGTGGGGGGAGGGGATGGGGGTTGGACTGGAAGGGGGAAGGGGGGGCGGCGGCAGGGTCTGCGACCGGCACATACGCTCCGTCTGTGGAAACAGCAGCTAACGTCGCCAAATTTGATGCGCATAAGCGTAGAGAAGAGATACTGAATTTAATTGATGAAAGGAGAAAATACAAAAATGCAGTAAGTGAAGCAGGCAGAAAGGAATGCAAACGTCTCAAAAATGAGATCGACAGGAAGTGCAAAATGGCTAAGCAGGGATGGCTAGAGAACAAATGTATGGATGTAGAGGCTTATCTCACGAGGGGTAAGATAGATACTGCCTACAGGAAAATAACAGAGACCTTTGGTGAAAAAGAGAACCACTTGCATGAATATCAAGAGCTCAAATGGAAACCCAGTTCTAAGCAAAGAAGGGAAAGTAGAAAGGTGGAAGGAGTACATAGAGGGTCTATACAGGGGTGATGTTCTTGAGGACAGTATCATGGAAATGGAAGAGGATGTAGATGAAGATGAAATGGGAGATATGATACTGCGTGAAGAGTTTGACAGAGCACTGAAAGACCGAGGTCGAAACAAAGACCCGGGAGCAGTCAACATTCCATCAGAACTCCTGACAGCCTTGGGAGAGCCAGTCCTGACAAAACTCTACCATCCGGTGTGCAAAATGTATGAGAGAGGCGAAATTCCCTCAGACTTCAATAAGAATATAATAATTCAAATCCCAAAGAAAGCAGGTGTTGACAGATGTGAAAATTACCGAACTATCAGTTTAATAAGTCACAGCTGCAAAATATTAACGCGAATTCTTTACAGACGAATGGAAAAACTGGTAGAAGCCGACCTCAGGGAAGATTAGTTTGGATTCCGTAGAAATGTTGGAAGACATGAGGCAATATTGACCCTACGACTTATCTTAGAAGAAAGATTAAGGAAAGGCAAACCTACATTTCTAGCATTTGCAGACTTAGAGAAAGCTTTTGACAATGTTGAATGGAATACTCTCTTTCAAATTCTGAAGGTGGCAGGGGTATAATACAGGGAGCGAAAGGCTATTTACAATTTGTACAGAAACCAGATGTCAGTTATAAGAGTCGAGGGACATGAAAGGGAAGCAATGGTTGGGAAGGGAGTGAGACAGGGTTGTAGCCTCTCCCCGATGCTATTCAATCTGTATATTGAGCAAGCAGTAAAGGAAACAAAAGAAAAGTTCGGAGTAGGTATTAAAATCCATGGAGAAGAAATAAAAACTTTGAGGTTCACCGATGACATTCTAATTCTGTCAGAAACAGCAAAGGACTTGGAAGAGCAGTTGAACGGAATTGACGGTGTCTTGAAAGGAGGATATAACTTTAAATGCGAACATTTTTAGGTTAGGCTTTACCGTGACTGTTACTGACATTAAATGAAACGGTGACTGGTAACAGTAAACTTGTGACTGGTAACAGTAAACTTGTTGTTTCATTTAAAGGAGGATATAAGATGAACATCAACAAAAGCAAAACAATGATAATGGAATGTAGTCGAATTAAGTCGGATGATGCTGAGGGAATTAGATTAGGAAATGAGACACTTAAAGTAGTAAAAGAGTTTTGCTATTTGGACAGCAAAATAAGTGATGGTGGTCGAAGTAGAGAGGATATAAAATGTAGACTGGCAATGGTAAGGAAAGCGTTTCTGAAGAAGAGAACTTTGTTAACATCGAGTATTGATTTAAGTGTCAGGAAGTCGTTTTTGAAAGTATTTGTATGGAGTGTAGCCATATATGGAAGTGAAACATGAACGATAAATAGTTTAGACAAGAAGAGAATAGAAGCTTTCGAAATGTGGTGCTACAGAAGAATGCTGAAGATTAGGTTGGTAGATCACATAACTAATGAGGAGGTATTGAATAGAATTGGGGAGAAGTGGAGTTTGTGGCACAACTTGACCAGAAGACGGGATCGGTTGGTAGGACATGTTCTGAGGCATCAAGGGATCACCAATTTAGTACTGGTGGGCAGTGTGGAGAGTAAAAATCGTAGAGGGAGACCAAGAGATGAGTACACTAAGCAGGTTCAGAAGGATCTAGGCTGCAGTAGGTACTGGGAGGTGAAGAAGCTTGCACAGGATAGAGTAGCATGGAGAACTGCATCAAACCAGTCTCAGAACTGAAGACCACAACAACAACAACAAACAACAAGCGTAGGATGGACTACGGATGGGAAAAACCGTCCTGTTAAAACCGATAGCGGTATTTTAGTTCTGAATAACCGGTACTTTGCGGTATTTGTTTGGTCTCTGTTATAACCGATGCTCTTTATTTTTTACTAATAAATAAACCGAGCCATAGCAGCAGAGCTAAAATGTTTTGCTTTTAAATGAACCTTTTTTTCTCGTAAAATTTGCGTTGCTTTGAAATATGGAAATGGGAAAAGCGAACAATACTATTTTAACAACAAAGCGAACAGAAACGGGCAGAAGACACATGGCAAAAGAACTGGTACAGTATTGCTGAGACAATAACGTCCCTGTCGCCGTGTGCTGTGGCTTAAGCTACGCGTGTGCGTGCAGCGTGCGCGACCTGCCCCCACGTGGTCCGTACGGCACTGTCGTCCCCGGACATCTGATGTATTGCAGAATGGCACCAACCCTAGTATGGAAACACATTTATGAAGTTACGTAGTAATGAAGTGCAATGCTTCATTTGCTTTAAAGCTTAAAGATTTGCCTGTCACTTCCGTGACATAATAAAAAGGAAAGAAATTATGGTAACAGTAATAAACTAAAAACTTTAAAAAATTCATTTATAATATGCAATGAAAGCAGAAAGTAGCTAACCAGCTTCCTGTGTCAACATAATGTGTCTTTATCTGCTGATAGCCTTTAAAAACGTACAAATTAACACGAATATCGGAGTTCTCCAACATCAGTTTTAACTCTTTAACACTGACTTCTCTTAATTTCCAAATAGTGCCACAGTCCCTGATAACAACACGATTTTTTAACAGAGTTTCATGAAGTTAGAATCGAAAGGAAAATGCAGGTGATATTTTTTGTATTATTCAACCATTTATAGGTGTTCAACAAAAGCAGGGAATGGCGGAAGGACTGTTTTCTTTTATTTGCCTGTTTAATTTGATATTTTGATTATATGCATCTTGAAATCGAGAGAGGCTAAATTTTTCAGTCTTTATCAGATTTTTGCGTTTATTACAGGAAATAATAGGAATGAAAACCTAAAATCGGCTATTTCAGAAACCGGTTATTTTGAGCAGTTTTACTACTCACTTTAAAAAGACGTGAAAAAAAACGGAAACAATCGAAAACTTGTTGTTTCAGTGATAACTGCCATCACTACGATGGACCATTCAATTACTCCCGTAACTGGAGAAAGTCGTGAGCATTGCTCAACGTGGAATTATCTCACGAAGAATATTTGTATGATGGGACTTCGGAAAGTAAGTTACATATGTTATCCCACGCTAAGACCATTGCGCGACAATAATAACATACTGTCAGAAAAGAATGTGTTAGTTGGTTGGTTTGTGGGACACAGTTTTGCTGTAGGGGTAGTGGTTATTGCCGAAACGACCGATTTGCGGTTATACCGGTTTCTTCTTGACCAGTTTAACCTGAATGTTAAAACCGCAGAAAATAACCTGTTTCTGGAATAACCGATTTTCGGTTTTTTATTGCTATTGTTTTCAATAATAAACGCAGACTTGGATCAGAGATTGAAAAAATTGATGAAGATGAGGAAGTGGGAGATCTCAAAAGTATGAAGCTGAGGCTGTGGCAGAAATCTGTCTCAGTGACTCCAGCAAAGATGGCAAAGGTGAAGGAGACTGGCGTGTAAACGTAAGAGCAAAAGATCACAAATTGATGACCTTCCTGCATCATCACTTTTGGATTGTATCAATTTTTGACTGTGAAGCAACCACGAAATAGCGCGCCATCGCTTATATATTTAAGTGGTCAGATTGTAAATAAAATTCATGAAAGATGTTCTTGAAAATATGTCATTACTAGAGTAAAAAAAAAAAACGTATTTGGGTTCTGATGTAGCATAGGCTATATAATTCATGTCCTAATAGATTTGTGAATCACAAAAATATTATGAATTTTACATTGTAGTCTCAGTCTGACGCAGAACAGTGGATTGACCAGCAATGTAAACTTTTCATTCACAAAACATAGGCGACGGAAACATACATCCACATGTCTCAGTGAGGCTTGGATGTGTGTGATGTCCTTAGGTTAGTTAGGTTTAAGTAGTTCTAAGTTCTAGGGGAATGATGATCTCAGTAGTTAAGTCCCATAGTGCTCAGAGCCATTTGACAATCTTATGATATGTTAAATTAGTAGCAAGGAAGATATCTAATTTCGAAAATGAAACAGCATTCCAAATCAAATTAATTTATTACAAATAATGGTTGCGCAACATTGAAATGAGTTTAATCACGTGATATGACTGAGGACCAGATATCGCAAGTACATAGACTAAACGATAGTTTAACATGACGTGTTGTGTAGTACGAGGACGAGGAGGACACTGAAACACTGATAATGATTAGTGATAAGAAAGCACGCATTTATTGATGAATACTCAATTTTGTACAAAACGACTCAGGCAGCAGATCCTGAAGTTCAACTACTATTCCAGGACCTAAGGCTGGATAGTAAACAGTTCTTGTCTCACTAGAATGTTCACTGAACACGGGCTGGTGAGGACTCGCTAGAGGCAGACGACGCGGAGCGAAGTACACAAGTAGAAGGTGGTCTTCCCGGTAGTCGAGCTGACTTGGAACTGCCCTCTCAGATGTGACGCCGGCGCATGTCACTTCTCTGGCGGTGCCACCGCTGCGACTTATTGCTGCTACAGTCGCTGAGCTACCCGCCGTCTCTGGAGAGGGTTGTCGACCTCTCCATGCCTGTGGTGCTACCTCGTGGTGCATGCTTTGCTTACGACAGCATAGTACGTACTAAAGTGTTGGAAAAGATCGGGATAAAATGGGGATGAATGAAGCCGTCGTCTGATAAACAAGTACGAACTCGCGATGTTGTCCAATGATTGTGCGATTATGTCTAGAGGGTGGTTATCTAGCGCACGCATGCAAGAAATAAACGGAATGTCCACACACTCTCTCCTCGAAAAAACAAGAAGCGAAACTATAGATCAATCCTAACATCACTCCTACCAATAACTTCTAAGTCGTGATTCTTCAATTTCTCCAGGCGTATTTTATGACGAAATAAATCTCGGGTGAATAGCCTGGTATGAGTGTGCGTAGGACACAATATTCCGGCAATCGATCACGTTGCCATCATCAGGTGCGCTGATGTACTGACCGGCGGTGACGCTGACGCTGGAATGACGAGCCTGTCCTTGGCTCGTGGTGGCGCAGTTTAGACAAAATTTGTCATTCCTGCGGTTCCTGTAAGAGAGAGAAATATATATTACCACTCTTTTCGATTGGTCCTGTCTGGTTTAACCTGAAAAAGAGAAAGACACACTCTGTTGAGGGATTAGTAAAACTTAATCCCTCAGCAGGTCAGGCCAACGCGTGGTTGGCCTGTGATGAGGTTGTTGGCCCAGTCCACGGATGAGCCGGTTGCGGCAGCGTCCCGTCTTCTCGTAGAACTTCCTGGCGATGGCGCGGAACCTGTCTCGGAGAGGCAGGATCCCGGTGTCCTCGTGGAGTTGGCGCGTCGAAAAGCGCCTCGGAAGATGCATAGCAGTCTTCAGGGCGCGGTTCTGTATCCGCTGCAGAGTCACAATGTGAGCATCTGCGGCTTTCCCCCAGACCACGGCCGCATACTCTAACAGTGGGCGAACCAATGTTAGGTAAAGCGTGATGCCGTGATGCGGTGGCAATGACGACTGCGGGTTTAGCAGCGGATACAGAGCGCGGAGGCGTCCAATTGCTGTCCCTTTCACATCACGGATGTGATGCTCCCAGGTGAGCCTGCGGTCTAGGGTAACCCCTAGGTACTTCGCCGTCCCACTCCATGGGATAGGTTCTCCCAGGATTTCGAGCGGCGTAAGCCCTGGCGGCAGAAGTCTTAGAGTGAAGACGACTGCCTGGCTCTTTGTGGCGTTGAATTTCAACCGCCACTTTGTTGCCCATGAGCCCAAGGCGTCGCACCCGCGTTGGAGGCGGTTTCTCAGCACTTGGGCGTTCATGCTGCGGGTGAACAGGGCTGTATCATCAGCGTACAGCGCCAGTTCGACTCCTGCCACTTTCGGCGCGTCTGCAGTGTACAGGGAGTACAGCGAGGGGCCGAGAACCGACCCCTGCGGCACCCCTGCACGTATCTGCCGGTCTGTGGACGTACCGTCGTCAGCCCTCACGTGGAAGGTTCGTTCGGACAGGTACGACCGCAGCAGCGTCATGTGGGACGTCGGTATCCCTTGTTCAAAGAGTTTGAACTCGAGACCGTCGTGCCACACCGAGTCAAACGCTCGGGAGACGTCGAGGAACACTGCGCCAAGGAATTCCCTTGTTTCCATTGCCCTCATGGCCGGTTCTACCACCCGCAAGAGCTGGTGGGAAGTGGCATGCTCTTCTCGGAACCCGAACTGCTCGTCCGGGATGATGCCCTCCTGGGTGACGTGTCGCATCAGTCTTCTCGGGTACAGCCTCTCGAAAACTTTCGAGAGGGACGGGAGTAGGCTGATGGGTCGGTATCTCGATGCCTGGCGTGGGTCCTTGCCGGATTTCAGGATGGCCATGACCTTCGCGTGTTTCCACGCATAGGGGTAGTCACCCGATCGGAGAATCTCGTTGAAAACATCGGCAAGTTGCCGGTGTAGGCCCGGCGGAAGGTTCTTCAGCAGGAGGTTTGTGACGCCATCGCTGCCTCCAGCCTTCTTGGGTTTCAGCGAGCGAAGCTGCACAGCAACTTCCTCCTCCGTTATCGGCTCGATAACGTCGCCTTCCTCCCTTGCGGCGCGGAAGGTTGGTAGTTGCTCGTGGATCCGCCGTATGTGGTCGTCGTCGATGACGTCGGCCACCGGTGTGAAGTTTGCTGCAAAAGCGTCAGCCAGGACGCTGGCTTTCGCGTCGGGGTCGCTGGCGAAGTCGTTCCCGTCGCCGGCGTAGGAAGGACACTGACCGGCGGTGGGCCGGCGCCAGGTATATATACGACAATCCCCCTCGCTCCTCCCACAGGCGCTTCCTATGAGTCGGTGCGGTCCGCGCCCCGCGCTTGGTCCAGGTACAGCGTCCGTTCTCCCGCCGTCTGGGGGAGGAGGAAAGAATAACGAGAAGACCAAGGATGCAGCGCCCAGATGGCGGGAGAACGGACGCTATAAATGGACCGCGCGTGGGGCGCGGACCGCACCGACTGATAGGAAGCCGCTGAGGGAGGAGCGAGGGGGATTGTCCTGTATATACCTGGCGCCGGCCCACCGCCGGTCAGTGCATCAGCGCACCTGATGATGGCAACATGGTCGATTGCCGAAATATTGTGTCCTATGCACACTCACACCAGGCTCTTCACCCGACTTCTAAGTCTCCTCACTTGTTTACCTAAGCCCGCGTCATCTTACCAAACTCTGCAAGTAGCAGAGCAGAAGTCATGGTCTGCTGCTAAGTATTGCTGGCGTAGAGGAAGTCGGTCCTCATCGGCTAGTGATGAAGAAGTGTTCTGCTCGGTTCTCGGCGGCGAAGTGATCTGTTCGCGGTCCGGAGAAGTCCTCGTCTCAGCAGCTGGAAGAGTAGTAGTGTTCACTTCGTTCTGCAGACAAACTCTCCCTTGTGTAACAAACCTCTGCCCAATTGCAAAGGCATAGCGGTAAATAAATCAACGATTTCCGTATTTGCAGTGTTAACCTGTGAAAAGACTCAGTTCTGTACAAGTCTTCCTAAGATTCTCACTCTTCTATCGAGCTCTCTGTAGCCAATCCGCTAGCGCAACATTCTGGATAGCAATGCTTGGCTCCGTCCCTCCACTAAATTATTAGTGTAAACTAGTACGGGGTCGTGTTGGCAGAGCTGTCTTGTGTGAAGACCTGTTGGGCCTTGTGGTTCCTCAAGATTCCACAGAGTGGTTCCCACCTCATACGACTTGCTTCTGGGAATGACTTTGCAACTGGAAAACAAATTTGTGAAACACACACTGCTGCGCCGGCCCGTTAGGCTCAGCGAGTCATCCAAACTGAAGTGTCCTGTCGCTATGTCATCTGGTTTACTGGGAACCCACCAGACCGCATGTAGTGCGAAATATAGCAGGGCGACTGCTCTGACACCCACCGATGGCAGTTCGCAAAACGCGGAATATATTGCGGCTGCCGGCTTATACTCTCGGCCCCAGCAGACCTTCCGGTCGAGCGACGTTACATGTCAGCATTTGTCATCCACTTTTGGAGTATTTCCCGACCTTTGTTGCGCCAGAGCCTGATGTTACATTCCTTGCCACAATGCCATCTACGTTGCTTCGGAGGTTTTTAAACTTTAGCAAGAATCTGCCTGTACACGCGAAAATCTTCCTGTAGGTTTCGTAGAGAATCCCAGACCGCAGCACCTTCTGAGAGTCTTGTTTTCCTCTGTGGAGCGAGGTCCTGTTCTGCACTGACGAGCCTTCATGGTTTAAAAGCCAAGTACCAGAAGGTATTCTGGGGCCGAGGGAATAAGCCAGGAGCCACATCAGTGTCCGGTTTTGCGTACTGCCCGCAGCGGGTCTCAGAGCGGGGATGTTGCTGTATTTTGCACTAGATGAGTATTTCATGGTCACATAACCTAGAAACAGCTTACCATTATGTACACCATTTACATTACTCTAAAAAGCTGTCAGTTCTTCAAACCTTATGTTACAACGTTTTTGATATTAGATCACCATTGCTCCTTCCTCACGCCTGTCACCCAGGAGTTTTCCATAACTCTTACAAATTTGGCAAAACTCCGTCATATTGTTTTATTTTCAAACGCAAACTGTCTCAATCATTTCTCACAACTCAAAGTCTTTCAAGTAGCTATTTACCCCAAAACTATCACACACTTTGTGCAGCAGTCAGCCGACAGTTTCTCATCATTCTTTCCTTTTTGCTTCAGTGCCATAAACTAAAATTAATGTGACACGTCAGGTACTTCTGACGTTTACTTCAGTGTAATCACCCCACGTGCATGAAGGTAGCAGTGTAGGAAAGTCGATGTACGATTTTCGACTGAATACAAGCTCACAAATATTAAGCCATCGTTCGCGGAAGGCAATAAATAATGCAAGGTGTAAATACCCTTACCTTCGATAGGTGCCACCGAGGCCAGACAACACCATATTTAGAAAACCGTGGTTGAAATACACGATATTTGCACTGCCTGTGTTATTACAAATTACGATGTAACGTTTCTTTGGACACACATGCACGTCCGAAGGAACATTGAACATTGCACCGTAGTTCTTAACAAAAGAGACACTGAAGTGTCTTATTTATGCGTCGACACTGGGTAGGCGACTTTCAAGTACAATGTCTCCCCTGTATACGAATATACATAATGGACATACGAGCACAGGTAGTAGACACATGGTTGACGATATATGGAAGTTTGCGTCGGCCGTCAGTCGTGCTCGGATAGCCAAATGGTAAGGCGACCGTTCGCGATAAGCGGGAAATCCAGGTTCGAGTCCAGTCCCGGCACAAATTTTCACTGTCGTCCTTCCATTACACGGCTGATGGTTGTCTGTAACCGCAATTGCGAACAAATCGAGGGTTGAAAGAGTTCGGGGAAAGTGGCGTCATCCGTGAGTGTACTTCCTGTTGGGAGCAGGTACCGGGAACAGGGAGGGCCACGCAAGGTCGCTCTGCAAGGTTCAGACTGTTGGCGAGGTGCGTCCTGCTCCGTTTTGCTGGGGAGCCTAGAATGTAAAGAGCACGACTGTACGTGGGAGAACTACCAGTCTCGTGACCGTACGACGTACATTCATACATGTACTTACGACACTGACGTTAACTCAACTATAATGTTTCTTCTGAAGCTCACGAAATTATATCACCTTCACTGCACCTTTTTGTTCATCATCGTTCTCTCGTTATTGTTACTAACGGTGACCCACGACCATATGCACACCTACCACAGGGCTCCATCCTATCTCCAATTTTTCCGTATTTTACCAACTTGCAGAAAACAGTCCCTCATATTTATCATTTACTAACAGCAAACTTTCCACCTCCGTCTATAGTACACCACGGAAAATGTAGTAGCCTCTGTCGCCTCACCCCAAAAATTCCACACTAGCACAGTCAACGGTATTCTCCAAATAACTCCTACAATCCGATAGGAAAGATTTCTACACTGCATCAAGCTCTTCTGAAGTCATTACTTCTGCTTACTATAATTAACAAAACCCTTCCATATTACTAACTTAGTAATACAAATGCAACTATGTTGAGGCAATGAAATTTCATTAATCTGTACTGATAAAAAAATCCGTAAAGCCGTCGTATCTCTCTGTTTGCCTTTGAACACACTAAAAATCTAAAAGAACTAAATTCCGTCCAAACAGACGTTGAAAGGCACAACGGTATCAACGGGCCGCCGTGTCATCCTCATCCCACAGGCGTCACTGGTTGCGGATGTGGAGGGTCATGTGATCAGCACACCGCTCTCACCGCCGTATGTCAGTTTGCGAAACCGGAGCCGCTACTTCTCAATCAAGTAGCTCCTCAGTTTGCCTCACAAGGGCTGAGTTAACCCCGCTTGCCAACAGCGCTCGGCAGACCGGATGGTCACCCATCGATAACCCGACAGCGCTTAACTGCGGTGATCTGACGGGAACCGGTGTTACCACTGCGGAAAGGCCGTTGGTTTTGAACATACTAACCTCCAAAATTAGCAGAGGAATTTTCAGGGGACTTTTGCAGATAACTCGAGGATAGCTTGGGGGATCGCACAGGCTTTATTTCACCAAAATAGCATCACGAGAAAAAAGATAACCATACATAATAAAAAAATGTATGAATGTATGTATGCTCCACATGGACTAGGTGTATAGTCTTTGACTACTAAACAAAACTTACTGACTCCCGGATTGGAAGCCAGCCATTGCTTAATATCTGAATATTCATCAGAAATGGCAGACGATGACTTCCAGCATAAGAAGTCACAATTGTTCCACCAATGGCCTTGTAAAAAATGGCGGAGGAATAAACAGAGGTTCAGGGCGATCTCGTGCCCTTCGGGTGGAAACTGCCATTAAAGTCGGTAGAATCAGCGTTGTTCCACGGCATGAGGATGCAAGACGCAATGGAAACCAATGCATTAAAGCCACAATATGCATATCAGTAGGACATGCGGCCTGTAACTGAAAAGAAGTATTGCGATGGTCTCTCCGTTGGCAAAAGATTCCGATTAGTTCCCCATTCGGATCTCTGGGAGGGGACTGCCAAGGGGGAGCAGATTATGAGAACAAAAGAAGAGATAAATTTCTACGAGCCGTAGCATGGAATATCAGAAACTCGAACGTAGGAGGGCAGCTAGGAAATCTGCAAAGGGAAATGCAAAGACTCAATCTAATTGTAGTGGAGGTCAGTGAATGAAATGGGAAAAAGATAAGGCTTTCTGGTCAGATGGGTAAATATCAGCAGCAGTACAAAATGGCACAACGGGAGAAGTTTCGTTAAGAATTGCATGAGTTTGATCTACGGTAAATAGTTCAGTGATAAGAGTTCTTCTCATCAGATTCGACTGGAAACGAACGGCGACAAGATATTTAGGTATACATGCCGACTTTGCAAGCAGCAGATGAAGAGACACAAAAATTATATGAGAATGCTGAATTCGTAATTCAGTTTGCAAAGGAAGATGAAAATCTAATGCTTATGGTGGACTGGATCGCGGTTATAGTGGAAGGAAAAGAAGAAAGAGTTAAGGGAGTGTACGGGCTTGGCAGGAGGAATGAGACAAGAGAAAGACTAATTGAGTTCTGCAAAACTTTCAGTCAGTCATAGCGAGTGCTCTGTTGAAGAGTCACAAGAGTAAGAGATATATCTGGAAAAGACCCAGGGACATGGGTTGGATTACATCATGGTGAGACAGAGATTCCGCAATCAGAGGGTTGTAAAGCATACACAGGTGCGGATGTAGACTCAGAAAAAAACATCGCATGTTACATAGTTTACTCATTGAAGCCCTAACGTCATTGACTTGGCAATATTTCCTTTCGCTAGAAATAATATTAGAGATCATTCTAAGATGATCAATTGAAGATGTTATGTATTCTGCACTCCAGACTTATTCCTATTCTCCCAATTATCCACTTTACTTATTTTAAACAAAAAATTTTGACAACTGCTTCTATATGAGCCTCAGAAAACCAACCCCTGACATTTTTGAGGAGGTTCTATGAGATGAAATGTATTGGCTGTTACTGTGCAGACACGTTTCATAACCTTGTCTATATTGAGCTCTCTCATAGAGCAAAGAGGAATTGCATGAGTTTGATCAGAAATATGACATGTTTTTCAGGACAGGTTGTACGTTATTCCTCTAGACAAATCCGCTCAGTAGATCCAGGGTAACTAGTAGTACATCTCTACTTAACTACAGCATACAGTTGTTGGGCTGAGGACTCGTGGTGAACCTATGAGGTAAGGTTGCAGTAACCTTTACTTAGGTGGCACAAGAGAGCGGAACCGTAAATCGTAAGGAATCAGACCTGTGGTGCAACTAGCACACTGCTCGATGAGGGGCCGGAATGAATGGACACAACTGAGCACTCCTATCGTACGAAGGTATACCATACGACCCAAAAACTATCTGGGCATCAATTGTTGGACATTAATGTTGGGGGTGCCCATCCTTCACCTTCATGACGGCTTGATCTCTGCTTGGGACACCTTCAGTGCCGTGTCTGAATGCCTGTGGAGGAATGGCAGCCCATTCTTCCTCAAGAGCCGAAACCAGGAAAGGAAGAGATCTTGTATGCTGGGGTCTGGAGCGATGTCGACGTGCTGATTCATGTCCAAGGCGTTACATTCGGTTGAAGTTGGGATTCTGGGTAGGCCAGTCAATTTCGCGACATTTATCGCCCACAAACCATTTCATCACATATGCTGCTTTATTACAGAGTGCATTGTCATGCTGATACAATCGCCATCTCCGAATTGCTACTCTAGTGCACACAGTACACAATGCTGTAAAATGTGTTCCCTTCCTTCCATATTTAGTGTTTTCTTAAGCACGAAAAACATCCTCGTATCTTTACACCATCTCCTGCACATTTCATTGTTGGCACTACATATGATGGCAGGTAACGTTCTCCAGGCATTCGCCAACCAAAAACCCTTCCATCGGATTGATACAGCGTATAGCGTGATTTACCAGCACACTGTTGAAGGAGGGGCCGGAATGAATGGACACAACTGAGCACTCTGCTCGTGGAGATCACTCCAGTCATCCACTTCCCAGTGGTGTCTCAAGTGTCACTTAGCACTGAGTACAGAAACGTATGGCTTATGAGGAGGTGCTCCACCATTGTAACCCATTCTTCATAACTCGATACGCACAGTCTTTGCCCTAGACGGACTGCCGGTAATAAGTTCGCATTCACAAGTGATTCCTTCTGCTGATTTCGTGCGACTTTTTACAACCACCCTGTCCGATGCTCGACGGTTGCTATTTGTTAGTAAATGAGGTCCGACACGTTTTGGTTTTGTTGTTATTATTTCTTCGCGTTTCCACATCACGATCAGATTACCAGCAGTCGAATTGGACTGATTTAGAAGGGCTGAAATGTAGCTGAGGGATCTGTTGTTTATGTGACATCCAATTACTAGTCCACGGTCAGTGAGCTATCCTCACCGACCCGTTCTGCAGTTACTGCTCCTCCACTGACAACACAATCTAACCCGTCTCCATTTATACTAGCGAATCCTCCTCTCGTGACATCTAGAGGTCAAATCCGCAGAAAACGGGGGTGTCCAGATATTTTTGATCAGATAGAGTATATACATTGTGCAAGAATCTTGAAGAAAGAGTTGATGTCCTCTGACAATATTGTAAAGTGTTACATGGATGGGAAATGGTGTGAGAATTGTATTTAATATCACTCTTATATAAATATTGACATATTGTGTATGTGTATTGAACTGCGGACCTAGAAACGACGGAGAGGCTTCTTGCCGCCGTAGTCCTCAGTGGTTCACAACCCCACAACAGGCCTCAGCAGTACACCCGCACCACCACCTAACCCTGGGTTATTGTTATTGTGAGGTTTGGCCCCCAGCCCCCAGTGAAACCTGAACCCCGCCACCCCGGTAAATGTTGGCGTGGTAGAGTAATTATGGTGCATGCGTACGTGGAGATAGTGTTTGTGCAGCAATCGCCGACACAGTGTAACTGAGACGGAATAAGGGGAACCAGCGCGCATTCGGCTAGGCAGATGCAAAACCACCTTAAAAACCATCCACAGGCTGGCCGGCACACCGGACCTCGACACTAATCCGCCGGGCGGATCCGTGCCGGGGACCGGCAAGCCTTCCCGCTCGAGAAGCAGCGCATTATACTGCGCGTCTAGTCAGATGGGCTATATTGACGTAAGTTCGTGTTTTTTCTGTTTGCAGATAATGTGGGGCCTTTCAGGCAAGATGTTCGTTGAATATCTCGGTTATTACTATCTACATTACTGGAATGTGTACCTTACTCACATTGTTTCGATATCTGCTCAGTATTCTGGGGTGGGACACTTATGACGTCAAGTTAATAAGTTGTGATTGGTGACTTTGTTTCGCTGACAACGTGAGTGCAGTCGGAACGAGCTTTTTTCTGCTATAAACTGGCCGCTGATACCTTTTGTGGAAATCTTTTGTGGGACTAGGTTGTTTACAATAGCTGTGTTTTGTTAGTGGTGGCCTAAGTGTCTTTTTTTTTCCTGTCAGCTTCCGATGCGAAATAGAATTTTACGCTCTCCCTTTGCTACAAACGGAAGAATGCAAACATGCCGAGAATAGCAATGGCAAAACATGTAAATTGAGACCTCACTTAATATGGCAATGTGAGAGTGCGTCGTTGCTCTCGCCATAGATTCTTTAACGAGAGGAAGGTTGTTTCAACGGCGGGGACGGTAAAGAGCCGTGCCCTTTCAAAGGGACCATCCCGACATTTCCTGGAGCGATTTTAGTGAAATCACGGAGAACCTGAATCTGGGTGCCGGACAGGGATTTGAACCGTTGTCCTCCAGAATACGAGTATGGTGTGTTAAATACCTTGCTCGATTAGATGTTTTGAGCATAGGACTGAATATAACAATGTGCCCTCCACCATAAATGACGAGTATTCTGCGGATTCACCCGTCTTGTAAGATGACAAGATGGCTACGGGATGTATCGTCAAGAAGTGGCTTCGGTGACATATTTCAAACCTGAGGAAATTTGTGAACTCTCTTCCTCGTCAGCTTAAGACAGTTATCAACGATAGAGGCTGAATTACATAATATTAGTGTGATGTCGGTGACTAACTCTTTGTCCGGTGTGCATGCTTTGCCCCTTAAAAACAGAGGAGCCATGACGTTTAGACTATCACGAATTTTAAGTTCAGAAATAAGCAATAATTTTATGGCCACAGTAATTGAGACTCATTACCAATGAAAAAAATTTGTAAGACAGGTAACCTACTAATAACTACTAAAAGAACGGGATTTTTCTTGCCTTGTGGTTGTGGAATTTGTGAATATGTTATACTTGAAAGCAACGATGACGCTGATGTGGATATGAAAGCAAGCATCCTAAGTAAAATAAAAAGATTTTCAAAAACGTAGAACTCTCCATATCTGTAACATCTACGCATTAATTTAGGCATAGAGATACCACCTAATTTGTATAGTGTCGTGTTATAGCAAGGTTTTTTTTTCTTTTTGTTCTCCAAAGGAAGGAAATTGTTTATGGATTTCCGCTCATGGAACAGGGCGTGGATTTTTTTTCTTTCAATTGTTGCTTTCGCACCAGCTCATAAATTCTGTTGGCTGTGGCTTTCTTATTTGAGAGAGTCATTGACCGCTTTACTACACATGTGGCACAGATATTTTCATGTTATTCCTGTTGCTGTAGTTTCGTCCTAATCATAGCGTACAGCTGAGGATTTTCGCGCTTTCCTTCTAGGGCAGCTATCCATGTAATTACAGAGGGTGTAATTCCGCCAGCAGTCAGCGCTGCTCATTCTCATGCCAGTAGCATCCCTGTAATCGTTTGCCTGTTGTGGGAGCTTCTTCAGTTCTTTGCTGTTCTTACGACCTCTGTGCACTCTACCAGAACTTCCAGGATGTTTATAATCGCTCGCCCGTAAGATGGTATCCACTTTCACATTTTTCACCTTTACGACGTTTACGCCTCAAGATTTATTTGTCTGGAAAAGAAATTTCTCCAACACCTCGATGCTTCCATCAGTATGTTCCACGAAATGCTGATACCTTAGGTCGTAGATGACTGATGGGTATCATCATAAAGCAGAATTACCATTTCTGACTGAGAAAGCGAAACTTGGGCTGAACAGAACCTTGTGACAAATTAAAAGTATTTAACAATCTACGACTAGAATCCGGATCCTTGTGGTCTGCTTTTCCATGTCATGATCAGCAAATCCGAAGTGTTATGAAAGAGACTGTAAGAAGTACCGGAAAGAGAGAGAAAGGGAATATGTGCAGGGGGATTATCAGAAATAGCAAAAAATTGTCATGGCTGAAAGCAAAACCCGGCCAGTAAAAATGGGCCTGCAAATGAAATATTTATAAGATAGTTCCGAATGTGGGTTTACGAGCCGCCATCGACTCCAATATGAAATACTGTCCTACTTAGGGGACGTAAATTTAAAATGTTAACTTCTCGATTGAATCCCTTATTTAATTGGACTTAGATTTCACCTGTGACCTACTTTAACAAGACATACAATCATTCTTCTGTACTTTAATTCAATACACTGGATACTATAAGGCCTACAACTTCGCATCCGCCGTTTTGCAATAGACGGCAGTAGTGGAAAGTAGTGGCACAAGCCGTTCGTCTTAAGTGTCATACAGTAAGATTAGGCATTTGAGAACATAACGGCATCAAAACATCAGTAGATTTTTGATTGCATCATAAAGTTATTCTAGACTGAATACGTCAACTTATGAGCCAAATTCTCGTGCCGGCCGCTGTGACCGAGCTGTTCTAGGCTCTTCAGTCCGGAACTCCACTGCTGCTACGGTCGCAGGTCCAAATCCTGCCTCGAACATGGATGTGTGTGGTGTCCTTAGGTTAGTCAGGTTTAAGTAGTTCTACGTCTAGGGAACTGATGGCCTCAGATGTTAAGTCCCATAATGCTTAGAGCCATTTGAACCAATTCCCGTCATCTGCGGGAGGTTTTAATTTTCTTCTTTGATATGAAGAAATCTGCGGCCGAGGCTCATAAAAAGCTGGGTAATACCTATGATGACCTTTGACGAGACGCCTGTTAGTGACAGAACTTCGCAGAAAATGGTTTCCATGCATCAAGAATGGTAATTTTGACTTTGGAGACCGGCATGGTTGTGAAAGAGGGAAAGCTTTCGATGCTACTGCAACCGACGGGAACAATCACAGGAAATTGTTATCGAAAGCAATTGATGTGTTTTAGCCGAGCACTGAAAGACAAGCTGCCACACAACAGCGATAGGCCGGCCGGTGTGGCCGAGCGGTTCTAGGCGCTTCAGTCTGCAACCGCGCGACCGCTACAGTCGCAGGTTTGAATCCTGCCTCGGGCATGGATGTGTGTGATGTCCTTAGGTTAGTTAGGTTTAAATCGTTCTAAGTTCTAGGGGACTGATTACCTCAGAAGTTAAGTCCCATAGTGCTCAGAGCCATTTGAACCATTTGAACAGCGATACACATGAAAAGGTGACTATGCAGCATGACAGTGCACGACCCCATGTCGAAATTCCAGTCAAAACATACTTGGAAACGTTGAAATATTCTCCAGATATACTCCAGATATTCCTCCCCTGACTGCCACCTTTCTCGATCTATGACACACAACCTGGCTGACTAGCACTTGCGGTCTTATGAACAAGTGCTAAATTGGAGCGATTCATGGTTCCCCTCAAAAGATGCCCAGTTTATACACTACGGGATTCCTATGATGCCCTAAAGCTAGGAGAAAGCAGTGGCCAACGATGGCCAATACTTTGAATCGTAATAAAGTCTCGAACTTCGAGAAAAAACGGCAGAAGCAAAGGCGTAGACCTTGTAGTACTTGTTAAAGGACGACACACGCTAAAATGCATTCGTCTCTACAATGAATTACGGGTTCTTCGAAACAACCCTGAATAATCTCTAGTAAATCTTGAGATGACTGTTCTTCATCCTTTGAGCGGGAGTGCTCTACACTTCATTTTTGAAATGACTTCAGACAGAAAAATTCAGAGGCTTGGGATCGGCGATCTTGAAAATCGAAAGTGGGGAAAGCTGGGAGCTGAGAGTGAAAGGGCTTTCTCATGAAAAATTTGTGGCAAAAGAACTCCTTATTTTTTAAAAATAAAGCAAAAGAAGAACAATTTATACAGTTTTATGGCCGCGATATTTAACAATAACACGATCAATGACACACGTGTCAAAATGACACCAGAAAATTTATACAACGTGAGTTGCGGCAAGCAAAGCACTGTCAGGATTCGGCCTCCACGAGTAAAACTGCACGCAGTATGCGTATGGAAAACTCAAGAACACGGCACAGTAAAATGACTGTGACAACATTCAAAAACAGTCTCATTAAAGCACTGAAATAAACAAAATGCCGCAGTAAAAAGGTATCAAACAGCTTCATAAACCTGTAAGCCTGTAATATTTCAGAGCTCAAACGTATATACAAGGTGTTATAAATGAATTCCCAGCAGATTTAAAAATTATTAATAAATCGTTTTAGAACTGTATGTGGGTAAACATTAAGCTGTAAGCAACAGCAGCTGCTCTAGTTTTTGATGCATTAATCAAAATTCTTCAGTATGTGCACCCTTCGTCACACGACACACAGCTACAAGATTATCAAGTTCTTCCCATTATCGGTCTAGCATGTCCTCTGCAATGGCATGCAGTGCATGATTTATCCAATCACACATTTCCTCAAAGTGCACAGCCATTGGCAGAATATAAACTTGGTCTTTCACAGAAAGAAATCGCAAGGTGTTAAATCCAGCGAACGGGATGGCCAGTGGAGAAGGTTCTAATCTGTACTGCGGCACATCCACTCTTGCGTTGGTAAAGAACACGACTGAGAAGTTCTCGTACATTCCTATGCAACTGGGTCGGAGCTCCATCCAGTTGCAATATATAATCATCATAACTGGTGTTCAGCTGGACTAACAACCTGGTTTCCGACACGTCTAGAAATGAGTTACCCGACAGCATTTGTTGTTCGTATAAAAATATGGACCGTGCATTTCCTCGTGGGACGCCGCACAGTAAACGTTAACTTTTGTAGGGTCACGCTGATGCTCCATCAGTTTGTGTGGTTTCTCGCTTCCTGACTTACGGACATTGTGTATGTTCACTTTGTCTCTTACATCCAAAGAGGCTTCACAGCAGAAGATGAATCTTTCTACAAAACCAGCGTCCCCCATTTTTAACAGCAGCTCTTCACAAAAGTCAGCCTTTTCACTTTGCTTGCTGGTATTAGGTCCTGCATTAATCTCACTTTGCACAGTTTAAAACACAGTACCTTCCACACCGTAATCTTTGACATGTATAACTTCCTCCTTTCTTTACTGAGGGGATGGCTAGGACTTCGGCGAAGCGTCTTGCAAAATCTTTCGATGTTTGCATCAGACACGTGAGATGACCAGGACTCTTCCCCTTACAAAGGTATCTGGTTTCCACGAACTGTCTGTACTACCTACCTGTGCTACTATTGTTTGGTGGGGCTTTCCTAAATCGTGCACGAAACTTACGCTGCACTGTAACCACAGATCTGGACACCTCGGAATGGAGCACACAGAAAGTCTTTTACTATTGCGACTCCTGCAAACTTATAAATACAAGAACTATTAAGCCTTATTCATTTAAAGGCAAGAAGCATACCATAATGAAACCCAAGATTCCTTGCAAAACACAAAACAAATCTAGTAGAAGTGGTCTTGAATTTTACAAACAACATTAAACACCAGTAGAACTAGACCACCCTGCCCTAAAAGTGCAGAAGCCGACGAATTCTCGCAACAAAACTAGCTATCTCTCGTCATGTACAAAAACATCAGTCACTGCTACAGTCTGGAACCACGCGACCGCTACGGTCGCAGGTCCGAATCCTGCCCGGGACATGGGTGTGTGTGATGTCCTTAGGTTTGTTAGGTTTAAATACACTCCTGGAAATTGAAATAAGAACACCGTGAATTCATTGTCCCAGGAAGGGGAAACTTTATTGACACATTCCTGGGGTCAGATACATCACATGATCACACTGACAGAACCACAGGCACATAGACACAGGCAACAGAGCATGCACAATGTCGGCACTAGTACAGTGTATATCCACCTTTCGCAGCAATGCAGGCTGCTATTCTCCCATGGAGACGATCGTAGAGGTGCTGGATGTAGTCCTGTGGAACGGCTTGCCATGCCATTTCCACCTGGCGCCTCAGTTGGACCAGCGTTCGTGCTGGACGTGCAGACCGCGTGAGACGACGCTTCATCCAGTCCCAAACATGCTCAATGGGGGACAGATCCGGAGATCTTGCTGGCCAGGGTAGTTGACTTACACCTTCTAGAGCACGCTGGGTGGCACGGGATACATGCGGACGTGCTTTGTCCTGTTGGAACAGCAAGTTCCCTTGCCGGTCTAGGAATGGTAGAACGATGGGTTCGATGACGGTTTGGATGTACCATGCACTATTCAGTGTCCCCTCGACGATCACCAGTGGTGTACGGCCAGTGTAGGAGATCGCTCCCCACACCATGATGCCGGGTGTTGGCCCTGTGTGCCTCGGTCGTATGCAGTCCTGATTGTGGCGCTCACCTGCACGGCGCCAAACACGCATACGACCATCATTGGCACCAAGGCAGAAGCGACTCTCATCGCTGAAGACGACACGTCTCCATTCGTCCCTCCATTCACGCCTGTCGCGACACCACTGGAGGCGGGCTGCACGATGTTGGGGCGTGAGCGGAAGAGGGCCTAACGGTGTGCGGGACCGTAGCCCAGCTTCATGGAGACGGTTGCGAATGGTCCTCGCCGATACCCCAGGAGCAACAGTGTCCCTAATTTGCTGGGAAGTGGCGGTGCGGTCCCCTACGGCACTGCGTAGGATCCTACGGTCTTGGCGTGCATCCGTGCGTCGCTGCGGTCCGGTCCCAGGTCGACGGGCACGTCCACCTTCCGCCGACCACTGGCGACAACATCGATGTACTGTGGGGACCTCACGCCCCACGTGTTGACAATTCGGCGGTACGTCCGCCCGGCCTCCCGCATGCCCACTATACGCCCTCGCTCAAAGTCCGTCAACTGCACATACGGTTCACGTCCAGGCTGTCGCGGCATGCTACCAGTGTTAAAGACTGCGATGGAGCTCCGTATGCCACGGCAAACTGGCTGACACTGACGGCGGGGGTGCACAAATGCTGCGCAGCTAGCGCCATTCGACGGCCAACACCGCGGTTCCAGGTGTGTCCGCTGTGCCGTGCGTGTGATCATTGCTTGTACAGCCCTCTCGCAGTGACCGGAGCAAGTATGGTGGGTCTGACACACCGGTGTCAATGTGTTCTTTTTTCCATTTCCAGGAGTGTAGTTCTAAGTTCTAGGGGACTGATGACCTCAGAAGTTAATTCCAATAGTGCTCAGAGCGATTTGAAGCCATTAGTCACTGGCGGGGAACATCAAACGCTGGATGTGATATTCTGAGAGTCTGCTCACCAAATTAATTGTCTTCGATGATCCGCCGGCGGTGCCTGGGATGAAGTCGCTAGTTCATTAGTTGACCGGGCTTCGGACTACAACTTTCTCTTCCAAATGCAGTCCAGCGAAAATGTCGCCTCCAGCCACGCCAGTGTGGACATCAGGCGGATCCCCGCGGCCCGCCAGGTGCCTCCTGCACTCGTCAACTGCGACACGAAAACTGCAAAACAGACTGAGAGAGAGCTCTTGTGGACAGCGGACTGAAAGCAGGCCGCCCGGGCAAGTTCCGCCCGCTAGTCATAGCATCCGTTGCTAGGCGACGAAGTCAAAGATACTATAGAGGGAAAGCCTCTATGGATAGGAGCCGTTACACGGCTTAGAAGTCAAGCTACAGATTATTCCCAATTGTTCGTCTCGGACAATACTGGCGCGTTAGATGCCGCCCTTCATCAGAATAAAATGTGCCGGTGCGCCGCCATTCACGTACCGCATTCCCTATCCATAGACTTGGGTGAAATCTGAACTCAGCTGAGGACTTAAACAAAACGTTTACATGTCAAACAGATTTATATTAACTCGGATAATCTTTCACACTTATGTCAGGCGTGACTCGGAGCCACACATTCGCAATTAAAATGCAAACGACAGTTTGAAGAGCAGTATGTGTACTCAAATCCTTTTTTCTATTATCGTATACTTGCACATCTCGGCATTTTCTCTATTAATTATGATAAACGGTGTTTACAACTTCCAGACGATCCATGAGGGTTGACTGGGTTTCTGCTATTAGGTTGGACAGAAAAGGGAAGAATAATGATCTGAATTTCAATTCTGAACATGTTCTTATTTAGTAGGTATGAAAGAAATAGATGCACTTCCACCGTACAAAGGAAGAGAAGGAAGATTTGGCTGTAACTCGAAAACAAGATCATCATCCTTAGAGATGATGACGAAATTCTCAGATGTCAGGTGAAAACTCCTCTCAGGTCCTGCCTACACACAGAGCTGCTAGAAACCGTTTTTTTATATTTCTTAAGGAATTCCGTTTTAATATAATTACTATGTAAATAGCAGGCGGAGTTATTCAGTATTATAGGAAGCAAAGATCTACCATAATGAAACTTCCTGGCAGATTAAAACTGTGTGTCGTACCTAGAATAGAATTCGGGCCAAGTGCTCTACCGACTGAGCTAGCCAAGCACGATTCGTGATTAAAACTGATTGCCGGGCCGAGAATCGAACTCGGGACCTTTTAATCTGCCAGATAGTTTCATATCAGCGTACACACGGCTGCAGAGTGAAAATATTATGAGAGGCACCCACATGCCTTGCTCATACTGTGGCATCAAGCAGTCAGGCCTGCAAGATGAGTGGTCTGCCAAGCGAGTGGATTCATTCTTATTTATCGAGTAACATGAACTCTCGTACTCACAATTACAAATTATCCTCCTGTATGAATAATACGCAACGGAAACGCACATCTGACTATCAGTAATTTACAGAACTCTGACTGTTCACTACGCACTGGCAATACCATATTTTCTTTTTTTATTTAACGGCTTTTATCAACACGTGGCCATCGCACTGAATATGAGTGGCGCACACATTATAAATTCTGGATATCATGACAACATACAATTCGAAGGAAAAGGCCACCAATCTTTTTCTTTTCACTATCTTATTTATTCCGATAAATTCTATAACCTAAACACCCAAATTCTATAACCTACAACAATAACGCATGAGAAATTCCGCCAATGCGCATGGCTTTGCATTGGTGATTCTCTATCTTATGGTCTCGTAAATATTTAACGCTACAGTGCACTTTCTGGATAGGATGGTGGATCTTTTTCTATATCTCACACTTCGACTCTCACAACCATCATCACGAAACTTTCCTCCAGACCGAGCGGTACAAAAGGAACACGCATAACCCACTACCTCTGAAACTACCTTGCTACTCTCCCATGCAAATCACACATACTTAAATTACATGACATACACCACACTACAACATGAAATACAACACAGGGAATAGTCACAACATTATCACTTTCAGCTTTCCCACTTCAATTAATATTTATCCCAGTTTCACACGACACTGCCCCACTTCGTAATTCTACTTTCCTACTATGAACTCTGGAGATATATGCACGTCTTCCTGTGCAATGCAAGCCAAGTGGCGTTGCTGGATAGACGGCTGACTCACCTTGCTTCTTTCTCAGAGTATGAATCAAGCGTCACACGGAAACATATCACGCCAAGTAATATTAAGAACATATTCATCACACACGTGATTCCTCAACACAGATTGAGACTCACACAGTACTCACCACGTGGAAGTACTCGCCTCTAATTTCAAGTCCTGCACACGCCATTTCTTAAATATTTCAACTTATAGTACACATGCTAGTAATTCAGCTTAACTTAAGCACACGGAAGTATTTCAACTTATTGCTACACGTGGTTTCATTGTGACCGTTGGTCACTTCCGAAGATTACTACGATCCCATCTTTACGGAGCACACCTAAGACAGGTCTTAACAGCACGAGGTCCAGCGGCAGAGTGCTGAAACGTGGCCGTTCTTCATGTCCTCTCGCACCTCTGCCGAAGTGGGGGAGCACCTTGCTACCGTATTGGTCAGCCACATTTCAGGCGCTCGAAGCTCAGGTAAATTTCATCTCTTTGGTCCCACCAAAGGTGGCCAAAGGATCGTCTCAAAGATGATCATCTACTCACATTCACTATCTGCGGTTAGCAGACGACGATACATTCATTCATTTCACAGATCTCACCAAATTGGATGTAGGGATTTATTTTGTGGGAGTGCACATTTGATCAATTAAATAAATAAATTGTCATTCTTTCCCACACTGGTATCCGGCTTCACTGTATTAATTGAAATTGAGTTATTATTAGAAAAAATATATTGTTCTGACAAGAATAATGAAGTATGTTGTACCTATTTTCAATGTCGGGCGGTACTGTACCCTTTCAATTATCCTCAAAACATTCTCCAGGCTGTGGCTAGGCCATGTCTCCGCAATATCCTTTTTTCCAGCAGTGTTAAACTCGAAAGTTTCGCAGAAAAGCGTCTACGAAGTTTGGAAGGTAGGAGGCGAGAAGGCAAAGGTCCCGACTTCGAGTCTCGGTCCGGCATACAGTTTCAGTATGCCTCGAAGTTTCATAACAGCGCACACTCCGCTATAGAGTGAAAATTTCGTTCAGGAAACATCTGTAATAATAGCTCGAGATGAGTCCTTGGTTGCAGTATGGGAGGAGTATCTGATTTACCCTTCCTGTGTTTTCACAAATTTACTACAAGGGAAGGATTACTTGTTTTCTTCATTTTGACGGCCTTTTTCGCTGGACCATGCTAGCTGCTATTTTTAATGATCGATAAAAATTTAAACTATTACTTTGTTTCCTTCTCTGAACTATCATTTAAATGTGGAGGGTTGATTTTTCAGCAAAAGAACTGGAAAACACTGTTTCGTTGTAACTCCACGAAAAATATTAAAACTGAATTAGTGAACAAAAATAGAGACTTAAATAATTATGGAGCATTTCTGGATCTACGTTTACATGTATATCTACACAGTCCACTCACGTTAATGTGAGCACTGTCTATGCTCGGCTACAAGTACAATAACCACCACAGACGGCAGATGGCAGCATTAGCAATGGAGTGTATAAAAAGTTTCTTGGGGCTGGGGAGGGAAACGGGAACAGTGCAGTCGTTGTCGTAATGCGGAAACGAAGCGATTTATCTCTCGTCGAAAAGGGCCTAATCATTAGCTTTTGGGCCATGCGTGCAAACATTTCCGAAACGGCTATGCTGCGGTTGAAGTACACCGTGCATAACGAAATGGCGCTAGCCAAAAGCGGCGTTGAGGTAGCCGTGGTGCACCACGGGTCTTAGATGCCAGGGGCGAACGATGGCTGCTGAGCTGTGTAGGGACGGATAGACGTACAACTGTTGTCAGAAACAGTGTTTCCTCAAGGACGTTCAGCAAACGTCGATGAGTATGGACCTCCGTAGCAGGCGCCTGGTTCTGGCACCCATGCTGACTGCTGTTCGTCGGCACACCAATACTGCAGCTGTTGGAGTACAGATTAGGAACTGATGAATCACGTTTTATGCTCCATTGGCGTGAAACATCTGAAAGCAAACATCCTGCAACAATCGTCGGAAGTGTTCAATTCAGAACAGAGAGCGTTAGCACCAGACTGCATCAGACCTTGGGTGTCAGTTTGTTTTCCTCGGCTCGCAGGGTTAGTGCTGCAAACGTTGTTATTCAGGCTTTTGGCAGGTGGACACATTAAACTTTTTGGACAGGGTAATATTTAACGTAGGCGCCTTAGTAGATCGCCCCAAGATTGTCAGCTTCCTAGTCAGCTATAATAGAACGAAGGAATGTTAAAGTTTAGCGTCCCGTCGACTTCGAGATCATTAGCGGCGGGGTACATGCTCGCAATGTTGCAATGTTGGGGAAGAAAATCAGCCGTACCCTTTCAAAGGAACGATCCCGGTATTTGCCTAGAGTGATTTGGGAAGTAAAGGGGAAACCCAAATGAGGGTGGTCGGACGCGCATTTGGATATTCAGTCTCTCAAATGCGTGTCCAATGTACATCAAAGAGTACTACTAGTGGAGTAATATTGCAATTTGCAAAATTTTTCTTATTCTGGGTTTGAGTCGTTTGTTCTGTTTCTTCTTCACCGTATTCTCAAATTTAATTTGTGTCTCAATGTTCTGTCTCCTTTCCTGGAACTCCTATGTTGTGCAGTTTTTAAGGGCGGCGTCTTTTTTTCCGTTCCATGTGGAAACGGTTGCTCTTTTTCAGCAATAGTCTCATTCTGGCATTCCACTAATTCCTGCGAAATTGCTTCTTTGGTATCATTGGTCTCGGGAACGCCTCTAGAGTCGTCGCCATTCGTCTGTGTTCTGCTTATCTACTTTTCTTATTGTCTCATATGCCAGTAATGCCACAAGGCAGCATTCAGTCTCACCGTGGGAAATGACATAGTGGCTTTCTTTATCTTTGTTAGTTTTGTGTGTGTGTGTGTGTGTATGAGAGAGAGAGAGAGAGAGAGAGAGAGAGAGAGAGTGTTAGTACAGAGTGTTAGCGGCTTAAGTGCAGATATTAAGATTACCGTTACCTTAATGTGTACCCACTTTAGTGTGTTAATTGTTTCTTCTCTGCGCCTAATAGTCTTCCCACAAACTTGCCACATAATTTACTACATGATGATCTCTGCACCACTAAGTGGACTACGCTTGTGAGTATAGACTAACTGTTTTGCGTCCTCCATGTGTCCACAATTCAACACCTCATCTACAGCCCAGGGGAAAATAATCATTTCTTATATGGATATCGTGTCTGTTCTTTCGGACTCGGTAAGAATATCTTCCACGAATAATGGGTGTGTTGGGGTGAGAATGTAGTGTGTGAACATACAAGGTGAGAATGTGGGTCTCGAGGGAGGTTTGCCCAAGATAGTCCCTGCAGTCGCACTATCCTCTTTGCCCTCGGTGGCTCAGATGGATAGAGCGTCTGCCATGCAAGCAGGATATCCCGTGTTCGAATATCGGTCGGGGCACACATTTTCACCAGGCCCCGTTGATATATATCGACGCCCGTCAGTAGCTGAAGCATTTATGTCTTCCTCTTACCACACGTACAACCTATGGAAAATAAAACAACGACGCGTCATCAAGGAATTATCCGAGGCGAATGGAAATCGGTAGATGTGATGCACATATACAGACTAATAAATTATTACAATTTCCAACAAACTGGGTGATTTATTCAAGAGAAAGAGCCTCACAAATTCAGCAAATTGGTCCACCTCATGCCCTTATGCAAGCAGTTACTCGGGTTGGCATTAACTGATAAAGTTGTATGACTTCCTCGTAAGGCATATAGTGGCAAATTCTATCCAACTGGCCAGTTACGTCCTCAAAGTCCCTAGATGGTGGAAGGCCCTCCCTATAATGCTCCAAATGTACTCAGTTGTGAAGAGATCCGGCGACCTTGCTGGACGAGGTAGGGTTTGACAAGCAGGAAGACAAGCAGTGAAAGCTCTCGCCGTGTACATGCGGGCATCATCCTTCTGAAATGTAAGCACAGGATGGCTTGCGCTGAAGCGCAACAAAACGTGGCGTAGAACCTGACTGTCGCCCGCCATACGGCCCGACAACCAGGAATGATGGCCTGGGAAGCCGCTCCTTTTAATAGCAGGACCCATTTGGTTGTGGTCCACGGTAACCTTATAGCACAGCGGCTCGTCGACGATATCGTATCCCCCGTTTTGTTGCCCTTCTTGGCAAGACATCGTGAGCTTACATTTCAACAAGATAATGCCCGCCCGCGCTCGGCGAGAGTTTCTACTGCTTGTGTTCGTGCTTGGCAAACCATACCTTGGCAAGCAAGGTCGCCGGATCTCTCCACAATTGGGAACATTCGGAGCGTTATGGTCAGAGCTCCCCAATCAGCTCGGTATTTTGGCGATGTAGCGCGCCAGTCGGACAGAATTTGGCGCGATATCCCTCAGGAGGACCTCCAACAACTCTGTCAATTAATGCTACGCCAAATAACTGCTTGCGTAAGCACCAGAGGTAGACCAACGCGTTATTGACTTGCTCATAAAGCTCTTTCTTTCGAATAAAGCATCCAGTTTTTCAGAAATTGTAATCATTTTTTTGTCTGTGCATGTACCTCACGTCTACCAATGTTCGTCTCATTTAGATCATTACTTCGTGGTGGGTCGGTATTTTTCTGCCTTAGAGTGTGCTTGGAGGCGTTAACCAACCTGAAAACATACTGTAGAGACCAGCACGCCCGGATGAAGGCCCTACTGTGTTCAGTATGGTCGTGGTAGGTTCCTGGACGTGTCAGCGGACACAGTGACAGAAGAATCAATTGTAAGACAAGGGTATTTTCTTTCTCTACTAGGTGCTGGGGGTGGACCCTCACGTCCGCTGCTGCTGTGGTCCTCTGGCTGGATCTCTGAGTAGATGCGAGAGTGCTCGGTCCCTCCCGTCGTCCCTCTCCCCACACCACTTTGTGGTATTGTCGGATGCCGTGATCCCCGACGCTATTGCCCCACCAGGCACTGCATGTTGCCGTGTTGTCGGTTGTTGTGATGACCGGCGCTACTGCCTGTCAGGTGAGTGAGTTGTGCTGCTCTCGGAAGCTGACCACCCTTTCAGAAACACCGCCGTAGATCGGAGGCCGCGATGGTAGCAGCTCGCGCCCAGCTCGATGTCGTGGTGGCTCATCAGCGGTATTTGTCGTTCAAGTCCCAAAGATGGCTATTGGCAGCTATCAAAGATGCAGCCATTCTCGCATAACAATGCGGTGGAGATGTACCAGAGAACTTCTGTAATCTTACACAGGCTATTACCTAACAGCAATCAGAGAATCGAGTGTGAACGAGGTGAACGCCATTGATCTTTCTGATTGAGTCCCACTGGCTCGTCGATTGGTATATTTATTACGACTGGGAAACGGATTTTGCTATTAGGCATTATATGTAATGACCGAACCATCCTCCTTAATTAATAGCCATCAGCAGCCTCTCCCACTGCTACGTTTGTTTAACACTTGGCTGGCTCTGAGCACTATGAGACTTAACATCTGAGGTCATCAGTTCCCTAGAACTTAGAACTACTTAAACCTTACTAACCTAAGGACATCACACACATTCATGCCCGAGGCAGGATTCTGACCTGCGGTTCCAGACTGAAGCGCCTAGAACCGCTCGGCCACACCGGCTGGCTGTTCAACACTTGTTTTCATACGTTAACCTTCTTGACAAACTCAGAACAAGTAAAGATATGAAGCACATATTGAGTCTCGCATAACTTCAGGAGGGCACTTTGAGCTCGCCTAGCTGTGTACGTCGCTCTTTTCCTGCTGAGTCTCTCGCGGTCACACGCAGACTTGCTGAGCTTGCTGTTCCGTCGGCCTGCTCGCCAAGGATACATAGTCGCTACTTCACAATCAAGTAGCTCCTCAGTTTGCCTCACAAAGGCTGAGTGCACCCAGCTTGCCAACAGCCCTCTGCAGACCGGATGGTCACCCATCCAAGTGATAACCCAACCTGACACCGCTCAACTTCGGTGATCTGATGGGAATTGGTGTTACGACTGCGACAAGGCCGTTGGCTTCAGCAGATTTAGAAGGGTTGAAATGTCCCTGATGGGGTCGTTATACAAGTGACATTCAATGACTACTTCACAATCTGAGTAATTCAGTTCTCCTGACCCTCTTATTCTGCTGGTAATGCTTCTCTGCTGACAATACAGTACAGCTCATCTGCTTTTGCACTGCTGAGTCCACCTGTTGTGACATCCAGTGGTCAATAATTCTAATTTACATAGGGATGACCAGATACGTTTAATCGAATAGTGGATATGTATTTTTCATTACTTCCTGCTTGGGAATAATCACCTCCTTTCCATCAGCGGGAATGACTTTTTTTTTTTTTTCTACATGTATTCTCAACTGCCGACTACCAGATCACTCTTTGTTTCTATCTGACTTGAGGGCTGTCTAATACCACTTCGTTTGTGTTTAATACTGATTTCACCTGGCCTATATGTTTCTTGGAAACTTATGTTTTACTTTGGCTACTTGTGTCACTCTTAGTAGCAGTGTTAACAGCGGTATATTTAGACGATGCATTCAGAACACTTTGTCGCCATAACTGATTATAACAATTTGCCTCTTCTTAAAGTCTAGTCCAATTAAACTGTAATGAGAAATAACTGAACCTCTTGCTATGACACGAAGTTCATGTTCTAATTGCGTCTTCCCTGTGATGAATAATCGCAGATGAGTGGTGACCAATGTTTCCATCTTACCTTGTGTGACTCCTTTAAGCCTAGGAACTCATTCAGTACAAATTACTCTCTTACCTTGGTTACAGTATTGTGCCATAATTATCCCTTTTTCTTCCCATCTGTAGCTCTAATTTTTGGCCTTGTTATGATGTTAATATGTGAGTACTTCGTGTCCAACGGTCATTATTTCTCTTTCTGTCCACCGAGTTCCCTATTACATCCTCTTTACTGTGAAGTCGCGGCTGGAACCTCTGCGGACGAAGAACTTGTCCAGCGAACATAGAAACTTTCACTCTTGCCAAACTGAATTGTTCTGCTGCCCAACAATACTACTCCTAATAGCGATAAGTCCGCCAAAGAAGTAAATACTGATTTTCCGTTGATCTGTACACTTTCCTCAGTCACCGACAGAAATATTTGAATTTATACAACTAAAATCCACTGTATCACTGTTATTTCCATCGAATTATATCTCGAATGCCCTATTTCGTTAAGGCGACTCCTCACGATTAACAAAACACATGGTCTCAATACCACACCTGGAAATAATTTCAAGTTATCATAATGGAACAAGTGGATACTTTTTTCTAAGTATAAGTCTTGTAGCATTTACACTCATCAGCCAAAATATTATGACCACTGCCCACCACGAGGTTGGATGCCACCTGGTACCGTTGCGCGCACCTGACGCGGTAACAATAGTGTGTAAGCGGAGCAGACAGGGAAGGGGAAGCATCCTAACGAAGATCTATTGAGATAACCGACTCTGTCAAAGGGTAGATTATTACACTCCTGGAAATTGAAATAAGAACACCGTGAATTCATTGTCCCAGGAAGGGGAAACTTTATTGACACATTCCTGGGGTCAGATACATCACATGATCACACTGACAGAACCACAGGCACATAGACACAGGCAACAGAGCATGCACAATGTCGGCACTAGTACAGTGTATATCCACCTTTCGCAGCAATGCAGGCTGCTATTCTCCCATGGAGACGATCGTAGAGATGCTGGATGTAGTCCTGTGGAACGGCTTGCCATGCCATTTCCACCTGGCGCCTCAGTTGGACCAGCGTTCGTGCTGGACGTGCAGACCGCGTGAGACGACGCTTCATCCAGTCCCAAACATGCTCAATGGGGGACAGATCCGGAGATCTTGCTGGCCAGGGTAGTTGACTTACACCTTCTAGAGCACGTTGGGTGGCACGGGATACATGCGGACGTGCATTGTCCTGTTGGAACAGCAAGTTCCCTTGCCGGTCTAGGAATGGTAGAACGATGGGTTCGATGACGGTTTGGATGTACCGTGCACTATTCAGTGTCCCCTCAACGATCACCAGTGGTGTACGGCCAGTGTAGGAGATCGCTTCCCACACCATGATGCCGGGTGTTGGCCCTGTGTGCCTCGGTCGTATGCAGTCCTGATTGTGGCGCTCACCTGCACGGCGCCAAACACGCATACGACCATCATTGGCACCAAGGCAGAAGCGACTCTCATCGCTGAAGACGACACGTCTCCATTCGTCCCTCCATTCACGCCTATCGCCACACCACTGGAGGCGGGCTGCACGATGTTGGGGCGTGAGCGGAAGACGGCCTAACGGTGTGCGGGACCGTAGCCCAGCTTCATGGAGACGGTTGCGAATGGTCCTCGCCGATACCCCAGGAGCAACAGTGTCCCTAATTTGCTGGGAAGTGGCGGTGCGGTCCCCTACGGCACTGCGTAGGATCCTACGGTCTTGGCGTGCATCCGTGCGTCGCTGCGGTCCGGTCCCAGGTCGACGGGCACGTGCACCTTCCGCCGACCACTGGCGACAACATCGATGTACTGTGGAGACCTCACGCCCCACGTGTTGAGCAATTCGGCGGTACGTCCATCCGGCCTCCCGCATGCCCACTATACGCCCTCGCTCAAAGTCCGTCAACTGCACATACGGTTCACGTCCACGCTGTCGCGGCATGCTACCAGTGTTAAAGACTGCGATGGAGCTCCGTATGCCACGGCAAACTGGCTGACACTGACGGCGGCGGTGCACAAATGCTGCGCAGCTAGCGCCATTCGACGGCCAACACCGCGGTTCCTGGTGTGTCCGCTGTGCCGTGCGTGTGATCATTGCTTGTACAGCCCTCTCGCAGTGTCCGGAGCAAGTATGGTGGGTCTGACACACCGGTGTCAATGTGTTCTTTTTTCCATTTCCAGGAGTGTATTATCCAGAGCCAGTCAACGTGTATCTCGATAGCGGCGAAGCTGATCGAATGTTCAGTGGTACTGTAGTGAGCACGTACAGAAAGAGGTGAAAGACAGTGAAACTATCACTAGGCGCTAAATGGTTGGACGACCACCACTTTTCACAGAACGTTGTGTTCGGAGGCTTCTAGGCTCAGTAAAGTAAGACAGATGGTGATCTGTGGCATCTCTGTCGAAAGAGCACAATACTGATGCACGTACACGTGTTTCAGAGCACACCGTTCGTCGTACATTGCTGGACATGGAGCACTGCAGCAGACCACCCCTGTGTGTTCACATCTTGACCCAACGACATCGTCAATTACGATTGCAGTGGCATGGGACCACCGGGAATCGACCGTCGATCAATAGAGCTTTTCGGGTGTACCACATTTTTGCTACACTAGGTCGATGGTCGTCTCTACAAACGTCGTCATCGAGGTAAACGTCGGATCCAAACGTGTAGGACGCCATGGACGCTGGGGGCAGTACTATGCTATAGGAGACATTCTCGTGCCCTTGGATGGGACCTGAGGTCGAAGACAGGCTGACGGCTGCGAACCATCTGTCACCTGCATCCCTTCATGCCTGATGTCTTCCCCGACGGCGTTGTCATCTTTCAGCAGTATGATTGTCCATGTCTCGTAGCCAGAACCCTGCTACAGTGCTTTGGGGGGCGTTATAATGAACTCATGTAGATGTCACGACGACTACATTCGGCGTATGTGAATCCTATAGAATCTGGGTCGTTATCGCGCGCCATCACCGAGTACGCATATCAGCGGCCCCCTGTTTATGAGTATTACATGACCTGTGGGTAGACATCTAATGCCACATACCTCCATAAACCTACCAACAGACTGTCGGATCCCTGATACCGAGAATCAATTATGTATTTCATACCAACGACGGATGAAGGAGCTATTAAGGAGTTGGTCTTAAGCCGGCCGCGTGGCCGAGTGGTTCTCACACTGAATATGGATGGTCTCCACTGACTTCCTTTTGTACCATTTAAGCCACCAAAATAATAATAATTAATACATCTCTCTTGGTTTGCTTGGCTACGTCGTTGCCGGAAATCAGATTTTTAGCGTTTTCTACAACAAACCAGTTTATTCTTTTTTATATTTGCTTTATGAGCCCTGACGGGAAGGTTCGTACACCTGTAATATGACGGAACCGAAGGGAAAACGATTCCTCGTTCAAAGCCGGCCGCGGTGGTCTTGCGGTTCTAGGCGCTGCAGTCCGGAACGGCGGGACTGCTACGGTCGCAGGTTCGAATCCTGCCTCGGGCATGGATGTGTGTGATGTCTTTAGGTTAGTTAGGTTTAAGTAGTTCTAAGTTCTAGGGGACTGATGACCTAAGATGTAAAGTCCCATAGTGCTCAGAGCCATTCCTCGTTCACATTCGATGGAAGGGATCGATTTCTCTTTGGGCGTAATAAACCTAACATCTCTTAACCTGGTAATGCCGTTTATCTTTGATGTTAGCTTCTCTTTGCTGAATTTTTCCTGATGGGTTAAGCTGGTACGAGCTAATTTCACTCCCACTATCTACGGTTCGATCTAAACTTACTTATTTTCACTTCATTTTCACTGTTATGGATTCAAGCACACAGGAAAGGAAATGGTGGGAAGGGAAAGGAGTGTGACATATAAAATAAACAGAAATGGGTCCTTTTTTGTTCAAAATGCACAGTATGTCAATACAAAGAGAAGACGGTCATTCATATACCACCCAACGATACCGAATTGGGACTGTGAACAAAGTGGAGCGACGATAACAATTCCACTCCAGGCCTACCTCTTTTTACGGACTTGTGGATGGACTGAAAAGCATTTATGGAGGTTTAGTACCACGGGGACATCTTCCACGTTAATTAGCGGAACGATCTATAAAACCTACAACAGTGTCACTACGTGCTGTCTCTCAGGACGTCTGACCGTGAACGTTGCAGCGCAGTAGATCAGTATTGTCGCTACCATGTTCGCCGTTGCTGTTCATTAAGAGTAAAATTCCGGATTGGGCTATTAGCAAAGTGGACAGAGGTGCGAACGCTTCGATGGTGACGGCTGCGCAAGAAAAACGGGAGGGAATGTCGAATGCCGCGGGGTGGGGGCGGGCGCGGCGCGCGCCACTTGTTAAGTGAATTCAGGAGCCGCCGCTGGCGGTACGTGTGGGCAACAGCTCGCTGCGAAACACGGCCGCCTGAAAACTTAATTACCGCTCATGAATTATATATGTGACCGGGCTGGCCGCCGCCGCCTGTTCTACTGCACCCACCTCCATCCGGCTGCTGGATTTTGGTGTCTCCGGAACTCTCCTCTGAATACCAATGCAAGGGGCACCCTGGCACGTGTGTTGCTGGGTCTTCCCGCAAACGTCCGAGAGGGCTGGATTGTTCAGGCCGCTGTGCGTCAGCCCAAGTCACACGTGTTCCAAAGAACTCATCCAGAAATGGCTCGGTGTTGTTAGCTTTGCTGCGCAGTAACGCTATCTTGTCGAAATCATGAATATTTGATTTCGTCTTCCTTTAGCTGGATAATTAAACAATAACGTTCACTGTTCCAGGAAATGAAAGTCCAATTGCTGACTGTTGTGAGGGGTCCACTCGTTGTGGAGCCCTATTTTGTAATATAATTCATGAAAAATGAACTGAAAGGGTTGCCATACGTAGAATAGATTGCATCTTTGACACCACTGAACCAAAGATATTGCCTGAGCGGCAGAATAAATTTTAGTAGGAGCACGCAGGAGCGCAGTGGCAGTTGTCCTTGCACCCTGTTATAGGCAGGAGGTAAGAATTAAAGCTAGTGGCTAGCTGTGAGTATTTAGTTGTGGTCTATGGGTGCAGCACAATACAGTTTTTATAAAATGAAGCGATGGATGATATTTTATGTGCTCACACAGAGTCAGTAAATGTTAGGTCATAGTTATTTCTATAAAAGTGTAAAGTATGTATTATTACGAGGGTTGAATGAAAACAAAGTCCACACCTTCGTTAAATGGGATTGGATGGGAATATTTTAATAAATCAAACCGCAGAAATAATCATTTCAATGTGATCTTTAAATACTAATATTCACTTTTCCACATAATCTCTAGCCAATTGAATACATTTCTGCCAACGGTGAACAAGTTTTCTGAAGCCGTCACGGAAGAAGTCGACGTTCTGTCTCTGCAACCACAGTCTCACAGTTCTCTCTACGTCTTCATCACAAGCATTATGATGTCCCCACAGATCGTCTTTCACTATCGGAGACAGATGGAAGTCAGACGGTGCTAAATCTGGACTGCATGGAGGATGCCGAACGGTGGTGAGAATTAGTCTCTGAAGTTCGTGCACAGATCTTCCGACAGCCAAGCAATAATGTTAGCCACACGTTCTTGTGAGATGCCGATTGTGCTTGCAGTTTCTCTCTGAGTGATTCGACGATCGTCCTGAATCAATCTATCGACATTTGCGTGTAAAAATCGGTGGTGCTGTCACAGGACGTCCAAAATATTATTGTGACAGAATCAGACAAGTATTAATGTTTGTAACAGTTTCAATGGAGGCAGCACTGCACAGCGCTGAGCCAATGTTTTCACTGAACATTTGCAACGTTATTCATTTATTAGCCAATTTGCTGATATTATTTGTATGAAGCTATTTTACGGTCGGATTGCACTTCCCCATGGCAAGATTGAATATTTTCTATGCCTACTGGAGAGAACAGAATACCAAGATTACGTCCGTTGCTACTCTTGAGCTAAGGAAAATTTGTTTCATTCTTTATTTGCACAGGGGATTTTCTCAGTTATTGTACAGGGCCATAGAACTCGGTGCTCACGAGACGGGGTAAATTTCGGAGGGATTGATTTCATTATGGGCATTACTTATTGGTTTTGCAGATTAGGTCATTTGCTTAACAACAGCTCACACAGTAAATCTGATTAACACAAACATTACGCATTTCATATTCATTAACAAACAAACACCTGCACTTTTTTAAAGGACGTTATACATTTTTGAAGGACGTTACACTGTGTTGAAGTTTTATGATAATGCAATGGCATTTCAACCACAGCACGAGATTCTCCTTTGACAACAATCGTGTGTTTTGTTTAATAACATGATCAGAGGAGTGGATCCAGGTTCGAATGTATAGAAGATGACATCAAGAATATGGATAGTACTTCTCTCAATAAAAGATGTAAACCATTTGCAGTAACAGAATTGCTTTCCGTGATGCGCGTACACTCCTGGAAATTGAAATAAGAACACCGTGAATTCATTGTCCCAGGAAGGGGAAACTTTATTGACACATTCCTGGGGTCAGATACATCACATGATCACACTGACAGAACCACAGGCACATAGACACAGGCAACAGAGCATGCACAATGTCGGCACTAGTACAGTGTATATCCACCTTTCGCAGCAATGCAGGCTGCTATTCTCCCATGGAGACGATCGTAGAGATGCTGGATGTAATCCTGTGGAACGGCTTGCCATGCCATTTCCACCTGGCGCCTCAGTTGGACCAGCGTTCGTGCTGGACGTGCAGACCGCGTGAGACGACGCTTCATCCAGTCCCAAACATGCTCAATGGGGGACAGATCCGGAGATCTTGCTGGCCAGGGTAGTTGACTTACACCTTCTAGAGCACGTTGGGTGGCACGGGATACATGCGGACGTGCATTGTCCTGTTGGAACAGCAAGTTCCCTGCCGGTCTAGGAATGGTAGAACGATGGGTTCGATGACGGTTTGGATGTACCGTGCACTATTCAGTGTCCCCTCGACGATCATCAGTGGTGTACGGCCAGTGTAGAAGATCGCTCCCCACACCATGATGCCGGGTGTTGGCCCTGTGTGCCTCGGTCGTATGCAGTCCTGATTGTGGCGCTCACCTGCACGGCGCCAAACACGCATACGACCATCATTGGCACCAAGGCAGAAGCGACTCTCATCGCTGAAGACGACACGTCTCCATTCGTCCCTCCATTCACGTCTGTCGCGACACCACTGGAGGCGGGCTGCACGATGTTGGGGCGTGAGCGGAAGACAGCCTAACGGTGTGCGGGACCGTAGCCCAGCTTCATGAAGACGGTTGAGAATGGTCCTCGCCGATACCCCAGGAGCAACAGTGTCCCTAATTTGCTGGGAAGTGGCGGTGCGGTCCCCTACGGCACTGCGTAGGATCCTACGGTCTTGGCGTGCATCCGTGCGTCGCTGCGGTCCGGTCCCAGGTCGACGGGCACGTGCACCTTCCGCCGACCACTGGCGACAACATCGATGTACTGTGGAGACCTCACGCCCCACGTGTTGAGCAATTCGGCGGTACGTCCGCCCGGCCTCCCGCATGCCCACTATACGCCCTCGCTCAAAGTCCGTCAACTGCACATACGGTTCACGTCCACGCTGTCGCGGCATGCTACCAGTGTTAAAGACTGCGATGGAGCTCCGTATGCCACGGCAAACTGGCTGACACTAACGGCGGCGGTGCACAAATGCTGCGCAGCTAGCGCCATTCGACGGTCAACACCGCGGTTCCTGGTGTGTCCGCTGTGCCGTGCGTGTGATCATTGCTTGTACAGCCCTCTCGCAGTGTCCAGAGCAAGTATGGTGGGTCTGACACACCGGTGTCAATGTGTTCTTTTTTCCATTTCCAGGAGTGTATTTCTATTCATAGATTGCTGTCCCTTCATATGGAAATCATTTCAATGATTGCAATACCGTTTTATGAGAGGTTACAAGCCCGACATCCTTTTTTGTGCTAACTTGCTCTGCCGCATATCTAAATCGACATCTACATATAAATGACTGCTCTGCAGTTCACAATTAAGTGCCTGGCAGAGGCTTCATCGAACCACCTTCAACCTGTTCCACTCTCTAACATCGCACGGGAAAATAAACACTTAAATCTTTTGGTGCGAACTCTGATGTCTTTTATTTTATTACGATGATCGTTTCACCCTAATTTGGGATCAATCCGCAGCACCCTGCCCTCTTTTTCGCGATAATACAAAAAGGGCTCCACTTCTTTGAACTTTTTCCGTGTAGTCCGTCAATCCTATCTCTCGCGGATCCCATACTGCACAGCAATGCTCCAGAAAAGTGCGGACAGGTACAGTGTGAGCAGCCTCTTTAGTAGACCTTTTGCAGTTTCTAAGTGTGCTCCCAATAAATCACACTCTTTGCTTTGCTTTCCTCACGACATTATCTACAAGATCATTCCAATCCAAGCTATTCGTAATTGCAATCCTTTAGTATTTTCTTGAATTTACAGCCTTTAGATTTGTGTGATTTATCGTGTAATCGAGATTTAATGGATTTCTTTTTGTATTTATATGGATGACTTCACATTTTATATCATTTAAAGTCAGTTGCCACTTGTTGCACAATACAGATATCTTGTATAAATCATATTGCAATTGTTTTTGATCATTTGATGACTTCACAAGACGGTAAATGACAGCATAATCTGCGAACAGTCTAGAGTCAGAAACATCCAACAACTTCCGTTCGTTTAGTTTAACTGGTCTTTCAGTTCGTTCGGCATCTAACAATGAATCCGTTCGTCGAAATTTCTCAGTAAGTCAACGACCTGCAATACGAAGAGGAGCAGCTGTTTTCGCTGCACTAAATCTGTATATTTATCGCCTTGACGGGACAAACCTTCAATAAGAAAAATGCGTTCGTCAGTTGAAAGCACCACAATTTAAAACAAACACCCAGCAGAACGAATTAAAAAAAATTGCTTACATATGAAAAAAAGCGATTTTCCCAACTTTGTTCTGTCAAATTTATTTCGAACGTCTAACATAATCTACTTCCATAGTCCGCAGTCCAGTGCACAGCAACTTTCCGAACGCACTGTATTATGGGCTGAGTTGAATAAACTGCATTTTCACACGAAATTTAGTGACGTCGAGTTTCCGAATCATGCGCAGGAATGGTCGAATTACTACCGATTACGACAAACACTTCAAATCATACCTCTTTGAAGCACTTTCGACACTGCTTGGCATTTAACGAACTCGAACCTGTGACTACCACCGTACCGCAATGATCTCGTGGAACGGCTCCACCGACGACTTAAGACCTCGCTAAGACGCCATACCACAGAGCATTGGACTGATAGCCTCCACACCGTCCTACTAGACGTCTGAACGGCTTTCAGAGAAGATTAGAGCATGGATAAATACTTCCCCCGCCTGGAGATATCTTCACTGGCGCGTTTCTTCACTGGCACATCACACAATACCACCGAAGCCTCACACTTGGACAGCATCTACGCTGGGAGCAAGTTCCGTCCGGCTGTTTCAAAAGAAAGTTCTATGCAGCGATCTTTTATTTTTATATGACTCACAGTTCTGTTAATACCCTTTTCTACGACATGAAGCCATTTTAAAATCGCTCCAAGCACTACGGTGACCCATACACAATACTGGCACGCCATGAGAGATTATTCTGTGTTTACACAAATGAGTTTTCCGTCATGATATCCACTGACATACTTACGCCAGCCATTACTGCAGCTGAGGGTCAAACGGGTTCAGGGATAGTAGCTATCACGAAGACGCTATCTACTTGTTGTTCCACATTGATACTGAACACACCCAGCCTTCCACTGTCACAACCTGTGAAAGTGAGTAAACTTCCAGGCAGACACTGTTTTGGGTGTCATGTGCACTCTCCTTTTCTCTTTCCAAGCATTAATCACGACTTGCGGGGTCTGCTGGTTAATCAGATGAGCATGTTCAGTTTAAGGGGTGGCCAGATGCCCTTCCTGTTGCCACCAGGGAAGGAATTTGTGGAGCCGAAATATCTGTGTCGAGTGTAATCCATGGAATAGTGCGAAAGTGTTCAGATGTCTTCGAGCCGTGTGACTGAGGTGGAACGTGGGGACCAGCCCAGTATTCGGCTAGCGGGATGTGGAAAACCATCTAAAAACCACATCCAGGCTGGCCGGCACACCGGCCGTCGTCGTTAAACCACCGGGCGGATTCGATCTGCGGCCGGCGTGTCTTCCCGAGTCCAGAAAGCAGTGGGTTAGCGCTCACAGCTACCCTGGCGGATTTGGGTGTCACGCGCACACAACCCAAAAAATAGTTTACAGCTCACCGGAGGGGGAAGTTGACGGTAAATCGCCTGTTATTTGTCAAGTGCAGTGTAATGTCCATGCTTGTTATTTGTGTTGTCTCTAAACTTCGAAGAATGTTCCTTACAGTTTACGGTAACGAACTGCAATGGAATGGAAATGAGCATTTGACGTCATTGGCCGGGAGGCCCCTTATGGGGCAGTTCCGGCCGCCTTGGTACAGGTCTTATTATATTCGACGCCACATTGGGCGATCTGCTCTCCGGTTGGGCATGAAATGATGATGAAGACAACACAACACCCAGTCCCTGAGCGGAGAAAATCCTTGACCCAGCCGGGAATCGAACCCGGGCCCGTAGGACGGTAATCCGTCACTCTGACCACTCAGCTATCGGGGCGGAAAACGAATTGTAGTTAACTATTATTTGTTGTTTTGAATAAATAGTGTTTTACCACGATAGGATTATCGCCATGTTAATTACTACTGGCACGAATTCGCCAAAGTGTTTGTAACACTTCGACCGGTTAAATCACAATATATATGAGCACGTAAGTCAAAGAATTCGCAGATAAGACAGCCGGCTCCGAAGCACAGCCGAAACGAGACGGGGAATGTAGATATTCTCCTGAAAATTACGGACGCCTCTCCGACTCGATTTTTAATAAAAATATACGGTAATTGTGATAAATGAGTTTGATATCAATACCAGAACTCACTAACCAGAATAAATAGTTATTAAAAAAATACGGTCAACAATGCGATATGGATAATCCAATGCGTAAATAATTTGTTACTCTTGAATGATTCTCCTAATCTGAATGTACACGAGCGTTTACCATAAAGTAAATGTCCTGCAAACACAAAGCGAAAATTTTCCTATGCGATTAAAAATTTAATTAATCTCATTTAAACAATCACTTCCTGCCAAATCTTCAAGGAAAGCTAGTAATAAAACTTTTACGGCAACAGTGGGACTCAGATTACATGTACGCGAAATGGAAAACGCATTACGACACAACAAGGATTACTAGCATTACTTTTCATGCCGTAATCTGTTCAAAACTATTCATATAATTCTTCTGAATAACGAGTGAAATAATATTGCACTCAATATGGTTATTCAACGCCGAAATACTGGATGCCAAGCCACAAAATAGTGAGTTCAGTTCAATGAGAATTCATAAATTAGAAAATAAGAAAAATATGCGTACTATATTAGTTGTTAGCAAAGGAATTAAATCGGTTTCTTGCATTGCTCTGATTATTTTCCAAATTTAAGCCTTAAGGTCTTCATAAAAAATTTCAATTTTTGAATTTGTTCAAAACTCAAGAAATATACTTTTAATTCATCATTGCAGACAACCTTAGTGGCTCATACATTCGTTCTTTATTCTTGTTTTTCCTGGTGTTTGTCCCGTACCTTCACGAGGTCTGCATGTTAACTATTTGATTTGGCAATGTTAGTGGTAGAGAGTGCCCACACGCCCCACCTGCCGCCACTTCTCTCCGCCCACGATGGAATTTATGTGATCCACCCGTCTGCATCTAGTGTTATCTCATGCGAAATTGTGCAAACGTTGTCGAAATGTCTGCGAAGCGTTTAACTGAGACGTGACATCGGTACCGACCTGGTATTCACCTAGTCAGATATGGCAAACCGCCTAAAACCACATCCAGGTCGGCCGGCACGCCGACCCTCGTCATTGATCCGACGGATGGACTCGATCTGGGACCGCCGCAACTCCCCGAACACCGTAAGGAGCGCGCTAACGTGCGTGGCTATCGGGGTGACGGGGGAGTAGTGGCTCTCTCTCGTATTATGCGAATTATTCCATTAACGCAATGACACTGTTTAATTAGGGATAGTTGTAAGATCGTAGCTCAGATAATAATGACAGTTGTATTGTTACTAAGGCCATCAAAGTATTCACTGGGACAGCCTTTTACTTACTAAAATTTCTTAACTACGTTTATTAAAAATTTTCGACGTGTTGGTTAGGGTCTTCATCAGTCAACCGCGACCCTGTAACTCCTCTCCGGCTCTGCGCACACAGCGTACGATAGTTCTACCTGGCAAAAAGACAGCGACTGAGTCACTGCTGCACACTGAGAAGTCTTTTAATGGAAGTGCTGTCCGATGAGCAATTATTGCATACCGCTTCGCACCCAGTGGTCCGCGCTACGGGCTCCAAGCTACTTATAACTCAACAACGAAGAAGGCCGGAGCAGGGCATACAAAGCGTCGGGGGACGCGGAAAACAATGAAGCTGTTGTCATACTGCGGAAACGGAGCGATTTATCTGCTGTCGGAAAGGACATGATCATTGACTCTTGGGCCAGTGGTGGAAATATTTCTAAAACGGCTAAGTTTGTACACTGTTGGCGTGCCGTCATGGTTAAAATACATCGTGCATGGAAAAATTGGCTTATCCAAAACCAGCGCCGAGTCTACTGTGGTGCACCACGAACCGTAGATGACAGGTGTGAACGATTGCGGAGACGTGTGTGAGCAAACACATGTGCAACTATTGAGCAAATGACTTCCCAGATGGAACCAAGAGGCGACCGACATGTGTCTCCTCACCGAACGTTATGCTACATATGGGCGTCAACTGCTGACGTCTGGTTCATGCACAGGTGCTATCTGATTTGCCAGTAAAGCAACTGGACGTCCACTGAGTAGCGATGATTCACGTTTTATGCTCTAACGGACAGATGCCCGTTGGTTCGTCGAAGGGGTCGGAGGAGTGGGTGTTACGGTCCGGGAAATGTTTTCATGGCATTCTGTGGGTGATCTCGTATACTTGTGCCTTCCAGAATGACTATGTCCACCCCTAAATCCAGTTTATTTTTCCTCCGTAAGATGGCGCCTGCCAGCAGGACAAGGCAACATGTCCCACAGCTCGCGGCGTACGTGCATCGTTCGAAGCGCATCGGGACGAGTGTGCCGTACTCCCCTGGTCATTAAACTCCCCGGATTAAAACCCAGTCGAGAATGTGTGTAATAAGGTCGATTGGGGTGTCCGTATCATGAATCTTCAACTGAGAAACCTAGCGCTGCTGACCACAGAAATGGAGTCAACTTGGCTCCAAATCCCTGCCGGTATTGTCCAGAACCCTATAGAATCTCTTCCTGCACATCTCGTGGAGGACTGGGCTACAAAAGATGGTTATTCAGGCTTTTGACTGGTGGTCACATTAATACGACTAGCAGTGAATATTTATACATATTTCAAAAATTTGAAACACAGAATGTATCAGTTATAAAAGCAGTATTAAACAGTTATTTACGTACAGCATAAACTTGAGAAAGGTACAAAAAAGTTGTGGTTTCAACTGTGTAGAAAGGTAAATGATAGCGGAAATGTAATAGGATCAGTGGCTTATGCTGGTGATCTGCTGCTCGTGATAAAATATGACTTATGACGAATGGTAAAAACTCACAACTACGCGCTGCCTTCAGAACCCTGGCTGTAGAAATAGAGTGTTAGATCAATCATTGACGAGTGTGAGAATGTTCTGCTCACGCTACACCGAAACAATTACGCAAACATTAGCAAAAACGGTTCAAATGGCTCTGAGCACTATGGGACTTAACATCTGAGGTCATCAGTCCCCTAGAACTTAGAACTACTTAAACCTAACTAACCTAAGGACATCACACACATCCATGCCCGAGGCAGGATTCGAACCTGCGACCGTAGCATTCGCGCGGTTCCGGACTGAAGCGCTTAGAACCGCTCGTCCACCGCGGCCGGTGCAAACATTAGCATTTTTGATAAATCATACTAATATTACACGCACATCCAGTACGATTTAGTGAGAAAAATTACGTATCTCCGACTGGTTGAACTGGAAACTGACTTGAAGTGAGCACATCTCGCCAACAGAGCAGACGCCATGCTCATGTAATTCTACAAGATGCGTAAAAACGGAAGTCTAGTAAATAGGAGACTGCTCAGGTCCACATACTTGTGCGTCATTAGACCACTGATGGTACGTGTGTAGTACTAGTCTGGAGATATGCAGATCCAACACATGTACATGGTCTGTGGGTCATACAGAATAAGGGTCTACACGTCACGTGTAATGCTCTATGACGCAGATGAGTAACGATGTTAGATGAAATCTGCATCCAAGAACCTCCTCACACGACTATAAAATAACTCCGCAATCTCGCATGTCCTTCGTTTTGAATGTAGAAATTTACAACCACAACTGTAAATAGAATACAACCGTCCAAAACTCTCTTTCTTAGTTGAATGTAACTTCCTCTCCCAAGTTGGAACCCTCGTATCACAGACAACATGATGCAGGCGAGCCTCTTGACCTCACTAAAGCTGACTTGTTATTCCGAATTCGTGCAGCTGCAGCAGGGAACCTGACAACCTTCAAATTTCTGGCAAAACCCACCCACCATTTTTAAATGACGCAATATTTCTCGCCAAATTACAGCTTTTCAAGTAGTTTTCAACTCGCCAACATAAAAACAGCGCAATGGATAATGCTTCTTGCCAACATCAAAAAGTGAAATAATTTTATACACAACAATGTTAAATGTTAACTCTCTGAAAGAACATAAATCTTAAGCCCATTATTATGAAAGTTTAATAGGAAGTTTCTTTACATAATTGCTCCTACACATACGTTATGATGTTGGTCAGTACTACGAAAATCGTCCAATTTCGGTTCAAAGTTCGGTACAATTTAGGATGACAATCAAGTCTGCGGTGGATGGTTAGTCAAGTGACAAATTTGAGCGCAAGATTACCCAAGGCCGCTCGAGAATACAGTGGACGCAAGCTGGTGAACCAGCAAAGTTTACGCCTCTGTACGCGGTATTTACCTTAAGCTGCGACTTGCTGCTGTCTGCAAGGCCGCTCTCTCCCACTGAAATTCCTACAAAACTAATCTGGTCTTTGCTGAACTTTCCAGCAGAAACTTTCCCAATGTTTCTCGTTATGCGAGAAATCAGCCCTAGTCTTTTTATGTGGCGATATACACGCCTGTGGTTGGAGCAGCGTGCATATTATAGTGCCCTCTCAGTTCACGCAAGAACAATTAACTAATTTGGCTGGTTCGTTTCTCCACAGTTGGAGCTAAACGTTGCTACAGCTAATTTTAGCTGGAGTGCAGCCGCTGTGATCACAGTGTCCACACCAATTTCTTCTCTGCATCGTACGGAGCGTTAAGCACTCCATTCTGCACTTGACGCCAGTTCAGAGAAGAGTCACCACAAAATTTCTTTCTTGTCCCCTCATGACAGAACTGTCTCCCTCCACTTGGGTTCCTTTTCCACGTCACGGCTTTTTTCGACCAACAGGAGCGTTCTTCTCATTTTATAGAAATACCCTCTACCAATCGCAATGTCTGTTCTATCAAACTGCATCGAAACTACAGTATTTTTCTCCTCCCGAGTGAGTTTCCACCAATTGGACGTTTTGTGCCCGTTCTAGACCCCTAAAGTACATTGACCTTTCAATGTGTCGCACTCGCTGGACGAAAATGCGTCACTTGTTTTTGTTTGTCTCCCATTGGAATTTCGAAACGCAGTTTTCTAAAGCTTCTTCTCTGCACTTGTACCAATGCCCGCGATACAGGCGGCCCTCCAGCTTGAATCACCTGACCAGGGGCCGCTGTCCTCTTTCCTGCCACCCCTTTAAATGGTCGCCGGCATAAGTCCTGCGGCGAGGTTTCGCTACGCCCTTGTGGAACTGGCTTTTCAAAACTAAAAGCGACTCGACTCGCGTTCCCTGTTCTACCTTCCATTCAAAGACATGCATTGCTTAGGAATGGTGCGTTAATTACCATCAATTGACTGTCATCCCTTTTTGCGTTATATATAGATTGGCAAATGTTCTCACAACTGTCGATAAACGTTAGATGTCACCTTCACCTTCTCATTGAGATCTGTAGAGGTCTCAAGTAAGGTGCGAATCTGACCATTCATTCTGCCACCTTACACGTTCACAATGAAAATCCGATGAATAGTTGGCCCAGTGCATGGTGCAGTGTCTCTAGTATGTCCTTCGGTCGCGTCATGTTGCGCTTTTCATATATGAGCGAACAGTGAGCACGTAAAGATGCCAAGATGAATAGAGTCTTCCGCCAATTGTGACGTGTGTGCTGTTATTCGATTTCATCATGCTGATGGAATGCGCCTGATTTCTATGCACCCCAAATAATATAAGTACCATGAGTGACAGCAATGGTGTGGCAATGATGCAGGATCTTTAAAACAGGATGTACAGACGGTCAAGATACATGCTGTCAGAGAAGACAGTGTTTTTTTGTGGTTTTAGGGCGCACAACTACAGTGGTCATTAGCGCCCAGACTAAGTTATGAATGCACAGCGAGGCACAAGGTTAAAACAGCAACTAAAAAGGACAACACTATAACAGGCACATTAACAGGCAAGGTATTAAAATAAAACAGCATAATTAAATGTCCTTAGACAGGTTTATCAAGTGGATAAAACGAAGAACGCGAGCAGCTGCTCCTGAGTCATCCACTAAAATGTCATCCAGAGTAGATGGCAGGCCAAGATCAATGCGCAGTGTATTAAAATTCGGACAGGACGTTAAAATGTGGCGTACCGTCAGCAATTGCCCATATGTTCTGCAGCGAGTGCATCAGGTGATTCGAGAAAATCGTCTGTGAAGGGCAGTTCAGAACAAGTAAAGAGGAATGCTGTTACCAGGCACTGTGTCCTTCTTCATGATAATGCTTGCCCTCATACTGCAGCTGCAACGAAGATTCTCCTGGAGCGTTTAGTAGGAAGTGTTTGATCACCCACCATACAGCCCGGACTTGGCTCCATCTGATTTTCATTTCTTGCTCACATGATCCATGAGCCGCTGAGCATTAGGATAAAAATTTGGGCACAGACAACAAGTCAGACCAGAGTGAAGAATAGCTGAAAGCACAGGTGGATGCTTTCTATTACGAGCTTATTGGAAAGCTAAACCGCGCTACGGCAGGTGTTTATGCAGAGAAGTATCTAGATAGTTAGCTAAATGTTGGAAATAAAACATTTTTGATTTACACTGTAGTTTCCATTCTGCGACCGGTCGGACCTTGAAAAAAATAGTAAAATTGAAGTCTCTCTCTCTCTCTGAAGACGACATTGGTATATTAGAGGAATGATACTGCTGGGGTTGACGCAATAGGCTTCACAAGTTCCCAGCAACAACGGTAGCTTCCAAACACAGCCATTAAAAGATCATAGCATCCCCGTATGATCTGTCCCAACCTTTGCACTCTACATTCTCGTAGGTAAATTTTTGAGAGCATAGTGCTATGAGACCATGAGCACGTGCTACTTGACGTCACATCTGCCTATTAGGACTGTTTACGCCAGTGTGGTGCACAAAGTGCCAGTTTTACCAACTACATCATACGTAGATATTTTCGCAATGTTATAACGTTTTCCTGTGTGAGAATTTCTTGCTACTGCGCAAGGTCAATGATTTCGGCAGCGACAGATGTTAAATTTAATTGTGTCGTTACGTCTGACTGTTGTTAAAGCGTCTCCCAATGTTGGAATTCCTTCTGCTTTCCTGAGCTTAATATAGAGAACGGCACAGAGTGGTTCTAAAACTCCATTAAAAATTTCTAATGTGTCTTAAGGGCAGTGGATAGTCATAGGTTTAAGTAGGGGCCGGCCGCGGTGGTCTCGCGGTTCTAGGCGCGCAGTCAGGAACCGTGCGACTGCTACGATCGCAGGTTCGAATCCTGCCTCGGGCATGGATGTGTGTGATGTCCTTAGGTTGGTTAGGTTTAAGTAGTTCTAAGTTCTAGGGGACTAATGACCACAGCAGTTGAGTCCCATAGTGCTCAGAGCCATTTGAACCATTTTTTTAAGTAGGGGCCACTGTCGTACTGTTTTCCTGGTGCCGGAACAAACATGCAAAGAAATGTGACCCCGGTAATGATTAACTTTTTAAGGAAATGTGTGAGAGAGACAGAGAGAGAGAGAGAGAGAGAGAGAGAGAGAGGCTTTTATGAGAGACTCTGAAAGTGTCAGTGGACTAGAATGTGCTTGGGTGACGGGAGGAAAAGAGGCGGCACGGATGCAACGATTGACCAGTACAGACTCCAACTCCGGAGCAATGATCCGATTAGAGAAAGAGTAAGCCACTGGACCACTTTTTCTGTATCAGACCAATGAGGGTGGGTGGAACTACTGAGGCATTCTGTCAAAGGGTGGAAGTAGTAGGCTTAAAAAACTAATTACCAGACGTCAGTAAAAATAGCCTACTTAGTTTTCAATAGCAGACTGGAGAAAGGTGCACTATCAGTTAAAAACGTTTCCAGCTCTGAGGTGGTGCTTGTAAGAATAGCGGGAATTGTTTAACCATATTTTACTGAGTTGCCACACAAACCACTGAAATGAACCTGAATAGGTGTCCTTCCTAGTAGTCAGAATACTGGCTTCATTATTTCTATGTCTTACTGTGTTTTCGTTGTGGCCGATTTCGTCAAGCTGAAAAATCCCAGTGAGGAAAAAATTACATACTGTCCGTAGCAGAACCGGTTTAAGATCCAAGTGAATCAAACGGCCTATTGGGATGCCAAGCAGAGAGGGTCGACAGAGGGCCCAAGCGCAAAATTTGCATACAGGGTGTATTACAATTAGTCGCGAAAACTGACACAGGTGAATTTACACAATAACAGAAGTAAACTCGTTCTAGTAAACACCTGTCCGCCAACGAGAGCCGTTTGTCAGATATTGCGAATCTATGGTTACGAGCTGTTACTGATTCAGTATCAAATATTGTAATCGTTAACGTCAATATATTTGCAATGTTGTGGAGAATGTCGTCCCGTTGCTCATAGCAATGCGGACTGCCGTTTTCGACAGCGAAATGTGTGGAAATCACAAGGGAAGGGGTGTTTCCATTTTTTCCCTTTGTGTTATCCCTCGAGGCCTTTCGTGTCCATGCCGAGCAGCGATGTGTCTGAAATGTTTTCCTCGGCCACACACAACAAAAACGCGTAATTTCAACTATGGGTATTGTGGTACTGACCTCCATAACAGGCGCGTCAAAACAAGGGGGCGAAATGTGGGTAAGGTGGGCTGTGACGACCTTCCCATCGTATGACACGTCCACGGTGGCGTTGGGCAGAATTGTGGTGAAATTTGGCGCCAATGTGACATTGTTAACACGCCTTACATCTCACATGATATTCTGAGTTGAGGCCTTTTTTTCGCACGTGTCGATACCTTGCTGTCTGAAGCGTAACCCGAAAGGTATTGCCGCACCTTTGCAGAGGAAGCTTTCAGGCACTTTTGAAGCAAATTTCAAACTTCGGCGTCGCAATGTAGATTTCCTTTTTAGGTCTGTAAAGTGCTCAAGCCAAAGTAACTTCCTTACGAAACAATCGTAAGATCATTTTGCAATGTCGTAATCAGGTGCCAGTGGTCATTGTCTGCCTGTCAGTAGACAATCTTTTATATTCTGAATTTCTGCAGCTTTTATCTACTGAAGTTGACCACTTTCTGGTGAAAACCGAATACAACATTGTGAAATGCTAATGCGATTGTGGTGCAAAATAAAGATAAAAATAGGCCGGCCGGAGTGGCCGTGCAGTTCTAGGCGCTGCAGTCTGGAACCGAGCGACCGCTACGGTCCTGCCTCGGGCATGGATATGTGTGATGTCCTTAGGTTAGTTAGGTTTAATTAGTTCTACGTTCTAGGCGACTGATGACCTCAGAAGTTAGGTCGCATAGTGCTCAGAGCCATTTGAACCATTTGAAACATAAAAATAGAAACGATTAATCATTGACTGCTTCGCAGATGCAACGAGTGGACTGCAGAGGTGTTACCATGACACAGGTCATGAAACTAAGAAAGACATGAGGTTTGGTATCCTCTGTGTTAGGAGAGTTTGAATAGAAGGTAAAGGTGACGGGCCTCCTACACAATACGAGCGGAAAGAACAGGTGGTTTGCAATTGGTTTCCAAAGACGCACGGGCCTCACCTATTCAAACTACCGACTCCCCGGTTCTTATTACACGTCGTTGGTATTTTAAGAGCAATTTCTAAACATCCTCTGCAATGATATCTTTAAAATTCATAACAAATGCATCTCTCTGAATATGCCGGCATTGTGGGCCTGTTTTGTTTTTGTAAAGTGTTTTTGTGTCACTTTTAATTGACTGGCCACAGAAATATGAATCAGTAGCGGTTTCGGTGGTAGACTGTCGGCATTTTCTCAGTATTCTGTCAATGAACCAAAGTGTGCCGCTCACCTTACCTGTGATTGAGTATGTGGTCAGTCCATCCTTACCTGTGACTGAGCGTATGTGGTCAATCCATCTCTTTATATCTATGCAAATTGTTAAACCCAGGTATTTGTACAAGTCAGTTGATTCCAATTTCGTCCCAGTCTTGTCCCTAAGTCGTAGTAATAGAAAACGACGTTTTTTTCTTTACATTATATGCGTTATATTACATTTCTGTGGATTTAAAGCAATTTTACGGTCTTCGGAGCACTCTAAAACTAATGGGAACATCACTGAATATTTCTGACATCACTGAATATCACTGCATCATTTGCGAAAAGTATGGCATTACGATTAAATAATTTACAGCAGAAGGGGCTCGCGTTCAATTCCCCGCCGAGTCGTAGATTTTCTCCTCTCGCGGTCTGGGTTTTGTGTTGTTCTTATATCATTATCGTCGTAACTGACACGAGAATTGCCTTCATGGCATAACATGACAAGTGTAATCCTAAGGAGCTTCATATCAGGGTAAGGCTTGGCGCCAGTTAATGTTCTGAATTGTCGAAACACACTGTCGTATCATCCACTGTTGAGATGGCTGTATAGGCATGGCACGAAAACCAATTAAAAAAGTGCTTTGTACGTGGGAAAAGGTATATAGCAATATGTTGAGAGGCGGCCAGGCGCCATCTCAGCCACGACTAGTCACCCCCAGATGGCGTTTGGTAATCGGGACCACAGCCTGATTCCGTGCCACGCCGATGAGCATGTCGTATCCGTCAGCAAATAATGTTACTTCCTACCAGAGAGAGCGCTGTGAAGAGTGGACTACTTTGCTTCCACCTAGTATTGGCGTCGATGCAGATTTTTCCGCCAACAGGCACAAAAGTCGAAGCGCCAGTGACGCTTGTTGAATACCTGCAGTTCAGCTGTTCCTATAGTGCCAGCGTATCCTACAGTTTCGCTATAGAGTCAAGATCTAGAATTCCGTTTTAGAAGACTATATCTCGAACTTAGCTGTCATTACTTACGGACCTACAAGCAAGGCCAACAACAAGTGTCTGCACAATATTTTGAGTCATAGTGACAATATTATAGATTGGCACGAGAGAGCAAAGTTACTGGAATTTCAGTGCATTAGGTTTTAAGTGTCAAGCAGGAAATTGTTACCAAAGATAAGTAAAATTTTGCATCGCAACTGTTGATAAATGTTATTGATTATTTCTTATCGTATTACCACATTTCTGTTCTAGTACCGCACTGTCAAGTAAGTGTAATTTTCTGCTACCATAGATGTTTCGGATGAACTTATAGTAACATTCAGTTAGAACATCGGTATGTCACGCGACGACCTGTACAGGCTTGTCTTTGGAGCGCGGGCCGCACGACTTGAGAAGTGACGACGTGGTAACTTGGTATCGGGCTGCCGACGTGGCCTGTGGCGAGGGCTGTGGTCGCCGTGAGGCGCGCGGGAAGTATCAGTTTTGAGTTCGGCGTGCGCGCTGGAAGTGAGACCCCGTCTTGAGGTTCTGGCGGTTCGTTGCCGATTTGTCTACCAAACACGCTGGGCGTATTTCCGAGGAAGACGAGCGGTAGGCAAGCTCTGAGGGGAGCAATAGGGAGGAAGCCGTTTGCCGCATCGCCAGAGGTTCGGACAACACTGGGGGGATTTCTTCAGCTGGAACTCACAAGAACTTCCCGGCGAGCATGCCTGGGAACTCTTGAGATTTCTCGGCACTAAATTTAACCGAGGAAGGGTCACTTTTGAGATGTGGCCGCGCCTCAGTATCTGACCTCCTAAGTGTCCCCCCTTTTTGCAGTAGCAGCTCTATTTTGAACATTACTCTGTGACTCTTAGCAAGGTGCATTGCCTCCCGGTTCGTGTTTCGGTTCAGCCTCCTGATTTAGGATTTCGTGGCTACTGCCCACGTACTGTCCCCAGATTTGAATATAAAGGCCTGCGTTATCGCAAGTACTGCTTATAACCGCTTACTGGTGGGTCACACTAGTGCTACATTTGTCTTTAAGTTTGTTAAGTTCCTGTGGTGAAGTTTCTTAAACTTTATTATTTATTGTTTAATCATGTCTTATGTCTTGTGATGGCAGAGAGTGCAACAGAGATTGAACAAATGTTAGATTATCTAAACACAAAATTTGAAGAATTTGGAATGAAGATTAACAAGAAGAAAACGAAAAGCATGCTAATTGGAGGAAAGGGGAGAAAATGCCGTATGAAAATATGGGGAGAGGAAATAGAGCAAGTGAATAACTTCAGTTACTTGGGAAATGTAATAATGAATGATATGTATTGAGCAACAGAAATTAGGGAAAGAATTGCAATGGCAAAAGAAGGATTCAAGAGGAAACAGAAATTACTTTGTGGACCACTAAACAAAGATCTGAGGAAAAGACTTGCCAAATGTTACATCTCGAGCGTTGGAATATATGGTGCGGAGACCTGGACATTGAGGAAGGAAGATGAAAGAAGATTGGAGGCACTAGAGATGTGGATATGGAGAAGACTGGAAAAAGTGAAATGGGAGGACCGAGTAAGGAATGATGAAGTATTAAGAAGATTTGGCGAAGAAAGAAACATGCTGAAGGTCATCAGAAAGAGAAAACGGAACTGGATTGGACATTGTTTGTGAAGGGACTGTTTATTCAAGGAAGGAATAGAAGGAATGGTGGAGGGAAGAAGGGGAAGAGGAAAAAGAAGATATCAAATGCTGGACAATATCAAAGGAGGCAAATATTCAGAAGTGAAAGGACTGGCTATGGGCAGACAAAAATGGAAGAGGCTTAACCCATGACAAGACCTGCCGTAAGGCAGAATACCATACTACTACTACATGTATTATTACTATTGAACTGTTGTGCTGATTTCCAGAGGGGGCTGACATGTGTCTTGAAATTTAAGTCTCACGGCACTCTACAGTAATTTTCGTGAACCATTAATTACTATCGCCCGCTAATAAAAGCTTTCTGAAACTTCGTGGGAAGTTAAAACTGCAGCGGTGCGAGGCTCGTACTCGGAACGTTTGACTTTTACGGGCAAATGCACTGTCGACTGCTCTACCCAAACACGACTCACGAAAGCTCCTGATAGCTGTACTTCCGCCAGTACCTCGTCTCCTAACTTCCACACTTCACAGAAGCTCTCCTGCGGAACTTGCAGAGCTAGCACTCCCGCGGAAGACAAAGGTCCCGAGTTCGAGTTTCGTTCCGGCACACTGTTTTAATCTGCCAGGAAGTTTCATATCAGAAACACACTCCGATGCAGAGTGAAAATTTTATTCTGAAAGCTTTCTGGCACAGCCCAGAGGAAGCTGTCTAGCCATCCTTTTGGTAGTATTTAACGAGCTGAATTCTGGCCCACGTCCTGACACGTGGATTTCTTTCGCTTCCACGCTAAGGGCGTAATATTTCGGTTTGATTAACGGTTGGCGTTTGAGCTTATTACGATCTACAGAGACCTAGTGACCGGAGTCCTTCTCAACCTGCTAAATTTGTTACCTCGGTCTGAGAGGTTTTCTTATTAGAAATTGCTCTGAGTGCATAGCAGTCTGTTTAGTGTCTTGCAATGGTTCTGTACTTGGTACGCAAATTTTGCAATTTTTCGTGTCCGTCTTCCGATGTAATTGCCTTGCCCTTTCCGGTGGTGCCTGACGCAGCATCCTCTGTCTCCATCCTCTGATTTCAAGTTGTCTGATTGTTATTACACACTGAAGAAAGAAAAAATCGCAAGACTGGGAAAGAGGTGTGCGACGTAAACGAAGACTGGTAAGCGTGTTCCTACATTTGAAAGATGATTTCTATTCAAATTTCGGGCCAGTCGCTATAAGGATGCATATAGGTTTGCTTTTCATACACTCTGTAATCGTCGTGAGCTTTAATTACCTTTGAGGTTAGACGTAATGACGACTTACCATGTTAGTCAAGAATGCCTTCAAAGCGACAAAGACGCCGTTGTCAACACCTCACTGAGTTTCAACGAGGTGGTGTAATAGGGCAATGGTAAGTTGGGTGTTCCTTCTGCGACACGGCAGAAAGACTTGGCAGGATTTGTAGCCCACTGAAGTGACTGCTGGTGGCAACATGACCACAACAAGACCGAGCTCCGAACGGTCACGTGGCACTACCGAGAGGGAAGGCCATCGTGTTCGGCCTTCGGCTCTGGCGCATCCTACTGGGTCTGCAGAAGAAATTTGAGCATCAGTTGGCACCACAATGACACAACGAGCTATTACAAATTGCTTACTGTAAGGACAGTCAGAGCCAGACGCCCTGTAACGAGCATTCCACTCACCCCAAACTACCACCATTTGCGACTTCAGGGTTGCAAAGCGAGAGCTCGTTGGAGGGCAGGTTGGAGGTCGGTTGTGTTGTCTGATGAAAGCTCATTCTGCCTTGATGCCAGTGATGGCAGTGTGTTAGAAGGAGGCCAGTTGAGGCACAGAGAAGTCCGACTTCGTATGACAGCTGGAGAACTTTCGTGGTTGTCCCATGCACGATGATTGACAATTTGTTCATCAGTTTGATGATTCGACCTGTTGTGATGGCATTCATGAATAGCATTCCGGCCGGCCGCTATGACCGAGGGGCTCTAGGGGCTTCAGTCCGGAACCGCGCAGCTGCTACGGTCGCAGGTTTGAATCCTGCCTCGGGCATGGATGTGTACGCTGTCCTTAAGTTAGTTATGTTTAAGTAGTTCTAAGTCTAGGGGACTGATGACCTCAGATGTTAAGTCCCATCGTACTTAGAGCCATTTTTGAACAGCATTCCAGGGAGTGTTTTCCAACGGCCTAACGTTCGCCCACATACCACTGTTATAGCGTAACATGCTCTGAAGTGTGTCGATGTGTTGTCTTGGTTTATTCGATCACCAGATCTGTCTCCAATCGGCCACATATCGACGAAGTGATACAGGCAAGGAATTCTGCCCCGCAAACTGACTTGGGGAACCTGTCAACTGAATGGATGCACGTTTGTATGCTTGCTTTCAATATTTTAGCAGTAACACCGGTTATTAATGTAACGGAATTTCACATTTGCAATGGCTTATCTCGCGCTTACATTAACTTCTGATTTTTCATTGTTAATCAGTCAAATATGTTACCTAAACATTCCCGAAATTCCATTACTCTACATTAATTGTTTTTTGGTTTTGCGATTTTTTTTAGCGTCGATGTATTATCTACCTGCATAATAACATGTGTCTCTTATGCGTGTGCTAGAAGGAGCGAACCAGGATTTTGGAGCTGCTCGGCTTGTTAACTGTCCTGAGTTCAAACGAGTGGCGGCAGGTGCTGTGGATCAAACACGTGTTATAAACATGCGTTGGTAAAATTCAGTTGGCGAGCTTAGCGAAGTTGCGCTCTGGAGACTTCTGGTATTCTGATTTACTACTTTAGTATTAGTGCTATTAATTCCCAGGGCTTAATGTTAGTGAATGTTTCCTTGTTCTCTCTATCGAAGTTATTGAATCTCAGGCCTTGATATTTTGAAATGTTATTAACCTTTATTAACTTTCATTTCTGAAAGTATTCGTATGGAGTGTAGCCATGTATGGAAGTGAAACATGGACGATAAATAGTTTGGACAAGAAGAGAATAGAAGCTTTCGAAATGTGGTGCTACAGAAGAATGCTGAAGATTAGATGGGTAGATCACATAACTAATGAGGAAGTATTGAATAGGATTGGGGAGAAGAGAAGTTTGTGGCACAACTTGACCAGAAGAAGGGATCGGTTGGTAGGACATGTTCTGAGGCATCAAGGGATCACCAATTTAGTATTGGAGGGCAGCGTGGAGGGTAAAAATCGTAGAGGGAGACCAAGAGATGAATACACTAAGCAGATTCAGAAGGATGTAGGTTGCAGTAGGTACTGGGAGATGAAAAAGCTTGCACAGGATAGAGTAGCATGGAGAGCTGCATCAAACCAGTCTCAGGACTGAAGACCACAACAAAAACAACATTAACCTTGGCAGACCAGTTCCATTTTTCGATAATCGGCGAAATGATTCTTTTAAAATGAACTAGCGTGAACATTTAAGTTGAATTACTTTCACTGGCAGACCTTTAATTGTACTATTCAACTTCATACCTTTATCTGTGTTTCATTAAGTGTGTTAGCATGTTCATAAATGTTCTTCTAAGACTTCTCAATTGAGCGGGCGATGTCGGTACCACCCTCTCGCAGTTCTCCCACTTGCAAAACACCAGACGCGGAATCTAGTGCCACAGTTCCAATAGTATTATTAACATATAATTAATATACAACATGAACTACAACAGTTCCAATATGCTTCTCTGGGGAACACCTGAAGTTAGTTCATTACTGGCCATTAAAATTGCTACAACAAGAAGAAATGCAGATGATAAACGGGTATTCATTTGACAAATATATTATACTAGAACTGACATGTGATTACATTTTCACGCAATTTGCGTGCATAGATCCTGAGAAATCAGTACCCAGAACAACCACCTCCGGCCGTAATAACAGCCTTGATACGCCTGGGCATTGAGTCAAACAGAGCTTGGATGGCGTGTACAGGTACAGCTGCCCATGCACTTTCAACACGATACCACAGTTCATCAAGAGCAGTGATGGCGTATTGTGACGAGCCAGTTGCTCAGCCACCATTGACCAGACGTTTTCAGTTGGTGAGAGATCTGGAGAATGTGCTGGCCAGGGCAGAAATCGAACATTTCCTGTATCCAGAAAGGCCCATACAGGACCTGCAAGATGCGGTCGTGCATTATCCTGCTGAAATGTAGGATTTCGCGGAGATCGAATGAAGGGTAGAGCCACGGATCGTAACACATCTGAAATGTAACGTCCGCTGTTCAAAGTGCCGTCAATGCTAACAAGAGGTGACTGAGACGTGTAACCAATGGCACCCCATACCATCACGCCGGCTGATACGCCAGTATGGCGATGACGAATATACGTTTCCAATGTGCGTTCACCGCGATGTCGCCACACACGGATGCGACCATCATGATGCTGTAAACAGAACCTGGATTCATCCGAAAAAATTACGTTTTGCCATTCGTGCACCCAGGATCGTCGTTGAGTACACCATCGCAGGCGCTCCTGTCTGTGATGCAGCGACAAGGGTAACTGCAGCCACGGTCTCCGAGCTGATAGTGCATGCTGCTGCAAACGTCGTCTAACTGTTCGTGCAGATGGTTGTTGTCTTGCAAACGTCCCCATCTGTTGACTCAGGGATGGAGACGTGGCTGCGCGATCCGTTACAGCCATGCGGATAAGATGCCTGTCATCTCGACTGCTAGTGATACGAAGCCGTTCGGATCCAGCACGGCTTTCCGTATTACCCTCCTGAACCCACCGATTCCATGTTCTGCTAACAGTCATTGGATCTCGACCAACGCGAGCAGCAGTGTCGTGATACGATAAACCGCAATCGCGATAGGCTACAATCCGACCTTCATCAAAGTCGGAAACGTGATGGTACGCATTTCTCCTCCTTATACGAGGCATCACAACAACGTTTCACCAGGCAACGCCGGTCAACTGCTGTCTGTGTTTGGTTGGAATCTTTCCTCATGTCAGCACGTTGTAGGTGTCGCCACCGGCGCCAGCCTTGTGTGAATGCTCTCAGGAGCTAATCATTTGCATATCACAGCATCTTCTTCCTGTCTGTTGAATTTCGCGTCTGTGGCACGTCATCTTCGTGGTGTAGTAGTTTTAATGGCCAGTAGGTTAGTATATCTGTTGATGACTCTCTCTGCAAGGTAACGTGCTGCAGTCTGGCAACTAACAGACTGGATGATGATTTGTTGAAGTATACGTCCTTCAGGAAGGACGTGGTCATTATCGCCTCCCATCCTCATCTTCATGAGATGTAGCCATACCTGTAACGATGACGGCGCTAACGGAAATCGAACAGCGTGTCGCTTGCTCGCCTTATGCCGCTGGCTGTAGTTACGTGGTGGACTGAAACAATGCGTGCGAGAGTCGGCAGGTGTAGCGGAGTGCCGCCGACTGCCCGCCACCTCCCACGGAGCGCCTGTATTGCGGGGTTGCATGCCACCAGGCGCGCCCAACACGCGATACGTGTAACGCGTTGTGACCAGAGGTCGTGGACACTTAGCCCGGCACCGCCACAAAAAGCGGCCGCGGCAGATGAGCTGTTTATACAGAAATGTTGTCCGGACGTGTTCTGCCGGGCAGCGCGGGGAGGGGGGATAGGGAGGGTAGCGGGGTAGGGAGGCGGGTCGGCGGACCGGCTCCTGCCGCAGCGCCAAGGTCCAGCAGCGGCCGTCCCGCGAGAACCAGTACTTCCTTACGACCGATGGCGCGAAACTTGGTACTTTAATGACGTACTGCATTCAGACGCACTGTTCTTTTTATTCCCTGTGTGCCAGCTTATCCAAATGAAAAATTAAGTTGATTAGCTTGCCATAATTATGTGTAACTTACTTGTTACAGTTCCCTCCTATTAGTAACGTTAGACTTTTCTCAGATTATGAAACTGTCTAATGTAGTTATCTATAAGTAATGCAGTTATCTATGAGGAAGTATTAGCTGGAAAATCTGCGAAAATATCCGGCTAGAATTTAAGAAGAGAGGAAATTGAATTGTGAAGTGTTCCTAGATAACAGAACGCAGCATATCATTCTCGATGGAGAGAAGTCTTCCGAAGTAAGAGTGATTTCAGGTGTACTGCAGGGGAGTGTCGTAGGACCGTTGCTATTCACAATATACATAAATGACCTTGTGGATAACATCGGAAGTTCAATGAAGCTTTTTGCGGATGATGCTGTAGTATATCGAGAGGTTGTAACAATGGAAAATTGTACTGAAATGCAGGAAGATCTGCAACGAATTGACGCATGGTGCAGGGAGTGGGAATTGAATCTCATTGTAGACAAGTGTAATGTCCTGCGAATACATAGAAAGAAAGATCCTTTATCATTTAGCTACAATATAGCAGTTCAGCAACTGGAAGCAGTTAATTCCATAAATTTACTGGGAGTAGGCAATAGGAGTGATTTAAAATGGAATGACCATATAAAATTAATAGTCGGTAAAGCAGATGCCAAGCTGAGATTCATTGGAAGAATCCTAAGGAAATGCAATCCGAAAACAAAGGAAGTAGGATACAGTACACTTTTCCGCCCACTGCTTGAATACTGCTCACCGGTTTGGGATCCGTACCAGATGGGGTTGATAGAAGAGATAGAAAAGATCCAACGGAGAGCAACGCGCTTCGTTACAGGATCATTTGGTAATCGCGAAAGCGTTACGGAGATGATAGATAAACTCCAGTGGAAGACTCTGCAAGAGAGACGCTCAGTAGCTCGGTAGGGGTTTTTGTTGAAGTTTCGAGAACGTACCTTCACCGAGAAGTCAAGCACTATATTGCTCTCTCGTATGTATATCTCGCGAAGAGACCATGAGGATAAAATCAGAGAGATTAGAGCCCACACAGAGGCATGCCGACAATCTTTCTTTCCACGAACAGTACGAGACTGGAATAGAAGTGAGAACTGATAGAGGTACTCGAAGTACCCTCCGCCACACACCGTCAGGTGGCTTGCGGAGTATGCATGTAAATGTAGATGTAGAATTACTTTTAAATCTTCAGATACCTAAAACAGTGCACCTCTCAGAAAAGTGGTATCCTGTATCTACAATATCAAGTGTTCGCTTCCGTAGATGAGTGGTCAGCGCGGCTGAGTGCCATGATCAGGGCCTCTGGTACAGATTCCCGGTACTGCTCTTGGTGACAGAATTGTAACGGTTGCGCTCAGATTCGTGATATCTATTGAGGACCTACTTGACTCAGTAGTAACAACGTACCTCACGAAAACTAATAACGGCCGCGAGAGCATTGCGCTGACCCCTCTGCCCTCCATACCGCATCCAGTATCGCAACTGGCCCAGAATGACGCGGCGGTTGGACGGTAGTGAGGGGCCCTTCAGAATCTGTGTGCAGAGTTTACACAATCAACATCATTAGTCACAATTGGAATCAGTCCACGCATACGGATAACCGGCTACTGTTGACTGTAGGAGCATGATATGGAAAGATCAGATAGATTCAGTTACAGGAAAGGCTAGCGGAAGGTCTCAGTCAACTGCTAGAATAATGCAAAAAAATTCAGTCTACGAAGGATATTGAGCGTATACTAAGAGAGAAAGCACGAGTGGTCGCAGGTTTCTTTGACTCACTGGAGAGTATCGTGGAAGTATTAAAAAGACTGAATTGGCGGACGCTTCAAGTGAACACCAATCGTCCCGCTAAAACCTACTTCCAAAGTTTCGAGAACCAGTATTAAGTGATAAACTAAGATATATTCTACAATCCCCCACGTATCGTCCAGTGGAGAATGTGAAGATAAAACTGGACTAATTACAGCAGTCATTGTCCCCAGGCCCCATTTACGAATGGAAAGTGAAGATATCGTATCATGTCGCATCGCTGCATGTACTATCTGTCATTATCTCCACAATGGTATGCATGGAATGCATGTCGATTTAGATGTTGATGTAATATATCAGAACAGAAATAAAAGGCAAAGGAAACAGAAATGACAGAATTCGCAGATGTCACAGTCTACACACAATTCTACAGAGTTCTGGTCAGTCGATTATGTCGATATAAGCTTATTGTTGATGAGATACACTGGACATATCGCAAATTTTAAGATATACAGGGTTTTTCAAAAATAATTTTACAGACGTTGGGGACATTTTACTTAAACTAAAACAAGAAGAAAGTACAAATCAAGATAGGTCCGATAATCCTTCGTTTTCAAGTTATTAATGAATTTTTGCAATTTAGGTGATCGGAGATCATCAACTCATAACAGATGTTCGAAATGTCCTCGTCTTACTTGTAAACATACTAGCACTCGTCGAATCTTGGGCTGTGCACTCTTCCCTTTCAAATACTCACTGATGGTTTCGAAATGTTTCACCGTTTTCCATTTCGACAAAGAGCTCCTGCATCCGGACGGTCTGCTTCATGGACCAATTGTTTAGGGTGCCCCAGAGACGATAATCCAAATGACTGAGACCGGAGGAACGTGCAGGCACTCCTCTACCTAACCATCTGTCATGGTAGATACCAACCGGTGCATCTCGAACACTGAGACTGAGACATCTCTATTGTGCATAAACAACAATGTGTTTCTTCTCTTTTCCAAGTGTACATTTTCTAATAGGTCATGGAGGATGTTCTGAATAAAGCCGCTGTAGAAGGCACCTGCAAGACGTGCTGGGCGAACGTATGCCGGATATCCACATACAATTCCAGCCCACGAGTTAATCTTAAACCGATGGAGATGTAGCATGAGGATTGCGATCGACCCATAGGCCTATGTGTTGGATGTAGATATTTGTTGTTCCATCTCTTGCAAAGTCGCCCCAAATGAGGCTGAAGAAACAAACAACCGATTGGCAGTTTGTGAAGAAACAGTGGTTGGTGGTTGGCACGCGTAAGGCCCTGCGCTCGTTGAAGATGATACAGATACATTAGTGGCTCGTGAGGTATCCTCCGTACTGAACTTGGGGAAGTACCACATGCCAGTACCACTTATCTTGGGCTGATACCTGGCTCTTCTTCGACAGCCTGTGAAACGTGCTCTTCCTGCTCAGGAGCACAAGCAACACATGGACTTCCTCGACCAATAGTCTGTGACGCTACAGATCCTGTCTCGCAGTACGAAGGTACAATGCTGACTCGGCTGTCTTCGGTCTGGAGCCGCCGTCTGACTCAGACGTAGAGTCTAGTGTTCATTACCATTTGTGTGACCGTACATAAAAATCGTGTCTTTCTGCTTACTAAATGAATGTCCTGTCATGTTTGAACGGAGCACTTGGAGGTAACTCACCACCTGTAGAATATATGCACAATGGACACGTTGAAGACAGACGAATGACAAATATATGGAAGTCTCCTCGGCAACGCAACGCCGTTTAGGATATAATGAATCGAACGGGTGCGTAGATAAGGGAAGTTGGATTGTACCTGGAAAGCTGTTAAACATCAGCTTTCATTGACAGCTCGAAAACGAAGGATTTTTCGGCTCTATGCCTACGTGAACTTTTTTCCTTGGTTTGTTGGAAGGAACCTGTCCCCAATGATTGTAAAGGTATATTTGAAGCACCTTGTATGAAAATGTAAAAATAATAAAGACGAAGCTGAAAAATTAATCTAAATGAAACAGTCGACGCAGGTTTTTCAACTAAAAACGAACAGAAACTTGAGTCATCAGCAACATGATCAACATCATCATCAACCACTTGATATCAGCTAATGGATAAAGGTCTCCACTTGACTTTTCAATACAATAAATCTTTTCTCATCTCTTGGAACCTATAGAACAACTTCTGTGGTTCAAATACCACACATTCGCATGCCTACATGTCCCGTTCACCCCCATTTCATATTTATTACCAAAATTTGCATCTTCTATTCTGCAATGCTCCGTGAGCCACCTATTTAGGTTCCTGCTTCTCTTAAACAGTCCCAAAATCCGTGTCTTCACTACCCGCTGAACACCACATATCGGAAGCATTCATTGCCATTGATACATTACATTTCAGTTTTGTTTCCTTTGGTGTCTGTCCAATTCTCGTCACCACTGCCCATAACACAAAAACTTGTCAACTAGTTTTATGACTTCATTGTTAAATGGTACTGTTTTCTTTTAGATTTATTGATTATATTGTTTTGAAATAATTAATTGCTAGGCCTATAGTCAATTTTACTCCACTAATCGCTTCCATTCAGTTTTGAAGTTTAACTGTAGTAGGGGTAAACTGGACAACGCCATCAGCAAAACGACGTATTTTCAAATATTTTCACTAACAAGTATTCCTTCTCGTTTTCTCAGTTTTACGATCTGAAAGAAATTGCTAGGACTGTTGCGTATAGTTTCAGTGATTTGGAATCTCCTTGGCCGGCTCATCTTTCAACTCTGAAGTTCGCGCTGTAGGATAGAGTATTGTGCCTTGGACACTTTTAAGAGTTTGCCCTCTATCCAGTCCTGTAATAGAAGTTTAATATATCTCCTTATTTCATTCTGATGTGATGGCATTAGCCTCACCTGTGATGCAGTCTTTTTCTGAAATTACAAAAGTTAGTCTGAAAAATTGAGATTATACCAAGTCAGGAAACTGTTCGAAGGTAAAACATGGTTGTATACCTAGGAATAAGTATTCTATTCAAATTTTAAAAATGTTGCACTCCATAAAATCTTGTGAATACAGCCGTTCATAGTCTACGTGTTTCATCATTACTCTACAACATACCAATAATCAAAAAGTGAAATCAAATCAAAAAGAAGTGTTGTCCAAAACCAGTTACAACTTCAAAACATTTTGAAAGAGAAACTATTGGAAAATTACACAAATTTTCATATTCGAAACAGGAAAAAGAAAATCAGTTCATATGGATCTGTCAAGTGACCCACGACAAACAGAACATTCATTTCAAGACACAAGATGGTGCACGACTGAGGAAGTATGGCTTAACCGTCACACAATATGTTACTAATTTATAAAATGCATAGAATTTTACTCACCGTATAACTCTGTAACTAAGAATTAACAGTATCCTCAAAATAGTTTTAATGTATTATACAGCACTTAAATACACAGAACTCATAAAATTTACAAACCTGCACGAAACAGAAACTTACGTTTCACAACAAAAACAGTACATAGTACATGCCTATGGCGGTCGGTAGTGTGCAGCCCTTCATGTACTTCTGCCATCGGTCACTAGATTGAAACCTCTCCAGGTACAACACTTTCTCCTTCTGATGAATCTTGAATAGTGGACAGGTACATTTTTTAGAATAATAACGTAAGCTGAATCAGTGTATTTGTTCTCAAAGTATCATTAGTACAGATATTGTTGAAAGTGAGACAAAAGTTTTTTTCAGAATCTCTAAATGGTAAACAACCTAATAACTAGCCTGCACTGTCCGTTCAACACAGTTGTCAACGACTTGCAACTGGTCCTACACATTCAGTGTGCAAATGCTTGCCTTCCAAAGAAATATCCCGGACGATTTTTGCTGCAGAATACGTCATTATATATTGATTATGATAACAGACATTACAGATAAGCTGCTAAAAAGAGATTTCGCACGCCCCATACATTGAAAGCACTCACACTTGCGTATTACCTATTTTACATTGTACTTAAGGTTATCTATAAGTATAATTACAGCAGGCAGCTTCTGGTGAAACCATTACGTTTTATTGTATTAAACGTTGGCGAAAGATGTAGTTTATGAATCTAAGGTGTGCTCTCCCATCTCCACTACAATTTCTTCCCTAATTCAATGCTCTATCACCGTGCACCGTTACTGGCGGAGATGTTTGCGGTTGTGCTTCATTTGAAGAAGGATATGGTAAGAAAATAAAATTATTTTCTCTTGTCACTTCCAGAAGTTTTCGTAATGTTCAGTTCTTATTTTTTTTGTTTTTTTTTTCCAGATAAACAACAGTGATGTTTAATTAGGTACCCAGCCAAAATAAGTGAACCACTGATTTGTGCACTAACAGTTGGAGTTGAAAATAAAGCATTTCAAAAGTCGCATACGTTATGGTTACTTTCAAATAATCCAAATACGTCTCTTTTATCTACATGCAGATTATTCGTATTCCGTTCCTTAGAACACCAAAAGACTGTTTTGCAAGTGCATCACTGCGTAGCATCATAAAACCTAAGACTTCTTGAAATATGTCACTAGCTGATTAAAATTTCCCCAATAGGCACACCTTAAACTATTTCATTATACAAATGTAATTCACCGAAAGATATGTGGCATGGCTTTACGTTTATTATTACGATGGGCGGCCGTCAGCGAGGTGGGCATCGAATCCTGCGACATGCCACATGTCAAACCCATGAGTCGTCGAGTATAGCCTTCAGTGCTCGTCAGATCTCCGCGACGTAAGTGTAGCAAAAAAAAAAAAAAAAAAAAAAAAAAAAAAAAAAAAAAAAAAAAAAAAAAAAAAATGGTGGTTTTCGTTAAACAGAATTTTTGTTATCACTAAATTAAATTGTGCAGTAACTTGCATCATGTAGGCAGCTGGGTTCTCGCTGAGACTGCGCAACTTCTGCGTCATTACAAGCTACACGTAACCACGGACACACATTTATGCGAGAGCCATACTTGCACAAATTAATCTATTTTTGTCATGAATGTTGTTCTTGTGTTATTCGGCTCTTACGACTAGTTTGATATAACTCTCTACACGATTTCGTGTAATCCTCTTCATTTGTAAGTAATTATTGTTAACTACGAGAACGTTTTGAAAACTAATACCTCCGAATTTTTTATGTGAAAACTCTAAGAACTCTTTCAATAAAACAATCGTTACTAACGTTCTATATCTTAAATCTGCGTGTGCACATATTTTCAGACCTCTGCCGCTAGAGGCCTCCGAATTGTAGTTCGTAACACGGCGACATACAACGTAACTGTGTCGGTCAGCGAGAAACAGCGTGCTGTAACTGAGTTTATAATTCTAAGAGTTCGATCATACATCGAGCATCCGCTCCTTCAGCGGACACACGAGCGCTGCGACATCTGCAACACTCAGACACTTTGGGTTCACTGTCATCGATCATCCTCCATTACAGTCCCGACTCGTCCCCTTCTGATTTTCTTCTCTTTCCAAACGTTCAGCAACATCTTTTGGGACTTCATTTTGACAGTCGTGAAGCAGTGCAAGCAGAGGTGAGGTTGCGGCTCCGTCAGAAAAGTCAAACATTCTACAGTGGCGGTATCACCAAACTGGTCTGTCATCGGGAGTAACGTGTTCGTCGGCAGGATGACTATATTGAGAAATAAAAACATAGATGTGAAGAATAAAGATGAACATTGTTAATAACATCTCTTTTCTTTTAAAAAGCTTTAAGAGTTTTCACATAAAACAATTCGTAGACACTGCCCGATGAGCAACCTAGCTAAAATGTTCTCTTCACGGCGAGAGGGCCAGAGGAGGTCGTCCAAGCTGCTGGGAGAGGCTTAATAAGCTGGAGCTTGTTCCCGTGAAGCGAGGACCACTGGTGATGCCAAAGTGACACCACCTGCTGACAGGCGGCAACAGAAGTATCATCGGACGGAATGTAAGGACTAGCGGGCTGAGGTAGAAGGACTGCAGTCTTGGCAGCAGCGTCAGCAACCTCGTTTCCGACCGACGTGACCAGGAACCCACAGAAACATCTCAATGGCTCCATCAAGGGTGAGCATGTGACAGCTTTCCCGGACCCGTTGTTATAAGGGATGGATAGTGTACAGCACACAAAGGCTTTGGAGGGTACTGAGAGAGTTGGAGCAGATGACGCAACTGAAAAGCCTAAGTCGCCAGATGTACTGCGTGGCCTGATACAGGGCGAAGAGCTCTGCTGTAAATACTGTGTAGTGTTCCGGAAGCCGATACCAAAAAAATTCGGTGCCAGTGACGAAGGCACACCCGACACCACTGTCAGTCCGAGAGCTTTCAGTGTACTCAAAGATACTACCGCAAAGTTCCGTGCGAAAGGTCGTGAAACTGAAGGCGATAGAGCGAAGTTGGAGTAGCGTCCTTAGGAAGCGAATGAAGGCCAAGGTGAACACGGGCCGCCGCACGAAGCCAAGGTGGTGAAGGGTTCACACCCACCGGAAAAGTAGCAGACAGCGTGAAGTTAAGCTGCTGGAGCCAGAGCTGAAAGTGAACTCCAAGAGGTAACAGACAAGAGCGACGCTCCCCATACTGGCGATCAAAGGAGCCATCGAAAATGGAGGCGTAGGATGAGTGCTCACGCATGGCAGACAAATGGCATGCATATCTGCTGAGGAGAAAGTCACGGGGGTAGGACAGAGATGATTCGGCGGCTTTAGCATGCAGACTCTCAACCGGGCTAGTGCAAAAGGCGCCAGTGGCCAAACGAATGCCATGATCGTCGATAGTATTAAGACTGCATAAAAGAGACGGACGTGCAGATGCGTAAACGATACACCCATAGTCTAGTTTCGAATGGATAAGGGACCGGTACAAATGAAGGAGGGTGGTATGATCTGCTACCCAGGAAGTATCACTGAGGACACGTACGACATTGAGGGACTGCATACAGCGGGCTACCACGTAAGACACGTGGAAGGTTCAAATGGTTCAAATGGCTTTGAGCACTATGGGACTCAACATCTGAGGTCATAAGTCCCCTAGAACTTAGAGCTACTTAAACTTAACTAACCTAAGGACATCACACACACCCATGCCCGAGGCAGGATTCGAACCTGCGACCGTAGCAGTCCTGCGGTTCCGGACTGCAGCGCCAGAACCGCACGGCCACCGCGGCCGGCCACGTGGAAGGACCAAGAAAGTTTCCTATCGAGCATGAGCCACAGGAATTTCGTTCTTTCAACGAACGGAAGAGCGCTAGGCCCAAGATGTAAAGACAGTGGAAGAAACCTATTACGCCGCGAGAAATTCATACAAACGGTTTTGTCAGTGGAAAAACGAAAGCCATTGTCGATGCTCCATGGGTAAAGACAATCGAGACATCGCTGAAGACGCCGCTCAATGACACAGGTCCGTGGAGAACTACAATAGATAGAAAACCATAAACGAAAATGGAGCCAGAGATGCCTGGCAGGAGACAGGTCGTTATAGGGTTAATCGCGGTAGTAAAGAAGACGACGCTCAGGATAGCACCCTGAGGCACACCGTTTTTCTGAATAAAGTGACGAGATAGTCAACTGTAGAAAGGCGCGTTCGAAATCCACACTGTGCAGTAGTTAGTAAATTGCGAGATTCAAACCACCGTACCAGCCAGGCGCGAATCATACGTCCCATCGCCTTCCAAACACAGCTGGTAAGAGAAATGGGGCGGTAGCTAGAATTAAGGTGTTTGGCTAGATGGAAGATGTTTGCCCTTACCGGGCTAAGGTATGCGTATGGCAGCGGCTTCACGCCAGGGGAAACATGGCGTCTGCCTAGATGCGCTTGTATGGTACATATGAAGCAGAAAGTGCATACTCACAAGCAAAATTGCTGCAACATCTGAATGTGAACATCGTCTGGCCCTGGGGCGCAGTATCGGGATGAAGTGAGACCCTCATACTAAAGGCGGCATTGTAGCACTCACGAGAAGGTAATCGCCGTTTTCGATGGAGGAAGGCAGGGTCATAGCGGGGGGAGCTCGAAATCTCCGCAAAATGGTGACCCAAAGTGTTGGAAATAGCAATAGGGTCCACTATGACATCGTCTGCTACTGTCAGACCGGAAATTATGGAATGGATCTTGGTCCCAGAGAGCCGTTGGAGGTTGGCCCACTTGGCGGAAGAGGGAGTGGAACTGTTAAAAAAACTAGTGAATGAAATACAGCTAGCTTTTTTGCTGTTCCGAAGAACGCGATGACACTGCGCACGCAACTGTTTATAATGTATGCAGTTTACCATCGTAGGATGTTAAAAATGCGGAGGGCACATTTCCGCGCGCGAATTGAATCGGGGCACGCCTCAGTCTACCAAGGGACAAGTACACGGCGTGGGAATAGCAAGTGCGAGTAATGGAACGTTCTGCGGCGGTAAGAATAACATTTATAATATATCCTACCTGGTCATCACAACTGGAGAAATGTTCGTCGAAGGAAGGAGGCCCATAGAACTCTGTATTCTTCCCATGATTTTGCCGGCCGAAGTGGCCGTGCGGTTCTAGGCGCTGCAGTCTGGAACCGCGAGACCGCTACGGTCGCAGGTTCGAATCCTGCCTCGGGCATGGATGTGTGTGATGTCCTTAGGTTAGTTAGGTTTAACTAGTTCTAAGTTCTAGGGGACTAACGACCTCAGAAGTTGCCCCATAGTGCTCAGAGCCATTTGAACCACTTGAACCCATGATTTTATTTAGACCAGGCTGCTCGATGTTCTGACCGAGGTAGAAAATCAAACGTACCTCTCTGATCAGCGTGTCATTGCTGTCCATCGGGTGATGAAAAAGGTAGATGCAGCCTTAGTGCACACACGCATTCTTTTTCTTACCTTTGATAGAGTGGTGCCTCCGTCCAAGGTCAAAGCAGGCTACGAAGTTATCGCAGTCCGCGCATATATTCGAACCTGATGCGCTGCTACCAGAGGAGTGAAGCCACGAGGAACTGTGGTGCAGCTGGGAGTGTCTTTGAATCGGGAGCTTCATTCCGTTTACGTTTGGTAGACGTGGACTGCAAAGATGATGATTGGTTCATTGTGAGAATATCTCCCATGATTCCCAGCGTCTCTGATGGCGCTTCTTCCAACTACCCCACCCCCCTCTGAGTGGGCTCACCCGACTTAGGTCATTGTCACACCTCAGATCACTCCTCCCAAACACCTGACAGACGGACCAATCGGCAATTTGGGAAGGTAACAGCTCAGGCAACCATCGCCCCCTGGGCCTGGCCTGTACCAGGGGGTACATGCGAACCATACCTGTCGACACGGGGCTGTGAATTACGCGTTACCCCGTGAGGCAGGCGTTCAGTAGCGCACAGGGAAGAAGAAGAAAAAGAGGAGCCTTATACGCCGAAGAGTAGGAAGGATATGAGAATGCGAACGAAGAAAGGAAAAAAAACAAACGAAAAGTAGTGGTGAGACTGTTCTTACATTAGCTACTGATAATGCAGAGCACATTTCCAAAAAGCACCCCAGGCAGATTCCCCAAGGCAGGAGAAAAGGAATAGCAGGAGGATAGACATGCAGCACGGAAGGGAAGAGATTCTGCAAAGGCTGGGACCACGTGGTAGCCGAGTACGAACACGCCAAAGAGCGGCGAGCTCCTGGGAGTGGGTATATGTTGCTGCCTGAACACAATTTTACATGTCTTTTCCTTTTTTGGCGGGGTATGGGGGAGAAATGCAACAGTTTGCTTGTAATGTTGCAATATTTACTATAGCACAGACTGAACAGAACATCTCCAACAACAGTAGACTCGTCAGTGGCATGCAGATTTACAACAGGTAATGTTTTACTTCCCATTTCACTGGGGGAGGGGGTAATAATTAGTGAAGAGTGAATGTTATTAACAGATTGCAGCTTGAGGGTGAAGAATCGTTGCGTGTTTAGAAACGTGAACAGTTTTATTATACATCGTCATTGTTTCAAACTATGACCGTTCGTGTTAAGATGGCTATAGTATTTTTAAAGGCGTAAGGAGTCACCCCTAATAGTTCCATATACGTTTCTTGTGTCATGATAACCTACAGTGTAAACTCCTTCGACGCCTCTTAGATTCTGCATGCCCGGAAGCAGGTGCTAGAGCTGGTAGAGAGCGTCACCCACCTGAATGGGTGTCGAAGTCACTGAACAAGTACATTTTTAAAGTTCTCAACAAAGGTTCGAGGGTGGGACACGGAATGTTGCCAAACTTGGGGCTCTTAGAGGGAGCCTTTGTCGTTTTACTCGCACATGTGACAATGTTACGGTACCTCGTGATCACACCACAAGAAGGGGTGAAAAAAATTGTTCAAATGGCTCTGAGCACCATTGGACTTAACAGCAGAGGTCATCAGTTCCCTAGAACTTAGAACCACTTAATGTTACAACACCTCGTGATCACGCCACAAGAAGGGGTGAAAAAAAAATGGTTCAAATGGCTCTGAGCACTATGGGACCTAACAGCAGAGGTCATCAGTTCCCTAGAACTTAGAACTACTTAATGTTACAACACCTCGTAGTCACGCCACAAGAAGGGGTTAAAAAAATGGTTCAAATGGTTCTGAGCACTATTGGACTTAACAGCAGATATCATCAGTTCCCTAGAACTTAGAACTACTTAAACCTAACTAAGGCCGGCCGAAGTGGCCGTGCGGTTAAAGGCGCTGCAGTCTTGAACCGCAAGACCGCTACGGTCGCAGGTTCGAATCCTGCCTCGGGCATGGATATTTGTGATGTCCTTAGGTTAGTTAGGTTTAACTAGTTCTAAGTTCTAGGAGACTAATGACCTCAGCAGTTGAGTCCCATAGTGCTCAGAGCCAAACCTAACTAACCTAAGGACATCACACACATCCATGCCCGAGGTAGGATTCGAACCTGCGACCGTAGCGGTTGCACGGTTCCAGACTGAAGCGCCTAGAACCGCTCGGCCACACCGGCCGGCAAGAAGAGGTGAAACACGACGGCTGAAAACGCATAACTACCGTTTGCTGCTTCGGATCACGTTCAGATTTTGTCTAGTAGTTTTGACCGTTCCTAGTACACTGTTGCAAAAATTTCGGTAACATTACATTCCAGATCAAGGGAGTTGCAACTCCACGTAGTCCCCATAGAAGGGTTGAATTAGCAGAATGGACGAATGGACGGGGTGTCAGCGGTAGCGAACGTTGACAAGAGTATCATCCTCTTGCTTACTGAACTGCAAGCTGTGCTTTTTGCCCCATAACGTCTGCAATCATTGCTCGAAGGTACGGAATGGTTTCATTGAGGCCCTTTATACCACCTTCTGAGGCCTTTTCGTTTAGATTTTGGGCGGTAGTGAGTCTGAAATGTTTTCCTCGGCCACCCATAAGAAATTTGCATGCTTTTAAACACTGTTCACCGCTGTTCTGACCTCCATCACATATGCGTCTAAAGAAAGGGTGAAATGTGTGTAAGAGGGTGGGTGACGACCTTCCCATCACGTGTCACGTTCGCATGTTAGTTAGGCAGAATTAGCAATTTAGTGCTAATGTGAAATCATTCGCCCACCGTACACCTCACATGAACTTGTTAGCTCCGGCCTTTTATTCACATGTGCCAACATCTTGCAGTCTGAAGCGTTGCTAAGGTTGTGGTGAGGTTGGAGGGCACTGCGCATTTGCCACATCACACAGCAAGTCTGTAGACACCTTTGAGCCAAATTTCGATCCTCTTTGTTTTTTGTGATCCTTTGTTTTGGTTGGGCTTTCTATAAAAAATAGACTCTTTAACCTGAAAAATTGAAATTATTTGACATCCGATGTGCATACCAAAATATCCCTGCAAAAGTTAATTATTTTAACTAACAATGTGAGCAATAGCCTAGGGTGTACCCAGAGAACTGAGATACAATGTGAGCAATATCCTAGGGTGTGCCCAGAGAACTGAGATACAGAAAGAACGAATTGCCCACTAATAGCTACATGTGACAGAATGATAGTTCGAACCACACTGCAGTATTCACGTGTTAATTATGTATTTCATAGGACAAGGAACGGAAAGGATGCCCATTGTCACTTACCCTCGTGCAGGTGATGTCCTCGATTGATTACTTGAAATACTGTTGAAAGTGTTTGCTTAGTATTTCTTACAAAAAGAACTAATTCAAGTATGCACTGGAGTAAGTATTTCAAATCAGCGTAAACTGTTTAGTAGAATGATTCTTATAAGACGTAGGGGTCTTAATAATTCGTAATATTTAATGATTCACAAGTTTCATTGTGTGAATATATGAAAAATCTTAGTAGAACGTCTTTTTTTTAAATTTAGCCGTAACTGGCTAGGTGCCAAAACGGTAAGATTTCTGTACAAAACGTATCACAATTAGTAGCGGCCGCTTGGGGCGCCAAGTTGAAAGGGTCTAAGGGGCGCCCATGTGTAAGATTTGTATGCTGTGTGTATCACAATTAGTAGCGAAAACTGACGCAAGTGAAAGAGTAAGTAAGTGAAGAGGGTGAGGTGCAGGGGGCAACAAATGATATGCCGCCTGTGTGAATTAATGTTGTCGAATAAGACCTATCTACAGATGGCACATTCAATCTTTCCTTGAATTACTGATGCAATACATGTAGCACAAAGGACATTACAAGTAGTTCAATTGCTTTGTAAAGTCATCTTTCATAAGAAGCCGTCATCATGTCGAGTGTGTCGTTTAAATCATTACCTCCTTCATTACGCTACAGGCAGCGTTCAGATAATGCAAAAACGGATGAAGAAGGGAACAATTCCTATTGGCAATAGCGGCACCCAAGCAATTGTAATTTACTGCCTCTCTTTGCCACCCTCTACTAAGGCTAACAAACATCACATACCGAATGAAATAAAATTATGTGTATTATTATTATTATTATTATTACTACTATTACTGTTATTAACATAGTTCACTGCATTGCAAATGGTGTCACAAAAGATCACATCCTATCATTTGTATGCTAACACAGATAATTTAAATTATTGTTTTATCACTCAAATTCACTTGCCTGGGTGTATTATTAAATGCACTGTCAAAGTTGGGTGATATATTCTCATTGGTTTAGCTAAAATTTTCGCAAATCTTCCGTAGAACGATAGCAGTACTTCAGCAATAATTTGTCGAATGTCGGCCAAACTTAGAAACTGATCGCGTATTGCTGGTATACACACGAAACTTGAGAAATATCTAAAGAAAGAAACTGCACGATGTCGTTTTACAAAACATTAGTGAATAATTCACGGTGCTCGTAGAAGAAGTCAGTATGCCAGTTGTTTCCTTTGTCGTATGCTGAAATCACATAACGTTATCTCTCACACTGATAAACGGAGACTAGAAATCTGTTTATATACAGCGGTAATATTCTTCACCTATATCAACTACAAAAAAATTCGACTTCTTACTGTTGTCAAAAGTCAACAGGTTTACACTGATGACCGAATCATCAACACTGTCTTATAGTCTCTCTATATAAGATGCTGCAATACTGGTGGCCAGAACCGAGAACTAAAAAAAAAAAAATTGACAAGTTGTAACGCTTATATTGGTTAGGAGTAGTTTTGTTTTAAGTAACTGTGTATTTGCAATTTATGAACTGTGCACTCTCTGTTGTTCGAACTCCTTGATGTATGGCAACAAAATTAGAGTTTTTTACTGATTTTATGAAAAAAGCAAAAGAATATGTCGAAATTTTGAATTATTATAATATGAATATGTCTATGAAAGAAGTAAGTATGTTGAAAGCTGGTTCATGCTTAGGGCACTTGTATTTGTAACATGTAAACGCTATAGGGAAGTCCCTCCGCAACGGAAGTGGCATGGCGCGATGTAAAAGGTGGGTTTGGCGGTCGAACTGAACGGTTCCTTTCTGTGAAAGGCAGGCAGTGTGTGGCTAGCCTTAGCACGGTACACCTCGACGGTGCTTAGAGAGGGAACTGGCAGCTGCATTAGAAGGGATTTGCCTCAGGTGCGGATGTGGCTATTATTTGGTATTCACGGAATAATGGCATGGCTCTAATATGTTGAAAATCCGACGCCAAGAAGAGATTTTACAGAGCATTCTCAGATCAAGAGCCGTAAGTACAGTTAGCCGCCATTTCGCCTGCCACAAATCTTCGCCACTGCTTCAGAGACTTCATACATTCAATTGTTGTTGTTGTTGTTGTGGTCTTCAGTCCTGAGACTGGTTTGATGCAGCTCTCCATGCTACTCTATCCTGTGCAAGCTTCTTCATCTCCCAGTACCTACTGCAACCTACATCCTTCTGAATCTGCATAGTGTATTCATCTCTTGGCCTCCCTCTACGATTTTTACCCTCCACGTTGCCCTCCAATGCTAAATTTGTGATCCCTTGATGCCTCAAAACATGTCCTACCAACCGATCCCTTCTTCTAGTCAAGTTGTGCCACAAACTTTTCTCCCCAATCCTATTCAATACCTCCTCCTTAGTTACGTGATCTACCCACCTTACCTTCAGCATTCTTCTGTAGCACCACATTTCGAAAGCTTCTATTCTCTTCTTGTCCAAACTGGTTATCGTCCATGTTTCACTTCCACACATGGCTACACTCCATACAAATACTTTCAGAAACGACTTCCTGACACTTAAATCTATACTCGATGTTAACAAATTTCTCTTCTTCGGAAACGATTTCCTTGCCATTGCCAGTCTACATTTTATATCCTCTCTACTTCGACCATCATCAGTTATTTTACTCCCTAAATAGCAAAACTCCTTTACTACTTTAAGTGTCTCATTTCCTAATCTAATACCCTCAGCATCACCCGATTTAATTTGACTACATTATATTTATCCTTGTTTTGGTTTTGTTGATGTTCATCTTATATCCTCCTTTCAAGACACTGTCCATTCCGTTCAACTGCTCTTCCAAGTCCTTTGCTGTCTCTGACAGAATTACAATGTCATCGGCGAACCTCAAAGTTTTTACTTCTTCTCCATGAATTTTAATACCTACTCCGAATTTTTCTTTTGTTTCCTTTACTGCTTGCTCAAATTACGTAATGTATATTGGCATGGACCAGTTAATTTGTGTATTGTTTCAATAATAATTACACAAAACGTCAATTCGTGTTCGAAACCATAACTTCAATCCTGATCACGAACATAAGTAGGGTCCTCAGCTAAGTGCTTCTAAAATGGAGTATCCTGATTTAAATGTACAACTCTGGCATTCGTGTGTTTAAATGTGATATTTGTCTAAAGTAAAAGGAGTAGCAAAAGTTAAAGTAAGAGTTAAATTTGGATGCATTGTTTATGGAATTCTCCAAGTGAAATTGTTAAGGTAGGAAGTTTAAGTACAAAAATTTAAAGATCTATCAGTAGGAAAGTGAAAACCTTAATTATTTAAAAGCTAAAATCATAAAAGTGAAGTTGGATAGGCTTTTCCTAAAGTATCCTTAGGTTATTATAAAATATAGTTTTGTAGGATTACAGTGCAAGATTGTGTAAATATTATTGCCAAGAATACCTGCTCCACAGGCGATTAAAGTACAAGTACATACAAATCTTTAATGAACCGATTTGCGGTAGTAGTATTAGAAGTGAAGCTATGCACGTTTTCAAAGATAGTGTAGTTCTGGTACCCATCGTGAATGGTTCCTTTTGAAGCTAATGAAGGCCAATGTTGCATTTTATTACCTTGCAAAGCAATTTAAGTGAATGGTTACCTTTTAGAGATAGTTTTTTACTTTTACAATAATCAAAGAACCTTGGCTAGTGAAACTATAGTAGTTTATGGGTCCCCATCATACTGTCCACCAATTAAGAAAAAAATGTACAATTACTGTCACTAAGGAAAACTGCTATGAGCTGAGGAACTTAAATAGTGTATTTAAGGTGTTATTCATCTTTATTTGTGTTATTCATGTCAGTCAAGATAGAAGCCCCTCGTGTCCAAAATTAGTTCTGCACTTCATGTAGTGATGTTTCAGTATTTTGTTTAAGTAATGCTAATGATTGTGGCCATCAGTAGTATGAGCTCGGTGCAATTTTTCTCTCCATAATTTACAGGTGTGAGCGTTATTGGTAACTGCTGCTACACACAGCACAGAGCGCTCTGTGTTAGTTTGTATCCTGTTTGCTACTCAAAGAGAAATCTCAACAAAAGTAACTCCAAGAACTAACATCCAATTTTCTCAAATATACATTTCCAAATTAATGTGCCTGATTAGGCTGGCGACCGTTCATTCTTTTTCGTTCACTTATAATTCTTCTGTTAACTCCCAAGTTTAAGGCTTGTTTGGTTTTACTGTCAACTTCACAAAATTCGAAATTATAGTCCGATACTCTTTTCCATTAGACACACGCGCGGTCGAACTTTGAAATCCTCTCAGAGGGTAACATTAGCGTGTTTCACGGCACGTTAGTGTAACACGTAGCTTTTCCCGTGACATAACTAAAGGTTCAGTTATTAAGGGGTAGTGTTATAAACTTTGTTTTGCATAATTAACGTGACCCATTTAAATAATATTTCTTATACTATGGTCAGTATGTTTTACAAACATTTTCTTTGACAGTAAATAATTTGGTCTTACATTAAGTCTGTTCTTCGCAAGCCACTTCGCGGTGTGTTGCGCAGCGTACATTGTGTAGTACTGTTACTTCCCCTCTTCTCTGTTACAGTCGCAAATGGTCTGCGGGATAAACGATTGGTCTTAAACTCCGGTGTGAGCTCGAGTGTCTTTAATTTTACGTTCATGGTCTTTACGCAAGGTATGCACAGGACATCACTTTTCTGAGAGGTGCACAGTTTTATGTATTTGAAGATTAAAGGAAGTTGCCACTCTTCAATAATTCTGTCCGGATATTTATGCAGCTTTTCCAGATAATAATTCCTTATAGACAACTACATTTGGTAACTGCTTCATCTGACAAAAGTCTAAAGTTGTTGATACATGGAGCTGTAACAAGTAAGTTACACGTTATTATGGCAGGCCAACCAACTTTTATTGAACGCTGCACAACATTTGTGAATAACGTAGGTACATGAAAACAATATTCTTCGTAGCCTGTAAACAACTGTCCGAACGTTGTATCAGTCGTTCCGTTCCTTGACGATGGAAACCCGCTCCATTGTTTCGCAGCCATTCGAGAACCGTTGTGTGATCCTACTCATGGTTGGAAAATCTCTTTCCGGCATGTGTACGCTGATGACGAGGTCAACATTATGACCACGTGCTTAATAGCTTTTTTGCCCGTCTATAGAAAGAAAAACATCACTGATTATGCGTATCAGGGATCCGAAAGTTTGTTGGTAGGTTTGTGGAGGTATGTGACATTAGATGTCTACGCACAGGTCATGTAATTCGCGTAAATAACTGGCTGCTGATTTGCTTACGCGTTTATGGCGCCCGATAACGACACAGATGGGTTTCATAGGATTTACATCAGGTGAACTTGGTCGACGACACATCAACGTGAGTTCACTAAAATGCTCTTCAAACCACTGTATTACGGTTCTCGCTCCGAGACACGGATGGTTATTCTACTGAAAGACGACGTCGCCATCGGGGAAGACATCAAGCAAATGGATGCAAGTCGTTCGCAGCTGCCAGCGTGTCTTCGATTATTACCACAGGTCCCATGCAAGCCCAGACGAATGTCTTCCATAGCATAATACTGCTCCCACCAGCCTGTGTCCGTGGCGCGCTACACGTTTCACCCTGGCTGGCTCTGAGCACTATCGGACTTACCTTCTGTTGTGTTGGCAAAAGAGCCAACACCGTGTTACCAGAGGAGGCCGAAATGCACGCGTTTTAGCTCACGCAGACTGGCGTGAGGAGGGAAGGACTATACTGGCGTGAGGTCTGGAACATGACAAGCAATTAGAATTCAGAAAGCGAACGTAATTAGTTTTATACTTAACTTTAATCCATTAATGATGAACGTCGCTCTTGACGGTACATGATTCACGATACTATCTGTTAAGATTATACAGGTTGTTTCAAAAATGACCGGTATATTTGAAACGGCAATAAAAACTAAACGAGCAGCGATAGAAATACACCGTTTGTTGCAATGTGCTTGGGACAACAGTACATTTTCAGGCGGACAAACTTTCGAAATTACAGTAGTTACAATTTTCAACAACAGATGGCGCTGCAAGCGATGTGAAAGATATAGAAGACAACGCAGTCTGTGGGTGCGCCATTCTGTACGTCGTCTTTCTGCTGTAAGCGTGTGCTGTTCACAACGTGCAAGTGTGCTGTGGACAACATGGTTTATTCCTTAGGGCAGAGGATTTTTCTGGTGTTGGAATTCCACCGCCTAGAACACAGTGTTGTTGCAACAAGACGAAGTTTTCAACGGAGTTTTAATGTAACCAAAGGACCGAAAAGCGATACAATAAAGGATCTGTTTGAAAAATTTCAACGGACTGGGAACGTGACGGATGAACGTGCTGGAAAGGTAGGGCGACCGCGTACGGCAACCACAGAGAGCAACGCGCAGCTAGTGCAGCAGGTGATCCAACAGCGGCCTCGGGTTTCCGTTCGCCGTGTTGCAGCTGCGGTCCAAATGACGCCAACGTCCACGTATCGTCTCATGCGCCAGAGTTTACACCTCTATCCATACAAAATTCAAACGCGGCAACCCCTCAGCGCCCCTACCATTGCTGCACGAGAGACATTCGCTAACGATATAGCGCACAGGATTGATGACGGCGATATGCATGTGGGCAGCATTTGGTTTACTGACGAAGCTTATTTTACCTGGACGGCTTCGTCAATAAACAGAACTGGCGGATATGGGGAACTGAAAAGCCCCATGTTGCAGTCCCATCGTCCCTGCATCCTCAAAAAGTACTGGTCTGGGCCGCCATTTCTTCCAAAGGAATCATTGGCCCATTTTTCAGATCCAAAACGATTACTGCATCACGCTATCTGGACATTCTTCGTGAATTTGTGGCGGTACAAACTGCCTTAGACGACACTGCGAACACCTCGTGGTTTATGCAAGATGGTGCCCGGCCACATCGCACGGCCGACGTCCTTAATTTCCTGAATGAATATTTCGATGATCGTGTGATTGCTTTGGGCTATCCGAAACATACAGGAGGCGGCGTGGATTGGCCTCCCTATTCGCCAGACATGAACCCCTGTGACTTCTTTCTGTGGGGACACTTGAAAGACCAGGTGTACCGCCAGAATCCAGAAACAATTGAACAGCTGAAGCAGTACATCTCATCTGCATATGAAGCCATTCCGCCAGACACGTTGTCAAAGGTTTCGGGTAATTTCATTCAGAGACTACGCCATATTATTGCTACACATGGTGGATATGTGGAAAATATCGTACTATAGAGTTTCCCAGACCGCAGCGCCATCTGTTGTTGACAATTGTAACTACTGTAATTTCGAAAGTTTGTCTGCCTGAAAATGTACTGTTGTCCCAAGCATATTGCAACAAACGGTGTATTTCTATCGCTGCTCGTTTAGTTTGTATTGCCGTTTCAAATATACCGGTCATTTTTGAAACACCCTGTAGTAACTGAATATGGCGCCTTACTAGGTCGTAGCAAATGACGTAGCTGAAGGCTGTGCTGAACTGTCGTCTCTGCAAATGAGAACCTATGTAGACAGTGAACCATCGCTAGCAGAGTCGGCTGTACAACTGGGACGAGTGCTAGGGAGTCTCTCTAGACTAGACCTGCCGTGTGGGAGCGCTCGGTCTGCAATCACTGATAGTAGCGACTCGCGGGTCCGACGTATACTAATGGACCGCGGCCGGTTTAAAGGCTACCACCTAGCAAGTGTGGTGTCTGGCGGTGACACCACACCTTCTGAGGTCATCAGTCCCCTAGAACTTAGAACTACTTAAACCTAATTAACCTAAGGACATCACACACACCCATGCCCGAGGCAGGATTCGAACCTGCGACCGTAGCGGTCGCGCGGTTCCAGACTGAAGCGCCTAGAACCGCTCGGCCACACCAGCCGGCAGTTTCACCCTGATAACGGTTTTTTCGGAGACGATCAGCAACCTAGCGCAGCAAAACGGTAATACACATCAAGAGCCGACACGTTTCAATTGATAGACGGTCGAATCCCAATGGTTCCATACCCGCTGCAATCGTAACTGACGATGTCGCTGGGTCAGCATGTGAGTACCACAACATATGCCCGGAACACTCGTGTGTGCGCCAGCGCTGTACTCCTTCGGAGGAGCTCTGTCTTACTTTACAGAGCAGACAAGCCTCCGAACCGGACACTGTGCGACGTCCAACCATTTTGCGTCTAGGGGTAGTTTCACTGTCCTTGTACCTCTTACCGTAGATGCTCACGACAGTAGCACGCGAACATTCGACCAGCTTTGCCGTTTTCAAGATAATCGTTCACAGGCACTGCATGATAATAATCTGTCCTTTGTCAAAGTGGTTTGTCTCTATGGATTTTCCCATTTGGAGGGCGATATACCGTCGGTGCCACGTGCCCGCAAAACCACAAGGCGACATCCAACGAACGTCAAGGTGGGCAGTGGTCTCAATGTTTTGACTTATCAGTGTTCGTAGGAGGAAGCGACATATTCGCTGACTCTGCTAGGAATGTACACTGTCGTAAACTTAGCATTAAAGCACTTCGTGATGCACAACAATGTTCAAATGTGTGTGAAATCTTATTGGACTTAACTGCTAAGGTCATCAGTCCCTAAGCTTACACACTACTTAACCTAAATTATCCTAAGGACATACACACAGTCCGCAGCTCGTGGTCGTACGGTAGCGTTCTCGCTTCGCGCGCCCGGCTTCCCGGGTTCGATTCCCGGCGGGGTCAGGCATTTTCTCTGCCTCGTGATGATTGGGTGTTGTGTGATGTCCTTAGGTTAGTTAGGTTTAAGTAGTTCTAAGTTCTAGGGGACTGATGACCATAGATGTTAAGTCCCATAGTGCTCAGAGCCATACATACACACACACACATGCCCGAGGGAGGACTCGAACCTCCGCCGAGACCAGCCGCACAGTCCATGACTGCAGCGCCATAGACCGGTCGGCTAATCCCGCGCGGCTGATGCAAATCTTTCATGTGGCGGCCGTCACTGGGGTTGGCTGAGCATCTATTTGCGTGACATTTTGCGTGTATAAAATAAAACCATAATGAAACGTGCTGCGTTTCTATGTATCTTTATTACTGTCTCTATCAGTCCTATCTGCTATGATCCCATACCGAAGATAAAAATTCAAGAATTGGTCGAACGAGGGTTTTGTGAGCTGCCCCCTCTCGTGGGTTGAATATACTTCCTGAAGATTCTCCAAGTGAGTCTCAATATGGCACCTGTCTCATTTACGATTTGTCTTATGTAATCATTGAACTTTCATTCGTTCCCTATAGTTAAAGAATGTGACTGCTTCCAGTGATTGTTCTGGAATCGTATAGACATACAATAACGGGCCGTTCCGCTAACTTATGCCCAGATTTTCTCGCCCTTTTTTCCAGTCACTAACAATAAGAAGAGTTCGAACCTCCAACGCTCTACGGTGCATCGCTGCAAGTGGAGATGTGTACTCTTTCGCATTCTCTATGTAAAATCGTGTAGGTATCCCATCAGACACAGTTGCTAAATTTTAAAGAATTGGCTCGTTATGTTGTAGAAACCAGTACGGCACGTCCATAAATTAAGTCATATAATTCTCTGGAATATCGACAAGTTCATAAAAATCCTCCTGAAATTTTGCTGTAATATTTAGAAAGAGGCTTTTTCTTGAACCAATGTTTCTTTAATGTAACGAAGGACCATAAACATTTGCTTCTGACAGAAAACACGTGTAGGACAATACGAATATCGTCTAATGACAATAGCTGTAAAAGTCAATCTTTTGAGCATTTCAGGTGTAAGAGCTACAGTAACGTTGCGATGGCTTAGCTATTAATTAATTAGGACCGGTGCACACACGACGTAAATCAGCGCTCCATGCGAAGCAATACACGTATCGAGGTAAGGGTAAACAAATCGTGTTTGCCTGCTCGCTGAACGACATGTTTTTTTTTTTTTTTTTTTTTTTTTTTTTTTTTTTTTTTTTTTTTTGTAAGACAAATGAGTGCAAACCTGTTTGCAGACAGCAGGTAACTACGACGCACGTAGATTCTTTGATTTAGGTGATTCTTGGAGTGTATATCATAGAGGTAAAAAATGGAACATGTCCTTTTTGTAACGTATAGACACTAGATGGAATAAAATATTATAATGATGATTATATAACGTCACGTTTTAAGTATCTCCTCCCTCACCACTCTTCCGTCCCTCCCCCCACCTCATGTTCCCCTTTATGGATGGCTTTATCATATTTATGTTAATTTAGAAGTTACATTTTCATCGATGTCTATTTGTTAACTTAACGATGGGTGACACCCCACGAACAATAAAAAACAGCGTGTTTCCTGTTCGAATTTACATCCGGCTCGCTCACTGAATGACGTATCAATTCAGTATCATTTCAGGAAAGGCAGATCATTAGTGGGTGTTGTTTAGTAGCAAATGTCATATTAAAACTATATCGTAGATGTTCTCCTTGCCACTGAATTCCGAATGACATTGGATTATAACATCTTCCTGCAGTGTTGAACTTTAAATTAGAGATGTTTATTCTCATCTTACAAGGCAGCGTTCAAAATTACTAAAAACATGAACATCGGAAATATTCACATGTATCTGTGCGTTAAGACGCTGACAGAGACCTGCGAAAATTTCATAAAACTATGTTCTCCTAGTTGATTACATTGTACGTGGTAGGTACATGTAAAGAGCTGACATCGGTAAGTTTGGTGATTAACCCACATAGTTTTGCAGCAATTCTAAATATTCAGTTTATTGAAGTATATATCACAGTTACACACAATTATTTTTATTATTGACTAGTTTCGAACATTTGCGTTCATTTTCAGAACAATATACTGGAACGTGCAGTGTTAATAAAAACATGAAATTCAAAATGAAGCGGCAGGGGAAAAACAGGGAAGCTCCTTTTTCTGGAAGTTGAATTATTGCTACAGCTCGATTCAGACTGATCGTATGCATCTTCTGAGAGGCTGAAACTGAAAAAAAAAAAAAACGAGATATTAGCATTCACAGTTTTACAAGCTGCGACATCGTTGCGAATAAAACAGTGACCCGTATATACAATAAGTTTCCTTTAATTTACGTCTATGGTCACAAACTTTTTGTTAACAAATTGTTCAAATGGCTCTGAGCACTATTGCACTCAACATCTGAGGTCATCAGTCCCCTAGAACTTAGAACTACTTAAACCTAACTAACCTAAGGACATCACATACATCCATGCCCGAAGCAGGATTCGAACCTGCGACAATAGCGGTCGCGCGGTTCCAGACTGAAGCGCCTAGAACCGCTCGGCCACTCTTGCAATATTGAGAAATAACAAGGTAAGTCAATTTTCCAGAGGAAACAAGCAAACAAGTCAGCGGTGACTCGGCTGACCACGAGAGGGCAGAGCAAACAATTTTGATACAATATGCCCTCTCCCTCCCCCAAGTAAATTGAAGGCAAGGAAAAACAAAAAAAGAACAAGAAGAAGGTGACTGTCCGCGTACACTTTGAAGAAAAAAAAAGTTATCTGTGCCTTATATAACAACCAGTGACGTTTACTCTAAGCAGTAACTTTCGATTTATTCGTGTAATATCCAGTTCGTTCAACAAGTGAGTTTTTTTTTTTTACGTTTATGCTGAATGCATTACGGAAAAGGGCGTATATGAAGGGACGTCATTCCTTTTTAATTTCGGAACTCATGCCTTGGAAGAGGATATTGGAGAGCTCTATACAAGGTTTCCTAGGTGGATCGGTCACTATTCAGAGATAGCACAGGAACGATCATTTGAAGTGAAAATGTTTAATAAACATGGGCAAATACGCAGACCTTAAGAGCTATGAACCCGCTTCGTTTTCGAGACTGTAAAACATATCTTTTCTACAACAAGCTCTTTGCTTTTGATTTGCTGAGAGGAAATAATATGGGCCAAAACAAGAAAAATTGTCTACTGAACATGGGTTCAAAAATTCGTATCTTAAGAAAGCGGAACACTTCATTAGGAGAGATGTGTTTCACAATGCTTGAGATGAACAAGTGTTCATGATTCTTAAGGTGCACATTTTAGAGCTCACGTTTCTTAGAATTTTTTCTTTCCTGTCATACTGACTATCCCTCCTCAGATATCCTGTATATTTTATGTTTCTGATGACGGTCAAAATAAAAAAATTCATCGTCTTCCACTTGATTTATTCTGTAACTCTTAATCACATTAGTGGTCTGAAGAAGATCAAAATTACATTCTCTCTGCACGGCCATGGAAGCACCACAAAATTTAGAGAGAATGACAGAAGCATCCAGATGTAAGCCATCTCCTGCGACTGTGGTCAATCAAGAAAAGGGAAACGCTGATTGGTTCTAAGTACGCTGCAGAATGTCCTTTCAAAGCTATTTAGATAATATCACCTGAATGCAGCTACTGCCGTATGCTGAAATATCAAACGACTTATAACGGAAGAATGCAAAGTGACGACGCAAGGACATCATGAGAATATCAACCAATGGATGGGCTGTTTGAACCTCCCCTATCTGCTGGTGGTGGTAGAATTCGTCACTCGTCTAGTGCACAATAGTCTTGCCGCTATCCTCTGTTTGCTGTAATGTAACTCTAACAATTCCGTTCTTTATTCTATCTTGCTTAGAATCTTCACACCAAAATAGACACTACCGGCCATTAAAATTGCTACACCAAGAAGAAATCCAGATGGTAAACGAGTATTCATTGGACAAATATATTGTACTCCATCTGACATGTGATTACATTTTCACGCAATTTGGGTGCATAGATCCTGAGAAATCAGTACCCAGAACAACCACCTCTGGCCGGAATAACGGTCTTGATACGCCTGGGCATTGAGTCAAACAGAGCTTGGATGGCGTGTACAGGTACAACTGCCCATGCAGCTTCAATACGATACCACAGTTCATCAAGAGTAGTGACTGGCGTATTGTGACGAGCCAGTTGCTCGGCCACCATTGACCAGACATTTTCAGTTGGTGAGAGATCTGGAGAACGTGCTGGCCAGAACAGCAGTCGAAATTTTCTGTATCCAGAAAGGCCCGTACAGGACCTGCAAGATGCGGTCGTACATTATCCTGCTGAAATGTAGGGCTTGGAGGGATCGAATGAAGGGTAGAGCCACGGGTCGTAACACATTTGAAATGTAACGTCCACTGTTCAAAGTGCAGTCAATGCGAACAAGAGGTGACCGAGATGTGTAACCAATGGCACCCCATACCATCACGCCGGGTGATACGCCAGTATGGCGATGACGAATACACGCTTCCAATGTGCGTTCACCGCGATGTCGCCACACACGGATGCGACCATCATGATGCTGTAAACAGAACCTGGATTCATCCGAAAAAATTACGTTTTGCAATTCGTACACCCGGGTTCGTCGTTGAATACATCATCGCAGGTGCTCCTGTCTGTGATGCAGCGACAAGGGTAACCGAAGCCATGGTCTCCGAGCTGATAGTCCACGCTGCTGCAAACGTCGTCGAACTGTTCGTGCAGATGGTTGTTGTCTTCCAAAAGTCCCCATCTGTTGACTCAGGGATCGAGACGTGGCTGCACGATCCGTTACAGCCATGCGGGTAAGTTGCCTGTCATCTCGAGTGCTATTGATACGATGCGGTTGGGATCCAGCACGGCGTTCCGTATTACCCTCCTGAACCCACTGATTCCATATTTTGCTAACAGTCATTGGATCTCGAACAACGCGAGCAGCAATGTTGCGATACGATAAACCACAATCGCGGTAGGCTACAATCCGAGCTTTATCAAAGTCGGAAACATGACGGTACGCATTTTCCTCCTTACACGAGGCATCACAACAACGTTTCACCAGGCAACGCCGGTCAGCTGCTGTTTGTGAATGAGAAATCGGTTGGAAAATTTCCTCATGTCAGCACGTTTTAGGTGTCGCCACCGGCGCCAACCTTGTGTGAATGCTCTGAAAAGCTAATCATTTGCATATCACAGCATCTGCTTCCTGTCGGTTAAATTTCGCGTCTGTAGCGCGTCATCTTCGTGATGTAGCAATTTTAATGGCCAGTAGTGTACATGTTTGCATAGCCTGATTAAGTTTTTCCATCCTGGTGCTGCGTAGTTCTACAGTCGGCTACACCACAGGTAAATATAAGTGATCACTGTAGTATCACAATCATAATTACGTATAATCGCGATTATTAGTGAATTATTGTGTCTGTTTTCCTTGACTCATCTGTTTCTTTCTTCTTGCAGAGAAGTGTTTGATTACGTGTTGAGAAACTGCATCATTCTGGGAACACTCCAACAACGCCAATTCCACATTCGATGCAATCAGTATTATTAATTTATGAAATAAAACGTCTTGCATGTTCTTATATATTGATATCATCACAGTTCAAATATTACAAACGATTTTTATCGAATTTCATAAAAACTGACTTACCTAATTCTTTCCTCTGGCCCTTCAAATGTTAAACTGCATAGCAGAGTGCAACATTAGTAGGCACAGATTACTATAGTGCAAAACCTCAGTTCTGACTTCTTTACTTTTCTAATGTCAGGCTGTACATAATTCCAAACGAACGTTCAAAAAATCTTTTCATACAGTATATCAGTACAACAAATTTGGTTGATTGTGGGCTGCCGGCCGGAATGACCGAGCGGTTCTACGCGCTTTAGTCTGGAACCGCACCACCGGTATGGTCGCAGGTTCGAATCCTGCCTCGCGCGTGGATGTTCATGATGTCCTTAGCTTAGGTAGGTTTAAGTAGTTCTAAGTTCTAGGGGACAGATGACCTCAGCTGTTAAGTCCCATAGTGCTCAGAGCCATTTGAACCATTTTTGATTGTGGGCAAATATAATTCCAAAGGCACAATCAAAACTCGACAGACGTCTTTAGTTGTTTATATGAAAATCTGAATGATTCGTGATCACTGTCTTTGCACAGATTATAAAGTTAAAACGGAGTACGTAGATATTGTATTGACAAGAATCAAAGATTTGTTCGCATTCTTTTATAAAATGTTGATATGCTTAGACATGAGCTCGTAGTATAATGTGTTGTACTCATTTATTACAAAGGGCAAATAATTACAGTACTTAAATTCGGACTGTTCATTCACGAATTTGTCAGCTGCTTTATGTTCAGTTTATATAGTTTCCGTTTCTCAACTATGCCGTGTTTAGCTCCTTTAGTAGCTACTTGTAAAATTTTGATAGTATTTTCAATACTACATGTTGCATGTTTCATGCTTAGCAAATGATGGCCAAATGCAGCCTTGTTCTGTGGACTGATGTGTTCCTCGTACCTAGTTATAAAATTTCGACGAGTGTAGCCTATACAAAAATGATCACATGTTTCACATCATAATTTATACATAGCAGACGCATAATACAGGGTGATTCAAAAAGAATACCACAACTTTAAAAATGTGTATTTAATGAAAGAAACATAATATAACCTTCTGTTATACATCATTACAAAGAGTATTTAAAAAGTTTTTTTTTCACTCAAAAAAAAAAGTTCAGAGATGTTCAATATGGCCCCCTCCAGACACTCGAGCAATATCAACCCGATACTCCAACTCGTTCCACACTCTCTGTAGCATATCAGGCGTAACAGTTTGGATAGCTGCTGTTATTTCTCGTTTCAAATCATCAATGGTGGCTGGGAGAGTTGGCCGAAACACCATATCCTCAACATACCCCCATAAGAAAAAATCTCAGGGGGTAAGATCAGGGCTTCTTGGAGGCCAGTGATGAAGTGCTCTGTCACGGGCTGCCTGGCGGCTGATCCATCGCCTCGGGTAGTTGACGTTCAGGTAGTTACGGACAGATAAGTGCCAATCTGGTGGCGCTCCATCCTGCTGAAATATGAATTGTTGTGCTTCTTGTTCGAGCTGAGGGAACAGCCAATTCTCTAACATCTCCAGATACTGTAGTCTAGTTACAGTAGCACCTTCGAAGAAAAAGTGACCCAAAACTTTATTGGCTGAAATGGCACAGAAAACGTTCACCTTAGGCGAGTCACGTTCAGACTGAGTTGTTTCCCGCGGATTCTCAGTGCCCCATATACAGACATTGTGACGGTTGACTTTCCCGTTAGTGTGGAAAGTTGCTTCATCACTAAACACAATCTTTGAAACGAAAGATTCATCTGTTTCCATTTGAGCAAGGATAAAATCACAGAAATCGATTCTTTTAATCTTATCAGCTGCAGACAGTGCTTGAACCAATTTCAGACGATAAGGTTTCATAACTACCCTTTTTCGTAGGACTCTCCATTCAGTTGATTGTGGAATTTGCAGCTCTCTGCTAGCTCTGCTAGTCGATTTTCCTGGGCTGCGAACAAATGCTTGCTGGATGCGTGCTACATTTTCATCACTCGTTCTCGGCCGTCCAGAACTTTTCCCTTTGCACAAACACCCATTCTCTGTAAACTGTTTATACCAACGTTTAATACACCACCTATCGGGAGGTTTAACACCATACTTCGTTCGAAATGCACGCTGAACAACTGTCGTCGATTCACTTCTGCCGTACTCAATAACACAAAAAGCTTTCTGTTGAGCGGTCGCCATCTTAGCATCAACTGACGCTGACGCCTAGTCACCAGCGCCTCAAGCGAACAAATGTACAACTAAATGAAACTTTATAGCTCCATTAATTCGCCGACAGATAGTGCTTAGCTCTGCCTTTTGTCGTTGCAGAGTTTTAAATTCCTAAAGTTGTGGTATTCTTTTTGAATCACCCTGTACTTTCTAATCTTTTTTTCATTCTTCTGCAATTTTCTGTGAGAGCTTAAACCTTAGTAGGACTGCTGACGAAAATGCTGTTTTGTGCTGCTTAGGCAAACTGCACTCTAACTTTTCCATAATACGGCCACAACAGTTTAGTGTAATAAACGGTTTTCTTTATATGGGTTTCTGTGAATTTGTGTTTTTTGTGAATCTGAGTAACTAACCCTACCCTTGAAACCATTGGCTACTGTTACTTCTTTGAGGACGCGAACTCTCATTCTATTCATGCTTCATCTAAATAAAGCTTACATGTGCGGTAGATCTGATTCAGCCCCAATTACTAAATCTCAATATGTGCGTTTTCGATAAATAAGAAAGTTCTACTTATTTTCTGCCCTTTTTACTGTCAAGTCTAAGAAATTTAAATCCTCTTCGGACATTTTTCTATAGCGTTTTTAATACTATGCTAGCTAAAAGTCGTTCTGGAATACCGTCGTATTTATATTATTGATAAATATGTCTCGTAATAACCCAGAAAGAAACTGACCAACCGACAAGCACCAAACCATGCATCTGTTGCTACACTTTAGTACCAAATTCAAAGTAATTATAACTCAGTTCAAATTCCAATTTTTAAAGAAGTTCTGTTAGTTCACCTTTTCCCTTGGTGCCACTGTGTACTACATTTATTCTCATTACTTTAAAGGTTTATTTATTGGTACGTTAGTACATAGGTTTAAGACATGAAATGATGTTAGTAATATGCCATCAGCGATCAGCAGACCCTTAACTTCATTCACAAAAACTGCACTACTGAGTACATAGTAATTAGCTGTAAATCCGTATTAGCTGTTAGTTTTTCATACAGAAACATATGTAATTCTACAATCGAAGCATCTCTTCCAGCAATAATAATATACCTGCTTTTATTTTCTTTATGCAAGTTGGTTAAGGCATTAACCAGCAGTGGTTCGGGATTCATGACAATTACTCTGGGTTTCCCATGGGGAAGTGACAAAAACTGCGTTCTGGCAAACTTTTTTCTTAAGGATGGCTTGAAATGATTTGGTAATATATCAGTCTACCTACTGTTGAAAGGAATGAACAGTCTAATGAGTACAGAATAGAGAATGAGAATAAATCGAAGAAAAACAAAAGGAACGAGAAGCAGCAGATATGAGAACAGTGAGAAACTAAACATTAGTACTGTTATCACGAAATGAATGAAGTTAAGGAATTCTGCCACCTAGGCAGCAAAACAGCCCCTGTCGGACGGAGCAAGGAGGACATCGAGAGCAGACTGGCACTGGTAAAAAGGGTATTCCTGGCCAGGAGAAGTCTCTTAGTAGCAAACACAGACCTTAATTCGAGGACGAAATTTCTGAGAACGTACGTTTGGTGCATAGCAAACATGGACTGTGGGAAAAAAGGAAAAGAACAGACTCGGAAGCATTTGAGATGTGGTGCTACAGAGGAATGTTGAAAATTATATGGACCGATAAATTAAGGAGTGAGGAGGATCTCCGCAGAATCGATGAAAGGATATATGGGAACGATGACAAGGAGAAAGGACAGGATGAAAGCCCATCAGTTAAGACATCTGGGGATAACTTCATGGTACTAGAGGAAGCTGTAGAGGGTAAAAAATGTAGAGGAAGAAAGATCCAGTAAATACACTCCTGGAAATTGAAATAAGAACACTGTGAATTCATTGTCCCAGGAAGGGGAAACTTTATTGACACATTCCTGGGGTCAGATACATCACATGATCACACTGACAGAACCACAGGCACATAGACACAGGCAACAGAGCATGCACAATATCGGCACTAGTACAGTGTATATCCACCTTTCGCAGCAATGCAGGCTGCTATTCTCCCATGGAGACGATCGTAGAGATGCTGGATGTAGTCCTGTGGAACGGCATGCCATGCCATTTCCACCTGGGGCCTCAGTTGGACCAGCGTTCGTGCTGGACGTGCAGACCGCGTGAGACGACGCTTCATCCAGTCCCAAACATGCTCAATGGGGGACAGATCCGGAGATCTTGCTGGCCAGGGTAGTTGACTTACACCTTCTAGAGCACGTTGGGTGGCACGGGATACATGCGGACGTGCATTGTCCTGTTGGAACAGCAAGTTCCCTTGCCGGTCTAGGAATGGTAGAACGATGGGTTCGATGACGGTTTGGATGTACCGTGCAGTATTCAGTGTCCCCTCGACGATCACCAGTGGTGTACGGCCAGTGTAGGAGATCGCTCCCCACACCATGATGCCGGGTGTTGGCCCTGTGTGCCTCGGTCGTATGCAGTCCTGATTGTGGCGCTCACCTGCACGGCGCCAAACACGCATACGACCATCATTGGCACCAAGGCAGAAGCGACTCTCATCGCTGAAGACGACACGTCTCCATTCGTCCCTCCATTCACGCTTGTCGCGACACCACTGGAGGCGGGCTGCACGATGTTGGGGCGTGAGCGGAAGACGGCCTAACGGTGTGCGGGACCGTAGCCCAGCTTCATGGAGACGGTTGCGAATGGTCCTCGCCGATACCCCAGGAGCAACAGTGTCCCTAATTTGCTGGGAAGTGGCGGTGCGGTCCCCTACGGCACTGCGTAGGATCCTACGGTCTTGGCGTGCATCCGTGCGTCGCTGCGGTCCGGTCCCAGGTCGACGGGCACGTGCACCTTCCGCCGACCATTGGCGACAACATCGATGTACTGTGGAGACCTCACGCCCCACGTGTTGAGCAATTCGGCGGTACGTCCACCCGGCCTCCCGCATGCCCACTATACGCCCTCGCTCAAAGTCCGTCAACTGCACATACGGTTCACGTCCACGCTGTCGCGGCATGCTACCATTGTTAAAGACTGCGATGGAGCTCCGTATGCCACAGCAAACTGGCTGACACTGACGGCGGCGGTGCACAAATGCTGCGCAGCTAGCGCCATTCGACGGCCAACACCGCGGTTCCTGGTGTGTCCGCTGTGCCGTGCGTGTGATCATTGCTTGTAAAGCCCTCTCGCAGTGTCCGGAGCAAGTATGATGGGTCTGACACACCGGTGTCAATGTGTTCTTTTTTCCATTTCCAGGAGTGTAATTGAGGACGTAGGTTGCTACTCAGAGACGAAGAGGTTGGCACGGGACGCAGGAGAAGAATTCACGGAGGTCCGCATCAAACCAGTCAGAAGACTGATGACTCAAAAAAAAAGTTAGCGACTGTGTCAAAGATAATCATAGTAAAAAGATAATCACTTGTGTGTAGCATTACACTGTACATAACGATGCACTTTCCACTCTCTCGGTTACAGTGTGAATGATATTCTGTGTTGAATTAGACATGTCCAGGCTGGGGTTACAACAGGTCGTGCACAACCTACTGATGGTACATTGGAGGTAGCCTCTGACGTCCGTTGCAGATGATCTGTGATCGGCGTCGGAGTGGGTCTGTGTAGATGATTCTGTACCAGTGTAAGGTGCCTAAAAACTGGTGACAGTGATGTAGGTTGGTGTACCCATCAGATCCATTTCTAATGACTTGTCCTCTCTATTGATAGCATGCTAAGGTCGATTATAGTGTGGCCGGAGTAGCTTGTGTACTGTGCGTCATGCCGTACGAAGACATGATGGCGCTCCCGTAGCTCGTCAAAAACAAAAGGCCGATGTCTGACTGATCAATGCAGACGTCTGGCACGTTGGGTAAGGACTTTCCGGACAGACGTATCGCCTGGCCATAACAAAGTTCTGCAACCATGGCTTCCAGGTCTTCTTTCAGCGACGAACTGAGACTCGGGAGGACGATGGGCAATGGTTCTAGGCGCCGCTGTGAGCCTTGATATCGAAGCGACACTGTTGGCGGTGCATGTGTTCAACTAAACCATTCGCTGCTGGATGGTAAGCTGTAGTTCTAATCTGCTTCATACTGAGTAGGACGTTGACTGAACAAAATGTGATTGAGATTGTCTGCCTTGCTCTGCTGTATTTCGTAGAGGCACACCGAAACGGGTGATCCACACGCGGAAGGAAGTAGTCGCAACAATTCGGGCGGTATGTCAGCGTTCTAGAACACCTCGGGCCAGATCAACTGAGTTTTAATCTATGACAGAATATTATAAAAGACTGAAGAAAGTTTAGAAATATTATACACTTGGCGTGTAAAGGCCAAACTGGTCGAAATTTTCTAACAAGGTACGAGGAACTTATGAACCTTAACAGCAAGATTGCTTTTGGCCATCATTTGCGAAGCATTAAACCTGTAGTTGGTAGTATTGAAAACACTATCAAAATTTTACAAATAGCTCATAAAGGAATGAAATTGGATGTACTTGCAGAGTGGGAAATACACAAACGGAAGATAAAGGAACTGGACAAATTGATGAATGAACAGTCTAGATTTAAGTAAAATATGTTTTGATTTTTTTAAAAATAAATATGATCCATTACATTAGCAGCTGATGGTCATTCATTTCAGTATTTTATAAAAATAATGCAATAATGTCTGAGATCATTACCAATACTGTATCAATGTACTTCGTTTTAACTTTATAATCTCTGCAGAGGTAGTGTACATGAATGCATAATAAACAACTGACGGGCCTATGTGTCAGATTTTGAATTTAGGAATTTCTAAAGATACCTTTCGAATTTGGTCTGTGTCATTGGGATTACATTACAATCAAATCTTATTTGTTATATTGATCCAATGTATGAATGTTGCATTAAAATTATGTACAGCCAAAGATTATATAAGCAGGTCTGTAAAAACCAATATATTGCCCTGTTGTAATCTATACATACAAAATCTTGAGCCCTGTTACACAGTTTAACACTTTTTATTTTATGTTTTTATTAATACTGTGCCTTCTAATGTAGGTAAAGCTTTCAGAATAAATGCAACCCTTGGAAAGAGTTCACCAATAGAATAATTGTATGTAATTGTGACTTAAATCTTTATACATTATAAGCAAATGAGTGGATCACCCTTACAACAAAGCAATGTTGGAATTGCATAGATTTTAAATTTTCTTTGGTAATAAACAGTGCTTAGTTTTCTCCACTCCACACGACTCTGCGTCACCCCTTCACACCAGTCCCCTCCATCTGAAATATATTGTAATACTGATTAAGGATACCTGTTGACAGGTAAATTGAAGAGTGAATAATTTCCTTGACTTTTTTTAAGAACTTATTCCGACAGTATATTTTCCTTTTGTGAGTGTTGAAAAATTCTGCCAAGTTCTATCTAGCCAAATGTATCTTTCGGTGGATAAAACAGTGTTGTGTTTCGAGCTGTACCAGTTGAGGCAAAATATTACTGCTTCCGACAGCTGTCATAGCCAACATCCTCTAAAGGTAAGACTCCAGCTGCCAGAATAGGTAAGGAGGTCATCTTGCACAAGGCAACCGAGTTCTAAACGTAATAGCAGCAGAAAGGGTGAGGCGGAAACAAAAGCACATAACTACACATCTCAGTGCTGAGAACCTTTTTGAATACAGTCCACGACTTTCCTCGCCCTAATCTCAGATGTTCGAAATGCAACACAACTATAACAAGAAATGGGAGGCCTAATTCTTTTTATGATATGTAATATTTCTCGGTTTTGTCTTTTGGCGCTAAATTTTAGTTTCTGAGGTAATTGTTCCTTCCAAGGCCATCGAACATCATGAAACTATATGGCTACAAAGGCCTTACCAAGCCTCAGACATCTGTGATGTATAAATGAAGACTGAAGTGACAAATGCCCAGTTGTACCCAACCGGGATTCGAACCCAGGTGCCCTGTCTTCTAGGCAGATCCGCTAATCTCTATGTCACCCTGGCACAGCGGCGAACATGGTATGGATTCGACAAGTCCTTTCGGGAGGTATGTGGTACCAGGTGTGTAGGCATAGGTAACATATCTCCTGTAAATTACAAACTGGTGGTTTGTGTGCACTGAGCTGGCACTGGTAGCACTCCAGATCCGTTCTGTTGGGGTCGGATCAGGCGAATTTGGTGTCCAAGACTTCAACGAGGGTTCACTATCACTCTGCTGAAACCATTATAACATGATTCTGACTCTCTGACATGGATAGTTATCTTTCTAGAACATGCTATCGCCGTCATGGAAGACATCAAGCATGAATGGATGTGGGTAGGGTGCAATAACATTCACGCATTCGATTACTACTACAGGTAGCATGGAAGCCAAGATAAACGTCTCCAGTAGCATAATATTGTCCTCTCTGTCCTGGTGTCTTTGATTACTTCCACATGTCGCTTGGAAGCTGAGATAAATGTCCACAGTAGCATAACATTGCTCTCATTGCTCTCTCTGGCCCGCGTGCGTGTCATGGTGCGTGTCTCCAGTAGCCATTCACCTGGATGACTGCGTGTCCGTACATGACAGTCGGCCTGGTGTAAAAAGAAATGCGATTCATCTTACATGAGACATTTCCATTGATTCACAGTCCATTCTCGATTATCCCATTCCCGCCGCAATCGTAATAAACTATTTTGAAGGGTGAACGTGGGACACGTAATGTGAGCTGAACAGTGTCCTCCAAAACATTTGTGTCCGCACCAGTTGTGTAGCCCAGCTCCTCGTCAGATCTACAGCACACCGGAGCCTATCTTGCTTTACAAAGCAGGCAACGCACCAGCCTCCACGTTCTTTGATGAAGTTCTTGCGCCCAGCACAGTGCTGCATACATGTGATTTCGCCATCGTTGAACTTATTGCCAGATACCTCACGACAGAGCTACGTGAAGAGCCGATCCGGTTCGCCATTTCCGAGCTGCTACTTTCCGGGCGGCCGACCATAACAATGCACCCATTGCCAATTTACTTACGTCAGTGTGTTTAGCAATTTGCTGCCAATATCGCCGTTAGAATGACATCCTATTCGTCTCTGGTCCGCTTCTAATCTTTTCTCAGCGCGTTACGTGCAGACAACGCCAGGTGGCGTCCAGTGCCTTGACGGGCTGTGGTTATAATGTTTTGCCTCACCAGTGCAAGTTACGCAGTATTTTATTTTTCTCGTGGGAATTAATACATATTTATTTTCTAAATGAAGCAGCCCCTTACGCTTTTGATGACCCACACAGTCTAACGTATGCTGTGGGTCTGGAAAGTCTGCTGCGTTTAACGGGCCATCCTGTCATGCGTTTGCGCGCAACTCACGCTCGCCAGCAATGGTCAGCCCCGCAGCGCACTTCGTCCTAATTCCTTTGCTTCCGGCAGCGCTCACGCCTGTCCCGTTAAGGCAGGCGAATATCTCTCGCTCCAAAAAAACGCCTAGCTGAGCCGCGTGCGGTGAACGGGTTTATCACGCGCGGAATATTATTTATCACTCCATTGTGCGCGCGGCGGCGCAGATAGAATCGCGGGCGCCATTGTCTGGGCGCCGCGTTCGCTGCCGGTGTTGCGGCTCGTTACCTAACTGTGGGCGGCGTCTACTGTCTACTGTCTACTGCCCGCCGTCCAGCGTCCGGTGTCTGCAAGGTGCCGGCTACCGGCCGCTGACACACTTGCCGGACGCAGTCGCGCCACAAAAAGCCTGACGCGGGTTTTTGGTGCTCGCATCTCGTAAAGATGCGAAAAATACGACGTCTTCTCCTCGTAAAATCTGCAAGTGCCGGCGATATACGGCGGTTTCCACACAGGCACCATTCACCAGGACCCTTCATAAAGCTACTGATTTCGTATAAACCGCAGCCACAATCGATCGTGTGCGACGTGCAGTGGGCAACTGGCCCTTTACATCAACAAATAGAATGGGTGTAAACAACTGAGAATACACTATATTGTGTGATTACATTACCAATCGATCACGTAATTACAACGGTTAAATTACGGTAGTTGGACAAAAATACGGAATCACCTCGTGAAATGGCTGCTTGAATATAAATCCAGTCGCAGTCCGAGCCTGCAGGCTGCACTCCTGTATTTCGCCACGAACAGCGCCTGTGCAACATCCTCAATACGTCGCAATTGTCAGTCGCGGTCAGAACGGCGTCCTGTGTAATTATGAGGGCGTTATGACGGAGCTAAGTGAATTCGTACATGGGCAAATTATTAGTGCTCGGATGGTGGGTGGTTCCGTAACCAGGGTAGCCGATGATATTACACTACCGTCCGCTACTGTTATACTATAACCACAAAGCTAGAGGCAGTACGCATAATGAAATTATATATATTACAGCAATTACAGTATAAAGAAGCAGAGTAGTGTTACCCTCTGAAAGGAATTTTGTTGTGTTGACCGTGATGTACCTAACGGATGTGGCTTATCGGAAGTGAAGGTCAGAACTACGTAAATATTTAGACACTAACAAACAATATTTTACCTATACACACTGTTCAAAGAATAAAGAAAACGGTCGCCAGCCTAATAAGGCATGAGAATGATTAACATTCTTGTTGAAGAAAATAGATATGAGTAACTTTAATGGGCAGACACAGCTTATACTTTGTCACACGAGAGTGCAATGAACTCTGTCACTAGCAGAGGTTGAAGTTAAAGAAAGTGCTAACAGTTATAGAAGAACAAAGCTAATTGCATAGGTACAACAGATAATGACATACACTATTGCCTTCAGTGCTTAGTCAGACAGGATTGTCTCAATACTATTAATATTCACCATAGAATCGTAAATTTGACATACGTTAAGTCTCTCTCAGCTAAATACCTTTCTACTTAGAATAAAATTTAAATGAAATGCACTGACAAACACTTTCTCACTGATCTATGACTGAAAGCAATTATTGTAATCAGAATAAATGGTCCATCTGTCAAATGTTTCCTACTAGTGAGCACAGTAAACAAACTGTGGGTCCTATTACACTAAAGAAATGCACTTTGTTATACACATGGGATCCTTATTTTAGCAAACATAACTATGAAACTTTCAGGGTTAATTTGACCTGTTACTGCAGTAAGACACAAGTTAACATAAAACATCAGGCATTGACTCACCTGGTACAGTGGGCAACAAGCTGTATTATTCATTTACTGAATAAAACTTCATAAGCCTCAGTTTTAAGAACTTTTAATTTTGAAGTTGGCAGCAACTGTTTTAATACCCGTTTGTACTACTTTATTACTTTAGATTCTATTTTTCATTTTAGTTCTTTAGCAAGCTCACAAACTTTTAATAAGCAGTTTTAATTGCAAAATTACTTTCAGCAAACATTATTCACTTTAGCACACTCTTTTGCCACATTAACTTTCTTTTTACTATGTTCAAGAGGTATTACTTAGTAAAACACAGGACTTAAGTGTTCGTTCAATAAGGACACTCGGTAATCACTTTAGCCTGGGAAGGATCCTAAGTGGATATGTGGTAGACGATAAATCAAGGTAATTTTTCATTTTTGTTTACCTTGTATTTGAAAACAAATATATCATCCACATGAACTGATCCTTCACTGTAAATTTCTACAATTCCTTGGTTCCTTTTCAATGATTGGGCAACGTGGTGGGGAGTGCATTTTGGTGGGTGGATTTGCAAGCGGAAATGATGGACTCTGTCATTTCTTGGTGGCGAAGATAGATATTAATTTCAGAGTATTGCCAGCATATTACTCCATTCATCCGAGGCTTTGATGCGTATTAAAACGGCGCTAAAAGCCCCTCTCGGCACCAGAACAAGTCACAACCTTCACATGAGCTGTTAGCGGTACAGTAGCTCGTCTCTGACTGACTCTCCATTCCACCTTTCTATCCATGTCATCCACATTTTGTGCGCGCTACAAAGTTCCGTTCCAGAGGGGAACCACACCACCTTTTACATACAAAATGGCTAAGAACCTTAATTGAAGGTGAGCAGTTTACATAACAGCAAACAATCACTTTAAACAAAACACATCGTTTGCACATATTGGTAGTTCTACACAAAATTATTTAAATGAAATTATTCAGTTTTAAAGATAACAAAAGAGATTGTATGAGAAAGACAAAACATATCATTTGCTCATATTGTACATATTACAGGGATTACACTTCCTACAATCTAAAAGACACCGAAGTTTTCAACTGATAAAAGATTATACATGTTTTATACGGTACTGAATTAATAATAATTACAAAAGTTCAACGATGGAATGTTGGACATAACAGAAAGCAAAATTAATCAGCAAAAGGTTTGTTGTGCCTGAGCTATGATGTTACAATGTGTTTGGTGTGTCAAGAGGAACCGTACGGAAGATTTATACTGCATTCATGGAAAGCGGAAAGACATCAACGACCACGTCTACAGTGTCACTGAAAGGATTGTGACGAAAAATAAAGAGGACAACGGCTGCAAAACTAACTGCGGAACTGAATGTCGCACTCACGAACCCCTCCAACACCAGAACAACACGAAGGGAGCTCCATAAGCAGCGAATTGCAGGACAAGCTACAGTTCCAAAGCCACTCATCACTGACGCAATATCGCGCTATTCCTTCAGCCCCATGGTTACTCGCCTAGGATTATGTGATCAAAAGATTCTATAAGATTCCACTGAAAACCATACAGGAACAACATTTATCCGTTCCAAGACCAATGGAAGTTATTTTGAATACTAGCTGGTTCTCTGCATCGCATTAGGCAGGGTAATGGGCTATGTCTACCAAGGAAAATCGCCAAATATCCGTACGTTTTGAGAAGTTATTTTATTTTGACACCAGTTTCGGCATTTCAGTACGCCATCTTTAGGCCTCACATGCATTTCGTGTATAAACATTCAGACGTGTCGATATCGTCATACTGAAGCCGTCAGCATCTGGATACCGTGAATTTGTTATTCGGGTCTTCCTTCGAAGACTTGACAACAAGTGCCAGTACAGGAGAGCCAAGTAAGTTTCATATTACTTTTTTGATAACGTCAAGTTTACATGAATGGTACGCTGTGATTCGGTTTTGAAAGGGTAAGCTATAGTGTGCTATTTAAAAAAGACGCACTGCTATTCATATCTTCCTAACAAAAAAGTTAAAAAGAAAGGTAATTGTTGGCTAATGTCTCCCTGACAGCTAAACAATATTTGTTTGACAAATATTTTATTTTGCTTCTGGACAAAGAGTTTTTTTCGTGTGGTCAAGATAGATGGGACACCCTGGGTAGAGGGTGAACCAGGGAGAAAGGTACATGCTTTGAGGGCTGATAGTATTGGTGAGGATGAACAAAAAACATCAAACGAACATATTCCATTTTCTTAAGCTTATCCGACATACAGCTGTTTGAAAACCACAGGCGTCATTCGCATATCCTGCACCAGCCCTCACGTGCGAATACAACGAAAGCAACATTAGGCTACTGAGAGATGTTTCTCCTGACCATAGGTCATTTTTCTGAAACTACACTTTTTTCTACATACACACTGACCTAGTGGGCCCGCTTCTTCTGATATGCCTTCACTGCAACTGACTTGTACATCCGTTGGCTTTGATGCTAATCCGATTACGGACATTTCTACAGAAACAAGGCATTCTCTACTATACGGAACTTCTCGCTCGTATTTTACATGTGCGCACAAACAAGTAAAAGGCCGTGCGAATGAGCTCAGATCAGCAACACGGAAGCTGTCTACAAGAGCTGCAAAACGCGTTGCCATTGGCGATGGATATTTGAACATATTTGTGAAGAAATGTACACTATTAAACTAAACATTAGGTCACAATGTTTCATTCACTATCACCTGCATTTGTCCCGTTCCCCATTGAAACTGTTAAGAACAGGACATATATTCATATGACGTTTTTGTTCAGAATCACTAACAATCTCACTCCTCAAAGAACGTACCTTTGCTCCTGACTCACTGCGTGTATGAAATTTCTTAATAAGTAAAAGTACTGAACCAAAATGTTCGGACGTCACGTAACACAGAATACAACCAGTACTTCAAGACAAGTGCTAGTACTGGTATATCGATTTCAAAGAGAACTCTTTCAACTCTTTTCAGCTATCAGTGTTGTTCATAAATGAAATAAAAAGGGCTGCCTTAGGGCTTATGGCTGATGATGTATATAAAGTAGGACTTGAAATGATAATTAAATCAAGACCCAAAGCTGTCGACAGGCGTTAATATACATCAACGGGGACAGTTGAAAATGTGTGCCCCGACCGGGACTCGAATCCGGGATCTCCGGCGTACATGGCAGACGCTCTATCCAGCTTTTTTTTTGTCCGTTACTGTTCGTTGTACTTGGTTGTAGCGGACGTCACATGACATCCGTTGAAGTTCGTTTGTTGATACGTTGAGTCAGTCATCCATCTGAGCCACCGAGGGCACGAGGACAGTGCGACTGCAGGGATGCAGGGATTTATCCCTTGCACGCCCCCCCCCCCCCCCCCCCCGTGAGACCCACATTCCCAAATTAATGTCCACACACTACATTCATAGTGCCCCTGCCCATTACACTCATTACTTCCGGCAGACAATCTTACCGAGTCCCTTAAGGGTTCGGGCAATGTGTGTGCATGTGTGCATCCAGCACAGAAGAAGAAGGTCAATAGCCGGTTAGCCTTAACTATATGAAGATGGTATCTATTCTTACAGACATGTCCGTAAGAACAGATACCATCTTCACAAAGTAGGACTTTGTGGGGGTGTATCTTTTTCCGTTGTGCAACAGTTAACTAGTGCTTCTGAAATCAATACTGAAATCAATTTTCTTTTGTTGGATCACGTTAGGCCAAGGATAGTATTTCTATTGCTTTACAACAGAATTATCTCATATATAATTTCTAGTACGTGAAAAAGACACAAGTGAAACAGGTGGGCGGAGTAGTGGGAGGTTGCAAATTATAGTACTAGAGGTTTCTGTGCCAAAGAGCTTCCTCTTACTATTACTTTCGGCCATTATATAATAGCGCTCTAAGTTCAGGGATGAGGTCGGTTACACTAAAATGTAGTATAAAATAACATCGTTGTGTCTTTCATTAGAGTGCCTCTGTGTGTTGATACACAGAGAAAGTTCTCTGAATTTCCTTAACTCTGTAACTCACCCGTCTTCTGCACTATTTTCATACGATAATGTTGTTATTTTTCCGTATTATTGGGATGTTTGAATCCGACTGTACAGTAATATGTTATACACTGGCGCCCAAAATAAAAACAACAAAAGGAAATTTTGCAAGGTTGTGTTTATTTTGCCACAAAACAGTATAAACCGATAATAGTGAAGTATAAACGATGAAAAAAGTATACAACGCAAAAAATTGTAACATCCGTAACGGTAGACAAAAATGTTCTTCGTTTTTTCAAACTTAACAGATTTGCAGACATATACCGACAACCGTTCGATGTGCTCAGTATGAGGTGTGACCACTTCTGGCAGCAATACAGGCCTTGCAACGACGGGAGCTTACCTTGAACGATGTCATCAGTCTCCTGTTCTACCTGCAGAGCTACTCGCTGTCTTTGAGAGTGGTTGGTGGATGGTGACGTGATGTAAGCCGTCTTCCTAGCGCATCCCAGACATGTTCTATGGGATTCAAATCGGGAGAGTGAGAAGGCCACGCTATGCGTGTCATAACTTCAAAGAAAACATCGATCACATGTACCCTACGAGATCGAGCATTATCGTCCATCAATACGAGGTGCATTCAAGTTCTAAGGCCTCCGATTTTTTTTCTAATTAACTACTCACCCGAAATCGATAAAACTGGCGTTACTTCTCTACGTAATTGCCCTGCAGACGTATACATTTTTCACAAGGCTGACGCCATGATTCCATGGCAGCGGCGAAAGCTTCTTTAGGAGTCTGTTTTGACCACTGGAAAATCGCTGAGGCAATAGCAGCACAGCTGGTGAATGTGCAGCCACGTAGAGTGTCTTTCATTGTTGGAAAAAGCCAAAAGTCACTAGGAGTCAGGTCAGGTGAGTAGGGAGCATCAGGAATCACTTCAAAGTTGTTATCACGAATAAACTGTTGCGTAACGTTAGCTCGATGTGCGGGTGCGTTGTCTTGGTGAAACAGCACACACGCAGCCCTTCCTGGACGTTTTTGTTGCAGTGCAGGAAAGAATTTGTTCTTCAAAACATTTTCGTAGGATGCACCTGTTACCGTAGTGCCCTTTGGAACGCAATGGGTAAGGATTACGCCCACGCTGTACCAGAACATGGACACCATCTTTTTTTCAGCACTGGCGGTTACCCGAAATTTTTTTGGTGGCGGCGAATCTGTGTGCTTTTATTGAGCTGACTGGCGCTTTGTTTCTGGATTAAAAAATGGCATCCACGTCTCATCCATTGTCACAACCGACGAAAAGAAAGTCCCATTCATGCTGTCGTTGCGCGTCAACATTGCTTGGCAACATGCCACACGGGCAGCCATGTGGTCGTCTGTCAGCATTCGTGGCACCCACCTGGATGACACTTTTCGCATTTTCAGGTCGTCATGCAGGATTGTGTGCACAGAACCCACAGAAATTCCAACTCTGGAGGCGATCTGTTCAACAGCCATTCGGCGATCCACCAAAACAATTCTCTCCACTTTCTCGATCATGTCGTCAGACCGGCTTGTGCGAGCCTGAGGTTGTTTCGGTTTGTTGTCACACGATGTTCTGCCTTCATTAAACTGTCGCACCCACGAACGCACTTTCGACACATCCATAACTCCATCACCACATGTCTCCTTCAACTGTCGATGAATTTCAATTGGATTCACATCAAGCAAATTCAGAAAACGAATGATTGCACGCTGTTCAAGTAAGGAAAACGTCGCCATTTTAAGTATTTAAAACAGTTCTCATTCTCGCCGCTGGCGGTAAAATTCCATCTGCCGTACAGTGCTGCCATCTCTGAGACGTATTGACAGTGAACGCGGCCTCATTTTAAAACAATGCGCATGTTTCTATCTCTTTCCAGTCCGGAGAAAAAAAATTGGAGGCCTTAGAACTTGAATGCACCTCGTAGGACGTATGGGCCCACAGCACCTGGCAATAACTGCACATAAGATCCCAAGATCGCCTCACGATACCAGACAGCAGTTAAACTTTGCCGAGTCATCCGTACAATTTCGTGAAGAGAGGATCGATAGATAAATATAATCCCTGCCCAAACCATTAGGGCTCATCCTCGATCTCAGCCCCTTTCCACAATATTTGGGCCCAGAAATCGGGTTTGACGTTCCCTTCACGTACGAATCCATCGGGACTCATCTGTGCAAACAACATCGATCCACTGTTCGATCGTCCAGCTGACATGTTGATGACTCCACTCTAGACGTCCCCTTCTGTGAAGACGTGTCAGAAATAGACATACAGCACATCTTCGACGACAATGGCCACTCTGCCGAAGCTTGCTGCACGAAGTTTGCCTCAATGCAACACGTCCAGTGGACGCTGCGACCTCACGTGCCAGTTGTCGTGCAGTACTGAGCTAGTAACTTCGTACCCTTGCAGCCAAATAACGGTCCTCTCTTCTGAAGTGACACGTGTCCGGCCCTGCTCTGGTCTTCAGGATACAGTTTTGGTCTTTATAAACTGTCGCCACATCCGAGGAGCGGCAGAACGATTCACATTAAGCCATCGGGCCAAATCAGTTTGTTACCGTCCTGCTTCCTTTCTTTCTATGGCCCTCCACCGCAGAGGGAGAAATAGCGGTTCGATGCTTTACTTTTGGACACTAGTGTACACGAGCAGGATGTAGCTCAGTCATAGCAGTTTGAGGAACTGGAAAGCCTCCGTGATGACCACAGAGTCTACCAAGAACACTGAACTGTCTTCCAAGAAAGCATGTTGGAATCTGCTGTAGTTTTTATTTTATAAAACCTTTCATCGAGTCTTTTAGATGCATCTTGTACGTCTCTTTTATAACTTAGAGTTCTTAGGAAGATATTGCTTAAGTACCCTATATTGTTAGTAAAGAAATTAGGGGCGTGACATTTGCCTGAAGGATTTTTGAATGAGTATGGTACACAAACTTTTAAAATAACGTCTCATCTTATGAGTGCTAACAAAACTAGCGCTTCAGTGGTTCTTTACCATAATCGTATTCCGCTGTAGAGCACAAAAGTTATTTCCATACTATTTTTCCGCTCAGCTTTTTTTGTTGTCTACCCTTTGTTGCATTTGGCTGACGAAGTCTTCCATTCGTAAGGTATGCGATCATCTAGACCTGGCATGTAGTAACGCCTTGGAAACGTCTTGATCGCTAAAAACTTTGTTTATGATGCGTTTCGAGTAATCGTCATCAGATAACTGTGGAAAAATTACACGAAAGACAATTTAGGAAAGTTAATATGTTATTATTACGTGGACAATGTAACATCAGGAACGGAAGTACACACTAAGTACAAGTGAGCAGAACTAGAAAATGAGTACAATCTCATGTGCACTTGCCGTAAGACTTACTTGCAAAATATATTATTTTGACATCTCGCATGTCAGACTGCAGACAACGGGCTTGAGGACCATATTATTGTTGTTTTGTATATTACAAAAGTTATTCCTTGATTTGTCTTGATCTTTGACATCGACACCATCTAGCACAAAGTTGAAATAATATGGTCCTTAAGCCTGCTTTCTTCAATGTGGCATGCGCTGGCATGCGACGTCTCAAAATAACATCTTTTGCAAATACACCTGACGTGCAGTTTCACATGAGATTCTACGTTTTTGCTTGTACTGCTCACTTGTATGAGATTTCCTAAGCGTACTATAAGTACTTGTACTTAGCACATACTTCCGTTCCTGGTGTTACATTGGCCTTATAATAATTAAATATTAACTTTTCTTCTGCCCGCATCTCGTGGTCGTGCGGTAGCGTTCTCGCTTCCCACGCCCGGGTTCCCGGGTTCGATTTCCGGCGGGGTCGGGGATTTTCTCTGCCTCGTGATGGCTGGGTGTTGTGTGCTGTCCTTAGGTTAGTTAGGTTTAAGTAGTTCTAAGTTCTAGGGGACTGATGACCATCGATGTTAAGTCCCATAGTGCTCAGAGCCATTTGAACCATTAACTTTTCTAATTTGTCTTTTGTATAAATTTTTCTGTAGTTATCCGATGATGATTACTCGAAATGCGTTATAACTAAAGATGTTTCCATGGAACTACTACATGCCAAGTTCGCCCTTTGTTTGCAAGTGTTTTCGACGCCTTTCACTGCTTAACTTTCAGGTACTAGTGAATGTTATTGAAATGGTATTGCCTAAGTGCTTGAAGATGACGCCGTTAAAAGCTTCAAAATTACCTGAAAATAACAGACACAGATGAATGCAGAACTGATGAAAGTTTCTTGGTTTAAAGTTGGATGGTGGGCTGACTAATGTGGAATATACAAGCATATGTGACTGATATTGAATTTACAGGCGTATGTAACTAATAATGAATATTTCAGTGCAATGGACTACAGACCTATATCTTTGACGTCGGTTTGCAGTAGGGTTTTGAAGCATATACTGTATTAAAACATTATGAATCACCTCGAAGGGAACGATCTATTGATACGTAATCAGCATGGTTTCAGAAAACATCGTTCTTGTGCAACACAGCTAGCTCGTTATTCGCACGAAGTAATGGCCGCTATCGACAGGGGATCTCAAGTTAATTCCGCATTTCTAGATTTCCGGAAAGCTTTTGACACCGTTCCTCACAAGCGACTTCTAATCGAGCTGCGGGCCTATGGGGTATCGTCTCAGTTGAGCGACTGGATTCGTGATTTCCCGTCAGGTAGGTCGCAGTTCGTAGTAATAGACGGCAAATCATCGAGTAAAACTGAAGTGATATCAGGTGTTCCCCAGGGAAGCGTCCTGGGACCTCTGCTGTTCCTGATCTATATAAATGACCTGGGTGACAATCTGAGCAGTTCTCTTAGGTTGTTCGCAGATGATGCTGTAATTTACCGTCTGGTAAGGTCATCCGAAGACCAGTATCAGTTGCAAAGCGATTTAGAAAAGATTGCTGTATGGTGTGGCAGGTGGCAGTTAACGCTAAAGAACGAAAAGTGTGAGGTGATCCACATGAGTTCCAAAAGAAATCCGTTGGAATTCGATTACTCGATAAATAGTGCAATTCTCAAGGCTGTCAATTCAACTAAGTACCTGGGTGTTAAAATTACGAACAACTTCAGTTGGAAAGACCACATAGATAATATTGTGGGGAAGGCGAGCCAAAGGTTGCGTTTCATTGGCAGGACACTTAGAAGATGCAACAAGTCCTCTAAAGAGACAGCTTACACTTCACTCGTTCGTCCTCTGACAGAATATTGCTGCGCGGTGTGAAATCCTTATCAGGTGGGATTGGCGGAGAACATCGAAAGGGTGCAAGAAAGGGCAGCTCGTTTTGTATTATCACGTAGTAGGGGAGAGAGTGTGGCAGTATGATACGCGAATTGGGATGGAAGTCATTACAGGAAAGACGTTTTTCGTCGCGGCGAGATCTATATACGAAATTTCAGTCACCAACTTTCTCTTCCGAATGCGAAAAATATTTGGTTGAGCCCAACCTACATAGGTAGTAATGATCATCAAAATAAAATAAGAGAAATCAGATCTAGAACAGAAAGGTTTAGGTGTTCGTTTTTCCTGCGCGCTGTTCGGGAGTGGAATGGTAGAGAGATAGTATGATTGTGGTTCGACGAACCCTCTGCCAAGCACTTAAATGTGAATTGCAGAGTAGTCATGTAGATGTAGATGTAGATGGAAAACAATTTCATCCACCAAGAGTTTAATCAATAAGGCTCGCTAAAAATACTCAAAAGATAGTCTCATGACTAGCAACGGAAGTAATTTACTACTTTTTAACAAAATGCGCACAGTAGATGACGATTCTGACCGCATAAAGACAACATGTAGGGTGTGCTCTAGTTTTCAGTTTCTAATTACATCTGAAACATCGTGTGGTATCGTCCAAAGATCGCGGTGCCACACCAAAGACGGCAACGCACATCAATACCACAGACATAAGCTACGTCTTGCTGCAGTGCGCAATGACGAATTAAAGAGGCTTTAGAAGACACGGTCTCTCTCACTCATCACATCAGTGCCCTCGCGCGGAGGCCAATATGGAGCCGAGCAAGGATGTCGTCTACCCCATTTCGTGACTTCAGCTGCAGCAGTCAAAATCATCGATTATATCTAAACAGTTGTTGAAGTCTCAGATCGACAAGTACTTTTGTAAATGTTGAACACCACACTTCAAGAGACCAGCTTGTTAATTAGTTCAAGTGATGCTCCAATAGTCAACAACAATTTTAGATTATCAAGTTAAGTAAATCTTTTTATCACTGACGTAATGAAGTCAACAATATTTCATGTGTTTTAGCTCAAATGAATCATCTCCTAGAGCAATAAAAAAGCTCACAGTTACGACCAGACAACTGAAGTTTGGCCTGTGGATTTAGACCACAATTTGCAACCTACCTGTAATCTTGTATGTCATCTGCTTTACACAGGCACAAATTACTCACCAACATGTAACGAGTATACCACTTACTGCAACGTAACAAATCATTTACGAAATGCATATCCGTAGTGCAGTCACAGAACGGTACTTGTGTACTTCGCAGGAAAATCCACTCAATGTCTATGCACACTAATTCAAGAAGCAAAATTAAACTACAACAAAATATTGTAAGGCAAATCATTCACATTACGAGGAAGCTTGGTAACATGATAAGTGACTGGTCAGCTAGTAGCCACTTGGGCTTAGAAGAATCCCCCCTGAAGAAAAGAATTAAGTGAATTTGCAATTGCGAATAAGGACTACCATCAGCTGTAGAATGGAATGACGGGAATCTAAATTTGTGCCGGAGCGGAATTCGAACCCGGATTTCCTGCTTATCGCATATTATTTGGCTGTACGTGCAGCACAGACGGCCACACCCAATCTTCCATATGTCGCCCACTACGTGTCTACGAACAGTACTCATACATCCATTATGTATATTCCCTTACAGGTCAGACGTCGCACTTGAAAGTCCCCTGCCTGATCTCGGCAGATAAATACGATATTGGAGAGCCTGTGTTATTCTGATTACGACGCGAAGTTACTTTGCATCGTAATCAGAGCAATACAGGCACTGCAATATCGTAGAGAAGAAAAGAGTCCAGTTATCAATTTCATTAATCAGTTTAGAAAATATGACTCTAACAGTTAATCTGGAAGCTGATCTGTAGTGACGAAAGTAATAAAAAGTTAATTATCTCTGGCACACACAAAGACTTAGCACGGTGTAGCAAATATCAGCCAGGCTCAGCAGAGTGGCTGCAACCTGGCCGGCCTCAGTGGCACCTCACACACGAGTCTGGTCTGTGAGTGAGCGGCTGCTATCCTCACCGTTTCCACTGCAGCCCCTTCCTCAGCGGTCCTGTAGTAAAACACTTCTCCTGCGACCAAAAATCCTCCTCAGTGCGAACGTCACGTATCAGAACTTTACGAGATGCGGAAAAATGTCTCTCTCTCTCTCTCTCTCTCTCTCTCTCTCTCTCTCTCACTGTACACGAGCATGCAAAGTGGACACGCGACATGATATGCAAATATATACGAATATTAATATCCATAATAAAAATCTTACGCTGCTATTGGGTCAGTTTTTCACTGCAGGAACCTTTCAGCATGAAAATAGCTTTTGTGCTCCATAAAAAAGCAACTCACAGCTGAAGTCTCCAACATCCAGCCTCATGAAAGACACAAGAGTACATTTAAAAAATATTGTAGCTCACCACCAAGAGCTTATAGTAAGTACTTACTACAGCCAGTTTCAGGCCCCTCACTATCGTTTGGTATGACAAAACTTTTAAAATTGTTTATATGGCGATAATGCTCATGGAGTCAGTTAGCATAAAATGCATCATAAACGTCTCCTATCATACAGTAAAATATACTATCTGATCAAAAGTATCCGGACGCCCATTTATAATGCGTAACTGACCACTAGATCCAACGAGAAATGGACCCGTTAGTACACTCCTGGAAATTGAAATAAGAACACCGTGAATTCATTGTCCCAGGAAGGGAAAACTTTATTGACACATTCCTGGGGTCAGATACATCACATGATCACACTAACAGAACCACAGGCATATAGACACAGGCAACAGAGCATGCACAATGTCGGCACTAGTACAGTGTATATCCACCTTTCGCAGCAATGCAGGCTGCTATTCTCCCATGGAGACGATCGTAGAGATGCTGGATGTAGTCCTGTGGAACGGCTTGCCATGCCATTTCCACCTGGCGCCTCAGTTGGACCAGCGTTCGTGCTGGACGTGCAGACCGCGTGAGACGACGCTTCATCCAGTCCCAAACATGCTCAATGGGGGACAGATCCGGAGATCTTGCTGGCCAGGGTAGTTGACTTACACCTTCTAGAGCACGTTGGGTGGCACGGGATACATGCGGACGTGCATTGTCCTGTTGGAACAGCAAGTTCCCTTGCCGGTCTAGGAATGGTAGAACGATGGCTTCGATGACGGTTTGGATGTACCGTGAACTATTCAGTGTCCCCTCGACGATCACCAGTGGTGTACGGCCAGTGTAGGAGATCGCTCCCCACACCATGATGCCGGGTGTTGGCCCTGTGTGCCTCGGTCGTATGCAGTCCTGATTGTGGCGCTCACCTGCACGGCGCCAAACACGCATACGACCATAATTGGCACCAAGGCAGAAGCGACTCTCATCGCTGAAGACGACACGTCTCCATTCGTCCCTCCATTCACGCCTGTCGCAACACCACTGGAGGCGGGCTGCACGATGTTGGGGCGTGAGCGGAAGACGGCCTAACGGTGTGCGGGACCGTAGCCCAGCTTCATGGAGACGGTTGCGAATGGTCCTCGCCGATACCCCAGGAGCAACAGTGTCCCTAATTTGCTGGGAAGTGGCGGTGCGGTCCCCTACGGCACTGCGTAGGATCCTACGGTCTTGGCGTGCATCCGTGCGTCGCTGCGGTCCGGTCCCAAGTCGACGGGCACGTGCACCTTCCGCCGACCACTGGCGACAACATCGATGTGCTGTGGAGACCTCACGCCCCACGTGTTGAGTGATTCGGCGGTACGTCCACCCGGCATCCCGCATGCCCACTATACGCCCTCGCTCAAACTCCGTCAACTGCACATACGGTTCACGTCCACGCCGTCGCGGCATGCTACCAGTGTTAAAGACTGCGATGGAGCTCCGTATGCCACTGCAAACTGGCTGACACTGACGGCGGCGGTGCACAAATGCTGCGCAGCTAGCGCCATTCGACGGCCAACACCGCGGTTCCTGGTGTGTCCGCTGTGCCGTGCGTGTGATCATTGCTTGTACAGCCCTCTCGCAGTGTCCGGAGCAAGTATGGTGGGTCTGACAAACCGGTGTCAATGTGTTCTTTTTTCCATTTCCAGGAGTGTATAAATGGAGGCGAGGTGCATTAGATTGACAGTAGAGAAGCAACAACAATTGAATGGATCGCTCAGCAGAGCTCATTGATTTGGCAAGTGGACTTGTCATTGGGTGTCACCTGAGTAACAAATACATGAGGGACATTTCAGTCCATCCAAAGCAGATCAGGTCACCAGCTGGTCATGTAACTGTGAAGTGGAAACGCTAAGAACCAAACTAAGCTACACCAAGACCATGGAGTCCTCAAATGCTGATGGATAGGGCATGTCGAGCATTACGGTGAGTCGCTACACGGAATCGCATGACATCTGCGGAAATAATCACTCGCGAGTTCCAAAGTGTTACCAAAAGTCCAGGTGGCACAGTGACTGCGTAGGGAGTTAAAAAGGATGGGACACAACGGTCGTGAAGCTCCTCAAAGGTAGAGATCTCTGTAGTCAGTTTTGAGCGATATTCCGGTGGTGTGAAGAGGGACGCTACTGGACAGTGAATGACTTGGAACAAGTGATCTGGAGTGATGAAGTACACTGTACAGTGTTGCAATCCGATGGAAAGGTTTGGGTACAGCGAATGCTTGCAGAACTTTAGCTCTCATACTGTTTAGGGCCATCAATGAGCCGAGCGCTTCAGTCTGGAACTGCGCGACCGGTACAGTCGCAGGTTCGAATCATGCCTCGGGCATGGATGTGTGTGATGTCCTTAGGTTAGTTAAGTTTAAGTAGTTCTAAATTCTAGGGGACTGATGACCTCAGATGTTAAGTCACATAGTGCTCATAGCCATTTGAACCATTTTTGAGCCATCAATGAAGTTCGGAGAAGGGGATGTTACGGTATGGCGCTATTTATCGTTGTTAGCGTGTGGTACCTTTATTTGTGGCTAAGAAAACGCAAAATTCGGAAACATATGAACACATTTCACACCATTCTGTAATATGTACAAAAAGGGAATAGTTCGGAGACAATGAGTGTGCATGAAAGTCTGTCATAAAGGAGCAACTGTGGGGCAATAGCTTGTGAAAATAGCATGCTTAAAACGGACTGACCTGCCCAGAGTTCCGAACTGAACCTTTGATCTGAATCCTACGGAACACCTTTGGGGTGAATTATGAGCTAGAACTTCGACTTGCCTCCAGACCCCAGCGTTCGACACTACTACCTTCTTTGGTTTCAGCACTCAAGGAACAACGGGTTGCCATTCCCTTACAGTCGTTCAGTGTCTCCAGCATAGTTGAAGCAGTCATAAGGGCGAACGTTGGACACAATGCATATTAATGTATGCTGCTAAGTGTCTGGATACTTTTGATCAGATGCTGTATCTTACACTGACAAAACTGACTGCCTCCTCCACACAGAGTTTTAGAACTAGAGTGTATGCGTAGAAGGAAGATTGATATCGTTTGTTACTTTTGATACATAATATATTTTACTCTATGACAACAGTGGCTTATAGTTGATTTCTTTCTAAATGACGCCATAGGAGCCGCGCGGAGTGGCCGAGCGGCCCCTCACGCCGGAGGTTCGAGTCCTCCCTCGGGCATAGGAGTGCGTGTTTGTCTTAGCATGGGTCAGTTTAAGTTACTTCAAGTAGTACCTCAGCAGTTTGGTCCATTAAGAATTCACACTCATATGAACATTTTGACGCCACAGGATTTATACTGATCAGCCAGAACACTATGACCGCCTGCCTAATAGTCGGTGTGTCCTCCGTTCTCCGTTGCCACGAATAACAGCGGCGACGTATCGTGGCGTGCAAGCAATGAGGACTTTGTAGGGCAGTGGAGGTAGTTGGCACCACACCTGCACACACGTCACCTAATTCCTATAAATTTCAGGAAGAGGGCAATGAAGTCTGACGTGATCATTCAGGCCATATACAGGGTGTTACAAAAAGCTACGGCCAAACTTTCAGGAAACATTCCTCACACACAATGAAAGAAAATATGTTTTGTGGACATGTGTCCGTAAACGCGTACTTTCCATGTTAGAGCTCATTTTATTACTTCTCTTCAAATCACATTAATCATGGACTGGAAACACAGCAACAGAACGTACCAGCGTGATTGGATTGCATTGTTTGGGGGAAGAGACCAAACAGCGAGGTCATCGGTCTCATCGGATTAAGGAAGGATGGGGAAGGAAGCCGGCCGTGCCCTTTCAAAGGAACCATCCCAGCATTTGCCTAGAGCGATTTAGGGAAATCACGGTACCAGCGTGACTTCAAACACTTTGTTACAGGAAACGTTCACAATGTCCTCCGTTAGCGAGGATACATGCATCCACCCTCCGTCGCATGGAATCCCTGATGCGCTGATGCAGCCCTGGAGAATGGCGTATTGTATCACAGCCGTCCACGATACGAGCACGAAGAGTCTCTACATTTGGTACCGGGGTTGCGTAGACAAGAGCTTTCAAATGCTCCCATAAATGAAAGTCAAGAGGGTTGAGGTCAGGAGAGCGTGGAGGCCATGGAATTCGTACGCCTCTACCAATCCATCGGTCACCGAATCTGTTGTTGAGAAGCGTACGAACACTTCGACTGAAATGTGCAGGAGCTCCATCGTGTATGAACCACATGTTGTGTCGTACTTGTAAAGGCACATGTTCTAGCAGCACAGGTAGAGTATCCCGTATGAAATCATGACAACGTGCTTCATTGAGCGTAGGTGGAAGAACATGGGGCCCAATCAAGACATCACCAACACTGCCTGCCCAAACGTTCACAGAAAATCTGTGTTGATGACGTGATTGCACAAATGCGTGCGGATTCTCGTCAGCCCACACATGTTGATTGTGAAAATTTACAATTTGATCACGTTGGAATGACGAAACTAAAATGAGCTCTAACATGGAAATTAGGCATTTCCGGACACATGCCCACATAACATCTTTTCTTTATTTGTGTGTGAGGAATGTTTCCTGAAAGTTTGGCCGTACCTTTTTGTAATACCCTGTATAGCGAACTGGAAGGTCAGTGCATTAATTGGAACTCGCGACTGTGTTCTTCGAACCACTCCATCACACTCCTGCCCTTGTGACATGGCACATCATCTTGTGGAAACTGCCGGTGCTGTCGGGAAACATGATCATGATGAAAGGGTATATGTGGTCTGCAACCAGTGTACGATAGTCGTTGGCCGTCAAAATGCCTTGCACGAAGCTCCCCTGAGTCTAAAGGAGCCGTCGCCGGATTGTCTCCGACCCGCAATACAGGAGTCAGGGAGCTGTTCCCTGCACCCTCCCATCGGCATGATGAAGAAGGTATCGGGATTCGTCAGACCACGCAACGCTCTGCCACTACGCCTAAGTCCAGTGCCGATGGTCACGTGCCCATTCCAGTCGTAGATGCCGATGTTTTGCATTAACATTGGCACACGAATGGGTCGTCTACTGGGGACGCTCACCGTTAGGAGTGTACGGTGCACTATGTGTTCAGACATACTTGTACTTTGTTTAGAATTAAGGTGACCACACCCTGCCTATCTAACCCATGTTAATTTAGGCAAGTATTTGACCCATTTTTGAAAAAAAAACTATTTGATGCAGGACATTAATATTTTTACTGTATGTTACATGATGCTAGTAGAGTCAACTTTCTACTTTATCCTTTTTATTGTTTTTAAGAAATACTTTTTTAAGTTTATTAACAAAAAATATTAAGTTTATTCTGAAGAAAATAGTTTTTGTGGCCTTCCTAATGGGGGAATATTGATGAATGTAATACCAGAGGTGGCTTTTTATGTTCTGCAGAGTCTCTGAAAATTTCATTCATTTATCTATGATAGTTTATGATTTAATGGGGCATATGTACTGAAAATTTTAGTTTGCAGGAAATTGACTTTAAAGAAAAAACTCTTGAAATTTGTTACTTACAGTTAATTAAAACTGTCCTGCTGCATATGATGGCCCTCCTTTGGCCTCTAGCAGGTCTTCCAGTTTCTTTTTCACCTTCCTGGATGTTTGTCTTGCTTTCTTGGCCATATTAGATGCAGAGCTGTCTGCATCGGCTATCCTCATTTTATCGCAATGTTGTAGTCCAGTGATCATATTTTGACCAGGATTAATGCCCAGCTTTTTCAGTACCCAACACTTTCCAATATTACCATACTTGAATGTAATAACAGCATCATGAACTCCTAGTTTCATTTTATGCATGCCTACAAATACAGTTTTAGGAAGGCGGTTCCAAATTATGCTGTTGAAACATTCATTTTGGTTCTGTGTCCGTCCATGCAGACATTTCCTTAGAAGGTCAGGATGAGCCAAGTCTCTGGAAATAGGATTAATTGCTCTAATAACAGCAGCAGGAAGAGACTGCTGGTGAGAATAAGATTCTACAGTTGCCTGAGCCCTATTGTATTTGCACCACGAATTTTCTTCTGATGGACACAATCCATGACATGGCTTATCATCAGGAGAGGACTTATGGAAGAATATGTCCCAAACATCTCTCTTCATTGCCTCCAGATTTTCTTTCAAATGGCTCTGAGCACTATGGGACTTAACATCGATGGTCATCAGTCCCCTAGAACTTACAACTACTTAAACCTAACTAACCTAAGGACACCACACAACACCCAGTCATCACGAGGCAGCCCATAGCATGCCCATAGTATACCTGCAAGTTTTCTATGACATCTACTCACAATCACTCTTGAACAAAACTAACTGCGTGTTTGAAAGCGTGTTGTTTACAAACAGCAGAAACAAAAGAATACCGACCGTTGCATTCCAAGGATAGCCAACACACTCTGGAGTAAAGAAAGATCCCTAACGTGCAATGTAGGGGATATAAAGATCTAAAACATATGCAGAAAAGTGGGTGACAGAAAAGTGGGCGTGGCACATAAACACACGTGGTAGGAAAATGACCGTTTAAATGCACGAAAAAAATTTTTTTCAGCAAAATCCTTTTCAGAGTATTTAAATAAAACCTATCGAAATATGATGAAAACCGAAAATCGATTTTTTCGACCTGAACCACGGTGTGGTCCCCTTCAATTCTGGTGTTAGTTCTGCCACAGTTCACTGCCTGTCCTGTTTTACCAGTTTGGCCAGCCTACGACGTCCGACGTCTGTAATCAGCAGAGGCCACCCAACCCCAACATCTGGACGTGGTTTCATCTTGGTTTGGCCACGTGTTGAAGACACTCACCGCAGCACTCGACAAGTCGTGCAGTTTCCGAAATTCTCGTGCCGAGCCTCTGGGCCATCGCAATCTGCCCTCGGTCAAACTGAGATAGGTCACGGCGCCTTCCTCATTCTACACAAGGGCAGCTCGCTCACTGATACCACCTGCACCGTGTGTGTGTGCGTGTGTGTGTCTGACTAGCAGTCATTCTTCGCCTTTTGATGGTTCGATCGGCCGGGCAGGTTTATATCGATGGTAGGTCAGAGGTTATAATGTTCTGGCTGATCAGCGTATATCGCCATGAAAGCTGTTTTAAAAGTTAAATGAAATCAATGATAAGTCTGAGGACTGAGGCGGGTCAATCATCAGTTCTTAGCGGTGAACTATGCCGTTTTTTGAGTAGGTACAACATGTGGGGCACCACCTTCACGAAAGAAGATTATACTAATATATTCTGCAGTTTCATGGTTGTGGTGTCAGAGACGGATCAAAAAGTCAGGTATACATTATATTTCTTTGCTGTTGTCTACCGTATGGTTACTCGAGATACAACAGAGCAGAGAATAAGGCTCTGGTAAGTGAGATTCTTGGTTGTGAGAGCTTCATCATGCCGCGTCACTACACGCCGAGACTGTGTGAGGGTTACTGTAGTAAACGGAGAGCCCCTGTTAACTGCAGGCAGGCGGGCAGGCAGCCAGCCAGTCGCGGCGTCGTTAATCTTCCTCTTGCGGACCTGCCTAATCCATTACGTTAAGCGTCTGCGCTGAGACTCCAAAGCATTGTTTAAGACGTCCATACATTTGCCACGAAGCAGGAGTTGTGTACTTTCTCAGTAAGGTAAACCATTTTGAATGAACGTTGCTTTAGTCTATTGTTTCCTCTCTCTACAAGAGCAAGACAATAGCACATTACATTTTTTTCCCTCTCGTTCAATGCCTGTACGGTGGTGGATGCATGTTTTATGAGAAGGAAGAAAGATTATCGCTTCATGTCGCGTCAGCGATGAGATCATTACAGAGGAATTGATTCTCAGACTGTACAAGATGAAGAAGGATATCGGGAATGACCTTATTAAAAGAAGCACTCCAGTATTTGCCTCAGAACTACCATAAAATCACGGAAACCTAAAACTGAACTGTTCCATTAACTGCCCACCCCCGCCCTCAATCAGCCACCAAACCGACCTAAAACTTAGTCTCTGGGCCGGAATTTGGACCCCACGTACCTCAGCACGTTAACAACTTTGCTACATCGCTCCGTGACCGCTAAAAAGAATGGACCACATGATGTTCGCTACATTTATATTACATTCTGTTCCTCTTGCACGCGATAGTAATGCCAGTATATAGCAGGAAAAATAAAGTCGTCAAATGGAAACGGAGCTGGTCCACCTGAAGTATATGGTTTTGAAGACACCTGTCTTCACGAACTTACACGCTGTTTCAGGAGGAATAGTAAATATATTAGGTTGTGGTAGTATAGACTAATTCGAATAAAACATTTCACAGGATATGAAACTTTTTTTTCATTACAGAGATACACCCCTTAGACTGTAACCCAAAGAAATACTCACAGAAGCTGTTAAGTAATGACAAATGATTAAGTTCATACCTGACTTTCGTACAATGCACCTAGGACTTCAATGCACATTTAACATCTATTGACACGACCACATGAATTCTTGTGAGCTCGTCTTGGCATTCCTTCATGGGGCAATAATATTTGTAATTCAAATGATGGATTGTGTTCACTGTTTCTTCGTAATATCCTGAATATTCGGGCTGCAAGAAATTGGAAGGAAACGGGATGGGAAAGAAATTGGAAGCACGTAATTACTAGGACTCGAACCCGAATGCTCCGCTTTTTCAGAACGGTTCGCTCTCCCATGCGGACACGCTTTCCAGTGGACACAAATTCCCAACGACCCCTTCGCTGGATCGCAACGATCCCCGCCATTAACCCTTTCTGGCAGGTTTGTGATTCCCGTAGGAGTTCGGATGTTGGTTGCGCATCCGTACTGAAACGTCTTCATCAAACAGCCATTGCACCCATAGATTTATAGATATAAATTAAGTTTGCCTATCAACCGTCTCCAAAAACCCCAAGGGATAACGATGGGGGGCCATGATGGCCAAGAAACGTGGCCATGTCTGCCGATCCGTATCCTGCGGAATGTTAAGTTTAATGACTAAGTATGTTAGAAGAACATACTCATATTTATAGCCAAAGGCAATACTTACAATGACTTTTAAATTCGTTTTCGAGAGACTAGATAATGCGGCCGCGTAAAATGATGCTGTAACACAAGGCAAATCAACTGATTTTCTGTCATACCACACCATACGTATACAGAGAAGCATTCTTGAAAACGTGCCTCCACAAAGACATGCGGGTTTACGTCGGGCACCGATGTGAGTTACGAGTGTTATTGATACTGTAACGAGAAAAAGTGACTTCGTCACTAAACAATATTCATAGGATTACTCAGCAAATGGGAATCATTCAACAACAAACTTAAAATTGTCTACCTTCACATCCTTCTCGAAGGAGTTGGATCTGCTATAAATAGAGTTGCTCTCTACCAACTGAGTGCCGCTAAAAAGAATGGACCACATGATGTTCGCTACATTTATATTACATTCTGTTCCTCTTGCACGCGATAGTAATGCCAGTATATAGCAGGAAAAATAAAGAGTCGTCTCTCTCTTTGGTTTCTCCCTTTTTTGTACACAATTAAAACCGCATATCTTTCAGTGTTAGTTCATATTACATCCTTACACAATATAAATTATACTTTACAAGTAATCAAAATTAGTCGATCACGTAAATTCTCCACTTTGATGTAACCAAAGTCACTGCTTTTGATGCAAGTACAGTTAAGATGCCCAAACATACAAAATCTATATAATTATTGTCGTTGTTTTGTTCTCCATGGAACGTAATTCATCATGATCAAAGGCAAGAGTTTCCCATTATTATTGATAAGTGCAAAAGCTGTTTATGAATAATATAAACATGTTTTATATAAGATCGACGAAGTATTGACGCGATATCTGATATGTTTTTGTTTTGCAGTGTTTTTTTTTTTACATGTTACCTTTTTATATGAATTTGCGTTTTCTAGCGCTATACAATGAATCTGTATTTTTTAAATTAGTGGTACAACATCCCTTTGTTTCACGTGACATATCAACAATATCCGAATAAAACCTGAATTAAGCATTGATAATTTCAATACTGCTATAAATATTGTTTATTTTTAAGTAACAGACAGAAAGGTAACTACTTAGAACAAAAATCTACATCTACATCTACATTCATACTCCGCAAGCCACCTGACGGTGTGTGGCGGAGGGTACCTTGAGTACCTCTACCGGTTCTCCCTTCTATTCCAGTCTCGTATTATTCGTGGAAAGAAAGATTGTCGGCATGCCTCTGTGTGGGCTATAATATCTCTTCGCGAGATATACGTAGGAGGGAGCAATATACTGCTTGACTCCTCGGTGAAGGTGTGATCTCGAAACTTCAACAAAAGCCCGTACCGAGTTACTGAGCGTCTCTCTTGCATAGTCTTCCACTGGAGTTTATCTATCATCTCTGTAACGCTGTCGAGGTTAGTAAATGATCCTGTAACGAAGCTCGCTGCTCTCCGTTGGATCTTCTCTATCTCTTCTATCAACCCTATCTGGTACGGATCCCACACTGGTGAGCACTATTCAAGCAGTGGGCGAACAAGTGTACTGTAACCTACTTCCTTTATTTTCGGATTGCATTTCCTTAGGCTTCTTCCAATGAATCTCAGTCTGGCATCTGCTTTACCGAACATTAATTTTGTATGGGCATTCCATTTTAAATCACTCCTAATGCGTACTCCCAGACAATTTATGGAATTAACTGCTTCCAGTTGCTGACATGCTATATTGTAGCTAAATGATAAGCGATCTTTCTTTCTACGTATTTTCAGCACATTACACTTGTCTACATTGAGATTCAATTGCCATACCCTGCACCATGCGTCAATTCGTTGCAGATCCTCCTGCATTTCAGTACAATTTTGCATTGTTACAACCTCTCGATATACCACAGCATCATCCGCAAAAAGCTCACTGAACTCCCGATGTTATCCGCAAGTGTCCTACGACACACCTCTGCGGCACACCTGAAATCGCTCTTACTTCGGTAGACTTCTCTCCATTGAGAATGATATGATGCGTCCTGTTATGCAGGAACTCTTCAATCCAATCACACAATCGGTCTGATAGTCCATATGCTCTTACTTTGTTCATTAAACGACTGTGAGGAACTGTATCAAACGCCTTGCGGAAGTCAAGAAACACGGCATCTACCTGGAAACCCATGTCTATGGCCCTCTGAGTCTCGTGGACGAATGTTCTGTAGGTTACAAGATCCCTTACATATACTCATTTAGTTTCTAGACGTTTCACTTCTTCCGGTTTCTAGGGAAATCTAGTAAGATACTGATTGCATACACAGACGAAGAGATAGAAATGAGCTAATACCGAAAAGGTATGCAACACCCCTAACACACAGGTAATGCAGTTATTATCTTCACGGCCAAGGCTACTGGGAGAGCTACCGCAGTCTAGCGTTACTTATGACAGTCTAATGAAGAGTACGCTGATGTTACAGCTCTATATGTAAATGATAAGGACCGAGGCGGTCCATATGTAACGTCCGCTGTATTCTTCTCTATATGACACCGATAAGTGTAACAGTTCTGCGTGTGCCTGTTGAAGTACTATGTTCTTCCAATTAAATACTGTCTTTTGCTTCGTCTAGACTCTCGTCATTTGCACGATCAGATGAAATATGTCTGCTGGGCTCTCACCAATCACATACAGTTCAATAAAAAGCTAATAAACGTACTCCATCCGGTTCCCTGCCATTACGGAATCGTTTGGTGTATTTGAAACGTTCCCTTAGAAAAATTGTACAAGACTGTGCTTAAACTGACACACAATATTTTTGGCGCGACGCAATCTGACTTTCGAAAATCCCTACAAAAGAATGGCCCTGACTAACATTAACCTATACGTTTCACAAATCACTTACCTCACAAAAAATCTTCGTTACTCGAACTACTGCAATACAGGGAGCGCCACTACTGCCAGCTAAATAAAAGATTCAAACTACTGAAGGCACTAGCTACTGATAGGCATAGTTAGCAAATGAAAGATTTTGATAGAGAACAAATAACGTATTTGCCTTAATAGTGTTCATAAGTCATAATATATATATAAGTTCATGATATCCAATGTTACAAATTTACTGTCTCTGTCCAGATCATTCGCTGTGAAAACTCCGCCATCTCTCTCCCCACATCCACCACTGCTGGCGGCTCACCTCCAACTGCGCAACGCTACGTGCTGTTAACAGCCAACAGCCCAACACTAAAATAGCGAATATTACAACAAGGCCACCCAGCCACAGACTGCACACAGCACAGCTAGTGATTTTCATACAGTGCGCTACGTGGCGTTACCAACATAAAAACCTAAACAGCCTACTTCCGTAGCCCCCATGCCCCCCACAAAAAATTTTACAAATTGTTTTGGGAAGTGGCCAATTCAGATTTGAAAATATTTTTCGTAATCATAATTACAATAACAAAGAAATCAAATGCACACACTTATTGATACAATGTTGGTCAAATGCTAAAATTTTCTCACAGTCCATAAAGACAGTCCTAATCATTCAACATAATAGTAATTACAGTTTTTTTCACAAAGTCTCATTAGTAAAAGAAATTGCACACAGAAGTAGTGGATTTCCATGCAGTCTTGAAGAAGTAGTGTTGTCCTTCCAACGGAAAGACAGTGCTGACTCTTGACATGCAGACAGGTAATGGGCCACAACAGAGCAAACCCACAGCCGAGTCAGTCAAAGTTTTGAAGAATATTGGTAGGTATGTCATCACAGAGCAGACACACTGTAGTCCTGGTAGAGATTATGGTATTGGTGGGCCACCAGAAGTGCAGACCCACTGCAATCCTTGTAGAAATAATGGTATTGGTGGGCCATCAAAGGTGCAGACCCACTTCAGTCCTTGTAGAGGCGGCCAGCAACCATCTGTTGCGACTGTGCAGGTGCACAATCACCATCAAAGAGTGTTGCGGACAATATAGCAAGTCCATAAACCACCACTTGTGCACTCACAAAGATTTTGGAATTGTCCTTAGAACCAGCAATGCTGTTAACCAGTCCCTTGCTGAATTATCAACACATGTGCAAGCACTAACAGTCCTCTTTTTTTCACATATTGTGCATATGGTATGACCAACAGAAACGTGTGCAGTGAAATGATACTTAATTTGAAGAACTGGTGTCTATACAATTATAAATTTACAACATAAGAATACAATTACAAAGGTACAAAATACATCATTAAAGAACATAACAGTACAGATAACAATTGTAGTAACACAGGCTTTACAAAAGAATAGAAATAAACATGTACATCATAAGTAAATATATAAAATAATGAGAATAGTTTTCAAAACATTAATTTCACACATGAACATTGAAACAAAACAGAATAAATAATGTCTAAACATCTTCACAAAGTAAATAACATATTATAAATGCAAATTATATTTGAAGATAACAGTATTCCTCATCATAGTGAATGTAGTTGAGTATTAGAAAAATTCTACAACATAAATCTTATTAGCTAAAAACATAAAGACAGGAAAAACACAAATACACAAGGGTACACAAACACATAGCGGAATAATACAAAAGGAAACTACAGGGTTTGATTTACTGCAGTATTCTTGGAGATCTCCCTTCATTCATCATTATTCCCAAAAAGTCCTATCTATATCTGTTGTCCCTAAACCCTACTGTTTTGTTCATACCCTGTTTCTAAATAATGGCCCAAATCTTTTTCTTATAACTTCGCAATGCATTTCTTCCAATTCATCACAACTCATTCTCTTATATAGCCTGCCCCCTCTTAAGCTAACTTAAATCTACTGAGCTCAGATGCTAAACTAAGGGATGAGGCAATGCAGCAATACAAAACAATTAACACAAACAGCAATGACAAAAACATACAAACTGGCAAAGGAAGCAGCAGAAAATGTAATAACTTATATCTAAACATGACAAACCAGCAAGCAGAGAAAATAGTACACTAAAGACAAAAATGCAGGTAAGGGAAATGTAGGTTCACATCTTAAAGTCTATGCAATTAAAGTGGTGCACCATAACTTATTCTACGAAAAATATTACCAAGTAGTTGAAAAGAAAATTATGTATGCAATTCCCGTGAAGGGAAATGTCTTTTTGTGCTTCTTCGTTTATTTTTTTTTGAAGTAGATCATAAAGTTATTATTTACTTGAACTGTAGGCATAAAATATCTATATTAGTACATCTATTAAATTTTATTTTAATCAATGCTGCAGTGCAGCCTGAAACTAGATATTAAACAAAATGAGCAAATATATACAAAGCAATGTGTGAAACGTCATTCACTAGGCAAATGGCGTCTCCAAAGGCAGTAACAAATCTCTCAACTAGAAAGACAATAGATGTAAAGATGTTTCTCTTCATTTAATTAGGCAATTTAGTAAATATCATAAATTAAGAGCTCCACAGTGTAAACATATGTTTTCAAGTTTGGGCGTGTCATATTTGCGATGCTTTCTACAAAGAAATGTTAAAATAGCGAGGATAATGGCCTCTTTTTTCCTCCACCTGTGCCTCTGACAGGCACACACTAATGGCTTTTTTCCAGGCGACTGTCACACAGCTGGGTGCTTACAGTGACCTACATTCCTTACCGAAATATTTACGACATCAGTTTCATCTATAGTGACAGTTTGATACAAACAAAATTTCACAGGTCGAAATATTTGCAGTAAAAATCTGTAGAAACGAAATCCTATAAATATAACAGTGTCCAAAAAAATTTTGCGGTATTGTGATACATTCACGCATGTACATACATTTCTTAACTCATAAAGTACGATACTTGGTTTCCAACATCCTTTTTCACGTATCAGAGTCCCTGACTGCTATTCATGACTCCTTACCTCATTACACATATACATATTCGTCGACATTCTTCAATATTTCATCATTATAAATATGTAGCATAATCAAATTCCTCATACAGCATCAGCTTATTGATCATAAACATACCTCAACAGCATAATACACATCGTTGTCGTAATAATAACATCATAACAGATCAATCACATCTCAAAATCATCATAGCTTCCTCCAATAATTTCAAAACCTAAAAAAAAGTTCTCTGCTCATTTCAATAGTGTCATCTACCTCAAACGTAGTTTAAAAATAATTATCCCATACCAAATACATCATTCAAAGCTCTCTTACTACCACAATGGTTCTGTAAAAAAATTTGAACAGTTCACAAAGTAGAGACAAAATACAATTTCATAAGTGTGAAGTTATCCAACAGTGTAATTGCGTAAACATGTGCCACTGACGCAGTAAAAAGAGGTTTGTTTCTCTGTCAAATAATCAGATAGCTGTGTAATTCTGTGTTAGAGAAATATGATACCGATGTGTAAAATTGTATAAGCAAATACCATATTAGCTAGGGCTCCTTGTGCTTGCCAAACACATGGTACACAAAGTAAGCGTGTACCCCTTAAGGATTAATGTAATTATACCCTCAGGTGTTACAGATTACAGCAATGGAATGAAATGTATCACGGAAAACTTTCTCTGTAATTCAAAAATCTTGAAAAATAAATGGTTTAGGTACAAAATTAATCACTCAAATGCGTGTCCTGTAGCGCTAAATGTGCGTCTTGCTGTAAGATGGCAGTGTCGTAGTTATCGTCCTCTGTAAGCAAAGTTCTGCTGAACTCAATGTACTTACCTCACCATAAACGAAAGTGAAATGCTTTGCATATGGATATCGTAGTTAGTACCTTGCCGTGATCAAGAAAGTACTATAATGTAACGTATTGTTGTGCTACGAAAAAGGCTGTCTCATTGTAGCTATACCACAAAAGTTACTACTAAAACATGTTTTACTTTCCAGAATAGTGCATAAAAACTGTGCAGATATAAAACTGATACAGCGCCAAAGCAATAATATAAATTGTGTCACTCATTAGTAGCGTCGTGATATAATCGTGTAGCTGTCAAATAAACTAACCACTGTGTCATCTGATATCTCTCAGAAAGTACTTTAAATCCAGAATGTATTTTCAAGTAAACCAAAATGTTGCATTAAAATCTCATTAGCAGTACCGGTACATGTTCTAAGTATGTGAGCCTTATGGTCGTTATGTAATCGTGCCACTAACAAGCAAGAATGTACATACACAATAACACTGTGTCGTCTGTTCACTATAACAATGCATTCATAATTTCTGTTTAAATAAGTTCTCTAGGTTCTAGACTGGATAGTTTATTTTAAAACATAGTTGCAATGTTAACATTTTCTAAGTGTGACAAAGAGTACTAGTAACGTGAAGTGAAAAATTTTATAGGCCTAGCAAATACTAAGTTAAAAAACAGATTACCTCTCAATAAACGGTTTTACATGTGAAATGTGGTGCAATCCTTTAATCTTTATAGTACTCAGAGTTTCAGCTTGAACACAATTATCATGCGGTATACGAGGTAAGGAAAACTGGATTTTTTTTTTTCAAAGTTAACTTACGTTATTTTTCTGAAGCCCACTCGGCGCACGTGGCTGCCTGCGGTGCGAGTCATTGTCTGCCTCTTTGTTGGCGCGCGTCGTTATTAGGATTACGAGACCAAACTTCTACAAATTCACCTTGACGAGAAGGCTCTGCCCTGTTTCAATCCCGCCAGTTCTGATGAAATTCAGGTCTGTCGTTATGATTATATCGTCTGTCGTCATGTCAGTAGTTCCTGTAGTTTCTTACTTGTCAGTTAAGTGTTGTAGAATTTCTCCCTGAATTGTAACCGCGCGGTGGACCGTTGTGTCTGAAGTTATACTGTCTCCCTTGATAATAATTGTTTTGGTTCACATATTGTCTGTTTCTATGGTTGTCTCTGTCATATTCATTACTATGGAAATGCGATCTTTCTCTGTAATTATTACTACTCTGCCAATGGTTGTCATACGGGTGGTGCCTGTTTTGGTCACAATTTGTGTTGTGAGAATAGCCTTGTCGTGTCCAGTTATTATTTCTTTCATCGCGGAATTGCGACGGATGTGACCTGTAATTGTTGTGTTACTCTTTTCGCGTTCCACGATTGTCAGTGTCAATTTCTAATTCTTGTAAGAGTCCTTGAAAAGCTTCAATGTCGTCCTTGCAACGTTCTGCCAAAATAATATGTCGTAAATATTCAGGTAATTTGATTAAGCAAATGCGGATGAGTTCTGAGGGGCTGTATGGGTTTGACAGGTACTGATTCTTGTGCAACATGTCTTCAAAATATTTCACAAGACTGGAAAATTCAGATTGTTCGAAATGTTTCACCATTATGATGTTATGTTTTACTTGGTCTTGTGTAGCTTGAGACCAATATGCTGAGAGGAAGGCATGATAAAATTCTCCTTCACTGTGGCAATCGTGAATGACCGATCGCATTCTTACAGCTGGTTCATTCTCTAAATAGCCACACATAAATTCTAATCTGTGCTCTAATGACCAGTTGGGACGGAAACAATGAGAGAATTGATGAAGCCACGCTTGTGGATGAATGTCGTTGCCAGAATTCTTAAATGTTTTGAATTTACGTGTAGTAATAAACAGCTTATATTCAAAATCATCATGTCGGCGAGCCGCATATCGGTCATTGTTACTTCGTTTCAGCAGTTCCATCTCAAAATTCGGTGTACCTTGCCAATGTCTTTCATAGTTTCCGAAGTACCCCGTGTTATTATTTTGTGGCTGTTTCGTATTTCTATGTCCCTCTTCCTGTATTGGAGCGCGAGTGTCCTCTGAAATACGTAATTCTTGTGTTACCTGTGTTAGCTGATCTTGTACTTCCCGGATTTCTCTTTGGTGTTGCGTATTAATTTGATTCTGATTTTGTTTTAATTTCCTAATTTGTTCGCACTCTTCTGTGTCATCAGAGACTACCGGTTTTGTGTGACTCAGATTACCATCTACCTTCGTAGACAAATTATTTAGCTGATCCGAAAGTTCATCTACTTTCTCTGATAATGAACTAATGTCCTCCATGTGTCTTTCTGGACCAATTTACAGAGTATCTACTGTGCCCTTTAAGTTTTCGTGAGTTTTTGCAAGTTGCGTAACCGAATCGGTAGATGCAACTGAGTCAATTTTAGCTTGCAAGGTGTCGTGATTTTCATGAACAATAGTTTGCAGTTCCTTTATGGCTGCTTCGTGATTCTGTAATGCATTTTCATGACTCAAAAAAATTGCTTGGAAATGCTCACAAATTTGTGTTTTTACGTCATTACAGACTTTTTGACATTTCGATTCGATTTTATGTAACTCAGTAGTTAAACCTTCACGTGTTTGTTCAAGCGTGGTGTCTAACTTCCGAAGATTTTGTTCCATTGTGTCTAACTGTTGCCGTGTTTGTCTCTGATTTTGTTTCATTTGTTGCATTAATTGCAATAATAATGTATTAGTGCCTGGAATCTGTTCCTCTATGCTTTTCGGCAGTGCATTTGCACCGGCTCCATTCACATTTTGACGAGCAGAAAATCTGTCTTGACTCATTTGAGAAAACGGTGAGGACCCAAAACCAGAGTCTACAGTATTTGCGATATTGTGTTCTGTCATTTCGGGTTCCTGAGGCGAGCTGTTGCCGACCGATCGATCGATAATGCCTCCCTGTTCACTACTTGTTTCACTGTCTACACCATTATTTGCCGCCCGCTCCATTTCCCTATGCACAATTACCAAATTACTAGTTTGAACATTAGTTAATTCATTACACGGTGGCGATAACACACTGCTTTCGTCTTCACTGTCATTTCTCAGTTTACTTTGGAGCCTAGTATTACGTTTTTCACACGCCATTATTGTCACAATATTTCACACAACAACACAGAAAAGCACAATTTGAAGAGCAAAATAAGAAAACACATTAACATAGCACTGAAAATAATATCTAGTTAATCGCAAGCGCAGCTGCGAAATACTTGGTGCAGATCTACATGCATGCCACAAGTGTTTTACTGTACAACAATGAAAAACTACAACTACAAAGGAAATTCTCTCTATAATTACGCGCTAGCAATAAACAATAGCTACACTAATTACACAAAATACAAGAAAAAAATCAGAAGATTCCAGTGAGGTATCCTCGGCTAAGGGTCGACATATGAAACGTCCCCTTAGAAAAATTGTGCAGGACTGTGCTTAAACTGACACACATTATTTTTGACACAACGCAATCTGACTTTCGAAAATCCCTACAATAGAATGGCCCTGACTAACATTAACCTATACGTTTCACAAATCACTTACCTCACAAAAAATCTTCATTACTCGAACTACTGCAATACAGCGAGCGCCACTACTGCCAGCTAAATAAAAGATTCAAACTACTGAAGGCACTAACTACTGATAGGCATCGTTAGCAAATAAAAGATTCAAACTACTGAAGGAACTAACTACTGATAAGCGTAGTTAGCAAATGAAAGATTTTGATAGAGAACAAACAATGTATTTACCTTAATAGTGTTCAAAAGTCATAATATATATAGCAGTTCATGATATTCAATATTACAAATTTACTGTCTCTGTCCACATTATCCGATGTGAAAGCTCCGCCATCCCACTCCCCACATCCACCACTGCTGGCGGCTCACCTCCAACTGCGCAACGCTACGTGCTGTTAACAGCCAACAGCCCAATACTACAATAGCGAATATTACAACAATGCCACCCAGCCACAGACTGCACACAGCACAGCCAGTGATTTTCATACTGTGCGCTACGTGGCGTTACCAATATGAAAACCTAAACAGCCTACTTACATATTCTCTACAAACAGGAGGAATGTTTCTAGTACAAAACTCGTACACAAACGTGATTTCAACATACTTAACATTTATAAGTACGTTTGGTATTCTTAAAATGACACACTAGAATTGGCCAACGAATCCCAATCACAGTTGAAAATTCTATTATTTATATTCAAATACAACTTCAGAACTTTACTTTCAAAACAAAAATGACACTCGATGGGTAAACCAGTAAGAACTGGAGTTGCAACAGGCGAAACGAAAACTTATCTTTCTGACCAGTTGTAGCTATGTAAGAAAAACCATTTGACGTGGGAGGTTTTATTCCATTTAGTCTAGGCTGCCACTTCGAAAAATATTCACTTCCAAGAATCGAACTCCCATCTGTAAAAAGGCTTCAGATGCCTGATTACTTTGAAACGTCCCCTTTGAACAATTATACATGACTGTGCTTAAACTGACACACAATATTTTGTTAGCGCAACGCAATCTGACTTTCAAAATTCCCTACAAAAGAATGGCCCTGACTAACATTAAACTATACCTTTCACAAATCACTTACCTCACAAAAATCTTCGCTGCTCAAGCTACTGCAATACAGCGAGCGCCACTACTGCCAGCTAAATAAAATATTCAAACTATGGAAGGCACTAACTACTGATAGGGAAAGTTAGCAAATGAAAGATATTAACAGAGAACAAACAATGTATTTACCTTGATATCATCATATATATATATATATATAGCAGTTCATGACAAATTTCAAAACTCCGCCATCTCTCTCCCCACATCCACCACTGCTGGCGGCTCACCTCCAACTGCGCAACGCTACGCGCTGTTCACATCCAGCTGCCGCTGCCCAACACTACAATGGCAGACAACAATGCAAACTAGACACAGACTGCACACAGCACAGCCAGTGATTTTCAGACAGAGGTGGCGTTACCAATAAAAAAACCTGAACAGCCTACTTACATAGCCCCCATGCTCCCCACAAAAAATTTTACAAATTGGATTGGGCAGTGGCCAATACAGATTTGAAAAAAATTTTTCATAATTAAAATAACAAAGAAATCAAATGCACACACTTATTGATACAATGTTGGTCAAAAGCTAAAAATTTCTCACAGTCCATAAAGACAGTCCACATTGTTCATCGCAGTAAAAATGCAGAGTTTTTCTCAAAGTCTGAGCAGTAAAAGAAAATGCACATAGAAGTAGTGGATTTCCATGCAGTCTTGAAGAAGTAGTGTTGTCCTTCCAACGGAAAGACAGTGCTGACTCTTGACATGCAGACAGGTAATGGGCCACAACATAGCAAACCCACAGCAGAGTCATTCGACGTTTTGAAGAATATTGGTAGGTAGGTCATCACACAACAGACCCACTGTAGTCCTGGTAGAGATTACGGTATTGGTGGGCTACCAGAGGTGCAGACCCACTGCAGTCCTTGTAGAAATAATGGTATTGATGGATCATCAAAGATGTAGACCCACTGTAGTCCTTGAAGAGACAGCCAGCAGCCATCTGTTGCGACTGTGCAGGTGCACAATCACCATCGAAGAGTCTTGCGGAGAATATAACAAGTCCATAAACCACCACTTGTGCACTCACAAAGTTTTTGAAATTGTCCTTAGAACCAGCAATGCTGTTATCCAGTCCCTTGCTGAATCATTAACACACGTGCAAACACTATCAGTCCCTACTACTCACATATTGTCCATATACTATGACCAACAGAAATGTGTGCAGTGAAATGATACTTAATTTGAAGAACTGGTAACAATTACAATTTGATAACATAAAAATACAATAACAAAGGTACAAAATACATCATTAAAGAACATAATAATACAGATAACATTTGTAGTGATAGGGGCTTTACAAAAGAATAGAAATAAACATATACATCAGTGTTACAGGAATTATGACATGAGTACATACATAAAAGATCACAATAACTTTTGAAACATCAACTTCACACATGAGCATTAAACAGAACGGAATTAATAATGTCTAACATCTTTACAAAGTAAATAACATATTATTAATGCAAATTATATTTGAGGATAACAGTATTCCTCATCATAGTTCATGTAGCTGAGTGTGAGAAAAATTCTACAACAAAAGTCTGATGAGGTAAACATATAAAGACAGGAAGAACATATATACACAAGGGTACCCATACACATAGTGGGATAACACAAAAGGAAAGGGCAGGGTTTGTTTCATTGCAGTATTTTGCAAACAAAACTTTCTTTGCTTCTTGGAGATCTCGCTTCATTCATCATTATTCCCAAAAGTCCTATCTAAGCCTGCCTTCTGTATTTTGTTCACATCCTCTGTCAAAAATAGTTTTTCTCCACTGTACAGTATCCTTTTTATTTTGCCAGACCGTTTTCTGATAGCTTCTCAATGCATTTCTTATAAATTTATAATAGTTAGTTTCCTATATAGTCTCGTCTTAAGCTAACTTAAATCTACTGAGCTCAGATACTAAACTAAGGGACGAGGCAATGCAGCAGCACATAACAAATTAACACAAACAGCAATGCAAAAAATGGAAAATTGCAAAGCAAGCTACAGTAAATATAAATTACCAAGCAATGCAACATTACAACTAATATGAGCCAATGTACAGTAGCAAGAAAAATAAGTCAGTAGTAAAACTAGCTTAACAGGGTAACACAATTTAAAATTCAGTAGCACTATGCCTGGCAAACAGCAGCAGCAAATATAAAAAATATAAAAAATATAAAACTTATATCTATACATGACAAAGCTCAAGCAGAAAAGATATTACAGTAAAAACAACAATGCCGATAAGGGAAGTGTATATTCACATCTTAATGTCTATGTAAATTAAAGTGGTGCACCACAACAACTTATTATAAAAAAAATATTACTATGAACTTGAAAAGAAAATTATGTGTCCAGTTACTGTTACTAGTCCCTTCTTATTGTTCTTTCCTTTCCAAGTGCTCCTTTTTTTAAAGAATGTGGATTACAAAATTATCATTTAATAGATCTGTTGACAGAAAGTGTTCACATTAGCAAAAGCATCTAAGTTTATTTTATAAAACTAATGCTGTAACACAGCTGGAAAACAGGTATCAAATGAAATAAGCAATTACGCAAACCAAAGCATAAAAATATCATTCAATAGTCATGTGACATTTCATAAGTTAGTAGAAATTCTCTCAACTCTCGTAGAAAGACGCTTGTCGTAATCAGGTGTGCAGATGTAAAAATATTTCTCGTCATTTCATTAGGCATTTCAGTAAATATCATCAATTACGAGCTCCACAGTATGCTTTCAACAAGGAAATGTCAATAGCGAGTATAATGGCCCCCCCTTTTTTTTCTACCTATGCCGCTGAAAGGCTAATGGCTTTTTTTCGGGCGGCTGTCGCCCAGGTGGGTGCCTGCGACGCATTACGTGCAGGTGGTCACTTAACTTTCTTACGGAAATATTTACGACAGCAGTTTCCGCTACAGTGACAGTCTCACATAAAAATATTTCACAGGTCAAGAATTAGCGTTGCAAATCTGTAGAAAGAAAATTCTATAAATATAAGTGTCCAAATAAAATATTCGTCAGCATTGTGATACAGTCACGCATTTACGCACATTTCATAACTCTTAAAGCACGATTCTTGGTTTCCAACATACTTCTTATTCCTCATATACGGTAGCCTCATCTTATTGATCATAAACATATCTCAACAGCATAGTACACATCGTCGTCGTAATAATATCATAATATCTCAGTCAATTCTCACAATCGTCGTAGCTTCCTCCAATAATTTCAAAGCCTAAAAAAAATTCTCTGCTCATTTCAATAGTGTCATCTATCTCAAACGTACTTTAAAATCATGCTCCCTTACCAAATACATCATTCAAAGCTCTCATAGTATCACAATGGTTCCGAAAAAATATGAAGAGTTCACACAGTACAGACAAAATACAATTTCGTAAGTGTGAAGTTATCCAATGGTGTAATTACGTAAACATGTGTCACTGATGTAATAAAAAAAGTTTATCTCTCAGTTACAAGATCAGATAGCTGTGTAATTTGTGTGTTAGAGAAATATGGTACCGATGTGTAAAGTTGTATAAGCAAATACCATATTAGCTAGGGTTCCTTGTGCTTGCCACACACATGGTACACAAAGTAAGCATGTACCCCCCTGAGGATTAATGTAATTATACCCTCAGGTGTTACAGATTACAGCAGTGGAATGAAATGTATCACGGAAAACTTTCTTTGTAATTAAAAATCTCTAAAAATAAGTGTTTTAAGTATAAGATTAATCACTCAAATGCGTGTACTGTAGCGCTAAACTGTGCGTCTTGCTGTAAGATAATCTCTGTGGAAGTGTCGTAGTTATCGTCCTCCGAAAGCTAAGTTCTGCAGAAGACAATGTACTTACCTCATGATAAACGAAAGTGAAATGCTTTGCGTACAGATATCTTAGTTATTATGCTTATTGTTGTGGTAAAGAACGTACTGTGCTGTAACGTATTGTTGTGCTACGGAAAACCCTGTCTCATTGTAGCTATACTACAAAAGTTACTACTAAAACCTGTTTTACTTTCCAGAAGAATTCAGTAAAACTGTGCAGATATAAAACAGATACACCGCAAAAGCAACATTGTAAATTGTCACTCATTAGTAGCGTCGTGATAAAATCGTGATGCTGTCACATAAACTAACCACTGTGTCATCTGGTATCTCACAGAAAGTACTTTAAATCCAGAATATATTTTCAAGTAAACCAAAATGTTGCATTAAAATCTTATTAGTAGTGCCAGTATATGTTCTAAGTATGTGAGCCTTATAGTCGTTACGTAATCGTGCAACTAACAAGCAAGAATGTACAAATACAACACTGTGTCGTCTGTTCACTATAACAATGCAATCGTAATTTCTGTTTAAAAATGTTCCCTAGGTTCTAGACTGGATATTTAACTTCAAACATTGTTGCATGTTAACAGTTTCTTAAGTCTGACAAAGCATACTAGAAATGTGAAGTGAAAAGTTATACGGCAAAGACAAACTTAAAAAGCAGATTATCTTTCAATAAACGGTTTTACATGTGAAATGTGGTGCAAGCCTTTACTCTTCCTACTACGCAAAGCTCGAGATTCAACGGAATTATCATGTCGTATACGTCGGTAAAGAATACTGGAATTTTTCTCAAGGTTAGCGTCTATGTTATTTTTCTCTGAGCCAGCCGGCGCAAGCGGCTGCCTGCGGTGCGAGTCATTGTCTGTTCCTTTGTTGGCGCGCGTCGTTATTGGGATTATGAGACCTAACTTCTACAAATTCACCTTGACGAGAAGGCCCTGCCCTGTTTGAACACGCTAGTTCTGATGGAATTCAGGTCTGTCGTTTTGTCGGTAGTTTACATAGTTTCTTGTTTGTCGGTCATGTGGTGTAGAATTTCTCCCTGAATCGTAACTGTGCGCTGAACTGTTGCGTCTGAAGTTATTCTGCCACCCTTGATAATAATTGTTTTGGTTCCCATATTGTCTGTTTCTAAGGTAATCTCTGTCATATTCATTACAACGGAAATGCGATCTTTCTCTGTAACTATTATTACTCTGCCAGTGGTTGTCATATGGGTGGTGTCTGTTTTGGTCACGATTTGCGTTGTAAGAATAGACTAGCCGTGTCCAGTTATTGTTTCTGTCGTCACGGAATTGTGACGGATGTGACCTGTAGTGATTGTTTTCCTGTTTTCGCATCCCACGACTGTCTATGTCAATTTCCAGTTCTTGTAACAGTCCCTGAAAAGCCTCAATGTCTTCTTTGCAACGTCCTGCTAAAATAATATGTCGTAAATGTTCAGGCAATTTGAGTAAGCAAATGCGGGTGAGTTCTGAGGGGCTGTATGGGTTTGAAAGATACTGATTCTTATGCAACATGTCTTCAAAATATTTCATAAGACTGGAAAATTCAGATTGTTCGAAACGTTTCATCATTATGATGCTATGTTTTACTCGGTCTTGTGTGGCTTGAGACCAATATGCTGAGAGGAAGGCATGATAAAATTCTCCTTCACTGTGGCAATCGTGAATGACCGATCGCATTCTTACAGCTGGTTCATTCTCTAAGTAGCCACACATAAATTCTAATCTGTGTTCTAACGACCAGTTGGGAGGAAAACAATGAGAGAATTGATGGAGCCATGCTTGTGGATGAATGTCGTTGCCAGAATTCTTAAATGTTTTGAATTTACGTGTAGTAATGAACAGCTTATAGTCAAAATCGTCATGTCGGCGAGTCGCATGTCGGTCATTGTTACTTCGTTTCGGCGGTTCCATCTCAAAATCCAATGCGCCTTGCCAATTTCTTTCATAATTTCCGAAGTGTCCTGTGTTATTATTTTGTGTTTGTTCCGTATTTCTATGTCCCTCTTCCCATATTGGAGCGCGAGTGTCCTCTGAAACACGTAATTCTTGTATTACCTGCGTCAACTGATCTTGTACTTCCCGGATTTCTCTTTTGTACTGTGTATTGATTTGATTTTGATTTTGTTTGAATTTTCTTATTTGTTCATACTCTTCTGTGTCAGTGAAGGCTACGGGTCTTGTGTCATTCAGATCATCATCTACCTTTGCAGATAAGTTAGTGACCCGATCCGAAAGTTCGGCTACTTTCTCCGATAGTGTACTTATTTCCTCCATGTGTCTTTCTGAACCAATTTTCAGGGTATCTACTGTGTCCTTTAAGTTTTCCTGAGTTCTTGCAAGTTGCGTAACCGAATCGGTAGATGCAACTGAGTCAATTTTAGCTTGCAAGGTCTCATGATTTTCATGAACAATAGTTTGCAGTTCTTTTATGGCTGCTTCGTGATTCTGTAATACATTTTCATGACGCGAAAAAATAGGTTTTAAATGCTCACAAATTTGTGTTTTTACGTCATTACAGACCTTTTGACATTTCGATTCGATGTTATGTAACTCAGTGGTTAAATCTTCACGTGTTTGTTCATGTGTAGTGTCTAACTTTTTGAGATTTTGTTCCACTGCGTCTAACTTTTCGAGATTTTGCTCCACTGTGTCTAACTGTTGTTGTGTTTGTCTCTGGTGTTGTTCCATTGTGTCTAACTTTTCAAGCTTTTGTCCCATTTGTTGCATTAATTGTAATACCAATGCACTGGTGTCTGAAACATGTTCCTCAGTGCTTTTCGGCAGTGAATTTGCTCCGGCAACATTCACATTTTGACAAGCAGAAAATGTGTCTTGACTCATTTGAGAAAACGGTGAGAACCCAAAACCTGAGTCTACAGTATTTGCAAAATTGTGTCCTGTCATTCCCGATTCCTGAGGCAAGCTGTTGCCGACCGATCGATCGATAATGCGTCCCTCTTCACTAATTGTATCACTGTCCACGCCATTGTTTGCCGCCTGCTCCATTTCCCTATGCACAGTTACCAAATTACTACTTTGAATGTCTGTTAACTCATTACTCTGCGGCGCTATCACACTGCTTTCGTCTTCACTGTCATTTCTCAGTTTACTTTGGAGCCTAGTATTACGTTTTTCACACGCCATTATTGTCACAATATTTCACACGACAACACAGAAAAGCACAATTTGAAGAGCAAAAATAAGAGAACACATTAACATAGCACTGAAAATAATATCTAGTTAATTGCAGCTGCGAAATACCTGAAAATCAAAGCCATTAAATAGACAACCTGGAAATGCTACCGTCTTCCGGGTTCCAGGACAGTCACTTATTAATATAAACTGCACAACAAATTTAAAGGATAACTTTTTCGAAACCCCGCAATTGTCTACTTTTCCAACGTCTAAGTTTGACATTTTGCTCATAGGTGCCTGCAACCGTCCTCTGCTATGGCGGAAAAGCATGGCATTACTGTCTCTGGATCACGAGGTCTCGGATTTCGATTCGCGACCGAGTCGATTTTTTTCGCCTGGGGACTGAGTTTTTGTGTTGTCCTCATCATTTCATCACCATTCAGGAAAATTGCGTGACTGAAAAGAGAAAAGATTGGGAATTTGTACGGGTAATGACAACCACTCCGTTGAGAGCCCCGCAAACCAGAATCATCATCATCATCATCATCAAAAGCGTGGCGTCCTGCTACATCACCCTCGATCTCAGCGGCGCTTCAAACAGCAAAGTGTTGAGACACGCAGAAAAAAGGGGATACAACTCAGTTCATTGGCACCAGATTTTACCACAATTCTGCCCAATGCCACCACGGACGTGTCGAATGACGAGACTGTCACAACCCCCTTCCCATATTTCACCCTTTCTCTTGACGTCTCTTTGCAGGAGGTCGGAGACGTGACACTCAGCAGTGAAATCACGCACTTTTCTTGTGGATGCTCGAGGAAAACATTTCAGACACACCTCTGCTCAGAGTCTACAGGAAAGTACCTCATGGGGTGACGTAAAGGGCGTCAATGAAATCACCAGTTTCCTGTACATTGATTCACACACATTTAACAGTCTAAAATGGCAGTTCGCAGTGCGGTAAGCAACAGGAACATGTTCTTGACATCCTTTGTCACTGCTGACACACTCCGACGTTTCAACCCGTCTCTAAGGACATTGTTAGACTGTATCTCCGTTGAACGTGATCACACCCCTTTGGAGTTCAGCGCAGTCACAATTTTCGCTCTCGTGTACAGGTTGAACCTACAAGGGATCGTTCGGAACCATTCGACGAAATCTGAACGTGATTCGAAGCAGTAAAGGGCACTTACGCTTTGCAACCTTCCTGTTTTCCGTCCTCGTGTGGCGTGATCAAGCGAAAGCGCAGCATTGTCATACCCGTGAATAAAACGGCGAAGGATCCCTCTAAAACTTCCAGTTTGGCAACACCCTCGGTGCCACGTACCTAACTTTGCTGAGCACGTTATAAATAATCCTATCAGAAATTTCGACAACAGTTCAGCCTGACGGCTGCCCCAGCGCCTGAGGGTTAGGCAACCCCCTCAACACGCTTCGCTGCGGTTCCTCTTTTGAAGAAATCTTCCAATTTACGCGTCGCAGTGAGGGGTAATTGTGGCGTTTGGAAAAAAAAAAAAAAAAAATTCTGTTGTGGAGAGTAGATCCGAGGGTTTTTCAGGACGGATCTACTCTCCACAACAGAATTTTTTTTTATTCGAAACGCCATAGTCCGTCGGAATGTAGAATGGACATGAATGGATGCAGATGATCAGACAGGATGCCTACGTGCGTGCCACCTGTCAGAGTTGTATCTAGAGGTATCAGGGGTCCAAAATAACACCAACTGCACACGCCCCACACAATTACGGAGCCTCCACCAGCTTGAACAGCGCCCTGTTGGCAGGCGGAGTCCATAATTCATGATGTTGTCTGCATACGCGTACACATCCATCTGCTCGATAAAATATGAAACGAGACTCGCCCTATTTCCAGTCATCGACAGTCCATTGTCGTGTTGACGAGCACTGGCGAGGCGTAAAGCTTTGCGTCGTGCGGTCATCACCGGTACACGAGTGGGCCTTCGGCTCCAAAAGCCCATATCAATGATTTTCGTTGAATTGTTCGCACGCTGACGCTTTTTGACGGCCCAGCACTGAAATCTGCGGAAATTTGTGGGAGGGTTGCACTTCTGTCGCGTAGAACGATTCCCTTAAGTCACCGTTGGTCTCGTTGTTTGCAGGATATTTTACCGGCGGCAACGATGTTGGAGATTTGTTTTTTTACCGGATTCCTGATATTCACGGTACACTCCAGTTCGGTGAATGAGAACCCCGTATCTTAAGCCAGGTCTGTACCGATATTGCACTTCGTACTTCATGTTATTATCTACATGGTAAGGCAGTCCGAATGCCGTAAAATTTATCAGTCAAGAAAAAGTGATATGTTAAACCAAGTACCTTAAGAAACCTAGCCAGGATAACCAGGTGTCGGGACATGTACGAGTGCATGTGCGTTCGCACGACGCCTCTGAATAAAGAAGAAACCACGGCCATTAATTTTCCATGCATCTCACAGAAATTTCTGGTCCCATTTCAATGACGGACTTGCTTGTTAATTCCTTATTGAGTTCTGAATTTTATTTTGAGGTTTCTAAGCTTTAATTGAAACTTAAGGGGAAGGATACTATAGCACACCAATTCCTGACCTAGTGAGAAACTCTTTTCTGGTATCTGATTTCTGATGCAGTCATTTTGAGAGGATTTAATCATCTACGAAGATAACAGAAACCATTAAATTCAAATAAAAGGTCAAACCACTCCTTTCTTCTTCCTCAAGGAAACGGAGTGGTACAAAGATGACTACATTTCGAGGCATGATGTGAAACATCTGTGGACAAAAAATGTCTGTTTTCTAAGGCCCGGCAAGGAGTTCTTGGCCACTTCTTCTCCCAACGGTTGGTACGGAGAGTGGACGCTCCGCGATTATAAAACCCTGGAGCATAATCGGTCCAGTCTCACTTTTTTGCCAGCTTCTCTTTCGACCAACGATGGCAACCAGACGACTCCAACACGATCGTTCTCTGGTCTTGGCGTTTGCTGCCTTGGGTCGTATTCCAGTCTTCCAGCTCATTCTTATGATATGGCCATTCTTTTGTGTGAATATGCTGCCATGTGTAGTCAAATCAGTAGCATGATAGTGGGGAACAGCTGCATTTCAAAGTGCAGAGAACTTCGATACAACGGACCCCTGTGTGTGTAGAGTAATTTTCATGAACCAGTATTTATTAATTTCACCGTAACTTGCCTAGCAGTGCTTGAGTTTTTCCTTGAAACCCCCGCCGTTTAAATTAAAAGGTTTTTGAGTAGTTTAATTATGATGTAAGGCCCATTGCTTCCCTTGTGTGGGTATTTAAACGCGCTATAATGCAGAATGATCATGTACTTAGGAGACTCCTGAACTCTACACTCCAGTCCTCTTGTGACGGGACCCTGCTGACATTTCTATTAAAGAACGTTGATCCATACCTGCCCCTCCCCTATCTATATGGAGGCACCGATCTTGGTTGATGTATTTGTGAAACATTTTCATGGTCTTGTGAAGTGGCAGCTAGATATTAATGATAATAAGTAGTCACCTTATTTATGTGTGATCTCCTGTTTGCTATCGCCTATGCATATGCCGACTTTCCTTTTATTCCCCATTAGGCCACCTCTCGGGATATTTGAATCTCAAAACTGTTTCTCAGGCACATTTCTTCAAAGAATGCAATTACATGTGTGCCAATATGATTAGAGTCGCATTAGTCAAAAAAATTGTTCAAATGGCTCTAAGCACTATGGGACTTAACACCTGAGGTCATCAGTTCCCTAGACTCAGAACTACGTAAACTTAACTAACCTAACGAAATCACACACATCCATGCCCGAGGCAGGATTCAAACCTGCGGCCGTAGCAGCCGCGTGGTTCCGGACTGAAGCTCCTAGAACCGCTCGGCCACAGCGGCTGGCTTACATTAGTCGTCACCGTATGGTCGTAGCGAAACAAATGCATTATTCGTTGCATAATTTCAAAGAATATATTAATTTTATTGAGGATCATATGAAAAGTTACTGAAGCTTGCGCTCTTCATTCCACTTGTAGTGGAAGATAATAAAAGGAAGACTTGGCCACTCGACTCCTCTTTGAAATGATGGGAGCCTGAAGTTAAATTGATTAATAAACACGCATCTTCTATTTAGTTGCGCCTGTCAGGATTATGTTTATTGAACACATCTTTTAACGTCTCTCAGCTGAGCGAAGATGCATTAGCTGATACGTGATGTCGTAAGGTGGAGTGAGGCAGGAACGACAGATGCTATTACCCACTAATAGCAACCGTGGGAAACTGTGCCAGCTGAGTCGACTTGTGTTCTGACTGCCGGTTATAATACAACATCGGGAGATTACCCTCTGCTTTTTGCGCCAAAACAAATAAATTTGTTTATCAGTTACCACTAAGGTGGTATTCAGATTTTTTTATAATAATCTTAATGCTGATCTCTCACTAAATGATAGAAACATCATTTTATCATCAACTTATAAAAAAGATTTGAGTAACTAGAAGGAGCAGAATGGCTCATGGTGTGGGTTCCTGTAGTCATGTCCTAGTTCATGAACCACGGGCAACGTATGAGTGGCCAAGTAAGTGGTCCCGACAGTCGGGATACCAGTTACTTTGGAATAAGGCTGGGCATCTCGGACATATTCTGAGTCGTGGTCACCTTTGTGCTCATACGGCAAAGACTACCAAATCCACCGGATAGTCCCTCAGCCGTTAGGGGTAAAACCCAATGGGACGCGGGGCAAGTAAGGCTAGCAACCTGCTTCCCTGGTACTTTAAATATGATGCTGGCAACAATCAGAGCAAAATGCCTCGGACCTTTGGAGGTGACGGAGTCCCACCTCTAACTGACAAACCAGGGACTCCTAAGATACGACTTGGCAAACAAATGGTAATGAGATGGGGAGCTATTAATATCAATGGGGGCTACTCTCGGAAGAAGGTAGAGCTGGCAGAGGCTGCAAGTAAGATGGGGCTGGGCGTTTTAGCTGTTAGTGACATTCGGGTGAGGGGTGAGAAAGAAGAAGAAGTGGGAGAATACAAGGTCTACTTGTCAGGAGTCAAAGCAGGAATAGCACAATGGGGTGTAGGGCTTTACATCAGGAAAGAAATGGAACCCAGCGTAGTTGCAATAAGGTATGTAAACGAACGACTGATGTGGATAGATTTGACAGTGTCTAGCAAGAAAATTAGGATTGTGTCAGTATATTCGCATTGTGAAGGGACTGATCAAGATAAGATGGATAGTTTTTATGAGGCACTCAGTGATGTAGTTGTTAGAGTAAAGGACAAGGACAGTGTTCTGCTCATGGGTGATTTTAACGCCAGGATTGGAAATCGAACAGAAGGGTATGAAAAGGTTATGGGTAAATTTGGAGAGGATATGGAGACCAACAGGAACGGGCAGCAACTCTTGGATTTCTGTACCAGTATGGGCTTAGTAATCACAAACTCCTTTTTTAAACATAAGAACATTCACCGGTATACTTGGGAAGGCAGGGGAACCAGATCTGTCATTGACTATATAATAACAGATCAGGAATTCAGGAAGGCTGTGAGGGACACACTTGTATTCAGGGGATTCTTTGATGACACTGATCATTATTTAATCTGCAGCGAAATTGGGATTGCGAGGCCGAAAGTGCAGGAGGTCAGGTCCATATGTAGGAGGATAAGAGTGGAGAAACTTCAGGATAAGGAAATCAGGCACAAGTATATAACAGCGATCTCAGAAAGGTACCAGTTAGTTGAATGTAGTCAATTACAGTCATTGGAAAAGGAATGGGCAAGGTACAGGGACACAGTATTAGAAGTGGCTAAAGAATGTCTTGGAACAGTAGTGTGTAAAAGTAGGAGGAAGCAAACAGCTTGGTGGAATGATACAGTCAAGGCAGCCTGTAAAAGGAAAAAGAAGGCGTATAAAAAATGGCTACATACTAGAACTCAGGTAGACAGAGAAAGTTATGTTGAAGAAAGAAACAAAGCCAAACAGATAATTGCAGCATCCAAGAAGAAATCTTGGGAAGACTTTGGAAACGGGTTGGAGACATTGGGTCAAGCTGCTGGAAAACCATTCTGGAGTGTAATTAGCAGTCTTCGAAAGGGAGGTAAGAAGGAAATGACAAGTATTTTGGACAGGTCAGGAAAACTGCTGGTGAATCCTGTGGATGCCTTGGGCAGATGGAGGGAATATTTTGATGAGTTGCGCAATGTAGGTGAAAATACGATCAGTAATGTTTCAGATTTCGAGGTAGAATGGGATAGGAATGATGATGGAAATAGGATCACGTTTGAGGAAGTGGAGAAAATGGTCAATAGATTGCAGTGCAATAAAGCAGCTGGGGTGGATGAAATGAAGTCGGAACTCATCAAGTACAGTGGAATGTCAGGTCTTAAATGGCTACACAGGATAATTGAAATGGCCTGGGAGTCGGGACAGGTTCCATCAGACTGGACAAAAGCAGTAATCACACCAATCTTTAAACATGGAAACAGAAAAGATTGTAACAACTACAGAGGTATCTCTTTAATCAGCGTTGTGGGTAAAATCTTCTCAGGTATTGTTGAAAGGAAAGTGCGAGTATTAGTTGAGGAGCAATTGGATGAAAATCAGTGTGGGTTTAGGCCTCTTAGAGGTTGTCAGGACCAGATCTTTAGCTTACGACAAATAATGGAGAAGTGTTATGAGTGGAACAGGGAATTGTATCTATGCTTTATAGATCTAGAAAAGGCATATGACCGGGTTCCTAGGAGGAAGTTATTGTCTGTTCTACGAGATTATGGAATAGGAAGCAAACTTTTGCAAGCAATTAAAGGTCTTTACATGGATAGTCAGGCAGCAGTTAGAGTTGACGGTAAACTGAGTTCATGGTTCAGAGTAGTTTCAGGGGTAAGACAAGGCTGCAACCTGTCTCCACTGTTGTTCATATTATTTATGGATCATATGTTGAAAACAATAGACTGGCTGGGTGAGATTAAGATATGTGAACACAAAATAAGCAGTCTTGCATATGCGGATGACTTAGTTGTGATGGCAGATTCGATTGAAAGTTTGCAGAGTAATATTTCAGAGCTAGATCAGAAATGTAAGGACTATGGTATGAAGATTAGCATCTCCAAAACGAAAGTAATGTCAGTGGGAAAGAAATATAAACGGATTGAGTGCCAAATAGGAGGAACAAAGTTAGAACAGGTGGACGGTTTCAAGTACTTAGGATGCATATTCTCACAGGATGGCAACATAGTGAAAGAACTGGAAGCGAGGTGTAGCAAGGCTAATGCAGTGAGCGCTCAGCTACGATCTACTCTCTTCTGCAAGAAGGAAGTCAGTACCAAGACTAAGTTATCTGTGCACCGTTCAATCTTTCGACCAACTTTGTTGTATGGGAGCGAAAGCTGGGTGGATTCAGGTTACCTTATCAATAAGGTTGAGGTTACGGATATGAAAGTAGCTAGGATGATTGCAGGTACTAGTAGATGGGAACAATGGCAGGAGGGTGTCCACAATGAGGAAATCAAAGAAAAACTGGGAATGAACTCTATAGATGTAGCAGTCAGGGCGAACAGGCTTAGATGGTGGGGGTCATGTTACACGCATGGGAGAAGCAAGGTTACCCAAGAGACTCATGGGTTCAGCAGTAGAGGGTAGGAGGAGTCGGGGCAGACCAAGGAGAAGGTACCTGGATTCGGTTAAGAATGATTTTGAAGTAATAGGTTTAACGTCAGAAGAGGCACCAATGTTAGCACTGAATAGGGGATCATGGAGGAATTTTATAAGGGGGGCTATGCTCCAGACTGAACGCTGAAAGGCATAATCAGTCTTAAATGATGATGATGATGATGATGAAGGAGCATCAACACTTGGCGTGTCATCGGCTTCGAGCCTAATGACCGGCTAGCGAAGTGGTTCTAGCCGAAGAGTTCAGTCGTTAGTCGACGGGCCAAGTAGGACGGTTTCCCGTGTCGTCTCAGTTCACGACTCTGAGAGCAGTGAGGAATGTAGTTGAGTTTAGAAAAGTGTGATTTGGATCGTGAAATGTTGTCAAGACTCGCTATTCAGTTTCAAAATTAGAAAGAATTGTATTTTGACCGAAAAGAATGATTGGTAATTTTCTGTGTGATTCCTGTAGGAGCACACATTACTACATCACGTCATTCTACAGGCTGATGAAGAGTGCCTAACAATTTAGGTGTCCCTTTGAACTATGGACTTCATTATTTTTGTAAGAGAGAACATTAGTTTCACTCCTCGTAGTTCCATTAAAGTCTCACAGCGAAAACAGTGGACTCAACATCTGCACGCTACTTCTGCGCCTGAATGCCGACATACTCGTAACATTAAGACGCTATGCTGGTAGATTACCACTTTTAAAAAATTATGTGTTACTTGACGTAGAAAGACACAAGTAGGTCCTGATACTACAGCAAAAATCGAGACAGTTACGTGCTATATGTAGCAGCAAAAAGAAGTGAATCGCTGTCACACTGATAACTAGATACATTTAAAAAGCAAGAGAAATTTGTCTGCCTTGACTTTTTCATAGAATAGTATTCAGATTACCCAGCACATAATCTGTAATCACTTTAATCAACTAGAACTGTATGGTTCCAGAGACCCCTTCAAGTTTCAAATTTTTGTGATGTACACTAAGATGACAAAAGTCGCGAGGCAGGGATATGCACATATACAGATGGCGGTTGTATGGCGTACACGTGGTACCACGTCATTCGTACTCAGGTGATTCGTGTTAAAAGATTTCCGTTGTCATTATGGCCACACAACAGAACAGACTGAACGAGGGATGTTAGTTGTAGCTAGACCTATGGGATATTATATTTCGGAAAACGTTGGGGAATTCAATATTCCGAGATCAACAGTGCCAAGAGTAAGCCGAGAATACCAAACTCACCACAGACTGTGTACACTGGCTGACTGCCTACATTTCTTCATTTAAGAACCGACAGCAGAGGTATTTGCGTGGAGTTGTTAGGGCCAACAGACAAGCAACATGCTTGAAATAACCGCAGATATCTGTGTGGGTGATACAGCGACTGACGCGAGTGCCTTTCCAACAGCACGAGATCGCCTGCAGCGCCTATCCTGGGCTCGCGACCATATCGGCGGCGAGTGGGGGCTAGGGCGGGTGTGTGTTGGGGGGAGGGGGGGGGGACTGGATAACCATAGCCTGGTTAGATGAGTCCCGATTTCAGTTGTTAAGAGATGAGTGTGGCGCAGACCCAACGAAGCCGTGGACTCAAATTGTCAACAAGGCACTGTGCATGCTGGTGGCGGCTCCATAACGGTGTGGGCTGTGTTTACATGGAATGAACTGGGTACTCTGGCGCAGCTGAACTGATCAGTGACTGGAAATGATTATGTTCGGCTGTTTGGAGACCATTTGCAGCCACACATGGACTTCACGTTCCCAAACAACGATGTCATGTCACCGAGCCACAGTTGTTCGCAATTGGTTTGAATAACGTTCTGGATAGTTCGAGCATATGATTTGGTCACCCAGACGCTACACACGAATTTCGTCGAGCGTTTATAGGACATGATCAAGAACTCATTTCGCGCACAGCATAGTGCAGTGGCATCAGTTTCTCAATTGTCGACGGCTATAGAGGCAGCATAGCTAAATATTTCTCCACGAGTTCCAGCGATATGTCGAGTCCATGCCGCGTCGAGTTACTGCACTACTCAGGGCAAAAGGAGGTCCGACACTATATTAGGAATTATCCCATGACTGTTGTGATCTCAGTATGTACTTGCGGACTGAAGCGGCAAATGAAAATTTGTTCCGAGGCCAGGATTCTAACGTGGTTTTCCTATTCAGTAGGCAGTGCGCTAATCGCTGTGCCACTCTGGCACAGTGGCTCCTCAGAACTGCACGGACTATCTTACCACACATCCCTTCTCAAAGCAAATTCATATTCCCGCATGAGCCCACATGGTATTCCTCAAAATAGGAACAGCATTGCAGACGCTCTCCAAATGGATTGGAGAGGCGTGAATGGGAATTTTTACAAGGGGGAGAACAGTGTTAGGGTAGTCCATGCAATTGTGTAGAACCCATTATGACAGGGGGTGTAGTGGGTGGCGCATCTCAATAGTGAATGAGAGACCCAGGTTCGAATCCAAGCCTTGGTACAAATTTTCATTTGTCACTTCAGTCTGCATGTATGTTATCACTTTCCTGAGTACCTCTCTACTGTTGACTCAATGACGAGGCAAGTAGTAGAGTAGAAACCCGTGGTAGATCTTGCAACTCTGCGGGAAATATAGGTAGATCGATGATTTGTTAGTAGTTTTTTTACCGTTTTTCAATTTGCTGTGTGCCTTCCTCTGATTGAATATCATTGTCGACATAGATAATAGTTAGCTTTGCTTATTGGCTCATCTATGAGAAAATCTACAGTTTGCTTTTCTTCCTCTCCATAACGATCGCACTTTTCAGTGAGAAAGTGTACTAATGTACTAACTTAGCGTTAATGTGAACTCATACGAACAGTATAACGAATCTTTTTAAAAGTGAATTAATTTCTTCACGCACCAGAGATCAAAATCTAAATTTATAACCAACACTTTGTTAAAATACGTATGTCGGCCTAACTACACTGTTGTGCAAAACTTAATGACGAACTAATTTCCACTTGTTGTCTGACAGAGAAGTAACATACCTCAATGTAGCGTGGACCATAGATGGAAAGAACAGCTAAACCACAGTGCAGAAGGTAACTAAAAGAAGTACGCTTTTATTCAAAGACAATACTTTTCCGGTAGTCGCCGCGATTTATGATGGTTTCTTGGACATTACACAATGTGGGAAATGGTTCTTATTGAGATGTGTGATCACCACGAACGGCAGAGCATGGTCTGGTACGTGCTCCATGCTGGTCGCAATTTTGGTAAGACGGTCTTCTGGTAGGGCGTTCCATTCCTCAACCATTGCGATTTACAACTGCTGCGTGGTTGTCGGTTCAGGTGGATATGCTGCAGTGCGTCTCCCCAATGCATCCCAAACATGGGATTTAAGACGAAGGAACGGGCAGGGCAGTACACTCGCCGAATATTACCTCTTTCCAACAGCTACCCCATCTACGCTGTTAGATTTGGCCGCACATCGTCTTCCATGGAAATGAAATTAGAGTCATACACAACATACACAACATGTTTTATGTTTCAATTAACCCCCAGTTTTGCTAAGAGGCTAGTACCAGTACTAATATTCGCTTATTTCTATCTGTTGCTTTCTATAGATGATTCATGGATGCTACGCGCTAGACCTGTAATGTGTACTCAACATAAAGACAAGTTCACATTTCTTGTCATAATTGAAGCGTGGTAAGGATTCTTGTTCAAATTATATTTCTACATTTTTATATACATTTTAAAAATGAAAACTATCTACATTGCTGAGGATCTGTCTGGTCATGTTACAAGTATTCCTTTTTATTGGGTTCGAGTCAGATTTGTAATTTGAGAATTTTATTTGTGCTGTCTTGGGTACATAGGCTTAATAAACACACATCAAAAAAGTTTTGCATCACCTCGGTTCCGAGAGTTCCGGAACCTGTGCAGAAAATTCGAACAGAGATCAACATAAACATCATTTCCACCATTTTTATTGCTCATGAAAACCACACCTTGCATATTGTACCACTATGCAATGAGACCTTTAGAAGGTAGTGGTCCAGATTGCCGTACACACTGGTACATATAATACCCAGCAGAACGTCCTCTTGCATTGATGCATGCCTGTATTCGTCGTGGCATACTATGCACAAGTTCATCAAGGCACTGTAGGGCTAGATTGTCCCACTCCTCAACGTCGATTCGGCGTAGATCCCTCAGGGTGGTTGGTGGGTCACGTCGTCCGTAATCAGTCCTTTTCAATCCATCCCAGGCATGTCCGATAGGGTTCATGTCTGGAGAACTTTCTGTCCTCTCTAGTCAAACGATGTCGTTATCCTGAAGGAAGTCATTCACAAGTTGTGCACCATGGGGGCGCGAATTATCGTCCATGAAGACGAATGCCTCGCCAATATGCTGCCGATATGGTTGCACTATCAGTCGGTGTTTGGCATTCACGTGTCGTAAAGCCGTTACGGCGCCTTGTATGACCACCAGCGGTGTACGTCGGCCCCACATAATGCCACGCCAAAAAAGCAGGGAACCTCCACCTTGCTGCACTCACTGGGCAGTGTGTCATCGCTTTGCTTCTCTCCGAGACGCCTGGACACTTCTCTTGTTGAGAGCTTTTCCTGTCATAAAGTAACAATGCGGACGCGATGGAACTGCGGTATTGACCGTCTAGGCAATGTTGAACCACAGACAACAGGAGCTGTTACCTCCTTCCTGGTAAAATGACTGGAACTGATCTGCTGTCGGACCCCCTCCGTCTAATAGGCGCTGGTCATCCATTGTTGTTTACATCAGAGGGACTGTCTGTGATACAATATCCACAGTCAACTTCTATCTTCAGGAGTTCTGGGAACCGGGATGATGAAAAACTTTTTTTGATGTGTGTATTTTGGATAGTTTCTGTCAGCTGGACACAGTGTTTTTTTAATTTATTTGTACACCATTTTTCGTTGCCCATATGTTTTATAGAGGTCCTTAACAGTGGTGTAATACCTACTCTGAGCTGAAAAGTAAATGTCCAACCATGTTAATTTGTTAGTATCCAAAATCTGCTAATGAAAATGTTCTTTTCTCTGTTTTAGCTAATATTGGGCTTGTTAATCTATGCTGAAACAGAACCACTGGAGTGTGTTGAAGCTTAAGTTTTCTACCTTCAGTTGAATTTTTAAAATTCTAATCATAAAATTTTACTGTTGATTTGTTTGCATTTATTGAAGTTTTCAGAATTACTAGAGATGCCCTAAGGAAATACATAGATATTTGCAGTGCCATATTTATAAGTAAATTATCTTTTCTGGTTCAAATATTTTCTCTAACCTAGCAGCCTAGCACTCCCAGCTCCTTGCAAGCTACAGAGTTTCAAAAACGATAATTTTCAACATAATTCAAGACACACCCGCATATTTCGAGAGCTGGGAATACATAATGAGCCCAGGAACTATCCTCGATCGTGATCGTTTTGGTGGTCTAGATATTATAGTGTGGGGAGACACAATGTCGCAGATGGGTGCTAACCTCCAAATCTTTGAACATGGGATACTCGCCGATCAGTGTTATTGTGTCACTGTACTTGATGCGTGGCACTGTTGGCGCCAGTCGCTTCTTTGTATTCATTTCAGATTTCTGCGATCAACTCTGTATCGCTTTTCGGCTATTTAAGCGCACGACGCTGTGGGTAGAGGATTGATATGGGTCGGTTGGTTGGCGATCCGGTGTGCAGTCTGGTTCTCGGCGGTCGCTCTTTGCGCATGGTCTGCCTCTTTCTGTCACCTGGGCTGTGGGGCTGCGGAGGGAAACGTGCGTGCGGTCGGCGAGTGTGTACTGCGTCTAGTGAGAGCGGTGGTCTCGTCTGTGCTGCTAAATGATGTGAACGAGTAAAAGTGGCTTTGGAATGTATCAGCCTACAACCGGATACGCAACAGAACCAAACGGTGAGAATTATTCAGGTTCTTAAAGTTCTGCTGTATGTATGTACATTTGAATGACAAAGTAGTGCAGATATTTAAAGTGGTTATTTCCGAATGTGGATGGCTTGTGGATCCCTTGTGGTCGTGTTTCCGGTTTGAAATTTTTCAAATGTTTTAAGAATTGTGTTATTCTGAATACTGACCAGTTGCTGTGTGGTTTTATGTTGTTGTTTCAGTGCCGGCCGTGGTGGCCGAGCTGTTAAAGGCGCTATAGCCTGGAACCGCGCGGCCGCTACGGTCGCAGGTTCGAATCCTGCTTCGGGCATGGATGTGTGTGATGTGCTTAGGCTAGTTAGGTTTAAGTAGTTCTAAGTTTCAGAGGACAGATGACCTTAGAAGTTTAGTCTCATAGTGCTCAGAGCCATTTTTTTGTTGTTTCAGTGGTACAATCAGCGGTGCGCGTCATCCGTTGTAGTTGATCGTTTAACTGGGGACGTCTCCTTGGCAGCCGCCAGTTTGAATTGTAACCGATAGCGCGGTGGCTATGTTTATCAGTAGACTATAGTTCTTCGTCGAATTTAAGTTCAGTATTTTATTATTTGTTCCTGGTGACGCCGAGGCGTCCGTCTTTCCATCTTCACCGATTCTTTCAGCTTTCATTCAGGCTCGACCTGAGTTGTAGTTTCCGCACACCCCTGATGTGCCATTATCTGTCACTGAAATTTTGTAATATCTGAAAGATGCCTTTCATTGTACTGGGTTTTTAACATCTTATTCAGAAAGAGATATTGTGAGTTGTTACTGCTGTTATATCTTAAAAGGTGTCCTGCTTCTGTGGAGGTTTTTCTCAAGAAACCATTTATTGTTCGTATGGTTCTTAAGATTTATGTAAAGCTAGAATGGAAAACAACAGAATCACCAAAAAAGCATTTGAACGAACTCTCCAGGCAACAAGACCATTTGGCCGACCTCGTACAAGGTGGAAAGATGACACAGAGAAGGACATCGTAGCATTAGGAATTTCCGCAGGGTTGAGAGATACTGCGAGAGATAGAAAGCGATCGTAGTAGATAGTTGATGCAGCGCTTAGTCTACCGGGCCTGTGTTCGTTGAGGAGAAGAGAAGAAGAAGAAGGTCTTAAAATTATTTATTGTTTGGGGTGGTCTTTGACGCCCGTAGACATTTTGTCTGTTTAGTAACGTTTCGGGGTAACAGCAGTTTGCTGTTGTCATGCAACTGTTAAATAAAATCTGTTGGAAATTACAAGCCAGAGTTTGTGTTCGATTGGTAATTATCGTCTTGTCTTTATTGAGTTGAAGTATCCTTGAGCTTGTGTCCCACGTCTCAGTGCCCCTTCCTCATGCGCGTCTTTTGAGAGGTACATTTGCTCCTAAAAGCATCGAACAGCGCTAATGGCGGAGCTCCTGGAACGAGATCATGTTCGGTAAATGACAGGCCTGACTGTACCCCCTCCCCCCCCCCTCCCGGACTTAAATCCAATCAAGCACCTGTGGGATGCGTTGGGGAGATATACTGCATCACGTTCAAATGCACCAACGGCGATGCAGCAGTTATCAACTGCGCTAGTGGAGGAATGGGACGGCCTGCCATAAGAATCCTTACCAACCTTATGGCCAACATGTGAGCATGTAGCAGAGCAACCATTGCCGGCCGTGGTGATCACACTCTCTAATAAAAACTATGTGCCGTCTTTTGTAATGTCCAGAGTACCATAATAAATGGCTGTGACTTGGGAGTAATTATTAGATTTGAATGAAAGTCTTATTTCTGTTAGTCTCCTTATGTATTTCTTTCAGTTAGCTTCTGTAGTATATTGTGCCAATTCTTACTATGTATTGCTCAACCTTAATCGAGATATGTAATTCGTAAGTGACAAATCATATAAAAGTAATTTCCGTCTTTACGTTTTGCACCATGGTATATGATGTTCGAGGCTTACAGTTCCCGTAAAAGTCACTCACTCCATCTATTGCTCGTAAGAGATGTTCCTGGGAGTAAGGAATCGCGAGACCACGCATACTAGCGACTATATTGCGACTAGCACTAAGTCTATGCAAGAAAGAAAACACGATGACTCACACTAAAACATCGGATAAAAATCCTGGACGCTTCTATGTAATGCGGAATTTACCACTAAGTATGATGCAAGGTGGCCCGCAAGTATAAAAGTAGAGAAGCAGTAATAGGAAAATGGGAGAATTTGAAAAGCTCTGTGGCTTCTAGGGTGGACTAACAGCCACTGGATGTTACCCCAGCAACTTACCGACATTTCGACTGTTCTAGAGTGCCCAGATCGTTTGTTGGTGGTGTGAAGGAACAACATAGCTAAACAAGACGAGACACACCTTACTTACTGATAGAAAGGGACCGTCGAGCATTGCGGAGGGTGGTTGTAAGAAATCGCATGAAACCAGAGGAAGGAAGCAGTTGTGAGTTCCAAACTGCAACCAGCAATTCATCCAGCACAGTGACTGTGTGTAGGGAGTTGAAAGGGTAGAGAAGTCGACCTGTTCCTGTAATGCTAAGCGACACTTGAGGTGGTGTCAAGACCGGCCCCACTCGGCAGTGGAGCACAGAAAACGATTAATTATGAGTGATGAATTAGTCTATAGCCTGTAGCAATCCAATGAAGGGTCGGGCTTTGGCGAAGGCCTGTAGAATGTTACCTGTCATCATGATGCAATGATAACAGTGAGGTATGTAGGAGATGGTGTCATGTAATGTGAGTAGTTATATTTTCAACATTTCGCGGCCCTGTCAGCAACTGTATAAATACAGTAAGCGTTTAATTATTTTTTTTTTCATTTCTTCCAAAATAAGTGAAGGGTGCGAGGCTGGATTTTTGGAAGAAATACAAATTTTTAAACACTTACTATATTGACTAAAATAACCTTCTTAACGACCAGCTGCAGCTGCGAAACAAAAACTTTTTGAAGGTTTTCAACCGTTATTCCATCAGACATAATTTTCGGGAGTAATCATTATACCCTTGCGAACATGTTTTCAGCACTCCCGTTTGCTGAATAGCTGGGATTATCTGGTATTTCAAACCGGTAGTTATCCTCATGCGGTCAAGTTCGATGATTAGCCCGAATATGCTAGGTTGGCTTAAAATAGTACACGCATTGCTCCCTTCACTTTTGGCGTCAAATAAACTATTACATTTGTTAAGGCAGTCGATATATCTTTGTACCTTACAGGATAACGTATACGTCAGTTTCCTTAGGCGCACCTGGTTATTCATAAAAATTTTAAGTTTAGGAGTACATGTTGGTACCAGTGTCAACAAGTAAGCATGACACACTATCGCGTATTCACTCTCGAGGCTATAGCCAGTTCTAGTACAACATCCGCTGTTGCCGTACTGCGGTCGCGAAGTGGGGCCGAGGCTGTTTCCCATATAAGTTATTGCAATATGACTATATTATAGTTTTTAGTTTTTGACGTTGTCCATTATGGACAAATTGTAGTTCCTTTTATTCTGAAGAAGGTTGGGTTACCCCAACTGAAACATAGACAAATGTAGGTAAACATTGCAACTGAGCCGACCGGAGTGGCTGAGCGGTTCTAGGCGCTACAGTCTGGAACCGCGCGACCGCTACGGTCGCAGGTTCGAATCCTGCCTCGGGCATGGATGTGTGTGATGTCCTTAGGTTAGTTAGGTTTAAGTAGTTCTAAGTTCTAGGGGACTGATGACCTGAGAAGTTAAGTCCCATAGTGCTCAGAGCCATTTGAGCCATTTGAGCCATTGCAACTGAGGCTGTTGTTAATTTAAAATTAATGTGATTAATTTTCGGGTTAGTGCGTGGTCCTCTTATCGTGCTTAAGAAAACGCTAAATGTGAAAGTGTATTCTTGTTTACGACTTCGTAGACAAAGGTAAGCCGAGGTGGGGTACAGAGTGATGCGGCAACATAGGAAATCTGGACAGAAGCCGGCCGAAGTGGCCGTGCGGTTAAAGGCGCTGCAGTCTGGAACCGCAGGACCGCTACGGTCGCAGGTTCGAATCCTGCCTCGGGCATGGATGTTTGTGCTGTCCTTAGGTTAGTTAGGTTTAACTAGCTCTAAGTTATAGGGGACTAATGACCTCAGCAGTTGAGTCCCATAGTGCTCAGAGCCATTTGAACCATTTTTTTCTGGACAGAAGCAGAAGCGCACAGGAAACAAGTTAACGTACTAAACAGAAGATTTACTTAACTTGTATTTTCGTAGTGTAGGAAGACTCATTAGAAATAATGCTGCAAGAAATAGAGTGCAACTCTCAGTGTCAACAAGGATGAGGCTCTCTGAACCAAGTATGAACAACTGTGTTGGAGCCGCGTAACGCCTCATACAGAAGAGGATCCAATTAAAAGCGGGCTGTGTCGCTGCCGCCAGGCGTCCTGTATCCTTGCGCCAGAGGGCACTCATGGTACGAGCCACTGGAGGCGTGGCTCAGTGTGCGATTACAATTGGGTCCACCGAATCCCGCGTGACTGCTATCGGTGCCTGACGGAAACTTGCAATTGCGTTGCCAACTTTGACGTATTGATTGTATCAGCATGAGGATGCACTCTGTCATAAAGCAAGCAATAAAGGGGTCATGGTTTCTTTACAATAACATTCCTCACATGGACTGGCTTACCTACGGTCCTGAGATGAACCTAAAGGAACACATTGGGAATGACATAGATCATCAACTTCGCCCCAGACGTCAGCATCTTATATCACTATCGCCTACTGTATCGACTCTTGAGGGAGAATGTTATGTGATTCCTCCACAGACAGACGCCTCACTGAAAGTGTCCACAGCAGAATTCAAGGCTCCATAAAGGCGAAGGGTGGAAACACCCAATATTAATGTCCACCAGCATTTTGATTGGAAAGTGTATACTCTATAAATCATTTCAGTACGACTTGCTCTATAGAGAAATCGGAGGAAAACAAAACGATTGAGTCTTCGCGAATTGTGAAATGAAGAAGGCAAGTAACAAAACTTTTCCTTATTCATATGAAGATAGTAACTGTTCTCGAAAGAACAGATACCATTGATGACCGTGCAGCTTCTCTAGAATAAATGATAATTAACTGAAACCCTCAGCTGCCGACAGGTGTTTTTGATATACCTCGATGTGGACAGCTGAAAATGTGTGCCTGGACTGGTACTGGAACCCGGGATCTCCTGCTTACATGGCAGACACTCTTTCCATCCGAGCCACCGAGGACACAGACGAATAGCGCGACTGCAGGGACTTATCCCTTGCACGATCCCGTGACATCCACATTCCCAGCTGTCCACAATCTACATACGTAATATTCCTAATAGATATTTGCCCATCCATTCATTACTCGTGCACACTAAGGTGACGATTCTCGTAAGAGTGGCGAATGCGCACAGGATGCCCGAACTCCTATGGGAGTCGTCAACTTAGTGTGCGCGAGTAATGAGTCGATGGGCAAATATCTATTAGATGCTTTACGTAAGTAGATTGTGGACAGTTGGGAATGTGGGTCTCACGGGAGGTGTGCAAGGGATAAGTCCCCGCAGTCGCGCTATTTATCTGTGTCCTCGGTGGCTCAGATACCGGCACAGTAGCTCAGCTGCCCTCTGTAATAAAGAAACTGAGTGAACGGACAAACGAAGAACCTGAAGGTGTGTCATCGGACGTCCGCCCCGAACAAATTCAACGAACAATTTGGAACAAAATGAGATCAACTATAAAAAAAAAGATTGATAGAGCGTCTGCCATGTAAGCAGGAGATCCCGGGTTCGAGTCCCGGTCGGGGCACACATTTTCAGTTGTCTCCATCGAGATATAATAACAACACCTGTCGGCAGCTGAGGGTTTCAATTAATTATCATTTTTCCTTATTCACTGGGGGTAACTAATTGGAATATTATGAGAGTTTCCGATTCGGTCTAAGTCGGGTGCGAACTGTGGTAGAGGAGGAAAACATCTGAGTAGCAATACGTCTGTCAGTAACGAAATGGTACTTGAAATCGTATGGAATATTCATTACTCAGTAACGAAAACGTGCAATACGCAACTGCCATGACTGTAGAAAATGTAGAAAATTATATGACAGTTCAGAAAATGTTAATTATTTTAATTAAGTGTTAGATCATAACTAGAAGTGTACACAGGCTTTCAGGAACATAGAAAAAACAGGTGATAAACGGGGTGAGATAAAGGTGGTTGAGGTCACAGCCGACAGTTGTAACTTTCCGATGTACTTACTGGAGGAATTTATAGTGGAAGTTAGAATCATAGTCAAACATTAAGACGATCACATGTCGCGGAAAACTGCCAAGAGACTACTCCAGACCGAGGATGAATGTAAAACGGAATAAAAGCGCAGAGAGTGGCAGATTAGAGAGGGGTAAAGATTCAGCGATTAGTCCTAGCAGTCCAAGTGCCTTGACGCGCCTCAACACCATCTGATGGAGCAATAGATACTTCACGTACAAGGAGACTGTGATAGACTGGTAGAGACACGACAGCTGCAAGCCAAGTACCAATTTTCAGTATTCATTGTAATAGAGTTGAACAGAGACTGCAGGTCTCCATCTTAAAGAATTAGTGTAGGGAAATTTAATTGAACAGCAGGAACAAGTTGCTGACTGGACTTCTCTCTTGTACTATAGAGCAAATGACCCTTGATTGAAAGTGAATTCGATGATTTATGGTTGAGGGCAAGTTCCCAGTAGTTAGCAGACCGAGTGGCAGTGAAAACAATCTCTAATAAAGGTCCTTTATAGGGATTATTGAAAGTATCTGACTTTCTCTTAAGGGGTTTTTGACTGACACCTCAATGAACAAATGTTCAGAAATGAGGTTATCAATCCCCTAGAACGTAGAACTATTTAAACCTCACTAACCTAAGGGCATCACACACATCCATGCCCGAGGCAGAATTACAACCTGCAGCCGTAGCAGTCGCGCGGTTCCGGACTGAAGCGCTTAGAACCGCTCGGTCACCGCGGCCGGCGGTGCAGATTTCAATCCTGGACCATCAACAAGCGTTAGCATGCGAGTCATTCGACGAAACAACATCGATATGGGCTTTGGTAGCCGAAGGCCCACTCGTGTACCCTTGATGACTGTACGACACAAAGCTTTACGCCTCGCCCGGGCCCGTCAACACCGACATTGGACTCTTCATGACCGGAAACATGTTGTCTGGTCGGGCGAGTCTCGTTTCAAATTGTACCGAGGGGAAGGACGTGTACGGATATAGAGACTACCTCATGAATCCATGGATCCTGCAGGTTAGCAGGGGCCTATTCAAGCTGTTGGATGCTCTGTAATGGGCGTGTGCAATTGGAATGATATGGGACCCGTGCTACTAGGTACGACTCTGACAGGTCACACGTATGTAAGCATCCTGTCTGATCAACAGCATCCATTCATGTCCATTATGTATTCCGACGGGCTTGGGCAATTCCACCAGGACAATACGACACGCCACAAGTCCAGAATTGCTACAGAGTTGCTTCAGGAACACTCTCCTGAGTTTAGATACTTCCGATGGCCACCAAACTCCAAAGACATGAACATTATTGCGCATATCTGGGATGCCTTGCGACATGCTGTTGAGAAAAGATCTCTCCCCCCTCGTATTATTACGGATTTATGGACAGTCCTGCAGGATTCATGGTGTCAGTTTCCTCCAACACTCCTTCAGGCATTAGTCGAGTCAATGCCACGTCCTGTTGCGGCACTTCTGCGTGCTCGCGGGGGCACTACATGATATTAGGCAGGTGTACCAGTTTTTTTGGCTCTTCAGTGTACTTTTATTTTATTTATTGGTTTAACCTGATAAGATCAGGGCCATGAGGCCCTCTCTTACATTGGACCAGTGTTCCACAAATGCAGCATTCCACACATCAGAGTTACATCATGACAATAGTTCAAATAAGAAAATTAGATTACTCTAGTGACAATATGAATAAAGAGTAATGACTAAGACCTAATAAAGTAAATGGTGGCAGTATTTTTACATTAGGTGCTACCCATACAAATTATGATAAAAGCAATAATAATAACAGTAAAAAAATCAAATAATAATGATAAACATGAGAAAAATTGGAAATAGTAATGAAGATTTGTGCAGATGTACATTAATGTCTTGGTGTGTAAAGTAGATGTTTACTAGGGAGATTTAAGGAGGGGGAAAGAGGGAAGTAATGAGTTGAAGTGCATTCATGTACAGAGGAAGGCATTAATGTTGTTTAAGTAGATACGTCATTATCTGTTTCTTGAAGCCGGACATGTTTTTAAGTTGTCTAACATAACGAAGGAGGTTATTCCAGAGTCGGATTCCCGCTACGGTAAAGGACTTGGAGAAGGTGACTGAGCGATGCTGTGGAACAGAGAGGATTTTATTATGATGGGAACGTGTGTTTCTGTCATTTTGTTCCGACATAAGCGTTAAGGACGAGGAGAGATATGAGGGACAGTGTACATTTGTAAGGCAGTAGACGAGACAGAGTGTATGGAAATCTCTGCGTTTGTCTGCACGCAGCCAGGACAATTTTGCATATGGTGGTGATATGTGACAAAAAAAGTCGAACGTCACAGATATATCGGACGCAGGCATTCATGACTAGTTCCGGACGTCGCGAATTTTCCTGAGGCGTTGTAGGATAATATCGCTGTAGTCAATGATTGGGAGTATAAGCGTTTGTACTAATTTCTTTTTCAGATCGAAAGGGATGAGTTTTTTATATATTTGTAGGACATGAAGGGATGCCGATGCTTTTTTGCACACTGTAGTTACGTGCTCTGTCCAATTTAGATTTTCATCTGTTATTACTCCCAGACTCTTTGCTGAGGAAGAGAAGTTAATGTTTGTTCCATTTAGGATAAGAGAAGGTACGGATTCCCGATGTTTTGGGCTAATGAGCTTAGAGTGACCAACAGGTACCATTTGGGTTTTAGATGGGTTTAGTTTTAGTCCTATGTCCTGTGCCCATTTAGATAGTGCATCGAGGTCAGTATAGAAATTTTCAGTAGCTTTCTTAAGATTGCTTGGTTTCGCATTTAGATGCAACTGAAGGTCATCAGCATACGTATGATATTTGCAATAGGTCAGAACCGATGACACATCATTGCTATACAGAGAGAAGAGTATAGCACCTAATCGGCTTCAAGTAAAAGCCAATATGCCGTCCTGCGAATATCTGCTCAAGAGATGGAGCCATGTGACGTAGATGGCTTCCTTCCATGACATTGTTCTACGTTCAAAAGCATGTTCAGAATACCTGAAATGCTAGGTATTGCTCTGCACGTTCGGAGAGGCTCCCTAACGTGCGTTTCCTACACTATGACGGCAGAAACGCAGTACGCTCAACGCTGAACGAGAGACGCGGCGGCCAGCAGCTTTATCGATAAGGACGCATACGGAGAACCCGGGCTTGCGGTCTGGTCCGGCGGTGCGATGTGTCGCGCGGTTATCACCCCGCTGGGCGCGGAGCCAGAGAGGTAGGCGAGCTAACGACTGCCGGCAGCGGCGGCGGCGGCGGCGGCCTGTTAGCGCGGCCGGACAATGCGGCGCAGACGCGGGCGACGCGGCGGCTGATTTACGAGCGGGCGGTGGCGTCGGGCTGCTCGCTGCCCGCTGCCCGCTGCCGGCTGCCTCCGCTCCTAATGAAGTTGTCGCGCCCAACTGCCGCCGCCGCCGCCGGAATACGACTGCGAGGGTCGCCGGGCCGGGGCGACATTTTCATACAAATAGTGTTTACTGCTGCACAACTCAGCCGCTTTACGGCTGCGGCAGCGCGGACGCTCGTTCGCCGCCGGTCGCTGCTCCGTTGTTTGAGCGGCCGGCCCGGCCATGTAGAGAGACGTGTCCAGTGCGTAGGCGCGCCGTTGTGGGAGTCGGCCACGCGGTGCTCGCTACCAGTCGGCGCTGGAGTGCTGTCGCGCTGTTGTCACTGCCCTGGGATATTCACTGGTCGCTGATCAGCCACAACATTATGACCATCTACATAACAGCCGGTACGTCCACCTTTGGCACAGATAACTTAGACGACATATTATTGCATGGAAGAAGAGAGGCCTTGTGACATGTCGTTGGAGAGAACTGGCATCACATCTGCACACACAAGTCACCTAATTCCCGTGAGGCCTTGTGACAGGTATTTGGAGAGAACTGGCATCACATTTGCACACAAAAGTCACCTAATTCCCGTGAGGCCTTGTGACAGGTCGTTGGAGAGAACTGGCATCACATGCACACACACAAGTCACCAATTCCCGTGAGGCCCTGTGTCAGGTCGTTGGAGAGAACTGGCATCACATCTGCACACACAAGTCACCTAATTCCCGTGAGGCCTTGTGACAGGTCGTTGGAGAGAACTGGCAACACATGCGCACACACAAGTCACCTAATTCCCGTGAGGCCTTGTGACAGGTATTTGGAGAGAACTGGCATCACATTTGCACACAAAAGTCACCTAATTCCCGTGAGGCCTTGTGACAGGTCGTTGGAGAGAACTGGCATCACATGCACACACACAAGTCACCAATTCCCGTGAGGCCTTGTGTCAGGTCGTTGGAGAGAACTGGCATCACATCTGCACACACAAGTCACCTAATTCCCGTGAGGCCTTGTGACAGGTCGTTGGAGAGAACTGGCATCACATGCGCACACACAAGTCACCTAATTCCCGTGAGGCCTTGTGACAGGTATTTGGAGAGAACTGGCATCACATTTGCACACAAGTCACCTAATTCCCGTGAGGCCTTGTGACAGGTCGTTGGAGAGAACTGGCATCACATGCACACACACAAGTCACCTAATTCCCGTGAGGCCTTGTGACAGGTCGTTGGAGAGAACTGGCATCACATGCGCACACACAAGTCACCTAATTCCCGTGAGGCCTTGTGACAGGTATTTGGAGAGAACTGGCATCACATCTGCACACACAAGTCACCTAATTCCCGTGAGGCCTTGTGACAGGTCGTTGGAGAGAACTGGCATCACATACGCACACACAAGTCACCTAATTCCCGTGAGGCCTTGTGACAGGTATTTGGAGAGAACTGGCATCACATTTGCACACAAGTCACCTAATTCCCGTGAGGCCTTGTGACAGGTCGTTGGAGAGAACTGGCATCACATGCACACACACAAGTCACCAATTCCCGTGAGGCCTTGTGTCAGGTCGTTGGAGAGAACTAGCATCACATCTGCACACACAAGTCACCTAATTCCCGTGAGGCCTTGTGACAGGTCGTTGGAGAGAACTGGCATCACATGCGCACACACGCGTCACCTCATTCCCGTGAGGCCTTGTGGCAGGTAATTGGAGAGAACTGGCATCACATCTGCACACACAAGTCACTTAATTCCCGTGAGGCCTTGTGACAGGTCGTTGGAGAGAACTGGCATCACATGTGCACATGCAAGTACCCTAATTCCCGTGAGGCCTTGTGACAGGTCGTTGGAGAGAACTGGCACACATCTGCACACATAAGTCACCTAATTCCCGTAAAATCAGGGGATGGGGAGGGGGCAGTATCTGTGACGTCACGTTCAAATCCTTCCCAGATATGTTCAGTCGGGTTTAGATCTGTCGGGCTGGGGAACCAGCACATCAATTCACCATTGTGTTAATCGAACCACTCCATCACACTCCTGGCCTTATGACATGGCGCACTACCTTCTTGAAAAATGCTGCTGCGTTGGGAAACATGATCGCCATGAAGGGATGTACGTGGCCTGCAAACAGTGCACGATACTCCTTGGCCTTCATTGTCTCGACCCATGGATGCCAAGCTCAATGTTCCCCAGAGTATAATGAAGCCGCCACCTGCTTGTCTACATTCCGCAGTACAGGTGTCAGGGAGCTGCGCTCCTGGAAGGCGACGGAATCTCGCGCTCACATCGGCATGAGAGAAGGTACCACAATTTATCAGACCGTGCAACGCTCTGCCGCTGCGCCAACGTTCAGTACCAATTGTCACGTGCCCATTACAGTCGTAGTTGCGGGTGTCGTGGTGTTAACATTGGCACATGCATGGGTAGTCTGTTACGGAGGCCCATCAATAGGAGTGTTCATTGCAATTCAGACACACTTTTACTCTGCCCAGCATTAAGGTCTGATGTTAGTTCTGCCACAGTTCGCCGTCTGTCCCGTCTTACCAGTCTGCCCAACCTCCAACGTCCGGCATATACACTCCTGGAAATTGAAATAAGAACACCGTGAATTCATTGTCCCAGGAAGGGGAAACTTTATTGACACATTCCTGGGGTCAGATACATCACAAGATCACACTGACAGAACCACAGGAACATAGACAGAGGCAACAGAGCATGCACAATGTCGGCACTAGTACAGTGTATATCCACCTTTCGCAGCAATGCGGGCTGCTATTCTCCCATGGAGACGATCGTAGAGATGCTGGATGTAGTCCTGTGGAAAGGCTTGCCATGCCATTTCCACCTGGCGCCTCTGTTGGACCAGCGTTCGTGCTGGACGTGCAGACCGCGTGAGACGACGCTTCATCCAGTCCCAAACATGCTCAATGGGGGACAGATCCGGAGATCTTGCTGGCCAGGGTAGTTGACTTACACCTTCTAGAGCACGTTGGGTGGCACGGGATACATGCGGACGTGCATTGTCCTGTTGGAACAGCAAGTTCCCTTGCCGGTCTAGGAATGGTAGAACGATGGGTTCGATGACGGTTTGGATGTACCGTGCACTATTCAGTGTCCCCTCGACGATCACCAGTGGTGTACGGCCAGTGTAGGAGATCGCTCCCCACACCATGATGCCGGGTGTTGGCCCTGTGTGCCTCGGTCGTATGCAGTCCTAATTGTGGCGCTCACATGCACGGCGCCAAACACGCATACGACCATCATTGGCACCAAGGCAGAAGCGACTCTCATCGCTGAAGACGACACGTCTCCATTCGTCCCTCCATTCACGCCTGTCGCGACACCACTGGAGGCGGGCTGCACGATGTTGGGGCGTGAGCGGAAGACGGCCTAACGGTGTGCGGGACCGTAGCCCAGCTTCATGGAGACGGTTGCGAATGGTCCTCGCCGATACCCCAGGAGCAACAGTGTCCCTAATTTGCTGGGAAGTGGCGGTGCGGTCCTCTACGGCACTGCGTAGGATCCTACGGTCTTGGCGTGCATCCGTGCGTCGCTGCGGTCCGGTCCCAGGTCGACGGGCACGTGCACCTTCCGCCGACCACTGGCGACAACATCGATGTACTGTGGAGACCTCACGCCCCACGTGTTGAGCAATTCGGCGGTAAGTCCACCCGGCCTCCCGCATGCCCACTATACGCCCTCGCTCAAAGTCCGTCAACTGCACATACGGTTCACGTCCACGCTGTCGCGGCATGCTACCAGTGTTAAAGACTGCGATGGAGCTCCGTATGCCACGGCAAACTGGCTGACACTGACGGCGGCGGTGCACAAATGCTGCGCAGCTAGCGCCATTCGACGGCCAACACCGCGGTTCCTGGTGTGTCCGCTGTGCCGTGCGTGTGATCATTGCTTGTACAGCCCTCTCGCAGTGTCCGGAGCAAGTATGGTGGGTCTGACACACCGGTGTCAATGTGTTCTTTTTTCCATTTCCAGGAGTGTATAATGAGGGATGGCTGCCGAACTCGACTACGTCTGGACATTGGTTTCGCCATGTGTCGAAGACACTCACCATAGCACTCTTCGAACACCCGACAAGCTGTACAGTTTTCGAAATGCTAGTGACTGGCGTCCGGGCCATCACAATCTGCCGTCGGTCAGTCTCAGATAATTAGCGCACCTTCCCAATTCTACACACGGACAGCACGCTCACTGATACTACATGTCTCGTGCATGTGTCTGATTAGCAGTCATTCTTCGCTAGGTGATGCTGCTATCGTCTGTACCGGTTTATATCGATAGTAGGTCGGTAGTCATGATGTTTTGACTGATCTCTTTAGTTCGGTGCGGACAGTAACGAACATAATGCGAAATAAATAAAACGTGCTGACCACGGTGGCTATTCTTGACAAACCGAGACAGCTAAATAAATGGAAAACTTGTTCATTATTACTTAGATTAAAGTGCTTTTTTAATATACCTCGTTTTCAAAGTCGACTGGAGACGGTAAAGTAATGTATCTTAGCTCCTTACTAAAGCTGTGCTCTACCAAAACTACACTTCGATAGTTTTGGTACACTACATATATAACAAAGTAAATGGTAGGACTGCCGGTAGTATTTGTATAACTGATAGGGAAAGAAGCATAAATGAGTGCTCAAGAGAGAAACTGAAAGCCGACCACTTCTCTTTGTTTTCCATGTTTGTTTGGTTGTTTGTTTTGCACATAATTAGAACTGCACAACTTTCAGTGTAAATCCAATGTGTATTTTATAAGTTTACAAAATACGAATTACATTTTTATAAGTAATAAAAATTAGTTGACTGCATAAGTTGTGCGCTTTTGTGTAGCAAAAGCAATTACTTTTGAGGCAAGTACAGTTTACATGCAGAAACCCTAAAAATTTGTACATAAATATTGTTGTTTTCTTGTCTTGAAAAGAACGCTCTACATCATGATCAAAGGCAAGAGGTTCCTTTTACTATTGATAAACGCAAAAGTGGTTTATGATTAACAGAAACATGTTTTACACAACTTCGATAAAGTACGAAGCGATGTTTCTATATATATATATATATATATATATATATATATATATATATATATATATATGTTTGTTTTGTGTTTATTTTAATTTCACCTCTCGGTGAGGAAACCACTTTTTCTAACGTTATGTAATAAATCTGTATTGGTTTCCTTATTTTTTCTACAACATCCCTTTTGTTTCACATTAAAAATCTACAATTTTTGAATAAAACTTGAATTTAAACATTGACAGTTTCATTTTTGCTGTAAATTCCATTTATTATTAAGTAGCAGTCAAGAGGATAACTGTGTAGAACCAAAATGTTCTGTAAGTTACCCAGCCCTTTATATTTCCTTATTCAGTTTGTAGACGGTTCAGTTCCAGTTTTAAGGGGAATCTAGTGAGACACTCGTGACATCCATAGAGTAAAGGATCATTACGAGGTAACGCCAGGTATGTATATAACACAACGAACATACAGGTAACTCGGGCATGACGTTAACTTTGCAAAGCTGCTACGGAAACTACCGTAGTCTAAAGTTTCTTACAATTAATTTAGTTCTAATCCTTACAGATTCATAACCTCACAGAGCTAGTCCTGAAAATCTGTAGCTGTTAATTTTTAATAGTTATGGAAACACTTGTAAGATTTATAATGAAAAACGCTGGGTGCATACAGTATGTAGTAGTAAGGAGGTGATCTATTTACCCATCAGTTGATGTGTAATGTAGTAGTAAGGAGCTGAGCTTTCATACATCAGTTTCGCATTCCACGCGCCCCACGTTTTTCTTTTTAAATCTTGGAAGTATTTTTATAGCTACTCACAAATTTTCTAGACTATTTACGTGGGGTTAGGAATCTGTATGGAGCTAAGAGAGACTATTTTACACTTTTTAGTCCATTTCAAAAACGTCGTGTATTAAATATTCATTTTTATTTAAATAATTATTCTCTGATTTTTAGTCTTGGCCGTGTCAAACTTTTCAGTCGTTTTCAGAGTGTGTGATGAGATTACAACGAAGACATGCGGTATAGTTCAGAGTTATTCCTGTTTCTCATCCCCTCACTCAACCAATATATTATCTCCTCCTGTGTACACCTCATAAAAGGACTGTGAAGGTAAAAATTATAGATTCGACCTCATGTGGAGGCTTACCAGCAATCGCTCATCCCACAAACCATTTGCCATTGCACAGGTGCAAATGCCAGCGGTACACCGGTACTCCCCGCTACACACCAGACAAGAAAGCGAATTGGTATTGATTTGTCATCCAGTTGTAAATTGTGTTGAAAGTTTCAATTATTTAGCTCATCAGGCAATGACAGAGGTAAGGGAAGTACCCTACGGCACGCACCACACAAAAAGCGGGTTAATAACGCATTATCTTCTAGTTCTTAGCTATATTTAAAATTTCAAGTCTCTAGCTCATCGGGAAATTAGTTTAAAGTAAATTCCAAAATTTGTACTGAACAGACAGACAAGAAACCAATATCCATCTCTATCTCAGGTGTCCCCATTTGCTCGTGTACCACCTGAACACATTCTGACACTACCTACGTTACCTGCTGGTCCTTAGGGGCAGCCAAGATGTCAGATATTACCAACCTTCTTCACTCCCACCCCTTACCCCTTCCAAATAAACTTGCAAGAAACCATGTCAGCTTGTTTTGAGCTACGTTTACAATTTCAAGTGTATAGCTCATTGTGGAGTTACTTTAAAATCAATTGCAAAATTTGTACCGAACAGACAAAAAGATAAGGAAACGCCAGTGTTATAAACGCAATCCAGTCAAATTACAATACAAAGGAAATCAAAAAAATTCGTGGATACGCGGTTCTGCCATCTCGACTTCAAGCTGAGGGTGCATGCATAATGACTGGTGCCATGATGATGAAACTATGAATACAAAATGTACGTTGGCATAAGGAAAACGCTAAAAAAAAAAAGCAGAAGACGAATGTAATATTAGGGTTTCCAGAAGAAATGAATTTGCTTCCCACTGTACGCGAACTAACAGCTGTTGACGGATTTATTCCCGGTACGTCTTATTATGGAATCGCCCTCAGGCCCCTAGAGTGGAAGGCTGGCGCGCTATCACCGAGCGTGCGGGCTGCCGTGGATACATCGCGATCTCCGGCAGGCGAAGCATTCGCGGTCATGCGTTGTCCAGAGCATATATATATATATATATATATATATATATATATATATATATATATATATATATATATATAACGATTTCCGCTGGTCATTAAGAGACTTTATTATTCACTGTTGTTGGATTAACATGAAAGTTTCACATCAAGAATTTATATCATATATATCATATTTGTCTCATCATAATTAAGAAATTAATTTCTATTTTCATCACTAACCAAATGTCTGTGTAAATTTTTTGAAGTGTTATTCATCTTACAGTTTTTGTATGTGGCTATCAAATATCTATCGATGGAGAGCAGTGGAACACAAAGTGGAGCAACTGCTCACTGAACAATGAGAGCAGGAGGGTATGTGACGACCCTCCTGCAGAGAGAGACCTTTCCTTTATCGAGGAGCCGACCTGTACCATCACAGAATGACCACCCTAAGTGCTAGGGAGTCTTCACAAATCCTTCAGACTAAAAAGCGACAAGCATCATCAGCGCTCTATCCCTAGTAGGGCCCCAGGCTGGCTCCAGGAACTTTTTTTTTTAATTTTTGATTTTATTTCATTTCTTTTTTACTTTCTTTTTTTATTATTTTCTTCGGCCGCGCAGTGTAGCCGCGCGGTCTGAAGCATCTTGTCGCGGTCATCGCGGCGTCCCCCGTCCGACGTTCGAGTCCTCCCTCGGGCTTGGATGTGTGTGTTGTTCATAGCGTAAGTTAGTTTAAGTTAGATTAAGTAGTGTGTAGGCTTAGGGACTGATGACCTAAGCAGTTTGGTCCCATAAGATCTTACCACAAATTTGCAAAATTAACATTTTTAAAATTTTCTTCTTCTTCTTTTTGCGAAGCAGGTACTTTAGTTAGTCTCCTCCTGGACAATAAACCGCAGGAACCAGCCATCCACGCTCCAGTCAGATGCAGCTTTTGACAGAATCCAATTTGCTGCAAGTTCGCAACGGTGCCGTTAAACTGTTATGAAAGACTATTGTTGCCGCACTCTCCGTTCGTTGTATTTGAATCGGATATCGCTTATGGTCAACAACAATGTTTCTCATCTTTTTCTTAGAATGGTTTCTCACATTTTACTAGTTATGACCATCCAGGATCTGAAAGAAAATTTCTTCTAGACTGTTCCTAGTAACTTCTGATTCCCATAAAGGACTGGTTATACGACAAGTAATCCAATATTCTGAATAGGTGTTTTCCCTTGTCATAAAACTCTAAGTCACAAATGGCTCTGAGCGCTATGGGACTTAACAGCTGTGGTCATCATTCCCCTAGAACTTAGAACTACTTAAACCTAACTAACCTAAGGACATCACACACATCCATGTCTGAGGCAGGATTCGAACCTGCGACCGTAGCAGTCGCGCGGTTCCGGACTGCGCGCCTAGAACCGCGAGACCACCGCGGCCAGCTAAGTCACACTCTGTGGGTTTTTAAATAGCCAATATACTGGGTGTCAGGGTGTAAGTGCAGGTATCATGATCATCAGTACCTTTATATGTACCTACTTCACTGTGTTAGTTGTTTTTTCTCTGCTTATAACAGTCTTCCCACAAACACAGCACATAATTTATAACCTAATGTTTTCTGCATTGCCATAACTGTATCTTCCAAGTTGATTACAACTGTCAGTCCATGTGTCCACGCTTCAACACCCGTCCTGTTGCCCAAGGGAAAATAAACATTAATGGCTTGCTCTTGCCACATGTACTTGGAGGTACTAATCAAACTTAAAACTTACTACTCGCAATGGAAGTCTGTAAATGAAGTAAATACTGATGTAATCTTGTTCGGCACACTGTCGTAAGTTACCGATAAAAATATCTTCACTTATACCCGTAACACAATATATAACTATTGCACTGATTTACTATTTTTTTGTCACAAGTTTGTTGCCTTCCCACTGTCTCTTATTCTATAATTTTATATGGGTGAAACACTTGCCGTAACAGATATTCCACGCGATTACAGTCGGGAGACAAAAGATCTTCACTTAAGACAGCTTTTATCTGGTTTAGAGAAGACGTAAAAGGTGCCAACAATTTCAGTTGGAGACGCTGACTGCAGAGTTAGAACTTTCCTTCTATGATTGAGACTTATCATGCTAACATTCCGCATTCAGTTAGAGTACACATACTTATTACAGATAGCTGAAGCTCTTGTAATGTCGGTGCACAAGGCCAAATCTATTTTTTGGATAGCAGATAGCTGGTTCAATGATAATATAGAAAAGTTTTGTCTTAAAAGAGTTCTCAGTTTAATATTCATGGTTAGACTCAATTGCTTCGTAACTTTCCTAGGATGATTTTTCTTTTCTTTTTCGAAGTCTGGATGAGATACAATTTTGTCAGCAAGTACATATACATCCGTTATAGCGCTTTCGAAGCCCTTACCTGATCTTCTAGACACTGCCAACATTTACAGCTAGTTCCACAGTACTCTATAGGTTTACAGTAACTCTTAGATCTTTGCTGGTCTGGTTGTGTCCAAACATTATTTCACACCAGGAATCTGTACAACAAGGAAATCTGAAACCTTGTTTCTTTAAACGCCTCTAATTCAGAATCTTCGCTAATTTCATAAGGAGCGTCATATACTATTTCGCTGTAGTATTTAAGAGGTTACAGTGCATATACTTACTTTTGCCAACGATTACCGCTGAGGGGTTTTACAGTCAGTTCATAGCGCGCTTAAATTTAGTTGCGGCTTCTGATGTTTGGCTCACCGGAGGGGATGCGACACCTTTGCCAAGGTAACACAATTGAACAGTAGGCTTTCCCTACCACGCTGCCAGCAGTTCGGTTGATCAAGCGCCGCTGTTGCCACGGCGTGGATAAACAGTACCATGTGGTGTCGCGAATTAGACGCAGCCACGTCAGCTCTCGTTGTAAAGTCGTATTTTCAGGCGTTGAAGTGATCTTCAGTCAGCAGGAAGTGTGAAGAACTGTTTATTATTGGCACTGTATTAATAATAATAGTGCATATACTGTGAACACAAGAGTCACGATAAAAGTAGTCATCCAGGAACGCGTTCGCCGGCTTTGAAGATACTGTTTTGCTGCGCATTCGATACCAGTAATTGACAATGCGCCATACCACTCTGTCGTTATGTATCAAGCTGTAATAGTACATTGTAGGAAACAAGATATTTTGCTCTGGGTGCAAAAAAAAAAAAAAAAAAAAAAAAAAAAATGTTGCACTGCATAAGGCTGAACTTATCAGGTGTAAATAAGGCGAAGTTAATCGAAGTTGTAGTGCTGTATGAGACAAAAACTCCACGCTATGAGGTGGACAAGCTGGCTGGTCTAAACGACATGGTCAGCCGGTGTGGCCGAGCGTTTCTAGGTGCTTCAGTCTGGAACAGCGCTACCGCTACGGTCGCAGGTTCGAATCCGGTCTCGGGCATGGATATGTGTGTGATGTCCTTAGATTAGTTAGGTTTAAGTAGTTCTAAGTTCTAGGGGACTGATGACCTCAGAGCCATCATAGTACTCAGAGCCATCTGAACCATTTTTAAACGACCTGGTTTAAATCAGGCTTCCTCCGTATTATGCTCTTTAAATCCGACTGAGAATTAATAGCGACCTAGGTGAAAAGTAGTAAGGTCAAAAACAAGAAGAATCGCATGGAAAAATATTCTCCCCTCTGTATGCTATCATTTGCCAAAATTCTGTTTCGGTATCTCAAACCGTTTATGAGATTCGAGGAATTTATGAGTATTTCATTCTAGCTTTTTCGCTGGCGCGTAAATTTGTGATGGAACGGTTTACATACATTCCATTTTCTCTAGATTACATTTTATACGCAGCAACATATAATCTAATACATACCAAAAGCAAAATCATAGTGACCCCTACTGTTCACTGCAGACTTTAAGAATTTCTAGCAGTAGTTTTCTCTACATCGTAATATCACAATAACTACGATCATTAACGAAATTATAGGCAGATCATTAAGCTGACGAGTTAAGGTATAATACACTCCTGGAAATGGAAAAAAGAACACATTGACACCGGTGTGTCAGACCCACCATACTTGCTCCGGACACTGCGAGAGAGCTGTACAAGCAATGATCACACGCACGGCACAGCGGACACACCAGGAACCGCGGTGTTGGCCGTCGAATGGCGCTAGCTGCGCAGCATTTGTGCACCGCCGCCGTCAATGTCAGCCAGTTTGCCGTGGCATACGGAGCTCACTCGTAGCATGCCGCGACAGTGTGGACGTGAACCGTATGTGCAGTTGACGGACTTTGAGCGAGGGCGTATAGCGGGCATGCGGGAGGCCGTGTGGACGTACCGCCGAATTGCTCAACACGTGGGGCGTGAGGTCTCCACAGTACATCGATGTTGTCGCCAGTGGTCGGCGGAAGGTGCACGTGCCCGTCGACCTGGGACCGGACCGCAGCGACGCACGGATGCACGCCAAGACCGTAGGATCCTACGCAGTGCCGTAGGGGACCGCACCGCCACTTCCCAGCAAATTAGGGACACTGTTGCTCCTGGGGTATCGGCGAGGACCATTCGCAACCGTCTCCATGAAGCTGGGCTACGGTCCCGCACACCGTTAGGCCGTCTTCCACTCACGCCCCAACATCGTGCAGCCCGCCTCCAGTGGTGTCGCGACAGGCGTGAATGGAGGGACGAATGGAGACGTGTCGTCTTCAGCGATGAGAGTCGCTTCTGCCTTGGTGCCAATGATGGTCGTATGCGTGTTTGGCGCCGTGCAGGTGAGCGCCACAATCAGGACTGCATACGACCGAGGCACACAGGGCCAACACCCGGCATCATGGTGTGGGGAGCGATCTCCTACACTGGCCGTACACCACTGGTGATCGTCGAGGGGACACTGAATAGTGCACGGTACATCCAAACCGTCATCGAACCCATCGTTCTACCATTCCTAGACCGGATAGGGAACGTGCTGTTCCAACAGGACAATGCACGTCCGCATGTATCCCGTGTCACCCAACGTGCTCTAGAAGGTGTACGTCAACTACCCTGGCCAGCAAGATCTCCGGATCTGTCCCCCATTGAGCATGTTTGGGACTGGATGAAGCGTCGTCTCACGCGGTCTGCACGTCCAGCACGAACGCTGGTCCAACTGAGGCGCCAGGTGGAAATGGCATGGCAAGCCGTTCCACAGGACTACATCCAGCATCTCTACGATCGTCTCCATGGGAGAATAGCAGCCTGCATTGCTGCGAAAGGTGGATATACACTGTACTAGTGCCGACATTGTGCATGCTCTGTTGCCTGTGTCTATGTGCCTGTGGTTCTGTCAGTGTGATCATGTGATGTATCTGACCCCAGGAATGTGTCAATAAAGTTTCCCCTTCCTGGGACAATGAATTCACAGTGTTCTTATTTCAATTTCCAGGAGTGTATATGCGGGAACAGAGTATTAGTGGGTAGTTTCTTTAAAATCTTTTGAGAAAGATTGTAGATCTGCCGGCTTGCGAGACTTCCATTTCACGCAGTCAAGCTGGCATATCAGGTGGGCCTGACAATATCGTCAATGAACTTTCCATTTTTAAACGCACTATAGGTAAAAGCTTCTTCAAAATATGCCATCGATGGGTACATACAGAGTTGAGAAAATTAAAAACTTGCTGCAGTTATACAGTGTATAAATTCAACGCTGGTGTTTTCTTGAGTTAATACGTCTTAGCTTAGGAGCGACCTCGGTTGATATACAGAGTGTTACAAAAAGGTACGGCCAAACTTTCAGGAAACATTCCTCACACACAAATAAAGAAAAGATATTATGTGGACATATGTCCGAAAACGCTTAATTTCCATGTTAGAGCTCATTTTAGTTTCGTCAGTATGTACTGTACTTCCTCGATTCACCGCCAGTTGGCCCAATTGAAGCAAGGTAATATTGACTTCGGTGCTTGTGTTGACATGCGACTCATTGGTCTACAGTACTGGCATCAAGCACATCAGTACGTAGCATCAACAGGTTAGTGTTCATCACGAACGTGGTTTTGCAGTCAGTGCAATGTTTACAAATGCGGGGTTGGCAGATGCCCATTTGACGTATGGATTAGCACGGGGCAATAGCCGTGGCGCGGTACGTTTGTATCGAGACAGACTTCCAGAACGAAGGTGTCCCGACAGGAAGACGTTCGAAGCAATTGATCGGCGTCTTAGGGAGCACGGAACATTCCAGCCTATGACTCGCGACTGGGGAAGACCTAGAACGACGAGGACACCTGCAATGGACAAGGCAATTCTTCGTGCAGTTGACGATAACCCTAATGTCAGCGTCAGAGAAGTTGCTGCTGTACAAGGTAACGTTGACCACGTCGCTGTATGGAGAGTGCTACGGGAGAACCAGTTGTTTCCGTACCATGTACAGCGTGCGCAGACACTATCAGCAGCTGATTGGCCTCCATGGGTACACTTCTGCGAATGGTTCATCCAACAATGTATCAATCCTCATTGCAGTGCAAATGTTCTCTTTACGGATGAGGCTTCATTCCAACGTGATCAAATTGTAAATTTTCACAATCAACATGTGTTGGCTGACGCGAATCCGCACGCAATTGTGCAATCACGTCATCAACACAGATTTTCTGTGAACGTTTGGGCAGGCATTGTTGGTGATGTCTTGATTGGGCCCCATGTTCTTCTACCTACGCTCAATGGAGCACGTTATCATGATTTCATACGGCATATCTACCTGTGCTGCTAGAAAATGGCTCTGAGCACTATGGGACTCAACATCTGTGGTCATAAGTCCCCTAGAACTTAGAACTACTTAAACCTAACTAACCTAAGGACATCACACACATCCATGCCCGAGGCAGGATTCGAATCTGCGACCGCAGCAGCCGCGCGGTTCCTGACTGAGCGCCTAGAACAGCTAGACCACCGCGGCCGGCGTGCTGCTAGAACATGTGCCTTTACACGTACGACACAACATGTGGCTCATGCACGATGGAGCTCCTGCACATTTCAGTCGAAGTGTTCGTACGCTTCTCAACAACAGATTCGGTGACCGATGGATTGGTAGAGGCGGACCAATTCCATGGTCTCCACGCTCGCCTGACCTCAACCCTCTTGACTTTGATTTATGGGGGCATTTGAAAGCTCTTGTCTACGCAACCCCCGTACCAAATCTTCGTGCTCGTATTGTGGACGGCTGTGATACAATACGCCATTCTGCAGGGTTGCATCAGCGCATCAGGGATTCCATGTGACGGAGGGTGGATGCATGTATCCTCGCTAACGGAGGACATTTTAAACATTTCCTGTAACAAAGTGTTTGAAGTCACGCTGGTACGTTCTGTTGCTGTGAGTTTCCATTCCATGATTAATATGATTTGAAGAGAAGTAATAAAATGAGCTCTAACATGGAAAGTAAGCGTTTCCGGACGCATGTCCACACAACATATTTTCTTTCTTTGTGTGTGAGGAATGTTTCCTGAAAGTTTGGCCGTACCTTTTTGTAACACCCTGTATATGGAACGATTCGACTCTGACTGCGCGAGACTTCTTCGGCGACTGAATCAAGGGCTCGAGCGGCACCTGCATTTACAGAGCTGCAAAGAGGGCGCCAACATTCGTCAGTTGTGATGCTGATCACGTGACTGTCTCTGGCTTGCCTTATAGTTCTCGATTAAAATAATTGATTCTCATAGTTGGTGAAATCGACATCCATATTTTATCCAACTTATAACCTTTATCTATGTCTATAGCCTCTATATACATGCGCAGATGATAATGCACTGATTTCGCTACAGAGTTTGTCTCTCTCAGTGGTCTCCATCTCGGAAAACGTATTCTGCTACCTCAGATTGGCCTATATGTCTATTTTGGGAATAGAACAGGTCAAAGGAAAGTCTGTGGTAAAATCTGGTGAGCGAGATATTGGCCTAACTGTAGTGCAGTACAGAATTTCTTCACTGTGAGACTAGGAGAGGACGCATGGTAAGCTTTTACGCTATGCATGGTCTCCAGTACTCATTTTTTAGCAAGCTGAGACGATCTGAGGCTGTCCTGGAAAGACTGTAACGATGAAATATAGCCGCACCTGTTCGGGACTAAACCCAGAATTTCCAGAGCTGAAGTCTGTGCTCTAGACAAAAGACCACCACGATTACTGAAAACAAACCAGAACTCGAAGAAAATATGTGTTTGTATTTTCAGTGCTGTGTTAGAGAATATTAGAAAGACTGAAAGCGGAAGATAGGCTTCATATCCAACAAACTAAACACACGTGGAAAGCGACATCTACAGCCCTTGGTACTGATGACGCCTGTCAAAATATAAGAGTTGTATCGTGTATGGCGTGATAAATTTGGTTTTATTCCGTTGTATGTAGACTGACGTAACCTAAAACCTAAACATAATATTTTACTCAACTGAGGACGGCTAGGAAACAAAAGTTGAAGCGGTAAATCAGTGGAGTATAAGTGCAGATTTTTTATTGGTGACTTAGGACAGTGTGCAGAGAAACATTACACCATTTACCTCATTTGCAGACTGCTATTATGACTAGTATGTTTTTAGTTTGAGTAGTACCTCCAACTACGTGTAGCAAGAGAAAACTATTAATGCCTATTGTTCCCTGGGCAGCAGTACAGGTTTCGAAGTGTGGACTCATGGACGCAAAACGGTCCGTCTTTACTGACAGCAGTAATCCATTTGGGCGATGAATTTACGACCCTGCAGAAATCATTAGGTACTAAATTATGTGATGTGTTTGTGGGTAGACTGTTATAAGCAGAGAAAAAACAACTAAAACAGTGAAGTGGATAAATATAAAGGTACCAACGATCATGATACCTGCACTTTTACCTGATACCCTGTATATTGGCTACTCGATAACCTACAGAGTATGACTTAAGAGTTTTATAGAAAGGGGCAAATAGAACAATTTTGACAGTTCTTGCTGATAGTTTCGAAGAAATCCAAAAGATTGTTGTTTAACGTCGTTGGACCCGAGATAGTTCTAGAGTGCACCAGTTTTCAGCTTGGTCTGCGCGGCAGAAGAAATTGCGGAACGAGAAAGACAAGCCGGCACAGCTGCGCCATTGTTCTCCTAGGGACAAAGGCTATGCTGCGCAGCGCAGGAGACCAGAGTGCATTGTTGTCCTGGGAAACGAGGCCCGCGTCACCCGCCGAGGCTGGCTGTGTCCCGTCGCCATTGTGTGGGGGGCTCCAGTGTCCACTGCTAGGACGAGCGGACTCGTGTCGCTGCAGGCTATCCTCTCTGATGTCTGCCTGTAGCAAGAAACAATTTCTTCAACGTAGAAATGTTGTGTCCTACAAAACAAAGTTCCCCATCTAGAGAGAAGCAAGCTTGATTTGAAACGCAATAAAAATTTCTGATGATATCGGGCGTTTACAAAAATAAAAAAAAATTAAAAAATGGTTCAAATGGCTCTGAGCACTATGGGACTTAAGTTCTGAGGTCATCAGCCCCCTAGAACTTAGAACTACTTAAACCTAACCAACCTAAGGACTTCATGCCCGAGGCAGGATTCGAACCTGCGACCGTAGTGGTCGCGCGGTTCCGGACTGACGCGCCTAGAACCGCTCGGCCACACCGGCCGGCTCAGGCGTTTACAGGGCGTGGACAAAAACATAGAAATACCAAAATCATAACACATTACCACGTCTAATACGGTGCAGGAAAATCAGTGACATTCAAAACAGCTTCTATTAGTATCGGATTGAATAAATACATGTTCAGTAAGGTTTTCAAGGGAACCTTATACCATTTTTCCTGCAAAATAGTAGCAAATTGAGGTAACAATGAAAGAGGTGGATAGCGATCACGCACCCTGCTCTCCAAAGTAGATCACAAAGGCTCAATAATAATCTGACGAATGTTGTGGATAGTGGATACGCAAAAATTCATTCTCGAGGTTACAAAATCAGTCCTGAACGATGCGAACTGTTTAAGTAGGAGCCCTATCGCCTTAAACACAGTATCACCACTGGGGAAGAAACAATGTATCATGGAATGGACCTAATTAGCCACATAATCCTTGCTGAAGAACCATGAGGCTCATGGAACACCTCGATATGACTGTCCCAATCATCACCGAACCCCTATCCTGTTTCACTCTTGAGACATAAACTCGTCCAGAAGTTGTAAACCGTATGAAACAAGACTCATCCGACCAATCGCCTTTCTTCCACTGCTCCACTGTGCACATTTGATGTATTCGCCATCATGTTTTCTCGTCACGGGCATTTACATCACTGATTCGTGGCTTTGGAATTACAGCTCGCCCTTCGTTGCTTTGGTGCTGACAGAGTTCGCAAGTGCGACATTCAGTTCTACAGTGACAATTGCACCTGTCTTCTTATTTTTCATCACAATCCTCAGTCACGAGCACTCAACTTCCGTCCACGTTGTGTGTAGCAGTTGATGTTTTCCTGCTTTGTCTGTCTGCAGTGTACATCTGCAATATGATGCCTCTTCGGCTACCTCATTTACAGATGCAGCCTTCGTAGAAGTAGCGACAATTTGTCCACTTTCGAATTCACTTAGTCTCGACCTGAGGCACTAACAACTACGCTGACCAAGACTGGCACTTACAAAGTGTTGACAGCATTGCTAATGTGTCGTTTGTGCTTAAAACAACAGCACAACCTGCAGGCTTGGGTAGCATTTGTCTGTATGCTCAAGTACACCTTACTCGCCGTGTTTTCATATTTTTCTCCAACTCTGTAGTCTGATGCGTGGCAGAACACATGGCATCAACCTTAAGTGGCCACCGGGAGGATTAAATTTATAGCTTCCGAGGCTGTCTAAGGCACTTCAGGATATTCAATGGTTTAGAGACTTTGTTTTTTAAGTTCCTTAAATGTGATAAACACATTAGTTGGTTACAGAATAAGACCCCCACGCATCTGAGCAACTTTTCTACACACAAAACATGCCCCTTCTATATCAATTTTAGTGGGTGAAGTAAGCAATGTGAACTGTGAAAGCAGATGCACAAAGTTTTCTCTGAAGAAAAACCAAAAAAGCCCGCTCCTCCAAACTCTTTTAACGATCGGTTGCTACCAGTGTGCTATTGTTGCATTGTTGGAGGATCAATGTAATACAGCTAAACGGCCTCTGAATGAGGAGCAGTGGCGTATCCTCGCTATTGTCGATATTAGACAGTTCGTGTAAACATTAACACGGAGATTGTTATGCCACTTGCTGGAGGGAAAATTTTCTTCCTTCCAAATTACTCCTATTCTACTTTCCCTGCTCGAAATCTAAAACAGAGTACTGCGAAGTACCGTATACAATTTGGGAGATGTCCCTAGGGCACCCACTGCTGTTGTCAAAGGAAATTAAATCTCTAGATGACACCGCTTGTCTTTTGAATTTCAAAAAAGTCCCTTACTGAATGTTTCTTTCATAGTAAAGTTTACAGTTATAGCCGCACCCAGAAAGTTGAGGCACTCATTGCTGAATCAGGCAGTCATCCTGAACTATCACTGAAGTAAGGAGTTCCTCGATTTAAGAACCAAGATAACCCGGGCCCCAACATTTCTTTGCCACCAGCTTCTTTTTACGTATCACACAGTGGCCTTACATGAAGTACTTACGGCACTGAGCGGAAGATCTGTAAGATGTGACTGGTCTCGAAGTTCTTATCTTATTAGCGGTCATTGATATTTCTTTTGGCTGCTTCGTTTTCCCATGAAAATTACATTTGTAGACCACTCGTCTACCACAATGCTATTCGCGATCTGTTTGAAGTAAGATCTTGAAAACTGCTCACGACCAAACTCCGGTCTTGTCCAAGGACGACGTTAATAGGCACCTCAGGTTCTTTTGATGACCCCAGCCTATTTCTGTTTACTGCTGGATAAGAAGGAGAGCCCTCAAAACACCATGTATAAACTATTTTCATGACTTCTCATTCCACCTTCTGTTTTATGATAGTGTATACTGACATGCCCAAGCAGGGCCATCCAGTGTAAGTACCGAGCACAAAGACCAACTTTTCCCATATACCCTTCTTTAGTTACAGCACCATATACTCTTCTTAAGTTACAGCACCTTCAAACGGTCGTGGTATTCTGCTGGATGCCGTGGTATGCTGGAATCTCGGAATAATGTCCATTGGATGTAGGAGTCAAGCAGTGCTCTAAACAGGCCTCTGGGGGATGTATTGTCTTTTGCCTCAATTGTCGCATAGAGGTGAAGTGTGCCCTGATTTGAAACTTACTGAAAACTTAAAACTGTGTGGTTGACAGTGAACCAAACATGTAAGCTTCGCCTTTCACGGACGAGACCTCAACGGACTGAGCTATTATAACACTCGCCTGTCGTGACACAAACTAGTGTTACCTTCTGGGAGGATGTTAACCTTTTGACCGTGCGTGTGTCTAATGGATGAAGGTATCGGACAGTAATTTTGAATATATTGTAATTAATAGAAAAACTGAACAGGCTTTTACTTTAGGGATAATGAAAATAGTAAAGTTAATATACGAATGAAAAATCGAACTGTCGCCAGCCCAATTAAGCTCATTAATTTGAAATATTATGGTCAAGAAAACTGAATATTAATTGTTGTAGTGACTTTCATTAAGACTCCCTTTGAATAGCATACTAGATACACATGAATAGAGGGTAAATCTAAGTTGTGGGTAGCAGTAGTTACCATTAATGCACAAACCAGTAATCACAGAAATCAAATTTATACCCCACTCATAATAATAACAACTAAAATCATGATGATTACGTGACTCAGTACTGAGATGTTACTGCAGGAAGCACTGTACTAAAGTTGGACATGGAAAGGTTTCTGACTTAACTGACATATAAATACTACAAATAAAATTAAATAATACTACAATTACACTGTTTATACTTCCATTTATAGAAATGTATCAGATTTCTTTAGTACCGATAATATTCCAATTATCTTTCTAATATGAGAATAATAGGGTGGCACCCCAGAAATTGATACTGTACCACTATTCAAACGCCATGATTATGTCAGTAGTAAGATTAAATTCAACTCTTCAAAGCAAATTACTCAACACTGAGCTCGATTAATCTCAAAATAAACGTCCATTATAGCAATCAAGGCTAAATTATGTTTCAATTAAGTTTAACTGCTGTGCTTTTTTCATCACCTGTGAAGCAGGTATTCTAGACAGTAACATTTACACAGTCTGGCACTGAATTCTAGCAGATTTAATACACACAAGTAAATCACTAATTTGTTAGAAACAGGATACTCGGTTTTCTGTACACTTAGGGGGGGAATCTGCATAGGTTGATGATTAGTATAAAAGTTATGGCTCTAAACACAGGGTTATAGCACTTACTGTAGATTATTATTCAAAACACACAAATTAACTGGTCCGTTCTCTGATACACATCTGCACGCATGAAGTTGATGGAGCAGTGGCGAAGTAGTTGTGGCAAGCGACATGGCGGCTAACTGTACTCACGGCTCTTGATGTTTGAACGCTCTTTGCAGTTTCTTCTTGGTGACGGATTTTTAACGTGTTAGAGACATTCCTCATTGCCAAGAGTACCATGCAACAGCCAATTCCACATCCGAAGCAATATTCCTTGCAAAACGGCTTCCAGATCCCTCCCTTGGCACCCTCGATGTGTACCGTGCAGCGGCTAGCCACAGACTGCGTCCCGTTCCCACCAAAGAGCCGCCCAGTTCGACCGCCAAAACCACCTATTACATCGCGCCAAGCCACTTCTGTTGCAGAGGGACTTCCCTATATCTTTTATGTTATACAATACAAGTGTCCTAAGTATGAACCAGCTTCCAATATACAATGTTTTCTTTATAAACATACACATTTCATAACATGTCATTATTTTAAATATCATTTAGCTTTATCCATACGTACATTACAAACTTCAAATTTCCTGCCACAAATCCTTGATCTTAACTAACAAAGAACAAACACTTCATAATTACAGAAACACAGTTATACATAATAAACCTTCTTCTAATCGATATAGGTGTTACACTATCTAACAAGGGAACCTCCCCATCGCAACCCCCTCAGATTTAGTTATAAGTTGGCACAGTGGATAGGCCTTGAAAAACTGAACACAGATCAATTGAGAAAACAGGAAGAAGTTGTGTGGAACTGTGAAAAAATAACCAAAAATACAAACTGAGTAGTTCATGGCAAGATATGCAACATCAAGGTTATCGGAAACGCAGGAGCGCCGTGGTCTCGTGGTAACGTGAGCAGCTGCGGAACGAAAGGTCCGGTTCAAATCTTCCATCGAGTGAGAAGTTTAATTTTTTATTTTCAGTTTATGTGACAACTCTTATGTTTTCATCACTTTTTTGGGAGTGATTATCACATTCACAAGAAAACCTAAATCGGGCATGGTAGAAGAATCTTTTCACCCATTCGCCAAGTGTACAAGTTAGGTGGGTCGACAATGTGGTGTCACCGCCAGACACCACACTTGCTAGGTGGTAGCTTAAATCGGCCGCGGTCCATTTAGTACATGTCGGACCCGCGTGTCGCCACTGTGTAATCGCAGACCTAGCGCCACCACCAAGGCAGGTCTCGTGATACGAGAGAGCACTCGCCCCAGTTGTACGAGAACCTAGCTACCGACCAGATGTACGAAGCCTTTCTCTCTCATTAGCCGAGAGACAGAATAGCCATCAGCTAAGTTAATGGCTACGAACTAGCAAGGCGCCATTAGCCTTACAGTGATTGTAATTAAAGTCTCCTGTGTATCGTCAAGATCGATGTACCACAATGATATTAAAGATAAGTATTAATCAAGCTACGTACTTTTCTTCTTAGCATTAATTACGTAGCCTGTTCCAGTACTTCACGCCGTCTGCGTTAGTCTAGCGTGCATTTTCAGCCATCTTCAACTTCACGGTGTCGGCCCAGATACCGACACAACAGACAACATATTCCTGTCATGTGACGCACATGCCGTCACCAGTGTCGTATAGAATATATCAGATGAGTTTTCCTGCGGAGGAATCGGTTGACCTATGACCTTGCGATCAAATGTTTTCGGTTCCCATTGGAGAGGCACGTCCTTTCATCTACTAATCGCACGGTTTTGCGGTGCGTCGCAAAACACAGACACTAAACTTATTACAGTGAACAAAGACGTCAATGAACGAACGGACAGATAATAACTATGCAAAAATAAAGAAAGTAAAATTTTCACTCGATGGGAAGACTTGAACCAAGGACCTCTCCTTCCGCAGCTGCTCACGCTACCACGAGACCACGGCGCTCGTAAGCTGTCTCCATGATATTGCCTATGTCGCCCATGGGCTACTCAGTTTGTATATTTTGCTTATTTTTTCACAGTTCCACACAACTTCTTCCTGTTTTCTCAATTGATCTGTGTTCAGTTTATCAAGGCCTATCCACTGTGCCAGCTTATAACTGAATCTGATGGGGGTGCGATGGGGAGGTTCCCTTGTAAGCAGGAGTCACGGTTCATCCTCACAGCTTTACAACCATCAGTACCCCTCCTCTGGACCCAAGTTAGAGACCCGTCCGGCACACATTTTCAATCTTCAGGCAGTTTCGAAACTTGTCCCGCTCACAGAACTGATTTTGACACTCCGTCACTAACCACTTTCAGTGTCTTGAGACTTTTTACCCATTATTTTAACTTTTCTGTTTTTTCGAGTTTTCTGTCTTCTGACAGGTTTGATGCGTCCCACAACGAATTCCTCTCCTGTACCAACCTCTTCATCTCAGAGTAGCACTTGCAACCTACATTTGTAGGATGTATTCCAATCTCTGCCTTCACTTTTTATCCTCCACAACTCCCTCTTGTACCAGGAAAGTTACTCCCTGAGACAACGAAATTGACTCGGATTTCGCGAAAACACTTTGACGTCAGCTGTTTGAGACAAACGAAAATCTGTACTGGACGGGACTCGAACTCGGATTTCCCGCTAATCGCGAGCGGTCGCCTATAAGCACTTCGGCTACCCGAGCATGCCCTCGGGACTGCCCTAAAATTCCATGTGTCACGGGCTCCACAACCCTTACTCCCGCACATCTCGTGATTCCTGCGCGGGTAGAGAGAAATATTTAACCGTCATTGTAGTCCGCCGAGTCGCGGATACGTAATTGATGGTTACAATGTCTATGCGGATCAATTTCGTAGTACCTGCCACAGCTGTAATCATCGAAACAGCTTCTGTTCTTTCAGAAATGTATGCATGTCTCAATGATATTGTAATCTCAGATACAACACTGTATAAACTTAGACATCGTAACAATCAACGATGTATCCATATCTCCACGGGCTATAATAACAAAAGAATATTTGTCTCTATCTGTGCGGCAATCACAAAATGTGTGGGAGTTAAGGGTTGTGGAGTTCGTTCCACATGGAATTTTGGGTCAGTCCTGGAGGCGTCTTCAGATAGACGAAAAAGTTAAGGCGATCGTTCACGATAAACGGGAAATCCGGTTTCGTGGCCCGTTCCGGTACAGATTTTCATTTGTCACAAACAGCTGACAACAGTTCTTATTCACGACATACAAATCAGTTTCGTAGTATTTACTACAACTGTAATCGTCAGAACAGTGTCTCTTCCTTCAGACATGCTTAACACATGTCTTATTACGTTGTCCCTTCCCACTGTCAGTGTTTTCTTTTTCTGCGGAGGATCTCCTTTTTACTTACCTTATAAGTCCACCTAACTTTCAACATTCTTTTGCAGCACCGTATCTCAAATGCTTCGATCCTCTTCTGCTCCGACTTCCTCAGAGTCCAACATCCACCACCATACAATGACCGAGCGAGGTGGCGCAGTGGTTAGACACTGGACTCGCATTCGGAAGGACGACGGTTCTATCCCGCGTCCGGCCATCCTGATTTAGATTTCCCGTGATTTCCCTAAAATCACTCCAGGCAAATGCCGGGATGGTTCCTCTGAAAGGGCTCGGCCGACTTCCTTCCCCATCCTTCCCTAATCCGATGAGACCGATGACCACGCTGTCTGGTCTCCTTCCCCAAACCAACCAACCAACCAACCATACAATGACGTGTTCCAAACGTACATTCTCAGATAATTCTTTCCTAAATTAAGGCCTATGTTTAATACTAGTAGACTTCTCTTTGCCAGGAATACCCTATTTTCCTGTGTTAATCTGTTTTCTATGCCCCCTGTGTTACTTTGTCTCCAAGGTAGCGCAATTCCTTTACTTTATGTAGGCGTTACGTTCCTCGTTGTTGTCATCTCTGCTGTTTCTCATTACTTTCGTCTTTCTTCGGTTTACCCTCAGTTCATATTCTGTACTCTTTAAACTGTTCATTGCATTCAACGAAGTCTGTAATTCTTATTCACTATCTCCGAGTACAACAATGTCATCAACAAATCTTATCATTGATATCCTTTCACCCCGAATTTTAATCCCGTTCTTGAACTTTTCTTTTATTTCCGTCATCACGACGCCGATGTATAGACAGAACAGTGGGCTTGAAAGACTGCATTCGTGTCTTATATTCTTATTAATCCGAATACTTCGTTCACGGTCTTTGGGCTTCACTGTTCCCTATTGGTTTTTGTATATATCCTGTCTATCCCTATAGCTTACTCCTAGTTTGCTCAGAATTTTGAACATATTGCACCATTTGACGTTGTCGAACGCTTTTTACAGGTTGACAAGTCCTACGAAAGTGCCTTGATTTGCTTTCAGTATCAACCGATTGCTTCTCTGGTGTCTTTATCTTTCGTAACCCAAACTCATCCTCATCTAACACATCCTCAGTTTTCTATTCCATTCTTCAGTATATTATTCTTGTCAGCAACTTGGATGCGTGAGCTGTTCAGCTGATTTCGCAATAGTTCTCACACTTATAATGTCTTGCTATCTCTGGAATTGTGTGGATAATGTTTTTCTGGAAGTCTGACGGAATACCGTCAGTCTCATAGATTCCACACACCAGTTTAAACATATTAAGTTTCTTCCCTGCCTATTTGTGCATTCATTCGGTTAAAGTTGTGGCATATTTTGCAACTCATTTAACTGGTTGACGCTCGTGGAGTTCGTTACAGGTTGTCGCCTTAGAAAGTGATAGACTGCTTATTTTCTACACATAATCTGTAATGCCCTATATTGTCAATTTCGGATTTCATTCGGTATCTGTTGTCTTCATTGATGCTGCTAGGATGTCGTTCTATAACTGAATATGAAAAATATTAATCGTTTCTTTTAGTCAATGGTTTTCCCAAACAGAGACAGATCATATACATAAGTACTCTAACTTTTAAAGGGTGCCATATCTAACGTGTTGTTGTTGTCTTCAGTCCTGAGACTGGTTTGATGCAGTTCTCCATGCTACTCTATCCTGTGCAAGCTTCTCCATCTCCCAATACCTACTGCAACCTACATCCTTCTGAATCTGCTTACTGTATTCATCTCTTGGTCTCCCTCTACGATTTTTACCCTCCACGCTGCCCTCCAATACTAAATTGGTGATCCTTTGATGCCTCGGAACATGTCCTACCAACCGGTCCCTTCTTCTAGTCAAGTTGTGCCACAAATTTCTCTTTTCCCCAATTCTATTCAATAACTCCACATTAGTTATGTGATCTACCCATCTAATCTTCAGCGTTCTTCTGTAGCACCACATTTAGAACCATGGACCTTGCCGTTGGTGGGGAGGCTTGCGTGCCTCAGCGATACAGATAGCCGTACCGTAGGTGCAACCACAACGGAGGGGCATCTGTTGAGAGGCCAGACAAACGTGTGGATCCTGAAGAGGGGCAGCAGCCTTTTCAGTAGTTGCAAGGGCAACAGTCTGGATGATTGACTGATCTGACCTTGTAACAATAACCAAAACGGCCTTGCTGTGCTGGTACTGCGAACGGCTGAAAGCAAGGGGAAACTACAGCCGTAATTCTTCCCGAGGGCATGCAGCTTTACTGTATGGTTAAATGATGATGGCGTCCTCTTGGGTAAAATATTCCGCAGGTAAAATAGTCCCCCATTCGGATCACCGGGCGGGAACTACTCAAGAGGATGTCGTTAGCAGGAGAAAGAAAACTGGCGTTCTACGGATCGGAGCGTCGAATGTCAGATCCCTTAATCGGGCAGGTAGGTTAGAAAATTTTAAAAGGGAAATGGATAGGTTGAAGTTAGATATAGTGGGAATTAGAGAAGTTCGGTGGCAGGAGGAACAAGACTTCTGGTCAGGTGACTACAGGGTTATAAACACAAAATCAAATAGGGGTAATGCAGGAGTAGGTTTAATAATGAATAGGAAAATATGAATGCGGGTAAGCTACTACAAACAGCATAGTGAACGCATTATTGTGGCCAAGATAGATACGAAGCCCACACCTACTACAGTATTACAAGTTTATATGCCAACCAGCTCTGCCGATGACGAAGAAATTGAAGAAATGTATGATGAAATAAAAGAAATTATTCAGGTAGTGAAGGGAGACGAAAATTTAATAGTCATGGGTGACTGGAATTCGGTAGTAGGAAAAGGGAGAGAAGGAACCTTAGTAGGTGAATATGGATTGGGGCTAAGAAATGAAAGAGGAAGCCGCCTGGTAGAATTTTGCACAGAGCACAACATAGTCATAGCTGACACTTGGTTTAAGAATCATGAAAGAAGGTTGTATACATGGAAGAACCCTGGAGATACTAAAAGGTATCAGATAGATTATATAATGGTAAGACAGAGATTTAGGAACCAGGTTTTAAATTGTAAGACATTTCCAGGGGCAGATGTGGACTCGGACCACAATCTATTGGTTATGACCTGTAGATTAAAACTGAAGAAACTGCAAAAAGGTGGGAATTTAAGGAGATGGGACCTGGATAAACTGACTAAACCAGAGGTTGTACAGAGTTTCAGGGAGAGCATAAAGGAGCAATTGACAGGAATGGGGGAAAGAAATACAGTAGAAGAAGAATGGGTAGCTTTGAGGGATGAAGTAGTGAAGGCAGCAGAGGATCAAGTAGGTAAAAAGACGAGGGTTAGTAGAAATCCGTGGGTAACAGAAGAAATATTGAATTTAATTGATGAAAGGAGAAAATATAAAAATGCAGTAAATGAAGCAGGCAAAAAGGAATACAAACGTCTCAAAAATGAGATCGACAGGAAGTGCAAAAAGGCTAAGCAGGGATGGCTAGAGGACAAATGTAAGGATGTAGAGGCTTATCTCACTAGGGGTAAGATAGATACTGCCTACAGGAAAATTAAAGAGACCTTTGGAGATAAGAGAACGACTTGTATGAATATCAAGAGCTCAGATGGAAACCCAGTTCTAAGCAAAGAAGGGAAAGCAGAGAGGTGGAAGGAGTATATAGAGGGTCTATACAAGGGCGATGTGCTTGAGGACAATATTATGGAAATGGAAGAGGACGTAGATGAAGATGAAATGGGAGATACGATACTGTGTGAAGAGTTTGACAGAGCACTGAAAGACCTGAGTCGAAACAAGGACCCCGGAGTAGACAACATTCCATTGGAACTACTGACGGCCTTGGGAGAGCCAGTCCTGACAAAACTCTACCATCTGGTGAGCAAGATGTATGAAACAGGCGAAATACCATCAGACTTCAAGAAGAATATAATAATTCCATTCCCAAAGAAAGCAGGTGTTGACAGATGTGAAAATTACCGAACTATCAGTTTAATAAATCACAGCGGCAAAATACTAACACGAATTCTTTACAGACGAATGGAAAAACTAGTAGAAGCCAACCTCGGGGAAGATCAGTTTGGATTCCGTAGAAACACTGGAACACGTGAGGCAATACTGACCTTACGACTTATCTTAGAGGAAAGATTAAGGAAAGGCAAACCTACGTTTCTAGCATTTGTAGACTTAGAGAAAGCTTTTGACAATGATGACTGGAATACTCTCTTTCAAATTCTAAAGGTGGCAGGGGTAAAATACAGGGAGCGAAAGGCTATTTACAATTTGTACAGAAACCAGATGGCAGTTATAAGAGTCGAGGGACATGAAAGGGAAGCAGTGGTTGGGGAGGGAGTAAGACAGGGTTGTAGCCTCTCCCCGATGTTGTTCAATCTGTATATTGAGCAAGCAGTAAAGGAAACAAAAGAAAAATTCGGAGTAGGTATTAAAATCCATGGAGAAGAAATAAAAACTTTGAGGTTCGCTGATGACATTGTAATTCTGTCAGAGACAGCAAAGGACTTGGAAGAGCAGTTGAATGGAATGGACATTGTCTTGAAAGGAGGATATAAGATGAACTTCAACAAAAGCAAAATGAAGATAATGGAATGTAGTCGAATTAAGTCGGGTGATGCTGAGGGAATTAGATTAGGAAATGAGACACTTAAAGTAGTAAAGGAGTTTTGCTATTTGGGGAGCAAAATAACTGATGATGGTCGAAGTAGAGAGGATATAAAATGTAGACTGGCAATGGCAAGGAAAGCTTTTCTGAAGAAGAAAAATTTGTTAGCATCGAGTATAGATTTAAGTGTCAGGAAGTCATTTCTGAAAGCATTTGTATGGAGTGTAGCCATGTATGGAAGTGAAACATGGACGATAAATAGTTTGGACAAGAAGAGAATAGAAGCATTCGAAATGTGGTGCTACAGAAGAATGCTGAAGATTAGATGGGTAGATCACATAACTAATGAGGAAGTATTGAATAGGATTGGGGAGAAGAGAAGTTTGTGGCACAACTTGACCAGAAGACGGGATCGGTTGGTATGACATGTTCTGAGGCATCAAGGGATCACCAATTTAGTATTGGAGGGCAGCGTGGATGGTAAAAATCGTAGAGGGAGACCAAGAGATGAATACACTAAGCGGATTCAGAAGGATGTAGATTGCAGTAGGTACTGGGAGATGAAGAAGCTTGCACAGGATAGAGTAGCATGGAGAGCTGCATCAAACCAGTCTCAGGACTGAAGAGCACAACAACAACATATACTCTTCTTGTCCAAACCATTTATCGTCCATGTTTCACTTCCACTTCACTTTTCAGAAACGACTTACTGACACTTAAATTTATACCCAATGTTAACAAATTTCTCTTCTTCAGAAACGCTTTCCTTGCCATTGCCAGTCTACATTTCATACCCTCTCTTCTTCGACCATCATCAGTTATTTTGCTCCCCAAATAGCAAAACTCCTTTACTACTTTAAATGTCTCATTTCCTATTCTAATTCCCTCAGAATCGCCCGACTTAATTCGACTACATTCCATTAACCTCGTTTTACTTTTGTTAATGTTCATCTTATATCCTCCTTTCAAGACACTGTCCATTCCGTTCAGCTGCTCTACCAGTCCTTGGCTGTCTCTGACAGAATTACAATTTCATTGGCGGATCTAAAAGTTTTTATTTCTTCTCCACGGATTTTAATACCTACTCCGAATTTTTCTTTTGTTTCCTTTACTGCTTGCTCAATATAAAGATTGAATAACATTTGGGATAGGCTACAAACCTGTCTCACTCCCATACCAAATACTGCTTCCCTTTCATGCCCCTCGACTCTTATAACTGCCATCTGGTTTCTGTAAAAATTGTAAATAGCCTTTTGCTCCCTGTATTTTACCCTTACCACCTTCAGAATTTGAAAGAGAGTATTCCAGTGAACATTGTCAAAAGCTTCGTCTAAGTCTACAAATGCTAGAAAAGTAGATTTGCCTTTCGTTAATCTGTCTTCTAAGATGAGTCGTAGGGTCAGTATTGCCTCACGTGTTCCAATATTTCTAACGTGTATCATTGCATATTTGTCAGGAAAACTATTAATGGGAAGATCTTTTTCTAATTACGATCTGTGTCATTGATTTCACCTTGCCCGTGACGAAGATACTCAGTTCTCTATTTTCAGACCTGACGCTGTGAAATATAGTGGTCGGCGACTCAGGGTTCGCATTGCTGGTAGTGAATAGCACACCTCCTTGGGCAGCGGTCACACTCGACTACGTAACTGGCTTACACAGGCCAGTGGCGGCGTGTCGGGCGCGGGATTCTGTGGCCGCGACGCGTGAGGCGAATGCACGGAGCACGTTCGCGGCCTCAGCCTGTCCGCCGCGACAGCTCGGCCTCAGCGAAATAATACGTTCGCCGCGCTCTCTTGTTCTTTTAGTTCGCGCAGGCCGGCTCGGCGTAACACAATAAGCCATTGTAAGATGATTCACATACATAATCCACAGATGTAAGCCGCGCGGCACTATTTCATTGTGGTGTCATCTAACAAGCTTATGCTTCATCCCAGAGACACGGCAATTAATCTTGAGCCTTCAAGAAAAACGAGCCAGAACACGCGTAGCGTCTCAGAATGGGAGGATAAATTTTCCTGCGCTTAGCATAAGCGAGGCGACTGGCCGAAATTGCACGGAGCAGCATTTTCTCACGCGGCGAGCAAATTTTTGTTTTCACCGTTGGCTTACGCTCTTATTATGTGCAGCACTAGGAGGAGATTTTTCTGAGGCACTTTATGCATCTGTGTCAGTTAAGCGGGCACCCTGGTGCGGAAACAAGATTCTACGTAGTATTGTCTGGGCTTGATGACGTCATGTCCCGTCCTACCTGTGTGAAAGAGCACTGAAAAATGTAAAACAGTGGCAATTCAGTGGACGCGTATTCAAAATGGTTGGGGAGCGAATCTCCTATTGACAATCCATTTTTGTGTTTTTCTCGGTGTTGCTGAATTACTCTAGCAGACTGCGGTGATGTTCCTTGAGTCCTTCCCGGCCCACGCTAGTTCAATTCAATCTTGTCCACTACTGCTTCCTAGCCATAGCGTGTTCAACAACAAAAGACTGTGAAACACGTTCGATCTTCTTTTTACGGAATGATGGATTGAAAGCAACATTGTTTATATTTCCCGATATAATTAAGCTAAAAAATATAACTTTTTAGCGTTCCGTGCCTCAGTCTGTAAAAACGGAACCCTTATTGGATCGTTTTGTCATCTGTCCGTCTGTTTGTCGATTGTTAAGAACCCTCTTTATCAGGAACGACCAGACGTATCGAGTTCACATTTACGTCACATATTAAGGTATTGGGTCCCTTGTAGTGTAAAAAACTTAAACTTCTAAATCACTTCAATGAAAAAATACGGCCATTTATGTCACATATTTTGATACTCGAAAATTCATTCATTAAAATCGGTAGCGTGTTTCCTGTTGACCTAGAATCAATAGCCGGCCGGTGTGGCCAGGCGGTTCTAAGCGTGTCAGTTTGGAACCGCGTGACCGCTACGGTCGCAGGTTCGAATCCTGCCTCGGGCATGGATGTGTGTGATGTCCTTAGGTTAGTTAGGTTTAAGTAGTTCTAAGTTCTAGGGGACTGATGACCTCAGTAGTTAAGTCCCAAAGTGCTCAGAGCCATTTTTTTTAGAATCAATAAATTTGTTAAGAAGTAAGGTTTTACAGTACACCGTAAAAGAAATAATTCGAAAACTGGTAATCATTAATCATATAAAACGAAAAAATAGTTTTTTATCATTTTTTATCCGTATGTTGTCCATCTGTTAAGACTTTTTTCTCTAGAACGGTTTGGTGTATCAAGTTAAAATGTACGTCACATACTAAGGTCTATGATCCCTAGGCGGCGTAAAAATTGTAAACCTGTAAGTCAAGCCAATAAATAGATACGGCCGTTTATGTCACATACTTTAATACTCGAAAACTCACTCTTCAAGACCTATACGAAATCTGATTCTTGTTAAACTGTAACTATATCACATAAAAATATGTTTCGCCATTTGAATATGTATTCATCATTCTTCAGAAGGATAACAGACGAATATCTTTGCATGCAAACATAAAAAGTAAGAAGTAGTCATGTTTTAGTAAGTAAACAAAAAATATTTTATTAAATCTGCACTCTCTACATATATAAACCGCAGTCCCCTTCTCGCTTTTTTTGATACGTCCTAACTAGTTTGAGGAACTACTGCAGAAACCCAGAAACAGTCTCGGAATTCCCGGGAGCAATAACTTCTCAGTAACGATACCGATAACAGGCAAAAATCACTGAGATTCTCAATTCTCAGGATGCGTGGACTATATATGTACGTAATTAAATTTGTACCGAACCCTGAGTGCGCGAGTCATACTCTCACTGGCTAATTTTATTTTCTTAACTTATCTATGTAGTTATTTTGAAGCAGTTAAATAGCCCACTGTTCACCACACCTGACTCTTACCCCCTCAGCCGATGAGCGGCACAGTAACCTTTATTCAGGTGACATAAGAAGGAAGGAAGGAAGAAGGGAAGATCAGTGCTTAACGTCCCGGCGACAACAAGTTCATTAGAGACACAGCACGAGCTCGTGTTAAGGAAGGATTGGGGAGGAAATCGATCGTACCCTTTCAAAGGAACCATCGCGGCGCTAAGCGATTTAGGTAAGTCATGCAAAACCTAAATCAGGATGGCCGGAGGAGGATTTATCCGCCATCTTTCAGAATGTGAGACCAGCACGCCTACCAGTGCACTACTTCACACGGTGTGATAGCTTCAGTCGTATAAAATCACTGAATACTTGATATGCATGGAACGTTATAGAAACAAAAGGAAATAGAATACCGAAATGCGGAATTGTAAAGCTTCAAATGAAAATAACTCTGAAAAAAAAAAAAAAACAGTAACAGTATTAAGAGTAGTTGATAAGAATAGACACGAATTCCTGAAATTTACAAGACTTAAGAGAGAGAAAATTAAGGGAACGGTTTTGGCTGTGGCTTATCAAGTGAAAAATCAACCCAGATATTCTTTAGGGAAAACAAGAGAAACCTAATCAGTTTGGCTAGGTTAGGTAAAGAAGCCTGCACCCTCTTTACATGAAATGTTGTCGAATTTCCCGAGCGCTTTTGTGACTTAAAATTGTAATAACCCAGTTAAGCAACCCTAATTCCTAATTTTATCTCTGAAACAAATATGACAGTTGGCTGGTACTAAAGTATTCCTGTCGGGATAAATGGATAAATGCCACATTACCTGCTCTGTCGTTCGAACAAGAAACAGCCAGGGCAAAAGCACCACAAGCGCAATGATGTGAGCTGCTGCCAGTGCCATGGAGCCTCGCCAGTTTCGCCAGCCCCACGTGTAGCGCTGGCGATCAAGATATCGACTTCGCCTCGCCCAACTGCCGGCCGACTACAGTCTGCCAGTGACCGGACGACAATCGACAGAAGCCTACCCGGAAGAATGAAGAGCAGCTCTCGCCCACTTGGTTAAAGATCATCGTCCAGCGCTGTCTCACACAGGAAACTCTTAGAAGTGAACAGACAGTTGTTGTAGATTGCATTTGCTATGTACTGTGAAGTTTACTTACGATTATTTGCACTTAGCCATTGAGAGTCTTTTTTTGTGTTATACAGGGTGATTCAAAAAGAATACCACAACTTTAAAAATGTGTATTTAATGAAAGAAACATAATATAACGTTCTGTTATACATCATTAGAAAGAGTATTTAAAAAGGTTTTTTTTCACTCAAAAACAAGTTCAGAGATGTTCAATATGGCCCCCTCCAGACACACGAGCAATATCAACCCGATACTCCAACTCGTTCCACACTCTCTGTAGCATATCAGGCGTAACAGTTTGGATAGCTGCTGTTATTTCTCGTTTCAAATCATCAATGGTGGCTGGCAGAGGTGGCCGAAACACCATATCCTTAACATACCCCCACAAGAAAAAATCGCAGGGGGTAAGATCAGGGCTTCTTGGAGGCCAGTGATGACGTGCTCTGTCACGGGCTGCCTGGCGGCCGATCCATCGCCTCGGGTAGTTGACGTTCAGGTAGTTACGGACAGATAAGTGCCAATGTGGTGGCGCTCCATCCAGCTGAAATATGAATTGTTGTGCTTCTTGTTCGAGCTGAGGGAACAGCCAATTCTCTAACATCTCCAAATACTGTAGTCCAGTTACAGTAGCACCTTCGAAGAAAAAGGGACCAAAAACTTTATTGGCTGAAATGGCGAACAAATGTACAACTATGTGAAACTTTATAGCTCCCTTAATTCGCCGACAGATAGTGCTTAGCTCTGCCTTTTGTCGTTGCAGAGTTTTAAATTCCTAAAGTTGTGGTATTCTTTTTGAATCACCCTGTATTACAAGCAGTGTCACAGACTTAATTATTCAACTAGTCACAAGTTTCACTAGGCGATCACAAGTATCCGGACACCTGGCTGACAATGACTTACGAGTTCGTGGCGCCTTCCATCGGTAATGCTGGAATTCAATATGGTGTTGGCCCACCCTCATCCTTGATAACAGCGTCCACTCTCGCAGGCATACGTTCAATCAGGTGCTGGAAGGTTTCTTCGGGAATGGCAGCCCGTTATTCATGGAGTGATGCACTGAGAAGAAGTACCGATGTCGGTCGGTGAGGCCTGACACGAAATCGGCATTACGAAACATCCCAAAGGCGTTCTATATGATTCAGGTCAGGACTCTGTGCAGGCCAGTCCATTACAGGGATGTTGCTGTCGTGTAACCACTCCGCCACAGGCCGTGCATTATGAACAAGTGCTCGATCGTGTTGAAAGATGCAATCGTCATCCCCTAATTACTCGCCGGCCGGGGTGGACGAGCGGTTCTAGGCGCTACAGTCTGGAACCGCGCGACTGCTACGGTCGCAGGTTCCAATCCTGCCTCGATCATGGATGTGTGTGATGTCCTTAGGTTAGTTAGGTTTAAGTAGTTCTAAATTCTAGGGGACTGATGACCTCAGAAGTTAAGTCCCATAGTGCTCGGAGCCTAATTGCTCTTCACCAGTGGGAACCAGGAACGAGCCTAAAACATCAATGTAGGCCTGTGCTGTGATAGTGCCGCGCAAAACAATAAGGGGTGCATGCCCCCTCCATAAAAAACAGGACCACACCATAACACCACTGCCCCCGAATTTTACTGTTGGCACTACACATGCTGGCAGATCACGTTGATAGGGCATTCGCCATACCCACACCTTGCCATCGGATCGCCACATTGTGTACCGTGATTCGTCACTACACACAAAGTTTTTCCACTCTTCAATCGTCCAATTCTTTTACGCTCCTTCCCACAAGCGAGGCGTCGTTTGGCATTTGCCAGCGTAGTGTGTGGCTTATGAAAAGCCGCTCGACCATGAAATCCAAGTTTTCTGACCTCCCGCCTGTTATGGTACTTCCAGTGTATCTTAATGCAGTTTGGAATTCCTGTGTGATGGTCTGGATAGATGCCTGCTTATTACACAGTACGACCCTTTTCAACTGTCGGCGGTCTCTGGTAGTCAACAGACATGGTCGGTCTGTACGCATTTCTGCTGTACGTGTCCCTTCACGTTTCCACTTCACTATCACATCGGAAACAGTGGACCTAGGGGTGTTTAGGAGTGTGGAAATCACGCGTACAGACGTATGACACAAGTGACACCCAATCGCCTGACCACGTTCGATGTCCGTGAGATCCGCGGAGGCTCCCATTCTGCTCTCTTACGGTGTATAATGACTACTGAGGTCGCTGATATGGAGTATCTGGCAGTAAGTGGCAACACAATGCACCTACTATGAAAAACGTATGTTTTTGGGGGTGTCCGCATCTTTTAACTCATTTCTGTGAATTTGTTATTAATTTGCTGCATTCTTGTAGAAGGTTAGTTTTCCTATCCTGTTACCTGACCCTGGGGCATATCTGTGTAATAGCGGCAGGGAGGAATTGTCTTAGCGGCGTACTGCACCAGAAGCCGTTTCACGAACTCACAAACTCGGCCTACTGTAACAATGGCAACTCGGCTTCCACAGCAGTAGCGACGAGGTTTTTGCAAAACTGGCGACGAGGGTTTACGAAATTACCAATATGAACCCCGTATTAAGCATCTATTCTAGACATACCGTTCATAATTATAATTTACTGTAGACGAACAAGCATCAACAACCTCCTAAATCATTACGTAGGATAGGTACTCGTTAACAGGTCTCTCAGAGTGCGGAAGAAGGGAAAAGCAGACACTGAAATGGACCACACATGAAAGTCTGTAAGTGGAATATGTTACTTTAATTTTTTTCGTTTGTAATGACGGAAAATTGAGTCCTTATTCTATGGATGCTATGTTTGTTTATTCTGTTAGTAATGAAATTACATATTTATTCTCATTTTGAGTAAAAGTTTTTTTGTTACTAAAATTTTATTTGTTAACCTCCATTTAATATTTCTTAAGCAGTTACTTCTTACAATGTAAAATTATAAAGTGGAATTATACGATAAAGTAGACAAATATCGATTTGTGTCGGCCACCTTTCATTTATTTCACTTCTCCAGTTGTTTGTTAATGTGAAAAATGTCAAATTGAGCTGTGGTTCGAGACTGAAGTTCGTGGAGTCATAGAACTTGCTTGGTTCACCACCACCTTCTACATCTACATCTATGTCTACATCTACACGGATACACTGCAAATCACACTTAAGTGCCTGGCAGAGGGTTCATCGAACCACCTTGACAATAATTCTCAATTATTCCAATCTCTAACAGGGCGCAGAAAAAAACGAACACCTATAGCTTTCCGTGCGAGCTCTGATTTCCAGTATTTTATTGTGATTATCTATTCTCCCTATGTAGGTAGGCATCAACAAAATGTTTTGGCATTCGCAGGAGAAAGCTGGTGATTTGAATTCCGTGAAAACATTTCGTTGCAACGAAAACCTTGTTTTAATTATGTCCACCCCAAATCCTGTATCATATCACTAACAGTCTCTCTCCTATTTCGTGATAATACAAAAAGTGCTGATCTTCTTTGAACTTTCTCGATGTACTCTGTTAATCCTACCTGGTAAGGATCCGGCACTGTGTAGCAGTACTCCAAAAGAGGACGGCAAGCGTAGTGTAGGCAGTCTCTTTAGTAGATCTGTTGCATCTTGTAAGTGTTCTGCCAATAAAACGCAGTCTTTGATTCGCCTTCTCCACAGCATTTTCTGTGTGTTCTTTTCAATTTAAGTTGTTCGTAGCTGTAATTCATAGGTTGTAAGACGTATGCGTTGCCGGCGATGGGCGAGGCATGGCAGAGTCTCTGACCAGAGTTGTTGCCTGTCGCGAGTCGGGGTCAGTCGGTTTTAGTCTTCAGTCTGTCTTAGTCTTGAGTATGCAGTGGTCGGCGCGTGCGTGCGCGTGTGGACAGTCTGCTCGGGACTCTGGTCAGGACTCTGGAAGATGAGTATTGTTGTAGAAGGTAAAGAAGCAGCCTTGCGCATATCTAGTAATGTATATTAATTGTCATTTGATTTATTTCAAAAAATGCCCCAATAATAATTTTTATAATATAAAGTAACTTTTTTTTAAAGAAAAGCATTCATTTCTATTTAAAGAATATTTCCAATGCATGATCATTCCCTCCAAGAATCAGAAAAAAATATACGCCAGCATTGCACGAAGCTGTGCCAAAAAAATTTCTACATAAGAGCAGATATATTTGCAGTTTTTTGATTGAGGTAAGAATTTTTGTTTTTTTTATTCAGAATACAGGGCCGAAGGGCAGCGCTGCTGTCCTCATAAAATTTACCAGGTTACTTTTTTTTATTATTATTTCCGGATTGACGAATTGAATTTTGAGGTTACATTAAATGTTAATGCATTTCTGCACACAGATTATAAATGGGAGCCAATTTTGTTCAGAGGTTACATTAAAATTAATTTTGTTCAGAGGTTACAATATTAAAAAAAAATTCATTTTAATCATTATTCTTGTGCGGGGTTACGCTTGGTTCCTGGTTCATGGTTCTTGGTTTCTCATTTAAATATTTCTGTAGTGAGGTTACTGGTTTTTGGTTTCAACATTTAAAAGATATTTATCGTGGGGAGGTTACACTTGGCGACATCCGGCCAGGATCGTATTTCTTTGTGAATGTTCTGAGAAGTAGTCACATATCTGCTCTTATTTACTTAAACGTAGTTTGCATCTGGCGCAACGCATTTACTAATTTGTCACTCTTGCTTTCACAGATCATCGGCAATTTGTTGCTCTCTGTTGTAGTTGTGTTTGTTGCATTTTTGCATTGTTCTTGTTTCATTTGTGATTAATTTTGATTTGTGTAAAAATGCCGCGAAAAACTGTTAACAGTACATCGCGATGTGCAATGAGTGAAATAGCCGACTCAAATAATTTGACCGATAGTATTTGCGACACTCAGTGTAATGATGACAATCCTCCGTTTACAGACAATCAGTGCGTACCGACCACTAGTAATGATTTTGATCCTAATGATGAACAAATAAATTCAATTGTGTCCTCTGTTAATTTAACGACAATTGATGACGCGGGACGTTCTGTTACAATGAACGCTGCCCAGCTTGACACACCCGGTTTGCAAAATTTACGTGTCGAACAGACAAATTTTTGTAACGAAAATGAACAGTGTAATCAGAGTACGACAGATTTATTTGATTCCGGTGTAGTGTCCAACAGTGCTAATCCGATTAGCAAACATTTTCAAGAATCACAGAATAACCAAATGGTTACACAAAACGTGATAATTGCAGATACACCATCACATAGTACAGAGAATAGAGTAGGTAATATTGGCTGGGATCGAGTCATAGCATTAATGATATAACTTAACGAGAATCTCAGACAACAAATTGGTGAAAATTTTAAACAACTTAATGAAAAATACGACAACCATTTCAAACAACTTAATGAAAGTTTCGACAACCATTTCAAACAACTTAACGAAAATTACGACAAACTTAATGAATCGTGCAAACAACTCAATGAAAAATATGACAGGTCGATCAAACAATTTAATGAAAGTTTCAAACTGTCGAACGAAAAACACGACAACCTTAACGAACAGGACAAACAAGTTAGTGAGCAGATTACAGCTGTTACCGTGCAACGTCACGACACGAAAGAATAATTATGTGAGGAAATTAAGGCTTGTGCTAGGAACAGTAATGAAGAAATTACATCTGTTGCACAAGAATTAAGTAGTACACGTGTAAGCACAACAGAATCACTTAGAGATGAAATTAAAGCAGTCGCTGAACAATGTTCGGAAAATTGCGACACAGTTACACGACGAGTTTAATTTAAAGTCACCAGAACTTTCACACACTGTGGATACGGAAGTCGATAAGAAATGTGAACAGCAGAACAACAAAATTGACGAACGTATTAAAGCGACAGAAATGAAAAATGTTTCAGTCACTAACACGTCACAGTATACGGCACATTCCGAACATCTGTCACACTCACACAGCCAGTGTAACTTAGGTAATTTACAGAGACTACGTGACTTAGAATACGAAGTGACACAGACAAACAGATTCTCGTGCAATCCTGAACCTGTTCACACATTCAGAGACGATAACGTTGATTACGAGCAATTTTTATCCCTAAGAAAATCTAAGGTATTTAAAAATGACAGAGCACAGGTACACGCTTTGAAATGAATACGTCGATTTATTTTTGTACTTTCACCAGCTTGGCCTGTAACGCAGAAAATAGCTTTGAACTGGATACGACAATTTGCTCTTGAATTTTTACCAACATTTCGTGTAATGCAGAAACTGGACTTAGCATGGATACAGCAATTTGTTTATGAATTTTCAACGGCATTGCCTGTTACACAAAAGCTAAAATTTATTTGCAGCGCATAATAAACCTCAGGGGATTCATTATGCTTTAATGAATATGTGCCATAGCGTGCACAGGGCCCCGAGCCGTAGTAGTGCTGTTTCATCTTTAGTTTTCTGCACTGCTGCCTTCTCTTCTACTATCCTTTATATCTATCAGAATAGCTCTTTAACTATCGCCCTATCTAGGATTAAGAATGTGTAAAGAAAACATGATACGACAACTTTTACCGAAAGTGACATTTTTTATTAGACGCTCCAGAAATGACAAGAACTACCAGTATAATTCTAATAAATAAAAAAAAATTTTAATCATCAGTATCGTCAAAATTATCAGCAACAGGAACCACTTTTTGGTAACAATAGAGGTTTTTCACCGCAATAGCAACAAAACCAACCGGTTAGCATACCTAACCAACAATGTAATATGCAAGGTCAACCAAGCTTTAATGTTTCGCCGCCTACACGTATAGCATCAGCTCCAACAAATAGTAACGCACAGCAACAGGGGAATCAGTACGTACAGAAAACACACCATTTCAATTCCTATCGCAATGCAGCGTATATAAATGACTGTCATGACAGACGTAAAAGTTATGAGCACAATTTTCTGCATACGTTTAATAACAGTCGGTCTTACCAGCAGCAGAATCATCCGCAACAACACATTATCATGAATGAACCAGACAGTAGATATCATCCCGAACGTAATACGTCAGGAAGAAATAACAGAACAGTTCAAATAGTTGAAATGCCGCAGCATCCTCCCGAAAATAATAGCACATCAGATGGAATTTGACTAGATACAGTACAGGTTGCATCTTCCAGTAACGCAAGCAATACTTTTGACTCAGAGAATCTTGTACGCGAAAATGTTATTACTTTTGACGACATCTGAGACATACTTTTGCATGAAAAACCAATAGTCTGAATTAGTCAATCTGAAACAAGCTTTGTTGAATGCACCACTTTTATCGCACCCAGATCTTACTAGAAATTTTTCCATTGCCACCGACAGTTCTAACACCGCTTTAGGCGTACACATTTTTCAGGAAATTGAAGAAGATGGTTCTACAGTAATTAAAAACATCGCCTTTGCGAGTCGCATTCTGTCACCTGCTGAACGCAATTATTCTGTCAACATTATGTGTTGTATGGGCATTTACGAGATTTCGGCATTTTCTTTATGGAAGACATACCACCGTTTACACAGATCATAGAGCTATACAGTTTTTACTTTCCGCTAAATTTACACACGACAGATTAAGCAGATGGAAACTTTATTTCTAGGAATTTAATTTTACAATTGTTCACATTCCCGGCACACAAAATATTGTAGCAGACGCACTATCCCGTTCTCTCAGCAACAATCAGCAAGACATCGCAACCAACTTCTGCAAAGCAAATTTCAGCGTCATGTACATTCAACGAGTTGCATTTGAAAATTTCATTTCGTCGTCATGACAAGACATAGCACAAGAACAGAGTAAAGACAATGTGTGGAAAGAAATTAAACACTTTTGGCAAGATAGGAATAATGTTACCATTAGAAACCATTACACTGTGCGCAATAATATTCTGTTTCGCCGCTCTCACCCTGACAGCAACATTTGGTTATTATGCATTCCTGACGGAGCCAGAAAATGTTTTCTTATACTGAGACAGAACCATTATTTTACCAACATGGAGAAACGTATTCGACGAGTTTTAGCGTCATGTAAAATCTGCCAGAAAGGTAAGTCAGACACGACTTCACATACTCCTCCATTACACCCCATTGTACCTGTTAAATTGAGACACATGGCCGCTGTAGACATTTTGGTCCGATTCCCAGAACTAATAGAGGTTTTTGCTACATTTATGTCGCTGTCGAACTCACTTCAAAATTTGTTACCTTCACTCCGTTACGAAAAGCTACTGCTAAAACTGTTTCGAAAGCATTTGTAAAACATTTTCTATTTCATGTAGGGCATGTATTGAAAGTAATTTCCGACAATGGACCACAGTTTCGATCTGCTATATGGACACGTATGTTACGAGCTAGAAATATTTCTCCAATCTATATATCCAAATCCAAGTACCATGCTTCTTCGAATCCTTGTGAACGATTAATGAAAGAAATTCGTAAACTGTGTAGAATATACTGCCATAAAAAACATATTGATTGGGACACACACATACTCTCATTCGAGGATGTAATTAATTCCATACCAAATGAATCTACTATGCTATCTCCGTCTGTTATACTGAAAAATGTTGAACCACCTAACAAAATTAAAGAATTAGTAACCTTTCCTACATCTCGTCGACTACGACACCATGAAATAATTGGCATTGTGCTGAACAACATCAAACGTGCTGCAGAGCGCCGGAGAAGACAGCAAAAACAGGTTTGTACACGCCGTGATTTTCACCTTGGACAGAAGATATTAGTACGTACACACTATTTATCCAACAGAGGAAAGAGTAGAAGCAGTAAATTTGAGCTTTTATACTCAGGTCCATATCGAATTCGCAGCATTCCTCACCCCAATGTAGTACACGTCGAAACTCTGAGAACCAGAAAAACCAAAGGCAATCACCATATCTCCAACATCAAACCATTTATTGAATGAATATACTTTATGATTTATCAGACTGTAATGCCATTTTCTAAATTTTTTTATGACCACTTACGCAATTATATTCACATGAACACTTACTGATGATTATCGTATTTTTTCTTGGCAAGTGCCCGGCAAGGTAAGGTTAGCAGGTCGCTCTTCTTGTCGTTACACATCAGACCGTGCATATTTTTCAAGATGAACTTACGCATTTCATGACCACTTATGCAATTATATTTATGTGATTACTTACTGACGATTATCGTATTTTTTCTTGGCAAGTGCCCGGCAAGGTAAGGTTAGCAGGTCGCTTTTCTTGTCGATACACATCAGACCGTGCATATTTTTCCAGATGAACTTACACATTTTATGACCACTTATGCGATTATATTTTTGTGATTACTTACTGATGTATGATTGTTTTCGTGTTTTGTTTGTATGTACTATGAAACATTTAACATATAACAAACACCAGTTGACTTTGACATTTTGCCTTACGATATCTCAACACCTTGACTATTTTACTTTTTTTTTTTTTTTTTTTTGCTGCTACATTGTGATACACTGTGTACATTTTTGCACCTGTACACTGTCTATGTTTTTGACATATTACGTTTTCTGTCATGCTATGCTGTATGATCAATTATGTTGCTATAAACCAGTTTTTATTTAATGGGTATATGATTTAAATGCAAGACATTAATCTTTGTTCATCATTTTCAGAAAGAAATAACGTGTAAAGGAAATAAATTAAACAGAGATGGGAATTTCACCTTCGGAATGAACGAAAGAAGATACAGTACGTCGTCAAGAAGAGTAAGTGGATCAGAATTAACAAGCATTAAAAAGAATATAGTATACACATCGTAGAATAGAGGTCTTAACTAATTTTTTCTTTCAGAATACGAGGCGATTGATGCAGGCTATCAGACAGAACTACACATCTTAGTTTTAGTGACGAAATATGCTAGGAATAAGGAACTCTATACTGTGAACAGTTGTATAATGAATAATGGAGTGACTTTTTTTGCAGATGATAATGAATGATGATGAATAATGATGAAGAATATAGTGATATGGATAATGAAGTTTTTCTTTACAGGTGATGATAATAATGGAGTTATGATGATATGGAATTAATGAAGTTTTTCTTTGCAGATGATGATAGTAACGATAATGAAGTTTTTCTTTGCAGATGAAAATAATGATGAAGTTTATATATTTACTGTTAGTTAAGAAACGCTATGTAGTTATTTAAGTATTTGTTGCAGTTCGTTTTGACAGTATGTCTTATGTCGCATGGTATGATGACTGAAGGTTTTGGAAAGGACAGCTAGAGAACATATATATTTTATACACATTTCACTACCTGTTAATTCGAAGTTCACTACTTTTCAGCATAATATGAGTTTCTTCTTTCAGCTTAATAATCCATTTTGTATTTTTTCCAGGAGAAGCTATTAATGAAATTAATGTGCTATAAGCAGTTAATCATTAAACCTGTTCTAGTACTTGCATTTTTTTTTACCCAGTTGTGTCTATCATTTATAAATGTGATCACATATACTGCCTTTGTTTCATAACTTTGCTGCAGTGGACTCATGACGAATGATGTTACACATCTTCATTTGCAGCAATAACTCAAAAGCAAATATTGTTATGCCCCAGTAGTTAATCATCGATCCCAACGCAATGCATTGCTAGCACACAAAAAATTGAATAATAGTTACAGTATGTTACATTTTCAATATGTTCTATGTCACTGGAATGATCAGTTCTGAGTAATATGTCATTTGAATGATGAATTCTGAGTAATACTGAATGTTTTGTTTTCTAATCACAGACCTTGATTAATAGTTACAGTGTGTTACATGTTAAATATGTCCTATGTCACTTGAATGATGAATTCTGAGTAATACTGAATAATTTTTTCTAGTCACAGATCTTGAATAACAGTATGTTACATTTTCAATATGTCCTATGTCACTGGAATGATCAGTTCTGAGTAATACTGAATGATGCTTTGTAATAATGTATAAATACTATGCCAATAATTTCTGTAAATAATATTTTGTTATACTCTATAAATGCTATGCCAATAATTGACTCTCATTTTTGAATGATGACTTCTGATGGTTTGTAACTGGCCAATCAGTGCCAATAATTATTTCAAATATGTCGTATGTCATTTGAATGACGAGAAATGTTTTGTAATATTCAATACTTGCTACATGTTTAGTAACTGGCCGATGAGTGCCAATAATTATTTTTAAATATGTCAGATGTCACTTGTAGGATGAAAAATGTTTTGTAATAATTAATACTTGCTGACCAACGAATGCCACTGTTTCTTATACTTTAAATTTATATTATGTCACTTTCATGCTATATATATGTATTAGCTCCTGTTTTGAATGATGACTTCTGATGATTTGTATCTGGCCAATGAGTGCCAATGTCCTCTGTAAACAGATAACTTATGAACATTATTCTGTAATACTTCATACATGGTACAGAAATGTGCAGTAACTGGGCGATGAGTGCCTCGAATTACTTTAAAAAAAAAAACAGTTAATCGACTAGTGTAATTATCAATGATGACTGGCATAAGATTTAATGTCCTTTACCTTCTGACCTAATTACCAGAAATTACTGCAATATCCGTTTGTCCTGTCTATCCTCATGCTCATGGAGCACTATATTTGGTTTTTGCACTAATTCTACGTTGGTGTACCTTACAAGAACGTGGTGTTGACACGACATGCTGTACACCACCTTGAGCGATGGAGATGTTGTTATGGTCCCACTGTTTGGTGTACCTAATGTACTACCAAAATGATAACATGGAATATTACTACGACATTTCAGTGTCTTGGCTGCACTGATTAATACTTCAGGGAAAAGAACTTCAGATTGTCTCACTTGGTGTTGTGCTTCTGTAGAAAGATATGGACTTTCAGTGCAGCTGCGTGCAACCTAAAGCGCTACAACCATGATGCAATCCTTTCCATTCCTTTCCTAGTTCTTGTAAAATGATAATGACATATACAGTGCGTGTGCACTTTATTTCACTCCTTGATATGTTTATTTGTTGTAAAAAAATGCTAAAGAGTTTTACAGTGCATGTGCACTTTTGTCATTTTGTTAACATGATTTGTATTCATTGCATATACATTTTGTGATTTGCTGATATGTTCTGAACTACAGTGCGTGTGCACTTTATGTCATTTCTTAATATGATTTGTACTCATTCCGTATACATTTTGTGATTTGCTGATATGTTCTGAACCACAGTGCGTGTGCACTTTTGTCATTTCTCAATATGATTTGTACTCATTGCCTATACATTTATGATTTCCTTATGTGTTCAGTACTACAGTACGTGTGCACTTTTGCCATTTGTTAATATGTCTTATACTCATTGTGTATACATTTTGTCGTTGCCTGATATGTTCAGTACTCAGTGCATGTGCACCATATTTTATTTCATGTTCTGCACTTATATATATGTATATATTCTGCGATTGTAAACTTAGTTAATTAAGAAAAAATTTGTTGCTCATGGCAAGTCCAATTGACTCACCATCGCTGCCAAATTTTTGTCCCCCCAGTGGAGGGTTATGTAAGACGTATGTCCCGCGCCCGGGTTCGCGGGTTCGATTCCCGGCGGGGTCAGGGATTTTCTCTGCCTCGTGATGACTGGGTGTTGTGTGATGTCCTTAGGTTAGATAGGTTTAAGTAGTTCTAAGTTCTAGGGGACTGATGACCATAGATGTTAAGTCCCATAGTGCTGAGAGCCATTTGAACCATTTTTTTAAAGACGTATGCGTTGCCGGCGATGGGCGAGGCATGGCAGAGTCTCTGACCAGAGTTGTTGCCTGTCGTGAGTCGGGGTGAGTCGGTTTTAGTCTTCAGGCTGTGTTAGTTTTGAGTATGCAGTGGTCAGCGCGTGCGTGCGCGTGTGGGCAGTCTGCTCGGGACTCTGGTCAGGACTCTGGAAGATATATTTGCAGTTTTTTTATTGAGGTAAGAATTTTTGTTTTTTTATTCAGAATACAGGGCCGAAGGGCAGCGCAGCTGTCCTCATAAAATTTACCACGTTACTTTTTTTTATTATTATTTCCGGATTGACGAATTGAATTTTGAGGTTACATTAAATGTGAATGCATTTCTGCACACAGATTATAAATGGGAGCCAATTTTGTTCAGAGGTTACATTAAAATTAATTTTGTTCAGAGGTCACAATACTTAAAAAAAACTCATTTTAATCATTATTCTTGTGCGGGGTTACGCTTGGATCCTGGTTCATGGTTTCTAATTTAAATATTTCTGTGGCGAGGTTACTGGTTTTTGGTTTCAACATTTAAATGATATTTATTGTGGGGAGGTTACAAGGTATATTGTTGAATTTACAGCCTTCAGATTTGACCGATTTATCGTGTACCTGAAGTTGAACGGATTCCTTCTAGCACTCATGTGGATGACCTCACACTTTACATTACTTAGGGTCAATGACCTATTCTCGCACCCTACAGATATCATTTCCAGATCGTTTTGCAATTTGTTTTGATATTCTGATGACTTTACTAAACATTAAGTGACAGCATCGTCTCCAAACAACCTAAGACGGCTTCTCAGATTGTCTCCTAAATCGTTCATATACGAGGGTTGGAACTTTAATAGTGGCAACTATTTATTTACAGATCGTACGAAATATATACGTGTTTCAAAGTTTTACTGACCTTCAAAGTAGTCACCAGAATTGTGTATAGCCCGCTGCCAGCAATGTGAAAGTCGTAGGATACTCTTAGCAGTGCCAGTTGTGTTGACAGTTCGAGCGGCGCGGTCTATTGCCCGACGAATTTGTAGCAGTTCTGAAGCGAATGCCGTGAAGTGTTTCCTTCAGTTTAGAAATCGAGTTGAATTCACGAGGGCTTAAGACAGGGGAGTGCAGTAGGTGGTATTGCACTTAGCAACCCCATCAGTCAAACAAATCAGTAAAAGCTTGCACTTTATGCGCTTGAGCATTGTCCTGCAAAATGATGGTCAGGTCCTGCAGAAGGTGTCATCACTCCTGTCTCTATGCTGTTCATTTTTGGAACACAACCTACGACCAGCTCTAAGTCACATAACTGAGACGATATTCCGTAAGCACGCAATTTCACTACAAGCCGCTTATGTGGTACAGTAATCAATACGGAATCAATTTGGAATCCTTTGTCAATAGCACTCAACACTTCGTGTTAGTGAAGAGCTAGTAGTGTTTCACAAGAACGATGTTTCCTAAATCCGTGTTGACTGTGTGTCAAATGGTTCAAATGGCTCTGAGCACTATGGGACTCAACTGCTGAGGTCATTAGTCCCCTAGAACTTAGAACTAGTTAAACCTAACTAACCTAAGGACATCACAAACATCCATGCCCGAGGCAGGATTCGAACCTGCGACCGTAGCGGTCTTGCGGTTCCAGACTGCAGCGCCTTTAACCGCATGGCCACTTCGGCCGGCTGACTGTGTGTCAATTGACGCTTGTCTTTGATGTAATTCATAATGTTCGAACACAATATATGTTCCAAAATCCTGCTGCATATTGACGTTAATGGTACGAGCCTGTAATTTAGTGAATTATTCCGACGACCTTCCTTGAATAATGGTGTGACAGATGCAACTTTTCAATCTTTGTGTACGAATCTTTTGTCAAGCGAGCGCTTGTATATGATCGCTAAGTATGGAGCTATTACATCAGCATACTATGAAATGAACGTAATTGGTATATAGTCTGGATCGGAGCACTTGCATTTATTAAGTGATTTAAGTTGCTTCACTACTACTAGAATATCTACTTCTAAGTCCCTCATGTTGGCAGTTGTTCTTGATTCGAATTCTGGAATATTTACTTCGTCTCCTTTGGTGAAGGAATTTTGGAAGGCTGTGTTTAGTAACTCTGCTTTGGCAGCACTGTCGTAAGTAGTATCCCCAGTGCTATCGCGCAGAGGAGGCATTGATTGTTTCTTGCCGCCTTGTATATTACATACGACCAGAATCTCTTTGGATTTTCTTCCACTTTTCGAGACAAGTTTCTCTGTGGAAAACATTATAAGCATCTCGCATTGAAATCCGCGCTAAATTTCGAGCTTCTGTAAAAGATCGCCAATTTTGGAGATTTTCTGTTCTGTTCGTTTAAATTTCGCATGATTTTTTCGTTGTTTCTGCAACAGTGTTCTTACCGTTTTGTACACCAAGGGGGATCAGCTCCGTCGTTTGTTAATTTATTTTGTATAACTCTCTCAATTGCTCTAGATACTATTTCTTTGACTTCAAAACACATCTGGTCTAGACTCACAGTGTTAATTGGGAAGGAGTGGAGATCGTCTCTCAGTAAGGCGTCAAGCGAATTTTTATCTGCTTGTTTGAACTGTGATATTTTTCGTTTATTTTTGAAGGTCTTGGGGGCACTAAGACACCCCTATGCTCACGAATCACAGAATCCGTTTTTGTGGTCGTTATTATCTCAGAATTATTTGTTGCTAAGAGATCAAGTGTTTTTTCATAGCCGGCCGGGATGGCCGAGCGATTCTAGGCGCTACAGTCTGGAACCGCGCGACCGCTACCGTCGCAGGTTCGAATCCTGCCTCGGGCATGGGTGTGTGTGATGTCCTTAGGTTAGTTAGGTTTAAGTAGTTCTAAGTCTAGGGGACTGATGACCTCAGAAGCTAAGTCCCATCGTGCTCAGAGCCATTTTGTGTTATCACAACCGTTTACCATTCGAGTGGGCTGATGAACTAACTGTTCGAAGTAATTTTCAGAGTATGTATTTAGCACAACTTAGAATTATGTTTTATGTGTACCTCCGGATTTAAGTATGTATTTCCGCCAACATATCGAGGGTAATTTAAAGTCACGAACAACTATCATTGTATGAGTCGGGTATGCATTTGAAATTAAACTCAAGTTTTCTTTGAATCTTTCAGAAATGGTATCATCTGAGTTTGGACGTCGGTAAAAAGATCCAGTTATTATTTTATTCCGGTTGCCCATCCTAACTCACAGGAACTATCTACTTCAATTTCACTGTGAGATAAACTACTTCGAACACAAACAAACACGCCACAGCCAACTTTGTTTATCCTGCCCCTTCTGTACACTGTTACATTCTTCGCAAAAATTTTGGCTTAACTTATCACCGGCTTTAGCCAACTTTCAGTGTCTATAACAATTTGAGCATCAGTTCTTTCTATTAGCGCTTGGAGCTCTGGTACTTCCCCAACACAGCTACGACAATTTAAAACTGTTATACCGCTGGTTCCTGTATTTACGTTTCTTCTGTGTACAACATGCACCCTTTGAGACAGAAGCCCTTTTTGTGTTTCCCCGAGACCGTCTAACCTGAAAAACCGCCCAATCCACGCCATATTGTCCCCGTACATATGTAGGCGCCTCCTGCATGTAGTGGACTCCTGACCTATTCAGTGGAACTCGAAAGCCAACCACCCTATGGCGCAAGTTGAATCTGCGGGCTACACGGTCGCAGAGCCCCCTGAGTCTCTGATTTAGACACTCCACTCTGCTCTGTATGCTGCAAATTGTGAGCTCTGCTTTCTTTTCGCAAGTAAGACAGGCAGCCCTTACCACTTCTGTTAGCCACTCGAAACCAGAGAGAATCTCTTCGAAACCAGAGCGAAACCCATTATTCGCACCGAAGTGAGGGACCACCTGCAGTTGGCTGTACCATGTGCTCTTCATGGCATCCGGAAGGACCTGTTCCAAGTTTGGGATGTACGTGGAGTGCACATTGGCCTTCTTCCCCTCCTGTCCCTAAGGACCCCATAAAGTGTCTAACCAACTACCAATAATCCCACCCTATGTGATTGCCCGGATGTTGCAGGCTGAGAAGCCGCAGGCAGCACCTGGATCCTGTTTGTCAGATAAACTGCGGAGGCCTTACGTACGGCTCCTGGGGAGTCTTATGCCGCCTGCCACGCACTGAGGTGACCTCCCACTCGACGACCGTTGGGCGTAAACCTCAGTGTGAGTAGTAACTGGGCTGACCATCAGTGTGGACCGTTCGGCGGACTCGTACGTGTTGGAAATCGGTTGGCTCGCCATGGCCGACCAACAATGATACCCATCCACTGCAGCTTCAAGCTGTGTAACCGAATTGGTTCAAATGGCTCTGAGCACTATGGGGCTTAACATCTGAGGTCATCAGTCCCCTAGAACTTAGAACTACTTAAACCTAACTAACCTAAGGACATCACACCCATCCATGCCCGAGGCAGGATTCGAACCTGCGAACGTAGCGGTCGCGCGGTTCCAGACTGAAGCGCCTAGAGCCGCTCGGCCACACCGGCCGTCGTAACCGAATTCATCACAGCCTGGAGCTGAGAGAGAAGTGTTACCAACTCGGCTCACATCCGCACACAGCAATCACAGTCCCTAACCATATTAAAGACCGTGAAAAGCTATACTACGGAGACAAACAAGGACAATCGACACACGCTACGGAACTCTTCAACAGAACCGGAGGAAAACGCAAAAACTGTGTCTAGTAAATTAGATGAAGACGTAGAAATCAAAAAACTGAACTACCAAATCACTCAGGTGAGACTAAACATTTAGGAACTGATTAGGAAATTGTGGTACGTGACAAAATGGTTCAAATGGTTCAAATGGCTCCAAGCACTATGGGACTTAACATCAGAGGTCATCAGTCCCCTAGACTTAGAACTACTTAAAACTAACTAACCTAAGGACATCACACACATCCATGCCCGAGGCAGTATTCGAACCTGCAGCCGTAGCAGCAGCGCGGTTCCGGACTGAAGCGCCCAGAACCGCTCGGTCACAGCGGCCGGTTGTCACAAAATCGGTCTAATTTCCGACCCAAAAGAAAACGCGAGTACTGTATCTATTAAATATTGTATTAACACCCAGAAACTCTAGAAATTAAAGTACCAAAGCACACTGATGAAACTATACAATTTGCTAGAAGTTAGGAAAATTGGTTACTTGTCTGTTGCTGCTTGTGTCTCAGCTGGCAGCAGCTACCATCATGGTATAAATGATCTGAAGATGGCCATATTCTGACCAAAACTGGTAACCATAGTAAATAAATGTCGAACCACTGGTGAGCTGTTGACGTTCGTGGAGTCATAACACCTGCTCTGTACACAGCCATCGCCTACTATAGTGATACAAATGGTCTGAAGAGGGTCGCATTCTGACTGAAATCGGTGGCCAATATAAATAAATGTTTTATTGCGGCCTAGACTGTTTTCAATCCAGACTTAAAGCAATTTTACCCAGGCCGCTGTTTCTCCAAGAGGAATGTTCTCAAAAATTGGGGACTATAAATGATTAGAACTGTAATTCTCTGTGGCAGGTAGAACAGTCCCCAGAGTGCATGAGTCTTGTTCGTGTTTAGTGTTGTTACCAAGTCTGGTAGGGAAAATAAGGGGAGTCAGTTGTTGCGTGAGCATTTTGAGGATATGTCAAGCAAATGTTTGAGACACCATTATCGGTACCTGGTACAGTTTGAAAGCGGTCTCATTCTGGGTCTCCATTTAGCGGGCTGGTCGATTCTGGGTCTCCATTTAGCGGGCTGGTCGATTCGCGTAGTATCAAAGTTTGTGGGGAATTCAGAAGTGGCAGTGACTCAACGCTGGACTGTATGGGAACATAGGGCCAGCATACTCATCGTCAAGGTTACTATCAACCACGTCATACAACCGCAAGGGACGGATCGCTGTATATAGCAACAAGCACATTGTAACCCTACCACATCGCGCCTGCCATCCGAGAACTTGTAATGGCCTTTCTGTAACATTCTGTGTCACCTCACACTACTGGTTGGAGACAAGCAGCAGCCTAACTGGGAAATTACCGTCCCATGCGTGGACCGCCGTCAACAACACAAACGGATTCGTTTGGAGTACTGCTATGACCGGCAAGCATGGACTGCCGATGAAATTCGTCGCACAGTGTTTAGCAATGAATCATGGTTCTGCAGTACTCTGGATGACCATGATCGCCACGTATGGCGCGATTAGGGGAAAGGCCCCACTCATCCGAAAGCCGTCATGGTGTGGGGAGCCACCAGATATGACTTTGGTCGTTGTCATTACTGCTTGAGGTAGCTCTGACGGCACAACGGAACGCCACGGACATCCTGAATTCTCATCTATTACCTCTCATGCAACAGTATCGTGGCACCGCTCTTCAACAGGAAAAAGCACGTCCACTCATGGTATGTGTTTCTGTGAACTGGTTTTGTGATGTTGGCCAGTGAGATCCACATATCTGTCCCCGATAGACAATATGTAGACTCAGCTTGGACGTCAACACTGTCCCATTACAGCAGTTGTGGACCAATTCATATCACGAGAGGGTACAGTGGCTTTATGACGCCATTTGCCACTGAGTCAGTGCTTGCATCCCCCAGATGGAGTGAAACGTCAAACTGACAAGGGGCTCATACTGCGAAGGCATTCGTAAATCTGATTCGATTTTGTAAGTACTAAAATAACTTCCCTTACTCTTTCTAACCGTGAAGTTTCAATTCGTTTCCTGCTCTGAGTCCTTAATTTATTTTCAGGCAGTGTATTATTCAACATGGCATCAAGGAATGAAAGTTTGTAAAGAACACAGAATTCAATGCTTCACTGTTGCTAGCCATGGTGAATGTACGAGGGGCGTTTGAAAAGTTTGTGCAAAGTCCGAGAGATGCCACCACCGGTGCGTATCGAGGTCATGTTTAGTTAATAGCATCTTTGGAAAGAACGAACACTAAAATTCAGCCATATTGCTCTATTTATTTATGTTTGGCATTCGTGTGACTCAAGGAAGTCGAGTGATTGTCAAAAAATGGACGAAAACGAATTGCGTGTGGTGAAAGGAAAAACGCCTCAGGAGGCTAAATAGAAACATTACGGTGATTCTGCACCTTCGATTATAACAGTTTTTAAGTGGTTTCAAAGTTTTCGGAGTGGCCATATGGGAACAAGTGATGCTGAACGTTCTGGACTCCCTGTGGAGGTTATGACTCCACAAATCATTGATAAAATCCATGATGGTAATGGATGACAGAAGAGGTAAGGTGCGTGAGATTGCTAGTGCTGTAGGTATTTCGAATGAACGGGTACATAACATTTTGCATAAACATTTGGACATGAGAAAGCTATCCGCGGATGGGTTCCATGTTTGCTCACGCTTGACCAAAAACTAAATCGTCTGAAGTGTTGCAAGGATGGTTTGCAACTGTTCAGGAAGAATCCGCAGGACTTAAAGCGTCGTTTAGTCATTGTGGATGAAACATGGATACATTACTATACTCCTGAGACCAACCAACAATCTAAACAATAGCCTACCAAAGGATAATCTGCACCATAAAGTCGATGGCCATTCCTTCGGCCGGAAAGGTTATGGCGACTGTCTTCTGGGATTCGCAAGGGATAATGCTCATCGACTATCTGGAAAAGGGTAAATATATTACAGGTGATTATTATTCATCGTTATTGGACCGTTTGAAAGCCGATCTGCAAGAAAAACGCCGGCGATTGGACCGCAAAAAATGTCCTTTTCCATCACGACAATGCACCAGCACACACCTCAGCAGTTGTGGTCGCAAATTTAATGGAAATAGGATTCCAACTCGCTTCACATCCCTCCTATTCTCCAGACTTGGCTTTCTCGGACAACTATTTGTTCCCCAATTTCAAGAAATGGCTGGTGGGACAATGATTTTATTCAAATGAGGAGGTGATTACAGTAACTAATAGTTATCTTGCAGACTTGGACAATTCCTATTACTCGGAAGGGATCAACAAATTAGAACAGTGTTGGACGAAGTGTGTAAGTCTAAAAGGAGACTATGTCGAAAAATAAAAAAGGTTTACCCCAAACACGTAAGCGGTTTTTATTTTTGCACGGACTTTTCAAACGCCCCTAGTAAAGTGCATGCATTACCCTTGTACTGGAGGCTGTGAACCATACCCAATCTCAATTGTAGTTTTGAATTTCCAGACGTAGATGGCAAATGTATGTTCAATCCTTCCGGTATGATACAGAATGTTTAAAAATGTATCGTATTCTCACAGGAGGTAGATCTGGAGAAAATGTTGGCAGTGTTTTCCACATATTCCTTTGCTCTCTGATTATGCGCAGAACCTCCTCATTCCTTACCTCATCAGTCCACCTAATTTTCAACATTCGTCTGTAGCACCACATCAAACACGCTTCGATTGTCTTCTGTTCCGGTTTTCCCACAGTCCATATTTCACTACCATACAAGGCTATGCTCTCAGAAATTTCTTCCTCAATTTAAGCCCTATGTTTGAAACTAATAGACTTCTCTTGGCAAACAATCTCCTTTTCCCCAGTGCTAATCTGCTTTTGATTCCCTCCTTCCCCCATTCGTCATTAGTTATTTTGCTGTCTAGGTAGCAGACATCTTGCACTTCATCTACTTCGTGATCATCAATCCTGATGTCAAATTTCTCGCTGTTCTCATTTCTGTTACTTCTCATTACTTTCGTCTTTATTCGATTTACTCTCAGTCCATATTCTGTACTCATTAGACTTTTCATTCCATTAGGCAGATCCTGTAATTCTTCTTCACTTTCGCTCACGATAGCAATGTCATCAGCGAATCGCATCATTGGTATCATTTCACGCTGAATTTCGATTCCATTCCTGAAGCTTTCTTTTGTTTCTTTTGTTGCAGCCTACATCCTCATTTATTTGCTGGAAATATTCCAAGCTGTCTTTCTCTACAGGTTGTGCCCTCTAGAGCTTCCTCTAGTACTTGGAAGTTACTCTCTGATGTCTTAACAGATGACCTATCATCCTGTCTCTTCTTCTTCTCAGTGTCTACCATATACTCCTTTCCTTATCCATTCTGCAGAGGTCCTCTTTATTCCTTACTTAACCAATCCATCTAATTTTCAACAATAAATTTCGTCTCTCTGCTTTATACACCATATAAAATTTCCCATTTCCCATCTCTCTCTCTCTCTCTCTCTCTCTCTCTCTCTCTCTCTCTCTCTCCATATATGTCTATCAGTCTACCTATCTATCTCTGTGTATTGATTTCTTTAATGAGGCAAGAACATTATATAACAGAGGGAAATAAAGGAAAAAAAACGGTAGACATAAATTTTATGATAAAGACCTTTTTCTGTTTTCATGCAATAAATAACACTGCCTTACAGGGAATGATCATTTGTCATTTTACGCTTTCACACAGTGCACACGTACAAATTTAATGCGAACTCCACTTAATGTTCAGCAAATTTTAGATTATCATCTATTGTAAAAAGTAAGTTTTTATGATTCGAGTAAATATTTGATATACCTCCATTAGACAACCAAATTTTGACTGCTGTATCTGCCTTTAAAACGTCGAAATGAAACTGAATCGCATTTTGTGGGCAAACTACATACAGCAAGAATGCCTTATCCTTAATGTAATAGTCAACCAGTTTGTCATACTGAAACAGAAACTGTTCAGTGTAATAAATACACCCATACCTATCATACACTTCGAAAACAACCCCCAAGTGTTCAGAATCTGTCAAGCGCCCCCTCTCAAGTGACTGTATTATTTTTATATTTACTTCTGAAAAACCAATGACTTTGTGTGTTTGAACTAAGGAGTTGCCAATTAAACGCATAATCACAATCTTCTTTTACAAAACGAATGTTTATATCTCTTATAGGTCCCCTGTATGATGTTTTATGAGCAGGAACTGAAACATTCCAGTTGATTGCCAAAATAGTGAGAAAAACTATTTTTTTCTTCAATGTAAGATCATGCACATAGTCTCGCTGTTGAGAAAGCCAAGTTCACCATCATTCAGTCCAGTACCTCGACGGAGGATATATTCCGCAGTCCTTCAGATAAACCAAAACTACCGCTTCAAGTTTGTTACTGACACATCTTGCCCTCAGTAATGGATGGTATTCTCCCTTCTTCAACGCCTATCATTGCATATTGCGCTGCTGTCATCGTACAGGTGCTTCACGTTCCACAATATGCAAGCAGAAAAATCCCGCATTCTTTTATTACAATAAATAATTAATAAGCAAAATATAAAGTTTATTTGCAGATTTAGATGTCGTAGACTGTGTATCCAATACAGAAGAAAGCGTTGAATGATGGTGACAACTATGACGGCTATGATAATGGCGACATCTCTTATGGTCCTTCAATAATGACGAGCTACTTTCAGTACGTCATCTTCTTCCATAACAGTCCAAAATGTTGAATTAACAACTTCAAACCAGATCGGATGGGCAAAATATAAGATTAGCCATCATTAGTCAGCGAGCCATATCTTGTGGACGTAAGCACAATATTTCGATTTTCACATTTACAAGGAACATGACCGGAGATATACGTGCTTCGCCTACTCAAGGAAACTCAATCTTTAATGCTGTTGTTGCGTCCCTACACTTCAGACGGCATGGAAAAAATTGTGCAGTTAAGGTACTATAATGAGATTTTGTTGCCTCCCTTTATCTCTGCACTACATGGATTACATTTGCTGACCACAATTTTGAGATAAAAATAATTAAGTACCGCTGCATATGTCATGCGTGGGAAGCTAAACCAAAGCATTTCCCATCTCAAAACAGCTGCCAGGCGCCGCTGGTCCATTCCTGCCTTGGAGAGAAGGATAAGATAATGCCCAACAGTGTGGTGCCTTACGTGTTACACTCTGTTAAGTGTCCAGGTGGACATGCCATACTGACGCTATACTCGTAAATCGGACTTTATTTTCAGTTTTCCTCTGAAATCGAACATGGTCTCTCCCCCGTATTTTACCAGGATACAAAGCACGCTGTTAGATATTCGAAATCCCATGCAAAGATTACCTGAACTGTTCCCAAAACTACCAAAAAAGTTTGGGGATATCTTTCAACTGATGGAATTTTCTGGTATGGAAAATCCTGTTCTGCAGTTGATTTATTTTTATTCCCATGTGAATTATTCTCTGCCGCTTACAAATGGCCCATGTTGTAGGAAAACAGTAACACTGGAGAGTAACATGGTGAGTGTATACCCTTTGCCTTTATGCTGGCTTGAACTGTGCAGAGAAGACTTTCAGTGAGGTGTGTCAACGTCTGTTGAGGAAGGGCAGCTCGTTCTTCCTCAATAGCCGCAATCTGATAAGGTAGTAACGTGATCTTTCAGATTTTCTCGGCATGATTGATTAGCAGACAGCTTCCACGTGTCCGCCGTGTTGTTGTTTCCATTTTCTGTACAATATTTCGAAGATCCACCCTGCAGTCTTCTTCAGGCGTTGTGAGTTTTGCTATTATGTGTACTCACTGCCTAGACTCCAACCAGACTGTGAGCTATTGTTGGTCTCTCACCACTATTTATAGCTGAGTTCGATTCCCGACATCCACTGCGCCCTTCTACAGAAAGCGAACAACCTTTCCACAACGTGTTATTTAAGAGAAGGTAGTGACTTTTGACTCTGAGGTATGGACAAAAGTCTACGTTTTAACTCATCCCAAAGGAGTTCCATTTGGTTCAGGTTAAGATTCTGGGCAGGCCAGTCCATTCCAGGAATGTTACTTTCGACAAACTATTGCGTCAATAGGTGCTACAGGTGATGGTTTATGGCAGGGATCATCGGGATGTCGATATAAGCTATCAACGTCTCCAGGCCGATCCTCTACTGTACACAGTACACAGTGCTGTTAAATGTGTTCGCGTCGTTTTCCATGTAGCGTTTACTGAAACATAATGAGGGGGGGGGGTGTAGGAGGGGGTTCTATACCCCAACCGCACGAAACACGTCTATACCACAACAACCCCTCCTCTGTATGCCACTGTTGGCAGACAACATTGGTACAGGATAGAACGTCATTCGAAATCAAAACGTTTCCAGTCATCCACTGTCCAGTGACATCGCTCTTTAGACCACCACAAATGTTGTTCAGAACCAACCACATAAGTGTGTGGCCTATGAGCAGCTGCTCCACCATTGTACCCCATACTTTTTAACTACCTACTCATAATCATTGCGTTAGCTGGACTGCCAGTAGCGTTTTGGAACTCATGAACTATTCCTACTGCTGATTTCACGCAATTCCTTTAAACCATCCTCCGCAGTACTTGACTGTAGTTGTTCGTCGGTATTTTGACAAGTTTTGGAGGGTTGATTTCTCCTTAATATCACATCGTTTATAATGTAGAATATCTTTTCGTTAAGGAAAAATTCCGGGATTTTATTTTATTTTATTTTATTTTATTTGCTACATAAGCTCGACGACAGCTCCATTGTGGTCTATGCTTTGCACAATATCAGGAAATTCAATATTTTCCCATAAACGATTACAAATTTCCCTTCTTTAGTGTCTGTTTACGACTACTCTCTTTTCAACCACTGTCTTCTTTCTTCCTGTTTGTAGCACTGTCCATCTTATCTAATTCATCTATAGGCCTACTTTTTACCAAATAAAGGTCCCTCACGTCACACCCATTATCCTCACTGTTAAACAAACTGAAATCACTTTCTCCTGATTGAATTCTTACATCATCAGCGTCTCCTGATGCTGACTCAATGTCGTTTTAAGGTGGACCTGCTAATTTTGAAAAATTTCTGCTTGCCTTTGGGACATGCCACCCGATTCAATAGAATTTAAGTATTTTTCCCAGTTGTTTATCTGCAAAATCCTTGTACTTGCAGCTCCCAGGTAATCTTCTATATTTAGATGGCGTAGTGGGCCTTAAACCTGTAAAGAAAAAACCTGAGTAGTTTCAAACATATTTTGTATTAGTTACAACTTAAAATAGTCATAACCCGTAACAAGCGTTTTAGTTCCATGTAAATGAAGAATATACGTATGTAAGTGTTTCTTGGACCCAAGTTGGTTGTGCGTGCAAATTGTATTTGACTATCGGTACACCAGCATACACTTAGGTGAATAACTTTTTAGAGGTGATTTACAGTTAAACATTTCCATAGAATTACAGAAAGTACTGTTTATGAAATAAAAATGTACACTTACTCATTCAAAATGTTGATTCTTCGTCCTTTTGAGAAAGTAGTTGTAAGATGAGAAAAATAGTGCATGTGTTGTATCATTAACATAACCTCCACTACATTCTAGCAGCAGTTCGTATAAATACATGGCATGTGCCAGAGCCTGCTGGGTGGTGCCACCTCATGGAAGAACTAACAAACACACAGCAGAATATTTGAATAAACCGATACCAGGAATCACTTTAACGTTTTGGGTTCAAGTAATTCAACGGGGTCCAAGTAAACCTTATGTACGCTACTCATGAAATGTTTGTTGCACAAAACATTAGAGACGAATTTTGTGATTTAGAGTTAGAAAAGTGACGTTGTGCATGTGCTATGTAATGGTTTCCCAAAACCCTATCATTTTATACAAAATACCACAATTGAAGCATGCACGTTGTCACGACTATGAGTGAAGCCGTTACTTGCTTGAATAGAGACAAAAATATTGATAGCTTGGAGCACAAAAATTGCGCAACTGTTTCGATTGTATCACAGCTCTCTATGCTGAAAAATGCCTACCTATTGGCTGAAATATGCGTATAAAGGAATCTCAAAAATTGTGTTAAAGAAAAAAGATTAGGCCTGTACGTCTTGATGGACGTATGAACTTTCGAAGCTTGGAGAGGCGGTGGTCTGTGTCTGTGTCGAATATCACTTGTAATAATTGAGCAATCTCTTTTCAGTAGTATTTTGCGCAACATAATGATAAAAATTTCAAAACACTTTGTCAATAGCTGTAGATGTGCATGAATCCGCCTCACGTATCCTCATAGTTATGTATATAAACAAGCGAGATGAATTCTCAAACAGCTGGGTCTTCAATTATGAGTATATGAAAGAAAGATTATACATGGAAGAAAATCACATAATTTATTTTCAGGCTATTAAGAGTTTGTAGGCGAGAACTCGCATTGCGCAACGAACATAGTATGAAGTGACGCGACTTTGAAGAAAGGAAAACAAATGAAGATCAAGTTACAGTAAAATGAGCTCACTATGCCTCGAGTACAAATAAGATGAACTCTTTTCGGAACTATCATGCAACTTGAAATGGATCATTATGGATTACAGGTATGGGACACCACTTGAATCTAGTCATTTGCTCCTTTGTTCCCAACCCCTTCGAGAATTTGCCGCTCAGTATTTGCTAGTGTGTTCTGTTCACCTCTCCTTGTTGAAGGACAGACGTTCCGTGACATCCAATCATTTGACCCACCAAGCAGAGCATTTCGTCCTCCCAACATTTGCTGTTGCTAATCTGTAAAGGTGCCGTGAACTTTGCAAATGTGTACATAACTCACTAGGCGATTGCAGCAGTGCAGCACAGGTGCGGGGTGAGGAGGTTGGGTGAAGGTGCGTGTGTATGCGCCGTAGACCAGCGAACAATAGTTTGCTGCATGACAAACACGCACGAAGCGCTTAAACATGTGGGCGCCAACAATACGCCACTTGTCCGCAGCAAAGGGAGTCATGGTTGCCTGAACTAGTGCTGCCAAACTAAACACAGGGTTTTGTTGGTTGCTGCCGTTCCCTGAAGTGGATTGTTTTTCTTTTCTTAGAAAAATATTCCAGGTATACAACTTTTTTTGTTTTTTGTGTAATTTTTCTTCACAGTGGATCGCGCTACATCTTACAATATTGCTTGCTGTATCAGTGTTCTGTTTCTCAGCTGAAGAATCGCACGACATTTTGGAAAAGTGTGTATTTGTTTTAAGATCAAATGACGCACCACCTGTTGAAGAGCCTGGAAGCGGACATCGCGACACACTGTATAGTGCGCCCTCTACATACCGTCAACACTGCTGGATGGTGATCGGCAGCACTGTGCTACAGATCCACTGCTGACAAATACCACGATTTCAGTTTCAGGAATGAACCCTATCTCACAATTATCACTTAAGAGAGCAACGCAATAGTGTGAATAATAACGTGGAACGATACAGCAGCAGAATTCTGCGCGACTATTTATCCCCTAGCTATTTTCAAGCTATCGTTTGCCGTGTCTTCAGTTGCGATTACCAGCCGCACTTCGCATCGGCAGAAACCTGGCCTATATGTTTCAAACTTTCTTTCCTCTATAATTTTTCCCTCGTCGCAAAATCAGCTTATACTGGATGCCTTGTAATGTAACTGTCATTCCCTCTGTAGTTATGCAGCACTGCTGGTTAATATTCATCACGTATCTTTACGGGCGAAAATATTTTGAATAAAATTGCAAGGTAGACATGCAAATTTCTGTCAGTCTTACGATTGGACAGGCCTATTAATCAAAACCGATAAATATTGGACCTCACGTAGCGCAAATTGACGCTTCTGGTCTAATTAGTTGCATCAGTACAGAAGACGAGGATCATTGATTGTACGATAAATGTTCCGTAGATATTTCCGGCGCTGCGCTTGGTAATGGAAGCAAGGCTTAAGAAAAACCGAGACACATTCATAGCATCTGTCGATCTAAAAGAGCCGATTGGCGTGTAAAATGATGTTTGTTATACGATAGAAATTCTGAGAGAAAAGGAGTAAGCAATAAGTAAAGACGGGCTATGTACAATATATATATAGGAACCAATCCTCTCCATTGTTTCTAGGTCCCCGGTTTAATACATACATACATCGAATAGTATTAAAACAACATATGTCAGGAGCAAAATTTTATGCGAATTTTACTCATCTCTCACAACAAGCAACAGGAGAATGCTTCCAATCACATTCATAAAATAAGCACTAAATAAAAACAGATTGTTTAACAATTTCCAGAGTATGAATTCGAAAACGGACGCTGATTTAAAAAGGAGTGTTGATTACCTGGTGCCGGCCGCAGTGGCCGAGCGCTTAAATGCGCTTCAGTCCGGAAACGCGTGACTGCTACGGTCGCAGGTTCGAGTCCTGCCTCGGGCATGGATGTGTGTGATGTCCTTAGGTTAGTTAGGTTTAAGTAGTTCTAAGTTCTAGGCGACTGATGACCTCCGATGTTAAGTCCCACAGTGCTCAGAGCCATTTGAACCATTTTGATTACCTGGTTTTGTGTTGTGCTTTCTAATCTACATATCTCTCCGACTCAGAAAATACAGCTAATTATTAACAAACTAAGAACGTAAGATTCTTGTCCGTGGAAACACAATGGGCAAAAACGTAATGGGGAGCGACACGTAACAAGATAATAGCACCTTTCAACACCTGAAGAAATTTATAATGTATCTACAGTTTCCTGCCTCCCCTCTGTACTGGTGCTCTACAAGTGCTGTGTATTGCACAAGGTAGACAGTGACCCAAGGATCATTATGTCCCCTCCCCGTTCTTTTCGTGGCTGGTGCACAGGGACAATGACTGTCGGTACAGATTCTTGTAGGCAGAAATTCCTCTCTTTTTACCACCAGCATAATTTTGTTGAAGTATGCACGAGGAAATAATTACGACGGTGTAATCTTCGTTCAGCGAACCGAAGTTTAATAAAATTCACACTGACTTTCAGTACCGAACCTAAGTTTATCACTGAACGTACGATCATTTGGGGTATCACGCGAAATTTGTGATTGGACTGAGGGTTTCTCGGTAGTGAGGAAGCGGCATATTATCTTGAATGGAGAATTGTCGACGTATGTGGAAGTAACCTCAGGTGTGTTCCAGAGATGCGCGTTCGCGCTCTTCCGTTCATGTTAAACATTAACGTTTATAGTAACTTCAGGCTTATCGTATATGATGGAGTTATCTGTAAATTAATACTGTCTGAAAAAATCTGCACAAGTGTTCAATCAGATTTGAAACTGGTTCACTGATTGGCATATTACTTTAAGTGTTCATAAACATACAATTTTGCGCATCAAAATACGAAAAAAACTTCGTATCTTGTGACTGCAGTATCGGTGAGTCATAGTTGGAATCGGTCAGCTCATACAAATACCTGCGTGTAACGATTTGTAGGGATGTGAAATGGAACTATCACATGGTCTCTATCGCAGCAGAAGCAGATGACATACTTCGGTTCATTAGTAGAATAATAGGGGAATGAAATGAATCTTGCAAAGCACTTGTGTGATGCATCCTAGACTGCTGCTCAAGTGTTTTGGACCTGCACCAATGGGACTAACAGGGATACTGAATAAGTGATTAATATACTGCAAAACCCTACGCATCGCTCCCGTAAGGATCGGAGAGACGATATTAGAATAATTGCGGCGCTCACAGAGATATTTAAGCAGTCACCCTTCCAGTGATGCATAGTTAATGCAACGGGAAAAAGGCCTAATAACTGGTAAAATGGTAAGTACCCTCGGCCATACTTTGCAGAGAATGGATATAAATGTAGGTGTTCGAATAGCAGTCCATATTTTCCTGTGAATTATGCACTGTTGTTGTTTCTGTAGTGTAGTGGTCGTCAAAATGCCGGCCGCATGCTTTCTAAATCAAGTGTTCGTGTGATCCTCTGCTCTCAGCCGTATTCTAGAATAATAAGCGTCTAGCAACTAACAGCAGAATCCAAAAAGTCAGCTAACGTTAAGAGCTTTCTAAGAGTGTATTTTCCTTGCTCAGTAACGAACAAAAATACTAAAGAGACAGTAATATTTTGAGACGTACTTTATTTTAGTTGACTTTAGTGAACTCGGCCGTGAGTTAAGTAAAATTTGCAGCTTACGTCAGGGTCAGACGGGTATGCTGTGCGTCCACTGTGGTTTCATAAAAGTGTGTGTGTGTGTGTGTATGTGTGTGTGTGTGTGAGAGAGAGAGAGAGAGAGGGGGGGGGGAGGGAGGGAGAGAGAGAATATTTCGTTGTTTATCTTCCAGTGGTGACAAGTCACGTGCTTGAGCAAATATAGCACCGATCAGCTGCTGTGGTATAACTGTCAAACGGAAGTATCATAGATTCGTGCATCCACATTATAGAGACGGTCATCTTCAAATGCGGTAGACGTTTTTAGCGAGTAACATGATACTGCAGTGCCTCTATTATTCCGAATTACGATGCAAAGGTCCCTCGGACTTGCATGCATGTCCAGAGGAACAGGCACTGAGGAATAACCGAGACACTACAGTATCGCAGTATCGTATTTATCCGTCGACACCAGGCAAGCGACTTTCAAGTAAAGTGTCCCCCTGTACAGGAATATACATAACGGGCGTACGAGTACCGGTTGTAGGCACACGTTTGACGACACATGTATGTCTGCGTTTTGCCGTGAGTCGTAATCGGACAGCCAAATGGTAAGGCGACCGCTCGCGATAAGCGGGAAATCCGGGTTCGAATCCCGGTCCGGCACAACCTTTCACTGTCCTCATTACATTATACAGCTGATGGTTGTCCATATTTGCAACTGCGAATAGATTTGATGCAAGTAATATGAAATCAAAGTAGGTTGGCTCTGAGCACTATGCGACTTAACTGCTGTGGTCATCAGTCGCCTAGAACTTAGAACTAATTAAACCTAACTAACCTAATGACATCACACACATCCATGCCCGAGGCAGGATTCGAACCTGCGACCGTAGCGGTCGCTCGGCTCCAGACTGTAGCGCCTAGAACCGCACGGCCACTCCGGCCGGCAAATCAAAGTAGGGCTGCTGTAATAAAATGCAGTGCATGAAAGAAAGAAGACATTCATAACATTTACTAAAAATTCGTGACCGTGTTTCATATTGTACAAAGGGCGTTCAAAAAGTTTTGCACAGTCGTTTTTAATTTTTTTATTTTTTGCAGGAGGTGAATGAAATTTTTTGTGAACATTTTAACGTATTACTATCTTTACGACGTTTCTCATCGAGCCATATACGTTATCTCGCATTTGTAGCTACTTCTCTCACATAAATAATGATAAAAATTCAGAAATTCAGGGTAGCCACCAGCACAAGCCCTTCCTAACCATTTAGAAAAAAAACGGAGCTGGAAAATTATTAGTTTAATTACCTTAATAATTTAATTACAAGTATGAAAATTACTATAAGTAGCCACATAAATAGCACTCCATGTCGTGCATGAAGCAACTTGGTTAATTGAGGATTGCAAATCGGACTAAGTGGGTAACATCAACACCCCAGAGTTTATCATTCAAGGTGATTATTTATTGTATCTAAGTATTTTGTTGCCCATCCTAACTACAGATAACTGGTGCCTGACCAGAAATATTTACGTAAGAATTACTGGGGAATGTAACAGAGCACAATTTAACTACAGCAAGAAGAAACATAGAAAACGGGGGCTGGGAGACACTGATACTATCATCTCCTTTGCATTCATACCATAAAAATATCTCAGTGAGATTCGCATTACTATTCTACGCATGCACTATTCTGGACAGAGGTTTAACCAATGCACGAGGTTGTGAGATAATTATTCAACATACTAACTACGTCTGCTGCTTGTAAACGGCCGAACTATAGCACGTGGTGAATTCCGAAACAAACTGTTGTGCTACTTTGTAGAAAGCGCACGAAAGAACAGATATTCTTCCAGAAATTATAGCTCATTAAACAAGCAAACTGTTAAAGTCCATTGCGGTGCCGTGGTGGACCAGAAGGGTCATTGATTACCAAACACGTGGCACAAAATCGACAAACAAACACAAAAGCAACTTCCACAAAAAATAATTAAAAATCATACTCGCTTCGACACACTATTGCTCTTACGTACGGTTGAGGTGATCCTAACTGTCTTTTCCTAATCACATTTACTGTTTAAAATTCTACTTCATCGTTGTTCAAAACGTTCAAAGTAACTTCCATACTTTTAACTCAAACACACAAAAATCGCCTATTTAAATCAATATAATTATGGTACATTCGAAAAAATAACTCGCTTTACACGCTTCAGTTAAGCTGAAGTTCTTAAGTATTTCAACAGTTAAACATAACGAAGTCCTAACTCAACCTGCTTCCTATCACCTAAAACCCCCCTTAAGAGCTACGATCCGTGCTCACCAAGCGTTCATCAAAGAGTGCCCCTTTCTCTTTCGAGATTACCTAGCTCCCCGTGCAGCGGAAGCTATCAGAGCGGTAGCCCTCCGTCACCAACCACACACACAAAAACAGCCTTCGACTAATTTGGGTAAACCTCTCTGTTCAGGTATTGGAAACCTAAGTTGGTCATCCTGTGCTCTCCTTCGAACGAGAAGCAACATCGTCTGCTCCCAACAGACGATGACCAATTCAGCGATTCGCACAAAACAAAACCGAAACCCCACATTAAAACACACATTTAATAATCAATAGGCCTTATTTCAGTGCTCACTCTTTATGGAAGAGTTCATGAATTGAGCTAAAATCAGGTAGTAAAATGAATAAGTTGTAACGAATTCGACAAATGTCTTATGAAACGACTTCACAGAGACGTTTCAACATACTTGGAGCATTTAGCTATAAGTTGGCATATAAAAGTACACTCCTGGAAATTGAAATAAGAACACCGTGAATTCATTGTCCCAGGAAGGGGAAACTTTATTGACACATTCCTGGGGTCAGATACATCACATGATCACACTGACAGAACCACAGGCACATAGACACAGGCAACAGAGCATGCACAATGTCGGCACTAGTACAGTGTATATCCACCTTTCGCAGCAATGCAGGCTGCTATTCTCCCATGGAGACGATCGTAGAGATGCTGGATGTAGTCCTGTGGAACGGCTTGCCATGCCATTTCCACCTGGCGCCTCAGTTGGACCAGCGTTCGTGCTGGACGTGCAGACCGCGTGAGACGACGCTTCATCCAGTCCCAAACATGCTCAATGGGGGACAGATCCGGAGATCTTGCTGGCCAGGGTAGTTGACTTACACCTTCTAGAGCACGTTGGGTGGCACGGGATACATGCGGACGTGCATTGTCCTGTTGGAACAGCAAGTTCCCTTGCCGGTCTAGGAATGGTAGAACGATGGGTTCGATGACGGTTTGGATGTACCGTGCACTATTCAGTGTCCCCTCGACGATCACCAGTGGTGTACGGCCAGTGTAGGAGATCGCTCCCCACACCATGATGCCGGGTGTTGGCCCTGTGTGCCTCGGTCGTATGCAGTCCTGATTGTGGCGCTCACCTGCACGGCGCCAAACACGCATACGACCATCATTGGCACCAAGGCAGAAGCGACTCTCATCGCTGAAGACGACACGTCTCCATTCGTCCCTCCATTCACGCCTGTCGCGACACCACTGGAGGCGGGCTGCACGATGTTGGGGCGTGAGCGGAAGACGGCCTAACGGTGTGCGGGACCGTAGCCCAGCTTCATGGAGACGGTTGCGAATGGTCCTCGCCGATACCCCAGGAGCAACAGTGTCCCTAATTTGCTGGGAAGTGGCGGTGCATTCCCCTACGGTACTGCGTCGGATCCTACGGTCTTGGCGTGCATCCGTGCGTCGCTGCGGTCCGGTCTCAGGTCGACGGGCACGTGCACCTTCCGCCGACCACTGGCGATAACATCGATGTACTGTGGAGACCTCATGCCCCACGTGTTGAGCAATTCGGCGGTACGTCCACCCGGCCTCCCGCATGCCCACTATACGCCCTCGCTCCAAGTTCGTCAACTGCACATACGGTTCACGTCCACGCTGTCGCGGCATGCTACCAGTGTTAAAGACTGTGATGGAGCTCCGTATTGTGATAAACCTTTTGCATTTCCTTTATGTTTTCGTCTTCCTTAAAGGCAAAGAGACAAGATGAAGCGGTAGCCCATCATAGAGCCTATGCCTACCGTCATGTATTTTTTGACTTTCAGTTGTTAATAAACAGAGGATTTTTTCTGGTACCGGTAGGAGGAAGGGGGGATTCGCGCTCAGCTAGTGAAAGAGTGAGAAGCACGTCAATTTTTTAGCGAGTAATTGTAGACCGCCATTTTGGGGTCGCTATGAATAAGTGAGGAGTGTGGATTTTATATGTGCACCGTTTAGAAAAATACAGTATTGTTTTATTAACAGAAAGGTCGTGTGAGTTGTTATTTCAAATAGTGCAATAATTACAATCACTGAAGCCCACCTGTATACTTTGGAAAATTACGAAGATCCGATAAGCTTAATAGTAACACGGTCAAGACTTCAAAGGTGAACGCGGCGACCAAACATAGTATTATAAAGAATGGTAAGCACAAATCTACAGCGGAGAAAGAAACTACTCCGCCCTGCAAAATAATATGAACTAATACGGACTTATTTCCAGGCACAGCTCAGCTTATTGTGCTTGTCATTCACGCCGAAAAATTAATCTCATTAATTCAATACATTTTAAGAAGCCACGCATTTTATTATCATCTATTTCATTATTTTATTATACTATAGTATGCCACGGCAAACTGGCTAACACTGACGGCGGCGGTGCACAAATGGTGCGCGGCTAGCGCCATTCGACGGCCAACACCGTGGTTCCTGGTGTGTCCGCTGTGCCGTGCGTGTGATCATTGCTTGTACAGCCCTCTCGCAGTGTCCGGAGCAAGTATGGTGGGTCTGACACACTGGTGTCAATGTGTTCTTTTTTCCATTTCCAGGAGTGTATTTTCTTTTATTTACAGGTGAGCCATAATGGACAGTGAAGTAGATGTCAGGTTGCGACAACGGTCGGTGATAGAGTTCCTGTTCAATACCGGCGATGACTCTGCAACATCGATTCACGAGAAGTTGCTCCCTGTTTATGGGAAGGACACAGTGGATCGCAGCAGTATCCAGCGGTGGTTGCAGAGCTTTAAAGGAGGGGATTTCTCTCTGCTGAACAATCCACGATGCGGTAGACCATCGATGGCAATGAGTGATGTGAGTAAGGAGACCATTGATCAAATCATCCAAAATGACACCAAATGACAGATGTGTGACAGCTTGCTGAAATGACTCGTTTGTCATTGGGTAGTGTGGTATCACTGGTACAGTCACTAGAGTACAGAAAAATCTGTGCACGTTGGGTGCCTAGATTACTGATAAGAGAAATGAAAACGATGAGGAAGAATGTGTGCGAGGGTCTAATAAAGACCTTTACTGTAGAGTGGAAACAATGTTTTGACGACGTCATTACCCAGGATGGAACATGGTGGTTTTTGTCCGAACCTGAGAGCAAAACCCAATCCATGGAGTGGCGTCATTCGGGTTCCCCTCGGAAGAAGAAACCAAGACTTCCACGAACAAAAGGACGAAAGGTGATGGACTCCTTCATCTGAGATCAGTGTGGTGTGATTTCCATTGACTTTTTGGATCCTGGCTCCACAATTAACCGGTACTGTTACTGCTTGTCAATGGACAATCTGCGACGTGTCATCAAGACCCACAGACCACAGATTCAGGGTCAGCTCATCAGACTACACTATGACAATGCCAAACCCAATACAGCCCTTATGACGCAGGAGAAAATCAGGAAAATGGGTTGGAAAATTGTTCTTCATCTTCCTTACAGTCCGGACTTGGCTCCGTCTGATTTTTACCTCTTTGGTCGTCTGAAGTCCCACCTGCAAACATTTGATAGTTAGGAAGACATTATTTCCTGTGACAACCGATGGTGTAAAAGTCAGTCCCCAGAATTTTAGCAAAGTGCATTTACATCATGGAAAGAATGTTGTGCCAGATGCGTCACAGCTGATAGAGGCTACATTGAGCAGGCTCAATGTATAGCTAAATGTTCCAAGTATGTTCACAAAAAATTTCATTGTCCTACTGCAAAAAATAAAAAATTAGAGACGAATCTGCAAAACATTTTGAACGCCCTTCGTAGTTAACAATCAATATAAATATTAACTTATATCTATAATCAGTTAACAGTAACATTGCTAGGGGAAGGTGAGGTAAAGTTTGTGGAGGAGGAAAGTGGTAACGCTGTACAACGCTGCTGCCTGCCGAGAAATAACCAGAGTAGTTCTAGTATACATCTCTGTTGTTGTCGGTTAGACAGACAGGAGAAGGCTATTCCGTTATTTGTTAGTAAAAACTTTTCTGTTTTTGAGTCGCCTGATGCAAGGTAAGTCATTTACAGTACTCTTCTTACCTCACTCGTATGGACAGAAATAATTTTTTACGGTGTCAATGTTCAAACAACTTCTTTTGGCCTAAAAGATTTAGTTCCTTCTTATTTATTTATGTTTGATAGCTTTCTCCTGTGGACTACTGATGTCGACACGGCGCGTCCGATCTGGAAAAGGTGCTAACGCGTTCACTCCAATAACAGTTAGTTAGTTTAAAAAAAAGTAAAACAGTATAATACAGCAGATAGAAGTGACTTTCAAACCCCTTTCATCGTTCATTCTATCACTTTGTGACAGTTGTGAATTAATGAAGTTATATTATTAAAAACGGACATCGTTCTACTTACCCTAATACAAGGGTCCAACTGTAAATGGTGTGCTGCAGGTGCTGGGTATCCTTCCAGTGAAGACGCCTAGAGAATGTGCCCGGACACCAGAAAAACAAACGGGAGAGCCTGTTACGATGACACTGGCCACAGTACGCCTGTCCGCTTAGGCACGGTAAATTGGTCACTTCAGAAATATGCGTGTAGTTCCAAAATGTTATTTTCATTTTCACTTAAAAATATTTGGTGTAGAATCAAAATGTGTCAGTGGTAACCTTCTGTCAATAACCATGGTTTAAGGAAAATTTAATTTCTCTTTGAATAGACGATTCGGCCCCTCCCTCCGTCCCCTTCCCCCCACTCCCCCTCCATCTTGCTATGCTGCCCGAAATGTCACCCTACAGTGTCAGTATTGGTTCTTAGGCATAAAGGCTGACGACCACTACTCCAGTGGTATTAGACAGGCTACCGTTACGCCAATCTTAGCTCGACAACCGTAACACGAAACAAACTATTTTTTTTTTTTTGAACCTACCACTGAAGCTTTCCATAAATATTGTATTACATACTCTCTTGTCGTTCACGTCTCGGATAAAGTAGCTTCAGTCTCCTATCGCCTTCGGCCATCTTGTCCTCCGTCACGTTCGTTGGTCTGACGGACTTTCTGCTGCGTGTCCCAATTTCTTATTTTTATTTATTTTTTAATGAGGGACGATTGACGCTTGGAAATAGAAGCTCAGACAGAATTTAGGGCTATCAGGAGAGCATGCAAAAATGTTGACCGATTAAAACATAATAAAAAATCTGTCAAATGGTTGTCAGAGCGATTTTGAAAGAAAAAAATAAAAACAAAATAAGTAGCTTGAGCTGGAACCGAGTGGATCAGGAATAACGGATACTAGATGCCATCTCATTCCTGTCTCCGGACGCACTCCATTTCTGGCTGCTGCCGAAAAAGCGGACTGACAGGTATCCCTTCATTATATTGCAGAAAAGATGTTTCCAGATCGAAGTTCTCGATTCTTCGTTAATTGCAGCAATGGCTCCTGGATAGACAGGGCCATCCTTCCAACAGCGCCTTCGCTCAGTTCTTCTTCTTTTAGTTTTCAATTTATTTCAGCAAGTGCTGAATCTCTTCCTTCGAGAATTTAAAATTAATAACATCGAAAGTAATATTCCCAGACCCACGTACTTAGTATGCCTCAGTTTCCGACTGGGAAAGAGTTATATGATTACGAAGAAAAGAGTTTCGTTTGTTTTGACGGAGAGTGAGACGTTAATACTCTTTAGATGAGACTGGTACTCGAACATGACTAACTGACTACCAATTAGGTGAAACGAGAATCCCTCACGGATCAGTCCACAGTACAGATTACTTTTTGAAAGTTGCAGCTAATTGCTGTTTCTGAGTATATTGTTGGTGAAACATGTGTAACTCAGTCGGTTTGAGAAGTAAAAAGACTATGTTGCTCCGGGCCCTTCCTGTTAGTTGATGAATCTGAAACAAATGAAGACCAAGTAATTAGAGGACAGTACACTGATATCAAAACTACATAAAATAAGGAGGTACAGATTTCAAATTTTTATTAAGAATGAATTTTGTACAACTCGTCGCATAGAATTTCTTTTAAAGCCTTCATGACTGCATGAGAGAGCAGATAGTATGCACAACGTCGTGGTGTTTTACTGATAAGAGATTAGTAACGGGAAAACTTGTGCGCTGTGCTGTGTATGCAGCAGAACCTCTGATTTTGTACATTGTAAAATGGTTGTGAAAGTCCAGCAACTGTAATATCAAGGTTTAATTTTAATTTCGAAAACTGTTGCCGCGCTCAGTCAGGGTTTTATGATTAATTTATCTCGTGCACTACGCGCTGAGGGAAATAACTCCCACTCTCAAGTTTCTCTTAAATATTTTCACTACATTTAACAATGGTCTTCCTAAAATTACAGTAGCTGACACAAAGCAAGCACTTGACAATGACTGTTATTTACCGTCATGTCAGACACAAATAAAAGTAAAATTTTAACTGAGAGCAGAAAACGTTTCATTGTTCAGCATTAGACTGAATTCCAAATACAGCTACCTCCTTATGAATATCTCCCTCACAGGCACTCAGTCCCCTTGTAGTCTTGGTGGAGGGAGCGTGACAGTTTAAAGTTATTAACTAAACAAGAACCCCTCCTCCAATAGTACTTCTACCAGAAGTGACGGTGATCACATAAAATTTTAATAATAAACGTGACTGATTTTTTAAATTGAGGCAGGATGCAAAACATTGTGAAAAGATAGAGGAAACCTATTGCAATGAGCTTATGATCCCTTATATACAATCTTGGAATAATGAATAAGAATTGAAAGTTAAAAGACAATATAGAGATAATAGAATATAATACTCACTTGAACTGAAAATATAACTGGCATTCAGAGAAAAGGCAGGCAAATTCCAGCACTGCCTTTACAGTACTTCAGTATTACGAGTTCAGAGGTATAACAGATTCTAAGGTTAACAAATATGTGTCAGTTTTCAAGTTCTCGTCGGTAATGAAAACCCATTTAATCTTTACTGACTGGTCGAAGCCAACATGGGCCAAAGTGGTGCACATATCTTAGCAACATATTGCGCAAATTACCACAAATTTCTACGCGAAATTTTCATAATTGCACAGATAAAGCAGTGCTGCTCACGGGGCCTGTAAATATAGAGCAGAAGGGAAAAGAAAATCCTGGAATGGAAGTAAGTTTGCATCATCGCAGGAAGTTCAAGTAAAACACTCCTAAATCCCATTCTAATGAAAACAATACTATGAAAAACCAATTAAAGCCAAAATTGATTTCAGTATCTGTAAGCTTAGTTGGTAAATGGAAATACTGAAAATGATTTAAAAGATCTGGGAACCAATTTTAATGAGATAGTAATAAAACAAGAACTCGAATATACGAGGTGTAACAGCTGTAAGTGTAGATATTTATAATGGTGCCTGAGGACTGTATACTGAATAATATTGCATCGGTATTTACCCACTTGCACACTAATAATTGTAGCTATTACAAATTGTATGTTTTTAGCTCGGTTAGCAGCTCATAGTATGTGTGGGAAGAACAAGCCATTGATGCTTATTTTCCCCTGGGAAGCATGTCAGTTGTTGCAGTGTGGACACCTGGACGCAGAAAAGTTAGTCTGTACTGACAGACATAGTTCACTTAGCGATGCAGTTACGACCATGCAGAAAACATCAGGTTCCAAAGTGTGTGACGTGTCTGTGAGAAGACTGCCGCAGAGGAAAAAAAAACCAACATACTGATGTGTGTACACATTAAGCTACATCGTATAAAATATCTACACTTATACCCGCTACAATATGTATAATATCAGCTAAGGAATTATCCATTTATTATCAAAAACATTTCAGATTACACGAAAAGAGCATGCAAAACAGTTATCCCAAATTTGTGGCCATTGGAAGCATGTGTCAACAGTGTAGTCCACATTAGAAACTGAAACTTCAAATTATTATCATCTTAGAATAGTCACTTGTATCCTGATGCAGAAAATATACTTTACTTACTGTCTCCTTGTTGGTTGAAGTAACTGTAGTCAACAATGTAGAAGAAACGTACTATGCACGGAGAATGCCCTGTTCACTAACTTCACAGCGCTTTCTAAACATTGCCCTCCACTGTTAGAACGTCGTTGTCTTCTAATAATTTCGTGAGTTATAACAGACCCGTCGGTAGAACAGACTGTTAGTTGGAAGGATGCAATTACTATTCCGCCGGTACTGTCCACAAAATGTGCACGAAATGGACAACTTGACGGATGTTTACTTCTGCTACTCAGTCCCACTCAGTCTCCTCGATATATACTGTGCAAACACTATCCGGTCGAGAGCCTTGGTCATCTCTTTGTACTTTGAACGAAACAGTTTCTCTTAACTGTCTGTCCACTGCGATAAATATTTACCAGTTGAGATCACGCCTCTTGCTCTGTGTTTTTGTCCGGCTTTAAGGTCTTTAAATCTTGCTGCGCCACACATTCAATTCACGCGAAGTGGCACCTTGGTCAGAAACTGGATTCGCATTCTGCAGGATAGTGGTTCAGATGCCCATCCGGCCATCCGAGTTTAGGATTTCCATGGTTTTTTTTATGGCAAACGCCAGGACGGTTCATTTGAAAAGGAAATGGTCGATTTCTTCCCTCCTCCCCAAGTTCATCCAATCCAGTTTGAGATCTGACTCTAATGACTTCGTTGTTGACAGGAAGTTGAGAAATGATATTTTCTCCTTCCTTCCTTCTTTCATACTTTAAAGGCATCTTTGCACGTTCGTGTAGGGAACAATGCTCCATTTTCGGTGACCACTTATGAACTCTAACTAGCGTTTAAACCATTCATGAACACAACATAGACGATTGTGTATTGGTTTTCAAGATAACTTCTCCGTGGGTTGACGCGGCAGGCACCTGACTGATTTGAAACACAAACAGTCTGAAAACTTATTCCTACCACGCATTTCTCATTCAAGTCCTCGTACTGCTTGAAATATTAATTGGTGCCTCAAATCAACATACTTTGTCTAGGATCCTCTAGAGTCTATACAATGTTGACCTTTAGATTTGGGACACATTCTACTGCATGCATTAAAAGTAGGTAACAGACAATGTTTCTTACATGTTAGACGTCTCTAGAGCAGACAGACATACTTGCTGGAATAGAACAGATAATGACGTCATTTTTATTTGGACGTAAAAATATAGTTTATGGTAAATGTATAATGGCTGACGCAAATTTATCATCTGAATTGAAGACGTATACCTCTAGTTTCAGAGTAATGTCACTTTCTTCATTTAATTTTTCATTCTGTTACTTACGATAATTTAGACACAGTTTAATCATCTAGAGCCAAAATCATACGACTAGAACTTTTAACGCTGAATATTTAAGTAATAGTTCTTCTGTGCACAATACCTTCATATTAGACCGTTTATAACTTTTAGTTAGTAGATATATTGCTTACATTTTTTTAACCGTAACGTAAGGATTTATCTCTCGTAGGTGCTTAATGCCATCCACTAACTATTTAAAAATTTCCATTAGATTGATTTTCGCTTCTTCTACCTCTGGAACTCAGGGTGCCGATTTGATGTTTGTCGAAAAATTCATTTTGTCGAAGGAGATCTGAAGACCCTTCTTTGCTGCTTGTGTCTTCAGTTCATGGACTTGTTCTGAGCCGTGTAAAGAAAAAAAAATACTAGGTCATATGCAAGAGCTAGGCAGTTAACTGTGAAATTCATGTTTCCTTAACCAAACATAGCTCCATTTTCCACACCTTCCTAACTTATTTCTTATGGATCGCGACGCTTCAGTCCATCTCCTTGCCTGACTCTTCTCAAAATTTCCAAACCATGCATGTCCAAAGGATCTTTGCATCGTAATTCAGAAGAACACATGCACTGTACTATCGTATCGACTTTCTGTTGCTGTCGAGTCAACATTATGACGCTGCAGTTGGTTCTCCTACTGACATTGACAAGAAAACAGTCATAAATTTTTATTATAATCAGACGAAAGGTGGCTCTGACAAAGTCAATCAAAGGGTGAGAAAATTTTCAACTAAGAGGGCTACAAAGAGGTAGACTCTATCTATTTTCTATACTCCTGTGGGCATAGAAGCGTTAAATGGTTATATATTGTTTCTACTCAACTTCCCAGGGTGGACTAAAACAAAATCTAATAAGCGACGGCTTTTTCTTCATGAACTGGAGCTACTGCTCACGAACCACACATTGAAAAAAGCTCTACAAATATTACAGGACTCCTGAAACGTGCAGTTTCAGCCATGGGAGATATTCTCGGACAGAGTATCAAGCAGAAGTTCGCTGCAAAGGAAACTCAAGGAGGAAGGGAAAGACGTTATTGGGTAAGTTGTGAAAGCCAGTCAAAGGCAGTGAAGAACAATAAAACGAACAAAACAACAATGATCTGTAACATGCAGTAAACACAGTAAGAAAACTGTTTATGTTGCAGGTGTGCCGGCCGCGGTGGTCTAGCGGTTCTAGGCGCTCAGTCCGGAACCGCGCAACTGCTACGGTCGCAGGTTCGAATCCTGCCTCGGGCATGGATGTGTGTGATGTATTTAGGTTAGTTAGGTTTAAGTAGTTCTAAGTTCTAGGGGACTGATGACCACAGATGTTAAGTCCCATAGTGCTCAGAGCCATTTTGTTGCAGGTGTGAAGACGTTTCCGAAGAAACTGACGAATAAGTAATCCCAGAAACTGTGTAATGTAAACTACTGTATTTAACCTAAAATATCTATAAAAATATTTTTGAATTATAATAAAGTGTTCTTCAATAACTCTTTCATGACTTTTCCTACCAATGTAAAGAGATACTGCTCAAGATAACAAGACTAAATAAACTTAAATGATGAAAATAGTGATAAAAAGTAAATGCGTTTATCTAGGGAATAACCGAGTGAGGTGGCGCAGTGGGTAGGAGTCTGGACTCGCTTTCGGGAAGACGACTGCTCAAACCCTCATTCGGCTATCCTGATTTAGGTTTCTCTTGATTTCCCTAAGTCGCTTCAAGCAAATGCCGGTATATATAGCCGGCCGGGGTGGCCGAGCGATTCTAGGCGCTACGGTCTGGACCTGCTAGACTGCTACGGTCGCAGGTTCGAATCCTGCCTCGGGCATGGATGTGTGTGCTGTCCTTAGGTTAGTTAGGTTTAAATGGTTCTACGTCTAGGGGACTGATGACCTCTGATGTTAAGTCCCATAGTGCTCAGAGCCATTTGAACCATTTTTGAACCGGAATGTTTCCTTTGAAAGGGCACGGCCGACTTCCTTCCCCATCCTTCCCTAATCCGATGGGACCGATTACCTTGCTGTTTGCCGGCCGGTGGGGCCTAGCGGTTCTAGGCGCTTCAGTCTGGAAGCGTGCAACCACTACGGTCGCAGGTTCGAATCCTGCCTCGGGCATGGATATGTGTGATGTCCTTAGGTTAGTTAGGTTTAAGTAGTTCTAAATCTAGGGGAATGATGACCTCTGATGTTAAGTCCCATAGTGCTCACAGCCATTTGAACCATTTTTTAGAATCTGCCGCTCAATATTTGTTAGGGTGTTCTGTTCGCCTCAGGGACAGACGATCCATGACATCAAATCATTTGACCCACCAAGCAGAGCATTTCGTCCTCATAGCATTAGCTGTTGCCAACCTCTAAGGATGTCATGAACTTTGCAAATGTGTACATCCCTCATTGAGCGAATGCAGCAGTGCAGGACAGGCGTGGGGTGGGAAGATTGGGTGAACGTACGCGTGCGTGCTTAGTAGACCAGCGAGCAATAATTTACTGCATGGCAAGCATGCACGAAGCGCTTACACATGTGGGCGCCAAGAATTCGCAACTTGTCCGCAGCAAAGGGAGCCATGGTTGCCTGGACTAGAGCTGCCAAGCTAAACACACGGTTTTGTTAGTTGCTGCCGTTGCCTCAAACGGATTGTTTGTCTTTTGTTAGAAAAATATTCCAGATATACTACTTCTGTTTTTTTGTGTAATTTTTTCTTCACAGTGCACCGCGCTACATCTTACAATATGGCCATATTGCGTGCTGTTATCAGTATTCTGTGTCACAGCTGATGAATCGTACGACATTTTGGAAAAGTGTGTATTTGTTTTAAGATCAAATGGTGCACCACCTGCTGAAGAGCCTAGAAGCGGATATCGGGACACACTCTATGGCGCGCCCTGTAGTTACCGTCAACTCTGCTGGATGGTGATAGGCAGCACTGTGCTACAAATGGTTCAAATGGCTCTGAGCACTATGCGACTTAACTTCTGAGGTCATCAGTCGCCTAGAACTTAGAACTAATTAAACCTAACTAATCTAAGGACATCACACACATCCATGCCCGAGGCAGGATTCGACCTGCGACCGTAGCGGTCGCTCGGTTCGAGACTTCTAGCGCCTAGAACCGCACGGCCACCTCGGCCGGCTGGGACTAAACTTCTAAGGTCATCATTCCCCTAGAACTTAGAACTATTTAAAACTAACTAACCTATGGACCACACACACATCCATGCCCGAGGCAGGATTCGAACCTGCGACCGTAGCGCTCGCGCGGTTCCAGACTGTAGCTCCTAGAACCGCTCGGCCACCCCGGTCGGCGCACTGTGCTACAGATCCACTGCTGACAGATGCCAGTTTCAGGAATGAATCCTGTCTCACAATTACCATGCAAGAGAGCAAAGCAATACTGTGGACGATAGCGTGGAACGAGATAGGAGCATTGTTCTGCTCGACTATTTATCCCCTATAGTTCTAGGGGACTGATCACCTCAGATGTTAAGTCACATAGTGCACAGAGCCATCTGAACGAATTGAACGTTGCTGTTTGGTCTCCTCCGCCCAAATCCAACAACCAACCAACCATTGTAGTTGCCGTCGTAGGGAGTCCTAAAACAATATCGTTTTATGGACGTTTATTACACATCGATAGCTCATTATACAATGTTTTCTTATAAAGGTAAAAAACAATTATTAATTTGAATTATATAAATATTTTGTGGTGAGCACAAAGTATCCACCCTTCGTATTGCGCAATATGAAAAACACGTTGGTACTGAAAGTGTTACAGCAGCAAGTTTTCTGGCGGCGTGTGCAGCTGCTGGCCGGCTGACGGAATGAGCCGCGGGCTGCGGACACGTGAGGCCGGCGGCTGCGGCTGCGGCTGTCGGCGCCGTGCGCACGCAGGCCCGGCCGCCGGCATCCATCACGGGCCGCGCCACGCAGCGGCGCCAACACCTGTCCCCGGCGCGCAAGATGGATGCGCGGCCCTGCAACAGGTTCCCCAACTGGGCGCGCATCGCTCACCGGCCGCCCGGCCGCGCATGCGCGGGGACGGCCTTGACGAGGACGCCGTCTCCTGAAACAAACTGCCGGCGCTTCCGCTTCTCCTCTGTGTTAGGCTCCTTTTACACGAACGACTCTCTTGCCTCAATCGACTTCCCCCTAACTCTACTCTGACATGCAATGAAGGCTTTCACGATCGGATGTTTCAGCTGCCGAGAATTCTTCCGGGTGGTATGGAACTCTTCTATCCCTGACGTTTCGTCCAAGGCTGCGTTGGACATCTTCGGATGTGCTCCTGGTTGTGATGAGTCTTGCCGACTGACGAGTCGGACGTCGAAGAACGGCCTAAATACCGTGGAAAGTGGGTGTGGTCTGGATTTCACGCGATAGCAGAGATAAACCTTGTCAAGGATAAAATATAACTATCGATCATAGTACGTCAAAGATAAAAACTTCTTTGGGTTGTTTGGGGTAGGAGACCAGACAGCGAGGTCATCGGTCTCATAGGATTACGGAAGGACGGGGAAGGAAGTCGGCCACGCCCTTTGAAAGGAACCATCCCGGCACTTGCCTGGAGCGATTTAGGGAAGTCACGGAAAACCTGAATCAAGATGGTCGGACGCGGGATTGAACCGTCGTCCTCCCGAATGCGAGTCCAGTGTCTAACCACTGCGCCACCTCGCTCGGTCGATAAAAACTTCTCAACGATTCTATAGCGCCACTGCCCAAATATGGCTGATAAAGTCATCTACTTAAATTGAAAAGGAAGAGAAGAAAGGTTTGTTGAGGAGTGAAGCTATATGTCCCAGACTTTATGGCCTACCTAAAGTTCATAAGATTATCCTTCCTCTGAGACCCATTGTCAGTGCTATTAATTCCCCAACGTACCAAATAGCAATATATCTGGCATCTTGTTTAGAACCACATATTGGCCGAACTGATTCTTATGTAAAAGACTCACGTCATTTCATTGAGAAACTGTAGGGACTAACTTTGGCTCCTAAGGATATTCTTGCCAGTTTTGACATGGTGTCTTTATTTATGATGATTCCGCTTAACGAAGTTATGGTTTACATAGCGGATGTTTTACCAGCAGAGTTGACTGCTCTTTTCAGACACTGTCTTACCTCTAGTCAGTCCCAGTGGGAGGAAGAGTTTATGAGCAGGTTGATGGTGTGACCATGGGTAACCCACTGAGTCCTACGACAGCCAATTTTTACATGTCAAAATTCGAACAAATAGCTCTGGAAAAAGCGGATAAGAAACCATGTCGATGGTATCGATACGTGGGTGATACATTTGTGGTTTGGTCACATGGAAAAAAAGGATTAGAGGAATTCTTTTGTTATTTAAATAATATGAATCCTAAAATCCAGTTTCCCATGGAACTGGAGAAAGACAATCCAGAATCCTTCTTGGATGTCTTCGTTATGAGGCAGACTGATGGCAACTTGAAACATAAAGTCTTTCGGAAGGTTCCACATACCGACAGATACTTGCAGAAGGATTCCAATCATCATCCACAACAGAAAAGAGGTGTAATTACAAGTCTAGTGGACATAGATAAAAGGATTTATGCGCCGGAATGCCTGGACGCCGAGTTAAAACATCTAAAGCAGTCTTTTGAGAAGAATGGGTACTCTAATAAGGAAATAAATAGAGTTTTGCTACCGAGTAACAGGAGGCCTAAGGACAACGATAGGACACAGCGATGGAAGAACACGATTTCTCTAACCTTCATCAAAAAAGTAACGGATGAAATCAGTAAGATTTCAAGGAAACATAACGTTCGATCGATTTTCAGACCAACTAAGAAAATAGGCCAGCAAGTGGTGTATACAAGATTTCGTGCACGTGTGGTAGGGTCTACATTGGAACTACTAAGAGAAGTGTGAATACGCGGTTGAAGGAACATAAAAGTCTTTGCCGACTAGGGAAAACAGACAAGTCAGCCGTGGCGGAGCATGCTCTTCAGTCGGGTGATCACGTAGTGAAATTTTCGGAAACTGATGTTTTATGTACTATGACGAACTATTATCCATGGCTATATAGAGAAGCCATCGAAGTATATAAACATGGGGATAATTTTAACAGAAAAGAAGAAGCTATGAAACTCTGCAATATATGGACAGTGGCGCTACAGGATCGATGAGCAGTTTTCATCTTTGACGTACTATGATCGATAGTTATATTTTATTCTTGACAAAGTTTGTCTCTGCTATCATGTGAAATCCAGACCACGCCCACTTTTCGCGGTATTAAGGCCGTTTTTCGACGTCCGACTCGTCCGTCAGCAAGACTCAGCACAACCAGCAGCACGCCCGAAGATGTCCAACGTAGCTTTGGACGAGACGTCAGGGATAGAAGAGTTCCATGGACCACAGCCATACAACCCGGAAGAATTCTCTATTCTCACAACACCGTTGTTTCCCCCCTAATTATCAATCCTAGCGCCCTGTAGCTTCTGCATCACTACATCGCACCCACTAAACCGAGAAAGCCAAACAACCAGCCGAAAAGGTACCACCTAGTAGCCCTTTTTAGTTCAGTAAGGAAAGTTCTTGGAACAGTCGTCTACAAAAGAATCTCGGGTATAATTCTTGAGAAAATTCGCCCAAAAAGAAGTTGTTCAGACCAGATAATGTCATTCACGCCCTACAGACGTGCATCAACTACATTTATAAATCTCTCAGCAGCTTATGACAGAATGGAGAAACGGTCTTCTCTTACCAAGGCCATCGCTGGCACCGAGCTTTCACCCGAAAACACAACAGATCTCCACCCCGTCCTTCAATGAGCTCTCGCTTCACACCAATAAATTCACGAATGGTCGCTGTTTGGGGTCAGTGGAATGGAAAATGGTTCAAATGTCTCTGAGACTATGGGACTTAATATCTGAGGTCATCAGTCACCTAGAACTGCTTAAATCTAACTAAGGACATCACACACATCCATGCCCGAGGCAGCATTCGAACCTGCGACCGTAGCGGTCGCGCGGTTCCACACTGAAGCGCCTAGAACCCCTCGGCCACACTAGCCGGCAGTGGAATCCACACTAAACGGAATCTTGCTCGGAGCTGTGCTTAAAGTAATTGATTTGTAACAGTTCCTTGCGTCAGTGTGGTGCCAACTGCTGCTCAGATTGCAATATGATGCGCCAGAGCCATATACGGAACTTGACGGCCTTCCCTGTCGGTAGTACCCCGTGACTGTCTGGACCCGGCACTCTTGCGACCGTACATTCTCGTGACCACAGCTACCAACAATCACGTACAGTGGCTACATTCCTCCCACGTATTTCTGCAGTATCACAGAACGAACATCCAGCTTCTCGTGGCCTTATTACGCGACCTCATTCAAATTCAGTGAGGTGTCGATAACAGCGTCTTTGTCACCTTAAAGGCATTCTCGACTAACATCAACTCACAAATCTGAGAGGTAACTAATACTTACAGCCATTACAAATTTTATTTGAGGCAAACATGATTTGCATCCTCATTGTGGCCACTCTTGTGCTATTGACGCGAAATTTGAATAGACGTAATCTTTAAGAACTACACTCTTGCTCATAAATTAAGGATAATGCAGATACATGGCGGAATAACGCTCTGGTGGGCAGTTTGCGGATTTAAATCACCTCTGAGTATGACCATGCGGTGCATTTGACCTGATGTCGTCGCACGGTGGCGCTGGCAGCAGTCCACATATGAAGAGGTGTGTTGGTGCATGTCAGAGTACGGTGCAGCGAGTGAGTGTGCAGACGTTTTCAGACATGCTAATGGTGACTGTGTGTTGAAAATGGCTCAAAGAACACATACTGATGAGTAGGGCGACTGGAGGCTGGTCAAACACAGCAGGTCGTAGCATGGGTCCTCCGTGTGCCACAAAGTGTGATCTCAAGATTATGGCAACGATTCCAGCAGAGAGGAAACGTGTCCAGGCGCTACTGTACTGGACGTTCACAGTTTACAACACCACAAGAAAACCGATATCGCACCGTTAGTGCCCGTAGACGGCCACGGACTACTGCAGGTAGCCTTGCTCGGGACCTTAACACAGCCACTGGAACAGTTGTCTTCAGATACATGGCCAATGGACGACTGAACAGACATGGTTTATTCTCCCAGAGACGTGAAACATGCATTCCACTGACCCCTGGTCACAGGAGAGCCCGTAAAGCCTGGTGTCGAGAACACAGTACTTGGAACGGTAGTCACAGGTTATGTTCGCGGAGGAGTCCAGGTATAGTCTGAACAGTGGTTCTCGCCGGTTTTCATTTGGCGTGAACCAGGAACCAGTTACCAACACTGAAAGGGATCTTTATGGAGGTCTTGGTTTGATGGCGTGGAGTGGGATTATGATTGATACACATACGCCCCTGCATGTCTTTGACAGAGGAACTGTAACAGGTCAGGTGTATCGGGACGTGATTTTGCACCAGTATGTCCGCCTTTTCAGGGGTGCAATGCGTCCCACCTTCCTCCTGATGGATGATAACGCACGGCCCCACCGAGCTGCCATCGTGGAGGAGTAACTTGAAACAGATGATATCAGGGGAATGGAGTGGCCTGCCTGTTCTTCAGATCTAAACCCCATCGAGCACGTCTGGGATGCTCTCGGTCATCGTATCGCCGCACGTCTTCAAACTTCTAGGACACTTCAGGAGCTCCGACAGGCACTGGTGCAAGAATGAGAGGCTATAACACAGCAGATGCTCGACCACCGGATCCAGAGTATGCCAACCCATTGTACGGCCTGTGTACGTGTGCATGGTCATCATATCCCAATTTGATGTCGGCGTACATGCGCACGGAACAATGGCGTTTTGTAGACAGGTGTTTCGGGACGGTTTTCTCAACTTATCACCAATACCGTGGACTTACGGATCTGTGTCGTGTGTGTTCCCTATGTGCCTATTCTATTAGCACCAGTTTTGTGTAGTGCCACGTTGTGTGGCAATTATCCTTAATTTATGAACACGAGTGTAGAAACACATCACCAAGACAGAGACGGCTTGATTTCATGTGTGCAGCAGAGTAGCGAGCAAACAACTCCTGGTCTATTTTGATGACAGATTATTTCACTACAGTCAGCATTAAAATATTTATGGGTTAGATTAGACTGAACACTATCCTACAAGGAGCATCTGGAAAACAACACTGTGAAGATGCGAACTAGAAACGACATCCTACGTAAGCTGTCTAGAAGAACCTAGGGCGCCACTGCTGGAACTCTGTCCACTTCAGCACGTGGGCTAGTCTAGTCTGCCGCGGAATATGGTGCACCTGTATGGCTCAGCAGTGCACACACACACACACACAAACTCTCGACGTACAGCTGGACAACGCAAAGAGAATAATCAGTGGCACACTAAGGTGAACATTCGTCAAATGGCTGTCCACATTCTGCCCACAGGAAAAGCAGCTCTTCTCCTTGAGTTTAAAGGCATGTAAGGCGATCTACAACACCCCATCCATCAAGATGAGGTTATCCAAGAAAAAATCGCCTTTAATCAAGTAAACCATCAACGAAAACAGCCATGAAACTGCATGCGTGTTAGTTAGACCTACCCGATACATGGAAACGAGACTGGACGGAGGTTTGTCCTCCACCTTGCCAGGACTTGGTCTGGATAGGAAGGAAACCGCATTCTTTTGACCAGTCGCACAGAACATGGACAACGTAAGGGAATATGCACCAAGCACGGCAGAAGAATGGACTCCCTTTACAAAAGGGGTAAGGCTTCATTTCCAAAATGCGATTGTGAAGCGACCAGACAAACCTTTCGTCACATACCTACAGAATGCCCCAAGGACTATCGTGGCCTACCATGGAACTTTAGATGATTTCCTGATGGCAACGATTGACGCAATTCATTATCCTAGAAACTTGGATATCTGTCAGTAAATTATAATTGTTTTGTTTCTGTTATATGTATTTACTGTACTGAAAAATCCATACGATAAATAAATAAAATAAATACCTACTCTACAAGTACATAATCTCCATATCCCCTTTGAGTGCAGTTTTAAGAAGCCCCCACTCCCTGACAATGAGATTTATCGCTTCTATTATTACTAACGCGCTCCTTTCAATCCCTTTTAGATATCAGGGCTTCCCTCCTTTGCCATGTATCCCACCCTTTTCTGCTCTTGACGTTGTCCTGGGACCTATCGTCGCCGTATCCTCCCTGAATCCTGTATTTTCCTACCAGGAACGATCTCACATTATGCCTATTCCAACAACCCACACTATCCGAACCAAGGATCTCCATAAAAAGTTAGTTATCCTAAAGGACTAATCCACCTCCATTCCCATCATTATTCCTCAGTCACATGAAGGACAATGCAACGAAGTGTTTCTTTTAACATTCTCGCGACTCATTATCACGGTTTTTCCTTTACACTATTTTTAATACTATGAGTGAAGAGTGTTTTTAATGTATAAAAAAAAGCATTTGTGTACAGCGTGTAAACGATAACTGTTTAAAACATGTCATAGTGGTGCACGTGAGGTGAGACAAACAGTAAGATATGAGATACCTGTGGTCTATCAAGCCGATAAACATTGTCATCTTGGCCTAAAGACCGGCTCTCTCACAGTACGCATGCGTTGTAGATTAAGTGGGTTACTTAATCTACAACGCATGCGTACTGTGAGAGAGCCGGTCTCTGTCGCCGAGTGGTTCTAGGCGCTTCCGTCCGGAACCGCGCTGCTGCTACGGTCGCAGGTTCGAATCCTGCCTCGGGCATGGATACGTGTGAAGTCCTTAGGTTAGTTAGGTTTAAGTAGTTCTAAGTCTAGGGGACTGATGACCTCAGATGTTAAGTCCCATAGTGCTTAGAGCCATTTGAACCATTTGATCTGTGAGAGATTTTGAATATTTTCTCGCCCACTTATACCTCAAGCTTAGTCAGGTAGATTTTTAAATTTTATTATTTCATTAAAATTAGTAATTTAAACATTCCTGTGAGGGTTATGAAAGATAAGACATTCGTAAACGTTATGTAAAAACTAATTACGTTTAAAATTCGATCTAAACTTAACCCTTAAAAGCACCGTACCGATGTAAGGAACCCAGAGAAATTTGGCATGCAAAATTTCTTAAACTTTTGGCTCAAAATTTACACAAACGTCAAATTTAGATTTTGTAAGCGCAAGAACACGATATTTTTATACACACATCAAAAAAGTTTAGCATCACCCCAGTTCCCAGAACTTCTGAAGATACGCGTTGACTGTGGATATTGTATTACAGACACGGTCCCTTTGACTGTTCAGAGATGTCACTAAATCCGCCCAAAGATGTAAACAACAATGCATGAGCAGCGCCTATTAGATGGAGGGGGTCCGACAGCCGATCAGTTCCAGTCATTCCACCAGGAAGGAGGTACAGAGCTCGTGTTGTCTGTAGTTCAATCGTGCCTATACGGTCAATACTGCAGTTCGATCGCGTACGCATTGTCACTTTGTGCCAGGAAGGGCTCTCAACAACGGAAGTGTCCAGGCATCTCGGAGTGAACCAAAGCGATGTTGTTCGAACATGGAGGAGACACAGAGAGACAGGAACCGTCGATGACATGCCTCGCCCAGGCCGCCCAAGGGCTACTACTAAAGTGGATAACCGCTGCCTAAAGAGGTACAAATGAATTTCCTAACCAATATTACTGATCAATTGCCCAAATCTGCCCCTTTTTATTGCTACGTGATCTAATATAAATAACGCGAGATGACTGACATCATCTACGTACCAAACATTAGAAGACACTACTTTCAAAGATGATCTACAGTGGTGTGCAATCTCGGTGGAAATAAAACTTACGTGATCACAGCTGTTTAGCTTTATAGCCCTAATAAACCGAAGCAATTAGCAATATCACCGTATGTACTGCGCCCGGTGCGTCGGAGTAATGGTTCTCCTACACGTCTGCGACGATGGAAGAACTCCAGACACAATAAAAAAAAGTCATTCAAACACTAGGACGACAGATGGCGGCCCTCTGACTAGTATAATCTAATACTGTCTTCTCCTCTCTGTGTTCTACAGATAAGAAATGCGAACTCCCAGCCACAGGGACGGAATTCAGATAACATTGTGCCAGGCGTCTCGGAGTGAACCAAAGCGATGTTGTTCGGACATGGAGGAGATACAGAGAGACAGGAACCGTCGATGACACGCCTCGCTCAGGCCGCCCAAGGGCTACTACTGCAGTGGATAACCGCTGCCTACGGGTTATGACTCGGTTCAAATGGCTCCGAGTACTATGGGACTTAACATCTGAGGTCATCAGTCCCCTAGAACTTAGAACTACTTAAACCTAACTAACCTAAGGACATCACACACATCCATTCCCGAGGCAGATTCGAACCTGCGACCGTTGCGGTCGCGCGGTTCCAGACTGAAGCGCCTAGAACCGCTCGGCCACACCGGCCGGCATTATGACTCGGAGGAACCCTGACAGCAACGACACCATGTTTAATAATGCTTTTCGTGCAGCTACAGACGTCGTGTTACGACTCAAACTGTGCGCAATAGGCTGCATGACGCGCAACTTCGCTCCCGACGTCCATGGCGAGGTCCATCTTTGCAACCACGACACCATGCAGCGTAGTACAGATAGGCCCAACGACATGCCGAATGAGCCGCTCAGGATTGGCATCACGTTCTCTTCGCCGATGAGTGTCGCATATGCCTTCAACCAGACAGTAGTCGGAGACGTGTTTGGAGGCAACCCGGTCAGGCTGAACGCCTTTGACACACTGTCCAGCAAGCGCAGCAAGTTGGAGGTTCCATGCTGTTTTGGGGTGGCATTATGTGGGGCCGGCGTACGCCGCTGGTGGCCAAGGAAGGAGCCGTAACGGCTGAACGGTACGTGAATGCCATCCTCCGAGCGATAGTGCAACCATGTCGGCAGCATATTGGCGAGGCATTCGCCTTCATGGACAACAATTCGCGCCCCCATCGTGCACATCATTCTTGTGAATGGCTTCCTTCAGGATAACGACATCGCTCGACTAGAGTGGCCAGCATGTTCTCCAGACATGAACCCTATCGTACGTACCTGTGATAGGTTGAAAAGGGCTGTTTATGGACGACGTGACCCACCAACCGCTTTGAGGGATACACGCCGAATCGCTGTTGAGGAGTGGACAATCTGAACCAACAATGCCTTGATTAACTTGTGGATAATATACCACAACGAATACAGGCATGCATCAATGCAAGAGGACGTGCTACTGGGAATTAGAGGTACCGGTATGTACAGAAATCTGGTCCACCACCTCTGAAGCTCTTGCTGTATGGTGATACAACATGCAATGTGTGGTTTCCATGAGCAATAAAAAGGGCTGAAATGATGTTTATGCCGGCCGCGGTGGTCTCGCGGCGCTAGGCGCGCAGTCCGGAACCTTGCGACTGCTCCGGTCGCAGGTTCGAATCCTGCCTCGGGCATGGATGTGTGTGGTGTCCTTAGGTTAGTTAGGTTTAAGTAGTTCTAAGTTCTAGGGGACTGATGACCACAGCAGTTGAGTCCCATAGTGCTCAGAGCCATTTGAACCATTTTTTTTATGTTTATGTTGATCTCTATTCCAATTTTCTGTACAGGTTCCGGAACTCTCGTAACTGAGGTGATACAAAACTTTTTTTGATGTGTGTATATACCTGACATCGTTCAAGTGTGGAGGCAATTTACAGTAATGCAAAATATGGAAGCAAACACTTCAACATCCAAGATCGATAGTTACAATTTTAGTTTTGGTGACCGGTTTCTACGAATCTGAGATGCCATAATCGGATCTCATGAAAATACGTGGAGATGTACTGAGATGTATTTGAGTAAGACGCGATGATGGCACCTCACTGTCACCGTCACAGACAATCAAAAATAAAATTATAACTGGAGCTTTAGGCTGTTCAAATTTTTACTTCTAAATTTCAAGATGTTTTTAACATACAAGGATGTTATTCAGAAGAAAAAGAAACGAGCTAATAACGGCTGAGATCGACTAAGACGATGGGTTAGGAGGACGAAAGGATGTTCAAAATCTCACGTGGCGCGCATGCGCTGTAGCTTTTGTAGGTGAATTTGAGGCTGTTTCTCGGCTTTATGGATCGCAAGTGTTTTCATCATACTGCTCGTCTCGACTTCCCCTACATCACTGATGTACGCTGTAAACAGTTATCGTTTGCACCCTGTGTGGTTCATCCCTTTAAAATTTTTATTCCAACTTTCTTCCTCTTAAAATGTTTTGGCTGAAGATTGGAGTACTGTTCCGTTGCCAGCCCACTTTCGTCCTTCTGAGACGGGGAAATCACTTAACTAAGGAAACAATCGTCTCATTGGACTTCTCGTGGCAGGTGAGTCTACTGCAGCGCCCCTGGAGTTCGATTCCAGTACTGAGTTTCTCCTGACGCCAGTGATAGTTTTCGTGTATGGGGCATCACCAACACAGCATATTATGAGAGGCGAATGATGAAAGTGACGTTATGAGGGACTATTATTCTTTCATAGACTCGATGTGTGGTAGGATCGTCAAGGAATTATGAGGAGCTATTATTTTTATACAATCCCCATGTGTAGCAGGATCATTAAGGAACCAGCAATGACAGTAGAGTTTATAATGACAAAGCAAAATTCGTAGTAGATAGTCTCGACAAAAGTCGTGCAGCAAACTCTCCACGTTGCTGAGAGCGCGAACAGTGTAGACAGTACTGTCCAAACAATTCAAAATATCAACATTTATTCGCTCTAGAAAATATATAAACACAAACACATCAAACAATACTTAAAAGGTTTTCTTTCTAATTGCAAAATTACACTGGAAATTATTTTCGTTCAATAGATTTGAGTATTTTACTGCTGAAATAATTTTAATTAAAAAAAGATCTGTTTACACTATTGTTTATGCGCAGTGTAGGTTTTTCCTTGTCCAGGTATTGTATAGCCTATGTATATTATTATTTCCAGATATTTGGCCTCCCTTGTGGCAGTGCAGTAGCAGAAAAAACATAAAGTTCTCGTAAAATCTCTGAAATGTGCCGTGAAAAAAGAGTAAGCACATAGTCCACCACTATTACATGGCTCAACATGGCGAGAAATGCTAACTTTCCATGTTAGCAGGCATTGCCACAGTCCCAGGCCAGCACACACTCATTTTTCTGTCTACCCAAGATTTTTAGAGCTCTACACTCGGCGCAATCTGTTCATCTTTGACGACACTGACTCTCTCACAATCGTTGCCGTCTGATTTACGCGTAGCCACGTGACGCTCACCCAGCACTAGCAGCCAATTCTGACCACAAAGTCGCTCGGGTGAAACGGACTTTAAAGTGGTGTGAGCGTACATTTTAGTGTGGTTTCTCACCATCAAAAGCTTTAATATTACGTGATTTACATCGAATTTCGCTACCGCTGCGAAAAATGTATAGTCACTATAGTGCTGCAGTCGCATACTAACGACAAGCGGCGGCCAGCTTAAACAATACCTAATTTTGTGTAGGGGGCCGATCCAGAGGGGTGGTATGTCGAGGAAGGTCATGGCCGACTTCAATCCAAAGAAAATTTCACTAAAATCTTTTATATTTTTAGATATATCAGCTTCCAAGTTTCTCAGCTAACCTTTGGAAAATGTAGTAACATGAAAGCTGAGAATCTCGAAAATCGCAAGGAATTATAGAAAATTACAAGCTATGCTTAACACAGGGTATTTTTCAGTTGCTTGCCTGTGGTCATGATCGTATGGCTGCGCTTACGGCCTGACCGACTGCAGATAAAACATCCCAGCCAGGTAAACGAGCGCATTCACACACTGACAATACCTGCAGGCAACAACGAACCCGAATCGGTTCCAGAATCCAACAGTTAGAACAGGCAAATCGTAGAAAACAAACCAATCCAGAAACGAACTATGAAATACAGAGCTATTCAAAAAGAAGGAACATATTTCAAACATCTATTGCTTCTAAACTACAAAAAACAGAAACACAATTCCAACGTTCCTGGAAAGAGAAAAGTTCACATTTTTATACGTTCTGTGCGAGCACCGTGTGTTACACGACAAATATCAAAACGGTGGCTCATTTCTTGGCACACACGATGCAGCTGGTCATTCGTTACCGAATTCGTAGTTTCAACATTGCAAAGCAGCAGACTCTCAAGAGCGTCAGGCATAGGGCGGACGTAAACGCGGTCTCTTGAGTAACCCCACAGAAACAAGTCACAAGGTGTGAGGTATGGAGACGTGGGAGGACACCGCTGATAGACTTGCACAAAAGACCGCGTTGTTATCCCCATGGACAGGAAATAGGCCATCGTCTTGATATTCGTCGTGCTCGTGGTGCTCAAACTGAACGCACAAAAATCTGAGCTTTTCTCTTTCCAGGAACGTTGGAATTGTGTTTCTATTTTTGCGGTTTGGAACCAACAAATGTTTGAAACCTGTTCCATCTTTTTGAACAGCCATGTACAATAACAGGAAGACTGATTTCCCGAACGCAAGTGAAAATGACGTAAAGAAACAGCATCATTTCTAATTAACCCGTCTCCCCACCCCTATTTACACGCACCCACAGTCACAGTCCGTAGACCTGCGTTCACAATCGTAGTGCTAAGTGAACTACTCATAATGGTAAGTGCTCACTTCGATTCTACATTGTGTAAATTATAATGTTGTCTAAAATGCGAGAGTTTGTTGCTGCTATACTTCTCAAAGCACTTAGATGACAAATAAGCTGCAGTACTCAATTTCCGCCGAATGCTTTTAAAATGATGGATTTTCATTAATTGCAAATTATTCATATATATGCGAAACTATTAACTGATTCTTCCGTCGGTGTTTGGCAGAATATAACGGCTACATTAAATAGGAAACGATATCCTGATATCCTGCAAAATATACGAGGCGTGACCGGAAAGTAAGTACCCTTCCGTTCTGCCAGCAGCACCAGCGGCGCAGTACTGCTCATTTGCACTCGTCTGTCTGGTTCATTGGCTTTCTACGGGTTATGGTGTGGTTTCATCAGTTAGTGATCGTTCGGAACGTTAAAGACACACTCTGAGACCGCATACTCTGAAGTGCGTTCCGTAATAAGGTTTTCGAACGCAAAGAATATTAAGCCAGCTGAAACTCAACCTCAGATTGTACAGATTTATGGCCAAAATGTAATGTCTGATGCAGTGATGAGAAAGTGCTTGAGACAATTCAATAATGGACAAACTAACGTCTATGACGAAGTACTGAGTGAGTAGCTTTCTGTTCTCAATGATGGTTTAGGTTAGAAAGTGAATGAGAAATTTCGTGAAAACAGACGATTCACAATAAGAATGCTTTCTGATGTGTCTCCACAAATTTCGTAAGCTGTTTTGCATGAGACTGTCACAAGTAGCTTTAATTTTCGCAAACTGCGTTCCGATTGGGTTCCGAAAACGCTTACGGATGCCCACAAAACGAAGCGACTTAGCCTTGCTTCGGCATTTGTTACCCAATATAGTGATGAGGGCGATGAGTTCTTAAACATAATTCTGACAAGTGATGGAACCTAGGTTTGTCATATCACACCAACATCAAAACAACAGTTGACGGAGTGCAGGCACCCAAGATCCCCCTACAACAAAAATTCAAAACCACGCTGTTAACACAAAACAACATGTGTACTGTATTCTGGGATAGGTAGGACATTATGCTTGTTGAATTCCTTCCCAGATGTGAAACCGTCAATGATACTTTGAAAAATTGAGAAAAATTTGGCGTGCATTTCAAAACAAAAGGCGTGGAATCTCAGTAAAGGCATTGTGTTGTTTCTTGACAACGCACGTTCCCATTCTGCTGGTGTCACTCGAAACTTTATTCAGCAATTCGGTTTGTTGCAGTTCGATGACAAGTGGTACAGTCCTTATCTCGCACCTTCTGACAGCCACTTCTTCTTGAAGCGTCATTATGGAGGAAGGGGCTTTGCAGCGATAACGGCGCAAAAATCGGTGTTCGGCAGTGGCTGTTTTCTCTGGCGACCTCTTTCTATGAAGAGGACATGGAATGGTTTCCCGCTATGACAGATATCTGGATAATGGTGCCAACTATGCCGAAAAATAGTTTAAGAAACGCTCTTTCTTTTAATAATGAATTTTCGTCAGAAAATGACTTTACAAGATTTTTCCCAAAACGGTGATTAGTTTCCAGAGATGCCTCGTGTACTTATTTGGTCACGAACTGGCTTTCAGCTACTTAGGCCTCGTCCGACTAACACAGGTAAAATAACAAACGACAAGTCAGCTCAATACTAAACTACCGAGATTACTACACGAAGCAAACCCGTGACCGATGACGTCACAGCTACTATGTTAAACTGGGGAAATCTGTCAAATTCTCCTGCTATACAGAAGAAATGAAATACCATTTATGGATACTACGCGACGCTGTCTCGTTTAACTTTATATTTCACTGTTTATTTTGATTTGTATCTGTTAACCCTTTCCCTCCAAGATCAACTTCGCAATTTTTTTGCTCTGTTTACATATATAATTTCCGTAGTACCGCTAAACGTGGTTGCAAATCAAACTTGTCAAATATCTTATTTCTGTGCAAGATATATTTTTTGTTTTCACTTTTCACATTTTATTTCCTGAATGACGAAACTATATAGCGACATACAAGGAAGACGACATTGACACGAAAAATTTCTTATTATAATTCTCTCGCCAGAGGGGTAGTGAACTTTCAGCCACTAAGTGATGGAATGGAAAATGCTTCTCTCTCGATAACTAACGAAGAAAAAAGTTCTTTACACATCATTAGGCGACAAAACTGCTAAACATTGCTCTGCTACTCAGTCCAGGAAAACTAACTACAAAGAGAGAAAAAATGCTGTAACATTAATATGAATCACTTAACAAGCTTTTATGTTAACAACTTGCACACCAGAACTTTGAGAAAGAAAGGTGGTCAAATCAGTAACAGGTAAGACGCATATTTAATTTTGTGTTTATTGTTTTGTTTCATTCAACATATATGTATAACATGCCACATATTGACAAACGTAATTAGCTTGCCTAACATTTGCTCATATCGGAATAATTGCTCTGTGCAGCAGCTATTGCTTTCTTTGTCTTCTTGTTATCTAATATGAAAATACACGGTAGCAATCCATCGTATTAACTGTGATTCATGCATGTCCTCACAATCAAATACAGATACCAGTATACGTACTTTGTTAAATTCATTGACTTGTTCATTAAGTAAACAACATGCAGAATTAATAAACATGTTGTAAGTAGGCTGTTTAGGTTTTTTATTGGTACCGCCACCTCTGTATGAAAATCACTGGCTGTGCTGTGTGCAGTCTGTGGCTGCTTTGCATTGTTGTAATACTCGCCATTGTAGTGTTGGGCAGCGGCAGCTGGATGTGAACAGCGCATAGCGTTGCGCAGTTGGAGGTGAGCTGCCAGCAGTGGTGGATGTGGGGAGAGAGATGGCGGAGTTTTGAAATTTGTCATGAACTGCTATATTTATATATGATGATATCAAGGTAAATACATTGTTTGTTCTCTATTAATATCTTTCATTTGCTAACTATCCCTATCAGTAGTTAGTGCCTTCAGTAGTTTGAATCTTTTATTTAGCTGGCAGTAGTGGCGCTCGCTGTATTGCAGTAGCTTGAGCAGCGAAGATTTTTGTGAGGTAAGTGATTTGTGAAAGGTATAGTTTAATGTTAGTCAGGGCCATTCTTTAGTAGGGAATTTTGAAAGTCAGATTGCGTTGCGCTAAAAACATTGTGTGTCAGTTTAAGCACAGTCATGTATAAATTGTTCAAAGGGGAAGTTTCATATGGCGACCCTGCCAGGATAGCTCACTGGAATCTTCTGATTTTTTTTTCTTGTAGTTTGTGTAATTAGTGTAGATTTTGTTTATTGCTAGTGTGTAATTGTAGAGAAAATCTCCTTTGTAGTTGCAGTCTTTCATTGTTGTACAGTAAAACAGTTGTGGCATGCATGTAGATTTGCACCAAGTATTTTGCAGCTGCAATTAACTAGATATTATTTTCAGTGCTATGTTAATGTGTTCTCTTATTTTTGATCTTCAAATTGTGTTTTTCTGTGTTGTCGTGTGAAATACTGTGACAATAATGGCGTGTGAAAAACGTAATACTAGGCTCCAAAGTAAACTGCGAAATGACAGCGAAAATGAAAGCAGTGTGTTAGCGCCACCGAGTAATGAATTAACTGATGTTCAAAGTAGTAATTTGGTAATTGTGCATAGGGAAATGGAGCGGGCGGCAAACAATGGCGTGGACAGTGAAACAATTAGTGAAGAGGGAAGCATTATCGATCGATCGGTTGGCAACAGCTCGCCTCAGGAATCCGAAATGACAGGACACAATTTTGCAAATACTGTAGATTCAGGTTTTGCGTCCTCACCGTTTTCCCAAATGAGTCAAGACACGTTTTCCGCTTGTCAAAATGTGAATGTTGCCGGTGCAAATTCACTGCCGAAAAGCACTGAGGAACATGTTTCAGACACCAGTGCATTGTTATTACACTTAATGCAACAAATGGGACAAAAGCTACAAAAGTTAGACACAACACTTGAACAAAATCAGAAACAAATGGGACAAAAGCTTCAAAAGTTAGACACAATGGAACAAAATCTTCAAAAGTTAGACACCACACTTGAACAAACACGTGAAGATTTAACTACTGAGTTACATAAAATCGAATCGAAATGTCAAAAAGTCTGTAACGACGTAAAAACACAAATTTGTGAGCATTTTCAACCTATTTTTTCGCGGCATGAAAATGCATTACAGAATCACGAAGCAGCCATAAAAGAACTGCAAATTATTGTTCATGAAAATCATGAGACCTTGCAAGCTAAAATTGACTAAGTTGCATCTACCGATTCGGTTACGCAACTTGCAAAAACTCAGGAAAACTTAAAGGACACAGTAGAAAGACACATGGAGGAAATTAGTTCATTATCAGAGAAAGTAGTTGAACTTTCGGATCAGCTAAATAATTTATCTACGAAGGTAGATGATAATCTGAATGACACAAAACCGGTAGTCTTTAATAACACAGAAGAGAGCGAACAAATTAGGAAACTGAAACAAAATCTGAATCAAATTGATACGCAACACCAAAGAGAAATCCAGGAAGTACAAGATCAGCTAACACAGGTAATACAAGAATTACGTATTTCAGAGGACACTCGCCCCCCAATAAGGGAAGAGGGACATAGAAATACGGAACAGCCACAAAATAATAACATAGGGCATTTCGGAAGTTATGAAAGAAATTGGCAATGTGCACCGAATTTTGAGTTGGAACCGCCGAAGCGACGTAACAATGACCGACATGCGACTCGCCGACATGATGATTTTGACTATAAGCTGTTCATTACTACACGTAAATTCAAAACGTTTAAGAATTCTGCCAACGACATTCATCCACAAGCGTGGCTCCATCAATTCTCTCATTGTTTTCCTCCCAACTGGTCATTGGAGCACAGATTAGAATTTATGTGTGGCTACTTGGAGAATGAACCAGCTGTAAGAATGCGATCGGTAATTCACGATTGCCACAGTGAAGGAGAGTTTTACCATGCCTTCCTCTCAGCATATTGGTCTCAAGCCACACAAGACCGAGTAAAACATAGCATCATACTGATGAAACATTTCGAACAATCTGAATTTTCCAGTCTTATGAAATATTTTGAAGACATGTTGCATAAGAATCAATATCTTTCAAACCCATACAGCCCCTCAGAACTCATCCGCATTTGCTTAATCAAACTGCCTGAACATTTACGACATATTATTTTGGCAGGACGTTGCAAAGACGACATTGAAGCTTTTCAGGGACTGTTACAAGAACTGGAAAGTGACACTGACAATCGCGGAACGCAGGAGCACAACAATTACAAATCACATCAGTCGCAATTCCGCGATGAAAGAAATAATAACTGGACGCGACAAGGCTATTCTCACAACACAAATCGTGACCGAAACAGACACCACCCGTATTACAACCGTTGGCAGAGTAGTAATAATTACAGGGAAAGATCACCTCTCCGCGGTAGTGACTATTACAGAGACAATCAGAGAAACAGACAATATGGGAACCAAAATAATTATTATTACGGGAGACAGAATAACTTTAGACGCAACGGTCCAGCGCGCAGTTACGATTCAGGGAGAAATTCTCCACCACTTAACCGACAAGAAAGAAACTACAGGAACTACCGACATGACGACAGACGATGTGATCATAACGACAGACCTGAATTGCATCAGAACTGGCGGGATTCAAACAGAGCAGGGCCTTCTCGTCACGGTGAATTTGTAGAAGTTAGGTCTCCAAACCCCAATAACGACGCGCGCCAACAAAGAGACCATAGGCAATGACTCACACCGCTGGCTGCCACAAAACGTACTTATGAAACTGACGACGCAGCTGCCGTAGCTAGTAATTACGTAAAAATGGAAGACATTAGGGACATCTTACGCCAAGAACACGACGTAAAACATAACAACATTGCATATCCTGTGATTCACATTACAGTAAATGACGTAAAATTTACGGCAGTACTTGACTCTGGCAGTCCCATTTCAGTAATCAGTGAAACAGCCTTTAGCAAATGCAACAAATCGAACGATTGCCCCACACTTCCGTTACGTAAGATTAAATTACAAGGTGCAATCTTTGGAAAAAGTGTAGATGTACGCCAACAAACCAACTTAGAATTCTTTTGTCAAAGCCACAGCTTCTCTATGAACTTTCTTATTGTTCCATTATTGTCGACGGAAATTATACTAGGAGTAGACTTTTTGAATGAATACAAAGCAATCTTAAACTTTCACGATGCTGAAATAACTTTAGAAAAAGAAGGTAAGTCAGTAGCTTTGAAATTTGAAGATTGGCTCTCAAACCATGACGAAGAAATTAATCGGCTTTACCTTCTGTTGGACAACAGTTCGGAATTTTCTACGGAACTAGACACTAATAATCACTCTGCAAGTACTGACAGGGATGATATCGACGGCATATTTGAAATTAATGAGTTAGTTCAGAATAAAATTCAAACAATTGAGAATTGTAATGAAACTGATAGGCAGGACCTTTTTGAGATTTTACAAGCACATTCCACAGTTTTTATTCACAAAACAGGTACAATCAAGGGATTTCAATATCAATTTCGTGTTCGTGAGCATACTAAATTTTGTGTTAGACCATATGTAATTCCAGCACATTATAGGGACCGTGTTAGAACAGAAATACAATCTATGCTTGACGAGGGCATTATTGAGCCTGCAGTAAGCTCATACAACAATCCATTACATGTTGTTGAGAAGAAAAATGGATCGATCAGCTTGTCTTAGATTCGAGACAAATCAATACGATCATTATTCCTGAAACCGACAGGCCGCAAACGTTGGAAGAACTTCTTCAAAATTTTAATGGTGTAAAAGTGTTGTCTTCCATTGATCTCAGATCCAGCTTTTATCAGATCGAACTTCATCCAGAATGTAGAAAATACACAGCTTTCCTTTGTTTCGGCGTTTGTTATCAGTTTCGGAAACTTCCCTTTGGTTTGAACATTTCTTCAGCAGCATTCATTCGCGGGCTAAATTCCATATTACCTGAGTTCTTAAAACGTCACATCACCTTATATGTGGACGATATTCTAATAGCAGAAGCTTCATGGGAACTACATAATCGCATCCTCAACAGTTTGTTACGTATTTTTGCAGAATCTGGAATTACAGTTAACTTGGAAAAGTCTGAATTCGGTAGGACAAAGGTGAAGTTTTTGGGACATATTATTTCTTCTGAAGGCATTCAGCCGGATCCTGAAAAGTTAGAAGCAATCAGAGCCATTCCAGTTCCATCCACAAAAAGACAAGTCCGCAGTTTTCTAGGTCTCGTAAATTTTTACCGTCGTTTTCTGAATATCCAAATTCTTGTTACACCAAAACTTTGTTCTCTCACTGGAAAAAATACTATTTGGAACTGGGATGAACAAGCACAATTGGAATTCAATTCTTTGAAAGAATCGCTACTTAACGCGCCAATACTAGCTCATCCAGATCTGTCACAAGATTTCTGCCTTAGCACGGATTCTTCTAAAGTCGGTCTTGGTGCCCATTTATTTCAAGAAGCCATAGAAAATGACACTACCATTCAGAAAACCATTGCTTTTGCTAGCCGAGTGCTAACAAAATCTGAAAAAAATTATTCCGTTACTGAATTAGAAGCTTTAGCTATCGTTTGGGCATTTAACAAATTCCGTTTCTTTCTTTCTGGTAAGCACGTAAAAGTATACAGTGATCATCGTGCATTACAATTTCTTATGTCTTCAAAATTAAATCATGACAGGTTAAAACGTTGGGCATTGTTTCTGCAAGAATTCCGTTTCACAATAGTCTACATTCCCGGCAAGGAGAACATTGTTGCGGACGCACTGTCACGCGCACCGGCTGGGCTTGAGAAATGCACCACAGAAGGCAACCTCGAGAAAAATTTCAGTATTCTTTAGATTCAGAAAGTCGCCTTTGAAAACTTCATCACCACATCTTTAAAGGACATTGCTCATGAACAAGATAAAGATCCGATTTGGAAAGACATCAAGAGCAAATGGCATGAAAAGACACACACACAGATTCGGCATTATTATCTGGTTAGAAACAACATACTGTTCAAACGCTGCACTGTTGATGACAAGCTATGGGTACTTTGCATTCCTGACGATTTTGTTAATAAGCTCATTTGGTACATTCATTTCAGCTACGCACATTTTGGTCCACGAAAATGTTATCATATTCTTCGAACGACTTGTTATTTTAACAATATGGAAAAAAGAATTCGAAGAGTCTTGTCTATTTGTAAACTTTGTCAAAAGGCGAAACCATCTACTGTCTCACATCGTGCTCCGTTGTTTCCTATTATTCCTTCTAAATTAAAAGAATTTGCTGCTGTTGATCTCTTGGGACCGCTTGTCAGAACATCTAATGGATTTTCGTACGTTCTAGTCGCTGTTGAACTTACTTCTAAATTTGTTTCTTTCACTCCGTTACGTAAAGCCACTGGACGATCTGTATCCAACGCCTTTGTTAAAAATTTCTTACGTGAAGTTGGCCACGTTGCTAAAGTCATTTCAGATAACGGACCGCAATTTAGATCTGCTGTTTGGTCACGCACGCTCCGGAATCATAAAATCAAACCTGTTTTTATTTCATTGTACTCACCACATTGTAACCCGTCTGAACGGATTATGAAAGAAATCAATAAGCTTTGCAGACTTTATTGTCACAGAAAGCATCAGCATTGGGACAGATATTTACACTTATTTCAAAATGTGCTGAATGAAATGCCTCATGATTCCACTGCTTTACCACCTACTCTTGTACTAAAGAATGAAGAACCACCGAACAGAATCAGAGAGCTTGTACCTTTCCCAAATACACGTAAACTTCGACACAAAGACATAATTGATTTGGCTCTTAAAAATATAAAATCTGCAGCAGACAAAAGGAGAAAACTACACGGTAAAGCAAATACAAAGAAATTGTATATTGGTCAGAAAGTTCTCATTAAAGCTCATTCATTGTCACATAAGAAGAAACACTTGAGTCACAAATTCTTTCTAGTTTACAATGGACCTTACAGAATCCGACGTATACCACATGATAATTGCGTTGAAGTTGAAACTCTGCGTACTAGGAAGAGTAAAGGTTTACACCACATTTCACATGTAAAACCGTTTATTGAAAGATAATCTGCTTTTTAACTTTGTCTTTGCCATATAACTTTTCACTTTACATTACTAGTATGCTGTGTCAGACTTAAGAAACTGTTAACATTCAACAATGTTTGAAGTTAAATATCCAGTCTAGAACCTAGGGAAATTTTTAAACAGAAATTACGAATGCATTGTTATAGTGAATAGTCGACACAGTGTTGTATTTGTACATTCTTGCTTGTTAGTTGCACGATTACGTAACGACTATCAGGCTTACATACTTAGGACACATACTGGTACTGCTAATGAGATTTTAATGCAACATTTTGGTTTACTTGAAAATACATTCTGGGTTTAAAGTACTTTCTGTGAGATACCAGACGACACAGTGGTTAGTTTATGTGACAACTACACGGTTTTATCACGACGCTACTAATGAGTGACAATTTACAATGTTGCTTTTGCAGTGTATCTGTTTTATATCTGCACAGTTTTTCTGAATTCTTCTGGAAAGTAAAACAGGTTTTAGTAGAACTTTTGTAGTATAGCTACAATGAGACAGGGTTTTCCGTAGCACAACAATACGTTACAGTACAGTACTTTCTTCATCACAACAATAAGCGTAATAACTACGATATCTATACACAAAGCATTTTACTTTTGTTTCTCATGAGGTAAGTACATTGACTTCTGCAGAACTTAGCTTTCGGAGGACGATAACTACGACACTTCCACAGAGATTATGTTGCAACAAGACGCACATTTAGCGCTACAGGACACGTATTTGAGTGATTGATTTTGTACTTAAAAATATTTATTTTTAAAGATATTTGGAGTACAATAATACAAAGGTTTTCCGTGATACATTTCATTCCATTGCTGTAATCTGTAACACCTGAGGGTATAATTACATTAATCCTCAGAAGGGTACATGCTTACTTTGTGTACCATGTGTGTGGCAACCACAAGGAGCCCTAGCTAATATGGTATTTGCTTATACAACTTTACACTTCGGTACCATATTTCTCTAAAACATAAATTACACAGCTATCTGATCATTTAACTGAGAGATAAACATTTTTTTACTACATCAGTGACACATGTTTACGCAATACACAGTTGGGTAACTTCACACTTATGAAACTGTATTTTGTCTGTACTTTGTAAACTGTTCATATTTTTTCGGAACCATTGTGATACTACGAGAGCTTTGAATGATGTATTTGGTAAGGGAGCATGATTTTTAAAGTACGTTTGAGGTAGATAACACTATTGAAATGAGCAGAGAATTTTCTTTAGGTTTTGACATTATTGGAGCAAGCTACGACGATTTTGAGATTTCACTGAGGTGTTATGATGTTATTTTTACGACGACGATGTGTATTATGCTGTTGAGGTATGTTTATGATCAATAAGATGATGATACCGTATATGAGGAATTTGATTATGCTACGTGTTTCTAATAGGGACTCTGATTTATGAAAAGGATGTTGGAAACCAAGAAACGTACTTTAAGAGTTATGAAATGTGTGTGTATATTCGTGAATGTATTACAATGCAGACGAAAATTTTTTTGGACACTGTTATATCAATAGCATTTTGTTTCTACAGATTTGTAACGCAAATTCTTGACCTGTGAAAGATTTTTATATGAGACTGCCACGGTAGCAGAAACTGCTGTCGTAAATATTTCCGTACGAAAGTTATGTGACCACCTGCACGTAATGCGTCGCGGGCACCCAGCTGTGTCAGACGCCTGGAGAAAAAGCCATTATTGCGAGCCCTTTTCAGCGGCACAGGTAGAACAAAAAAAAAGGGGAGGCCATTATCCTCAGAAATATTCTTACATCTGCAAACCTGATAATGACAAGTGTCTTTCTACGAGAATTGAGAGCTACTGACTTACGAAATGCCACATAGCTATTGAATGATGTTTTTATGCTTTGGTTTGCGTAATTGCTTATTTCATTTGATACCTGTTTTCCAGCTGTGTTACAGCATTAGTTTTATAAAATAAACTTAGATGCATTTGCTAATGTGAACACTTTCTGTCAACAGATCTATTAAATGATAATTTTGTAATCCATATTCTTTAAAAAAAGGAGCACTTGGAAAGGAAAGAACAATAAGAAGGGACTAGTAACAGTAACTGGACACATAATTTTCTTTTCAAGTACATGGTAATATTTTTTTTACAATAAGTTGTTGTGGTGCACCACTTTAATTACTTAGACATTAAGATGTGATTATACATTTCCCTTATCTGCATTGTTGTTTTTACTGTAATATTTTTTCTGCTTGAGCTATGTCATGTTTAGATATAAGCTGCTGTTTGCCAGGCATAGTGTTACTGAATTTGACTTTGTGTTACTCTGCTAAGCCAGTTTTACTACTCATTTATTTTTATTGTTGCTACACATTGGCTCATATTAGTTGCAATGTTGCATTGCTTGGTAATTTAGATTTACTGTAGCTTGCTTTGCAATTTTCCATTTTTTTGGTCATTGCTGTTTGTGTTTCTTATTTTGTGCTGCTGCATTGCCTCGTCCCTTAGTTTAGCATCTGAGCTCAGTAGATTTAAGTTAGCTTAAGAGGGGGTAGCCTCTAAGAGAATGAGTTGCGATGAATAGGAAGAAATGCATTCAGAAGTTATACAAAAAAAGTACAGAAAACAGATTTAGGTAGAATTTTCTTGGAAATAAATGTTGAGGTAAGAAATGTGTGAACATATAAATACAGAAAGCATGCTCAGATAGAATTTTTTTGGTGGAAACAAAGGATGAAATAAGAGGAAAGAAATATGAAGTTTTGGGTTGGACTGCAGTACCACATGTTACACTGAAAACGAACCCTGTCCTTTCCTATTGGTGTTATCCCACTATATGTTTGTGTACCCTTGTGTATTTGTTTTCTTCCTGTCTCTGTGTAGTTTCATAGAATTTTTTCTTCTTTGAATATTAAGCTACATTCACTATGATGAGGAATACTGTTATCCTCAAATATAATTGGCATTAATAATATGTTATTTACCTTATAAATATGCTTACACATTATTTATTCTGTTTAATTCTCATGTGTGAAGTTGATGTTTCAAAAGTTATTGTGATCTTTTATGTATGTACGCATGTCATAATTCCACTGATGTATATGTTAGTTCGATTCTTTTGTAAAGCCTGTACTACAAATGTTATCTGTATTATTATGTTTTAATGATGTTTTCTGTATCTTTGTAATTGTATTCTCATGTTATAAAATTGTACTTGACACCAGTTCATCAAATTAAGTAACTTGTGAGTTACATTTCACTGCACACGTTTCCGTTGGTCATAGTATATGGACAATATGTGAGAAGTAGGGACTGTTAGTGTTTGCACGTGTGTTAATAATTCTGCAAGGGACTGGATAACAGCATTGCTGGTTCTAAGGACAATTCCAAAAACTTTGTGAGTGCACAAGTGGTGGTTATGGACTTGCTATATTGTCTGCAAGACTCTTCGATGGTGATTGTGCACCTGCACATTTGCAACAGATGGCTGCTGGCTGTCTCTACAAGGACTACAGTGGGTCTACATCTTTGATGATCCATCAATACCATTATTTCTACAAGGACTGCAGTGGGTCTGCACCTCTGATGATCCACCAATACCATTATCTCTACAAGGACTACAGTGGGTCTGCACCTCTGGTGGCCCACCAATACCGTAATCTCTACCAGGACTACAGTGGGTCTGCTCTGTGATGACCTACCTACCAATATTCTTCCAAACTTCGAATGACTCTGCTGTGGGTTTGCTCTGTTGTGACCCAATACTTGTCTGCATGTCGAGAGTCAGCACTGTCTTTCCGTTGGAAGGACAACACTACTTCTTCAAGACTGCATGGAAATCCACTACTTCTGTGTGCATTTTCTTTTACTGCTCAGACTTTGAGAAAAACTCTGCATTTTTACTGTGATGAACAATGTGGACTGTCTTTATGGACTGTGAGAAATTTTTAGCTTTTGACCAACATTGTATCAATAAGTGTGTGCATTTGATTTCTTTGTTATTGTAATTATGAAAAAATTTTTTCAAATCTGTATTGGCCACTGCCCAATCCAATTTGTAAAATTTTTTGTGGGGAGCATGGGGGCTATATAAGTAGGCTGTTTAGGTTTTTTATTGGTACCGCCACCTCTGTATGAAAATCACTGGCTGTGCTGTGTGCAGTCTGTGGCTGCTTTGCATTGTTGTAATACTCGCCATTGTAGTGTTGGGCAGCGGCAGCTGGATGTGAACAGCGCATAGCGTTGCGCAGTTGGAGGTGAGCTGCCAGCAGTGGTGGATGTGGGGAGAGAGATGGCGGAGTTTTGAAATTTGTCATGAACTGCTATATTTATATATGATGATATCAAGGTAAATACATTGTTTGTTCTCTATTAATATCTTTCATTTGCTAACTATCCCTATCAGTAGTTAGTGCCTTCAGTAGTTTGAATCTTTTATTTAGCTGGCAGTAGTGGCGCTCGCTGTATTGCAGTAGCTTGAGCAGCGAAGATTTTTGTGAGGTAAGTGATTTGTGAAAGGTATAGTTTAATGTTAGTCAGGGCCATTATTTAGTAGGGAATTTTGAAAGTCAGATTGCGTTGCGCTAAAAACATTGTGTGTCAGTTTAAGCACAGTCATGTATAAATTGTTCAAAGGGGAAGTTTCAATGTCATAAACGTACTTTGAGTCAAAGTAAATGTAACCAGAGCAGAATGAGCGCTAATTGTTTAGTTAATTCACTAAAATGCCTGGATTGCTTTTTAGCACCACTGTTTATCACCTGAGTAACAAGAAAATCTAAATTTAAACCACTAATAAATTACAGAAGTACACTCCTAAGCTCGTCATTTAGTCAGTTCCTTTTCTTCAGAGTCCCAATCGATCCTGTCGTGTTTACCACCATTTTTCAGGCCACCTGACCTTCATTTGTAATATTCTCACGTTTTTCCTAATGCCCACAACTCTGTGTAGTACTCCAGTTTGAACACTTACATCGCATTCATCATGACTGACATCATATTCACACAAAGTATTTGTTTACATCTCATTCACTTCGTGAAACCAAATGAAAACTGCATCAACAATTTTTACGAGCTGTCACAACAACGTAAATATATTACTGTACTGGACGAAATAACACTCATCGGTACAGTGGTGAGTTCTTTGTTTTGCTGCTGGAGGTGACCGAACTGATACTACAACATATAAAATATTAGATCACTTTATTTCAATTAGAACACGGTGAAATACTCAGCTTTATCAGAAAATAAGCCCATATGAATGGCAGGGGTATTTATTACTGAACGTTAGTGTATTATCACTTGATACAGAAGAAGATACTTGTCTCTTCTTACACTGTACAATTGACGATAAACATTTGTGCAAAGTTCCGTGTAAAGCAACTTATGCGCTCCTGGCTCGGCAGAAAGAGACGATGACGCCGTCTTTGGAGATGATTGCTGAATGGGCCTCGCGCTGACGCTGACAAGACGAGCCTATCCTGCGGTTTCTGTAAAAGAGAGAATATTATCTTACCACTTTTGTTGATTTTTCCTTGCTAGTGTAACCTGAAAAAGATAAAGACACACTATGATGGGGGATTAGTAAATCTTAATCCCTCAGCAGGTCAGGCCAACGCGTGGCTGGCCTGTGAACGGGCCTCAGCGGCACTCCGCTCAGACATAAAGAAGCGAGCTGATGCGGCGGCGTGTGGAAACTCTGGGCGCGTCGTGTCTACGCTGCCGCCCCTTATTGGTCGTTGCTCCTGACAGAGATTGTGTTTACTTGTGGTTCCGTCGCGAGGTACCAACCTTGCCTTGGCACCTCGCTCTTCAGACGACACCACAGCTACACGAACATCAATGTTTATCCTTGTTGCTAGTTAAATAGACTGTTTTACTTCAGTAACGGTTGGTGTTGTTCAAAACCGCATTTACGCTGCCATATACTTTAATGAAAAAGTTAGGAATTATTCCACTACGGTCGGCTAAGGACACCGGAAACATCGCTAGAATGTTTGAACGAGATAGCAACGCAAGACGGCCTCGTTACGCCCGGCGACAAACAGGGCAGAGTACGCACTCCTGACTACGTGACTGACCAAAGGACAAAGCCGGCAGCAGGACAGAGCTGCAAGACCTAACCAAATATGGCAATGGAAGAGTACTAGGTACGAGACTAGTGGCTCGGAAAGTTCGGGATGGAGGCAACGGGCCACGTAAATAGGGGCTCATAAATACCCAATAACCAGCATTCGCAACAGAAGACTTCCGGCATAAGTCAGCCTCATTCTGCCAAAGGCCAGAGGAGCGGACAGAGGTTCAGGCACCCTCTTGTCCTTAGCGTGAGAAACTGCCCCTAAAGGCGGAAGAATAGGTAATGATCAACGGCATGAGGATGCAGAAGGCAACGGAAACCACTGTAAAACGTGTATCCACAAGACATGTGGCTTGTAATTGAAAAAGTGTCATAATGATCTCTCCATTGCCAAAAGATTCTGGAATAGTTCCCCATTCGGTTCTCCGGGAGATGACTGCCAAAGGGGAGGTGACCATGAGAAAAAGCATGAATAACCAACGAAAGGATAACATTCTGGAGTTGTGGCTTGGAATGTCAGAAGCTTGAAATGGTAGAGGAGTAGATAATCTGACAATGTAAATGCAAATGCTCCATCTAGATACAGTGGGGTCAGAGAATGAAATGGAAAGAAGAAAGACTCTGGTCAGATGAGTATAGGGTAATATCAACAGCTGCGGAAAATGGTATAACGGGAGTAGAATTCGTTATGAATAAAATGGTAGGGCAGAGAATCTGTTACTGTAATAGGGTTGTTCTTATCAGAATCAACGATAAACCAACACCGACAACGATATTTCAGGTATATATGCCGAGGTCACAAGCATGTGAAAGTATGTGATGATATTGGATGGGTAATACAGTACGTAAAGGCAGATGAAAATCTAATAGTCATAGGGGAATGGAAGGCAGTTGTAGGGGAAGAAGTAGAAGAAAAGGTTACAGGAGAACATGGGGTGGGAACAAGGAATGAGAGAGGAGAAAGACTAACTGGGCTCTGCAGTAAATTTCGGCTAGTAATAGTGAATACTCTGCTCAAGAATCACAAGAGGAGGAGGTATACTTGGAAAAGGCCGCGTGATACGGGAAGATTTCAGTTAGATTACATGATGGTCAGTCAGAGATTCCGAAATCAGATACTGGATTGTGAGGCTACCCACGAGCGGATATAGACTCAGATCACAATATGATAGCGATGAAGAGTAGGCTGAAGTTTGAGAGATTAGTCAGGAAGAATCAATACGCAAAGAAGTGGGATGCGGAAGTAATGAGCATTAACAAGGTACGTAAAGAATAGCCCAGAAGGCAGTACAGTTGATGAGGAATGGGCAACTCTAATAAGGGCAATTACAGAAGTTGGAAAGAACAACATAGGTACCAAGAAGGTAACAGCGAAAAAACCATGGGTAGCAGAAAAAATACTTCAGTTTATCGTTGAAAGAAGAAAGTACAAAAAAGTTTAGGTAAATTCAGGAATACATGTAGCAGAGGAATGCAATAAATAAGTGTGAGGAAGCTAAGACGAAATGTCTGCATAAAAATGTGAAGACAATGAAAAAGAAATGATTGTTGGAAGGACTAATTCGGAATTTAGGAAAGTCAAAACAACCTTCGGTGAAATTAAAAGCAAGGGTGGTAACATTATGAGTGCCAGGGGAATTTCACTATCAAATGCAGAGGATAGTGGATAGATGGAAAGAGTACATTGAGGGCCTCTATTGTGGGGGAGGGGGGGGAGAGATTTGTCTGCTGTGACAAAAGAAGAAATAGTAGTCGGTATAGAAGAGGTAGCGGATCCAGTATGAGAATCAGAATTTAAGTGTGCTTTGGAGAAGTTAAGGTCAAATAATGCAGAAGAGATAGATAAACTTCTATCAGAATTTCGAAAATCATTGGGGGAAGTGGCAACAAGACGACTATTCACATTGGTGAGTAGAATGTATGAGTCTGGCGACATACCATCTGACTTTCGGAAAAATATCGTCCACACAATTCCGATGACTGCAACAATCGACAAGTGCGAGAATTTGCGCACAATCAGCTTAGCAGCTCATGCATCCAAGTTGCTTACAAGAATAACATACAGAAGAATGGAAAATAAAATTGGGGATGTGTTAGTAGAAGTTTGGCTTTACGGAAGGTAAAGGCACCAGAGAGAGAATGCTGAATGGAGGCAAGACTAAGGAAAAATCGACACACGATCATGGGATTTGTCGCCTTGAAGGAAGGTTTCGACAATGTAAAATGAGGCAAAATGTTAGAAATTCTGAGAAAAATCGGGGTGTCTATAGAAAGAGCGGATAATATACAATATGTTCAAGAGCCAAGAGGGAATAATAACAGTGGACTACCATGAACGAAGTGCTCGGATTAAAAAGGATGTGAGACAAAATATGGACTGAGGGTAAATCGAAGAAAAAAAACGAAAGTAATGAGAAGTAGTAGATATGAAAAGAGTGAGAAACTAGACATTAGGACTGGTATCACGAAATAGATGAAGTTAAGGAATTCTGCCGTCTGGACAGCAAAATAACACATGACGATGGAGCAAGGAGGACATCGAAAGCAAACTAGCCCTGCACAAAGGGCATTCCTTGGCAAGAGCAGTCTGCCATTATGAAACACAGACCTTAATCTGAGGACGAAATTTCTGAGAGTGTAGGTTTGGAGCACAGCATTGTATGATAGTGAAACATGGATTGTGGGAAAACCGGAACAGAAGAGAAACGAAGCATTTGAGATGTGGTTGAAAATTAGGTCGATTGATAAGGTGAGGAATGAGGAAGTTCTGCGTAGGATCGGAATGGAAAGGAATATGTGGAAAACACGGACAAGAAAGGACAAGATCATATGACAAATGTTAAGAGATCAGGGCATTACTTCCATGGTACTAGAGGGAGCTGTAGATGGCAAAAACTGTAGAGGAAGACAGAGGTTGAAATACATCCAGCAAATAACTGAGGACGTAGGTTCTAAGTGCTGCTCTGGGATGAAGAGGCTGGCACAGTAGAGGAATTCTTTATGTACTGCATCAAACCAGTCTCAGTACTGATGAATAAACAAAAAAAGTACCCAATGGGGAGGAGGGCACCACAACCACCAGTAGACACCACCTCATGTGCCAGTTGTTGCTGCTGAGATGTTTTCTTAGAGCTACCGATGGACCATTAATGACTAGTTGCAATGATAATCAGTGCCAGAGGAGGTTTCTGAAATTTTTCACTAGAGGGGACTTCTAGATATGTCTAGCCTGATTCTTGATCATCCTCCCTACGTACCACTTATCGCTTGCAGGCCAGCAGTAGTTGAAGGTCTACAGACGGCCCATGCTATCTTCCACTCAGCAAATAATCTACTGAGGTAAGATTCCTGTTACAATAGCACTCCCTCTCAGAAGACGACTGTGTACCCAAACAATCTACCTAGTCTGCCTGATTAGCTGATTACTCAACCCTGTTCCAATCTACTTATTAGTACATCTATTCCCCCCCCCCCCCCAATCTCTATCCACATACTCCACAACCCCCTTTCAGTCAGTTTCCTCCTCCCCTACTCTCTCTCCTTCCCCCCTCGGTCTCTGTCCACCTCCTCCACACACCACTCCCTGTCCATCTCCTCTTACCCCTCTGTTCCTTCCCCCTCATTCCATCTGTTCCTTCCCCATCGTTCCATCTCCTCCCCTGCTCTCTGTTCACGTCTTACCCCCCCCCCCCCCCCCTTGTCTGTGTTCACCTCCTCCACACTGTACTCTCTATTCATCTCCTCCTCCCCTGCTATTTGTCCATCTATTCCTCCATCAGTATCTATCCACCTCCTCCATACCCCACTCTCTCTTCATCTCCTTCTCCCCTGCTCTCTGTCTATCTCTTCCTTTCCCTATCTGTCCACCTCCTCCACACAGCACTCCATCCATATCCTCCTCCCCTGTTCAATGTTCATCTGTTCCTACCCCAGTCACTGTCCACCTCCTCCACAAACTCCTCTCAGTCCATCTCCTTCTCCCACATTCTCTGTCCATCTCTTCCTCCTCCCTGTCTCTGTCCTCCTCCTTCAAACTCCACTCCCCATCCATCTCCTCTTGCCTCCTCTGTTCCTTTCCCCTCATTTCATCTGCTCCTTCCCCATCTGTACATCTCCTCCTTCTGACCCCCTTCTCTTTCCATGTTGCCACCCCCACCCCTATAGGTAGAACATCACATTTCAGCAGTTGCATATCAACTTCTGTTCGATATACATCACAGTGTTTCGAAAAATCATTGCCATAAATGACGCTATATTTCGAAGGAATCCTTTCATACTGCATGCATTAATATCTTTACAAGTTCTTGGTGCGAGAGGGGAAACCTTAAAAGATATTACATATCTTTGTATGACCATTTGCTTTCTCAAACCTCATTTTCTTTTCATCACATTAAAAGATATTTAACTTACATGTGAAACTGGAAGCCGCTTCCAATCGTCCATCGATTACTGCATCGGTATGCAATACTACTTTATCTATTTCCTTTTTGAAAAAAAAAGGACAGAATTCGTCAGAATCACTCAAGAGTCGCAAGCAGGAAAACTACGTATGCCCCTTTATAATATGGCGGCTTCACCGAAGACCGTCAGGGTTTTCTAGACCCCTTGGAGTAGTCTCTCCGGTATGGCTCTGAGCTCAGAGCGTGTGACTTACGCAGATCTTTATACAGGAGATACAAAAATTGTTACATGTAGAGTGTTTATAAAGGAAGATATTACATTGTATGTCACGTAATTGTGGAGAATTCAACAGAATTACATTAAAAACTCCTGAAGAAATAAACACGAGTATGTCGTTTTGAATTGCCTCAGTCAGTGGTTACCTCTCATACTGTCCATGAGTCCTCCTGCATTTATATCTCCAACTGTCTTGTTGGGCAAAGTCTATATCCTGCACAGGCAGCAAGGAGCACTTCCATGAGGACGGAACGTGTTTTATGTTTGCTGTCAACGCTTCATCTCATCTGTTTTTTCATCACATTTGTCCAGAATATTTGTATACTATTCACCAATTATCCAGCCTGTTGAAAGATAGTCAAAAAGAAGAATCTACTATGCATTCAAATAATGACTTGCCATAATCTTGCCGACAAACGAGATATACATCATATTGTACAGGGTGGCCCTAAAGTATATGTCAAAAATGCAGAGGCAGGTAGAGGAGACCTAACGAAGCAGATTTCGCATAGTAATGTGTGTGTGCGTTAATGACAGATTACAGTGCTAGCTTGTACAGCAGTATGAATCACAGGAAAATGAAAAGACATGTAAGGACAAATGACATCAAAAATTTGTTAAAAGTTTAAAGAGGTGCTCGAAAGAGCGGTCACCAACAGTGGTACACGATTCACAGAGACGGCGCATGGATCGGCGTACATTAGAAAAGACGTCAGGCATGTTGATTACATGTCCAGCAGCAACAGACACATGGCAAGTAGACCTTCTTCAGATACACCATGTTTTTCACGTGACCCCAGAAGAAAAACGCCACATAGGTTAAATCGGGCGAATACGGTGGCCAGGGAACTGGACCGCCCCGTCCTATCCACTACTGGCCGTAGACAGCGTCCAGGTGATTCCTGACGTTTCGACTGAAGTGAGCTGGGGCTCCATCTTGCTGGAACCACATCCGTCTGCGGCCAGCTAGAGGAACATCGCCCAGAACTTCAGGTAAGATCTCCTGTAGGAAGTTTTTATATAAGAGTAGCCAGCTAAAAGACGGTAGAATGTACGGTCCTACTGAATTATTGTGCACAATGCCTGCCCAAATATTAATGTGGGTTACGATGAGCCTCAGATGAGAGTTATGGATGTTCAGCATTCCTGGCCGCGTAAAGGTAGCCTCATCAGTAAATAAAACATCTGCAGGGAAGCTATCTTTCGCTGCATTTGCTGTAGGTTCCAACGAACGAAGTTGAGACATGTAAGATAACCGTGAGGGGTCACTGTCAGCTCTCTCTGTAACTGATACGAATGCATTTCGTCTTCATGTAAAACCTCAAAACACATTGATGGTTCACACCCAACACGTCCTACAGCTCTCGAGCTTCTCGAAGGGTTATCCTCTAGTGTGTTTAGTATTCTTTCGTCCACTGCAGGAGTTCTGCGATATCTTCCAATGCCAGTTCCACGCCTGGTAGCATAAAACTATCCACTGATGGGTAACTTTCGATAAAGACGCTCGAATGTTCGGTGATCTCGCTGATTTCTGTCCGGGAATCGCTCCCTGTACATCTTTTGAGCAGCTAATCCATTTCCTAGCGCAATCCCATAGATGAAATGCATGTCGGCCAGCTTTGCGTTGGTGAAACGATGCATGCTGCTCGATATCCGCGCGGAAAATGATGAATCCAGGTAGCGAAGCGCTTTTATATGCTGCAGTAATCAGCGTTCTCTACCGGCCCAAGGCACACATTCCTGTACGACATTTGCTTGTTTCGGTCCCTTCTCCCCGCCATTACATTTTTGACTTACAGTTTAGTACCACCCTGTATAGTGCGGGGCCTCCAATTTTCCAGCCTCTGCTTTGAATACTGTTGCACAAGAGGGGTCAAATGGTTGTCATCGTGATTAACAACTTTGTGTAAAAATTCTTTTAGATTATTTTCATGTCAACTCGACACTTTTTCGCATCTGCTTTTAGCCAGTATTCGACTGTGCGGCACCTATGTCGCAAAAAATTTTCACATAGTTAACTCCATGCCGAATCAGTTGTACATGGCTCAGATGTTTCATGCATGTCTCATGACCTATTAGCCAATGCCAAATCGTGCGCTTTTTTTTTCATCTGTAGTTGCAGTTTTAAAGCACTTCACATCGATTACGTTCGAGAGACTTTCTGCTGCATTTGCATTCAGGTGCCGCTTTCTCAACAGATACTGAAGGAGTACAGGCATCACAAAACTTCCAAATACTATATCACTTAACGTTGATAATAAACCATCAAAAACAATAATTTTGTGAATTTTGTGACGACACGTATTTCATTTCCCCTTTTTTAAGAAACGACATGGCTGTTTAAAATAGCCATAAAAATAAAACTGTTGAGCTGATGAGATTAACACTTGCTTTACGTTATTGCGTCACGAGTATTACCTTACAGCAAACAATATTTAAATGACATCAAAGCCGCTTCTGTTACATACAGAGAAATTTCCGCTTCTGTGATTAAGTAGTTAGTATTGGTATGAAGAAACAACAGAATATCAGTTTGTACAAGGTGGTTATAATTATACTTTCGCTTCTTGAGAACGTCCCCGTGAGAAACGAGTGATAGTTGAGCAATGAAACTTTGTGGAAACATTTGTAAGGACATGCGGAAGGGAAATAAAGAATAAACCATTGAAGGAAATATATTTTAATTTCCACATGGGAGGCTAATATTTGTTAATTGCATACCATGTTTACGTTCCAGGCTACAGACGTTGCTCAGTGTGACAACCATATGCATCTACAGCAGCCTGGGCCGGCACTAGAGATTGCTTTATTACTACCCGAAACATCTCATCTCTAGCGGGATGTTGGCTACTCCCTTGCTATGCTCATCTTCAGCCTCCAACGTCTTTTGATGTCCCATTGATAAGTCCTGCCCTTCAGGTAACTACACAACCAGCAATCGCAAAGGGCTCAGATCTGATGATCTTGGTGACCAGGCAGTGAGGAATGATATACAAATGGTTCGGTTTGCTGCAGGAGTGTTACGGGGTAACTGACACCACGAACAATGTGAAACTGCATCGTGCATCAAAACAGCTGAGTCCAAAGCACCTGTCTCTCGTAGGGCATGGTTCGCATGTTGTGGAAGCAGGTAACACTAACGTGTGTCGTTCAAGCTGCGTGTCCTTGGTCCTTGGGGCCGAGTTCCTCCTACGTCGCCGAACCAGTGCCGGCGCCTAACGGAAAGTGGTGACACTAATACTGCTAAGGACCCAAATCCTGCAGAGCACAGTCTGAATATCATTCCTATAAAGCTGAGTATCCACACGCTAAATAGTTTTCCATCAACACTGGATCAAGTATCGGAAGTTTAACTATAGCCACCATAGTCATTGGCACAATAATGCACTGAAGTGACCAAGTTCTGGCCAAAAACTAATATAGTCCCAACTGTGAATAATATGTACGTTTCTGATTCGAGAATAAATAAATAAATAGGTGCAATACATAGAGGAAGCGATTTATCCGAATTGCAGTACCATGTCTTTGTGAGATCGTCTACGTGTATATTAAATAATGTGCGTGACAAAGGACACCCTTATCTCAACATCATTCACGGAGGTAGACAAGGGTGTTCATTTCACCCCCAATTATTTAACACACACATAGACGGCGTCATAAAGACCTGGCAGAGTAAAGTAGTGCACAATTATAAGCTTAATAATTAAGTTACAGCCGGCCGTTGTGGCCGAGCGGTTCTAGGCGCTTCAGTCCGGAACCGCGCTGCTGCTACGGTTGCAGGTTCGAATCCTGCCTCGGGCGTGGGTATGTGTGATGTCCTTAGGTTAGTTAGGTTTAAGTAGTTCTGAGTCTAGGGGAGGATGAGCTCTGATATTAAGTCCCATAGTGCCTAGAGCCATTTGAACCATTAAGTTATAAATACTCTCCAGTTTGTAGATGATCAAATAATAGTAGCGGAATCGGAAGATATATTACAGAGAGCAATTTGGTTCTTGCACGAGGTAACATACGATTACAATACGACAATATCTAAAGATATTAGTATTCCATGGTAAGGACCATTTAAGAGCAAATATAATACTTGGTGATAAACTACTAAAACAAATAAATACTTTTAGATACCTGAGATGTATGGTCTAATATATCGCACACAATGACTAAGAAAACAAATTTTGAAAAATTCCGAAGGTTGGTAGGTACTATAAATCGCATTCTCCAGAAAAACGTTAGGAAAGAGACTCTACTAAAATTTTATAATGTGATGGCAGTACCAGTTCTAATGTATGGATCAGAGACTTAGGCTAACCGTCAGTCAAAGGAGTGGACTGAGGAAGCGGGGATTAGACTCCTAAGTCCTGTAGGTGGTAGATCGAATAAAATGTATCTAAATAAGGAATGAACTGGGTGTAAAAAGCATACTTCAGAAAATAGAGCAGTACAAAAACAAATGGTATGAACACATGCAAAGGATATCAGAAGAAAGAATACCTAAATTAACGTACAAATATACGGTTCAAGGTAAAAGGAATGTTGGGCAGCCTAAGAAGAAATGGAAAGATCAGCTGCATTCTGCCTGAAATTTGAACATGCAAAGATGTCTGAACCAAAACTGGATATGATGACGGTGATGCAAAGAGGGAAGATCATCGGCATCAGACCAAAGGAGCATCTCTGCAACCTTGAAGTAGATGAACTACCCGCTTTCCTCAGCTATGAAAGTGTATCGTGTAACGTGTTACACCACCTTTGACACCCAGAAACCAGCAGCAAGAACATGGACTCCTTCGGGTTTCGACGTCTGACATATTGTGAAAAATTCCATTAGAAATTCTTTCCGTGCTTATGAACGTGCACCATTTCAACGCTATGTACAGAATAAATTCCTAACATGAAACCCATCTCTCGCTACTAAGACGGAGAACTGAGGAAGTAATACGCTTCATTTTGCTTTTGCGTGGAAATAGATGAAACAGAGATTTCATTTCACCTACAGACTGTATGTGTTCAGTGGGTAATAGTTGCCTAGGGCGTATTCTTAAGAAGAACAGCACATCCTCATTTTCATAGAGACAGCTCACTTCGTTTTCTAAAGCAAGCCAATTTTCCGTTTGAATTAAACATTACTGCAGGGAACTGCAGTGCTCCAGTAGACGCAATCAGCGTACTAGCTGAAGGTCGTGGCATAGCTAATCATAATACAGAAATGATACGTCAACTGAATGTTTGCGCTACGGTTCCTGCCGATATCAATTAACCATTGCAAGGCTTGAGCTGACAGAGAAAGGTGAAATTACAGTTGTCAAATAATTACCTGTGATCTCTGGGTGCAGTAACTTCCCAATTAGAAATTCCTACTTCGGTTGCGCAAGCTCCAGCAGTAGTAATTGAATTTCAGTTGCACAATAATAGCGCAAAACGCACAGAATTATTGCGAAGCCGATACAAAGGCCAATTCGTACCTGCTTATTCAGTGCGAGAACAGCAATATTTCTCCGTGCTTACGATCAATCTGCCTAACGCACTAGAGAAAAATATTGAAGATGGCATATCCTGCTGAGTTGTTGGGGCAGCTACTCTTCCACGTTTAGTCACGGTTATTGATCAGAGACTGGTAGCAGAACATTGTTTCTAAACGAGATCCATTCCTAAATTAAATGAAGTGGTACGGAAGTAGATATCTTTACTAGCTCTGGGATACTTATGTGTAATAATTCGGTTAGTGCGATACCCCGGTGTGACATGGAGTGCTTACTCCTAAACATAAATAAGTGATAGTTCGTATCGAAAGAAGACAAACTCTTTGTGGGAAGCAGCGGTCGTTGTAGCATTGTCTATTATGTTCAGTCTAGGCCGGTTATTAAATTTCTTTTTGAATTTGGCACATTACTGATTTTGGACCCTTGTCACCATAAGAGCTGTCAATATGAATTAATATTTACCGTTACAATACGAGATAGAAACAATATGCAAATGATGAAAAGCAATAATTATGTTACAGAATATCCTTCCAGTACATTAACGTCTGATACAGTGTGTCTCGTCGCATGTCGTCACAGTCTTGTCCCATACTTGGGTTTACGGCGCCCCTTACCGAAGGCGCGTTGAAAGGTGTGCAACTTCCCGTGCACACTAGGTGTATGCGGCCGATGCACGAAGAGGCAAAGAGGCGCATGCATCGCTGCAAATTCATGCGTGCCTCTGAATTTTGGGCAGGGCCCACAGTGCGCAGGCGAAATAATCTCCCCAGCTGACGCGGGGAAAACAACGTGCATCAGTCATATGCCCCTCCGCGTTTGTTTTTGGTTTGATGCTTTGTTCCACTATGTCTTGCTGTTAAACGATTCAGTTTTTGCACGCTTCAGTTTTGTCTTTGCCTTAGAACTTCGGCAGAGTGGTTCAAAATGGTTCAAATAGCTCTAAGCACTATGGGACGTAACATCTGAGGTCATCAGTCTCCCTAGACTACTTAAACCTAACCTAAGGATATCACACACATCCATGCCCGAGGCAGGATTCGAACCTGCGACCGCAGCAGCAGCGCGGTTCCGGACGCAGAGTGGTCCAACGAGAAACACACGGAACCTGAACAGTACTATCGCGCGTTTCCTTTTCTCTGGCTGGTAAATCCCGTGGATTATTCAGAGAGAGTGAACGTAACTAACTGTCTACAGTTCCCTACATATATAACTAACAGTAAACAATAACAAACCTGAATAAAATAAAATGCCTTGGTTCCTACTTGTGATGAATACGTTTTGAAGAAGATGAGCGATTCTGGGGTCTTGATGCCGGCCGGAGTGGCCGTGCGGTTCTAGGCTCTACAGTCTGGAGCCGAGCGACCGCTACGGTCGCAGGTTCGAATCCTGCCTCGGGCATGGATGTGTATAATGTCCTTAGGTTAGTTAGGTTTAATTAGTTCTAAGTTCCTCCCCCCATGAACCATGGACCTTGCCGTTGGTGGGGAGGCTTGCGTGCCTCAGTGATGCAGATAGCCGTACCGTAGGTGCAACCACAACGGAGGGGTATCTGTTGAGAGGCCAGACAAACGTGTGGTTCCTGAAGAGGGCCAGCAGCCTTTTCAGTAGTTGCAAGGGCAACAGTCTGGATGATTGACTGATCTGGCCTTGTAACAATAACCAAAACGGCCTTGCTGTGCTGGCACTGCGAACGGCTGAAAGCAAGGGGAAACTACGGCCGTAATTTTTCCCGAGGGCATGCAGCTTTACTGTATGATTAAATGATGATGGCGTCCTCTTGGGTAAAATATTCCGGATGTAAAATAGTCCCCCATTCGGATCTCCGGGCGGGGACCACTCAAGAGGATATCGTTATCAGGAGAAAGAAAACTGGCGTTCTACGGATCGGAGCATGGAATGTCAGATCACTTAATCGGGCAGGTAGGTTAGAAATTTAAAAAGGGAAATGGATAGGTTAAAATTAGATATAGTGGGAATTAGTGAGGTTCGGTGGCAGGAGGAACAAGACTTCTGGTCAGGTGACTACAGGGCTATAAACACACAATCAAATAGGGGTAATGCAGGAGTAGTTTTAATAATGAATAGGAAAATAGGAATGTGGGTAAGCTACTACAAACAGCATAGTGAACGCATTATTGTGCCCAAGATAGATACGAAGCCCACACCTACTACAGTATATGCCAACTAGCTCTGCAGATGACGAAGAAATTGAAGAAATGTATGATGAAATAAAAGAAATTATTCAGATAGTGAAGGGTGATGAAAATTTAATAGTCATGGGTGACTGGAATTCGGTAGTAGGAAAAGGGAGAGAAGGAAACTTAGTAGGTGAATATGGATTGGGGCTAAGAAATGAAAGAGGAAGCCGCCTGGTAGAATTCTGCACAGAGCAAAACTTAATCATAGCTAACACTTGGTTTAAGAATCATGAAAGAAGGTTGTATACATGGAAGAACCTTGGAGATACTAAAAGGTATCAGATAGATTATATAATGGTAAGACAGAGATTTAGGAACCAGGTTTTAAATTGTAAGACATTTCCAGGGGCAGATGTGGACTCTGACCACAATCTATTGGTTATGACCTGTAGATTAAAACTGAAGAAACTGCAAAAGGGTGGGAACTTAAGCAGATGGGACCTGGATAAACTCAAAGAACCAGAGGTTGTTCAGAGTTTCAGAGACAGCATAAGGGAACAATTGACAGGAGTGGGGGAAAGAAATACAGCAGAAGAAGATTGGGTAGCTTTGAGGGATGAAGTAGTGAAGGCAGCAGAGGATCAAGTAGGTAAAATGACGTGGGCTAGTAGACATCCTTGGGTAACAGAAGAAATATTGAATTTATTGGATGAAAGGAGAAAATATAATAATGCAGTAAATGAAGCGGGCAAAAAGGAATCCAAACGTCTCAAAAATGAGATCGACAGGAAGTGCAAAATGGCTAAGCAGGGATGGCTAGAGGACAAATGTAAGGATGTAGAGGCTTATCTCACTAGGGATAAGATAGATACTGCCTACAGGAAAATTAAAGAGACATTTGGATATAAGAGAACCACTTGTATGAACATCAAGAGCTCAGATGGAAACCCAGTTCTAAGCAAAGATGGGAAAGCAGAAAGGTGGAAGGAGTATATAGAGGGTCTATACAAGGGCAATGTACTTGAGGACAATATTATGGAAATGGAAGAGGATGTAGATGAAGATGAAATGGGAGATACGATACTGCGTGAAGAGTTTGACAGAGCACTGACAGACCTGAGTCGAAACAAGGCCCCCGGAGTAGACAACATTCCATTAGAACTACTGACGGCCTTGGGAGAGCCAGTCCTGACAAGCCTCTACCATCTGGTGAGCAAGATGTATGAAACAGGCGAAATACACTCAGACTTCAAGAAGAATATAATAATTCCAATCCCAAACAAAGCAGGTGTTGACAGATGTGAAAATTACCGAACTATCAGTTTAATAAGTCACAGCTGCAAAATACTAACACGAATTCTTTACAGACGAATGGAAAAACTAGTAGAAGCCGACCTAGGGGAAGATCAATTTGGATTCCATAGAAATGATGGAACACGTGAGGCAATACTGACCGTACGACTTATCTTAGAAGAAAGATTAAGGATAGGCAAACCTACGTTTCTAGCATTTGTAGACTTAGAGAAAGCTTTTGACAATGTTGACTGGAATACTCTCTTTCAAATTCTAAAGGTGGCAGGGGTAAAATACAGGGAGCGAAAGGCTATATACAATTTGTATAGAAACCAGATGGCAGTTATAAGAATCGAGGGGCATGAAAGGGAAGCAGTGGTTGGGAAGGGAGTAAGACAGGGTTGTAGCCTCTCCCCGATGTTATTCAATCTATATATTGAGCAAGCAGTAAAGGAAACAAAAGAAAAATTCGGAGTAGGTATTAAAATCCATGGAGAAGAAATAAAATCTTTGAGGTTCGCCGATGACATTGTAATTCTGTCAGAGACAGCAAAGAACTTGGAAGAGCAGTTGAATGGAAGGATAGCGTCTTGAAAGGAGGATATAAGATGAACATCAACAAAAGCAAAACGAGGATAATGGAATGTAGTCGAATTAAGTCGGGTGATGCAGAGGGAATTAGATTAGGAAATGAGACACTTAAAGTAGTAAAGGAGATTTGCTATTTGGGGAGCAAAATAACTGATGATGGTCGAAGTAGAAAGGATATAAAATGTAGACTGGCAATGGCAAGGTAAGCGTTTCTGAAGAAGAGAAATTTGTTAACATCGAGTATAGATTTAAGTGTCAGGAAGTCATTTCTGAAAGTATTTGTATGGAGTGTAGCCATGTACGGAAGTGAAACATGGACGATAAATAGTTTGGACAAGAAGAGAATAGAAGCTTTCGAAATGTGGTGCTACAGAAGAATGCTGAAGATTAAATGGGTAGATCACATAACTAATGAGGAAGTATTGAATAGGATTGGGGAGAAGAGAAGTTTTTGGCACAACTTGACCAGAAGAAGGGACGGTTGGGTTGGTAGGACATGTTCTGAGGCATCAAGGGATCACCAATTTAGTATTGGAGGGTAGCGTGGAGGGTAAAAATCGTAGAGGGAGACCAAGAGATGAATACACTAAGCAGATTCAGAAGGATGTAGGTTGCAGTAGGTGCTGGGAGATGAAGAAGCTGGCACAGGATAGAATAGCATGGAGAGCTGCATCAAACCAGTCTCTGGATTGAAGACCACAACAAGAACAGATCTAAGTTCTAGGCGACTGATGACCTCAGAAGTTAAGTCGCTTACTGCTCAGAGCCATTTTTGGGGTCTTGATGTGCCGACGCCGCCATGGTCCTTTACGAGCTGCTTTGATTCATATGCAGTATGTGCTGGCCAGAGCAAATAAAAGAACGCTGAAATCTTTAGCAGAAGCGCGCATCCATAAAGTCTACATCTTCATCTACATCTACGTGATTACTCTGCTATTCACAATAAAGTGCCTGGCAGAGAATTCAATGAACCACCTTCAAGCTGTCTCTCTACCGTTCCACTCTCGAACGGCACGCGGGAAAAACGAGCACTTAAATTTTTGTGTGTGAGCCCTGATTTCTCTTATTTTATCGTGATGATCATTTCTCCCTATGTAGGTGGGTGGCAACAGAATGTTTTCGCAATCGGAGGAGAAAACTGGTGATTGAAATTACATGTGAAGATCCCGTCGCAACGAAAAACACCTTTGTTTTAATGATTGCCACTCCAATTCTCGTATCATGTCTGTGACACTATCTCCCCTATTTCGCGATAATACAAAACGAGCTGCCCTTCTTTGTACTTTTTCAATGTCATCCGTCAGTCCTACCTGATGCGGACCCCAAATCGCACAGCAGTACTCTAGAATACGGCGGGCAAGCGTGGTGTAAGCATTCTCTTTAGTAGACCTGTTGCACCTTCTAAGTGTTCTACCAATTAATTGGAGGCCTTTGTTTGCTCTACCAACAATATTATTTATGTGGTCGTTTCAATTTAAGTTATTTGGTATTTGGTATTTAACTGACTTTACAGCTTTCAGATTTGTGTGACTTATCGCATAATCGAAATTTAGCTGATTTCTTTTAGTACTCACGTGAATAACTTCACACTTTTCTTTATTCAGGGTCAATTGCCACTTTTCGCACGGCACAGTTATCTTATGTGAATCATTTTGCAAGTCGTTTTGGTCATCTGACGACTTTACAAGCGGTAAATGACAGCATCATCTGCAAACAAGTACACTTTGATTTGCAAATGGAATCGAAAACACGATATCTAATGTCTGAAATTTCTTCAAAAGCCGCCAGCCAGTCCCTGCATGTTGCAGGTCCATGTACAGAAGAAACTGCTCTCCTCCAAGCTTCACAAATTTCAACTCCCAGCGCATCCGGCTTAAACAGTGAATCGAATTCATCAAAACAATAACAGTATGTCCATACATCTGTGCTGGTTGGTTTTCCCTCCGGCACTTTTGAATCCGCGCCTTAGCTACCGGCAGAATAAATCCTCTGCCTGTTTCGTCGTAAGTTTGTCAGCGCTGTTTCGTACGTTGCTATCTCCTGGCGCTGTCGACGTACGGAGTGGTCATGAGGTGTGAGGTGCCTCCGGGAAGACCCTTAGTGGCTTGTCGTAGCGTTGTGTAGGGCCTCGGCGGTGGCGATGTTTGGTGTTTGCCATAGACCTAGTAGTCTCCGTGGTTCCCCAAGGTGTGATGCTAATTTAATAGCTTGGAGTTGGAAAAAGGTTTAATTTTGCGTACTTTTTTACCGCCGCCGCTTGATTGTTTCGTTCCCAGATCTCAGTGAAGCTACAGGCTGGTGCAAGCCGTTGTTGATCGGTGTTTTCGTTGCAAGGGTTTGGAGCTCGTTGTTGGATTGACTAGTGGTGTTCGTAATTTACTGAGTTATGAAACACTCACCATTTACATCCATTTACAAGAAGATACGCGACGTAGCGCACATCACCGCGAAGTATAACTTTGCTTTGCCTTTGCTGTAGTGTGTTACAGTTCTGATTTTAAAAAGTGGTTAATCTGATGTTTAATTGGTTTTGCTTGTGACCGACTCTTAGGGCATTGTGAACGCCTACAATCTAAAACAGCTTTGTGCTCTTCACATCCTCGACCTGACAATTTTCTGTAATTGATTATTTGAGCAAGTCTTGTAGAGCGTAATCACTTGATCTCGGTTGGTTATGAACCAACGGACCTTGACTGTGGGTGAATTATAAGTCTGAATTGACATGAGTGGAATGTTCGCCCCGGTAGCTGAATGGACAGCGTGACGGATGCCGTTCTAAGGGGCCCGGGTTCGATTCCCGGCTGGGTCGGGGATTTTCTCCGCTCAGTGACTGGGTGTTGTGTTGTCTTCATCATCATTTCATCACCATCCGGCGTTCAGGTTGCCCAATGTGGTGTCGAATGTAATAAGACCTGCACCAAGGGCGGCCGGACCTGCCCCGTAAGGGGCCTCCCGGCCAATGATGCCAAACGCTCATTTGCATTTCGCATGAGTGGAAACATGTTTGAGTTGAGTCTGGTCGTGACTGAGCTGTATCCGCTGAGTTTGGTTGACTTTAAGGGATCCGATATCGTACAAATTCTCCGTTTTCTGTGCCAGTTACTCTATGTGGTACTTTCAAATGGCTCTAAGCAGTTTGGGACTTAAATCTAACTAACCTGAGTACATCACACGCAACCATGCCCGAGGCAAGATTCGAATCTGCGACCGTAGGAGCAGCGCGGTTCCGGACTGAAGCGCCTACGACCGCTCGGCCACAGCGGCCGGCTATGTGGTACTTTATCGAAAGTAATTATACTAATCCTTGCTTAATCTAGTAGTGATGCACCGTCGTAGTTAGATGTTTCATCTAAGTTACTGGTTTGACCGTAATTATTGTCCTGGGTACGGTCTCATTAAAGGGTGTTGAACCCGCACCACATAGTTGTCCTGATTGTTCCACGGCACGCAGCAGCAGAGTGGAGTTGTACACAAGCAAACTTATTGCTCTGCGGTGTAGTTAGTTGAGGCGGTGAGGCCGTCCTGTTATCTTCAGCAGACTGCATTGCGCTGGTGCTGTGGAGTGTAAAATGTGCAGTTCAGTGCGGCCCAGGCTTAGGGGTATTATTTGATGAAAATTACTGTTACCATCTTTATATTTGTTGTTTTTTGATAGACCTAGCGGTCGTATTTGATTAGATAGTACATTAGACTATCTTACTGTCTTCTCGGAGACTTTCATTTAAGACATGTTAGCATCGTCACAAGGTCACCCTCGGTATTTTAGAAGTTATTTAATTATTGTCGGCTAAGTTATTCTTTTATGATTTATTTGATAAAGTTATTTTTGCAGCTTTGATTTTGCTGACTAGTTTTCTTAAATTATTGCTGAGTTATGATGGGCCAGTTATATTTGTAATTTAGGAGGCCATTTCTACGTAGTACCGTCATATATAGTGTAGTTTTAAGGCGGGTTTCAGAGTCTCATTAGACATACACTGCTCACACAGAACATTATGACTACCTACCTAACAGCCGGCATGCCCATCTTTGGCACGGATAACAACGGCGAGACGTCTCGGCATGGAAGCAATGACGCCTTGGTAAACCGCTAGAGGGAGTTGGCGCCACATGTGGATTTACAAGTCACATAATTCCCGCAAATTCAGGGGAGGGGGCCATGAGCTCTGACGCCAAGTTCAATCACATCCCAGACGTGTTCGATCGGGTTCAGATCTGGCTAGTTGGGGGGTCAACACATCAATTGCATCTCGCCACTGTGTTCCTCGAGCCACTCCATCACACTCCGGGCCTTGTGACATGGCGCATTATCGTGCTGAAAAACGGCACTGCCATCGGGAGACACGATAGTCTCGAAGGGGTGTATGTCGTCTGCCGCCAGGGTAAGGTACTCCTTAGCCGTCATTGTGCCTTGCACGACCGCCATTGGACCCATGGATGCCCACGTGTGTGTTTCACAGGGCATAATGGAGCCGCCGCCAGCTTGTCTTCGTCCTGCAGTGCAGGAGCTGCTCTCCTGGACGACGGATTCGTGAACTGCCACCGGCACGAAGAAGGTATCGGGATTCATCAGACCATGCAACGCTCTGCCACTGCGCCAAAGCCCAGTGCTGCTGGTCACGTGCCCAGTTCAGTCGTAGTTGCGGATGTCGTGGAGTTAACATTGGCAAAGGCATGGGTCGTCGGCACCAGAGATCCATCGTTAGGAGTGTTCGGTGCACTGCGTGTTCACACGTACTTGTACTCTGCCCAGCACTGCAGTATGATGTCAGTTCTGCCACAGTTTACCTCCTGTCCCGTTTTAGCAGTCTGCCCAGACTACGACATGCGAGATCTGTTATGAGGGGTGGCCGCTCAATCCCACGACGTCTGCATATGGTTTCACCTTGGTTTCGCCACGTGTCGTAGACACTCACCACAGCACTCCTTGAGCACTCAACAAGGCGTGTAGATTCCGAAAAGCTCGTGTCCAAGCCATCACAATCTGCCTTCGATCAAACTCATGTACATTACACGCCTTTCTCATTCTACTAGAGGACAGCATGCTAACTAATACTACATGCACCGTGCGTGTCTCTGGCTAGCAATCAATCCTCGCCAGGTGACGCTCCTATTGCCTGGACGGGTTTATATCAATAATAGGCCGGTGGTCATAATGTTCTGGCTGATCAGTGTCTGTACTAACTGTTTTACGTTTGGGATGGATTTTGTTAAATATAATGAGCTTTTATTAACAGTTAGTTTTAGGACAAATTAAACTGCCGTTGTGGTTTTCTTTCACTACCGCATTGGGCATCACGTCTGGCTTCCCGGGGCGATACGTTGAAGATTCTGCCGTGTCCTGTCCTCCGCAACCAGCATGGTGCAGATGCCGTCCCGCATCCGGAGCAACAAGAGGACATCACGTGCCAGTCACCGTTGAGAGACTCGGCTATTCTGCCAGAGCTATAAGTTAATAATATTTTAGAATCACATTTACTTCTACACGGTAAATATCCAGCACTCTACTACCGTCCTATAATCGCATCCTGGTTCACATTTAACACGCTATGATGATTCGTCTACGAGTTCTCCGAGTGAAACAAAAATGTGTGTCAATAATATAGCATGAAGAGCTTCACGAGCAGGTTGATCTGGTAATTGTTACTTTTTCCTTAATATAAAACTGTCTCTTATTTAGAAATAAAAAAGCGTGTGACGAGGGCCTCCCATCGGGTAGACCGCACGCCTGGTGCAAGTCTTTCGACTCGACGCCACTGCGGCGACTTGCGCGTCGATGGGGATGAAATGATGATTAGGACAACACAAAACCCAGTCCCTGAGCGGAGAAAATCTCCGACCCAGCCGGGAAACGAGCTCGGGCCCTTAGGATTGACAGTCTGTCGCACTGACCACTCAGCGGTTATGATGTTTTGCGAGATTAAAAAAATACGCGTACTTGCATATTCTTCAACTGTTCATTATGAATATTAAGAATCTAACAAGTGTTTTGTTCCTCGCAGTGAGTAATGTTGAGAGAATACGTTTGCGCTGCAGCCTCGTTGGTGCACATTGGCAGCACACGTGGCTGGTTCTGCTAAACTGATCCGCTTCTCACTGGCCAACCACACACGTGGATAGCTTCATCCCTGAATCGCGAAAAGCTTGTAATTAACCTTTGTCTCGTCAACTTATATATATATATATATATACATATATATATGAAGATAATATCGCGAACACAAGTTGTAAAAGGGCAGAGCATTGGAGGATGTCACATGTAGTCAGGTGATTTATGGAAAAATATTTCCGACGTGATTGTGGCCACACAACGGGAATTAATAGACTTCGAACACAGTATGCTGCCTGGAGCTAGACGCATGCAACACTCCAATCCGTAAATCGTTTGGAAATTAAATACTCCGAGGTCCACAGTGTCCAGAGTACGCTGCCAATACCAGATTTCGGGTATTTTGTCTCACCACGAACAACGCAGTGGCCGACGGCCTTCTCTTAACGACCGAGAGCAGCGACGTTTGCGTAGAGTTTTCAGTGTCAACAGAGAAGCAACACTGCATGAAATAACCGCAGAAATCAATGTGGGACGTACGACGAACGTGTCCGTTATGAGAATGCGGCGAAATTTGGCGTTACTGTGTTATGGCAGCAGATGACAGACGCTAGAGCCTTTGCTAACTGCACGACATCGCCTGCAGCGCCTCTCCTTGCCTCGTGACCATATCCGTTGGATCTCAGCCTACTGATAAACCGTGACCTGGTCCGATGAGTCCCGATTTCAGTTGGTAACAGCTGATGGTAGGGTTCGACTGTGGCGCATACCCCACGATGCCACAGAACCAGGTTATGGACAAGGCACTGTCCATGGTGATTATGCCTTCATAATTGTATGGTCTACTTGTTCCGAAACAACGTTGGAATTTTTGATGGATCTCAATGCGCCATGTCACCGGAACACAGTAACGAATGATGTGGCCACCTAGATCGTACGACACGAATCCCATTGAACATTTATAGGATATAATCGAGAGGTCACTTCGTGTAGAAAATCCTGCAGTGGCAACACTTTCGCTATTAACAGAGGCAGCCTGGCCCAGTACTTCTGCAGGAGACATCCAACGACTTGAGTGAATGCCACGGCCAGTTGCTGCACTTCGTCAGGCAGAAGGAGGCCCGGAACGGTATTAGCAGGCATCCCAGGACTTTTGTGACCTCAGTGTATAAGATTTACGATTCAATGAAGAGTACGTCGCGTAGCAAAGAGCTGCTGTATTTTAATATGAACAAATTTGTGATTAAAACTCCTACATAATGTTGCGAGGTTAAATTCTTCACTTATCTGTGTCTGTGGACGGTTGTTTAACAGATAGCGAAAGTTTGCATATAATATCGTCAACAAAATAGATTCGTAGTTGATGTGAAATTCCTGAAGCGTGCTTTTGTTATTCATTTACTTACATTTAATGTATCTGACATGACCATAAAAAGGTAATAAGTTTTAGAAACAAGGCCAAGAAGGGAACGTGGAACGGTGAGGAAAGGTTCAGGGAAAACATGTTTCACCTTTAGCTTACACGCTTTACCAAAAGAAGACCATAGATTTTTCAATTGAAAAAAAAAATTTCCACTGTTTTAAGAAATATAATGTAAGTAAAGACACGTAGCATAATCCATAGTCCAACTCAAGCTCTTGAGGAATGTTCACAGCCGGCCGGTGTGGCCGTGCGGTTAAAGGCGCTTCAGTCTGGAACCGCGTGACCGCTACGGTCGCAGGTTCGAATACTGCTTCGGGCATGGCTGTGTGTCATGTCCTAAGGATAGTTAGGTTTCAGTAGTTCTAAGTTCTAGGGGACTGATGACCACAGAAGTTAAGTCCCATAGTGCTCAGAGCCATTTGAACCATCCAATGTTCACAATTACCCAATTCTTAAGAGAAATGTTAACGATCAAAATTTACACTTTTTTGTCAGTCAAAAAGAAAGTTCTTTTAAAAATATGGTTCCCGCCATTTAATAAAAACCATCAATTTAGAGACATCGCCAATATATACTTTCAAGCACTGTTCGAATTATATACGATTGCACTAAAATATGAAAGTCTACACGATTCCACCATACTTAATAAAACCTTACAGTTTCTGTAAGGTAAAAAACAAGAAAATCCTCAAAGTTCTAATCATCTGAGCAAAGGAGAAAAAGAAGGAAACATTTGAGAGCCCCCGGGCAAAGCACACCTCCAAGGTAAGCTTTCAATAATGTGTAATTGCTTAACGTAACCCTAGAGTTGGTGAGGCGTCTGCCGAGCCGCCACCTTTCGGTTGTCACAGGTCTGGGCGTCCTTTCACCCTATCAGATATGCATCGTTTTCTACAAGGCGTGGCTCTCACGCCGGAAAAACTAGAACACATTAAGGCGTGTGTTAACTGCAGGTTCCATATCACCAGTCGAGAAGTAGTTTCAGTAAACACAAACGGGAGAGAAATATAAGTCCAGCCGGCCGGGGTGGCCGAGCGGTTGTGGGCTCTACAGTCCGGAACCGCGCGACCGCTACGGTCGCAGGTTCGAATCCTGCCTCAGCCATGGATGTGTGTGATGTCCTTAGGTTAGTTAGGTTTAAGTAGTTCTAAGTTTTAGGGGACTGACGACCTCAGAAGTTGAGTCCATTTGAACCATTTTATAAGTCCGGTGCGAAATAGCACAGTTCCTCTGTTAGACCACAGTCGATATGGAAACCCAGAGCTACCAGAGACTCAAAAGGCAACGGGCAGAAACCAAGGCCCGCAACACCACGCGGTCGTATCGAAGCAAAACACCAGAGAGATGTTACGGAGACCCAGAACGATTCAAGAGGTAGCCGTCAGATGCAAAGGTTAAAGCGCACAGCCACCAAACGTATGTCAACTAGGAGGAAGCAGAAATTTTTACAGTTCACGAGTGGAGTTAATGATACACACTCATTTACCCCGCAGATCTCTGGAAGCATTCGAAATAGAAAAGTATCCGGAATAGAAAACTGCGTGGGCCTTCAGATTTATTGGATAAATATAACACAACCGGCAGCAAGTCGACACCATCCATGCTCAATCTTCCAGAAATTCACGTAAGCAAAGAAAGCCATAAATCAGAGATTGTAACTGGGAGGAAAATTCGTGTCCACGATCACAGCACTACAGCGACTCCACCAGATAACGAAAATTAAAGGTGGTCATTAAGCAGTGGAAAAACGACCAGGGCGGGTGATGATCCCCCTTCAACCGGACGCAAATACCTTCGGCCCTCTCGTTCTGAAAAACGATGGGGCCGCCTCCAGTCTGTTCTGGCCATCGCGCCGTGACTCCTGCTGCCATTTTCGCCCAGCCAGAGCCGCTGCACCCTGCACCATTCGCTCCTTCCACCCTACTGCCGACCGCGCCCTCTCGTGGCCACCGTCACTGAAATCGAGATGCAGCGGCGAGGCCAGCGCCTCCACCAGAACAACAACATCTCAGAAGTGAACAGCCAAAAGACAGACCGACCCTGGGAGTTCGAAGGAACCTGGAACCGCACAGCTCAGTATCATCACAGAAAAAAATTGAAAGAAGACAAGAAAATCATGAGCCAAACAAATGTAATTGATAGCCTAGTTTGTCTAATTTCTCGGTGTTATAAAATACTGTTTCTGTACTAAACAATGCCACCCCAAATTACAATAGTAGTGTGAAACCTAGTTATGCATGAAACGTGACGAAAATTAAATGCCAAACAATGAATGCTAATTAAGAAATATTACTTTTTAAAATTTATCTTATATTGTCATGGAAACTGCATCAATATTTCGGTGTTCGCGCTCCAGCTTTGAGTTTTCCTTGTAAAAACGATATTTTGCGACCTAATATGGGTTATCTTTTCCGGTTGTTGAGGTTTCGAGATGATCAGTTGAAAGTTACAGACACTTGCGGCAACACTACGTATTTGAGCTTACTGTTGTAAGAGGAACTACGAAATCCACCGCTACCGCTGTTAATGAATGTTAGTACGACGAAAACTGAAATACGTCCAAGACAGAAAATTTCGTTTGGATTCCTGAAAATTCTAACTATTAATTTTGATGCTTGTGCTCTACCTAGGTACTGTGCGAGGTGCTTAAGCTCGCTTCCATAATGGAAATGGCTAAATACCCTATTGCAGTCAGTGTACCAGCAGCAGCGCAATAGCACGAATATGGTCGCCGCCGGCAAGTTGGTCATACTTACCTTATACAGAGCTGTAATCGACGTTGCTGAATGTCGCTACGTGGTGGACACAGCCTCAGAAAGAGCCGCCGGAGCTCCAAATATTGGAAGCAGTGTCCTGCTTACATCAACACAGAATCAATGACTGCGGCACAGCTTGGCTGAAGAAATTAACGCTTAAATTACGTTCGGAGTTGATTAGGTAAAAGGACTGAGGAGGTGGGCATTACAACAGACATCGAACGATATCCTAGGTGCACTGCTAGGGGCCAGCCAGTGTGGCCGAGCGGTTCTAGGCACTTCAGTTTGGAACCGCGCGACCGCTACGGTCGTAGGTTCGAATCCTGCTTCGGGCATGGATGTGTGTGATGTCCTTAGGTTAGTTAGGTTTAAGTAGTTCTAAGTTCTAGGGGACTGATGACCTCAGATGTTAAGTCCCATAGTGCTCAGAGCCATTTGAACCATTTTTTGCACTGCTAGGGTCCCAACAGATCGTTTAGCACATACCGAAGTGTAACAGTAGTGCTTGGGGAACTTAAATGTGATTCTTTGAAAAAAAAAAAAAAACATCGTTCTCGCGAAAGGCTGTCGAATGAACCTATATTCCCCGGAGACTGGGCGTCAAATATGCTGTCTCCTTCGTATATCTCGCATAAGAATCGAGAGAATTAAAATAACACAGCTAGGAACATGTACAGGCGCATATGCAGCTGCCTTATAGACTTCTCATTCAAATAGCTCCTTAGTTTGCCTCTCAAGGGCTGAGTGCACCCCGCTCACCAACAGCGCTCGGCAGACCGGATGGTCACCCATCCAAGTGTTAGCCCAGCCCCACAGTACTTAACTTCGGCGATCTAACGGGAACTGTTGTTACCACAGCGGCAAGGCCGTTGGCTATATATGAAATCATTTCTTTGTATTTTGATTTTAAAATTGGATATTGTCTTCCTTTATTAATTTTTATGTGTAAACGGTCATTTTTGATTTTGTCTTATGACCATGTAGTAATTTTGATAAAATATTTTGTACCCAATGTATTAAAGTGCAGGTTCATGCCATGTCTTTTTCTTAATTTTTATCTGTATGACAAATGGAATTCTAATTTTATTTTATTTATTGTATAGTGATTCGTGGTGGGCCGCAACAGACCTGTCAAAAGACTGATGACTCAAAAAAAAAAAAAGCTGCTTGACTGATTTTAATGTCATGGACAGATCTGTAGCTTGTGTTTCACATGCTTAAGTTTTTTGAATGGATTCTAAGATATTTTGTATTTTTACATTCATCCAGCTTGCTTATCTGATACGTTATAGTTTATTTTATTGACGAGTATATGTACTGCCGGCCGCGGTGGCCGTGCGGTTCTGGCGCTGCAGTCCGGGACCGCGGGACTGCTACGGTCGCAGGTTCGAATCCTGCCTCGGGCATGGGTGTGTGTGATGTCCTTAGGTTAGTTAGGTTTAAGTAGTTCTAGGTTCTGGGGGACTTATGACCTAAGATGTTGAGTCCCATAGTGCTCAGAGCCATTTAGTATATGTATTCGTAACTTCAATCAAGTGTAGAACTGTTAATACCTCAATTTTGAAAACTGATTATCATATAATTATTGGATGGCAACTTCTGTAGGTAAAGTCTGTAATCTTTGGTGTTGAAGTTCTTGATGTACTTCCCTTTTTGTGCCTGTGTCAATATGCCCTCACATTTTTAGTTAGAATTTTTGATTTTGTATTATCTTGGCAGTTATGATTTCCTGTGATATCTTATTTTAAAGCATGTGTGAAATGTGATACGTCTGTGATAATTTTCGTACTTTGATCGATTTCACACTTTTCCTGTTTTTCTTATTTCGTTTGAAATTGTCGCGTTATCTACTTTTGTATGTTGTACAGCTGCCGTTGATGATGGTTCAGAATCGAAACCGGCAGCAAAATAAAATAATCTTATTGCAGATAGCACAATGTTACACACTTTTTAAAATTTGTACATGATGTTGGCAATCGCTTAAACAAGATGTTCAGCAGATGCAGTAATTTTTCTCTCAATCAAGTACACAATGTAGCCTCCACGATGCACTGAGCAGTGGCTTGCCAGAGACGCGGCCAAACAGAACACGGCAGCGCAGCTGCGGCCGGCACGTACAGCGGCACAGGACGCCGCACAGCCGAGAGCGGGTGACCGTAGCGGCTGCCACACTGCAGAGGCGGTCGCAACCTCGTTAGGCGAAATCCATTAATTGTACGATCTCAAAACAGGGAGGGAGGAGACCGACAAAATCTCACCAAATCTCATTTAATCGGGGCGTAATGAAAATCTGACGTCAGCTTCTTAAATCAGAGTATATAAATTAATATAACGGATAACGTTTTGCTTTGTATAATTAATCCCGGGGACAGCCAATACTGAAGTGCCCACCAGACTTAATGCCTCTCTAATATGAACTGAATGCATTACACGTGTGCATGCCCGGGACTCCCTGATTGGTACAAGTACTGCACAAGTGTTCAGATTTTATTCGGAGAGTTCTGTGTTGCGCCGGTCGAATTCAGTGTGTGTCAGTCGGTGAGTCAGTTGTAATATTCTGCAACGCGTATAAATCGGATGTTATTGTGTTCAACATGAGTTTGCATCAAAACATTTATAACGCTATGTTAAGCGACATGCAGATAAGTCAAAACGCACGTGTGAGCAATAGGTTAATTGACGTAAAAGCTTTCTGAGTATCGTACCGCGTCGTAATGTAACAAACTGTACTGGAGAAACCAGAAAACCAGTAAAGTTTTTTACACTATAACGCTGTACAATACTCAGTAAAGTACTGTGTCAACTTACTCTTGCCGCGTAAGCGTACGGTTATCAGAAGTTAGTCGTTTGTGGAAGGAAGCTAAGCTGAAGTTCACCGACAAGAATCCTCTTTTTAATCATATAAATAAAAATACTGAAAAGCTATATAATCATACGGATCAAAGGTAGGTACAACCAACGTTGTCCTTCATCTTCAAAGCAAACAAAAGTTCAATTACATTTAATGCACGTAATACGAGGTATGTCCACAAAGTAAGTTCCGTTTAGTTATATAAAACAGACGTGTACAGATACGGAAAAAATATTTATTGTACAAAAATCCACAACTGTTAAACTGCTTTTCTACATAGCTTCCGAAATTTTGTAAGCACTTGTCATAGCGTGGCACCAGTTTTTTTTTTATGCCTTCTTCATAGAAGGTTGCCACCTGTGTATTCAACCATGTGGTAATATTTTCTTTCAGCTCGTCACCATCGTTGAAGTGCTGACCACAAAGGACAGATTTTTAGGTGTAAGAAGAGATGAAAGTCGCTAGGAGCGAGGTCCGGGCTGTACGGAAGATGATCAAACGCGTCCCAGTGCAATTCCCGTAAGAGCTATTTGGTCACATTCGCCGTGTGAGATCGGGCAGTATCGTGGAAAATAACAACACCTTTTGACAGCAAACCTCGGCGCTTGTTCTGTATTGCGCGGCGCAATTTCTTAACGGTCCCGCAGTAACCATGTGCATTGATTGTTTGGCCTCGTGGTAAGAAATCAATCAGCAAAATGCCTTTTCTGTCCCAAATAAAGGCCCACATGACATTTCGAGGTGTCAAGATTTGCTTATGGCTAACCTTCGTTGGGGATGAAGTCTGCCTCCATTCTATCGTTTACCGTCTCGTTTCAGGGGTGTCGTACGATACCTAAGTTTCATCCCCCTTGATTATCCGAGAAAGAGCGTGTCAGATACTGAAGTGCACTGCCCATCCGTTGTTTTTTGTGTTCTTCAGTAAGAATTTTGGGTACCCAACGTGAGCAAAGTTTTCGAAATTTCAGTTTTTCGGTAACAATTTCATGAATTAGTGATCATGATATTGGCGGAACTTCCATAGCAAAGGCACTAAGTGTAAACTTACTGTTGTGCTTAATCTTCTCTTCAGTTTTGTGAACCGGTTCATCAGTAACCACAGACGAGCGTCCACTTCGTTCTTCATCGTGCACTTGATCATGCCCTTCATTGTGAAACGTCCCCATGGAAAAATTGTACATGACTGCCCTCAAACTGTCACACAATATTTTTAGCGCAACGCAATCTGAATTTCAATAATCCCTACAAAAGAATGGCCCTGACTAATATTAACCTATACCTTTCACAAATCACTTACCTCACAAAAAATCTTCGTTACTCGAACTACTGCAATATAGCGAGCGCCACTACTGCCAGCTAAATAAAAGATTCTATCTACTGAGGGCACTAACTACTGATAGGCATAGTTAGCAAATGCAAGATTTTGATAGAGAACAAATGATGTATTTACCTTAATAGTCATAATATATACAGCAGTTCATGATATCCAGTCTTACAAATTTCAAAACTCCGCCATCTCTCTCCCCACATCCACCACTGCTGGCGGCTCACCTCCAACCGCGCAACGCTACGCGCTGTTCACAGCCAACTGCCCAACACTACAATGGCAGACAACAACGCAATCTAGCCACAGACTGCACACAGCACAGCCAGTGATTTTCATACAGAGCGCTACGTGGCGTTACCAATATAAAAACCTAAACAGCCTACTTACAACTGAACAGTCTGACCCATCTTCTAACCATTTAATCACTCATAGCAGCTGGCCCCTGTGGTTGAGCGGTACTAGGCGCTTCAGTCTGGAACCGCGCGATCGATACGGTTGCAGGTTCGAATCCTGCCTCGGGCATGGCTGTGTCTGATGTCCCTAGGTTTGTTAGGTTTAAGTATTTCCAAGTTCTAGGGGACTGATGACCTCAGATATTAAGTCCCATAGTGCTCAGAGCCATTTGAACAATTTGAACTCATAGCATTTTGTCCGTAAACCTCGCACATTTGCAGATGAATTTCCTTTGGTTTAACTTTCTTTGCATTTACAAAACTAATCATAGACCTGATGTCACAAGCGGCGGTATTTTCAATTTCGGCTGACATAAAGAAGCATTACAAAGCACACGCCGGCAGCAGCGATCTGAAAATGGCGTACATGTCTTCTCCTTGAGTCAGAGTAACTGCTCGGAACTGCGATCGTAGCGCTACCGCGGACAGAAATAGAAACGGAACTCACTTTGTGGACGACCCTAGTATATCAATAAAAGGTAAGTTTTTTAGCAATTCGTCAAAACGGTTAATACTATTTTCGAGCGGCCTTTTTGTCCGTCTGTCTGACCGAATACTACTCAGGGCTGGCATGTTTAAAATAAAATGTTTAGAAGCACATGTTAAAAACACTGGTTAAGGCCAGGTTCTCTTTCAAATGAGCAAAAAATAGCTGAAATTTGAAATTTTTATTTCTCTTTAGTAGTGAAAAGACATACTATGAACCTGTTTTGAGATTATAATTGATCATACTTTGAAGTTTATCTTAGATTTCCGATACAAAAACGAAAACAAAATGACATCCGTAATTATGGTCTGCTCAAGGGCCTGCTAGTTTGAAGTATGCAGTGTGCGTGCCGTGAGGCCCCTTAGGAGTTACCTGATATCAAAAATGGATAAAATCAGTCGATATTACGTTAAATTTATGGGGGCTCATAATCAACCAGAAGGAAATAACCTTATATTTAACGATATGGAGCTAACTCTATCTTTGAGTTTGAATTTTTTTTCACTCTTTATGGCTTTACAGAAAAAACAAAAATAGTTAATATTAACAAATGTCAAATATTGTAGGTATAAGCTCCCAAGAAACCTGTTTACTTTTCGGGGATCAAAGGCAGAAGTTAATACTTGAACCGCTTTTATTTTATGCTGCACACAGTTTTGGGAAATCGATTCTCTAGAAAAGCCTGTTTAAGGGTAACGGAAAACCTTTGTATGCACTATTAGTTCAATTTGGATGAAAACTATATCTTATTATATGTTTTTGATGTCGTTGAACAAAGATCTGAGATTAGATTTTCAAAATTCAAAATGGCTAATCCAACATGGCGGACCAAAAACTATATTTTACCAATTTTGACCAGAATTTGACCAAAAACGACGTGTTTTCGTTACTTACGTTTAATCTGCAATTCTAGGACCATATATCAACCTTTCCTCTAACTCTAATTGTTCCTGGAGAGCAATTCCTTCGTTCTTCTTGGCGAGAGAAGCAGATATGGCTGAGCTGGATATGCTGCGTTCCGCACCATACCCACGTTGTTCGCCAGCTTTCCCGGCGAATATGGTTTCACGCAAACTGCAATATAAATCATTTTGCGAACGTGAGTCACGGCACGACACGCTTTCTACCCAAGCCGGACGCCTTCGGCTGAGAGTGTCCCACGGCGGCCGCGACATTGCTTCGAACAATGGGCTGTAGAAACCTCCGTGACTCACAGATTTAAAGGACCGTTTCGTCCCAACATACTAGATAGATATACCTTTAAAAAATGCAATCAGAAATCGAATTTTCGATCATCTTGAATAAGAACCTGGCCTTAATACAGTCTATTAATAAAGCGTGGTTTTATTAAAATGTCTTAATCAATGTTTAAAGCAAATAAAAGAGGATTCATTTTTACGTATTTATACCCGATCAAGAGGTAACCCTCACGTGAGGGAGAGGTGGGGGTTTCCCTCCCACCGCTGACACCACTCAGCCGCTCTGACCTGCCGCGAATCTGTTTTGAGGCCCTGAGACAACTCGGGCGCCAGCGAAACTCGGAGCTGAGACGATAGTAAATCGTCCTTTTCAATAAGTGAAAACTGCGATCAGAAGGACAGTCAGCTTCCCAATGCAGCTATTTAGAGAGAGGGTGTAGCTCCATTACGATTATTTTGCGGTTACAAAGCGTTTATTTTATTTGTTCATTTGCTCTAGCAGCTCAGTCTAGAAGAGACTCTTAATAACGAGCTGGAGAAACAACAGCCTTGTCATGTTCACTAGAAGGAATTAACTGTGTTGTTACTTGGAAACTATTCCGGCACGTCGGCCTGGAAAGTTACAGCAGAGAGGGCTGTGAGACATCAGCCAGTAGCACGTTGACTAGGACGACACCACGACAAGAGCGGCCTATGTACGAAGAGAATATAAGTGCCGATCCGCCTAGCCACGGCCGCAGTAGAAGACGCGCTGCCATAAAAGCGTTTTAGCTATGAGTGTGGATTGAACGGTGTACTAGTTAGATGCTGCATTTTATTTCGTTCACAGAATGTTTCAGATTCATTTTACGTAAACTGAGAGCCGTTGTCTGACTCTGTGACTTCAGGGAAACCTTCGATATGTACAGTTTGAATGCAAGTAAATAAGACAGTTCACAAGCCACTGCTAAAGCGTTTGGTTGACGGCTCTCAGTTCACTTCAAATGAATTTGAAACATTCTGGGGACGAAATGGCATACAGCATCCGCTGATTTCGGCTCATGAGGAAGAATGGGTTGCCATTCCTCCAAAGATATTTAGGAGCGTCATCGACAGTGTTCCTAGCAGAGTCCAAGACTTCACACACAATTCATATTAATGTACACTAGTAGGTGGGTGGATACTTTTGATCAGATTGTGTATATCATAAGATAAATCAGACGATTTGTAATGCCTCGCATGTTCCTGCGTTTCTCCGGAGATCTGCCACCGGCAAAGTGAGGTACACGACAGTTTCTTCTGCCAGCAGACACCGAAGCGACTGCCTGCAAGTCGTGCACCACAGCACAAGCGTGCGTCAACGGCCTCGCGTACGCCAGAAGAAGACAATTACAGTGTTTTACAATGCTAAAGCGACACCGGCCGCAGTGCGCGTCCGGCCCTGCAGCGCCGGTTCTCCTTTTGCGCCGGCAGTCGCTGGCTGCTGCTCTGCCGCCGTGCCCTCGTCGCGGTCGGCTGCAGCGGCTGCGCTGCGTGACAGAGGCGGCCGGGCCGCGTGACGCCTCGTCCTGGTCTAGCAGAGGCAGGCGGCAGGCAGGTGGACGCTCGCGGTGCCCGGAGAGACCGCCTCGGCACGGCGGCAGACACGGCCGCTGCGCCGGCGACCGCTCCGCCTGCACTCCCTCTGACAAGCTCTGTAGCGGCCACTCACACATCTTCAGCTCGCGCTGCCTCAATTGGACGGAACGTCTCTGGACACCCACCTCAGTTCCGAGGTGCCACTCCAGGCCCGTGCAAAATGGCGTGCGCAACGGAGAACCATAAACGCTAAAATGAAGATTTGGCCCTTTCTGACTACTCCCTGAAGCAGATCTTACGATCACTTAATTCTATAAACTACAATCTAAACATAAATGAATGATAAAGGCAACTAATCCTTCTAAATGATAAACGTTGATCCTAGAATGAGATTTTCACTCTGCAGCGGAGTGTGCGCTGATATGAAACTTCAAATGGTTCAAATGGCTCTGAGCACTATGGGACTCAACTGCTGAAGTCATTAGTCCCCTAGAACTTAGAACTAGTTAAACCTAACTAACCTAAGAACATCACAAACAACCATGCCCGAGGCAGGATTCGAACCTGCGACCGTAGCGGTCTTGCGGTTCGAGACTGCAGCGCCTTTAACCGCACGGCCACTTCGGCCGGCTATGAAACTTCCTGGCAGATTAAAACTGTGTGCCGGACCGAGACTCGAACTCGGGACCTTTGCCTTTCGCGGGCAAACTGAGCTACCCAAGCACGACTCACGCCCCGTCCTCGCAGCTTTACTTGCCCGCGAAAGGCAAAGGTCCCGAGTTCGAGTCTCGGTCCGGCACACAGTTTTAATCTGCCAGGAAGTTTCATATCAGCCCACACTCCACTGCAGAGTGAAAATTTCATTCTGGAAAGATCCCCCAGGTTGTGGCTAAGCCATGTCTCCACAATATCCTTTCTTTCAGGAGTGCTAGTTCTGCAGGGTCCGCAGGAGAGCTTCTCTAAAGTTTGGGAGGTAGGAGAAGAGATACTGGCAGAAGTAACGCTGTGAGGAGGGGGCGTGAGTCGTGTTTGGATAGCTCAGTTGGTAGAGCACTTACCCGCGAAAGGCAAAGGTCCCGAGTTCGAGTCTCGGTCCGGCACACAGTTTTAATCTGCCAGGAAGTTTCAACGTTGTTCCTGCTTATATGTTTATTGTAGATTTAAAAAAAAAACTTTATATTACAAAGTTGTCATTTCCTAAGTAAAATTGCTATTTAATTGCCCAACTCTGCCCCTTATTATGACTGCGCGGTCTAATAGCAACAACGCGAAATCACTGACATCATCTACATGCCAAACACTAGAAGACACTACTTTCAAAGATGATCTACGGTGGTGTGGAACCTCAGCGGAAATAAACTAACGTGATCACAGCTGTTTAGCTTTTGTAACCCTAACAAGCCGAAGCAATTTGCGATAGCGCCGTGTGTACTGCGTCCGGTGCGTCGAAGTGATGGTTCACGTACTCGTCTGCGACGATGGAACAAAAATGGCTCAAGTGGGTCTGAGCACTATGGGACTTAACATCTGAGGTCATCAGTCCCCTAGAACTTAGAACTACTTAAACCTAACTAACCTAAGGACATCACACACATCCATGCCCGAGGCAGAATTCGATGGAAGAACTCCAGTCACAAATTAACTCTTTCAAACACTCGGACGGCAGAAGGCGGTCCTCTGACTAATATACTCTAATACGTCTATTCCTCTCTGTGTTCTACAGACGAGAAACGCGAACTCCCAGTCACTAGGACGGAGTTCAGATAACGTCTCAACGTAAGTATAGACAGAGGAAGTGCTCTCAGTTGCTGAACGCTGCGTACTCAACGACGACTCCCAACCAGGAGGTGGAGTCCAGAATCGTATAGGTTCGCAACAGTACAGTGCCTAACCGTTGTAACTATAAACTCTCCTGAAAGCAAAGACAGCAAGTCCGTCTGTACCAACAAAGCTAACGGAAGACTACGTCTCTCCTGTGCTGGCTTTCCAGCAAGGCTTGGATCCCCACCATCGTAATTCCGAAAACGAATCATATTCCCGAATCCACGGAATATTCTCCCTCTCTACAGATTCTTCGGAACGCCGACCAACCATATTTTAGTCTTTTGTCGTCCAGCGCGGAAAATTTGCGAGGCAAAACCTAAACTCGTACAATGGTACGCTTCTGAGTAAAACTCCTTTGAAATAACCCAGCCTGCGAGGTTTCCGAGGTGCCGCTTTTTCGTTCCTCTCACCTTCGTCCAAGATTCTCAGCGTTCAGAAGTATCACCCGGTTATCCTTCCGGCCGTACTACAATAGCCGCCGGCTATCACCCTCTTGTGCTCCGGAGCTCAAGTGCCACGACGTCCGTCTAGCTACTTCCTGTGTTTAAGCAGGACTAACACCTGTGCGGGCCTTACACCCAGAGCTTAAGTTCTGCCTGCCGTTTCATCTCAGCTGTCGTTCCAACCTCTACTAGTGAATCTAATCATTACGCTGTTCTGATAATAACGACAATCCGTCAGCTTTCGTGCAATAAACGTTAGCAATTATTTACAAGACGTACGTGACAAAGTCAGTTTCCTTCATATATTCATATATACGATGTACTACCTGTCAAACAATACCTAATGTAGTTTTATGGTTCAAATGGCTCTGAGCACTATGGGACATAACTTCTGAGGTCATCAGTCCCCTACAACTTAGAACTACTTAAACCTAACTAACCTAAGGACGTCACACATATCTATGCCCGAGGCAGGATTCGAACCTGCGACCGCAGTGGTCTCGCGGTTCAAGATTGTAGCTCCCAGAACCACTCGGCCACCCTGGCCGGCAATGTAGTTTTAGATCACGGCAAAGTATGTGAATGAGGGCTTGTAAGGTGCGAAATAATAGCCACCTTACACAGTGCACTCCTAACACACATACTCATGCATCGTTACAAAAGCTCAACGTTTGTGGAACTGATGGCTTTACCCACAAGTGGGTTGAGTCAAAGGCCGCGCGGGGTAGCCTCGCACTCTGAAGCGCCTTGTCACGGCGCGCCTCCCCCCCCCCCCCCCCCCCCCCGTCGGAGTTTCGAGTCCTCTCTTGGGTGTGGGTGTGTGTGTCGTCCTTAGCGTAATTTAATTTAAGTTAGATTAAGTAGTCTGTAAGCCTAGGGACCGATGACCTCAGCAGTTTGGTCCCATAGAACTTACAACAAATTTCGAAATTTTTGAATCACACTTAACAAACAGAGCACAAAAAGTTGTGGCTAACAACTGAAACAACATCGAAAATGTAGAGACTTTTAGTGATTGGGGAAAACGACAAGCGGCATCCCACAGTGTTCACGTTTGTGTCCAATCCTATTCCTTATATGTGGAACTGAGTTTCCATTTTACATTCAACAAGCATAATTGGTACTTTCTGTAGAGCCATACATGCTATAAACTCAGCCATACATATTATAAAATGTGTGTATATGTGTACATATGTATGCAATTGGTGCTACCCTGAGATGAAGAGTGATTCGTGGCGGGCCGAATCAAACCAATCAGAAGAGCGAAAAAAAAAACACCACTTCTCCTCCTAAACCACTAGACAGATTTAAACGAAACTTGGTACACATATCAATTACTGCCTGGAAAAAATCGCTGTATGGGTAAGAAGCACCTACCTTTCAAATGGGTGGTACTGGGAATGAAAAGAAGTGCAGCCACGACACGCAAAAACACATAATATATTCATTCAGTGTTCGGGAATGAGGCCACTTACTGACTTGCAAAAAACTTTACATATAATTTCCCAACATGTAAGAAATTTTTTCACTTAACGTCTCCCATAAAATGATAAAAGAAAAAAAGTTTATCGTCTGCTACAATTTCGCAGTTCATGTAGTAAAACTGTGGTATCAGACATGACGATTTCATTTATTACCTCTTACTGGGGTGACAAAAATCATGTGATACATCCCAATGTTGTTTCTGACCTCCTTTTCCCGGCGTAGTACGGGAACTCGCCGTGGCATGGAGTCAACAGGTCGTTGGAAGTCCCCTGCAGAAATATTGGGCCTTGCTGCCTCTACAGCGGTTCATAATTGCGAAAGTGTTGCCGATGCAGGATTTTGTACACGAACTCACCTCCATATTATGTATTATGTCCTACAAATGTTCAATGGGATTAATGTCGTGTGATCTAGGTGGTCAGATCATTCCCTCGAACTGTACACAATGTTCTTCAAACCAATCGCGGACAATTGCAGCACTCTTACATGGCGCACTGTCATCCATAAAAATTACAACGTTGTTTGGAAACAACGCCGCACTCGAACGATTCCATCAGCTCTTAACAACTGGAATTGGGGCTCCCTGACCAGACCACGGTTTTCCAGCCGTCTAGGGTACAACCGATAAGGTCAGGAGCCCAGTAGAGGCACTGGAGGCGATGTCGTGCTGTTAGCAAAGGCACTCGCGTCGGTCGTCTGCAGGCATAGCCGATTAACGCCAGATCTCGCTGCACTGTCCTAACGGATGCGTTTGTCGCACTTCCGACACTGAGTTCTGAGGTTATTTCACGCAGTGTTGCTTCTCTGTTGGCACTGACAACCCTACATAAACGCAGCTGCTCTCAGTTGTTAACTGAAGGCCGTAGGTCACTGAGTTGTCTCCGACGGCGATTTCTTAGGCTATTTCACGTAGTCTTGCTTCTCTCTTGGCACTGACAAAAAAGAACTAAAAAACCGTCCGAACAGGCCTTGGAAGGCCCAAAGGTACTGATAAGCTACCGTGTCATCCTCAGCCCACAGGCGTCACTGGAAGCGGATATGGAGGGGCATGTGGTCAGCACCCCGCTCTCACGACCGTAGGTCAGTTTACGAGGCGGAGACGCTACTTCTCAATCAAGTGGCTCCTCAGTTTGCCTCACAAGAGCTGAGTGCACCCCGTTTGCCAACAGCGCCCGGAGACCGGATGGCCCCCCACCCAAGTACTAGCTCAACCACAGAGTGCTTAAGTTCGGTGATTTGAAGGGAACCGGTGTTACCACAGCTGCAAGGCCGTTGGCAAAAGATGATTGCATTGAAAGGGTACAGTACCGCCCGACATTGAAAATAGGTACAACATACTTCGTTATTTTTGTCAGAACAACAAATTTTTTTTGTAAAATAACTCAATTTCAATTAATACAGTGAAGCCGCATACCAGTGTGGGAAAGAATGACAATTTATTTATTTAATTGATCACATGTGCACTCCCACAAAGTAAATCCCTACATCCAATTTGGTGAGATCTGTGAAATGAATGAATGTATGGTCGTCTGCTAACCGCAGATAGTGAATGTGAATATATGATCATCTTTGAGACGATCCTTTGGCCACCTTTGGTGGGACCAAAGAGATGAAATTTACCAGAGCTTTGAGCGCCTGAAATGTGGCTGACCAATATGATAGCAAGGTGCTTCCCCCACCTCGACAGAGATGGGAGAGGACCTCGAGAACGGCCATGTTTCAGCACTCTGCCGCTGGATCTTGTGCCGTTAAGACCTGTTTCAGTTGCGCTTCGTAATGATGAAAGAGTGGAGACATGGTACGCATGTGGAATATTTAAGAATAGTTTGAAATAATAATTTCTCTATTTCAGGAACTTTTGTGGGGAGAACTAAATGTCAGGCAGGTAATATTAAAGGGATTGTAGTAATCTTCAGAAGTGACCAACGGTCACAATGAAACCACGTGTGGCAATAAGTTGAAATACTTCCGTGTGCTTAAGTTAAGCTGAATTACTAGCGTGTGTACAATAAGTTGAAATATTTAAGAAATAGCGTGTGTACCATAAGTTGAAATATTTAAGAAATGGCGTGTGCAGGACTTGAAATTAGAGACGAGTACTTCCACGTGGTGAGTACTGTGTGAGTCTCAATCTGTATATGAGACAAAGGATAAAGAGAAGTACTCGTCCATGGTATCAGTTGAGGACTCGCGTGTATGATGTTCTTAATATTACTTTGCGTGATATGATTCCGTGTGACGCTTGATTCAAACTCTGAGAGAGAAGCAAGGTGAGTCGGCCGTCTATCCAGCAACGCCACTTGGCTTGCATTGCACAGCAAGACGTGCAAATATCTCCAGAGTTCATAGTAGGAAAGCAGAATTATGAAGTGGGGCAGTGTCGTGTGAAACTGGGATAAATATTAATTGAAGTGGGGAAGCTGAAAGTGATAATGTTGTGACTATTCTCTGTGTAGTATTTCATGTTGTAGTGTGGTGTATGTCATGTAATTTGGGTATGTGTGGTTTGCGTGGGAGAGTAGCGAGGTAGTTTCAAAAGATTAGTGGGTTATGCTTGTTCCTTCGGTACCGCTCGGTCTGGAGGAAAGTTTCGTGATGATGATTGTGAGAGTCGAAGTGTGAGGTATAGTAAAAGATCCACCATCCTATCCAGAAAGTGCACCGTAGCGTTAAAATAATTACGAGACCATAATATAGAGATTCACCATTGTAAAGCCATGCCCACTGGGCGGAATTTCTTATGTGTTATTGTTGTAGATTGTAGAATTTGTGTGTTTAGGTTAGAGAATTTATCGGAATAAATAAGATAGTGAAAATAAAAGGATTGATGGACTTTTCCTTCGAATTGTATGATGTCATAATGTCCCGAATTTATAATGTGTGCGCCATTCATATCCAGTGCGGTGGCCACGTGTTGACAAAAGCCGTTAAATAAAAGACAAAAAGAAAATGTGGTATTGCCAGTGCGTAGTGTACAGTCAGAGTTCTGTAAATTACTGATAGTCAGATGCGTGTTTCCGTTGCGTATTAATCATATAGGAGGATAACTGGTAACTTAAGTGTGAGTACTAGAGTTCATGTTACTTGATAAATAAGAATGAATCCACTCGCTTGGCAGACCACTCATCTTGCAGGCCTGACTGCTTGATGCCACAGTATGAGCAAGGCATGTGGGTGCCTCTCATAATTTCGACCCTGCCAGGATTCCGTTTCTGCCAGGATAATTTTGTTGTCAGGATAATTCTGCCAGGATATTTTGCTGTTAGGGTTTGCTGTTAAGATTTTTTTTATTTTTTTATGGAATGTATTGTGATAGCGCTAAGAAGTAAAATTTTTTCTGCTTGTAATTTCTTTCTGGATTGGTGAGGATCTTTTATTTTTTTATGTAATTAACTGCTATATCGTCCAAGGCTGGAAGATCGTTGCATAATTTTTTTGCGTAATGTCCATAGTAGCTAGGTCGCAGTCAAAAAGTCTAGCCACCATGGAGAATAGCGATTCTGGAGTGAACGTAGCAGTGCAGCAGGAAGTGCCTGTTGACCATTGGTTAATGAGCGGGGACGGCAAACACTCGGAAGGGGCTGTATTGTTCAGTGGACCGCTGCTGGGTGATCCTTTATGCGGCGGGCTTTGTTCACAATCGGGGGCTTTTCCCGACGACGCGGGCGAGCCGGGACTAGGTCAGGTATGCAGTGAAAGTGCAGCTACCCTTAGCGAAGCTACGGTTTCACAGGCGAACGAGGTGAGCGCGTCGAAAGTAGCAGATGACAATGTGATACTGCAGTTTTTACAGAAGATGGATAAAGATTATAAGGAAAGATTGGGAAAGATGGATAGGGAGTTTAAGGAAATGGTGGACGAGATGCGTAGAGGTAATAAGGAAAGATGGGAAGCGATGGATAAAGATAGTGAGGAAAGTATGGAGGCATTGGATAAGGGAAATAAAGAGGCAATGAGGAAGCTACACACAGTTATCGATGAGCGTCTGCCCACAGTTAATAATCGGTTAGATGAGGGGGAGAAGAATCTGGGTGCGTTGAATGAAGTATGTGACGCCGTGAAAGAAAAAGCTAATAATTTGGAGGTACAAGTATTTGCAATAGAGAGTGATACTACTGAGCGTAGGGACATGTTACCGGATGAGCGAATCAAAGAGGTAGTGTTCAGAAAGAATACGATTAGTGCAGATGTAGAAAAGATCAGTATAAGAGGCGAGACAGGCTCTGACAGTACACAGCGAGAGGTTTATGCCGACCAGGAGGAGGTACAATCACTGTTACAACTTAGAGGCACAATTAGAAACAAATAGGAAACATAGGGAAGAACTAGCACAGTTGCAATTAGCGTGCAGAAGCGAAGATGAAACACCACCAGGTAGACTGCAGAGGGAGAGTGAGATAAACTCAAAAAGCGAAAATAGGCAGAAATAGGAAGACGAATTCAGAGAGTCAGAAGAACGGTTGTGTCGGATAAAACAGGTGGCAAACCCAACTGGGTATAGTCCAAGGCTGTCTCAATTTCAAGATTCGTTACCTTCATCATGGGGACTGCCCCTCAAAATGAAGTTCGTGTGTAGCCATTTGAGGGACGAGGCTAGAGCGAAAATGCAGGAAGTTATTAAAGACTGTAGTAGCTATTTAAATGAATTCTGGTCGCAAAGTAAGCAGGACCAGGTTACGCAAAGCATATTGATGATGCCAAATCGTAACGAAGGTGGTATAAGAGATCCAGTGTCTTGCTATCAGGAAATGCTGAGACGAAATAGATATTTGGATGAGACATACGAACCTGGGGAGCTCATTAGGATCTGTATAGCGAAGTTGCCAGTGAAATTGTGCAGAGATATAGTGATAGCGGGCAGAGGCTTAGACGATTCCGCGTCATTTCAACACTTGTTACAGGAACTGGGTAATGAGAGCAACATTGTGAACGGCGAAACGTCTCATAGGTCAGACAGAGTCGAGGATAGGAACGGCAGAAACTATCAGAATGACAGGAGAGTATGGAATCCTGGCATTTCATTCTTGTCATAATGGATTGGAGAAACTAATCCAACATATCAGCCCTTAGCATCTTGCCTTAAAACACATGCAGCTGGGACTGAAAATTGTCTATGTAACAGACATATTCTACTAATATGTAGGAATGCAAATACCATACTTCTGATCAGAGAATAAAACACCAGTAATGACATCTGTTAGGCTGGTCTCTCAGAGCAAAATTTGAAAATTTTTATTTGGGACAGTAAAGTAAAAGGACTGTTTCCTCAAAGACCAGTTGCTAAAAATGTTATGTAATAATGCCAATGAGTCCAGTTTAATTAGTGCGATTTGACTATGGCAGGTACTTAACACGTGATGTAAAAGGTCAACATTGTGACCGAAGTTTTTAGATTAGCTGCCATCTGATCGGTAGTATGTCATTATCATAGTGACAATTATAATGAGGTGCTGTGTATGGTTGTTCGGAATCCGGTGTTAGTGAAAGAGGCCTCTAGCACCAAAGTTTCTAACACTTGGGCTGTCCCGTTTCTCCCAGCTTGTATATTCTCTGCAAACATTTAATTTTCATGTAAGCTTAGATTCCTAACTAGCAAATTCTTTACTGTGTATAGTGGACCATTCAGAGTGAGGCGGATTGTCCATGACAATGCTGTACTGATTGAGAAGATCAAGGGAAAACAATCTCGTGGGCTTCATCACATTTCTAACATCAAATTATGGAAAAGTTAAGGATAGATCTAAAGTAGGCGATTTATGGTAGATAGTCAGTGTATTTATTTGTGGTGTGTAACGTTGTGCAGGGTCAAATCGAACATAAGAATTTTCAGGCGGGATGTCAGGAAGTATGACGGAATAGACTGGTTGAATGAGTCATGAACAGGAGTCGACAGAGTGGTGTATGTACGTATTTTTTGTCATACGAATAAGGATCAAGTAGAAACGACGTGATGATTAATGAGTGGATAAAGATGGTAGATAGAGAAGCGACGTGATAAATAGTAGTGGATAAAGGTGATATTTAAAGAGAGAAGCGACGTGAAGCAGTGTGGTTAATAAATAGAGATTCGACGTGATGAAACAGTGGTAAATAAAGGTGAGTAGAATTAATAATGTGGAGATGTCTTAGATGTATGGTACAGAGAGGCCTGTGTATGCTGCAATAGAGATTGATGCCAATGGCGAAGGAAGACCAGGAAATGATGGAGTAATGGACGGACGGAGAGCCGAAATACGAATGAAGAGATGAGGACAACTGCACAATGTGAAAGGACATAAAGGGAGTATGAGATCCAGATGGTGAACGTTGTGGAATACTGACGTAAGATGTAATATAAGTGTAGATCTAATTCTTAGCACAACATTTGCCATTTGGCAAAAATAATATTTGTTGTTGTTGTTGAAGCCTGGTACCAGTATAACTAATCAAAATGGTACCAAGAATGTGTACAGTTATTTTGCAGGATGAATAATTTGTGTATTTTTTGTTCTTAGATGAAATGTCGCAATTCTAAAGTGATATTTAGCAGGAGGAATAATCGGTAAAGTGAATGCAGAGGTAAGCCGATGGAGAGAGGTGCCAGAGTGAAAGGGCGAATTTGGAGACTGGAAAGGTATCTCCGAAACAGCTTCATGTGTTATGTGGTTGAGTATAAGGGAGCGAAGGTATGGTATGTTGTCGTGAGAGTGGTGGTGATATGAGTATAAGGGAACAAAGGTATGGTATGTTGTCATGAGTGTGGTGGTGTTAAGGTTAGCTGACTTCTAGACCTACTCTGTTAGTGTATTAATGGATTGAATGAGAAGGAAAATGTGATGTCTGGTGAGTGAGAGTCGTAGAGTAGTGTGATCAATGCGCACACTCCTATAAAGGGGATGCTACCGATCGGTAACTAAAACATTATTGTGTATTGTTTGATTGGGATGAACCTCGATGTCAGGTCAGCATCTGACATGTGGATGGCACATACGTGTCCTAGAAATGTGTTATATATAATAAAATGTACAATGTATAAAGAGATACTAATTTCAGTCTGTCACAAGCACAAAGGTGCATTGTATGTTGTAGATTTAGAGTCACCATTTCTAAAATGTGTATTGTGTTAGGATGTTAAAGTAGTTTACTATTTAATAAAATGTGGTAGGTAATTGAGAGCTGTGTAGATTATTTCTTATTTTTTTGTTAGAACACTTTCAAGGGGTATTAATTTCAGTCTGTCACAAGCACAAAGGTTCACTGTATATTGTAGTTTTAGAATAAACAGTTTCTAATATTTTCACTGTGATAGGATGTTAGAGTAGTCTACTACTTTATATTGTAATTATGAGTTGTATAGATTGTTTATTATTCCTTTTTTTTTACACTTTCATGTTTTGTATGAGGGACGACAGGTACAATGAATAGCACAAGTGTGGGCTGTATATAGAAAAGGGATAAATGTTGATGTTGTATGTGTAGAAAACTAGGGGGTATGATTTTATGTTTTTTTTTTAGAACAAAGATTCTTTTATTACCAATGTATCTAATAGATCATACGTGCAATCAATGAGTATTTAAATATATCCTTTTGTCTGTAATGTTGCGAGATGCACGGAAGGGTCTGACTGATTGGGTGTCGTAACGCCCATACCACTAGCGGGCCGAGCTGACGTCGCCATGGCGACGGGCGACAGAGCCGCGGCACTCCCCACTCCACTGCCAGACGGGGTACACTCCACGCGCCCGCTACAGCAGGTCAACGGCCTGGGGCGACACGCACGTACCACTGGCCATTCATAAGTTCCGCCACCCTTACGACTGGGGAAAGTATCCTGCGGAGGCAACAGCGGGTGGTTTCTTCTGCTCAACGGCGCGCGCAGCGGCGCCACGGCAGAAAGGACGACGCGCGGCAGAGCCCGGCGGGCATTTGTTTCCAGCAACTATTAACTAGTACTGGACTGTGGAGCCGTGAAGCAAGATGACTGCTCGTATGTCTCCATAAGGTGGAAAGTGAAGGACTGGTGTTTCCACGTGGTGAGGGGTGGAAAAGATTTTGTCTTTAGCAGACAGGACGATCGTTTTGTTTTGTCTTGACCACTGAACGGTGGGATCCATAAACTTTTGGCAGTGACTTGTTAAGTGTGCTTTGTGAATTGCATGTGGGACGTTTGGTATTCTTGAAGAGGACAGTTGTCGTTTGGTGACTAATTATTGTATGAACGCAAGAAACTAGAGTGGGACATTGACATTGGCGTCTGTAGTAGGAGACATTTCTTTAATTGGTGCGGGAATAAGTGCTGTTTGTTGGAACTTACGACTTTTAATTACACCATGAACTGAAAGGACAGAACCGTGGGTAATAGTAGTTGTAGGGCCATTTCTGGACGACCAGATTCATGTGGATGGTACGCTGAGAGTGACTATGGCATTCGTGTTTAATGTGAGATACAGTTTACTGTTCAGTGTGTGTTCAAAATGCCGATTTGAGTGACTTAAAGACTTTCGTCTGGGAAACCATGGGAGAGCTTTGACTCCGAGACAGTGTTTCTAGGAAACCTGTCAGCAACTTTTTTTGACCCCAAGAAAATCACAGAATGAAATGATTCCGTGTGACTCGCAAGATAGGGAATAATGTATTTGTAATTGTGTAAATATTTTTTTTATAATGTGTTTCATTCCTGAAGGGACAGCAAGTGTAATTGTATTTTATTAACATTTTTGTTTAGAATAGTTAGTGTTTTTTTTTTTTTGTTTGTTCTGGGTATCAAGTTCACGTAGCATGTTTATTAGAATATTTGGTACAATGATGCTTTAATTATTAGCTAGTGGCATAATACTAACGTAGCAGCTCTTGTAGCATTGATCAGTAAGGTTGTCACAGGGGAGAAGAGTTTGCATTGCACAACAAATATCGGAATTAATTGATGCATTTTGATGTCGTGGACAGCAATGATCTTGTTGGTGTGTTGACTGAAGCCACTTAATTTCATTATCACAGTGGTGATATTTCACATTAAAGTGTAACGAAGGCTAGTCGAAATGCAAGTTCTTGTCGTCTAATTGTGTGACAACTGAGAAATGAGCAGTAGAGTAAGATACGAGAGCTACTGGTGGATTCAAGCACTTATTGCTAACTATTTATTGCGTGTATTGATATGGAGCCTGACTTCTATGTGTAACTAGTGTACGCAATTTCTTTCTTTTATTGATTTTGTTTTGTATTTAGACATTGCCGTGTAAAGATTATTACAACACAATTTATGAATGTCAGATTACTTGTTCTGTGTTTGGACGGTGAGCTATTTAGAATTTCACGAGTACAATTAGTATTTTTTTATTTGTTTTAGAATTATTGAAGTTTGGATTACTCCTAAAAATAACGGAGATCCCGGTAACTAAGCAAATTTTTATCTCACCATTATTTTTTATTTGTATGATGTGATGTTTTATTTGTCATTTGGATTGTTGTAAATATGTATGTGTACATTACTCTGGATTGTGGAGAGTACAATAATGCCACAACTGTGTCAATAATTTGGTAAAGTAACAGCATTTGGTCGTCTATTTCAGGTCACCAGGGGCTAAGGTCTCCTCCTGGTTATTTTGATGACTTGCTATGTTTGTTTTAAAACAGTTTTCTTAAAAAAAAAATGTTCGGAACTACCCTCGCATTGCAAGGATAGTACCGTGCCATTTTTTTCTCCACGGGTAGCCGGTGGTGAAAGGGTACAGTACCGCCCGACATTGAAAATAGGTACAACATACTTCATTATTTTTGTCAGAACAACACATTTTTTTTGTAAAATAACTCAATTTCAATTAATACAGTGAAGCCGCATACCAGTGTGGGAAAGAATGACAATTTATTTATTTAATTGATCACATGTGCACTCCCACAAAGTAAATCCCTACATCCAATTTGGTGAGATCTGTGAAATGAATGAATGTATGGTCGTCTGCTAACCGCAGATAGTGAATGTGAATATATGATCATCTTTGAGACGATCCTTTGGCCACCTTTGGTGGGACCAAAGAGATGAAATTTACCAGAGCTTTGAGCGCCTGAAATGTGGCTGACCAATACGATAGCAGGGTGCTTCCCCCACCTCGACAGAGATGGGAGAGGACCTCGAGAACGGCCATGTTTCAGCACTCTGCCGCTGGATCTTGTGCCGTTAAGACCCGTTTCAGTTGCGCTTCGTAATGATGAAAGAGTGGAGACATGGTATGCATGTGGAATATTTAAGAATAGTTTGAAATAATAATTTCTCTATTTCAGGAACTTTTGTGGGGAGAATTAAATGCCAGGCAGGTAATATTTAAGGGATTGTAGTAATCTTCAGAAGTGACCAACGGTCACAATGAAACCACGTGTAGCAATAAGTTGAAATACTTCCGTGTGCTTAAGTTAAGCTGAATTACTAGCGTGTGTACAATAAGTTGAAATATTTAAGAAATAGCGTGTGTACCATAAGTTGAAATATTTAAGAAATGGCGTGTGCAGGACTTGAAATTAGAGACGAGTACTTCCATGTGGTGAGTACTGTGTGAGTCTCAATCTGTATATGAGACAAAGGATAAAGAGAAGTACTCGTCCATGGTATCAGTTGAGGACTTGCGTGTGTGATGTTCTTAATATTACTTTGCGTGATATGATTCCGTGTGACGCTTGATTCAAACTCTGAGAGAGAAGCAAGGTGAGTCGGCCGTCTATCCAGCAACGCCACTTGGCTTGCATTGCACAGCAAGACGTGCAAATATCTCCAGAGTTCATAGTAGGAGAGTAGAATTATGAAGTGGGGCAGTGTCGTGTGAAACTGGGATAAATATTAATTGAAGTGGGGAAGCTGAAAGTGATAATGTTGTGACTATTCTCTGTGTAGTATTTCATGTTGTAGTGTGGTGTATGTCATGTAATTTGGGTATGTGTGGTTTGCATGGGAGAGTAGCGAGGTAGTTTCAAAAGATTAGTGGGTTATGCTTGTTCCTTCGGTACCGCTCGGTCTGGAGGAAAGTTTCGTGATGATGATTGTGAGAGTCGAAGTGTGAGGTATAATAAAAGATCCACCATCCTATCCAGAAAGTGCACCGTAGCGATAAAATAATTACGAGACCATAATATAGAGATTCACCATCGTAAAGCCATGCCCACTGGGCGGAATTTCTTATGTGTTATTGTTGTAGATTGTAGAATTTGTGTGTTTAGGTTAGAGAATTTATCGGAATAAATAAGATAGTGAAAATAAAAGGATTGATGGACTTTTCCTTCGAATTGTATGTTGTCATAATGCCCCGAAATTATAATGTGTGCGCCATTCATATCCAGTGCGGTGGCCACGTGTTGACAAAAGCCGTTAAATAAAAGACAAAAAGAAAATGTGGTATTGCCAGTGCGTAGTGTACAGTCAGAGTTCTGTAAATTACTGATAGTCAGATGCGTGTTTCCGTTGCGTATTAATCATATAGGAGGATAACTGGTAACTTAAGTGTGAGTACTAGAGTTCATGTTACTCGATAAATAAGAATGAATCCACTCGCTTGGCAGACCATTCATCTTGCAGGCCTGACTGCTTGATGCCACAGTATGAGCAAGGCATGTGGGTGCCTCTCAGCATTTATCAAGTGACAAAATCTAAGTCTTGTGGGATTGTCACCAACGTGAAGATTGTGCATAGTCGACACGTGAAATGCGTACAACATTTTGTCATGTAATAATATTCTCCATAAATATGTTCATGGGTTACTGGTACGTGCAGAAGGTCACCGTGTGCTGGTAATAGGACTACTTGCACCATTTTAACGATGTGTTATGTGTTGCTGTTCCTACACAGGTTGCTGAACTATAAGTTCAGAAGAAAAGTGGGGAGTAATATGCTGAAAACTTTAGTAAACACTCTACGACCAGGTATTCGACATGTTGGAAAATGCCGACGGTATTCTTTAACAGCAGCAGGAGCATTGCCATAGCAGAAGCCGTGAACATACACCGTACTCTTCATTCGAGTAGATGTATGGCACTTTATCCAGTGTGTATACAAACACAGTTAAGCAATGCTTTTGCTTTAAGTGAGTGGCCCTACCACATCCTTGATTATTGACCATTCTTCGCCGGACATCTGTAAATTACAGGAACGAGCGTTCGAAACAAAAATGTCTAGAAAACATAAGCTCTAAAATGCACACCTTAAGAACTATTAGCACTTGTTCATCTGCCTTATTATGAGACACAATTCTTCAAATGTGAAATGTGTGTGAAATCTTATGGGACTTAACTGCTAAGGTCATCAGTTCCTAAGCTTAGACACTACTTAACGTAAAATTATCCTAAGGTCAAACACACACACCCATGCCCGAAGGAGGACTCGAACCTCCGCCGGGAACACACAACTCCTCTACCGATCAAAGTGCTCATGTCTCTTCACGTACTCAGTTTAGAGCCCATATTTACTAGACATTTTAGCTTCGAGTTATCATTACTGTCATATTCCTGAATACTGAGCGCTCCTCCTGGGACATATACGCCGCAAGCGCCGCGGACTATCACAACACACTACCGATTTTCGGTACATGCACAACTCCCTAATCTGAATTCTGTCCTTTAGGTATAGCCGAAGGCACAAACGTTCATGTAAGTGACAAATAGTGTATTATGTATAGTCAGTACCTGAAGACCTCTGACAGAGCTCTATAAACTAATGAGCTTGTATGTGCCTTCCCGAACGACGTCTCGCTGCCGTTCTTGTAACCAGAATCCAATACGACTCATACCGCCTCTCAATTTATGGGTTCTCCCACTATGTGGGGCTGTATCTTGAGTCTTTATTGGTGGTTAAGAAGGACGCCCGACGATTGTCTGGTGCAGTGTGCTTTACACCTCGGTGCTCCGTATCTCTTCTCTGCCGTTCTCATTCACAGAATCGTCGCTGACAGTGGGCGTTCGTTTATACAATAGTGAAGTCAAATGCAGGGAGACCTGCAAAGGATCGACAGTTCGTGCAGGAACTAGCAACTGTCCCTCAAGATAAAAGGAAATGCACCATATTTCTCATCAGTAGGCAGAAAGATACAAAATGTTCGATTGCGCGGTTAGCAATCGATCTCTCAAAACAGGTCACAGCCGTAAAATATCTGGGAGTGAGTGGATCGGCGGCATAAAGCTGATTATAGGTATGGCTGATGTCAGACCGTGATTCATTGGAAGTATCCAAAGGAAATGTAATTGAAATTTGAAGAAGGTTTATTACAACATCCTGGTCTAACATATCCTTGAGCATTGTTAATCCATCAGGGATACTTAACAGGCAAAATTAATAACATTTTCCTATCGTGACACTTCGTCATTTTCCCACTCCCGGGTTCCCGGGTTCAATTCCCGGCGGGGTCAGGGATTTTCTCTGACTCGTGATGACTGGGTGTTGTGTAATGTCCTTAGGTTAGTTAGGTTTAAGTAGCTCTAAGTTCTAGGGGACTGATGACCATAGATGTTAAGTCCCATAGTGCTCAGAGCCATTTGAACCATTTGAACTTCGTCATATCTTCATTTAGTGAGCGTGTTAAGGTACCTAGTTTACACTCAACTCCAGAGTTAACCACTACAAGAAAGGCATTGTGTATCTCGGAGCTTCATGTTGAAATTGCGAGATCGTGCATTTCTAGAGTCACGCAACACATTACTACGTCGAGAAATGACCATGTTGGTAAGTTCAGAGAGATTAAAACACATACAAGAAATTAATAACAATCACTTTTTCCGCGCGCATTCCCAACTAGAACACAAAGCGGGTAATGACAGAGGTACCCAAAGCACTCTCCAAAACATACCGTAAGAGGGCTTCTGGAGTATACACTATCTGATCAAAAATATCTATATCTACATACATAATTATCTACATAGATACAGCGCAAGCCACAGTACGGTGCGTGGCGGAGGGTACTATTAGTTATTTGCTTTCCAGTTCCATATGAAACAGAGTGAGGGAAAACGACTGTCTCTATGCCTTCACGTGAGGCCTAATTTGTCGAATCTTATTTTCGTGGACATCGCCCTCAGTGTTTGTTGGCGGCAGTAGAATCGTTCGGCAGTCAGCATCAAATGCCATTTCTCAAAATTTTCTCAATAGCGTTTCTGGAAAAGAACGTCGCCTTCCCTCCAGGGATTCCTATTTGAGTTCCCGAGGCATCTCCGCAACACTTATGTGTTGTTCGAACCTGCCAGTAACAAATCTAGGAGACCGCCTCTGAACTGATTGATGTCTTCCTTCAATCCGACGTGGTACGGATCCCAAAGACTCGAGCATTGCTCAAGAATATGTCGCACCACAGTCCTACATGCGGTCTCCATTGCAGGTGAACCACTCTTTTCCAAAATTCTCCCAATAAACCGAAGTCTTCGATTCGTCTTCCCTACCACAGTTCTCACATGTTCTTTCCACTTCACATCGCTTTGCAACGCTACGCCCAGATATATAAACCACTTGACTGTGGCAAGCAGGACACTAGTAACACTTAACCGAACATTACAGTTTTGTTCCTCCTGCTTATCCGCATTACCTTGGATTTTTCCAATTGTAAAATGTAAATTCAGGTCCGGAAAGGTCACAATTAATAAAATGTTCCGGGCTATTTCATCTTAAAACCCAGCCTTTTGCTCTCATCTGTGGAAGACATTTTCAAGGGGGACCGTAGCTTTTTTGAATGTCTGATTCACACATTGGCTCGCTACTGAGAAATGGTGGGTCTTAAGGTGACATTCGACCACGGCAAAGTAACCCGGGACATTTTGTTAACAGTCAGATTTTTCCAGATTTAGAGCTACCTGCCATTCATAACAACAACTAGAAATTTTGTCGAAGATCTCTAGTATCTTCCTACAGTCATTCACCTTCGACATCTTACCGTACACCACAATACCATCAATAAACAATCGCAGATTGCTGCCAATCTTGTCCGCCAAATCATTTATATATAGAGAGATTCAGCAGCGGTCCTATCACATTTCCCTGGGGCACTCCTGACGATACCCAAGTCTCTCATAAACATTCGCCGTCGAGGACAACATACTGGATTCTATTACTTGAGAAGTCTTCTAGCCACTCACATATCTGTGAAATAATCCCTTTCCGTATATCTAGGAATATGGACACTGCCTATTGCCCTTCATCCATAGTTCGCGGTATATCATGTGAGAAAAAAGGCAAGTTGAGTTTCGCACGAGCGAGGCGTTCTAAAACCATGCACGATTCGTCGACATAAGCTTCTCAGTCTCAAGCAACTTTATTGTATTCGAACTGAGAATATGTTCAAGGATTCTGAAGCAAACTGAAGTTAGGGATACTGGTCTGTAATATTGCGGGTCCACACTTTTACTCTTCGTATATACTGGAGTCCCCTGCTCTTTTATTTTTTGCATTCGCTTGGGACTTTTGTGCTGGGCTACAGGCTCACGATAAACGCGAGCTAGGTAAGGGGCCAATGCCGTAGGACATTCTCTGTAAAACCGAATTGGGATTCCATCCGGACCTGGCGATTTATTTGCTTTCAAATCTTGCAGTTGTTTCTCAACGCCAGTGATGTTTATTACTATGTCGTCCTTACGGTAGTCTGTCCGATAATCAAACGACGATATGTTTATTCGATTCTCCTGTGTGAACGATTTCTTGAAGGCGAAATTTTGGACTTCGGCTTCCGTTTTGCTATCTTCAACTGCCACAGCAGACTAGTCAATAAGGGACTGAATGGAAACCTTATCCAGAAATGCCTTTGGAATCGATCATGAGGCGTGACTAGAGGCGCAACCGCCAGTATGAATGGAGGCGGGTAGTATTGCGCCGTCCGTCGAGAAGCACTAACAGCAGATTGGATCGACCAGGAGAGCTCAGTGAGTTCAAACGAGGGCCAGTCATCGGATGTCAGCTGAATATGAAATCCATCAAGGACACTTCAACCCTTGTAAACATGCCGAAGTCGACTGTTGGTGATCATCGGAAGGAATCACTTATGAGTTCCAAAGTGCTATCAGCAGTCCAGCTAGCACAATTGAGTAGGAATTTGAAAAGAATGGGGTAGATGGTCGAGCAGCTCCTCATAAGCCATTCATTTCTTTAGGGAATACCAAGCGACGCTTGAGGTGGTATAAACAGCAACGCCACTGGAAAGTGGAACACTGGGAACGAATGATTTCGATTTAGGAATCGCGCTATACCCCGTCACAATCCAATTAAAGGATTTGGGTTTGCTGAATGCCTGGGGAATCTTACCTGTTATCATGTTTGTGTCCAATGCGAAGTACGGAGGAGGCGATGTTACTGTACAGGGGTGTTTTTCGGGGTTATTGTCCGGTTCTCTTGGGACGCTTCAGAAATGGAAGCATTTTACGGCGTTGTGTACTGAGTACATTAGACGAACAGTTCGGAGACAATGACTGTTTGCAAGAGCATGGCAATGCAGCAACTGTTTATGGACAATAATATTCCTGAATGGGCTAACCGACCAAGAGTCCCGACGAGAATCCAATGGAACACTTTTGGAAAGAGTTAGAACATCGTCGTCGCTCCAAACACAACGTCCAACGTCACTAAGTTCTCTGGTTTCCGCTCTTGAGGAAGAATGTGCTCCAGTTGCTTCACAGAAATTCAGATACTTAACTGAAAGTGTCCCCAACAGAGTTCACCCCATATTAACTTATATTAATAGTCTAGTAGTTGTCTTGATACTGTCGATAACACAAACGTTAAAAATCTGTGTGCAAATAATCGTAACTGTGAGCCACTATAATCAGTCCCGCATCTGATGTCGTACCTGGGGTTGAGAGCAGCTTACATAGAGACCACAGTAATACACTTCTGTCCATGGAATATCCCTCAAACAATCTAACACAATTCAGGAACGGACTCGATGATGGTATAGAAAGACTTTGAGGTGCAATACGTGACGAAGGAAACCGTCAATATAACATGAATATAATTACACTTTACTAAGCCTTTATCTATTGCCAATACGAGTTCCAGGTAGCTAATAGCTACTCCATCTACTACAAAGTCTCTCTAAACCATAAAACTCTCTGTCTCAATTCCTCTGAGGTTCCTCCAGCTCTCACGGCATCCAGCATACCTGTCACCATTGATTTCTGTCTTTCCATGTTTCTTCATCTTTTTCTGTTTTTCGTTTTAGCATGCCTCCTTTTCCTCATGTAACCAGGCAAGCTTCAGTCTTGCTCTTCTCTTTCTTAAAATGGTTCAAATGGCTCTGAGCACTATAGGACTTAACATCTGAGGTCATCATTCCCCTAGAACTTAGAACTACTTAAACCTAACTAACCTAAGGACACCACATGCATCCATGCCCGAGGCAGGATTCGAACCTGCGACTGTAGCGGTCGCGCGGTTCCAGACTGAAGCGCCTAGAACCACTCGGCCACACCTACCGGCTCTTCTCTTTCTTCCCTGAGGATGGTACATCATGGTTTTCTTTGGTCATGATCTGTCATCCACACTATATGTCCACACCAGACGAGCTTGTAAAAAGTCTGAATACACACCTTTTGCAGAGCGGAGCGCTGCGACACGTACAGGAAGAGAGTTAATGAGATTTTGATGGGTGCTGTCAGGGATTTGGAGCCATGTCGATTCCAGTGCCGTGACCAGCTGCACTAGATGTCTCGGTTGAGGATTCGTGGCAGCCCAACCGAGGTGGTTCCACAGATTCTTGATCGGGTTTCAATCCGGGAAGTTTGGTGGTCAAGGGAGTATGTTAAACTCACCGTGGTGCTCTCTGAATTTCGCATGTACACTACGAGCCATGTGACACATTTCATTATCCTGCCGGTAGAGACAATCATGTCAAGGGAAGACAAACTGCATATAGGGGTGGACATGGTCCTCAAGGCTAGACTTGTGTTGCTCCATTGTACGTTCCAGAATGAGAAGATAACCCAGGGAATGCCACAGAAACATAACCTATATTGTAATACTCCCTCCTCCGGCCTGGACCGTTTCGACGATCCAACAATCATCTGTCCAATGGTGGATAAAACTTTATCCATCTGACAAGTCCACCTGTCACCCCTCAGTGGACATCCCGTAGCGGTACTGCCATTCCAGCCTTCATCGCCAATGAACAGCAGTCAGCATGGGTGCATGAACCAAGTGCTACTGTGGAGACCCATACACATCAACATTCACTGAATGGTCGTTGAGGAGGCTCTGTTGGTACGCTCTTGGTTCGTCTGCACGGCAAGTTGCTCAACAGCTGCACGTCTATTCGCCCATACACATTTCCGTAGCCATCATTCAACATTTTCATCTACAGCCCATGGTGCACCGCAGCTACATTGGCGCCACTTTTGAATATCGCCATTTTTCCATGCACGGTATACTTTAACACTGTAGCACAGGAGCAGTTTACATCTTAGCCGTTTCGGAAATACTGAAACTCAATGATCACGCCCTAGTAGAAAACCGATAACTAACTCCGTTTCCGCATTACGACAATGGCTGCACTATTTCCCGTGTCCCCCTCGACAAGCTTTATATACCTTCCATTGCTAGTGCTGCCATGCGCCGTCTGTGAGCGATTATTTACTTTGACGCCTAACATTGGCGGTCGTCACATTAATGTGACTGGCAAATGCATTTCTCATGTGGACTGAACGAGATATTCCACACGATCTTCTGGAAGAGTCCATTTCTACAACTCCCAGTCTTTTGAACATTTACTCCCAATTTCTCCCTATCATATTCTTCTAAGAATTTTCTTAGCAAAAACCAGTTATCACCCTCTTCACTAGCTACCACAACCTGATCATCTGCAAAGAACCAGTTGTACGTACATTCATCATTTGTTATGGAAATACCCATTCCTGTACATCTGGTACTCCACAAGAAAAGGCTTTCTGAATGTATATTTTAACTATGTACGAGACTGGCGGCCTCCCTACTTCAGTCTTTTTGTACTTTTCAAACGCTGTGACGAAATTTTATTTCCTACTTTGATTATACACTCAGCATACTTGTGTAGGTTGTATATCCTTCTAAGATATGTATTTCCAAACCCATCTCTCTCACGACTTCAGCTTCTTCAGCGGCACAATATCATACGCCTTCTCGAGATCTATTAACACTAGATGGCTACAAAGATTCATTTTCAGTCTTTTTGCCATTAGTTGTCTTAAAGCAAAAATGTTATCATTGCGAGACCTTCGCTTTCGCTATTCACTTTCCTCTTTAACGCCCATCGACATCCCATGTGTATTTTCTTTTCGGGCCCAACCATTCAGCCTACCGACAGAGTTTGTAACAATGACGCCACGATGACTTAGAGATGCCAAATTCCATTCCTGGGGCTCTTCTTCTCCCTGTAACGTGCGCCAATGAAAAAAATTACTCAAACATTCCCTTAACATATTAGACTCACACCTCACTACTTATATTGGTATGTTACCTGATTCGGGAGATTTTCAAAATGGGTTCAAATGGCTCTGAGCAGTATGGGACTAGACTTCTGTGATCATCAGTCCCCTAGAACTTAGAACTACTTAAACTATTCTAAGGACATCATACACATCCATGCCCGAGGCAGGATTCGAACCTGTGACCGTAGCGGTCACGCGGTTCCAGACTGAAGCGCCTAGAACCTCACGGCCACACCGGCCGGCGGAGATTTTCCATTTGCCATTTATTTCACGGATCTTCCTACATCTGCTGTAGCTGTTGGGTTTTCATTTCCCATAGATAATTCTTCCTTAAAACAGCGTTGTATCTCTCTCTTCCGTAAGCAGCATCTTGACTGACCAATCTGTAATGCAAGTAAATGTTATATTTGTCCCAACTCTTCTTAATTCTTCAGTGTTTCTTTGACTTCTGTTTCCTTTGTACCCGCATACATCTATCTCCTCACATATCTGTCCCAAAACTTATCTTCCCTGTTGATAATCATTTTAACCTGACCTGCCAGGGTAGCCGAGAGCGCTAATGCACCGCTTCCTGGACTCAGGTAGGCGCCCCGGCCCCAGATCAAATCCGCCCGGCGGATTAACGACGAGGGCCGGTATGCGGGCCAGCCTGGATGTGGTTTCTAGGCGGTTTTCCACATTCCGCTAGGTGAACACCGCGCTGGTCCCTACATTCTGCCTCAGTTACATGACTCACAGACATTTGAAAACGTTCACACTACTATATGGCTTACACTAGTCGGAGACAGCTGGGGGTACACAAATTCCGTCTCGGGGGGTTTGGGGTGGTGGCAGGAAGGGCATCCAAACACCCTCTGCAACTAACACTGCCAAATCAATAGTAACACGGCCGACTCTGCATTGAAGAGGGACAAAGGCCGAAAGAAAGAAAGAAAATAATCATTTTAACCTACCTGTTTATTTCCAGATATATTTTTCTATCCTGTGAGTCTTTCGTTCTCAGCCAACTGTTATACATTTTCTTCTCAACTTTTATCTTTCCCTATATTCCTAGTCTAACACACTGGGCCTTGTTTTCTCACATCGCTTTGTTTGTCTCACATGCTGCGTGATGAATGAATCTTTGAATTTGTTTAGATTTTTCTTCAGAATTTCCGCTTTCATTAAACCTTTGCAGCTTGAGAGCTAGTCTCGGCTTATAAAAAAGTTAACATTTCATATGTGAGACTATTTACATTACATTCAACACCATCCAGAATTTTGATGGGAGCGCTATCTTCCTCAGGTACCATTTTCCCGTACTGTGGTAGGAAAATCATTGCTCCAAGCAGGAAGTGGTCGGCTCCACATTCTGGATCTCTGTATACTCTTCTGTTACTCACCCTAGGTCTTGAATTTTTGTTTTCTATTATGTAACTCATGATTGTTCTAAAATGTCTCGAATGACTCTGCCACTTGTATTTATATGTCTGCGTACGGGGGAAGAAACAATTTAAAATTTTCATGTCCAATTCTGTGCTTGTATTTGCCCAGTCTTTCGCACCTAATCTTCCCATAAAATGTCCCATAATGACTATTTCGTTTTGAGACTTTTCTAGGACACTTGTCAGTTCCTTATAAAAATCACTTTTGATTGTACTATCAGGGCCATGTATTGGGGCATGAACTCCCATCAAAATGCACTCATGTCTCTACTTGGAAAATTCCACAATCATAATTCCTTCATTTATTTGTCCAAAGTCTTAATGCTCTGCTTATACTGTTTGTCGATCACTAGTGACACCTCTCTCTTGGCCCTCTCCTCGTTCCCGACACAACTGGTAGAAATGAATATAATCTCTCATTATTTCTCTTCCCTTTATCTTTTTTAGGTTTTGCTAACACCCCAATATTAATCTTCAACATTTGTAATGCTCGGAAAAATTCTTTTTTCTTGGTACTGAAGTCCTGTGCGTTACATATTAGGATAAACAAAGTTTTTCCCGTGACCATGTTCGTCTCCGTGATGTTCTATTTTTCATCCGAGGCTTTTGACAGATATCTCGAGCCGCATATTTGTGTTTTTCGAATGCAGGGGAGATTGCCCAACGACTCAACCCTCGCCCTGGAGTACGTGGCAGCAGTTCTGCCTGCCAGCCCTAGGCTGCTGTTTCCTGGGCTTTTGAGTTCTGCCTGCCCAACTAGATAAGGCGGACAAACGGGACAGGATATAGGAGAGATGGGTCATTCTTAGACCATCTGGTTCCTCCACAGAGGCCCCTCCTGCTTGGGTGTTTCTTCTGGCAACTATGTTGTCGCTGTACACCCTCCACTTCATCAGAAAACACGAACCCTTTCGCCCACGTGGACAATGCTTCGATAAGACGGTATTTCCCGAGAGGGGAATGAAATTGGAAAAATGTTGAGGAAAACCAGATCACAAATCGCAAGCCAGCATACCGAAACGCACCTGCAAATTCTTGTTGGCATTCTGTATTAACCGAATTTTTTTGATCCATCTGAGTGGAGCACCAACTTCCTACGTGATAAACATGTAAGAGTTTCGAGTGCTATAGTACTCCAAGAGGGCTCACGACTGGTATACTGCATTCAGAAGAACATGCAGACCAGCTGGCCGCTGTGGCCAAGCAGTTCTAGGCGCTTCAGTTCGGAACCACGCGGCTGCTACAGTCGTAGTTTCGAATCCTGCCTCGGGCATGGATGCGTGTGATGTCCTTGGGTTAGTTAAGTTTACGTAAGTCTAGGGGCCTGATGACCTCAGATGTTGGGTCCCATAGTACTTAGAGCCATTTGAACCATTTTTAACATACAGACCCATTGCCATGTTTTTCAAGCCCCAAACAACTCCCAAAATGTTTTATACATGGAGGCCATTAATCCATCAGCTGTGATGTGTAGAATGCTGACCTTGTTACTCAAATGAAGCCGTTCTCATTGGCTGCTCATTTTCTCTAGCACTTCTTCGGTAAGAGTTATCACCTAGCAAGAAACATATGTTGTTATCAGGAAGTCTGTTAAGCAGATACAGCCTATGACATTAAGGAATAAGTCTTTGTTTGGCCTGCTTCCAGGACGCAGAGTATTCTACCCAGCAAAACAAGGCCCAAATGGCGTCTTTGTGGCGTTACGTTATCAACTTCATCAAAGGACAACATACTTCTGACTATGATTGGACAAACAAGTCTGAGACATGTATGGTCTCATTCACTGTTTGTGTTTTCCTATCGGTTATGCAGCTGTTCACACTCTCTTTCTACACAGAGTAAACAAATAGGATTCGTTGATAAATAGCAACGGTGATGTTTTGTGATAGCTCACCTTTTTTCTTTTCATTTTCGTGTTTTCGTGATCAAACTTATCTTTTGGACAGTATGTACAAGGTGTAGAAGTACGAAACCGGAATTTGGTTGCAGTAATTACACGTCTGTTGTTTGAAAGAGATAAACGATATTTTATTCAAAATAGTCCCCATTGCTAGTTATGTATTTCTGTCACCTCTACGGTAGGATGTGCGCTACGCCAAAAAATAGTTCTTTTGAAGCGAACCGGTCAGCGAGCCATTTTCGTACATTCTCATACGAATTGAAGCTTTGTTAAGCGAAAGCGTGTCCCAGTGATGCAAACAGATGACAATGACGGAGCCAAGTCTGGAGAATAAGCCGCATGCTCTAGTACTTCCCAACTGAACCCCTCGATCGTTTCCCTGAAGCGTTCTGTTATCAAAGAGCAACATGACTTTGTGTTGCCTTTTTCCATATTCCGATTGCTTTTCAAGTAATGCTCGATTTAAATCGATCATTTGCTGTTGGTAGCGATCAGTGTTAACGGTTTCACAAGGCTTTAGCAGCACATAATAGATGACACCCTTCTGATTCCACCAAACACAGAGCATTGTCTTCTTTCCAAAGCAATTCGGTCTTGCAGTGGATGTCGATGGTTCGTCTGGATTCAACCATGATTTACGACGCTTATAATTGCCAAAATATATCCATTTTTCATTACCTGTCACTATTCGATGGAGAAACGACTTTCTTTTGTATCTGGCGAGCAGCATTTCATAAGTGGTCTTTCGAAATGGTTGCTGTCTTTCATTCCGTTCACGCGAAACCCACTGTCATATTTTCTGCATCTTTCTCATAACTTTTAACCGAAGAGAAATGGCTTTCTTCGTTACCTTCAATTGTTTCGCGAGTTTCTGTTGAGTTTGAGTATCAGCTTCATCCAATAAGGCCTGCAATTCGTTGTCTTCGAACTTTGTCGGTGGTTTCCAGCGCTCGTCGTTTCTCACGTCAAAATCACCACTTTTCAATTTTTTGTGCCATAAACACAGTGTTTTCCCAAGAACAAGATTGTCGAAGATTCCGAAAAGCATTCAATGCGATTCTGCAGCAGGATTCTTCAGATGATGACAGAAAACCAGTGCTGCCCGCAAATCGTAGTTTGCATGTGAACTTGCGTTACTGTATGTTGACATTCGTCGGCAGCCGTCAAAGGAAGCGGATGGCGGTGCAGACGCGATCTCACGGGCCCAACACCGATGGCTACCACCATCTATGGGGAACTTCTGGTTCAAATGGTTCAAATGGCTCTCAGCTGTATGGGACTTAACTTCTGAGGTCATCAGTCCCCTAGAACTTAGAACTACTTAAACCTAACTAACCTAAAGACAACACACACATCCATGCCCGAGGCAGGGTTCGAACCTGCGACCGTAGCGGTCGCGCGGTTCCAGACTGTAGCCCCTAGAGCCACTCGGCCACCTCGGCCGGCGGAACTTCTGGTTTCATGGCTCAAAAATGGTTCAACTGGCTCTGAGCACTATGAGACTTAACATCTGAGGTCATCACTCCCCTAGAACTTACAAGGGAACCTCCGCATCGCACCCCCCTCAGATTTAGTTATAAGTTGGTACAGTGGATAGGCCTTGAAAAACTGAACACAGATCAATCGCGAAAACAGGAAGAAGTTGTGTGGAACTAAGAAAAAAATAAGCAAAATATACAAACTGAGTAGTCCATGCGTAAGATAGCAACATCAAGGAGAAGACGACGTCAGGAGCGCCGTGGTTCCGTGGTTAGCGTGAGCAGCTCCGGGAAGAGAAATCCTTGGTTCAAGTCTTCCCTCGAGTGAAAAGATTAATTTATTATTTTCAGACAATTATTATCTGTCAGTCTTTTGGGAGTGATTATCACACCCACAAGAAAACCTAAATCGGACAAGGTAGAAGAACCTTTTTACGCATTCGCCAAGTGTACAAGTTAGGTGGGTCGACAACATATTCCTGTCATGTGACGCACATGCCGTCACCAGTGTTGTATAGAATATATCAGACGTGTTTTCCTGTGGAGCAATCGGTTGACCTATGACCTTGCGATCAAATGTTTTCGGTTCCCATTGGAGAGGCACGTCCTTTCGTCTACTGATCGCACGGTTTTGCGGTGCGGTCGCAAAACACAGACACTAAACTTATTACAGTGAACAGAGACGTCAATGAACGAACGGACAGATCATAACTTTGCGAAAATAAACTTTTCACTCCAGGGAAGACTTGACCCAAGGACCTCACGTTCCGCAGCTGCTCAAGCTAACCACGGGACCACGGCGCTCCTGAGCTCACACTCTCCTTGATGTTGCCTATCTTGCGCATGGACTGCTCAGTTTATATATTTTGTTTTATTTTGTTCATAGTTCCACACAACTTCTTCCTGTTTTCTCGATTGACCTGTGTTCAGTTTTTCAAGGCCTATCCACTGTGCCAACTTATAACTAAATCTGAGAGGGGTGCGATGGGGAGGTTCCCTTGTTAGAACTACTTAAACCTAACAAACCTAAAGACATCACACACATCCATGCCCGAGGCAGGATTCGAACCTGCGACCGTAGCGGTCGCGCGGTTCCAGACTGTAGCGCCTAGAACCGCTCGGCCACATCGGCCGGCTTTCTGGTTCCATACTTCTACACCTGGTATGTACTGCTATCGTGCGAAACATGAGCAAATTTGGTGACCTGTTGGATGTATACGTTCCTTATAAGACGAGAATTCCTTCAGTATGCCACTGCAGAATGTGGTCACGCTAATGCGTGGTTGAGAAATGCTGCCGGAACTCCGCAAGAAACACAATCACTGTGGCTACAGACCGCATTTTCTTCTTCACAATGGAAACTAACCTAGGAAGTGAAATGGCGGAGCGAGATTTCAATTTGCGCCCCGGTGCGTTTCATGTTGCCGCAATCCCGGCCGCCTTAATGAGTGTACGTGTGCCGGCGAGCGTTTTGACAGCAATTCTCGGTTTGTAATTTCTGAGTCGGTGCGTACCGCGCTCCGCTAATGCCAACATTGTCGGCGCCGGGATTGCGTCGCGTCCGCGTTGTGCATGCGGGTCGGATGTTAAATTGGCAGCGCAGTAATGACATGGCGCGCAGATTGCAGCTGCTGGTGGTGCCGCTCGCGCTGATGGGGGTCAGCGAGCCTCCTCCTTGCTGGATAGCCGGCCTCGCCTCTGCTGGACTGGCGCCGCGCGGCCCTTAGCCCGTGCAGACCTCGCTGCTCCCGCAAAGTGGGACGGTCATCCGAGCTACTGGGCAGAGCGCTCCTCCTTCGTAACGGCGTTCCATTGGCCGACTTCTGCGTGACTCAAATGGGTAACCTAGGTTTGTCTGAGCTGTTACCAGAAAGCGCCAGACAACAGGCTGTAATGCGATGACGTAGGCAGCCTGTGCTTGGTGCTTGCTCTGCTCATACTGTTTTCTTCGTATTTCTGGTGGAATTTCGTTCGTGGTGGGGCATCACGTGACCATGTGCAGCCCTGCGGCATGTTGTGGAGCGGACAAACTGAGTTGTACTTAGAGCAATTTTTTTTTTCATATCCCACACAGGTAAAGGATGCAAATAAGGAAGCAGTTCTTGGCAAAATATCATTTGAAAATTAGACTCCACAGCTCTAAGTACCATAAAATTTTGCTAAGGGGTGACTTTGACAGTTTTTTTTTTAAATTCATACTCTGCAATATTGTTATGTAGCATTTCCAACAGGTTTACCTCTCTACACAGCACTGCAAAAAGCTAGTAGGATGGAATACAGACTTCTTGCAAAAAAAAAAAAAAAAAAAAAAAAAAAAAAAAAAAAAAAAAAAAAAACAGTTTCTTGTGTAGCTTGCACCGGAATATAGGACAATAAATTTCATGACTATTTCAAAATCTGAAAAAATTCATATGCTTGTCTGTGAGGCAAAGAAACTGTAAAACTGACAGTTTATATTCTACTCCAGGAATAAATATGAAACCATGTGGGGAGTTAAAACGATCAAACACGGTATACTGCCAGTCTAAAATTTAACGTAGAATGGCATTCTATAAATTTAAGACGTAAACACAAATTAAGAAATAAAGTCAGGCCTAGACGAAGTACTAGACAAGTGCCTTGTGATCGAAAAACACTTTCACAGAACGCAGATTTGTAAAATTCTGCTTCAGCTGTCATTATATTTGAAACAAAACATTTAGTTCAAAACTTCTTACCAAATTTTCCTACTTAGTCAGGTTCAAGTCAATGGTTACGTATGTTCGTACGTATGTAGCATTGAGAGATCTTACAGTGTCATAAAAGGAACAGGATATCAGAGACTACTCCAGCAGTATCGGAATTTCATAAACCATACTAAAATGCTTCATTCCGCTCTAATTGCACATTTCTATGTCCAGATGCACTCTAAAGTACCTGATATTCATCTTTTCATGTGGATTTCGTGATACCAATTTTCTTGGAAGTCCAGTACTGTATTCTCATGTTTGGTTCTTTATTATGGTATAACGTCATTCGTCCCAGAAAACGAAAATTTGGACTTTAAATTAAACGAGGTTGAAAGTAGCCAATAGTGCGGAATGAAACACTTCATTTCAAATAAACTAACTGCCTCAGCGGAAAAAAAATAATAGAAGCAAATTTCTCCATAAAACAGACAGAAATAGCTTCATTAAGACATTAATGGTTGATTGCTAATAACGTGGAAATAATATAAAATCAGAAAATTGAAACTACTAACTTATTTTGGTCTTTCATGGTTATGAGAATGTATATTAATTCACTTGATGGCTCCCGGCCACAGAAATCTGTTTTGATTTCATTTGACTTGGGACCTGTAAACGAAGAGACCAGCAATATTACGAAGACACGAAACATATACACGGGTCACGTGGGGAAGGAGGCCCCCCCCCACTATAACTCAACTTGCTCTGCGCATGCGTGAATCTGGCAGCTTGGGCGCGCCAGAAAAATTTTTCCGGGTAGCTTCTGGCTACTTGCTGCTACTGCTCATACAGCAAACAGCCACGCTTCAAGTAGCCAGAAGCGGGAGGAAGTACTGCTCATACACGAATTCAGCTCTGCGCATGCGCACGAGCTCGCTGGCAACTGCTCATACGAACCTCTACAGTTCACAAGACTTCTTGCAAACGTGACGTCACTTTGACGTCACACGCAGTTATCGAAGGCCGCAGGAACTGCTATCGACTTTCGTTAGCGTTCGATGCGAGTTATTTATTTAGCGTAAGACAGGAAGACATAAATGACAGTACAGTTAGTTAAAACTGAAATAATTATAGTTATAGAGAAACATCTAGCATTGTAGGCTATTGCTTCTGGACTCGCCATCAGGAAATCTTCAGGCTTCTTTTCATAAGCTGTCCGAGATCATTCATTCTTCTACGAAGTGTTGTATGATTTGGATTTCACTACATTCGCAGAAGGACGTCGATTTCTTGCCCCATTTATGCAGGAAATAGGCACACCTACCATGCTGGGTCCGTATTCTGTTCAGAGCTGACCAAGTTTTACGTGGTAACTCAAAACCCGGGGGCTTTTGCATAATAATGAAAGTAGGCTGTTTCGGTTTTTATGTTGGTAACGCCACGTAGCGCTCTGTATGAAAATCACTGACTGTGCTGTGTGCAGTCTGTGGCTGGTCTGCATTGTTGGAATATTTGCTACTGTAGTGTTGGGCAGTTGGATGTGAACAGCACGTAGCGTTGCGCAGTTGGAGGTGAGCCGCCAGCAATGGTGAATGTGGGAAGAGAGATGTCAGAAATTTGAGAGCGGACGATCTGGACGTGTGTCCGTGAGAAAAAGGAATTTTGTAAAACTGGATGTCATATATATATATATATATATATATATATATATATATATATATATATATATATATATAAAATGACTTTGTAAATACATTGTTTGTTCTCCATCAAAATGATTCATTTGCTAACTATGCCTATCAGTAGTTAGTACCTTTAGCAGTTAGAGTCTTTTATTTAGCTGGCAGTATTGGCGCATGCTGTATTGCAGAAGTTTGAGTAACGAAGTTTTTTGTGAGGTAAGTGATTCATGAAGGGTATAGGTTATTGTTAGTCAAGGCCATTCTTTTGTAGGCATTATTGAAAGTCAGACTGCGTTGCGTTAAAATAAAAGTATTGTGTGTCAGTTTACTGTTGATCAGAATAAGTAAAATGAGAAATGTCTGAGTGCGTTCAGTTTTGCTCAGCTGTTTGAAAATCAAACAACGTAAGAGATTTGCCAGCATTGTCATTCTTAATTTTTCTAAGGGGATGTTTCAATACATGGAATTCCGTTACTCTGCTTTGTGGTCTATTGTTGATGCCAGGCGTTATTAGTCTAGCTGAATTTTTCTTCTGTGGCTGTAGGGAACTTTCTGGATCGAAGGCGGCTGTGGCTGGCGTATTCGACGTCCTCATGTATTAGTAGGTGATGGTGCTCAAGATCTTGTACTCTCTCGTGAGTGCGTTTATACGACGCAAATTCGGTTGTGGTACATGGCTGGCTCAGTACTGGGAGCCATTCTGTAGGAGTAGATTTGATGACTCCTACGATTATTCTCATTGTGTTATTGAGTTGCGCGTTAATTTTATGAGTGTGAGGACTGTTAAGCCACACTGGCGCACAGTATTCGGCAACTGAGAAGACGAGGTTCAGAGCAGACGGTGAGGGGTACTCGGTAGGCGCCATATTGGATTCCGTAATTTCGTATTGTAACTTGCATATTACGAAAGTATGAAGTTTCAAGGCGACAGTATAGAGGGGATTTCTAAAAAGACATCCCTCTTGCTACGGTTTATCAAATGCTTCAAATGGCTCTAAGAACTATGGGACTTATCATCTGAGGTCATCAGTCCCCTAGCAGGGTGTATACGACCCGGGACAACCGGGAGATCCGGGAAAAAACCCGGGAATTTTTTTATCCGGGAAAAACCCGGGATATTTTTAGAATTCCGGGAATTTTTCATTGTTTTAGTTTTCAGTTAAATTTTTGTAATTTTGCCTGGTAAGTACCGATACTCTAACAAAGGATATTACTGTATCCCGCTACTGCAGAATAATACTTCAACAATAAAACATAAACGAGAGAAAAAAGGAAAATAACTTAAATTGCAAAGGAAATGGGCCATATACAACAGCGACACACAGTGCTCATGCAAGCGTCTGCCAATTGAAAATGTGTCAAAGGCTTTAGGAAGACTATGCAGTGTTCCATAACAACAATTGCCTCCAATGAGCGTGAAGTCGCAACTCTTAACATTCGATTTGTTTTAGTAGTTACTTGCGGGCTCATGCGCATGCGCAGTTCAGTCACGTTTGAGTAGTAGATTCTCTCGCTTCTGGCAACAGGAATGTGGCTGTTGGCTGTGCAAGCAGTCGCAGCAAGCAGCTAGATGCTACCGGGAAACGGGGACGCCAAATTAATATTCTCGTGGGGAAAAAAAACTTGTTTCACAAAGCACCTAGCATCCAGCTTACGTTGGTCTATCGATTATTCATATGATTTTGAAACGCATCCCTGTTGGTTTTTGAACATTTTTGAACACATTTTAAGATTTCTGAGTGTATCATAAGTTGATTTTTGAATGCGTGCATAGTGTACGTGATGCCTCTGTCAGGAGAATCCTCGTCGCATCTAGAAATGGACTTTCCGCAGACAAAAGGGGAACGGGCTATACGAGCTGAGGGAGTAAAGCCGAATGTGCGGCTGGTCCCGGCGGAAGTTCGAGTCCTCCCTCGGGCATGGGTGTATGTGTTTGTCCTTAGGATAATTTAGGTTAAGTAGTGTGTAAGCTTAGGGACTGATGACCTTAGCAGTTAAGTCCCGTAAGATTTCACACACATTTGAACATTTTTGGAGTAAAGCCGAACGGATGAATGCCAATCGCTGTCTGATTATGTGGTTGATTGGATTTGCGAGTGATCAGCATTGTTATAATTACTAGCGAAATCCATAGATTCAGACTACCAGAGTGGAAATAAACGACCGACAGGAATAACAGGTGAGTAAGATTACATATTATCTTCCCGGTGTATCCAAGAAAACAAAGTTTTGACAGAAAATTTTTGGCCAGATCGCTACACTAGTAAGGACCATTAGTACAGTCCCCGGCTTGCAGCTGCGTAAGTTCTATTCTGGAAGTGACGGGGAAAACGTGTTGTTCGAACACGTAATAACGCCTAACCGGAAAATAATCGCAGGATAACTAAACCTGTGATTCTGGCAGAGTTAGTGAAGTTAATCGGCGAACAAATTTTGACAGTGGCAGCAGTAGCTACAGAATTTGATGATGACAAGATTGTTTGTTAGAACGAGGAAGGATAAGAAACGGGGACACCACACAAATTATGGAAGAATAAGACGATTCCAAATGTATATAAACATTTCGTAATACTACTTTTCGATCTCGTGCTTGAGAAGCTGGTGCGTATGAATGAAATGTGAAACTATTTCCTAACATAAAGCTTTTTGCTTGTAGTAGGCCTAATAGGCATTTGATATTGGTACTTATTAGATTATATTCTGTCGTGTTATAAAAATGGCCATTTGTGCCAAAACAGTCTCGTTTATTTGGTGTGTTAAAAATTGCAGCCATATTATAAAGCCCTATTTTGTTTTATCTAGCAGTGACAAAATAGACGTAATCAGGTCGAGAAACCACAGCAGTCTTGCGTATTATTTGTTTTAACAGCTTTTTCAGTATTAGATAACGACATTTCGATTTTTCATGTAGCAAAACATTTGACGAACTTTGATGAGGTAATAGATTCTTTCGCAGAAAGGAAAGCACGCCATGTAAAGCTGTAGCAAGATTAGAGAGAGAAAAAAATGCTAAGAGCTAAGGTTTGAAGAAATGTGTAATTTCTTGCTAGTATTGGTTTTATATATCCTATATTTAATTTTATGTCACACAAAACAGCAAGTTATTAACTAATAGGCAATAAAGAGTTCAGATTTTCTGAAGAGTTCTTGTTCTCTCGATTACAAATAATCTCATCCGCTATTAATTGCGAGATTTTTTTAAAGAGGGGTAGGCTGTCAAATCGCCTGACTGGGAGCAGGAGAGGCACCACAGGACATTTCAATTTCCACTCTCCTGGATATAGTTTAGAAGCACAGTAGAAAAATGCTTTATGAAGAGGCGTGGCACTGCACTTTGGCATACTTAAGACCAAATAATAGGTCTTACATTTCCACGAGTACATATGTTTTATGTTTCTACATCTACATCCATACTCCGCAAGCCACCTGACAGTGTGTGGCGGAGGGTACCTTGAGTACCTCTATCGGTTCTCCCATCTATTCCAGTCTCGTATTGTTCGTGGGAAGAAAGATTGTCGGTATGCTTCTGTGTGGGCTCTAATCTCTCTGATTTTATCCTCACGGTCTCTTCGCGAGATATACGTAGGAGGGAGCAATATACTGCTTGACTCTTCGGTGAAGGTTTCAGAGTTTTCAGAAAGATGTGCGCTACAAGATGAACATATTTTGAAAATTCGGTTTTTTTTAGTATTGACCCGGTTCGCAAATCTAGATCCGGGGCTGATGCGCAGAGCAGTCTGAGCTATAGTGGGTACTCTCCACGTGACCCGTGTTTACATTTAATGATTTTGCTGTTTCCCCTTCGTTTACTCTCACGTCAAATGAAAACAAAACGGATGTCTGTGGCCGGGAGCTATCAAGAGAATTAAAATACATTCACGTAATTACGGAAGGCTAAAATATGTCATTAGTTTCAGATTTTATTTCCACCTTTCTGACAGCCAAGCATTAATCGCCTTGCAGAACAATGAAGTTATTTTTGTCTATTTACTAAAGAAATTTGACTTTCATTAACCTTTTCCCCAGAGGCAGTCAATGTATTTGAAACGAAATGTTTAATTCCACAGTACTGGCTAGTTTCAACTGTTTGCTGCATTTCAAGTGCACGTTTTCATCTTCTAGGACGTATGGCATTATGCCATAATAAAAAACCAAACATGATATCGTACAGTACTGGTGCTCCAAGAAAATTTACATCCCGAAAACCACACTGAAATGCTTAATATCAGGTCGAGGTGTACTTCATTGGGAATCTGGACGTACGAATGTGCACTTTAAGTATGCATTTTAAATATGCACATTTAATTATATGGTTCACGAAACTCCAATGCTCTTGGAGTATCCTCTGATGTCTTGTTTGCTTTATGATATAATGTACGATCTTTCAATGTTTTACACGTACGTACATACGGGCTTCCTACGTCACAGTAGCAGCTCAAGTGCGGTGTCGCCTGTTTTCTGGCGCTCTTTGGCAACTGCTGAAACGAACCTATTTCTAACAGGTCGCCGGAAAATATTGCGAATGGTGATTTGAAAAGCGTTACTTTTAAAGTAAATATCCTTTTACGTAAGTTGAATTATGTGCGAGAATGTATCATGAATTTCTTAAATCACAGAGCGTTTGACTCTCATTTAAAATTCAACTCTTTGATGACGAGCCATTTAGAAGAATTTCGAACCCTGAAGATCAGACATTTATGTCATTATTAAACATTGTACTGGTACATTTGTGTGATATATCTTAAAGTATAACACGCGCAAAAAAGATCAACAGTATATGTGAAAGCTTAGCTTCTCTAGCAGCTTGAGACCAATATTATATTTGAAAGCTTTTCTTTTCTTGTAGCTACACTATGTATATTAGTTTAAACTATTAACTTCCCTGTTTGTGTGTTCGATCTACTTAACAGTGATGTTTGCTGTTGGCTGACTACATCACGTGACCTATGCTCTGAATATCCGGTGTCATCGGCTGGCGAGATCACGTGACATGAGCTACGAACGGCTTACAAAAGCGCATCGAAATCTCGACTTCAATGATTCGGAAAGCAGCATGCGGTGTTTGGTGGAATTCCAATGTATGCTTTCGTAATACGAAAATACGCAGCGTACATGTTGCTGCACATCAAAGATATTTCCAAAACGTGTCTTTTTCCCTGAGTTTCGTTTTCTAAAGTGCCGGGAAATTGTACGCCCTTGTATAAAACCATAACCATTCAAAGGTTTGATAAGGGAAAATATACTCACCCGGAAGAAAGTGTATTTTTAACCGGGAAATCCGAGAAAAATTAGGGAATTTTTTTTTCTTGTCCACGTATACACCCTGCCTAGGCTTAGAACTACTTAAACCGAACTAACCTAAGGACATCACACGCATCCATGCCCGAGGCAGGATTCGAACCTGCGACCGTAGCAGCAGCGCGGTTCTGGACTGAAGCGCATAAAACCGCTCGGCCACAGCGGAAGGCTACGATTTGTTATCGTCATCACCATAATTCATGTGGTACAGCGTACAGTGCCTTTATAATATATAATTAATGTCGTTACATAAAACAAAAATAAAACGGATATACACTCCTGGAAATTGAAATAAGAACACCGTGAATTCATTGTCCCAGGAAGGGGAAACTTTATTGACACATTCCTGGGGTCAGATACATCACATGATCACACTGACAGAACCACAGGCACATAGACACAGGCAACAGAACATGCACAATGTCGGCACTAGTACAGTGTATATCCACCTTTCGCAGCAATGCAGGCTGCTATTCTCCCATGGAGACGATCGTAGAGATGCTGGATGTAGTCCTGTGGAACGGCTTGCCATGCCATTTCCACCTGGCGCCTCAGTTGGACCAGCGTTCGTGCTGGACGTGCAGACCGCGTGAGACGACGCTTCATCCAGTCCCAAACATGCTCAATGGGGGACAGATCCGGAAATCTTGCTGGCCAGGGTAGTTGACTTACACCTTCTAGAGCACGTTGGGTGGCACGGGATACATGCGGACGTGCATTGTCCTGTTGGAACAGCAAGTTCCCTTGCCGGTCTAGGAATGGTAGAGCGATGGGATCGATGACGGTTTGGATGTACCGTGCACTATTCAGTGTCCCCTCGACGATCACCAGTGGTGTACGGCCAGTGTAGGAGATCGCTCCCCACACCATAATGCCGGGTGTTGGCCCTGTGTGCCTCGGTCGTATGCAGTCCTGATTGTGGCGCTCACCTGCACGGCGCCAAACATGCATACGACCATCATTGGCACCAAGGCAGAAGCGACTCTCATCGCTGAAGACGACACGTCTCCATTCGTCCCTCCATTCACGCCTGTCGCGACACCACTGGAGGCGGGCTGCACGATGTTGGGGCGTGAGCGGAAGACGGCCTAACGGTGTGCGGGACCGTAGCCCAGCTTCATGGAGACGGTTGCGAATGGTCCTCGCCGATACCCCAGGAGCAACAGTGTCCCTAATTTGCTGGAAAGTGGCGGTGCGGTCCCCTACGGCACTGCGTAGGATCCTACGGTCTAGGCGTGCATCCGTGCGTCGCTGAGGTCCGATCCCAGGTCGACGGGCACGTGCACCTTCCGCCGACCACTGGCGACAACATCGATGTACTGTGGAGACCTCACGCCCCACGTGTTGAGCAATTCGGCGGTACGTCCACCCGGCCTCCCGCATGCCCACTATACGCCCTCGCTCAAAGTCCGTCAACTGCACATACGGTTCACGTCCACGCTGTCGCGGCATGCTACCAGTGTTAAAGACTGCGATGGAGCTCCGTATGCCACGGCAAACTGGCTGATACTGACGGCGGCGGTGCACAAATGCTGCGCAGCTAGCGCCATTCGACGGTCAACACCGCGGTTCCTGGTGTGTCCGCTGTGCCGTGCGTGTGATCATTGCTTGTACAGCCCTCTCGCAGTGTCCGGAGCAAGTATGGTGGGTCTGACACACCGGTGTCAATGTGTTCTTTTTTCCATTTCCAGGAGTGTATATTGAAATATAGGTCTCTAATTCATTGCACGGCTGTGGCAATAGCATTCATAAGATCGTTTCATGCGCCCTTGTAGCACGATAGGACCCACTCCCATACGTCTGACAGATTGTTTCAGCGTGGCACAGTCACAACTCCGAGACTCCACAGTTCTCCACTTACAGAATGAGGCAGAGTACCGACCACACCCAGTGCGGATCCTATTTAATTTGACTCAGAGATTTCTCTCAAATTCGACACTCACAGTATCACAGTTGTATTTCTCGATTCACCTCCGTTTTACTTTGGTGTTCCTTGTAGCTATCTCTTCAGCGCACAGAAGCGGCGGGTGTCTCGAACGATACCCATTTCTTCGTAAGACAGGTATGACGTCATGAATGAGTTGATCCTTACACTCTTGTATTTTGTGACAATCTCTGAGCAGGGTCTCAGTTCTGTGAATCTGTGGTGGGTATATATTACTTGGCAGGTTAAGACAGTAGACAGCAGTTGGTTTGATTGTACCAGTAATCACGTGCATCGTGTTGTTTAGCTGCGCGTCTATGACGCTGGTGTGACAACTATTACACCACACTGAAGGGCAATGCCCTGCGGCCGTAAATAAAAAAAATTAAATAAATAAATAAAAAATAAAAAAAATTAAAGTGGAAGAACCGATGTATTCAATATGTGCATTGGAGTCCCCCAGGTTATGCCACGCACCCTCTAAATCAGGCTGTTCCAACCGAGCTCCAGGGAGCCGGAGCGCTCCGGAGCGCTCACTGCGACAGCTCGGTGTCCGCCGGGGGGGGGGGGGGGGGAGGGGGGGGGGAAAGCGAACTCACTGCCCCCTGGCCGCATACATCCGCAACTGACGCTATAATCCGTCTTCAGTGACAGCTATGACTAACCGTGGGAGCCCTGTACTTCTATTGGAGGATACCTTTCTATCCATTGAGAGGGAAGGTCGTGTTGTATGTCATAAAGTATTTCATTCTGCGAAGAGGTACAATATACAACGACATTATACACGTCTTCAAGTAACTGAAGAACTCTTGGATGTGGTACCACTCGATTACACCGCAACAGGACGTGACATTTTTGAAGCTGTTTGTGAATCAGTGGTCAATATGAATTTGCCGTGGGATATGTTCCATTCTGTAGCGACAGACGGTGCACCACAAATTATCGGGCGTCACCAAGTTTTTCTTCTCGTTTGAAAAATAAACTCAGGGACGAATTCGGGAAAGACATTTTGACTCTTCAATGTTTTATTCATCAAGAGGCACTGTGTGCTGAAACAGTAGAGCTAGGAGGCGTAATGAAAGATGTGAAGTGTGTGAATTTTGTGCGGCGTCACGGTATGAATCATCGCCAATTCAAAGGATTCCTGAAAGATATGGAAGCAGAGTATGGGGATATACCTTACCACAGTACAGTTCGTTGGCTGAGTCGGGGAAAAGTTCTTGATGTTTTCTTTGCCATTGGTGAGGAAATATCCCTTCTTCTCGAAATGAAAGAGGAGGAATTGCGTTGTCTGACAGATATAAAATGGATATCAGACCTGGCGTTCCTAGCTGACATAACTATGCATCTGAATAATTAAAATCTGTCATTGCAGGGCAAAGGGCAGCTAATCGTTGACATGCACGACCAAATCAAAGCGTTCGTGGGAAAGTTACGTTTATTTGAGAGGCAGATGAGTAATGGACATTTAACGTTCTTCAATAGTCTTGCTTCTTTAAAACTACGTGAAGGTACTACTTTCGGCGATGACCAAGCAAAGTTAAAACAGCTCATCACGTCGTTTGAAACACGATTCCGACACCTCACTAGTTTGGAAATGGAACTTGAGGTGTTCAGAACCCATTTTTCAGTTTCCTCCGATGACATGTCATCGTCAGTACAATTGGAGATTATTGACTTGCGACTTGCAAAATTCAACTATGTTGAAATTGAGGTACTACAACACGTTGCATTTGTCACAATGGTATCGTTCATTACAGCAAAAAACATTTCCCAAGCTACACAACAATGCGGCTCAGATCATGTGCATATTTGGATCTACTTACTATTGTGAGCAGCTTTTCTCAGCAATGAAAAGAGTAAAAAGTAAGGAACGATCGTTTCTTCAGGAAGCAACAATGAAGGCCATCCTCCGCATTAACGCTGCGAACACTTTGACGACTGATATTTCCGATCTTGTAATGAAAAGAAAACTTCAAGCTGCAGAGACCCAATAAATTTAGTAGGCAATTTCTTGTAAACAGTTGTTTCTTATTTCTTTCCTGGACATCGTATTTCCTAGTGTAGTATGTCACCACATCTTAGCATCTAAGAGTACGAGGTTGTCGATCTTGTAAGACGCAGCTGGCACATCAAAACGATTGCCGGCGTGCCGGCCCACTTGAATGGTCACAGCGAGCGACACGGCTCCCTGGAGCAGGGAGCGCTCTGCGGCTCACAACGGAGCCCACGAGCTGGAACAGCCTGCTCTAAATGATGCTGTTGCGAGTTTTTATCTTGGCCGATATGTTTGCGGATATTTTTTATAAGATAGAGTGCGGTCGAGTGTGATGTTAACATACTTGGGGTACTTGCTGTGACAGTGAAAATAGCCATCAATTGCACCTTGAGCTCTGTATAAGCTTGTTTGTTGTTGGGGTGAAACGCACAAACCTCGCTCCTGCTGGCACTGAGCCTCAGTCAAAATTTTTTGAAATATGAGTTAACGGCCGCTAAGTCCTCTGTTATAAATAAAATTCACGTAACGACACATCGACGACACGAGGCTTTGTGTGGTCTAACTTACCGTATAAAGACCAAAATTTCGCTAGTTCATCGTGGTGTAATGGTTACAAACGTGGGGTTGCAGAGTGCAAAAGTAGCGTACATGCTGATTCGCTTCCTGCCAGAACAAAACGTTTTGCGTCTTCACGTTTCGAGGTCGTTTCCGGGCTTCTTTATTCATTTATATAGAAGTATGTTCTGTAATGCCAACGGCCTTACCGCAGTGGTAACACCGTTTCCCGTCATCACCGAAGTTAAACGCCGTCGGATGGGTGACCTTACGGTCTGCCGAGCGCTGTTGGCAAGCGGAGTGCACTCAGCCCAACTGAGTAGCTACTTGATTGAGAAGTAGCGGCTCCGGTCTCGGAAACTGACATACGGCTGGGAGAGTGACGTCTATGAGCTGAGGATGACATGGCGGCCGGTCGGTACCCTTGGGCCTTCATGGCCTGTTTGGGAGGAGTTTAGTTTCTTTAATCTTCTGTAATATTCGATGTATATATAAGTGCGCGCTCTCTCTCTCTTTCTGTTTCTCTCTCCTCTGTCTCTCTCCCTCAAGAGGTGAATTGCCATTGTCCTTAACTTACAAATTAGGCACGAAACACGCAAATCCAAATAAATATTCAAAACGCATTGAACATCTGGTAAAACAAACCACCACTCAGAATAAAAAGCGAAGGAATTGAAAGATAACTTAGTCTCAGCCAACTGTAAAGTATGAAAGACAGTTTAGAAACTGGTTAATTTAGAACACTTCTTTTCCAAACAAACGTCTTTAATTAACGTACATTTTAACCAGCATTATTACGTTTTTGTCTAGAACGTTTGGCTTTATTATTTCCCCTAAATACTTAAATTTATTCGCTGTGTTGATATTTTCCGGAAAAAATTAGTGAGTCATCTGCTAAGGCTAATCAGTTTGACGTTCTGATCCCTTGGATTTCTTTTTCCTTAGTCTAAGATTCCATTTCTTTATTACCTTTTCCAAAACATAGTATAAAAGCAGTGCAGAAAGGCCATCATCTTACCTTACACCAGTTTATTTCAAATAGTTCTGAAATTTCTCCAGTGAATTTTAAGTTCACTTTGCTTCTGTCAATGTTTCTTTAATTATTGTCAAAGATTTACTGTCTATGCCGAATTCTTCTAGTGTCTACATTATTTGTTTAAATTAATTTGGTATTGTTGTTTTTGTTGTTGTGGTCTTAAGTCCTGAGACTGGTTTGATGCAGCTCTCCATGCTACTCTATCCTGTACAAGCCTCTTCATCTCCCAGTACCTACCGCAACCTACATCCTTCTGAATCTGCTTAGTGTATTCATCTCTAGGTCTTCCTCTACGATTTTTACCCTCCACGCTGCCCTCCAATACTAAATTGGTGATCCCTTGATGCCTCAGAACATGTCCTACCAACCGATCCCTTCTTCTAGTCAAGTTGTGCCACAAACTTCTCTTCTCCCCAATCCTTTTCAATACTTCCTCATTAGTTATGTGATCTACCCATCTAATCTTCAGCATTCTTCTGTAGGACCACATTTCAAAAGCTTCTATCCTCTTCTTGTCCAAACTACAAATACTTTCAGATATTACTTCCTGACACTTAAATCTATACTCGATGTTAACAAATTTCTGTTCTTCAGAAACGCTTTCCTTGCCATTGCAAGTCTACATTTTATATCCTCTCTACTTCGACCATCATCAGTTATTTTCCTCCCCAAATAGCAAAACTCCTTTACTACTTTAAGGGTCTCATTTCCTAATCTAATTCCCTCAGCATCACCTGACTTAATTCGACTACAATCCATTATCCTCGTTTTGCTTTTGATGATGTTCATCTTATATCCTCATTTCAAGACACTATCCATTCCGTTCAACTGCTCTTCCAAGTCCTTTGCTGTCTCTGATACAATTACAATGTCATAGGCGAACCTCAAAGTTTTTATTTCTTCTCCATGGATTTTAATACCTACTCAGAATTTTTCTTTTGTTTCCTTCACTGCTTGCTCAATATATAGATTGAATAACATCGGGGAGTGGCTACAACCCTGACTTACTCCCTTCCCAACCACTGCTTCCCTTTCATGCCCCTCGATTCTTATAACTGCCATCTGGTTCCTATACAAATTGTATATAGCCTTTCGCTCCCTGTATTTTACCCCTGCCAACTTTAGAATTTCAAAGAGAGTATTCCAGTCAACATTTTCAAAAACTTTCTGTAAGTCTACAAATGATAGAAACGTAGGTTTGCCCTTCCTTAATCTAGATTCTAAGATGAGTCGTAGGGTCAGTATTGCCTCACGTGTTCCAACATTTCTACGGAATCCAAACTGATCTTCCCCGAGGTTGGCTTCTACAAGTTTCTTCATTCGTCTGTAGAGAATACGCGCTAGTATTTTGCAGCTGTGACTTATTAAACTGATAGTTCGGTAATTTTCACATCTGTCAACACCTGCTTTCTTTGGGACTGGAATTATTATATTCTTCTTGAAGTCTGAGGGTATTTCGCCTGTTTCATACATTTTGCTCACCAGATGGTAGAGTTTTGTCAGGTCTGGCTCTCCCAAGGCCGTCAGTAGTTCCAATGGAATGTTGTCTACTCCGGGGGCCTTGTTTCGACTCAGGTCTTTCAGTGCTCTGTCAAACTCTTCACGCAGTATCGTATCTCCCATTTCATCTTCATCTACGTCCTCTTCCATTTCCATAATTCTGTCCTCAAGTACATCGCTCTTGTATAGACCTTCTATATACTCCTTCCACCTTTCTGCTTTCCCTTCTTTGCTTAGAACTGGGTTTCCATCTGAGCTCTTGATACTCATACAAGTGGCTCTCTTATCTCCAAAGGTCTCTTTAACTTTCCTGTAGGCAGTATCTATGTTACCCCTAGTGAGATAAGCCTCTACATCCTTACATTTGTCCTCTAGCCATCCCTGCTTAGCCATTTTGCACTTCCTGTCGATCTCATTTTTGAGACGTTTGTATTCTTTTTTGCCTGCTTCATTTACTGAATTTTTATATTTTCTCCTTTCATCAATTAAATTCAATATATCTTCTGTTACCCAAGGATTTCTACTAGACCTCGTCTTTTTACCTACTTGATCCTCTGCTGCCTACACTACTACATCCTTCAAAGCTACCCATTCTTCTTCTACTGTATTTCTTTCCCCCATTCCTGTCAATTGTTCACTTATGCTGTCTCTGAAACGCTGTACAACCTCTGGTTCTTTCAGGTTATCCAGGTCCCATCTCCTTAGATTGCCACCTTTTTGCAGTTTCTTCAGTTTTAATCTGCAGTTCATAACCATTAGATTGTGGTCAGGGTCCACATCTGCCCCTGGAAATGTCTTACAATTTATAACCTGGTTCCTAAATCTGTCTTACCATTATATAATCTATCTGAAACCTGTCAGTGTCTCCAGTATCTTGGTATTATACTTTCAGAAAGTGGTGGCCTACAGCTCGTAAAAATTTAGAGAAAGTCATGATTACCACCGAAAGCTACGTATAAAATGTCTTTAATAAAGTTTTGGTGCGCAGATCATCATCAGGTACATGAAAAGCATTTACAGCGTCATATTAGGTGTTAGAAAATCATTGGTGTCATTCTCTCAATCAGCTGTGCAGTCGGCAGTTTGTAGAATGCCTGAGCTCCTAGTACTAAAACTTACTGTTTACGTATCATGAATAAAACAAAGTCGTGTTTGGTTCCGGCGGAATCTTCTCACGAAACTTCACTCACTAACTTTCTCCCCCTAATGTGAAAGTTTGTTGTTGATGTCGAACTACATAGGGAGAAACGATTATCATAATAAAATAAGCGAAATCAGAGCTCGCACGGACAACAGTAGGTGTTGGTTTTTTCCGCGCGCTCTTAGAGATTGGAATGGTTCAAATGGCTCTGAGCACTATGGGACTTAACTTCTAAGGTCATCAGTCCCCTAGAACTTAGAACTACTTAAACCTAACTAACCTAAGGACATCACACACATCCATGCCCGAGGCAGGATTCGAACCTGCGACTGTAGCGGTCGCGCGGTTCCAGACTGTAGAGCCTAGAACCGCTCGGCCACCACGGCCGGCAGAGATTGGAATAATAGAGAATTATTGTGAAGATGGTTCGATAAACCCTCTGCCAGCCACTTAAGTGCGATTTGCGGAGTATTCATCTAGATGTAGATATATAAGTGCACTGTCTAGCACAGTTAATGATTGATGATATAATTCGTATCACCACGTGACAGCACTGATGAATTTTTCCATTTCACTATGTGACACCAATTACTTTCTAATGCCTAAAGGATACTTTAAATGCTTTGATGAATCTGATGATTGTCTGCGCACCGACACTGGTTGTTAAATAAAGAAATTTAATGACCAGCTTTCGGCGATAATCATGACGTTCTTGAAGTTTAACACTGTCAAACCGGAACACGTAACTATTTTCAGTATATTCTTTTATTCACAACTATCTTGATCGCATTTGGTGGATTTATGACATTTGACTGATTTCGACAGCAAAGGCTCATCATCAGAATCAATATCTTGATACAAAAGTACTACGTCGTCTTTTTGCTATGAAAGCAAGGTGTCAAGTCGTGATAGAACGCTCTTCACGGCGACGAGTTACTTTCGTATCAAAATATCGATTCTGATAGTGACTCCTTAGAGTCGAAATCGTTAAACTATTATAAATCTATCAGATGCGATTAACACATGTATGAATAAAGGAATATATTATTTGCTTATTATCCTTGTGATGTTTGTCAAACCGTCTCCCTTCGTAATCAACTTCGTCCTTAGAATAGAAAGAGTTGTCCAGGAGAAGTGATAATGGGTTAGTTTTGAAAACTGCTTTGCTACCTGTCAGACAGTTTATGTTACTGGGAAAAGGATTACAAAATTTTGTTGTTGCATACTGAAGTCCTTTCTGAGTCACTGACAGTTTTAATAATAGATAATGAAGGTCTTTTTTTTCCTCTAATGTTGTAGGGATGGATACCACTATACTTCCCAAACTGTGATGGATTATTTATGTCGAGTTTCGTTACCTAGAACATATATTGTGCTGGTGCAGTTGAAATGCGTAGCTTCTCGAGAAGATGCGGACTTTCAAATTAAAAAAATGAATGAAATAAGGTGGTGGCCCTCAACTCCGTACACTCCGACTCAACGTTGCAATACTAAAAGTTTTGGCTGGTTTCGTTGTATAGGGGCTGGGATTCGTAGTTGCTGCATTACAGGCCAAATACTGCTGAGTCTATAGTATACGATAAGAATACGCACATGAATCGAACGGTCGACGGTTTCTATCACTCGGCAAGTGCGAATAATGAATGTAACATATAAACTTATAAATGTAACATTGCAATTAAATAAAATCTGCAGTTACTATCTTAACGACTTTCAATGTGCGTACGGTAGTGGAAGTACTTTTGAGAATGCGGTATATTTCTGCAAAACACTTATTGGTGTTGATGGTCCAGCAATTAAATAAAATATAAGTTGAATAACAGGGAAACAATAGATTCCTACTTCACGTAATTGTTTGTGAACAACGACATAGCTCACGACATATTCACTTCTGAACGCCTACTACGACTTCACTGCAGAAGCCACGGAAATCACACAAGAGCAGAGGTTGGCACTCCAAAATATTTCTATCCTCCGCGACCACGCACAAACTGCCGACTCCGCGTCCGCCGCGCCCTCGCGTCCAGCACTTCCCGTGTCCTGTGGCATATTCTGCAGAACTGCCCACCCAACTGCCTTGTGTCCTCTCCGGAAATGATACTCCTCCCCACTTGCATACAGTCTCTCCATCTGTCCTTTTTGCAACGATCGCTGTGACTGGCTAGAGCGCTCCCACCCTGTCTTCAAGCCAACGCACACTCACAAAACATAATGAAACATATTCGAAATACTGGATTTACATTTAAATACTTGGAACTAAAAAAGTATTCCTATGGCTGGACCATAAACACGCTCTAACACACCTTATTAAGTACATAAACAGTTAAATAAAAATTTATCAAAAGGAAAAAGCAAATGGCAGCCAGGAGCCTAATGTCTCTGTGCATTCTAATACGCAGTAAATATTTAACCAATTTCTTCATGAGTAGTATGTATCGAATATAAACAAAGACGTAGACGAATAAATATATTTACAAACATGCTACTACCGTTTTTTCGTGTAACTGTGGAGTACATATGACCTGACGCGATTGATAGTAATCTACTACTTTGACCTCCAATAACTTATGTACTATTCAAGTTACATGCCTGTAATTCATACCTATTTAGGTTTACACTAATAGCTTTCTATAGACACGTAAATCGAAGAAATTGGATGAACTGTTTAGATTTTTGGAAATTCGTTGCTGCATGTTACTTGTGTAATTTACAGTCAGATGCTAAGGTTGAAACTAATAAAGATATTTAAAATCTAATTGCACCATCAGAATCGTCGAGCAAGTAATGGTAATGTACATATTTCATTTTGAGGTATCATGATTCATCTGGATACTATTAATTTCTATACAAACTGTGAAATGGCCGGCCGAAGTGGCCGTGCGGTTAAAGGCGCTGCAGTCTGGAATCGCAAGACCGCTACGGTCGCAGGTTCGAATCCTGCCTCGGGCATGGATGTTTGTGATGTCCTTAGGTTAGTTCGGTTTAACTAGTTCTACGTTCTAGGGGACTAATGACCTCAGCAGTTGAGTCCCATAGTGCTCAGAGCCATTTGAACCATTTTTTTGAACTGTGAAATGTCCGCAATTAACGTTTCACAAAGTCCGCCATCTTTGGCACTCCCAGCGTGTCTCCATCATCAACACAGCATCACCATGGAATTCCCAGCCACGTGGTCTGGCCGTTGTGCGGCATCACGCTGTTGCTAAGCTAGCGTTCGGCACCACGTGGTTGCTGCCGGGCCGCGACCCGCCGAGAGGCCCCAGCTCGGAACTTAGAAATTTTCAGGGCGCCACAAGACGCCTGTTACCTCACAAAGGTACCTATATGACAATCTTGGATGAACACCACATAGTATTCTTACTGCTCGCTTTTCTTCAGCTGGTACTTTCTGTTAAGTACTAAGTCGCACAAGAAAATTGTTCCATGAGATACTGAGTGCAAATATGCAAAACATGTGAGAAGTCTGATTCGTTTGTTTACAAGACTAGCAGTTATACGAAGAGCATAAATAGCTGAAATTAATTGCATGAGAAGCTTAGTAATATGCTACTTCCAATTCAAGTTTCTACATACACCAAAAATTTTGAAGCATTCAACCGTATTTATTGATTCTTGTTCATGTGCTACATCAGTTGTCAGTATGGCACTTTTTGTTGTTTTGTTGTACAGAACTGTGTTTTCTCAAGTTTAGGGAATGTCCACTTTCAAAGAATCACTTTATAATCCTTTGAAAAATATCCTAAACAATCTCTTCTGTTGCTTTCTCTCTAATGGGTTTTGTTATAGCATCACCTGCGAAACGTACCCACTCTGAATTACACATGTTAACTGGAAGGTTGTTCACATACGTAAGGAAAAGGAGTGCATCCAAATTGGGTCTTGTGGGACATCCTTTGTTATTTCTCTCTAATAATTGATATTTTCTCGCCTTCAAACATCGTTTGAATTATTCAGCACAATGGTTTGCATCCTGTTTGTTGACTATGACTTAAGCCTGCTGCTTGTAAGGTCACTAATTCCATAAAAAATGATTTTTTTAGAGAGTAATGTCATCTGCACAATCAAACGCCTTGGAAAGGTCATAAAAATGTCTACTTGTGATGTTTTATTATTTGAGAAGTGTAATATTTGGTGAGTGAGTGTATAAATAATATTCTTAGTTAAACTTCCGACATCCAAACTGTCATGTGCTAGCTGAGCTGAATCTTCTTAAATATGAGAGTACATCTACATCTACAAACATACTCCGAAATCCACCATACTGTGCGTGGCGGAGGGTACCTCGTACCACAACTAGCATCTTCTCTCCCTGTTCCACTCCCAAACAGAACGAGGGAAAAATGACTGCCTATATGCCTCTGTACGAGCCCTAATCTCTCTTATCTTATCTTATCTTTGTGGCCTTTACGCGAAATATAAGTTGGCGGCAGTAAAACTACTCATTAGTACATTACGTTTTCGAATATTTTGGAGAAATACGTCAGTAGGGAAACTGGATAATAATTATTTAGGTCTTCTTGACAACTTTCTTGTAAGGTTGTTTAACAGTTGCATATTTTAAATCCATCCGGAAAAAATTGCCGTCTCATGTGTTAATATCGTTGCCCATTTATTGAAGCAACTTCTCAGTCGGCATCATGGGACTATGTTGATTCCGTCCTAGTTCATTTTCATTGTAAAAAAATATCCGTAATGGGCTTTAGTAATTGTATACGGAAAATATGTGTCAGTTATTACCAAATCGCACTATGGAAAGGGTTTAGCATAAACGTGAAACGCCCAATTACAATACTGAATAAAGAAGCAATGAAAATAAAAGGACTCAAATGATATGAAATTAAACTTATTTCGTACTTGAAAATGCCTACTACTTCCTCCACCAAATAGTTTCACTTATAACAGATGCAGACTTCCGATAATGGCACTCACGGAAGAGGCCTAATGCACCGTTCAAAAATGGCTCTGAGCACTCTGGGACTTAACTGCTGAGGTCATCAGTCCCCTATAACTTAGAACTACTTAAACATAACTAACCTAAGGACATCACACACATCCATGCCCGAGGCAGGATTCGAACCTGCGACCGTAGTGGCCGCGCGGTTCCAGACTGTAGCGCCTAGAACTGCTCGGTCACCCCGGCCGGCAATGCACTGTTGCCAACACACATTTGCTCATGTCTACACCGATTGGTATAGGATGTTACACCTCTAAACCCTCCACAACACCGTAAACACTCTGAATTAAGAATTTCATGTAGATTATTTGATTGTGAAAATATAAAGAAATATATCTTTATTTTTCTATTGACCTGAGAACAATTCAGCCAGCTGCTAATTCATGTTGACTTAAACTAACGCACTACACAAATAAAATAACAGAACCTCCACAACTGCTCTCTCTCTCTCTCTCTCTCTCTGTCTCTCTTTCTCTTACTCACTCACTCACTCGAACACACAAACGCAAGCGCTCGCGCACATTGTCATCCGATATGCCACCTGACGCACTGTCTGAGCAATAGGTCGCAGGGAGATGAGATGACGGGAACCTACCTATAGGGATGCTGGTTCCCGCACAGAGCCGTTTACAGTGTTTGCGACGAATGTGATACACTCTATCCCTGTATACTTCCGATGTAATTTGAACATCTGTTGCTAAGAAACTTATATTTTAAATACTTGGCTTATATATAAATACCTTAAGTGATTTTCTTTTGCAATTTGCGTATTCTTATTAGGGATACTTTTTTGTATATTTGACTTGGCTCCTGGAATAAGAAAACTTTTATTCCAAGGTAAGATTACTTTTTTACTTTTAAACTGGAGTTCAGAGGTGTCAGATTATGATTTGCTTTTATCTGGCTTCAAATATTATCTTCTAGCAAAACGTTCTCGATGATGTGCGGATTTTGTGAGATGAAACTCTGTTCGTCCATGACACGCATAGGCATTAGGGTGGTATTCGTGAGTACGCTGCTCGTGTAGGCGTTTCGTCATCCTGATTTATCTTTCCAATGATTTTCGGCGATCAGTAATTTTCTTTTTTTTCTCTCAATGTTACGGCTACACGCACCCTCATCTTCGTCTAAATGAACTAGAGGTTCGTCCGTAATAACCAGGATGTTAACGAGAAATTAGACTTGAACTTTCCATCCATTATATTCTCTTCTACAAGCGTAACCTCAATCCGAATGCCTTTTTACGGCTATGTTAAGTTCGAAATTCGTAACTAAACAATTCAAATTCACATGCCGACTGTAAACTGTAATTTGTGGGTTAAAAGCTCAATAACTAGTCACCTCGCCTATAGTAACTACTTTTAGTCTATAATTTCCTCAGCAACATGCACCAATGTATTTGTGATAATGACTGCAACTTGCCGTTCTGTAGATTTACTTTAAAAAGCTTTAAAAAATTCACTTGGTTTCCCGATTCGTCACATGCAGCACGTCGGCGCATACAGAAATAATGAAGTGTTGCAGCGAAGACAACTTTTTATACACATTAACCGCGCAATAATTTTTCTACTCCTTCCACAGATGTACCCTCGCCGCGAATGGGGAGTTCTCATGTATTTCAGGTGCTTCCTGATCACGTCAGCCTGATCACACTTAAATGCATTGCGTGATTTTACAGGGGAATGTTTAGCTTTGGAGTAGGTTTTCAGCTCAGCAGCTTTTGCCTCCATGGAATCTCTCAGCAACGACACCGAAAAGCATTGCAGTCCTACATACAGAGAAATGATTTTGTCTGGTATCTTGCTTGAAAGTGCCTATCGGCACTGTTTCTTTCAAGTGTGCCGTAGTGCTTGAGACTCATGTTGTTATAAAGGTCTCGTCGAACTCCTGGTTCGTCGCCACTGCCAGAAATTTTGGGTCCATTGTGTCGCTGATCATATTGACTGCTACACTATGTACAGCGTTTGCTATTGGAGAAACGAGCCAAACTACCTCTTGTTTTGCGATGTTAGAACACTACCTTCAAACCGTACGTCTCCAGTCCTCAGCAACAAAAAATATAACCAAAATGTGTCGAAGAATGTCTTTTTATTATGACGATAAGTCCCAGTTGTCATGCTGCTGTTACTTATGAACCGTGACACCAATAAATTATGCAGTTTCTTTGACGGCAGTGTGCTCAAATACCTACTGCAGAAATAAATAGTTTTAATTGACCCTCTCTAATCCTCAGAAACAGCAGCGGATAAGGGTAACTGTTATTTCGTCAGAAAACATCGTGTTTATACGGAAAGCTCAGAGGTGCAGGTCAAACAGCAGGATAAACACAGGAAGTCAGGTACAGCTCCGGTGTAGTTTTCGTTCAAAAATTTTAAAAGGAATTAGCTGAAACAAAACATTTACTATTACGGAACTCATTGACCTCCAAGGCTTATTTACGAAATCAGCTCAGAAATTTACCTCTTGGAAGATTTCTTATTGCAATTCTTACATAAATTCTCATTTACTACCGCGATGGACTCGGGTTATTTTATACTATATGTATAAAAATATTGTGATTATTTTTCATCACGTTTCTACTGAAGTAAAGTATTGTGCGAGACATAAATGCCTGAGATGTGGAAGGCATAGGTCTAATACATGTTACTGACGATGATGAGGACAGTGGGTATATAATGAACACTACTCTTCACGCATAAGCTTCACACAGTCATGAAACAGTTACAATATCCTTGATTGACAACTATGAGCAAACGCATATAAATCTCTATCACAGCTCAGCTGATAAGTAGGTCATAAACAGATCACCATATTTAGGTTCTGAACACTAAAAAAATATGTAACAAACTTTATTTCACACACACACAAACACCTAGTTCTTGCGTCTGAAGCTAATTAATCTAACACAGAAATTGCAGTAAAATACTCGTGTATAAAATAAGTTAACTGCACTGTTCAATGCGCCAGCCTTCAAGAACTCACAGTACGAAATAAACTTAACAATTAGATGAGTTGATTCAGTTACACGTCATGTTTAGCTGATTGTTTCCGGCAGCCGTAGACGAGTATAAAAGGTACTGCTACCACGAAACTTTAACCTCACACGATTATGCGCCAACTTTGGTCAGGAGACTGTTAAGTTAAAACACTTCAGTTCTTTGTAACATGATAAACTCGTTGGTGATCCTAAAAATCTTAAGGTTATTTACGGCAATTCATAAAAATTCTTCTAGTTGCATCCCTCCCTTCAGGAGTAATCCTATGTATCATTCCACCTCCTGGTCTCGACAAGTGTAGCCGAAATCGCAGTTCAGTGGCATTATTTCAGTGAAAACGTATGAAAATACTTAACACATCCTATGCTACACATGTAGGGTTAGGTTAGTGTTTTTAACGTCCCGTCGACAACGAGGTCATTAGAGACGTAGCGCAAGTTCGGGTTAGGGACGGATGGGGAAGGAAATCGGCCGTGCCCTTTCAAAGGAACCATCCCGGCATTTGCCTGAAACGATTTAGGGAAATCACGGAAAACCTAAATCAGGATGGCTGGAGACGGGATTGAACCGTCGTCCTCCCGAATGCGAGTCCAGTGTGCTAACCACTGCGCCACCTCGCTCGGTGCTACACATGTAACAGGAAGCCGTATGTAGCAGGAAGTTTCACGTCAAGAGACGTCAGTCAAACAAGGACTGCAGACGATAGCAAGTGGAGGAGAAATCGATGGGCATTATTTCCCATGTACAGAATCTTCTGGCCCTCAGTATCATGCACTGTCCCCGTTATAACCTTCTCGCCTCGTCTGGTATACATTATAATCGACAATGATTACCTGCATCCAATTTGTATAAAAGGATCCGTTACGAAGTAATTTGACAGAAACGATGCGGTAAAGGTATATCTAATCACCAAAACACTGTCTTAAAAAAGACTTACCATAGTGCAAAGAAATGGTAGTTACAAATTGTTAGTCGAAATTACCTTAAATAAAAATATTGTATTTTAGTGAAATTCAAATCATGTAATGAAATAATTCGGTCGCCAATACAAAAGCGGACAATTTATTTCTAAAACCAATTGGTTATAGACAGACATAGGCACACACGACAATCAGTTACACATTTACTGCTGGCGTCACAGTAAATTTCGTGTTTACAGCACCACAAACAATTCTTATTTTAGGGTAATAATACAGAACATGAATTCTGAATGGATCACAGTGTTACACAAACGCAATAATAATGACATAGCCCAACATGACTACAGTCTTGACTTTACAAATTTTGAGAGACAAACTTTTACAACTATTTAAAATTCGCTAACTTTGTTGCATCATTGAAACGTTAACAATTCAAAGCAACAGTCAGACATGGCGGTAGTCGTGGAACACGACAGCCAAGAAATGGATATAGAAAATTAGTAAAATCAGAGAAAATCGATTAATATGGTTAAATAAGAAGTAAGATTGATTATAATTTGGTGTATTGGATGGCTCCAACAGTCCTTTCTAAGGTTAATTTCAAGAGTTAGTCGCTATTGCTGTTGCCCAAACTTTAGTTAATGAACAACAATATGAACATCCAAGCAAAAGAAAATACTTAATTTTGTTTTCTGGCAAAGTTGTCCTCAATACTTATCAGCCGGCCGGTGTTGCCGTGCGATTCTAGGCGCTTCAGTCTGGAACCGTGTGACCGCTGAGATTGCAGGTTCGAATCCTGCATCGGGCATGGATGTGTATGATGTCGTTACGTTAGTTAAGTTTAAGTAGTTCTAAGTTCTAGGGGACTGATGACCACAGATGTTAAGTCCCATAGTGCTCAGAGCCATTTGAACCACTTTTTCAATACTTATCGAATTTAACATTCATAATGTGACACTAGTAATCCAGGAAAAAGGACATGATCCTGTTCCAGGTTATAATGTCTTGGTATAATGATGACTACGAAATAATAATTAAAGTTCACATAACAATTATATAGTCGAAATCACTCAAAACACAGGTAAGCCTTTAACAAAACTAAATGTATGAAGTGGTTCGATCTTGATATTTTGGAGCTCAAGTACCCCATGTAGTATCTCTGTGGAAACACTGCTCCATAATTCCAAACTGTAATAATTATCTTGTCTCCAGATACAAATGTTCCATATACTTGATGTGATGGTGCGATACTCTTTCCTTTGTTCATCTTGAAGCACCATTACAAGCAACTAATGAACGGTGGCCCTTGTAACTTTCTCGCAAGCACAAGAAATAACTGCACACTGAGCTAGGACAACTGACACTTGCAACCTACCTTACTCGCAGCTACACCACTTCTGTTACGACCTGTTGTTGTCAAATACTTATTGCATTACAAAGACTTTTTACGGACTGTTATTATCAAGCACCTGCTATACTCCAAAGATTACGTATCAACCATCAGCCAGCTGCAGCGACACTAAACAATACAAAGTTGCCCACATTGCCAGTGTATCTACTGCATAGATGTTACGACATTGTTTCTAATCGTTTCAGATAACGTGTCAGTTATAACAAATACATGTCTCATGTTTAGCTTACAACCAGTAGCCACACCCTAGATAATTTGAAGAATCGAACTCCCGTAAATAAAACAGCTTCCAACGTCTGGCTGCTTTATAAGTGAGTTGTGAAATCCAGTTGTAACCTTACAGTAAATATAACTTCCTTGTATTTCTAATTCGATAAGAAACATTTGTGTAGTAATCTTCTCCGGACATGGGTGGATAAATGAGAACAATAAAAACAAAATAAATAACACAATACTCGGGCTTTGAACACAGGGTGGGAAATCAATAATCCGTGACACTAACCACTTAGCCACCATTTCGTCTGATGACTTCAGGCGGTAAAAAGAACATAAAGTGAAGTCGAGATACCGTGAAAATTCTGACCATCGTTTTTTCAGAAATGATAGAATATCTACAGATTAGGTGAGACACGCCTTCCGCTGAGAAAAGTTCTTGAGCAATCGACTGATGGCACTTGCCGTGGTCCCCTCGTAAGTGCTCTCATTCTGAAGTAGTGGATGATTAACGTTTGGGTATTCTCGCTCCCTAGGCTACAGTCCTATTCCGCCCCCAGCCCTCCGTTAGCTATGTCGTTCTTAACCCCACGGTTTATCTTTCCATACAGTAAGTCATATGAGCACCAAGTTTGTTTGAAATTGGTTCAGTGGTTTACGAGGAAATGTGGAACATACATACATGCATACATTTTAATAGTAGGTATGTATACTGAAAATCATATCCTTGTAACCTCTGGAAGCTGTTAGAAAGGCAACTTGCAACTGGACCATTAGTGACATAGTTATGTTCACGGTAGTGAAGCTGGTCATACATAAGAAAGATATTAAAAACCACATTTGTGGAAGAGATTAAAACCAAGTAGTGCAGCAATTATGCTGTGTTAGCGTCACGTACTGTGTCATAGTGGTTCTGTGCGCTGTTACTATCTGTGTCGCGTTGTCCCCCGTCGGTAGCGAGCCGCACGCCTTGGTTGGACAATCAGCTTCCCCAGACAATCACAGAAGATACGCGGGAACGCGGAAAAACCACATTCGCGATTGTCGGACTGGGGAAAGCCACGAGGGCTGGTGACGTAGCGCACCAGTGTTGGCGCTCAGGGTATCAATCAGCCTAAATGCTACCGCCAGCGATTTATACGCACTCTTTTGTGTTTCGTTGTGCAGCTCCGCGATGGGCGATAAAAACCCGCACGTCGGGGGATCTAATTGCGCGCGATGGAAGCTGCAATTTATAATAATGCCTCTGGAGCGAAGGCGCGCGCGGCGGCCGAAAAAAGAAGTGTGCCTAACGCGTCGGCAGCGGGGCCCGTAATTCAGGACCGCCGGTGATCCCGCCACAATTACCCACCGGCTTCCGGCTCGCGATCGCGATTGGTTCAGCTATCGGCGGAGCGCTGCATTGTTCGACACGGATGCCAGCTATTGTCTGTTATGATGGCCCTAAACGTTGTTCAGCTGGCCCGATGCCCACCGCCAGCCGCCAGTCTGAGCTGCTTAGGCAGTTTGCTTAACAGTCGAAATCGGACACAGTTGCTGGATCCCGCATTATTATGAGGATGATGCCTTTTTGTTTTCTATGACGCATTGGAGACGCTGTAAACTGTAATTTTTGCATGGTGCAACACACCTCTAAATTTCCATATACGTTTTTTGATAACAGTCAGAAACGGAGATGCAATTTTCACTGTGGCAAATACCGATAAAAAATTTGTATCTATCTTAGTTTTTCCATGTGCTCCCCAACTGTTTGCTTAATTAATGAAAAGGCTGCTCCAGTTACACTGCAGAACTTTATTGAGTCCGCACCCGATTACAGCGTTATTGTTAGCCATCTCAGCTGGATCTGAAACTGCAATACGTATGCTAGCAGTATAAACGTATATTGATGAAAGATGAAAAAAAGGCTTATGTATGTTTATGTACAGACAGATTATAAAACCTACAGAGATTAAGTAATAGCCAAAAGATAGAAGTCTTGCTGATTTGAAAACTTGCTTGACTAATATTGTCGTGATAATATTGTCGTCTCAAGACACTACAATTAAAAAAAAATGGTTCAAATGGCTCTGAGCACTATGGGACTTAACATGTGAGGTCATCAGTCCCCTAGAACTTTCAACTACTTAAACCTAACTAACCTAAGGACATCACACACATCCATGCCCGAGGCAGGATTCGAACCTGCGACCGCAGCGGTCGCGCGGTTCCAGACTGAAGTGCCTAGAACCGCTCGGCCACTTTGGCCAGCCACTATAATTCATTGCATTATAATTATTCTTTGGGTATGCAGAGATTAATGATCTGACATATTCGAATTTGCATTTGAAAACACAGATCTCTTTAAACATAATGAATAATTATAATGTAATGAATTACACAGTCTTGACATGGCAATCTTATCACGACATCATTTAACAAGAGAGATTTTAAACCTACCAGTCTTGCATTCGTATCTTTTCGGTATTACTTTGCCACCGAAATTTTCATAGTCTGTCTGTACATAAACATATGTAACCTTTATCTCATCTTCTGTCATGTATATGTTTATATCTATCATATGTATGGCAGTTTCAAGTCTATCTTAGAATGGCTTAATAAAAAAAGTCGAAACGAGTACTGGACTCAATAAAGCTCTACAGAGAAGCTGGAGAGGCATTTCCATTTATTTTGTTTCTGTCCTTTAACGCTTGTACTTGAAAATAACACAATGTCCAAATCAGCAAAATGCGCAAAGTGAATAAAGAATATTAATGCACAGCCTGCAGTGGGCAATGTTCTCATTTGTCAAATACGCATTACATATTTATCCACTAACATACAGCATGGAGACATTTGTTTTTAACAGCATTCGATAGGACTTGCAAAGCACAGTATGGTGAAGGTGTCCTCAATGTGAAGATTGGTTTGCGCCTCACAGTGCTTCACATGGCACAATCCTGTTAGACTCAGGGATGACGAAGGATTGCACTGTCATTGCCGGCCGCCTATGCTGTGCTGACCGTATCAGCGTCGGCCCGAGAGTGTCTCGCTGCTCCACAGTGCGCGGTGGCCGTTGCGATATCGATATGTCGGGAAACAAATAGATTCGATTTAATAATGCTAAAAGAACTAAAATTCATTTGTTATCAGCGCATTCGACCTGACAACATGAAAAAATAACACAATCACAGCAAAGTCTCTGGCTTGTGCAACATACGTGTAACGTCCGCATTTTCATCATGACAAATACGGTGACTAAATATTGTGAGGAGCTTACGGACAAGTAACTGGATTTTATGTAGTAAGTGCTGAAGAAATCGCCTTTATAAATACATCCATGCCATGGTTTCTAACTTAATCATCAACAGGACGAGTGATTAAACCCCTCTTCTCAAAACATATTGAAGCGACACGAGTTTCGATACGAAGACAGCGCTAAAATTTCATAGGTCATGTAGTCATCCATTTTCACCCCCAACGTAGACACGAAATTGTATTAAGCGCGAAAACATGACGACGGGATCATGGAACTAAGATGGATTGTGGACAAAGAAAACAAATTGTTTGGTCGGATGAATCATATCGTGGCGTCGGAATAAGGAGCCTTCCACAAAAGGAATGCTGCACACGTGAACTGCGAAACACAAATGGGCCCTTTGCGGCAGTATCATGTTGTGAGGAATATGTGGTTGTTACGAGGTTTGCCAGACGAACTGCGGTCCACGCCCGTATACAGGGTGAGGCAGCTAAGACAGGCCACCCCAAATATATCCAGAATGAATAAACATACTGAGGTGAGATTGTTTCCAAGTTATAGTGAACATTACGACAAATTTCCTGATGCTAGCAAGTAATTTTTTGTAGTTTAGAGTCACTGAATAGTGGCACTGACACTGTTTTTTTTCTAATGGATTTTACTGTTTTCTTTGTGGTACTTGAAATAAGCTTCTAAGAGAGCTTCAACGACATAACATGTATGAGACTCGATCAAAGAGTATCAAGATAACAGCTACGCAAACCACTGACAACCCGTCACGAGAAAAGGTTCCGCAACAGTCTTCCCTCTTATACCAAATACAAGTATTAATGTGTGGGCTGGTATTGTGAACGACTTTTTGATTGGGCCATACTTACTACCCACGCGACTCTGTGGCGAAAGCTATCTTATTTTTCTGCAAGAAGTGTTACCAGAACTGCTGCAAGATGTTCCGCTCGCCATTCGTAACCGCATGTGGTTTCAGCACGATGGAGCGCCAGCACACTTCAGCACTGCTGTACGGAATTACCTGAATGCCATGTTTGGTGCTAGATGGATTGGGCGTGGTGGACCAGTCCCTTGGCCACCCCGATCTCCTGATTTCTCTTGCCTCGATTACTTTTTATGGGGACATCTTAAGAGTCTTGTTTATGAGACTCCAGTTGACTCAGATGAGGATCTCGTTGCTCGCATATCTGTAGCTGCTGCAGGTGTGCGTGAAATACCAGGCATCTTTGAACGTGTACGCCAATCGCTGCACCGACGCTGTCAAGCATGTATCGCTCATGGTGGACGCAATTTTGAACACTTACTGTAAACATGACACTTGTCAACAACGATTTCAATAAAATCTTTCGTTTTCCTTTCGGCCGTTATTTCCCCTGTTTACGCCTCACCGCGTCACCTGGGACTATACATTCCTATACAATATATCCTTGTTACAATGTCCTGCACCTACCATTAAAGTTTGTACCATGAATTCGGGACCACCCTGTATAGTGTTAAGGTTAGCGAATGTGCAGACCATTTTGCGTCTCCTGAACGACTATTCCAGTACTCTCTAAATATTCTCTTGCGTGGGCCTGTCGTTACATGTTAACAATGGGAGGCACATCCGTCATGCTGGTACTACATTGATTGCCTTCCAATATCTTCGGCACAGCATATCTTAGAAACTCGAGATACTTGAGTGTATTTAGATTCCCATCAACAAAACAGGGACCAATGATGCGGGTATTGGAAAACAAGCACCAACAATACCCGCACCAAACTCTGGTAGACCCAAAACGTTTTTTATCCACTTTTTTGAGTCATGGTAGATCTTCAACTAACGATTTATGCACATTACGAGGATTGACATACCTATGGTTTGTAAATGATTCTTCTTCTTTAAACAAAGTGTGCATAGATATGACGCATAACTTTGTACTTTTCGGAGAACTGTAACTAATTCTGGCAGTCATTGCCATGAAGCTATAGCTGCAACGAAATGTAAAGATGAAATGTGATGGAATATAATGTTTTCAAAACACTCGTTTGGTTGATCCCTCTCGTAATTCCTACACATTTTCACTGTGTGTTACTGCTGCTAAAATGTTACTTTCACTTCTTTCATCAGTTGCTCTTCGTTTTCTTTGGCGCATGTTTTCTTTTTCCACATTTCCAGTATCGATAACTTTTTTATAATGCTTCAAAAGACAGGTCGTGAGTGCTTGGCACGATTGAGATTTTTTTCAACATTAAACCGCGCTGCTGCCCTAACAGTTTGGCGATGTTCGCCATAAATGATACTTGCTTTTTCGAGTGTCATATACATTATGAATGTCTTAACAGTTTTACGAGCAAGTTATCTGATGCTAAAACAGCAGAACACAGACTGATGGGCTTCGAGCACACATGTAAACACACCAACCACATCTGAGTTACGGGTTTTCTTACAGTTGGTGTCATACGGAAGGCGTTTGTGGAACATTTTCTCGTGATGGCGGAACGGTGGACTGCTATGCTGTTGCCTTCATACTATTTGATCAAGGTCCCTACACATCATGTAGTTGAAGTCTTGGAAGCGTCCTTCAAACGCTATACAAAACTAGTGTATAGTACCATTAGAAGAAAACGAAGTAGCGGCTATAAAAGAAAAATATTTCTTGCAAGCCGGCCGCTGTAGCCGAACGGTTCTAGGCGTTTCAGTCCGGAACCGTGCTGCTGCAACGGTCGCAGGCTCGAATCCTGCCTCGGGCGTGGATGTGTGTGATGTCTTTAGGTTCGTTAGGTTTACGTAGTTTCAAGTCTAGGGGACTGATGACCTCAGACGTTAAGTCCCATAGCGCTAAGAGCCATTTGAACCATTTGATCTCGCCTCAAGTCTGCTGCCGCTAAAAACCCTGAAAAACATAATATCATGTGTCGCGAAGCGATACTTGCGGCCTTCCTTCGGTGCCGGATGCTGAATGGGGGGTGTGGGGAGGGGGGGGGGGGCGAAGGGACAGATCAGATGGAGCAGTGTCCGATGGCGGCGGTCGTGAAGTAATTATTCCGCGCGGCGATGGTCAATCTCGTGGATGCTTACGATAGGAGGCGAGAAACAGTTGCAGTGCTTGATCCCTCGTTTGTGCGGTGCGAAGTTTGGCCATTGCTGCTTGAGGGTTCTGACGAAACGTTCCGCTTCGACGTTTGACGGCGGGGCGTTAGTTAGATGCTATGCGCAGTTGCGTTCAAAGAATGTTTAAAATTCATGTGACGTGAATTGAAGGTCGTTGTCTGATACTATGGCTTCAGGCAAACCTTTGAGGCAAAAAATAGAGTACAACGCCTGAACTGTTCTACGTGAGGTTGTCGAGTTCACAGGCACAGCAAAAGGAAAATTGCTATAACAGTCTACCACGATCAACCTACGAGTGTCCCAAAAAGGTCCCGCAAAGTGTCTCTGCGCACGTTGCCATGGTGAATGCAACTTAGGCCAAGTAGAGAATTTTTGTGGTGGAGTGGACTGATTTTCTCCACATGCGTGACACTGTTACGTCAACTGTTCTATATAGATGTCCATACCCTGCCAAGAACAGTGTCGACGAGCTAACTGTTTCGTACTAATAATTCCCCAATGTCCTTGGGAAGTAACTGCAACACTTCTTTTTGCAAAGCTTTGGGGATTAACACACGTGACTCTCCACTGTCATTTTGAACAAGAATCACACTATAGTGAGGCTATGCCGACGTGCAAAGTATCGGCGCTGTACAGAGTTCTGTATGCTGTGCAGTGAGCGAGGCCAAGATGTGCGAATGCATTTTAGCAAAATATTCGAATCCCAATCAGCTTCCGTGACCTTTATAGTTCAGAGGAAAGGACTGAAGCAATTCAGAATCCTGAGCATCGATATGACAACAAGAGGCAGCAGAATCGTCAAAGTCTGTATCAGAGCCAATCGGAAGACATAAAGGTGCGTCCGAATTACCATCTTGAGCTGTCGGACGACGCCCAACCTCGTACTGGTATTGAGACAACAATAAGACCCATCTTTGCAACATTTGGGCAATCAGATGAAACAAGGACTGCAATGGCTTGTGATCTCTTACTAAGTAGAACTTCCTGCCATACAAATAGTGGTGGAATTTGGTCAATAGGCAATGCCTCTTTCTCTGTTTGTGAATAGTTACACTTAGATTTGGACAACACTTTTGATGCGAAAATAATAGGCCTGTCTTTATCACCAAACCTGTGCGAAAGCACTCTACCGATTCCGTAAGGAGAAGTGTCAGCTTGCAACACAACTGATTTGTTAGGATCAAAGTCAATCAAGCATCGACCACTGAGCAACGCATCTTTAAGTTTTTGAAAAACTTCTTGGCGCTAATCTGTCCAAACAAAGGGGACATTCTTGCGACACAAGTGATCCAATGGAGCTGTGATTTTTGCAGCATTCGGTATGAACCGAATATAATAATTCATTTTCCCTAAGACTGACTGCAATTCTGTGACATTGTGGGGAAATGTGTGCAAAGTAACTGATGTCAAACTTAGGGAACAGATTTTGAAAAAGTCAAAAATGGTTCAAATGGCTCTGAGCACTTTGGGACTTAACTTCTGAGGTCATCAGTCCCCTAGAACTTAGAACTACTTAAACCCAACCAACCTAAGGACATCACACACATCCAAGCCCGAGGCAGGATTCGAAGCTGAGGCCGTAGCGGTCGCGCGGTTCCAGACTGAAGCGCCTTGAACCACTCGGCTACCCCTGCCGACTTGAAAAAGTCAGATCCATCATTTCATCTCGTAGTGCAAATTCTAGGCCAGTATGATTCAGGTTCCGTAGTGGCCGATAAAGTTGAGTATCTACCAATTCGTCGGGTTGCGTTGTCCCTTGCTCACGACCGGCCTAGTAGGTAACAATAGCAAGGGCGTACAAGCCGCGTAAACACTTCTCTAAACAGGCGACGAGAATCATGTCATGCCCTCGATGCTATTCATGGCACAAACGCCAAGATCGCCCGTTCAGACAAGCATAATGTTCCTCTTGTTGCAAGAAAGGTCATGTAAAATCCATATGTTTGCAACAGAACAAACGTAAGAATTCTGCCCATTCACAAAACTCTCGTACAAGGCCCATGTAATCGATGCAGTATTCAAAGGCTGCTGCAGGCATTAGCAAACCTACCAAGCGAACAATTTCTTCGTTGCTACGTCAGTGCGACAAACGTTTTGTTCATTTGCATCTTAGAGGAAAACGAGTGAAATTTCAGTTGGACACGGGTGCCTCTATTACATTGCTCAATCATAACATTAGGCTCCTCACGTCTGTCTAAAACTGGCACACAGCTGACTACTTTTAGTGAACGAGACATTCCCATTCTCGGAAAATGTACTTTGTCTGCCATGTATCGCTCGCATACCCAAGCGGTGACTTTCACTGTCCTAAAGTCACGCGATTGTGAGAATATATTTGGCCTTGATTCGTATGATTTGTTTGGCTTTCAAATTCAGGATAATGTGTAGTCAGTGTTGCATTCAATGCCAAAGACAGTCTAGCTAGATTGCTGAAAGGATTACCTGAACTCTTTTCCGAAGATTTAGGCAAGGCTAACAATTTTGTTGCACATATTACTACGAAAGACAATGCTCAGGCGAAATTTTGCTGGTTCTGAAATGCTCCCATTGCATTACTGGACAAAGTAGCTACTGAACTTAAAAAATTGCAAGCTAGCAGAGCTATTGCGCCCATACAAGCCAGTCGATGGGAAAGTCCACTGGTTTTTCTCCCCCAACCTTCAGGTTGCTTTCGCCTGTACGTTGACTTTAAGTGCATAGTCAACCCACAAACTGTGACTGGTACTTTTCCATTTCCACGCCCAGAGGATCTCGTGGACAGATCAGGCGCTGGTCGCTACTTTTCAAAAATTGATTTGCACAATGCCTATCTTAAAATACCACTAGATGAAGAATCTCAAACTGTGTGTGTTGTAAACACTCATTTGGGCTTGTTTATATACTTGCGTTTGCCTCTTGGTAGCGCTTCCGTAACCGCCACTTTCCAAAGGTATTTGGAACAGCTAACTGCTCAAGCGCCAAACTCTTCAAACTTGCGTGCTTTGTTTAATGTGTTATGTGATACAGGACTGTGGACATAAACAGTCAAGGTGTTCATTCTCTTCAGTCGGATTTGTTTGCCATACGTGATCTGCCAGTTCACTTGTCATCAGTCTTTCGTCTAGCCTCTTCGTCAGTTTTCTTGTGTCTATGGAACCTGCATACTCGGTTCACTAGACAATCAAACAACTCGTATTAATGAGTATCATTATAATTAATCAAATACAATACTTAACTTTGGCAAGTACACAGATGTGTCGCAAGCACAGGGCGACATACGAAATAATCAGTCTTAGCGGTGACTGCTGATATCTAACTGACAAAAGTCTTTCCTGAACTGCTATCGAAGTGCCTAACGTTGACACTGATATCCGAGGGGCTAATCTTGGACCTGCTAATGAACTGGGCCGTCACCAATCGGTCGCGGTGCTTATGTCCTCTTCACATAGGGGCCACTGCACTCACTTTGTCGTTCTGGAGGAAGGTCGGTCAACGTGCAATTGGCTGACTTCTTCTCCACAGCCTTCTCTTCCCTGTTGTTCCCCACTGAGACGCAGGCGTTTCCATGTTCTCCTTGATTTGTTGGGGAGAATCTCAAGAGCTACACTTCGAAGGGCTTGCTCAATACGTTTGTGCAACTCTTCATGAGTCTAATATCAACTTTGAGTTACGTGACTCTTGATTATTTTTAGTCTACATCTACATCTACATGGTTACTCTGCAATTCACACTTAAGTGCTTGGCAGAGGGTTCATCGAACCATTTTCATACTACTTCTCTACCATTCCACGCGTGGGAGAAAGGAACACCTAAATCTTTCTTTTCGAGCTCTGATTTCTCTTATTTTATTTTGATGATCATTTCTCCCTACGTAGGTGGGAGTCAAAAAAATATTTTCACATTCGGAAGAGAAAGTTGGTGATTGAAATTTCGCAAATAGATCTCGCTGCAAAGAAAACCGCCTTTGTTTCAGTGACTGTCACCCCAGCTCGCGTATCATATCGGTGACTCTCTCACCCCTATTGCGCGATAACACGAAACGAGCTGCCCTTCCTTGCACTCTTTCGATGTCCTCCGTCAATCCCACCTGGTAAGTATCCCATACCGCGCAGTAGTACTCCAGCAGAGGACGGACAAGTGTGAAGTAAGCTGTCTCTTTAGTGGGTTTGAAGCACCTTCTAAGTGTTCTGCCAACAAAGCCCTGTCTTTGTTTCGCCTTCCCCACAATATTATCTATGTGGTCTTCCCAATTTAAGTTGCTCGTAATTGTAATTCCTAGGTATTTTTCGAATTGACAGCCCTTAGATTTGTGCGATTTATCGTGTACCCTAAATTTATCGGATTTCTTTTAGTATCCATGTGGATGACCTCGCACTTTTCTTTGTTTAGTGCCAATTGCCACTTTCCGCACCATACAGAAATTCTCTCTAGATCATTTTGTAATTGGAATTGACCATCTGATGATTTTACTAAGGCGACTGTCGTGGTAAGTTCCAGGATTCGTGACGGCCTTTTCAGTGTGGCTGTAAATATTGGCTAAACCATGCGCAAACCAACAGCCTCAAAATTTTTCGTCAAGAAAAGCACACACTTTAATAATTAAGTGTGATGGAGACGTCCTGATGGAACCAGATATGGCCTATGATTCCCTGCTCCCTTTGGTTCTTTTAACTTGTCCTGATCCCATCTTCCTCATTTCCTACCTTTTTGCAGTTTCTTCGCTTTTAATCTACAGTTCATAAGCAGTAAACTGTTGTCTGAGTCAGCATTCGCTCTTGGAAGTATCTTACTGATCTAACTTTGGTACTGAAAGTCTGTCTTATTATATAATCAGCTAACGGCTCCAGGTCGTTTCCATGTTTGCAGCCTTTTCTCACGAATCTTAAATCAAGTGTTAACGACGACTGAATGATGCTCTGCACAGAATTCTACTAAGCAGCTTCCTCCTTCATTCTTTTTCGCAAGTCCATATTCGTCTGATAGTTTTCCCTCTTTTTCCTTCCCTGCTGTCAAATTCCAGTTTCCCATCACAGTAAAATTTTCCTCTCCCTTATTTATCTGACTAACTTACTTTATCTCGTACCCCTTTCTCTCAGCCTCTTAATTATCTATGGAGGTAGTTGGTATATAAATTTGTACTGCTGATGTAGACCGCCGGAGGTTCGAATCCTCCCTCGGGCATAGGTGTGTGTGTTGTTCTTAGCATAAGTTAGTTTAACTAGTGTGTAAGTCTAGGAACCGATGACCTAAGCAGTTTGGTCCCTTCGGAATTCTCACACATTTGAACAGCTGTAGTGGATGTTGGCTTCTTGTCTGTCTTGACTACGATAATGCTTTGACTACGCTGTTTGTAGTAGCTTACCCGCATTCCTATTTTCTTATCAATTATTAGACCTACTCATGCATAACCGCTGTTTGATTTTGCGCTTATAACCTCGTACTCACCTGATGAAAAGTCCTAGTTATCCTGGCACCGAACTTCACTAAATCTCACTGCATCTAACTTCAGCCTATTCATTTCCCTTTTTAGATATCCTAATTTACCTGCCCGATTAAGGAATCGACCCGTAGAACGCCAGTTTTATTTTTCCTGATGACGATATCCTCATGAGTAGTCTCAGCCCAGAGATATGGATGGTGGTCTATTTTACCACTATAATATTTTACCTGAGAGGACAGCTCATTATTTTACGATGCAGTAGAGATGCAAGCCTTCGGGAAAAGTAACGGCTGTAGTTTTCCCTTTCTTTGAACCGTTCGCAGTAACGACGCTACTTGGCCACATCAGTCAGTCACGTACACTGTTGCCCTGCAGCCCGTCTTCAGGAACCACATGTTTGTCTTTGCACCTGCTGTATGGCTATGTGTACCGTTGAGTCACCCCAGCATGGCGGGATCCATGGTTAATGGGGGAGGTGTTCAAATGGTTCAAATGGCTTTGAGCACTATGGGACTTAACATCTGAGGTCATCAGTCCCATATACTCAGAACTACTTAAACCTAACTAACCCAAGGACATCACAGACATCCATGCCCGAGGCAGGATTCGAACCTGCGACCGTAGCAGCAGCGCGGTTGCGGACTGAAGCGCCTATAACCGATCGACCGCAGCGGCCGGCGGTGAGATTTTCATCAGTATACTTCATTAACCTTTCTTACTTAATTATAATATTTGCTGAATCTGCGTGGGAGAAATCCAGAAAAGCAGTGTTACGAGGAAAGATAGAACCGCAACTTTGGCAGTTCTGCTTTGACGTTGGATCACCTTACAACGGCTCTGTGTACAGACCTTCACAGGGAATACCGACCTGAGACTCTCACGGAGGTAATCCACAAACTCACCACAAGACTATACAGAAACTCCAGATATTCGCAGAATCCGTTTATTCTGAATCTGGGGAACTACGACCACAACCATAGATGGAAACATAAAAGACCAAAAGACATACTTGTAAGGACCTAACATCTATGGCCAAGCACACGCAAACATAACGGTACAGGTGAGCCCCTGTTAATCAGACGCCATTACTGGATATCCAGCTGGAATACACTGCCGAGAAACCGGCACCACGCAGGGAAGCCGTACCGTTTACTGCATGCAGACAAGCTCCACACATCCCCCACACAGTGAGATGATCTATGGCCGATCTCCCACTACTGTATAACGATCTTGATTGTTCCAGGAATGTAGCGGCTGCAGCAACTGAAATACACTCCTGGAAATGGAAAAAAGAACACATTGACACCGGTGTGTCAGACCCACCATACTTGCTCCGGACACTGCGAGAGGGCTGTACAAGCAATGATCACACGCACGGCACAGCGGACACACCAGGAACCGCGGTGTTGGCCGTCGAATGGCGCTAGCTGCGCAGCATTTGTGCACCGCCGCCGTCAGTGTCAGCCAGTTTGCCGTGGCATACGGAGCTCCATCGCAGTCTTTAACACTGGTAGCATGCCGCGACAGCGTGGACGTGAACCGTATGTGCAGTTGACGGACTTTGAGCGAGGGCGTATAGTGGGCATGCGGGAGGCCGGGTGGACGTACCGCCGAATTGCTCAACACGTGGGGCGTGAGGTCTCCACAGTACATCGATGTTGTCGCCAGTGGTCGGCGGAAGGTGCACGTGCCCGTCGACCTGGGACCGGACCGCAGCGACGCACGGATGCACGCCAAGACCGTAGGATCCTACGCAGTGCCGTAGGGGACCGCACCGCCACTTCCCAGCAAATTAGGGACACTGTTGCTCCTGGGGTATCGGCGAGGACCATTCGCAACCGTCTCCATGAAGCTGGGCTACGGTCCCGCACACCGTTAGGCCGTCTTCCGCTCACGCCCCAACATCGTGCAGCCCGCCTCCAGTGGTGTCGCGACAGGCGTGAATGGAGGGACGAATGGAGACGTGTCGTCTTCAGCGATGAGAGTCGCTTCTGCCTTGGTGCCAATGATGGTCGTATGCGTGTTTGGCGCCGTGCAGGTGAGCGCCACAATCAGGACTGCATACGACCGAGGCACACAGGGCCAACACCCGGCATCATGGTGTGGGGAGCGATCTCCTACACTGGCCGTACACCACTCGTGATCGTCGAGGGGACACTGAATAGTGCACGGTACATCCAAACCGTCATCGAACCCATCGTTCTACCATTCCTAGAACGGCAAGGGAACTTGCTGTTCCAACAGGACAATGCACGTCCGCATGTATCCCGTGCCACCCAACGTGCTCTAGAAGGTGTAAGTCAACTACCCTGGCCAGCAAGATCTCCGGATCTGTCCCCCATTGAGCATACTTGGGACTGGATGAAGCGTCGTCTCACGCGGTCTGCACGTCCAGCACGAACGCTGGTCCAACTGAGGCGCCAGGTGGAAATGGCATGGCAAGCCGTTCCACAGGACTACATCCAGCATCTCTACGATCGTCTCCATGGGAGAATAGCAGCCTGCATTGCTGCGAAAGGTGGATATATACTGTACTAGTGCCGACATTGTGCATGCTCTGTTGCCTGTGTCTATGTGCCTGTGGTTCTGTCAGTGTGATCATGTGATGTATCTGACCCCAGGAATGTGTCAATAAAGTTTCCTCTTCCTGGGACAATGAATTCACGGTGTTCTTATTTCAATTTCCAGGAGTGTATATCGCCATCGCTTGCCACGGTAATGATGCATGATACCCATACTAACAAATCCAACCTTGCATGAACTATCGCAGCTAGTAAGCCATACTACTCTTACTACCCATCCCACTGTCGCAGAGGTTTTTTCCCACGGCACGAGCCTTGGCACTTTTTTCCCTCTGCTCTTCAAATCGCTACCCTCACTCGCGTTTCGTCCACTATCTATCACCTGATGGACCGTGTTAATGCGTAATCTTACCCAGACGCACGGATAACATCACAGCCCAGAATCCTGTGATCCACTTACTAGATAACTAACATGTTGACGGAGGTGACAGTAGAACTTTCGGTTTGGTCACCATGTTGGTGCGGGCGTGGAGGGGCCCCATCTCTATATAAAGCACGTAGGGGACTGCCTACAAAGCGGTAGCTAAAGATGCCTTTACACCAGTGCGACTTTCCGTGCGCGCTAGGCGCATGCAATCGTTGCACGACTTGTGAAGGAGGCACATCCACCCGTGCGAAGTGATGCATGGCTCTTAATTGTGCGCAAAGGGCGCCGTGCGCAGGCCCTGCAATCTCCGTATGCCAGACGGGAAGACGAGTGCCTGTGCTTGCGTGTGGGGCAAGCAAAGCCGCCTGGCGACTAACCGCAAGGCGCACAGGTGTAAACGCACCTTTGAGCGTGCCTCAGCCACCAGCCAGCTCTAACTACACCGGCCACTGGTTAATATGCAGCGACAAGCGTGCAGTGTAACCCGAGCGTGCTAAGATCGCTATGATATAAAGAAATATCCGTAATTTAAGATTAGTACGAAACAGTTAGAGGAGAAAGTTTCAGCGAGCAAATACTCGATTGTTTCTAAATTGGTATAACTTATTCCAAAGCCCTCGTTCTACTCTTTACAACAAACATTTTACTTTTTGCAGAAACATTCTATTTAAAAAGTTATTCATATACAGGATGCTCATGTTTTGGAAAATTAGAATCTCAGACAATGGTTATTTTATGATTTTACTGCCCAGATTTTTTTGATTTCAAAAATATTCCTTTTCTCTCAAATAACTTATTAGTTTGTTAGCTATTCAATTTGGAATACTTCTCTTTTTGGGTACTTTCGGCGGGCTTCGTGAATCACCGTGGGACAAGAAATCATTTCCATTAAACAGTGCTTACGATTTTACCTCATAGTTCAACAGACTACCATTCAACACACTAGCATTTTTGCCATTATTGTTTTGTGTCCTTTAATATACTGCCTTTAATGGAAATATTTAAAACGTATAGTATTAGTCTGATTTTTAATCTTACGCGTACCTACAAGTAGGTGTACAGGAAATGAGTCAGGCGGTCGTAGTCATCCATTCTGAATACATCTCTGCGTCGCTATAGTTCGCATCCATTTCGTCAACAGGCATCAAAGATAATCCATGCTAAGTAGATAACTTAATAACACTTCTCGTTCAATATCAGTCAGAATGTACAGTGACATTGTTCTGTATGTACCAATCATGCTGCCAAGTGTATATCATCGAAGTTGCCGATCTGCTTTTTAAGTTGAAACTATTGCTTCCGATAACATTGATAACAGGACAGTGACACTGGTTATAAATAGAAAAGAAAAAAATGAAAATTTAATTCTGGCTGTCTGCTGTGTGTTATATGCCTTATTTTCGTAAGATATTTTACACTACTTGACAACTGGTACGGCTCAAGCGACACTTGCAAAGGAACAATTGCCTATTGCTACGGAACAATCTACAATTACTATGGAACACTTGGTCAACCGTAGTAAAAGGAAATCTAGAGCGCGGAACTTCTTAACTAGAAATGTGTGTTAAATGGTTCAAATGGCTCTGAGCACTATGGGACTTAACTTCTCAGGTCATCAGTCCCCTAGAACTTAGAACTAGTTAAACCTAACCAACCTAAGGACATCACACACATCCATACCCGAGGCAGGATTCGAACCTGCGACCGTAGCAGACCTGCGGCTCCGGAATGAAGCGCCTAGAACCGCACGGCCACCGCGGCCGGCACCGTTTGAGTACTTACGATCGTAGATGAACAGTTGGAGGTCTCGAAGCCGGTCAATCAATGGCGACATTAATGGGCGTGTGCTAAAGCGTCACCTCACGATTAAAAAAGTTCGCTGAAGAAGGAAATGCTCTGCGAAAGCATGACGGCGGTCGCAGGCGGACCGCGACACTGCAAGAGGGTCGGTACATAGCCCTATTGGCGGAAAGGAACACACATCTCACTCGTAGGGAGATGGCTGCAGACTTTGCAATCGCTACTGGTACACGTATCTCTGCCAGAATCATTCCGCGGCGATTATAAGGCACTTATTATACACTTGGTAGCATGTTAAATTCATCCCACTTCAACCACGCCATCGTCGAGAAAGAGCTCGTTGGCGTTAGAGAGCATGTTGGTTGAAGTCGGCAACAGTCGTGTAGAACGATGTTATGCGACGTATCTCGCTATCTCGCTTCACTGTGGCAAGTGATTCTGGCCACCAGTGAGTGCGGAGAAAGAGGGAACACGCGGCACACCACAGAATGTTCACGAACATCATCGATATGGCCGAGGCGTTGTGGTGTGCACAGGCATTACACATAATGGTCGAACAGTGCTGCATGGCTACGCGCGAGGTGCCGTTAGAACACAGCGGCGTTGCAATGATATTATTGTGGATCGTATCCTTCTGTTCAGTGTGCGGTACGTCCCGACTTTCTGTTCATGGACGACAATACCCATTCACACAGGATCGCAGGCAGAGGTCGGACACGCTCGGAAGTGAAGATGCTAAACGTATGGAAAGGCCTCCCCCCCCCGCCCGCCCCCCCCCCCCCCCCCGCGGAAGTAAACCCTGTAGAATATACGTGAGATACTCTTGGCAACCGTGTTTCTCAACAACACCCCTTTCCCGAACCGCGCAAGAACTGAAGACGCCTTGAGAGTCGACTGAAACATTAACTCCCAATCTACATCTACATCTACATGGTTACTGTGCAGTTCACACTTAAATGTCTGGCAGAGGGTTCATCGAACTATTTTCATGCTACTTCTTTACCATTCCACTCTCGAATGGTGCGTGGGAAAAAGGATCACCTAAATCTTTCCGTTCGAGCTCTGATTTCTCTTATTTTATTATGATAATCATTTCTCCCTACGTAGGAGGGTGTCAAAAAAATATTCTCGCATTCGGAAGAGAAAGTTGGTGATTGAAATTTCGTAAATAGATCTCGCCACAAAGAAGACCGTTTTCAAAAATGGTTCAAATGGCTCTGAGCCCTATGGGACTTGACATCTGAGGTCATCAGTCCCCTAGACTTAGAACTACTTAAACCTAACTAACCTAAGGACATCACACACATCCATGCCCGAGGCAGGATTCGAACCTGCGAGCGTAGCAGCAGCGCGATTCCGGACTTAAGCGCCTAGAACCGCTCGGCCACAACGGTCGGCAAGACCGCTTTGTTTCAGTGACTGCCACCCCAAATAGCACATCATATCAGTGACACTCTCACCCCTATTGCGCGATAACACGAAACGAGCTGTCCTTCTTTGCACTTTTTCGATGTCCTCCGTCAATCCTACCTGGTAAGGATGCCACACCGCGCAGTAATATTCCAGCAGAGAACGGACAAGTGTAATGTAGGCTGTCGCTTTAGTGGGTTTGTCACATCTTGTAAGTGTTCTGCCAACAATTATCAACTGTGCGGTAACCAGCGTGAATAATAGATCCAAAACGTGCATCAGTACACAAGGAGGATATATTCCTTACCACGAGTCCGATATGGACCTTTATGTAGGAAGCCTGACCTGTGCGAAACATGAATTTTATTTAAGTGTTTTATTCTGCTTTCCCATGTGGTGAAACCTGTCCTATTTTTCATTGTAAAGTCTATTACGTACATAGTGCGTTTCTCGTCGTCCATCATTGCCTGCGCCGACCGCAGTGGCCGAGCGGTTCTAGGCGCTTCAGTCTGGAACCGCGCGACCGCTACGGTCGCAGGTTCGAATCCTGCCTCGGGCATGGATGTGTGTGAAGCCCTTAGGTTAGGTAGGTTTAAGTAGTCCCAAGTTCTAGGGGACTGAGGACCTCAGATGGTAAGTCCCATAGTGCTCAGAGCCATTTGAACCATCATTGCCTGCGACTATTCCTGTCTGACAGTGTCTCTGCTCCTTAATAACTGCCTTGAACACAGAGTGCCAGAACAGTTACCGTGTGCAGAATACCAGGTGAGCGAACTTATGAGAGCTGACCAGACTCGATTTCAGAGAGCTGTTGGGAACGGCGAGACCAACGTATGGTACGAACTGCTATCCACGATTCGTGAGCTACTCTAGTGGTGCGTATAGCGGCACGCTGGTAATCAACGTGCTTACGAGGTTCCGGAGCATTCGCGCGCGAGGACGCGGGAGGCGGCGCCCCTCCGGCCAGGTGCCTGCAGAGGCTGCGGCGCGTCTTCCAGCTTTCTGGACGCCGGCGCTGGCGCTGCTGGTGTTGAAACAACGGCTCCTAATGGTGGCGTCCGCGCCGAGCCGCGCAGAAATGAAATTAAAGCCGGCATTCGGGGGCAATTACACAGCGCATTACGGCGAGATGGTACGATACCAGCGGCCGGGTAATAACACCGGGCCAAATTGCCGACGCCCTGCCCCCGCCGCCGCCCCTCCACCCCCGGGGCCAATAATCACCGAGGCTCGCTACGCGCTGCCGGGCTTTCGCGCCTTCCCAGCCTCCGGGCCGCAGGCCCCAGGCGCGGAGTGTGAGCTCCGTTACCGGGACCTTAGACTGCTATCAACAGAAAGCAGCCGCAGAGTAGATACACACATTACACTGCAAGCACATTACTCTGTTGGCATGTGCTGAAGAATAGCCAGTAATAATTCATCAATGTTGACGGTTTACTTCCCTGTGTTCTGCCGAGTTGTTCTTTCCACCCTCTACAGAACATTTCGACATCCGGCTCAGTTGCCTTCTTCAGGTGTTGCGAGTTGCGCTCTTGTCTACTAGGTGGTTACAGTTAAACTACAGGCGTTCCGAGAATGTACAGGGTAGACCGTATACATCGCAGGACGCTGAAGCGTCGTAGGTGTGGTGTCACCGCCAGACACCACACTTGCTAGGTGGTAGCTTTTAAATCGGCCGCGGTCCGCTAGTATACGTCGGACCCGCGTGTCGCCACTGTCAGTAATTGCAGACCGAGCGCCACCACACGGCAGGTCTAGAGAGACGTCCTGGCACTCGCCCCAGTTGTACAGCCGAATTTGCCAGAGATGGATGACTGACAAATACGCTCTCATTTGCCGAGACGATAGTTAGCATAGCCTTCAGCTACGTCATTTGCTACGACCTAGCAAGCCGCCATTATCCTTTGTTATATTGCTATTATACTTCTGTACAATCAAGAGCGATGTTCTACAATTATGAATTAAAGTTAAGTATTCCAGAAGCTATGCACTATTTTTGGCTACTCTAATTCCTTGTAATGTTCCAGACCTCACGCCAGTCTGCGTGAGCGTAAACGCGTCCATTTCGGCTTCCTCGCCTAGTGACTTGGCTGTCTTGCCAAGTCACAACAGTAGGTATGTTCATTAATCCGCGCGACACGAAATATGCTGAAAAATTTTGGCCACCAGGTGAAAAAACGGCGCTGTAAGCAGCTGCTTCACGAAGCACTTTGATTTACACTACTGGCCATTAAAATTGCTACACCGAGAAGAAATGCTGATGATAAACGGGTATTCATAGGAGAAATATATTATACTAGAACTGACGTGTGATTACATTTTCACGCAATTTGGGTGCATAGATCCTGAGAAATCAGTATCCAGAACAACCACCTCCGGCCGTAGTAACGGCCTTGATACGCCTGGGCCTTGAGTCAAACAGAGCTTGGATGGCGTGTACAGGTACAGCTACCCATGCAGCTTCAACACATCACCACAGTTCATCAAGAGTAGTGACTGGCGTACTGTGACGAGCCAGTTGCTCGGCCACCATTGGCCACTATTGGTGAGAGATCTGGAGAATGTGCTGGCCACGGCAGCAGTCGAACATTTTCTCTATCCAGAAAGGCCCGTACAGGAACTGCAACATGCGGTCGTGCATTATCCTTCTGAAATGTAGGGTTTCGCAGGGATCGAATGAAGGGTAGAGCCTCGGGTCGTAACACATCTGAAATGTAACGTCCACTGTTCAAAGTGCCGTCAATGCGAACAAGAGGTGACCGAGACGTGTAACCAATGGCACCCCATACCATCAAGCCGGGTGATACGCCAGTATGGCGATGACGAGTACACGCTTCCAATGTGCGTTCACCGCGATGTCGCCAAACACGGATGCGACCATCATGATGCTGTAAACAGAACCTGGATTCATCCGAAAAAATGACGTTTTGCCATTCTTGCACCAAGGTTCGTCGTTGAATACACCATCGCAGGCGCTCCTGTCTGTGATGCAGTGTCAAGGGTAACCGAGGCCATGGTCTCCGAGCTGATAGTCCATGCTGCTGCAAACGTCGTCGAACTGTTCGTGCAGATGTTTGTTGTCTTGCAAACGTCCCCATCTGTTAACTCAGGGATCGAGACGTGGCTGCACGATCCGTTACAGTCATGCGGATAAGATGCCTGTCATCTTGATTGCTAGTGATACGAGGCCGTTGGGATCCACCACGGCGTTCCGTATTACCCTCCTGAATCCACTGATTCCATATTCTACTAACGGTCATTGGATCTCGACCAGCGTGAGCAGGAATGTCGCGATACGATAAACAGCAATCGCGATAGGCTACAATCCGACCTTTATCAAAGTCGGAAACGTGATGTAACGCATTTCTCCTCCTTACACGAGGCATCACAATAACGTTTCGCCAGGCAACGCCGGTCAACTGCTGTTTGTGTATGAGGAAACGGTTGGAAACTTTCCTCATGTCAGCACGTTGTAGGTGTCGCCACCTGCGCCAGCCTTGTTTGAATGCTCTGAAAAGCTAATCATTTGCATATCACAGCGTCCTCTTCCTGTCGGTTAAATTTCGCGTCTGTAGCACGTCATCTTCATGGTGTAGCAATTTTAATGGCCAGTACTGTATTTTGTGAAGTGACTTGCTGTTAAGGGTCTAGAAGGTTGAAGTTTTCCGTATGAAACGCAATGGCTATTGCGAAGAAAGACCGTGCCCTACTGGTAAAGTTGTTTTGTCAGGACGGGAGCAATAGTAGCACTGCACTGCGGAAATATCGCCGATACAAATATCTGTGAGGAGGCCCCATGTCAACAAATGGGCTAAAGAATATGATCGAGAAATTTGTAGATACAGGTGAATTAGGTGGCGAAGCAGGGTGAGGGAGGCGGCCCATTCCCATGGCAGCTGTTGTTGAAGTTGCTGCAGCTGTAGCCAACTGTGCATCACATGCCTCGAATTCTGCAGCCAGTGCTCCAGCTGTGTTATGGAGTCATCTCTCCCCTACTCAACAGTTGAAACGGTTTTGCGGCGCATTTTACTCTGGTAACCCCACAGTATTCAAACTGTATACCAAAGGAAGGCACAAGACAGGCTACAGCGCCTTGACTTCAGTTTGTCCTTCATTTTTTGGCACACATGGAAACAGACATGTGGCTGGGGAATGTTCTTTGGACGGATGAGGTACATTTTACTCTGCACAGTGCCGTGAATGTACAGAACTATCGCACTGAGGTCGCCAGATGTTGTGCAGGATGGGCTTATGTCACTGTGTGGTGCGGCTTCACAGGCTTCTGCACCTTCAGTGCGTTTCTCTGCGTGCTGACGCCTCGAGGGTCTGTTACGTGTACAGTGACATCTCCACGTTGTGTCCGCCCCCGGTAGCTGAGTTGTCATTGCGACAGACTGTCAATCCAAATGGCCCGGGTTCGATTCCCGGCTGGGTCGGAGATTTTCTCCGCTCAGGGAGTGGGTGTTGTGTTGTTCTAATCATCATCATTTCATCCCCATCGACGCGCAAGTCGCCGAAGTGGCGTCAAATCGAAAGACTTGCACCAGACAAACGGTCTACCCGACGGGAGGCCCTCGTCACACGACATTTCATTTCATTTCATCTCCACGTTGTAAGAACCTCCTTGTGTAACACGTGATTCCAGCTTTACAAGTACGCCACTGTGTCCACACCATTATTTTCATGCAGATACACCACATTGCGCTTGCCAGGTGAAAGATTTCCTTCGAGGAACCTTAGGAAATTTTTTAGACTTGTGACCTTGCAGGTCCCCTCAACCTACATAAACGTGATTTCTGGTAGTGGAGGTAACCGGAAGATGGTGTCTTCAGGGATGTGTCCAGACTCTTCCTGATTTGAAGGATAGCACACGACGGTATATCGCTCTGATTACACCGCATATGCTGCGAGCAACTATCAACAATGCCGTGTTATGGACGCAGGATGTTGCTGAGACGGGAGACCATATTGAACAAATGTTGTAGCTTGTGAAAATATCCTAATAAAAGAGCCAGAGCCACCGTTATCATGTGTTTGATCGTTCTTTGCCTTTTCTTGCAATCGCACCACATACTACACGCTTATGGCGCCGTATTTTCATCTGGCGGAAGAAAGTGGGACTATTATTTATTTTCTGCATAACCCGCGTGCACACCGATTATTAAACACACCTACAATATTTCAGACAACTCTGAATCGGATGAGAATTGCTTGACCTCCGCTATCGGGTACAGAATTGTTGGGTTCCCCTTAATAGGTCAGGTGTGCACTACACACAGTACTTGTGGCGCGCGCATGGGGATTTTTTAGGTTAGAGAAACCCTCCCTTGGGATCAAATACGTTTTACCTGATACATTAGCTACAATGTACTTGGAGAACATTTGTCGTCGCAGATCAGAGGAAGAAAAGGTTAATATGATTTTAGTAAACTGCAGGACCATCCAGGGAAAGGTTCCAGAGTTAGTATCACTTACTGAAGGTTAGTATAGATAGTATTAGAAAGTTGGTTGAAACCAGACGTTAATGACAACGAAGTCCTATGTTCAAATTGGAATGTTTATAGTAAGGATATGTTAGTCGTTAATGGTGGGGTCTGTTTATTGCAGTAAAGAATACAATAAAATCTAGTGCGGTTATCGCGGATTACGATTGTGAATCAACCTGGATGAAGTATGAAAGATAGGTAAAAAATGGTAATCGGATGTTTTTATTGACCGCCTCGGTCAGGAACTCTAGCAGTAGAGCGCTTCAGACACAACTTGCAGAACATCGTTAATATTTTTCCTGATCAACCTGTTGTAATACAGGGTGACTTCGACTTGCCAGGTATAGACTGGAAGTGTTATGGTATGAGAACGGGTGCCAGAGACATTGTTCTGGGTGTCTTGGTTAGAAAACCGACTGGTGAGCGCAACGTCTTAGACCTCCTGGCTACAAACAGATCTGTACTTATTGAATCAGTCAACATAGAGGAATATATCAATGATGATAAGGCCCTGATAGCATCTATGACAATGGGTCTGACAAAGAATGTTAAGAAGGGTAGGAAGATATTTTTACTGAGCAAGAGTGACAGGATACAAATTTCAGAGTATCAGAGCAGACTGCATCAAATATTCGGTAATGAGGACGAAGACCTGGAAAAAAATGGAAAATATTGAAAAGAATCGTACAATATGCCCTAGATAAGTATGTTCCGAGTAAGGTCTTAAGAGAAAGACCCACCATGGTTTAAAAGCCGTGTTAGAAAACTGCTACGTAAAAAAGAGATCTCAGATACAAGAGAAGTAAAAACCTAGCTGACAAACAAAACCTGAACGAAACGAAAATGAGCGTAAGGAGAGCAATGAGAGACGCTTTCAATGACTTTCAAAGTAAGGCTTTGTCAACTGATCAGAGTAAAAACCCAATAGGTTTTTGTCGTATGTAAAATCAGTAAGTGGGTCAAAATTATCTGTTAATTCATTCAGTGAACATACTAGCACCGATACGGAAGATAACAGAGAGAAGGCCGAAATACTGAATTCAGTCTTCCGAAATTGTTTCATCGCGGAAGACGGTAACGCGGTCCTTCCTTTCAATCGTCTTGGCAGATACTGAGATGGCCGATCGTGGAATAGAAAGACAACTACGATCGCTTAGTAGTGGAAAGGCTTCAGGATCAGATGAGATACCTGTACCTATAAGATTCTACAAAAATTATGCGAAAGAGCTTGCTCCACTTCGGGCTATAATTTATCGTAGGTTGCTTGAGCAACGAAGGATGCCTAGCGACTGGAAGAACAGGTCATTCCCGTTTTTAAGAAGGGCCGCAGGACAGATGCACACAATTATATACTTATGTCGTTAGCGTCATTCTCTTGTAGAATTATGGAACATGCTTTATCCTCAAGAATGATGTCATTCTTCGGGAAGGATGATCTGTAAAAATCAACATGGATTCCGCAAATAGATATCCTGCGGAACTCGGCTCGCTCTGTTCCTCCACGAGGTCTGCAGCGCAGTCGACAGCGGTGCTCAGGCTGATGCCGTGTTACTTCACTTCAGGAATGCATTTGACACTTTCCAGCACTGCTGTTTAGTGACATAAAAATATGAGCTTGTCGAGTATCTGAGCAGAGTTGCGACTGGATTCAAGGCCTTCTTGCAGACAGGACTCGACACGTCTCTCTTAACGGAACAAAATCGACAGATGTAAAAATAATTTCCGGAGTACCGGTCGGAAGCGTGATAGGACCGTTACTGCTTACAATATGTATAAATGATCTAGTAGAAAGTGCAGGATGTTCTAACCCTGTGCCCAATTAATGCAGTTGTCTATAATGAAGTAGCAACGCCAGAAGACAGTATCGGTTTGCAGAATGACTTGCAGAGGATTGGCGAATGGTGCAGGCAGTGGCAGTTGACCCTGAACGTAAATAAATGAAACATATCGCGCGTAGGAAATGAACGTCACTACTTTACAGCTACACTATTGATGACAAACCTGTGGAAACAGTATCTGCAGCAAAACATCTACGAGTACTATTCAGAGCGACCTGATGTGGAACGACCACTTAAAACAAATAGTGAGAAAAGCAGTGCCAGACACCAAATTATAGGAAGAATCTTAGGAAATGTAACTCATCCACGAAGGAAGCGGCTTATAAGGCGCTTATTCGACTGATTCCAGAGTATTGTTGATCTGTCTGCGATCCCCACCAGATAGGACTGACAGGAGAGATAGAGAAGATCCAACGAAGAGGGGGTTTCGTCACGGGATCGTTTACTCGGCACCAGAGCGTTACGGAGATGCTCAACAAACTCCATTAGAGAGGCGTTGTGCATCACCGTGAGATTTACTATTGAAATTTCGAGAGAGCACTTTACGGGAAGAACCAGAAAACATATTACTCCCCCCCCCCCCCCTCCCCGATGCGTCTCGCGTAATGACCACGATCAGAAAATTCGAGAAATTATAGCCAGCACAGAGGCTTATCGACAGTAATTTGTCCAACATGCTGTTCACGAGTGGAACAGTGTAGGAGGGCTCAGTTAGTGGTGAAAAAAGTACCCTCCGCCATACTCCATTAGGTAGCTTGCGGAGTATGATGTAGAAGTAGCTGTAGATCACTTTTACTGTAACTATCCGGTATTATGGCTGCCAGGACTTCAGCCAGAGTGCGAACTATTGTTGGTACATTGCCGCTATTTACGTCTGAGTTCGATTTCCGACGTCCACTACACCCTTTCATCCTTGATATCCCGTGATACACTCTTTGTCCTAGCGTTTCCCAGTTATGATGAAAGTGATAGCCGACGAGATATTAATAAAATGAGTGGCAGATTTCATGCCATTTTTAAATTAAAACCTCCTCCCCTGTTTATTACGTGGTCCATCTTTGCTCACAATTTACCATAAACTCGGCGTTTGCACTACGATGTTAGTCTCATCACGTTTCATTTCAAGATTATATTCGATGCAGAGCTTCGTGACAGTTGCTTTTCTTCCTTGCTTTAGTCATGTCTCTCGCTAATATTCCTCGCTTCTCTCCACGACTTTTCTAATGATCTGCCCACTGAAGAGGTGGTACATAGACATGGAATACGGCATACACCCAGCTTCAGAATCAGGAACGCTCGAGTTCCAACTGCGCTTTTTTACAAATATCAATTCATTGACCTTCGGCTGTCAAATACTATCGACAAAATCGTTGTTCCATTGTCAAGGACTCTTCTCACCCATCTAGGATGTAGTTCGACAGATTATTAGCCAAGGCGTTTCTGCTGTGAAGTCGGTTGTCACTGTTGCTTGGATTAATTTGCTGTCTATTTATTTTTGAGAAGTATACCTAGACCATTTGTGCCTCTACTTGAATATATGATGTGTAGTAGTCAACAGACATTACTTTTCATAACTCTTTAAACCTTAGAATTCCGTATATTTGCCTTGGCCCACGTCAGACATATTATGTAGATGGACACGTCTTCAATTTCTAACTGTTTTCACATTCCATTCATGGTCGTTCCACTAAGTGGTACAAGTAGTTCCTTTCGTAGTTAGCTGGCTCTGCAGAACTACATTGTTACGTACCATATGCTGCAAATTGCCGCACACAGTGGAAAAGTTGTCTAGCTATCCATAAATTTAGCTCATTCTGTTTACTTATATTTGGGAACGAAGAATGGTTGTAAGTGATCCAGACAGCAATACTGCACAATCTAAGTTTATCTTTTCATTTACAAGCTACAACAATATTCTTGGAATTAGATATACCTGAGACAGAAAACATAGCGTTGCTATTGTGTTGCCAACTTATCCTCGTAATATATTCGTTGTAGGCTATAAATGCTGCGTATTTGTAAAGTTCTAATAGCTGATTCGTGTGGCAGTCGAATTTAAAATTACCTATTCGATGAAACAGCATTATATTGTGATTTGATGTATGTGTATTTGGTTATAGCGAAAATTACTAAGCCTCCTAATTGGAGAGAGCTTCTCTAACCGTCAGTCACAAGTCCTGGGACACATAGGTGTCATGGATTATGGTATTTCTGTCAGAAACTCAGAACAGTTACGTTAAATGGTACCTGTGGTGATGTTCTTTTGATCTGGTTTCAATCTCAGTAGTTCTGCTGTCGAGCAGTAGCTGGATGAACAATCAGACCCCGTGCTACGTCTCTCGTCTGTCTGCCCATGGAGGTATTCCTCTCACTTTCCTCCCGGGGACATGAACCTGAATGTGGTACCTGTGCGTGTCGAGGTACGCCGCATCATAAATCTCTCACCAGCAGAGACTCTTTATTTTTCTCTTTGGCTTAAAATATGACGCGAGAAGCGAGAACAATAAAATGTTACGTCAGTCATACGTTAGAAATTTACATTTCAATCTCGTTTGGAATCGATAAAAATCAAATTACGCTACATAAATCCCGACTCAGATCCGGCACTGTTTGTCTCAGTCCTGTCTGTTCCTCCTTCTCCCTCTTCTCTCTCTATCTCCCTCCCTCCCTCCCTCCCCCCCCTCACCCCTCGTCTCTCTCTATAAGACCTTGCTCACTTTTGTTCTACAGTATTCAGACAGCTTTCCGACGAGAGCAGTAGCAACGAGACACTATAGTAACTATGAGATTACGAAATGCACACGGCTAAGCGGAACGAGCATCCTGGAAGAGCGAAGTTCCAGTCCCCCTTGCAACCATCGTGATTCGGTTTTTCCGTGAGTTCACTTTATCACTGTACATGAACGACAGTAGTGCTCGTTTGAACTGGCCACGACCAATTTTACTACACATACTTGTGCGACCGCTGCTGCTGTTCTGTATTCATGTGATGTCGACAGCACAGAATCTCCGCTTTTCATTAGTGCTAACGATATAGTTGCACCCACTTCAAAGGTTCTGTCTGCAAGGAGGTCTTGAATCCAGTCACAACTCTACTCAGATACTCAACAAGCTTGTATTTTTATTTCACTAAACGGCAGTGCGGGAAGATGTCAAATTCATTCCTGAAGTCAAGTAACACGGCATCGACCCGAGCTCCATTGTGTACGGCGCTGTGGATCTTTTGGAGGAACAGTGCGAGCCGAGTTCCGCAGGATCTCTGTTTGCGGAATCCACGTTGATTTTTATAGATCTTCCTTCCCGAAGAATGTCATAATTTTTTAGAATAAACATGTTCCATAATTCTACAAGAGACTGACGTTCACGACATAAGTCTGTAATTGTGTGCATCTGTCCTACGGCCCTTATTAAAAACGAGAATGACGTGCTCTTTCTTCCAGTCGCTGGGTACCCATCGTTGCTCAAGCGATCTGCGACAAATTATAGCCCGAAGGGGAGCAATCTTTGTAGAATCTTATAGGTATAGGTATCTCATCTGGTTCTGAAGCCTTTACACTACTACACATTTTTGTCTTTCTACATAATTCACTGTGCCAGCTCATTTGTTCTTTGCGTAACTTCCGAGAATTAGTAAAATGATTTGGTTGGGTTACTTGTAACTAAATGCGAACCATCTGAATAAAAACCGCTAAATCGAGTGTCTAAGTTCAGAACAGAGTCAGAGAATCGTAGTCAGCATTTAGTGGAAAAGTAAGAGAATTAACAAAAAATATGTAGAGGTAAAATTTATTCCATATTTATAGAAGTCCAGTAAACGTGGGTGCTAAATTGAGTACTTTAATAGTTATGAGCACTTATTCTTGTTTGCTACTATAAAATACATCTCTTCTACTGCAGTCTGTGTGCTATTACGAATGACCTACAGATGCAGTAAACAAATGTGGATAGATTCCTCTGTTACTGCGCACGGATACAGCATGCAGTAAACACCTGTTAGTGTTGTTACTCCAAACCGTACTCGCAGTTCTGGATAAGTTCAGTGCGTACAAGAGTTCAAGTGGAATCAGTCTGTGATTTGATAATTTTATGAAATTTACTTCGTAGTTTATTTTTGCGATTACCAGCATACCAGGAGCCTGTTTTTCCACACGGGAAACAGCAGCCATGATCTTCTGCTATGGTGTGGTAAATGTTAGTAATGGTCAAGCCTGAATCTTGTAAGATGAAAAGTATCCATGACGGAGCGTACTACCTGCGCAATTATTATCGGTAGATGCGACGTACATGTACAGATAAACAAATTAATACAGTTTCGGAAAAATTTTATGGTATATTCAAGAGAAAGACCCTCACAAACTGAGTGCTAGTGCGTTGGTCCTCCTCTGGTCCTCATGCAAGCAGTTACTCGGCTGTCATTGATGAACAAAGGTGTTGGATGTTCGCCTAAGGGCTATCGTGGGAAATTCTTTCCAATTAGCGAGTTAGATCGTTGAAATCCCGAGCTAGTGGTGGGTACCTGCCCATAATGCTTCAAATGCTCTCAACCGGGGGGAGATCTTGCTAGCAAAGATAAGGTTTGGCAAACACGCAGACAAGCAGCAGAGACTCTTGCCGTGTGCGAGCAAGCATTGTTTTGCTGAAATGCAAGCCCACGAAGGTTTGGCATGAAGGTTAACAAATCGGGGCTGTAAGGGTACCGCAGATGACAACCAAAGAAGACCTTCTATGAAAAGAAATGACATCCTAGACTATCACTACTATTTATCTGGCCATGTCAGTCACAGTGGTATCCCACCGCTGTCAATGGCACCTCCACACAGGTCTTCGCTGATCGTCGGGACTTGAAATCTCATTGACAGGTGTAGAATTGTCTTCATCGATGATTCCCGCCTCGAAGTGAGCCTCAATGAGCAGCGAAGACATTTCTGGAGATGCCTCGGACAATCGTGAGATACCATCCTCACTGTCGCCCGCCATGCAGCCCTACACCTAGAAGTGACGGTGTGGCGTACCATCTCTTTTCATAGCAGGAACCCTTTGGTTGTCATCCGCGACACCCTTACAGAACAGCGGTACGTCGACGGTAATCTACGACCCGTTTTATTGCCCTTCATAGCAAGCCATCCAGGGGATACATTGTAGCGTAGGAAGGTAATGCCTGCCACCTCATCCCAGGACTATATAGAAACTCCAGACATTCGCAGAACCCGTTCATTCTGAATATGGGGAACTACGACCACAACCATAGATGGAAACATAATAGACCAAAAAACACACTTGCAAGGACCTAACATCTATGGCCAAGTACACAACGGTACAGGTGAGCCCCTGTTTATCAGCCACCGTTACTGGATACCCAGTTGCAATACACCTGCCGAAAAACAGGCACCACGCAGGAAGCCGTACCGTCCACTACATGTAGACAAGCTATACCCACCCCCTACACAGTGAGATGATCTATGAAATGGCTGGGTCTATACCCATGGTGTATTTGAAGAACCAGCGTCCTTGAAAACGCTCTGTCTTACGAGGTGTTCCTTGATGGTGCGGATTCAGGGTTATATATGGTATTGGCAAGGGGTCGGTTTTCCCCTGGGTAGATGATGTTAGTGGAGGCGGCGGCGATGATGATGTAAGTGTATGTTTGCGCATGAATTTATATGACTAACGCCTGAATTGGCGATGGATGGTATTGATTGGTGCTCTCTGGCCAGGGTGTTCATCCCTTCCCAGAGAGTTGATGATTCCAAATGTCTAAGCCGCAGACAGAAATCGGTGACTCTGGGAACATAGTATCAGCGCCAAGAAGAAAAACGGCCAATTTCCAGGTCAATCTATTGAACACGGCGGAGGCTAGAAAATATTCAAAGTAGAAAGACTATTACATATGAAAGTTACCATAGAATTATACCAAAAACCAAGTAGGCCCACACAGTGCTATCTATGCCAGAGATTTCGACATGGGGCAAACCAATGCGAACTCGTCCCCAGGTGCGTTAAATGTGCAGGACCGCATCTTTCTGGCGCCTGCACAAAGAAAAGAGAAGAACCGGCCATATGTGCCAACTGTAGGGGCAACCATCCAGCCTCCTTCAGGGGCTGCCCAGAAAGACTGAAGATCGTCCAGGCGTGGGAGCGCCAGCGAGCATCAGCTCCTAGAAGGCAGGAACCACTTCCTAGGGCGCCACAGAGAAACTCCAACCCCCCCTCCAGCACCATCCATGGAAGAAGTAAACCCCCCACCATGCCCAACGCCTACTAGAGCAGAAACAAATCCTTGAGATGATCTATGGCCGATCTCTCACTAATATATAACGATCTCGACTGTTCCAGGAATGCAGCGGCTGCAGCAGATCGGGATACATCGCCATCGCCTGCCACGATATTGATGCATGATACCGACACTAACAAACGCAACCTTGCATCAATTATCGCAGCTTGTAAGCCACTACTGCTCTTACTACCCATCCCACTGTCGCAGAGGTTTTTTTCCCTCGGCACGAGCCTTGGCACTTTTTTCCCTCTGCTCTTCAAATCGCTACCCTCAATCGCGTTTCGTCCACAATCAATCACCTGATGGACCGTGTTAATGCGTAATCTTACTCAGACGCACGGATAACATCATAGCCCAGCATCCTGTGATCCACTGAGTTTGTTCACCACGTTGGTGCGGTCGTGAGGGGCCCCATCTCTTTATATTGCCAGTAGCGAGAAGTTCTACTCCATGTCTTTGCGCTTGCCAAACCCTACCATGGCCAGCAAGGTCGCCGTATCTCTTCCCAATTCATATCGTTAGGAACATTATGGGCAGGACCGTCCTACCATCTCGGGATTTTCACTATTTAACGTGCCAATTGGACGGAATTTGGCACGATATCCTTGAGGAAGAGATCCAACAACTCTATCAATCAATACCATGCCAACAGCTTACATAATATCCAGAGGTTGACCGACGCGTTACTTACTTCCTGTATTTGTGAAGCTCTTTCAATTGAATAAAGCATCCAATTTGTCTGACGTTTTAATAATTTGATAGTCTGTAATTGTGCATCACATTGTAACCTCCCCTTAGAAAAATTAATGAATTACTGTGCTGATAAACCTCTTACGTTATTTGATTTTCAAACAGCTGAGCAAACTGAACGTACTCAGACATTTCTCTCTTTACTTATTCTGATCAACACTAAACTAACACACACTATTTTTAGCGCAACGCAATCTTTCAATAATCCCTACAAAAGAATGGCCCTGACTAACAATAACCTATACCTTTCATGAATCACTTACCTCACAAAACTCTTCGTTACTCGAACTACTGCAATACAGCGAGCGCCAATACTGCCAGCAAAATAAAAGACTCAAACTACTGAAGGCACTAACTACTGATAGGCATAGTTAGCAAATGAAAGATTTTGATACAGAACAAACAATGTATTTACCTTAATAGTGTTCAAAAGTCATTATATATATATCAGTTCATGACACCCAGCCTTACAAATTTCGTTTTTCCTGACGGACACACGTCCAAATCGTCCGCTCTCAAAATTCTGCCGTCTCTCTCCCCACATCCACCACTGCTGGCGGCTCACCTCCAACTGCCAACGCTGCGCACTGTTCACATCCAACACTACAATATCAAAAATTCCAACAATGCAAACCAGCCACAGACTGCACACAGCACAGTCAGTGATTTTCATACAGGGCGCTACGTGGCGTTACCAACATAAAAACCTAAACAGCCTACTCACAACATCTACCGATTTCTGTGCTGCACACAGCACATTCAGTGATTTTCATACAGGGCGCTACGTGGCGTTACCAACATAAAAACCTAAACAGCCTACTCACAACATCTACCGATTTCTGTCCCATTCGGATAATTGCTTGGTGGTGAACCTTTTTTTTGTCTTGGAATGTATTTAAAAATGCGAAATTGTTAACAAAACTACCAGAAATTAAGACTCGCTGCCTGTAGGTATGTAGAGAGACGTCATTAGTAGTGACGGGAATCAACAGAGACGATGGTCGGGCGATCCGAATATGCGGAGAAACAGCAGGACATCCAATAGCTCTACTAACCAATGCCAAGCCGAATAACTGTTTGCATAAATGCCAGAGGTGGACCAGCGGCTTACTAACTTGCTCAGTTTGTGAAGCTCTTGCTATTGAATACATCATCCGTTTTTTTCTGAAATAGTAATCATTTCTTTGCCTGCACATGTACATCACACCTATCGAATTCCTTCGAGATGCAAGGTTTTTTTAATATTTTATTTATTTATTTATTTGTCTTGGAGTGTAATGTGATGCGGTCATCTGGAGCTCGTGGGATCGAGGTGGCAGGCAGTGGACCCTCGGGTGGAATTTGCTTTTTAAACTGGTCATTATGTCGGAACGCTGGAGTTACTGGAGTGAGTTTTCCATTACAGAGAGCCTGCAGACCATTCGAAAGAGCTTTGCTGTGTGCGGGCCTGACATTCTCTTTAGACACATTCATGATTTTCTCGGGGATTGTTACGGTTTAGTAAGCGTGGACTTGTTCGGCAAGAAGAGGCTTCATAGCGGAGCGTAGAGCCATTAGCTAGCTCCAGGTGGTGTTTAGTGAACGCGACGGACTTGGTGAGGTTCAATTAAAGCCAATAAATTACAATCGTTACTGTAAAAATTTGAATCTTTACCTTTTTTGTGACTTTTTTCCTGCTGACTTTCTGTGTGTGTGTGTGTGTGTGTGTGTGTGTGTGTGTGTGTGTGTGTCTGTGGAGCCTATAGGTGGATGTTGCTAAGAGACAGTTGGAGGCAGCGTATGAAAAAGTTGAGTATATATTACAGCGACCCTTACTTTGACTGATCAGTGAGATTCATAGGATTTGTTGAACTATAAAAGGCATTCTACAGTGTCAAATGGTGCGGGATGTTCGAAATTCTGAAAAATAGAAGTACGCTACAGAGAAGGACGTATGATACACAATATGTGCAGGAACCAAAAAGGTACAACAAGATTGGGAGACCAAGAACGAAGTGCTAGGATTAAAAATGGTGAAAAAACCAAGGACGCAGTCTTTCGCCCCTAGTGTTCAGTTTATACATCGCAGAAGCTATGATCATAGTAAAGGAAACGTTCGAGAGTGCATTGAAATTCGTGGTTCAAGGATATCGATAGAAATCGCCGATGACGTTAGCACCCTCAGTGAAGAAGAAGAAGAATTACAGGGTCTGTTGAATGGAATGAACAGTCTAACCAGTACAGAATATCATTTAAGACAAACCAGTGAGAAGACCGTTGATTCAAAATAATAATAACAATATGGCAGATTCAAATTAAGTAGCGGAAATGAGAAAAGCGAGTAACTTTACATCGGAATTGGTGGTCACGAAGTAGACGAAGTTAAGGAATTTGCCATCCTTGGAAACAAAGTAACCCACGATGGACGAAGCAAGGAGGACATAAAAGGCAGACTAACTAAGGCAAAAGGGCATTCCCGGCCAAGAGAAGTCTGCTAGTATCAAACAGAGCCCTTTATTTGAGCATTGTATTGCAGTTAAACGTTGACTGTAGGAAAACCGGGACATAAGAGAATGGAAAGGTTTGAGATGCAGTGCTACAGAACGATGTTGAAAATCAAGTGGACTGATAAGGTAAGTAACGAGGAGGTTCGCCGTACAATCTGTGGGGAGAGGAATATATGGAAAACACCGAGAAGAAGAACAGGAAGTATGATAGGACATATATTTAGGCATCTATAGTATCAGAGGGAACAGTAGAGGGTAACAACTATAGGAGAAGGCTGAGGCTGGAATATATCCAACAAATAACTGAGGCCGTGGTTTGCAAGTGCTACTCTTAGGTGAAAATGTTGATGCAGGTGAGAAATTCGTAGCTGGGCGCATCAAACCAGTCAGAAGACCGTTGATTCAAAGTAATAATAACAAGATGGCAGATTCAAAATAATAATAACAATATGACAATGTAGAGTATTAATTTGAGTTCACCAACAAGCGTTTCCGATTAAATACGCGGAGCAGAAGGTTGTGTAATTCTACCTTCAAGAGTGCGTGGATTACGGACGACGGCTGCGGCAACTTCACGGACGGACGAAAGGAGCGCTTCAAGCATACTGGCTGTGTTGTAATACTAAAAGAACGAAGGAGGAGAAGAGTTGACTTTTTCGAAAAAGTTTGGACACGGTCATTTCCAGTGATAATTGTAAATAAGACGGACGTGACCTGATTACAAGCTACATAGCAGGACGAGGAGATTCGAAGGGAAACATGTCAATTTCTTAGTTGGACTGACAAAAAAGGTAGTTTCACATCAGTGCACTCTCCGCTGCAGAGTGAAAATTCATTCTGGAAACATCCCCCAGACTGTGGCTAAGCCATGTCTCCGCACTATCCTTTCTTCGTTAGTCATTCTTGGATAGCTTAGTCTGTAGAGCGCATGCCCGCAAAAGGCAAAGGTCCCGAGTTGGAGTCTCGCTCCGGCACACAGTTTTAATCTGCCAGGAAATTTCTAATTAGCGCACACTCCGCTGAAGGTGAAAATTTCACTCAAAGAAACGTGTTACATCACGATCATCTTGTTCCAAAGTTATCAAGCTGGTACTCCAGTATTTACAATCATCTGGGACGTAATGACTAAAGTTTTACCGTTATGCGAACTTATTTTCAGGACAGAGAAAAGCCATTCCTACAGATGAAGAACGGTGTGAGTACATGTTGGCTTTGTGTGTGTCTAGCTTCACTGAATATTTTTACGTGGATATCGGAATACAGCAACCCATGAGTGCGTACACCCGGACCTTATCACTCTCTTTCGGACTTCGCGAGTCTGATCATTGGCACGAGGGACATGGGAGCATCATACTGACAGATCGTCGCACACGAGTGCACAATGAGTGGTGACGAGATGGAGTCAGGGCAACAGTGTGCCAAGAAAGACGCGTGTGTTAACAAGAAGGCTACATCGCGATGGGCGATAAGACATGCAGTCGGTATGATGGTTACAGGCCCAGTGTCACGATGAACCGTCTAGGACAGATTACTGGAGGTGGGGCTGCCACGCATCGTTTACTGCTGTACATAGGTGACGGAGCCGTATATGCTGTAGAGCCATAGAAAAACGACAAATTGAGTGGCATACTGCGGTAATGAGAAATGAGAAATCAAAGCTAATTGAGAGTAGACGACTTGGTGAAATGTCAAAAAGAGCAGCAATTCTCGAGACCCATACGTCTCAAACTCTGGGACTCACGGTATGGGGAGCTACTGGATATGAAAACAAGACTGAGTAATTATTGAGAGAAGGCTGAGTGGCCTGCAGTACGTACCAAGAATGGTAAATCTTGTCTTCATGATCAGGATACTAAATTCTTCCTTCCAGTAGGATAATTCGATAATCCACACCGCAGTTCCCAATAAGACCGCACTGAGCTATGTGTAGGTATCGTAAGGCCTGCTGATCCTCTGGTCTATCACACATATACACTATGTGATCAAATGTATCCGGACACCTAGCTGACAATGATTTACAAGTTCGTGGCGCCCTCCATCGGTAATGCTGGAATTCAATGTGGTGCTGGTCCACCCCCAACTTACATTCTAGCAGGCATACGTTCAATCAGGTGCTGGAAGATTTCTTGCGAAATGGCAGCCCATTCTTTACGGAGTGCTGCACTGAGGAGAGGTATCGATGTCGGTCGGTGAGGCGTGGCACGAAGTCGGCGTTCCAAAACAGTCCAAAGGTGTTCTATAGGATTCAGATCAGAAATCTGTGCAGGCCAGACCATTACAGGGATGTTATTGTCGTGTAACCACTCCTCCACAGGCCGTGCCTTATGAACAGGTGCTCGATCGTGTTGAAAGATGCAGTCGCCATACTCGAATTGCTCTTGAACTGTGGAAAGCAAGAAGGTGCTTAAAACATGAATGTAGTCCTGTGCTGTGATAGTGCCGCGAAAAACAACAAGGGTTGCAAAGCTCCCTCCATGAAAAAAACGAACACACCGTAACACCACCGCCTCCGAATTTTACTGTTGGCACTACACACCACACGCTGGCAGATGACGTTCACCGGGTATTCACCATACTCACACCCTGCCATCGGATCGCCACATTGTGTACCGTGTTCCCTCACTCAACACAACGTCTTTCCACTGTTCAATCGCCCAATGTTTACGCTCCTTACACCAAGTGAGGCGTCGTTTATCATTTACGGGCGTGATGTGTGGCTTATGAGCAGCCGCTTGGTGATGAAATCCAAGTTTTCACGCTTTCCACGTAACTGTGGTAGACTTGCACTGGATGCTGATGCAGTCTGGTATTCATGTGGGATGATGTGGATAGATATCTAGCTATTGCACGTTACGACCTTCTTCAATTGTCGGCGGTCTCTGTCAGTCAACAGACGAGGTCGGTCTGTACGCTTTTTCAACTTCACTATCACATCGGAAACAGTGGACCTAGGGATGTTTAGGAGTGTGGAAATCTTGCGTACTGACGTGTGACACAATTGACACCTAATCACCTGACCACATTCGAAGTTAATGAGTTTCTCTGAGCGCCCTATACTGCTCTCTCGCGATGTCTAAAGACTACTGAGGTCGTTGATGCGGAGTACCTGGCAATAGGTGGCAGCACAATGCACCTAATTTGAAAAACGTATGTTTTGGGGAGTTTTCAGATTCTTTTGATCACATAGTGTAGCACGTCTGGGATGCGATGGGAAGCGTGTACTTTTATAGCAGCCTCTAGTCAGTAGTCTTCATTTAATGACACAGCATGAGTTCCAGGGATGGCAAGAAATTCCTCAAGATCACATTCTGAGGCTGCTTGTTTCCATGAAATAACGAATACAAGTGTGTATTCGTCGTCGTGGGTAATCACACCTGATACTGATATTCACGATGGACTTCTATTCTGACTGAAATAAGACATATTTTTTCGATTATGTGATAAATATCTCCAAAAAGCTTGATACGGTGGGCATTCAATAAGAAATGAAACACTTTTTCTCTCTGAAAGCAGTTTGGTTTTATTCAGGATTCCAATACATCATACTATTTAAGACTCTTTTGCCTGAAAAACCCTATTTTTGAACATAGTTTCCGTTCAATGCGACGGCCTTAGGCCGCCTTACTGGAGGATCTGTTTTTACCGCACGGTATCACTCCAAGGGTCGAAGTCGGTACCAATGTCTTCCAGCATCAATAGCCTCACCATCATCCACGTACTGGTCCCGCGGAGTGAGTCCTTCATCGGGCCAAACAGATGGAAGGGGGAAGGCGCGACTTCCGGGCTGTAGGTTGGATTAGGAAGAACAGTCCACTAAAGTTTTGCTAACTCCTCTCAGGTGGGCCGACTTGTGTGAGGCCTTTTGTTGTCATGGCGAAGTACGTTACCATTTCTGTGGTGACGGACATTCTGAACCCGTCTCTTCAATTTCCTGAGGATTGCACAGCTGTGAGCGACCGGCCTGCACGCTGGAGTTCGGACAGGTTTGTGAGACGTTGTTGCAACAGTGACAGACGCCTCGCTCAATTACTCGTCATGCTTTTGTTTACTGTCATGTCTCCCTAGACATTCTGCAAGCGCCTATGGATATAAGCAATGCTCTGGTTTTCCCGCAAAAGAAAGTCAATGACAGCTCTCTGCTTCGAACGCACCTCCGCTACACATGTCAATTTGAAGTCTACTTACAGCGCCGCTACCTATCGGAATCTCATGAAACTATTGAGGCTGAAACAAGAATATTCCATGATGTCAAAAAACAATTTCCACATCTCTTCAAACGAAGTTGGCCGAGAAAAAAAATGCTGCATCACGTAGTGAACGCCCCTCATAGATACCGGACTGGTGCGCCACGATGTAACAATTTAAATCTCCGTCAGTGTACATAAGCACGGATGAGCAGAATCTCCATCTACATCGATACTGCGACAACCACTGTGAAGTGCCTGACAGAGGGTAAATTTGGTAACTTGAGGGAACCTTAGATAGCAAGTACTGCTGTAGTTAATTGAGTTATACGGCGTTAAGTAGCACAGTTAGAAAGATACGAGTAGACGATACATGGCAGCACTTCTACGATATCACGTCTACCTAGACATCTGTCGCCGTGTTTGTGTGGCGCTAGCGACACGGAGCTCCGTGTGAGGCCTGGCTTTTCTCGCGTGCAGCTAATGATGCGAAAGAGTTTCCGCAGCGCGGGTATTCTTCTCATACCCCGCCTCTTCAGCAGAAGAGGACGATCACTGAAAAACTAAACGGCGCTAGCCGGCGGACATGCCCCGGCCTTTTCCTTTTTGCACACATCGTCTTAGCACCGGCGATTGTCCGCCCCTCGTAACCGCTCGTTAAGGAGGCGAATCGTGTTCGCTACCGTTAGCCGGGATTGCCGGAATATTTTACATGGCGCGGACTGTACAGTCATTAAATTATACTGGTAATGCGAGTTTCTCGGCGGTGCTGTTGTACCCTCTGCGTGGTTGGCGGCATTAAGGACTCCCGGAAGGAAAGAACGATGTTTCGTGCGTTAGGCTGGTCTTTAATCACCACGTAATCTCGCTACATCTATAAATCACAGATGTGTGCAGGCTCACATTTGTTAATGTAATTTTTCGAATTTGACCTGAAAAGGTGTCTTTTTATAAGATTACATGGATATAAATTTTTTTCTTGACAACGTGTCGTTGATTACATAACACGATCAGCCTATGTGGTCATAACGCAATCTAGTGCGGGGTCATACGACTGTGCAGTATGAGTTCGAAGGAAACCGTGCAGCGACCGCTACGGTCTTAGGTTCGAATCCTGCCTCGGGCATGGATGTGTGTGATGTCCTTAGGTTAGTTAGGTTTAAGTAGTTCTAAGTTCTAGGGGACTGATGACCTCCGATGTTAAGTCCCATAGTGCTCAGAGCCATTTGAACAATTTTTGAAACTGTGCACTTATTGATCTCAGTACTCATCTTCGGATGGTTTCCTTTAAATGAGCTCTTTATTTGCGTCACTGTTTGCTTGAACAATAAATATATTTATAAGATTGTGCCTTGAGCAACACACAAATTCTTGTTTTTCTCACTTCACTCATGAATGTTTCGGTGATGTTACACCATCATCACGTGGGTCTCCCTTTATTTTACTTAAGAGCACATTATATTGTTCATGTTGCTGTCTGTCTTCTCCAAGCACCAGATAATTTACATTTTGTCGTCCGTAATTCTTTTGTTAGTAGTAGCGGTAGTAGTACTTTCACGATGAACTTTGTTTGCAACACCCATTCTTTCACTCTGACAACGCTCAATGCAGAATCCTTCAAATACACTTGTTAGTGATTCTGTGTTTCTGGCCGACTAGATTACAGTATATTAAATAGCATTTTGATGGACATCTCTGGAAAATATGTGGATTAATGTTGTTAAACGGGCTGAGAACATGGCAGTTGCTCATCAGTTCAGTGTGCCCAAAGGTGTAAGTGTACAAGGTAACACTGTGATGAATTTTGATTAATTTACTTCTTGCAGGCGTCATGTGAATGCCGTTGCTTTATATGAATTTCGGGATTGTTTCTTTAACCAGGCCACAAGTTGTTCCCTTCCTCATTCTAGTCCTATACGTGCCTGGGCATTGTTTTGAGTGTCATAATCTTCAACGGAGCTTAAAACCATAATTGCCCCTCCTCTCTGTTTCCAATCTACGCGGCTGTGTTGGTAATACAGATATGCTGATGACTGTTGGCTTACGTTTCTAATCTACTTCTTTTCTGCTGATTGATAAACCAAATTGCGATATCACATAACCCTAGAGTGATTGTTTGAAAATGAAATATTCCTTCAGTATGAGAGGCAGGTAGAGCAAGTAAAATATCTTTGCAACAAAACAAGTGAAAAGATATTCACATTTTTGATAATTTTTGGGTCATCCTTCTTCAGTCGTTCTTGATGTTTCAGTTGTATGAGGTATGTTCTCTAGCTGAAAGAGGTTCATAGAGCTTTCTGGGTAGAAACATCTCATAAGTGAAATACTTCAAGTTTTCTCTTTCAATTAGTCTCAAATGTTATTCATTTGCACAAAATTCAAACATTTCTAGTATTTTTTATTTTGCAAATTTCGTCTTTCTAGCAATATACATGACTTAAGGGTCCTGTCTGCATGGAGTCCATCTCAGGAGATCGCGTTGTCGACAGAATGTTAAACCCTAAATTTGCTTCCTTCCTTCCTTCAGCATCGAGTCTACACTGCTGTTCGGAAAAAGTAGAATACCAAGACCGAAAGCTGTAATTACAATTAAATGTATCCCATTGATTAGGAAAATGACACAACACAAACGGTTAGCATGACAGACCTGGACATTCAGTACGGATAGCACCACCATGTGTTACAGTCTGAGGCATAGACATCGTGTCATGGAATCAAAGAGCACCTGAATATGCTGCTGGGGAAGAGTCTGCCACGTTATTTGTTGCTGCCATAAAGTATCAACTTTGACTGCACAAGGAACTGAACGAACAAGTAACCGACCGAACATATCGCAGACATGTTCGATGGGCGTCAAATAAGGCGAACGGGCAGGTCGGGTAAGCAGTGGTACCCATTAGAATGAAATTTTCACTCTATAGCGGAGTGTGCGCTGATATGAAACATCCTGGCAGATTAAAACTATGTGCTGGACCGAGACTCGAACTCGGGACCCTTGCAAAGCCACGACCAGATTTTTCGGTGGGTGAGAGATATGGAGAACCTACTGGCCAGTATAACAGCCGAACCCTCGATATACAGAGATACTTTGAAAGGTCTGTGTTGGATTCCTTTCATGTTAATTTTTTAAAACTGTTGTCATTTACGGCATACATTCCACTTCTAAATTTACTGTGGTGTTTCTGACTATCTGGGAGCAGACTGAGCAGTGGAATGTGTTACTTTTACACATAATCACGAACGATCTGTCACACTACTACACTTTAAAACACAGTTTATATGTAATACATGTCTCACAGCCTCATACGGAACCTACATCCGCTTTCTTTTATATACTGTATATGATAAGATACTGTCATCTCCCATCCCTTCTGTGTGAAAGGATGAATGAGCAAATGTATTTCTAGTTGCATGCTTGAGGGTAGCAGACAAGCCTGTCTGCTAGAGAACAGTAGGACCAACGTCGGAACAGGTAGCTACGCTTTCTAAAAGCAAAGAGGTTTCTATTCTTAGTATGGTCCTGTCCGTCCCTTGTCATGTTGGTATAGGAAGCTGCCTCTCTGGTCACTTCATTTGTATCTGTTAAGCATCCTCGGTAGGGGCCCAGGCAGTCTGTCCGCGGCGAGCGTCTGAAGTGGTAAGACCTCCGGCTAAGCGTGTCTCTGCTAAGTCCGTAGGACAAGGGATTTGCCGGCCGTAGTGGCCGAGCGGTTAAAGGCGCTACAGTCTGGAACCGCACGACCGCTACGGTCGCAGGTTCGAATCCTGCCTCGGACATGGGTGTGTGTGATGTCCTTAGTTAGGTTTAAGTAGTTCTAAGTTCTAGGGGACTTATGACCACAGCAGTTGAGTCCCATAGTGCTCAGAGCCATTTGACAAGGGATTTCTTAAGTTCAGCCTAACTGAAAATTTAATCATCTTTAGCTCAGGTTTAGCTCTAAAATATCTAATGTTATCTTAAATTGCAACGCAGTGTATTTCGAGTGTGAAGTTCAGAATATCTTCCGCTAGTTGCTTTGTCACTACTTTGTGAGTGAAGTGGAACCACGTATTGATCAGTAACTCTAACTAAGATCATCAATCTTAGATGCGAATGTGCGTGAGATTATAACGTCTCGTCTTGACAATATTTTTCAATATAGCAACTTCTCTTTATGTTCAACCCACGTGGTCTGTACTTTGTGAGACCAGTACCACGTGCTTATACAATTGTTTGACCCATCAGGTTAATAGTAAGACGACAGTAACCAGTTAGAGGTTTTTCTTTTGCAAATTGCTTTTCGATGTAATTTATCTTAGTTATCAAAATTATTGTGGAGTTACACTCGTTGTGCAAACCAAATTGACCGCATGAAGCATGTGGTGTAATCATCATTATTTCAGGTTCAGATCTAAAATATCTTATGCTATCTTAAATTGCAACGCAGTGTAAATCGAGTGCTATTCTTATCGGGAAGATTTCACAGAGAGTTAGTAGGAATTTAATACACCAGTGTGTGGTAATTTCATCACGAACAGGATTGCGCTACGAACGTAACTTCTTTGGGTGAAAATTGAATCGGTTGGTTGTGGTTAATTTCCTCTTGCATATGTTTCAACGTTCTTCGTGTGTTATTTTATGAATGCAGTGTTGTACGCAGTCTCCCTATCTTGGCTGCATATTTGATGTGTTCCGTAAGATTACAAACTCACATTTTCACAATCCTAAATAAGGCACCAGTTTAGTTATGAATCAAGTTTAATATGCTGAAATTTTAACGGAACAATGATCAATGTTAAAATAAATGTCCAAATATAAACTGATTTATTTGTTTTTATTTAAATTCTCTTTATATATACATATATCACCGGTTGTCGTAAGATGACTATTAAAAGATTATAATTAATGTTAGTCTGGTTGGGAATTTGGTAAGCTAGACTGGATACCTGGTGAAACAGTTGCTCAGTAATGCAAGGTTAACTTCCCCAGATAGCTCACAGGTTTTAACCCGCTTTTATTGTCTTGAACATCAGCACCGCTTTCAGAACAACTTAATGCATCAACATTACAACGTTAGGACAGGAAGGCCAAGGTGCCGTCTTTCTGTATCAGTCTGAAACGTAACTTCACGGAAACGTCAAAAGTAGGACACAACCACCGGCATTAACAAGTCGGAAAAGTAACAGGTGCTGTCCAAATTAACAGTGATGTAAAACAGAGATGATATTGTTGTGTACAGAATGGCACCCCGCGGCATCACAAGTGCTAGGTCCTCATGACGGTGACCAACACTTGACTTCAGTGAGCAGGTTCAAAATGACGTAGATTCCAGTAGTTGCACAGGGTGATTTTTTCCACTGTGTTCACACTTTAGGGTTTCATCGATGAGAGGATGCGCAACAAAAAAAGGTCTAATGAACTGGCTTCCGTGATAGAGACCATGTATTCAATCATGCTTTGTCACAGGGACTGCGGTCTAATAAGCCTTATACCATTACAATGTGCATGGTTTCCTCCTAGAGAATGGTTATTGTTTGTCAAGCCCTAGTGCTCTCTTCTGTCATAGTAATTGGTAATGTTGTGTCCGATTCGCTTCTCTTCCTAACTCGTCTTGTAGTGGATGTGATACAGCGTTGTGCACAATGGTTCCGTATTCGAATTGAGAGCTTGCCGACATGGTGTTTACTTACGGAATGGCAAGTGGCAACGGGCGGCGGGCAGCAAGGCTGTATCAGGAGACGTGTCCCGCCGACAACGACCACAGCATTCAACATTTGCAACAGTGTTCGCCGTTTGTCTGAGACAGAGTCGTTTCAGGAAGCAGGAAATCATAAAGGACGTATACAAAATGTTCGGACACTAAACTTGGAGAAAAATGTGATTAACACTGTGGAAGACAGCTACAATGTCAGTACCAGGCAGTTGGCCCGCCAGTACAGGGTAAGCCAGAGGATCGTGTGGAACATTGTCCATGACAACTGTTATTACCCTTATCACTTACAGCGTGTGCAGGACTCACTAGCGACAGACTTTCCAGATCGGAAGCCGTTTTGCACTGGTTTCTTTTCCAGACAATCACGATTCCGGGATTTGTGTCATCCATCCCACTCACAGATGAGGCGACCTTTACGAGGAGGGGTACCTTCAGCTTTCATAACAGTTATCTGTAGGATAGTATGCAGAACCCCTATGGTATGGTGACGGCGAATCATCAGCATCTTTGCTTTTAGGGGGGGGGGGGGGCTGAGATAATTGGCGACCGTATTCTGGGACTAGTCTTACTTCCACATCGCTTAACATGCCGGATCTATCGGCGTTTCTTGCGGATGACCTTGCCTTCCCTGCTAGAAAAAAGTGCTATTGATGATTCGAAGGGTTGTGTAGCTGCTACACGGTGCTGCTAGAGCCCGCTTCACCGCTAACGTCCGGACGCATCTCAATCATGTCTTACCTGGTCGATGGATCGGACGAGGAGGTCCAGTTTCATGGCCTGCTTGTTCAGCAGATCTCAATCCGTGCGACTTCTGGTTATGGGGACATTCAAAAGGATAGTGTTTTGAGAGCCCATTCCAGATATGGAGACACTGGAGCAGCATATTCATGCAGCCTTTGGAACTGTTCGCATGCAGCCTAGCCGATGTGAACGTGTGAGACAGAACATGCTCCGGCGGCTACACGCGTGGGTTGGGGCACATGGAAACCACTCTCAGAGCATACTGTGGCTGTGGCTGCGTGTACAGCGCGTATTAGACGGCAGTCTCTGTAACAGTGTGTGACTGAGTAGATGGGCTGTAGCGTGGAAATCATGCTTTTCCGTGTCCACGAGGGTTGGAACATAAATAGTGGCAACTACTTATTTACAGCTCGTAGAAAATAGATACGTGTTTCAAAGTTTTACTCACCTTCAAAGTAGTCACCAGCATTGTGTATAACTTGTTGCCAGAGATGTGGAAGTCGTAGGATACTCTTAGCAGTGCCAGCTGTGTTGACAGTTCGAGCGGCGCGGTCTACTGCCCGACGAATTTGTAACAGCTCTGAAGCGAATACCGTGAAGTCTTTCCTTCAGTTTAGAAATCGAGTTGAATTCACGAGGGCTTAAGTCAGGGGAGTGCAGTAGGTGGTACAGCACTTAGCAGCCCCATCAGTCACACAAATCAGTAACAGCTTGTACTGTACGAGCTTGAGCATTGTTTTGCAAAATGATGGCCAGGTCCTGCAGAAAGTGTCATCACTTCTGTCTCTATGCTGTTCATTTTTGGAACACAACCTACGACCAACTTAGAGACAGAAATGATGACACTTCCTGCAGGACCTGACCATCATTTTCCAGGACAATGCTCAAGCACGATTTGTTTGACTCATGGGGCTGTTAAGTGCTATACCACCTACTGCACTCCACCCTGGTGAGTTCAACTCGATTTCTAAACTGAAGGAAACACTTCACGGCATTCGCTTCAGAACCGCTACAAATTCGTCGGGCAGTAGACCGCGCGCGCACACTGCTAAGAGTATCCTACGACTTCCACATCGCTGGCAACAGGTTATACACAATGCTGGTGACTGCTTTGAAAGTCAATAAAACTTTGAAACACGTATCTATTTTGGACGAGCTGTAAATAAATAGTTGCCACTATGAAAGTTCCAACCCTCGTAAATTCATTAGACCTTTCTTGTTCCATATCCTCTATCGATCAATCCCTAGGGTTTGTACACGGTGGAAAAAGTCACCCTGTATATAGATGATTGCGTAGGACTGAGTGCAGATATGCATACAACCAGTTTGACAACCAAACCGACGCCTTGACACTCCTGATGACGAGTACATTACCGTAGCCTCGAGCTGTGTACAATTTTCGGAGAGAGCAGTCGGACGGAGTGCAGAGAAGCGGGAAGGAGGCCGCAGCGCTTCCTGGTCGGCTTTTTGTGCGGAGCACGCACTCCGCATCACGAGTGGCACCTGCCGCCGCGCCGGCGCATTAGGGGGGATCCGGCGCCACGCATTCCTCGCTGCGGGGGTCACCGGGGTCAACCGGCCCGCGAGCCCCTGGCGTATCGCGCCTGCTCGCCCGCTTCCCGTCCAGCGCGAGCACACAAAAAAGTCCGTCCCCTGATCTAGCAATCTCCCGCGCACGTCCGGGGTCTCGTCCAACCAGTGTGACATCCACGGTATTTGTCACGACTGCTGGTATCGTCGAACGTTGAAAGACTACATGCGGCTGTACGATAGATAGTCACAAAGTGTTGATTGTTGTTGTTGTGGTCTTCAGTCCTGAGACTGGTTTGATACAGCTCTCCATGCTACTGTATCCTGTGCAAGCTTCTTCATCTCCGATACACTTTAGGGGTGGCTGTTATCTCTGGAACAAACAGTTTTCGGTTATATCTGTTTCTTTCCACGCCAGTTCCACCTGACTGTTACAACAGCTCAAAATTACATTACTGGCCATTAAAATTGCTACACTACGAAGATGACGTGCAACAGACGCGGAATTTAACCGACAGGAAGAAGTTGCTGTGATATGTAAATGATTAGCTTTTCAGAGCATTCACACAAGGTTGGCGCGGGTGGTGACACCTACACCGTGCTGACATGAGGAAAGTTTCCAACCGATTTCTCATACACAAACAGCAGTTGACGTGCGTGGCATGGTGAAACGTTGTTGTGATGCCTCGTGTAAGGAGGAGAAATGTGTACCATCACGTTTCCGACTTTCATAAAGGTCGGATTGTAGCCCATCGTGATTGTCGTTTATCGTATCGCGACATTGCTGCTCGCGTTGGTCGAGATCCAACGACTGCTAGCAGAATATGGAATCAGTGGATTCAGGAGGGTAATACGGAACGCCGTGCTGGATCCCAACGGCCTCGTATCACTAGCAGTCGAGACGACAGGCATCTTATCCGCATGGCTGTAACGGATCGTGCAGCCACGTCTCGATCCCTGAGTCAACAGATGGGGACGTTTTCAAGACAACAACCATCTGCACGAACAGTTCGACGACGTTCGCAGCAGCATGGACTATGAGCTCGGAGACCATGGCTGCGGTTACACTTGACGCTGCATCACAGACAGGAGCGCCTGCAATGGTGTACTCAACGACGAACTTGGGTGCACGAATGGCAAAACGTCACTTTTTCGGATGAACCCAGGTTTTGTTTACAGCATCATGATGGTCGCATCCGTGTTTGGCGACATTGCGGTGAACACACATTGGAAGCGTGTATTCGTCATCGCCATACCGGCGTGTCACCCGGCGTGATGGTATGGGGTGTCATTGGTTACACGTCTCGGTCACCTCTTGTTCGCACTGACGGCACTTTGAACAGTGGACGTTACATTACAGATGTGTTACGACCCGTGGCTCTGACCTTCATTCGATCCCTGCGAAACCCTACATTTCAGCAGGATAGTGAATAACCACATGTTGTAGGTCCTGTACGGGCCTTTCTGGATACAGAAAATGTTCGACTGCTGCCCTGACCAGCACATTCTCTAGACCTCTCACCAACTGAAAACGTCTGGTCAATCGTGGCCGAGCAACTGGCTCGTCACAATACGCCAGTCACTACTCTTGATTACTCTTGATGAACTGTGGTACCGTGTTGAAGCTGCATGGGCAGCTGTACCTGTACACGCCGTCCAAGCTCTGTTTGACTCAATGCCCAGGCGTATCAAGGCCGTTATTATGGCCAGAGGTGGTTGTTCTGGATACTGATTTCTCAGGATCTATGCACCCACATTGCGTGAAAATGTAATCACATGTCAGTTCAAGTATAATATATTTGTCCAATGAATACCCGTTTATCATCTGTATTTCTTCTTGGTGTAATAATTTTAATGGCTAGTAGTGTACCTATTGTTTCCTGTGATAACCGCAAAAATCGAGCAGAGATCAAAGAAGTTTTGTCTATTTCAGGCTCTAGATACATAGAACCAAAATATTGAATTGGCAAATGAAAGAAAACTTAGTCTGTCCACCTTTCCTTGCCTTTCTCTAGAAGTAATAAGTGACTAAATAAATAAACAAGTAAATAAAACCCCTCATTCTCGTACAGACTCTAATTTTTTGAAACTCTGCCCAAAAATCGTGTTGTAATAGGGGATCATACCACAATTTGGGCATTACGAATAGCCAGTGCTAAACTGTGGAATCTGATGTTAAAGAACTCTGTTTCTCATGTTAATTTTTCCCTTTTAGAGGGCTACAAACAAAACAGGATACATTTTGTACACACAGGTGGTACATCAGCTACTCTCTATTTTTATTGCGTACCATGAGTGAACTATTGTTAAGTTTCTAATTTATTACTGCTACCATACTATTATTCTTATTTTATAGTTTCATAAAAAAGGCAGACTAACCTTTAATTTTTTAAAGCAAACGAAGCATTGTACCCCAATGCCACATCACAATGTAAAAGTATTTCCAGACTACGGTTGGTGTCGCTCTGCAATACAATGGATCTACGAAGACGACAGGGACAACTACCATGCAGACCAGGTGGGGCAAGCCTCGCACACTACATGTACAGTCGTACCTTATGCCACGACACACACGGCTACAGGGTCATTATTGTCTCAGCAATGCTGTACCAATTCGCATGCCATGCGTTTGTTGCTCGTTTCTGTCAGCGTTGTTATTAAAACACCAATGATTGCTTTTCTCATTTTCTGTAATAACACATTGCTGGAGACGAATGCAAATTTTACGAATATAAATTTCTCCTGTTTTAAAAAGTTTTATTTAAAAACGAAAAATTATAGCACTTCTGTTATGTCTAAATGATATTTCGGTATTTTACTGAGCTATAAATAAAATATAAAGAACACCTCATAAACGAGAACAAAAAATACCGAAAAATGCTGGTTATTCACAACTAAAATACCGGTATCGGTTTTAATCGGTCGGTCCTTAGTACACAGCACCATAGTTCGCCGCTAGAGGAAAAAAACAAAACACTGGTATAGGGGTAACATTCATATCGCAAGACTTCCTACAAAAGTGACGTGATTTTTCTGTCACACGCAACATCTAAAACCGTAGAAATTTTCGTTAGCGTTAGATGTGGTCCTCTCCCGCATGAGTAACAGCTCACACATGTCGTTAGCGGGATAAGTACACCAACAACAGCAACAACATCCTGTCCCAATGGTACATCCACCGTTGGTTCTCAGGAAGTCTTGTGAGATGAGTATTTATCGGTGAAATATTTATGACAAGGAAAAATATGGATCTGATTGCTTATCGTTTTACCCGGAGCAATTTACACTATCTTCTTAGGTTCCTGCCTAACAAGTTTGGAAATTACCATTTATTTGTAAATAAACAGCCAAATATTTATTTCATTCTTCATTCCCTAGTCAGACGGAGATGTTAAATACCACTAAATATTGCAGAACCTATTTGTATTACATGCATAAGAAAGTCCCAGAATGTGTTAATAATGCGAAGATGAAAGGAATGCACAGGGGATAGTCAAAATAATGTGAACACCAGTATTTACTTGAGAATGGTTTATTAATTAGGGGTTCGACCCCCATTTGCCCATAATACAGTTGCTATTCTTCTTGGAATACTGGAATATAATGATTGTGTAGTCTCCAGTGGAATATTATGCCACTATTCGATCAGAACCTCTTCTAACTCCTGTAGCGATCAGAACCTCTTCTAACTCCTGTAGTGACGAGGGAGGCGGGATTCTGCTCCGGAGTCTGCCCTCCAATACAGCCCATAAGGGACTGTGCTGGCCAGGGACGACGCTGCAGTTCAGTTGCGTGCTCCTCATACAACGATCTTACTGCCCTGGCTTTGTGAATGGGTGCATTATCGTCGTGAAATATGGCATCGTTGTTGGGGAACAACATTCGAATCATGGAGTGCTCTTGATCACCTAAAATGTTCACATAATCGTTGATGGTAACACGCCCTTTGAGAATAATGATGGGACAGAAGAATACTATGATATGGCTGCCCACACTATCACACTTCCACCTCCATACTTAACCGTTGGAATCAAGCAATCAGGATTGTACGCTTCTTTCGGCGTTCTCTGCCCGATGTTGGAAATAATGAAATCGTTGACTCGAGAGACCATATGACGTGTTTTCACTGTTCAGCCGTCCAGGATTTGTGCTCCTGACACCATGTTTTACGCTTATTTGCGTTGGTTATCGTTACTAATAGTTTCGGTATAGCAGTTCGTTCGTGAATATTCCCTTTATGGAGTCCTCGGCAAACAGTGTAGGTAGATACGGGTTCTCTAAGATGTCTAATGAGCTCTGCAGTCACTTTAACCCCCGTAGTTTCGTGTTGTTTTGACACAATTCGTGTCAAGCATACGGCGGTCTCTGTCATTTAGATTTGATTTGGGCTCACTACTACGAAGTCTATCCATGTTTTGTGTAAGCTGCCATGACTGTTAAAACAGTTGCTCTTGATAGATTCAATAAGTTGGCTGCCTTGGTTACTGATGCTCCAGATAATTCGCCCCCTCAATCTGCTCTCTTTGCAACTCTGTTAGGTCTTTCATTGCACTTCGACCTCGACCTCCGAGAGCAAATGTTTTGCAAGAACGTAGGGGCAGATCAGCTCTCTGTGAAGAACTGAGAATCCCTAAGGGAGTGAACGCCATGGTACGATTTGGAGAAGCATATTACAGTAGAGGTGACAGTGGGAAATGTGAAAAATCAGTCATGAATCAATTCTGAACGTCTTCCATGACAGTGTGAACTTGGTGCAGATCGCCGTCCACTAGGTTTCGCAACTGATTACGTCAATTCAACAAGCCCACTGAATCGAGCCAGCAGAGAAGATAATGTCTTTATGTCAGGCGATTCTAATTAATCTTCTTTGGACCCCTAATCGCCATGGATGAGGGCACGGTGCAGCAGTATGATCCCGAGACAAAGGAGAAAGCAAAAACCGAAAATACCAGGTTCCAACATCGACTAAAAAAGGCGAAGAACCAACGATCACCAGACCAGTAGATGCTCAGGTTTTTTTTTTTTTTTTTTTTGGGTTGCTAACAGATTATGCTCCTAACTGGTAAACCGTCACAGGAGCATACTAGCGAAATGTCCTGATAAGGTTACGGGTGACTGCCAGAACGAACCACCAAGGAAGTCTCGTCAACGGAGTGTGTCTGTTCCACAATAACGTGCCAGCTCTTTCAGCACAGGACACGGTCACACATGCTGCTTCTTCGATGATGCGTGTGGATAGCCATTACGCACCCTTCTCTCCAAAGTAGACCACAAGGGCTCAATAATATTGAGATCTGCTGACTGTGGTGGACAGGGGAGATGCGGCAATTCATCCTTGTAATCACAAAACAAGTGTTGGACGATGCGACTGTGTGAACGGGGGCTTTATCGTCATGGAGCACAGCATCACCATAGAGGAACGAACTTTGCACCATGAGATGGACCTGATCAGTCAAAATGGGCACATAATCCTTGGCGGTAATGTGAGTTTACAGACCAACCATGCGGCCAAAGGAATACCATGATATGGCTACCCAAATCATCACCGAATCCCCTCCAAGTTCCACGCTTGGGACGTAAATTTGACTAGAAGTTTGAAACAGTGTGAAACAAGACTCATCCGACCAAACGACTTTGTGCCATTGCTCTAAAGTCCAAGCTTTATTACTTAGGCCCACATTTCCCTGTTACGGACATTTCCATCACTCAGAGTGATTTTGGAATTCCACATCGCTCTGTAGTACCCTGCTTCTGGAGCTCCTTTCACGCTGCTTTGGTGCTCGCATTGTTCGCGAGTGCGACATTTAATTCTGCGGTGACTTTGCAGCTGCCGTCCACTTACTTTTCATCACAACCCTCTTCATGACCCTCTGACACGATGTCTCAATAAACACATTCGTCCGTATTGTGATTTAGCAGACCATGTTTGCCCACTTTTCCTGTGTGCCCCTGCGTCCTTGGTTACTGAAGCTCCCACCATACGATCATCAACAGCGTGCCCGCTCGAATTTACTTAGCTCCAGCGTAATGCACTCAAAACCACACAAAACAGTTTTATGACTATGACTGACACTTGCAACGTAATACGGGTTCCAGTCTATCATTGGCTGTCTGGTACAGCAAAACTTATGACATTTTTGGAATAAAGAGGATCTCGGTTGGAAAATTGTTTTTATTAATACCAATTATGCACTTTTCCCTTGTAAGGCATCATCAGATTATGTAAAAATGTAACAGAAGAAACTTCGTTCAGCCAGTTGCCACAATAGGGCATCAAATAAGAATTAAAATCGTCTGGATAAGGCATCCACTCGTCAAAAAGCTTATCGGAACCGAACTGAATCTCACTTGTACTAAGGTCATATCGGTATGTAAGATTCTTTTCGGTTTCGATAAGACTTTTGACCAGCCGATGCCTTATCCTTGATTTTCATTCTTATTTTATGCCCTGTTGTGGCAATTGACGAATGACGTTTCTTCTGCTATATATTTACATTATCGCTGGTGTCCCACTAGGGCAAAACGCGTAATTGGCAACAGTAAAAACAATTTTGCAACCGAGACTCCCTTTATTATTTAAAAAAATAAAAAATAAACGTGCAACATATTGAGGACATTGCACAGGTGCCGTTAGTGGTCAAATACAACAGCGCAACCTGTAAGCTTGGCTATCATCTTCATTTATGTTCATGCATACATTCAATCGCGGTGTTTCCATATTTCTGTCCAATCGCTGTAAGTTGAAATCAGGCACCTACGCTATGTGATCAAAAGTATCCAGACACGCCAAAAAACATACGTTTTCCATATTAGGTGCCTTGTGCTGCCACCCACTGCCAGGTGCTACATATCAGCGACCTCAGTAGTCATTAGACATCGTGAGAGAGCAGAATGGGGCGCTCCGCGGAACTCACGGACTTCGAACGTGGTCAGGCGAATGGGTGTCACTTGGGTCATGAGTCTGTACGCGAGATTTCCGCACTCCTAAACATCCCTAGGTCCACTGTTTACGATGTGATAGTGAAGTGGAAACGTGAAGGGACACGTACAGCACAAAATCGTACAGACCACCTCGTCTGTTGACTGACAGAGATCGCCGACAGTTGAAGAGGGTCATAATGTGTAATCGTCAGACATCTATCCAGGCCATCACACAGGAATTCCAGACTGCTTCAGGATCCACTGCAAGTACTATAGCACTTATGCGGGAGGTGAGAAAACTTGGATTTCATGGTCGAGTAGCTGCTCATAAGCCACACATCACGCCGGTAAATGCCAAACGTCGCCTCACTTGGTGTAAGGAGCGTAAACCATAGACGACTGAACAGTGGAAAAACGTTTTGTGGAGTGACGAATCACGGTACACAATGTGGCGATCCAATGACAGGGTGAACGTGATCTGCCAGCGTGTGTAGTGCCAACAGTAAAATTCGCAGGCGGTGGTGTTACGGTGCGGTCGTGTTTTTCATGGAGGGGGCTTGCGCCCCTTCTTGTTTTGCGTGGCACTATCACAGCACTAGCTTACACTTATGTTTTAAGCACCTTCTTGCTTCTCACTGTTGAAGAGCAATTCGGGGATGGCGATTGCATCTTTCAACACGATCGAGCACCTGTTCATAATACACGGCCTGTAGCGGAGAGGTTACACGACAGTAACATCCCTGTAATAGACTGGCCTGCACAGAGTCCTGACCTGAATTCTATAGAACTCTTTTGGGAAGTTTTGGAACGCTGACTTCGTGCCACGCCTCACCGACCGACATCTGTACCTCTCCTCAGTTCAGCACTCCGTGAAGAATGGGCTGCCATTCCTCAAGAAACCTCCCAGCACCTGATTGAACGTATGCCTGCGAGAGTGGAAGCTGTCATCAGGGCTAAGAGTGGGCCAACAGCATACTGAATTCCAGCATTACCGATGGAGGGCGCCGCGCACTTCTATGTCATTTTCTGCCTGGTGTCCGGACACTTTTGATCACATGGTGTGTAGCAGACATCATTTCCTTGGAATTACAGTGAACTTTGGGAGCACATATCAAACGAAAGCCACCGAGCCTGCTATGCAAGCTATATGAGAAAGAAGAAGAACACTCAGGCTTCAAGATAAATGTAAGAATCTATCCTAAAGAATGCCGGTTTTAACAAGTGTGTATGTTATAGAACTTCCAGATTTATATGTCATGATTGCAATGTGAATTATTTACAGCAAACGGTAATTGATAGAAGCTGATCCTATTGACATCAGTTTGGAATCCGGAGATTTGTAGGAACTTGTGATACAACACTGAACCTACAAATTATCTTACAAGAAAAAATTCTACGTTTATAGAATTTGTTGGATTAAAGAAAGATTTTGATAATTTTGACTGCCATACACTCTTCGCAATTATGAAGGTAACTAGAATATAAATACAGGGAGCAAACGTTATCTACAAGGTGTGCAGAAACCAGACACCAGTTACAAGAGTCAAAGGACAATAATACTCTTTGCAGTTATGGCGCTAACTGGAACATAAATACAGGGAGCGGAAGGTTATCTACAAAATGTAGAAACCAGGCAACAGTTACAAGACTCGAAGGACATGAAAAGGAAGCAGTAGTTGAAAAGGGAGTGAGATAGGGTTGTAGCCTGTCTCCAATGTTTTTCAATCTGTACGCTGAGAAAGCGGCAAAGGAAACGAAGAGGAAATTTGCAAACGGAGTTCAATTTTACAGAGAAGAAATAAAATTTTTGAGGCTTTCTTACGACAGCAAAGGACTAAGAAGATATATTGAAAAGAAAAGATAGTGACTTGAAAAGCTGTTGTGTGATAAATATCAACAAACGTAAAACAAGGTTAATTGAATGTAATAGAGGGAATCAGATTTGAAAAGAGACGCTAAAAGTAGAGATTTAATTTCACTATTACGATTTAAAAATAAATATCGATGACTGACGCAGAGAGGTAATAAAATGCACTGACAACAGCAAGGAAAATGTGTCTGAACAAGAGGTTATGAACATCGAATTGAGAACTAAGTATCACGAATTCTTTTATGGAGGTCCTGGAAAGTCCTTGTATGGAGGCGAAATGTGGACGATGAACAGTTCAGTGAAGGACAGAAGCTTTTGAAATGTGATGCTACGGAAGAACGCTGAATATTAGATCGTATAAGTAATGACGACGTATGGAACCGAATTGGGAAGAAAAAAAATCTGGTACCTTTCTGTTAATGTAAGGGATTGGTTGACGGGACACATTCCAGGGTATCAAGGCATCAGGTTGTTAATGCGGGGAAATGTGACTGTAAAAATTGTAGAGAGAGAACAAGACTATAGAAAGGAGATTACAAGGGATGTGGGTTGCTATACTTACGCAGAGATGACTAGCTTTGTACAGAGTAGGATAGCGTGGAGAGCTGCATCAGACCAGTCTTGGGAATCATGGCCACAACAACAAAAGCGTACTTTGAATATTTCAGGTGACATACACACTTTTCTCTTTGGCTCTAAGCGTTTGGTAATTTGCGCCTTTTCCGCCACTTTGCGACAGAGGTTTCACAGTGGTTAAGATATATTCTGGAGGAGGAATGTTCCGATACCTGTCCACCCATTAAAATTTGGATTTATAGATAATGGCAAGCAAAATATACAAAAGTGAAGATATACGACAGCCGAAACACCAAGACGAAAGAGGAAAAATATAACGCTCCCTTGCGCCCTCTGTCAGGAAATTTTCGGACAGATGTGAATCCTTAACGGAGACAACAGAGAAAGCACATGAGTGTAGGTGTCGTTCATATTACAATTACAAAAACCGATTTCATACAAACGAGTGAAATAACTCACATGACAAGGCATAATAGAAAAAGACTTATAGTTAGTACAGCATAAATCATAATGAGATACTTAAAACCGTTTAAAAGGACAAAAAGGTGTCGGTTAATTATCTATTGCTTTTTCATTTGCGCGAGGATAGTAGTTAAGTATTTCTGACATGTAATATATTTAATTTCTTATTATATTACCAGCAGCTGGTATGCAAATTTATAGTTCGCTATGGATCGGTACGCATGCGACAGTGTGCTCTACCAGTATGTTCCAAAACACGACGCATAATAATGGGATTTCTCCGGGGCTCGTACCTCGGGTTCTATTGGTGATAGAAAGGTAGGATCAAGTGTTCTGGATAGCGTATGGGTTATTGACTATTGGTACATTAGATCTACTGCATCGCATTATTTAACTCTATTGCACTGCAGCTCCAGAAAATTTTGTATTTCTTACTTTCTATAACTGCTGTCCTAACTTCTGGTGAATAATTTTGGTGATCTCACCATCTGTTCCGAAATATTTTGTAGATACCAGAGTTTTCACTCAGATAGAACACGTGACATTGTTTCCTTCTGATCCCTACACTTCCTGCAACCAACATTTTTTCCTTGCCGCTTCAGGTTATATTTCCTCGCAGTTCCTCATCACAATGACCTCATCTAGTACCCCTGTTAGAAATATCTACATACACCGATGAAAAAAGAACCGCAACAGCAAGAAAGAATTGTGAGACATAAGAGAAAGTTGGTACGTGTGTTCTCACATCTGGAAGAATATGTCTATTCGAATTTTGCGGCAGTCACACAAGAGTGGCGTTAGTAGCGGATGCAAATCAGGTTTTGTTTAGACAAACGCTGTGACGGTCATCAGCGTTAGGTACCTTTGAGATGCGACGCTGTGAGCTGATGTTAGTCAATAATGAATTGAACGTGATAAAGACACCACTACCAAAGCATCACAGAGTTTGGACAAGCTCATGTAATAGGGGTACGAGAAACTGAATGTTTTTTTCGGCGATACTGCAGAACGATCTGGTAGCAATGTAGCTACTGTATGTGAATATTGGCAGCGGTAATCACCGGAATATGCGGTCGCAAGAAGACCGGGCTCCGGACAGTCACTTGGCGCTACCCGAAAGGAAAGACTGTCGTGTTCGGCGAATGGCTCTGGTGCATCGTACTGCATCTGCAGCAGCAGTTTGAGCAGCAATTAGCATCACAGTGACGCAACGGACTGTTACAAATCGGTTACTTCGAGGGCAGCTCCGAGCCAGACTCCCTGTAGCATGCATTCCACTGACCCCAAATCACCGCCATTTGCGGATTCAGCGGTGTCAAGCGAGAGCTCATTAGAGGGCAGGGTCGAGGTCTGTTGTTTTATCTGATGAAAGATGGTTCTGAACCGATACCAATGTGGCCGTGTGTTGGTTATAAGTCTGGGCATACAACTGGAGCTGTGGTCTGAGGTGCGATTTCGTACTACAGCAGGACACTCTCGTGGTTGTCCCACGCACCCTGCCCGCAAATTTGTTATTCGATCTGTTGTGTTGCCATCCACCAACAGCATTCAAATGGCTGAAATGGCTCTGAACCCTATGGGACTTAAAATCTGAGGTCATCATGAAAGGGTACAGTACCGCCCGACATTGAAAATAGGTACAACATTCTTCGTTATTCTTGTCAGTACAACATATTTTTTGTAAAAATAACTCAATTTCAATTAATACAGCGAAGCCGGATACCAGTGTGGGAAAGAATGACAATTTATTTATTTAATTGATCACATGTGCACTCCCACAAAATAAATCCCTACATCCAGTTTGGTGAGATCTGTGAAATGAATGAATGTATGGTCGTCTGCTAACCGCAGATAGTGAATGTGAATATATGATCATCTTTGAGACGATCCTTTGGCCACCTTTGGTGGAACCAAAGAGATGAAACTTACCGGAGCTTTGAGCGCCTGAAATGTGGCTGACCAATACGGTAGCATGGGCTTCCCCCACCTCGACAGATGTGCGAGATGACCTGAAGAACGGCCATGTTTCAGCACTCTGCCGCCGGATCTAGTGTTGGTAAGACCTGTCTTAGGCGTGCTCCGTAAGGACGAAAGAGTGGAGACATGGTACGCATGTGAAATACTTAAGAGTAGTTTAGAATAATAATTTCTCTATTTCAGGAACTTTTGTGGGGAGAATTAAATGTCAGGCAGGTAATATTAATGGGATCGTAGTAATCTTCGCAAGTGACCAACGGTCACAATGAAACCACGTGTAGCAATAAGTTGAAATACTTCCGAGTGCTTAAGTTAAGCTGAATTACTAGCGTGTGTACTATAAGTTGGAAATATTTAAGAAATGGCGTGTGCAGGACTTGAAATTAGAGACGAGTACTTCCACGTGGTGAGTACTGTGTGAGTCTCAATCTGTGTATGAGACAAAGGACAAAGAGACGTTCTCGTCCATCAGTTGAGGACTTTCGTGTGTGATGAATATGTTCTTAATATTACTTTGCGTGTTATGTTTCCGTGTGACGCTTGATTCAAACTATAATACTCTGAGAGAGAAGCAAGGTGAGTCAGCCGTCTATCCAGCAACGCCACTTGGCTTGCATTGCACAGGAAGACGTGCATATATCGTCCAGAGTTCGTAGTAGGAAAGAAAAGTTACGAGGTGGGGCAGTGTCGTGTGGAACTGGGATGAATACTAATTGAAGTGGGAAAGCTGAAAGTGATGGGATTATAATGTTGTGACTATTGCTATGTTGTATTCCATGTTGCAGTGTGGTGTATGTCATGTAATTTAAGTATGTGTGGTTTGCATGGGAGAGTAGCAAGGTAGTTTCAGAGGTAGTGGGTTATGCATGTTCCTTTTGTACCGCTCGGTCTGGAGGAAAGTTTCGTGATGATGGTTGTGAGAGTCGAAGTGTGAGATATAGCAAAAGATCCACCATCCTATCCAGAAAGTGCACTGTATCATTAAATAATTACGATACCATAAGATAGAGAATCACCAATGTAAAGCCATGCCCACTGGGCGGAATTTCTCATGTGTTATTGTTGTAGGTTATAGAATTTGTGTGTTTAGGTTATAGAATTTATCGGAATAAATAAAATAGTGAAAAGAAAAAGATTGGTGGCCTTTTCCGTCGAATAGTGTGTTGCCATGATACCCAGAATTTATAATGTGTGCGCCATTCATATGCAGTGCGATGGCCACGTGTTGATCAAAGCCGTTGAATAAGAACGAAAATGTGGTGTTGCCAGTGCGTAGTGAACAGTCGGAGTTGTGTAAATTACTAATGGTCAGATGTGTGTTTCCGTTGCGCAATATCCAAGCAGGAGAATAACTTTTAACTTAATTGTGAGTACTAGAGTTCATGTTACTTGATAACAAAAAAATGAATCCACTCGCTTGGCAGACCACTCATCTTGCAGGCCTGACTGCTTGATGCCACAGTATGAGCAAGGCATGCGGGTGCCTCTCAATCAGTCCCCTAGAATTTAGAACTACTTAAACTTAACTAACCTAAGAACGTCACACACATCCATGCCCGAGGCAGGGTTCGAACCTGCGACCGTAGCAGCAGTGCGGTTCCGGACTGAAGCGCCTAGAACAGCTCGGCCACAGCGGCCGGCTACAAACAGCATTCCAAGGGGCGATTCCCAATAGAATGACGCTCGGCCACATACCACTGTTGCAACCCAACACGCTCTACAGAGTGTCTCCATGTTGCCTTGGCCTGCTAGATCACCAGATCTGTCTCCAATTGAGCACGTATGGGACTGCGTCGAATAAAAGTTTCAGCGTTATCCACAACCGGCATTAACCGTCTCTGTATAGACCGACCAAGTGAAACAGGTATGGAATTGCATCTCACAACTTGACATCCGGTACCTGTAAAATACTATGCATGCACGTTTGCACGCTTGTATTCAACATTTTGGCGGGTGCACCTGTTATTAATGTACCAGAATTTCGCTTTTGCAGTGGATTATCTCGCGGTTACATTAACGTCTCATCTTGCAATGTTAATCACTTAAATATCTAGATAAATGTATTCCCGAAATTTCATTGCTCTACATTAATTAATTTTTGGTGCTGCGATGTTTCTCCGTCAGTGTATTATTCACCAACTAGGATCACGTAACAACTACAGTTGTTATACTTTCTTTGTTGTTTTCTTCTTTCCATGTTGTCTTCTCTTTTCTTCCTGATTTCTTACTCATTCTGCCTTCAGAGCCTTCTAAATTTAGTAATTTATTCTAAAAAAATATTTTAGATGGGTCATGTTTTATGCTCCATCGGACAGTTGGCCGTTGGTGTGTACGGCGTGAAACATCTGAAAGGAAACAACCAGCAGTAGTCGTCAGAATGGTCCGCGGGGAAGAGGGACTGTTGTGGACTGGGGTACTTTCTCGTTGCATTCCCTGGGTGATATCGTTATTCTGGAAGGCACAACGAATTAACACAAATATACATCTATACTTGGGAACCACGTACACCACTACATGCAATATGTCCTTCCTCGGCGCGGTAGCATGTACGGGCAGGACAGTGCAACGTGTCGCACAGTTTGCAGTGTACGGCGTGGTTCGAAGCGCATCAGGATGATTTCACCGCACTCCCCTGGCCACCAAATTCCTAGAATTCTAATCCTATCCACAGGCTGTGCGACCATATCGATTGGGCTGTTCAAGCCATGGATACACAAGCGAGAAGCCTAGCGCAGCAGGACAGACAACTGAAGTTGGCACGGCTCCACACCCCTGTCGGTTCTTTCCGAAACCTCGATGATTCGCTTCCTGCACGTCTCACAGAGGTTTGCCTGCAGGTGGTCACATTAATGTAACTGCACAGTATAGTTAATCATTAAATATCCATGTGCATATAAATAATTCGCTGTTACCACTACTGGATACGGTTTTAGTTTTGTATTAGAAGAAATACTTTGTTATCGTAGATACTGTAGTACAACCCTGTGCTTTTTACGTTTTCTTAATCCATACATCTATCGCAAACTGTCTGTAGTCCGTCCTGGTTTATAGGTTCTTCAAGATATTTAAAGATACAAATCGACGTATTTTACATAACTGTGTTTCTATGTAAATTTGTTCCATCTTTAACATTTATCATGAATGTCGTTATGTTTAGCAGTATTTCTGAGACCAGTTCTATTGGCTATTCTTTCCGAAAGATTTATTTAAAGGACTGCTTTTCTCAAAAAATGGTTCAAATGGCTCTGAGCACTATGGGACTTAACATCTGTGGTCATCAGTCCCCTAGAACTTAGAACTACTTAAACCTAACTAACCTAAGGACATCACACACATCCATGCCCGAGGCAGGATTCGAACCTGCGACCGTAGCGGTCGTGCGGTTCCAGACTGCAGCGCCTTTAACCGCTCGCCCACTCCGGCCGGCTGCTTTTCTCAGATATCCTCAAATTATCGTAAACCGTATACAAAAGACGGCTCTTTATCTAAGTCCGTTTGATTTCCTACCCAGAATCGTTAATCAAATTACGCGATTTCTTTACGTCCAAATTTTAAATTCTAGCATTCCTTTCTAAAACACTGTAAAGATGCGAGTTGCCGGGGTGGAAAAGAGTTTGTACCTCTTTAATTCAGACGAATCTTGCATGAGAACGAGACATGCATTCGACCCCCTCCTTATCTACCAGTTAATTAATTATTCGCACAACGGTAACGGAAGGAAATGATGGTGGACCCTGCTAGTTGGTAAAATAAGGAGTGAACACTCACAATAATTTAATAAAAATCGTAATCTACTCAAAAAAGAGAACTTTATCACAATAAACAACAGGAAATGTGATTCTGCATGTATCTACGAAATGATTTGCGGATTAAATATTACTATGAGATTTATTATATATCAGAACATAAATGCAAAACAACAGGAAATGGGATTCTGCCTGTATCTACGAAATGATTTGCGGATTAAATATTACAATGAGATTTATTCTATATCAGAACATAAATGCACATGACTGACGACACACACAGTAGGTTAAAGGATAGGGTATACTGAAATATTATGAGAATAAGAGTTGGCTCGAGAACAAGGGGCTCCTAGTATCTGTGATGCAATACAGTGACGATAATGACTGGAGGTCCTAATGAATCAAATATTAATCTCCCAACTATATAGCAGTATCGCAATTGGTAGTGCGAGCTCAAATAGGATCACATGGAGAAACAAGCAAGGTGGACTTGTAGCAAAGGCGCATACTGCTGAGGGATTCAGTATAAAATCGATAAGGTCCTACAATGCCGGAGCCGCAAAATGCTGTAATTAAACGTCCCCTTAGAAAAATTAATGATTTACTGTGCTGATAAACCTCTTACATTACTTGACTTTCAAACAGCTGAGCAAAACTGAACCTACTCAGACATTACTCTCTTTACTTATTCTGATCATCACTAAACTGACACTTTTAGCGCAACGCAATCTGACTTTCAATAATCTCTACAAAAGAATGGCCCAGACTAACAATATCCTACACCTTTCATGAATCACTTACCTCACAAAAATCTTCGTTACTCAAACTACTGCAATATAGCGAGCGCCACTACTGCCAGCTAAATAAAAGATTCAAACTACTGAAGGCACTAACTACTCATAGGCATAGTTAGCAAATGAAAGATTTTGATAGAGAACAAACAATGTATTTACCTTAATAGTGTTCAAAAGTCATAATATATATATATATACACTACTGGAAATGGAAAAAAGAACACATTGACACCGGTGTGTCAGACCCACCATACTTGCTCCGGACACTGCGGGAGGGCTGTACAAGCAATGATCACACGCACGGCACAGCGGACACACCAGGAACCGCGGTGTTGGCCGTCGAATGGCGCTAGCTGCGCAGCATTTGTGCACCGCCGCCGTCAGTGTCAGCCAGTTTGCCGTGGCATACGGAGCTCCATCGCAGTCTTTAACACTGGTAGCATGCCGCGACAGCGTGGACGTGAACCGTATGTGCAGTTGACGGACTTTGAGCGAGGGCGTATAGTGGGCATGCGGGAGGCCGGGTGGACGTACCGCCGAATTGCTCAACAGGTGGGGCGTGAGGTCTCCACAGTACATCGATGTTGTCGCCAGTGGTCGGCGGAAGGTGCACGTGCCCGTCGACCTGGGACCGGACCGCAGCGACGCACGGATGCACGCCAAGACCGTAGGATCCTACGCAGTGCCGTAGGGGACCGCACCGCCACTTCCCAGCAAATTAGGGACACTGTTGCTCCTGGGGTATCGGCGAGGGCCATTCGCAACCGTCTCCATGAAGCTGGGCTACGGTCCCGCACACCGTTAGGCCGTCTTCCGCTCACGCCCCAACATCGTGCAGCCCGCCTCCAGTGGTGTCGCGACAGGCGTGAATGGAGGGACGAATGGAGACGTGTCGTCTTCAGCGATGAGAGTCGCTTCTGCCTTGGTGCCAATGATGGTCGTATGCGTGTTTGGCGCCGTGCAGGTGAGCGCCACAATCAGGACTGCATACGACCGAGGCACACAGGGCCAACACCCGGCATCATGGTGTGGGGAGCGATCTCCTACACTGGCCGTACGCCACTGGTGATCGTCGAGGGGACACTGAATAGTGCACGGTACATCCAAACCGTCATCGAACCCATCGTTCTACCATTCCTAGACCGGCAAGGGAACGTGCTGTTCCAACAGTACAATGCACGTCCGCAAGTATCCCGTGCCACCCAACGTGCTCTAGAAGGTGTAAGTCAACTACCCTGGCCAGCAAGATCTCCGGATCTGTCCCCCATTGAGCATATTTGGGACTGGATGAAGCGTCGTCTCACGCGGTCTACACGTCCAGCACGAACGCTGGTCCAACTGAGGCGCCAGGTGGAAATGGCATGGCAAGCCGTTCCACAGGACTACATCCAGCATCTCTACGATCGTCTCCATGGGAGAATAGCAGCCTGCATTGCTGCGAAAGGTGGATATACACTGTACTAGTGCCGACATTGTGCATGCTCTGTTGCCTGTGTCTATGTGCCTGTGGTTCTGTCAGTGTGATCATGTGATGTATCTGACCCCAGGAATGTGTCAATAAAGTTTCCCGTTCCTGGGACAATGAATTCACGGTGTTCTTATTTCAATTTCCAGGAGTGTATATATATATATATATATTAGTCAATGATATCCAATATTACAAATTTACTCTTTCTGATGGACACACGACCAAATCGTCCGCTCTCAAAATTCCGCCATCTCTCTCCCCACATCCACCACTGCTGACGGCTCACCTCCAACTGCGCAACGCTACGCGCTGTTAACATCCAACTGCCCAACATTACAATGGCGAATATTGCAACAATGCCGACCAGCCTCAGACTGCACACAACGCAGACAGTGATTTTCATACAGAGCGCTACATATCGTTACCAGCATAAAAACCTAAACAGCCTACTTGCAGTACCAGTACTGAAATCTGCAGCACATCGTCGGTAGACGCCGACTTCTGCCGTGCAGCAACTCTGTGCCAACTCCTGGCCGCGAAGGCTGTCCGAGAATTCTATGTTCTTCCGAAAACGAGCCACCATGTCGCAAGACCGTCCGACTCCGACGAAGATCAGATCCCGAATTCCACTCTGTGATGCGATGCAAGAGCGAAGCCAGCGTTGCTCAACTCGCTACTCTCCTCGAAAACCGCTGATTCCAAAATTCCCCCACATTGTCTCGGAACATCATTCGCACCAATAGCGTCCGTTCCCTCCAATTTCGAGCAGGGCTTTATTATGTCAACTAGCTTCAGTTTAAGTTGACTAGTCATGACTCCACTATTCAGCTGAGGGCACTGAACTTGCCGTTTGACCAGCTACAAAAACAACCTGCCTAGACCACCGGCCATCTGGCGCCACACAGTCGCACCCAGCAGGGCACAGTCCACGAGTATTCTCAGAATCATGAGGGCTATGCAGTCAGTCGGTGCCAGGAATCTTCATTCCGGACGAGCCGGAACGGTAAACACATAAACTGCGGCAACACTCAGACGTCTCGCAGGTCGTTTCGCCCTGCACACAATACGCGAAACTCGACCGACGTCAGTCGTTCCGCCAGGCGCTTAAGCCTATTGTACGAACCCCTCAGAATTCAGGAAAGTGCAGCCCCCAACCAGAAATGCCGTGTGCCGCGTCCTCCGATTCTTGCCTCGCACAAGCCACCCAGGGAAGTAACTCAATCAAGTGAAAAGTATTTTTTGAGCTCTCGGTACAAATACTCTCATTATAATAACGTTATTTGTTCTGCTACTATCGTGCAATGACATTGAACATTAATAAAATCGATAAATTGATGAAAATCAGAGGAGACATGCAAAAGAGGGCACGTGACCTGCCAAAGAAGGTAAGTTGTCCCATTATCAAACACCAATATCTCAATGCCAATACCTTGCCGCAGTGATATCTCTGGTTCCCACCAGATCACAGAAGTTAAGCACTGTTGGGCTCGCCCAGCACTTGTATCTGCTGAGAGCTGTTGGCCAGCGGAGTGCACGTCAATTGAGGAGCTACTTGATTGAGGAGTAGCGTTCCCATTCAGGAAAACTGATAACGGCCTGGAAAGTTGTTTGCTGACCACATGCCCCTCCATATCCTAGGCTCAGGAATACATGGCAGTCGTATGGTACCACTCAGTCTTCTGAGGCCTGTTTGGAAGGAGTTTAGTTTTAGTTTTGATTTCAAATGGCTGAGATATTTCTCCCCAAAAAATTCACTTTAGATATCGTATTTGTTAGAGTTTCACGAATTACATGATTTATCATCATCATCATCATCATTATTACATAGCGATAGAGTTGCTAGTTCATTTTTTCTTGTACTACTTTACTCAGTGCTAACTAAGGCATCAAGTAGTTAAGTAAATACAGACTACAAAATTTTGTAAAACGCTGCTATGAGGAACCTTCTTTGAACGGGATTAGCATATTATTTTTGGTGGTTGGCGCTCTTGTTACGAAAGGATTTCTTTGTGTTCCTCACGAAATTTCAATAAAAGCAGATAGCTAAAGTGGTGTCTTCCTGCGTTGATCTTTTGTCGGAGCACTGCCTGTAGCAGAGCATTCCGTAAAATTCGCTGAATGCTCTCAGCTGGATGACTTAACTAATAAATTGTATCACGTTGTCGTGTACATCGCGAGTACTAAAGGCAATCCGTTAAATTCCAGTGACACGATAAATCACACAAATCTAAAGGATGCCAATTCAATCAAATACCTAAGGATTACAGTAGTGACCAAGTTAAATAGGAACGAGCACTAGATTATGTAGTGGAGATTTCGAACCAAAGACTGCGTTTTATTGGCGTAACACTCAGAAGACACAACAAAACCTCTAAAGAGAATTCCTATACTGTAATTTTCCATATTGCTGTGCGGTACAGGATCCTTACCAGATTGGACTGACAGAGGACATCGAAAAAGTTCAGGAAACGGCAGCTCGTTTTGTATTATCGCGAAGTAACGAATATGATATTCGAGTTGGGTGTTGTTCACTGCGGGGGGATCTTTTCACGTAAATTCAATCTCTAAATTTTTTCTCCGAATGCGAAAATATTTTATCGATGCTCACCTACAGTGGGAGAAATTGTTACTTTAATAAAATAAAAGAAATCAGTGCTCGCACAGAAATATTTACGTATTCGTTATTCCTGCATGCTGTTCGAGAGTGGAACAGTTGAAAAATAATACCAAAGTGGTTCGATGAACTCTCTGCCAGCCACATAAATGTGAATTGCAAAAGAATCGTATAGATGTGGACGTACATGCATGCTGCATTTTTCTGAAATGTGCATCGTATTTTTAATTAATATTAAAGCTGATGAGGTGCGTCTCTCGATGTGTATTTAAGATAAACATAAGACTCAGAACCCTCTTCTCTGTATCGTACACCCTAACTGTATAAGAGAGCGTAATATTATGTGGGTGAATTATTTATCCATCTAGGGTTGGTATTGAGAGGAGCTGAATTTGCTTATTTTGCGATACGAGAACATCAGGTGGCTTCTCTAGGCTAGCTCAGGTGCAAAGAGAAGGAGACCGTTGCCAGAAATGGGTAAATCCTGAACCTGCTAATTTGAACAGCTAATACTCACGTGGCCTTTGGCAGTAGACAGTGCTCCAATAAATGGTGGAATGTCAGACAAGATGAAAGATGGTTTCTTACAGCTCTTCAAGAATTTATAATAATTCATAGTCAAGTATTAAAGCAAATCTGAATACATCGACGATTCCAGATAAAGGGGGCGCATCCAGTGACACAACAATGTTTCAATATATTTAAAACAACAGAAGTTAAAATTTCAGTGTAAAGAAACATTTACACGTTGAATCTCTGGATTCACAACTTTACTCACTTCATGCAATTTCCTCAAACGAGATCTCAGATGATAGCATTGCACGACAGCTATCATCCGTGAAAGCTATGTATCTGTTTCTATTTTATTTTTGATTTACGATGTCTTTTACATTTTTTCATGATGCAAATGTTTGTCAGAACATAGTATTCTTCATAGCGAGACAACGTAAATGAATGCACAATAGATATACAATGAAGGCTTTCACGACCGGATGGTACTGTTGTTGATAATTCTTCCGGGTTATATGGCCGTGATCCATGGAATTCTTCTATTCCTAACGTTTCGTCCAATACTACGTTGGACATCTTCAGAGGTGTGGCTGGTCCTGCTGGAGTCGGCAGGACTCAGCAGGACCAGCCATACGTCTGAAGATGTCCAACGTAGTATTGGACGAAACGTTAGGAATAGAAGAATTCCATGGACCACGGCCATATAACCCGGAAGAATTATCAACAACAGCAGAATAGATACCTCATATCTAGTCACATTTGTGTATTTACTTAATGAACAGTTTACTAATTTGCCAGTAACTTTATTTAAATATTGATTGCAAGTGCTATTAAAAAACTGTACTAATTTAAATGTGGTCAGTCTCATGTGTTAGCTGACACCACAGTTGAAAAGAGAACCAAAAGATGCTTCTGTCAAGAAGGCATAAATAATCGTTTAAATAATATTTAACGCCAGTCTGTGTCATTTGTTGTGAGCACACTTGCGCAAGAATACTGGCATATTTAACTATAGACAAACCTTACCCACATTTGTTGTGAATGGTCTGAGTGTGACCAAATGTTTTTAACATTTCTTTGTTGTAATATATTAGTTTAGCCTGTGAAGTGGTAGAGTGGAGCCAAATGATGCCTGTAAAACGTAAGGACAATGCACTTTTAGTGGGGAGGTTGCCTTAGCCAAGGAAAAGAAGACAGTAGCACAACTCTGTGGGAGTCGAGAAGAGAGGTACAGTTTTTCGAGTGAAGAGCTCATGGGAGCGATTTGGACATCTGTATATTCGTTCTGGAAGAAGGCAGACTTGCCTGTGCTATCGTGTGGTTCTTGATGGATCAGGTGATGGATTCTGGGTGGTGAACGGCCGTTACCATAGTTTAACTTTTGAATGGACTTGATATTTCGAGCGGTCTGAATGTGCTCCAACCTGTGCTTAACTTTTTCCGCTTGTATTACGGAACTGAGAATACCCGAATATAAGTTATTATTCTTTGTATCACGTGTGACTATTTTTAAATCACCATGTTGAAATCTGAACTGTTTTCAGCAGGTGAATATTTTGTGTATTTGGTTACCAAATGGATTTAGTTCACGCTTACGTTTGACGACTATTAAGTTTGGGGGTTTTCCTGCCATTCTCATAACGCTCTCAGCGTCTCTCTGTATTGTAACTGAATATCGTAGGAGTACTTCCCATTTATTTGAAATGCCCTTTCTTGAATAAATGATATTCAACATAATTCTCTGTCGTCTATATCAACTACAGATGTTGGAATATAACGCCTGATAAAATCGTAGAGGGAGACCAAGAGATGAATACACTAAGCAGATTCAGAAGGATGTAGGTTGCAGTAGGTACTGGGAGATGAAAAAGCTTGCACAGGATAGAGTAGCATGGAGAGCTGCATCAAACCAGTCTCAGGACTGAAGACCACAACAACAACAACAACAACATTAAATTATTCATTTAACTTTTATTTTGTGTATCTGTGTATTTTATTAACTAGCAATTCTAGCCAATGCATATACTATTCGACGCAGGATCACTACTACAGGTTATTATTTGCAGGGAATCAGCTGTAGGACATGAAACAAGGCGTGTGCGGCTCGACCCATCGACTGCATTGAACTGTTCTTGTCAGAGTCGTGCATAGCCCAAGTAGCTAAAGCGCAAGTGATCACAAGTAAAGACGCAACTGTTTTGCTTGTATGGAATGCTGTTTAGATTAACTATTTAGCAATAACTGTTAGGTTTCGTCGCAATAGAATGCATAAATAAAGAAATTGTGACTTTGAAAATAGCTGCAGAGCTTGTCTACAACGAATATAACAGCTAGGAATAAAGTATGCTGGGCTAGGGCACCATCAACTGTGATCCTTTTAACTATCCCTGGGCAGCGGCCAGTAGCTCTAGGCACAAGGAGACTTGACGATTTTAAGTGAAGTTCATAGCCACATAAAGTTTTCAGTTGCTGGGCTAGATGTCTCTGACACTGACACACGCATAGAGCTGATCTGCTGCACTGCAAAGTTGCAAGGGAAGTAATATGCAGTCAAGGCTAAAGTAACATTTTATCGAATATAAGACAGAAATATGTAATCATGCACTTAACAACTTGTCCATGTACGTTTGATGCGCAATACGTCGGCAACTGGTAGCATGGATTTTACAAACCACGAGACGTCCCCTTTATAAAAAATTATGATTATTTTATCACTCAAAATATGTTCAAATGTGTGTGAAATCTTATGGGACTTAACTGCTAAGGTCATCAGTCCCTAAGCTTACACGCTACTTAACCTAAATTATCCTAAGGACAAACACACACAACCATGCCCGAGGGAGGACTCGAACCTCCGCTGTGACCAGCCGCACAGTCCATGACTGCAGCGCCTGAGACCGCTCGGCTAATCCCGCGCAGCCTATTTTATCACTACCATGGAATAATGCAATACATTTAAATACTATTGCTCGTTATCGCATGTTGAACTGCATATTTTATTAATTGCACTGAATTGCACAGGTTCTGTTCAAAGGAACAATTCTAAAGTAATAGATAGTTGCTCTCTAAGGAAACGTAAATGGCCGCGGAAGGGAGGATTTCATTTCCGCTCCTCTTCATTTACAAACCGGTGCCTTAACCAATGTGATTCCTCGCTCATTTTGGAGGTAGTTGATAGTGGATATGATGGCGGCAGTGTTAAGATTAGCGTATTAAATCAGGTCATCAGAGCCCTTACGGAATTATTAAAAGCTAGAAAGTAATATTTAAAACTATATATCCCTAACTAAAACTTGATTTACCCTGTACCACACTTACTCACAGATTTATACGGAAACACTTAACAAACATAATTCGTTCCAATAGGACACACTGTTAAAATATATATGAAATAAGAATACATTAGCTAAAGTAGTGGAAGCTGATGCTGTGCTCTTTGCATTTAGTTTGTCTTTCTATGCCCATCTCTCCTGCTCAGGTCTCACTCACGCATGCCGTATTCACCACATTGTATGCCAATAGGATGAATTACGTTCCGGTGCAAAACAATATAATTGTGGTAACTGCTAACAGATTTACTTCCGGTGCACAGTGGAGAACGACAATAGGAATTTACTGATTAGTCCGTCCGCTCCCTTAGCTGAGTGGTAAGCGCATGTGACACCCATGCAGAGGACTCGGGTTAGATTCCTGGTCGCCTCGGAGATTTTCTCCACACGAGGACGGGGTGTTGTGTTGTCCTAACCATCACTTCATCATCCTCGAGACGCAAGTCATCCAATGTGGCGTCAACTGAAAAGCCGAACGTCCTCAGGTGGGGACTTCCGGCCACCAGTGCCACACCACCAATCAGTGATCATTTACTCGATGTGCATATAAGAGAGAGGAGAAAGTAATATTGTGAGCAATGCAGTATTCTCTGCAGTTTCAGCAGTTTAACTCTCATAATGCCTAGTTTCCTTTTAATAACGGGTATACTCAAAGCTCTCATTCTATTCATATTCCCTGGTTATGATTACTCATATCGAAATCTGCAAAATTAATTTATTCATTATCATCAAAACTGGGAACCTTTCATAGGATACAGTCCCACTCAAAACTTAATAAAAGCAATGTAACACATGAATCATCCTCTTAAAAAAATTTATGAATTACTGTGCTGGTAAACCTCTTACGTTATTTGATTTTCAAACAGCTGAGCAGAAGTGAACGTACTCAGACATTTCTCTCTTTACCTATTCTGATCAACACTAAACTGACACACAATATTTTTAGCGCAACGCAATCTGACTTTCAATAATCCCTACAAAAGAATGGCCCTGACTAACAATAACCCATACCTTTCATGAATCACTTACCTCACAAAAATCTTCGTTACTCGAACTACTGCAATACAGTGAGCGCCAATACTGCCAGCTAAATAAAAGACTCAAACTACTGAAGGCACTAACTACTGATAGGCATAGTTAGCAAATGAAAGATTTTGATACAGAACAAACAATGTATTTACCTTAATAGTGTTCAAAAGTCATTATATATATATATATATATATATATATATATATATATATATATATATATATATATATCAGTTCATGACACCCAGCCTTACAAATTTCGTTTTTTCTGACGGACACACGTCCAGATCGTCCGCTCTCAAAATTCTGCCATCTCTCTCCCCTCTCCCCACATCCACCACTGCTGGCGGCTCACCTCCAACTGCACAACGCTATGCGCTGCTCTCATCCAATTGCCCAACACTACAATGGCGAATATTCCAACAATGCCAATCAGCCACAGACTGCACACAGCACAGTCAGTGAATTTCATATAGAGCGCTACGCGGCGTTACCAACATAAAAACCTAAATAGCCTACTTACACATACTGTGCTATAATGATCCATTGATGAAAAAATCACTGATGTAAAGTAGAGACATACAAAAGGTAAAATAATTCAACACAATCCAGACTGTGAGAATCGGAGGATCAAAATAGCGACCAGAGGAGGTGCAAGAGTTAATGCACCCAAGATTTCAACCGTTTTAAAATGACTTGTTAAGTGCGCACCATGAGTGTGCGCTGGAGACTGTCAGGGAAGTAGGTCTAGACGGACTAGTGGAGTCGACCACGAATACGTGCAAGGGCACGAAGAATATAAAAATCATTAACTGACAGAAATTTTCCACAAATGTATGTCACCATCTTATTTACTCATGAATAAGCTCAAAGGACTGTTTGTGTTGGGTCACAGTAGTATTAGTAGCCAGAAAATGTTGCTGGCTGATGGCCAATATTTAGCATATTTTCCATAAATTCAGAATTCACGAAGTAAATCGGAATTACAGATGCACATGGGTACTCACTAACTCCTGAGAAAAGGGTCTATCGATTTAATACTGCTACGAGTTGGTAAACTCGAACTGAGAAGCATGTGGGTGGCAGCTGCCTAGTATTCAGTCTAACATTCACAGAGGATACGCATTAAAAATAGGAACAATCTAACAGATGGAGTGCAGTACGCAAATAGCAAGAACACGGAAACATACTGCAAGTGATATCCATTTTTATGCTACCTTAAGCACCACAAGATAGCAAGCCTAAGATCATTTTTTCAAGACAAAATAATACCCCCGGAAATGCGTAACAAACATGAATCCACCCCACGAAAAATTTGGAATAAACAACATTCAAAAAACTTTTCAATTATCTCCCTAGAGAACTGTACCAAATTAAAGGCAGACTCAAACCGAACTAATCTAGCAGAATTCTTTGTCCATGATGCTAGAGCAATGCTCGTAGAAGGGCGTCTATCACTTACCACGTCGCGGCGGAAAATACTTGAATTCCTTATACGGGTGGGCGATCACCATGCGCTAGTGATGGGGGAAAGAACCACTGCCACCTAGCCTCCTGCACCTCGGGAAAACGGCACCGTTGGACCGCTGGGCTCTGTTACTGACCGGCGTCTCTTGTTTTAGCATAAACTGTGTAAACGTTAGGTTGGCACTACGAACTGGGCTCTGAACACGGTGGGAGGGGGGAGGGGATCAAATTACTCGTATCCTCCCAGTTACGCAGCACGGATCCCCCCGTCAGAGGTTCGAGTCCTCCCTCGTGCATGGATGTGTGTGTTGTCCATAGCGTAAGTTAGTTTAAGTAGTGTGTAAACTTAGGGGCCGATGACCTCAGCAGTTTGGTCCCACAAGATCTTACCACAAACTTACAATTTTACAAAAAAATGGTTCAAATGGCTTTGAGCACTATCATCAGTCCCCTAGAACTTAGAACTATTTAAACCTAACTAACCTAAGGACATCACACACATCTATGCCCGAGGCAGGATTCGAACCTGCGACCGTAGTGGTTACGCGGTTCCAGACTGTAGCGCCTAGAACCTCTCGGCCACTCTGACGGCACAATTTTACACAAATGTAGGCTACGTGTTGGTGCGGCACCGAAAATGCAAACAGAAAAGCTGGCCGCTGTCAGCACCTTAAGGCACAAGTTGCACTTAACGTTTATGAAATGGGTCTTTTTGCCTCTTTTCAGTAGCAGCTGTAGCCTGCTTGTCGTAACAACAAAAAGTGTCTGATCCAGCTACTCTGGAAATATGCAAAAATCTCAGGTGGAAGATCAGGCATTGGTCTCAACTTCATCGAAACTAGAGCACATTCGGTAAACTACTGTAGTAGCTATCCTATCAAGGCGATATAAGACACACTTTGTACATTATGTACTCTGCAAGCCGCGCAAACTCGCCAGAGAAGGAATCCATCCATTTAAGGGTGAAGCATTACACGGATGCTCATTAGAATCACCTTGTCCCTCCTATGTCGCTAGTAGGAGGAACGCAACAGCCAATCAAATACGAGACTTAAGCTTTTTACTCCTGATTCTGGGCCGTTTTCCCTCCAGTTAACACATGATATCGCGTCTCAGTGCCGAGATCCGTGCAGGTTGGGGGACTGACAACTTGTGCCTCAGCACGTGCCATGGGTCTGCAACATATACGGCTCCATTTCCTCGGGTTTCCACGCAGCCTGGCACCGGCAGGGTGACACCTTCTTCTCCAGGCTCCGTAGCTATAAAATGTTATCCTGGCTTGTCTCGACCTGTATACGCTCGTTACATACAGATGACAGACTCGCATGTACTAGAGAATCGGACCATATCAGAAAGTTTGTGCTGCAATTACATCTGATTCGGTTTATAACACCTTTTTTGACCTACTTTGTATAGATATTTCTACGTCAATTTGTAGTATTGATTACGTATAATGTTGTATCTGTCATGCAAATTCTTTGACGTTGTGTATATATTTCAATCATGTGAACGATTGAATGAAGTTGTTTAAATTATGTTTGTTAATTTAAATAACTAGTGGACTGGTTGTTATATAATGTACTGTAAATGACTTGGTCCATAGTTAGGGAACATGGTATTGAATGTAAAAGATGTGGGCAAGCCCTGCAGCTACGGAAGTAGCTTGGCGAAGTGGAAAAGGTGTGGTTGACGCGCAAGTGACGACTCGTCCTTTGTGACGGGTAAGGAGTCTGTGCTGAGCAGTAGCCGACCATTCTGGATCATAGTTTTGGGATTTTGAGGCCAGAATATCTTAAGGGCAGTATTTATGGGCCTCGGACGCTGTATTTGGTGATGAGCATTATCGTGGCAGGGTTTCTGGCCCTATAAATATAATTCCGACGCGAGGAAGATATGTAATATGGCGAAGCCAAGTGTATTGCTATGATTTCATGGCCGCCAGGTTAATAGTCACCGCAAATTACGCCACCAGTACCACGAGCTTTCCACTAAACTGTTTTTATTTGGCACTCTGTAAATGGACCAGGTATCTGTTAAATTTGGTTGATGTTAATAATAGTCGTGGTGTTGCTAAAAACACTATCTTAAAAACGTGATTATCTTAAACTGCTAACCTGGACATTAATCCTATCCTACTGAATTTAATTCCGAGTGTCCTAATTTATTTTGAGAAAGAAATTGAACTTAAATTTAATGTTGTGTTGTCATTTGCACAGCCAATTATATTTTTGAGTAAGTCAAAAGACTGCTTATCAAAGCACATTTGTTATTTAAAGTGTTATAATTTGTTGCGCTTTACTTAATTAATAATTAATGATAAGAATACTTACCATTTCTCATCCATACTAGTGTAGGTGTGTTAATGTGCATGGTTCTTCAGACCATGAAAGTTTAATTGCCCTCATGTATTAGACTAGTAAGTTAATGAAGCAATGCAAAGGTTCCTTTACTGCCAGCGTAGTTAGATTTGCAGTCTGTTTCGTTACTCCAAACTGAGTTTAAGAAAGAACTATTTACTGTGTTACCTGTTCTAACGCAAGTTGGTCGATGCACAGACATAGATACCCTGTACTAAGCAGTGAAGCTATAGATCAAGATCATTAGCAGACCCCTGATTTAAATTCAGAATTTGAAGCTTTTCCCTGTTCAGTATTGCTACTATTTTCATGTGTGCTATTAATTGGTTTCATAAACTGTTACACCTAGTTCATTTAGGGTATGTGTTTTGAGAGGCGTATGTTAGTGTCTACTATCTCATTGGCCATTTGTTAGTAGCATATTTATCTCCAGGGTTAGGCTACTGTGTTGTAGTATGAACAGTTATAAGAAAGAGTTAAGTGTGTGTGTTTCGAGTTAAGGTAGGTAAGCCTTAGCTCTGCCTTCTGCTTTATCATTTTGCTTGACACAAGAAAGTCTAATTAGGTTGTCGACTGGTTTCAATATGTAATGTTACAACTTGCTTTTGTGCTAGGAGAATGTCTTTTCCTGACCCACCATTTACTGTTGGTTATACTTTGCTGGATTGTTTAGGAAACGAATGCCAGTTTGATTGTTCTGTTTCCATTAGGTTATCTCACGTTCACAACATTTAGAAAATTCCTCGCAGAGGTATAACATTAGCATCGACTGCCGTTTTAATGCGGTCGGTGATACTGTTACACATGGTGGGCGTCACAGGACGTTTATTGCTCTCGATCATCAAATACAATAAGTATGTAGTGAAAAACTAGAGTGGTCGAGCAGTGAACGTCCAGTGGTGCGAGGGTGCAGTCACGTCCAGTAGAGTGAACAACATTAGACGTTGCGTACAAAAGGAAATTGTAATATACATTCAGAATGGACAAAGGTTATTAATGCAGTGTCTGTAGCCTGTGAACAAAAAGAAACAGTGTCAGGCAGAATTAATAGTTTACGTGATCAAGTAACAGATCGCGCAAGTGATAGGCATCCCGCCTACACACAATATCACGAACAGGTAAATGAACAGATCGAGATGTTGAGAGTGTTCCAAATCAAACAAGACAAGATACAGGACGCAAATTCCTCACAGAGGTATAACGTTGGCATTGATTGACATTTTAATGTGGTCTGTGGTACCGATACAGGTTCACTCCAGAAAACACATCATTTGTCATCAAATACAGTGATTTCACTAGGAAAGTGAATCTTGAGCGGAATTTAAGAAAATACCGCTATTAACAACTGGGACCTCCAAGTTCAAGGAGATCACTGCACACTAGAATTTTGTTCGTTGCTCAGGCAAAAATTAGTAAACCCTAGGCAAAAAATGTAATCAAGGGTAGCGTTCTTTCTGTGCTCAATAAATTTTATATAATTCTTTGCCTCCTTATTACTCTGTATGTTGAATGTTTCCTCCCTTGATCACATGAAGCTGCTCCCAGTGTTTACATTCTTCTTCGTTGAATGCATCACTTTTGGCTTCGATATATCAAATGGTTGACATGGTAACAAGTTTCAGAGAACGAAATACAATAATATTTAGTAATTTCAAAGAGTTTGAACTAGACTCTGTCTGAACAAACGATTAATTGGCAGGAATCATCAAGGAAGTAAATAGTTAACAATGAGTTTATCCCTTACTCCTCAGAAGTCGACTTTCATCACTTAGAAACACAACACACCTGAGTACAAATCAAGCTCTTCAGGCAAGGTCTACAATGTATTAATGCTATCGTTATGGCTGCTCTAGCTCTAGGCATTGGCCTAGCAATCGGTTGTATGATTCAACGTCACTGTCTCACATCATACCAACCAAATATTGTACTATCGACGAATTGCTGCATAAGTCTTATTTCTTGGCCGGTTCTTCACGAAGTGAGAGAGCTTGGGTGCTACGGACGTCACCTCGCTCTTGTACAGGGTAAAGCTGCCAATACCCGGCGTAGTTCAGCGACGGTTGTTTAAACGCCGATAACAGAGAACGGTGATTCGCACATAATTCGCGTACGAGTGCAGAGTAAGGCTGTCTCGACGCTGCAGGGAAGGGGATAATTTGAACACCACATCCGGCTTGTCTGTTTCCGATATGCCTGCTATGTTCAAACACATTGCGTCTTTCAATTTAGCAGAGCGGAGTATTACTCTTAAGTGAAACTAGTAACTGATACAGACAATCGCAATTCTCTTGCTTCCAATAGTCTGTTGGCGCGTTTTTCAACTCATCCTCTCCATACTACCTGTTTAGAATAAATCTCAAATGACACTGTAACCCGTGGTCACTTCAAGAAGATTTTCTCGACAGGAGGGGGATGAACTGTACTGAATCAAGGTGACCGTGGGTTCCACAACACTACATGCAGATGACGCACGACGAGGCGCTGCCGCCGCATGGCAAGTGGCTTCTTACCAGCCCTAGTAATCCGCCGGGGTCTCGGACATATTTCATCTCAGCCTCTAGAGACGATGATCAGAGGACCAATCATCCGATTTGAATTTTAATTGAATAAGGGCTTCTTCGTTTGTCGTCCGCCTCCGCCGCTGAGAGGTCAGCGTAGATAGCTGTAGTATGGAGGACTCGGGTTTGATTCTCGGTACTACCGAATACAGAGTGGTCCAAAACATATGATAGAAAGTATGTTAAGTTCCTGATTTCACATATATTGATATAAGTATTATTCTTCCATATCATAATAGCACATATAATCACATTTCATGTGAATGCCTGATTACCAGAAATAAGGAAGAAGGAATATGGAATCTTCAATGCAGCCTAGCACACTCCAAAACACTATTCAGCAATCGTTGTTGTAGTCCAGTACGACATATGTTCGGTGGATTAGGAACGCATCTGCTCCCGGATTCAGCCTCTCATTTTGTGGAAACTCCTCCTGGCACAGGCTTCTGCGTCGCAGGCAGACAACATAATGTCCCCAAGGCTTGCCCATCTATCGTGTTAGACTCAGACGAACGAAAAACCGAGCTCATCGCCAGGCCGTGAAGCCCGAAGTGATGTCTACTGTTGTGTCATTCTTTGTCTTGCGGCGTCATGCGGATGCGATACTTGGTCAGATCGCTGCTCTTCCGGCAGATCTGCAGACATTCCAGACCGTGGAATAGCTACTGCTAGGTCACGTAGCTTCTCAATTAGCATCACGACACTGAGTGCACCCCGCACGAGTCCTCCCATCGAGGAAAAATACAGGGTGGTCCTAAAAGCATGTTGGAAAGTAAGCGGTCGTTGTGCAAAAAAGACAACATGCAAGAACACGGACCTTATCTTCTGGTAAACCTTCCGGGATGTAAGGTCGTGGTCCATGAAACTCTTCAGCTCCTAACGTTTCGTCCAGAGCTGCTCTGGACATCTTCAGAGGGGTGTTTCTCCTCCGGTGAGTTGGCAAGACTCACCGGAGGAGAAACACCCCTCTGAAGATGTCCAGAGCAGCTCTGGACGAAACGTTAGGAGCTGAAGAGTTTCATAGACCACGACCTTACATGCCGGAAGGTTTACCAGAAGATATGTCATCCGGTCGTGAAAGTCTTCATACTATGAACACGGACCTTATTTTATTGAATACAAATATGAATGACATTTAAATATGTACAAGATACTCAATATGTCTACCGCCCCCGGCATCAGTGGTATACACCCGGTTCTGAAACCCTCATGACCGTGCGGTTAAAGGCGATGCAGTCTGGAACCGCAAGACCGCTACGGTCGCAGGTTCGAATCCTGCCTCGGGCATGGATGTTTGTGATGTCCTTAGGTTAGTTAGGTTTAACTAGTTCTAAGTTCTAGGGGACTAATGACCTCAGCAGTCGAGTCCCATAGTGCTCAGAGCCATTTGAAACATTTTTTTTTAAACCCTCACATAACGCGCTGGTGTATGACGGACACAGGTGCATCAGTTTCACTTCTGATGGCCGATTTCAGGTCCTCCAACGACTTAGGATAGTTGCTACAGATTCTGCCCTTGATGTAACACCATAAGAAGAGGTTGCATGGATTGAGGTCCGGACCGTATGGGGGCCACTCTATACCGTTCTCCGCGAATTTCTATGCATACAATGCAACCAAACGCTAACCAAACGTCGTTTAAAGCCACGTGATGACGTCAGCAGTTCTATGAGGATGAGCCCCACCCTGAATGAACCAGTACCAGCGAGTCATGTTGAGACGTCCGGCTTCTGGGCAAAAGTGCCGCTCCAACAACACTAGGTACTTCTCTCCTGTGAACATACCGTTAATGAATAACGGACCAGTGATTCGCTTCGGTGATGTGACACACCACACTGTGACACATTTTGATTGCATTGGCGAGACGACACTGAGATGAGGATTTTCCGTACTCCAATGGCGCCAGTTTTGTTTGTTCAGATAAACATTCAATTGAAAATGGGCCTCATCACTGAACCAGATCTTCTGTTCACTGATGGCACCATTTTCACGTTCCTCGGTCCTGTGGTTAGAGAAATCCCTCTGCAGCATAGAGTTCGTCTTCTTGAGTGGCTGGCTCATTTGGAACTTGCAGGGACGGAACACCGCCGCCTTCGTGAATCTTTGTGATGATTTTTTGGATATGCTCCATAGCTGGGACGCCAGTCGAGTTGGTGTGGTTGGCTGATCCTCCAAGAATACGCGGACACGCTCCCTGTTGTCGTCTGTAACGACTGCGGTTTTCATCCCTACGCCTTGCTTCTTGCATACAAAACACTCTCGGTAGATTCAGATCTGCCCATCAACCTGTCAGCAGTAAAAATCTGTATGAGATGAAAACCAGAACATCGACTATATGGTGGCTTCAATGTCACTGCAGCTGTCGAGTGCAATAACCTGCCACGCGATAACCACTTCATTAGATACCATTTTCTTTCTCGCACAGACATGCCCGACGAACGGTTACATTACTGCTATTATTCTCATAAAATTTTCTTACGGTAAGTAATCGTTCTTCCACTGAGGCCGTGAATCAAGGCAGTCAAATAGATGCAGTAATTCTTGACTCCATAAAAGTATTTGCCTCAATATTACACCAGAGATTGTTAACAAAAGTACGATTATATGCTATATAAAACGAAATTTGTTACTGAATTCCGGCTCTCTTGGTAGGGAAGAGAACTTGTTTTCTTGGTTGAAGACCAATCGACAGATTTAGAAGTAACTTCCGGCATGCCCCAGGGAAGTGTGGAAGTACACTGTATACTGTATAAAGGGGACTTGGTTACAGGGGTTGGGCGTTTCTTGGTAGGGAGCACGGAGCGTGTTATCCTGGATAGAGAGTCATCCACATACGCAGAAATAACCAGGGAAGTATGTTGGGACCCCTGCTGGTTATTTTATACATTAATGACCTTAGACAATATTTATAGTAATCTCAGACATTTGCGGATGATGCTGTTATTTATAATAAAGTACTGTCTGGAAAAAAGGTGTACAAATATTCCGTCAGGTCTTGATAGGATTGCAAAGTGATGCAAAAGCCGTCACGCTGTTTTAAAATAAAACCGTGCACTTTACAAAGTACAAAAACTTAGTAGCCTATGATTACAATAACAAAATGGCTCTGAGCGCTATGGGACTTAACATCTGTGGCCATCAGTCCCCTAGGCTTAGAACTACTTAAACCTAACTAACCTAAGGACATCACACACATCCATGCTCGAGGCAGGATTCGAACCTGCGTCGTAGCCGTCGCGTGGTTCCAAACTGAAGCGCCTAGAACCACTCGGCCACACTGGCCGTCGATTACAATAACAGTGGCTGAGAATGAAAACCAATCATTTCGTACAAATACAAAGATGTAACAAGTTTTAGGAGTATAAAATGGAATCATTGGGATAATGGGAAAATTCCATGAGTCTACAAACAAGACTACTTATAAGACAGTCGTTAGGTCCACTGCGGAACATTGGAGCAGTGTGAGATCCAAATTCCGTCCCATCTCATCTACAGATCAACAAATGTGTTACATTGCAATATATACGATAGCTTCGTAGAAATCAAACTGTTGAACGAGAAGAATGCGTCTCTTACGGCGAAGAAGAAAAAATCGCATCAAGTCGAACATGAGAGACTGCAACCACAAAGCCTGCACGTTGTTTATTCAGATAAAGTGGCCGTTTACGAACTGATATCTATACAGTTAAAAGGCAGATTGTCTATAGATAATACCAGAAAATTCATTTTGCACAAAAGAGTTTCTGCCTTTCTAAAACAGATACGGAAAACTGACAAAATCGGGTTCCTGTAATTTTTAGAGCAATATTTTCTCTTCTGCATGTCTCTTAAGTAAATATAAAAATATGACACGCTGCATTTCATTCATATTTATGCTGTACCGGACTTTAACTCTCGCTTCCATTTACCCCGGCCAAATTTTGTGCTGTCAAGTGTACACTGTATGGCTAAAAGTGTCAGGACACGTCTATGTGCCGGCCGAAGTGGCCGTGCGGTTAAAGGCGCTGCAGTCTGGAACCGCAAGACCGCTACGGTCGCAGGTTCGAATCCTGCCTCGGGCATGGATGTTTGTGATGTCCTTAGGTTTAACTAGTTCTAAGTTCTAGGGGACTAATGACCTCAGCAGTTGAGTCCCATAGTGCTCAGAGCCATTTGAACCACGTCTATGTGATACGGAATTGACCACTAGATGTCACTAGTGGCAAGCCAGCCAGTGTAAAAGGAAATAACAAGGAAATGAATACCCTTAGCTGATATAAGTCAACGAGGAACAGCTGAAAATGTGTGCCCCGACTGGTATTGGAACCCCGGATCTCCTGCTTACATGGCAGACACTCTACCCATCTTTTTTTTTCTTCTTTTTTTTTGCATTTTGTTCGTTGTTGATCGTGTTTGGTCGTTGCGGAAGTCACATGACATCCGTTCAAGTTCGTTTGTTGATCCTTCCACTCAGTTTTTTTTATTACAGAGGGCAACCAGCTCTCTGACCGATCACGCTGAGCTACCGTGCCGGCTTTTTTTTATAGTTCGTTGCGTTTGGTCTGGGCGGACGTCACAAGACATCGGTTCAAGTTGATCGTTGATTCCTTGACTCAGTTTTTTTTATTACAGAGAGCACGCAGGCCTCTTACCGAACACGCTGAGCTACCGTGCCGGCATCCATCTGAGCCACCGAGGACACAGAGGATAATGCGACTGCAGGGACTTATCTTTGGCACGCTTACCGTGAGACCCACATTCGCAACTTATTGTCCCGCACTATATTCATAGTGCCCCTGTCCATTATACTCATTACTCGCGGCTTTACTGCCGATTCCAGTAAGAGTTGGGGCACTGTTTGTGCATCCGCACGGAAGAAAATGATCAAATGGCCGGTGAGCCTTAACTATATATGATGGTATCTGTTCTTTCGGACATGTCCGAAAGAACAGATACCATCTTCATATATAAGTATAAAACGAAGCTGGTAGTGTTGTGCTGTCAGTAGAGAAGCATAAAAGCAGAATGGATCGGCCAGGAGAACCAAGTGGCTTCGACCGTGCATTACTCATTGTATGTCATCCGAGTAACAAACCCACCAAGGACATTTTACCCTTTTAAAGCTGCTCGGATCGACTGTTGTTGATACGATTGTGAAGTGGAAACACAAAGGAACAACAACAGCTAAACCAAGACCAGGCGGACCTTCTTGTACTGACGGACGGGAACCGACACACATTGTGGAGGGTGATTGTAAAAAGTCTTATGAAATCAGCGAAAGTAGCCACTCGTCAGTTCCAAAGTGCTACCAGGAGTCCGGGTCGCACAGTGACCGTGCAGAGGGAGTTCAAAATCATGAGGCCTAGTAGTCGAGCAGCTCCTCATCAACTACACATTTCTGCCGTCACTGCTATGTGACGCTTCAGGTGATGTAGAAAGGTCGTCACTGGGCAGTGGGTGACGGAAATCGAATGCTTTGCAGTGCTTAATCACGTTATACCCTGTGGCAATCCGACGGAAGGGTTTCGATTTGGCGAACGTCTGAGAACGCTACCTCCCGTCATGTGTAAGCCGACAGTGAAGTACGGAGGCGGTGGGTTATGGCGTAAGGGCGTTTTTCGTGGTCCCCGTGCTGCACAGCAGAAAACGCAAGAGGCAGTGCTACATGAACACGTTTCACAGCATTATGTACTGCGTGCAGCAGAGCAGTGGTTCCCAACATATATGAGACCTTGACTCCTGAGTGCAGTTAAATATTACCTGTAACCCCGCCTCCCCATCGCGTAACTAAATATGTGAATGAAAAAGAATTTCCTTTGAACACTTTCGTTATTAAAATGACGAAAGTTAAGTGATGTATAATTTTTGTAGGTGTTTTATTAAACCACGAATTAATGAATCAATGAGGCAGTTAGCTCTGGTTATTTTAATAACCTTTCCTTTATAGAATAGTGAAGGAATTTTCAGTGCATCGCGAGTCCTACTTAGAACTCCATATAAGAAAAGAAAACTAAACATCTACGTTGAGGGCAGACACTAGTTACAAAACATAATGCCCTGCATCACTCCTCTGTCTAGCGGGACTTGCATCACCCACACCTACACGATCATTTAAAATCAACCAAAACACAATTTGTATAATTTACTTAGGTCTACTCTTCCTTGCCGGCCGCGGTGGTCTAGCGGTTCTAGGCGCTCAGTCCGGAGCCGCGCGACTGCTACGGTCGCAGGTTCGAATCCTGCCTCGGGCATGGATGTGTGTGATGTCCTTAGGTTAGTTAGGTTTAAGTAGTTGTAAGTTCTAGGGGACTGAAGACCATAGATGTTAAGTCCCATAGTGCTCAGAGCTATTTGAACCATTTTCTACTCTCCCTTGAGTGCTGGACTCCTTATTTCTGAACTGTCATAAATTGTAAGTCTTGAGTCTACAAGTGGTTTGTATCTTAATCCTGCCTCTAATAATAATAATAATAATAGTTGATGAGGAGCTGCTCGACTACTAGGCCTCATGATTTTGAACTCCCTCTGCACGGTCACTGTGCTACCCGGACTGGATAGAGTCATGGCAGAATGGGAAAAAGAACTCAAAAAAGAAAAGTACTGGAAACCAATATCACTGGGAACCAAAAAAGATGACCTACAAATCCCCTACTTAGCCTACGCAGACGATCTTGCAATAATGGCAGATTCTAGTGAAATGGCAGTCAAACAGATAGAAACCTTAAAAGAGTGTGCAGGAAAAGTTGGCCTACAAATATCTTTTGAGAAAACGGTGTTTACAACAACAAATCTAGAAATTTCTAAGTTACAAACCAAATATGGAGAAATTAAGATGGTACCATACTTTAAATATTTAGGAGAGATAATTTCTGAAAAATACTCACAACAAGAAAGAATATTAAAAGCTCGTAGGGGTCTAGGGCTGGTCCAAAACATTTACAATAAAAAATGTCTATCTATAAATACAAAAATTAAACATTATAAGTCGGTAATTAAACCAATAATGCTATATGCCAGCGAAACCTTGACACTTAAAAGGAAAACAGATATGGAAAACCTGAAGAAAGAGGAAAGGAAAATCATTAGGAAAATTCTGGGACCGAGATGGACCAAAGAGGGGTATAGATTACAGAAAAATTCTAAAATTGAAGAATATTCTAACATAGAGATAGACATGAGGAAGAGGCGTCTAAAATTCTATGGCCACATAATGAGACTTCCCGATCACAGACTTACAAAAAAAATAGTAAGATACGTAGCATCCCTTGTTAATGGAGGAGAATGGATCAAAAATGTAAAGAAAGATCTGGAATTAGCCAACATTACTACTGAAGACATGAACAAAAGAAACAATTTCAAACTTAAAGTTGACAAATGGGAGGTCAAACCAGAGACAAAAGCGCCGAGAACTGGAACAAAATGGAGCGAAGAAAGAAAAGCTGAATTCTCGCAAAGAATGAAGACCTGGTGGGCAAACAAGAAGAATAAGAAGCCCCAGAAGTGAACCATCTTTACTTAGCGTCTTCCATGTTGGGAGCTTTACGACTAATAATAATAATAATAATAATAGTAACTGTAAATAATAATAATAATAATAATAATAATAATACAGTATAGACCCTACAATATTGTAGCAGCCATTACATATTTACTGTTGTGCTGCCAGTTAGTTCGCTTATTGTCGCGAAGTGAATAATCAAACAATTTCTAATCTATTGCAGGAACTACCTACAGTTCGGAGGCGGCATTTTGCTGAGATATTTAACCATATGTGATGCGCATGTCTCAGCTTTACCGTCATAGACGTGTATGTGTGTCGGGGCTGGACTTTGTCAGGAAGATAATTTCAATGCTTTCGTTTACGTGCTGTAACATCCAACACTTGGTTACTCATCACGTAAGAACACACATCAAAAAAATGTTTTGCATCACCTCGGTTCAGAGAGTTCCGGAACCTGTACAGAAAATTGGAATAGACATCAACATAAACATCATTTCCGCCCTTTTTATTGCTCATGAAAACCACACATTGTATGTTGTACCATCATACAGCGAGACCCTCAGAGGTGGTGGTCTAGATTGCTGTACACACAGGTACCTCTAATACCCATTAGCACGTCCTACTGCACTGACTTGTGCCTGTATTCGTCGTGGCATACTATACACAAGTTCGTCAAGGCACTGTTGGTCCAGATTGTCCCACTCTTCAATGGCGATTAGGCATAGATCCCTCAGACTGGTTGGTGCGTTACGTCGTCCATAAACAGCCCTTTTCAATCCATCCAGGCATGTTCGATAGGGCTCATGTCTGGAGAACATGCTGGCCACTCTAGTCGAGCGATGTCGTTATCCTGAAGGAAGCCATTCACAAGATTTGCACTATGGGGGCGCGAATTGTCATCGACGAAGACGAATGCCACGCCAATATGCTGCCGATATGGTTGCACTATCGGTCGGAGGATAGCATTCACGTATCGTACAGCTATTACGGCGCCTTCCATGATCACCAGAGGCGTACGTCGGCCCCACATAATGACAACCCAAAACAGCAGGGAACCTCCACGTTGCTGCACTCGCTGGACAGTATCTAAGGCGTTCAGCCTGACTGGTTTGTCTCCAAACACGTCTCCGACGATTGTCATGTTGAAGGTATATGCGACACTCGTCGGTGAAGAGAACGTGATGCCAATCCTGAGCGGTCCATTCGGCATGTTGTTGAGCCCATCTGTACCGCCCTGCATGGAAACATGGACCTCGCCATGGACGTCGGGAGTGAAGTTGTGCACCAATGCAGCCTACTGCGCACAGTTTGAATCGTAACACGATATCCTTTGGCTACACGAAAAGTATTATTCAATATGGTAGTGTTGCTGTCAGGATTCGTTCGAGTCATAATCCGTAGGTAGCGGTCATCCACTGCAGCAGTAGCCCTTGAGCGGCCTGAGCGAGGCATGTCATCGATAGTTCCTGTCTCCCTGTATCTCCTCCATGTCCGAACAACAATGATTTGGTTCGCTCCGAGACGCCTGGACACTTCCCTTGTTGACAACCTTTCCTCGCACACAGTAACAATGCGGACGTGATCGAAGCGAGGTATTGAGCGTCTAGGCATGGTTGGACTCTAGACAACATGAGCCGTGTACCTCCTTTCTGGTCGAATGACTGGAACTGACCGGCTGTCCGACCCCCTCCCTCTAATAGGCGCTGCTCATACATGGTCGTTTACATCTTTGGGCGGATTTAGTGACATCTCTGAACAGTCAAAGGGACAGTGTCTGTGATACAGCATCCACAGCCAACATCTATCTTCAGGAGTTCTGGGAACAGGGGTGATGCAAAACTTTTTTGACGTGTGTATTACAGTCTTGCGAAATAATGGAAGTACTAATGATATTTTAAATAAAATTTCTTTTTCGTGATCAAAATACTATGGAAACCTTTTTATTACCCCTCATAAAATTACAGTTTACCCCTTAGGGGATAATTATCCCAGATAGGGAATCACTGCAGTAGAGGAACAGTTCGGAGAAGACGATTAATTCTATCAGCAAGACAATTTACCCTGTCATCAGCGATGCAGCTGATGCAGCTGATCCGCCCAGAGTCTCGACCTGAAACCAGTGAAGCGCCTTTGGGATGAGTTGGAATGTCGACTTCGCTCCCGAACTCAGCGTCCACAATCAGCACCTTCTCTGGTTCCGGCTCTTAAGGAATAATGGGCTTCCACTCCTCCACAGACATACATTCACTTCACTGAAAATGTCCCCAGCAGAGTTCAAGTCGTCATAAAGGTGAAGGGTGGACATTTTCTATATTTCTGTGCAGTCATAGGAGTCCGGATATCTTTTATCAGACAGTATACTTCTAGATGAAGAGACCTGGAAGTGTGGAAAGCTTATAATAATATGAAAGTCGAATTCCCATGAGCGATTGTGGAAGCCTGATAAGTTTTCTTCCCGCTCGATGAAGGAGAGTATTGTTGCTTACTGTATGTGCACGCGATTAGTCGGTAAAGGGCTAATAAAATTCTAGATGACGAAGCTGGAAGAACTGTTGTCGACAGAGCTGGACTGGTGAGGTTCAATAAAAGACGATAAATCGGATATTCAGAGGAGTGCTTATGTGTGATTGTTGACCTATGTTGGTCTTGAACTGTTGTCTTCTTTAGCCCTCGGGGTAGTGTGGGAGTTGAAAGAGTCTATTTGAAGGGGGTCCACTGACTGTTGGGGGTTTATGTTTACCCATCCATTGGCCGGATATTTTTTCTCTAATAGCAATTATACTGCTCAACAGTATAATTTCAACATCGTAAAGGCAACATGCAAAACTGGCAGTAAGTGTAGAGTATGCTTTGATATGCAAATTGTAAACATTTCAGTGCAGCCGCATAAATTAAGTAGGCGTTACATCAAGCACATTCCGTATGTGAGAATAGGTAACACAGAGTATTTCTCATTCAGAAATCGCGTTTGACTGTTCGTTTCTGCTGCAGAATTCTTGAACATATTCTCAGTCCGAATATAATAAACTTTCTTGAGACTGTGCCGATTGTATCATCGTCCCATGTCCGACGCCTTAGAATGCCGCGCGCAACCTTCCCGCGCCGGTACAACAGTGTGGCGCGACCAGCGCCACTCAGGTGTCGCCCTCTGCCGACTGCCATGAGGGACGGCCGGTGACAGTTACGTGGAGAACGGTTGCAACCAGGGAGCGAGACGGAAGAGCGGAGTCCCTGACTGCGTCAACCTGCTACACGACGTGTTCCGGACAAAAGATGCCTTTGGCCGGTATCTGTGACACCGTGGATAGTACCGATCATAAACCTTTTTGAGTTATAGTGAGATGTGGTGATTGGAACGGTCGTCGCCCAGGGGTCTGATTACCGGGTGTGTTCTCTGTGGCTCAGCTGTGGCGTATATTTAACTAAGAGAACTGTGCGGCAGGGGGAGTCCGAAAACTTGTCATGCTATTCATATGTACTGTATTCAGGTAGTTATTCTCGTCTCCCTTCCAGAGACAAATTCTGAAAGTTGTGTTTTCTCTTGTAACTGTTTGCAGGGAGCAAAGATAGACGAATGAGGAACTGCTGTAATTTTGATAGGATGAGCGCATGTGTTACGGTATATTCACTTCTGGTTGTAAAGTTTTTCTTTGCCAAGGTACCACGTTAAATTAAATTAAACGTTTCATTGTAAAGTTTTTTGACACATTGTTTTACATCAATTATTTCGTGTTGTTTTTAAAAGTTTTGTTTTAAGAGTATCATTGGATTTTACTGGATGGTTGGTTACAATAAAATTATACTTACAACTGTTGTATTACGCCTACCTCCTCACCCCTACTTAATGCTCTGTTACAAGAGTGAAAAGCTTATGCCCGCGAATCAGTATAGTTTTAGAAAGCATCGCACGTGTGAAACTCGGCTTGCTCTGTCGTGACATGATATACTGTGAAGTTTCAATGAAGGGCAACAGGCTGATTCCATATTTCTAGACTTCGGGAAAGCATTTAACACGCTACCCCATTGTAGTCTGTTGACTATGTTACTAGCGTATAGAGTAAGTTCATAGGTATGTGAGTGAGTCGAAGACTTCTTAAGCAATAGAACCCAGTATGTTGTCCTCGACGGCGAGTTTTCACAAGACAGAAGGGTATCGTCAGGAGTGCGCCGGGGAAGTGTGACAGGACCGGTGTTGTTCTCTGTATACAGGGTGAGTCACCTAACGTTACCGCTGGATATATTTCGTAAACCACATCAAATACTGACGAATCGATTCCACAGACCGAACGTGAGGAGAGGGACTAGTGTAATTGTTTAATACAAACGATAAAAAAATGCACGGAAGTATGTTTTTTAACACAAACCTACGTTTTTTAAAATGGAACCCCGTTAGTTTTGTTAGCACATCTGAACATATAAACAAATACGTAATCAGTGCCGTTTGTTGCATCGTAAAATGTTAATTACATCCGGAGATATTGTAACCTAAAGTTGACGCTTGAGTACCACTCCTCCGCTGTTCGATCGTGTTGATCGGAGAGCACCGAATTACGTAGGGATCCAAAGGGAACGGTGATGGACCTTAGGTACAGAAGAGACTGGAACAGCGCATTACGTCCACATGCTAACACCTTTTTATTGGTCTTTTTCACTGACGCACATGTACATTACCATGAGGGGTGGGGTACACGTACACACGCGGTTTCCGTTTTAAATTACGGAGTGGAATAGAGTGTGTCCCGACATGTCAGGCCAATAGATGTTCAATGTGGTGGCCATCATTTGCTGCACACAATTTCAATCTCTGGCGTAATGAATGTCGTACACGCCGCAGTACATCTGGTGTAATGTCGCCGCAGGCTGCCACAATACGTTGTTTCATATCCTCTGGGGTTGTAGGCACATCACGGCACACATTCCCCTTTAACATACCCCACTGAAAGAAGTCCAGAGGTGTAAGATCAGGAGAACGGGCTGGCCAATTTATGCGTCCTCCACGTCCTATGAAACGCCCGTCGAACATCCTGTCAAGGGTCAGCCTAGTGTTAATTGCGGAATGTGCAGGTGCACCATCATGCTGATACCACATACGTCGACGCGTTTCCAGTGGGACATTTTCGAGCAACGTTGGCAGATCATTCTGTAGAAACGCGATGTATGTTGCAGTGCTCTCCGATATACACAATCGAACAGCGGAGGAGTGGTACTCAAGCGTCAACTTTAGGTTACAATATCTCCGGATGTAATTAACATTTTACAATGCAACAAATGGCACTGATTACGTATTTATTTATATGTTCAGATGTGCTAACAAAACTAACGTGGTTCCGTTTAAAAAAACGTAGGTTTGTGTTAAAAACATTCTTCCCTGCAGTTTTGTATGGTTTGTATTAGCCAATTACACTAGCTCCTCTCCTCACGTTCAGTCTGTGGAATCGATTCGTCAGTATTTGATGTGGTTTACGAAATATATCCAGCGGTAACGTTAGGTGACTCACCCTGTATACATAAAAGATTTGGTGGACAAGGTGGCCAACAACCTGCGATTGTTTGTTGATGATGCTGTGGTGTACGTGAAGGTGTCGAAATTTAGTGACTGTAGGAAGACAGAAGACGGATTAGAAAAAAATTATAGTTGGTGTTATGAATGTCATCTAGCTCCAAATGTGTAAAAGTGTAAGTTAATGTGGATGAAAAGGAAGAAGAACCTCTAATGTTCGGATACAGTATTAGTAGTGTCCTGCTTGACACAATGATTTCGTTTAAATACATGGGCACAGCGTTGCAAAGCGATATATACGGAACGAACATGTCTGAACCGTGGCAGGGAAGGCGAACGGTCACTTCGGTTCATTTGGAGAATTTTAGGAAAGTGTGGTTCAGACGTAAAGGAGACCGCATACAGGATGCTGATGCGACCTATTCTTGAGTACTACTCGATTATTCGGGATCCATACTAGGTCTGACTGAGGGAGGACAGCGAGGCAGTTGAGAGGAGGGCTGCTAGATTTGTTACCGGTAGTTCGGAACAACACTTAAGTGTTACGGAGAAGCTTCGGGAACTTAGATGAGAATCCCTGGAGGGAAGGCGACGTTCTTTTCGAGGACCTCTATTGAGTAAATTTACAGAATCGGCAGCCGCGTAGAGCCGTAAAAACGTATCACGTACTGTTGCACAGCAACACGGTTCCCGGGTGCACTAATAAAGTTTCGAAGCTATTTCGTGACACAGACGGTAGAACCATCTCCGACTCAGACCGGGTGTCACAATCATAGAATAGAGCACTCGAGGAGTGCCAGTTTTACAAAAGGAAGGCAATGCTCGTAACTCATTAGTACACAGACAGCAGAATCACAGCAAGAAGCGCAAACTCTGCAGTATGAACTTCGTTCTGCTAACTCTACAATACTGAGAAATAACGTGCAACACCCAATCTCTTCGATTCCAAGGAGTACTGGTATTGATGTTAAATGCAGAGGCATAGAAGAGCGTCCGTACTTGAGACATACAAGTGCGGACAGGACCGCTGACACCTCTGATTAAACGACGACAAATAGCCGCCTATCCTGATATGGTGATGTGATGTCTGATTGTAAATACACCTGTTCTGGACATCTCATCCTTAGTGTCTAGTGATTCCGTCAGAATCACCAATACCTACGGAATGACAGTCTGTCTCGCTACAGGTGAACTCTGTAGACGAACCGTGATGTGCTGCTTGCTGTCTGTTTGAAGACTTCAGCTATGAGACTACAGCCTGCAGCGGTGGATGGACTCCGTCACTACACGCTGCCGCTACCAACAGGTCACAGCTATGACAGACGGAAGATGCGGAATTAATGGATCTTCCTCTGGCGAAGAGTCAACCAGACTGACTGTACGCTGTCATCTTCTGCTTGCTAAAAGGGCACCTGAATGCCAGGCTGTAGGTGTACTGCCTTCCTGGCTGTAAGCTATGTGTGCTGAGGGCGCCCTGGGCTTCCGTCTAGCAATCATGTTAATAAATTTTTTAATTGCAGACACCGCTGTTCCACTGACGCCTTGAGTCGTAGGATTGGAACATTCATCGACCCTTGGAGCTCGACCTTCGACACTGGTAACGTCACCGCTTCACCTGTCCAACCTCGAAGCCCACTGACCTCCTGACTTGAGAGATGAGCGTCAAAGTACCTTAAATTCGGAAATGGGCTTTTAATACCGAAAATGCAGATGAAATACCTTCTGAACCATTCAAAATTTTTCGCCGTTGAATATACGTTGATAACTTGTCCTGTACTTCTGATTCTGAATCTGTAAGTTTTACTACAGAAACTAGATTTAATACGCAGTCCATGTAATAGTGTACTTATTTCTGACTGTATAGAATTGATTGCAAATATAATGAAAATATTGTAAATTGCTGGGGAATAGCCTAGGTAACTTAATTTTAATGTATCGATAGCAACGACGAAACGTCAGTAGCTGTGATGTTGTTGATCTTTGCGTATGGACAGTCTCTGTCGCGTTGCGAGCAGAGAGGAGGCGGAGCAACTTTTGAGTAATGAAAAAGCGCGGAAGTGTTTGTTGTGCGCTCCCGCAGACGCGGGGTGCAGCTATGATCGCGCCAGTGTAGACGCGCCTGATTAGTTAACCCGCGAGTATTGAGGGCACGGAAGGAGTGGGCAGGCGGAGGAAACTGCAGTTCTAACTACTGCCTGTCCCATAATTATCCGTGGCTCTGGAGACGGCTCGGCATTCTTATCCAGCAGCAGCAGCAACAGCGCCAGCGGCAGCTCAGCATTGTCGTCGGCTACATTCTTCGTCGTTCGCACAGCTACATCTTAAGGCTATTATGTGAAAAATCATAAACTTACGTAGGCATTACCTAGTGACATTTCTTTCACAAAATATGACGAACTTGAATAATAACCTCAAATAGTTAAAACTTGAGGGGTACCGGTGTCGTCATTGTCCTCAGGCATTATTACCAGGCCTTTCCTTTCCATGCAATCAACGAGTGTCGTAAGACTATGAAGATCGATTTACTGCCAGTTTTGTGTATTTGCTAATGACCAGTTTCAGTCTAAATTTTTTGCCTCAGCAACTGTTCATTCTTGTATTGCATTACAAGGCCTGACTAATTTGAAATTTTGAGTATTAATTTCATTCGCTCAAAGTAACGTAAAATTTCACTGGCAAAACTAATAATTAAAGATACAGCACAAATTAAGAGCGCAGATTTAATTCATTCTGTATTCAGATTAGCGAGTCACTTCTGCGGGCTTGGTATGTATCTTATTATTGTTGTATTAAAAGTAAAATCAGTTGCGCGTTTGCTTAAAGTAAACTTCAGTCTTTCAATAATCAAAAGTAAACTGCTTACCTTTTTTTAAATTTTGGATTATGTTACACTGAGGTTACTGAAAGTACTTTTCTTTTACATAACAAAGTTTTAGTTATATTTATTTAATCAGTAACTCCACACAGAATTTAGTATTTCAGAATAAGTAACTGCCAACTCAGTGCATTCTGATTCATTCATTTTCTCGTGAACTGTTGTGCTTTGGGAATGTGTGACAACCTTGTGATGCCACGCCAGTGATTACTGATTACATTTCTTTGCCATTACCTCTCTTATGATTCTGGAGATTCATTTCCCTAGCGGATTGGCAACCGTCAGTTATCCCCTTTTTATCTAAACAGTGTTTTCTTTGTATTATCAGTAGTAATTTTTGCAGTGCGGTTCGTGAGCGATTGCAGTATATTCCACCCCTCTCAAACTTATCATCAGTATTTAGATTGGGGTTAGAAGGGTCTGTTGTACACTTTCCGCCAACTAACCGGTGTCATTTTCCTATGGTAACGATAGCCTTGCTTACTGTAAAATTTCATTAGGTACATGCGATCACGGTCATTTATACAGCCATCAAGTAGACCGATTAGGAAGGGAGAGTTTACAGGCTTCCTTGCACCATGACAAATATCAACACCGATAGTCTGAAGACATCTGGAGCACCGTGAACTGTCAGCTCGGCGACTATTGTTGCCGCTTCTCTTGATGTAGCAGGAACAGTGAAATGCGCAACGATAGCACTGGACGCTAAAGTGGAACCATATTGTCTTCAGGCGAGGCCTGGTACTGCTACACTGCCGCGATGGCAGTATCTACGTCTGGAGGCTTCGAGCACACTGCATGTGTTGTCGTCATACTGGACCAGCATCAAGCGTGGTGGTGAGGGGTGCCATCTGGTACACAACTTGATCACCTTTGATTTATATAGCCGATAATTTGGGCAGCAGGCACTCCATTTCGGTAGTGTTGAGGCCGGTGCTATGCCTTCAAGGTCGTCGTAATGTTATTTTTCAATAAGATAACGCAAGATCTTGATTTTTCCGTACTTCGATAGAGAAAGCTCCTGCTGCCCACGCCAGCAGTTTCTCCACATACGGGATGAAAACATCCGGTCACGGCTGACCGACAGATTGATACACCGCTACTCGCCAGCAGCTATGATCGAGAAAACATTGTACAGATTTGAAGCAGCATGGAATGATGTACCCTTACCTGTCGTCAAAGTTCAGATTCATTGTACCCAGTCTGGTTAGAACCATTGCTCCCGCCAGAGGTGGCATCTCTGTGTACTAAATTTCGCATCCTGTATAACCTCAAATCATCTACAAATTTTGTAATGCATTCTCCTTATTATGCTGCATACTCCCAATAAGCAAAATGTCTCTATTTCCCATCCTTTTTTGTGTTAAAATGTCAGTGGCTAGCAATGTAGGCTCCTACAGGCGTGTTTCATTGTAGTAAGAGCGATGATTATTTAAACACTCTCTCACTATTTAAACACTCTCTTGCTGTTAAAGTGAGGCTGCTGACGTTGAAGGAGCTGTTTTATGGGTTCAGTAGCCCCAGGAGTTTATGTGTGTCCGTCGGAAAACGCTTCCTTGGTAATCAGTGGCCTTGTGTATTATATAACGTGTCTCGCGCAACGCTTATGGCTAGGAGTCTGCGGAGGACGAGGTGTAATGGACGCTTCGCTTGGGGATTCCTGCCAGTACTGAACCTACCAGGCAGAATTCCGTCTCAACCAGCTGCAAAGATCGACAGGCCACTGCTCTGTGAAAAATCCCAGGCTGGTATTCGCTATAGCATCGCGTAGCTCAGTTACGCGTATGTGGTCGTTGTGAAAGCTGTTTCTCATTAGTGTTGTGGACTGCTAAAATTTGTGCTGTGGTTACCATTGTAGTACCTCATGTATCGAGATCCACACTTAAATAATAGTATCATTCAGTTAGCAATAATCGGAGGAAGACAATTTAAAATTTAATATACTAATTATTTTCATTCATTAAAACTTTGTGTTATAGCTTTGTAGGTTTAATTACGTTGGACTGAGATAGGAGACCTATCGATAACAACCTTAGTACAGGAGTACCCGAAGTTTCGTTTGAAAGCTTTAGTTGTTTCGTTATCATCCACAAGATGTCAACACTATTTTTTTTTTTTTTTTTTTGTGTAGTGTGGACTGAAGAGATCATCCTTGATGACTTATTCTTCTAGGATGGGATGTAAGGATAAAAGGAAAACACTTTATTTATTACACATTCAGTCAGGCTTGGGCACGCAATGGATCCTTTAGCCTGCTGTCTTTGGTGATGTCTATCTCCTGTGGAGGGTGAAATGTGTCAAGGCTGTTACGTGTGACTGCTACCTCGTGTGTTATGACAGATTGCCTATGGGGGGTGAAACGTTAGTGACTTCGGTACTCGATACTTGTGCCATCTTGCAGGGTTTACCGTTCCTACCGATTCTAACTGTGGAAATTCGTCCCTAAGGGCATCGATCTTGTCAAAAACTCGTAGAGCCTTGTAATGGACCTTCTCTTGTATAGTGGTCTCGTGGAGTGAGGTGCGGATGTCGACGTCCACCATGGAGCTCCTGTCATCCATCGATAGCAAATGTTTTGCAGAGCTTGGAGTTTGTTGTAGTTGGTGACGCAGGTAGTTCCCCACGAAGTGGAGCCATACAACATTGTGGGTTCCACCGTTGCCTTATACAATTGGAGTTTAGTCTTAGGGTTGAGATCCTTACTCTTCAGGAACGGAATCAATGACCTGGCCATCTTCTGGGCTGCCGTCTTCTTGTCGTCAATATGCTGCGTAAAGAGTAATTTTTGGTCAAGGTAGACACCGAGATACTTCACTCCCGGCGACCATGGGATAAATTAGTCAGCTATTTGGAGTCTGTCGTTCAGAACTGGTTTCCTCCGTGTGAACAGAACGGCTGCCGTCTTCGTCGGGTTCATCGTTATCTTATTTTGCAGCGCCCAGCGTTCCATTACAGCAAGTTGCCGTTGCATCCTAGCGATCAGCTGGTCCAAGTGTCGTCCAGTTGTCAGAAAGGCCGTATCGTCCGCATAAAAACTCGCCGTAACAAGGGGGACTGTTGGGATGTCATTTATATATAAGTTAAAAAGCAGAGGCGAAATGACAGAGCCCTGCGGAATTCCTGCGGAGATCAGTTTCATTTCGGAGTTTTTATCGTCGACTCGGACATACAGTTTCCTGTCCTGCAGAAAGCTGTCTATGAGTCTAATGTAACAATCCGCAATAGGGGTAGTGCGATGCAGTTTGACGATAAGGCTGGGCCGCCACACCTTATCGTAAGCTTTTTCGATGTCAAGGAAGACATCAATCGTGAAGTGCTGCTTGTTGTATCCTTCTTGTATTCGTTCGGTGATCCGTAGAAGTTGAAGTTCGGCGTCAATACTAAGTGACTACTTCGTTTAAAGCTCCGCTCCACCACACACAGAGGGCGCCAACCGAATGCCATCACAATAGTTGCTCACGGGTCCAGAGAGCGACTGTAGGCGCTAGCGTCATCGTAGTTAGAGCGTTGGTACCATGCAGACTTAGGCAATCTCCTATTTTCGAAACCCTTCACTCTGTGCCCGCTTTTCGTTCGCACCAGCTCTTGGTCGAGAGGTGTCCTCCTGTATAGGACAAAGAAGATGGACCACTGGTGCAATAGCTGTTCGCGTACGGCGTCCACCTACATCTCTTTCCCAATATAGAGTGATGCGTACGTTTAACGAATATTGGCGAACCTAGGAATTCAAGCATTCCTCTACCCTAAAGGCCATATTTTATGGAATATTAATTTCACCGACGACGTCGCGCCGTTATTAGCGACTCACTGTCGCTGTAGCTGCTGCAAAGCCAAATGCTGTCGCTTGCTCTCCAGATGTCGTAGCCTAGCAGGCAAAGAACGTGTGTCGGAAGTACGCTTCTCCACAGGAGTTCTCGTCGTTGCTATGCCCCCTAGCTCTTTCCAATTATTCATCGATACTTCGGCTCTGGGTCTTAGTCTTACATTGTGCGAAGTGTGTTCATGTCGGCAATAGGCAAGGGTCAGAAGAAATGATTGTTATGTACACTACTCTGCTTGCGATAGCGACATAGCCTACTTAAAATTGTTGATTAAACTTTCTGATACCCATTATTCATTATTATGCAGTAAATTTTTTGCGCAGTAAACAGTACTATATTTTAGTCGATTAAATTTCGGGCAAGCAGCCGCGCAAATAAAATTTCCTCCACTGATATTTCGGCCACGTATCGTCCGGCCATCGTCAGAGTGAGTCACAAGACTGACGACAAGATGCCAAGCGCGGCCTTATATGCTCCACCGCGGCGGTACTGCGCATGCAGATGTATGATCGGCGGCGGTGACACCATGACGACTTCTCTGCAGTTTAATTACTCCAAGAGCCGGATTCTATCCTTTGTCCAAATTAAAAACATTATCTGTATATATTAAATTACTAGCTAATCTAATCTCTATAGCTTCCTTGAAGACAAATTACCAAAAGGAAGAGGTGGATGTTAAAATCTTCACATCACTGTAATTCATGGAATTCCCTGTATCACTTCTCTGACTTCTCTGGCTGTAATACGCGTATGTATCTTCGATGCTCCATCATCTCTCATGAACGGTGCGTGTTGTTTGACCTATGTACGACTTTTCACAATTTCCGCAAGGAATCTAATACACACCCGATTTACAAAGCTGTAAATCGTCCTTCACAGAGCCGAGTACTATATTTTGTGAGTATTTCTATTTCTGTACAAATTGTTTGAATAATAGAGCCATGCTGTTTTCCACATGTCTGGCTGTGTATTCAAGCCACGGTCATATTATGGAACAAAACCCCCATATCTGTAAATAACTGATGGCTCTGATTGCATTTTACCACGAGTTCAGCAAATAACCACAGCCGACATAGCACGTAAGTAATTAGAGCGCAATTCATTCAAGCCGTGCTAGTTCAGCACTAGGTTACGCGAGAAATGTACGGATAACCCCTTCAGAGTTTCTTTATATTTTCAGCTGTAGTCGATTTTTTTCTGTTTTGTTAGTAATCGCGTCAAATAACGTGGAATGTCATTTGAATATTCAGCAAAAGTTCTTCAGAATGATGCAGGTATTGGATGAACAAGCTCGAGGAAGAAAAGAGGAATGGAAAATGAAGGATAGAGAGGCAAGGGAGAGTAGAAGGAAAGAAAAGGTGGGATTGCGAAGAAGAGGAAAGGGATAAGGATTTTATGGACAAGGAAGAATAGGAGATGAGAGAGAAAGAGAAAAGGCAGAGAACAGAGAAGGCGTGATAGAGACAAAAGGGCAGACTGTAAAATGAAGGAGAAGCGTCCATGGTTTAGGGAATATCCCATCCGCATGATGATATGCCGAATAACCAACACTAGCATAAAAAAGTAAAACGTGGAGGAAACGGCAAATGCAGACGAACCTAGACCATCTTCTATAAGGACAGGTGAAAATGCACTGGTCTCGTATTCGGGAGGACGACGGTTCAAACCCGCCTCCGGGCATCCTGATGTAGGTTTTCCGTTATTTCCCTGAATCGCTTCAGGCAAATGCCGGGATGATTCCTTTGAAAGGGCACGTCAAGTATCCTTCCCCATCCTTCCCTAATCCGATGGGACTTATGACCTCGCTCTTGAGTCCCCCCCCCCTCCCCCCAACCAACCAACAAGTGACAATTTAAAACAATAGCAGAGATGTGAATGACAAAATTCGGAGTTATGAAGCAGGAAGGGATGAAAGTACTACAGAAGTAGTGTGCTCTTCGATACCTTGTCGGAAAGGCATTGCATCCAATCATAAGATACCAGAGATCTCAGATATTAAAATTTCACAGATCTCAGGTTTTGATGGGAAATCCGGTACAAAAACTTAAACAGGAGAATTAGATGAAACGGAAGAGCGTTAATGTAATTGTGCAATCGGTTATTTTTGAAGCGTTGACAGTGTCAGGTAATAATTCTTTTTAAAAAATGAAACGTTTCAGCAATAGAAATAGAAAAAGAGAATTCAGCGCTATTAGACGTTAAAGGTTGATATCATGAGTGTTGCATCACCTGACCATCTTTCACAACAGAATAGGAGGAATGTAAAATATATGGATAAATTTCAGCATCTGGACTTTTAAAGTCAAACTTTTGAAAACTGTAAAGGAGAGAAATTCAATGGGATCAGAAGATGAAGAGTAGATTTGGGGTAAAACGTTGCTATCCAGGCGTCAAGCGTAGGAGGAATTTGTGAATACGTTCCACGGCATGAGACAAGTAGGAAAATGATAAAGATAGAACTATCATTGGTTGAAAGCAAACATTGCGATTTTTTGTGGGTAGAAAGGCACGTTTGCTTTTACAGGACATGTTGTTACATTTCATAAATCTAGAGGGAAAGAGTGGTAAAGGTGTTGTTGCCACCGTGCAGCTGGCGAGAAAGTCACATTTCCCGGGTTCACTTGTGCAGAAAAGACGCTACCTCTGTGGCCCGTCATTGACCTATAATGTCTTTCTCCTCGATCGTTTATTCTCGCTGTAATTGTTACACCTGTAAACGGGCAGAGTATACTCAAAAAGCGGAAACCTGCACTTCTACATGGAATGCTAACCTTACCAAACCACCTGGTCAGCTTCGGATTTACAAAGCCAGCAATTTTCGTCTCCTGGACATCTAATTTGCAGTCGGAAAAAAGCTGAGGCAATAACGGTAGCTGGATCCTCGAATCCCCCTGTGAAACAAGTTTTTCTGCTCCGCGTCAGGAGTGACTTTTAATAAGCTGCAGGTTTGTTACACCAGGCTGTGTGGTACTTACGTATTTCTAATAATATGCTCCATGGCTATTAACAGGCAAGGGTGGCCGTCATTTCAATATCGCAAAACTTTTTTACACAGTACAGTTGTTGAATGATAAATAAGATCTAGAAGCTTTACCCCTCTCTTCCTGCTTTCTAATTACACCATGAAACTTCGTGTTTGTTAAGCCCATTTGAAAACAGTTAGCTCTGTAGAATAACCTATTAATTCTCGACAATAATCTACACGGTAGAAACAAGAAATGATCTCAAAGACATTTCGTAACTACAGAGGCTCAGTAGGCGAACGTCACTGAATGTAATGTGCTCATACTTTGTCGAGTAGAAAGTCTTGAAAAACCGCATACTCCTGCGCCATGGGTACACAGCACAATATCCGCTTTAAAGCTGAATCAATAGAAAACCTTGAGAAACAACCCTACTCTAGCAAAATTGGTGTATAGGAAACTATACGATTTGCAGGTATTTAAAAATAAAGGATATGATTAGTATCGTTTGAGTCAGGAGCAATGTAACAGGCTGTATGAGGGAAATGAAGTATATCTGTGCGAACTGGGCGTCATATAAGACTGCATTATTCTATGAATATACACTGATGAGTCATGACATTGTGATGACTGCCCATTGCAAGATCGAATGCGAACTGGTGCCAATGCGGACACGTGACGTGGCGAGAAAAGTGTACAGTCTGACCAGAAACAGTCTGAAAAGCTCGTAAGGACGTTGCACTGTAGGTTGTGCAGAGAAATAATACTTTAGAAAAAAATCGATACGTTGCATCGTTTCCGTGTTTTTTAGCATTAGAGTTAGCCAATCAGACTGCAGCGAGCGCAAATTCAAGCGGCTCGCCAGATACAACTAATGTCTGTTGTTCTCGTAGCCTAGATGATAGCGTACGAGGGTGCTCGACCTTTGACTCGGGGTCTACCCTTAGTATTGTCCCACGTCTAATTTTTGCATCGTTCTCTTGTTCGGTTGTAGGAATCCAAACAAAGAATTACATTTGGCAACACCCACTCTGGTGCCAGCAAACTCCTATGCCAGTTAACTCGAAAAGGTGCAAGTATTGAATTATTTTCGTAACAGTTGTTTCTCAGCACATCCTAAAAGTTTTTCAGACTGTTTGTGATCACCCTTTACAAGCGGAGCAGAAGCGAATCGGGAATCGGGCAGCAAATATGGAAATATACTGCTATACGGAGCAGAAGCGAATCAGGACTCGGGCAGCAAATATTGAAATCTACTGCTGTAAGCGATTTCGACAAACACCTGATTTTTATACAAGGGCGCGTGGGAACGAGCATCCCGGAAACGGCGGAGCTGGTGGCTTTTCGCGTGTTAGCCTCTTGGGCATACACTCCTGGAAATTGAAATAAGAACACCGTGAATTCATTGTCCCAGGAAGGGGAAACTTTATTGACACATTCCTGGGGTCAGATACATCACATGATCACACTGATAGAACCACAGGCACATAGACACAGGCAACAGAGCATGCACAATGTCGGCACTAGTACAGTGTATATCCACCTTTCGCAGCAATGCAGGCTGCTATTCTCCCATGGAGACGATCGTAGAAGTGCTGGATGTAGTCCTGTGGAACGGCTTGCCATGCCATTTCCACCTGGCGCCTCAGTTGGACCAGCGTTCGTGCTGGACGTGCAGACCGCGTGAGACGACGCTTCATCCAGTCCCAAACATGCTCAATGGGGGACAGATCCGGAGATCTTGCTGGCCAGGGTAGTTGACTTACACCTTCTAGAGCACGTTGGGTGGCACGGGATACATGCGGACGTGCATTGTCCTGTTGGAACAGCAAGTTCCCTTGCCGGTCTAGGAATGGTAGAACGATGGGTTCGATGACGGTTTGGATGTACCGTGCACTATTCAGTGTCCCCTCGACGATCACCAGTGGTGTACGGCCAGTGTAGGAGATCGCTCCCCACACCATGATGCCGGGTGTTGGCCCTGTGTGCCTCGGTCGTATGCAGTCCTGATTGTGGCGCTCACCTGCACGGCGCCAAACACGCATACGACCATCATTGGCACCAAGGCAGAAGCGACTCTCATCGCTGAAGACGACACGTCTCCATTCGTCCCTCCATTCACGCCTGTCGCGACACCACTGGAGGCGGGCTGCACGATGTTGGGGCGTGAGCGGAAGACGGCCTAACGGTGTGCGGGACCGTAGCCCAGCTTCATGGAGACGGTTGCGAATGGTCCTCGCCGATACCCCAGGAGCAACAGTGTCCCTAATTTGCTGGGAAGTGGCGGTGCGGTCCCCTACGGCACTGCGTAGGATCCTACGGTCTTGGCGTGCATCCGTGCGTCGCTGCGGTCCGCTCCCAGGTCGACGGGCACGTGCACCTTCCGCCGACCACTGGCGACAACATCGATGTACTGTGGAGACCTCACGCCCCACGTGTTGAGCAATTCGGCGGTACGTCCACCCGGCCTCCCGCATGGCCACTATACACCCTCGCTCAAAGTCCGTCAATACACATGCACATACGGTTCACGTCCACGCTGTCGCGGCATGCTACCAGTGTTAAAGACTGCGATGGAGCTCCGTATGCCACGGCAAACTGGCTGACACTGACGGCGGCGGTGCACAAATGCTGCGCAGCTAGCGCCATTCGACGGCCAACACCGCGGTTCCTGGTGTGTCCGCTGTGCCGTGCGTGTGATCATTGCTTGTACAGCCCTCTCGCAGTGTCCGGAGCAAGTATGGTGGGTCTGAAACACCGGTGTCAATGTGTTCTTTTTTCCATTTCCAGGAGTGTATATGGAAAACCTCAATTAGGGGCGAAAAATTGTTGAACATTCACACCTCAACACAAAACATGGAAATTAGAGACTTACCGCTTTGTATAGCAGGATAGATGGCAATCTGTGGCAGATATGGCGATAGAGTAGAATTCTAGTGCAAGCACAAATGTTTGGAGCACACCGTTGAGCGCACATTGCTGAAAATTGGTTTCCGTAGTGGACAAGTTTCCAGGTTGAATCAGCAACATCGTAATTTACAACAGTGGGCACCGTGTCTCGAGACTGGACCGTGCATAAATGGAAACGTGTCGCCTGGTCAGACAATCACGTTTCTTGTTACATGAGGTCGATGGTCATGTTTGGATATGCCGTCATCCGGGCGAATGTCCACTCGAAGCCTGTACCGCCACACAGACGCAAGCAGTATTTACATTCACCTGGGCATCTGTTGGACCTGTTGTAGCAGTTTAACTGTGTAACCTGTGTAACTGAGGACCCCACGATTGCTGTATCCCTTCATGCTTGACAGTGATGGCATCTTCCAGCAGCGTAACTCTCCTGTCAGAATGCCTGGATTGTACTACAGTGGTCTGATACACATGGTAGGGAACTCACCTGAGGTCTCGGCTACCCAATTAGCCTTATCTTAATACCATGGAATACATCTGGCACGCGACTGCGAACTAGTTCCGCTCCTCAAAAGCCACTAGCGCGTAATTTAGGGGAATTGCGCAAGCTGAGCTTAAACATCTGGTACCAAATACCTCCTGAAACCTGACAAGGACTCGTCGAATCTAGACCTCGCAGAATCTCTGCTGCAGTGCGTTCCGAAGATGGACGAACACTCTCTTAAGTACCTGCTCATGACGTTTCGGCTTATCAGTGTCCATTACTTTCATACAGCAGTTGTCACTTGTACAGCGTCGCTGTCAGTCGGCGAGAGGACGCAGTAGATGATATGCAGCCTGGTACACTCACCTGTCAGACGGAGCGAGCAGCAGGGGAGAGGACAACGGGTTCTGCAGGTATTACGTGCTTGCAATCTATTATGGAAGTAGCTACACGACTTTGCACTTGGTCACGAGAGACGTGAGGTTATCTACATCATTGATAAGTGGTTGGTTGAGAAGATGCGTCGAACTGTAAGTGAAGTGTCTAGGATTCAGGCCGGCCGATGTGGCCGAGCGGTTCTAGGCGCCACAGTCTGGAACCGCGAGACCACTACGGTCGCAGGTTCGAATCCTGCCTCGGGCATGGATGTGTGTGATGTCCTTAGGTTGGTTAGGTTTAAGTAGTTCTAGGGGACTGATGACCCCAGCAGTTAAGTCCCATAGTGTTCAGAGCCATTTGAACCATTTTTTTAGGATTCAGAACGACATTCTGGAAAACGTTGTTTACGTCAAGACGCTGAGTGATGAGATCTGTTTTTGATTCGTTAATAAATTTAGTGGTGAAGTAGATACCAAACAACCAACTAGTGATAGATGGGAAGTCGCAATTTCATTCGTGAGCATATGACTGCAAACTCTTAGAGTGTGTAATGTACCTACTAATCGACGAGTGGTGAAATTCACCATATTTTGTCTGAGAATGGTCATATCAATTAAGATAAAGGAGAAAAGTGAGGTACCAAGAAACATTTCAATGTAAAGGACGCTGTGTGGGCCCTCGGTGTATATCTAACGGAAGATACTCCGTCCCTCTAAAACAAAATCTTTCGCGCTTTAATCACACAAGGCGTGCTCAAATGAAGAGGTACGGAACGTCTTAAGAACCAAACCGGCTATGATTTCCGTATGCGGCTTTGAGATAGCGTAGTGAGACACCTAGGGAAGAAGTGTAGAGTCGTAACCTGCCCCACAAAATGTCAAAGTTGTGCCCTCAGTAGGGAAGGTGATGCCCGCCGGTTTTTTCAGCGCCTAAGGTCCGGTACTCATCTAATTCCTCGAGCACTCAAAAACCATTAACATTGATGTGAGACACTCTACAGCCTGCTCAAGTCGATCAAGAGCAAACGGACCGGGCTGCCAACGGAGGGCGTGATTCCGTTCTACGATAAAGCACATGCACACGTCTGCAAAGTCACACAGAGTGTAATGGCCCAGTTCAAGAAGGAGCAACTTGAGCATCCGCCCTACAGCCCAGACATGTCGCCCTGCCATGTGTTTTGTCCGCTAAAAGAACGTCTCAGAGGGAAGAACTTCACCTCGTCGCCGAGCTGGAGGAGGACTGGCTCCTGTCACAGCCTTAGGAATTCTGGGAACAGAGACTCCTTCGGCTCGTGAAACAGTGGGACAGCTGTGCTCAGACCTCTGGTGATTACTTTTTAGTAAGGTCTTCAGTTATACCTTGTAACGTATTACTGTGTTTACGACGTTTCTCATCGAGCCATATACGTTATCTCGCATTTCTAGCTGCTTCTCTCACACAAATAATGATAAATATTCAGAAATTCAGGATCGCCACCAGCCCAAGCCCTTCCTAACCATTTAGAAAAAACGGAGCTGGAACATTATTAGCTTAATTACTTTAATAATTTAATTACAAGTACGCAAATTTCTTTAAACAGCCAGATAAATAGCACTCCATGTCGTACATGAAGCAACTTGATTAATTCAGGAATGGAAATCAGAGTAAGGGGGTAAGATCGACACCAAAGAGTTTATCTTTCACGTAAATTATTTATTGTATCTAAATATTTGGTTGCACGTCCTAACTACACATAACTGGTGCCTGACTCGAAATATTTAAGTAAGAATTACGTGAGAATGAAACAGAGCACAGTTTAACTACAGCAAGAAGAAACACAGAAGGCGGGGGTGGGAGACAGTTATACTACCATCTCCTTTGCGTTCAGACCATAAAAATATCTAGGTGAGATTTGCATTACGATTCTACGCATGCTCTATTCTGGACAGAGGTTTAACCAATACACAAGGCTGTGAGATAATTATTTAACATACTAACTGCGTCTGCTGCTTGCAAACGGCCGAACTAGAGCACGTGGTGCATTCTGACTCAAACTGTTGTGCTGCTTTGTAGAAAGCGCACGAAAGAGCAGATATTCTTGCAGAAATTGTAGCTCATTAAACAAGCAAACTGTTAAAATAAAGCCTATTGCGGTGCCGTGATGAACCAGAAGGGTCATTGACTGCCAAACACGTGGCACAAAATCGACACACAAAGACAAAAGCAGTTTCCACAAAATATAAGGTTAAAAATCATTTTAAAAAAATAAGTCGCTTCACACGCTTCAGATAAGCTAAAGTTCTTAAGTATATCACCAGTTAAACATAACGAAGTCCTAACTCAACCTGATTCCTATCATCTGAAACCCCCCCTTAAGAGCTACGATCCGTACTCACCAAGCGTTCGCCGAAGAGTGCCCCTTTCTCTTTAGAGATTACCTAGCTCCACGTGTAGCGGAAGCTACCAGAGGGGTAGCCATCCGTCACCGACCTCACACACAAAAACAGACTTCAACACAGCCTTCGACTAAGATGGGTAAACCTCTCCTAAGTTGGTCATCCTGTGCTCTCCTTTGAATGAGAAGCAACATCGTCTGCTCCCAGCAGACGATGACCAATTCAGCGATTTCCACAAAAGAAAACCGAAACCCACATTAACATACACATATAATAATCAATAGGCCTTATTTGAGTGCTCAGTCTTTCTGGAATAGTTCATGAATTGAGCTAAAATCAAGTAGTAAAATGAATAGGTTGTACCTAATTCGACAAGCGCCTTATGAAACGACTTCACAGAGACGTTCCAGGCTACAGTGTTGTTTTGTACCTCATATAAGAAAGGCAACCAGGAAACGTGTGGGGTAGCCAGAGGTCTGGTGCCTATACGCCCAGGCACTGTCAGACTGGTCAAGATCTTCAAATAACAACAGAAACATGTGCACCAACGAGCTATAAGCAAAGCGACCTCATCTGAAATGCAACGACATCGCCGTCTCCTAGTGATGCCTTGTAAGCAAACCAGTACCAGACTGCTACAAAGTCGATCATGCTTTGTACCTTTGGTAAATACAGGTACTATCATCGATATTTCTGTGAAAAACCTCTGCAACGTGGATGGAGGGCATCGTACTGAAGGTGTGAGCGTCACAAACAACTGAACGTGTGCGCCGTCTTTTAGTTTGACAATTCCAGAAATTACAATAGGAATAGTAGCAAATAACCAAAATTTCCATTATTGTCCTTTACAGAAAAGTTGAAAAAATTACTGGTTTGATGCGGCCTCTTACGACCTCCTCTCCTGTGCCAGCCTTTTCATCTCAGAGTAGCAACTACGCCCTACGTCCCCAATTACATGCTGGATGTATTCCAATCTCTTTCTTCCTCTACAGTTTTTACCCTTTGCTGCTCCATCTAGTACCAAAGAAGTTATCTTTTGATGCCTTAACAGATGTCCTATAATCCAATCCCTTCTTGTGTTAGTGTTTCCCTTGTGTTTCTTTCCTTGTTGATGCTCCGGAGAAACTCTTCATTCCTTACTTCAACAGTCCACCTAATTTTCAACAGTCTGCAAGCTGGCCTATGGTGGCAGCATTTCTCCGTCTGCCAAACGACGAAAAGTTCATAACCACCACATCCAAGAGGTACCACGTTTATCAATAGCGCAAGGAATCAAACTTTCGTAAACAGTGGCCCCTGTGAGGATCACATAATGAGTTGATTAACGTGACATAAAATTAATTTAATGTCTTCAAACCCACAACAAAATAAATGAGATCGTAGGGAATGAGATTGGATGTCGTTGAGAAATTAATAACAACGGTAGATTTACTAACTAATATCTCGGTCAAGAGAGAACAAACATATAAACAGAGACTTCAACAGTATAACACTTCATTAACACGAACTCAGGTTGGTTGGCAATAGACTTGGGGAACCTAACTGGAATTTAAGTGCAAATGAGACTGGCTACTGGGAGTGGAAGAATGCTAATCTAGGCAAGCACATTCTGCTATATCGTTCCACTGATTGGTCTTTCGGGTCAAAATAGAATTAAGCATCCGATGGACACTGGCAGTGACTAGTGTGATTATGGTGTTGCTATAAGAAAGATGGCCGTGAAAACGATTGAGAACCTTCTGAACTTGGCGAAGCTGCACAATGTTATCGATATAGCCGGTGAAAGACGAGATTCTGTCATCTGCGAGCGGTCACTGCCGAAGCTGCTAGGTTCGGTTGCGCATCGTACTGCCGGAGATGACCCCACGTCCGCCGGTGATTGTCTCATGTCCGCGAAAATGTACAGTTTCGCCCGGGTGTCCGGACATCTTTACAACTAACTGCTATCCCCACAGAAACGGAAGAGCTCTAGCAACTGTACTCTGCGATGGTCGAGAAGCAAGTCCTCTCCCCTCCTGTTGCTCACAATATTCCGAAAAACAGCCGTTCCTTCCGACGTTCTTGAATAAACCTGTCATGACCGCAGCAGTGGTTACTCTGCTGATTATGTTTTCTAGCAGGGAGACCAGATCTTCCTCAACCAATCACTGCAGTGCTGTACACATTCTGTTATCTGAAAAGCAGCACAAAATGCCTGGACGTCCTGCAGCCAGTAACTAGTTACTGTCCGCCATCCACGTGGAGCACGTATTGGTCTCACCGCGGACTTCTAGTACTCAGCCATACAGAATTGATATCATGAAAGTTTACGGGCCTGAAGATGACGTTGACTCAGCGTCGAAACTAGTAGCCAAATAAATATGAAATCTTACACTCAGCTGGAGGAGTTTCATTGTCAATAAAAAGAAATATTCGTCGTACTTCCCACATTCATTTCTGCGGTTACTTCACAAACAGCTTGTCTGTTAGCACTGACAACTCTACGCAAACCCCGCTGTTCTCGGTCGTTAAGTGAAGACGGTCGGCCACTGCGTTGTCGGTGGTGAGAGGTAATGTTTAAAATTTGGTATTCTTGGGACACTCTTGACACTGTGAATTTCGAAATACTGAGTTAGCTAGTGATTTCCGGAACGGAATGTCCCTTGCGTCTTACTACCATTCCACGTTCAAACTCCGTTAATTTCCGTCGTTGGCCCACAATCACGTCGGAAACCTTTTCACGTTAATCACCTGAGTACAAGTGACAGCTCCGCCAATGCACCGCTCTTCTGTACCTTGTCTACGCGATACTGCACATCTGTATACGTGCATATGGTTATCCCACGACCTTTGTCACTTCATTGTATAGTGGAACGATAAATCGCAAATAGGCCGCGACCCTTCCACTGTAATTAGTCACTGCGTAATCTTTCCTTGTAATGTATGAGGGGCCACTCCCGCCATAACGGGACCATGTAAAGGTTCCATTCAAAAGTAATCGCCATACGCGCTAAGACATTTATCCCACACGGAGACGTGACGATCAATTCGTGTTTCATAGAACGCGGTCGGCCGCTAGCGCCTCCGCAGCCCCAGCAACTCTTGTATTTCATAATGCGACTGAAACCTACGTCCACGGATGGCTTTCTTCATGTCGTGCAATATATGCAAATCTCACATTGAAACCTGTGGGCTATAAAGAGGATGCTGCACTATTTGCCGACCAAATCGCTGAAACGTAGCCTTCGTGCAGTTGGCAGTGTGGCATCGAACGCTATCGTCATTCCGAGAGCCCGGGAGCAAACAGCAAAGCCAACACTGGAAACATCCCACATCTCCCTCGCCAAAGAAATCCAGAGATGTTCATACAGGCTCCGGTAAGGTCACCATGACCTTCTTCTTCGACTGCAGGACCCCACAGTCGTCGAGTTCCACGAGCGTGGAACCACGGTCAATGCGCAGCACTATGAAGACACTTTTAACAAACTGCGATGCACCATAGAGTCAAAACGCTCAGGAATGCTGTCTGATGGAATCATACCTTTGCACGATACCATCCACCCCCATATTCCCAACTGGAGGAAGACTAGGCTTCAGCGATTGGGTTCGGATCTTACACTGTGTGATTTGCATATATTTGGTGACTTGAAGAATGACTTCTGTGAACGTCGTTCTCAGTCAAAGGGTAAGAGTGAGTGAGAGAGAGAAGGCCGAAATACTAGATTCGGTCTTCCAAAATTGTTTCACCGCTGAAGGTCGTAATACAGCCCTTCCTTTCAATCGTCGTACGAACGTAGAAATGGCAGATACTGGGATAACCTACCGCGCAAGAGAAAAACAATAGCTTAGTAGTGGAAAGGCGCCAGGAGCAGATGAGATACCTATAAAATTCTACAGAGATTATGTGAGTGAACTTTCTCCCCTTCTAGCAGTGATTTACCGTACATCGCTTGAGCAACGAAGGCTACCTAGAGACTGGTCAAAAGCATGGGTCATTCGCGATTATAGGAAGGGCAGTAGGACAGATGCACACAATTATAGACCTATTTCGTTGACGTCAGTCTACTGTAGAATTATGAAACATGTTTTATGCTCAAGAATTATTATTTTATTGGAAAAGGAAAATCTCCTCTACAAAAATCAACAGGGATGCCGCCAGCAGAGATCCTGCGAAACTCTGCTCGCTACGAGCTTATCGAGTATCGGATTTCCGACTGGATTCAACACTTCCTTGCAGACAGAACTCAACACGTCGCTCTTAACGCAACAATATCGACATATGTGAAACTAATTTCCGGAGTATCCCTAGGAAGCGTAACTGGACCGTTACTGCTTACAGAATATATAAATGCCCTATCAGAAAGCGTCGGATGCTGTCTCAGGCTGTTCGCAGATGATACGGTTGTCTATAACAAATTAGCAACGCTAGGAGATAGTAACAATATGCAGAATGACCTCCAGAGAATTGGCTCTGAGCACTATGAAGCTTAACTTCTGAGGTCATCCGTCCCCTAGACTTAGAACTACTTAAACCTAACTAACCTAAGGACATCACACACATCCATGCCCGGGACAGGATTCGAACCTGCGACCGTAGCGGTCGCGCGGTTCCAGACTGTAGCGCCTAGAACCGCTCGACCACTCCGGCTGGCTCCAGAGAATTAATAACTGGTGCAAGCTCTGATAGCTGACCCTGAACGTAAATAAATGTAACATACTGCGGATACATGGGAAAAGAAATCCTACTGTATAGATACACAACTGCTAACAAACCGCCACAGATAGTATCTGCCGTTAAATATCTAGGACTAACTATCCAGAACGACCTTAACTGGAATGAACATATAAAATAAATAGTGGGAAAAACATATGCCATACTCAGATTCATATGAAGCATCTTAAAGAAACGTAACTCATGCATGAAGGAAGTGGCTTATAAACCGCTTCTTCGACCGATTCTTCAGTGTTGCTCCTCTATCTGGGATCGCTACCAATTAGAACTGACAGAGGAGATAGGGAAAAAATGGTTCAAATGGCTCTAAGCACTATGGAACTTAACATATGAGGTCATCAGTCCCCTAGACTTAGAACTACTTAAACCTAACTAACCTAAGGACATCACACACATGCACGCCCAAGGCAGGATTCGAACCTGCGACCGTAGCAGCAGCGCGGTTCCGGACTGATGCGCCTAGAACCACTCGGGCACAGCGCCCGGCTGGAGATAGAGAAGGTCCAACGCAGAGCGGCACGTTTCATCATGGGATCTTTTGTCGGCACGAGGGCGTTACAGAGATGCTCAACAAGCTCCATTGGTAGACGTTACAAGAGAGGCGCTCTGGATCACGGAGAGGTTTACTATTGAAATTTCGAGAGGGCACTTTCCGGGAGGAGTCCGGCAACATATTAATTCCCGCCACATACGTCTCGCGTAATGACCATGAAGAGAAAATTCGAGAAATTAGAGCCAATACAAAGGCTTAGCGACAATCATTCTTTCCACGCGCTATTCGCGAATGGAACAGGGTTGGAGGGCTCCGTTAGTGGTACAAAAAGTACCCACCACCACACACCATTAGGTGGCTTACGGAGTATCATGTAGATTTATATGTAGATATTGTGGATCTGTCAGTGGCAGACCGGATGTTACGAAGCAGGTGTTGATAGTCTCGTCTCCCAATGCGATAAATGTCTTAAAGCGTTGCTGATTACTTTTGAATGCATCCGTTCCGTGGTCTGGTTGAGGAGTTTACACACACATTTTCGCACGAAAGAATGTTTCCTCCTAAAGACAAACTGCCATGGCACCAGTTGCAATATGAATGGAGGTAAATACCATCTAACAGATCAAAGTAAACCCTTTGCAATCTAGTCACCGAAATAAGGACAGCGAATGAAAACAGATTTGAATACAGAGAAATTACAGGTGTAGCAGCAAACCGGAAGTCGAACTGTATACTACGTACACAGAGCGAGAGATACACGAGGGAAACATTCATTATATTCTGCACTGATTCTTGAAAAATAAATGGTGAACAGCTGTCGTATGATTCTTTAATATTAAAGCCGGTTTCCCAACGTTAAAGCTTCATCTTCAGGTACATCTAATAAAGAAGAATAGCACACGAAGGAATTATAAATTATAAAAGAATTGCCAAAGATCCCAAGAATCTAGGAAGAAGACCATAAAGCACACAGGAACCTCAGCTCTAAAAAGTACAATAAGGTAGTAAAATCTGGAAAAAGGACATAAAGATGAACAGCGGTTTTAAACAGTAGTCACGATCACAATACAGGATGTTGTGAAAGGCACCAAAAAGGTCACAGAATGAAATTAGAGTAAATAAAAGAACGGTGAAGGATGCAAAAGAATTAAAGTGTGTCTTACCGGAAGGGGTCTGATGCATATCCGTAAGAACCTCAGGGACGTAGCCAGCACAAAGTTGAGCGCGTGCGTGAGTGACAAGTAAATATCAGGCGCGGCTTCTCCGGAACAGACCAACAGTGTACAAAATTGTAAATAATGTGAATAAGAATTTTGGAGTTCTCTCATGTGTTATCCTTCTTTACTAGACGTTGCTGAAGATGCTATTGTAACGCTGTGAAACCGGTAGTACTATTAAAAGATCATGTAACGATTTACTGCAGTTAATTTTTCAAGAAACCGTATTTACAGTGCGGGTGTCCATATTGTAAGGTTTGCTGTTATTCCGTGCCCTACTGCGGTGACACATAATGAAAGATCTCTATGACTCATTAGCAGTATGGTCATAAGATACCAGAGGAATATACCAATGATGTTGCATCTATACAGTAGGAAACATAAATCTTAATCTCTTTACTTCTGCGGCCAAAATCTCGGAAGTGAAACACTACCATTGGGCAGCAGACATGAACGCAATTTTGCTCCATGAAGTGATAAAAAGAGTGGCGGACATTGCCGGTAATGATGCAATTATTAACAAGAAGGTGGATGCATGCACCGCGATTTTCTACAGAGGAGAAAGCTGTCGTCTCACCCTGAGGGAGGGAGAGTAGCAGCTACATTAAATGACACCCAAGTCATTAGTGTCTATGCTCCGTTTGGCACTAATGCAAAAACAGAGCGAAGAGACTTTTTCAGTGGCGAAGTTGCAACGCTAGCGGAAAATACTCATGCGCTTTTCATCCTATGGGAAGATTTCAACGACTTGTTGGACAGATTGGACCAGACAGGGAAGTTAATATTTGGAAAGTAACTACAAATCTTCATTCCTCATATTCAGCCTCATGACAATTGGTGTTAGCTATATCCGCAATCAGATATGCTATCCTATCAGATGGCCTATCGCGAAATTCATAAAGCGGTTCTAACTTCACCGCCAGCAGTAAGGAAAATTAGTGGTGCTGCATGCGATTTAGCCAACCATCTTACTTCCTTGCCGAGTCCATTCGCGGGTAAATGCTTACATGAGAGAGGGCAGGGATCGACGACCCTTAAGCCAACTCCATTTTGGAGGTAGATGGACGGTGTTTTCATTGTGTGGTGTCACAGTGAAGATAAATTAATGGAGTTTGTACGCTACCTCAGCTCCATTCATTAGAACACTATGGATATAAAGGCAGATCGTTGTCTGCCATCACTGGATGTTTTAGTCAGCCGGAAGAATGATGGTTCTGTAGGTCATACAGTTCATCGCATGCCCATTCACGCCGACTTATTATTTAAAATCATTGAGAAATCGTCACCCCTTGCAAACCATGATTGTGCTTAAAACACTAGCACACAGAGGTCACACAGTCTCGGATCCACATAGTTTGCCTAAAGAGCTTACCCAGCTAAAGACAATACTCAGAGAAAATGCACACTTTTATCCAGCAGATTAACCAGCAGAAAACCAGTAAGGGTGTAAAGAGGAGGTCATGACGACGAAATCCGTAGCTTTTCTTCGTTTCTTTTTTTTTGTTTTTTGTTTTTTTTTTGGCAATATTTCATTCAAGACAGTCCTTGGAAATTTCATGTTAAAGCGGTTTTCCGCCCAGCATCTAAGATTTCCGACCTCTTGCGATCAGTGAAGGACGATTTATTATTGCAGAAGGCTAGAATTTATAAAATGCCTTTTTTTGTGTGGTATGGGCTACATGGGCCAGACCAAGTGCGTCTTGGAAGACCGCTACATCGAATATCAATGCTGCACTCGCCTTTTGCGACCAACCAACTCTGCTATTGCTGAATATTGTATCTCCGCTGGACACGAATTGAGTCCGATAAATCAATACTTTTGGTCACAGCAACATCTTTTTGGGACTCCATTATTAAAGAACCCGTAGAAGGAAGCGTAGCGGAAAATTTAATTAACCGTGATAGAGGTATCAATTGGATAATGCGTGGAACCCATCATTCCCACAGTTTATTGCAAACGAAGACGACAGAAAACGCCGATGACCATGGCGAAAGGCAATCCTGAGGACAGCTGAGTTCTGCAATTCCACCAGTGAAAGCGCTGCCCGTCAAGTAAAGCAGTCACTCTGCCACTACTATCTTAACGCCTGCTTGAAATGTACACTGTCTGCTGCTAGACAATAACTTATGGGATAGAGGACGTCTTCTACACTCCTGGAAATGGAAAAAAGAACACATTGACACCGGTGTGTCAGACCCACCATACTTGCTCCGGACACTGCGAGAGGGCTGTACAAGCAATGATCACACGCACGGCACAGCGGACACACCAGGAACCGCGGGGTTGGCCGTCGAATGGCGCTAGCTGCGCAGCATTTGTGCACCGCCGCCGTCAGTGTCAGCCAGTTTGCCGTGGCATACGGAGCTCCATCGCAGTCTTTAACACTGGTAGCATGCCGCGACAGCGTGGACGTGAACCGTATGTGCAGTTGACGGACTTTGAGCGAGGGCGTATAGTGGGCATGCGGGAGGCCGGGTGGACGTACCGCCGAATTGCTCAACACGTGGGGCGTGAGGTCTCCACAGTACATCGATGTTGTCGCCAGTGGCCGGCGGAAGGTGCACGTGCCCGTCGACCTGGGACCGGACCGCAGCGACGCACGGATGCATGCCAAGACCGTAGGATCCTACGCAGTGCCGTAGGGGACCGCACCGCCACTTCCCAGCAAATTAGGGACACTGTTGCTCCTGGGGTATCGGCGAGGACCATTCGCAACCGTCTCCATGAAGCTGGGCTACGGTCCCGCACACCGTTGGGCCGTCTTCCGCTCACGCCCCAACATCGTGCAGCCCGCCTCCAGTGGTGTCGCGACAGGCGTGAATGGAGGGACGAATGGAGACCTGTCGTCTTCAGCGATGAGAGTCGCTTCTGCCTTGGTGCCAATGATGGTCGTATGCGTGTTTGGCGCCGTGCAGGTGAGCGCCACAATCAGGACTGCATACGACCGAGGCACACAGGGCCAACACCCGGCATCATGGTGTGGGGAGCGATCTCCTACACTGGCCGTACACCACTGGTGATCGTCGAGGGGACACTGAATAGTGCACGGTACATCCAAACCGTCATCGAACCCATCGTTCTACCATTCCTAGACCGGCAACGGAACTTGCTGTTCCAACAGGACAATGCACGTCCGCATGTATCCCGTGCCACCCAACGTGCTCTAGAAGGTGTAAGTCAACTACCCTGGCCAGCAAGATCTCCGGATCTGTCCCCCATTGAGCATGTTTGGGACTGGATGAAGCGTCGTCTCACGCGGTCTGCACGTCCAGCACGAACGCTGGTCCAACTGAGGCGCCAGGTGGAAATGGCATGGCAAGCCGTTCCACAGGACTACATCCAGCACCTCTACGATCGTCTCCATCGGAGAATAGCAGCCTGCATTGCTGCGAAAGGTGGATATACACTGTACTAGTGCCGACATTGTGCATGCTCTGTTGCCTGTGTCTATGTGCCTGTGGTTCTGTCAGTGTGATCATGTGATGTATCTGACCCCAGGAATGTGTCAATAAAGTTTCCCCTTCCTGGGACAATGAATTCACGGTGTTCTTATTTCAATTTCCAGGAGTGTACATCACCCTTCGCGTCTCTCAAGGACTTTTAATAGCTACATGCCGTTCAAGAAGGCCGCACAGTCATGCTCATCATTCTGTCTCCTTCATGACCATAATTATTTTCATGCACCACCAACATTGCAGTTATACCATAGCAGCGTTATTATTGTTGTCATATTTTATGTGTGAACCTGAAAAGTTATAAAATTCATAAAATGTATCTAACAAAATGCCTTTTTTCTTAAAAAAAAGCTTACTTTCATCTCCTTTGTATAGCCTATATTTTAAACATGTTAAATACGTATAACATTTGCCTGCATAGTGGCATTATGTACTGCACAGACCCCCTCCCCCCCCCCCACCCTCTTCCCCCCCACACACACACTCGTTTCAAGGAGAACTGTAATAAAAATAAATGCAAAAATAGTCTTCATTCGTCATCGATGGCTCACCTGAAGATAAATGGCAGGTGGCCACTCGAATATTGTGCAGTGTAATAAACGACGACCGACTGAAAAACAAACTCTCTTGATCTTAAGGGCTGATATTAACTAATATAAGGAACACACAAATTTGCAACCAGAAATTCTAGATGTAGGAATAGCTTTACATTCGTTCATACCACAAAAACAGTGATTCAAAAAACTCGATACATTCAAATTCCTTGTGTAAGTCATCATAAGAACAAACACATCGTTACACAGAAAGCATTATCTCACATTCTTAATGCAAATTGTCTGTTAGTAACATAAAATTTTCCTGGCTCGATCGTGAAGTATTTTTATTAACGTGCTGATGGTTCCAGTGCCGCATGCTCCAACATAAGATGTGAAATACTTGTATACAAATTGCCGATCAATGTGGACTGCAGTATTATAGCCAGCCGGGGTGGCCGAGCGGTTCTGGGCGCTACAGTCGGAACCGTGTGACTGCTACGAGCGCAGGTTCGAATCCTGCCTCGGGCATGGATGTGTGTGATGTCCTTTGGTTAGCTAGGTTTAAGTAGTTCTAAGTTCTAGGGGACTGATGACCTCAGCAGTTAGGTCCCATAGTGCTCAGAGCCATTTGAAACATTTTTTTGCAATATCATAAGCCTGAGTTGCTATTTACGATACCGCAGTTCGCTCTGACGTGCTTCGTATCCAAGTATTTTGTATCTGATGATGGCACATGAGGCATTGAAACTATTCAAATGTTAATAAAAAAGCATTACAATCGAGACAGGAAAGTTATACTACTAACAGCATTGTGGTCGATACATCCCAGTGATGATAATGGTATTGCGAGTATTCTTTTGGATTATAATTTACTGAAATTGTAGATTAATAGAAGCAATAAAGCAGAGTGATATACAACATTGGTTCAAAAAACAATTCTGTCTGGTTAGCTGAATTAGTTACACCATGTACAGTTATTTTCCTGAAGCTTTTCGACAATGATTGCACTTTAGATTAGACCCTGTGTTGCATATCTGATCCGTTAACATGCATTTTTTTTAATTTATCAGTGAGCAATGGATTTGTTCACAAATAACTTTCCTGCTACCAGTCACCATCTTCTTTTATTTATTTCTTACACCACGCGTTTCGAGAAACAGCTCCCATTTTCAAGTGTGTTTTTCTTTGTGTACTACGCAATTTTTTCTTCATGTTTTTGTTGTGTAACGTTCTGCGTTGTTCTGTTGCCTTTATTTCACTATATAAAAACTTTTTGTTGATTGTTGAACTTTGTATATAGTGAATGGCGAAATTTGGAAGAACTGTAAGTACCATTTCCTCTAAATTTTGCTCTCACTATTTATAAATATCGACAACCAAGTAAAAACTGCGCGTTTCTTATATGCTGCAGTGAAGGCAACCGAACTATGCAGAATCTCACACATCAAGAACATTACGAACAAATAGCATAGAACATAAAGATAAAAGCACTTAAAAATTCGGAAACATTTTCCGAAACGCTTCGTGTAAAATATAAATTAAATGAAACCGTGACTGGTAAAGGAATGCAGGCCGGAGTGGCCGAGCGGTCAGTCTGCCTTCGGCAGGGCAACAGAGCGGACGCGTACGTGTTGACTTCGTGCGGCGCGCGAGCTCGCCTTGTTTACTTTCTGACGGCCGTTGCTTAAGTGCCGGCTTACCTTGTACGATCCATGGCGAACCGTTACCGTAAATCAACACTCCGATTTACTTTCTGCAACGATTATGCCCGACCCAAGGCACTTGAGGTGGAGCGTTTTCTGCGAGAGGATGTGAAGATCCCGGCGACCGATATTATCGGCATACATTTGTCCATCGTGAGCAGCACGGTCTATGTGAAAATCATTAACGACGCGGCGTGCGAACGCATACTACGTGAGACCAAACAGGGGCTCCGCTTCTGTCACGCTGATGGCAATGTGGGGGAGGTAACCGTCGACTACGCAGGCTTAGGTATGCGAACGATACGCATTTTCGAATTGCCATTCGAACTTCCAGCTGAGGAAGTCGTCGCGGCACTACGCCCATACGGCACAGTCCACGGCCACACTGCGGAGAAGTGGACACAGTTTCGGACGTATCCTGTCCTAAACGGGGTCCGTCAGGTCACCATTGATCTCCGAAGCCACGTCCCGTCCTACTTACAGATCGGCGGATGCCGTGCCATAATTATATACGATGGCCAGCCTCGGACCTGTTCCGGGTGCGGCAAAGAAGGCCACCTTAGATCCGAATGCCTACAACGGCGTATTACGCAACTTCCAGCTGCCGAAAAACCACCCACGTCGCAACCTACAGTGCTACCGGTGACCTATGCCGCTGCTCTGGCTTCTCCTACCACTTTGCAACGTCGCCCGGTCACCACAAACGACGCCACCAACGAGCCCGGCCAGACACTGACGGAGAGCGCCTCGGACGACCCGCCGCCTCGGCCGGCCATTGACGCCGCTCCGAAGATGCCGACGCAACCGGACGCTGACCCTGATCTCGGAAACACGATGGAGATCGACTCGCTCATCGTTCCTACAGCGGCCTTTCTGCCAGAACGACGCGACTCCCTTCCGTCGTCGGACACGGAGGGTCGCACGAGGAAACAACGTTCCCCGAAACGTCGCAAGCGAAGACGTCGCACCGTTTCCGGCCAAGAGGAGACGTTACAAGTCGAGGAGGACGTACCCGTCGACCAGCACGAGGCCTCCGAACCCGCTACTGCTGACGACGACGTAATGAGCGCGGATACATCTATCGGTGTGCCTGCGCCCCGTGCTGACGCTGAACTAAATCATGAACGTCTCACAGGCGACACTACGCCACGCACAATTACATCTTCTGGAGACAAAATGGACGATACACCAGTTTCCGCTTCCACGGCGTGGCACGAGGAGGAGGTCACGGAGCAGGAGCCGTTACCGGACCCTGCGCCGTCACGGCCGCACCACTAATCATACTCTCCCCAGACTCCCCTGCGGCCCAGCGGGATAACGTTCCGCTGCGACGCCCACACCCTTGCACGGACGGCGGAGTGGACCAGCCTCCAGCAATCCGACACCAGGCCTACCGGATAGCAACCATCAACACCAACAACATCCGTTCCAGGGTGAAAATCCGCCTTCTGCAGGAGATGTTCTGGGCTTCGGATATTGATTTCGCCCTTCTGCAGGAAGTTCACTTGGCTAGTCTCCCGGATATCAATGGCTATACCGCCCACGCCTCCGCGAGTGATCCTATGGGCCGCGGGGTGGCCATCTACGTCCGCCACGGGATTTCTGTGACCGATGTCGCCTTCCTTCCATCAGCTCGGGGCATGGCACTCACTGCCATGGGGACACGCATCATTAATGTCTACGCTCCCTCAGGCACCGACCGACGGCATGAAAAAGCCCAGTTTTATTCCGAGGAAATCGCTCCCCTGTTTTTAGGGCGTTATGACCATTGCCTACTAGGAGGTGACTTTAACTGCGTTCTGCATCCTAAAGATCAGATTCCCCACTATACTACATGCCAGGAGCTACGTATAGTGGTGCGAGACCTCCTGCTTCACGATACCTGGGAAGTCCAACACGGCGACCTTTCTGGCCATACCTTTCTTACAAGTCATTCCGCAAGCCGACTAGACAGGATATATGTCTCACAAACTCTTAGATCTGCGATACGCGGCGCCGAACGCTGGCCGCTGGCCTTTTCCGACCATTGCTCTTACATCTGTACGGTCCTCCTTCCGCCGCAATCAGTATGGCGCAGCCGTGCGCCATGGAAACTCAATACCTCACACTTGCATGACCAGGCGTGTCGCCAACAAGTCACTGCAACGTGGACAGCCTGCGAACGACGCCTTCCCCGCTACCACTCGACATTGACGTGGTGGTTGGACTGCGCCAAGCCGGCGATCCGGAGGACACTGATGAGATACGGGAAGGACATGGCCGACTGGCATCGCACCACTGTTGACTTCTATTACGCGATTCTCCGAGATCTGGATGCTCAACCGCCAACCCCGGACAACCAGTTGGAACGGCAAAGAACTAAGGCGAAGATACTTGCGCTGGCACGCCGGAAATTGCAAGGGGTCGTGATACGGACGCGGCGCCACGATCACGCGGATTTAGAAATTCCATCCATGCATGATATAGTGTCCGACAAACGAAGGCTTCGTCGGCAGATCATCAGCACTCTGACCACGCCTCATGGAACGCAGGTGACCACTCAGAATGACATCGTCCGCGCATTCGTCGAGCACTACCGTCGTACTTATAGTGATGACGACGCTGAAACTGCAGCAGACGACTCCATTTTGAATTACGTCTCGCGAACCCTCCCCCACACGGAGGCGGATGCTTTGACAGTGGCGGTCACGCTAGACGAAGTCAACAACGCAATCGCCAAGGGTGCAGTCAACAGATCGCCCGGCATTGACGGCTTACCGATTGAGTTTTACCGTACCTTTCGGGACCTCATGGCCCCACGGTGGACGACTATGTATCAAGAACTGATGACATCTGACCAAGCAATCCCACCCGCCTTTGCTGAGGGCATCATTATACCAGTCCACAAACCAGCCCGTGGTTCGATGGTCACGAGTTACAGACCGCTCACCCTCCTCAATGCCGATTACAAGATTTTCGCGCGCTTACTGGCAATGCGGCTCCGAACTACACTCCCTCATATCCTCTCGCCAGAGCAAACGACGCCTGGCGGACAGATTAACATACAGACTGCCACAGGGGAATGCCGCGACTTAATTGCTATAGCGGCGGCCTGCAGGCTCCGGGCAGCGGTCGTCGCTATAGACTTCGACAGCGCCTTCGATAAAGTGCGCCATCGTTTCCTGTTTTCGGTGGCAGCCCGAATGGGCATCCCCCCTCCGTTTCTCGACGTCATCCGGCGTCTTTACGACAGCGCCAGTTCACGTGTCCAAGTCAATGGACGTATAGCAGGGCCGGTACCTATCTGCCGTTCGATACGGCAGGGGTGCCCCCTCTCTACCCTCCTGTATGCTATTGCGCTTGAGCCCCTTATTGGGGGCTTGACGACCAAGCTCTCTGGCCTCACCCTACGCCAACACACATTTCGCTGTCGGGCGTATGCTGATGACCTCCTCCTCCTCATTCGCTCCGGCTCTGAGATTCGGGATGTCCTCGAATTGATTACCCGTTATGGGGCTGCCGCTGGCAGTGCCATGAATGTCGCCAAATCTTCTGCAATGCACATTGGACGAGGCCTCCAGGAGGGTGAAGTGGCACCACTGCCGCTTGTGCGGACTTTCCGGTACCTGGGCATTACCTTTACCCCCACGGTCACACGCACGGCGGCAACGAATTTCCGTCGCCTGTTACACGTCATCCGCAACAACGTCCGCCAGAACCTCTTGCGCCGCCAGGACACACTTCAACGGGTTGCGTTTATTAATCTTTATGTGGCATCAAAGTTGGTTCACATCGCGCAAGTTCTCCCTCTGCCAACTGCAATTGGGCGCAACATTCAGGCGGCTTTTGGCTATTATCTCACGGCTGGTTCAATGTTTAAAGTCCGTTATGAGACACTTACCCTGCCCTCACGGTATGGTGGCGTCGGGCTCGTCAATGTCCGTATGCGAGCTGCAGCCTTGTACATGAGTACCATGAGAAAACAGTGGATGGGCCAAGGTACATCTCTAACACGCAGCTTGCTTGAGGTCCTCTTACCTGCTTCCACCTCACCACCGGTGTCTGTCGGCCATATCGTGCCTCATTTGTCCCATATTTCGACCTTTTTCGTCGATTACAGTTACATACATACCAGTCTCCCAGATACACGCCCACCTAGGACTAAGGATTTTTACAGCCTGTTGCTGCGCTGTGTTCCCCGGAATGTGATGGAGACCAAACACCCCTCCATCCAGTGGCCCGTAGTGTGGACTACCGTCCACCAGCCCTTCCTCCCTACGAACGTCCGGGCACTGTGGTACCACATCGTCAACAGGAAATTTGCCACGAAGCAACGCCTGCACAACATTGGCTTGTCAGAATCCCCTCTTTGTCTCCTTTGCCAGCAACTGGACACTGATGAACACCGTCTGACATGCGCCTCATCGCAAGATGTATGGCGCTTCGTGCAGCAAATCATTGCCTGCTATCTCCGGGTGCCACCTGACACAGTCGAGCCTCGAATGTTTCTGTACCCGGAGGACCGACACTTTCCCGCCGCCAAATGTCATGCTATTACGTGGGTCAAAGGGTGGGCGGTCGCTTATCTCTTTAATGAGGGACCTAAATCCCGGCTCGACTTCTGGACCTATTTACGGACAGCCCATGCAGCTCTAGAAAACACGCCACGTTACCGAACATTATTTGCTAATTATCTTCGAGCGGTCTTTGTTAGACCTCCACTGAGTTGGGGGGTGCCTGGCACAGAGGGCACCCACCCCTCCTCCCCCGGCGGTGTCTGAGTTTCAACCGCCTACGATCTATTCTACTTCTGACCTCCGCGGATGGGAGAGCGCGTCGCAGATTGCGCGGATTTTATTTCTTTTTGCTTTTCCTTTTTCCTTTCTTTTTCTATACCCAGAATTTATATTTCTTTTCTCTTTCGCATATGTGTTCCCATCATTTCATGCTATTAGTGAATATTACAAAACACATGCAAATAAATAAATAACAACGCCTGCCACTACTGTTGATTCCTGTTTCTCCCACTTCCCTAAGCACCAAAGGCTCGGTGGTGGTGAGGGGGACACTGTAGCCAGGCCTCGGGTTTCGACCCCTGCCCACTTTGCCCCCCGAGCCCCCAAAGTGTCTTACTTCATAAAAAAAAAAAAAAAAAAAAAAAAAAAAAAAAAAAAAAAAAGGCAGTTAAGGCGACCGTTAGCGCAAAGCGGGAAATCCGGGTTCGAATCCCAGTCCGTCACAAACATACATTGTCACCAATAAAAAAAAAAAAAAAAAAAAAAAAAAAAAAGCGGTTAAAGGCGCTACAGTCTGGAACCGCACGACCGCTACGGTCGCAGGTTCGAATCCTGCCTCGGGCATGGATGTGTGTGATGTCCTTAGGTTAGTTAGGTGTAAGTAGTTCTAAGTTCTAGGGGACTTATGACCACAGCAGTTGAGTCCCATAGTGCTCAGAGCCATTTGAACCATTTTTTTTTTTTTTTTTTTTTTTTTTGGTAAAGGAATACTTGTTTGTAAACAGACCAATAATTTTCACAGTGGCAGGCTTCCACAATCCATTTCTAATGGATCAAGTCAGATTATTGGTGAGCAAACGACAGAATTACACAGGCCAGAATTTCAAAATAATTTTTCTTATTATACCTTGTCTTGATAAGCAATTAAAATTATAAATTTCTTAACATAAATCCAACAGGAATTTCGTTTTTGTACGCACTACTACCGAAACAACGATTCTTTACCTCTTCCTTTGCAGCTTGACAAATTCGCAACCAAAGAAGTACCGCCAAAGATAGTATTTTTACTCTTCATACAGTAAAGGCGTTTTTCATCCAAAGAATAAACACTACTACACTACTTGGGACGAAGCTGTGTAGTTATTTTATAAAGTGTGCTTGCATAGTTTTGAGATATAATGTTGTTTATTTTCCTTTTAATAAATAATTTCTTACGCAAATAATTATCTCTTCAGCTTCTGGCTGGGCTCACCGAGCTATTTTTAGCATATGCCAGCACGTATCTCTTCCAGTGAACCGCTAGCTGTCTCACAATGACGACATGACGATAGCCCTTGTGTGTTAGCAGACAAGGATTAATTTAGTGGAAGCTATTGCCATCTACAATGGCCATATATATACTTTTCAGTTAGATACAAATCCTTTCTGCCAGCACATTTTGAAAAAAAAATACATCTTTATTTTAAATATATAAAATAAGGTCTCCTACTCACATCATATACAAGGCTTAAAAGTGAAATCGGGACAGAATCTGGTTACTACGTCCATAATTCTAATAGGCATGGCATCTGACATCCTCTCGCATGCGATTAGTGCGACTCTGTGTGTGCACCCAGAACTACGTGATATTATGAGCAACTTAAGCAAAGTTATTATCTCTTGGCACCTCTGTGAGGTTTACAAGACTATCATCGACGAAATATTTCGCTGGCCACAGCTTCTGATAACCCTAACGCAGTTGGGCAAAATGTAATATTTACAGTAATCGCACGATTAGCACCAGGCAGACAGCTATACACCAATGGCGGGAAATATAATCGAGCATTAATTAGCAGAAACGGCTAAAGCCCTTACTATGTTCTCACCAATTTTATATAGTTTTGGAAATTGGATGATTTTTTATTTCGTCCGTCTCTTGCATAAAATTCAAGTTACCAGTTTTGGTCTGACACGCCCATTTTCACACTACTCACCGAAAAATTAAGAAGAATTGTAAGTAGGCTATTTAGGTTTTTATGTTGGTAACGCCACGTGGTGCTCTATATGAAAATCGCTGACTGCGCTGTGTGCAGCCTGTGGCTGGTTTGACTCATTGCTGGAATATTTGCTATTGTAGTGTTGGGCAGTTGGATGTGAACAGCGCGTAGCGTTGGGAAGTGGGAGGTGAGCCGCCAGCAGTGGTGAATGTGGGGAGAGAGATGGCGGAGTTTTGAGAGCGGATGATCTGGACGGGTGTCCGTCAGATAAAGGAAATTTGTAAGACTGGATGTCATGAACTGACATATATATATTATGACTTTTGAACACTATTAAGGTAAATACATTGTTTGTTCTCTATCAAAATCTTTCATTTGCTAACCATTCCTACAGTAGTTAGTGCCTTCTGTAGTTAGAATCCTTTATTTAGCTGGCAGTATTCGCGCTCGCTGTATTGCAGTAGTTGAAGTAACGAAAATTTTTGTGACATTAGTGATTCATGAAAGGTGTAAGTTACTGTTAGCCAGGGCTATTCTTTTGTAGGGATTATTGAAAGTCAGATTGCGTTGCGCTAAAATATTGTGTGTCAGTTTAGTGATGATCAGAATAAGTAAAGAGAAAACTGAGTACGTTCAGTTTTGCTCAGCTGTTTGAAAATCAAATAACGTAAGAGTTTCTCCAGCACTGTCATTCCTTACATACATAGGGGACACTTCAGTATGTGTCCATCAATAATGTGTACAAACAGTATGTATGTCCTTATTTTAGGTACTCACACTGTTATAGACATACCTTGCTATTAACCGTAATTATTCATACAGTATGGTGCGAAATGGCACAGCATAGTACACAATGGATGACAAGTACCCTCACTTATCTTAGACTGTGTATCCGTAGCATCTGACTGACATAACCAAACTGACAAATATAAACCCCAGTAGTCAACAGGACACCGTTGTAGTTGTCTGCCTCACTCATTCTCGCATGCGTATGTGTCTGCCTATTTGTTTTCTATAGAGCTCTCGCAACCAGGTCGTTTTGTTTGTAACATCTTTAAACTAAAGAAATATCAGATTTACATTGTGAAAAATGTTGACAGTCGGCCGAAGTGGCCGTGCGGTTAAAGGCGCTGCAGTCTGGAACCGCAAGACCTCTACGGTCGCAGGTTCGAATCCTTCCTCGGGCTTGGATGTTTGTGATGTCCTTAGGTTAGTTAGGTTTAACTAGTTCTAGGTTCTAGGGGACTAATGACCTCAGCAGTTGAGTCCCATAGTGCTCAGAGCCATTTGAACCATTTTTTTGTTGTTGACAATTTTGTCTGACAAAATAACGTACCATCCAAATCAGGTTATCAGCTTTACATTAGAGGAAATGTTAACAACTTTTTACATAGTAACATAACATCTAAATGGAACCTACAAAGCCAGGAGCCGACGACATAGCGCGTCGTCCTGTATACATCACTGTATTTCTGTAGCAGTGTATAGTATCAAGCATTACTACCATGCATACAGAGTGTCAATATTAAAAGCCAAATATGTTGCTCATCACTGCATGTTAGCCGAATACTCTTCAAAATAAAATAAGGCGATACATAAAACAGTTGCGGATTTACAAATTACACTGTTAGTGTGATATTTGGTGTTTTAAGCGCACATATGTAATTGTTTGATACACTTGTTCAAAAGCTTGTGACCAAAATCTGCACGCTTCGTGATGGCGCATATTAGCATGATTGGTTGGTTTGGGGGAGGGGACCAGACAGCGACGTTATCGGTCCCGTCGGTTTAGGGTAGGCTGGGGACGGAAGTCGGCCGTGCCCTTTCAAAGGAACCATCCCGGCATTTGTCAGAAGCGATTAAGGGAAATCACGGAAAACCTAAATCAGGATGGCCGGAAGCGGGTTTGAACCGTGGTTCTCCCGAATGCGAGTCCAGTGTGCTAACCACTACGCCACCTATCTCGATCGCATATTAGTAGTAACACACTGTTTTCTAATGTAGCCCTATGTAATGACATATTACCAGCATTTTGTATAATACAGGGTGATTCAAAAGGAATACCACAACTTTAGGAATTTAAAACTCTGCAACGACAAAAGGCAGAGCTAAGCACTATCTGTCGGCGAATTAAGGGAGCTATAAAGTTTCATTTAGTTGTACATTTGTTCGCTTGAGGCGCTGTTGACTAGGCGTCAGCGTCAGTTGATGCTAAGATGGCGACCGCTCAACAGAAAGCTTTTTGTGTTATTGAGTAGGGCAGAAGTGAATCGACGACAGTTGTTCAGCGTGCATTTCGAAGTATGGTGTTAAACCTCCTGATAGGTGGTGTATTCAACGTTGGTATAAACAGTTGACAGAGAATGGGTGTTTGTGCAAAGGGAAAAGTTCTGGACGGCCGAGAACGAGTGATGAAAATGTAGCACGCATCCAGCAAGCATTTGTTCGCAGCCCAGGAAAATCGACTCGCAGAGCTAGCAGAGAGCTGCAAATTCCACAATCAACTGTATGGAGAGTCCTACGAAAAAGGTTAGTTATGAAACCTTATCGTCTGAAATTGGTTCAAGCACTGTCTGCAGCTGATAAGATTAAAAGAATCGATTTCTGTGATTTCATCCTTGCTCAAATGGAAACAGATGAATCTTTCATTTCAAAGATTGTGTTTAGTGATGAAGCAACTTTCCACACTAACGGGAAAGTCAACCGTCACAATGTCTGTATTTGGGGCACTGAGAATCCGCGGGAAACAACTCAGTATGAACGTGACTCGCCTAAGGTGAACGTTTTCTGTGCCATTTCAGCCAATAAAGTTGTTGGTCCCTTTTTCTTCTAAGGTGCTACTGTAACTGGACTACAGTATCTGGAGATGTTAGAGAATTGGCTGTTCCCTCAGCTCGAACAAGAAGCACAACAATTCATATTTCAGTAGGATGGAGCGCCACCACATTGGCACTTATCTGTCGAGTGTCTGGAGGGGGCCATATTGAACATCTCTGAACTTGTTTTTGAGTGAAAAAAACCTTTTTAAATACTCATTGTAATGATGTATAACAGAAGGTTATATTATGTGTCTTTCATTAAATACACATTTTTAAAGTTGTGGTATTCTTTTTGAATCACCCTGTACTTTTAGCTGCGATTATTATATTTACATGGTCAATGCATCAATAAGGTTTGGTTTTATATGATCAGTGCGCAAATGAGGTTTGGCTTTGATTGCGTCCTATGCGCCATGAATGATGATTGCGTCGGATAATGCTCAGATGGTGCTGTATAATGTTTATTTAATGAGCTGCTCTAGGTTTCGTACCAGATGTTAGCAAGGTATACATATGCATAAGGGTACCTATAATGTGGGCAACAAAACCTTTTCTGGTGGTACCAAAGTAGTACTGATAACATTTTTCTCTCCAGGTCTTAAAGTTTCTCGGGGTGGCCAATCACTTTTAAACCAGCGCTGTTCTCTGGCTCTATTATCCCACAAGCATAAGAAACATGGGTATTTAGTATAGCCTGCCTGCTGACCCAAAAGCATCGTCCCCGCAAACTATCCATTGATGGTCCTGATATTTGATTTTTTCCATGACAATGGCCAAATAGTTATAGATCTCGTCCGTATACATAGAATGTCCCATCGGAAGCGGTGCAAATTTATTCCCATTGGGCAATAATACTACTTTAAGACTAGTTCTGGATGAATCAATAAATAGGCACCATTCACATGAGGCATACTGCATATCAAAGCAATGCATGAATCCTTCATCATTGCAAAAAACTAAATTTCCTTCTTTTGAGAAAAAAATGGGCAAATTCTTCTTCTTGGTGTATGTACCATGAAAATGAGGTGCCAAATGATAAAAGGTTTTTATTTTTTAATCTGGAACGAACTGCATCTTTTAAAAGACCTAAACCTCTTATTAGATCATTGAGCTCACTTTGAGCAAATAGTTGAGGCCTTTCATCTCTGTCTGAAGAAAAATCTGAGCTTGATTCACCCTCGGGAGGCAATGTAACTTCGTCCTCCAACTCACTCGGGTATTCATCCAAACTGGATGTGGCTGTGGGATAGGTATTTCAAAGCTATGGGGCACAGGACGTATAGCTGAGTCAACGTTAGGATAACTTATGCTTCTTTTGTTTTTTTAACGGAATCCCTCTACGTCAACTGAACAGAAGTAGCAATCAGTGGTATGGTTTTTCTGCTCACGACATATCATAGGAATTCCAAATCTAAATGCAATTTTCTTAACCTTAAACCACAAACGAAGATCTTCTTCACACCTTCTACACACCTTATGCGGGTCCCATGGTTTATCTTGATCACCAAGCTTTAATTTAAAGTAAGCAAAGTAAACTTTCATCACAAAATCACCTACGTTTCTCTGTTGACTTTTAATAGTGTATTCACCACAGATATAACAAAAACTGTTGGAGATATAACAGAGCCTCTAGTAGCCATGACTAGACAGAAACAACAGCACTGTTCACTTGAATAGCAACATGTCTACTGAGAGTTCCTCTTCGTTTCATGCGAGATATAAATCGTCATTTGACTTGTCGTGACATGTGAAACTGGACAATAAGACTGTTTGCATATGCTTCTGGCGCCCAGGTTGTCACGGTAAAACCTGCAAGTGGTAACAAAGAATAGTTAACATCATAAATTTTTTAAATTTAAGTTTATTTTGTCAATTATAATTGATATAATTACTAATAATTATTAAATTTAAGAAACACATAGGTTTATTACTAAAGAACATATATACCGCAATATACTCAAAAACCTATGTGATGGAATTTTTTAAATATTTTTCTTGTTTTTGGTAAAGAAAATGTCAAAAAATCCTATATAGTTTTTTAGTCACAGACCCGTGTCTAATTGTAAGACATATACTTTGTAATTTTCAGGTGTATGTTTTGAAAATGGGCGTCTCAGCCCGAAACCGGTAACCACTACTGCTGAATTTTATATCAATGGAACTGAGACAGACGAATTGAAAAATTATCCAATTTCCTCAGCACTGAACAGTTGCGGACCTATCATCCTGCGGCAGCGTGCTTCGAATTAGTATTCTTGTAGTTTGACAGCGTTCAGACCACCCTATCAGATGGTCTGACCAATAATTATGTACCCTTTCTACAGTACGTTGATTATCAATGAATGACTTAACGTTAATTCACAAATTGAATTCATTCAATTAATGTCGCCCAACTACTTGAGGGTTATCGGAAGCTGTGGCCACGGAACTGTTCGTCGACGCTTTTTTTGTCAGCTTCATACTGGTGTCAAAGATAATAACTTTGTTTAAGTTGCTCATGATATCGCGTATTTCTGGGTGCACACTCAGTGTCGCACTAGTCGCTTGCGAGTACTTGTGAGATACCATGTCTACTAGAATGATAGATGTTGTAACCAGATCCTGTGCTGTTTTCACTCTTAGTGTGTTAGGAGATCAAGATTAATTCAGTGAAAGCTATACCCACCTTCAGTGGTCATGAATTTACGAGTACAGGTCAGTTAAGTGCAAGTCCCTTAGGCTTGTCCATTTGAAAAATAAATATGTATTTTTATAAAAATGCTCCACTTTCAAAGCCATTATCCCTGTTCAGTACTGACCCATACAGTAGTTCACCCAACAGGATAAGTTCTGTTTTAGCAGGATTGCCAAAGAGAGTACCAATCAAAGAAAAAACTCATGGTAATAAAAGAAAGAGGCACCTGCCCCATCATCTGTACATGCTGTTCTATTGGTATCTTGCCATTCCTGCATTATCCGTCACGTTCTTAATTAATATCAATATTGGCCTGCATTGTGTGGTCTGATTAACCAGTGTGTTAGACAGTTAATGGACCTTTCCATATAACTACACTAAAATCGAGTTTAACCATGGAACCTAACGAACAGAATTACTCGGAGCACGCCGGTTAAGACTAATTAAGGAAACGACTATATACTTTCAACAGTTATGAAAGACTCACTTCTGTTCTCTTCTGTATTTAAGATTTAGTTTCGAGTGCGATTGTTAGAGAAGTTAAGCGTTAGAGTTTCTAAAATTTTAGAAAAAATATGTTATTTTGCTGTCTTCGAATTCCAATAAAACGTTTTAGTTCTCGTTCATCTTGATCTCTGTTTATTCTTATCTTCATGCTGTGAATTAAGAAATCAACATAGTAGTTGTCTACTGAAATAAGGATCACGTGTAATCGAATTACGAGGACTGAGTGTGGGTTTCCTGCACTGTATTGAAGAATTAGCCCGCATAAGTAATAAAGAGAACATATTTTGTTTTGTTTGTATTAGCGTTATTAATGTTAGAGTTATCATCATAATACTGAAGTTATTTGAATGTTTTCGCAGCAACAGTGGCGTAGGCTCAGAAGGAAAAGAACATCGCTTCCATTGTTAGTCCCTAAACGGCAGACGCATTATGCAAGGATGTGTCTGGCAATTATCTGTGCGTTGTTGTTCATTTGACATATCGCCGATCCGTCCGGAACATAAGCTTTTGTGCGTTGCTATTGATGGGCAATTCATCGCTCGCAGTCCCCCTTTGTAGCCCTAACTACATACGCCATTGGACTCTGAAGCACCGGCACAAATGCGATATCCATTGGATGCATATTATGTATCTCAGACCGAATGGCTTTATGGTGCTCGAGGTATTATCCCCGTTTAATTGCTACTGTTTGTGAGCAGATGTGAACTACGCTAACGCTTTTCCCGATTAGTGATTAATATCTGTCCTCTATTCACCAACCCACAGAAGAGCCAATTGAACCGCGTCGAGTTAATGGGTGTTGTTGCGTCTGCAATAACGCAGTCTGACTCTCTTTCCAATAAGGGAATGCACGATTCTTTCAACTGAACTGCAAACGGAATAGCAATTTTGCTCCATGAAGTGATAAAAAGAGTGGCGGACATTGCCGGTAATGATGCAATTATTAACAAGAAGGTGGATGCATGCACCGCGATTTTCTACAGAGGAGAAAGCTGTCGTCTCACCCTGAGGGAGGGAGAGTAGCAGCTACATTAAATGACACCCAAGTCATTAGTGTCTATGCTCCGTTTGGCACTAATGCAAAAACAGAGCGAAGAGACTTTTTCAGTGGCGAAGTTGCAACGCTAGCGGAAAATACTCATGCGCTTTTCATCCTATGGGAAGATTTCAACGACTTGTTGGACAGATTGGACCAGACAGGGAAGTTAATATTTGGAAAGTAACTACAAATCTTCATTCCTCATATTCAGCCTCATGACAATTGGTGTTAGCTATATCCGCAATCAGATATGCTATCCTATCAGATGGCCTATCGCGAAATTCATAAAGCGGTTCTAACTTCACCGCCAGCAGTAAGGAAAATTAGTGGTGCTGCATGCGATTTAGCCAACCATCTTACTTCCTTGCCGAGTCCATTCGCGGGTAAATGCTTACATGAGAGAGGGCAGGGATCGACGACCCTTAAGCCAACTCCATTTTGGAGGTAGATGGACGGTGTTTTCATTGTGTGGTGTCACAGTGAAGATAAATTAATGGAGTTTGTACGCTACCTCAGCTCCATTCATTAGAACACTATGGATATAAAGGCAGATCGTTGTCTGCCATCACTGGATGTTTTAGTCAGCCGGAAGAATGATGGTTCTGTAGGTCATACAGTTCATCGCATGCCCATTCACGCCGACTTATTATTTAAAATCATTGAGAAATCGTCACCCCTTGCAAACCATGATTGTGCTTAAAACACTAGCACACAGAGGTCACACAGTCTCGGATCCACATAGTTTGCCTAAAGAGCTTACCCAGCTAAAGACAATACTCAGAGAAAATGCACACTTTTATCCAGCAGATTAACCAGCAGAAAACCAGTAAGGGTGTAAAGAGGAGGTCATGACGACGAAATCCGTAGCTTTTCTTCGTTTCTTTTTTTTTGTTTTTTGTTTTTTTTTTGGCAATATTTCATTCAAGACAGTCCTTGGAAATTTCATGTTAAAGCGGTTTTCCGCCCAGCATCTAAGATTTCCGACCTCTTGCGATCAGTGAAGGACGATTTATTATTGCAGAAGGCTAGAATTTATAAAATGCCTTTTTTTGTGTGGTATGGGCTACATGGGCCAGACCAAGTGCGTCTTGGAAGACCGCTACATCGAATATCAATGCTGCACTCGCCTTTTGCGACCAACCAACTCTGCTATTGCTGAATATTGTATCTCCGCTGGACACGAATTGAGTCCGATAAATCAATACTTTTGGTCACAGCAACATCTTTTTGGGACTCCATTATTAAAGAACCCGTAGAAGGAAGCGTAGCGGAAAATTTAATTAACCGTGATAGAGGTATCAATTGGATAATGCGTGGAACCCATCATTCCCACAGTTTATTGCAAACGAAGACGACAGAAAACGCCGATGACCATGGCGAAAGGCAATCCTGAGGACAGCTGAGTTCTGCAATTCCACCAGTGAAAGCGCTGCCCGTCAAGTAAAGCAGTCACTCTGCCACTACTATCTTAACGCCTGCTTGAAATGTACACTGTCTGCTGCTAGACAATAACTTATGGGATAGAGGACGTCTTCTACACTCCTGGAAATGGAAAAAAGAACACATTGACACCGGTGTGTCAGACCCACCATACTTGCTCCGGACACTGCGAGAGGGCTGTACAAGCAATGATCACACGCACGGCACAGCGGACACACCAGGAACCGCGGGGTTGGCCGTCGAATGGCGCTAGCTGCGCAGCATTTGTGCACCGCCGCCGTCAGTGTCAGCCAGTTTGCCGTGGCATACGGAGCTCCATCGCAGTCTTTAACACTGGTAGCATGCCGCGACAGCGTGGACGTGAACCGTATGTGCAGTTGACGGACTTTGAGCGAGGGCGTATAGTGGGCATGCGGGAGGCCGGGTGGACGTACCGCCGAATTGCTCAACACGTGGGGCGTGAGGTCTCCACAGTACATCGATGTTGTCGCCAGTGGCCGGCGGAAGGTGCACGTGCCCGTCGACCTGGGACCGGACCGCAGCGACGCACGGATGCATGCCAAGACCGTAGGATCCTACGCAGTGCCGTAGGGGACCGCACCGCCACTTCCCAGCAAATTAGGGACACTGTTGCTCCTGGGGTATCGGCGAGGACCATTCGCAACCGTCTCCATGAAGCTGGGCTACGGTCCCGCACACCGTTGGGCCGTCTTCCGCTCACGCCCCAACATCGTGCAGCCCGCCTCCAGTGGTGTCGCGACAGGCGTGAATGGAGGGACGAATGGAGACCTGTCGTCTTCAGCGATGAGAGTCGCTTCTGCCTTGGTGCCAATGATGGTCGTATGCGTGTTTGGCGCCGTGCAGGTGAGCGCCACAATCAGGACTGCATACGACCGAGGCACACAGGGCCAACACCCGGCATCATGGTGTGGGGAGCGATCTCCTACACTGGCCGTACACCACTGGTGATCGTCGAGGGGACACTGAATAGTGCACGGTACATCCAAACCGTCATCGAACCCATCGTTCTACCATTCCTAGACCGGCAACGGAACTTGCTGTTCCAACAGGACAATGCACGTCCGCATGTATCCCGTGCCACCCAACGTGCTCTAGAAGGTGTAAGTCAACTACCCTGGCCAGCAAGATCTCCGGATCTGTCCCCCATTGAGCATGTTTGGGACTGGATGAAGCGTCGTCTCACGCGGTCTGCACGTCCAGCACGAACGCTGGTCCAACTGAGGCGCCAGGTGGAAATGGCATGGCAAGCCGTTCCACAGGACTACATCCAGCACCTCTACGATCGTCTCCATCGGAGAATAGCAGCCTGCATTGCTGCGAAAGGTGGATATACACTGTACTAGTGCCGACATTGTGCATGCTCTGTTGCCTGTGTCTATGTGCCTGTGGTTCTGTCAGTGTGATCATGTGATGTATCTGACCCCAGGAATGTGTCAATAAAGTTTCCCCTTCCTGGGACAATGAATTCACGGTGTTCTTATTTCAATTTCCAGGAGTGTACATCACCCTTCGCGTCTCTCAAGGACTTTTAATAGCTACATGCCGTTCAAGAAGGCCGCACAGTCATGCTCATCATTCTGTCTCCTTCATGACCATAATTATTTTCATGCACCACCAACATTGCAGTTATACCATAGCAGCGTTATTATTGTTGTCATATTTTATGTGTGAACCTGAAAAGTTATAAAATTCATAAAATGTATCTAACAAAATGCCTTTTTTCTTAAAAAAAAGCTTACTTTCATCTCCTTTGTATAGCCTATATTTTAAACATGTTAAATACGTATAACATTTGCCTGCATAGTGGCATTATGTACTGCACAGACCCCCTCCCCCCCCCCCACCCTCTTCCCCCCCACACACACACTCGTTTCAAGGAGAACTGTAATAAAAATAAATGCAAAAATAGTCTTCATTCGTCATCGATGGCTCACCTGAAGATAAATGGCAGGTGGCCACTCGAATATTGTGCAGTGTAATAAACGACGACCGACTGAAAAACAAACTCTCTTGATCTTAAGGGCTGATATTAACTAATATAAGGAACACACAAATTTGCAACCAGAAATTCTAGATGTAGGAATAGCTTTACATTCGTTCATACCACAAAAACAGTGATTCAAAAAACTCGATACATTCAAATTCCTTGTGTAAGTCATCATAAGAACAAACACATCGTTACACAGAAAGCATTATCTCACATTCTTAATGCAAATTGTCTGTTAGTAACATAAAATTTTCCTGGCTCGATCGTGAAGTATTTTTATTAACGTGCTGATGGTTCCAGTGCCGCATGCTCCAACATAAGATGTGAAATACTTGTATACAAATTGCCGATCAATGTGGACTGCAGTATTATAGCCAGCCGGGGTGGCCGAGCGGTTCTGGGCGCTACAGTCGGAACCGTGTGACTGCTACGAGCGCAGGTTCGAATCCTGCCTCGGGCATGGATGTGTGTGATGTCCTTTGGTTAGCTAGGTTTAAGTAGTTCTAAGTTCTAGGGGACTGATGACCTCAGCAGTTAGGTCCCATAGTGCTCAGAGCCATTTGAAACATTTTTTTGCAATATCATAAGCCTGAGTTGCTATTTACGATACCGCAGTTCGCTCTGACGTGCTTCGTATCCAAGTATTTTGTATCTGATGATGGCACATGAGGCATTGAAACTATTCAAATGTTAATAAAAAAGCATTACAATCGAGACAGGAAAGTTATACTACTAACAGCATTGTGGTCGATACATCCCAGTGATGATAATGGTATTGCGAGTATTCTTTTGGATTATAATTTACTGAAATTGTAGATTAATAGAAGCAATAAAGCAGAGTGATATACAACATTGGTTCAAAAAACAATTCTGTCTGGTTAGCTGAATTAGTTACACCATGTACAGTTATTTTCCTGAAGCTTTTCGACAATGATTGCACTTTAGATTAGACCCTGTGTTGCATATCTGATCCGTTAACATGCATTTTTTTTAATTTATCAGTGAGCAATGGATTTGTTCACAAATAACTTTCCTGCTACCAGTCACCATCTTCTTTTATTTATTTCTTACACCACGCGTTTCGAGAAACAGCTCCCATTTTCAAGTGTGTTTTTCTTTGTGTACTACGCAATTTTTTCTTCATGTTTTTGTTGTGTAACGTTCTGCGTTGTTCTGTTGCCTTTATTTCACTATATAAAAACTTTTTGTTGATTGTTGAACTTTGTATATAGTGAATGGCGAAATTTGGAAGAACTGTAAGTACCATTTCCTCTAAATTTTGCTCTCACTATTTATAAATATCGACAACCAAGTAAAAACTGCGCGTTTCTTATATGCTGCAGTGAAGGCAACCGAACTATGCAGAATCTCACACATCAAGAACATTACGAACAAATAGCATAGAACATAAAGATAAAAGCACTTAAAAATTCGGAAACATTTTCCGAAACGCTTCGTGTAAAATATAAATTAAATGAAACCGTGACTGGTAAAGGAATGCAGGCCGGAGTGGCCGAGCGGTCAGTCTGCCTTCGGCAGGGCAACAGAGCGGACGCGTACGTGTTGACTTCGTGCGGCGCGCGAGCTCGCCTTGTTTACTTTCTGACGGCCGTTGCTTAAGTGCCGGCTTACCTTGTACGATCCATGGCGAACCGTTACCGTAAATCAACACTCCGATTTACTTTCTGCAACGATTATGCCCGACCCAAGGCACTTGAGGTGGAGCGTTTTCTGCGAGAGGATGTGAAGATCCCGGCGACCGATATTATCGGCATACATTTGTCCATCGTGAGCAGCACGGTCTATGTGAAAATCATTAACGACGCGGCGTGCGAACGCATACTACGTGAGACCAAACAGGGGCTCCGCTTCTGTCACGCTGATGGCAATGTGGGGGAGGTAACCGTCGACTACGCAGGCTTAGGTATGCGAACGATACGCATTTTCGAATTGCCATTCGAACTTCCAGCTGAGGAAGTCGTCGCGGCACTACGCCCATACGGCACAGTCCACGGCCACACTGCGGAGAAGTGGACACAGTTTCGGACGTATCCTGTCCTAAACGGGGTCCGTCAGGTCACCATTGATCTCCGAAGCCACGTCCCGTCCTACTTACAGATCGGCGGATGCCGTGCCATAATTATATACGATGGCCAGCCTCGGACCTGTTCCGGGTGCGGCAAAGAAGGCCACCTTAGATCCGAATGCCTACAACGGCGTATTACGCAACTTCCAGCTGCCGAAAAACCACCCACGTCGCAACCTACAGTGCTACCGGTGACCTATGCCGCTGCTCTGGCTTCTCCTACCACTTTGCAACGTCGCCCGGTCACCACAAACGACGCCACCAACGAGCCCGGCCAGACACTGACGGAGAGCGCCTCGGACGACCCGCCGCCTCGGCCGGCCATTGACGCCGCTCCGAAGATGCCGACGCAACCGGACGCTGACCCTGATCTCGGAAACACGATGGAGATCGACTCGCTCATCGTTCCTACAGCGGCCTTTCTGCCAGAACGACGCGACTCCCTTCCGTCGTCGGACACGGAGGGTCGCACGAGGAAACAACGTTCCCCGAAACGTCGCAAGCGAAGACGTCGCACCGTTTCCGGCCAAGAGGAGACGTTACAAGTCGAGGAGGACGTACCCGTCGACCAGCACGAGGCCTCCGAACCCGCTACTGCTGACGACGACGTAATGAGCGCGGATACATCTATCGGTGTGCCTGCGCCCCGTGCTGACGCTGAACTAAATCATGAACGTCTCACAGGCGACACTACGCCACGCACAATTACATCTTCTGGAGACAAAATGGACGATACACCAGTTTCCGCTTCCACGGCGTGGCACGAGGAGGAGGTCACGGAGCAGGAGCCGTTACCGGACCCTGCGCCGTCACGGCCGCACCACTAATCATACTCTCCCCAGACTCCCCTGCGGCCCAGCGGGATAACGTTCCGCTGCGACGCCCACACCCTTGCACGGACGGCGGAGTGGACCAGCCTCCAGCAATCCGACACCAGGCCTACCGGATAGCAACCATCAACACCAACAACATCCGTTCCAGGGTGAAAATCCGCCTTCTGCAGGAGATGTTCTGGGCTTCGGATATTGATTTCGCCCTTCTGCAGGAAGTTCACTTGGCTAGTCTCCCGGATATCAATGGCTATACCGCCCACGCCTCCGCGAGTGATCCTATGGGCCGCGGGGTGGCCATCTACGTCCGCCACGGGATTTCTGTGACCGATGTCGCCTTCCTTCCATCAGCTCGGGGCATGGCACTCACTGCCATGGGGACACGCATCATTAATGTCTACGCTCCCTCAGGCACCGACCGACGGCATGAAAAAGCCCAGTTTTATTCCGAGGAAATCGCTCCCCTGTTTTTAGGGCGTTATGACCATTGCCTACTAGGAGGTGACTTTAACTGCGTTCTGCATCCTAAAGATCAGATTCCCCACTATACTACATGCCAGGAGCTACGTATAGTGGTGCGAGACCTCCTGCTTCACGATACCTGGGAAGTCCAACACGGCGACCTTTCTGGCCATACCTTTCTTACAAGTCATTCCGCAAGCCGACTAGACAGGATATATGTCTCACAAACTCTTAGATCTGCGATACGCGGCGCCGAACGCTGGCCGCTGGCCTTTTCCGACCATTGCTCTTACATCTGTACGGTCCTCCTTCCGCCGCAATCAGTATGGCGCAGCCGTGCGCCATGGAAACTCAATACCTCACACTTGCATGACCAGGCGTGTCGCCAACAAGTCACTGCAACGTGGACAGCCTGCGAACGACGCCTTCCCCGCTACCACTCGACATTGACGTGGTGGTTGGACTGCGCCAAGCCGGCGATCCGGAGGACACTGATGAGATACGGGAAGGACATGGCCGACTGGCATCGCACCACTGTTGACTTCTATTACGCGATTCTCCGAGATCTGGATGCTCAACCGCCAACCCCGGACAACCAGTTGGAACGGCAAAGAACTAAGGCGAAGATACTTGCGCTGGCACGCCGGAAATTGCAAGGGGTCGTGATACGGACGCGGCGCCACGATCACGCGGATTTAGAAATTCCATCCATGCATGATATAGTGTCCGACAAACGAAGGCTTCGTCGGCAGATCATCAGCACTCTGACCACGCCTCATGGAACGCAGGTGACCACTCAGAATGACATCGTCCGCGCATTCGTCGAGCACTACCGTCGTACTTATAGTGATGACGACGCTGAAACTGCAGCAGACGACTCCATTTTGAATTACGTCTCGCGAACCCTCCCCCACACGGAGGCGGATGCTTTGACAGTGGCGGTCACGCTAGACGAAGTCAACAACGCAATCGCCAAGGGTGCAGTCAACAGATCGCCCGGCATTGACGGCTTACCGATTGAGTTTTACCGTACCTTTCGGGACCTCATGGCCCCACGGTGGACGACTATGTATCAAGAACTGATGACATCTGACCAAGCAATCCCACCCGCCTTTGCTGAGGGCATCATTATACCAGTCCACAAACCAGCCCGTGGTTCGATGGTCACGAGTTACAGACCGCTCACCCTCCTCAATGCCGATTACAAGATTTTCGCGCGCTTACTGGCAATGCGGCTCCGAACTACACTCCCTCATATCCTCTCGCCAGAGCAAACGACGCCTGGCGGACAGATTAACATACAGACTGCCACAGGGGAATGCCGCGACTTAATTGCTATAGCGGCGGCCTGCAGGCTCCGGGCAGCGGTCGTCGCTATAGACTTCGACAGCGCCTTCGATAAAGTGCGCCATCGTTTCCTGTTTTCGGTGGCAGCCCGAATGGGCATCCCCCCTCCGTTTCTCGACGTCATCCGGCGTCTTTACGACAGCGCCAGTTCACGTGTCCAAGTCAATGGACGTATAGCAGGGCCGGTACCTATCTGCCGTTCGATACGGCAGGGGTGCCCCCTCTCTACCCTCCTGTATGCTATTGCGCTTGAGCCCCTTATTGGGGGCTTGACGACCAAGCTCTCTGGCCTCACCCTACGCCAACACACATTTCGCTGTCGGGCGTATGCTGATGACCTCCTCCTCCTCATTCGCTCCGGCTCTGAGATTCGGGATGTCCTCGAATTGATTACCCGTTATGGGGCTGCCGCTGGCAGTGCCATGAATGTCGCCAAATCTTCTGCAATGCACATTGGACGAGGCCTCCAGGAGGGTGAAGTGGCACCACTGCCGCTTGTGCGGACTTTCCGGTACCTGGGCATTACCTTTACCCCCACGGTCACACGCACGGCGGCAACGAATTTCCGTCGCCTGTTACACGTCATCCGCAACAACGTCCGCCAGAACCTCTTGCGCCGCCAGGACACACTTCAACGGGTTGCGTTTATTAATCTTTATGTGGCATCAAAGTTGGTTCACATCGCGCAAGTTCTCCCTCTGCCAACTGCAATTGGGCGCAACATTCAGGCGGCTTTTGGCTATTATCTCACGGCTGGTTCAATGTTTAAAGTCCGTTATGAGACACTTACCCTGCCCTCACGGTATGGTGGCGTCGGGCTCGTCAATGTCCGTATGCGAGCTGCAGCCTTGTACATGAGTACCATGAGAAAACAGTGGATGGGCCAAGGTACATCTCTAACACGCAGCTTGCTTGAGGTCCTCTTACCTGCTTCCACCTCACCACCGGTGTCTGTCGGCCATATCGTGCCTCATTTGTCCCATATTTCGACCTTTTTCGTCGATTACAGTTACATACATACCAGTCTCCCAGATACACGCCCACCTAGGACTAAGGATTTTTACAGCCTGTTGCTGCGCTGTGTTCCCCGGAATGTGATGGAGACCAAACACCCCTCCATCCAGTGGCCCGTAGTGTGGACTACCGTCCACCAGCCCTTCCTCCCTACGAACGTCCGGGCACTGTGGTACCACATCGTCAACAGGAAATTTGCCACGAAGCAACGCCTGCACAACATTGGCTTGTCAGAATCCCCTCTTTGTCTCCTTTGCCAGCAACTGGACACTGATGAACACCGTCTGACATGCGCCTCATCGCAAGATGTATGGCGCTTCGTGCAGCAAATCATTGCCTGCTATCTCCGGGTGCCACCTGACACAGTCGAGCCTCGAATGTTTCTGTACCCGGAGGACCGACACTTTCCCGCCGCCAAATGTCATGCTATTACGTGGGTCAAAGGGTGGGCGGTCGCTTATCTCTTTAATGAGGGACCTAAATCCCGGCTCGACTTCTGGACCTATTTACGGACAGCCCATGCAGCTCTAGAAAACACGCCACGTTACCGAACATTATTTGCTAATTATCTTCGAGCGGTCTTTGTTAGACCTCCACTGAGTTGGGGGGTGCCTGGCACAGAGGGCACCCACCCCTCCTCCCCCGGCGGTGTCTGAGTTTCAACCGCCTACGATCTATTCTACTTCTGACCTCCGCGGATGGGAGAGCGCGTCGCAGATTGCGCGGATTTTATTTCTTTTTGCTTTTCCTTTTTCCTTTCTTTTTCTATACCCAGAATTTATATTTCTTTTCTCTTTCGCATATGTGTTCCCATCATTTCATGCTATTAGTGAATATTACAAAACACATGCAAATAAATAAATAACAACGCCTGCCACTACTGTTGATTCCTGTTTCTCCCACTTCCCTAAGCACCAAAGGCTCGGTGGTGGTGAGGGGGACACTGTAGCCAGGCCTCGGGTTTCGACCCCTGCCCACTTTGCCCCCCGAGCCCCCAAAGTGTCTTACTTCATAAAAAAAAAAAAAAAAAAAAAAAAAAAAAAAAAAAAAAAAAGGCAGTTAAGGCGACCGTTAGCGCAAAGCGGGAAATCCGGGTTCGAATCCCAGTCCGTCACAAACATACATTGTCACCAATAAAAAAAAAAAAAAAAAAAAAAAAAAAAAAGCGGTTAAAGGCGCTACAGTCTGGAACCGCACGACCGCTACGGTCGCAGGTTCGAATCCTGCCTCGGGCATGGATGTGTGTGATGTCCTTAGGTTAGTTAGGTGTAAGTAGTTCTAAGTTCTAGGGGACTTATGACCACAGCAGTTGAGTCCCATAGTGCTCAGAGCCATTTGAACCATTTTTTTTTTTTTTTTTTTTTTTTTTGGTAAAGGAATACTTGTTTGTAAACAGACCAATAATTTTCACAGTGGCAGGCTTCCACAATCCATTTCTAATGGATCAAGTCAGATTATTGGTGAGCAAACGACAGAATTACACAGGCCAGAATTTCAAAATAATTTTTCTTATTATACCTTGTCTTGATAAGCAATTAAAATTATAAATTTCTTAACATAAATCCAACAGGAATTTCGTTTTTGTACGCACTACTACCGAAACAACGATTCTTTACCTCTTCCTTTGCAGCTTGACAAATTCGCAACCAAAGAAGTACCGCCAAAGATAGTATTTTTACTCTTCATACAGTAAAGGCGTTTTTCATCCAAAGAATAAACACTACTACACTACTTGGGACGAAGCTGTGTAGTTATTTTATAAAGTGTGCTTGCATAGTTTTGAGATATAATGTTGTTTATTTTCCTTTTAATAAATAATTTCTTACGCAAATAATTATCTCTTCAGCTTCTGGCTGGGCTCACCGAGCTATTTTTAGCATATGCCAGCACGTATCTCTTCCAGTGAACCGCTAGCTGTCTCACAATGACGACATGACGATAGCCCTTGTGTGTTAGCAGACAAGGATTAATTTAGTGGAAGCTATTGCCATCTACAATGGCCATATATATACTTTTCAGTTAGATACAAATCCTTTCTGCCAGCACATTTTGAAAAAAAAATACATCTTTATTTTAAATATATAAAATAAGGTCTCCTACTCACATCATATACAAGGCTTAAAAGTGAAATCGGGACAGAATCTGGTTACTACGTCCATAATTCTAATAGGCATGGCATCTGACATCCTCTCGCATGCGATTAGTGCGACTCTGTGTGTGCACCCAGAACTACGTGATATTATGAGCAACTTAAGCAAAGTTATTATCTCTTGGCACCTCTGTGAGGTTTACAAGACTATCATCGACGAAATATTTCGCTGGCCACAGCTTCTGATAACCCTAACGCAGTTGGGCAAAATGTAATATTTACAGTAATCGCACGATTAGCACCAGGCAGACAGCTATACACCAATGGCGGGAAATATAATCGAGCATTAATTAGCAGAAACGGCTAAAGCCCTTACTATGTTCTCACCAATTTTATATAGTTTTGGAAATTGGATGATTTTTTATTTCGTCCGTCTCTTGCATAAAATTCAAGTTACCAGTTTTGGTCTGACACGCCCATTTTCACACTACTCACCGAAAAATTAAGAAGAATTGTAAGTAGGCTATTTAGGTTTTTATGTTGGTAACGCCACGTGGTGCTCTATATGAAAATCGCTGACTGCGCTGTGTGCAGCCTGTGGCTGGTTTGACTCATTGCTGGAATATTTGCTATTGTAGTGTTGGGCAGTTGGATGTGAACAGCGCGTAGCGTTGGGAAGTGGGAGGTGAGCCGCCAGCAGTGGTGAATGTGGGGAGAGAGATGGCGGAGTTTTGAGAGCGGATGATCTGGACGGGTGTCCGTCAGATAAAGGAAATTTGTAAGACTGGATGTCATGAACTGACATATATATATTATGACTTTTGAACACTATTAAGGTAAATACATTGTTTGTTCTCTATCAAAATCTTTCATTTGCTAACCATTCCTACAGTAGTTAGTGCCTTCTGTAGTTAGAATCCTTTATTTAGCTGGCAGTATTCGCGCTCGCTGTATTGCAGTAGTTGAAGTAACGAAAATTTTTGTGACATTAGTGATTCATGAAAGGTGTAAGTTACTGTTAGCCAGGGCTATTCTTTTGTAGGGATTATTGAAAGTCAGATTGCGTTGCGCTAAAATATTGTGTGTCAGTTTAGTGATGATCAGAATAAGTAAAGAGAAAACTGAGTACGTTCAGTTTTGCTCAGCTGTTTGAAAATCAAATAACGTAAGAGTTTCTCCAGCACTGTCATTCCTTACATACATAGGGGACACTTCAGTATGTGTCCATCAATAATGTGTACAAACAGTATGTATGTCCTTATTTTAGGTACTCACACTGTTATAGACATACCTTGCTATTAACCGTAATTATTCATACAGTATGGTGCGAAATGGCACAGCATAGTACACAATGGATGACAAGTACCCTCACTTATCTTAGACTGTGTATCCGTAGCATCTGACTGACATAACCAAACTGACAAATATAAACCCCAGTAGTCAACAGGACACCGTTGTAGTTGTCTGCCTCACTCATTCTCGCATGCGTATGTGTCTGCCTATTTGTTTTCTATAGAGCTCTCGCAACCAGGTCGTTTTGTTTGTAACATCTTTAAACTAAAGAAATATCAGATTTACATTGTGAAAAATGTTGACAGTCGGCCGAAGTGGCCGTGCGGTTAAAGGCGCTGCAGTCTGGAACCGCAAGACCTCTACGGTCGCAGGTTCGAATCCTTCCTCGGGCTTGGATGTTTGTGATGTCCTTAGGTTAGTTAGGTTTAACTAGTTCTAGGTTCTAGGGGACTAATGACCTCAGCAGTTGAGTCCCATAGTGCTCAGAGCCATTTGAACCATTTTTTTGTTGTTGACAATTTTGTCTGACAAAATAACGTACCATCCAAATCAGGTTATCAGCTTTACATTAGAGGAAATGTTAACAACTTTTTACATAGTAACATAACATCTAAATGGAACCTACAAAGCCAGGAGCCGACGACATAGCGCGTCGTCCTGTATACATCACTGTATTTCTGTAGCAGTGTATAGTATCAAGCATTACTACCATGCATACAGAGTGTCAATATTAAAAGCCAAATATGTTGCTCATCACTGCATGTTAGCCGAATACTCTTCAAAATAAAATAAGGCGATACATAAAACAGTTGCGGATTTACAAATTACACTGTTAGTGTGATATTTGGTGTTTTAAGCGCACATATGTAATTGTTTGATACACTTGTTCAAAAGCTTGTGACCAAAATCTGCACGCTTCGTGATGGCGCATATTAGCATGATTGGTTGGTTTGGGGGAGGGGACCAGACAGCGACGTTATCGGTCCCGTCGGTTTAGGGTAGGCTGGGGACGGAAGTCGGCCGTGCCCTTTCAAAGGAACCATCCCGGCATTTGTCAGAAGCGATTAAGGGAAATCACGGAAAACCTAAATCAGGATGGCCGGAAGCGGGTTTGAACCGTGGTTCTCCCGAATGCGAGTCCAGTGTGCTAACCACTACGCCACCTATCTCGATCGCATATTAGTAGTAACACACTGTTTTCTAATGTAGCCCTATGTAATGACATATTACCAGCATTTTGTATAATACAGGGTGATTCAAAAGGAATACCACAACTTTAGGAATTTAAAACTCTGCAACGACAAAAGGCAGAGCTAAGCACTATCTGTCGGCGAATTAAGGGAGCTATAAAGTTTCATTTAGTTGTACATTTGTTCGCTTGAGGCGCTGTTGACTAGGCGTCAGCGTCAGTTGATGCTAAGATGGCGACCGCTCAACAGAAAGCTTTTTGTGTTATTGAGTAGGGCAGAAGTGAATCGACGACAGTTGTTCAGCGTGCATTTCGAAGTATGGTGTTAAACCTCCTGATAGGTGGTGTATTCAACGTTGGTATAAACAGTTGACAGAGAATGGGTGTTTGTGCAAAGGGAAAAGTTCTGGACGGCCGAGAACGAGTGATGAAAATGTAGCACGCATCCAGCAAGCATTTGTTCGCAGCCCAGGAAAATCGACTCGCAGAGCTAGCAGAGAGCTGCAAATTCCACAATCAACTGTATGGAGAGTCCTACGAAAAAGGTTAGTTATGAAACCTTATCGTCTGAAATTGGTTCAAGCACTGTCTGCAGCTGATAAGATTAAAAGAATCGATTTCTGTGATTTCATCCTTGCTCAAATGGAAACAGATGAATCTTTCATTTCAAAGATTGTGTTTAGTGATGAAGCAACTTTCCACACTAACGGGAAAGTCAACCGTCACAATGTCTGTATTTGGGGCACTGAGAATCCGCGGGAAACAACTCAGTATGAACGTGACTCGCCTAAGGTGAACGTTTTCTGTGCCATTTCAGCCAATAAAGTTGTTGGTCCCTTTTTCTTCTAAGGTGCTACTGTAACTGGACTACAGTATCTGGAGATGTTAGAGAATTGGCTGTTCCCTCAGCTCGAACAAGAAGCACAACAATTCATATTTCAGTAGGATGGAGCGCCACCACATTGGCACTTATCTGTCGAGTGTCTGGAGGGGGCCATATTGAACATCTCTGAACTTGTTTTTGAGTGAAAAAAACCTTTTTAAATACTCATTGTAATGATGTATAACAGAAGGTTATATTATGTGTCTTTCATTAAATACACATTTTTAAAGTTGTGGTATTCTTTTTGAATCACCCTGTACTTTTAGCTGCGATTATTATATTTACATGGTCAATGCATCAATAAGGTTTGGTTTTATATGATCAGTGCGCAAATGAGGTTTGGCTTTGATTGCGTCCTATGCGCCATGAATGATGATTGCGTCGGATAATGCTCAGATGGTGCTGTATAATGTTTATTTAATGAGCTGCTCTAGGTTTCGTACCAGATGTTAGCAAGGTATACATATGCATAAGGGTACCTATAATGTGGGCAACAAAACCTTTTCTGGTGGTACCAAAGTAGTACTGATAACATTTTTCTCTCCAGGTCTTAAAGTTTCTCGGGGTGGCCAATCACTTTTAAACCAGCGCTGTTCTCTGGCTCTATTATCCCACAAGCATAAGAAACATGGGTATTTAGTATAGCCTGCCTGCTGACCCAAAAGCATCGTCCCCGCAAACTATCCATTGATGGTCCTGATATTTGATTTTTTCCATGACAATGGCCAAATAGTTATAGATCTCGTCCGTATACATAGAATGTCCCATCGGAAGCGGTGCAAATTTATTCCCATTGGGCAATAATACTACTTTAAGACTAGTTCTGGATGAATCAATAAATAGGCACCATTCACATGAGGCATACTGCATATCAAAGCAATGCATGAATCCTTCATCATTGCAAAAAACTAAATTTCCTTCTTTTGAGAAAAAAATGGGCAAATTCTTCTTCTTGGTGTATGTACCATGAAAATGAGGTGCCAAATGATAAAAGGTTTTTATTTTTTAATCTGGAACGAACTGCATCTTTTAAAAGACCTAAACCTCTTATTAGATCATTGAGCTCACTTTGAGCAAATAGTTGAGGCCTTTCATCTCTGTCTGAAGAAAAATCTGAGCTTGATTCACCCTCGGGAGGCAATGTAACTTCGTCCTCCAACTCACTCGGGTATTCATCCAAACTGGATGTGGCTGTGGGATAGGTATTTCAAAGCTATGGGGCACAGGACGTATAGCTGAGTCAACGTTAGGATAACTTATGCTTCTTTTGTTTTTTTAACGGAATCCCTCTACGTCAACTGAACAGAAGTAGCAATCAGTGGTATGGTTTTTCTGCTCACGACATATCATAGGAATTCCAAATCTAAATGCAATTTTCTTAACCTTAAACCACAAACGAAGATCTTCTTCACACCTTCTACACACCTTATGCGGGTCCCATGGTTTATCTTGATCACCAAGCTTTAATTTAAAGTAAGCAAAGTAAACTTTCATCACAAAATCACCTACGTTTCTCTGTTGACTTTTAATAGTGTATTCACCACAGATATAACAAAAACTGTTGGAGATATAACAGAGCCTCTAGTAGCCATGACTAGACAGAAACAACAGCACTGTTCACTTGAATAGCAACATGTCTACTGAGAGTTCCTCTTCGTTTCATGCGAGATATAAATCGTCATTTGACTTGTCGTGACATGTGAAACTGGACAATAAGACTGTTTGCATATGCTTCTGGCGCCCAGGTTGTCACGGTAAAACCTGCAAGTGGTAACAAAGAATAGTTAACATCATAAATTTTTTAAATTTAAGTTTATTTTGTCAATTATAATTGATATAATTACTAATAATTATTAAATTTAAGAAACACATAGGTTTATTACTAAAGAACATATATACCGCAATATACTCAAAAACCTATGTGATGGAATTTTTTAAATATTTTTCTTGTTTTTGGTAAAGAAAATGTCAAAAAATCCTATATAGTTTTTTAGTCACAGACCCGTGTCTAATTGTAAGACATATACTTTGTAATTTTCAGGTGTATGTTTTGAAAATGGGCGTCTCAGCCCGAAACCGGTAACCACTACTGCTGAATTTTATATCAATGGAACTGAGACAGACGAATTGAAAAATTATCCAATTTCCTCAGCACTGAACAGTTGCGGACCTATCATCCTGCGGCAGCGTGCTTCGAATTAGTATTCTTGTAGTTTGACAGCGTTCAGACCACCCTATCAGATGGTCTGACCAATAATTATGTACCCTTTCTACAGTACGTTGATTATCAATGAATGACTTAACGTTAATTCACAAATTGAATTCATTCAATTAATGTCGCCCAACTACTTGAGGGTTATCGGAAGCTGTGGCCACGGAACTGTTCGTCGACGCTTTTTTTGTCAGCTTCATACTGGTGTCAAAGATAATAACTTTGTTTAAGTTGCTCATGATATCGCGTATTTCTGGGTGCACACTCAGTGTCGCACTAGTCGCTTGCGAGTACTTGTGAGATACCATGTCTACTAGAATGATAGATGTTGTAACCAGATCCTGTGCTGTTTTCACTCTTAGTGTGTTAGGAGATCAAGATTAATTCAGTGAAAGCTATACCCACCTTCAGTGGTCATGAATTTACGAGTACAGGTCAGTTAAGTGCAAGTCCCTTAGGCTTGTCCATTTGAAAAATAAATATGTATTTTTATAAAAATGCTCCACTTTCAAAGCCATTATCCCTGTTCAGTACTGACCCATACAGTAGTTCACCCAACAGGATAAGTTCTGTTTTAGCAGGATTGCCAAAGAGAGTACCAATCAAAGAAAAAACTCATGGTAATAAAAGAAAGAGGCACCTGCCCCATCATCTGTACATGCTGTTCTATTGGTATCTTGCCATTCCTGCATTATCCGTCACGTTCTTAATTAATATCAATATTGGCCTGCATTGTGTGGTCTGATTAACCAGTGTGTTAGACAGTTAATGGACCTTTCCATATAACTACACTAAAATCGAGTTTAACCATGGAACCTAACGAACAGAATTACTCGGAGCACGCCGGTTAAGACTAATTAAGGAAACGACTATATACTTTCAACAGTTATGAAAGACTCACTTCTGTTCTCTTCTGTATTTAAGATTTAGTTTCGAGTGCGATTGTTAGAGAAGTTAAGCGTTAGAGTTTCTAAAATTTTAGAAAAAATATGTTATTTTGCTGTCTTCGAATTCCAATAAAACGTTTTAGTTCTCGTTCATCTTGATCTCTGTTTATTCTTATCTTCATGCTGTGAATTAAGAAATCAACATAGTAGTTGTCTACTGAAATAAGGATCACGTGTAATCGAATTACGAGGACTGAGTGTGGGTTTCCTGCACTGTATTGAAGAATTAGCCCGCATAAGTAATAAAGAGAACATATTTTGTTTTGTTTGTATTAGCGTTATTAATGTTAGAGTTATCATCATAATACTGAAGTTATTTGAATGTTTTCGCAGCAACAGTGGCGTAGGCTCAGAAGGAAAAGAACATCGCTTCCATTGTTAGTCCCTAAACGGCAGACGCATTATGCAAGGATGTGTCTGGCAATTATCTGTGCGTTGTTGTTCATTTGACATATCGCCGATCCGTCCGGAACATAAGCTTTTGTGCGTTGCTATTGATGGGCAATTCATCGCTCGCAGTCCCCCTTTGTAGCCCTAACTACATACGCCATTGGACTCTGAAGCACCGGCACAAATGCGATATCCATTGGATGCATATTATGTATCTCAGACCGAATGGCTTTATGGTGCTCGAGGTATTATCCCCGTTTAATTGCTACTGTTTGTGAGCAGATGTGAACTACGCTAACGCTTTTCCCGATTAGTGATTAATATCTGTCCTCTATTCACCAACCCACAGAAGAGCCAATTGAACCGCGTCGAGTTAATGGGTGTTGTTGCGTCTGCAATAACGCAGTCTGACTCTCTTTCCAATAAGGGAATGCACGATTCTTTCAACTGAACTGCAAACGGAATAGCTGTTACACAACAAAAATACCGCTGTGTTTGGTGGATCTAGGTTGCGTGTGTCGAGCATGTTTTTGATTAAGCGCTACGAAGCAATAGAAAGACGAGTCAATACAAAGGAAGTATAGTACTGCACAGTAACTGTGCGTTCTGGCACTAATGAAATAGTAGTAAAAAGCAGTCACTTCGGCCTTCACATTACTAATAATGTCAACTAGTCACTGATAACACTATTATTGGCGTTTTATATCTATGATCAGAATATGAGCAATGGTACGTCTAACTGAACTAGGCCAAAGCTATCACACAATGTAGTACTATGAAAAGAATCACTAAAAAATGTCGCCAGCCTTACCATAATGCTCAGTTTTTACCATTCTGTCAGTCATAATTTTGCTAATTACAAGGAGCAGTCAAATGAAAACCGAACACCCGCGGCAGCGGAACCATTCAGAAGTAATCACAACACTCGTTAAGACATTTATCCCACTAGGAGACAAGACGATGAATTCCTATTTCGTAACACATAGTCAGCCATTCACGAACCCACAACTGCAGCCACTCTTGTACGTCCACGCATGTCTTTCTTCAGGTCGCCAAAGACGTGAAAATCGTACGGTGAAAGATGTGGCCTGGACAGGGGAAGCCTTCGTCCGATTGGCAGTGTGGCAGGCCTTATCGTACAACAGGCTGATCTGTTCGACAGCATTCCTCGGCGTTTTGACTTTATGGTGCATCGCTGTTTCTGCAAAACTTCATGCCTCTGCTCGCTGATTGAGGTTCCGCTCTCGAGAAACTCGATGTGCAAAGGGCCCCTGCAGTCGGAGGAGAAGATCATCACAACCTTACCGGAACTTGTGTGAGCAGCTTTGGATTTCTTTGGTGGGGAAGATGCGAGATGTTTCCACTGGTGCCTTTGCCGTTTGCCTCTGGCTGTCGGAATGCTGTCGGACAGGGTCACTCTGCTGCAAGATAACGCCTACCGCCACACTGAGAATCGGACGGAGGCTACGCATCAGCGATGTGGTTGGGAAACACTGCAGCATCCTCCATACAGACCGGATCTTTCGCAGTGTGGTTTTTATGTTTGGTGACCTGAAAAAAGCTGGCTCTCCCCTAGTTGGATAAATCTCTTAAGGCGTGTGGTTATTACTTTCGGCCGGCCGGAGTGGCCGAGTGGTTCTATACGTTTCAGTCTGGAACCGCACGACCGCTACGGTCGCAGGTTCGAATCCTGCCTCGGGCATGGATGTGTGTGATGTCCTTAGGTTAGTTAGGTTTAAGTAGTTGTAAGTTCTAGGGGACTGATGACCTCAGAAGTTAAGTCCCATAGTGCTCAGAGCCATTTGAACCATCTAAGCACTATGGGACTTGACATCTGAGGTCATCAGACCCCCAGACTTAGAAGTACTTAAACATAAGGACATCACACACATCGATGCCCGAGGCAGCATTCGAACCTGCGACCGTAGCAGCAGCGCGGTTCCAGACTGAAGGGACCAGAACCGCTCGGCCACAGCGGCCTGCTAATGGCCTGGTTCTACGAGAATGTCACGAAACTTTCTGAAACATTTTTGTGCCGGATACGGCATCTGGAAAATCTGAATAGATGCCAAGAAGCACATCTTATTCACCTACTCAATCCTGATTTAACATATTTCAATTGGTTTCTAGTTTCACCTCAATAATTCCCACGTTTACACAGTTTGTTTCATCAATTTACTTTTTTATTTATTTTACTTACTTACTTTCAACGGCTTCTCCACACTTCAGCAGTTGCCCTGTATTCCCATTCGCCAGCTTTCACGATCATGGCAGTCTTCCTTCCTCACATCTTTCTTCTTCAACATTCCAATTACTCCTGCTCTCCATGTTAATCTCGTCCGTCAACGCTTCCTCCTACACGGCGGCAACCATTCTATGGTTGCTTTTGGTCGTCGTTCTTGTTTCCTTCGTCTTACATGGCCACATCATTGAAGAGTTCTATTTTCAGTTCTTTACACTACTGGTTGTTCAATATCCATTATCTCTCTAATTTCCTCGTTTCTTCTCCCACCTGGCTGCCCTCTTTATTCCATCCATACCTATTACCTGTACTCTGGTTCTCTGCCACTTCCCCATGGCCCTTTCTTCTGCACCGATGTCAATATACTTCCCACTACTGTTTGCAGGATCCTCTCTTTTGTTTCTTTTGATACGGCCCGAATCCACAGAACTTCATTTAGAATTTTAATTGCTCCTCTTACCTGCTGGACCTGCGTTCCACGTCTACTTCACAGCTTTCCGAGGAATGGATAATCAATCATAAATATTTAACCTGCCCTACAGCTTTAATAGTTCTTTTGGCAGTACTATATCCCTTCCATCTTATCCGATTACTAGATATTCAGTTTTTCTCATTTTTATTCTAAGCCCACCTCGTTGAAATGCTTCTATTAATTTCTCTATCATAAATTTGAAATCCTCTCTACATTTTGCTGTTATTACTTGATAATCGGCAAATAATAATAAGAAGATAATAAGATGTTGGAAAGGTTGGTTGGTTGGTTGATGTGGGGGAGGGAACCAAACAGCGAGGTCATCGGTCCTACCGGATTAGGGAAGGATGGGGAAGAAAGTCGACCGTGCTCTTAAAAGGGAACCATTCCGGCATTTGCCTGAAGCGATTTAGGGAAATGACGGAAAAATTAAAAGCGGATGCCCGGACGTGGGCTTGAACCATCGTCCTCGAGAATGCGAGTCTTTTTTTTTTCGTTCGTTGCGTTTGGTCTGGGCGGACGTCACTAGACATCCGTTCAAGTTGATCGTTGATTCCTTTACTCAGTTTTTTTATTACAGAGGGCGAGCAGCCCTCTGACCGAACACGCGAGCTACCGTGCCGGCATGGTGACAAACTTCCTGGCAGATTAAAACTGTGTGCCGGACCGAGACTCGAACTCGGGTCCTTTGCCTTTCACGGACAAGTTCTCTACCAACTGAGCTACCCAAGCACAATCTGTTGTGATAACCACTGCGCCCTCCGGCTCAGTTGTTGGAAAGGAATTCTTTTACCTCCACATGGCTGATTCCACCGTTCCAGTACATACTGCATACGCAATTTAAATAGTGTCGACGACGTTGAGCAGCCCTCCCTAAGTCCTTTCATGTTTGGAATGTCTCAGTCAACTTTCTCCCTACTCTAACAGCTGCACGCGATTAGCGGTATATTCTCGGAAGAAGAGACATATGTCGTGCTTCTATACCTATGCACACCATCGCTCCCCACAGTGCGTTGATGGGTACAGAATCATACGCTTTTTCTAAATCTAAATATTAGGTGTACTTCCTGACACTTAGAATACACCCGTACACTCATTTGTCCAAGACTAAAAATATGATTCGTACAAGAACGTCCAACTGTAAAACCTGAGACAATGAAGGCAGCAGAGTATCAAATAGGTAAAAATGGGTATAAATCCTCGAATAACGCAGGAGGTAAAAGCATTTAATTGATGAACGTAGAAAATATAAAAATGCAGTAAACGAAGCAGACGAAAGGGAATACAAATGTCTCAAAAATGATATTGGCGGGAAGTGCCAAATGGCTAAGCAGGTAGAGGACAAAAGTAAGGATTTAGAAGCTTATATCACCAGGGAAAAGATAGATACCGCCTACAGGAAAATTAAAGAGGCATTTTGAGAAGAGAAAAGCAGCTGTATGAATATCAAGAGCTGAAATGAAAAATCAGTATTAAGCAAAAAAAGGGGCAGTGGGTGACTGACGCAACTAGGCCCTGGTAGCTGTGGCTAGTTGCGTCATACGCAAACTATCATTACCGGCGGCGGAGTTCAAAAGATCCGCCAAGGGTAAAATAACAAAGAAGGGAGAGCTGAATGGTGGAAGTATTTAGAGAGTTTATACAAGGCAGGCGTACCTCAAGGCAATATGACAGCGTTAGAAGAAGATGTTGATGAAGATGAGATGGGAGATATGATACTGCTAGAAAAAATTGGCACTTCACTGAAAGACCTAAGTCGAAACAAGACTTCGGGAATAGAATTCCTTCAGAATTACTAATAGTCTTGGGAGACCCAGCCACGACAGAAATCTTCCATCGTGTATGTAAGATGGATGAGAGAGGCGAAACACACTCAGACTTCAAGTAGAATGTAATAATTCCATTTCAAAAGAAAGTAGGCGATATTCCCGAACTCTGAGCTTAGTAATTCTTCGGGGCAAAATACTAACACGGTTTCCTTACAGAAGAAACGAAAAACTGGTAGAAGCCCACCTGGGGGAGCATCAGTTTGGATTCCTCAGAAATGTAGGAACATGCAAGAGAATACTGACTCTACGGCTTCTCTCAAAAGACAGGCTAAGGAAAAGCAAACATAGATTTATAGCGTTTGTAGACTAAGAGAAAGCTTTTAACAATATTGACTAGAGCAATGGCCTTTGTAGTCTGGTCGCTTCAGACTAATACCTAGGTATTACAACTACGAACAACTTAAATTGGAAGGAACGCATTGAAAATTTTGTGGGGAAGGCTAACCAAAGACTGCGTTTTATTGGCAGGACGCTTAGAAAATGTAGCAGATCTACGAAAGAGACTGCCTACACTACGCTTGCCGTCCTCTTTTAGATTGCTGCTGCGCGGTGGGGGATCCTTACCAGATAGGACTGACGGACTACACCGAAGAAGTTCAAAGAAGGGCAGCAGGTTTTGTATTATCGCGAAATATGGGAGAGAATGTCACAGAAATGATACAGGATTTGGGCTGGACATCACTAAAAGAAAGGCGGTTTTCGTTGCGACAGAATCTTCTCACAAAATTCCAGTCACCAATTTTCGCCTCCGAATGCGAAAATATTTTGTTGACACCGACCTACGTAGGAAGAAACGATCACCACGATAAAATAAGGAAAATCTGAGCTCGCACGGAAAGATACAGGTGTTCGTTCTTTCCGCACGCTATATGAGACTGGAATAATAGAGAATTGTGAAGGTGGTTCGATGAACCATCTCCCAGGCACTTAAATGTGATTTGCAGAGTATCCATGTAGATGTAGATGAAGATGTAGATTGGGAGAGTGGGACCTCTGCCTAGGTCACGATATACTCGCCGACGATGATAGTCCGGCGTGGTGCAGAACCGCATTTCATCGCTGAATGCAACGCGATGCCATTCATCAGTCGTCGGTGCTTCCCGGTTACGACACTACTCCAAACGCAGCCGTTTGTGTTGGGTCGTTAGCGACAACTTACGCAAGTGAGGATAATTCCTAAGTCCGCCTGCTGCTACTCTCGGATCAGCGGAGCAGGATGACCCATAATGTTGCTGGCTGTCCGTTAGTTGCTCTCGGGTGGCAAGTACTCGTGTGAAGAAGTTACAATGTCCTTGGTGCGCAAAACAGCGATCCTCCTTTGTGATGGCCAGACGCGGTCGACCGGGAACTTGAGGACGGGTATACCTAGCTTCACGATCCCATACAGTCAAACATCGGACCTCTGTCTTATCCGAACGCCCCAAAATTGTGCATACAGCACGATTAGACTATCCGGCCAATTGGAGACCCACAATGAGGCACCCTTCAAGCAATGTTATGTGCTGATAACAGAGTCTCACGCAACTTCATGGCGCCCCCATGACCTTCATAGTGACTGAGCTGGTGCGCTGCTGGCGCCAGTCTCCATCGATTGTCATCCCGATCGTTGTGGGTCGATTTTCGATGCCTGCTTGTCTTCTTCGCATCTTTGGCGGGTGGCTACACTACTGGCCATTAAAATTGCTACACCACGAAGATGATGTGCTACAGACACGAAATTTGACCGACACGAAGAAGATGCTGTGATATGCAAATGACTAGCTTTTCAGAGCATTCACACAAGATGGCGCCAGTGGCAACACCTACAACGTGCTGACATGAGGAAAGTCCCAACCGATTTCTGATACACAAACAGCAGTTGACCGGCGTTGCCTAGTGAAAGGTTGTTGTGATGCCTCGTGTAAGGATGACAAATGCGTACCATCAAGTTTCCGACTTTGATAAAGGTCGGATTGTAACCAATCGCGACTGCGGTTATCGTATCGCGACATTGCTGTTCGCGTTGGTCGAGATCCAATGACTGTTAGCAGAATATGGAATCGGTGGGTTCAGGTGGGTAATAAGGAACGCCGTGCTGGATCCCAACGGCCTCGTATCACTAGCAGTCGAGATGACAGGCATCTTATCCGCATGGCTGTAACGGATCGCGCAGCGACGTCTCGATCCCTGAGTCAACAGATGGGGACGTTTGCAAGACAACAACCATCTGCACGAACAGTTCAACGACGTTTGCAGCAGCATTGACTGTCAGCTCGGAGACCATGGCTGCGGTTACCCTTGACGCTGCATCACAGACAGGAGCGCCTGCGATGGTGTACTCAACGACGAACCTGGGTGCACGAATGGCAAAACGTCATTTTTTCGGATGAATCCAGGTTCTGTTTACAGCATCATGATGGTCACATCCGTGTTTGGCGACATTGCGGTGAACGTACATTGGAAGCGTGTATTCGTCATCGTCGTACTGGCTTATCACCCGGCGTGATGGTATGGGGTGCCATCGCTTACACGTTTCGTTCACCTCTTGTTCACATTGACGGCACGTTGAACAGTGAACGTTACATTTCAGATGTGTTACGACCCGAGGCTCTGACCTTCATTCGATCCCTGCGAAACCCTACATTTCAGCAGGATAGTGAATAGCCACATGTTGTAGGTCCTGTACGGGCCTTTCTGGATGCAGAAAATGTTCGACTGCTGCCCTGACCAGCACATTCTCTAGACCTCTCACCAACTGAAAACGTCTGGTCAATGGTGGCCGAGCAACTGACTCGTCACAATACGCCAGTCACTACTCTTGATTACTCTTGATGAACTGTGGTATCGTGTTGAAGCTGCATGGGCAGTTGTACCTGTACACGCCATCCAAGCTCTGTTTGACTCAATGCCCAGGCGTATCAAGGCCGTTATTACGGCCAGAGGTGGTTGTTCCGGGTACTGATTTCTCAGGATGTATGCACTCAAATTGCGTGAAAATGTTATTACATGTCAGTTCTAGTAAAATATATTTGTCCAATGAATACCCGTTTATCATCTGCATTTCTTCTGGGTGTAGCAATTTTAATGGCCAGTTGTGCATTTAACTGCAATGCGTGCGCTCTGCAGGGTTTTGCGTTCGGGTATCGGCTGTGTCAGCGGCAGTGACGTGTGCAGCGTGGCGAGTGGCCGAGTCAGTACGACGGAGGAGGGTGGGCAGCTGCTGCGGCGTGTTTAGCCGTTTGAATGCAGATCCGCTGCCGGCGGTGATTGGGATTTCCTTGAGATTTGAAGGACAGATTTCCTCCGCATCTGTTACATGTTACTCAAAGTGATTGGACTGGAGTCGTCGAATTGTTCCTCGGTGGGTTCTGTTCATGTTAATTGAATAACCGACCGCACTGAGAACTATCGTGATTGTTTCAGTCACTTGTTACTGTATTTGGTCTGGCCGGCTGATATGTTGATGGTATTTAAAGGAGAGCTAGCTACGCACAACAAATAGACATGAAGCAGTGCTTAATGCGTAGCAAGAGGTCATGCCAAGTAGTACGAAAGCCTGTGCCTGACGTTCAAGAGCGGGCCGAAATAATTTTTCCTATTTCCCTTTTTATGTTATTATTTTATTTGTTTGTTCTAGAGAATTAGCTAATCAAATTTTAAGAGCCGTTACTGGGCTACTGATCACATAAATTAGTTCTGCTTGGGTTCATTTAAGCCGTATATAATTAAAGGTTTATTTATAACCAGCTGGCCAGATATATTTTGTGTATCTGATGCGCCAGAATGTTGTCTGCCGCTGATGTGTTTATGTTTCAGATAATTGGCAGTGGTTGATGCGAGCAAACTCCGATCGGGGTATCACGGTGGAAGAGGGAAATTTAAGGACCGGGATCGGTGTCTATGGTTAAGTTGTTAGTGTCCTGCAATTCCATGTTTCCGGTGGAGCGTTGTGGTTTGCTGGAAGCTTAATTGTAGCTCAAAGTTGATTACAGTTCCACTTTACCTTCTAGTCCGTAAGTCTCCTGTATCGGATAGAAGCTTTCGGTCTGCTCGCGTCCATCACTAATTTTCAACGTAAAGTTGAAACGGCTGCATTTTAAGACTATTTAATATGCTATTATTACATTCTGGCCATGAAATGTATGTCAATCTCGTTCGTGTGAGTAATTCTAAAGAGAAGTTTAGTTGAGTGTATTAATCTGATAATACTTTTAATTTGTTACCGTTGCTTAATATCAATCCGTGGAAGATGTCTTAGTTGTTGGACGCAGTTTTAGAATTGGCTGTGAGTTATGTGAAAGCCAGTTTGTATGTAAGTCATGAAGCATTCAGTTATGTCAGTTAAATTTGATTAGTGGTGGTTTTATGAACATTGCTTAAGTTAGTGAAGATTGGTTGAGTAAATTTTGAAAGATCTGTGTCTATCGCACTTAAATGCATCAATGTTCTAATCTGAGTACTGCTGCTGGTTCTGTAGGGCAGGCGCCTTTATTGTAATCGTTGTTCCTGTTGGTTTCATTAACAGCATGTGTTTGTAATAAAGAAGTGTATCGCAACTACAACCTGGTTATGTGTTTAATTCCGATGTGTTGTTGCGTCCTGGCACAGCCTCTCTATACCAGAATGAAGTAAGTGCGAACTGCGTAGCGCAATTGCGACGTTAACGACAATGGGTTAGTTATAAATTGCTGTCAACCTTTATAGCGGAGATGAGAGGGAGAGAATCTCCTTGGTTTGAAGCAAAGAAGTTTCCTGAAAATAGGTTACAGAATTTCAATAGGCAGAAAAGATTGGTTAGTTTCTATCAAGTTTATTATTACATATACTTATGTGAGGTGTTGGACCATAAACCCCTTAGTAAGATTCAGTCTATTTATTCGGACTTGCTACTTCAAAGCTAATTGCTTTACATATAAGAAACAAGTACAAAGCAATCACTTGTTCTTGGTTAGCACTGAAATATCTCTAAGTAATTGAGACAATGACTGACAGTCTCTGTTCAACAGTATTCCAATGAAACTCTAAAAATGCTACTCGACCTGCAGTTCCTGATGGTCCACCAGAGTCTATCACCGTCTTCTCGTAGTTGAAGTCTTTATCAGCTGTATCGACTGCTAAGGGCCTACTCGGCCCCGCTGGCGTCTCGTTGCGGTATCTCCAAATTGCCGGCAATGCCACTGAATCTTAATCTGAATCTCTGCGTCTAGCTATTCCGCTGCCTGGCCTATTATTTCGTTTCTCATGTACTTGGGTGCACGCTAGTTAATTTGTTTCACACGACCCTTTCATTTCTAAGTGATCGGATTGCACAAGAATGCCAATGGTTCCACACGACACACTCGTTTCTAATTGGTCGGCTTGCGCAAGAATGCCTTCGGTTCCACACGACACTTTCGTTTCTAGCTGCACACAACTTAATTTGGTTCCACACGAGTCTTTTCCGCACGTAACTGACACTCTCTCTTGCTGTATTATCGCCCTGGTGTTTGCGTCTTCCATTGCGCAAGTTTGATTCATGCTGCTTCCTCTGGCAGGAAGTCAAAGTCAAAGTTATTTGATCAACAAGCCATACTTGGCAGCCTCCGCCGCTTATCTTGTCCCTATGTCCTGGTGGACTATTTCTTAATGTCGGCTGGCTGTTTGCCTATGGAGCCTGGACTCTTATTGTTGTTGTTGTGGTCTTCAGTCCTGAGACTGGTTTGATGCAGCTGTCCATGCTACTCTATCCTGTGCAAGCTTCTGCATCTCCCAGTACCTACTGCATCCTACATCCTTCTGAATCTGCTTAGTGTATTCATCTATTGGTCTCAGTCTACGATTTTTACCCTCCACGCTGCCCTCCAGTACTAAGTTGGTGATCCCTTGATGGCTCAGAACATGTCCTACTAACCGGTCCCTTCTTTTTGTCAAGTTGTACCACAAACTTCTCTTCTCCCCAATCCTATTCAATACCTCCTCATTAGTTCTATGATGTACCCATCTAATCTTTAGCATTCTTCTGTAGCACCACATTTCGAAAGCTTCTATTCTCTTCTTGTCCAAACTAGTTATCGTCCATGTTTCACTTCCATACATGGCTACGCTCCATACAAATACTTTCAGAAACGACTTCCTGACACTTAAATCAATACTCGATATTAACAAATTTCTCTTCTTCAGAAACGCTTTCCTTGCCATTGCCAGTCTACATTTTATATCCTCTCTACTTCGATCATCATCAGTTATTTCGCTCCCCAAATAGCACAACTCCTTTAATACTTTAAGTGTCTCATTTCCTAATCTAATTCCCTCAGCATCACCCGAATTAATTCGACTACATTCCATTGTCCTCGTTTTGCTTTTGTTGATGTTTATCTTATACCCTCCTTTCATGACACTGTCCATTCCGTTCAACTGCTCTTCCAAGTCCTTTGCTGTGTCTGACAGAATTACAATGTCATCGGCGAACCTCAAAGTTTTTATTTCTTCTCCATTGATTTTAATACCTACTCCGAATTTTTCTTTTGTTTCCTTCACTGCTTGCTCAATATACAGATTGAATAACATCTGGGATAGGCTACAACCCTGTCTCACTCCCTTCCCAACCACTGCTTCCCTTTCGTGCCCCTCGACTCTTATAACTGCCATCTGGTTTCTGCACAAATTGTAAATAGCCTTTCGCTCCCTGTATTTCACCCCTGCCACCTTCAGAATTTGAAAGGGAGTATTCCAGTCAATATTGTCAAAAGCTTTCTCTAAGTCTACAAATGCTAGAAACGTAGGTTTGCCTTTCCTTAATCTATTTTCTAAGATAAGTCGTAGGGTCAGTATTGCCTCACGTGTTCCAATATTTCTACGGAATCCAAACTGATCTTCCCCGAGGTCAGCTTCTACCAGTTTTTCCATTCGTCCGTAGAGAATACGCGTTAGTATTTTGCATCCGTGACTTATTAAACTGATTGTTCGGTAATTTTCACGTCTGTCAGCACTTGCTTTCTTTGGGATCGGAATTATTATATTCTTCTCGAAGTCTGAGGGTATTTCGCCTGTCTCATATATCTTGCTCACCAGATGGTAGAGTTTTGTCAGGACTGGCTCTCCCAAGGCCGTCAGTAGTTCTAATGGAATGTTGTCTACTCCCGGGGCCTTGTTTCGACTCAGGTCTTTCAGTGCTCTGTCAAACTCTTCACGCAGTATCGTAGCTCCCATTTCATCTTCATCTACATCCTCTTTCATTTCCATAATATTGTCCTCAAGTACATTGCCCTTGTATAGGCCCTCCATATAGTCCCTCCACCTTTCTGCTTTCCCTGCTTTGCTTAGAACTGGGTTTCCATCTGAGCTCTTGATATTCATACAAGTGGTTCTCTTTTCTCCAAAGATCTCTTTAATTTTCCTGTAGGCTTTATCTATCTTACCCCTAGTGAGATAAGCCTCTAAATCCTTACATTTGAGCTCTGTGCAAAATTCTATCAGGCGGCTTCCTCTTTCGTTTCTTAGCCCCAATCCATATTCACCTACTACGTTTCCTTCTCTCCCTTTTCCTGCTACCGAATTCCAGTCCCCCATGACTATTAAATTTTCGTCCCCCTTCACTATCTGAATAATTTCATTTATTTCATCATACATTTCTTCAATTTCTTCGTCATCTGCAGAGCAAGTTGGCATATAAACTTGTACTACTGTAGTAGGCGTGGGCTTCGTGTCTATCTTGGCCACAATAATGCGTTCACTATGCTGTTTGAAGTAGCTTACCCGCACTCTTGTTTTTTTATTCATTATTAAACCGACTCCTTCATTACCCCTATTTGATTTTGTATTTATAACCCTTTATTCACCTGACCAAATGTCTTGTTCCTCCTGCCACCGAACTTCACTAATTCCCACCATATCTACCTTCAACCTATCTATTTCCCTTTTTAAATTTTCTAACCTACCTGCCCGATTAAGGGATCTGACATTCCACGCTCCGATCCGTAGAACGCCAGTTTTCTTTCTCCTGATAACGACGTCCTCTTGAGTTGTCCCCGCCCGGAGATCCGAATGGGGACTATTTTACGTCCAGAATATTTTACCCAAGAGGACTCCATCATCATTTAATCATACAGTAAAGCTGCATGCCCTCGGGAAAAATTACGGCCGTAGTTTCCCCTTGCTTTCAGCCGTTCGCAGTACCAGCACAGCAAGGCCGTTTTGGTTAGTGTTACAAGGCCAGATCAGTCAATCATCGAGACTATTGCCCCTCCAACTACTGAAAAGGCTGCTGCCCCTGCTCAGGATCCACAAGTTTGTCTGGCCTCTCAACAGATACCCCTCCGTTGTGGTTGCAGCTTCGGTATGGCTATCTGTATCGCTGAGGCACACAAACCTCCCCCAACGGCAAGGTACGTGGTTCTTGGGGGAGGGGGGGGGGGGGGGGGACTCTTATTAAGGTCACGAAAGCAAGGATAAAAATTAAAATTTTCTTTGGTCACAACAGTGTCAAGAGGAATAACACATCAGTGATCACTCAACATCCGATGCTGTTCATGTCACTCATATACTTTAAAAGGCCTGGTAACAACACTAAACAGGAACAAAACAAGTGCACTCCTGAGGCCGTTCTATCGGTCACAGAGAATTCCAACTGTAAATCATTTACACGCCTGCCCGTGGTGTGTATGCGAACGATTTTACATTGACATGAGACCATACCTGCTGGGTGCTTCACTCTTTTGTGTCACGCAGTGGTTATTTTTCCGAAGTTCGCGCTGTTAAGGTGAGCTGGGCCGGCCGCTCGGTGGTTCCGCGCGACACCTCTGCAGCGCCTCCCGCGGCGGCCACCCAGAGCGGCGCGGCGCGGCGGGACAGGCTCGTTGCCTGCCTAATGAATGCCGGACCAGCCCGACAGCCGGCTGTTGTTCGCGCAGCGCCGTGCTGTTGCTGTTGTTGCCGTTTCAGCGGCGCGGCCTATAATTTTTTGTGTCACGGTGGCGGGGTGCAGCGCGGCGGGCGCTCAGATATGAATACCAAGTGTGGGAAAGGCGTGCGCCGCGTCCCGGCCAGGGTCAGCGGCCGGCGAGCCCGCAGTCGGCAGCCGGCAGCCGCGCCGCTTCCAGCACGCCCCCCTTGTCACGCCTCCTTGTCCGCGGGGAGCGCTCGCTGCTGCCGGACACAACACGTCCTGTACACGTAGTTGACAAGAGTCACGCGATACCGGTATGCACATCTCCAGATGGCGGTGCATTGGGCGGAGTTGTCATTCGTACTCAGGTGAGTCATGTGTGAAGGTCTCCAGCATGATTGTGACCGCACGTCAGGAATTGACTGACTTTGAACGCGGAATTGTACGAGGGTCGTTCTACATCTACATCCGTACTCCGCAAGCCACCTGGCGGTGTGTGGCGGACGGTACTTTGAGTACCTCTATCGATTCTCCCTTCTATTCCAGTCTTGTCTTGTTCGCGGAAAGAAAGATTGTCGGTATGCCTCTGTGTGGGCTTTAATCTCTCTGATTTTATCCTCATCGTCTCTTCGTGAGATACACGTAGGAGGGAGCAATATACTGCTTGACTCCTCTCTGAAGGTATGTTCTCGAAACTTCAACAAAAGCCCGTATTGAGCTACTGAGCGTCTCTCCTGCAGAGTCTTCCACTGGAGTTTATGTATCATCTCCGTAAGGCTTTCGCGAATACTAAAAGATCCCGTAACTAAGCGCGCTGCTCTCTGTTGGATCTTCTCTATCTCTTCTATCAACCTTATCTGGTACGGATTCCACACTGGTGAGCAGTATTCAAGCAGTGGGCGAACAAGCGTACTGTAACCTACTTCCTTTGTTTTCGTATTGCATTTCCTTAGGATTCTTCCAATGAGACTCTGTCTGGCATCTGCTTTACCGACGATCAACTTTATACGGTCATTCTATTTTATATCACTCCTAATGCCTACTTCCAGATAATTTATAGAATTAACTGCACCCAGTTGCTGACTTGCTATTTTGTAGCTAAATGACACAGGATCTTTCTTTCTATGTATTCGCAGCACATTCCACTTGTCTACATTGAGATTCATTTGCATTCCCTGCACCATGCGTCAATTCGTTGCAGATCCTCCTGCATTTCAGTACAATTTTCCATTGTTACAACCTCTCGATAGACTACAGCATCATCCACAAAAAGCCTCAGTGAATCTCCGACGTTATACACAAGTCGTTTATGTATATTGTGAATAGAAACGGTCCTACGACACTCCCCTGAGGCACACCCGAAATCACTCTTACTTCGGAAGACTTCTCTCCATTGAAAATGACATGCTGCGTTCTGTTACCTAGGAACTCTTCAATCCAATCACACAATTGGTGTGATAGTCCATATGCTGTTACTTTGTTTATTAAACGACTGTGGGGAACTGTATCGAACGCCTTGCGGAAGTCAAGAAACATGGCATCTACCTGGGAACCTGTGTCTATGGCCCTGTGAGTCTCGTGAACGAATAGCGCGAGCTGAGTTTCGCACGATCGTCTTTTTCAAAAACCATGCTGATTCCTACAGGGTAGATTTCTAGTCTCCAGAAAATTCATTCTACTCGTTCAATAAGTAATGCCTCACATTCAAAAAAAAAAAAAAAAAAAAAAAAAAAAGCCATTAAAATACGTAGACAAACGTCCTTCTTGGTGCTTCACCTTTGATGTTTGTTCTGTGCCCCGGTGAAGTTTCGAACCCTTCTGGCAGATGGCAGAGCCGTAGTACAGCGTCAAAATGGTGTCGATATACGACTTGCGTTACAAGCACCGTGCTGTTATTGTATTCTTGAGTGCAGGAAAGGAAACAGTGCTGAACATCCATAAACGCTTATGTGCAGTGTATGGCGGTGCTGCAATTGATAGGAGTACAGTTGGGCGATGGGTAAAGGAAGTTACAGCCTCAGAAAATGCAGAAACAGAGCTCCACGAGCAGTCACACTCGGGACGTTCTGTCACAGCCACTGCTCCAGACATGCTGAATAGTGAGGACGCCATTATTCCTGCCGACTGGCGCATTACAATACGAGAATTGGCTTTACAGTTGTCGGTCAGCATTGGAAATGCATCTGCAATGATCGAGACTCTCGGATATTCAAAGAGATGCTGACGATGAGTTCCATGAATGCTGACAGCGGACCACAAGATTCAAACAGAGGCCATTTCATCTGGATTGTTGGATAGTTCTGAGAACGACGGAGAGGCATTTATATCATATCCTTACGGGGAAAGAAAGCGGGGTGCACCACTTAGCGCCGGAAACAAAGAGGCAGTCCATGGAGTGGCATCTTACTCACTCACCACAAAGGAAGAAATTCAAGGCAACCCGCACGGCTGGAAAAATCATGGTGACAGTCTTCTGTTACTGTGATGGCGTCCTTCTCTCGCATATAATGCCAAGAGGGTCAACCATCAAGTCAGAGACATACGTGAAGACTCTGAATAAACTCAAGAACATTTTCCGACGTGTTCGATCGGAAAATAATCCATCAGAAATCTTGGTCCAACACGATAATGCATGCCTACACACAAGTCTGAGAACCCAGTAACACATCACCAAATTGGGTTGGACATCATTTCCTCATCCACACTACAGTCCAGACCTGGCACCTTCAGACTTCCATCTATTTCGGCCGCTTAAAGATTCTGTACGGGGAACACACTTTGAAGATGACAACAGTATCAGTCATACAGTGAAAACTTGGCTACACCGACAGGACAAGAGCTCTTCCACACCGTGGGCGTACGGACATAGAACGTGATGGATGGTTCAAGTGGCCCTGAGCACTATGAGACTCAACATATGGGGTCATCAGTCCCCTAGACTTAGAACTACTTAAACCTAACTTACCTAGGGAGATCACACACATCCATGCCCGAGGCAGGATTCGAACCTGCGAGCGTAGCAGCAGCGCGGTTCCGGACTGTAGCGTCTAGAACCGCTCGGCCACAACGGCCGGCAACATGATGGAGACTAAGTAGAAAAACAGGACATGGGCAAGACATGTTGACGTATATTGTCACCAAATCTGACTCTTAACAATAAATATGTTCTGAGAAAAAAAATGTGGGGCATTACTTATTCAACGACCCTCCCAGTTAGAGCTAGATGCATGGGGCATTCCATTAGGGAATTCGATATTCCGAGATCCACAATGCCGAGAAAACAATATTTCAGACGTTGTCTCTCACCACGGACAACGCAGTGACCGACGGACTTCACTCAACGACCGAGAGCAGCGGCCTTTGCGTTGATTTGTGAATGCTAACAACAAGCAACACTGCGTGAAATAACCGCATAAATCAATGTGGGACGTACGACGAACGTATGTGATAGGACGGTGTGACGAAATGTGACTTTAACTGGATATAACAGCAGACGACCGAGCGAGTGCCTCTGCTAACAGCGCAACGACGTCTACAGCACCGATCCTTGGCTTGTGACCGTTTCAGTTGGATGTTAGACAACTGTTATTTTAGTTGATAAGAGCTGATGGTAGAGTTGGAGTTTGGCACAGACCTCCAGAAGCGGTGGCTCAAGCTGTGAACAAGGCACAGTGCAAGTTGGTGGTGGCTCCATAATGGACTGGGCTGTAATGGACTGGGCTGTGTTTACATGGAGCGGGCTGGGTCCTCTGAGCCAACTCAACCGATCGTTGACTGGAAACGTATATGTTCAGCTACTTGGAAATCATTTGCAGTCATTCATGGACTTCGTGTTCCAAAAACCGATAGAATTTTAATGGATGACAATGCGTCATGTCACTGGGCCACAATTATTCACAATTGCTTTAAACAACGTTCAGGACAATTCGAGCGAATGGTTCGACCACCCAGATGGTGTGACATGAATCTCACCGAAAATTTATGGGACATAATCGACAGGCCAGTTCATGTACAAATTTCTGCACCAGCGACACTTTCGAAATTATGGACGGCTATAGCGGCACATGCCTCCATACTTCTTCAGGACACTTCCAGCGACTTGTTGAGTCCATGTCACGTCGAGCTGCTGCACGACCCCTGCCAAAAGGAGGTCAGACACGATGTGAGGAGGTATCCCATGACTTTTCTCTTCTCAGTGTACCGTGTGAAATGTATGTTTTGTCTTCTGTTCTATGGTACGAGGGTGGGACATGGAACTGGCGGAAGGACCAGTCTTCCTGTCGTTACACAGCAACCGCCATTAGTCTAAATAGGCGTAAAAGCGACGGCCGTTTTCCAAGAAAGAGTTCCAGAAGCAACTAGCCCGACCTTACATAAAGAATGAAGACGAATGAAATTTATGAGTTGTAATGAATTAAAGTTGATGTTGAGTTTTTGTTCAGATTTCGGCACGATCATTTGCAATCTGTAAATTTACGTTAGTGATCTTTGGGAGGTGGTTCTATTACCAATGGATGTAATATAGTAGTAATAAAGTCCTTAAATGTTAACCTGTGGTCTAGCAACAGTCTGTCTTCGGCATGGCAGCGGAGAGGACGTCTTGTTTGTGTACCATCCGCGGCTACGCTAGCACGCGCAGTCTGTATACATCTTCGCCGCCGCTTAGTGCTACGACCGTTGGTAGACACACCATGGTCCGCGCGTATCGAAAATCCACGATCAGGTTTAGTTTTCAATCGGACTATGCGCGATCCAGAGCCTCTGAAATTGAGTGCTTCCTTCGGGACGAAGCTCACATCTATTTCAGGAATACAGTAGGCGTTCACCTTTCTATCACCAGTAGCGCCGTACATGTCAAACTGACAAACGACACTGTCAAGTTCAGATTCTCTGACGGACGGGGCTCGGACTCCGCTCTCTGCTTGTCTTCGAGCTTCCCTTTGAACTGCTACCTGACATTGACGTTGTTGCCTTACAACCATCCAGGAAAGTGGTTGGTCTCGTAGCCGAAAAATAGAATACGTTCACAACGTATCAGGGCCTTAACGGAGTCTAAACTCGAACTGTCATGTATCAACATTGGTTGCTGATGGACAGCCGCGCACATGTTCCGGATGAGGGTCACGTCAGGTCGACGTGTCTCTGACGACGCCTTACGCAACTCCCACACGGCGATCAGTCGTAGGATCGTACGACCACGAACTCAGTAAGGGTCGGGAGATGAACTGGGTCAATTTTACAAATTCCGTCCCGATCGTCGCATAATAAGTGATATGCTTCCACATAGCGGTGACTGTTGACACTCGATGTATGAGCTGAAAATGGAAAACATTTTCAGGTGTGTTCGTTGTTGTATAAAAATTTGTGCTGTTTGTGATAAGTTCGTGAAAATATTCTACTTTGTAAAACAGCTTTGGATTCAAACTAATATATCTCTGATAATTCTGAGACCTTGTACCAAGGAAGGCAGGACTGGGTTACTATTGTGGACGGGGCCGTAATTAACTGCTGTTGGTTGGTTTATTTTTCGATCACGTACTCTTTATTTAGAAACAACAACAATAAAATGTGACAATAAATTAAGAAGTGTTCCACGGCTTAAGGCCTTAATGAAAACAGATTCAATACTATTTCTCAGCTGAAGGCCCCAATAGTGATAATTTAAAACTGTTTCACGGCTGAAGGCCTGAATAGCAATCTTAAGAACCAGTTAAACTACTTCAACCCGCAATTACAATTATCAAAATATTTTCTAAGAACAATCATCAAAATCTCACTGCTAGAATACAATTTTCTAATTAAAATTTTAAGACAAGTAACACTCACGGCTGAAGGCCTGAATAGCAATCCTTTAAGAACCAGTTAAAAGTCTTCAAATATAAAATTACAGTTAATAAATTTAAAAAAGACATCAAATCTGACCAAACCAAGGAGAAGGGGGGGGGGGGGGGGGGCGCAGACGTTGCTCCAAGGATCGACCTGGGACTGCGCAAGCGATGAGACAGGCAGCCAAGAGTTGCATTCACTTCACTAGATGGTAACTCAGACTAGTGGCAGTTTAAACGCATGACCAATAATCATTTGCCGAATCTACCTAACGTCCGATGACCAATGCAATGATGGAATAACACACCCAAGACAGAACTGGCGGTCAGTACTACGTCTTCAGACTCCTGTGTTTAGAGCATCCGGAAGTAGGAAGGAACGACTACTACCAGGTTATGGAAAAAAAGAAAACACACCACCCAGCCCACAAATCAAGGAAGCTGTCGAACTACACGTCATAGCGGACAGCAGCGGCAAGGCGAGGAGAAGTACACTGCTGTAACATACACTAAGCTCCAGGGCAGGTAACTGGGGCGTTAGCGGCCACTAGGCAGGAAAAATACCACTGGTTGAACTTCACAAATAATAACATATAGAATGCAACAAGTAATAATAAGAAGTGGAGGGAAGCTAATTAAGTTCGCCTTCCCCAAACGCTCCAATCGCTGCTCTTCGTCTCGGCGACATTGCTGCGAGCAGCAACACGCAAGCAAATGGTGGTATCTCACAATGGTGGAGGTTTCACTACTTTAATTAAGGTCCACTCAACTTAGAGTTCCTGGGTCCGTTTGACAACGAGTTTGTACTCCTCGCGACTACAGCCCTTCCATCCGGCAGTGCATGCGTGCCGCCAGTGGCCCTGGCATGTTTGCGCACTGCACAGACCTGGCTGCTCGTCTGTCCCCAACCGAACTGCTGACTCACACCACACGGAAACACCACAACGTCGCCCCAAAGATAGTACCACCGTTACTAGATATCGATAACCGCCCCTGCTGCCACTAGCGTACAGACAATGCATGCAAACGGAGTGCCGCCAATGAACACAAGAAGAAGGCGACAACCGTAACTATACCAACTGAACGATGCCATCCCAGCAACGGCACCAACGCGAGCCGCAGCACGGCTCAAATTCGTTTAGTGTTTTATTAAGTATTTGATACATAATAAGTTTATATACTGGAGAAGCGGTTATGGTGCTACCAGCGCATTAATATATTTGCACAGGACTGCCAATGGGTGGAAAAATATTCCGTATTTTCGGCGAATCGGGTCAATTCAATCAGGGTGAAAAGGGTCAGCACTTTTATTTCGATTCACTGCAGTTATTATATTTTTTCGTTTTCTGTTATTTTGTTTTCGTTTTTTATTGCAGATGAGAAAATGTGAAAGAAAAACTGTTACTTTGTGGACCGAGGATGACGTGCGAAATGCAATTACAGCTTGCCAGGAGGGTAGAAGTCAGCGCCATGCAACAGAATTGTTTGGAGTGCTGCATTCCTGTATACAAAGGCAGCTGCACAGTGCTACAGGTTCTCCAGGAAAGGTAAAAGGTGGTTAAACAGTATCTAATAAGCAGCAAGAAAAAGATCTCTTTTCAAGACTACTGGGGTTATGTGGACATGGCTTCCCGTTGTATTCACGCACTGTAGAGAGGGCTGCCTGCGAGTTCGCAGAATCCGCAACAAAATGTATACATTTTCAGGCGCCAACAAAATAGTAGGTAAAGAATGGGTAAAAGGGGTCACGGAACGAAACCAAAATTTGTTTTTGAGAAACGCGAAAGAGCTTTCCTTAGCCAGATGCAGTAATTTGAATAAAGAAGATGTGGCTGATTTCTTTTCCTTGTTGGGGAAAAATATGGATGGTATTGATTTACTGGACAAATATCAGATGGTTTGTAATACAGATGAATCAGGTCGCTAAATGAACAACAAGCCCACAAGAAAGGTTTTTATTGAAAGAGGGAGCAAAGCTGTTTATGTACAGAGGAAACGTTATCCCCCCCCATGACTATATTTAAAGGTAAAAGATTTTTCCCTGAATTTCGTGACAGTTTTCCAAGTTTTCCAAGTGGGTGCCTGATAATAATTAGTTTCCGGATGGATTAATGGAGAATCATCCCTCAAATGGCTGAAACAATTTCAATCACACCGGGTTCCTGGGCACTGCATTTTACTTGCGGATGGTCATGCATTTCATAAAACTTTAGAAGTGCTCCAGTTGCGAAGAAAATAACATGATATACCTACCAAGCCACACAACTCGCCGCTTGCAGCCGTTACACAGGTCATTCTTAAGCCACTAAAATTATATTACGACAGCGATATATGAACAGCCATAAAACAAGAGGAACAACGAAGACAACGAGCTCACATTTGGAAACATTTTCAAGTCTGCATGGATGAGAGCAACTCAATAGTGGGGAGCGGTGGTTGCGCCGCAGCTCACGGCTTACCTTCGCACCCTAGTAGCTGATGGCGACCTTCCACAGAGGAGATAGAACTCAGGTATATAGAATTGCGACCATCAATCCCAGCAACATATGTACCCGTCCTAAATTATGGATGTTACAGATCACGTTAAAAGCAACTGAAGTTAATATAGCCTTCCTACAAGAGCTCAGTACAGTAGCCTTCGCCGACATATATGGTTATAACGCATTTACATCTCACACTTCTTCCACCGGCAACGGAGTCGCGATACTCCTGAAGGAGGGACTATTGGGAGATGATGTGTTCTACTTCCCCAACACTGGAGGAATGGCACACACAGTGGTACTACGCTCCGTCTGTTTCAACATGCCGCCAAGACCGTGCGGGATTTTTTATGGAAGAAGCTGCTCCTCTTTTTCAGGGCAGGCAGGATGAGATCGTTCTTCGCGGGGATTTAAATAGCGTCATAGCCCCGAAGCACTAGCTCCCGCAACGTACTCCGTGTGTCGAACTATGGGCTCTTGTTCGCGACCTTAGACTGGAGGATACTTGAGTCCATCTAAAAAGGAGATAGTTCTAGTTCATCAATTACAGGAGCCATTCATCCAGCCCCACAGTACATCCGCCTCTCGTCCACTTATACCCAAGTTGCGCCGGCCGGAGTGGCCGAGCGGTTCTAGGCGCTACAGTCTGGAACCGCGCGACCGCTACTGTCGCCGGTTCGAATCCTGCTTCGGGCATGGATGTGTGTGATGTCCTTAAGTTAGTTAGGTTTAAGTAGTTCTAAGTTATAGGGGACTGATGACCTCAGAAGTTAAGTCCCATAGTGCTCAGAGCCATTTGAACCATTTGAACACAAGTTGCGAGATGCAGTGCTGTGAGCGACTGCTTTTACAAAGCACGTCGCTTACATAAGTGCTGTCACCCTCCATCGCCGGCAGGTGTAGCGAAGCTGAAGGCCCTGGAAGCTTAACAGTGCTCATCTGAATTCCCCGACTGCTCGCCATCGAGGATGCCTGGCACCCATGTGCCCGCCGCATAGGAGCATATCCCACAATGCCAGAGTGGTGGATTGCTTGCGTCAAACCAATCATCCGACGTACCTCGATTACGTACAAACGCGACGCCGCCGCATGGAAGCGGTGGTCACTCGACTTCAGTCTGTCGTGACTGTACTTCGATGCTGCCCTCATCAGAGAGGAAGACAGCAGTAAACAGAGCCAAAGGACAGATCGTGGCACACGTGCGCCAACAGTTAGAGAATGCAGTTGTTCGTGCACAGACGCCTGATAGGTTTACCATGGTCAGGGCGTCCATGTACCATTTTAGCACAGAACGCCGACTGCTACGAGCACTGATTCATGATACTGATGCGGACGAAGGGCGGCGCTGTTCTACACAGCGCGACATCATTACAGCCTTCTATGAACACTACACCAAGCCCTACTCGGCCCAAGACACCCACCGGCCGACGGTGGTGAAAGTCACACAGCGGATCTATGGCAGGTTAACCCCCAGCCATGGCTGACGTCTTGATGAGGGACGTTACTGAGGAGGAACTGTTTGATGCGATCAGTTAAGGCCAAGCGCATAGATCACGGGCTTTGACGGACTTACTTTGGAGTTCTATCGAACGTTCCAGTATTTACTCACATTGCATTGACGATCCATCTACTCATATCAATACCTAGGCCTACTGTTCCCGAAGACGCCAATTCCCGCTATCTTTGTTGAAGGAATGATCATCAATATAGGCGGAGCGCGGATTCAGGATTATCGCCGCTTAAAACTTGTTAATTGTGAGATGGAAATATTCATCCGCAAGCGTCTTTAGCAAGACCAAATAATATCCAAGCTGCTTTGCGCAGATATCATGATATGGTAATCCTAACAAAGATGCACAAATTTCCTGGTGCTCTGGACTCTCTGGATTTGAGCCAGGCCTTCGACCATACATATTTAGTGCACCATTTCCTGAACATGAGGTATCCGTAGCCCTTCATTACTGTGGTCATGTCTCCTTCGAAGGGCGATCTCCAAAGCCCTGATCAACGGCCGCCTTACGCACGCTATTACCATCGCACCTTTGGTGTGGCAGGGATGCCCATTATCGGTAAATGCGCTTGAATCTCTGTTATGCGGTCTTCAACAGAAAATTATGGGCATGAAGTTCCGTGGAGTTGCGCCGAAGATATGATGGTTGTGATCCGAAGTGGCGACGATGACTCTGTCGCATTGGACTGGATACATACGTAAGGTCTGGCCTCAGGCAGCATCCTTAAAGTCGAAAAATTTGTCACCTTAAATGTAGGGGCAGGATTCCATCCGGTGCAGTCGCCACCCCCTCCCCTCTCGGACTTCGTGACACAACGAAGTGCCTAGGCATCGAACTCAGTAGCGACACACGCTACGCAGTGGCCCTAACTATCGACGCCTTCTACAGCACGTCAGGGTCCTCATCTTCGACCAACGGTTGTGGGCTATGGACATCATTCAAAGAACAAACTTTGTCAAAACCTACCTGGCTTCTCGTCTCCCTCACCTGGCGCCGATCTTAACCTGTATCAGCCACGACTGCGCGACATTTGTTAGCAGGCTTCAGATCTTTGTTAGCACTGGCATGCTATTCAAGGTCAATTGCGGATCCCACACGTTCCTTCGAATAGAGAGGGACTCGCGATCGTTCATGAGCATGCCAAGGCGGTGGCCCTCTTCCTGAGCACACAAGTTGTGGAGGACTTGCCCACAAAACCTGACGGTCCTCCTCCTGGAATAGTTTAAGCCATCTTCTCTCACACCCCTGGTGACGACATAAAACGTTTCTCCCTCTTTATACCATTTAAGCCATTTTTGCGTCGAATTTAGTTATGTTCTCCTCGCTGTATCGCCAACGGGTCATATTTCGGCGTGGGATGTTTAAAGTGTATTCCAAAGGGGTTGACCAAAGATCGTCATAGAGTCGATACACCCACACGTCCGACGGAAGGTCGTCTGGAAAACAATAACAGGCCTCATGGACAATTATGCACAGTCCATGTGGCATGTAATGGCCAACTGCAAGCTGGTGACATAATCAAGCTTCACCGGATCAACATGGCAGATTCACCCAATTGCACCACCTGTGGAATGCTGGACACGTATGTGCATCGTCTTTATTGTGGAGAGGCGTGTGGCATCTGGCCTACTTTCTCCTAGTGACGCCGGCGAATATTGTTACAAAGGCCCTCCTTTTCTTCAAAAATACCTACTACTGTCGTACGAAAATCAACACAGTCGCATGGATCAAAAGACATGTGGTTCGTTACCTACTTCAAAATGATACCAAAGACGTCTTGAACTTCTGGAATTACTTAGAAGAAAGGCATGCCAAAACTGTTCACAATCCGAAGCATCAACATTTCATTTAAAATTACCTAGGCAGTACTTTTTGTTACCTTCATGCAGCTGGAGCCTCTTGGGTAGGAGATTACACCAGTCCATGAAGTGAAGACTCCGAACATGCAGAACTGCACTCTGGGGAACTAATAAGTCTTTCCGTGAAGACGTAACCCATAGGTGCAGTGCCGAATGCGTGACGCGGCAGGATTTGCTATGCGCCGCAGCCTTTCTCAGACCCCTGGAGAGGTTTCTTCTGTATATTTCTGATTCTTTCCTTTTGTTGGTAGACTTTCTTGATGTTCGCAGTAAAACAAAAGTAAAAAAAAAAATAAAAACATATAAAAATGAATAAATAAATACATACAGAAATAAAAAATCAAAATAAGAAACTCATTTCCTTGTATTTACACTTCCTTCTACATCTACATCTACATCTATACTCCGCGAGCCACCTTACGGTGTGTGGCGGAGGGTACTTATTGTACCACTATCTGATCCCCCCTTCCCTGTTCCATTCACGAATTGTGCGTGGGAAGAACGACTGCTTGTAAGTCTCCGTATTTGCTCTAATTTCTCGGATCTTTTCGTTGTGATCATTACGCGAGATATATGTGGGCGGTAGTAATATGTTGCCCATCTCTTCCCGGAATGTGCTCTCTCGTAATTTCGATAATAAACCTCTCCGTATTGCGTAACGCCTTTCTTGAAGTGTCCGCCACTGGAGCTTGTTCAGCATCTCCGTAACGCTCTCGCGCTGACTAAATGTCCCCATGACGAATCGCGCTGCTTTTCGCTGGATCATGTCTATCTCTTCTATTAATCCAACCTGGTAAGGGTCCCATACTGATGAGCAATACTCAAGAATCGGACGAACAAGCGTTTTGTAAGCTACTTCTTTCGTCGATGAGTCACATTTTCTTAGAATTCTTCCTATGAATCTCAACCTGGCGCCTGCTTTTCCCACTATTTGTTTTATGTGATCATTCCACTTCAGATCGCTCCGGATAGTAACTCCTAAGTATTTTACGGTCGTTACCGCTTCCAATGATTTACCACCTATGGCATAATCGTACTGGAATGGATTTCTGCCCCTATGTATGCGCATTATATTACATTTATCTACGTTTAGGGAAAGCTGCCAGCTGTCGCACCATGCATTAATCCTCTGCAGGTCCTCCTGGAGTACGTACGAGTCTTCTGATGTTTCTACTTTCTTGTAGACAACCGTGTCATCTGCAAATAGCCTCACGGAGCTACCGATGTTGTCAACTAAGTCATTTATGTATATTGTAAACAATAAAGGTCCTATCACGCTTCCCTGCGGTACTCCCGAAATTACCTCTACATCTGCAGATTTTGAACCGTTAAGAATGACATGTTGTGTTCTTTCTTCTAGGAAATCCTGAATCCAATCACAAACCTGGTCCGATATTCCGTAAGCTCGTATTTTTTTTCACTAAACGTAAGTGCGGAACCGTATCAAATGCCTTCCTGAAGTCCAGGAATACGGCATCAATCTGCTCGCCAGTGTCTACGGCACTGTGAATTTCTTGGGCAAATAGGGCGAGCTGAGTTTCACATGATCTCTGTTTGCGGAATCCATGTTGGTTATGATGAAGGAGATTTGTATTATCTAAGAACGTCATAATACGAGAACACAAAACATGTTCCATTATTCTACAACAGATTGACGTAAGCGAAATAGGCCTATAATTATTCGCATCTGATTTATGACCCTTCTTGAAAATGGGAACGACCTGCGCTTTCTTCCAGTCGCTAGGTACTTTACGTTCTTCCAGCGATCTACGATAAATTGCTGATAGAAAGGGGGCAAGTTCTTTAGCATAATCACTGTAGAATCTTAAGGGTATCTCGTCTGGTCCGGATGCTTTTCCGCTACTAAGTGATAGCAGTTGTTTTTCAATTCCGATATCGTTTATTTCAATATTTTCCATTTTGGCGTCCGTGCGACGGCTGAAGTCAGGGACCGTGTTACGATTTTCCGCAGTGAAACAGTTTCGGAACACTGAATTCAGTATTTCTGCCTTTCTTCGGTCGTCCTCTGTTTCGGTGCCATCGTGGTCAACGAGTGACTGAATAGGGGATTTAGATCCGCTTACCGATTTTACATATGACCAAAACTTTTTAGGGTTCTTGTTTAGATTGTTTGCCAATGTTTTATGTTCGAATTCGTTGAATGCTTCTCTCATTGCTCTCTTTACGCTCTTTTTCGCTTCGTTCAGCTTTTCCTTATCAGCTATGATTCGACTACTCTTAAACCTATGATGAAGCTTTCTTTGTTTCCGTAGTACCTTTCGTACATGATTGTTATACCACGGTGGATCTTTCCCCTCGCTTTGGACCTTAGTCGGTACGAACTTATCTAAGGCGTACTGGACGATGTTTCTGAATTTTTTCCATTTTTGTTCCACATCCTCTTCCTCAGAAATGAACGTTTGATGGTGGTCACTCAGATATTCTGCGATTTGTGCCCTATCACTCTTGTTAAGCAAATATATTTTCCTTCCTTTCTTGGCATTTCTTATTACACTTGTAGTCATTGATGCAACCACTGACTTATGATCACTGATACCCTCTTCTACATTCACGGAGTCGAAAAGTTCCGGTCTATTTGTTGCTATGAGGTCTAAAACGTTAGCTTCACGAGTTGGTTCTCTAACTATCTGCTCGAAGTAATTCTCGGACAAGGCAGTCAGGATAATGTCACAACAGTCTCTGTCCCTGGCTCCAGTTCTGATTGTGTGACTATCCCATTCTATACCTGGTAGATTGAAGTCTCCCCCTATTACAATAGTATGATCACGAAACTTCTTCACGACATTCTGCAGGTTCTCTCTGAGGCGCTCAACTACTACGGTTGCTGATGCAGGTGGTCTATAGAAGCATCCGACTATCATATCTGACCCACCTTTGATACTTAACCCAGATTATTTCACATTCGCATTCGCTAATAACTTCACTGGATATTATTGAATTCTTTACTGCTATAAATACTCCTCCACCATTGGCGTTTATCCTATCCTTGCAGTATATATTCCATTCTGTGTCTAGGATTTCGTTACTGTTCACTTCCGGTTTTAACCAACTTTCCGTTCCTAATACTATATGCGCACTATTTCCTTCAATAAGAGATACTAATTCAGGAACCTTGCCCTGGACACTCCTGCAGTTTACCAATATTACGTTGACTTTTCCTGTTTTTGGTCTCTGAGGACGGACGTTCTTTATCAACGATGATAATGTCCTCTCTGGTAAGCCGTCAGGTATTTTATCGTTTCGCCCAAGGGGGGGTCCCTCTAACCTAAGGTCGTTCCTAAGGTCAGTCCCCGTAGTTGGGGGTGCGGGGGATACCCTGGCCAGGCATTTAGATTCGACCCCTGCCCACCTTTCCCCCCAAACCCACAGCTACACGTTTATTAAGAAAAGGGTAGCGTCTTTGATTAGTAATCTAAACGTCCCTGGTTCGAATACAGCCATTGCTTGAATTTTGAATAAAAGTCAGCAGCAATATCGACCGAAGACTTCCGGCATAAGAAATCACCCTCATTCTGCCAACGACTTCAACAAAGGGGGTGGAGGAGCGGACAGAGGTTTTTCAGGGCACTCTCTTGTCCCCTTGCGGTTGGAAATTGCCCCTAAAGGCAGAAGAATCAACAATGATCAGCGGCGTGAGGACGCAGCAGGCAATCGAAACCACTGCATTAAAGATATATAATGTGATTTTTTTCTGTTTTCCCTCTTTCCCTTAGTTGCTTTAAATTCGTGGAGGTATGTACCGTCTATGCAACTAACTGAAGACAGTTTGTTTGTTGCTATACGCGTTTCGCTTCTTTTATTTGCGAAAGCGTCGTCAGTGGCCTGTAATACATGTTTCCTATTATACATACATTAAACGTATTATGTGGTAGATACAATATGCTGCTATATTACATTTTGCCATGTTTTTCTCTTGTTATCTAGGTTAGAATCAACTTTTGTAGCACAAATTTCGTGTGTAGGGTTGCCAACTGTTGTTGCGTGTTTATTTCAAGATAATTCAATGAAAGTGATTTAAGAAGATTTTTCAAGGCTAATCGGACTTTATATCATTTCCGGAAAGAAGAAATAGTGTATAAAGTCATCGGTGAAATACGTTATCAAATGACAGTTTGCAAATAACCAGACCGAGATAACTAATCTTTGAGACTGAGCCGAAGCTTACGCAGCAATAATGCTAATACAATGGACGTTATAAATTACGACAACGGCAATATTAATGTGGAATGTCATCATATTCATGAAAGAACTGTATACATAATTTCTTAAAGTCAAAGCTTTTCTTAAAACAGATAGTATTGATTAATCGAATTTATACTTCGTGAATTACTTACAGACTACTTCGAAGTAGAATACTAAAGGACCGAAGACAGTAAACTGCGTCGGACCCGTATGAAGTTAATATCTGTAAGTTACTACGTCATTGAAATAAATAAGATCCTGATATGGAGACTTTCAGATCTCAGACATTAATCTACAACTGCTACCACTGAAGAAAGCTTAAGCCTCTGACGGTCGACCATCAAGATAGAACCTGTGACCTAATTAAATATTATCTTCGGAATTATACTGTGGTGTGCGCCTGTGATATGAATTACGCTTTACCACAGGCGCGAGTCGCAGCTGACAGGTAGCACGTACCGTTACGATGTGAGAAAAAGGACGGAACACTGCACCATTAACTGTGGCCCATTCTTGCCGCCAATAACACTTGCAACGCGGTCCGTGTGTCCGCAGAGAGATCTGACTAGCCACAGTAAGTTGACTAAGGCAAGACAGAAAGACAAACACCTTTCGCAAAAAAAGAAAAAATCGTAAGTGTCACTGGAAACGACTAAAAAAAAAGCATTCTCCCCATTCATAAATTAGTATAGCCATAGTTCTCAGTAGTAGTACTATGTGAAATATTGACGATGCTGATCGATCTTATACCACATACATTGCAATCTAGTCGAAATTTTTAATCTTATACCTTCTCAATTTTCGAAGACATGCTTTCCAAGCGATTTATTTCTCTACACTGCAGTTTCTTCTGCAGCGATGTACTGCTCTGTTTTCATTTTCCTGACCCTGTCTCGTATCTTCACCGGGCTGGCATGTTAATCTGGATTTGCCATTGTTAGTGGTACATAATGGCTGGAGGGCAATCGATGCATTCCGTGTATCCCGTCTCTGCCTGTGTCTGCTGTTATCCTGGTTGCCCATTTTAATGAGTGACAATATTTTAGAAATGCTTGCGTATCGTGTGAGTAAGGCAATATGTGGGTGGCAGCCAGTTATTCACATAGTCGCATGTGAGGAACTGCGTAAACCACATCCAGTCTATCCGCCCCAACGGCCCTCTTCGTTAATCCGGTGAATGGATTTGATCCGATGCCGATGAACGTCCCCGCATCCCAGAAGCTGTGTGCTAATACGCGCAGTTATCTGGGCGACTCGATTTATTAACCATTGATGCAAACATTTATTTTTATTATTATATTACTTATTCATTATCAACTGTATTAATAGCAAATAATATGATTATATTAATATTGTATATTTTACTGTTTTGTTGTTAACTCCCATGCATCTACGACACATTATTGGTGGGTATGAAGGCGTTTCCTATTTGCCTGCGATGGGGCAAGGGGTAGGGGTAGAGGGGGGAAGGGAGCAGTGTCAAACTGTGAATGCACCCACAAAAACACAAAAAACAAAAATCTACCTCAGACAGAAATGTTTTTATATTAGTGATCACTGAAGTAATAAAGTGGTTACCTGAGGAACCTTTGTTGGTTCCAAAATGAAACGTGGCACACCGACATTACTTCATACACCAAGCATACAGACTTAGTGTCTGGTATCAAAATCTTCGTTTTACATGGCTGGTTCTGAGCACTATGGGACTTAACTTCTGAGGTCATCAGTCCCCTAGAACTTAGAACTACTTAAACCTAACTAACCTAAGGACATCACACAATCCATGCCCGAGGCAGGATTCGAACCTGCGACCGTAGCGGTCGCGCGGTTCCAGACTGTAGCGCCTAGAACCGCTCGGCCACACCGGCTGGACTTCGTTTTACAGCTATTCAGAGTAAACCGTCTTTTTCACTCCATATAACTTAATGGTCGTTAATGATGTTCGCAACCTCGTTTGGCCTAGACGAATGGCTATCAGAGGCTCGTGAAACAAAGACCAACTTGTTTTTATCATCTATACAGAGGTTTCAAATTTTTAGTGAAACTTATACCCGTATGGTCATATCGCTACCTGTTTCTCATATCGATGTCTTTCTTCTTCTGGAAGAGCGAATGTAATTGCTCCGCATGTGAGTTGAGAGTGAAACGTACTGGTAGTGATTGTTGGGACGTGCTAGTTACCGCGCGGGATTAGTCGAGCGGTCTAGGGCGCTGCAGTCATGAACTGTGCGGCTGGTCCCGGCGGAGGTTCGAGTTCTCCCTCGGGCATGGGTGTGTGTTTGTCCTTAGGATAATTTAGGTTAAGTAGTGTGTAAGCTTAGGGACTGATAACCTTAGCAGTTAAGTCCCATAAGATTTCACACACATTTGAACATTTGAACGTGCTAGTTACCGGGACTGTTAACGACTTGTGCTTCATGAACAGCGATGACACGACCAAACGGTCGCAATTAATCTGAACAGAATTCTGTGGAGATATGGGCTGTATGCTCTCTGTGTAAAATATGTAGATTAGTTGTACTCGTATAAATCACAACGGCTTCCGAGTACGATTGTAGTATCGTATCAAATCGATTTTTCAGGAGGCATGAGCACGTACCAACTCAATGTAAAATATGAATGGGAGATCAGTTGTATGTTAATAGCAATATTCCACGAGTGTCTGAACATTCTTTTCGGTACTGCCTCGTGTAGACTAGATCCATCCGCGTCACGACAGCTGCGTGCCCCCTCGAGAACAGGAACTGTGGGAGGCGCGCGATTATTGTGAACGGTGCACAACACCGTGAACATATGCATGGCATAGGGGGTCCAGCATTAGAATCAAAATTTAAAAGAACTCTGGGATACCTGAGATCAAATAAGGCAGAAGAGCTAGTAACATTCCACTGTAATTTCTAATGTCACTGGCGGAAGTGGCAACCCAACGACTATTTTAGTTTCTGTGTAGAATATGTGAGACTGGTGAAGAACTATCAGACTTCTCGGAAAATATTATCCAATCACCCATACAATTCCGAAGATAGCTAAGGCGGGTAAGAGCCAAAACAACCACACAGCTAGATTAACACCTCATGCATTCAAGTTTCTAAGAAAAATATACAAATGAATGGAAAATAAAATTGTTGGTCTTTAGCTATCCGTGTGGCTTCAGGAAAGACTTATGAGAGACAGTTCTGAGCCTGCGCTTGATAGTAGAAGCAAGGTTGAAGAAAAGTCAAACCACGCTCACAGGATTCGTCGACCTAGAAAAAGGGTCCAACAGTGTAAAAATGCTGCAATTCTCAGAAAAATACGAGTAAGCTATAGGGAAAGGTGGATAATATACAATACGTGTAGAAACTAAAAGGGAACAATAAGACTGGTAGGCCAAGAACGATGTGTTCGTATTAAAAAAGGAGTAAGACCGGGTGGCATTCTTTCGAACCTACCGCTCAATCTATACAGCGAAGAAGCAATGACGGAAATAGAACAATGATTCTAATTGGGATTAAAATTCTGGGTGAAAGGATAAGATTCGCTAATACGAGATATTGCTATCGTCAGTGAATGTGAAGAAGGATTGATGGATGTACTGAATTGATTAAACAGTCTAATGTGCATAGAATATGAATTTAGAGTAAACCGACGAAAGACGAAGGTAATGAGATGTAGAGGAAATAAGAATAGCGAGAAACATAATATGAAAATTGGTGATCATAAAGCAGACAAAGTTCAGGAATTCCGCTATCTTGGAGGCTAAATTACCCATGACAGACAGAGCATAGAGGACTTTAAAAGCAGACTAGCACATGAAAAGAGGGCATTCCTGGCCAAGAGAATCTACTGGTGTCAGATTTAGACCTTAAAAGGAAGAAATTTCTGAGGATGTACATTTGGAACACAGTATTGTATGGTAGTGAAACTTCGACTGTGGAAAAACCGGAGGAGAAGAGGATCGTACGATTTGAGACGTGGTGCAACAGAAGAATGTTGAAATTACGTGGAATGATAGGGTAAGAAATGAGAAGGTACTCCACAGTATCAACGAGGATAGAAATATGTGGAAAACCATGAGAAGAAGAAGGAATAGGATGATAGGACAAGCGGTACAATATCAGGGAAGAGGAAGACAGAGATTTGAATATCACCAACACTTTTTTGGGGAAGTAGGCGGCAAGTGTTACTCTGAGATGACGACGTTAGCGCGGAAAAAAGTCGAAAGTGTAACTATTTAGAGGGACGAACAGTTTACCACGAGTCCATAAAAAAGGCCATTATGTAAGTTAGTTTATCTAAATGGAGCTGGTTTTCACTATCCCTGCTGATATGCTAGAAGTTCCAGTTACAACTTTCGTAGCTGACTTTGTACACCGGTATTATCGTTCAAATTAGGGCCAAGAGAAATGACGTTTAATTTTTAGTAGCGTAGGCCTGTCTGCTTCCTGGATATGAAGGAGCATGGTATGAGAGCACCACTCGGTGGTGTTTACACCGTGATCGGTATTGTCTCACATTTTTCACTAACTTAGTGTATATTTTTGAGAAAAGTTTCAATGTCAGCATTAACAACCGTAAACGCACAATACACTGTAATATTATTTTTAAGAGCTCGAGGATGGTTTTAAGATGTGCATCGTTCCACTATAAAAACATGTTTTGTTGATTACTTTAAATTATTCGAGAGTTAATTGGGTTAAACATGCAATAAAATTCCTGCTCATCTCGATACCATCATTTTAACTCAGTTAACTATTTTTAACTATTTCCGAAGTAAAACAAGTGCTAGTTTTGTGAGATTCATCCTTTATATACATAGGGAATTCATGACATAAGTTACGCTTGTCGTCCTGTGTTAGTCCCACCCCGTAGCAAGAGTAGTGAATCGGCAGATAAGAGTACACCTCCTGGTTTTTCTGCAGACAGTTTTGCTGCGATACGGAGAACAGGTGCATTATAGCATGCTACTGAAATGGCGCCGCAACTGGAAACATATTCCAGAGTTGAAGTTCGCGACATAGTACGATTCTTGCGTGCACTTAGGACCAAGTGGAATGCCATGTCAGCCACAGTGAAATGGTGCCAATAACTTGATCAAGGCCACACAGACGTGGGTGACGCTGATCAGAACGGAGAACCATCGGCATCGACCACAGACGATAATGTGCAGTCATTCTACTCGTAAAGTTGAAAGAAAATCTTGGGGGAAAGAGATTTCTCAACGATGTCAACATTGACACAGCTGTTCCCGTGGCTCTGTGACTGAAAAGCGAATTTGTATCGTCGAGGAACTGAACGATTGGTGGATGATCGTTACATGGTCTTGGTGACTATGTTGAAAAATAGTGTCACGTATCTGCGCCACTTTCAAGTGTACTGCAGCATTCAGTAAAAGCTATTTGGCCTGCCATCGTATCACTGCCGGGCATCTTACGAACTATGGACTGTTTCATGAATTTATATGAAAGAAATACAGTAATATGACACTTGTACTTTTGAGAAGAAATTACGGAGTAAAGACTGAATATGGAGATTTTTGTACCGTTGTTAAGATTGTTTGAAATGCCTTGCCGGTTGTACGTTTACTCCAGGCACTCCACGAAAACTAAAGATATCGGGTTGAGAGGCTTCCGGCCATTCAGATTTAGTATCTCCTTGACCACTCCGGCGGGCAATTTCCTTCCCCAGCCTTAAAACAATCGGTGCTTGTGTTCCGTCTGTAATGACCTCGATGTCGACGGGAGGTTAAACCCTAATCTTCTCTTTCGTTTCAGTGACACTCCTACAAGCCTGATCCATGAAGACAGAGGTAGCAACAGTACACTTGAGCCTACGCCTCCAAAGAGCAAAATACGCCGTTGAGAGTGGCGGTGCTGTTTTGCGTGTGGAGCGAAGTAATCTACAGAACGGCTCACCTTTCAAACGGCCGCAGCAAGAGCGCAAAAATACCCATAATCAATTTAGCTTTCTTTCTGTAATACCTTGTCACACCTACAACAAAGCTGTGTCACGGGACTTTTCTTTCACAGATCTACTATTCTGGCGCAGCAACACCATAGGTTTTTAAAAAGAGTTACATACCTCAAAGTCCATTTCAGAAGTTCCTTCACTTTCTTCTGTTAGTAGCCAGCCGCTGTGGCCGAGCGGTTCTAGGCGCTTCAGTCCGGAACCGCGCTGCTGCTACGGTCGCAAGATGGAATCCTGCCTCGGGCGTGGATGTGTGTGATGTCCTTAGGTTAGTTTGGTTTAAGTAGTTCTAACTTCTAGGTGACTGATGACCTCAGATGTTAAGTCCCATAGTGCTCAGAGTCATCTGAACCATTTGATTCTGTTAGTAAACAGACAGTTGGGCAGCTACTCGCTAACCTTAGGAGGCAGTCCAGTCGCAGTCCCGTGGGAGCCTCAGCGAGCGTGACCTTGTCTCTGGCGCCCGCTATGATCGAGCGACCGTTACGAATATCAAAGAGAAATCCAGTCCAGCTTGTAGCTGAGAAAACAGCTGCCTGGCCAGCTCGCGTCACGCTCTCCATTTAACCACGTGGCTTGTGCACGACTTACCACGTCGTTCATGGTTCAGAACAAACAGAAACAGACCTCTAGGAGGCTCAGTTCTTATAAAGCAAAGCTCTTTATCTTGTATACCAGAACAGCTCGCCTTTGTCAACTACAATTTTTTTATTTTTTGTAACAAACCATGTAAATTTTTTCAGCCATTTCAGTGATCTGCAACGAAATCAACAGAGATAACTATTTGCTTAACTAACATTTTGTGCCTTGACATATTTAGTGTTTCATGGCAGCACTTTTAGGTTACCTTAATATTTACGTTCTTCATGAGTATTAGATTGTGATTCAGCACTTACTTCTACCTCTCCGATGCTCAACGAGTGTCTATTGGTGCTAGTGTAAGCACTTCTGTACTCAAAATCCTCTGATGCGATTTCAATTCACCTCGTGTTACAACTATAGTGGTCACTACTGGTAGGTTAACTGACCAAGCCGGCCGTTGTGGCCGAGCGGTTCTAGGCGCTTCAGTCCGGAACCGCGCTGCTGCTATGGTCGCAGGTTCGAATCCTGCCTCGGGCATGGATGTGTGTAATATCATTAGGTTAGTTAGGTTTAAGTAGTGCTAAGTCTAGGGGACTGATGACCTCAGATGTTAAGTCCCATAGTGCTTAGAGCCCTTTTAACCATTTGAACTCACCGATACTGGAAACTGTAGAGGAAAGCAATAGCGTGAAATGTTGGTTTGGATGATAGTTTGGATGTTCATGTCTGTGTGTGTGTGTGTGTGTGTGTGTGTGTGTGTGTGTGTGTGTACGCGCTCGCGCGACCCTGCGTATGTGCGGATGTAACATTAATTTCCTCTTTATCTAAGAGGGGCGTTCCATCTATAATTCAACAACTTTGTTTTCTTGGGCAATTTCAGTTCAAAAATTGCGGGATTTGTTGTGAGGCATTGTGAAACAGCCCATATGGTTTTCATGAAGATCCAATAGGTCACGACGCTACATGAAGCCTTCAAATTGGCGTCTGTAACGGAGATGCTTTCAAAGCAGAGATGTTATTTAGTTTCTTTTGGCGAAAAAACAGAGCAATAAAAACACGATTAGTCGCTGAGCGAGGTGTCTGTCATCATGGATGTAAGATCGTGTAAACCTGTCCGATCTCTGTCGTGCCGGTCGGCCGCAAATAGCTATCGCTCCTGTAATGTTGGAGCGTGTGGACACCCTAATTGGAGGTGATCGACAGATTACAATCAAATACCTTGCTGCCTCACAATTGAACGTTTCTGTTGGTAGTGCTGATGTACGAGGTGCATTCAAGTTCTAAGGCCTCCGATTTTTTTCTCCGTACTGGAAAGAGATAGAAACATGCGCATTGTTTTAAAATGAGGCCGCGTTCATTGTCAATACGTCCCAGAGATGGCAGCACCGTACGGCAAATGGAATTTTACCGCCAGCGGCGAGAATGAGAACTGTTTTAAATACTTAAAATGGCGACGTTTTCCTTACTCGAACAGCGTGCAATCATTCGTATTCTGAATTTGTGTTGTGTGAAACCAATTGAAATTCATCGAAAGTTGAAGGAGACATGTGGTGATGGAGTTATGGATGTTTCGAAAGTGTGTTCATGGGTGCGACAGTTTAATGAAGGCAGAACATCATGTGACAACAAACCGAAACAACCTCGGGTTTGCACAAACCGGTCTGACGACATGATCGAGAAAGTGGAGAGAATTGTTTTGGGGGATCGCCAAATGATTGTTGAACAGATCGTCTCTAGAATTGGCATTTCTGTGGGTTCTGTGCACACAATCCTGCATGACGACCTGAAAATGCGAAAAGTGTCATCCAGGTGGGTGCCACGAATGCTGACGGACGACCACATTGCTGCCCGTGTGGCATGTTGCCAAGCAATGTTGACGCGCAACGACAGCATGAATGGGACTTTCTTTTCGTCGGTTGCGACAATGGATGAGACGTGGATGCCATTTTTCAATCCAGAAACAAAGCGCCAGTCAGCTCAATGGAAGCACACAGATTCACCACCACCAAAAAAATTTCAGGTAACCGCCAGTGCTGAAAAAATGATGGTGTCCATGTTCTGGGACAGCGAGGGCGTAATCCTTACCCATTGCGTTCCAAAGGGCACTACGGTAACAGTTGCATCCTACGAAAATGTTTTGAAGAACAAATTCCTTCCTGCACTGCAACAAAAACGTCCGGGAAGGGCTGCGCGTGTGCTGTTTCACCAAGACAACGCACCCGCACATCGAGCTAACATTACGCAACAGTTTCTTTGTGATAACAACTTCTAAGTGATTCCTCATGCTCCCTACTCACCTGACCTGGCTCCTAGTGACTTTTGGCTTTTTCCAACAATGAAAGACACTCTCCGTGGCCGCACATTCACCAGCCGTGTTGCTATTGCCTCAGCGATTTTCCAGTGGTCAAAACAGACTCCTAAAGAAGCCTTCGCCGCTGCCATGGAATCATGGCGTCAGCGTTGTGAAAAATGTGTACGTCTGCAGGGCGATTACGTCGAGAAGTATCGCCAGTTTCATCGATTTCGGGTGAGTAGTTAATTAGAAAATAAATCGGAGGCCTTAGAACTTGAATGCACCTCGTATTCTTCCACCAGTTGGGCTAATCGAAGATGTGTGCTTGCTGGGTATTTCGTCGCTTTTCACAACACTTCTACCTGTTTGGTCCAATGAAGGATGCATTCTGCGGGAAACAGTACGTGGATGATGGAAAGGTTATTGAGGCAGCAGCAAGACGTTGGCTCCGATGTCGACCAGTAGACTGGTACCACGCTGTCACACGGGCCCTCTCAGTCAGGTAGCGTGAGGGTGTCGCATTGAATGGAGACTTTGTTGAAAAATAGGGTTTTGTAGTCATAACAGTGTGGAATAGCATGGTGTACTGGAATCCTGAGTAAAACCAAGCTACTGTCAGAAAGAACATGTTCGCTATTACTTACTTAGCGCCCCTCGTACATCCGGGTTTCTTTGTCTTCATTTCCTGGCGGTTACCTGTCAAACCTGTCTGCTGTTTACATGATCCAGTAATTAATTTTAACTTTGCGGCCGGATGCTCTTCCTGTCACCAAAATCGTCAGTTAACCCAATAGGAAAGAGCGTGATGTCACGTGCTACGTCTGTCTGTTGAACTTGTTTGTGTGTGTTATTGTATTTTAGCTGAAGGAGGAGATTTGGAACTAGACTACAATTTGACTAAACAATCGTGGAAAACAGCCTGAAACCCACAGTCAGGGTGTCCAGCGTAACAGAGTAGGCTATTAATCAACCTCGCGGGCCCGATCTGGATAAAGCTAACCTCGCTGCCTTGCAAACTAGATCGCTACACGATAAGCTATATGAACAGATATTCCCGAATTATCTGACGACCATAAAACACATAAACGAATTACATGCAAGTACTTGGCTAAAATCAGTAATAAACATTCATTTACAAAAGAAGAATAACAGTTATTCTTATTTATGATATAAATAACATTGAACTAGCAATGTGCAAGAATGGCTGCAAATATTAGAGGTGATTCTTGATACTATTTTGCTTCACTAACATGGATTAATTAGCTACAAAGAAGGTGAGATAACCAAGGAGAAGGTACTTAGAAGGGAAATGATTTTCTACTTTTCTCAGTTTGTGGGCTCGTTATAAATCGGCCCTCAGGTTAAACAAGAAGTAATGAAAAATGTATAGTTCAACCACCCAGGGTGTGTTTAATCAGGGGAAACCACAATTTGCTTACACTGAAGTGATTAAACCGATCATGGAGCTAAACCGTAATAAGTGCACGTGAATTTTTCTCAACTAAGCCGCACTAGTATCATCTTCCAAGAATCTTGCAGAAGTTGCAACGTAGTCGTCGAAACACACTGCGTGTAGATACCAGGATGTGGCAACGTGTATAATTACAGCATGTGGGATCGTTGTGTAACCTGTTATTCAGGGAAGCTGTGTTTTTATTTAGCCTCTGGTTTGTTTCTTGGATGTGAAAGTTAGAAAAAACATATCGTAATTTATTCAGAGAAATTATTACACATATTAAGAAGGGAGTTAATATACAGACTGCATACTTCGCGATTTTTTTTTAAGTCTAATCCCTTAATGCAAGAAAAGAGCGGGCGAAACCTTTAATTATGGTGTCGGTGTCAAGAATAACAACAGATACTGCTTGCAAATTGTAGGACTCGTAGCGATAAGACAACGATAATATCAGACGCTAAACGCCTGGGGATTCCAGCTGAATGCGTAGTGGCTGCGAAAGACAGTCCTTTTAAGTCAGTTGCTCTCTGCACGGAGGAGCAAATCAAATTACTAACACTGTGATTCAAAGATTACACTGAACAACACATTTGAAGTGAAAGTGTGTAAATTGCATGATTTTGGGTTAGTTAGGTTTATTTCAGTATAAAATGATACAAAATTATCATCTTCGTAAATAATTAACTCTAAAGTTCTTATAAAAGTAATCTACATTTTTGTATAAATAACTCACTAACTAAATATGCATTCATGGTCCAAGATTTAGCATAACAAATTCTATGTGAATAGTTACTTGAATTATGTTATGTGTTGTGCACTGACATTTTTCAGTGCCATTCTGGAAGTACAAACGTAAAATGTTATGAAAAAATTAAGATAATACCACATGTATGAAAATACTTCGTAAATCTACTTTGTACCAGAACTATGTAAAGCACAAAAGAAAATATATGAATTAACTGGTCACAAATGCATATAAAGGATTGTAAATGTTAAATGTCCATATGTACAATATATACAATTACGCATTTTGTTCAGACATAAGTTCAGAAGATGACCGTTCTTACTTGGCTTGACATTTATACGCATACTCGGGACCATCCCTTATGACAGTCCAGCAGTAATCTGCTAAAATAGTAGGGCTAGACTTTCCAGCATACCTCTTCTCAAATGTGGCAATATCTTGATGAAATCGCTCCCCATGTTCATCACTTACTGCACCACAATCTTTGGAGAAGAAGTCAAGATGACTATGTAAGAAATGCATTTTCAATGACATGCTACAAACAAGTTTTTCATAAGATGACAACATGTTATCTACAATGTCCTTGTAATTTATTGCTCGCTTGTTCCCTAAGAACTGTAAACAGTCTGTCTTAAAACATTCCCATGCATACTTCTCATCAGCTTGTATGATTCCATCAAAAGTATGGTCTCCAAAAGGCTCTCGAATCTGTGGGCCTATAAAGATGCCATCCTTTACTTTGGCATCACTTAAATAAGGGAATTTTTGACTAAAGTACTTAAACGCATCACCATCATTTCCTTAACAAAATTTTTCATGAGGCCCAACTTGATGTGCAAGGACGGGATCACAATCTTTTTAGGGTCTACTAGAGGTTCACTCTTAAAGTTTTTTATACCTGGTTGAAGAGGTTTTCTGGTGGGCCATTCGTGTTTACTGTAATGAGATGCACGAGCTCGGCTATCCCATTCACAAAGAAAGCAGCAATATTTAATATACCCTAACTGCATACCAAATAGCAGTGCAACCACTTTCAAGTCACCACAAATCTGCCATTGAGAGTCATTATACTTGATGGTCAAAATTGGTCAAATGTGTGTGAAATCTTATGGGACATAACTTCTAAGGTCATCAGTCCCTAAGCTTACACACTACTTAACCTAAATTATCCTAAGAACAAAAACACACACCTATGCCCGAGGGAGGACTCGAACCTCCGCCGGGACCAGCAGCACATACTTGATGGCTTCTAATAAAATTTTCATGTTTTGGTATGACTCGTTCATATGCACACTATGCCCAACGGGAACAGAAGGAAGCTCATTACCAATATGTAAAAGCACTGCTTTTAAGCTCAACTTTGACGAATCAATAAAGGGTCTCCACTCATCTGGTTTGTAATTAATTCTGAGAGCCTTCATTAGACCATTTATGTCTACACATGCCTCAAGACTATCTTGCAAGTTAAAAAAAGGAGTGAAATGTTGATCTCTTCTGGTGTAGAAAGAAACATTTACATTGATTTCCAGAAAACTGCGGTGCTGCAATGTTGATGCTAAAATCTCAGCCTTAGCTTTAGAGAGCTCCAAATCTCTAATGAGATCAATTAACTCATTTTGAGACAATTTTTGTGGATCATCAGTTGATGCTATATTTGGACAAAACTCTGGATCTTTTGACGTACATGGTTCAGAACATTAAGAATCCACTTCAGAAGTAATCTCGTGCTCTGTCAGTGGTTAAGGTATTGGCGATCCTTCCCCATGTACAACTGGACGTATGGCAGATGGAATGTTAGGATAGATCACTGTCAGATTCTTCTTCTTAGATATTCCCTTCTTTATAGGAGGATCCATACAAAAGTAGCAGTCACTGGGGTTAGTTGGCTCACGCCAGATCATGGGAACTGCAAAGGGCATTGAACATCCTTTCGCATGCATCCAATTCCTGAGGTCGCTGGCACAAGTGTTGCAGATCACATGTGGAGCCCAGGGTTTTTCCTGATCACCTGTTTTGCACCCAAAATAACAACGGGACGCTTTTTTAATCAATGGAGTTATTTGCTGTTTTTGAGAAGCAAATGTCACTTCTCCACACAAATAGCAAAATGTGTCAGCACTGTTAACACAAACTCGTGGCATTTTTGTTCAGTTTAATAGCAGTCAACTTGAACATCTGGCAGTTAATCTCGAAACAAATGTGTAAAAGTTATTACATGCATTAATAAATTCACTGAAGTCGAAGAGGAGGGAGACAAAAAGATCGCTAAAATTGGTGTCAGAAAGTTTATATCTGAAATATTGCACACAGGTAAGACCAGGGACAATAATGTAATCCATTGTTACTAGTTATTATGACTTTGACGAACCATTACAATATTTGATTTTAAACTTAACATAAAAATCCGTGTATAATTATCTCAGCGTAATAAAACTGTGTAAAACGAATAGTAGAGCTAATTTTGAATTGTCTTTGTGATATTTGTGATCAGCACATTAGAATTGATAGGAATTGGCTATTTTCATTCGATTTACATTTTCATTGTTGCACAGTGTTATTACTGCAAGTGGATGAAGAATTTCAAATAATTGTATAATTAGAGCAAAGAGTTTCATAGTATTATCTCGCTTACTATGTCATCTCAGTTGAAGTAAAAACCCTGACCGTGTAATGTTTCCCACCATTATCGTCGGGGTTTTAATCCCTGGTGATGACAGCGATATATGTTATAAAACAGTAAAGTTATTTGTCCGAAGTGACACGGCGTAGTAATAAAAATCATTTCATGTCTAAACTCCGCTCCGAAATGCAACGTTGTCAGAGCACAGATGCAGTTGTTATTCATTGACTTCTCGGACGCTGAGTTCGTTAAACATTATTATAACTGGAAAATGCTATTTGATTTCATTTTTAATAAAATATTATGCGTCTGTGATATTAATCAGAGTTATCCTGAAGGGTCATACTTTTTTGTACGAATTTATTTCCAGTTACTAGCTACCTCACACACTTCTTAAATTGTGGAGAGAAGTGAAATTTCGATGAAAAAGATTCTTGTTCTCACACAAACCGTCTTTGAATTGTAAAAGCGATTTGCTATGGTTAAGAAGTGCCAGGTATGATACGCTTCCAGTGTGTCTAAGAATAACTTGTGGAGGTATCCTGTGAATGCATAATAAAATAATACAAAGGAGCAGTAATTACAACAATAAATTATAAATCTAAATGATTGCTGAACGAATTACATAATGGATTTCGACTGGAGAGATACCTCATTAATGTTACACGTTGGTTATCAATCTGGACACTGGTATATCAAGCCTCATATGCTGATCTTAGCTTTGAGACTGTGACGACAATTCTCTAAGAAGAGAATGCACTAAATTCAATATCACAAGGACGTGCTACATACGATTTCCTCGTAAGGGTCCGCAGCTCGTGGTCGTGCGGTAGCGTTCTCGCTTCCCACGCCCTGGTTCCTGGGTTCGATTCCCGGCGGGGTCAGGGATTTTCTCTGCCTCGTGATGACTGGGTGTTGTGTGATGTCCTTAGGTTAGTTAGGTTTAAGTAGTTCTAAGTTCTAGGGGACTGATGACCATATATGTTAAGTCCCATAGTGCTCAGAGCCATTTGAACCATTTTGAACCATCCTCGTAAGAAGGTGGTGGTTGTGTGTGATGTTTACTCCATAAGACAACGGGGGTAATCTAAGAGAAAGTTGGTGATACAGAGGCGTTAATTTTATTGGCCAGAAACTGTCCAAAGAAGCCACGTTCCCACCGAATAGATGGCTCATGTAACAACAGGACTCCCCGTGACCTAAGGAGTCGGGCAATTTCCTTTCATCTCGAGGAGTGTTCTTCCAATCAGCGTGGAACAGTTTGGGGGAAACAGTATGGTGACGGCTCTGGTCTCCAAACGGGTTTGTCACTTTCTAGCGTACTATATGTATGTACAGTATCAGGCAAACAAGTAATCTTACATTACGTGTGACAAAAATTTTCAACACGAGGCACTACAAGCCGCGCGGGGTAGCTGCGCGGTCTAGGGCTCCTTGCGTGGTTGGCGCGGCTGCCCCCATCATAGGTTCGAGTCCTCCCTCGGACATGGATGTGTGTGTTGTCTTAGCGTAAGTTAGTTTAGATTAAGTGGTGTGTAAGCCTAGGAACCCATGACCTTAGCAGTTTGGTCCAGTAGGAACTTACCATACACTTCCAAATTCTCCAGCGGCACCACAACCACCCTAAATGGTCGCAGTCGGTAGGAAGCATCGAGCACTCCCACGAACTTATCACATAAGTCGTACCTAGACATCATTTGGCACAATTAATCCTGAATTTTGTAGTCCACAAGATAAAATCCTAACTCCGCGATTAGGGTCAGAGAACGGTGCGATACTGACCGTCGACAGTGTCATCCTCTGCCATATGCCGCCATTTGACTGCTGTACGAAGGGGCACGAGGTCAGCACACCGGTCTCACGGTGTTTCGAGACCTCGAGGTCGCTACTCCTCCTTCCAGTAAATCCACAAGCGGTATCACAAGGTTCCGGCCACCCCACTCGGAATTTAACCCGGGTCCTCCAGACGGTAGTCAGACGCGCAGATCACTCAGATACGAAGACACTGTAGTGATCGTTTATTGAAGATCGTATTCAGATGATAAGTAGTGTGTTATACTAGAGGACAAGGTACCAAAGGCCATTAAAATTGTAATAATGTTGGCACAATGGTGGTTTTACCATGATACGAAAAACAGATACGGTCTCCAGTTAGGATGAAAGTTATATTAATTAACAAAGAAGATTCTTTATATGAATGTGCCGCTGATTGCTTAACTTCTGGATTGTTTTGTTTGAGAAGAGTGACACTGAACTATAGTAAGAATAATTAAACTCGACACTTAACTGACGCTGTGAATTTGAAAACTCGTATCTCCTGTATTTGGGTTATCTGTGTCGCAAAGGTCTTGAAGAAAAAGAAGAAAAGGTGTTTCTAAATTTCTGCGCTGCTGCTAACTACAGAGTCGCATCCAGAAAGTAAGTTTCCCTACTTTTTTAAAACAAAGACAATATAGCTGCATGAAAAACTTTATTAGCGACGGGTACTGCAATGTTTGAGCTATTTTTCAACATAGCCACCAAAAGAACTGAGACACTTATCGTACCGTGAACTCAACTTTTGTACTTGTCTGTGTCGTAGAAGTTTTCTGCCTATGAATGAAAGCAGTGTGTGTCAGTCGTCTTCAGCTCTTCGCCGTTGTCTAAATGCTGGTCCGAGGACAGGGATTTCATGAGGTGCAACAAAAGATGGAAATCGCTGTGAGCAAGATTGGGATAGATGATCAAAAAGCTCTTAGTCGAACTTCTACAAAACAGATGCTGTGCGCCGAGCTGTATTGGACGAGCAGTCTCATGGAACAGCCAACACCTGTTATTCCACGTCCCTTGTTCTGAATGACACGTCGCAGCTACCGCACTGTTTCTCAATAACGGTCAGCGGTCACTGTTTCACCTCTGGGCAGGAAGTCGATGAGCAGAGTGCCCTCCCTGTCCCAGAAAACCGTGCAGATCCCTTTCTGCACCGACACAGTCTGCTTGAATGTCGTCGTGACCAGAGATCCACTGTGACACCAATGCACTGATTGGTGCTCGGTTTCCGAGATCAAGGGAGAAACCCACGTCTCAGAGGAACTCGTAGCCGTCGTTCAAATGGTTCAAATGGCTCTGAGCACTATGGGACTTAACATCTTAGGTCATCAGTCCCCTAGAACTTAGAACTACTTAAACCTAACTAACCTAAAGACATCACACACATCCATGCCCGAGGCAGGATTCGAACCTGCGACCGTAGCAGTCCCGCCGTTCCGGACTGCAGCGCCTAGAACCGCAAGACCACCGCGGCCGGCGTAGCCGTCGTCATGATATCGCTGCAGCCATGTCAATGCTGTTCCTAAGCGTTTCGTTTTGTGCTCGGTTGTGAGGTTTTTCGGTACTCAAGTGGCACACAATTTCTTGAACAGCAGGTGCTTAGTGACAATATGCAACAAGGATTGCGATATCTGCGGAAAATGGCTGCTGAACTCAATAATCGTGAAGTAACGGCTCATCATCATGCCCCGCCGCACCAGCTCAACAACGTCATCACTGATGACGAACGGTCGCCCACTGTGCTCTTCATCACGAACTTTTTGACGACGTTCGGAAAAAAGCCTACACCAGCGGCGCACCATGTGTTTGTTCATGATGTTCTGCCTGCAGACCTGATAGAGCTGACGCTATGTTTTCCGCATTTAGGAATCTTATCATGACCGAAACTCGCAGGAGAGGAGGAACTATTAAGCGACTCCATTTGGGGCACTGCTGCCGCGGTACTGGTACCGAGTGAGACCTATCTGGCCAGCATTTGACTGTTACGTCACTGATCTGTTGCGCATGTGCAATTTTCCAGGCTAAATACATTTACTTTAAAGGAAACAACATCGGAGAACTTACTTTCAGGAGGCGCCTCGTTGTACCGCAATGCGATCTCTTAAATACAAGCAATGAGGACTTGGTTCTCGGTCTAAGGCGCTGCAGTCCTGGACTGTGCGGCTGGTCCCGGCGGAGGTTCGAGTCCTCCGTCGGGCATGGGTGTGAGTGTTTGTCCTTAGGATAATTTAGGATAAGTAGCGTGTAAGCTTAGGGACTGATGACCTTAGCAGTTAAGTCCCATAAGATTTCACACACATTTGAACAGTTTTTGACTTGGTTCTCATAAAATTTTTTAGTCATAAAAAAGAATGTTCATCACTTAATTGGATCAGGATAATGGTGTAGGATAATCTGAGTTACTCTCTAGAAAACATTCTTCTCAAGACACTGTATTAAAAAAAAATCCTCTCAGAGAAATTTCTTGACACTATTTCATTTACAAAGCTTCACACTGAAAGTTTAGCAAGCAACAAAAAATTATTTCATTAGAAATTAGAGTTACAAAGGATCGACTATGGGGAAATACAAAAATGCAACTCAACATAAAAATCTGTTCTAATACAAAAGTCCCCATACTAATGATAAAATTCTTTTCGTCTTTTCAAATCCATTAACACTGACAGTCACAAAACCTTATAATAATAGTAAAAAATTCCTGATATGGATGTCTGTGTTGAACTAAGAATGCCTAACTAAATGCTGCCGCAACAAAGTATGTTCATCCGTTACCTCAATCTCAATTTTCTCAACATAGTATCTATCTTATTCAATGCATGATGATAAAATTCCTTTTGTAATAATAAATCTTCCTTCAGGTCAATAAAATAATTTCCAACAACACCATGTTTTGCGTCCTTCATGTACGAGCTCACTACTACCACTACATCCCGCGACAACTTCCTCTCTCTCCCCGCCCCCCCCCCCCCCTCACCCCTCCGCGAACACACTTAACACATGCACATCTTCGCTGAGCAAAGATAACATAACTAATCTCACAGCAGTGCAATGTCTCTGCTGAGGCTGCAGGCACGTAATTAAACAATACGAATATTGCAAGCGCCTCCTAAGACATCCGAAAACTACAAAATTGCCTACATGGCCAAGTTTGTAAACTGTTCGCGGGGCGCTGTGGTTAAATATATCGTGCATGGAAAAATGGCGCCATCCGAAACCGGCGACAAGGCAACTACGGCGCATCATGGGTCATAGATGGTAGGGGCGAGCTACAGCTACGGAGATGCGTGCAGTCGAATAGACTTATAACTGTTGAGCAACTGACCGCCCAGATGAACCAAAGAGCTACCGACAATGTCTGCTCAACGACAATACTGTGAACATTGCTGTATATGGGGTGGTGCAGTAAGCGTGTGAATCATGCACCTATGTTGACTGCTGTTTATGTTGTCCACTGAGTGGCGACAGGTGGCCTTTTCAGATGGATCACGTTTCATGCTCCATCGGACAAATGGTCTTTCGTATGAATGGTCTGCAACAGCTGTCGGAAGTGTCCAGGTCAGATAAGGGAGGGCTATGGTCTGTGGAATGTTTTTGTGGCATTTCCAGGGTGATCTCGTTGTTCTGAAACGCACAATGGATCAACAAAAAAGTATGCATCTATCCTTTGTGGCAGTGTCCACCCATTCACACAGTTTATTTTTCCTCGGCAGGATGATATCTACCAGCAGTACAATGAAACGTGTCTCGCAGTTCGCAGCGTACGTGCGTGGTTCAAAGAGCACCAGAATGAGTTTCTTGCGCTCTTCTGACCACTAACATCCCCGGATTAAAACCCAGTCGAGAGTCTGTGGGACCATGCGATCGGACTGTTCGCGCTGCTGATTCTCAACCGTGAAATGTACCACATGGCTCCACATCACTATCGGCTCCTTCCAGGACCTCACAGACACCTGTTCTAGACGTCTGGGTTGCAAACCGTGGTTGTTCAGGCTTTTGACAGGTCGTCACTTTAACACGACTGGACAGTCTAAAAAAGCTTATATCAAAACCTTAAAAGAGGTTGCGGCGGGGGCGGGGGTTTGAAATCGTTTCGTTCGTTGTACTGCTCACTTGCAATAGTTCCACCTACCTCAGTACGGCGTCAGTTCACCATCCAGTTTCTCTGAAAACGTAGGTACTATTAGTACGTCGAAAAAGCAGCGTTCATAAAACGACGCTTATACTTAGCTTGCAAAGCCCGCGTAACTCTAGTAGCCAGCTATGCTGTAAATATCTTATAATAATTTTCGGGCGGAAGGAGGTTGCTTCTTTCCGTTAGTAAAATGTCAAAGTTCTAATACAAGTGTTTTTATTTCCTGAAGTTCAATCGAAAAGAAACTGCCATCAAGTCCAAATGTACTTAACTAACAAGACCACTATTCTCAGTTAACAGTTCCTGCAGTCCAGATCACACGCAAAGCAGCCAGAAACATACATAAGTATGGCCCGAATAATTACGTGATTTCATAGTTAGAGTTCCGCTACTAATAATGAACTTCACTCTCGATCCTTTTCACTGGATTTCTTTAACAGAAACTGCTGGCCAAATATTTCATATATGAATATGAAACATGCCACGCGCAATTTACACACAGGCCGAAAGTTCACATGCGGCTAACTATCCGACAAAACAATTTCAAAACTTCCAACTTTCAACAAAAGGCTCGAAAATGCAACTGCTTTCATGGCAACACAATCCAGGTGCGAGAAACCAATTACTTCTTCATTTTACACATAATGACCTGCACGTCCAATAACTGACTAGCGAATCCTTGGATGCTGCTTCTACCACAGCATATCTATCATTAGATTAGATTAGATTAGATTAATACTAGTTCCATGGATCATGAATACGATATTTCGTAATGATGTGGAACGAGTTGAATTTTCCAATACATGACATAATTAGGTGAATTTAACAACATACTTAAGTTAATATAACAACTTTATTTTTTTGTGTTTTTTGTTTTTCTTTATTTTTTATTTTATTTTTTTTATTTATTTTTTTTATTTTTTTTCTTAATTTATATCTAAAAATTCCTCTATGGAGTAGAAGGAGTTGTCATTCAGAAATTCTTTTAATTTCTTCTTAAATACTTGTTGGTTATCTGTCAGACTTTTGATACTATTTGGTAAGTGACCAAAGACTTTAGTGCCAGTATAATTCACCCCTTTCTGTGCCAAAGTTAGATTTAATCTTGAATAGTGAAGATCGTCCTTTCTCCTAGTATTGTAGTTATGCACACTGCTATTACTTTTGAATTGGGTTTGGTTGTTAATAACAAATTTCATAAGAGAGTATATATACTGAGAAGCTACTGTGAATATCCCTCGATCCTTAAATAAATGTCTGCAGGATGATCTTGGGCGGACTCCAGCTATTATTCTGATTACACGCTTTTGTGCAATAAATACTTTATTCCTCAGTGATGAATTACCCCAAAATATGATGCCATATGAAAGCAATGAGTGAAAATAGGCGTAGTAAGCTAATTTACTAAGATGTTTATCACCAAAATTTGCAATGACCCTTATTGCATAAGTAGCTGAACTCAAACGTTTCAGCAGATCATCAATGTGTTTCTTCCAATTTAATCTCTCATCAATGGACATACCTAAAAATTTGGAATATTCTACCTTAGCTATATGCTTCCGATTAAGGTCTATATTTATTAATGGCATCATACAATTCACTGTACGGAACTGTATGTACTGTGTCTTATCAAAATTCAGTGAGAGTCCGTTTACAAGGAACCACTTAGTAATTTTCTGAAAGACAGTATTGACAATTTCATCAGTTAATTCTTGTTTCTCAGGTGTGATTACTATACTTGTATCATCAGCGAAGAGAACTAACTTTGCCTCTTCATGAATATAGAATGGCAAGTCATTAATATATAATAAGAACAACAAAGGACCCAAGACTGACCCTTGTGGAACCCCATTCTTGATAGTTCCCCAGTTTGAGGAATGTGCTGATCTTTGCATGTTACGAGAACTACTTATTTCAAGCAGTGCGCGGGAACTGCTTAACTCTGATCGGCCGATCATTTTAGCTGGCCAATCAGAAGAACTGCTCGAGATCATTCTAGCGCTAAAAATGGTGTGCACCAATCGTTTCTAATAGATGCATTTACGTCATTCCAACACGCAAATACTAATATAAGATTTAATGAAACCAAACGAAAAGAAAATTAATCTTGGAATAAATTTAGAATATGATTTTACTTTGAACTGTTATTCTGGCTGCCCCCTTACAAAAGAAAGTACACTTAAGACATGCGTCATCCGCGAAGTGGGCACAAACATCTTTCCCACGCTATGATGTATTACATAAATTTAGTCTTGAAATTTGACATATGTCCCACATACACAATCTCACTCAGTCTCATTTACTCCTACAACAATATTAGACACAAATAATAATTTTGTCTGATTATTATATTACGAAAATATGAAATGGTTAAAGTTTTTAGTTAAATCTTAATTAAATAGTTCTGCACACTGAGAGTTCTGTCTAGGCGCTGTAGTCCGGAACCGCGCGACTGCTACGGTCGCAGGTTCGAATCCTGCCTCGGGCATGGATGTGGGTGATGTCCTTAGGTTAGTTCGGTTTAAGTAGTTGTAAGTTCTAGGGGACTGATGACCTCAGCAGTTAAGTCCCATAGTGCTCAGAGCCATTTGAACCATTTTTTGAGAGGTCTGTTTATGTTTCCAAATGATATCTACAGATAAACTGTTATAGTTTCTAACTGAACTTAATTTCCTAAGTGTCGGTTTTTGACTTCTTAACTAATTCTTCTATCTCCGAAACTATGATAGTTAAAGGGCTGAAATTTTTATACAATCTTCTCCTCAATAACAAAAGGTAGTTTACCGATTCTGAAAATGATTGAATAATATTTAATAAGTTTATTTAGGTTCATAGGTGGTATGAATATACGCTTCTACTAAGCGACACGTTAGCCCGTTCACACGCCGGCTGTGTCATAAGTCATCGCTAAGACACAAATCTGCATCCTCCGAAGCTCCAATACAGCGGGCTATACTGCAGTGAATGCTGTCGCGTAATAACTTGCGACATCACAAGGTGACAATACTTTTAAGCAGAATACATATCAATTGAACTTTCTTACCTTTTATTTCGTGTTCATTTGCCGATATTTTAAACAGGAGACACAGTATTAAGTTTTTTCAGTTTTTATGCTTCGCACAAAAAGAAGCTCTGGAACCTGATTAAATACACACTTTGTATGATGCAATTTTTTTCTCATCTCACAAACAAATATTCATTTTCATCTTTTGACGGTAATAAAAATTCACAGTTACAACAAAGTGTTTTCTTGATTCATGTTAAGTGATATTGTAAACATTCTCTCAGAACAAGAGACAAATGACAATTAAATATTATAAAAAGTTAAAACCACCCATCTCTTTCTTGTTACTGTTACATTAATTATGATTGCAGGGAATTAAAGTAAATCGGTTTCTGATTTGTAGGCAAATTCATCATGCTGCCATATAAGGTGCCAACGTCTATTCTAATGGCACCAGCGCTCCCGTAGGAGGGTAAACAATGTGGCGAATTTCTCTGTTTCTTCTCAGCGTCTGTTCTGCTTGCGAGCTAAGTAAAGTGTTACTGAAATACACATGGATCATATTTACAAGCGGCAGTTGGTGAACGCATGTTCATGCGCTGTCAAACTGAACGTAAAACGTAATACAATGGAAAAGGACGGACATAACATCGGTAACATTTGTGAGCAACTACAAATTTTACGTAAGGTTTAACAATGTAAACGGTTAGACTTTTTTATACGAACTGGTGATTTATATTATGAAACGGAACGAAGCAAACAAACTGCTCAACGAGCAGAATGAGTTTGCAACAGATGCATATTTTTAATATTTACGACGATGTCTTCAGCTGAGTGAGTCACTGAGTCCCACATAAGTGATCCAGCTGACGACGGGATCTCCCTGCGACCAAGTGCTGTTCTGTGCCGTGCGGTCCACGCCTTCACTTCCTAGCATCTGCCCAGCAAAAATTAAACATGCCTCGCAGCCGGAAGAAGAGTAGCAGCGAGCTGCAACAGACTGAAGCCCTTTTCACCCAGGCCGCACCGTCCCTTCCGACCTTACGGTTAGTGGCATCTAGCAGAAATGCAGAGCCATCAGCTGTCGGACATTAGTACTCTAAGAGATGCTCCTTTGTTTCTTTTATTGTAAAAACCTTATTATGTGGTTAAATATGGTTTTATTGATCCAAAGAGCAGTGATCTATTTTTATATTTCATGAAAAACTGACTGAAATGTGGTTGTTACATTTGTCACAGTTACATTCGTCGTAGTTTATAATTTTCTAAAGCAAAAATGGTCTTTTAGAGGACTCGCGCTAAGATTAAGTAAAGGAAAGGGGCTTATCTCTCTACCTATGTAATTTCCTGCGTTTTGGTTTACATCGCTTGATTTAGTGTGACGATGTATACTCATGCTCATAAGTATAATGCTGATACATGGTGAAACAACGCTTTGGTGGGCGATTCGGGGGTTTAAATGACCTCGGGTGCATCTGACCGGCGGTAGTAGCACGGTGGCTTGGCAGCAGTCCACATACACACGAGATGTGTTCGTGCATGTCAAAGTACGGTGCAGCGAGTAAGTGTCAGACGTTTACAGACGTACTAATGATGACTGTGTGTTGAAAATGGCTCAAATAACACATATTGATGACGTTTTGAGGAGTAGAATACTAAGGCGACTGGAGGCTGGTCGAACACAGCACGTAGTAGCACGGACCCTCTGTATGCTACAAAGTGTGATCTCAAGATTATGGCAAAGATTCCACCAGACAGGCAACGTGTCCAGGCGCTACAGTACGGGACGTCCACAGTGTACAACACCACAAGAAGACCGATCGATACCTCACCATCAGTGCCCGCGGACGGCCACGGAGTACTGCAGGTAGCCTTGCTCGGGACCTTACCGCAGCCTCTGGAGCAGTCTACAGACGACTGAACAGACATGCTTTATTCGCTCAGAGACCTGCAAGGTGCATTCCACTGACCCCTGGTCACAGGAGAAACCGTAAAGCCTGGTGTCAAGAACACAGTACATGGTCATTGGAACAGTGGTCCCAGGTTCTGTTCATGGATGAGTCCAGGTATAGTCTGAACAGTGATTCTCGCCGGGCTTTCATCTGGCGTGACCAGGAACCAGATACTAACCCCTTAACGTCATTGAAAGGGACCTGTATGGAGGTCGTGGTTCGATGGTGTGGGGCGTGATTGTGATTGGTGCACGTACACCCCTGAATGTATTTGACAGAGGAACTGTAACAGGCCAGGTGTATCGGGACGTCATTTTGCACCAGTACGTCCGCCTTTTCGAGGGTGCAGTGGGTTCCACCTTCCTCCTGATGGATGATAACGCACGGCCCCACCGAGCTGCCATCGTGGAGGTGTACCTTGAAACAGAAGATTTCAGGCGAATGGAGTGGCCTGCCTGTTATCCAGACCTAAACACCATCGAGCAGGGATGCTCTCGGTCGACGCATCGCTGCACGTCTTCAAACCCCTAGGACACTTCAGGAGCTCCGACAGGCACTGGTGCAAGATGGGTGGTTATACCCCAGTAGCTGCTCGACCACCTGATACAGAGTATGCCAACCCATTGTGCGGCCTGTGTACGCGTGCGTGGCGATCATATCCCATATTGATGTCGGGGTACACGCGCAGGAAACAGTGGCGTTTTGTAGCACATGTGTTTCGGGACGGTTTTCTCAACTTATCACCAATACCGTGGACATACAGATCTGTGTCGTGTGTGTTCCCTATGTGCCTATGCTATTAGTGCCAGTTTTGTGTAGTGCCACATTGCGTGGCACCACATTCTGAAAAAAAAAAAAAAAGGTTCAAATGGCTCTGAGCACTATAGGACTTAACATCTATGGTCATCAGGTCATCAGGTCATCAGTCCCCTAGAACTTAGAACTACTTAAACCTAACTAACGTAAGGACAACACACAACACCCAGTCATCACGAGGCAGAAAAAATCCCTGACCCCGCCGGGAATCGAACCCGGGAACCCGGGCGCGGGAAGCGAGAAGGCTACCGTACGACCACGAGCTGCGGACACATTCTGCAATTATCCTTAATTTATGAGCATGTGTGTAGAAAGCGCGAGATTTATTTCCAGCAAGAACGACTGATGGGGAGAAGTACTAAGGTAGAGGATGCTAATTAATGATTATTTCATAAGTAGTGTTTTAATAAGACAGATAAAAATGTTTGTATTGTGATTTTCCTGTTTCGTGTATGGTGCGGCAAATCACACGCAGTGGAGGGCAGTCTTCGCTCGTCGCGGCAGTACCGCAAGTACCTGCTGTCGCCGGCAACATTCGACCACCAGCAAAAGACCGGTGGAGGAATAAGTCTGAACATATTTCACTTTGTAAATCAGTGAGCTTTACAACCAAAAATAAAGAGTAAGTGTAAGAGTAAAATGTGTTGTATTGTATTCTAGTTTGCAAAGGAAAAGAAAGTTCAGTTGATGAGATCTGGCTATGTACCTGTATAGATCGATTAATTGCATTGCTTCAGTCACTGTCGATGAAATTTATATATGAACAGAATTCTGCAAATACTTTATGATATTCTAGGAAATGTATACTGTCTGTGAAAAATACAAAATGTTCAAATGTATTGCAATTAACATGATGGCTACTACTGATGCTTTTTCGTAATAATGAAAAGTACGAAGCGTTTTCCAACTGTGACGTTAAGTGATTGGGTTGTGAATGGAGGAGAAGGAATCATTTCCGAGATAAATTTCACGACTACTACCTAAAGAAAATGTAATCTCTGGTTGTTTGAAAGTACGTGTGAGGTAAGGTGGTTAAAATTGTTCAAACGGCTGTAGGCACTATGGGACTTAGCATCTGACGCCATCAGTCCCCTAGACGTAGAACCACTTAAACCTAACTAAGGACATCACATACTTCCAGGCCCGAGGCAGGATTCAAACCTGCGACCGTAGCACCAGCGCGGTTCCGGACTGAAGCGCCCAGAATAGCTCGGCCACAGCGGCCGGCGTCAGGTAAAAGAAACTAACACAAACTGTTACCACGTAGTAAATGCGAAACAGGCCCGACTGAAAATACAGGGTGACTCTAATCTGTCAAGCAAAGTGTTATTACAGCTACTTTTCTCTGATGTTCAAGAGTTGGACCGTTAAGCGGAAAGAAAACTTTTGTTCAAAGAAAGTAAAGTCAAGCGCTCGAAATTATTAATTACTGTGGTTTTGGAAAAACACACATCTCTTTCCCAGATCGATTTTGAGAAAAATTATCATGACAACATTCTGCACTGACTGTGTATTTGAATGCGATTCGTCCAGTTATTCTGCGAAGCGCGTGTAAATTATTAGAACACTCCAGAATGAGATTTTGACTCTGCAGTGGCGTGTGCGCTGATATGAAACTTCCTGGCAGATTAAAACTGTGTGCCGGACCTTTGCCTTTCGCAGGCAAGTCCTCTACCAACTGAGCTACCCAAGCACGACTCATGCCCCGTCGTCAGAGCTTTACTTGTGGTGGTACCTCGTCTCCTACCTTCCAAACTTCACAGAAGCTCTCCTGCGAACCTGGAGAGCTTCTGTGAAGTTTGGACGGTAGGAGACGAGGTACTGGCGGAATTAAAGCTGTGAGGACAGGTCGTGAGTCGTGCTTGGGTAGCTCAGTTGGTAGAGCAATTGCCCGCGAAATGCTATAACAACACTGATTTTGGATGTGAATTCTGAATGAGTTAGTTAATTGTGCATACCAGAGTTACCCAGAGACAAAGCTTATCTGTGGCTGGCATAGCAACCAGGAAAGAGAAGACTGCAAAAAAAGTTGAGAAAACTTTATATTTGTACATTAAATCCTTAACGTTAAGGTAAAAGGTGCTACCCCAATCTTCCGCCCGCATATAAAACGGGCAAGAACCTGCATGAATGCTAATGGCTTAAAACAATTTCATAGTCGTCCGATCCGATTGTTGATAAAGCGTCTGTACTAACTGTCAGTGTGTTACATTGGATGATTACGACAAATATATAGGGATATACTATCGTATCACCGCACACACTGTAAGGACACATGTGTTCACCAAATGCCACTTTTAAGTATGATCGGCATATTACAATAGCACTTTATTTAGCCCACAAGCAGACCTAGTAAAAATACCGTTAAATGATTCGAGGCATTATTTTTTGACCCACCTGAAAGAGGCCATTGTGGCTGAAACCGGCAATGGTTGTGTCAAAAATCCATAACAAGTCAGTCACCGTCTCCTTTAACGAAATGTCGTTTTATCGAATATACTGTGTGTATGTGCCACTGACATGACTTGGACCTGTTTTGAAGATATCACAGACACATACCAATAAGAAGCATTCGTGCCGGCCGAAGTGGCCGTGCGGTTAAAGGCGCTGCAGTCTGGAACCGCAAGACCGCTACAGTCGCAGGTTCGAATCCTGCCTCGGGCATGGATGTTTGTGATGTCCTTAGGTTAGTTAGGTTTAACTAGTTCTAAGTTCTAGGGGACTAATGACCTCAGCAGTTGAGTCCCATAGTGCTCAGAGCCATTTGAACCATTTTTGAAGAAGCATTCGAAACTGTGACGAGAACACAATTCACCAATCATTGAAATTATCACTGATTCAGGTGTTCATATTTACAACAAAGGAGAAGCAATTTCAAAATTCTTCCTCTGTTTTAACGATGCTAACTTCAGTGAGGTCGTTCATATGTCGTCACAGACGTTAAGTGTGATGTGGTTCGATGCTCCGAAGCAGCAGCTGGGAATGCAGGCTGCGCGTCGGCAACGACGCCGACTACACCGCACACGGGCTTCGAATACCTCCCAAGTGTTTGTCCGGCGAGCGGAGAGCTGATGGAGGTCTCAGCGACGAGCGCTGCCAGAGAAAAAGCCACGGACACATACTACACCTCGCGAGAGGCGTCGCTAGGCGCCAAAGCGAACAAAAAGCCCGCCGGTACGAATGCGGGAACACGTAATTTCGTTCCGGCTTTCTGTAAAACACTGCCACCCGCGTGTTCCGTAACGCGGGGCCATTAGTCGCTGTCGACGGACTATTACCGCCGGCGCAGGCCCACCGCCAGCGAGCAGGCAATGGATGTCGTAGACTACAGGCCAGCAGCCGGTACCATCCGCGTACGTCTTTGCTTGCGGGAGCTGCAACCTTCAGCCTACTCCACAGAAGCTGCTAGGACTTCCAGAAACCAGTCGCGACCAATGATCCAGTCAAAGCGTCACTACCACCTGGAACCTGGGGAAGGAACCGATGTTTCCATGGTGAGCTGTTTATAGCAAGCAATTATTTAGAATGAGATCACCATCAAGGAATTATGACTGAAATTCAGGCTCATGATACATGCGGAGTTCGAAAATAGCACCGCGTAACGTGTATGTGGTATCTGGCGGAAAAACGTTGAGCTGGAGCAAGGTTTCAGGTATGCGACTGTATTCGTGATTTCCTATGAAAGACAGGATCTGACTGCAAGTTGCCGTGATAAGCATTGTTTTATGTGACCGGGTACTGGCGTACTGCGAATATCATACTGTACGTATCTATTATTAAATGATAATTAATTGAAACCCTCAGCTGCTGACAGGTGTTGTTGACATACCTTGATGGGGATAGCTGAAAAAATGTGCTCCGACGGGGACTTGAACCCGGGATCTCCTGCTTACATGGCAGACGCTCTCTCCATCTGAGTCACCGAGGACACAGATGAATAGCGCGATTGCAGGGACTTATCCCTTGCACGCTTCCCGTGAGACCCACATTCCCAGCTGTCCACATCTACATACGTAATATTCCTAGTAGATACTTTGCCCATCAATGGTATTTGTTCTTTCGAGAATAGTTACTATCTTCATATATAGTTAAATAGCTGCCCGGCCATTGACCTTCGTCTGTGCGAGTGCGCACAGGTTGCCCAAACTCTTACGGGAATCGTCAACTTAAGTGGGCGCGAGTAACGAGTGGATCGGGGCACACATTTTCAGCTGTCCCCATTAAGGCATGTCAACAACACCTGTCAGCAGCTGAGGGTTTCAATTAATTATCATTTACTCTAGAGAAGCTTCACGGTCATCAATGGTATCTGTTCTTTCGAGAACAGTTGCTATCTTCATGCTATTTTTAGTTACATAGCCGTCTATATCTCTTCATTTGCATGTTCTTGCCAGGAATATTTATTATAAGATTCCAGAAAGTTTTGAACATTTTTTAATCTGTGGCACAAAGGCTATCTTTTTCCAAGGCTTCATCAATCGCAAAATGGAAACCATAGTGAAAATCAAAAATATTTTATTTGCGACGTTTAACTGCACCAACTTGGACAGTTGTCTTAGTATTGTATCAACTTGTCAGTATCCCCGTAATAGAAGGCAACTGCCTGTTCTTTCGGCCGATTCCCTACGCTGGTCTGCAGCTCGCTTCCTGTACCAAAATCCTGTTCTCATAGCCAGAGTGTCATGTTGGAAAAGAGATGAAAGTCGGAGAGAGCAAAATCCTAGCTGTATGGTGAGTTATTAGAACACTTTCCATAGAAAACGCCGCAGGGCCGTCTTTGTTACATACTACACTCACTGTTCAAAACATATGCACAAAGCTTCATCGGATCTTCCCTGTCGTTTTAATTTCACTTCCAATCGGGCTTCGAAAACAAAAAAAGTAGCTCTCATATATCTAATGGTGGTACATAACTTTACTTTTCTTCTTTAATGACATTTATAATATTTGAAATTCTGTCGGCATTTTAAGCAGAAGTTATATTTCTTAAGTTTTTTATCTTTTGTGGTTCTCACAAAAGAAAACTCGGGAATCTTACTAAATAAATCCTTCGTGCAATTCAATTTTTTTTGTTTCATAAACAAAATATTAATGTTCATCTTTGACTGTAATAAAAATTCACAGTTACAACTAAGTGCTTTCTTGATTTATGTTAAGTTATACTGCAAAAATCATTCCAGTACAAGACACAAAACTGTGCGGCTGGTCCCGGCGGAGGTTCGAGCCCTCGGGCGTGGGTGTGTGTGTTTGTCCTTAGGATAATTTAGGTTAAGTAGTGTGTAAGCTTACGGACTGATGACCTTAGCAGTTAAGTCCCATAAGATTTCACACACAAGACACAAATGACAACTGAATGTTCAAATTTAAAATCACCCATTTATTTTCTTTTTACAGTTACAGTAATTATGACCGCAGGGAATTAAAGAAAAACAGCTTCTGATTGGTTGGCAATTTATCATGCTGCTATAGATGGCGTCAACGTCTGTGCTGGTGGCTCCACCACATTCACAATATGATGAATTTCTCTGTTACTTCTCAGCATCTAGACCAGGGCACTTGACAAAATAACGATATATCGAGATTTTTCAAAAAAGTATCGATATATGAAGGCAAATTTGTTCCACCGATGTATTAATATAGAAATGTCGCTGTCAAATGCCGACATTTTTATGTCATAGTACATCTTTTCCGCATAGAGCACTTGCCCGCGAAAGGCAAAGGTCACGAGTTCGAGTCTCGGTCCGGCATCCAGTTTTAATCTGCCAGGAAGCTTCATCCTTTTTGTAGTTTTCGGTAAATACTTGAAATTGTTCTTTAGAAATTCCAGTAGAACATAATTTTACTTTCACTGTGTGAAGGAGTCTTACTGCTTTTTGAACTTTCATCACATGCATTCTTTCTCTTTGACTGTGTAAAGCAAGTATAGGTGGCACAAAGAAGTCCGATTGCACGGACGGGAAAAGGAGGGGGGTTATGAATGGAACAACAATAATTCCGTTGCGAAGAAATAGCGCACCAGTTCCATTAAAAACAACTTTCAGGGCAACTAGTGTGCTATTTCTTCACATCAGCATTCTTCAATAACTGTTGGTGAAAATGACCAACAAAAAACTGAATGACAAGATTGGTCTTTGCGGTGGGCGCAGACGTGTGAGGGGTAACGCTGATGTAATCGGCGCTCGGTGCTTCCAACAGGAACTGCAACGTTTAACTCCACCACGCAATTTTGCCAGTAGAACTGCTAGGTCACTGGCGTTTGCATAAATGAAAAAACAGGGACATCGACATGAAGTGTTCCGGACAAATCCGATATGTGACGAAACTGAACGACAGACCATTCGGACACCTTTTATTGTGCACTTCATGCAGTTACCATTGTTACAAAAGTGGTTATCGCCAAGCGTGAACGTGCATCGTATTCCTATCAATTCTTGCTCTATGGGAGATAAGCAAGCTCCTAGCATGTTGATGTACGTAATCTATAGTAGTAAAGCAATACTTAAATACACATATCTAAAACCGACTATCCGGTCGCTGTGGCCGAGCGGTTCTACGCGATTCAGTCTGGAACCCCGCTGCTGCTACGGTCGTAGGTTCGAGTCCTGCCTCGGGCATGGATGTGTGTGATGTCCTTAGGTTAGTTAGGTATAAGTAGTTCTAAGTCTAGGGGGCTGACGACCTCTGATGTTAAGTTGGGGTTGGGTTGTTTTTGGAGATGGAGACCAGACAGCGAGGTCATCGGTCTCATCGGATTAGGGAAGGACGGGGAAGGAAGTCGGCCAGGCACTTTGAAGGAACCATCCCGGCATTTGCCTGGAGCGATTTAGGGAAATCACGATGGCCGGACGCGGGATTGAACCGTCGTCCTCCCGATGATGTTAAGTCCCATAGTGCTTAGAGCCACTTGAACCATTTTTAAAACCGACTATATTTACAATGAGCAGCCGATATTTTTATAGGTCGGTACGTAGATACCTTTTCCGTCGATAAATCGGTAATTTTCTTCGATGTGTCGAGGTCCGATAATGACAGTTTATTTAAATATCGATGTACCTGATTCCCGATATTTCTAAAAATATCAGCAGTCCTAGTCTAGATCTCGCATCCACGCACCGTTAAGATTATATTCACTGTCCCGCTGAAATCTCTGTCGAATATTCTTATTTGTACCGCCTCTTTAGTAACGAAATCCATTTATGTAGAATGACTTGGACAAAACTTTTGTTTCATTGGACAGCATTTCGTGTTTATTTGTGAGGCGGTGTTCAGCAGATGCTGATTTCTCATGTCGCTGATTTTTAACGTGTCATTGACGTTCTGCGCAGCGCTCTGCAAGAGTACGGATGGGCGGACCGATGTAATTGTTTCCGCAGTCACAGGAGATACCGTAAATCCCCAGGGGCCCTGAGACCTAGACGTCGTAAAGAGGGTGCACAGAATCTCCTTTATCTTCTTACGCTGTCGGAAAATAGGTCTTACTTGTCGTCTACCCAGGACTCTACCTATTTTAGTAGACGTAGCAACGTGGAAAAGAAGGAGAACAATCGGCTGTTCATTGCCGGACTGTTCAATACTTCCACGTTTCTGTTTTATATCACGTGAACTGTAGGCGCTCTTTTCAGAACACGTTCTTTACATGAATAATTTCATAATCTAAGTGATTCACGTCAGGAACAATTGCAGCTCTGTGTGTCAATGTATTCAAGACGCCTCTCTCTTGAAATGGACGGTAGGAACACTGCGCGCTGAGGTACAAATCATTGTGCGTCGGCGTGCGGTACATTGAGTGACCCAGACTCCCATCTGGCTTTCCCTCTACCGAAACATCTAAAAATGGCAACTTCCCTTCTCTCTCCGACTCGACAGTGAATTTCATGTTTTGGGTCATACTGCTCATGTGTTGAAGAACTGTTCAAGAGATTCGACACCATGTGGACAGACAATAAAGAACTCGTCAACAGTACAATAAAATGCAGCTATGCGAAATGGGGCAAATTTAATGCCTGTTCCTCGAAATGTTCCGTTAACGTGTTGGTCACTGCTAGAGACAATGGAGAACCCATAGCTATTCTGTCAGTCAGTTCCTCTTATGTCTCTGCCAGCTGTGAAATCACTTCTGAAATAAACTACCAATGATACTAACATTCGGCAGAACGAAAATAGATAGTATCTCGTTTCTAAAATGTCGAGCTGTTAACGACACGTTTTCAGTAAGACGGTGGTCGATTTGTCCGCATTTGCTGTCTGCTGCCCGCACTGCTAGTTTTCATTTTATAAGTAGAATTTTTTTTACAGTTCACCGATTATCGGTTCGAGAGTTGGATTGACACTTAGTTGCCTGCTTGTTGTGGTTGCTAGTTCTTCGTAAATAATTAACTAATTAGGATGAGATTTAAAACGTTCCTGTCATATCACATTACTGTGTCGTACATGCTAACAGAGCAAGTTGTTCTTTCAAGTTGTTGCGTATGGAGGAGTTCACAGGTCTAGTAATTTTCCTTCTTCACTGGCTTGACATAGTGATATGTTTGTTTATTTCGTGCCTTCTGAAGTTGTCCCTTTGTCACCACTGGCATGTGAGCAGTGAACAACGAATAATGCAATGGTAAGTGAAAATATTTCTACGCCACTCCAAGGAAAGCCTGAAAATAAAGGTTTGCCACGTCATTCTGCTGCCATCAATCTCACAATCAGGAAAATAAATCTCTGTAATATACTCTAAGACCTCTAAAGCAGCACTCCGTCTTCAGGCCACAAGTGGCCCATCGGGACCATCTGACCACCGTGTCCTCCTCAGCTGAGGATGCGGATAGGAGGGGCATGAGGTCAGCACACCGCTCTCCCGGTCGTTACGATAGTTTTCTTGACCGGAACAGCTACTAATCGGCTAAGATTTATAAATAAAAATAAAAAGAAAAAAAGGCGACGCATCACTGAGGAATTATTCGAATGAGAAGGAAATCGGTAAATATGTTGTACATGTACAGACAAACAAACGATCATAATTTCAGAAAAACAGGATTATTTGTTCAAGGGAAAGAGCTTCACAAATTGAGCAAGTCGATAACGCGTTGGTCCACCGCTGGCCCTTATACAAGCAGTTACTTGGCTTCTCATTGATTGACGGAGTTATTTGTTATCCCCCTGAGGGATATCGTGGCAAATTCTGTCCGATTGTCACGTTAGATCGTGAAAATTCCGAGATGGTTGGAGGGTTCAGCCCATAATGCTTCAAGTTTTCCCAACTGAGGGGGAATCTGGTGACCTTGCTGGCCAAATTAGGGTTTGGCAAGCACGAAGACAAGCAGTGGAAATTCTTGCCGTGTGCAGGTGGGAATTATCTTGCTGAAATGTGAATCCATGATGGTTCGCCGTGAAGGGAAACAAAATGGGATGTAGAATATCATCGACGTTGCGCTGTGCTGCGAGTGTGCCGCGGGTGACAACCAAAGTAGTCCTGCTATAAAAGAAATGGCACCCCAGGCCACCATTCCCGATTGTCGGGGTGCACGGCGGGCGAGAGTCAGGTTGGTATCCCACCGCTGACACGTCTTCGCTCTGGAATCTCACTGACTGGATTAGAACTGTCTTCCGCTATGGGCCCCGCTTTGAAATGAGCCTCAATGACCAGTGAAGTGGGACTGTGTCATTAATGAATGCATCGAGATTCGAGGAAGGGACCCGCTAATCAGTCGCGATAGACGACACATCCTCATTGAGGGGTGGGAACTCGCATTTAGTCTGATTAAGAAGCAGATGGCGGTACCCCACAACGGACTGACTTCGACGGTATGCGAAGAAACAGCACAGGTGGAGCTATCACGCTTACGTGGGCGCGACGTTCGGTGCAGGGGTGTGTCGGTGGAAGGACTAGGGGAGGAAATGATGGGCGCGGAATGCTGGCAAAACGTTGGGTCAAAGGAAGGGGAGAAGGAAATGCTCCACACAGGCCCCCAAGTTGTCAGTTCATCACGTACCTGACGATGGTAACGTGTTTTCTAGCCGTAATATTGTGCCCATTAGACACCGACATCAAGCCGTTCGCCAGTAAACTGTTTCGTCATGAAGTATGCCGGGAGAAGCCGAAGAATGACTTGATATGCCTCTACTGGGATGAAATGTATCACAGCATGAAAAGACTTAATAAGTTGTACTACCAATCGGACCATTTCCTGAATGTATTTGCATATATTATGAGATGGTGTGAAGTACTTGTGATGCTACTCTTCGTCAAAGTAATGCAGCATGTTGACTCAGAGGCAGCCAGAAGCACCAAGAAACGTGCCACCCTAGCCATGGTACGGCAGAGAGTATGCTTTACTTGCTGGTGCCTGGGTACGACTAACATAGAATGTTCCAATTACATCTACTGCTGGATTTGGGAACGCATTGATGGTGTCACTTGGGCCATACTGGATTCCGCGGAAAGGAAGGTCACTGATCATCAAACATCAGAATTCGAATATGGATAAGAGAGAAATCCTCGTAATGCTCCGTTTTTTGGGATGCCTTAGCAATTTTAAGCTTAAGGATATTGACATCCATGTAAACTTCGACACTGTGTCTATCTTTACCAGAGTGCCTTTACAAGAAATCTTAGCTTATTGGCCAGGTATCTAACATAGAGACGACCAACCTTTATAGACATACCATGACGTCGACAAACTTCCTTTTCGATGGTGGCTACTACGACCAGACTGAAGGAGCAGCGATGGGGAGTCCACTTTTACCAGTTGACGCCAACATTATACGGAACATTTCGAGAAGGAAGAACTGGAATCAGCCAAATGGAAGCCTTCCTGTGTATAACAGTATGTAGACGATATCTTCTTCATATGGCCACATGGAAGAGATAAGCTCAATGACTTCTTCATACACCTCAGTTCCATGCAACGGAATTTCAGTTTTATTGTGGAAACCAAACTGGATGGAATGCTCCCCTATCTGTGTGTCCTCGTAAAAAGGAGAGCAGACAGAACGTTGGGCCATATCGTGTATCGGAAGAAGACGCATACCAACCTATACCTACTTGCGGACAGCTACTGCCGCCAGGCACAGAGGAATGGCGTGCTCAAAAGATTTGTACATAGGATTCGGACTCTCTGACAGTGAATGTCTCAGCCAAGAGCATAAACACCTGAGGACGGCGTTCTGGAAGAATTATTCTCTGTCACATTATCCGGAGATATAGAACGAATTCTCCGTAAACACGAAGTGAAAATGGTCTTCCGCCTAGAAGCACGGGCACTGCTTGGTAGTGTCAAAGACGCCCTCAGACTACAGAAATCCGGAACCAATCAGATATCCCGCCAATGTGGCTCTACGTGCTCATCTATGGGGCAGATGGTGCGTATTCGAGAAAATATTTGCTGAGAATACCAACGATACACCAGAATGCAGCAGCCTAATAAGTAGGCAGTCGTGCAACATTACTTATTGAAATTACACAAAATGGGCTCAGAACATGAGACGTCTAACTTCTGGGATTATCTTATTCAAGACACTATCGAGGTTCGTGTAAGGAAAGCTGCGTCCTTGGTGAGAGCTGCGAACCCGCAGTTAGTCTGATTAAGGAAAGGAAGGAGAAAGGGGGTATCTCACAATGAAATGACTTTGGGGGCAGCCGGAGGAACAGCAGAGGCGCCGCTGCGCCAGCACAAGACCTGGTCAAGAACCCAGGACAGAGCAGTACGTTGGCAAGAGGAGTGGGGGCGAAGACGCTAAGCGCCATTGCAGACACAACGGCAAGTAGGAGGGAGACGGGAGTGGAGAGAGATAAAAGTGCCACACTGATCCTGAGGTTGTCAATTCATTAGCACATCTGATGATGACAACGTGGTCGGCTGTCGAAATATCGTGCCCATTGGACACTGACATGCGGCTGTTCACGTGTGAAATATTTCATCGTGAAACACGTTTGCGGAAGAGAAGAATCACAGCCTTTATCTTCCTGAAAACTTGTACACATTGTCCCAATAATCATCAGGATATTTTAGTCATCCCTATTTCTGTATTGACAACTATTATTCAGTATTAATATCAATACTGTTCATTAAAACGGGGTTGTTGACCGTCTTTAAGTATTGGGCATGAATTAGCTGACCCTTGTTTTGGAAACAGGGACGGGAGATTAACGTTCCCATCGGATTGTGTTCGTTAAGGATGGGGAAGGAAATCGACTGCGCTCTTTCAAACTAACCATACTGACATCTGCCTGGACCGATTTAGGTAAATCACGGAGAACCTAAATCTTGTGGCTGGAGGCGGATATGAAAAGCTGTTCTCTCGATAGCGAGTCCAGTGTGATAACCACCGCGCCAACTCGCTTGGTGTTATTTGTCTTGGAGATGTCTGCTTCGTAAAGCTGGGCAATTAAGAAAACTTTAATGTTCTCCTTCCACTGCCTGACGAAAAATTGGTCACTAACCTAACAATTACGTTTAGTAAAATGTTACATAATGCACACTGACAGTAGGTGTTCATGTGTTACTGCCACCAAGTGCGGAACTGTTTATGAAACTGCGCGACGTACTCGCTAACGTGTGCCCAGCAGGGAACTCGCAACGTCTTACAACATCCATTACTCCCACAGTAAACTCTCCTAACATTTCATAATGGCTGTCCAGAAGACAACATCAAGTGTGCTGGAGAACATTACTCTCAGACTTTCGGGAAATAAAAGTATTTGCAAGAACATTTCGAAAATAATTAGCGAGGTGATTCTGTGCCTTAAGTGAGAGAAGCAAACCATAAAATGAACTGCTGGTCTATTTTAACACGGGTCCTGATTTCTCTTGTCTTTGCCATACTTACGTGAAACGCGTATTGGCGGCAATAGAATAGTTCTTCAGTGTGTCGCAAATGCCGATTCTGCATCCTCTCTCAACAGTGTTTAGGAAAAGAACGCTTTCTTCCCTCCAGGGATACAATTTGAGTTCACGGAGCATTTTCGTAATAATCGCTTGTTTATCGAATCTCCCACGAAAAAATCTAGAAGCGTGCCTCTGAAATGGTGTGATGTCTTCCTTTAATCGGGCTTGCTAGGGATACTAAATAATCTGAGTTATGTACGCGGTCACCTGTCACTTTTATAGAAGATGTTTGGACAACATGGTTTTGGAGAAACAGCGATTGATATAAATTAATTTAGTATTAAGAAAACAGTCTTAATCGAGTTTTTATTTATTTACTTAGTGCCAACTGGTTTCAGCTCGTTGCAGGGGCCCTCTTCAGGGCAAACATATTGTGAAATTACAGTGTGAGTGTTGGAGAAAACAATTCCTTTATTCCCACATATATTTAGCAATAACTTACCACTACACACATGAATGAATTGTGTAGACATGAACAGCACGGAATAACTAACAAAAGCTAAGTCAAAGAATAACTATATCACTGCACATAAATTAACACTTCACGGAATGTTTATGAAGCACTGTACACTTGTAGGGATCGATTGTCAGAAATAGGTCACTACATGACTCCCCCCTTTAATGCTAACGATACCGCAGATTAAATTTCACACGCCGTCCAGCTCTTGTAACTACTTCTTTCTTGAAACCGGGCGGTGCGTCACGTGTGTCAGTGGAGTGGTGTAGTAGTCCTCGACGTCGGTCTTGGTGTTGCAGTGACTGGTGTTCGCTGAGCGTTGTGGTGTTCATGGGGTACAGGAACACATCTTGCAGCTTCTCCTGTCTTCTTTGGTTTGTGTCCAGTGGTAGCTGTGGTGTCTGTTGCGTCCAGAAATGCAGGCTTCATACGGTCCACTGCAACTGTGGTGGATGTACCGTTAATCATTATGCGGAAAGTATTGGTATCCCTACTGACTACGACATATGGTCCGTCATATGGTGGCTGCAGTGGTTTACGCACAGTATCATTGCGTAAGAATACATGTGTGCACTTGTCTAGCTCCGCAAAAACGAACGAGTGTCTTCCAAGCTGGTTTCTAGGCATTGTTGGTCTCTTAATCTTGTGGCGAATTCTGAGGCTGTGATTGTATCATCTGCCATGCTGTGCAGAAATTCTCCAGGTAGGCGTAACGCTTGTCCATACACCAGTTCTGCTACTGTTGCTTTCAGATCACTTTTGAACTACGTTCGTAGACCCAAAAGTACGATAGGTAGTGTCTCTGTCCAATTCGGTGTTGCGTGACATCTCAGTGCTGCCTTTAACTGTCGATGAAGACGCTCAACCATGCCATTTGATGCGGGGTGGTATGCCGTGGTGCGTATGCGTTTCGTACCTAATAACGTAGCCAACGCTTTGAAAACGTAGGCTTCAAATTGTCGTCCTTGATCAGTTGTAATTCTCAGTGGAACTACAAACCGGGCAATCCAACCACGAAAAATGTTTGAGCTACAGTTTCTGCAGTGATGTCCTTCATTGGAAATGCCTCAGGCCACCTAGTAAATCTGTCAATCACCGTGAGGCAATAACTGTAGCCTTCCGATGTCGAGAGAGGGCCGATGATGTCTACATGCACATCGTCAAAACGCTGACTTGGTGGAAGAAATGTGCCTAATGGTGCCCTGATGTGCTGTGTGATTTTATTCCTCCGGCACGCCAAGCATTGCTTCACAAATGTGAATACATGGCCATACAAATTTTTGTTTGACCAACCTGAGTGCGGCTCTTACACCTGGGTGTGACGGATTGTGCATTGATGTAATTGCCTGTGTTCTGAATTGCTGTGGCACAAATGGACGTATCTTTCCTCTTGCTACGTCACAGTACAACTCAATGCTTGCTTCAGGAAATGTCACGAGCTGTAGCTTCAATCCTTTCTCTTGTTGCAATAGATCATGCAACTCACTGTCACATTGTTGCGCATGCGCGAGGGCGTCGTAATCAGTGGCCTTTGTCACTGTTTCCACCTGTGCGATGTCATCTGCTACTGTGGACACTGCTTCTATGCGAGAAAGTGCATCAGCTGGAACATTTAGCTTCCCTTCCACATACAGAATGCTGGTCGTGAACTGGCTGATATAATCTAAGTGTCGCAGCTGCCTGGGCGATGTTTTCTCTGGCTTTACCTTAAAGGCATAGGTAAGCGGTTTATGATCTGTGTAAATCGTGAACTGTCGCCCTTCTAATGAAAGTCTGAATTTTTTTACAGCTCACGGTCATAAGTTGCCCAATGTTGCTGAGATGGTGACAACTTATGACTATAAAATGCAATGGGCTGCCATAACTGATGTATTTGTTGCTGAAGTACGGCACCAATGGCAGTGGACGAAGCATCAACCATGAGAGCGAGTGGAGCATGCGCGACCGGGTGTGCTAATTGTGCGGCCTCTGCTATAGCTTTTTTTACAGCGTGAAACGCGGTGTCCGCCTCGATTGTGCAATGCACACTGTGGTTAGGTTTAGGTGCGCCTTTAAGTAGTTCATTCAATGGTGCAGTTATCAGTGCATGATTGCGAATGAAGCGTTAGTAGAAGTTCGCTACTCCAATGAATCGTCGTAATTCTCTGACTGTGACAGGGCGGGGGTATTTGTTTATGGCCTCTACTTTAGCGTGTGGCGGTCGAATACCCTGTGCATTCACCAAATATCCTAGAAAGTGGACCTCTTTCTCACCAAAAACATACTTGGCAGGATTAATTACTAGTCCATGTGTGCGTAGGCGGTCAAACACTTGTGCGAAATGCTGTGAGTGCTCCTCTTCCGATGCAGACATCACCAATAAATCATCTATATACACATAGAAAAAATCTAAATCTCTTGTAATCTCATCCATAAAACGTTGGAAGGTCTGGGCGTCATTACGTAGTCCGAATGGCATTAGGGTGAATTCAAATAGACCGAATGGTGTTGTCACCGCTGTTTTAGGAATGTCCTCTGCAGCTATAGGAATCTGATAGTAAGCTCGAGCTAGATCAGTGGTAGAAAATATAGTCTTACCGCGAACATTTGCAGAAACGTCTTCTATATGTGGAACTGGGTACCGGTCTGGAATGGTCCTTGCATTGAGTTGGCGATAGTCACCTCAGGGGCGCCATCCATTCTTCTTTTTAGGCACGATGTGAATTGGGGGTGCCCAACTGCTACTAGAAACTCTGCAGATACCTTGTGACAGCATGATGCGAAATTCCTGCTTTACCACTTTTAGCTTTTCGGCCGTTTAACGTCTAGGCCGAGCGTGAGTTGGCGGTCCTGGCGTGGTCAAAATGTGGTGGACGGTTATATGCTTGACTGGTGGGAGAGTAGGCGATTGCTGTGTGATCTCGGGGTATCCTTTCAGTAATCGTATATACGTTGTGTCGCCTGTGACTGCGCGTACCTCTAGTGGTGTGATACAACGGACTTTTCCTGTTGTATGCAGACTAGTAGTCAAATCTATTAGTCGCTGACGTCATAGATCTGGCAGTAAGTCGTAGAAGGGCAAAAAATCTGCTCTGATAATAGGCTGTGATATATCTGCCACTGTAAATTGCCATTCAAACACACGGCGTAGCCCCAAGTTAAGGAATAACACACGGCGTAGCCCCAACTTAAGGAATAATGTTACTTGACCGTATGTTCCAATTTTGGAGTCATTGGCGGCGAATAGATAACAGTCGTCGCACCTCCGGCGTGATAGGCGGTTTGCTGGATATACGGACACTTCTGCGCCTGCATCGACGAGAAACTGTAGTTTTGTTTCGCAGTCTGTCACAAAAAGTGGGCGAGTGTTTGCACTGGAAGCTATCGCTGGTACGGTATCTACTTCATGTTTCGACTTGCAAGGTGGCGTACACTTTCGTGCATCATTACCAATTGTCTTGTGGTACCAGCATAAGTTCTGTAGTGATGGTGATCGACTGCGACGACCGTCTGCGGCGTGGCCGTTGGCGGTTGTGCGTTGTTTGTAATGCAGCTACCTGTGCGGTCAACTCTGCCAGTCGTGATTGTAGGGAGACTAGCGTCACTGTGGGCGAATTTCCTTGTTGTGGCGTTAATGTTGAGACACTTGATGTGGGATACATTTCAATTAACCTGTCGGCCGTTTGTGCCAGTGCGTTTAAATCGCCTGCACATACCGTGAGAACTTTTTGAGTATCTGACGGCAACCGAGACAACCATATATTTCGTAGCACATCATCAGTTACAGTGTTACTTGCCAGTGTGCGCAAACGTCGTAAGAGTTGTGATGGAGTGCGATCTCCGAGTTCTTCAGTGCGCAGTAGCTTCTCTAGCCGTTTTGCCTCTGATTGTGACAAACGCGTTGTTAATGCGTTTTTAATGGATGCATAACGATCGGTATCCGGTGGTGCGGCTAGGATATCTTGTACTTCTGCTGCTAGGTCTTCTGTAAGTGCTGCAACCACATATCTGTACTTAAGTTTCGTCCGCCGATATTTGTGCGAGGATGAACTGGCTTTCTAACTGGGCAAACCACAGTAGAGGATTATGTAACCAGAATGGTGGAGGTTTTATCGTCACCCTGTTAATTGCACTGTTGGCTTCAGTGCGAGACTGGCGAATCGGTCATTATCGTGCTGAAAAGAGCGCGACGCGGCTGGCGCGGAAGTTACAAACGTGAACGTCGCGGAACTTCGTTAAACGCTGAAGCCGACGCGGATGTTAACGTAGTTCGTCGGGGTCACCAAATGTGGGTGTTGGAGAAAACAATTTCTTTATTCCCACATATATTTAGCAATAACTTAACACTACACACATGAATGAATTGTGTAGACATGAACAGCACGTAATAACTAATAAAAAGCTAAGTCAAAGAATAACTATATCACTGCACGAAAATTAACACTTCACGGAATGTTTATGAAGCACTGTACACTTTTAGGGATCGATTGTCAGAAATAGGTCACTGCAACAGTATATATCTTACACAAAACGCTGAAGCCGACGCGGATGTTAACGTAGTTCGTCGGGGTCACCAAATGTGGGTGTTGGAGAAAACAATTCCTTTATGCCCACATATATTTAGCAATAACTTAACACTACACACATGAATGAATTGTGTAGACATGAACAGCACGTAATAACTAATAAAAAGCTAAGTCAAAGAATAATTATATCACTGAATGTAAATTAACACTTCACGGTATGTTTATGAAGCACTGTACACTTGTAGGGATCGATTGTCAGAAATAGGTCACTGCAACAGTATATATGTTACACAAAACTAATTATAACCATCTTAAAAGAGTGAATTACGTAAATATAATGTTTTACCCACTGGTTTACTGCTAGTGGCGTCACGTCTACCGACATTTGGCAGTAGACTGTAAGGAATTTGCCTTACGTCTGGGTTTTTATGGCAAGCTATGAACACGTGAGCGTAAGCAACGCCTCCAGCGGTGACCAATGGTAGACGTCTAGGCTTAAAAATTGAAGTATAATACAATTTGTGTTAAGATTGCAATGTAAAGGAACCATATTCATTTTACAAAACACTGTTAAGCAAATCGGTCGCAGGTTCGAATCCTGCCTCGGGCGTGGATGAGTGTGATGTCCTTAGGTTAGTTAGTTTGAAGTAGTTCTAAGTTCTAGGGGACTGATGAGCTCAGAAGTTAAGTCCCATAGTGATCAGAGCCATTTGAACCATTTTTTTCGTTAAGTAAATAAACATAAAAAACTACGAGAAAAATCTTTTCAACGTCAAACTTATAAAAGAACATTAATAAGTTACCTTATCTTCATTCGTAATATACTATGGGAGGCGGATAACAATTTCCTGTCTGTATTCTGTTTACTTTGTGCTTATTTATATCCTACTTCTATTATTTAGTAACGTAACAAGTTTTAGTGTGCCTATCTGTTATCGTATATACAGAGCCCTCTAATCCAAGTACTATGGACGCCGTTGCCATGGTAGCGGCCCAACATGGCTGTCCTCTCTACCTCTCTACTACGATGTTATATTAAGCAGCTGCCGTCACAACAGCGTCCATAGGTCCTGGACTAGGCAAAAGATAACATGGTTTCCTTACATTGTAATCTTAACACAAATTGTATTATACTTCAATTTTTAATCCTAGACGTCTACCATTGGTCACCGCTGGAGGCGTTGCTTACGCTCACGTGTTCATAGCTTGCTATATAAACCCAGACATAAGGCAAATTCCTTACAGTCTCCTGCCACACCTCGGTAGACGTGACGGCACCAGCAGTAGACCAGTGGGTAAAACATTATATTTACGTAATCCATTCTTTTCAGATGGTTATCATTAGTTTTGTGCAAGATATATATTGTAATTTCACAGTATGTTCACCCTGAAGATGGCCCCTGCGATGGGCTGAAACCGGTCGGCACTACATAAATAAAAAACGCGATTAAGACTGTTTTCTTAACACTAAGATCATTTATAGAGGAGTTACAGTTTCCACAAAGTCTCCCAATAAACCGAAGTCGACCATTCGCGTCCCTTAAAACCGACACTAAAGGCTCGTTGCACTTCATGCTGCTTTGCAGCGTTACGCATAGGTAATACACCATTTGATCAAAAGTATTCGGACACCACAAAGTAATGCGTAATTCACCACTAGATGTCATGAGAAGCGACCCGCCACTATAAAAGAAGACGGGGAGTATTGTGTTGTCAGTACAGAAGCAGTTACCGCAGAATGTCTCGACCAGACATTGTTTGCCACCTGAGTTAGATATCCATCAGAGACATTTGAACCCTTCTAAAACTGCCAAAGTTGACTGTTTGTAATGTGATGTGATTGTGAAGTGGGGCAACCTGAGCTTAACTAAGACAGTCAGACCTTCTATACTGACGGACGGGGACCGTCGGGCTTTGCTGAGGGAGGTTGTAGGATATCACACGAAATTAGCGGAAAGCTTTCTCGCGAATTCCAAAATGCTACCAGCAGTCCAGCTAGCACAATTACCGTGCGTAGGAAGTTAGAAAGAAGTACAGTGGTCGAACAGCTGCACATAAACCACTCATTTCTGTACTCAGTGCTAAGCGACACTTGTGGTGAAGTAAAGAGCGATGCTATTGGACAGTGGATGGCTGCAAACGAGGGATTTAGAATGATGAATCACGCTATACCCTGTGGCAATCCGATGGGAGGGTCTGGGTTTGTCGAGATGTGGAGTTACAGTGTACGATGTTTTTCGTGGCCAGAATGTTGCCCCTTATTCCATAAGAAAACACTAAATGCTGAAGGAAATAACCAAATTTCACAGCATTGTATACTGTTTAGAGCAGCGGAACAGTTCAAAGACGACGATTGTTTTTATCAGCAAGACAGTGCACCCTCCCATAAAGCAGTATCTGTGAGGCCATCTTTTGGTCAATAAATTCCTGAAATGGACTAGCCTGCGCCGAGGCCCGGCCTAGATCCGATGGAACACGTTTTGGATGAGCTACAACGATGACGTCACTCCAGACACCAATGTCCGACATCACCACCTCTGGTTTCGACTCTTGAGAAAGAATGTGCAGCTGACCGGTCTAAGGCGCGGCAGTCATGGACTGTGCTGCTGGTCCCATGCGGAGGTTCGAGTCCTCCCTCGGGCATGGATGAGTGTGTTTGTCCTTATGATAATTTAGGTTCAGTAGTGTGTAAGCTTAGGGACTGATGACCTTAGCAGTTAAGTCCCATAAGATTTCACACACATTTGAACATTTTTTGGGAGAATGTGCTTCCGTTGCTCTACAGACTATCGGACAACTCACTGAAAGTGCCCGCAGTGCAGTCTAAGGCGTCATTGAAGTCGTGGACACCTCCCATACTAAGTGTCTACATACTTTTGATCAGATAGCGTTAATAGTGTGAAAGCGTCAAGCAGCACATCACTAACACGGTATTCGAATGTCATAGAACTGATTTTGCCACTTATCTTCACCGATTTACGTTTTTCGACATTTACAGCGAGCTGCCAGCCATCGCAGCAAATACAAATTCTGTTCTAGTCATCCTGTAACCTCGTACAGTCACTTAAAGACGACACTGCCCCGTACACTTCAGTACAATCAGCAAATAATGACCGACTGCTACTCACGCTATCCTTTTCTTGTTTCTTATATAGAGAAAAGAAGCAGTCCTACCATATTGCCCTGGGACACTCCCAACGATACCTTTCTCTCATGAACACTAACCACCCAGGACATTCTACTGGGTCCTGTTACTGAAGATGTCTCTGAGCGACTCACACATCTGAGGAACCTATTCCGTATGCTCGAAATAATCTTCATTGTCGTACTGTGTTGCCCATCTTCCGAAAATTTAGCAATACCTAATTAGCCTGTTGCCCTTCCTCCATGGTTCGTAGAATTTCGAGCGAGGAAAGTGCAAGTTGAGTTATAGCTCTCTGGCGCCGCTTTTTCTTGACGCCGTCTCTAATGACCTCGATATCGACAGGAAATTAAACCCCAATCTCCCTTCCTTCCGCCTCTCGGTAGCCTGTCGTAATCTCGTAAGGGGATTTTGGTAGGACGAGTACGCTCGCATGACGGTTTGAACTTTAAGGGCATCAGCTATCAGCACTATACCATGGCAGTCCGAAAAAACTCTCGGCACCGCATTGCTCGACCATCACTCATCGCTTCTTCTGGTGCCGGCGAAACTATATTTTTCCACTGCCTGCATCGTTCTTTTATGTTGGGGTCATAGTTCTACACCGAACATTTCTGCACGGAGATTAGGCAGCTAAATAGGTCATCTAGATTGACCTAACACAGCTACATTTCCGCAGGCGCATTAGTTCGACTAGCTTTACGAATGTGCTCGAGCAGTCGCGAAACTATGTACTGTTCAAAATATTGTGCAAAATATTGAAAACTGGTGCATGCCTGATTTTCACTGTTTCCGATATCGCGTCGATTTGAGCACCAGGGCCTCCACTTGCCTCCTCACAGAGAGGTGATCTATCGATTCGTTCTCGCCACGACCACACAGAAAGCATCTCTGCCTCATAACCACTGTGTTAATGTTACGCAATACTTACAACTATGCATGGATTCTTTCTGCGTTGTTCCCCTTCAAATGCAGAAAATGAGGTAACACACGAAAAAAATGGCTCTGAGCACTATGGGACGTAACGTCGATGATCATCAGTCCCCTAGAACTTAGAACTACTTAAACCTAACTAACCTAAGGACAGTACACAACACCCAGTTAACACACGATACTCCATCAGTGAAGAGCACTTTTTTTGACTCCTCTAACATCGTGCTGTAGTATTTCTTCAAAGTCAGTACCGCCATTAGACTATTGTTTATTTACAGTGTTAGATAACACTTACACAATCATGATATCGGCTTCAAACTGCCATTATCACGTTTCTAAGTGTTATAAATTGCCTAAAAGGACATACTGTCGTATTAAAATACACTAGTAGACATATTGCCTAAGAGTCGATATTTCTGGCAGAGTCAGGTGTACTCAGTAATGAAACAAAGCAATAGGCTCTGCCAGAAATATAGATTCATAGACAATGTGTCTAATAGTGTATTTTAATACTACAGTATGCCATCTTAGGCAATTTATAACACTTAAAACACTTGATAATGGCAGTTTGAAGCCGAAATCATGATTGTGTGAGTGTAATCTAACACTGTAAATAAAAAACAGTCTAATGGCGGTATTGAATTTGAATAAATATGTGATGACTGTGGCCCTGCATTATGAAAAACTTATTAAATGCTTTAGTATGCTGGTGCGAGAATTACACATAACTTTACTCTTTCGAGGTGATAATTAAAACTGTATGACCAAAGTCGTATGAAAAAAGCCCATTGGCGGATTCCCTTAAATATGGGCTTCTATGTCTGTGGGACGATGTCTGTGAGTTGAGAGCACGACAAAACGTATGAAGAGTGAAAATGTCAAACATTCTAAGAGTTAGTTTTTTTCATCAAAAAAAGCGTTATCAGTGCTGCTGTGTTCTCCATACTACACTCATGCTCATAAATTAAGGATAACTGGAGAATGTGGTGCTACACAACGTGGCACTACACAAAACTGGCGCTAATAGCAAGGCACATAGGGAACACACACGACGCAGATCTGTAAGTCCACGGTGTAGGTGATAAGTTGAGAAAACCGTCCCGAAACACATGTGCTACAAAACCTCACTGTTTCCTGCGCATGTACCCGACATCAATATGGGATATGATCACCATGCATACGTACACAGGCCGCGCAACGGGTCGGCATATTGTGGATCAGGTGATCGAGCTGCTGCTGGGGTATAGTCTCCCATTCTCGCACCAGTGCCTGTCGGAGCTCCTGAAGTGTCCTAGAGGTTTCAAGACGTGAAGCGATACGACGCCCCAGAGCATCCCAGACGTGTTCGATAGGGTTTAGGTCTGGAGAACAGGCAGGCCACGCCATTCGCCTGATGTCTTCTGTTTCAAGGTACTCCTCCACGATGGCAGCTCGGTGGAGCCGTGCGTTATCATCCATCAGGAGGAAGGTGGGACCCACTGCACCCCTGATAAGGCGGACATACTTGTGCAAAATGACGTCACGATACACCTGACCTGCTACAGTATAGCCTCCGGTTAGTGCAGCGTACCTCATCCGTTCAATGTTTTTTAGCGATAGTAAATTGCTGGCGCGAATCCCGTACGCGCGCGGTAGATCCTACCACGCGCGTACGGGATTCGCGCCAGCAATTTACTATCGCAGGGGTGTACGTACACCAATCATAATCACACCATCAAACCACGTCCTCCATACAGGTCCCTTTCAAGGACATTAAGGGGTTTGTATCTGGTTCCCGGTTCACGCCAGATGAAAACCCGGTGAGAATCATTGTTCAGACTATACCTGGACTCGTCCGTGAACATAACCTGGGACCACTGTTCCAATGACCATATACTGTGTTCTTGACACCAGACTTCACAGGCTCTCTTGTGACCAGGGGTCAGTGAAATGCACCTTGCAGGTCTCCGGGAGAAAATAAACATGTCTCTTCAGTCGTCTGTAGACTGTGTGTCTGGAGACAATAGTTCCAGTGGCTACGGTAAGGTCCCGAGCAAGGCTACCTGCAGTACTCCGTGGCGGTCTGCGGGCACTGATGTTGAGATATCGGTCTCCTTGTGGTGTTGTACACTGTGGACGTCCCGTACTGTAGCGCCTGGATACGTTTCCTGTCTGCTAGAATTGTTGCCATAATCTTGAGATCACACTGAGATCACACTTTGTGGCACACGAAGGGCCGTGCTACGATCTGCTGTGTTTGACAAGCCCCCTGTCGCCCTAGCATTCTACCCCTCATAACGCCATCAGTATGTATTCTTTGAGCCATTTTCAGTTCATAGTCATCATTAGCACGTCTGAAGACGTCTGCACACTTATTCACTGCACCGTACGGTTACATGCACCAACACACCTCTGCATATGTTGACTGCTGCCAGTGCCACCGTGCGACGACCGCAGGTCAGATGCACCGCATGGTCATACCCCGAGGTGATTTAAGCCCCCAACCCGCCCACCAGAGCGCTGTTTCACCAAGTATCAGCATTATCCTTACTTTATGAGCATGAGTGTATGTTGCATATCTATAGACTTATTGCAAGTGCCAAAACATGGAGAACATCTTTCAACCATTCCTTACGGATGGCGTATGGTTTTTGTACCAAACAGTACTTCTCTTGCAAAGGTCTTACCGCAGTGGTAACACCGATTCCCGTCCTATCACTGAAGATAGACTCTGTCGGGCTTCGCTAGCACTTGGATGAGTGACCGTCCGAGCTGCCGAGCGCTGTTGGGAAGCGGAGTACACTGAGCCCTTGTGTGGCCAACTGAGGAGCTGCTTGACTGAAAAGTAGGGGCATAGGTCACGAAAGATAGCAACGGTGGGAGAGCGGTGTGCTGACCCCATGCCCCTCCATATCCGCATCCAGTGACGCCTGTGGGTTGAGGATGACACGGCGGTCAGTACCGTTGGGATTTTCGAGGCCTGTTCGTTTAGTTTAGTACTTCCCTCTGTAGTTTCGAGTGCCAGGCGTCAAGGTCTCCTCGCATTTAGTTGATGTGCGGTTGTGTTTATTACAAAGTTTCTGGTAAGCCTGGGATCGCTCAAAATGGCTCTAAGCACTGTGGGACTTAACATCTGAGGCCATCAGTCCACTAGACCTAGAACTACTTAAACCTAACCAACCTAAGGACATCACACACATCCATGCCCGAGGGAGGACTCGAACCTGCGACCGTAGCAGCAGCGCGGTTCCGGACCGAAGCGCCTAGAACCGCTCGGCCACAGCGGCCGATAAGCCTGGGATGGTTTGAAAAGATAATTCACAAGTTTTTGTTGTGAGGACTCATTGTTTTGATCTGAGACAGAGATTATGCAGTTAGGACAAGCGAAGGTAGGTAAAACAGGCCTCTCTTCTACAAAATTTACACGAAATTGTTCAGTCAGCTGAAGCTCTGAACACATTTCGTGTATTTCCAATTCATACAACTAACGTCATTGATTTTAAAGATGCTGCAGGTTGTTGTTGACAAAGCAGGTGCGTAGGATCTCCAAATGTAGTACGATTTCCGTATCTTATACATATCAAACAGCTTTTAAAAATTCCTCTTCTTAAACAGAGGGGTCATAAAAGTCAGTTTATTCAAAAGTGGGAAGACCATGGTTGATGTGTGCCAACCCGTATTTCTTCTGAAAGATCAGCCATGTTTACCTGCTGGCAAAAAGAAAGTCTGGTTCAGCTATGTTGCCGTTTCCACCTTGAAAAATTTGATGCCGAGAATGGAGTAGCAGAAAAAGAAGTCAGCAATGGAAGATTTATTTCTTGATTTAATTCTGTTATTGTCCTGTAAAAAATTTGAAATATATGAGGAACTCATTTTATTTACTACATTTTCACTACTTAACACGTTTCCTGTACTTCTGTACTTATATTGCCGGCCGGAGTGGCCGAGCGGTTCTAGGCGCTACAGTCTGGAACCGCGCGACCTCTACGGTCGCAGGTTCGAATCCTGCCTCGGGCATGGATGTGTGTGATGTCCTTAGGTTAGTTAGGTTTAAGCAGTTCTACGTTCTAGGGGACTGATGAACTAAGAAGTTAAGTCCCATAGTGCTCAGAGCCCTTTGAACCATTTTGTACTTATATTATAACAAACTTCCTTATTGCCACTTAGAATACTCATTTCCCTGGGCTGTCACTTAGAACGTTTTTAATAAACTGTTTATTTTCTAATCTGTGTCATTATTTCTTGCAGTGATGAGGTGGGCATCAGAAGACCATTTCAATTCTTTCTTTTTTTGCTTGCAAATACATTATGTACAAAAAGAGATTCTCCATACAAGAGTGAGATTTGACACTTAGAATGTTGGACATTTCCCCTCTTTTAAGATCAGCCTGAATCAGGTTTCTCTAGCAAGTTTCACTCCTTTTCTGGTGAAAAAATAAGAATTATTATTATATAAAGACCGTTATAATAGCATTACTTGCGATGGGACTGCAGTATACATCGATGAAAGAATAAAAAGAAATAACCACTGCGAAAAAGCTGAAGTCTTCTTTTAATAGTTAATTCCATTCTGCTTAACTAACTCCTCCTCTCATCTCCCAGACGCTGTTACTGCGTGCCTTCATCACAGACCTTTCTGTCCTGACGAGGGGAATTGAGATTTACTTGCGTGTTGATTGAATCTGTCAACTTCATCGTAATCTGTCAAGGAGGAGCGTGGTGGGGTAAAGCGACCATACTTCGCTCTCTCTCTCTCTCTCTCTCTCTCTCTCTCTCCCTGCACCTGGTCCGTTGCCGAGCCTTATTAATTGTGGTTTTGTTGCGGCCGCAGCACGGGCTGTCATCGTCAGTCACGCCGCCCGCCGCGTTGTCAGCAAATTGAAATAGCTGCGCTCTGTTTTTGTTCGCCGCTACCGCCATTCGTGGGCCTCAGGCAGTTCACCTTCCCTCGGCATCTGTCTTCCAGCCAGACAGGCCAGCCCACAACAGGGCTATTCCGGCCCCGTATTGTACTGTTGGGCACCGCACGAGGTGCCCTGGTGTAATGACCAATCCGCTGAGACAATGGGGAAGTCGGGCGCCGCGGCTCCTGAGTACCGGAGCAGTAATAACTGCCGGCCGCACACCGGGCTTATTTACCGCTGCCACAAGGACGCAACACGCTGTTAGCTAGCCGTTGGAGAGTGCTGTGAAAAGATTGCTTCACTGGCAGAAGCGCGGGCTTTTCCACTACTACCGCCAGTTTTTCTAGTTGCTGTGTGTATAATAAATGAAGCGCTATAGACCAATGGTTCCATTATATATTCTATTAATACACAGAGTGTGTTAAAAATTCACAGAACTTTATTAAAAAATGTCATGTTTTGTTTACATTAATGTTATGGCCTTCAAAATAATACCCACGAAACAGTGTATATTTACAATTTTTCAGGAACTCGATCTCTGGGATAGCTCTTAGTGCTATCAGCGACGCGATATTAATCTCGTCTACCCTCCCGCAGCACAATGCGTGTGCCAGTGTGCCCCAACTAGAGCCACCTGTGACTCGGTCCAAGGTTACCAGCCGCGTCAGATGGCCGGGTCGTCCGGTTCACGACCAAATGGTTCAAATGGCTCTAAGCACTATGAGACTTAACTTCTGAGGCCATCAGTCCTCTAGACTTAGAACTACTTAAACCTAACCAACCTAAGGACGTCACACACATCCATGCCCCAGACAGGATTCGAACCTGCGACAGTAGCAGCAGCGTGGTTCTGGACTAAAGCGCCTAGAACCGCTCGGTCACAGCGGCCGGCTTCACGACCAAAGGTTAGTTAGGTTTAAGTAGTTGTAAGTTCTAGGGGACTTATGACCTCAGCAGTTGAGTCCCATAGTGCTCAGAGCCATTTGAACCATTTTTTAAAATAATTTTATTTATTTATTTACATAATGTCGGGTAGCAACTTCCAATTAAAATGTCCTCTCCTGTAAGGGAATTACATAATGTGTGTAGTAGTACAGGTTGTGACGTAGGAACGACGACGTAAGGAATTTTGAGTTTGGCCATGAGCTGTGCAAGGATAGCCAAGGCAGTTGAGGCAACCGCCAGCGTAAATCGGGAAATCCGCGTTCGACTCCCAGCCCGCACAAATTTTCATTGTCGTCATTCCCTTATAAAGCTGAGAATTGTTCGTATTCACAACTACGAATACATTTCATGTATTCCACAAGGTGTGTCTTGCATTCGATGTCCCATATCTTGTGTTTAATCAAAAAACAACCAAGTTCCACAGTGAGGTGACGAAAGTCATGGGATTCTTCCTAATATCGTGGCAGACCTACTTTGGCCCGGCGCAGTGCTGCAGCTACACGTGGCATGGACTTAACACGTCGTTGGGAGTCCCCTGCAGAAATATTGAACCAAGCTGCCTCTATAGCCGTCCATAATTGCAAATGTATTGCCTGTGTAGGATTTTGTCCACGAACTGGCCTCTCGATTATGTCCCATAAATGTACCATGAATTTTGTGTCAGGGGTAGCCAAATTATTCGCTCGAACTCTCCAGAATGTTCTTCAAGCCAATTGCGAACAACTGTAGTCGGTCACATGGTGCACTGTCATCCATAGATATTATTTCGTTGTGTGGGAACATGAAGCCCATGAATGGCTGCAAATGATATCCAGGTAGCCGACCATAACCGCCTGCAGTCAATGTATGGTTCAGATGAAACAGAGGGCCTAGTCCATTCCATGTAAACACAGCCTACTCCATTATGGAGCCACTAACAGCTTGCACACTTACTTGTTGACACCTTGGAAGCATGGCTTCGTGAGGTCTGCATCACACACGAACTCTGCCCTCAGCTCTTACCAACTGCAGTCGGGAGTTAGCTGACCAGACCACTGTTTTCCGGTCATTTAGCGTCCAAGCGATATGGTCACGAGCCCAACAGAGGTGCTGTAGGCGATGTTGTGCTATTGACAAAGGCATTCACGTCCATTATGATTATCCGGGCTGTTATGCCGTGGTCGGTTGATGAATTCCGTGGTGATTCCCAACGTTTCGTCTCCGACTGCGGGAGACATCTTCAAGGGGGTCCGTAGCTTGATGGAAGGTCCAACACACACACTGGCTCGCTACTGACTGCCACTAAATTCCGTGTCCGCGCGCCCCCGCGCCGCCGCGTGACGTCACGTGTTTTGAAAACGTCAGTGCAATTGGCCGCTGTCCGTCGCCGTCGATCGCCGTTGCCATCACCGAGTAGTGGAAGAGTGGTACACATCTTCTTTAATACCGGCATCCATATACCGTTTAATTTGACGCCCTCCTCCTTTCGGTTGAAATTATTTGGTTGTTTAGCGATTTCGATTGCCTCCCTGTAGAGCCTTTCGTAGTATCCGCTCGTGGCCGCTAGTACCTGCGTCTCCTCGAAACGAATATTGTGGTTCCCTGGCTGGAAAGCATGCTCCGCAACAGCTGATCGTTCCGTTTCTCCTCTTCTACAATTTCCCTTGTGCTCTTCCAAACGTTTAGAAACAGTTCTTTTGGTGGTACCCACATAAACATCACCACAGCTGCATGGGATCCTATACACTCCAGATTTTTCCAATGGTTTGCGAGCATCCTTGGCAGGCCTAAGGTATTCCTGTATCTTCCTGGTGGGCTTGTAAATTACGGTAATATTCCGCTTCGTCAAGATCCTCCCTATTCTTTCCGTTACATTTTTAACAAACGGCAGGAAAACCTTAGATTTTGCAGTAGCCTGTACGTCATTATGATTTCTGGGTGGCTGCCTCAACGCACGTTTTATTTCGGCGGACGAATATCCGTTCTTCGTTAGTGCATTGTGGAGATGTTCCATCTCAGCGTCGAGCAACTCAGGTTCACAAATATTTCTAGCTCTGTCCGCTAACGTCTTGATAACACCCGCTTCTGTTGTGGGTGGTGGTTCGAATCCCGGTGCAAATATCGATCCGTGTGCGTGGGTTTGCGGTACACTGAGTGGCCCAAATTACCATTTTCGTTTCTAAACACAAGCACATTGCGGAAATGTAGTTTGCCGTCTACCTCCTCCTCCATTGTAAACTGAATTCTTGAGTTTATACTGTTCAGATGTTCGTGGAACCGGCTTAGTTCCTCCCTACCATGTCTCCACAACACAAACGTGTCATCCACGTATCGGAACCATACATTTGGTTTCTTGCTGGCAGTACCTAAGGCCTGTTCTTCGAATTTCTCCATAAAGAAGTTTGCAATTACGGGACTTAGGGGGCTTCCCATAGACACGCCATCCGTTTGCTCATAAAACTGTTCATTCCACTTGAAGTGGAACAGCTCTAAAATATCGGCAGCAAAAATTCGATCCAGCTGTTCCAATACATCATTAAGTGGAACCATGGTAAACAGCGATACCACATCGAAGCTGACCAATATGTTCTCCGGCTGGACCACTATGCCATTCAATCTGCTGACGAAATGTGTCGAATTCTTTATATAAGAGTCCGAACGGCCCACATGTGGTCTTAACAGCGTAGTCAAAAACTTGGCTAACGAGTAGGTGGGCGAACCAAAGGCACTTAGTATCGGTCTTAACGGAACATTTTCTTTATGAATTTTGGGCAATCCATAAAGCCTCGGTGGTAGCGCAGCCGAACTGCAGAGACCTTTCTGTACACTCTCTTCAATGGAGGACTTTTTTATTAACCGCGACACAGCTATGACAACGTTGTTAGTGGGGTTCTTATTCAGCCTCCTATATGCTTACGGATCCAGTAGATCCGTAATTTTTCTCTGATATTCGGCCACATCCATAACCACCGTTGCGCTTCCATTGTCAGCTGGGAGAACCAAAATACTATCGTCGTCATTCAGGAGTTTTAAAGCTCTTCTCTCACCCACAGTTATATTACTTTGCGGCGGTTTTGCATTGGCTAATGTTCTCACTGTTTCGATACGGATTTCTTCAGCTGTTACAGAATCTACACTGCGAATTCCTGCTTCTACATTGGCTATAATTTCTTCCGTGGGCACAAAACGCGGACTAACAGCAAAATTTCCTCCCTTGGCAAGCACAGATGTCTCATCGTCAGATAACGAACGTTTGGACAAATTGATAACGGTCCGGGAAACGTCTAAATGCCGAACAGTCTGATTAGGTAGCAAATTATCAAACTTCTTCTTCTGTCTTCTAGACGTCGTCAACATACGCTTCCCCATGGTATCATGCAGTAGTCTATAAATTTTATCCCTGTCACCGCTGCACAGTTTATTACTGATCGTAATATGGAGAGACATTAACTTACAGTTTGTGCTTGCCAAGTCCCGTCGGGTCTGCTGAATGCGCTCTCGTAGTAAGGCCTCCTCAGTCCGTTTGAAAATGCGTTGTGCCTTTCCTGGATAGAACATTCGCTTTATCTTCAGAAACTTCGGTATAACGCCGACAGCTCAGCAACGAGACAGGAATGTGAGGGAACACAAAAGCTGCACTCTCTTCTTCTGGAGTCCTTCCAGGCGTCGCACTTCTCTTGACATCTCCTCCCCGTAGAGGCGTCTGATACAATGCACTAACGAAGAACGGATATTCGTCCGCCGAAATAAAACGTGCGTCGAGGCAGCCACGCAGAAATCATAATGACGTAGAGGCTACTGCAAAATCTAAGGTTTTCCTGCCGTTTGTTAAAAATGTAACGGAAAGAATAGGGAGGATCTTGACTAAGCGGAATATTACCGTAATTTACAAGCCCACCAGGAAGATACAGGAATACCTTAGGCCTGCCAAGGATGCTCGCAAACCATTGGAAAAATCTGGAGTGTATAGGATCCCATGCAGCTGTGGTGACGTTTATGTGGGTACCACCAAAAGAACTGTTTCTAAACGTTTGGAAGAGCACAAGGGAAATTGTAGAAGAGGAGAAACGGAACGATCAGCTGTTGCGGAGCATGCTTTCCAGCCAGGGAACCACAATATTCGTTTCGAGGAGACGCAAGTACTAGCGGCCACGAGCGGATACTACGAAAGGCTCTACAGGGAGGCAATCGAAATCGCTAAACACCCAAATAATTTCAACCGAAAGGAGGAGGGCGTCAGATTAAACGGTATATGGATGCCGGTGTTAAAGAAGATGTGTACCACTCGTCCACTACTGGGTGATGGCAACGGCGATCGACGGCGACGGACAGCGGCCAATTGCAATGACGTTTTCAAAACACGTGACGTCACGCCGCGGCGCGGGGGCGCGCGGACACGGAATTTAGTGGCAGTCAGTAGCGAGCCAGTGTGTGTGTTGGACCTTCCATCAAGCTACGGACCCCCTTGAAGATGTCTCCCGCAGTCGGAGACAAAACGTTGGGAATCACCACGGAATTCATCAACCGACCACGGCATAACAGCCCGGATAATTATAATGGACATGATATTTCCGGCCGTGAAAGTTTACATTTTATTAAAGGCATTCACGACGATCATTTGCTGCCATAGCCCATTAACGCCAAATATCGCCGCACTGTCCGAATGGATTCGTTCGTCGTACGTCTGACATTGATCTCTGCGGTTATTTTCCGCAGTGTTGCTTGTCTCTTAGAACTGCCAACTCTACGCAAACGCCGCTGCTCTCGGTCATTACTGAAGGCCATCGGCCACTGTGTTGTCCGTAGTGAGAGGTGATGCCTGAAATTTGGTATTTTCGGCACACTCGTGAGACTGTGAATATCGGAATATTGAATTCCCTAGCGATTTCCGAAGTGTAGCGTCCCATGCGTCTTTGCTCCAACCACCATTCTGCGTTCAGTCTCTTAAATACCGTTCTAAGTGTGTTAATTCCCGACGTGCGGTCGTAATCAAGTCGGAAATAAAAATAATCGTATGGCATTGTTGGCCGGGAGGTTGCTTTCGGGTTCGGCCGCCATTGCAAGTCTTATTTCAGTCGGCGCCACATTGGGCCACTTGCGGCCGATGATGAGGTTGAAATGATGATGAGAACAACACAACACCCAGTCCCCAATCGGAGGAAATCTCCGACGGGCCGGGAATCGATCCCGGGCCCATTGCATGGGAGGCAGGCACGTTACCACCCAGGTAAGCAGGCGGACAAGTCGGAAATATTTTCACATGAATCACCTGAGAACAAATGACCGCTTCGCCAATGTACTGCCCTTTTATAGCTTGTGTATACGGTATTACCGGCGTCTGTATAAGTGGATGTCGCTACCCCACGAGTTTTTATCACCTCAGTGCATGTTAAGAGTAACTGTCACATTTGATGATGCTCATATTTCCGCTCCACATATGTATAACATTTAGAGTGGAGTGAAAATATATTCAAAAATATAAATACGTGGAAACATTTGCAAATCAGTAATACAATAAGCTCACCTGGCAAAAAACTAGTCACCCCTAAAGAAATCATTACTAGCGTAATTTAATACCGTGTAATTCCACTTAATAAGCGCCTGGATTCGGTTATCGAATCCACAAGGCTTTGCAGGTACGTAGCAACCAGGTTAAGCCATTCGCTAGGGACTGGACTGCGCCGTTCCACCAAATTCGGAGATACCAATGTCGATGTTTTACACTCTGTTCCGACATATCCCACAGATTTTGCATTGGGTTCAAGTCAGGTGCTTTTGCAGTCCTATGGAGATGTTTAGGTTGGAGGGGGTGGGGGAGGGGGATGGGTGCAGGGAAGCAGTCAGATATTCTTCCAGCCCGGTGAACTTCACCGTTATTGTCTTTGTGTGCCTGTGTGACCAATGGCCTCTTGCGAGGTGACCGACCGCAAATGTTCACTGCATGCTGTTCCCGTCTCATTCTTCTTTCACTAACAGGTTTTGCTGGAGCTTCATTCACTGCCTGTAGAAATTCTTGTCGGGTCTGGCGGCGATTTTGATTCACCAGCCGTGAAACACGCCTCCGGTTCCTCGCATTAAGAATTTATTTCGGACCACCACTGCTTGTTGACATGGTGAACAATCCTCCGCGAAACACCAACAAATCCAGCGACTTCACATTCCGTATAGCAATAGGTACGACCAGACGCGATTGTCCCCTTATGTCAGCCGGCCGCGGTGGCCGTGCGGTTCTAGGCGCTGCAGTCCGGAACCGCGGGACTGCTACGGTCGCAGGTTCGAAGCCTGCCTCGGGCATGGATGTGTGGGTTGTCCTTAGGTTAGTTAGGTTTAAGTAGTTCTAAGTTCTAGGGGACTGATGACCTAAGATGTTAAGTCCCATAGTGCTCAGAGCCATTTGAACCCTTATGTCACTCTGTCATATCTTTACATTTACTCATGTTGAAGTGCAATATCCGATTGAAAAAATGTCTCACTTACCGCTACTGCCTTATGCTCACGTAGAAGCACTGCGCGTCTGGGCCAGGTTGAGCACCTGACTCTTATCACTCTTCCATCTATAAAGGCTTAGAGCTTCATATGTGAGTGCAGTTTGGGCTGACTAATTTTTCTCCGGGGAGCATATCCTCTGAGGACATTTGCTTGAGCCTAGACACGGTTCTGTATATAAAAAAGTCAAAAAGTAAAGGGACTTTTGGGAGAAAGAATAGTTATTCTAATGACAAAAAATTGAACTGCGTTTCAACGCACTTTGTCCACCGTTTCGCAAGTTTTTTGATTCCGTCGAAAGAAAAGTTTTTTGGTTGCCAGTTTTGCACCGCATCAGTGATTTCGGCATCAATTGCATATCTTCTTCCACTGAGCGCTTCCTTCAATGGTTCAAACATAAGAAAATCGCTTGGAGCCAGGATTGTATGGCGGACGTTCCAGGATATCAAATCCAAACTCCTTTATTGTTTAGGCCGTCCGTTGGGCAGACTGTCACAGAGCATTATCTCGCTTCAGGAGCACACCTTTTCGCAGTTTTCCTCGACGTTTGGATCGGATTGCAGGTTTCAGTTTGGTTCGCAACAGATCATAGTAGTTCTCACTATTCACAGTTTCGCCTCTTGGGGTGAAATGAACGGCCGTCACACATTCCTTGTCCCACAACACTGTTAGTATAATCTTAACAGCTGATGGCTGACGCTGTAAGTAGGCTGTTTATGTTTTCTCTATGTAAGTAGGCTGTTTATGTTTTCTCTATGTAAGTAGGCTGTTTAGGTTTTTTATTGGTAACGCCACCTCTGTATGAAAATCACTGGCTGTGTTGTGTGCAGTCTGTGGCTAGTTTGCATTGTTGTCTGCCATTGTAGTGTTGGGCAGCGGCAGCTGGGCTGTTAACAGCGCGTAGCGTTGCACAGTTGGAGGTGAGCCGCCAGCAGTGGTGGATGTGGGGAGAGAGATGGCGGAGGTTTCTAATTTGTCATGAACTGATATATATATTATGACTTGTGATGATATTAAGGTAAATACATTGTTTGCTCTCTATTAATATCTTTCATTTGCTAACTATCCCTATCAGTAGTTAGTGCCTTCAGTAGTTTGAATCTTCTATTTAGCTGGCAGTAGTGGCGCTCGCTGTACTGCAGTAGCTTGAGCAGCGAAGATTTTTGTGAGGTAAGTGATTTGTGAAAGGTATAGTTTAATGTTTGTCAGGGCCATTCTTTAGTAGGGAATTTTGAAAGTCAGATTGCGTTGCGCTAAAAATATTGTGTGTCAGGTTAAGCACAGTCCTGTAGAATTGTTCAAAGGGGAAGTTTCATATGTCGACCCTTAGCCTAGGATACCTCACTGGAATCTTCTGATTTTTCTTGTAGTTTGTGTATTTAGTGTAGCTTTTGTTTATTGCTAGCGCGTAATTGTAGAGAGAATCTCCTTTGTAGTTGTAGCCTTTCATTGTTGTACAGTAAAACAGTTGTGGCATGCATATAGATTTGCACCAAGTATTTCGCAGCTGTAATTAACTAGATATTATTTTCAGTGTTATGTTAATGTGTTCTCTTATTTTTGCTCTTCAAATTGTGTCTTTCTGTGTTGTCGTGTGAAATACTGTGACAATAATGGCGTGTGAAAAACGTAATACTAGGCTCCAAAGTAAACTGAGAAATGACAGTGAAAATGAAAGCAGTGTGTTAGCGCCACCGAGTAATGAATTAACTGATGTTCAAAGTAGTAATTTGATAATTGTGCATAGGGAAATGGAGCGGGCGGCAAACAATGGCGTGGACAGTGAAACAATTAGTGAAGAGGGAAGCATTATCGATCGATCGGTCGGCAACAGCTCGCCTCAGGAATCCGAAATGATAGGACACAATTTTGCAAACACTGTAGATTCAGGTTTTGCGTCCTCACCGTTTTCTCAAATGAGTCAAGACACGTTTTCCGCTTGTCAAAATGTGAATGTTGCCGGTGCAAATTCACTGCCGAAAAGCACTGAGGAACATGTTTCAGACACCAGTGCATTGTTATTACAGTTAATGCAACAAATGAGACAAAGGCTACAAAAGTTAGACACAACGCTTGAACAAAATCAGAAACAAACACAGCAACAGTTACACACAATGGAACAAAATCAGAGACAAACACAGCAGAATCTTAAAAAGTTAGACACAATGGAACAACACCAGAGACAAACACAGCAACAGTTAGACACAATGGAACAAAATCTTCAAAAGTTAGACACCACACTTGAACAAACACGTGAAGATTTAACTACTGAGTTGCATAAAATCGAATCGAAATGTCAAAAAGTCTGTAACGACGTAAAAACACAAATTTGTGAGCATTTTCAACCTATTTTTTCGCGGCATGAAAATGCATTACAGAATCACGAAGCAGCCATAAAAGAACTGCAAATTATTGTTCATGAAAATCATGAGACCTTGCAAGCTAAAATTGACTCAGTTGCATCTACCGATTCGGTTACGCAACTTGCAAAAACTCAGGAAAACTTAAAGGACACAGTAGAAAGACACATGGAGGAAATTAGTTCATTATCAGAGAAAGTAGTTGAACTTTCGGATCAGCTAAATAATTTATCTACGAAGGTAGATGATAATCTGAATGACACAAAACCGGTAGTCTTTAATAACACAGAAGAGAGCGAACAAATTAGGAAACTGAAACAAAATCTGAATCAAATTGATACGCAACACCAAAGAGAAATCCGTGAAGTACAAGATCAGCTAACACAGGTAATACAAGAATTACGTATTTCAGAGGACACTCGCGCTCCAACACGGGAAGAGGGACTTAGAAACACGGAAAAGCTGCAAAATAATAACACAGGGCATTTCGGAAGTAATGAAAGAAATTGGGAATGTGCACCGAATTTTGAGATGGAACCGCCGAAGCGACGTAACAATGACCGACATGCGACTCGCCGACATGATGATTTTGACTATAAGCTGTTCATTACTACACGTAAATTCAAAACGTTTAAGAATTCTGCCAACGACATTCATCCACAAGCATGGCTCCATCAATTCTCTCATTGTTTTCCTCCCAACTGGTCGTTGGAACACAGATTAGAATTTATGTGTGGCTACTTAGAGAATGAACCAGCTGTAAGAATGCGATCGGTAATTCACGATTGCCACAGTGAAGGAGAGTTTTACCATGCCTTCCTCTCAGCATATTGGTCTCCAGCCACACAAGACCGAGTAAAACATGGCATCATAATGATGAAATGTTTCGAACAATCTGAATTTTCCAGTCTTATGAAATATTTTGAAGACATGTTGCATAAGAATCAGTATCTTTCAAACCCATACAGCCCCTCAGAACTCATCCGCATTTGCTTAATCAAACTGCCTGAACATTTACGACATATTATTTTGGCAGGACGTTGCAAAGACGACATTGAAGCATTTCAGGGACTCTTACAAGAATTAGAAATTGACACTGACAATCGCGGAACGCGAAACCAGGAACACAGCAATTACAGGTCACATCCGTCGCAATTCCGCGATGAAAGAAGTAATAACTTTACACGACAAGGCTATTCTCACAACACAAATCGTGACCAAAACAGACACCACCCGTATGACAACCGTTGGCAGAGTAGTAATAACTACAGGGAAAGATCACCTCTCCGTGGTAATGACTATCACAGAGACAATAAGATAAACAGACAATACGGGAACCAAAATAAATACTATCAAGGGAGACAGAATAACTTTAGACGCAACGGACCAGCGCGCAGTTACGATTCAGGGAGAAATTCTCCACCATGTGACCGACAAGAAAGAAACTATGGAATCTACCGACATGACGACAGACGATATGATCGTAACGACAGACCTGAATTGCATCAGAACTGGCGGGATTCAAACAGAGCAGGGCCCTCTCGTCACGGTGAATTTGTAGAAGTTAGGTCTCCAAATCCCAATAACGACGCGCGCCAACAAAGAGACAATAGGCAATGACTCATACCGCAGGCAGCCACAAAACGCACGTATGAAACTAACGACGCAGCTGCCGTAGCTAGTAATTACGTAAAAATGGAAGACATTAGGGACATTTTACTCCAAGAACACGACGTAAAACATAACAACATTGCATATCCTGTGATTCACATTACAGTAAATGACGTAAAATTTACGGCAGTACTTGACTCTGGCAGTCCCATTTCAGTAATCAGTGAAACAGCCTTTAGCAAATGCAACAAATCGAACGATTGCCCCACACTTCCGTTACGTAAGATTAAATTACAAGGTGCAATCTTTGGAAAAAGTGTAGATGTACGCCAACAAACCAATTTAGAATTCTTTTGTCAAAGCCACAGCTTCTCTATGAACTTTCTCATTGTTCCATTATTGTCGACGGAAATTATATTGGGAGTAGACTTTTTGAATGAATACAAAGCAATCTTAAACTTTCACGATGCTGAAATAAGTTTAGAGAAAGAAGGTAAGTCAATAGCTTTGAAATTTGAAGATTGGCTCTCAAACCATGACGAGGAAATTAATCGGCTTTACCTTCTGTTAGACAACAGTTCGGACTTTTCTACGGAACTAGACACTAACAATCACTCTGCAAGTACTGACAGGGATGATATCGACGGCGCATTTGACACTAATAAGTTAATTCAGAATAAAATTCAAACAATTGAGAATTGTAATGACAATGATAGGCAAGACCTTTTTGAGATTTTACAAGCACATTCCACAGTTTTTACTCACAAAACAGGAACAATCAAGGGATTTCAATACCAATTTCGTGTTCGTGAGCATACTAAATTTTGTGTTAGACCATACGTAATTCCGGCGCATTATAGGGACCGTGTTAGAACAGAAATACAATCTATGCTTAATGAGGGCATTATTGAGCCTGCAGTAAGCTCATACAACAATCCATTACATGTTGTTGAGAAGAAAAATGGATCGATCAGGCTTGTCTTAGATTCGAGACAAATCAATACGATCATTATTCCTGAAACAGACAGGCCGCAAACGTTAGAAGAACTTCTTCAAAATTTTAATGGTGTAAAAGTGTTGTCTTCCATTGATCTCAGATCCAGCTTTTATCAGATCGAACTTCATCCAGAATGTAGAAAATACACAGCTTTCCTTGGTTTCGGCGTTTGTTATCAGTTTCGGAAACTTCCCTTTGGTTTGAACATTTCTTCGGCAGCATTCATTCGCGGGCTAAATTCCATATTACCTGAGTTCTTAAAACGTCACATCACCTTATATGTAGACGATATTCTGATAGCAGAAGCCTCATGGGAACAACACAATCGCATCCTCAACAGCGTGTTACATATTTTTGCAGAATCTGGAATTACAGTTAACTTGGAAAAGTCTGAATTCGGTAGGTCAAAGGTGAGGTTTTTGGGACATATTATTTCTTCTGAAGGCATTCAGCCGGATCCTGAAAAGTTAGAAGCAATCAGAGCCATTCCAGTGCCATCCACAAAAAGACAAGTCCGCAGTTTTCTAGGTCTCGTAAATTTTTACCGTCGTTTTCTGAATATGCAAATTCTAGCTACACCAAAACTTTGTTCTCTCACTGGAAAAAATACTATTTGGAACTGGGACGAACAAGCACAGTTGGAATTCAATTCTTTGAAAGAAGCGTTACTTCACGCGCCAATCTTAGCTCATCCAGATCTGTCACAAGATTTCTGCCTTAGCACGGATTCTTCTAAAGTCGGTCTTGGTGCCCATTTATTTCAAGAAGCCATAGAAAATGACACTACCATTCAGAAAACCATTGCTTTTGCTAGCCGAGTGCTAACAAAATCTGAAAAAAATTATTCCGTTACTGAATTAGAAGCTTTAGCTATCGTTTGGGCATTTCACAAATTCCGTTTCTTTCTTTCTGGTAAGCACGTAAAAGTATACAGTGATCATCGTGCATTACAATTTCTTATGTCTTCAAAATTAAATCATGACAGGTTAAAACGTTGGGCATTGTTTCTGCAAGAATTCCGCTTCACAATAGTCTACATTCCCGGCAAGGAGAACATTGTTGCGGACGCACTGTCACGCGCACCGGCTGGGCTTGAGAAAAGTACCACAGAAGGCAACCTCCAGAAAAATTTCAGTATTCTTTACATTCAGAAAGTCGCCTTTGAAAACTTCATCACCACATCTTTAAAGGACATTGCTCATGAACAAGATAAAGATTCGATTTGGAAGGACATCAAGAGCAAATGGCATGAAAAGACACACACACAGATTCGGCATTATTACCTGGTTAGAAACAACATACTCTTCAAACGCTGCACTGTTGATGACAAGCTATGGGTACTTTGCATTCCAGACGATTTTGTTAATAAGCTCATTTGGTACATTCATTTCAGCTACGCACATTTTGGCCCACGAAAATGTTATCATATTCTTCGAACGACTTGTTATTTTAACAATATGGAAAAAAGAATTCGAAGAGTCTTGTCTATTTGTAAACTTTGTCAAAAGGCGAAGCCATCTACTGTCTCACAACGTGCTCCGTTGTTTCCTATTATTCCTGCTAAATTAAAAGAATTTGCTGCTGTTGATCTCTTGGGACCGCTTGTCAGAACATCCAATGGATTTTCGTACGTTCTAGTCGCTGTTGAACTTACTTCAAAATTTGTTTCTTTCACTCCGTTACGTAAAGCCACTGGACGGTCTGTATCCAACGCCTTTGTTAAAAATTTCTTACGTGAAGTTGGACACGTTAGTAAAGTCATTTCAGATAACGGACCGCAATTCAGATCTGCTGTTTGGTCACGCATGCTTCGCAACCATAAAATCAAACCTGTTTTTATTTCATTGTACTCACCACATTGCAACCCGTCTGAACGGATTATGAAAGAAATCAATAAGCTTTGCAGACTTTATTGTCACAGAAAGCATCAGCATTGGGACAGATATTTACACTTATTTCAAAACGTGCTGAATGAAATGCCTCACGACTCCACTGCTTTACCACCTACTCTTGTACTGAAGAATGAAGAACCACCGAACAGAATCAGAGAGCTTGTACCTTTCCCGAATACACGTAAACTTCGACACAAAGACATAATTGATTTGGCTCTTAAAAATATAAAATCTGCAGCAGACAAAAGGAGAAAACTACACGGTAAAGCAAATGCAAAGAAATTGTATATTGGTCAGAAAGTTCTCATTAAAGCTCATTCATTGTCACATAAGAAGAAACACTTGAGTCACAAATTCTTTCTAGTTTACAATGGACCTTACAGAATCCGACGTATACCACATGATAATTGCGTTGAAGTTGAAACTCTGCGTACTAGGAAGAGTAAAGGTTTACACCACATTTCTCATGTAAAACCATTTATTGACAGATAATCTGCCTTTTAACTTTGTCTTTGCCATAAAACTTTTCGCTTCACATTACTTAAATGCTTTGTCAGACTTAAGAAACTGTTAACATACAACAATGTTTGAAGTACAATATCCAGTCTAGAACCTAGGGAACATTTTAAACAGAAATTACGAATGCATTGTTATAGTGAACAGACGACACAGTATTGTATTTGTACATTCTTGCTTGTTTGTTGCACGATTACGTAACGACTATAAGGCTCACATACTTAGAACATTTACCAGTACTGCTAATGAGATTTTAAGGCAACATTTTGGTTGACCTGAAAATGTATTCTGGATTTAAAGTACTTTCTGTGAGATACCAGATGACACAGTGTTAGTTTATGTGACAGTTACACGATTTTATCACGACGCTACTAATGAGTGACAATTTACAATGTTGCTTTTGCAGTGTTTCTGTTTTATATCCGCACAGTTTTTCTGAATTTCTTCTGGAAAGCAAAACATGTTTTAGTAGTAAGCTACAATGTGAGGCCCTTTTCTTAGCACAACAATACTTTACAGTATAGTATTTTCTTGATCACAGTAATGTGCATAATAATTATGATATCTATACACAAAGCATTTCACTTTCGTTTCTGATGGGGTAAGTACATTGACTTCTGCAGAACTTAGCTTTCGGTGGACGATAATTACGACACTTCCACAGAATTATCTTACAGCAAGACGCACATTTAGCGCTACAGGACACGCATTTGAGAGATTTTGTACTTAAAATATTTATTTTTAAAGATTTTTTAATTACAAAGAAAGTTTTCCGTGATATATTTCATTTCATTGCTGTAATCTGTAACACCTGAGGGTATAATTACATAAATCCTCAGGGGGGTACACGCCTACTTTGTGTACCATGTGTGTGGCAACCACAAGGAACCCTAGCTAATATGGTATTTGCTTATACAACTTTACACATCGGTACCATATTTCTCTAACACACAAATTACACAGCTATCTGATCATTTAACTGAGAGATAAACATTTTTTTTATTACATCAGTGACAGATGTTTACGCAATACACAGTTGGGTAACTTTATACTTATGAAACTGTATTTTGTCTGTGCATTGTAAACTGTTCATATTTTTTCGGAACCATTGTGATACTATGAGAGCTTTGAATGATGTATTTGGTAAAGGGATTATGATTTTTAAAGTACGTTTGAGGCAGATGACACTTTTGACATGAGCAGAGAATTTTTTTTTTATTATTGGAGGAAGTTACGACGATTTTAAGATTTGACTGAAGTGTTATGAGGTTATTTTTACGACGACGATGTGTATTATGCTGCTGAGGTATGTTTATGATTAATAGGCTGAGGCTATACGAGTTATTTGAATATGCTTCATATTTATAATGACGAAATATTGACGAGTGTCGATGGATACGTATATGTGTAATAAGGTAAGGAGTAATGAATAGCGGGTAGGGACTCTTGACTTGTGAAACAGGATGTTGGAAACCAAAGTGACCACCTGCACGTAATGCGTCGCGGGCACCCAGCTGTGTCAGACGCCTGGAGAAAAAGCCATTATTGCGAGCCCTTTTCAGCGGCACAGGTAGAAAAAAAAAAAGAAAGGGAAGGCCATTGTCCGCGCTACTGACATCTCCTTGTTGAAAGCATACTGTGGAGCTCGTAATTTATGATATTTACTGAAATGCCTAATGAAACGATGAGAAACATTTCACAGCTATTGCCTTGCTAGTTAAGAAAAATGCCATATGGCTTGCTTAATGTATTTATTTACACATTTTGTTTAATATCAAGTTTCTAGCTGCACTGCAGCATTGGTTAAAATAAAATTTAATATATGTACTAATATAAATATTTTATGCCTACAGATCCAGTAAATAATTTTATGATCTATCCAAAACAAATGAGGGAGCACAAAAAAAAAAAAAAACATTTCCCTTCACAGGAATTGCATAAATAATTTTTTTTACGATTTGGTAACTTATCTACTAGCGTAAGTTTTTGTGATGCATCACTCTAATGTTAAGATGTGACATAGGTATTAGACATGGCCATTTTAGTGTAATATTTTTTCTGCTTGGGCTATGTCATGTTTAGGTATAAGTTGCTGCTGTTTGCCAGGCATAGTGTTATTGAATTTGACTTTTGCTCATTTATGCTGCTAGCTTTGCCAATTTGCATTTTTTGCATTGCTGTTGGTGTTGATTTGTTATGTGATGCTGCATTGCCTCGTCCCTTAGTTTAGCATCTGAGCTCAGTAGATTTAAGTTAGCTTAAGAGGGGGTAGCCTCTAAGAGAATGAGTTGCGATGAATTGGAAGAAATGCATTGAGAAAACAGGTTTAGGTAGGATTTTCTTGGAAATAAATGATGAGGTAAGATAATGGAAAATAAAAATGAGGTAAGAAATGTGTGAACATATAAACACAGAAAGCATGCTTAGTTAGAATTTTTTTTGGTGGAAACAAAGGATGAAATAAGAGGAAAGATATATGAAGTTTTGGGTTGGACTGCAGTACCAAATGTTACACTGAAAACGAACCCTGTCCTTTCCTATTGGTGTTATCCCACTATGTGTGTGTGTACCCTTGTGTATTTGTTTTCTTCCTGTCTCTGTGTAGTTTCATAGAATTTTTTCTTCTTTTAATATTAAGCTACATTCACTATGATGAGGAATACTGTTATCCTCGAATATAATTGGCATTAATAATATGTTATTTACTTTGTAAAGATGTTAGACATTAATTCTGTTCTGTTTAATGCTCATGTGTGAAGTTGATGTTTCGAAAGTTATTCTGATCTTTTATGTATTTACTAATGTCATAATTCCTGGAACACTGATGTATATGTTATATCGATTCTTTTGTAAAGCCTGTAATACAATTGTTATCAATATTGTTATGTTCTTTAATGATGTATTTTGTACCTTTGTTATTGTATTCTTCTGTTATAAAATTGTAATTGTCACCAGTTCATGATATTAGTAACTTGTAAGTTCCATTTCACTGCACACATTTCTGTTGGTCATAGTATATGGACAATATGTGAGAAGTAGGGACTGATAGTGTTTGCACGTGTGTTGGTAATTCAGCAAGGGACTGGATAACAGCATTGCTGGTTCTAAGGACATGTCAAACAAATTTTTTGTGAGTGGACAAGTGGTGGTTTATGGACTTGCTATATTCTCCGCAAGAATCTTCGATGGTGATTGTGCACCTGCACAGTCGCAACGGATGGCTGCTGGCCGTCTCTACAAGGACTCCAGTGGGTCTGCACCTCTGGTGGCCCACCAATACCGTAATCTCTACCAGGACTCCAGTGGGTCTGCTCTGTGATGACCTACCTACCAATATTCTTCCAAACTTCGAATGACTCTGCTGTGGGTTTGCTCTGTTGTGGCCCATTACCTGTCTGCATGTCGAGAGTCAGCACTGTCTTTCCGTTGAAAGGTCAACACTACTTCTTCAAGACTGCATGGAAATCCACTACTTCTATGTGCATTTTCTTTTACTGCTTGGACTTTGAGAAAAGCTCTGCATTTTTACTGTGATGAACAATGTGGACTGTCTTTATGGACTGTGAGAAATTTTGATCTTTTGACCAACATAATATTAATAAGTGTGTGCATTTTATATCTTTGTTACTGTAATTGTGAAAAATTTTTGTCAAATCTGTATTGGCCAGTGCCCAACACCATTTGTAAAAATTTTTGTGGGGAGCATGGGGGCTATGTAAGTAGGCTGTTTATGTTTTCTCTATGTAAGTAGGCTGTTTATGTTTTCTCTATGTAAGTAGGCTGTTTAGGTTTTTTATTGGTAACGCCACCTCTGTATGAAAATCACTGGCTGTGTTGTGTGCAGTCTGTGGCTAGTTTGCATTGTTGTCTGCCATTGTAGTGTTGGGCAGCGGCAGCTGGGCTGTTAACAGCGCGTAGCGTTGCACAGTTGGAGGTGAGCCGCCAGCAGTGGTGGATGTGGGGAGAGAGATGGCGGAGGTTTCTAATTTGTCATGAACTGATATATATATTATGACTTGTGATGATATTAAGGTAAATACATTGTTTGCTCTCTATTAATATCTTTCATTTGCTAACTATCCCTATCAGTAGTTAGTGCCTTCAGTAGTTTGAATCTTCTATTTAGCTGGCAGTAGTGGCGCTCGCTGTACTGCAGTAGCTTGAGCAGCGAAGATTTTTGTGAGGTAAGTGATTTGTGAAAGGTATAGTTTAATGTTTGTCAGGGCCATTCTTTAGTAGGGAATTTTGAAAGTCAGATTGCGTTGCGCTAAAAATATTGTGTGTCAGGTTAAGCACAGTCCTGTAGAATTGTTCAAAGGGGAAGTTTCAACGCTTAAATTTCTTAGCTTCTGGTCATGATGTGTGTTTCCAAACCATGTTCGCCGATTTACTTCCCGGTTCGTCCACAGGAACGATTTGTTATAAAAATCCATCTCTCTCGAGATGATAACCGGCCAAATGTTTACGAGAGACGTCCCTCCCTTGCGCGTTATGCTGCGATGACCATTCTTTCGGTACCCACCTCGCACACACTTTTTAGCCTATCGTGTAAAAGAGAATACTCTGAACCATTACTGCTTTGTAAAGTATTAGCGATTTCGTTCACTGTGATTCGTCTATTTTCCATCACCATATCCTCAACTACTTCCAAATTGTCCTCGGTTGTTGACGTCGGTCCATTAGTAGATGTTACTACGCGATAAACAGCTGTCACCATACTATGCTTGCATTCGACGAATACTTTCCCCGGTTTAACACCTTTCGCAGAAACAAAGCGAATTATTGCCCTCGTTTCCGCCCTTGTGCAGATCGACAGTGGAGCTGCTATGTTTCACGGTCTGCTACAATAGAACGACTAGCGCGGGAATAAGAGTGACACGTTATATAAAATTTCTGCAGACTACAATACTTCATCCCTGGATACTAACAGTGTTACCAACCCCTACGGCGAGAAACTGCAAAAGTCCCTTTACTTTTTGACTTCCCGTCGTAAGTGGGCAATTAGGGTGAGTCGTCGTTACTTACGGGCGTGTTTGGCTGATGTGTTGTCGGCTATCCTGTGGTTCTGAGGCAGCGCTCCCAGAAACTTAATTCCTTCCTTCTATCTCTCGTTGATAGGCAGCCCAATCCGTATTCAGGTAGCACACTGCCCGGAGGCCAATATAACGTTATTCTATTTATATAGAGTGTCTTTTAACTGCGGCGATTATCTCGCAGAGGTGGTGTCAGTATAATATTTCAAAGCCGAGATTACACAAGGAATACACAGTTGGATGCTTAAATATTCAAGCATCGAACCGCAAGAAGGACTATCGGACATAGACTGGAAAATGAAGATATCACAAGGTGACATCAGAATGAATGCAGGGATGTGACTGAAAAGTCTAAAAACTAATTCGACAAAAGGCTGAGAAGTCTATAGAAGTCAAAATTATAATTGTACTGTGAGTTAACGAGCATTTCGCTCTCATTTAAGTATATGACCGAAAGAATAAGCCTTCAGGATTTGCGAAACGAACCCTGTCGTCGAGGATCGCGTGCCACAAAGGGCGTAGCTTCACCTTGAGATGGGGAAATTCACAGGCGTCTATTGTGTATTGAGGCCTAAGCGCTGTAGTATGCGAGTGAGACAGACGAGAACCTATGTCATAGCGAAACCCAGGGAAGCATAGCAGTGTTAAATATGGCGGACCTAAGATCGGCCATAAAGGGAAACATTTATGAAAACTATTTAATTCTCTGGTAATTCAGTGAATTAAGCCACAGTTATTTTAATCTACGATCCTTCATAAATTTTCATGGTGATGCAAATAAAGCTTGAATATTGGTCATATGTTTAATAGTTTAGGATTTACTGTTAATATGAAATTGACAAGTTTTGTAATAAAGACCGAATGCTAAAATCTGAAAGCTTTCGTCGATCTTAACGATCGACATTTCATATAGAAGCGCATCATTAAAATGACAAACATTGCAAATATCAACTCTGTCACTTCATTTGTTTAAAAGATATAGTAAATTTAAATTATCTGTATTTTCAGTTAAGCATGAGATCATCATTTACTCCACACAAAACACATTGAACGATGACAGCATGACACCTTATTTATTCTTTAGGTAACAGAATATTTGTTGTGAAGTTTAGTGCATAATAGTTACTTTCGTTCTTTATTTATTTATCAGAAAGCACATTGGTGCAAGGCTGCTGGTCGTGGCATTCAAAGCTAAGAAGGAAATTGTATTGGTTGTATGTAAAGGAATTTAACGTTTATTATGTAATGGATAATATTGTTACGTTATTTAGAACGTGAAAGTGGTCAAGCTTTGATTATTTAAATATGTTAAAATGTAAAATGATGTAGAATAAGCTGTAGCCAATGAGATTGACGGCTTCAGGAAAGGGAACTGCACTAGCCAGTTGAGCCGGTATGTTCCGCGCGCGGGAAAACGCGGCCGGGGACGGACAGAGGGACAGTTCGGCAGGAGACACCAAAGTGGACAGTTCGGATTGAGACGTGAAAGCGAGCTGTCGGTCTTTATCCAGCTAGGAAGTGAAACGACTTAGAAAATATCGCATTGTGTGGTATCGCGGAACTTAGCCTCTGAGCGGCGAGCAGCCGCGCGCCCGGTGTGAATTCTAGTTAACGAGGTGGAGTATCGAACTTGTAACTCGCAGTGAGATTGTGAATGATCGAACTGTGTCAAATGGATATGCGTTCGAGTGTAGTATTCTAAATACTACCACTTTCGCTATTAGTTTGCTTTCTGAATAAATATTATTCTAACCAGTTAGCAACTGTGTAGCCTACATCGTTTATGGGTCGTTAATGCAGCTACCGATATTATTATTACTGTTGTTATTTGTTATATAACATTGCGTGGTTCATACAATCTCGCAAATTTGCCATCAGCCAGACCATTTAACAAAAGGGTGATAAGTGTCTAATTTTGGGCATGTAATGCGACACATGCGGTTCGACCCCTAGACGAGTTTCAGCCAAGACATTTCGACGAAGAGGAACCGCATGTGAGCCCGAACATCTTTGGGATGTTAGCTCGCAGTACGAAGCATCACAGAAATCAGTTAACGTGGCCCATGCGATGAGAGGCTGCCGCTCTGTCCTCACTGCTTTATAACATCGCTTTCAGTGAATCCTCAATTCCTGAGTAACGAATCATACCTCTCAGTCCTCAAGTTCTCATGCCTCTCGGTGACCATTCTGATCCCACTACTACCCTTGCTCTACAGGTTTGTTCATTTTCCTTCACTCTCTCCTTTAGGTTGCTGAATTTCCCATCACATTGTCTTAGCATTGGTGGTCTCTGTTTGCAGTCTCACCAAAGGAGCTATAAACACTAGGTAACCACCTCTCCCAGTCTCCGTGCAGTGTGACCATGTATCTGGTCTTGTAAGTCACTGTCCGATGGTTAACGAGTAGCAGGGGAACTGCCACGTCGCTCTCAGGTGTTTTTAATTGCAGCACTTCTCATGACGGCTACTGGTTGCCTCTCAGACTGCATGCCGGATATCCTCGTGAACGCAGCTAATAATTCCTTCAAGTGTTTATATGCATTCCTCACTTGTCGAGACGGCTGCTGCCCAACATCCATCCTGCTTGCTCATAACCGGAATGCCTCTTAGCATCCTCTCAAGTGCCCCAAGCGCTCTGTGCTTGAAGGTGGCTCTTTCATTGCGAAGGAAACAGTTTGATTAAACTGTACCTTTCTGACTTTCGGGAAAGTCAAACTGTCTACAGGTACAGCTTATGTGGAATCCCATTGTCCTGAGCCATACTTTGTCCCACTGCCTGGTGAGCATGAGGTGTCTACTGTGTTCTATTTCCACTACTGAAATTACTAACTTCATTGGCACGTTTGGTTACTTCACCTTAAATACAGAGGGTGCGAGGGGCCGGGGCTAGCAGTGTATTTAACACTAAATTCTTCTAGAATCTACATATGTAAATGATGCTCTAAGCCCCCCTATTCTAACTCCGACTTTTGTTGTTGCACATGGATTAAAAAGATACGCGAACTGACTGCAACAAACCCTGCAAGAGGAGTAGAAAAAGAGTTTGGCATCTGCAATAATTTAATTTGATAAATAAGTTAAATAAAGGAAGGTTTCATTAACGTAGTGAGAAATGATAGGATTGCTCTGCCGATTAACAGAATGAAAGTTCTGTCCAAAATAACAATATGATTTATTAAGACTAAACACAAAATAATAAACAAAAACACATCAAATATTTACAACACATCAAATTGACTCAAATTGAATACTCTAATAAATACTGTGAAGGTGAAGTTGTCCCTAAACTAGATTGTGACGTTTATGACGAAGTGGTATGTGGAGCCAATTCCTTGCAACTCAAATCTTAAGAGAGACACACAGCTAACCCAACATTAATTGCTGCTACATTAGTGAGAACTCAGACAATGAACACCCAAGATAGAACAAAGTTAGAAAAGACGAACAGGCGCGCTCTGCTGAGCTCTGATTATCGCCTAGCAAAAATGCCTGCTTTGCCGGTGCTGCGGACGTACATTACCAAGCTGTCTTCTTAGCTGCAAGGACACGATCTGGCGTACTGGAAGCGATGGCTGGTTGCTTCGACGTCCCGTCGTGGTGATGATAATGTCGCGAGTATAGCCCGAAACAAATTGTCCTGGCCTGGTTGTTCCAGACTAAAGACTTCCTATCAATACAAATGCGCCTCTGAGGGATACGAAGAAGGCTCCCCACACAATCACTGACGGTACAGTGATTGATTTTCACAAGCGACGTCACCCAGTAACTCCGATACAGTCAACTTTAGCCAAAACTGCCCAAGACAGACAACATAGACCGCTTGTATGCAGAACGCTCAATTGCCAACTGTACTCGGAAAGTTACGTTGAAGTCGAAACTTCAGCAACTTCGTCAAACAGTTACAATTAAATAAAAGTATATTAGACAGCCAACTTTCTGGCAGGCTGTCCAGAACAGCGAGAGCTCAGTCTTGTAACCTACTCCGACCGAAAGGCGAGAGCCGACTTCCACAAGAGCACCCATACAGGCCAAACACAGAACGTTCCCGCCCCCACGACAGTGGCCGTTGTTAAACGTTCCAATCATCAACTCGAAAACCGGCGGAAAATAACACTCTATTGCCAGAGCACTACCATTCCACCAATGGAGATTCTTGGCGCCAATTTCTACGCTGATTTTGCTACGTCACGGAGCTATGCCCTGAGCAAGCCAATCACAGTTACGATTTTGCAGAAAGCGCGGGAATTTTCCCGCCACAATTGCCTGGGTACACAAGTCATTCCCACGCCTCGCTGGTAGCCCGCCAGAAAGTGTTTTCGCTAAGTTTCTGCGAAGTAACGTAATCTCTAGCTCAGCCGCTACTTCAGGCCTCTGTGGGCGTGTCTTTTGACAATGTCGGCGTCTGGAAAGCATTCACTCGACTCCCTCACACCCGTCGGCTTAACCCTTTCAAGATCAGTAGAGCCCTCCTGTCACCGGACCACCCGGGTGACGAGAGACGCTGCGTGGGAAGTCCGTGTGTGAAGGAATAGCGACTTTTCACCACATGCAATTAGAGAGGAAAATCGTAAGACAGAAATATGAGAGGGAGCTCATGCCACCTCTCAAGGGCGCGGCGTTCGTGACCTAGTCTTGATTGCTCTTTGCTACCATTGGACAATAGCTAGTAGTTATTCCATTTATTTCAGGCTGTATTATTGAGGACAGTTTAGGGAACCTTCTAAAACTATGGTCAGAATTACTAGTGTTAACAGCTTATTTTAACACGTGACGTAACATTGCCACCTTACCATGGAACGTGGTCTTGATCTGTTTGTAATTCCTCGACCTCAGCATGACGCTCTACCACTCCCCCTGCCGTCTTCTGTACCTGCGCCTCTGACTCCTTTAGGTAAACGGTGCAGTTAAGATGTATTCGACCGCCACTGTCTGCCGCAGACGAATTCTCCTCCATATTTTGAGCTCCCCTATACACAAACAGTCATACGGTAGAAAACTTAACGTCATTCCGCTGTCAGATGCTTCGGATAGTAAACGGAACGGCTCAAGATGTTCCTAAACCCTCCCTTTTCAGCGGGTGAGTTGAGCTCATGGGAAGTTCTGGAGATAGGATTTCTGTAAAACGCGAGGTATCACTCTTCAGGAACTACATATTTTTTCACGACCACAAAAGTTTGGAGTAATAATGAACTATTATTATCCGACGAAAGTACAATTGTTCGGCCATAACTATGGGTTCTTTGATCACTCAGGCAGACGGAACTGCAACACATGAAATATTGGTTCACTTTATTACATGAATGAACTAAAAATTTACTGTACTTTGTACAGTCGCTTACCACAGGAGTGATTCATAATTTACAACAGCCACTGACCATTGAAGCATCACTTGATGAACTAATTAACCGAGCTGTTATCTTGAAGTGAAATGTTCAATATTTACAAAAGTACATTTCCCTCTGAAAGATGAATAACTCTTCAGTACTGCTCGATGTTGATTGCTTCAGATGAGGTTACGAACTAGGGCAGAGCGCTTCCGTGCTCGCCTCTATATTGACCTCCATGCGAGGGCACTGCTGGGTGAGAGAGGGGCATGATCTTCGGGAGCGCCTCCCATTCGCCATTGCGGATTGCAGAGAGACATCGCCAACGTTTATTGCGTCTGTGTGCGTTGCCAACTTTGATGTGGCATCGCGATCTCTGGTGATACCACATTAAGTGCGTCAGTTTTATTCGCACTGAGCAATCGGACTTCGAGAATTTAATGACAAACTGTTCCTAAGAAATAAGTACAATTCGTGCTTATCTTAGTGAGACGGCCACAGTTGTGGCTAAGCAGATATCGCACAAGCCCGTTATTTCCGTTAATAGGAGAAGACTCATCCCCACTTGCACTGTGAATAAGGAGATATCGCCCAAGCCAGTTACTTCCATTTGTACAAGAAGACTCGCCAGCACTTGAGCTGTGAAGTGTTTCAACGGCTTAGCAAGGATATTAGTGGCACAAAATAAAAGAACTTGAAACAATGTTTTGGTACAAAATAAAAGAACATGACACAATGTTTGAACAAAAATAGGTGATTATTCTTATTTAAATACACTTTCATTAATACATACGTCTTAATAGATTCTAGATAGAAGTAGTAAATGTAGAGAAGGCAAAGACAAGTGGAGCATGCCAGACAAAAGGCGGATAACTTAGTTACTAAACTGATTACTCCAAATTTTACGCATTATGATTTTACGTTTCATGTACGAGGTGCGACAATAAAGTAATGAGACTGATTTTCTTTGCAAGATGTGGCAACTCTGCAGCCTTGCTTACGCACAATATCTTTGATCTTGGTCTATAAGCTGCTTCTAGTCCAAGCGGCACATCGATGCAACTGCTCAGTCGTGAGTTGTGCTGTAATAAGTTAACACGTGTTTGTGTCTCTCGTCACGGAAATGGAACCACATAATATTGCGCAACGGTATGCCATTTTTTTGCGTTAAATTGGATGAAAAGGCGACGACAAGTTACGGTAAGCTTCAGAAGGCTTTTGGAGGGGAGGTTATGTCAAGAGCTCAAGTTTTTCGTTGCATAAAATGTTTAGTGAAGGCAGAACGAATGTTGAAGATGAAGACCGCAGTGGACGACCATCAACGTCACGGACGGATGTCAACTTGGCCAGGGCGTGTGAACTCGTACGATCTGATCGAAGAGTATCCGTGAAAATGATTGCAGAAGTACTGAACATCAATCGAGAAACGGTTCGTCTAATAGTAACTGAAGATCTTGATATGAGAAAGATTTGTGCAAAAATGAGACTGCTACGGTCGCAGGTTCGAATCCTGCCTCGCGCATGGATGTGTGTGATGTCCTTAGGTTAGTTAGGTTTAAGTAGTTCTAAGTTCTAGGGGACTGATGACCTCAGATGTTAAGTCCCATAGTGCTCATAGCCATTCGAACCATTTTTTTTTTGCAAAAATGGTCCCAAAAATCTCACACCACAACAGCAAGAAACACGGAAAAAAGTGGCAACTGAACTGTTAGAGCAAATGGAAATCAATCCAGAATTGTTGAGACGTGTTATCACTGGTGATGAAAGTTGGATTTTTCTGTACGATCCAGAGACAAAACGCTGGAGTTCGCAATGGTGTTCAAAGGGATCACCCAGACCAAAAAAAACTCGCATGTCAAAGTCAAAAGTGAAATGTATGCTTGTGTGCTTCTTTGATTCCAAGGGAATTGTTCATAAAGAGTTGGTACCTCCTAGACAAACAGTTAACCAATATTACTACAAAGAAATTTGAGATAGACTTTGTAAAAAGAGTTCTTCGTGTCCGTGCCAACATTACTGATAATTGGATTCTGCATCACGATAATGCGCCATCCCATACTGCTCTGTCAGTACAACAATCTTTAATCTCAAAACAATTTTCAGTACTACCACAGCCACCTTATTCACCAGATACCGCTGCGTGCGACTTTTTCTATTTCCAAGAGTCATAACGGTGGTCAAGGGACACCATTTTCAAACAACACAAGATATCCAAAAAGCTGTGACGAGGATCTTGGAGGATGTTACAGAAGCTGGCAATGAGAAGGGAACTACTTTGAAGGAGACAACACTAAACTTGACTAAAACGGTAAGCACCATTTTTTTCACATCAGTCTCATTACTTTATTGTCACACCTCGTACATGACTCTTTTATTCATCACAAATAACACACTTAAAAGCCAGACTATTATATTTCCTCTTACAAGAATAGTATTATTAAAACAAAGAAAGAAAGACAAAAATACTAATATAAGGCGTATTCAGAAAGAAAGGTCCCATTAGGCGCGAGATGGAAACCACAGTGAAAATCTGATGGAACTTTGCACAGACGTGTTGGGCAGTGTCTTTAAGTGTGCCCGTCGATTGCTTCACGTCGCTCTCTTCAGTTCAGAGCGTAAAGTGACCATGTAGAAATGCATAAGACAACAGTGTCTCTCTCCAAGTATGTGGATCTGGTGCCCACATGACATACATGCCATGCGTTTCTTTCTTCAAGGCAATTTTCAGCCGCGTTCTGGAGGTTCAATGACGACGCTCCTGCAGCGTTTTCAGTGGGAAGTGTTTGATCACCTATAATACAACCCTTCATTGGCTCCCTCTGTTGTTCGTCTCTGCTCACATGAATCGCTGGCTATGAGGCACAAACAACGAAAGGCAGACCAGCGTAGAGAATTGGAGGAGAGCACAGGTGGCTGCTCTCTGTGACGAGGGTACTGGAAAGTTTGTACAACGCCACCAAAAATGTCTAAGTTGGAGTGGCGACTGTTTAAGAGACGTAGCTGGAAGGTGTGGCTAATTGTTGCGAATAAAAAACTTTTGATTTTCACAGTGGTTTTCATTTAGCGACCGATCGGACTTTACTTTTCGAAGAGCCCTCGTACTTCGTTATAGAATAGACCACAGACGGAGCACCTCGAGCCGACCACGGAAGGGGAAGATAGTGGGTATAAATATTGGACCCATTCCACTGGAAGAGAGGTATCATGTGGCATCTGAAGAAGGCAAAGCATCACATAGTCGAAATACTGTGCATGGAGAAACAGATATCGGACAGAACATCCAACACATCAAGATGACAACAGAGCGCCTAGAAATCCTGAAGACTACAGTCTTATAGTTATGCAGTAACCATTAAGCACTTTAGTTTGGTCGCTTTTCGTAAAGATAAGAACTGTGAAGAGTTTCTGACAACCGTGCAGTGGAACATACCATTGGCGGAGTTACTATACTTTGTAAGGTTTCTGGCTTAATTTTGGAATTCAGGAAAAGTTATGGAAGTTCTACTTTTATTCGGTGTGTCATACTTCATATCTCTGTACTGGGTATTTTTCAGACAGAAGTTTTCAATAATCGATGTGTTACACCGTAAAGGATACAAGTACGAGCGTCATGATCTATGATTGCTAGTATCATTGTCGTTGCTGTTGCATTGTCAGAGAAGGTAGTGAGTTGGTCGGGCGTTCGTCACACTACTCAGCGGTCTGGAAATAGCTTGAGAGTACAGACATAAAAATACAGAGGATGATTAACTTTCGAGTGTGATTTGGTAAGGATTTTTGACAAGTGAAAATCTGAAGAATGTTGCTGCTCCATTGCTTCCTTGCGCATAGTTACGATGTGTTTGAATAACGGAAGGTTTTAATGGAATTTTTCTTTATTGGTTTGGGTTAGTTCATTTCATTGTTAACACGCGATTACATGAAATTGTCAGCTCACGTGGCTTGCACTCAGAGACTGCAGATTTACCAGTCCTTTACCAAGTTAATAATTTCACGGCAGAGTAACATTTGTTATAGAAAGTAATTTTTGCAAATATAATTGTAAATTTCTAAGTATGAGTTTCAGTTTACGGAACACAGCTTTATAAAGGTTACGTTCATCTCAGTCATTCACCAGTTTCAAATTCCACCACCGTTTCTTCGAGAAAGAATTTAATTTTTTTCTGATTATGTGTGACGCCGCATTGCATTGCGAGGAAGACAGCTGTGCAAAATTAAAGGTTAATGTGCTTAGTATAGTCGCATCTCCTTGCAGTGCATTGCCCAAGGCTTTCTTTCCTTTTAGCAATCTTGCTGCTCCGTTGTATTTTTTATGTTCATCACTCCTAGCGGTACCGAACTTCCGTTGCCACGTGTAAGCCTCATAAAAATTATTTAGGGCCAGTTTTACACCAATCAGAACATAGTGAAATCATTCACAGTTAGCAATTTCAAAAGTAATATAGGTTAAGTGGGTAAAGTATAATTTAGATTACATTTCCCTGACAAACAGATTTATTCTTACAGTGTAGTGTTACATCCGCGTGTATATCATTTGGTGCCCGAATTTTTATTTTGTCGGTTTACTTGCATAAAATCACAGAGAATTGTCACATAAACATTGTGGTTATTTATTCTCTCAAAATCCATTTTGAAATTTTATGTACCATTTTTATTTTGTTAGCTCTGTGTGTTGCAACAGCGAGTCACATACTCTGACGTCACGAATCGTAGCCGTGTCCACTGCGCTGCACCCTACAGTTTCACAGGACAACTCATTTGGTGTAAAGATTTACTTTTTCTAATTATTTTGACAAAGTTTAATTAACAAAACAGTTACACACTTTGTAATAGTTAGTGTTTCGTAGTTACGTCACTGCATTGTTCAAGACAGAAACACAGACACACACGAAGTTTAACAATAGGAAAAAAATTCAATCCAGTTACAATCCATATATTTCAATATTTTTGTTATATCATATACATAAACGTAACAACCTATTGATATCTTATTATAGCAGTGATGGTAATATGATGCAAAAAATAAATAAATAAATAAAATTGTGTGCTTCTCCTCAATACAATTTTTTTGTTTTTCACGACAAACGTAGGAGTCTGATCATGAAGCCGATGCGATACCGACCATCAGCCGTGCCATCCTCTGCCTATGAATGACAAAGCTCCTCTCCCAGCCGTTGTTAGCTTTCCAGGTCTTGGAGCCGCTACTTCTCTTTCAAGTTGGTCCTCAGTTCGTCTCGAGAAGATGAGAACACCCGGTTCCAGCCATACCACCAAGGAAATATCCTTCTTAAGTCTGGGAGTTGAACCAGCTCGTCCGCATAGCTGCCAAGATGGCTGACCGTTCAGAATAACACTTTTGGGCTTATCGCTTGTTTGACAACAAGTGAAGTAGACAATATCTTTGAAAATTCTACGGAAGAAAGAGTTTTCTAGATTACATTAGATGTACTTTTCGTTCAAATAGATCCATAGTAAGGAGACCCGTCAGTATGTGGAACATGCCAGAAGAACACACTGTAAATGAGTACAAAGAAGAAAATATACTAATGTACCATTCGCAGATGCAAAATGAAACGGTTCTCAAGAATCAGAAATCAAAAAATAGCAGAAACATGTTTTTATTTAAATGATAATAACTTGTCACAAAACATGTAAATGAACAATACAGTGAGGTTCATGTGACAATCCTCAGGCCATTGCACCCATGCATTATCACAAAGAAAAATCGTTTTGTAACGCTTGTTTACAACGACCGCATTATAGCAAAGAATTGGTACAAATGTCAGATTGTACTAATATTCTCATTATTTGATATGAAACAACACAAAGCAACCTGCAGATCAAGCCCCTGAAAGAAGCCATGGTGAATAAAATAGGCTTGAATGGTTTGGCCACGTTAGAAGAAAGGGACCAGAAATACCTCCGAGAAGGGCCCTAGAAAGATCAGAATACGGACGACGACCAACTGGAAGATCACGAATAAGATGGAGAAACGAGCTGAACAATTATGTGAAACAAAGACTGTTGTGGGAGGGGTAATAAATGATAGACTGTGGTTGAAAAAAGAAGCTTGGAAGAGGCCCTATGAACGACCTACACAAGCAGAAACATTTCAGAAACAAGAGGAAGTGACATATACACATTACTTCGTTCTACTAAGAAATTCATCAGTGGAGTAGAAGAAATTGGCCACAAATAAAAACTTTAGGGACAACTCAAACTGAGTTTTATTAGTAGTAAAACTTTCTGTGGCCGCTGTTAAGTTACCGAAAATGTGTCTTTCAGAATAATAGACATCTTTCTGGACCAAACGAAGTGACTTCAAATCTTTGTGAAGCTTCTTGTTATTTCTTATTTTAAGAATGATTCTTTTCACCAATGTAATGTAAGCACTGAGAAATAACTGTTTCTCCTTCTTCCGTGTATCTCTTAAACCGTCTGTTCTCCGATAATAAATATTTTTGTCGATTTACGTCGGTATTTTAATGTTCTGAGGAAGTAAAGTTACATATACAGCATAAAACTTGCGCTATAAAAATTGTATATGAATCTTAACTATTACACATAGGCTATCTAGGTATTCCAGTTCGCTTAATGGACGATTCGATAAAGGATTGTGCGTCACGACCATCAAATGAACATCTTACCTCTGGAGACTTCATTGTTTCGCTGTGAGCAGGTAAAAAACGATGCCATTGGAAATGCACCAACGACATTCATCTGTCTCCGGGCCGTCCACAATTCAAGTGACGCAACATCATTTACTTTTTGTCTTGGCTGCCTGTTAGCCTTTGCTTCTGACTTGACGGACGCATCTGAAATTGTGCAGATATTTAATTACTATGTCGGAAGCAGGGTTATACGAATTTCTTCAATAAATCACGGCAATGTACGGACAGGGGAATTGCTATCTAGTTGTCGTTTTACGAGTAAATCTTCATAACAACAGGGCAATTACCTCTTTAGTTTTTAGCTGTATTTGGGAAGAAACGATGATTCAACGTAACAATGTTTTTCACAGTAAAGTAGATAGTCTTTTAGTACGAATCATTGCGTAAGAATTTCAGTCGTTCATCGTAATGTGTCACATTTTCTCTGACTTTTTTTTGAGATAATATCTTTTTAACATTTCATTACTTGCATTAACAGTCTGGTGGCTAATGCTATCTGTCTTCTTCGTTCAGCTCGAGGGACTGTTAGAGATAACTATTTTTCAATGATTTTATCTTCCACTAGTCTCTTCACACAGATGTAGCTGCTTATGAATTTGCTCTTAATCACTATGTCATTGGTCTGCATCAGAGTCTACCTCCCATTCTCCTACTCCCCCCTCTGAAATTATCTACACAAGTACTCCGTGTTATAGTATAATCCGACACCCTATCATACTCCGCTAACCACCATATGGCATATAGTGGAGGGCAAACAGGGTACCATAACAATTTTATTCCCTTCCTGCAGCACTCACAAATGCTATACGCTAGAAATTTCTGTGCACCTCTATACGAGCCAGAAATGCCATAATTTTACTGTCGTGGTCATTATTTGCGAATTACGTTGGAGAAAGTATTGTCTCTGTTGACCAATTTGAACAAGGCCCTCCGAAATTTTAGAATAAGAATTTCAGGGGTGGACAGTGCCCTCTTTATAGTGTTTGCCGTTGACGCACCAGTAAACATACAGCAACAGAGGAAATTATAAATAATGTCTTTCAAAGTACCACTGACAGATTTTCTGCCGGCCGGAGTGGCCGAGCGGTTCTAGGCGCTACAGTCTGGAGCTGAGCGACCGCTACGGTCGCAGGTTCGAATCCTGCCTCATGCATGGATGTGTGTGATGTCCTGAGGTTAGTTAGGTTTAATTAGTTCTAAGTTCTAGGTGACTGATGACCTCAGAAGTTCAGTCGCATAGTGCTCAGAGCCATTTGAACCATTTGACAGATTTTCTGTAAATGATCTGTCTCTTAATTTTAAGTACTTGTACACATTTTAGGTACTTCTGCACATCATACGGTACAATAGCAGTGACAAATTTAAAGCATGACCTGAACGTAGTAAACGTGGAACAATATTCTATTCTTATGGGTGGTTATTTAAACTGTTTTAGAGTTTCTTGAGCAACTCATTTCAGCCACGCTTGATCTTCGTGTTATTTCAGGGCTTGGACAGAGTTATAAATCTGAAAGATAACATGCTTTGCTTACTTTCATTCATTAATGTCACAATTAATTGTTTACTGGTGTAATTCTTATTTAAGAGAGAAAGTCTTCATTGTACTAAAGCGTGTCGTTGCGTGATGCTCCTTTTGTAGAAGGTTGTTTAAGAAGTTAGATATTTTAATCACACCACCAGAGTATATGTTTTTTGTCGTGAAATTATTTGTAATAATTGTTAGTGTCCAAAAGGAATAAAGCCATCCATAATCACAATACTAGAAAAAAGTTACCTTCATTTCTTGGCATTAAAATTGATATTAGCTCAGAACAGGATGAGTGATATTGCTACCAAAATCTTTGATCGTTTATCCAACGATTAAAGACCAGACATGTAGCAAAGACAGATGTGAATGTAAGATGAATACGTTCTTCTGCGCCATTTCTTCTATTTCATAGCATAAATTTTATCCCGAAACTGGTATCTTATTTAGTGTAAACATATTGCACACCTACTTGTGTTTTTACGAGTAAACTAAATATTGTTTTCTATTACTTGAGCTCATTTGTAAAAGGTCAGCAAGCAACCGTATTTAAATACCAATTAATATTCTGCAAACTTGCTCATTCCTCATCATTATGGTATATCGTACAATGTCACCTATGGAATAGGTAACTAACTAACTAATTAACTATCTAAACTTTTCTGTGACGGTCTCATGGTGGCCGGAGAAACACCTAAGAACTGCGAAGCAGATCTTCGAATCCTTTCTGTCTCTTCCTTTAAATCAACCTGATCATGGTCCCTGATCGATGAAAAATATTAAAAAACCAAAACATTGAGGGTTTTGTCACGGCTTCCTTCGTGGGTGACTTCTTATTCTTATGTCACAACTCAGGTTGACACCTGCCTTTACCACAACTCGATTTATGTAGGTGTTCTAGCTCGAATCATGCTGAAACTTCCACATTCTCTACAGCTGTATCCCTCATTTTTTACTTTGTTTTTGCAATGACATTAGCTTTATTTTTTGTAATGCTCATCTGGCAGCCCTGGAAATAAGTGCCGATAATCTGCAAGTTTTTATAGTTGTTATAAAAATTTTATAGCTTCGTTACTTGAAAATCACCAGGTGGCCGTTGGAAATTTGTGTGTGCTGATGTGGAACGACACGATATTAATGGAAATCACTAACGAATTCCATCAGAAACGCAGGAATGAAGCAACAACGAGTTGCTAGGATGTCACGGAGTATCACCGATGGACATGGAAGGAGGAAATCCGAAAGGTTGCCTTACTTGTAAAAGATAGGAGAACGAGAGGAAAGACTGCGTACGCAGACACAACGTTTTAAAAAAATTGTACATGCTAGTTTTCAAAGGAATTTGATGGATAGTAGAAAGGAGAGTAAACGATAGCGTACAGATCAATAACTGAGCAACTCCCCAGAAGAAGCTAGGAAATTTAGTAGACTGGCACGGTACTAGTTTTTTCTCCTGTTCTGTTTAGTACGAAGTGGACCAGGGACTGCACTGTGCCATGAGATTTCGCCTTTACATTCAAGAGAACAGCTAGCAATCTCTTAGCAAGAAGAGCTGTGTTACTACGTTTCACGAAGTATATTTTACATAGTATTGTTTGCCGAAAACCTTGTTTCTATACCTTAAGTGATTTATGAAATATAACTTACATTGTAATCCCGATGAAGCAGTGAAAATTCATTGCTGGATGTTTCATGGTAGAAAAATCAAGAAACAAGACTGGCTTACTTAAATATTCCAAGCAGGAAATATATTATTATTCCAATATTCCAAACAGGAAAGTTTTTTTTTTTTTCTTTTTTTTTTTAGGGTAGAGAATACTGTGGATCCACCAAGCCGTGATACGGTGTATGTGGGCTTTCAATTAATAAAATGATGTGATGTGTTGACCCTCAACTACGTACCCTCAGACTCAGAGTTTAAATATTAAAAGGTTTCAGCTGGTTTCGTTGTTCAGGGGCTGGGATACGTAGTTGCCGCGTTACAAGCCAAATACTGCTGAGTCTACAGTATACAATATGAATATAGACATGAATCGAATGGTCTAAGGTTCCTGTCACTCGGCAATTGCGAATTTTGAACGTAACATTGACATTTATAAATGAAAGATTGCAATTCAATAAATTCTGCAGGTACTACTTTAATGACTTTAAATGATGAGTACGACAGCAGAAGTACCTTCAATAATGCCCTTTATTACTGTAAAACACTTATTGCTATCGATGGTCCAGCAATTAAATAAAATACGGTATAAGTTGAATAACAGGGAAACAATAGATTTCTACTTCAAGTAGTTAGTTAAGAACAACAGCTATATTCACTTCTAAATGCATACTACGTCTTCACTGCAGAGGCAATGGAAAACTCACAAGTGCTCAAGTCGGCACTACGAAATATTTTTATCTCCCGTGACCACGCGCCAACTCTTCCTCGCCAAGTCTCTCCTGCGACCGTGTATCCGTTGCCCCTTAATGTCCAGCATCCTCCCCCATGTCCTCTCATATACTGTCCAGAACTCCCTCTCCATTGACATCAGTAGTCGCCCGCTGTAGTAACGAGCGCTGTGATTGGCTAGAGCGCTCCCTCCATGTCTCCAAGCCAATGCACACTCACAAACATAATGAAACACATTCGAAATACTGGATTTACATTTAAATAACTTGTAAATAAATAAAGATTCCTGCAGCTGGACCATAAACAGGCTCTAACTGACATTATTAAATGCATAAACAAATCAAATAAATATGTTTCAAAGGCATAGAACAGAAGTAAGCCAGTAACCTAATGTCTCTGTGCTTTCTAAAACACAGTAAATAATTGACTAATTTCTTCATGAATAGCATATATCGGTTATAACCAAAAACATAGACGAACAAGTATATTTATAAGCATGCTGCTACCGTTTTTTCGTGTAACTGTGGAGTACTTATGGCCTGACGTGATTAATAGTAATCATCCACTTTGACCTCCAATAACTCATGTACTATTCAAGTTACATTCCTGTAATTTATACCAATTTAGGTTTACACTAATAGCTTTCTAAGGACATGTCGATCGAGAAAATCGGATGAGAGGTTTATATTTTGAAAATTCGTTGCTGGGTGCTACCTACATAATTTATCGTCAGATACTAAACTTTAAACTAATAAAGATAATGAAAATCTGATTACACCATCAGAATTGTCATGTAAATAATGGTAATGTACATGTTTCTTTTTGAGGTATCATGATTCATCGGGCTACTATTAATTTCTATACGAACTGTGAGTTGTCTGCCATCTTTTGCACTCCCTGCATGTCAGCGTCACCATGGAATTCCCGGCCCCCCCGGTCTGGCCTGGACTCCAGCACGCTGCCGCCGAGGAGCCGAGGCCTGCCGCGAGGCCCCAGCGCAGCCACGCCAACTTCAAGCTTAGAATATTTTTAGAGCGCCACAACTCGCCTGTCACCTCACATGTAGGATCCCTGTTGGCATTAAAAACAGCTTCAAATCGTCTAGGAATGGATAAGTATGGTTACTATATGGTTCTCAAGGGAATCTTATGCCATTCTTTCTGGCCAGCCGGTGTGGCCGTGCGGTTAAAGGCGCTTCAGTCTGGAACTGCGTGACCGCTACGGTCGCAGGTTCGAATCCTGCCTCGGATGTGTGTGATGTCCTTAGGTTAGTTAGGTTTAAGTAGTTCTAAGTTCTAGGGGACTGATGACCACAGCAGTTAAGTCCCATAGTGCTCAGAGCCATTTTTCTGCAGAATAGTGACAAGTCCAGTTAACAATGATGGAGGTGGATAGTGATCATGCACCCTTCTCTCCAAAGTAGACTACAAAGGCTCAGCAATATTGAGATCTGATGCTCGTGCTCGCCAGGGGAGATGCAAAAAATTCAGCTTCGTGCTTATAAAAACAGTCCTTGACGTTGTGAGCTGTGTGAACAGAGACCTTGTCGTCTTGGAACACAGCATCACCATTGGGCAACAAAAAATTTACACTGGATTGACATGATCAGCCAGGATGGTCACATCACCATTGGCAATAATGTGACCTTTCTGAGTAACCATGGGGCCCGTGGAATACCAAGATATGGCTGTCAAACTCATCACCGAACTCCAGCCATGTTTCACTCTCGGGACGCAAACACGCCATAATTTGCAGATGGTGTGAAACAAGACTCATCCAACCAAATGATTTTCTTCCATAGCCCTATAGCCCAGGTTATGTGTTTTCTTGTTAATGATATTTGCAGCGCTGGAGCTCCTTCCATATCGTTTTTGTGCTGACAGAATTTGCAAGTGTGACAATGAGTTCTCCAGTGACTTCTGCAGCTGCCGTCCTCTTAATTTTCGTCACCATCTGTCGCGTTCATTCAGCAGACATTTTTCCCCGCATAGTATCTTAATCGATGATGTTTTCCTGCTTTCCCTGTATGCGGTATAAATCTTCGATACGATGCCCCTTGAAACACCAAACACTTCGGTTTCCTTGGTAACGGAAGAGTCACCCATACGAGCACCAACAATTTGCCTCCATTCGAATTAACTTACGTCTGACATAATGCACGCAAGATTATACAGAACACTGTTGTGGCCACGACTGACTGACGTACTGAGGTAACTGCACAGGTGCCGCTAGTGCAACTTGCAGGCTTGGGTACAAAATATATTTATTTTCAACCACGCATTTCTGCATGATGTCCCCGTATTTTTGCCCAACCCCCGTACATCTACATACTTACTCGGCAATTGATGCTGTACTCTTTTTCAGAGGTTCCATAGAACACTTTTAGACTATTTCTCGAAAGCTCCACTCTCGACTAGCACTCGAGAAAAATCAGCACCTACAGGGCGACAATTATTGAACTACTTGAAATCAAATCGTCATAACTTCTGAACAGTTTTGCGTTAGGATGTTCAAACTGCACGGTTGGCCGCGTTGCAAGAATTAGTATGTGCTGTATGGTTTGATTTAGCGAAGAATGGTCCCGGCGGAGGTTCGAGTCCTCCCTCGGGCATGGGTGTGTGTGTTTGTCCTTAGGATAATTTAGGTTATGTAGGTTATGATGACCTTAGCAGTTAAGTCCCATAAGATTTCACACACATTTGAACATTTTTTTTAGCGAAGAAGCCCACTTTAATTTGGATGGGTTCGTCAATAAGCAAAACTAACACATTTGGGAGACTGAGAACCCGCATTTCGCGATAGAGAAGCCTCTTCATCCTCAACGCGTGACTGTGTGGTGTGCAATGTCCAGTCACGGAATAATCTGTGCGTTATTCCTTAATGCCACAGTGACTATCATATGGTACGTGAAGGTTTTGGAAGATGATTTCATCTCCATTATCTAAAGTGACCATGATTTCGACACTACGTGGCTCATGCAAGATGGAGCTCGACCCCATCGAAGCAGGAGAGTGTTTGATGTCTTGAAGGAGCATTCTGGAGACCGCATTCTGGCTCTGGGGTACCCAGTGGCCACTGGCATGGGCCTCGATTGGCTGCCATATTCTCCGGATCTGAACCCATGCGACTCCTTTTTGTGGGGCTATATTAAAGACAAGGTGTAAAGCAGTAATCCAAAAACCATTGCTGAGCTGAAAACAGCCATTCTGGAGATCATCGACATCATCGATGTTTCGAGACTTCAGCGGGTCATGCAGAATTTTGCTATTCGTCTGCGTCACAATGATGGCAGGCATGTCGAACGCGTCATAAACTAAATCCAAATATCTGTAGTGACGTTTACATGTTGAATAAAGTGTGTGTGCGCCGTAGTTTGTAACTAATTTTCGTTTTTTTTTTTTCATGAAGTTCAATAATTGCCACCCAGTATATGTTCCCGTGTGACCTCTAATTTCTGTTATTTTTATTAACGTGCTCATTTCTACCTGCGAAGAAGAGAGTTAATAAAATAATTTGGTATTCGGAAGATAAAGTTGGTGATAACACTTCGTGAAAAGATCTAGTTACACTCTCCTCTTTATTTGCAACAATGCTAAATGAACTGTCCCTGTTTCAATTCCTTAGACGTCATCTTCCAAACCCAAGTGGTAAGAGTCCCCTACCGCAGTCTCTTTAACAGATTTTTTTGCATCTTCTAAGCGCCCTGACATTTAAAGGCAGTCCTTGTTTCACAATCCCCAAAATATCTTCTATGTGATGCTTCCAAAGTTATTCAGGGTTGTAATGTCTGGGAATTTAGATGAGGTGACAACTTCAGAAGTTTTGGAATTTATTATGCAACTGAAATTTGACGGAATTTTTTAGTACTCATAAGGAGGAAGGAAGAAAGATTAGAGTTTAATGTTCCGACAACAGTGGGGTCATCAGAGACAGAACACAAGCCAAGATTACGAAAGGATTGTGAAGGAAATGGGCCGTACCTTTCCAAAAGAGACCAACCCCGCATTTGCCTAGATGGCCTAACCGGCATTTGGATTGTTGTCCACCCGAATTTGAGGATTCAAATCACTGTGCCACCTCGCTTGGTTTTGGTAGTCATGGAGAGGACGTGACTTTTTTTATTGTTCTTGGTCGATTGCAATTTTTCTTTTCTAAATCATATCATATTCGTTCTCACCTTCTGATGACTTTGTTGAATGGTAAACGATAGGATCATCTGCAAACGAACTAACAGACCTGTTCAGATTGAGTTCTGAATCGTTTATATAGATTAAGAGCAGCAGAGGACCCGTAATACTTCCTTGAAGAACCTCACATCCAGCTTCGGCGTCGCTAGATGACTTCCCGTAAATTACCAAGAATTGTAAACTTGAAATCACGAAGCCAGTCAAGCAAATGAGACGATACTCCACAGGCATGCTGTTTGATCAGCAGCCGTTTGTGGGGAACGATGTCAAAAGCCTTCTGGAAATACAGAAACATGGAATTAACTTGAGATCTCAGCCGATAGCACTAATTACTTCGTGTGAATAATGATCCTTTACTGTTTCACCAGAATGATACTTTCCACATGTTCCAAACTCCTACTACCAACCAATGTCAATTATATCAGCCTGTAAATCAGGTGATAACATCTCCTTTCAAGTCTCGTCTTTCTGTCTTGCCTAATTTTAAGTATATATAACTGTTGTGGATATATCGTCCTCGTTTCGTCACACAAAAAGTCACGTTCAATGTTTATTTGTCCGTTAACGTTTATCACATGGTGGTGCATAGCTGCAAATCACACACCTATGGAAATCACCCACCTACACAAGCGTACATTTGTAGCTATACGTCACGAGATGATGAACGTTGACGATTGTGCTGTGCACAAACACGCACGGTACGAGATTTTTTTGTGACGAGGACAATGTATCCACGTCTGTTATAGATGTACTTAAAATTAGGCTAGGCCAGGAATGAGTAGTGCTAAATGAGGTGTTTTGAAGAACACCATGGTAAACTTGTGTATTTCCTCAAATTTATCGAAGATGTGTGACCATCCAAGAGAACTGAAAAATTTAAATCTATTCTGAATACTGGCGTTTTCATGTAATTAGTAATTAAAAACTATTTTATTTTTATAAAAATTAATAGTTACTATTTGCTAATTAACATTTTCATTTATTAATATTTATTGCATTTAAAAAAAAGGAGAAATCGCTGATAACCCGTTTCAAGCCAAAAGTGGGAATTTTTGTGATCTTTGCTTAGCTTTTGACTCTGCAGATCATGGTATACAATTAGCAAAAAGTTACATTTTGTGGAAATGCTGGTTTTACACACAACTGATCTGAATCTTACTTAAGAATCATAATGCAAAACGTTGTGCTGAATAATTCTAATAATCTTGAAAATATAAAATAAAAACTTTAGTGATAGGAGAGAAATCAAAAAGGGAGTCATACAGGGATCAATTTTGAGTCAATACCTATTTCTTGCGTATGTGAATGACATTACAGCTGACATTCAACAGGCAGAAATGGTAGTTCGAGGTTGTTACTAATGTCTTGAAAGAATTATTAAGTGGTTGTTTAAAAATTTTGAGAAAACACACTATACTCAACACGTTACTGAGCCTCTCAAACAATTAATTTTAACTACTTTAGTTCTTCATAAAAGTACTACTCTTGATAACAAACGAATCAACATCCTGACATATATTGCATATTTCCAGTCAATAATGTGTTCTGGAATAATTTTATGGAGTAACTCGCCACTTAGGAAGAAAGCATTGTTTGGAAAAAAGCTAGCAGTATAGATAATATTGTTGTTCACCTATGGTCGTCATTAACGTACGACTTCAAGGAGTTGGACATTTCTATAAACAATCACACTACATATATTCGCTAATGAAATTCGTCAAAAATAATCCATCACAATTTGAGAAGACCAGTGATATGTGTACTTACAACACTAAAGACAAAAATGACCCTTATTGCCCGCTAGCTTAGTGGCTGCTGCTTCGCTAGTCTAGACTGTATGGTATGCCTAATTCATTTTTCTTTTGCTTTAATCGAATTTATATGTTGTTAACAAAGTGCAACACATTCTAAACTATGATGAAGGCCATTGGTCCGAATGTACACCTGATCAAAAAGCGAATCTGGTAGTTGGAGTCTGAGGTCTTCATTAATCGTGCCTTTCGGGTTCTTTTGTCGATATTTCCACACAACTTTCATCCCGTAACACACATCTCTTTAGAAGTGAAATATCAGTCTTCCGAGATGCTGCTTTAAATATGTTTTAACATAACGAAATATTTTCATAAAAGTAGTCATCCCCTATTTCAACCCCTTTGCAGTTGAATTTTGGAAAAACACTGAAACATGTGTTTTTCTATTTCCAACTGAGGAGCCATTTACAAATTTTCAGAGATTTAGTTTGAAATGATTTCGAAATCAAATATTTTAATATAAAATTTTCATCCTATATTTTATCCCTTGAGGCTGTAATTCCCAAAAACAATGACATCTGTAATTTTTTATTTCTAACTGAGAAGTCGGAAACTAATGTTCATAGATGCAGCTCAAAAGGGCTTTAGTAATACTTTAACAATAATTTATTTACGAAATAAACTTTCGCTACTATTCTACACCTTTAATGTTTGAATTTCCAAAAATGCTGAAGCATGTACATTTTTTATATCACAGAGGAAACAAATACCAATTTTCGTATCTCTAGCTTCAAATCACCTTAATAAAGACATACTTTCATAAGACCTTTCATCTCACAATTCATCCCCTTAGGGATGGAATTTCAAACGATCCCTTACTAAAGGATGCCTACTGTATGACACTGTTTCCAGATGTCAAGTTTCTGTCCTCAGTGGTTTGCGCTGGGTGATGATGAGTCAGTGAATCAGTCAGGATGTAATTCAACTCCTTAGTGGTTGAATTTCCAAAAACACTGGAAAACATATTTTTAATTGTAACCGAGAAGTCAAATACCACTTTTTATAGATGTAGCTCTAAAAATACTTAAGTAGTTCTTTAGTAATTATTTACAAAAAAAGACTGTCACTATTTCACCACCATAGGGGGTATATTTCAAAAAATGATGAAACATGTATTTGTCATTTCTCACTAAGGAACCAAATGGCAATTCCTGTAGTGCTGGGTTGAAAATTGTCTTAAGTGTAACATAGTTTCAAAAAACTTTTCATCCACTTTTATCCTCTTGGGGGTAGAGTTTCGAAACATCCGTTCTTGAACGATGCCTTCAAAGATCAAACATCGTCTTCAAATTACAAGTTTCTTTGTTCAGGGATTTGGGCTGGGTGATGATGAGTTAGTCAGTCAGTAAGAACATTTCCTTCTAGATACAGAGATTATTAAAGCTGTCAGAGGCTCAGAAAAGAGTTCTCTGTGCCGGAAAAAAGATTTTTCATCATTTTCCCAGTACCGTAAAATGTCTCACAGGTAGCAAAGCAAGTTTCAAATCTAATCTAAAATTATTTTTTCTGAACAAGTCCTTGTGTTACAAGTCCTTGTGTTTCAAGCACGAATTTCTATTATAAAACTGGTAGCCGCAAAACAAGTTTTTAAGTGTAGCTACGTCTATAGAACTAAAGAATACTGTGTTTCTTAATATCAACACTAATCATGTATACATATCCCGTAAACTAACTCGTTCCACATCGTTTCGATACAAGAATGGTTCAAATGATCTACGGAAATGTCACTCACTAATTAACTAACTGTAAGTATGAACTAGAGAAGATAGCCAGTTATGTAAAGTCCCCTGATAAGCGCACAGTATCACATCATTAACTGGTGATGCGAAGCCAGGCCGATGGCATTAGTGGGGCGATGCAGCCCCGTTACGGAGCGCTCTCACGATACAATCGCGTGCAGCGTTCGCGACGCGAAAGCCGCCTGCATTCCGAGTGCGGCGCAGAGAAAGCCGGCGGGCTAATGAGGCGCGGCCGGCTATTGTTGCGGGAGAGGAGCGGCGAGTCTGCGCCGGGGCAGGCGGCGACCCACATGCCGGGCGGCAGAGGTGTGACCGGCGGGCGGAGGGCAGTAACTCTGGCCGCCCGCTAATCGAAACGAGCGTTTTATTGTCCCGCAGCGCCAGGGCCACCCTAATTGGCGGCCAGCGCTGCGTCTGCCCGGCTGACAACTCCATCCCGTGGCTCCTGACACCGCAACGAGCACTACATCTTCACCTGTTTTCACTGCAAGTGGTTTCTGCAACGTGCCTCGTGGCGCAAGCGATAAATTTTAGCGCGATCCCCCTCAGTGTCAGCGGGTGGAAATTGTGTGAAAATCCTACTGGAGACTCAAAGGAGCGAAACAGTACTAATTCTCGTGCAGACTGATGCTTATAAATGATGACGGTGGTTAAGAGGGTTTTGCGCCATTCTGCGCAAGCAAACATTTTCAGTTATTTAAAGAGATAGAGGAAAAGGCAGCAGTAACGGGGCGATACCAAGGGTGGTGCAGTTACCATACCATCTACATTATAAAGGTCCGGATAATTTATGACGAAGTAGATAGTGTCGGAAGTTCCATGCGCTTTTTCGCGGATGATGCTGTACACAGAGAAGTTGCAGCATTAGAAAATTGCAGCGAAATGCAGGAAGATCTGCAGCGGATAGGCACTTGGAGTGGTAACTGACCCTTAACATAGACAAAAGTGATGTATTGCGAATACATAGAAAGAAGGATCCTTTATTGTATGATTATATGATAGCGGAACAAACACTGGTAGCAGTTACTTCTGTAAAATATCTGGGAGTATGCGTGCGGAACGATTTCAAGTGGAATGATCAGGTAAAATTAATTGTTGGTAAGGCAGGTGCCAGGTTGAGATTCATTGGGAGATTCCTTAGAAAATGTAGTCCATCAACAATGGAGATGGCTTACAAAACACTCGTTCGAGCTGTACTTGAGTATTGCTCATCAGTGTGGGATCCGTACCAGATTGGGTTGACGGAGGAGATAGAGAAGATCCAAAGAAGAGCGGCGCGTTTCGTCACAGGATTATTTGGTAAGCGTGATACCGTTACGGAGATGTTTAGCAAACCCGAGTGGCAGACTCTGCAAGAAAGGCGCTCTGCATCGCGGTGTAGCTTGCTGTCCAGGTTTCGAGAGGGTGCGTTTCTGGATGAGGTATCGAATATATTGCTTCCCCCTACTTATACCTCCCGAGGAGATCACGAATGTAAAATTAGAGAGATTAGAGCGCGCACGGAGGCTTTCCGGCAGTCGTTCTTCCCGCGAACCATACGCGACTGGAACAGGAAAGGGAGGTAATGACAGTGGCACGTAAAATGCCCTCCGCCACACACCGCTGGGTGGCTTGCGAAGTATAAATGTAGATGTAGATGTAGCATAATCTGATTATTATCAGATGGTTTATTCCCCTATTAGAGTAATTTATTCTTTGCTTTGGCCAGATATCTCTGAATTTATTACACAAATTTATGACCCAACTGATACAATTTATCAACCCGTCACCCTTCCGCCAAAGTCAAAGGCTCAATAAGATCGCGGAATTACAACGTCACATGGGGCCAAGATGGTGGAAGGTGCAAGGGTCACCAAGTGGCTGGATACGTAAAGTGTTGTACTAGTCTGTCCAAGGTCATCCCTATGACGTCACTTGCCTTTGATGATTTACTCTGTCTCCCAAGAGGAAACCTGATGAATCGTGTAACAACTCATCAGGTTTTCGCTTGGGGAGGAGGTGTCACCCGTCAAGGGCAAGTGATTTCATAGGGATGACCTCAGGGATACTCATACAACAATCTATGTATGGAAAACCTTGGCGAACCTTTGACCTTCTGCCAGCTTGTCGTCCACATAGTGATGTCATAGTTCTGCAATCTTGTTGACCCTTTGACCTTTCAGGAAGGAGAGAGGCTAGTAAACTATGCCAACTGTGTCATAAATTAGGGTCATAAATTCAGAAATACGAAACTAATAATGCTAATTTAATCATTAATTATGGTAATAATGTCATAAACCTGATATATATATATATATATATATATATATATATATATATATATATATATATATATATATATATGGGAAAGGCAATGAGTAAATTATGCTAGTTCAGTAATAACCGGTCTGACAAGAACTGAATTATGCTAATTAGGTCATAAAAAATTTGGACCCTCATGACACAGATGTAGATAGAGTGAAAAACGCACCGGTACTGGCATAGTCACATTATTGATGGGTAGCAATATATTGTTTCTTGAACATAGGTCGTAATGTCTCAGTAATACTTAAATCCAACAAATGCCACTAAATGTCTCATTTAAGGGGAGTTGGAACGCCCTATCCCGACAACGTTAAATTTAGTGACTTGGCTTCCCTGTATTTTAGGAACCACTGAAGCCTTTAACATGAAACTTTTACAGGACATTAAACTATATGTTCTGAGTCTAATGAACAACAGTAATTGCATTTCAACCACTGCTTTCGGATATACAATTTTTTAATTCTATGGTTAATATTTTGTGTATTTTTTTGTACGTTACCCTAAATAATTTTAATTATAGGTAACATTATGTTCTTCTTCTTGTTCAGTAGACTCACGACATATATGTTATTACTGCCTGAAAATTTGAATACTCTACTCGAAGCGGTTTCTGAGATTTAAGTGAAAATGCAACAGCAGATATAAATTTTCAGGAACGGTTTCTAAAGTTTCAAAAGACTGTAACTCACTTAATATATGTTTAACTTTTTATTTTTCGTCACTCAGAAGCACCCTGCGCCATACTGTATATCAGTCATGATATTTTTCATAGTTTTTTCTTCTTTTCTTCTTTCTGGACTCCTTAGTGGCCAGCTGTGCTGCATACTCTGCTTTATCAATTCGAATCTTGTCCATCCGTTCAATTTCTCTGATGCAGTTTGCTCCAGGATTAATTCCCATGTGCTGTAGCACATTCACTCTACGAACGTTACCATCATTAAAAGCAATAACGGTACCACTGCCCCCCCACTTGAGTGTCTTCATTCCAACAAAAACATTTTTTGGTAAGGGAGTCCATGTAAGAATATTGAACGACTCATTTGGATTGTAAGTCTGACCATGCAGACACTCTTTCAGTAATTCAGGATTTTCCAGACCTCGGCAAATAGGTTTTATGATATCCATGACTGGTGCTGGGATGGAATGTTTATGGCTGTATGAAATGTTTGAGTACTGAGCATTGCAGTAATTGCACCATGAATAAGGTCCAGGAGGGCAAAGATGGTGTACTGGTTTACATGACTTGACAATCTATGGAAGAAGGTAGCCCATACTCCCTGCTTCATTTTCAAGAAATCCTTAGTATTACTTTAATGGTCATCCCATAATACTGCTGTAGTTCATCAATCATTTTGTCTGTCAGCCTGCCTCTTATGGTTTTACCATCAGAAAGTTTCTTGTGTCTTAAACTTCGTTTCAACTTCCTCAACCTGGTGCCTATCCTCTTCTGCACATGCCCAATACAAGCACGTAATTTAACCTATAAATGTTAAAAACATAGCACTCTACAGCCTTCTATATAAAACATTACCGATTTTATTAGATCTTGAGTAATGCACGTAAAAATCTTAATATTTTCAACCATGTGAGTTTACAAGTGATATATATCGGAAAATTGCTAATTTTATAATGAGATAAAAATCGAAAAGTTGAAAAAAAATTTCCGTTCTAGCTCCCCTTGTGTTTCAAATGACACATCAGAACCTCTCCAAAGCTGTACCTTCCACAATAAAACAGTGAGGACCAAAGTCGCTTGAACATTAGGGGGCTACAACATGCCACGAGCAACTTCCTATGAATACTATAGTCCACTATTGTGGGGAAATCGAGGCTTCTAAACAAAAAGAACAAAAGATTACTCAACCACAGAAGGCATAACGCTAATACCACGTAACACAGCCTGTAGTCGTGATACAGCCTTCATTCTACAGGAAAGAGAATCCACAAGGTTCTTCAGATGTACCATACACAGCTGAGGCAGAGCTACCAGACTGCAGGGGTGTTGATTGCTATGTTCATTCGCTCTTCCAAATAATCGCAAACAGTTTCTATAGGTTTAATATTCTGTGCTTTTAGCAGACTAATCTACGTGTACAGCTGTACCCAGCAAGCCTTCTTCCTATGTGTACGAGTGTCACAGATTTTCCTGTTCCACTCGCATATGACTCGAACGATTGCTGGAAGCAATTTTCGCGAGATGCGCGTAGGAGGAGCCAATGTATTGGTTAGCTTTTCCAGAAATGTACGCTCTCGAAACTTTCTCAGTGGACCATAAAGTGACGCAGAATGCCTCTCTTGCGGCGTCTGCCACTGGAGGTGCTGACCACGCAGCCTTGTTCAAAACTTTTAAATCTCCGTGACACTTTCGGCTTACTAAACGAGTCTGTAACAAAACGTGCTGCTCTTCTTTGGATCTTCCTTATTTCCTCTATGAGTCCTATCTGGTAGGTATCCCATACTGACGAGCAATATTCAGGTACTGGTCGGATGAGTGTGTTGTAAGCTGCTTCCTTTGTCGCCGAACTACATTTCTTGAGGGCTCTTCCAACGAATCCCAGTCTGGCCTCCGTCTTACCAGCGATTAATTTTATACGGTCGTTCCATTTCAGTTCGCTCTGTACACATTCTCCTAGATTTTTTATGAAAGTAGGTGCTTCTATTAGTTGTTGTGCAATTTTTGAATGACACAATAAAGAGTCTTTCTGTCTATTTATTCGCTATACGTCACATTTGTTTGCGATGAGGGTCAAGACAACTCTACAGTTCAGAACATGACGTACATTAACAAATTAAGGGATAACGGAGGTGATAAAATTGGCGAATGAACAAATAATTGGCTATGCTGATTAATGGGGCCATGTTAATAAAAAACATACTCCTTTTAAGTTGCCTCGTATAAGTTATTTGCAGTTTAGACACTCTATCCGATGCATCGCCCAAGAATTTCTCAAACTCTTATTACGTAGCGAAGCCCCAAGGCACACTTTACGAACTCTAAAAATTACATACCACTATATGTAACAAACTGCCTGTTGGCTTCTTTCTCAGGTTCTTCGGCCGACGTCCGTCTCATGGTTTTTCTGACGTTGTATATGCAACATCGGTTTGCTGCACAATCCGTGAACATATTATCAGTTTGAATGTAATAAATTTCGTTGAGAAGGAACATATTCTATTCACATATCAGCACGGTGTTTGGAAGGTATCGCTCGTCTGAAACGCAACTTGCCCTTTCCTCACAAGAGATCCTGCGAACCATGGATGGTGGGCAACAAGCGGATACCATGTTCCTAGATTTCCCTAAAACACTTGACAGGTGCCACACTTCCGACTATTAACGAAGGTACAAGCATACGGAATAGGTTCCCAGTTATGTGAGTGGCTCGAAGACTTCTTAAGTAATAGAACCCAGTATGTTAACCCCGACGACGAGTGTTCATCAGAGACAAGGGAATCGTCAGGAGCTCCCCAGGGAAGTGTGGTAGTAGCGCTGTTATTCTCTGTACACAGAAATGATCTGACGGACATGGTGAACAGCAATCTGCGCTGTTTGCTGATGATGCTGTAGTGTACGGGAAGGTTCCGTCGTTGAGCTACTGTAGGGGGATACAGGATGTAGAAAAAGGTAATTTAATACAACTGACTAGGAGAAACGACCCCATAGTATTCGAGTACAGCATTAGTACTGTGCTGCTTCATAGTGTCACGTCGATTAAATATCTATGTGTAATACTGTAAGGCAGTATGAAATGGAATGAGCATGCAAGAATTAGAGAAGGCGAATGGGCGGCTTCGGTTTAGAATTTTATCAAAGTGTGTTTCATCTGTAAAGGAGACGGTATATGGACACTAGTGCGACCCATTGTTGAGCACTGTTCCATTGTTTGGGAACAGTACCATGGTGGATTAAAGGAGGACATGGAAGCAGTTCAGAAGTAGGTTGCCACAGTTCTTACTGGTAGGTTCAATCAACAGGCAAGTGCTGCGAATGTACTTGGTAAACTAAAATGGGAAGCAATTGAGGCTGACTGCAGAACGGTTGTACTACCGCCAACGAACATTTCGCGTAAGGACCAGAAATATAAGACTAGAGAGGTTAGGTCACGTACGGCGGCATATAGTCGGTCGATTTTCCCTTGCTCTATTTGCGAGTGGAACAGGAAAGGAAATGACTAGAAGTGGTACAGGGTACGTTTGCCATGCGTTGTACGTGGTCTAGCGGATAACGTGTGTCGATGTAGATGGACATGTAGAAACGCTAGTAGGTATCACATTTGTAAGGAATACTATTCTGAGAGTGATACGCTCATCAGTAAAAATATTAGTGATCTCCCTAATACGCAGTAATAAGGAGCTCTGACCAGCTTTGCCAGAGAAGGGAAATCCTTGGAAGATAAGGTCGCCGAGAATGCGTTCCCTCGCCCCACACACAGCGCCTTCCCGCGGCGTCCGGTAGCGGCGACCACCCGTCACCTGGGTGCTCGGGAGCCGGTACACCACACTGGTCCGTCGGCCGTACACTCCTAATTAGCAAATGTTGACAGTGGCTCGCTGTTTGTCGTCGGGGGGCAAGAATGGCCGTCTATTTGCTGAAGGAAAGAGACAAGCGGTACGGTCGGTGGTCGCTGCAAAGTGTGGAGCACGCGGCCGGCCTTGGAAGGACCTCAGCTCCGTGGCGGCGTATGTCCGTGCTTCTACCAGGACCTTCGTGGCCTGCGAGCGAAGGAGTATAAGTTTTTAACGTCCCGGCGGCAGCGAGGTCATTAGAGACGGAACACAAACTAGGATTACGGAAGGATGGAAAAGGAAACTGGCCGTCTCCTTTTAACCATCCTAGCACTTGCCACAAGCGATTTAGTATAATCACGGAAAATCTAAATCTGAATGACCGAACAGGGATTTGAACTGTCACCCTCCCGAATGCGAATCCACTGGGCAAACCACTGAGCTACCTCGTTCGGTGACTAAGTCGACTCTTTCCGTCGCATTTCCGATCAGTATCTACGTTTGTACGCCGAAAGAAAATCGTTGACAACTGGCAGCGCTGTTACCAGCTTTTAACGGCGAAGAGCAAATGGCTGCTGGTGAAAGTAATCGTAGTCTACAGGGCTAAGACATCGCTGGAGCGTTGTCCCATAGAGACGTTTAAAATATCAAGTTATGTGACTGGTTGAGGAAGATGCGTGAAGCACTTACGAGAATCCCACTTCCACTGTCAGGGCTGTCCTTCCACTGTACAAACGAAGATACCAGGTGTCATTTTCTTGGTTTATTTTACAACTATATCACGAAATTTAGGATATGCAGCCGTAACCATTTATTTCTTCAACATTTCCCTTGTAGTGCGTCCGTAGTTGCTGAATAATTCTTACACTGCGGTGATACGAGCCATGGGATAGCGATATGCACGCATACAAGTGACAGTGGTATCGTGTACACAAGGTATAAAGGGGCACTGTATTGGTGAAGCTGTAATTTGTACTCAGGTGATTCATGTGAAAAGGTTTCCGACGTGATTTTGGCCGCACGACGGAAATCAGCAGACTTTCAACGCGAAGTTGTAGGTGGACAAATGGAAAATTCTTTTTCGGAAATCGTTAGAGAATTCACTACTCCGAGATCCACTGTTTCAAGAACATGCCGAGAACACCTAATTTCAGGCATTACCTCTCCCCACGGACAACGCAGTAGACGACGGCCTTCACTTAACTGAGAGTAGCGGCATTTACGTTGAGCTGTCAGTGCTAGCAACACTACGCGAAATAACCGCAGATATCAATGTGACACGTACGACAAACGTATCCGTTAGAGCAGTGCGCTGAAATCTGGCGTTCATAGGCTATGGCAGCAGACTATCGACACGAGTGCCTTTGTTAACAACACCTCTACTGGACTCGTGACCACATTGATTGGATTCTAGAAAACCGTGGCTTGAGTTCCAACTTCAGTAGGTAAGAGCTGATGATAGGGTTCGAGTGTGGTACGGGCCCCAGGAAGCCGTGGATCCAAGTTACCAACAAGGCACTGTGCGTACTGGTGGCGGCTCCATATTGGTGTGGGCTGTGTTTACGTGGACTGGACTGGGTCCTCCGGTCCAGCTGAACCGATCATTCACTGGAAATGATCATCATCGGCTAATTGGAGACCATTTGCAGCCATTCATGGACTTCGTGTTCGCAAACAACGATGGAATTTTATGGATGACAATGCACAGTGTCACCGGACCACAATGGTTTGCTGTTGGTTTGAAGAACATTCTGGACAATTCGAACGAATTATTTGGTGACAAAGATTCACGACATTAATTCCATCGAAAATTTATGCAAGACAGTGGATATATGAGGTCGTGCAGAAAGTCCTACACATGCAGCAATTTCGCAATTATGGATGGCTATAGGGGCAACATGGCTCAATATTTCAGCAGAGAATTTCCAGTGACTTGTTGCGTCCATGCCACGTTGAGGTGCTGCATTATGTCGGGCAAAAGGAGGCGCGACACGATATTAGGACTTTTGTCACCTCAGTGTAAAGTACTATAGATCTTTCTATGCAACTATTAAAACTCCATATCTATGTTACAGTCTGCGTTCTGCCCTATTGACTTAAAATATCGTTAGCGGTGCTGAATACCAGAATTTTACTATTTTCATCCTCCAAAAAAAAAAAAAAAGATTGGATTTAACGTCTCGTCAACATCAAGGTCGTTAGAAACGGAGCACAAGCTCGGATTGTGTCAAGCACGGGGAAGCAAATCCGCCGCGGCCTTTCAAAGGAACCGTCACAGCCTTTACCTGGAGCGATTGATAGAAATCACGGAAAACATGAATCTGGATGGCCGAAAACGGCTTTTAACCATCGTCCTCCCGAATGCGAGTGCAGTGCGCTAACCGCTCAGCCACTTCGCTTGGTTTTTTGTCATACAGAGCGGCCTTTCAAATCCGGCTTCTGCATTCTTGGCGATTTTTGATTTTTATTATATGATTATTTGGGTCAGTCGGCAGGCACTTAAAAAGAAGGGGAGGGGGGATACCATACAAAATGTCAAATTTTCTTTATGTTTAGAATGTCTGTAGTGTAGAATCCGAGTTTTCTACCTCGAGAATCTTGTGGTAATTTAGGGGCGTCTGAAAAAGCACGAAATTTTGATACTTTTTCAGTTTCTCCCTATATATTTTTTCTCTTGCGTCCTATGACAGAATACACTTAAACATTCCTGTACAGCATTAAATTTCGTACAATTTGTAATGGTTACACCTCATTTTACACCGACATTTACAACACACAGAGCTTCAAAATAACGGTAAATTCCTCGAATCATCAAAAAACGGTAAAAAGTGCGCCTCTTGGCATTATAGCTTTAATTTTACAACATTTGTGAAAATCATAATAGCATATCTCTCTAACGGTCAACGATTATCATCCCAAGAAGCGCCTCGCGCGCTGCCCCCTCTCCCCGCCCCCCGTCCCACGAATGGGTTGGAGAATTCCATGCTGCCACCATCATCCTCCATCGCTGACTCGCTATTGGTGAAAAGGTAGTATTGTGGCCTAATTGCTGCGCTATGGATTTTGTATTTGTATCCTAATGGAAATCTTCATTAAAGCCATTCTGATGTGGTACAGGAACCTGCACTTCGAATATGTCAAAGAACTTCCCTGCTTCCATTCAGCAGGCCATCTCATCTGTGCTAAGGGTTCATATCCGGTACTGCAAGGACATGCTCTGTCTAAACGACAAAATGGATCTTCGTGACTTTCACAAATTCACGGATGAAGATCCCTACAACATTCCTTGTGGATCTGATCAAACATGACCACACAACAGACCCTAATGACGGCGGTGAGGATTTATGAAGGGCTGCCCCACGGTCACTGCATAACGGATACCGTATTGTTTCGATCGATCTTCTGTCTTGCATGCCTCAACCGCTTGTAAACAAATATTCTTGTTCACTGAGATACGTTCAGGAACATCTGAACAACTTGAAGATATGAGGTTTTCTCGTGTAACCAGGGTTCTCTGAACAGCCATCATTCCTTTGGCTAAGAAGGCAGTCCCTCCTACCACCATAATAAATGGCTGGGAAGGGGTGAACAGTTATTTAGCTAGAGCAATTGGCATGGCGAGAAAATTTTGAAGATGTGAAGTTCAAACGAAGTAATTAGGTTCTTGTTCCAGCCTTAGTTTCATGTGCCCTGAAAAACTCAGACAGAAGAGGAACAGACAAACCACTTACTCTATTCCAACCATTTTACGTTGTCAAGCGATCTGATGAAACGCTGAGAGTGTTGTTAAAATTTGAGCTTATAGTTTTTCTAATGGGTTTCTTCACTGAGAACGGTTCTGCAAGGGCCCCAAGCCAGCGTTATATGCACTGTTCACTCCAGACGGAAGAAGCGAATCTTGGGATACAGGAATGTGTAGTAACTGACGGTGGAGACCTTCTACATGAAGTTCTTAAGAGTATGACAACAACAGTCACGTTCGAGTTGGTTTGCAAAACATATATAGACTACGTGCAAATACTATTCGGAAGTAATATCATAGTAGCTTTTGACAGGTATCCTAGTAGCACCCGTTACCAAAGAACGAAAGCAACAACGTTATTGCACTCATTCACAAAATTAGTCTTCTCCAAAGCAACAACTATTATAGTGCAACAAATTTTTTTTATAAAACGTCATCAATAACAGGAACTTCACTTCCGTGTGTTAATTGAAATGGCAATAAGGGGCTTTGTAGATAAGCAAGCAACAGAGGATGCTGAAGTCTTGATAGTGAACACTGCTTTATCAAAGTTGCTGACTGTGACAGTGTTACCATCGAAGATGATAACGTACATATCCTGGTATTGGTGACAGTTTTAGCCTCTTCTCTAAATAACATCTCTTTCTAGAACAGTGACAGGGATAGCTCTCCATACGTGCTGTACTCATCATCATCATGCGAATTCAGTGTACAAGTTATTCTTTCTCTTCATACAGGAATCTGATGTGACACTACTACCATTTCCTTCAGACAAGAGAAGAAAAAACTCACAAGCATTTACGAGACAAACCAAGGTATTTTCAAACAACCAGACGCAACAGCAAGCGAAATTTATGAAGCGTGGGAAATATTTCTTGTGACACTGTGCGATAGAGACAAAAGCAGAGTACAGTAGACGACCTTTCCCACCTACAATTCTCGAAATCCTCGGCACAACCCAAGTTCCAACTTGCAAGACAGACGCCTTCTCGAAACGCCGTCTTTTCCTACCTACCTACAATTACAGGCATAGCTGCGAAAGTAAAGAAATTTCGTCAGTTTGGGGCTTGACGTTACCAACAACAACAACAACTAGAAATGCAGCTCAACACGCCGTGTATGTGTGTATTTATGTATTGAACTGGGACCTAGAAACGATAGAGAGCTTCGTCCGCGCCGTAGACCTCAGTGTTACACAACCCCACAACAGGCTACAGCAGTCCACTCACCCCGCCGCCGACCCACACCGAACCCAGGGTTATTGTGCGGTTCGACCCCAGTGCCCTCCCCCCCCCCCCCCTCCCCCACGGGGAACGTCTCATTCCAGACGAGTGTAACCCGAATGTTTGCGTGGTAGACTAATTATGTTGTACACGTATGTGGAGAAAGTGTTTGATCAGCAATCGACGACAAAGTATAACTGAGGCGGAGCAAAGGGAACCAGCTCGCATTCGCCGATGCAGATAGAAAATTGCCTCAAAAACCATCCACAGGCTGGCCGGCACACCGGACCTCGACACTAATCCGTCGAGCGGATTCGTGCCGGGGACGGCACGCCTTCCCTCTCGGGAAGCAGTGCGTTAGACGCCACGGCTAGCCTGGCGGGAGCTCATCATTTCTTGCTTAATACCTTGTTCTGGCCATATAAGCGAGTAATCACCAGTGCCTAACCACGGGGAATCCTAACCGACATCAGCGCTGAAGAGTAAGAAGCTGAGACCCAATGTACTCGCCAAATGGACCAAAGACTTCAAGGCATTAAAATTTTGCATGTGGTTCTTTATTCTGTCTCGTGCCTTTTATCATTCGTAGTACTTCTCATTTCTTTAAAATCTGTACAGCGACCGGTCATATTAATGTGACCAGCTGTCAAAAGCCTGAATACCCACCTTTTGCAGAGCGGACCACTGCGATGCGTGCAGAAAGAGAATCATCGTGAGTCATGTACCACAGGGATGTGGAACCACGTCGACTCCAGTGTCATGGACAACAATGATATGTTTCTCAGTTGACCGTCCATGACGCAACCAGTCCGATCGAGGGCTGAGCTTAAATGCAGGGAGCCTGGTGGCCAGGGGAGAACGATAAACACATCGTTGCGTTCCTCGAACCATGAACGTACTACGAGCTGCATTACACGTTGCATTATCCTGTTAGAAGATGCCATTGTCCCGAGGAAAAACAAACTGCATGTAGGGATGGACATGGACCCCAAGGATAGATGCATGCTTGTGTTGATCCATTGTGCTTTGTAGAATGATGAGATGACCCAGGGAATACCACAAAAATATTCCCAAGACCACAAAACTACACCCTCCAGTCTGGAGTTGCGTTTTTTTTTTTTTTTTTTTTTTTTTGTCATCAGTATTCAGTATACTGACTGGTTTGATGCGGCCCGCCACGAATTCCTTTCCTGTGCTAACCTCTTCATCTCAAAGTAGCACTTGCAACCTACGTCCTTAATTATTTGCTTGACGTATTCCAATCTCTGTCTTCCTCTACAGTTTTTGCCCTCTACAGCTCCCTCTAGTACCATGGAAGTCATTCCCTCATGTCTTAGCAGATGTCCTATCATCCTGTCTCTTCTCCTTATCAGTGTTTTCCACATATTCCCCTTCCTCTCCGATTCTGCGTAGAACCTCCTCATTCCTTACCTTATCAGTCCACCTAATTTTCAACATTCGTCTATAGCACCACATTTCAAATGCTTCGATTCTCTTCTGTTCCGGTTTTCCCACAGTCCATGATTCACTACCATACAATGCTGTACTCCAGACGTACATCCTCAGAAATTTCTTCCTCAAATTAAGGCCGGTATTTGATATTAGTAGACTTCTCTTGGCCAGAAATGCCTTTTTTGCCATAGCGAGTCTGCTTTTGATGTCGTCCTTGCTCCGTCCGTCATTGGTTATTTTACTGCCTAGGTAGCAGAATTCCTTAACTTCATTGACTTCGTGACCATCAATCCTGATGTTAAGTTTCTCGCTGTTCTCATTTCTGCTACTTCTCATTACCTTCGTCTTTCTCCGATTTACTCTCAAACCATACTGTGTACTCATTAGACTGTTCATTCCGTTCAGCAGATCATTTAATTCTTCTTCACTTTCACTCAGGATAGCAATGTCATCAGCGAATCGTATCATTGATATCCTTTCACCTTGTATTTTAATTCCACTCCTGAACCTTTCTTTTATTTCCATCATTGCTTCCTCAATGTACAGATTGAAGAGTAGGGGCGAAAGGCTACAGCCTTGTCTTACACCCTTCTTAATACGAGCACTTCGTTCTTGATCGTCCACTCTTATTATTCCCTCTTGGTTGTTGTACATATTGTATATGACCCGTCTCTCCCTATAGCTTACCCCTACTTTTTTCTGAATCTCGAACAGCTTGCACCATTTTATATTGTCGAACGCTTTTTCCAGGTCGACAAATATTATGAAAGTGTCTTGATTTTTCTTTAGCCTTGCTTCCATTATTAGCCGTAACGTCAGAATTGCCTCTCTCGTCCCTTTACTTTTCCTAAAGCCAAACTGATCGTCACCTAGCGCATTCTCAATTTTCTTTTCCATTCTTCTGTATATTATTCTTGTAAGCAGCTTCGATGCATGAGCTGTTAAGCTGATTGTGCGATAATTCTCGCACTTGTCAGCCCTTGCCGTCTTCGGAATTGTGTGGATGATGCTATTCCGAAAGTCAGATGGTATATAGCCAGACTCATATATTCTACACATCAACGTGAATAGACGTTTTGTTGCCACTTTCCCCAATGATTTTAGAAATTCTGATGGAATGTTATCTATCCCTTCTGCCTTATTTGACCGTAAGTCCTCCAAAGCTCTTTTAAATTCCGATCCTAATACTGGATCCCCTATCTCTTCTAAATCGACTCCTGTTTCTTCTTCTATCACATCAGACAAATCTTCACCCTCATAGAGGCTTTCAATGTATTCTTTCCACCTATCTGCTCTCTCCTCTGCATTTAACAGTGGAATTCCCGCTGCACTCTTAATGTTACCACCGTTGCTTTTAATGTTACCAAAGGTTGTTTTGACTTTCCTGTATGCTGAGTCTGTCCTTCCGACAATCATATCTTTTTCGATGTCTTCACATTTTTCCTGCAGCCATTTCGTCTTAGCTTCCCTGCACTTCCTATTTATTTAATTCCTCAGCGACTTGTATTTCTGTATTCCTGATTTTCCCGGAACATGTTTTTACTTCCTCCTTTCATCAACCAACTGAAGTATTTCTTCTGTTACCCGTGGTTTCTTCGCAGCTACCTTCTTTGTACATATGTTTTCCTTCCCAACTTCTGTGATGGCCCTTTTTAGAGATGTCCATTCCTCTTCAACTGTACTGCCTACTGTGCTATTCCTTATTGCTGTATCTATAGCGTTAGAGAACTTCAAACGTATCTCGTCATTCCTTAGTACTTCCGTATCCCACTTCTTTGCGTATTGATTCTTCCTGACTAACGTCTTGAACTTCAGCCTACTCTTCATCACTAATATATTGTGATCTGAGTCTATATCTGCTCCTGGGTACGCCTTACAATCCAGTATCTGATTTCGGAATCTCTGTCTGACCATGATGTAATCTAATTGAAATCTTCCCGTATCTCCCGGCCTTTTCCAAGTATACCTCCTCCTCTTGTGATTCTTGAACAGGGTATTCGCTATTACTAGCTGAAACTTGTTACAGAACTCAATTAGTCTTTCTCCTCCTTCATTCCTTGTCCCAAACCCATATTCTCCTGTAACCTTTTCTGCTACTCCTTCCCCTACAAGTGCATTCCAGTCGCCCATGACTATTAGATTTTCGTCCCCCTTTACATACTGCATTACCCTTTCAATATCCTCAAACACTTTCTGTATCTGTTCATCTTCAGCTTGTGACGTCGGCATGTATACCTGAACTATCGTTGTCGGGGTTGGTCTGCTGTCGATTCTGATTAGAACAACCCGGTCAATGAACTGTTCACAGTAGCACACCCTCTGCCCTACCTTCCTATTCATGACGAATCCTACACCTGTTATACCATTTTCTGCTGCTGTTGATATTACCCGATTCTCATCTGACCAGAAATCCTTGTCTTCCTTCCACTTCACTTCACTTCACTGACCCCTACTATATCTAGATTGAGCCTTTGCATTTCCCTTTTCAGATTTTCTAGTTTCCCTACCACGTTCAAGCTTATGACATTCCACGCCCCGACTCGTAGAACGTTATCCTTTCGTAGATTATTCAATCTTTTTCTCATGGTAACCTCCCCCTTGGCAGTCCCCTCCCGGAGATCCGAATGGGGGACTATTCCGGAATCTTTTGCCAATGGAGAGATCATCATGACACTTCTTCAATTACAGGCCACATGTCCTGTGGATACACGTTACGTGTCTTTAATGCAGTGGTTTCCATTGCCTCCTGCATCCTCATGTCGTTGATCATTGCTGATTCTTCCGCCTTTAGTGGCAATTTCCCATCCCTAGGACAAGAGAGTGCCCTGAAACTCTATCCGCTCCTCCGCCCTCTTTGACAAGGCCGTTGGCAGAATGAGACTGACTTCTTATGCCGGAAGTCTTCGGCTGCCAATGCTGATTATTTATCAAAATTTAGGCAGTGGCGGGGATCGAACACGGGACCGAAGACGTTTTGATTATGAATCAAAGACGCTACCCCTAGATCACGGGTACACCAGTTGCGGTATTGGTGTGCACATTCTAGCCTTCATTGCCGATGAAAAGCAGTCAGCATGGTTGCATGAGCCAGGCATCTGCTGCAGAGGTCTACACGCAGACACGTTCGCTCGAATGTTCGTTGGGGAAAAACTATTGGTAGCCCCTTGGTTCATCTGGGCTGTCAGCTCTTCAACAGTTGCATGTCTATGCGTTAGTGCACACCTCCGCAGCCATTGTTCATCCCTTTCATATATGGGCAGCGGTGCATCACAGTTGTCTCTACGCCAATTCTAGATATGGCGGCATGCGAACATTTTACAGACTTAGCCGTTACGAAAATGCTTCCATACTTGATCCGAAAGCCAACGGCAATTTTCTTTTGGACGTGAGCTAAATCGCTCCGGTTCCGCATTACGACAAATGTTTCCCGCCTTCCCCCCGACGCGCCTCCACTCCTATGTTGACACTTGCAGTCAGTTGACGTCGGACACAAGCGGTGGTCACATTAATGTCACTGGAGCCTGTATTTAGCTCGTAGTAAATGGTACTGTGTTTGGAGGAGGTGTCCTTGTAGTTGCGGCAAACTATGGCATACTAGGTTATTCCTATTAAGGATCAAAAACTCCCGAAGCGACGCTGATGATGCTGAGACACATCACTTATTATAAGACAGATGGAGCCGCAAATGTCTGGAAATACTCTAGAAATGGATGACAAATGTTAAACACGTGACGTCACCAGATGTAATGCCTCGCCGCACGTGCAGCGGTAGGGCTTGTCGATCCTACTATCGATACTATCGAATGGTAGGTGGCAGCGCTTTACTCCATTAGAGCACTGTGCTTTCGTAAATGTAAAGCGATTCGTTGTTGTCTTGTACTGCCACTACCGCGAGCATTGCCGTTTCACATCGAATCATGGAAGAACGAAAACAGAGTGCTCTCTATCGGCGAAAGTAGGATCGACAAGCCCAACGCTGCACTTGCGGCGGCGGACGTCATCAGATGACGTCACAGTTTAATATTGGCATCCACTTTTGGGACATTTCCCGACGTTTGCGGCCCCATGTGTCTTATATGAGATTATTTCCCTCAGTGTCATCTAGTTCCCTTCGGGTGTTTATAAAAGTTAATACCTGCGTGTCTCGCCAGTTTTACGCAGTCTTAGAAGAAGTTAATATCCCGTGTAGATTAGGTGAGCGTTATTATTTTGAAACTATTGTACACTAAACTTGTCGTAACTCCACATTCCCCACGTCTCAGCACACTTTCTATCAGCTACAGTATTTGTTTATTAGTAAGACACATGTCTGTGATCGCAGGCCCTTCTGCACCGTTTTCTATTGATGCTCGAATTTTTACATTCAGTTTTACATTCAGTCTGGTTTTTGAATGGTTTCAGTATTAGCTAAGGTGATTGCCACCATGGCTTTTGATTCTCACTAACGTGTACTCCACTGCAATTTTAAGTTAAAAACGCAATGCTCGTTATTAGTGTATTGCAACAGAGACTATCTTTATGTGGAACGTGGAACCACTGTTGCTGCACCACGCCTGAGAAGAATGGGGCAATTTGCACATCATCAGAGATTATAAAGACGCAGTTAGTCTTTTCGCACTCAAACATTGTAAGGGGTGTGTCAGAACTCTCCATCACATTCAAAACAATATAGTCAACGCTATTCTTTGCATTGTTTGAGCGCTTATCGATTGTAACAGTCTGAGGGCGAAATAGGGGAGCGTGATTCTAAGAGTTGTTGCGAGACGAGGCTAGTCTGTGAGAGTGGAACTAGTAGTGTCGGTCGAGAGCTAGGAGACAGAAGACCTGTCACGCTGCCCTCACTTCAGTGATGGCAGATCTTACCACACTCAAGGCCTGATTTCATTTATATAGCCAAGAAAGATTTACATTGCTTAACTACGCTTGAAGATGGAATTCAAGGAAAAATTCGCAAGCATAATACAAAAGCAATTGCACGGTTAGGCTCGTGATTTTTAGTCCGAGTTTGCAATAATCCCATGATGACGGTTATAGAAACCTCCTTATCCTCCAAATAATAATAATTATTCCTCACATCTAATTAATATATAAATGCTGTGGTTACTAAATGTTAATGTAAGTTTGAAATTGAAACAATTTGTTAATCTGGTTCAAAATGGTTCAAATGGCTCTGAGCACTACGGGACTTGACATCTGAGGTCATCAGCCCCCTAGAACTTAGAACTACTTAAACCTAACTAACCTAAGGAAATCATACACATCCATGCCCGAGGCAAGATTCGAACCTGCGACCGTAGCGGTCGCGCGGTTCCAGACTGAAGTGCCTAGAACCACTCGGTCACCCACGGCCGGCTGTTAATCTGGCACCCAGCCATTATTGGTACCTATGTTATTGTATTTGTCATTGTCTATTATTGGTTATGGGTTCCGATGATTCTGAAGTTTTAAACAGACTTATTTAGTAGTTAACACGACCCAAACAAACTCCTGTTTATTAAATTAATTCTTAGTAACAATAAGCTTTAGCCGCTGCTGCTGCATGCTGCAGCAAATTACTGTAAACCACGTGGAAAAACGCAGTCATCTAAAGAGGTGAGTGCAAAACTTAGGGCCAAAACAGAGACACTGAAACACCACAACATGTCATGTACTCTAATCCAGTAAATTCCATTGCATACGTGAGACCCTGTATTACTTGTAAATTCTTGTTCAAAAACGCAGTCAGATAGCTTAGGTTTTCATTGTTACAGGTCATTTGTTACTATAGTTTTTCATATTCAAATACGCAGTCAGATAGCTTATCCAAATGTTATTTTTAAGTTTTTCATGTAACGACCTGTTGAGGGCTTAAATGACAGTGAAACTGACACTCATACAACTCGCACACAGTGTTATGCAGGTTAGATTCCGTTTACTGATAGCTCAGGTTGCTTATCGTGTCCATTTTCACTGAGGAACATAAGTATATTGGTTGTAGCTACGTCACATATTGGCTGTATATACGTTACAAGGTGCTCAACAAGGTGAAAAGTTTACACATAAAACGGCAACGTCCACATCTTGACGTCCAGCGACGCCAGCCTAACATGACAGAGTCGCATCAACGTGCGTTATCGATCTCATATTGCGGAAGAGTTGGTATTGTTTACTTTATTTAGAACTAAATCCAACAGCTTACTAATTTCAAAACTTATACTACACGATGTTGCGACGGACAAGAAAAGAGCGTGAATATTTCAGCAAAGATTAGGACCTACCCCTGCCGCTTGTTACAGCAGGTACAGGGGTACTGTTAAAATAAGCTTCAGCAGTCGACTTAGGGAGTAAAGTGCAACTTTCGTCTGGGCATTATGGATAAATGGGTAGCAGCAGATCATGTACTGGGACCAGGTAACCACCAAATTCGATTCTCCGATACTGTGGTTATACCGTGGTCCAATCACTACTATGCTACAATGAACTGCGAGGCCAATGAAATTCAGAAAAACGAGAACGATTTAACAGAGACGTAGAAGGATTTGACGTAATTAGTTGTAGGCTCTGGCTCTCAGTAAAGCAAACAGTGCAACGTTTTCTGCAATACAAGCTCCGTAGCTTTATCAGAAACACTTTCTCCACATACGTGTACACCATAATTAGTCTACCACGCAAACATTCGGGTTACACTCTTCTGGAATGAGACGTTCCCCGTGGGGGGGGGGGGGGGGGGGGGGGGGAGGCCACTGGGGCCGAACCGCACAATAACCCTGGGTTCAGTGTGGGTCGGCGGCGGGGTGAGTGGACTGTTGTAGCCTGTTGTGGGGTTGTGTAACAAATGGTTCAAATGGCTCTGAGCACTATGGGACTTAACAGCTGTGGTCATCAGTCCCCTAGAACTTAGAACTAATTAAAACATAACTAACCTAAGGACATCACACACATCCATGCCCGAGGCAGGATTCGAACCTGCGACCGTAGCAGTCGCGCGGTTCCGGACTGCGCGCCTAGAACCGCTAGACCACCGCGCCGGCGGTTGTGTAACACTGAGGTCTACGGCGGGGACGAAGCCCTCTATCGTTTCTAGGTCCCAGTTCAATACATAAATATACACATACACGGCGTGTTGAGCTGCATTTCTAGTTGTTGTTATGAAAATCATTCCTCTTGTTGGTAACGTCAAGCCCCAAACTGACGAAATTTCTTTACTTTCGCAGCTATGCCTGTAATTGTAGGTGGGTAGGAAAAGACGCGTTTGTCAGGTGCCGTCAGGAGTGCCTCAGGAAAGTGTGACAGGGTCGGTATTATTCATTATAACAAAAATTAAGTGACGGGCAGGCTGAGCAGCAATCTGCTGCTGTTTGCTGATGATGCTGTTATGTACGGGAACTGTCGTCGCCGAGTGACTATAAGATGACTCAGACGAAACTTATGCTTGCTGTGTTGAATGACAACTTCCTATAAATGTAGAAATATGTAAGTTAACGCAGACGAGTAGGGAAAAGAAACCCGTAATGTTCGGATACAGCGTTAGTAGTGTGCCACTTGAAACAGTCAGGTCGATGAATTATTTAGGAATAACGTTGCAAAGCGGCAGGAAATGAAACGAGCATATAAGGAGTGTAATGGAGAAGGCGAATGGTCGATTTTGGTCTATTGTGGAGTTTTAGGATAGTGTAGTTCATCTGTAAAGGAGACTGCATGTAGAACGCTAGTGCGACCCATTCTTAAATACAGCTCGAGTGTCTGGGATCACCACCACGGGAAGACATCGAAGCAGTCCAAGGGCGGGCTTCAGGTTTTCTTATCTGAAGGTTCTAACAACGTACACGTATTCCGGAGAGACTCCGGGAACTCAAATGGGAGTCCCTAGATGAAAGGCAACGTTCTTTTCGACGAACACTACTGAGAAAATTTAGAGAACGGGCATTTGAAGCTGACGCAGAACGATAACACTACCCCCAACATACATTTCGCGTTAAAACCACGAACATAAGAAAAGAGAATTCAGGACATATAGGTAGTTGTTTATCCCTCGCTCTATTTTTTAGTGTATCTGAAGGGGAATGATCAGTAGCAATACAACGTACCCTCCGCCATGCACCGTACGCTGGCTTGCCGAGTATGTTGGTAGACGTAGATGTAGAAGACAAATGCAGTGGTCGGATAAAGTCACAAACCGGCCGTTTCGCAATTACGCATAAAATGGCTTGGTGAGTCTGTTTACGTTTGAAAATGCTCACTGCTTCTTTATAGATTCTTATGATGTACTCAGTAATACATATGTCAAGTGACAAAGCGCCGACAAGAGCAGATTTTGATCAGAATGTATACAGTTCGCGACTTAACACAGACATGACTTTCGTCATTGACGATGATCTGTTTATCATTTGACGATAGTTTTTTGTCGACTGAGGAATGCTGAAATCTTTATCTAGCCACGCTAGTTGTTACATTCCGTCATTCTGAAGCCTATGACACAGCATTTGTATTTACACCAGAAGGTGCAACCCAATATTTGCCTTAGTGACCTGAACAAATAGAGCTGCAGCAAACGATTGGACATTTCATTTAGTTTACATTTCATTTAGTTTTATTTTAATAGATTTAACACCTGTATTTAGAAAAAAACTGTTCAGTGTATGAAGTGTCAAACTATCATTTACAACTATTTTAGCTCTGGTTGTCCCAGCTTTAAAATTATCTGTTCTTTATTCTCCTTCTGAAAACAAAAAAAAATGTTTGTCACAATTTATAATTACAAATTAGCTCCACCTGTTCTGCGGTTCTGTGGACTTGGCTCCAACTAACTCCCGGCAACCGGATCTAAACACTGAAAAGACCAACACACAAAGAGTTGTTTTCCAACGCGGAAGCCTACTTTTCGGCATTACACGATCGTCACCGATGGCACGTCGAACAGCTTAACAGAAGGACTGCAAGCAGTCGGCGCATGAATCGGCCAGCTCTCGTCGACGGGAACCGTCTGCAGTGCTCCATGGGTTTCCTTAAATAGCCATTCTCCCGGAAGAAACGTGCTGTAACTCGTGATAGGATGTGGTCGTGATATTGCTATGCGGCCTGGCAAAGTACATGATAGTCAGTAGCTCTCGGTGCACCTCTTCGCGGTCTAGGGGTTTACCTGAAAATCCCGCGTGTCTGCTACGGACCGCGTGAGCGCTGCTCTCCGTTCAACGAGAACGTTATAGCCCTCACGTGCGTTGCTGCTGGTGCCCATGGGCACCATAGCAATATGTCTCTTTAACTTTCCTGCAAGAGGCACCTATCTTTCATGAAGTTAAATACATTATCCCTGCATTTTCCCTCTAGCCACTCCTACTCTGCCATATTGTACTTTCTGTCAACATTATTTTCAGAATTCCCTTTCGCCTGCTTCATTTGCAGATCGTGTTATACAGACCTTATATTTTTACCTAGTGGTGTTTTGCAGCCTTCCCTATTTCATCTCTCAAAGCTACCTACTCGTCATCTATTGCATTCTTTCCCATGCTTTAATACAACATCTCCTAATGCTTAATGTCTGGCTCCTTCAGTTTATCCAAATGTCATCCCCTTAATTTTCTACCTGTTTTGCAATTTTTTTCAGTTGTAATCTGCATATCATAATCAATAAATTATGATCAGACTCCGCATCTGCCTTTTGAAATATCTTATACTTTAAAATCTGCTTTCGAAATCTCAGTCTTGCCATTACATAATCAAACTAAAACCATCCAGTGTCCCCAGATCTGTTCCATACACACGGCCTTCTTTTATGATTCTTAAACTAAGGATAAACAATGTTTAAACTATGTTCTGAGCAAAATTCGACCAGATGGCTTCCTCTCGCCCCCTCCCCCACTCAAGTCCATGTTATCATCTGTTTTTCTTTCTCTTCCTTTTCCTACTACCAAATTCCAGTCCACCAGAACTATACTCTCATTTTCCATAATTATCTGAACAGTTTCCTTTCACTCGTCATTCATTCTTTCAATCTCTCCGTCTTCTACGCAGCTAGCTGGCATATTGTACTACTGTGGTGGTTGTTGGTTTCGTGTCCGTTTTTGCTACAGTGACCTGTTCACTACAATGTCCATAGTAGTTCACCTGCACTCCTATTTTGTTATTCAGTATTAAGCCTACTTCTGCATTATTCCTATTTGAATCTGAGTTGATAACCCTGTACTGACCTTATCAGGGACCCTGTTCTTTCTGGCCCCAAATTTCACTAACTGCCCCTACATCTAAATTTAGCTTACTCGTTTCCCTTTTCAAATTCTCTAACATAATCAATTAAGAGAGCTAACGTTCCACGCTCAGAGCCTTAGAATGCCAGTATAGTTTCTCCAGCAAGCATATAACAAACACAGAACATGAAAAATTTTCAGATAGAAGGCCACAGAATTTAACAGAGGAGTTGGCAAAGCTATACACGGAAAAGTATAGAGAGACGCTTTTTGTCAGTGAAGAGTGTGGTGTCACCGCCAGACACCATACTTGCTAGGTGGTAGTCGTTAAATCGGCCGCGGTCCGTTAGTATACGTCGGACCCGCGTGTCGCCACTATCAGTGATTGCAGACCGAGCGCCGCCACACGGCAGGTCTAGAGAGACTTCCTAGCACTCGCCCCAGTTGTACAGCCGACTTCGCTAGCGATGGTTCACTGACAAATTACGCTCTCATTTGCCGAGACGACAGTTAGCATAGCCTTCAGCTACGTCATTTGCTACGACCTAGCAAGGCACCATTATCAGTTACTATTGATGCTGTAAAACATGTACCGTCAAGAGCGATGTTCACCATTTATGGATTAAAGTTAAGTATTCCACAGTTACGTCCTTTTTTTTGCTAGTCTAGTTTCCTTGACCTGTTCCAGACCTCACGCCAGCCTGCGTGAGCTAAAACGCGTGCCTTTCGGCTTCCTGTCATAGTGGGTTGGCTCTCTTGCCAATCCACAACAAAGAGAAACAAGCGTTTATGATCAATACTTGTGGAATATTTAGTTGTGTGTTTCTTCAAGAAGTGGACAATGCTGGAAGTGAAAATGTGCCGAAAAGAACAGTGCTGAAACATAGATACGTAACAAATGTGCAAGCAGGCGACTCTTACGGATAAGGCAAAAGACATATGAAAATGCTGTACAAAAAAGAAAGAGAAAAGACCATTGCACTAGCTTATCAAACGAAGTCGTTTTAGATGTACACTGACCAGCCAGAATATTATGATCACCTACCTAATACGCGGTCTGTCCACCTTTGACACGGTAAACAGCGGCGACGCGTCGTGGCCTGGAAGCAATAAGGACTTGGGAGGTCGCTGGAGTTTGCACAACATCTGCACACACGTCACCCAATCCGCACAAATTCCGGGGAAGGGAGCAATGAGCTCTGACGCCATGTTCAGTCACACCCCAGATGTGTTCGACCAGGTTCAGATCTAGCGAGAAGAGGGAGGGAGGGGGGCAGAGGGGGGCAGCACATCAATTGAAATTCACCACTGTGTTTCTTGAACCATTCCATCACACTCCTGCCCTTGTGATCTGGCGCATTATCTTGTTGAAAAATGCCACTGCCGTCGGGAAACACGATCGTCATGAAGGGGTGTACGTAGTCTGCAACCAGTGTACGATACTCCTTGGCCTTCTTGGAGCTTTGCGTGAACTCCATGGATGCCCACGTGAATGTTCCCTAGGCGTAGCGGAGCCGCCGCAAACTTATCACCGTCCTGCAGTACCGGTGTCAAAGAGCTGTTCCCCTGGGAGACGACGGATTCGTGGCCACCCATCAGCATGATGGAGAAGGTACCGGGATTCATCATACCACGAAACGCTCTGCCATTGCGCCAACGTCCAATGGCGATGGTCACGTACCCATTTCAGTCGTAGTTGCCGATGTCGTCGTCTTAACATTGGCACATGTATGGGTCGTCGGCTGCGGAGGCCCATCGTTAGGAGAGTTCGGTGGACCGTGCGTTCAGAAACACTTGTACCGTGGCCAGCAGTAAAGTTTGATGTTAGCTACGCCACAGTTCGCCGCCTGTCGTGTTTTACCAATCTGCCCAGCCTACGACATCCGAAATCTGTAATCAGGGGTGGCCGCCCAACCCCACGACGCCTGGACGTTGCTTCACTTTGGTTTCGCTACCCTTTGAAGACACTCACGACACACTCGAACACCCGAGATTTTGTGCAGTTTCCGAAATGCTCGTGCCGTGCCTCCAGCCCATCACAGTCTGCCCTCGGTCATAGACAGGGTGCCTCCCCGTTCTACACAAGGACAGCACACTCACGAATACTATATGCAACTTGCGTGCGTCTGACTAGCAGTCATTCCTCGCCAGTTGACGCTGCTATCACGTGCATGGTTTCATGTCGATTCTAGGTAGGTGGTCATATCCTGGCTTTTCTGTGTGCAACTAATATTAAACTTTATTTCTTATTCCAGACCACTGACGTTGTTATAATTCAATGAAACGAAGCGCCTGTAGTATAGAAAATCCGCATTTTTTATTTGCAAAGACGTCTGTAAAATACCTCAAATATACTTTCTCTCGTGATACCTCAGCTCGTTTACTTCTTATAACGACTTCAAATCGCATGTGGTCAGTCACACCAACAACTGAAGAGAAGTATCCTTTAGATAACCTCTATTAATGACCTCTCGGTAATTATCTCCAGAAGAAAGATTAGGCAAAATCGACGGTGGCTCGAGACCCATTTAGACAAAGCATCAAATTCGATGCAGTTCACGTTCGAATCCACCATCGCAATTAAGTAAATCTTTCGCTAACAGGATTAACAATGTTTCTTCAGTTACGAAATCCCAGAAGAATGGAGTGGATGACTAAATTTACCCCTTTTCGTAATCCGTATCAGCGTTTTATGTGGGTTTTTTGAACCATTCGTCCCGTTTGCCTCGCATTTCCACTCATGCGAGATCAAGAATCAGGTGATCCTACGCGGAGCTGAGAAGTATGGATTGTCTGTCTACATCCACATAAAACGGAGGGTACATCATACCAATATTATCTGTTTTTGTCCTATTGCTTTAGGCACTGGGCGAAGGAATGTGACTCTCTGCATGCCTCTGTAGTTGACTAATTTCTCTTGTGCTGCCGGCCGCGGTGGCCGAGCGGCTCTAGGCGCTTCAGTCCAGAACCGCGTGACTGCTCCCGTCGCAGGTTCGAATCCTGCCTCGGGCATGGATGTGTGTGATGTCCTAAGGTTAGTTCGGTTTAAGTAGTTTTAAGTTCTACGGGACTGATGACCTCAGATATTAAGTCCAATAGTGCTCAGAGCTATTTTTTTCTCTTGTGCTATTTTATGCTCCTTATGCGAGGTAGACTATGGTTTAATGTCTCGCAGACGACGAAGGCATTGTAGATGAAGCACAAGCTTGTATTGGCGAACGATAATAAAGGAAATAAGCCGGCACTGTTTAAAATGAATTACCCCAGTATTCGTCTTAAGAAGTAAACCACGGAAAACCTGAATCTTGATGCTTGCACGTGGATTTGGACTACCGCCTTCCTGAATACTAACCAACTGTCTTACCAATTTTCTTTTATTTCTTCCGAGCGGTCTAAGGCGCTGCAGTCATGGACTGTGCGGCTGGTCCCGGCGGAAGTTCGAGTCCTCCCTCGGGCATGGATGTGTGTGTTTGTCCTTAGGATAATTTAGGTTAAGTAGTGTGTAAGCTTAGGGACTAATGACCTTAGCAGTTAAGTCCCATAAGATTTCACACAGATTTGAACATTTTTTTATTTCTTATGGCCTCCTGCCACCCATCAGCCCTATCTTATGCTCGCGGGAAAAAGCGTCTTAATCGGCTTCTTCATAAAAATAAATAAATAAGTGCTGCATGTAAACGACACAAGTAAACTCATCAAAGAAAAAAAAAAATAAACCTCTTCTAGGCAAACTAATAAATGTCATAGTGTGGCGAAAAATTATTTACTCTTCTAGAAGACACAAGAAACTATTTTTGAGAGAAAAAATAACAAACATCAACTCTTTGTGGAAAAAAGAGAAAACAAAAACAAAATGTCTTAAAATAATACAAAAGATAAACACTTCATTAGAAATAGTGGCGCTTTTTCCAAAACAATCAACAGGATCTCGAAGGATAAAACAACCTCAATTTCTTTGCTGACAGAGATCTATAGAAAATTGCAGAAAAATTCCTTATAACTCGGTTGGACCTTCTTTCATGAACAGTACTTTTGAATCAGAAGGTCCCTAAGCGCGTTTTGTCTGATGCTGAATTCGTAAGTATGGACAAGACAAAGTCAGCCGCTTAGTATACACAGCAGTTCTGCTATGCACCAATAAAGAATTGCCAGTTCGGTCGTAATACATTTTCTAGTGGTGGTGTTGAAGATGCAATGCGGATGAGATGCACCAATCTTACGGGCTCATGAGCACGTTTTATTTTGATGAGCGCACACGAATCGGTGTCCTGTGGTTCCTGGCAGAGCATAGTTTATTCAATAGGGGTCTGTTATCATTTCGATTCGCAATAGTTTCTTTTGCATCACCACTTCGTCATTGACACCATAATTTCGTTGTGACCTGACTTGCATGGCCAAAAAAGTTGACGTATCTGGTTCATCCTATAATGGTCGATTTGTCTTGGATGTAAAGTAGGTAATTCTAAGAATCTCCTAAGTAAGTTCCCCGTGGACAGGTTTAAGTTGTCCTCACCAATATAACTAGCGTCAGTGTTCTATTGCCTGACGTTTGGAAAAGGAGTCTCTAAGTCTGACGTGATATTAGGGAGCGACATCTCCATCATTCTATAGGGTAGCATCGGAGTTTCTGTGACAGAAATTTTTCTCGCTTTAAGAATGTGATACGTCACTTTTACGGACATGATGCGAAAATAAATCCATGAATTTCGGAAACTAGTTCCTCCGACTGGGGTTCGTGTTGCAGTAAACTGGAAGGATAATTTAGTGACATTTGCTGATCATATGTTTCCCGCACCAGCCGATAAGCTGCCACGGGTGATATGGGGTAGACAAGCGCTATGCTATGCGTATTTTTGTACCTGTCTCACTGGGTGAACAGGTAAGAGGAGCCGTTTCCTGCACCAGGTGAAACAAGGCATCTACTTTACGTATTGGTAATGATTCGACGTGTTTAGTATTTAGCACAGAGCTAGATGGTGCAATGGTAAGGAACTGTATTCGCAGTTTCGAGGAAAGAAACATGTGTATTATGGTAAGAACATTTCTGCACTTCCTGTACGTTGTGTCTCCACACCACAGCACCGTAGCTCGTTGTTAGAAGAACCAAAATGGCGCAGTGCATACGGGGGAGGGGGGTGGGTAACTATGTAGTTTTAATTATTACCTCCAAAATCTGGGGTTAAGTCCTTGTATCTAAAATAATTCCCATTTATTATTCAGTCTCAGTAGCACATCTTTTTAATTAAAAACATGTGCCGCTGAAACTGAAGAGAAAATTATTTTAAATATCAATACAGTTGCGGATTCGCTCCGGACGAATATATCGGCTATAGTGATTTTTTTGTTTGTTTGTAGATACATGTCTGAAGTCCAGGCACCCACTGAAATTTCCGCGTCACATTACCTTAGCACGTTACTAGAGGAGCTGAAAATATGGCGCAGCCCATCTTTACTTCATCAGTGGATTGTGCAAGCGTTTCTCATTTGCCGCGTCGAGACGTATTGGTGTTCGCAAATACATTTCAGGTGTGACGCGAGATTTTTATGTTCCTGGCTAAGAGTAATAAGTCTCTTTTATTGAATGCCTTATGTTTATGTTCATGTGTTCGTATTCAAGAGTATTACGTAATAAATTAGTAAAATTTGTCTCACAGCCATTCCATACTTAGGAAATATGTATTTATTGAATGTACTTTATGTATTTGCTTTTTTACGTCTAGGAAAGCAAGTCACATGTAGGGGTGTCGCGAAAGTCTACAATATACTTTGGTGTGACCCAAAAGAAAAATGGTTGAGAAACGTGGGCCTGCTCTAGCTGCTTGTTACGGTCTTGTGGCCCGAAAATTTTAGTATGTATCAGGACATCAGACAAGTACATACAAAAATCCAAAAAGGAATTACGTCACCTTTGAGCTGTATATCGGCTCCTATCCATAGCAGGTTTCCCCTCTGGCGTATCTCTGACTCCGTCGCCTAGCACAATGTGTACTATGGGGTCCCCCCTAGAGCCCGCAGCTTTCTCCGTCGGCCTGCTTTTACAACGCTGTCCACTGAGGCTCGCTCTCAGTCTGTTAAGGTGTTTCCGCGATGCAGCTGACGGATTCAAGGGGCGTCTCGAGAGCTGAGGAGGACGCATTTGTTTTGCCGCATTTTGTAGAGGCGATAGCAGTCCTAAAGGTGTGGCAGACAAAGCCTGCTTGGCTCTAGCTGTAGGCGACTTAATCCCATGTCCCGCTAGTGGATCACTGAGGATAGTTAATTTGATGAGAATTTCTCAGAATGTTCACCTTCTCCATTTGGTGTATTATAGTCAGTGACTGACGTTTTTGTACAAGACGAACTGTAGCTAACGTTATTTTGGGGTCGGACATTGTCGGCATTGTCGGCTTCTGCACTGTCAGGGCAGCGTGATCTAGATCTAATGATGTCTAATATTATTTGTAAAAATCTAAACCACTGCCATTGGATTTGTTTTGTGTTGTGCTGACGATCTTGCTGTTCATTATTGCATGTTCTATGTTTTTTAAGTGTTACTTTTTGTATTTAAAATTATCACAATGTATGTGAGTCTGTCTGAGATCGCCTCCCAAACCCATGGATCGATTTCAACCGAATTTTGTACAGAAACAGCAACCCTGACAAGTACCAGCAGCACTGTGGGGTTTATAACCCCCTAGCTTCAATAAGGGGGAGGGGGGGCTGGAGATACATGGAAAAACGTGTGTTTTCAATCCCCTGGTGAACAGACTGCCCTGCACGGCAGGCATATTGTGTGGTAAAAGTATCAGCTGGCAAAATGAACCTGCTTTGCACGCCAACCTACGTGTCATGGGCAAGAAGTGAAATTCTGGGTGCTGACATGTAGTTTGCCCTGCATGACAGGCGCACTGTGTTGGAGTAGTATCAGCCAGTTATATCTACTTGCTTTGCATGGTGGCCTGTATGTCAGGAACAAATAAATAATTTTCAAGACCCTGCGTGACAGGCATATTGTGAGGGTAGTATCAGAATACTTCAGTGAACTGTATTGCAGAGGCTGCACATGTTGATGAGCATAGCTGCGTACAGGTAGAGATGGGTCACAGAGGGGATCGACAGAGAGGAAAGGGGAGCGGGAAGAAAATGGACAGAGAGAGAGAGTGGAAGCACGGGAGATGCATGAAGTAGGTGGAAGGTGTTGAGGGGTAGTGGGCTAGTGGAAAAGGCAAAGGGGAGATGCAGATGGAAAGAGAGAGTGAGGAGAGGATGTGGTTAGAGGCAGGGGGAAGAGGACATTGTCAGGGAGAGGTCAGAAGAAATAGACAAAGAGAGGGGGAGCTGGATGTGGAGAGACAGAGAGAAAGGAGGAGGTAGAGACGGGAGGATGAGATGGACGGGCAGAGGGAGGAAGTGGTGGACACAGAAAGGGAGAGGAGGAAATTTCGTCAATGCATTTGTTGATTGCATACACTGAGAGGGTATCATACTCGTATTCGGAGCTATATGAAGTTATCTGATACCTCCTTTATTGTGTAACCTTTCTTGCTGCAATGTTTCAGTAAGACTGTATTTGAATGTACTAGTACAGTCACTGTACTGGGCCATATTCTCCAGTGTGCCAGGCAGAATGTTGTCCAGGCTTGCTGACAGAGGTTGGCTCCTGATTGTATCTTGCCTGCTTTAACTCACATTGTATTAACATTCTTGTGTGAGCTGCACACATGAATCAATGACTATTTTATCGTTAACCCTTTCAACGAGTGTGCCGAGGTGGAGACACCAGTTCCCTCAGATGGCTGAAGCCAAGCACCGCCCGGTGTGACTGGCACTTGGATGGATGCCTGGCTTGATAAGTCACGTGCTGTTGACAATTTTCCTTTTGCCTGTACGGCAAAGGGGACAGGAGGGGTGTGGTGTAAAGCCCCTGGTCCCCAGTCTTTGCACCAATGTCCTACATTTATCTCTCCGCAGTGTCTCATGAAGTGACGGCATGTGACATTACTGATAGTGATTCATCTGTCGGATGGAGCGTTCGGCTCTTGGTGCTCTTCGAGAGGAGTAGGCTATGTGACGCCACTGGCTTCACCATAAAATTGTGTATTTTTTCTCTGGCTTCAAAAAAGATAATTGCTTCCTTTGGCAAACGTTTTTCTTGGTCTAGTCCTTTCACTTCCGGCTCCCCGTTTTGCTAGGTGTCAGTGTTGTTTTTTCGAAGTAAAACTTCCTTAATTTCGCTTCTAAGTCTATTGACAGACGTTACCCGAAAGGCATTGTGTGTCACAAATAGGTTTACCGGTAAAATTATGAAAGCTTATGTTCCGCTATGAGTCACGCAACGTACTATGTCCGTCAAATGACACCTCGCGAAATGACCATCACGGGAAAATAAGAGACACAAACGACATCAGAAATCAAAAACGGAGTACTGCCGGCAGTTGTTCTTCCCATATACCCTTCGAAACCGGAACAAAAAAGTGGGAAATGATAATGAACCAAAAGTACTCTCCGCCATACGCCCCAAGGTGGCTTGCCCTGAACATGTGGAGAGAGGTTGTGTTGTGTGCTGGCGAAGGCTACTCCTTATCGTAACAAACTGGTTGCCTACACTTACAGATTGTTAACTCACAATGGCGAGCTTCAATTTAAAACTGTTTAGTTAAATGGAGGTGGGAGAGGTGCGAAGAAAGCAGGGAGGCGTGACGGGAACGCCGCAGGTTCCTGAGAATACAAAGTAGTGGGCGGTTCTCGGAGGAGTCGCGCATAAAGCGCTGGGCCCGGGCACAATACGTCGCCCGGTATGCGACGCGACTGTAGGCCGTGCTAATTGTGTGAACACAGGCCGTTGTTACGCAAAGAGCGTCCGTGTGCAGAGGTGGCACCTGTTATTGTGCCGCAAGACAAACAGCTGGCGCGCCGTGCTGGGTACACACGCCGGGCCCGTCCGCGTCCGAGGCTGCTAAATGGACGGCCCACGCACGCGCGGTAGCCGCAACAATGACCGCAGGCAAACACCGCACACGTGTCACTGGCCGGCTGCGAGCCGAGGCAAAAATGTCAGGGACGCGCTCCCGCCGGCTTTTGTGCGCCTCCGCGGCAACAGATGATGGTACAAAAAGAAGCACGGCGCAGCACAAAGCCTACGCAATTCTAATTCATAACCGTCTGCAAGTCATTGCAGCTCCTTGCTTGCAAGACCATAAAGGACGCGGGAAAGGTCAGTGTAAGCTCTACAACCGTTCATGAGGACAGGCACTTAAGACATCAGGATATGTCAGCGCGGCCCGTCATCAACCCAATTACACTGCCGGAAAAAAATAGTACACTCTTTTAGAGGTTTCCAGTTCACTCAAGATTTATTGTTGCAACAGTGCATACGGAGTACATGAAATTATTAGATTTACAGATCAATAGCACAAGTGGTTCTGAGGTCCCAGGTATGGATCAATCCTGAATTGCCCAACTAGTACGCGGGCGGCAGAGCAGGCGCGGACACTGGCATCTCGTCGACTTTTTTTTTATGTTCAGATGTGTGTGAAATCTTATGGGACTTAACGGCTAAGGTCATCAGTCCCTAAGCTTATACACTACTTAACCTAAATTATCCTAAGGGCAAACACACACACCCATGCCCGAAGGAGGACTCGAACCTCCGCCAGGATCAGCCTCACAGTCCATGACTGCAGCGCCTTAGACCGCTCGGCTAATCCCGCGCGGCCATCTCGTCGACTGTGCCGATGGTGAATACTGCCCTGGGATACACAACGTCACGCCTACTCAAAATATTCATGTAGATTTGTAAGAGTTGTTTGCTGACGAGGCGCATGAGTCACTTCTCGTCCCATTATATCCTACACGTACTAGACTGGAGACGAGACCAGAGATCGTACTGGCCGGGTAAGTTTCTGCACGTATTGGTGAGCACGATTCATGGGCTGTGTGTCGGCGAATGTTATCCTGCTGGAACAACAGATCACCTTAATTTTGCTAGTACCGCAAAAGAAAAGATCTAACAACATTCTACGCATACCGAGCGCTGGTTAGCGGCCCCTCCAGAAATGCGAAAGATGCACAAGGGTTGAAGCTTACCTTATCCCAGACGATAAGGCTTCGGGTGGAGCCAGTGTGTCGTGGACTAAAGCACTCTACTAGAAAGCACTCGCGAGGTCTACTCTTTAGCGCAAATAACCATCACTTGCGTGCAGGCGGAATCGGCTTTCATTGCAGGAGAGCACGGCACGCCATTCCATTTGCCAAGTGGTCCTCTGACGGCATCTGCCGAACCGATGCTGTGACTTGAGTGGAAGACGGGCTAGAGGTCTGTTGCCTGTAGTCTCAATGCTAACAACCGGTTCGCTACAGTACGTGTTGACTGGTCTGGGCTCACAAACCGTCTTACATGTACTGTACTGTCATCCACTGCTGCTCTTACCAAAAGACGATCCTGGCGGATTTTTGTGGTGTGTGGATGTTCAGAACCTCGTCTACAGGTGTGATAATGCTGAAGCGACAACTGATACCAGCATCGTTGCGCAACTGACGCAGCACGTCCAACTTTTGTGGCAATTCTCTGAAAGGAGGATCGTGACAATCGGAAGGCCACAATTTAACCCCTCAGTTGACAGTAAGGAGCATGAGTACGTCTCCGTAGCATGGTTGCCTGTTTGCTCCACACGTCTGCATCACAATGAGCCTTCTGGCTATTAGCATTCACTATTAAAGGATAGACACAGATGGCGCTCTGGAACCTACGCAACTACACTATCTGTTGACGGATGGCGTTGAAACTACGAGTACTATAGGTACATCCACTGTCCCACAGGTGGCATATGCCATCATGTAATCTGAATCCTCATCTTCTTTCCAGATCTACTAATTTTTTCCGGCACTGTATTTTCCTTCTCATTAAGTGAAATAATGGATTATGAGGAGTCTAATAGCGAAGAGAAAATATTGTTTACAATTTTGGATGTAAGTCCATTAACGTTTGTCAGCAAGCGACAAGTTGGTTTCCTGTTCTTCGGCCATATGCACCTCTCCTTGGCGGGATGCGAATATTTTGTAACTTCTATGCACATTAAGAAACATGTAAGATGTAAATATCCCGTTTTGGAGTAGCTGGGTTTTGACAGTTGGCAGCTTGGACTGCTCTCGCCAGCAGTACACCAACGGAAACATTAGTGGCATTTCCAGCTGTTACTGTGTTGCCACTTCTGTCACGCAAAGCGTCGTGTCAGCCAGTTGCCAAGTAGGAAACTGTTCTAGACGTAAAATTTCATCTACTTCAAGAAAAAAAACGTAGCTCCGACCATAGATAAAATGAAGAACAGATTTCGACATTTTTTAGAGAATATAATGCTCTACATTAGATGTGAATATTTACGTGATTTTTGTATGAGATACAGATTTTACCTTCGATACATATTACAAGCTACGAGTAAATACTGACAAAAGCCTCCGTTTTCCGAAGCTTACGCATAGAAAACACAATGCAATATCGAAATTTGGAGGTACACATTGACGTGGGACGCATTTTGGCAATCAACGAAAAAAAAGTATTTTATTGAGTTCAATAGTTTTCGAGATATTAGGTTGGTACGTATGTTTCTAGCAATTTTTTTTTTTTTTTTTTTTTTTTTTGCGTGTTGGTTTTCCAGCTGCTATGGGTTTTGTCATTTTTTGTTTCTAGTTCACTGTTGTTATTTAAGTTCACGGTTCAACATTTTTTCTCTTGGAGATAGTGAGTCGAGATGCGTACGCTAGAAAACGGAGTGTCACATAAACATCTGCGAAAAGTCTTCCGTGTGACTGCAGTAGAGGGTAATGGTTTTCTAGTTTTAAGGAGGATCGCTATGACGTTAGTGACTCACCACGTTCAGGAAGACCTTAGAGGTTTGATGAAGATCGTTTAAACGCATTAATCCACAATGATCCACGTCAGTGTACTCGAGAACTGGCAAATGTGATGATCTGTAATAATTTCACCATCGTGCGAAATTGCATGCGGTGGGGGAGTTTAAAAATTGGGTATAAGGCTACCGCATGCTATAAACCAAAATCACACAAATTAGCGGGTGGCCATATCTTCATTTCCGCTTGCTCGTCATCTATTTTCTCGTAAACAACAGCGACTATTCCTATCCTGTATTGTTATTAGTACCGCGAAGTGGTGTCTTTATGCTAATCCAAAGAAAAGAAGAAAATGATTGAGCATTTCCACAAAAGATAACGTTATGCACCAAGTGGAACAGCGACGGTGTGGTCTAATACGAACTGGTAGTCTCCATGGTGTAATCATTACTGTTGAGACGTCTTGCAGACGCACTCGAAGAACAACGATCAGGAAGACTGCGTGAAGTGATGCTACTTTACCGCGCGGCGTAGCCGCATGGTTTGAGGCGCCATGTCACGGACTGGCCGCCCCTCCTGGCGGAGGTTCGAGTCCTCCCTCGGGCATGGCTGTGTGTGTTGTTATTAGCATACGTTAGTTTAAGTAGTGTGTAAGTCTAGGGATCGATGACCTCAGCAAAAAAAATGGTTCAAATGGCTCTGAGCACAATGGGACTTAACATCTATGGTCATCAGTCCCCTAGAACTTAGAACTACTTAAACCTAACTAACGTAAGGACAGCACACAACACCCAGTCATCACGAGACAGAGAAAATCCCTGATCCCGGCGGGAATCGAACCCGGGAACCCGGGCGTGGGAAGCGAGAACGCTACCGCACGACCACGAGCTGCGAACGATGACCTCAGCAGTTTGGTCCCTTAGAAATTCCACATTTGAACATTTGACGCTACTTCACGATAGCGCAAGCGCGCATTCTGATAGACTGACAAGAAACGCTATACGTGAGTTGGGTTGGAAGTCATTTCGCATCCACCTTATTCACCTGGTCTTGCACCCTCAGATATTCATCTTTTCCGCTCTCTGTCGAACAGCCTTCCAAACACATCCTTTCCAGATAAAAATACGCTCCGAACATGGCTCGACAGAAAAAATGGGTCAAATGGCTCTGAGCGCTATGGGACTTAACTTCTCAGGTCATCAGTCCCCTAGAACTTAGAACTGCTTAAACCTAACTAACCTAAGGACGTCACACACATCCATTCCCGAGGCAGGATTCGAACCTGCGACCGTTGCGATAACGCGGTTCCAGACTTTAGCGCCTAGAACCGCTCGGCCACATGGCTCGGCAGGTTCTTCGCCTCAAAATCCGGTAATTTCTGCAGTCGCGGAACCAGAAAGTTACCCCAGCGTTTGGAAATTGCTCTTGAAGCTTAATAGTTTTTACTTCAACTGCTGAGTGAAATTCAATGCAAGTAAATCTGGTTAAACTGCTGAGTGAAACTGACATACTATCACTTTGCTTGTCTGTATCATTACAACACTGACCAACTGAATTTGCCCTGACTAACAGAACTCAAACTTTTCCAATTCATTAATTACTCACAATGTTTAAGGACAACGCGATCTGACTGCTTTAAAATTAAAAGAATGGCCCTGAATTAGAAGGAATCCTAACAATAACCCATACATATCACAAGTCACTTACCTCAGAAAAATCTTCATTGCACGAACTACAGCAATGCCGCAAGCATCAATACTGTCAGCTAAATAAAAGATCCTAGCTACTGAAGGCTCTAGCTACTAGTAGGCATGTGATTAGCAAAGGAAAAATTTTGTTGCAAAGCAAACAATGTATTTACCTCAATAATGTGACAACCAGTTCCAAAAAATATATATTCGTCTGTGATATCCAGTTCCAAAAATTATATAATCATGAATCATATTCAGTCACCAAGTCGGACACGTCCAAATCGTCCGCTCGCGCTTATACTGCAAACGTTCAACACTGCTAATTATTAACCTCTAACCTCCATCACTGCTGACTACTCACTCCCAACTTCCATCACTGCCGGCTGTTCACCTCCAACTTCCATCACTGCTGGCGATTCACCTCCAACTGCGAGTCCAACCAGCCACAGAGTCTCTTACAGAGTGCGCATAGCACTGCCAGAGATATTAATGCAGAGCGCGACATAGCGCTGCCAACATACGAACAAATAAACAGGCTACTTTGTTGTTGTTGTGGTCTTCAGTCCTGAGACTGGTTTGATGCAGCTCTCCATGCTACTCTATCCTGTGCAAGCTTTTTCATCTCCCAGTACCTACTGCAACCTACATCCTTCTGAATCTGCTTAGTGTATTCATCTCTTGGTCTCCCTCTACGATTTTTACCCTCCACGCTGCCCTCCAATACTAAATTGGTGATCCCTTGATGCCTCAGAACATGTCCTACCAACCGATCCCTTCTTCTGGTCAAGTTGTGCCACAAACTTCTCTTCTCCCCAATCCTATTCAATACTTCCTCATTAGTTATGTGCTCTACCCATCTAATCTTCAGCATTCTTCTGTAGCACCACATTTCGAAAGCTTCTATTCTCTTCTTGTCCAAACTATTTATCGTCCATGTTTCACTTCCATACATGGCTACACTCCATACGAATACTTTCAGAAATGACTTCCTGACACTTAAATCAATACAAATCAATACAGGCTACTTACACTCTAAATAATAGAGGATATATTATTGATGCGTAAAGTCGCTGTTATTTCTACCTGTCGCATTTATTAAACTTATTGAAAAACGCTACGAACATATGCACCAACCTGTTATATTCCTACTCATTATGTGAAATAACTGCTACGCAAAGCGTCGTGATTGTCAGTTGTCTAGTGGGAAACTTTTTTGGACGTGAAATTTCACTATTTCAAGAAAAAACGTGACACCGACCTTAATTAAAATTAAGTACCAATTTAGACAGTCTTGGAGACTGTAAGGTGTACATTAGATGCTAATGTAGGACACAGAGATTTTAACCTTGATACACATCACAAGTAAATGGTGTTAAAAAACCGCCGTTTTCCGATGCTTACGCCGAGCAAACACGATGCGATAGGGAAGTTTGGAAATATCAGTTGCTGGGCGAAGTATTTTGGCAATTAACGGGAAACAGTTTTTATTTAGTTGAGTAGTTTTCAATATACGCAATGTGATGCTTGAAACTGTGTTTTATGTGAGGTGTCTCTCCTATGAGGTGCCTCGAGCATTTTCTCTCGTCTCTTGACAGATATTTCCCGTTTTGTTTTCAAGCCCAAACAGTTGTATTGCTCATCACGTCCTTCATGCGACAGCGTCGACAGAAAGCGTAGCTTTGTCTCCCGTTACAAAGGAAATTATTTTTACGAGGGTCATTTCAAAAGTTCTGCACAATGCGCACGCGTTATCGATACGGTGGCGTGATCAAGTTGAAATTCATGTCATTTGTGAGCAAGACTTCAGGCATGACGCTCGTATGTGTGTTTGCTCGTTCGCATGGCTGTGTCATGAGTGATAGAATTTTAAAATGGAAACAAAGCGAGTTCGCTCGGATTGCAGGTAGTGACCACCGTTCCTACATCAAAATCGAATTCCTACGTGGAAAAACTCATCGGAAATTTACAACGCTTTGAGAGAGCAGTATGCGAATAGAGCAATAGATCGTAGCACAGTATCACGGTGGTCTGCTCTTTTCCGTGAAGGTCGGGTAAGCTCTGAGGACAACTCAAGACGTGGAAAGCCATCAACTGCAACGGACTACACATATCAAGTTATTGTTAATGACATTTTGAGAGAAGATTCACGAAAAACATGTGGGGACAGTGCATGTGAGGCCAGAATGTCTCTCACTTCAGTTTACAGGATCGTAAGTGAAAAGTTAAAGATGAGCCATTTGAACCATTTTTTTTGCTGAGGTCATCGATCCCTAGACTTACACACTACTTAAACTAACGTATGCTAATAACAACACACACAGCCATGCCCGAGGGAGGACTCGAACCTCCGCCAGGAGGTGCGGCCAGCCGGTGACATGGCGCCTAAAACCATGCTGCTACTCCGCGCGGTAAAGTAGCATCACTTCACGCAGTCTTCCTGATCGTTGTTCTTCGGGTGCGTCTGCAAGACGTCTCAACAGTAGAATGAGATTTTCACTCTGCAGCGGAGTGTGCGCTGATATAAAACTTCCTGGCAGATTAAAACTGTGTGCCCGACCGAGACTCGAACTCGGAACCTTTGCCTATCGCGGGCAAGTGCTCTACCAACTGAGCTACCCAAGCACGACTCACGTCCTGTCCTCACAGCACTTGCCCGCGAAAGGCAAAGGTCCCGAGTTCGAGTCTCGGTCGGGCACACAGTTTTAATCTGCCAGGAAGTTTTCATGTCTCAACAGTAATGATTACACCATGGAGACTACCAGTTCGTATTAGACCACACCGTCGCTGTTCCACTTGGTGCATAACGTTATCTTTTGTGGATGGCTCAACCATTTTCTTCTTTTCCTTGGATTAGCGTAAAGACACCACTTCGCGGTACTAATAACTATACAGGTTAGGAATAGTCGCTGTTGTTTACGAGAAAATAGATGACGAGCAAGCAGAAATGAAGATATGGCCACCCTCTAATTTGTGTGATTTTGGTTTATAGCATGCGGTAGCCTTATACCCAATTTTTAAACTCCCCCACCGCATGCAATTTCGCACGATGGTGAAATTATTACAGATCATCACATTTGCCAGTTCTCGAGTACACTGACGTGGATCATTGTGGATTAATGCGTTTAAACGATCTTCATCAAACCTCTAAGGTCTTCCTGAACGTGGTGAGTCACTAACGTCAAAGCGATCCTCCTTAAAACTAGAAAACCATTACCCTCTACTGCAGTCACACGGAAGACTTTTTCGCAGATGTTTATGTGACACTTCGTTTTCTAGCGTACGCATCTCGACTCACTATCTCCAAGAGAAAAAATGTTGAACCGTGAACTCAAATAACAACAGTGAACTAGAGACAAAAATGACAAAACCAATAGCAGCTGGAAAACCAACACAAAAAAAAAGAATGCTAGGAACATACGTACCAACCTAATATCTCGAAAACTATTGAACTCAATAAAATACTTTTTTTTCGTTGATTGCCAAAATGCGTCCCACGTCAATGTGTACCTCCAAATTTCGATATTGCATTGTGTTTTCTACGCGTAAGCTTCGGAAAACGGAGGCTTTTGTCAGTATTTACTCGTAGCTTGTAATATGTATCGAAGGTAAAATCTGTATCTCATACAAAAATCACGTAAATATTCACATCTAATGTAGAGCATGTTGATGAATCGGGTTTCTGGCGGTTATTTGAGTCTTTCCTGCACGATATTTCAACTGCGTGACTTTCAGTCTTCTTCAGACGTTGTGTGATACCGATGCCAGTGTAGAATGAGTCCGTAATTTATGCGTATGTTGTGCTACGCACTCGCTTTGCGGTCCGCGCCGCGTCCGGCGCTGTGTTCTTGACATGCGTCGACCAGTACCAGAGGCTGTAGCGTTTTCTTCTAGCCGCGGCTTTTCCGAACGCTGTGCGCATGGTTTGTGGTGGTTATCCGTTGTCAATATTGCTGAATTAAGTTCTGAACGACATTCCAGCCGTGCTAGACGTTTTATCTTCCGATTGTCGCCAGTTAAATCCTTCTGTGAATTGGGACGTTCTGTTACCGTGGTGTGCCGTGTTAGGCGTTCCGTACGATGTCCTAGGCCCCCTGGAGCGTCTGCAGTGTTATTTTCAGGCCGATGGTGTTCAGAGTGCCGCTCGAGACTAGGAAGCACGTCCTCAGATATTGTGTCTGTTGTCTTAGGTAGAATTTCAAGTGTGTCTTTTGTTACATATACTGGGCTTTTATCTCCAATTTCATCGTCATACGTGTATCCCTTGGGGTCTTGGTGTAGCCTCCGTTGCGTCTTCAGAAGATTGAGTGCCGGTTTCCAATCCGAACTCAGCTGGAAACCGTTGTCCCGGTTAATGACATTCGGTGCGACCTTAATCTCAATAGATTCTTTGACGACGGTGTCCCAGTATCTCGATGTGTGTGTTAAAATCTTGGCATCATTATGGGTACCACATGATCTGAGTGAAGAGCAGAAAACGGATCGTAAAATAATAAAAGAAGAATTACTTTAACGTTATCGAACAGGAGGGAACAGTTTCTGAAAAGGATTGTTGCACTTTATGAAACCTGGATACTAGATTTTGAGCCAGAACTGAAGTCTTAATCGTCACAGCGGAAGAGATCCGACTCTCCACGCCCGAAAAAATTCCGCCACCAACAACCAAAGGTGAAACTGATGATCTTTGCGTGTGACATGAATGGAGTCGCAGCTATAGAGTACCCCAACGGAGGTCTGTAACAGGCACGTTCTATAAACTGTTTCTACAAAATGTTTAGCGCCAAAAAATTCTTCGACGAAGGCTTGACATACTTGTAGTTGGTGTCCTCATTTTGTACGATAACGTAGAACTCCATATTGCCCTACCAGTGACGGACACGCTAGACAAATATGGGTGACAAATACTTCCGCATCCACCATACGGCCCTTACATGAGCCCATCTATGGTCATCAATCCCCTAGAACTTAGAACTACTTAAACCTAACTAACCTAAGGACAGCACACAACACCCAGTCTGTCCAATCTTCATTCTTGTTGGTAAACCAATGTTTGGCCGTTGGAATCTAACTTTTTTTTTGATAAATGCGATGAGTAAGCTGCATTCATGTCTCTTCTGGTATATCTCAGTTACAAATTCTTAGAAAACAACGCTTTATTGACACTCCATGAAGGACAAAGTTTCCCTCTCTTGGGTTGTGAATGAGCTAAGGCGATATCCTTTATCATTTGTGTGTAATGCTTACTTAACAGTTTTCTTTGCTGACCAGTGAGGATACCTAATACGATTAGGTGAAACGTCTTTGATGAAAACAATAACAAAAATCCAGGTGCAAATATGGAGTTTGTTAATTCTTATGTACATCCTAAACATAACTGAGGCGACGGAAGAAAAATGCCCGCAAGTGTTGACTGTGTAAGTATAAGTACTAGTTTCCGGTACATCGATCTAGAATTATTTTTTCTCTTGTTACTTACTGGCTAGTTACGTGAGCGTATTTTCTTGGTTGTGTTGACTTGTACGCCAGTGTCCCGATAGTCAACTAAATTACTCTGGCTTTCTCTCCCGTCCGTCGCTGCAGCATACTTACAGCTTCTTATGGGACCATCTATCTAATTTCACTTAGTTTTTCAGTATGCAAAGGCTCCACATACGAAAGAATAAGAACGTACTTTCCGCCATCTGCCGATTCCGATGCGATTGTATTCGTCCGGCCAAGAAAGTTTACTTCCATGTAAATCATATGTAAACACTTCAGAATGCGTGTCTGTGGAACATTTTGCAGTCTCTTCATTTTCTTTCTTTTTTTTAGTTCTGTATTTATAGTTTGGCGTACCTGAAAGAGGAATTCATTTATCATTGTCGAATCTCCATCAAGACCGCATTTCGGAGTCACAGTTTAAATATTCTACGAAACGGCGAGTAATATCTCTCTTTTCTTTACGAGGCTGATGTGCCAGATAAGGAAGTATGCAAGAAAGCTACAGCTGGATGAAAGTAGAGGAGCATAAATCGCGGTGATGAATGAAGGGAGTCTCGGTATACGGGTTCTTCGGGAAGTTCTCGCCGTATTTCTCGCTAACTGCTGAGTTAACAAGAACCGCATTCGGAATAAGTCATAACTCTGGAGGCGAAGAAAACATGATGTCCTCAAAGCGATTAGTACGTACGTGGGCCACCATTAATTAGCGCTTCTAATACTTATTTGTGAAGGCAGTTCTTTAAGTTTTTACATGTTAGACGACCCATTAAAGCATTAAAACGATTTGCCATCAGTAGTTAAGTCACGGATATCCCCATGACATTTATTTTTATAACGTTCTTCTTTTTAATCTTACTTCGCCATACAGTATCGGGAATAAGAAAATCCTGTACTAAATATGATTTATGGCACGAGCAGTACTTTGAGAGGAGAAGAGTTTTAAGGTTTTCTTTTAAAAAAATTCGTATGGCTGGTTTGTCCCATTCTTTCACGTCGACAGCAAAACAAGAGAAATTGGGCAACTGTTACTTCTTTATGTTTCGATCAGTATTACTGACACTTCAATACTTCATTCTTACGTAATACATGTCACTTCTATGCTATACAGCACTATAGCACGAGAGGACTTCAAAAGGTAGGTTATACATTACAATGGCACGAAGTCGGCGTTCCAAAACATCCCGAATGTGTTCTATAGCATTCAGGTCAGGACTCTGTGCAAACAAGCCCATTACTGGGATGTTGCCGTGTAACCACTCCGCCACAGGCCGTGCATTATCAACAGGTGCTCGATCGTGTTGAAAGATGCATTCGCCATCCCCGAATTGCTCTTCAACAGTGGGAAGCAAGAAGGTGCTTAAAACAGCAATGTAAGCCTGTGCTGTGATAGTGCCACGCAAAACAACCAGGGGTGCAAGCCCCTCCATGAAAAACACGACCACACCATAACACCACCGCCTCCGAATTTCACTGTTGACACTACACACGCTGGTAGATGACGTGCACCGGACATTCACCATACCCACACCCTGCCATCGGATCGCTACATAGTGTACCGTGATTCGTCACTCCACACCACGTTTTTCCACTGTTCAATGCTCCTTACGCCAAGCGAGGCTTCGTTTGGCATTTACCGGCTTGATGTGTAGCTTATGAGCAGCAGCTCGACCATGAAATCCAAGTTTTTTCACCCCCCCCTCCCCCCCCCCCCCCCACCTAACTGCCCTAGTACTTGCAATGGATCCTGATGCAGTTTGGAATTCCTGAGCTATAGGCGTCTACCCATTACACATTATGAGCCTCTTCAATTGTCAGCAGTCCCTGTCAGTCAACAGACAAGGTCGGCCTGTACGGTCTTGTGCTGTACGTGTCTCTTAACGTTTCCACTTCCCTATCACATCGGAAACAGTGGAACTAGGGATGCTTACGAGTGTGGAAACCTCGCGTACAGGCATGTGACACAAGTGACGCCCAATCACCTGACCACGTTAAGTCCTGAGTACCAGAGTTCCACAGCGCGCCCCATTCTGCTCTCTCACTATGTCTAATGACTGCTGAGGTCGCTGATATGGAGTGCCTGGGAGAATGTGGCAGCACAATGCACCTAATATGAAAAACGTATGTTTTTGGGGGTGTCCGGATACTTTTGATCTCACAGTGTATGATACTATTTTTCAACACAGTCACTGGGTGTTTATAATAAACGATCGGAACATTCTAAAGTCGTTCAATTCCTTGGCGATAGATATCCACTTCTCAGTCACGGAGCCATTCGAGAACTTCTGTGTAGGCGTTCTCATAGTTGGAAAAATTTATTTTTTCCAGATGTTCTTTCAACTTGCTAAAAAGATGGAAATCCATGGTGCAAGATCTGGATTGTATGGTGGATCAGCATCAGCCCTGTCTGTGCGACGTTGGTCAAATTGTTGGCATCATTTCACTACGAGTGGACGCGACGTTGCATTTGGTCCACAAACCTCCAGAATTTTACGTGAATCTTTGTGCAGTTTAGGCATTCTGACCACAACAGTCGTACTGTACCACGTACTGAAACTTTGGAGTATGTTTTCAGCTGCCGTACAATTTCACGCGCACACTGCGATGCACCTGGTATCCGTACCGCAGCAGAACTCTGTCTATACTCTCTCCTGACACTGTGCCCCTCTTGTTGCGTACTGGTCTTCGTGTGGGACGACATGTGTGACTTACTTGCCAAAGTCTCTACGTATTACGTCTGATGAGAGAGACTCACAAGATAACACTCCAGTTTCGCTTTGTTCTTGAAAGAGTTAACCATTCGAAAGTTGTCACTATTGAAACGACCCCTTAGAAAAATTTATGAATGACTGTGCTGATAAACCTCTTACATTATTTGATTTTCAAACAGCTGAGCAGAACTGAACGTACTCAGACATTTCACTCTTTACCTATTCTGATCAACACTAAACTGACACACAATATTTTTAGCGCAACGCAACGCAACGCAGTCCCTACTAAAGAATGGCCCTGACTAACAATAACCTATACCTTTCATGAATCACTTACCTCACAAAAATCTTCGTTACTCGAACTACTGCAATACAGCGAGCGCCACTACTGCCAGCTAAACAAAAGAATCTAACTACTGAAGGCACTAACTACTGATAGGCATAGTCAGCAAATGAAAGATTTTGATAGAGAACAAACAATGTATTTACCTTAACAGTGTTAAAGTCATTATATATATATATATATATATATATATATATATATATATATATATATATATATATCAGTTCATGACATCCAGTCTTACAAATTTACTCTCTCTGATGGACACACGTCCAGATCATCCGCTCTCAAAACTCCACTGCTGGCGGCTCACCTCCAACTGCGCAACGCTACGCGCTGTTCACATCCAAAAGCCCAACACTACAATGGCGACTATTCCAACAATGCAAACCAGCCACAGACTGCACACAGCACAGTCAGTGATTTTCATATAGAGCGCTACTTGGCGCTACCAGTATAAAAACCTAAACAGCCCACTTAACACTATGACTGCTTTGACAGAGAAACTCGTGTAACGTATTTTGTCATATGGCTTGTGGAGGATAACCCGACAATATAGTAATATAAGTTGTTCCAAATCTACTAACAACAAAATTCATCAACTACTTATATTACTTATCGTTCCTTGTATTGTACAGCTTTACCCTCCTCTCTACAGAAGCCTCCCATCCTTCCTTCGCCCGGTCTGACAAAATTTAGGTTTTCCTTGGTTTCCCTAAATCCAATTACAAAATTGGCGGGATGCTTCCGTTGAAAAGGGGAAAGGATACCAAAGATGATTTCATTTGACTCCCTCATGCCGTTTACGTTTGCATTCCGCTTCCAACCTGCGGTTAATCTCCATAATCTCCATGTGCATCGCTACTACAACATCTATCGGAGTGTTTAAATACAACTGCACATACTTCTTCCAGCGCTTTCACCACTCTAATGGAATAATTTCACTGAATAATTGAATTCTATTGATTAGTGTAAATTAGTCAGTAGGAAAGAAAAAAATTGAAAAGTTGTAAAAATGGCAGCTGCTGTTCTCAGTTAAGGAACATCAATGATTACCATCTATAGACGAGTTGGAAAGGCATATCGCAACTTTAAGTATGTTTGTGAAAATCGTACGTACAGAACGCAATATGTATATTACAAAACACAACTAGTCGCACACATTAGGCGACAAATAATTTTAAGTAATTAAATGCAGAATTTATTTCTTCCCATTTTTAGTATCAAGGTGATGAAAACAAATATTTAATCATAATTTTAAAATATAATAATTAACTTAACACATAAATTGCTCAATATACAGATCGTGTATTGTGCAAGCATTAAAGGAAACAGAGGAAAAATTAGGAGTAAGAATTAAAATCCAGAGAAAACAAATAAAAACTTTGAGGTTAGCCGGTGACATTGTAATTCTGTCACAGACAGGAAACGTCTTGGAAGGGCAATTGAATGGAATGGACAGTGTCCTGAAAGGAGGATATAAGATGAACATCAACAAAAGCAAAACGAGGATAATTGAATGTAGTCGAACTAAATCAGGTGATGCTGAGGGAATAGACAGGGAAATGAGACACTTAAAGTAGTAGATAAGTTTTTCTATTTGGGCAGCAAAACAACTGATGATGGCCAAAGTGGGGAGAACATAAAATGTACACTGGTGATGACAAGGAAAACTTTTCTGAAGCAGAGGGATGTATTTTTATGGCGTGTAGCTATGTGTGGAAGTGAAATACAGACGATAAACAGTTTAGACAACACGAAAATAAAAGCTCTTGAAATCTGGTGCTACAGAAGAATGCATAAGATCGGATGGGCAGATCACGTAATTAATGAGAAGATACAGAATAGAACTGGGGAGAAGAGGAATTTGTGGCACAACTTAGCCGGTGACATTGTAATTCTGTCACAGACAGGAAACGTCTTGGAAGGGCAATTGAATGGAATGGACAGTGTCACAGACAGGAAACGTCTTGGAAGGGCAATTGAATGGAATGGACAGTGTCCTGAAAGGAGGATATAAGATGAACATCAACAAAAGCAAAACGAGGATAATTGAATGTAGTCGAACTAAATCAGGTGATGCTGAGGAAGAAGAGAACGATTGGTAGGACACTGAGGTACGAAGATTGGACAAAAATATGCTAACACAGCACGAAATGCGTGCCTGAACATAAATGCATATACCAGCCATGCCTGCAAGTTGTATCTGATCACTAACGGCACCTGTGCAATGTCCTCAGTACGTCACAAGTGCCAGTGGTGGTCGGAATAGTGTTCTATGCAGTTTTGAGTGCATTACGTGGGCGCCATCTAAATCGTTGATGCTCATGTGATAGGTGCTTCCGTAACCGAGGTAGACGAAGTGTTTTGTGTTTAAAGAGGCACCGCTTCGAAGATTTATACAGCATGCAGTGAGAGCGGAAAAACAACATCCGCTAAGTCATAACCCGGACGAAAGTGTGAGTTCATTGATCGTGATAGAGGACTGTTGGCCTGCTTAGCTGAGTGGTAACGTGGTTGCCTACCATCCAGCGGGTCACGGTCCGACAACCGGCCTGGTTGGAGATTTTCCCCGCTCGTGGACTGTCCTCATCATTTCATCCTCCTCACCGCTACGCAAGTGACCCAATGTGACGTCGGCTGAAATAAGACTTGCCCCTCAGCGGCCGAACTTACCTGGATGAGGCATTCTGGCCAACAATGCGACACAATCATTTCATTTCATTTCGTTGAACAGGACTGTGACGAAAAGTAACAGGACGACAGCTGCTAAAGTCTCAGCAGAACTGAATGTCGCACTCGCAAACTCTGTTAGCTCTAAAACAACACGATATTGTGGGGCTACCTGGAATTTGGAGCTAACTCATCAGTGATGCAAATGGACGTAACAAGCAAACGTGGTGCCGAAGAAATGCAACGTAAACTATGGAGCGATGGAAGAAAGTCATTCGGTCGCATGAGTCTTGTGTTACAATGTTTCTAGATTCTGTCCAAGTTTACGTCCCAAGAGTAAAAAATGGCAAGGGGTTTAGTGATGACCTGGGCAGCCATATCGTAGTATCCCATGGGACCCATGGTTACTCTGCGATTTTGCATTACTGTCAAGGATTATGTGATAATTTTGGCTGATCTGACCCATCCCATAGTATAACGTTACGAGGTGCCGGGGTGGAGGAGAGTTTATGCCTCTTTAATTCAGACGAATTTTGCATGAGAACGAGACATGCACTCGACCCCCTCCTTATCTACCAGCTAATTAATTACGAGCACAATGGTAAAGGAAGGAAATGATGGTGGATCCTGTTAGTTGGGAAAATAATGAGAGCTCACTCACAATAACTTAATAAAAATCGTTATCTACTCAAAAAAAGAGAACTTTATCAGAATAAGCAACAGAAAATGGGATTCTGCATATATCTACGAAATGATATGCGGATTAAATATTACAATGAGATTTATTATACAACAGAACATGAATGCACATGACTGTCGACACAAACAGTAAGTTAAAGGGTAGGGTATACTGAAATATTATGAGAACAAGAGTTGGCTCAAGAACAAGGGGCTCCTACTCTCTGTGATGCAATAGATTTATGATAATGACTGGAGGTCCTAATAAATCAAATATTAATCTTCCGACTATGTAGCAGTATCGCTATTAGTAGTGAGAGCTCAAATGAGATCACATGGAGTACAAGCAAGGTGGACTTGTAGCAAGGCGAGGGCGCGTGCTGCTGAGGGATTCAGTACAAAGTTGATAAGGTCCTACAATGCTGGGGCCGCAAAATACTGTACCAGTACTGAAATCTGCAGAACGTCGTCGGTAGGCAGCGTCCTGATGACGTGGGCGCCGACTTCTGCCGTGCAGCAACTCTGTGTCAACCCCTGGCCCTGAAGGCTGTCCGAAAATTCTAACTTCTTCCGAAAAAAGAGCGACCAAGTCGTAAGAGCGTCTGACTCCGACGAAGATCTGATCCCAAATCCACTGCCCACGCAACGCAAGAATGCAGCCAACATTTCTCTACTCCCTACTCTCCTCCAAAAACCGCGAATCAGCATTCAGTTCTGATTTCAGAATTCCCCCACACTGTCTGAGAACATTATTTGCGCCAATAGCGACCGTTCCCTCCAATTTCGAGCAGGACGTTATGACGTCTACCAGCCTCATTAAGTTGACCAATCATGCTTCTGCTATTCAGCCGAGGACACTGAACTTGCAGTTTGACCGGCTATGAAAACAACCTGCCTGGACCACCGTCCATCCGGTGCCAGATAGTCGTACCCAGTAGGGAACGGTCCACAAGTATTCTGAGAATAAAGAGAACAATGCAGTCAGTCGGTGCCAGGAATTTTCGTTCCGGACGCGCCAGAACGGTAAACACATAAACTGCGACTACACTCAGACGCCTCGCAGGTCGTTTCGCCCTGCACACAATACGCGAAACTCGACGGACGTCAGTCGTTCCGCCAGGCGCTTAAGCCTATTTTACGAACCCCTCAGAATTCAGGGAAGTGCAGCCCCCAACCGGAAATGCCGTACGCCACGTCCTCCGATGCTTGCCTCGCACAGGCCACCCAGGGAATTAACCCAACATGTATAGGAATCAAGTGAAGAGTATTTATTGAGCTCTCAGAACAAAATGACATAGAACATTAATAAAATTGATGAAAATGACAGTCCACATGCAAAAGAAGACATGGAACCTCTGAACATTTGATCCCCAGTGTTGATACTGTGTTCTCCTGTTCACATAGCTCGCGTTATCCAGTACTGATTTTGTGAGCTCGGGAATAGATTGTTGCATCACCCTTGGCCACCACACTCACCAAATCTCAACATTATTAAATCTTTGTGGTCTAATTTGGGGAGAAGTGTGCGTGATCGCTATCGACCTGAACTTTCCATTATTTTACAGAAAGAATGATATAAGATTCCCTAGAAACCAATACAGGACCTATGTTTATCTATACCTAGGCGACTGGAAGCTGTTGTAACTGCCAATGGGTTTCCTACGCCGTTTTGGGCAAGGTAATTTGTTACTTTTTTGGTGTTTCCATATTCTCTCCATCCCCTCTATGCTAGCAGCATTAATATTCAGGTTGGAGAAAAACGAACTCATGATAAGGTCAGGCCAGGATAGAAGTCTTCAGAGCTAGCAAAATTTTCGAAGTAACCATACATCGCAATTGCTTTATTGTATAGCTACAGGTATAAAACGACAACCGGTCAGCGACGAACTAGCGGAAGTTTGTGCAGAAAGGAAACGTGTAACAGGCCGCGACAACATTCACAACGTGACAGGAATTTTCTAGAGCAGTGGTCGCCAAATAAATACTGACATTGTGGGGCGGCATGTCGGGACACATACGTATCGATCTTATTATTAAATGGTAAACCACATAAATGAGCCCCAAATCCACTAATTAATTGTATCCATGTTTCGTAGCTTCAAACGTGACTGTATTCAATACACTGGACGTATGCACAAAAACCCATTCAGTCATAGCTTTTCGTGTTTTATTAAGTACACGATGCATTTCGGACCCTGAGGGTTCATCATCAGGTGTAATTTGTCTTAATACATGCTTAACGTTTTCTCTTGAATGAGGTAAAATGCATATTCCTGTCACGAAAAGGTTTGATTTTAGGTTATGAATTTCGTAAGTCAAACGCGGAAAGCATGTGCGAAATAGTGGAAAAGATGAACAGTGTAAAACGGCGCTAAAATGTTGAAAATGGTTTTCTTGGATGACGTGCTAAATTTACACTGTTAATCTTTTCCACTATTTCGCACATATTTTCCGCGTTTGACTTAAGAAATTCATAATCTAACATCAAACCTTCTCGTGACAGGAATGTGCATTTCGCGTCATCAAGAGCAAAAGTAAAGCATATATTAAGACAAATTACACCTGACGATGGACCCACAGGGTCCGAAATGCATCGTGTACGTAATACAAGGTGCATTCAAATTCTAAGGCCTCCGATTTTTTTCTCCGGACTGGAAAGAGATGGAAACATGCGCATTGTTTTAAAATGAGGCCGCGTTCATTGTCAATACGTCCCAGAGATGGTAGCACCGTACAGCAAATGGAATTTTACCGCCAGCGGCGAGAATGAGAACTGTTTTAAATACTTAAAATGGCGACGTTTTCCTTAATTGAACAGCGTGCAATCATTCGTTTTCTGAATTTGCGTGGTGTGAAACAAATTGAAATTTATCAACAGTTGAAGGAGACATGTGGTGATGCAGTTATGGATGCGTCGAAAGTGCGTTCGTAGGTGCGACAGTTTAATGAAGGCAGAACATCATGTGACAACAAACCGAAACAACCTCGGGTTCGCACAAGCCGGTCTGACGACATGATCGAGAAAGTGGAGAGAATTGTTTTGGGGGATCGCCGAATGACTGTTGAACAGATCGCCTCCAGAGTTGGCATTTCTGTGGGTTCTGTGCACACAATCCTGCATGACGACCTGAAAATGCGAAAAGTGTCATCCAGGTGGGTGCCACGAATGCTGACGGACGACCACATGGCTGCCCGTGTGGCATGTTGCCAAGCAATGTTGACGCACAACGACAGCATGAATGGGACTTTCTTTTTGTCGGTTGTGACAATGGATGAGACGTGGATGCCATTTTTCAATCCAGAAACAAAGCACCAGTCAGCTCAATGGAAGCACACAGATTCACCGCCACCAAAAAAATTTTGGGTAACCGCCAGTGCTGAAAAAATGATAGTGTCCATGTTCTGGGACAGCGAGGGCGTAATCCTTACCCACTGCGTTCCAAAGGGCACTACGGTAACAGGTGCATCCTATGAAAATGTTTTGAAGAACAAATTCCTTCCTGCAATGCAACAAAAACGTCCGGGAAGGGCTGCACGTGTGCTGTTTCACCAAGACAACGCACCCTCACATCGAGCTAACGTTACGCAACAGTTTCTTCGTGATAACAACTTTGAAGTGATTCCTCATGCTCCCTACTCACCTGACCCGGCTCCTAGTGACTTTTGACTTTTCCCAACAATGAAAGACACTCTCCGTGGCCGCACATTCAGCAGCCGTGCTGCTATTGCCTCAGCGATTTTCCAGTGGTCAAAACAGGCTGCTAAAGAAGCCTTCACCGCTGCCATGGAATTATGGCGTCAGCGTTGTGAAAAATGTGTACGTCTGCAGGGCGATTACGTCGAGAAGTAACGCCAGTTTCATCGATTTCGGGTGAGTAGTTAATTAGAAAAAAAGTCGGAGGCCTTAGAACTTGAATGCATCTCGTAAAACACGAAAAGCTGTGACTGAAGATCATTTTTTGGTTCATACCTCCAAATGCCCTAGCTTTGAAAGGGCGCTGTAAGTTGGCAGCGGGCCTCCAAGCACTGCTCGTTAAATGGCGGACCATTCGTAACACTCCGTATGTCTCCTCAATAGAGAATGTTTGGAGCAATGTGGGCAAGGCCCTCCAACCATCTCGGGTATTGATCTAACACAACAGCTGGACAGAATTTGGTGCGACATCCCTCAGGAGAGTATCGAACAACACTGTCAATCAATGCCAAGCCGAATAATTGCTTGCGTAAGGGCCAGAGGTGATACAGTGCGTTATTAACTTGCTCAGTTTGTGAAACTCTTTCTTCTGAATAAACTGTCCTATGTTTCTGAAACTGTAACCATTTGCGTACATATACATCACATCTACCGACTTCCGTCCCATTCGGGCAACACTTCCGTGCTGCGTCATTTTTTTTTCTGTCTTAAAGTGTGTTACACAGCCTTAATTTAATTTCATATTCCTTTCCAGAAATAAATATCGCATTTCAAGATGACCATCTCTGTAAAGCGTATTCCTGAATCAACGTTACTTCCGTGTTAAAACTTACAGCGTTGCCCGTGATCGGTGAGAGTCGCTAACGGATACGTTCGTCGTACGTCCCACGTTGATGTCTTCTGTAACTTCACGCAGTGTCGCTTTTCTGTTACCACCTATGGCTCTACTCAAATGCCGCTGCTCTCGATCGTTTAGTGAAGGCCGCTGGCGACTGCGTTGTCCGTCGTGAGAGATAATGCCTGAAGTCTGGCACTCTCGGCACACTCCTGACACAGTGGAGCTCCGATTATTTAATTCCCCAGCGATTTCCGAAATGAAATGTTCCATGCGTCCAGCTCCAACTACCGTTCTGCGTTCTAAGTCTGTTAATTCCACTTCGAAAACCATTTCGCATGGATCACCTGAGAAGAGATGACAGCCTGAGTATACATGACAGCTCCGTCAATGCAAATGTCCTTTTATACCTTGCTCACGCGATACTACCACCATCTTTATAGGTGCATATCGCTATCCCAAGACTTTTGTCACCTCAGTATAGATCAGCAACGTTGTATTTCCAAGCTATTCGACGTACCTTATTCTGTTCTGACCTTATTGTCAGGTAGTTTTCTTTCAGAAACGATCATACCTCTTCAATGCATTACACACACGGCGAACAATCGTTAAAACCGTTTCATACAGACTAAGACTGTGTATAGGACCAGAATTCTTAGTAGGGTATTTCTTTTGCGGAGAACTTTTTCCAACCGTGCAATCTAAACACGCCCCACTCAATACATAAATCTGTCAGATGAGCGAAAATTCTACACGAAAACCCTTTTACACAGAAAGGAACATAAGCGAACGTAGCAGCGGACAAGAATTCTCTCTGGTGTAAACGACGTTCGGTCATGTCCGGTTCACATTCACTTGCGTACGTGTGTTTCGCTAGTAGTCTGTGTTATAGTGAATCATTGCATCCTCTCCGCCTCGGCGCCAGCGGTGTAGAAAGATTTCGTCTACTGTCTTGCTTACTTTTGTTTTTGTTAGCGTGAGATGCGTGAAACGGACGTGGTCGAAGAGAACGTAATAACGTTGCTGACAGAAGAATGCAGATGTCAAAACTGTTTCTGGGATATAAGAGATCCACAACATAAATGCCGAAGGAAAAGAACCGTGGGTGGTAGAAGCACTGAGGATCCTACTGGCGACTTTAGAGAAACGAGGCCGGCCGGGGTGGCCGAGCGGTTCTAGGCGCTACAGTCTGGAACTGCGCGACCGCTACGGTCGCAGGTTCGAATCCTGCCTCGGGCATGGATGTGTGTGTTGTCCTTAGGTTAGTTAGGTTTAAGTATTTCTAAGTTCTAGGGGACTGATGACCTTAGAATTTCAGTCCCATAGTGCTCAGAGCCATTTGAACCATTTTTTTTTTTTAGAAAAACGATAAATTCATTAGATTCATCAGCTGGGAACGGCGCATAAGCGCAAGATATGCAAACACAATAAATTTCGTTAACAGTTCAAATGGTTCAAATGGCTCTGAGCACTATGGGACTCAACATCTTAAGTCATAAGTCCCCTAGAACTTAGAACTACTTAAACCTAACTAACCTAAGGACATCACACACACCCATGCCCGAGGCAGGATTCGAACCTGCGACCGTAGCAGTCCCGCGGTTCCGGACTGCAGCGCCAGAACCGCACGGCCACCGCGGCCGGCTTCATTAACAGTAAACAAGTGCGAACATGTAGGTATTATCCTCATTAAAATCAAAACTATACGAAAAATGTGGTCATACTTGTTCCTTCCGTTAATGGTATCCGTAATTACATAGTGTTGTAACACCGTTATGTTAACAGCCTTGCCGTAGTGGTAGCACCGGTTCCCGTCAGATCACCTAAGCTAGGCGCTGTCGGACTCCGCTAGCACATGGATAGGTCACCGTCCGCAATTTCCGAGAGCTGTTCGTGAGCGGGCTGCACTCAGACCTTCTGACGCCAATTGATAAGCTACTTTATTGATTGGCGACTCCATGGAGTGTCCTGTGCACCACGACCATATAATGGGTATACTTGGAAGGAGAGACAGCATTGGTCGTATTTTTTTGTTTTATTAAACGCAAAATCGATGTTCGGTCACTTAGTGACCATCTTCAGTGCTGTAATATATAATTTAAATTGGTAGGCACTGGTGTCAACAAGCTTACAGAGTTTATGTGATCGCTGTAAGCTTGTTGACACCAGTGCCTACCAATTTAAATTATATATTACAGCACTGAAGAAGGTCACTAAGTGACCGAAAATCGATTTTGCGTTTAATAAAACAAAAAATACGACCAATGCTGTCTCTCCTTCCAAGATAAGCTACTTGATTGAGAAGTAGCGGCACCGGTCACGAAAACTGACAACGACCGGTAGAACCGTGTGCTGGCCACATGCCCCTCCGTATCCACATCCGGTAACGTCTAAGGGCTGAGGATGACACGGCGGCCTGTCGGTACCCCTAGGCCTTCAAGGCCTGTTCGGACGCTGTTTGTTTGTATCACCGTTGTGTTAGAGATTTTTGATGATAAATAAAAATGCTTTACCTCGGATCACACTATCAACCTTCTAACAAAATACGGGGGGCAATCAAAAAGTTTTCGTTTGATGGTGTTGCTACTGTGTATATGCAACGTAGCGCTACTCCGATGCTGGTATATAGGCACCGACATGCAGGCAAGGAATTACTGTGGCATTCGTGCCTTTCCGACCTGCGTGCGGTAAATAAGGAAACTTGAACAATGGCGACATTCTTACCAGATGCATCCAAACAGGATCAACGTGCTGATATTCCTACCTCGGCTGCGGAAGGACAAACACCGGTAGACATCCATCGGCGAATGAAGAATGTGTGCGGGGCAGCAGGTCGTTTAAAACCACCTTTGCGGAATGTTGCGCCAAGTTCAATGCTGGCCGCGATTCGACACAAGACGCTGGTTGATTGGCAGCCCAAGTCAAATTGGAGAACTCGAGCATCCGCTGTACAGTTCTCATCTCTCCTCATGCGACTATTATTCCTTCGATCCTGGAATAGTCGGCAGTTCCTGTCAAGCAGTAGGCAGTTACGGACCTCTTCATGCTGAGGACACAGCGTTCTAACAAACGGGTATCTTCAAGCTCGTGCGTTGGTGGAATGTTTACCTCCGTGCTCACTCCGTTTCTGCCTGATTTGCATAACGTTTCTGGACTGTATGGCCTTCGAACGGAAACTTTTTATCGCACTTATTATATAACAGAATTTATCAACCAGTCGCCGGCCAGAGTGGCCGAGCGGTTCTAGGCTCTACAGTCTGGAACCGCGCGACTGCTACGGTCGCAGGTTCGAATCCTGCCTCGGGCATGGATGTGAGTGATGTCCTTAGGTTAGTTAGGTTTAAGTAGTTCTAAGTTCTAGGGGACTGATGACCACAGCAGTTAAGTCCCATAGTGCTCAGAGCCATTTGCACCATCAACCAGTCAATTTGATAGTTCATAAGCATCTTACACATTTCATTAATCATAGTTTATCGACATTATCTACGTTGTACGTAATTTTATAAAATACTTTAGGTAGAAACTATCTGATGTATAGCAACTGCTATTGAAATGCGAAACAGTCCACTAGCGTAAATGTCTCCCTTCGCTAACAGTCATATTGTAAAGGCTAGTTTTTCTCAGGTCATGTTAGTCATCGAAAATTAGTGTTGTGCCTGTAAATTCCCTCCTCAGTTGTAATGAGATGCCGGCGAAAAGCGCCAACCGACAATATGCATGGTCTTGGACTAATGCTACGGAAAGCTGTAGCTGAAATTCAGTGGATTTTTGTGGTAAGGACTATGGGACCAAACTGCTCAGGTCATCGGTCCCTAGGCTTACGCAGTACTTAATCTAACTTTAACATACGCTAAGGGCAACACACACACCCATGCCCGAGGGAGGACTCGAACCTCCGACGGGGGGAGCACCGCATACCGTGCAAGACGCCCTAGACCGCACGGCTAACCTGCGCGGCTTAAATTGTGTTTAGTGTACTACCTGCAAGCATTTCACGTTCAAGTACGAAACGAAACATTTCAATTCTTCCAGTGCGCCTGTCGCTCATAATAATCTTGTCTGAGTATCAGTGTTTTTCATCGTGACTCTTACTATACAAAGTTTATTCGGTGCACCGATTATTAGCGCAAAAGAACAATAACGCAGGCTAATGTTCGTTGCATCGTGTTCTCTTCCGCTTCCCCTTGGTTTAAATGCATGTTCACAGATACAAATGGGTGGGGTGAGGGAGGGGGGGGGGGGTGAAGAACACTGCTAATTGTCTGTGAATGTATATTCACTGGTGGTTACTTTCATTCTCTCCAGTGTAAAGGAGATCTGAAAGGCAAAGCTGTTAGTTTCTATGTGATATAATGTTAAATGACTGCGTACATTCCTTTGCACACTGAAATAATCATAACGTATATCTTACAAGTTATCAACCGGTAAAACACAGTGTCCTAAGCACTAACGAGATGCAGAGTCCTACATGTTCTTTCTCAACCAATAATGAAAGAGTTTATGCATATGCGGCGCAATATAGTCATTTACTGTCCCACGCACGGTAGACGCGCTCGGAAAACGTTTTGTTTTCCTCTGATGTAAATATCAATAAAATCCCATTTCCTATGCAACTAAAGCGTGTGAAACAGTCCAGTGTTAACTGAATAATACATCTAGTTAAATTTATTTCTTGGTATTTCACTTCCTGAACGATGGCACTTTTGCTGTCAGGTTTTTCTTACAGGGTAGTTCGGAACTGCAGCACTCCGTTCTGAATGGTAAGATTCATTGGCATCAGCCTGAAACCCTTGCACACAACAGTCAAAAATATTCACAGATCAAACTGGCAATTAGTTAGAGCGCCATAAAGATGCACTGCAACGTACCAGAATGGAAAGTGAAAGGGCTTGCTCTGCTGCAGAATATCTGGCTCATACGGTCTGTTACAGACGATATCACTGTCAAAGTGGGAGCTGAACTGCAATAAACATGATCGTTTTTGATTATTATTGCAGGAGATGAAAGTGACATGCAAGAACGGTATCAGAAAAACTTCCCAGTGTCTGGAGAACGGAGTCCACATACTTGGGTAACGGACAACGAAGGCACATGGAAGAGCCACATTTTATGCACTGGTTGAAATGGAAAATGTCACTTCATTTTTTTAACTTCGTGGAGATGTCTATCATACAATGTTATTAAATGATTAAATTTTCATTCCACTCGGAAACGATATGCATCTTTGACATCAGTATAATCTGTGACCCCTTGAAAGGGTACAGTACCGCCCGACATTGAAAATAGGTACAACATTCTTCGTTATTCTTGTCAGAACAACACATTTTTTGTAATAATAACTCAATTGCACTTAATACACCGAAGCTGGATACCAGTGTAGGAAAGAATGACAATTTATTTATTTAATTGATCACATGTGCACTCCCACAAAATAAATCGCTACACCCAACTTGGTGTGATCTGTGAAATGAATGAAAGTATGGTCGTCTGCTAACCACAGATAGTGAATGTGCAATATATGATCATCTTTGAGACGGTCCTTTGGTCACCTTTGGTGGAACCAAAGAGATGAAATTTACCTGAGCTTTGAGCGCCTGAAATGTGGCTGACCAATATGGTAGCAAGGTACTCCCCCACCATGATGGAGGTGCGAGCTGACCTGAAGAACGGCCATGTTTCAGCACTCTGGTGCTGGAACTTGTGTTGGTAAGACCTGTCTTAGGTGTGCTCCGTAAAGACAAAAGAGTGGAGACAATGGTATGCATGTGCAATACTTAAGAGTAGTTTGGAATAATAATTTCTCTATTTCAGGAACTTTTGTGGGGAGAATTAAATGTCAGGCAGGTAATATTAAGGGGATCGTAGTAATCTTCGGAAGTGACCAACGGTCACAATGAAACCACGTGTAGCAATAAGTTGAAATACTTCCGAGTGCATAAGTTAAGCTGAATTACTGGCGTGTGTGCTATAACTTAGAAATATTTAAGAAATGGCGTGTGCAGGACTTGAAATTAGAGACGAGTACTTCCACATGGTGAGTACTGTGTGAGTCTCAATCTGTGTATGAGACAAAGGATAAGGAGAAGTACTCGTCCATGGTATCAGTTGAGGACTCGCGTGTGTGATGAATATGTTCTTAATATTAGTTTGCGCGTTATGTTTCCGTGTGATGCTTGATTCAAACTATAATACTCTGAGAGTGAAGCAAGGTGAGTCAGCCATTTATCCACCAACTAGCTTGCATTGCACAGGAAGACGTGCATATATCCTCCAGAGTTCATAGTAGAGAAGAAAAATTACGAAGTGGGGCAGTGTCGTGTGAAACTGGGATGAATACTAATTGAAGTGGGAAAGCTGAAAGTGATGTAATTATAACGTTCTGACTATTCCTTGTGTTGTATTCCATGTTGCCAGTGTGGTGTATATCATGTAATTTAAGTATGTGTGGTTTGCATGGGAGAGTAGCAAGATAGGTTCAGAGGCAGTGGGTTATGCATGTTCCTTTTTGTACCGCTCGGTCTGGAGGAAATTTTCGTGATAATGGGTGTGAGAGTCGAAGTGTGAGATATAGCAAAAGATCCACCATCCTATCCAGAAAGTGCACTGTAGTGTTAGATAGTTACGAGACCATAAGATAGAGAATCACCAATGTAAAGCCATGCCTACTGGGCGGAATTTCTCATGTGAAGTTGTTGTAGAAAATGTAATGGTGTGTTTAGGTTATAGAATTTATCGGAATAAAAAAGATAGTGCAAAGAAAAAGATTGGTGGCCTCCTCCTTCGAATAGTACGTTGTCATGATACCCAGAATTTACAATGTGTGCGCCATTTATATTCAGTGCGATGGCCACGTGTTGATCAAAGCCGTTGGGTAAGAAAGAAAATGTGGTATTGCCAGTGCGTAGCGAACAGTCAGAGTTGTGTAAATTACTAATAGAAAATCTCATATAAGATGTGAAACAAATACTAACAAAGAGATAGAGGGGCTGGCCAGTACTTACCTCAGCTCAGTACAGCCGATAGATACACATAAAACAGAACTGAAAATTTACATTCCTAGCTTTCGGAACTTTGTTCCTTCATCAGGGAGGAGAGAGGGGAAAAAAGGGAAGAAGGGAAAGTGGATTCAGTTACTCACAACCCAGGTTATGAAGCAACAGGGAAAGGTAAACAGGGAGGAGCTACCCTCCCTGTTTACCTTTCCCTGTTGCTTCATAACCTGGGTTGTGAGTAACTGAATCCACTTTCCCTTCTTCCCTTCTTTCCCCTCTCTCCTCCCTGATGAAGGAACAAAGTTCCGAAAGCTAGGAATGTAAATTTTCAGTTCTGTTTTATGTGTATCTATCGGCTGTACTGAGCTGAGGTAAGTACTGGCCAGCCCCTCTATCTCTTTGTTAGTATAAATTACTAATAGTCAGATGTGCGTTATCCGTTTACGTTGCGTAATATTCAAACAGGAGAATAATTTGTAACTTAATTGTGAGTACTAGAGCTCATGTTACTCGATAAATCTACATCTACATCTACACTGATACTCCGCAAGCCACCCAACGGTGTGTGGCGGAGGGCACTTTACGTGCCACTGTCATTACCTCCCTTTCCTGTTCCAGTCGCGTATGGTTAGCGGGAAGAACGACTGTCTGAAAGCCTCCGTGCGCGCTCTAATCTCTCTAATTTTACATTCGTGATCTCCTCGGGAAGTATAAGTAGGGGGAAGCAATATATTCGATACCTCATCCAGAAACGCACCCTCTCGAAACCTGGCGAGCAAGCTACACCGCGATGCAGAGCGCCTCTCTTGCAGAGTCTGCCACTTGAGTTTATTAAACATCTCCGTAACGCTATCACGGTTACCAAATAACCCGGTGACGAAACGCGCCGCTCTTCTTTGGATCTTCTCTATCTCCTCCGTCAACCCGACCTGGTACGGATCCCACACTGATGAGCAATACTCAAGTATAGGTCGAACGAGTGTTTTGTAAGCCACCTCCTTTGTTGATGGACTACATGTTCTAAGCACTCTCCCAATGAATCTCAACCTGGTACCCGCCTTACCAACAATTAATTTTATATGATCATTCCACTTCAAATCGTTCCGTACGCATACTCCCAGATATTTTACAGAAGTAACTGCTACCAGTGTTTGTTCCGCTATCATATAATCATACAATAAATGATCCTTCTTTCTATGTATTCGCAATACATTACATTTGTCTATGTTAAGGGTCAGTTGCCACTCCCTGCACCAAGTGCCTATCCGCTGCAGATCTTCCTGTATTTCGCTACAATTTTCTAATGCAGCAACTTCTCTGTATACTACAGCATCATCCGCGAAAAGCCGCATGGAACTTCCGACACTATCTACTAAGTCATTTATATATATTGTGAAAAGCAATGGTCCCATAACACTCCCCTGTGGCACGCCAGAGGTTACTTTAACGTCTGTAGACGTCTCTCCATTGATAACAACATGCTGTGATCTGTTTGCTAAAAACTCTTCAATCCAGCCACACAGCTGGTCTGATATTCCGTAGGCACTTACTTTGTTTATCAGACGACAGTGCGGAACTGTATCGAACGCCTTCCGGAAGTCAAGAAAAATAGCATCTACCTGGGAGCCTGTATCTAATATTTTCTGGGTCTCATGAACAAATAAGGCGAGTTGGGTCTCACATGATCGCTGTTTCCGGAATCCATGTTGATTCCTACATAGTAGATTCTGGGTTTCCAGAAATGACATGATACGCGAGCAAAAAACATGTTCTAAAATTCTACAAGAGATCGACGTAAGAGATATAGGTCTATAGTTTTGCGCATCTGCTCGACGACCCTTCTTGAAGACTGGGACTATCTGTGCTCTTTTCCAATCATTTGGAACCCTCCGTTCCTCTAGAGACTTGCGGTACACGGCTGTTAGAAGGGGGGCAAGTTCTTTCGCGTACTCTGTGTAGAATCGAATTGGTATCCCATCAGGTCCAGTGGACTTTCCTCTATTGAGTGATTCCAGTTGCTTTTCTATTCCTTGGACACTTATTTCGATGTCAGCCATTTTTTCGTTTGTGCGAGGATTTAGAGAAGGAACTGCAGTGCGGTCTTCCTCTGTGAAACAGCTTTGGAAAAAGGTGTTTAGTATTTCAGCTTTACGCGTGTCATCCTCTGTTTCAATGCCATCATCATCCCGTAGTGTCTGGATATGCTGTTTCGAGCCACTTACTGATTTAACGTAAGACCAGAACTTCCTAGGATTTTCTGTCAAGTCGGTACATAGAATTTTACTTTCGAATTCAATGAACGCTTCACGCATAGCCCTCCTTACGCTAACTTTGACATCGTTTAGCTTCTGTTTGTCTGAGAGGTTTTGGCTGCGTTTAAACTTGGAGTGGAGCTCTCTTTGCTTTCGCAGTAGTTTCCTAACTTTGTTGTTGTACCACGGTGGGTTTTTCCCGTCCCTCACAGTTTTACTCGGCACGTACCTGTCTAAAACGCATTTTACGATTGCCTTGAACTTTTTCCATAAACACTCAACATTGTCAGTGTCGGAACAGAAATTTTCGTTTTGATCTGTTAGGTAGTCTGAAATCTGCATTCTATTACTCTTGCTAAACAGATAAACCTTCCTCCCTTTTTTTATATTCCTATTAACTTCCATATTCAGGGATGCTGCAACGGCCTTATGATCACTGATTCCCTGTTCTGTACATACAGAGTCGAAAAGTTCGGGTCTGTTTGTTATCAGTAGGTCCAATATGTTATCTCCACGAGTCGGTTCTCTGTTTAATTGCTCGAGGTAATTTTCGGATAGTGCACTCAGTATAATGTCACTCGATGCTCTGTCCCTACCACCCGTCCTAAACATCTGAGTGTCCCAGTCTATATCTGGTAAATTGAAATCTCCACCTAAGACTATAACATGCTGAGAAAATTTATGTGAAATGTATTCCAAATTTTCTCTCAGTTGTTCTGCCACTAATGCTGCTGAGTCGGGAGGTCGGTAAAAGGAGCCAATTATTAACCTAGTTCGGTTGTTGAGTGTAACCTCCACCCATAATAATTCACAGGAACTATCCACTTCTACTTCACTACAGGATAAACTACTACTAACAGCGATGAACACTCCACCACCGGTTGCATGCAATCTATCCTTTCTAAACACCGTCTGTACCTTTGTAAAAATTTCGGCAGAATTTATCTCTGGCTTAAGCCAGCTTTCTGTACCTATAACGATTTCAGCTTCGGTGCTTTCTATCAGCGCTTGAAGTTTCGGTACTTTACCAACGCAGCTTCGACAGTTGACAATTACAATACCGATTGCTGCTTGGTCCCCGCATGTCCTGACTTTGCCCCGCACCCGTTGAGGCTGTTGCCCTTTCTGTACTTGCCCAAGGCCATCTAACGTAAAAAACCGCCCAGCCCACGCCACACAACCCCTGCTACCCGTGTAGCCGCTTGTTGCGTGTAGTGGACTCCTGACCTATCCAGCGGAACCCGAAACCCCACCACCCTATGGCGCAAGTCGAGGAATCTGCAGCCCACACGGTCGCAGAACCGTCTCAGCCTCTGATTCAGATCCTCCACTCGGCTCTGTACCAAAGGTCCGCAGTCAGTCCTGTCGACGATGTTGCAGATGGTGAGCTCTGCTTTCATCCCGCTAGCGAGGCTGGCAGTCTTCACCAAATCAGATAGCCGCCGGAAGCCAGAGAGGATTTCCTCCGATCCATAGCGACACACATCATTGGTGCCGACATGAGCGACCACCTGCAGATGGGTGCACCCTGTACCCTTCATGGCATCCGGAAGGACCCTTTCCACATCTGGAATGACTCCCCCCGGTATGCACACGGAGTGCACATTGGTTTTCTTCCCCTCTCTTGCTGCCATTTCCCTAAGGGGCCCCATTACGCGCCTGACGTTGGAGCTCCCAACTACCAGTAAGCCCACCCTCTGCGACTGCCCGGATCTTGCAGACTGAGGGGCAACCTCTGGAACAGAAATGAGAATGACTCCACTCGCTTGGCAGACCACTCATCTTGCAGGCCTGACTGCTTGATGCCACAGTATGAGCAAGGCATGTGGGTGCCTCTCACCCTTGATATTTCAGTTCACAACGATTGTCGCCTAGAGGCAGGTGTGAAAATATAACTCCCTTCCCGTCGCACTGCAGACAACGTCTGCTGATAAAAGAATCAGTGGGTCGGCAGGCTACTCAAGAATCTGTACATTCCTCAACGCTTCTGTGATTCTACCTGTGCCGGCCGTAGTGGCCCTGCAGTTCTAGGCGCTACAGTCTGGAGCCGAGCGACCGCTACGGTCGCAGGTTCGAATCCTGCCTCGGGCATGGATGTGTGTGATGTCCTTAGGTTAGTTAAGTTTAATTAGTTCTAAGTTCTAGGCGACTGATGACCTCAGACGTTAAGTCGCTTAGTGCTCATAGCCATTTGAACCATTTTTGATTTTACCTGCAGTGTGGAGTCCTGCATTGTCCTACAACTTGCAATGTGTCATTTGGTACCCCGTGAAAGGCGGCAGTCAATCCACCTTCCATATAATTTTGTGATTTTTGTATCTTCTACGGAGTGTATTTTTTATGCTTGTGTGTCCCTACATTTTTACAATGCGGGGGAGAAAGATCGCGCTGGCAAAGGAACAGAACGCGTTTTATTTTTATTGTTATTATGTTTGATATTCAGCACACGATGTACAGTCATGCTCAAAAGTATCCGAACGACCTGAATTGCATTTCGCCTGATTCGCATGCAACCCACATAACGCAGCTGTCTAGCAGGTCCTCCAATCGCTCCTCGGTATAGTCGTTTGACTATCGAAAATGGTTCCAACAAGTCACCACTAGAAAACACTGCCCTGTATCACAATATCTCAAAACGTAAAGTAATACTACGATACGACAAATATCAGGAAACACCTTATCACAGATAAGACTGTCCTTAAGGCTTGTAAGCTCACATTTATTACAATAAATGACATACTTGAAATGTTACCACTGCCATTATTACGTCAGACAGGTAATGCACGTAGTAAGTTCGTCGTATTCATGATTTCCTCTTCAAAGTAACATAACGTACTTATTATTTAACACAAAAAGACATTAAAAATTTAAGTTATTCACCAACAGCTAGTTGAAAATATGTATGAATTTCAAATGAGACGACGACCCGTCTCGTTCTGCATATGGATTCAAACCCAGGTCACGCAGACTACGCAAAGATTTCGTGACTGACGGAAACTGACAGTCATTCCTGACTAGGCACACAGAGAGTGATATACCTCGATTTTAGACAGTGTCAGTTAGTAAATACCAACTTTAAATTACATAACGTAAACATTTTTAACGAACGCGAATTCCTACCAAGCATCTATTGTCCATGTTAACGAACTACGAGAGATGTTAAATATTGCTTCTTGACACGTAACTTACCTGAAATGCTGTGAGGTAAAGCTTTGTGTTGGACAAGGATTCGAACCCAGAACCTAATCGGATTGATATCGAAGATTAATCAACTGTGACATATCTGATTTTTTCGGCAGTAGCTAGATGTTTTAACTGAAATAACGAGAAGAAACATTAATTTTTTTCTTCCCAGGATTCCAACCCGGCACTTATTGCTGTTATATTCTAGAGAATATGAACGTTAAATATGGGTTTCTTACACCAGCAGCGACATGTGAGCATGTTTGAACTAGAAATTAAATGACGAAGAGTTCAGTGCTGACTGGGAATCGAACCCCACACGTATCGTTGTTGACTACTCACGAAGAGACGCAAGCTACAGAACTTTTCTCCACCAGCAGCTCGGAATAACATCCTTGAACTTACAGTGCTCTTGAAAATAGTTCTGTGTCTCACTGGGAGTCAAAAACGTCAGATATCGTTAGTGCTGACAACGAATGAAAATACATTAAAAATCAAAATTATTACCCACCAGCAGATAGGTGTTCTCATGCTAGAGCTTGATAATACATAATGAAAACTTTAGTGCCGGCCAGGATTCGAACCGATTCACGCACAGTAAGTGGAGATGTTGAGGAATCTGCTGTTCTGGACAAATTTTAGTCGAGCTGTACTGTCACGAAGTGATCAAATTCCGCGTTAAGGGCTGTCTGAGTTGCATTCCCAGTTGAGAACCAATTTTATCGACATACACAAGCTCCAATAAAAGATGGAATAAGTGTCCTGTGACCCTTCATAGCGTCTGTTTCGTCACTATCTGTGCACATCTTATCGCCAGACCGAAACTTACATAAGTCATCAACCATGTGTCCACAACCTGTACTAGTACATCCATTATGTACATCCGCACACAGGGGAGATATTTTTACTTGAAAGTCGCTCGCCCGGCGTGGGTGGATGCGTGTCCGAAGGAACTTTGTGTCGTAATTCGGAATAACAAAGACTCTGCAATATCGTATTTATCCACCCACAACGGGCAAGTGACTTTTGAGTAAGAATGTTTTCCCTCTACTGGAATATACGTAATGGATGTAAGAGTAGAGGTTGTGAACACTAGCGAATCGTGCACGGATAGCCAAATGTTAAGGCGACCACCCGCGATAAGCGCGAAATCCGGGTTCGAGTCCCGTCAGGCATAAAATTTCATTGCCGTCATTATATTATACATCCGATAGTAGTCCACATCCGCAATTGTGAATACATTTCATGGCCTGCCAAATCAGTCCTGTCACGAGATCGAATAACAAGCATTTTCATGCTATTCTTAGTACTGCTTTCTATGCTGGTCTATACTTCAATGTGTATATACCAACAGAGTAATAAATGCTGCAAAAACTGTGATTTTATCAAGTTTGAAGCCTCGAACCATACTAATTGTTAAAGCAAAGACTGTCGCAAATAGTGAGATTTTTCAAAAAAATCTCTCCAACATGAAGATTACATACCTCTAGCACAAACCTATCTAACAACAGAGTAATATGTTGAGCAGTTGTTTTGAAGATGTCTCCTTACTAACATAGCTTCGACCACTAGCCGTCAAACATTTTTTGCTCAAGAACCTATACAGAAATTGTGGGGCAGCATCTAGGGCCGTATAGGTACCGATGTTCTTATTAATTGGTGACCTGGATAAATTAGTGTGTTGTTAGCACCAAACAGAATAGCTATGTTAAGGGTTTGAGACTACTGCCACCCTCAGCAACACCACTGTCGTGACACTGTAATTACCTAACGAAGTGTTGTGTGTCTGTGTGAGCAGATGATTAATTGATCAATAAGAGTAACTGTTATTACATTTAAATGTGTTGTGCAATTTGGGACACGGTCACAGATGTTCACCGAATCTTCTCTAAACCATTTTTCTTCTACTCATTACTAAGCCAGGTGGCTCAGTGATTAGCACAGTGGACTCGTATTCGGGAGAGCAACGGTTCAGCCCCACGTCCGGCCAACCTGGCTTAGGTTTCCCGTGATTCCCTAAATCGCTTCAGGCAAATGTCGGGATGATTCCTCTGAGAGGGCGCGGTCGTCCCCATCCTTCCCCAATCCGATGGGACCGATGACCTCGCTGTTTGATCCCCTCCCCCGAACCAACCAACCAATCTTCTACTTATTGCGTTGTATTACGGCAGCCTCAATTTAGTTTTACAGCGTGTTCGAAAATTCCCGTTACAAACTTCAAGGAACTGTAGAGGGGCGTAAGGACATAATATTTTGAATAGGAGCCCTTGTCCGGGATCGTACCGTTCGCGTGCTACAGCCGTTTGAAAACTTGTTTGCTAGGTAGGTACGCAAAAGCGTACATCGGATCGCTTGATGTCATTTGACCTCTATCCTACCTCTCTGACTTGGTTAAAGCCTCGTTCACGTGTCCGTGAGTGTTATAGCAACATGGTTGAGCACATGTTCGCAGAATACACCGACATGATACTTCTGAATGGCGAAGCTCACAGTAATAGAAGAGCTGTTCGTCGCCCGTATCAAGATTGTTCTCCAATACGTCCCACTCCATCGCATACCCTTTTCGCCCCAATTCCGCAACGGGATCGAGGAATGACACCTTCACAGTAAGCAGACTGTGGCGTCCAGGATGACACTGCACTCACGCACAGGAAGATGTCGTACAGCATCACGTTGAAGAGAACTCATCAACGAGTAGACGAGCAATGTCTTTGGCTATTAACGAGTGGAACTGTAAAACAAGTGATGTACTGGATCATGGCTCTGAGCACTATGGGACTTAACATCTATGGTCATCAGTCCCCTAGAACTTAGAACTACTTAAACCTAACTAACCTAAGGACAGCACACAACACCCAGCCATCACGAGGCAGAGAAAATCCCTGACCCCGCCGGGAATCGAACCCGGGAACCAGGGCGTGGGAAGCGAGAACGCTACCGCACGACCACGAGATGCGGGCAACTGGATCATGCCTAATCAGTTACTTGTAAAAATAGTCGCGTTAGCAACATGTTTTCAAATGGTTGTAGCACGGAAATGGAACGTTTCCGGACACGGACACGAATTCAGAATATTATCTACTCAATCCTCTCCAGAAGTTCTGCAAGTCTGTAACGGAAATTTCCGAACATCCTGTATATTCCTTGCCACAAACAACTACCCATTTGAAGATGGCTGTCTATGTAATGCCCAGATACGCATCCATTTTACTTCCGTGTCAAAAAATCTTCACGATAGTAGGTAACCCGTATGAGTCTCGCATGCCCATGAATTGTCAGCTTTGGAAAACAAACAACACGAGCAACTAAAATGAGTACACTGCAACTGGCGTTCCTCTGAAAGCAACCGATTAAATAAGGGGCGAATTTCGACATTAGGCTACGCTACAAGTCGTTCTTTTACCACAAACTTTACTTGCTGCGTACAATGGTTGACTTCGCCAGCTTACAACCAGGTTATCGCCTCTCAAAGTAAGCTAGACCTCGAGATGAAAAAAGAAATTTGTGGTATTGTCTTATGGGACCAAACTGCTGAGGTCATAGATCCCTAAGCATACATACTACTTAATCTAACTTAAACTATTACGCAAAGGACAAAACATACACCCATGCCCGAGGGAGGACTCGAACCTCCGACCGGGAGGGGGGGAGCCGCGCAGGACGCCGTAGACAGCGCGGCACGCTACAGATGAGTTTGTCACCACAACTATATCAGCCGGTTTCAGCTGACGCCAGTTGAACCGCACTCACTTTAGCGATTCATCAAGCAATAAAATATTCTACTTTTCGCTTCTTCTAACTGCGCAATGGCTGCGCTATCTACCGCTCTGACCATGAGGTAAGCGGCCATCTCTATTTATCTTACGGTCTAATTCACCATCGTCAACCAAAATTAAGCACATCTTAAAACATTACTTTTTCTGCAACTGTTTTCATTTGTTACTGCCCCGAAAAACTGCTCACTTACGAAAGCCTGGACGTAGGTTGGAGTTTTTGATTCGAAAAATGGTTCAAATGCCTCTGAGCTGACTTAACATCTAAGGTCATCAGTGCCCTAGAACTTAGAATTACTTAAACCTAACTAACCTAAGGGCATCACACACATCCATGCCCGAGGCAGGATTCGAACCTGCGACCGTAGCGGTAGCGCGGTTCCAGACTGAAGCACCTAAAACCGCTCGTTTTGATTCGATTGGCAGTTGTTAGATGCACATTATTGTAGTACAAAATATGGTTGTTGACCGCGGGCAGTACGAATACTCCATTCGGGCCGCGTGTGACCCGCAGGCCGCAGTGTGACGACCACTGGCTTAGACGGTAGGTCTTGCAAGCGTTGCTGCAAGGAAAAATTAGAAGTTCGTTGCATTATTTTCAACTTTCAGTTTATTCCTCCCTGAAAAGATCGTCTTACATCTCAGAGCAGCGTATTCCACATCCCCAGAAAATTACCGGACTTCTCGCATTACTTAGGAACTTTACGTCGTTGCATAGCATGCAGCTAATTTGCAACAAGTTTTGTCAAATACGATCAACTAAGTGACAGCGGTCGAGCACTTTACCATGTACGTGTTCCTACAGTGGAATATGGAGCTGTGGAAGGACCGAATGAAGATGTCCTTGAACTCAAACCCACGCTTCAGGGATAGCGCAAAATTAATCATGTCAGGCAGGTTCACAAACCAGCAGCATTCGTTGACCCATTTGTGTCACGCCCCATATTTACTATTAGATCAAAAGTGTCCGGTCATCACCATACATTGTGGAACTGACTAGCAGATGAGGCAGACTCATCAGTATAAAAGGAGAGAAACGTAAGAAGAGAACGGGTTAGTCACTTGGAACGTGGACTAGCATTTGATTTCACCAGAGTAACAAATATATCAGGGACATTTCAACGATTCTAAAGCTCCCCAAGTCGATTGTTGCTAATTTGATTGTAAAATGGAAACGCGAAGGAACAACCACAGCTCAACCGAGACCAGCATGACCTCATATACTGACGGATAGGGACCGTAGAATAATGCGGAGTACTGTAAAAAATCACATGAAATCAGCGTAAGGAATGACTTGTGAGTTTCCATCAGTCTAGTTAGCACAATGACTACGCGCAGGGTGTTAAAATGAATGAGGTAACATGGTCAAGCGGTTCCTCGTACGCCGCATATTTCTGTAGTCAATGCTAAGCGAAGCTCGATGTGACATCAAGACCGACGCCTCAGGACAAGTTGTTTACTGGGAACAAGTGATTTGCAATGATGAATCACGCTATACCTGTGCTATCCCACGGAAGAGTTTGGGTTTGAGTAGTCCTATCCACAAACGTAGACAGTAAATCAGACGTAAGTTATTCACCCACTGCTTATAAACTGTCATCGTGTGTACTGTGAACGGTTTGTTGTTAATGTTGGTGACTGTAGAGACCGCTAACTGGTAAAACACACAAAGTGATCCTACGCTCGAACGTTTCATGTTTAGTTGTAGCATGGACGTGTTTCAAGAAGTCAATAATCATTATTATCGCTGTAGTTTTTGTAGTGTGTCTGTTTTTGATCCTCACATCTACGTCACCGCAGTTACATTATTATGCATAGTCATCTTCAGCTTGAAGTTCGCTCTTGTGACCATGTCTGCTTCGAAATAAACTTGTTGTTGGAAAAAATATATATTTGGTTAAGATGGAAACAAGTTTCTTGTGTATAGTTATTTTAACTGAAATTTGCTTACTTGATGTGACACTTATTATCTCTCGCCAACGGACATGACATTGTTTCGTTACAATCGACAGTAATTTCAGCGAAATGTAAGTACAAGACAATTACTATTTATTTTCTTAAAATGTATTAGAAACTTCAGAATTAATAATAATTTCTTCCGTATTTCGTATTTATATTGTAAAGGCCTTAACAGCCGATACGTAAATACATATACGAGAATCATATTCACTATGTACAACTAAACGATTAAATTTCTGCGAAGTCACGGATCTTAACTTTTCTGAGGGCGTCAGTTACAGTAGGACCCGAAAATTGCGGGATTTATTCAGTTTACATTTCAAGGCTCGTTTAATTTACCGTTAACAGTCACTCTTAATTTACTTTGTTCTTAGCGAGCACTATATTTTCGTGTTGCAATGTTCAGACATTTTCGTGTTATGTTTGAACGCGAGTCTTGGGAACCATAAGAAATTACACTACTATTTTTGGTAGCAGCCTTTTCATGCTTCACATGTAATTAATTGAAAGTACATATCATTATGCGTAAATATAAACAGAATTAATTGCTTATCTATTAACTCAGTGATAACAACAACAGCGATTTTAAATTTCATAGTGCGATATCAGATTGACATATAAGATCTGTATTTAAGGACTCGAATTTAAATATCGAGTGTTTCACATTGAAAGAGCTGTTCCACTATGTCGACAACATATCTTCGGGGAAAAGACGCCAATAATACAGATAGTTTTGTGCCGGGAATGTCACTCCACCTATTTTACCTTGAAATAAATTGCACTAGCTGCAAATAGAGAGTTTACGTATTTCCCTACTGACGTATTCTTTCAGAGGATAGCTTCTTGAATTATGTAAGTCGTTGAGATTTTCCAGGTAAGTGAATCTTTGTAACTCATTGAAGTCGTATTACGTGACAATGCTGCTGCTTTACACTCATATACAAGTACATAGGTAATATAACTTCCCTCCATGACCCATGGACCTTGCCGTTGGTGGGGAGGCTTGCGTGCCTCAGCGATACAGATGGCCGTACCGTAGGTGCAACCACAACGGAGGGGTATCTGTTGAGAGGCCAGACAAACATATGGTTCCTGAAGAGGGGCAGCAGCCTTTTCAGTAGTTGCAGGGGCAACAGTCTGGATGATTGACTGATCTGGCCTTGTAACATTAACCAAAACGGCCTTGCTGTGCTGGTACTGCAAACGGCTGAAAGCAAGAGGAAACTACAGCCGTAATTTTTCCCGAGGACATGCAGCTTTACTGTATGATTAAATGATGATGGCGTCCTCTCGGGTAAAATATTCCGGAGGTAAAATAGTCCCCCATTCGGATCTCCGGGCGGGGACTACTCAAGAGGACGTCGTTATCACGAGAAAGAAAACTGGCGTTCTACGGATCGGAGCGTGGAATGTCAGATCCCTTAATCGGGCAGGTAGGTTAGAAAATTTAAAAAGGGAAATGGATAGGTTAAAGTTAGATATAGTGGGAATTAGTAAAGTTCGGTGGCAGGAGGAACAAGACTTTTGGTCAGGTGAATACAGGGTTATAAATACAAAATCAAATAGGGGTAATGCAGGAGTAGGTTTAATAATGAATAAAAAAATAGGAGTGCGGGTTAGCTACTACAAACAGCGTAGTGAACGCATTATTGTGGCCAAGATAGACTCAAAGCCCATGCCTACTACAGTAGTACAAGTTTATATGCCAACTAGTTCTGCAGATGATGAAGAAATAGATGAAATGTATGACGAGATAAAAGAAATTATTCAGGTAGTGAAGGGAGACGAAAATTTAATAGTCATGGGTGACTGGAATTCATCAGTAGGAAAAGGGAGAGAAGAAAACATAGTAGGTGAATATCGATTGGGGGGAAGAAATGAAAGAGGAACCCGCCATGTAGAATTTTGCACAGAGCATGACTTAATCATAGCGAACACTTGGTTCAAGAATCAAAAAAGAAGGTTGTATACCTGGAAGAATCCTGGAGATACTAAAAGGTATCAGATTATATAATGGTAAGACAGAGATTTAGGAATCAGGTTTTAAATTGTAAGACATTTCCAGGGGCAGATGTGGACTCTGACCACAATCTATTGGTTATGAACTGCAGATTGAAACTGAAGAAACTGCAAAAAGGTGGGAATTTAAGGAGATGGGACCTGGATAAACTGAAAGAACCAGAGGTTGTAGAGAGTTTCAGGGAGAGCATAAGGGAAGAATTGACAGGAATGGGGGAAAGAAATACAGTAGAAGAAGAATGGGTAGCTCTGAGGGATGAAGTAGTGAAGGCAGCAGACGATCAAGTAAGTAAAAAGACGAGGGCTAATAGAAATCCTTGGGTAACAGAAGAAATATTGAATTTAATTGATGAAAGGAGAAAATATAAAAATGCAGTAAATGAAGCAGGCAAAAAGGAATACAAACGTCTCAAAAATGAGATTGACAGGAAGTGCAAAATGGCTAAGCAGGGATGGCTAGAGGACTAATGTAAGGATGTAGAGGCTTGTCTCACTAGGGGTAAGATAGATACTGCCTACAGGAAAATTAAAGAGACGTTTGGAGAGAAGAGAACCACTTGTATGAATATCAAGAGCTCAGATGGCAACCCAGTTCTAAGCAAAGAAGGGAAGGCAGAAAGATGGAAGGAGTATATAGAGGGTTTATACAAGGGCGATGTACTTGAGGACAATATTATGGAAATGGAAGAGGATATAGATGAAGACGAAATGGAAGATAAGATACTGCGTGAAGAGTTTGACAGAGCACTGAAAGACCTGAGTCGAAACAAGGCCCCGGGAGTAGACAACATTCCATTAGAACTACTGATGGCCTTGGGAGAGCCAGTCATGACAAAGCTCTACCATCTGGTGAGCAAGATGTATGAGACAGGCGAAATACCCTCAGACTTCAAGAAGAATATAATAATTCCAATCCCAAAGAAAGCAGCTGTTGACAGATGTGAAAATTACCGAACTATCAGTTTAATAAGTCACAGCTGCAAAATACTAACGCGAATTATTTACAGACGAATGGAAAAACTGGTAGAAGCCGACCTCGGGGAAGATCAGTTTGGATTCCGTAGAAATGTTGGAACACGTGAGGCAGTACTAACCTTACGACTTATGTTAGAAGAAAGATTAAGAAAAGGCAAACCTACGTTTCTAGCATTTGTAGACTTAGAGAAAGCTTTTGACAATGTTAACTGGAATACTCTCTTTCAAATTCTGAAGGTGGCAGGGGTAAAATACAGGGAGCGAAAGGCTATTTACAATTTGTACAGAAACCAGGTGGCAGTTATAAGAGTCGAGCGGCATGAAAGGGAAGCAGTGGTTGGGAAAGGAGTGAGACAGGGTTGTAGCCTCTCCCCGATGTTATTCAATCTGTATATTGAGCAAGCAGTAAAGGAAACAAAAGAAAAATTTGGATTAGGTATTAAAATTCATTGAGAAGAAGTATAAACTTTGAGGATCGCCGATGACATTGTAATTCTGTCAGAGACAGCAAAGGACTTGGAAGAGCAGTTGAACGGAATGGACAGTGTCTTGAAAGGAGGATATAAGATGAACATCAACAAAAGCAAAACGAGGATAATGGAATGTAGTCAAATTAAATCGGGTGATGCTGAGGGAATTAAATTAGGAAATGATACCTTAAAGTAGTAGAGAAGTTTTGCTATTTAGGGAGTAAAATAACTGAAGGTGGTCGAAGTAGAGAGGATATAAAATGTAGACTGGCAATGGCAAGGAAATCGTTTCTGAAGAAGAGAAATTTGTTAACGTCGAGTATAGATTTAAGTGTCAGGAAGTCGTTTCTGAAAGTATTTGTTGGAGTGTAGCCATGTATGGAATTGAAACATGGACGATAACTAGTTTGGACAAGAAGAGAATAGAAGCTTTCGAAATGTGGTGCTACAGAAGAATGCTGAAGATAAGGTGGGTAGATCACGTAACTAATGCGGAGGTATTGAATAGAATTGGGGAGAAGAGAAGTTTGTGGCACAACTTGACTAGAAGAAGGGATCGGTTGGTAGGACATGTTTTGAGGCATCAAGGGATCTCAAATTTAGCATTGGAGGGCAGCGTGGAGGGTAAAAATCGTAGAGGGAGACCAAGAGATGAATACACTAAGCAGATTCAGAAGGGTGTAGGTTGCAGTAGGTACTGGGAGATGAAGAAGCTTGCACAGGATAGAGTAGCATGGAGAGCTGCATCAAACTAGTCTCTCAACTGAAGACCACAACAACAACAACAGGTAATATAATGTGGAATGAAACTGTTGTAACGTCTAATGTAACTAATGTTAGATACGTTCTCGACGAACTTCCACATTGTCCCTACCGGAATTAAGTTCATCAATTGCGTTTACTTCATATAGTGAACAAATAATTAAAATTACGTTTTTAACGTGGATAAAATTATCTTGTATTTACTTGCCCCATTACATTTAATTGATAACTCAAGCCTTAGCCGCTTCTCTCATCGTTATCAACAGAAACTGAATGTCCCAAATGATACTGCGCTGGGGTCTTTCATGAACATCTAGCCGACTTGTGCCGTTGTCTTGTCATTCTAATTGTAAGATATTTACGTTTGGTACCAGAGATTATGTCGAAGCCTGCGATGGAGAGTGATAGCTGATATTGTGGGAAAATATTCCTATATTGCCTCTGAGAAACGGGTGACCGTATACGTACAGAACTTAAGACCATGACATTTTTTACGGTTCCATTTGTTGCAAAATCTTATCTCGACGGCTTCCGTGGCAACAAAATCCTAGTTGACGGATGTAAAAAATAATATTTTTTTCTCGTTGAAAGCTTGTGTTATTATTTAATGACGGTAACATAATGCCGCATGGCATCTAAAGAATTATGTTCGAGTATCTCACCTCGGGATACCACTTTCTTAGTTGCCGACATCACACAAGAATATGTGCATTCTCATGTTCATGTTTCAGCAGAGCTATTTCTTGATCTCGTTGTCTCCACTGTGATTAAGTTACAACATAATCACCTCACAGCGATACTGTATAGCTGTAAGATATACAGATCCAAACTACAACCGGGAAACATACATCGCCTAAGAAACCTATATGCTTGAGTTCAGGAACGCTGAATTTTGCTCGTCGTCTTTTGAGTCACCAATGAGAAATTTTATTAAAAGCAGAGTGATAAGCAAATGATGTTTCCTCCCTAGTACTGTTTCCTCATTAACTAAAGACATATGTAAAATATAAGCACTTAGAACATAGATTACCATCCCTCGCCCTGTTACTTCAATAGTGATTTTGGGGATTTCTGTAAACTACGTCCCAAATTCTGAAGCTTATCTCGATTACTTGTTGGTGATGTGGTCTATTCTCTGTGTCACTCAAGTGATCGCCATACTTAACCGCTCTTGTCCATTTTACGTTGTGGATTTGGTCAACATAAGAGCACATGAAGTCACTGATTTCTACACATGGTTATCTTCCGTGTTTTGTAAACACGGAAGTGGCCGGATTTCACATTGATATTGATTAATCTGATTTTGTTGGTTCTTTAGAGATACTTTTATATTCATATATTTTGTAAGAGTTATTAACGCAAGCATAACCTTGTCATGCTTTCCCTGATTTCATATATGACACCGAAAAAACAATAGTTTTCTTCAAATTAGTGATATGAACCATTGGAAGCTACCCAATGCCGATAGCAGAAAATGCTACCGACAGAAGTCTTCAGTTATTTTACAGGGTTTTAAGAAATTATGCTAAATTTTTCAGTTCAATCTCCAATCACTACACTTTGCACTTCATTTCTCTGAACTTATGTTATGAGTATATACTAAACTACTACTCCAACGTTCCTCTATATATTACGTATCGGTAGCTGCACCTTTCGTCTATACCTTTCATCTATACTATTGAATCTACAATATTGAAGTTTTTGAAGATTTTGTAGGCGGTAGATTCAAATTATGAGCAACAACAGGTTTTGTCAGTGATTTGCGAAAAACATCGAGAAGAGCTGGTGAAACAAAAGGAGCTGATTTATGTATGCATTCAGATGGAAGTTTGACTGTGTTTGTTCACTAGGCTATCGTTACTCTGTCGACTCATATTTGAAACGTTTTGAAAGTATCCGACACTGACTGTAAAAGTCTGTCTCGTAGTACAAGTCACGAAAACTATTATTAGAATCTCTAGGCACAGGAGAAATTTTTCATATGCATTATGGACTATGGCCACGGCTGTAAAAGGAGATCAGTGAATCAATGACATACTGTCCTCCGAGAATGAACAGCGGTGTGTGATTTCCAAGAACATTATCATATATATGACTCGAATACAGCCACTTAGAACACTGTTAATGCATTGTTAAAAGAAATTGCTCTGACGAGCTACGCTATTATGAGCATCTCATCTACGTGACGTCTACGTGTAGATTTTGATGCATATCGCGTGACGCAGATTGGGAGATTTTCTACAATAATTCACTCATTTTTGACAGGCGAAGGGAAAGTGATTGACCCAGTTTGAAAAATGAACATTAGTTTCCTTCGTGTCAGCCAATCTAGGGAAATTTAGAAAATTTTTGCCAAGTTACATTTCAACCTATAATTCCGTAGAGACTTCCAAAGGAAGCTGCCAGTATTACTTCGCGTGTGCCTGTGTGACCCAGGCTGTCTGCCTTCCAGAACGGAGGCAGTTATATGCAGCCAAATCTGTTGACAAGAGACACCTTCAGCGCTCTGCTGAATTTGCTTGCGAATCCACGCCATCGGTGTAGTCAGTAGCGTGCATGGGAGGTGAGTCACTTGTGCTATCACTGACGGGTCCTGGACCGCAGTGCACAGCAGGGGCTCTCTACTGTGTTCGAAACATCAGCCAGAAGTTTTCATTAATTCACCTTTTTATTACGTCGCCTCCTTCCCGGCACTGATACTCGCGCCCTCTGTATCTTGTACATTCTCCTATGTGTGTCCCATGACATTCCTGGCGTGCAGCCCCATAAATTTCACTTCTCCTTCTGATATTTCGGCTGTATACCGTCCAGCCATCTTCAGAGAGAATCAAGTGACTGACACTCCAGCACTTGTTCCGTCCTTTTATTTAACCTGTCGACCGCGCCACTGCTCATGCGGCCACAGACACACAAGACGCCAGAGACGTTGATCGGTGGCAAAGAAGTACATCGTATGCATGAAATTAGATCTGTGGCTGCAGATTCGATCCACACGGGGATATCAATACATCACTGCGAGCTGCACCGTAGCTATATCTTTGTGAGTTTATCACAGAAAGCTTCGGATTCCATGGTTTGCCAGCCGAAGCTTTCGGAAGCCTGCGGTTTACAAGCGTTCCTGTGAGTGTCGCCGCTCATACATCGGACAGGCGACACGTACAGTCTATGAGAGATGCACAGAGCACCACAGGTCAACCGGCTCTTACAACATAATAAATCGATGGTGGCAGAGCACTGTATTGATACGTGGCTGTCTATGGTGGACGATAACGTCGAAATTTAAGTCTCGTCTTCATCTTTCTGGGACTCAGTAGTGAAAGAAGCAACTGTACGTTCCGTCTGTCGAATGTACGAACGGCGACTCTCCCAGGGAATCTTGTAAACCCCAGGCATCCGAAAGTTTCAATTGGCGACGAATTTCATTAATTGAGATAGCGGCTTCATGTTGGACAAACCGTGGAATCCGACACTTTCTCTAATAAACTCAACCGACCGTGCAGCCACAAATCTAATTTAATGCATATGTTGTACTTCTTTGCCACCGATCAACGTCTCAGACGCCTTGCGTGTTTGTGGCCGATTGCGAGTGGCGTGGTCCGCGTAGGACGGAGCTCGTGTTGAAGCGTCAGTCACCTCTGCTCGCTCTGAAGATGGCTGGACGGTACAGGCGAAATATCAGAACAAGAAATGAAATTTAGGTGGCTGTGCGCCCGAAGTTTTATGGAACAATCATTGCGTCTCGAAAATGTGAAGATGCACATAGTCTGTATGTGTTCCCGCAAATCACCTTACGTTGTTTAACTCAGGACACTTCTAGTATCGCTGTAATTTCCCTCTACACGGTACTAGCAGTTTAGCTTCCCGTTGTGACTATACCGAAATAACCACAACAGTTTAAAATATGTGTAGTGGTGAGAAAATTCACAGTGTATCATTTACAAATTTTATATTGAGAGGCACCCACATGCCTTGCTCATACTGTGGCATCAAGCAGTCAGGCCTGCTAGATGAGTGGTCTGCCAAGCGAGTGGATTCATTCTTATTTATCGAGTAACATGAACTCTCGTACTCACAATTAAGTTACAAATTATCCTCCTGTAAAAATAATACGCAACGAAAACGCACATCTGACTATCAGTAATTTACAGAACTCTGACTGTTCACTACGCTCTGCCAAAACCACATTTCCTTTTTTTTATTTAACGGCTTTTATCAACACGTGGCCATCGCACTGAATATGAATGGCGCACACATTATAAATTCTGGATATCATGACAACATACAATTCGAAGGAAAAGGCCACCAATCTTTTTCTTTTCACTATTTTATTTATTCCGATAAATTCTATAACCTAAACGCACAAATTCTATAACCTACAACAATAACACATGAGAAATTCCGCCCAGTGGGCATGGCTTTACATTGGCGATTCTCTATCTTATGGTCTCGTAATTATGTAACGCTACCGTGCACTTTCTGGATAGGATGGTGGATCTTTTGCTATATCTCGCACTTCGACTCTCACAACCATCATCACGAAACTTTTCTCCAGACCAACTGGTACAAAAGGAACACGCATAACCCACTACCTCTGAAACTACCTTGCTACTCTCCCATGCAAATCACACATACTTAAATTACATGACATACACCACACTACAACATGAAATACAACACACGGAATAGTCACAACATTATCACTTTCAGCTTTCCCACTTCAATTAATATTTATCCCAGTTTCACACGACACTGCCCCACTTCGTAATTCTACTTTCCTACTATGAACTCTAGAGATATATGCACGTCTTCCTGTGCAATGAAAGCCAAGTGGCGTTGCTGGATAGACGACTGACTCACCTTGCTTCTCTCTCAGAGTATTATAGTTTGAATCAAGCGTCACACGGAAACATATCACGCAAAGTAATATTAAGAACATATTCATCACACACACGAGTTCTCAACTGATACCATGAACGAGTACTTCTCTTTATCCTTTGTCTCATACACAGATTGAGACTCACACAGTACTCACCACGTGGAAGTACCCGCCTCTAATTTCAAGTCCTACATAGGCTATTTCTTAAATATTTCAACTTATAGTACACACGCTAGTAATTCAGCTTAACTTAAGCACACGGAAGTATTTCAACTTATTGCTACACGTGGTTTCATTGTGACCGTTTGTCACTTCCGAAGATTACTACGATCCCATTAATATTACCTGCCTGACATTTAATTCTCCCCACAAAAGTTCCTGAAATAGAAAAATTATTATTTCAAACTACTCTTAAATATTCCACTTGCATACCATGTCTCCACTCTTTTGTCTTTACGAAGCACACCTAAGACAGGTCTTAACAGCACAAGATCCAGCGGCAGAGTGGTGAAACATGGCCGTTCTTCAGGTCCTCTCGCATCTCTGTCGAAGTGGGGGAGCACCTTGCTACCGTATTGGTCAGCCACATTTCAGGCGCTCAAAGCTCAGGTAAATTTCATCTCTTTGGTCCCACCAAAGGATCGTCTCAAAGATGATCATATATTCACATTCACTATCTGCGGTTAGCAGACGACCATACATTCATTCATTTCACAGATCTCACCAAACTGGATGTAGGGATTTATTTTGCGGGAGTGCACATGTGATCAATTAAATAAATAAATTGTCATTCTTTCCCACAGTGGTATCCGGCTTCGCTGTATTAATTGAAATTGAGTTATTTTACAAAAATGTGTTGTTCTGACAAAAATATTGAAGTATGTTGTACCTATTTTCATTGTCGGGCGGTACTGTACCCTTTCAATATGCTGACGAACATTGATCGAAATGTCTGCACGTTCAACACATCGACTGGAAGGACACTTCCTAACCTCAGGAGAAGTACGTGTTACGTGAAAGTTTCGGTATTAATGCATAACATAGACAAATAGTGTTATACCGAAGTCACAAGTCAAACCTGGTTTATTACTGAGAACGTGCGCAGTACGTTACGCTCTTTGCACACGTATCCTTATTTCATAGCACCTAGAGGCGATCGTCACAGTGTTAGTGGACACTGCACTGTGTTAACAAGAGAGCAGCGTTTCACACTTTAATGGTAATCAGTGTAGAAAGTGGTTGACTTATAAGCAACCTTGATTGTATGTAAGAATTAACGGCACAGTTATTATCCGGTAATGCGATCTGTGTCCCTGGGAAACAAAAAAATTTTAGCGTCGTGTGTACTGCTATTGTTACAGCATGATTATTACCATGAAATAAAAACATGAAATTTATTGTTCTTCTTTTAGCAACATAAATGTGTTTTACTGCAAATCTAACGAACATTTGAACGACAGATACTACTAAACGTTATTTGTTGGACATGGCTAACGCCATATCACAGGGCATAATAGTTTTTTCATTCAAAAAATAAATACTTACAGATTTTCACAAGGCGGCCTAACGATTTTTATCTTGCAGATTACAGACCGTTTTTCACTGTTTCCGTCGTCACTTGATCCACTAACATTATGAAGTCACTTTTATTTGTAATTTCACCGCCAATGAAACTACTTGACATGGTTCTAGATTGTCGTTCGTAATTGCGTGATCCGTACTATTGACGATCAACAAATCGCCTGGAGTCAGAATTTAGTGTATCAAAACTTCCGTGACATTCTAATTATCAAACTGTCGCCGCATTCCCGACTTGCAGCACGAGTGGGTATTGAAACTACGCATAATGAAAAGACGGAAGATATGTAATAGCTAGCATTGTGATTTCTGTGTCTACGTATATACTCTGCAAGCCGCCTTACTGTTTGTATAGGGTACTTCCGGTGCCATCATATTTCCCCCCTTCCGTGTTTCATTTTCAAATGGAGTGAATGTAGAACAACTATCATAAACCTCCGTATGGAGTTGTAATTTCTTTGGTTTTCCGCTGTTGTCTTTTTCTCGAGACATGTGTGGGAGGAAGAAATATGTTGCCCGAGTTTTCGTGGAACTTCAACAATAAATACCCCCCTCCTCCCACTCCCCGTGGTACACAATGCATAACGCCTCTGCTGTAGCGTCTGCCTTTGGAATTTGTCGAGCATCTCCTTAGGAGGAGTTTCTGGTCTCGATGTTTCACAAATTCGTACTTTTACGTATTTTGTCTTCTTATATTCTTAAGAATATTTAATCAAGAGGATTTTCTCGGGAAAATATTTTTAAACCAGAAAATCACTTTTAATGGAAGCATGCATATCCTCACTCCAGCCGCTCTCGGGTCTAGGGCCATTTGCGACTCCAATCGATATCTCTTTCTCTGTATAGCTATCGTATCGTTATAGGTCGAAGAAAATATCGATGCAGGTGTTTCATTTGCCCACTTATATCTCAAGTATATACGAGGCGTGTTTTTTAAGTAAGGTCCGTTTTGTTGCAGACACTAGTAGTTCCAGTGCGTACCGCAACGAGCGCGTGCGTCGCGTACCGGCATGCCGCGGGAACAACTACGCTCAGTTTCAGCTCTGTAGCTAACCTGTACGGTTTTGTTCTGTGTTTATAAAATGTTTAAGACTATCAACTCGCCCGCCGTGTGTGAGGTTCGCTCAGTGATACGGTTTTTGTCAGCAAGGAACCTGTCTGCTGCAGAAATTCATCCATAGATTTGAGAAGTGCGCGGTGATACTGTTATGAGTGCAAGCAAAGTGCGTTAAGTGGGTACGACAATTCAAAGACGGCCGTGTCAACGTCCATGATGAGGACCGCTCTGGTCGCCCTTCTTTTATTACAGACGATTTGGTGGCTTCAGTTGAGTGAGGATTCGTGAGAACAGGCGCTTCAAAATATCAGGTCTCTCAAACGAATTTCCTGACGTGTCGAGATCAGTGCTGCTTTACAACGCTGTTTCTGAACACCTAATGTTTAGGAAACTGTGCTCCCTTTGGGTCCTGAAACTCCTAACAAACGCCACAAAAACCAAATATTTGAGTGTGCGATGAAGTTCTTGACTCGTTATCACGAAGAAGGTGATGGCTTCTTGAGTCAGATCGTAACTGCAGACGAAACATGAGTTTCCCATATCACATCCGAATCGAAGCAACAGAGCATGGAATGGAGACACACGCACTCGTCTATAAAGGTGAAGGCCAAACAGACTCCATCCCAGCGCAAAATCATGGCGTCAGTCTTTTGGGATAGGCATGGTATTCTGTTGGTCGACTTCATGCAACGAGGAACCACTATCAATGCAGAAGCTTACTGCCAAACCCTGACAAAGCTATGCGGAGCGATTCAAAACAGAAGATGCGGTATGCTGACAAAGGCAATTGTCCTTCTCCATACGATGTAAAACCTCACACTGCAGGTCAGACACGCGATTTATTGGACAGTTTTGAGTAGGAAGCTTTAGACCACCCACCCCATAGTTCTGTTCTTGCGCCGAGAGATTGCTATCTGTTCCTCCACTTCAAACAACACCTCAGTGGCAACTGTTACAATGTTGACGACTACGTGAAAACGGCAGTGAATTCTTGGTTATCGGAGCAGACGGCAAGTTTTTATGTAGAGGGTATTTTAAAATTGATTAATAGGTATGATACGTGTTTAAAGAAACTTCGCAACTATGTCGAAAAATAGAGTGAAGTATGAACTTTCTGAAAATAAATTTACTTTTTTGAAATAACCTTTCGTTGTTTTCTTATGTTCAAACAGACCCTACTTGAAAAACACCCCTTGTACATGACCATCCACAGCACGATTACCATTCTGAAGAATGGTATAAGGCAAACTGAGATGAATGGGACAATTTGCGGAGAACTGCCTTGGAGGCTGTACGCAAAACAACAATGAAGCACCTTATTCGTTAATTTGGACTTATGGCGCAAAACAAGTTTTCGAGTATAACAGTCGATCACATTGCCAACAATCGGGCGTGCGTCAGTTTTAACGACTTATTTAACATGAAAGTCTTGAGAGTCATTATTGGCACCATGGCTTGCTCATTCGCAATGATAAGGGACGAAAAACGCCTCAAGCATTCAGACCCGCGCTCGTCCCAGAGCAACGTCGAGGCTAGAATAGCGGCTAAAGAGACCCGCACCTTAGAAAATGAGACCTCAGAAGTAGAGGACGGTTTACTGTATGGCCCAGGAATAGCATATTAATGGTAAGTTTTAAAGCTATATACACGAAAATCGCACTCAAAAGTTTAAATACAAATACCTAGAGACAAAGTTTTTTAAATTGGTTCGCGTGATTTAAAAAAAGAAACTAATCGGTAAAATTGCATGCCGTTTGGAATTTAATGAAATAGAGGTTTGCAATTTAGGCGTGTGTCTCAACTAACAAGACATATTTCCTAATATTCGTTATTTATTTACATTTTAAGGTGACAAGACAGGTCTATTTTCAGTACTTACGTTTTTAAGTGGCTGCCATGTTGAAATGCACTTCAGAGAGTTTGATTTCCGAGGTGAACGCCATAGAATATTTAGTTCTGATAATGTACATGTGTTTAATTTTGATTGTTCACCTATACTTCAGTCTCAATCACCCGAAACCGTTTACTTGCAGAATGAGCGCAGAGGCATTTTGGCCGCCATTTTATGCTGCACGGGCTCTAGTTTACCGGCCAAAACTTACTTACGTAGTACCGGGTGATTGCAATTAAAGTGCACTTACTGAGGTCTAGTGTAGGCTGCACTTACCGTATGGCAGCGAAACTTTGTGGATATGCTTAATGTGTTGCTGCGGAACCGATTTACGCTGGAATAATTTAGTTCTAATTTTGGGCACAAGGTGCACATCTAGCAATGTGAATGCGAAAAAGACATACAGAAACGATTCCATATGTAATGGATTCGGAACGGAGCATGGGCAGAAAAGGTGAAACAAGTGAGAAAGGCATAATGCCGATTTTAATTATTAGCCGTTATGGTTTGTCAGATGACAGTGTAGATGCCACACCGTTATACAAACAGCGTACAGCGCCAAATTTTCACCTGGTTGCCAAAATCGGAATTAATTTTTTCCAGCGTAAGTCCGTTCTGCATTAACGCATCACCATATGTACCAAGTGTCGCCATTATACGATAATTACAGCCACATTGAACCCCTGTTGGTAGCTGCATTTTAACTATAACTACTTGCCCTTCAGTATAGGTTCTAAAATAAGGCTCCAAGAACGGAAAATTCCCTTAACTTTACAGTATCGAAATATACCGGTCGTCGTCGTATCATTTCTCTCTCTCTCTCTCTCTTCAGTTAAGCCCGCACTATATGGGTCACAATGGGGATGGTGAATAATACTCTAGTATCGGTCTTAGAAGTGTTCTGTAAGCCACTTGCTTCGTGCCCGAACTGCATTTCCTTAATTTTCATCCAATGAACGTCAGCCCGGCCTCTACTTTTCCTGCAATTAGTTGTATGTGGTGATTCCAGTCTAGGTCACTCCGTAGTTAACGATAGATCTCTTATGGTTGTTACAGTTTATCGCCAATAAAGTAAACGAGTAGAAAGGGTTTACAGTAGTACCGAAGCGCTAAACTAGAGGAAGGAAACCCATTACGTGCAGGTAAAAAGATGGGTAAATGCCGCTGGCATCGTTCGTTACTCAACCTACTATGGTATGAGGCGCATCCTAATTGACAGTTTATGTTTGCCCACAGTATTTTCTTGAAACTCCTGTGTTAACATGTAGTAAAATTATGTGCTGAAACTTATAGCTGTTTTTGTAAGCAGATTACTTTTGTTACTTTAATCTTAGTTTAGATTAAGTGTCCTGATTATTTTTATTCATTAAATGAAGGTAACTTTTGAAGTTGTGTTTTAACAGAACAAAAACTTAAATATGCAGTTCAAATTGCAATGCAAAATGCAGGTTTCTTCATTTCGCATTTTCTATCTCACGAAATGCGTAAAAGAACACGAGAATGCGCCACATACAATTTACTGTAAGGTAATTTCCCCCATCCGAGTGTTTACTTTTATCTGATGACACGTTTGCATACCGACACGTGTTACGTTAACGTGTTTTTTATTTTAATAATTTTCTTTATTTTACGATGAAAGAATTTCCTTTACACTCTGTCTATGTACTGGTCACTGATATGAGGGCCTTGACTAACGAACATGTCACGTGATTAACCCTTCACCACCTTCCTTGCTTCCTGTGTAATTTTTTGCTTAGTTGTATGTTACATGCTTACCAGTGTTGAAAAAATGAAACTTACAGGACTAGCTGTGGATAAATACTTAATGTTCCGGCGTATCGAAAAGCGCCGGCACTAAGGTGAAGAACAGAAGAGCAGAGAGGGCTGTGACATGACGTCAGCCAATAGCACGCTGACCAGGACGTTACCACGACAAGAGCGGCCTCTACGAGAAGAGAATATAGCTGCTGCCAGCCATCAGACAGAGACATCTACAGGGTGTTTCAAAAATGACCGGTATATTTGAAACGGCAATAAAAACGAAACGAGCAGCGATAGAAATACTCCGTTTGTTGCAATATGCTTGGGACAACAGTACATTTTCAGGCGGACAAACTTTCGAAATTACAGTAGTTACAATTTTCAACAACAGATGGCGCTGCAAGTGATGTGAAAGATATAGAAGACAACGCAGTCTGTGGGTGCGCCATTCTGTACGTCGTCTTTCTGCTGTAAGCGTGTGCTGTTCACAACGTGCAAGTGTGCTGTAGACAACATGGTTTATTCCTTAGAACAGAGGATTTTTCTGGTGTTGGAATTCCGCCGCCTAGAACACAGTGTTGTTGCAACAAGACGAAGTTTTCAACGGAGGTTTAATGTAACCAAAGGACCGAAAAGCGATACAATAAAGGATCTGTTTGAAACATTTCAACGGACTGGGAACGTGACGGATGAATGTGCTGGAAAGGTAGGGCGACCGCGTACGGCAACCACAGAGGGCAACGCGCAGCTAGTGCAGCAGGTGATCCAACAGCGGCCTCGGGTTTCCGTTCGCTGTGTTGCAGCTGCAGTCCAAATGACGCCAATGTCCATGTATCGTCTCATGCACCAGAGTTTACACCTCTATCCATACAAAATTCAAACGCGGCAACCCCTCAGCGCCGCTACCACTGCTGCACGAGAGACATTCGCTGACGATATAGTGCACAGGATTGATGACGGCGATATGCATGTGGGCAGCATTTGGTTTACTGACGAAGCTTATTTTTACCTGGACAGCTTCGTCAATAAACAGAACTGGCGCATATGGGGAACCGAAAAGCCCCATGTTGCAGTCCCATCGTCCCTGCATCGTCAAAAAGTACTGGTCTGGGCCGCCATTTCTTCCAAAGGAATCATTGGCCCATTTTTCAGTTCCGAAACGATTACTGCATCACGCTATCTGGACATTCTTCGTGAATTTGTGGCGGTACAAACTGCCTTAGACGACACTACGAACACCTCGTGGTTTATGCAAGATGGTGCCCGGCCACATCGCAAGGCCGACGTCTTTAATTTCCTGAATGAATATTTCGATGATCGTGTGATTGCTTTGGGCTATCCGAAACATACAGGAGGCGGCGTGGATTGGCCTCCCTATTCGCCAGACATGAACCCCTGTGACTTCTTTCTGTGGGGACATTTGAAAGACCAGGTGTACTGCCAGAATCCAGAAACAATTGAACAGCTGAAGCAGTACATCTCATCTGCATGTGAAGCCATTCCGCCAGACACGTTGTCAAAGGTTTCGGGTAATTTCATTCAGAGACTACGCCATATTATTGCTACGCATGGTGGATATGTGGAAAATATCGTACTATTGAGTTTCCCAGACCGCAGCGCCATCTGTTGTTGAAAATTGTAACTACTGTAATTTCGAAAGTTTGTCTGCCTGAAAATGTACTGTTGTCCCAAGCATATTGCAACAAACGGTGTATTTCTACCGCTGCTCGTTTAGTTTTTATGGCCGTTTCAAATATACCGGTCATTTTTGAAACACCCCGTACATAACTCATAGTATACCTAAAATTCCAGAAATAATCCAAAAGAAGTCCATTAAATGTTTCCACCAAACCTCCGACTCCAACCACATTCTCATCAGGAATTTCGGACAAAACTCCAGGACTAAATTCCCCATCATCACCAATACCAGGAACTTTAACGTACCATTATAATTATAGCACATTAAATACAAACACCATAATACCCACACTCAAACACTAAATACATACACACAATCATAACGTTCACATCCCATCATTTCGTTACCATCATCACCAGACAAAAGGCACGGATCATATCAGATCCGATCCTTTGAACACAGGGGTTCAATACCCATCAGACCACCTCCCACCTCGGCCGAACAGTAGAATACAGGCACTAGCAGACCTGAACAATAGAAGACGGACACTAGCAGAGGTACTAGCAGAGAGGAGAAAAGAGCAGTGATATTGACGATAAAAAATGGTTCAAATGGCTCTGAGCACTATGGGACTTAACATGTGAGGTCATCAGTCCCCTATATTTAGAACTACTTAAACCTAACTAACCTAAGGACATCACACACATCCATGCCCGAGGCAGGATTCGAAACTGCGACCATAGCAGCAGTGCGGTTCCGGACTGGAGCGCCTAGAACCGCTCGACCACAGCAGCCGGCTACTAACGATAGCAGTGAATTACGAACGAGTGTGAATAGCTTGTATGGACACTGTATATAGTAAAGGACATTGATTGTTTGCATGTCGCCAATCGCTTGCGACACGTTCTTGGAAAAAAGTTAAGTATTGTCAATTTACTTTATTGCAATAAAAACAATTAATGTGATTTGCTTGAATTGTTGTAAAGCTATCCGAGAAGGTAGCATCCTTTAGGTTCCCCATAAGAGACGAGTTGGCAGGACCCCACACTTAGTGTTTTAATTTTATTTGTTGTACTATTGTCGGTATTATATATCTGCTACATGTAGGGGAATCAAGTCAGCCTCTTTCTCTCAGGGCAGGCAGCACATTGGAAACCACATTGTATTCGCAATGTCCACTTCAATGTAACGGTATATTGCGTTGTTTATAATTAACGTTGGCAATGAGCGAAAACATGACATCTCGGGCCGAAGACATCCTATTTCCGTCGATTTCTTCAAAAAATGTTCAAGTATGTGTGAAATCTTATGGGACTTAACTGCTAAGTTCATCAGTCCCTAAGCGTACACACTACTTAACCTAAATTTTCCTAAGGACAAACACACATACCCATCCCCGAGGGAGGACTCGAACCTCCGCCGGGACTAGCCGCACAGTCCCTGACTGCAGCGCCCTAGACCGCTCGGCTAATCCCGCGCGGCGTCGATCTCTTCACTCCCAGAAAAATGCCAATTTATAATGTGCGTACAGCAGTAGTACTCACAAGGGAAACTCCTCACTGCACCCCCTTAGATTTAAAGCTAAGATACGCCAGTGGACAGACCGTCAAAAACTGATCACAGATCAAGCATGAAAACAGGAAGAAGGTGTACTGAACTGTGGAAAAAAAAAGCAAAATAGAAACAGTGAACGGCCGAAAAACAAAAGTCCAATACACAGCAGCGTTACGCAACAACGGTGTCATGGCTAAGTGGTCACAGTGTAGGACTGCTATGCGGGCGACTCGTGTTCACATCTCTCTCGTGCCCTTTACTTTATTCATTTATTTTCCACAATATTATTAACTGTCCGTAAAGTCATTGATCTCCTTATGTAGTCTTGGCAGTTGTCATACTATACACTGGTTGTAGAATATAAGTGATGTGCTAAGAATACATTACCGTCGCAAGTAAACGTGATGAATAGTGAGGGCAAGCGAGATATCACGGACACGTCTCACAGAAATGAAAATAACAAATAAAGGGGTGTGAACTACGCTACAACAAAGGAATTCAGGAGTCAAATTCTAGCAATATCAACAACATTGCTTAATTATTTTGGTAACTAGCTCCCATTCATAGGACGATATTAATTACCATAGTTTATATTTCTCTTTTGCCACAACGCATAACAGTCTCGCACAGAAATGAGCAAAATTTCTGCCATTGAAAATTGAAATACAGATCGCAAAACGCGCTTCCAATTCGCGCGAAAGTATCAAACCAACTGATGGCGTTCGTTTCGCCGTATAGTGCGTCGCACGACAGATGCCCCGCGCGTGCGCACTCACGTAGGGCATTTTGACTGTTGGCGACAGTTTGATATTTTCGCGCTGTCGCCGCGCGGAGCAGCGTTCGCAACCATAGACTTACTAAATAAAAACTAGACCGCGCATTGGCGCTAGCGTCGCGTCCCCACATCGAACGTGATAGAAGCCGCCATTTGCAGGGAAACAGTGCGTAAACATTGTACGTACGTTCGTGTGCTGCTTTTAATTGTAACAGTATAATGGAAGCAAAGACGAAGACGGAAACAATGTTACATTTCACAGGTCAGTCATTTATGGTTGTTTGTTACTTTCTATTACTTGTATATAGTATTTTCATGGAGAAATAATACATCATGAGCGTTTGTTTTTGTTTAGGTTTCCCCTTACAAATGATTTTCTAAATCGGAAATGGATAGTTGCTACTCGGAGAAAGAACTTCCAACCGACAGCAAATTAATTGCTGTGCTCTCTTCATTTTGAAGAGAATTGTTACATGAAAAATTATGTAAATGGATGTCAACTGAAGGACGATGCTATACCGACAGTAGTTGGATTTCCAACTCATTTGAAAAAGGTATAGTATCCTGGAAATCTTGCAATATAGGCCTAGGTTAAATAGTGCGGAAATACTGTCAGTGTGCATAATTTTAAACGTTCGTTTTCCAGGTTACCAAGGCAATCAAATATATATTAAGTATGAATCAGAGATAGGTCGAATAAATGCGTTTAGATACTTAACATTTGTTGTCAGGTGGTGATTATATTTCGTAAGTGGTCAAATATTTGATCAAATGTTGGAAATTCAACCACTTTCAGAGGTGCTATCAGTGTTAAAAACTAATGTGCGAATGAAATTCCTACGGTATTTAAAGTGATATGGGTTATTATAATTAATCATTCCAAAATTCGAGTGTAGACAATACTGTGATAAACAAAAGTAAGTGTGCAAAATGCACACAGTAATCAGCAAAAAGCAAAGAGGACCTGACAGGAAAATTACGTGAATTAAATAATAATCGTACTGTCTGCTACTTTAAAAGTTTCATGTAATTCTCAAATGCAAATAACTCGATGTAAACTCTCTCCACCTTGTCAGGAAAGAGCCTTACATTCTTAAATTTCTCGTCTCTATGCAGACGTATTTCGGAAATTAGGGAACTTCATTCATTTAAGTATACTTTTAAAGTAGACTCGAATACTCAGTACTTTTTTAAACAAACATATGTTTAATTTGTGCTTCAATTTGCTCTTGTTGCGTCTCATATACTTGAAATCGCAACCTCAGTACTAAGGATTCATCCCTGCAAATGGCGGCGATCAGCTGCTTCAATTGGGGGACAGTTGCCTCGCTTCTCTGCTACGGCGTGGTAGGGGCTTGTTCGCAACAGTTCGCTCTCGTAGAACTGCGCGTATCAGCGACACACCGCGTGGCTACGAGCGCACGTGAGCGTTTCTGGCCTCCCGCGCAGTGTCCGGGCCCGGGGACAGGGACACGGTGATGGCTGGTCCAGCAGGTGGCGCGGAAAGCCTTGTTTGTCCAACACATTACTCGGGGCAAGAATCCCGAGGCCGGACCTGTTAGCGCGGTGGGGGGGAGGGGGGAGGGAGGAGCGCCTAGGCCCGCCCGCCACAATTTATGAGCCGCGCCGAGGGACAATGGAGCCCGGCCTGGGGCCGCATAAATTACGCGACCGCACTTAATTATTTTCCTAATTTACAGCTCCCAGTTCCGCGTAATTCATATTAACATGGCCGCGACAGGCGCTGGCGCAGGCGCTGGCGCTCTCCACCCCGCTCCCTTCACCGCCTGCCGACACGCTTCCGTCTGCTGTTCGCAGTTAGGCGGTTCCCGTGTCTTACACGAACGGTGGGACCACGTCCGACTCAGTCGTCCATCCGTCTTTCCCATTAGAAGGCGCGAGGTGCCACCACAAGCCATTACGACTAGAAATTAGCATTATATGCGAGTAAATGCGAAGAGCTACTGCAAACTGTTGTAAATAAGCTGCGTTTAGACTTTTCATTCCTTGTGTGTGAGGATGATTTGATAGGACTGGTAGAAAAGCAAGAAAAAGTATTTGTTTCGAAAGCAACCTACCGTACTTCTCCACTTATTCTCTTATGAGCGATATACATTGGGCCATTGATCCTCCGGCCTTCCCACCTCATCGGAAAAATATGCAAAATACTCGGTGATTGAAACTTGGACTTCCTCATTTGATGAAATTTTTTTTCGCAGAAAGCCAAAGTTTCAAGTTAGGGAACAGTGGGGAGTCACTCGAGACTCATTCTGGTGAATAAGGTAGATGAGGAACCAATTCAAAGCCCAATTCATGCACCTTCGCCATAGTTGTCGATGATGTGAGGGATGGTGCATTATCCTGGTGAAATGGCTTTTCTGCGTGCCAACCTTAGTCTTTTTCAGACAACGCAAATTTCAAACGTCCAACAATAAAGCAAAACAGGTCCACTTACGGTTCTGCCTTTTTCCAACTAAACCACGGGGATTATTCCTTAAGAATTCAAAAAATAGAAAACGAAATGACTGTCGGAAAGACTGACTCACCATACTGGAAAGTCAAAAGAACCTTCGCTGAAACTACCGGTAAAGGCAAGGGCGGTAACGTTAAGAATGCAATGGGAATTCCAATGTTAGATGCAGAGGAGAGAGCGTATAGGTGGAAAGAACACACAAAATGCCTCTATGAGGGAAAGGGGTAGTCTGATGACGTGATAGAAGAAGAGTCGATATAAAAGAGATAGGGGATCCAGTATTAAATCTAGAATTCAAAAGAGGCCTGGAAGACTTAAAATCAAATAAGGCAGAAGGAATAGATAACATGCCATCAGAATTTCTAAAATCCTTGGGAAAACGACTATCCACGTTGGTTTGTAGAATGTATGAGCCTGATGACATACCATATGACTTTTGGAAAATTATGACCCATACAATTTTGAAGAGTGCAATGGCCGACAAGTGGGAGAATTATCGCACAATCAGCTTGACAGCTCATTCATCCAAGTTGCTGACTAGAATAATACACAGAAGAATGAAAAAGAGAATTGAGTATTGGTTACGAGTAGATGAAGATCAGTCTGGCTTTAGAAAAGGTAAAGGCGTCAGAGAGGCAATTCTGACGCTGCGGTTGATAATGGAAGCAAGAAAAGAAAAATCTAGACACCGTCATAGGATTTGTCGACCTGGAAAAACCGTTCGACAACGTAAAATGGTGCAAAATGTTCGAAATTCTGAGAAAAATGGGGGTAAGCTATAGGGAGTTGGGTTGGGTTGTTTGGGGGAGGAGACCAAACTGCGAGGTCATCGGTCTCATCGGTTTAGGGAAGGACAGGGAGGAAAGTCGGCCATGCCCTTTCAAAGGAACCATCCCGGCAAGCTACAGGGAAAGATGGGTGATAAGCAATATGTACAAGAACCAACAGGGAATAATAATAGTGGAAGACCAAGAGCGAAGTGCAAGGATTTAAAAGGGTGTAGGACAGGGATGTAGACCCGCCACTATATTCATCGAAGAAGCAATGACATAAATAAAAGTTCAACTGTGGAACTGAAATTCAAGGTCAAAGGGTGTCAATGTGAAACGTCCCCTTTGAACAATTATATACGAGACTGTGCTTATCTTGACACACAATATTTTTTGCGCAACGCAATCTGACTTTCAAAAATCCCTACAAAAGAATGGCCCTGACTAACATTAACCTATACCTTTCACAAATCACTTACCTCACAAAAATCTTGGTTACTCGAACTACTGCAATACAGCGAGCGCCACTACTGCCAGCTAAATAAAAGATTCAAACTACGGAAGGCACTAACTACTGATAGGCATAGTTAGGAAATGAAAGATTTTAATAGAGAACAAACAATGTATTTACCTTAATAGTCATAATATATATAGCAGTTCATGACAAATTACAAAACTCCGCCATCTCTCTCCCCACATCCACCACTGCTGGCGACTCACCTCCAACTGCGCAACGCTACGCGCTTTTCACATCCAGCTGCCGCTGCCCAACACTACAATGGCAGACAACAATGCAAACTAGCCACAGACTGCACACAGCACAGCCAGTGATTTTTTATACAGAGAGCGCTATGTGGCGGCGGCGTTACCAATATAAGAACCTAAACAGCCTACTTACATAGCCCCCATGCTCCCCACAAAAAATTTTATAAATTTTTTGGGCACTGGGCAATACATATTTGTTAAAATTTTTCATAATCGTAATTACAATAACAAAGAAATCAAATGCACACACTTATTGATACAATGTTGCCAAAAGCTAAAATTTTCTCACAATCCATAAAGATAGTCCTGATCATTCATCATAATAGTAATTACAGTTTTTTTCACAAAGTCTCATTAGTAAAAGAAATTGCACACAAAAGTAGTGGATTTCCATGCAGTCTTGAAGAAGTAGTGTTGTCCTTCCAACGGAAAGACAGTGCTGACTCTCGACATGCAGACAGGTCATGGGCCACAACAGAGCAACCCACAGCGGAGTCAGTCGAAGTTTTGAAGAGTATTGGTGGGTAGGTCATCACAGAGCAGACCCACTGTAGTCCTGGTAGAGATTACGGTATTGGTGGGCCATCAGAGGTGCAGACCCACTGTAGTCCTTGTAGAAATAATGGTATTGGTGGGTCATCAAAGGTGCAGACCCACTGCAGTCCTTGTAGAGATAGCCAGCAGCCATCTGCTGCGACTGTGCAGGTGCACAATCACCATCGAAGAGTCTTGCAGAGAAGATAGCAAGTCCATAAACCACCACTTGTGCACGCACACAGTTTTTGGAATTGTCCTTAGAAGTCTTGCAGACAATATAGCAAGTCCATAAACCACCACTTGTACACTCACGAAGTTTTTGGAATTGTCCTTAGAACCAGCAGTGCTGTTATCCAGTCCCTTGCTGAATTATTAACACACGTGCAAACACTAACAGTCCCTACTTCTCACATATTGTCCATATACTATGACCAACAGAAATGTGTGCAGTGAAATGTAACTTACAAGTTAATAATATGATGAACTGGTGACAATTACAGTTTTATAACGTGAGAATACAATTACAAAGATACAGAAAACATCATTAAAAACATAGCAATACAGATAACATTTGCAGTAATACAGGCTTTACAAAAGAATAAAAATAAACATATACATCATTGTTACAGGAATTATGAGTACCTACATAAAAGATCAGAATAACTTTTGAAACATCAACTTCACACCTAAGCATTAAAACAGAACAGAATAAATAATGTCTAAACATCTTTACAAAGAAAATAACATATTATAAATGCAAATTATATTTTAGGATAACAGTATTCCTCATCATAGTGAATGTAGCTTAGTACTAGAACAGAAAAAAATTTCTATGAAACAGTACACAGAGACAGGAAGAAAAGAAATACACAAGGGTACACAAACACATAGCATAATAATACAAAAGGAAAAGACAGGGTTTGTTTTACTGCAGTATTTTGCAAACAAAACTTTCTTTACTTCTTGGAGATCTCCCTTCATTCATCATTATTCCCAAAAAGTCCTATCTATACCTCCTTCCTGTATTCTATTCATATTTCTTTCAAAATAATTATTTCTGGTTGTACAATACTCATTTTGGTCCAAATCTTTTTCATATAACTTCGTAATGCATTCTTTACCTATTCCTCATAGTCAGTTTCTTATATAGTCTACCCCTCTTAAGCTAACTTAAATCTACGGAGCTCAGATGCTAAACTAAGGGACGAGGCAATGCAGCAGCACAAAACAATTAACACAAACATCAATGACAAAAAATGGAAATTTTCAAAGCAAGCTACAGTAAATCTAAATTACCAGGCAATTCACATTACAAATAATATGAGGCAATGCGCAGCAAACAAGAAAAATAAATCTGGCTTAGCAGAGTAACACAAATTAAAATTCAGTAGCACTATGTCTGGCAAACAGCAGCAGTAAATGCTATAACGTATACCTAAGCATGACATAGCTCAAGCAAAAAAAAGTATTATACTAAAGACAACAATGCAGACAAGGGAAATGTATATTCACATCTTAATATCTATGTCATTAAAGTGGTGCACCACAAGAAGTTATTCTACCAAAAAAGTTACCAAGTACTTGAAAAGAAAATGATATATGCAGTTACTGTTATTAGTCCCTTCTTATTGTTCTTTCCATTCGAAGAGCTCCTTTTTCGAAGAATGTGGGTCATAAAATAATTATTTAATAGATCTGTTGACAGAAAGTGTTCACATTAGCAAATGCATTTTATTTTATTTTATAAAACCAATGCTGCAACACAGCTGGAAACTAGATATCAAATGAAATAAGCAACAATGAAAAGCAAAGCATAAAAATATCATTCAATAGTCATGTGACATTTCATAAGTTAGTAGAAATTCTCTCAACTCTCGTAGAAAGACGCTTGTCATTATCAGGTTTGCAGATATAAGAATATTTCCCATCAATTGATAAGCATTTCAGTAGGTAGCACAAAGTACGATATGTTTCCAAGTAATGAGCGTGTCGTATTTGCGATGCTTTCTACAATGGAATGTCAATAGCGAGTTTAATGGTCCCCCCCCCCTTTTTTTTTTTTTGCACCTAATGGCTTTCTTTTGTCAGACGTCTACCTCTCAGCTGGGCACCCAAAACGCATTACGCCAAGGTCACTTACCTTCCTTGCTGAAATATTTACGATGGCAGTTTCCGCCACAGTGACAGTCTCATATAAAAATATTTCACAGGTCAAGAATTTGCGTTACAAATCTGTAGAAACAAAATCCTATTGATATAACAGTGTCCAAAAAATTTTCGCCAGCATTGTAATACATTCACACATGTACACACATTTCATAATTCTTAAAGTACGATTCTCGGTTTCCAACATCCTGTTCCACAAATCAGAGTCCCTAACCACTGCTCATTATTCCTTACCTCATTATACATATACATATTCATCGACACTTCTTCAATATTTCATCATGAGGAACACGTAGCATAATAAACATTCCTCAACAACATAATACACATCGTCGTCATACTAATATCATAACACCTCAGTCAAATCTCAAAAACGTCGTAGCTTTCTACAATAATTTCAAACCCTAAAAAATATTCTGTGCTCATTTCAATAGCGTCATCTACCTCAAACGTACTTTAAAAATCATGATCTCATACCAAATACATCAATCAAAGCTCTCGTAGTATCACAATGGTTCCGAAAAAATATGAATAGTTCACAAAGTACAGACAAAACACAATTTCATAAGTGTGAAGTTATCCAACTGTGTAATTGCGTAAACATCTGTCACTGATGTAGTAAAAAAAGTTTCTTTCTCTGTTAAATGATCAGATAGCTGTGTAATTATGTGTTAGAGAAATATGGTACCGATGTATAAAGTTGTGTAAGCATATACCATATTAGCTAGGGCTCCTTGTGCTTGCCAAACACATGGTACACAAAGTAGGCGTGTACCCCCCTGAGGATTAATGTAATTATACCCTCAGGTGTTACAGATTACAGCAATGGAATGAAATATATCACAGAAAACCCTTGTATCATTGTACTTCAAATATCTTTAAAAAATGCATATTTTAAGTGCGAAATTAATCACTCAAATGCGTCTCCTGTTGCGCTAAATGTGCGTCTTGCTGTAAGATAATCTCTGTGGAAGTGTCGTAGTTATCGTCCTCTGAAAGCTAAGTTCTGCAGAAGTCAATGTACTTACCTCACGATAAACAAAAGTGAAATGCTTTGCGTATAGATATCGTAGTTATTATGCTTATTGGCGTGATGAAGAAAGTACTGTGCTGTAACGTATTGTTGTGCTACAGAAAAGGCTGTCTCCTTGTAGCTATACCACAAAAGTTACTACTAAAATATGTTTTACTTTCCAGAAGAATTCAGAAAAACTGTGCAGATATAAAACAGATACACCGCAAAAGCAACAAGGTAAATTGTGTCACACATTAGTAGCGTCGTGATATAGTCGTGTAGCTGTCAAATAAACTAACCACTGTGTCATCTGGTATCTCTCAGAAAGCACATTGAATTCATAATGTATTTTCAAGTAAACCAAAATGTTGCAGTAAAATCTCATTAGCAGTACCAGTACATGTTCTATGTATGTAAGCCTGATAGTCGTTACGTAATCGTGCAACTAACAAGCAAGAATGTACAAATAACAACACTGTGTCGTCTGTTCACTACAACAATGCATTCGTAATTTCTGTTTAAATAAGTTCTCTTGGTTCTTGACTGGATATTTAACTGCAAACATTGTTGCATGTTAACAGTTTCTTAAGTCTGACAAAGCATACTAGAAATTTGAAGTGAAAAGTTTTATACCAAAGACTAAGTTAAAAAGCAGATTATCTTTCAATAAACGGTTTTACATGTGAAATGTGGTACAATCTTTTACTCTTCAAAGTACTCAGAGTTTCAGCTTGAACGCAATTATCATGCAGTATACGTCGGTAAAGAATACTGGAATTTTTCTCAAGGTTAGCTTCTATGTTATTTTTCTCTGAGCCAGCCGGCGCACGTGGGTGCCTGCGGCGCGAGTCATTGTCTGTCTCTTTGTTGGCGCGCGTTGTTATTGGGATTAGGAGACCTAACTTCTACAAATTCGCCTTGCCGTGAGGGCCCAGCTCTGTTTGAATCCCGCCAGTTCTGATGCAATTCAGGTCTGTCGTTTTGTCGGTAGTTTACATAGTTTCTTGTTTGTCAGTCTTGTGGTGGAGAATTTCTCCCTGAATCGTAACTGCGCACTGGACCATTGCATCTAAGGTTATTCTGTCTCCCGTAATAATAATTATTTTGGTTCCCATATTGTCTGTTTCTCTGATTGTCTCTGTGATAGTCATTACCGCGGAGAGGTGATCTTTCCCTGTAATTATTATTAATCTGCCAGTGGTTGTCATATGGGTGGTGTCTGTTTTGGTCACGATTTGCGTTGTAAGAATAGCCTTGTCGTGTCCAGTTATTGTTTCTGTTGTCACGGAATTGTGACGTATGTGACCTGTAGTGATTATTTTCCTGTTTTCGCATTCGGCGACTGTCTGTGTCAATTTCTAATTCTTGTAAGAGTCCCTGAAAAGCTTCAATGTCGTATTTGCAACGTCCTGCCAAAATAATATGTCGTAAATGTTCAGACAATTTGAGTAAGCAAATGCGGATGAGTTCTGAGGGGCTGTATGGGTTTGAAAGATACTGATTCTTATGCAACATGTCTTCAAAATATTTGACAAGACTGGAAAATTCAGATTGTTCAAAGTGTTTCGTCATTATGATGCTATTTTTTACTCGGTCTTGTGTAGCTTGAGACCAATACGCTGAGAGGAAGGCATGATAAAATTCTCCTTCACTGTGACAATCGTGAATAACCGATCGCATTCTTACAGCTGGTTCATTCTCCAAGTAGCCACACATAAATTCTAACCTGTGCTCCAATGACCAGTTGGGAGGAAAACAATGAGAGAATTGATGGAGCCACGCTTGTGGATGAATGTCGTTGCCAGAATTCTTAAATGTTTTGAATTTACGTGTAGTAATGAACAGCTTATAGTCAAAATCATCGTGTCGGCGAGTAGCATATCGGTCATGCACCTTGCCAATTTCTTTCATAATTTCCGAAATGCGCTGTGTTATTATTTTGTGGCTGTTCCGTATTTCTGTGTCCCTCATCCCGTATTGGGGCGCGAGTGTACTCTGAAATACGTAATTCTTGTATTACCTGTGTCAGCTGATCTTGTACTTCCCGGATTTCTCTTTGGTGTTGCGTATTAATTTGATTCAGATTTTGTTTCAGTTTCCTAATTTGTTCGCACTCTTCTGTCTCATTAAAGACTACCGGTTTTGTGTCATTCAGATTATCATCTACCTTCGTAGATAAGTTAGTGAACTGATCCGAAAGTTCGGCTACTTTCTCCGATAGTGTACTTATTTCCTCAGTGTGTTTTCTTGAACCAAGTTTCAGAGTGTCCATTCGTGTTGAAATCGTATCTACTGTGTCCTTTAAGTTTTCTTGAGTTTTTGCAAGTTGCGTAACCGAATCGGTAGATGCAACTGAGTCAATTTTAGCTTGCAAGGTGTCGTGATTTTCATGAACAATAGTTTGCAGTTCTTTTATGGCTGCTTCGTGATTCTGTAATGCATTTTCATGACGCGAAAAAATAGGTTGGAAATGCTCACAAATTTGTGTCTTTACGTCATTACAGACTTTTTGACATTTCGATTCGATGTTATGTAACTCAGTAGTTAAATCTTCACGTGTTTGTTCAAGCGTGGTGTCTAACTTTTGAAGATTTTGTTCCATTGTGTCTAACTTTTGAAGATTTTGTTCCATTGTGTCTAACTGTTGCTGTGTTTGTCTCTGATTTTGTTTCATTTGTTGCATTAATTGCAATAATAATGTGTTAGTGTCTGGAATCGGTTCCTCTATGCTTTTCGGCACTGCATTTGCACCGGCAACATTTACATTTTGACAAGCGGAAAATGTGTCTTGACTCATTTGAGAAAACGGTGAGGACGCAAAACCTGAATTTGCAGTATTTGCAAGATTGTGTCCTGTCATTTCGTATTCCTGAGGCGAGCTGTTGCTGACCGATCGATCGATAATGCTTCCCTGTTCACTACCTGTTTCACTGTCTACACCATTATTTGACGCCCGCTCCATTTCCCTATGCACAGTTACCAAATTACTACTTTGAACATTAGTAAATTCATTACTCGGCGGCGCTGATAAGCTACGCTCGTCGTCACTATTATTTCTCAGTTTACTTTGGAGCCTAGTGTTACGTTTTTCACACGCCATTATTGTCACAATATTTCACACGATAACACAGAAAAACACAATTTGAAGAGCAACAATAAGAGAACACATTAACATAGCGCTGAAAATAATATCTAGTTAATTGCAGCTGCGAAATACTTGGTGCAAATCTACATGCGTGCCACAACTGTTTTACTGTATAACAATGAAAGACTGCAACTACAAAGGAGATTTTCTCTACAATTACGCGCTCGCAATAAACAAAAGCTATACTAATTACACAAACTACAAGAAAAAATCAGAAGATTCCAGTGAGGTATCCTCGGCTAAGGGTCGCCATATGAAACGTCCCCTTTGAACAATTATACATGACTGTGCTGAAACTGACATACAATATTTTTAGCGCAACGCAATCTGACTTTCAAAAATCCCTACAAAAGAATGGCCCTGACTAACATTAACCTATACCTTTCACAAATCACTTACCTCACAAAAATCTTGGTTACTCGAACTACTGCAATACAGCGAGCGCCACTACTGCCAGCTAAATAAAAGATTCAAACTACGGAAGGCACTAACTACTGATAGGCATAGTTAGGAAATGAAAGATTTTAATAGAGAACAAACAATGTATTTACCTTAATAGCCATAATATATATAGCAGTTCATGACAAATTACAAAACTCCGCCTTCTCTCTCCCCACATCCACCACTGCTGGCGGCTCACCTCCAACTGCGCAACGCTACGCGCTTTTCACATCCAGCCGCCGCTGCCCAACACTACAATGGCAGACAACAATGCAAACTAGCCACAGACTGCACACAGCACAGCCAGTGATTTTTTATACAGAGAGCGCTATGTGGCGGCGGCGTTACCAATATAAGAACCTAAACAGCCTACTTACAAATGATAGGATTTGCTGATGGCACTGCTGCCCGAGTAAAAGTGAAGAAGAATTACATAATGTGCTGGCTGGAATGAATAGTCTAATGAGTACAAAGTATGGATTGAGAAACTAAACATCAGGGTTGGGGATCACTAAGTAGATGAAGTTAAGGAATTCAGCTACCTAGGCAGCAAAATAACCCATGACGGACGGAACAAAGAGGACATCAAAAGCAGACTAGCACTGGCAAAAAGGGCATTCCTGGCCAACAGAAGTCTACTACTTTCAAACATAGACCTTAATTTTAGGAAGAAATTGCTGAGAATGTACATTTGAAGCAGAGTATTGTGTGGTGGTAAAAAACGGACTGTGGGAAAGCCGTAAAAGACGAGACTCGAAGCTTTTGAGATATGATGCTACAGAAGAATGTAAAAAGTTAGGTGGACAGATAGAGTTAGGAATGAGGAAATCGTCTGCAGAATCGGTGGGGAAAGGAATATGTGGAAACACTGACAAGAAGAAGGGACAGGATGGTAGGTCATCATTTAAGACATCAGAGACTAACTTCCATGGTATCAGAGGGAGCTGTAGAGGGTAAAAATTGTAGACGGAGACAGAGACTGGAATACATCCACCAAATAATAATTGAGGACAAGGATTGTAAGCGCTACACCGAGATGAAAAGGTTGGCACAGGAGAGGGATTCGTGACGGGCAGCATCAAACCAGTCAGGAGGCTGATGACTCACAAAAAAATCCCAAAAAGTATCGGTCATCACTTTATCAGCTAACAAAATGGACTTTAACTTCTTCGGTGCGCTTTCAACAGCCTGTGTAATGGACTGCCGTTTTGGCGCTGGTGCGTACTGATAGATCCAGGTTTCACAAATCGACCGAAAACGTCTTGTGGATCGTGATTAAACATCGCCAGACATTGTGTTGAAGTATTGTGTTCGATTCGGTTTTGGTTGACTGTGGGCAATCCATCTCGCACACAGCTTCTTCATAGCCAATTCTCGGTGCTGGATATTCTACGCTTGCCGAAGTGAGATGTATACAGACTCAGGAATCTTTCGGTTCTTTATTCAGCTCTCTTGCATTACCACATCGTATGTTTTCTCTGTGGTTTCCTTTATGGTGACGCCAATTAGACGACCGGAACGCGCTTTAGATGCTTTTCTGTCCACGTTTAATTTCATTAGTCAAGAAGTAAATGGTCTGCAGTGATGGAGCAGAGTCCGCGTAAACTTCATTCAATTATGTTTTGACTTGTACTGCAGTCCTATCCTTCAAATGAAAATGTTTGATAATAAAACGAAACTAGGATTTTCAATCGCAGTAGACACACAGGACAATTCAAACGGCTGTCTACAATCAGTTGTAATCTGTACAATACTGAAATTCTTCATACGATCCTTGGATAATGAAGCTTACAACTAAACAGGCGGAACAAAAATGTCCCATTCTTTCATGGAAATTTAGCAGGCTTATCAAACCACCCTCGTAACTAAACTTTTTGTGTGGGGTCTTCTAAATGTCAACTCCATGTTCCTAGAGGCTTTATATCTCGAGGTGGTATGATGGGAACGGCTATTGTTCACTTTCTTTTTTTTCCTTTTACTTTTACCCGATTCACTACAGGGCCATGTCGATCGATATGGCGTTGAGATTGTGGCAAAAATTGCTCTCGCTGTCTCCAGAAAAGATGACGAAGGTGAAGGAAGTGGGCATTGCGATGGCGAAAGCTAAAAGTCATTAGTTGATGACTTCCTTGTATCGACAGTTTTGGATGGTAACAAGTTTTCGCTCTGTAGCAAACGCACAATGAAGGGTTTAGTTATTATCCCAAATTCATAGGATTCCAATAAAACTATAAGCATATCAATCAAGTTTTCCTTGTCTTCCATGGAACATTGTGAATGTTTTCTTCTTATATGATGCCGCAAGTTTGTTGTTTCTCCTCCAGTTTTTAATTTTTTGAAGCAACTACAGCACTGTACTTCAGTGCAAACACACTTCATAATATACTTCCAAATAGGCATGGTGTCATTCTGTAATGAAACCGATGTCCGAGGATGACAGCGAGAAACTATTCTACAGACCAGGTGGGACCGCCGGCCGTGTGGCCAAGCGGTTCTAGGCGCTTCAGTCCGGCATCGCACTGCTACTACGGTCGCAGGTTCGAATCCTGCCTCGGGCTTGGATGTGTGTGATGTCCTTAGGTTAGTTAGGTTTAAGTAGTTCTAAGTTCTAGGGGACTGATGACCACAGATGTTAAGTCCCATAGTGCTCAGAGCCATTTGAACCATTTTGAACCAGGTGGGACCAAGTCTTGCACACTGCACACTGCACTGCACGTACACACTGTCTAATAGGTCACTTCACTCGGCAACATATGCGTCATTGCCTCTGCAATGCTATTTCAATTCCTAATGTCATGGCTTTGCTTCTGGTTCCTACTGTTGTCATTATTATTACAATTATCACCTTTCCCAATATTTCAAAATACTGGAAAGCTTAACAATAAACATTACTAGTTTTTTAAAAAATTTTTATTTAAAAACAAAAAAATTCAATACTGTTGGTGTCGCAAATTGATACGCCATTTTTTACCCCGGTGTTAGCAGAAAATAAGAAATCCTGTTACAACTAAGACCAAACAAGTACAGAAAAACAACTATTATTCACAACTAAAATAACGATTTAATCGATCGGCTTTTCCCATCACTACTCTGAAATGCATACCTAAAAAAATACGAGGGGCGTTCAATAAGTAACGCAATGCATTTTTTTCTGAGCCGGTTTCGGTTGGAAAAAAATGATGAATTTGTTGTGGGACGTATTGAAAAATTGCCGCTTCAGCCCCTATAGTTTCATGAAGTTCCGATATGTGGCGCCGGTACGCGTAGTCCTCGAAATGGCGTCTGTAAGAGAGATGCGTTCCAAGTAGAGAGCTGTCATTGAGTTTGTTTTGGAGGGAAACCACACTACCGGAAATATTTACAGGCGCTTTGAAAAGGTCTACGAAGACCTAACAGTGAACAAAGCACAGTGAATCGCTGGGCGAGGCGACTGTCATCATCGCAAACTAGTCCGATCTCCAGCCCGCCGGCTGACAGCACACAGCTGTGACTCTTGCAATGTTGGAACGTGTGGACAGTCTTTAGAAGCGATCGACAGATCACAGACACCCTGCTGGTCAACTGGAGGGCTCTGTTGGTAGTGCTGACGCATTCGCCCACCGGTTTAGGTACACAAAGGCGCCTCTCTTCTGAGTTCCTCGGCTTCCAACTTCCATCTACCTGGTCCAGTGAGGGATGCACTCGGCGGGAAGCAGTACGAGGATGATGCAAAGGTTATTGCAGCAGCAAGACGTTGACTCCAACGTCGACCAATATTGTGGTACCATGTGGGCTTACAGGCCCTCCCAACTAGGTGGCGTAATGCCATCTCACTGAACGGAGATTACGTTGAAAAACAAGATTTTGTATCCAAAAGATTGGAAAATAACACGCTTTTTTCGATTTCAGCTTAAAACCAACCTGCTTTCAGAAAAAAAATGCATTGCTTACTTCTTGAACGCCTTTCGTGTGAACATTTGTGAACATTTGTTTATCTCCGCTACTGTAAGAACTAGCAGAACTAGCACACCTGTAAGAAACTATAACGCGGAGACATGGCTTAGCCACAGCGGGAGGACGAGGTACTGGCAGAATTGAAGCTGTGAAGGTGGGTCGTGAGTCATGCTTGGGTAGCTCACTTGGTAGAGCACCTGCCCGCGAGAGGCAGAGGTCCCGAGTTGGAGTCTCGGTTCGACACACAGTTTTAATCTGCCAGGAAGTTTCAGGTACTAGTATCTTTTAGAGTCCATTCTTTGTTACTAGAATTTTTATCTTCATTTGGTCCATACTACCACGTTAGAAAATTAGTCCCGTATATCTATTTGGCAATGTTAACAGCATTTTGTGGCTGGATACTTTTCCCAATGCCAGCACTCCGCCCTCAGCAAGGAATGTGTACTCTACCTGTCGGCGTCTAGATTTCAAGTGCGATGAGGCAGTTTGAGTGTTTGTGTAGGGTTTGTCTTAGGCGAGCGTAGTTATCATCTCGCTATTTACCTACTTGTATGTGGAAAACCGCCTAAAAACCACATCTAGACTGGTCAGCTCACAAGCTCTCATCTTTAAACCGCAAGGCGTAGTCGATCCGGGGCTATCTGGCCTCACCCTTTTTCAGAAGAGTGACCATTTGCGTTCTCGGCTCTCTGTTAACTGTTGCTTCTGTACACCTAACCTAACCGCCTGCCTCATAATCATACAACAGTCCATGAATATCAGCAAACTGAATTTTAAGCTGAAGCATACCGACGAATTTTACTAAGAAAATAGGAGAAATCGTATAACAAAAAACCTGTCATTTTTATAATTTCCATCGTTCCTTAGTAGCTTTTCTGTATTGGGTTGGAAGTTAAGTTGGTGAAGTTTTTCCATAAGTTTAATAAACAAATCAGATACACACAACATTATATATTCTTCTTTGTTGTGATTTGGCAGGAGCCAATTCACGGAGTTTGGAGGAAGCCGAATGGTACGCTTTTAAGCTCACGCAGGCTGGCGTGAGGTCTGGAACAGTTAAAGGAGTTGAATCTATGAAATAAAGAACGTAGTTGCTGGAATACTTAACTTTAATCCATAATTGGAGAACATCGCTCTTGATGATACATAATTACAATCTCAATATAAACTGGTAATGGCGCCTTGCTAGGTCGTAGCAAATGACGTAGCTGAAGGCTATGTTAACTATCGTCTCGGCAACTGAGAACGTAATTTGTCAGTGAACCATCGCTAGCAAAGTCGGCTGTACAACTGGGGCGAGTGCTAGGAAGTCTCTCTAGACCTGCCGTGTGGCGGCGCTCGGTCTGCAATCACTGACAGTGGCGACACGCGGGTCCGACGTATACTAACGGACCGCGGCCGATTTAAAGGCTACCACCTAGCAAGTGTGGTGTCTGGCGGTGACACCACATTCTTCGCTATTAGAAACAGTCTGCCGACGCTAGAGTAACTTTCGGATTCCGCGACGGCGTTTTGAGGCGAAGAACTCATCGAGCCATATTCGGAGCACATTTTTATCCGTAAAAGGCAGTTCTTTGAAGCTTGTTCGCCAGAGAGCGGAAAAGGTGAAAATCTGAGGGTCCAGCAGGTGTGAGTAAGTTGGATTCCCCACCTAACTCCCATATAGTGTTTTGTCAGTTTATTGTTATCGTGGAATAGCATCACTTCACGTAGTCTTCCCCGTCGTTATTCTCGGATTACGTCTGCAAGACGTCTCAGTTGTTGACAGTAAATGTCTGCAGTGATGGTTACACCACGGAGGAAAGCAATTCGTGGTACACCACACCGTCGCTGTTCCACCAGATGCACAACATTATCTTTTGTGGATGCGCGTAGTTTGCTGATTTGTTTGGGCTCAACCATTCCTTTATTTCCCTTATGTTAGCAAATGGTTCAAATGGCTCTGAGCACTATGGGACTTAACATCTGTGGTCATCAGTCCCCTAGAACTTAGAACTACTTAAACCTAACTAACCTAAGGACATCACACACATCCATGCCCGAGGCAGGATTCGAACCTGCGACCGTAGCAGTCGCGCGGTTCCGGACTGAGCGCCTAGAACCGCTAGACCACCGCGGCTGGCTTATGTTAGCATAAGGACTCCATTTCTCGTCACCAGTAACGATAGACGACAAGAATGGCCTGTGTCGTTCACTAGCCAATTAATGACGATCAAGCAGAGATGCTCATATGGCCCTTTCCAGATTTTTGGCGGTTTAAGCTAAGAGCAAACGTTACCAAGACACCCGAGTTTTTAACCTTTCCCATGTCGCACGATGGTGGAGTGATCACAGCTCATGACATTTGCCAGTTCTCGAGTGCACTGGTGTAGGTCACTGGGGATTAAGGCATTTAAACGCTCTTCAATCAACTCCGAAGGTCTTCGTGAAAGTGGAGAGTCACTAATGTCAAAAAATTCCTCCTTAAAGCGAAAACTCATTTTCTTGCCGTGATCTCTCCAGTGGCATCATTTTCATACACGTCGCAAATGTTTCTGGTTTCTGTTACCACTATCTTGAATTTAAAAAAAAAATATATCCGAAATTTTCTGATTTCTTCGCTTGGAACTCCATTTTCTAGCAGCCTCAACTCCACTCAGTATCCCCAAATGACAAAATGATAATATTTAGACTCTAATAACATCCAAATAAAAAATGACAGTCGATAAAGAAACCCATAACAATCGGAATACCAACATGCAAAACAAAAAGGCTACGAACTCATGCACCAAACTAATACTTGGACGTAAGGTTCGTCTAATGCTACAAAATGAAAAGCTATCTGCGCTATGCCATACGTGCCTCGCTTGTTTTTATTTGTGAAAAATCTTCACTGGCATGTGATACGTGTTTGTTACTGTACATAATCATTCCGTTACGTAATAACTATACGTAGATTGTTATTACATTACAGTTCTCTTTCTCTTGTTATTCTGTGAGAATCAACAATTGGAGCACAACTTTCATGGTGTCAAATTACTATATGTTTTAACTTACGTTTTGTGGTCTTATTAGTACATACGTGCCGTCCTGGAGCAATACTTTTTCGATAAGCGTTTTCAAGATATCCAATTTTCACATGGGCATAGTATATACATTTTTTTAAGCTATGTACAGGTTTTCTGTTAAAACGGACTGCGAGATAGAAAAGCTCTGTTGTGCTCTGCAGTATAAATGTGCGGGGCCGTTTTCTTTCTCGCAGACAGTTTTAACTACGATAGTGGAGCATTTAAGGGGGGAAACCACATTAAGAAGTTAAAAAAATCCGATTCTCTTACTGCATAAATCGTTAGCTTAACTATCCAAGAATACGCTGTCAAAATTTCAAAGCGAAATTCGATTTCGTTTAGATTTTATGAGCATAGAAACGGGTGCACATTGGGTACAAGCTCGAGCGCAGATACGACGGAGCACTACCCGAGGTATGCTTAACCGGTTCAACCTCAAAGTCGCTTTGTATACTAACGTAGCCTTCAAAAGGAGCCCCGCCTTTGTATCTTTCTTTTCAAATAACGGTACAGAAGATACCAGAAGCATCAACAGAAGGGATTATTTCGGTTGGATTAGGTTAGATCGTCGCTGTACTTTACTTGGAGTCAGTTCTGACTCAGCCTTCTACGAGTGTATTTGTAACTGAGACTGAGAAATGTCGCCGCATCCGAAAGGCGACCATGAGTCTAAAGAATGCCGCAGTAGGCCGCGTTCAGTTGATGCGGATGAAGCCCGACCAGTAGGGAATTACATGCACTGATCGAAAATAATAGTGCATTGAGAATGGCTAGCTTCTAGCCGAAATCCAGCCTTGCACAATAAAATTTAAAAAGGACGACTGATCGCTGCAATCTATAATTTACCAGTATTACCTATGTGTTTATTTTACATTTAATAGTTGATTACACATGTTGTACGACCTTCAGTTCAGCATATGGTTACTTTAAATGTTCAAAATGTTCACCGTTGGCGGCTATACACATACAGAACGACGAGCGATCACCGCAACTACTTCAGTCAGTGTTACTCAATGGGCCCTATTCGTCCAATCCAGCGCCCAGGAAAACAGTCATCCAGCAAAGCTCGTACGGCTAGGTGGTAGTGTGGTGGCGCCCCGTCCTCTTGGTGGAAGATCTCTTCATCAGCTCCATAAAGCGCACCTATAACTGGCAAAATTTATGTGCGTAACATATCCAGGTACGCTTCTCCATTGACAGTAGCATCAAAGAAAAAGGGTCCTACTAAACTCCTAGATGGTAGTCCACACCACACATGAACCGCTGGTAGATTGACCGCTTTATCCACATAAACATACGGATTTTCCGGTGTCCAGTGCACACTGTTATGTCGATTCACGGTTCCATTAACTTTAAATTGTGCCTCGTCACCTCAAACTACCTTGTTCGTCATCAATTACCCTTTGATGACATCATTTGCAAAATTGCATCCGGCGATCAGGATAGTCGTCATTAATCGCGTGCAATAATCCTGGAATGTAAACTTTCCACTTTGCAGCTTTCAGAGTTCTTCGTACACTTGTACTTCTAACCCCTACTTCACGTGCACATTGCGTAGCAGACTTCTGGCAGAACTAACAGACGTTTCCAACACGAGAGCCGACGAAGCAGGACTTGTAGCTGTAACTGTCTTCCTGCTCTTCCGTTGTGAATATCACAAATCGTTCCATGCAATTCAAACTTCTTAATGATGCTTTTAATTGTTAGGTAGGTTGGCGGTTCTGTTTCAAACTCCCGCCTCCGCCTACGTTGCACTTCAACGGCATTACCAAGCTTGAAAAACCACTTCACAATACATTTTCGTTGCTCGAATGTCAAGCGTGCTTCAGTCATCTTGTTTTCTCAATACCGAGATGAAAGTACTAACATCTGTTGATTTCAAAGACACACTCGTAACTCAAATCGAACGAGCAATATCGATATCTCGATAGAGCCTGACAAAGCGTGTATATATTTTCCTGGCGGACTCTGTATATTCTTTCTCACGATATAAAGTTTTAAATATCAATTGTGCACGCAACAATGTGCTGTTTTGTTTTCTTCCACAAATAACAGGGAAGTTGTACTTCTGTCTTATCGGCTTACGTTTAGAGTGGTAATACAAAATCTCAACTTGCAGTAACAATACACAAGGCTCAAGTTTAGAGACGTGGGACGGCAGAAGATATGGACAGAATGATGGAAGGAAATCGACACAGAGAGCGGAAAGGAGGAGATGGGCACAGGGGGCCAGGAGGAGATGGAGAGAGAGGGGGCAAGAGAAGATGCACATAGAGAGGGGGAAGGAGAAGGTGATGGATAAAAAGAGGGGGAAGGGTGAAATGGATGAGAGAGGTAGAGGAAGAGATGGATAGCGCCAGGGAGAGAAGGAGATTAGGACGTACATCCAGTTTTCAGAAGCATGTACTTTCTAATTACTTTGTTTTCCGTTTAATCAGACTGAGCCACAGCAATGTATGAAATATATTAGTTATTAGCTCCATCGTAATATCTGTCAGTCTGGACACGGAATTTTTGAACACCCTGTGTATTCTCTCGTTCACTTCCAAATATAATCGTAGAAACCGAAGAATAGGTTAACTTTTGTCTTTACGTCACACACCGGCTTAGCAGGGTAAGGACTGGGGAAGGAAGCAGCCGTGGATTTTCTACGGAAACAGCCGAGAATTCATTTGAAGTGATTAATAAGCAAATAAGGAAAGGGTACAAAGTGTTCAATTTGTGTGAAATCTTATGGGACTTAACTGCTAAGGTCATCAGTCCCTAAGCTTACACACTACTTAACCTAAATTATCCTAAGGACAAACACACACACCCATGCCCGAGGGAGGACTCGAACCTCCACCGGGACCAGCTGCACAGTCTATGACTGCATCGCCGTTAGACCGTCCGGCTAATCCGGCGCGGCGAGAGGGTATATCCGGATTGTAGAGAGTGATAAGAATCTTGCGTATTTTAATTACAAATATAGAGTCTTAATCACTGTCAAACATGATAAGTGCACTTGATGAAGTCGTATCCTGAGTTCAAAAAGAATCTTTTATAAACTGCGACAGTGTTTCGAACGGTTGAACGGTTGTAGGGCAGTAGCTTAAAATTTCTGTGTGATCTGTGCTGCAATTAATTTCAATCGCAGCAAGGGCGTGGATATCTCAGGAAGCACCGGTTGCCTTTGTCTTTTTCACCTCAGATATCCCGCATAGCGCAGGAGACGGGTGGGGCCTATAATTCAGGGAATATTACAGTAATCTCTTACAGCAGCTCGAGCAGCTCCGATAATGACGAAAAAGAAGAGAGAATAAAGGGTACCGGGCAGGCACCATGAATATAAACCAGGCGGGCCGCGATGCCTATCGCGCGGAGTTTGTTTTCCCGGTGGTCCGGGCGGCGGGGTGCGGTTTCGCGGCGTGGGACACCCCCGCGGCTGTGGAGGTGGTCGAGCCGTCATCACAGGGCGGCCGCTATCCGAGGCGCCATCGCCGCCCCCGGCGGAGGCCGACGCCGCCTCCGTGGACACTGGCCGAGCCGGCAGCTCGCCCACAGTAGCTGTCCAGCACGGCGCCTCCTGTCCCGAGGACCACCTCCACAACGTTCCCCCTCTTATGACGAACGTTGTTACACGATAATTTCCGTGAAAACTGTGGCAGCCAGACGGTGCAGTCCGTGTGAATGGAAATTCGAAGGATTTGGAGAACTGAGTCCCATAAATTAGCAAATACGTTTCCGCAGAGATGGATTCACAACTGAGTATAGCACCCTCTTACAGCACTAAACATACTTAAAGACACATAGTACAAAAATAAAGTATTATAAAAAGTAAACAGTCGAAAATTTTGTAGTTGAATAGCTAAGTCTCTTAACCAACCCACAGATCTTGGTGTCACCAGATGCAGTTCAATGAAACCACTAGCAAATTTTTCTAATGTACAATTTTCATTCAGGAGCACTAAACTTTCTATGCCCTGTACGGAGTCGGTTCAGAATTGTCCGTAGTTTCCTTCGAAGATCATATCCATTTGCTGGCAGGTATAATATGTAGCTCGCTATAGCCGGCCGTGGTGGCCGAGCGGTTTTAGGCGCTTCGGTCCGGAACCGCGCGGCTACTACTGTGCCAGGTTCGAAAACTGCCTCGGGCATGGATGTTTGTGATGTCCTTAGGTTAGTTAGGTTTAAGTAGTTCTAATTTCTGGGGGACTGATGACCTTAGATGTTAAGTCCAATTGTGCTCAGAGCCATTTGAACCATTTTTGTAACTCGCTATACAGAAGTGAGTCGCACACTTTTGGAAATCTTTTAGAGCTGCAGTTTCTCGTCTGATTTGGTGGTGTTGCAATATTCCATAATACAGGCAGCCATGGGAATGGTAATGATTTTGTGGTGCCACTTATTGCATAGTACTAGAAGAATCCTCCCAGAAGAGCGTGCTAAACATAATTTTCACTTTCGTGCGTCCCCTGGGCAGTAGGGAATCACTGACTAATCCTTGCAACTGGTGCTACAACACAGAAGACATGGTCACTGCAAGATAATTATGTGATATGTAAGGATCAGGACTCATGTCAGTCCTTTACTTATAAAAGTTTGAAAGGTGTTTCATTGAAACGATTGGTCAGATAGTCATTACTGTCTATTGGAATTACAATTGTTTGTTCTCACTACGCACAGAGAACTGTGAGATACAGTAGAGACCCTTTCCACTGGTGAACTGTTCACTGAGGTGACAGTCACGGGACAGCTCCTAATATAGTGTCTGACCAACTTTTGCCCCATTAGTGCAGCAACAGAACGTGCCATGGACTCAACAAGTCACTGAAAGTTGCCTGCAGAAATACGGTGCCGTGCTACATCTGCAACCGTCCAGAATTGTGAAAGTGTCGCCGGTGCAGGATTTTGTGCACGAACTCACCTCTGTGGCCCGTAAGTGTTCGATGGGAACAATGGCGGGCGATATGGGTGGCCAAATGATTCACTCGAATTGTCTAGAATGTTCTTCAAACTAATCGCGAACAATTGTGGCCCGGTGACATGTCATTCGTAAAAATTCCATGATGGTTTCGGAACATTAAGTCCATGAATGGCTCCAAGAGGACTCCAAGTAGCCGAACATAACCAGTGCCAGTAACGATTTGTTCAATTAGACCAGAGGACCCAGTCCATTCCGTGTAAACATTCCCACACCATTATAGATCCCCAGTTTGCACAGTGCCTTGTTGAGATCTTTGGTCCATGACATCATGGGGTCTGCTCCATATTCGAACAATACCGACAGCTGTTACCAACTGAAACCGGGACTCACCTGACCAAGCCACAGTTTACCAGTTTAGGGTCCAATCAGTATGGTCACGAACCCAGGAGAGGCTCTGCAAGCGATGTCGTGCTGTTAGGAAACGCACTCGCATCGGTCGTCTGCTGTCGTAGCCCATTAACGACAGATTCCACCGTACTGTCCTAAAGGATACGTTCGTCGTGCGTCCCACATTGATTTCTGCGGCTATTTCATGTATTGTTGGTTGTCTGTTAGCACTGACAACTCTACGCGAACGCCGCTGCTCTTGGTCGTTAAGTGAAGGCCGTTGACTCCTGTGTTGTCCGTAGCGTGAAATAATGCCGGAAATCTGGTATTCTCAGCACATTCGTTTCCCTTTAGGTCTCGGAATAAAGCTAATGTCCCATGTGTCTGGCTCCAACTAACATTCCGCGGCCGGCCTGTGTGGCCGAGCGGTTCTAGGCGCTTCAGTCTGGACCCGCGCGACCGCTACGGTCGCAGGTTCGAATCCTGCCTCGGCCATGGATGTGTGTGAAGTCCTTAGGTTAGTTAGGTTTAAGTAGTTGTAAGTTCTAGGGGACTGATGACCTCAGATGTTAAGTGCCATAATGCTCAGAGCCATTTTTTTTTTTTTAACATTCCACATTCAAAATCTGTTAATTCCCGTCGAAAGTCCATAAACCACGCCGGAAATCATTTTACATATATCGCCTGAATACGAATGACAGCTCCGCCAATGCATCACCGTTTTACACATTGTGTACTCGATGCTACCGCCATTTGTGTGTGTGCATATCTCTGTCTCATGACTTTCGTCACCTCAGTGTATAGAACAGAAGCGCGCAAGTTTGTTGGGCCGAATGCTGAGATGCGTAAACTGGAAGTTATCATTGGTCTGTCAAATTTCATTTCCACAGGCTATAAAAATTGGGTTTTGTCTAAAATGTTGATGTTGTTGTGATTTTCAGTCTAGAGACTGGTTTGATGCAGCTCTCTATGCTACTCTATCCTGTGCAAGCTTCTTCATCTCGAGTAACTACTGCACCCTACATCCTTCTGAATTTGCTTAGTGTATTTGGTCTCAAATGGTTCAGATGGATCTGAGCACTATGGGACTTAACATCTATGGTTATCAGTCCCCTAGAACTTAGAACTACTTAAACCTAACTAACCTAAGAACATCACACAACACTCTTGGTCTCCCTCTACGATTTTTACCCTTCACGCTTCCCTCCATCACTAAATTGGTGATCCCTTGATGCCGGAGAGCGTGTCCTACTAACCGATCCCTTCTTCTAGTCAAGTTGTGCTACAAATTCTTCTTCCCCCGAATCTATTCAGTACCTCTTCATTAGTTGCGTGATCTGCCCTTCTAATCTTCATCATTCTTCTGTAGCAACACATTTCGAAAGCTTCTATTCTATTCTTGTCTAAACTATTTATCGTCCATGTTTCACATCCATACATGGCTACACTCCATACAAATACTTTCAGGGAAGACTTCCTGACATTTAAATCTATACTCGATGTTAACAAATTTCTATTCTTCAGAAACGATTTTCTTGCAATTGCTAGTCTACATTTTATATCCACTCTATTACGAACATCATCCGTTATTTTGCTCCCCAAATAGCAGAACTCATCTACTACTTTAAGTGTCTCATTTCCTAATCGAATTCCTTCATCATCACCCGACTTAATTCGAATGCATTCCATTATCCTCGTTTAGCCTTTGTTGATGTTCATCTCATATCCTCCTTTCAAGACACTGTCCATTCAGTTCAACTGCTCTTCCGTGTCCTTTGCTGTCTCTGACAGAATTACAATGTCATCGGCGAACCTCAAAGTTTTTATTTCTTCTCCATGGATTTTAATTCCTACTCCGACTTTTTCTTTTGTTTCCTTTACTGCTTACGCAATATACAGATTGAATAACATCGGGGATAGGCTACAATCCTGTCTCACTCCCTTCCCAACCACTGCTTCCCTTTCATGCCCCTCGATTCTTATAACTGCCATCTAGTTCTTGTACAAATTGTAAGGAGCTTTCCGCTCCCTGTATTTGACCCCTGTCACCTTCAGTATTTGAAAGAGAGTAATCCAGTCAACATTGTCAAAAGTTTTCTCTAAATCAACAAATGCTAGAAACGTAGGTTTTCCTTCCCTTAACCTATTTTGCCGACCGAAGTGGCATTGCGGTTAAAGGAGCTGCAGTCTGGAACCGCAAGACCGCTACGGTCGCAGGTTCGAATCCTGCCTCGGGCATGGATGTGTGTGATGTCCTTAGGTTAGTTGGGTTTAAGTAGTTCTAATTCTAGGGGACTTATGACCACAGCAGTTGAGTCCCGTAGTGCTCAGAGCCATTTGAACCATTTTTGAACCTATTTTCTAAGGTATGTTGTAGGGTCAGTATTGCCTCACGTGTTCCAATATTTCTACGGAATCCAAACTGATCTTCCCCAAGGTCGGCTTCTACCAGTTTTTCCATTCGTCTGTAAAGAATTCGTGTTAGTATTTTGCAGCCGTGACTTATTAAACTGATAGTTTGGTCATTTTCACACCTGTCAACACCTGCTTTCTTTGGGATTGGAATTATTATATTCTTCTTGAAGTCTGCGGGTATTTAACCTGTCTCACATATCTTTCTCATCAGACGGTAGAGTTTTGCCAGGACTGGCTCTGCCAAGGCTATCAGTAGTTCTAACGGAATGTTGTCTACTCCCGGGGCCTTGTTTCGACTTAGGTCTTTCAGTGCTACAAATGTTGAACGGCAACATTGCCTGTCATATGATTTGCAGCCACAATATGTTCCGGTACAGTGCCGGCCACTGTTACCGGCAGAGCACGCGGCAACACACTACAGAGTCAGAAGTGCTTATAGTAGGCAGTCGTATCGCCGCGAAATTGACGAAATGAAACTGGTAGAGATGAGTGAGGCTCTCTAACTTTCGCCATCGACAAGGATAAAGTTCGGAAGGAAAAGAAAGACTGAGCTTGGCAGACGCTTTGGTTTGTGATCATGCGAACTGCTGACGAAAATTTAACTCGAGAAGTGATGCTGAATATGTATGTTTTTCAGAAATCCAGCCGAGTAACGATCCATATAAAGATAGAGTAGGAGCTATTAATCCGAGATTTCGAAAGACCAGTACCAATATGAGAGAGTGTGAACCAGTTAAAACCGGACTGACAATCACTCTTTGGTTTTTTTAACAACGCTTTCTCAGAAAAACTGAAGGAATTCATTATGGTAAGTTTAAAACAGCAGTCAAAGACTTTTGTTAATATTATATTGTAGTTCACCAGTACTGTGAAAGAACTACGGATTTTATAAGTGTAATACACCAGTGACCAGAGTTAGGGGAAGCAGAAGATAGTCTACACACAGGCAAGATAAAGAAAAAAGACGATTGGCAAGTAGCTGGCCACGACCACGGAATCACCTCAGCTGAAGATTACGAAAAGAAGTCTTAGAACCGTTATAGGATACAATATTATGACCCACCGCTGCAAATCTATGTTATTAAATGGTAAACACCGTACATGGTTCACAGTACAAAGTTTCAGTTGCAGGTTACCCATCTAACTGCTTACAGGGACAACAAAAATTTTTTATTTCCAGTTTCATGCAGTTATTCACCGATTAAAAAATTTAGAATTCTGTCATAATCTACACATTAAGAGGTAGAATCTTATGCTAAAATTTAACACAATAGTACAACTATTACAATTAGAAATCGTGCATATGTCTCCAGGCACTGTAACTCGCCAATTACCCACACTATATTCATCCAGTATTTGGGAATGAGAGTACTTACCGATTTCCAAAGAACTTCACACGTAATTTCAAACATTTAGAAACTTTTTCTCGCTGGCACTCCCAAAAAAATGAAGAAAGGAGAAAATTTAACCTATTCCACATTTTCGCTGTTCATGCAACATAACTTGAACATCCAGCATGACGTTTTAATTTATTACTTCTTTATTGTTAATTTTGAGCGCCAAAAAGTTTTACAGAAAATATCCACACATACCACTGCATGTACTTGTAAAATTATATTATTATACGACACATAGTTCGGGAGATATGGCGTCATAATGCAGAGATGGGTGAAAAACTACTTTTTGTTTGAAACTGAGTGCAAATTACCCAGTATACTCATCCATACTCTGATAACTAAAGCATTTAGTTACTATTATGACTGTGTATTCTTCCTCATGTACTTGCGTCTGAATGCAGTATGAGTGTTGTGATATGTTTTTGTGAGTGAATCTTTCTTTTTATTCGCTCCTTTCCCGATGATGTGATTAGTTGTATTGTGTGATGCAACTGCGTTTCTATTGAGTATCGTATTACAGTGCTCACTTATTTACTATTTGTGTTGATTATGTTTCATTTTGTACTAAGTGGTTTCTTAGTGTGCCTAAATTAAATTAAAAGGATTTTTGAGATGAATTCTTCCATGTTTCGTTCAGTTACGCAAAGGCCTCCGTAGCAAACAGTCAGTAATTCTGTTTAAATCATGGTTTACTTCAAAACTGTTTTCAACAGAAGAGTGGTGTGGTAAGGAGGAGGCAGGATAGTCAAACGTATAAGATTTAAGAATGAAAGTAAGATCGAAGTAGACTGTAACCTGTTTATTATATGCGCAGTTAGCCAATTTCAAATGTGGTTCATTTTCAAGCATCTGTAATACATTCATAAAATGGTGACATTGTTTAATACATTAAATGTCTACAAAAATCAAATGGCTCTGAGCACTATGGGACTTAATTTCTGAGTTCATTAGTCCCGTATAACTTAGAACTACTTAAACCTAACTAACCTAAGGACATCACACACATCCATGCCCGAGGCAGGATTCGAACCTGCGACCGTAGCGGTCACGCGGTTCCAGATTGTAGCGCCTAGAACCGCTCGGCCACCCCGACCAGAAAATGTCTACAAGCTTTCACGTTACACTTGATTTCTAAGCTTCAGTTTCATAGCACATTTTACTACATCGGTCGTACGTGTTGACAGCTATTGTATTTTTGTATGTATGTGGCACAAAACCAATATAATAGTCACGGTGCACATAATTACACCTATTATCCAGCACGTACAGTACAGTCACAGCTGTAATGGCAAACTAATGATGTTTAGAATCCTGTCAATGAATTATCAATAACATTAAGTAAGCTACTGTTCCAGTATTCACTGGCATATTACACCGAATGAATCACGTAATACTTGCACCGCAAGCTTTGCGGAAATGAAAAGTGCTGTTGATTTCGGGTTCTCACAAGCTGGATTCGTAGTCAGGGGTTCGTATTGTTAGGCAATCAAGAGACTGTTATAATATTTAGAAACTGCTATTTTGTACAAACATACACTTTTTAAATGGAACGATGCCTATTGACGTTAACAAACTAAGAGTAGAGTAAATTAGAATATCAGTGGTGTTTTTTCAGGATCTTTTACGAGATATCTTATTTTTAAAACTTCCCTCACCGACACTTGTAAAATACCAGTGGCAGCACACACTAAAGAACAAGTTCATTCGTGGAGGTATGTTCCGTCTATGCAACTAATTGAAGGCAGTTTGTTTATTGCCATACACGTTTCGCTTCTTTTATTTGTGAAGCATCTTCAGTGCCCTGTAATACAAGTTTCTTTTTATACATATAATAGACGTATTACGTGGTGGTTACAATATGTTTCTATGTAACATTTTGTATTGTGTTGATCTTGTTTTTTAGGTTAGAATCAAATTTCATGCACCAGTTGGCCGATTTTCCTCGTTCTTTCACCCACATCGGCCAACTGGAGCATGGAAACTAACTAATACATCTCCAGGACCACACGCATGAGTTAACAGCGCTGGAAATCGTAAGTAACACAGAACGATAATTTCACATCACGAAATTTGTGCTACAAAAGTTGATTCTAACCTAAAAAACAAGATGGAAACAATACAAACTGTTACATACACTATGTGATCAAAAGTATCCGGACACCTGGCTGAAAATGACTTAAAAGTTCGTAGCGCCCTCCATCGGTAATGCTGGAATTCAATATGGTGTCGGCCCACCCTTAGCCTTGATGACAGCTTCCACTATTGCAGGCATACGTTCAATCAAGTGTTGGGAAGTTTCTTGGGGCATGGCAGTCCATTCTTCTCGGAGTGCTGCACTGAGAAGATATACCGATGTCGATCGGTGAAACCTGGCACAAAGTTGACGTTCCCCAACATCCCAAAGGTTCTGTATAGGATTCAAGTCAGGACTCTGTGCAGGCCAGTTCATTACAGGGATGTTACTGTCGTGTAACCACTCCGCCAAAGGCCATGTATTATGAACAGGTGCTCGATCATGTGAAAGATGCAATCGCCATCCCCGAATTGCTTTTCAGCAGTGGGAAGCAAGAAGGTGCATAAAACATAAATGTAGGCCTGTAATCTGATAGTACTACGCAAAACAACAAGAGGTGCAAGCCCTCTCCATGAAAAACACGACCACGCCATGACACCAATGTCTCCAATTTTACTGTTTGCACTACACACACTGGCAGATAACGTTCACCGGGAATTCACCATGCCCACACCCTGCCATCGGATCGTCACATTGTGTACCGTGATTTGTCACTCCACACAACGTTTTTCCACTGTTCAGTAGTTAAATGTTTACGCTCCTTACACCAAGCGAGGCGTCGTTTGGCATTTACTGGCGTGATGTGTGGCTTATGAGTAGCCACTCGACCATTAAATCAAAGCTTTCTCACCTACCACCTACCTGTCATAGTACTTGCAGTGGATCCTGATGTAGCTTGGAATTCTTGTGTGATGGTCTGGATAGATGACTGCCTATTACACATTACGACCCTCTTCAACTGTCGGCGGCCTCTTGTCAGCCAACAGACGAGGTCGGCCTGTACGCTTTTGAGCTGTACGTGTTCCTTCACGTTTCCACGTCACTATCACATCGAAATCAGTGGACCGGGGGATGTTTAGGAGTGTGGAAATCTCGCGTACGGACGTATGACACAAATGACACCCAATCACCTGACCACGTTCGAAGTCCGTGAGTTCCGCGAAGCGCCACATTCTGCGCTCTCATGATATCTAATGACTACTGAGGTCGCTGATGTGGAGTACCTGGCAGTAGGTGGCAGCACAATGCAGCTACTATGAAAAAGCCAGAGATAAATTCTGCCGAAATTTTTACAAAGGTACAGATGGTGTTTAGAAGGGATAGATTGCACGCAACCGGTGGTGGAGTGTTCGTCGCTGTTAGTAGTAGTTCATCCTGTAGTGAAGTAGAAGTGGATAGTTCCTGTGAATTATTATGGGTGGAGGTTACACTCAACAACCGAGCTAGGTTAATAATTGGCTCCTTTTACCGACCTCCCGACTCAGCAGCATTAGTGGCAGAACAACTGAGAGAAAATTTGGAATACATTTCACATAAATTTTCTCAGCATGTTATAGTCTTAGGTGGAGATTTCAATTTACCAGATATAGACTGGGACACTCAGATGTTTAGGACGGGTGGTAGGGACAAAGCATCGAGTGACATTATACTGAGTGCACTATGCGAAAATTACCTCGAGCAATTAAACAGAGAACCGACTCGTGGAGATAACATTTTGGACCTACTGATAACAAACAGACCCGAACTTTTCGACTCTTTAAGTGCAGAACAGGGAATCAGTGATCATAAGGCCGTTGCAGCATCCCTGAATATGGAAGTTAATAGGAATATAAAAAAAGGGAGGAAGGTTTATCTATTTAGCAAGAGTAATAGAAGGCAGATTTCAGACTACCTAACAGATCAAAACGAAAATTTCTGTTCCGACACTGACAATGTTGAGTGTTTATGGAAAAAGTTCAAGGCAATCGTAAAATGCATTTTAGACAGGTACGTGCCGAGTAAAACTGTGAGGGACGGGAAAAACCCACAGTGGTACAACAACAAAGTTAGGAAAACACTGCGAAAGCAAAGAGAGCTTCATTCCAAGTTTAAACGCAGCCAAAACCTCTCAGACAAACAGAAGCTAAACGATGTCAAAGTTAGCTTAAGGAGGGCTATGCGTGAAGCGTTCAGTCAATTCGAAAGTAAAATTCTATGTACCGACTTGACAGAAAATCCTAGGAAGTTCTGGTCTTACGTTAAATCAGTAAGTGGCTCGAAACAGCATATCCAGACACTCCGGGATGATGATGGCATTGAAACAGAGGATGACACGCGTAAAGCTGAAATACTAAACACCTTTTTCCAAAGCTGTTTCACAGAGGAAGACCGCACTGCAGTTTCTTCTCTAAATCCTCGCACAAACGAAAAAATGGCTGACATAGAAATAAGTGTCCAAGGAATAGAAAAGCAACTGGAATCACTCAATAGAGGAAAGTCCACTGGACCTGACGGGATACCAATTCGATTCTACACAGAGTACGAGAAAGAACTTGCCCCCCTTCTAACAGACGTGTACCGCAAGTCTCTAGAGGAACGGAGGGGTCCAAATGAATGGAAAAGAGCACAGGTAGTCCCAGTCTTCAAGAAGGGTCTACATCTACATCTACATTGATACTCCGCAAGCCACCCAACGGTGTGTGGCGGAGGGCGGATGCGCGAAACTATAGACCTATATCTCTGACGTCGATCTGTTGTAGAATTTTAGAACATGTTTTTTGCTCGAGTATAATGTCGTTTTTGGAAACCCAGAATCTACTATGTAGGAATCAACATGGATTCCGGAAACAGCGATCGTGTGAGACCCAACTCGCTTTATTTGTTCATGAGACCCAGAAAATATTAGATACAGGCTCCCAGGTAGATGCTATTTTTCTTGACTTCCGGAAGGCGTTCTATACAGTTCCGCACTGTCGCCTGATAAACAAAGTAAGAGCCTACGGAATATCACACCAGCTGTGTGGCTGGATTGAAGAGTTTTTAGCAAACAGAACACAGCATGTTGTTATCAATTGAGAGACGTCTACAGACGTTAAAGTAACCTCTGGCGTGCCACAGGGGAGTGTTATGGGACCATTGCTTTTCACAATATATATAAATGACCTAGTAGATAGTGTCCGAAGTTCCATACGGCTTTTCGCGGATGATGCTGTAGTATACAGAGAAGTTGCAGCATTAGAAAATTGTAGCGAAATGCAGGAAGATCTGCAGCGGGTAGGCACTGGGTGCAGGGAGTGGCAACTGACCCTTAACATAGACAAATGTAATGTATTGCGAATACATAGAAAGAAGGATCCTTTATTGTATGATTATATGATAGCGGAACAAACACTGGTAGCAGTTACTTCTGTAAAATATCTGGGAGTATGCGTATGGAACGATTTGAAGTGGAATTGTTGGTAAGGCGGGTACCAGGTTGAGATTCATTGAGAGAGTGATTAGAAAATGTAGTCCATCAACAAAGGAGGTGGCTTACAAAACACTCGTTCGACCTATACTTGAGTATTGCTCATCAGTGTGGGATCCGTACCAGATCGGTTTGACGGAGGAGATAGAGAAGATCCAAAGAAGAGCGGCGCGTTTCGTCACAGGGTTATTTGGTAACCGTGATAACGTTACGGAGATGTTTAATAAACTCAAGTGGCAGACTCTGCAAGAGAGGCGCTCTGCATCGCGGTGTAGCTTGCTCGCCAGGTTTCGAGAGGGTGCGTTTCTGGATGAGGTATCGAATATATTGCTTCCCCCTACTTATACCTCCCGAGGAGATCACGAATGTAAAATTAGAGAGATTAGAGCGCGCACGGAGGCTTTCAGACAGTCGTTCTTCCCGCGAACCATACGCGACTGGAACAGGAAAGGGAGGTAATGACAGTGGCACGTAAAGTGCCCTCCGCCACACACCGTTGGGTGGTTTGCGGAGTATAAATGTAGATGTAGATGTAGAAAAACGTATGTGTTTGGGGGTGTCCGGATGCTTTTAATCACTTAGTGTAACAACATATTCTAACGACCACATAATACGTTTATTATATGTATAGAAAAGAAACGTGTATTACAGGCTACTGAAGATGCTTCACAAATAAAAGAAGCGAAACGTGTATGGCAATTAAAAAACTGCCTTCAATTAGTTTCGTAGATGGAACATACATCCACGAATTGTAAAGCAACCAAGAAAAGACGAAAAACAGAAAAAATTACGACCAATACATTTACTGGTTATGTATATTCTGACTAGCTACAAGGCAGTTGACCACCTTAGGTTGTGTTCAAAATATCCACCGGCAGCGGCAACGGACGCTTTCAGTCTGTTGTGGAATGATTGCTGCACACGTGCTAGCATTTCAGCGGAGATGTCCGAGCAGGCTGAAGTAATACGTCAATGCATATCATCGGATGTACCTGGTATGTCCTTGACAGCTCTTTCAGCTTCTCTTACAGAAAAAAAGTCTACAAACGTCAAATCTGTGAAACGGGTCGGTCAAGGTGCAGGTCCCCAGCGTCCAATCCAACGATTTGGAAACAATTCGTGAAGACATGCTGTAGTACTTCGCGCTGTAGGGGCTGGACAGCCACCATGTTGGTACCACAGGTACCTCTAGCCTGCAGAGGATCCATGGAAGACGGTCTGCGATACTTGTGGGCGTTCACTGTTCCGTCTACGAGAAACGGGCATATGAGCTGATGATCCACTATCCGACACCACACGTTTACACTTCATGGACACTGACTTTCTACTTGACGAAACCAACGGAGATTATCAATAGACCAATAGTGCATGTTTCAGCGGTTTACTTGGCTACGATTGGTAAGTGTGACTTCATCACTAAAAAAGATACGTGACACGTCAGGAATATGCTGTCTTAATGCCCACGTACAGAAGTTAGCATGATTCTCCTATTCTAACTCTTGATGGAGAGTGATGTGATAGGGATGGAACCTATGTCGACAGAAAATTCGTAGGACACTTACTTGACTCATGCCATTTCCTCGAGCGGCTGCGTGGGAGCAACTGCATCATCAGTTTGAACATTAACTTCCCCCTTTTCTGTCGTCACTTGTTTCCTTCTGTTGCGTTGTCCAGGTGCTACACTACCACCTTCACGTAACTGGTTGAAGAGGTTGATAAATAATCCGCCGAGGCGTTTGACATTGACGTTTATTGAGATGTCTTGCGCATACACCGTACAAGAACGAACTGCATTCTTCCTGTACTCTTCACACAACATGAGCATGTCGAGTTTTTCTGCATTCCTAAATCTCATCGTCGACTGACGACCTACTGCTTAGACTATCACACACTGACTAGCAAATGCCGGCCGCGGTGGTCTAGCGGTTCTAGGCGCGCAGTCCGGAACCGCGCGGCTGCTACGGCCGCAGGTTCGAATCCTGCCTCGGGCATGGACGTGTGTGATGTCCTTAGGTTAGTTAGTTTTAAGTAGTTCTAAGTTCTAGGGGACTGATGACCACAGATGTTAAGTCCCATAGTGCTCAGAGCCATTTGAACCATTTTTGACTAGCAAATCGCAAGGCACTCGAGGAAAGTACAAGCACACTGTAAGAAAACATAACAACATCGCACCTAGCAACTACGCACGTTGAATGGCGGAAACAAGTGTCGGTGTGGATATCTCGTAACCAGCTCGCACTAGGATCCTGCAAGAAACATCACTGGTATTCTGATTTATCCTACTTTTAGTTTGTTAATGACAATAGGTTTTGTTTCATTTAAAAATGTGTATGTATTCACAAAAAATAAACTTTCTAAGTGTTATTACAATCTATTTATTGGCTAAGAATACTACCAATCCATTCTATGAAAACCACACATCACTAGCACTTTCCATTTCCGCAGTACTTGTGGCTCAAGTTTTAGGTGATTCACGCTGTGTATAAGGTTTGCTGGCAACATGGTATTAGATGGTGAAAATGAAAGGGCAATCAACAGTGTGTTAAAATAAGGTGGCATTTTCCACTTTTGCTGTATTAATGTCATTTGTTTACAACTAGTTGTAGCCTTCGAGGCCATTCTAAAGTGTTTTTGTAGTTCTGCAGCAGAAAATTCTGCCTTACACGTTGAAATGCCACAGTCTTTAAATTTGTGTTCTCAATTCGTTTTGGTTTAGAAATTCTATCTTGCTGTTCGTTTTACGCAGGGCGAATGAGACAGACAAATACTGGGAACAATTGAGAGGATTAAAAAGAAATTGATTTAGGGATTGGATAAGAAGAGTCTGCATAATAAGGGATGGTGATTAGGAATAGGACAAGAGTAAGAACATACTAGCTAATATACGGCATCAAGAAAAATATAGGGCGCCTTTAAAATCCCACTATCTTTTCAAAAAACCATAGCTTACAAAGTAACGGTGGCAGAGAACTGTGATTAGTTGTAACACGTTTAGTAGCTCTCAAAAAAAATTTTTTTTGTTCTTTGTTGCAGATTTAGCAGGGAAGCGTCAAACTGGCGAAAGAACAGGAAAAGGCGCGTTGTGCCATCTGGTATACAGTATCTGCGGAACTGATTACGTCAGTGTGGGAAGGACCACCATTAAAAATAAGCGTAATGATGGGGTTCAAAAACCTTACAGGCAGACTGTCTCAAAGAACATACTGGAAGTGGACGTCCCCCTGTGTCTCAAGCACTTGCTGACAGACTGCAAGATGCATTTCAAAGCAGCCCCCAGAAGTCAATTCGTCAGGCAGCAGACGAATTGCAGGAAGCAAGGACAACTGTCCTTAAAGTGTTACAAAACCGATTACACTTCACTGCGTTCGAAGTGTAAATAGTTCTAGCACTGCAGCCAAATGAATGTCCTTTGCATTATGCATTCGCATATTCCATGCTAGCGTCCATATACAGTGACAATCACTACCTGAAAAAGTACCTGTTTTCATATGAAGCAACTTTCAACATTTCTATCCATGTGAATTACCATAACATTGGAATTTGGGTCTCCGAAAAGTCATACAACACACGTGAATATATCCGTGATAACCCGAAGCTTAATGTCTGGTGAGGCCTTATGCGTGATTGGGGGAGAGGTCCAATTTCTTTCGCATAGAAAGCCATAACGGGATATGTTCACCTGGACTTACTCGAACAGTACCTACCACATATCGAAGAGTTGCAGCCTTCCATCGCCATCCAGCATGATAGTGCTTCCCTACATTGCAGCTTTAGGGCAGCGAGATTTGCTGTATGACACATTTTCTGAGCAGTAAATGAGTCACGATGCCAGCGCCCTCCCGATCTTACGTCAATATTCTTTATGTGGATCAAGACAATGACATATTACAATTCCTGCACTAAACAATGAAGCCATTAGAACTGTTGAGGCTGCAGTGCTTACCCGTACATGGACAGAATTTGAATATCTCATTCATATTCTGCGAGCGACGAATAAGGCACACTTTGAAATTCTGGCATAACAGGAAAAATCTTTGGGAGCTGCTAGACGTTTCACAACAAACCACGTTGCTCTGTCCCTATAATTATGATTATTTTAAATGATAGCGAAACTATATGGACACCCTCTATATCATACACATCTTAGGAGCACCTGGAACCATTACTTTGCACTGGATGTCTTCTTCTTCTTCTTCTCTTACCATCCATTGCTAGTCTGTGTAGTCGTCAGTGGGGTACCTTTCCTCCTGACTCATCCTACATGTATATATACTTTGAGGGGTGATAATATTAGTGATTTTGAACAAAAACTTCATATGGTTTCCGCGATAGAACACATTTAGCATCACTTCCGTACGTTTTTCTTGAATAACCCTCCAGCGAAAACATGTCGCAGTATTAAACTATATTAAATTTCCTCCAAAAAATGTCCTATTAATTTTTTTCTCTAGAACTAATAGTTTGTGCGAAGAGAGCGCGAGAATGTTCAAAAACTCGCTCGTCTCGCATGCGATGTAGCTTACGTAGTCTTTTGTAGGCCAGTTCGAGTTACACCAATAGCCATTAAAATTGCTTCACCATGAAGATGTGCTACAGACGCGAAATTTAACCGACAGGAAGAAGATACTGTAATATGCAAATGATTAGCTTTTCAGAGCATTCACAAAAGGCTGGCACCGGTGGTGACACCTACATCGTGCTGACATGAGGAAAGTTTCCAACCGATTTCTCATACACAAACAGCAGTTGACAGGCGTTGCCTGGTGAAACGTTGTTATGATGCCTCGTGTAAAGAGAAGAAATGCGTACCATCACGTTTCCGACTTTGATAAAGGTCGGATTGTAGCCTATCGCGATTGCGCTTTATCGTATCACGACATTGCTGTTCGCGTTGGTCGAGATCCATTGAATGTTAGCAGAACATGGAATCGGTGAGTTCAGGAGGGTAATACGGAACGCCGTGCTGGATCTCAACGGCCTCGTATCACTAGCAGTCGAGCTGACAGGCATCTTATCCGCATGGCTGTAACGGATCGTGCAGCCACGTCTCGATCCCTGAGTCAACAGATGGGGACGTTTGCAAGACAACAACCATCTGCACCAACAGTTCGACGACGTTTGCTGCAGCATGGACTATCAGCTCGGAGACCATGGCTGCGGTTACCCTTGACGCTGCATCACAGACAGGTGCGCCAGCCTTGGTGTACTCAACGACGAACCTGGGTGCACGAATCCAGGTTCTGTTTACAGCATCGTGATGGTCGCATCCGTGTTTGGCGACATCGCGATGAACGCACATTGGAAGCGTGTATTCGTCATCGCCATACTGGCGTATCACCCGGCGTGATGGTATGTGGTGCCTTTGGTTACACGTCTCGGTCACCTCTTGTTCGCATTGAGGGCACTTTGAACAATGGACGTTTCATTTCACATGTGTTACGACCCGTGGCTCTACCCTTCATTCGATCCCTGCGAAACCCTACATTTCAGCAGGATAATGCACGACTGCATGTTGCAGGTCCTGCACGGGCCTTTGTGGATACAGAAAATGTTCGACTGCTGACCTGGCCAGCACATTCTCCAGATCTCTCACCAATTGAAAACGTCTGGTCAATGGTGGCCGAGCAACTGACTCGTCACAATACGCCAGTCACTACTCTTGATGAACTGTGGTATCGTGTTGAAGCTACATAGTCAGTTGTACCCGTACACGCGATCCAAGCTCTGTTTGACTCAATGCCCAGGCATATCAAGGCCGTTATTACGGCCAGAGATGGTTGTTCTGGGTACTGATTTCTCAGGATCTATGCACCCAAATTGCGTGAAAATGTAATCACATGTCAGTTCTAGTATAATATATTTTTTCAATGACTATCCGTTTATGATCTGCATTTCTTCTTGGTGCAGCAATTTTTATGGCCAGTAGTGTAGTTTCGCCATTTGATAGACAATGTCCCGTATCAAACAGCTCGTCTCAACTTGCTACCTCAATATGCTACCTCAAATTGGCCTACAAAAACTATGTAAGCTACATCGCATGCGAGTCGAGCGAGTTTTACAACATTCTCGCGCTCTCTTCGCACCAACCATTAGTGCTAGAGAAAAAAACGAATAGGACCTTTTTTGTAGGTAATTTAATATAGTTTAATTTTGTACGGCGACACGTTTTCGCTGGAGGGCGCAGTTTTCGAGTTATTCAAGAAGAACCTACAAAAGTGACACTAAATGTGTTCTATCTCGGAAACCATTCGGAATAGAGCATACGTCCATACGAATCTTTTTGCTCAGAATCACGAATACTATCACCCCTCAAAGACCTTTCCTCCTGATTCACCCTACACACACACACACTCTCACACACACACACACACACACACACACACACACACACTCACACTCTCTCTCACACACACACACACACACACACACACACACACACACACACACACACACACTCACACACGTTTTTGGTTTTTTAAAAAGGGACAGCAAAGTGGCACAAAAATTCGACGTGGAACGGTAGTAAGGATCGAAATCTATCCAAGGGCTGAGCAGTCTCATGCGCTATCTGTAACGCTGTGATAACAACTGACACTAATAGCATCTTGGGGCCCATTTCAATTTGCGCGTGCAACGGCCTGTTCGTCTAACTTCAGTGGTAGTTAACTCGGAAACGGTGCAACGCATCGCATTTTTTTCTTGGCAATTATCTCTCAGCGCAACCTACCCTGCAACACCTTTACTAGCTTTTCAGACTGTTTTTGACCACCCTATATATATATATACTTCACTGCGACACTTAAGAACGGGATGGATAAAGCAACATTACGTGTTAGCTACTCGGTGGAAACGAAAAAAGTGCGAGAATATGACGCCGGAGGTCTCCTAGTCGTGCACAGAAAGTTGGTCGTCTTATGGCCTGAAGTCAGGGTGGCTATAGACACAAATGGAGCTGGACCCTCAACATGAGGCATTTGAAAGAACGGAAAAAGACGGTTAGTGTCAATCAGCGAGCTGTTTCGTTGGACTGGTGGTTCTCTTCACTACAAAATGGCCCGGAAACAAAATACGATTGACATCACAGGAGAAGAATCGTCAGTAAACTGGAACAAGGGCGAAGTGTTAAGGAGGTTGGTACTGCTCGCAGTATTGTTCCACGAGCGTGGGGAACGTCCCGAACGACAGGCACTGCTGCCGGAAAGAGAGGGTTTGGTCGACCACCCTCTACTACGGCAGCTGATGACGGCTACATTGTGCAATAGGCAAGGAGGGACCCATGTCTGAGAGTGGCTACAATTGCAACACATTTAATAGGACCGCAAGGAAATCAATCTCGCGCTCCACAGTGACACAACGACTGCATAGTGGTGGTCTCTTTATCCGACGATTGGTGGGTCGTGTTCCGCTGATATCCGAACATCGGCGGCAGCGTTTTCGTATGTGCCAAGAGAATACGGATGGACAAACGAGGATAGGGTCGCGTGCTCTTCTCGGATGAGAGAATATCCAATCTGAGTAATGATTTTGGACGTATCCTCATATGGCGACAGATGGGAACACATAATGCACCAAGATGAATTGCTGAACATTATCCCCTTTGTTCAAATGTGTGTGAATTCCTAAGGGACCAAACTGATGATGTCATCGGTCCCTAGACTTACACACTACTTATACTAACTTAAACTAACTTATGCTAAGAACAAAACACCCATGCCCGAGGGAGGACTCGAACCTCCAGCTGGAGGGGCCGGACAATCCGTGACATGGCGCCTCAGACCACGTGGGCACTCCGAGAGGCATCGCTTTAGTGTTGTAGGTGTTGTGATGTGGGGAGGCATCATGTTGCGTAGGCGTACTGACCTCCAGATATTTGAACACGACATACTCGCTGGTTAACATTACTATGACACCATTCTACTTCCCCATGTGCGTCTCGTCAGTGCTACATTCGGCCCTGATTTAATTTTTTCGGATGACAATGAGCGTGAAAATCGAACAGTGTAGGTGGAAGACGTTTTGGAACGAGAAGATATTCGGCGCGTGGACCGGACTGCGTGTTCCTCCGACGTAAATCCTGTTGAGCACATTTGGAACACGTTGTGGATGTGTACTGCAACACGTCCAGAGGCACCAAGGACCATTCAACACTGGTCACGGCTATGGAGGAGGAATGGAACAATCTGCCGCAAGTACTCGTTCCTAACCTTGTGGCAAGCATGGGAGCACGTTGCAGTGCCTGCACTGCCGGCCATGATGATCATTATCCTCTTATGAATCATGTCCCGGCTTTCGTAACGTCCAAGGGACCATCACGAATCGCGGCCTCGTTACTGTTCGTCTAATGGCGTAATTCCTCCCGTTATCTTAAGTACTTTACAGGAGAAATCATTTATATGTATGGTCCCAATTTCATTGAGCTTTGTTTCCTGCGAATGACACATCGTGCGAAATTTACCTTCGTCCTTAAGTTTTGTACACAAGTGTACATGTCTGGGGAAAAACACCTTCACGGTAACCCGAGACAAGGGCAGGTGTGGAAGCGAGCAGAATTTTCCAAGTAACCAGGGGTTGGCAATTCACCTCTGTGGAAACGTCAGCCAATCAGCGACGAACGCAAGAGAGTTTGATTAGTAATCGAACGTAATTGGTTGTGTCTAGCAGTGACGGCTCGTCTGAGAGGTCAGGCCAGTCGTTTGTTCGATGATGCCAACTTTGTTTAGTGGTGTTGGAGGCAGGTAGTTTGAGCATTTTCTAAAGAAAAAAGATCTCAAAGTATAAATTTTAAACTATAATCTTTTTCTGTTTGCCTGTGTGTGTGTGTGTGTGTGTGTGTGTGTGTGTGTGTGTGTGTGTGTGTGTATTTGTATGTATATGTGTGCGTGTGAGCGTGTATGTGTGTGTGTGTGTGTGTGTGTGTGTGTGTGGTGGGTGGTTGGGTGCGTGTGTAGGTACGTGTTCGTTCAACTTTGATCAGGGAAGTATCGGCACACAAGCTGAGGCGTCGTGGGCATCCATCACGGCTCCGGCCTTTGGTAATTTCCGCGGAGTGTGACGCGGAACGAGCTGACAGCGCCGGCGGAATCCATTCCGACAACAATCTGTTAGGCGCGCCGTGACAGCCACAGGTAGCTCAGCTCGGCTCAGCCGCCGCCGCCGCCGCCGCCTCCGGTGACGGGCTGATTGCCTCTGCGGAGGCGATCCGTTTTACAAACGACCGAGGCGGCGCGCAAAGTTTGACCATTTAGCGGGCCCGCTAATGTTGACTGTTCCCAGCAGGCTGCCATCTGCCTCTGCTGACAAATAATAATCGGACTCAAAAGAAGCCGGAAAGAATCCCTAATCGCGTTTGATAGCTTTTTCCCTCGGCCGGCCCTCCCTTCGCCCCGCTGCGCTCGCCTCCAGCCCGCCCCAGTCTCCATTCTTGTCTCCAATCTCATTTCCAATTACAAATTCGGATTGCCCCAAGTTGCTGCGGGAGCTGCCGGCTTCCGCAGATGTCAGCGGTATTTTTCATAGGGCGGGCCGCCCCGGCGGCTCCTTTGAAGGGCTCAGCGGCGCGAGGGGCGGTCCGCCCCACAGACGTCGCTAATTCTGCGCCGGGGACTCCATTTGCATAAACAAATACGCGTTATCCGTATGTTGCCCGTCAGCCCGCTGTCTGTGTGCGGAAACGGGGACAGCTGTTTGTGTCTTTCTACGGCGGCTGTTTTTTTAATCCAGGTCCAAACCATCACACTGCCCTTCCTCTTCCGCCGTATTTTTTGCAGACCTTTGCTATAACACGTTTCGAAGTATAGTTAAACGACTGAACCTTTAAACGATACGAGGAAAAGTCTACAATTATTGTAGGTAGATGACGAGTTCTGCAGTACTATGAGTTCCCAGTTTGCTAATTGACGGAAGTGTATGGTGAGTCGTGCATGGATGTCAAAAATGTTCGTAAGTGGTGTAGAGAGTTTGCGGCTGGTCGGACCGCAATTCACGACGAACAAAGGAGCGAGAGACCGTCAATTTCTGAGGAGACAGTGTTCAAGGTTGAGCAAAGTATGCGTGAAGATCGGCGGATCACCCTGGATGATCTCTGCACGTTGCTTCCTGAGGTTTCCCGAATCACCGCTTGCAGAATTTTAAGGGAAACATTGAACTACCGGAAGATGTGCGCAAGATGGGTGCCACGCATGCTGCCTTAGGACCATATGCGACAACGATATGATGCTTCCCGCGCGTTTCTTCACCGCCTTGCAGCGGAACAGGACAACTTTCTGGACTCAAGTGTCACGGGTGACGAAACCTGGGCATACCACTTTACACCTGAGACCAAGCAACAACCACGCCAGTGGCGGCATCCTTCTTCACCAAAACCGCGGAAACTCAAACACAGTCTGCCGGTAAAGTCATTACAACCGTTTTTTGGGATCGGAAAGGGGTATTGTTGGTCGACCTTATGCCCCTGGGACCACAATTAACGCTGATAGGTACTGTGAGACTCTGAAAAAACTCAAACGGACAATTCAGAACCGGAGAAGTGGAATGTTGAGCAAGGGCGTACACATTCTCCATGACAACGCTCGCCCACACATCGCTCGGCAAACCGTTGCTCTCCTGCAACAGTTTCAGTGGAACATAATCACCCACCCACCTTATAGTCCTGACTTGGCGCCCAGTGACTGTCACCTAGAACATTTGGCCGGAAAGTGATTCAGCTCCGACGACGAGGTGAAAGGAGAGGTTCATAACTTTCTGAACAGCATGGCGGCGAGCTGGTATGACATGGACATACAAAAACTGCCAGAGCATCAACAAAAATGCGTCGACAGAAATGGTGATTATATCAAAAAATAGCTAAATGTTCAAGCTGTAAACTGATGTAAACCACTGTAGAAATAAACAGGTGTATGTACAGGGTTATTACAAATGATTGAAGCGATTTCACAGCTCTACAATAACTTTATTATTTGAGATATTTTCACAATGCTTTGCACACACATACAAAAACTCAAAAAGTTTTTTTAGGCATTCACAAATGTTCGATATGTGCCCCTTTAGTGATTCGGCACACATCAAGCCGATAATCAAGTTCCTCCCACACTCGGCGCAGTATGTCCCCATCAATGAGTTCGAAAGCATCGTTGATGCAAGCTCGCAGTTCTGGCACGTTTCTTGGTAGAGGAGGTTTAAACACTGAATCTTTCACATAACCCCATAGAAAGAAATCGCATGGGGTTAAGTCGGGAGAGCGTGGAGGCCACGACATGAATTGCTGATCATGATCTCCACCACGACCGATCCATCGGTTTTCCAATCTCCTGTTGAAGAAATGCCGAATATCACGATGGAAGTGCGGTGGAGCACCATCCTTTTGAAAGATGAAGTCGGCACTGTCGGTCTCCAGTTGTGGCATGAGCCAATTTTCCGGCATGTCCAGATACACGTGTCCTGTAACGTTTTTTTCGCAGAAGGAAAAGGGCCCGTAAACTTTAAACCGTGAGATTGCACAAAACAAGTTAACTTTTGGTGAATTGCGAATTTGTTGCACGAATGCGTGAGGATTCTCTACCACCCAGATTCGCACATTGTGTCTGTTACTTCACCATTAAGAAAAAATGTTGCTTCATCACTGAAAACAAGTTTCGCACTGAACGCATCCTCTTCCATGAGCTGTTTCAACCGCGCCGAAAATTCAAAGCGTTTGACTTTGTCATCGGGTGTCAGGGCTTGTAGCAATTGTAAACGGTAAGGCTTCTGCTTTAGCCTTTTCCGTAAGATTTTCCAAACCGTCGGCTGTGGTACGTTTAGCTCCCTGCTTGCTTTATTCGTCGACTTCCGCGGGCTACGCGTGAAACTTGCCCGCTCGCATTCAACCGTTTCTTCGCTCACTGCAGGCCGACCCGTTGATTTCCCCTTACAGAGGCATCCAGAAGCTTTAAACTGCGCATACCATCACCGAATGGAGTTAGCAGTTGGTGGATATTTGTTGAACTTCGTCCTGAAGTGTCGTTGCATTGTTATGACTGACTGATGTGAGTGCATTTCAAGCACGACATACGCTTTCTCGGCTCCTGTCGCCATTTTGTCTCACTGCGCTCTCGAGCGCTCTGGCGGCAGAAACGTGACGTGCGGCTTCAGCCGAACAAAACTTTATGAGTTTTTCTACGTATCTGTAGTGTGTTGTGACCATATGTCAATGAATGGAGCTACAGTGAATTTATGAAATCGCTTCAATCATTTGTAATAGCCCTGTAATTATAAAAAATAGAAGACCTTAGTTTTTGGATTACCCTCGTACATGACTGTTCTGATATTCACACTTAAGGACATGGCATAGTGTTCATCGAACCACTTTCACTCCCGAATAGCACTCGGGAAAAGCGAACACTTAAAACTTGTGTGAGCGCTGATTTCTCTTACGAGTATTTCACACTGGGCACACCCCAGGGTTCACGATCTGGGGCGCGCCAAACTATAACTCTCGCTGACTTTTGATGTTTCTGGAGAGGACGCTAACCAGTGCTCGGTACGTACAGAATGTTGGTAGACCTCCTCTTTAGTCGTTATTATAACAGCAAGGTGATGTGTGGCTCCGGCAGGATAATGCTCGCCCACACACTGCCCGTGAAACAACGTGCTCTGAGATAACAACTTCCCTGGCCAGCATGACATCGAGCTCGTGAGGACTATGGTGGGACGAGAAGTGGCTCATGGGACTCGTCTTACAGAACTACGTGAATGGGTCGAGCAGACGTGGCTTAATGTACCACAGGACAGTGTTAGTCATCTGTACGATCGACTGGGTGCCAGAGTCAGCGCCCGCGCTGCCGCCCAAGGAGGATGCTCCACGTACTGAAACGTCCCCTTAGAAAAATTATGAATTACTGTGCAGGTAAACTTTCACGTTATTTGATACAAAGACAGCTGAGTAAAACTGAACGTACTCAGACAGTTCTGTCTTTACTTATTCTGATCGTCACTAAACTGACACACAATATTTTTTTAGCGCAACACAATCTAACTTTCAATAATCCCTACGAAGGAATGGCCCTGACTAACAATAACCTGTATCTTTCGTGAATCACTTGCCTCACAAAAATCATTGTTACTCGAACTACGACAATACAGCGAGCGCCAATACTGCCAGCTAAATAAAAGATTCCAACTACTGAAGGCACTAACTACTAACAGGCATAGTTAGCAAATGAAAGATTTTGATAAACAATGTATTTACCTTAATAGCGTCCGAAAGTCATAATGTATATATCTATCACTTCATGACATCCATATTTATAGATTTCCTTTTTCTGACGGACACACGTCCAGATTGTCCGCTCAAAACTCTGGAATGTCTCTCTCCACATCCACCACTGATGGCGGCTCACCTCCATCAGCACAACGCTACGCGCTGTTCACATTCAACTGCCCAACACTATAGTGATGGGGAGCTCGTGAATGAATCGTTCAAATGAACGCTTCACTCCAGTGAAGTGTGAACTAACCACTCAATTTCAATGAACTGGTACTTGAAACTCTTCGCAGATGACACACTCCACACTTTTTTCTAGTTCACTCACTCTCTTCCCCTCTCCCTCCCCCACTACACCGGCGCTACGTCTCTCATTCTCCCTTCATTTCAGTCCCCCCTCTACTGCCTGTCGACGAATCGCGCGGCGTTTGTGGGAAACGATAGGTTTTGCGATGGGTTGTGTAGATGAGGGGCGAGGGGAAGGCAGCGTCAGCTGCTTCCAGCGGTGCTGCATCATTACCCGTGACTATTTGTGCAGTTCAGTCATACTTCGCGTCTACCGGTAGCCTACCGTTGGCAGTGCTTGCGGACAAATGAATATTACAGATACAAACGAAGAGGCTGGCTGTGTGAGCATGCACAGCCAACATGAAAATAAAAGGTTTGTTAATAACACTGAAAGAGGGATTTTACCTGAGATCGCACTAATGACTACAGGTGACAGTTTACGTTTTGAATCTGGAGAGCTTATTCTTCTCAACAAAAATAAAATCTACAGGAAAACTTCTGAATAATTACTAAACGTTGATATATAGACTTCGTGACAGTGGTAAACATACTCATTCTATTTTGGATTAAACTTTAAAAGAACACAAAATTGGACTGCATTTCGTTGATAGCCCTAGCTTTCAGTCCATGAATACAACAAATAATGTTTCACTTGGCAGATAAAGACGTTTTTGGGCGCTTCATAAGGAAATGTCGAGCAAGAGTAAATGTAATACCTTCTTTATATGTGACAGGCTTCTCTGTTTATCTTTCGTTTGTCCCCTTCGACCATGCTCTATCTAAGTTAACTCAGACGTTGTAAGAGCGTAAAACGTTGCGTGCACGTTACTGCATAGTTCGACCAATTGTTGGTAAAAGTATGAAGTATTACGAAGTTTTATTGAACGAGCGATGCGAAGCGAGCGTAGCCGCGGCTGAGCGGCGAACTGGGCAACTTCGCCAGGCTTCCGTACTTCGTGAATGAACTACTTCATTTGAACGCTTCACGGCAAAGAGTGAAATGAATGAAGTAGTTCACGGGAATGAACGAGTTCGACCCATCTCTACAACACTACACAAGCGAATATCCCAACAATGAGTCCGACCAGCCACAGGCTTCACACAGCACAGTCAGTGAATGTCATACAGAGTGCTACTTGGCGTTACCAACATAAAAACCTAAACAGCCTACTTACAGTACTCATATCGATGTTTCAGCATGGGTCGATACCTGGTACCACAGAGTCGCTTTTGCTATTGATGTGCACTGTTCCACTATTGAGTGAATTGGAAACCTCTGAAAGGATGTACTGTTTTTTTTTTTTTTTTTTTTTTTTTTTCAGTGTCGTTGATTAGGAAGAACCGAGGGCCTATAACACTTCATTGGCGAACGCCAGATACAACTTCGGGTTTTACTCGACGACTTTCTCTCAGTTACTACTAACCGTGCCCTCTCTGACAGGAAATCACGAATCCAGTAGCACAACTGAGACGATACGCTTATAAACAAGCAACATGATTAGAAGACGCTTGTGAGGAAAGGTGTCAAACATCTTGTTGAAATCTAGAAATATGCAATCAGTTTGCGATCTCCTGTCGACAGCACTCATTACTTCACGATAATAAGAAGCTAGTTGTGTTGCAAAAGAATGATTTTTCTGATTCTGTGCTGACCACGTCTGAATGGAGTTTTCTTCGAGTTAACTGATAGGATTTGAATACAGTGTATGTTCTAAAATTCTACTGCAAATTGACGTAGGTGCAATTCAGTACTTGAGTACTGGTGTGAAATGTGCAACCTTACAGTCTTTAGGCGCGGATCTTTCGTCAAGCGAGAGGTTGCTAAATATGAAGCTACTATATCAACATACTCTGAAAGGAATCTTATTGGCATACAACCTGGACCAGAATACTTGTCTTTATTAAGTAATATGAGTTGCTTCGGTACACCGAGGATAACTATAAGGGGATGTCAAATGAAAACGAAACAGATGGAAAAAGTAAATTGTTGGTTAGAACGGGAGATCAAAAAGTTTCCGTTCCAAGGCACAACAGTCCCTTGCCTGCATTGCGGTGCTTACATACCCGGATAGGAGTCGCGGTGGGATGGGTGACCGAGCGGTTCTAGGCGCTTCAGTCCGGAACCGCGCTGCTGCTACGGTCGCGGGTTCAAATCACGCCTCGGACATGGATGTGTGTGCTGTTCTTAGGTTCAAGTAGATCTAAGTCTAGAGGACTGATGACCTCACATGTTACGTCCCATAGTTCTTAGAGCCATTTGAACCATTTGAACTTGTCCCACTGTGAGGCAAACGGTCAGTGACTTCGTGGAAACTTTCTGCGGTTTAAGTACGGAACCATGAATGACCAACGGCCGCGAATGTCTTTCTTCAGGGCTCCATAAATGTGGAAATTCCATGGGGGAGGATGTGGACAGGCTGCAAAACTTGAAGCCCAAATATGTTGACGGACGGCGTCATTCTCTTACAGGAAAATCCCCGCAGACATGTTTGCAAGGTTGCATCGAATACACAGCAGAAGTCACCACATACGATTTCCAAATTTTTGAAACCATGAAGAAAGATATTCGTGGCCGTAGATTTGCTTCAGCCGAAGAGGTGTACGCCTGGACACAGTCAAACCTCTGTAGGCAAACTCAAACATTTTTTCCATGAAGGCACTGACCTTTTTCTCTCACAGTGTAAAAACTTTTTTAACAGCTATGGCGATTACTTTTGAAATATAAACAGTTTACCTACTGTTTTTCCATCTGTCTCGTTTCCATTTGTATAGCCAATATACTCTTAAGTTACTGTTGCTGGCAGCAGTTCTTTAATGAAATTCGGGAATATTTACTTCGTCTTTTTTGGTGAAGGTCAGTATTTAATATCTAACCATTATACTGTATAGACAAAGAAGTTGCGTTACGTTTTATAAAATCAAGATCTCAAGGATTTCGCTCATTCTAATTATTCGCACGTATGTGATGCGCAGGTGCTATTACAACCAGTATATATCCTAGAGGAGCGAGAAGTTTCTAATATCCTACAACTAGCCCGAACGATGTGACTTTCTCTATTCTTCACCTTGAATTTAAGTACATTTTACATCGAGTATGCCCATACGTCGCCATTTACAGGAATTGGTTTGATAGTACTTGTTTTAATTTAGTGCTTCAAACCAGGGGAAAGTGTTGTACTACAGAACAGTTTTCAGTCTTCCTTTCTAACTAGCCCCCTAATTGAAGTTGGTATTTTCTAATATATAAGAAACTGTCAGCCTCTATTGCGGTAATGAAACCAACCTTGACCTAGGTTTCAGCACAAATAATTGAGCCTTCTTCAGAAGATATACCTGAATCTATAATTTGTCTAAGAGGGCATGGTCTAGAAATAAAACTAAAACAGGCTGAATAGGCTAGATCATGCCCTCAGACAATTTATAGATTCAGCTACATCTTCTGAAGAAGGATCAATTATTTGGGCTGAAACCTAGGTAAAGGTTGGTTTGATTACCGCAGTCGAGGCTGACAGTTTCTTATATATTATATTATCACGATTGCTGGCTATGCTGCAATGTTGAAAGTACAAAAGTTTGTATTTTCATTATCGTTTTTTAAATAAAACCATTCTTTTTCGTGTGCGACAGCCTTTTATTGGAATTACAAAAATTGCTCCGGAAAAGTACGTTTTTCCAAAAGTGGAAAAATTTTTTCAAGTTGTAACGTGATCCTGTTCGCACGAAAAAAATATTCTATTGAAATTTGGAAGTGTTACGGTCGAGGTGATCTTGCTAATTCTGTATTTAATAGTCTATCTCTAAAATCATTAATACATTAAATACAAATAATCATTGAATGAAATCAGATAAAGTAGAAGGATTATCAAAAACCAGATACAATTTAAACACGTTTTGGAATAGAAGCTATTGGAAACTAATGTAAATTTCCGTTTTCAAGATATGTAAATTTGTTAACACTTTAAAAAAACTCAGTTTATTCGCAAATAGCATATGTTACATGACAAAAAATTATCTTATGTTGCAAGATACCGTAAAAGACGCTGCACTGCCGACGTAGTGTTATACAACTAGTTTTAAGAAATTATAGAATTTTACTCACCATAAAATTCGCTATCTGAAGAATTAAAAGTATATACCTAGTAGCTATAATATACTACACAGGACTTAAATATGTAGAACTCGAAATACTTATAAATGCTGCGCAAAACACAACCTCATATTTCACAACATCCAAAACGGAAGAAAATAGCGGACACTGATTATGGAACTTGCTAGTGCGGTCTCTAGACTGGAACAAAGAGACATCTTACACCGATAGAAAGTAAGATCTATACACCAAGAAGGAGTTGTGCTACAAAAATGGAAGTTGGTAGCCGTGTTTCTACATCTGAAGATGACGTCTCTTCAGAACTCGCGCCAGTCACATAACAGTGACGTTAGTAGCGCTACCATGAGAATGCAAACCAGGTTGGCCTTAAATACACGCTGTAACGGTCGTGAGCGTTAGTTACATTTTTGGCTGGACATGGTGAGCTGATGTTGGTCGAGAATGCCTTCAAGACAACAAAGACGCCATTATCAATGTCTCACAGTTTAAACGAGGTCGTGCAACAGGGCTACGAGAAGCTGGATATTCCTTTTGCGGTATCGCATAAAGATTTGGCAGTAATGCAGCTACTGCATATGATTGCTGTCATCGGTGGTCACGAGAGTGAACGAGAGCAAGAGGAGTGAGACGGTCTTCCCACCGTCGTGAATGGCGTATGACTCTGGCGCATTGTACTGCATCGGCAGCTCGAATGTGAGCAGCTGTTGGCATCACAGTAACACAAAGAACTGTTGCAAATCGTTTACCTCATGGGTAGCTCCGAGTCAGACCCCCTATTGCGTGCTTTCCACTGACCCCAAACCATCGCCATCTGCGACATCAGTAATGTCAAGCAAGAGCTCATTGAAAGACAGAGTGGAGGCCTGTTGTGTTTCCTGCTGAAAGCTGGTTCTGCCTCAGTGCCATGATGTCCGTGTGTTGAGGGTCTGCAACCTACCTGTCTGTGTGCTACACGCACTGGGAGTACATCTTAAATTATGGTGGGGAGTGCGATTTCGTAGAACAGCAGCAGCTCTCTCCTGGTTATTTCAAGAAACAGACTGCACATCTATATGTTATTCTGGCGATTCGACCTATTGTGATGCCGTTCATGAAGAACATTCCAGAGAAGTGTTTTCCAACAGGATAACGGTCTCCCACAAACCGCTGTTGATCTACGGAGTGTCGTATATTGCCATGGACTGTTCGAGCATCAGCTCTGTCTCCAATCGAGCACTTATGGAACAACATCGAACAACTCCAGCGTCATCCACAAACAGCAAATGGTTCAAATGGCTCTGAGCACTATGGGACTTAACGTCTAAGGTCATCAGTCACCTAGAACTTAGAACTACTTAAACCTAACTAACCTAAGGACATCACACACATCCATGCCCGAGGCAGCATTCGAACCTGCGATCATAGCGGTCGCGCAGTTCCAGACTGAAGCGCCTAGAACCGCTCGGCCACATCGGCCGGCACAAACAGCATTAACGGTCCGTGTATTGACCAACTAAGTACAACAAGGCATCACACAACCTGATATCCGGCACTTGTACAACACAGTGCATGCACGTTTGCTTGCTTATATTCAACATTCTGGTGGTATTGCAATGTTAATCACTTAAATATGTTACCTAGAGAAATTTCAAAATTTTATATTAATTATTATTTGATGTTGCAATTATTTTCCGTCGATATACTTTCTTGGTACATTATCCTAGAGGTAGAACAATCTCCCCTACTATTTAGTACAGTTCATATTTGTATTCTGAGTCTCAGTCATTCGTAATTCTTCAAGCCACAAATTTTGTCACGTCAGCATTGTTTACCTACAACAACCTACATACGAAATTTTAATTCCATTTCGCTACCGTAACCACAGTAGTGGTGGTAGCTTTTCACTAAGCATTGCTCTATGGAAAATCGTATGCTCTTGGTTTCCTCTTGTCTTTGCACTAACTTTTCCCGTCAGTTTTACTAGTACTATCCTTTACCGTGGACTTCGAACCATGCTACTTCCTTCAATTTGCGCGTATAAAAATTAATGTCAGAGGTGAAACAAGCGATAAGAAACCAAGAAGATATGTGGACTGACTGCGAATTGTACCACGTGTAATATGTACACGTATCATTTTTTCGACTGCTTGGAGAAATATTAAGAGCTAATCACGAAATGACGAAGCACCAAATAGTAGTGTCAAAAATTTAGTACAGGATGCTGTGATTGAGTAGGTAATCGAAAAGCAATTTTCATTAATGGACACGGCTCACAGCAAAGGCATTAAAGAACAAACAGTGTGGGAAAAAAAGCATGGCTGGAGCGGTTGAGGGGAGCGATGGTGGACGAGGGCTCCACTGGCGTAGAGGGTGAGAGAGACGCCAGGAAATGAAGAAATTATCTCAAGGCAGGGACATCTCCCCTCCACAGTCGGTCTCAATGATCGGAAAAGGACAAGAGGTGACATAAAAAGCAACTAGCAAGTGCTCGTTTTCAGATGTTGTTGGCTCAAGTGTATGAGTAAGTGACTGTTCACATCAAAGGATACTGCAAATGACAATCGCTACAACAACGCAAATTACTGACAAATATATTAGAATGTACTACCTTCCAAAAAGGAGTACATTTTCATGCTGTCATGGTTGTATCTCTCCCATTGTAGTAGCAGTCGATAGGTTGAATTATCTAACCTATTTTTAAAGGTCGAGAATGAAGTTAAGGACTTCTTCGTTGCTGCAGTGTGTTAACGATTGCAACTTCTTAGGCTTTTCACACAAACTGTGTTCTTGTACGTTATAGCCATCACCATAAGTCAGTGGTTCGCAACATCGGGTAAAAACAAAAGGTTTCAATCGTCTTTTTCTTATGAAACTAAATTATTCTGAAAAGGTAATTAGTATTTTAACTGTCTAGTAAGTCTATAAGACCCATTAAATAAATTTTTATCAAATAGTAGCATTAACGCAAGACACAGTGTGGTGGAGGTTATAGCTTGTGAAACTTACGTTTCATGTGACCCACCTACCACCACGGATTTATAACAGTTCAAATGGTTCAAATGGCTCTGAGCACTATGGGACTTAACTTCTAAGGTCATCAGTCCCCTAGAACTTTTTTTTTTTTTTGGTCATCAGTCTACTGACTGGTTTGATGCGGCTCGCCACGAATTCCTTTCCTGTGCTAACCTCTTCATCTCAGAGTAGCACTTGCAACCTACGTCCTCAATTATTTGCCTGACGTATTCCAGTCTCTGTCTTCCTCTACAGTTTTTGCCCTCTACAGCTCCCTCTAGTACCATGGAAGTCATTCCCTCATGTCTTAGCAGATGTCCTATCATCCTGTCCCTTCTCCTTGTCAGTGTTTTCCACATATTCCTTTCCTCTCCGATTCTGCGTAGAACCTTCTCATTCCTTACCTTATCAGTCCACCTAATTTTGAACATTCGTCTATAGCACCACATCTCAAATGCTTCGATTCTCTTCTGTTCCGGTTTTCCCACAGTCCATGTTTCACTACCATACAATGCTGTACTCCAGACGTACATCCTCAGAAATTTCTTCCTCAAATTAAGGCCGGTATTTGATATTAGTAGACTTCTCTTGGCCAGAAATGCCTTTTTTGCCATAGCGAGTCTGCTTTTGATGTCCTCCTTGCTCCGTCTGTCATTGGTTATTTTATTGCCTAGGTAGCAGAATTCCTTAACTTCATTGACTTCGTGACCATCAATCCTGATGTTAAGTTTCTCGCTGTTCTCATTTCTGCTACTTCTCATTACCTTCGTCTTTCTCCGATTTACTCTCAAACCATACTGTGTACTCATTAGACTGTTCATTCCGTTCAGCAGATCATTTAATTCTTCTTCACTTTCACTCAGTATAGCAATGTCATCAGCGAATCGTATCATTGATATCCTTGCACCTTGTATTTTAATTCCGCTCCTGAACCTTTCTTTTATTTCCATCATTGCTTCCTCGATGTACAGATTGAAGAGTAGGGGCGAAAGGCTACAGCCTTGTCTTACACTCTTCTTAATACGAGCACTTCGTTCTTGATCGTCCACTCTTATTATTCCCTCTTGGTTGTTGTACATATTGTATATGACCCGTCTCTCCCTATAGCTTATCCCTACTTTTTTCAGAATCTCGAACAGCTTGCACCATTTTATATTGTCGAACGCTTTTTCCAGGTCGACAAATCCTATGAAAGTGTCTTGGTTTTTCTTTAGCCTTGCTTCCATTATTAGCCGTAACGTCAGAATTGCGTCTCTCGTCCCTTTACTTTTCCTAAAGCCAAACTGATCGTCACCTAGCGCATTCTCAATTTTCTTTTCCATTCTTCTGTATATTATTCTTGTAAGCAGCTTCGATGCATGAGCTGTTAAGCTGCCCTGGTCGGGACTCTGGAGGATGAGTACTACTGTAGAAGGTAAAGAAGCAGCCTTGCGCATATCTAGTAATGTATGTTAACTGTCATCCAATTTCTTTCAAAAAATGCCCCAATAATAATTTTTATAATATAAAGTATTTTTTTTTAAAAAAAGCATTCATTTCAATTTAAAGAATATATCCAATGGATAATAATTCCTTTCAGGAGTCACAAAGCATAGGCCAGCATTGCACGGAGCTGTGCCGAAAATTTTTTAGGTAAGAGCAGATATATTCGCAGTTTTTATTGAGGTAAGAATATTTTGCTTTTTTTTCATTCAGAATACAGGGCCGTGGCGCAGCGCTGCTGTCGTCATAAAATTTACCAGGTTACTGAATTTTTTTATTTTGTGGTTTCGGAATTTTTCTGTTTCGAACTTAAAAGAATTTTGTGGTTACACTGAGTGTGAATGCATTTCTGCACGGAGACTGTAACTGGGAGCCAATTTTGTTAAGAGGTTACAATATTTAAAAAATTGATTTAATTGTTAATTCCGTGGAGAGTTTATTCATGGTTCATTTTTATATTTTTGAGGGGAGTTACACTTGGTTCATTTTCATTTTTGTATTTTTGTGGGGAGGTTACAAACTTCAAACGTATCTCGTCATTCCTTAGTACTTCCGTATCCCACTTCTTTGCGTATTGATTCTTCCTGACTAATGTCTTGAACTTCAGCCTACTCTTCATCACTACTATATTGTGATCTGAATCTATATCTGCTCCTGGGTACGCCTTACAATCCAGTATCTGATTTCGGAATCTCTGTCTGATCATGATGTAATCGAAATCTTCCCGTATCTCCCGGCCTTTTCCAAGTATACCTCCTCCTCTTGTGATTCTTGAACAGGGTATTCGCTATTACTAGCTGAAACTTGTTACAGAACTCAATTAGTCTTTCTCCTCTTTCATTCCTTGTCCCAAGCCCGTATTCTTCTGTAACCTTTTCTTCTACTCCTTCCCCTACAACTGCAGACCAGTCGCCCATGACTATTAGATTTTCGTCCCCCTTTACATACTGCATTACCCTTCCAATATCCTCATACACTTTCTCTATCTGTTGATCTTCAGCTTGCGACGTCGGCATGTATACCTGAACTATCGTTGTCGTTGTTGGTCTGCTGTCGATTCTGATTAGAACAACCCGGTCACTGAACTGTTCACAGTAACACACCCTTTGCCCTACCTTCCTATTCATAACGAATCCTACACCTGTTATACCATTTTCTGCTGCTGTTGATATTACTCGATACTCATCTGACCAGAAATCCTTGTCTTCCTTCCACTTCACTTCACTGACACCTACTATATCTAGATCGATCCTTTGCATTTCCCTTTTCAGATTTTCTAGTTTCCCTACCACGTTCAAGCTTCTGACATTCCACGCCCCGACTCATAGAACGTTATCCTTTCGTAGATTATTCAGTCTTTTTCTCATGGTAACCTCCCCCTTGGCAGTCCCCTCCCGGAGATCCGAATGGGGGACTATTCCGGAATCTTTTGCCAATGGAGAGATCATCATGACACTTCTTCAATTACAGGCCACATGTCCTGTGGATACACGTTACGTGTCTTTAATGCAGTGGTTTCCATTGCCTTCTGCATCCTCATGTCGTTGATCATTGCTGATTCTTCCGCCTTCAGTGGCAATTTCCTACCCCTAGGACAAGAGAGTGCCCTGAACCTCTATCCGCTCCTCCGCCCTCTTTGACAAGGCCGTTGGCAGAATGAGACTGACGTCCCCTAGAACTTAGAACTACTTAAACCTAACTAACCTAAGGACATCACACACATCCATGCCCGAGGCAGGATTCGAACCTGCGACCGTAGCAGCAGCGCGGTTCCAGACTGAAGCGTCTACAACCGCTCGGTCACAGCGGCCGGCAGTCATTTTTTTATTAGATTAATTTTGCCCTCGTATTTACATTCCCATCTCCGACCTAACTACGTACTATGCTTGTGTTATCGCAGCAGCCGAGCTATTTCCTTCCATCTGATACTCAGAAAGTAAACTTAATTCACTACTTATTATTGCCTCAAAACACAATACAGTATAGGACTTTTTTTCATATATGGCATTTTATCAACCGCTGAATGAATAGCGTACACTTACATGCCTCTATTAATCACACAACGTGATGGACATCATTTAACTTTAAGATGGTCGAAAACTTCCCAGTTAATCAAGCGGGAACAGTAGTTGCTTCAAAATATCATCTTGGAGGAAAACACAAGATGCAAGATGTCAGAATTCAAGGGAATTCAACAAGTAAAACTTTTGTTTACTCGTTGGTACGAGGGGCATTTAGAAACTAATTTCTATAGATAAGAATATATGGTAAAACCTTCCTCTGCGTGTCTAAATATCTCTATTCAAAAGCGACCGGTTTCAGTGATCCACTGCGTCATCACGCGCCTCTGGCGGCAAATAGTGGTTCTATAGCCCACTTTACATGTTGTCATGGCAGGGAATAAAACTCAAACTTGCTGTTCGCACGTCTACTCATGCAGTAAGTGCCCGCTACACACATTCGTTGGTGAGACGGAGTTTGAATTTTATTCGCTGTCTTGACAATACGGAAAGTTGGTTTAGGACCAATAGAGGGGCGTGACAACGGTCCAGTGGAACCCTGAAACCCGTCACATTTGAATAAAGGTATTTAGGTACACGATGGAAATTGTTATCATTAATTCTCACATACTTACCAGCCGTAGTCCCACTTCCGAAGTCGGAGCTGGAGGTACGGAAAGAAAAAATTAGTTTCTGTGTAGTTATTACAAAAACAAAAAAATAATTTCCATGCTGTTATTAGTTTCTGTGTAGTTATTACAAAAACAGAAAAGTAATATCCATGCAGTTATTACAAAAACACATACGACAATTTTTAGTATATAAATATGAAAGATATTGTGGTAAACTGCTCTGAACGTTATTTTCTGCAATATTAAAACACTGATGGTGGTATTCTGTTTGCCCTCTTCTTGGAACTCCGAGGATGGTGATCCTGCTTCGACGTCTTCAAGCTCTTCTTGAACCGCTAAACGCTGTGACAGTTACAATTTGTCCCATTTAGAAGGAGAGGTGACATTTCTCGGGAGAGAAACCCGGGCTATACCAGGAACATGCAAATAATTCTAATGTGAAATTTGTCAAGAGATCGTGCCCACAAGCGTAAACGTGCGTTTTTGCACATCGACATCACGCAGGATATCAACATACCACATCGTTTGTGTCATTACTTTCTTACTTTCCGGTACACATAATGAAATTTACTGTTGCATTTCGTGCCATAAAGTGTACCGAAGTCTGTTCAGATCGATGTTAAGTATAATGACCACATAGAACAAACAGTAGGAAAAGCAGAATAGGACTGAGATTCATAGGAAGAATCTTAATAAAACCAAATTCATCCACGAAAGGAGTAGCTTATAAAACACCGATTCTTGAGTATTTCTCGTCAGTTTTTGATCCTTACCAGCTGGGATTATTGAAAGAAATAGACAAGATCAAACGAAGACTCGAGCGTTACGTCACAGAACATTCAGCGGGTGCGAGAGCGTTACCGAGATACCCAGCAAACGCCGGAGGCAGTTGTTTCAAGAGAGAGGTTGTGTACCACGGACACGGCTACTGTTGGAATTCCGGGAACCGACGCTCGAAGAAGAGTCGGAAAACATGATACTTCCTCCCATATGCGTCTCGCGAAACGACCGTGACGAAACAATAAGAGAAATTAGAGCTGATACCGAAGTTTATCAACTTTCCTCGCATCATACTAGAATGAAACTAAGGAGGAGTTCAGACGTACTTTTCACCACAACCGTCAGTTGGCGTTTTGAGTGCAGATGTAAATGTAGACGCCTTTCATACCCCAACAAAAAAACAACGACCAAAAGATTGGAAGACAAGCCTTGATAAATGATGTTGGTTTCCATGGTGAAATGGTGTAAGCACATTCGTGTAGACTGCTCTGTTCGTGATTGAATGTGGAATTCTTTTATCGCCATCTGTTCCAATATCATTGACAAACCGATGTTTTTTTTGTTGGCGTACCGCAACTGAAAGATGAAAGGCGAACCGATTCTCTGTATAGGTAGAAAGTAACTTAGTCATCCAGAATGTGCAAAGGGAACGATAGACTAATTTGTCAGTCACCACATCGCCAAAAACTAGTAGTGAAAGATGAGCAGCAGTCAAACGGTAGACTGATTCAGTTGGGAAGGGTGTCATAAGGCCGTTGTACCATATCGTAACGAAAACTGACCCACAACTGTTGTAACTACTCCTTCGTATCCTGTTACTGGCACTCAGAGTCCCACACATACAGGGAACAGATTTGGGAGTCTTGCTGGGAGTACCTCACACTTCATAGAGACAACTGCCTTGAGTGGACGAATATTGACCTGAAGAAAAATGCCACCGCGTTTGTGTCACATGTAAAGTGACACGTAAGAATGTAGAGTATCCGAGACGTATAGTCATGCCATCAGACTTCCCTCGGCCACAACCAGCCGTGACCTGAAGTCGTAAGCGACACCGTGACATAAGGATTAACACCGCCGTGCTTTTCCAAAAGATTGTAAGAATAGAACTTCTCCCCAGGTTATCGACATAAGCGCCGCCGGCGGTTATCCGGGACAGTGCCGAGCTGCCAGTCATCGCCAAACATAACGTGATACGATTAATCGGGAGTCCATTCTTCCGTGTCGCGGCATCACTCTAAATCCAGCCGTTAGGCTATGGTGTTAATGGCAGCCTACGTGTGAGATGGTAATTTCCTAGTACAGCTGTTGCCAATCAATAGTGCGGGACGACACAGAATGTTGCAAGTAGCCCATTACTTGTTCTCGGATGACAGGCGCAGGGATGAAGGAGTTTGGATATGCTTGCTGCGCTTCCCTTGTCCCGGTCAAACGTGGTGCACAGAAACGTTAGCAACGGGTACGTCTATTCTGACCTTCACATGAAGTCCCACAACGGTCCACTGTCACAGTTCAATTCATCACAGATCTAGATACAGCACGATTCGATCATCCGCCCAAATGGAGTCCTAGAAGGAGCCCCGTTTCTGTGCCTCTCCCAGTAATCGTTCTCTACATATGACACTGTTCGCGACCCTTATACAGGGTGAGTAGGAGGAAAAAATGGCTCTGAGCACTATGGGACTTAACATCTGTGGTCATCAGGCCCCTAGAACTTAGAACTACTTAAACCTAACTAACCTAAGGACATCACACACATCCATGCCCGAGGCTGGATTCGAACCTGCGACCGTAGCAATCGCGCTGTTACGGAACTGAAGCGCCTAGAACCACTCGGCCACCGCGGCCGGCAGTAGGAGGAAAAGTACATGCTTTGAGGGGTGATAGTATTAGTTGTTCTAAACAAAAATTTCATTTGGACGTATGCCCTGTTCCGAATGGTTTCCGAGATAGAACACATTTAATATCACCTTTGCACATTTTTTTAATGAATAACTCGGAAAACGACACTCTCCAGCGGATACGTGTCGCAGTATAAAAATTATACTACATTAAATTTCCTACAAGAAAGGTCCTATTAATTTTTTTCTCTAAAACTAACGGTTCGTGCGAAGAGAGTGCGAGAATGTTGAAAAACGCGCTCGACGCGCATGCGTTGTAGCTTATGTAGTTTTTGTAGGCTAATTTGGGGTTTACAATGTACCACAGTAGCGTAGAGCAAGTTGAGACGAAAAGTTTGATACGAGACACTTGTGGTCTACCAAGTCGGGAAACTGCATTAAATTGGCCTACAAATACTACGTAATCTACAGCGCATGCGCGTCGAGCGAGTTTTTCAACATTCTCGCGCTCTCTTCGCACAAACCATTAATCCTAGAGAAAAAAATTAATATGACCTTTTTGTAGAAAATTTAATGTAGTTTAATTTTGTACTGCGACACATTTTCGCTAAAGGGAGCGGTTTTCGAGTTATTCAAGAAAAATGCACAAAAGTGATATTAAAAATGTTCTATCCGGAAACCATTCGGAATAGGGCATACGTCCATATGAAGTTTTTTTGTTCAGAATCACTAATACTATTACCCCTCAAAGCATGTACCTTTCCTCCTGACTCACCCTGTATATTCTATCAGGCCAGGATTAAACACGAGCAACACTAGTGCACTCTGCTGGCCGTTCTATTTGTGACATGTAATTGCTAATCTAGTCATCTACATACTCGCCTTTGAAGGGTGCATGTACGGAGCTACATTGACATCTCATCATCACATGGACGTCGCTTCGTGCTTCTCTTAATTTGTCAATGAGTGAATTTGTCACTAAAATAACGCATGTCAGAATCGCGCTGTTGGCAACAAAGACGTCGAACTGTTATTGAACTACTGTCTCGAAAAGCAAGACGGCTGTTTGTGACAGAGTTATTTGCTTTCTATGAATCTGACGATATATGGAAGCCATTTACGGGGCTGTTGCAGCCGTCGCTGATTTGTTGAAGACGGACTAAATGAATTTAGCAACAATCTGAATTGGATGCTGCTTAACAAGACAGATATTACCGAGCCAACGGAAATGTATAAAAATGCGTAACAGTAGGCCAGAGATTGAAGACACAGTGAAACTTTAGTCTTCCCGCTGTACGTAGTAGCAGACGAGAGGTTTCTCGAACATTTTTAGGTTGCGTTAATACTGCAAACCCCCGTGGTCTTGCGAATTTAAAACTTCAATCCGTGTTCTTCAGTATGAGAAATATATTGTTGCTGTGCAATAAAATGCTACTGGCTACTAAAAATCAGTGCCTCCACATCTTTCTCGCACTTGGTATTTTAGTGAGATGTGAAAACACGACTGACAGTGTTTAATAGATTGTGATGTAGTTTTTCACTTAATAGAATTTAAATAATATCTTTGTTCATTTCACTATCTGATAAGACTTCACTACTGATGGGTTCAATAATAATCGATACGTACTGTCACATCGAACAGCGGGAATTTCTTTTCCGAACTCTAGAGCGTACACGCGTTTCAAGAGGGTGAGTGTATATTTGTTTGTTCATTCATTCTCTAGTTCATATTTTGCTTTGGTTTCAGGGTGGTGTCTCGGTGCAAATTTTAATGTCATGGCGTGTAAGATTTTTGTCTTGTTTTATTGCTTTTTGTGTGCCTTAGTCTTTACATGAAAGAATGCAGGTACCGGGTGGTTATAATTAAAGTACAGTTACTCGCGAAGGTCCAGCGTGGGCTGGCTGTAATTATCGTACAACAGCGAAACTTTGGATAGGCTAATGTGTTAATGCGGAACCGATTACGCTGGAAAAAAATTAATTCCAAATTTTTAAATCTGGTGCTGTTCACTGTTTGATGGTATGACATCCTCGCTCTCTTTTCACAAGCCATAGCGTGAGTGAACAGTACAGCTATGCAGAAAAAAGACCAAAAGCTGTTGGTGGAAGTGTTTTAAATGAACGACAGAAATTATAGTGTTGCACGGTTTGAGTATCGCCGACTGAAAGGTTTGAGGAGAGACGCGATGTCATTAAATGGTTTAAAGAAGATGATAATGAAATCCGAAAACACGGCTGAGCTTGGTGTGGTGCCTGGATTAGGGAGGCGTCCTATCCCATAGGAAGCTATCGACGACGCTGCTGCTACCGTAACTGACCACTCCAGCACGTTCCCCGGGCAGTGCTACAGCTGTCACGGGAATTGTCCATCCTGTGGTCAACAGTACGGAACGTTTTGCAGCCTATTTCACATTGGTACCCGTACAAGATCCAAACGGTGCAGCATCTGAAACCTTATGATCCACAGCGTTCGTTTGGTTTCTGGTTGATTGCAACCTGGTAGTCAAGGAAGACAGGATTCACTTACGATTGTGGACAGGGCTGTAATCAGTTACTGTTGGTTTCCTTTTTCAGTTAAACACATTTATTTTAAAACGGTGTGACGTCCTTAGGTTAGTTAGGTTTAATTAGTTCTAAGTTCTAGGCGACTGATGACCTCAGAAGTTGAGTCGCATAGTGCTCAGAGCATTTTTTTTTTAAACGGTGATTCCAGACTCAGCAATAAATAAAGATACCACACGCTGTTAATGAAGGAATAAACAACTGTGTAATTAATAGTGCTTTCAGTTCGTTACAATTAACCAAATGAGCATAAAATACAGACACAGGCAAATAATGTTTTAAAAACCAGCCAATGTGATCCCAGTTAGAATTTTAAGGCAAGTAACCACAGTCACGGCTGAAGGCCTTTAACGCCAAGAACGGCAATTATAAAAAATTTAACAAACATACTGTAAAACAGCAATGCAATAGCAAGGTTAATTTAAAAAGACAGGCAACTGACCACCAAACGGGTGAAACAAAGTGATGGTAAACTTGGTAGCACAACCATTTAAACCTGCTGTAACGCCAAGAATGGCAGTTATATTAAAAATTTAAAAGAAACATACAGTAAAACAGCAAATACAATAGCAAAGGTTAATTTAAAAGGACAAGCAACTGATCACCAAACACGTGAGACAAAATGATGGTAAACTTGGTAGCACAATCATATATATCTGCTGTAACGCCAAGAATGGCAAATATATAAAAAAATTTAGAAACATACAATAAAACAGCAAATACAATAATAAAACACATGGGCCAGTCATAGACGGTGCACCAGGAATCGACCTCCGAGTAGATCCAGCAAAACAACACTTCCGCGAGCGACGAGCTAGGCAGCCAAGAGTTGCATTCACTTCACAAGATGGTAACTAAGACTAGTAGCAGTCTAACGAATGACTAACGATAATCTTGCTGAGGCTACCTGACGTCCAATAAACCAAATGCAAAGATGTAAAAATACGCCAAAGCTGGAACTGGCGGTCTGGACTCTGCCCACAGAATACTGTGCTTAGAGCGCCCGGAACGAGAAAGGAATCACAACCACCTGAGTAGAAGAATCGCCAACCAAACTACAATCAAGAAAGCTGTCAAAACTACACGCCTCACCGGACAGCAGCGGCAAGTCGAGGAAACGTACACTGTCGTTACATACACTAACCACTGGGGCAGGTAACTGGGGCGTTAGCGGCCACGAGGCAGGAAAAATACCGCTGGTTGAACTTAACAAATAGTAACAACCTGAACGCAATAAATAATAATTAGAAGTCCAGGAAAGCTAATCAGATCCGCCATCGCCAAGTACTCCACTCGCTGCTCTTTGCCTTGGCAGCATTACGAGCAGCAACATGAACCCAAGTCGCTGGAGAATCGCAAGATCCCGCAGTGGTGAAGGTTTCTCTACTTGAATCCAAATGCACTCATCTTAACACTTGCAGGATCCGGTTTACGACGAGCTCGTGCACTCTCGTGACCACAGGCCTTCGATCCGGCAGTCCATGCGCGCCACCAGCGGTTCTGGTATGTTCTCGCACTGTGCGGACCTGGCTCCACCTGAGTCCCCAACTGAACTGCACACTAACACGACCCAGAAGAACCACGACGTCACCCCAAAGATAGGACCACAGTTAGTACATATCGATAACCGCCTTTGCTGCCACTAGTGGACAGGCAGCACTTGCGAAACCAAGTGGCGCCAGTCGACACGAGAAGAAGACAAACAACTGTAACCATGTCAACTAAACGATACGGTCTGGCCTCCAACAGAGGACAGAAACCTACAAACAGCACCAAAGCGAGCTGCAGCATGGCTTATTGATGACATGTGGCCAGGCAATATTCCTTGGCAGATTTTACACTACAGGGTGTAGTGAATACACAGAACTGCCGAATTTAGGGTACCGCTTAACCGCGTGTTGTGCAAGAAGAATCATCGCACTCGTCGTATGTGAATGAGTAGTGTGGATTCACAAGCACTTTTATTCTCGGTCTGTTCTTCTTTGAAGGGGATACACAAGGGGCATGTTAGCTGTACCGTGACGTCTGCACGTTATCGAGACCTCTTTGTACAGAATTTTATTCCTGCTTTGGAAAAGTACAACTGTGTGGAAACCACTGCTTTCATGAATGGTGGAGCAACATCTCATGTCGCTCTCCCAATGGAAGATTTGCTTAATGCGACCTTCCATGAACGTGTTATCTCCGGAGGCTTCAAATGGTTCAAATGGCTCTGAGCATTATGGGACTCAACTGCTGTGGTCATAAGTCCCCTAGAACTTAGAACTACTTAAACCTAACTAACCTAAGGACATCACACATATCCATGCCCGAGGCAGGATTCGAACCTGCGACCGTAGCGGTCGTGCGGTTCCAGACTGTAGCGCCTTCAACCGCTCGGCCACTCCGACCGGCAGTCGGTCTCCGGAGGCTTTTCAGATGCATGACCTACAGGATCACAGGATCACCTGATGTGGGGGGGGGGGGGCAGTTGTGAAGGAGAGAACTTGTCCAAGCTCAGTTTGTTTGACGATGTAGCTGTTTAGGGAGATGTAGAGGAACAAATGGAAAACACCACAATTTGGCTGTGGGGATATCTAAAAAACGCGTTTACAAGGGGCACTTTTTGTCTGTACCTGATATAGAGGCTAGTATATGAGACACGTCACTAAGATTCCATCCGAACTGCTGTGAGCAACCGTCAATCACGTCGTTGAACGGATGCAACATATCGTCGACGTCTCTGGTGCTCATATCGAATAAACTGTGTAAGCGATGGTTTATGATACAATCATCGTTATGTCTTTCTCACTTATCCTAACTTTTCTGCCCGTGTCCCGTTCCTAATCCATTGCATATGGAAACATTTCTGTATGTCTTTTTTGTACTCACAATTTGCACCTGGTTGCCAAAATTGGGACTAACTTTTTTTCCAGCGTAAATTGGTTTCGCATTAACGCATTAGAATATCTACCAAGTTTCGCTTCCATACGGTAATTACAACCCACACTGGGCCATGGTGAGTATCTGCAAAAAAATGGGTCAAATGGCTCTGAGCACTATGGGACTTAACTTCTAAGGTCATCGGTCCCCTAGAACTTAGAACTACTTAAACCTAACTAACCTAAGGACGTCACACACATCCATGCCCGAGGCAGGATTCGAACCTGCGACCGTAGCGGTCGCGCGGTTCCAGACTGTAGCGCCTAGAACCGCTCGGCCACACTGGCCGGCGAGTATCTGCAATTTACTTATAACCACCTGGTATAAAATTTTGTATTTTGATCACCGCCTCAGTCATAGGATATTTTCCCGGTACCTGTCGCTGTTCATTATTCTGTTTATACTTCTCGCGCCAAGGGGTAGAGTTGTTCCGGCTTAAGTTGAAGTACCTCTGTAATACGTAGGCTTGAAGGAAGCTAGGGATATACGAGTGTAATTAAAACTATACGCATAAATCTCTGTGGATTTGAAACCTACATTTAGATTCGTGGTTACGCACGCTTTCTGACTGAAGCAATACCCTGTTTTAGGCAATTGGTAATAATGATTATATCTGTTTTCGGGTTTGCAAGTTTGTTTCTGGATATTTAGTGAAACCGACAACATGTAACAGTCGCCAAATTTCAGCCCGTGGATCAGGTAATCATTAAAATCCCTGACTCTCGATTAAAATTAAAAAATTAATGGCAAAACGAAACAAGTATCTCGTCAATAAAGCGTGTGTCACCATCAGTTGACGACAAAGCCTTTGTTTTACCGATTTCTAACCACTTCCTTCTTATAATAACAGCTTGTGATATTAGGTAAGCATGATTCAGCTGTCAAAATATACGTGGCTGCCATGCACTGCACTTAGTGTGCGGTAGCTAGGCACATGGCGCTCTTCCGGCTGCAAACACTGTACTGCCTCCTCTACGGTACTGCGTTTCGCTAGCCTGCTGCGAATCGTCAGCGTCGTTTGTCACACTGCCTAATATCGATCGCGCATCGATCGCGCCGCCGCCGCGTCTTGCGCAGGGCCGATAATTGCGTCCCCGGCGTCGGGCATTCTTGGCGACGCACCCCCGCTGCGACACAATATACGCAATTTGCGACGCTTACAGCTACGGCGCCGCCTGCGTCGCTCTCTCATTACGGCGGTCGCCGTCGTTGCATTTTCTGTAGCGCCGCCTTTCCTTAGAAAAATACTACCATGTGGCCCTAATTCTGACAGCATCGTTGATTCACTGTTGTTACACACCTTCACAATTGAAAGCTCACATCTGAAAGGGGCAACAAAAATGCTTAAGCTTCATCATAATCATCATCAGTCATTTCATATCCGATACTGGACGGAGGCCTTTTCAGTTCACTCCGAAAGAAAGAAGGAAGGTTGGGGTTAAGCGTACCGTCGACTACGACGTCATTAGAAACGTGTTTCTGACAACTGTGCAGAGCGACTCTCATGGGGAGATGGAATGTGCTGACGTTTCTACAGAGCCCGGAACACTTCGGGTAGTGGACATCGGAGCAGGCTGTTCACACGTTAACCGCACAACGCAATTAAAGGGTCACTTTTCTGAAACCACGTAACTGCATCACACTGTAACGCGAAAGTTTGAAATTTAACTGAAAGGCAGCTGAAACGTTCCTCTGTAATGGTTTAAGAGCGTGGCTCCTTACGACGTATCTCTCGGGCTGGACGGCTTTTCACCCGCCGGAGGTTCGACCCCTCCCTCAGGCATGGGTGTGTGTGTCTGTCCTTAGGATAATTTAGGTTAAGTAGTGTGTAACCTTAGGGACTGATGACCTTAGGAGTTATAGTCCCATAAGATTTCACGCACATCTGAACATTTTTGACGGCTTTTCACAAAGCAGTATGAGGAAAAAAGACCACAGCTTAGAGGTTCATGCGAGGTGGAATGTGGGGTAATAATGTCACATTGGCACCAAAGTTCCCCATAATTCTGCGTAATATTACAATGTGGGCAGGCATCCTCTTCGATGCGCCTTGCATTAATCATGCCCGCAAGCATGCGCTTGAAAAGTAGCACAGAGCAACTTATCGCAATGGACGACGAAGTCTGTGTGTAGGTACAGACGCTCAACGAAGGTGCGCCGGTGGTCATGAGAGTGTTGTAAATTGAGAGGTCCTAGATGGACCGTGTGCGATTTTATTCACTCATGTGTCAGTGTTGCAACCCCCGGTGATCACGCCGCAGAAGGGCGTGAAACAGAAGGGTTCAGTAAACATAAAACCCTTCATTGCTTCGAATCACGTTCAAAATTCGTCGAATGGTTTTGAACGGTCCCTGGTGATTCCGTCCTGTATACAACAGCGAAAATTGCGCCGCGCTTCACTCCAAACGGGTCAGATAACGTTCAGTGCGGTTGCAGTCCCACTATGTCCCTGGAGAAGGGTTGAATCGGCCGGGGAGTGGGGGGCGTCAGCAATGTCGAACGTTGTCAAGAACGTCACTTCGATGCCCATCGCGCTGCGAGCTCTCAATAAAGGCTGCGAAATATGTGGAAATTAACGCCCTAAGAAAATGGGTGGTTTCAATGACGCCTTTTATGCCATTTCCTGAGGCATTTTCGTGTCGGTGCTGAGTCGTGGTGAGTCTGAAATGTTTTCCTCAGCCGTCCATAAGAAAACCGGATGGTTTAAACGCTTGTTTAAAGACTGTGCGTCGCGGTTCTGACCTCCATCGCAGAGGCGTCAAAATAAGGTGAGAAATAAGGGTAAGAGTGGGACTGACGACCTTCTAATGGCTTGACATAAAGTATTCATGATGGCATTGGGCAGAATTGTGGAGAAACTTGGTGCCAATGTGATATCATTAACCCACCTCACACCTCACATGAACTTCTGAGCTCTGTCCTCATCTTCTCACGTGCCGACAACTTGATATTTGAGCGCTGCCGAACCAGATGGTGACGTCGCAGGGCCGCACGCTTTTGCACAATAACAGAGGGAGGTTTTAAGCAACTATGAGGCAAATTTCGAACAGCTACTTTGCCCTGGGGGCAATTACGGGGTTACACAACGCAGGGTACACCGGCCTGTTTGCCGTTGTCTGCGGCTTACTATAGGGAAGGGTGCTTCGCGTATGGAGTATCGACAAGTCAGTGCAACGAAAAACCAGTACAAAGTTGCAAATTTTACTTTTTTTTTAACTGGATGACTAGTTTCGACGGAGGCCCTAGGCATCGAGTGAATAAAAAAAAGTAAAATTTGCAACTTTGGACTGGTTTTTCGTCGATCGGACTAATAGAAATTGGTGACAGACAGCTACTCCAGCATGTGTAAAAAAGTTTCGGCAAGTGTTTATTCTTTACGATTCATTTGGAGGATGCAATCACTATTTTAACCGATTACGCTTAGTTACCGACAAAAAGGAAGAGACATATGACCATTGGAACAAACTTGCCTGCGTCTTTCATAACGCACTTCGAAACTGCTACCGTCCAGTAAGCTATTAGCATAAGTTTGTTTCCTGAAACAGAGATTACGGATAACTATCGTTTTAATCAATGTTGCCGGAAACATGTTCACGGTTGCGGCCCTGTTCTTGCCTTAAAGGAAAACGAAGTAATAGGCGATCACGTAAGAATGCGTTTTTCTGGAGCACATCTTCCCCCGGAAATACTGGATAATGGTTGGCTGTGTATTTAGAAGACTACGCCTGAAAATCAAAAGCTTCAGGTCTTCCACGACTATTTCGTGGACTAGTGGATCGATAACGAGAACATGCCTAGAGATATGTGATACTACAGCGGAAGGCGCTATCGCAGTAACAACGTTTCTGAAGGATGGAACTGAAGTATAAGTACATTAAAATTTAATGTTCATCCATATCGTTATTCATTAACAAAAATGTCGTCAAGAAGACGCGGAGTGCTATAGTCACCAGTTCGACAGACTAATTTTAAAATAAGAAAATATTAAAGAAGTCAGGAATTAAGACGGACGATAATACCGCAAAAGCTTTAAAACTGACTGGAACCTAAAATAATTTTTAACTTGTACGGCGAATAAAACACATATATTAAACATTATTTTTCCTTGTTGGCAGTTATTTGAAATTTTGACCATAGATTGGAACTAATTCCTAAAAACGCGTGTCGTAGACTACTGCACGCTATGCCGTACTGCTAGACAAGACACATATACTTACTGTACATGTGCACCACCTGCAAAGTGCCGCTTATTCCACCGAGAGCCCCAGCCTAAGCAGAAATGTCTCTCCCCCGAAGTGTTATTCAGTACGTTCCAACCCCATTACACATAGAGTAGGCTAGGCGCCTGGAATTGAGGAAGGACAAGGTAGGAAATCGGTAGTTCCATTTCAAAGAAAGGACATCCAGGAATTCATTATAATCCAATTAGCGTAACCTCAAACCTCTACAAACGGCCGAACGGCAACTGAACCGTTGTCCTTGCCGTGTGATACCCTGCTCGGTCCATTTTTTCCGATCTTCAGCAATGCATATCCACGATGCACCTATCCGTTTTCTTGTGTCTTATATCAACCTTCCTTGTCTATCAACCTTCCTTGTCTTTTCTTATCTGTTCTTAATTAGCAGAATACTTTGTCGGTGCATTTTCCACCATTCCACTCATCTGCAAATTGCAAAATGAATTTTTGTCCGAAGATTCTTAGTCAAACAAAATGTATGAACTGGGCGTATGGGGAATCAGAATGACCAGCTTGTGGTCTAGGTTCGAAAAAATAAAAGTTTAATTCGTTAAAACTAAACAGTGTAAGTAACAAAAACTTAATTAGTGAACTGTGGCAAAAATTAAGTATTTTACGAACAGGTGCTGTAGCTATGTAAGTGCAGATATGTAGTTTCAAAAAGTTTATCTCTTCAGTGCCATGTTATTTTGAGCATGAAAAGTTACATTGGTGTAGAAATACGGAAGTCTTTCTTCAATGTTGAAAATGTAAAAAACATATATAAAATTAAAGCATAAATGGAAACGTCTCAGCTTTCTCTTGACGTATACATTCTTAATAAGAACAGAATATCGACTAATATTCAAGTGTTTTATGTTTCATGTTTTTGAACAAAAAATTAAAATAAAAAGATGAAAAAATAAACAGTCAAATGTTTTTTAAAATGATTTGTCTAGAAATAAGAGATAAACTAGATTAGAGAAACATTTGACGCGCCTTTGAATGATGCTCGAAGTAATGTACAGCAAATGTAGCACGACAAATATTCCTCTGATGTATTTTATTCCTACTTTTAGACAAAAAACTTCTCAAGATATCTGGCCTTTTTTTTCAGTCCCTCCTAGTAAATGTTCTCATCATACCGCCTGTCCTTGTTGGTCAACCATCAGTTTCTAATGGGCTTTGTGTCTGAAGTCCTTACCTCCCTTTTATTATGATTAACACTGTTGTGCCTTCCATCGTCGTTCCATAAAAAGAGCGCACTGCTCATCGATTCAGTTAATCTAGTTAGTTAACTACGAACTTGACAGGAGTCAGAGACAGTTAGGTCTGATTTGACGGCAGCGAAAATTGGTGCCGAAGGGACATTCCATGAAGATCAATGCTTTTAGAATTTCGCATGCTGTGGGTAGCGGTGATGAAGGTGTTGTTGAATGGACAGATAAAAAGTGAAACTTGCTGTGTGATTAGCTTGAAACTCCATACACTATTATGTTCAGCTTGTCCACTTCTGTAACCCAGGTTCGATTACTGATATTGCCAGGAATTTTTCCCTGATGGGAGGGCTGGTACAGGGTGCAGCCAGCCTGGTGAAGCCAACTGAAGAACTTGAATTATAAGTAACGGGACCAGGTCTGCCAACCCGACAGCCGCCGAGATACGGTGTGCTGTCCCATACCTCTCCATACCACATCTCGACTACGAAATTGGCTGAAGGTGACACGACGGTTGGCCAGTTTTGATTGGTCTGTCCGTAGCCAGAATGGCGGTGCTTCCGCTATGTGTATATTGATCAGACAGCAGATTATGACCACCTACCTAATAACTGGTATGTACATCTTTGGCACGGATAAGAGGGGCGACGTGTCGTGGCATGGAAGCAACAAGGCCTTGGTAGGCCGCTGGATGCAGTTGGCACCACATGTATACACAAAAGTCACCTAATTCCCGTACATTCTGCGGAAGGGGACGATGAGCTCTGATGCCAGATACAGTCACAACCCAGATGTGTTCAACCGGGTTCAGGTTTGGCGAGTTGGAAGGCCAGTACGTCAATTGGAATTCGGCACTATGTTCCTTGAACCACTCCATCACACTCCTGGCCTTGTGACATGGCGCATTATCTTGCTCAAAAATGCCACTGCCGTCGGGAAACATTATGCTTATGAAGGGGAGTATGTGGTCTGCAACCAGTGTAATGCTTCTTGGCCGTCATGATGCCTTGCACGAGCTCCACTGGACCCATGGATGCTCACGTGATTGTTTCCCAGAGCATAATGGAGCCGTCACCAGCTTGTCTCCATCCTGTAATACAGGTGTAGAGAAGGTGTTCCCCTGTAAGACGGATTGCTCCCTCCCATCGGCATGATAAAGAAGAAGCAATCGGGATCGATCAGACCATGCGACGCTCTGCCACTGCTCCAAGGTCTAGTGCCGATGGTCACGTGCCCATTTCAGTCGTAGTTGCCGATGTCGTGGTGTTAATATTGGTACGTGCATGGGTCATCGGCTGCGGAGGCCCATCATAGGAGTGTTTGGTGCACTGCGTGTTCAGACACACTTGTATTCTGCCCAGCATTATAGCTCGATGTTCGCTCAGCCAAATTTCACAGCCTGTCCTGTTTTACCTGTCTGCTCAGCCTGCGGCTCCCAACATCTGTAATGAGGGGTGGCTGTCCAGCACCACGACGTCTGGACGTTGCTTCACCTTGGATTCGCCACTTCTTGAAGATACTCAGCAGAACACTCCTCCAACACCTGATGAGTCGTGCAGTTTCCGAAATACTCGTGTTGAGCTTCCGGGCCATCACAATCTGCTCATCGGAAAGAAATGCTGGTAACTGAATAATCTAGTGATCAGTAAGAAGAGTTTGAATGACATCCTCTGTCGAAGTTATCACAGATGGTGTTGACTGCAGACTAAATTTGACTGAATTTTCTCATTTTCGGAGTACTGAAGGGCCATCTGTTTGTTTAAAACCGTTTCAAAGCAAAGATCGCGTAAAAAGATTCTTTCATTATGTGTCCAGCATATGTAAACACATCTGCTATTGTGTAAAGTGTCTGTATGATGTAACAACACGTATATGGACATGGCCTTTTGGACAAGGTACTTCATGTTTTTAAATATTTTGGCTATGACAAACATTTATAATGTGCTGAGTTTTATCCATTTGACATTTTATGAGTGAGCTTCATTGTAAAATGAACGTGTTTTATAACAAAAAGATGTTAAAGACCTGAAGATTACAGCAGTGACTGTTGAAACCGATATTCTTAAACAAAGAAATATTTTATGCGATCTTGAATTTTGAATGGTCTTTAAAAGAATACATTTGTTCTGATTTTTAGAGTTACGTGTTGTTATAGTTTCTTTTCTGATGTAACAATTGCGAATAAAGAAAGATATAGCTGACATAATAGCAGCAATTCTGAAACCAACACGAAGAGAATAATTTTTTAATCTGAGTCCACAGGTAGAAATCGAACATATATTTCCATAATAATTAAAACACTTAACAACAGAAAACACTTTCGGAATCATATTTACCACACAGCTGGTGCTATTACAAAATCAAAATTATCTCATGTTTGCTGCTTTGAGATAACTGGATAACTGTGTGTGTGTGTGAGTGCGTTAGCGTGTGTGTTCATTTAAATTTCAGCTTGTTCTGTGCCACGGTTGCTACCTTAGTTTACACAGCAATATTAAGAACAAATTTTTTATTTTCAGCACACAACACAAGATTCAAATGCAAGTGATTATTTCTGCCAGGCCAGTGATTTCTTGCGCATGAGGACCATACCCGACGAATCAATCAAACGAAAGAAATTGGGATGATTTTACAGTGAACGGGAAAATGTAGAGCTGGAGGGAGACATAGTGGACACATATTTTTGACGCAAAGAGCGGTAAGTATCTAAATTCGGTCTGCTCAGACTCGCCGTCGTCAAAATTCGAGAAATTTACTTCCACGGGAACGACAGAGCTGGAAGAACTCATGGGCTGTTTTAACGTGGGTGATGTGCATTGGCTGGGCTGTGACTATATTTGAGATGAGTTATCAGAAAAGAAACAGAGTGAGAGAACACAGAATCTGCATCCGGCTATCGTAGTTTCAGTGACGGGTATCGGTATTTTTGGAATGAGCTTCAGGTGAAAGTACGAAACATTTTTAGATCTACGATGTGGAGAAATTAAACATTAATACCAATGGGTATACATTTCGAAGTGCATGCGATTTGGATACAGACCCCGCCAAATTGTTCGAAACTTCGGATTGAAATCATTAATGTAGAGGCTCCCTTATAGCACCACATCGCGAGCGGCAGGGAACTGTACGAACTTTGCTTCGTCAGCCCAGGGGGGGTACTTGCAAATTAATACCATCTGTAGAGTGTATAAAAGGAAAGATTATAGAGCTCATATCTTATTCAGAAATGTTATTTGAATTTTATTCTTTCTGAAAAGATAGCGTTAGGGTTTCTGTAAGAAGGAGAAACGTCTACCATCCCCTCGGCTACCCCGCGACCACACGCTGCAGCTACGTTGTCCTCCACTTGCTCCAAACTGAACTGTTAAAAGTTGCAACTTATTTTATGCGCACTATAGTTATTACATAAACCTAAATAATAATAATTGGCATTATTAAGAAAAGTAATAATTTGCAATAATAATAATAATAATAGTAACAACAATAACAATAATAAAGTAATGGGGCATTAAGAATGATATTAATTGGTTTAGCGCTTTTGAAGCCTTGTTTGGTATTAGCACAAGTGGATGTGATAATGGAAGAGGAGAGGATTGAAATGAAAGTGAAAATGGTTGCTAGGAAAGAAGAGAATTTCTATACAGAGTTCTGTAGAGAAGGGGAGGGGAAAGTGGTAGGGTATGGAGGGTTCACGAGAAGAAGCGATAGCTATTGTGATAAAAGATGGGCCATGAGCTGTCTTTTGAAGTTTCAACGATTTTAATTTCTCTAATATTTTGTGGAAGATTCTTCGTAAGTCGGATTCCTGTAACGTTGTGGAGGAAAACAATAGAAGTCTCCAGGAAATCAAGACAAGAGTAGCGTTGGCGAAGAGTGCCTTCCAGAACGAAAAAAACTTTCTGCTACATAAGAACATCAGAGTCCACACTAGTAAAATTTCAAAGACCTCATTCTATGGAATATCCTAACTACGGGTGTGAAACCTGGAAGTTAGCAAAGCAGGAGAAAGCTCTACTCGAAGCTTCGCAAATGTGATTATAAAATTCTGTGGTTCTCACTCGTTCTAAAAACTTATGCCTTATTTACATTACTTCATTTTATTTCCTGTTTAAACGCCTTTTTAAAGCAGATGCGGTCCGTATTTTTTAAGTACCTATCTGTCAATCTACTATCAAACACAAAACATTACGTGAAATGTCTCGTTATTTAACAGTAACTATTATGGTATAACTAAATTGTATGCATATATTTATGATTCTAAACTCCAATAAAAACAATTACACTAGAAATCACAGAATCCAAATGAAAGTTTCAACAATTTTTTGTAGGCATGTCAGCTTTTCAGATTGATTTGATGGATGCCATAATGTTTAGTGACGGAGTAACAAGCAGCTTAGAAAGCATGAGTAAACTAGGCTTCAAAACTGGGCACAACATGAAAAATGGGCCTCTACTTGTGGACAGGCAACGTGACACTGAAGTTCAAATACTACTAAAAGCATGCTGAAGGAAGAAAACTAATGAAGATGAAAAGAATACTCACAATCAACATGAGTATAAGCATACAATTTTTTGACATATGGCAGCGCGGGATTAACCAAGCAGTCTAAGGCGCTGCAATCATGGACTGTGCATCTGGTCCCGGCGGAGGTTCGAGTCCTCCCTCGGGCATGGGTGTGTGTGTTTGTCCTTAGGATAATTTAGGTTAAGTAGTGTGTAAGCTTAGGGACTGATGACCTTAGCAGTTAAGTCCCATGAGATTTCACACACATTTGAACATTTTTTTTGACGTATCACTGAGAAGAAAATGACATGCAAATTTTTGGTTTGAGTTTCCCGTAATCAACGATTTTCCGTATTTAGGCATCATTATCTCATCCAATATTAAAGTTATAAAAACAAAATTTTGTATGACAATAATACATTGGTTGTGTACACAGTGAATCATATTATTCAACAATGTACTAAATATTTAAAGTGGAGCGTGTCATACTTTCTTAAATTATTAGGAGAAAAATTAATTTTGAAATTTTTTTTAAGACACGGAGCAAGAAATTGATAAATAATCCCGCTTTGCAGTTTCAATAAGTTAATAACTAAAAGATTAAAATTTATTATGACGTTTTATTTTGGATAATGTGGAAGTACAGTGTACATAAAACAAAAATTACACACAATTGAATATGTAAGATATTAATAAATTTTCATTCCATTAGGAATTCTACTCTATTTAAATTTTTCTCATATACAGGTCTCAGTATATCGAGTAGTCTGTTGAAGTTTCATTATAATACCTATTGAAGTATGGTGTTCCTATACTTCAAAATATTAGTTAAATTACAGACCATGACATCCAGGTTCCCTTATTGAGACAAGATATTCTTTTACAAAACATCTTCAAAGCCAAGACCTTAGGGAAGAAACGAAAGGACGAATGGGAACATCGTATTTAAAAAATATGATCGGTGAGATGGGTTGTTCTTCATACATGGAGATCAGGAGGACCGCTATGAAGAGGAAGCTGTGGCTGTAGAGACAAGTCTGTTCAAAGAAGAAGAAGAATTCTGCATTTTCATCTTCGCGGCATATCTGATAACAGTCTTAGTATTCCCACTCGAACTTGGTAAAAATAAAAATAGAAGTGAATCTGTGGAAGCAGACCGAGAGTCGTGTTTTAGCTCATTCGAAAAGAGTGTTTCCCGCGAAAGGCAACATTCAGCGTTGGAGACCTGGTCCGGCTAACACGTTTAATTTAGTGTTAGCACAAAGTTTCAAAGTAACGCACACTCTGCTGCACAACGAAACACTCATTCTGGAAACACTCACCTACTGCCTTCTGATCAACAGAATACAACTTCGCAGTAAAGGGTACTGGTGAAAGGAAAGTATCCGTGCTCCACCTGCGACAAGGTGTAGTCGATCTTATAAGCGTTCCTGACACAACATGTAAAATTACTAATTTTTTCATAATGTGGGGCCACAGTCATAATATATTTCTTGTAAGTCAGTACCGCTATTAGACTGTTTTTTATTTGCAGTGTTACATTTACACGGTCATGATTTCGGATTTAAACTGACATTATTAAGTGTTTTAATGTTATACAATTCCTAAGATGGCATACTGTCGTATTTAAAATACGACAGTATGCCATCCTAAGCACTGTATAACATTAAAACGTGGTAATGGAACTTTAAAGCCGAAATCATGATCGTGTAAACGTAACAATGCAAATAAGAAACAGTCTAATGGCGGTACTGACTTTAAAGAAGTGTAAAATTACGCAAGACAGAAAAATATTTTTCCTATTATTCCAACTAGAAAAATTAATGATAAAATTAATTATAAAATGTACATAATAAAAGTTAACAATAGGAAGTATCAAAATTAAGAGTAATTAGAGTAATTTTAGTGAAAAAAGGATACTGTATATTTGTGTGCAGCTCTGTACTATTAGTACATAAGGCAAAACTTAAAAATAAAATTGTATCTTCTTGTCTCTTGACGTTGTTGTGTATTTTTGTTTCCAAAGCGTAAAATATATATCTGAAATGGACTTAGGTTTATTCTTTCATAAAAATTTGTCGCCCATATATGACCTTGGATGTTCACAGCGCTGACTAGTCGTATATTTACATATGAAATACGAGACTGAAATCAATACGGCATGTAAAGTGATAGCTAATTAAACTTTTCTTTTCATGTACAAAAAAGGAAAAAAGTTTTAAGACATAGGTACAAAGGGCCATTAATGTCAGAATATTCGATTAGAGACTTCTACTCTCGCAGCCAATACAAAAAAAATGTGTACACTCTCTGGTCTGGTTCGCGGCAAAGCTAAATATTATTTGTGAACTTACTTAGATGTGGTCCGGTGTTATTAAATGTTGGAAATTTTCCCTAAGAAAGAGACGAATAAATTAATAACGAGCACAGATAAAATAGGCCTCCTTTCTTATTTTTGTGAGGTTATAACATACGTGGCAGGATACCGTAATAAAAGAAGTTTATGCAACCGACCAGGCCACGTCGCAGCAGCGAAGAATATATTACAACACAAGGGATCCTCGAAACAATCTTTCTGTTAACACCCCCCCTACAGTCTTCTGATGCACAGAGTGCCCTTCCGAGGTGAAGGGTACTGATGAAAGGAAGCTATCCGCGCCCCGTCCCCGACAAGGCACCGAGGGACACAGCAGTTCGTGTCGACGGTAGCGCGGGCGGAAGGAAGGGCGCAAGACAGAGCGTCGCGACAATTACGCCACCTGGGCGGCGCGCGCACAATGCCGCAATCACGTGACCCGGCGGCGCCGCGGCGCCCCGGAGTTGGGTAATTGTGTTAAGACGGCGTCGCCGGCGTCGCCGCCGGCAATCAATGCCGCCATTGTGTGCGCCGGCGCCGCCGCAAACACCTGGCGTCTAACACGCGGGCTTGTTTCCCCCGCCGGGAAATTTATCGTCGATTGTTTGGCCGGCGGTTAGCAATCGGAGGCTGCGGCGTCGGCGTCGGTTTTGTGCGGCGGACGCTGAATGCCGGTCGTGATGAGGGAGTCGCGAAGGCCCGCTGCGACGTCACACTGCCTGCCTTCGGGCCAGGCCACATAGACGTTGGGCTTTCGATACGATCCCTGTGTATGGTATAATCTCGGCTGCGTCACTGCAGCATGCATGCTTCATACCCGTTTCGCTGAAGTGACGACTGTCATGGGATAGCGAAACTCACGTATACACATGGGGGTAGTATCGCGTGCTCAAGATATACGCCGGCCGGGATGGCCGAGCGGTTCTAGGCGCTACAGTCTGGAACCGCGCAACCACTACGATCGCAGGTTCGAATCCTGCCTCGGGCATGGATGTGTGTGATGTCCTTAGGTTAGTTAGGCTTAAGTAGTTCTGAGTTCTAGGGGGCTGATGACCTCAGAAGTTAAGTCCCACAGTGCTCAGAACCATTTGATCCGTTTTGAACAATTTATACAAGAGAAACTCACTGGCAGAGCTGTCATTTGTACTCAAGCGATTCAGGTGAAAAGGTTTCCGACGTGCTTATGGATGCATGACAGAAATTAACAGACTTTTGATGTGGGTTGGTTGTTTTATCTAGATGCATGGTACATTCCGTTTCGGCAGTCGTCAGGGAATCCAATATTCTGTGACCCGTAGTGCAAATTATGTGCCGGGAATACAAAATTTCAGGCATTACCTCCCACCACGGACCCCGCAGTGGTCGACGGCCTTCGCTTAATGACCGAGAGTAGCGAGTTGTTAATGCTAATAGACAAGCAACACTGCGTGAAAGAACGGCAGAAATCAGTTTGGGACTAACGATGGACAGTGCTGCGAAATTTGACTTGAATGGGCTCTGGCAGCTGTTGGCATCTGCTGACAGCTCGGCATCGCCTGCAGTACCTCTCCTGAATTCGTGACAGTGTCGGTTGGACTCTTAGATTACTGAAAACCGTTGCCTGCTCAGATGAGTCCCAATTTCAGTTAGTAAGAGCTGATAGTAGGGTTCGAGTTTGTCGCAGAAGCCACTAAGACATGCACCCAGGTTGTCAACAAGGCAATGTGCAAATTGGTGGTTGCTCCATAATGGAGCGGGTCATGTTTGCATGTGGATCCTCATGTCCAACTGAACCGATCATTGACTGGAAATGGTTGTGTTCGGATACTTGCAGCCATTCATGGACTACATGTTCCCAAACAACTATGGAATTTTTATCGATAGTAGTGAGCCATGTCACCGGGCGCCAATTGATCGCGACATGTTTGAAGAATATTTTGGAAAATTCGAGTGAAAGATTTGGCCATCCAAGTCGCCCGACATGAATCCCATCAACCATTTGTGGGATGTAATCGAGATGACAGTATGTGTATAAAATCATGCACCGGAAGCTCTTTCGCAAGTACGAAAGGCTATAGACGCAGCATGGCTCAGTTTTTCGACAGGGGACTTCCAACGGCTTGATGAGTCCATGCCTCGTCAAATTGCTGCACCGCGTTGGAAAAAAGAGATCCGACACGATATTAGGAGATAGCCCATAACTTTTTTCAACTCAATGTATTGTTGAATGTCGTGGATTAAGGATTATTGATGAACAACGAAGCCAGCAAAGCAAATTGTACACGGATGGTTCCAAAATGTGTGTCCCTACCGGAGTCGCATTGTTTGGTGAGCAAACAGGACGGACACAGTCAGGACCGGTTTAAGACCCAGGCGAAACAAGCGACCTCTGTGCCAAATTTGTAACCAGGGGTTACCATAATTACAATGTTCAACAAAATTAAAGGATCACTTTCTCGCAACGCCTTAATTGTCTCTCATTGTGACGCATAAGTTTAAAATTTGTTTCAAAGGGCCCGCAACATTCCTCTGTAATATATTTTTATGGATATGGTGTCTGTTCTTTCGGACATGTCCGAAAGAACATACACTATATCCTTACAAGTATATAGTTCTGGCAATACCGGCCATGACCTTCTTCTTCTGTGCGGATGCACACATATTCCCCGAACTCCTACAGGACTTGGTAAGATTGTCTTCCACGAGTAATGAGTGTGTTGGGGTGGGACACGATGAATGTAGTGTGTGGATATACAAGGTGAGAATGTGGGTCTCGCAGGAGGCGTGCGCGAGATAGTCCCTTTAGTCGCACAATCCTTTGTGCCCTCGGTGGCTCAGATGGATAGAGCGTCTGCCATGTAAGAAGGAGACCCTGGGTTCGAGTCCCGGTGGGGGCATACATTTTCAACTGTCCACGTTGATATACACTGCTGGCCATTAGAATTGCTACACCAAGAAGAAATGCTGATGATAAACGGGTATTCATTGGACAAATATATTATACTATAACTGACGTGGGATTACATTTTCACGCAATTTGGGTGCACAGATCCTGAGAAATCAGTACCCAGAACAGCCACCTCTGGCCGTAATAACGGCCTTGATACGCCTGAGCATTGAGTCAAACAGAGCTTGGATGGCATGTACAGGTACAGCTGCCCATGCACCTTCAGCACGATACCACGGTTCATCAAGAGTAGTGACTGGCTTATTGTGACGAGCCAGTTGCTCGGCCACCATTGACCAGACGTTTTCAATTGGTTAGAGATCTGGAGAATGTGCTGGCCACATGAGCAGTCAAACATTTTCCGTATCCAGAAAGGCCCGTACAGGACCTGCAACATGCGGTCGTGCATTATCCTGCTGAAATGTAAGGGTCGTAACACATCTGAAATGTAACGTCCACTGTTCAAAGTGCCGTAAATGCGAACAAGAGGTGACCGAGACGTGTAACCAATGGCACCCCATACCATCACGCTGGCTGTACGCCAGTATGGCGATGACGAATACACGCTTCCAATGTGCGTTCACCGCGATGTCGCCAAACACGGATGCGGCCATCATGATGCTGTAAACAGAACCTGGATTCATCCGAAAAAATGATGTTTTGCCATTCGTGCTCCTAGGATCGTCGTTGAGTACAACATCACAGGCGCTCCTGTCTGTGATGCGACGTCAAGGGTAACCGCAGCCATGGTCTCCGAGCTGATAGTCCATGCTGCTGCAAACGTCGTCGAACTGTTCGAGCAGATGGTTGCTGTCTTGCAAACGTCCCCATCTGTTGACTCAGGGATCGAGACGTGGCTGCACGATCCATTACAGCCATGCGGATAAGATGCCTGTCATCTCGACTGCTAGTGATACGGGGCCGTTGGGATCCAACGCGGCGTTCCGTATTACCCTCGTGAACCCACCGATTCCATATTCTGCTAACAGTCATTGGATCTCGACCAACGCGAGCGGTAATGTCGCGATACGATAACCCGCAATCGCGATAGGCTACAATCCTTTATCAAAGTCGGAAACGCGATGGTACGCATTTCTCCTCCTTACACGAGGCATCACAACAACGTTTCACCAGGCAACGCCGGTCAACTGCTGTTTGTGTATGAGAAATCGGTTGGAAACTTTCCTCATGTCAGCACGTTGTAGATGCCGCCACCGGTGCCAGCCTTGTGTGAATGCTCTGAGAAGCTAATCATTTGCATATCACAGCATCTTCTTCCTGTCGGTTAAATTTCGCGTCTGTAGCACGTCATCTTCGTGGTGTAGCAATTTTAATGGCTAGTAGTGTATATCAATGCCTGTCAGCTTCTGAAGGTATTCATATTATTCTAATTTCCTCTGTAATGGTGCAAAAGAGTGGCGCTTTGCGACGACACCCTTAGGCTCTGCGACGCTTGTTACAGCAAGATGTCGATACGGGAGACGAACAGACCACAACTCATTATTTCTTGTGAGCTGTAATGTGGGTTAATGATGTTACATTGGCACCAAATTTCGCCACAATTCTGCCCAGCGCCACTGCGGACGTATCACACAATGGCAAGGTCGCCGCAGCTCCTCTTATCCTCATTTCATCCTTTCTTTTGTCGACTCTGCGATGGAGGTGAGAACCGCGACCCCCAGCCTTGAAATCGCGTGGTTTTCGTGTGGCAGCGGAGGAAAACATTTTCGACAACCGCCGCTCAGAATTGACACGAAAAGGACGTGGAGGGTGGTATAAAAGAAGTCAATAAAATCACCCCTTCGTTGGCGCTTTGACTGTCACACATTTCGGGGTCGAGAACGGCAGTTCGTAGTGCTGTGAGCAGCAGGACGACATTCTTGACATATCTGGGCACTGCTGCTACCCTCTGGACGTTCCAACCCTACTGTAAGGATACAGCGTTTCTAAAACCCCAGTAAACGTTATCTCATCCCTTTGGAGTGTAGTTTGACATATATTTTTGTTGCGGTGTGTAGGGTAGAAATACTAGGAACCTTTCAAGAGCATTCGAAAAAATCTGAAAGTGAATCGAAGCACTAAAGTGTTTTTTATGAGTTTCATACCTCCTTCTTTGCGCCCTCCTGTGGCGTGATGGCGGGACTGTTGGATAATGACGGTTAAGTGAATAAAATGGCCAAGTATCCCACTAAGACCGTACAGTTCGGCAACATCTTCGATGCCACCCACGCAACTTTCTTGAGCATTTTAAAAATGTACCTGTTTCCAATTCATCCTAGCTGCTGCTCTAGCGCCTGATGTTTATTCAACGCTTTGACCCTGCGGGTCCGGGTTCGATTCCCGGCTGGGTCGGAGACTTTCTCCATTCAGGGAATGGGTGCTGTGTTGTGTTCATCATCATTTCACGCCCATCCGGCGCGCAGGCCTCCCAATGTGGCGTCGATTGTAATAGGACCTGCACCAAGGCGGCCGGACCTGCCCCGCAAGGGGCCTCCCGGCCAATGACGCCAAAGGCTCATTTAACCCCTTCGACACCTTAGGTGGATTTTATTACGCGGTGTAGAGGCGAAAACTGAGGCGGCTGACAGCATACGGTAATAGAAGTACAAATATTCGGGTAGACATTGGTCCGCAAATGAGCCGTTTGAGAGATAACTGCGAAAGTGTGCTTACGAGCCTCCACTGACTACAATACCAAATATCGTCCTACTTAGTACAAAATTGTATTTGAAATGTTAACTTTCTGATTAAATCCCCATTTAATTCTGCTCAATTTTCACCCAAGGCCTCCTTGACAAGAAATACAGTACTGATTCAGCACGTTACTTGTTACAATTTCTTGTACGTGTTAAAGAGTGATCCCACATTTCACCTCGACATGGCATTATTAACAGAATATTTCTCTTTCGTATCACACACAAACATCTGTTATGCTTTTGAAGTTCATAAAAAAATTGACCATGTTTACAAATTTTCAAGTGCTTGCATGATTTTTTTTTTAATTCAACTATTTTCACGAGTAACACAAAAGTTACGAAGTTGAAAAGTGTCTTATTTTAAAGACGACAATATAAAATTATATAAACTGAAGGTAGATGGGGGAGAAGGGAGAGGAAAGTGAAGGGACTACTGAGGTCATCTGCATTGGAACTTTATGCGGAATTAGCGGCGACGAGTGAAAATTTGTGTCGGACCAGGATTCGAGCCCAGGATCTCCTGCTTATTAGGAAGGTGCTTTAACAACTGTGTCACCCAGAGACAGGTTTCATCACAACTGCGCAGACTATCTCAGAACACCTCACGGCCGATCCACGTTTCCACATAGCACCACCTATCCACAGTCGCTGGACATGTCCGAAAGCACAGACACCGCGCATTCTTATAGTATAAAAGTAGATAACATTTGTTGTATTTCTGTTTCAGTATCGAATTAAAAAGTTTCGTTCCTAAAAGAAAAGACTACAGATGCTTTACATTTTCATTACTTCCACTGTTTGACAGATACACACTTTTATCGAAGTTAGAATAAGACAGCAGAGTTCGATTGTTTGCATTCACTTGAAGTTTTTAATGATCTGTGATATTGTCTTATATGGAAATGAATTATTTCTTCTTTTAATATTTAGCGCTCGAATAAGATTCAGATTACACAGTACTGGATATGTAGTACTTACATTAAAAGAAAAAGCAACCCATTTCCACTCTCGCTAGATTCATGTTTATTTCCAAAGGTCTTTCCCAGAGTCCAAAGAAAGGCAACCATCTTATTAGGAAAAGGAATGTGGCAGATAGTGGGAGGGAAGGCTCTAAATCATATGTCACTCGTATGGAAAAATGACTTCAAACCGGCCCTGGAGCCAGTCCTCCTCCTTATCAACAGAAGCTTCGTTATTAACTGGGGAGTTGCAAGGCACTTTTAAGCCATTCCTTATCCAATCTACTTCCAAGTCGACGAAGGTCTAATATGTCGAGTGCCCTGCGGGCAGAGAAAAAGCTGTAAATCCGTTGACACACGATATGCTGAGAAGTCTCAATAAAGCAAATGGGCGGTGTCAGCTGATTCGTCTACAATGGATACCCGATCATATTGGTAGTAGACGCAGTGAACGGGCAGAACAACTGGCGAAAATGTTGCAGAGTGTACTTCCCGCGGACATATCGCTACCATGCGATGGTTTTCAGAGACACTCATCAAACAAGCAAAATCAGAATGGACAATGCTAGTGGTCACAGACTGCACCACTAAAGGTTCATAGTATCGAGCGATTCAGCAAGAGATACCACGCTACCTTCTGTTTCCCAATTCGGCGTTCACAGAAAAAGGCATTGTTGCTATTAACAGGCAACGAACACATCAGATGGAATACTAATAAAACGGTAGAGTTGTAAAATTAATACCCTCTCCAAGTTGTGATTCCTGCATCCTTGACGAGGACGTTATACACATGGCGGAAAGTGCTGTACGTCGGAGCACTGCTCAGACCAAGGTCTCCAGCGAGCCTGTAATAAAAGTTATAAATATTTTCCTATTAAATTTTGAAATGATAACATTTACTTTGTGTGCTGCAGTTTTCTTCTGAAATTGCAAAAGTTACTCCAGAAAAGTGAAATTTTCCAAATGTGAAAAACAGTTACAAGGTACAACATAGAGACAGTCTTATCCATTATTTGTTTAACAGGTCTACGAGTTACATTATTACTCTGCTACATACCAATAATTAGTTTAAGAAAAAATATTTTAAGAGTCTCATTACAAATTAAAACATTTGGAAATAGATGCTATTGATAATTAACAGGTACAACAATTGAGACAGTCTTACCAGTTATGTGTTTAACAGTCTATATGTTACATTATTACTCTACTACATATCACTAATTAGTTTAATGAAAAGTATTTTAAAAAAATAATTACAAGTTAAAACATTTAGAAATAGATGCTATTGAGAACTAACAGGCGCAACAGTCGAGACGATTTTTTCAACTATGTGATTGATAGTCTGTGAGTTACGGTATTACTCTACTACAGACCAATAATCTGGTTAAGACAAATTATTTTAAAGAACCAATTACAAGTTAAAAATATTTAGAAATAGGTTATTGACAACTAACAGAAATTTCCATTACTTAGACAGGGAAAAATTGTTAAGACACTAAATAAAACCAGCTCGTTTGTAAGGATCACTTCTTTGATGGTAAAAAGGATCATCCATTTCAAAATACAAGATGGTGTACGACTAAAATGTATTTACTCACAGCTAGACACTGTAAATGAAGAATTAACAATATGCTCAAAATAGCTTTAATGTGTTACAGAACACTTAAATATGTAAAACTCGTTATATTTACAAACGCTGCACCGAACACACCTTCGCACCTCACAACAACAGGAACCGTAAAAAATTATGGAAAGTGTCTCTAATGCGCGGTCTCTAATGCGCTTTTCCTTCACGTGATTCTAAGAACGGTCTTTAGACTGAAACACCTACCAAGAAACATCATGTGGTACAAAACTTTCCCTTGCTAATAAAATGTGATAACAACAGGCATCTAAGAACAGTTACACCGAATAACATTTCACAAACGAAGGATTATTTTACTCTTAAAGTAGCTCTTACTTTTAAGGGTATGTCCATTGCCAATTGTGTTTGCCTTTCCATTTTAAGATCCCTTTTAGAAATTTTGGGTGTTTTTCTCATGTTTAATTATGTAGACATATTATTACGCACAGTAGTGTTTTAAATTTTGTGATTACGATAGACAAATGTCCTGTTTGCATCATTATGTAACACTATTGTGTCTGACAAAATGGGCGTTGCCTGAAACCAATAAAACGAATTAAACTCCAGCCACAAATATTTTTCAGAGGCGCTACTTTACTGCCATGTTCATTATTCGGCAATTACGCCCACTTTCAAGTATCTTCACTTGTTGTATTACAGTATCAGAATGGTCACCGGCATGTAGTCTACTCCTGTTATTAAGTGTTGTGGTGAATGGTGTTTTGTTTCGACTTGGTCTTTATGCGTTTCTGGGAGGAAGCACCCACTGTTTGATTGTAAACAACACACAAATATTACACAGTCAGTTATGGCACCCGAACATTTCACAGTATTCTCCATGACAGTTGCACTTTCTGACATACATTATGTGATCAAAAGTATCCGGACACCCCCAAAAGCATACATTTTTCATATTAGGTTCATTGTGCTGCCGTCTACTGCCAGGTACTCCATATCAGCGGCCTCAGTAGTCATTGGACATCGTGAGAGCGCAGAATGGGGCGCTCCGCAGAACGGACTTCGAACGTGGTGGGGAGTCACTTGTGTCATACGTCTGTACACGACATTTTCACAGACCCTAAACATCCCTAGGTCCACTGTTTCCGATGTGATAGTGAAGTGGAAACGTGAAGGGACACGTACAGTACAAAAGCGTACAGGCCGACATCTGTTGACTGACAGAGACCGCCGACAGCTGAGGAGGGTCTTAATGTGTAACAGGCAGACATAAATCCAGACGATCACACAGGAATTCCATACTGCATCAGGATCCACTGCAAGTACTATGACAGTTAAGCGGGAGGTGAGAAAACTTGGATTTCATGGTCGCGCTGCTGCTCATAAGCCACACATCTAGCCAGTAAATGCCAAACGACGCCTCGCTTGGTGTAAGGAGCGTAAACATTGGACGATTGAACAGTTGAAAAACGTTGTAGGGAGAGACAAATCACGGTACACAATGTGGCGATCCGATGGCAGAGTGTGGGTATGGCGAATGCAAGGTGAACGGGGGGGTCTTGCACCCCTTGTTGTTTTGCGTGGCTATCACGGCACATGACTACATTGATGTTTTAAGCACCTTCTTGCTTCCCACAGTTGAAGAGCAATTCGAGAACCGAATCTTTGATTCTGCATCTGTTCACAATGCACGGCCTGTGGCGGAATAGCATCCCTGTAATGGACTGGCCTGCACAGTGTCTTGACCTGAATCCAATAGAACACCTTAGGGATGATTGAGTAAGCCGACTTCGAGCCAGGCCTCGCAGACCGATATTGACACCTCCCCTCAATTTACCGCGCCGTGAAGAACAGACTGCCATTCCCCACGAAACCTTGTAGCTTCTGATTGAACATATGGCTGCGAGAGAGGAAGCTGTTGTCATCAAGACCAAGGGTGGGTCAACAGCATATTGAATTCCAGCATTACCGACGGAGGGTACCACGAACTTGTAAGTCATTTTCAGCCAGTTGTCCAGTTGTCTGGATACTTTTGATCACATAAGGTATATGGAGTACATGTAATGTTTTCGTTTATCGTCCAATAAAACCTTCCTATGCATCATTTTTAGGGGCGCAGAGCTCGTGAAGAATCACCTTATACCGTACATTGTAAAAATGAGTCTGTATTTATTTATAAAGACTAATTTGCCCTGGGAGGATCTGAATATACGGGGGCGAGTTGAAAAGTAACGCCTTCGAATTTTTTATGTGAAAACTCTTAAAGCTTTTTAAATTAAACAAACCGGACTAAGGAGCTGGCACCACGTAGGGGCATACACGTGTGTAACCGTGCGTGTGTATGCGCGCGCGCGTGTGTGTGTGTGTGTGTGTGTGTGTGTGTGTGTATTTTACTACAGCTCGTAAAGGGAGGCCTGCGAAAGCTAGGAAGTTTTCTTTCTTTTTGTGTCTGCCTTTCGACAACTGAATGCTTCTGCTTTTCGGTGAGTGGTCTCCTGTAATCTAAAAGTATTTACAGTCTGCAAGAACTTTGCTGCAACCAAGTCTCAGAACCTGTTACAAACACAAAAAATACATTTGTATATAAAAGCACACGATCCTACCACTTTTAACTCCGCCACTCCACGTCTCTAACAGCAGCACCACAGTAAATGTATGAAGCTATATTATAATTCATCCTAGGATCTTCTGGAAGTTTGTGACACTGATGCGACATTAGCTAACATCTAATTATAACAAATTATACCAAGAACGATGTGTTTGTGATAAATCTTCAATGCGCAATTACTTTAAAATGGTGTACAGTCATTATTTGCAGATTATAATCCAAATACAACGATATATGACGGAATGCAATATGGCGTTTATCGTTTGTCCATAGTTGCCGAATTTCGTGCTCACATCGAGCTACGCGTCATTTTCAATTTCAAATTTTGTATTATCAGCAAAGCACCAAACGAAGTAAATGCTCTCTTGTATATATTATAGCCTACTCTGCTTTCTCAGCAGGCAGGCCATAGCGGATTCTAATACGGAACACAACTACAGTTGGCTCCAGATTATTAGGGTCTGCATCTGAGACAAACAATAATCGAAAAACGCAGATAATCCAGAAGAAACCTGTTTTCACCGGAAACTGCTATTTGCTATATTTACAAAATATGCTACAATTTGCAGTTGATGGCTCACTGCATAACTTAAGCGTTACTTGCTGATAACTGACTACTTATTACTGACAAAATACGCTTAATACATTCGGCATTTCATATAATTCACTTTCAGTTCACTTTTGAGAAATAATCGTCCATTTTTTATGTCTGTTTTTCATTCACTCTCTTCCCGACGACGGTCTTCATTGTTTGCAGTATCAGTACATCGGTACAGTAAAACGAGTTTTGACCTGCATTCTCTAATAACAGATTAACGCATTTGAATGCCTCGGGCTGTTTCATAACAGGTTCTCGTTCGCTTTGTCTTCAGTCTCTTCCCGTATAAAACATAGTTGATGTACTATATCTCCGCACTTAGCTGCTGAAACCCGGGTTTATAGGCATCTCTTTTTAATAACTCGCTTTCGTTATTTACGTCTTAAGGGGCTCCGGAACGCCCTATACTTGCAATGTTAAAATAACGCTTATAAATTACATCTTTCCTCACAAAGTATTTGAAGTAGGAAGTTGAACTTTTTACAGATTATTTATTGGAATATGGGCAACTACTTAACACAGGGATTTTACAAAATTTTAGTTCAGTTATTAAAGATGATTTTTTTTCAATTGTAATGAAAATTCACAACATTTTTTTGCAATTTTTTATTTATATATTCAAAAATATACAGTTTTTTGGAAAAGGGCTGTGTTAAATTATGCAGAAGGTACTGTGTAACATTTACTGAAAGTTTGAAAGAAATATGTTTGGAAGATCCTTAGAAAACATGTAATTAGTATGAGAAAATAAAAGATTTGGGAATCGAGCGACAAAGATTGGATTTACTTTTTAGTGCATTCCAGGTCCATAGGATGGATTATCTTCATCCTCTGCAAACTCCTCCTCCAGCTTCCTCTTGTTCCTCCTCCTGTTTACTCTTGCTTGTATTTCTAGACTCTTTACAGCCCTGTCTGCAGCCCGAAGGCGTTCCTTGTCTAAAGCAAGCATCGCTCGTTGTTGTGTTCGTAGATTGTGCTACCATTTTCTTCAGTTGCAGTTACTGCAACACTGTTCCAAAAGGTGGTCATGTATGAACACTTATCACATTTCAGTTGTATTTCACTAGCAAGTCCTACGTGCTTTATTATGGAGAGTTCCAGACCAACTTCACTACAATGAATACATCTTACACAGTTTGAAAAAATTCCTTTGAGAACCGACATATCAAATATTTCATTCATATCCGATTCGCCCATAAAACATTCACAGTTTTCACTCATTGAACCAAGCTTCTTCTGTGAAGTATTTTCTTTCCCACTTTGACTGCTATGGGCAGGTGTACTTGAGAGGTTAGATTCACTCACTTGGTTATCGTCTTTATTGTTTACTGTAATAACACATACCTTTGGCTTTCCAACATTTCTCCTTTTCTTAAAAGCCTTCAGAGGATTTCTAATAACTTTACTTTTACTCATTATTATACTTCAACAAAACAGAGACTCAAGAAACAGAATTAATTACGAATATTTTCGAGATAACGACAGAGTAAATAAACATTAAACAATCGACAATCACACCAGCGATATATATTGAACCATCACAGGTTAGCCACAACACATACTTTATCTCACATCACTAAAATGTACCTGAAGAACACGGACGTTAATAATAACACCATTTGACAGCAGTTTAACAGCGCCAGAGTGGGTCACGCCCATGTAGAACACATTTCAAAAAAAATTTAAAAATAGTTGTAGTCTTCGGAATTGAATAAATTATATACCTATTAAAATTTAATAGTCTGCAGATTCAGAAAACGCAAAAAAGTAAAAATTGAACTTTTCATGATTTTGAGCCTTTCCGGAGCTCCTTAACAAAAAGAAATTTGCATTGTAGACAAAAATATTCTTTTTGCTTATAATAGGGTACGCCAAGCTTAGTTTTGTTCACTGATGTGCCAAAACATATGACCATCTGCTTAATAGCTTGTTTGTCCGTGTCTGGAGCGAAATGCATCACTGGTTCTGCGCGTCATGAACCCAACAGTTTGTTGGTGGGTTTGCAGAGATGTGTGACATTAGATGTCTACGCACAGGTCATGTAGTTCGCGTAGATAACGGGCTGCTGATTTGCGTACGCGATGATGGCGCCTGATAGTGATTCAAATGGGTTCCACAATATTTACATAAGACGAGTTTGGTCGCCGAGTCACCAACGAGAGTATTGACTATAACTCTCCTCAAACCACTGCAGCACGATTCTGGCTCCGAGACGCTGACAATTATACTGTTGAAAAATGTCACTGCCGTCGGGGAAGACATCAAGCACGAAGGGATGCAGTTGGGGGTTGGTCCGCAGCTGTTAGCGGGTCTTCGATTACTACCACAGGTCCCATGCAAGTCCAGGAGAATGTCTGCCGTAGTACGAGGGCAGTTCAATAAGTAATGCAACACTTTTTTTTCTGAAACAGGGGTTGTTTTATTCAGCATTGAAATACACCAGGTTATTCCCCAATCTTTTAGCTACACAACACTATTTTTCAATGTAATCTCCATTCAATGCTACGGCCTTACGCCACCTTGAAATGAGGGCCTGTATGCCTGCACGGTACCATTCCACTGGTGGATGTCGGAGCCAACGTCGTACTGCATCAATAATAACTTCTTCATCATCCGCGTAGTGCCTCCCACGGATTGCGTCCTTCATTGGGCCAAACATATGGAAATCCGACGGTGCGAGATCGGGGCTGCAGGGTGCATGAGGAAGAACAGTCCACTGAAGTTTTGTGAGCTCCTCTCGGGTGCGAAGACTTGTGTGAGGTCTTGCGTTGTCATGAAGAAGGAGAAGTTCGTTCAGATTTTTGTGCCTACGAACACGCTGAAGTCGTTTCTTCAATTTCTGAAGAGTAGCACAATACACTTCAGAGTTGATCGTTTGACCATGGGGAAGGACATCGAACAGAATAACCCCTTCAGCGTCCCAGAAGACTGTAACCATGACTTAACCGGCTGAGGGTATGGTTTTAAACTTTTTCTTGGTAGGGGAGTGGGTGTGGCGCCACTCCATTGATTGCCGTTTTGTTTCAGGTTCGAAGTGATGAACCCATGTTTCATCGCCTGCAACAATCTTTGACAAGAAATTGTCACCCTCAGCCACATGACGAGCAAGTAATTCCGCACAGATGGTTCTCCTTTGCTCTTTATGGTGTTCGGTTAGACAACGAGGGACCCAGCGGGAACAAACCTTTGAATATCCCAACTGGTGGACAATTATGACAGCACTACCAACAGAGATGTCAAGTTGAGCACTGAGTTGTTTGATGGTGATCCCTCGATCATCTCGAACGATTGTGTTCGCACGCTCCGCCATTGCAGGAGTCACAGCTGTGCACGGCCGGCCCGCACGCGGGAGATCAGACAGTCTCGCTTGACCTTGCGGCGATGATGATACACGCTTTGCCCAACGACTCACCGTGCTTTTGTCCACTGCCAGATCACCGTAGACATTCTGCAAGTGCCTATGAATATCTGAGATGCCCTGGTTTTCCGCCAAAAGAAACTCGATCACTGCCCGTTGTTTGCAACGCACATCCGTTACAGACGCCATTTTAACAGCTCCGTACAGCGCTGCCACCTGTCGGAAGTCAATGAAACTGTACGAGACGAAGCGGGAATGTTTGAAAATATTCCACAAGAAATTTCCGGTTTTTTCAACCAAAATTGGCCGAGAAAAAAAAAGTGTAGCATTACTTATTGAACTGCCCTCGTATAATACTGCTCCCACCAGCCTGCGTCCGTGGCGCGCTACGTGTTTCTAGCCGCCGTTCACCTCGATGACGGCGTTTGTGGAGACGACCTTCGACCTAGTGGAGAAAAATTGTGATTCATCCGAAGAGCAGACACGTCTCCATTGATCGACGGTCGGCTCCCGACGGTGTCGTTGCGTCAACATGTGGACACGTAAGGGTGGTCAGCTGCGGAGCTCCATGTTCAACAGCGTACGATGAACGGTGTGCTGCGAAACACCTTCGCGTGCATCAGCATTGTGCTGTTTCGACAGAGATGCCACAGATCACCATCTATCTGCTTTACAGAGCAGACAAGCCTCCGAACCCCACGTTCTGTGAAGAGTCGTGGACGTCCAACCATTTCACTGTCCTCTCTCTTTCTGTAGATGCTTACGACAGCACGTGAACATTCGACCAGCTCAGCCGTTTTAGAGATACCCATTCACAGGTTGTGTGTAATAATAATCTGCTCTTCTTCTTCGAAGTCCCGTATCTCAACGGATTTCCCCATTTGCAGTCCATATCTGAGCTAAGGTGATCCGCCGTCCGTCTCTGCTCTGCTTACATACTTTTGCTACCACGTCACGCGCCCGCAGCGGCTGTAGGCGGCATCCAGCGTCAAAGTGGGCAGTGGTCATAATGTTTTGGCTGATCAGTGTATTTATGTTCCAAAGATCGCCGAACTATGCAAGGGCAACCCGCAAAGCGGATGATCCGCATTCGGATATTGTAGACCTCACTCTTCTTTAAAACCTATGTGAACTTACACTGAGCCACAACTTTATGACCACCGTCCACCGTGCGAATGAATGCCACCTGTGATTTTACAGTCACGTGACAGGGTAAGGAAAGTACATCAGCGGGTAAAGACGAATTGGGAACCATTCCTGCTACAATACGGCTTGCAAATTCCTAGATCCACGGACACAAGCAACTCTGACGACGGACAGGTTGTTACGGCGCCAGGGAACGAGCATCTCGAAAACACCGAAGTTGGTCCGCTGTTCGCGTGCTACTGTATTGAGCATACAATGCTTTCACGAGCGGATGTTTCAGCTGCTGAGAATTTTTCCGGGTCGTATGGCCATGGTCCATGGAACTCTTCAATCCCTGACGTTTCGTCCAAGGCTACGTTGGACATCTTCGGAGGTGCTCCTGGTTGTGCTGAGTCTTGCCGTCCGGAGATGTCCAACGTAGCCTTGGACGAAACGTCAGGGATTGAAGAGTTCCATGGACCATGGCCATAGAACCCGGAAAAATTCTCAGTAACTGTAGTGAGCACCTGCAGAAAATGATTGAAGGACGGTGAAACGAGTAGACGACAAGGAGAGGACATTAGGGGAGGTGGCGATCTGCAGCAGATCCGACCAAAGAGCATAATGCTGAGGCAGGCAAAAGTTTCGAAGCACACCGTTCAGCAAACATTACCGAACAGTGAGATCCGCAGCAGACGATTGCAGCGTGTTCCCAAGTTGACCCAACGCCGTGGGAAATTACGACTGCAGTGAGCACGGGATCGTCTAGGCTGGACCGTGGATCAATGTAAACGTGTCACTTGGTCCAACGTATCTCATTTCTTATTACACCAGGTCGATGTTCGTATCCGGATACCCCGTAACCAGACAAAAGACTGCTCAAAGCCTGTACTGCACCACGAATGTAGGCCACTGCGGGCAACATTGCACTATGGGGTACATTTACATGGGCTTTCATCGGACCCAAAAGGTCGTAGTAATAAATTATTAAGCGAAGCAAACGCTTTTAATCCGAATTTTGAAGCTTAAGATTCTTATTTTATGAATAAAATATGAAGCAAAAGTTCTAGCTTGTGGGGATGAAACAGAGGTAGAAGCTTTTCCTTCGCCATGAGCTACGGCTTCGGCAGTGTGAATAAAGAGATGTTCCGTCTTCATTCTGGAAGGATTAGCTTCTAAAATGTGAAGACTGGTCAGTATTAGACTCATGTTTGTAGAGTGCAAGTATGGCTCAAGCAGCAGTAGACCACGACGATGTCCACCTTGATCGCATAATAAGATTATGTATCGTTTCAACGAAGAAAATGTCAAATGTATTGCGAATCATTTTACGCCATACACATGGACTACTATCGTCAGAACAGAGAATGAAGATTTTCCTTCGGTACGTAGCTGATCGAGGATTGCAGTCCGGCATAGCAGAAGAAATGGTGATTCATCAAACTACTTTGAGTAAAGTAGTGAGGAGTGCTTCTAAAAGCATAAGGGAAAAAATGAAATTTCCGTCGTCACCATGTGAAGCGACTGTGGCAAAAAACGAGTGGTTTAGAAAAAATGTAAATTTACAAGTGATATTGGCGTAACAGGCTGTTCGCACTTGCGAAGTTCGAAACCTATGCAATATAACGACGAATATACGAGTATTAAAAGAAAAGGCTTTGCAAATATACACGTGCGCGCTACATGCATTATAAAGGAATAGTTCACTAGCGTTGAGACTAAGTTCAGTACATGGCAATCAAATGCGTAGAATTTAAAGTATACGGGAAGTGCTTCGTGAAATTTAAGAACACTATTCTTTTAACTTTCTGCTAATCTAACGTGGACAATGGGACTGCAGCCGGTCAAGAAGTACTTGAATAATGATAACTGAGACCAACAGCGTCGTTTTTCAAAACTGGGTCCAGTTTCGACGCCAGAAAGCGTCTTCTTCGGAATTTTAGATTAGTCGTCTGACAATGCGATTTTCTATTTTGCAGTATGTGTGTAGAGTTTCCTTATCAGATGTTCTAATAATTATGGCTTGCCCTATCCGCATCCGCCTCGGAGGATGACACGGCGGTCAGATGGTCCCGGTAGGCCATTCGTGGCCTGAAGACGGAGTGCTTCTTTTTTCCTTGAGTGCTGCTTTGTATTAGATAAGGCTGCGAAAGATTTATGGGATAAAGATTTTTAAGATACCGCACAGGTTTGCCATGACGATGGCGATAATTACGGTAATTGTAAGGAGACTGAAATCGAGAGAGAAATTTTTAGGAGTGGGCACGAAAAATCAATAAATGGCAGATCTAATACAATATGCAGGATTCTGAACTATTTTCTTTATGGAAATACACAAAACTGTTGATTGTCTGAAACAAACTGTTGGTAATACGATATAAAGAACAGTACCTATATTAAAACGTTTTTCATTTTCCTTCTCTTGAGCATTGTTTCCATTGTTCATCTTTGCATTAAGGAAGTTCATTATCATAGCTTCTTTCTCCAATTGCATGAAGGACAACTTCTGTTGCTCCAGGAACAGCAACCTGTGTAATTTTGTGGTACTGAGCACCTTTATTTCGTCTGTTTCTGGCAGACATTATCTTTCTTCAGGGATGGTGGTATATCATATGAACTTGCTCCAGACAAGAAGGAGAAATACATAGGTACGACAAAGATATATACAACGATAAAACGTAACAAGTGTTTGCATTTTTATATAGATGTATTTTACGTTGATAACAACAGAAATTTTCTTTGGCAAAGGTCCACAAAATGATGGTGCCCGAAGTTAACTGTAGCCGTGGAACATAAAGATACTGAGTAATATTCACGGCTCTGACAGATAGTCTGGCTCAGCGACCATTGCCTCGCTCGCGTAGAGTGTATAGTCCGCACAGGTCTTCTTTTTGTTCTCTAGTAACTGACATTATGTTTTGTTACTCCCATTGCTCACGAGTAAATCTACGTCCTGTGCCAAAAGTGTATCTAATCTACACAAAATAAGCTGCAGACAGGAAAGTAACAATAGTTATTATGGCCAGTCTTAGATCCGGTATTGCATTCTCACATCTCAGACCGATTTTCCTGTACTTGGAATCACATTTTAATGTGGTATCTATTTTGTCACCAGTAATTATCAGGTTACATAGTAGTTCCAACAAAAATAATTTTATAAACGTATGTAAGACTTACTGAAAAATTAATGTATTATAGAGATGTTTCTTTTTCTGTGCGATACTGACAAAGCCGATTTGTCGTGTGATTGTTAAATGTTTGATCCAGTTTACAAGTGTCAAACCTTGTAAATTTTTCACTTAATTAAGACCATAGAAGCATGTCTTTTCTAAACGTACATCTGACCAAAAAGTGATTTTGCTAGCTGGAGTTGGAGGTATTTTTTAATCCTGCCTTTTGAGTTCTTGTGCCGACATTTCCATAGAAACTTTAATATCCTGAAACATATTTCTTTGTTTCTAACTGGCAAGTCAAATATCAGTTCTCATAGATTTAGTTTTAAAAACGTTTTCATGTAAGAACATATTTCCACAAGAATTTTCTTCCTCTGTTGTGTCCCCTTAAGGGTTGAACATTCTAAAACACTGATAAACGTATTTTTTTTATTTCCAACCAATTTTTTTATTTCCATAATGAAATATTTACATAAACGGTTTCATCTCTGTTTCACTACCTTAGGAATTGAATTTCCAAATATACTAAAGCACATATTTTTTGCTTCTAACTGAGAAGCCAGCTATCAAGTTTTCACAGGTGTAAATTTAAAAGTTCTTTAGGACATCTTTATAATGATTTATTTTTTAAAAAATCACTCGCTGTTTCACCCCCTTAGAGGTAGAATTTACAAAAATAATGAAACATCCCCTGTTCCATCCCAACCCTACTGGGGGAGGGGGGGGGGGGGAATTCTGAGAAATCTCTCTTTAAACGATGCCTACAGTATAAGATAATTACCCATTATGTTTGAATACAACGAAATATTTCCATGAAAATTTTCATCCCATATTTTACCCCCTGAGAGGTTAAATTTCCAGAAACATGGAAACACGTATTTTTTTTAATTTCTAACATAGAGATTTTCATAGATATAGCTATAAAAATACTTTAGTAGCTCTTAATTAATGATCTATTTTTTTTAAAAAAATTCTTTCTCCAATATTAGTCGCTCTTAGGGTTCAATTACCCAGAAACACTGAAACATGTACTTCTAAATTTCTGACGCAGAAACCAAGTACCAATTTCCATAGATCTAACTTCAAAATTGCCTTCATAGCAACATATTTTCAGAAAACCTTTCATTCCCTTTTTTACCCCTTAGTGGTGGAGTTACTAAAAATGACTTCTTAAACAGTCCCTACAGTATCAGGTCAATAATATCTCTAAATTTTACTTTAATCTTTTGGGCGGGGCGATGATGAGTTAGTCAGTCAGTCAGGGCATTTCCTTTCATGTACACATAGAGACTAATTTAGCCCCCACTGCTTTGCTCGCGTAGTCTTTATAGTCTACATAGGCTTATTTGGTTTAATAGAAATTTATGTTATTCGCAAACTGAAACACTTTCTAAATTTTTCACGCTAGTTAAGGCCATGGAAGCATGGTCTTTTCCAAATGTACATCCAACCAAAAAGCGATTCTCGTCGCTGGAGACCAAAGCTTTTGTTAATCATGCCTTTTGCGTTTTTGTGATGATATTTCCATAGAAATCCTTATCCTCTAACACATTTTCTTTATATCTGATGGAGAAGTGAAATACCAATTACTATTGACTTTCCATTAAAAATATTTTTATGTAAGAAAACATTTTCGTTACAATTTTCATCCTCTATTTCCCCACCTTAGAGGGCGAATATTCAACAACAGTCAGACATGTGTTTTTTTTAATATCTAATACAGAAGCCAAATACTAATTTTTCATTGATTTGTTCTTGAAAATGCTTCCACAATGAAATATCTTCATAAAACTTTTCATCCCCTTTACAATTGCTTAGGGGGTTGAAATTCCAGAAACACTAAGGTATGTATTTTCTTAGTACTTATAGAGACGTCAAATGCCAATTCTCATTGATGTTGTCTTAAAAATGCTTTAGCATGTCATTAACAACGACTCATTTTCACAAAAACTTTCACCCACTGTTTCACCCCTTAGTTCTTGAATTTACAAAAACTCTATAGCACGTATTTTTTTATTTCTGACAGAAACCAAATATCGATTTACGTAGTTCTACCTTCAAAATTTACTTAATAGCGATATATTTTGGAAAAGACTTTCTTCTCCTACATTACCCCCTTAGGAGTGGAACTTCGAACAACCAATTTTTAAACGTAGCCTACAGTATACGTTCGACACCATCTCCAAATTTCAAGTTTCTATCCTTAGCGATTTGAGCTGGACGAAGATAAGTCCACGAACCAGTCTGGCTCTATTTCACTCCCTTAGCGGTTGAATTTCCAAAACCAGTGAAATGTGTATGTTTTTATTTCTAACAGATAAGCAAAATACAAATTCACATAGATTTAACTTTGAAAATGCTTTCACAGTGAAATAATTTCATAAAACATTTCATCCGCTATTTCACCCCCTTACAGGTTGAATTTCTGATAAAAGTGAAATGCATAATTTCTTTATTTCCAACCGAGAACTCAAATACCAATTTCCGTTGCACTAACTTCAAAATTACCATAATAGCGACATTTTTTTAGAAAACGTTTCACCACCTATGTTAGCCCGTTAGTGATGGAATTTCTAAAAATACCTTCTAAACCAATCCCTACAGTATGAGATCAACACCCTCTCCAAATTTTAAGTTTCTATCTTTAGTGATTCAGGCTGGACGATGATGGGTCGGTCAGTGAGGACATTGCCTTTTATATATGAGCGGGTTTTCGGAATAGCGGTGTAAGTCAGTTTTGCTAATTTCGAGAAAGTAACATTTTGTGAAACATAGTACAGAAAAATAAGAAAAGCCTAATAGAAGTACGTATATGGATATTGATTTTAATAAGTGGTAGCATTATTACTGGAGCATAAATTAAGCATGCTAATATTAATATTATCAACATAATTACTACTAATTCCGTGAATTTCAATTTGAATTAAGAATATTTGAGCACAGTTATGTAGCAATATTAATATTATTGTCATAATTGTGAATAAACTGCACATATTTCGGTTTGAATTAACGAAAATATAAATTTCAATCATCTTTGTTCTCAGAAGTTTCTTTCAGAGAATGAGAAAACACATGGTGAACATGAGGGACGTATGGTAACAAATTTAACGTGTCCTTTTTTTTTCAAATTGCAGACCGATCGTATTTTACCTTATAGTGGTTCCTGTTTTATACTGGTGAACTGGACTGACTCGACGTTCCTTCCTTCCTTTTTTTATGTCAAAGGTGAAAAACTCCAAATTGACAGTCAAAGTTGTCTCGCTATTTATCTTCGTAGGTTCAGATCTTCTATACAGCAACCACCGACTAATTAACCAAGATACTGTTGTTGTTGTGGTCTTCAGTCCTGAGACTGGTTTGCTCCAGGTCTCCATGCTACTCTATCCTGTGCAAGCTTCTTCCTCTCCCAGTACCTACTGCAACCTACATCCTTCTGAAATTGCTTGGTGTATTCATCTCTTGGTCTCCCTCTACGATTTTTACCTTCCACGCTGCCCTCCAATACTAAATTGGTGATCCCTTGATGCCTCAACACATGTCCTACCAACCGATCCCTTCTTCTGGTCAAGTTGTGCCACAAACTTCTCTACAATTCTATTCAATATCTCCTCATTAGTTATGTGATCTACCCATCTAATCTTCAGCATTCTTCTATAGCACCACATTTCGAAAGTTTCTATTCTCTTCTTGTCTAAACTATTTATCGTCCATGTTTCACTTCCATATATGGCTACACTCCATACAAATACTTTCAGAAACGACTTCCTGACACTTAAAGCTATACTCTATGTTAACAAATTTCTTTTCTTCAGAATCGCTTTCCTTGCCATTGCCAGTCTACATTTTACATCCTCTCTACTTCGACCATCATCAGTTATTTTGCTCCCCAAATAGCAAAACTCCTTTACTACTTTAGGTGTCTCATTTCCTAATCTAATACCGTCAGCATCACCCGACTTAATTTAACTATATTCCATTATCCTCGTTTTGCTTTTGTTGATGTTCATCTTATATCCTCCTTTCAAGACACTATCCATTCCGTTCAACTGCTCTTCCAAGTCCTTTGCTGTCTCTGACAGAATTACAATGTCATCGGCGAACCTCAAAGTTTTTATTTCTTCTCCATGGATTTCAATACCTACTCCGAATTTTTCTTTTGTTTCCTTCACTGCTTGCTCAATATACAGATTGAATAACATCGGGGAGAGGCTACAACCCTGTCTCACTCCCTTCCCAACCACTGCTTCCCTTTCATGCCCCTCAACTCTTATAACTGCCATTTGGTTTCTATACAAATTGTAAATAGCCTTTCGCTCCCTATATTTTACCCCTGCCACCTTCAGAATTTGAAAGAGAGTATTCCAGACAACATTGTCAAAAGCTTTCTCTAAGTCTACAAATGCTAGAAACGTAGGTTTGCCTTTCCTTAATCTAGCTTCTAAGGTAAGTCGTAGTGTCAGTATTGCCTCACGCGTTCCAATATTTCTACGGAATCCAACTGATCTTCCCAAAGGTAGGCTTCTACTAGTTTTTCCATTCGTCTGTAAGGAATTCGCGTTAGTATTTTGCAGCCGTGACTTATTAAACTAATAGTTTGGTAATTTTCACATCTGTCAACACCTGCTTTCTTTGGGATTTGAATTATTATATTGTTCTTGAAGTCTGAGGGTATTTCGCCTGTCTCATACATGATGGCAGAGTTTTGTCAGGACTGGCTCTCCCAAGGCCGTCAGTAGTTCTAATGGAATGTTGTCTACTCCCGGGGCCTTGTTTCGACTCACGTCTTTCAGTGCTCTGTCAAACTCTTCACGCAGTATCATATCTCCCATTTCATCTTCATCTACATCCTCTTCCATTTCCATAATATTGTCCTCAAGTACATTGCCCTTGTAGAGACCCTCTATATACTCCTTCCACCTTTCTGCTTTCCCTTCTTTGCGTAGAACTGGGTTTCCATCTGAGCTCTTGATATTCATACAAGTGGTTCGCTTTTCTCCAAAGGTCTCTTTAATTTTCCTGTAGGCAGTATCTATCTTACCCCTACTGAGATAAGCCTCTATATCCTTACATTTATCCCCTAGCCATCCCTGCTTAGCCATTTTGCACTTCCTGTCGATCTCATTTTTGAGACGTTGGTATTCCTTTTTGCCTGCTTCATTTACTGCATTTTTATATTTTCTCCTTACATCAATTAAATTCAATATTTCTTCTGTTACCCAAGGATTTCTACTAGCCCTCGTCTTTTTACCTACTTGATCCTCTGCTGCCTTCGCTACTTCATTCCTCATAGCTACCCATTCTTCTTCTGCTATAATTCTTTCCCCCATTCCTGCCATTTGTTCCCTTACGCTCTCCCTGAAACTCTGTACAACCTCTGATTTAGTCAGTTTATCCAGGTCCCATCTCCTTAAATTCCCACCTTTTTGCAGTTTCTTCAGTTTTAATCTACAGTTCATAACCAATAGATTGTTGTCAGCGTCCACATCTGACCCTGGAAATATCTTACAATTTAAAACCTGGTTCCTAAATCTCTGTCTTACCATTATATAATCTATCTGAAATCTGTCAGTATCTCCAGGCTTCTTCCATGTATACAACCTTCTTTTATGATTCTTGAACCAAGTGTTAGCTATGATTAAGTTGTGCTCTGTGCAAAATTCTACCAGGCGGCTTCCTCTTTCGTTTCTTAGCCCCAATCCATATTCACCTACTACGTTTCCTTCTCTCCCTTTTCCTACTACCGAATTCCAATCACCCATGACTATTAAATTTTCGTCTCCCTTCACTATCTGAATAATTTCATTTATTTAATTTATAGGCCTGGGCTTCGTGTCTATCTTGGCCACAATAATGCATTCAATAAGCTGTTTGTACCAGCTTACCCGCATTCCTATTGTTTTATTCATTATTAAACCTACTTTGTATTTATAACCCTGTATTCGCCTGACCAAAAGTCTTGTTCCTCCTGCCACCGAACTTCACTAATTCCCACTATATCTAACTTTAACCTATCCATTTCCCTTTTTAAATTTTCTAACCTACCTGCCCGATTAAGGGATCTGACATTCCACGCTCCGATCCGTAGAACGCCAGTTTTCTTTCTCTTCATTAACTCTGCGGTTAGCTACTGCCTTCGACAAAGATACCGTCAAAACGAGTTATTCATCTGTACTGCTGTAAATGGCTTCTTTCTTCGTGATTGAGCTATGATGGTATACCAGTCTGACAGTGTGTAGATAGTTTTTCCTTTTGCCAGGAGTTCCACAGAACTAAAATCAGCATCTTTTGACAGATATGAGTGCTCACTTGTTATAAAATTTTGGTCAAGAACATCACATCTTTTTAGCATGTACTTCTGACCAAAAAGTGATTCTGGTAGCTGAAGTCGAATGTTTTCGACAAGAATGCATTTTGCTTTCTTGTGGTATATTTCCATAGAAACTTTCGTCCCTGACACACATTTCTTTATAGCTAACCGGGAAGTGAAATACGAATTACACTAGTCAACAGTGAAAATGTAAATGGGATGAAATATGTGTTTGGTAACTATATCAGTCACACTGATAACGAAAACGACAATGAAAATCTCGAATTACCTCTCGTTTATAAGTTAAAGGGGGTGGATTTAATTATAATTACACTTTATTAGCGTTCATTGTCAATCCATTTCCATACGGGGTTCAAAATCCCGCTGATCGGAGACAGAATGAAAAAGAGCGTTTCATTTAAGAGTAGTTTCAGTCTGTCACAAATTGTGTTCTGTTCATGCGCTGGAAGAAAGTGTTACGAAAGTGCAGCTATGCGTATTGTCATTGTAATTCCTCTGATTCGATATGCCTCGAAAATGCGCAAACAGTGCTCAAAATTTTTAATAGGTTTGCTGGCAGGTCACATTGAAATTTCAGAGGAAGCCATTAACGCCATATAGTAGGGAGGCGTAGAGAGTGCAGTTTGGTTGTGAAATAGGCGACCAGGACAAACCTTGGGCTCCTCCTGTATGTTGCATATCTTGCGTCTCGTCTTCGTGGTTGAACTGTAAAAGATCTTCCATGAACTCTGCTATACCTATGATGAAACCATGTGAATGATTGTTACATTTGTATGACAACTTCATTTAACACATGGTATTTTCAAGAGCAAAACGTCTTGCTTGACATATCATAATATACTGCCTACCATGCAACCAATGCCTCCCCGATAATGATTGCCTATTCCTGTTCCAAGAGATTGTGATAGTGACCAGGGTGGTAGAGAAACTAGCGCTGCACCATCACTTTCAAAATCCAGTTTTTCGGAAGATCCTGATTTTGTATGTAGCGATGAGTGTACAGAGAGTCACAAAATAACGTAATGTGAACTTCATGACCTAGTGAGAAATGTATATTTGCCGAAAGGAAAAGCTGAACTGTTGGCGTCAAGACTACACCAGTGGAGTTGTCTTGATAAGATGGTAAATGCGACCACGTTCGGTAATTGCCATTACTTCCATTTTTCCAAAGTGAAAAGAACTTCGTACCTTATAACGATGTACAGGGACTAATGGCAGCTATAGGCCTTGACTATAAAAGTGATCAGTGGAGGTTGTTCATCACCTCCTCCTAAGTAAGTCTCAAGTGTGTGCTACTTCATAATGGCGACGTGTTACCAACGATTCCGATTGGGTTTGCACCTTACATGAAAGAAACATATGATAACATGAAACAATTATTATTGCGCTTGGACTATGGCAAGTTTAAATGGCAGATTTCCGGGGATCTGAAAGTCATAGCCATATTACTTGGGCTAGAATATGGCTACTCTAAATTTTGTTGTTTCCTGTGCCTTTGGAAGAGCCGCTCCAAAATACTTCACTATAAAAAGAAAGGCTGGTCTAAGTTTAAATGACTGGAATCTTGATCTCACAAAGTTACACACGAAACACTTGTTGAATTCACGAACAAAATTTTCCCTTCTCCCTGGGCCTAATGAACAACTCCGTTCAGGCCTTCGAGAAAACTGGTGAAGCATTTCTCTACTTGCGTCAGAAATTTCCATGCCTTAGTGAGGCAAAAATAAAAGAGGGGATTTTCGTATGGCCCCAGATACGCACACTATGTAAGTAGGCTATTTAGGTTTTTATGTTGGTAACGCCACGTAGTGCCCTGTATGAAAATCGCTGACTGCACTGTGGGCAGTCTGTGACTGGTTGGACTCATTGTTGGAATATTCGATCGTGTAGTGTTGGGCAGTTGGATGTGAACAGCGCGTAGCGTTGTGCAGTTTGAGGTGAGCCGCCAGCAGTGGTGGATGTATAGAGAGAGATGCCAGAGTTTTGAGCGGACGATCTGGACGTGTGTCCGTCAGAAAAAGGAAATTTATTTAATTGGATTTCACAAAATTATAAATATATTTTATGACTTCTGAACGCTATTAAGGTAAATACATTGTTTATTCTCTATCAAATCTTTCATTTGCTAACCACGCCTATCAATAGTTAGTGCCTTCAGTAGTTAGAGTCTTTTATTTAGCTGGTAGTATTGGCGCTCGCTGTATTGCTGTAGTTCAAGTAACGAAGATTTTTTTGAGGTAAATGATTCATGAAAGGTATAGGTTAATGTTACTAAGGGCCATATTTTTGTAGGGATTATTGAAAATCAGATTGCGTTGCGCAAAAAAATTATTGTGTGTCAGTTTAGTGATGATCAGAATAAGTAAAGAGGGAACCTTCTGAGTACGTTCAGTTTTACTCAGCTGTCTTTGTATTAAATAACATAGAAGTTTACCAGCGCAGTAATTCATAATTTTCCAAAGGGGATGTTTCAACTGTACAAGGATGAGCATTTCAACACCATCCTGACAGATGACGAAATGTTAGCTTGGGCTGCCTTTGTTCAAGTGTCAACTAAGTCTCTAGGAAGTAAGAGGGTAGAAAACTATAAGGACCTTGCGGCAAATCTTCTACACTGCTAAAATAGACTGCGGTGCATCATGTTCTTAAAGTTACGTTTCCTAGATTCCCACATGAACTTCTTTCCTGACAACTGTCGTTCTGTAAGTGGAGTGCATCCATGTTAGGTGATTACTGGCGGACTCTAATCAGGGAATCACTAGCAGAAAACCATAAATGCTTGGCAAGGCGGTTGCACCTTCTCTGACTTTCCTCAGAGGGACAACACCAAGGTAAATGCACGCATAAGCTTATATAGGCAATAACGTAAAGCCATTATAACTTCAAAATGCAGGTAATCTTGTATCTTCATTAACATTTTCGCTGTCAGCACTCCCTGAAACATAGAGCTTAGCTGTTTTCATTCCAGTTACAGAAAAAAGTAAAATTTTGTTGGCTAGTGTTATCGTGGCTTTGGCTTTAAATATTTTTTAATGTAAAGAAATATTTTTTAAAATAATTTATTCCCCTATTTCAATCCTTTATGCGTTCAGTTTACGAAAACAAATAAATACGTAATACTCGTATTTTTATTTGTAACAGAGAAGCCAAACACAATTTTTTATAGAGCTACCTTTGAAAATGCCAATAAGTTCATAAAACCTTTCATCCACGATTTTGTCCCCTAGGTGGTTTAATTTCCAAAAACACTGAAACACGTATCTTTTTTATTTCTAACCAAGAAGTAAAATACTAGGGTCCATTGAAGCAGGTTTAAAAATACTTTTTTAGTATTTCTTTCATAAAAATTTATTCTCAAAAAACCTTTCACCCGCTATTTTTTATTGTTATTGGTTGAATTTCCAAAGATTCTAAAACAAATATATTTTACTTTTGAGTGAAATACCAAACGCTAATTTTCGTAGTTCTAGCTTCAAAATTGCCTTAATTGCAACCTACTTTCAGAAAGCCTTTCATCCCCTATTTCACTCCCTTATGAGTGGAATCCACACCCTCTCCAAATTTAAAGTTTCTATCCTTAGCGATTTGTGCTGGGCGATGATGAGTCATAACATCAGTCTGGTCTCGTTTCAGCCCCTTAGGGGTGGAATTTCCAAAAACACTGTAACATGTTTTTTCCATACCCATCCGAAAAAACCTAATAAAAATTCTCCTAGATATTGCTTCAATAATGTTTGCATGATGAAATATTTCCATAAAAACTTTCATCCTCTATTTCACCCTCATAGGGGCTAGATTTCCAAAAAAAAGTGAAAAATGTATTCAAATTTTCATATATTTGCTTTTAAAAATGATTTCATAATGAAATATTTTCATAAAACTATCCGCTATTTCACCGCCTTAGGGGTCGAATTTCCGAAAACGGTATAACTTTTTTTTTTTTTTTAACTGAGAGATGAAATACCAGTTTTCATGAAAGTAGTATTTTGTTGTCCATTAATAATGATTAATTTAAAAAATTTGGCCCAATATTACCGTCCCAAAGAGATAAAATTTCCAAAAATGCTGAAACACGTATTTCTTTATTTCTGACTGTGAAACCAAATACCAATTTTCGTAGGTCAACTTTCAAAATAACTTAGTAGCGACATATTTTCAAAAATATTTCACTTACTATTTTACCCGTTTAGGTGTGGTATTTCGAAAAAGAAAAGAAACAACTTCTTAAACGACGCCTACAGTATAAGATCAACACCGTCTCCATATTTCAAGTTTCTGTCCTTAGCTGTTTGCAGTAGACGATGATGAGTCAGTCAGGACATTGTCTTTTATATATATATAAATTAAGCTAATGTAATCACCACAATAAGCAACTAAACTGGAATATCTGTCAACGAATAAAGCGTTATAAATAACACAATATAGTCTACTAACATAATCAACAGTGCCCTACTTCTAAACTCATTGCACTGCAAAGTTTCTGAAGTAAAATATGATTACTGCAGTAAACAATAGAACGTTTGCCAGCGTTTAATTTTGGTACTACTATTACTAATACTAACGCGAATAATAATAATAACAAGTTCTCTCTTACAACAAACCGGCCGCGGGTGCCGAGCGATTATAGGCGCTACAGTCTGGAACCGCACTGCTGCTACGGTCGCAGGTTCGGTTCCTGCCTCGGGCATGGATGTGTGTGATATCCTTAGGTTAATTAAGCTTAAGTAGTTCTAAGTTCTAGGGGACTGATGACATCAGATGTTAAGTCCCATAGTGCTCAGAGCCATTTGGACCATTTTTTCTATTACAACAAATAGGCCTAAAGCGAAATGGAGTCTTGAGGCTAACAAAACAAGAAAATCAGATGCACGCGCTTACTCAACAGAGGCTGATGACAGTGCAGACGTACGAGACCGCTAGACGCTTTTGGTTTTGTGTTAAAAGTAACTGGTAGGAGGAAAAGGTAATGGTTATACATACAATCTGAAGCGAAAGCTTCGCTTCTTCGTTTTGCTTGAAAGTAAATGCTCTGAGTTTTACCCTTATCTTCCACGCTTGTGCTTCATTTTTGTTCATATGGCCCTCGGATACTTCTGAAGTATGCTTTACTTGCTGCCAGTGTCAACGGAAAAGCAATTGAAATCTGCTACCGTTTCGCAAAACTAGTTCAGTGTTACACATATGCTTTCGTCAAACCTGTAAGTGGCTAATTTCACTTCTACTCTTCACTATGACAGGTGACTTAATTCCATACTCAAGCCATTATTACGTAAATCAGGTACTAATATACAATCATATTTATATAAATATTTAGATAGATAAGCTGTTTTCCGTTTTTACTGCGGTGTTATGTGTCGATATATTTAGAGTGACTTTTTTTTGTATGAATAAGAATGCATAAAATGATGTTATTTATTGAAATCTATGTGTAAAAGTAGCGATGGCGGTTATCGCAGAAACAACCGTTTCCGTTTATATTGGTTTCTTTCAACCTCAGTTTAACCTGAGTGTTAAAATTGCTAAGAATAGCCGATTTCTGAAATAACCAATTTTCGTTTTTTTATTCCCATTATTTCCTTTAATAAATGCAGAAATCGAACAAAGATTGAAAAATTTTGACTCCCTCAGTTTCAAGATACACAGAATAAAAAAATTATATTAAATAGGCAAGTAAAAGAAACCCCAGTCCGTCCAGTAACTGCAGCTTTTCTCTGAAAGTGAAAAGTGGCTGAATACTATAAATATCACCAATATCCTCCGACCGACTCTAATTTTTTTTTAAACTCTGCTCGAGTCATACGTTTCTTTGGGGATAACGAACAGTCGTTGCTAAAGGGTGAAAACTGAAGCTGAAGAACTATATTTTTCCAGAATGAGATTTTCACTCTGCAGCGGAGTGTGCGCTGATATGAAACTTCCTGGCAGATTAAAACTGTGTGCCCGACCGAGACTCGAACTCGGGACCTTTGCCTTGATGTGTAGGACGTATTTTGACTGCGAGAAAACCCCAAATTTCACTGTGAAATCGTATGCATTTGGATCTATTGTTATCATTCTGAAATGATACGTACTTAATGTTCTTCGGTTTTAACGTTCTTCACTGTTATTTGTCTTTACATAAAATCTGTGACATATGGCTGCCATCGGAACAACGTAACTGCTTTCTCTTCTCCAAGAGCTCCCGTGCGAGTATTTTCTGCATTTTGAAAGACGAATGGCGACTTGTAAGTAGTTATTTCCTACCCTATTCAAAACATGCTCAATACCGACTTCTAAATCATTTTCTTGAAAGAATAATATGGGGGGGGGGGGGGGGAGGAAGGAGTGTGTGTGGACGCCCTTGCTCTCCTGTGGTTGAAGTTAGTAACTAACGCTTTTGAATCAGCAGATGTTTTCTATATGCGCGGGCCGGGGGGGGGGGGGGGGGGGTGAAGGGGAATGCAAAGATGGCCGTTGCCATCTGATCTGCTTAATGATCATGTTAATTAAAAAATGTAAATAGGCTAATTTTGACCGCTGCTTCGGTGCTACTTCTTGACTGCTACACTTCACATAAAACCTTTGAAAACTCTTCAGACAGGAAACAGGAACTGGGTGTCTTGGGCTGATATACGAACTCTGTTTGATGCACAACTGTGGACGTAGTTCCTGAATTCACTGTACACTTCCTAAAAACACAGAAATTAACAAATAGCAACTTTTATAACACAGTCCGCTCCACCGCTGCAATTGAAGATCTCTCCTCGTTTTGTACTGACGACTGGTCCCTTCTTGCAAATTCGATGTCATGATTCGGCTCGATGATCTTCTGTGTCGGTCCTCCTATGCATTTCAAGTTCTTGAACATTGTCTCTTGGGCCTTCTTTCTCTTCTATCTTCTCTCCTCTGCTGATAACTTCTAGAAGATCGTGGTCTCCCCTTAATTTTTATTTTTATTTTACGACAGCAATGCTGTTATGATGATCTGCTGGCGAAGTAGCTCATACGCTCGCCTCTGCACGCTCAGATTGCTTTCATTGTCTCAGTCGGCACCATAATCCTCTCCTCCACTTAAGACGTTCCGATTATTATCACGAAGAAAGCTGTCTCCTTTTCGCAGAATTATTACTCTTCTCCACAAAGTAAACGGCACGTTTCTTCTGCCTTACACAACAGCCTCCCATCTGCCTCTAACTCACTTTCCTTTGTCGCTTGAAAAATTTGCACTGACGACAAACACTGTTTTTCAACATAATCTCCTTTCAATGCGACAGCCATACGCCACTTTGCTGAGGGGGCATGTCTGCTCGAATGGTACCACCCTACTGCTCGGCCTCGCAGCCAAAGTGTTGCTGCATCAATAACCTTCTCATCATCCACATACTGTTCCCCGCCGAGTACAACCCTCATTGAGCCAAACAGATGGAAGTCGGAGGATCTGAGATCCAGGCTGTAAAGCAGATGACGAGAACAATACAGTGAAGTGTGGTACGAGGACTTGCGTGGGGCCTAGCGTAGGCCGGCCTGGGTGACCGAGCGGTTCTAGACGCTACAGTCTCGAACCACGCGACCGCTACGGTTGCAGGTTGGAATCCTGCCTCCGGCTTGGATGTGTGTAATGTCTTACGGTTAGTTAGCTTTAAGTAGTTCTGAGTTCTAGGGGACTGATGCCCTCAGAACTTAAGTCCCATAGTGCTCAGAGCCATTTGAACCATTTTGAGCCTTGCGTAGTAGTCACGGAGAAGAAGAAGTTTGATTGCATTTTTGTGGGACGAACACGCTGAAGTCGTTTCTTCAATTTCCTGAGAATAGCACGTACCATGAGGGAGGACATCAAACGGAATAACACCTTCAGAGAGCAAAAAAATCGTCACCTTGACTTAACCGGCTGAGGGCGCCGCTATGAACTTTTTCTTCTGAGGAGAGATTGAATGGCTCCAACCAATGGATTGCCTGGTTAGAGGTGATGAATCCATGTTTCATCGTCTGTGGACAAAAATTCGTCACTATCAGCCTCTTAATGCGCAAGCAGCTCCGCACAGATGATTCTTCGTTGCTCTTTACGGTGGTCTTCTGTTAGGCAGTGAGAAACCTAGCGGGACACACACTTTTGAGTATCCAGATTGGTGGACGAGTATCAGCATTACCGACAGAGACATCCAGTTGTGGAGCGAGATGTTCGTTTGAGATATGTCTTGTCACCTCAAATGAGAGTTGATTCAAATGGCTCTAAGCACTATGGCGCCTAACATCTGAGGTCATCAGTCCCCTACACTTAGAACTACGTAAACCTAACTAACCTAAGGACATCACACACATCCATGCCCGAGACAGGATTCGGACCTGCGACAGTAGCAGCTGCGTGGTTCCGGACTGATGCGCCTGGAACCGCTCGGTCACAGCGGCCGGCTTCTAGTGAGGGTGTCAGCACGTTCCAACGTTGCAGGAATCACGGTTATGAGCGGCCGGCAGATTACATTGCATTCGTTTACATTTCAATAAAAAGCAATGATGTACAAATCACATAAAATTGTTGCTTTTGTGGTCTTCAGTCCTGGGACTGCTTTGATGCAGCTCTCCATGCTACTATATTCTGTGCAAGCTTCTTCATCTCCCAGTATCTACTGCTACCTACATCCTTCTGAATCTGCTTAGTGTACTCATCTCTTGGTCTCCCTCTACGATTTTTACTCTCCACGCTGCCCTCCAATACTAAATTGGTGATCGCTTGATGCCTCAACACATGTTCTACCAACCGGTCCCTTCTTCTTGTCAAGTTGTGCCACAAACTCCTCTTCTCCCCAATGCTATTCAATACCTCCTCATTAGTTATGTGATCTACCCATCTAATCTTCAGCATTCTTCTGTAGCACCACATTTCGAAATCTTCTATTCTCTTCTTGTCTAGACTATTTATCGTCCATGTTTCACTTCCATATTGGCTACACACCACACAAATACTTTCAGAAACGATTTCCTGCCACATAAATCTATTCTCGATGTTAACAAATTTCTCTTCTTCAGAAACGCTTTCCTTGCGATTGCCAGTCTACATTTTATATCCTCTCTACTTCGACCATCATCAGTTATTTCCTCCCCAAATACCAAAACTCCTTTACTACTTTAAGTGTCTCATTTCCTAATCCAATTCCCTCAGCATCGCCCGACTTAATTCGACTACATTCCATTATCCTCGTTTTGCTTTTGTTGATGTTCATCTTATATCCTCCCTACAAGACACTGTCCACTCCGTTCAACTGCTATTCCAAGTCCTTTGCTGTCTCTGACAGAATTACAATGTCATCGGCGAACCTCAAAGTTTTTATTTCTTCTCCATGTATTTTAATACCTACTCCGAATTTTTCTTTTGTTTTCTTCACTGCTTGCTCAATATGCAGATTGAATAACGTCGGGGATAAGCTACAACCCTGTCTCACTCCCTTCCCAACGACTGCTTCCCTTTCATGCCCCTCGATCCTTATAACTGCCATCTGGTTTCTGTACAAATTGTAAATAGCCTTTCGCTCCCTGTATTTTACCCCTGCCACTTTCAGAATTTGAAAGAGAGTATTTCACTCAACGCTGTCAAAAGCTTTCTCTAAGTCTACAAATGCTGGAAATGTGGGTTTCCCTTTCCTTAATCTCTCTTCTAATATTAGTCGTAGGGTCAGTATTGCCTCACATGTTCCAATATTTCTATGGAATCCAAACTGATCTTCCCCGAGGTCGGCTTCTACCACTTTTTCCATTCGTTTGTAAAGAATTCGAGTTAGTATTTTGCTGCCGTGACTTATTAAGCTGATAGTTCTTTAATTTTCATATCTTTCAACACTTGCTTTCTTTGAGATTGGAATTATTATATTCTTCTTGAAGTCTGAGGGTATTTCGCCTGTTTCATACGTCTTGCCCACCAGATGGTAGAATTTTGTCAGGACTGGCTCTCCCAAGGCTACCAGTAGTTCTAATGGAATGTTGTCTACTCCTGGGGCCTCTTCTAATATTAGTCGTAGGGTCAGTATTGCCTCACATGTTCCAATATTTCTATGGAATCCAAACTGATCTTCCCCGAGGTCGGCTTCTACCACTTTTTCCATTCGTTTGTAAAGAATTCGAGTTAGTATTTTGCTGCCGTGACTTATTAAGCTGATAGTTCTTTAATTTTCATATCTTTCAACACTTGCTTTCTTTGAGATTGGAATTATTATATTCTTCTTGAAGTCTGAGGGTATTTCGCCTGTTTCATACGTCTTGCCCACCAGATGGTAGAATTTTGTCAGGACTGGCTCTCCCAAGGCTACCAGTAGTTCTAATGGAATGTTGTCTACTCCTGGGGCCTTGTTTCGACTCAGGTCCTTCAGTGCTTACATAAAATTATCATTAAATACATTCACGTAGCCCACAGCTGCCACGATACCTTCGGCTGCTAACACAGTTCGTATCACGAAGATGTTCTCTGCCACAAATAAACGAAGTGAATTTTCAGTGAAGAGCACTATATTTATTGATAAACATAAAATTACTATTAAATATATTGCTCGTCACTGAAAATTCACTTCGTTTGTTTGTGGCGGAGAAAATCTTCTTCATACGAACTGTGTTAGCAGCCGAAGGTATCGTGGCAGCTGTGGCCTACGTGAATGTTACTGTGGACCATCTGCAACCCCTTACGCTTAATTTCTTCCCCAACGTCAGGAGCACCTACCAAATGGTTAACTGTCCAAGTCGCAAGTCCATAAATGTGCTACAATGGTTTGAGGAGCGTGATAATGAAACCAAGTTGTCTTGACCACCAAACGGAGCTGATCTGGACCAAATGGAACACATATGGGATGCTGTCGGGAGCCAGATCTGCGCCCACAAACAAGCGACTCGTAATTTTCGGTTACTTCGTGAACTGTGCGTAGATACATGATGTCGCATACCAACCAAGGACTTACATAATCCTTGCCACGCAGAATCATCCTGTTCTGTGTCCCCATGGTGGATCAACACGCTATTAAGCAGGTGGTCATAATGGTTGTCACCAGTGCATGTTAAATGCTTTTGTATTCCCAAGTTTTCCTGATAATGACGCTACAACTTAAAACGTGTTATAAGATTAAATCATTACCTCTGAAAAACTTTGTAATAACTGTTATCGAGCAGCGCTCATACGTATTTACTCAACGAAAAAACATGTTTAACATCCTCAAGGTCTATGTTCAGTGGCACCGGGGTATAATATGTGCAGACTGAGGACTCGTTGTGCTGGAGCCCTGTCTGTGTGCCCTCTGTTTTGACTCTGTGGGCAGTAGCTCTTCTGAGATTATAGGTGAACTGTATGTGTAGCATTCATTCTAGGGTACAACCATGTTTCACCGACGAGTACTTACTGTGTTCAAGAATTTCAACCATTTCACAGGGTCACAGAACGGGCCTGCAGTAAACAGGATGGACGTTTCTACAGGTTGCTGCATATACAGGTTGTTTCCGTAAGAGCGTGCAAAAATTTAACAGAACATGGAGGATGCTTCACTGAGCAATTTGAGATATACAACGTGGAGTCGGAGAAGCCAGCTTAAGGAGGTAATAGGAATAAAATCGCAGTACTGTGTACGTTTTTATTTACATTAGCTACAGTTAACTGCAAATAGCATCATTGACAAAATGAACGCACCATTTGTACTATATCTTACAAAATGTGCTGACGCTGACGGCCATTGACTTCAGTGCAAGCGTGACATCGACGAACGAGATTCTGACGCACCCTGACAAATATCCCTCGTGTGTTTCGAATCACAATCACAGGCAGCTACAATTCTGGCAACTAATGGAGTCTCATAGCACCGTGCGGGATTAGCCGAGCGGTCTAAGGCACTGCAGTAATGGACTGTGCTGCTGGTCCTGGCGGAGGTTCGAGTCCTCCCTCGGGCGTGGGTGTGTGTGTTTGTCCTTAGGATAATTTAGGTTAGGTAGTGTATAAGCTAAGGGACTGATGACCTCAGCAGTTAAGTCCCATAAGATTCCACACACATTTGAACATCTTTTGGAGTCTCATAGACAAGTGACTTTAGATATCACCATAGGAAATAATCAAATGGATTCAGGTCATCTGACCTCGCAGGCCATGGAATTGAACCTCCACTTCCAATCCACCGACCAGGACTAAGCTTTCCAAGAATCAGGTTCGTCCTTCTCGCTACCTTGCAGGAAATACGGAATGCACACGTAAAGAAACAGCACAGCATGCTTGAACTTGTATGCGTGTTAGTTGTAAATGAACTGGAAAACAGTAATGCTAGACAAATCGGTAGACAAGTTTACTTCCATATCTCCTTAAACTGGCTTCTTCAACTCCAGGTTTCCAACCTCAGTGAAGTATTCTCTATATCTTGTTACATTTTTGCCCGCTCTTACGGAAACACCCTATATTGGACACATTGTGTCAGTTGTGGGTAGCTGCTTTCATCAGTGGTCTGTGGAACATTCCCACACCTGTCAACCAAGTTCTGGACGTCCACGTTGTACAGAAACACATACTGATCGACGCATTGTGAGAGCATCAGCGGCCGACTGACCGTCGTTCAGGGAAGAAATCTGGCCACATGTTGCTCCTGGTCTGTAAGGAAGGATCACTGAGAATCGTCTGCTTGTAGCAGAAGTAAGATCACATGTGCATCCCAACACCCCAACACCGCCTAGCACGGGTGGCCTGGTGTCGTAAAATAGTGGACTGGAGAGTGGAATGTCATTCTATTCTCTTCAGCGATGAGAGTAAGTTCTGATTGGACGTGATTGGTGATGGACATTCAAATGTACTGTGTGGACGTGATGGTCGGCCTATTCCAGAGAGCATTCTGCCACGACACACAGATCCCAACCCAGTCTTCACAGTGAGTGGGGCATCAGTTACTACTCGCATATACATTGGTGTTTCTGCAACGCAACGTAACTAGTGCTCGCTACATTGTACTGGTTGGTACCCCCATCCTACTGCCATTTCTTCGACGATGTGGTTTTTCAGCACGACAATGCACTTCCACATACTGCTGCAACGTGCCCTTTATGGCGTACAAAAACTATCCTGGCCAGCAAGTTCACCATAGCTCTGACCAATTAAACTCGTACGGGACATTCTGCAGCGGGAAAGAATGAAAGAATCGTAGCCGAATCGCAACAAAAGATGCAGTGTGCTTGAGACAGTCTACTGCAGGTTGCCAGTCGGCAGCTTTACAATCGTTTGTATGCGGGAATACACGCCTGAATGGGGTGATGCAAGGTTCGGTCTTGGGTCCTCTGCTGTTCTTAATAGATATTAATGACTTGCCATTCTGTATTCACGAAGATGTAAAGCTTGTACTTTTTGCCGATGATACAAGTATAGCTATCACATCTAACACACAAGAATTAACTGGTGAAATTGTAAACGATGTTTTTCAAAAAATCATTAAGTGGTTCTCTGAAAATGGGCTCTCATTAAACTTTGACAAAACATAGTGTAACACCCCACCCATCACTTATCTGGTTTTGGCGTGTGTTCACCCCAGGTAATTGACTAACATATCAACAGAGAGTGCAAAACTGCTGCAATGTCAGATAACGCAAAGAAAGTAATAAGGCCCTGTGACTCCTGATTGAACTGCGGTGGCAGTGTTGACATTAACTGATTCAGAATTGATCCCTTTTAATTAAAAAGGGTTGCACATTGATGTTATATTCAGCTATTGAACATCAGAAGCAAGTGTTGAACATAAAATTAATTAAGAAAGTGACTTGGGATTTCAACTACTTGATTGAAAACAGATGCAGTCGATTAGCACAGATTTATTTTAACTCACGACCTTCAATCATCACATTACATGACTCTCCTAACAGGCAGTGGTAATAAATTGCGTTTGCATGGAGTAAAGTGCACTAAATCAAAAGTAATTCCTATCAACTGACCCAGGCATAATGCGAAGTGCGAGAAGAATTCTTCAATACATGGCCCGTGAAACCCTCAAGGAAACCTTGCCGATGTGATCCAACAAATTAATCAGTGGACGGAGCGGATGCAATATCACCGAATACAGTGTGGCAGAGCGGTGTCGTTGTGCAGACGTCGGCCGACCTCGTGGTGCTGCAAGGCTGCACTTGTCTATTCTCTCCTAGCTATCTTGGTCGGTACATAGCCGAACCAAAACTTCCTATCTCCAAGCTCAAGCATTCCATTTGCTAAGTCCTAAACTGTAGAGATGCTCACTCTTTCTCAGGCAAGCTGAGTAAAGAACGCCACGTCTGCGCTCTAGGCAAGCTCGGAACGGAAGACCTCTACGGGGGCTCCTCCAAGTCTACTCTTCGCCTTGGTTTCCCCTCCAGCAAAATCACTTACGCCAATTGCAGTGCAAGTCGCGTTAATTATGCATCGCTTCCCAGTGCCGACCAATGCCTGCTCTGGGAAGTGAACAAATTCCCACAAAATTTCCCTTCCTCTCAACTTCTGGTATTTAGCTCCTCTCAGGCCACCCATCAAGGTTAGCGTCTGCACAAAACACCAATTTTTCCGGAATTCTGACTCCCAGGAAAGTACTTCAAATTCCTTGGTCCTATGTTCCCATCGGAGGCCGGCGTATTTCATTCTGTCGCTCTTCACTTTATTTACTTCAGACTCTGCAGACCGTGAATTCAGTGTGAAATTGCTATAGTCACGAACATGCATATTTTGGCCTCTGTTGACCGCTCCACAGTAGCTTTGCACGGCTTTCTCACATGTTTCACTGAAAACGGGACGACGGACATTTATCAACAGGCGTACAAGTTCTCTGTCTGCTTCCCGGTACACCAGCATGGGGTCAACCACCCCCTTCATTGTCACTCATCTTAAGGCAGCTGGAGGCCGCACCCCGTTACTGCTTTCTCAAGAGTTTGAGCCGCCCTAAGCTACCTATTGTCGCTTCCCTTCGCCGCTCCCCAGTCGGCCATGGTGACTACATTAATTATTCCAATACGTCCATACTATACCCTCTACAAGATGCATTGTGCCTTGTCAGTCATTTTTGTTCAGCCCTACTGTTCGCTCAACGTGATTAGGTGATCTTTAATGACTTCATGTAAGGGGCAGAGTTCTTGCCATCTTACAACAGTACATACAGTCCCACACAGTAAATGGAATGATACCATTAATAAATATAGACTTCGATCAGAAATCGGTAGCTAAGGTAGAATATTCAAAATTTCTAGGTGTATGCATTGATGAGGGGCTGCACTGGAAAAACACACTGAAGATCTGCTGAAACGTTTGAGTTCAGCTACTTGTGCTATTAGGGTCACTGCAAATTTTGGTGATATACATCTCAGTAAATTAGCTTACCATGCCCATTTTCATTCTCTGCTTTCGTATGGCATCATATTCTGGGGTAACTCATCATTGAGTAAAAGATTGTTCATTGCACAAAAGCATGTAATCAGAATAATTGCTGGAGCTCATCTAACATCATCCTGCAGACACTTATTTAAAGAGCTAGAGATCTTCAATGTAGCCTCACAATATATATATTCACTTATAAAATTTGTTATTAACAATCCAAACGAATTCAAAAGTAATAGCAGTGTACATGGCTACAACACTAGGAGAAAGGAAGATCTTCACTACTCAAGGTTAAACCTAACTTTGGCTCAGAAGGGGGTAAATTATGCTGCCACAAAGGTCTTTGGTCACTTACCTAATAGCATCAAAAGTCTGACAGATAGCCATATAGCATTTAAAAGAAAATTAAAAGAATTTCTTCATGGCAACTCCTTCTAGTGATTAGATGAATTTTTGGATATAGTAAGTGGGTAATTTCCCCAACCCACACAAAAAAATCAAAAATATTAAGTGTCATGTAATATTTTGTGTAATGTAGTATCTTGTGTAGACATCTTTTATTAACCTAACACGTTCCACAGCCAGCCCGTGTAGCCGTGGAGTTCTAGGCGCTTCAGTCTGGAACCGCGTGACCGCTACGGTCGCAGGTTCGAATCCTGCCTCGGGCATGGATGTGTGTGGTGTCCTTAGGTTAGTTAGGTTTAAGTAGATCTAAGTTCTAGGGGACTGATGACCAAAGACGTTAAGTCTCATAGTGCTCAGAGCCTTAACACGTTCCACATCATTACGAAGTGTCGTATTCATGATCTACGGAACAAGTACTAACCTAATCTAATCTAATCTAATGTAACCTGCGTTGGGCACAATGTACTGAAGCGACCATTTGAGCACCCCTTACTGTATCATGTGTGTTTCAAGTGGTCTGAATATGTCATCATTATACTCCTACAAATATGAAGCGCCTGTCGCATCACCTGTCAATAAAATAGCTTCGTCTTCGAGGGTTCTACATGTTTTTCGCAGCAATGCATAATTTACTTTGCATACATCCGTAACATATACCACATGTAAAATACTGTTCATTGCGTCAGCATAGTTTCTTTTCAGCTCGTACGGAAACCTGGTTGCGTCAGTTTTCAGCCAGCAGTAGCAGTCCGTGCGCAGAGGAGTGAGCATCCACCCAGCACTGGAAACAGCCAGCACCGCCGCAGACAATGTTTCATCAGCGCACCTGAATGCCGTGCGCCAACACAATTACTGGCGCCATTTACATTCCGGTGGCGGCGGCGCGGCGCCTCGGGCCCGGCTGCAGCTCAGCTGCCAGCCTGCGGCGTTTTTCGGCGCTCGCCGCGTCCTCTGTGCTCCATCCAACTCTACCCGCCGCTGTGTGGCTCAGTGGGCAGCGGTTTGCGGGAACTCAGCCGCCGCGACACGGCGTTCTGCCACAGCGCCGCGTCGCGTCTGCTGAATATACAAGGCGCTCCACAGGCGGCGCCCGTCCTCTGGAAACTATGGCCCTACCTCCACTGTTTAACATGCACATAAATTAACCAGCAAACATTGTCGGAAGCACTCCGTGACGTTTCGCGCGACGTAGCTTTGTTTGTACTGGGGTGTGCACCGAAGAAATAGCGCGCAGACGCGGGACGACGTGTTTAGAAACGCGCATTAATGCACCGAAAGTCTATATGGTCTTAAAATTTAAATTCACTGAAAGACAGGGTTAAATGTTATCTGATTTCTGTGGGTGGATGTCTACTGTGTGAGTGCCCTCAGGTCGGAAGACTCGCCATTCAAAATGGCTCTGAGCACTATGGGACTCAACTGCTGAGGTCATTAGTCCCCTAGAACTTAGAACTAGTTAAACCTAACTAACCTAAGGACATCACAAACATCCATGCCCGAGGCAGGATTCGAACCTGCGACGTAGCGGTCTTGCGGTTCCAGACTGCAGCGCCTTTAACCGCACGGCCACTTCGGCCAGACTCGCCATTCATGGTTAACGTAATATCCTATTAAAAGAACTAACTTATCAGAAATAGTAATTCCAATCCCAAAGAAATCAGGTGTTCACAAATGCGAAAATTACCGAACTATTAGTTTAATAAGTCATGGCTCCAAAATACTAACGCGAATTCTTTACAGACGAATGGAAAAACTGGTAGAAGCCGACCTCGAGGAAGATCAGTTTGGATTCCGTAGAAATGTTGGAACACGTGAGGCAATACTGACCCTACGACTTATCTTAGAAGCTAGATTAAGGAAAGGCAAATCCACGTTTCTAGCATTTGTAGACTTAGAGAAAGCTATTGACAATGTTGATTGGAATACGCTCTTTCAAATTCTGAAGGTGGCAGGGGTAAAATACAGGGAGCGAAAGGCTATTTACAATTTGTACAGAAACCAGATAGCAGTTAGAAGAGTCGAGGGACATGAAAGGGAGGCAGTGGTTGGGAAGGGAGTGAGACAGGGTTGTAGTCTCTCCCCGATGTTGTTCAATCTATATATTGAGCAAGCAGTGAAGGAAACAAAAGAAAAATTCGGAGTAGGTATTAAAATCCATGGAGAAGAAATAAAAACTTTGAGGTTCACCGATGACATTGTAATTCTGTCAGAGACAGCAAATGACTTGGAAGAGCTGTTGAACGGAATGGACAGTGTCTTGAAAGGAGGGTATAAGATGAACATCAACAAAAGCAAAACGAGGATAATGGAATGTAGTTGAATTAAGTCGGGTGATCCTGCGGGAATTAGATTAGGAAATGAGACACTTAAAGTAGTAAAGCAATTTTGCTGTTTGGGGAGCAAAATAACTGATGATGGTCGAAGTAGAGAGGATATAAAATGTAGACTGGCAACCCTAAGGAAAGCGTTTCTGAAGAAGAGAAATTTGTTTACATCGAGTATAGGTTTAAGTGTCAGGAAGCCATTTCTGAAAATTTTTCTATGGAGTGTATCCATGTAAGGAAGCGAAACTTGGACGATAAATAGTTTGGACAAAAAGAGAATAGAAGCTTTTGAAATGTGGTGCTAGGGAAGAATGCTGAAGATTAGATGGGTAGATCACATAACTAATGAGGAAGTATTGAATAGAATTGGGGAGAAGAGGAGTTTGTGGCACAACTTGACAAGAAGAAGGGACCGGTTGGTAGGACATGTGTTGAGGCATCAAGCGATCACCAATTTAGTATTGGAGGGCAGCGTGGAGGGTAAAAATCGTAGAGGGAGACCAAGAGATGAATACACTAAGCACACTCAGAAGGATGTAGGTTGCAGTAGGTACTGGGAGATGAAGAAGCTTGCACAGGATAGAGTAGCATGGAGAGCTGCGTCAAACCAGTCTCAGGACTGAAGACCACCACAACAACAACTTACCAGAACGGGTCACGTAACTGATATTTGGAAGACGTGAAGGAATATTTGAAATTTCGGAGAAGAAAAACTTCTCATCCAGTTACAGGAATTTCATCTCCATATTGGACACTGTGCTGAGCTGAGTCCTTAAGAAAGACATAAAGTTTTGTGTGAGTATATCAGTGTACATTTTTTTAACTTACTAACTAGGGGAAAAGGGTAATGGGGATTTGCATGTCATTCACAGACCATGTGTTTCTCAATTACACTACACGCAAAGAGTAAATGGTTCAAATGGCTCTGAGCACTGTGAAACTTAACATCTATGGTCATCAGTCCCCTAGAACTTAGAACTACTTAAACCTAACTAACCTAAGGACATCACACAACACCCAGTCATCACGAGCGCAAAGAGTAAAAAGAAAAAAAGCGCAACCAGTAGTGACCACAATGTTGTGACGTAGTACACACTAATTCGCGCACTCAGAACACAACTACCAGAACACACAACAGACACTTATTGTTCCACAAATCAGACTGGAAGAAATTAATGGAAATTATCGGAAAACACGATCTAAAAAACATCAATGGAGGTATCGATTACAGATCGCACGAACTATCTCAGGTAATACACAAAACATGCACAAAACCCATTAATACCGACGGCAAAGAAAACAAAATGCTCACCAATACCATGGACCAACGAACTCACGATACTCGAACAAGGTGCCAAACGCGAACGAAAATGATATCAAAGGGCGATACTAGGTAGAGATAGATGCATAAAAATTGAGGCATGTAGGCATGCATTGGAGAGACAGACCTTATACAACACACGTAAACAACACTGGGGCAATTTGTAACAACACAAATAGCGCAAAATATATGAGGGGAACCATACAAAACACTGATAGAGAAGATAGAAACTCCAGTAGTTCTGGAAATGTTAAGGCAGGATGACGGCACGATGACGAAGGGATGGAAGAATACAGCGGAGCTTCTGCTGTAAAAACTGCTCCCTGACGACGTCATTGACACAGACACACAATATCACACAACACTAAGAGAAGACAACACACATCATACAACACTACAACTGTCACCTGTGCTTTTGCGCAAGAAGAGGTTGCGCTAGACATTTCAGAGCTCAAAAACAAAAAGCAGCTGGACCAGATGGTATCCACTAGGAAACACTGAAGAAACTAGCACCGCAGATCACTCCGTCCCTAATAACGTTACTGAATAATGCCTTACGGCTGCGCAGGATACCTACAATGCGGAAAACCTAGAAATCAGCCATTATTAGGAGATCATCAGAAAGGAATATTTCAGATTTAGAGGCGGACAGAGCAATATTCCTAATAAACACTGTAGCAAAGATTGAGGAGAAGCTACTGTGTATGCGTTTGCAAACCTTCAAAGCTCTCAGGGGCATGAGCCGACACCAGTTCGGCTTCATAACCGGCAAATCTGTGGATGATGCCATCAATCATGCCCACACATAGTTAATATTACAATACAGAAATACGCGATGTGAATAATGACTGATATTGCGTGGCATTCGATAATCTCTGCTGGCCCACGTCGTTTCAGAGGTTTATCTGGAGGTACTGCAATCATCGTACAACGATTTCCTAGACTACTGCAAAGACTGAATTGTCGAATGTCAGATGGACAGCCCGAAAGTAATTAAAAAAATTACCAAAGGCTGTCCTCAAGAATCGATCTGCGGCCCCGTCTTCTGGTACTTAACAATCGAGCCCCTCTTACAGCTTCTAGATGCCGTGACAGTTCCGACGGAATTGTCGCCTACGCGGATGACCTGTTAGTTGTACTCACTGCAAACAACAGAGCCTTGCTGGAAGAGAAAGCTAGTGGAATACTACAAACAATTACACAATGCTGTCGCAAGCAGAAACTCAGGACAGCCGAAAACAAAACATCATACACATTACTGAAAGGATTACTCCAAAGGAATCCTTCAGTTAAAATAGGGACCACAAACATCAAACGAACACATGTTACCCGCTATCTTGGGGTACACATATAAGAGAAATTGAATTTCCACGAATACGCTAACAACAGACAAAGCAGAAAAATAGCACATAAACTGGTGAGGCTAAATTCAAAACAGCACAGAGTACCTCTACCCGTCATACGGACATACTGAAACATCCCCTTAGAAAAATTTATGAATGACCGTGCTGGCAAACCTCTACGTTATTTGATTTTCAAACAGCTGAGCAAAACTGAACGTACTCAGACATTTCTCTCTTTACTTATTCTGATCAACACTAAACTGACACACAATATTTTTAGCGCAACGCAATCTGACTTTCAATAATCCCTACGAAAGAATGACCCTGACTAACAATAACCTATACCTTTCATGAATCACTTACGTCACAAAAATCTTCGTTACTTGAACTACTGCAATACAGCGAGCGCTAATACTGCCAGCTAAATAAAAGATTCTAACTACTGAAGGCACTAACTACTGATAGGCATAGTTAGCAAATGAAGGATTTTGATAGAGAACAAAATAGTTCAAATGGCTCTGAGCACCATGGGACTTAGCTGCTGAGGTCATCAGTCCCCTAGAACTTAGAACTACTTAAACCTAACTAACCTAAGGACATCACACACATCCATGTCCGAGGCAGGATTCGAACCTGCGACCGTAGCGGTCACGCGGTTCCACACTGTAGCGCCTAGAACCCCCGGCCACTCCGGCCGGCTAGAGAACATACAATGTATTTACCTTAATAATGTTCAAAAGTCATCATATATATATATATATATATATATATATATATATATATATATATATATATATATATATATATCAGCAGATGATATCCAGTATTACAAATTTACTCTTTCTGATGGACACACGTCCAGATCGTCCGCTCTCAAAATTCTGCCATCTTTCTCCCCACAACCACCACTTCCGGCGGCTCACCTCCAACTGCGCAACGCTACGCGCTGTTCACATCCAACTGCCCAGCACTACAATAGCAAATATTCCAACAATGCAATACAGTCAGTTATTTTCATACAGAGCGCTATGTGGCGTTACCAACATAAAAACCTGAACAGCCTACTTACAATACCACTGTGCGCTCTTCGAATCAGTACTCAGCTACGCACCTAGCACTTGATCACACAGACTGAACCTGGACACCAACAAAGCATCAGTCAAACGTAGACAGAGAAGCGTCCTGCTTAGGCTAACTGGAGCCATCGGCACCACCTCAGTGGATGGACTGTCTGTGTCGCTCGGAATATGTCCCATAGATATCACAATCACATACACAGCTGCAAGGTACTGGTTCAAGATGGGGAGACTACATAAGGCACACACGAAAGCTGGCGTTTGGATACATGGCTAGGTGAGTGGAACGTAGGTAATACGGGAACTAGACTGCACGACTTCCTCCCTGACATAAAGTAGCTGTTGATAGTCAAACATATCAATCCCAGCCGCGGTATGCTGTATTTCCTAACTGGGTACGGACTTATCCCACACACTTAGAGCATTGTCTTCTTCAGTGGGAAATATGTGAAGAACAGACGTACACTACACTTAGACTACTTAGAGATAAATATACACATATGGTGAATATTAATAAAACCGACGAACTGCAATGACGGATTCCTGACCTCAAATGGAGGAAAAAAGGTTGCATTAGCATGTGTAAGGAAATGTATAGTTGCCACGGTAGATGGAGCTGACCAACGAAAATTCCTCTGACTACGTGCCATGTGTTCCTTGTGTGTTGCAGGCTGTGTGATTGACGTTGCGTACTGTAAGCAGCGGAACAGTCCGGTATTCGCGTCGGGCACGAGCCGAGATGGTGTTCGTGTACGGCCAGGCAGATGGAAACGATGGAAAGGCAGCACGGCTAACCAAAACAAGTACCCTAAAGACACCAAACACATCACACAACACTTTAAGCCCTTTTTGGGCGTTTTATGATCATGGGTCCTCTCAGACACACGAAAGTGCAGGGAGGCGGCCGACTGTGGGTACGGCAAGTTTGGAGGACCAGGTTCTACAGGATATGTAGACGAATCCTTGTACAAGCTCCAGGCAAGTGGCGCGCCAACATGGTGTAAGTTACAGTACTGCTACGTGTATCCTGTATGACAACCGCTACTGTCACCTGCAACGAACGCAAGAATTATCAGCAGCGGATTTCCCACTACGGAAAGGATTCTGTCGATGTTCTTTGCACCAGACCTTCATAACTATGGGATTCCTATCATCAGTCCTCTTTATAGGCGAAACAACCTTTAACAGAACTTGCATCATCAGTCTTCATAATCATCATCTGTGGGCTGCAGACAATCCTCGGCGAATGGTTGAGGCGTCTCATCAGCTTTAGTTCAGCATCCATGTGTGGGCAGGATTCTTGGTGACCATGTATTTGGACCGGTTATTATTCCACAACACCTCGACAGAAGAACGTACCTGGATTTCCTGCGGAATATTCTGCCAAGGCCGCTTGAGAATGTACCTTTGGAAATGCGACAGGTTACGTGGATGGAATACCGTCCCATTTTCGCATTACAATACGCCGACACCTCAACATCGTCGCTAGACGCTGGATAGGACGCGAAGGCCCTGGAGCATTGCTTGCTAGATCACCGGACTTAAACCATCTGGATTTTTACCTCTGGGGGGCATTAAAAAGCGTTGAGTATGCTGAACCAGTTCTTGATGTGCAGACCCTTCAACAGCGTGTTCACAACGCCTGTGACGCTATTCGGAGAGAGGCGGAACGGGCGAAAGAGTGTAGCGGTCCATGATACGCCGTGTGAACGAGCGGATTGTAACCCGTGGAGGCCACTTTGAACATCTGAATGACGTGAATGCGATGCAGCTCTGTACTGTGTTCCGGGATGATTTGTTGTCGTTGCACGCATACCGTCCAATTCCGGACACATGTTCGTAGCTCCTTTATTCCTCCATTTCTGGTCAGGATTCCGTCCGGGCAGTTTGTCTGTTTTATTAATATTTACCCTGTATATACACAACAATGAGATGCGAAGAACAATGGGTGCAACTAAATGCATTAAGGGAGGGACGTTGATGAAATTGACCAAAAATGTCAATTTTCGATTTATTTTTTATTTGTTAGTTCAAATCATGGACAATAAGTTCCCAAAGTTTCAATGTTAAAATCACATCCGAAGTGCCTGAAAATTAATTAAAAGTATGACGCGGCCTCCCTGACACGCCCACGTTTTGAAGCAGCACTTCAATACCAGCTCAGTGGACAACGATTCTGTGTATTACTTTCAACCAAACGTGAACAGGATACATCTAGAAGGCCATGATACATACTCTTTGGTTTCATAGGTCATCTTTGGCCTATCTTGCACTTCTCAAAAAGTGTGTTCATGGCAAAACCCAAAATACAAATGAGTGTCTAAATTCACTCATATGGTAACGATGTCCTAAAGCACATTTACATCTGCTACAGTTGTCAGAATTGCAACTTAGGATGCAGTTATTGTATTTAATGACGGGAACGTCGGGAGGATGAAGGTATTAGAAGGAATGGGCTTCAAGATAGGAAAGTTTGCTCAAGACATCCCGCTAATAATAGTTTATAGCGCCTCTGTGCAGCTGAAAAGTCAGTTGAAGACCTGGTAAAGGAAAGAAGACAGACAACAAGAAACCAGGAGAGAAGTCTTGAAGGGAAAGACGACCAAGAGTACAAATATGGTGCCTTCTGAAGAAGTGACATAAGGAAAAATTAAGTTGAACTTTAAATTGCGTTTCCTGAAAAGTTTGTTTTCTAAAGTTTATGTATCTTTTCCTCAGATTCTATGAATGCTAGAATTATGAAATTTTCTACGCATGTTTCTGTAAACCTAATAAACGTTGCATCAAGAGCAAATTTTGAAATTCTGATTGCAAGCTGAGATATTGGGCAAAGTGCTTGGAATTTTACATGAATTTAAAATTGTACTTGTGGAATTATAATTTAAAAAAATTATGAAAATTCTCCTATTTGACCTACTCCAAAAACCTCACGAGAGAAGCTTACAACATATAAATAGATGAAACAGAGAAATGTTTGTAGAAATCTCTTGAATATTTTCTGAGAAAAAGAAACATACATCATTTTATAAAAATAAGACTTCAAATTTCATTCAAAAAATGTTTTTATATGTAAATGTGTTACTTTCATGTACAGCGTGGTACAAAATTTCATTGCCATATCTCCAAAACTGTGGATTTGGTGCATTTTTGATATAGTGTGTGTTGTTCATCAACGTCCCTCGTTAAGAAACAGTATTTCAAAAACAACACATGAAGAGTACCTGCAGACACGACATAACAGGCACGCCTACATGCACCGCAACGACAGTCTGCGGAGTGTGGACAGTGACATCCACAGTGGCAGATAAAACAGTAACACTGTAGCGGAACAGCAGGAGGAGGAAGATGAGATGTAACAGTAAGACACCTAGAGTTATGAATCGGACATAACATGCAAAAACGCTGTCTCAAATTGTATATACCGGTCAAATTATAGTTAAGGATAGCGAATATTACGGTAAGTGTAGTGTAAAGTGCTGGCAATCTAGTCAAGAAAACACCCAACGTTGTACACGGATGAGTGCCCAACGTTAATGCATCTCTTCTTCTTGTGGTCTTCAGTCCTGAGACTGGTTTGATGCAGCTCTCCATGCTACTCTATCCTGTGCAAGCTTTTTCATCTCCCAGTACCTACTGCAACCTACATCCTTCTGAATCTGCTTAGTGTATTGATCTCTTGGTCTCCCTCTACGATTTTTACCCTCCACGCTGCCCTCCAATACTAAATGGGTGATCCCTTGATGCCTCAGAACATGTCCTACCAACCGATCCCTTCTTCTGGTCAAGTTGTGCCACAAACTTCTCTTCTCCCCAATCCTATTCAATACTTCCTCATTAGTTATGTGATCTACCCATCTAATCTTCAGCATTCTTCTGTAGCACCACATTTCAAAAGCTTCTATTCTCTTCTTGTCCAAACTATTTATCGTCCATGTTTCACTTCCATACATGGCTACACTCCATACGAATACTTTCAGAAATGACTTCCGGACACTTAAATCTATACTGGATGTTAACAAATTTCTCTTCTTCACAAACGCTTTCCTTGCCATTGCCAGCCTACATTTTATATCCTCTCTACTTCGACCATCATCAGTTATTTTGCTCCCCAAATAGCAAAACTCCTTTACTACTTTAAGTGCCTCATTTCCTAATCTAATTCCCTCAGCATCACCCGACTTAATTAGACTACATTCCATTATCCTTGTTTTGCTTTTGTTGATGTTCATCTTATATCCTCCTTTCAAGACACTGTCCATTCCATTCAACTGCTCTTCCAAGTCCTTTGCTGCCTCTGACAGAATTACAATGTCATCGGCGAACCTCAAAGTTTTTATTTCTTCTCCATGAATTTTAATACCTACTCCGAATTTTTCTTTTGTTTCCTTTACTGCTTGCTCAATATACAGATTGAACAACATCGGGGAGAGGCTACAACCCTGTCTTACTCCCTTCCCAACCACTGCTTCCCTTTCATGTCCCTCGACTCTTATAACTGCCATCTGGTTTCTGTACAAATTGTAAATAGCCTTTCGCTCCCTGTATTTTACCCCTGCCACCTTTAGAATTTGAAAGAGAGTATTCCAATCAACATTGTCAAAAGCTTTCTCTAAGTCTACAAATGCTAGAAACGTAGGTTTGCCTTTCCTTAATCTTTCTTCTAAGATAAGTCGTAAGGTCAGTATTGCCTCACGTGTTCCAGTGTTTCTACGGAATCCAAACTGATCTTCCCCGAGGTTGGCTTCTACAATTTTTTCATTCGTCTGTAAAGAATTCGTGTTAGTATTTTGCAGCTGTGACTTATTAAGCTGATAGTTCGGTAATTTTCACATCTGTCAACACCTGCTTTCTTTGGGATTGGAATTATTATATTCTTCTTGAAGTCTGAGGGTATTTCTCCTGTTTCATACATCTTGCTCACCAGATGGTAGAGTTTTGTCAGGACTGGCTCTCCCACGGCCGTCAGTAGTTCCAATGGAATATTGTCTACTCCGGGGGCCTTGTTTCGACTCAGGTCTTTCAGTGCTCTGTCAAACTCTTCACGCAGTATCATATCTCCCATTTCATCTTCATCTACATCCTCTTCCATTTCCATAATATCGTCCTCAAGTACATCGCCCTTGTATAGACCCTCTATATACTCCTTCCACCTTTCTGCTTTCCCTTCTTTGCTTAGAACTGGGTTTCCATCTGAGCTCTTGATATTCATACAAGTCGTTCTCTTATCTCCAAAGGTCTCTTTAATTTTCCTGTAGGCGGTATCTATCTTACCCCTAATGAGATAGGCCTCTATGTCCTTACATTTGTCCTCTAGCCATCCCTGCTTAGCCATTTTGCACTTCCTGTCGATCTCATTTTTGAGACGTTTGTATTCCTTTTTGCCTGTTTCACTTACTGCATTTTTATATTTTCTCCTTTCATCAATTAAATTCAATATTTCTTCTGTTACCCAAGGATTTCTACTAGCCCTCGTCTTTTTACCTACTTGATCCTCTGCTGCCTTCACTACTTCATCCCTCAAAGCTACCCATTCTTCTTCTACTGTATTTATTTCCCCCATTCCTGTCAATTGCTCCCTTATGCTCTCCCTGAATCTCTGTACAACCTCTGGTTCTTTTAGTTTATCCAGGTCCCATCTCCTTAAATTCCCACCTTTTTGCAGTTTCTTCAGTTTTAATCTACAGGTCATAACCAATAGATTGTGGTCAGAGTCCACATCTGCCCCTGGAAATGTCTTCCAATTTAAAACCTGGTTCCTAAATCTCTGTCTTACCATTATATAATCTATCTGATACCTTTTAGTATCTCCAGGGTTCTTCCATGTATACAACCTTCTTTCATGATTCTTAAACCAAGTGTTAGTTATGATTATGTTGTGCTCTGTGCAAAATTCGACCAGGCGGCTTCCTCTTTCATTTCTGTCCCCCAATCCATATTCACCTACTATGTTTCCTTCTCTCCCTTTTCCTACACTCGAATTCCAGTCACCCATGACTATTAAATTTTCGTCTCCCTTCACAATCTGAATAATTTCTTTTATTTCATCATACATTTCTTCAATTTCTTCGTCATCTGCAGAGCTAGTTGGCATATAAACTTGTACTACTGTAGTAGGCGTGGGCTTCGTATCTATCTTGGCCACAATAATGCGTTCACTATGCTGTTTGTAGTAGCTTACCCGCATTCCTATTTTCCTATTCATTATTAAACCTACTCCTGCATTACCCCTATTTGATTTTGTGTTTATAACCCTGTAGTCACCTGACCAGAAGTCTTGTTCCTCCTGCCACCGAACTTCACTAATTCCCACTATATCTAACTTCAACCTATCCATTTCCCTTTTTAAATTTTCTAACCTACCTGCCCGATTAAGGGATCTGACATTCCACGCTCCGATCCGTAGAACGCCAGTTTTCTTTCTCCTGATAACGACATCCTCTTGAGTAGTCCCCGCCCGGAGATCCGAATGGGGGACTATTTTACCTCCGGAATATTTTACCCAAGAGGACGCCATCATCATGTAATCATACAGTAAAGCTGCATGCCCTCGGGAAAAATTACGGCTGTAGTTTCCCCTTGCTTTCAGCCGTTCGCAGTACCAGCACAGCAAGGCCGTTTTGGTTATTGTTACAAGGCCAGATCAGTCAATCATCCAGACTGTTGCCCTTGCAACTACTGAAAAGGCTGCTGCCCCTCTTCAGGAACCACACATTTGTCTGGCCTCTCAACAGATACCCCTCCGTTGTGGTTGCACCTACGGTACGGCTATCTGTATCGCTGAGGCACGCAAGCCTCCCCACCAACGGCAAGGTCCATGGTTCATGGGGGGGGGACGTTAATGCATAGGATTAGCGATATCATTTCTCTATTACTAACTATAACGTATTGTGTAGTGAATGGTGGTCAATAGCTCGAAGAAACCACTCCTTGGTATTCACCGCCAGTCACTATCGGCGATGGCACTAACAAATCTCCCCTCTGCCCTCTCATCTTCTTAATTCTTCTTAAAACAACAAAATTTCTACCTCAAATTATTGTTATTTTAAAAATTGTATTATTCTTTGTTAAATGTTGCAGACGGAAACAAACAAGAAAAACTACGGAAACGATGAAAACTGAAAACTGTAGTATGTACGACCTGTTTTAAAATATGAGATAAAATTTCTTTAAATATCTAATAAATAAATTAATAAATAAATAAAGACACTCAGGAAATTGGCGAAACGACTTCAGCGTGTTCGTCGCCACGAAAGTATAAACGAACTTCTCCATGACAAGCCAAGGTGTCACACAAGTCTGCACACACGATAGGAACTCACAAAACTTCGTTGGACTGTTCTTCCTCATCCACCCTACAGCCCTGATGTCGCACCATTCGACTTCCATCTCTTTGGCGCCATGAAGGATGCACTCCGCGGCAAGCAGTACGTTATTGATGCAACAAAATGTTGTTTCCAACGTCGGTGAGTAGAGACATACCACGCAGCCATACAGGCCCTCCCAGATAAGTGGTGTAAGGCCGTCGCACTGGACGGATATTATGTTGAAAAATAGAATTTTGTAGCTAAAAGATGATTATGTTTGGTTTGTGGGGCGCTAAACTGCGCGGTTATCAGCGCCGGTACAAATTCCTAACCTTTGCTCAGTCCAAACTCGCCACTTTCATGAATGATGATGAAATGATGAGGACAACCCAGTCATCTCGAGGCAGGTGAAAATCCCTGATCCCGCCGGGAATCGAGCCCGGGACCTCGTGCTAGGGAAGCGAGAACGCGACCGCTGTAGCTAAAAGAGGCAAGAATAATACGGTGTACTGGGATCCTTAATAAAGCCAAGCCGTTTTCAGGAAAACAATGTGTTGTAACACTCACTGAACGCGGCTCGTAACATCCACAGAAATGTGCAAGGGCAAACTCATGATAACAGTTAAACGTCATGTGGAGCAAGACTTACCAAAACAAAATGCTTTAAGTTTTCTCGGTTACAAGTGCAGTTTATTTTCTCCATTTATTCATCGACAAAGCAATCGCTTACATTAAACACCGGTTGCAGCTATGTAAAACCTCCACGACCTCTTAGAATTCCTCTGTCTACTGATATCATGCTCCTGCCGAGCCTCGAAGCAGTGCTCTTAATAATATTGGCAGAACGTCTAAAGTCTGCGGTAAGTTACAAGAAAGTATTTACACATTGACGAATCTAACAGTCCTAGCTAACAATCTCAACATGTACTGTGTGTGACCCTTACAGCTCATTTTACAATAATTAAGGACCCAGAAGGAAATTTTAACCCTGCAGCGGAGTGTGTACTGACATGATCAAAAACTGCTTGCCGGACCGAGACAAGAAATCCGGAACTCTGCCTATGGTGGACGGTGTTCCACCGACTGAGCTACACAAGCACCACATCTCCTATCTTCCAAACTTCACAGAACTTCTTCTGCGAAACTCGCAGGGCTAACACTGCTGGAAGAAAGGATTACAGGAAAAATGGCTTAGCCACAGCCTGGGGGATGTTTCCAGAGTCGTACTTCGGTAGCTCAGTTGGTTGAGCACTTGCCCGTCATAGTCAAAGGTCACGAGCTCGAGTCTCAATCTTGCACACAGTTTTAATCCGCCAGGAAGTTTTATGATTAACGGTATTTAACACATTAGTTACTGGCCTCACATTAAGAGCCTGTAACCGATGGGACTCAGAGATGTTCAGCCACACACCAGCCGTTGCCAACAACGCGACCATCTATGTCGCCAGATCCAAAATAAACATAAAATCCCCTCGTCATTAAAAGTGACAGACGGATTCTCCTCCTATGTCTCCCGACTTTGTAAGTTATCTCAATAAGATATACAGGACATAAAATTCCGTCTGAGGCCTGCAATCATTTTTATGGTAATAATTGGCAACCAATGCTGTACAATCGCAATAAAGTCATGAGATGTTCAATTGAATCTTTTATTAGAACATGTTACGCGTTTCGCCGGCCGTGGTGGCCGAGCGGTTCTAGGCCCTACAGTCTGGAACCGCGCGACCGCTACGGTCGCAGGTTCCAATCCTGCCTCGGGCATGGATGTGTGTGATGCCCTTAGGTTAGTTAGGTTTAAGTAGTTCTAAGTTCTAGGGGACTGATGACCTCAGAAGTTAAGTCCCCTAGTGATCAGAGCCATTTGAACCATTTGTTACGCGTTTCGGGATTACACCCATCTTCAGAAATCACAAACTTCAACTCCTTCCTAACCAACCAGGCGTATAGCCTTGACAACTCAAAGAAAGTGTCCAGTAACATATGACTATAACTGCGACAGAGCAGTCTGCCTCAAGACTACTTCTGTCGCAGTTATAGTAATATGTTATTGGACACTTTTTCCAGTTGTCAAGGCTGTACGCCTGGTTGGTTAGGAAGGAATTGAGTTTGTGATGTCTGAAGACGGGTGTAATCCTGAAACGCGTAACATGTTCCAATAAAAGAGTCAATTGAACATCTCATGACTTTATTGTGATTGTACAGCAATCGTTGCCTATTACTATCTCAATAAATTTACATATCATTCAAAAGTTGTTAAAGTCCTTTCCGAGCCAGCCTGTATTGTGATCGGGTAGTAGCTTAGAGCAAGCGTGCTGTTGAGAGACGCAGTCGGGCACCGCCAAATCAATACCAACGGCGACAGGCAGTACGCCAGCCGCGGCTCCCCACGTAACCCAGTGACATGGAAAGGGGCGGCCTCGGCAGCGGGGGGTCCGGCCTACACTCCACAGCAGAGGGTGCCCTGCTCCAGTTTGCCTTCACAGCGTGGGGTGAAATCACCGTGTGTACAAACACTCCGCACCTACAGTTAGAAAATACTCTGTGACGTCGAGATGTGAGTAAAATATGGATTCTTCAGATACAAATATCTTCATTGTTATTGCTTTTACGGGTTACTGGGTAATGCGTTACAAATAGCGGTGACGCAAGCTTAAGAATTGCGTATAACTGAACGAAGTCAATAATACACTACAGGCCATTAAAACTGCTACACCAAGAAGAAATGCAGATGATAAACGGGTATTCATTGGATAAATATATTATACTAGAACTGCCATGTGATTACATTTTCATGCAATTTGGATGCATAGATCCTGAGAAATCAGTACCCAGAACAGCCACCTCTGGCCGTAATAACGGCCTTGATACGCCTGGGCATTGAGTCAAACAGAGCTTCGATGGCGTGTACAGGTACAGCTGCCCATACAGCTTCAACACGATACCACAGTTCATCAAGAGTAGTGACTGGCATATTGTGACGAGCCAGTTGCTCGGCCACCGTTGACCAGACATTTTCAATTGGTGAGAGATCTGAAGAATGTGCTGGCCAGGGCAGCAGTCGAACATTTTCTGTATCCAGGAAGGCCCGTAGACGACCTGCAACATGAGGTCGAGCATTATCCTGCTGAAATGTAGGGTTTCGCAGGGATCGATTGAAGGGTAGAGCCAAGGAGCGTAACACTTCTGAAATGTAACGTCCACTGTTCAAAGTGCCGTCAATGCGAACAAGAGGTGACCGAGACGTGTAACCAATGGCAGCCCATACCATCACGCCGGGTGATACTCCAGTATGACGATGGAATACACGCTTCCAATGTGCGTTCACAGCAATGTCGCAAAAACACGGATGCGACCATCATGATGCTGTAAACAGAACCTGGATTCATCCGAAATAATGACGTTTTGCCAATCGTGCACCCAGGTTCGTCGTTGAGTACACCATCGCAGGCGCTCCTGTCTGTGATGCAGCGTCAGGGGTAACCGCAGCCATGGTCTCCGAGCTGATAGTCCATGCTGCTGCAAACGTCGTCGAACTGTTCGTGCAGATGGTTGTTGTCTCGCAAACGTCCCCATCTGTTGACTCAGGGATCGAGACGTGGCTGCACGATCCGTTACAGCCATGCGGATAAGATGTCTGTCATCTGGACTGCTAGTGATACGAGGCCGTTGGGATCCAGCACGGCGTTCCATATTACCCTCCTGAACCCACCGATTCCATATTCTGCTAAGAGTCATTGGATCCCGACCAACGCGAGCAGCAATGTCGTGATACGATAAACCGCAATCGCGATAGGCTACAATCCGACATTTATCAGAGTCGCAAACGTGTCGGTACGCATTTCTCCTCCTTACACGAGGCATCACAACAACGTTTCACCAGGCAACGCCGGTCAACTGCTGTTTGTGTATGAGAAATCGGTTGGGAACTTTCCTCATGTCAGCACGTTGGCTGTTGACAGTCACTATTGTGGCGCCCTAGTAGGCATGGCGTGTGATTAAATGGTTGTAATGCTGTGGCGAGTTGTGTATATAGTAATTTTAACGTCTACTTTTGACGCGTCAACCCATCACTCACGTCATATCTTGTGTATCTGGAGATTTAATGGAAACATTTTGTGTGCAGCTGGCAGAAGATTTTTATAATCTGTACGAAGATCTGATGATAGGAACATAGTTTACCGAAGCCGGTTATCCACAATACAGTCTTACGTTGCGATCTTGACTAAGAAATTTTTCTTCTTCTAAGAATGTAAATACAGATCGTCCCTTCATACTTAGTGTCAGTAAATTAATTAGTAATAATTTCTCTGGATCCTGTCGCCAGCTGAGCTACACTAAATGCCGAGTCCAGCTTGGGTCCAACCTTTGGCAATGAGTGCAAGAATTTCGGCCAATTATAGGAAAGAGAACTACTGATGTCCGAGAACACTGAAAATACTGTCCTACAAAATTCAAGAGCTACACACTTGTTTACGCACCGACCTGGGCCAGGATGATAACAGGTTTTTCACATAACTACTGCCGCGCGGGGTAGCCGTGCGGTCTTGGGCGTCTTGTCACGGTTCGCGCGTCTTCTCCCACCCCCCCCCCCCCCCCCCCCCCCCCGTCGGAGGTTCGATAGTTTAAGTTAGATCCCATAGGATCATCTTACCATAAATTTTCAAATTTATCTCGTTTTCATTTGACTGCCCCTTATAGGTTAAAACGTGAGACTTATTTTTCATAACTACTGATGATCTCTTGGAGACCTTGGTGGTAGACGTCTGCATGTTAGCTGTTCTGGAAACATTATGTGGTATTGTCCAAAGATCGCGGAGTAACATCAAGTCGGCAATGCACATCGATACTACAGACATTAGTTATGCCTCACAGCAACCCGCAACGACGAATAGCAGAGGCTGGGTAAGTCACGTCCTCTCTGTCAGCGCAGTAAAGCCCTCGCACCAAGGCCAATATAGAGCTGAGCCTGGAAGCACTCTGCTCCAACTCTTGACCTCAGCTGAAGCAGCCAGAATCATCGCATAGGACTACTGAGTTACGGTTCAAATGGCTCTGAGCACAATGGGACTTAACATCTGAGGTCATCAGTCCCCTAAAACTTAGAACTACTTAAACCTAACTAACCTAAAGACATCACACACATCCATGCCCGAGGCAGGATTCGAATCTGCGACCGGAGCGGTAGCGCAGTTCCGGACTGAAGCGCCTAGAACCTCTCGGTCACAACGGCAGCCGCACATTTTCAACTGTTCCCGTTGACTTCTATCAACGCCTGTATGCAGCTAGGGGTATTCATTTCATTGTAATTTTCATTCTAACGAGCTGCTTGGTCACCGATGGTATCTGTTCTTTCGGACAGATACCATCTTCATATTTATATACATGGTGGTCAATTGATCGTGACCGGGCCAAACATCTCACGAAATAAGCGTCAAACAAAAAAACTACAAAGCACGAAACTTGTCTAGCATGAAGAGGGAAACCAGATGGAGCTATGGTTGGCCTGCTAGATGGCGGTGCCATAGGTCCCCGTCACTATCAATGGACCACCCTGTATAGTTAGGGCTCACCGGCCATTTGACCATCTTCTTCTGTGGGGACGCACAGTGCCCGAACTCTTTCGGGAATCGGCAAAAAGCCCCGAGTAATCGCCGGCACGGTAGCTCAGCGTTTTCGGTCAGAGCTCTGCATGCTCTCTGTAATAAAAAAAAAGCTGAGTCAAGGAATCAACGATCAACTTGAACCGATGTCTTGTGACGTCCGCCCATACCAAACGTAACGAACTATTTCGAACAAAATGAAGAAAAAAAAAAAAAGATGGATAGAGCGTCTGCCATGTAAGCAGGAGATCCCTGGTTCGAGTCCCGGTCGGAGCACAGATTTTCAACTGTGCCCGTTGACTTATATCAACGCCTGTATGCAGCTAGGAGTATTCATTTCATTGCAATTTTCACTTCATTTATTACCTAATATACTTCCATCACGCAGAAATTAAACTTATTGATTTTCTAACTCTAAAGCTTGACAACTGGATCACTGCTGTATTGGTACATTAAGTTTTTTGATGAGAGACTGGCTCGCTGTTCTAAAGTGAACTTTGGCGTTTGTACCCGGATGTAAGTGCTTACAAGAGACGCCTTTGACCTCAAAAGCTCGGAACCACATGAAACCATGCTTAAAGTAACACCTGATCATAAAAATAACAGTGCTTGAGTTGCGTGAATGGTATAGCTACAATGTGTCTCTTAGAGTATTCGCATGCGAGTTTCTATGTGAACTGCTTACCGTGATATCATGAAGACCATTAATCCTACGACTGTGAACCAGATATTAGGGACAAATTTATGACGCGATGAATATGGAAATGAAATGGGAGCTGAGGACAGGGAGTTCGCGTATATATCATATGACAAAATAATTCAGAAATATAATGGGGATGACACAGAAATACATGACGTTACGCTGGATAAATATACTGATTCTGAAAGATAGGAAGAACCTAAACCAGTTCAAGCAGTACACGACGTTCATTTCCGGAGAAACAGGAACAGTCTATCCAAACTAAGTACGAACCATCTCCAGCCATACAGTCGAGGCGCAGTGTGTTAGAAGATATTGCTAGCAGCGTACTAGAGAACATTAATGAAAACTATTACATTGTGGCTTCAATTCCTATAGCAAATTAATGAGGCACTATACGTGCATTAAAAGTAAGCCAAATTGAAGATGTTATAAACTATGTGTCTAGCAAAAGGAGAGCAGCAGTTTGTTTCAAAGAAAACAACCTGTCGCAATTACAAACTATAAAAGAGCATGTACTTTCGCAGTTTCATAGAGCAACAGTCCACTACTGACATCTGCAAATTTGGACACTAGATGCATCTAGCTGGCTTGGACAATTTCAAAGCATCGATTTGTTTTATCGACAATCTTAAGGGTGAATATGGCATTTCATCTCATATTAATACTTTTGTCAGACGTAAGGATACAGACAACCGTAATAGTACCTTCACAAGGCACAACAGTTTGTGGAGAAAGTGGTCATGTTTATGACAGAGCAGGGTGCAGAGAAAGAAAATGTCTGGAACAGTGACCATTGTCAGTTTGTAACAACATAGCTTACACACTACATACTCTTTGTTGACTCATTTAGCTTTCCATTTTGTTCAGCATCCCATCGTTGAACTTCTGTAATTAGTGTACGATTAATTCGATACTGTAATTAAGTGCAATCTCTGTAATATGCACAATATGAGCAAATGATCTTTTGTCTTCCTCATAAAATCTCGTTGGTTATCTTTAAAATTAAATAACTTTATTTAAATAATTTTGGGTAGAACTACCAATATGTGCAAATGTTGTGTTTTCTTTAAAATGTTTGTTTGCTGTTATGTAAACTGCTGACCTTCACTTAGGGTTCTTAGTAATTTTGTATGTAAAAGGTGTTGTGGTTCCCCTCGGGAACGGAACTGTGTAGCGCCCGCAAATTGTGGTTGGCCTAGGTAGAAAAGGTGGAACCAAGAGTCAGTCGGGGACGAGCTACCAAACTATCAACTGCTCATGTAAAAGTTCTGTGTTCTGTTGGTTCCGAGAGAGGCTTTTCCTGACACTTTCCAATGCCTCGGATGGATGGATAAGGAGCTGGAACTATTCTGGAATTGGAATCTATCATCGCCACCAAGAAATGACAGAGTTCAGCATTTCCGCCTGCAAATCCACCTGCCAACATGCACCCGCCACCACATTGCGCAATCACTGTAATGAACAGAAGAACTATAGTAATGTACAGTGAATGATCGGCTCACTGGATGCTATAGTGTACTCAAATATAAGGTAAATTATAACTGAACTCTTGTACCTACCGTGATTTATCCTCAGTCACATATCCACTTAGGGTCCCTCCCACGCTAAAGTGTTTGCCGAGTCTTCTTTATTGAAGGCATATTAAAATTAATATGGCGTTAGAGTGTGCTACAATTAATATTATTTGTTGAAAGGATCTTACAAATATATCAGATTTGTGTTTCACTGCAGTAAAAGTTCAGAACTGCAACTGTTGAGAGTTGTATGTTCATGCTTGCTAAGTACTTGTTTCTCTAGTGTATTGAAAGTGTGTTTAGTTTGCTCTGCTACAGTGGTCAAGATTAAGGACCCCCTCCATTGAAAGTAGTTCAAATGCACAAAATTACTTAATTATAGAAAGTTTTAATTACACTTGCTATTCAAGCCAAATTCTGTACAATATTGGGTTCCTATTGTGCATTGAAAGTGCATATTAATAGTGTAATAGGTTCCACAGTTTAGCCTTTATACTCATGATAAATAACAATTAATAGAAAGACCACTATCTATGAAAACAGTAACTTTTTTATTCAAAATTCAGTGAGAAATTGTTTGTTAGTGAAATACATTTAACTTTCATTCTACATAGAAAAGTATTTAGCTGAGAGAGACTTAACATATGACCAGTTCATAAAAATGCAGTAAACTACATTTACAATTTTTCGTCAGATAGGAAAATGTTTGAAAAGTAATACTGAACCTATGTCCAATTTATGATTCTACAGTGAATATTAATAGTAAGGTTCTAAAGACCATTCAGTTTGAATAAGCCCTGAAAGTAATAGTCTGTATGGTTATCTGTTATATCTATGCAAATAGTTTGTTATGCTCTGTCAGCTACAACCTTACCGTTACCATATGCAGGAGTCAGAGTTCATTGCACTCTCGAGTGACAAAAGTATAGGCTGTGTTTGCCCACTGAAGTTACTTATTTTCAGTTCTTGAATAAGAATGTTAATCATTCTCATGCCTAATTAGGCTGGCGACCATTTTCTTTATTCTTTGAACAGTGTAGACAGGTAAAACATTGTTTGTTACTGTTTAAATATTTACGTAATGTTGACTTTCACTTCCGATAAGCCACCTCCGTTAGGTACAACACGGTCATCATAGTAAAATTCCTCTCAGAGGGTAACACTGCTCTGCTTCTTTATGCTATAATTGTTTGAATAAAAATAATTTCATTATACAAACCGCCCCCAGCTTTGAAGTTATAGTACAGCAGTAGCAGACAGGAGTGTTATAAATTCCAGTACGTAATGTCTTCATCATCGACACTGTCTCAGAGAGGAGAGGAAACAACAGGATGTGTGTCGCAGTCTGTACAAAGTTGTACCCACAGCTACACAACTGATGTGGTTTTATCAATGACATGCAGACTAGAAAACAAATTGTAAATCTGTTGTCAAGAGGCACAAGACACTTTCGTCCCAAATATTTCAAAGAAAAGTGAAACAAGTTGCCCACGAAAGACTGTGGAGGCAAGCAAAGGTGGGAAAATGACTAAAGAGCCCGTGAAACTTTTTCTAACCTCAGTCCTTGGCGAACGTGTAACAGGTGTAAAGAACCTATTGCTGTGTGACTCGTGATCACGTCATACAGATCGTTCCCTTCTGGATGCCAGTTTTCCAAACAAAGATATTATGCTGAAGAAAATGCCGCCGAAAATAACGAAATACTGTATTTACACCCCTTTGATGTTTACTTCTTTCGGCAATATAAGCACTGTAGCGAAGGATTGCTGATTGTGTAAGACTACAACGTGTCAAACAACAAACTTCACTCTGTGATTGACCATCGATTTTCTGCGCCATTGTATACGCCAGTGTTGCTGTATACTTGACGAAAGGTAGGTTGTGACACCGACATTCCGACATCTTCATTTGAATATGTGATTAATATGGATTCTTTACTGGACTATTTGAATGCCTCCATCTCGTTTTGACCGCTTCATCGAAATTAAGCATCTGCACTATGAGGACTAATATAAGCATTATCAAGACTGTAAGATAGGCGTGTTTTGCGGTATAATAATTACTTTAAGCAAAGAGTTTTTGGTACCATTGACTGAAAATGTACTAATACACTGGCGTTCATTGAATTACGTACAATTTTCCTCCTATGTTATTGGTATCTTGTTACTTTGTTTGTCTTTATTAAAATGTCACATGTGGAAGAATGCAACGTTTTGCAAGGAAATGAAATAGACCACAGATATTTTTTTATGATCGAGTGTTACTCTGTGCGTTGTTTCGTGCGGTTCTAAGCGGCCGAGATCAAAGGTGTCTCTTGTTAGTGCAGCGTGACGTGCAGGACATTCCTTTGCAATGATCGACGGGGTCGTCGTCATCCAGTGTGCAGAGCCAACAAGAGCTTTGGATTGCCAAGCATCACTCAGAAAACTGTGCATTTCGTTGATTCCAATCAATCACACTGAAATACATTACCTATTTTCGCGTGTGTTCACATGTGGTGGATTAGGGACACTTACTTTCTTCAGACTGAAAGGGCGCGTGGTTTGGGTTTGAAATTTCGAGTTGAGTGTTGGTCAGATCCAGGTTTTGTGTTTATGCATCTGAATGTTCCAAAATGGCTCTTTCTCCAATATAAATTTTCTTGAACTTTTGTGATTTCTGGTGTGGCCCCACGGACCCGATGTTCGACTAGGAAACTGTGTAACAAATTTGTAAGTTGAGTATCTGGCATTCAGTTTTGTAGCTAGTTCATTCGCTTTCACAACAATCGGTATTACTGAACGTGTAACCCGGGGCACGGTCACGCACTGACAGCTGCAGTCTGCCTATCTGACGACCTCCAGCGGGAACAAAAATTTATTTTAAATTTTTCACATAATTAATTACCGAATTTAAAAAATTGAAAAAGGTTTCGTAATCTATTCATTTGGACCAATAGCCTAATGTTCAAGGTTAAACACAGCAAGACAAGTATTACAGTTAGAAACTTGTCTGGAATCTGTGTAACTCAGGACGCTCAAATTACACTGATTATTATATTCATCCAGTATTTGAGGATGAGAGCAGTTAGCAACTCCCGACAAACTTTACAAATAATTTCAAATCTTTTCGGAACTTTTTTTCGGTAAAATACCTCAAAAAATAATGAAATATGAAAAGTGTATCAGTAACTGCTGTGTCGCCGTTAATGCAGCAAAGCTTCAGCATCTGGCATGACGTTATCAGTTAGCACTTCCTCGCTACTAACTCTATTCGTAGCACATTTTGCACATACACGACTGTTTATACCTTCAAAATTTCATCTTTGTACAATACTTATTTTAGCCCTTTCCACTCTGTCCCGCACAATCGTGCGGGTTCGGTTATAAATTTTTCGTGGTTCAGCTACATCACGTTTCTGCGTCACTCTAGACTGCAGCGATGGTGCGAGCTCCCGGCTTCCTTTTGGCAGCTGTTTTATTTCATATTGTGACCACCAGAGCGCAACAGGTCATTTAAAACTTCAATGACAAGACAAAGCCATGTGTTACTGAAATAAGAGCATTTTGTTTTCCTACATTTCATTAGTTTAAGGAAATTCCTGCATCATTTTAGACTGAGAATGTTTCACTTAAGGTGTGTAAGGGCTCTAGACACTTTCTTGAAATGCTATTTGCATTTTATACATGTTTGAATTTTGAGTAGCACGATAATGCTGGTGACTTCTTGAACAAACTATCACTATGCGAATTTTTTCAGTAGTTTTACCTGATTCTACACGTAATAATGTATGGTGATTGGTACATATCAGATAACGTTTTAAGAAATTTTCTCTCAGGGTGGAAAGGGTTAGGAGGTATAACGTCACAAACAATGGGATGCGTGAAAAACTAGCTTTTTCTTAAAACTGAGGGCGAATTACCCGGACTATACACATCCGGTGTTCGATAACTAGAGTACTTAGCGGTTTTCAAGAAAGTAAAACATAATTTCAAATCTTTTCTAAAATTTTCTTGTTTACACGCTTAACGTCAAATATTTAACGCATTGACTCATTTGAAAAATAATCGGAACTTTGTAGATGTTTTATACATGCGAGTTCATGTCTTTAAATAATGGGGGGTTTACCGTCTACCATAATTCTAATCCTGTTATATTTCCAATTATACAGAGTTTACAACCTCTAGGGATTCATCGATGAGAGGATGAGGAGCAAAAAAGGTCTAATGAACTTATGCCCGGAAATACATGGTTTCCATGCTGCATAGCATTTATTCTATCATACATTGTTACAGAGACTGCAGTCTGTTACGCGCTGTACCATGCAGGTCACAGTTACAGTATGTACTGAAAATGGTTCCCATGTGCCTCAACGCCTGCACGTACGCCACTTAGCACGTTCTGTCTCACACGTTCATATCGGCTAGGCTGCTTCCGAACAGTGTCAAAGGGACAATGAATACGCTGCTCCATTGTCTCCTGATCTGGAATGGGCTCTGCATGCACGATAGTTTTGAGATGACCTCATAACCAGAAATCGCACGGGTTGAGATCCAGTGAATGATCAGGCCATGCAACTGGACTCCCTTGCCCGAACCAACGACCAAGGAAGATGCGTATGAGATGCGTCTGCACGTTAACGGCGATGTGCGCTGGAGCAGCATCATATAGCAGCCACATAACCCTTCGAATCATCAATGCACTTTTTCTAGCAGGGGAGGCAAAGTCACCCACAACAAACGCCGATAGTTTCGGCCTTTAGGCGACGTGGAAGGAAGACAGGTCCCAAAATACCGTCACCAATTATCTCGACTCACACTTTCTGGTTGCACGGGTGCTGACGATTCGCTGTCACCATACTATGGGCGTTTTGCATACTATCCCACATATGATTGTTACGAAGGTTGAAGATACCACTTCTCGTAAAGGTGGCCTCATGTATGAATAGGATGGATGACACAAATCAAGGAACTGTGGTTGCCTGGTGAAGAAACCAGCGACAAAACTGCTCCCGATGTGGAAACTCTGTCGCTAGTATGCCCTGCACATGCTGTAAGTGATAAGGGTAGTAACAATTCTCATGGAGAATGTTCCACACGGTCGTCTGGCTTACCCTTTGCTGGTGGGCCAACTGCCTCGTACTGAGTCGGTGGTCGCCTCCCACATTTTCCTCCAAGACTGGTGTCTGGGTACGTCCTTCATGATTTCCTGCTTCCCGAAACCACTCTGTCTCAGACAAACGGCCAAACACTGTATCAAACATTGAATGCTGTGGTTGTTATCGGCGGGGATAGGTCTCCTGATACACCCTTGCTGCCCGCCGCCCGTTGCCATTTGCCTTTCCTTAGTAAACACCATGTCGGAAAGCTCTCTATTCCAATACGGAACCATTGTGTACAACGCTGTATCACATCCACTACAAAATGAGTCAGCAAGGAAAGTGAATCGGACACAGCAATACCAATTACTATGGCAGGAGAGGGCATGACGTATGAGGAACAGTACCACCCTCTAGGAGGAAGCCGTGCATTCTGTAACTGTGGCTGGATGGTACAGCGCACATTAGACCGCAGTGTCTGTAATAAAGTGTGATTGAATGAATGATCTCTAACATGGAAACCATGCGTTTCCGGACATAAGTTCATTTGACATTTATTCTTCCGTATCCTCTCATCGATCAGTCCCTAGAGGTTGTCTACGTTTGAAAAAATCACTCTGTATGTCCATCTGGAAAATGACAAGAATAGCACAGGCAAGTTCGTAATTCAGGCCGGTAGTTCGATGATCCTTAATAGCTCAGCCACACATACCTAAAATAACAACACATATATATGCACGAATACATCAGTTGCACTCCACCCAGTGTTACACTCTTCTTTCTCAGAGTTCGCGGTCAGTGTCTGCTTACATCCTATTTCCCACACCCTGTGGCTCTGAGCACTATGGGACTCAACTGCTGAGGTCATTAGTCCCCTAGAACTTAGAACTAGTTAAACCTAACTAACCTAAGGACATCACAAACATCCATGCCCGAGGCAGGATTCGAACCTGCGACCGTAGCGGTCTTGCGGTTCCAGACTGCAGCGCCTTTAACCGCACGGCCACTTCGGCCGGCACCCTGTGGTTGAATCGTTACTGATAGTTACTGGTCAGCATGTTACCGAAATTCTGCGTAGCCACAAATACGGAAGTTGAAGAGAGCATTTTGTCTGCTGTAGTGTATACGTTAACGATCTCAAGAATGAAATTCATGAATATCCTGAATTGTGTTCATTACATCTTATTTATTCCTAAAGCCCATAGTCATTATCTCGTGCAATTTTCCCCAATGGTCAAAATTCTCAGTTTATGTAAGACGCCTGACACCGTAGATGTGCACTATTCCGGTTTAGATCAAGGAAGATTCATCTCCAGTACTTGCTGGCAGCTGTTGGTCTGCACGGTCTGATTTACACTCTTTATGTAAACGACATAGTTTAGTCTTCAGTTGAAACTTCCGGGCTGAGAGGCCGTGGAAAATGTATAAAATTTCCATCTAACGTTTCGTCTCCATCTGCGGGAGACATCTTCTGAGGTCGACCTCAGAAGATGTCTCCCGCAGATGGAGACGAAACGTTAGATGGAAATTTTATACATCGACCACTGCCTCTCAGTCCGGAAGTTTCAACTGAAGACAACACCGGCCGTGAAATCCTACATTGTAACATAGTTTAGTACCAAATGTCTACGCCGTCACTCATGGCTTATTGTTAATGGCGTGGTACCGATAGCTACGATCCCATAACGTAGGTGCGCTGTCGTAGGTTGGCACTATGAAAGCGGACGAACAACGCCGACCACAGCGCCATCTAGCCGACGCTGTGGAGCTCGACGAACGCCGCTCCAGATTCTGCCAATTTGATCACGAGTAGACGACCAAGCAACATTGTTTCTATTTTATAGTGGGCGAGCCACTATAAATTTTGCCTGTGTAACTTATGTTAGCTTTGATACATCCGGCTTCGCACCTTCGTGCTCCTCAGTACAAAGTTATACATATTCCTATTCTCCCTATAGTAAAGGTGCTTTAAACTTTACTGCAGTACCGAGAGTTCTACCTCACCTGCTCCTCCTGGCTTCCTACATTCGACCTACCCTCTACATTACGGGAGCAGACACACGCGCCGCCTTCCAGGCGGGATACAAAAGATGGTGATCAGTCCAACGTGGCTAATGTAAGTCCGGTTTCCCCAATGTTAACTGATGGAGAGATGTAGGCTATGAGTTCGACGTATTTTACCCTTTCCCTTCTTATGTTTTTTTGTTCTGATAATAGTGTATGCCCAACTCTACATTGGATAATCCTTCATCTCTCAATACGCATACGAACACATGACACATCTTCCGTTTCTCTGATGAAGGCAGTGGCAAACCGACTCTACTTGTACTATGCGAATTTTTCAAGTACAGGATATTTCACATTGTCAATCTGTAATGAATACAAGCATTCAGATAATAATTCACATGCATAGTTATAGTTAAAGATGTCTGACAAGCAAGCCGCCCAAGTGGCACACGAGTAAACAGATAAGTCAAATGTCATTAATGTTCTTTTTTGAGTAGTTTCTGTTTCAGGTTATCAGAGAAGACACGAGACTAATTAAAATCTGGTACGGTAGAGTGAAATGAGATGCGACAAGGATTTCACGTTACAGTGCATTTGCCGTAAAGGCTGGTACAAATATTGCTTTCTTGATCGAATGACGAGACTTTCATTGTTGCCATCTTCCCGATTCCTGCTACGCTGCTGCTGCTGTGTGGGGAGAATTGCTATACCAAAAATTTTTAAATTTATGTTGGAACTAGATTTTTACCTTAAAATGTACCACGTAGCTCCAAAACAGTTTTCGGTAAACACTGTATATTTAAACTATGTGCTGTTATGGCACAGAATAGTAAGGGGCAAAAATTTGAAAATTTTATTAAAACTCATTCTATAAGCAAAGTGGGGTCACGCCAGAGGCAGAGACAGAACCAAGAAACAAACAGTATGTCGCAAGTGGGTCGGGCCTCTGCATGTTACAACACCACGCCGAGAGATAGAGAGAGAGGACAAGCTCAGCAGAAAATAGCACGGGACAGAAAAATAGCGGAAATATGACACACATATTCGTTAGCTCGTAAGAAATGCCGAAATAAACTTTACGTATTTCATAAGAACCAATATCGGGGTAGATACACACCAGTTAAGAGTCTGTTCAGAGAATATAGCAGAATAAGGACACATGCAGTCATTACGAACGAAGCATCGCGTCATAGCCTCAGGTTAGCTCCCTTTAAATACTCGAGCTCTCCAGCTCTCAAGGAGCTGATCATTGGGATCGATGGCGTTCACAGTAATCCGACTCCGTGATTACGATACTATAGCGAATACTCCAGACAAGTCTATGAACCAGCCAAAGATCTACCTCCGATGTCGATCCTCGCCTGATGAACTTCGTACTGTTCGCTGCCTACCACTGCTGATGGAGAAGCTGATTGTTTTCCGACAACACCACATCGTGGGATGCTGGCAGCATCGAACTTCACTGCGGAAAATCGCAGCAGGGCCTTGTGGGGTCACGTTCCTGTTCAACACTTAGGCGCCTCCGGGTGCTGAACTTAGTTGGCCAGCAGGAAGGAAATCGACGGACCACATGGCTTCCGGTATCACCACATCGCGGATCGGTCATCAGGAGTTAACATAGAATTCGGATTGGGATCGAGTGCACTCCAGCAGGCGCGAGGTCACTCACTCTTCGCCTGTGCCTGCAGGTGAGGAGCTGACCCGGCAGCGGGCAGTAGGAATCCAACAAGCAGCTGAATGAGGCATCGGCTATCTGGCCAGTCGGGAACAAGACGACTCTAAACATGGTTAATAAATAACTGAACTTTCACAATGGTTTATTAGCGTCAGTCCGCAGCTCGTGGTCGTGCGGTAGCGTTCCCGCTTCCCGCGCCCGGGTTCCCGGTTTCGATTCCCGGCGGGGTCAGGGATTTTCTCTGCCTCGTGATGACTGGGTGTTGTGTGATGTCTTTAGGTTAGTTAGGTTTAAGTAGTTCTAAGTTCTAGGGGACTGATGACCATAGATGTTAAGTCCCATAGTGCTCAGAGCCATTTGAACCATTATTAGCGTCACAGACCCTTCAGAGGTACCCAGCTGCTATCCTGACTTCGTGCAGAGGTGTCGCCGCTCTGTATTACTGACACATAATATGCTGAGAGTTTTCCTGTTGTAACAACATTGCAACAATGCGGTGCATTGTGCTTCAGTAGGGTCGTTGACGTCATGGGGTGCTGTAGGAATTTATGTAATGGTGCCGCGAGTCTGGTTGTTACGCTCCAACGCAGTCCGGTCAATCTATGGCCACACCCCAAGGTCAAATAGCAGCTAAAAGCAATCAGTTGAAGAAAACCTGAATCTAGAAATTTAACCAGCTGACTTGTGTATGGAAGGATAGAAGCAGAACAATCAAAACGAGTAGGCAAAGAAAAAATACCAGAATATGTCCAAGAAAAGTACGTATGTCAAATATACAGGCATGTATTACCTTCACGTTCTAGTGCCAAAGATGAATATTGGGATGCTTTAAATCTTTGAAACTCGGGCCGCAACCAAGACGTGCACTATGACGGGTACGCTGTGCGCAGTGCAACACATTGTATCGCTCAAAATGTGTGCACAATGACCCATATCTGTCTTGCCATAACTGAAACTCAGACCATAAAATGTAAGAGTTTATTGACTGCGGTATCTGATAAACGTGATTTTTTGCTGTCACGTTTATTTTGCTTAAATCATAAATTTCAGTGTGCTGTGCAAGTAGATTTTTGTATTAACTTTCTACATGAATGAACTCGAATGTAGAGCGAAAAATCTTGTCCCATTTAACCTCCTGTTATATTGCGTTACCCCGTCAAAGGAACTTAAATTCTGTTTACCAGACAGTGAGAATGTTTATGTGTGTGTATGTGTGTGTGTGTGTGTGTGTGTGTGTGTGTGTGTGTGTGTTAATTGTCTCCTTCTAAACCAATGAATCGATTTCAACCAAACTTGATACACAAATACCTTGCTTTTAGGCGAAATCACTGGTGGCGTTAAGAACAACCTGCAAACTATCAAAGGCGTGGGAGTGGAGGGCGAAAAAGGAGCGCAGCCCGAGACGATTGAATTCTCAGGATTTATCCATCCAGTATTCGTGAATGAGAGCATTTAGCGACTTGCAACAGACTTTACAAATAATATCAAACCTATACGAAATTTTTCTCGCTGACAAGCCCTACAAAATGATGAAAAGTAAAATGTTCGCTGCTTTCTAGTTTTCGGCTGTTCATGCAGTAAAAGTACACCATGAGCTATGACGTTATAATTTATTACTTCTTTGGTACTAACCCTGTGACAAATTTTACGGGCAGTAAGCATATATACCACTGAATATAAATGCAAAATTGTATCGTTGTACGACTAATAGATCAGGAGATATAATTCCATAAACAGTGAGATGCGTGAAAAACTGTGGCATTAGCGCATGAGGGTTAAAGTTATTACTTCGTTGCTACTCACTCCATTTGCAACACGATATGCAGACATATCCAAATATCACGCTGAATGTATCTACAAAATGATATCATTGTACGACACATGCTTTAAGAGGTATGACGTCATAGACATTAACCACGAGGCCAGACGCTGCGTGTTACGGGCTTTGACGCACAGCTATAAACAAATACCTGGACAACGCTGGGCTTCTCCGCTAGTTACATACACAGTGAAATGAACCGAAAAAGTACTCTTACGGGTATTCTTACAAATATACATGTACAGACATACACATATACTCGGCAAGACACCAAACGGTGCATGGCGGACTGTACCTTGTTGTGCTGTCAGTTGGCCCCCTTCGTGTACCACTCGATTGGATGGGAGAAAAAAATCCTATATGTACGCTTACGTACGAGCTCTGATTTGTCTTCGCGGTTCTTTCGCTAGATGTATGTTGCTGGCTGCAGAGACGTTCCGCAGTCTCTCCAAAATAACGATTCTCTAAACTTTCTCAGTAATGATCCGCGAAAGGAGTGCCTTCTTCCATCCAGGCATTCCCGTTTTCCACGTAGAATTTCCGCGAAACTCACACATTTACCTGAATTCCTGTAAACTGCCTCGGCATATTCTGTTAATCCGACCTGATGGGGATTCCAAACACTCGAGCAGAACTCAAGAACAAGGCTCCAAAATGTTCTGTATGTGGTTTCTTCTGTAGATGAGCTACTCTTTCCTATAATTGTCCAAATAATCGAACGTAGACCACTCACCTTTACTGAGCCGTGTTGCGGCTCACGTTGGTGCCGTTGGTAGGTTGGCATCGAGTAATAAGCATAGTGGCGTCTTGTTTTCTTCTCGTTTTTACTGGCGCCACTACGTTTGCTAGCGTTGTCCGTCCGCGAGTGGCAGCAGCCAGGGTTTTCGATACCTAGTACCCTAGTACTCTCCTTGGAAGGGCTCAAGTGTTATCCGGACCGGAGTGTGAGTGAGTTTGGTTGGGATGGAGCAGCAGTGAGGTCTGGCAGCGCGAGGACATGCCGGGACCGCTGGAGGCACGCAGGCACTGCCGGATCTAGGAGCTGCAGTTGCGAGGGCCACAACTTCGTTGTCCACCAGGCCCAGGACGTTTGGGCTGAGTAAACATTAACACAGTAGTGAAACCTCCACTATTTTGAGACCACGCCATTTCTTCGCGCGTTGCTGCTCACAGGGTTGGTGAGACGAAGAGTAACGAGTGGAGTGTTTGGAGTTGGCTAAATTAGTTAGCCGTCCTCCGCTTCTTATTATTAATCATTGAATTCCTTGTGTTTATCGGTGAAGTTCAACCAGAGGTATTTTTCTGCCCAGTGGCCGCTAACGCCCCAGTTACCTGCCCTGGAGGTTAGCGTATTTTCGCGGCAGTGTATCTTTCCTCGCCTTGCCACTGCTCTTCGGTAAGGTATGTAGTTAGACAGCCTCCTTGATTGTGGTTCGGGTATGTTGTTTCTGTTGGACTGCTTTGGTTGTAGTGGTTCCTTCTGATTCTGGATGTTCGAAACACCAGATTCTGAAGACGCAGTGCTGTCCGTTGGTTCCGCCTTGCCTGGATTATTCCATCGTTGTGTTGGTTACCAAGTGTTAGGTAGATTTTGTAAGAGAGTTGGTCTGAGTTTAAACTGCCACTAGTTTGAGTTGCCATCCGGTCAAGTGAATACAACTCTTGGCTGCCTGTCTCATCGTTATTTTTTTTAAATAATTAATTTTCATTTATTACTATTGGGGCCTTCAGCCGACAAATAATTTGAATTTCTTGAGCCGTGAATGCAATTTGTCTTAAGAATTTTTAATTAGATATTGTCTCTTAATAGCAAAATTTTCTTAAAAAATATTTTAGTATCTCTTGGAGAAGTTGAACCGTTTTTAAGAATTTTCTATCCAGGCCTTCACCCTTTAAATTGTTTTTGAGTTATTACTAATGGGGACTTCAGCTGACAAATAATTTGAAGTTCTGCTTAATAAGGCCTTCAGCCATGAGTGCAACTTGCTTAAGAATTTTTTTTATTGGTCAAATTTGATAATTGTTCCTTATTGTCAATCGCATTTGCAAATTTGTTCCAAATAAAGTGTACGTGATTTTTTAAAAAACTGCGCAACCAACGGTAACTGAGTAAGGCCCCGTTCACACCAAATCTTGTCGTTCCCTAAGTCCCACGTTTCATTCACTGCAATCGACCCCACGCACTCGTTCCATTTCATCACGAGTGCCCCAGGGATGTGTGATAAGATCGCTTTCACGGGAGACAGTGGTATTGTCAGGAACAGGATAAAGGACGGGTTCTCAGACACGTGAGTGGCTCGAAGACTTTTTAACTAATAGTCCAGGGTAACGTATTGAGTTCTGATACTTAAAAAGTCTTAAAGCCCCCCACATATCTGAGAACCTGTGCCGTATGCTCGGATCTTTACCAAGTCTGCGGTGTGGTACTATGTCAAATGCCTTCCGGTAATCTAGGAATATTGAAACTGCCTGGTGTCCTACGTCCATGGTTCGCAGGACATCGTGCGAGAAATGGGCAAGTTGAGTTTCACACGAATTAGGCTTTCTATGGAATGTCGGAATCTTGAACGTGACATGGAAGCTAGAAATTCTGAAAAGGGAAATGTAAAGGCTCAATCTCGATACTGTAGGGATCAGTGAAGTGAAATGGAAAGAAGATAAGGATTTCTGGTCAGATGGAAAAAAAAATGGCTTTGAGCACTGTGAGGCTTAACATCTGAGGTCATCAGTCCCCTAGAACTCATCAGTCCCCTAGAACTTAGAACTATTTAAACCTAGTTAACCTAGGGACATCACACACATCCATGCCCGAGGCAGGATTCGAACCTGCGACCGTAGCGGTCGCGTGGTTCGAGACTGTAGCGTCTAGAACCGCTCGGTCACCCCGGCCGGCCTACGCAAGGCCCCACGCAAGTCCTCGTACCAGAGAAGAAGCGCCTAGAACCGCTCGGCCACTCGGGCCGGCTTCTGGTCAGATGAGTATGGGGTAATATCAACAGCAGCAGAAAATGATACAGCTTAAGTAGGATTCGTTATGAATAGGAACGTTGGGCACAGACTGTGTTACTGTGAACAGTTCAGTCATAGAGTTGTTCTTATCAGAATCGACAGCAAAGCAAAACCGACAACATTGGTTCAGGTGTACATGCCGACGTCGCAAGCTGAGGATGAAGAGATAGAGGAAGTATATGAGGATATTGAAAGGGGAATACAGTACATAAAGGGAAATGAAAATCTAACAGTCATGGGGGACTGGGATGCAGTTGTAAGGGAAGGACAATAAGGAATGGTTACAGGAGATTATTGGTCTGGGACAAGGAACGAGAGAGGAGAGAGACAAATTGAGTTCTGTAATAAATTTCAACTCTTACTAGCGAATATTCTGTTCAATAATCACATGAGTAGGAGACATACTTGAAAAATACTGGGTGATACGTGAAGATTTACTTAGATTACATCATGGTCAGACAGAGCTTCCTAAATCAGATACTGGTTTGCAAGACGTACCCAGGACCAGATACATATTCAGATCACAATGTAGTAGTGATGAAGAGTAGGTTGAAATTTAAGAGATTAGTAAGGAAGAATCAATATACAAAGAAATGGGATACCAAAGTGCTAAGGAATGACGAGATACGCTTGATGTCCTCTAAGGCTATAGTTGCGGCAGTAAGGAACAGCTCACTAGGCAGTACAGTTGAAGAGGATAGACATATCTAAGAAGGGCAATCACAGAAGTTACAAATAAATCCATAGGTACACAGAAGGTAAATGCGAAGAAACCATGGGTGACCGAAGAAATTTGCAGTTGATCGATGAAGGAAGGGAATTCAGGAATACAGAAATACAAGTCACAGAGGAAGGAAATAAATAAAAAGTGCAAGGAAGCGATGACGAAATGGCTGCATGAAAAATGTTAAGAAATCGAAAATTAAATGATTGTCGGAAGGACTGACTTAGCATACAAGAAAGTCAAACCAACCTTCGGTCAAAGTAAAAGCAAGGGTGGTATTATTAAGAGTTCAATGAGAATACCACTGTTAAATGCAGAAGAGGGAGGGCGGAAAGGTAAGGAGACTACATTGAAGGCCTCTCTGAGGGTGGAGATTTATATGATGTGGTAGAAGAAAACACAGGAGTCGATTTAGTAAATATAGGGGATCCAGTATCAGAAACAGAATTTAAGAGAGCTTCGTAGGACTTGCAGGTCAAATAAGGCAGAAGGGATAGATAAAATTCCATCAGAATTTTTAAAATCATTGGGGGAAGTGGCAACAAAACGACTGTTCACATTGGTGTGTAGAATGTATGAGTCCGGCGACATACCATATGGCTTTCGGAAAAATATCATCTACACAGTTCCGAAGACTGCAAGAGTTGACAAGTTCGAGAATTTTCGCACGATTAGCTTAACAGCTCTTGCATCCAAGTTGCTGACAAGAATAATATACAGGAGACTGGAAAAGAAAATTGAGAGTGTATTGAGGATGTGTTACTTGACGATGAGCTTGGCCTTAGGAAAGGTAAAGGCACCAGAGAAGTAATTCTGACATTGTGGTTGATAATGGAAGGAAGATTAAAAACTCAAGACACGTTCATAGGATCTGTCGATCTGGAAAAACGTTCGGCAATGTAAAATGGTGGAAGATGTTCGAAATTATGAGAAACATAGAGGTAAGCTATAGGGAGAGACGGGTCATATACAATAGCCAAGAGGGAATAGAAAGATGGACGACTAAGAACGAAGTGCTCGGATTCAAAAGGTAAGACAGGGATGTCTTTCATATATACTGTTTTTTATATCATAAACTGTTTTGTATATCGAAGCAGCAATGATGGAAATAAAATTTAGGTTTAGATGCGGGATTAAAATTCGAGGTGCAAGGATATCAGTGATACGATTCACTAATGACATTGCTATCCTGAGTAAAAGTGGAGAAGAATTACATGATCCGCTGAATGGGATGAACAATCTAATGAGCACAGAATATGGATTGAGTGTAAATCGAGGAAGACGAAAGTAATGAGAAGGAGCGGGAATGAGAACAGCGAGATACTTAACATCAGGATAGATTGTCACGAAGTAGATGAAATTAGGTAATTCTGCTATCTAGGCAGCAAGTGACGGACGGATCGAGGAGGACATCAAAATCATACTGGCACTGGCAAATAGGGCACTCCTGGCCAAGAGAAGTCTACTAACATCACACATAGGTCTTCATTTCAGGGAGAAATTTCTGAGAGTATACGTTTGGAGTACAGCACTGTATGTTAGTGAAACAAGGACGGTGGGAAAACCAGAAGGGAATCGAAGCATTTGAGATGTGGTGTTACAGACGAATGTTGAAAATTAGGTGGACTGATAAGGGGTGCCCGTCGACTCCAAGAGTCGAGAGGCATGAAAGGGAAGCAGTGGTTGGGAAGGGAGTGAAACAGGGTTTTAGCCTATCCCCGATGTTATTCAATCTGTATATTGAGCAAGCAGTGAAGGAAACAAAAGAAAAATTCGGAGTAGGAATTAAAATCCATGAAGAAGAAAAAGAAACTTAGACGTTAGCCGATGACATTGTAATTCTGTCACAAACAGCAAAGCACCTGGAAGAGCAGCTGAACGGAATGGACAGTGTCTTGAAAGGAGGATATAAGATGAACATCAGCAAAAGCCAAACGAGGACAATGGAATGTAGTCGAATTAAATCGGGTGATGCTGAGGGTATTAGATTAGGAAATGAGACACAGTTGTAAATGAGTTTTGCTTTTTGGGGAGAAAAATAACTGATGATGGTCGAAGTAGAGAGGATATAAAATGTAGACTGGCAATGGCTAGGAAAGCATTTCTGAAGATGAGAAATTTGTTAACATCGAGTATAGATTTAAGTGTCAGGAAGTCGTTTCTGAAAGTATTTGTATGGAGTGTGGCCATGTATGGAAGTGAAACGTGGACGATAAATAGTTTGGACAAGAAGAGAATAGAAGCATTCGAAATGTGGTGTTACAGAAGAATGTTGAAGATTAGATGGGTAGATTACATAACTAATGAGGAGGTATTGAATAGAATTAGGGAAAGAGAAATTTGTGGCACGCCTTGAATAGAAGAAGGGATCGGTTGGTAGGACATGTTCTGAGGCATCAAGGGATCACCAATTTAGTGTTGGAGGGCAGTGTGGACGGTAAAAATCGTTGAGTGAGACCAAGGGATGAATACATTAAGCAGATTCAGAAGGATGTAAGTTGCAGTAGGTACTGGGAGATGAAGAAGCTTGCACAGGATAGAGTCGCATGGAGAGCTGAATCAAACCAGTCTCTGGACTGAACACCACAACAACGATAAGGAATGAGGGGTTCTGCGCAGAATCGGAGAGGAAATGAATATGTTGAAAACACTGACATATGTTAAGGCCTCATGGAATGACTTCCATGGTACTAGATGGAGCTGTAGAAGGCAAAAAAAAAAAAAAAAAAAAAAAAAAAAAAAAAAAAAAAAAAAAAAAAGCTTTCTACGTCTTTGTTGATGTGAAAATAGAAGCTATTCTCTCTCAAGCAGATTTGTTACATTCGAAAAAAGAATATGGCTAATAATTCTCCAGCAAACTAACGTGAAGAATATTGGCCTGTAATTTTGTGGCTGTTTTTTTCTTTATTCTTCTTATACACGGGAGTGTCGGGGCCTTTTCGCAATCGCTTGGGACTCACCGTTGAGAGACAGTTTCAGGATAATGTAAGCTATGAACTGGGCTAGAGTCAAAGAGTGCTCCCTGTAAAATCAAATAGGGATTCCGACCGGACCACACGACTTACTTGCTTTCAATTCTTTCAACTGGTTTTCAATGCTAGGGGGCGGGCGAGGTAGCGCGGTGGTTCGCACCCTGGACTCGAATTCGGTAGGACGAAGGTGCAAATCCTTGTCCGGCAGTCCACATTTAGGTTTTCCTGATTTTCCTGAATCGCTGCAGGCAAATACCGGGAGAGTTTCTTTATAAACGGCACGGCCGATTTCCTTCCCTACCCTTCCCTAAACCGAGCTTCGTGCTCCGACTCTAAATGAACTCGTAGCCGATGAGACGTTAAACTCTCAATCTTCCTTTCTTCAACGCCAGGGATACGCACTCCGTTGTCCTCCGTACGAGAGTTAGTCTGTGATCACACGATGGCATGTCTGTACAATCCTCCTGTGTAATTATTCTTCAGACGCTAAATTTCAAACTTCCTTTTGCTGTCTACCACTACCTCACTAGATTGCTTTTAGTATCAGGTATCGGGATATACGTAAAAAATTACAAAAATTAAACAAAGAACCAAAAATTTGATATCCTGCTATCCCCTACTAGGGACACCTTACGCGAAAAGTAGTAAATTTGAATAGTATCATCATCATCATTATCATCATCAATCACCAACATCATCATCATCATTAGCGTCCTGCCCAAAGTCAGGCTTCACATGGTAACTTTCCGTGCTCTCCTGTTTTCTACCACCCCCTTCAGGTACTGTAATTTTCGCTTCTCTTTATGTCGTTTGTGATATTGTATCTCCTCCTTCCCCTCAATCTCTTTCTACAACCTAGTCCTTTCAAAGCGTCTGTCAGCAAGCACTCCCGTCCGAGGGCGCCCATACCTGAGGGTAAGGGCGCCCTCCCCCCCCCCCCCCCCCCCCCATCCCTAATCTTCAGGGAAAGGAAAAAATATAATGTATTCAGGTCATTTTCTTTCAAGAAAATAATTTAAAAGTCGGTTTACGCAGGTGTTTAAAAGGATCGGAACCGGAACATTATATGGCTACCTACAAGTCGCCATTCGTCTTCCAGAATATAAAAAAAAACTCCATAAACCCAGATTTAGGAAACCCTGCCCCCCTCCCCCCAACAGCTGTCGTATGTGCGCCGTTGCTCCCGTCTGAACGAATGTCACATACCGCTGTTGTTCCTTTCTCTTATAACTTGCAGCAGTCTCCTCCTCTGACCAACTGTTTTGAACACTCTTCCGTTACTCATTCTTAGGAATCTTATCCTCTCCATCTCTTCCATATACACATCTCAAATGCTTCTAGACTCTTTTCATCCTTTTGTCTTAGTGTTCATGTCTCTGCCCCTTAGACTGCCACATTCCTGATAAAACACTTGGCAAACCATTTCCTCAGATCTTTATCTACTTTGCCACATAGTAATATCCTCTTTCTATTGATGCCTCCTTCGCTATACGACTTTTCTGCTCCTGACCATCGTACGTCCAAGATACTTAAAAACACTCACGTGGCTAATAATAACATACCATGACGAAAAAGGGACCGCTTCAGCTGTATAATAAATCCTTACTTGTGATCCAACCAGTTTCGCGGCGTTGGAGCCACATCCTGAGGGACACAAATTAGTTTCATAATTTATTTCAAACGATAACCAGCAGATTACCCAACATTCCTTGTCCAACTGTGATAAAGAAGTTCAACCGTCGAGCGGTTGGTGTCTCGACCTTGGAACATTTTTATTCCAACTGAACAAAGAGTGTTGGGTCGTCTGCCACAGGGTTGGGCAAATAAAAGTGGCCCAGAGAACAGGAAAGGAAATCAATACTAACCTGAATACTGTAGATGCTGAAAGTGACGACCATTCATCTCTTAGCATCCCTGGTCATCAAGCTGTTGAAGGCGGATCGAAGATGGACTGCTGAAATTGCTGCAATCCCAACCGACATGTTCTGCTACAGTTCTTGAAGACTACGAAGGGTATTGCGATACATCGTAGACTTGAGAGCTCCCCACGCTAAGTAATCGCACACTGACCTGTCAAGTTATTTGGGTGACCAGCTAGGCTCGCGCCCAGACTGACTTCTGCTATCAACTTTTGTCAGGTGTGACGATTGTATACATATGGTCCAAGGTTCGGCTGGCTATGCTGGCATTTGCTCCATCCTGTTGGAAGTAGCTGTAGGTCTTTTCCTCTTCCGTTAATACTGCCACAAATGGTTTCAAAATGTTGGCGATGTAACGCGCAAAAATCAGAGTCTGATGAAAGAAGATGGGACAAGCAATGTGGCGTGCAGGCACTGCACACCAAACCCCAACCTTCTGTTCATGAAACGGTGTTTCGTGGAAGTTATGCGGATTATCTGCTGCCCAGAATCTTTGATTCTGTGAGTTGACATAACTACTCAAGCGAAACCAGGCTAAATCAGACATGAAGTACAGATCCATATCCAAGCCATTCATCTACATCTACATCTACACACATACTCCGTAATCCACCGTACGGTGCGTGGCGGAGGGTACCTCGCACCACAACTAGCATCTTCTCTCCCTGTTCCACTACCAAACAGAACGAGGGAAAAATGACTGCCTATATGCCTCTGTACTAGCCCTAATCTCTCTTATCTTATCTTTGTGGTCTTTCCGCGAAATATAAGTTGACGGCAGTAAAATTGTACTGCAGTCAGCCTCAAATGCTGGTTCTCTAAATTCCCTCAGTAGCGATTCACGAAAAGAACGCCTCCTTTCCTCTAGAGACTCCCACCCGAGTTCCTGAAGCATTTTCGTAACACTCGCTTGATGATCAAACCTACCAGTAACAAATCTAGCAGCCCGCCTCTGAATTACTTCTATGTCCTCCCTCAATCCGACCTGATAGGGATCCCAAACGCTCGAGCAGTATTGAAGAATAGGTCGTATTAGGGTTTTATAAGCGGTCTCCTTTACAGATGAACCACATCTTCCCAAAATTCTACCAATGAACCGAGGACGACTATCCGCCTTCCCCACAACTGCCATTATGCCATTACATACTTGTCCCACTTCATACTGCTCTGCAATGTTACGCCCAAATATTTAATCGACGCGACTGTGTCGAGCACTACACTACTAATGGAGTATTCAAACATTACATGATTCTTTTTCCTATTCATCTGCATTAATTTACATTTATCTATATTTAGAGTAAGCTGCCTTTCTTTACACCAATCACAAATCCTATCCAAATCATCTTGTATCCTCCGACAGTCACTCAACGACGACACCTTCCCGTACACCACAGCATCATCAGCAAACAGCCGCACATTGCTATCCACCCTATCCAAAAGATCATTTATGTAGATAGAAAACAACAGCGGACCTACCACACTTCCCTGGGGCACTTCAGATGATACCCTCACCTCCGATGAACACTCACCATCGAGGACAACGTACTAGGTTCTATTACTTAAGAAGTCTTCGAGCCACTCACATATTTGGGAACCAATCCCATATGCTCGTACCTTAGTTAGGAGTCTTCAGTGGGGCACCGAGTCAAACGCTTTCCGGACGTCAAGGAATATGGCATCCGTCTGATACCCTTCATCCATGGTTCGCAAGATATGATGTGAAGAGAAGGGCGAGTTGCGTTTCGCAGGAGCGATGCTTTCTAAAGCCGTGCTGAGGCATGGACAGCAGCTTCTCTGTCTCAAGGAAATTCATTATATTCGAACTGAGGATATATTCGAGAATCCTGCAACAAACCGATGTTAAGGATATTGGTCTGTAATTTTGAGGATCCGTCCTTCTACCCTTCTTATATACAGGTGTCACTTGCGCTTTTTTCCTGTCACTCGGGACTTTACGTTGGGCAAGAGATTCGCGATAAATGCAAACTAAGTAAGGAGCCAACGCAGTAGAGTTATCTCAGTGAACAGCCACTAACAAAACTGGAGGCGATGAGGCGCATCTGATGGTTTTAATGCATGAGCAACAGACACTCGTTAGGGATGCATGTGCGGGTCCAAGTGGCGTATTCGTCAACGTGATCGACATGATATGCCGGTCTCCTGCGACGAGGATTGGGTTCATTTGGTAGGACGCTGAAGCATTTTCTGGTGAACTGCAGTTACATTTTCTGGTGAGCGGGCACGTTTCGGAATGTTTTGCGACTTACAGTATGACGCCATTTTCGGACTGAGTGTTAGGTGGCACTCTTTGGTGGCACTTTGGCACCATTAAATTTCTCAGCACGCAACTGACCACACCGTCTCCACGACTTTGTTGTCATGCAACTTTCACAATGAACACCCGCTGCTCCACTGTGAGCACCATCGTCCCCTTTGGACTGCTCCGCACGCACAGCCCGCACTACGCTCTGAACCGGTGTGGATCACGTGGCGGGCGTACACGTAGTGCGCGCGTCACGGAGTGTGGTTATTTGCATACATTCGGTTCCAATCGTATCCACTCGCCCGGGCCACTTTTATTTACCCGACCTTCTAGTTACCGTTTGAAATAAATTATGAAATAAGTATGTCCTTGAAGATGTGGCTTTAATGCTGGGAAACTAGTTGGATCATAAATACAGACTTATCATACAGTTAAAAAAAACTAAGCTCCTCCCGAACAGGCCATGAAGACCCAACGGTACCGACCGGCCGCCGTGTCATCCTCAGCCCATATGCGTCACTGGATGCGGATATAGAGGGGCATGTGGTCAGTACACCGCTCTCCCAGCTGTATGTCAGTTTCCGAGCCGGGAGCCACTACTTCTCAATCAAGTAGCTCCTCTGTTTGTCTCAAAAGGGCTGACTGCACCCCGCTTGCCAACGGCGCTCGGCAGACCGGATGGTCACCCATCCAAGTGCTAGCCCAGCCCGACAGCGCTTAACTTCAGTGATCTGACGGGAACCGGTGTCACCACAGCGGCAAGACCGTTGGCGTTATCATACAGCTAAAGCGGTCTTTTCCATCATGGTACAATTCTACAGCATAATTAAAAATTTGCTGTAATAATAATATGTCCTCTCTTAATATTCGCCAATCTCCTCCCTGTACTGATCACCATATTCTTTGTTTTCTTGTTCTTGCTGTACTGATCCTCATATCATATTCCACACAAGCTTAATTCAGATCTCTCGGTATTCTTCTTACGGTTTGTTTACTTTCTGTCACTAATACCGTGTCATCAGCAAATCTTATGCAATACGTTCTCTTCCCACCAATACATATTGCTCTTTTCCTATCTAAGCCTTTCACAATAACCTCTTCCAGCTATAAACTGAACCACAGAGGGGCAACAACCTTCTCCAACGCCCCTTCCAGTGCTGCTTTCTCTCGACATTTCATTTCCAATTCTTGTTCTCACTTTCTGTTGAAACTATAGATTGTTTACCGGCCGTCTTTCCTTGCAATCTATTCTTTTCTCTTCAAAATTTCCCTCACCTTGTCCCTATGTACTCTATTTACAAGTCAATAAAAACAGCATAAATTTCTCCATTTTCCTCGATATATCTTTCTCCTACGATTCTTATCAGGTCAGTAGCATCTCTTGTTCCTTTCCCTCAGCTAACATCTCTTATCCGCACTATTATTCATTTTTAGGGTTCCCTACCTCAGTCGGTAAAAACGGTGAAAGGGTCCTATAGTCCCTTTTCATTATCAATTTATTTGCTGTCCAGTTCACTTTCCATCCTACAGAACAATTCGGGTGTTTTCGTTGCTAAACTTCATACCAGAGAGGACTGAGCTATGATTCAATCTAGCCGTAGCCTATTCCTTTCTGTGATTTGCAAGCATCGTATGGTTGTTATGTTGGTTCTATTCAGACTTGTAGTTTTCAGGTAGGCAAAGAGGTTTATTCCACTTGTGTGAAAGTTACAGGTGTTAGGTTGGTGGCGGAAGCCTCATCTCTGGGTTTTCCTGGGCACGGGGTTGTGTGGGAAAAGTTCTAGTGTGAGGTGGTCAGTCTGCTTCCAGCTCTCCGAGGGTCCGCAGCCGTCTCTTCGAAGAAGGTGAATTGAATTAACCACTTGGCGCGTTGTCTCGTAGCGAAAGGGGAGCTTTTGGTTTTCTGGCCTCGCTTTTTGTCTTATAAAGATTGTTTTGCTGGCTCGCAGCATGGAATGCAAGGTTTTTGCAGACTTTCAGTTTGATTCCTAATGCAAACTTTGGCCCGTAAGAAGAACGTTGCACAAAGGTGTTGCATGGGTTGAAGCGATCTCACGTAGGAAGTACGCCCTCAGTTCAGTGTGAATGTTTGTGTGCCTGCGACTGCGTGTGTATACATTCTAAGATTTTCCGAATTTTGATAATTTTTGCCTCTTTGTAAATTTTGTTTGATTACTATATATCCGTTGGAAACCATTCATGTGTATGAATATTAGAGTTTCTTGGCTCTCTGCTATTACCCTTTGTCTATTCAAATGTGTCCTCTGTAAAATGTTAATTTTTGGCGGCTGTGTGGTTTAATGTTGCTAAAATTTGGCCACGGAACGTATAAATTGTGTCTCCGCGAACCACGTCGGCACGCGAGTTAACTGTGAGCCTAATTTTCCTGTGGCCCCTGCCTCTGTCCTCGAGTTTACTTATTGCTCTGATTTTGGAATATTACATATATATCCCTTCCAGATTATACAGTAGCATTTGGGGTTTGTGATTTCATGTTAAGCGTGTAAGCGTGTATGTGTGGCCCTCGTTGAGGCTGTTTCTCCAAACCGATGTTCCACTTTAAATTCAACCGTGATGTTCAGACTTACTATTTTATTTAACCATTTCTCAACACAGCGGAACAAACCTCCTAGCTTCGTGCATGTTGGTGATGGGGCCGTCCTTGCTGTTCTTTGCGTGAATGTGGGTCTGAATGCGAGTATTAAAGCTTTCCCGTCCCCCTCTAATTACGACCCTGATTCTAAATTAAGAGATTCTGTTCTGAATCGTATAACGCTTCACAAGCGATTGTACGTAGTTACCAGGCAACAGCAGTTATATAGATGTCATATATAAATGTCTTAAGAAGTAAATAATTTTGTTTCAAGTCTTATCCAGTGAACCGATGTTACGTCTGCTTTACCTACGCGATTTACCTTGTAGATTCCTTGTTAGCCCATCCAAAGCGTTTCCATGTGCACAGATCCAATAATTAGTCTTCCCTTTTCATTTAAAACACATTCTTTAGGATAGATCTTGTTCTCAGGAATGTTGCTGCAAGCTGCTGTTATTCACAGCGTTCACACACTTTTTACTTTATTTTACTATTTGATTCATGTGAACAATCCCTGGATCGTATTAATAATTACATTCCATTTTTTATGAGTGACATTATAATGAATGTTCTTTTATGAGTTTTTTCTTATGACTAAATTAATTAATTTTCCAACTCAGTCGAACCACCTGTTTGAAGTGTGGCGAGAGTTGGTGGTGACCCAATCTTTTACTTTGATTTTAATGTCAAATAGCATTTCCATTTGCGTCTGGCTCTTTTAGCCATCTGGATATAGCCCAGGGCCCCACTCATTTCATAAACAGCACTTAAGCGCACGTCACTTACAACCGAACACTTACAGTATCACTTTATTGTCCGCCTGTTAAGATCCCTTTTTCTCAAGAGCAGATAGAGGTATCAAACTGAAATTTATGCCGAGTACCAAGGTGGGCGCGTTTTGTGGAAAATTTGAGCTCCTAAGCCAACGCAGTCACACGATACTGCCATTTATGACACATATTTCGATTCTGCCAAACTCACTCACCAAAACCTACAGAAGAAGTACCTGTATAAATATCGAGCCTGCTGCTATAGTGGTAAAGAGAATATAGGAAACCGGGAGTTTGCAGGTTATAATTTCGGTCACACCATGAATTTCTGGGTCTCCGGTTCCGCATAATCTTCACCTCTCAGCGGTGTGGGGAGCCACCAGAAAAAAGTTGGGCCCATTTCCCGGTTTGGTACCGGAGATAGTTTGGAGACAAGCAAGTCTCCGAAATGGCGTCCATTAGGTAAGGCTGAATGGTGGAAATATAAAGTGCACTGGACATTTATTTTCGTATAGTTTAAGGATGAGTGGAAACTTCATTACGAGAGCGAAGCAATCAACTTACGGCAATGACAGTAGTCTCTCTACTTTTGTATCCTTGGCTCAGTTGTAAAGAGGAGAATAGTCGAGTGTTGGACGTGGAGTTAACTGGCAGCGGTCTTAGCGTAGTGCATATTGGAGGAGGATTTTGCTGAAAAAAATTGTTAGGAATTATTAATCTGATGGAAGGACTTACAGATGGAGTATCTGTGGAACAGAGAGAATGGATTTGCCTTATGGATGTGGCTTTAAGACAATAAGTTTTCTGGCGTGTACTTATAATGTTGGCGATCCTTGCAACAGAACAGTACGCCTTCCCACCTCAGTTTAGGTCATTTTAGTTCGATTCATTTCAGTCTGTATAATCTCAAAGGCATTGCCTTGTAGGACTTTGTAAAGAAAGTAATGTTTTTGGTTTTCTGTGAGTTTTATGTTCTTGTGACATAAGAGTTTAAAACAGAGCATTGCCATTATAATGAACGGATTAGTACTTATAATTCAAAGTGAGAAGCTTTTTAGTATGAAAAAATCGTCCGCATCTTTCTCCCAGTAGTTTAGTTTTACTTTAGCATCTTTTCGGCTGACGCGATTTCTTCATGTTATGCTCTTGCTGCTGATTACACTGTAATTTTTCAGGTGAGATTCTTTTCGTTTTTTATTGGTTCTTTCGTTTCTCATCTCAAGTTTCAATTGCGGAAAGTTTAAGCATTTTCTTTGTAAATCAGATTTTTAATGGGCCAGTGAACAGTGTGTGTTTCGTAGTGTTGCTACGTAATTTCAGTGTTTCAATTTTTGTGAGTAGTGCACAATTTGATTCTGGTAGTGGCTTTTGAGTAACCGTTTTGATTTAATTAGCTTTGTCTTTATATAAATGTGTGAACTGAGACGCGCTATTCGCAATAGTAATTTCAGTTCAACCTCTTTATGACAGAGGTACATTTGTAAGTAGGCTGTTTATGTTTTCTTATTGGCAACGTTACGTAGCGCTCTGTATGAAAATCACTGGCTGTGCTGTGTGCAGTCTGTGGCTAGTTTGCATTGTTGTCTGCCATTGTAGTGTTGGGCAGCTGGATGTTAACAGCGCGTAGCGTTGCGCAGTTGGATGTGAGCCGCCAGCAGTGGTGGATGTGGGGAGAGAAATGGCGGAGTTTTGAAATTTGTAAGACTGGATGTCATGAACTGCTATATATATTATGACTATTAAGGTAAATACATTGTTTGTTCTCTATTAAAATCTTTCATTTGCTAACTATGCCTATCAGTAGTTAGTGCCTTCCGTAGTTTGAATCTTTATTTAGCTGTCAGTAGTGGCGCTCGCTGTATTGCAGTAGCTTCAGTAACGAAGATTTTTGTGAGGTAAGTGATTTGTGAAAGATATAGGTTAATGTTAGTCAGGGCCATTCATTTGTAGGGATTTTTGAAAGTCAGATTGCGTTGCGCTAAAAATATTGTGTGTCAGTTTAAGCACAGTCCTGTATAATTGTTCAAAGGGGACGTTTCACATTCAGTATTGAGTAAAAAACAGGCAAACATTTAAATGCTCACGAACGTACGAAAGATAAAGTCAGACCAAATAACTTTCAAGACTAGAACCTGGCCATTGAGTCACACGAAATTATTATTACTGTTATTATCTACATACGAGGTAAGATTGTACGAAACGCTCGGAGCGTGAGTCTTACGTACACATGTACGGATTTATTTTATTTTATTTCTTCGTAGCTTCAGCTTAGCATTTATTGAATCGCAGCGTGTGTTAGTCGGTTCTTACGGCCAAGGCAGAGCAAACACTCGTTCGCGATGTTGTCGCTGTGGAGCACGTGTCCAGTAGAAAGTCTACAGAATTACGCTCTGGCGAGACGAGCGTGGTGCCGCCGCCTTATCTACCCGCTAGCAGACGCTTGCGTTATCAGCCGGTTGAAAGACTCGCGACAAAAGTGTGACGGCGGGTGTCGACTGAAAGGCAACCAATTGTAGCCCGACGGTGCCGGCGCGCTATTCACAATGAGGCACTGGCCTCCCGAGCGGCGCTCCTTTCCTTTCTGCCCTTTGTTCAGAAATGAGGGTTTCGTCATGTGACACGTTCTCAAAAGCGGGCGACTTTCCCTACAGAAAGATGTTCTTCGACCTTTTCAAGAGAAATTCGGAATAGATAACGCGGCGCCCTTTTTCTGTCCGCCGTGCGCTCCCCGCAGTGCGCATTACGGGGAATAATTTTTATTTACAGTGGGAGGTTCTTTTGTGGCGAAAGCGCCGCGTCGCATCTCGCCGTCCACGACGGTGATATTAGCGCTGGCGCGCGCGAGACTCTGTGGGCGGAGGCCGACGACATTGTATTTATTCTCGGCGGCGGACGAGCCGCGGAACAGCGGCTCAAAAGAAACAGCGGAGAGGAGGGCGGTGGGCGGCGCGGGGGCGGACGAGGTGGTGGAGGGGGGGGGGGCAGGGAGCTATGTTAGGGCGTAATGACATTCGCGCCCACAATCTGAGCTTCACATCGTTGCCAGCATTGTGGCTGCAGAGGCGGCCGCGCGCGCCGCGCTGCCTGTCCAAATAATACGGCTTTCCGTCCTCAGGCAAGTAAAAGGGGGGAAGAAGAGAGAGAGAGGGAGGAAGAAAACGGGAGGGAAAAAAGGTATGTAAGTGAAAAAGAAAATAATAAGGTTCTTCTGCTTCTTAAGTGACTTTCCATTCATTCACATGCACGTTGCGCGCGGGGCTTTTGTGGCCTCTTTGAATGGGGTCGGACGAGTGGAAGAAGCGGTATTCAATAGGCGGCGGTGGTCGCATTATTTCCCCTAATGAACAATTGGCGACTCCTTGGGCGCCGCAGCGTGTTTTTGAGGCCTGGCGCCCCCCATCCCCCTTTCCGAAACCCCCCCACCCCCACCCCATCCACCCAAGCACGCGACCTCTTAAAGCGGCGAGCAGGCGTTCGGCGCCCCGATGTTCATTAAGTTCGCCCCCGGCAATGAATCCGAGACGAGGAAACATCAATCATTGCGCCCGGAACGTAAATTACAGAGGCTGCCGGCGCGTGCGCATTCGTCTGTGTCTCTGTGTGTGTGTGTGTGTGTGTGTGTGTGTGAGTGAGTAGTGCGAGGTTGCTCCATTATTCCGTCCCGGAATGCAGCCCCAGACGGCCGCTGCGTCTGTGGCTAGGTCTAGTTAGGAACACGCTGACAATTAGGACTCGGACATAGCGCAGTGGCGTAGCCGCCTCACTCGTTAACGTCTGTCACTGCGTGGCGCGATTCACACAGTTCTTCCTCTATCCAGGGGCCCCGCTTGTGGTTCATAAAGGCAGCGCAAAACCGATCCCGGCGAAGTAGTCATCATCTAGAACGAACTATTCACACTGCATACGACTGTCTGTTGTGGGAAAATAGGAACCCCAGAACACACAGTTCTGAACTGTAGGCGATACAGAGCGCACACATGAGCACAAAAGAATGGCAGCGATCGTACTGGCAGTCTCTTTGCATGGCCCTGCAAAATGGACTGCAGCTAACGAGACAGCAAACCGAGTCTCCAGAACCCTACGTAGGGACTACCGGACGAATAGGCAGTACGTTTCATAAACTACACAGCAAAATGAGACAATCAAAATGATTTATGAAGTGATTCAAAAAATAATCTGCATGCTACGAAAACAGACAATTGACAGTGAACAAAAAAAGTTGTGAATCTCTTCATATGAGTACCAAAAACATTCCGCTAAATTTCGGGTGTACGATAAATCACACAGATTTAAAGGTAGTCGATTCAACTAAATACCTATAGACTACAATTACGTACAACTTAAACTGGAACCACTACCCAGAAAACACTGTGGGAAGGGCGAAATGCAGACCGCGTTCTATTGGCAGACTGCTAAGAAGGTACGACAGATCTACTTATTTATTTATTGCTTATTTAGTCTGAGATGATTAGGGCCTTAAGGCCTTCTCTCACGTCTGACCAGGAACAACACATACCAAAGATTTCACACAAAAATCGCCGTAATAATAGTCAAATAATATTAACAATGATAATGGTAATAATAGTAATAGTTGGCACTAACAATAATAATGATAGTGATGATAATAGTGAATGGCGTAAGGATTTATATAAATCATTTTAGTAAATTTGAGCCAATGATTAGAGTTATGAAGGTGAAAGGAATATAGATGAAGGAGAGGACTGAAATGACAGCGACAGTAGAAGATGGGAAACAATAGAGAACTCTGCTGACAAGAGAGAGGGAGGGAGGGTGTGGTGGGAGGAGTTGTGGGGTACAGGGAATTTGCGAGACTAAGCTGAGTATATGAGTGTGGGATGGATGGCTGTTTTTCTCTGATGTTTTGTGGAGGATTGTTCCAGTGTCAGGCTCCTGATGAGAAGAATGATTTAGAGAATATGGCAGTGCTTTGTACTGGTACAGAGAGGATTTTACTGTCCTGAGAGCGGATGTTTCGCTGTGGTGCTCTGATGGTAGTGTAAAAGTTGACGATAGATAAGGCCGAGCGCAGTGACTGAAAAGACGATGGAGGAAGCTTAGGGTATAAAAGTCTCTACGCGTATTACCACGTAGCCATCATATTTGTTTGAAGGCAGGAGTGATACGGTCGAAAAAGCGAATGTCACAAAAGTATTGTGCACAAGCATTCATCGCCAATTCCAATCTGGGTGAGCTCTCGTATGAAACTACCTGGAGAATAGCATTACTATAGTCGAGTATAGTGAGTATAAGTGACTCTATAAGCTTCTTTTCAGGCTCGAAAGGAGCACTGCTTGGTGACCTGGGTGGAACACTACTATCCCTTGTCTGTCGTCTTCAGAACTGCCTCTGCAAGGTCCATGTTTGCTTAACCCATCCGTGGTCTTGGCTGCTGATTGAGTAAACACAAGACATTGACACAGCATTCCTTCCCCTCCACCCTTCCCCAAAGAGATAAGAGATGGTAGCACATTTTGATCTCCCCGGAAGGGGCTGGGTCCACACTGGTGGCTGGGCTGGCTGGGGCGGGGGGTGGGGGGTGGGGGGCTGAGGTCCATCTCTAACAGCATTGGCGCTGGTGTGGGTGGTGTGTGGAGCAACTGAGGGCCTCTCCATGGAGCTAGTCACAGGCTGAAGCTGCAATCGGCCAACAGTGTCTGGGATGGGTACTGTGGAGGACTCCACCTCTGGAGAAGAAGATGACGATAGACTACAGGGCCCACGAAGATGACCACAGCGAGGCTGCAATTGGTTAATGTTCTTACAGCATACTGTGCTACTTTGATGTTTCACCTCAGCAGTGGCCACCTCAGAAGAATGGAACGACTACAGGAAACCAATGCTGACGGCCTCTGACGCAGACTTGTTATCCCTGAGAGGGAAGTGGTGGTGGCTGGACTGCCATGTAAAGAGGTGGACGCTAGTGTGATGATTTATAGACAATTGTAAGTGACATGATCGGCCATGCAGCACTTCTGCTGGGTTTGACCCATAACAACGAGTGGAACAATAAGAAAGCAGAAAGAATGTAAGGGCCTCATCCAAACGATGATGGGAGTGGAGTTCGGATAGCTGGTATTTAAGGGTATGGGTGAAGCGTTTGGCTAGACCATAGCAGGGTAGGGGGACACATTATATATCAGCACTGTCCCACCTGCTATGTAGAAAGTAAAAAAATTGTGAAAGGAGATTGAGGGCAGTTATCTACGACAATAGTTCCTGGGAGACCTTCAGTTGAAAAAAAAATGTGTGATTGGTTTTAAATGGTCTGCCCTGTGGATGTAGTAGACATGTACGACACATAGGGTAACGCAATGCCAGTACCTAGGACGATTAACCAGGAGTACATCACGAAGAGACATGTGAAATCCAGGTGCAGCTGGGACCAAGAGCCAGAAGTGTGAGGCCAAAGAAGAAAACGACATGGAAGGGTGGCCAGCTTGCTGTGGAAGGTGGGACAGGAGATAACGATGTCGGTAATCGCTGTGTGCCCCATCAGTAGACATGTTGGTAGGCTACATATTTAGTGAGCACAACACTCCAGTTCTGTTGGCCTGCCAGGATTGACCCTGGTGTGACCATTGACTCACTGGACCAGGAACACATCATTGAGGTTGGAGATGTCTTTCCAGTGATAGCAATAGGACAGGACCTCCAGATGTCACAACTGCTTGCTGCCTGGTAGCCGAACACATTGCACCAAGTGGAATACATCGTGGGGTCCAGGGTCCTTGGTGGTGTGGGCACATAATGAGCTTTGTGTCCAGTGATAGGTTGCCCATAGCTACCTTGGAAGCATGGGTACATGTTGAAGCTGACTTTGTGATATGCATTGAAGGTAGGATCCTGTCCTGGGGGTAGACATGAGAGGAGGTCAGCATTAGAATGTTGTTTGCCGAACAGTACCGGAAGTCATAATTATAACATGAAAAAAAAAGCAGTTCACCACTGAATGCAGTGCGTAATTTTGGTCAGAATATCTGCCAACACTAACACTTTAAAAAGGGCTTGTGGTCACTGAACAGTATGAGATGGCGACCATAGAAATAGTCATGAAACTTTTAATGCAAAATATAATTGCTAGGGCTTCTTTTGCTACAGTGATGTAGTTACAGCGTGTAGCGGACAGAGTGTGGACACAAATGCAGTTTGTCACTTCACACCATTAGTCACATGTGAAAGGATCGCCCCCCAACCCATAGTCTGATGCACCAGCTGCCAAGATTAAGGGCTTGGTGATGTCATTTGCTGTGATGCATGTGGAGTGGAGAAGGCAGTGTTTCAAGTTAGGACATGCTGGGGTCCATTACTAGCGAACAGTTTTGTGTAAGAGGTGGTGTAATGGTTATGCAATGTCTGCTGTATGTGGAATATATTTACAGTTACAATTGGGCTGCCCCACATCTAGTTTCAGCTGGCTGCTAGTTGATGTAGGCCAGACATTTCTGCACTGCCTCATTATACTGACAGTCTGCTGGTCAGGTACTCAAGGTAGTCCTGAGAACGCTGGCAATGCCTAACGCAAGTCTATTATGATGAAACATACCAACAGAAATATCGACCACTAAGAAGCATCAGGAATCCTCAGGCAGTGGAAGCTAGAGATATACATCACAGAGGTCAGTCTTGGCATACAGTTTGCAGCCAGTGAGGTGCTTCATTATGTCTATGAAAGATTGGGCATTAATGGTACTGTTAAAGTCCACACAAATGGTTTTTCCAAATGAAGATAGGGCGGCCCATTGCCTGTTGTGATTGGGAGTGAGAATACCCTCACCTGGCAATAGCTGTAATTCCAGTCGAAGTTTGTATCTGAGCGCGATGAGAACGTTCCTGGTTCTAAAGAACTACGGGTCACTGATAAGAGAATCTTAGACACCTGAGGAGAATTGCGTGAGCACTAAGCTGAAATTGGGAGAGAGGTCTATTAGGTAGGGGTTAGCCACCAGTGTCTTGATGATGGGAGGGAGTCATGGATTTCTAAGCCAAGAGCGTTGAACAGATGCAAGCCCAAGAGACTGATGGCTCTAGCAGCGTCGATGACCAAAATCCTGGCTGTGAGAGTGGTTGAACGGTTCTGCACTTAGGCTGTAATTCGACTATTAACTTCAATGATGCCATTACTGTAACTATGCAGTGAAAAGTTAAAATGTTGATGGGAACCCCACAGAATAATAAGACTGCCAATCTATGATGGTCGCAGAAGACCCTGTGTGTATTTGCAGCTATTGTGGATAACAGAGATTCCTTTTAGGTGCAAATTTTATACATCGACCACGGCCTCTCAGCTCGAAAGTTTCAACTGAAGACAACACCGGCCGTGAAAGCCTACAGTGTATTATCTGAGAGACTGTTCAAAAGCTCTGGTAATGAGTAGGTATGTTCCTAAGGAAGTGTCATAGGGTAGGGCATGGGGTTCCACTTTTGGGTGAAGTTGCAGTATGTGGTAAATGTCTGGGCCTGCGTATGCCAGACAGAAGGCGCGGCGCTAGATTAAGAAGTGCTGTTCCATGCATGCGCCCTAATATACCCATGACTCTACTTTCTTGTCGAAATTCTGGAATGACGGGGCCGTCGTCCGGAAGCTTTTGACCATGATATACACTCCTGGAAATTGAAATAAGAACACCGTGAATTCATTGTCCCAGGAAGGGGAAACTTTATTGACACATTCCTGGGGTCAGATACATCACACGATCACACTGTCAGAACCACAGGCACATAGACACAGGCAACAGAGCATGCACAATGTCGGCACTAGTACAGTGTATATCCACCTTTCGCAGCAATGCAGGCTGCTATTCTCCCATGGAGACGATCGTAGAGATGCTGGATGTAGTCCTGTGGAACGGCTTGCCATGCCATTTCCACCTGGCGCCTCAGTTGGACCAGCGTTCGTGCTGGACGTACAGACCGCGTGAGACGACGCTTCATCCAGTCCCAAACATGCTCAATGGGGGACAGATCCGGAGATCTTGCTGGCCAGGGTAGTTGACTTACACCTTCTAGAGCACGTTGGGTGGCACGGGATACATGCGGACGTGCATTGTCCTGTTGGAACAGCAAGTTCCCTTGCCGGTCTAGGAATGGTAGAACGATGGGTTCGATGACGGTTTGGATGTACCGTGCACTATTCAGTGTCCCCTCGACGATCACCAGTGGTGTACGGCCAGTGTAGGAGATCGCTCCCCACACCATGATGCCGGGTGTTGGCCCTGTGTGCCTCGGTCGTATGCAGTCCTGATTGTGGCGCTCACCTGCATGGCGCCAAACACGCATACGACCATCATTGGCACCAAGGCAGAAGCGACTCTCATCGCTGAAGACGACACGTCTGCATTCGTCCCTCCATTCACGCCTGTCGCGACACCACTGGAGGCGGGCTGCACGATGTTGGGGCGTGAGCGGAAGACGGCCTAACGGTGTGTGGGACCGTAGCCCAGCTTCATGGAGACGGTTGCGAATGGTCCTCGCCGATACCCCAGGAGCAACAGTGTCCCTAATTTGCTGGGAAGTGGCGGTGCGGTCCCCTACGGCACTGCGTAGGATCCTACGGTCTTGGCGTGCATCCGTGCGTCGCTGTGGTCCGGTCCCAGGTCGATGGGCACGTGCACCTTCCGCCGACCACTGGCGACAACATCGATGTACTGTGGAGACCTCACGCCCCACGTGTTGAGTAATTCGGCGGTACGTCCACCCGGCCTCCCGCATGCCCACTATATGCCCTCGCTCAAAGTCCGTCAACTGCACATAAGGTTCACGTCCACGCTGTCGCGGCATGCTACCAGTGTTAAAGACTGCGATGGAGCTCCGTATGCCACGGCAAACTGGTTGACACTGACGGCGGTGGTGCACAAATGCTGCGCAGCTAGCGCCATTCGACGGCCAACACCGCGGTTCTTGGTGTGTCCGCTGTGCCGTGCGTGTGATCATTGCTTGTACAGCCCTCTCGCAGTGTCCGGAGCAAGTATGGTGGGTCTGACACACCGGTGTCAATGTGTTCTTTTTTCCATTTCCAGGAGTGTAGATTAGCGAGAGGCAGTTGGACAGCTCCGGAGGCGATGTAGAGACGGCGGCCAGCCACTTGATCAGGAGTTGGTGGGCCCTGATGTGGTCCATCACGGTACTAGCGTGCTCTCTAGATTGACTTAACATGGATAATTGAATGCCTTCCTGTCTTCAATAACTCACAGTCAGACCAGTGTATTGTGGGTATGATCATTGTATTCTTTCTTTGGATGCATTATAAATTAATTCTTTCGTTGGTACAAATGACCGTGTTGGTTGGTTGTACCACACCTCATATTAATAGTTCTTCGTAATTAGTTTATATCTTTCCTAATGGAAAATGAATTCCAATTATGTTTATGTATAGGAGGGCCATTTAATTTGCCTAGTTCAGAAGGAACTGTCTTTTAAATTTCAAATAAATCGTCATCAACGCGTAAGAGTTTCTTTTTCTGTTTGACTAAACCGATGACACATCGCGTCATTTTTTCTGCGTGATACAGATGTTATTTGACAGCATAAACGCATATCATCGAACTGTATCACTTTAAACTGTTTTCCTCTTAAAATGTTAGTATATGTGATGCGAAAGTAACATTTCCTACTCTTGAAACTTCTATTCCTACCGTCAAACAACTCCAGTTGATGGGTTGTTAATGCGTAAGTATGCTCCGCAGATTCTATTGCAGGAGGTAAAGTACGCGTAATCATACTGTTCTGAGATCATACTTGAATAATCACCAAGATAAAACTTCCACTCACGCAATAAAATTAAACAATTAATTTCTATTGTTCTCAGTTAACCACTTTAAAGAAATTAATTTTCACTGTTTATAAGAGTTCGGAATCTTAATTGAGTCACTTCGTGTCAAACAGCTGAGTTTTCAGTACATATTTCGACGTGACTAATACTTACAAACATAACTTGCTCTCTAAGAAGTCTCAAAGCAGCGTTCAAATGAAAGATCGTCTGTTCAGCTGTGTATAAGCATCAACCACAAGTTTTCCAATATTATTCCGAAATCAGTCAAATTGAAATAGTTGTAGTCTTGCTCGTTGATAGAATCATACGCTACTCTACAGATGCAGTCACCAGATATTGGAAATAACGCTATTCTTATTTACAAGACGTTGGAATACCATACAGAGATAATTACATGCTCTAGAATATCTGTGAACTGATGTATTTAGATAAATTCATTTGAAACATCAATCTTACAATAGTGCGCAGAGAAGATGCTGACAATGATCACACAATGTTCTCGCCGTCGCAAGCTATCGGTTACTTGCGACTACTGACCCGCACTGTCCGCTGCTGCGTCGGTGGAACACTGCTGGACCACTTGTCAGGATCTTCTCCTCGCAGTATGAAACAGACAAGACAACTACATTTTAGTACACTCAGGATATTTTAAAAAAATACGTAATTATATCAAATACTAGGTTAATCCCAGAAGTAAGGTCTCCTATAGGTACATAGACATGTTTATCTCTACAATGGTTTACATCAGTTTACAGATTGAACATTTAGCTATTTTTCGATATAATCACCATTTCTGTCGACGCATTTTTGTAGACGCTGTGGCAGTTTTTGTATGCCCATGTCATACCAGCTCACCACCATGCTGTTCAGAAAGTTATTAACCTCTCCTTTCACCTCATCGTCGGAGCTGAATCACTGGGACCACAACTAACGCTGAAAGGTATTGTGAGACTCTGAAAAAACTCAGACGGCAATTCAGAACCGGAGAAGAGGAATGTTGAGCAAGGACGTACACATTCTCCATGACAACGCTCGCCCACACATCGCTCGGCAAACCTGCAACTGTTTCAGTGGAACATAATCACGCACCCACCCTATAGTCCTGACTTGGCTCCCAGTGACTATCACCTGTTCCCTAGGTTAAAAGAACATTTGGCCAGAAAGCGATTCAGCTCCGACGATGAGGTGAAAGAAGAGGTTCATAACTTTCTGAACAGCATGGCGGCTCGCTGGTATGACATGGGCATACAAAAACTGCCACAGCGTCTGCAAAAAGGCATCGACAGAAATGGTGATTATGTTGAAAATAGCTAAATGTTCAAGCTGTAAACTGATGTAAACCATTGTAGAAATAAACAGGTCTATGTCCTTATAAAAAAAATAGGAGACCTTAATTTTGGGATTGCCCTCGTACATCTCTTGCCTACCTGATTTCTCTCAAATGGAAAATAAAATGGCGTTGCTTGTTTAAAATATGGAGTATCCCAATGCGGTGGAACAGGAACAACACCTGGGCAGAAACATCCATCGTTTCCGTCATGATGGAAGCAACGTGGCAGTACGTTTACATGAAAGTGAAAGAGCACACACCAAAACATTGTCTACCTGTGTCGTACCGTACGTGTGAGACAATGACATGAAAAAAAAGCCTCGCCACCGAATGATACATCAGCAAAGGTGATTCAGCAAAAAATACCAATGCACAAAATAACGCTATTTTTATTTACAAGACGTTGGAATACCATACAGTAACAAAGATACAGAATCTTCTCCAATAGAAGATAATTTGGATCACAACAATTGAAAGCAAGTCACTCCTTCAATATCGAAGGAGCACTAATAATACGTGAAGACTGAAGGCACGGAAATATCTCGATAAATTGAAAGTTACAATATGCATTGTCCATAAACTAACTGCCGCGATCAGCATCCGGAATGGACGTGCAGAAGTAAAAGTCAGGAGACGACAAGGGAAAGCATAAGTCCCGAAGGGACACACAAAATGTTGAGTCCAGCTTTTGCTAATGCAAAAAGGAAAACAAAAATTACAAAATTCAGCTGCTGGTCACGGCATCGGAGGCTCCATCTCTTCAGAGTAGATGCCAAGAATGGTGTCAGTGCGTAGCTGGCAGCTCCTCTAGGCGAAAGCCGATGAGGGTGATGTCATTGTCGTAGTGGCAGCTCCAGTGTGAGATCTCAATGGTGGAGAGGCTTTTGTAATTGACACGTGGCCCAGGAATCTCGCTCGGAGTGAACTCCTTGAACATAGCCGGATGTCGGCCTCAGTACTGCCTGGGCACCAGAATATTGCAGGTACTTGCTTTCAGTCATATGACCCTTGGAAGAAAAACGTCCACCACTCTAGTGACCTCTGGTGGCACTTGGGTGGCCGCCTGGAGGCTGAGTGGAGTGTGGCCATTCTTGTCCGTCGTCTGAAGGGCTGCCTGTGCGAGATCAGCGTCCACCCAACACATCTGTCTCGTTGGTTGTTGGCTCATCAGGTACAAGACCACGACACACATGTACCATGTGTGGACTACCGTTGTGCTGTTGAATACTCGTACCACAACACTGTTGTACAAAAGCTAAATCATGAGGAAGAAGGATAACTGCGCTGCACCATTGTGCTGTCGAAGCTCCCCCAATCACTATTGTCACCTGAGGTCCTGTCCGATAACTTCCCACACAATGACGCTAGGAGTAACACTGCTGTGCTTCTCCAAAACGTTGGAAGAGAGAGGTCTCTCCTTAGATCGTCACCATACTCGTCGACAGTTGTCATCTGCGGCAGTGCAGAAACGCAATTCATTGCTAAATACATAAGTAGCTCATGTTGGAGCAGTAGCAACAACTGGGCACAAATATTAGCCAATTTCCGTCATGCCAGAAGCATACTTGAAAATGGAAGAATATACACCAAAAACATTGCGTACCTGGATCATAATATACATCACACACACACATACACACACACACACACACACACACACACACACACACACACACACATATATATATATATATATATATATATATATATATATATATATGTGTGTGTGTGTGTGTGTGTGTGTGTGTGTGTGTGTGTGTGTATGTGTGTGTGTGATGTATATTATGATCCAGGTACGCAATGTTTTTGGTGTGTGTTCTTCCATATATATATATATATATATATATATATATATATATATATATATATATACACTCCTGGAAATTGAAATAAGAACACCGTGAATTCATTGTCCCAGGAAGAGGAAACTTTATTGACACATTCCTGGGGTCAGATACATCACATGATCACACTGACAGAACCACAGGCACATAGACACAGGCAACAGAGCATGCACAATGTCGGCACTAGTACAGTGTATATCCACCTTTCGCAGCAATGCAGGCTGCTATTCTCCCATGGAGACGATCGTAGAGATGCTGGATGTAGTCCTATGGAACGGCTTGCCATGCCATTTCCACCTGGCGCCTCAGTTGGACCAGCGTTCGTGCTGGACGTGCAGACCGCCTGAGACGACGCTTCATTCAGTCCCAAACATGCTCAATGGGGGACAGATCCGGAGATCTTGCTGGCCAGGGTAGTTGACTTACACCTTCTAGAGCACGTTGGGTGGCACGGGATACATGCGGACGTGCATTGTCCTGTTGGAACAGCAAGTTCCCTTGCCGGTCTAGGAATGGTAGAACGATGGGTTCGATGACGGTTTGGATGTACCGTGCACTATTCAGTGTCCCCTCGACGATCACCAGTGGTGTACGGCCAGTGTAGGAGATCGCTCCCCACACAATGATGCCGGGTGTTGGCCCTGTGTGCCTCGGTCGTATGCAGTCCTGATTGTGGCACTCACCTGCACGGCGCCAAAGACGTATACGACCATCATTGGCACCAAGGCAGAAGCGACTCTCATCGCTGAAGACGACACGTCTCCATTCGTCCCTCCATTCACGCCTGTCGCGACACCACTGGAGGCGGGCTGCACGATGTTGGGGCGTGAGCGGAAGACGGCCTAACGGTGTGCGGGACCGTAGCCCAGCTTCATGGAGACGGTTGCGAATGGTCCTCGCCGATACCCCAGGAGCAACAGTGTCCCTAATTTGCTGGGAAGTGGCGGTGCGGTCCCCTACGGCACTGCGTAGGATCCTACGGTCTTGGCGTGCATCCGTGCGTCGCTGCGGTCCGGTCCCAGGTCGACGGGCACGTGCACCTTCCGCCGACCACTGGCGACAACATCGATGTACTGTGGAGACCTCACGCTCCACGTGTTGAGCAATTCGGCGGTACGTCCACCCGGCCTCCCGCATGCCCACTATACGCCCTCGCTCGAAGTCCGTCAACTGCACATACGGTTCACGTCGACGCTGTCGCGGCATGCTACCAGTGTTAAAGACTGCGATGGAGCTCCGTATGCCACGGCAAACTGGCTGACACTGACGGCGGCGGTGCACAAATGCTGAGCAGCTAGCGCCATTCGACGGCCAACACCGTGGTTCCTGGTGTGTCCGCTGTGCCGTGCGTGTGATCATTGCTTGTACAGCCCTCTCGCAGTGTCCGGAGCAAGTATGGTGGGTCTGACACACCGGTGTCAATGTGTTCTTTTTTCCATTTCCAGGAGTGTATATATATATATATATATATATATATATATATATATATATATATATATATATATATAACCCTCGTCGCCGACTGATATATCCACCGAAAGACGCACAGGGAAAATCATAAGTATAAAATGAACATGAAGTTTATTCTAACTTTGCACAACTGACGCAGCTTGAAAAATATAGCATTCGGAGGGCCACAATTTGACCCCTTCTAGACTCGCTCGGTAGGCTGTAGGAAGCACGAATGAATCCCTGTAGCGTGGTTGTCTGCTTCTTTCACGTGTTTACACCACATTCAGTCTTCTGGCCGGGAGCATTCCCTACTAAACAACATTAAAGCCTTTCACAATACATCAAATATCCTCCAAGGGGCATATGGAGTCATCAGATAAAAATCGACGTTGTCTTTGCAGCTGTTCAAATTTTACACGACTGGCCATTGAAATTACTACACCACGAGGATGGCGTGCTACAGAGCGAGATTTAACCGACAGTAAGAAGATGCTATGATATGCAAATGATTAGCTTATCAGAACATTCACACAAGGTTGGCGCCGGTGGCGACACCTACAACGTGCTGACATGAGGAAAGTTTCCAACCGATTTCTCATACACTAACAGCAGTTGACCGGCGTTGCCTGGTGAAACGTTCTTGTGATACCTCGTGTAAGGAGGAGAAATGCGTATCATCACGTTTCCGACGGTCGGATTGTATGTAGCCTATCGCGATTGTGGTTTATCGTTTCGCGAAATTGCTGCTCGCGTTGGTCGAGACCCAATGACTGTTAGCAGAATATGGAATCGGTGGGTTCAGGAGGGTAATATGGAACGCTGTGCTGGATCCCAACGGCCTAGTATCACTAGCAGTCGAGATGACAGGCATCTTATCCGTATGGCTGTAACGGATCGTGTAGCCACATCTCGATCCCTGAGTCGACAGATGGGGACGTTTGCAAGACAACAACCATCTGCACGAACAGTTCGACGTCGTTTGCATCAGCATGGACTATCAGCTCGAAGACCATAGCTGCGCTCACCCTTGACGCTATATCACAGACAGGAGCGCCTGCGATGGTGTACTCAACGACGAACCTGGGTGCACGAATGGCAAAACGTCATTTTTTCGGATGAATCCGGGTTCTGTTTACAGCATCGTGATTGTCGCATCCGTGTTTGGCGACATCGCGGTGAACGCACATTGGAAGCTTGTATTCGTCATCGCCATACTGGCGTATCACCCGGCGTGATGGTATTGGGTACCATTGGTTACACGTCTCGGTCACCTCTTGTTCGCATTGACGGCACTTTGAACAGTGGACGTTACATTTCAAATGTTTTACGACCCGTGGCTCTACCGTTCATTCGATCCCTGCGAAAACCTACATTTCAGCAGGATAATGCACGACTGCATGTTGCAGGTCCTGTACGGGCCTTTCTGGATACAGAAAATGTTTGACTGCTCCCGTGGCCAGCACATTCTCCAGATCTCTCACCAATTTAAAACGTCTGGTCAATGGTGTCCGAGCAACTGGCTCGTCACAATAAGCCAGTCACTACTCTTGATGAACTGTGGTATCGTGCTGAAGGTGCATGGGCAGCTGTACCTGTACACGCCATCCAAGCTCTGTTTGACTCGATGCCCAGGCGTATCAAGGCCGTTATTACGGCCAGAGGTGGTTGTTCTGGGTACTGATTTCTCAGAATCTGTGCACCCAAATTGCGTGAAAATGTAATCACATGTCAGTTCTATTATGATATATTTGTCTATTGAATACTCGTTTACCATCTGCATTTCTTCTTGGTGTAGCAGTTTTAATGGCTAGTAGTGTATTATTATTTTTTCGGCAGTGGTTTTTCAGGGACAGATTGATCATTCCCACCCTGTATATAAAGGGATGAGAGATTCCAACTTCTGGGTCCAAGCCGTCTGCTGACAATAAGTTTCTCACTTGAAAGTAACACACTCACATCCAGTTGAGTGATGACACAGAACAGCGATAGCCCAATGCCGTTTCAAGCCAGTTTAACAGTCACCAACCCCCCCCCCCCCCTCCGCCTTCAATATACGATATACTCTGGCGCTGATACAAGTCATCGGATACCACATAATATCATGTCGGACTTCCGTTTGCCCAGCGTAGTGCAGCAACTTAATGTGGCATGGACTCAATAAGTCGTTGAAAGCCCCCTCTACAAATACTGAGCCACGCTGCCTCTATCGGAGTCCATAATTGCGAAAGTGTGCCGGCGCAAGATTTTGTGCACTAACTGATCTCTGAATTATGTCTCATAAATGTTCAAAAAAATGGTTCAAATTGATCTGAGCACTATGGGACGTAACAGCTATGGTCATCAGTCCCCTAGAACTTAGAACTACTTAAACCTAACTAACCTAAGGACATCACACAACACCCAGTCATCACGAGGCAGAGAAAAATCCCTGACCCCACCGTATAAATGTTGCATGGGGTTCATGTCGGGTGATCTAGATGGCCAAATTGTTTGTTTTAATTGTCCAGAATGTTCTGTAAATGAATTGCGAGTAATTTTGACTCGGTGACACGGACCGTTGACAAGAATTCGACCGTTGTTTAGGAACATGAAGTCCATGAGTGGCTGCAAATGGTCTCCACCTAGCCGAACGTAACCATTTCTAGTCAATAACCGAATCCATTCAATGCAAACACAGCCCACATCACTAACGAGCCACCATGAGCTTTCAGAGTGTCTTGTTGACAATTTGGGTCCAAGACTTCCCCGGGTCTGGGCCACACTTAAACCCTACCATCAGCTCTTACCAAGTGAAATCGGTACTTATCTAATCAGACAATGGTTTTCCAGTCGTCTAGTGTCCAATTCGTACGGTCGCAAACCCAGGAGAGGCGCAGCAATTGATGTCTTATTGTTTGCATAGGCACTCCCGTCAGTCGTCTGCCAAATTTCGCCGCACTGTCCTAACGGACATGTTCGAAGTACGTCCCCCAGTGATTTAGGGGGTTATTTTACGCAGTGTTGCTTGTATGTTAGCACTGTCAGCTCAACGCAAACGCTGCTGTTCTCGGTCGTTAATCGAAGACCGCCGCCACTGCGTTATTAGTGGTGAGAGGTAACGCCTCAAATTCGGTACATTGTTGACACTGTGGATCGCGGAATTCTGAACTCTCTGAATTTCCGAAGTGGAATGTCCCATGTGTCTAGCTCCAACTAACATGCCGGACGCTGTGGCCGAGCGCTACGGACGAAGGTTCGAATCCGGTTTCGGGCGTGGATGTGTGTGGTGTCCTTAGGTTAAAAAAATGGCTCTGAGCACTATGGGACTTAACTGCTGTGGTCATCAGTTCCCTAAAAGGCCAGATTGTCAAAATGGAAAGCAACACTGCCTACGGGAGACCAGGCACCTCTAATCGCACCCAACGAACAATTGACCTCTGGAAATGAACTAAAATGGCCATTATGGGGAACCCTCAACCGCCTACGAACTGGGGTGGGCAGATACAACGTAAACATGTGTAAATGGGGATACCGAGACGGGACGGACACGTGCCAGTCCGGACAGACCCAAACAATGGACCACCTCCTGGAATGCAGCAACATGGGGGAAGTGTGCAGGAGAGAAGATCTGGCAAACGCTACGGCAGTGGCAGTTAAATGCGCTGAATTTTGGCGGGACGTGATATGATATATATACTATGTTTGTCTTTATATTGTAATGTGACTCCCCATTTTGGGTTTGTTTTACTTATACATATGTGTATTGTATTTGTATTTGTGTGTATATCTAATATGTGGGTTGTCTATGGCTTGGACACGATTAAATAAATAAATAAATCAGTTCCCTAGAACTTAGAACTACTTAAACCTAACTAACCTAAGGACATCACACACATCCACGCCAGAGGCAGGACTCGAACCTGCGACCATAGCGGTCGTGCGGTTCCAGACTGTAGCGCCTAGAACCGCTCGGCCACTCCGGCCGGCTGTCCTTAGGTTAGTTAGGTTTACGTAGTTCTAAGTTCTATGGGACTGATGACCCCAGATGTTAAGTTCCATAGTGCTCGGAGCCATATGAACCAACTACCACTCCGCGTTCAGTCTCTGTTAATTCCTGTCGTGGGGCCATAATCACGTCGGAAACTTTTTCACATGATTCACCTGAGTACAAATGACGGCTCCGCCAATGCACTGCCCTATTGTACCTTGTGTAGGCTATACTAGCACCATTTGTACTGTATGTGTGTATATCGCTGTCCAGTGACTGCCCTTCGTCCTGACGCTGACTCGAAATACCAGGATCTGATGGCTGCGACGTGTTGCGCCGTGGCAGCCAGCAGCCATCAGCTTCCTCACGCCTGTCCGCTCAGCGCCGCCCTTCTCCCCCCCCCCCCCCCCCCAACCAACTCCCACCCTCCGTACACCGGAGATTGCCAAGCCCTGCATGTGTTGCCTGATGCGATTTCTTTCCCGTCACTGGCGCCCATTATTTAATTACGACCCATCTCCCACTGTCGCGAAATCGTTTGCTCTTTCTTCATCCTCTTATCGAACGCTCGTCTACAAACGCACACAAAAGCCCCTTTATAAAACGTCATCTGCGATTTACTTTCGCCGTATAAGTACAAGACTTACAAGTGCAATGGGCGTCCTATTGTTATTCTCGTCGAGAAACATTGACAGATGCTTGAAATCTCCAGCTAATTTCTTTTTATTCATCTTGATTCTCTTCTCATTACTAATTACTATAGGCATTGTTAGCGCTTTTCGTTATTGATATGTACTAGAATTTCAGGCATTCGATATTTTGTGAGCGCAAAATCAATTTAGTACCGCAAGCAGACGTTTGTGTGACTGTGAGCACTGTCAAGAAGCAACATTAAGCCTCATAGGAATGGTTCTGAGATTGCCGCTAAAAGCAGTATCTGCAGTATGGTTTCAGGCAATCAATGGTCATCAATTCAACGTTGGTTTGTACATCTTGGTACGTTAGAAGGCTTGGTGCAAACATAACTCAAATGCTGTCACCTTCCAGCGATCTACGACACGAATTAGTAGTTACTTAATAGGGGAATTGTAAAGTAAGTGGAATCCAGACTATGGTATTATTTGCTATTTTTCGTACACACAAGCAATTTTTAGCACTTACACTCACCTTAAATGCTTTTACATGACTAGACTAACATTTTACCTCTGTCCCACCTGTGTACAGTGTGACCTGGGAAGTATCATGAATAGCGTCGGTCATATTTTACAGCCTGGTTTTCCACACTATGCTGCAGCTATTTTACATAAATGACATTTTTGCAGTGGCCGTTGTGTAGAATGATGTAATGGAGGTGGCTTGTCTCTGCTTTTCTTTCCGGCTGGAGTGCAGTGTTTTTGAGTACATGGTAAAATAGTAAAAGCGTTAAATAATGACTACTTCATTCGTGCAATAGGCTTCATATGATGTTAAATCATACGGTATAGACTAAGTGGTCAAAAGAATCCGGACACACAAGAAACTTACGGTTTTCATATTAGGTGCATTGTGCTGCTACCTACTTCTATGTACTACATATCAGCGACCTCTGTAGTCTTTAGACATCGTGAGAGAGAAGAATGGGCACTCCGCGGAACTTGCGGACTTCGAACGTGGTCAGGTGATTGGGTGTCACTTGTGTCATACGCCTGTACGTAAGATTCCCACAGTCCTAAACATCCATAAGTCCACTGTTTTCGATGTGATATTGAAGTGGAAACGTGAAGGGTCACGTACAGCACAAAAGCGTACAGGCCGACCTCGTCTATTGTCTGACAGAGACCGCCCACAGCTGAAGAGGGTCGTAATATGTAATAGGCAGATACCTATCCAGACCATCACACAGGAATTCCAAACTGCATCAGGATCCACTGCAAGTACTATTACAGTTAGGCGGGAGGTGAGAAAACTTGGATATCTTGGTCGAGTGGATGCTCATAAGCCTTATATCTCGCGCGTAAATGCCAAACAACGCCTCGCTTGGTCTGAGGAGCGTAAACACTGGACGACTGAACAGTGGGAAAACGCTGTGTGGGGTGACGAATCACGGTACGCAATTTTGCGATCCGATGGCAGGGTGTGGGTATAGCGAATGACCGGTGAACGTCATCTGCCAGCGTGTGTACTGCAAACTGTCAAATTCGGAGGCGTGAGTGTTATGACGTGGTCGTGTTTTTCATGGAGGGGGCTTGCACCCCTTTTTGTTTTGCGTGGCACTATAACAGCAATAACAAATGTTCAAATGTGTGTGAAATCTTATGGGACTTAACTGCTAAGGTCATCAGTTCCTAAGCTTCCACACTACTTAACCTAAATTATCCTAAGGACAAACACACACACCCATGCCCGAGGGAGGACTCGAACCTCCGCCGGGACCAGCCGCACAGTCCATGACTGCAGCGCCCTAGACCGCTCGGCTAATCCCGCGCGGTGACATAACAGCACAGGCCTACATTGATGTTTTAAGCATCTTCTTGCTTCCCACTATAGAAGATCAATTAGGGGATGGCGATTGCATTTTTCAACACGCTCGAACACCTTTTCATAATGCACAACCTGTGGTGGAGTGGTCACACGACGATAACGTCCTTGGCCTGCCCGGAGTCCTGACCTGAATCCTATATAACATCTTTGGAATGTTTTGGAACGCCGACTTTGTGCCAGTCCTCACCGACCGACATCGATACCTCTCTCAGTGCAGCGCTCCGTGAAGAATGGGCTGCCATTCCCCAAGAAACCTTCCAGCACTTGATTGAACATATTCCAGCGAGAGTGGAAGCTGTCATCAAGGCTAAGGGTGGGCCAACATCATAATGAATTTCAGCATTACAGGTGGAGGGTGCCACGAACTTGTAAGTCATTTTCAGCCAGGTGTCTGGATACTTTTGATCACATAGTGTACCTTTATTTTCAATACAAAATTTGTGAGTTTCTGATTACACAATCTGGAAATTTTAAATTTTTTGTGACATAATTTCTCAAAAAAAGGTAATTTAGAATTAATTTGTAAAGCTGATTATGAAAATTGCATTTCTTTTGCCTCGTTAGGATTGGATTGGATTGTTTGTGGGAGGAACCTCGTTAGGATTTTACGCAAAATGGGGTTTCATATTGTAAATTTTTAAGTTGTCAAAGTAGAAATATTAAAATAAAATTTCAATATCTGTCTATATTGTAATGTTTTAGTTTTAGGCATGTATTAAAAATAACAAAAACAGTTGTCTCATCGACATTATGAGTACGCTGTTACATTTGATATTCAGATTGTCTCATTCTCGAGTTACTTGCTGGATCTTCTTCTTTACTGTTTCCCTCCATCATCCATCAATAAATGGCCATCATACTTTCCCTGGTATCTCTTCTCCATCTCCTTAAAGTCCTAATGGCAGCGTTCTCGCTGGGAAGTATTCATTACATGTACGTAGGAATTGGTTTTTTCATGCTCATGCTTCAGTAGAACTTCTTGACGTTATCCAACGTCATTTAACAATTTTCTTGTAATCTGGATTTTTTTTATTCCCTACAGTTTTCAGTAACAGACCTCAAGGCATCGTTTTTCCTAACATTCATTAAATTCTAAAATTATTGGTCCTTCGTTTGTGAATTTGAGGACCTATAGAAAATCTGGTTTTCAGTTTATCTTGGCTGATGAAAAGAAATTTCATAGAAAGGTACTTGAAGAATTTGCCCATCTTGTGGAAGAGCCCATACAAACTGCTTCATCAATAGCAGTTTGATATGTGGAGATCAAAGCAATATTTTTTTGTTATCTACAAGAGATTCACACAAAACGTCTCCGATACAGCCAAACCTGAGCGCTCCAAAGCTTTCCCATTTTTCCGGCTTCTGCACTCATATAAGAAACATTGCAACTTGCTTCCCTTACATAACTGCTATAACTGAAAATAAAATAAACTTTATTCCGTTATGAAAAAACTCTGTGTGTGATAGAAGAAAACCAATACCAACCGTGAAACCAGCATAAAATGTTGTTTAACAAGACATATTTATTTTCAGTCACTTGCTTTCATGAAGACTGGTGTTATTTTATTTGCTCGCGACATTTATGGAATTACCATTTTCGGCCAGTCAGTGATCATCGTGAGACTGAGGGAAAATATTGAAAACGGTGGTTTGTCAGCTTCCTGTTGCATTGTCGATGTAAGTATAACGTAAAGGGTAGCTTAGGTCTGCTGATGACCTCTAGCTGGCCGAGACAGCTAACTGGATTTTGAAATACTGTTATCTTCGTCGTCGCAAGAAAATAATAGAAAGAATAGTTTCATCGTTGTTTTTCGCACAGAATATTCGAAACACGTCATGACGTGTCAAACGAAATACATTTCAAATACAAAAATGCTGTAAATCGTGTACAGATTGTGGACTGCACAGTGAAAGCTGCCTTTTACAGTGACAACTTTCATAACTGGTTTTTCTTCCGCGCATGCTAAAATCGCAGGCTCTCTGCCAAGATGTTTTTGTACCATGCAATCGATAACTGAAAGTATCACAGACTTTGAGTGACTCGAAAGGTCTGGTCAGGTGTAAACATTTTGGTGGAAGGTAAAGCTAGCCAATGAGAGGCGACCGTATTTCCAGAATTCCAACGTACGTTTGTCTGTGTTAGCATTCGTTGTTCGGCTGGATTCTGAGCTTTCGAAGGATGGTAGAAAATCGGGTTTATCAATCCGAATACTAGGGCGGTTGAATTCATCATGCCCCTGAAACAGTAATGCATATGAAATTCTTGTTGTTTGAAATATTCTTTTGTGATGAACTGTTGTACTACGCGTTTCTGCGCAGGTGATTGTGTGCTTCATTGAGACCATGATTATGCTTTAGGTGAAATTACATTCTCTTTAGTCAAAGTTTATTAGAGGTATCGGTAATCCCTTGTCACTGTTTAAATATTCTGGTGTCTTTATGATAGAATGGGTGCTTTGCAATCAGCATCGAGGTATCTCACTCAATGTTATAAAATTCCTGCCTTCAGCAGAGATACCAGTCTTACTGAGCTGTTATTACTGTCAGTACACATGTTTCTCAAAAAGGCAGTCATCTGTAGGCTTCGGCTATTTCTCTGCACGGTTTTCAGCACGAAAGTGAGTCATCAGCCGAAGATACAGAGAACTGAAATACATCACTTCTTGTAACAGGTGATTACTTTGTGTCTTTAGTTCTTCAGATCTTTAAATAGGTAAGGTTAGTGGAACAAATTAAGCCAAGCATGCTCACTGCACGCAATATATATATAAGCCGGGTGACTTACACGTTCTTGAGACCAGGCTATGAGCTTGTCACAAGTTAGTACGACCGCAGAATTCGATTAAATGTTTATTTATGCCCGCTATTGTTTCATTGTACTAAATAAGCTACACCATACCTTCCAGTCTACAGGGAGAAAATTGTTTAAACCTACAAACTGTGGGAGGTTGCACGGGACATCGATACTAACATTTTTCCCTTACGTCACATTTTCCTGTGAGGATTTTCTAAACCGGTAGAGGGAGTTCTTTCTGGATGAAAATTAACTAAACTAATGGACTGTGGAAGGTGGCGTGGAACAATGAAAACATTTTTTCTAAAGTGTTTCCCTGTGAGGTGGTGGTGGGGGTTAGTGTTTAACGTCCCGTCGACATCGAGATCATTAGAGACGGAGCGCAAGCTCGGGTTAGGGAAGGATTGGGAAGGAAATCGGCCGTGCCCTTTCAAAGGAACCATCCCGGCATTTGCCTGAAACGATTTAGGGAAATCACGGAATCCCTCTGAGGACAAAAAGTAACATTAATAAGTTTTAATTTTTTGTTGCCAAGGAATAACAATGTTAACACAACGCAATTACTTCAATTGCAGTACAGCTTCAAAAATGCCTCCATTGACTCGTAAACAGTGGTTACACTGGGGGGTCATGTTCTATCACAGTCGAAGACTGCAGGAGTATCCTTAATTCCTGCTGCAGCTACTATCCAACCAACGATATCCTCTTCTGATTCAACAGGTCTGCCTCGTGATGACTGGGTGTTGTGTGCTGTCCTTAGGTTAGTTAGGTTTAAGTAGTTCTAAGTTCTAGGGGACTGATGACCATAGATGTTAAGTCCCATAGTGCTGAGAGCCATTTGAACCGTTTGATTCAACAGGGGTATTGTAAACAAGGCTGCACGTCTCTCGTCACCCAAAAAGGTCCAGAGGTGTCAAATGAGACTCGAGTAGGCCACGCTAGAGGGCCACCTCTGCCCATCCACTTTTTCGAAACTCGGTTCCAGAAACGACGCACAGGACGACTGAAATGTGCCGGAGCCCCGCCACGCTAGAATCAAATATGCTCTCTTGTAGCGAGTGGCACGTCCCTCAAAAACTATGTCAATGCACTGGCGAGGAAATTGTAATAATGACTGTCATTTAATTGCCTAGGTAAGAGATATGGTCCAATTAATCACCGACAACACCTTCTCACCCATTCACGTAGAACCGCAATTGATGAGCGCGAGTAAATGTGGCATGTGGATTAACCTCACTCAAAACATGTCACCTATGGATGTCGAAGACTTCATCATGCGTGGACATTGCTTCCTATGTTAACAGCACAGACGAGGGAAAGGTAAAATGGTTTAGACATTGTCCCGGGTATTATTGCGAAAACTGAGCTCTAAGTGGATGATAATTTGGTTCCAAACTGTGCACACGATGTATGTGAAATGGTTAAACAGTTGATCGCGAAGGACGTTTCCTACGTTCGTCCGATTGGTCTCCATGTTACGCGCAATTACATAACTGCTGAGAACGAATGCATCCTCTGCAGGATTAAAATATGCTGACATTAGAGAAAAAAGTCTTCAGGTGTTCCGTGCTACCTGCCAGAGTTAGTGGGTTTAAATGATTTTCACCCTGCGTATAAATAATGGCTAACCCGGGGCACGGTCACAGGTGTAAGTTGCTTGTCTAACGGCTTCTAGGGCCAACAAAAACTTGGTTTTCAGTATTTCATACTGTTATTGACCGAATTCAAAAATTTAAAATGCTGTCATGATCTTCTCATTAAGGAGTGTAATCTTATTTTAATGGTTTAACACTATAACTCAATTGCTGAAGTTGTAACTGTGTATATATATCTTGATTCAACGCAGCTCACGGGGCGCTAATTATCCAAATTATATTCAGCCGGTGTTTGAGAATGAGAGCACTTAGCGACTTTCCACGTACCTTAGGCATGATTTCAAACCTGTTGAAAGTTTACCCCTCGTTTGTTAAGCTGATTAATTTTCATGTGAGAAGTATCTCCCTTTAATACAAGCGGACGCAGTGCTCCATGGTTCCCATTTCTACCGCTATGTGTCTAATTCTTTCAATTAGCCCCGATAAATTGAGATGTGGGTAATCAAACCCACTAGAAAAGATAGTATTCTAAATTAAAAATGAAGCAACGGATAACACAACATCGGTGAATTGCCGTGGAACAATATGTGCACATTAGGGACTGTAAGACTTTCTTTCTTTCTCTTTTTTTTTTTTTTTTTTTTTTTTTTTTTTTTACTATGAATTCAGTTAGTCGCATGAAGTCTATATTCATAGAATATAGTCATGATCTCAGTGGTATGGATGAAGGATACTAAGTAACGCTAAGAGAGAATTTCAATTATCATTCTGATTTATTTCGATAATATTTAATAAGACTATTACTCTGTGACAAAACATACATGAAGTCTATTATATTCAAGAAAACTACCACTCTCAGTGACAAAACCTTCATGAAGCACTAACTTTCTCTTGCATCTCGTCATACCGGAAACAGAGACAACACTCCGTTGTCAATTACATCCACTAATGATTAAAATGGGTAAAAATGAATTACTTCTTGTCACACCTATTTACTGCACGGAGAAGGGAAGGATCCCACCTTTCACTCTCTCAAATTGTGTTACTTCACATGCAGTACCATGCGGATAAGTTCTTGTTGAAACCGGGTATTATGCAACCGCAACGCAACGTGAGCAAACCAGCCCAGGCCTCATGGCTCCACATTATTCATGCTATGATTAACGAAAGGCAAATCTAGTGACTACCGTTATGAATGCTGGCAACACGTGGCCAAGTTCGACAACAAAGAAACGAGTAAAATAAATCGTTGAATCATGGAAAATTTATATTGCTTGTATCTGGAACTAAACTATGCAACAAATGAAACATTAATGAACCTATCCGCTATTGATCTAAGAACAAGAACCGTTGGTTCATGCCCTCACTCACCTCGCGCCCAAGTCCGCTAGTTGAAACACATTAATCTGAAAAATTTCTACAAATACAATATCGCTGAACCTTTCCCGGTATTAATTCACACCTCAACATGTTTCATAATCAATGTTACCCCAAAATACCTACATTATGAATAACTTTTCTCACCATCCATGACGAGCGCCGCATCGCTGCGTCCGTCCCGTTCAATCGGCAGCCCCAGAGTGTCCAGGACCAACCGCCAACCGTTCAAAAAAACTGGTGGTGGGGGTAGGACCTCAGTGAGAGCCAACCTCACAAACTCTGCCCTGCTCATCCCCACTATCTTTGGAATCACGAACTCTCTGCCGAATCTGCTCACGTTGTTATGTTGGTGCTAAACTACCCTACTGCTACCATCTTTGACTAACCCAGATTGTTATATATTCCATGCATAATTACGTTTATCAATCCACATACATCACGGGATCAAAGGATGAGGGAGGAGGTGTGATACCAACAGAAGAAAAAATATACACGGAAGCATTCTTGAATCCAGAGGTTAATTAACTAGGCGAAACATTGAAAGGACGCTCTCGGCGTAAAATGAATTACTAAACATGTAGAAATTAATCAGTTAGTTAAATGAAGCGTAAACCTGTGACGTTTCACTGTATGAAACTCTTTCTCGCAGGACCCCATACAAAAAAAGAGTAGGAAAAAAATTACCGCTTACTCTATTTATGCTGTTCATGCAGTAAAACTGCAGCATCGGGCATTATATTTTACCCTGTTTTTCTATTCTCGTCTACATTACCAGAAATAAATTACGTTTCTCATTGTTTGAATACCAATATAGCTTTTTGAAATTTCGTGACTTTGTCAGAAAGTGTGTAAAATATGTTAAGGTATTTTAAGTTGTTTGGTCATAAACTTTAATAGATACGTGTGCAACGTTCAGGTCGTAATGGTCCGACATAAATATTATTAATGTGAAACATTATTTAGTTTTTCTTCATATTTTATGGTAATAATGGTTTATGTCGTTTCAAAGTACTCTGAACAATCAACAATGCCTCTGCAATGTCCTTGTTTGTGTCTTTTTTTCCAAGGAATCGCTTAGCACTTCTCAATTATTTTAATCTCAGTGTGAATTGTGACACAGTTGGTAATTAAATGACTGAGCGATGTTGAGCTGGAAGAATTGGTAAATTCCTCAACAGATGAACGAATAATTTTCAAGATTCAAGGTCATGGAAGTAATGCATCTGAAAGCAAGCGTTCTGGTGACAGTGACGACAGTCCACAGATTGAAGAAAAAAAGAAATTTTCTTCAATTAAATTCTGTAAATTATTTTCATTATTATTATTATTATAAAGTTTTTAAAAATAAATCTCTCCGTATATGTTATTACTATTATTAATTCTTATTAGTATTATTATAAAAATATTTAAGAATAAAGTTCTCATTATTATTATTATAACGTTTTTTAAAAATCAGTTTCTGAGTATTATTATCAATAATATTAGTATTATTATAGGAAATTTTTGAAAATAAAGTTCTCAGTATTATCATTATCATTATTTTCAAGAACATAGGCTTATTGTCCGCAGCTCGTGGTCGTGCGGTAGCGTTCTCGCTTCCACGCCCGGGTTCCCGGGTTCGATTCCCGGCGGGGTCAGGGATTTTCCCTGCCTCGTGATGACTGGGTGTTGTGTGATGTCCTTACGTTGGTTAGGTTTAAGTAGTTCTAAGTTCTAGGGGACTGATGACCATAGATGTTTAGTCCCATAGTGCTTATAGCCATTTGAACCAAGCCAGCCATAGGCTTATTGGTATACAACTGTCAACAACTGTACAAAAAATATATGTTAGCAGAAATTTTTTGTCTATTACAATGTTGGTCACATTGACACGAACAGTACATGTGTACAGAACAGCATGGTTAATTTGTTACTGTTTTACTGCAATCTCTGATGGCAACATACTTTTCTGGCAGTAGACACATACACCATTGAATGTAAATGCAAATTGTATTATTGTACGAGACGTATTCAGACAGTAAGTGTACTGTAACCATAATGGGCTGTGGTGTTTTGTTTTTTGAGGGTTGTAAACACAGATGATAGAGGGGGACCCCCTGACCACAACGAGGAACACGGTAGTACGTAAACTTATGTTGTGATGTCCAGTTGCGTGAAAGATGTTGGTAAGAAAACCATCCACGTGCGAGCCACGTGCTATGCTCCGCTTCCTACTTGCGGAAGGAATAACACCTACTGAAATTTTTTCGCGAACCAAAGCGGTTTAACGAGTGTGTTTAAGTGATGTAGGGAGTTTAAAGGAGGCAGAACAAATGTTCTTGTCGAGCAGCGGAGTGAGAAACCTTCCACTTAAGACTGATGTGTTGGTGCAAAAAGCGAGGAAACTGTTCGTGAATACCGCCATTTGACAGTGGATGAAATTTCTGCGATGTCTCCACATCTCCCCAGAACTCTCTTGTACGAGATATTCACAAGGATACCGGAAAATGTGCACAAGATGGGTGCCAAAACAGCTGACATAGCAGCGCAAGAGAAGCAGGAGCTGTAGCGCCCGCGAGTATCTTGAGCTACTTGAATTGGAGGGTGATGATTTTCTGATCTTTATTTTAACTAGAGATGAAACGTGGGTGACTCATTCTACGCCTGAGACAAAAAGACAGTCGTCACAGTGGCGTCATACCAATTTCCCATCTGCCAAAAATTAAAAACCTCAATTACGGGCAAAGAAATAGCGGTCTCAGGGTTTTGGGACCGAGAGCCATCATTTTGGTCGAATTTTTGCCTCAGGGTAAAACCGTCAATGCTCATCGATATTGCGAGACCCTAAAAAATCTCCAAAGGAGCATTCAGAACAAAAGGAGGTAATGCTGAGGAGGACAGTGTGCTTGTTGCACGACAACGCACGCCTTCACACAGCCATAGCCACAAATGCGCTCTTGAACTCGTTTGGCTGGCATGTTTCGAGCCACCCCCGTTTTTGTCTGACTTTGTGTCTCCAGATTATAATCTTTTTACCTGCCTGAAAGCACACATGAGCGGGATTAATTTTCCAGCCAACGAATAGGTGAAGAAAGAGGTTCTGAAGTGGGGGAAGGAACTGGTGCGAAAAATTTTCGAGGAGGGCATGAAGAAGCTTTTGCCGCGGGTTGTCTATCAACAATATCGTTTTTTTATACTTCTTCTAAAAGCCGACCAGTGTGGCCGAGCGGTTCTAGGCGCTTCAGTATGGAACCGCGCGACCGCTACGGTCGCAGGTTCGAATCCTCCATCGGGCATGGATGTGTGTGATGTTCTTACGTTTGTTAGGTTCAAGCAGTTCTAAGTCCTAGGGGACTGATGACCTCAGATGTTAAAGTCCCATAGTGCTCAGAGCTATTAATTCTTCTAAAAAATATAAAATTCTAGTACACTTACTTTCTGAACGTGCCTTATCCTTATACAACAAACAATTCGTGAGATATGAAGTTTTGTACGTGGGAATTCGATTCTTTATAGAATTGGGTATGTTCTATTCCTTTAAAATATTGTAGTTCATTAGACGATTGTAGTGAGATAGCGCTATAATACCATTTCTTGGGTATAAACTTTATGCGGATGAGGGCATTTATACAGGATATGTTAGATGATAGTGAATGCAATCGTAATTTAGTAGCAGGACAGGTAGCTTACATAGGCTGGCAGACACTGCTTGTCCGATTTCTACCTATTCAGTACTAGGCAGAGGCGGGGAAAAAAAAGGAATAGACGCGTGTAGCTAGTAATGAGAGGTAATGTGAGTCGTGGGCAGGGGTCTCTGTCGGCGCTCTTTGAGGCACCAGGGTGGGCAATTTGATGCGTGCAGTTCCCCCGCCGCCTGTAATGGCGAGCGCACCTGTTTGCGCGCTGTTCCGTTTGTCGGGCTGCGATCGCCGCCGCCGATAGGCGACACGCTTCAAATTTGTTACAGTTGCACACAATAGCAGCCCCGCGAACAATGCCGCCTCCCCGCGCCTGTCAATATATTGAGTTGTGTGATGTATGCAAATGCTCTCTCGCGCTTATTTTCTCCCGACTCGGCAGCTCCTCTCTCCTCCCCCCCCCCCCCCCCCCGCCCCCATTCCTCTCCCTCTCCCTCTCGCTTTCCGTACCTGTTATTCTTCTTCTCAGCAGCAAGACAGCGCCAGAACAGGTTGCTGCGCCCATCTCGCGGCTATTTCCTCCAGCTCGCTCACGGCTAGCGCCCCGTCAGACTTGTCTTTAAGCCTTGCTTATCTCGTTCCTCCGCGGAGAAATGCAGCATCCATTCGCCGTTCCGCCCAGTCAACTTAGTGGTCGCATTCGCCGCCATTTCCAACAGAGCCCACCGCACCTATCATCGCAGGAAATAGAACGTTTCCGAGGCTTCGTAGTAACTGGTTCTCAGGCCTCGGTGTATGAAGTAGGCATCGCACAGACAATTCCTCCACTCTGAATCGAATCTAATGTTTGTCTTGCAGTAACCAGCCTCATCGTGTCTCTCGTCTAATACCATTCACACGCAGTGGACTCAGATCGATCCACAGGAGATTACCGAGGACTTCCATTTTCTTACAGCTTACATTTAATGGTATACACAGGTAACCAGCAATTATTCCTTCAGAACAGGACACTAAAAAACGAGAATTTCAGAGAGCATTTTGTTCCTACAGATAAAAAAGTGTCCCAGACTTCACTTGAAAGGAAAAATTGCTAGACGAGGAACAGTTAATGTGATATACGTAAATTACTCTGCTACTGAAGAATTTACTGCACAAAGATGCAGGCCGAGCTCGCTTGGGGAACAGATGACATTTAGGAAAACTTCCAGATTACGTGAATTCTGACAAGATCAGTTGGTAGCACGGGTGGCCACCCCGAGGGGCAAAGAGGCCCATCCCTTCTAGCTGTCAGGGAAGGAAAATAACAATGTAGTCAGATGTTTTTCTTTCAAGAAAATTATTTAACATTCGGTATTACTTAGGTTTTGGCAGCGTCGGAAATGGAACTTTTTTGTGGTTAATTACAAGTCGCCATTCGTCTTCCAAAATATTAAAAATACACCAGCATCCTCAGGTCTAGCTCCCCACATCTACGACCTACCGAATGGGCACCCGGGATTTGTAGTAGACTCCTTGTAATTATTTACAAGTTCGTGAGGCTCAGTGGCCTGGTGCAAGTCTTTCAGCTGGACTCCGCTTCGGTGACTTGCTTGTCTCTAACCTACCCAAGTTATGCAACTGTGGAAAGGCGATCTACAATTTAACGTGGAATCCGAACTACGTGTCGTTACTGGCTAATCTCCATATCACTAAGAGGTGAAAGCTATGTTAAAAGACAGACTGAAAACTCCATAGTCCAACAGGATTCGATCTGACGACCTGTCGGTTTTTGGCACGCGCTTTAATGCTAGACCACCAGATCCGACGTGAAAGTACGTGACGCCGCTTATTAGCCGGTCATGCGACCGAGCGGTTCTAGGCGCTTCAGTCCGGAACCGCGCTGCTGCTACGGTCGCAGGTTTGAGTCCTGCCTCGGATATGGATGTGTGTGATGTCCTTAGGTTAGTTAGGTTTAAGTAGTTCTAAGTCTAGGGGACTGATGACCTCAGATGTTAAGTCCCATAGTGCTTAAAGCCATTGAGACCATTTTTGAGCCGCTTATTAATGACTTCCTCGACAACACGAAACGAGAAGTTCCAATACTTCCGGTACTGAACTCGTGTACGGGAGGGAGTGTTACGGAACCCTAGCCAACATTCCCATTTAAGTTTTCACTCTCAATGTGAGATACATCACGAGGACACTGTAACGTACGATGGGATATCATCTCATCTGAACGACCTCATTGTTGGGGTATCTCTTTGTCACCAGATGTTCTTCTAGCTTGGCGAAAAGTTAACAATCGGATGGTGCCGGATCTCGTGTTACCGATCAGCATCACCCATGCCATATTCGCCTTTGATAAATTGTTGGCACTATTTCACTGAGACTGAACGCGACATTGCATTTGGTACGTATGTCCCCATAATTTCACGGTTTATCTGTGTACAATTTAGACTTTTGCTCTAAGCGCTTCAGTCTGGAACCGCGCGACTGCTACGGTCGCAGGTTCGAATCCTGACTCGGTTCAAATGGTTCAAATGGCTCTGAGCACTATGCGACTTAATTTCTGAGGTCATCAGTCACCTAGAATTTAGAACTAATTAAACCTAACTAACCTAAGGACATCACACACATCGATACCCGAGGCAGGATTCGAGTCTGCGACCGTAGCGGCCACTCGGTTCCAGCCTGAAGCGCTTAGAACCGCACGGCCACATGTGTTAGTACGTCTAACAGAGTAAAGTCTATGACTTGCTCGACGCGTGTTGCAGTGGGTCTTGCCGTTGAGTGACCTACGATGTGTACATCTGTAGCTTTTAATGCATTTCATTACCTAACCCCAAAGAATAGAGCGGAATGTTCCAGTTCCAACTCACTGTTGAGCCCAATGTTTTCAACCGAATACCAGATGAGGTGATAGTGGGTGAAGTGGATCCCAATGGAGAATGTTTGTGAGAGGCTTTCGAGTTTGTCGTGGGACCGAGTGAAACCTCCACAAAAAAAGGTTTGGCACTGAGGGATTGTAGTAATTTTCCAATTTATTTTCAGGCTGACACGTTCCAGTGCGTAATGTTTATGGATGCTTGTTCCACACTAGCACTGTACCTACCATTATATTGTAGCGATCCTACTGTATTCACTAATACACTATTAACTCACTGTTATGGACTTCTACCCTATGCCATGCATTCATGTTCCCCAGATGCTGTGTACGGTTATACATGCACCACTTGTGTTTTCCTACAATAGCGTGGACGTCTGTGTGCGTCCTGAGCCCCTGACTTCTCACTGTCATCCAAGCGTTACTTCCTTATCTAATAGAATAAAAAAGGTTTCGAGAATTAGGCATACGACATATGTGCCTCATTGCTTGCTATCATTAGCAGAAACCACTTGAAGCGTTTATGACATGTGACGAGTATTATGACCACGAGATTCGCAATGAACAAGGATGTGAATGGGCGGATCAGAAACCCAATAACTAAAGAACGAAATGAAGAATCGTTCTTTTGAAGCCATTTTGCCATTTGCCGTGCCAGAAGAACAAAGTGAGTGACCGTTACAAAAATTTTCGTGCAACATCAGTCCAGCTTCCACAGGATGACCACAGCATTTACGAAAAGACTGTGTAACATCAGTATGACCTTATTGTAAAGTTGTTTTTGTGATGCCATTTAGCCTGAAGATGAGGTTTAACCCTCGAAACATGTTGCTAAATAAATAAGTAATACAATAGTTGACAAAGTTCGTGGAGGTAGCACTAATTAAAAAAAACCTTTATATAGAAATCGTTCTACTCTCGATTTTAAATAATATTTCTGTATTTAATCTACATTTCATTCGCAGCATGATCCAAAATCAGCTATATGCAAAGTTTATGCATTGCGTTTTTACCTCTGCAAAACTCTTTGAAATTTCGTGCACCGTTTCACTTAATCTGATGCAGCACAGTAACTATGACGGATTATGAAAAGAAATTGATTTCTTTGTAGAGTGAAGATATCAGACTGGAAGGTGGGTGAGAATCAGATTTTTTCATCAAATAGTTTACGACGAATCGGATGAGAAGTATCTCATATCGGCCGGCACGCCGTCCCTCTTCACAGGCCCCAGCAACTGGCGAGCAACACAGCCGTAACAAAAGCTATACTCGGCACAGAATGCAGAGAGTAGAAACCGTGCAGGGTACGGTGACCGATGCGAAGTGATCAGTTTTCCTCAAAACCACTGGCCGAGTTCATTCGTTTGTTCGTAAGGGGAGGCAGACATTGTTTGCCCTCTTTCGGCCGGGTGGGAACGCGTAGTAATCACAGACTCGAGGCCCACGCCCTGCAGTCTTTCTCAAACGGTTTTACAAAAGCTATTTGTTAAAAAAAGTTCATTTCTGCTTTACTTATAGCTATATACACTTAAGCGTCAAATAAACTGGTATAGGCATGCGTATTCAAGTACAGAGAAATGTAAACAGGCAATGCGGCGCAGTAGTCTGCAACGCCTAAATCAGACAACAAGTGTCTGGCGCAGTTGTTAGACAGGTTACTGCTGCTACAATGGCAGGTTATCACGATGTAAGTGAGTTTGAACCTGTTGTTATAGTCGGCGCGCGAGAGATGGGAGGTAGCATCTCCGAGGTAGCGATGAAGTGTGGATTTTCCCGTGCGACCATTTCACGAGTGTACCGTGAATATCAGGAATTCGGTAAGACATCAAATCTCCGACATTGCTGCCGCCGCAAAAAGGATCGTCTAAGAACGGTACCAACGACGACTGAAGAGAATCGTTCAACGTGACAGAAGCGCAACCCTTCCGAAAATTGTTTCAGATTTCAATGCTGGGCCCAGCATCAACATGTGTCAGTATGCGGCCCATTCAACGAAACATCATCGATATAGGCTTTCGGAGCCGAAGGCCCACTCCTGTACCCTTGATGACAGCACGACACAAAGCTTTGCACCTCGCCTGGGTCCGTCAATACTGACATGGCACTGTTCATGACTAGAAACATGTTGCATGGTCGGACGAGTCTCGTTTCAAATTGTACAGAGCGGATGGAAGTGTACGGTTAGGGAGACAACCTCATGAATCCATGGACCCTACATGTCAGCAGGGGACTGTTCAAGCTGGTGGAGGTTCTGGAATGGTGTGGGGCGTGTGCAGGTGGGGTGATAGGGGACTCCTCATTCGTCTAGATGCGATTTACGTGACACGTAAATAAGCATCCTGTCTGATAACCTGAATCCATTCATGTCCATTGTGCATTTCGACGGACTTGGGTAATTCCAGCAGGACAATGCGATAGCCCACACGTCCACAGTTGCTACAGAGTGGCTCCAGGGACATTCTGCGTTTAAACACTTCCGCTGGCCACCAAATTCTCCAGACATGAACACTATTGAGCGTATCCTGGATACCTTGCAACGTACTGCTCAGAAGAGATCTCCATCCCTCGTTCTCTTACGGATTTACGGACAGCCCTGCAGGAATCATGGCGTCAGTTCCATCCAGCACGCCGGACGCGGTGGCCGAGCGACTACTACGGTCGCAGGTTCGAATCCTCCCTCGGGCACGGATGTGCGTGATGTCCTTGGGTTGGTTAGGTTTAAGTAGTTCTAGGTTCTAGGGGACTGATGACCTCAGACGTTAAGTCTCACAGTGCTGGGAGCCATTTGAACCATTTTCCATCCAGTACTACTTCAGGCATTACTCGAGTCCGTGCCACGTCGTGTTGCGGCACTTCTGCGTGCTCTCGGGGACCCTGCACGATATTAGGCAGGTGTACCAGTTTCCTTGGCTCTTCAGTGTATGTAAGCTTCGTGGTGCACATCATTTTGTTAATCATCGTAGTTACTGTGATATTTGCATTTACTGTAAGTAAGACACTGTGTGAAATACGAAAAACTTTTAAGTGCAAAGTAGGAGTCGCCCTGATTTTGCGTTTGATGGATGTAACATAATAAGTTGCTATATATGAAATGTAGCTAACGTATTGAAGTTTTCTTTAGACTTAGATGGATGTCTCTATCTGTCACGAATCTCGAGAAAATTGGTCCGATGTAGCACAGTCAATTTGCGCGCACCAGCAATAAAGTCACAGTGAAATATTCACAACATTTTTCATATTTCATGAACGGTTTGAGATATCGAAATGAGAGTTTGCCAAATGATAGCACGCAAAGAGGAGAGTACTTTGCCTTGTGGTTATTATACAAAAGTTCATTATCTAACGTGATATTTCACTTACTGCAGACTTTTCCGATTAAGAACTGTAATTTTTAAGGGCCATCCATAGATGGTGAACCGAGCAGTGCTGTGGGTTTTGGAACAGCATAAGTGAAGATATTACACGTTTATTTTTTTACTGAGGATGTGCTTTTTCATATGATGTTTGACCTTACTTTTCCGGAATTCTCACTTATTAAACGAGAATTTCAGAATTCTCTACCAATTACGTCTACAGAATATGTCAGTGAGGTGTTACTGTGTAAATTCCGTTGTGTTTTGGCAAGAGTAACAAATTTGAACACGGCAACAAAGGAAATGTAGGTTTTACCCAAAATTCTCTACTCATAACGCTTCTCTGAAAGCTACAGATTGTTTTAAAAAGCCAGGCGAAAATAAATGGCTGCTTTTGTTGCATTTTCACCGGAATTGTTTCTAGATACTAACTAAAGCAGAGATGGCAGCACATATTTTTCGATGGTTGCCATGCAAGCGTGACCTTGGAGGGCTCCACTTAATATTTACAAAAATGTGTGACCATAGGCTTGCGGCTAGAACAATACTTCCTGCCCTTGGGAACTACCGCCTGAGAGGGGTAAAATGAAATTTTCTGGGTGATAAAAACTGAACGATTTGATTCTATTTCAGTCACGAAGTTAAATTATTTTCAAAAGATCATTACTATTATAAGAGTTTTGTAAGACTCTAATATTGTTTTTATGAGATATCAATAATTACTCAAGTAGTAACATTAATCCAGTGGATGTTACAGGTTCCTCACATAGTCCACCCACTACAGACATATGTTGTGCTTCGTCCTGTACATTGCTGATGATAAAAGAGAGTCATGTATGTAATAAATTCGGAATATCTCAAGAAAATGTCTTCTCCAAGTTGTACATAGTACCAAAACTCGACCGAGAGAGGTGGCGCAGTGGTTAGACACTGGACTCGCATTCGGGAGGACGACGGTTCAATCCCGCGTCCGGCCATCCTGATTTAGGTTTTCCGTGATTTCCCTAAATCGCTCCAGGCAAATGCCGCGATGGTTCCTTTCAAAGGGCACGGCCGACTTCCTTCCCCGTCCTTCCCTCATCCGATGAGACCGATGACCTCGCTGTCTGGTCTCCTTCCCCGAAACAACCAACCAACCAAAACTCGTTCACAAATTTCTTCATTACTCACTTCCAAGCAGATACATGAATTAACTGATAGCAGGACATGGCAGAAAAGGCTGTACACAGTATTATTATTATTATTATTATTATTATTATTATTATTAGACTGGTTAGACACAAAGTATTAATAGCCTAAAGTAGTACAATTTGGGCAAGTTTAGATGTAAGGGGTCCAGCAACCAAGTGAATCACACTTCTAGCTTGTTTGATTTTAAATGGGGTTGCAGTGTGCAGATCAAGCGAGTGCTGCAATGGAGAGGAGTAATGCAGGAGAAGTACGTTTTGTAGCAAGTTTCTGTCCTTACAGTGGTTATGAGGGTCACTCCAAAAGAAATGCACACTATTTTTTTAAAAAAAATCCATGTTTGATTCTACATGTTCGAAAGTTTTACGGTGTGTAGATACATCCTTTAGGAACAGTATTTTCATTTCTCCACATATTTTCCATCCCTCTCAACTGCCTTACGCCATCTTGGAACCCTCGCCTGTATACCCGCACGGTAAAATTCTGGACCAACCTGTTGGAGACACTGTTTGGCAGCGTGCACAAGGGAGTCGTCATCTTCAAACCTTGTTCCACGAAAAGAGTCTTTCAGTTTCCCAACGAGATGATAGTCACACTGAGCCAGGCAACGACCGTAAAGTGGGTGTTTCACTGTTGTCCATCTGAGTGCTGTGATCGCTTCCATGGTTTTTTGACTGACATGTGGCCTTACATTGTCGTGCAACAGAAAAACATGCTGCTTTTGCCGATGTGGTCGAACATGACTCAATCGAGCTTGAAGTTTCTTCAGTGTCGTCACATATGCATCAGAATTTATAGTGGTTTCAATTGGCATGATGCCCACAAGCAAGAGTCCTTAGGAATCGAAAAACACTGTAGACATAATTTTTCCAGGAGAAGGAGTGGTTTTGAAATTTTTTTTTTCTTGGCTGAATTTGCATGGTGCCACTCCACTGATTGCCTCTTTGTCTCTGGTGAAAAATGATGGAGTCATGTTTCATCACCTGTCACAATTCTTCCAAGAAATTCATCTCCACCATTCTCGTACTGTTCCAAAAGTTCGCTGCATACCGTTTTTCTTGTTTTTTTTGTGAGCCACTGTCAACATCCGGGGAAACCACATGACACAAACCTTCTTTAACGTCAATACTTTGAGTATTCTGCAAACACTTCCTTCCCCTATCGCAACTTAGCGTGACAATTCGTTCACTGTGAAGCGTCTGTCAGCAGTCACCAATTCGTTAACTCTCTGCACATTGTCTGGAGTGTGTGCAGTACGAGGCCTTCCGCTGCGAGGACAATCCTCAATATTGCCGTGCCCGCTTTCATTACATAACATGCTTGCCCACCGACAAACTGTACTGCGATCGACAGCAGCGTCTCCATACACCTTTTTTCAACCTCTCGTGGATGTTCCCTACAGTCTCTTTTTGACAGCACAGGAATTCTATGACAGCACGTTGCTTCTGACGAACGTCAAGTGTAGCGCAGCCATCTTGAAGACATTCTGTGACGGCGCCACTCACGGGAACAGGTTGAACTAAGTTTGAAAACAAGCTGGAAGGATGTATCTACACACTGTAAAACTTTCACACATACAGAATGAAAACTGTATTTTTACAAAAATAGTGTGCATTTCTTTTGGAGTGACCCTCGTAGTTAGCTTTCTTATCTGAGAGGAAGCTGTGCTTCGCACTTGCGATGCACTGAGAATTGCTTCATCATTCATTCTAACACACACACACACACACACACACACACACACACACAATATCATTCATCCCTCACATGTTTCATCATTTTAAAAATAAAAGTGTTCGACAGCTGTACTAGCTAATGTCTCATTGCACTCAAGGGTAATGATCAAAGAAAGGCTGGGAGCCACTGGTCTAGGACGACGCTTCCCCTCTAGCACTCGGCATTCCCCCAACAGCGCCTGACCCTACTCCCTACCACTACCACTACAGCTCTCCCCACGTTGCGCATCCAATGGCCACGTTATTCTGCGTACACTATACGTCTGTAGCAGCGAAAGGGTTTACCCTAGGACGCCTAAGGGGGGGGGGGGGGGGTCGTTGAAGCCACAATTTTTCTATGTCCCCTGTTTTTGCCAAAGTAACTTTCATCTACATATCCCCTTTGAGTTATTGTTTGTAGGCTGTTTTATGAGACGTTAGTGTCAATATATTTTATAGAAAATTCCTGCTTTGAAAGAAAAAATAAAAAAACTTATTATGCGTCCAACAAAGCCCCCCTTAGGTTTCCACGCTATAGAAAATTTCCCTTAGTAGGATTTCGTATTTCTCATCTCTTCATCAATGCAAGTTAGTTTCTTGTTGGTTGGTACGTTTGATATTCACAGCAATCGGTTTACTTTCAGAGGAAGTGATTGTTGATGTCAGTCAGCTGTTATTTATCTTGTAAACTTGCAGTGAGTTAGTGCAGTTCCCTACTGTTCACATCCAGACTTAGAAATGACTAAAAGAATACGTGACTCGTCTTTAGAAAGAGTTCTGAATGAAATTTTAGATGAATATTTTGAATCGGGGAGTGAAAGTGAATACGTGGATAGTGTTATGGAGTATGATTCAGATCGGGAAAGTGATATGGATGTTAGAGTAGATGAAGATAGCGCAGCTTCAGGCAGTGACCATCAGGATGTTATTGTGGCCAAGTCTGGAAGAAGGTACGTAACCACACAGCCTAGAATTCCTCGGAGGTCTGTTGCTAGTATAGTAAGGGAGAAGGCAGGAACCTGGTGTTTGCCATTCACCTGGAGAAGCCTTGAAGTTACTTCTTTTCACGATTGACATCATGGAAGTTATAGTAAAACATTCAAATGAAGAGGCAGTTAGGCGAAATGTTACTTTGACTAATGAGAAAGAATTGTATGCATTTATAGGAATCCTGATACTTACGGGGGCAAATAAGGACAGTTCTGTCAGTGTACATGATCTTTGCTCAGACCTAATGGGTCGGCCAGTTTAGAAGGGTATTATGGCAAGAGAACGTTCCAAGGAACTTATTGCAATCATAAGGTTTGATGACGAACGTACCCACCAGCTAAGAAGGGAAGCCGACAAGTTCACAGGAATCCGTGATGTTTTCAACAAAGTGAATGATAGGTTTCCACTACCGTATAAACCAGGGGTCCTAGGGTTAAGACTTTAAACAACAATCGGAGCCGCGATCGCTAGCGAGAGAGTCGCGGTCAGGCGGCGTTTTCTTTCGCAGAAGCGGCAGCTGCAGTTGCGACGGCCGCGCATGAATGAGGTCGGAACGCGGCACCGGCTGGCGGCTGCCCTCGCAGCAATTGACGTCCGCGCCGCGCCGTGTCGCAGCAGGCACGCGCTGCGCTCGACCAGTAGGCCTCTCTCTGCGAACAATGACCCGACAACAGGTGGAAGCGGCCTGGCCTGGCCGCGACGGGACGGGAAGAGAAGCGGCGCGACGCGATGCGACGCACTGGCCGCCTGCATTCCGGCCCCGCCGCGAATACAAACGCACCGCACACTGCCGGGACGGCTCCAAATAGGTTGCCTGTACTGGAGCCGCTGCGGCTCTCTGCAACCTCAACCGCAGGAACCTAACAAGATGGTACACTAAGCGCATCCCATTTAGTAGCTTCGCATGTCTCCGTATGACGGAGATACCTCCTAATTGAATACCTCCCAACATCATGTCTTCTGCCCGGCGTAGTGGAGCGAGCAACTCTTCGCGGCATGGACTCAACAAGTCGTGCTTACCCCCCCACCCCCCCTCCTACAGAAATATTGGGCCTTGCTGCCTCTAAAGCCGTCCATAATTCCGAGAGCGTTGCCGGTGCAGGATTTTGTGCACGAACTGACATCTCGATCACATCCCATAAACGTTCGATGGAATCAACATCCGGTGATGTGGGTGGCTAAATCATTCGCTCCAACTGTCCAGAATGTTCTTCAAACCACTCACAAACTGTTGTGGCCCGGTGACGTGGCGCACTGCCATCCATGAAAATTCCATCTTTGTTTAGGAACACATTGTCCGTGAATGGCTGCAGTTGATCTGCAAGTAGTCGAGCATAACCATTTCCAGTCAATGATCGGTTCAGTTGGACCAGAGGACCCAGTTCATTCCATGTAAACACAACCCACAGCGTTATGCAGCTACCACCAGCTTGTTGGGTTGTTTGCGAGAGGAGACCAGACAGCGAGGTCATCGGTCTCATCGGATTAGGGAAGGACGGGGAAGTAAGTCGGCTGTGCCCTTTCAAAGGAACCATCCCTGCATTTGCCTGGAGTGATTTAGGGAAATCATGGAAAACCTAAATCAGAATGGCCGGACGCGGGATTGAACCGTCGTCCTCCCGAATACGAGTCCAGTGTGCTAGCTGCTGTGCCACCTCTCTCGGTACCACCAGCTTGCACAGTGGCTTGTTGAGAAATTGGGTCCATGGCTTTGTGGGGTCTGTGCCACACTCGAACCCTACCATCAGCTCTTACCAACTGAAACTAGGAGGACTCATCTGACCATGCCATGGTTTCCCCGTCGTCTAGGGTCCAATCGATACTGTCACGAGACAAGGAGAGGAGCTGCAGGTGATATTGTGCTGTTAGCAAAGCCACTCGCGTCGGTCGTCTGCTGCAAAAACCGATTACCACCAAATTTCGCCGAGCTTTCCTAACTGATTGATTTCTGCGTGATTTCAAGCAGTGTTTCTTGTCTTTTAGTACCGACGACTCTACGCAAACGTCGCTGCTCTCGGTCGATAAGTGAAGGCTACCGCCCACTGCGTTTTCCGGATTGAGAGGTAACTGCTGAAATTTGGTGCTCTCGGCACACTCTTGAAACTGTGGAACTTGGAATACTGAATTCCCTAGCGATTTCCGAAATGGAATATCCTATGCCTTTAGCTCGAACTACCACACCGCGTTCACAGTCTTTAAAATCCCATCGTGCGGCCATAATCACGCCGAAAGCCCTTCCACATGAATCATCTGAGTACAAATGGCAGCTCTGGCAATGCACTGACCTTTTATACATTCTGTACGTGATGCTACTGTCATCTGTCTATCCCATGTCTTTTGTCATCTCCGTGTATGACTTTTATAAAACTACAGAAGCGTCTGTCTCACAGTGGCAACTCTACCGAGAAGCCTTCTTCACTTTGACTTCCATCATACTCGTAGGGCTTGAATATTAATGCCCTACATCAGTTTCCTGGTGCAGTACAATGCAAATTCTACGATTAGAAGATTCCCGAGCGCTGTTAAGTACAAAACCTCTCGACTAGTTCAATGAAATAACTTGTTAAACGATGCCAGAATATATTCTGTCGATATAAGCAGCTAAATGGGTACCTTAAAATGTTTAGTAATCGCGAGGTCCTCGGATCGATACTTGCTAGTAGTGACGTTCCTTTCACTTTTTTTAAATTCCGTGTTTAGTGTAAAATGGAAATATAACGTAACAAATATTAAATCATAACTTTTTAATAATTTAAAATATTTTATTTTTTAATTAGTAATCACATGAAGATAAAATAAATATTTTTTGCGTTAATACAAAGTGCCCCACTTTAAATGAAAAGGTTAGATACGTCAACAAGAGACTGTAATGTTCAACTTCTTAAAATAAAAATGTATTTTATTTTCTATTTGATTTTCACATTTTTACCAAATTTTAATTATTGTGAACACTTGTGTATTCAGGTGATTATAAACTGAAAATACGAAGATGTTATTTTTATCAAAAAACTACTTTTAAATATTTGTTAATTCATATTTCCATTTGATAATAGATACAGAATTTAAATAAAAACAAAAAACTGTAATAGTTATTATTGTGAACACTTGTATGTTCATGTGATTATAAACTGAAAATACGAAGATTTTTTATAAAAAACTAATTTTAAATAATTATTAGTCAATATTTCCATTTGATAATAGCTATGAAATTTAAATAAAAGTAAAAAAAGTGTAATAGTAAAGTGCTACCACCCTACTTCCTGATCTACTCAAGCCCATCAACATGCCAATTCTTCCTCCACATGGGTCATCCATGAAAATTCCACCTATGTTTAGGAACAAAATGTCCGTGAATGGCTGCACTTGATCTCCAAGTAGCCGAGCATAACCATTTCCACACATAATACGTAATAATTCAAAATTAGGGTCACTTAAATTGCTACTTCCTTTCTCCGCCTTTGCAAGTAAGACAGCTCGTGAAGAATATATGAAGATGTAGATCTTTGTTCGTGATCTGAATCAACTTCAAACCTTCGCCCTCGCCTACGTGTGTAAATGCTGGTATTTAATTTTTAGCTTCAATTAGGGCACTTGGCGTGGGTTGGAAACTGACATTCTCACAGTTGTTAGACGAGTTCTGGCTATGTAGTTCCTAGTAGTATGGGGTGATTTGTACCGGAACCTGTTCTCTCTCAGAATACCTTTAGAAACAGTTCAATCTTCGATCATCTATTGTGGTCAGCTGTTCCATACATGCCTACCACTCTGATGGTAGCCACTGTGGCAATGTACGTATCGCTTGTCTTCGCGATTGCTAGATACGCTATCCACTCAGTTACTGGTTATTTCTTTGAAAGATTTGAAATCTTTTGCACTTAACGAAGCTTGGAAATTTTTAAAAACAATCTTTCGAGTGTATTTCTGCACTTTGACGCATAGGTTTGGGAAATTGCTATCTGGGCACTGACAATAAGTCCCTGTAAATGTGAAGAAATACAAGGGTGGCAGTCCGTAAGGTCCCTTTGTCAGTCGATTCCATTACCAAATACACCCCGTCATTCCAAAAAGTTTAGAGACTGGATAAATAGAGGAACGTTAAGTTGGTGATAAAGCTTGAGGTGTTCTATATAGTTTCCACTCCTCCTAAACACCCCCCATCCCTTGTGTACAACCGGCGGAAAGCTCATGCAACCACGTGAAATTATCAAAAGAATCGATCACTGGGCTGTTCAAATCGCTGGCCACATCGGTTTAAATGCAGCTTTTGTCTACATCTGCATCAATACTGTGCATCTACATCCAAGCGCTTGGCAGAAAGGTCACAGAACATCATTCAGACCATTCAGACTGTTTCTCGATCGTTCTTCTCTCGAATAGCACGTTTAAATCTTTTCGTGGAAACTCATTTCACTTATTTTGTTATGGTTGTTATTTCTTCCTACGTACGTGTGAGAAACAAAATATTTTCTCGTTCAGAGGAGAACGTTCGTGATTGACATTTTGTGGAAAGATCTCACCGCAAAACGCCATTATTTTAAAAACTGCCTTCCCTTGTCCGTGGCACTCTGTCATCTATTTCGGGATAAAAGAAAACGAGCTGATCTGTTATGAATTATTTCGGTGTCCTTCGTCAGTTCTATCAGGTCATCAAAACATTGATCCTTCATGTGTTTTTTTAATGTACTTAGATTTTCTGTCGGAGGTTCACACCGACAACAGCAACTTTCGTTACATATGATGACTTTCTTCAAGAAAGAATTGTCCGCGTTTTGCATTTCAATCAAGTCACGACAGCCGTCCACGCGTCGTTTTTTCTCGTAGTTAAGATGAACGGAAGAAAAACGTTGCACACACTTTTCTCTTCTGCAAATGATTCTGGAGAATGCTCTGAACATTTAATTTAGAGGTGTTCAGTTCGTTGCTCCATTGCGATTTCTCACACAACAACCTTGACGCACTACTGTGACACGTGCAGTACGTAACACTGGCTTCTCATAACTGACTGGTTGAATGCACAAGTGTTATTTACAGTCGTTAGTTCACGCTGCCACATTAGTAACTCCGCTTATACGCCAGGCATAAAATCTACATCTTCGTTTACATACATAGCCTGCAAACCAACGTACGGTACATGACGGAGGGTACGTTGTACCACTACTAGTCATTTCCCGTCCTGTTCCAGTCGCAGATAGAGCGAGGCAAAAATGACTGCCGTAGGCCTCCACATGAGCCCTAATTTGTCGCATCTTATCTTCATGGTCCTCACGCGAAATGTTCGTTTGTGGCAGTAGAACTGATGTAAAGTCAGCCTCAAATGTCGACTCTCCAATTTTCACGAACAGTGTTACGCGAAATCCCTCCAGGTATTCCCATTTGAATTCACGAAGCATCTCCGTAATACTTGCGTGCTGGTCGGACCTAGAAATCTAGCAGCTTCCTTTAATTCGGCCTAATGGGGGACCAGTACCCAAGTATGGGACGCTCTGATGTCCTATACGCCGTCTTCTTTACAGATGGGTTACACTTTCCCAAATTTCTCCCAATAAAACGAAGTCGAGCACTCTCCTTTTCTGCTACCAACCTGAAGTGCTCTTTCCACTTCATATCGCTTTGCAACGTCACCCCTAGATGTCTAATCGACGTGACGTGTTAAACAGCACACTACTAATGCTGTATTCGAGCGTTACAAGATTTGCTCCTCGTCCGCATTAACATACTTTTTTACACATTTAGAGAAGGCACACCAACTAGAAATTCAGAGTAACAATTGAAAGAAAACAGCCCTCGGCGACTATTTTTAGCGAATTAACCATGTTTCAACACTGCTAGGAGTGTCTTCCTCAGAATTTAAATCAAAGAATGGTCTATAACATGGTCACAGGATTATGACTAAAAACGTATGATTCAGAGTATAAGTACAGAATCATCGTGAAAGACTGGCAGCCCATTTACAATCGCGTAAGTAAGGAGCAGCCCTTAGTGGTTCGCCATCACAATTTTTTATCTTAAATATCTTTGTGACTAATGCCCTTTTGGCATATTTATTATTTTATCTTTCGCGATGATTCTGTACTTATACTCTGTATCATACGGTTTTAGTCATAATTCTGTGACCATGTTATAGATCATTCTTTGATTTAAATTCTGAGGAAGACACTCCTAGCAGTGTTGAAACAAGGTTAATTCGTTAAAAATAGTGACCGAGGGCTGTTTTCTTTCAATTGTAACCATTCACGGTCTCTGAAGGTGCAGCCATGTACAAAATTTTGCAATTCAGAGTAACTTTCTGTCCTGCTATAGTCACTCAACGACAACACCTTCCCGTACACCGCAGCGTCATTAGCAGACAGCCAGAAACTGCTGTTCACCCTGTCCGTCAAAAGCCACGTTTTGTCCGATGCTGACGGGGCATTCCGATACACCTCGAAACCTCCGCAATGCTGAATGTCAAAGTGGGCTGAGGAATGAATGGGAATTTAGTTTGAGGAGGCAGGCGTGCCAGGGTACTCCGTGCAGTTCTGCAAAGCCACTGTGCCAGGATTCCATAGTGGTTAGCTCAACCTCCTAGTAACCAGGAAACTTGGGTTCGAGTCCCTGTCTATGTAGAGATTTTCATTTGTCACTTCAGCTTGCATGTATGAATCAGTCATTCCTCACAGTGCACAGTAGGTCAAGAATAATGAAGAACTTAGAATATACGTCAGATGCCTCAGAAGGAACGTCAGATGCTTCCAAGAATGGCAGGTGTAAAATATGACATCGCCTCCGAAGTGATGTAGTCTAACACACCGCACAACATCAGTGGAGACACTCCATTACACCTGTGGCTCTCTGCAAACAGTAGTACTGACTGGCTTTGGAGTAAGGCTACGACTGGCATACGAACTACTGGCAAGGTGTTCTGGAAATTCCACACGAGTCTACATGGCGTGCGTCACAAGCAGGTTGCCTATGTACTCATTTACTCCGGTCTCGTGTGAGCCCTTAATTTCAGACACCGCCTCTTAAACGGATTTTTTGTCCCGGCTGCCGGCCGCTCGGAGAGGTATCATTAGAAGCGGGAGCGGAAATAAATTACGCAGCCGATGGGTTGTAGCTCGGAACAAAGCCAATTCTTCTCATCTGATTTAATAAGACATCGGACGACAAGGTGAGGGCCGGACACGGCGGAAGGCGGTGACCCCTGGACGCACGCACGCGGTCACGCGACGTCCCGTCCGGCGTCTGCGTCTTGTCGCCGCATTCCCGTCACGCTAGCGGCCGCCGCTCGCCCTTATACAGGTGGCCGCAGCGCGGCTCTAACTAGACGCGCAAGTCGCAGCCGGTCGCTGAACTATATATGGCGCAGCAGATGAGGGGTCTCGCTTAATAGACGCAATCAGCGCACAAGAGTGTTTAAAAGCCACGCTGCGGTCGGCAACGCACTGCCTGCGACGTTCTGGACTGGCGAGCGCGGGAGTCTCACGGAAAGAGGAATAGACGAGGCACGGACGCGGTGGAGCTTCTTCAACTTTGCGGAGTGGCGCATGCCCGTGACAAAGCGATCTCCATTGTGGCGTCTCTTTTACGTTCGGTCTTGGGTCCTCTGCTGTTCTTAATTATATTAATGACCTGCTATTGTATATTCACGAAGATGCCAAGCTGGTACTTTTTGCCGATGATATAGCTGTCACACCCAACAGACAAGAAATAACTGGTGAAATTGTAAACGATGTTTTTCAGAAAATCAGGAAGTGGTTCTATGCAAATGGGCTCTCATTAAACTTTGACAAAACACAGTACACACAGTTCCACACAGTAAATGGAATGACACCATTAATAAATATAGACTTCGACCTGAAATCGGTAGCTAAGGTAGAATACTCAAAATTTCTAGGTGTATGCATTGATGAGGGGTTGAACTGGAAGATACACACCGAAGATCTGCTGAAACGTTTGAGTTCAACTACTTATGATTTAGGGTCAATGCAAATTTTGGCGATATACATCTCAGTAAATTAGCTTACCACGCCTATTTTCATTCTCTGCCTTCGTATGGCATCATATTCTGAGGTAACTCATCAATGAGTCAAAGAGTGTTCATTGCACAAAAGCGTGTAATCAGAATAATTGCTGCAGACACTCATTTAAAGAGATAGAGATCTTCACTGTAGCCTCACACACACACACACACACACACACACACACACACACACACACACACACATATATATATATATATATATATATATATATATATATATATATATATATATATATATATATTCACTTGTGAAATTTGTTGTTAACAATCCGAACGTATTCAAAAGTAATAGCAGTGTACATGGCTACAACACTAGGAGAAAGGATGATCTTCACTACTGAAGGTTAAATGTAACTTTGGCTCAGAAGGGGGTACATTATGCTGCCACAAAAGTCTTTGGTCACTTATCTAATACCATCAAAAGTCTGACAGATAGCATTTAAAAGGAAATTAAAAGAATTTCTTAATGGCAACTCCTTCTACTCATTAGATGAATTTTTGGATATAGTAAGTGGGTAATTTTCCCAACCTACAAAAAAAAAAAAAATTCAAAAATTAAAAATATTAAGTGTCATGTAATATTTTGTGTAATGTAATATTTTGTATAGACTCCTTTTTGTTAACCTGACACGTTCCACATCATTACGAAGTCTCGTATTCATGATATAAGGAACAAGTACTAATCTAATCTAATCGATAAGGAATTTAAGAAAGATTCTCATATTTCAAGTCGTTTTACGTATAACAAGTTTGTTTGCGTGGCCATCCTCCGCAGCTAGCGCAGAAGTACTTATTTTGTAAATAAAACCGCCTTTTCCTGCTGCCACTTAATTTATTTTTCCCCAGACACGTTTCGCCTTTTTCTTGCTCTAAGGCATCGTCAGTGAGATCTATAACGATACAGTCTCGTAATTTTTATTCTATGAAAAAGTTCACGTCACGATTTTTTATGTAAAAAAGTAATTACTTACGATTTGCTGCGATTTGCATTTCCTTTCATCTGGTCTGGATGTCGCACCACTACTTCATTACCGACACATAAGAACAGCTTTGCGTTCCGACGTGTTTCACACCGTTCACCGTGTTTCTCCTTCTTTTCTGTGGTGTATTCTTCGCCGCTCAATATAACTATTTCTTCGAACACTGTGCTTTTAACAACGTACATATTGTAACTTCATTACATTAAAGAGGAAGAAACACGTCAGGAAGCTGCAAGTTTTACGTTGTTAAAAGCACAGTGTCCGAAAAAATAGTTATATCGAGCGGCAAAATAATAATGGTACACCATAAAAAAGAAGGAGAAACATCGTGAATAGTGTGAAAAATGTCGGAACTCGAAATTGTGCTTGTATATCGGTAATAAAGTGGTAGTGCGACCGCCAGACCAGATGAGAGGAAACGCAGATCACAGCAAATCGTAAGTAATTACGTTTTAGAGAAAAAATCGTGACGTCAGCTTTCTGATAATCTAAAAATAACAAAACTGTATCGTTATAGATTCCACTGATAATGCCTTAGAATAAGAAAATGGCGAAAAGCGTCTGGGAAAAATAAATTAAGTGGCAGCAGGAAAAGGCGGTTTTATTTACAAAACAAGCATTTTACGTATTTATCTGAAGAAAATAAATGTAGCTTACACTGTCAATAATTTATGTAAAGTGTCATGTTTATCCAAAAGAAGCATACAATTTGGAGCTAATGCTACTGGTTTGTTTGATGTTTTACTATAAAGAGTGAATATTAGTAAAACCAAAAAAAGTGCGCCGGCCGCGGTGGCGAGTGGTTCTAGGTGCCTAAGTTTGGAACTTTGCGACTGCTACGGTCGCAGGTTCGAATCCTGCCTCGGGCATGGATGTGTGTGATGTCCTTAGGTTAGTTAGGTTTAAGTAGTTCTAAGTTCTAGGGGACTGATGACCTCAGATGTTAAGTCCCTTATTGCTCAGAGCCATTTGAACCATTTTGAACCAAAAAACTGCAGGGACGTATTCCTGACGGGAAATAGAGGAAAAAAGTGCTATGAACATGTGTCTGAAAATGGACGGTGCGCGTGCAACGACAACAGATAGTCCCGGAACACAGTATAGAGCTGATCGCACCAACGTCACAACAGATGTTCAAAGTGGCCTCCATGGGATGCAATGCACAGGTTCACACGTCGCAATGTGCATTGCCAAACTCTTCCGCACGTTCCGACCTCTTTCCGTACAGCGTCGCAGGTGTCATGAACACGCTGCTGAAGGATCTGCACGTTAGGAACTGGTTCAGTATACACAACACTTTTCAGATGACCTCAAATGTAAAAATCCAAGGGGTTGGTTGGTTGATTGATGCGGGGAGGGCGACGTCATCGGTCTCATCGGATTAGGGCAGGATGGGGAAGGAAGTCGGCCGTGCCCTTTCAAAGGAACCACCCGGCGTTTGCCTGAAGCGATTTAGGGAAATCACGGAAAACCTAAATCAGGATGGCCGGACCCGCGTTTGGACCGTCGTCCTCTCGAATCCGAGTCCAGTGTGCTAACCACTGCGGCACCTCGCTCAAAAATCCAGGGTGTTGAAATCCAGAGTTCCAGCAGGGCATGCTATAGGGCCTCTGTGTCATGCCCAATGCCTGGCGAAGAAGTTGAGGTGTCGGCGAACTGTAGTGCGGAAGTGAGATAGTGCTCCGTCAAAAGAAACAACGTAACGTATCATACTGCAGGACGCACATTCTCAAGCAACCCGGGCAAAGTATTCCGCAGGAAGTCTAGGTATGTTCCTCCGTCGAGGCGTTGTGGAGTAACAAGCGGTTCAAGTATGTGCTCGACAAGAATTCCTACCCACACATTGATGCTGAACTGATGTTGATGAGATGCCTCAACCACTCCCCGAGGATTTTTTATAGCCCACAGATACCGATTATGCAGATTAGTGATGCCAGTTCTGGGAAAGGTTGCTTCGTCGGTAAAGAATTTTGATGGTCTGTCGAAAAATCCATCTACAAAATCCTTCCCTTAGAGGGAAATCTGCTGCTGATAGTCCTGCACCCGCTGCACGTGATAGGGATGGTAGCGGTTGCTGTGCAGGATACACATAATCGTACTTTGGCATACATCATGTTGATGGGCCACTTGCCTGGCGCTTGTACTAGGATTCGCCTCGGTATCGTGTAGAACCCTATCCTCCAAATCTGGTTTACGCACAGTCGGCCACCTCCCTGCACGTTCGTCTGCCTGAAAGGATCCAGGATCACACAAACGCCTAAAAAGGGTGTGATGTGGTTGGTATCTGTGAGGGTTCTTGCTTTGGTATAGCCGTTTTCCCTCCCAACCGTTTTCATCTGCTTGGCCATACACAAACACTACCTCGACTTGTTCCCGACATGAATAAAGAACCATTGTGTTGCTTACGGTACGCTGCGGCACTCACACAGCCTGCGACACACAAGGGACGTGATCAGAAGAACTGTCGTTCATCGGCGCTATCTACTGTGGCAACGGTGCATTTCCCGACATACACTCCTGGAAATTGAAATAAGAACACCGTGAATTCATTGTCCCAGGAAGGGGAAACTTTATTGACACATTCCTGGGGTCAGATACATCACATGATCACACTGACAGACCCACAGGCACATAGACACAGGCAACAGAGCATGCACAATGTCGGCACTAGTACAGTGTATATCCACCTTTCGCAGCAATGCAGGCTGCTATTCTCCCATGGAGACGATCGTAGAGATGCTGGATGTAGTCCTGTGGAACGGCTTGCCATGCCATTTCCACCTGGCGCCTCAATTGGACCAGCGTTCGTGCTGGACGTGCAGACCGCGTGAGACGACGCTTCATCCAGTCCCAAACATGCTCAATGGGGGACAGATCCGGAGATCTTGCTGGCCAGGGTAGTTGACTTACACCTTCTAGAGCACGTTGGGTGGCACGGGATACATGCGAACGTGCATTGTCCTGTTGGAACAGCAAGTTCCCTTGCCGGTCTAGGAATGGTAGAACGATGGGTTCGATGACGGTTTGGATGTACCGTGCACTATTCAGTGTCCCCTCGACGATCACCAGTGGTGTACGGCCAGTGTAGGAGATCGCTCCCCACACCATGATGCCGGGTGTTGGCCCTGTGTGCCTCGGTCGTATGCAGTCCTGATTGTGGCGCTCACCTGCACGGCGCCAAACACGCATACGACCATCATTGGCACCAAGGCAGAAGCGACTCTCATCGCTGAAGACGACACGTCTCCATTCGTCCCTCCATTCACGCCTGTCGCGACACCACTGGAGGCGGGCTGCACGATGTTGGGGCGTGAGCGGAAGACGGCCTAACGGTGTGCGGGACCGTAGCCCAGCTTCATGGAGACGGTTGCGAATGGTCCTCGCCGATACCCCAGGAGCAACAGTGTCCCTAATTTGCTGGGAAGTGGCGGTGCGGTCCCCTACGGCACTGCGTAGGATTCTACGGTCTTGGCGTGCATCCGTGCGTCGCTGCGGTCCGGTCCCAGGTCGACGGGCACGTGCACCTTCCGCCGACCACTGGCGACAACATTGATGTACTGTGGAAACCTCACGCCCCACGTGTTGAGCAATTCGGCGGTACGTCCACCCGGCCTCCCGCATGCCCACTATACGCCCTCGCTCAAAGTCCGTCAACTGCACATACGGTTCACGTCCACGCTGTCGCGGCATCCTACCAGTGTTAAAGACTGCGATGGAGCTCCGTATGCCACGGCAAACTGGCTGACACTGACGGCGGCGGTGCACAAATGCTGCGCAGCTAGCACCATTCGACGGCCAACACCGCGGTTCCTGGTGTGTCCGCTGTGCCGTGCGTGTGATCATTGCTTGTACAGCCCTCTCGCAGTGTCCGGAGCAAGTATGGTGGGTCTGACACACCGGTGTCAATGTGTTCTTTTTTCCATTTCCAGGAGTGTATATTCACAGGACCTTTTTTCTTCCATCCCAGTCGGAAGCCGTCCCTGCAGTATTGACGTTTCTATTAATGTTCATCCTATATACACCAGCAGATGACAATAGTCATCCATTATCACTACATTACCTGATCTGCTCTGAGATAATACTGATCTGTACGATTTCCGCCTTTGTTATGATGAATGGAAGTGTAGCTTCTGATAGAAATAATAATTATTCTATGGATTCAGTAGACCTACTTTACGTCAATTTCTACGCTTCACTATCCTGCAAGCCGGCCACTGTGACCGAGCGGTTCTAGGCGCTTCAGCCCAGAACCGCGCTGCTACTGCGGTCGCAGATTCGAATCCTGCCTCGGGTATGGATTGTGTGATGTCCTTAGGTTAGTTAAGTTTAAATAGTTCTAAGTCTAGGGGACTGATGACCTCAGATGTTAAGTTCTATAGTGCCTAAGCTATTTTATTACTATCCTGCACTACTTTAAGTTGAACGTGGCCACTTAATTGTAGTAGCGGAGGCTTTTGCTTTTGCGTAGCGGTATTAAATTATTTCCAGCTTTAACGGTCATTACTTGTGTCCTCCGTGCAATGGAACTTGCACAGATTTTTTTTATTTACGAAGTCCGATGTTTTATTAGGTTACACGGCGTAGATCATTTATTCCCTAAATATATTTCAAACACAATAACACAAGCCGAGGCTACTCAGTAACTTTGGCTTACGCAGAAATTAGTCTGTTTTGCTGAACAGAGAAATTAATTATTCCTAATACGAGAGAAAAGCAAGTTATTACATGCTCTCCATCCAGTCTCTGCCCTGAATTTAAGGAAGCGCAGAGACATTGTTTAACTCTGGCTCACATTTCTCTCCTTTGCGACAAATTTATAGCTGACGCTCATGAAATATTAATACAATCAAGTTCGGTTGAAGGTACTCTAGGTGTTCCAGAGGTATGCCGGAACACACAAACATTTTAGCCACGAAGCGAAACATCCAGTGCATAAATATCAACTCACGAGTCTCGTGTACTGATCTACATATCAAGCCGAGGACATTAACACTATAGTTGCGGTACACCCATCTGCCTACAACATTGGAAGAAACAGAATCATCCGCTCAGTCAACTCAAAGGAACAGATCTATATTTTTGTTACGAGCATATCCCTTTACCTAGTATTGCGTCGTTGGAATTATTAGAAAGGTAAAGTCACCCTCAATCGGAATCTTGTATTAGATACTGCAGTCCTTCGAGGTTGTGTGCCCCTGCCTTCTTGCAACCTTGCACTGGCGTACTCAGGCAGTAACAGGGCGATATACACTATAACGTGGCCATCGTAGCATGCTGAAACTTCACATTTTTCGCATTATCAAAACAATACCTGTGTTCAAAAATGCTGTAAGGGTAAGGAAAAATACAGGAACCGACAGAGGGATCAGACACTTATTTCTTTACAGTGGAGCGCTTACCCACTGAGCCACTGGGTCAGTAAAATGCATTGGTAAGTACGAAATACATTTTTGTTTTCCCGGTTCATTTGAGGTTTTCCGAATTTTTCCAAGTTGACAAAGGGACGTTTACTATTAATAGACCATGTTCATCATTTTTCTTTTTCCTTGCCCATTATTAAGGTTCGTGAAATGAAACAAAATCTTAAACAATTTTTTATGATTAGTTTTCAGCGTGTTATTTATTCTGGAATTTCATTGTGCCATGTTTCATGATTCATTTTTTTCTGTCAATGTGTTCCTTAAATATTATGTCGTACTCTATGTCACTATGTCACTGACGCATATTTTATATCTAACTGAATAAAAATTAATTAAAAATGATTCTTGTCCAATGTAGCATCCCTCCACCCATAAAGATCGCGACGTCATTGTGATTTTGAGAATTTGCATACGGGAGACGACCAATATAGAGAGCTAAAGTATTGTGCTATCAGATTAGTGCAGTATGAATTTCTCCATTGTCATCTGGGGTGAAGGACAGCCAAGAAGTCTGAAGACAGGTTGACAGTGAAATTTAGGAATTGCATCTCTCATTACTTCCCTGAAAATATCACGTGGGGAACCCAAAATAAGTAAGGCATACCTTGAGGTATGGACAGGCAGGAGGAACTTTAAGTCGGACAAACTGGAGCTGCTTATTTTAGCAGGTTGGTCGGTCATTCGGACATCGAAAATTTAGCAAAACGAAATTAACCATAGCACAATTTACATGCAGTGGAGTCGTCGCTCTGAATCATGAACAGTATTGAAAATGAACTTTTGGACAATCTTCCAATTCTGAAGGTGTCTGCATTCATTTCTGCAAGATATCGTAAATATGTACAGTCCACGAAAGGTTATAACGTGCAAACAGTCCCAGAAATCCACTTTCTCCTTCACTTATAGTAGCACTTTGCAAGTAAATTGCATAAGAGGCATTCAAAAGGAAACGAACTGGGGGCTGTAAAACGAAAACCTCTGAAAGGATGGCAATGCCATTGTCTCAGTGCCTACTGATGAACGGTGTGCTCCCTATAACTGTCTTGAGGCCCAAAATTCACCGCTAGAGGGACATGGACACACACCCACGTGACGATAAATCGAGCACGTGCTGCAATCTGTAATGCCGAAAACACAGAAATGAAGGTTGGTTGGTTGTTTCGGGGAAGGAGACCAGACAGCGAGGTCATCGGTCTCATCGGATTAGGGAAGGACGGGGAAGGAAGTCGGCCGTGCCCTTTGAAAGGAACCATCCCGGCATTTGCCTGGAGCGATTTAGGGAAATCACGGTAAACCTAAATCAGGATGGCCGGACGCGGGATTGAACCGTCGTCCTCCAGAATGCGAGTCCAGTGTCTAACCACAAATGAAGGATTCAAACGAAGAAAAAAGGGATGTATTGCGTTCCCTTACAGAGAAAGGAGTGCGGGAAACGGAAATTCAACAAAGAATGGCCCAGGTGTATGGAGAGCACTGCAGGGCCGTTGCAAGGATCAACGCGTGACCCTAGCCATTCAAGGGACGTCGGATGTCGTTGAGCGATGACGCACGATGTGGAACGCAACACCGCATCACCGATACCATTTTGGATGCCCTCATTATTGAAGGCCGGAGAGTTACGGCAGTTGCCATTGCCGCAGAGGTCGGAATCAGCGCCCGAATTGCACCGGAAGTGCAATGCTATCTGTACACTTGCGTCTCATTCTTCGATGAATTTCCGTTCTCTACACTGGTTCCACTTTAAGAAAACGCACTATACCGCATTGCTTTTCTTTTGAAGCCATCATTTCTCTGTTTTCAGTACTACTGAGTGCACGTGCTCGCTCTATCGACACGTGAATGTGGGCTCATGCACCTCTAGCGGCGAGCTTTGGATCTCAACTCTCCTCACGGGACAACACCTTCTTCCGTATGCAATGGCATAACGATTCCTTCAGACGTATTCGTGTTACATCCTCCGAATCGTTTCTTTTTGAATGGCCCATGTATTTCAGAATCAATGGAATTCTCGTTGGCCATTTTCTGCTCTTTTTTAGAGCGCTTCTGTATAGCGCTGCTCCTGCCAGGACTATTTCTGTGGACCTTTGGAAAAAAGGGCGTTCATGGGGAAATCACTCGACCTGGAGCCGCCCTCATGTTGTACGACCTCTACCCATTTACGGGGATTAGGGAAAAAACCAGCCCGTACCTCCAGGCTGGAGGAAATCTGTCCGCCGAAACGAGCAAACAAGTGCGGTCCAGAGACGATAAGTTACTCGAGGGTTAGAACCACGCTCTTCGAATACCAGGCCTCTGTGTTACCGGGTGCACCACGCCACTCCGTAGGGCTGCCACAGGCGACGACCTACCCACGGCGGCCCGGCTTTCGGCGAGGTACCGTTGTAATTAATGAAACTCTTCCGACAGCAGTGGACGGCGCAAGCGAGGAACGAGCGCTCTTCTTCGCAAGTGGCGCCAGGACGCGGAGGGGAAAATAAAAAGTAAACACAGAAGAGGAGGAGGAGAGGCCGCTGCTCCGGCCGGCGGACGTTGACCGATCGCGGTCCGGCCGCTGGAAGCCGGCGTCGCATGTGCCCGTGTGTGTGTGTGTGTGTGTGTGTGAGTGAGCGTATTTAATATGCATGTATTCCGGCGGGAGGCTGCGTGCTCGAGAAACAGGTATTTTACATGAGAATGAAAAGCGGCCAGCAGCGGCGTTTACCGCTCCGACGAACAATGATGGAGATCTGTTGATGCGTGCCTGGGCTGGGCTGGCTACTTTGAAGTGGCGTGCCCGCGTCCGCAGCCCGCAGCCCGCGATGCTATCTGCCGGACGCCGCTCTTTGTTAAGTGTTTCGCTGCGGGGTAATTTGGGCGGCGGGCCGGCCAGCACTTAGCTACCTGCCTGCGACCGCCGCGCACGCCCCGCCACGCTCTGTGCTCGGCGGAGCTGTCTCTCGTCCTTCTCACTGTTGTCACTGACAAATGAAACGATCGCACGACGTCATTGGACGGGAGACACTGTCTGACGCAGTTCTTCCGCCTGGTGCATGTTGTGTGCAATTCCATGCACAACGGTAAGGAAAGGTGGGCTACGGAGTGGTGTGGCAACTCTCCTCGTAAGAAAGCTGGACAGGAGGACCCTTTCTCGGCGTAATAAGTCTTGAAACTCTCCTCGGGTTTGCTGCCGGATCCTAAAATCAACTGGACTCGATATTTCGGCGATCCAAATGGTCGCCATCTTCAAGAAAATGCTTCCTCTGCTGATGAGTCCCGCTGAGAACTGACGCCAGGTTGCAAATCGACGTCCTATGTAGGCCACCGTTCAGTACACGGCGCATGCGCCGCCCATCACGGTTGCTGCCCTCTAAGACAGGGAGGTGGCGCCGCTCTTAGTGGAACACTGCTGGCAACGATATATCGCACTCAGGGCCGCACCGAAGAACGTTCAATTTTGATGCGAGATAATACAGGATTCCACGTCTTGCTACGAGGAAACCCATTGTCTCTGTTGGTTCAATTATCAGCCAACCTAATTTCAATCGCCTCTTTATAGACACTGTTCCAAAAACCGGAATTGTTGGCAACTACCACAGTTTCATCAAATTTCATACCATCATCATCATGATCAGTGTTCTGCCTAAAGGCAGGTTTTCACATGGTAGTTCTCCAGGCTGTCCGGTCTTCTGCTATCCACTTCAGGTCTGCATAATTTCCTCTTCCCTTTATGTCGTCTATCACCTTGTATCTCCTTCTTCCTCTCAGTCTTCTCCCCCAAACCAATCCTTCCAAAGCATCTACCAGCAAGCACTCCCTTCTCAATTAATGTCCCAACCAGTTCTTTTTTCTTTCTCTTACAACCTTCAGCAGACATCTCTCACCAACCCTTTCCAATATTCTTTCATTATTCACTCTTTCCATCCAGCTTATTTTCTCCATTCTCCTCCACATCCACATCTCAAATGCTTCTAAACTTTTTTCATCCTCTCGTCTCAGTGTCCATGTTTCTGCCCCATATAGTGCTACACTTCAGACAAAACATTTGCCAAGCCTTTCCCTTAGTCCTTTATCTAATTTGCCTAAAGGCAGGTTTTCACATGGTAGTTCTCCAGGCTGTCCGGTCTTCTGCTATCAACTTCAGGCCTGCATAATTTCCTCTTCCCTTTATGTCGTCTATCACCTTGTATCTCCTTCTTCCTCTCAGTCTTCTCCCACAAACCAGTCCTTCCAAAGCATCTACCAGCAAGCACTCCCTTCTCAATTAATGTCCCAACCAGTTCTTTTTTCTTTCTCTTACAACCTTCAGCAGACATCTCTCACCAACCCTTTCCAATATTCTTTCATTATTCACTCTTTCCATCCAGCTTATTCTCTCCATTCTCCTCCACATCCACATCTCAAATGCTTCTAACCTTTTTTTCATCCTCTCGTCTCAGTGTCCATGTTTCTGCCCCATATAGTGCTACACTTCAGACAAAACATTTGCCAAGCCTTTCCCTTAGTCCTTTATCTAATTTGCCACATAAGAGTCTCCTCTTTCTGTTGAATGCCTCCTTTGCTATGCCAATTCGAGTTTTCACCTCCTGGTGACATCTCAAGTCTTCAGTTATTGTGTGTCCGAGATATTTAAATTCACTTACTTGGCTAATGGTAGATTGTCCTATTTTAATATTGGACAGTCTGCGTCATGTACTGATGACCATACTCTTTGTTTTTTTGCTGTGTTTATTTGCATCCCATATTCCACACAAGCTTCATTCAGATCTTTGAGCATGTTATTCACTGTCCGCTCACTTTTTGCCACTAATACCATGTCATCAGCAAATCTTATGCATTCTATTCTCTTTCCACCAATACATATTCCTCTTTTCCCATCTAAACTTTTTGCAATAATCCCTTCAAGGTATACGTTAAACAACAGTGGGGAAAGGCAACAACCTTGTCTAGCACCTCGTCCAATGCTGCTTCCTTCTGACATTTCATTTCCAATCGTTATCTTTACTTTCTGGTGTAAATATAGATTCTGTATCAGTCGTCTCTCTTTCCAATCTACTCCTTTCCTCTTCAAGATATCCATCAGCTTGTTCCTCTGAACTCTGTCAGAAGCCTTTTCTGAATCTATAAAGACAGTGTTCTGCTACTGCCGATTTTCCAGCTGTTGTAGCCTCGTATGACGGCGTTGTTCCACACACCTGTCATGCACTGTGCGAATCGAACGACCAATGTAAGCTTTCCGACATTGACACGGAATTTTGTACACACCGGGTTTCCTAAGCCCCAAATCATCTTTCACAGAGCCGAGCAGTGCCCTAATCTTAGAAGATGGACTTCAGCTTTGAATCCAACGTGCCTCTGGAGATACGTGGATGATACCTTTTTCGTCTGGCCGCATGGACGTGATGCTCTTAACAGATTTTTGAACCACTTCAACTGTTTTCATCCCCGTATCAAATTTACAATGGAGGTTGAAAATGATGCAATGCTTCCATTTTTAGACGTTATGGTTTATAAAAAACCAGATGGTACTTTGGGACACAGGATTCACCGAAAGACGACCCACACAGATTGGTATCTGCATCCTAAGAGTTGTCATCCACCACACCAACGCAGTCGCCAGGACTTTGGTACAGAGAGCATATGCCATTTCCGACGCGGACAACTTAACCCAATAACTTGAGCATTTGATGGCTGCTTTTAAGGAAAATGGATACTCCAAGAAGCAGATTCGTTGGGCTATGGAGTTTGGACCATCTCCGGAGGTGTATGAAGAGGAACATAGATCGGTGGCCTTTCTTCCTTATGCTGGAGGCTTATCGTTTAAGATTGGACGAATTTTAAAGAATTTTAACATTAAGAGTGTGTTCCGTCCACCTTCTAAGATTAGGGCTCTGCTCGGCTCTGTGAAAGATGATTTGGGGCTTAGGAAACCCGGTGTGTACAAAATTCCGTGTCAATGTGGGAAAGCTTACATTGGTCGTTCGATTCGCACAGTGCATGACAGGTGTGTGGAACAACGCCGTCATAGGATGCTACAACAACCGGAAAAATCGGCAGTAGCAGAACACTGCTTAAATGAGGGACACAGTATGAAATTTGATGAAACTGTGGTAGTTGCCAACATTTCCGGTTTTTGGAACAGCGTCTATAAAGAGGCGATTGAAATTAGGTTGGCTGATAATTTAATCAACAGAGACAATGGGTTTCCTCTTAGCATGACGTGGAATCCTGTATTATCTCGCATCAAAATTGAACGTTCTTCGGTGCGGCCCTGAGTGCGATATATCGTTGCCAGCAGTGTTCCACTAAGGGCGGCGCCACCTGCATGTCATGAACGGCAGCAACCGTGATGGGCGGTGCATGCGCCGTGTACTGAACGGTGGCCTATATAGGACGTCGATTTGCAACCTGGCGGCAGTTCTCAGCGGGACTCATCAGCAGAGGCAGCATTTTCTTGAAGATGGCGACCAGTTGGATCGCCGAAATATCGAGTCTAGTTGATTTTAGGATCCCGCAGCAAACCCGAAGAGACTTTCAAGGAGCAGAACTGATTGGCAAACAAGTTAACACAGTAAACAGAAGACTTACTTACCTTGTGGTCTTCCAAGTGAACGAAGACTATTCACAAATATTACAGGAACAAATACAGTCCACATCTCAATGCCAACAAGGAAGAGGCTTTCTGTATTAGCACGAACGATGGTGTCGTAGTCACGACTGAATGGTGTCTGCGTAGCGCCACTTAAGGATGGGGCCCCTCCACGCCCACACCAACGTGGTGACCAAACCAAAAGTTCTACTGTCACCTCCGTATAACATGTTAGTTTTCGAATCCTGAGTCACAGGATGCGGGCTGTGATGTTATCCATGCGTCTGGGTATGATAACACATTGACATGGTCCATCAGTAGACAGAAAATGGACGAAAGCGATCGAAGGGTAGCGGTTTGTAAAGGCAGAGGGAAAAAAGTGTCAAGGCAAGCGCCAAGGGAAAAAAAAAAAACCTCTGCAACAGTAGGACGGGTAGTAAGGGCAGTAGCGGCTTGCTATCTGCGACAGTGCATACAAGGTGTGGTCATGTTAGTGCGAGGTATCGTGCATCGTTATCTTTGTCGTTGCGGAAGCTCTTTGTAGGGCTTGCTGCTGCTGCTGCGTCCCTGAAACTGTTCAAGGTCGTCATACCTTAGTGGGCGATCGGCCATAGATCAGCTCACAGTGTAGGGGGTGTGTGTGGCTGGCTAGCGTGCTGTGTACAGTACGGTTTCCCTGCGATTGCGTGTTTTTCGGCGGGTCGAGCATCTAGGGTTACCAGTAGTATCTGTGTTGCAGGGGCTCGCCAGGACTGTCGTGTTAGCGTGTTATGGACCATATATGTTTAGTTTCTTGCTAATAGTGTCTTTGGTCTATTGTGTGTCCATCTATGGTTGTGGTCGTAGTTACCTAGAGAAAGGATAAACTGGTTACGCGAGTGTCTCGTGTTGCTGTACAGTCGTGTGGAGAGTTTCTGGAATACCTGCAAGATGGTATCCAGCCGATATTCCCGGTGAAGTTCCGCGGTGCATGTGTAGCGCGCAGTGTTGCTAATGATTCAGAGTACTTTGTTTAGTATGAGCTGCAGACGGCGCAGGCGTGTGGGCTCAGCGTATCCCCAGACAGGGGCTGCGTACGTCATCAAGGGTCGAATAAGTGTCATGTCATGGACCTAGACAGCCTCCTATTCAGTGTGCTACACCTGTTGAGCATAGGGTAGAGCTGTTGGAGCCTCGCTTTTGCTTTGTTGGTAACCTGTTGATTGTGGTCCCCCCAGAGTAGTTTCCGGTCCAGCCAGACACCGAGTTGTTTGACCTTCTCGCGGAAACGTATTGGCCGTGTATGTAGTGTTATTGGGTTGCAGTGTTGATGTTTGCGCAGTAGTTTCGGTCTTCTAGTGAACAGAACGGCTTCGCACTTGTCGACGTTTACTCTAACACGCCATTTCACCAGCCAAGGCTCTACCGTTCTGAGTGCAGTCTGTAGTCGTGAGTTAATGTTAGACGGCTTCCAGTCTTGCGCAAGGATGGCGGTGTCATCCGCGTAGATTGCTACCGTCGAGTTATGTGTAGCTGGGAGGTCGTTAATGTAGAGGTTAAACAGTAAGGGCCCTAGGATACTTCCTTGGGGTACTCCTGCCTGTATACCATGTCGTGTCGATTGTTTGCCCTGCACGTCGGTGTTGAAACTCCTGTCCGTGAGAGATGAGTGTATGAAACGTACGAGCCCGTCGGGGAACCCTGCGTCGCTTAGTTTGCGTATGAGGCCGTTGTGCCATAGACGATCGAAAGCCTTTTCGATGTCCAGGAACACCTCCTCAGTTGCTTTGTTTGTGTTGTATCCGTGTGTTATGTATTCATCGACGCGGAGGAGTTGTTGTGTTATCGAGTGGTGATTCCTGAAACCGAATTGCTCCGGTCTCAGGGTGTCGTTTGTGATGCAATGCCTAATGAGTCGTTTCAGTACTACCTTCTCAACGATCTTGCTGAGCGCGCTTAGCGGACTGATGGGTCGGTAATTTTGTGGGAGGGAGTGGTCTTTCCCCGGCTTCCTGAACATCAGGACCTTGGCCGTCTTCCAAAAAGCGGGGAAGTGTTGGCGTTTGAGGACGGTATTCGTGATATGTGTGAGGTGTTCTACTGCTTTATTCGTTAACTCCTGGAGGACACGGTTTTGAATGCCATCGTGACCAGGGGCCTTCCTAGTGGTGGTATGCGTGATGGCCCATTTGACCTCAGCTGTGCTAGCCTGTCGGAAGAGGTTGCGCGCTGGTTGGGCCAGGATGCGTGTAACCTCCCGGTAGGTCGCAAGTGTGAACGCTGGGTCTGAACGGTCCAGGTTCGGTGTGAATGACGCTGCGAGTGTGAGGGCCATCAGTTCACTTTTTCTTCCGCAGAACATGCTGGTCCATCGGGCCTTTGTAGAGTGGGTGTGTACAGTTTCTCCCTGGTGAAGAGTCGGGCCATCTGCCACACGCCAGGTCGCGTGGTGTCCAGCCCTTCGAGTTTCTAGTTCCACTGTTGTGTTTTAAATGTTTGTATTTTGTCCCGGATTATTCCCTGGAGCCTGGTCATGTGTTGTTTGAATTGCTGGCGCCTGGTACGCTGCCAATGTCTCCTGACGCGGTTCGCCATTGAGATAAGGACGAGGATCTCCTGGGGCAGGGCAGCACTGTGTTGTTGTGGTGTGCGGATTGGTATGATGTCGGCTATTGCGTCTTGGACGGCGCTGGTGAGTGTGCCTAGCGCCACGTAGTGAAAAGGTTCAGAGTTGGCTGTTTGGCTGCCGCCAGGCGTCCTGTATTGCGGCAGCAGAGGGCGCTTGTGGTACTACGGAGCCCCTGGAGGCGTGGCACAGCGGGCGCGCAATACTGCATCAGCCAGATCTCGCGCTACCGCTATCGGCACCTGACGGAAACCTGCTGTTCCGCCGCCAATTTAAAGACGCTTGTGGGGTGGTATCGATATGTGATACTATAGTGCGTCTTTCTATTTGACGCCACTTGGGTGACTTGATAGTTGATGAAGATGAGATGAAATGATGAGGACAACACAAAGACCTAGTCAATGAGCGAAGAATATCTTTGAGCCAGCTGGGAACCAAAACTGGGATCCCAGAATCTGGAGGCAGCGATGCTGTCTACTACGTAAGAAGCTGCAGTCTGTTGTCATGTATGACGCCTATTGACAGCCTGCCTATTAGGAGGAAAATGCTACACTGTCCAGTTACATTAATGTGACCACGTCAACATACTATAACCACGCCGATGACAGATCTAGCAGTGGAGGGTATATGAGGGTGGTCCAGAAAGTAAAGAATGCTTTGCCGTAACAAAATAAAAACGAAAGATATCAACACAAACTTTATTTACAGTGTTACTGTACCTTACTCTATTTTCCAGTGTTGTCATCATAAGTGCCAAGGTGCTTATTCTAACATCGGAGCAGATTTTAAGTTCCCATTTTGTACTCCACTACTGCAAAAGATTTGAGCCTGGATGTCACTGATTGTTTGAGATCTTCGTCGTTTGCGAACTGTTTTCAAACCAAGAATTCGTTCAGGTTTGGGAATAAGTGAAAATCACTTGGTGCCAAGTGATGGCTGTAACGAGGATGTCTAAAAATTTCTTACGTAAGACGCTGAAGTTCTTGCTGTCTTCGAGCTGTTGCATCAGGCCACACAGTGTCATGAATCAAAAACACCTTTACCGGCAACATTTCGACAGGACGCTAAACCGTAATTTTACTTCGTCCTTCCGGCAATGTACCATGTCACTGAAACCCCACTCATTCCTCTATTACCATAAACATTCTTTATTTAACTGTACATTTCGAGGGGCTGAATGTTTTGTGCATTCAGAAAAAGAGTGGTACTACGCACTTCACATTTGGTGGGATTTTCAATGGGAGCCGATATTTCCAAAAGTTGCAGAACAAACAAGCGTGACCACTCGGCAACGAAAGTTGGCTCACAATGAATTGGCGCAAGGAGCTAACTGGCGTGCTTCCAATCATGATGGTGGGTGATCGGCGCTGGGTTTGTTGTGCAGTCGTTGTTTACTTTCTGGATGTGCCTCGTTTATAGCGTGTTGGGAGGGGGAATAAGGCCTACATTGCAATCGTCGTCGAATGCGTAAACTGAGCGATATGTCTGTCGTCAAAATGGGCATGATCATTGGCGTTTTGCTGTGATTAAAGAATCTTGTGCATCGTAATGTGGCACTATCCACAACTGGCGCTGAGGTAGCTGTGAAACACCACGGGCCACAGATGACAGGGATGAACAATGGCTGCAGAGATTTGCATGCACTGACTGGTAACTCTTAAGCATCTGACCATCCAGATGAACCAAGGGGCTACCAACAGTATCTCCCTTCAGCGAATTGTGCTACGTATGCGCCTCGGCAGTGGATGCCTCCTTCATGCACCCATGCTGACTGCTGTTCAAGGTTGGAATTTGAATATTGCAACTGAGTGGCGACAGGCGGTCTTTTCAGATAGATCACATTTAGGACAGATGGCCATTGCCACATACGGTGTGAAACGTCTGAAAGAAAACACCTTGCAACAGTCGTCGGAAAGGACCAATCTAAGGGAATTCCCTGGGTGACCTCGTTATTCTGGAAAGCATACTGGATCAACACAATTATGCGTCTTCCTGTGGGAACTGTGTGGATGCACGTTGTTTTTCCTCGGCATGATGGCGTCTAATACGAGAACAATGCAGCGTGTTACGCAGCTCCCAGAGTATGTTGCGTTGTTAGAAGAGCATTGGGGTGAGTTTAACACACTCCCCTGGCAACCAGTCTCCCTGGATTTTAACTCCATCATTAAACTGTGAGACCATCTAGATCGGGTTGTTCGTCCCATGGATCCTCAACCGAGAAAATTAGTGCAGCTGACAGCAATACTGGAATCGACATGGCTCCACATCCCTGACGGTAAACTCCACAAACTCACTGACTCTCTTCCTGCATGTCTTGCAGCAGTCCACACTGAAATGTTATTCAGAGTTTTGACGGATGGTCACATCAGTGTGACTAGACCGTGTATAATCAGTGGACACACAAAGATTCTAAAATGTGGACCAGGTACAGTGCCAACTAACGTGGCATATAATAAATCACCTGAGAATGCGCAAAGACAAGTACCTGATATAGGCCTGATAAAAATGTTCGCGTAACTGCTTGTCCTTCAAGTTAAAGCTCGTATCTAGTCGCAATTGATGAAAAGTTCAGTCCACAGAGATTAAACAAGGTGATGCCTTGATGATGTTACAAAGTTTCAGACATGAAGGTGAAGGGTGCATGTGTCAATTTGAGGTAAGAGGCCCTGTTCCAGAAGGGGTTGAGTGTAATTTATTTGAAAAAATCGTCCTCATACCTCTGACAGTGAAATAAATGTACCAGTACTGTCATTCCTAAGACTGCTGTGTTAGCAACTTCCATAGCTAGTAGTATGGAACAAACAAAATATGTCTAGTGAATATTGAGTCTAAAATGTAAACGTCAAGAGCTGTGTGCACCTGTTCATCTTGCTGTTGTAAAACATATCTCTTCTACTGAACCATTGCCCATAGCTTTTAAAGTACCCGTGTTAAGAGTCCATATTTAGTGGACAATTTTTTCTCGTTTTCGTCCATACTACTCCCTCCAAACATGTGGGAAGCAAAGAGATTGCACTAGAAAAGGTCCACTGTCAGAGGTACCAGAACGGCTTTCGCTTCCACACACATCAAAAAAGTTTTGCATCACCCCAGTTTCCAGAACTCCTGAAGATAGATGTTGACTGTGGAAATTGTAGTGTCCCTTTGACTGTTCAGAGATGTCACTAAACCCGCCCGAAGATGTAAACAACCACGCATGAGCAGCGCCTATTAGACGGAGGGGGCCCGACAACCGATCAGTTCCGTCATTCCACCAGGAAGAAGGTACACGGCTCATGTTGTCTGTAGTTGTCATGCTTAGATGATCAATACCGCGGTTCGATCGCGTCCGCATTGTTACTTTGTTCCAGGAAAGGCTCTCTACAAGGGAAGTGTCCAGGTGTCTCTGAGTGAACCAAAGCGATGTTGTTCGGACATGGAAGAGATACAGAGAGACAGGATCTGTAGATGATACACCTCACTCAGGCCGCCCAAGGGTTACTACTGCAGTGGATGACTGCTATTTACGGATTATGGTACGGAGGAACCCTGACAGCAACGCCTTTAGTAAGGGGCCACGTTAGGTGCACTAAACAGTTATTTACTGAGCAAACCACCCACAAAAATACTATATACAAAAAAGATTAGATATAAAAAAATTAAATAAATAAAAATTAATCAAAAATGATCTCTAGATCGTGAAATACCTAATGATTATTTTCAGCTCTCTTCAACACACTGTACTTTAGGAATATCACTATCTTCAAAACATTCAAAGTCCAAATTTTCTTATTGCTTTATTAATCCTGTCTGGCCAAAAAATTATAAATTTATTATCAAGCTCCATACAAATTTTCCTTGCATATCTAGTATTTAAGTATTCACATCACCTAAATGTAATGCACTAGCTCACCAATCTTTATAAACAAATCAGAATAGCTTGCATTATTTACACTCTTCAGTAGACAATCCATTTATATAGAACAAAAAATAGTGATATTAAACATTTTCACTCAAAGTTCTATGCTGAGCATCGTATGTTAAATTTTTCTTACCATACATGACTATGTCGGCAACTGCATCTTTCGGAGTTTTAACATGAAATGTGGCAACTAATTTCATTGTAGTTTTCTGTGTAGTTAACACATTCATTCTCCTAGACATATTTATGACAAAAATATGATAATTTTCAGTAAAACTGAAGGGCTTACATTGACATTGTCATTCAGTTGAGTGACTATCTTAAAATCGAGGAAAGCATCATAACCTTTCAGATAATTATTTGGTGAATAAAAATTCAAAAATTCTTCAGGGGAAAACTTCATTTTTTCCATTTTTCACATAGATATTTTGTAATTTAACAGGATAGTTGTTTCAGCTGTTTGTGATTCAAAGAAGAAATTAGAGTTTTTGGATTTTTTAAAAATCTTTCTTCTCCTAGCTCTAGTGAATAATCTGGTTCATACTTTATGATAAGAACACAAATTTTCATAGATTATACTACAATTTTAACTTCCTTTGGAGGTGTATCTTTAATTTCAATTCCAGTATCGTTTTTATCAGCCCATCTAAGAACAGCATCTCTAGCACTTGAACTCCAAGTTTAAATTACTGTTAAACCTCCTTCCCACATCACTTCTTTATAATTTTATAAAAAATCCACCAACAAATCTAGTGGAAAAAGTACATATTTCTCACTTTTTATTTTACCATATTTAAGGATATAGCCTTCCATAGTTAACTCATGGGCTACAGTCGAAGTAAATCTTATAAGGACAGATGAAGAAATGAATGGATGTTCCATTCTAGGCAAAATTTTGTTTACTTTCTTTATAGTGATGATCTTAGACAACTTTGCCAAATAGTTATCAGTTAATTTTTATTGGATTTTCCATCATATGGTGGAAAAATCTGTACCATAAGCTCTGATAATACTATAACCAACATATAATTGCGTATGATTTGGATGGACCCATCCATCTCCAATATCTATATTAATATCTGTGTTCTTATTGAGGATATTTAGATTATTTTTAGTCTTCTCTGTCACAGGGAATAAGTAAATCTGATAACTCTTGATTTTGTTCATGATTTAATAAGAATAAAATTTGTTAAGACATTTCTAAAACAACTGTTACATAAGCACCATTGAAGTCAATCAAATTGTCATTTTCATTCATTACAGTTGTTTCTAATTTGTGAACAGGATCAAAAATCGGAATATACACATATTAATATGGTTTGAGAATTATTGGTCCACCAAATACTGCATTAGGGTTGAATGAGGCAATGATATTAGTTTCTTGATGAAAATTATGAGTATGCTTAACAAACATCCCATCAGCCAATTTCAAATTTATGTTATATAAAATAATATTAAGTCAAATGGAATAATTTTAGGATCATTAGCAACAGTCTTTTCATTAGCCTCAACAATTTGATTACTAAAACCAAGCACACTTCCAGTACTATCTTTTATATCCATATGCAACTTAACATCATTCTCAGTGACAACTCTATTTAAAATTTCATCTGCTTTAATGTGAATATTAGGCTTTTTCGAATGGATAAATTTTTCCAAGTTTTTCAAACTATACTGACCAGTTGCAATTTCTATTGTTTCTGCATCACAATATAATTTACTAGTTTTCGATGTAATATTTGGCGTTAAAAAAGTTTAATAGAAACCAACCAGTGCAACATTACTAAAGCTGTTGTGTATATATACAGTCAGTCTTTTTTTTTTTTTTAGAAAATATGCCTTTTCATTCAGTTGAAATAATCAGATCATTTATTATTAAGAAGTTTATTTAATTAAATGAATAATGATTGGGAGTCAAAAATAAGGATTCCACAGCAGAAATCAAGAAATAAACATGATAAACTTTTATCAAATTCTGTTCGATTTGAAAGCAACCAAAGTGAGGCCTGTTTAAATGATTGATTGTTTTGGCATAATTTTAGTACTCTAACAACATTTATTTTTTCTTTAAAACAGATGTAAATTATGCTAAACAAGTTATTGATTGAATAAAATAAACAATTAACAGGTGACTCAAGGCTACACTGGACAAGGATCCTGGGTGGCAGAGACAGTAGAACTAGAGGAGTGAGTCAAGTACTCTGGCGCTAAAAATGTAGATAACGCAATCTGAATTGATCTGACACTAAGCAGACTTTGACTGATCAAATCTACTGTAGTTTCTCTACGTAGGTACAGTTGAGAGCAAGTGGCGATTGAGATCTGTACACCCTGACAATGCCAGAGTGGTAGTACGTTACCATGTTTGCTTTGTGCAGCAATGTAAATTGCAGCTGACGAGATGTGTGTGGCGGAGGCGGCAAGTGGAGGTTGTACCTGTGAATCGATTGCAGCCACGAAAGAAATGTAAAAATCTCACAGTCTAGCGATCAGGCAGACTGATCGCAATTTACTCTGTTCCAGAGCCCTGAAATTGCGGTAGATTTCAGTGTGTGACACACCTGTTTGCTGGTCGTACCGAGGACCAATTTCGCTCACTTATTCGACAGAGCGCACGAGGATACCAAAAGCCAAGACTGGTAAGCCAAAAACGGATAAGTGTGCCTTCAGCAAACGAGTTGTCCAAGATGTTTGAAGTCACACTTTCGGTACAGTAAGAATTTCACCACAGGCTCCCCAGTCAAAACTACTTGCAAGTGAAGTCAGTCTCAGGACAGGTCTCAAGTACCAACCATACATGCCTGAGCTTCAACCAACAGAAGTGCTTATCAGACCTACGTCCCTCACCCAAGAGCTTCACACTTCTCCAGAAAAAAAATCTGTTTTACCACAAAGTGAACAAACAGCACCATCTTCACCCCTTTGTGAGCCAATCACTAGGCTCTAGAGGCGCTAAATCTCCCCTCCCACGCGACAGCACAAACTCACGACGAACCAAAGCAAGATTTAAGAAACCTGCGTTTCTGGAAAAAAAGGAAACCTCCAATTACTGGCTTTTTAAGTTTTCGCAGAGGGGGGAAGAGACAGTTTTCTCTGATGTCATGTCACTTCCCATGGCAACAAGCCAACAGATGCAATCTTAAAGACTGTTATCTAAATCCCATGTGCCTTGGAGCTTGTTAGTCCTAGCTATGAGGTGTAATAAAGTTTCTATCTCCAAATGTTTCTCAGACGCCAGATTTTTCTAATACACCTGAGGCAGCTGGGGGGAGTGGTTCACTGGCCTATTTGCACATTTGGCAAACACAAAAACAAGTGAACTTTTATTACACATGGCTCTGCACACAATGCCTGGTTTATGACTCCACTGGATATATGCATTCCTTTAGGCCATTGTCCCCATCCCAGGCTACTGCTGCCGCCACTGCAGGTGGCTCAGCATTGTTCTGCTGGAGACCTGTCTCAATGAGAGGCTGCCCTGTCTGCCCTGTATGGCTGTGGACCTGTCTGGCAAGATTTAATAATGGCTAAGCTCACTGACAATTGCTGTCAAATCCCAACATGACATTTCTAAGAGCTGAGAACCATAAAAATACCTTGTGCTTATAGCACTCTACCAGGCTCCATCAACGTCCACTCAGGCAGTTAACTTTCTAGAGTCTCACTCAAGATGCGTTAGGTTGTAATAAAATCTCTAATAATTTTCTGTATATGAAAAACACTTGAGAGAGTAACTTGTCCTCTCTCAGATGTGCAATCATAGGACACAGTGGTTGTGGAAAAACAAGATTAATAATCGATATTTATATTCTAGCACCTGGATGGTTGAATTGGAATAAAGTTAACCATTTGTACATTTATTTTAAAAGTTGAACCAAAATATCGAGAATTTATAAAAACATATAAAAAATTGAAGATAAGCATAACAAAAAACCTATTGAAAATAATGAAGAAATCATTCCATTAGATCAATGCCAAGAAATTCTCTAGTGGTATGTTATGACTTCATTCTTGAAAATCAAAATATAGTTAGGGAATATTTTACTAGAGGAAGATATAAAAGACTAGATAGTTTTGATTTGGCTCAAGCTTATTCAAAAATACCAAAACAATTAGTCAGAGATAACATTAATTTTTTAAATACCTTTAGACAACATAATAAAAATTTAAATCATATTTATCATGAGTTTGTTGGTGGCAATTTAAAATTTAATGATTTTAAATAAATGTGTAGTAAATGTTGGAATGACCAATTTGCATTTTTTATAATAGACATGACTAAAAACCGAATGAAGGTAAGTTCAGAAACAAATTCCAACATTTCATAACAACATAAACGTTAAAAAATGTTTAATTAATGTTTTTCATCTCTAATAAATGTTTGCAAAAAATGAACCGAAAGTTTTTAAAAAGTTAAGCGAATAGAAGAGTAAAAACACAGTTAAAACAACAGTTCAAAAAATGGAAGAAACAACAAACAACAGAGTATGAAGAACATGAAAAAGAAGTTCAATCAGTTATCGATGCAATTGAAAAAGTTAAGCAAGGTATCAAAGGATTAAGAGATACTGTTTTGCAAGCTATTGAAGAAAACAGAGAAGTTGAAAGGCAAATGGTTTCTTATTTTTATTATCAGTTAGAAAATATTAATGATATACTACCAATTAAACAATATGAAAGGACATAGCGTGACTATACTTTAAGTGAATCAGAAATACAAGAGTTATTAACAAAGTATGAAAAATTGAGAAAAAATGAGTAAAATGTTTAAAAAAATGAATGTAAGTGAAAGGATATTGTTGTTGTTGTTGTGGTCTTCAGTCCTGAGACTGGTTTGATGCAGCTCTCCATGCTACTCTATCCTGTGCAAGCTTTTTCATCTCCCAGTACCTACTGCAACCTACATCCTTCTGAATCTGCTTAGTGTATTCATCTCTTGGTCTCCCTCTACGATTTTTACCCTCCACGCTGCCCTCCAATACTAAATTGGTGATCCCTTGATGCCTCAGAACATGTCCTACCAACCGATCCCTCCTTCTGGTCAAGTTGTGCCACAAATTTCTCTTCTCCCCAATCCTATTCAATACTTCCTCATTAGTTATGTGATCTACCCATCTAATCTTCAGCATTCTTCTGTAGCACCACATTTCGAAAGCTTCTATTCTCTTCTTGTCCAAACTATTTATCGTCCATGTTTCACTTCCATACATGGCTACACTCCATACAAATACTTTCAGAAATGACTTCCTGATACTTAAATCTATACTGGATGTTAACAAATTTCTCTTCTACAGAAACGCTTTCCTTGCCATTGCCAGCCTACATTTTATATCCTCTCTACTTCGACCATCATCAGTTATTTTACTCCCCAAATAGCAAAACTCCTTTACTACTTTAAGTGCCTCATTTCCTAATCTAATTCCCTCAGCATCACCTGACTTAATTAGACTACATTCCGTTATCCTTGTTTTGCTTTTGTTGATGTTCATCTTAATCCTCCTTTCAAGACACTGTCCATTCCATTCAACTGCTCTTCCAAGTCCTTTGCTGTCTCTGACAGAATTACAATGTCATCGGCGAACCTCAAAGTTTTTATTTCTTCTCCATGAATTTTAATACCTACTCCGAATTTTTCTTTTGTTTCTGTTGTGTCGGTAGCTGGGCCGACACCGTGAAGTTGAGATGGCTGAAAAGGCAAGCTAGACTAACGCAGACGGGCGTGAAGTACTGGAACAGGATACGTAATTAATGTTAGGAAGAAAAGTACGGAGCAGGTTTAATACTTAACTTTACTCAATCATTGTGGTACATCGATCTTGACGATACACAGGAGACTTTAAGTACAATCACTGTATGGCTAATGGCGCCTTGCTAGTTCGTAGCCATTAACTTAGCTGATGGCTATTCTGTCTCTCGGCTAATGAGAGAGAAAGGCTTCGTACATCTGGTCGGTAGCTAGGTTCTCGTACAACTGGGGCGAGTGCTCTCTCGTATCACGAGACCTGCCTTGGTGGTGGCGCTAGGTCTGCGATTACACAGTGGCGACACGCGGGTCCGACATGTACTAAATGGACCGCGGCCGATTTAAGCTACCACCTAGCAAGTGTGGTGTCTGGCGGTGACACCACAGTTTCCTTTACTGCTTGCTCAATATACAGATTGAACAACATCGGGGAGAGGCTACAACCCTGTCTTACTCCCTTCCAAACCACTGCTTCCCTTTCATGTCCCTCGACTCTTATAACTGCCATCTGGTTTCTGTACAAATTGTAAATAGCCTTTCGCTCCCTGTATTTTACCCATGCCACCTTTAGAATTTGAAAGAGAGTATTCCAGTCAACATTGTCAAAAGCTTTCTCTAAGTCTACAAATGCTAGAAACGTAGGTTTGCCTTTCCTTAATCTTTCTTCTAAGATAAGTCGTAAGGTCAGTATTGCCTCACGTGTTCCAGTGTTTCTACGGAATCCAAACTGATCTTCCTCGAGGTTGGCTTCTACTAGTTTTTCCATTCGTCTGTAAAGAATTCGTGTTAGTATTTTGCAGCTGTGGCTTATTAAGCTGATAGTTCGGTAATTTTCACATCTGTCAACACCTGCTTTCTTTGGGATTCGAATTATTATATTCTTCTTGAAGTCTGAGGGTATTTCGCCTGTTTCATACATCTTGCTCACCAGATGGTAGAGTTTTGTCATGACTGGCTCTCCCACGGCCGTCAGTAGTTCCAATGGAATATTGTCTACTCCGGGGGCCTTGTTTCGACTCAGGTCTTTCAGTGCTCTGTCAAACTCTTCACGCAGTATCATATCTCCCATTTCATCTTCGTCTACATCCTCTTCCATTTCCATAATATTGTCCTCAAGTACATCGCCCTTGTATAGTCCCTCTATATACTCCTTCCACCTTTCTGCTTTCCCTTCTTTGCTTAGAACTGGGTTTCCATCTGAGCTCTTGATATTCATACAAGTCGTTCTCTTTTCTCCAAAGGTCTCTTTAATTTTCCTGTAGGCGGTATCTATCTTACCCCTAGTGAGATAGGCCTCTACATCCTTACATTTGTCCTCTAGCCATCCCTGCTTAGCCATTTTGCACTTCCTGTCGATCTCATTTTTGAGACGTTTGTATTCCTTTTTGCCTGTTTCACTTACTGCATTTTTATATTTTCTCCTTTCATCAATTAAATTCAATATTTCTTCTGTTACCCAAGGATTTGTACTAGCCCTCGTCTTTTTACCTACTTGATCCTCTGCTGCCTTCACTACTTCATCCCTCAAAGCTACCCATTCTTCTTCTACTGTATTTATTTCCCCCATTCCTGTCAATTGCTCCCTTATGCTCTCCCTGAATCTCTGTACAACCTCTGGTTCTTTTAGTTTATCCAGGTCCCATCTCCTTAAATTCCCACCTTTTTGCAGTTTCTTCAGTTTTAATCTACAGGTCATAGCCAATAGATTGTGGTCAGAGTCCACATCTGCCCCTGGAAATGTCTTACAATTTAAAACCTGGTTCCTAAATCTCTGTCTTACCATTATATAATCTATCTGATACCTTTTAGTATCTCCAGGGTTCCTCCATGTATACAACCTTCTTTCATGATTCTTAAACCAAGTGTTAGTTATGATTATGTTGTGCTCTGTGCAAAATTCGACCAGGCGGCTTCCTCTTTCATTTCTGTCCCCCAATCCATATTCACCTACTATGTTTCCTTCTCTCCCTTTTCCTACACTCGAATTCCAGTCACCCATGACTATTAAATTTTCGTCTCCCTTCACAATCTGAATAATTTCTTTTATTTCATCATACATTTCTTCAATTTCTTCGTCATCTGCAGAGCTAGTTGGCATATAAACTTGTACTACTGTAGTAGGCGTGGGCTTCGTATCTATCTTGGCCACAATAATGCGTTCACTATGCTGTTTGTAGTAGCTTACCCGCATTCCTATTTTCCTATTCATTATTAAACCTACTCCTGCATTACCCCTATTTGATTTTGTGTTTATAACCCTGTAGTCACCTGACCAGAAGTCTTGTTCCTCCTGCCACCGAACTTCACTAATTCCCACTATATCTAACTTCAACCTATCTATTTCCCTTTTTAAATTTTCTATCCTACCTGCCCGATTAAGGGATCTGACATTCCACGCTCCGATCCATAGAACGCCAGTTTTCTTTCTCCTGATAACGACATCCTCTTGAGTAGTCCCCACCCAGAGATCCGAATGGGGGACTATTTTACCTCCGGAATATTTTACCCAAGAGGATACCATCAACATTTAACCATAGAGGAAAGCAGCATGCCCTCGGGAAAAATTACGGCTGTAGTTTCCCCTTGCTTTCAGCCGTTCGCAGTACCAGCACAGCAATGCCGTTTTGGTTAGTGTGACAAGGTCATAACAGTCAATCATCCAGACTGTTGCCCTTGCAACTACTGAAAAGGCTGCTGCCCCTCTTCAGGAACCACACGTTTGTCTGGCCTCTCAACAGATACCCCTCCGTTGTGGTTGCACCTACGGTACGGCTATCTGTATCACTGAGGCACGCAAGCCTCCCCACCAACGGCAAGGTCCATGGTTCATGGGGGGGAAAGGATATTACAATATATTAATCACAGTGAAGATAAAGTTTTTGGATTAAGACCTGTTGTTTCTTTTAAATTCGTTGGTAAATCACAGGTAAAATTTTATGTACATAAATTGACTATTGGTGATATTACACATGAAGGTACAGATAGATTAATGAATCTTTTAACTAAAAAGCAGATACCTATAGAAGATATGACTACATTATTTACAGGTTCTGATTTATCAAATAGTGCAGATATATTATACATTTCAGGAGCATTATATTCTGACAATATGCCAAATAAAATAAAATCGAGTAGAGGAAATAAATACAAATATTTGATAAAGGAAATTGCTGATGACCATTTTCACCACTGAGATAAAAAATTTAGATGATTCATTGCAAAGTGGAGGATAAACAGTTGGTGAATGGCTATTAAAAAAATATTCAGAAAATCCAAACGAATATATCTGGATGAATGAAGTCCATCAATTAATTGATAGATTAGCTGTGCACATAACTAATGAGGAGGTGTTGAAGAGGATTGGGGAGAAGACGAGTTTGTGGCACAACTAGATTAGAAGAAGGGATCCGTTGGTAGGACATGTTCCGACGGATCAAGGGATCACCAATTTAGTATTGGAGGGCAGCGTGAAGAGTAAAAATCGTAGGGGGAGACCAATAGATGAATACACCAAGCAGATTCAGAAGGATGTAGGTTGCAATAGGTACTGGGAGATGAAGAAGCTTGCACAGGATAGAGTAGCATGGAGAGCTGCATCAAACCAGTCTCAGGGCTGAAGACCACACATACACATGGGGAAGAATTAGCTGGAAATAAAAATTATTATAGCGAAAAAGTGGAGATAACGCAAATGTTAACAATTAAATTTAGTGATTTCGTCATCAACAAACACAAGGAATACCATATTTGATCAGAATTTTGAACAATCTTCCTCATATATCCTGGAAAAGTGAAAAACATCGAAAAAGGTTAATCAACAGTGTTTTAAATAATGTACCAATGCCTGAGATACATCTACCAGAATTTAATTACACTGTACTGTTCATTAAACTTGAAGAAAGATTAGCTAGAGGAGATCAAGGAATTAATCCATTAGAAGAAGTTTGTGAAAAACACGATATTGCATATAGAGATCATTAAGATTTAGAATCTAGCCATGAACTTGATAAAGAACTTCAACAAGTGATGCTTCATTAGGAAAAAATTTAGCAGTGACTGTAGTTTGAGGAAATATGGATGGAAAGAGAAAATTAGGCTCAAATGGCTCTGAGCACTATGCGACTTAACTTCTGAGGTCATCAGTCGCCTCAGAGAAAATTAGGAATGGGCTTAGGTGTGGATGAAAATGGTTGGGGAATGTAAAAAAAATATTAATGCTTATAGATTTTTTAATCTTTATAAAACAACTTTTCAATCGATTATACTTTGCTACCTGCTGGCAAAACTACACCAAAATCAATTAAATTTAAACTGAATAACGATAAATGAAATAGTACTGAACCATTTTTATCTGATGCACAAAAAAGAAAGAGAAAAAGCTCATGGTAATTTACTCATTACACCAGGTATTTATGTTATGAAAAAGATTATTGAGTATCTAACAAAAAAGAAAGAAGAATAAGGACTAACACAACATGAAGGTGGATTCCTTCCATTATCTTTGGCTGCATTACCATATCTAGTAACTATTGGTTCACTTGCTGGTTGATCTGCAGCAATTGCAAATACAGTAATAAACAAGACAAAGGCTGATGCAGAATTGGCAGAACAAAAAAGGGATAATCAAGCAGTGGAAAAGAAAGGTGCAGGATCTAAAAAAATTGCAAAAGAATATCGATTTCTATCCTAATACCTCAAGTAATTTCGATATAAAAAATTAGTTACACAATTAAAAATTAAATATTTTTGTGGCGTTTTTATTAGTGATGAATTACCAAATCATCCTGCAGAATACGAATCCAGAATAGTTAATTTAGATACATCTGTTTATGTTGGTTCTTACTGGATTTATTACAAGAAAAAAGATATAATTTGTTTTTGATTTATTTGGCGGTGTTATACCAATTAAAGTAGTTAATTATTTGGAAAAAAAGATCTGTAGTACAATGCTGAGAGAATACAAACTTTTGATGAAGTAATTTGTGGTCACTTATGTTTGTTAGCATTAAAATTGCTGTAAGAGAACTACAAATTTAATGATATTTTCACTTCAAGAAATGGTCTTTTTGGAAATAAGATCAATAATGATTTAGATGTTCATCCAAAAATTAATAATGAATTAATTTCAAAATTTGAAGATTTTCAGTCAAAAATCAAAGATTTTAAATCATTAACAGATCCAAAAATAAATACTCTAATTAACCACTTTGTAAGGAATTTAATGCTATTTTTAAAGTAGCTAGAGGTTATATTGGCTTCAAAGGTAGAAGAATTGCAAATGTAAATAACCCAATTGATGAGAAAGATGTAGTGAACAAACAGTATTTACAGAATGAGTTATCAAATGTTGTTACAAAACCTGAGTATACACGTACTGTAACACAGTTGAATAATTGTCAGTAACACTAATCTAATTACTTTATAAAAAAGGAAGTAGAAAAAGATTAATCAGGTTATTTCTCAAAAACAGGTTTAACTCCATATTTAAACGATTTAAGTATTCTTAAAGAAAAAGTATATGATAAACAAATTATTGAATTTACTTTTATGACCAGAGTTGAACAAAAGGTACACAGTTTCAATATGATTTTGGGCTTAAAAGTATTATTGAATTATTCGTGAGGAGATCCTGTTGCAAGAGATATTACAAGTTGAGTTTGTGCAATTTAAACTGTGTTTTGGCATAAAAACAAAATTAAACCCATCGACAAGAGGAAAACTTCTTCAAATGGGAAATGGTTAACATATCAGACGAAAACAAATGGCCAATTCTGCTACACTTTTGGCGGAATTCTGTAACTCACCATATTTTTAATAGTGAGCGACTAGGAAACTTACCAAGAATTTTCTCCCCAGTTTTCACCTGAGGAAAGTGAAAATAATTTGCAGCGAGTTAGAGTATCATATTTCTTTTCCTATCCCCATTCAGAGTGACGTGGTGAGCGTCTCCACCCTAATTTCTTTCGATTTAAAAATAGTGAATACTCTCTAGCGGTTCATAAAGTAATCAATGCCATATTTTAATAACATTCTTATCCACAAGTACACAGTCACCAAAACTTATTTATAACAGAAAAACACCGTATTCTTGCTGCAGTGTGGAAGTGACCCAATAAAACTCTCTTGTTACTCTGATGCTGTGAACACACTGAGGACTTGCAGAACCTTTCCAACTATTCATCAAAGTCAGTATGCCTGATGAATTAAAAAATATTTGTAGTAAGAAGATCCATTTTATCACAATGTGCAAGGATAGGAACAGATAGATCATACAGTATTTTGCAGTACTTTTTCAGATGTCAAATATAACTGAGATGTAGAAAGAAAAACCTTTGATAAGTTTCTGTCCCAGCTGTTCATTATTAGAGGTACAGTACGCTACAGGATTCCCCTGTGATAGCAACAAATTGACGAATTATGTTCGTCCAAGTTATTTAACCAAAAATCGTCACTGATGACACTTTTAGAAAAGAGACCATGTCAGACCAAAACGAATCGTTCCTCTTGTTGTAATTTCAGAATAATCTTGTAACCGATTATATTTTAAGAAGGAACAGACGGTACTGACCCTTAGCAAATGAGTTTCTTTCTGCATCTTAAACCTCCTGAAATAGTGGTTGATTAACTGAGGACAGAGCAGGCCAATAGCTTGTCAGGAAGTGCATCCTTGATATGAAAATAAACGTGTAATTTCTTCGCTTATGTTTTGCAAAAACCTATAGCAAATCTCGTTTCAACACCTAACGATAGCCCTTAAAAATTACATTGTTTCATTACTTTATGAAACGCTTCAGACTACTCATTAATATTAAAACGGATTATATGTGTATTTAATCTGTCTTTAACACATTAAACGATAATTACGGTGGAGAAATTCCCATTTCATTCTGAATGGGGATAGGAAAAAAAATATGGTACACAATTTGTTGCTAAATATTTTCATATTTCTTAGACAAAAAACAGAGAGAAAGTCCTTTGGTGAGTTTCCATTCCTGGCGTTCACTATTAAAAATACGGTGAGTTACAGAATACCGCCAAAATGGCATCAGAAATGACGACTTGTTTTGTATGGAATGATAACCATTTCTCATTTGAACAAGCTTCATCATTTCTCTTGTTGACAGATCTAATTTTGCTTTTTTGCCAAAACACACTATAAATTGCATGAACTCACCTTTCAGTAACTGTCGTGACAGAATCCTGAAACAGAGTGTCTTATTAAAGAACCAACAGGATGGTCAATACCTTACAAAAAACCTCATTGCGTCGGTTTGCTGTAATATAATATAAGAAGTTTTGCGTTTATTTAATACTAACAAATTCTGTTTTCAATAGCTGTCGAAGTCTCTTCAAGAAATACAGTACGGGATTGAAGAAATGAAAAAAATATTCGTAGCTCCAGTCATATCATTGTACATAAAACAGTTACATATGTTAACTACATAGAAAAATTCTCTCCTCTTTTCGTGATATCACTTGCCAAGAATCTCATGTCAATACCTCGAACGGTGTAGGAGATGTGAGATATGTATATATCATTCACGTGCACGTTCGGTCGGAAGTGTGGATGCTGTTGTTGTTGTTGTTGTGGTCTTCAGTCCTGAGACTGGTTTGATGCAGCTCTCCATGTTACTCTATCCCGCGCAAGCTTCTTCATCTCCCAGTACCTAGTGCAACCTACATCCTTCTGAATCTGCTTGGTGTATTCATCTCTTGGTCTCCCTCCACGATTTTTGCCCTCCACGCTGCCGTCCAATACTAAATTGGTGATCCCTAGATGCCTCAGAACATGTCCTACCAACCGATCCCTTCTTCTAGTCAAGTTGTGCCACAAACTTGTCTTCTCCCAAATCCTATTGAGCACCTCCTCATTAGTTATGTGATCTACCCATCTAATCTTCAGCATTCTTCTGTAGCACCACATTTCGAAAGCTTCTATTCTCTTCTTGTCTAAACTATTTATCGTCCATGTTTCACTTCCATACATGGCTACACTCCATACAAATACTTTCAGAAATGACTTCCTGAGACTTAAATCTATACTCGATGTTAACAAATTTCTCATCTTCAGAAACGCTTTCCTTCCCATTGCCAGTCTACAGTTTATATCCTCTCCGACCATCATCAGTTATTTTGCTCCCGGAAAAACAAAACTCGTTTCTTACTTTAAGTGTCTCATTTCCTAATCTAATACCCTCAACATCAACCGACTTAATTCGACTACATTCCATTATCCTCGTTTTGCTTTTGTTCATGTTCATCTTATATCCTCCCATCAAGACACTATCCATTCCATTCAACTGCTCTTCCAAGTCCTTTGCTGTCTCTGACAGAATTATAATGTCATCGGCGAACCTCAAAGTTTTCATTTCTTCTCCATGGATTTTAATACCTACTCCGAATTTTTCTTTTGTTTTCTTCACCGCTTGCTCAATATACAGATTGAATAACATTGGGGAGAGGCTGCAACCCTGTCTCACTCCCTTCCCAACCACTATTTCCCTTTCATGCCCCTCAACTCTTATAACTACCATTTGGTTTCTATACAAATTGTAAATAGCCTTTCGCTCCCTATATTTTACGCCTGCCACCTTCAGAATTTGAAAGAGAGTATTCCAGTCAACATTGTCAAAAGATTTCTCTAAGTCTACAAATGCTAGAAACGTAGGTTTGTCTTTCCTTAATCTAGCTTCTAAGGTAAGCCGTAGGGTCAGTATTGCCTCACGTGTTCCAATATTTCTACGGAATCCAAACTGATCTTCCCCAAGGTCGGCTTCTACTAGTTTTTCCATTCGTCTGTAAGGAATTCGCGTTAGTATTTTGCAGCCTTGACTTATTAAACTGATAGTTCGGTAATTTTCACATCTGTCAACAGCTGCTTTCTTTGGGATTGGAATTATTATATTCTTCTTGAAGTCTGAGGGTATTTCGCCTCTCTCATACATCTTGCTCACCAGATGGTAGAGTTTTGTCAGGACTGGCTCTCCCAAGGCTTTCAGTAGTTCCAATGGAATGTTGTCTACCCCCAGGGCCTTGTTTCGACTCAGGTCTTTCAGTGCTCTGACAAACTCTTCACGCAGTATCATATCTCCCATTTCATCTTCATCTACATCCTCTTCCATTTCCATAATGTTGTCCTCAAGTACATCACCCTTGTATAGACCCTCTATATACTCCTTCCACCTTTCTGCTTTCACGTCTTTGCTTAGAACTGGGTTTCCATCTGAGCTCTTGATATTCATACAAGTGGTTCTCTTTTGTCCAAAGGTCTCTTTAATTTCCTGTAGGCAGTATCTATCTTACCCCTAGTGAGATAAGCCTCTACATCCTTACATTTATCCTCTAGCCACCCCAGCTTAGCCATTTTGCACTTCCTGTCGATCTCATTTTTGAGACGTTTGTATTCCTTTTTGCCTGCTTCATTTATTGCAGTTTTATATTTTCTCCTTTCATCAATTAAATTCAATATTTCTTCTGTTACCCAAGGATTTCTACTAGCCCTTGTATTTTTACGTACTTGATACCCTGCTGCCTTCACTACTTCATCCCTCAGAGCTACCCATTCTTCTTCTATTGTATTTCTTTCCCCCATTCCTGTCAATTGTTCCCTTAAGCTCTCCCTGAAACTCTGTACAACCTCTGGTTTAGTCAGTTTATCCAGGTCCCATGTCCCTAAATTCCCTCCTTTTTGCAGTTTCTTCAGTTTTAATCTACAGTTCATAACCAATAGATTGCTAAAGTTCATTTTCTCGAGACTGAAGAGGAGACAGACAGAGACCTCGTCTCAAGTATAAAGGAAAATTCAATATCTTATGCAAATGTCATTCACAGAAACATATGGTGTAATGTGCACCAAACGCAAAATTCAAGCTACCCGTAATTTTCATTGCAAACTTTTTCGAAATTCCCGTATGTGTGTGTGCGTGTGTGTGTGTGTGTGTGTGTGTGTGTGTGTGTGTGTGTGTGTGTGTGTGTGTAACTCAAAAATCAAATATCTTTGATGAATAATTTCTGTAGAATCGTATGAGAAATACTACAGAGCTAACGGAACAGTATGACGTTCTACACTGCTGTAACTCAACTACCAGGCTAACCAGCGTTTTCTGTGTGCACACACAGGCGCTTATAGCTGCGCTGGACAGCGTGGCGGGTCCACACGCGAACTACCAGCTTTCTTTCTGTTCTTACACTTAGTAATTCAGTTCACAAATTGAGCCTCTTGAAGCCCTGGCTAACTTGAAGTATTCCCACTTAATGAAAACTAAAACTTAATTACATCAAGAGTCTTACCGTGGCGCACAAGTTGTTCATGGATAAAACAAAAAATATAAAGCGAAATCGTAGGCTACAATCATTATTTCAATGACTTCATATCGCTGAGTTGGCCCCAGCACTGCATGACTGTTGACATACTGTAGGCTAGCTGCCGCCGTTCGTGCAACCTTGGCCGATTGGTTTTCTTTCCTCCAGCTGCTCAGGATGCACCGTCGCGGTTCAAATAAAAATCCTTCTCCAACATTTTCCAGAACAGTAATAAAGGTACATTCCCGGATTCGTTGCAAACGTTTCCACTGTGACAATTTACAAAAAAGTTTCCTAGAATTACATTGTACTGGGTGAATACAATAAATATTGAGGGACGCAGCAGGTGATCTCTCATAACATAGCAACGGCCATCCTTAAAGTAAAAAACATTTTGATCTGACGCTCTCTTCAATTTCTCCCCGCCGCCGTGTCATACACCCTTCCTAATCGTCGGCGCCGTGGAAAAGTAAAATTATCCTTCACCTCCATGCTTTGACCGAGTCCAACTCATGTTCTGCTACAGGCACTATTTGACCTTGTCTTAACACAGTGGCGTACATCAGGCGTCATGAAAGATTAAGGACGGAAGGGGAGTGGTACAACGCCACTTATTGTGAAACAAGACTCGAGATGAAGTTAAGTGTGTATATTTTGATAAAAACGCACAAAGATATTAATCACTAAGTTTACACGATAGAACTAGGTCAAAAGGCACTGAAAGAGGTGGCAAAGTTTATGGAGACAAGATAGTTTGTATGTTCCTATTCGATGCTTCACACGTGACGTGTGGGTCAGTGGTCAGGGGTTCTGCAATGGTAAGCGCAAGCTGCCCGCCAAATCAACACACTTTATTTAATATTACGTCTTCTAGGCCAAATAACAGAATAAAACAGACTGTCAAAGAACTCTGCTCCGTGAACCTGCAGGTGATGATCAGTTACCCAAAATGAAATAATTATATTAATCTCCTTACGCTTTACAAGGAAAAAACACGTGATAATGAGACCTCAGCTTGTAAATGTAGCGACATATTTTTTCCTATCGGGCATCTCATCAGATTATTGCAAGAAAGAAAAGACGACACTGAAGCCATTCATATTCAGTTAAAATATTTAATTACTTAACGCACTTACAAGCGCACAAACACGAAAGAATTACTGATATCAGTTAGTAGTATGCTGAGCTACTAATTACCTTTAATGTTCCGAAGATACCTGAATTTCATGTAGAAGACTGCTGCAGGAGAAATCAAACGACTAGTCAAAGTTTGAGCAGCTCACAAATGTTACTAAACTGGGGAAGAGTACTCACGAAAAGCTAGTAAACTGGGGAAGATTGATTTTTACTTCCTGTAGTGATAACTCTCTATGACAAATAACAAAACAACTCCCACTACTGAAAAAGTATCAAAATTTCAAGATGGGCAGAGATTAAAGCAGCGCAAAGGCTAAGTGCAACATTTATCCAAAATAACCACACTTAAGCAGTGCTAAGCTACAACTGGACGACTCTGGGTCTGTGAGTACTAGATACCGAGTGTGTCGAACGCCACTTTTAATGCCGAACACAGGTTAATCCATACGTCCGGTAACTCAGACGGTATCTCATCATCCGCGCGGGTCTTGCCACAGCCTCGTTGGAGGTTCGAATCCTCCCTCCGGCATGAGTGTGAGTGTGTTGTCCGTAGCGTAAGTTAGTTTTCGTTAGATTAAGTAGTGCGTAAGCTTTGAGACCGATGACCTCAGCAGTTTGGTCCCATAAGACCTTACCACAAATTTCCAAATTTTTCAGACGCCAAAGACGAGTGTTTCTTGCGCTCCCTCCCTCTTCCGAACGCTATACCTGGAGGGGAAGACTTGTAAGTTTTGCCACACTAATAATCGAGAACTTCTCCGTTCCCTTTAAAATACTGGGAAAATACCTCTGAATTTTCTCAATAGGTGACTGTAGTACAACGCACTAGGAGTTGGAACTGTAGAAGGCTCTCGCCGTCATTGACTAAGAATTTTTCTGGCCAAGGAGGCAGCTGTTTTCCCACGCTGTGTACGGAAACCAGATGGAGGCTCTAATATGCATACTCAAGCGAGAGCGTCCATGGCCCTTTCCAGCTTCGCTCAGGACATCTTTTAGAAAGACATCTTTTAGAAACAAACTTCGTATCTCCGGCTTAGGTACCCCACCACCTGAAGCGTAACCATTCGTCTTATACGGTTACGGAAACACGGATGTATTTTCCCGTAATCCTTGATTTGTGGGTGCACACCCCGCAGGTATGTCACCAGCTACTTCCACGTCGTACCAACAGCGGGGAAATTCTGCTCCCACGTTCCAAACTTAACAGACATAGGAAAAGAAACCCATTACTGTGTAGCTACACTATTGACGAGAAACCGCTGGAAACAGTATCTGCCGTAAATTATCTAGCAGTAACAATCCAGAGCGACCTTAAGTGGAATGACCACATAAAGCAAATAGTGAGAAAAGCAGATGAGGGATCCAGATCCATATGAAAAATCTTAAGGAAATGTAACTCATTCTTGAAGGAAGTGGCTTACAAGGGACTTTTTCGACCGATTCTTTATTACTGTTCATCTATCTGAGATCCCTACCAGATACGACTGATAGATTAGATGGAGAAGATCCAACGAAGAGCGGCACGTTTCGCCACGGGCATCGTTTAGTCGGCACGAGAACGTTACGGAGATGTTCAACAAATTCCATTGGCGGTGTACATCACGGAGAGATTTACTATTGAAATGTCGAGAGAGCACTTTCCTGGAAGAGCCGACCAAGATATTACTTCTCCCCACATATGTATCGCTTAATGGACATGAGGAGAAAATTCGAGACATAGAGCCATTACAGAAGCTTACCGACAATCATTCTTCAAACACGCTATTCGCAAATGGAACACGGTTGGAGGGCTGAGTTAGTTGTACGAAAAGTACCTTTCGCCACACACCATTAGGTGGCTTGCGGCTTATGATGTAGATGTAGATGTTGTGCCTTTTCCTGTGAAAGTTACGCCTAATAGTAGAGCAATCAATTTATGTGCTGTCTCTCTGCGACGTGTGACTAAACAGCTACATCGCAAGTTATTAATGGATTGGGAGACAAGAGAAACAGCAGGCGTAAGCAGTCAGAGGACACAAAACCCGGCAAGGAATTTAAGGCGAGCGCGGATAGCCTTAACGGGGCCTGTAGACGCCGGTGGTCCAGATGCCATCGTAATTTCGAGCTCCCATTGTAATTCGGGAATTCGGGATCATGTAATTATGGCAGCTAGGGAGCAACAAGATCATTAGCTGTTTCTCACACTAATAGGCAATCTTCTGTCGAACCATTTGACGACTGTAGCACTCAGTTAAATTGTCTCAATATGGGGCCTAAACGACAGGACCATGGCTTCTGAAGGCTGACTATAGCAGCCACGTAAAACGCCTCTATGGGTGCCAGTTAGGCAGAGCTCTTCATGGTAATGTTTAAGTTCCCTGTCTTGGCCTTGACGGAACAGTCGGGCCCGACTGACCGCCGTGTCATCCTCTGCCTAGGATTTCGTCGGATGTGATATGGAGAGAGAAAATTTTGAATTAATTTGCAATTACGACCATCAAAAGTCATGGGCAATATCTCCTTATCAAAGCATGATGAAGCATTCAACTGCATTGACGAAGGGTTTGCTTTGCTTCACAAGCTACGACATTGCCGCGAATAAAAAAGTGACTCGTATATACAATAAGTTTCCTTTAATTTACGTCTGTGGTCACAAACATTTTATTAACAGATTACCGGTTTCGGTCTATAATGACCATCATCAGAACTGTTTTGTAAAAACAAAGTCCTAATGCACTGCAGCCATAGTGGCATCGCCAAATGTTAAATGCAAAATCAGCACCAGCATCGTCAAATATATATATAAATATCATCATATGCTCGAGTGATGTTGTCAGTAGCACTACTGGCTGTTTTTAAGTTCGAACCGCACGGCCAGAGGCGCCTTGACACGACTCGCCCCCCCCCCCCCCCTCCCCTCTCGGAAGTTCGAGTCCTCTCTCGTACATGGATGTATGTGTTGTCCTTAGCGTAAGTTAGTTTAAGTAGGATAAGTAGTGTGTAAGCCTAGGGACCGACGACCTCAGCAGTTTGGTCCCTTAGGAACGTACCACAAATTTGAACATATGCCTTGTACTCAGGAGTGATTACGATCTTTTTCCCAAGCTGAAGGTTTTTTTTTTTTTTTTTTTTTTTTTGGGTGGTAAGCGTTATGGAGATGACAAAGCATTGGAGAGAACGTTATGACTAATTCAACAGCTTGGCAGCAATTGATTATAAAAAAAGGCATAGAAAAACATGTGGAGCGGTATGACAAATGAAATTGTGACGCAAACTACAGGGAAAACAGAAATCAAAATATGTTGTGAAATAAGTTTTCTTTTCTTATCTTGAATAATGCCTCAAGAATGAAACGTCCTTAACTTTTAGAATCACCCTTGTATACCTGCTCTTTAGAAGCTACCGTAAGGTGTACAGAATTTGACACGGCTAAAGGGATGACAAATTTTTATGTAACGGTCCATGGCGGAAAACTTCGCAGCCATGAGATATTTAGCGGTTGGGGGTACACCGCGTACCAGAATCATTTGAACAGTCATCGCTCCTCGCCTCCTCATTCCATCCGCCAACAATACGGGGTAGAAAAAATTGTCAGCGCCTGTCCGTAAGCCTGAGTTTCGGTAATAGAACTTCTGTGGTTATTATACGACATACACGTTTCAACGAAGAAGGCCATATCATTAAAGCGGTCTTATCATGAAAACTCCCAGACGAAATATATTAGTCACCGCATTAAAAGAGCACACAGGTCGTTTTGCAGCGCTGTAGCTGATCTAGAATTGAGGCATTTTAGTAACTTTTATTGACATCTCGTGAACCTCAGATAGTTGGTTTAACATTTTAAATTGGAGCAATAGACGTGTTTTGACGCTTTAACACACTAATGACGTAAATTGCACAATGAAAGAGAACATACAAATTATTAATTCACAAGAAAGTATTTCGTCATGAATCATCAGCAGTCTTTCAGTTTCTGTATCTATGGTCTTTGTCCATTGGTGGTATTCGCGTTGTGGCTAGGTGTTGGTGGAAACCGACTCTGCGTAGAGGGATACCTTGTTAGGTCGCCTGCTGCAGCTGCTTTCTCAGGTCTTGACCCGCTATCTTGCTGCATGTTGATGTTGGTTTGGTGATGTTAAACAGTTTGTTCCTCCACATGGTTGCAGGCATTTCTCACATTTTTTAGTGGCTGTGTCTAATTCTTTGGTCAGTAATTTCTTAAATATTTCTTTACATAGTATATTTTGGTGTTTTCTTTTTTCATATTCCTTAGAAACTGCAATTTCTCGGTGTGTCGCAAATGGGAGTGTGGTGTGTAGGCAACCTGATCGCCTACATGCCGGGAATGGCTCATAGTCTGGTGCAGTGACTGCTGATGCGTCAAAATGGTTTGGGTGCAGTATTTTGTTTACTAATCTGCCAAACGTCTGCTACAGTTCGACACAATACCCTGTGCTCCTGAGTCTCCACTTCCCTGTACGTGCGTCCACTGCAGCCGTCTGTCTGCATCAGGTGTGTGGTTGCTAATTTTTCGTTAGTTGGTTTAGTCCTGTTAATATCCTTTTACCACATCCTGCGGACCTCTGGTGGTAAGAAACGCTCTGATACGTTCTCCCGTGCGAAATAGAAATGGAAAAAGCGCTAACTAAATATTTTATTGCGTGTGAAAAGATACGAAGTGACAAAACTACAAAATCCAATAAACTAAGATAACAGACTCAGCGATACAACAAAAAAGAAAATACAACGTTGAGATTTAACAGTAACTGCGTAAAGATTGTGATACTATTAACACTCACTTCTGTTCGAGTCCTTGGAAGAATAAGATGCAAAATTGTACGCTAACATTTTATCACGTGGATAGATAGGTCGGTGATGTAATAATTTCTGTTTGTTATCTCAGAATATAATTAATGTGGCGTTAACATAAAATAACTGATTTTATTTAATTCTTATAAGTATGTAGAGCACCTTTATTCCTAGTCTCCTAGTTAATGCCATTTTCACTGTAGCAGTTGTACGTTAATTGTTGGCAGCCATTGCTGCAACAATCTCTAAATTCACCCTACATCTGGGCGTGGGGCCCACATATTCGCTAAAAACTGTCTTCATTAATCAAGAGAAGTAAAATTTTTCAAGCAGTACAAACACATATGGTCAAAATTTTAAATTATGTCATTTCACAAGGACGCACCCAGGCGCGTAGGTTAAACAACGAGGCATGTCAGTTTGTTTTACTGTTTACAGCTACTTACAGATGTTTTCTAGGTTATCAGCAGTCGTACATGCAGAAACCACTTCTATCCTGAAAATAAGACAGCTCATCCTCTTCCATTCAATCAGATGCTCAAGAGAATACTCGCCATCACACTCTTATGAAGCCAGCCACATCTCTAAGCAAATAGTAATAACTGTGACCCATTCGATTTTAACTACGTGTACTATTACGTGAAATGGACGTCATTCTATTAACAGTAGCCGGCCGCGGTGGTCTAGTGGTTCTAGACGCGCAGTCCGGAACCGCGGAACTGCTACGGTCGCAGGTTCGAATCCTGCCTCGGGCATGGATGTGTGTGATGTCCTTAGGTTAGTTAGGTTTAAGTAGTTCTAAGTTCTAGGGGACTGATGACCACAGAAGTTAAGTCCCATAGTGCTCAGAGCCATTTGAACCATCTATTAACAGTGTTGTATAATCCAACTTATATTAACTTCATATGAAAATTAAAGATTCTTCAAAGCAAAGATTTAAAGAATAACAACAATAACCATTCTCCTTTTATATTTTTCATGAAGTTCGGGAAAATTAAAGTACAACATTTTTTCCCCTTTATTCATCACATATATTTTTAAAAAGTTAGGATTTGTCATAACAGGACGTTTCAATATTCTTGGGGACGAAGTGTTATCCTTCCTCCTACATCTTCTTGGTGAGTGTACTGCAGGGCTTAATTTCGGCTGGAACGCTCTGGGACGGTGTTCCGGCACAGCCCAGACCATTAGTCAAGTTACTACCTGTACACAGAAAACTTGTGATTCCTTTTTCAATCACTATAATGAAAGTTAAGAACGACAAAATCTGAGTAAAAAATTTTGCGTGTAGTCTGTCCCCATAGCAGTGTCACATGAGATGGATAGGAGAGGAGGAAGATCCTGGTCGCCGCAGGATGAGAAGGGGGTAAGAGGGAGAGGTGGTTTTCTGTTTCTCTTGCATTGATACCAACTCAGTCACCACATACTGGTCACTTGCTATGGTACAAACGGTACTCTGCATTAACGTTTCCTGAAGGCGTATTACGGGACATTTGTATTTAAATGTGTTGCTTAATTGTAGTAATGAACTTGAACTGAGTCATGTTGTAATAAAACTCGGTGAGTAGAAGACAAATGAAATTTAAAGCACTTACTAAACATCTAGCTCCATTCCTTACGCCACATCGTGTTTTACTTTTCCTAACTCTTCGGGAAGTCGGAATTGTACGGCACCCCGATGGGCCCGGAATATCTCACCGTCGTTCACCGCTAATGTTTTATCAATTGATACTGGACATGTGTTCACGATTCAGGTACAATGCAACTGTTTGAACGTTGCAGCTGGCAGCAGTGGCAAACGTGACACCGACATGTAAAATTTTAGAAATGAATCACAGGTATACTATGGACACTTCTAGTTGAAAACCTGACGCCGACCCCTAAAACTTTCAAAATTAAGTACTGTTGTACTGTGGTCACTCCTGACTTCATAGATGACAATAGTCTCATTCATGGGAGTGCACGTATCCTTTTCTCATTTGATGAACAGTCACGCGTCTTATCACAACTCGACTTGGCTGCTAAATCATCCGATCTTAATCCCAAACAAGCTGGGACTATTTGCAACAGTAGGTGAAAAGTAGCAGTAAACATCCCCGCAGTTTCGTACCTATGGGATCTAATCTGCATCTAGCTCATACTCCGCAAGCCACCTAACGGCGCTTGGTGGAGGGCATGTCTGGTACCGCTAACTAACCCCACCTTCCGTGTTTCACTCCCGAATAGCGCGTGGGAAGAACGATTGTCAGTAAGCTTCTGTATTAGCTCTAATTTTTCGAGCGTCCTCTTTTCGCGAGAGGTATGTGGAAGAATTAATATGTTGTCCCACTCTTCCCTGAACGTGCTCTCTCGAAATTTCAGTCGTAAACCTCTCTGTGATGCATAACGCCTCTTTTGTAACGTCTGCCAATGGAGTTGGTTGAGCATCTCTGTAACGCTCTTCCGCCGACTAATGGCCCCACTCTTCGTTGGACCTTCTCTACCTTTTCTATCAACCCATCCTGATAAGGATCCAAGATTGATGAACAATACTCAAGAATCGGTCGAAAAAGTGCCGTGTAAGCCACTTCCTTCGTGGATGAGTTACATTGCGTTCAGATTCTTCCTATGAATCCCATATTGGCATCTGCTTTTCCTACTTTTTGCTTTATGTGATCATTCTGCTTAAGGTCGCTCTTAATAGCTACTCATAGGCATTTTACTGAAGATACTGTTTCCAGCAATTTGTCATCAATAGCGTAGTTGTGTAGTAGATTTCCTTTCCAGTGTGTGCTGCATGTTACACTCATTTACTTTAGAGTCAACTTGCAGAGCCTGTGCCATTCATCAGTATTCTTCAGGTCATTCTGCGTATTGATACTGTGTTCTGGCATTGCTACTTTGTTATGGGCAGTAGCATGTATATTTGAAACAGCAACTATCCTATCACATTTCCTTGGGATACTGCGAAATTGCTGTTACATCAATATGTTCCTAAAGTTGGATGTATCACTCCTGAAGAAACTTAATGACTCCTTACCTCGCCGAACTGAGGTAACTATTAAGGCTAGGGCCGACGTCACACGATATAATATGATGTCTCTGGGGGGGAGGCGGGTTTGAGGAGACTAAACTTTTTTTCCACTGTGTGCTGTAACGTGGCGTCTCGGAATTTAGAGAATAAGGTTATCTGGAATGTATATCTATGGACGAATCAACAACGTCGCATAAGCCCACAGCATAAAACAAGGAGGACGTGTTTAGAAGTTATTCCGGGACATTGGCACCCATTCAGATGATTTTGAAATTTTGGACAACACCCAGTCACCCCTATTCTCCCTTGCTAGCCGAATACTGACAGTGAACTTTGGTTCAAATGGCTCTGAGCACTATGGGACTTAACATCTGAGGTCATCAGTCCCCTAGAACTTAGAACTACTTAAACCTAACTAACCTAAGGACATCACACACATCCATGCCCGAGGCAGGATTCGAACCTGCGACCGCAGCGGTCGCGCTGTTCCAGACTAAAGCGCCTAGAACCGCTCGGCCACTCCGGCCGCCCTAGAACCGCTCGGCCACTCCGGCCGGCAGTGAACTTTGCTTTTGCCATCAGGATCCTACCCGGTATCCTCCGAGAAGTACGTCGCAGAGCACTGCCACCGCCTCAAAGCGTCATCAACGTGAATATGGCGAGGACTTCTCTGACTTACTCATTACGAAAAGTGCAGCTATTCTTCGAATATCATCGATCTGTTTCGTATTCCAAACTGATAAAGATGTAGTATCAATGAATCGATAGAGAATCGATCTGTTAACTCTTCTGTCGGTAGAATGCTCTCAAAATTAAATTATAACCTCTCTCAATAGTAAAACATACGAAATTTGTGGAGAACAATATACTGAAAATGAACGCTATAGAGACAGCGCCTCCAGGTTCGGGAATTAAGTGATACCGTGATGCGAGAGGAATTATACAGGGCGTTCATTTCAATTGAACACATTGAAACATCTCAGAAACTACACATTGACAAAAAAATTTATGATTTCAATTTGTTTGCCTCGGAAGGTGACATACAGCGATACCACACTCGAGACCACCTCACAGCGTGCTCAGGTGGCGAGGGGCAACTTTGAAATCTTCAATGGGTACCTCCGTTTCTTCATTGCAGATTAGATTCTACGGCAAAATTTACATACTTTTTGTCTGAAGAATTTTCTTCGTTTCGCCACATATGGCGCTGTAATCTGGAGAACAGAAAAGGGTACACAATCGTAATTTGCTACATGGTACTCAATGGCCATTGAATATCCAATGACACATGAGACCCCACCTCCATTCTGCGACGGTAGAAGAGGCCGGTATTTCATAACTTCCAGTTGGAAAACCTATTCGCAACGTTGTATTCCTTCGATATCTCGAACGGGCGACTACTCGGCGCGCCACTGTGACCATGGCTCGAGGCGAAAGCTATTCCACTTTTCCAATTACAGGAAGTGTTCGAACGTAGTACCGCCAACTCCAATACATTTAGTGACTCGCTTTCCAAATGATTGTACACAGAACAGAACCATATCTGCGTGAATGTCAGTACGGGCGTTTCTGATATGGTCGATCATGACTTCAGGGCTGTTGGCACCTGATGGAACACCTTACCTTTTGAATATCCCCACAGGTCGACTACAAATCCGGTGACGCATCGGACCAATTAACAACGCCATCTCTCCCGATCAACTGACCAGAGAAAAAAAAAAAAAAAACAAAAAAAAAAACATCTAGCTAGGGTCGGGTAGATCGCTCGCCTGGTGCAAGTCTTTCGAGTCGACGCCACTTCGGCGACTTGTGTGTCAATGGGGATGAAATGATGGTGATAAGGACAACACCCAGTCCCTGAGCGGAGAAAATCTCCGACCCAGCCGGGAATCGAACCCAGGTCGTTAGGCATGACATCCCGTCACGCTGACCACCGTTTTTTTTTTTTTTTTTAATCTCATTTTGTTCGTTTTCGTTCGTTGTATCTGCTCTGGGAGAACATCGTAAGACACCCATTTCAGTTCCTCGTTGATGCATTAACACAGTTTTTTTTTTCTTTATTACAGAAGGCAGCTAACCCTCTGACCGAAGACACTGAGTTACCGTGCCGGCTCCACTCAACTACCAGGGGCGGACAACTGACCTCAGTAAACACGGTCTTATACCTCCCGTGATTCAACTGCGTAATGTGTTGGGTAATAGTCATTCTGAAAATATATACGTTGGCGAACGTCCAGGGCAATATCCTGCAGTAGCCCGGTAGTTCCTGGTACAAAAACGTTCGGTATTAGTGTCTATTCAATGTCCCGTCGATGAAATGCGGACCAATGAGTCTGTTCCTCATGATGCCACACCGTATGTTAACCGACCAAGGACCTTGATGGTCAGCTTGTAACCAGTGGGCATTGTCTACACTCCAGCAATTCTTGATAGACCGGTTAACTCTGCAATAGTTTGTGAGGGTAGACTCATTGGCAAATAGTACACTACTGGCAATTGCTACACCAAGAGGAAATGCAGATGATAAACGGGTATTCATTGGACAAATATATTATACTAGAACTGACATGTGATTACATTTTCATGCAATTTGGGTGCATAGATACTGAGAAATCAGTACCCAGAACAGCCACCTCTGGCCGTAATAACGGCCTTGATACGCCTGGGCATTGAGTCAAATAGAGCTTGGATGGCCTGTACAGGTACAGCTGCCCATGCAGCTTCAACACGATACCACAGTTCATCAAGAGTAGTGACTGGCGTATTGTGACAAGCCAGCTGCTCGGCCACCATTGACCAGACGTTTTCAATTGGTGAGAGATCTGGAGCATGTGCTGGCCAGGGCAGCAGTCGAACATTTTCTGTAACCAGAAAGGCCCGTACAGGACCTGCAACATGCGGTCGTGCATTATCCTGCTGAAATGTAGGGTTTCGCAGGGATCGAATGAAGGGTAGAGCCACGGGTAGTAACACATCTGAAATGTAACGTCCACTGTTCAAAGTGCTGTCAGTGCGAACAAGAGGTGACCGAGACGTGTAACCAATGGCACCTCATACCATCACGCTGGGTGATACGCCAGTATGGCGATGACGAATACACGCTTCCAATGTGCGTTCACCGCGATGTCGCCAAACACGGATGCGGCCATCATGATGCTGTAAACAGAACCTGGATTCATCCGAAAAAATGATGTTTTGCCATTCGTGCTCCCAGGTTCGTCGTTGAGTACACCATCACAGGCGCTCCTGTCTGTGATGCGACGTCAAGGGTAATCGCAGCCATGGTCTCCGAGCTGATAGTCCATGCTGCTGCAAACGTCGTCGAACTGTTCGTGCAGATAGTTGTTGTCTTGCAAACGTCCCCATCTGTTGACTCAGGGATCGAGATGTGGCTGCACGATCCGTTACAGTCATGCGGGTAAGGTGCCTGTCATCTCGACTGCTAGTGATACAAGGCGGTTGGCATCCAGCACGGCGTTCCGTATTACCCTCCTGAACCCACTGATTCCATATTCTGCTAACAGTCATTGGATCTCGACCAACGAGAGCACCAGTGTCGCGATACGATAAACCGCAATCGTGACAGGCTACAATCCAACCTTTATCAAAGTCGGAAACGTGATAGTACGCATTTCTCCTCCTTATACGAGGCATCACAACAACGTTTCACCAGGCAACGCCGGTCAACTGCTGTTTGTGTATGAGAAATCGGTTGGGAACTTTCAAATGGTTCAAATGGCTCTGAGCACTATGGGTCTTAACATCTATGGTCATCAGTCCCCTAAAACTTACAACTACTTAAACCTAACTAACCTAAGGACATCACACAACACCCAGCCATCACGAGGCAGAGAAAATCCCTGACCCCGCCGGGAATCGAACCCGGGAACCCGGGCGTGGGAAGCGAGAACGCTACCGCACGACCACGAGATGCGGGCGGTTGGAAACTTTCCTCATGTCAGCACGTTATAGGTGTCGCCACCGGCGCCAACCTTGTGTGATTGCTCTGAAAAGCTAATTATTTGCATATCACAGCATCTTCTCCCTGTCGGTTAAATTTTGCGTCTGGAGCACATCATCTTCGTGGTGCAGCAATTTTAATGTCCAGTAGTGTAATTGTTGACGTGCCCATTCACAAAACACTTTCAGTTTATGGAAATCGGCGCCATAAAGTTCTTGATGCAGTTATACGTAGTATCGATGATACTTAAGACGATACAGTATTGTGACACGATTACCTACGGACATATCGGGTGTTTATCCGTTGGTTGTGGCACACTGCCGCTAACACAGCTGTTTCATTAGCTTCTCCTGTAACACGTTTGTTTCGTTTCCATTTGCCTGTATGTACGCTTCCATCAGATATAGTGGCGTTTGTTGTTGTTGTTGTCTTCAGTCCTGAGACTGGTTTGATGCTGCTCTCCATGCTACTCTATCCTGTGCAAGCTTCTTCATTTCCCAGTACTTACTGCAACCTACATTCTTCTGAATCTGCTTAGTGTATTAATATCTTGGTTTCCCTCTACGATTTTTACCCTCCACGCTGCCCTCCAATACTAAATTGGTGGATCTCTAGATGCCTCAGAACATGTCCTACCAACTGATCCCTTCTTCTAGTCACGTTGTGCCACAAACTTCTCTTCTCCCAAATCCTATTCAACAACTCTTCATTACTTACGTGATCTACCCATCTAATCTTCAGCATACTTCTGTAGCACCACATTTCGAAAGCTTCTATTCTCTTCTTGCCCAAACTATTTATCGTCCATGTTTCACTTCCATACATGGCTACACTCCATACAAACACTTTCAGAAACGACTTCCTGATACTTAAATCTATACTCGATGTTAACAAATTTCTCTTCTTCAGAAACGCTTTCCTTGCCACTGCCAGTCTACATTTTATATCTTCTCTACTTCGACCATCATCAGTTATTTTGCTTCCCAAATAGCAAAACTCCTTTACTACTTTAAGCGTCTCATTTCCTAATCTAATACCCTCAGCATCACCCGACTTAATTTAACTACATTCCATTATCCTCGTTTTGCTTTTGTTCATGGTCATCTTATATCCTCCTTTCAAGAGACTGTCCATTCCATTCAACTGCTCTTCCAAATCCTTTGCCGTGTCTGACAGAATTACAGTGTCATCGGCGAACCTCAAAGTTTTGTTTCTTCTCCATGGACTTAAATACCCACTCCGAATTTTTCTTTTCTTTCCTTTACTGCATGCTCAATATACAGATTGAATAACATCGGGGACGGGCTACAACCCTGTCTCACTCCCTTCCCAACCGCTGCTTCCCTTTCGTGCCCCTCGATACTTATAACTGCCATCTGGTTTCTGCACAAATTGTAAATAGCCTTTCGCTCCCTGTATTTTACCCCTGCCACCTTCAGCATTTGAAAGAGAGTATTCCAGTCAACATTGACAAAAGTTTTCTCTAAGTCTACAAATGCTAGAAACGTAGGTTTGCCTTTCCGTAATCTAGCTTCTAAGATAAGTCGTAGGGTCAGTATTGCCTCACGTGTTCCACCATTTCTGCGGAATTCAAACTGATCTTCCCCGAGGTCGGCTTCTACCAGTTTTTCCATTCGTCTGTATAGAATTCGCGTTAGTATTTTGCAGCTGTGACTTATTAAATTGATAGTTCGGTAATTTTCACATCTGTCAACAGCTGCTTTCTTTGGGATTGGAATTATTATATTATTCTTGAAGTGTGAGGGTATTTCGCCTGTCTCGTACATCTTGCTCACCAGATGGTAGAGTTTTGTCAGGACTGGCTCCCCCAAGGCCGTCAGTAGTTCCAATGGAATGTTGTCTACTCCCGGGGCCTTGTTTCGACTCAGGTCTTTCAGTGCTCTGTCAAACTCTTCACGCAGTATCGTATCTCCCATTTCATCTTCTTCCACATCCTCTTCCATTTCCATAATATTGTCCTCAAGTACATCGCCCTTGTATAGACCATCTATATACTACTTCCACCTTTCTGATTTCCCTTCTTTGCTTAGAATTGGGTTTCAATCTGAGCTCTTGATATTTATACAATTGGTTCTCTTTTCTCCAAAGGTCTCTTTAATTTTCCTGTAGGCAGTATCTATCTTACCCCTAGTGAGATAACCCTCTACATCCTTACATTTGGCCTCTAGTCATCCCTGCTTAGCCATTTTGCACTTCCTGTAGATCTTGTTTTTGAGACGTTTGTATTCCCTTTTGCCTGCTTCATTTACTGCATTTTTATATTTTCTCCTTTCATCAATTAAATTCAATATTTCTTCTGTTACCAAAGGATTTCTACTAGCCCTTGTATTTTTACCTACTTGATCCTCTGCTGCCTTCACTACTTCAACCCTCAGAGCTACCCATTCTTCTATTGTATTTCTTTCCCCCACTCCTGTCAATTGTTCCCTTATGCTCTCCCTGAAACTCGGTACAACCTCTGGTTTAGTCAGTTTATCCAGGACCCATCTCCTTAAATTCCCACCTTTTTGCAGTTTCTTCAGTTTTAATCTACAGTTCATAACCAATAGATTGTGGTCAGAGTCCACATCTGCCCCTGGAAATGTCTTACAATTTAAAACCTGGTTCCTAAATGTCTGTCTTACCATTATATAATCTATCTGATACCTCCTAGTGTAAGTAGGCTGTTCATGTTTTCTCTATGTAAGTAGGCTGTTTATGTTTTCTCTATGTAAGTAGGCTGTTTATGTTTTCTTATTGGCAACGTTACGTAGCGCTCAATATGAAAATCACTGGCTGTGCTGTGTGCAGTCTGTGGCTAGTTTGCATTGTTGTCTGCCATTGTAGTGTTAGGCAGCTGGCTGTGAACAGCGCGTAGCGTTGCGCAGTTGGAGGTGAGCCGCCAGCAGTGGTGGATGTGGGGAGAGAGATGGCGGAGTTTTGAAATTTGTCATGAACTGCTATATTTATATATGATGATATCAAGGTAAATACATTGTTTGTTCTCTATTAATATCTTTCATTTGCTAACTATCCCTATCAGTAGTTAGTGCCTTCCATAGTTTGAATTTTTTATTTAGCTGGCAGTAGTGGCGCTCGCTGTATTGCAGTAGCTTGAGCAGCGAAGATTTTTGTGAGGTAAGTGATTTGTGAAAGGTATAGTTTAATGTTAGTCAGGGCCATTCTTTTGTAGGGAATTTTGAAAGTCAGATTGCGTTGCGCTAAAAATATTGTGTGTCAGTTTAAGCACAGTCTTGTATAAATTGTTCAAAGGGGACGTTTCACTAGTATCTCCAGGATTCTTCCACGTATACAACCATCTTTCATTATTCTTGAACCAAGTGTTAGCTATAATTAAGTTATGCTCTGTGCAAAATTCTACCAGACGGCTTCCTCTTTCATTTCTCTCCCCCAGTCCATATTCACCCACTATGTTTCCTCCTCTTCCTTTTCCTACTATCGAATTCCACTAGCCCGCATCTCGTGGTCGTGCGGTAGCGTTCTCGCTTCCCACGCCCGGGTTCCCGGGTTCGATTCCCGGCGGGGTCAGGGATTTTCTCTGCCTCGTGATGGCTGGGTGTTGTGTGCTGTCCTTAGGTTAGTTAGGTTTCAGTATTTCTAAGTTCTAGGGGACTGATGACCATAGATGTTAAGTCGCATAGTGCTCAGAGCCATTTGAACCATTTTTTGAATTCCACTAACCCATGACTATTAAATTTTCGTCTCCCTTGACTACCTGAATAATTTCTTTTATCTCATCATACATTTCATCAATTTCTTCACCATCTGCAGAGGTAGTTGGCATACAAACTTGTACTACTGTAGTAGGCATGGGCTTCGTGTCTATCTTGGCCACAATAATGCGTTCACTACGCTGTTTGTAGTAGCTCACCCGCACTTCTATTTTTTTATTCATTGTTAAACCTACTCCTGCATTACCCCTATTTGATTTTGTATTTATGACCCTGTATTCACCTGACCAAAGGTCTTGTTCCTCCTGCCACCGAATTTCACTAATTCCCACTGTATTTAACTTCAACCTATCTATTTCCCTTTTTGAATTTTCTAACCTATCTGCCCGATTAAGGGATCTGACATTCCACGCTCCGATCCGTAGAATGCCAGTTTTCTTTCTCCTGATAACGACGTCCTCCTGAGTAGTCCCCGCCCGGAGATCCGAATGGGGGACTATTTTACCTCCGGAATATTTTACCCAAGAGGACGCCATCATCTTTTAACCATACAGTAAAGCTGCATGCCCTCGGGAAAAATTACGGCTGTAGTTTCCCCTTGTTTTCAGCCGTTCGCAGTACCAGCACAGCAAGGCCGTTCTGGTTAGTGTTGCAAGGCCAGATCAGTCAACAAACCAGACTGTTGCCCTTGCAACTACTGAAAAGGCTGCTGCCCCTCTTCAGGAACCACACGTTCGTCTGGCCTCTCAACAGATACCCTTCCGTTGTGGTTGCACCTACGGTACGGCCATCTGTATCGCTGAGGCACGCAAGCCCCCCCACCAACGGCAAGGTCCATGGTTCATGGGGGCAGGCGTTTAGAACTTGTAAAAGAACGAACAAGAGCAAGCTTTTTCTGGACAACGCTCGGCATACAAGGCAACAGCAGCCTCAACATTTCGCCTACATTCTCCGGTAAATTAGGATCATTTCAGTTTTTTCTTCTGTGCTTGCCACATTGATCGTCCACATGCAAGTCTGTTCTACAAATGATAGGTATACGTGCGGGTAATAAACACCGCTCGTGTATTGTAATGTTTAGAACCGTTATTTGTTCTACATCTGCACGATACGTGAACTCCGTTTCACAGTATACCCTCCGTTACGATACGCAGTAGTTCACTACACGGCCACGGTGGCGCGTCGACTGCTCGACGTGTGGAGGAACACAACGTTGCGAATGGTGTTTCCAATTAGAAGATATGAAATACTGACCTGTTCTACCCTCGCTGCTTGGAGGTGGGGTCGCACGTGACACTGAACATTCAATAGCTATTGAGGAGCACGTAGTAAATTACGAGATTACAGCGCCATCTGCTACGAAGCTAAGAAAATGTTTCAGACAAAACGATGTAGATTTTGCCATAGAGTCATAAACTGCAGTCCAAAACGGGTGTTCCCATTGAAGATTTCAAAGTCACCCCTTACCCGCCCTTTCCCCCTTACCCCTTTCTCCCTCCACCCACGAACGTGTGTGGTATCTTTGTTCCTTGTATGTCCCTCTCCGAGACAAACAAGTTGGAATTATTACTGTTTTTGATCCGATGTGTTGTTTTAGAGATATATCAATGCCTTCAGTTTAAATGAACGTCTTGTAGATACGAATTCGCAATTGTCTTCCTCTTGACTTTGCTTTTAGCACGTGATCCACGTAACACACGCGACTGAAGTACTTAACTTCGAACAACACAGCAAACTTGGTTTGGCACATGGCGAAAAGCAGCACAGTCATAGAAGCGTTGTTTAAAGATAACACAGAAGATACTGAAACATCACCGTTACACGTAAACACTTCGTAATGATTAATTATTTTTTAATATATATATATATATATATATATATATATATATATATATATATATATATATATTTAAATCAGTAATTTTTCATTATGCCCTGGTTTTGTTTTCCCTCTATTTAATGAGAACAGAACACTTTCAGTTTATCTTTCCCTTAGATTTTACGCCAAAGTTTCTATAATAGACGACAGCATAAAATAACATAAACTAACTTCTTGCCTTCTGTGTCTCAGGTACTCACAAGAGCCGGCACGCCAGTCGGGAACATTAGAGCAGAGAGGGCTGTGAGGCGACGTCAGCCGATCGCACGCTGACCGACCCCTCTCCAGGACGACAACGTGACAGCTGCCGCCTCTATGCGAAGAGGACATAAGCGACGCGCCCAAATGGTCACGGCCCAGTTCCACAGCAGCGTCAAGACCAGCAACTAGGACAGAAGTGTCAACACTCGTTACTTTGCTTGTACATGCTATGTAGCTCAAACTCGGACATGTTATACTGAAGAACCTTGTTTATTTTGTCTGTCTCCCATTGCTTGCGACACACCTGTGTGTTTCTCAAAGTTAAGTATTGTCAGCTACTTTTCGTAATAAAACTTATTAATACAATTTGCCTGAATTTCTCTCTAGCGATAGGAGAAAGCTGGTTTCTTAGACACCCCATATTCGACGACTAAGCAGGATTCAACAGCTAAAAAAGACATATTTTTCAAGTCGTCACATACGAAAAATGTAACAGACATTTACATGATAGGATTATACTACCTCAAATTTTACACTGTATACAACTAAGAATACGTTTTGCATAGATTCTCAGCTATATAGGTTAGGTTAATCTCACTTTGCCTGGTCACAGTTGAGTTTTTAAGACACTCAGAGATAAATAAAAAGTGTAAATTGAAATTAAATCACATTATTATGCAGACGGATGGTTGATTTAGTGTCTTGTGAAAACAACGATAACAACGGTGAATACAGCTCGTTGAAACAAGGGAAATACGCCATTCCTCATTACTGCAGAAAGAGAGGACTGTGTGCTGTTATGACCTTCGAGGCAAGAGCTGCGTACAGTGCACGCACGTGGTACAGTGTTTGAGTCGGGCAGACTGTCGCACAAAAAGTACGTAATAAGTGCACGAGGGATTTCTTACGCCTCGAGAACGCTCTCCGAGCAGACGAGGCTAGTTGCCGGGGCCAAGAGCGTCCCCCTCTGTCGCCGCTTCCCCAGAACTGGTTTCCTCTCGCTATCGGACTCTCATTTCCAAGTTTAATTGATTTTGAACCTGTTCTCAGATACTTATCCCAGATGGTTCGCCGCTGCTTATTTGACAAATTAAAGAGTGCTTTATAGAGCTGAGGAGCGCCTCCCAGGTCCTGAAAATACCTCTGCAGTTAAGCCTTACTTTGAGTTAACTTGTTCTCCACGCGACTACCGTGATGGCATTGGGCTAGGAGTACGCACGGCCTCCGGGTCGGGAAAGAGAGATAGGACCTTAGTGTTACCACACTGAGTTTTTGCGTTCCTCGTAAACCACCTTGCGTGTGCTACTTTATCAGCAAGATTACATGCGAGTAAAGGTCCTACATCATGGAGAACATGTCGTATACAACCGATGCAGTTTCTCGACGAGATTGTAGTGGTATCCTGGAAAACTACCTCTACATACCACGCCTGTCGCGTGTTAATTGTATTTACCGACAAATCAGTGGAATATTCTCTGATCTGCAAAACTTAGGGACACAAATAATTTCCGCGTGCTATGACACTGCCAAGTAACATAACTCTATGAAACTTGGTCCACACATAGTAGTAGCTGCTACAGTATAGTGTAAAAAGTAACTGAAAGAAACACGAAATGAGACGTACAGAAACGGCACTTTTATTCAAAGACAGTAATTAAACTGAGGTCACCGCCATTTATAATGCTGATGTGGCATTACAAAAAGCGAAATTTTGTTCTTAATAGGGTGAGTGGTCGCCACGAACCACAGTGCATGTTTTGCAGCGTGCTCGTATAGTGGCCACAAGGCTGGTAAGGGATTCCATTTCTCCATCAGAGCGATTGACATCTGCCGAATGGTCCTAGGTGCATTCGGACATGCTGCAGTATGTCTACCCAACGCATCCCGCCCGTGCTCTGTGGTATTTCAGTCGGGGGAACAAGCGTCATTCGCCGAATATCCTCTCGTTATAGCAGGCCGGGGTGGCCGTGCGGTTCTAGGCGCTACAGTCTGGAACCGCGTGACCGCTACGGTCGCAGGTTCGAATCCTGCCTCGGGCATGGATGTGTGTGATGTCCTTAGGTTAGTTAGGTTTAAGTAGTTCTAAGTTCTAGGGGACTGATGACCTTAGAAGTCCCATAGTGCTCAGAGCCATTTGAACCATTTGAACCAACCTCTCGTTATAAGAGCTCTCTCCACCTGCGCAATTCGATGCGACTGCGCTTTGTCATAAATAAAAGCAAAGTCAGAGCCGAATGCGTATCTGAAAATACGTAAATGGTGGAGTGTACTGTCAAAATAACGCTAACCGGTGCTTATACCGAGTTGAAAGATTTGGATGTCAGTATGCTCATACAACATTATGCCTCCCCATAAAATATTCTTGTAAGTAGGCTGTTTAGGTTTTTATATTGGTAACGCCACGTAGCGCTCTGTATGAAAATCACTGACTGTGCTGTTTGCAGTCTGTGGCTGGTTGGCATTGTTGGAATATTTACCATTGTAGTGTTGGGCAGTTGGATGTGAACAGCGCGTAGCGATGCGCAGTTGGAGGTGAGCCGCCAGCAGTGGTGGATGTGGGGTGAGAGATGACGGAGTTTTGAGACCGGATGATATGGACGTGTGTCCATCAGAAAGAGTAAATTTGTAATACTGGATGTCATGAACTGATATATATATATATTCTGACTTTTGAACATTATTAAGGTATTGTTGTGTATCAAAATCTTTCATTTTCTAACTATGCCTATCAGTAGTTAGAATCTTTTATTTAACTGGCAGTATTGGCACTCGCTGTATTGCAGTAGTTCGAGTAATGAAGATTTTTGTGAGGTAAGTGATTCATGAAAGTTATAGGTTATTGTTAGTCAGGGCCATTCTTTTGCACGGATTATTGAAAGTCAGATTGCGTAGTGCTAAAAATATTGTGTGTCAGTTTATTGATGATCTGAATAAGTAAAGAGAGAAATGTCTGTGCTGGTTCTGTTTTGCTCAGCTGTTTGAAAATAAAATAACGTGAGGGGTTTATCAGCACAATCATTCATTAATTTTTCTAAGGGGAGGTTTAAATCTGGACCACCAAAAGATGATGTTCGACAATATTCCTGCGTGCATTACATGCTCCCACGCTCGCCACATGGTGGTAAGTTCGGCATTATCGAACATTATCTCTAATTCTCCTTTTATGACTTCTTTAATTAATTCAATTTCGTTTACTTTAGACCCTGTTTCATTAGCTGACACTTTCTTTTCGATATTGACGTGATCAATCTTTCTGTTGTGTAATGAAGTAATCCCATTTTTTTGACTTCCCATACAAAACATTGATGCTTCACTTTCAAATAGCATTTATCCTGTGTTTCTTTGCGATGCCTTAATACCATTTGCAAATTTTAATGTATTCTTTGTAACCATTACCATTAGGGCCATACTGCCCTTCTCAGAATCTACTACATCAGAATGCTTCACTAACCGATCTGTATCTAAGAGAAGAATGATATACAGATCTGGTACAACTATATCAATAACGTCCAATAACACTTCTTCAATTTTCACTTCTAATACTAATGCCTCCAACGGCATCTACGACCTTAATCCCTTGTACTGGTGATACAAGTGACTTATCTAAATACATTTTTTTGCTCATGAAGTCCTGCTATGAAACAAACATGTGTAAATGAACGCTACTGCCTCAACACCATTAACATCAACCTTTACTGTAAGCTGATAATCCTCTGTATTTCAGTTCGTGTTTCTTCTCGTACAGCCACGCGAGGTAGCCGCGCGCTCTTGGACTTCTTGTCATGGTCCGCGCGGGTTAGCCCCGTTGGAAGATCGAGTCCTCCCTCGGGCATAGGTGTGTGTGTCGTCCTTACGATAAGTTAGTTTAAGTTAGATTAAGTAGTGTCTAAGCTTAGGGACCGATGACCTCAGCAGTTTGGTCCTAAAGACAACTTACCACAAATTTCTATTTTTTCTTCTAGTCCTTTTATATTTTCTTTATGATGATCGTTATACTATTACCACGAAAATGTGAACCACCTCTGTTCCCGCTCACTCTTTCCTGGGAAAGCTGTTAGTGTACCTTCCATTCTCATCTGCTGCAGTGTTTTAATTGTTCGCGTTCATAGTCCCTCCCAAACCTTGTAGGTAGGCTGTTTAGGTTTTTATGTTGGTAACGGCACGTAGCGCTTTGTATGAAAATCATTGACTGTGCTGTGTCCAGTCTGTGGCTGGTTGGCAGTGTTGGAATATTGCTATTGTATTGTGTTGGGCAGTTAGATGTGAACAGCGCGTAGCGTTGCGAAGTTGGAGGTGAGCTGCCAGCAGTGGTGGATGTGGGGAGAGAGATGGCGGAGTTTTGAGAGCGGATGATCTGGACGTGTGTCCATCAGAGACAGTAAATTTGTAAGACTGGATGTCATGAACTGATATATATATATAATGACTTTTGAATGCTATTAAGGTAAATACATTGTATGTTCTCTATCAAAATCTTTCATTTGCTAACTATGCCTATCAGTAGTTAGTGACTTCAGTAGTTAGAATCTTTTATTTAGCTGGCAGTATTGGCGCTCGCTGTATTGCAGTAGTTCGAGTAATGAAGATTTTTGTGAGGTAAGTGATTCATGAAAGTTATAGGTTATTGTAAGTCAGGGCCATTCTTTTGTAGGGATTATTGAAATTCAGATTGCGTTGCGCTAAAAATATTGTGTGTCAGTTTAGTGATGATCAGAACAATTAAAGTGAGAAATGTCTGAGTACGTTCAGTTCTGCTCAGCTGTTTGAAAATCAAATAACGTAAGGGGTTTATCAGCACAGTCATTTGTAAATTTTTCTTTCCGTTGCTTTAGTGACAAAGCAGCCATGTGCTACAGGGCCTTCAAAACATCCTGTATTGTCTTTGTCTGATTCCCAGTAGGGTGTATTTATTAAAAGCATTGATCTCACACCAAATATCATCTAACTTCTGAAACACCTGCTTTGCATCACTGACAAAAAGTTTTTAACAGATATTATAGATTGAATATTATCTCTTTTCCATCTGCTTTTATGTCTCAGTGTTACCTATGTTAATTATTCGCCATAATAATTAACTAATGTACTGAATTTGTACAATTATATAGTAAATTTTATAACTATGACTTTTGTACGTATTTAAATTAATATTGCTCTTCAGATCCTATTATTTAGATTATCGATACTCCAGGCTACTTGTTGCATTTATGAGCAATAGATTTTCAGTTTATGTTCCTATATATATAATTTATTCGATGCTCACATTACTAAAATAATACATATGTAAAGTATGCATTATTTGCATCAAACTTTTCGAATAGTTGCCTTGAAAATGATGCAGGTGGCTGTGTTGAAGTGTATGTTGTTCTGTGTGAAAAATCGTGGTGCTCAACATATATATTCAAATATCGTTCGGCGTCCATTCCCGCACCCATTGAATCTCCACCAGTTCGCCTTCTACTGCGGAATCATTCTCTTTCAAAGGGTGTGCACTACAGTTTGCAAAATATCCTTGGCACCCACGTGGCCCAGTGGCCTTAAAGCCCCGAATTCTCGGCAGTTGCAACGTGCTGTTCTGGACAACCAACTCCTTCAGCACATCATGTACATGGAATAGCCCAACTCAGTGTTGTTACTCACGGTTTTGCTTCCATTTTTAATATGTTGTACCCTCCAACATAAAACCAGTGTCTCCAATTATCTTTTTTCTCTTTTCTGATGATTTTTCATGTGTCATACACGTTACCTACTTTCTCCAATTCTCATGTCACTGTCATTTTTAATTTTGGTGATTTATAGAGAGTGATAGATACATATTATCGTGAAAAGAGACAGATATATGAATAAGAGAGGTATTTAAGTTAGTTATGCTTTTTCACTGCATTTGACTACAATAAGTGACATTTTCATTAATACAGTAATAAGAAGATAGTATTTGGACACGTCATTCACGTCATACACGTTACCTACTTTCTCCAATTCTCATGTCACTGTCATTTTTAATTTTGGTGATTTATAGAGAGTGATAGATACATATTATCGTGAAAAGAGACAGATATATGAATAAGAGAGGTATTTAAGTTAGTTATGCTTTTTCACTGCATTTGACTACAATAAGTGACATTTTCATTAATACAGTAATAAGAAGATAGTATTTGGACACGTCATTCAGAAAAAGGCCTATATGGTGCTAGACAAATACATTTCACGTAATGCATTAACAGGTAAATAATTATTTTTCCTTTCCCTTAAACAGGCTCTATAGTTATTGTAGAAGTAGAATATTAGTATCTGCATAAGTGTTAGTGCAGATATTTGGATTAGTATTCGTAGTAAAGCTTGCAGCAGAAAAATCAAGGCGGTGTTACTAGTATTATAAAAAACTAAGTTCCGTCCGAACAGGCCATGAAAGCCCAACGATACCGACCGGCTTCCGTGTCATCCTAGCCCAGAGGCGTCACGGGATGAGGACATGGGAGGGCCTACTAGTATTTGTGATGGCAGTGGTTGTAGTAGTTATCTATAGACATAGTAGTTGTAATAGCTATAACAGCAGCAGCTGACAAACACAACCTAAGACTCCATGGCAGGAAGTGAAGACTCTTATGAAATGGGAATTATTCCATGAGATGTGGAGCAGCATACAGGCATCAACCTAAATGTTATAGTGATAGTAATGTAAATAAACAGAAATAAGGGAAGATAATATAATAGGAATCATTAACGTATTTCATTATACAAAATACAAAAAAGCGAAATTATTAATTGTCACAATGATGTACGTAAATGTGATTTGACGAATAATGGCCCATTGTAGATATCAAGAAAGTAGACTAGAATTAAGAAATAAATAAATATGGCAGTCTAATTAGAGGATATGGGTTCCAACTTTTAGCAAACACACTGTTTCTTCTTTTTACCCAAACATGTTTCAGCACTTCTGTGCCATCACCGCTGATGATTGAACCGACAACTCATCATTGGTGATGGCACAGAGGTGCTGAAACAAGTTTGGGTAAAAAGAAAAAAACAGTGTGTTTGCAAATAGACGGAAATCATATTCTATAATTTAAATGCAAATTCGGAAAAAAGGACAGGAGCTGCAGATTCAAAAGCTAAATATGGCAGTCTAGGTTTGAAGATGACGGGACAGCAATGAAGATTTACAAAAATCTCTCTGTTTCTTCCTCCTGAACAGTAAAATCTCAAAATAATGTTAGCAGAAATCTCTACAGCTTTACTTCACGTTACCTTTATTGAGCCACACTAATAAATAAATAAAAAATATATAATAAAAACCACCACAACCGTATTTCAGGATAAGTTTATTATGCCACAGTGACAAACAAAACTATTTTAAATACAGCTGTGGTTTCTTTTATTAACATTACATTTTTCAGCTATGGAGCACAAATGACCAATACCCTCAGGACGGATATTTCATCTGAAAGGAGTGACGGACGAAAGATTACCAAAGCAAGACTTGCTGCACAAGCTTAGCGGCTTGTGCATAATGAGCACACTCGAACAAATAAAGGTATATCATATATAGGGAGGTCAGAAAGAGTCTGAAAAAGTTCTAAGAGTGTTGCAGGGTAGGTTTGTGCTGAGGAATAATTGTTAAAGAAAAATAAAAGAATATGAGACGTTCGTAAGCTTCGAAAGCCAGTGCTATTGAAGAAGACCGCAGCAAGTCGGTCGAAAGATCGGCAGTTTAGTTGCTTTTGTCTTTTACAATTACGGGGCCCGACAACCAAACTTATTTCATACAAAATTTGATACGTTGCGCCGTTTTCGAGTTAATCAGCATTGAAGTTAGCTAATATAGCCACTGCACGAGCAAATTCTAGCGCCCCACCAGAGGAGGTGTCGCCAAATATGTACGTCGCTTGGTTTCCTAAAACCGAACAAGAGAGCAATAGAGAAACTGGACACGACACGATAGTAAGGAGCGAGCGCGACCCGATGGCTGAGCAGTCTCGTGCGCTATCATCTACTCTATGAGAAAACTGACACTAATTGTATGAGGCGGGTCGCTTAAATTTGCGGGTGCAATCTCCTGATTCACTATATTCCATGCTAAGTAACTCGGAAACAGACAACTCGTCGAATTTTTTTCTTAATTGTTATTTCTCAGGACAACCTACCCTGCAATACGCTTATAAGCTTTTCGGACTGTTTATGACCACAGTGCATGGTTGATGAAGACTGACTGGAGCGAATGACAGACAAAATTTCTTTTGAGCTATGTTTTCGGATGTTTGTTAATTTAGTTATAAATTAAATGATATTTCGCGCAATTGATAACGAAGTAACACTACGTAATATTAGTATCGGCTCAGTGGTTGATCTTTTACTCCAAGCCCTGTTGGGGATCTGTCACCTTTAGGCACCGAGTCGCCTTCATGCAGCGGTTTCCAAACCAATTACGTCTCGTTTCCCCGGCTACGACATAATTCCATTAAAGTAAATGAAGAGGACGTGCTAGCAAATAACGGGTGCCTGTCACATACGCCAGGGTAATGGCGACGTTCTCCAAGCATTACTGAATCCGGCTGCGCGCCTCACTTTACGGTAGGCTGACATCTCCTGGTCGACGTACTCTGGGAAAGCGAGCTGGTGCTGTAGCAGGCTCTGCTACCTGCGCAGCGTAGAGAAGGGCGCGGAGTCGCCGAGCCACCTCAATTGTCCCCGTTACGAGCAGGACGGGACGGGATGCCCGGCTGCCGTATAAGACGGCACGCTCCTTTCCTTGTCTAGTTAGCCTGACGACGCCTGTTGTCGGCACCAATACCAGCTGTGCTCCAGAGGGAACACACCAGCTGGCGTCTCCACAGTTTGACCGCTAGTGTCGGGACGAATAATCTGGATCCGACAGTGTCGCAAACGCATTTCGTTGCTACGCTGTCGAGTTTCACCGGGTGTACCTTCATAGACTCTGAAAACTGACACGCGAACACATACGATAACAGAAGCCAATACTTTCCAGTAAATTTGGGTCCGAAAACGTGTCATCCTTATCGTCATTAACGTCGTCTTCGCTTCCAGGTATTAGGCTAACAGCTTGCTGCATCTCCAAAGGTTACAGTTGAGCCCGTCTGGTTTGGGCCTACCAAGGTTTCTGGATTTCTTCTGGAATTCTGGTCACACGCTCCTTCAGCTGTTTCTACATTTCTCTATTCTATATTTCGTCGTATAACCCTTCTTCAGCCGTGTTCAGCCTTTCAATGTTCTTTGAAATCTTTTTTCAGCTGACGGTATTTTGCTCTTATCCTTCTTTGTGGGAATCCAAGGGTCATTCCCATACAGCAGAGACGTCAAAGCTATATTTTTATAAAGCTACACTACTGGCCATTAAAATTTCTACACCACGAAGATTACGTGCTACAGACGCGAAATTTAACCGACAGGAAGAAGATGCTGTGATATGCAAATGATTAGCTTTTCAGAGCATTCACACAAGGTTGGTGCCGATGGCGGCACTTACAACGTGCTGACATGAGGAAAGTTTCCAACCGATTTCTCAAACACAAACAGCAGTTGACCGGCGTTGCCTGGTGAAACGTTGTTGTGAAGCCTCGTGTAAGGAGGAGAAATGCGTACCATCATGTTTCCGACTTCGATAAATGTCGGATTGTAGCCTATCGCGATTGCGGTTTATCGTATCGCGACATTGCTGCTCGCGTTGGTCGAGATCCAATGACTGTTAGCAGAATATGGAATCGGCGGGTTCGGTAGGGTATCACGGAACGCCGTGCTGGATCCCAACGGCCTCGTATCACTAGCAGTCAAGATGACAGGCATCTTATCCGCGTGGCTGTAACGGATCGTGCAGCCACGTCTCGATCCCTGAGTCATCAGATGGGGACGTTTGCAAGACAACAACCATCTGCACGAACAGGTCGACGACGTTTGCAGCAGCATGGACTATCAGCTCGGAGACCATGTCTGCGGTTACCCTTGACGCTGCGTCATAGACAGGAGCGCCTGCGATGGTGTACTCAACGACCAACCTGCGTGCACGAATGGCAAAAACGTCATTTTTTCGGATGAATCCAGGTTCTGTTTACAGCATCATGGTGGTAGCATCCGTGTTTGGCAACACTGCGGTGAACGCACATTGGAAGCGTGTATTCGCCATCGCCATACGGGCGTATCATCCGGCGTGATGATATGGGGTGTTATTGGTTACACACCTCGGTCACCTCTTCTTCGCATTGACGGCACTTTGAACAGTGGACGCTACATTTCAGATGTGTTACGACCCGTGGCTCTACCCTTCATTCGATCCCTGCGAAACCCTACATTTCAGCAGGGTAATGCACGACCACATGACGCAGGTCCCGAGCGGGCCTTTCTGGATACAGAAAATGTTCGACTGCTGCCCTGGCCAGCACATTCTCCAGATCTCTCACCAATTGAAAACGTCTGGTCAATGGTGGCCGAGCAGCTGGCTTGTCACAATACGCTAGTCTCTACTCTTGATGAACTGTGGTATCGTGTTGAAGCTGCACGGGCAGCTGTACCTGTACACGCCATCCAAGCTCTGTTTGATTCAATTCCCATGCGTATGAAGGCCGTTACTATGGCCCGAAGTGGTTGTTCTGGGTACTGATTTCTCAGGATCTATGCACAAAAATTGCGTGAAAATATAATCACATGTCAATTCTGGTATAACATATTTGTCCTTTGAAAGCCCATTTATCATCTGCATTTCTTCTTGGTGTAGCAATTTTAATGGCCAGTAGTGTATCTTTTTGTTTCCTTTTTAAGCAAGTCTTCTATTCTGTTAATACTGCCACACATATATTGAAACTGATGAAGCTATGTCTCTGTTATGCTGGCAACTTACACCGGACAGGCAGAACATTATGATCACCAGCCTACTGTCGATATGAATCCGTCGAAGCGATAGCAGCATCACCTGGCGAGGAATGAGGCACGCACGGTGCATGTAGTACCAGTGAGCGTGCTGTCCGAGTGTAGAATGGGGAAAGCACATGATCTGTCTGACAAGGGGAAGTCGCGACGTTGGAATCACAGATTTACTTCAAACTTTGTACATCTTTAGAAGGCCATTAAAACAACATAATGTCCAAGTAGTAAGATGCGCTGCTCCGGCTGTTCCGAGAAAATCCCAAGATAAATTTCAAGTGTCTGTAACTAAAAAAAGAAACCTAACGATGACTTTGAATGGGTGACATGAGGCGTCCGCCACGAACATATAATCACATGATTCCTCGACTTGCGCCATAGGGTGGTGGGGTTTGGGGTTCCGCTGGATAGGTCAGGAGTCCACTACACGCAGCAAGCGGCTACACGGGTAGCAGGGGTTGTGTGGCGTGGACTGGGCGGTTTTTTAGGTTAGATGGCCTCGGGCAAGTACAGAAAGGGCAGCAGCCTCAAAGGGTGCGGGGCGAAGTCAGGACATGCGGGGGCCAAGCAGCAGTCGGTATTGTAAGTGTAAACTGTCGAAGCTGCATTGGTAAAGTACCGGAACTTCAAGCGCTGATAGAAAGCACCGAAGCTGAAATCGTTATCGGTACAGAAAGCTGGCTGAAGCCAGAGGTAAATTCTGCCGAAATTTTTACAAAGGCACAGGCGGTGTTTAGAAAGGATAGATTGCATGCAACTGGTGGTGGCGTGTTTGTCGCTGTTAGTAGTAGTTTATCCTGTAGTGAAGTAGAAGTGGATAGTTCCTGTGAATTATTATGGGTGGAGGTTACACTCAACAACCGAGCTAGGTTAATAGTTGACTCCTTTTACCGACCTCTCGATTCAGCAGCATTAGTGGCAGAACAACTGAGAGAAAATTTGGAATACATCTCACATAAATTTTCTCAGCATGTTATAGTCTTAGGTGGAGATTTCAATTTGCCAGATATAGACTGGGACACTCAAATGTTTAGGACGGGTGGTAGGGACAGAGCATCGAGTGACATTATACTGAGTGCACTATCCGAAAATTACCTCGAGCAATTAAACAGAGAACCGACTCGTGGAGATAACATCTTGGACCTACTGATAACAAACAGACCCGAACTTTTCGACTCTGTATGTACAGAACAGGGAATCAGTGATCATAAGGCCGTTGCAGCATCCCTGAATATGGAAGTTAATAGGAATATAAAAAAAGGGAGGAAGGTTTATCTGTTTAACAAGAGTGATAGAAGGCAGATTTCAGACTACCTAACAGTAAATTTCTGTTCCGAAACTGACAATGTTGAGTGTTTATGGAAAAAGTTCAAGGCAATCGTAAAATGCGTTTTAGACAGGTACGTGCCGAGTAAAACTGTGAGGGACGGGAAAAACCCACCGTGGTTCAACAACAAAGTTAGGAAACTACTGCGAAAGCAAAGAGAGCTTCACTCCAAGTGTAAACGCAGCCAAAACCTCTCAGACAAACAGAAGCTAAACGATGTCAAAGTTAGCGGAAGGAGGGCTATGCGTGAAGCGTTCAGTGAATTCGAAAGTAAAATTCTATGTATCGACTTGACAGAAAATCCTAGGAAGTTCTGGTCTTACGTTAAATCAGTAAGTGGCTCGAAACAGCATATCCAGACACTCCGGGATGATGATGGCATTGAAACAGAGGATGACCCGCGTAAAGCTGAAATATTAAACACCTTTTTCCAAAGCTGTTTCACAGAGGAAGACCGCACTGCAGTTCCTTCTCTAAATCCTCGCACAAACGAAAAAATGGCTGACATCGAAATAAGTGTCCAAGGAATAGAAAAGCAACTGGAATCACTCAACAGAGGAAAGTCCACTGGACCTGACGGGATACCAATTCGATTCTACACAGAGTACGCGAAAGAACTTGCCCCCCTTCTAACAGCCGTATACCGCAAGTCTCTAGAGGAACGGAAGGTTCCAAATGATTGGAAAAGAGCACAGGTAGCCCCAGTCTTCAAGATGGGTCGTTGAGCAGATGCGCAAAACTATAGACCTATATCTCTGACGTCGATCTGTTGTAGAATTTTAGAACATGTTTTTTGCTCGCGTATCATGTCGTTTTTGGAAACCCAGAATCTACTCTGTAGGAATCAACATGGATTCCGGAAACAGCGATCGTGTGAAACGCGACTCGCTTTATTTGTTCATGAGACCCAGGAAATATTAGATACAGGCTCCCACGTAGATGCTATTTTCCTTGACTTCCGGAAGGCGTTCGATACAGTTCCGCACTGTCGCCTGATAAACAAAGTAAGAGCCTCCCCCTACTTATACCTCCCGAGGAGATCACGAATGTAAAATTAGAGAGATTCGAGCGCGTACGGAGGCTTTCAGACAGTCGTTCATCCCGCGAACCATACGCGACTGGAGCAGAAAAGGGAGGTAATGACCGTGGCACGTAAAGTGCCCTCCGCCACACACCGTTGGGTGGCTTGCGGAGTATAAATGTAGATGTAGATGTAGAACAAATGCAACGAATAAAATGAGTTTTGAAAAAAGAGGGTTAGCTGCCTTCTGTAATAAAAGAAATGAGTGAACGAATCAACAAGAAACTTGAACAGGTATATAAAAACAATAAAAAAAACAGTTACTGTCCATTGCATGAGAAGCGTGGATGAGACGACGCTTCGAATCTCACTGGCGCTTTATCTTTAATCTATATTTTTTCTTCACTGGTCATACTGCGTAATTTATATGACATTTGAGAGGTAATATAATTAAAATAAGATATATTTGCATGATGCTTAATTGAAGTGGCTCAAATGGCTCTAGCACCATGGGACTTAACATCTGAGGTCATCGGTCGCCTAGACTTAGAACTACTTAAACCCAACTAACCTAAGAACATCACACACACCCATTCCCGAGGCAGGATTCGAACCTACGTTCGTAGCAGCAGCGCGGTTCCGGACTGAAGCGACTAGAACGACTCGGCCACATCGGCCGGCGTTTATGTGAATTTCATTTTATTTGACTACTTACTATTTTTAATTTAATTTAATTCCTAGAACAAACATATTTATAACTATAAATTTAATTATTAGAAGAAACAAATTTATAACTATACATGCAACCTGGTAAGTTACTCAGAATTACTTTGCACCTTGGCACTTCGAGGTGCAGACACACAGACAGGCCTCATTTGGCAGTTATCTGTGTAGCGGTGAGATGTTGCTAATGTAGCAAGAACGAATAGTGTAGGTGCAAATTGTTTGAGTATCACAGTTTATACTTGCACTACAAAAATTAAGATTTGAGAGGGAGTCAAACCATCGCCTCCTACACGTTTGTCTAACGATGCTCGAACACTAAACATTTGACCACCATCAACTATAATGTCCAGCACCTAAGCACAGATACATCAGTTATATAATGGACATATAACATTTCTCTTGCGATTTTCTCCGAATTGCCAGAATAGTGCACCATGTTGCGTTAATGACCTACTAAAGGTTTGTAAGGTGGCAGAATAAATCAAGGTCAGTTTCGCACCTTACATAAGAGTTTTATACATCGTAACGGGAAGGTGAATATGACACCTAACTTACTTCGGCGGTAATGAGCATATTTGCCTGTAAGTATGTAACGCAAGAGGGATGGCACTCAATCGACACTGCTCCTACATAATGCATGTCAATGTGCAGAAGGTGAAACAAGCAGCGAGAGGAAACGTTTTGTTTGGGAACGGGCGCGGGCAGAAGCAAAGGCCACACCACGGGAGACACCACGAAAATGTCTTAGGGGACGTCCCGTGGCGGGAGTCAGCGGCCAGACAGGTGACGCATACTGGAGGGCAAGTAACGGTCCACCAGAAGTAGGACAGAAAGAAGCTTTAGAAAACTGCGTTTTGGAATTCCAAATGGATACGAACAAAACCAGGGATGCAGCTGATCATGTGAACAGTGAATGGTAAACATGTGATGTATGCATGTAACTTTTAGGCGTCTGGAGCGGGCACAAAACGTCCGATTGGCGGAAACGAACTAGGAAGGAGTAAAGTGCCGCGATTTCGACGCATTTCAATGGTAGGGCCCTGGAAATTGGCGGACAGAGTTTCCACAAAATAAGAGGAACACTCCTATTGGTGGAAAAAAGCTGTGACGTGGAGAGCGGAGGAACGCAGGTGGGGAGACAGTTCGGCTGCGAGAAAGACGAGAGGGAAATTTTCGAGGACTCCTCTCTGAACAGGCGTCAAGTGCAGAATGGGGCGCAAAATGCACTGTACGATGCAGACAAGAAATTTTTGTGAACACTGCATTCACTGCGGCTGACATTCAGCTAGATATTAGCTGAAGCGTCGTTGAGTTCCAACTGGGGAGAAACGAACCAGCCGGTTAGTTAACTGTCCTTGTGAGGACAGAGAGGGCATTTTAATATGCATGCTGCTCCAGCCACTCGCGTGCATATCGCCATATTCCAAGACTAGGGATGAGTACATGTTTTCTCGCATAACGAGAAACATAGGAAGAGTTTCTGCTGGAAAAATCAGCAAACGCTTAATTAGTTTTATAGAAATTTCAGTGGGGGAGAGCAGCCATGCAGATGACAGCTCATTGCAGCTAAGGTAAATACCACGAGCAGAGGAGTAAATTTGTTGGTTCACCAGCTTATGTCCACTGTAAACTCGAGAGACCTTGGGTAATCTTTTGCTCAACTTGTCACAAAACTAAGCATCCGAAATAGTATCGAACTTTGATCCGGAATCGGATGATTCATCTTAGTACTGGCCAACATCATGACGTAGTTGTAAGAATAATTTTGTAAAGAAACTTCCAGTTAAAATTTACCATTGTTGTGTTTAGGATTATTTCACTTTCTGAGGACGAGATGCGTTCGTTCGACAAATGTCGTAACTTTGTCAGATTGTAAACTGTGTAAATGCGTGTATTTCTGTGATAAGAGTGCATCATTAAACCAAAAATGTCTACAGCTTGCACAGATGTTCTGATCTCAGAACCTTACAGGTTTACCAAGTTTGAAGTAAATCCGTCATGCCCACGTCATGGCCTCACCTTGTGAGTCTGACCGAGGGCAGATAGTGACGGCCCAGAGACTCGGCACTGCACGAGGATGCAGTGGAAAACTTCTTCAGTACGTGGCGAAACCAAGGTGAAACAACGTCCAGACGTCACGCGGTTGGACAGCGACCCCTCATTACAGATGTCGGACGTCGTAGGGTGGGCAGACTGGTAAAATAGCATAGGCCAAGAACTGTGGTAGAACTAACATCAGACTTAAATGCTGAGCAGAGTACAAATGAACCACACTGTGCACCGAATACTCCTAACGATGGGTCTCTGCAGCTGACGACCCATGCGTATGCCAGTGTTAACACCACGACATCGGTAACTGCGACTGAAATGGGCACCTGACCAGTATGGACGTTGGCACAGTGGCAGAGCGTTGCATGGTCTGATGAATCTCGTCACGTTCTTCATTATGCCGATGGGAGGGCGCGGATCCGTGTCATCCAGGGAAAGAGCTCCTTGACAACTATACTACGGGACGGAGACAAGTTGGCGGTGGCTCCATTATACTCTGTGGTACATTCACGTGGGTATCCATGGGTCCAGTGGAGCTCGAGCAAGGCACCATGACGGCCAAGGAGTGTCGTAAACTGGTTGCAGATCACGTACATCTCTTCATGACGATCATTTTTCCCGACGGCAGTGGTATTTTTCAACGAGTTAATGTGCCATGTCACAAGGGCAGGAGTGCATTGGCCTGGTACGAGGAACACAGTGGCGATTTCCAGTTGATGTGCTGCCCCCCCCCCCCCCTAATCACCAGGTCTTAAACCGATCGAAAACATCTAGAATGTGACTGAACGTGACGTCAGAGCTCATAGGCCCCTTCCCCGAAATTTACGGGAATTATTAGAGACTTGTGTGTGCAAAAGTGGTGCCAACTCTCTTCACCTACCTACTAAAGCTTCATTTCTTCCATGCTACGGCGTGTCGCCACTGTCATCCGTGCCAAAGATGGACATACCGACTACTAGGTAGGTTTCGGTAAGGTTCTGGCTTATCAGTGCATTTGGTTTCATAAATAAATAACAATAATTTCTTTTCATCGTCAAGCACAATAAAATGATCATCTGCATAAAGGCATGTGTTTATGGTTCCATACTTTGATGCCTGTAACCCAGGGATGTCTTCTTTCCGTCTTCTTAAGATGCCGGCAATATGTATACTAAATAATGCCGGTGATGAATTCCGCCCTTATCTGATACCCTGATTCACAGGTGTAATATCTCAATTTCTTGAGTCTGTTTTGCTCATTATTTTAGTGTCTGTCATTTTTCAGAATTGTTACATGCCGTCTTTAAGATAAACCTCTTTCTTTAGGATGACCATAGTACATCCATATTACAAGATCAAAGGCTGTTACGTAATCTACACTCCTGGAAATTGAAATAAGAACACCGTGAATTCATTGTCCCAGGAAGGGGAAACTTTATTGACACATTCCTGGGGTCAGATACATCACATGATCACACTGACAGACCCACAGGCACATAGACACAGGCAACAGAGCATGCACAATGTCGGCACTAGTACAGTGTATATCCAACTTTCGCAGCAATGCAGGCTGCTATTCTCCCATGGAGACGATCGTAGAGATGCTGGATGTAGTCCTGTGGAACGGCTTGCCATGCCATTTCCACCTGGCGCCTCAGTTGGACCAGCGTTCGTGCTGGACGTGCAGACCGCGTGAGACGACGCTTCATCCAGTCCCAAACATGCTCAATGGGGGACAGATCCGGAGATCTTGCTGGCCAGGGTAGTTGACTTACAACTTCTAGAGCACGTTGGGTGGCACGGGATACATGCGGATGTGCATTGTCCTGTTGGAACAGCAAGTTCCCTTGCCGGTCTAGGAATGGTAGAACGATGGGTTCGATGACGGTTTGGATGTACCGTGCACTATTCAGTGTCCCCTCGACGATCACCAGTGGTGTACGGCCAGTGTAGGAGATCGCTCCCCACACCATGATGCCGGGTGTTCGCCCTGTGTGCCTCGGTCGTATGCAGTCCTGATTGTGGCGCTCACCTGCACGGCGCCAAACACGCATACGACCATCATTGGCACCAAGGCAGAAGCGACTCTCATCGCTGAAGACGACACGTCTCCATTCGTCCCTCCATTCACGCCTGTCGCGACACCACTGGAGGCGGGCTGCACGATGTTGGGGCGTGAGCGGAAGACGGCCTAACGGTGTGCGGGACCGTAGCCCAGCTTCATGGATTCGGTTGCGAATGGTCCTCGCCGATACCCCAGGAGCAACAGTGTCCCTAATTTGCTGGGAAGTGGCGGTGCGGTCCCCTACGGCACTGCGTAGGATCCTACGGTCTTGGCGTGCATCCGTGCGTCGCTGCGGTCCGGTCCCAGGTCGACGGGCACGTGCACCTTCCGCCGACCACTGGCGACAACATCGATGTACTGTGGAGACCTCACGCCCCACGTGTTGAGCAATTCGGCGGTACGTCCACCCGGCCTCCCGCATGCCCACTATACGCCCTCGCTCAAAGTCCGTCAACTGCACATACGGTTCACGTCCACGCTGTCGCGGCACGCTACCAGTGTTAAAGACTGCGATGGAGCTCCGTATGCCACGGCAAACTGGCTGACACTGGCGGCGGCGGTGCACAAATGCTGCGCAGCTAGCGCCATTCGACGGCCAACACCGCGGTTCCTGGTGTGTCCTCTGTGCCGTGCGTGTGATCATTGCTTGTACAGCCCTCTCGCAGTGTCCGGAGCAAGTATGGTGGGTCTGACACACCGGTGTCAATGTGTTCTTTTTTCCATTTCCAGGAGTGTATAAGGACTATATGCGTTTCTTAATTAAATTGGGGCCTTTTTTCTGTTAACTGTTCTATAATGAATACTCCATCTGTGTACGACCTTCCCATGCTCAGACCGTTCTGTTCTTCTAAAAGGAATTTTTCACTTAAAGTCTGTTGTCTCTTTCCAGTCAGCCGAGCATATAGGGTGAAACTAAATTCCTTTTACAGCCTTTGAGGACTTGTAGTGGAGACCAACACGGTTAAGTTCAGCATAAGGACTCATGTCCGGAAACGAACCGTTATCTTACAACATAGAAAATACTACAATACACGTTGCTGACGCCTGCTGCTTGTCGTCTGGGTCCACTTAAAAGTAGGAAGTGATGTGACGACCGCTGAAGTCAACACAAATACAGTAGCTCGCACCCAAATCACGGTGTAACTCTGCAGTTAGCACCATTTATGTGGCTCGTTACACTGATACAGTAGAAGGACACAGTAAATATTATAAGGTATAAGTTCGATGTCACACAAACAGAAGATAGCCGGACAATATTAATTTCCATACTTAGTCTGAGACCGAAAGAAAAATCGTCAACAGATTGCGGCTGGTATAATGAACATTCCATATCCGTGGTCCTAAGGTCCCACCAGGTACTGTGACACGCTCTTCCCACAGCGCTTCCTGCAGGGCCTTCAGAGGCAGCTTGTAGATTTTGGTGCCACTGTTGGTGAGAACTGGAGGTAGAAACCGATCTCCGACAGATGTGACAGTTCCATGTTGATGTCGGAGTTTGTTACCACAGTTCCAAAACACTCTATCACCAATTCCTGGTCCTCCAGCATTCGATGCAGCTATAAGCCGCCCCTGAGGTCTTCCTCAGATTCCACAGGGGTCTCGCAAACGAAGTATTTCTTGTGACCTCACAGGCAATAGTCCAGTGGTTTCACGTCGGGAGAAAGTGCAGGCCAAGCAACAGGTAAACGAACCACGTAATATCCTAATCAGTGGCGCTGAAGATGCAGAATGTTTGAACGTGTGTTGTGGACTTCAGTTCGTATGCAAAACTTAACCGTCTTGGTCCGCACTGAAGTCCTCAACGTCTGTAAAGGCAATTTATTTACACATTGTATATCTTACTAGCTGTGCCTATCAAACTTACCTCTCTATAATTATTACAGTTATTCTGATATCCTTTTTTAAAAGCTTGTGAAGAGATACGATAAGTGCCTCAATCGCTATGGAGACTATGTAGAAAAATAGTGCAAAGATGTAGTTGTAAGATGTATATATTAAAATATTTTTATTTAACTTGGTGTATTTTTTTAAATCAACCGGAGGTTACTTTCTGAACGGCCCTCGTATTTCAACCACCAAAAATGAAGCCAATGTCATGTTTGTGTTTTTCATTGTATTTGCGAGTTTTGAGAGAAATATTTTGTGATTATGGCCGCGTGTATTATAAAGTGGACTGATTTAAGTGTTTTAGTTCTGCATGGCAACATCAGTCATTGGTGCATGTCTTGTGGATTAATTGCAGAGACTTCAAAGTATATCAAAGGTGGTGGTAAAATGACTCTTAAAGAGTCAAAGGTTTGTGTGGATGTACTCATCTTGAAGTGCAGCAAAAGCTGCAACTTTGAGTAGAGGGTCAGTGTATTTTTTTTATTAAATTGTGCGAGAAGTTAGGTGGATCAATGTTTATTATTAATATTCGCACATTCAATATATTAATAAACATTGATCCACCCACCTGCTCCCACGATTTAATTAAAAAAAAACATTGATCCACTTAACTTAGTATGCTCATGCAGATACACATTCTACACCCAAGCGATTTATCGCTAATGGGTCTACAGAACACGAATGAAATAAATAAATAAATAAAATAAAAATAGTGTGTAGCAACACAGACAAGGGAAATATTTCGCTGCTTTTTCAAATATATCATGGATTGTGATGCTGTCCTTGGTGTGCACAGTTGAAACGGCCGTGACTCAAACAAGGAGCAATTAAATTTATAATCCTCATTTACGGCAATGTGTTACCATTTCTTCCAAAAATATTTCTTCAAAACACGTCTGGGTGCCTACTCCTCTCTCATTGGATGCATAACATAAACAGCTGACACACCTTCATTTGTTCCCATTATGCTTCACTGCAAGTGCTGACAACATTCCTACACGAAACATGTAAACACGACACTGGCCCCATTCTTTTACTTTCATACACTCGACATCATGACGACATTTCTCATTGCTTCCCCCATCCAGTCTAATCATATGCACTGTGACCTGCCTTATTTGCTTCCCACCGTTCACTGTGCAAACAGCTAACAACTACAGCAAGCAACGGAAAAGCTGCTGACATGGTAAGTGCACTTTTACTGCTAGAGATGCAAACAAAAATATTTCTGCTTCTCATTATTTCAAACTTTAATTACTACAGTTCATCAAAGAACTGACAACTGAACAACACAGAGAAATACAGTGCCTGATACAAACAAAATACTCTGCCCTACAAATACATACTGAGCCCACAGTTTCATGAGCACGATGTATTAATAAATTTAAAAACAAAGATGATGTGACTTACCGAACGAATTCCTCCATGCACGTGGTACATTCCAGCACATACTAAACAGATGGAACATCTTAATTTTAGCAAGGTACCACCGTACTTAATAAGCTCAATGTTTACCCCATCTTTCCCGGTCGCCTTTCTATTTCTTTTCGGACAAAACTTCATCAATTTTTTCATAGTCTGACGATCACCCGAGTAAAATTCGTCTGTGACATCCTGTCACTTTCCCTTTTTCACTGTCCTATAAGCTCCTGTATTGTCTTACACAAACTTCTTCTGCTGTTGAGTTTCTTATTGGCTGTCTTCTCCTTCTTACTGAGGCGTCTCATTTATAAGATACCTCGGAATTTGTGTTTACGAGCCACCACTGGGCTGGGGTGGATGAAATTAAGTCGGAACTCATCAAATACAGTGGAATGTCAGGTCTTAAATGGCTACACAGGATAATTTAAATGGCCTGGGAGTCGGGACAGGTTCCATCAGACTGGACAAAAGCAGTACTCACACCAATCTTTAAACATGGAAACAAAAAAGATTGTAACAACTACAATCTCTTTAATCAGCGTTGTGGGTAAAATCATCTCAGGTATTGTTGAAAGGAAAGTGCTAGTATTAGTTGAGGACCAACTGGATGAAAATCAGTGAGGGTTTAGGCCTCTTAGAGGTTGTCAGGACCAGATCTTTAGCTTACGGCAAATAATGGAGAAGTGTTATGAGTGGAACAGGGAATTGTATCTATGCTTTATAGATCTAGAAAAGGCATATGACCGGGTTCCTAGGAGGAAGTTATTGTCTGTTCTACGAGATTATGAAACAGGAGGCAAACTTTTGCAAGCAATTAAAGGTCTTTACATGGATAGTCAGGCAGCAGTTAGAGTTGACGGTAAATTGAGTTCATGGTTCAGAGTAGTTTCAGGGGTAAGACAAGGCTGCAACCTGTCTCCACTGTTGTTCATATTATTTGTGGATCATATGTTGAAAACAATAGACTGGCTGGGTGAGATTAAGATATGTGAACACAAAATAAGCAGTGTTGCATATGCGGATGACTTAGTTGTGATGGCAGATTCGATTGAAAGTTTGCAGAGTAATATTTCAGAGCTAGATCAGAAATGTATGGACTATGGTATGAAGATTAGCATCTCTAAAACGAAAGTAATGTCAGTGGGAAAGAAATATAAACGGATTGAGTGCCAAATAGGGGGAACAAAGTTAGAACAGGTGGACGGTTTCAAGTACTTAGGATGCATATTCTCACAGGATGGCAACATAGTGAAAGAACTGGAAGCGAGGTGTAGCAAAGCTAATGCAGTGAGCGCTCAGCTACGATCTATTCTCTTCTGCAAGAAGGAAGTCAGTACCAAGACTAAGTTATCTGTGCACCGTTCAATCTTTCGACCAACTTTGTTGTATGGGAGCGAAAGCTGGGTGAATTCAGGTTACCTTATCAACAAGGTTGAGGTTACGGATATGAAAGTAGCTAGGATGATTGCAGGTACTAGTAGATGGGAACAATGGCAGAAGGGTGTCCACAATGAGGAAATCAAAGAAAAACTGGGAATGAACTCTATAGATGTAGCAGTCAGGGCGAACAGGCTTAGATGGTGGGGTCATGTTACACGCATGGGAGAAGCAAGGTTACCCAAGAGACTCATGGGTTCAGCAGTAGAGGGTAGGAGGAGTCGGGGCAGACCAAGGAGAAGGTACCTGGATTCGGTTAAGAATGATTTTGAAGTAATAGGTTTAACATCAGAAGAGGCACCAATGTTAGCACTGAATAGGGGATCATGGAGGAATTTTATAAGGGGGGCTATGCTCCAGACTGAACGCTGAAAGGCATAATCAGTCTTAAATGATGATGATGATGATGATGATGATGATGATGATGAGCCACCACTGACATCGGTATTAAATATTGTCCTGGTTAGTACGACTGTGTTCGAAAAGTAAACCTTTCGAAGAAGTTCCCACCTAACTGGACTCAAATTTCAATCATTGTCCATGACTGGGGAATGTGGGAGGTGCATGTTGGTGCACCCACACATTTTATTGCTTATGGAGTTCGACGTCCAAAGCGCCAATATGGTCCAAGATTAATTGGTCGAACAGGGTTGTACATTGGCCTCCAAGATCACCTGAACCTCAATGCTCTTAACATTTACGTCTGATATCACACCACTAGTGAAGTTACAGCTCTCTTATTGAGACGGTTGGAGAACTGGAGCAGCGAACTGTATAGTCTTGTCAAGATTTACTGGGTAGTCGGCTGTTATTTGAAAGAGTTTGTAGCTCACCTCGGAGAATTTGTACAGCATCGGATCCAAATGTGAGGACGACAGATGGAGCACCTACCTCCTTTACTGCTACGAGAATACAGTAAATTATAACTAGTATTGCATTCCTTGTTAAGGTAGGATGTGGTGAAGCAAGAAATCGCTGAGAGGCACTTGCAGTAACGATTTTTCGTCGTTGCTTAGCCAAGGTCATGACAACGATGCCTAACTTTCCATGAGCCATTCCACAATATACGTGCATAAAATTAAATGTTTAAATACTGTTTCAAGACTTGGGCTGTTTGTGTAAAACTATGAAGAGTTTAAATATTGTGAATCTCACCGTAATTTGCTAATTGGTTACTTCAAAAATCCACCTTTTGTAAAATTTTAAGAGACATGTAACATTAAAATTAGGAAGCTCAACTTCTGGTACTGGGTGCAGTTTGTAGTAAAATCATACGATAGACGTTTTCTTGAAGCTGCTTCATCTCCTTTTTGAGTTATTAAGAAAAACCAGTTTCATTACCCAACTTTTGTAAAACGAGTTAGATCAACTAATCTTTGTGATTAAGCTACAATGTCGTCATGACGGCACTATATTTATTATATGTAATAACGAAGCAGTTAGCGAATCAAGCTGAGATTCACAATAATATTGTAATTTTAGGAAGGTACATACATTAAAACAGAGTCAGTTCAGAGGCCACCATCTAACGACCGGTTCCGTTTGAAAATTTCTAGAGTTCAAAATTTGAGGGTTATCAGTCTGAAAATTTTACGCGATACGAACAGAGTACAGACTTACATACAGAAAAACTGAGATCGTTTTAGGTCCTCAAATAACAACGATATATATAATTTCTAGTCATAAAGGGTATTGACTAGGCGCTGCTGCTTAGTTTGGAAGGAGTTTTGGAGCAAGTGTTTCCTTCGTCGTCTGCGCCAACCTTAAAGAGACTCAGTTTAGTATGTACTGGTCGTATGATTTATAGCTTATATCTTTTGAAACTGTGTAAAAGTGAACTTACTTGGATTAAGAATTTATATGAAAAGCTCATGTTTTGTTCTCGGTGTTCTGTTTTGTGTTCCTTCCGCAGTATAATAGGAAACCGTGTGGCAAGTGCTCGAGATTATTCTCCGCATTTAAGGCGAGCAATCAACTTTATGTTGTTAAGAACAAAGAATGGAAATCGGCTCTGAACTGTACCAAGTGCTGAGAACCCCAGATCAAGCTTTAACGATTTTACAAACTAGCTCCTGTGCATGTGAAATTTAGACAAAATATACTGATCACTTAATGACTGTAGACTTTTATTTAGCCGGCCAGGGTTGCCGAGCGTTTCTAGGCGCTGCAGTCTGGAACCGCGCGACCGCTACGGTAGCAGGTTCGAATCCTGCCTCGGTCATGGATGTGTGTGATGTCTTTAGGTTAGTTAGGTTTAAGTAGTTCTAAGTTCTAGGGGACTGATGACCTCAGAAGTTGAGTCCCATAGTGCTCAGAGCCATTTGAATTTGAACTTTTATTTATAGTCGTGGATCCGGATACCTTTACTTAATTCCAAGACAGTTAGATCATTTGGACTGAAAATTATTGAACAGTACATTCTCCATCACTTTCTGGCTGTTCACATTAATAGTTTTCAGACCCTTGTAGAAGGCTGTGGTTTCCAAAACCCGCACAAGACCACGGAGCGTTTTAACTTGTGAGCTAAATAACAAATATACACTGAAGAGCCAAGGAAACTAATGCACCTGACTAACATCGTGAAGGAGCCCTGCGAGCACGCAGAAGTGCCGCAACATGACGTGGCATGGACTTCACTAGTGTCTGATGTGGTGCTGGAGGGACCTGGCACCTTGAATCCTGAAGGGCTGTCCATAAATCAGTGAGAATACAAGGGGGGGGGGGGGGGAGATCTCTTCTGATCAGCACGTTGCCAGGCATCTCAGATATGCTCAATAATGTTCATGTCTAGGGAGTTTGATGGCCAGCGGAAGTGTTTAAACTCAGAAGAGTGTTTATGGAGCTATTCTGTAGCAATTCTGGACGTGTGGGGTGTCGCGTTGTCCTGCTGGAATTGCCCAAGTCCGTCGAAATGCACAATGGACATGAATGGACTCAGGTGATCAGACAGGATGCTTACGTACGTGTCACGTGTGATAGTTGTACCTAGACGTATCAGGGGTCGCATATCACTCGAACTGCGCACGCCCCACATGTTACAGAGCCTCCACCAGCTTGAACAGTCCCCTGCTGACATGCAGAGTCCATGGATTCATGAGATTGTCTCCATACCCGTACACGTCCATCCACTCGATGCAATTTGAAACGAGACACGTCCGACCAGGCAACTTGTTTCCAGTCATCATCAGTAAAATGTCGGTATTGACAGGCCCACGCAAAGCGTAAAGCTTTGTGTCGAGCATTCATCAAGGGCTCACGAGTAGCTCTTCGGCTTCGTTGAATGATTCGCACGCTGACACTTGTTGATGGCCCAGCATTGAAATCTGCAGCAATTTTCCCGAAGGGTTGCACTTCTGTCACGTTGAACGATTCTATTCGGTCGCCGTTGGTCCCGATCTTGCAGGACCTTTTTCCGACCGCAGCGATGGCGGAGATTTGATGTTTTACCTGATTCCTGTCGGCTTGTGAAATGATCGTACGGGAAAATCCCCACTTCATCGCAACCTCGGAGATGCTGTGCCCCATCGCTCGTGTGCTGACTATAATACCTGTTCAAACTCACCTAAATCTTGATAACCTGTCATTATAGCAGTGCGTTTAGATTCCGCCCCAGAAGGGAATGGGTGAAACCTGATCCGGAACTCGTCGAAACAATCACATTTCAAATACAGCTGAACTAAATAATAAAACATTTGGTACTGAAGTCAGAGATGACTCGTAGACACGCATTCACAATTATATCAGATACGGCTCGTTCGCGGAACCTTACTCGCTGGAACATTTATGCTTCTATTATCGTTTATTCTCCCCCGTGTCGGATTTAGTTATTTATTGTGATACATTCCGTATTGTTATGACACCTCCTGATTTCGAGAGTCAACGACGTTGTAGGAAGTACAGGATCCAAATGCCGACTAAATGCTGATAAACTGGAAGTGTCTGACTCAGGCCTGTAGGTAGATACACATACGGAGCCGACAGTCGAGCGGATCATTAACATTAAGATCGAGGAAAGTTTCAAGCTGGGAAAGGTCTCTGAAGTCCGTGCTGCTTCCGCCATCCGTAGCACGGCGGCAGTGCACATTATCTTGCGGAAAGGTTTCCATTTTCACGTACATGTCAAAACGATTGTCGAAAACGGGCGCGTATTCAAATGAATCAACAGTGCCCGCTACCTTGGCTAATCATTACTGATTTCTGAAAACATTTTTCACAACCTACCACAGTCCGCGGGGAGTTGTATTCTTTCAATATCGTCGTGGAGTGTTTGTAGTTTAATGCTTCTTGATTGACACAGCGATGTGTCAGTGAATCTCGTCGGATAATACTACCTGCCTTAGGCCAACAAAAGTTCGGTTTCGTTACTTTTGGACAAACTCGAAAATTTGCTACTAACGCACCATCGATGTCAAGGTTGAAAGTACAATCTCCCTGGTTTGTAAAAGGTTCGATGTACTGCTGTAGAAGAGCTCGAGTCACACTGCTGGACCGAGCGAGGTGGCGCAGTGGTTAGACACTGGACTCGCATTCGGGAGGACGACGGTTCAATCCCGCGTCCGGCCATCCTGATTTAGGTTTTCCGTGATTTCCCTAAATCGCTCCAGGCAAATGCCGGGATGGTTCCTTTCAAAGGGCACGGCCGACTTCCTTCCCTAATCCGATGAGACCGATGACCTCGCTGTCTGGTCTCCTTCCCCAAACCACCCACCCACACTGCTGAACTGCAGCGCATACAGCTTAATTAGCAAATGCTTCGATTCTCTTGTGTTCCGGTATCGTACATTCTCATAAATTCCTTGCTCAGACTGAAGCCTAAGTTGGATACCAGTACGGACCACGAATGACCTCTTTGCCTGAGCTAGTTTGTTTTTTTATCTCCTTGTTTCGTCCTTCATTTAGTTCCAGGTAGCAGCATGTCTTAACTTCGTCTTCTTAGTGATTCCAGTTTTGATGTTAAGTTTCTTGACACTCTCATTTTTGCTGCTTGTCATTACTGTGGTCTTTTTCCGGTCTACTGCCAATCCACATTGAAGGAGGTTAGCGATGTCATCAGCGAGCATCATCATAGATATCCTTTCACCTTGAATTTTAGTTCCAATACTGAGCCCTTCTTTTATTTCAGTAATTGCTTCTTCGATATACGAATTGAACAGTAGAATTGAAAGGCTGCCAACCCTGTCTTACACCCTTTGTAATCCGAGTTCTTCGTTCTTCGTCATACAGTCGTCCTGTTCCTTCTTGGTTTTGACATACTGTATGTTACCCGTCTTTTCCTATACCTTACTCCCAGTTTTCTCAGTATTTCTAACATCTCGTGCCATCTTATATTGTCGAACGCTTGTTCTAAGAGGGCAGAACGTGTGAGCATGTCTTGACTATATTTCAGTCTTGCTTTCCTAAATGCAAACTGATCGTCATCGAATAGATCCTCAGTTCTCTTCTCTATTCTTCTGTATATTATTCCTGTTAGCAGCTTGGCTGCTTCAGCTGTTAAGCTGATTGTGCGATAGTGCTCGCCCTCATCGGCCCTTCCCGTCTTCAGAACTGTCTGAATGACACTTTTTCCGAAAGACTGATGGTACGTCGCCAATCTCATAATGCTTTCTACATATGCACCGAAAAATTTGTTTCGTTTCCACATTCCCCAGTCATTTTAGCAATTCTAATCAAATGTTATCTGTCTCCTAGGTGATCTCAAGTTTTCTAGGGCTCTTAAATTCAGACTAATACCAGATCCGCCATATCTTCTACACTGACACAATTTTCATCTTTTACTAGTATTGAGGACCTAGAAACGATGGAGAGTGGAAAGGTTTCGTCCCGCCGTAGCCCACAGTGGTCCAAAAACCCCACAACAGGCCACAGCAGTCTACCCACCCCGCCACCGCCCCACGCCGAACCCAGGGTTATTGTGCTGCGTTTCGACTCCCAGTGGACAGACCCCTCTCCCACCCCACCCCCCACCCCCCTTGCCGGAAACGTCTCATATCAGACGAGTGTAGCCCCAAATGGTTACGTGGTAGAGTAATTATGGTGTACGCATATGCAGAAACAGTGTTTGTGCAGCAATTGCTGACATAGTGTAACTGAGGCGGAATAAGAGGAACCAGCCCGCATTCGCCGAGGCAGATGGAAAACCGCCTTAAAAACCATCCACAGGCTGGCAGGCACACCGGATCTCGACACAAATTCGCCGGGCGGATTCGTGCCGGGGCCGGCAGGCTTTCCAGCTCGGGAAGCAGCGCGTTAGAACGCGCGGCTAGCCAGGCGGGCAGCTTTCAACATACTCTTTCCACATATCCGCTCTCTCCTTAGAGTTTATAACTTTTAGTGTCATCACCCTTGCTTTTAACTTCAGCGAAGGTTGTTTTGATTCGGGGTGAGGTGGAGCTTTACAGCCGTCCAATAAATAGAACCTTAATTGTAGATGACCATCAGCTGTTTATTTTTATGCTCAATGCTGCCAGGCTCGATAAGTAGACCATTATCAAGCCGAAATAAGAATTAACTAGACCATTGTAGTGGCAAGCTGGTCACGCTTTGCCTTGGCTTAATAATGGGCTACTGATCGAAACTGGTAGCAGTGGGCATAAAGATGAACAGCTGATGGTCATCTACAATGAAGTTTCACGACGGTTGTCAGTCCTTCCGATAGTCACTTCTTCTTCTATTTCTTCACATTTTTTCTGCAACCATTCAGGCTTGGCTTCCCTGCTCTTCCAATTTGTTTCAATGCTGTATTGTTGTCTTTCCCTGAGCATTTTCGTATTTCCTTCTTTCGTTGATCATTCAGATATCTCTTCTGTTACCCAAAATTTCGTAGCAGTCATCTTCCTCGTATCACGTCTGCTTGCCAAACATTTGTGATTGACCTTTTAATAGATATCCAATCATTTTCAATTGAACTGCCTACCCAGCTATTCATTATCGCAGTAGCTATAGCCTCAGAGAACTTCAAGCGTATTTCTTCATTCCTTACTTGTTCTGTATCCCAATTCTTTACATATTGATTCTTGCTGTCTAGTCTCTTCAGTCTGCTCTTCATCATTGCTAAATTGTGATCTGAGCCTATATCTGCTTCTGGGCACGAAAAACAATTCCAACATTTGATTTCTGAATCTTTCCCTGACCATGATGTAATCTAACTGGAATCTTCCCCTGTCTCCCTGCCTTTCCCAAGTATACCTCCACCTCTTGTGATTCTTGGATAGAGTTTTCGCTACTGCTGGCTGAAATTTATTTCGGAACACAATTAGTATTTCTCCTCTCCCATCTCGACTACCAAGTCCATATTCTCCGGAAACCCTTTCTTCTACTCCTGTCCCTGCAACTGTCGTGCGATTCCCCACGATTATTAAATTTTGATCTCTCTTTACGTCTTGAATCACCCGTTCAGTGTCCTCATATACTTTCTGTCTCTTCATCTTTTGCTTGCGAGGTCGGCTTATACGCCTGAACTACTATCGTCGATGTAGCCCACTCTCTGTCCTGGTTTCCTATTCGTAACGAATACAATTCCCGTTATTCCATTTTCTGCTGCTTTTGGTTTTACCCTATATTCGTCTAACCAGAAACCCTTACGTTCTTTCCATTTCACTTCAACGACGGCTAACTATGTCTAGATTGAGCCTTAGCATTTCCCTTTTTAGATTTTTTAATTTTTCTATTACGTTAGAAGTTCTGACATTCCATGCTCCGACTCGTAGGAAGTTTCCGTTCTTTGGTTATTGTCTTTTTTCCTATGGTCGCCTCGACTTTGGAAATCGTCTCCTGGGACTAATCAGGAATCTTGTACCAATGGAGAGATCATCATGACACTTTTTTATTATTCTTTGTTACAATGTCCGTATTTATAGCTTGTATCTTCACAACATGATGTCCTTCAGACATACATCCATGTCTGAAGGAACAGGCACTGCTACTGACGAATACAGCTGTGGTGGTAAACGGAACGAAACAGGTTCATATTCTGCCGGATTTCCTGCTTTCTCTCGGCGGTCGCCATAACCACTTCAGCTGATGACTGGTACTACGTAGTGTATTCTTCGTCTTCGTTACCAAACGTTATTAAATTTTTTGGCCGAAAGAGGACCATCACTCGCATACTTTTCTCTCTCACATTCTGTCGTTTATCTCAATGGAAGCGCATTGCTTTCACATGTACGTGTTTCAGTTCTATATATATTGAATCATTTCTCCGGCTTACGTTGCTCAAGTGAGTGAGATAGTTGCAGATACTTATCATCTTTTGGCTACAACATTTTTTAACATAAATTTCAGTTCACAAAGCTGGATGATAAGTTTTTGAATCGTGTGTTGCAGAGGACGTCATTTTCAAATACAACATTATACTGTTCCTTCGACCACACGTATAAATAGGATATATACGCCAGTAACCAAATAATGAAGACTGTTTACAGAGTTCGACAAATTCGACAAGGCCATGTCAGTTTATTACTGGAACAAAGCTCAGTGAGAGTTTAATTCACACTACATAACACCCGTAAATCATACATATTACATTAAGGAAAAAAAAAATTCTGTTGGAGGGTACCCTCCGATGCGTATTTCACTATCAACTTTGCATAAGAGCACGATGGTCATGACGTACAGTGTTGGGTTCTTTTTTGTTTTAGTAAGGTGTTACAGCACCACAATAAAAGGCAATGCTTGGTTTAGTAAATGTATTTTTAATGGTACACAAATTACGGTAAGTTATACACAAAGAAAACGGAGAGAAAATAGAGTCTATTGTTCGGACTGCGTAATCGTAGCCCATATGTACGTTTTCCCGCCATTAAAACGCCATTTACCACTGTAATCGATTGATTAACGTTCCATCTCGAACGATTAGGAGCGAAACAGTGGAATCGTTACTTACTCTCGTAATGGGATAAGTGATCCTAATCAGGCACCACTTAATACGTTCAGAGCGCTATTCTAATCTTGGCTATTCTGTTAACGAGAGACTATTCACTACAGTAGGGTTAACTTCCCCAAAGCTACGTCAACAGGTTGGTAAATTGTTATTAAATTTCAGCACTCACATATTTTAGTCTAATCAACTTGCTACACGCGCTTACAGAGTTTTTATAGTATTCTGTCTGTTTATTGATACGTAACATAGTAACAACGGAGCGGTTGACTGCCTGTGAGTTGCGAAGCGTTCTGTAGTGCGAGTTAAATTCGGCATTTCCTGTTCATAAACAGTAATTCATATGTTGTGAAATATGCTTAATGAGTGTAAAATATCATTTTTATACAAGCGCCCATAACACCACGTTGAAAACACATATGAACAAATGCTTAGTAACCAGTAGCTAACTTCGGCACGTTTCGTAACTTTTTCACCTTCATTAAGGGACAGTTCTAGTCTCAGTTATGCGACATTGCCACTAGGGAACCGAAATTGTCAAATATTGAATATTTTCCTGGAGATACAACATATCTGTACACGTAGTTGTGCAGAGAATAAGCTTAAATAATAATCTTTCCTTGGTGCGAAAAAAGTCAGATATTTTGAGAAAGTTGTTTTCGTGAGAGTTCATACACAAATCGCAATCGTCACATTATGGAGGAATAAAACCTATCCAAAAATGTCGAGATCAGCAAGTATTAAACTTTTCTGACTGCACTTATAGTACACTGAAGTTCGCAGGTATATTTTGCAACGTGGGATTAAAAGCAGAAATAATCCTACTGCATGCACAACGAAAATCCTGGAATATCTAAAATAGAACCAGACCACAGTCGGCATATTAATCAGGATTTGGTAATGTTAGCGTTGAATAACTGGGGTAGGTAAGGGACACCTACTTCGCCGATGTGACATCCAATTGAAAGACTAGCATAACGCAATTCAGCAACAGGAAATTATTACTATTATAGTATAAGATATAAACTAATCAACAAACTGTAAACTACCGCCGCGCGGGATTAGCCGAGCGGTCTGATGCGCTGCAGTCATGGACTGTGCGGCTGGTCCCGGCGGAGGTTCGAGTCCTCCCTAGGGCATGGGTGTGTGTGTTTGTCCTTGGATAATTTAGGTTAAGTAATGTGTAAGCTTAGGAACTGATGACCTTTGCAGTTAAGTCCCATAAGATTTGACACACATCTGAACATTTTGTAAACTTCGAGAAATTTTTTCAGGCCGTTGGCATACATATAGGGTGGTCCATTGATAGTGACCGGGACAAATATCTCACGAAATAAGCATCAAACGAAAAAATTACAAAGAACGAAACTCGTCTAGCTTGAAGGGGGAAACCAGATGACGCTATGGCTGGCCCGCTAGATGGTGCTGCCAGAGGTCAAAGGGATATCAACTGCGTTTTTTTTTAAAATAGGAACCACCATTAATTATTATATATTCGTGTAGTACGTAAAGAAATATGAATGTTTTAGTACGACCTCTTTTTTCGCTTTGTGATAGACGGCGCTGTAATAGTCACAAACGTATAAGTACGTGGTATCACGTAACGTTCCGCCAGTGCGGTCGGTATTTGCTTCGTGATACATTTACCCGTGTTAAAATGGACCGTTTACCAATTGCGGAAAAGGTCGATATCGTGTTGATGTATGGCTATTGTGATCAAAATGCCCAACGTACATGTGCGATGTATGCTGCTCGGTATCCTGAACGACATCATCCGAGTGTCCGCACCGTTCGCCGTATAGGTGCGTTATTTAAGGAAACAGGAAGTGTTTAGCCACATGTGAAACGTCAACAACGACCTGCAACAAATGATGATGCTGTCGCGGCTAATCCGCATATCAGTAGCAGACAAATTGCGCGAGAATCGGGAATCTCAAAGAGTCGGTGTTGTGAATGCTACATCAACATCGATTGCACCCGGACCATATTTCTATGCACAAGGAATTGCATGGCGACGACTCTGAACGTCGTGTACAGTTCTGCCACTGGGCACAAGAGAAATTACGGGATGATGACAGATTTTTTGCACATGTTCTATTTAGCGACGAAGCGTCACTCACTAACAGCGGTAACGTAAACCGGTATAATAAGCACTATTGGGCAACGGAAAATCCACGATGGCTGCGACATGTGGAACATCAGCGACCTTGGCGGGTTAATGTATGGTGCGGCATTATGGGTGGAAGGATAATTGTCCCCCGTTTTATCGATAGCAATGTAAATGGTGCAATGTATGCTGATTTCCTACGTAATGTTTTGCCGATGTTACTACAAGATGTTTCACTGCATGAAAGAATGGCGATGTACTTCCAACATGATGGATGTCCGGCACATAGCTTGCGTGCAGTTAAAGCGGTATTGAATAGCATATTTCATGACAGGTGGATTGGTCGTCGAAGTACCATACCATGGCCCGCACGTTCACCGGATCTGACGTCCCCGGATTGCTTTCTGTGGGGAAAGTTGAAGGATATTTGCTATCTTGATCCACCGACAGCGCCTGACAACATGCGTCAGCGCATTGTCAATGCATGTGCGAACATTACGGAAGGCGAACTACTCGCTGTTGAGAGGAATGTCGTTACACGTATTGCCAAATGCATTGAGGTTGACTGACATCATTTTGAGCATTTATTGCATTAATGTAGTACCTACAGGTAAACACGCTGTAACAGCATGCGTTCTCAGAAATGATAAGTTCACAAAGGTACATGTATCACACTCTGAGAGGAACCTGATTGGTATACAATCTGGACCGGAGGCTTTGCCTTTATTAAGTGATTTAAGCTGTTTCGTTACACCGAGGATATCTACTTCTATGTTTCTCATCTTGGCAGTTGTTCTTGACTGGAATTCGGGAATATTTACTTCGTCTTCTTTGGTGAAGGAGTTTCGGAAAACCGTGTTTAATAACTCTACTTTAGTAACACTCTCATCAGTGACTTCATCGTTGCCATCGCGGAGTGAAGGTATTGATTGCGTCTGGTGTGCTTTATGTATGACCAGAATCTCTTTGGGTTTTCTGCCAGATTTAGAAAAGAATTTCGTTGTGAAAATTATTAAAAGCATCTGGGGATTTTGCGTTCGTTTAAATTTGGCGTGCTTTTTTCGTTGCTTCTGCAACAACGATCTGACCCGTTTTGTGTACCATGGGGGATCAGTACCATCACTTATTAATTTATGTGGTATATATCTCTCAATTGCTGTTGATACTATCTCTTTGAAAACATTCCACAACTTTTCTACACTTACATGATCAGATCGGAAGGAGTGAAGACTGTCTCTTAAAAAGGCGTTAAGAGCATTTTTTATCAGCTTTTTTAAATAGATATACTTTGCGTTTCGTTTTGATTGTTGTAGGTGTTACGGTATACAGCCTAGCAGCAACTGCCTTGTGGTCGCTAATCCCTGTATTCGTCACAATACTCACTATTTGTCCAGGATTATTTATTGCTAAAGGGTCAAGTATGCTTTCGCAACCATTTGGGGCTCATGAACTAATTGTTCAAAATAATATTCTGAGAAAGCATTCAGTACAATTTCAGATGACGTTTTATGCCTGCCGCCGGCTTTAAACGTATAATTTTTCCATCATATCGAGGGTAGACTGAAGTCACCACCGACTATAATTGTATGAGCGTGGTACTTATTTGAAATGAAACTCAAGTTTTCTTTGACCCGTCCAGCAACTATATCTTCTGAGCGGGAGGTCGGTAAAACGATCCAATTAATAGCTTAGTCCGATTGTCATACCCATACTACCATACTATTTCATACGAACTATCTACTTAAATTTCGCTACTAGGCAAACTACCTCTGACAGCAATAAATACTCCACCACCAACTGTATTTAATCTATCTTTTCTGAACACTGTTAGATCGTTTGAAAAAAATTCGTCTGAATTTATTTCCGACTTTAGCCAGCTCTCTGTTCCTACAACTATATGAGCTTCAGTGCTTTCTATTAGGGTTTGGAGCTCTGGTTCTTTCCCAACACAGCTACGACAATTTACAACTACAATACCAATCGTTTCTACAACTACCTTACTGTGTTTTACCTGCTCACTTTTAGACGTACGTCCCTTCTGTGGTTCCCTGAGACCCTCTAACCTAAAAAACCACCCAGTCCCTTCCACAAAGCCCCCGCTACTGGTGTAGCCGCCTCCTGTGTGAAGTGGACTCCTGAACTATTAAGTGGAACCCAGAAACACACCATCCGATGGCGCAAGTCAAGGAATCTGCAACCTACACGGTCACAGAACCGCCTGAGCCTCTGATTCAGACCCTCCACTAGGCTCTGCACCAAAAGACCACAGTCGGTTCTATCGACGATGCTGCAGATGGTGAGCTCCGCCTTAATCTCGGAAGCCAGACAGGCAGTCTTTACCAATTCCGCTAGCCGCCCGAAACCAGACAGAATCTGCTCCAATCCAAAGTGACACACGTCATTGGTACCGACATGAGCCACCACCTGCAGTTGGCTGCACCCTGTAGTCTTCATGATATCTGGAAGCAGTCTTCCCACATCCGGATTGACTCCCCCCAGAATGCACATGGAGTGTACATTGGCTTCCTTTCCCTCTTTAGCAGTCCGAAACTCGTGGTCGTGCGGTAGCGTTCTCGCTTCCCGCGCCCGGGTTCCCGGGTTCGATTCCCGGCGGGGTCAGGGATTTTCTCTGCCTCGTGATGACTGGGTGTTGTGTGATGTCCTTAGGTTAGTTAGGTTTAAGTAGTTCTAAGTTCTAGGGGACTGATGACCATAGATGTTAAGTCCCATAGTGCTCAGAGCCAGAGCCCTCTTTAGCAGCCATGTTCCTAAGGGTCCCCATTACGCGCCTAACGTTGGAGCTCCCAACTACCAACAAACCCACCCTCTATGAATGCCCAGACCTTGCGGACCGAGAAGCTTTCTCTGGAACACGGTGGATGAGCATCCGGCTCAGAGACATCGTCAGCCACAGATAATGCCCGAAACCTGTTCGTCAAACGAACCAGGGAGGCCCTACAATCAGCCCCTTTGGAAAGATTTTCTCTGCCTACCACTTTGGAACGATCTCCCACTCGACCACAGGTGAGGGGTCAACCTCAGTGCAGGCAATACCCGGGGTAGCCAGCAGTGGACCAACCGGAGTACACATGGGACGTTCTCGACGTCCCTCGCATCCCCATGTTCATTCCCCCTCAGTGAAGCCCCTTGGCAGCAGCCTCAAGCTTTGTGATGGAAGCCAAAGCAGCCTGGAGCTGTGAGTCAAGGGTCGCCAACTCAGCTCACATCTGTGCGCAACAATCACAGTTCCTATCCATTACCGCAGTCGCTCCTGTTTGAAGATCGTAAAAATATGCAAAAAGCGACCGGTTTACTCGCCTTATTAGCAGCGGGAAACCGAAGTGCTCTCTCAGTGATGGTCTAACCAACACTGAGCTGTTCTAACCAAACAAACAAACGCCTGTACGATTCGATGGTTGATAGCAACAGTGGTAGTGTAGATTACACTGTTACTGAAATAAAAGGTTGTGCTTAGTAAGCACCAAAACACGCCAGAAATTACAAAAATAAACTAGTAACTGCCCAGATAACTGAAAGATGTGAGAATCACACGGTGAACTATCCAGGCTGTGCAGAGTCTCTTGCAGTGCTTCCCAACCAAATCGCTGAAGTGTAGCCTACGTCCGATTGACAATCTAGGGACAAGCACTATGGTGCAACAGGATGCTTCACGCCAGCAGTGTTGCTGGGCGTTTTTAGTTAATGGTGCTTTGAATTTTCTGCAAAGTGTCTCCATAGCGCACCACACTGATTGTGCTTCCACACTCGAGGAACTCAACTAGCAGAGGCAGTCGAAGGAGGTTATCATGACCTTATCTGATGTACCATTTAGAGCCCGAGGGCAAAGAAATGAAGCTAACAATTGAAACATCCCACATCTTCCACCCCAGAGAAATCCAGTGGGATAAGAGTCTTAACATGTGTGATGGTAACTTTTGAATGTAACTATCTGGTGGTCCCATTGTGGCCAGTATTAAGTTTCCATTTGAATGCAATTATATTTTGCATACTAGGTACCTGAAGTTTTCAACTTGTTCCACAATGTCACCCCTAATTTTCAGTTTTTTCTTTCTTGATTGCCTTATAAAATCTGTTCCTTCAGTCTTCTTCTTGTGTATCTTCATTCGACAATCCACACAGCTGTTGTTCAGTTCTTTAAGGTATTCTTTATTCCTTCTATGTTTTCATTTAGTAATACCATATCATCAGCAAATCTTAAACACTTGATGACCTTTCGCCTTAATGTCTCTACAATTTTTTGTTGGAAGCAACGTTATACTAAATCATGTAAATACTCCTTAAACAGAGTAAGTAAAAGACAACAGCCTTGTTGAGACCCTCTCCCAGTTTAATTTCCTTTGCCACCGCATCATCTATTCTTATTTTCACTTTCTGAGTGATACCTAACTTGCTTATTAATCTCCTTTTCCTTCAGTTAATTCCAGTCTTCTTCTGAACAGCTATCAAACGTATTTTAAAAAATCATCAAAATCTTTCTCTAGGTAACTTTGTCCAGTTATTCGTAACAGACCAAATCCGTCTTTTGTACGATTGTCCCTTCTGAATCTGAACTGTTCTTCACCAAAATCACACTGTTTCATATTGCAAAATTTTGTTTATTATTACAAGTATATTTTGTACTGAACAAAATATTAAATCTGTTGTTATATATATCGTGGCATTTATTTTCTTTGTATTGGCACTATTAACGTTTCTGTGAACTCACCAGGCCACTCACCTTCCTCCATCAGTTGCTTTTGTGTGTTTCACTTTAAGTGCCATTTCACTTTCTTCTATAAGGTTAAAGGCTGTCGTGTGTCATTGGTAATGGCAGTATCATGCAACGAACTGGAAGCCAGGCTGTTGTGTGAATCATTTGCGCTGGTGGACCATGAGATGTTTCTGAAGAAATGGAGGTTCGCTTGTACTATATTTGGTATAGACCGAGCATAACATCATTGTACTGAAACAAATATCTCAGTCTGCTGACTAGTGGTGGCATCTGTTTACAAGTGACTTCTGGAAGACTGTTCAGTTTATCTTAGATGTAGTATTTTCAGTAAAGATTTGTAGTTAAAATGGTGATCTATTTTGCAATGTTTGGTTGCACTGAAAGATTTGTGAAAGGAAGTAATATTTTGTAAGTAGGCTGTTTAGGTTTTTATGTTGCTAACGCCACATAGCGCTCTGCATGATAGTCACTGACGGCACTGTATGCAGTCTGTGGCTGATCTGCATTGTTGGAATATTCGCTATTTTAGTGTTGGGCAGTTGGATGTGAACAGTGTTTAGCATTGCACAGTTGGAGGTCAGCCGCCCGCAGTGATGCATCTGGGGAGAGAGATGGCAGAATTTTGAGAGTGGACAATCTGGACGTGTGTCCACCACAAAGAGAAAATTTGTAATACTGGATATCATGAACTTATATATATATATATATATATATATATATATATATATATATATATACATGCTGACTTTTGAATATTACTAAGGTAAATACATTGTCTGTTCTCTATCAAAATCTTTCATTTGCTAACTATGCCTATCAGTAGTTAGTGCCTTCAGTAGTTAGAATCTTTTATTTAGCTGGCAGTATTGGCGCTCGCTGTATTGCAGTAGTTAGAGTAAGGAAGATTTTTGTGAGGTAAGTGATTCATGAAAGGTATAGGTTATTGTTAGTCAGGATCATCCTTTTGTAGGGTTTATTGAAAGTCAGATTGCATTTCACTAAAAATATTGTGTGTCAGTTTAGTGTTGATCAGAATAAGTAAAGAGAGAAATGTATGAGTACATTCAGTTATGCTCAGCAGTTTGAAAATCAAATAACATAAGAGGTTTATCAGCACTGTAATTTATAAATTTTTCTAAGGGGACATTTCATATGGCGACCCTGCCAGGATACATCACTGGAATCTTATGATGTTTTCTTGTAGTTTGTGTAATTAGTGTAGCTTATGTTTATTGCTAGAGCATAAATGTAGAGAGAATTTCCCTTGTAGTTGTAGTTTTTCATTGTTGTACTGTAAAACAGTTGTGGCATGCTTGTAGATTTGCATCAAGTATTTCGCAGCTGCACTTGCGAGTAACTAGATATTATTTTCAGTGCTATATTAATGTGTTTTGTTATTTTTGCTCTTCAAATTGTGCTTTCCTTGTTATCGTGGGAAATATGTGATAATTATGGCATGTGAAAAACGTAACACTAGGCTCCAAAGTAATTTGAGAAATTATAGTGACGACGAGCATGGCTTATCAGCAACACCATGTAATGAATTAACAGACAAACAAAGTAGTAACTTGGTAATTGTGCATAGGGAAATGGAGCGGGCGGCAAAGAATGGTGTAGACAGTGAAACAATTAGTGAGCACGTAAGCATTATCGATCGATCGGTCGGCAACATCTCGTCTCAGGAATCCGAAATGACAGGACACAATCTTGCAGATACTGTAGATTCAGGTTTTGCGTCCTCACCGATTTCTCAAATAAGTCAAGACACATTTTCAGATTTTGAAAATGCGAATGTTGCTGGTTCAAATGCATTGCCGAATAGCACTGAGGAACATGTTTCAGACATCAGTGCATTGTTATTACAATTAATGCAACAAATAGGACAAAAGCTTCATAAGTTAGACACTATGGAACAAAATCAGAAACAATTTAAGGAAACACTTTAACAAACACGTGAAGATTTAACTACTGAGTTACATGACATCGTATCGAAATGTCAAAAAGTCTATAATGACGTAAAAACAGAAATTTGTGAGCATTTTCAACCTACTTTTTCGGGGGATGAAAATGCGTTACAGAATCCGATGCAGCCATAAAAGAACTGCAAACTATTGTTCATGAATATCGCGAGACCTTGTGGGCTAAAATTGACTCAGTTGCATCTACCAATTCGGTTATGCAACTTGCACAAACTCAGGGAAACTTAAAGGACACAGTCGATACTCTGGAAATTGGTTGAGAAAGACACATGGAGGAAGTTAGGTCATTATGAGAGAAAGTAGTCGAACTTTCGGATCAGCAAATTAATTTATCTACAAAGGTAGATGATAATCTGAATGAACCAAAACCGGTAGTCTTTAATGACACAGAAGAGTATGAACAAATTAGGAAATTCAAACAAAATCACAATCAAATTAATACGCAACACAAAAGAGAAATCCGGGAAGTACAAGATCAGTTGGCACAAGTAATACAAGAATTACATATTTCAGAGGACACTCGTGCTCCAGTACGGGAAGAGGGACACAGAAATACGGAAAAGCCACAAAATAATAACACAGGACATTTCGGAAATTATGAAAGAAATTGGTAAGGTGCACCGAGTTTTGAAATGGAACAGCCGACACGACGTAACAATGACCGATATGCGACTCGCCGAAACGATGACTTTAACTATAACTTGTTCATTACTACACGTAAATTCAAAACATTTAAGAATTCTGGCAACGACATTCATCCACAAGCGTGGCTCCATCAATCCTCTCATTGTTTTCCTCCCAACTGGTCATTGGAGCACAGATTAGAATTTATGTGTGGCTACTTAGAGAATGAACCAGCTGTAAGAATGCGATCGGTCATTCACGATTGTCACAGTCAAGGAGAATTTTATCATGCCTTCCTCTCAGCATATTGGTCTCAAGCTACTGAAGATCGCGTAAAATGTAGCATCATGATGATGAAACACTTTGAACAATCTGAAGTTTCCAGTCTTGTCAAATATTTTGAAGACATGTTGCATAAGAATCAGTACCTGTCAAACCCACAAAGCCCCTCAGAACTCATCCGCATTTGCTTAATCAAAATACCTGAACATTTAAGACATATTATTTTGGCAGGACGTTGCAAAGACGACATTGAAGCTTTCCAGGGACTCTTACAAGAATTAGAAATTGACACAGATAGTCGCGGGATGCGAAAACAGGAACACAGCAATTCCGTGAGGACAGAAACAATAACTGGACACGAAAAGGCTATTCTTACAACGCAAATCGTGACCAAAACAGACACCACCCATATGACAGCCACTGTCAGAGTAATAATAATCACAGGGAAAGGTCACCATTCCGTGGTAATGACTATGACAGAGACAATCAGAGAAACAGACAATATGGGAACCAAAATAATTATTATCAAATCAGACAGAACAATTTCAGACGCAACGGTCCACCGCGCAGTTACGATTCCGGGAGAAATTCTCCACCACATGACCGACAAAAAAGAAACTATGTAAACTACCGACATAACGACAGACTTGAATTTCATCAGAACTGGCGGGATTCAAACAGGGCAAGGCCCTCTCAGCAAGGTGAATTTATAGAAGTTAGGTCTCCTAATCCCAATAACGACGCGCGTCAACAAAGAGACAATAGGCAATGACTCACACCGCTGGCAGCCACAAAACGTACTTATGAAGCTGACGACGTAGCTGCCGTGGCTAGTAATTACGTAAAAATGGAAGACATTAGGGACATCTTACTTCAGGAACTCGACGTAAAACACAACATTGCGTATCCTGTAATTCACATTACAGTAAATGACGTAAAATTTACGGAAGTACTTGACCCTGCCAGTCCCATTTCCGTAATTAGTGAAACAGCCTTTAGCAAATGCAACAAATCGAACGATTGCCCCACGCTTCCGTTACGTAAGATTAAATTACAAGGTGCAATCTTTGGAAAAAGTGTAGATGTACACCAACAAACCAACATAGAAGTCTTTTGTCAAAGTCACAGTTTCTCTATGAACTTCCTTATCGTTCCATTATTGTCAACAGAAATTATATTGCGAGTAGACTTTTTGAATGAATACAAGAAGGTAAGTCAATAGCTTTGAAATTTGAAGATTGGCTCTCAAACCATGAGGAGAAAATTAATCGGCTTTACCTTAGACAACAGTTTGGAATTTTCGAAGGAACTTGACACTAACAATCACTCTGCAAGTATTGACAGGGATGATATTGACGGCGTATTTGATACTAATGAGTTAATTCAGAATAAAATTCAAACAATTGATAAATGTAATGACACTGTTAGGCAGGACCTTATTGAGATTCTACAAGCACATTCCACGGTTTTTACTCACAAAACAGGAACAATCAAGTGATTTCAATATCAATTTCGTGTTCGTGAGCATACTAAATTTTGTGTTGGACCATACGTAATTCCGACACATTATAGGGATCGTGTTAGAACAGAAATACAATCTATGCTTGACGAGCGCATTATTGAGCCTGCAGTAAGCTCATACAACAATCCATAACATGTTGCTGAGAAGAAAAATGGATCGATCAGGCTTGTCTTAGATTCGAGACAAATCAATACTATCATCATTCCTGAAACAGACAGGCCGCAAACGCTGGAAGAACTTCTTCAAAATGTTAATGGTGTAAAAGTGTTGTGTTCCATTGATATCAGATCCAGCTTTTATCAGATCGAACTTCATCCAGAATGTAGAAAATACACAGCTTTCCTTTGTTTCGGCGTTTGTTATCAGTTTCGGAAACTTCCCTTTGGTTTGAACATTTCTTTAGCAGCATTCATTCGCGGGCTAAATTCCATATTACCTGAGTTCTTAAAACGTCACATCACCTTATATGTGGACGATATTCTAATAGCAAAAGCCTCATGGGAACAACATAATCGCATCCTTAACAGTTTGTTACGTATTTTTGCAGAACCTGGAATTACAGTTAACTTGGAAAAGTCTGAATTCGGTAGGTCAAAGGTGAAGTTTTTCGGACATATTATTTCTTCTGAAGGAATTCAGCCGGATCCTGAAAAATTAGAAGCAATAAGAACCATTCCAGTTCGCTCCACAGAAAAACAAGTCCGCAGTTTTCTAGGTCTCGTAAATTTTTACCGTCGTTTTCTGAATATGCAAATTCTAGTTACACCAAAACTTTATTCTCTCACTGGGAAAAATACTATTTGGAACTGGGACGAACAAGCATAGTTGGAATTCAATTCAATGAAAGAAGCGCTACTTAACGCGCCAATACTAGCTCATCCAGATCTGTCACAAGATTTCTACCTTAGCACGGATTCTTCTAAAGTCGGTCTTGGTGCCTATTTATTTCAAGAAGCCATAGAAAATGACGCTACTGTTCAGGAAATCATTGCTTTGGCTAGCCGAGTGCTAACAAAATCTGAAAAAAATTATTCCGTTACTGAATTAGACGTTTTAGCTATCGTTTGGGGATTTAACAAATCCCGTTTCTTTCTTTCTTTCTGGAAAGCACGTAAATGTATACAGTGATCATCGTGCATACAATTTCTTATGTCTTCAAAAATTAAATCACGACAGGTGGACATTTTTTCTGCTAGAATTCCACTTCACAATCGTCTACATTCCCGACAAGGAGTACATTGTTGCGGACGCGCTGTCACACGCACCGGCTGGGCTTGAGAAAAGTAACACAGAAGTCGGCAACCTCGAAAAAAGTTTCAGAATTTTTTACACTCAGAAAGTCGCCTTTGAAAACTCCATCACCACGTCTTTAAAGGGCATTGCTCATGAACAAGATAAAGATGCGATTTGGAAAGACACCAAAAATAAATGGCATGAAAAGACACACACACAGATTCGGCATTATTGCCACAGAAAGCATCAGTATTGGGACAGATATTTACACTTATTTCAAATTGTGCTGAATGAAATGCCTCATGACTCCACTGCTTTACCACGTATTCTTGTACTGAACAATGAAGAACCACCAAACAGAATCAGAGAGCTTGTACCTTTTCCGAATACACGTAAACTTCGACACAAAGACATAATTGATTTGGCTATTAAAGATACAAATTCTGCTGCAGACAAAAGGAGAAAACTACACGGTAAAGCAAATGCAAAGAAACTATATATTGGTCAGAAAGTTCTCATTAAAGCTCACTCATTGTCACATAAGAAGAAACACTTGAGTCACAAATTCTTTCTGATTTACAATGTACCTTAAAGAATCTGACGTATACCATATGGTAATTACGTTGAAGTTGAAACTCTGCGTACTAGGAAGAGAATAGGATTGCACCACATTTCACATGTAAAACCCTTTATTGAAAGATAATCTGCCTTTTGACTTAGTCTTTGCCATAAAATTTTTCACTTCACGTTACTAGTACGCTTTGTCACACTTAGAAACTGTTACCATGCAACAATGTTTGAAGTTAACTATCCAGTCAAGAACCAAAAGAGCTTATTTAAACAGTAATTACGAATGCATTATTATAGTGAACAGACGACACAGTGTTGTTGTTTGTACAGTCTTGCTTGTTAGTTGAATGATTACATAACGACTATAAGGCTTACGTTTTGTAATATATACTGCAAATGAGATTTTAATTCAACATTTTGGTTTACTTGAAAATACATTATGGATTTAAAGTGCTTTCTGAGAGATACTATATGACACAGTGGTTAGTTTATTTGACAGCTACACGATTATATCTGTTGTGTTGGCAGAAGAGCCAACATCGTGTTACTAGTGGAGGCCGGAATGCACGCGTTTTAGCTCGCGCAGGCTGGCATGAGGAGGGAAGAACTATACTGACGTGAGGTCTGGAACATGACAAGGAATTAGAATTCAGAAAGCGGACGTAATTAGTTCGATACTTAACTTTAATCCATTAATGATGAACGTCGCTCTTGACGGTACATGATTCACAATATTATCTGTTCAGATTATAGTAACTGAATAGGGCGCCTTGCTAGGTCGTAGCAGATGAGGTAGCTGAAGGCTATGCTAAACTGTTGTCTCGGCAAATGAGAGCGTATGTAGTCAGTGAACCATCGCTAGCAAAGTCGGCTGGACAACCGGGGCGAGTGCTAGGGAGTCTCTCTAGACTAGACCAGCCATGTGGCGGCGCTCGGTCTGCAATCACTGATAGTGGCGACACGCGGGTCCGACGTATACTAACGGACCGCGGCCGATTTAAAGGCTACCACCTAGCATGTGTGGTGTCTGGCAGTGACACCACAATATCATGACGCTACTAATGAGTGACACAATTTATATTATGGCTTTTGCGGTGTATCTGTTTTATATCTACACAGTTTTTCTGAATTATTCTGGAAAGTAAAACATGTTTTAGTAGTAACTTTTGTGGTAAAGCTACAATGAGACAGCCCTTTCGTAGCACAACAATACGTTACAGTATAGTACTTTCTTGATCACGATACTGTACGTAATAACTACGATAGCTATATGCATAGCATTTCACTTTTGTTTATTACGAGGTAAGTACATAGACTTCTACGGAACTTTGCTTATGGACGACGATAATTACGACACTTGGCACATTTTTTTACCCTTAAGTAGTGACAAACATTATCTTACAACAAGACGCACTGTGTAGCACTACAGTACACGTATTTGAGTGATGAATTTTGTACTTAAAACGTTTATTTTTAAAGATTTTTGAATTACAAAGATACAAAGGTTTTCCGTGATACATTTCACTCCATTGTTGTAATATGTAACACCTGAGGGTATATTTACTTTAATCCTCCGGGGGGGTGGGGGTGGGGGATACATCCCTACTTTGTGTACTAAGCGTGGCAAGCACTGGGAACCCTAGGTAATATGGTATTTGCTTATATAACTTTACACATCGGTACCATATTTCTATAACACAGAATTACACAGCTAACTGATCATTTAATTGAGAGATCAACATTTTTTTTTAATTCGTCAGTGACAGATGTTTACACAAATACACAGTTGGATAACTTCACACTTGAAATTGTAATTTGCCTGTACTTTGTGAACTGTTCATATTTTTTCGGAACCATTGTGATACTATGAGAACTTTGATGTCGTATTTGGTAAGCGATCATGATTTTTGAAAAACATTTGAGGTAAATGACTTTATTGAAGGTTTTGAAATTATTGAAAGAAGCTGCGACGATTTTGAGATTTGACTGTGGTGTTGTGATGTTATTATTACGACAATGATGTGTATTATGCTACTGATGCATTTTTATGATCAATAAGACGATTCTTTATGAGGAATTTGATTATGCTACATATTTATTATGATGAAATATTGAAGAAGTGTCGACGCCCAGCTGCGCCAGTCGCCTGGAGAAAAAGCCAGTAGGTGCAGAAAAAAGAGGCCATTAACCTCGCTATTGACATTTCTTTGTAGAAAGCATCGCAAATATGACACGCTATTGCTTGGAAACATATGATTGTACTGTGGAGCTTGTACTTTTTGTTACTTACTTCATGCTTATGAATTGATGGGAAATATTCTGACATCTGCACACCTGATTATGACAAGTGTCTTTCTACGAGAGTTGAGAGAATTTCAACTGACTTATGAAATGCCACATGGCTATTGAATGATGTTTTTATGCTTTTCTTTTTACATAGTTGCTTATTTCATTTAATATCTCGTTTCCAGCTGTGCTGCAGCATTGGTTTTATACAACAAAATTAAATGCATTTCCTAATGTGAACACTTTCTGTCAACAGATCTGTTAAATAATAATTTTATAATCCACATTCTTCGAAAAAGGAGCACATGGAAAGGAAAGAACAATAAGAAGGGACTAATAACAGTAACTGCATACATAATTTTCTTTTCAAGTACTTGGTAATTTTTTTGTAGAATAAGTTGTTGTGGTGCACCACTTTAATGACATACACATTAAGATGTGAATAGACATTTCCCTTGTCTGCATTGTTGTCTTTAGTGTACTATTTTTTTTTCTTGAGCTATGTCATATTTAGGTATAAGTTATTGCATTTGGCCGCGCGGGATTAGCCGAGCGGTCTTAGGTGCTGCAGTCATGGATAGTGGGGCTGGTCCCGGTGGAGGTTCGAGTCCTCCATCAGGCATGGATGTGTGTGTTTGTCCTTAGGATAGTTTAGGTTAAGTAGTGTGTAAGCTTAGGGACTGACGACCTTAGCAGTTGAGTCCCATAGGATTTCACACACATTTGAACATTTTTTATTGCATTTGCTGCTGCTGTTTGGCAGGCATAGTGCTACTCAATTTCACTTTGTATTACTCTGTTACGCCAGTTTTACTACTGATTTATTTTTTCTTGTTGCTGAACATTGGCTCATATTGGTTGTAATGTTCCATTTGCTTTTCTAATTTAGATTTACTGCTGCTTGCTTTACCAATTTGCATTTTTTTGTCATTGCTGTTTGTGTTAATTGTTTTGTGGTGCTGCATTGCCTCGTCCCTTAGTATATACATCTGAACTCAGTAGATTTAAGTTAGCTTAAGAGGGGGTAGACTATAAAAGAGAATGAGTTTCGATGAACTGGACGAATTGCGTTGAGAAGTTATACGAAAAAAGTTTGTAAAAAAAGGGTACTATACAATGAAGAATAATTATTTTGGAAGAGGATATGAATGGATTACAGAACGCAGGTATAGGTAGAACTTTTTGGGCATAATGATGAAAGAAGGGTGGTCTCCAAGAAGCGAAGAAAGTTTTGTTTGGAAAATACTGCAGTGAAACAAAACCTGTCCTTTCCTTTTGTGTTATTCCGCTATGTGTTTGTGTACCCTTGTGTATTTGTGCTCTTCCTGTCTTTATGTGTTTATCTGAAATGAGTTATGTTGTATAATTTTTCTAATAATATGTTATTTACTTTGTAAAGGTGTTTAAAGATTAATTATTCTGTTTTGTTTTAATGCTCATGCGTTAAGTTGATGTTTCGAAAGTTATTCTGATCTTTTATGTATTTACTTATGTCATAATTCCTGTAACACTGATGTGTATGTTATTTATTCTATTGGTGACTAAGAACGGCGTACTGAACAATATTGCATCCATATTTACGTCATTTGCAGACTAATAATTGTAGCCATTACAAGTCGTATGTTTTTAGTTTGGTTAGCGCCTCCAAGTACGCATGGCAAGAGCAAGCCATTAATGAAGGTTTTCCCCTAGACAACAGGTCAGGTGCTGAACTGTGGATGTGTGAACGCAGAATGCTTAGTCTATATTGACAGGTGTAGCCCACTTAGTGGAACAATATGACCGTTCAGAAAACATCAGGTCGTAAAGTTTGTCATATGTTTGTGGGAAGACTGTTCGACACAGAGGAAAAGTAACCAACACACTGAAGTGGGCACACATTAATGTACCACATATAAAAATATCTGTACTTACACTCGTTATATCTGTTTCGCAATTATACGTAAGTCCTCAGATCTAAAACACGGTGAATGACGAAGATTTTCAGACGAAATAATATTAATGTCTAACTCACTACAGAAGTTTTCTCTATATTAACGTTTCCTAATATACACTCCTGGAAATGGAAAAAAGAACACATTGACACCGGTGTGTCAGACCCATCATACTTGCTCCGGACACTGCGAGAGGGCTGTACAAGCAATGATCACACGCACGGCACAGCAGACACACCAGGAACCGCGGTGTTGGCCGTCGAATGGCGCTAGCTGCGCAGCATTTGTGCACCGCCGCCGTCAGTGTCAGCCAGTTTGCCGTGGCATACGGAGCTCCATCGCAGTCTTTACCACTGGTAGCATGCCGCGACAGCGTGGACGTGAACCGTATGTGCAGTTGACGGACTTTGAGCGAGGGCGTATAGTGGGCATGCGGGAGGCCGGGTGGACGTACCGCCGCATTGCTCAACACGTGGGACGTGAGGTCTCCACAGTACATCGATGTTGTCGCCAGTGGTCGGCGGAAGGTGCACGTGCCCGTCGACCTGGGACCAGACCGCAGCGACGCACGGATGCACGCCAAGACCGTAGGATCCTACGCAGTGCCGTAGGGGACCGCACCGCCACTTCCCAGCAAATTAGGGACACTGTTGCTCCTGGGGTATCGGCGAGGACCATTCGCAACCGTCTCCATGAAGCTGGGCTACGGTCCGGCACACCGTTAGGCCGTCTTCCGCTCACGCCCCAACATCGTGCAGCCCGCCTCCAGTGGTGTCGCGACAGGCGTGAATGGAGGGACGAATGGAGACGTGTCGTCTTCAGCGATGAGAGTCGCTTCTGCCTTGGTGCCAATGATGGTCGTATGCGTGTTTGGCGCCGTGCAGGTGAGCGCCACAATCAGGACTGCATACGACCGAGGCACACAGGGCCAACACCCGGCATCATGGTGTGGGGAGCGATCTCCTACACAGGCCGTACACCACTGGTGATCGTCGAGGGGACACTGAATAGTGCACGGTACATCCAAACCGTCATCGAACCCATCGTTCTACCATTCCTAGACCGGCAAGGGAACTTGCTGTTCCAACAGGACAATGCACGTCCGCATGTATCCCGTGCCACCCAACGTGCTCTAGAAGGTGTACGTCAACTACCTTGGCCAGCAAGATCTCCGGATCTGTCCCCCATTGAGCATGTTTGGGACTGGATGAAGCGTCGTCTCACGCGGTCTGCACGTCCAGCACGAACGCTGGTCCAACTGAGGCGCCAGGTGGAAATGGCATGGCAAGCCGTTCCACAGGACTACATCCAGCATCTCTACGATCGTCTCCATGGGAGAATAGCGGCCTGCATTGCTGCGAAAGGTGGATATACACTGTACTAGTGCCGACATTGTGCATGCTCTGTTGCCTGTGTCTATGTGCCTGCGGTTCTGTCAGTGTGATCATGTGATGTATCTGACCCCAGGAATGTGTCAATAAAGTTTCCCCTTCCTGGGACAATGAATTCACGGTGTTCTTATTTCAATTTCCAGGAGTGTATTATGCAGCTTACACTGATATTATTTCGGTATCTGTATTGGGTTTAACAAAGTTCGTAAAAAATTAACGCATATTTCTTGTAAAAACCAGACATTGTGGCTAGAAACGAAAGCACAACAAAACAGTTCACACATTTTATTGAAGAATTGTCAGGAAACAATATTTCCTGCGAAGCTGATATTTTGTCTTCTACCCCTGTGGGAGCGGTGAAAAAAATGATTTGCAGTGCAGCAAATACAGGAATCCACGGGACAACTGCGGTTTAGTGATTGTAAGAAGAAAAACCTGTCAGTACAGTGTTTCAAATTCATCGTTACCGTATCAGCTGTAAAAAATTGTAAAAACGGTAAACATCGCATTAATATTGAGAATTTTGGAGAAATTCGGCTTGCTGCGCTACTATGTCTCCATCTACATCTACATTTGTACTCCGCAAGCCACCCAACGGTGTGTGGCGGAGGGCACTTTACGTGCCACTGTCAGTACCTCCCTTTCCTGTTCCAGTCGCATATGGTTCTCGAGAAGAACAACTACCAGGAAGCCTCCGTGCGCGCTCGGATCTCTCTAATTTTACATTCTTGATCTCCTCGGGAGGTATAAGTAGGGGGAAGCAATACATTCGATACCTCATCCAGAAACGCACCCTCTCGAAACCTGGACAGCAAACTACACCGCGATGCAGAGCGCCTCTCTTGCAGAGTCTACCATTTGAGTTTGCTAAACATCTCCGTAACGCTATCAATGTTACCAAATAACCCTGTGACGAAACGCGCCGCTCTTCTTAGGATATTCTCCATCTCCTCCGTCAACCCGACTTGGTACGGATCCCACACTGATGAGCAATACTCAAGTATAGGTCGAACGAGTATTTTGTAAGCCACCTCCTTTGTTGATGGACTACATTTTCTAAGGACTCTCCCAATGAATCTCAACCTGGTACCCGCCTTACCAACAATTAATTTTATATGATCATTCCACTTCAAATCGTTCCGCACGCATACTCTCAGATATTTTACAGAAGTAACTGCCACCAGTGTTTGTTCCGCTCTCATACAATAAAGGATCCTACTTTCTACGTATTCGCAATACATTACATATGTCTATGTTAAGGGTCAGTTGCCACTCCCTGCACCAAGTGCCTATCCGCTGCAGATCTTCCTGCATTTCGCTGCAATTTTCTAATGCTGAAACTTCTCTGTATACTACAGCATCATCCGCGAAAAGCCGCATGGAACTTCCGACACTATCTATTAGGTGTGTAATACTAATACAGGAAACTAATGAATTGTTAAAACCAACACTTGATTTCGGATACAAATGAGAACACATGTACATTCTGTCGATAAGCACTTTAAATCAGTGGCGACACAGTAAGCAGACACGTCCGGGCAGCATTTATTTTTAGATAAAAGAGTTAAAAACACTATTCGTAATACAGGAGACGCCGGCCGAAGTGGCCGTGCGGTTAAAGGCGCTGCAGCCTGGAACAGCAAGACCGCGACGGTCGCAGGTTCGAATCCTGCCTCGGGCATGGATGTTTGTGATGTCCTTAGGTTAGTTAGGTTTAACTAGTTCTAAGTTCTAGGGGACTAATGACCTCAGCAGTTGTGTCCCATAGTGCTCTGAGCCATTTTGAACCAATACAGGAGACGATGAGACTCTTCCGAAACGCGGCTTGGAGATAATTACAATAATGTAGGAACTGAAGTCACAAGTTAGCGTTAATAATATGCTACAAATATACAGCAGAATGCCTGTTCTTCTGAATGCATCTTCATCTACTATCTCCTCATAAACGTATAAGATTTTCGGCAATTATAGTGCAATAATTCTTCAGAATTTAAGGCTTATTCTCACACTGTTTTTCCACTAAGAGGTAGTTTCCTTCCACGGACTGTGGTGAAACGCACAATTCTTCCTATGCGGGAGGTGTTCAAATTTGAAATTTCGCTTGTTATATTAGTGCGATTTGCAGGTCTTATGTCATTGTGTTGGTAAACATGTCTGAAAAATGTCTGTACAGTGTTAGGCATATCTGATATTTAGTGTATTGCCGGCCGCTGTAGCCGGGCGGTTTTAGGCGCTTCAGTCTGGAACTGCGCTGCTGCTACGGTCGCAGGTTCGAATCCTGCCTCGGGCATGAATGTGTGTGATGTCCTTAGGTTAGTTAGGTTTAAGTAGTTCTAAGTCTAGGGACTGATGACGTCAGGTGTTAAGTCTCATAGTGCTTAGAGCCATTTGAACCATTTAGTGTATAGTCATCTGTCAAGAAGGATAGGCATGTAGGTGTTTTAGTAGTCTCGGCGATTACTTATTTTGCAAAAAAACTGCTCAGGTAATGTGTAGTAAATTTTGCTTGAAGAACGGAATAATGCGCATCAGTTTTAGAGAAGTTCAATACTGCTTTTTCCGAGTCTGCTAATGAGTAAAACATGGGTTTACGGGTGGTACAAGGATTTAGAAAACGATCGTAGAAAGGTTAAAGGGGATTAGCGCCCTGAAGACCACAGTACATTATCCGATGAAATCGAGGCAAAAGCGAAAAAATGACTACGGTCGATCGCCGAACCACAATCAGGGAGGTCATTGATGATAAAATATCAGTTCCAGTTCTCTGAAACCATGAAATTTTTCTTGTTTCGAACAAAAACTGTAACGAATGCAAGTTGCTCGGGAGTTGCTAGACAACTCGACAAAAATTCAAAACTGCTGAAACAGCCGAATTACCGATTTTGTAAGGCTGTCATAACGTATTGTGCTGGCGATTCCAGCAAGCTGTTAGCATTTTTCTGTGATGCGTCCTATCGGGGTAAAATTGATTTTCGTGTAAACTGCAGCACTCGGATTGGGATTAACAATACTAATCAATAACTCTTTTGTGTGGAATCTTTAGTACAAGCGGTAATTACGTTGGAGACGACCGTACGCTCTTTACTCCGCAAATACCCGTCTTGGGGTTGTGCTCATTTTCTTGCCATGTAGTACGTTTATCCATCACTTCTGAAAAACTAAGTGTGTCAATAAGTACACACATTGAAGTGCATCATGCTGGTAACCAATATCAAACGAGGAGAACCAACGTAAATCTTAGCTGCTGCACTGTGCTGCACTGCAATGCAAGACAGAAAACGGGCAATTGATTTTCATCGAGCCTGTTGGTCAGTTGCAAGATTCTTGTGGAAAAGGCCACTTCACCCACCAAGAGCGCTGCTCGGTCTTGAATTCACCGACCGATGACTGTAACTGTCGGCTCCGAATTGCATTACGCGAAATCGTTTTAAACCCTTAACACGTCAAAGATATGGGCAAGTACTGGTTGTTAGACCGTGCAAACATTCCAGCGATCCAAAGCGAAAGGCTGCGATGCGGTTACTCTGCCATATGTGTGCAGCGCAGCCGCGTTACACGAACTGCCGGTGACACGCTTCAACTGAGCGCACATGGCGGCCGCTATGAAATACTTGTCATCCGATTTAAGAAAACTGTTCCGTGGAAAAATTGGTTGTTTTACATCTTACAGCCTTACACCTTCGCTCGATAAAGGGCTGATTTTCGTTTCACTATTCGTCATAGTTACTGTGCTGCATCAAATTAAGTAAATTATTGCATAAACTTCTAAGAGTTTGCAGAGGTAATACATCATCTCTCTTTCTCTTCCATATTTTTTTTTTCTTTTTTGAAAATGCTTTGACTTCTTTTAATGTAAGATGGGGTTGGTATTGTTGGAAAAAAAGGTAAAGGATATTTAATATACTGTTGGCGTTGCGTATATTCTGTAAGCGCGTAAATGCAGCTTACATATATGTCGACGACTATCAAGGTTGCTTCACAGGCACAATTGTTGGTAAAAATGGGTGCAGTTTTGCTTGTAATGGTTTAATTACGTTATCTAAACTCGTGCCTAGGTCAAAGATAGCGAGAAGTAGCATGCAACTATTGCTGTTACTGTCCGTTAAATTAATTGTTGCCAAGAGAGAGACAATTTAACCACCTACGTAGCGTAAGGATTTTTGCTGACAATAAATAATTTTCATTGAGACGAATTGGCTTCATTTTAGATTACTCATTTCCTCGATAGAAATAAATTTAATTGGAAACTCAAAGATATCGTAAGACAAACCTAAGCCTTGTGGCTTACTGCAGTTAAATCTAACTTTGTAATTCCGTAAAATCTCTGATAAAATGAACCTGCAAATATTAATGCTTGAAAATTACTAAGAATATTCAAAGTATTGTTAATGTTAACTTGAGGACGAAGCCCAACATTTGGAATTTAATTAAATATTACGCAATGGCCGCCTCTGCGCCATTAAGACAAAAGAAAGCCAGATGGGCAATCTTCCACACAACTCACTTTAAATAATTATTTTTCACTTAAATATTTCCACAGGGAGGGAGAGGTTTTGAATAAGAACACTTTTCACCGTATAATATACACTGCAATAGATGCATCAAATACTAAGTACGTAAGAACAACTAAGCTACATAATTCTTCCACAGTACAGACAAATGTAGTGGTCGATCTTTGAACCAAACCTTTTTTAAGCTTAATGAGGTAACATGTCCATGTTTACAAAAAATGTCTTTACATTGTGTAGTACTCTCTATTACTAAAATACATTTTTTTCATATTTAACACAAAAAATATCATATTGACGAGTTGTAGGTTTCATAGCCACCTGTCCTATTAGCTACGGTTTTTATCGCCAGGAATATATTTAGTTTTGTACGTTTTTTGTACTTCACATTTACACGTCTGGTATAGGTTCAGTTTCATTTTTATTGGGCTTTCCAGGAGACGTCACAGTAAAAACGCTTTGCACAGATTTTGTGTGTGGCTCAGTTAGGCACATATATCTGCTACCGAAATGTAGATAGCATACAAGAGTCGTATTTCACGTTTAGAGCAGAACAATAGTTATCTCGTTTTTCGAGATATTAGTTTTTATTTCTATGGGGGAGTGACACACAGCGCTCTCAGTTCTGTCCACGTGCAATGTCAATCACGTGGTCGTAACTCGCATCACATTTTCATAAACGATTTTAGATGTCTAAACGAGGCTTTTTTCAAATGACTACAATCACACAGGTGCGTATTTTGCTGTGTGATTAATATTCAGAGCTTGTTTCTATCGAGATATGGAAGTAACTACAGTTTTTCGATGGAACGACGTCCTTCTCTTAACAGCATTTCATATACCGTCAAAGAAGAATACTGTGGCATTTAAAACGTTAATATCCACGGTATTCTATATGAGCTACTTATCTTTAATTGAAACCTGATTGTTATCATGTCACAAGATGTAATCACTAAGTAACTACATGTTTTAATTGTTTCAGTCCCATTTAGGCCTTCTGTTTATTTACAACCTTAAGAGTGCTTTATAGTTACTTGTAAAAATGTCAGCTTCCAGCTGGTTCTTCAGCAACACTGTTGAAATAATGTTTGGAGCTGTCCTAAGCTCAACTCCAATTTGATTTACCCACTGTTGTCAAGCAGGTCTAACAGGTATAATTGCTTGTTACCATATTCACAATTCACCCGTCTTGTAGAACAGTACACCATATTATGAGATATCTCTGATCAAACAATGAGTAGTAGTGATATAGGACCATAGTTAACTTTTAGGTGTCCACTTTAACTGTTACCATACGACGCTAGATTCGACACTGGATTGCCATAATACCGATTATACTTCTAACTTGCCTACTCAAGAAAGTTAAAAATAGTTTGACGCGAAATTAGCGCTCCTTTTGATTAGCCTGCGCATATATTTGGAGTCAGCAGGAAAAGCAAGCCCTGGACAAAATACGTGACTGGAACGGATAAATGCCCTAATAACAGGCAGAACAGGATGTACCGTACCCTCTGCCGCGCTCTTCACAGTGGTGAGTGGAGTGTAGAATTAGATGTAGAGGTACACAACGTTCTTGAACACTTCTGATCAAAATTTCAGACGCTGTAACTTGAAACACAAACGGCAAACGCGTCCACTTCGCTGGAAAATGTGAGACCAACTGATCGCGTCCGCTTCGTTGCATCGCGCCTCGCACGACGCCCCAGTGCACGCTCACGTAGAACAATTCAACTACTGAAAATCGTCTGTAATTTTCGGAAGGTCACAGCGCACCGGCCGTTGACAACAGTTCGCTGGCATCGGACGGTGTCATAAAATTACTTAGTTCAAAGTGGTTCAAATGGCTCTGAGCACTATGGGACTTAACATCTGAGGTCATCAGTCCCCTAGAACTTAGAACTACTTAAACCTAACTAACCTAAGGACATCACACACATCCATGCTCGAGGCAGGATTCGAACCTGCGACCGTAGCGGTCGGGCTGTTCCAGACTGAAGCGCCTAGAACCGCTCGGCCACACCGGCCGGCAATTATTTAGTAACTGATGTCTTTACACTGCCTGGTTTCAGAGGCTCAGCCCCATCTTCAGGTGTAAGTTAAAATAACACTATCTCTGAATTACAAACAAGCTTATGGTAGCAGAGAAAAAACTAAATGGGGTCACATAAATGAACACCTCTGAACATATCTATAAATAGTTTGACACAGCGTCCATGTCGCAGCTAATTTACAATGTACGTCGTCTGCCGTACATGGCTTATCATACTGAATACACGAAAGTGTCCGCGCAGGAAGCACCTGCCGACTGTAATTGATGTTAAGTCTCCCTTATCCAACAAGTGCCGGCGAAAGGGCACGGAATTTAAAAAAACAAATAAAGCCACCTTGTGGAAGGCAAACAACTGAAAGTAGCAGGCTAAAAACTATGTAACTTGTAGCAGCAAAACCTGATCAAATGTTTATGTAGCGCTGTCACTGGAATGCAGCGCTCAGGCAACATGTAACTGGTACAATGAAACCGATATGAAAGTATCATTAACTAAGAAACCCAAAACAGCTGCAAAATGACGCTAACGCGCTACAGCTAACATAAACCAAAAACTTTTCTGGTAAGTGACACGTCCAGCTAAATATAGGTACTATCTGTCACCTGCTGCTTTGCGAGATGTCTGGGTATATAGCTCTGTAGTGATGACTGTTTAAAAATGTATGCAGTCGGCCGCTATGTAGGTACATGTGTTTCTATTATTTTGCTGTACGTCGAATCTGAAAGTATGTATTATATTTTCTAATTATACTTAAAAAATGCCTCGATGCATTGCATTCGTCCAGAAGTAATTTTTAAGGGTTTCTTTGGCGCCCCTAGTACTGGACGTACGATTTTGCCACCACATAAACACATACCCTGCCATTTTAATGCGTTAGGGTTCCTACATTTTTGATCCATCCTTCTACGAAGACTCATTTATGATTAACATAATTATAGATCATAATAAGATGGAGCCTCAGCAAAAGTTTCTAACGTTTCACATGTAAAGGTACAGCTCTCTGTTTTCATTACAGCCCCTAAAATAATGTCGTCGTTGCCAGTCTTCAAGAACCTCGGAAGCTTTAAGAGAAGTGTGGAACTGAGCGTCTAAAATGTGACGGGCTTGCGACTGTTCTAATTTCTCTGTAGCTCTTAAGGCTGCCTGACTTCCATCGTCCATGTTTCGGCGGACATGAGATTACTAGATTCGAGGAACTTTCATAGTTTGAGCTCTTATAGAACTGTGAGCTAAATCAGACTTACGTTGGCGAGGCTTATAGTAATAGTTTTAATTATGGTTCTCGGGCTTACCGTCCGGTTGTATCACCACCAAAACTCTCCAGTTACGCTAGGCGGAAAAGGAATTCAGCATCATAAACAATGCGCATCATAGCATTTGCGTAATATTCTTCAAATCAATAAATATTTTGTACTACACAGTTTGTAAAGTAGCCTACCTTCTTCGTCAGGGCCCGGGACCGATGACCTAGCAATTTGGTCCCTTCGCCCCTCTTTAAACCAAACAACCCATCGTCAGGGTCCAAGCTAACTCACGCCAGGTTTCTTGGATTTCGCTTCACCTCTTTAGCCCTGAAAACTTGACAGAGTTACCTTCACACTTATAATATTAGTATGGAAATATGAACTGCCCTGGATTAAATACATTGCGGATTGTATAAACATTGCATTTTAGCTGTTACCTATGTCTGTGCTCGCGTATCAGTAAAATGAAATGAAATGTGCGATCGCTTAATTGGCTGGAAGACCCTAGTTATGTTGTTAAAGAGCTTGGTCCAAGTCTTTTTATTTGATGTCACTTCGGTGACTTGCACGTAGACGATGACAAAATGATGAGTACAACATACATATCCAAACGATAGCAGAAAAAAACAGGCCTGGACAGGAATTGAACCCCGAATCTCAGTATCGTGAAACAATAATGTTTACGACATGACCACTAACTATTCAAGCACATTTCAACCCAACAAAGTAAAGCTGCAAGAGACGCAATACGCTCAGCGGCTGTACTTTGACGGGTTTGTGACTGATATTAGTGTGGAAGTATGGATTAAACACATAGCGGAATGTACGAACATTGTATCCACTACTTGGAATCGTATTACTAGAACATATCAAGCAAAAAAAGAGTTTTCATGACAAAGTTCAAATGTTAAAGATTAAATGCCTTTCTCAAAGAGTAATTACTGTTCCATATTTCTCGTTATATTCTTCAAATCAATAAATATGTTTTGCTGTACATTGTATAAAGTAGCGTACGTTCTTCCTCAGCATTTGAGCTATCTCCTTACCAAGTTTTATCAAAATCTTTTCAGCGGTTTACTCGCGAAAACGTAGCAGAATTACTTTCGCATTTATGATATTAGTATTGATATGGGTGTACAATGGAGTACATTTACGTAACCGAAATTAGCTTTTTCTCTACTGCTGTTAGCTTGTTTACACACGGTCCAGTTACATTAATGTGACCACCATCTATGTTCTACGCCATAGTGCAATACCCACTCGCGAAGGGCTGGAGGCAGTACTAGCAGCGGAGGATATATACGCTGACGTGACAGAAGTCACGGGATATCTCCTGATATCGTGTTTGACCTTCTTTTGCCAAGCGTAGTGCAGCATCTCGACGTGGTATGGACTCAACAAGTCGTTCGAAGTCTCCTGCAGAAATAATGAGCTATGAGTACCCCTATAGCCGTCCATATTTTTGAAAGTGTTGCCGGTGCCGGAGTTTGACACGAAATCACCTCTGTATTATGTCCCATAAATGTTCGATGGGATTCAGGTCGAGCGATCTTAGTGGCCAAGTCGTTCGCTCGGACTGTGTAGAATGTTCTTCAAACAAATCTCGAACAGTTGTGGCCATTGTTTGGAGAAGAAAATTTCCAGTCAACGATCGGTTCAGTTGGACCATAGGAGCCATTCTGTTCCACGTAAATACAGCCCCCACTGTTATGGAGCCATCTCGATTTGCACAGTGCCTTGTTGGCAACTTCGGTCCATGGCTTCGTGGGATCTGCGCCACACTCGAACCCTGCTATTAGCTCTTACCAACTGAAATCGGATCTCATCTGACCAGGCCACGGTTTACCGGTCGTCTAGGATCCAACCGATATCGCCACGAGCCCACGACAGGCGCTGCAGGCGATGTCGTGTTGTTATCAAAGGTACTCCCGAAGGTCGTCTGCTGCCACAACCCATTAACGCCAAATTTCCCCGCACTGTCCTAACAGATATGTTCATCGCGCGTCCCACATTGATTTCCGCGGTTATTTCACGCAGTACTGCTTGTCTTAAGCACTAACAACTGTAGGCGAAGGCTGTCGGCCACTGCATTTCAGTGGCGAGAGGTAATACGTATGTTTCTGGATAGGGTCCGCCTTTAGCGACACACAAATTTGTTTTTTAACCCAAACATGTTTCTGTTGTGTACATAGTTCCGCGTAGTCACCGCGTACACAACTTTCCCACTAGAGCGCGCCCCGCTAAGCACAACAGCGCAGGCGCCTGACTCATCCTTCTCCGCACTACGATATGGCGCTGTCTTAGAGACGGACCAAATTCTGCTTCTGCCGATCCGCGTTTTAACATGTAACGTAGCCAATGAGATCGCTGCTAACGTAGAACCTTTTCTCCTCACGGATCACACTCGCGCAGTGATACCTGAACGCACGAGGTATTATAACGAGTGTACAGACCTCCGATTAGTCAGTCTGCATTAGTCTGCATTTGTCTGCATTAGTCTGTATTAGTCTGTACCAGTCTGCATTAGTCTGTACCAGTCTATAGTCAAGTTTCAGTCTGTGCCTAATAAGATTATCATATTCCTGTACACAGCCATGAAGATAAATGAATAGACACTTTGTCAAGTATCAGAGATATGTGAGAATAAGCTTAACGTAACAAGACCAAAGGAACTTCACATTGTCAATTGTAAATAGCATCCAGAATCAAGTTAAGTAATTTTATGCTTTTTATTATTTTAATAAATGTGTGTGACAATTAATCAAGTGCTGTTTAAAGTTGGTCACCGTCAGTCTGTGTTTGTGTGTGTGTGTGTGTGTGTGTGACTATTTACATAATGTTTTACTTACATTTTCCTTTTAATCAAAAAAATGGTTCAAATGGCTCTGAGCACTATGGGACTTAACATCTATGGTCATCAGTCCCCTAGAACTTAGAACTACTTAAACCTAACTAACCTAAGGACAGCACACAACACCCAGCCATCACGAGGCAGAGAAAATCCCTGACCCAGCCGGGAATCGAACCCGGGAACCCGGGCGTGGGAAGCGAGAACGCTACTGCACGACCACGAGATGCGGGCTCCTTTTAATCATCTTCATCACTGTCAAGCACTATATATTGAGTTGCCACTGTGACTGTAACTGTTTCACTGCTTTACCAGCTGTAAAAACAAACATGGCAGGCAGTGCAACAATTGAATGTGTAAAAACAAGATGGCTGACACTGGAACAGTTGAAGGTGTTCCTGGCGGTTGTTCTGAATCTTTCAGAGGTGTCTGTGATTTTTATTCTCTTGTGTGTGTGTGTGTGTGTGTGTATGTGTGTGTGTGTGTGTGTGTGTGTGTGTGTGTGTGTGTGTGTGAAAAGAGAGAGAGAGAGAGAGAGAGGGAAAGGGAGAGAGAGGGTGACGGTAAGTTTAGGGATTTATTTTATTTTATTTTGTTCAAAAGTGGTTCAAATGACTCTGAGCACTATGGGACTTAACATCTGTGGTCATTAGTCCCTTGGAACTTAGAACGACTTAAACCTAACTAACCTAAGGACATCACACACATCCATGCCCGAGCCAGGGTTAGAACCTGTGACTGTAGCGGTCATGCGGTTCCAGACTGAAGCGCCTAGAACCACACGGCCACACTGGCCGGACTTTTGTTTTGTGTGTGTGTGAAAAGGGAGCGGGGAGAGAGAGAGAGAGTGAGTGTGACAGTAGGTTTTATGATTTGTGTGTGTGTGTGTGTGTGTGTGTGTGTGTGTGTGTGTGTGTGTGTGTGCGCGAGAGAGAGGTAATGCCTGAAATGTAGTATTCTCGGTACGCTCTTGACCCTGTGGATCTCGGAATACTGAATTCCCTAACGATATCCTAAATGGAATATCGCATGCGTCTGGATTCATCTACCATTCCACGTTCAGAATCTGTTAATTGCCACCGTGCAGCCGTAATGACGTCGGAAACCGTTTCCCATGAATCACCTGAGTACAAGTTCCAAAAATGGTTCAAATGGCTCTGAACACTATGGGACTTAACTTCTGAGGTCATCAGTCGCCTAGAACTTAGAACTACTTAAACCTAACTAACCTAAGGACATCACACACATCCATGCCCGAGGCAGGATTCGGCCCTGCGACCATAGCGGTCGCTCGGTTCCAGACTGTAGCGCCTAGGTCGGCCGATGAGGCCGAGCGGTTCTAGGCGCTTCAGTCTGGATCCGCGCGACCGCTACGGCCGCAGGTTCGAATCCTGCCTCGGGCATGGATGTGTGTGATGTCCTTAGGTTCGTTAGTTTTAAGTAGTTCTAAGTGTAGGGGACTGATGACCTCAGAAGTTAAGTCCCATAGTCCTCAGAGCCATTTGAACCATTTTTTTGTAGCGCCTAGAACCGCATGGCCTCTCCGGCAGGCTGAGTACAAGTGACAGCTCCGCCAATGCGCCGCCCTTTTATACCTTGTGTAAGCGGTACTAGTGCCATCTGCATATATGCAGATCGCTATGCCGTGACTTTTGTCACTTTCAGTATGTAACAGCTGTGGACAGCGGAAATTGATGCCAGAGTTGCTGTGTGCCAGTGGAGACGGCAGAACCACGCCTCGAACTGGTAGTTGGGATGTCGTGTGAATCATTTCCGCCGGTGGCGTGTGAGGCAGCTCTTAAGGGATGGGGAATCGAGAGAAAAAGACGGCGGCAGGCGGCAGGCTGTGGGGTGGGGGGTGGAGCGGAGCGCGCGGCACAGCGGGAGGCCGGCGAGGCGGCCGCGGGCAACCGGATGGTCGCAGACGCCCAGGAATGTGGCTGCCGCTCCAGCCTCCTCCAGCGGCCGGTCTTCGCTCTTCTGGTCTCCGGCCGTGTCCGCAGCGGCGCCGCGGCGCGGATTTCACAGGCGCCGGCCGGCCGCCGCACCAGTCGCGGCCGGCGACGAACCGCGAGCTTCGTTTGAATAACATTAGCTGCGTTTTATTTTGTAATTGCCGGCAGCGCTCAGGCACGCCGCCGCGGGTCTATAAAGTGTCCGGCTAATTGGAAGGAACTGTTTACTGCCTGGCGCGGGAGTGAATGTGTGTGTGTGTGTGTGTGTGTGTGTGTGTGTGTGTGTGTGTGTGTGCTGCAACGCTGGTAGCCGACCCGCGTGAGAAGTCGACGAAAAAGGGATCCAGCCGTGATACGGACAGTCGTCTGGTGGACACTTTGAAGCGGTAAATAACAACATCGGTAATTTGGTCAAGTTATCTGCGTTGTTTACATAGAGGTGAGGATCGGATTTGGGGCGAGAATTCTTCGCCAGCATCTCTTACACACGTGTTCCTGAAGTTAGGGTATAGTAATTGGATCGTTTTAGGTGGTATTAACTCCTCCTCCGCAACTGAGTTCAGTGCGGCTGAGTACTATGCTGAGGAGACAGATTCGATTCCAGCTGCTGCCATGGATTGTTCTTCGGTAGAGGCGCAGTACCTTGTGTTGCTAGTTGAGGAGCTACCTGTATTTAGCCATCCGTTGTGGCCGAGCGGTTCTAGGCGCTTCAGTCTGGAACCGCGCACCGCTACGGTCGCAGGTTCGAATCCTGCCTCGGGCATGGATGTGTGTGATGTCCTCAGGTTTAAGTAGTTCTAAGTTTTAGGGGACTGATGACCTCAGATGTTAAGTCCCATAGTGCTCAGAGCCATTTGAACTCATCGGTCCATAGACTTATACACTACTTAAACTACGAGGGCCACTCCAAAAGAAATGCACTCTTTTTTTTTTTTGTAAAAATTCAGTTTTCATTCTGCATGTGTGAAAGTTTTATAGTGTGTAGATACATCCTTCCCGCTTGTTTACAAACTTAGTTCAACATGTTCCCGTGAGTGCCGCCGTCACAGCATGTCTTCAAGATGGCTGCTACACTTGACGTTCATCAGAAGCAACGTGCTGTCATAGGATTCCTGTGCTGTGAAAACGAGACAGTGGGAAACATCCACAAGAGGTTGAAAAAGGTGTATGGAGATGCTGCAGTCGATCGCAGTACAGTTAGTCGGTGGGCAAGCAGGTTACGTGTTGAAAGCGGGCACGGCAATATTGAGGATTGTCCTGGCAGCGGCAGGCCTCGTACTGCACACACTACAGACAATGTGCAGAGAGTTCACGAACTGGTGACTGCTGACAGACGCATCACAGTGAACGAATTGTCACGCTACGTTGGGATAGGGTTGGTTGGTTGGTTTGGGGAAGGAGACCAGACAGCGTGGTCATCGGTCTCATCGGATTAGGGAAGGATGGGGAAGGAAGTCGGCCGTGCCCTTTCAGAGGAACCATCCCGGCATTTGCCTGGAGTGATTTAGGGAAATCACGGAAAACCTAAATCAGGATGGCCGGACGCGGGATTGAACCGTCGTCCTCCCGAATGCGAGTCCAGTGTCTAACCACTGCGGTTGGGATAGGGGAAGGAAGTGTTTGCAGACTACTAAAAGTGTTCACGTTACAAAGGGTTTGTGCCAGGTGGGTTCCCAGGAGCCGGCCGGTGTGGCCAAGCGGTTAAAGGCGCTGCAGTCTGGAACCGCGTGACCGCTACGGTCGCAGGTTCGAATCCTGCCAGGGCATGGATGTGTGTGATGTCCTTAGGTTAGTTAGGTTTAAGTAGTTCTAAGTTCTAGGGGACTGATGACCTTAGAAGTTAAGTCCCATAGTGCTCAGAGCCATTTGAACCATTTTTGGTTCCCAGGATGTTGACAGTGGCTCGCAAAGAAACAAGAAAACGGTATGCAGCGAACTTTTGGAACAGTACGAGAATGGTGGAGATGAATTTCTTGGAAGAATTGTGACAGGTGATGAAACATGACTCCATCATTTTTCACGAAGCGGCAATCAATGGAGCGGCATCACGCAAATTCAACCAAGAAAAAAAAAATTCAAAACCATATCTTCTGCTGGAAAAGTTATGGCTACAATGTTTTTCGATTCCGATGGACTCTTGCTTGTGGACATCATGTCAAGTGGATCCACCATAAATTCTCATGCATATGTGATGACACTGAAGAAACTTCAAGCTCGACTGAGTCTTCGACCAAATCGGCAAAAGCAGGATGTTTTGCTGTTGCACGACAATGCACGGTCACATGTCAGTAAAAAAAACCATGGAAGCGAACACAAAACTCGGATGGACAACACTGAAACACCCGCCTTACAGTGCTGACCTGGCTCCATGTGACTATCATCTCTTTGGGAAACTGAAAGACTGTCTTCGTGGAACAAGGTTTGAAGATGATGACTACCTTGTGCACGCTGCCAGACAGTAGCTCCAACAAACTGGTCGATAATTTTATCGTGCGGGTATACAGGCGCTGGTTTCAAGATGGCGTAAGGCAGTTGAGAGGGATGGAAATTGTGCGGAGAAATGAAAATATTGTTCCTAAAGGATGTATCTACACACTGTAAAACTTTCAAACATGTGGAATAAAAGATGGATTTTAATAAAATACTGTGCATTTCTTTTGGAGTGACCCTCGTAACTTACGCTAAGAACAACACACGCACTCATACCTGAGGGAGGACTCGAACGTCCGGCGGGAGGGGCCGCGCAATACGTGACATGGCGCCACCGCCCGGCTAAGGCATTCGATTCACGAATCAGGCCTAACGCCTAAGTGAATATGAGACAATATTATGTTGAAGCCGATTGTATGTACGTGAGATAAACATCAAAATAAAACAATAAGTGCAGCTGCAAGGAAACTGCCTTTCACTGGAATAAACATGTCATACGCTGTTACAAAAAGAATAATGAAAAATCAGGAAGACTGAAGAATGCTCCACTTGTAGTCGTAAATCTATATATAAGAAGCACAACTCGAGGTACTCATCTATTTTTATAGAGACAGAATCTGCTTCAACAGTAGCATACAGGATAGAGAAAAAACTTATAATAAGATAAGAAGGAGTTTTGCTATTTAGGGAGTAAAATAACTGATGATGGTCGAAGTAGAGAGGATATAAAATGTAGACTGGCAATGGCAAGGAAATCGTTTCTGAAGAAGAGAAATTTGTTAACATCGAGTATAGATTTAAGTGTCAGGAAGTCGTTTCTGAAAGTATTTGTATGGAGTGTAGCCATGTATGGAAGTGAAACATGGACGATAAACAGTTTGGACAAGAAGAGAATAGAAGCTTTCGAAATGTGGTGCTACAGAAGAATGCTGAAGATAAGGTGGGTAGATCAGGTAATTAATGAGGAGGTATTGAATAGGATTGAGGAGAAGAGAAGTTTGTGGCACAACTTGACTAGAAGAAGGGATCGGTTGGTAGGACATGTTTTGAGGCATCAAGGGATCACAAATTTAGCATTGGAGGGCAGCGTGGAGGGTAAAAATCGTAGAGGGAGACCAAGAGATCAATACACTAAGCAGATTCAGAAGTATGTAGGTTGCAGTAGGTACTGGGAGATGAAGAAGCTTGCACAGGATAGAGTAGCATGGAGAGCTGCATCAAACCAGTCTCAGGACCGAAGACCACAACAACAACAACAACATGATAAGAACAGGGTAATGGACTTCAAATCGAGCAAAATTTTCCACATACGCGTAGGTTGGAAACACACAGTTGTGGATCTACGGCTATAAGACGACAGCCAGTCAGCAATGAGCGCGTGGTAGTTAGTCTGGTAAGCAAACGTGTTTGGGTGTACCATGAAGATGAAATTCATTCGTTAAAATATCAGTGTTCAAGCTATTCAATCTTAAGCGAATTCTGAGTCTAGAGGTCTGTCACAAAGACAGTATCTACCAGGGATATCGATTTCTGGACTTGCTACAGCCTCTTAGCAGTTGAATGAAGGCATCTCTGCAAGCCCATATTATGTAGGTAGTAAGTATGAGCCAGTTACAGGTCAGCGCCGGGCTTGTCCCTTATTTGTGAGCCCTGTTGAACGGTGGACAAAGCATTATGCTTTCTGCATTCGGTTGTTTCTTCTGCTTTCTGTATGAGATTCTGCTCTGGAAGCCTGGTGTCGCAGTTTGTTCATGGACTGCGGTGTCTGAATTGAGTCTCTGTCTTATGGCCATTCTCAGGCTACGAACAATACCGAGTGTGGTGAGACTGCAGTATGCATTTGGAAATTTAGCGTAAGATTCTGTCTGTACCATTTCAGGTCGTTAAATGTGCCTTCACTTACATTCAAACTTAATTGACATTGTTCAGTTAGGTAAGTTGTTATAAATTCTCATGGTACAGAACCGGTTTTCCATTCGCTCATTTGCACAACAGGTGTAATGAGTATATCATATTCCCATTCATATGCATGTTTTCCTGAACTGTTAGTGTCTCTAGAGTTTATCTTTGTTCAATTTTTCATAAATATATTACACAGGACTAGTGTAATCTTTTGCTTATTACTGCGTCCGAACTAACGCATCTAAGAATATTCTTATTCATGACTTATAAAATCCATGATAAAAATGCGTTCAGCACGTCGTTCTTTAATCTTGATTTTCAACCAACTATTTTATATTCTGGGCCTTCTCAGCTGTTGAAAGGCATGATGTTAGGAAGAATTCCGCTAACAGCTGGTAAAATCGTTGTTTATTGAAACGCAACTGGCTTAGCGGCCTAAACCCGCATCATCAGGTGCAACAACGTTGAAGGGTCATAGACATACCTATCGCTCCCAGTCAAAATTTCCTATTCAGTTACCGCAAGTTTCGCCTACCAGCAGTTTCTCCTAAATGAATGGAGCACGTCTTCGTCACCCTTCACTCGCCATAGTATTGACTATATTCACTGAAGAGTAAATATTGGCTAGGAGCGATGGGTATAGCTATGACCTTATTAAGTTTTAGCACCTGATGAAGCGGCTTTAGGCCGCGAAATCAGTTGTGTTTCAATAAACAGCAATATTTCCAGTTGTTAGCGAAATTTTACCTAACATAAATCATTTTCAGTTTTGTTCCTAATTCGAGTACGAATTTTACTCTGAATTCCGCCTTCAGCAAGAATATTAGTGAATGCGAAGTCGCCAGAATCTTGGTACTGAATGCAATCAGTTCAAAATTTGACACTAAATAAAATTATGAACTACTCCAGAGAAGTACTGGATGGGATCTGCTGTGTGATTTTAGAGATGACACATTAGTTCGATATCAAATAGCCACTTGCGTCATGGGATATATTTGTGTGAGGACGTGCACATTTATTGGCAAAGTCATTTAACGTAAAGCTTCGAACAATGACCACAAAAGTTACGTGCTGGTTCTAATTAGGTTGTTAGTTGGAATGCTGATGTAATATAGTAATTAAGCATATACACATTTCGCAATAGACACCATCCACTCACTAGTTAGCTCCTTTTCCAACAAAACCATTACCGCCTGATGTTTACAGTTTCTTTAATTTTCTGCCACTGATCCGTCTTGCTACTGTGTCCATTAACAATGGAGCTTCTTGAATTGCACATACATGGTATCCACCATTCAAATTTTTCTTAATATCTTCAATTCTTCTTTCGAGCGTATGAATCTTCCCCGGGAAAATACATGTGTCCACTCTTCAGTTCTCTTTCCTCTATTCAGGCTTCGTTTAAAACATCCATCATAATCTGCCGACACTACGACAGTTAAAACACGCAACAGTTTCTCTCAAACTCAACTTTACCTTTTACTATATCGATAGACACTTCGTTTAATACTCGTTTTACTGACACAGTCCAATCTGCTGCTCCCCGACGTTTCCACCTTACTGAATTCCGTAAAAATCTCAAACTCTAGTTACTTTCATTCCCAACTCAAAATTTATTCCACTAGCAGTTGTCTTCATCTTCCTATTTCGTATGAAATGCAGAAAATAATTAACACTAACTGGGCTTAGAATGTGAATCGCTTTACGATAAGTTATTGCATCGCACACTTTTTCACAACAACACTTTCACCAGCAACCATTTTAATAATACGTTCATGAAAATTTGCATCTAGTTTAATAGAAATAGGTTAATATGTATGAAAAAATTTTCATTGAAAATCATATCATTTCACCTAATCAGTACAGATAATTACATATTAATTACATATTCGTTCAAAGATACAGCTCAGTTGTGAAGAGTCCATTTCGTACATTGTTCTCTAAATTTATTAACTTATAATAAATGGTTTATGTCCAATCTACATTGAGAACATAATTTATATCAGTACTCTTCCTAGGGGGACGTAGGATTATATGTACATTACATACTTGTCGTCCAGTATCACATGCTGGGCTCTAGTTGTAAGGAATTTTTCGAGTAAGTCATGTGTCTCAGTTATCAGTAAGCAATGCGGTACACGGTCGAAAACATTTTGAAAATCAATGTTCATCGAATCCACTTGTCCATCGGCGTCTGCTAGTTGCAAGATACCGTATGTGAATAAAGCAGTCTGTAATTAGAGGCCTGAGAAACCAAGTACATCAGCAATAATTGGTGCTTAATAACATTTTAATTGCCGTCGAAGACGTAAATCAGTTATAAGACGGCTATATTCAATCTAAATGGCCATCTCCAAATCAACAGTATCAGAAAGTGATCCACTCTACTGCAATAGATCACTTTCTGATAACTACAGCTCTGGAGAAGGTCATATACATCGAAACCGGTCGTCTTTTAAACGACGAGCAATTTTGAAGCAAATGAAGTTATTAAAGCGAACTCTTTTACGAATGGTTTTACCTAAGACCTTGCCGATTTTTTTCAGGGTAGCTTCTTTTCTTTCAGATAGATCCTAACGTTCAAGCTTAAAATATGCTTTATGATGCTGCAATAGACAGTGGTTAGCAACGCACCCGTCCTTTCACCATTCCCGGAAACTTGTGTGACCAGCGATCTTTTCGAGCCACGTGAGACACGTTGCTGCATGAGAGATAATCGACAAATATAAACCAGGGACGTGGAATATGTGTTGTGTATTCAGTGGGAACGTAGGTTGTTTACTCTCTTCTCCATCTGGGAGAGAGGAAACTTCTTCTTTTATCAGATCTGCCTTCCTAGTTAGTTGATTTGTTTGTTGTGAAAAGAAGCGCAGAGCATTATGGCAGTTACATCCATTGTTTTTTACTATGAGACAAAGTACCGCCTATTTGACTGGCTGTTGACCTTTATGTACGTGTCATCTCGTCAAAGGAATCAAATCTTTAGTTTAATTATAGTATAAAAGAAGTTTTTCACTGCCTGTAGTTTCCCAAAATTTAGATCACATGTGCTGACTTGTGATAATCTTTTGATTTTAGCAGTTGATGTGAAATTAATGTATTAAGTAAGGGAGTTTATGAAAATAAACTTATGCTCACCTGGAATTATTATGGCGAAGAGAAACACAGTTAGCTTACACAGTATTTTTTTTAACTTTTCGACTATGAGCGGCTGCTGTACCCAATCGCTAGTTGTTATGAGTAATCTTGCCAAGGTAATGAATCATTTAGTTCAAAGAGAAACTATTTGAAAGAAGGCTTGTTCGCTAAGGAGTATGAAACACACCAGTCAATTAGACACGCAGAATTACAAAATTAATTATAAAATAATTTATTTCACTAGCAATAAATTATGTTTTACCACAGTAAGTCAATTATACGAGGGGTGGAACTTTAATAGTGGCAACTATTTATTTACAGCTCGTACAAAATAGACACGTGTTTCAAAGTTTTACTGACCTTCAAAGCAGTCACTAGCACTGTGTATAACCTGTTCCCAGCGATGTGGAAGCCGTAGGATACTCTTAGCAGTGCCAGCTGTGTTGACAGTTCGAGCGGCGCGGTCTATTGCCCGACGAATTTGTAGCAGTTCTGAAGCGAATGCCATGAAGTGTTTCCTTCAGCTTAGAAATAGAGTTGAACTCACGAGGTTTTAAGTCAGGGGGAGTTGGTATAGTAATTAGTAGCCCCACCAGTCAAACCAATCAATAACAGCTTGCACTGTACGTGCCTGAGCATTGTCCTGCAAAATGATGGTCAGGTTCTGCAGAAAGTGTCATCACTTATATCTCTGTGCTGTTCATTTTTGGAACACAACCTACGACCAGCTTAGTGATAGAAGTGATGACACTTTCTGCAGGACTTGACCAACATTTTGCAGGACAATGCTCAGGCTCGTACAGTGCAAGCTGTTACTGATTTGTTTGACTGATGGGGCTGCCTAAGCACTATGTCACGTACTGCACTCCCCTGACTTAAGCCCTCGTAAGTTCTACTCTATTTTTAAACTGAAGGAAGCACTTTACGGCATTCGCTTCAGAACTGCTACAAATTCGTCGGGCAACAGACCGCGTATTCGAACTGTGAACACAACTGGCACGGCTAAGAGTATCCTGGGACTTCCACATCGCTGGCAACGGATTATACACAATGCTGGTGATTACTATGAAGGTCAGTAAAACTTTGAAACTCGTATCTATTTTGTACGAGCTGTAAATAAATAGTTACCACTATTAAAGTTACAACCCTCGTATTTCCAAAAATTGCATCGAACTTAAACTAAAATATACAACTATCAAGGCACTTTACGTAAAATGAAAGTGCCAGGTCCAGAAGTTAAATGCAAAATTTAATATTTCTGCTTTCTTTCTGTTATCTCCAGTTTTATTACAGATTGTTCTACAAGACACTGATATAAGGTCTTAATCCATTCGTAGACTTCGTTTGTGAACTGTGCTTCCTAGAATTTTCTGATAAATGTTTCGATAGCATCTGTGTGAGTAAATAATTGTAAACTCCGTATATAGATGTTAATTCTTAACAGGCACAGTAAAGTATGAGGCACAAGTCCGTTACCTGCCTATTGACCTGACTGTACGTAGAGATCTGTCTTTCTTCACCGTGGCACTAGGAGGGAACGTATGGCAAGTCCTGCTCGCATGGCGCTTTTTGCCCCTGCAAAGATCTCCGACACACATTTGATAGCTGGCAGATCAGACTTATGGCCATCCTGGAGGGACTGGAATATAAAAAAATCCACACCCCCTTCCCGTGATTGAACCCATCACCTCCAGGACAAGAGTCTAGAGTCTAGAACCGTACTCAGCAGACCACCGAAGCAAGCTACGGCTTTTCTTATCGTTATAGAAGTTGCGATTAACTTTGGCTCTTAGATTCCCTATATTGTCCATTGTAGTGGAAGTATAGCAATCATTGTGTTTGAAAACTGCCTCTAAAGGCTCCGTCGTCCATAATTTTCTTTCTTTCTTATCTATTCACAGTATACAATACTCTATCACACAGTGCTTCATCCTCTAATTCTTATCACATCGTGCACTTTCTCTGGCTTTGTTGTGCTTCAACACATAAAAGGTATGCAAGGACGTCACTTATTTGTCTCTGGTCTTTCTCAACAATGTTCATATAACGATCGTGGTACAAAAATGTCTGCGAAGGAGATACTGTTAAAAATTTCGAGACTGTGCCTTCCGAAAGGTTATGAGAACTTGTTTTTCTGCCAGTAAATAGTCTCAAGTATTAAAGCATTTAGAATGAGAAACAGAAATTTCACAGTGAAGGGTCTAGCATGAAACGAGAGACAAATAGCAACGGAAACAGTGAAGTTCCTCGAGCACTATGCGGCGTATAGTGTGGTACAAATTCAGACGTTCTTGTAGCTGAGAAACAGTATCTGTGTGCCATTTTGCAATGTGTATGTACATGGTTTCAGCAAGAATAATAAATATTTTAAAAAGTAGTGGTATTGATCAATTCAAGTAAAACATTCCCATATGACATAGTCTCACTTTTATTGGTTACGGAGATACAGCTATTACAGTGTAACACAAACAAGTGTTCACATAAGGTGCTAGCCAGATGCAAAGATGATGAGTCATCTGACAACTAGAATACCCAAGGCCTCCGTCATGATGGAAGAACATACACTTCCTTGTAGCCAAAGAAACCACTTACATTAACGCTGGAAGTTCGCTTTTAAAAGGTCTGGATAGAGGGGCCTAGTAAGAGGATATTGTAACACAACAGTCCAAATCAACTGATAATCTGTCATACCACAACACACGCGATTTACAAATTCAAATGGCTCTGAGCACTATGGGACTTAACTTGTGAGGTCATCAGTTCCCTAGAACTTAGAACTACTTAAACCTAACTAACATGACACACACCCATGCCCAAGGCAGGATTCGAACCTCCGACCGTAGCGGCCGCGCGGTTCCACACTGAAGCGCCTAGAACCGCTCGGCCACTCCGGCCGGCCGTGATTTACAGATAAGAGTTCTTGAAGTTATGTGTGTTGCTGATACCGTCACGAAGTAAAAGTAGCTTCATCAGTAAATAGTTTTAGTGGGATTATTCGAAGATTTTCTATTAGTCAATGACAAAATTCCTTTCTCCTACCTTCATCTGCTTCTCGAAGGTGCTGAATCCACTGTAAATTATAAGAATAGAGGCCATGCATACGCAATGTCCGCCACTAACTGAATAACGATTTCTGATTCAACCACACTGTGTTTATTGGCGCTTTCGGATGAAGTATGAGTGCTGGGCACCAGTCTATAGTCGTTGGGTTGGAGACAAGAGTAAACGCTTTCCAGTCTGGTACTCTGCGGTCAGGGAATCGTCTACCGTAATCTCCACAAGCGGCCACATCAGCAGTTTTCCGATAACGAAACCTGTAGACAAATACTCACCATCTGTAAATACGTGCAGCATGCTTAAATGATGCAGCAGAATTAGCCAACAATTCAGAACCACATCACAGTTGAAAAATTCTGTTGCGTAAACTCAATGACATTCCACAACTAGAAGTTCACTGCAAAAATGACAGTCGATAAATAACGCCATAATTCCTTGAGTGCCAGCATGAGAAATGAAGAATTTTCTCTGTAGCCAAGGGTTTCTTTGCAACAAATAGAGATCGAACAAGCGTTACGTAGAATCTTTTATTCGAATTAGTTTATACTGCCGCTTCCTTAAGTATTTGCTAGTCCTCCTGAAACATCTAATAGTAATAACTACTAGGAGAGAAAACGTAGTAGCCTTGGTGAAGACAGATTCTCATCGAAACTTTTTGTGTCGTTCTACTTAAACAACCTTCTGTGTTGTGCCTTTCTATAGGTGACGATATGCTGCCAGCACTGTCGCACAAAGGCTGGCAACACTAAAACGTTGCGCCAATTTCTGCGGTGTATCTGCACTCATTTTTTATATAGTTCATTGAAAATTGAGCAGGAACAGTGGTTTCATGTGATGCATATGACGTAAATTTCGGTACTTCGATTCAGACTAGCGTTTAGCTATAGATATTAGTTGTTTTAAGGGAATGTCTGGGAGTAACGTAAATTTTGTGGCTGATTCAGAATAAAAACAGTCTTGGATGCTATCTTACTTAATATCGATGACGAGTTTGACCCTTTTGGGACACCAGCAGATTGTGTAAAAGTAGCTGGGTATGTAACCCATCCGTCATAAAGCCATATATAATGGAAAACGGACGCAACAGTAACTACCTCTATTTTCCATTTTGTTTGGCTTTATGACGGATGGACTAGATATCCATCTACTTCTGCACAATCTCATGATGCCCCAAAAGGGTGAAAATGCGTCATTGATATAACTAAGTTCGCAACCACTACTGTTTTTATTCGGAAATAATTGTAAACTGGTTACTATAGCAACCTGCCTCAACTGAATGGACCTTTTTTATTGAGATTGTTTTAATGTGATGTTAGTTTTAGTTTTCATTTACGCCGGCCGCTGTGTCCGAGCGGTTCTAGGCGCTTCAGTCCCGAACCACGCTGCTGCTACGGTCGCAGGTTCGAATCCTGCCTCGGGCATGGATGTGTGTGATGTTGTTAGGTTTAAGTAGTTTAGGGGACTGATGACCTCAGATGTTAAGTCCCACAGTGCTTAGAGCCATTTGAACATTTGATAACGTTGGAAGCAAATAAACTGAAATTCATTTACTTTCGTTGTATCTCAGTGACAGCATCTATTATGAAGTGTGAAAATAGAGATTTTCTGATTGCAATGTTATTTCCTTTTGCCAGGGATATTTCAGCCCACCAGCCGACAGCAACTGACGAAAATTGTTGTACCATCCTTCGTAGAGACTGAACCTGCAAATGTGTTACTCTCTCTCCTGCCCCTCACTTTCAAATACAGTTTGCTGTTTTCTGCCGTCATTGGCTCCTGTAAGCGAGAACATGAAGGGACTGGGAGAAACCTGAACGTGTCACACATGCCTGAAGTATATGAGGGCGCGAATCCTCATTTCTTAGAACGTATTTCCTAGTAACGGCTCTAAATTTACAGAGAAATCTCATTTCTGCTGCTTTTAGGTTACTTTTATCACATATTTTAAGGATCCCTGAATCGCTTCCATATAGCAGTACACCTGCGGCTATGGTTTTTTTTTATTTTAATTTTTCTTCCTTCTTTCCATAATTTATGACAGACTACAGCTTGTTTAAGTCCTTTGTCGGTACCGATTTCTTCACTTTTGTTATTGCCAGCTTTGGTTATTATGTTTGTGTCTTGTATACGCTTCTTATAGTTTCAGAAACGTGTAAAAGTTATCCAGCTTTAGTCGTTATGTCCCATATTTTCTTTGTGTTCACACTGTCGCAAGCTTTTTCGAAGTCAATAAAAGCTATATTTGTATCTAAACTTGTAAGCTTTCTATAAAATTTAGTCTGTGTGAGAGAAAACTGAATAGACTGATATCTAAAACTTTTACCTCAATACAAAATTTGAAGTAAAGAATATGAATCTAATTAAATGCTAAAAGAAAAAAATTGCGTGCAGTATGAAAATTATGTACCTGAAAATCACTACCAAAGAAAATTATCAAAGACGCGTGATATGAAATGCAGTGTTAGACTATGAACATCCACAAAAATAAACTACTACTATACTCGAAAGAAAGTAATTGTTTGAAATTAAAAATTTTGTAAGCTTTCTATAAAATTTTGTCTGTGTGAGAGAAAACTGAATAGACTGATATCTAAAACTTTTACCTCAATACAAAATTTGAAGTAAAGAATATGAATCTAATTAAATGCTAAAAGAAACAAATTGCGTGCAGTATGAAAATTATGTACCTGAAAATCACTACCAAAGAAAATTATCAAAGACGCGTGATATGAAGTGCAGTGTTAGACTATGAACATCCACAAAAATAAACTACTACTATACTCGAAAGAAAGTAATTGTTTGAAATTAAAAATTACCAACAGTGTTCCCTGAAAATTAACATACTTATCTTTTCTTTGCTCCTGTTGCTACGTTGCTTCGTGTGCGTAAGGTGCAATGCACACGCAATAAAAAATTTAAAGCTTTACTATGAATAATAGAGGTGGGTTTTGCTTTAAGGAAAATCATTTTTGAGAAATCAGCCTCTGATTATCGACAAAAAGACTGCACAACACTGGAAGACTCTAGCCGCTGAAATATTTTCTCGTTACAAAGAAACTACAAACACACCTTTGAAATTACTGCAAAATATTCTCAATGAATAAAATGAACAAGAAAGCATTAAGTCAGTTTCATATCTATAATAAAGTTTTCTAGATAGGTTCTCCCAGATTCACAGAAAACAGATCTCATTCTCTGAAAAACTCAACTGCACATGCGCATACTATGCCTCAAATAAGAATGCCTCAGCTCTGCACAACTGACTGACTGACAAGTCAATGAAAGATAAAACTAAACAGTCAAGGACCTTTTTCATTACTTCTACACTGCACTCATTCCTCTTCGTTCCATTACCGTAAAGGTGAGTTATTTACAGTAGCAGAAAACGCATGACCCTTACAAATTGACTTTTCCTCGTTATCTAGTAATATTTTATGGTAAATATATCATCACTGCTTGGACGGCCATTCCAGAATCTACTTTGACTTTTAGTAACAACTCTGTCATAGTCCTCGTACGATTATTAATTATTTTTGCAAATATTTTATAGGCCTGGTTTAGGAGGTTAATTCCTTTGCAATTATCACAACTGTTATCTTCATATTTTAAAAAATTAATAGCACTTCTGAAATTTGAAATTTTCCGCCAGTGTAAAATTCGTTAAGTGAATCTATTAATCTAAAATCAAAACAGAAATCAGCTTGTTTTGAAAGTTCCATGTTTAGGTTGGTGCATAAGTTCGTAGCATTTTTTCGTAACACAACAGATACATATAGCAGAGTCTTGGTCACCAATAATACCTTTCTCAGACACTATTTACAACAGTCTGCCAACGCTGGGCTAATTGTACTATTCCGCGACTGTAGAAACGGAGCTCATTTACATCCGCAAAGGAAGTTCTTTAAAGGTTGTTCGACAGAGAGCGAAAAAGGTGAAAACCTGAGGCCTCAAGACCAGGCGAAAAAGGGGGTGGGGGGCGAGGAATGACTTCCCAACGCAAATCCTGTAGTGTTTTTTGTCAGTCTAGCAGATTGCAGGCGGCCGTTAACGTGGACTAGTACACTTTCAGGCAGTCTTCTTGGTGGTTGTTCTCGGATTGAGTGTGCAAGACGTCTCAGTTGTTGACAATAAATATCACCAGTGATGGTTAGACCTCGGGGAAGCAATTCGTAGCACACCACACCCTTGTTGCTCCACCAGACTCATAACACTACGTATGAGAACCTTTTGTGGATGCGAGCAGGTTGGGCTCAACTATTCCTTTCTTTTATTTATGCTAGCATAAAGGTACGACTTCTCGTCACCAGTAACGTTTCAGGATAGGAAGGGTCCATGTTGCTTACGAGAAAACTGATGACGAGTAAGCAGAGATACACAGGCAGCCATCCGCTGATTTTCGTGATTTTGGCTTCGAGCATGCGAAACTCATATACCCGATTTTCGAGCCTTTCCCACTCTATGCAAATGTTGCACGATGATGGAGTAATCGCAGTTCATCACATTTGCCAGTTCTGGAATACGTTGACGTGAATTATTGTGGATTAAAGCGTTTAAACGATCTTGATCAATTCCCAAAGGTGTTCTTGAACGCGGACAGTCACTAATATCAAAATGATTCTCTTTAAAACGAGATAACCATTTTGTTGCCTCGATCTGTCCAAGGGAGTTTTCCCCATACACGGCCCAAATGTTTCTGGTTGTCTGCACTGCTGTCACCCCTGTACTGAAATGTTCCGATCTCTCCACTTGGCACTCTATTTTCCAGTGTCCATGGCTCCACTCACTATTTACAAATGACAGTATATAAACTCAAACAGAAACAGTGAACTACAAACAGAAAATGACAATCGATAAGAGAGCCCATAGCAAGCGGAATACCAACATACAAAATAAAAACACTACCAACACAACTGGCTCCTTATTCACATGAAGTATTGAATGCTGTTGACAAGGGATTTCAGATCGATTCCGTATTTCTGGATTTCCGGAAGGCTTTTGACACGGTACCACACAAGCGGCTCGTAGCGAAATTACGTGCTTATGGAATATCGTCTCAGTTATGTGACTGGATTTGTGATTTCCTGTCAGAGAGGTTGTAACAACAACGAAATTGTACATATAAGTAATATTTTTCTTCTGATTTTTCGATAAACTTGTGTAATTGATGTTCTGATTTCATTTTTTTTGTTTCATGTCATTGTGTTAAGAAAACTGTAAATAAGTTTCAATGTGAATATTAATGTTTATGTCAAATGTCAAGCAATATTGTAATAGAATTGAAATGTAACAAATGTTGAAACTGTTGTAAGAGGTTTAAAATTGTAATTGTGCGTCTGGTCCGTACGTAGGCAATGCGTTAGGATATGTAGAATGCAAAACCTCGGGTGAATACCCGGCCTGCCAGGGAGCGGTAAAAGGTGGATGGCAGGCGAGCGCGGGAAAATGCGCACGGGCACTGCACGGCACAAAGGGCTGAGCAGTAGTGGTTGGAGTTTGGCATTGGTCTGAGTAACACCTTCTGGAGCGAGGAGGCTCTCCTGGAAGACATAGCTTCACTGAGCCTCGGGTATGCCGTTCCAACGCCCACACAGTATGTCAAAATTCCATAGGCACTAAATGGAAAAGTATTGCGACGCTAAGAAGAATTAAAGTGCCGATACACCAAGAGCCATAGCTGTGGTTGTATGTGTGCTCTGTGCCTCGCCATCTCGCCGCCCGCCAACCGCCGCATCGTTACAAGCAGGTTGAAACTTTTAGTACTGTATTCGTATGGATCAGAGAGTGAACTGTGCAATAATAACCTAAATTTTACCAGAACTTTCCCATCATTTAATTATCCTCACAACTAACCTAGACAGGGTCCTTTCCAAATGTTGTGCAATCCGAGTGTCCCGAAATGAAAATTAAAATTTGTGTTAATAATAACTATTTGCAGAGCTAGCTATGTTAGAATGGTGTTTAAAGGAATGTTTTGTTAATGAACCAGTAAATGAATAACGAAGGTCTAACGAAATTGAAAGATAACTTTAATATTGATATAGTAATGAAGTTTATTATTTCGAGACAGATTTAAAGGCATTTAAATGAGCAGTAAATAAGACATAAAGAGTAGTAATTTATATACTGTAAATCTTGAACGCATAATAAACTCAGTAATCAATTTTTTTAATACAGTGATCACAACAGTTTCAGGGTCCTCCCTCCCCCCCTTTTTATTCATTTGAATTCTGAAGTGTTCTAAATTGGTTTGACCAGCAAAAGTTAAAGTCAAAATTTATCAGTGTTTTATCTTTATCAAAATTTACATTTTGTGTGTGGGTCGAAAGTGCTATTTCTAGGGTAACCTATGCCCAATTTTTATCAGATTAATAGACAGTATAAAGTTTTGTAGTATACATTATAGTGTAGTGTTATGTATTCATAGTTTTTTCCATATCAGTACAGAACGTGAAACTATCAGTTCAATAGATTTTCTGGTTCTAAAATTTTACTATATTATGCAGTGTTACTACTTGTTGTTTTGCATGAATATATACCAACTTGTACAGGGAAGAAACTCAGTTAATGCCTAATTAGGCTGGTGACCGTATTATTATCAAATTGGTAGCATCTTCAGTGTTGCTTTGGTCCACATTGACGTGTAATTGCATTTCGGACTTGCTTGACGGATCATTGTTATTACAGAGTGGGTGTAAGTCTGATTTGCCACCATTCAGGTACACAAGGTCGCTATCTATACGACAATCCTTTCTCATAAGGTAAACCCCGCTCACTTACCATAGTACAGGCTTTAACGAGTACTGTGTCACGCGCACATTACAAGGTCACAGTTCGTCGTAACTGACGGAAAGTCATCGAGTAAAACAGAAGTGAGTTCTGGCGTTCCCCAAGGTAGTGTTATAGGCCCTTTGCTCTTCCTTATCTATATAAACGATTTGGGAGTCAATCTGAGAAGCCGCCTTCGATTGTTTGCAGATGACGCTGTCATTTATCGACTGATAAAGTCATCAGAAGATCAAAACAAACTTAAAAACGATTTAGAAAAAAATATCTGAATGCTGCGAAAAGTGGCAGTTGACCCTAATTAACGAAAAGTGGGAAGTCATCCACATGAGTGCTAAAAGGTACTCTGGTCCAGTTAAGTATTTTATTACTTTATGGGTAAAAGTTTGCCTCGTGTGTATATACTCTTCAGTGTTAGTTATAAAATGAGCACTTTTTTTCTTATATTCCTCTAAAGTTTCTGGTATTTGACTCTGCAGGAGTTTTTTATGGACTTTATCTCTCTCTTAAACGGCTTTGGTGTTATTTTCAATCCGTACGCTTACCTATACGCTTACCTACCCTCTTTCTTAGTTGTTCTTTTTCCCCGACCTCCCATTACCACACTTTCTATGAGTTCTTTAATATTTTGCCATTCTTACTCTACAACTTGGTCGGTTGAAGTGTCTAGAAAATGTTTCCGTAGCCGACTTTGAAAACATTTTCTAATACTTTTTGTTCAAGAAGTTATGCTTTAAAGACATCAAGCTTTGTCTTCTTGGTTTAAGTTTCTCCACTTAGGTGTTGCGATGACTAAATAGTGATCAGAACAAATACTGCTTACTGGGTGTTCGAGTATATCTTCAACCTCATTACATATCATGTCGTTTGTGATTACGTAGGCTATTGAACATCTATAACATCTAACACTCCATGTAATATTACGTTTTCTTTTTTGTAAAAAGTGTATTAGTGGTCTTAAACTACTTGAATGTAAATAACTCCCGATTTTTGTTGACGTGTTGTTCTCCAAACGTACCCACTACAACCTATTATAGACAAATTTTAAAAACAGCCGATAGAGAGTATGTACTCCAATCTTTTTATCGAGGGTGAGAATAATTACCGATACCTTTTCAGATAGCACTCAAGAGTCAGGTATCGATACTTCACGTTAGATACCGTCCTTCTGGACATGGATTCGCACGTATGTGTGTGTGTGTGTGTGTGTGTGTGTGAGAGAGAGAGAGAGAGAGAGAGATGGATACAGAGAGCCGACGAGGGCAGAGACTTGCTCAGCGGTGCAGAGAAGCGGGCGATCACGTCGCATCTCCCGGCTGCTGTGCTGGTGCCTTCCGCCTTCCTCCCCAGTACTCTAGGCACGGCCCGCGGCCCAACAAACGGTCACCAGCTACGTACACCGCTGCCCCTTGGTATGACAGACCCTCTGGCATTCGATCCTAGGAAACCAGGATTCCTGAGACACTGGCCCGTGTGGTACTCGGAAATTCCACAAACCAACATGCTCTTACAGTCGTAAAACACTGAACCAGTAACTGGGAAAAGCCAGCTACCTATTTCTGTCTTACGAACATCTTTTGGATTTTTCACATTTTAAGTGCTTCGCCACCGGTAATTGCTGGTGTGGTCCCTGAGTAATTACCACCAACTACTGATGCCTGTTCTGCTGAGCCATTCTACAAAAAAGGTTTCAGGGGCGGAAACTCTGACGTGACAAGATAATAGAACCCTAATACTACTGTACTTCTCGTCTAAGCGATTGCATGCGACGTGCAGTTATTGTTGTGGACGTGAGAACTGGACTGAGTTGATGACGTTTGCATTGCATGAATGATGGGGAATTGTAAAGTGTGAACAGTTAAGTTCAAGTAGTTGCGGTTTATGGAGGATTGGATACTTTTGCAGTGGAGTGAAGGACACCATATATTTATTTCAATCTATGTTCCTTTAAGCTCCATAGATGTAGACGTTGTATCTACCAACTTAACGCTTTTGTGAGCTATTGTACCATCCTTGATGACCAATTCAGACCTCACTGCCATTCTACTTCCCCTACGGCTACGAAAACTGCAGTAGCAGAAAGCTCTCACGAAAACTCACATTCACAGGTTTCAGTCACGCATAACAGTTTAAATGATGAAACAAGCATATGGTACTGATTTACGTGTCCAATTATTTGTAACATAATAAAGAAAAGAAAAGACACGTCATGTAAACAACATTTAGGAATATTTAACAATTAAAGAGACAAATTGGTCTGGGGAAAAACTGTTAGTATGGAAATTTTGGTACTATTATGACTTTAAGTTGGCGTCACTGATATGAACCCTGATTAGCTGATGCATCAACATTTCAAGATGGCGAGTCCACTTGAAACGTCCACATTAGTTGAACAACGTTCTGTTATTCGTTTTTTTTTACTTGCTGAAGGCGAGAAACCAGTGAATATATACTGTAGAATGTTTAAAATTAATAGTGGAGGTTGTATGAATTGTGCAAATGCAGTTCAAAAGCTGTCGCGACTTAGGGACTGACGAACACCGTTCTGGCCGACCAGTTGCAGTTTCAATTCCCTCACCTGAAAGTCGAATTGATGACATTATTGGAGCCGACCGCCGTGTGACTCTAGAAATGATAGTTGATAAGGTTCAAGTTAGTACCGATACATCTCATAACATTACCTGTAACAAGCTGAAGTACCGCAAAACATGTGCAAGATTGGTCGCAAAGGAGTTGAAGCGGCGACACAAGGAAACAAGGTTGAGAGTCAGCACAAACCTAAAGGAACGTTATGAAAGAGATGGCGAGTATTCCTCAACAAAATTTTAACTTGTGATGAAACTTTGGTTCACTATTATGAGCTAGCATAAAAAAAGCATAGAGTGGAAGCACATCAACTAACCTGTCAAGAAAAAATTCAAAACTGAAACATCAGCAGGAGAAGTCATGTTCACGGTGTTTTGGGATGCTGAAGGTCCTTTTTTTGTGATTATCTCGAAGAGCAACATACAATGAACAGCCAATACTACCCGGATTTGCTTTTAAACATGGTGAAACAAGCAATGAGAGAGAGACGTCGTGGATCTCAGAGGCGAGGTGTGATTTCCAGTAAGACAACACACGTCCTCATATTGCTCAACTCACCTATGAAACCATCGACAAAATGGGCTGGGAAGTACTGCCTTCATCCCCCTTACAGCCCTGATTTAGCACCTAGTGATTTCCATTTGTTTGGTGCACTGATGGAGGCATTACGTGTGAAGAGGTTTTTCGACAACGGGGATGTGAAAAAGTTTGCGGGAAATTGGTTCAAACATCAAGATAAAGCGTTCTTTGCAGCCGGAATAAAAAAAGCTTGTAGGCCGTTGGAATAAGTACATAGATGTTCAGGGGGATTGCGTTGAAAAGTAGAAAAACTATTGTTTTGTAAAGATAAACGCTTTTTCCTCCAGACCAATTTGTCTCTATAATTGTGTGTGTGTGTGTGTGAGGGATCTGATAGAGGCCTCTTAAAACTTAGCAGTAATGTACTGTATGTTGTCGATTAAATTTACGTATTACAATAATATAAGAAACATATTTCAAAAGTGTGTTTGTTTTCTGTTTCATGTTGAGCGCACGAGTACGTGACGTACCAACGGCAGAATTTTCGTTGCAAGAGCAGTAAGCGCTGAGCCATTCCCTGTCGCAAAGATAGCAAGAAGACCCCGCTGTTGACTGTTGCAGGCCTCTAACTCCACCGCAAGAAAACGTAAACACCGCTCACAGATTAGTCCCGACGCCTGTTATGACTGGCTGACTGGCGCCGGCAAGGCAGTACGAGGAGCGAGCGATCTATGGTCGAGGGACACGTGATCAGCATGACGCCTATTCCTCCAGCTGTTATTGTCAACGAATGAATCATGATGCTGCTGCTTCGTTACTCAAGTAGCTGCCCATCTTGCCTCACGGGGCTAAGCGGAACCCGTTGCAGGCCTCCGTACCTCAGAAAAAATTGCACGAGGTACCTGGAATCGAACCCACTTCTTCCGCACCGAAGGCAGCGACATTAACCATTCGCCTACGGATGCGGTCTGTTTCAGTAATTAAAATCCAACGTAAAAATTAAAAATAGTTGAATGACTACTATAAATCATGTGATACTAAATGCTGAAATGCTTCAGTTCTTGTTCAATCTTATTCAAGAACAAACGCACTGATATTACCTGCAGTATGAATAAATCCTATTGCACTGAAAGAATTTACATGCAATGCTACTACAACCTACAAAATAAAATGAAGTGATCTGATAGAGATCAAGAAAAAAGGTTACTAATAATATTTCTTGCCTAACGAAAATATATCAGAAATTTGATGATGCACAAGAATTTATTAAAAAGATAATACATACGCAAGTGCCGTTAAAGATATCAAGGATTGTCTCTAAAAACTTATCAAAAAGAATTGTCTAGGAATAAACAGAGATATCTGTGTGAGACAGGGATCATACTAAAGGGAATGTGTTCAATTCTTGTTAGATATAATGAAGTTGCAAAAGAAAGACAATATACTACGTTCCACAGTCCCAAATAAAGAGAACTGATGCAGCCTATGTACTGTTGGAAGCTGCTCCGAAAGCGTTCATAGCAATCACACCAAATCTCGATCCGAGAGCCACTTTGTCAAGCAACATTCACCAGTGAACAATTCTGGAAAAGGGATTGCCCTACACTTTTCCTTACCTTATCCCCATAGCTCAAGCATCTTTTCTAATGACATCTGTCAGTCTTGAAGCACATTGCCATCATCCCGATCTTTTCTAACCTCTTGCAACCCAGCAAAAATTTTTTCTTGGTCGACCTGCCTTCAGTTTGGCTGTTTGAACGTCTCATAATCTTCCAGATCATAGCTAGTTCAGTTGTAATCGCGTCTTCTACTTCACTCTGTTTCTTGCTCCGTTTATTTATTTATTTATTTTGCAAGATGTAACATCAGTCTTTTAATGCTATTCCGTTGCTAGTTGAAATAGCCTAACAAGATATGTCAGTTCCAAGCTTACTGCCTTTAAAAATTTGCAACTTGCATCTGAAAACGTTCATAAGTACGGGATAGTTGCAGGAATTGTACCACTTTTGGGGTTTTATTTATTACAGCCTAAACAGTAAGTTCAAAAAATATTTAAACAACGCCTTATTCAACTGCAGCATGTTGTTCTTGACATCTGATTTAAAGAATGGTAATTCTGTGGAAAGTAAACACATTACACTTAATTTTCTAAACATCTGAACGTGGTACAAATTATGAATCTGGGTTCCTAATATGTACCAGAGGATGCACAAATTATACCATCCTTATGAGCTATAGACATGAGCTGAAACATATATACTAGACTCAATTGAAGGAAATGTTCCACATTTTAGTTCTTGATCACCATTAGCAGGCACTGCAATATAACTTTTTTACTCAATCACCCCACCCTTCACTCTTTGCATTTTTCATTTCATGGAGTCTCTAAAACAAAGTCATATGCATGTTTTCATACGTTCTTCATGCTTAAATCAAACATCATATGTTCATATTCAAGAATATGCCTTTCCAGTTCCTTTTCAACAGCGTTGTAAAATGTTTTACTGTGCCCAAACTTTTTCATTTCCCTGCTTACTTCTTTGCCTTTATTTTCAGCGTGCCTCTGAAATACATCCCAGCTCCACTTTCCATAACAGCTTTCTGATAGCATACTGAAATGCAGTACAAAACAATTATTTAATTAGTAACTGAGGATAAAGAACGCATTGTAAAATTCACCACATCATTTCTAAATATTACGTTGCAGTAATAACGCTAAATGCATGTTGTAAATATCATATTCTACATGATATTTTCTTCAGTTGTACCGGTACAATATCGGAAACTTTCAGCGGTATATCACAGGCAACGTTGCCATTTTGTCCTCGTCAGTTTTCTACAAATGAACTACAACGAATAAAGATTCGTAACTGTCTGAAAACTAAGGTTATTTCATGTATCCTCAACCAAAAATAAAACATTATGTTCCCACTTACCTTATAATACTAATTTCCTCCATCAGTACACAAAAGTTGGATGAAAACTACGACATAAGTATTGCGGTCTTTAGACACTCTGATTCTTAACACAGAAAACTCATAGCTAACCATATGGCTCCAATAATCACGTAGTTCACGTTGGCCTCACTAAATGTCGGACACTACAAAAGGTACGAATTTTATAGTAGTGGTACAGTTTTGGACCTGCTACAATACAGGCCACTCTTCCCTATTTCTGGTATTTCAGAAGACGACAGCGCGAAAACTACGAGACACAGAAAAATGACACATATCAGTGGATAGAGCATCTCCTAATGTTTTGATTCGTTCAGATGGTTCAAATGGCTCTGAGCACTATGCAACTTAACTTCTGAGGTCATCAGTCGCCTAGGACTTAGAACTAATTAAACCCAACTACCCTAAGGACATCACTCACACATCCATGCCCGAGGCAGGATTCGAACCTGCGACCGTAGCGGTCGCTCGGCTCCAGACTGTAGCAAATGGCTCTGAGCACTATGGGACTCAACTGCTGAGGTCATTAGTCCCCTAGAACTTAGAACTAGTTAAACCTAACTAACCTAAGGACATCACAAACATCCATGCCCGAGGCAGGATTCGAACCTGCGACCGTAGCGGTCTTGCGGTTCCAGACTGCAGCGCCTTTAACCGCACGGCCACTTCGGCCGGCTCCAGACTGTAGCGCCTAGAACCGCACAGCCACTAGGTCCGGCTTTTGATTCGTAATACGCATTGTGGCATAGTTGCAGATTGCACCACTAGGGGGCAGGCGTATCAGAAAATGGAGTATAGCAGGCGGACGCGTGCGTTTTGTGACTTTGAATTGGCTCACTGTGAATCCGTTCTGAAGATTCAGCAACAATTTTGTATCAGATATCAGGTAACAGGTCATACAGGTTTACGGCGGCTCGAAGTAAACAGGCAGGCCGGCACCGTCAGCAGAGAATGTGGACCATGTGCGAGAATCACTCGTCAGGAGCTCGTGGAAACCAAAGACGCGTGCAAGCACAGTTTGCAGCCAACTGTCTGGCGTGTTCTGCGGAAACGTCTGCTTGTAAAGCCGGCTGCAGTTCTTAGAAGCGCTGATTTCTCGGGGCAATAAGTTTAGTTCCACCTTTCGGAATGATTTACAGCGGCTACTAGAGGAAGTCTGTTTTTCGCAGAAATTGGTTCTCAGGGACAAAGCCACATTAGATGTGTCTGGAACAACTAATCGTCATAACCTGTGTGTTTGGGGCGCATAATATCCACACCAGATTAAGGAAATGAGCTGTTCAGTTTGGAGTCATCCACAAGAACTAAATTGTATAGGTGGCACTGAAAAATGTATTAGAGGCAAGAGGACTGATGGTTATCCATTCACTTCTAGAAGTGCATGAAATTCTGTAATAAATAAAAACGCTGTACTCCAGATTTAAGGGGTTGGGGGAGGGGGGAGCGGGGATTGCGACTAGTGGGTATCCCTCTTCCCTCACCTCCGCCCCCTTGTGGGCTCTTTTGGTTGAGGCAATGACATTTTTGTCATCAACAAATAGTACTGATTTTCTTGAAACTGAAATAAAAATTATCCTAAAATCAATTAACCCTAAAGTGATTTTTCATACTGATAACTTCGTTGTATGCGAAACAGAAGTTAATTTAAATAAGTCACCAGTTCCGTTTGCTATGAACTTACATCTCGTGTTAATCTTCATTTAGTTTCCCTAGTACACGAAGAATGCTTCACGTGCAAGATTCGTATGCTACAATTTGGTTCCCGATGGTCGCATCCATACGGAAGCTCACAAATGAAAATAGTTGAACAAATGCAAATTGTTAACAGTGTAAGGTTTTTTTTCCACTGCTCGCCTTAAAAGTTTCTACAAAACAGATTTTCAGTGTAATAGAGCACCTAATCGTTGTATGGGATGATAATTTCAAGTAGAAATAATGACAACTTACAATTATTACTCATTTTTTATCACGCGGTCTGAATGTTAATGTCGTCATTCGAGTTTATCGGCTCTTAACATTGCTCCTCCTAGAACATTTATAGTAAGTCTTTCCGGCATTTACATGATGGGAGGTGAGGATTTTAAGAAGGAAGAAACGATTTGGTCGTTTGTCACTTCCGATTTTCTTTATACTAACCACATCACTGATTTAAGCTCTAACTCGAAAACTTAAAAATTGTTTATGGTGATTGTATATGCAATGGTTTCGGCGAAGGAAAAAAGGATAATAATTTACAGCTGACCATAAGAAAGACATTTCACTTTTAATAATTACTTTTCTAATAACTGAAATGTCCTTCCTACAAAAAACTTTTTATTCAAGTGAACAGAACCAATCATGCAAAGCAAAATGAACGTAGAGCAAAAATTTTAATTCATGCTGTGAAATGATTTATTAATATTTCATTTTTACAGTTTCAGCCTCGTAAGATACATATTAAATAACCCATTGCATTCAGTTCATTTGATTTACGTTTTCTGCATTGCTTCCAACAATTTCTCACTATTTCAGTTTCTTTTTCCTTCCAATACACTCTCCAGATGCATTATCTTTCCTATTACTAGAAATATATCATCTTTTAAGTGTAATCTTGTTTTATACTCCATCATTCATCGTGCTCATTTCTGCAATGCATTTATTTATGTCTTATATCCAATAGCTTTCTGTTTTATACTCCGTAAATTGTGCAAATCTTTCAGGGAGCCCCAACTGTAAATTGTCGTATGGTAGATATAAATTTCCTTGCTGTTTCTTTTTTGGAGGCCTTCATTTGTTCTAAGTAGAAACTCATGTTTCTCTCTTGTTACTGAGCCCCGGATTTACTTTTAAATAACTTTTTCCCCTTCGTTTCTGTTTCTCTTTGTGTCACTGAAAACATAGACAACACATGCTGGTTGAAATACTGCACTGGAGAGCCTAATTTCTTGATGACTTATTCTTTCCTTTCCACATGGCATCAATGTGCACACCACTTTCGGTTCCACCACACTTCGTTTATTGACTTTTTCGCTTAATGTAATTTACAAATCTGATTACCAACCACAGTAAAAGAGAAACGAGACTGATAACCTTACTGTTGAATTATTTTTCGTGACATATTAGTGCACATTTTCATCTGTGTCCTTCAAGCTTCATCAAAATTGATCAACTGATTGCCTAAGACAGCCAGTTTACTACAGACGTATTCGTACACAAAAGGACTTGTACGTTAAAATCAAGTAGAAAAGTACAAGAAGTTCAAAGTGCATCAGAACAGTGCACCTAAATGTTTTGTACGTAAAGAATGAAATCTGTAACTTCGACAAGATGATGAAAGTATCAAGCAGCACTGTTCGATTAAATATCGATTACGTGATGAAACTTCGAGGGAAACGTGTTCTTACACTGCTTCCCGCAAACGGCTTTTTATTAATGGTTACATAGAATATACAGTAAGAACGAAATTTGTCGATAGGGAGATAGATTGGCAGAAAATGCTTGATACCTTCCTTTCTTAGAAAAAGGCTGAGGGTAAAACTTGCTCATTGAGGGATCCGTACAAACTTCATTATGTACACAGACAGTTCATCCATTCCGGAATCGAGGATAATGATGATTTTTGTCTGTTGTCGACAGTGATAGTGGAATGATATCACCCCATGGATTTCAAGACTTTCGAGAATGTTTTAATTGAAAGTTTGAAGTCGGATAGCAAATGACGAAATAAGTACTGTTTTCATCTGACATAATTACAAATTAACAATTTCGGATTTTTCCATTTACTTGTAGTGTGAAACCTTGCTTCTTGCCAAATTTCATGGTTCTAGTCAAAGGGAAGCACCCTATAGGTTTTGATGAGTGAGTTTTCTAGTATCAATATATTTCACATAAATGGCTGTATCTTTTGATTGGATTGACTTAACGAGTTTAAAATTTGTACACCGCCAAGGGACCACAGACTTTAATATGTGACCTGACTCTGAAACTCACCCATCTAATCATTTCTGAGAAAAAGGGCTCTTAACAGTCAGACTGTCAGACAGATAGACGGACGGACGAACGGACAACAAAGCGATCCAGAATTGCTTCCGTTTTTACGGATTGAGGCACAGAATCCTAAAAAGGAGGAGAAGAGTTTCTATGAAATTTTATTCTTGCAGCTGAGAGAAACTTACTCTCACATGCAGCATTAAGAGTGTTTCGAAACCTTCTCATTTTTGTTGGTGTACTGGAAATACATTCAGAATGAGATTTTCTCTCTGCAGCGGAGTGTGCGCTGATATGAAACTTCTTGGCAAATTTAAACTGTGTGCCGAACCGAGACTCTAACTCGGGATCTTTGCCTTTCGGGGGCAAGTGCTCTACCATCTGAGCTACCCAAGCACGAATCACGCCCCGTGATCACAGCTTTACTTCTCCAGTACCTCGTCTCCTACCTTCCAAACTTTACAGAAGCTCTCCTGCGAACCTTCGCTAGGTTCGCAGACAGCTTCTGTAAAGTTTGGAAGGTAAGAGACGAAATACTGGCAGAAGTAAAGCTGTGAGGATGGGGCGTGATTCGTGCTTGGGTAGCTCAGATGGTCGCCCCTAGCACGGTAGCGCAGCGTGTTCGGTCAGAGGGCTGCGTGCTCTCTGTAATAAAAAAAACTGTGTCAAGACATCAACGATCAACTTGAACGGATATGTTGTGACGTCCGCCCAGACGAAACGCAACGAACTATATCGAAAAAAAAAAAATGGTAGAGCACTTGCCCGCGAAAGGCAAAGGTCCCGAGCTAGAGTCTCGGTCCGGCACACAGTTTTAATCTGCCAGGAAGTTTGGAAATACATTATCTCTACTTTCATACTTTACTGCATCGGAGATGTCAATGGCTGGAATAATTCCACAAGTGCTTCTTCTTTGTCTTGCAGCAACGCACTGTGGCAGAGAATCGCAAAATTTACTCCAGTGACGATGACTCCTCACGATCGGAAATTTGTCTACCCAGTATAATTCAACGTATTTTACCGAGCGAGATAGCGCGATGGTTAACATACTGGTCTCGCAGTCGCGAGGACGGCGGCTAAAATACGCGTCTCGTCCTACAAGTTAAGGTCGTTCCGGTAAAAAGCTGAAAACAAACACTGGGATGGTTCCATTGAAGGGGACTCTGCTGATTTCGATCGGCACGTTTCCTCGGTCCGAGCTCGTGTTCCGTCTCTACCAACCGCGTCATAGACAGTGCGATAAGTCCTAAACTCCCACCTTTACTTCGTAAAACAAAACACTTACACCACGCCAGACAAGATGAAGCCTTAATTTTGGTTAAACCGACGTTTAAATACTTTTTCGTCACAGTAAGTTCATATTTTCAGCTTTAACTTTATGCAATTAAAATACTGTCTTGCCATGCTATTAGAAAGCTTATCTTTCTACATTGCTCTCGTGTAACTATCGACTTTCCCACTGAAAGTAAACTCTGGTAGTTAGAACATTGTTTTGTGACGGTTACAGGTTAAGGAGAAGTATGGCGCAGTTCAGCGAAGCGCAAAATCTTCTTCTCCAGCTGGGCTCTCGTATGTCATATCGAAGTAAATTTCAGAGCTCTACAGGGTGATTTTTTGCATCTTGTCTGCTTTGACGCAGGGAATTTGTTGGTGCAGAGCTCAGATGTTAGAAAACTTTACACTTACAATATATTTTTACGAGTGAATGTGCTAGTCCTTTCCCTTTTCGTTACTACGTTTGTGTGTGGATGAATTTGGTAGAAGTTAACGATTACTAAAATATGGCATTCTTTTTTAAGAAGGGAACTACTACAGCGGCGTGAGTCATTGCATCAGACGAGCAGTCAGGCTGACCGCGTGGCGATCGCAGTAGAATTAATGTACGCAGAGTGTTCGGAACATCAGGGACCGTCATCTGTGAGCTCAGCCACGAGAAAAAGTGTTGTACACCACAGATCTCACTATTTATCAACATGCAGAGTACCAACGATGGTGTAACGTGAGTGCAGTAGTGAATGAAGCTGTGTTGCATTTTCTAATGAAAACAGATTCCGACTTGCCGTCTGTGATGTTTGTCTGCGAGTGTGGAGTCGACCAGAAAAGTAGTGACAGCTTTAGCAATCAAGTCTACAGTGAACATAAGTCCACTTTTGGTATTTACAGGGGGAACATTTAGGCGAGTTTGTGACAGTTGTGTAGTGGTACAGTTGTTCCGAGATAGAATGTGTTCACATATCAACGGAGTCAAGACAGAATAGCCTTTTTTTGTTTTCATATTCTATGGATATGCCAATTTAGAAGCAAACTGTCACATTTCAATCTAGTTTTAAATCTCGGGCTAAGCTACAAATCAGTCCGTCACCACAACCAGATCTTTCGCTTCCACTTTCGTCTGCTTCAGCAATTAACATCCAAACTATCGCTTTCCAATCTAGCTTCGACTTTGAGCTAAGCTGCAGTTCAGACTGTCACCACTGTCAAGCTTTCTTCTTTCACATTCGTTAGCTTTGTCAAATTATAACCAAACTATGACTTCTCAACGTAACCTAGACCTTGGACTAACCTACAGATCAGTCTATCACCAGTTCGTAACCAAACTATCACTTTCGAACCTAACCTAGACTTCGGGCTAATCTATAGACCAGACGTCATCGTAATCAAGTTTTTTCCTTCACCTTCCTTTTCTTCGCCAAGTCACAACCTAATTATTACTTTCTAACGTAATCTACACCTCGAGCTAATCTACAGATAAGTCTGTCACCACAATGAGGTCTTTTACTTTCGCATTTGTTGGCTTCGCCAGTTCACAGACTAGCTGTGAAAAGCCACTTATCCCAGCAAGAGCCCCTGGCCCCGCGGCTATGTCTCTCCACAGAAGTGTCACTCTTCAGAGTGTTCAAAGGCCATTTTAGGTGTGCTGAATACATCTAAAACATGAATTAGAACATTGTAACTCTATTCCTGTAGCGTCATGGCGTGAATACTTCTTCCGCACCATAATGTTCAAGCAAAGAGTTACCAAACGCATTTTTAAAATGTTCAACTTTTTTGACCTGCACAGTCAGTAGATCTGCACTACACTGAGTGTTGGTGGACTTGGTGGTACAGAATCTCGTTTGGACTACATTGCTTAAAACATTCCGTGACAACATGTGACAGTAAAGTGTTTATTCTGTGTTGTAGAACTGCACCGTAATTAGGTGAGGTAATACAGGGCACTGAAACCTTAATCCGTCACAATCTGTCTGTAATAATTGACGCTGCGATTACGATCATATATTGTGAACAAATTTATAAATTGTGAATACAACTTCATCCTTATTTCAGAGTAGGGGAGAGTGTTGTACCTTTGAACACTTTTCAGACTTTCTCCTCCAGCCAGCCCCGTAATAAAAGTTTAATATATTTCCTTATTCCATTTTTAAATGATGACATTCATTTTTATGTGTTACAGTAGTTTGCGAAATAGAAAAAGTACACTTGGAAATTAAAGGTTTTCCAAACATAAAAAATATTCGAGGGTGTAACACGGTCATGTACCTAGGAACAAATATTCTATTGAAATTTAAAACAGCAGCTGTCGAGAAAATCTGTCAGTAATGTATTTAGTTGTCTATCTGTTACCGTATACTTTATTACACAGCTATAATCTGTAAGTGAAATCAAAATAATCAGAAGTATTATAAAAAAACAGATACATGTTTAACAATTTTGAAATCGGAGCTGATTAAAAGTAACCAAATTTCCATTTTCAAGAAAGCTCATATTGCTAAGACATTAACGAAACTCAGTTAATTTGCAAGTATGTATCTACACTACTGGCCATTAAAATTGCTACACCACGAAGATGACGTGCTACTGACGGGAAATTTAACAACAGGAAGAAGATGCCGTGATATGCAAATGATTAGCTTTTCAAACCATTGACACAAGGCTGGCGCCGGTGGCGACACCTACAACGTTCTGGCATGAGGAAAGTTTCCAACCGATTTCTCATACACAAACAGCAGTTGACCGGCGTTGCCTGGTGAAACGTTGTTGTGATGCCTCGTGTAAGGAGGAGAAATGCGTACCATCACGTTTCCGACTTTGATAAAGGTCGGATTGTAGCCTATCGCGATTGTGGTTTATCGTATCGCGACATTGCTGCTCGCGTTGGTCGAGATCCAATGACTGTTAGCAGAATATGGAATCGGTGGGTCCAGGAGGGTAATACGGAACGCTGTGCTGGATCCCAAGGTTCTCGTATCACTAGCAGCCGAGATGACAGGCATCTTATCTGCATCGCTGTAACGGATCGTGCAGCCACGTCCCGATCCCTGTGTCAACAGATGGGGACGTTTGCAAGACAACAAACCATCTGCACGAACAGTTCGACGACGTTTGCAGCAGCATGGACTATCAGCTCGGAGACCATGGCTGCGGTTACCCCTGACGCTGCATCACAGACAGGAGCGCCTGCGATGGTGTACTCAACGACGAACCTGGGTGCACGAATGGCAAAACGTCATTTTTTCGGATGAATCCAGGTTCTGTTTACAGCATCATGATGGTCGCAACCGTGTTTGGCGACATTGCGGTGAACGCACATTGGAGGCGTGTATTCGTCATCGCCATGCTGGCGTATCACCTGGCGTGATGGTATGGGATGCCATTGGTTACACGTCTCGGTCACCTCTTGTTCGCACTGACGGCACTTTGAACAGTGGACGTTACATTTCAGCTGTGTTACGACCCGTGGCTCTACACTTCATTCGATCCCTGTGAAACCCTACATTTTGCAGGATAATGCACGACCGCATGTTGCAGGTCCTGTACGGGCCTCTCTGGATACAGAAAATGTTCGACTGCTGCCCTGGCAAGCACATTCTCCAGATCTCTCACCAATTGAAAACGTCTGGTGAATGGTGGCCGAGCAACTGGCTCGTCACAATACGCCAGTCACTACTCTCGATGAACTGTGGCATCGTGTTGAAGCTGCATGGGCAGCTGTACCTGTACACGCCATCCAAAGTCTGTTTGACTCAATGCCCAGGCGTATCAAGGCCGTTATTACGGCCAGAGGTGTTTGTTCTGGGTACTGATTTCTCAGGATCTATGCACCCAAATTTCGTGAAAATGTAATCGCATGTCAGTTGGAGTATAATACATTTGTCCAATGAATACCCGTTTATCATCTGCATTTCTTCTTGGTGTAGCATTTTTAATGGCCAGTAGTGTATGTTCTATGATAAAAGATCTTCTTCTCTTTCAAGATACAAGATTGTACAGGACCGATAAAGTATGGGTTAACCGTCTACGTATTGTATAATTAGTTTGGAGTCTTACTTGCCATAGAAATCTGTGACTGAAGAATTAACAGTGTGTTCCAAATTACTTTAACTTATTACACAGTTCTTAAATATGCAGTACCTGAAATACGAGGTATGTCCGTAAAGTAATTTCCGTTTGGTTATATAACACAAATGTGTGCAGATACAGGAATAACATTTATTATACAAAAATATACAACTGTTAAACTACTTTTCTACATAGTATTTTGTAGGCACTTGTCATAGCGTGGCACAAGTTTTTGTATGCCTTCTTCACAGAAGATTGCCGCCTGTATATTCAACCATGTGGTAACATTATCTTTCAGCTCGTCATTATCGTTGACGTGTTGACCACCAAGGACAGATTTTAGATGTAAGAAGAGATGCAAGTCGCTAGGAACGAGGTCTGTGCTGTAAGGAAGATGATCAAACGCGTCCCAGTGAAATTCCCGTAAGAATTGTTTGGTCACATTCGCCGTGTGAGGTCGGGCGTTATCGTGGAAGAAAACAACACCTTTTGACAGTAATCCTCTACGCTTGTTCTGGATTGCATGGCGCAATTTCTTAATGGTCTCGCAGTAACAATGTTCATTGAATGTTTGGCCTCGTGGTAAGAAATCAATCAGCAAATTGCCTTTTCTGTCCCGAAAAACGGTGCACATGACTTTTCGAGATGTGAAGATTTGCTTAGGTTTAACCTTCGTTGGAGATGAAGTGTACCTCCATTCCATTGATTGCCGTTGTGTTTTAGGGATGTCGTACGATATCCAAGTTTCATTCCCCGTGACTATCCGAGAAAGAAAACCATCGCCTTCATCAGTGTAGCGAGTCAAAAACTGAAGTGCACTGCCCATCCGTTGTTTCTTGTGTTGCTCCGTAAGAATTTTGGTTACCCAACGTCAGCAAAGTTGTCGAAATTTCAGTTTTTCAGTAACAATTTCATGAATTAGTGTTCGTGAGATTTGCAGAACTTCCATAGCAGGGGACTAAGTGTAAATTTACGGTTGTGCTTAATCTTCTCTTCAATTGTATGAACCAGTTCATCAGTAACCACAGAAGGGCGTCCACTTCGTTCTTCACAGTACACTTCATCACGTCCTTCATTGAACAGTCTAACCCATCTTCTAACCATTGAATCATTCCTAGCATTTTGTCCGTAAACCTCGCCGATTTGTCGATGAATTTCCTTCAGTTTAACTTTCTTTGCATTTAGAAAACGAATCACAGATCTGATTTCACACGTGGTGGCATTTTGAATTACGGCTGACATTATGAAGAAGCACTACAAAGCACACGTCGCAGCAGCGATCTGAACATGTCGTACATGTCTTCTCCTTAAGTCAGAGTAACTGCCGCGCATGCTCGGAACTGCCATCGTATCGCTGGCGCGGATAGAAATAGAAAAAGAACTTACTTTGTGGACGACCCTCGTATTTACAAATGCTCCTCAAAACACAACATCATGTCTAACAACCAAAACTGTAGAAAATGCTAGAAACGGCCTATGGCGGCCTCTAGACTTCATTTTTTCATGTGATCCTAAAATCTGTCACTGAACTGATGAATCTGCCAAAAAACATCATGTTTTCATAGGTACACTGGGATCTAGGTCAGGGGTACCCAAACTTATGCTCTGACTCAACACTTAGGGAATCCTGGTACTTTGATGGAACATCTTGTTTACTTTGAAGGTTAATAACATTTTTTTAAAAAATGAGCAAAACTTCTTTCATTCAGTGATAACTTCAATTTTAAGTCATAACTAACGACAAAGAAATGATGTTAAGACTTTTGAGAACAATCAGTATCATTAAAATGTCATTTTTCGTGGAACACTTATTCACTCTCGTTGGAACACCAGTGTTCCGCGGGACACATTTTGGAAACCCTGCTGCAGGCTCTGACTTATCATCAGTGTATATAATTATGTAAAACAGGGAATGAAATGAAAATAATATTACGTCTTTGAGAGGGTGTTTACTGTTAGTGAAGTTTGATAGAAATTTCAGAATACTGTTACAGACAAAACACTTATACGAGAACAAGTAGATCAGTGTTTGGCGCCTCACTTAATCCAGGCCAGGAAAGACGAATCTCTAACTTCTCTGAAGAGAGACAGAGGAAAAATATGGTGCTGCTTAACCGTGATTTATAAAAGCTAGCAAACGTAAATCACAGAGGATGAATGGCAGTTTGATTCCTTCGCCTTTCAAGTTGTACTCTAGTGTCATTCAATGTGCAATATCCCTCGGTACAGACAGCACATATATCAATCTGTCAGTATGATGGCAGATGTTTGTCATTCGTTGGGAGTGCGCCGTCCGATATTACGACTGCTGTCCATAATACGATTTTCGGTATTTCCTGAACGATAATGAACTAACGAGTTTAGTTTTATACGTTTGCCTGTAATTCAAATCTATGGACATTTTCTAGGAACGAATATAATGGCCTGAATTGAATTTTCACTCTGCAGCGGAAAGTGTGCTGCTTTGAAACTGGCGAAATAAAACCGTGTACCGGCCAAAGATCCGAAAATGGGAACTTTTCCTTTGGTGTGCAAGTGCTCTACCGATGAGCTTCTCTTTTTTAAAGCTAAAATCCATTACTGTGATGAAATAGAATTTAATTACAACGTCGTACAAATGTTGAGCAAAACTAACAAAACATCGTTTAAATTATTACAGGAAGCAAAGAAGTAGTTTAAAAAATTTTAATAAGCAAACAAAAATGAGAAGATACAGTACCAGTGTACATCTGCGCCAACAAGAACATGAACTTTTTAACAGCGTAATTTGATTTTAACTTATTGTTGAAGAACATTTTGGCTGGGCTACGAAGATGTATGTGGCGGAAATGCTTTTAAATGATAAGTAGGAAACTTAAACAGCGGAAGTGTAAAGAACTGGCGCAGAATAGTTTATTTTTCTAAAATCAGAATTTAATATTTATTGTAAATACATAAAAGTGCAACCAGTCACTTTTTTGAATAGTTATTTATTATTCCATGAAGCGGTTTTCTAACCTTTTCAGGTTCATCTTCATATGGTTTTCTGGAAGTTCAACACTGTATCTAAAAGTTTCGCTATCGCAGTGAAAATGCATACAGATCGTGTAAAAGTATGTGAATTAACGAACCAACTGGCCATCAAAATGGAAGCAGACAGACGGACACGACCAGGATAAAGCCACCCATACTGTCGCAAGCCAGCACCCAGCATTATGCTGGAAATAGTGACGTACCTTCCAGAAAACCATCTGAAGATGAACCTGCGAAGGTTCGAAGACCGGTTCATGGAATAATTGCATGGGGGCTTATTTAAATATTTATTGAAAATGATTTTAGTTTTTTAGTAGCTGTATGTCCGATTACGCTGTGTTTCGTAATCGGTTGGCCCTGACTAGTACTATTACGCTATCTGACTGCAACAAACAATGTAAGAAAATTTCCGTAAACACAGTTAATTAATTAAGTCCCCAGCAACTATAAAACCTACAAAACCAATGAGCACAAGAGTAACTGTTCTGTATGTGGGAGTGTGACTCAACGCCCACATCTGGCACGGTTCTTTTCCAACAAGACAAGAATTTTTAAATACTGACAAAAGAAATTTAGAAAAACTATAATTACGCAAGAAAATCACAATTACACTCTAATCCAAGAACACAAGCCAGATGCTTTGTTGACTGAACCTGTAGTGACACATTATTTCAGATACACAACTAATAAAAGAACATTGTAAGTTTTACCTTCATATATATTGACGAAATGCACTCATTACAATAACATCTGCTATCTCTCCCATCAAATAACTGCATAAGACATGGAACAACACTCTTCACTACCACATCTCACTCCGACTTCACGACAAGCAGTGCCCACTAGCACATCTCGGTACGAACTCTTAACACATACTGCCCTCTACGAACTCTCTACTAGCACTGACTGCTATGAACTCTCAACAAGCACTGACTTCTACGATCTCTTCACAAGCACTGTGGAGGCGGCTTAATAGTACTCTTTGGCGCAATCTCTGGCGCAGTGGTACAGTGTAGCCACCTTTCATATGCCCCTCCTCCACAGGCCAGAATTTGATGGTATTTTTGCCAGCATTGGTGGTGAAAATACCATCAAATTCGTCCACAAAAATACAGATAAAAATAAAAGATAATATTAATACCTAAGTATCACATAATTAGTTAAAAATTTTGGCTTTGCACTGACCTTTCACTAACCTAATATATAAAGTACAGTAGGCAATACAAATTCTTTTCATGCATGTGGCTTTACATAATAGTTTACACAATATACAAAAAATCAGTTTATACAAATGTTCACATAAAATGCTTTCAATGATTAGTTTATACAAACAAAAAAAAAGACACTAACAGGTGACATCTTTTCAGTAGAAGCAGTTCATCAGTTGCACCCAGTAAAGTTTAGCAGGTACACCCAGCAACAAGTCACATTAGTTCCGTAGAAGCAGTTCATCAGTGTCACCCAGCAATGTTAAGCAGGTGCAGACAGCAACAAGTGACTTCATTTCAGTAAAAACAGTCCATCAGTTGCACCCAACAATGTTGAGAGCAGGTGCAGACACCGGCAAGTGACATCATTTCCATAGAAGCAGTCCATCAGTTGCACCCAGCAATGTTGAGAGCAGGTGCAGACACCGACAAGTGACATTATTTCAGTAGAAGCAGTTCCATCTGTGGCACCCAGTAAAGTTCAAGAGGTACACACAGCAACAAGTCACATTAGTTCAGTAGAAGCAGTCCATCAGAGGCATCAGCAATGTTGAGCAGGTGCAGGCACCAACAAGTGACATCATTTCAGTAAAAACAGTCCATCAGTTGCACCCAGCAATGTTGAGTAGGTGCAGACACCAAGAAGTAACATCATTTCAGTAGAAACAGTTCTAACAGTGGCACCCAGCAATGTTGAGTTGGTGCAGACAGCAACAAGTGACATCATTTCAGTAGAAACAGTTCATAAGAGGCACCCAGCAATGTTGAGTAGGTGCAGACAGCAACAAGTGACATTATTCCAGTAGAAGCAGTCCATTAGTGGCACCCAGCAATATTGAGTAGGTGCAAACAGCAAAAAGTCACATCTCTCAGCAGAAGCAGTTCCACAAAATTCACTAACACTGATCACACTGTTCATCAGAGTTTATGAGCAGAAATTAAACATGTCCTAGTGGCACCAATCATGAAGGAAAGGTACAAGTAACAGTCCATAATTTTTTTTACAATCACTGATCACACAGTTCATCAGCAGAAATTAAACATGACTAAATGTCACACATCATGTTGAAAAGTGCAAGTAACAGTTCAGAATATTTATCTTCACTAATCAGATAGTCCAGGCATGAACAATAGTTTGAATGCACATACAAATGCTTTTACAGTAAGATACAAATCATAACAAACACACAAATGATGTCAGATAATTGTCCTATTAACTATTACAATACACAAATACCAGTAAACCTATAATATTCATGGGTGTCAGTGCAAGCCACTACAAACAAATAAAATAATATTTAGGAGATAGGTGGTTAGGATTAGGAAAGGAAAACACACAAAACACACTCACTCATCTCTCATTCACATTAAATACTACTGTGTAATTGAATAGTGTTAATTGTGTAAATGAAATTCTGTCTAAATCTGATGTTCATCATGTGTATCAAGTAGTACTGGCAGCAATGTATAATAGTCAATAATAGTTAGTCAACGTCATAGTCATCATGTCAAGACCAATGTTTGCCAAGCCAGATCAAATGTACTGTTGTTGAACATCTGTCAGTGAGCCACGATATGCAATTACTTCCTCTCTTCAAAAAAAAAGTATATACTGCTTAGTGATTTAACAAAGTGTGTGTATAGACTATCTTCCTTCTATTTTAGTGTTCTAGTCTGCTCTCTTCATCCTCTTTGTTCCATAAGACCAACAAAAAAATATGCTCCTCACTTACTTTACCTCTTATACACCAAAACTCCAATAATCATCAGCTTAATCTTAATACGTCACTAATACTTCTTCAATACGTCGATACATATAACTCTTATCATCAATATCATTTACCTTACCTCTTGTCCACAAAAACTCCAATAATCATCAACTTCATATACTCTCAATACCTATAATAATACGTCGCTACATATAAACCTCAGCACCAATATCATTACACTTCCATAACAACTCTTTCCTCTAGTCAGTCTCCTCGAACAAGTACAGATAAAATCCTAATGCAAACCTCATCATCCCATACAATCCGAAGACACATTGTCAACACACAACCTCTGTGTAATCCATTTGACCCAAATCTTCTGCTCATTATGAATTATAAACAAAAGAAATGCATACATGACCTCTAACAGACTTAGTTCGAATGACTCTCAGTAATTAAGTACGATTACGGAGTGTGAATAATCATAATGTTTCACAGTATGTACACCACTTCAAGAATCATAGCAGAAGCAAACATGTGGAGTATTTTTTGTGTCAAGTGTCACTTCCTATTTCAATTGCTCACGAAAAATGCAGTGTAATAACTGTCAATGGTCTAAACCTAGTTTCGGTATGTCATGTCGTTAGCTTCCTTCCTATTAGCATAAATTTATACAGCTTCCATAAAACCTCAGCTCATGTGACTTCAATGACTTTCTTGTACTAATGTCGTTCGTCGAATTATAGCAGTTCATTTTCCTATCTTAAAATATAAGGCACTGAGCGTAAGCAAAACAAGCAATAGCGAGTAAATATACCAGTAGTGAACAGAATGTCAAAAAGTGGATGCAGCACAATCCCTATAACGAGGCTCTGCCAAGCGAACAATCTATAATTAATACAATAGTGTGACCTAAACTCTATGTTTGTACACCTTATATCAGCATTTCTATATTCTAAATTGAAGAGTAGTTATGACAACAAAACAGAAATGTATAAATATACAATACATACGCATAGCAGTAAACATATATCTTACGTAATAAACAGGTCATTAGCATCATATCAGCATAAGCAAATAAATGTTCATATGTCATCTTAACAAGTAAACATGGAGGCGCAAGCAGATAAATCACAAAGTATAACTTACATACTTAACCACATCAGCACAATAAATCAGGTGACAATTACAATTTAAATAAATAAGCACAGCAGGCCCATAATTAAAAAAAAATATGACATCAGTGAAAAAGCAATGCAGCTAAGCGATGCATAATATATACAAATAACAATCCTGTTCATTAATAAAACATTGACAAAATCAGTTAACGTACGCAAGCACGTCGCTTTACACGTAAATTCATAGAACATGAAAGTAGCACAAAGTATGAATCACGTAATCGCGAGCAGCAAATTACGTCTAAAGTACGTACCTAAGTGGAAATATGTTACCTGAAAAATGAACTCAATTAATAGTTACCTTTTTTTAGTTAATTAGTTTCTTCTTGGAAATTACATTCGTTCTGAAATTTTCTCGATAGCAAGTCGTCTTAACGTCGGACACGCACAGAATTAACCTGAAGTTCTTAAATACTTTATACAACCGTATCCTGCAAAATACTGAATGTTAATAACACAATTCAACAAGTCCTTATAGCTTTATACAGAATTTAGTTGGAGAAATTAGACTGTGTATTTGTTTACGTCTGTCAGTGCATTCGCACTGAGCGCTCGATCAGCTGTAGGCGCGTGACGTAGGAAGCAATTGTTCGCGGTCAACGACTGCCTTGTGCGGCGCGCAGACTTGACTGTTGCTTTGAGTATGTGCCGCCGCCAAAACACAGCGCGGTATCCTTGTACTCTCCGCATGTTTACATCTAGCTGTTAGTTTCTCACAAGTATGTCATTCTACAAAAATTTTTCAAAAGTATATCGCTCCACAAAAATTTTGGAAACTACGAACCTCACGTTTTGTGGTAGGAACAGCATAATTACGAATAGCATCTAATTTTTCTGGATCAGGAAGAATACCTTCTGTAGAAATAATGTGACCGAGAATTTTCACCTGTGAACGACCAAATTCTGATTTTTCCAAGTTCACTGTCATGCCAACTCGTGCAAAAATACGTAATAATGAATCCAAAATTTTGTTGTGCTCACTCCAAGAACGTTTAGCAATAAGAATGTCGTCAACATAAGAAGTAATGTTGTCACGAAGATAAACAGGTAACATTTCGTTTAAACTACAAAGAATGCTGCAATAGGTACAGTAAGTCCAATCGGTAATTTCCAAAGTCACTTTTGGGTAAAACAGTCATATCCGGTTATTGTTTTTACTCACTAGATAGATTGATAGTCGAAGAGTTGGTTTGACAGATGCAAAGAATAGTAAAAGAGTAGGCAGCGGTACAGAAAACTAAAAGAGAAATAGCACCACTACAGCTCGGGGCCCTATGCTCGCTACGGCACATATTCACTTAGAGTAGTGAATCCCCTGAGGACCTTAATAACTGCACATAATTTCCAGTTTGTGACTTTGTGGCACATCTGGCGGAAGTGCGTACGTAAATTGATCTAACCATGCACATGGATGTATGTCGTTCTTCGAATTGCGGAAGATCTTAAATTTCCGGACAGTCAAAAAGTGTTTATAATCAAAGTTTTCGCCTCGTGGCGACCAAGACCTACCGCATCTGTCCCAGTCCGAATGTCGATTATTGTAAAGTTCGCGCGCCTGGCGCTCTCTTGTTGCATCCCGTAAATGAAATAAATTACTTTCTTCACATCCTTCTGCTAAACTAACACTTGTCAATTTATCTGAGATCTCTTCGACTCTTTCCGATGAGTCACTTAATTGTTCTTTCACTTTATTTACGTCTTCTGTAAATGTCGCGACTCGGGTTTCGGTGTTGTCAATTTTAGTAGTTAAGTGTTCACACTGTTGCGTTAAGTTATTTATTCTGTCATTTGGTACGGATTCCTCGATTCTTTCAATTATTTCTTCCTTGTCTTGTGCACGTTGTAAATTTAACTCTGAAAATTTCTGTCCTATCACGCAATCTTTTTCTTCCTGTTCTCTGTCCTGTTCCTCTTGTCTGATTTCTGTTGAAATTAAATTATTATTGTGAGCCTTCAAAATCGGTTGTACTTCTCTAATTTCTTTCTTTGATTCATCATTCGTATTTTTGAAATATGTCCCTATTCGTGAGCATAACCGTGTTGTCATTGCTTCCATCTCAGTTCTAATTTCAGATCGTAACTGTGATCCCACTGCTTTCATCTCGGTTCCAAATGTTTCTATTTGTGAGCCTAGATTTAATATTGCACCCATCAACTGCTCCATAGTAACTGTTTCAAAATTCTTTTCACCCCTCACATTTCCCACAAAACCAGCTTCCTTCTGCATGGCTGTAAAGCTATCTGTGTTCGATACTCTTTCAGAATCTTCTGTCGTTAATCTCAGATTCTGTGAATTTTCTGATTGAGAAAAATTTTGAAATGGTTCCGGACTGTCTTCCCGACTTATTACATTGTTTTCCACCTCATTATCCATCATACTGTTTTCCTCTGTTGGCGAGTTCGCCATGTTAACAATTTCGTTATTCTGACTATTCATCATTTTTGCCTGTTGCATTGACCGCGTAATCATTTACAAAATATAAAAAAAAATTCGTCACTGTTCGAAAATCACACAATGCCTCCTTATCTCCAACAATACCATTCACATGCAATGTCTCCCTCAAACACGATCAATCGAACAATTGAAATAGTTGCACAAAATTGTCAAATGCGTATACAAGGCAATAAAAATTAAATTTTGAAAAATACCATTAGAAGAATGCCAATTACCAAATCTACACATGCAATATAACCTACAATTACTAAACTACAAATTACTACAACAATACTACTGTCTACAATTTTCACAATCAGAAGAATCCAAGGGACGATCCGAAGCAGCGGTCGCCACGTGCATGGGGGCTTATTTAAATATTTATTGAAAATGATTTTAGTTTTTTAGTAGCTGTATGTCCGATTACGCTGTGTTTCGTAATCGGTTGGCCCTGACTAGTACTATTACGCTATCTGACTGCAACAAACAATGTAAGAAAATTTCCGTAAACACAGTTAATTAATTAAGTCCCCAGCAACTATAAAACCTACAAAACCAATGAGCACAAGAGTAACTGTTCTGTATGTGGGAGTGTGACTCAACGCCCACATCTGGCACGGTTCTTTTCCAACAAGACAAGAATTTTTAAATACTGACAAAAGAAATTTAGAAAAACTATAATTACGCAAGAAAATCACAATTACACTCTAATCCAAGAACACAAGCCAGATGCTTTGTTGACTGAACCTGTAGTGACACATTATTTCAGATACACAACTAATAAAAGAACATTGTAAGTTTTACCTTCATATATATTGACGAAATGCACTCATTACAATAACATCTGCTATCTCTCCCATCAAATAACTGCATAAGACATGGAACAACACTCTTCACTACCACATCTCACTCCGACTTCACGACAAGCAGTGCCCACTAGCACATCTCGGTACGAACTCTTAACACATACTGCCCTCTACGAACTCTCTACTAGCACTGACTGCTATGAACTCTCAACAAGCACTGACTTCTACGATCTCTTCACAAGCACTGTGGAGGCGGCTTAATAGTACTCTTTGGCGCAATCTCTGGCGCAGTGGTACAGTGTAGCCACCTTTCATAATAAATAACTATTCAAAAAAGTGACTGGTTGCAGTTTCATGTATTTACATTGAGTTAACAAAAATGGTTAAAATGGCTCTGAGCACCATGGGACTTAACTTCTGGGGTCATGAGTCCCCTAGAACTTAGATTTACTTAAACTTAACTGACCTAAAGACATCACACACATCCATGCCAAAGGCAGGATTCGAACCTGCGACCGGAGCGGTCGCGCGGTTCCAGACTTTAGCGCCTAGAACCGCTCGGCCACCCCGGCCGGCTTGTGTTAACAGTCACGGGTTCTTTACATCCGTAAAGGCCTTCCTCAGCTTGAAATCGGCCACTTATACTTCCTCTGCTGCCTCCCAAGCTTAACAGAAGTTCTTCTCCAAACCTTGTTGGACTAGCACTTCTGAAAGAAAAACCACTTCCCTGGGACCGGTAAAGGTCTCTAATTCGAGTCACAGGCCACCACAGTGTTTTAATCTGCCAGGGAGTTTCGAATACAGCTCCTGTTGCAAATTAAAATTGTTGCTCAATACGAGTGAAAAATTAACCATCTTTGGTAATGTATGACCGCTTAACGAACATCTTGTTTCTCAATTCAGTATGTGGATTGTCTGTTTTTGCAGATCCAGTTGCTACAAGAGGGAAATACTTTCGTACACTGCATAAAAAGAAAACGAACATAAACTGACTACAAACAGACCAGGGGCATTTAACTTCATTCCTGTAGTGACAAGCCGTACGAAAATAGCAGAAATACGCTCTGCCTTATCAGTATCGTACAATGTCTCTAGAAAGCTGCTGTTCTCAAGTAACTGAAGTATGTGAAATCTTATGGGACTTAACTGCTAAGGTCATCAGTCCCTAAGCTTACGCACTACTTAACCTAAATTATCCTAAGGACAAACACACACACCCATGCCCGAGGGAGGACTCGAACCTCCGCCGGGACCAGCCGTACAGTCCATGACTGCAGCGCCTTAGACCGCAAGGCTATTCCCGCGCGGCAGTAATTGAAGTGCTGCAGGTAAAATCTTCCAGGTTGTTAGGCCGCACTAGGCTGCACTGTAACTTCTTCCACACGATCAACGTTTCGACATCTCTATCCTTCAGGATGTACTGGTGTTCACGGTATAACAACACACGTAACTTTTTCTTTTTGTCCTTGTTGCAGTAAACCTAATTTTCTAAGAGCAAATGTAATAGTCTGACTATAAAGTACTTCGGTTGTGCTGAAGAAGAGACTACTGTATATGAAAATGTGAAGTATATATAGAGTAAATAGTTTTGTAACTGAGATATCTTTGTAAAGCAATATACGTCTTTTGTCTGACTTCCTTCACTTGTTTTCCCCATCCTTACCTTCTCCTTCTCTTGGCCCTCTGCAGTTAAGACGTATACGTTAATGCAAGTGCGTATGAACAATAATAAACACTAAATTTATTTCCACATGAGTAATACTTTATTATTTCATGCTAATAACATTTTTATATGTTACTAACAAGTTTTGTAATGAAATGCCCGTGAGTCTTACTGCACGAAAGGTAATAACCGGCTTGGACGAAATTTGTCTCTCCGGCATTACGACTATCTCATTGATATCGCTAGGAAATGTAGTAATTATCCAGGACCTGCTTGCTATTTATTTTGAAGTCCGATTTGGTAGTGCGAGCAGTATTGGCGCACGTAAGATATTCGAAGCTGACGCAGTCACGAAAATAGGAAACCAGGTTAATTATTCCCGAAACATACAACATTTCGCAGAAACTGAATATTTTCTGTTCATGGTCATTACAACGCTCCAGTAGAGCTGAACTGACGACCGCTTGGACTATCAAAATAGATCATTAATTTGATATTGCCCGTCCGGTTAGCCGTGTGGTCTAACGCACTGCTGTGAAGGCGTGCCGGTCCCAGGCACGAATCCGCCGCCGGATAAGTGTCGAGGTCCGGTGTGCCGGCCAGTCTATGGATGGTTATTGATTTCTAATTTCTGCTACCAGTCACTCTTTTATTTTATATTTAATCTAACATAATACAAAGCGTTTCGGACATGTTCTGTTCATCTTCAGACGTTTATTCATACATACATACATACATACAGAGAAATGTTACTTAAAAAGAAACAGTCTTAAACTAATTATGTTTTCGTATAGACAGGTTTTGTTGAATTTTATATCAAGACATGTTTTAATTAACTTTAATCTAAAGTTTATGTATGCACGAAATACTTTTACATAATCTAGTTTAAGGCCGTTTCTTTTTAAGTGACACTTCTCTGTATGTATAAACGCCTGAAGATGAACAGAACATGTTCGAAACGGGTTGTATTATGATAGATTTAACATAAAATAAAAGTGTGACTGGTAGCAGAAATTAGAAATCAATAATTATCCCACACAGTCACGGTTCACAAACATAGCCATTATGGCCGAAAATAACTGTGGATAGTTTTCAAGGCCGTTTTCCATCTGCCATGGCGAATGCGGGCTGGCTCCAATTATTCCGCCTCAGTTGCACTATGTCGGCGATTTCTGCGCAAACACTTTCTCCACTTACTCTTACACCATAATTACTTCACCACGCAAAGATTGAGGTTACACTCGTCTGGTGTGAGACACTCCCGGGGGATCCACTGAGGGCCGAACCGCACAAAACCCGGGGTTCGGTATGGGGTGGCTGTGGGGTGAGTGGACTGCTGTAGCCTCTTGTGGGGTTGTGAACCACTTAGGGCTACGGCGGGAACGAAGCCCCTCCGTCGTTTCTAGGTCCCCTGTTCCATACAGTACAATACAATATGATATTTCTGTCAGTTTATTTCAAAACGTAAGTTTCATGATTGTCTATTTCTTTATTCATATATGCTAACTGCACATACCTGTGATATCTGTCTGATCTGTGAGTTCTGAAAGGCAGAAAAATCAGTTTTAAAAAGTGAAACTGATTTTGGGATGAATCCAGTTCAAGAAATTGTGGTACCTTCTTTCCTCTGTGGGCATTTAACAAATGTATGATTCACGTGTCTGGGCCAAGGAGATGGTTTTGATGCTGCTTTACTTAATAATGGCTGTCGTTCAAATGTTTCATAAAAATGTCAGATGCCCCTGGTGCAGAGGTGAGCCCACAGTAATACTGTCAGATTCCTCATAAAATTCTCATTTGTATTTATTACGTTTTGTTTACATTGTATTTACTGTAGTGGGTGTAGCTGCATGCTGCCACTAACGATAAAGAGTAAACAAAGTTCGAAATGGTCACGGATGTAAATAATATGATCCCGACTTCACATGGTAACATTCGTTATCGGCGGTATGCTTACACAGATAAACAGGGTGACCAGTCTAGCTCTGGCGCCTCACATATTTCCGAAACAAAACAAAATCTAAAAAAGGCAGTTAACCAGGGTACCCCTTTGTCAGGGGCTCACACAGGGGGCAGGAATGCGTAATCCATTTGCACAATCCATTAAGGTCAACGAACAGCACTTTCAGCACAGTTAGATTTCTTGAAATGGCACCTGTATGTTTTTTGTATAGAAATGAAAACTAGACATAGACTACGATTAGCGGTAGCAGACTTCGTTTCACTGTTGGAAATCTCATACATTCTTAACCCTCCGTTACTCGCGTAAAAATTCGTGACATCGTTACTCGCGCGGATGACTGGTGTCATCCACAAAGCAAGCGGTCTATTTGTACATTTTGAACGCTCTTTATGACTGGTTCTATGATTTTTTATTAAATCTAAATGTAACACATTTAATATTTTTACACATTATAATATATTCTAACGTTTGAAATAGTTTGACCATTCGAAGAACAACACTTCAGCTGAATTACTGGCATTACATGGTCCCTCTTGTTGCTTACCGACGTACGGTCTTAATTTAAAAGTGTAAGCTGTTTTTACATCAACCAGAGCAAACACTTTTAACCATACTTTGCTGGTTTGCTAGGAATATATTACCTGAACGGGCAGTTTCCTCTAAATGCGAAAAGCTGCTCATCAACAGTAAGATATTCATTAGGTGAAAAATATTTTTGGCAATAGTTCGTGAATAGTTCAAGTACCTCTCTGATAGCTCTGATAGCAGCCAACTTGTCAATCTCTCTGTGAACACCTCTATCACGGATATCGTCAAACCTCAGACATCCCAACAGAAACCTGAATCGGGTTTCACTGATGCATAAATAACATGACTCAAGTCCGTTTCCCTTTGAGTTATCCCACAATTTCGATGTACTCATTCTAGAACATCTCAAAGATCCACATAGATATAACAAACCAATGAAAGATGAAAGCTCTGATCTCTTTTGCATCTGTTTCTTTAGCGTCCCTTTCCCTAGAGAAATTACCACGAACGTCATGTATATATTAGTGCATTTTGCGATAATGCTTATTCCGTTTTCATGAAAGAACAAATGCAGAATTTGTATTTCTGTTTTTTTGTTTTTTTTTATACGAGCTTGATTTTTTGCTCGAGGCAAATGCATAATAAAATTAAATTATCTGCTTCTAGCACTGGTGGGATATTTATTTTTCTTCCGTTTAGTTATTCCATCTTTCCCTAAAAAGAATGCATCCTCTTGAGTTACTTCTGCCTGTGATTCACATTCATCATTTTCTGACACTTCTTGTTCTGTTCCTGGATCATGACCGCTTTCATGAACAGAATCCTCAGTCTCTGAGTCAGCGCTATGACTGTGAGTATCTTCATCACTCAGCTCATTGAACCATTCCAGACATACATTAGGATCTCTACTAAACTCTGTCCGAGGTTTTTTGCCTTTGACATTTCTTCCACAATTTAAAAATAAAGAGAATACTAGGTAACATGGAAGGTAACTGCAATCAGTTTCAATACGTCTAAATTTATGCACATGAAAGATTGATTGAATCTAGGAAAGCAATAAAGTAATACATACTTACTTTGTTTCAGATTCTGGCAGCAGAGCTCGCGCGGATGATAAGTGTCCTCTAGGCTATAATAATGTTTGATGAACAATGTATGATTCGTAACTGAAAGACAACAATGATTTTAGCTAACAGTCGGAGAGTTAACAGAAAGGTACTGAAAATGGCGCGAATTCAATCCAGCTCTGTCAGACAAAATTGAGCGAGAAAGTCATGTGGATGACGAGTGTCATCCGCGCCAGCAACGGAGGGTTAAACAGCAGAATTTAAAGGGTGCAACGGCACCGCAGTTTCTGCCGTACTGCGCAGGACAAGGGTTGCCTAACAGTTTGTGAGTTAAAGAAAGTTAATAAGTGCAATTCTTTGTTTTGAATTGAACAAAACTGTTAGCTACGACTAGCTATATTGCCAGCAATACGTGCGACCGTTCTCGACATTCGTTTTTACTAGGAGAGAGATCACAATCGACATTGGCGATGTAATCTTTCCAATCACTAAGACAACGTGTGGCACGTCTTAATCACTAGACCATCAGCCAACAGACTGCTTTTAATGGGGCGGCAAATAACGGGGTAGCTGGCACGTGAGACTGCAAGTTATCTGCGCGAGTTGGCAGATGTACAGAGTGATTAGGATTTTAATTAGCGCGCCTCAAGGCTGTCGGTCGCGGGGCTTTATATCGCGCGCGAAACGGCGCCGGCGCCGGCGGCAGCGGCAGCGGCCGCGGCTGCAGTAGCGACCGGGAGGCGGCGCCGGTGAAAGCCGCCGTTGCGCCGCCTTTGTTCTGCTTTTGGAGCGCAGTCTACCGCCTACTGCAGTCGTCTCTAACGAGCCGTGTGGCATTTGCGCTGCCTCTGGCTATCTGCTGAGCGACTAACGAGCTGATGATCGGGGATGGAGTGAAAGTTCTCCGTCCGCTCACATTATCGTGACCATCTCCTACGTGTGACGTAGGCACCGAGTGGCGACTGGTGTTCTTCAGCAGGCGTGAACTAGGTGTGAAGACCATATACGGCGTGTCTACACAAACATCGCAGGTCTCTGTCCAGAGTAAAGGCGACGAGTTCGGTGCTGTGAAAAATGTAGAAAATAAATCAGGCGTGTTACTGGCCACATGCTATATACAGATTAAATGTTTTCACAGTTGCGAATGAGGACAACCATCAGCTGTACAATGGAATGACGACAATGAAAATTTGTGTCGGAGCGGGACATGAACCCGGATTTTTCGCTAATCGCGAGTGGTCGCACTTACCATTTGGCTATCCGTGCACGACTCACGGCCGGGCCCAAACTTCAATATATTGTCAACAAACTTTCAACCCTAGCCATTCCATTCTGCAACTTTGCATCGTAATCAGAATAACACAGGCACTGCAATATCGTACTTGCTTGATAAGCCTGTGACGTGGGAATGTAGTGGGGTGTGGAAAGTACCTCAAATCAAAAGCATATTAGCGCAGACTTAACGACTGATTAAAACTGTGTGTTGGACTGGCAAAGCAGAAGAGAGGTATTGCTTACAGTATGAGACGTGTCTGACTTTTCCCCACAAATATTAGCGCTATAACATTACCGAAGACCATCCCACACCTGGTACACTGTCAATGTGACCACTGCCCATGTACGACGTCAACTTGCAATAACCAATCACAGAAGGCAGCACTAACAGTGGAATGAGGGAGGCGGGGGGGAGGGGGAGGACACGGAAAACAGTGCAGCCGTAGTCGTGATACGGAACCGGAGCGCTTTGTCTGGCGTCCGAAACGGCATCGTAATTGGCTTTCGTGCCAAGGGTGGAAGCATTTCCGATACGGCTAAGTTCATAAACCGTTCCCGTGCTGCCGTGGTTAAAGTACAGTACATTATGACGGGAAAATGGCGCTATCCAAAACCGGTGCCGAAGCAACTGTGGTGCACCACGGGCCATAGCTGGCAGGGGTGAACAACAACTGCAGAGATGTGTAGGAGCGAATAGACGTACAACAGTTGAGCAACCGACCGCCCAGATAAACCAATGGGCTACCAGCACTGTGTCAACGACTGTTCAGCGACTGTTGCTACGCTTGGGCTACCCAGGTTGGCGCCTGGTTCATGCGCCCACAGTGACTGCTGTTCCTCAGCGACGAAGGATGGAATTTGCCCAGGTTCAAACCCAGTCGGGAATTTGTGTGCCATATCGGGCTGTTCGCGGCATTTATCCTCAACCGAGACTCCTACTGCAGCCGGCTATGACACTAGAGTTGGCTTAACTTGGTTGTTACTCAGGCTTTTGACGGCTGATCATATTAATGTGACTGGACGGTCAAAGATATTTAAAATCAAATTCATCCTTAAGTTTTGGTGTTCTGGAAAATATCGAACACAAATGTCTTTGCAGTAAAACGATTACCATTTCGAACTGTGAGAGCAAAACTCACTATTATCACGAGAACGGCCATAAACAAAATAAACCTAGGCCAAATTTTATGGTCAGATTGGAAATTTTTCCCAGACTGTAAATGTAATGTCTTGAATAACATTTCAGTTATCTGACATTTTTTACCAAACTAAAAGGCTGTGATAACACTGGAATTTGTCTACTTTTCATCATTGTAACGGTCGATTCTCAGATCCCATCTTTAAGGCGGATGTCAACCATCAATGCAAAATTATTTGCGTATGGTTCTATAGACACGTTAAGAATAGAAAATATCGGTAAGGAGTTCTCACTAAAGCCATTAACATGATCACTCCATGGAAAAAAACAGTCGTCAAAATCATTTAAAGGTACAGTGAAAAGATTATTAAAGTGCAGTCTTCAAACTGCTTCGGGAGTACAATAGCAATAAAGTATTTTTGGTTCGAATGGTATTTTTTTAAGTGAATGCGAAGAAATAAAAATTAGCACTTAGTGTCTGCTTTTATTATGAATGCTGTTTAGTTAACAAAAATTTAGATAATTCGTTTTCATCTACAATAAATGTGAGCAAATCATATACGTATGTCCTTAACAAAAACATCAGGTTCACATTCTTGTAATACATGATTTGTCTGCGAAAGGTAAAGGAGGCGGATTCGTGTCCTGCTTCGCGTATGCCACAAATATTTCGACGACCACACTCTCCACTGCAGAGTGAAATTTCTTCGTGGAATCTGTATTAGCAGCTTTTAAGAAATGAAAGACTGCTTCAATTCCTGCTGAAACGAAAATGAATAGTTATTGACAAACCAACGAAGTCAAAATAACTCTAAGCAGGAGTCGTCCAATGATTCTGAACCAACATCACACCTTTCTGTTTATGAAAGAAATTGTTGTACGTAGCATTAGGCAATAGGCGCAAGTCACCCGCACACGAATGATCACGATAGAACCGAAATAAGAGTCAATAAATTTATCGCTAAAATACTTTATTCTGTTTTCCACATTGGTTTCTCTGGAGAATGTTGAAGGTCGTTTGCCGTTGACACTTTTCATCGCATGTATTCGTAAACGAGTCGATAAGCACGTGTATGTCTCAAAGAATTCCAAGGCAAGTTTTAAGTAAGTCGCTTAAACTCTTTTCTTGAGCCAGCCAATAGTATGGCACCATGGGGAATCTGAGCTGGCAAGCTTCGCATGGCCAGTGGCCAAAGATCACAATCTGCTCTTCCGTCTCTGCTGCTGTATGGATGTGACGACCTATATAGTACAGACGCGGCTTTGTCTTCTGATAAATGGGCATGTTGAAACTATGTCGTCCAGGGTTATGGAAAGATGGTTACTTGCTTGCGGTGCCCTTGCATAATTACTTGGCGCGGCATCTCAGATTTCTCTAAGCGACATTCTTTGCAGTTGTATTTCACGTGGGCAACGCTAAATCTTTTTCAAGTTCATGTTTTCGTTAGCATCTGGAAATCAGTTTCCAACACAACTGGCCCTCTTTGTGCATAATATACAACAGGCTCTAGATACCGGCTCCCACGTTGATACCATGTATCTCAACTTTCGAAAGGCGTTCTGCTCAGTTCCGCACTGTCGCTTGCTCCAAAAAGTGCACGCTTATGGTCTATCCGATGACATATGCGGTTGGACAGAAAGTTTTCTAACAGATAGGGAGCAGTATGGCGTCCTGAACTGGGTTGCTGACTTCAACAGAAACAAGCGTAACTTCAGGTGTGCCCCAGGGCTGCGTAATAGGTCCGCTGCTTTTTACGATTTACATAAACGATCTGGTTGATGGTATTCACAGCGACATTGGACTGTTTGCCGATGGTGTTATAATCTACAGGAAAGTAGTATCACACGTAAGTTGTGAACAAATGAATGAGAATTTGCAGAAAATAAATGCGTGGTGTAATGACTGGCAGTTATCTCTCAATATTAGTAAGTGTAACCTACTGCGTATAACAAGGCGAAAATCCCCATTAACGTACGAGTACAAAATAAATGCCCAGTCTTTGGAAGCGGTAACATCCGTCAAGTATCTGGATGTGACTATTGGAAATAATCTCAAATGGAATGATCAGATACACAAGTAACGAGTAAGGCGAACTCTAGATTGCGTTGGTAGAATCCTGAGGCGATGCAGTCCTTCAACAAAGGAAATAGCTTACAATACGTTAGTTCGTCCAGTCTTAAGAGTATTGTTCGTCTGTATAGGATCCTTACCAGTTGGGTCTGATTCAAGAGAATGAGAAGGTCCACAGAAGAGCGGCAAGATTCGTGACTGGTACATTTAGCCATCGCGAGAGCGTTACATATCTCATAGAAAGTCGGAAGTGGGACACACTTGCAGATAGAAGACGCGCTAAACAGAAGGGGCTGCTCACTAAATTCCGAAATCCGATCTTCACAAAGGATGTAGAGCACATATTATCACCACCAACTTTCAAATCGCGCAATGATCACCATTCAAAGATTAGGGAAAATAGAGCTCGTACTGAGGCGTTCAGACAGTCCTTTTTGCCCCGCACGATCCGTGAGTGGAACAGGGGGGGCGGAGGGGGGGGGGGGGGACATGACTTTGACGTGAATTGTGCCCTCCACCACACATGGCTTGGTGGCTAATGGAGTATATATGTAAATGTAGATGTAGAATTTCTGTTCAGTCATACAGGCACGCAAGTTGCTTATTTTACTGCTTTTCCACTCATTAAATGATATTATTTGCATTAATATAAATGTAGGGTTATTTTTCGAAGTCTTTTGTTAATGTATGGTCATGTATAGTCACGTGATCCATTGAAGCACACTTGTCTGTAAGGTACGAGACTTTGTGTTTACTTTCTGCACAACTGACTTATACAGCATGTTGCTCCTAAGCATCTTCGGGCACATTTTCCCTGGTGTCTCGGTATATATCTGCAACTTCGTTCTTGCAGTTTGTAACTGGAGTCAGCCCAAACAAATACTGCTCCTCATGTCTTTCGCGTGACATCCAGTGTTGCAGAAAGGCATTCCTTTGTTTCCAGTTAAAAATAAAATTATTTTTAAAGCGAAATTTTACATGCCCATTCGACAGAGCGGTCCCAAATTAGTGCAGTGCGGTATTCTGTTTAGCAATATGTGTCAACTGGGACAGTAAAACACGAAGAACAACGATTACCTTAGCAGCGACAGCTCCGCCTTGACCCACACTAATTGTAACTGCTATGCGGCAGCGCTACTCTTTCGCTGCTGGAGTGCCGGTTCTTACTATTTTACTGTCCATGTTAACACATATTGCTAAACCGAATGTCACATTAGACTAATTTGGGGTCTCTCTATCGAAAGGGCACGGAAAATTCCGCTTTAAAAATCGTTTTGTTCGTAACGGCAAATAAATCAACTTTCCCGTCAGCAGTGAGCGTCGCGTGAAAGACGTGATGAGCGGTTTTTGTATGGGCTGACTCCACCTATGCAGAATGGTTTTCCGTAAATTTGCTTTCTCTCCATTTCTTATCAGGGTATCCTGTTCAACATTCATTTCTCGACAATAGCTTCGGTATCGTCACCAACAATGACTTCTAGCTTCCACTAGTCGTCGATATCAATAATCTTCATTTCCTTTGTGTTTCCTTCATTACCACTTAACGCGAAATGTATACTAAGGTCTTTCTGCGTCATTTAACCATTCTTCTCTGTGTCTGCTAATCTTGCTAGATTTTCTTTTTCACTTTCATTCCTTCTCAGGACATTTCATACAGTAAGAAGCTGTTGGATATAGAAACTAAAGAAGGCTGATGATAAGGAAACATTTATTCCAACAGCTTTCTTACGACGAGCTTGTTTTCCCCAACCGTAACGGGACTTGGGTAACTGAGTATAGTGGATACTCATACGCATTCAGTATTTGAAGATCGCGGTAAACCTGAAGACTTCCAACTGCTGCTGCCCACTTCTCTGCCCACTTCTAATTTTTGAGTATCAGCAATAACAAGAAAGAATATGAATATTATTGCTCCTCGATTCACTCGCAGACCTCGGAAGTAGCTACACATTCGGTAATAAAGAGCCAAATATTTGTGAGAAGGAAGAATGTGTATTTTATTGCTGGTCGTTTCAGCGGCGGCAATTTAAGCTGTCCTCTTAGATTGCTGACTAACCACATACTCGAAGATCGCTAAATATTTATTTCTGTCTTCTCAGATTAGACTGAATGTAAATATCATCCAGTATTGCAGAATATACTTGTATTACTATCATAAGAAAATAACAGAACGTATTAACAACGATAATATGAAAAAAATGTCTTGTAACGGGATGCGAACCAACAACTTTCATCTCCAGAAACCACGATGGTATTTATTACGCCAGCACTTAACCATGCGATGTTTAACACCAGTTTTGGTTGTCATATCCTATCTTGGAGACTAGTATCGTTGGTACGATATTGACATTTAATAATAATGGCGATGTGTTTGTGGTAAATTTTCAGTGCTCCGTTATACTGCAAATTATAAAACAAGTATGTTTCGCCGGCCGGTGTGGCCGAGCGCTTCTAGGCGCTACAGTCTGGAACCGCGCTGTAACACCATAGCTCTAATACTCTACTGATTTATTTTGCCTTTTGTTTTATTTAATGTTACATCATTGAGCTTCTGTAAATGTGTTTGATTGAATAGGTAACACCAAACTGTATACTCCTTTCTTTGTAAAAAAAAACTTTGATGTCATGGTTTGATTCTATGCAGTGTAGTATATCTGTCATTTAAATTCTTTGTCCCAGTTGGAGGGAGACAAAACTTACTGTATATATTTGTAATTTGTTTAAATAATTTTGTTTAGAACTACCTATATGTGCAAATGATATGTTTTATTTAAAATGTTTGTTTGCTGTTATGTAAACTGCTGACCTTCACTCAGGATTCTTAGTTATGTGGTCTGTAAAATGTATTGTGGTTCCCCTCGGGAATGGAACTTAGTAGCGCGCGCAAATTGTGGTTGGCCCAGGTAAAAAAGGTGGAACCAAGAGTCAGTCGGGGACGAGCTACCAAACAGTGCACTGCCATGTAAAAGTTGTATATTGTGCTGGTTCCGAGACAGGCTTTTCCTGCCACTTTCCAATGCCTCGGATGGATGGATAAATAGCTGGAACGATTCTGGAATTGGTATCCGTCGTCGCCACCAAGAAGGGACAGAGTCCAGCAATTCTGCCTGCAAATCCACTTACCAACATGCAGTTGCCACCACATTGCGCAATCACTGCAACGGAATACTATAATAATACACAGTGAAGGATCAGCTTATTGGATGTGTTAGTGTGCTCAAATATAAGGTAACTTATAACTGAATTTATGTACATACCTACATTTTTTCCTTATCATAACACCTCTCAGGTTTCTCTCCGTTCGAACTGAAGTGATTACCGAGTGTCCCTACTGAAAGAACATTAAAGACCAATGTTTTGCTAATTAATGCCTCTTGAACATAGTAAAAAGAAAGTTAAAGTTAATTAGGCAAGTGAGTGAGTTAAAGTAAATGATGCTTACTCAAAATAATTTTCCTATTAAAACTGCTTATTAAAGTGTCGTTGCCAACTTCAAATTTAAAAGTTCTTAAGGCTGAGGCTTATAAAGTTTTGCTTAGTAAATGATCACATTGCTGCCTGTTGTAAATCGCAGAAGGTGAGTCAGTATCTTGCAAATTTGTCAACATTGTGTCTCACTGTAGTAAAAGTCGTGAATTGCATTTATGGAAAGTTATATACTCGTTTGCTAAGTGTCTGTCCCTCTTGTGTATTGGAAGTGCATATTAATAGTATAACAGGATCAACAGTTTGTCTATTGTGTTAATGGTAGGTAACAAGTGACGGGAAGACCACTATCTATGAAAACATTAATTTCTTTATTAAAAAGACAGTGAGAAGTAACCTGTGATGAGCTGTAACTCCATGCAAAATGGAGTTCTTGTTTTATTAGATTATCAGTGCCTTAGTCTCAATGTAGTTTACATATCTTCTCATTTTGAAATCTTGATTATGATGAATCACTCACTATGTGGTCAGTGACAGCAGTTTACATGGTAAGAAAACAATTTAATTTTTAAACATGTTGCAGCGTTCTGCAACGCTGAAAATGTAATGAAGGGAATGGTCTCAAAGGCTTATACCTCGTAAAATGGATATTTTCCTTTAGCGTGTATTTAAGTCTTTCTTTAGTAATGATGGCCTAAAGTGTCTAACCAGGCCTACCTATTAGACATTATCCTATTTGCGTCTTTTCCCGGAATATTTCTCGCCGTAACTCTGTCAGTTTTTTTTCTTCAGGAATAACCAAATACATCACAATTGGGATGTACGTCTTCTTTGATCATCTGCTTTATTTTACTTTTGAATTTCATTTTGAGGTTTTCAGAGTATATAAACCTATACCATGCTTAGTGATATACCAATAGTTAATTAATTCGTTAGTTTCGTTTCATATGCACGATACATCGTATTGATATGGAACATAATTTTTTTCTGTAAATACGTCTTCATGCTGATAATTTATCAGTTTTGACTTTTAATTAAATCAGATGAGAGTTAATAATTGTTATCCATCACCATTTACATATTGCTGTAAGAGAGAGACTTCTGCGAAAGAGGAAGAGTTGTCAAAGATAAGCTTTTTCATTTTAGGTTCAGATCTTAGTTTTCTGCTTTCATTCAATATATATCGCTTGATAAGGGATCAAAATTCTTGGTCTGCAGCATTGCGGACCCCTGTTTGTGCTACAGACAACCTTAATGTGACATGATGAATGTCATTTTTTTTTTCTTCTGATACTACAGCTATGTAAATCATTGTTACTGTTGAAGTAGAGTGATTTATTTACAACAAACACTTCCCCGAAGCGAATAGATTGCGTTTGCTTAAGTTTTAGCCCCAAACCTTCTTCAGAAAGGAAGCAAAGCACACACACACACACACACACACGCACGCACGCACGTACGCACACACGTTCATACAATCATACACAAAATCTTTCTCTCTCTCTCTCTCTCTCTCTCTATCTCTCTCTATCTCTCTCTCTCTCTCACACACACACACACACACGACTGCCGTCTCTGGCTGTTCTAGCCAGGTTCTTTTTTTAAGGAAAGAGGAATTGGAAACAATGCATAATTACCTGCTGGAGAAATTTAGGTCAAGAGATGCTGCACCAACAATCAGAGCACTCATGTAACCGTATGTTGTGCCGGGACGAGACCATTGGTACTGTGTGGCTCGGATGTCGGAGCGATTGCGCTTAGGAAGGCAATAAAAAACACAGTTAATAAGGGAAAGAACGGACATGTGCGAAGTGAAACTTCAGCGGATAATTGCAAAGGAAGACATCAGTGGTTTATGGAATAGAAAAAATGTAACTACTACAAACTTTAGATTATGATCGGATCGATTAGTACACTCGTTAACATCGCAAGCTGTAATTTTTTATGAAACAACAACGACTCCATACAATTAAAGCGCAAGTTACTGTTTGGAACAGTGACGATGTGCGATTATAGTTTTTGTTTGCGTAACACACATTATTCTGTTTGTTGTATTTTATATTATCGTAGTCCGCTCTTATCAAGCTTTCCTGCTTCCTAACAACGGCTCTGCACTCCGCTACAAAGGAGAAAATGATACCAGAAGGTAACAGCCATTTTAGCCCTGTAAGATGCTTCAAAATTATTGAACCTTGATAATCTTTTGTTATACTCCTCCTGTAGTCATTGTGATGTATTCCACTTCCGAACAATTTGTCTTCGGAAGAATTCATTCTTCCTTTTTTAAAGGGATGCATTACAATTTCTATTCCACTTACCTTCATCTCTCACACTCTTTCGGAAATTCCGAAACCTCTGCACCATTTTCCTTTGAGTAGGCCTATTTACTTTCTACGGCATTTTTTGTCTTTAGTGCTCATTGTCGAGTGCATCTTCAGTTTTCTCTGTATTCTGCTGTACATAAATCAAAATCACAAGAAGTTGAATCAGCATCAGATAGTGCTTTAATTAGCACGCTTATCGGGTCCCAGTTTGAGCAGATTGCCGTTTGAAAAGTGTGACGTACAATGCATAGTGGAAAACTGCGTACGTCCCGGTACAGTCGAGGAACTAATTCGTGGTATAATTAACCACAATGTGCTAATGAACCCCAACAATGTTAAGCAAGTGTCACCTATTTGATTCCATATACCATATAACTGTTACTGGCGTACCATTTATAATATGAATATAAAAAAATAGTACACAATAGTGACTTAACAGCAAGAGAACGATACGTAAGCTGAGTGTGGAAGTTAATTCGCAAAGAACTCGACAGTGTGAGAAAATGACCTCTTGATATGAACTAAAAAGGAATTACAAACTGAGACAAACAGATACTAAATATCATTACTGCATGAATAATGATAATTTGGTCACACTTTGAAAGCAAGAAGTTTGTTTGAATGCCATGGTGCAAACACGTGTATGCTACACGACTGTCTGTACTAGAGACATTTCTTAATTCTTGGTAAGAAATGAGATACCTCTGATGTACAACATGCATCTCTTTTTCTATTAGAACTGAATCTCAGAACTTCACACCAATATTTTAACATTCGCAGGCGTAGAAGGAATTCGCTAAGATAATTTTTGTCGCTTGAAGGGTAATACTGGTGTAGTTACAAACTGAGCCACTTACGAATATACAAATATGTATAATATATAACTTGGCTACTTAAATATTTTTATTTTCTTATTCTCAAAACAGTGATTAATTTTGAAGGATGTCTGTTTGTTGTTTTGCTTTCCGTTGTACGTCTTAGAGGTATTTAATTCCACATGCGAAACGCTAAGTTTCATTCTACCATACGGCAATGAATTATCTCAAGACCAGAAGAATTTAAATGAGTTGCTGCTTGTTTGCTTCCGGGAGAACATTACTGTTCTGTCTTTAATGATTTCAGTGTGGTTAATCAACAACTCAATCTTAATATTCTCTTATATCAGTTCTGAACGCTAACAGAAATGCTTTTACGTTTTGTCACTCGCAATAACACATTGCTTGTAAGCGTGGAGAAAAGCTATAGGTAGTTAAATTGTTTCAGCCAAGGTGAGATCCATTCTTGCGTAAGTTAATGAGGAATTTTAACCACAGTTCCTACTCGCACTACAACTACATTACGCTGTTGCTGCTAATAATCTCACGAGTTACCTTGTTGTCAGTCTACATGTAGGTCTCCTGATAATTAGGAGAAACGTAATTGTTGTGTGTTAAGGAAACCTGGCTGATAGCTTATTGCAATCGACTCGAGTGTTGGGTTTACAGAACGGTTTAAAATATACTGACATTAGCACCTTTCTCAGCGTGTTCAGTCCAAACCTCAAATATTTTTATTTCTTATGCTATTACACGTATAGTTCCGGCCGTTGGCCGTCATCACGACGTCAGATACCTGATAAAATGTATCTCGCCATAGTACTGTACTTATTTCTAAGGTGGTTACGTGCATGATACCACGTTGAGATACAGTGTATCGGATGTCTGATGTTTTGAAGATGGTCAATGACCAAAAAGTGGCGTGTAAAGTAAAAGAAACAGAAATATTTACGGTCTAAAGTGAACACATTGATAAAAGACCACTTACCTCTTATTCACTGTGCTTAATTACTCTATTTATATGTTAGTAGACTGTGACTGGTGTTCATAGTCCAAAAACAAATGTCACAGATTCACTTTCACGTTCTTCTATCATTTAGTTCCTCATTCAGTACTTGCTGACTCAAAACTTATATCTAGTCAATGACAGTCGTTTCACACTTGCTAGGTGTGTAATAAATTTTTCAATAAATTTGCAATAATACCCCAATGGTAGAAAACGTATATTTCCTGTTACGCACACAGTTTATCTTGTCCTCTATATTCCATAGTTTTTTTAGACTGCCAGTTGTTCGTGTGTGGTCGCTATCAACTTCACCTACCAAACAATACTATGAGCAGTAGCATTCTAATAGCCAACGCTGAAGAATTCTGTTTCAATTCACTAATTGTAATTTGTAGTAGTAGGTACTGTAAATGAAGTGTCATTAATGAATACTAGTATATCTACCTACTTCTGTATCCGCCAAGACACGTTACATTGTGCAGTGGAGTGTACTTCACCTCAACCATTCCTCCTGTTCCCAGTTCCTTTTCAGAAAGTTAGTAAGTTTCATATTCAGTGGATCATTTGTACGATTAATCGTAATGTTGTAGAACGAGTCATTTTACTTTTGCATTACAGCCTCATATGTCAATATCCTGAACATATAAATTTTATTCTTTTATTGCTATCAATTAATAATTCCTATCCATCACCTTTTACACATTCCAAATTTAGAAATTCTTCTATGGAGCAGAAGGAGTTGTCAAGGAGAAACTTTTTCAGTTTGTTTTCAGACTTAACTTTGCTTTCTGTCAGATATGTTAGGTCATTGGATAAGTTATCACAAATTTTGGTCTCAGCATTCTGCACCCCCTTAGCTGCTAAAGATAACTTTCATGTGGGGCAATGAATGTGGTTTTTCCTTCTGGTACTGTAGTGGAGGATCTAAATACACTGTGAATCAGTAGCCAAAATAGCTAACACCCTAAACAGATCTATATAAGCTGATAGTGATAAGCACCAAGTATTATTCGCAATGCATATTCCTGATAAATGAATTCTTTCTTTCTTAAAGTTTAGTTTCCCCAGAACATTATTGCAGATGACATTATTTTACAAAAACATTGCAATATGTCAACTTACTGATATGGGTCTCCTCCTAAATGGACAATATTCAGACTGCAAATGTGAGTGAACTAAATTGTTTCAATAGCTCTAAAAAGTGATTTTTCCAATTTAAATTTTCGTCAATATGGAAGTCTAAAAATTTTGAGGTTTCCACCCTAGTTATTATTTCCTCTTTATATGTAACACTTATCATTGGTGTAATATCTCCAGACGTGCTGAATTGAATATATTGTGTCTACTTGAAACTGAGAATAAAACCACTCGCAGAAAACAACTCAATAGTATGTTTAAGATCAATATCTACTTTTTTTCCTATTGCTGTAAGTAAGTTTTGATTGGTTGTAATACTAGTGTCATACGCTTCAAGTGCTATTTCTACTTGTTGTATGTTGGACAGAAAGTCGTTCACAGGAATGTCAAGCAACAGTGGACTCACGATTAAGCCTTGTGGGATCCTGCAAATGATTTCTCCCCAGTCAGAAGAATGCCCCTTGCTTACACTATTTCAAATAATAAATATAACTTTCAGAATTTTTAGTCAGATGTATTATCCATTGGTTTGCTATTCCGTTTGCTCCATAAAACCTCACTTTATCCAGGTGACTGTTGCTATTAACACAGCCAGGTGCCTTAGCTAGGTCACACAAAATAGCAACTCGTGCTACTTTGTTCTGCGGCACTTGTAACATATGCTGAGTAAATGTGAAAATGAAATTCTCATTTGAGCAACTCTTCTAAAATCGAAACTTTGATTTCCCAAGTATATTATTGTTGCTCAGGTGAGATACTATTTTAGAATAGATGACCTACTCAGAACTCTTGAGAAACAATGTCAGTAATGAAATCGGTTAGTAGTTATTGACGTCTTTCTTACAGGGGGTTTAACAATGGCCTATTTCAATCTCTCTGGAAAAATACCCTGAGTTAGTAATGCATTATATATTTCAGGAAGAAAAGTGCTTATTACGTGGTAATAATTCATTAGTACTCTGTTGGAAATGGCATCAAATCCAGATAACATCTTATTTGTAAGGAATACATAATTTTCTTAATTTCAAGACGACGATGACTGAATTTAATGTGAGTTGCTTTTTCATCATACTGCTCTGATTTTTGTCGTGAACTGATCGCTCCTATATTTTCTACTGTATTTAAGAAATGATTATTATGTACATTTGCTACCTGTGACCCATCTTTCTATAGCACTTCTATTTAATTCAACAATTCTTGTTCTTTGGCCTGTTTTCCTGTCTCTCATTTCACTACATTACATATAGCTTTATATCTGTGGTCAGATTTTATTTTCTTGCATAATGTGCATGTTCCTTGATTTTTAATAACTTTTCTTAGTAATTCTGAGTAGTTTATGTAGTGTACAGCTGCGGCAGGTTCTCTATATTTTCTTGTGGAAGATACGTTTTCCTTTTCCTTTCATAAGGAACTTTACTCCCTGTGATGACCCATGGATTTTTAGATGACTGTTAAGTCACTTTCTAATTAGCTTATGGAGAAAACTATTTTCAAGTAATGTAATGAATCTGTCATAGAATAAATTAAAGTTTCTCAGAATTTGTTGCATTTTAAATTTCATCCCAGGTCATCTCCTGTAAGCTACTCTAAAACTAAAAAAAAAGAGAGAGAAAAAAATGTCCTAGAGAAGTTAATGATTTTAATTTCCACTAAAGAGTGTGAATACTTTACGGAACTATCTCATCTAGATTAACAGTACATAATTGCCACAGAGAATTTGTTACTGATTATAAAGCTGGTTTCACACTCTGAGCTTCATTTAAGAAACCATTATCAGTTAGGGTAATACTGACTTTATTCACTCATGTTGGAAAGTTAATTGCTGAGGTCTAATTGTGGGAGCTAAATACGGTTTCCAGATCATTTTTTCTAATATAATCCCTAAGAAATTTAAAGTTGATATAATTGTGGAGCATTAATTGCTCGCTGCTGTCTGACAGACAATGTGGTAGGGAGCCCATATTCCCTAGAAACAGTTCAAAATTTCCCAGGGGGGATCTACATACAGTTACAACTAAATATGAACTATTTTTCAGTATTAATTTATAAGCACACACATCTATGAGGTGGCAGCTACAAATTCTATTTGGCTTAGAGTTTTTGAATTTGTTGTTCTATCTTAATGTATTACAACTCCTCCCGTTTCTATACTAAATCTAACGAGTAAGAGAGTGTAATCTATTATATTTAACTTCACCAATCTCTGGTTATGTGGTGCTCAGATAGTCACAGGGTGTCTACCTTTTCAGAGGTTAAAATTTACCAAGTGACAAAAAGCCCTTCTACGTTATTACTTGGTCCTCTTGTATTCTGATGAAATTAGATAACTTGAGTTTTCTTATGTATTTTAAGCGTTTTGTTCCTGTTGTTTTAACACCTTTCACAGTATGGTACCTGATCCCCGACTCTAACCTAAAAAGGTACCCACCTGTCACCATTAACTACATGGACAATCTGTTTTGTGATAGTGCCCCCCCCCCCCCCCCTGTCCATTCCCTGTAAGAAGCTCAGCAAGCCTATCTACTGCCTCAGAGAAAGGTGCAGACCATCTCCATCTCCCAATTGTAGCAACAGGTACTACACTCATATGAGATTTGATTTTACCTTGCCCAACTCTGTATACACATGGCTCACAGCAGTGTTAACCAGTGGCTAGCCATGGAATTGTAAGGTCTCCACAAGCCTCAATCTTGTTTGTGAAATTGCTACTACATTTCCATCCATATCGTCCTTTTCCTGTAATTTCTGTCTGTAGCCAGGCTGTTACCTGCACCACCTGCTATGACCACCTGATGGTCACAATCCTTACACAAATTCCATATGTCCTCTATCACCCAACTACTGCCAGCACATGGCTTCAAAATACTTTTCACATGGTACCTGTGAGTTAACAAGCATTGTGCTCTCATGTAATTGTAAAGGGAAACATTTAAAGAAACTATTTAATTCTGTAGTAATTCAGGGAATGAAGCCACAGTAATTTTAATCTGCCATCCTCCATAGATTTTCATGGTGATCCCAATAAAACTTGAGTATTCAACATATCTATAATAGTTTAGGATTTACTGTTAAAGTGAAATTAACAAGTTTTATATCAAAGACCTGAATGCTAAAATCTGAACGCTCTGGTCGATCTTAATGATCAACATTTTATATAAAAGTGCATGAATAAAACGACAAACATTGTAAATATCAACTCTGTAACTTGTTTGTTGAAAAGATATAGTAAATTTAAATTATCAGTATTTTCAGTTAAGCATCAGATCATTATTTCCTCCACACAAAACACATTGAACGAGGACAGCATGACAACCTATTGAGTCATTAGGTAACAGAATATTTGTCGTAAAGTTAGTGCATAATAGTTACTTTTGTTCCTTGTTTATTTATCAGAAAGCACATCGGTGCAGGTCTCCTGGCTGTGGCATTCAAAGCTAAGAAGGAAATTGTATTGGTTTTATGTAAAAGAATTTAATGTTTATTATGTAATGGATATTCTTGTTGCTTTATTTAGAACATAAAAGTGGTCAAGATTTCATTATTTAAATATGTTAAAATGTAAAATAATGTAGAATAACCTGTAACGAATCAGATGGATGGCTTCACGAAAGGGAACTGCCCTAGTCAGTTGAGTGATATTCGGCACACGGCAAACACGGCTGGGGACGGGAAGAGGGACAGTTCGGCTGCAGACACCAAAGTGAACAGTTAGGATTGAGACACAAAAGCAGACAGTCGGTCTTTAGGCAGCTAGGAAGTGAAATGACGTAGAAAATTTCGCGCTGTGTGGTATCGCAGGACTTAGTCTCTGAGCAGTGAGCGGACGCACTCCTGGTGTGAACTCTTCATGTAAATGACAAGGTGGAGTATCAGACTTGGTTTTGCAACGAGATTGTGAACGATTGAACAGTGTCAAATAAATATGCACTCGAATGTAACACTAACTCCAAATACGACCACTTTCACTATTAGTTTACTGTCTAAATAAACATTATTCTAACTGAGTGACCTACATCATTTATGGGTCATTAATTTAGTTTGAGAGTGGACAAGGTACTCTCTCACCTATTTTTCGTACAGAGAAAATTATTAATGGTTTTGTTACAACCTTATGCACTTTGAGCGAGACTCTAGAAAGTTAATGGCCTGAGCAGACGTTGATTGGAGCCTGGTAGGACACTAAAAGCATGAGGTATTTTTATGGTTCTTAGCTTGCAGAAGCAGCATGTTGGAAGTTGAAAGCAATTGACGGCGAGCCCATCCCACAGGAAACCTTGCCGGACAGGCCCACAGTCGTAAAGGGCACACAGAACAGCCCATAGTCAAGACAGGTCTACAGCAAAACAATGCCGAGCTACCTGCCATGGCTCCAGTGGAAGGCTGGGCTCGGGGTGACAGACTGAAGGGATGTATCTACACAGTGGAGTCATAACTTGGCATTTTGTGCAGAGCCACGCGGAATAAAAATTCACAAGTTTTGGTGTTAACCGATACTGCAAATAGGTCTGTGACCCATTTCCATAGGCCACCTCAGTTGCATAAGAAACTCTGGCATCTGAGAAACGCTTAGAGATAAAATCTTTATTACACCCCATAGCTAGAACTGACATGCTGCAAGGCACAGGCGATTTACATAAAGGTCATTAACATTGTATCTATTTGCTCGTTGCCATGGGAAGTGACATGACTTCGGAGAAAACCATCATCCCCCTCTGCAAAAACTTAAAAAAGCCAGTAATTGGCATTTTATTCTCAGAGATGCAGGTTTCTTAACTCAAGTGCTGGTTTGACATGAATTTTTGCTGTCATGTAGGATGGGAGATTTAGTGCCTCTAGCGCCCTGTGGTTGGCTCAAGATGGCGTGAAGGTGGCGTCGTACATGCACTTTGTGGGGAAATGGAATTTTTTATCTGGAGGAGTGTGAGGCTCTCGGGTGCTGGACTTCGGTCTGAAAGCATCTTCTGGTTGAGGCTCTGGCTTATGTGGTTGCTGCCTGGGACCTGTCCTGAGACTGAGTTCACTTGCAAGTAGTTAGACTGGAGAGCCTATGATGAAGTTCTTACTGTACCGAGAGTGTGATTTCAAATGTCTCAGACTACTCGTTTGCCGAGGGCATACTTTTTCGTTTTAGGTTTACCAGTCTCGACGTTTGGTATCCTTGTGCACTCTGTCGATAAGTGAGCCAAATTGGTCCTTGGTACGACCAGCGAACGGGTGTATCACACACTGAAATCTACTGTGATTTCATGGCTCTGGTAGAGAGTGAATTGCGATCCGTCTGCCTGATCGCTAGACCATGAGATTTTTGCATTGCTTTCGTGGCCACGGTCGATTTACAGGTGCCCTTCCACGTCTCGGCACCGCCGTGCAGTTCTCGCCAGCTGCAATTTACATCGCTGCACAAAGCGAACAGGTTAACCTACTCCTGCACTAGCCTTGTCAGGGCATACAGATCTCAATCGCCTCTTGCTCTCAGCTGCGCCTATATTGAGAAACTTCTGTAAATTATCAGTCAGTCTGCTCAGTGACAGATCAATTCAGATTGCGTTAGGGCACGGATACACGGAATCACGCGCTGCAGACGAGAAGGAAAATTCGTACGGCGGATACGTCGAACCTTTCGACCACAAACTTTTCTTGACCATCCAGAATTTTCAAGTCTAAAAGGAGACAAACAACACATTACATCGAAAGACCTGAATGGCACAGTACGATCACGTGCAACCAAAACTTTGGCCACTGAAGTACAAGCTGCAGTTTATCTGCGGTTTCTTAGAAGGATCGACTGCAGAACATAGGGGTGGAGTTGCGGAGAGTTGTCAGTCCTACCAAGAATTTAAGGACGCATTCCTTAGCACATACTGGACGCAAGACACACAGGAAAGGATAAAACAGGAGATCATGTTAGGAAAGGACTTAGAAGCGTCAGGATTCCGTAGTCCTGTCAAATTCCTCGAATCCCTGGTCAAGAAGAACAGATTCTTGGATCAACCGTGCAATCCGAAGGAAATTATGAGGCACTACTACATCCAATTACCTTTACGTTACCAGCAACTGCTCATCGGTAGACGCAGCGATTCAATCGAAGCTTTCAAGAGTAAGCCGTGTGAACTCGAGTACGTCAATGAAATTCACAACTCGCGGAAAGAAGTAGAAATGATGACAGTAACTGTCCAGATTCGGCAGAGATGTATTACGATTGACGAAATAGGGGAAAACATCGATCAAATCGTAACCAAAATTCAAACTTCAATGGAAATAACCAGCCACCAAGGGAAAACAGAGGAAATTATAAACAACAACAACTACTACCGACGAAACGGAAACTGGAGAGAGCAACAGAACTCGAACCAGCATCAACAGGATTCTAGGGACCAACACCAAAGCAACAGCAGTACATACAACGGTCAAGGTCAATGGAATGACCAACGTAGCAAATATGTGGACCACCTAATCCACCACAGGGGTCACGCAGAGAAAATTCAAAAAGGAATTTATACACAGCCGCTGCGGACTCAGCTCATAACAATGCCGCAGAAACTACCGGAACGAAGATACAAGAGATCTGCTACGAGAAGAGATGGAGATCATGACACAACCACAATTACACCCCATCATTCACATCACAGTCGGCAAGGTCAATCTAACCGGAATTGTGGACAGTGGAAGCCAAGGGACGGCGATATCGGATACGGTATACAAGAAATGCACTGCGAATTCTTCTTGGCCGGAGGAAAACCAAAATCACTGGGGCTCTGAGAGGGAAGCATACAGAAGTGCAGTTGCAAAACAGGTTGATGTCCAGCTGCCAAGGGCATACCCTAGAAGCAAACTTTCTGGTCGACTCTTCTTTGGCAATTTAGATAATACTAGGCATGGATTTTCTTAATCAACAACAGGCCGTATTGGACGTAGGGCGAGGACAACTAACTTTACATAAAGACAGTGTAAGATGGCATGAACTATGCGCCTTACATGAAGTCATTAAAGATCACCTAACTCACGTTGAGCGAACAGTAGAGCTGAACAAAAATTACTGACAAGGCACAATGCATCTTGTAGAGGGTATAGTATGGACGTATTGGAATAATTCATGTCGGGTGATGGTTTTAAAGTAATTCACACTACATGAAAACTTTGTGGAAATGCGTCAATTTACTGGAACCTAGTTTATCCCAGGGAAGTATTCAGAATTGACCGTGGCCGGCTTGGGAACGGCGAAGGGAAGCGACAATAGACAGCTTAGGGCAGCTCATGCTCTGAGAAAGCGGTAACGAGGCGCGGCCTCCAGCTGCCTTAAAATGAGTGACATTGAGTGGGTGGTTGACCCCATGCTGGTGTACAGGGAAGCAGATAGAGAACTTGTACGCCTGTTGATAAATGTCCGTCGTCCCGTTATCAGTGAAACATGCGAGAAAGCCGCGCAAAGCTACGGTGGAGCGGTCAACAGAGGCCAAAATATGCGTGTTCGTGACTATAGCAACTTCACGCTGAATTCACGGTCCGCAGAGTCTGAAATAAATCAAGTGAAGAGCGACAGAATGAAATACGCCGGCCTCCGATGGGAACGTAGGACCAAGGAATTTGAAGTACTCTCTTGGAAGTAAGAATTCTGGAAAAACTGGTGTTTTGTGCAGACGCTAACCTTGATGGGTGGCCTGGGAGGAGCTAAATAGCAGAAGTTGAGAGGAAGGGAAATTTTGTGTGAATTTGTTCACTTCCCAGAGCAGGCATTGGTCGGCCCTGGCAAGTGACGCATAATTAACGCGACTTGCGCTGCAATTGGCGTAAGTGATTTTGCTGGAGGGGAAACCGAGGCAAAGAGCGGACTGGGAGAAGTCTCCGTAGAGGTCTTCCGTTCCCAGCTTGCCTAGAGTGCGGACGTGGCGTTCTTTACTCAGCTTGCCTGAGAGAGAGTGAGCATCTCTGCAGTTTATGACTTAGCAAACGGAACGATTGAGCTTGGAGATAGAAAGTTTTCGTTCGGCTATGTACTGAGCAAGATAGCTAGGAGTGAATAGACGAGCGCAGCCTTGCAGCACTACGAGGTCGGCCGACGCCCGTAAAACGACGCCGCTACGCCACGCTGAATTCGGTGATATTGCGTCCGCTCCGGCCACTGATTAATTTGTTGGATCACGTCGGCAAAGTTTTCACAAGGGTTTCATGGGCAGTGTATTGTAGAATTCTTCTCGCACGTCGCATTACGCCTGGTTCAGTCGATAGGAATTACTTTTGATTTATCGCGCTTTACTCCATGCAAACGCAATTTATTACCACTGCCTGTTAGGAGAGTCCTGTAATGTGATGATTGAAGGTCGTGAGTTAAAATAAATCTGTGCTAATCGACTGCATCTGTTTTCAACCAAGTAGTTGAAATCCCAAGTCACTTTCTTAATTAATTTTATGTTCAACATTTGCATCTGGTGTTCAATAGCTGAATATAACATCAATGTGCACCCCTTTTTAATTAAAAGGGATCAATTCTGAATCAATTAATGTCAGCACTGCCACCGCAGTTCAATCAGGAGTCACAGGACCTTATTACTTTCTTTGCGTTATCCGACATTGAGGCAGCTTTGCACTCTCTGTTGATCTGTTAGTCAATTACCTGGGGTGAAAACACACCAAAACCAGATAAGTGACGGTTGGGGTGTTACAACAGCACCATGAAGATTTCCTTTGCAGACCACGCAATACGTGCGCAAATCTCTGCCGAATTCCTCAATCTAAACTACGCAGAAAAAAGAGGGGAAGAAAAAAATCAATTGTGGCACTATGAATGTAGCCGCAGGACTCAAGATATTGAGCAAATTCGACAAGAGGTGCGCGATGCTATTGATCACATGCTAGGGAATTTAATAAGCATCCCGACGCAGGAAAAAGGAGAGCTAGAGGGAATATTAAAGGAAAACGCGGATGTCTTTCTACCGAAAACCGGTGCAATCCGAAATTTCATGTATGCGTTTCGGGTGCGGGAACCCACTAAATTCTTTGAGCCTCCCTATCTAATCCCACATGCCTACAGACAGAAGGTTTCTCTCGAGATCAAAAGGATGCTTTACTAAGACATCATTGAACCAACATGCTCCACATACAACCCACTCACAGTGGTAGAGAAGGCTGACGGCTCGATCTGTTTGGTGCTGGATTCGCGCAATCATTGAGCGAGAGACTATCACTTCTCGCCAGCTGCAATTTACAATGCCTCACGAAGCAAACAGGGTAACGTACTGCTGCTCCGGCCTTATCAGATCTCAATCGCCACTTGCTCTCAGCTGCACCTACATTGAGAAACTTCTGTAGATCATCAATCAAAGGCTGCTCAGCGTCAGATCAATTCAGATTGCATTATCCATACTTTTACGGCCCGAGTACTTGACTCTCTTCTGCCACCCAGGGTCCTTGTCTATTGTTCTCTTACCTCAACTGTTAGTTGTTTACAATATTCAATCAATAACTATAATTTCTCAATTTTTTTCTTTTAAAAAGTAAATGTTGTTAGTAAATTTTACTGCATTTTCAATCATTTTATATAGTCAGCACCACGGGTTAGCTTCCATTGTAGCGTCCCATGCCAGGATAACTTTCAAGTTCCCGATATTGTTATTACTGGTATTATATGTTATATTAACTTTGTATTTCGCGAACTTGCCATCAGCCAGACAATTTAACCAAACGGCCCCAAGTGTCTAATTAAGTGCGTGTAATGGGACACGTGCTGTTAAAGCCCTAGATGAGTTCGAGCCAAGACTTTTCAATGAAGGGGAACCGCATGTGAGCCGGAACATATTTAAGTATGTTAGCTCGCAATTGGGGGCTCGTCCGGGACAGGGATTTGGAAAGTGCTAGTTGAGGGATAAGAAACTTGCAAAATTTTGGAACAGGATTGTCTTTGTGAAAGTGTTAGTTGGGAAATATGAACTCTGAAAAGTTTTAGAATTGGATTTGAATTCTGCAAAGTGTTTCCAAAAGTACTGTCTGAACTTCAATACGCAGGACCGATCGCAAAAGTTAAATGTGAGGTCGGTCCAGGACTGAATATTAGGTTTCTTTAATAGCTGTGAAATTACAGTTGTAATTCTCATAGTTAACGACATTCTGTAACCTAGATCCCTAGTCTGTGGCAGTTTAGGCAGTTTGCGTGGGGGCTCTGAGCTACGAATTTTACATCAGTTGTGTGCACCGAGTTTTAGCAGTGGTGAGGAGTTATAAAAAAGTAACGCGGAAGAAGAGGCGACATCGAAAGCATGTGGTTACAGCCAGCATCGGCATCTTCAACGGCGATTCATCTCGCAGCGGCGGTTGCAGTACCACAGCAGAGGCTGCGAGATCTTCAGCGTCGGCTTCAACAGCGACATCGGCAGCAGTACCATGGCAGTCGGATCCTGCACGCAAAGCTAAGTACCTGCGCTGATAGCGAGATTATGTGTGATTCTGTAATTCAATTGCCAATAATAGGCGTCGCTAATATTAAGCAGTCGGCCAGTTTGTGCGGCTTCGAAAATTCTAGCGAGCCGCTTAGTCTGACGTCGGAGCGGGAGAGCGTGATCGGCGGTGAGTTTGCTATGGCAAATAGTCCGAAATCAGGCAAGGGAGTCGAATTTGGGGGAGACATGATGTCGCAATTAATGCAAATGATAAGAGGATTGGGATCCAAAACTGAGTCTGTTAAAACCGATATGGGATTCAAAATTGATTCTGTTAAAACCGATGTGGGATGCAAAATTGGTTCTATTGAAACCGATATGGATGACGTAAATTTAAAAATTGATTCGGTTCAATCTGAAATAGCTTCGCTTGTGAAAGACGAAGTAGGTGAAATGGCTAGTGGAATCGAGGAATTAATAGACAGAGAATTAAAAACCATTTGGGATGAAATGGGCAAAATTTCTGATGAAGTTGAGATACTTGACTTTAAGGCAGATCAAGCGGAGAAAAATTTCAGTGATAAGGTAGAGAAGTTGCAGGCAGATCTGGGAGGCAACGTAAGAAATTGTATGAGTAGGCAAGATGATACAATGGCTGAGACGACAGAAGTTATTAGCAGCTTATCCGTTGGAATAGGTAAAGGGGAGAAAGAAGTAGATAAAATAAAGGAACAAATAGAATCTGGCATTAAAATTGAAAATAGTGAAGCTAAAAAGCAAATCAATAAAGTAAAAAGCGAACTAAATTTTTTAGCGGCACATCAAACCTCTACAGTGATCAGTGTTCCGTGGATGAGCTCGAGATAGGTCAAATGTTTTGCAGACGATGGGAAATACCACCCAGTAAATTTCCTAGCAGCATGCAGGGATGGTTTTATAAGGGGAATGTCCGACGAGGCGAAGATAAAATTCGTGAAAAGACATTTGGAAGGTGAGCCGCAGTCGTGGGCAAATATACACAGTGATATGTTCACTACCTACGAAACATCTGAAAGCAATATCCTGAACAAGCTCTGGAGTGAGGCGAAGCAAACGTGACTCCAAAATGAATTTCTGAACGGGCCAACATTTAAATACGGGAAAGGGGCGATGCGAGAATTTTGTAAACGTGAACACGCGAGATTAATGCATGTGAAACGTCCATTGGGAGTGCTTACTGAAATTATGACGCTGAAAATGTGATTACCGGAAAATTTGCAGTGAGATCTAGTGCACTGTCCTAGCAACTCAATAGACGAATTTTTGGACTTTGTAGGAAAATTAGAACGGGCGTTGAAATTTAAACCGCAACGTAAGCAGACAAATAATTTTCAAAGTGGATATCATAACTACAGTCCGAGCAATTACTATGAAAGACATGCTGGAAGTTACCAACGGAACGCAGACAGCAGTTCTGATAAGGAAAGCGGTAACAGGTACACATCCAGTGATAAATTTCGAAGTGGTAATGGGAACGGATACTTTCGTGACAGGGACCGACGCCAAGAATGTAGATTTGAGGGAACGGCACCTGGCGAAATGAACCAGCGTAATGGGAGATCGGGAAACTAAGTTTCACCGCAACTGAGGTTCAGAGATGACAAAATGTACCTGCGATGAACAGGACGAGGGTAAACGGAAATATGACAGGTGTCAATAAATTGCAGAAAGGCGCCAGAATATTGAAATGAAATTAGTAAGAGATGTGTGAATGATAATGCAATGAAAGATTCTACGCGTGGAAAGGAAGCTGAGGCGGAGCTGAATTTTGTGGAGGTAGATAGTATAGAAAATTCTAAAGAGGTACTAACCAGCAGCAACGATTATAGTGATGAAGGTGATGATGTTTCAGGTGATACTGTGATGGTGAAAGTTGTTAAGGAGGTTAATAAGGGTGGTGTAGCATTAGTCTCGTCAGCTGTTGATGAATTTGTGTGTGTATCGGCAGAGATTGGTGAATTATTTTTGAAGGAAGGTAGTAATGATATTATATGTGCAGAAGTTAATAAAGTTGAAGCTGCTGGTATTGATACTTCGGAGGAAGAAATCTGTGTATATCTTTCCACTAAAGGAGGTGAACCTGAAATTCGGGATGGATCTGTGGATATTGAATGTTTGTTTGAGAGTGAATGTGGTTCTGAATTTGATGTGATATCTGAAATTAATGTGGCACAGGAACGTGTAGGAGAGGAAAAGGTATTATGCTCAGGTTTAAATGAAAACGCAGTGGAATTTAATGGTACTGTTGTTTTTCAAATTGCACAACACTGTAGCTATAATTTATGTGATGTAACTACAGAGGATGGTGAATCTATGAACGGTTCATACATTGGCGATTTGTCGACGGACGTAAATGAGGTTTTATGTAGCGAGTTGTAAGATGTATCAGCCGCTGTTGAAGGTACTCTTTGTGAAGGAGTTTGTAATGATGTGGGAGTAAAAAGTAATGCGTTATTTCATGATAATGATGTTGTAGCTGCTAATGTCGATAATTTTAAGGGAGAATACAGTGAGTGTGCTTCTAATATAGAAAATGATATTTGGACAGAGTGGTATCTTAATGAGGAATGTGATTTTACTGTAACTGATTGGCGATGGTACAGTAGAACATGACGATCGTTATTGCCTCATTTGTGGACTCGAGAGATGTTTAAGACAGCGAGAGATCTAGAAGGAAAAAAAACGAAACTGGGGCGTAAGAAGCATTTAAGGAATTATTTTGGGACGAGTATGAAATTGAGGGGTGGATCGAACAGGATATGTGTACTCTAGAGGTGGAAGAGAAGGGACGAGACGTAGAGAATGATTTATCGAGAGAACAGTGTTTAGAACGAAAAGAAATGATTAATGTTCAGCCTATCATTGAGATTAAAGTAAATGACGGGAAAGTAGACGCACTGCTCGATTCGGTAAGTAATGTGTTGGCAGTGTCGGAAGGTTTTATGTATAGGATAAAGAATAAGATATTAGTATTACTACCTGTAAACAGTGTAAAAATTAAAACAACTGTTGGCGATTTAAGTAAGCCAATAAGGCAAGAAGCGCTCTTGGAATTCAAGTGCACAAAGAATCATTTTAGTATAGCATGCTTTGTAGTGAATGAACTCGTAAAAGATGTGGTACTGCGAAAAGATTTCTTATGTAAATATAAAAGTCCGCTTCACTGCGTGGGAAGGTGCATGGATTTTTAACAAGAGGGAGAAAAAGGAAAAGTAAATTTTTAGAATCTTTTGATGCGGGACAACCAGATTGCGCACATCCTAATGACACGTCGTTGGAATGAAGAGAACAACATGTGTGACAAGTTTGGAGGGGTAATTTGCCATTTTTTTTTTTTTGCATAAGGTCTGTGCAGTTATAAAGAGATAATTTAGACGCACATTTGGGTGCGAGGGGGTCGGAAAACTCGATTATTTGGTGAACGATATCAAGTCAAAAATCAGTGCACAGTATGCTCGAGAATTTTAAAACATCCGACGCAACTGGAAGCTCAAGAGTTTTATGAAATAATATTAAGTTGGATTACACACTCATGCTCGTAAATTAAGGATAACGCTGATACATGATGAAACAACGCACTAGTGGGCAGTTTGCGGGTTTAAATCGCCTCGGAGCATGACCATGCAGTGCATTTGACCTGCTGTCGTCGCACGGTGGTGCTGGCAGCAGTCCACATATGCAGAGGTGTGTTGGTGCGTGTCAGATTACGGTGCAGCGAGTAAGTGTGCAGACGTTTTCAGACTGCTAATGGTGACTGTGTGTTGAAAATGGTTCAAAGAACACATACTGATGACATTATGAGGGGTAGAATACTAGGGCGACTGGAGGCTGGTCAAACACAGAAGGTCGTAGCACGGACCGTCTGTGTGCCACAAAGTGTGAACTCAAGACTATGGCAACGATTCCAGCAGACCGAAAACGTGTCCAGGCGCTAGAGTACGGGACGTCCACAGCGTACAACACCACAAGAAGACCGATGTCTCACCATCAGTGCCCACAGAGGGCCATAGATTAGTGCAAGTAGCCTTGCTCGGGACCTTACCGCAGCCACTGATGCAGTTGTCTCCAGACACACAGTCTACAGACGACTGAACAGACATGGTTTATTCGCCTGGAGACCTACAGGGTGAATTCCACTGACCCCTGGTCACAGGAGAGCCCGTAAACCCTAGTGTCAAGAAGACAGTACATGGTCTTTGGTTCAAATGGCTCTGAGTACTATGGGACTTAACATCTGATGTCATCAGTCCCCTAGAACTCAGAACTACTTAAACCTAGCTAACTTAAGGACATGACACACATCCATGCCCGAGGTAGGATTCAAACCTGCGGCCGTAGCGGTCGCGCGGTTCCAGACTGTAGCGCCTAGAACCGCTCGGCCACAACGGCCGGCATGGTCATTGGGACAGTGATCCCAGGTTGTGCTCACGGACGAGTCCATGTATAGTCTGAACAGTGATTCTGTCTGAGTTTTCATCTGGCGTGAACCTGGAACCAGTTACCGACCCTATAATGTCCTTGAAAGGGACCTGTATGGAGGTTGTGGTTTGATGGTGTGGGGAGGGATTATGATTGGTGCACGTACACCCCTGCATGTCTTTGACAGAGGAACTGTAACAGGTAAGGTGTATCAGGACGTCATTTTGCACCAGTATGTCCGCCTTTTCAGGGGTGCAGTGGGCCCCACCTTCCTCCTGATTGATGATAACACAAGACCCCACAGAGCTGCCATCGTGGAGGAGTACCTTGAAGCAGAAGATATGAGGCGAATGGAGTGGACTACCTGTTCTCCAGACCTGAACCCCATCGAGCACATCTTGGATGCTCTCGGTCAACGTATTGCTGCACTTCTTCAAACCCCTACGACACTTCAGGAGCTCTGACAGACACTGGTGCAAGAATGGGGGGCTACACTCCAGCAGCTGCTCGACCACCTGATCCAGAGGATGCCAACCTGTTGTGTGGCCTGTGTACGTGGGCATGGTGATCATATCCTATATTGATGTCGGGGTACATGTGCAGGAAACAGTGGCGTTTTTTAGCTCATGTGTATCTGGACGGTTTTTCTAACTTGTCACCAATACTGTGGGCTTACAGATCTGTGTCGTATGTGTTCCCTATGTGTGTGATATTAGCGCCAGTTTTGTGTAGTGCCACGTTGTGTGGCACCACATTCTGCAGTTATCCTTAATTTATGAGCATGAGTGTAGAGAGATCCACAAAACATTTGGAATTGCTGCAGATTACACCAAGTTTCACGATGGGAGCCAGACTCTCAACACACATTTGTAACAGGTAATCTGAGAATGATCAACATAAAACGACATCAAAGCAACTTAACACTTTACTCATCCGTTGTAGCACCGCTGCACACGGAAAGCGTCAACAGGAAGACCCAGTCAAAACTAGAGTGCTACTGTGCTGTATAACCGGCGGATTCACCATGAAACAAGCCTTTTCGCTCGCTTCCTATTGGCCAGCTCTTCTTCCATCACTTGAGGAGGAGATGTCAAGCGGATATAATTTCAGTTATAGGGTTTTCGAACAAGTACGTGATTTGCAGCGATTTTTCTTGGAACACAGTTAAAGAACACCTGCAGTGGCTACGACAACCCTTGTAACTACGTTGCAACCTACTGTGTCATAAGTCAGTGCACTAAAGTGCTATCAGGTGAATCAAGGAAGAAAATATGCACTGTTGGAGACTGAAATTGCAGCACCAGGATGGATATCAAATAAATGTTCCTAACGTGAGTATATAGTGTGAAGTAAATGATTTGGGGCTATCAAGATGTGACATTTAATACACACAGATACTGTCTCTGGTGGGAACAACAGCTCTAACCTGGCCAGGCTCTGAGTAGAACTGAGGTCACCAGCCAATTATGGGTACATCTTTCCTTTCTGTTTAAGTACTGTGTCAGACTTCATCAATTGTATTGACTAGCGACCGTTGGCGGTCTTTTGGCAACCAATGACCAGATATTTTCTCTGTGTGAGAGATCTGAAGAACGTATTGGCAAGTGTGACAGTCGAACAAATCGAACACTTTCTGCATCGATGCAGGTCAGCACAGCACAGAAAACATGCAGTCTTGCATTGTCCTGTAAAAAGATACCACAGAGACATCAGAGAGATTGTTTACAGTGACCAGTCTTAAAACATCAGCGTTGTAGCCGCTGCTGACTAAATTAGCAGCTATGCGAAGCAGAAGTGATCGTGTTTTGCGACAAGTAGCAGCTCATACTATCATGCCAGTGCTGGGTTCTTATGACAGTGACGATGAGAGATTGCAGGGCACTCTCACTCCTGATTCGGTGTAGGGAATACGATCTATGGCGATTTGACTTCATACATTGTGATAAAATGGCGGGCAGCAGTTTATGGTCTTGTTTGTGTGCTCTAGGGAAAGAAATACGGTAAGCTTTACCTGCGTTCAAAGCAACAGGGTGCCAACTTAAACGACTGCAGTAAAAGCACGGCATTGGTGGGGCAATAAAGCGCGTTTTTTCTGGTGAACGGTGAGGAGACATTTCCAGACGGGCCGTTCCGTGGTCGCGTTGTGCAGAAACAGATTAAGCTTTGGCGCCATACATCCAGGTATACGGCCTAGCGCCAAAAAGTCGCCGACAGTGCACCATAGGCCTTGTTAGCGAGCAAGCCGCCAAAAGAAATGTAAACGTTCTGCAAATGTCCATGGCACAGGAAATCTGGCGCCCAGATGTGCAGACTCTGTTTCAAAACATGTTTTGTCAATGCAAATTTATGGCCATTCTTTGTAAACTTTGAAATGGACGCTACAGGGGAGATAACAAGCTGTTTATGAATGGTAGTGCTTCCACCCTGTATTGTGTTAGCAAAAGACACGGCAAACGTATGGGAAAGAGGCCGTGAAGCTGAATTTTTTCTGTTTTCTGCCAATTAACTATAAGTCTCTGATTGGTCAAATCGGTTTGCAGTGCAAAGACCATTCACCAAGCTTAGAATGCCAGGCTCTAGCTCGTGATTGGCTTGTGCGAAATTGGGGGAAGTCAAAGAAGAGAGATGTGCTTTTGAAACCGAGCTGACGAGGCTACACAGAGAATGGGGGATCTGCACTCTTGTACAAGTCTCTTGTACTGGCGCTTCACTAGTAAAGAACTGCAGGTCTCTACCAAAACGGTGAGACTTGTGTCCTTTGCTAGGGTGCACCTTAGAGCCCGTGCCAGTCACCTTCTGAACCATCAGAGGTACTGCTTATATCATCACAGTCACAACGAGTGACGCGTGGGTGTACTTATTTGTCCTGAGTCGGCCGTCTACACATTTGACATGTTCTGGCACGCACAGTCGTGGCACGGAGTCAAATTGGTTTGGCAGACCAGCAAAAGGGTCCACCTGCACACTGGAATCCATCGGGGTTTCAGAGGCTCTTAGGGAAGTACCTGCGTTCAGAAGTAACCGAACGCGAGACCGCGTACTTGCATTTTTCGGGAACGCGCATTTAATAACAGATTGCCACCATCCATGACTTCAGCCGCCGAACACATCGTAGTGTACCACCTTGACGAGTAGGATGGTAAAGTATTGGCCGCTGCAACGCAGGGCTATAATATCTATTTCTCAGCACCCTGTTCTTTCGAACCATATTTTTCCTGAATGAGATTTTCACTCTGCAGCGGAGTGTGCGCTGATATGAAACTTCCTGGCAGATTAAAACTGTGTGCCCGACCGAGACTCGAACTCGGGACCTTTGCCTTTCGCGGGCAAGTGCTCTACCAACTGAGCTACCGAATCACGACTCACGCCCGGTACTCACAACTTTACTTCTGCCAGGAAGGTTCGCAGGAGAGCTTCTGTAAAGTCTGGAAGGTAGGAGACGAGGTACTGGAGAAGTAAAGCTGTGATCACGGGCGTGATTCGTGCTTGGGTAGCTCAGATGGTAGAGCACTTGCCCGCGAAAGGCAAAGGTCCCGAGTTCGAGTCTCGGTCGGGCACACAGTTTTAATCTGCCAGGAAGTTTCATATTTTTCCTTTTGGTATGGTATGGTAGAATGTAAATGCTTGGTGGTGGCGTAGTGTGATGCCATAACCTGGATTCATGTGTATGAAGTGAGATAAAGACAGTAGTGTTCTGGTTAGTGTCGTGTGTCGATCCCCAGCAGATCACTCTGTCCACCATAGATCCCATTTTAGTAAGGCTTTTGTTAAATAACTATTTTTTGTATGATGATTCTTTAATAATTTTGTTGTCTTGTCTTGTTTCAGATCAATAAATCGATAGTGAATTAGACTTCAACTTCTCCCTGAATTCTGATTAACCGTTCCTTCGTATTTTTATGGCAGTCTAGATGAGAAACATAAGGAGTAGCTTTTTCATTTGATGTCCACTGCGTGGATCGTTTACTCCAGTAACAGTAATCTTCTTTCAACGAATATGGTTGCAATCGTTCTCCTGGGATGCTATACAAAATAACAGATCCTGATGCTTAACAGAGAATCGAAACTCATCTGAAAGGATGTTGTGATGCCACTCTTCTCTCCGGCAGTGTTGCTCGGTGCACCAGTGCTGCCACCACGTCAAGGTAAGCCACAACATCGGTCACTGTGCTGGCAGTCTGTGTTCCTGCCGAAATCATTGCTCTCTCTGATTGGATACTTGTCTTGCAGCAAATAATCCCAGTTACTGAGTCAAGATATGTGTCAAGGTGTGTACGGTCGTGCACTGTCGAGTGAACAGTATCTCTGCCCCTTCAGGCGCTATTCGTATGGTGCCAGTAAGATGCCGGATGGCGTTGATTATGCCCTTTCCTGGATCCATAAATTCCGTATTACGCAACCAACGTGAGCAGCAGTATTGAGGAACGAAAAACCGCAGTCTCGACAGGCCACAGTTTCTCCGCTGTCCGAATCCGACAGTCCGCATTCGTGACTCATTGGTATGGCTGCTATCCGGAGGACCCAGGTTCGAATCTCTGTACTGCTGGCTATATTTCTTGGTTGGGAGGGCTGGTACGGGGTGCACTCAGCGTCGTGAAGCCAAATTAGGAATTAGTTGAATGAGAAGTAGCGGCTCCAGGGTCAGGAAAGCCGACAATGGCCGGAAGAGCGGTGTGCTGACGGCATATCTATCCATACTGCATCCGGAGGCCCAATAACCGTTATGAAATTGCAGTCGGTCGGTACCCATGGCTCAGCAAGCCAGAAGGCGGAAGTCGGTATTGCGAAATCCGACGTGTTGGTAGGCACAAGGCATAACACGATCTAAGTAGACGACCTAGATTTAGACTCTGACCACAGTTTATCAATGATGAAGAGTAGGATGAAGTTTAAGAGACTAGTCAGGAGGAATCAATCCTTATGGTAGAGGGATTCGAAAGTACTGATGCATGAAGAGAAACGCAAGAAGTTCTCTGAGGCTATCGATATTGCGATCATGAATAGCTCAATGGAAGATGAATGGACGTTTCTAAAAACGGCAATCACGAAAGTTGGAAATAAGCCGCAGTTTCAACGCAGGTAGACTGACAGCGTACGAAGTTCTTCTTTGGTTTCGATCACATTAGTAAATTCGACAGTGTGGTTTGAGATAATGATGCCTGCACATGTAACGAATGTTTTTCGTGACAATTTTGAGGCACAACATTTCAGCATATGTCCCACATCTTTTTTTATTTCTGCCAGACGCTATGTGAATATGTTCTCGTTCTTATGCTGTGAAACATGCATTATGCAACAAATTTTAATTTTTTGTTTTTTTGTCGATGACTTCGTTTACAGAAGTCTTATCGTGTCCAACATGCAACACACTCTCATGAATTTTTAAAATTATTAAATATTTAAAAAATTAAGAAATTGTCAATCCTACATTTTATTGTCATAAAGGTTACACATTTCCTTGTCCATTGTATTGTTGCATAGACTTCTGCCAATCCGACCATTCGTTGTACACCTGGGTGCCGAATTATCGGAAGTGCTGTTTCGTTAAGTATTAAATTTAGTGTAAACACGTAGGGATTAAACTTTATTAAATACAAATATAGAAAACATAGTCCTGGAATGCGTACATAGGTGGTAATATGACTCACTGTGAAACATGTCCCAATGTTCTAGTTATTGCAATGATGACAGGCGACGGCAGTACGCTTTATCACACAATGGCTTTACAAGTGTTGCATCGGCACTGTGTTTCTGATTGGTGCAGAAAGTACTCCACGATGATGTCTGCAGCTTCAGCAGCAGCGCTGTGAGATATCTTCACGTTCTCTGCCTCTATGACCTCTTATTCGTCGCTTTCATCGTAACATTCCTGTATGCTTTTGATTCTCTCTTGATCTGCTAAGGTTTGGTCATAAATAGTTGCTGGTCAACACTCAGTGGCAATGGCTTTCTACGAAGAACCTCAGATCAAATTATCTGTAGTTTCGTGGTTCTGATTGATGTCTAGAATAACGTGTTTCCCTTCAGAATCCATGATATTGAACCGTTAATAAAGCCACAATTTCAAACACATATAGCACTCTTCAACATAGAAATTATCTTACAAGATTATTGCACAAGAGAAACCCTCCAGGTTAGCCGAGCGTGCTAACGCGCTGCTTCCTGGACTCGGGTAGGCGCGGCAGCCCCGGATCGAATCCGCCCGACGGATTAACAAAGAGGGCCGGTGTGCCGGCCAGCCTGGATGTGGTTTTTAGGCGGTGTTCCACATCCCCCTAGGTGAATACTGGGCTGGTCCCCACGTCCTGCCTCAGTTACTTCGGCTCGCAGACATCTGCACACTTTCGCAATGTTTCATGGATTACACTAGTCGCAGTCAGTTGGGGTACACTAATTCCTTCTCGGGGGGTACAGGGTGGCGGCAGGAATTGCATCCGGCCACCCCTTCAACTAACATTGCCACATCTGATTAACCATGCCGACTCTGCGTATCCGCGGGAAAAATGGCACAAGCAAAAGAAAGAAATGAAAGTATTATTGCACAAGAGAATTCCTTATTGTATGCGTCATTTGTGCTTGAGCACCTAGAGGCTGCGTGTGGATGGGGTTACTGAGAGGCCAGACTGCTGAGTGTCGGATTAGCGAGAGTTTAGTGTGTGTGTACAGTCATATGGTGGAATTCTCATTTTAAAAAAAGACACTTAAATCCGATTTATAAATAAGAAAAGCATTTATTCAATCATACATTGTTACAGAGACGGCGCTCTTATACGCGCTGTACCATACAGCCACAGTTATAGTATGTGTTGAAAATGCTTCCAAGTAACCCAACGTATGCGTGTGCGCGCCTTAGTATATTTTGACAAGCTGGATCTGAAGTGTCAAAGTCAGCATGAATATATTGCTCCAGTGCCTCCACATCTGGAATGGGTTCTGCATACACGATACATTTGAGATGGCCCCATAATCAGAAGTCACACGGGTTGAGGTCCGGTGAACGTACAGGCCATGGAACTAAACCCCCTCTTCCGATCCATCGACCAAAAGACGATTGAGATGGGTCCGGACGTTAACAGCGAAGTGGGCTGGGGCACCATCATGTAGTAGCCACAAAACACTTCGAATCATCAATGGCACGTCTTCGAGTAGTGGAGGCAAACTCACCCGCAAGGAACGCCGATAGTTTCGGCCGGTTAGGCGACGTGGAGGGAAGACTCGTTCCAAAATACGGTCGTCAATAATCCTGGCCCACACATTTAGGCTGCACCAATGCTGATGATTCGCTGTCACCATACCATGGGGGTTCCGCATTCTGTCCCATATATAACTTTTATGAAAGTTGAAGATACCACTCCGCGCAAAGGCGGCCTCATCTGGGTGTAGGATGGATGACACAAATCCCGGAATCATGGTTGCCTGGTGAAGAAACCAGTGACAAAATTGCTCCCAATGTGGAAAGTCTCTCGCTAGTAAGCCCTTCACACGCTGAAAGTGATAACGGTAGTAACAACTGTCATGGAGAGTGTTAGTCTGGCTTACACTGTGCTGGTGGGCCAACTGCCTGGTACTGACATGGCGGTCGCCTTTCACAGTGTTAAACACCTTTTCCTCCAAGTCTAATTCCGAACATTTCGGGTACATCCTTCGTGATTTCCTGCATTCTGAAACGACCCTCTCTCAGATAAAAGCCGAAACACTGTTGCAAACATTGAAAGCTGTGGCTGTGTTCGGCGGGGATAGATCTTCTGATACAACCTAGTTGCCCACCGCCAGTTGCCATTTGCATTTGCGTTAGTAAACACCATTTCGGCAAGCTCACGATTCGAATACGGAACAATTGTGTACAACGCTGTATCACATCCACTGCAAGGTGAATCAGCAAGAGGAGTGAATCGGACGCAACATTACCAATTGCTATGGCGGGAGAGGACGGTGGGCATGAAGTATGAGATACAATACCACCCTCTAGGAGAAAACCATGCATATTGTAACTGAGCCTGCGTGGTACAGCGTGTATTAGACCACAGTCTCTGTAACAAAGGGTGATTGAGTGAATAGTCTCTGAGCTGGGCTCAATCCGAACTATGAGCTTCCTGAACTTGGCTGTCTATCTGTGTTTGGTTTCCCTCCATTGTTGCGGTTACGACGTGGTTCTTCCTCTTTCTACGTGTGGCAGCAGTGATGTGTAGCGATATTTGCACCTTGTACCATCTTTGGTCTTGTGCATATAGTTTCCGGCTAGGGGGTCTGCGGGAGTCGGTCGGTTTGTGCTGACCAGCGATGATATCTGGATATCTCCATGTGGTGCATTTGGCTGGGTCCGCTGGCGGTCCCTGTGTAGTGTCGGAACGTGTGTGGAGCTGTCTAATCGCTACGAGCTTCGTGGCTCACCGACCCAGAACGTCAAAGTTGAGTGGTGTGTTAAGTACCCAAGCCACGTCCGTTCATGTTGTTTCGTTCGTTTCCGTGGTTCGCTGTTGGGGAGCTTTTCCTGTGAGCAGGAACGATTGCTTGTAGTGGTGAAATCGAGCCTCTGTGCGGTGGAATTAAATATTTTGGTTCACTACAATTCAAGTGCACCATCGGAATTTTCTGCCTTGTGGCCGTTAGTGTTCTGGTTACCTGCCCTGGCCACTGACGCACATTCAGGCAGTGTTCCTTTTTGGTGAAGTTAACTATATTACCTTATTTGAAATTCAAGTGTACCAGCAGAATTTCCTGCCTTGTGGCCGTTAGTGTTCCGGTTACCTGCCTTGGCCACTAACATAATTTCAGGCAGCATCCTTTCCTCACCTGTTGTCGCTCTCTGACATTGTGTGCAGTTTTGACAGCTTTATACATATTTCATTGTGGATAATCACGTCCGTAACAGTTTGGTCTTTGCGTTTTCATGTACCAGTTGGTGGCTAGCAAGTCGTTTGGTCAGTCGGTCCGTGACTGTCTCTTGGTTTGGTTATCGATAGATCAAGTGTAGTTGGGTCCACCGCCTGTCTCACTTAAGTGAAAGTTAATGTTTCGAGGGGCCCCCCCCTCCCCTTGGAAGAGCCTGAGTGCCGTTGTCTCTACTGTCCTTTTCATGGGTGTTTAATGGTCTGTTGGTAACCTATTATAGCCTATACTTTAAAAGAAAATAATATTTATTGTGTTTTATGTAAATCAATTTATGCAAATCAATTGTGGGCCTTCAGCCGCTTAAAACCTTATTCTTAAATTTAGTTATTGTCGTTGCGTTGCTTTTTCATTTAGTGTGCGTTCGGCCATTGAAAACTTAAAGGTTAAGGTATTTTTGAATTTTTGGAAAAATCAACTGTGGGCCTTCAGCCCCTTAAAACCTTATTCTCAAAATTTCCCCTTGCGGCTGTAAAATATTATGGTAATATATTTTAAAATTTTGAAATTGTGGCCTACATCCGTTTGTATTGCTCCTTGTATATGTTTGTTCTATCCTCTTTTGCCTTGAGGCTTTCCTCCTAGCTGTGATATATATGAAATTATTTTATTTGCAATTTTAACTGTATGTTTTCAGTCACTTGCAATTCATGTTGTTGCTTTTTAAGATTTCTTGTTTGGAGTTCTTCTGCCATGAAAGAATTGGATCTTGAAACTCGTAGTTCTAAAGGTTCGGCTATGTGCCGATATGGTTTAAACGTTATATTAAATTACAATAAATTACAGTTTTGAAGTGAAACTGACCGACACCTTATTTGGCCCTTTCCACAATCCTAATCACCTGTTCTGTCCAGCAGGTTTAGCAGGCGTGTCAGTCTCTACCAGGGAAACCATGCATTTCCGGACGTAAGTTCATTAGACCTTTGCTGTTCCGTAGCCTCTCATCGATCAATCCCTATAGTTTGTAAACAGTGGAAAAATTACCCTGACATAAAATGTACGTGGCCTTTCTCGTACCTACCTTGTGCAGTAATGGTAATCATCTGCGTGTCCAAACACGCAATACGCTTCGTATCAATTTTAAGATTGTTGTATGCCACCTTCACGGTTTCACAGTTTTAATGGCCAATTTTGCAGCCTTATGATGTCATTCAGTGGCTGATAATGTGTCTGCGTTCAATGGGAGACCCTGGCCGCGGCGGAGCTGAGAAAACGAGAAAGACATAGCGGAGGAAAAGGTGAGAGAGGCGAGATGAGGTCGTGTGTGGACGACACGCAAACACGTGTTTGCAGCGCCGGCCTAACGACGGCTCCGGCAACAAACGGCGCGGCCGCCGTCGCCGCGGTCGCAGCAGCCGCAACGCCGGCTCCAGCCGCGGCCGTACGTCAGGCGCGCCGGCAATTACGGCGGCGTTCGTGTCCCGGAGCGCCATTGTCCGCGTCACGCTCCGCTAAACCCAGCGCCGATTGGTTGATATTCCGGCCGAGCGCCGGCATTATTCCTTATTATTTCCTCCGCAGTGCCTCTTGTTCCTTCGGGTCGGCCGACCGACTTCTGCGATGCCCTCGCGTCCGGGGACGTGCGTGTGTGGAACGGCAAGGAGCGAAGAATGGCGCAAGGGGCGGGGGTCGAAATGTGATAACGTCACAACTGCTGTATTTCTTGCTGCGGTCGCCACCGCTGTTCCCTGAATAACGGAATTATCTGGCGGCTATTTTCCGACCGGCTACCGGACGGGGAGTCGACGCGAGCAGATAGTCTTGCTGAGGCGGCGCGTACGTGCCGCGGGAGATGTGAGCAGCCGACTGGCCCGTCCCTACCCCGTACTCCGCGACCGACGTCACTGTGCCTGCCTGGTATTTCATCCAAGTCGATTTCTCAACGGTCGCTGTATACAGCAGGTCTACCACTAAGCAATTATTATAAGAAGAGTGACGTCTACGTCTACATCTACACACACACTGTGAAGTTCCTTCCAGACGGCACTTGACATTTTGTCTCTAAAATGTGTGTATAAAAATCCTAAGTAAAGACTGCAAAAATTCCTTCACTGATTAATAGTTTCAGCTCACTGACGACTCATCTTTAGATCTAAGATACAGAAAATAGCCTATAAGAGTTCAACAATAGCAAAATATGTGTAATATTTAAACTTCTATTATATCATACAGGCCAATAAAAAATTTTATTTTGCCCAGTGTATAAGCCACCAGGCATTACACATCGCTACAATCTGTTCAGCTCAATAGCTGAATCACTATTGTTGTCGTGTACATACTGAAAAATATAAAGTGTGAAAAAAATAAAAAGATATAAAATCTTGTTTGGTAGGTGGTATACAGGTATGGTCTTACCGAAAGTAGAAGGTCGCCATGGTTACGTAATTTACAACGTTAGCTCACTGACGAGTCATATTCAAATCTAAAATACAGAAAATAGCCTATAAGAGATGAACAATAGCAAAATATGTCTAATATTTAAACTTTCATTATATCATACTGGTCAATAAGATACTGTGATCATTGGTACCATCCATCATATGTACCCACTTCAGTGTATTACTTGCTTTTTCCTCTGCGTCTTACAGTCTTCCCGCAAACACGTGTCACACAATTTACTGCCTAATGTTCTGTGCACGGTTGTAAATGCACCATTAGGTGGACTGTGCCGGTCGGTATATACTAACCGTTTTCCGTCCAAACGTTTACAATTCAACACCTGACCTGGTGCCCAGGGAAAAACAAGCATCAATGGCGTGCTCTTTCCACTTGTACTTGGAGGTACTAACCAACCCAAAAAACCGAGCGAGGTAGCGCAGTGGTTAGCTCTCTGCATTCGCATTCGGGAGGACGACGATTCAAACCTGTCACTGGCCATCCAGATCCAGGTTTCCCGTGATTTCCCTAAATCGCTTAAGACAAATTCCAGGATGGTTCCTTTAAAAGGGCACCGCTGATTTCCTTCTCTGTCCTCCCCTTATCTGAGGTCGTGCTCCGTCTTTAATGATCTCGTTGTCGACGGTACGTTAAACACTGATTTACTCTTCCTCCTCCAACCAGAAACGTACTACTCTTAATAGCTATAATTATTAGTCTGAAAACAGGGTAAATACTTACGTAACATTGTTCAGTATGTAAGGGTGTGTGGTTTTGTTTTTGCTTATTCTTAAATTGAGAACAATTGTGTGAGATGAAGTGACAAGTTTAATGCTGCAATATTTCTCACCACATTAAAGCTTTTCACACAGTTTTCAACTCGCCAACATAAAAACAGCGCAATGGATAACGCATCTTGCCAACATCAAGAAGTGAAATAAGTTTATACACAACAATGTTAAATGTTAACTCTCCGAAAGAACATTAATCTTAAGCACAATATTATGAAAGTTTAATTGGAAGTTTCTTTACATTAATCCTAAGCACAATAATATGAAAATTTAATTGGACGTTTCTTTACAAAATTGCTCCTACACATACGTTATGAAGTTGGTCAGTACTACGAAAATCGTCCGATTCCGGTTCAAAGTTCGGTACTATTTACGATGACAATCAAGTCTACGGTGAATGGTTAGTCAAGCGACAAATTTGAGCGCAAGATTACCCAAGGCCGCTCGAGTTCACAGTGGACACAAGCTGGTGAACCAACAAACCTTACACCTCTGTACGCAGTATTTACCTTAAGCTGCAACGTGCTGCTGTCTGCAAGGCCACTCTCTTCCACTGAAATTCCTACAAAATTAATGTGACCGTTGCTGAACTTTTCAGCAGAAACTTTCCATATGTTTCTCGTAATGCGAGAAAACATTATGTACTCAGCCCTAGTCTTATTATGTGGCCATATACACACGCGTAGTTGGAGCAGTGTGCATATTATAGTGCCCTCCCATTTCTTGCAAGAACAAATAAACTAATTTGGCTGTTTTGTTTCTCCACAGTTGGAGCTAACCGTTGCTATGGCTAATTTTAGCTGGAGTGCAGATGCTGTTTATGCAGTGTCCACACCAATTTTTTCTCTGCGTCGTATGGAGCGTTAAGTACTCCGTTCTGCACTTGACGCTGGTTCAGAGAAGAGTCTGTATACAAAATTTCTCTCTTGTCCTACTCATAGCAGAACTGCGTCCCCTCACTTGGGTTCCTTTTTCACGTCATGGCTTTTTTCGGCCAATAGGAGCATTCCTCTTATTTTGTAGAAACACCCTCTACCAATCGCAACGTCCCTTCTATCAAACTGCGTCGAAACTTCAGTAGTTTTCTCCTTCCTAGTGAGTTTCCGCCAGTCGGACGTTTTGTGCCCATTCTAGACGCTTAAAGTACATTTACCTTTCCGTGTGTCACACTCGCTGGACGAAAATGCGTCACTTGCTTTTGTTCATCTCCTGTTGGAATTTCGAAATGCAGTTTTCTAAAGCTTCTTCTCTGGCCTTGTACCGTTTTGTGCCCATTCTAGACGCTTAAAGTACATTTACCTTTCCGTGTGTCACACTCGCTGGACGAAAATGCGTCACTTGCTTTTGTTCATCTCCTGTTGGAATTTCGAAATGCAGTTTTCTAAAGCTTCTTCTCTGGCCTTGTACCGATGCCCTTGCTGCAGGCGGCCCTCCAGCTTGAATCACCTGGCCCGGGGTCGCAGTCATCCTTCCTGCCACCCCTTTAAGTGGTTGCCAGCATAACTCCGACAGCGCATCTTCGCTACACCGTTGTGGAGCTGGCTTTTCAAAACTATAAATGACTCGATTCACATTCCCTGTTCTACCATCCGCTCAAAGACATGCATTGTATAGCATTGGTGTGCTAATTACAGTCGATTGACTGTCATCCCTTTCTGCATTACGTATTGATAGGAAAATGTTCTCATAACTGTCGATTTGTGTTAGGTGACATCTTCACCTTCTCATTGCGATTTGTAAAGGTCTCACGTAAGGCGCGAATCTGACCATTTATTCTGCCACCTTACAAGTGTACCGTCCTTGGTTATCAGTAAAAATATACCCCAAACTCCCTGCATACATCCAGTGCTCATTTTGCCAAACATCTGTGTTAATGCAAGGCAACTGACAGTGGTAACAGTTACATAGTCAGTCTTTGAATGTAAATAAGGAGTATCACTAGCAGCACTTGCTATAGGAACAAGGAAGCACCTGAAATGAAATGAGCATGTTGCATCGCTGGCTGGGAGGCCCCATCCAGGAAAGTTCAGCCGCCAAGTGCAAGTCTTATTTCAGTCGATGCCACATTGGGCGTCTTGCGCACCGGTTATGAGGATGAAAAGATGATGAGGACAACACAACAGCCAGTGAGAGGCACCCACATTACCACCCAGCTAAGCAGGCGGACAAGGCAGGACAGGTATTATGGCTAGTTAGATAACTGAGTACCATGTGGTGTCATTGCTACACGAAAACACTAACTCCAGATGGTGCTAGCAACCAACGAATTTTTATATAAAGTCGTGACTCTACAATAACATAAAGAATTTAACGTAACAAACTTTCTAATAGACTTATGTCAGGTCCAAGGAATTGTGTTCAATTTCTATGAGTCTTTAGTAACTATCGAACATAGGCTGTTCATTAAGTAACACAAACCAGGACATAGTAAAAACGAGGGAAATTAAAATATGGTCACAACGGAAAGCATTACAATATTATTTAAACAAAAAGAAAAAACAGGAAAGCACATACAGTCCCAATTATTAAAAAATTACAAATCCATAATCTCAAACAGTGAAGCAAATACTGTAACCTGTGAACAAGGTGCCAATTATAATTTCAAATAACAACATTTTGTTTGTCATCCCGTTCCAACTGCATACGGTAAGTTGGAGTAATAGCTGCCGAAATGCATCTGTGCTTACTGTATGTAGTCACCTCTAGTCATCAGGATCCCTGCGGGGGCGATATTTGGGTGGCTGGAGAATATTTTTAGATTCTTCCGCTTAATACTGGTTCTTACAGTGTTGTATGTAAATTTCGTGGGATGTTTGCATTATAATCAAGTATATGTCACTTCAGGTTTTTCATAATTTCCATGACACTCTTCCATGGTTAGACATACCTGCGACCATATGTGTCACCATTCTTTGTATACACTTCAATATCCCCTATTACTCCTAATCGATCTCGGCCCCACACACATGTGCAATACTGCAAGAGTGGTCTCCTTTGTAGTAATCCTAATATCTTACCAACGAACCAACGTCTACAGTAGTTACGACTGAGCCTATGTGATCACCCATTTTATATCCCTACAAATTGATAGACACAGGCATTTGTATGAGTTGCGTGGTTCTAATTGTGAAACATTGATATTGTAGTCATGGGATTCTACGTTTTTCCTTTTGTGTAGTGCATAATTTTGCATTTCTGTACCTTTAAAGCACGTTACCAGTCTTGCACCACTTTGAAATCTTATCAAGGTATGACTGTATGAACTTCCAGGTTTTGTCAGTTTCTCTTTACAGATTATTGTATCAGCTGAAAAAAGTTTGAAGTTCCTATTAATGTTGCCTATCAGATCATTTATGTAGAACGCGAATAATAAGTATCCAACAAGCTTCTCTGGAGAACATCTAAAGCTACTCCTAGATTTGTCAACGACTCTTTGCCATGATACCAAGCTTCACCCTCTACACGAAAAAAATCCTCAGCTCAGTCACAAGTTTTGTTCGATACCCCAACGACTTCAAGTAGTACAGCAAACCGAAACGTTAGATATTTCTCAGACAAAATATTTGTTACTCGACCGTAGTTTTGGCACTATCTTCTTTCAGCTACCTAGTCTAACATATTTTCTTAAAAAAATCGTTCCCAATGTTGGAACCAAATTCTTTGTTTTTGTTAAAAAATAAGTTTCCAAAGAGAACAGTAGTAGAGAGGAAAAGCTGTTAAGATTTGCCAATGGCCAGAGGCACCCTAGCCGCAGGTAAAGGTGCCACATCCAGGGTCACAGATGGCTGCGTACACTGACATAAATTTCCTCATTTGTACCCAAAAAACTACGTTATTTCTTTTAATTTACATATAAACAGGTGTAACAGATACGTTTTATATGAATGAATGAAACGGAAGTGACTCAAATGTCAATTTGGCTTATCTTTGAGATTGAATTTAAATTAGACACACTGTTAAGAATGTTTTGACTACTGTAACGCAGAAGTTAACATTTCTCTAATATTTTGGTTAGTTTTATAAATCAGTGAATAAGTATATGTTTAATATTACATGTATGATAATAAATGAAGATTCTACAAAAGGTGTTCTTTTGTCAGTGCTGAAAAGAAATTAATGGCCTAATACATTTTTGAATACTGGGGTTGAATTAGCTACTAAACATATCTTGAACATCAGTTGGGGGCAGTAAGGTAGTGCGATGGATAGGCTGGGGCGTCTCCACTGCTGACAGCCTAGGATTTCAAAGATCAGTTGAAGGACATTGGTAGTGCTTCAAATTTGGTTACAGATTAACATAAACAAAAGAAAGAAAAGAGTAATGTAATGTAGTCGAAATAACACATGTGACACTGAGAAAATTAGATGAAGACATGAGACCCTGAAAGTTGACGATTAGTTCTGGTATTTGAGCAGAAACGTAGTAACTGTACAAGAAGTAAGGAAAGGAGGATACAGAATGCAAACATGAAATAAAAAGAAATTTTTTTCATAAAAAAGTACAGGATATGTTAACTTCGAGTAGAAATTTAGGTTTTTTGTGAAAATATTTGTCTGAAGTGTAGTCTTGTATGGAACCGAAACATTGGCGACAACCAGCGTAGACGAGAAAGAAGCATTTGAGGTATGTTACGACTGAATAATATTGAAGATTCGATTGGTAGAACTGGTAGGACTCTGAAGACGTACTGTTGAAATTTCTTTTTTTGTTCACCTGTCATCTGAATCGATGCGGTCCACCACGAATTCCTCTCCTGTGCCAGCCTCTTCATCTCAGAGCAGCACTTTCACCCAGCATCTTCAGTTATTCCAATTTTGGTCTTTCCCTGCAGTATTTACCGTCTACAGCTCGCTCTACTACCTTGGCAGTTATTCTCTGCTGTCTCAATACATGTCCTCTCATTTCGTCCCTTCTTATTGCCATTGCTTTCCACGTATTTCTGTCCTGGACGACGCTACAGAGAACCATCTCATTTCTCATCTTATCAGCCCATCTAAGTTTCAGTAACCTACCACAGGACGATAACTTAAAACATGGACTTCTCTTCGTCTCAGCATACTACAATAAAAATGGTTTGTTGCTCAAAACACGGTATTATAGCCTCACAATGATTTTCGAAATCTACACAACAAATAGCTTTACTGGATTATACAGATTTTTTACGTTTTGGATAAAGTGCAAATACGAGCGTTATTCGGAAAGTAAGGAACGATCGGTCGTGAAATGGAAACCACAGTGAAAATCCGATGAAGTTTTGCACAGGTGTGTTGGGCAGTGTCTCTCGTATGCCTGTCGATCGCATTACGTCGTTCTCGTTAGTTTTGAGCACACGGGGAGCACATAAAGATAACTAGAACAGTAGGGTCTCCTGCCAAGTACGAGGGCCTGGTGAGAAATTTCGCCTGAAGCTATGCAGCCAACATTACATAACTGTCATGCCTTTTCTTCTTGAAGACAATTCTCAGCCGCATTCTGCAGGGGCAATGAAGATGCTCCCGCATCGTTTTCAATTGGAAATGTTTGATTACCCACAATACAACTCGTAATTGTCTCCCTCTGAGTTTCACCTCTGCTCACATGAACCACTGGCTATGCTATGAAGACAAAATTTTGGCACAGACAACGAGCTGTAGGCCAGAGTTGAGAATTGGCGGAAAGTACTGGCGGCTGCCTTCAATAAAGAGGGTATTGGAAAGTTGGTACAACACTTCGATAAATGTCTAAGTCGCATCGGCGACTATGGAGATAAGTAGCTGGAAGTTGTAGCTAACTGTTTCGATTTTCACTGTGGTTTCCATTTCGCGACAGATCATCCCTTACTTTCCGAATAGCCCTCGTATATATCTGTTCTTCCCTGTATGTATACGACATGGAACACCTGTTGAATCAGATTTTACGTTTCTCAGTAGGTCACTGGTCTCCAAAAAATTCTTACTCGGACCATTATTGTTAGTTATTCTTCTTTTTTGTGAATGAATCTGATACAAATATAGCCTCACTTTGTTGTTAATGACTTTAGTAAACACGTTCCTAAAGAAACACGTTTCATCTTCCAGTTGATAATGAGAAAACGAATGTGTGTATAAATTGTATGTATCAAATTGTTGCTCGTGTCCATATTGGAAAAGTAAATTAGATGTCTTAATAAAGGGTGTAATCGACTTCAGTAATGAATTACCATTATTTGTCCATTATGCTAATTCTTGTTGACTTATGAAGAAGCACTGAATCGAATCGGCGAGAAAAGTTATTTGTGAGAACTTGAATGAAAAAAGGGGTAGGTTGATAGATCCTGTGAATATGCAACAGTGAATAGTGAATATGCACAATGTAAAATCCTCAATCTGTAGGTAACATGATAAACAAGATCGAATAAAATGAACGAAGACGGTGAGGTACTTCAGTAAAAAATTACCAATGGTTTTCTTCTGTGGTAAGTTTTGGTGACTTAACGAAACGAAAAATATGACGATGTGGTAATGCACCAACAGTACTGCACTGCTAGGAACTGTTTCTTAATTGCACCACTCCTGTTATAAAACCGTAACCCATTACAAAACTCTTGTCACTCAATCAGAAAATTGAAGTAATAATATTTCTGATGGTGATGTATGGCTTGCATTTTGTACCAATAAGCAGTTGGACTAAGGACCCATTGCTTGCACATAAACCATTGGAATTGTTATTTGGTTTCAAATGTTTCTTTCTTCCAGTCTTTCATCACAATCTAAAGTCCTTCAATGATCAGCAGTTTAAGTCAGTAATGACCCAGGGGGGGGCGGGGGGGGGGGGGAGGAGAGACTGGCAGCAGTGTAATAGGACGCTCTACAGCCTACAGAAAAGTTGATAAACATAATGAGAATATAAACAAACAATAAAACCAGGTGATAAACGGTGACATTGTAAAAAAACTGAAAATGGCAGAAAGTTGTGTAATTAAAAATATTAAAACCCGGCGTTGACGATGCGGATGATGACACACAGTAAGTAGAGAGGCACTATTAGAAAAACTCAGCGACAGTCTGGTTTCTGTTCGCACAAGATAAAAACACAACTAGCGACACTGTGGTGGCTGTTCACAACACTGACAGGGGATGCATAACACTTAACATTCGCCTTAAACAGCAGCATTATAGAAGCGACACAGCAGCAGATGGGGGCGGGGGGAGGACCCGGACCGATGAGGGAGAAAAAAGGGAAAGAGGCGAGGAAAAGGGGGGGAGTCGATGGAGGGAAAGGACACAGGAAAAAGGGGGCAGGTAAGACTCAGAAAGGATTGAGGAAGGCAGTGGAGGGGCAACCAAAAGGACTCGAGGGAGAGATGAGAGTCAGACAGAGGGTAGGTGGGGAAAATACAGGATGGAAGGGGGGGGGGAGAGGGAGCCCAGGAAAAGGAGTGAGGAAGGGAGGGGGAGGTGAGGATCAGATTTAATAAGAGGGATAAATGGAGGGAGAGAGGACATCAACTGGGATTGGAAGTTGATGGAAGCCACCTTGGGGAAGGAGATGGAGGGTGTAGAGGTGGAGAGTAGGGGAGACACAATGGTGAAGGTGCTGTAGAGAGTGGGGGTTGAGAGGGGCAACCAGGGGATGAGGGGGATCAAGACAGCGGGAGGTTTAGAGGATGCGGATATGTTCGAGGAAAAGGAGCAGATGGGGGAAAGAAATCAGGTCATAGAGGATCTGTGTGGGGGACGGGAGGATTATACAGAAGGCAAGGCGGAGTGCATGGTGCTCGAGGATCTGGAGGGACTTATAGAATTTGGTGTGGGGGGCGGATCTCCAGGCGGGACTGGCATAACAGAGGATGGGATGGATTAGGGATTTGTAGGTGTGGTGGATGGTAGAGGGGTTCAACTCCCACGTCCAGCCAGAGAGGAGTTTAAGGAGACAGAGGCGGTTGTGGGCTTTGGATTGGATAGAGCGGAGATGATGGATCCAAGTGAGGTGACGGTCAGTGGTGAGTTCAAGGTAGGTGAGGGTGGGGGAGAGGTGGACAGGACGAGTGCAGATGGTAAGGGAAAAATACAGGAGCCAGACCGAGCGAGAGTTACGACCTACAAGGACTGCCTGGATCTTGGAACGATTGATTTTAAGGAGCCACTGGTTACACTATGTGGCAAAAAGGTCATGGTGATTCTGGAGGAGGCGTGTCTATCCTTCAAAACAATACAGTATTTCGTATTACGACATACTCTCATACAAACTGGGAATTTACGGGTAACATAAGGTAAAACGCTCCAGTTCTAGACCATGTCCTAATGTGATAAAGCTGTAATGCCATCGTCAAAACTTGTAAATACACTCAGCAAAGCATCGTCACATAGAACTAAAATATGATGTAAAATAGGCCACGTCGTCCACACAGTCATTTTGCAAATGGCGTTACTGTACAAAACATACTGAAATGCAGTAGCTGCCACAAATATGTTTGCCTATAGGCTTCATAGATGTTGCTACTATGGGCTTAGATGTATTCTTCATTTACTTAAAAACCATTATATGATGAAAATACAGAAGGTAAAATACATGTAGCAGCCTTTTAAATTCTAATAACTATTATAGAAACCAACTGTGACAAAATAAAAGACGAATACTGTAACATACAAAATTATTTAAAAGAAATATATAAAGATAATAGGTTTTGAGACTTTTGTGGAATATTTATGGTTGAAAATAAAATATATGTAATACACTGCCCATAGCAACCTACAAATTGCCTATGAAAGATAAAATGTCTATGTGAGAAAATACCTGTATGGGCAAAAGACATCAATTATCAGCGCCCTCTGTTGGCTCGGTCACCAGGATGTTACGTAGGCGCGCAGCGATCGTAAGAACTTAACCGCTAGAGGGTACGTCTCCCACAGAAAAGGTTTAAACAACATTAAAAGTCAATAAATATTATATAGTCTGGCCACACAATCCATGAATAGGTAGGATATAATCAGTTACAGGAGTAGAGCGTCGAATGTATGGAAATGTGGCAAATGCATAGTGTTCTTCATATAAATCAACAACAAGGCTAGATATAAATAAACGAGGCATTAAGTGGTTATTGTAATCTGTTATCAAATAATGGGCACCGTTGTGGGCTCATACTTTTTAGCCTCGTAGTTGTCCCACTCTTCTAACAAATCAAGAGCACAACCCTTTTCCGCCTTATGCGGAATACGCATACAACTCTCAATATTGCCTATATTGTGGACAGCTTCTGCCAAATGCAGTCTTGTTATATGCCTGCAAATGCTCCTTGACTTTCACTTTAAAAGAACGATCAGTTTGACCAATACAAAATCTATCACAACTGCTACAAACGATCTTGTAAACCCCAGAACCATCAAATTTACCAGAATTATTACTAAAATTATGTTTTACACGGAGTTTCAGAGTATTGCTAACTTGAAAGCCACATCTAACCCTAGATTTACTGAAACATTTCGTTGGAATAGTTTTCAGTTTTTCTTTATTACGTCTTTTTTCTGGGTAATTGTGCATCTGCCTACTATTTATTTTCTGTTTTTTTATCCTCTTGTACGGGTGCATAACACCATTTGCAGAAAAGCCATTGGCTACTGCAATTTGCTTTAAGATATTAAGTTCTTGGTGTATGGTATTTCATTGTCGGCCAATTGTTATTTGGTTTTCTCATGTCCACTAAAAATAATAAGGCCTTTCCTTCATCGGAGATTTGCTGTCAATATCGTCATGTGTGGTGGTGGATAAGCCACCGACAGAATTTGAATCCTCTGCCGCTTAGACGGTTTCTTCACTTTAACAGAAAATAAGAAATTCATGTGCTTAACTTTTTCCATCTTACGCTGTTTTCGTTTCTGCTGCTTTTATCTCATTCTTATTTTTATATACTAAGAAGTGCTTCTTTCACCGGAGCCCTAGTGAGATGCATAAAACTGTTTATGACAAAGTAATTAGGATACAAAATGCAGATCTAGAAAATCTTCTTAGGTGTTCAGTGCTGATATGAACAGAATTGTTTAACTGTCTAAAATTTTAATCCCAACGAAAAAATGCGAAAAATCTGAAGAAATCTGGAGGTTTTAATAAAGAGATAGGAATGATACAAGTACGTTGACCATTAACATTTTACCTCCATCCAATTCTATAATTTATCAGTCATCGCTATATTCAATTCAAACGACATTTCAGGAACTCAGCTAATCGGAAAAGTAAATTTATACATCAATTGATATATATTAATTTGCAGTTCATGAATATCACATCAACAAAATCGTCAAATTGTACTGCTTACGACGTGTTTTCAAAACTTAAATGCAACGGGCCCCAAGACACACTTTAGGATGTATGAATAGGACGAGTGGCAGAAGGAAATGCTTGACACACTTGGCTTATCGCTGGAGTGTGATGACGTATAGACGTAAGATCTTTGTGACTTCTCAGATTCGTCATTTACCCTCTTCGCGATATTATCCAAATATCCTTTTCCTGAAATAACTGCAAAACCATAATTTGTGAGCCAACGTCATCGTTTTCACTACTCAAAATATTTTCCACCTGAAGACTTCGCACTTCTCCTGGTATTCTAGAAGCGTGTCGTTACTGAAACAAAAATAACCTACTACACCTCACTCACCGAGAAATTTTTTTCCATGAAGCTTACAACCTCCGTCCACCTGATCAACGTTTTCTGAGAACAATTGCGACCTGCTTTCTCACTATAGCTGCTTTCACACTGAACGTACTGTGTGAGCTGCTAGTGGAGAAACTTTATGTTCGGTTCCTACAAACCGGCCCTAGTCTAGAGTAGCTGAGCTCGTCGTTGACGGTTTTCTTTTGTCGCTGCAATGGACAGTGCATTAGCTAACAGTTATCGCATAGTGGCGTGTCCAAACTTGGACGTGGCAAGTTTCACTTTCAAAAAACAGGGATGCCATTAAATGAATTTATTGCATGCTTTATCGCTGCTACACTACTCTCTGCGCACGTTTCTACACGAAACTATACAACAGTTATTACACTTTACTAGCACAAGCAATTACGGAGTTGTTACTGAAGCAAGGTCTAATTGCTGACCGACTTCCCTCGTGATTACTTAGTTTTCTAATCACGTTGTAGCAAATAACTTTCACTATGTCAATAGTTTGCTACTTAGACCACGTATTGCTCCCGGTATTCTAGAATGCAAGCGCGTCTATGCTGAAAGATAGATAAGCCACCGCACCCTACTCTCGCTCCCCAGGTTTATCATATAACATGCCAAGATCAAGGGATTCCTATGTCAAATATAATTTGTTGTACCTTTTACAATTTACCAGAAACTGTGATCGTACCTTTTTTTTGCCAATGTGCATTGTAATTGCACTTGTACAAGGTTAACGTCTATTGCACTAACACGTTATACTAAAGTACTGTAGACTGAAATATTATTTATATCTGTCAATGTGAAAGTTTTTAATTTTTGAGAGCATTTGTCGTGCAGAGCAGCGGTTTTTTCATAGTACTTTTTAGAAAACATTTCTCTTTCCTTCAGCTGTCTATCAACTCAAGAACGTACTAAATTAGCATTTTGTGATGCCAGAAGAGTTCATAAATTGGATACAAAACTGCAAGAATTGTTATTAACGCAATTTTGGAAAGAGCATCATTTTAGTCATCATGTACCTAGATCCTTACTGCCTGTGATTACGATAAATTCACTTTAAATTTTGAATTTGATAATGACGAGTATTAACTGTTCGGTAAAATAATTTATTGGAACTCTGTCTTTGGTGGTAACGCTGTAGGAAAACTGGAGCCAAATTGCAGCTTCGGTTTTATCTCAGTTACTTTCGCGAAGGTCAAGAATGATAATAATACTGTTAACTTCCATTTACTTCAAAACTGCAATATAACTACGGCCTACAGTTAACTTGTAAACAACTCGTTTGGTATTTTACTGAACGTGAAAATGAATGAAGATTCCTTTCGTAATAATTTTACTCGGAAAAGTTATCGGAGTTCCAGAAAAATAAATAATTGTAGGTTTTAATGAATCTAATACACAAATAGTAATTACAAACAAGATGGCTTCTAAAATAATCACGAGGCAAGCGAAAAGCTTCCGCAATTAATTATATCACTTTCGTGTGATTACGTAGGCTTTCCGGGCTTAATAAGTCTTGAAAGTCTCTTCGGGTTTTCTGCCGGATCCTAAAATCAACTTGGCTCTCTATCACTTTCACTAAATGTAAGTATCTTTTCTTTTTCTCTAAAATGAAATCGGTTCTTCTAATGACGTAGTCGTAAAACAAATGACATTTTTTATACTTTTAATGAACATTATATCTACACTCGCAAATAAGACTCACATTAAACAATACAGTTCAGCGACAGCGATCAAGAAAGATTTAATTTCTAGAGAGACCTTATTGCAAGAGAGGTCTAACAGTAAGCGACATCTAACCGTATGAGAGATTTAATCGTAAGAGACTTTTTTGTTTAGCTTGATCCACTGTATTATGATTGTTTGACAGGCAATACATCTTTGTCATTCAGAAGCTGTATCAATGATGACACAGTTCAAGTATCGTTCCCTTTCACGGATGATAAATCGTGAATAAATTAAATACGATATTTAGTGCACGTACCCGATCCTGCCATTACATAGATATTCATCTAACAAAAGGTGGAAAACGGCTATAACGCCACATGCCGTCCGCTTCAGACTGTGAGATTTCTGACTCTGTGAGCCATAGGATTCAGTCCCAAGCCGCAAATGAGAAAATAAATGTTAGCTCCGGTACGACGTAGAAGGTGGCATGAGGCTCACACACAGTTTTATTTAACCTTTCTGTAACATATACGTCCGCCCCCGATAAGTGAGTGGTCAGCGAGACACAATGTCAATCCTAAGGACCCGGTTTCGATTCCCGGCTGGGTCGGAGAGTTTCTCCGATCAGGGACTTGGTGTTGTGTTCTCCTAATCATCATTATTGCATCCCCATCGATGCCCAAGTCGCGAAGTGGAATCAAATCGAAAGACTTGCACCCGGAGAACGGTCCACCCGACGGGAGGCCCTAGTCACACGACATTTACATTTTGTAACATGTGTATTCAGACGTGATTGACAATACTCTGTATTAAGTTGTCATACACAAGAGTTAAAATCCATTTCGTTACGTACATTCTTTAATAACTTTAGCTTTAAGTAAGGCAGATGAAGCACTTCGAGTGCCCTCGGTGAGTCAACAATGTGAACCAAGAGAAGCGAAGCGGCAGGAGACGGCACATATTTAACATATTAGTTGCGCGCCATTGATGTAAGTATCTCAATCTCTGTGAACAATGTAGAGTTTGTAAATAGGAAGTTTATTTTTACATCTAATTGTAAGGATGGATACTGTTACTTATTTGAAATATGTTACATGTGAAGTTGTAGTCGAACATTTATTACATCGTTTGCTAGTAGTTTGTGACTTTTTCTGCTATGTGATTTTTGCGCTAGTTAAATATACGATGGCATTCCTGATTGAAATTCGAGTGCTTATTTCTTAGAATTGAGAGTATTCCCCACTCACTACACAGTTTCTGAGAGCTTCACATCAAGAAACAGAGATCCACGAGCTGAAGGCTGATTGTGCGCCGGGTCATCTGTAGAAGTCACCAGGTGAGTAGACAATTAGAAACTATGTTTTCTGCTTTGACGCGACAGAGTCCAATTAGGACTCTCGCACCCTCTACATCAACAGTTCAAATGTGGAAAGGCGAATGCTGTCCGTAGTAACGCAGAGAAAGAAACACACAGGACGCTAGCTGCGCTGAACATTGGCTCTTACGCCCATCCGGTTGCAAAGATTAATAATTACCTTCAAACATCAGCGTTCTCTATCGCATTGTTACGTCGTGAAATAAATGCTGTGCAAACAGCACGCAGCGCTGTTCGCTGCATGCCTTTTTAAGTGCACGAACAAAAACGCCCCCTAGATTGTGAAATAACTGATTAAAACTAAATGAGCAGTACCGGGCAATTTCACAGACTCTTGGTAGCAGGAAACGGTAAAAGTCTTACGTGTGCAGTCACTCCTAGCGATAAGAACTTCTCCTCTGCTAATTCAGTCTTCATCAGTGATGAAACAGGTTGGTGCCAGACAAGACCAAGCTATAAGAAAGGTATTAAACAACTACTATCTCCACTATCGGGAAATGGTACTCCTGTACCTGCGTGTTGGAGTGGTCGCTTTGTGTAAGAACAACCGTTGGGCCTTGAACTTTAATGGGTAGTCTTAGGTACCACAATTGACATGTGGCGGCTCCGTTAACACGTGCACCACTTCTCAGTCATGGTTTACCTAAGATTCGGCTACTACGTGAAGCATCATTTCCCTCTGTAAGTGCCGGCCTGGGTGGTCGAGCGGTTCTAGGCGCCACAGTCTGGAACCGCGCGACCGCTGCGGTCGCAGATTCGAATCCTGCCTCGGGCATGGATGTGTGTGATGTCCTTAGGTTTGTTAGGTTTAAGTAATTCTAAGTTCTAGGGGACTGATGACCTCAGCAGTTAAGTCCCATAGCGCTCAGAGCCATTTGAACCTCTGTAAGTGAGTAGCCTTTACTTGTGTGTGTGTGTGTGTGTGTGTGTGTGTGTGTGTGTGTGTGAATATACAAACATGGGAATGTGAACCGACAACATAAATGTGCTACTGGGCTCAAAGCACATCACTTACATGAAACTGAAAAGAATCCTACTTGCGTGAAAACCGATATCAGTCATAAGTAAATAAATAAGAAAACAAATAATTTCACACTCAGTGGACTTGGTCAGTACGACCTGTTTTAAAAAAAAAATAACCGTATGAATAAAAACGGTAATGTCGGTGTGTATGAGAATGTAATCTGAAACACACGAAAATTTCTACAGCGACATACGGCCCTGGTAAAATGAAGGAACTGACGGAACATACATTGCGCAAAGGAAACTAAACAATGGCGTGTTTTGAACCTCACCTGCAAAATGAGGTACTGGCAGAAACAGCAACACGGCAAGACTCCGCAACAGCTAGAAAATACTGCCAAAAACTAACTACAGTTGGTCCAGGGAAATTGTGTTCATATTCTTGACGCAGAATGCCAATGAAACTCATGACTCAACCTTCAAGTTCTAAAATTTCAGTTAGAAAGCAGCTTATCAAAAAAACATTATAGACCCTAATATGAAAATTCTTTTAATTTAATAAATTCCTTGGTACAGTAAATTAACTCAGGAGATCAATCAATAGAATAATTATCAGAAACTCGACTGGACGAGGGTGAAGTAGATCAACAATACAAGACTACCAAGATACAAAATAAACTTTTTACCTCTTCAAATAATACTTTGTTCTTCATTTCAGAACCATTTTTGTGTCTGTATGCTATTCAACCAATGTTCTGAATTATTATTCCTCCTCGTAGTAAATTTGAAACTCATATAGTTTTAAAAGTGCGTCCATACATTTCGCTGAGCGCTCAACGAATCCCCGCCTGCTGCACACCGCAGCTGACAAAGTTTCTACGTCTCCAAAATGCTGCCATCGCAGACACAGACACTGTTGCCTAGCAACTGTTTATCTGACTCCAATTCTTCAAATATATCATTTTTGTTTAAAAATATTAACACATCCAGTAGCATCATTGAAAACAGCTATCTAATGGCTAATGGCTCTGAGCTCTATGGGACTTAACATCTTAGGTCATCAGTCCCCTAGAACTTTGAACTACTTAAACCTAACTAACCTAAGGACATCACACACATCCATGCCCGAGGCAGGATTCGAACCTGCGACCGTAGCAGTCCCGCGGTTCCGGACTGAAGCGCCTAGAACCGCACGGCCACCGCGGCTGGCACAGCTATCTTACACCTCTCACTGAAGAAAACTGTCGTAACACTGTAATGATGCGTGTACGAGGAGCTGTCTTTGAATACTTATTTTCTTTTTCCTTTTTTTTATTTTAAATGAATCAGTTGCGGTTGGGTTCTTTCGGGTGAGGAGACCAGACAGCAAGGTCATCGGTCTTATCGGATTAGGGAAGGACAGGGAAGGAAGTCAGCCGTGCCCTTTCAAAGGAACTATCTCTGCATTTGCCTGAAGCGATTTAGGGAAATCACTGAAAATCTAAATCAGGATAGGTAGACGCGGGATTGAACCGTCGTCCTCCCGAATGCGAGTCTAGTGTGCTAGCGACTGCGCCACCTCGCTCGGTTTTAAATATATCTCATTATTAATGTCGCCGTATTTTTACTACCGCAAATGTATGTGTAAGTCTTAGATGTGAAGGTTAAAATTAGCATGTTTTAACAAGAGATTGCGAAGTCGAGCTGAACTATCGGTAGAGGGAAATGAAAGTCTGGTGCGCAGTCGTAGCGGTAGCACGTGAGCGGCTACCAGTGGTAGATACGTATTGTTCGATCATTCTAAAATGTGTACCCTGTAGTGCGCCCCCACATAATACGTACAATCGGTGGGCGGCGACTGGCTTAATGGTTCTTAATGGACGGTGATGGTGAGGGGAACCTCGAAAGACGTGACGCACACAAGGTGCGCATCGGCCAACTCGTCATCAGTCACTAACGCCTATCTCCAAATTTGGACAAGTATTTAAGGTATTCGTGGTTATAACTGGTGTATCTGTTACTGACCATCGAGGTCACAAAGGGAAATCTTCAGAGCAGTGCCTAGGTAAATAATGGCTCCCGAATGACGGCATCTTCCTCCGACCTACGTTCAGCGCTGCGGTGACCTACAAAGCTTAGTGTACAGTCCAGAGCACATACCGCTGCTGTTACCCTCTTCATACGTATGGCCGCCATAAGATGAAAAAGGGGCGTCAACTCTTAGGACTAATATCACTATTGGCACCCACAGATTGGGAAAGGGTGCAAACGATTGATTGAGTGACGGGTACATTACATGGAACAGATTTATAGAAAATTTCACGTATCACCAAATTACAATTGTGTGTTCTATGGAAAAGTTGCCTTTCATTATCAAAAAGAATAAATCATCATAAAGAGTAAATTATTATGCTGAAACATAATAATTATTCAAACCAGCAGTAGCTCAAGATTATTAAACTGCTCTTAAAACAATTATTGAGCCAACAGCAAAGAAGCTGTCCGAATTATAAATCAATTGAACTCATAAACAGTTATTCACAAGGAATCATATGAGTTGCCTGAACTGAAATTACACTACAAACACCAGACCCAATCTTTGAGTAACGTAGCTGTACAGTTGATAATTCCACTAACTTTGCGGTAAACGTAGGTAATTGCAACACAAAATAGATTTTTAAACCATCAGCATCTTACATCTATTGTACTCAGAACACCAACGAGCGATGAGCGTAATCGTATACTGAACAAATTCTGCCTGCTTCATCTGACAGCCAGATCGACATTAGAAATTATTGTTCTTAATCAAAATTTTTAAAAAGATTCCTTCCTTTTCAGAATGTTCCTTCGAGTTCTAGGTGCCATTCGTTACATGCAAATACCCATCTGTTCGGTTTCCAAGTACTTCACACAGAATACAAAATATCTCATTGTTCACCTGAAACAACGCAGTATTAGAAAAGGCAGTATAATGTTCCACTAATGTAAGCGTCCAGGACAAGCTTAACATAACTCCACAGACTCAACGAAATAAATTTAAAATGTTTTAATGCAATACCGGAAATGGCTAACACTGAATAAATTACTCAGATTGGCAGCACACGTTGGAGGCAGTTATGACTAGAGCACAACCTGTAAATGAATGCGTCTGCAATCAAAGTCTGACGCGAGTCACTAAATCTAGAAACTGGTTCAAGAACAATTACAGAACTTGACACCAAGAAGCCATAACCTGAGACATCATGATCAATATACAGTTCCGAACAACTATAGGTCTTCAACACCGTTAAGTTAGACAATTTCTACACATCATACTCGTTCAAAAACTTCTATGCTCAGTACGCTCGTGGCCAATATAAAATATCGACAGCCAGTACGACAGTGTATGGTGCCTTCCGCCGACTTCGGTTTATTGGGAGAACTTTTGGAAAGAGTGGTTCATCTGTAAGGGAGACCGCATATAGGACGCTAGTCCGACCGACGCTTGAATACTGCTCGAGCGTTTGGGATTCGTACCAAGTCGGGCTGAAGGAGAACCTCGAAGCAATTCAGAACCTGCTAGATTTGTTACCGGTAAGTTCGAACAACACGTAAGTCTTACGGAGATGCTGCGGGAACTCAAATGGGAATCCCTGGATGGATACGACACGATATTGCAGTGTCTGTGTTATTCTGAATTTCGATGCGGAGCAAACACCCAAATTCTCATTCTCGTCGTTCCACTCTACAGGTGATGGTTGTCCATATGCGCAACTGAGAGTAAATTTAATGAATTTTAATGTATCCGTGGAGGGATCTCTAAATTTTCTCAGTAGTGTTCCTCGAAAAGAACGTCGTCTTCCCTCCAGGGATTTTCACTTCATGTAATAAATGAAATGAAATGAAAATCTCTGCAGGGAAGAAGACGTTCTTTTCGAGGAACACTATTGAGAAAATTTAGAGAACAGGCATTTGAAACTGACTGACGAATGATCCTACTGCCGCCAACATACAATGTGAGTAAGATCCAGGAAGACAGGAAACCAGAAATTAGGGCTCGTACGGAGCCATCTAGACAGTAACCTTTCCTTTGCTCTATTTGCCAGTGGAACAAGATATGAAACGAGTAGTAGTGGTACAGGATACCCTGCATCGCGTGCCATACGGTGGCCTGCAGGGTATCTACGTAGATGTAGATGTAGATGCAGATATAGCGCCAAGTAAACAAGTTTCCTGCGCTAACCGTGTACACATCGAGACACGCACTTTGTTGCTCACTCGCCGTCGCAGTACCGAGTCACTCCCTCCCTTCTACCGCTACGCTGGCACAGATAAAGCCTCACTTCAGTCAGAGAGGTCATCACAGCATCAATAGAGAGTGTAGCCAACATAACAACAGTGCCGAACACGGCACATAGTAATTCCTAGTTGTGGCGCTAGTGGAGATGGTACGCCCTCCTACATTAAGGAAACTGCAGTTTCCGCAACAAGTTTCACCTGACCAATAGCCGAGCGGTCTGGGGCGCTGCAGTCATGGACTGTGCGGCTGGTCCCGGCGGAGGTTCGAGTCCTCCCTCGGGCATGGGTGTGTGTGTTTGTCCTTAGGATAATTTAAGTTTAGTAGTGTGTAAGCTTAGGGACTGATGGCCTTAGCAGTTAAGTCCCATAAGATTTCACACACATCTGAACATTATCATCACTTGACCAAGGTGTCTGATGGCACTGATGAATCATTAAGAGCTCAGCTGCTCAGAATTTGTTGTTCCCCTTGCTGATGCACCTTCAACAGCTGAAAATGGTGCCAAGATGCGTCGTACAGTTGGAGCCCCCGTAAAGCCCTGAAAAAAAACTTCGTAGCATCATTCAAGGACACTCAGTGCCTCTTTTTGCGTTCGGTGTTAGTATCTAGCGTACTGAATCTAAGATAACGGCGAGTAGTAAAATGAGCGCTTATGTTTTTAACGACAAGTACTGTGAGAGTTTGGAACAAGTTTGTGTCCAAAAAAGACAAACAGCGTATTAGCACCACTGCGCAGATATTTACATTGTAATTCGGGTACCAAGACAAATGGGGTAAGTAATCAAAGTTTAATGTTGTCACAGATCCTTTACATCCAAAAAATTCGGGAAATATCCCTGAAAAATCTCCGAAGTTTCGTTGGTGGAGATCGAGCTCTCCCTGTATATGCGTCGTTATGTTCCCTAATTTCTCCTTTCAATTATCCGTTACCGAAATATGCTTCGAAGGTCGTATAAATGTTCCACTATCATCCTCCAGCCGCCTGACAGAAATTTCCACAGAGCAAAACTTAATCACAGCTAACACTTGGTTTAAGAATCATGAAAGAGGATTATATACGTGGAAGAGGTCTGGACACACTGGCAGGTTTCAGGTAGATTATATAATGGTAAGACAGAGATTTGGGAACCAGGTTTTGAACTGTGGACATTTCCAGGGGCAAACGTGGACTCTGAGCACTGTAGATTAAAACTGAAGAAACTGCAAAATGGTGGGAATTTAAGGAGATGGGATGTGGATAAACTGAAAGAACCAGAGGTTGTAGAGAGTTTCAGAGAGAACGTTAGGGAACGATTGACAAGAACTGGGGAAAGAAATACAGTAGAAGAAGAAAGGGTAGCTTTGAGAGATGAAATAGTAAAAGCAGCAGAGGATCAAGTATGTAAAAAGACGAGGGCTAGCAGAAATCCTTGTATAACAGAAGAGATGCGTCGCAGTGGGAAACAATTACGGGGTTTCATAAAGGCGATCCGTTAATTCTGTTGTGGAATGTACTTTCGGTTTTGCTAACATTCGTTCTCCAGTATAGTGTTCTTAGCTCTAGTATTCAAACGTTCTTTGATCCAAACATGTATTTCTGTACACCGTGTGGTTATCAGTCGACAAAGTGTTAACTCGCATACCCTGGACTATTATTTTCACATTTTCGTATTGAAATCAATTCCTAGGTCCTCCTAATCAGCACCCATCTTCCCCATCGTAGACACACACACACACACACACACACACACACACACACACACACACACAGTTTCATTAACAATAGGTGCTAGATTTGTTACTGGTAGGTTTGATCATCACACGAGTGTTACGGAAATGCTTCAGCAACTCGGGTGGGAGTCTCTGGAGGAAAGGAGGCGTTCTTTTCGTGAATCGCTGCTGAGGAAATTTAGAGAACCAGCATTTGAGGCTGACTGCAGTACAATTTTACTGCCGCCAACTTATGTTTCGCGGAAAGACCACAAAGATAAGATAAGAGAGATTAGGGCTCGTACAGAGGCATATAGGCAGTCATTTTTCCCTCGTTCCGTTTGGGGGTGGAACAGGGAGAGAAGATGCTAGTTTTGGTACGAGGTACCCTCAGCCACGCACCGTATGGTGGATTGCGGAGTATGTATGTAGATGTAGATGTAACAAATACGCAACTTTGACCGTTGAGGTTCAAAATTTTTGAAACTTTCGTGGCCACCTATTGTCTTATCTCCTGTAGGCTTTCGTCTCGGGATCTGTAGTCGCCAGAATGTCAGCCACGCGGGTTGAATGAACGTCAGAAATATCATTAAACAAACGAGAAACCCTTGCAAGATTGACTCGAAAATTAAAAACTGTTATTTAGGTACCACTGCTCTCTTTCTTCATTCTTAAAAAGCGAACTTACAAAACAAAATATGAGATGTAATGAGTCTGATCTTCCCTGTGTGGATGGTAAACGTCATGAGAAGGCTATTAGGGACGGCATCTCTGTGGTCCTAGTGCATTCCCGAAAACCTACTATTTAAATGTAAATGGATAGTTTCATCTCATCTGAGTTCTTTGACTTTAATAACTTCCTTAGCTCTCCAAAAATAGTTTTGCTACCTCATCAGTAACTGATACAGGAAAGAATGCGAGAAGTAAATAAATATAATAGAAAGGATATAAGATATTATATAGTGCGAATTATTAAAGGTATAAGTTGTAACGAAATGTTTTATAAAGATGTGGGATATTCTGTAAATTTGCATCTCACTTGGGCATTAACATAATGATGAGTTTATGAAAGTTTGGTACGGTGCTCCAATGAGACATGATACGAAGTGAGGAAGTCTACTATGATGCTCAAATTATATTTTTGGTTAGAGTAACTGAGGCATCTTCCAGAAGTAAAGCTCATAGGACAAAATGGTTATTTGAGATAGGAAAATTTCATTACAGTGACATCCTGATTCTAACACACGTGTGTTTAACGTTTCGGTAACAATAGATATTTTACCTATGTTTTTGATGTGAAAAATAATTTTTCTCATAAACATTTACTGGCCCTTTTCTTATAAATCAGTCAGTGTCAGTAGTTTATAATGAGCAAACTTTTTTTCATTAAGTGTTATTTTGATCTTCAGAGCACATTCAAACTTTACAGTATTATTATTCTTGCCCACCAGGTTAGCCGTGCGGTCTAACGCACGGCTTTCCGGTTTGGGAAGGAGCGCCTGGTCCCAGGCACGAATCCGCCCGGCGGACCTGTGTCGAGGGCCGGTGAGCCGGCCAGTCTGTGGATGGTTTTTAGGCGGTTTTCCATCTGTCTCGGCGAATGCGGACTGGTTGCCCTTATTCCGCCTCAGGTACATTATGTCGGCGATTGCTGCGCAAACAAGTTCTCCATGTACGCGTACACCACCATTACTCTATCATGTAAACATAGGGGCTACACTCGTGAGGGGGGGAGGGGGGGGAGGTGTCCACCGGGGCCGAACCGCACAATAATCCGGAAAGAGTGGTTCGGTGTGGGGCGGCGGAGGGGTGAAGTGGACTGTGGTAGTCGTCGTGGGAATATGGACCACTGCGGCTGCGGCGGGGACGGTGCCCCTCCGTCGTTTCTAGGCCCCTGGTTAATATACAATAGAATTATTCTTAATAATACCTACATCAGGGAACAATGAGAAAGGTACAAAAATGAAACATAAAGTAAATTGATACTAAACAAAAAAATACCACAGTTTTATCCCGGGATCTTCACATTACGATGAACAGTTCCTCTCGCTTAGTTTCCAGTTATCTAAGACTTCTTGTTTCTCTTTTTCCTCTTCTTCTTCTTCTGCTTTCTGTCCTGCGTGGATGTCCATCTTCTAAATAACGTCTCGTTGCTGGTGGCTATCTTAAGCTTATTGCATAACAACGAGCTCCGAATACTTTCATCATCCATGTACTTCCTTTTCTTTTTTTGGATTCAGTGGACTGAACGCCACTGTTGACAGTCCCAGAGTTTTCAGTAACCGATTACGGTATTTCTGTTTCCGAGGTCGGAATGACGTATTGTATGTTAGTGAGCCTGGTACTGAATCATCCGTAAAATAACTCCAAATTTTGAACACAGTTCCACCTACGCACACACACAAGAAGAAAATGCCGTCCTAACCCCTGGCACTGAACTAACAAATCCTTGGTAGAATAATTTTACCATTTCCGGAAAAAGGGCACACAGACCAATGGACCCTTCTTCCGGAAAATGCTCCCATTACAATTGTCGAAAATAATAGTCCACGTTATTCGGAAGAACAACATTTAGATTACTGAATGTGCACTGGTAGCGTTCGCTCAGCTGCGAAATAAACTCCGGCCCCGCTGCGGACGAACTGAAGAGACGGGTACCTTTTCATTGCCTTAGAAGAAGTTTCAGGAAACGAAACACTGCACTGGGATACGTGACAGGGATGCAGAGAACGGGCTGTATCTGTATTGGACGCACTAATGATGGCGGCTGCGAAGCGGCGGTGAAGGGGCCGAATCCCGCGGTCGTTCCTCATCTCGATGATCACGCAACGTGCCCTTCTCTTGAATCTGTCTGAGGGTAAAAGGCGGCCCCAGACACAATCAGCCGTTGCTGATTGGCTTGCCAGTCCGTTTCACCAGTTTCAGCTGGAAGTTTTACTAATCTATTTGCCAGTAACAGAAGAGCAACCTTTGACAATTTATGCAGCAAATTGTGTCGATAACAATCTGATTTCTAAGCAGTTTTGTTCCATTAAAGGAATGTATTTCAATAACAGGTGCACGTACACCGTCCACGTCCGTGTGTGGTCGTATGAATACTAACAAGATTATTGTCACTGTCCACTGATCTATTACCCTTTCATGATCCAACCCTGGGTTTATCAGGCCACAGTGTCATACTTCAGTTTGTAAAGTGTAACCCCTCTTCCTCTCACTAAATCATATAAAGTGAAATAAAGGTGCTAGTAGTGTCTAAGCACGAGTGCATTCGTTGGCGCCTACCGTGAGTTTATTTGCGTGCCCTTCAGTTAGATGGGCGCTTCTATGAATGACAATCGATTTATTTATTTATTTATTTAAATGTCAAGTTCCGTAGGACCAAATTGAGGAGCAAATCTCCAAGGTCATGGAACGTGTCAGTACATGAACTTACAACATAAAAAGTAATAACAGATAAAAATAAATGTTCATGAACCTGAAAGAAAATCAGTCCATAAGTTTAAGCAAACGCTATCAGCAATGCAATGAGAATCATCTTAATTTTTCAAGGAACTCCTCGACAGAATGGAATGCGTGACCCATGAGGAAACTCTTCAGTTTCGAATTGAAAGCACGTGGATTACTGCTAAGATTTTTGAATTCTAGAGGCAGCTTATTGAAAATGGATGCAGCAGTATACTGCACACCTTTTTGCACAAGAGTTAAGGAAGTCCGATCCAAATGGAGGTTTGATTCCTGCCGAGTATTAACCGAGTGAAAGCTGCTTATTCTTGGAATTAAACTAATATTGGTAACAAGAAACGACAATAAGGAATATACATATTGAGAGGCCAATGTCAAAATACCCAGACTCGAGAAAAGAGGCCGACAAGAGGTTCGTGAACTCACACCACTTATTGCCCGAACCGCCCGTTTCTGAGCCAAAAATATCTTTCTGCAATGGGAAGAGTTACCCCAAAACATAATACCATACGACATAAGTGAATGAAAATAAGCAAAGTAGACTAATTTACGTGCCGAAATATCACTCACTTTCGATACCGCTCGAATAGTGAAAATGACAGTATTAAGTCTTTGAACAAGATCCTGAAAGTGGGCTTTCCACGACAGCTTACTATCTATCTGAATACCTAGGAATTAGAACTGTTCAGTTTCACTAATCATATGCCCGTTCTGTGAGACTAAAACGTCAGGTTTTGTTGAATTGTGTGTTAGGAACTGTAAAAACTGAGTCTTACTGTGATTTAACGTTAGTTTATTTTCTACAAGCCATGAACTGAGGTCATGTACTGCTCTATTTGAAACCGAGTCAATGTTGCACACAACATCCTTTACTACCAAGTTAGTGTCATCAGCAAACAAATACACTCCTGGAAATTGAAATAAGAACACCGTGAATTCATTGTCCCAGGAAGGGGAAACTTTATTGACACATTCCTGGGGTCACATACATCACATGATCACACTGACAGAACCACAGGCACTTAGACACAGGCAACAGAGCATGCACAATGTCGGCACTAGTACAGTGTATATCCACCTTTCGCAGCAATGCAGGCTGCTATTCTCCCATGGAGACGATCGTAGACATGCTGGATGTAGTCCTGTGGAACGGCTTGCCATGCCATTTCCACCTGGCGCCGCAGTTGGACCAGCGTTCGTGCTGGACGTGCAGACCGCGTGAGACGACGCTTCATCCAGTCCCAAACATGCTCAATGGGGGACAGATCCGGAGATCTTGCTGGCCAGGGTAGTTGACTTACACCTTCTAGAGCACGTTGGATGGCACGGGATACATGCGGACGTGCATTGTCCTGTTGGAACAGCAAGTTCCCTTGCCGGTCTAGGAATGGTAGAACGATGGGTTCGATGACGGTTTGGATGTACCGTGCACTATTCAGTGTCCCCTCGACGATCACCAGTGGAGTACGGCCAGTGTAGGAGATCGCTCCCCACACCATGATGCCGGGTGTTGGCCCTGTGTGCCTCGGTCGTATGCAGTCCTGATTGTGGCGCTCACCTGCACGGCGCCAAACACGCATACGACCATCATTGGCACCAAGGCAGAAGCGACTCTCATCGCTGAAGACGACACGTCTCCATTCGTCCCTCCATTCACGCCTGTCGCGACACCACTGGAGGCGGGCTGCACGATGTTGGGGCGTGAGCGGAAGACGGCCTAACGGTGTGCGGGACCGTAGCCCAGCTTCATGGAGACGGTTGCGAATGGTCCTCGCCGATACCCCAGGAGCAACAGTGTCCCTAATTTGCTGGGAAGTGGCGGTGCGGTCCCCTACGGCACTGTGTAGGATCCTACGGTCTTGGCGTGCATCCGTGCGTCGCTGCGGTCCGGTCCCAGGTCGACGGGCACGTGCACCTTCCGCCGACCACTGGCGACAACATCGATGTACTGTGGGGACCTCACGCCCCACGTGTTGAGCAATTCGGCGGTACGTCCACCCGGCCTCCCGCATGCCCACTATACGCCCTCGCTCAAAGTCCGTCAACTGCACATACGGTTCACGTCCACGCTGTCGCGGCATGCTACCAGTGTTAAAGACTGCGATGGAGCTCCGTATGCCACGGCAAACTGGCTGACACTGACGGCGGCGGTGCACAAATGCTGCGCAGCTAGCGCCATTCGACGGCCAACACCGCGGTTCCTGGTGTGTCCGCTGTGCCGTGCGTGTGATCATTGCTTGTACAGCCCTCTCGCAGTGTCCGGAGCAAGTATGGTGGGTCTGACACACCGGTGTCAATGTGTTCTTTTTTCCATTTCCAGGAGTGTATTTTAGAGTTACCCATAATACTAGAGGGCATATCATTTATATAAATAAGGAACAGGAGCGGCCCCAACACTGATCCCTGGGGCACCCCCCACTTGACAGTACCCCACTCAGATCCCACATCACAGTCGTTATCAACATTGTGAATAATGACCTTATGCTGCCTGTTGCTAAAGTAAGAGATGAACCAATTGTGAGCTACTCCCCTTATTCTGTATTGGTCCAACTTCTGGAGCAATATTGTGTGATCAACACAGTCAAATGCCTTTGTTAATTCAAAAAATACGCCAAGCGTTGGAAACTTTTTGTTTAACCCATCCTGTACCTCACAAAGAAAAGAGAATACAGCATTTTCAGTTGTCAAACGACTTCTAAAGCCGAACTGTACATTTGATAGCAAATCGTGTGATATAAAATGATCAATTAACCTTACATACACAGCCTTTTCGATAACTTTTGCAAACACTGATGGCATAGAAATAGGTCTACAATTATCTACATTATCCCTTTCTCCCTTTTTATAAAGCGGCTTTACTACTGAGTACTTTAATCGCTCAGGAAACTGACCATTCCTAAAGGAAAAATTACAAATATGGCTAAATACAGGGCTAACATGTGCAGCACAGTACTTTAATATTCTACTAGACACTCCATCATAACCATCAGAGTCCTTAGTCTTCAGTGATTTGATTATTGTCTCAATCTCCCTCTTGTCTGTATCACAGAGGAGTATTTCAGATGTCAATCTCAGAAAGGCATTTGCTAAGAAATTATATTATTTCCTGTAGAAACTAAATTTTTATTTAATTCACCAGCAATGCTCAGAAAATGGTTGTTAAATACTGTACATATACCTGATTTATCAGTAACAGAAATATTATTACTGCAAACTGACTTTATATCATCAACCTTGTGCTGCTGACCATACGCTTCCTTCACAACTAACCATACGGCTTTAATTTTATCCTGTGAATTACCTATTCTATTTGCATACCACATACTTTTTTCCTTGCTAATAACATTTTTAAGCACCTTACAATACTGTTTGTAATGGGCTACTGTAGCTTGAGTGTGACTACTTCTAACATTTTGATATAATTCCCGCTTTGTTCTACATGATACCCTTATCCCACTACTCAGCCAACCGGGCTGTCCATTGATGCTAGTACCCCGTTTAGAATGTTCTAATGGAAAGCAACTCTCAAAGAGCATGAGAAATGTGTTATGGAAAGCATTGTACTTATCATCTATATAATCGGCACTATAAACATCTTGCCACTCTTGTTCCTTGACAAGTTTTGAAAAACTCTCTATTGCAGTTGGATTAACTTTCCTACGTAGTTTGTAATTAAATACGACATTGGTTAGAGTACAAAAACCTTTTAGTGTTAAAATTTGTGCATCATGGTCTGAAAGGCCATTCACTCTTTTACTAACAAATGCCCATCTAGTAATGAAGAATGAATAAAAATATTGTTTATGACTGCGCTACTGTTCCCCAGCACCCTAGTTGGAAAAAACACAGTTTGCATCAGATCATATGAATTTAGGAGATCTACCAACATCCTTTTTCTTGCACAATCATGTACAAAATTAATATTGAAGTCACCACATAGAACTACTTTCTGGTACTTCCTACAAAGTGAATCAAGAACCCTCTCTAGCTTAACCAAAATGCTCTGAATTCGGAGTCAGGGGACCTATAAACAACAGCAATTAGAAGTTTAGTTTCACTAAATTCAACTAATGCTGCACACTTTCAAATATCTGTTCAGTGCAGTGTCGTGATACCTCTATGGTGTCAAATGAAATACTGTTTTTTACGTACAGAGCCACTCCCCCACCCCGCAAGGAACTTCTTGAGAAACAGCCAGCTAATCTGTATCCTGGTAAAGGAAGCCTCTGAATTATCAAATTATTTAAGTGGTGCTCAGATATACCAATAATTTCAGAGTTAGCATCTATTAGCAGTTCACTAACTTTATCTCTAATACCTCTTATATTTTGATGAAATATGCTAATTCCTTCTCTACTTGGAAACATTACATCCTCTGGAGTTGAGCCCTTAGTTAGAGGCACTTCCTTTAAGCAGGTATACCTATCAGCTGACTTCAGTCTAAAAAAGGTGCAGCTCTAACACCAACTACTATAGGAATTTTTCCATGAGTGACACCACTACCACCACCACCACCCACTACACTGTCACCTATAAGCTTAGCCAGCCTCCCCTTCCCATACCTATTGAGGTGCAGGCCATGCCTAGTGAAACCACATCTACTGATAGACCCAACTGGCACCACTGAGATGTGATCCACGCCCTCCGCCATCAGTGCCCTCCCCAGCCCCACATTAACGCGCCTAACAGCCGCATTAAGGTGAGGCCGATCATGACGCTGAAACAGTTGCACGAAATGCACATTAGTACCACCAGTTAGAGTAGCTATCTTAACCAAGTCACCACTCACATCATATTCCCCGTCCCTATCGAGACTGTTCCCTGCTCCACCCACTATCACTACCTGATCCTCTTTCGTAAAATTCTTACGTAACTCCCCTACGCTTTCAGTCATCTGAGCCAACCCTGCACTAGGCTTCACAATGCTGGTAACCTGGTATTCACTTCCCAACACTTCCTGCAACTGCTGGCCCACACCTCTTCCGTGGGAACTACCTAGCAGCAAAACCTTCTTTCTGCTAGACTTTGCAACTAACCTAGGCCTCCTAATTGCTGAGGACTGCTGCAAGTTACCTACATCTACGGCTACACGAGGCTCCTCTCCACTCAACTCTCACAGTTGGTCATATCTATTGCATGTATGCAAAGTAAAACTGTCTGAGTATCCCCTCTTCCTAGCTACCTTCTTGCCAACTGCCAGTTCCCATTCCCCACCACCCTTCACCCTCCTCAACCTATCTAGTTCCTCCTTTGCGCATTGTAACTGCACCTGAAGGGCACAGATCCTACGCGCTTGCTCCTCTATTAACTTGTTTCTACTACAGATTCTACATTCCCAGGAGAGGATCTCCCTAAAATGACCACTGGCTTCCCCACTGCATTCCCCCCAATGAAAATACTTTGAACAAATCCCACACCGTAATCCGCTACTCACAAACCTACGACAGAGCCTACACTTTTCACTCATGGTAAATTTTACAGTTACTGAAGAAAACTATACGTCTACGTTACCAAAGTTCAGTTACACCAGTAGAACTATTTAAGAACTAACAATAATGGTCTCGAAATTCTCTGCCTACTAAGAAAGCAGCTACTTGTATTAATACTACTACAACACAGCCGATACCAATACCAGCAAAACTTCACAAAATTATTAGCTACAACCAATAAATTAAAACTACCACTGTAACACTAAGCGAAGTTAAAACACTATATGAAAATTTTACTGAAATATTTCACTAGAAAGAATAATAAACGTCAGTTGAAAACTAAAGTACGAAAATTACTAACGACTTCAACACACTGAAAACTCTCTAAAACACAGCGCGCGAACGATTACAAAAGTTTATTAAGTCGTTATTTCGCCACAAACAGGCACGCAACACCGCTGAATTCCATTAAATTTAATAACTGTATTACAGAGCACAAATAAGTTTGTCAGTACTTAGCTTATAACCGCTACAGCTGCCGTGCACGCCGCAAAATGTAAACACACTACTTTATTGCAACATATTTCAGTAAATTGTCCCAAAGAAAAAAAATATATTACTTACCTTACTTACTGTTCGAAGAGACCTAAGGCGTATTGGCTAGGTGCTGTTTCTGATCTGGAGCCGGCTTGCAGTTTCTGCTAAAATTTGTATTACTTTTAATGCGATAGTAATTCTACTCTAAAATTACACTAACACACGGTGTTTTAAAAAAATGTGCCTGATTTCTTTTATTACACCTGAATGAAGACAAAAGCATGGCACATTTTAACTTACCCATAGGACTACATATGGTTTTTATTCAAAAGAATAGTCCGATTTTATAAGGATATCGTTTACATGGATGCACATGCTACCGTAGCGTACTTTTGTACAATTAAGTTAGCGATATAAGTTTTCATTTACCTATCACAGATGGTCCAACTGCTGCGCATGAGACGCGTGAAAAACACCCACCCGATCGTCAAATTCGTCCAATACTTTTGAGGGTATGTGTGAAGTTACTGCAGTTTCTATGCGACAAATATCGAGAGATGAGGCGGCCTTGGATGCCAATGGTGATTTGCTCGGCGCGTGTGGTCGTTGAGGCAAGTCATTGCTAAGTAATGCTGTTATCTACCAGTGACAGTGTACTGATGCTCCGTATCGTTAAAAATGAAATATTCAGCATGTTATGGCAGTTGTGGGAAAAATCCAGATCTCCAACATGCCCAGGCACGTTATTACTCCAACTCAGCGAGCTCTTCAGATAGCTACATCAGGGAGATCCAAACTCGCAGCCACATAAGCCGGCAACTTACAACTAAAGCCAAGGTACAGTTCTAGTTTCAGTGCCTATGCTAAAATTCATACCAAATGTTTATCTTCTTTCGCGTTCAAGGTACAGGCTTGTGAAATCGAATGAATTTTTGTGGTATACCTTGTATATTGATTTTATTCAGTGCACAGTTTCACATTTCACCATCATTTACATTGTTACAGCCATCATTTTTATTTCAGTATCATACATATAGTAGCAAAGCTTCCCAGAACCGCTCGTATCTCCAACTGTCCATAAACTCTCAAACAACATGAAACAGTGGACATGAAAACTGGTATACTTTTTCTGGTTAAAAACAGGTGCGAGAAAAACATACGTGTTTATCCATAAGAAATATGTTAGTGGATCAGGCCATTTGCAATACAATTTACTCCACACTGAAGCCATTTTCTACTGGAATCTAAAGGTAGCATTCTAATGCAACCAAACGTTGTACATAATAACGACTATTTAGATACTTTACATAACAGAAATTTAGGGATTTTGACACGAAAGAAATTTACGGCTATCCACGTATAGCACACATACCGTAAAAGGAAAAAGGAAATAAAGTTTACATTGTGCTGTGGTGAAGCAAAGTCAAATGTTTGCGAAAGAAAAATGGTTCAAATGTTTCTGAGCACTACGGGACTTAACTGCTGAGGTCATCAGTCCCCTAGAACTTAGAACTACTTTAACCTAACTAACCTAAGGACATCACACACATCCATGCCCGAGGCAGGATTCGAACATGCGAAAGAAAAAGACGGGTAATTTTAAAACTGATGTGACCAATAATATCGTACAAAGAATGAGCTATCAAGCTTATAAAAACTGCATGAATTATATTTTGTTACGTTCGAATGTTTAAATTGTTTGCTTTATGAATGGAAAGCAAAATTTAGTTGTTCAGTTCACTGAAATTCTGAAGTGGCTGCAATGGACCGTCTGTTGAGGTCAAGCGTAAAATTGAATCTTTTAGCGTGAATGGGGAAAAATGTTTCTTTACTAAGTTTCTGGTTTAGTGGCGGTTGATTTCTTTTAGATTCCATGAATTTGCAAATTTCTTCAACTATCATGTAGTGGGGGCCATTATGTTGGGCAATATATTATGAATACCACTTGCTGGTAGCGTGGAAACATTTTATAAATTTATGGACTATAAGCATGAAACACAACATGTTTCCGCAGCTTTCTCGATATACTACAGACAGCATCATATAGTAGTTTCCTCAAAATATTTACGGAGGTACTGCAGATTCTATGGCGCTACCTGATTAGAGCTGATTGACTTCTTTGGTTTGACTTAATGACTGCATGAATGGGACACCTATGACATGCTGTCTGAAACTGAATGAGTCCGATCACAAATATTCTGGCTTAGCTACACCACAGAAAAATTCAAAGAATTTTAAGAAAATACAAAATCTCATTGATCAGTTGTGATATATACTCTTGCCAGGACGATTCAGGTTTGCAAAGACAGAAATCTATGCCCAAATACACTCCTGGAAATTGAAATAAGAACACCGTGAATTCATTGTCCCAGGAAGGGGAAACTTTATTGACACATTCCTGGGGTCAGATACATCACATGATCACACTGACAGAACCACAGGCACATAGACACAGGCAACAGAGCATGCACAATGTCGGCACTAGTACAGTGTATATCCACCTTTCGCAGCAATGCAGGCTGCTATTCTCCCATGGAGACGATCGTAGAGATGCTGGATATAGTCCTGTGGAACGGCTTGCCATGCCATTTCCACCTGGCGCCTCAGTTGGACCAGCGTTCGTGCTGGACGTGCAGACCGCGTGAGACGACGCTTCATCCAGTCCCAAACATGCTCAATGGGGGACAGATCCGGAGATCTTGCTGGCCAGGGTAGTTGACTTACACCTTCTAGAGCACGTTGGGTGGCACGGGATACATGCGGACGTGCATTGTCCTGTTGGAACAGCAAATTCCCTTGCCGGTCTAGGAATAGTAGTACGATGGGTTCGATGACGGTTTGGATGTACCGTGCACTATTCAGTGTCCCCTCGACGATCACCAGTGGTGTACGGCCAGTGTAGGAGATCGCTCCCCACACCATGATGCCGGGTGTTGGCCCTGTGTGCCTCGGTCGTATGCAGTCCTGATTGTGGCGCTCACCTGCACGGCACCAAACACGCATACGACCATCATTGGCACCAAGGCAGAAGCGACTCTCAGCGCTGAAGACGACACGTCTCCATTCGTCCCTCCATTCACGCCTGTCGCGACACCACTGGAGGCGGGCTGCACGATGTTGGGGCGTGAGCGGAAGACGGCCTAACGGTGTGCGGGACTGTAGCCCAGCTTCATGGAGACAGTTGCGAATGGTCCTCGCCGATACCCCAGGAGCAACAGTGTCCCTAATTTGCTGGGAAGTGGCGGTGCGGTCCCCTACGGCACTGCGTAGGATTCTACGGTCTTGGCGTGCATCCGTGCGTCGCTGCTGTCCGGTCCCAGGTCGACGGGCACGTGCACCTTCCGCCGACCACTGGCGACAACGTCGATGTACTGTGGAGACCTCACGCCCCACGTGTTGAGCAATTCGGCGGTACGTCCACCCGGCCTCCCGCATGCCCACTATACGCCCTCGCTCAAAGTCCGTCAACTGCACATACGGTTCACGTCCACGCTGTCGCGGCATGCTACCAGTGTTAAAGACTGCGATGGAGCTCCGTATGCCACGGCAAACTGGCTGACACTGACGGCGGCGGTGGACAAATGCTGCGCAGCTAGCGCCATTCGACGGCCAACACCACGGTTCCTGGTGTGTCCGCTGTGCCGTGCGTGTGATCATTGCTTGTACAGCCCTCTCGCAGTGTCCGGAGCAAGTATGGTGGGTCTGACACACCGGTGTCAATGTGTTCTTTTTTCCATTTCCAGGAGTGTATATGAGTTAGCTTTAATTAAAGATCTCCATGGCATATTGAGGATATCGGTGGAGCTGTTCAATTTACTCGAGATTAGCACGTATATGAGAACAGGCTCGTCTGTGAGTGTTACGCTGCAGTGAATAACGGGACACTGGGCCCAATTTCCAGCATCCTAAACCTTGGCAGGCAGTAAATAGAGGAAGACGTGCATGGTACGCAGGATGCAGAACTGGTGCTTGCAGTGTGGGCAGTGGACAGAATTTTAACTTGAAAATCTACAACTGTGTCACTTATAACTGAAACAATGAAACACTGCGCCAGTTACGCATTTTTTACGCTTACTACGACGCATTTAAAGAATTTATCCTCATTCTCAAGTGAAAATGTTTGCTAATTATCGGTAATGTATGCATGTGTGTTGTTCTGCCTCTCTTGCACTGTAGTCGTCTTTTTGAGACCATGCAGCAATCAGGAAGTCGGAAAAAAAAATATTGTGATTTTTTCACATTAATTTTAGAAATAATAATTTTGATGCTGTGCTTACACGTACTGTGTCTCCGTCTTTACCCAAAAAACAACATACACGCATATGATCACTCACACTGTTTGTTTATGATATCAGGAACCACAAAAGCAGATAAAAACCACACAATTCCCATTACGAAAGGAAATGAATGCTTTGAAAAAACTCTTGAATTTCTCACAAAAATCCATATCGAATAAGTGAACAAAGATTCTACAAAATAATTCCACAACAAAATCAGAGGACAGTTAAAGAGAACATATTCTGACAGAATATGGCATCACCTCTTGTGGGGCGGTGGGTGGAATAATTTTTAATGTTCCTATTATTTATTTAATGCTGTTGTTTGTGTTCTCAACACTGGCTCTCTAACTACAATATTGGCAACCAGAAAGTGATTAGCATAACGTGAAGCCTGTAATTAGGATTCCTAGTGCCCACTTTATCTGAGAAATGCATTTATAGCTACAGCTTATAGCTCTGAGGAATTAGGAGATTGTCTGGGATTCATAATCAAAAACCATTCTCTCTAAAATGTTCACTATATTCTGAAAGTCACAGACCAAAAAGAATCGATACAATCCAACTACCAGAGCAGTTCAGAGTCTAATGCTCTCATGCCACTACAACTGTTCAAATTAAATGTTTAAGTGAATGCTCGCCATAATTTGATGATAATGTTCGTCAAACGCCACGCTAATAATAGTAGAATGTCTGTCCTGCGGCGGCACGTGAAAATACAACATATGCAAACTAAAGATAGATCATTAAAGTCATCCCAAAATTAACACTTCACTCGAAAACGATTTCATGGTTACGCGTATCCCGAGTAACTTATTACTGCATCCGAGGCTGTTTATATGAACGACACCAACGCGACGCGACTCCCGGCACAGGTGGTGCGCTAATCAGCGTCTGGAGAGAACTGGGGCCTTCCTTTCTTTCTCACGCAGCGTTCGTACATATAAAGCCGCGGTGCGGACGGCTAAGGGAACGCCTGATCAAATCTGCTCTCCCGACTAGCCGCTGGGCTAGTAATGCACCACTTTAAGTTATCGAATAAATCATTGCTTCCTTTGCTGATGGCCGATGAAGCCTTCAAATGAATTGCCCAATCAGCGCACAAGTAAGTAATCATAATAAAAGTCTGACCTGGCTAAGTCAAATATTTTGGGCGAGAGAATTAATTTAATTACACTACACGCAGTAGATGAGCTCTGAACTTGCTCTTTGGAGATATGCTATAGCTATAGTTTTATAGTTATTCTGTTGAAACTTCTCACATTTTTATGATTATTAAATTTAAACATCCTAGCTTTATTTATTCGCCTACTTAATCTATCTTGCTTCCTTAATTTCTAAGACAAAAACCAGAAAATTATGAATTTCAACTAAAATTTTAATTTGTGAGATCCAGAATACTGTTTCTACTAAATTATTATGCAAAAGGAATCTAAATATACATTTTTAAGTTTCTAGCTCTTTTCTGTTGCGCCAATGATTTTTACAGAAAAACATCCAAATTTCGAAAATGGTTAAAGTTATTGAACTGATATCCAACACATATTGATTTTGTATAACACCTGACATTCTAGAAACGTTTCAGGTTATTTACTTCATTTTAAAGTATTGCACAATATTTAGACGTCAGAGCTAGTTACAGCGGACTGGCTGGCACACAATGGAAAGACTGATGTGAATTTTATAAAGCGTGAGTAGGGTGCTTCCCTACACTCTGATAACCCTAACGCACCTACATTAAGATCCCAAATTATACACAAGAAAGGATGTACAGTCAGACCAATAGTTAACATTACGAACAGCTCTACATACAAACTATCTCGCAAACTTAGTTTCTAAAAAGATGTTGCACATATGAAATAATATATACTGTAATAAAAAAAACAGTACAAGTCACTAGAATATGGAAAATTAATGTTCCAGTAGATGTCACATATATGTATTCCAAAACACCTAAGAAAGAAGTCTTTACAGTAATAAAGAACAATTTTCTATAAAATAAAAACTGTTCATAAGATGAAATTATTGAATTTATAGATGTAATAGTTTAATATTCAACTATAATTACTTAGCATTCAGTGGCGTTACTTATCAACAACCATTTGGGTGAGCCATGGTATAATCCATATCTGGCATAACAGCATATATTTTCATAAACCACCAAGAACAGAAAATATTCAGCAACAGGAGCTTCAATTAAGAAATGTAGTGTACTACAAAATAAATGATAATGATACTTTAATTTTAGTCTAACGTGACAGCAATTTCCCAGTAATGTCACATATTTGTTCAGTGTGGTATACAAGAAAATAAATTTCAGAGCTCAATACCGGAAAAAGAAAAGCATTAATTTCCTATGTTTCTGCATATAAATTCACAACAGGAAGAATTTCAGGATATACACAAAAAAGATAACTTACAGCACCACCAATGAGAGACTAAAATTAGTAAAAACGAAAGGGTACCTCTCTCTATAGCACAAACAATGTAATCAATATAACAATCAGTTCTAAAAGTCAGTAGTAGCGACACACATAGAAAACAATGGAATCGCATTTAAGAACAAAGAGTATGTATCTTAAGATGCTCCATCACTTCCAGAAATCGCTTAGAATGTATTTGATTGGAAAGCTAGGAAAAAATTCTCAGTGACAAAGTAGGTAGTAAGTTAATTTTGTCAAATAGTTCTCCTGTATGCAATAACGACGACAAAGTCCAAATATATATGCTCATTCTTCATAGGCTCTACACAATACTTGCAACAAAATAGAATATAGAGCATAATCGATCATTTAAAAATCAGTAATAGTCAGTGATGGTAAGACAAAATTTATAACTTACAGATTCATGTAAATAATGTAATCCACACAACATGTAACACGTCTAACTGTACACAAACTCTTTATGAGGTCATATTGTCACAATATCTTTGCAACATATTTTGAGTCCACAAATAAACAGTGTAAGTTATAATTTTCATGTTCGTGATTTTCTCCTTAATGGAAGACGTGCGGTACCTAGAAGTAGACAGATGAAAAATACTATTTCTAATATTACCATGTGAAAAACGTCCCAAGGTTTATTTTGTCAGATTTTCCAATTGCAGCATAACTTTAATAGCACAACTACTGCATAAGAACGGCGTAGTAACACTCATGTTAACGTCACACAAAATAGTTATGTAAATATTTGCAGTTGACAAGTAGAATAAGTTCTGGAAACGTTTGTTGTGAAGCATGAAAAAATACATAACTGGTGTAGTGTTTCATTATTAAAATGATGGACAGTACTTTAAGATACAGAAATTTAGCAACGTTCTAGATTTTATGGTGTGTAGATTGGACAAGATTTCTAATGGTACAGCTCATAAACAAAACCTGAAAAAGAGCGCTAACACTCATGAAACGCTGTGTTGTTTGAGGTGCAGAGCAGTTAATGTGGTTGAACACTTTAATTGAAGTATAGATCTATTGTTTTGTTCATCTCCTGAAGTGCTGAAACTTTTACTAACGGGAGAAGCGGAGTTAATGGTATGCTTTCGGCTGTTCAGCTGGTTTGTTGCCCTCATTTTTTGCATTACATTTCGATGACCCACCCAGACGTTTTCTTCAGGCTCTGCGAGCTATGCAATTATGCCTACACCCAGCCTGAACTTCACCCCAATCTGTCTCGTTGGAATCCAGGCAGTGAATACGAGTAACAACACATCGCGCACGTCTGTCCGGATTTCCTCTCCTTTGGCAACGTCTTCATCTCGGAATACTACTCACATCCAACGAACTTACTTATTTGTAGGATATATTCCAATATCTGCTGCCCCCTACAGTTTTTTTAGCTACAGCTCCCTCTGGTGCCATGTAAGTTACTCCCTAACGTCTTAAAATATGCCTATCACCTTGTTCTTCCCTCTTCTCGTCATTGTTTTCCACATGTAATCTTCTTCGCCGACTACTCGGATAAAATCCTCGTCTCTTATCTTATCTGTCCACAAAATTTTCAGCATCAATCTGTAGCACTACATTTGAAACGCTTTGATTCTCTTCTTTTCCGATTTCTTTGTAAGTCCATGTTTCACATCCATAGATTGCTATGCTCCAAATGTACAGACTATGAAATTTTTTCTTGAAATTAAGTCAGATTTTTGATACAGGTAGACTTCTTTCAGCCTGGAAAGCCATTTTTGCCCGTGCAAATCTCCTTCAAATATGCTCTTTGTTTTATCAGTCACGTATTGTTTTGCTTCAAGCTAGCAATATTTACGATAAGTTTATCGCTAATGACGTTTCTGTAACTCCTCATTAATCTCGTCTTTCTACAGTTTAGCTTCAGTCCATATTCTTTGCTAATTATACTATTAATTCCTACAATTCTTTCTTTTACTTCGCTGAGGATGACAATGTCATCTGCGATTTTTATAGTTTAAAACCTTTCACCTTGAACTTATTTCCCACTCTTGAATCTTACTTGTGTGTAAATCACAATATCCTTTTAAGTAAATGAGAATATTATGGTGTAATAGGAAATGCTGCAAAATGGTTCAAATCTTACATCTCTGGCAGGAAACAAAGGGTGTTATTAGAAAAGAGACATTTATTAAGCTATCAGGCATCATCCACCTGGGAACTAATTACATGTGGGGTCCCACAGGGTTCCATCTTAGGGGCCTTACTTTTTCTTGTGTATATCAATGACCTTTAATCAGTAACTTACCAGATGCCAAGTTTTTTCTATTTGCCTATGACAGAAACATTGCAATAAAGAGCAAATCAAGTGTAGTCTTAGAAAGATCGCCTAATAAAATATTTTTGGACATTAATCACTGGTTCCTAGCGAATTCCTTGTCACTAAACTTTGAAAAAACACACTACATGCAGTTCGAACTTGTAAGGTGTGTCCCACGAGTATATGCCTAACATTGATGACAAGCAAATAGAAGGAGTGGACAGTGTTAAATTCTCTTACAGTTTGATAATAAATTCAACTGGGAGGAGCACACCACAGAACTGCTGTAGCATCCAGAGAAATCTCTATTTGCAATGTGATTTCTGTCAGACATAGGGGATATAAAAATGAAAAACCTGGCATACTATGTTTGCTTTCACTCCATAATGTCATATGGGATTATTTTTGGGGTAATTCATCAAGCCAAGCTAAAGTTTTCCAGACACAAAAACGTGGAGTAAGAGTTATATGTGGTGCGAACTCAAGAACATCCTGCATAGGCCTGTTTAGAGAACTAGGGAAACTAACTATTGCTTGCCAATATATTCATTCCCTAATGAAATTTGTCATTAAAAATATATCACTTTTTCAAACCAACAGCTCAATTCATGGAATCAATAGTAGAAATAAGAATAATCTTCACAAGGATTTAAAGTCACTTACTCTTGTACAGAAATGTGTACATTATTCAGGAACACGCATTTTCAATAACTTGCCAACAGCCAAAAGCTTAACAACCAATGAAAGTTTAAGAGAAGCCTAAAGGGTTTATTGGTAGCCAACTCCTTTTACTCCATTGAGGAATTTCTCAGTAGAACCACGTGTTTTTGTGTGTGTGTGTGTGTGTGTGTGTGTGTGTGTGTGTGTGTGTAAAGTACAATCTAACATCTGCACCGTTTCAGTGCAGTAATGTGTTCACTGTAAATAAGTACAGTAGTAGTTCAACTTGGAACCTGTGGAAGGCACATTAGCTTATTTGTTTTAGTTGTAAATATTTGTCATGTATTATTATTTTTCTGACACGTTATACATACTAGAGGACCTCCACACTACGGATCAATTGGAGTGAAAGTAAATCTAATCTAATCTTTTATTTTCGTTATGGCTTCTTGTATCTGGACACCTACTAACGGACAGTAACACGGCGTGTGTCCACTCTACTTCGTTATGACAGCGTGAACTGTGCGGGAAACACTGTCACTGAGTAAAGGAATGGCAGTACATTCTTCCTCAGGACCCAAAACCATAGGAGGTGGCTACGTAGGAGGCTGGGTATAATTTACCCCAAAGGCGTTCCATTGTCTTCAGGTCGGAAGTCTGGGGCTGCTAGTCCATTTCAAGAATGTTGCGTTTTACAAATCACTGCCTCACAGATGGCACTTTGTCATGCTGATACAAAGAGCCATCGTTTCTGAACTGTTCCTCTACGCTGTGCAGATCCTTGTAAGATGAGTTCATATCCTTCCACACTCAGTATTTTCTTAAGACAATCAGGAGACCTGATCCAAAACACACCTATATCGTAGCATTACCCTCTGTACTTCACTGTTGGCACTACACATAACGGCAGATGGAGTTATCTACGCATTCGCCTAACCCAAACTCTTTCATTGGATTGCGACAGGGTATAGGGTGAGGCATCAAGACACATCACTCGTTTCAAGTTATCCACTGTCCACTGGGCTCACTCTTTACACCATCTCAAGCGACGCCTAGCATCGACTACACAAATGTGTGGCTTATGAGGAGCTCCTCCACCATTGTACCGTACTGTTTTTAAATAACAACGCCCAGGTACTGAGGTACCACGATTGCTGGTAGCACGTGAGAACTCACAAGTGATTCCTTCCACTGATTTCATGCGATTTTTAAAACAACCCTTCGTAGATCTCAATGCTGCCTGTCCGTCAACATACGAGGTACATCTGGTCTACATTTAGCTGTGGTTGTTCCGTATAGTTTACACTTCACAATGATGACACCAACCGTCGACCTGGGCGGGTGTAGTGTTGAAAAATCAGTGATGGGTCTGTTGTTCATATGACATTCAGTGACTAGTCAACATTCCCCGCCTCCTTCTACCCTGGCGGCACGCCTCTCGTCACATCTAGTAGTCATTTCTGCTTTACATAGCGGTGTCCAGATACGCTCGTCCAGTTATTGCATACCCTTCGTAGTTGGTGCTGCCCTCTCGTTTCCCCTTTTGTTTTTGGTACATATTGTGCAGGGTGAAAATTATTGAACTATGTGAAATAAAGTCGTCATAAGTTCTGAACGATTTGGATTAGGAGGTTCAAACTGCAGTGTTGGCCGCGGTGAATGATAGGAATCAGTAGCGTACACATAGTTTGGTTGATCGACGAAGCCCACTTTCAGTTCGATGGGTTCCTCAATAAGCAAAATTGGCGCATTTTGGGAACTGAGAATTCTCATTTCACGATTGAGAAGTCTTTCACTCTCAACGGGTGACTGTGTGTGTGTGCGTTGTCCAGTCACGGAATATTGGGTGCGATATTCCTTGATGTACGGTGACTACCAAACGGCACGTGAAGGTTTTGGAAGATAATTTCATCCCCATCATCCAAAGTAACCCTGATTTCGAGAATATGTTGTTCGAGCAACACAGTGCTCGATTCCGTCGAAGCAGGAGTATGTTTGATGTCCTGGAGTAGCATTTGGAGACCGTATTCTGGCCCTGGGGTACCCAGAAGCCACTGGCATGGACCTCGATTAGCCGCCACAGTCTCCGCATCTGAACACATACGACTCCTTTATATGGTGCTATATTAAAGATAAGGTGTGCAGCAATACCCGAAACAATTGCTGAGCTGAAAAGAGCTTCAGGTCATCGACAGCATCGATATTCCGACACTTTAGCGGGTTATGCAGAATTTCGATATTCGTCTGCACCACATCATCGCCAAGGATGGCAGGCATATCGAACTTGTTGTAACCTAAATCCGAATATCTGTAGCGACATTTACATTTTGAATACAATGTGTACACACTTTAGTTTGTAACTAATTTGCTTTGTTTTTCATACAGTTCAAAAATTGTTACCCTTTATGTTATTACCCGTCTATCCCTGTAGCTTACATGTTTTGTTGATAATATCGAAGGTCTTACATCGCTGTAGATTGTCGAACGCTGTATCTAGATCGGCATATCTTATGAATCTGTCTTGATTTTTCGTATGTCTTACTTCCACTATCAAGCGCAATGACAAAACTGCCTGTAACTACTTCCTCTCTCTCTGATGTAAACATCGATAACCTACAAAAATCAAAAATGTACGGTGGGCATGTAACTTTGATTTTTGTAGGTTATCGATGTGCACGTCAGTGAGAGAGCAACTTATGTTACTGTTAAAAAATCTTTGGTCTTCTCGTGTCACAGTCCTTGGCTCTGCGCAGTCTGATACATTCTTAGTGGAAGTTTGGTAGATGATGGACGTATTCAGTAGTGCTGTGTTGATTTGTGATTGCATCTGTTAGATGAAGAAAGATTTATTCTAAAGCAAGGATGAATACGATGTATGTATAAAAGAACATAAATTTTGAATAATGTTGTTTCTTCTTTTGAAGAGAAGAAGATTGAAATAAGACTGTAGCAATGCGCAACTAGTTTGTCGGAATGATTATTGTCAGCTTGTTAACTTTGTTCACTAACTGAGAGCTGAGATAAAGGCCACCCATCTTCCTTGAGTCATGCATTAACGTATCAACTGATTGAGTGGTTTGGTTTTTGTAGAAATTCACTGTTAAAATTTAAATCATTGTTCACGTTGATCAGCGTAGTACTGTTTAGACTAATGTTATGTATGGAGATCACGATAAATTGTACTCTGTCTCTTTGAATACACATTTCATTCTAAATCGTTGACTAGGAATATCATTTGATGGGAATACTTACTCTCCCCATCAAACTTCATAAAGAAGTTTTATCATTACGCATTATCCTATGGCAGCATATGGAGTGCAACACTTTAAATACTGTTTGGAAATTTTATTTAAAAATAAAAATATAGATTAGCTGCTGCCTGCTTGCTGTTTGGTGTTGTGCTTTCGAGAAATCTGCAACAATGTTGTCAAGACGCGAGGTAAGTGGAAATTTTGAAAGGGCCAGATAATTGTTTTACTTCAGTTGCGAATTTATTATAAAGATAAGTTGTGTTCGGACCAGTTACAGGTCAGTTCAAATTAGGTTCTGCTTAATCAAAGGTCAGCATACGAGTTTAATTTGAATAACTTTTTCTGTATACATACACTACTGGCCATTAAATTGCTACACCACGAAGATGACGTGCTACAAACGCGAAATTTAACCGACAGGAAGAAGATGCTGTGATATGCAAATGATTAGCTTTTCACAGCATTAACACAAGGTTGGCGCCGGTGGCGACACCTACAGCGTGCTGACGTGAGGGAAGTTTCCAACCGATTTCTCATACACAAACAGCAGTTGACCGGCGTTGCCCGGTGAAACGTTGTTGTGATGCCTCGTGTAAGGAGTAGGAATGCGTACTATCACGTTTCCGACTTTGATAAAGGTCGGATTGTAGCCTATCGCGATTGCGGTTTATCGTATCGCGACATTGCTGCTCGCTTTGGTCGAGATCCAATGACTGTTAACACAATATGGAATCGGTGAGTTTAGGAGGGTAATGTGGAACGCCGTGCTGGATCCCAACGGCCTCGTATCACTAGCAGTCGAGATGACAGGCGTCTTAGGGCTGTAACGGATCGTGCAGCCACGTCTCGATCTCTGAGTCAACAGATGGGGACGTTTGCAAGACAACAACTATCTGCAGGAACAGTTCGACGACATTTGCAGCAGCATGGACTATCAGCGCGGAGACCATGGCTGCGGTTACCCTTGACGCTGCATTACAAACAGGAGCATCTGCGATGGTGTACTCAACAACGAACCTGGGTGATGATGATGATGAGCGTTTGGCGTCATTGGCCGGGAGGCCCCTCGCGGGGCAGGTCCGGCCGCAGGTCTTATTACATTCGGCGCCACATTGGGCGACCTGCACGCCGGATGGGGATGAAATGATGATGAACACAACACAACACCCAGTCCCTGAGCGGAGAAAATCTCCGACCCAGCCGGGAATCGAACCCGGGCCCAGAGGACGGCAATCCGTCACGCTGACCACTCAGCTACTGGGGCGGACAACGAACCTGGGTGAACGAATGGCAAAACGTCATTTTTTCGGATGAATCCAGGTTCTGTTTACAGCATCATTATGGTCGCACCCGTGATTGGCGACATCGCGGTGAACGCACATTGGAAGCGTGTATTCGTCATCGCCATACTGGCGTATCACCCGGCATGATGGTATGGGGTGCCATTGGTTACACGTCTCGGTCACCTGTTGTTCGCACTGACGGCACTTTGGACAGTGGACGTTACATTTCAGATGTGTTACGGCCCGTGGCTCTACCCGTCATTCGATCCCTGCGAAACCCTACATTTCGGCAGGATAATGCACGAGCGCATGTTGCAGGTCCTGTACGGGCTTTTCTGGATACAGAAAACGATCGACTGCTGCCCTAGCCTGAACATTCTCCAGATCTCTCACCAATTGAAAACGTCTGGTCGATGGTGGCCGAGCAACTGGCTCGTCACAATACGCCAGTCACTACTCTTGATGAACTGTGGTATCGTGTTGAAGCTGCATGGGCAGTTGTACCTGTACACGCCATCGAAGCTCTGTTTGACTCAACGCCCAGGCGTATCAAGGCCGTTATTACGGCCAGATGTAATTGTTCTGGGTACTGATTTTTCAGGATCTATGCACCCAAATTGCGTGAAAATGTAATCACATGTCATTTCTAGTATAATCTCTTTGTCCAATGAATACCCGTTTATCATCTGCATTTCTTTTTGGTGTAGCAATTTTAATTACCAGTAGTGTAGTTTTGGTAATACGTAGACCATCTATAGAGTAGGAGGTAAATTAGGACTAAAGTTCGTAGAGAAACACATCGTGGGGAACTTAAAAACCACCTCTCTGGTGCCTTTACCACTTCTAAAATCAAACCACCAGTCATCTAACAGATTCACTGTGTTCTTCGCGAAGTGTGGTGTTCAAAAATGGAATAGAAAACACTGATGTATCCTAGGGAGCACACTACTAATCAGTCACACCAACAGCACCTGGGGAGGGGAACTTCGACCGATGAGGAGCGAGGTTTCTGCTGGCGCCAGCTTTAGTGGGGCGACGTTTCGCCTGCCCGCCTCGGCCAGCGGCACTGAGAGAGCCAGGCGCCGCCACCTCGGCCGCACTATTAATGCGACCATTGTGCGCACCGGCCTATTGTGCGCGTCTCGCTCGGAACGTCGCCAGTTGATTATCGGTGATAGTTTAATCCTCGCCGGCGCTGGCCGTTGTCCCGGCGAGCCGCGACCACCTTTGTACGGGACCTACTCCAGCCTGCCCCGGTCTGCTTGCAGCTCGACGTCCCAGCCCGCGGCCGCACCGCCACACCGCGCCCGCGTTGTTTGCGGCTTAATTGAGGCGTCGTTAGGCGGTGCGGCCCTTTGTGGCGGTCCCAGTGATTCATGCGCCGCAGCTGACTGCTGCCGCCGCCAATTTGCAGTCGTCCGCCCCCACCACTCCCGCATATCCACGATTAATTGGTCGCCTAATAAGCAACGCGGAAGCGCCGGCCGCGCACGTGTATTGTAACCGTCTGTGTCTGGCCGTCGGACCGAAAATCGCCAACGACTGGTAAACAAACATTCTTCTGACTTTGTCACGAGACTGCCTCAAGCCGTGCTACTCCATCTCGGTCCAGCACGAGATCAAATATTCGTAGCGGCCGCGAAGGTACACAGTGTGCTTCAAAAGACATGTCTCTTGGACAAAGTCTACATGACGTATACATCTACATCTACATCTACATCCATACTCCGCAAGCCACCTGACGGTGTGTGGCGGAGGGTACCTTGAGTACTTCTATCGGTTCTCCCTCCTATTCCAGTCTCGTACTGTTCGTGGAAAGAAGGACTGTCGTTATGCCTCTGTGTGGGCTCTAATCTCTCTGATTTTATCCTCATGGTCTCTTCGCGAGATATACGTAGGAGGGAGCAATATACTGCTTGACTCCTCGGTGAAGGTATGTTCTCGAAACTTCAAGAAATGCCCGTACCGAGCTACTGAGCGTCTCTCCTGCAGAGTGTTCCACTGGAGTTTATCTGTCATCTCCATAACGCTTTCGCCATTACTAAATGATCCTGTAACGAAGCGCGCTGCTCTCCGTTGGAACTTCTCTCTCTCTTCTATCAACCCTATCTGGTGCTGATCCCATACTGGTGAGCAATAGACTGAAACCGAGAGTGAAAATTTGTACCAAGGTCATGATTCGAACCAAAAATGGTTCAAATGGCTCTGAGCACTATGGGACTTAACTGTTAAGGTCATCAGTCCCCTAGAACTTAGAACTACTTAAACCTAACTAACCTAAGGACATCACACACATCCATGCCCGAGGCAGGATTCGAACCTTCGACCGAAGCAGTCGCGCGGTTCCGGACTGAAGCCCCTAGAACGGCTGGGCCACTACGGCCGGCATTCGAACCCTTGTCACTTAGTTGCTAGGCAGATCCTGGGTTCCATTTCCGGCAGGGTTGAGGATTTTCTCTGCCCCGGGACTCTGTGTTTGTGTTGTCTTCATCAATTCATCATCATCATTTGTGACAGTGGCTAGATAGGACTGTGTAAAAAATATTGGACTGTGTAAAAATGGGACTTTGTACAGGTGCTGACGAGCGAACAGTTTAGCTTACTACTAACCAAACATCATCACGATTACCACAACGCCACCCTGACACAGTGGCTTTGCATGCCTGCACGCACTACCCTAGTACTCCTCTCTCTTCAATGCAAGTTCCCCTTCATGCCTCAGCCAACCTGATATTCCCCCTAAACTTGAACAGCAATGCAGAGGCGCTCCAACTTTATTAGAACGGCACCTCAACATCTAACATTTTCATTCACCACTTCACTCTGCATATATACATCATAAATGGTTTAGAATGGGAAAGGCCTCTGGCACCATCTAGTTCCGTTTGATTAAAGCCCTTATGGTTGCGTTTTAGGCAGGGTCCCCCGTTTCGCTCGATGTTGAGGAGCTATAGTATGAGTGCCCCTGCAATGCTGTTCGAGTTTAGGGTCAATATCAAGAGGGCTGAGGCTTGAACGGGAATTTAGATTGAGGAGTGAGGCGGTGTAGGATAGTCTGTGGAAAGGTAGTGAGTGTCCCCGGGTGGCGTAGTAATTATCACAGTGCCGGCCGCTGCGGCGGAGCGGTTCTAGGCGCTTCAGTCCGGAAACGCGCTGCTGCTACGGTCGCAGGTTCGAATCCTGCCTCGGGCTTGGATGTGCGTGATGTCCTTAGGTTAGTTAGGTTTAAGTAGTTGTAAGTCTAGGGGACTGATGACCTCAGATGTTAAGTCCAATAGTGCTTAGAGCCATTTGAACCATTTTTGAATTATCGCATTCGTGTAGTGATCACGAAACCTGGGTTCGAATCGCGTCCTTGGTACAAAATTTTCATTCATCTCATCAGTCTCCATACACATGTCGTAGATGATTGAAATTTGAAAAGTTTTCTGGACCTATATAGTTCCATCTGATTAAAGTCTACATTGATCACTCAATAGTCTTCACCCATAGGACAAAACATTATTCAGGGATATGACAGTGAAACGTCCCCTTAGAATAATTTATACATGACTGTGCTTATACTGACACACAATATTTTTAGCACAACGCAATCTGACTTTCAAAAATCCCTACAAAAGAATGGCCCTGACTAACATTAACCTATATGTTTCACAAATCACTTACCTCACAAAAATCTTGGTTACTCGAACTACTGCAATACAGCGAGCGCCACTGCTGCCAGCTAAATAAAAGATTAAAAATACGGAAGGCACTAACTACTGATAGGCTTAGCAAATGAAAGATTCTAATAGAGAACAAACAATGTATTTACCTTAATAGTCATAATATATATATCAGTTACATCCAGTCTTACAAATTTCAAAACTCCGCCATCTCTCTCCCCACATCCACCACTGCTGGCGGCTCACCTCCAACTGCACAACGCTACGCGCTGTTCACACCCAGCTGCCGCTGCCAAATACTACAATGGCAGACAACAATGCAAACTAGCCACAGACTGCACACAGCACAGCCAGTATTTTCATACAGAGCGCTACGTGGCGTTACCAATATAAAAACCTAAACAGCCTACTTACAACAGGAACGCTCGATGGAAGTAAAAAAAGTCTAACAAACATGGCTTTTGAATTCATACCTTAAGAGCTACGAGCACTTTTTATCTTCGACTCTGTGAAACAATTCTTTTCTGCTGCAATGTCTTTGCTTCCCTTATTTCGGGAGGTGGTAAGGAGGAGGTAGTATAGAAAGAAACATGAAAGATATCTCAAGTAAACATGGGCTCTAGAGTGCATACCTCACGAACTAAAAGCACTTTTTCATCCTTCGCTGCCATGAAACACGTCTCTTCTACCAAATACCTGCTCACAGTTCTCAAGTTTCCTAGACTTTTTTTTTATTTCGAATGATAGTTCCTGTCATATCCCCAATACCACTTTGTCCTGTGGGACAATATTGTTGAATCACCAGTGTAGACTAGTAGTGTACTAGGTTAGATGTAAAAGGTAGCAACTGTAAATAGAGAAACAGGACGATTTCCGCTGTTACCGCTAGCTCGCATACGTCGTGACAGTTTTGTTTCTTAAGGGCACCGGTTGCAGCCTGAATTGTGTTGGCTCTGATTTAGTAGTTGAGGATCGTGCCATTAAGAATGCAAAATCTAACCAATCTAACCTTGGGCTAATTTGAATAATTAATCATTCATGAAAAACAATGGTCTGCATTCAGTTACTGCCCAAGGACATACAGCAATAGAGCGCGCCATGGATCATAGGTGGACGGGGGGTGGTATGAACTTGAGTTATTGAAAACCTAACTGCAATTACCAAACATAGGAATTTCGTTATGGACTGTTACATTCTGTTCTTATCAAAATCTTTTAAGTAATGAAAGACCAACCTAATCAATTCTTGGTGAATAATTTATAAAGCGCAAATAAATGTGAATTTTTAAATTAAGAAGATGTAGGACTAGTCCCTTAGAATAAAAACGTAACGTGACCTCAGTATTAAGGTTCACTCTTAATTTTATTTAGTACAAGTAAACCAGCTATCTTGAATGGTTTCGTACACAGGGTCACATTAAACAGAGTGGAACAAATAAAATTTGAAATAAATTACCGATTGACCGATCAGAGTAAGCAGATCATACGCAGGCAAGTACTACAACACTGACGACAAAAAAAAAAAAGAAAAAAAGGCGCAACACCAAGAAGGACTTCTGCGACATAAACGAAAGTTGGGAAGTGTGTCCCTGCATCTGAAAAGTAATACCTATTCACTAGTAGCGCCACTATGAGGATGAAAATCAGGTTTGCTTTAAATACTCGCTATAACGGTCTTGAGCGTTAGTTACCTTTGAGACTGGCCTTGGTAATTGATGTTAGTCAAGAGCGCTTTTAAGACGGCAAAAACTCCATTATTAGTGCCGTGGAGAGTTCGAAGGAGGTCGTGTGATAGGGCTACGAGAAGCTGGATGTTAAGTCTGCGATACTGCACAAAGACTTGACAGCAGTGTAGCCACTGTACATGATTGCTGGCAGCGGTGGTCACGAGAATGTATGATCGCAAGAAGACCGGCCACGTGGCACTAGCGAGAGGGAAGACCACCGGGTGTGGCGTATGGGTCTGGCACTTCGTACTGCTTCTGCAGCAGCAATCTGAGCAGCAGTTGGTACCAGAGTGTCACAACGAACTGTTACAAATCAGTTACTTCAAAGACAGCTCCGAGCCAGATGCCATGTAGCGCGCGTGCCACTGACCCCAAACCACGGCCATTTGCTACTTCAGTACTGCCAGGCGAGAGCTCATTGGAGGGCAGGGCGGAAGTCTGTTGTGTTTTCTGATGAAAGACGGTTCTGCCTCGGTGCCAGAGATGATCGTGTATCGGTTAGAAGGAGGCCAGTTGAGGCATGCAAGCAACCTATCTTCGCAGTAGACACATTAGGCCTACAACTGGAATTAAGGCCCTGAGAAGCGATTGCTTACGACAGCGAGAGTGCTCTCGTAGTTATCCCATACATCCTGACTGCATCTGGTACGTCAAACTGGCGATTCAACCTGTTGTACTGTCATCCATGAACAGCATTCCACGTGGTGTTTTCCAACAGGATAACGCACGCCCACATACCACTGTTGCAACCCAACACTCTCTACAGAGTGTCATGTTGCTTTGGCTTGCTCACTCACCAGATCTGTCTCCAATAGAGGAGATATGAGACATCATCAGACTCAACTCCAGCGCCATTCACAAACAACATTAACCGTCCCTGTATTAAACGACCAAGTGCAGCAAGCATAGAACTCCATCCTACAATACAATGCATGCACGTTTGCATGCTTGCATTCGGTATTCTGGTACGCCGGTTATTAATGTATCAGTATTTAACATTTGCAATGACTTTTCTCGCGCTTACCTTATCCTTTAACATTGCGATGTTAATCACTTAAATACGTTATGTAGACAAACGTACTATCGAAATTTCAATAATATACGTTAATTATTTTTTGTGTTGAGATATATGTCCGCCAATATACGAGGGTTGGAACTTAAATAGAGGCAACTATTTATTCACAGCCGATACAAAAGAGCTACACGTTTGCACCTGTTACTGTTCTTCAAAGTAGTCACCAGCGTTGTGTAGAACCCGTTGCCAGCAATGTGGAAGGCGTAGCCTACTGTTAACAGAGCCTTTTCTGTTGATGGTGCGAATGGAGCGGTCTACTGCCTGTCGAATCACTGGAACAGTTCTGAAGCGAATGCCACGATGTGTTCCTTCATCTTCGGAATCAAATCAAAGTCACAAGGACTCAAGTCCGGGGAGTATGGAGGATTGTACAGTACTTCCCAGTCCCACCGACCGAACATAGCAGTCACAGCTTGTGCTGTATGCGCCCGCGCATTGTCGTGCAAAATGATTGGTGGGTTACGCTGAAAGTGTCGCCGCTTCTTTCGTAAAGCCGATCGCAGCTGATGCACCAAAAACGAACAGTAATACTGTGCATTGACGGTCTGCCATGGAGGAATGTAATGCGTTAGGATAACACCATCACAGTCGTACACGAAAATCACCATAACTTTCACCATACTGGAAGTCTGACGCACTTTCGAATGTCGCGGCGACCCGTAATGACACCATTCGTTGGACTGGCGTTTCTCTTCTGGCTTGTACGATTTGGCCCATGTCTCATCCAGTGTTACGATACGTCGTAAGAAAGCCTCTCCTTCGCGCTCATTGCACTCCAAGTGCGTCTGAGCAGCGTCGTAACGCATACATTCCTGCTTTTCCGTCAAGTCATGCGGAACACATCGTGATGCGATTTTTCGCATGCCCAGACGTTCCTTCAGGATGTGAAGCACAGTCGTATGCGCTAATCATGTTTCGTGGGCAAGCTCACGAATCGTATGTCGTCGATCACTGTCCACTAACGCGGCAGCAGCATGCACTTCTTCTTCAGAGACGCTAGGACGGCCTGCCCGATGCATGTCTGCCACAGTTTGCCGACCTTTTGTTGACGGCTTTTACCCAACGTGCCACTGTCCTGTACGGCAATGCCGAATCCAAGCACACCGCTTGAAGATATTGATGACACTGTCGTGCTGTACGACCTCTGGCACATTCAATCTTGATCCAACTCCGTGTCCCTGTTTCGAAAACATAGTGACTCCGTCCCTCCCCCCCCCCCCCCCCCTCCCCAATGAACCATGGACCTTGCTTGCCGTTGATGGGGAGGCTTTCGTGCCTCAGCGATTCAGATAGCCGTACTGTAGGCGCAACCACAACAGAGGGGTATCTGTTGAGAGGCCAGACAAACGTGTGGTTCCTGAAGACGGGGAGCAGCCTTTTCAGTAGTTGCAGGGGCAACAGTCTGGATGATTGACTGTTACGACCTTGTCACACTATCCAAAACGGCATTGCTGTGCTGGTACTGCGAACGGCTGAAAGCAAGGGGAAACTACAGCCGTAATTTTTCCCGAGGGCATGCTGCTTTCCTGTATGGTTAAATGTTGATGGTATCCTCTTGGGTAAAATATTCCGGATGTAAAATAGTCCCCCATTCGGATCTCCGGGCGGAGACTACTCCGGAAGAAGTTGTTATCAGGAGAAAGAAAACTGGCGTTCTGCGGGTCGTAGCGTGGAATGTCAGATCCCTTAATTGGTCAGGTAGGTTAGAAAATTTAAAAAGGGAAATGGATAGGTTAAAGTTAGATATAGTGGGAAATAGTGAAGTTCGGTTGCAGGAGGTACAAGAGTTTTGGTCAGGTGAATATAGGGATATAAATACAAAATCAAGTAGGGGTAATGCAGGAGTAGGTTTAATAATGAATAGGAAAGTAGGAATGCGGGTAAGCTACTACAAACAGCATACTGAACGCATTATTGTGGCCAAGATAGATACGAAGCCCACGCCTACTACAGTAGTACAAGTTTATATGCCAACTAGCTCCGCAGATGACGAAGAGATTGACGAAATGTATGGTGAGAAAAAACAAATTATTCGGATAATTAAGGGAGACGATAATTTAATAGCCATGAGTGACTGGAACTCTATAGTAGGAAAAGGAAGAGAAGGAAACGTAGTAGGTGAATATGGAATGGGAGTAAGGAATGAAAGAGGAAGTTACCTGGTAGAATTTTGCACAGACATAACTTAATCACGGCTAACACTTGATTCAAGAATCATGAAAGAAGAATGTATACATGGAAGACGCCTGGAGATACTGGAAGGTCTCAGATAGATTATAAAATGGTAAGACAGAGATTCAGATTCAAAAAAAGAGCTCTGAGCACTATGGTACTTAACATCGGGGGTCATCAGCCCCCTAGAACTTAGAACTACTTAAACCTAACTAACCTAAGGACATCACACACATCCAAACCCGAGGCAGCATTCGAACCTGCGACCGTATCGGTCGCGAGGTTCCAAATTGAAGCACCTAGAACCGCTCGGAGAGATTCAGGAACCAGGTATTAAATTGTAAGATATTTCCAGGGGTAGATGTGGACTCTGACCACAATCAAACTGCAAAAAGGTGGGAATCTGAAGAGATGGGACCTGGATAAACTGAAAAAAAACCAGAGGTTGTAGAGAGTTTCAGGGAGAGCATTAGGGAACGATTGACAAGATTGGGGGAAAGAAATACAGCAGAAGAAGAATGGGTAGCTTTGAGAGATGAAATAGTGAGGACAGCAGAGGATCAAGTAGGTAAAAAGACGAGGCCTAGTAGAAATCCTTGGGTAAGAGAAGAGATATTGAATTTAATTGTTGAAAGGAGAAAATACAAAAATGCGGTAAATGAAGCAGGCAAAAAGGAACACAAACTTCTCAAAAATGAGATCGACAGGAAGTGCAAAATGGCTAAGAAGGGATGGCTTGAGGACAAATGTAAGGATGTAGAGGGGCATATCACTAGGGGTAAGAAAGATACTGCCTACAGGGAAATTTAAGAGACCTTTGGAGAAAAAAAACCACTTGCATGAATATCAAGAACTCAGATGGAAACCCAGTTCTAAGCAAAGAAGGGGAAGCAGAAAGGTGGGAGGAGTATATAGAGGGTCTATTCAAGGTCGATGTTCTTGAGGACAAATTATGGAAATGGGAGAGAATGTAGATGAAGATGAGTTATGATACTGTCGAAAAAAGGGCCTGGGAATAGACAACATTCCATTAGAACTACTGACAGCCTTGGGAGAGCCAGGCCCAACAAAACCCTACCATCTATTGAGCAAGATGTATGAGACAGGCGAAATGCCCTCAGACTTCAAGGAGAATATAATAATTCCAATCCCACAGAAATCAGGTGTTGACAGATGTGAAAATTACCGAACTATCAGTTTAATAAGCCACGGCTGCAAAATACTAACACGAATTCTTTACAGACGAATGGGAAAACTGGTAGAAGCCGACCTCGGGGAAGATCAGTTTGGATTCCGTAGAAATATTGGAACACGTGAGGCAATACTGACTCTACGGCTAAACTTAGAAAATAGACTAAGTAAAGGCAAACCTACGTTTCTAGCATTTGTAGACTTAGAGAAAGCTTTTGACAATGATGACTGGAATACTCTCTTTCAAATTATGTAGGTGGCAGGGGTAAAATACAGGGAGTGAAAGGCTATTGACCATTTGTACAGAAACCAAATGGCAGTTGTGAGAGTCGAGGGGCATGAAAGGGAAGCAGTGGTTGGGAAGGGAGTGAGACAGGGTCGTAGCCTCTCTCCGATGTTATTCAATCTGTATATTGAGCAAGCGGTAAAGGAAACAAAAGAAAAATTTGGTATAGGAATTAAAATCCATCAAGAAGAAATAAAAACTTTGAGATTTACTGATGTCATTGTAATTATGTCAGAGACAGCAAAGGACCTGGAACAGCATTTGAATGGAATGGACAGTGTCTTGAAAGGAGGATATAAGATGACCATTAACAAAAGCAAAACGAGGATAATGGAATGTAGTCGAATTAAATCGGGTGATGCTGTGGGAATTAGATTAGGAAATGGGACGCTTAAAGTAGTAAAAGAGTTTTGCTATTTGGGGAGAAAAATAACTGATGATGGTCGAAGTAGAGAGGATATAAAATGTAGACTGGCAATGGCAAGAAAAGCGATTCTAAAGAAGAGAAATTTGTTAACATCGAGTATAGATTTAAGTGTCAGGAAGTCGTTTCTGAAAGTATTTGTATGGAGTGTAGCCATGTATGGAAGTGAAACGTGGACAACAAATAGTTTAGACAAGAAGAGAATAGAAGCTTTCTAAATGTGGTGCTACAGAAGAATGCTGAAGGTTAGATGGGTAGATCACATAACAAATGAGGAGGTATTGAATAGAATTGGAGAGAAGAGAAATTTGTGACACAACTTGACTAGAAGAAGGGATCGGTTGGTTGGTCATATTCTGAGGCATCAGGGGATCACCAATTTAGTATTGGAGGGCAGCGTGGAGGGAAATAATCGTAGAGGGAGAACAAGAGATGAATACAGTAAACAGATTCAGAAGGATGTAGGTTGCAGTAGGTACTGGGAGATGAAGAAGTTTGCACAGGATTGAGTAGCATGCAGACATGCATCAAACCAGTCTCTCGACTGAAGACCACAACACCAGTGACACCGTTACGGTTGACTGCTCGCTTACAAGTGACTGTTTTTCCTTCAATTGTGCGCACGCCGGTGACGTGGAACGGGCGAGTCCATTTGCTCGGAGGTAAGGTAGGTATGTCAACAACGTGGGCTATCAGTGACAACAGTAGATTCCATTGCATAGTGACTCCACAGCAGTGTTGCCACTATTTAAGTTCCAATCTACGTATATCCCGAAGGCAGTGTGTAGTGGGTCAAATCCTTAATCTGTACAAGTTCATTATATTTAGCGAGTTCACTCAAGTCTATTTGCTATAACAAATACTCTAAGGCACGGTCATGTAACAAATGTCTTTACTGGCACTCAGTCATTACTCATTACCAAAGTTGGTAACTGCTGTAGTGGAAAATGAATAAATCCAAACTAACTACAAATCACGGTATCACTGAAACATACCCGCCTCACAGACCGCACAAGACCGTACCAACCTCACCCAATCAGAGAAAAACAACGAAAGACCCTTACAACAGCTCCGCTTGCTTGTTCCGTCACGTGGCTGACTAACAGCATGCGTGATAGTCCTTTTTGTGGACACAGTTCCTTTACACGTTTAAATGTTTTGAAGATGTGCGCCATAATGTTTGAACAACTGCAGTCGGATTTGATTTCATTTTAGTTTCACACTGGTAAATAATTAACATTAAGTTACAATTTTGTTATTCGCACAAACCAGAAAGACAATTGCTAGTCAAGTGAGCCACTCTCTTTCTCTCATCAGTTCCTCACTACGATACTCATATAGTTACTTTACATCCTTTGATTCACTAATTTCTTGTTAAATAAATATAAGAAATTAGAAACAGTAGAACACAACGTTTTCGCGCAAAGGCTAACCTTCTTGCGTAATTATGGAGAAGTCTTTGTTTTTATTCTTTGTAACATTTACAATGATTTACGTATAACAAATTATTAGTCTGTTTATCGGTTGTTAAACATATTCATTTTAAAACTGATTTCAAGACTTATCATACTGTGCATGATAATATGTAATTTGTCTGTATTATTTGTTGCTATTTTATAAACAATTCTTCACGTAAACGTTAGTGACATTGCAAATATCGGTTCGGAAAGTGTTGTGAGGATCCTATATTCTCCCACTTTGATATGTTTGTCATCCTTGTTGTATCTGCTCATAACTTATCGATCTGCTTCACTGCAGAGTGTATATTATGAGGACATACATGCTTAATACTTCCGGTACATATATTCGGTCGCAGACTGCTCGCTTTAAGGTTTCATTGTGAAACGATTATTATCGTATGGTGGCATGCCGAATACTGCTAAAACTGCTTCTTTTTGGAAGTGTTTGAAACGAGTAATAATTTCGATGATAAAACATACAGATGGTGAGTTGCTCGCAGTAACTGTTCTCATTTGAGCTCATCATTATTCACTTCTTCAAACTTTCAGTAAATGAGATAAATACATACATCAAAAAAAGTTTTGCATCACCTCGGTTCCGAGAGTCCCGGAACCTGTACAGAAAATTGGGATAGAGGTCAACATAAACATCATTTCCGCACCCTTATTGTTTATGAAAACCACACATTGCATGTTGTACTACCATACAGTTAGACATTCAGAGGTAGTGGTCCAGATTGCTGCACACACTGGAACGTCTAATACCCAGTAGCACGTCCTCTTGCAGTGATGCGCGCCTGTATTAGCCGTGGCGAACTATCCACAATTTCTTCAAGGCAGTGTTGGTCCAGATTGTCCCACTCCTCAACGGCGATTCGGCGTGGATCCCTCAAAGTGGCTGGTGGATCACGTTATCCATAAACAGTCCATTTCAATCTATCTCAGGCATGTTCTACGGGGTTCATGTCTGGAGAACATGCTGGCCACTCTATTTGAGCGATGTCGTTATCCTGAAGGAAGTCATTCACAAGATGTGCACTAAGGGGGCACGAATTATCGTACATGAAGACGAATACTTCGCCGATATGCTGCTTATATGGTTGCACTATCGATCGGAGGATGGCATTCAGTTACTGTACAGCCGTTACGGTGCCTTCCATGACCACCAGCGGCGTACGTCGGCCCCACATAATACCACCGCAAAACATCAGGGAACCCCCACCACCTTACTGCACTCGCTGGACAGTGTGTCTAAGGCGTTCAGCCTGACCGGTTTGCCTCCAAACACGTCTCCGAGGATTGTCTCGTTGAAGGCATATGCAACACCCATCGATGAAGAGAACCTGATGCCAATCCTGAGCGGTCCATTCGGCATGCTCAAAAATGGCTCTGAGCATTATGGGACTTAACATCTGAGGTCACCAGTCCCATAGGATTTAGAACTACTTAAACCTAACTAACCTAAGGACATCACACACCCATGCCCGAGGTAGGATTCAAACCTGCGACCGTAGCGGTCACACAGCTCCAGACTGAAGCGCCTAGAACCGCTCGGCCACAACGGCCGGCCATTCGGCATGTTGTTGGCCCATCTCTACCGCGCTGCATGGTGTCGTGGTTGCTAAGATGGACCTTGCCATGGACGTCGGGAGTGAAGTTGCGCATGCATCATGCAGCCTATTGCGCACAGTTTTCGTAACACGATATCCTGTGGCTGCACGAAAAGCATTATGCAACATGGTGGCGTTGCTGTTAGGGTTCCTCCGAGCTATAATCCGTAGGTGGCGGTTATCCACTGCAGTAGTAGCCCTGGGGAGGCCTGAGCGAGACATGTCATCGACAGTTCCTGTCTGTCTGTATCTAATCCATGTACGACAACGCCGCTTTGGCTCACTCCGAGACGCCTGGCACAAAGTAACAATGCGGACGCGATCTAATCACGTCATTGACCGTCTAGTCATGGTTGAACTACAGACGACATGAGCCGTGTACCTCCTTCCTGGTGGAATGACGGGAACTGATCGGCTGTCGGACACCCTTTGTCTAATAGGCGCTGCTCATGCGTGGTTGTTTACATCTTTGGGCGGGTTTAGTGACATCTCTAAACAGTCAAAGGGACTGTGTCTGTGATGGAGTATCCACAGTCAACGTCTATCTTCAGATGTTTTGGAATCCGGGGTGTTGCAAAACTTTAATTGATGTGTGTGTGGTGTCACCGCCAGACACCACACTTGCTGGGTGGTAGCCTTTAAATCGGCCGCGGTCCGTTAGTATACGTCGGACCCGCGTGTCGCCACTATCAGTGATTGCAGACCGAGCGCCGCCACACGGCAGGTCTAGAGAGACTTCCTAGCACTCGCCCCAGTTGTACAGCCGACTTTGCTAGCGATGGTTCACTGCCTACTTAAGTTCTCATTTGCCGAGACGATAGTTTAGCATAGCGTTCAGCTGCGTCATTTGCTACGACCTAGTAAGGCGCCATTATCAGTTACTATTGATATTGTGAATCATGTACCGTCAAGACCGACGTTCATCATTAATGGATTAAAGTTAAGTATTCCACCAGTTACGTCCGTTTTTCGAAATTCTAATTTCCTTGTCCTGTTCCAGACCTCACGCCAGCCTGCGTGAGCTAAAACGCGTGCCTTTCGGTCTCCTCTAGTAACACGGTGTTGGCTATCCTGCCAACCACAACAGTGTGTGTATCGTTAACTTCTTTCAGTTGAGAGAGGCAAAATTGTTGTAATACAGCACGTGTAACGGTGGTATTATAGTGTGGTGATAACTTTTTTGAAATCGTCTCTTTCATTTAGACCTGTTGTCCCTTGTCAGCAACTATTTCTTGTATTTTTGGCGAATGTTTGAGATCTCATTTATTGGGGCAGTGAAACTTTTTTCATATTAGCTCGTTGTTCACTAGCGGGCATGAATAGGGAGTACACAAGGACTTGGGATATCCAGCCTGCTACAGGGCAGTAGCTTGCCATTCGGTAGTCTCCATCCACTTCAGCCACAATGCATCTCACGGACCCGATTCTGCTTCGTCGTTGCAGCTCGTCAGCAACATGATGCTCATCTCAGCGGCCCTTTTTTTTCACTAGTAACTTAAACACTCACGTTCAAAAAAAAGATCGTGTTGAACGACTAGAGATAGGACGTTCATATTCGCAGGAAATGTACATTAGTACGTTCTGCAGAAATGATTAGCATTTCAGTCCCCTTGGTTCAGCATGTACCCTGTTGCCAAGAAGGCATAGGGTCCGGCATGGGCCCTGACACTCGTGATAGAATCAGCGTGCATAAGGCGCAAATGACCTTCTGCGATCATCTGTGCTGGTTGGAATTGGGTCATAGCGCTGCACCCGTCGTTTCACCATGTCCCACACATTTTCGATTGGCGACGAGTCTGGTTATCTGATGGTCTAGGGCAAAAGGATGACATCCTGTGGTCCTACATTGTCTTGTTAAAAATGTCGCCTGGGATGATGATCAGAAAGGGTATCGCTACGGATCGTAGGATGTCATTGTCCTGGGTCACACTGGTCACACTGCCCTGGACACGCACCAACTGTGATTTATGGTTATACCCAACAGCGGCCTGCACCATTAGGCCTTGAGTTTGCGCCGTATGCTTCATGCGAATGCAGTCGCTGGAATGCCGCTCCCCGTGTCTGTGGCTAACCAAAATGTGATCATCATTTTCAATCAAACAGGATCTAGATTCGTCCGAAAACACTATCTGATGCCATTCATGTCCCCAGTGACGTCGTTCCATACACCATTGCCATCTAGCATGTTTCTCCAAGTTCGTCAAAGGTAGGCGGAGTAGTGGACGACGCGCACGTAACTCATGCCCTGATAAACGGCAACAGAGTACGATGTGTTACACTGTTTCGTGGTATACTTTCGCTGTTGGTATGTCCTGCAATGCTATTCGGATGAGGTGTCGATCTTCTCGGGTTGTGGTCTGGGCGGTGCGACCTGACGTATCTCGTCGTGTTCTACGGCCTTCCGCAAACCGTTCTGCACACACCCGTTGCATTGTCGGAACTTTTGTCCCACATGAGCAGCAAGTTCCCTGATGTATTCATCACATTCATTTATGCCAATAATTCGCCCTCTTCCAAAGTCATTTATTTGACGGTACGGTTCGCACATACGTCTGCGACGCAGTCTCCACGTCTGCTCAAGTCACACTGATCCATTACCTTCGGTTTACAGCGACAACGAGGGCCGTAGACACGTTTTAACGGTAGGTGATGTTGCGTCGTGATATCGATGTTGACCTTGAACCTGAGGGCCGACATAGTCCAAATGCTAATCATTTCTATTGAGAATACTAATGTAAATGTCCTGGGATTGTGAGAGTCCTATCTCTAGTCGTTCAAGGTGTTCTGTTTTTTGTTGAACATGAATGTTTTTCGAGATTACCGCTTGTACCCTCATCAGTAGACTGATGACCAAAAAAAAAAAAAAAAAAAACCCCTCATAGAACCTATCGGGGTCAATTCAATGGGAATCAAAATTTTGTTAGGCGTTGTCGTACTGATAATATAAGAGCGCATACGTTTGTTAGTAATCTAGTGAAGCAGTTTAGTCACCAGGTAGTGTCGCGAGTAGGTAGTCAGAATCCTGAGTGGACCAGAGTTATATTGAAGACTGATAATACTCATGATGAAATAAATGTGGAGTATAGCTAATAAGTAGAAATGAGAAGAAGAATATTAATTTGACACTTCAGGTACAAAGATGTGAAAACGAACGTTATGTACTAATTTGAGTGGCTCAGGTGGTTGCGTTAACAAACGTGCCTGAATAATAAGAAACTCTACTTTTCGTATGTAATGTCTGATTTAAGATTTAGTAATAGTTTTTTGGGAGGAGGAAGGGGAGTGTTCGAGTATGACACTAAACAGAGTAAAAACAGTGTTCTAAAGCACTGACGAGTTTGAGAGCGAACTGAATCTGATTACGGAAAGAATTCTTGGTGATAAATAGACACTATACTAAAAAGTAACCCTTCCTTACTACCGACTGTAAAACATACGTATTCCAGCATATATCAATCAGCAATGGATTCAAATTATTACAATACGTAAACAAGGACATGCGGTTGATACTAGGTTCACGCTCATAGCCCTTAACCTTCTCTTGCACAAATGTATCTGAGCCCTTAAACCCAAATACATAGTTTACCACTGGCTTTAATTTAACTTGTCCCCCTGGTAACCATCGAAATACAGCGATAAGGGACGGAAACCTCTTGTTGTACGGTTTTTGAAGGACATTACATTTCGACAGAGGCTCTAAGGTAATTTTCGTGGCTGAGAACATGGAACGTGATCAGGCAGTAATATGTTCCTTGACTCCTTCAGGAAGCTGTTTCCTTGATTTGTAAAATTATCTTGGGCCCTGTATCGGATCGTTTCTAAAGGGGTCTTCTCTCTAACGTATCTTTCGTTGTGTAATTTGTCAACGGATGCTATGGCGGTCTTGTTGAAGTGTGCAACTTGCCCCACCTACCTGTTTTTAGAACGCCGTCTGCGGAGACTTTCGCTCACCAAGTTCCTCCTCGGGTGCCTCGGAGTCTTCGTGCTGCCGCTGGCCAGTGGCTATGGCGGCACAATATGGGCCACGCTGTTTACACTATTCGCTAGGAGAGGCGCACAGGGTGTACTGCATTTGAGAAGACATGATAACCCGGAAGGATCGGGTTGTATGTATTGAACTGGGGACCTAGAAACGACGGGCAGGCTCGTCCCCGCTGTAGCCTACAGTTGTTCACGAGCCCACAACAGGCCACAGCAGTCTACCCACCCCACCGCCGCCCCACACCGAATCCAGGGTTATTGTGCGGTTCGGCCCCCAGTGGACCCCCCGGGAACGTCTCATTCCAGACGAGTGTAATCCCAAAGTTTGCGTGGTAGAGTAATTATGGTGTACGCGTACGGGGAGACAGTGCGCAGCAATCACCGACATAGCGTAACTGGGGCGGAATAAGAGGAACCAGCCCGCATTCGCCGAGGCAGATGGAAAACCGCCCTTTTTTTGTAGCCATATATATTTATTTAAATATATTAACAACGACACATTTTAAAAAAAACTTTCATTCTAGTAACCTATTATATTCCTAGAGTTGGTTAACATTACTGTCGTTTTATAGGTTTTCGTTTGTATATTCTTTTCTTTCTCGTTTTTCTCTTAGTTTTGTTCCTTGAACCCTTTTACAAGGCGATCAGTCGTCTTTTTCGGGTAAAACATTGCAGGGCAGGCATCATAATTTATATGTAGCATCCACACATTGCTTTTGAGTTCAAATTTGTGTATGTCATGCACTTCTGATGCCACAGGCACATTGTGCATTCTGGTTTGATCTCTCCCTTTAGTTTGCACTGTTAGGTGGGACAGTATGAGGGAAAACATCAGCGTGATAGATGGAGCAGAAATGGTAGAAACCTTTTTTACATGTACTACAGATTATACATAAAATTGAAGAAGAAAGAAAAATTATGTCATATTATATTAGAGAAGCAGAGAGGAAAGTGTGAGTAAACAATATAAATTTTATAGGCAACATAGTAAAGGAACTCATTCAACAACAAAAAATTATGATTAGTTGGCACATTTCACTAAGTAATGCTTGTATCCTGGACAATATAGTACAAATAATGAAATAAAAAACAAACACTGGGCATACTTTTGACTCTGATTTGGCTGCGAACATGACAGAGGTTTGCTGAGAAGCATTTTGTATCACTTTGGAATACTGTACTTCACTAGGGAGGAGAAAACACTGTATCTTTTCTGTTGCACTTATTCACTATCACTGCACGCTTTCTTGCCGTGGTGAGTGTGGTGAGGTGGCTGGTGGCGGTGCTGAGGGTCACAGGCTGGGGAGGACTCTGGCGTTCGCTGTCTGCAGTGGAATCTGCACGAATTTTCAGAAGTTCTCGCGGTAGCGCCTGTGCTGCTGGGCCGTCTTCTTCACCTCCCAGAGGTCCATCGGGAAGGCCAACTGGTTGACCAGAGAATCGCCAGTCGCTTGGGTTCGTGGAAATGGGTTGCAGTCTGGGGCGGTGGTTACTTCCACTGTGATGCTTCCCGGCGCCGTTCTGTTGATGTGGACCTGGCACGCTTCCCATATGTTGGTGGCATTCCCGCAGGTGAATCGGTGCTCGAGGGTGTCGGTCATGGCACATACGTCGCACTTGTCACCTTGTCAATTGCGACGAGTTTTATCTCCCCCAGTCTTTTGTTGGTTGGTACCGTTCTGTTACCTATTTTGTACCATGTCTCCTTCCCATGTTTAAGCAACAAGTTTTCCGAGACGTTTCCCAATATTTGCTTCCAATCGTATTGCGGGAGTTTGTGTACAATTTCGTTTATTGCCGGCCTCCCCCCTGAGGGCCCAGTATATTCTCTTGGCATTTCTGTGGATGGGGTTCGACACGGTGTCCAGAACGTAACTTTTGTTGGCGTAGTGCAGCCTGATGTGTCACATTCTGAAGGGAATGTGCCTCGTGTTGACCAGCGCCTCTTCTGATGCGGGCTTGTATCCTGCAGTCATCTTGGCTGTGACACTGTCAGGGTTTTTGTCCTGGATGGCGAGCGTTCGTTTTAGTAGAAGGGCCGCACATTTGGTCTTTATATCAACTAGTCCTAGTCCCCCTTCTCACGTTGGCAGCGAGTACGTTGCTTGGGCCACTTTGAATATATTTCGACGCCACAACAGGTAGTACACTGCGCTCGTAAGTGCTCGCGCAGTTTCGGTCGGCATGCTTAAGATTTGCGCCAGGTATCATGCTTTCAGCAGGTCAATTTTCTGATGGATTGTTAGTTTCCGGTCCGCGTACTGTCTGGAGAGACCTCTTGTGGTGTGTAGCACGTTTCTCCAGTTGTATGCCGCCATTCTAAGTGGACAAGACTGTATAACTGTTCCAAGAATTTTTTGGCTTTCTGCTATTTTGTACCACTGCCTGTCTGGTTTGAGTCGTTGATTCCCTATCGGCAGTAGTACTGTTTTTCTGGGGTTGGTTTGGGGGCCTGGCGCTTTTTGGAATGTGGTCATGATGGTTTCTACTCTCCCAGTATCCTCCTGATCTTCAATAAAGATGCCTAAGTCGTCAGCGTAGGCTATACATGCTACTGTTTTGTCTCTTACGGAGAATCCTCTGATGTCATTTGTGAGTTTCCGCAGCAGCGGGTCCAGTGCTGTAGCGAATAAAGCCATAGACAATGGACAGCCTTGCCTTAAGGACCTGTCCAGTTTTATCTGTTTTATTTTCCAACTATTGATTATTACTGTCGATCTCGCAGTACTTGGTACCTTCCGGATGATTGTGATGAATTTTTGTCGAAACCCGAGTCTGTTCAGTGTCTCTACGAGGTATTTGTGATCGATCCTGTCGAAGGCCTTGTTGAAGTCCACCGAAATTATGGCACCTGCGCTTCTGGTGGTGGCTGCTTGTGCTATTATGTCCCTGTAGGTGGATGTGGCGTCAAATATATTTTTCCCTGGTACCGTACATGTTTTCCACGGACTGATGACTTTCCTAATCGCCGATTTCACATTGTTTGCGATGCATTTCGCTATTATTTTATAGTCGGCGTTGAGGAGCGTAATCGGACGAAACTCCTCAATGCGGCGGGCGGCTTTCTTTTTAGGGATGAGGGTTATGGTCCCTTCGGTCAGCCCAGGTGGAATTACTGCCTCATTGAGTATCTCGTTCACCATCTCCGTGAATTGCACTCATAGTACGTCCCAGTATGCGAGGTAGAACTCGAGCGGGATGCTGTCAGCGCCCGGTACTCTGCCTCTGACGCTGGTCTTCATCGTTTCTTTGATGTCGTCCTCGTCGACATTTTCTGTCAGCAACGCCCTGTGTGCGCCTGTCAGCATGCTCCTCGTCCTTTGCAGAATTTCAGCAGTTGCCGCGTCGTCTGTTTCTTCTCGACGGAACATGTCTCGCAAATAGTCTTCGATGTGTTTTGTTAATTCCGTTTTAGTCGTGAGCGTCTTACCCTGCTTGTCCTGCAACTCACTTAGGCACTTCCCTGCGGCTCTCTCCCTTTCCCTGTGTAGGTGGTGCATGGTGACTGGCTCTTCATCCACCTCGCCATATGTTTTGCCTCTGGCGAGGACGCCTCTCATTTGTTGTTTCTTTATTTGAAGGAGTTTTGCCTTGATTTTACTTGCTCGCGGCAGGTATTGCTGGTCGTCTGCCGGTGCGTCGAGAGCGTCTTTCAGGCACTGCTGGTAGAACTCGGACGTGGATCGCCTCCAGAATGACTTTTGTGCGCTGTATCTTATCAACAGGCTGCGCATTGTCGGCTTCGCTCGTGCCAGCCACCACTTGGTAGTGCTGTTGTAGTGTGCGCGCTGCGCTAGACATTCTTGCCGTGATTCCGCTATTTGCTTGCGCAGTTCCGCGTCCTGCATTTGTTCCGTATTTAGCTTCCACGTGCTTAAAGCCATCCACAGGCTGGCCGGCACACCGGACCTCGACATTAATCCGGCGGGCGGATTCGTGCCGGGGACCGGCACGCCTTCCCGCTCGGGAAGGAGCGCGTTAGACCGCACGGCTAGCCGGGCGGACAGGATTGGGTTAGTGACAGACCGAACCCAACTGAGCCTGTTCGAGGCTTCGTCCACTATACGGCCAGTTGAGCATGGAAGACCTTCTGGGAAGTGTGTATTTTCACTGGAAGAAAATAAGGCGTTATCCAAGAGCACTAAATGACGCTTACAAATAATTCGAATGGTGCTACTCAGAGCTTGAGCTGATCCACCCACATTAAATAGCCTTCCAGGGTGAACCTTGCTGAGTGTCAGGAGACACAATGTATTGCCACTAATCTGACACAATGCTGCAGCGCCCAATGTGACGCAGTTCAGTATCCGCTGGAAGCTGCTCAATACTTTGATCATAAGCAATGATGTATAACTGCTGACAGACATGCAGTCCGTTCCATACTAGTGACAACCATACAGCCGCCCGCTGTGGCCGAGTGGTTCTAGGAGCTTCAGTCCGGAACTGCGCTGCTGCTACGGTCGCAGGTTCTAATCCTGCCTCGGGCATGGATGTGTGTGATGTCCTTAGGTTAGTTAGGTTTAAGTAGTTCTAAGTGTAGGGGACTGATGACCCCAGATGGGAAGTCCCATAGTGCTTAGAGCCATTTGAACCATTTTGACAACCATACACACAACAGTTGCAGCCCATAGACGGTGCCTTCCCTGCGATGCCGAATGGGAAATTAACTTGGAAGAGCTTTTAATTCAATCTAGAAAGTTGTGCAGAGCTGTCTCTATATGCAGAGACGATACGTGGAACACCTCTTTTAACAGAAACAAGTGCACAGTAAATTGCAGCATGCGACGTGCTGGAGTAACACTGTACTTCTTGTTACAGTAGGCCGTTAAGTGAAATTTAAGTTAGGCAGATAGGAACTTTGTCGCAAAGTTTACATTTCAAATACATTTGCATTATCCAGGAGAATATTTCATACTCAAGGCAGTGACAGCTTGTAATCGTACATTCATAATTTCTTGCAAACGGCTTGTTCGCCGAGCACCTTCACTGCAATATTTTCTGCTCTATTATCATGTTCTGTCACTCGTGTGGGCTTCCACTAATTATGATAAGCGTCGTATATAATTAATATAAACAGCTTCCTAAATTGCTTAACATAATAAATCCATCACAGTATAAATCTCTTAACCGAAAGTGTTACCTCCATGGGATTAATAAATTGTTCGTAGTAAAATTAATTTTCTGACAGGAACATCAATACCGGCGTAAATATCACGAGGAAATAGAGGTTTTTTAACACGTTTTCATTAAGTCACTTTTTTGTCAGTTGTTCCGTAAAAATTTTGCAGTCGATTTTAAATTAACTTCCCGATGAGGTTCGGACTTGAAATTTTAAACATAGCTCAGAAATGGACGACAATGCAATACTAACCATCTTGTATGCTGTGCGGCGGGGAGCACTATGTGTACCGCTGCTATCTCCCTTTTTTTCCTGTTTCGCTTGGGATTGTTTCATGGTAGGAACGATTACTGGTTAAGTCCCTGTGTGAGCTCGACTCTCTCTAATTTTTACCTCCGTGATTTTTTCGTGAGATACTCGTAGGAAGAAGCAACGTATTGACTGACCCAGCCTGAAATTTACCACATGTAGCTGCAGTAGTCTCATCAAAATGTTTGAAATTTATTGAACAATTTGACACAAAGGAAAGTAATTATTTAAATAAAAACTTTTTGATATAACACGTTTCTAAAACGGACTGAAAAGTATAAAATAATTTCTCCTAAACCCATGCAGATTCCTAACACCATGTAGATAGAACTGAAAAGTATGTAGCTGGTATCTGAACAGACTCCATTGGTGATTTTGCAGCTCTCTAAGAAAAGCTGTGCTTGTGAATTTTTATTAGCTATGAAAATACTTGCAGACTTTAAAACGAAAAACTTGGGGCACATGCGGAACATAAAAGATGCATGAGTAGTTCACCTCCTTACTACTATCCGTTGCATGTGCATCACGTTTTTCAGTTTGAATTCTACAATTATTGCAGTAGGCGTTAAAAATTCACAAGCACAAATTTTCGGGACTATCTGTGTGGTGTTAGTAATATCTACGGCGAATGAGAAATTATTTTACACTTTCTAAATTAAAAAGTCTTTTATTTGAATAATTATTTTTCCCTCATCAGTCTTTCACGGGTTTGATGCTGCCCGCCATTATTTCCTGTCCTGTGCCAACCTCTTCACGACAGCGTACTACTTACATCCTATGTCCTCAATTGTTTCTTGCATGTATTTCAGTCTCTGTCTTCCCCTGCAGTTTTAACATCTTCACCTCACTCTGGTACTAGGGAATTTATTTCCTGATATCTTAACACATGTCCTATCATCCTGCCCTTCTTCTTATCAAGTTTTCCACATCTTGTTTTCCGTGCCTCCTCATATCTTATCTTGCCAATTACATAATTTTCAACGTAGTTTTATAGTACCATATGTCGAACTCTTTGATTAATTTATTTTTCCGATTTTCCCGATGATTCACACCCATACAATGCTGTGCTCTCAACGTATATTCTCAGGAATATCTTCCTCATTTCAAGGCCGATGTCTTATACGCCAACTAATAGACTTTTTGGCCAAGGATTCCCTCTTTGCCAGTGATATTGTGCTATTTATGCCCTCGTTACCTTCGTCCGTCGCGTGTTATTTTGCGCCTAAGGTAGCGGCATTCCTTAATTTTTACAACATGGACTCTACGAAAGTGATATTTATATTTGTTAGACGGTATGGGTCTGAGTCCAATAATTTTATGAACTTTCGCCTCCCTCCCCCCCCCCCCCACTCCCTTTGGGGACCTATTTCTTCAGACTACCCACACCCCCTCAGTTCCTCCCTCCTTGCCACCCATACCACTGCCATCCCTATACAGTTTGAACAATGTCTCATGTTCTGTTGGCTTCACAACTCATCCATGTTTTATCCCCCACTCCACCATTTATTCACCCTTGCGTTGTGGTTTTCTTGGTTGACTGTGCTGGTGTGATAAACTTCTGGTATTATTTGCGTACTGTTGTTGCAGTTTGTAACGATAAATACCACTCTCGCCTATATATTACACCATGTTTTGCATAATTAATTCTATTTCAAGATAGAAATTCCATGCCAGTTACAAATATAAGTCACGATAAGACAATTCACGATGTTTACGTAGAAACTTTAATTGTGAACCTCCATGTAATATAATGTAAACACTGTTATGTACCAATGTATACAAAGATGATGTATTTGTCACGCTGAATAAACAGTTCAACTACCTTGTTCACTAACACACCAGAGATTGCATTGGGCAGACTGTGATGTCACTCAGGTGATCTCTGGCATATCATTCCATCTACGTCAATGTCCATGTCAGTTGTTGATCAGACACAATAGTGTGGTACATACCTATTTAATAGTTAGCAGTTTCATAGAACAGGTGTGCTATAGGGTTCACAAATGAAAGTCTGCAATACATTAAGTGTTTAAGAGAGTAGCCATGTATGTGAAAAACGGCATCCCATTTGAGTCAATTGATGTTTCAAAGTACTGCACTGAAAAGGTGTTTGAATGTTGTGCAGGTGTGGTTAAATTTAACGGAGCTAAACTTTTAACTGTTGTTATTTATAGATCCCCAGACTCCGATTTCACAACATTGTTGATAAAGCTAGAGGAGGCTCTTCGTTCACTTTATAGGAAATACAATAAGTTAGTTATATGTGGTGACTTCAACATTAATTGTACAAGTGATTGTGCAAGGAAGAGGATGCTGGTAGATCTCCTTAATTCATATAATCTTACACAAACCGTATTCTTTCCAACGAGAGTGCAAGGGAACAGTAGAACAACCATAGACAACATTTTTGTTCATTCCTCATTACTAGAAGGGCATTCTGTTAGCAAAAAGGCGAATGGCCTTTCAGATCATGATGCACAAATTTTAACTCTAAAAGATTTTTGTGCTGCAACACGTGTTAAATATAGTCATCAGCTGTTTAGGAAAGCTGATCCAGTTGCTGTAGAGACCTTTGTAAACCTTATCAAGGAACAAGAGTGGCAAGATGTTTATAGCGCTGATACAGTAGACGATAAATATAATGCTTTTCTCAAGACTTTTCTCGTGCTCTTTGAAAGTTGCTTTGCGTTAGAACGTTCAAAACAGGGTACTAGCACAAACGGGCAGCCTGGGTGGCTGACTAGAGGGATAAGAATATCTTGTAGAACAAAGTGGTAATTATATCAAAACGTTAGAAACAGTCAAAATCTAAATGCAGCAGCCCATTACAAACAGTATTGTAAGGTGCTTAAAAATGTTATTAGGAAGGCAAAAAGTATGTGGTATGCAGATAGAATAGCTAAGTCTCAGGATAAAATTAAAACCATATGGTCAGTCGTAAAGGAAGTGGCTGGTCTGCAGAGACAGGTCGAGGATATAGAATCCGTGCGTAGTGGGAATGTCCGTGTTACTGATAAGTCGCATATATGTACAGAATTTAATAATCACTTTCTGAATGTAGCAGGTGAACTTAATAGAAACCTAGTCCCAACAGGGAATCATATAGCGCTCTTAGAAAAAAGTGTTCCGAGACTGTTACCTGAAATGCTCCTCCATGATACTGACAAGAGGGAGATTGAGTTAATAATTAAATCACTAAAGACCAAGAACTCTCATGGATATGAGGGGTATCTAGCAGAATACTGAAGTATCGTTCTACGTATGTTAGCCCAGTACTTAGCCATATCTGTAACTTTTCCTTTAGGAGTGATCGGTTTCTTGACCGATTAAAGTACTCGGTAGTGAAACCACTTTATAAAAAGGGAGACAGGGATAATGTTGACAATTATAGACCTATTTCTATGCCATCGGTGTTTGCTAAAGTTATCGAGAAGGTTGCATACACAAGGTTACTGGAACATTTAAATTCACATAATTTGCTGTCAAATGTTCAGTTTGGTTTTAGAAATGGTTTAACAACTGAAAATGCTATATTCTCTATTCTCTGTGAGGTTTTAGGCGGATTGAATAAAAGGTTGCGAACGCTAGGTGTTTTCTTTGGTTTAACGAAGACTTTTGATTGTGTTGACCACAAAATATTACTGCAGAAGTTGGACCATTATGGAGTTAGGGGAGTAGCTTACAATTGGTTCGCCTCCTACTTTAAGAACGGAGAGCAGAAGGTAATTCCCCGCAATATTGAGAGTGGTAGTGATATTCAGTCCCAATGGGGCACTGTTAAGTGGGGCATTCCCCAAGGGTCGGTGCTGGGGCCACTGCTGTTTCTTATTTATATAAATGATAAGTCTTGTAGTATTACAGGTGATTCAAAAATATTTCTGTTTGCTGATGACACCAGCTTGATAGTGAAGGATCTTGTGTGTAATATTGAAACAGTATCAAATAATGTAGTTCATGAAGTAAGTTTGTGGCTTGTGGAAAATAATTTGATGCTAAATCACAGTAAGACTCGGTTTTTACAGTTTCTAACTCACAATTCAACAAAAACCGATATTTTGATCAGACAGAATGGGCATATTATAAGCGAGACGGAACAGTTCAAGGTCCTAGGCGTTCGGATAGATAGTAAGCTGTTGTGGAAAGCCCATGTTCAGGATCTTGGTCAGAAACTAAATGCTGCTTTATTTACCATTAGAACAGTATCTGAAATAAGTGACACTTCAACACGAAAAGTAGTGTACTTCGCATATTTTCATGCGCTTATGTCGTATGGTATTATTTTTTGGGGTAATTCTTCTGATTCAAAAAGGGTATTTTTGGCTCAAAAACGGGCTGTTCCAGCTATATGTGGTGTAAGTTCGAGAACCTCTTGTCGACCCCTATTCAATAGTCTGGGAATTCTGACATTGCCCTCACAGTATATATTTTCTTTAATGTCGTTTGTTGTTAGCAATATTAGCCTATTCCCAAGAGTTAGCAGCTTTCACTCGGTTAATACTAGGCAGAAATCCAATCTGCATGTGGAATGCACTTCCTTGACTCTTGTGCAGAAAGGAGTGCAGTATTCTGCTGCATCCATTTTCAATAAGCTACCACAAGAACTCAAAAATCTTATCAGTAGCCCAAACTCTTTTAAGTGTAAACTGAAGAGTTTCCTCATGGCTCACTCCTTCTATTCTGTCGAGGAGCTCCTGGAAGAGCTAAAAAATTAAGCAAATTCCAGTGTTACAGTGTTGATTTTCTTTATTTAAATTAACGACTTGTCACCTGAATATGTTTTTTTATATTTCATTTTATCTGTTTCTAATATCGTATTATAATTTCATGTATTGACTCGTTCCATGACCATGGAGACTTCTCCTTAATTTGGTCCCGCGGAACGATAAATAAATAAATAAAATAAATAAAAGTTCTAACTTTTAATAATAACATATTTGACCTACATGACCAGATATCCTGACTTCTATTGCATACTAGTCTGATGTCGTTTGACATACAAATAAGGTAAAGAATCATGGTATTTATACATTATTTTTCATGGTTGACTTGTTTCTTGTTTTTATGATTCATACTTCTGTTGTTAACTCCATTTTTTTGTACTTGAAAATGGCCTAATGCCGAAATCTGCATTGTATAACTAAAAAATAAAATATTCTACATCTACTGCTACATGTACGTGGATACTCTGAAAACCACATTTAAGTGCCTGACAAGGGTTCATCGAAACACCTTCAGAATTCTCTATTACTACAATCTCGTATAGCGCGCGGAAAGAACGAACACCATATATTTCCGTACGAGCTTTGATTTCCCTTATGGTGATTGTTTCTCCCTATGTAGGTCGACGTCAACAAAATATTTTCGCATTCGGAGGAGATAGTTGGTGATTGGAACTTCCTGAGAAGATTCCTTCGCGACGAAAAACGCCTCAGTTTTAAACATGTCCATCCCAAATCCTTAATCATTTCGGTGACACTCTCTCTCCTATTTCGCGATAATACAAAACGTTCTGCCCTCCTTCTTTGAACTTTTTCGATGTACTCTTTCAGTTCTATCTGGTAAGGATCCCACACCGCGCAGCATTATTCCAAAAGGGGACGCATATGCGTAGTGTAGACAGTCTCCTTAGTAGATCTGATACGTTTCTTAAGTGTCCTGCCAATTAAACGCATACTTTGGTTAGCCTTCCCCACAATATTTTCTATATGTTCCTTCCAATTTAAGGTGTTGGTAATTGCAATTCCTAGGTATTTAGTTGAATTTACAGCTTTTAGATTAGACTGATTTATCGTGTAACCGAAGTTTAACGGATTCCTTTTAGCACTCATGTGGGTGAACTCGCCCTTTTCGTTATTTAGGATCAATTGCCAATTTTCGCACCATCCATACATCTTTTCTAAATAGTTTTGAAATTTGTTTTGAGATTCTGATGACTTTACTAGTCGATAAATGACAGCGTCATCAGCAAACAACCGAAGACGGCTGCTCAGATTGTCTCTCAAATAGTTTATACAGATAAGGAACAGCAAAGGGCCTATAACACTACCTTGGGGAACGCCATATATCGCTTCTGTTTTAGTAGTTGCCTTTCCGTCAGTTACTACGAACTGTGATCTTTCTGACAGGAAATCACGAATTCAGTCACATAACTCAGACGATATTCCATAGACACGCAATTTCACTACAAGCCGCTTGTGTGGTACTATGTCAAAAGCCTTCCGGGAATCCGTAAATACGGAATCAATTTGAAATCCCTTGTCAATAGCAGTCAACACTTCGTGCGAGTAAAGAGCTAGTTCTGTTTCACAAGAACAATGTTTTATAAATCCGTGCCGACTGTGCGCCAATAGACTGTTTTCTTCGAGGTAATTCATAATGTTTCAACACAATATATGTTTCAAAATCCTGCTGAATATCGACGTTAATGATATTGGCCTGTAATTATGTGGATTACTTGTACTACCTTTCTGGTATTGATGTGACATGTGCAACATTCCAGTCTTCGGGCACGGATCTTTCGTCCAGCGAACGGTTGTACATGTGTGTTAAATATGGAGCTATTGCAACATCATAATCTGAAAGGAGTGTAATTTGTATACAGTCTGGGCCAGAAGACTTGCTTGTATTGAATGATTTAAGTTGCTTCATTACTTCGAGGATATTTACTTCTACGTTGGCCGGCCGAAGTGGCCGTGCGGTTAAAGGCGCTGCAGTCTGGAACCGCAAGACCGCTACGGTCGCAGGTTCGAATCCTGCCTCGGGCATGGATGTTTGTGATGTCCTTAGGTTACTTAGGTTTAACTAGTTCTAAGTTCTAGGGGACTAATGACCTCAGCAGTTGAGTCCCATAGTGCTCAGAGCCATTTGAACCATTTGAACTTCTACGTTACTCATGTTGGCAGCTGTTCTTGATTGGAGTTCTGAAATATTTACTTCGTCTTCCTTTGTCAAGGCATTTCGGAACGCTGTGTTTAGTAACTCTGCTTTGGCAGTACTGTCTTCGATAGTACCTCCATTGCTATCGCGTAGAGAAGGCATTCATCGTGTCTTGCCGCTAGCATACTTCACATACGATCAGAATCTCTTGGATTTTCTACCAGATTTCGAGACAAAGTTTCGTTGTGGAAACTATTATAAGCATCTCGCACTGAAGTCCACGCTAAAATTCGAGCTTCTGTAAAAGACCGCCAATCTTGGAGATTTTGCGACTGTTTCAATTTATCATGACTGTGCTCCAGCGAAAATAAAAATTATCAAGTATTATGGACACAAAGGAATTACAGACATTGGCTGCAAGCGGGCATTCATTGAAATCAGTAGAGAAAGTAGAAAATTTGTGCCTGACCGGCATTCGAATCCGGGTATCTTGTTTACTAGTCAGTTTCTGTGACCACTAATCAATGTTTCTTTACCTTATTCTGTTCGTTATTGTTAGTCACATCTGTTCGCAGCGGAGATTCCATGACAGCCGTCATCGTTGATCCATTCATTCAGTTTTTTTTAATATATATATAACAGAAAGCAGCTAACCCTCTGAAAGAACATGCCGGCAGGGCATCCGAACACAGTATTCTTCGCAGCTGCACGGAATACCCTAGCACGCATCCCGGCAGTCCCTAATTCTCAACATATCCACACACTACTGGTGTAGTTCTCATTGCCCATTATCCTTATTACTCGAGGCATTTTACCGTTCCCGTAAGAGCTGGAGCGTGGTGTACATTCGCACTGAAGAAGTCATTTTTAATATATATATATATATGGTGTCTGTTGTTTGGGACGTATCCGAAAGGACAGACATCTCCGAAAAAACAGATAAAACTTATATATATCAAATATTTATTCGCTTTATCTGTTTTGTGGCCAAAGTTTAAATTCTATTAAATCCTTTCACAGGTGCCGTAAATGAAAAGGTAAACACCACTCACGGATTACATCTTACGGGTATTCGTACTGGCCGACATGTGCCTACGAGGCAGTAGAAGGAGAGACCTATGTTCGCGGGGCGTGTGATTAGCGTGTTACCAATTCCTTGAGCCGTTAAAGCGAGTGGATGAATCCGGGTGATGCTGCTGTTTCTTTATTCAAGCCTCACTAGGGTGAGTGGACTCCATTCCGGACCTCCACACCTAAGAGAAATCAAAGAAGGATCTGAAAATTGGTGTCGAAAGCAGCGACCTTTCTGCTGCGGAGATGGTCTTTGTAGTAAATCAACAGGGGCGGGAGAGGGGGGATAAAAAAATGTATAGGCACTGTTAGTTGTGCCACAACAAGTGCATTCGAAGCGGCTTCAACTTTTAAAGCGCTCGTTGCATCCTAGTGGCGGCTACTGCTGCTTATAGTATGGCGAAGCAGCGCTCAAAACCGGCTCGCAGACCGCCTACCAACCTACCTATCTTATACCCTCCATGCCTTGCGATCAGCCCTCCACGGCGAGGCCCACGGACCATTGCCTATTGTAAGAAAATGGAAACGCATACGTTTAAAATAGAACAATCCGTTCGGAATCATTCAACATCATTGTATGCAATCGGCGGGGGTATTTTACGTCGGGCCGCCCGCCCCATACAGGGCGGCTAGTAATTGCATCTCCCGGCCTCGCCTCGCCTCGCGTCGCCGGCAGAAAGGCAGCGGGTGTTCCGCTTTTAGCTATCTGCGACTCCCGGCTGCGTGTCGCTACGTAAAATACGCTTCTTTCAACAGACTGCGCTCAATAACTCAGTCTGTCTCATTTCACAGGATCGCAGCTCTGACTTCGCGACAACAGTCACGCGTAGAGGCGTCGGCTACGTGAACTAAACCTGTCGTATTACACAGAACGGCTAAATTTGTAAGTCAGCCCACCTCATATAGATTTTCTAGTACTGTCCCAAAACTTCATGAGTCACGATTTATGGCTATAACTTGTGGTACGAAGGTATGTTTTATATTGCTATCCCGAAGAGCAGATACAAATTCCGAGGGACTTGGGCCCTACCCTGTGTTTACATGGGATGCAATAACGCTAGCACACACTGTATTAAAGAACATTGAGTGGTCTACGAGTATTTTAGACTGTGCACGTACATCTTACTGTTTTGGCAGCTGAACGTTCGTGTCAAAAGCTATGAGTCTCGCAAACTCATCTCTACTGAAACGTTTAATTATAGCCAATAAGCTGCGGCAGAGGTTCCCTAACACATGTTCGTGTTGTACGAGGAGCATTCAAGTTCTAAGGCCTCCGATTTTTTTTTTCTAATTAACTACTCACCCGACATCGATGAAACTGGCGTTACTTCTCGACGTAATCGCCCTGCAGACGTACACATTTTTCACAGCGCTGACGCGATGATTCCATGGCAGCGGCGAAGGCTTCTTTAGGAGTCTGTTTTGACCACTGGAAAATCGCTGAGACAATAGCAGCACTGCTGGTGAATGTGCGGCCACGGAGAGTGTCTTTCATTGTTGGGAAAAGCCAAAAGTCACTAGGAGCCAGGTCAGGTGAGTAGGGAGCATGAGGAATCACTTAAAAGTTGTTATTACGAAGAAACTGTTGCGTAACGTTAGCTCCATGTGCGGGTGCGTTGTCTTGGTGAAACAGCACACGCCCAGCCCTTCCCGGACGTTTTTGTTGCAGTGCAGGAAGGAATTTGTTCTTCAAAACATTTTCGTAGGATGCACCTGTTACCGTAGTGCCCTTTGGAACGCAATGGGTAAGGATTACGCTCTCGCTGTCCCAGAACATGGACACCATCATTTTTTCAGCACTGGCGGTTACCCGAAATTTTTTTGGTGGCGGTGAATCTGTGTGCTTCCATTGAGCTGACTGGCGCTTTGTTTCTGGATTGAAAAATGGCATCCACGTCTCATCCATTGTCACAACCGACGAAAAGAAAGTCCCATTCTTGCTGTCGTTGCACGTCAACATTGCTTGGCAACATGCCACACGGGCAGCCATGTGGTCGTCCGTCAGCATTCGTGGCACCCACCTGGATGACACTTTTCGCATTTTCAGGTCGTCATGCAGGATTGTGTGCACAGAACCCACAGAAATGCCAACTCTGGAGGCGATCTGTTCAACAGTCATTCGGCGAACCCCCAAAACAATTCTCTCCACTTTCTCGATCATGTCGTCAGACCGGCTTGTGCGAGCCCGAGGTTGTTTCGGTTTGTTGTCACACAATGTTCTGCCTTCATTAAACTTTCGCACCCACGAACGCACTTTCGACACATCCATAACTCTATCACCACATGTCTCCTTCAACTGTTGATGAATTTCAATTGGTTTCACACCACGAAAATTCAGAAAACGAATGATTGCACGCTGTTCAAGAAACGAAAACGTCGCCATTTGAAGTATTTAAAACAGTTCTCATTCTCGCCGCTGGTGGTAAAATTCCATCTGCCATACGGTGCTGCCATCTCTGGGACGTATTGACAATGAACGCGGCCTCATTTTAAAACAATGCGCATGTTTCTATCTCTTTCCAGTCCGGAGAAAAAAAATCGGAGGCCTTAGAACTTGAATGCACCTCGTATACTGGCCTATGCTTCCGTTTATGTGGAATCTGAAACAAAGACTAACTGCTGGCTGAATTTATGTACAGGTATATAGGAAACGTTCGCGTCTGGGACACTAAGGCAGTGTATGATGGTATTAAAAAAGCAACTGGTCGAACTGTCAGAAAAACAGCTCCTTCGCTTTCCAACACAGGTGAAGTTATTACTGATGAAGGTAAGAAAATGGAACACTATGTTGAACACTACCTCGAGTTGTAGGCATCTGGGAACGAAGTCGGAGGCATATGCGTCACTCATCGGCGAAGAGAACGTGACGCCAATCCTGAGCGATCCTTTTTGCATGTTACTGGGCCCATCTGTACCGCGCTGTATGGTGTCGTGGTTGCAAAGATGGTCCTTGCCATGGACGTTGGGAGTGAAGTTGCGCATCATGAAGCCTATTGCGCACAGTTTGAGTCGTAACACGACGTCCTGTGGCTGCACGAAAAGCATTATTCAACATGGTGGCGTTGCTGTCAGGGTTCGTCCGAGCCATAATCCGCAGGTAGCGGTCATCCATTGCAGTAGTAGCCCATGGGCGGCCTGAGCGAGGCATGTCATCGATAGTTCCTGTCTCTCTGTATCTCATCGATGTCCGAACAATATCGCTTTGGTTCACTCCGAGAGACCTGGACAGTTCCCCTCTTGAGAGCCCTTTCTGGAACAAAGTAACAATTCGGACGCGATCAGTGATAACATTTTGTGTGTCAGGAATATAAAACGGAATTTTTGAAGATACAACCCCCAACTTTTTAATGCGTCATGAGTCATTTCTGAAGGCTTTAAAAACTGTGAAGACTTTATTGATCTGTGAAGACTTTATGAGTTTGACAAACAGGAAAAAACGAAATTTGTACCAGGCCCAAATGACTGCTAGAGGTTCTGGTTCAGTTACCGAGCAATTTCCTTCCGATTTCGTTAGAACACGGTTGGCAAAAGCTGTAGTTCTTTGCATAATGACACCATTTTCTTCAAATTCCTGGAACGGATGAGCACCTAAGCAAGTCTTTGGCTAATCTGCAGCTAAACCAAAATCGCGTAACAGGTCTGAATGTGCAAGAATAGGAGCATTCAGAAATGCATTCTTCAAACATAGAAGTTCTATTTGCGCCTGTTCATCCCAAACGCATTGTATTTTTGCCAGTAGAGAACAAAGTTTTGTGATGGCAAGTATTTGCATACTCAAGAAGCGACGATAAAAGTTTATTAAATCTAAGAAGCTACGAACTTGTATTTTGGTGCTAGGAACTGGAATGAAACTGAGTGTCTTCAGTATTTCAGAATCAGGCACTACGCCTCCAGACGAGATAAAGTGTCGCAGAAACTTTACTCTCGTCTTGTCAAATTATGGTTTTTCCGAATTGACGGTAATTCCTGATCCTTTAAAGATTCCTCCTATTTGTGTCAGTGCAATGCTATACTTTTTCTATTTTCTCTTGAATTAAACTGTGTATAACTATTTTCTGATTAATTTCATCACAAAAAGTATGTAAACGACGTCTGCCATCATAAAAGAATTCGAGTGGAAAATAGTCTGTTGAAAAGCATACGGATTCACTTCCTCATATTACCTTGCGATACAATCCTCAAATTTCAGTATCACTGACTTGCCTTCAACTTATGCGATTTCCTCAGCGTCATTGAAGTTTAAAATTGCTTTGTGTTCATTTAAAATGTCTTCTCCTAGTATTATTTCTGTCGATAGAGGCGAAACGATTAAGAAACTCATTACAAATTTATGGCCTTGACATTTGAAATCCAAACAATTTTCATGCCATACATCAACAGTTTTGCATGAAATGTAGTTTGATTTTACATAAAGGTAATGTAGGATAGTCTCTTGTCTTTGCATTTTTTTGAATGCAACTTCACTATTCACAGATATGGGGCTACCTGATTCAAGGACAGCACACATAATGATATCACCTAAAGAAAAGTGTATCATTAGATGTGCGATGGCATTCTGTATATTATCTACTGTTTCGTCAGCGATGTTTTTAGTCCTACCTATAATGTCATTAGTTGCCGGTGTTGCGAGTCATTGCTATATGTTATTTCCACGCCGCTGATTGTTGGCGGGATTAAGCGATCTCACTTCAACTATCTCTTGCTGGTTTTATTTCCTAGTTTTCTGCCAATGTCGACTGTGTTTTTGTCGGTTATTGTTTTGATAATGTCCCCATTGACTGTCTCCGTAATTCCTGTTGTGGGCTTGATCTGTCAGAATTGTATCCGTTAGAATACGAGTTGCGCCTGTTGCCGTTCCTGTAACTGCTCCGGTTACTGTGACAGTATCTGTGTTCGTTTACCTAGTGTCTGTTCTGTCGATTACCATGGTCATGATTGTCACTACAGAAATGGCTTCTGTCATGATAACTGTTTGATTCTTGCCAATGTCAATCATAAGGTTGATGCCTGTTTTGTCGTCTGTAATTGTCTCCGCGATTATGAGCTTTGCGAGAGCGTTCGCCATTTCTATGACTGCACGACGGAAATCAATGTCGAGTCATGATTTCTGCTCTCATGCATTCTAGTGATACTGTCATCCTTATCTAGTTCCCGTTCTTGTAGTCGTTGATAAAATTTTGAAAAGTTTTGAACTTACGAACAGTGAGAACTGTCGTTTCGGTGAGAGCCGGAATGTTCTCTACTGCGCCTGACGGGCGGCTCCCTATCATGTCTTGGTGGAAAGTATTGCTCCTTGGGAAAGTCACCAAGACGCCATAAATTGATACTTTCATCACAAGTTTTTGATCGTGGGTGTAAGTTTAAACGCGTAAAGTCGTAGGTGTCGTCATTAATATTTAGTTTGTGTTCGATGGGTGTTAACTGTACTCGCTAGATATGTATGTTCTTTTCCTGTTTTTGATTGACTTTACACTGATTTTCTTTAGAATTCTTAAGTGCTTGAATATTTTTTGGGTCTAAAAACGTCACACGGCGTTTGACTTTTGAATCAAATGTTTCAAATGGCTATGGGACTTAACTTCTGAGGTCATCAGTCCCCTAGAATTTAGAACTACTTAAACCTAACTAACCTAAGGACATCACCACATCCATGCCCGAGGCAGGATTCGAACCTGCGACCGTAGCGGTCGCGCGGTTCCAGACTGTAGCGCCTAGAACCACTCGGCCACCCCGGCCGGCACTTCAGAATCATTGACTGTGTTTGTGGACAAATTTGCAATCTTTGTCATCAAATCTTCGACTTTTTTGTTGACATACCAAGTTGTTCTTTTTGTTCGTTAATATCCAGTTTTAATGAATCTCCCTGTTCACTAATTGTTCCAATGACGATATTAAGGTGGTCGTGATGCTCTGTGAATTGCGAGACTACTATACTCAGTGAAGTGGTATTTATTTTTGTAATTAGCTCTTCTTTGTCGTTCTGTTGTGTAGTTTTCAAATTATTTTGTTCAGTTTCAAGCCTGCGTAGCCTGTGCTCAAAACTAGTGATAATAGATTGTACGTCTCTTGTCGGATTTCTACAGAAAGGTTTAGCAATTTTTTCTCCAATTTCGTGATATCTTTAGTTATTTACTCTTGCGAGTTACTTATTTATTCTTGTGATTTTGTGTTGGGTGTTCTAGTGTTTTGCCCATTTTTAGTAGCAGCGCTAACGAAGTTGGATTATTGATTTCCGCATTTGTGTTTACTGGATTTACAAAAAAAAAATGGTTCAAATGGCTCTGAGCACTATGAGACTTAACTTCTGAGGTCATCAGTCCCCTGGAACTTAGAACTACTTAAACCTAACTAACCTAAGGACATCACACACATCCAAGCCCGAGGCAGGATTCGAACCTGCGACCGTAGCGGTCGCTTGGTTCCAGACTGAAGTGCCTAGAACCGCTCGGCCACTCCGGCCTGCACTGGATTTACAACGAATGAAAACGTATTGTCAAGAGCAGATGCAGGCTCACATTCTGCTTAACTGAAAGAAATGGCAGCAAAACTCGAATCGCCTGTTCCTGTAAGTGGTTGTTGCGAAATTTCGCATGGCTGAAGCGAGTTGTCACCTGCCGCTTTGTCTTCTGAAATTTCTTGTCCAGTGTAGGGAATCTATTCTGTTGCGTTTGGTAATAAAGAATTTATCTCTGTGTGAAAATTGTTTGCATTCTCTGAAATCTCAAGTAAATTATTTTTGTGTAATAACTATTGTGTTTGTTTTTTTCATTAAGAACTGAGTCATTAGTTTGCGACTTGGTTTGCGATCTGATAGCACGACGGAGTGCTCTGTTGCTAGCATTAGTGTTGAAATGGAAAAAATAGAATTACCAAACAAAATTTCTATTGTAGCAACGTGTAGTGAATTTTTAGTTATATAACTGAAAATAATAAGTTCTTTTATGCAACGGAAATATCTGTGAAACAATTTAAGTAACGCTGAAATATTTCACACGGTATGTACTCTTGTCTACATATGTAACAAAGACCTTCACACTGAATATTTTTGGAAAATCACAATGAAATTGTAATAACTGAAGAAGGAAATAAAAAGTTAGTGCACTTACGCTTTCGAAAATCTATGTTGCACTCTAATTACGTAACCACCGAAAAATCGGAGGACAATTCTTGGAGACTAGGGTCGACATGAAAATACAGAACATTCTTCTTTCATAAAAACTTCCTGCTCGTGTAACGTGTGCTTTAGTTATTGTTTCAACTGCTGAGCAATAGTGAATGTCGTTTGGCCCAGTGTTACACACGTGAACAGTGTCGTGAAACAAAACTTTGAACTTAAAGAAATACTGAATTTTAAAGAGTGAAAACTAATGTAATTAATTGTCAAAAGCAACTAATTGTGTACTCAGTGAAAATTATTTAACTTAAACTCAATAGTGAAGTACATTATGAAAGTTACGTGACATGAAATGCCATTTCTGACTTGAAATGTCCACAAAAGTAAAATAGTGTCTAGTGTACTGACATTCTCGAAAGAAAATAGAAATCAGCGGATGAGGCAATCAAAGAAAAAAATAAATTACTCACCACTTTTTTTTTTTGCAACAGTAAGGATTTTCTTCAAGTAATAGTTCTGACAAACAAACATTTCACTCTTGCGCATGAATAGATTACCTTCAAATATTCCTCCAAAATATAAGTTTACAAAAAAGTTTTCATCTCCATAATAAAGTATTCCACCTAATTTCTCTCAGATTCATGAATATCAAATCTCCTCGCTAGTATGCCTTAAATAAGAGCGACCCAGCGCTGCACAACTGACTTGCAAGCGAGCAAACCACAGAAAAAATTAAATACAGAAAGAACGATCTTATTCTCTATTCGTGCAGCTCATTCATTCATGTTTGTCTCAGTACAGTACAGTAAAGTAAATTATTTTCAACGGCAGGAAACTTTTGAATACCTTACAAATGTACTGAGTATATACACTCCTGGAAATGGAAAAAAGAACACATTGACACCGGTGTGTCAGACCCACCATACTTGCTCCGGACACTGCGAGAGGGCTGTACAAGCAATGATCACACGCACGGCACAGCGGACACACCAAGAACCGCGGTGTTGGCCGTCGAATGGCGCTAGCTGCGCAGCATTTGTGCACCGCCGCCGTCAGTGTCAGCTAGTTTGCCGTGGCATACGGAGCTCCATCGCAGTCTTTACCACTGGTAGCATGCCGCGACAGCGTGGACGTGAACCGTATGTGCAGTTGACGGACTTTGAGCGAGGGCGTATAGTGGGCATGCGGGAGGCCGGGTGGACGTACCGCCGAATTGCTCAACACGTGGGGCGTGAGGTCTCCACAGTACATCGATGTTGTCGCCAGTGGTCGGCGGAAGGTGCACGTGCCCGTCGACCTGGGACCGGACCGCAGCGACGCACGGATGCACGCCAAGACCGTAGGATCCTACGCAGTGCCGTAGGGGACCGCACCGCCACTTCCCAGCAAATTAGGGACACTGTTGCTCCTGGGGTATCGGCGAGGACCATTCGCAACCGTCTCCATGAAGTTGGGCTACGGTCCCGCACACCGTTAGGCTGTCTTCCGCTCACGCCCCAACATCGTGCAGCCCGCCTCCAGTGGTGTCGCGACAGGCGTGAATGGAGGGACGAATGGAGACGTGTCGTCTTCAGCGATGAGAGTCGCTTCTGCCTTGGTGCCAATGATGGTCGTATGCGTGTTTGGCGCCGTGCAGGTGAGCGCCACAATCAGGACTGCATACGGCCGAGGCACACAGGGCCAACACCCGGCATCATGGTGTGGGGAGCGATCTCCTACACTGGCCGTACACCACTGGTGATCGTCGAGGGGACACTGAATAGTGCACGGTACATCCAAACCGTCATCGAACCCATCGTTCTACCATTCCTAGACCGGCAAGGGAACTTGCTGTTCCAACAGGACAATGCACGTCCGCATGTATCCCGTGCCACCCAACGTGCTCTAGAAGGTGTAAGTCAACTACCCTGGCCAGCAAGATCTCCGGATCTGTCCCCCATTGAGCATGTTTGGGACTGGATGAAGCGTCGTCTCACGCGGTCTGCACGTCCAGCACGAACGCTGGTCCAACTGAGGCGCCAGGTGGAAATGGCATGGCAAGCCGTTCCACAGGACTACATCCAGCATCTCTACGATCGTCTCCATGGGAGAATAGCAGCCTGCATTGCTGCGAAAGGTGGATATACACTGTACTAGTGCCGACATTGTGCATGCTCTGTTGCCTGTGTCTATGTGCCTGTGGTTCTGTCAGTGTGATCATGTGATGTATCTGACCCCAGGAATGTGTCAATAAAGTTTCCCCTTCCTGGGACAATGAATTCACGGTGTTCTTATTTCAATTTCCAGGAGTGTATATAGGGGAAAGAACCGTTGTTGTATGATTGCACGATTGCCGAAAAATCACTAGAAACAGTCACACATACTAAATACGTGACAGGGTGCATGCAGAGCAGTTTAAAGTAGAACAATCACATAAAACCAATTGTAAGATTTGCCGATGCCAGAATGAGGCTTATTGGAGAAATCTTCAGAATATGTAGTCCGTTTACGAAAGTGACAGCTGACATAACCCTCGTTCGGATGATATTTTAGAGTTATTCGTCAGTATGGGATTCTTAGAGGATAAAATTAGTAGTAGAAATAGAGAAGAACCAAAGAACAATTGTAAAAGCTTCATTGAAATTAGCATCCAACTCCGTGAGCTATAAGAGAGGCTTTGTACATCACGATGTGGTACACATTTAAAATTGGAAAGGACACAACCTCTCCTTTCCTCATCTTTCCCCCTCATTCCGCATTTGTGCTTCGTCTCTATTGATCTCTAAATCGATGGAACGTTAAAACCTGTTCTTCCTTCCGTCCTTTGGTTGCGCGTATCTAGCACAGGGATTCCCAGACTCGCCCTCTGACGGAACACTTTTACGGGGCGCCTGGTTTGTTTTGAAGGTTAATAAAACTAATAAAGTTTTTAAAAGTGAGAAAAACTTGTATTAGTCAGTGATTACTTTTAATCATATCTAATAACACAGAAACCATAAAAATATTTTTAAAAAAGAAAAATGTTCTTTTACAGGAACACTATTGAGAAAATTTAGGAAACTAGCATTTGGAACTGGCTGCAGGACGATCCTGCTGCCACCAACATATGTTACGCGAAGGGACCGTGAAAATAAGATACGAAAGATTAGTGCTCTTACGGCCGAATGTAGATAGTCGTTCTTCCCTCGCTCTGTCTGCGAGTGGAACAGGAAAGGAAACCAAATGTTCAAATGTGTGTGAATTCCTAAGGGACCAAACTGCTGAGGTCATCGATCCCTAGACTTACACACTACTTAAACTAGCTTACGCTAAGAGCAACACACATCGATGCCCGAGGGTGGACTCGAACTTCCGGCGGCAGGGGCCGGCAAGAAAGGGCCGACTAGTATTGGTACAGGGTACTCTCCGCCACGCACCGTACGTTAGCTAGTGAAGTATGCGTGCAAGTGTAGATGTGCATTTAGATTAAACGCTAAAAAAATTTAATAGAACTCAATGACGATGATACAACGGTATCGAATCATCTTTTAATGAAAAGAATAATGAAGAAACTGTTTTTCTCAAGGCAGTGAAATATTATTAAGACAACATGGGCAGAAACTGGTGAGCAGTAGCTAAAGTTTACAGTTGTATTATTCAGTTAGAATTAAGATCCTGTAGGGGAATGTTATCTGGAGCATGGCTGCTCCCTGTACTTAAATATGTACAAAACTGTCTTTCTTTAGTATAACAATCCTCAGATCGAATGACTTTCTTTAAGATAATATTCCTCATATCGCCAAAATACATTTTTCCGTTGTGTATTATGTAGCGTTGGAAACAGAACTATTCAGTGTATTCTCGTAGTCGTCAAAGTGTTCCAATACTTCACTTGAGGCTATAGATAGAATTCTGGAAGTCGTGAAGAATGAGCATTGACACCAGATTTTCTTTCACTAATTTTGGACGTCTCCAGAAAAGTTCCAAATAAAGACGTCTGTTGTGCCAGTGATGCAGCGTTTAGCTTCTATAGTCATACTAATTATTTCTAATGTTCTCAGAATCTTTGTGATATGTGAATGAGCCAGCAAGACGAAAGATCTGAACTTAGAGGACAAAATTACGTTTTCCAATGACAGTTCGAAGTGAACGTGAATGTAAGGCAGTTTCTTGTGCAGTGCAACATTGTGCAAACAATTTTTTTCGTAATGAAATTTTATTATCGTAAAACTATCTCCAAAACCAAATAGGATACTAATTGGAATTACCTGTATCAAATGTCGACAAGACATTTACCGCATTACGCAGAAATCAGTGTATAGCTTTAACAAGAACGGCTTTCTACACATCTGTTTAGAAAATCCATAAGAATGCTGTGAAAAATCCTTTTCAACTAGAATACATCTGCGGTACTATAAGATAGCCCAAGAAGATTCCTTTGGCTATAACTAAGCAGTTTTTTTCGTTTCTCAAGAGAATAATAGAGAACGGTTATGGTGACAAATATTTCTTTCACTAATGCGAATCATTCAGCGTATGGTCAATAGACAGCGTGTTCAACCTGCAGCATTTCTGGTGATTGTAAGAATGACATGGATTAGACAGTGCCTCTACAACTCTCTCTTATGTTCGATCACAGAGGGAGACCAATAATTTGAATTGGGCTACTTCTTGTACAGAGACCTAAATAAATATTAATCCAGACTCGATAGTCCTTTTCGTTTGCAGACTATATATCACAGTTGAGTTCTGAGGCCTCTTATAGCAATTGTCTCACGAAATACCCAGCACCGCTCCCCCACCTCCACTATGTGTTCCAATTTCCACCGAAACGCCGGCCGCTGTGGCCGAGCGGTTCTAGACGCTTCAGTCTGGAACCGCGCGACCGCTACGGTCGTAGGTTCGAACCCTGCCTCGGGCGTGGTTGTATGTGATGTCCTTAGGTTAGTTAGGTTTAAGCAGTTCTAAGTTCTAGGGGACTGATAACCTCAGATGTTAAATCCCATAGTGCTCAGAGCCATTTGAACCATTTGAACCATCCACCGAAACTTAGCATTCGTATTGTAACACCGATAGCCAGTGATTGCAGGTTACCGCCTGATGACTGCGTAACCACCACAGATTGCTACAAGCACCTGTTTTAACTTTACACCACTTGTAAGGCTCTACTGCTGACTACGTGATAACTTGTGCGTCTGCACAATAAAGCACTGTATTGGTAAGTGTATAAATAGAGTCTGCCCGGAGCATTTACTTGGTGACGCTGTGGAGTAGGCTACCACCGGTGCAGCCATCAATGTGAGTTGCTTCGTCCAATGGAACCACTTTCCATGCAATTCTGAATCCAGCATGTATGCGCCCAAGGGTCGAACTAGGACGTTACTACGCACCGCGTAGTAGCTTCCATTGTGGCACACTGCCAGCCAGACATCGGGGGTTGGAGTTCGCTCGCCTGAAGAGACCGCCTTCTCCACAACACCACAACACGCTGCCTGATAAGACTGTCAGCGCGACCCACAAGCCATGTGACCCTGAGGTACGGTACGGCCATGTTGCCAGCACTGACTGAATGCTCAGCTGCCACCGAATTGCCTGCCCAGCAAGAACGTTCCGCTCCGAGCCAAATTGTGTCATTTACAGCCACGGCTGGGAAGCTCACAGCGTACCTTGCCAAAGACTGTTGTTTCTATGTCCAGACTGCCTGCTAGTCGTTCATTTTTTTTCGTAATTAAATTTTGTACACACACTACTAATGCGAAAACGAAATGGAATTTCACTGTACCCTGTTCCAAGTCTAATAAATGGTTACAACATTATCTTGGTGAATTTGCTTCTGCTCTCCACTAGCGAACGCCTGTAATGTGGAGAGGTCGGAAAAGCTACAATGGCAACCGTACAACTGCTCCGCAACCTTACAATGGTGTCGACACTAAATAACACTGCTGACACCGTTACAATCTGGTGATTTCCTTGCCTTGTCAGGTTTTTCCCATCATTAGTCAATACGATATTAACTTTAGATAAATCACTTTCGTACAGTAAACTACGTCGATGACATTATTAGCTGGGAGACGCCGAGGGGTATGTTGAGCCGCGTAACTCGAAAGATTTGCCTTGATATACAACGGCATTTTTCCTTCACAGAGTGTGAGAGCTGGGTGTTAAGTATATCTGCTGAGTGCCATTTACTGTAATGGGTGTGTCTACGTAGTGTAAGTAGGCTGTTTATGTTTTCTTATTGGCAACGTTACGTAGCGCTCTGTATGAAAATCACTGGCTGTGCTGTGTGCAGTCTGTGGCTAGTTTGCATTGTTATCTGCCATTGTAGTGTTGGGCAGCGGCAGCTGGATGTGAACAGCGCGTAGCGTTGCGCAGTTGGAGGTGAGCCGCCAGCAGTGGTGGATGTGGGGAGAGAGATGGCGGAGTTTTGAAATTTGTCATGAACTGCTATATATATTATGACTATTAAGGTAAATACATTGTTTGTTCTCTATTAAAATCTTTCATTTGCTAACTATGCCTATCAGTAGTTAGTGCCTTCCGTAGTTTGAATCTTTTATTTAGCTGGCAGTAGTGGCGCTCGCTGTATTGCAGTAGTTCCAGTAACGAAGATTTTTGTGAGGTAAGTGATTTGTGAAAGGTATACCTTAATGTTAGTCAGGGCCATTTTTTGTAGGGATTTTTTGAAAGTCAGGTTGCGTTGCGCTAAAAATATTGTGTCAGTTTAAGCACAGTCATGTATAATTGTTCAAAAGGGGACGTTTCAGTAGGATGGTGCCTACGATGATGAGGGAAGGGAGAGGGTGAAACTCGGTGCTGGGATGTCCTACTCCTCTCGAACAACATCAACGGGGCCGCCAGGCATAACATTCCCATTCAACGGACGAATCCCTACAATTCTATCACATGCCCTCACTCCAGTGCCGATCGATTTGGAAATTAATTCAGGACACTGGCGCATAGTCTCGTATCAGGAACAATACACTACCGCCTCTTCTTGCTTTCTTTACAAAATACGGATAGTGAAATTTTCTTTCAGCACAAAAATTCAGACCGTCTTACCTAAGAGTCGAGTACCAGCACACAGACCTCGAAAGTGAAGTTGGACTAGAAACATTTGATCAGTCTGTCGGTACCATTTATATAACGTTCCACTACTAAGATGAACCGTGGAGTCATTATTTACCACGAAGTTATATAATACAAAAAGATTGAGGAAATAATTAGTGGGAATGAAAATGGAGTAGTTACGATTGTCGATATAATTCCAACAAAGAGCAATGCTTGTACAAAGGAAACTACATACAGAGCGCAGGTCCGACCAATTCTAGAGTAATCTGATGTTTGGTGCTGCCACAGACACGACAGGTTGCTGATGCAGCTACATACGTAGTCTGAAGATGACGCACGGAGATCGAAACATATCATGTGTTAAAAAACGTACAAGTTGGACTGAAAAAAACTACATACTAGAAAGTGTTTTAAGTATCAATACAGCTGCTGTTCTCTCGCGACGAATGCAACGAATGTAGTAAATTTTAGAGTACTGCTCCAGCATTTGATCAAGTAGATATGACGGCAAATATAGCAGGAAATCAGAATCCTCTGCTGGTATCTAACAGGTCAGTGGGGCTCACTCGAAATTGCAACGGAGATGCGCAATAACTTACATGGGAATATTTGAAAGAATGACGATAGCATTCTCTTAAAACTGTTTCGAAGATTCAGGGAACCAGTATTAGAGGCAGATTTTACAACAGTTCTGCTGCCTCCAAACTATATCTCTCGTAACGATCGTCAGAATAAAATAAATGTGATTTGGGCGTGTACATTGTCACACACGCAATTCTCCATCGCTCGAAATGCGAATGGAACGGGCCAAAAAGTCGGTGCTGTTAGGACGATATGTTCTCTGCAGCGATTTGTGCAGTTTCTTGCAGGGTACAGTTTTGGATGCAGCTGTAGATTTAGATGTAGATAAAGATTGCATATGACTACCCACCAGCGTGATGGATTCGTTTCAGCCTATATAGAAGCAGGATTTGCTCAGTTAGCGTTCTTTTTATCATTCTTTTTTTGCAGTATGCAGCGCTTTTAACGAGCAATGTTATACGTGGCTAAGGATGTTATAACAGGATGTCATCCGCTGTCGAGTTCCGTGTAATTACACAGCGAGTGGTATCGCGAAAAAACGCCAGTTGGTTTGTTCTCTGTGTCTTGTCGTCGTAACAACGGCACGCCGCGCTCTGCTATTCCCATCGTCAGCTTTCCCTTCCGCTACAAGCGACTCTTTATTTCTTTTGTCTTGGATTCCTATCTGTCCTCCTCAATCCTGCGAAACACGTGAGGCATCCAGGTCACGAGGAATCAGTGCGAAACAAGACTGCGCCATTGCAGCGTAAACAAGCGCCAAGTATTCCGGATGCTGGCTGGCCTAAGAACTTACGATACAACTTTGCTCTTTGGACTTGTTATGTTCAAGATAATACAACACGGTACTTTGTCGAGCAATGGTGCAGATCCCATAGTACCTGGGCTTTTCACCGTTATACAAGATGACGCACAGAAACAGAAAATTTTGAAATAATTAGAAAAAAATGATGGAGTGGAAATTTAACTAGGGATCACTTATAAAAATTACGTCACTTAGATGCTATGCCATGGAGAGCTGCATCAAACCAGTCTCAGGACTGAAGACCACAACAACAACAACAACAGATGCTATGCAGTTCACAGTATAACTTCAGTAAGTCGATTCTGAAGATTTTGTATAGTGTGGCACAATGTGGTCTCCGGGATGTTGTCGACGTTTCCTTCCGTCTAAGTCTTCAGCTGGGCACGATCTGATGGTCTGGTCTGGTAGACAACGCCGTAAGAAACAGTGACAGGATGAGAGGTGTGGAGTTAGGGCAGCCAAGCGGCGTTAACATGCCTTGAAATAATATGATACTCAAACAAACTTTCCAGTGCAGCCGTAGACCGTCGGACAGCTTGTGAGATAGCTACAGCCCGTTGAACCCAGGTGTGCTGAATGCCAGGTTTCGGGAGAGGAGAGAGCCTTGGAACCCAACGCGTTTATCGCGTGGATGAAACACTGAGACATTGTAATGTTTCTAGTTTGTTTTTGCTATTCAAAGTAAGTATTGAGAACTTTATATTTGCGTTGTATGTGTCATTATTTCATATTTGTACGCTAAACATATTTCAAACAGTAGTTTCGCCACAGAGGTTCTGAGTACAAGCAGTGTGATGTTGCTCCATTGCTAGCTTGCGAGTAATTGTGATGTGTTTTCTTTATTAGTTTGGTTTATTTGGTTCATTGTTCAGGCGACAGTAAATAAAGCTACCTGTTCACATAGCTTCTGCTCAGAGGCTATAGATTTTACCGCTCCTTTATCCATTTTTGTTGGTTGGTTGGTTGATTTGGAGGGTTGGGAGCAACCAGCGAGGTCGTCAGTCCCGTAGAATGAGGGAAGGATGGGGAAGGGTTTGGTTTGCTTGGAGGTGGAGACCAGACACCGAGGTCATCGGTCTCATCGGATTAGGGAAGGATGGGGAAGGAAGTCGTCCGTGCCCTTTCAAAGGAACCATCCCGGTATTTGCCTGGAGTGATTTAGGGAAATCACGGAAAACCTAAATCAGAATGGCCAGACGCGGGTTTGAGCCGCCGTCCTCTCGAATGCAAATCCAGTGAGCTAACCATTGGACCACCTCGTTCGGTTACCAATTTTAGTTATTAATTATACGACAAGGAAAAATGTTTATAAAAGATGATTTTTGTAATGAGGATTGTAATAGTCATACAAAGAGTTTGTTTGTGCAACACAGTTTTGTAAATATCAATTACTTTCAGACATTTGGCAAATTCAAATACCACTTTCTCCTCACGAAAGTATTTTCACGTTTTCTGATTACGTGTCTTGCCTCATTGCGCAGAGCTGAACACAGTTTCTTAAAAGAGTGAAGCGAGGTCTGTTTACAGTAGTTGCACAACACTGCGCAAGGCTTTTCTTTCCTACTGAGCTTGTTTGCTTGCTGCTGCGCTGCATATCTAATGTTCATCTCATCGAGTAGCACTAAGTTTTCATTAACACAGGTAAACCATATGAAATTTGTTTGAGGAAGTTTTACAGTGTAGTCGGGTTACAGTTAGTTCATTCACAGTCAGCTCTGTTTTTGAAAATTCATCAGCAGTTTCAGTATCGATAAAGATAATTTCATTTCTTATACACACTGTTTGCTTTTCAGAGTGCAGTGTTACTTTTGCGCCGGCCAGTGTGGCCGAGCGGTTTTAGGCGCTTCAGTGTGGAACCGCGCGACCGCTACGGTCGCAGGTTCGAATCCTGACTTGGGCATGGATGTGTGTGACGTCCTTAGGTTAGTTAGGTTTAAGTAGTTCTAAGTTCTAGAGGACTGATGACCTCAGATATCAAGTCCCATAGTGCTCAGAGCCATTTTTGTTACTTTTGCGTGTGCATTATTCTGTGTTTGGAATCTTGTTTAGTCGGAATGCGTACTTTAATCACAGAGCACTCTTTGGAAGCATTTTAATGATTTATTCTTTATAAATCTGTTTAGTATTTCATCGGGGGATTTTTATTCTTTTAGCTATTTGTGTTGGAGTTGCAAGTCATGTCTGCGACGTCACACATTGTAGCAATTCACTATACTGCACAGTAGAATTTCACGGAACAGCTTTTTTAATACACAGTTAGTTTTCGAATCATTCTGGTACAGAAAATTAAAAATACAGTTTCATACAGTTTCGTCGATTCATTTATCAGGTAGTGTTTCAGTAATTACACCACTTGCATTGTTCAGTATCACAACAAAGACATACGAGTTATAAAGAATAGCAACACACCTTAATCCATTTCCAGTTTACAAGCTTTATTAAACATAGAAAAGTTGTGTCGGACTGATACCGGTGCCTTCTTCATCTGTAAAGAAGTAATGGCCTTGTCACTGCAAGAGGCGCTGCACACCTTAAAGTATCTTTAGCACTGGGTAACTAACACCGGTGAAGCACAGCACGATTTGTTTGTTATGTCCACTTTCGTGAAAGTGGGTTTCGTCCGACATTCGAAAATTTTCAGTGCAGTTAGCATCCTCAGTGTTTTTAGCCAACAGGCTTTCACAAAATTGGACATGCAATACAAAATCATTTGATTCAGTTGTTCAACAGTTTGATCTTCCAATGATGGAATTGAAGGCTGTGTAGTATTCATTGCACGCTCCGACATCCGAGCCGCAATGATTAGGTAGTTATTCGTACCTACGGACAAGGAATTAAGGAAGGAAGATTTGGTTTAACGTCTCGTCGACATCGAGGTCATTAGAGACGGTTACCGACAAAGACTCCACTGCCACTGCAGCATGCACCACGTCGATGTTTTCTGGGGTATGTACACACAATACATGAGCACTATTTTTGTTTTCAAAGCTGAATCAGTTTTTTCAAAATTACGAACACACGTTTTGGCTGCTTGTGAAGAACGGACGTGAGTGCGGGCGGGATCTCGTAGTGCCGCCGAAATTCTTTGTGGAGCTGTCACACTATAATCACGTCGGTAATACTTTCTTATGGCAACTGCTTGCTCCGCACTGCACGATTGCTCCACCACAACCACATCTACAAGGCTGGCTACATCAGCTTCAAATGTTCCCGTTTCTCCGCGCCACCCAGTATTAGAAAACACTGGGAGAACACAGTGATGGTTGGGAGCACATTACGATATGAGTTACTGCAAAAAAAATTTTAAAGGATAAAGCCAGAGGACAGCATGCAGGTACGAAGCTTCTTTTCCACTGACTTCTTCTACGTAGTTTCTGCTGTTAATCACCCTGTGTGTCAATCTGCAGCAAGTCCTCATGGATTCCGCCTCTTCAGCGTTGTTTTTTCTTTTTTTTAAGATCTTCCTAGTGTTCTCGTCCCGCGAGGAGTAGACTCCGTGGATTTCAAAGACCATGGATGCTTATCCCTCCGAGTTCCGAGTTACATGACCAGCCCTTACAAGCAATTTGTTAATTATCAGGCCTATAATACTTGAGCTGTTGCAGGTCTCCAGCTCACGACTGTGACCAGTCCCCCATTCCACAGTGATCTCATTTTGTACCTGACCTTAGATCTTCCTTTATTCCCCTCGGAAACGAGGACATCATACATTTTTTCCTAAAATACCAAGTTTCGCAGCCATACAGTCCTCCGTGTTGGATCGATGTTTTGTGCAGATAGAATTTGAAATCTGAGATTTCTTGAGATATTGCGTGATTTAAAAAGTTGACTGCGACGGAAAAACGATCGCTTTGCGGCTTGGATACTCGTTGTAAAGTCTGCCTCATTCGACTCGCACCCAGTAAATATCACCACCAGATACTTAAAATTACGAATACGTTTGTAGGATCGGGTCCCCACAACCAGCGGCTAGACATGGTCTCCTGAATAGGCATGAGTTCTGCTCATCACCAGACACGCAGTCTTAGAATCATCTGTCCGCAGCTCGTGGTCGTGCGGTAGCGTTCTCGCTTCCCACGCCCGGGTTTCCGGGTGCGATTCCCGGCGGGGTCGGGGATTTTCTCTGCCTCTTGATGACTGGGTGTTGTGTGCTGTCCTTAGGTTAGTTAGGTTTAAGTAGTTCTAAGTTCTAGGGGACTGATGACCATAGACGTTAAGTCCCATAGAGCTCAGAGCCATTTGAACCATTTAGAATCATCCCAGCGATTCCGATCTTGTTTGCTGCTGCTTTCACGCTGTCGTTCATCCGCAACTGTTGGTTAAGTCGGTTTATCCCCCAGGGAGAAATAACAGTTTTGTAATGCCGTGGGTACGCGCATGTGCAGTAGAAGAGATCTATGCGCCCTCGCGCAGAATGTAGCATTTCGAGCGGGCTTTCTGCTCGTTACCGATTTCGCTTGAGGTCAGCAGAAGAGAAATACGTGAGCTCTTGTTGACAATTTTACAACTGTGCGAGATATTCTGCACATTTTTAATGAGTAATTTTTTATAAACACAGTACTGGTTTTGAGAAATGCTATAGCCGGCTATACTTGCTTCGTAAATAAAACTGCCTTTTCCTGCTGCCGCTTAATTTAGTTCTCCCAGACGCGTTTCGCCTTTTTCTTGTTCTAAGGCATCATCAGTGGCATCTATAACGATACAGTTTTGTTATTTTTAGATTATCAGACAGTTCACGTCGCGACTTTTTCTTTTGTAAAAAATTAATTACTTATGATCTGCTGATCTGCGTTTCCTCTCATCTGGTGTGGAGGTCACACTACCACTTTATTATCGGCAAATAAGCACAATTTTGAGTTATGACCTTTTTAACACTGTCCACCATGTTTCTCCCTCTTTTTTGTGGTGTACTGTTTTTCTTTTGCCACTCGATATTGCTATTTCTTCGGACACTGTGCTTTTAAAAACGTAAGTATTTGCAACTCCATTGCGTGCATACCAACTGTGTCCTTTTTAGACATATTAAAAAATAAATTTATGTCTTTTTCAGTTGGAGTAAAGTATTTAAATTGTACTTCTCCAGTAGTAATAATAGATCTGTAAAAAAAATACATTTATAGTATTTTATAAATCACATTGTGCTCCTTGATTTACAGAACGTATCAAATCTTTAGTGAAAATACTTTCAATGCGTTCTGCAAATGTAGCAGTTAAACATATTCTAGTAAATAAAATATCACTCATTTGTAATATAGTTTCAAAATAATGAGTTTTTTATGTACAAAGTATTTCTTGAGTAGTAAACCCATAATTTGGTCATTAATTAGTAAACCCATAATTTGGTTATTAATGTTCGCCGCTGCCGAAGGCACAAAGTAACACTATGTGGCGACCGTGACGTGGGTGGCTGGGAGTCGTTGGCAAAGTAATCAGTTATGTAAAAATGTCCTCATTTGTATTGCAAATGTTTGTTTGTATTACAAATGAAGTTGCGAGTAGGTATATAAGAGGCAGCATTGGAGTGAACAACGATTGCAGTCAGTACCTAATGAACAAATGCTATAGTCATTGGGCTGAACAGTGAAGCATTTACTTGCAAACAGCGGCGTATAGAAGACAAAGGTATTTATTATATTATTTTAATTAGTGCGCATTATCTCAGAGCGATACAATGAGTTCGTGCGATTCCAACAAAAGAAATAACAGTCTTTCGTTATTGAGCGATGAATCGTTTCCTCCGAGACAGAACATTAATAACCAAGCTGTACGTCGCTTAACTTTTGAAAGTGATAGTGATGGCGACGAAGAACTATCTCAAATTCGTAGTAGAGAATCTGATTACCAATTTAATCGTCGTTGTGCAAACTGGGCCGCATGTATTAACGAAAAAGTACCTGTATCTACAAGAGACTTGCAGTATGGTGGACAAACAATAGTATTAAAAGGTTTGGGATGGCCAAACTGTTTATATGACAACGCTGTAATGAAATCTGTACCAGATACCACTTATAAATTATTTACTAGAAACGAAGAATTTTGTCAATTGGAGGTGGGGCTCCGTCACCTCCAAAAGTCCAAGGCATTTTGCTCTGATTGTTGCCAGCATCATATTTAAAGTACCAGGGAAGCAGGTTGCTAGCCTTACTTGCCCCGGGTCCCATTGGGTTTTATCCCTAGCGGTTGAGGGACTAACCGGTGGAGTTGGTAGTCTTTGCCGTCTGAGCACAAAGGTGACCACGACTCAGAATATGTCCGAGATGCCCAGCCTCATTCCAAAGTAACTGGTATCCTGACTGTCAGGACCACTTACTTGCCCACTCATACGTTGCCCGTGGTTCATGAACTAGGACATGACAACAGGAACTGTGATATTCGCTATTTTTGACTTCATTAAAACAGCAAATACGAGTAGTTAATACTTTCAGCCAGAAGGCAAATACTTGGTTGTAAATAATGATTAACGTATAATAAGGCGTCGCATGGCGACGGTGGAATTTTCTAAATAATGTAATTCGTCGTCTTTGGGCGGCAATATAAACAGAAAAATACGGATGGATATGCGATCCTTCACTATTTTGTTCGCTGGAGAACAAATGAAGCCTTGAGCGCTAAAAAGACTTGTACTGTTTTTCTCGATTAAGACGGACGCAGATTTGTGGCAGTCTGATCTAATTTTTTTACTAAATGTATAAAAACGTGTTATGTCTAAGTTTGAGTGAAGTGTAAAGAACTGTTATAACTTACCGTGACGACGCACGAGCGACTCAAAGAAGACAATGGCCGTATAAAAGAGCGCTCAATGGACATGATACGGACATAAAAATCTACCGTCATTGTAGTACTAAGCTTAAGGTACGATATATGTTTTAGTTTATAATAAATATTTGTTCTGGGAATACTGAATCATTTAGCAGTGCTCATTCCTATCATCTCCTCAGTATTATTTTCATTTTAATTATGCATTTTGCTAAGATTACAGACACGGAGATCAGCAGTCCAATGTGCGTGTTACATTGATAAAAAGAAAACTGTTTGATCATCTTCCTGCATCAGCTTTAATATTGAATTTCCCTTTTGTGTGATGTTACAGTAGTTTTTGCGCCCTTAAGAACTTTCTGGTCCCTTAGGAAATTGTTTTGTCATAACAATAACTTCACAACCGGGTATGATCGTATCTACGATCATGAAGTAATTAGAAAGACGATAATGCGATTTCTTAATCAATAGCACGCTAGTTGTGACTGCCTCAAGCCACGCGAAACTGCAAGTAAAAACTAATCACATCTCATAATGCAATATTTTATGACAATGGTCAATCCATGATTCTTACGCCAATTGTGATTGATAAAACAGTAAGCTAAATCTCAATTTCCAACTTTCCATTGAATAACAACATCACTTCTATTTTGTAACATCACAGAACCCACACCATGAACGCTGAAAGGCATAATCAGTCTTAAATGATGATGATGAACGAAGAATTTGAAAGACATTTTAAGTGGAGTGCTATCGATTTGAGAAGATATGATCATTTTATGCGAATTTATTCATTAAAAGATAAAGATTTAATGACGTGGAAACGATTTGATATTTTATTTTGTAGAATATGTTTAACTGCTACATTTGCAGAACGCATTGAAAGTATTTTCACTAAGGATATAATACGTTCTGTAAATCAAGGAACACAATGTGATTTATAAAATAATGTAAATGTATTTTTTTACAGATCTATTATTACTACTGGAGAAGTACAATTTAAGTACTTTACTCCAACTCAAAAAGACATAAATTTATTTTTTAATATGCCTAAAAAGGACTTTTCATCAGAATCTTCTGACTATTCAGACGAAGACAATACAAGACCAACGACACCAGCAAAAGATATAGACACAGGACGTAAGAGAAAAACTTCAGAAGAACAAAAAGAGGTAACTCCATTTAAGAAAACAAAAATGACAACTTTAACAAGTGACAACGACGATACTGACGGACTAACAATAGACGTAATTGAAATTGTAAGTCTATTAGTTAAAATTGTTAATTTATTTGACAATCCTCAAGAATGTCTAACTTCATTTCATTGGTTACATTCTCACTTTGAAAAAAAAAATTCAAATTGAACATTTACAAACTTTACAGCAAATTGAAGGGGGAATGGGAAAAATCACCCCAGACAACATCATTAATTACTTGTGTACCCAATTTAGAGAATTGGATTGGACACACTCTGTGTTCATCCAAAGCCAATACTCAAGGTGTTATAAAGACATTACAAATTGCATTAGATTCTTTTGCAAACAAAATCAAAGAAACAAATTTCTCTTCATCCTTGCAGAGAAATCAGAAACGAACGCAGAGTACATCCACGTTGTCCATTGATGTAACAGACGAAATGGATGGCGCAGATGTTACTTCAGAGCATACTTCACTAATAGAGTTGGGAAGTCAGAATATACAACAGTCTTTAACACATCCAACAAACAAGACCAAAGAAATTTATTGCAGGATTTCAGTTCAAAAAAACAATGCCATTACATCCTCTTCATGGATCGAGGATGAACAACCATTTTATATGATTGCTCAATTTTATTCAACTCAAACAATAAAGCATATCAACAGGTTTCAATGGTGGAGACACAAAAAGAGGGAAATGAAGTTATATGTAAATCCGGATTCAAGTCATTCTCCCTTGAATCAAGCTGTAAGGAATCTAATAGTAACATCGCAACAACATCTTGACAGACTTACGAAAAGTGGACAAAAAGCCACAAAAAATGTCCTTTGAGGAACTTGTACATGTAGTAAAAAATAATTTGACTGTACCAATTAATAAAGTAACAGAAACTTCCATATGGTGATCCAATACAACACTTTGTACACTTAGTGATTGAGTGTTATCAAATGTCATTAAGCATATTCAAATTGAAACAAGTCATTTAAGTGTACTTCAACTTTATGAATATATATGTAATGCTGATTGTGCTTATTTTGAATCTTATGTTTCTAATTGCAATGATTTCTATTATGATGAAAATATTAGTGGAAAAATTGTAAAAGATCTCTTATGATACCAGTTTCAAGATGATGAAGAGATTATACGATGTTTTATTGTTACATTATTTCATATACTTAATAGAAGCAATTGAAAAAAGAATTGTTTAAATTTCATAGGAGAACCAACCTCACTTAAATCCATTTTTTCAAATTGTTGCATCAGCAATGTTAAATACTGGTTGGTGTAATAAAAATAATACATATGTATCATTTGGATTACAAGAATGTGCTAGAAAACGATTATTTGTCATGGATGATCCCAATTATGATCTGGGGCGTTTTGAACAATTGAAAACAATATTTTCTGGGAATCCTACAAATATACCTATTAAGTTTGAAGGAGATTATACACTAGCTAAGACTCCAGTTACTGTATGTTCGAATTGTGATTATTTTAAAGGTCATGTATGGGATAAAAGAATTGAGAAGTATTATTGGAAATCATGGAATACATGAACTGTAAAAGAATTAAATCCTTATACATTGTATAATTTGTTTATTGTATATGAAATGTTACAATGAAAATATATACAATAAATGTATATAGAACATTAACGATGAGTATCTTTATTTAAATCCTTTATTTCTATACTTTCCACATCTCTATTCTCATATGTTTTCCTCTTCTTCTTTGGTACATCTAATACAATATTGGCAGTACAACTTGTGCCTGCATTTATAGTAGTTGCTATTCTTGTACCAGAGTCAAATGATATACTACTGTAAATTGAGGTTATACTTTCACTATCACCTTTCATGTAAAGCTCTCCAGAATGGTCTAATGTTTCTACTAAAGTATTGTATGTTTCTATAGAGAATCCTATTTCAATTGCTGTAGTCATTTTAACATTCATTTTACAATTGACATAACTATTTGAATCTGCTGGTGCATTATCAGGAACTGGATTAATACCCAGTGTAAACGAAGGCATTAATTTAACATTTGTAGATCTATTCAAATGACCAACAAGATGAGATTTCTCAATACCTTGATCTTAATTAAAATAACCAAATGAATAGACAAGGGCTTTGCAGTTTGTTGTGCAACTTTTTTTAATACTTATTACAAAAACGTCCAGGATAACCATGTGTTTCTAAATAGTATTGTGTTCCATTACCAGCAAATCCATAAGCACATTTTCTACTTTTAATTATACCAATAGTTGGTTCATACTCATAATTAAATGATACATTTTGATCAACAGCTCTTGAAGCAATAACTACTTCACACAATCTATGTAAATGATGAACTCCAAATACTTCATCTGCAGCAAATAAATTTCCATTATCATCAGATTTACCATGTGGTATTATAAAAGAATCATAAAAAGGCCAGTTACGTGGAACAGTTAAACATGTAGGATAATCATTCATTGAACTTGAACCCCATAAAGTATTTTGTATATGGCCTTTTGCTGCAATACCACTAATACATATAACTTTAACTGGTTCATGATCAATTGCAAGATTCGCACCTTTATTATAAATTAACATTGGAACATGAGTAATACTTCCACTTATACTTAATGTACTTCCAGTTTGAAAACTGGCTACTAAACCAACAGGAGTTAACGATATCCATAATTTCTTTACAAATGAATTACGTGGTAATGAAGCAAATTGTGCTTTACTCATAAACTGACTTAATTCATTGGTCATAAATTGAGCTCCAGATGTAACTAATCTTTTAGCTACAACTTTGTTATTATTATCAGGAGCAACTACATCGAACCAATTAAATGCATAACCCCATACAAAAATATATGTGTATTAATAATTATAACACTGTTTTGTTTAATTTGTTCTACTGACTTCCATAACTTGAATGTAGTTAATTGTCCAGAACTTGTACCACCAGTTGATGAATCAGTACTACTAGTACCTCGCCATACTTGTTGAGAAGATCGTGGTTGTTCTTCTACTTCCATTTCTGTGGCTGAGAAGTACTGGAAATTTGTAATCCTTGATCTTGAAACTCATTGTCTATTAAATTAGGTTGATTATCAGGGCTTGAAGATGGTCCTATCACAATGGAACAGTATAATGTGACTGCAGTGTTCCACAAACACAAATCCTGGCAAAGAAGAATCGTGGTCGTTGGGAGGTTACGATGGCATGTTTTTATGATTGTAACTAATTCTACCAACCCATTTCAAGAGCTCTGGAAGTTAACAGCACTTGGTCCTCTTACTTGTTGAATTAGCTGATTGCGGTTACTCGTTACAACTGTACGAGTCTGTGGCAAGAAATATTCACTTTCTTATAGAAGTAGGCAAGGCATAGACTGTAAACGTCTCAAAAGTTTGTGGACTCATATGTTTAGGAATCTGTTGAAATACGTTAGACGGAAAATCGTGCATAAAGTGGCGATGGTCGATTGAATATGTAGTAGGACGCATGGTTTCATTATTCTGCTCTTAGTATTATGCTTCTAGGGTAACGTCTGGCGGCGTTTAATTTGATGAATTTTAGCACCACGCCTTAAATACCAGCGAGCCATCCGACAGGGAACGTCCGTGTGTCGACCGACAGGGCTAGACGCACAGTTCGACACACAGCGGTCACGTAGCCGACACGCGACCACCTCCGCTGGCTTTCCCAATTCTGTGACGCACCCGCCTCCAAAGCCGCCGCCTGGACCACGGAACTCGACTTAAGGGATAGCTGACTTGAATCCTAATGGTGGAAGAAATATTTACCGCCTGTATTTGGACGGCTGGGGACAGAGAGGGCTGTCATGAAGTTGCGAATCACCAGTCAGTACTTGAATACTCTTGGTTACATTCAGAACCTCTCCACATTGTCTCAATAAGAGGTAGCGTCGCACTGTAGTAGGGAATTCTTCATCTGATGGGCCCCTTGGTTTAATTAAGAAGGAGCTTTGAAATTCAGCCTCCCCCTTCCCTCATTGTCATGACGCCGGGCTGTGTACATACCCATTTACAGTCACCAACACTCAACAGAGTGAAGACTACGTCGAAAGATGGTATTGTGAGTGGAAGACGAATTCCCTTCCCGATTAAGTTGCTAAACAACTCTTCGGATTTTTCCAGCCAGTAATGCCACACTGCTCTTTTTTGACGCCACACAGAACCTGCTATGAGCATGTGTCTCACTTCCAGTCCTACAGCAATCAATTCCCAACTCGAGCACAAATCAGTTATGTGCTTTTGCCATAACCTTAGGAATAAAACTAGGCAAATTCTCCGCCAAATCCATCCAAATCCTTCCAGCTTTAACTAAATATTCCTTCTCCACATTTTGCCCTCCCTTTCCAAAATCTTGATTTGCTCTCTTTCTTCCCATTTTCTTCATCCCACATACTATCTAAAACATTCTCCTTCATCAACCCTCCCATCCTTCAGCTAGCTTCCTGTAACTTAGTGTAGTTATGTCAAGTGTTCCATTTTTTTATATAAAACTGGACCCTTACATTTTTAAGACAACAATCTTTCACTTACAGTCTTCTACGCACAACCACTCGTTGTAATACTTTTATATACAAGTAGCTATTTTACCATTTTGTGTTTCCTAAAGTATGCATGTAACATGTTACGAATACTCCATGCTGAAGAGCGACAATGTACCGATACCAGAGCAGCCTCCCCGTGACGGCCCAGTTCAATGAATTACCAGTAAAGGAAAAAATAATATTCTCCAACCCATAAATCAACTCCCCATTTCCATCTTCCACTTTCCTCCTCGTGTTCTACATGTCCGTCTGTATCTAGACACATACCCCGCGAGTCACCGTACTTTGCATACAGGAAGGTAGATTCTACCACTAATAGATATTTTCTTTCCTATTCTGATCGCAAATAGAACAAATGGAAAACAACTGTTAGCATGTCTCCGTACGTGCCGTAATTTCTCTTATCTTACCATTGTGATCCTTACCCAAAATGTACACAGCTGGCAGTAAAATCGTTGTGCAGTGAACCTCAAAACCCGAGTCTCTATATTTGCATGAAATGAACGTCGTTTTCCGTACACCAGCAAATAGGTGCAGATTGCTGGTCACCCTGTCAAAATGGTTCAGATGGCTCTGAGCACTGTGGGACTTAACACCTGAGGTCATCAGCCCCCTAGAACTTAGAACTACGTAACCTAACTAACCTGAGGACATCACACACATCCATGCCCGAAGCAGGATTCGAATCTGCGACTGTAGCGGTCGCGCGGTTCCAGACTGAGGCGTCTAGAACCCCTCGGCCACAACGGCCGGCGGTCACCCTGTCAACCAGATCAGTTATGTATACAGGGTCGTCGGAAATTCCCGTTACAGACTTCTAGGACTTGTAGAGGGGAGTGAGTACACTGGGTGATTCCATGATGATGTTACAGACATTCTAGGATGATGGAGAACGATAAATGTGTTAATTTGAAGTAAGGATCCCTGTATCGGAAACGAACGAGTCGAAAGCTATAAACGAAAACCGTTCTGATACCTCTGACGGTTGAATACATGTACCGGTTCTTGTGTTGCGAAGAGTGTAGGGCTAAGGTAACTTTCAGTGTTGGTAGTATGGACAAAAACGAGAAAAAATGTCCAATAAATGTGGGCTCTAAATTGCATACCTGAGGAGCTATGACTATTCGTTCATCATCGCTAATGTGAAACACATCTCCTGTAGTGAGCAAGTGTTCATAGCTGTTAAGGTATGCACTTTGGAGCCCACTCACTGTCGTACGTCCCTACTAATAACGACTCCTTCTCCCGTTATACCTGCTGCCGTAGATATTACCCTACGTTCGTCTGTCCAGAAATCCGTATTTTCTTTCTATTTCACTTCGCTGACCTTCTCTGTATCCATATTGAGCCTTCCCATTTCTCTTCTAAGATTTGCGAGCTTCCGTACCACGTTCAAACTTCTTATAGTCCACGATCCGACTCGTAAATTTCATCCTTTCGTTGGCTATAAAATCTTTTTCTTATGTTTACCTCTCCCTTGACAACCCCTGACGGAGATCGGAATAGGAACTAGTCCGGAATCTCTTACCAATGGAGAGATCATCACTTACAGACGATATGTCCTGTGGATACACACTGTGTCTTTAATGCAGCAGTCTCTTGCCTTCTGCTTCCTCGCGCCGTTGATTATTGCTGATTCTTCCTCCTTTCAGGGACAGTTTCCCATCTGAAGGGCAAGAGGTTGCCTTGAAACTCCGTGCCCTTTGACAACGCCGTTGGCGGAACGAGGGTGGCTCTTTATACAAGAGGTCTTCGGCCACCACTGTCGATGAATTTTATTCAAGATTCAAACAGTGTCTGGGGTAGAACGTGGGCCACGGGATGTTTTCATTACTAGGTAAAGGCACTACTCCTAGATTACGTGTTAGTAATTGAAAAAAGATAAAAATCCAAGGTTTGCACAAAGAAGATATTGCAACACAAACTTATATTCGATGTCAACAAATTTCTCCTTTTCAGAAGCGCTTATAGAAACTATACGTGTTTTCCAGGCCACTGAAGGAGACCCACTAAATTAAGATGAAATGCAATTGGCAAAATATAAACTGGATCCATTCAGTTTCACATAGATATCATTTAAAATTGTTAATAAAATGAGATATAAATGTCTTTTAGAAGTGTGAATAATTTGAGTGCGGTGGTCAGGTGTCGACAAGCTAAAACAACTTTGATCGTTTAGATAAGTGCGAAACTGTTGCCATTATCCCCCATACAAGTAAAATTAAGCTTACTATACAAAATGAGAGGGAGAAGACCTTACTTCTACAAATATCTTATAAAGAAACCGGGTTTACTCCAGGCAAGGGAATCCGTGAGCAGATACTATAGCGCGATTAAAACTACTTTGTACCTGATAGCTAGCCAAGCGCGTGGCATTAAGAGAGTGTGGGCCAATTTCACGCTGAGATTCAGTACCCCTCCCCTGCGTAATTGCCGCTACTTACTCCTTAGCGCTCCGTAGTTGCAAACAACTGGTGTTGTGCGCATCGTGTCGTGTGAACTATGTTATCTCAGTGTCTGCTTTCCGTCTGCTTCCGTTGCGTCTGTGTGACAAATGACTGGAGTGGCTTGTCCGTACTAAACTTCCGAAAATAAAAAGCGAGGTCGTCCTACAAACCATAGTCCGAAATCTACGAAGAAAGTCGGACCAGGAATACCAAATCGAGGACAATCGCGTGAATACGTCTGCTACGTAAGACAATATTCTAAGATGGAACAGAAGAATGGAGGGCCTGTTATTTCCATTAACAAGGTAGTTAAGAAGACTGCAGCGGCATCAAGAGTAAGGAGAACAACCGTTATAAATACAGGCGAGGAACAAAATAAAAAACTGAATACGCATTCCGGACCATGAAATCGTAATTCAGAACCACCAAGTGTGGGAACTCCGGAGAAAAAACGATGCGTGGAGAAACGTGTGACAGATCTTCATTCTTTCGAACAGGACGCGATTCGCAGACATTTCTATGTATATTATCACCGAAGAGAGCATCCAATGTAACGAAAACTGCATGTAACGCTTAAAGAAGCTGGTCTTTTTGTTGGCAGCAAGTCATCTATTTGGTTGGTATTATTAAACCTGGGGTTTAATTACGAAAAAGTATCTGGTCGTAAGATACTCTTGGAATGGCAAGACAGCATGGCGATGTCGATTTTTACGTCAGGTAAACGACATCGTTTTCTATGATTTAATGTGGCTATATGAAACGTGGGTGAATTCGGGTCATACGCTGAAGACAGGTTGGTCTGACGGATCACGAGAAGGTATGGCAGTACTTGTTGGCAAAGGAAGTAGAGTTATTTCATTCAGGTATAGCCCGTGAATTTGTTCAGGGGCTGTTAACATGTTTTCAGGTCAAAGAAAACAGCGGATTTTCATGAGGAAATGAACCACATCAGCTTTTTATGATGGTTTGAAAATTCGCTGTTACCGAATTTAGAGGAACCGTCGTACATTATAATTGACAATGCGGCGTACCACACTTTTGTCGAGGACAAAGCCCCAACACCATCTTCTAAAAAAGAGGAAATCACACAATGGTTACGACGAATGAATATAAAATTAGATGACGGAATGAAGAAAGTGGAACAATCAGAAGTTGTGTCACAACAAAATCCACGAAACCCGTCATACCATAATACTACCGGCTAATTTTAAATTAATAATATGCCAACAACGTTTTTTTTCTGCGAAAGAATTTGCATTTTTTATGACCGTGAGAATGCTGAGGCATCGAATTAATTTTGTTCGCCTAAAGATTTCTATTGAAAGGAAGCAGTAGAAAGATAAACGGGAATCGAACCAAGGTTTTATTAGCAATCACGTTAACTGTAATTACACGAAGAGAAACTGTCGCCTGCCTAATTAGGCAAAGTTGTACCCATTACTAGCATGTTCCATAACGTGGGTTGGCACTATTTGATACTAAACTTCTGTTTTGCTCATAATATAAAAGGCAGTAGCACAATTTAGCAAGTAATGTACCAGTCATTTGACTTGAGCTACACAGGAGGAGTATTAATGTGTTTAGGCAACAACCAGCTCTCAATAACATATACAATCTCTACATTACCGTAGAAAGATAATGATAATTATGGGTAAATGATTACTAATGATGGAGCACTACTAATCTGGAAAAAGAGGTCCTTTTGTCAGTTCAATTATAGGAAGTTACTACTACTGAAATAGTTATGAAGTAATAATTACAGGTAAATGATTATTAATGATGGTGTATGGTGGCTATAATTTGGCACCTTACAAGCACTCATCTATATACTTTTCCGTGATTCACAACTGGAATTAGGTATCATTTAGTAGGTTTTAGATCGCATATATGAATATTTAAAGAAGACTGACATGGTCACGTACACCTTGTAAATAATTGTTAACGCTTATTGCATGAAAGGTGACGGAGTGTCTTTATTATCAAAACAGCATAGTAAATGATTGCCTATACTAGTAGGGGTTGGAACGCCAGTGGAAATGAAACGGTAGGCGTAACTCAAGCCCTGGGTGGAAAAACCCATAAAGGTGTGTTGGTCCTGCTTAAACACAGGAAGTGTCATGACGGACTGTCTGGACACCTGAGAGCGGAAGTACAATTCAGCTGCGGCCGGCCGGTTTTGTAGTGGGGCCGGAAGGATAAACGGATAAAACTTTGGAAACTCTGAAAATCTTGGACGCAGCAAAGAGGAACGAGTGAGCGTTTCCTCGGAAATCGCAGGCTGGGTTATTTCCGGGAATTTTTACTCTGAGAAGCGTATCATTGTATGAGTATAGATATTTCCTTGCAAACTTTCCATGCTGGACGACAAAAGACTGAAATATGTTCGGAAGAATCTGTAGAGAGGGAGAATATTCCGTGGTTTCGAGAATATGATTCGCCTTCTGAATTACGAGGGAGGGGAGCCGAGCTTTGCTGGGAAGCCAGCGGTGGAGAGACGAAGTCTTCCGTTTTGAGCACCCGAGTTTGAAGGTTGCTCAGTATCAGCTTTTGTTGGAATAAACAGACTTGCTGCCTTTCCTCTCAGGAGACTTTATAAAATGGTTCAGATGGCTCTGAGGACTAAGGGACTTAACATCTGAGGTCATCAGTCCCCTAGAACTTAGAACTACTTAAACCTAACTAACCTAAGGACATCACACACATCCATGCCCGAGGCAGGATTCGAACCTGCGACCGTAGCGGTCGCGCGGTCCCAGGCTGAAGCGCCTAGAATCGCTCGGCCACACCGGCCGGCGGAGACTTTATAGTTAGAACGGTTAGGTACTGTACTGCTGTGAACTTATATGATTCTGGATTTCGCCTCTGAGTAGGGAGTCGTCGTTGAGTTAGTTGAGTACACAGTGTTCAGTGATTGAGAGCACTTCTGCCACACTCACGTAGAGACGTTATCTGAGCTCCGTCCTTGTGGCTGGGAGTTCGCGTTTCTTGCCTGTAGAACGCAGAGAGGAGAAGACAGTGTTAGATTAGAATAGTCAGAGGACCGCGTTCTGCCGTCCTAGTGTTTGAAAGAGTTTATTTTGTGGCTGGAATTCCTCAGTCGTCGCAGATGTGTACGTGAACCGTCAATCCGACGCACTGGATGCAGTACATGCGGTGATATTGATTATTGCTTCAGCTTATTAGGGCTATAAAGCTAAACCGCTGTGATCACATAAATTATATTTCCACTGAGGTTGCACACCACTGTAGATGATCTTTGAAAGTAGTTTGGTACGTAGATGATGTCAGTCGTCTCGTATTATTTAGATCGCGTAGCCATAAAAGGGTCAGATTTGGGCAATTGAGTAATCGTATTACCAGAAGATACTTAGGAAATTCATTTGTATCCCTTTATGTCCATTGGACACTAATACATAAAGATTTGTAATATAAAGAGGTTTTAATCTACAATAAATGTATAAGCGTAAACAGCATTTATCATTTGGTAGTTACTAGTTCCCTTAATCATTCATTTATGCTTGTGCTGTAATTTATATGTTAAAGACCAAGAAAGAGGTAATCACCATTAAGAGATCCTAAGATCTGCTTCAGGGGGTAGTCAAATAGGGCCAAATCTTCATTTTCGCGTTCAGTATTTCCGTTGCGGACATCCATTTTTACACGCGCATGGAGTAGCATCTTGGAATGGAGCACTACTGATTTGGACAAGAGCTCCTTTTGTCAGTTTAATTATAGGAAGTTACTGGTACCGAAGTAGTTAGGAAGTAATTGTTATGGGTCAATGATTATTAAGGATGGAGCACTACTGTCTGGACAAAAGGTCCTTTTGTCAGTTTCATTACAGAAATTACTGCTACTGAAATCGTTATGAAGTAATTGTGTCTTTTGTACTGATTATTATTTGCATTCTCAAAGAGCATTCTCGCGTGTCTCCCTCCGTCGGTGGTTCGAGTCCTCCCTCGGGCGTAGGTGTGTGTGTTGTCCTTAGCGTAAGTTAGACTAAGTTAGATTAAGTAGGGTGTAAGCCTTGGAACCGACGACCTCAGCAGTCTGGTCCCATAGTCCTTACCACAAATTTCCAATTTTCCAAGGAGCATTCACTTCCTTATATTATTTAGTTCAAATGGGACATGTGATACCTGGATATAGTACAGTTTGAGTATTTGTACCCAGTTGCTTACTCTTGATTGCTGTCATTGTGATATGACATTTAAAACTGGCTGAACTATTAGTGTGGGGACCCAGAACCTAATGTATCGGTAACATGTTAGCTTGCGTGGCCATCATCCGCAGAAAGCACAGAAATACTTGTTTTGTAAATAAAATCGCCTTTTCTTGTTGCAACTTAATTTATTTTTCCCAGATGCGTTTCGCCTTTTTCTTGCTCTAAGGATGATCCCACTGATGATGCCTTGGAGCAAGAAAAGAGCAAAACGTGTCTAGGAAAAATAAATAAAGTTGCAGCAAGGAAAGACGGTTGTATTTACACAACAAGTAATATATAGGTAGACTCAGAACGAGGCTAAACACTTCAGTCACAACACAAGGTAAACACTGCTACTTACATAACACATGGGATTGTAAACACTATTATTTCAGTAACAAGAATATTTTAACTGAAGGCTTTAAATCTTCTGCTAGTGATTGTACTTTGATGAAACTTTAAGTGCGCATTTATGAAAACTACGTGAAGTATTTCAAAAGTTATGCTCACTAAATAATTATATACTACACAACTCCACACAGCGGATTACCTTTCCTTAAAAAATATTAATGCTTTTCAGTTCATTCAAATAGGATACTCGGATTTGTCGTAGCACTTGGATAAGACTCCCGTCTAGGTAAATGACTAAGGATGAAATACGGTTGCTGACCACAAAGTTTAAAAAACACAAACTTGTTACTGAAAACGAAACCACACAACTGGTTCATGCAATTATGCAGTACTCAGTTGACAGTTTCAGACTGTTCAAAAAGGTGGAAAATTATCCTTGGCTCTTCCTGTGTAACAAGCTCTGAAAATTGTCTTCTTAGCATTGGGTTTTCATGGTACATAGCTAACCAAAGTATGCGATGAATAAGAAGCCGAATTACTTCCGCATCGGAGGCTATGTTATACACACATCAAAAAAAACTTTTGCATCACCTCGGTTCCGAGAGTTCCGGAACCTGTACAGATTATTGGAATAGAGATCAACATAATCATCTCCGCCCTTTCTTTGCTCATGAAAACCAAACATTGCATGTTGTACCATCATACAGCAGGACATACTGCTGTACACACCGGTACCCCTAATACCCAGCAGCACGTCCTCTTGCACTGATGCATGCCTGTATTCGTCGTGGCATACTTTCCAAAAGTTCAGCAAGGCACTGTTGGTCCAGACTGTCCCCACGGCGATTAGGCGTAGATCCCTCAGAGTGATAGGTGAGTCACGTCGTCCATAAACAGCCCTTTTCAATATATCCCAGGGTTCATGTCTGGAAAACATGCTGGCCATGTCATCGACAGTTCCTGTCTCTCTCTATCTCCTACATGTCCGAACAACATCGCTTTGGTTCACTCCGAGACGCCTGTACACTTTCCTTGTTGAGAGCCGCAGTTATGGACTGTGCGGCTGGCCCCGGCATGGGTTCGAGTCCTCCTTCGGGCATGAGAGTGTGTGTTTGTCCTTAGGATAATTTAGGTTAAGTAGTGTGTAAGCTTAGGGACTGATGACCTTAGTAGTTAAGTCCCATAAGATTTCACACACATTTGAACATTTTTGTTGTGAGCCCTTCCTGGCACAAAGTAACAATGCGGACGCAATTGAATCGCGGTACTGACCATCTAGGCATGGTTGAACTACAGACAACACGAGCCGTATGCCTCATTCCTGGTGGAATGACTGGAACTGATCGGCTATCTGACCCCCTCCGTCTAATAGGCGCTGCTCATGCATGGTTGTTTACATCTTTTGGCGGATTTAGTTACATCTCGGTACAGTCAAAGGGACTGTGTGATACAATATCCACAGTCAACGTCTATGTTCAGGAGTTATGGAAACCGAGGTGATGCAAAACTTTTTTTGGTGTGTGTATACTCTTGCAGCTCTTCCCGCCTCTAGCTCACAAAATGCGTACCCTCGGGCCTGCTACCCACCAACTGACTCATGCCACAAAACAGTCTTGTAGTTCGACCGCAAGATCACCTTTTCTATTCCCGCCTAGCCGGTTCCATTGCGGGGGGACTTCGCTCCTAGTTTTACATGATTACAAAACTACTTTCAGTATGCATGAACCGGTATTTTTTGCAGCACATTACTTTTGACATTACTGACATAGATTAATAACAATTACAGTGCCGGCCAGTGTGGCTGTGCGGTTCTAGGCGCTTCAGTCTGGTACCGCGTGGCCGCTACGGTCGCAGGTTCGAATCCTGCCTCGGGCATGGATATGTGTGATGTCCTTAGGTTAGTTAGGTTTAAGTAGTTGTAAGTTCTAGGGGACTGATGACCATAGATGTAAGTCCCATAGGGCTCAGAGCCATTTGAACCATTTTGAACAATTACAGAAATTATCATAAACAACGAATAAAATATTTACATCGATGTTACATCAAAGGCGCGGTTATACAGGAATCACATTAAGTAAAAAACAGACAAAGAAGTTAGATAAGACCATGATAGGTAATATCAATAATAGTGTTACAAATCGTTGCAGACGAAGTTGTCAACAAGCATGGACATTCTTTAATCACATTACCGTCCCAAGATTGTCACTTTAATGCTATAGAGCTCATATGAGCCAAAATCAAGGGATACTCACGTGAAAACAAGAAATTCGCGTTTTCAGAAGCGGAATCACTTTTATATAAAGCTGTTTCTGAAGTAACTGTGGAGGACTGGAGCTATGTTGTAGCACATACAGTAGGTGTTATTCAGGAGGCATGGAAGAACGAATGCGTGTTGGAAGATAGTTTTTCTGAATCAATTATTACCGTCGGGGAGTCATTTGAAAGTTCCAGCGACACAGATACAAGCGACATTTTCAAGCTGTCTGACGCAGAGCACGTCCAGTAATGTAAGTTGCGATAAAATTTGTTCCTTTTGGTGGTGGTGGCGGTTTCGTCGTCTTGTTATTTTGAGTTTTACGATTTGTTGCAAAATTCGTAGCATAAGACGAAAACGTAACAGTAACCCTCCCTAGGCGGTGGTACAAATGCTGGATTCCTCCGCTCAGCGTTAAGCTATATCAGCACTTAAACGGCACCGTGCTAGCAGAAGCCTACAGACAGGATAGATGGCACCATTAAACGGCCGCTCAGTGAACTGTCAAGTACAGAGCAGTTTTAATCGCATTACACAGATCCGGCAGCTCATAGAGACGGCAGGGGAATGTAATATGTGCTTTGCGGATTACAAGAAAGCTTTCGACAAGGTGAAGTGATCAAAGCTATGGACCATTCTCATCGAGATGGATACGCGAAGACGCCGGGTGCGATTTTCGAGCACAGCGACAGTAAGAATCAATAATACATTCTCAGATATCTTTTGTACAAATGCCGGCGTGAGACCAGGTTCCACTTTCTCTCCATTACTGTTAGATACGTAGCAAGCAAGTCACCTTGGCCAAGGCAGAGCTTCGTGGGGACAGTCCATCAAGGGGCTTACCCAGGCGCCGCACGTGGTTTCCAGTGTGGGAAAGGCTGTGACATTTACGACTCCATCCAACCCAGGCTTCGGGCTACGCTACAGATCACTCTGTCACCACAAACAAGACTTCAGGAGGGGGGAGGGGATATCACACTCAAGCCAAACGTTTATGTGCTGTATACTATTTCCGTTTCATAATCAACAACTAAATAAGATCAAACACTAACTCTAAGATAAAATCTATAGGCAGCTTATTTATCCCCCAGCGTCACATTTCCCCGACAGTTTACCGCAACAAATTGTACTAAGAGATGTGTTGTAGAGAGAACTTTAATGCGATGTATATTTATGGTATTTTCATTTCTAAATTTCAGGGGTTTAATGTTTTGTGCGCTCAAACAGCAACGTTCATGAGTTCGCGTGACGAAACAGTGATGTTTCGATGATGCCACGGATATTTTGCTGTGATTGGCTGACATGACCAGCCTGAGCAACCGCCATGGTAATTTACACACAGAATTTATTGTATTTATACTTGTGTAAAACAAAAATATGCGTTTCAACTTATATGCGTGCACACAACTATTAAACTGCATTCCACATCGTTCTGTTAAAATTGCGTGTATGCCCTTGCCTGGATTTACATTGTTTTTTTCTTAATTTATGTTGACATCGGGTCTGGACGCCTCAAGTTCCTTCACTTTCATCCTAGCAGCATGTTCCAAAATTTTACCGGATAAATTGGACACAGCATTCGTATTGTGTTCTTTGCGAACTCGCGGTATGCTGCTGTTATTGGCAAGAAACTTACTATGAGTAATCATTCACAAAAAGAAACTTGGTAATGATGCACTTTATCTCCAGTAAGCAAGCAAGGAATCTAAAGTAGCGGGACATATTTCGCACACGGGCTATATTTCATACTCTAGTGCCCTGTGGCGAAACATTTGAAAAATTATTCCGATGGTGGATAGAATAGCCAATGACAGAAATAAAAAGCTGTATAAAGCAATAATACTAATTCAAAGCATACAGCGATATACAGAGACAGGAATTCGACAGCGAAGTTTCAACAACTCTACTCATCCCTTTTCATTTTAGCAGTGTAACGTGATAATAGTGTACAGGTTGGTTTATGACAACCCTGGGCTGAAACAGCAGAGGTTTACGGAAGGCCATAAGAGCAGTAGGCATACTCCGAGGAAGCCCCATCTGCTCCTATTCCTCGAACATATCCGCATCCTCTACACCTCCCGCCGTCTTGAACCCCCTCACCCCCTGGTTGCTCCTCTCCTCTCCCGTCCCCGCCCCCTGCCACGTCTTCACCGTTGTGTCCCCCCTACCCTCCATCTCTACACCCTCCATCTCCTTTCCCAAGGTGGCTTCCGTCACCTCCCCCTCCCAGATGATGCCCTCTCTCCCTCCATTTATCCTTCCTATCAACTCTGATCCTCCATCCCCCTCCTTTCCTCTGTCCTTTCCCTGGGCTCCCTCTCCCCCCCCCCCTTCTGTCCTGTTTTTCTCCCCACTAAACCTCTCCCTACCTCCCTTCTCCCCCCCAGTCCTTTTGTATTCCCCTCCTCTGCCTACCCCACTCCCTGTCGCGTCTGCCCCCCACCCCTCTTATGGGTCCTCATCCTCCTTCAGCTCCTTTCCCGGGTCCCCCCTTCGCTTTTACTCTCCTTTCCCCCCCCTTTTTCGTTTTCCCATCTTCTGTCCAGTTTCCCCCCACCTGCTCTCGACTGTGGTGTCACATTTGCCAACTTTTTAGTGCAGTGTTCCAGTGACTATTCAGTGTTGTTTGTCTTTCTCGTGTTGCGAACAGAAACCATGCTGTCGCTCGGTGTGAATTTTATTTCCTTTGCGAACAGAATCCAGACTGTCGCCGTGTTTTTTAATTGTCTATTGTTTTCCCTGTCTACTTCGTATGTATTTTTATTAGCGTCATCATCCCTGTGTTGTTGTTTTAAGTTCCACGATTTCTTTTCGCCTTGTTACTCTCTAAGTCTCCGATTTTATCGCCTGTTTTTTTTTTTTTTATTATTTGTTCTCTTGCTCTTTGTCACAAAATCTGTCGGCTGAAGAGCGGCGTACTAAGCTGCTGCCAGCCCGCCCCCTTCGGGGGGAATTGAAATTCAATAAGTGAAAAAAAAAAATCCGAGGAAGCCAGGTCTGCAAACCTCTGCTACACAGAGGAGCAGCCTTATAAATAGCTACTACCTGTTCAGAAAAGGTCACTTGATATCACTTATCAGTGGGTACAAGAACGATGACCAGGATTGTTTAAATCCTTATGGGAACTATGTAAAATCCTGTAATTTGTTACTCGAAAATTTATTGTAATACAAATTTTATGGGGATGGGAAGTGCCAATGAGGTGCAAGCTGCTGCTATAGAAGACTTACTTCAGGCACATACTAATTTACGGCTCTGACACTTGGACTATGACTAGAAGAGAGGAGAGTAGGATACAATCCAGTGAAATGAAGTTTCTCAGAATTATGCTACAGAAGACGAGGAGAGACAGAGTGAAAAATGAAGACGTTAGGAAGGAAATTGGAGTCGAGAAGTTGACTGAGAAAATTGAAAAGAATAGATTAAAATGGTTTGGGCATGTGAAGAAGATGGGAGAGGGAAGAATACCAAGAAGAATGATGGAGTTCAAGATTGAGGGCAAGAGGCCAAGAGGAAGACCGAGAACAAGATGCATTAATGCAATAAAGATGACTTTAAGGAGGAGAAAGCTGCTGTGGAACCAAATTGTGGAACAAGAATGGTGGAAAGGGCGAGTTAATACCATTGATACCCCAACGCGATCAGATGTGTTGTGGACTGGCAAGACAGCCAATCCACAGTGACGGGTAACCAAAAGGCACGCGCTTAAACTCACGCAGGCTGGCGTGAGGTCTGAAACAGGATACGTAATGAATGCTATAAAGAAAAGTACGTAGCTGCTGGAATACTTAACTTTAATCCACAATTGGTGAACATTGGTCTTGTTACTGTACATGCGTCATTAGATACATAGCAAAGGATAAATGGCGCCTTGCTAGGTCGTAGCAATTGACGTAGCTGAAGGCTATGCTAACTATCGTCTCGGCAATTGAGAGCGTAATTCTCAGTGAACCTTTCCTAGCAAAGTCGGCTGTACAACTGGGGCGAGTGCTAGTAAGTCTCTCTAGACCTGCCGTGTGGTGGCGCTCGGTCTGCGATCACTGACAGTGGCGACACGCGGGTCCGACGTATACTAATGGACCGCGGCCGATTTAAAGGCTACCACCTAGCAAGTGTGGTGTCTGGCGGTGACACCACATGTTGGATAGAGGGGAAACGAAGATGATGATGATGACAAATTTTGGGATGGCTCGGCCTCAGAGCCTTTAATTATGGTCCCCGCCTGGGCTTACCATGTGATGGCCCTACACCTTTGCCTAGGGTTGTAGCAAAGAGAGACAAGTGCGAAACAGGTTTTTCAGAGACCAGCCTTTATAATTAAGGACAGTGTTGCACAAAACCAGTGTCCGTTGTGCCTGGGTTTTAGTAGTCTTCATTTCAGGCGGAGGCATTTGTAGCGCGAGACTGCAGTAAGCTCCTTACAGCCGCACAACAGACAACGGCAGCCCGTGCTCTCACCTGCTAGCAGCAGGGGACGGGAGAGAGCGGAGAGGGCCCATCTCATCACACGCGCCCCTGCGCACATTAGACGGATCCCTCCTGGGCGGGCCTCATCATTAGACGGCCTAATCCAGCCGTCGCGCTGAGATTCCTCCGCTGCCTTTGTCGACGCTTCCACTCTGATTCCGCCACTTGTACCGGCACAATACTTTGCGCGCCCCGCATTGTCGAGACGGCCTCAACAGCCTCTGGCGGATTTAAGCAGCGCTGCGTGCATCCGAGAGCAGGCGAGAAGAAAGGATTTTATTCAGAGCGCCGGCGCACAATGGGGAACGGTGGGTGCCCCAGTCTCCCTGCAGGTCGGAGCCCGGTGACACACTTTACGGGGATTGTCTGGTGCGCGACGAGGTCGACTCCAGCGCCTGCCATTGAGTACCACTTTTGTCCGCAGGCATCACAAAGCCCGGCAACTACAGTGGAATTGCTACAGCAGGAGAGTCCACACATGTTTGCACTGGCACATCAGCAATGCGTGACCCGCCGTATTCGTTTCTAGGCTGCTGTCGGAGTAAGTCAGTAAGTATTCTGCTGAATCAGAATAGCCGGCCGTTGTCGCCGAGCGGATCTACGCGCTTCAGTCTGGAACTGCGCGACCGCTACGGTCGCAGGTTCGAATCCTGCCTCGGACATGGATGTGTGTGATGTCCTTAGGTTAGTTAGGTTTAAGTCGTTCTAAGTTCTAGGGGACTGATGACCTCAGATGTTGAGTCCCATGGTGCTCAGAGCCGTTTGAACCATTTTTTTTTAATCAGAATAACAGCCTACTGGTCAAACAGTGTGAGTTGAGAGTAAAGGGTTCAAATGGCTCTGGGCACTATGCGACTTAGCATCTGAGGTCATCAGTCCCCTAGAACTTAGAACTACTTAAACCTAACTTAAACACACATCCATGCTCGAGGCAGGATTCGAACTTGCAACTGTAGCAGTCTCGCGGTTCCGGACTGAAGCGCCTAGAACAGCTCGGCAACCACGAGAGTAAAGGGAAGAGGGACGAAAGGAATGAACGATTTAGTCATACTAGTCCTTCGTCAAATTAGTAACTGATTCATTATGAGCAGTATCCCTCTCAGCTCATACTAATGAGAAAAATGAACAGAATGATAGAACAGAAAATTGAGGATGTGTTAGTAGGTTAGATAAGAATGTGTTTGGCTTTAGGAAATATAAAGACACAAAAGAGGCGGTTCTGATACTGCGTTTGATAACGAAAGCAAGATTTTGAGCAAATCAAGATACGTTTGTTGGATATCTTTACGTAGAAAAAGCGTTGCACAGCGTAAAATAGTGTGACATATTCGAAATATCAGAAAAGTACTTTAAACTATAGTGAAAGATGGGTAATATACAATAACTAAACTGACATCAGCTCCGCTCGAACATGTCTTAAGACCCAACGGTACTGATAAACCGCCCTGACATCCTCTGCCTATACGCGTCACCGGATGCGGTTATGGAGCAGCGGAGGTCAGCTCACCGCTCTCCCGGCTGTTATCACTCGAGCCGCTACTTCTCAGTCAAGTAGTTGCTTAATTTACCTCACAAGGACTGAGTGCAATCGCTCGCCAACAGCGCTCGGCAGAGCGGACGGTCACCTATCCAAGTGCCAGCCAAGACCGTCAGGGCTTAACTTCGGTTATCACTGCGGCAAGGCCGTTGGCGTAATATACAATACGAGCAGGAAATAAGAGGGAAGAAGAAGAATGGAAAATCAAGAACGAAGCTCTTGGATTAAAATTTGCTGAAGACAAGGATGTAGTCTTTCGCCCCTACTGTTCAAACTGTTAATAGAAGAAGCAATGAGAGAAACCAAAAAAGTTTCAAGAGTCGGATAAAAATTGAGAGTGATATGATATAACTGATAACATTCAAAAATGTTCAAATGTGTGTGAATTCCTAAGGGACCAAACTGTTAAGGTCATCGGTCCTGCTTAAACACACCCATGCCCGAAAGAGGACTCGAACCTCCGGCCGGAGGCGCCACGCAGATAGTGACACGACGCCTCAAACCACGCAGCCACTCCGCGCGGCTGACAAGATTCGCTGACGACATTTGAAATCAGTGAGCCCATTATTGGCATATACGAGGATGGTTTGAGAAGTATGGTAAAAAAACAAAAAACAAAAAAAATTGTTTCATGAACAACTCATCTTACTCCTCGACATCATCTTCTCTCCTTTGAGGGATACACACTTGGTCCAGCGATCCACTAGCTTCTTCATCCCAATGGGAAAATAGGTTCCGTCATTCTGCAAAATGCTTGTTGACCGCAATTATCTATTACTTATTTGATGAAAATTTCCCCCGAGCAAGGCAAAGTTTCAGGGAACATAGGGAATAGGAAGAAGTCACAAGGAGTTCATCCTAGTGAGGAACATGCACGAGGAACGTATTCAAAGCCCAATTAACGCACTTCTGCCGTTAATATCGCCGATGTATGGGATGGTGCATTTCCTGGTGTGAGAGCATTTTTGCGCGTGCCAACCTTGGTCTTTTTTCAGACGATGCAAGATTCAAAGGCTCCAACAATGAAGCATAATGGGGTCCAGTTATGCTACTGGCTTTTTCCAAATAATCTAAGTGAATTTTTCCTTGCGAATCCGAAAAAACAGTGGCCATTGCCTTACAATTAACCATATGGTGTTTGCCCTTGTTCGGTACGCTCTCAACTGCCTTTTATCCATTCTTCTGACTGCCGTTTCGACTCTGATGTGTAATGATGGATCTAGGTTTCATCAACATCGCCTGATATCGTGTTGAAATGTTGTCCCAGAAGCGCTTTTGGTCACTGTGAACAATCGCAGCATCGAACTCGCACAGAGCTTCTTCATAGCCAATTCTCCACGCAATATATTGTGCACTCGCTCAGTTGAGATGCCTACAGTCTCAGTAATCTCTCGAATTGCTATTCGGCAGTCTTGCATTACCATATCATGGATTTTGCCAATTGTTTCCTTGTGATGGCGTCAGTTGGACGGCTGCAGTTCAATACGTCTGTGATGCTTGCCCGATCGCATTTAAATTCATTAATTCAAAAGTAAATCACCTTGTGTAGTAATGTGGAGTCCGTATGAACTTCATCCAATTCTGTTTTGATTTGTGTGGCAGTCCAACCGTTAAAACGAAAATGTTTAGTAACAGCACGAAACTCTTTTTTTCTCCATTTCCAATCGCAGTTGACGCCTTGACCAATTCAGCCGACTGTCAACAAACTGTACAGTGTACAGTACAGTACACTGTAGAAATTATTTGTATAAACCTTGAAATAATTAAGCTTACCAACAACGAAGGCGCAACAAAAATGTTCCATTCCTTCATGGATATTTACCAGACTTAACAAATCACCCTCTTATTTAATTATGTTTAATTCAATTCATTGTACTCACAGTCATACTCCTGCGATTAATAAACATGTATTGCTCATAATTGGTAATAGCAGCGACTGTAAGGATTCCTGAATTTTCCTCCAGTGTCTGAGATTCCCACAAAGGAGGATTAAAGGAAGACGTCGCAACAGTTCAGAGGCGTGCTGTATATTTGTTACCGGTAGGCTCGATCAACACGCTAGTATTACGGAGATCCATCTTTAATTCATATGGGAATGCGTGGAGGAAAGACAACGTTCCTCTCGCGAAACATTATTAAGAAACACAAGTTTGTTTATGTGGCCATCTTCCGCAGCAAGGATATAAATACTTGTTTTGTAAATAAAACTGCCTTTTCCAGTTGCTACTTAATTTACTTATCCCATAAGCGTTTCGCCTTACCTTGTTCTAAGGCATCATCGGTGGGAGCTAAAACAATACATTTTCGTTAATTTTACATTATTAAACAGTTCGCGTCGCGATTTTTTTGTAAAATAGTAATTACTTACGATTTTTTGACCTGTGTTTCCTCACATCTGGCCTGGAGGTCGCACTACTGCTTTTCAAAACGTAAATATTGTGACTCATTTACGTATCACAATATTTAAGTTGTGAAAAGCAGTGTCTGGCGAAATAGTTATATCAAGTGGCAAAAGCACAGTAGCACACCACGAAAAAGAATCAGGAACATGATGAACAGGGTGAAGAAGGTCAGCGTGAAAAGTTGTGCGTATATGACAGTAATAAAAGTGGTAGTGCGGCCTCCAGGTCAGATGTGAGGAAACACAGGTCAAAAAATCGGAAGTAATTACTTTTTTACAAAAAAATCGCGACGTGAACTGTTTAATAATCTAAAACTAACAAAAATGTATTGTTTCAACTCCTACCGATGATGCCTTACAACAAGATAAGGCTAAACAAATATGGGATAAGTAAATTAAGTAGCAGCAGGAAAAGGCAGTTTTATTTACAAAACAAGTACTTATTGAGAAAATTATAATTTAGAGGACGTTATTTGCAACTGACACCAGAACGGTTCTGCTGCAGCCAACGTATATTCCGCTTAAGGACGGCGAAGACAAGCTGAAAGAAATTAGGGCTCTTGCGGAGGAATATAGGCAGTCTCTTTGCCCATGTTCCATTTGCGAGTGGAATAGGGATGGTTCAAATGGCTCTGAGCACTATGGGACTTAACTTCTGAGGTCATCAGTCGCCTAGAACTTAGAACTACTTAAACCTAACTAACCTAAGGACATCACACACATCCATGCCCGAGGTAGGATTCGAACCTGCGACCGTAGCGGTCGCTCGGTTCCTGACTGTAGCGCCTAGAACCGCATGGCCACTCCGGCTGGCGAGAAAGAATGGTTACTGATACAAATCTATACGTGACTGAAACATTTCAGTGTATTATGCTTGGTGAGAGATGAAATGCTGACACCGTCTAATCAGAATTAGACACCCGTATGTGATGCGGAAAAAAACAGATATCACAGTGGAGGGCCCGCCGGTATAGAAGGAGGTTGGGGGAGGGCTATTGCGTTGTCAGCAGAGCAGCACTAACAGAAAAAACGGTCGGTCAGTGGAGCTTAGTGACTGGGTGGATGTCACCTGAGAAATAAATCCATCAGGAACCTTCCTTCCCTTCCAAACTTGCCCAAGCCAACAGCTGCTGACGTAATTGTGAAGCGGAAACGCGAAGGCACACCCACAGCTAAACCTTCCAAAGAGGAGAGCTTCTGTAAAGTTTGGAAGGTAGGAGACGAGGTACTGGCGGAAGTAAAGCTGTGAGGAAGGGCCGTGAGTCGTGCTTGGGTAGCTCAGATGGCAGAGCACTTGCCCGCGAAAGGCAAAGGTCCCGAGTTCGAGTCTCGGTCTGGCACACAGTTTTAATCTGCCAGGAAGTTTCATCCTGTGGCGAAATTCGCCGCTCTTCGTTGGATCTTCTCTATCTCATCTATTGATCGTATTTCAGAAGGGTCTCAGACCGACGATCGGTATCCAAGAATCGGTCGAACAAGCGCTTTGTACGCCAGTGGTTTCGTCGATGAATTACATTTCCTTAATGTTTTGCCTAAGAATCTGAACCTGGCTTCTACCTTTCCTAGTGTTTGTGTTATGTGGTCATTCCACTTTAGCTCTCTCCAGATCGTTTCTTCCAGGTAATTTACAGTAGTTATTGTTTCCAGTGCTTCAATGGGGTCGAGCTCCGTCTTGTATGAACCCCATTTGTCGAAGTCGGAGTCTCTTTGGATAATGGGGAGGAAATCATCTTCCAAAACCATCACGTACTGTTCGGTAGTCACCGTGGCATCAGGGAATGTCGCACCGATTATTCCGTCAGTGGATACTGCACACTACACGGTCGCCCGTTAAGGGTAAAGAGACTTCTCGGTCGCAAATGCGCCAATTCTGCTTGTTTCACGAGTAAATGGCCGACAAGAACAAGGCGCAAGAGCATGCACATACTAATTCCCACCATGCCACGCAGCCAACCGTGCAGTTTGAACGTCCTAAACCAAGTAGTTCAGAAGTTATGACGATTTTACCTCATACAGTTCAATAATTGTCGCCCTGTAAATAGCATCTGGGTGTGTAAATGTCAATCATGGCAATTGTAGACTACGGAGTTTTAGCTCTCCAAAGCATGGGAGTTAACTGACGAATAATTGAAAAATTTAAGCTTGCACGAAATATTAAGTGTTAGTGCGTTAACTGGCATGGTTTCATATTTTCGCGACCATGAGAACCTTCGAATATCTCAGGAGCATCAATATTGTTCGCACTGGCGAATCGGACTACGCAAATTAAATAATAAGCAGGTTCTGAACAATTACTATAATCAGTAGCTATCTCAGTGAGGTGGCCAGAATGGCGGCAGAGCCGGTTATTTCCGTTAATACAATATAAGACTCTCCACGTTTGCACTCAAAAACTTGTTAATAGCACATATTGGTTATTCTTAGTTCGACATAAAAAAGTATTTCACAATGTGTGGCATCAATTTTGTGGTTATTATTGTGAAAACATACTTAAATTAACAAACACGTCCTAACATTACAAGGCCACGAGGAAGAAAGGTGAAGAAGATGGTGACAGGTAAAGGATGTCAGACGAAACACGAGTATCAGTTTGCAGAGACAGTCCTTCATTCCACACTTGCCTTCGAAATTGTAACACTCCCATTCTAGGATTTTATGTTTTACACACGTAAGCCCTTATTTTCTTATTTGTCATTGCAAGTAATACAGTTCGTATAGCAGACTATTATATCTACAGACAATAATTTCACTCAAAGAAGAAAATACTAAAAAAATATTATTGTGTCTCTATAGAGCCCACATAGTATTTGTTTCGCATGCGACGTAAAAATTCAGTGTAACGGAGCAACTTAGGTCTCATAATAAAGGCAAGCCTTCCGCTTCATATTGTATTAGATTCCTTTAGCAGTATGTTCATGAAATAGCTCAAGTCGTGGCAGTCGCATACTACTGGTCGCTCGGTCAGTGATTCGTACCTAAAACTGCAAGTCACGTAGGTTATACAAATACACAAGAGAGGAAGTAGAAGTAGTCCACTGAATTATATGCCTGTATCATTGACATCAATTTGTAGTAGGATTTTGGAACTTTTACTGCGTTTCTACGTCATAAAGTAGTTCGAAGAAAAATCTCTGTTAAAATGATCAGTACGGATAATACAGAGTGAATTTCCTTTTCTTCATGTCTATGGCCACAAATTTTTTGTCATCATACTACCGGTTTCGGTCTATAATGACCATCTTCAGATCTGTTGTATAAAAGCATGTCTTAATATACTGGTGCCATAGCTGCATCTTCAAATGTTGAACACAAAGCCAGCACCGGCATCGTCAAATATATATTAATAACAGCGTATGCAAGAGTCATCTTGTCAGTGAACCCTGCTGACAAGATGACTCTTGGATATGCTGTTATTTATATATACTTCACGATGCCGGTGCTGACTTTGTGTTTAACATTTGACGATGCCTCTATGACCCCCGTATATAAGGAAATGGTTTCATCGTCCTGAAGATATAGACCTAAATCGGTAGTCTGATGACAAAAAAATTTGTGACCATAGTAAAGGAAATGTATGGCTCTTTATACACACTAAGTAATGTGTGCTATCGACAGGGGATCTCAAGTCGAGTTCATTATTCAAGATTTCCAGAAGGCTATTGCAACGTTCCTCACAAGTGGCTTTTAATCAAACTGCGTGCGTGATAAGTTTCGTCAGCTGTGCGACTGGATTCGTGATTTCCTGTAAGTTCACAGTTAGTAGTAACTTACGGAAAGCCAACTAGTAAATATAAATTTGTATCTGTGATTCACGAAGAAAGTGCCACAAGCCTTCTGCTGTTCTTAATGTACATGAATGCGAGATTATGGTAAGCTGATCATATCTTACACTTTACACTAAAATTTGATGTTTATTGTCATTTGACTGTTACGAAGGATTTATCTTTTACATATGACATGTTATAAGCCAGTTTCCCTGTCTTGTAATTTTAACTTCACCCCTTTTACAACTTGGCTCGCTCTTGATGATGCTTTTAACTACTTACTGCAGGCCGTTGTGACCGAACGGTTCTACGCCCCTCAGTCTGGAATCGCGCGACCGCTACGATCACAGGTTCGAATCCTGACTCGCGCATCGCTGTGTGTGATGTCCTTAGGTTAGTTAGGTTTAAGTAGATATAAGTTCTAGGAGACTAATGACCTCAGGTGTAAGTCCCATAGTGCTCAGAGCCATTTGAACTACTTACTGCCCTAGTCTTGTTGGCCCACAATACGAATGCATGTCAGTGCATGACTGTTGCTAGCGACGATGTTTTTCATTGTTTATTCAACTTGTTTTTTACGATTTGACCGGTAGATCGCTTTAAAAACAGTGGCATATTACCTGTTCAGCACGGTGAAGTGGATTTGTTACAGGTTCACTGCCGCAGTTCAGTCCCATACTAGTCAATGTACTAAAATAAATAAACATTCCAGGTGGTGCCCATTTTATTTCACTAGACATCACAAACCATATTCCAATATCACTGTTAAAGAAGTCATTGCACTAATAAAGAAAAACTTACTAAAGCGCAAAAAATGTTTACAAACTGAAATTATTGAATTTATAGAATTAATAGAAATAATCCTTAACTACAGTTACTTTGCATTGAATGGTAAGCAGACGGGTTAACAATGGACTCATCTATATCTGATACGTTTTCGTAAACCAACCAAAACAGAAAATATTCAGCAGCCAGGAACCATACTTAAAAAACACAGAATACTACAAGAGATATGTAGATGAGATCTTAATTTTTCTCAGTTATACTTAATTTTACCAGTAAAATCGTCAGTTTGTTTAATAATGCACACAATCAAATAGATTTCGCAACAGAATACCAACAAAGTAATAGCATTAATTTTCTAGATTTGTGCATAGAAAACAAAACTAACATATACATTTCCGAGACGTACAGAAAAAAAAAAAAATCCAGCAACTCAATCCCTGCTACATCATAGCACACAGAAGTACACAAGAAACCGACATAACAAACGATGAAGAACACAGCAAGCAAAATTCCAATGAACAAAGAGGACAGTAAAAAGGAATCAGACATTATTAAACAAACTGCAATGGCCAATGACTTCCTCAGCTCAACGATAATATTCAGAGACAAATAACAAAAAATTCCTCACTCTTTAGTACGAACCAATAATACAGTTAAGTGTATAGATGGCATATCTTACGTAGGAATCGTTTCTCCAAAAATAGCAGACCTACTTAGATCACTTAAAGTGAAAGTAGCTTTCTCCACAAACAACAAACTACAACAGAAGTTAGTTCCAGCCTTAAACAAAAAAAGGTAAATTCGCAGACTCAGGAATATAGAAAATAAAGTGTAACACTTGCTCAAGCTACTACACAGGACAAACTAGCAGAAATTTTCAAATGAGATATACTGAACGCATCACATGTTACACACCTAACCAATTTACAAGTTAGCAATAGGAACACATACAAGCAACATAGAAGAAGATCTTAAGATACTCCACCGCTTCCAAAATCACATACAATGGGTTTTATGGATGAGCTTTATATTTTTGTACACTACAGAAAGCAATGGGAACAAATTCACAATGACAAACTACATAGTGAACCACTTAACGTTTCAAGATGTTTCTCCTACATACGATAACTGCAGTTGTTTTCATAAATATGTACGTTTCCTCACTAAAAAATGTCTTCAATAAATCAGTAGTCAGTAGCGGCAAAAATACATTATGTAAGTGACGACCTTTTATATTATTACCTAAAAACACCGTTACACCTCTGACTGCGTACAGAGCTGAAACCATAGTGTCGAAATTTCTTTGCAGTATGCTTCGATTACTAAAATAAGCAGTGTATGTGACGATTTGCGTGTGTGTGATATTCTGCGTAATGGAGGAGACACAGTACCCGTAAGTAAACAAAAAAAACAGCGTTTCTGACAGTAGCATTTAAAAACACTGAAAGATACATTTTGTTCGGTTTTCCAACTGCAACAGATCCTCAAAAAAAGAGGCAGAAAATAACACATGCAAACATCACCAAAAGTATTCACTTAAGCAAATTCACTAGAAAATGAGAATAAATTCTCGAAACGCGTTGTGCTAAGCATGACAAAATAAGTAACTAGCGCAGTTTTCCTTATTTAAATCATGTTCACTTTTACAACTGGAGCTGGTTCTCACATATTTTGTTCCGTTGTTATACAATTTTCTAAATGGTGCTTCACTACACAAATTTTCATAGACTGTTTTTTCCTCTGCTTGTTTACAGAGCTGAAGATGGTTGTAGAAAATAAGCGATAACAGTCGTCATACTTTAATTGTGTAATGAAAATTGTGGTCCAAGCAGTAAAATATTTTCACATTTAAAAAAGTTACTTAAGTATTAACCACACTGTAACCTTGAGAAGTAGATTTAGCTGTAGGTGTTTGCGAATGATGAAACCGTAGGCTGTCAAGTACTATAGTTAAAAATGACCTTTACTGCACCTTGTATACATCACTGTCCAGTTTAAAATATATTTGTGTCGGTGATCTGTGTGTGTGTGAAATTTAAAACCTGTTTAGTGCTACATGAAAAACGACACGTGTTTCTAAATAAGCCCGTCAAAAGCCTACGTATATGGTCTTGTACCTCACAGACTATTCACAAGCACACATTTGTTTACTTCCTTGACGTATTACAAAAAGCGTGCTTGTAAGCTGTCTGCCATGTGCAAGACCATATGTGAACACTTTCGACATATGTATTTGGGAACAAGTGTCTGTTCCCACGCAGCACTAAACAGAATTTAGAAATGATGCACACATTATCGACGCAAATACATTTGAAAATTGCCACAGGAAGAAACTGGCTAATAACGTCGTATGCTGGCTGTCCCACTAAGAATAGTCATTTTCTCCGATGTTTTGGCAGACAATTGCAGTTTTGCTTTCCGCAATGCATAGGTGGAGTCAGCCCAATGACTACTCATGACCCTTTTCATATGATTCGTAGTACTAACAGAAGGCATCAGTTTGTTTCCTGTTACAAACTAAATGATTATTAAAGCGAAATTTTACGTGCTCATTCGATGGAGCAGTCCCAGATTAGTCTAGTGCGGTATTCATTTTATAGATGTGTATTAAAAAAGACAATAATATAGGAAGAATAACCAGTACTCTAGCAGTGACTTGTGCTGCCCCTGAGTAAAAATTCGCCTCATATTTTATCAGTACAAGATGTACGTAGCCTCAAAATACGCGAAGTGGTTGGATAATGAATATATAAATTTTATTTTTTAAAGGGAATTCTGTTCTATGTTATAGATCGCACGACAAAGTGGTGGGCTTGGCTGCCGATCACTGTACAACAACGACCTGGCGTCTAAAGAAAAAAGAATACAGAAGGCCAAAGAAGAGTTAATCATTTAAAACAACAATGATGTAAAAGAATAAGTATTTTTGTAGTATGTCCGAAGTAGGTCTGGAGTAGACACAGAGATCGTCGTTTGTTCATGGTTGGGACACTAGTTCGGCGTTTGATGCTTAATTAATATTATATCTTGCAGTAGGAGAACTTATGATCTGATTTACGTATTTACATCCATACGTAAAGAAAGGAAAATTAGCAAGATAATATTGGATTCCATCCTGATTGGAAAGTTTGAAATTTGTCATCACTTACGTAAGGCTCATGTTTTCGTTTCATTCTGAAGAAGATAAGTCTGTTTTCACTTAAGGTGAGTGAACAACCGTATAAAGTTCGTTGTAAAAAAGGGAATAATTCTCGGTCGGAGATTGTGCTTATGTTGATTGAAATAGGAAGTTTTGAAGCTAGATGCTTCCAAATGGTTTATAAAGTAAGGACTGAGCTGTCCTAGAAAGTTGAACAGAGGTTCAGTGTAATATCTGAAGTTAATTTCAGAATAAATTTTGTTTGGGGTTGAAAGTGACGCAGGTGATTTTGGTTGAATTTTCGTTGTCTTCGGGGTAGTAGTTCTATATTGTAAAATACGCGAACCTTTCAATTGATGAGAAAGTGGCGACAAGCGTAAGTGAAGCCTCTGTCGTATATTGATTTATTTTGATGATAGGTGTAGGTATATGTGTGGTATATTTGTTGGTGGCTGTGACTACTAACCCCTGTGGAGAGTGTAAACGATTGTGTGATTAAATCCTGTTCATTTCACCTAAAGAATTTATACTATTGTAATAGTTGTTCTTCTCATTTCATACTGAAATAAGCAATTGCGAGTTCAATAACTGTGAGCACTTACGGTGATGACATTACTATTGGATAGTAAGTAAAGTGAACAATTACCGGACATACTAAAAAAAGGTTCTTATTCTACATTGCTGGAAAAAGATATTTTAAAAAGGGTTAGTAACCGCGAAAGACCAACGCCTGAAGTGGTTGAGTCTTTTTACGTTATTTCATATAGGGACAAAAGTGGCGGTGGAGCATAGTGATTTGTCTTTCTTTATTTTTGATTTATTATTCAATACCGAAAATAGGGATTTTTTTAAAAAATCTTTTCCAGCAAAAGATTATATAACAACTGAAATTGTTGAAACATAAAAGACTGAAATATTGTGCAATGTTCCTCAAGGACAATAAATTAACGTCCATCGCTAAATTAAAATCAAAGTTTCACTGGTGTCCGAACTTATTGTGTAGTTAGTTAATACTAGTTATATTCTTGTGTCAATGTCCCTGAGCATTTTAAATGCAGAAATAATAATACAAATACTTCTGAAGAGAATTATTTAGTAACGGTTTTCTCTAAAGTGAAAAGAAAAGCATAAGACTGAATTTTGACAGTTACGATATAAAGTTTAAGCTGTCAGAGAGGTTAACTGCCTCTGGTAGAAAAGATATATTTTATCACATCGAAACATTACGCAAACAGTAGTCATTCGTCTATCGGATCAGCTGATCGCAAATAGGCGTTTTTGTGTCGTTAATTTTTTTTAACGTTGATTTAACAATCTGATGGAAATAACGATTTCTTTTATTATCTAAAGAAATACCTTTTTATATTAATCCTCTTCAAAATAGAGGGCACAGACATAGGATTGTTTTAACGTAAGCAAACATTACTTACAGACTGCAATACTCGGGTACGTAATATTTCGTGCGTCTATGCTCTGAGAGTCCCATTAGTATCTAAATTGGCATTTAGTTGAGCGGAAGTTGTAAGTAGGGCAGAAATTTGTGAATTTGTGATTTGCCGACTTGGAATTACAACGTTGTGAGTTTTATTTGGGTTTTGAATGGAGGCGGAGCTGGACATCTTCTGAAAAGAAAAAAAAAAACTATTTATCCAATGTCTCGGTGTCAGATTAATTTTGTTGAATATAACGTACGCGTACAGGTTGCCTACTCTTTTCAACACTAACGGCCTAAATAAAACTGTGGTGTTACATTACTGAAGGAAGTTGTTGTTACCAAAGTATAGGCCCAATGAACATACATTAGTTTAGAGAAGCCATCTCTATAGATTCTCTGTAGTGCACTCAGAAGTTTTCTTATCTATTGTGGATTGATTTACGATATTGATCTTGAAAGATCTAAACTGTACATCAATATATTTTAACACCGCTAATCGTTTCTACTGATTCCACAACTAAGAAGGTAGATTGTATTATGTTGTGATTGCCTATTGACACTATTATTTGAAAATCTGTTTGATACGCTAGTCGGGTAGTGTCGTAAATTTATGGTGTTATGCCCTGTCAGTATCTTCTCTTGATATCTTCACCGGAATCTTCAGATACGTTAGCCAGGCAACCACAGCTCAGAAGTGGTGTGCTGTTTTCCCCAGAATTGATGTTGTACTCTAAAGTGATTGTCTATTGCCATCCTCTTTGGGGTCTTCTGTTGAACACTGGCCGGCAATAACGTTTCTTCAGGGGTAGCAGTTCAGACTGAGTAGCACTGCTGCAAAAGGGCTGTGCTATCCCTGCTGGAGCACTGGTTATTCTTCCTGTTTTAATGTCCGTTTTAAGATATATAGATAAAACGAATATCACACTACTGGAATTTGAGATCGATCTGTCGAATGGACACGGAAAGTTTTGCGTTAAAAATCGTTTAGTTTGTAACCGGAAACAAAGAACCAGCCTTACTCCAGGAATATACTACTACTGCCTATATATCGCTTCCAAAGGGATTTAGATGTAGATGGAGAAACAGACGATTCCCGTCGACACTGGGCACGCCTGAAAGATACAAGCAGTATTGTTTGGGCTGACTCCAGCTACACACTACAAAAACGAAATTCCAAATATCTGCCGAAACACCAGAGGAAATGCGCTTGACGTGTCTTAGAACGGACATTCTGTATATTTAAATGCTCAATAAAGGTCATCTTGCATTATCAAAGTTGACAACCTACGATGGTTTAAAGTGGCTTCATCGTTTGAAATTACACCGAGTTTGTGGACCGACACATGGAGAAACTAGTGGGTCAAATTTCTGGCTGAAAGATAGGGAGATCTTCAGTACGCTTCTAATGCTAACAGTGGTTCACGGAGCAACCTGGAAGCTCTTGTGAGGAGCAAACACGCGCGCATACCCTCTTCCCGGCAATGCCACATAGGAACGGGAAAAGCCGACCAGTTAAAACCGATACCGGTATCTTAGTTCTGAATAACCGGTATTTTTCGTTATTTGTTCGGTCTCGATAGTAATAAGTGTTTTTTTTTATTTTTTGTCTAATATCCGAATAAAAAAACGGAGCTATCAATTAGCCATAGCAGCAGTGATAAAATTCTTCGTTTTTCAAAGCACACTTTTCAGATAAAAGTAGTAATTTTTTCGTAAAATTTGCGTTGGTTTGAAATATGGAAATGTCAAATGCGATCAGTGCTGTTTTTAATAACAATGCCGACAGAAAAGACCAACAAACACGTGGTATAAAAACTGGTGCAGCGTGGCTGACAATGATGTCCCTGCTGCCATGTTCCGTGGCTTAAGGTGGGCGTATACACGCAGCGTGCAAGATTGGGCCCCACCTGGTCTATAGCATGTTTCTCGCGGTCGTCGCCGGACATCCGTTGTATTGCAGAACGGCACCAACTTAGTATGGAAATACTTGCGTGAAGTGATGTAGAAATGATGTACAATGCTTCATTTGCTTTGAAACGATACAGGTTTGTCTGCCATTTCCATGAAATTATGAAAGAGGAAGGACATTCTCGTAACAGCAATGACCTAAACGATTCAATAATAGGGTACAATGAAAATATAAAGTAGCTGATCTGCTGCTAATGTCTACGTAATATGCGTTTATCTGCTCGTAACCCTTTTAAAATTGACAAACTAGTGCGAGAAACAGATTCTTCAACCTCAGTTTTCACTCCTAAGCACTGATTATTAGTAACGCCCAGACCCCGATTACAACATGAATTTCGAATAGAATTTCAAAAAATTAGAATGAATGGTAGAATACCGGTATTTTGTGTTGTTCAACCACTTATCACTTTTCGAGGAAAGCAGCGAACAGTGGACAAACTAAGTTTTCTTTTATTTGCCTTTTTCATTTAATACTTTGATTTTACATCTCTTCAGACTGAGAGAGCCAAAATTTTTCAGTCTTTGTCCGTTTTTACGTGTATTACCGTATATCATAGGAATAAATATTGAAAATCGGTTACTTTGAAAGGGTACAGTACCGCCCGACATTGAAAATAGGTACAACATTCTTCGTTACTCTTGTCAGAACAACATAGTTTTTGTAATAATAATTGAATTTCACTTAATACCCTGCAGCCGGATACCAGTGTAGGAAAGAAGGACAATTTATTTATTTAATTGATCACATGTGCACTCCCACAAAATAAATCTCTACATCCAGTTTGGTGAGATCTGTGAAATGAAGGAATGTATGGTCGTCTGCTAACTGCAGATAGTGAATGTGCAATATATGATCATCTTTGAGACGGTCCTTTGATCACCTTTGGTGGAACCAAAGAGATGAAATTTACCTGAGCTTTGAGCGCCTGAAATGTGGATGGCCAATACGGCAGCATGGTGCTCCCCCATCTCGGCGGAGGTGCGAGCTGACCTGAAGAACGGCCATGTTTCAGCACTCTGGCGCTGGATCTTGTGTTGGTAAGACCTGTCTTAGTTGTGCTCTGTAAAGACAAAAGAGTGGAGAAAATGGTATGCATGTGGAATACTTAAGAGTAGTTTGGAATAATTATTTCTCTATTTCAGGAAGTTTTGGGAGGAGAATTAAATGACAGGCAGGTAATATTAATGGGATCATAGTAATCTTTGGAAGTGACCAACGGTCACAATGAATTCACGTGTAGCAATAATTTGAAATACCTGCGAGTGCTAGTACTAAGTTGAAATACTTCCAATGCTGAATTACTAGCGTGTGTACTATAAGTTGGAAATATTTAAGAAATGGCGTGTGCAGGACTTGAAATTAGAGACGAGTACTTCCACGTGGTGAGTACTGTGTGAGTCTCAATCTGTGCATGAGACTAAGGATAAAGAGAAGTACTCATCCAAGGTATCAGTTGAGGACTCGCGTGTGTGATGAATACGATCTTAATATTACTTTGCGTGTTATGTTTCCATGTGACGCTTGATTCAAACTCTAATACTCTGATAGAGAAGCAAGGTGAGTCAACCGTCTATCCAGCAACGCCACTTGGCTTGCATTGCACAGGAAGACGTGCATATATCCTCCAGAGTTCATAGTAGGAAAGAAAAGTTACGAAGTGGGGCAGTGTCGTGGGAAACTGGGATGAATACTAATTGAAGTGGAAAGCTGAAAGTGAAGTGATTCTAACGTTGTGACTATTCTTTGTGGTGTATTCTATGTTGTCAGTGTGATGTATTTCATGTAATTTAAGTATGTTTGGTTTCCATGGGAGAGTAGATTCAGAGGCAGTGGGTTATGCATGTTCCTTTTTGTACCGCTCGGTCTGCAGTAAATTTTCGTGATGTTGGATGTGAGAGTCGAAGTGTGAGATATAGCAAAATATCCACCATCCTATCCAGAAAGTGCACTGTAGCGTTAGATAATTACGAGAGCATAAGATAGAGAATCACCAACGTAAAGCCATGCCCACTGGGCGGAGTTTCTCATGTGTAATTGTTGTATAAAGTGTAATGGTGTGTTTAGGTTATCTTTGAATCATAATAGAATTTACCCGAAAAAAAATGATAGTGAAAAGAAAAAGATTGGTGGCCTTGTACTTCGAATAGTGTGTAGTCATGATAACCCAGAATTTGGAATGTGTGCGCCATTCATATTCAGTGCGATGGCCACGTGTTGATCAAAGCCGTTGGGTAAGAAAGAAAATGTGATATAGCCAGAGTTGTGTAAATTCCAAATAGAAGTGCGTTATCCGTTTCTTATGCGTAATATTCAAACAAGAGAATAATTTGTAGCTTAATTGTGGGTACTAGAGCTCATAATCAGTCATTGATGTTACTCGATAAATAAGAATAAATCCACTCGCTTGCAGACCACTCATCTTGCAGGCCTGACTGCTTGATGCCACAGTATGAGCAAGGCATGTGGGTGCCTCTCAACTTCAGATACCGGTTATTTTGAGCGGTATTGAGACTCGGGTTAAAATGGCGAGAGAGAAAACCGATATAACCGACAACCAGTTGTATCAGCTATAGCTGCCACCCCTAGACCACAGTGTTCTCCCCCCGCTGCCTTGAGCGAGACGACAAACACGGCGCTGCGCTTGCCGCGACCTTGGCGGGCCGTAGGACCTGCGCGGCCGCGAGCCACGGCCAGGGAAGCAGCAGCGGCGGCGGCCGGCTGCAGGCTTCCTACCCTGCCTTACACTACCTACCCTATCCCAGCCTATCTGGCGGCGCGTCGCTCCCGCCGGACAGCCTGCAGATAGACATCTGCCGCAGTTAATTACGCCCGCGGCCGGTAATTGTGAGCTGGTCGCCAGACGTCGGTAATGTATGCGCAGAGCGGCGCCAATTAAAGCGAGCAAGGGTAGCCATTCCCAGGCGCTGCCCGCGATTCTTCTGGACGAGCCCCAGCTGCACGCAGAGACAAAAGAGTAATAGAGTGTCGTTGCGTTAACTGTCGTCCAGTCTAAAATTTTACACAAAGCATGTATATCACATACGCTATCAGATCAAAAATTCCCAGACGCCTGTCAAGTTAAAGTTCCTGATTCTGGCCTTGGGAGGGCCGACTCAGCCCGACCGACCGCCGTGTTATCCTGTGCCAGTAGCGTTGTCTGATGCGGTACGGAGGGGCATAAGGCAGCACGTTATTGTCCCAGTCGCTGTCGGATTTCTTCACCTTCGATTTTATGACAGCTTGAACTACGCTGGGACACTTTCAAAGAAGATTTTTGTTAATGACGTAAAGATCCACGCGGTGGACACCAAGTGAAAGAGCTACTCCTTATGTCTCTGATCTAGATTGCCATAAAAATGCGAACGAACTGTTAATCAGAACTCAGGGAGAAGTTGTAGTCTAAATCACAATCGCTTTATTGATCTTAAACATGACAAGACAACAAAATTATTAAAGAAACATATTACAAAAAATATTTATTTAACAAAAGCCTTACTAAAATGGGATCTATGGTGGACAAAGTGATCTGCTGGGGATCGACACACGACACTAACCAGAACACTACTCTCTCTATCTCACTTCATACACGTGAATCCAGGTTACGGCATCAAACTACACCACCACCAAGCATCTATATTGTACCATACAAAAAAAAAAGGAAAAATATGGTTCGAAAGAACAGGGTGCTGAGAAATATATACTATAGTGCTCCGTCGCAGCAGCGAATACTTTGCTGTCCTGCTGGTCAAGGCGGCACACCACGATGCGTTCGGCGAATGAAGTCATGGACGGCGGCAATCTGTTATTAAATGCGCGTTCCCGGAAAATGCAAGTACGCGGTCTCGCGTTCAGTTAATTCAGAATGCAGGTACTTACCTAAGAGCCTTTCAAACCCCGATAGATTCCACTGTGCAGTTGGACCCGTTTGCTGGTCTGCCTAACCAATTTGACTCCGTGCCACGACTGTGCGTGTCGGAATACGTCAAATGTTTAGACGGCCGACTCAGACAAATAAGTACACGCACCCGTCACTCGTTGTGACCGTGATGATATAAGCAGTACCTCTGACGTTTCAGAAGGTGACTGGCACAGGCTCTAAGTCGTAACCTAGCAAAGGACACAAGTCTCACCGTTTAGATAAAGTCCTGCAGTTCTTTGATAGCGAAGCACCCGTAAAAGAGACTTGTACAATAGTGACTTTCCTCCTTTCTCACTGTTTCCTCCTCTGCTCAGTTCCAAAAGCACTTTCTCTTTTTTGACTTCCCCCACTTACACAGAAGCCAATCACGAGCTACAGCCCGGCATTCTAATCTCGGAGAATGGTCTTTGCACTGCAAAGTGATTTGACCAATCAGAGACTTTAAAGTTAATTGGCAGAAAACGGAAAAAATTCAGCTTTGTGGCCTCTTTCCCACACGTTTGCCATGTCTTTTTCTGACACAATACAGGGTGGAAGCACAGCCCTCCATAAACAGCTTGTTATCTCTCCTGTTCTGTCCATTTCAAAGTTTGCAAAGAACAGCCATAAACTCGCATTGACAAGACATGTTTTGAAACAGAGTCTGGACATCTGGGCGCCAGTTTCCCTGTCCCGCGGATATTTGCAGAACGTTTACATTTATTTTGGCGGCTTGCTCGCTAACAAGGCCTACAATCCGCTGACGGCGACTTTTCGGCGCTAGGCTGTATACCTGGACTTCTGCCCCCTCTCTGGCGCCAAGCTAATGTGTTTTGCACAATGCGACAGAGACCGTATTTCTTTCCCTAGAGCATGCAAACAAGACCATAAACTGCCACCCACCATTTCATCACAATGTATGAAGTCAAATCGCTGTAGATCGTATTCCCTAAACCGAATCAGAAGTGAGAGTGTCCTGCAATCTCTCAACTTTCAGTGAGGTGTCTGAATGTCTGTCATGAAATCGCTGCCCGTTCTTCCTCAGGAGCCATGAATAGGAAGATACTGATGTTCGCAATGGGGTCTGTAGTGAAGACGATGTTCTAACTCGTCCCATAGATGTTCCACTGGGTTCAGGTCGGGACTCTGAGCAGACCAGTTTCTTTGAGGAATGTTACTGTCCACAATCCACTACCTTACACACGATGCTTTATGACAGGTGCACTGTCCCTACTGTTCCTCTGAGGTATATAGCACACAATGCTGTAAAATTCAGCCTTTTCTTCTTTTCTTAAGTAGAAGATGGGACCACACCCTAACCACGAAAAACACCCCCAATACACTACTTCTTCTGTACTGGTATTACACATAAAGTTTCCCAGGCACTCGCCAAATCCAAACCCTTCCATCGGACTGCCACAGGATATAGGGTCATTCATCATTGCAAGTCACGCGTTTCCAGACACCCACTGCCCACTGGCGTTGCTGCTTACACCGCCTCAAGTGTCACTTGCGTTGGCCACAGCAATGTGTGGCTCATGAGGAGCTGTCTGATCACAGCATCCTATTATCTCTGGCCCCTTTGCAAAGTCATTGTGCAAACTGGACCTCTGTTACCACTTTAGAACGCACAAGCGATTCGTTGCACTGATTTAATGCGACTTTTTACCGCCAACCTTTGGAATGCTATAAAGTCCTTGTCTGTCAGTACATGGTGCCTGCCTCTCGTTTCCATTTCACAGTCACATCACCAACAATCGACGTGGACAGCTTTAGAAAGTTCGAACTGTTGTCTTTAGACTTTTTACTCCAGTGATAGCCAATCTTTAGTCCACGTTCGAATTCACTGAGCTCTCCTGCTGTTACTGCTGCTCGGCTGCAACACAATACGCCCCGCCTCCTTTACACTGGTGGATCCACCTCTCGTGACGTCTAATGGTCAATTTCGTAATACATGGTGGTCTCCGGATAATTTTGATCAGATAGTGTAGGTATCTGCGTAAACCAGTCATGACAAAATGATATATCCATATTATATGACGTAATTTTGACGTTATTTCATCCATGTTAAAGTAAAAGTAAGGTATAGATTTCAACGTACCAATGAAGGACAACATCGATTCTCAAAGATGCACTCATGAACTGTGTACAGTTATTATTTATTATTTTCGATTATTCCCTTTTGAGAGAGCGATTGAACTTGAATAGTCATGACTTCTTCTTTCTTCGTTCTTCCCAAATTCTCTTCATACATTCACTGTGTTCTCTCTTGCGTTCTTCCGACCATCTTTTTCCCGTTCTGTTCTCCATAAGTTCTTGTTTAAGTGTGTGTTTCTGTATGATGTTTCTAAACTGTTTCTATTGTTTATGATGTCTTGTGTGATCCCCAGTTCTTTAATGTCTTCTTATGCTTCAGTTATCCACTTTGTCTTGTTTCTGCTCTTGTTTACTGTCTCAAAGATTTGTCTTGTAAGACTGCTTTTATTCATCCTGCTGATGGTGTCTGTTATTGTTTCTATGTCTTTGTAAATCTCTCTAGTTGGCCTTTTCATCCAGATTCCTTCCGGAAACACTGGTCCATATATTTTCTTCAGAATTTTTCTATCCTGCTTTTCAATCTCTCTGATCTTCGTATGACCATGAATCACTGCAGTTTCTGCAGCCTAAAGTGCTTCTGGTAGGACAATTGTGTTGTAATGCCCTGGTTTCGCATTGACAGAAATAAATTTCTTATTATAATGATTTCAAGTGAGCTTATATGCTTTTTGTAATCTGATTGTTGGATTATCTCTCCCAGATATCTGAAGTGGGCTAATTGTGTCACTTTCCCGTACTGAGCAGTAATGGGGAGATTATCTACACGTTTGTTTTCCATATACTGTGTTTTCTCGTAGGAGATTTGTAGTCCAGTTTTCTGTTAGATTTCGTGCAATTTTTCCAATGGAAGTTTGGCTTCTTCTCTATTGTTCGTTAGAATGCAAGATCGTCCGCGAAAGCCAGACACTTCACCCTAATTCTCTCCTCTTTTTTAATCCCAAGCTGACTTCCTTTTATTTCCTTTTCCTGTGTATGTGTGTGTAGGAAATCCTTTCAGAGCTCTCATTAAATGTAAGTGGCAATTCGAGCTTAGCGACGTCTGCATCGTCAGCAGGATTCTGACCGCTAGAGCTGACGTGTGAATCTGATTAAGTGGGGTTCTGAATAATGTACATTCTAATAATCAGTTTGTGATTAGCCCTACGTTGACAAGCCATTTTTGTACAATAGAACTCATTTTGTTATATCCCCTTGGAGTACTAATGTATGTGGTGGTGAATTTATTACGTTTTGCTATCCAGTTTATTTATATTAAACTATATTTATTGATTACAAACAGTACACTTAAGTGCGACACTTGTAATTAGTAAAATTAAGTTGATTAGACTCATCGGTTGCAAAAAAACTAATGGAAGGCCATTATAATTTCTGTTATTTAAATAAAATTTATCTACTTTTCACCTCAGCTGTACTGATTGTAATTACCCTATAGGAAGTTACTTAATAACTTCCACTGATGAGCGAAACTGTTACGACCACCTGATAAGTAATGTGTTTGTCTACTTTTGGAAAACAATACAGCAGCGATTTTACACGGCATGGATTCCACGAATCCTTTGTAGATCTCCGGAGGTAAGTGTAACCAGATTTCTAAGGGGATAACATTTTAATGCTCTCTTGTATCGGTAAGTTCAGTTTGTTCCAGGATTATGTTTAGTACATGCCATGAATTATGATACTGGCATTGCACTAGAGATAACTGCTCTCGATCCCTCATTGAATTTGCAACCAAACGAACGATCACTGACAATTTTCTCTCGTCGAACCTCTTTATACATATCGGTAGATCAACACAACATCTTAAAAATAACAGCTAGACATACTGATATTTTACAAGGTTAACAGACTTGTTACACTAAATGCTATATTTATTTCAGCGGCTCCTTACTGCTGATGCATGTCACCATCTTGAATCAGAGATGATGTCGTCTCATCATAAGGGACACACAAGGTGCCACTTATCTACAATGACTGAAAAAAATCGCAACACTAGATAATAATTAATGCACAGTAATAAAATTTCTGGAATACATTTAAAACGTAGAGTAATGAAATTTCCGGAATACATTTGTGTAGATAACATATGTAATTTATTAGCGTCGTAAGTTCGCAGGTTAAAATGTAAGCACGTGATAATCAATTGGAAACGTGAGTTGCTGGTACAATAATAAACGGTGTAACGGACAGAATGTTGAATTCAAGCATGAAAACGTGCGTTTACTGTGTTGTAGAGGTGCTGGATGTCAATTTGTGCCATGGTGTTCCATGCCTGTTGCACTTCGTCGGTCAATACAGGGACAGTTAATGCCATTTGTAGATGACGCTGGAGTTGGCGTCCGATGAGATCCCATACGTACTCGACTGGAGACAGTCTGATGATGGAACAGGTCAAGGCAACATGGCGACAACCTGCAGAGAATGTTAGTTTACAACAGCGGTATGTGGGCGAGCGTTATCATGTTGGAAACACCCTTTGCGATGCTGCAAGTGCTCCTGCAGTTGTACGAAGTCGCACCCCACACAGTATCTCCAAGTATAGGTCCAGTGTGTTTAGCACTCTGAAAGTTTGGTTGCAGGTCTTCAAATGGCTACCTTCTTAGCGACATATGGCCATCAGGCAGAACCAGCTTTCATTTAAAAAAATTATAAAAAAAAAGAAAATAGATCTCCACCCTGCCTTACAGCGCGCGCTTGACACCACTGAAGTCGCTGCTGGTGGTTGTCTGCGGTCAGTGGAATGCACGATACAGGATGTCTGGCTCAGAATTGTCCTTGAAGTAACCAATTTGTAACAGTTCGTTGTGTCACTGTCGTGCAAACTGCTGCCCAAATTGCTGCTGCAAACGCAGTACCATGCACCAGAGCCATACGCGAAAGAAGATGGTCCCTCTTGGTAGGGCCACGTGAGCATCGAGAACCAGCTCTTCTTTCGTCCCTACATTCTCATGACAACCATTACCATTTGTCATCTCCGGTGGCTTGATTCTTGCCAAGTCTTTCTGCAATATCACAAAAGGAACATCCAGCTTCTCGTAGTCTTATTACACAACCTATTTCAAGGTCAATGAGGTGTCGATAATGGAGTGCTTGTCGCCTTAAAGACATTCTTTGCTGTCGTCCACTCACACCGTCCGAACTCAAAGGTAACTAACTCTCATTACGGTTACATAGAGTATTTAAGGCAAATTCGATTTGCATCTTCACAGTGATGCTACTAGCACCTATCTTATGCGACTAGCGCGAAATGTGAATAGACATCGTCCTTCTGATTTAGAAACAAAAAAATGGTTCAAATGGCTCTGAGCACTATGGGATTCAACTGCTGTGGTCATAAGTCCCCTAGAACTTAGAATTACTTAAACCTAACTAACCTAAGGACATCACACACATCCATGTCCGAGGCAGGATTCGAACCTGCGACCGTAGCGGTCGTGCGGTTCCAGACATTTAGAAACACGCCTACCAGTTTTAATTTATGTTGCGTAACTTCTTTTTGGTATTACCATACAGTGTAGTAACCTCTGTGTGCCCACCCAGAAAACAAAGTCCTTGGGAAACTTATAAGCGTAGGCTTCCGCGGCCATTGTCACAGTCAATAATTTTTTTCTACGTTTGACACCGCATTGTCAATATGTAAAACTACCGACGTTTGCAAGTGATCCTGAAGAAGGTCACTTGCAACAGTGACCGTCGGTAGTTTTGTAAGTAGGCTGTTTAGAAGTAGGCTGTTTAGGTTTTTTATTGGTAACGCCACCTCTGTATGAAAATCACTGGCTGTGCTGTGTGCAGTCTGTGGCTGCTTTGCATTGTTGTAATACTCGCCATTGTAGTGTTAGGCAGCTGGCTGTGAACAGCGCGTAGCGTTGCGCAGTTGGAGGTGAGCCGCCAGCAGTGGTGGATGTGGGGAGAGAGATGGCGGAGTTTTGTAATTTGTCATGAACTGCTACATATATTATGACTATTAAGGTAAATACATTGTTTGTTCTCTATTAATATCTTTCATTTGCTAACTATCCCTATCAGTAGTTGGTGCCTTCCGTAGTTTGAATCTTTTATTTAGCTGGCAGTAGTGGCGCTCGCTGTATTGCAGTAGTTCGAGTAATGAAGATTTTTGTGAGGTAAGTGATTTCTGAAAGGTATAGTTTAATGTTAGTCAGGGCCATTCTTTTGTAGGGATTTTTGAAAGTCAGATTGCGTTGCGCTAAAAATCATTGTGTGTCAGTTTAAGCACAGTCTTGTACAATTTTTCAAAGGGGACGTTTCATATGTCGACCCTTAGCCTAGGATACCTCACTGGAATCTTCTGATTTTTTCTTGTAGTTTGTGTAATTAGTGTAGATTTTGTTTATTGCTATTGCGTAATTGTAGAGAGAATCTCCTTGGTAGTTGTGGTTTTTCATTGTTGCACAGTAAAACAGTTGTGGCATGCATGTAGATTTGCACCAAGTATTTCGCAGCTGCAATTAACTAGATATTATTTTCAGTTCTATCTTAATGTGTTCTCTTATTTTTGCTCTTAAAATTGTGCTTTTCTGTGTTGTCGTGTGAAATATTGTGACAATAATGGCGTGTGAAAAACGTAATACTAGGCTCCAAAGTAAACTGAGAAATAACAGTGAAGAAAGCAGTGTGTTAGCGCCACCGAGTAATGAATTAACTAATGTTCAAAGTAGTAATTTGGTAATTGTACATAGGGAAATGGAGCGGGCTGCAAACAATGGTGTAGACAGTGAAACAATTAGTGAACAGGGAAGCATTATCGATCGATCGGTCGGCAACAGCTCGCCTCAGGAATCCGAAATGACAGGACACAATCTTGCAAATACTGTAGATTCAGGTTTTGCGTCCTCACCCTTTTCTCAAATAAGTCAAGACACATTTTCTGCTATTCAAACTGCGAATATTGCCAGTTCAAATGTGTTGCCGAATAGCACTGAGGAACATGTTTCAGACACCAGTGCACTGTTATTACAGTTAATGCAACAAATGGGACAAAGGCTACAAAAGTTAGACACAATAGAACAGAATCTTCTAAAGTTAGACACAATGGAACAAAATCAGAGACAAACACAGCAAAAGCTTCAAAAGTTAGACACAATGGAACAACACCAGAGACAAACACAGCAACAGTTAGACGCAATGGAACAAAATCTTCACACCACGCTTGAACAAACACGTGAAGATTTAACTACTGAGTTACATAACATTGAATCGAAATGTCAAAAAGTCTGTAATGACGTAAAAACACAAATTTGTGAGCATTTTCAACCTATATTTTCGCGGCATGAAAATGCATTACAGAATCACGAAGCAGCCATAAAAGAACTGCAAACCATTGTTCATGAAAATCATGAGACCTTGTGGGCTAAAATTGACTCAGTTGCATCTACCGATTCGGTTACGCAACTTGCAAAAACTCAGGAAAACTTAAAGGACACAGTAGATTCGATTTCAACACAAATGGACACTCTGAAACTTGGTTCAGAAAAACACACTGAGGAAATGTGTTCACTATCGGAAAAAGTAGCCGAACTTTCGGATCGGGTCACTAATTTATCTACGAAGGTAGATGATAATCTGAATGACACAAAACCGGCAGTCTTTAATGACACAGAAGAGAGCGAACAAATTAGGAAACTGAAACAAAATCTGAATCAAATTAATACGCAACACCAAAGAGAAATCCAGGAAGTACAAGATCAGCTGACACAGGTAATACAAGAATTACGTATTTCAGAGGACACTTGCGCTCCAACACGGAAGAGGGACTTAGAAATACGGAAAAGCCGCAAAATAATAACACAGGGCATTTCGGAAGTAATGAAAGAAATTGGCAATGTGCACCGAATTTTGAGATGGAACGGCCGACACGACCTAACAATGACCGATATGCGACTCGCCGAGATGATGATTTTGACTATAAGCTGTTCATTACTACACGTAAATTCAAAACATTTAAGAATTCCGGCAACGACATTCATCCACAAGCGTGGCTCCATCAATTCTCTCATTGTTTTCCTCCCAACTGGTCATTGGAGCACAGGTTAGAATTTAAGTGTGGCTATTTAGAGAATGAACCAGCTGTAAGAATGCGATCGGTCATTCACAATTGTCACAGTGAAGGAGAATTTTACCATGCCTTCCTCTCAGCATATTGGTCTCAAGCTACACAAGACCGAGTAAAACATGGCATCATAATGATGAAACATTTCGAACAATCTGAATTTTCCAGTCTTGTGAAATATTTTGAAGACATGTTGCACAAGAATCAGTACCTGTCAAACCCATACAGCCCCTCAGAACTCATCCGCATTTGCTTAATCAAATTACCTGAACATTTGCGACATATTATTTTAGCAGGACGTTGCAAAGACGACATTGAAGCTTTTCAGAGACTGTTACAAGAATTAGAAATTGACACAGACAGTCGCGGGATGCGAAAACAGGAAAACAATCACTACAGGTCACATCCGTCACAATTCCGTGACGACAGAAACAATAAATGGCCACGACAAGCCTATTCTTACAACGTAAATCGTTACCAAAACAGACACCACCCGTATGACAAGCACTGGCAGAGTAATAGTTACAGAGAAAGATCGCATTTCCGTAGTAATGAATATGACAGAGATAACCATAGAAACAGACAATATGGGTACCAAAACAATTATTATCAAGGGAGGCAGAATAACTTCAGACGCAACAGTTCGACGCACAGTTACGATTCAGGGAGATATTCTCCACCACGTGACGGACAAGGAAGAAACTACGGAACCTACCGACATGACGACAGACGATATACTCGTAACGACAGACCCGAATTGTATCAGAACTGGCGGGATTCAAACAGAGCAGGGCACTCTCGACAAGGTGAGTTTGTAGAAGTTAGGTCTCCTAATCCTAATAACGACGCGCGCCAACAAAGAGACAGACAATGACTCGCATAGCAGGGAGCCCCGTGCGCCAGCTGGCTCAGAGAAAAATAACATAGATGCTAACCTTGAGAAAAATTCCAGTATTCTTTACCGACATATACCACACGATGATTCCGTTGAAGCTGGAGCTCTGCATAGTAGTAAGAGTAAAGGCTTGCACCACATTTCACATGTAAAACCGTTTATTGAAAGATAATCTGCTTTTTAACTTTGTCTTTGCCATATAATTTTTCACTTTACATTACCAGTATGCTTCGTCAGACTTAGAATCTGTTAACATGCAACAATGTTTGAAGTTAAATATCCAGTCAAGAACCAAGAGAACTTATTTAAACAGAAATTACGAATGCATTGTTATAGTGAACAGATGACACAGTGTTGTTATTTGTACATTCTTGCTTGTTAGTTGCACGATCACGTAACGACTATAAGGCTCACATACTTAGAACATATACTGGTACTGCTAATGAGATTTTAATGCAACATTTTGGTTTACTTGAAAATACATTCTGGGATTTAAAATACTTTCAGTGAGATACCAGATGACACAGTGGTTAGTTTATGTGACAGCTACACGATTTTATCACGACGGTACTAGTGAGTGGCAATTTACAATGTTGCTTTTGCAGTGTTTCTGTTTTATTTCTGCACAGTTTTCTGTTTTATTCTGGAAAGTAAAACATGTTTTAGTAGTAACTTCTGTGGTATAGCTACAATGAGACTGCCTTTTCCGTAGCACAGCAATACGTTACAGCACAGTACTTTCTTCATCATGGCAATAAGCGTAATAACTAAGATATCTATACGCAAAGCATTTCACTTTTGTTTATCATGAGGTAAGTAGATTGACTTCTGCAAAACTTAGCTTTCGGAGGACAATAACTACGACACTTCCACAGAGATTATCTTACAACAAGATGCACATTTAGCGCTACAGGACACGCATTTCAGTGATTAATTTTGTACTTAAAACATTTATTTTTAAAGATTTTTGAATTACAAAGAAAGTTTTCCGTGATACATTTCATTCCATTGTTGTAATCTGTAACACCTGAGGGTATAATTACATTAATCCTCAGGGGGGTACATGCTTACTTTGTGTACCATGTGTTTGGCAAGCACAAGGAACCCTAGCTAATATGGTATTTGCTTATACAACTTTACACATCGGTACCATATTTCTCTAAAACATAAATTGCACAGCTATCTGATGATTTAACTAGAGACAAACATTTTTTTTACTACATCAGTGACACATGTTTACGCAATACACAGTTGGGTAACTTCACACTTATGAAACTGTATTTCGTCTGTACTTTGTAAACTGTTCATATTTTTTCGGAATCATTGTGATACTATGAGAGCTTTGAATGATGTATTTGGTAAGGGAGCATGATTTTAAAGTACGTTTGAGGTAGATGACACTATTGAAATGAGCAGAGAATTTTTTTTAGGTTGAAATTATTGCAGAAAGCTACGACGATTTTGAGATTTGAATGAGGTGTTATGATGTTTTTTTTTACAACGACGATGTGTATTATGCTGTTGAGGTATGTTTATGTCAATAAGATGATGCTACCATATATGAGGAATGTGATTACGTGTTTATATGTATATGAATAATGAATAGAAGTTAGGGACTCTTGACTTGTGAAACAGGATGTTGGAAACCAAGAATCGTACTTTAACAGTTATGAAATGTGTGTAAATGCGTGAATGTATCACAATGCCGGCGAAAATTTTTTTGGACACTGTTATATTCATAGGATTTTGTTTCTACACATTTGCAACGTAAATTCTCGACCTGTGAAATTTTTATATGAGACTGTCACTGAAGCGGAAACTGCTGTTGTAAATATTTCCGTAAGAAAGTTAAGTGACCATCTGCACGTGCGTCGTCGGCACACAGCTGTGTCAGACACCTGGAGAACAAGCCATTAGGGTGTGCCTTTCCGGAAGCACAGGTAAAAAAAAAAAGGGGGAGGCCATTATCCTCGCTATTGACATTTCCTTGTTGAAAGCATACTGTGGAGCTCATAATTTATGATATTTACTGAAATGCCTAATGAAATGACGAGAAGAATTTTTACATCTGCACACCTGATTATGACAAGTGTCTTTCTACGAGAGTTGAGAGAATTTCTACTAACTTATGAAATGTCACATGACTATTGAATGATATTTTTATGCTTTGGTTTGCGTAATTGCTTATTTCATTTGATACCTGTTTTCCAGCTGTGTTACAGCATTAGTTTTATAAAATAAACTTAGATGCATTTGCTAATGTGAACACTTTCTGTCAACAGATCTATTAAATGATAATTTTGTAATCCACATTCTTTAAAAAAAGGAGCACTTGGAAAGGAAAGAACAATAAGAAGGGACTAGTAACAGTAACTGGACACATAATTTTCTTTTCAAGTACATGGTAATATTTTTTTTATGATAAGTTGTTGTGGTGCACCACTTTAATTACTTAGACATTAAGATGTGATTATACATTTCCCTTATCTGCATTGTTATCTTTAGTGTACTATTTTTTCTGCTTGAGCTATGTCATGTTTAGATATAAGCTGCTGTTTGCCAGGCATAGTGCTACTGAACTTTAATTTGTGTTACTCTGCTAAGCCAGATTTATTTTTTTGTTTGCTGCGCATTGCCTCATATTAGTTGTAATGTTGAATTGCTTGGTAATTTAGATTTACTGTAGCTTGCTTTGCAATTTTCCATTTTTTTGGTCATTGCTGTTTGTGTTACTTATTTTGTGCTGCTGCATTGCCTCGTCCCTTAGTTTAGCATCTGAGCTCAGTAGATTCAAGTTAGCTTAAGAGGGGGTAGCCTCTAAGAGAATGAGTTGCGATGAATTGGAAGAAATGCATTGAGAAGTTATACGAAAAAAAAGTACAGAAAACAGGTTTAGGTAGGATTTTCTTGGAAATAAATGTTGAGGTAAGAAATGTGTGAACATATAAATACAGAAAGCATGTTTAGATAGAATTTTTTTGGTGGAAACAAAGGATGAAATAAGAGGAAAGATATATGAAGTTTTGGGTTGGACTGCAGTACCAAATGTTACACTGAAAACGAACCCTGTCCATTCCTATTGGTGTTATCCCACTATGTGTTTGTGTACCCTTGTGTATTTGTTTTCTTCCTGTCTCTGTATACTGTTTTATAGAACTTTTTTCTCTTCTAATACTAAGTTACATTCACTATGATGAGGAATACTGTTATCCTCAAATACAATTGGCATTAATAATGTGTTATTTACTTTGTAAAGATGTTTAGACATTATTTATTCTGTTTTGTGTTAATGCTCATGTGTGAAGTTGATGTTTCGAAAGTTATTCTGATCTTTTATGTATGTACTCATGTCATAATTCCTGTAACACTGACGTATATGTCTATTTCTATTCTTTTGTAACGCCTGTTTTACTACAAATGTTATCTGTATTGTTATGTTCTTTAATGATGTATTTTGTACCTTTATAATTGTATTCTCATGTTATAAAATTGTAATTGTCACCAGTTCATGATATTATTAACTTGTTAGTTACATTTCACTGCACACGTTTCTGTTGGTCATAGTATATGGACAATATGTGAGAAGTAGGGACTGTTAGTGTTTGCACGTGTGTTAATAATTCAGCAAGGGACTGGATAACAGCATTGTTGGTTCTAAGGACAGTTCCGAAAACTTTGTGAGTGCACAAGTGGTGGTTTATGGACTTGCTATATTATCCGCAAGACTCTTCAATGGTGATTGTGCACCTGCACAGTCACAACAGATGGCTGCTGGCTATCTCTACAAGGACTACAGTGGGTCTACATCTTTGATGATCCACCAGTACCATTATTTCTACAAGGACTGCAGTGGGTCTGCACCTCTGGTGGCCCACCAATACCACTCTCTACCAGGACTACAGTGGGTCTACTCTGTGATGACCTACCTACCAATATTCTTCAAAACTTCGACTGACTCTGCTGTGGGTTTACTCTGTTGTGGCGCATTATCTGTCAGCATGTCAAGAGTCAGCACTGTCTTTCCGTTGGAAGGACAACGCTACTTCTTCAAGACTGCATGGAAATCCACTACTTCCGTGTGCATTTTCTTCTACTGCTCAGACATTGAGAAAAACACTACTATTTTACCGTAATGAACGGTCAGGACTGTCTTTATGGACTGTGAGAAAATTTGAGCTTTTGACCAACATTGTATCAATAAGTGTGTGCATTTGATTTGTTTGTTATTGTAATTATGAAAAAATTTTTCAAATCTGTATAGGCCACTGCCCAAACCAATTTGTAAAATTTTTTGTGGGGAGCATGGGGGCTATGTAAGTAGGCTGTTTAGAAGTAGGCTGTTTAGGTTTTTTATTGGTAACGCCACCTCTGTATGAAAATCACTGGCTGTGCTGTGTGCAGTCTGTGGCTGCTTTGCATTGTTGTAATACTCGCCATTGTAGTGTTAGGCAGCTGGCTGTGAACAGCGCGTAGCGTTGCGCAGTTGGAGGTGAGCCGCCAGCAGTGGTGGATGTGGGGAGAGAGATGGCGGAGTTTTGTAATTTGTCATGAACTGCTACATATATTATGACTATTAAGGTAAATACATTGTTTGTTCTCTATTAATATCTTTCATTTGCTAACTATCCCTATCAGTAGTTGGTGCCTTCTGTAGTTTGAATCTTTTATTTAGCTGGCAGTAGTGGCGCTCGCTGTATTGCAGTAGTTCGAGTAATGAAGATTTTTGTGAGGCAAGTGATTTCTGAAAGGTATAGTTTAATGTTAGTCAGGGCCATTCTTTTGTAGGGATTTTTGAAAGTCAGATTGCGTTGCGCTAAAAATCATTGTGTGTCAGTTTAAGCACAGTCTTGTATAATTGTTCAAAGGGGACGTTTCAGTTTTACAAGATGACGTTGAGGTCACAAACCCAGGAAATTTTTATTGATTCGGAAACTTCTTCTCCGTAGCTGCTTTCCGCCTCTGGAGCAAGTTACGCTGCACTATGAGCTCAATTAAATGTTCTGCTGCTTTTAGGAAGAAACTGAAACCTTTCCTTCTGTCACTGTTTAGATCTGCAGTTAGTGACTTCCGGTTTCGGATGCATTGTCCAATTTGTTTGCCACGACGGTGACTGGGCACGTTCCGGTAAAGAAGACATCAGACTCGGGAGTGTCGCCCCAGCTCTGCCAGGTGGGATCGGCGTCGCAGCGGCCCGGCTTTGTCCCTGGAGGCGAGGCGGCGCGTCTCAAGAGGCCGGTCGGCTCTTTTATCTGGGGCGCGCCGCGGCTGTCCCTCACGTAGCGGCGACTTGCCTCCGCATACGTAATGCCGCTAAGGAAGCCGCGGCCGCGCGCCCTCCCCTGGAGGAGCAATCCAATTAATTAACGGCCGGGCGTGGGCGCCGGACAGGGGCGACAGGCGGCCAGCCCGCCACGCACGCCAGCCGGGGGACACGTCCACTCCGCTGTGTCCTCGTCTGCGAGGGCTCTCCACTACCGACTCACAGCGCAGCTGCCGGCGTTGTCGTGGGTGGCAGAGCGAGGAGAAACCTATGCGACAGTGAATATTTCTTTGCTTGTTGCTAATTACAAATATGTACACTACTGGCCATTAAAATTGCTACACCAAGAAGAAATGCAGATGATAAACGGGTATTTATTCGACAAATACATTATTCTAGAACTGACATGTTATTACATTTTCACGCAATTTGGGTGCATAGATCCTGAGAAATCAGTACCCAGAACAACCACCGCTGGCCGTAATAACGGCCTTGGTACGCCTGGGCACTGAGTCAAACAGAGCTTAGATGGCGTGTACAGCTACAGCTGCCCATGCAGCTTCAACACGGTACCACAGTTCATCAAGAGTAGTGACTAGCGTATTGTGACGAGCCAGTTGCTCGGCCACCATTGACCAGACGTTTTCAATTGGTGAGAGACCTAGAGAATGTGCTGGCCAGGGCAGCAGTCGAACATTTTATGTATCCAGACACGCCCGTACAGGACCAGCAACATGCGGTCGTGCATTATCCTGCTGAAATGTAGGGTTATGCAGGGATCGAATGAAGGATAGAGCCACGGGTCGTAACACATCTGAAATGTAACGTCCACTGTTCAAAGTGCCGTCAATGCGAACAAGAGGTGACTGAGACGTGTAACCAATGGCACCCCACACCATCACGCCAGGTGATACGCCAGTATGGCGAAGACGAATACACGCTTCCAATGTGCGTTCACGCGATGTCGACAAACACGGATGCGACCATCATGATGCTGCTAACAGAACCTGGATTCAGCAGAAAAAATGACGTTTTGCCATTCGTGCACCCAGGTTCGTCGTTGAGTACACCATCGCAGGCGCTCCTGTCTGTGTTGCAGCGTCAAGGATAATCGCAGACATGGTCTCCGAGCTGATAGTCCATGCTGCTGCAAACGTCGTCGAACTGTTCGTGCAGATGATTGTTGTCTTGCAAACGTCCTCATCTGTTGACTCAGGGATCGAGACGTGGCTGCAGCCGGCCGTGGGGGCCGTGCGGTTCTAGGCGCTACAGTCCGGAACCACGGGACTGCTACGGTCGCAGGTTCGAATCCTGCCTCGGGCATGGATGTGTGTGATGTCCTTGGGTTAGTTAGGTTTAAGTAGTTCTAAGTTCTAGGGGACTGATGACCTAAGATGTTAAGTCCCATAGTGCTCAGAGCCATTTTTTTTTTTTTTTGAACGTGGCTGCACGATCCGTTACAGTCATGCGGATAAGATGCCTGTCATCTCGACTGCTAGTGATACAAGGCCGTTGGGATCCAGAACGGCGTTCCGTATTACCCTCCTGAACCCACTGATTCCGTATTCTGCTAACAGTCATTAGATATCGACCAACGTGAGGAACAATATCTTGATACGATAAACCGCAATCGCGATAGGCTGCAATCCGACCTTTATCAAAGTCGGAAACGTGATGGTACGCATTTCTCCTCCTTACACGAGGCATCACAACAACGTTTCACCAGGCAACGCCGGTCAACTGCTGTTTGTGTATGAGAAATCGGTTGGAAACTTTCCTCATGTCAGCACGTTGTAAGTGTCGCCACCGGCGCCAACCTTGTGTGAATGCTCTGAAAAGCTAATCATTTGCATATCACAGCATCTTCTTCCTGTCGGTTAAATTTCGCGTCTGTGGCACGTCATCTTCGTGGTGTAGCGATTTTGATGGCCAGCAGTGTATAATGCACGGCAAGGAAAAGTTAGGCAGCCATAAGTTATCGTCGGATGTCACTGTACCTTCGCACATATACGCTGAAGAGCCAAAGAAACTCGTGCACCTTCCTAATATCGCGTGGGGCCCCCACGAGCACGCAGAAGTCTCGCAACACAACGCGGCATTGACTCGGCTCCGAAGTAGAGCTGGAGGGAATTGAAACCATGAATCCTGCAGGGCTGTCCATAAATCCGTGAGAGTACGAGGGCGTGGAGATCTCTTCTGAACATCGCGTTAAAAGGCATCCCGGATATGCTCAATAATGTTCATGTCTGGGGAGTTTGGTGGCCAGCGGAAGTATTTGAACTCAGAAGAGTTTTACTGAAGCCACTCTGAACGTGTGGGGTGTCACATTGTCCTGCTGTAATTGCCCAGGTCCGTTGGAATGCACAATGGACATGACTTTATGCAGGTGATCAGACATATGCTTAAATACATGTCGCCTATCAGAGTCGTGTCTAGACGCATCAGGGGTCCCGTGTAACTCCAACTTTGTAAGCCCCACACCATTATAGAGCCTCTAGCAGCTTCAATAGTCCCCTGCTGACATGCAGGGTACATGGATTCATGAGGTTGTCTCCATAACCGTGCAAGTCTATCCGCTCGATTCAATTTGAATCGAGACTCGTCCAACCAGGCAACCTGTTTCCAGCCATTAACAGTCCAATATCGGTGCTGACGAGCCCAGACGAGGTGTAAAGCTTTGTGTCGTGCCGTCATCAACGGTACAAGTGTCGGCCTTCGGCTCCGAAAACCTATATCGATGATGTTTCGTTGAATGGTTCGCACGCTGACACTTGTTGATGGCCCAGCCTTGAAATCTGTAGCAGTTGCACTTGTGTCACGTTGAACGATTTTCTTCAGTCGTCGCTGGTCCCGTTCATGCAGGATCTTTTCCCGGCAGCAGCGATGTTGCAGATCTGATGTTTCACCGGATTCCTGATTCTCACGGTACACTCTTGAAATGGTTATATGGAAAAATACCCACTTCATGCTGTGTCCCATCGCTCGTGCGCCGACTTTAACCGACTTTCAGATTCACTGAAATCTTGACAACCTGCCATTGCAACAGCACTAACCGATCTAATGTCTGCGTCAGACACTTGTTGTCCTATATAAGCGTTGCCGACCTCAGCGCCGTATTCTGCCTGTTTACATATCTCTGTATTTGAATAAGCATGCCTATACCAGTTTCTTTGGCGCCAGGTATGCAAATCATTAAAGTTGCAATTGTCAGTAACAGGTAGTACAGTAAATATACTGTATCAGTGTTGTTCATTTTTAGTATTGTCACCAGACTTTGTAGGATACACGGGGTGATCCAGCAACCCCCCCAGCTGTGGTTTCTACGCAGGCCGCAACCTTCACATATCGCGCACAAGATATTCATATTTCCTCGTTCGCTATACGCAGACTATTAATCCTACAGAAAAAATGAACATGAGCTTTTTATAGCAAATTTAATGTATCAAATTTTGTACTGGGGCTCGTTTTCACCGGACGCAACAGTTTTCGGTTTGTTCGTGACAAACGTACAAAACTAACCTTCAAACATCTTCATCTTCAATAATTCGGCAATCGTGGTCTCCATCAAAACATTTTTTCTCTAGGACTAACAGGTTGCACATAGTGCGTGAGAAAATATGAATATCTTGTGCATGGCATTTGAACTATTGTGGGTCGGATAAAACCCAGCAGTAGGAACAGATGAAGCACCCTCTGTAATGGATATACTTATATGGATATGGTATCTATTCTTTCGGACATGTCCGAAAGAAAAGATACCATATCCATATAAGTATATAGTTCTGGCAATACCAGCCATGACCTTCTACTTCTGTGCGGATGCACACATATTACCCGAACTCTTACGGGACTTGGTAAGAATGTCTTCCACGAGTAATGAGTATGTTGGGTAGGGACACTACGAATGTAGTGTGTGGACGTATAAGGTGAGAATGTGGGACTCACGGGAGGCGTGCGCGAGATAGTCCCTGCAGTCGCACTATCCTCTGTGCCCTAGGTGGCTCAGATGGAGCCGGCACGGTAGCTCAGCGTGTTCGGTCAGAGAGCTGATTGGCCTCTGTAATAAAAAACTGAGTGGAAGGATCAACATACGAACTTCAACGGATGTCATGTGACGTCCGCAACGACCGAACACAACGATCAACAACGAAAAAAATGGGTAAAAAAAGATGGATACAGCGTCTGCTATGTAAGTAGGAGATCCCAGGTTCGAGTCCCGATCGGGGCACACATTTTTACCTATCCCAGCTGATATATATCACCGAGCGAGGTGGCGCAGTGGTTAGCACACTGGACTCGCATTCGGGAGGACGACGGTTCAATCCCGTCTCCGGCCATCCTGATTTAGGTTTTCTGTGATTTCCCTAAATTGCTTCAGGTAAATACCGGGATGGTTCCTTTGAAAGGGCACGGCCGATTTCCTTCCCCATCCTTCCCTCAGCCGAGCTTGCGCTCCGTCTCTAATGACCTCGTTGTCGACGGGACGTTTAACACTAATCTCCTCCTCCTCCTGATATATATCAACGCCCATCAGCAGCTGAAGGTATTAATATATAATTCTAATTTCACTCTGTAACGGAAGAGTACGGCGTCACTATAAAGGATTTGGATGTGCCATCTATTCGTGTGAGAAACCGTTATCAGCACCTGACAGTTTAAAAGAGACCTCACTGTAAGTCTTCCTTTGGCCAACTAAATAAATCGTGCTATATCCAGATTTGTGGGACATCTGGTTGCGACAGTGGCGCGATACTGGACTGCACGCGAAGGTGAAGGCAATCACTCGTAGTCAAGGTTCCTCTCGACCACGTCTGACCACCACGATGGTAGGTCGCCGTGTTGCTCACCAAGCGGATCATAACCCCTTCACAACTGTGCCTGTATCTGAGAACATTAAATGTTCTCCCTGTAACATTCTGCGACATCCCACATCATTCGTCAAGAGACTAACAGCAGACGCTTTGGGGAATTACGCTCCCTTGAGGAGGCTGTCGTTAACACCACAACATGACGACTCCGTTTGGAGGGGTGCCGTGATCAGGAATCACCGACACTTATGAGTTGCATCGCTTTCTGCTCATCGATGAATTGGGGCTATGCACTTCTTTGGATAACTACAGTCGGCGAATATGGGGACGACTTAAGAAGAGATCTCATTTTTCTTGTTTTAGAGAGAGACAGCGGTGTTACTTCACGCGTCATGAAGTGGGAGTCCAACAGTTATGACCTCAGGTCACAGCTGACGGAACTTTAACAGTAAAAAAATACGTCACGCACATCCTCTATCCTCAGTTCTAACCTCTTGAGTGGCAGTATCATCGTACCATTTCTCAACAGGACGACGATCGTCTCACATGGCGTGCGTCTTTATGAACTGTCAGCGAGATGTTGTGGCATTCCTCTGGCCTGCCAAATCCCTCCATAGATTGTGTATGGGGCCAACTCGGTAGTCCAATCCAACCCAGAAGCAGTATGTAATGCCCAGGACATGAAGGACCAGTTATAGTAGTTATGGGCCAGCTTGCCTCAGGACGGGATACGGCAACCTAACGACAACCGTCCCAACCCTATCAGTGCAGGCATTCGGATAGAAGGTGTGTTGCATTATACCAATAATTGGTATCTTATTACCAAGTTCTTTGTAAACGCGACTCGATTTTATAATCACTTAAATAACATCACATACCCTCCCACGGCGTGAAATTCCTTTTCATTTGCTCCTCTCCTCCGCATGAAAGGTTTATGTAATGTAAAATGATTAACTAAGTTTACAATTATAAAGTGAAAAGGATTTGGCGTGCTAACTGTTAAGGTTGTTGTAGTATCTCAACAGCAGCAAGGAACTAGAATGACTTCTTCATTTTTAACTATTTCTTGCAGTGTGTGTTGGGGTCATTTCACCATACTGACACGAATAGATTCATACTTTGTTACACAGACGAACCAAAATATTATGATCACCTGTTTAAAAAGTATTGGTACTTCTGGGAACAAAACACAGCAGTGACACTGCGTGGCATGGATTAGACAAGTCCTTTGTTAAGTTTTCGCACACATCTGGTATACAAACAGGTCATGTAATATCTGCAAGCTGTGGACTGATGATTGTGGATGCAGAGGAGGAGCCAGATAGCGCCCCAGATGTGGTCCATCGTGTGGCCAAAACGTTAATGTGAGTTCGCTATCATACTCCCCAAACCACTGCAGCACGATTGTAGTCTTGGTGACACGAACAGCTACCTTTCTCGAAGACGTCATAGTTGCAGGAGAAGACTTTGTGGAGAAACAAGCGCTGTATCATTTGAGAGATACAGAGGCGAGCGAGTGTGCCGGGACTTTCCCCAGTTCACTGCTACTAGCGCCACATCATCATAATGAGCCTGTGCGGAGCATACAAAGTATTGCACCATAATCTGAGAATAAAATTAAAAATTGAAGTAAGTTTTCCAAACTTTGTCGACATATGCTTCTGTATATTAATGTTTGAATTGTTAAATTGTAAGACGTGTATATTTCTATTGTTTATCGTCAAATCACAATTTATGAAAGATGTTTATATTTTATTAATGGGATTAAGTAGGAATAATTAATATTTGTCATGTTGGAAATAATTGTGGTAGCAGGGAATGTCTGCACCAAAGTATTGTTGACAAGAGAGACCGCAAATTGATATAATTTTAAAAAGGGCGGGAGAGACCGCTTATAAATACATTTTGAGAAAAGAGCGGGAAAGACCGCGCATTGATACATTTTGTAATGGTAGCAGGGATTGTCTGCTCCAGAAAGCATTGTTGGCAGGAGAGACCGCACTTTAGCGTTCGTAGGAAGTCAGTAGTAAGCGAGAAGTGAAGCGAGTCGGTAGCAGGTCTGAAGCGAGAGGTTGAGAGGAGCGGTGTGCCTGCCAGCCACTAGCTATGAGTTACAAGAGATTATAAACGGATGTACAGAGACATCAGATAACTATTATAATAAGAGGAACTAATATTATTGAATTAATTTTTGAGAAACTCAAGACTACTGAAGGTATGTTTGCGCATTGCTAGTTGTAAGATTATTGTAAAAAAGTAAGTCCCATTTGAACGTTTGTAAAATCATTTCTTTCAGAATATAATTAACTTTTGCCAGCAATATTGCATTTCTAATTATAATCCATCCCAAAAACCATCAACGTAAAACTTTGCAAAATTTTATTGTTGTCAAGAAAAAGTGTAACTATGAATTACGTAACTTCAGTCAAATTAATTAAAGAATAATGTCAGCTTTGCTATTAAAGAATAACGTCAGCTTTGGTAATAAATACAGCCACTTATTATGAAAGCCCACCAGCAGCTAATAGAGTATAGTAAAGCAGAGTAAGTATATTCATGTCGCAGTTCGATGTAGCAGTCAGATGGCGATCCAGTAACAGTAAAAAAAAAAAAAAAACGGTAAGGAACAGTTTTGGATTATTGCAGATAACGACTGAGGGCCACGATGACGACACATTCTATGTTTCGTCGAAATAATCAGAAAATCACTTTTAATAAGCAGCAATTAAATTTGTGTGCGAAGTTTGAGAAAGAGAATAAATTTCAAAGGGAAGATTTCATTTGTTATTATTAAGCAAGAGATAGAAATCCTAAGGAAAGGTTTCATAGTTTATTGTAAAAGGGAAGGTTATCATTAACAAAAGAGGTATAGAGGAGACGGGAAGGTTTCACTTAGCGACATCCAATCGGTAAGACTCTTTAGTGAATCTACTGTGAAAATGAATATACTGACTCTGACAATTGTATGAATAAGATAGTGTTAAGTGGCGCAAAGCTTATACTAAACTATATACCTTTAATTCACAGCCCATCGGCAATTCTGTTTGCTCTATTGATTCTGCTCTGAAAAGTGTTTGTTCAGTGTTAAATCCGCTTTGAACAGTGATATATTTTGTTGCGTGTGTTAATTATAGACAATGTCCCGCAGAATAATTACTCGTTCTCAAAGCGATAAAAGTGTAGAAAATAGTGACAAGAAATTCTTTTCAGGAATAGACAGAAATAATACGTGTGAAAAACGCGGTAGTGAAACATTAGGCGAACAGACATTCTTTTGACGAGCAATCAACTTCAGAAATGCCAACTGATAATGGGACATTAGTACAAAATAATTTGTTTTTGAATACAACAGACGCTACACAGTGACAAATTACGCGTAGCAGACATAGTAGTTTCTGTAACGAAACCACTAAAACGCAGTCAAACAGTGTGACTCCATTACGTACCGAAACAAATTCAAACGGTACACAGCTACGCAATCTGCGTAACAGATACCACAGTTTTATTGACAAAAATTCCGAAACCACGGAAGAGGTGACACGATTATAATCGTCTGAGGATGTACAAATGAACACAGATATACAACCTTTAACAACGAATACAAATACACACAGAAGTCAATCCAAAACGGATCCAATAATGGCATTTTTGCTACAAATGAGACAAGACATGAATCAAAACTTTTAACAGAGGGGCACAAGAATCAGCAGACCTAAAAAACGAAATCAAGGCAGAACGCACACACGCAGCTCAGAAATAAGACAAAATGTACCAAAATCTAAAACACGACATCAAAGTAGAAATTCAAGCAGTCGCTGAAAAATCAAACCAAGAATTACACGTATTCGCGGTAAGCATACGAGAAACAATGACAGAGAACTTTTCTACACAAAACGTTCACATTGATGAACGTTTTAACAATCACACAGAAAACTGTGTAATATGTCACCGCAAACTGGTGCGATCGCAGAATAAAGAACGAAAAGGACTATCACAAACAATTAATAGACAGCGACAGGACGACAAAAAGAAAGTGTTTGCTCAGGGAAAAACTTACGTGGACAATCACATACACTCGATTTCGGAAGAAATAGAAACGGTTAAGGAGACAAATATTCAAATACAAGAGAGGCTCACGGAAATCGAATCGCATACAATTAAGGCGAAAATTTCTACACTTGCTGAAATCCAGAATATCAGGGATAAATTAACAGAAGAAGTTCTGGCACTAAGTGACAAAATGGAACACATTGAAATCAATCAAGACTCAGAAAATTTGAAAGCAGATTTTAAGAAAGTAACCAAAAGTATTCGTAAATTACGAAACGAATTGACAGAAAAGATCAACGAACTCACTACAAGAATAGACCTGTTAGATACTACCAATGACAGTAAATCAGATGACACTACACCAGTCTCAGTTCAACAGATTTCAAATAGTAAAGATATGCAAGTAACAAATGTGCAACAAACAATCGCAGACCTAGAACCACGTAATAATTTGTTACATCCGAAAATCAATTCTTTACAGCAAAGGATAGCTGACACACAAGAAACAACTGCAAACAATCAATTCCAACAGAACACACACCATTATGACATGCCTCAGATGCACAATACATACAATGTCGGTAGACTTCAGAGAGTAAGAGATCTTAACCAGGCAAAAAGACACACAAATTCATATTCATAACGTTACGAAAATAATTACACACAAGGATATGATGGTTTCGATCACAAGCATTTCCTTTCAGTGAGAAAGTTTAAAACATTTAAGAACAACTGGACGCAAATGCATCCACTGGACTCGATCCAACAATTCAATGCGGCACTACCACCATCACGGCCAGTTCAACATCAGCTAGAATTTATTATTAGTTTTCTTGAAGGGGAACCAGCTAGAAGAATGCGACCAATTGCTAGACAGTGTTTTTCAGTAGAAGGATTCCAGGAAGCATTTCTAGCAACATATTGGTCAGATACCACACAGAGTAGCATTAAAGATCGGCTAATTAGTCTGCCTAATTTCGCGAATTCTACTTTCCCAACAATCACACAATTTTTCGAGTATACGATTGAACAAAACCAGTACCTCAATGAGCCATACAGTCAATCCGCGGTAGTACAGCTGTGTATTTCAAAACTCCCCAGAGCATTGAAAGTGTCATTATTAACAGGCCAGCAAAAGGACAGCGCGTACGAATTTAGTGACATCCTGCAATTGCTAGAGGTACACCAGGCAGATTATGCGTTTGTTAATAAGAACTTTTCACGACATAACGCAAACCAGACAAACAATACTAATTTTGAGCAAACACAATTTGGCAATAACAATCATAAAAATGCTTTCGCAGCGAAAATGAAAACTTTAATCGATAATACACACAGGGATTCAATGAACTGCAGTATAATAACAATGTACATTACAATTCAAGGCAACAACAAAGCCATCCAAATAACACGACACATATACGACAGGAAATGCCGAACCGGTCAAACTTTCACATGACTCATCGCCAAGAAAAGGCGGCAGGTGCAAACAATTGCATGGGTCAGCCGCAAAATACACAAAACGAACAAAGACAGCCTTTTCAGAGAAACACGCGTGCCTCGCCGCATAACCACAGTTATGACGACAGAAGGAGAGAAAAGAACACCGACCGCAAAGGACATTCTACAACGATAATTTTCATAGAAATTCAAACAGTGCATAACAACCAAGTTATCGTATGAATGTACCAGACACAAGATTTCATCCGCCATATACCGCTAATAATGAAAACGGTAGAACAGTACAGCTCATAGAGAACACACAACACTCCCCAACAGAAAATGAAATGTCAGAACATTTATGACTAGAGATAGCCTGGGATGAATCTCTAAATGACGACACTATGGATAAGGACAGGGAAAAGCTCACGATAGAGAATGCCATTACATTCGACGACGTGCGAGACACATTGTTACAAGAAAAACCGATCATGCAGAAAACTATATGCCACCCAATAATCCAGATAAATTTAAAGTCACAAAATATTTTAGCAATAATTGATTCAGGCTCAAGAATGTGCGTAAATAACGAAGACACATTTAACAGATGCAATAGCGATAATGATTATCCATTATTCCCGTTACACAAAACTAAAGTTAAGGGAGCATTTCCAGCAAAAATCATTGAAGTCAAAAGACAAACACAATTAACGTTTGTTTTTGCAGGGCAAACTTTCCACAGCAATTGTTGGATAGTTCCACATTTAACAACTGATATAATATTAGGAATGAATTTTCTCCTACAGTACGACGCAAAGATTGACTTTAAATCGTCATAACTAACATTACAGAAGGAAGACAGTGAAGTGGTAGTGAGATTTCAAAACACAGTATCCTCAGAAGAACAAAATATGCACAGGATCGAGATTATTGCAAATTCTAAAGATAACGATTGTTATCTCACACTATACACGCATACACATAATAACGACATGGCAGAGGAACAGGAGTATAATGTATTAGAGACAATTACACCCAAGGCTGGAGACAGTATAGCAGAAGTCGACACAGAACGCACAGAATTAGAAAATATTCTTGTGCAATATAAAACGGTTTTTAACAATGTTCCAGAAACGATGACAGGATTTACGGACGAATTACAGGTGAAACCAAGCAAAACACTATCCAATCCCGCATATATACACAGAAGCAGTTAAGAAAGAGTTACGAGCAATGACTGATCAAGGTATAATTGAACCAGCAGCAAGCCAATATATAAATCCGTTACACATCGTTGAAAAGAAGGATGGATCACTCCGTTTAGTTTTAGATTCACGTGAGGTTAATAAAACAATCATTACAGAAACTGAGCGACCACAGACGTTAGAAGAGTTACTGCAAAAGTTTCATGGCACCTCTATATATACCACCCTCGATCTCAAATCAGGATTTTGGCAAATCCAGTTGCATCCAAATTGCCGAAAGTATACGGAATTCCTTTGCTTTGGTGAATGTTACCAATTTTGTAAACTTCCGTTTGGACTAACGATTTCGTCTGCAGCCTTTATACGAGGCATGAATACAATTCTCCCACAGGATCTTAAAAACAAAATTACTACATATGTAGATGACATTCTAATTGCAGTAGAAAACTGGGAACAGCACAACCACACCCTTCAACAATTACTTAATACATTCGAGCAAAACGGTGTAACTATAAACCTCCGTAAATCTGAATTTGGAAAAGCCTCAATAAAACTTCTAGGTCACATCATTTCACAAACAGGTATTGCACCAGACTCCGACAAATTGCAAGCATTGAAAGATATCGACGTGCCAACAAATAAGAAGGAACTTCGGAGCTTTTTAGGCTTTATTAATTATTTTACAAAATTCATTCATTATAAAGCATTAGACACACCCTTGCTATATCAGCTCACAAGTAAAAACACAATTTGGTCATGGAATGAAGACGCTGAAGGTGAGTTCGAGAATTAGAAAGAGAGCACCTTTGTTATCACATCCTGACCCAACACAAAACCTTTCCTTTGCAGCAGATAGTTCAACTACAGCACTAGGAGTACATATTTTCCAGGAAGTAGAGGAAGACGGTAAGACAATCGTTAAACATATTGCGTTTGCAAGCAGGATACTTTCTCCAGCAGAGCGCAATTACTCTGTAACAGAATTAGAGACGCTATGTGTAGTATGGGCATTTAAGAGATTCCGTCATTATCTATATGGAAGACACACCACAGCATATAACGATCACCGAGTAATCCAGTTTTTATTATCAGTAAAACTTACGCATGATAGATTAAGCCGTTGGAAATTATATCTACAAGAGTTCGACTTTACTATTGTACACATTCCAGGCACGCAGAATATTGTTGCCGACGCACTATCGAGATCTATTTAGCATAAACGACTAGAGAAAGAAAATACCTTCTGCTACAACAACCATAGTATTATATATATCTAACAAGTAGCTTTCGAAAACTGTATGTCATCAGCATTACAGGACATAGAGAGAGAACAGCAGAAAGATGAAACACTAAAAGAGATTTTAACGCTTTGGTGAGACAAGAGCAACGCAAAAATCAGCCATAATTACAATATACATCAAAATATTCTGTTTATTTGCTCGTACCCAGACGGCAACAATTGACTTTTATGCATTCCAGAAGGGATCAGAAACAAATTGATATGGTATACGCACCTAAGCTATGCACATTACGGATCTAGGAAATGCTTTCTAATCCTTCGACAAAAATGTCACGTCAACAATATGGAGAAACACATTCGCAAAGTTATAGCATCCTGCAAGATATGTCAGAAAGCTAAATCATCTACAGTATCACATATTCCACCACTGTATCCCATCATACCGGGTAAGTTAAGACACATGGCAGCAGTAGATCTTTTCGGTCGAATCCCCAAAACAAGTAAAGGTTATAGTTATATTCTAGTAGCCGTAGAACTGACATCCAAATTTGTAACATTTTCTCCACTAAGGAAAACAACAGCTACATCAGTATCAAGAGCATTTGTAAGAGGTTTTCTATCAATAGTAGGACATGTACAGAAGGTTATTTCTAATAACGGAACGCAGTTTAGGTCAGATATATGGATCAAGATATCACAGTTCTTCTAACCCGTCAGAATGAATAATGAAAGAGATCGAGAAACTTTGTAGAATTTATTGCCACAGAAAGCATACAACATGGGGCGAATACATTTCACAGTTTCAGGAAGTAATAAATGCAATACCTAATGAGTCAACGATGCTCTCACCAACTGTAATACTGACGAATAAAGACCCACCGAATAAACTTACTGAAATGATTACTTTTCCAAAGAAGCGTAGACTTCGTCATTGTGAGATAAGAGACATGGCACTAGCGAACATTAAACGAGCTGCAGATCGTCGGAAGAGACAGCGGAAGCAGGTAAGTAGATTTCGCAAGTACGAGATTGGCGATAAGGTACTAGTTCGTACCCATTATCTGTCTCACAAAGGGAAGAAACGATGCAAAAAATTTGAACTTCTATACGCAGGACCGTACAGAATTCGAAATATTCCGCACGCTAATGCAGTACACATTGAGACACTCAGAACAAAAAAATCGAGAGGAAACCATCATGTCAAACATAAAGAAATTCTTAAAATAGAAAAACCTTCTTACAGGGATACATATAGACAGAGTATAACAATGAGCTTTTTGACACATTCCAGCAAGCCCGAATACAGTGAGCTACTAATGGGTTATTTACGTGCACACCAGGTCACCTCGTTTCGTCCGCAGATAAATACACTGAACATCAATAGCAGTCTTAGAAGCGTTCTCGCAGGACATTTATTTCACATTATGTAAGGTAAGTGAAGCAATTAACAGGGCTACTTTAAAAGTAAATGTATAACACGTAGAAATAATTTTCATACAGTAGTAGCAATTAGATGTATTCTGTAACCCGTGCATGCAGCATTGTTGTCACAGTTCATCAAAATAAATGTAGTTTTAATTATAATATAAGTATTGAATATGGATAAATGTGGATAAATGATTTACAGGTCATGCCGAGAGCTGTCGCGATTTTCCAGATGCCGAGAGATGTTGAAGTCATTCCGTGCGCTGACGATTATTAACCATGAATATTTTGTTATAGGTAATACAGAGAGATATTGAAATCATGCCATGCACTGATGATTATTAACAATGAATATTTTATTATAGGCTATGCAGAGAGATGACACGAGGTACAAAGGAGAGAGGAGAATGAAGATGTTAGTATGTAAGGAATATAATTTAGTAATGGTTTATTTTGATAACAGGTGACACAGCGCAGCACAGCACTACGGATGGAGAAACCACATTAAATTGCTTACTATATGTACATTGCTATTCGAAAAAATTTTTCTGCACTGAACATGATATCTTCTACAACAGATACATACATAGGAAAAACAGATCACACCAAATGTCAGCATACCGATTCGCACTCTATGTAAAATACAAATGTTTATTCTTAGATAACAATGACGATGTGTGTTACACAACTCAAACATAATATGTAGTCGACTGACAATATGACTCGTAACTGACGAACATATTACCGAACATACTGAAGTCACAGAAAGTGACATATTTTGTCAAAATGTACTTTCATATTTCAAAAATCGTGATTTCACAATCTGTGAAGTAATATAACAGTGTCTTTATGTCATTATTAATATGAGCACCAGATTATGATTTATTTAGAGTCACAGAAAGCGACATAGTTTGTATAAAGGTACTTGTCTATTTTATTTAAGATGTTGATGCCTAAATGTACTACTAAATTCCACTTACAGAAATATTTGTTTATGTTATTGACTGTCACGTAATGTAATATGTATTGTAGGCTGAATTCACTACAGATGGAAAGTGTGTTTTTTTATGTAATTGTTTAAAATTATAAACTTTATCTACAGTCACACAGGTGAAATATTTTGTCCTTTTAAACGTAAAATAAATAATTTTATGAGCACAGAGGAAAGAGATGATGTAAAATTTGGTAATAACGGTATCAACCATATCCGTGAACATTTTGACAAAATGATTATACCTGTACCTTAATTCCTGTGCATCCTCATGGTTATGGAGCAGAAACAAAGTGAATAGTGAACCACGTTACTTCAATTTACGATGTTTTCTATGAGGTGTCGGCATACCAAGATGCAGACCACAGTCATGATGTACGTCAATAGGTGCTTGCATACCAAGATGCACACCATCACTACCAATGGACAATTGGAGTTGGATCTTGTACCTGATGTAGCTGCGGCAACTCAGGCAATTCGATGGTTAACTTAGTGTTTGGTTACACTAAAACTATGGATCAAAGAGACGACGGAATCACATGGCGAATCCTGGTGTTGTGGTATGTGAGGAAAAGAAACGGACTTTTGAGTGCATTCACAGACAGTTGCCAGTGCTTTGAACATGCTATCCAATTCCCTTTTTTTCCTTCCTTGAATATGTTACTAATAGATGCCAATTTATAATGAAACATAAACTATGTTCTAATTTTTGCCATCCATTACTATTAGAAATATAAATAACTTTTACTACCTGATGTACACTTCCAACTTACTGACTCAAAAAATGGTTCAAATGGCTCTGAGCACTATGGGACTCAACTGCTGTGGTCATAAGTCCCCTAGCACTTAGAACTACTTAAACCTAACCAACCTAAGGACATCACACACATCCATGCCAGAGGCAGGATTCGAACCTGCGACCATAGCGGTCGTGCGGTTCCAGACCGTAGCGCCTTTAACCGCTCGGCCACTCCGGCCGGCCTTACTGATTCATATTATTTGTATATTTTGGTGTATTCTCTTTTGAATATTCTCTTTGTTACTCTTAGGAAAACAAATTCTTATGACAGTATATGTATATGCTTTGTTGAAAGAGATATTCTATCATTAACTTACTTATTACTACACATATTTCTATACTCAAATTTTCTCCTTACGTCAAGTCCAAATGACTTAACGACGGAGGAAAATTTTAAGGAAACCCAGTGGAGGGTTATTTAAGACGTGTATATTTCTATTGTTTATTGTCAAATCACAATTTATGAAAGATGTTTATATTTTATTAATAGGATTAAGTAGGAATAATTAATATTTGTCATGTTGGAAATAATGGTAGCAGGGAATGTCTGCACCAAAGTATTGTTGACAAGAGAGACCGCAAATTGATATAATTTTAAAAAGGGCGGGAGAGACCGCTTATAAATACATTTTGAGAAAAGAGCAGGAAAGACCGCGCATTGATACATTTTGTAATGGTAGCAGGGATTGTCTGCTCCAGAAAGCATTGTTGGCAGGAGAGACCGCACTTTAGCGTTCGTAGGAAGTCAGTAGTAAGCGAGAAGTGAAGCGAGTCGGTAGCAGGTCTGAAGCGAGAGGTTGAGAGGAGCGGTGTGCCTGCCAGCCACTAGCTATGAGTTACAAGAGATTATAAACGGATGTGCAGAGACATCAGCTAACTATTATAATAAGAGGAACTAATATTATTGAATTAATTTTTGAGAAACTCAAGACTACTGAAGGTATGTTTGCGCATTGCTAGTTGTAAGATTATTGTAAAAAAGTAAGTCCCATTTGAACGTTTGTAAAATCATTTCTTTCAGAATATAATTAACTTTTGCCAGCAATATTGCATTTCTAATTATAATCCATCCCAAAAACCATCAACGTAAAACTTTGCAAAATTTTATTGTTGTCAAGAAAATGTGTAACTATGAATTACGTAACTTCAGTCAAATTAATTAAAGAATAATGTCAGCTTTGCTATTAAAGAATAACGTCAGCTTTGTTAATAAGTACAGCCACTTATTATAAATGCCCACCAGCAGCTAATAGAGTATAGTAAAACAGAGTAAGTATATTCATGTCGCAGTTCGATGTAGCAGTCTGATGGCGATCCAGTAACAGTAAAAAAAAAAAAAAAAAACGGTAAGGAACAGTTTTGGATTATTGCAGATAACGACTGAGGGCCACGATGACGACACATTCTATGTTTCGTCGAAATAATCAGAAAATCACTTTTAATAAGCAGCAATTAAATTTGTATGCGAAGACTGAGAAAGAGAATTTCAAAGGGAAGATTTCATTTGTTATTATTAAGCAAGACATAGAAATCCTAAGGGAAGGTTATCAATAACAAAAGAGGTATAGAGGAGACAGGAAGGTTTCAAAATCTCAGAATGATCAGATGAATACACTTCGCTAAACACATTTTAAGAAAAAATTAAGTAGCGCTAAAGCTAGAAAGTTTAAGTTGTTTGCCGCGCGGAGTGGCCGCGCTCTTTGAGGCGCCACGTCACGGATTGCGCAGCGCCTCCCGCAGGAGATTCGAGTCCTCCCTCCGGCATGGGTCTGTGTGTTCCTCTTAGCCTAAGCTTAAGTAGTGTGGAAGTCTAGGAACCGGTAACCTCAGCAGTTTGGTAGCATAGGAATTCACACACATTTGAACATTTGTCTTAAAATTGGTCAGTATGTGCAAATGTATGTTACAATCAACTGTTACAAGTCTCAATTTGATCGAAACAATAATTTGGTCAAAATCGGCGTCCTTACAGAAAATTGAAGGCGCTTAATGGTAAACTCAAAAAGTTGGAAATTTGTATGAAGCTTGGCAAGCCGGGGTGGCCGAGCGCTTCTGGGCGCTACAGTCTGGAACCGTGAAACCGCTACGGTCGCATGTTCGAATCCTGCCTCGGGCATGGATGTCTGTGATGTCCTTAGGTTAGTTAGGTTTAAGTAGTTTTAAGTTCTAGGGGACTGATGACCTCAGAGGTAGCTTAATGGGGTCACATAGTTAATGTTTTTGTGTCAAACTGAAGCTTCATACAAAGTGGCTCTGAGCACTATGGGACTTAACTTCTGAGGTTATAAGTCTCCTAGAACTTAGAACTACTTAAACCGAACTAACCAAAGGACACCACACACATCCATGCCCGAGGCAGGATTCGAACCTACTGCCATAGCGGTCGCGCGGTTCCAGGCTGTAGCGCCTTGAACCGCTCGGCCACCCCGGCCGGCCCGAAGTAGCAACAATTCTTTCAGTGAGCACAAGAATAATGTGGACTTTGAGACTGCAAATTACGGCTAGTATGTTTTCCATCGCTTTATGGCTGACCGCAAAATAGTTTTCAGTCTCTTGTAAAACACGGCAAATCTTTATTTTTGTAATTAGTCAGCCAGCTCACAACATCAACCATGAAGAGTTGTAATTGGCCAATATTGTTCATGTAGTTCCTTGAAAGACCGTGGCAATGCGCAAATTTCAAGCAGCCGCTCTCATTGACGACTGCATATCTGAACATGATCATCGACCTCATGAAACAAGAATCGTGATTCATCCGACAAGCTGACTAGTTTCTATCAATCCTCGGTGAAATCTCTATGATCCCGCACCCATTGCAACCATAATTGACGGTTCCCCATGACAGCTACCACTAGCTGTATCACAATGTGTGCAGACTTTACTTCCTACCGATTTGCCTCCACAGCGATGGTTTTGTCGCTGGTTAGATACCACGGTGCTGGGATTTCTGTCACCGAACCTACTCACAGATGATGCTATCTTTCCGATGGACAGTGTCGTCAACGTTCATGACACACACCTGTACGCAATGGAGAACCATCATGCGTGGCTGGGGAGGGGGGTGGGGGAAGAGATCAAATGCGATCGCCTCGTGGGATCAGTCACGCTTCCATAACACCTCACAGACGGCGCATATCTGCACTTCGTACGGATGTCCGTGCCTCCCCTTATGATAGATGTACCTTTGGTGGTATGAAGGAAAACGTGGCTACTACATGAGGGGGCTCCACTTCACTGCCTCTTCAGTGTGGAACTAAAACACTAGTGAAGGCAGAACATTCAAACTTGACAGGTGTGTTCTTTTCTGTGCTTTCAGTCACTGAAAGACCTTTTATCTCCACCTTTCCAGTCGTCAGCCCTCTTCATCTAAGTGATAGTTTCCTGCAGTTTGACCCTAATTAGCGAAATCACCCTGTGGATTACAAGCAAGTTGATAGCAAGTTCACTGTTGTAGTAACTATCTCGTTACTATAATAAATAAGTCAGAATCACTTTGTTGGGTGTTACTTGCTGTGATGGGAAAATAACTTTCGACTTTTGGTGGCAGAGTTTACTGACATATTTTCGTGCGCATCATTGTCAGACACTACACGGATACTGTGGTGATGCTGAGTAACTCAAGCTGCACCTGCGAGATGGCAGCATATTTGAGTGCTGACTCTTGCTGTTTGGCGGCTGCGGTGCAACAGGAGCGCTGACCGGGCATTCAGCAATAACTCTGCACGGTTCTTATAAGAATCATGACTTGTTAAAAGGGCTTAAATCCAATTTTAGCTTTTTGTTAGTGAAGTGTGTTGTCGGGATCTTGACACATAAATAGATATGTTATGTTAATAGGACCTTACTCCTGCTAATCATTTCATGTACTGTCAGTAGAAATGAATCCAGGACTTAAGTCCTTTTAGCACTGAATTCTGTGTGTGAAAAGAATGAAAGCGATTGCACACAGAAACAACAGACAGATCTCTAAGCACAGAGATAATAGAGAAGAATCTTCGATTCTCTTGCTTGTTATTATTCGTGAACGTTTCAGAGTTTTGAGACGGTTGACTTAAACCCATTTGAGAAAGGGAAAATGGGCTGAAGATTTGAATTAAAGTTTGTGTTAGGGAGGGCGTAAGACTTAAGCTATCCTTGCAGCTATGTTACCTTCACTGCTACAGAGGTGTAATGGCTAGCATGTATGCTTAGTAAGCAGGAGACCTAGATTCAAGTTCTGGCCAGAGTACAAATTTTAATTCAGTTCTTCAGCTTCTATCAGTGGGTGAAACTGTTGATCCAACAACAAAAAATATAGAAAGAAGGGTGTGAGAAACGATACTTTAATTTTTTAGGAACATGATAATAGAATCTCGTTTAAAAGGACAAAAATACATAAACAGTCAGAAGAAATTCTGAGAATGATCGAATCATTTGACGTATTGAATGTTAATATCTCGTTGCCACAATACAACAAGAAAACAACGCTACCAATGGAATGGATGAAATGTTGGTCACCCCAGCTGAACAAACCCTCTGAGTATATGGAATTTAAGTATTCTTCAGATCTGAAAGGTTGTGTACTAAATTCACCATACATATGCAGCCCTATATGTCATACATTTAAGCTTTCATGACCTAATAATATGAACGGTGTACTTCTTAATGCCTTAGCATATCCTGAAGGCAATGTCCCCGTCAAAACCAAGAAAGCAGTGGGCGATTAGCAAGTACTCTCAAGCATTCCCCCTGGAGGAGAAGGAAAGATTTTCTAGCAAGCAGTTGTTAAGTTGAATAACATGGCCGAAGCAGATGATGTTAATGATGAAAACTGAAAGATCATTGTTAAATTAATATGTATGAAATCAATGATGTTATGACAGGCTTAAAAACCACAGTTTATGTTTTGTTTATTATTTGTTTGGATGTTCTGGAAGTATTAAATAATATTACTTCAGGAATATTGTTAGATATCTGAAAAAATCTAAGAGATAAACTGTTTCACATAAATTTAAAGGTCATCCAGGGAAATATATTAAGTCACTGTTGAGAGTTTTTTAATAATGTTTTCAGATCAAAAATATGATTTTGGTTGAGGTTAAGGATATAAAAGCAATAAGAAATACTGTTTTTGCAATATTTTTACAAATGACTTGTTAAATGGGCTTACATCCATGAAGTATGAACAACTTTAAATACGTCCAAATTGCTTCCAAAATGTAATGTGTTAATAAACAAGTCCATGAATAACAGTGGCAGCAGTTACAGTAGTTTGAATTGAAGTTACACAGTTGAACTAGATGGCAGAATTTTTTTTTCCATCAAGAGTAGAGTCAATAGTCTTAAGCCCTTTTAACAAGTCATGATTTATATATTCTTGACAAAAGTCTTGAGCAACCCCCAAGCAGATATTTGACGACCTCCCATCTGGAACAGCAATGGTGGCGACACACTACTCATTCAGAGTACACATTTTGGAGTTTCCTGGAAGGTTGTTAGGTAGTTTGGGTATTTGCAAGCAGTCTTGGGGCTACTTACGAAGCTGTCGACGAATAATGGTTCTAGTTCAATGTCTAAAAAAAGAGTCCGAGGAGTAACACGTGATGTGCATTTTCTGTGGATGTGAATGATTGTGAAATCAAACTATATAGTACTAAATTAGAAAATATATTCTACATTCTCCACATTAGTCCGTAAGCTGATCGCTAAAGCGCGCGTTAGCTTGCCATCTGTGAGTGGAACGTTTCGACGGCAATGAGCTCTTCTTCGTAACTTGCGTGTGAAATGCGCATAACTCGCAGTGAGTGGCATTCCACCCGGAATATCCCGAGCAGCGTTGAGACTAAACTGAACGAATCGCCTCAAGGTCGGAAGCCGCGTCCACTATCACCTGCGTCCGCCGTAATTATCAACGAGCATTTCGGCCTAGAGTTCGCCACGAACATTTAGAGCCTCGTAAAAACTGACGCCCCTTTCCGCTTCAAAGGCGCCGCCTTTTGCTTTCGGGCGGCCCAAGGAAACTGTCCCATCTGGTGTGTAAAATTATCTGCTCGACATTGGATTCAGATGGAAGCGACCACACACATTTTTTTACTATTTCCTCATACTTAACTGCGGTTTGTATCCGGCAGGCTGGTTCAGATCCATTATTGCGTACCACTGTTTATAATTTACAAATTCATGTGTTATCACATGTATTGCTTTCATACTACTGTTTCGGAGCACTGAAATTTTGTCATACTGAGATGGATAGAATGCTTAATACCCTAGTCTCGCAATCGGAGTTCAGATCTTGATCTGTTCATCCAGACTTAGCATACCTATCGGTTCTCTGGGTAACCTCAGGTGGATGCCAAAAGATTTCTTCAAGGCGGCGATTGAGTTCCTTCGCCGGTATTGTCCAGCAGAGTTGAACCCCGTCTCTAATATCTTGCCGCGCGGGATTAGCCAAGCGGTCTGAGGCGCTGCAGTCATGGACTGTGCGGCTGAGGTTCGAGTCCTCCCTCGGGCATGGGTGTGTGTGTTTGTCCTTAGCATAATTTAGGTTAAGTAGTGTACAAGCTTAGGGACTGATGACCTTAGCAGTTAAGTCCATAAGATTTCACACACATTTGAACATTTTTTCTAATATCTTCTAAATCGACCGGATGTAACCTTTAGCTTTCATTTCTTTTGCAGTGGAGTGAATCTGGCCAGCATAAATATTAATAATTGCTTAACATTCTCATCCATTTAATGCCCTATCTGGCTGGAGAGGTAATTAAGCATTTCTGTATTGTTTTTTCCATGTAAACTTTATGCATGCTGTTAGTTTTGTTCTTAAAAACTTTTTCAGTCAACAAATTGATAAGTATTACATTTTTCCACAAAAAAATGATAGTGTTATATACCCTTACTTTACGAAAGCTGCAAAATCAACCTCAAGAAATTAGTAATGGGAGCAGGAGTAACTATTTCTCGAACCTACTAATAATGACATCACTATTACAATAATATTTGTCGATAAAAGTAAGAAAAGCATGACAGAGGCATTTAATGTGCATTTTTTAAAGCCTAGGCAGATAGCACTAAAGATTGTTCAAAGTTGTCGAAGCTAACGATCAAAGTCAGTCCGAGTCAAAAGTCTCAGTCTTTAAGACACTCTTTTTCACAACCCAGCAGGACGTAGGACGTCGTCGAGTTTTGAAGGCGATCCATGAAGCGAACAACATTCGAATGTATAACTTTCTGGCGCAGTCACTACACAATCAGTGACTCAGTGACTAATAAATTATGTGGCAGAGAATCAGATTTCGAATGAAATCGTCATATAATTCAAATTTGTGCTTTAGAGCAGCATGTCGTGGCGTCTTTTTCTGCTTTAATTGAAATAACTTGTGTAAAATGGCTAAAAACGAGTAATACACTGAAGGGCCAAGAAACTGGTATAGGCATGCGTATTTAAATACAGAGATACGTAAACAGGCCGAATACGGCGCTGCCGTCGGCAGTGCCTTTATAAAACAACAAGTGTGTGGCGCAGTTGTTAGATCTGTTACTGCTGCTACAAAGGCAGGTTATCAAGATTTAAGTGAGTTTGAACATGGTCGGTGCACGAGCGATGGAACACAGCATCTCCGAAGTAGCGATGAAATGGGGATTTTCCCGTACGGCCATTTCACGTGTACCGTGAATATCACGAATCCGCTAAAACACCAAATCTCCGACATCGCTGGGGCCGGAAAAATATACTGCAAGAACGTAACCAATGAATTCTGAAGAGTATTTTTCTACGTGACAGAAGTGCAACCCTTCCGCAAATTGCTGGTCCGTCAGCAAGTGTCGCCGGCCGAAGCGGCCGTGCGGTTAAAGGCGCTGCAGTCTGGAACCGCACGACCGCTACGGTCGTAGGTTCGAATCCTGCCTCGGGCATGGATGTTTGTGATGTCCTTAGGTTAGTTAGGTTTAACTAGTTCTTAGGGGACTAATGACCTCAGCAGTTGAGTCCCATAGTGCTCAGAGCCATTTGAACCATTTTTTTCAGCAAGTGTCAGTGTGCGAGCCATTCAACGAAACATAATCGATATGGGCTTTCGGGCTCGAAGGCCCACTCGTATATCCTTGATGACTGCACTACACAAAGCTTAACGCCTCGCCTGGGCCCGTCAGCGCCGACATTGGACTGTTAGACTGTTGATGATTGAAAACACAGCAGATGAGTGTCGTTTCAAATTGTATTGAGCGGCTGAACGTGTACGGATATGGAGAAAGCCTCATGAATCCATGGAATCCATATCGGCAAGGGCCTGTTGAAGCTGTTGGAAGTTCTGTAATGGTGTGTGGCGTGTGCAGTTGGAATGATGTGGGACCCTTGATAGGTCTAGATACGACTCTGATAGGCGACACGTAAGTAAGCATCCTGTCTGATCACCTTCATCCATTCATGTCTACAGCAGGACAATGCAACACCCAACACATCCAGAATTGCTACAGAGTGGCTACAGGTATACTTTTCTCTGAGTTTAAACACTTCCGTCGGCCACCCAACTCCCTAGACTTGAACATTACTGAGCGTATCTGGAATGCCTCGCAACGCGCTGTTCGGAAAAGATCTGCACCCCATTGTACTGTTACGGATTTCTGGACAGCCGTGCAGGATTCGTGGTATCAGTTCCATCCAGCATTATTTCAGACACTGGTCGAGTCCATGACACGTTGTGTTGCGGCACTTCTGCTTGCTCGCGGGGCCCTACGCGATAGGCAGGTGTGCCAGATTCATTGGCTCTTCAGTGTATAAAGGAAGTGTTACGGATATATACTTACCTTAAGCTGACAATCTGCCAAAAAAAAAATCAATACTACTCTTTTTAAGAGCATAAAATCTGTCATAGACATATTTCATAATTTAAATATGCCACACAAATTACTGTTTCTAGTGTTATTAGCGGCTCTTGACTCACAGTACGTATCAGGATAAAGAAAGAGCATTCCACCTCCAACTTTATCATTTCTGAGGTAACAGTCAGTTTCCAAATTTTAATAGTTTTGCTACAAAAATCCTGCAAATTTTAAACTTCCTGGCAGATTAAAACTCTGTACCGGACTGAAACTCGAACTCGGGAAGTAAGGTTTGGAAGGCAAGAAACGAGATATTGTCTGAAATAAAGCTGTGAGAATGGTTTGTGTGTCATCCTTAGGTAGCTCAGTTGGTAGACACTCGTCCGCGAGAGGCAAAGGTCCCGGTTACAAGTGTCGGTCCGGCACTCAGTTTTAATCTGCCAGGAAGTTTCATATCGGCGCACACTCTGCTGCAGAGTGAAAATTTCATTCTGGACCCCGTAAATTATTTTCATGCAGGAACTGTAGAAGTGGAACAGCATCTGTGACAGTTCTTATATATATATATGACCTGAAGCTTCGTCCTCAGCTCGTTGCATTCAAGGAAGCGAGATATTTCTCAAGACCTCTACAGCAATGTGTAAAGGAAATGACGCGCACACATGACAACTTTTTCCGCAGTTAAATAAATTCGCAGAGGCGACATGCTCCTCGGAGCTAACCCGAGGCATAATTGTGTCACACACTTTTTCCCTGCACAGTTTTTCAGAATTTATTTCTTCGCAGGAAGCAGCAGCTCTCTGCACTGGGAAGTTACGTTGATGATACAGCCTCGGTTTTCCTGTAATTAAAGTCTCTTATAAATTCTGTACTTTATTTTTAGTTTTCTTAAATATATTAATTCCCGACGTTGGTATCTCTCGGTCTAACTTCAAGCAACAGGAAAGAGAAACTAAGTTCACTGGTCAAAATATTAGTTGCCCCTTAGAAGAGTATTGACATGGTGTGGTTCCGGTAGCAAGCGCTCATGTAACCTTCCACTGCTGACGAAACTTGTGGTAGTGAATTTGTGTGTATCTGTCAGGCGTAAGACAGGTCGACATGTAGAAGTGACGCAGTGGCGGAAAGGAGCCACCTAGCTTGGACGTTCCCGTAACCACATCGTGATTTGTTAGTGTGGCAGTGAGGACGGTCCAATACGGACAGCTTGACACAGTCACGTCGACTTAAAATCGCGGCAAAACGTCGCAAAGTGATATGAAATGAAACGAGCACGGAAGGTCAGTTATAAGGAAGCCGAATGGACTACTTCGGTATGCTGGGAGAATTCTGATGAAGTGTGGCTCATCTATAAAAGAGATCGCGTGCAGAAAACACTTGTATGACACATACTTGAGTATCGCCCGAGTGTTTAGGATTCTCACCAGGAATAATGGAAGACGCTGAAGCAATTCAGATGCGTGCTGCTAGATATGTTACCTGTAAGTTCGAGCAAGAAGGAATTCTCTTTGAACTCCAGTGCGGATCCCTGGAGGGAAGAAGCTGTTCTTTTCGAGGAACACTAACGAGAAAGTTTATAATATCGGGATTTGCGACACACTGAAGAACTGTACCGCTGTCACCAACGTACATCTCGCATAAGTATCACGAAGAAATCAGGACTCGTATAATAGCATGTAGAAAGTCGATCCATTTGCCAATGGAACAAAACAAGAAATGATGAAGTATCCTTGAAGGTACCCTCCGCTTCTCATGGTTTGGTGCCTTGTGGACTGTGTAATTTAGGTCGAATGTGATTCTATGATGCTTTGGGGGTATTTTTTGTGCCCTGAGTTGCATCCAGTCATTCAGGTTACCGTGAACATGAGCCCCATATTTAATTCCTAGTTTCTCAGTGACCAGATGTTGTCCTTTCTGCTACACTTTAATTATGAGTATGCTGTGGACACCCCCTTCTTCCAGGAAGGCAATAGTCGTGTTTACAGGGCTATCCGAATATGTTTATGATTTGACGAACACTGAGGGACCCCCATCGGACATCGACTGGTCCGGTAAATCCCTCGATCTTAATCCCACAGCAGACGCCTGGAACTATTTGGAACAGCAAGTGGAATACAGTACTAATATCCCTGTAATTTGGTAGCTTGGTGCGTCTAACCATTGGTGTGTGGCTTCGGTTGGACATGGCATACCTGAATAAACTAGTGCACACTCCTCTTCGTCGAAATACGTTTATCAAAGTTAGAGCCGGTATAACACGATATTAGCGTGATTTAGCTTGTGGGAGACTACTTGTTTTGTCTGGGTTGCTTATAATTGCTTACAGAAACAATTTACGTCACAGAAATTATCAGTTACGGGATAGTGTGGGTACGATTGACTTAAAAATCTGCTCTTTAAGTGTCGCCGGAATGAATGAATTGCTCCAATGCTCAGACTAGGACATTTCCTGCCATCACACCCATTTTCGCCCTTTGCCATGGAATTTACAAGTGGAGACTGGAATACGGACTTTGGAGATACACACGGAATTTTGAGCGCCTGGATTGACCTGAGCAGCTAAGAGTTCAGCGCCAAGACCAAATATGATTGTAACAACGGCGTGTTATGCAGATTACCTACTAAATACTTGTCTGTCACAGAGTTAGGTGAATGACTGAGTTAAAGTTAAAACTCTATATCATCTGTAGAATTTACTCATACTTGGACATTGAAGTGGGGCTCACTGCTCTGTTTGCGCCATAGGACGAGCCGCCACTGGTGCCTCAGGATCACGCAGTTTCAGATATTCTGTAGTTTCTCTAAACCGTTCCAGATGAATGGGACAAAGATTTCTTCAAACCTGCTAAAGTTCTTTGTCCACTCCTCGTGTGTTTGCCGCCTTCGATACCTGCTGTATGTACCAGACGTTAAAATCCACTTTCTCCCATTCCTTTTTTTTTTTTTTTTTTTTTTTTTTACAGCTTTAATACGTTAACACTCCAGCTCTTTTCTTTTAGGATTTACGGCATTCTTACTTTGATAGATTCTTTACAAACCTCGACAGTTGACTTACAATATGGGGATTAAACGAACATTACTAGGTGACTGTATACACCAGGCAATAGTTGACTGACTTGGTTGTCAGTATCAGCCATATCGTGCCCATTCCCTGCATCCCTTCTCGACTGTCGTTTGAGTTTAACCCCATCTGCAATAGTTGTGGTACATACTCGGTTCTTAGAGGGCTCGATCTTTCAAAGATACTGTTCGACAAAGATTGAGTCTCACTTCCTCTATCTACTATTAAATCAGCCTATCTAAAAGACTTTTTTAGTATTTGCAGCCTACTTTTAAAAAAAGTCAAAACACCGTGCAATACTACTTGTACGTATGTAATGTTCAAATAACGATTAAAAATTTCTAATGATATGCATTTGCAAGCTTCCAACTTTCTTTTGCTATCAGGACTTTAATAAAAATGGCAAAGGTAATGTTAATCAGAACACTGGGAGGAGTTGTGATCTAAATAACAATAGATTTATTTATTCTTAACATCACAAGACAAAAAAAATAGATAAAGAAACTGCACACACACATTTTTTTAATTGGATGAATGCTTTCAGTGATATGCGGTCTATGGTGAACAAAGTGATCAGCTGGGGATCAATACACGACACTAATCAGAACTAATCGCTTTACCTGACTTCATACACGTGAATCCGTGATATGGCCCAAAAACTGCGCTACTATCAAGCATCTATAGTCTGCTAGCCCATAAAGAAAAATATGGTTCTAAAGAACAGGGTGCCGAGAAGCATCTATTGGAGCGCTATGCCATAGTAGCGAATACTCTACCCTCTTGCTGGTCAGCACGACAAACCACGATGCACTCGGCGACTGGAGCCAAGGACGACGCACGCCCGAAGAACTGCAAGTAAGCGGTCTCGCGATCGGCTAATTTGGAGTAGGTTCTTCCCTATGAGCCTCTGAAACCACGGTGGATTCCAGTGTGAAGGTGGACCCGTCTGCTGATCTGTCAAACCAATTTGACTCCGTGCCACGACTATACGTGACGGAATATGTCAAATGTTTAGACGGCCGACTCAAGACAAATAAGTACACCCACACATCACTCGTTGTGTGCGTGATGCTAGAAGCAGTACCTCTGGCAGTTCAAATGGTGACTGGCACAGGCACTAAGTGGCACTCTAGCAAAGGACACAAGTATCATCGTTTAGGTAAAGACCTGCAGTTCTTTACTAGCAGAGTACCAGCACATGAGTGTCCTCATACCTTTCTCTAAGCTTTCCTCTCCAGCTCGATAGCATAGCACATTTCATCTTAGGCTACTCCCACTTTAGCACAAGCCAATCACGAGCTGGAGCTTGTTCCTTGCTCTGCGTACACAGATTTGAACAATCAGCGACATTAAAGTTAATTTGGAGAAAAGGAAAAAAGATTCAGCTTTGCAGCCTCTCTTCAACGTGTTTACGCCATGTCTATGCTAAAGCATGACCTGGATGGAACCACAGCCCTCCATTAAAAGATCGTTATCTCCCCTGTTGCGTCCATTTCGAACTTTTCAAAGAACAGCCTTAAACTCGCTAAAAGCCTCATGCCTTCACAAATATGTTTTGTAGCAGAGTCTGAACGTCTGCGCGCCACTGACCTGTCCCACGGAAACTCGCAGAAACACGCTGTCGTCTCATCGGCTTCCTGCCTAACAACGGCCCATCCTCTGCTTTATTGCCGGTCTTCAATGCTCTGCCCATTGCAGCAGTGACTCAGTCAATCTACTTGGACGCCACCGCCGACCGACCGGCGCCGTCCAACGTGTCTGCACAATGAGACCACAGAACTTGGCAGTCCGCAAATGTTTTCACCCAGGTTCCACAGTTTCAATGCTCCCCTCGGCCCTCAGCTGCCGTACGCTTTTACTGCAGTCGTTTATATTGGCACCCTCTTCCTCTGAATGCAGGTACAGCTTACCGCTATTCCTTCACTAGAGCACACAAGGAAGAGCGTTAACTACTGCCAACCATTTCACCATTTGAATGACGTCAGATCATATCCAGTATAGCAACCATGTAATAACAGGGTGTATACGACCCGGGACAACCGGGAGATCCGGGAAAAACCCGGGAATTTTTTCATCCGGGAGAAAACCGGGAAAAACCCAGGAATATTTTAGAATTCCGGGAATTTTTCATTGTTTTAGTTTTCAGCTAAATTTTTGTAATTTTGACTGGTAAGAACCAATACTCTAACAAACTTTATCCCGCTATTGCAGAATAATACTGCAGCAACAAAACGTGAACGAGAGAAAAAAACTAAAATAAAACTCAAGTTGCAAAGGAAATGCGCCGTATAGAACAACAAAACAAAGTGCTCATACAAGCGTCTGCCAACAGCAAAGTGTGGCTCAAATGGTTCAAATGGCTCTGGGCACTATGCGACTTAACTTCTGAGGTCATCAGTCGCCTAGAACTAAGAACTAATTAAACCTAACTAACCTAAGGACATCACACACATCCATGCCCGAGGCAGGATTCGAACCTGCTACCGCAGCGGTCGCTCGGTTCCAGACTGTAGCGCCTAGAACCGCACAGCCACTCCGGCCGGCAAGCAAAGTGTTTCAAAGGCTTTAGGAAGACTATGCAATGCTTCCTAACAACAAATTGCCTCCGATGACCGTGACGTGACAACTGTTTAAATTAGATTCGTTTGAGCAGTTGCGGGCAGGCTCTTGCACATGTGCAGTTTGCCGCGTGGGATTAGCCGAGCGGTCTGAGGCGCTGCAGTCATTGACTGTGCGGGTGGTCCCGGCGAAGGTTGGAGTCCTCCCTCGGGTATGGGTGTGTGTGTTTGTCCTTAGGATAATTTAGGTTAAGTAGTGTGTAAACTTACGGACTGATGACCTTAGCAGTTAAGTCCCACAAGATTTCACACACATTTGAATATTTTTCAACACATACGCAGTTGAGTCGCGTATGAGTAGTACCTTCTTTCGCTTCTGATTACAGAAGTATGGCTGGGCGCCACTACTTAATATTGTCCCGGTTCGGAAATATAGTAAATCTGGCGCTGATGCCCAGAACAGTCTGAGTTGTGGTGGGGAGATGGATCGTCTCCACGTGACCTGTGTTTATGTTCAGTGATTTTGTTGTTTCCCTTTAGTTTATTGCTCTCACGTTAAATGATAAACGTGATTTTTGCGGCCGGGAGTTATCAAATGAATTAAAATACGTTCGCATAATACGGAAGGCTAAAATATATTATTAGTTTTAGATTTTATTTCCACCTTCCTGACAGTCAAGCATTACTCGCCTTGCAATGAAGTTATTTTTGTAGGTTTTCTAAAGATATTTGGCCTTCATTAATCTTTTCTGTTTTATTTGAAACGAAGTGTTTAATTTCACACTATTGGCTAGGTTCAACTTTTCGCGGCATTTCAAGTGCACGTATGGCATTATGCCATAATAAAGAACCAAACATGAGATAATACAGTACTGGTACTCCAAGAAAATTTACATACCAATCTGGACATTTGAATGTGCATTTTAAACTGAATTATGCATTTTAGTATGGTTCACGAAATTCCGATGCTCTTGAAGTATCCTCTAATGTCTTGTTTCTTTTATGACATAATGTAAGATCTTTTAATGTTTTACATGTACAAACATATGGGCTTCCTGCGTCATTGTAAGCGCGGTGACGACTAATATCTGGCGCTCTCTTCCAACTGCTGAAACGAACCTATTTCTGACAGGTCGCAGGAAAATATTGCGAATGGTGGTTTGAAAAGCATTACATTCAAACCAAATTTCCTTTTACGCAAGATGAACTATGTGCGAGAATTTACGATGAATTACTTAAATCACAAAACGTTTGACTCTCATTTAAAAATCAGCTCTTTGAGGACGACCATTTAGAAGAATTTCGAGCCCAGAAGAGCAAACATTTACGTCGTTATTAAAATTTTTACTGGCACATTTATGTGATGTAGCTTAAAGTGTAACACGCGCAAAAAAGATCAACATTATATGTGGAAGCTTATCTTCTCTTCCAGCTTATTAATCTTAGAGACCAATATTATATGTGAATGCTATGTGTGTTAATTTAAACCATTAACTTTTCGTATTTGTGTGTTCGCGCTACTTGAGAGTGATCTTGCTACTATTGGCTTACTACATCACGTGTCCGTGCTGTCATCAGCTGGCGAGATCACGTGACAATGAGCTATGACTGGCTTACAAAAGCGCCTCGCAATCTCGATTTCAATGCTTCAGAAAGTGACATGCGGTGTTTGATGGAATTCAACTTTATACCTTCGTAATACGGAAATATGCAGCGTACATGTTGCTGCACATCAAAGGTCTTTCAAAACGTCGGTATATAAAAACGTAAACATTCAAAGAATTGATGTGTTTTACAGTGCGGAGGAAGAATATACTGTTACTTAACACGGAAAAAGTGTATTTTCAGCCGGGAGAAAGTGTACTTTTAATCGGGAAATCCGGGAAAAATTCGAGAAGTTTTTTTCCTTGTCCACGTATACACCCTGAATAAAGATCATCTTCCCTAAGAACATTACGCAGCATGACATCTTATCAGAAGTGAGAGTACCCTGCAATCTCTCACAGTGTCTTTTCTCTCTCTGGTGATAATTTTACGAAAATTTCATCATATTTCATCAAAATGAATGTAGAAAGCTAACGATGATACAAATAATGATTATCGAAATAGAGAAAGAAAAAACTAAAGTTGAAACGTCCCCTTTGAAGAATTATACATGACTGTGCTTAAACTGACACACAATATTTTGTTAGCGCAACGCAATCTGACTTTCAAAATTCCCTACAAAAGAATGGCCCTGACTAACATTAAACTATACCTTTCACAAATCACTTACCTCACAAAAATCTTCGCTGCTCAAGCTACTGCAATACAGCGAGCGCCACTACTGCCAGCTAAATAAAAGATTCAAACTATGGAAGGCACTAACTACTGATAGGGATAGTTAGCAAATGAAAGATATTAATAGAGAACAAACGATGTATTTACCTTGATATCATCATATATAAATATAGCAGTTCATGACAAATTACAAATCTCCGCCATCTCTCTCGCCACATCCACCACTGCTGGCGGCTCACCTCCAACTGCGCAACGCTACGCGCTGTTCACAGCCAGCTGCCTAACACTACAATGGCGAGTATTACAACAATGCAAAGCAGCCACAGACTGCACACAGCACAGCCAGTGATTTTCATACAGAGGTGGCGTTACCAATAAAAAAACCTAAACAGCCTACTTACATAGAGAAAACATAAACCACCTACTTACATAGAGAAAACATAAACAGCCTACTTAGATAGAGAAAACATAAACAGCCTACTTACATAGAGAAAACATAAACAGCCTACTTAGATAGAGAAAACATAAACAGCCTACTTACATAGAGAAAACATAAACAGCCTACTTACATAGCCCCCATGCTCCCCTCAAAAAATTTTACAAATTGTTTTTGGGCAGTGGCCAATAATGATTTTATAAAATTTTTCATAATTACAATAACAAAGAAATCAAATGCACACACTTATTGATACAATGTTGGTCAAAAGCTAAAATTTTCTCACAGTCCATAAAGATAGTCCTGATTCATCACAGTAAAATTGCAGTGTTTTTCTCAAAGTCTGAGCAGTAAAAGAAAATGCACACAGAAGTAGTGGATTTCCATGCAGTCTTGAAGAAGTAGCGTTGTCCTTCCAATGGAAAGACAGTGCTGACTCTTGACATGCTGACAGATAATGGGCCACAACAGAGCAAACCCACAGCAGAGTCATTCGACGTTTTGAAGAATATTGGTAGTTAGGTCAACACAGAGTAGACCCACTGTAGTCCTGGTAGAGAGTATGGTATTGGTGGGCCACCAGAGGTGCAGACCCACTGCAGTCCTTGTAGAAATAATGATATTGATGGATCATCAAAGATGTAGACCCACTGTAGTCCTTGTAGAGATAATGGTACTGGTGGGTCATCAAAGATGCAGACCCACTGTAGTCCTTGTAGAGATGGCCAGCAGCCATCTGTTGTGACTGTGCAGGTGCACAATCACCATTGAAGAGTCTTGCGGAGAATATAGCAAATCCATAAACCACCACTTGTGCACTCACAAAGTTTCTGGAATTGTCCTTAGAACCAGCAATGCTGTTATCCAGTCCCTTGCTGAATTATTAACACACGTGCAAACACTATCAGTCCCTACTTCTCACATATTGTCCATGTACTATAACCAACAGAAACGTGTGCAGTGAAACGTTACTTAATTTGAAGAACTGGTAACAATTACAATTTGGTAACATGAGAATACAATTACAAAGGTACAAAATACATCATTAAAGAACATAACAATACAGATAACATTTGTAGTAAAACAGGCGTTACAAAAGAATAGAAATAGACATATACATCAGTGGAATTATGACATGAGTACATACATAAAAGATCACAATAACCTTTGAAACATCAACTTCACACATGAGCATTAAACAGAACAGAATTAATAATGTCTGAACATCTTTACAAAGTAAATAACATATTATTAATGCCAATTATATTCGAGGATAACAGTATTCCTCATCATAGTGAATGTAGCTTAATATTAAAAGAAGAAAAAATTCTATGAAACTACACAGAGACAGGAAGAAAACAAATACACAAGGGTACACAAACATATAGTGGGATAACACAAAAGGGAAAGGACAGGGTTTGTTTTCAGTGTAACATGTGGTACTGCAGTCCAACCCAAAACTTCATATATCTTTCCTCTTATTTCATCCTTTGTTTCCACCAAAAAAATTCTATCTAAGCATGCTTTCTGTATTTATATGTTCACACTTTTCTTACCTCAACATTTATTTCCAAGAAAATCCTACCTAAACCTGTTTTCTGTACTTTTTTTTCGTATAACTTCGCTATGCATTTCTTCCAATTCATCGAAACTCATTCTCTTAGAGGCTACCCCCCTCTTAAGCTAACTTAAATCTACTGAGCTCAGATGCTAAACTAAGGAACGAGGCAATGCAGCAGCACCAAACAATTAACACAAACAGCAATGATCAAAAAATTGGAAAATTGCAAAGCAAGCTACAGTAAATCTAAATTACCAAGCAATTCAACATTACAACTAATATAAGCCAATGTGCAGCAACAATAAAAATAAATGAGTAGTAAAACTGGCTTAGCAGAGTAACCCAAATTAAAGTTCAGTAGCACTATGCCTGGCAAACAGCAGCTTATATCTAAACATGACATAGCTCAAGCAGAAAAAATATTACAGTAAAAACAACAATGCAGATAAGGGAAATGTATATTCACATCTTAATATCTATGTAATTAAAGTGGTGCACCACAAGAAGTATTTCTACCAAAAAGTTACGAATTACTTGAAAAGAAAATTATGAATGCAGTTCCTGTGAAGGTAAATGTCATTTTATGCTCCCTCATTTTTTTAAAAAATTATTATTTACTCGATCTGTAGACAGAAAATATATATATTAATACATCTATAAAATTTTATTTTAACCAATGCTGCAGTGCAGCTAGAAACTAGATATCAAATGAAATAAGCAACTATGTACAAAGCAAAGCATAAGAACATCGTTCAATAGTCATGTGGCATTTCATAAGTAGTAAAAAAATCTCTCATCTAGAAAGACAGTAGTCATAGTCAGGTGTGTAGACAAACTATTTCTTGTCATTTCATTAGGCATTTCAGTAAATATCAGAAAGTACGATATGTTTCCAAGTAATCAGCGTGTCGGCTTTGCGATGCTTTCTCTAAAGGAATGACAATGGCCAGGATAATGGCCTCCCTTTTTTTTTTCTTCCTGTGCTCTGAAAGGCACGCGCCAATGGCCCTCTCTCCAGGCGTCCGACACAGCTGGGTGCCCACGACGCATTACGTGCAGGTGGTCACTTAACTTTCTTACGGAAATATTTACGACAGCAGTTTCCGCTACAGTGACAGTCTCACATAAAAATATTTCACAGGTCAAGAATTAGCGTTGCAAATCTGTAAAAAGAAAATCCTATAAATATAAGTGTCCAAATAAATTTTCGCCGGCATTGTGATACATTCACGCATTTACACACATTTCATAACTCTTAAAGTACGATTCTTGGTTTCCAACATCCTGTTTCACAAGTCAAGAGTCCCTACCCACTATTCATTACTCTTTACCTTATTACACATATATGTATCCATCGACACTCGTCAATATTTCGTCATTATAAATATGAAGCATAATCAAATAACTCATATAGCCTCAGCCTATTAATCATAAACATACCTCAGCAGCATAATACACATCGTCGTCGTAATAATAACATCATAACACCTCAGTCAAATCTCAAAATCGTCGTAGCTTCCTCCAATAATTAAAAAAATTCTCTGCTCATGTCAAAAGTGTCATCTGCCTCAAACGTACTTTAAAATCATGCTCCCTTACCAAATATATCATTCAAAGCTCTCATAGTATCACAATGGTTCCGAAAAAATATGAGCATTTCACAAAGTACAGACAAAATACAATTTCATAAGTGTGAAGTTATCCAACTGTGTAATTGCGTAAACATCTGTCACTGATGTAATAAAAAAAGTTTATCTCTCAGTTACATGATCAGATAGCTGTGTAATTATGTGTTGGAGAAATATGGTACCGATGTGTAAAGTTGTATAAGCAAATACCATATTAGCTAGGGTTCCTTGTGGTTGCCAAACACATGGTACACAAAGTAAGCGTTTACCCCCCTGAGGATTAATGTAATTATACCCTCAGGTGTTACAGATTACACCAATGGAATGAAATATATCACGGAAAACTTTCTTTGTAATTCAAAAATCTTTAAAAATAAATGTTTTAAGTATAAAATTGATCACTCAAATGCGTGTACTGTAGCGCTAAACTGTGCATCTTGTCGCAACATAATCTCTGTGGAAGTGTCGTAGTTATCGTCCTCCGAAAGCTAAGTTCTGCAGAAGTCAATGTACTTACCACATGATAAACAAAAGTGAAATGCTTTGCGTATAGATATCTTAGTTATTACGCTTATTGCCGTGATGAGGAAAGTACTGTGCTGTAACGTATTGTTGTGCTACGGAAAAGGCAGTCTCATTGTAGCTATACCACAAAAGTTACTAATAAAACATGTTTTGCTTTCCAGAAGAATTCAGAAAACTGTGCAGATATAAAACAGATACACCGCAAAAGCAACAATGTAAATTATGTCACACATTAATAGTGTCGTAATATAACCGTGTAGCTGTCAAAGAAACCAAATACTAAGTCATCTTTAATCTCACAGAAAGTACTTTAAATCCCAAATGTATTTTCACGTAAACCAAAATGTTGCATTAAAATCTCATTAGCAGTACTGGTAAATGTTCTAATCGTGCAACTAACAAGCAAGAATGTACACACACAATTACACTGTGACGTCTGTTCACTATAACAATGCATTCTTCATTTCTGTTTAAATAAGTTCTCTTGGTTCTTGATTGGATATTTAACTTCAAACATTGTTGCATGTTAACAGTTTCTTAAGTCTTTCAAAGCATACTAGTGATGTAAAGTGAAAAGTTTTATAGCAAAGACAAAGTTAAAAAGCAGATTATCTCTCAGTAAGCGGTTTTACATGTGAAGTGTGGTGCAATCCTTTACTCTTCCTAGTACACAGACTTTCAACTTCAAAGCAATTATCATGTTGTTTACATCGGTAAAGAATGCTAAATCTTTTCTCAAGGCTAGCGTCTTTGTTATTTTTCCCTGAGCCAGCGGCCGCACGCAGCTGCCTGCTGTGCGAGTCATTGTCTGTCTCTTTGTTGGCGCGCGTCGTTATTGGGATTAGGAGACCTAACTTCTACAAATTCACTCTGACGAGAAGGCCCTGCCCTGTTCGAATCCCACCAGTTCTGATGCAATTCAGGTCTGTCGTTACGATCACATCGTCTGTCGTCATGTCGGTAGTTCCTGTAGTTTCTTTCTTGTCGGTTAAGTGGTGGAGAATTTCTCCCTGAATCGTAACTGCGCGCTGAACTGTTGCGTCTGAAGTTATTTTGTCTCCCTTGATAATAATTGTTTTGGTTTCCATATTGTCTGTTTCTATGGTTATCTCTGTCATATTCATAATTACGGAAGTGCGATCTTTCTCTGTAACTATTACTCTGCCAGTGGTTGTCATACGGGTGGTGTCTGTTTTGGTCACGATTTACGTTGTGAGAATAGTCTTGTCGCGCCCAGTTATTATTTCTTTCATCGCGGAATTGCGACGGATGTGACCTGTAATTGTTGTATTCCTGTTTTCGCATCAGGCGACTGTCTGTGTCAATTTCTAATTCTTGTAGGAGTCCCTGAAAAGCTTCAATGTCGTCTTTGTAACGTCCTACTAAAATAATATGCCATAAATGTTCAGGTAATTTGATTAAGCAAATGCGGATGAGTTCTGAGGGGCTGTATGGGTTTGACAGGTACTGATTCTTGTGCAACATGTCTTCAAAATATTTCACAAGACTGGAGAATTCAGATTGTTCGAAATTTTTCATCATTATGATACCATGTTTTAGTCGATCTTGTGTGGCTTGAGACCAATATGCTGAGAGGAAGGCATGGTAAAATTCTCCTTCACTGTGGCAATCGTGAATGACCGATCGCATTCTTACAGCTGGTTCATTCTCTAAGTAGCCACACATAAATTCTAATCTGTGTTCCAAAGACCAGTTGGGAGGAAAACAATGAGAGAATTGATGGAGCCATGCTTGTGGATGAATGTCGTTGCCTGAATTCTTAAATGTTTTGAATTTACGTGTAGTAATGAACAGCTTATAGTCAAAATCATCATGTCGGCGAGTCGCATATCGGTCATTGTTAGGTCGTGTCGGCCGTTCCACCTCAAAATTCGGTGCATATTGCCAATTTCTTTCATAACTTCCGAAATGCCCTGTGTTATTATTTTGCGGCTTTTCCGTGTTTCTAAGTCCCTCTTCCCGTGTTGGAGCGCCAGTGTCCTCTGAAATACGTAATTCTTGTATTACCTGTGTCAGCTGATCTTGTACTTCCCGGATTTCTCTTTGGTGTTGTGTATTAATTTGATTCTGATTTTGTTTGAATTTTCTTATTTGTTCATACTCTTCTGTGTCAGTGAAGGCTACGGGTCTTGTGTCATTCAGATCATCATCTACCTTTGTAGATAAGTTAGTGACCTGATCCGAAAGTTCGGCTACTTTCTCCGATAGTGAACACATTTCCTCAGTGTGTTTTTCTGAACCAAGTTTCAGAGTGTCCATTTGCGTTGAAATCGAATCTACTGTGTCATTTAAGTTTTCCTGAGTTATTGCAAGTTGCGTAACCGAATCGGTAGATGCAACTGAGTCAAATTTAGCTTGCAAGGTCTCATGATTTTCATGAACAATAATTTGCAGTTCTTTTATGATTCTGTAATGCATTTTCATGCCGCGAAAAAATAGGTTGAAAATGCTCACAAATTTGTGTTTTTACGTCATTACAGACTTTTTGACATTTCGATTCAATGTTATGTAACTCAGTAGTTAAATCTTCACGTGTTTGTTCAAGTGTTTGTTCCAATGAGTCTAACTTTTTAAGATTTTGTTCCATTGTCTCTAACTGTTGCTGTGTTTGTCTCTGATGTTGTTCCATTGTGTCTAACTTTTCAAGCTTTTGTCCCATTTGTTGCATTAATTGTAATAACAATGCACTGGTGTCTGAAACATGTTCCTCAGTGCTTTTCGGCAGTGAATTTGCACCGGAAACATTCACATTTTGACAAGCAGAAAATGTGTCTTGACTTATTTGAGAAAACGGTGAGGATCCAAAAATCTGAATCTACAGTATTTGCGAGATCGTGTCGTGTCATTTCGGCTTCCTGAGGCGAGCTATTGCCGACCGATCGATCGATAATGCTTCCCTCTTCACTAATTGTTTGACTGTCCACGCCATTGTTTGACGCCCGCTCCATTTCCCTGTGCACAGTTACCCAATTACTACTTTGAACATTAGTAAATTCATTACTCGGCGGCGCTGATAAGCTACGCTCGTCGTCACTATTATTTCTCAGTTTAGTTTGGAGCCTAGTGTTACGTTTTTCACACGCCATAATTGTCACAATATTTCACACGATAACACAGAAAAGCGCAATTTGAAGAGCAAAATAAAATAACATAGCAATGGAAATAATGTCTACTTAATTGCCAGCGCAGCTGCGAAATATTTGGTGCAAATCTACATGCATGCCACAACTGTTTTGCTGTACAACAATGAAAAACTACAACTACAAAGGAAATTCTCTCTATAATTACGCGCTAGCAATAAACAATAGCTACACTAATTACACAAACTACAAGAAAAAATCAGAAGATTCCAGTGAGGTATCCTGGCAGGGTCGACATATGAAACGTCCCCTTTGAAGAATTATACATGACTGTGCTTAAACTGACACACAATATTTTGTTAGCGCAACGCAATCTGACTTTCAAAATTCCCTACAAAAGAATGGCCCTGACTAACATTAAACTATACCTTTCACAAATCACTTACCTCACAAAAATCTTCGCTGCTCAAGCTACTGCAATACAGCGAGCGCCACTACTGCCAGCTAAATAAAAGATTCAAACTATGGAAGGCACTAACTACTGATAGGGATAGTTAGCAAATGAAAGATATTAATAGAGAACAAACAATGTATTTACCTTGATATCATCATATATAAATATAGCAGTTCATGACAAATTACAAATCTCCGCCATCTCTCTCGCCACATCCACCACTGCTGGCGGCTCACCTCCAACTGCGCAACGCTACGCGCTGTTCACAGCCAGCTGCCTAACACTACAATGGCGAGTATTACAACAATGCAAAGCAGCCACAGACTGCACACAGCACAGCCAGTGATTTTCATACAGAGGTGGCGTTACCAATAAAAAAACCTAAACAGCCTACTTACATAGAGAAAACATAAACCGCCTACTTACATAGAGAAAACATAAACAGCCTACTTAGATAGAGAAAACATAAACAGCCTACTTACATAGAGAAAACATAAACAGCCTACTTACAAAGTGTGAGTGCTTTACAAAAAATCTGAGGAATGTATTATTAGGAATGTACTGATAACGATGTGAAATAATGTGTCACATAAAAATCTGTCCAGTGCAGGCCATCAGATTATGGTGACTGTGGCATCACTGTAGCATCACTGTGGCTTCACATGCCCATTGTAATCTGAGATTTAATCCTTTAGGGATATGACGTGATGTCACATCGTGAGCTGCAGGGTCTGATCACAGTGTTTATTTCTTTATGGATACTGGAAGCCAACGTAACATGCTTTCCACCATTACAGCTCATTGCAGACAGCGTCTAGCAGTCGACACAGACAGGTGTTGAGCCAACACTGTGCATAGATGTAGAGGTCGTTGTAACTATGTGAACGAAGAATGAAGCAAATCCTTGCAGCAAAGTTTATCCTGGAAGAGGCGGAAGACATTCAGATTTTAAAGAACAGAAAACGAAAATGGAGCATTTAATGTGTTTCTTAGACAATTCTGAGTAAAAGACCCTTGAGAATACGTTAACAAATTGATAACGTAGGAAAGATAATTTAGTTTTCTCCCGGTGTCATTCAGAGATGCTATGCTGTACTATGAAAACTGCATGCAGTACTATAGTTTCTTGCTGCTACGAATAGCTTAAAGAGCTGTTTCGAGTAAGGGTCGAAAGTGTTTTCATTTTTCTAACCTGATGGTTTCAGTTTTCTATTTGATAACCTTTTCTCGAAATCCCACAGTGCTTTCAGGCTCAAGGATTGTAGGTCCTAATTTTTTTTATAGGAAACATTTTAAACTCCACAAACTATCCTGTTCTACTCAAACTGTAACAATTTTGACAGTTACATCATCACTCCAGCGAAAACTGTTGCCGATCCGCGATAAACATGTTACTGAAAGGAATGCGCGTAACAAAGACAGCCTACTGATGCAAGCTGCATAACAGTTGGTGTTTACACCTCTTTAGTGGAGCATGAAGGGTGAGGTGGAGTAAAGAAAGCTATTTGAGTGACTCCTATCCCGTTTGCTGGAGCTGGCTGAACACACCATTTTACTGAAATCCTTGACGAAACAGTTGTCCAAACATGTGTAGTAACTAAATCACTCGCCACTTGGCCTAGTGTAATGCAGCATTTAGGTCACAATACTTGGTAAAATAATCACTTGTATTTGCATCAAAAGCATGCCCAGTACGAGGCAAAAGTATCGCGGTATAACAAACAAACAAATCCAGGGCAGGAAGAAGGTCAGCATAGGTCGTAGTATCGTGCATAATCTGTCTTTTTTCTTGCTGATCTAGATTTGAAATAGTAGTACAGCTAACAGGAGTGTGTTAGACCTAGTCATGTAGATTCGACTAATTGTAGCAACACATATCTGAATATAACTTAGAATGTACCAAGCACTAGTTCAGTTCCCTTGGAACCCAACAAGATGAAAACAGATCCACATCGAGACTCATTCGCATAAAAGCTGGTATTGTGATCCATGATGCCGACGAAGCGTACTCGCATTTTCTTCTACGCTTCTAGGCTATTTCGCTTCCGTATTTTCATCGAAATTTCATTGAAAAAAAGCACCTTTCTGCTGACATAAGATGCACAAGAAAGAACTCTGCTGTATTGATCACTCATTGCTTGTAAATAGTTAGACACGTTTTCTGGTTTTTTATTTATTGGGAACTCTCTTTCTGGATGCTGTAACTTTCATAAATATTAGTGTATTTAATAATGCGGTTCTCAGCTGGTCCCTTGGTAATACACAGAGAATGTGTATGGAAATCCACGTATTACTTTCCCTTCGAGCGGCGCTCTCTGCCAAGGTCCAAAAGAATTCGGCTGATGTCATCCCTGAATGCTTCACCGCAGCTGCCGGACCTGAAGTGTATACACTGCGTGTGCACTGCACGTCGTAACAACGGCGTCTGACTACTGAATTATCTGATCAGTTGCTGATCGTCCTGTGATAAGGAAAGATATCTTTCTTACGCATATGTTTGTCACTTGAAGACTAAATTAACGGGAAGTTTCTTTAACTCAAGACATCGCTAGCTTTGGTAGCTAGTGTAAATTTCGCACTAGTCGGAAAGCGTGTATGCTGACAGTAATTCTAAGTGTAGTATATAGTTTGATACCGTAGACGTGACGTTAAACGTCCCTACAATTTGATACAGGTTATGTTTTAATCACTTGAGTCCTGTTTACATTCACTGGAAACTAGTCATGATAATAACCGAAAAGATACCATTATATGCTACTTAGTAAAAAAAAAAAAGTTTGCGTTTTTGGTCTCTACAGAAAACACGGCGCGGAGGAGCCAGCAAGTTTTGTCTATCGTGCCTCGCTTCGAACACTTTCCTCTTTCGCGGTGCTTCTCTTCTGCAAATTGCGTCATTACTTCTCGACTTCCCGCTAACTGCGTGCTGTGGCTCCATTACGCACCTCTCTCCAGCGGTCGACTCGATTTCTCCAGGCTGGGTATTCCACAGGCCAAGTATTATTCCACTTGCTTTCTTTCAGAATAATATTCGTCGGGGAAAATTGAAATTTCTCTCTTCAAACTGTTGTTGCACGTAAAACATCGAGATACAAATAAAACATCGCCTCACTCTTGACAAACGCACTCATTACGAACACCTGTTGAGGGCCGCTAAGATATTTTTCTTGGGAGATTAAAGACTTCATGCGGATTTTGAAGAAAAAATTGCTTTTCACAGCCGAACAGCATCGCATTGTGTCTCTACCTAAACGAACAATTTATAGCAGTTGGATTCCTGAGAATAATGCTTTTGTTACGCTTCCTTCCTGATAAAATATATATGCAGATAATTTCATTTTGGTATGCAAGACTATAAAGGTAACGCAAGATGCCTTAATTTCCCTTTCTAACGGAATAAACACGTGACTTCAGTCCCTCTAGGGCGACCTATAGAAGTCTATGGCGAATCATTTCTACTTAAACGTATTAGCGCTAAATACAAATAAAAGTTTCAGTCACGATAAATCCTGTTGCTCTTTCGTTTTTCTTTCCGTTTTACATCTCATCGACGACAAGGTTGTTAGAGACAGAGCATTGGACCAGATTATGGAAAGGCTGGAGTAGGGAATCAACCGTTTTCTTTTCAAAGGAACCATCCTGGCGTTTGCTTTACCAAGAGTTTGTCAGAACTACGGCTAGCGGTTTTGGTATACTATATAAATGACGTAGTAAATGGTAGTAATGGTAGCAATAACAGTGAAAGAATCATAAATAAATGTGTTATAGAGAAACTGGGAGACTACGACTTGTTTGTTTCGCACATAATTACCACCGCACTTTTTCATTGTTAGTCCGTTGTGTATTTTATACCCTCACAAATAAATTGCATTTTATAGGTAATAAAAATTAGTTGATCGTATCTGCGCTTTAATGTAAGCAAAATAATTTCTTTTGATGTAAGCATGGTTGTCATGCACAAACATATAGGCTATTTTGCTATTTTGCATTTAATAGATCGTTTTTAATCATGATCAAAGGACAGAGTTGTCTATTGCTATTGCCTTTGATGATGATTAGGAACGTTCTGTTGAGTACCTGCGACTTAACTGACCAAGGAGTTGGTTTGGGTTGTTTGGGGGATGAGACCAAACAGCAAGGTCATAGGTCTCATTGGATTAGAGAAGGACTGGGAAGGAAGTCGGCCGTGCCCTTTCAAAGGAACCATCCCGGCATTTGCCTGGAGCGATTTAGGGAAATCACGGAAAATCTGAATCAGGATGGCCGGACGCGGGATTGAACCGTCGTCCTCCCGAATGCGAGTCCAGTGTGCTAACCACTGCGCCACCTCTCTCGGTAACTGACCAAGGCTACTAGGGAAAGTACTGTGGTCCACGCTTACTTAAGATACGCTAAGTTAGCCTGCTTTTTAACCAGCTTGGGGAAAGGGCAGCAAAATCTAAATCTAGAAGACTGAAACGTCCCCTTTCAACAATTTATACATACGACTGTGCTTAACCTGACACACAATATTTTTAGCGCAACGCAATCTGACTTTCAAAATTCCCTACTAAAGAATGGCCCTGACAAACATTAAACTATACCTTTCATAAATCACTTACCTCACAAAAATCTTCGCTGCTCAAGCTACTGCAATACAGCGAGCGCCACTACTGCCAGCTAAATAAAAGATTCAAACTACTGAAGGCACTAACTACTGATAGGGGTAGTTAGCAAATGAAAGATATTAATAGAGAGCAAACAATGTATTTACCTTAATATCATCACAAGTCATAATATATATATCAGTTCATGACAAATTAGAAACCTCCGCCATCTCTCTCCCCACATCCACCACTGCTGGCGGCTCACCTCCAACTGCGCAACGCTACGCGCTGTTCACAGCCAGCTGCCGCTGCCCAACACTACAATGGCAGACAACAATGCAAACTAGCCACAGACTGCACACAGCACAGCCAGTGATTTTCATATTGAGCGCTACGTAACGTTGCCAATAAGAAAACATAAACAGCCTACTTACATAGAGAAAACATAAACAGCCTACTTACATAGAGAAAACATAAACAGCCTACTTACATAGAGAAAACATAAACAGCCTACTTACATAGCCCCCATGCTCCCCACAAAAATTTTTACAAATGGTGTTGGGCACTGGCCAATACAGATTTGACAAAAATTTTTCACAATTACAGTAACAAAGATATAAAATGCGCACACTTATTGATACATTGTTGGTCAAAAGCTAAAAATTTCTCACAGTCCATAAAGACAGTCCACATTGTTCATCACAGTGAAACTGCCGTTTCTTTTCTCAAAGTCTGAGCAGTAAAAGACAATGCACACAGAAGTAGTGGATTTCCATGCAGTCTTGAAGAAGTAGTGTTGTCCTTCCAATGGAAAGACAGTGCTGACTCTTGACATGCTGACAGGTAATGGGCCACAATGGAGCAAACCCACAGCAGAGTCATTCGAAGTTTTGAAGAATATTGGTGGGTAGGTCATCACAGAGCAGACCCACTGGAGTCCTGGTAGAGATTGTGGTATTGGTGGGCCACCAGAGGTGCAGACCCACTGTAGTCCTTGTAGAGATTACGGTATTGGTGGGCCATCAAAGATGCAGACCCACTGTAGTCCTTGTAGAGATGGCCAGCAGCCATCTGTTGTGACTGTGCAGGTGCACAATCACCATTGAAGAGTCTTGCGGATAATATAGCAAGTCCATAAACCACCACTTGTGCACTCACAAAGTTTTTGAAATTGTCCTTAGAACCAGCAATGCTGTTATCCAGTCCCTTGCTGAGTTATTAACACACGTGCAAACACTAACAGTCCCTACTTCTCACATATTGTCCACATACTATGACCAACAGAAACGTGTGCAGTGAAACGTAACTAACAAGTTAATAATATCATGAACTGGTGACAATTACAATTTTATAACATAAGAATACAATAACAAAGGTACAAAATACATCATTAAAGAACATAACAATACAGGTAACATTTGTAGTAAAACAGGCGATACAAAAGAATAGAAATAGACATATACGTCAGTGTTACAGGAATTATGACATGAGTACATACATAAAAGATCACAATAACTTTTGAAACATCAACTTCACACATGAGCATTAAACAGAATAAATAATGTGTAAGCATATTTATAAGGTAAATAACATATTATTAATGCCAATTATATTCGAGGATAACAGTATTCCTCATCATAGTGAATGTAGCTTAATATTAAAAGAGAAAAAAATTCTATGAAACTGTACACAGAGACAGGAAGAAAACAAATACACAAGGGTACACAAACATATAGTGGTATAACACAAAAGGGAAAGGACAGGGTTCGTTTTCAGTGTAACATGTGGTACTGCAGTCCAACCCAAAACTTCATATATCTTTCCTCTTATTTCATCCTTTGTTTCCACCCAAAAAATTCTATCTAAGCATGCTTTCTGTATTCTGTTCATATTTCTTTCAAAATAATTATTTCTGATTGTACAATACTCATTTGGTCCCAAATCCTTTTTATATAATTTCGCAATGCATTCTTTACCTATTCTCCATAGTCAGTTTCTCATATAGTCTACCCCCTCTTAAGCTAACTTAAATCTACTGAGCTCAGATGCTAAACTAAGGGACGAGGCAATGCAGCAGCACGCAAAACAATTATTATAAACAGCAATGAAAAAAATGGAAAATTGCAAAGCAAGCTAGAGTATAAATTAGCAAAAGTCAAATTCAATAACACTATGCCTGGCAAACAGCAGCAACTTATACCTAAACATGACATAGCGCAAGCAGAAAAAATATTACACTAAAATGGCCATGTCTAATACCTATGTCACATCTTAACATTAGAGTGATGCATCACAATTTATTCTACAAAAGAAATTACCAATTACTTGAAAAGAAAATTGTGTTACTGTTATTAGTTCCTTCTTATTCTTCTTTCCTTTCCAAGTGCTCCTTTTTTTAAAGAATGTGGATCATAAAATAATTATTTAATAGATCTGTTGACAGAAAGTGTTCACATTAGCAAATGCATTTTATTTTATAAAAGCAATGCTGCAACACAGCTGAAACCAGATATCAAGTGAAATAAGCAACTACGAAAAGCAAAGTATAAAAATATCATTCAGTAGTCATGTGACATTTCATAAGTTAGTAGAAATTCTCTCAACTCTCGTAGAAAGACGCTTGTCGTAATCAGGTGTGCAGATGTAAAAATATTTCCGAGGATAATGGCCTCCCCTTTTTTTTGTTCTACCTGTGCCGCTGAAAAGGGCTCGCAATAATGGCTTTTTCTCCAAGCGTCTGACACAGCTGGGTGCCCGCGACGCATTACGTGCAGGTGGTCACTTAACTTTCGTACGGAAATATTTACGACAGCAGTTTCTGCTACCGTGGCAGTCATATAAAAATATTTCACAGGTCAAGAATTAGCGTTGCAAATCTGTAGAAACAAAATCCTATAAATATAAGTGTCCAAAAAATTTTCGTCTGCATTGTAATACATTCATGCATATACACACACATTTCATAACTCTTAAAGTACGATTCTTGGTTTCCAACAACCTTTTCATAAATCAGAGTCCCTAACCCCTACTCCTTATTCCTTACCTTATTACACATATACATATTCATATTCATCAACACGTCTTCAATATTTCATCATAATAGCTACATAGCATAATCAGATTCCTCATATAGCATCAGCTTATTTATCATAAACATACCTCAACAGCATAGTACACATCGTCGTCGTAATAATAACATCATAACACTTCAGTCAAATCTCAAAATCGTCGTAACTTCCTCCAATAATTTCTAAGCCTAAAAAAATTCTCTGCTCATGCCAAAAGTGTCATCTGCCTCAAACGTACTTTAAAAATCATGAATCCATACCAAATACATCATTCAAAGCTCTCATAGTATCACAATGGTTCCGAAAAAATATATGAACAGTTTACGAAGTACAGACAAAATACAGTTTCATAAGTGTGAAGTTATCCAACTGTGTAATTGCGTAAACATGTGTCACTGATGTAGGAAAATAAATGTTTGTCTCTCTCAGTTAAATGATCAGATAGCTGTGTAATTTGTGTGTTAGAGAAATATGGTACCGATGTGTAAAGTTGTATAAGCAAATACCATATTAGCTAGGGTTCCTTGTGGTTGCCACACACATGGTACACAAAGTAAGCGTGTACCCCCCTGAGGATTAATGTAATTATACCCTCAGGTGTTACAGATTACAGCAATGAAATGAAATATATCACGGAAAACTTTCTTTGTAATTCAAAAATCTTTAAAAATAAATGTTTTAAGTATAAAATTGATCACTGAAATGCGTGTCCTGTAGCGCTAAATGTGCATCTTGTTGTAAGATAATCTCTGTGGAAGTGTCGTAGTTATTTTCCTCCGAAAGCTAAGTTCTGCAGAAGCCAATGTACTTACCTCATGATAAACAAAAGTGAAATGCTTTGCGTATAGATATCGTAGTTATTATGCTTATTGGCGTGATGAAGAAAGTACTGTACAGTAACGTATTGTTGTGCCACGAAAAAGCTGTCTCATTGTTGCTATACCACAAAAGTTACTACTAAAACATGTTTTACTTTCCAGAATAATACAGAAAAACTGTGCAGATATAAAACAGATACACCGCAAAAGCAACATTGTAAATTGTCACTCATTAGTAACATCGTGATAAAATCGTGTAGCTGTCACATTAACTAACCGCTGTGTCATCTGTTCGCAATAACAATGCATTCGTAATTTCTGTTTGAATAAGTTGTCTTGGTTCTTGACTGGATATTTAACTTCAAACATTGTTGCATGGTAACAGTTTCTAAAGCGTACTAGTAACGTGAAGTGAAACGTTTTATGGCAAAGACAAAGTTAAAAAGCAGATTATCTCTCAGTAAGCGGTTTTACATGTGAAGTGTGGTGCAATCCTTTACTCTTCCTAGTACGCAGACTTTCAACTTCAAAGCAATTATCATGTTGTTTACATCGGTAAAGAATGCTAAAATTTTTCTCAAGGCTAGCGTCTTTGTTATTTTTCCCTGAGCCAGCGGCCGCACGCAGCTGCCTGCGGTGCGAGTCATTGTCTGTCTCTTTGTTGCCGCGTGTCGTTACTGGGATTAGGAGGCCTAACTTCCACAAATTCACCTCCTCGAGAGGGCCCAGCTCTGTTTAAAGCTCGCCAGTTCTGATGGAATTCAGGTCTGTCGTTATGTCGGTAGTTTACATAGTTTCTTGTTTGTCGGTCATGTGGTGGAGAATTTCTCCCTGAATCGTAACTCTGCGCCGAACTGTTGCGTCTGAAGTTATTCTGCCTCCCTTGATAATAATTGTTTTGGTTACCATATTGTCTATTTCTATGGTTATCTCTGTCATATTCATTTCTACGGAAATGCGATCTTTCTCTGTAACTATTACTACTCTGCCAACGGTTGTCATACGGGTTGTGTCTGTTTTGGTCACGATTTGTGTTGTGAGAATAGCCTTGTCGTGTAAAGTTATTACTTCTTTCATCGCGGAATTGCGACGGATGTGACCTGTAATTGCTGTGTTCCTGGTTTCGCGTTCCGCGATTGTCAGTGTCAATTTCTAATTCTTGTAAGAGTCCCTGAAATGCTTCAATGTCGTCTTTGCAACGTCCTGCCAAAATAATATGTCGTAAATGTTCAGGTAATTTGACTAAGCAAATGCGGATGAGTTCTGAGGGGCTGTATGGGTTTGACAGGTACTGATTCTTGTGCAACATGTCTTCAAAATATTTCACAAGACTGGAAAATTCAGATTGTTCGAAATGTTTCATCATTATGATGCCATGTTTTACACGGTCTTGTGTGGCTTGAGACCAATATGCTGAGAGGAAGGCATGGTAAAACTCTCCTTCACTGTGGCAATCGTGAATGACCGATCGCATTCTTACAGCTGGTTCATTCTCTAAATAGCCACACATAAATTCTAATCTGTGTTCCAACGACCAGTTGGGAGGAAAACAATGAGAGAATTGATGGAGCCATGCTTGTGGATGAATGTCGTTGCCAGAATTCTTAAATGTTTTGAATTTACGTGTAGTAATGAACAGCTTATAGTCAAAATCATCATGTCGGCGAGTCGCATATCGGTCATTGTTAGGTCGTGTCGGCCGTTCCATCTCAAAATTCGGTGCACATTGCCAATTTCTTTCATAACTTCCGAAATGCCCTGTGTTATTATTTTGCGGCTTTTCCGTGTTTCTAAGTCCCTCTTCCCAAGTTGGGGCACGAGTATCCTCTGAAATACGTAATTCTTGTATTAACTGTGTCAGCTGATCTTGTACTTCCCGGATTTCTCTTTGGTGTTGCGTATTAATCTGATTCTGATTTTGTTTGAATTTCCTAATTTGTTCGCACTCTTCAGTGTCAGTGAAGGCTACAGGTCTTGTGTCATTCAGATCATCATCTACCTTTGTAGATAAGTTAGTGACCTGATCCGAAAGTTCGGCTACTTTCTCCGATAGTGAACACATTTCCTCAGTGTGTTTTTCTGAACCAAGTTTCAGAGTATCTACTGTGTCCTTTAAGTTTTCCTGAGTTTTTGCAAGTTGCGTAACCGAATCGGTAGATGCAACTGAGTCAATTTTAGCCCACAAGGTCTCATGATTTTCATGAACAATGGCTTGCAGTTCTTTTATGGCTGCTTCATGATTCTGTAATGCATTTTCATGACGCGAAAAAATAGGTTGGAAATGCTCACAAATTTGTGTTTTTACGTCATTACAGACTTTTTGACATTTCGATTCAATGTGATGTAACTCAGTAGTTAAATCCTCACGTGTTTGTTCAAGAGTTTGCTCCAATGAGTCTAACTTTTGAAGATTTTGTTCCATTGCGTCTAACTTTTTAAGATTTTGTTCCATTGTGTCTAACTTTTGAAGATTTTGTCCCATTTGTTTCTGATTTTGTTCAAGTGTTGTGTCTAACTTTTGTAGTTTTTGTCCCATTTGTTGCATTAACTGTAATAACAATGCACTGGTGTCTGAAACATGTTCCTCAGTGCTTTTCGGCAGTGAATTTTCACCGGCAACATTGACATTTTGACATGCAGAAAATGTGTCTTGACTTATTTGAGAAAACGGCGAGAACCCAAAACCTGAGTCTACAGTATTCGCAAAATTGTGTCCTGTCATTCCCGATTCCTGAGGCAAGCTGTTGCCGACCGATCGATCGATAATGCGTCCCTCTTCACTAATTGTTTCACTGTCCACGCCATTGTTTGCCGCCTGCTCCATTTCCCTATGAACAGTTACCAAATTACTACTTTGAACATCAGTTAATTCATTACTCGGTGGCGCTAACACACTGCTTTCATTTTCACTGTCATTTCTCAGTTTACTTTGGAGCCTAGTATTACGTTTTTCACACGCCATTATTGTCACAGTATTTCACACGACAACACAGAAAAACACAATTTGAAGATCAAAAATAAGAGAACACATTAACATAGCACTGAAAATAATATCTAGTTAATTGCAGCTGCGAAATACTTGGTGCCAATCTACATGCATGCCACAACTGTTTTACTGTACAACAATGAAAGACTGCAACTACAAAGGAGATTTTCTCTACAATTACGCGCTAGCAATAAACGAAATCTACACTAATTACACAAACTACTACAAAAAATCAGAAGATTCCAGGTTCGAATCCTGGCAGGGTCGCCATATGAAACGTCCCCTTTCAACAATTTATACATACGACTGTGCTTAACCTGACACACAATATTTTTAGCGCAACGCAATCTGACTTTCAAAATTCCCTACTAAAGAATGGCCCTGACAAACATTAAACTATACCTTTCATAAATCACTTACCTCACAAAAATCTTCGCTGCTCAAGCTACTGCAATACAGCGAGCGCCACTACTGCCAGCTAAATAAAAGATTCAAACTACTGAAGGCACTAACTACTGATAGGGGTAGTTAGCAAATGAAAGATATTAATAGAGAGCAAACAATGTATTTACCTTAATATCATCACAAGTCATAATATATATATCAGTTCATGACAAATTAGAAACCTCCGCCATCTCTCTCCCCACATCCACCACTGCTGGCGGCTCACCTCCAACTGCGCAACGCTACGCGCTGTTCACAGCCAGCTGCCGCTGCCCAACACTACAATGGCAGACAACAATGCAAACTAGCCACAGACTGCACACAGCACAGCCAGTGATTTTCATATTGAGCGCTACGTAACGTTGCCAATAAGAAAACATAAACAGCCTACTTACATAGAGAAAACATAAACAGCCTACTTACATAGAGAAAACATAAACAGCCTACTTACATAGAGAAAACATAAACAGCCTACTTACAAGACTTATCAGGAATTCGAACTACTGTGTTTCCAAATGCGAGTCTACTGCTCTAACCTCAAGGCCACCTGTTTGGGACGCAATAAACGAGAAAATTACATATTTTCAATGTACTGTCAGTTGGAACAGTGAGCAAAACAATAAGAAAAAAAGTTTTATTTGCTTTCGTCTACCGTCGCTGCACTGCACCTACTTGAGTAAGCGAGTTTGACCACAGTGCGTCAGGGAATGGCGTGAAGATGTTTATTTGTACCGAATTCGGCAATGTCTTTATAGGATAACAAATACTGATACTAGGATATTCTACAAATATACATGAAACCGATTAAAAATGTAGTGATAACTCTTCCGACCAAACAGGAGATGTTACAGCAAAAAGTGTTTCAAAGCACAAGGAATGAGAGGTAACAGGTGCTTCTGAGGAACCGAGAGAGGGAGGGAGAGTTGGCGGGGGCGGTGAGTCGAATTCTGAAAATATCTTAGCATATAACTGCTAAAGAAGGGTCGTTCGGTAAGTCTACCACCTGTGTCTACGATATTGTTTCCATTTGTGAAAGCGGAAAGTCATTGATGGTTGTAGCGCCATGTCACGGAGTGCGCGGGCCCTCCCGCCCAAGGTTTGGGTCCTTCCTGGGGCATGGGCGTGTGTGTTGTTCTTAGCATAAGTTAGTGTAAGTAGTGTGTAGGTCTAGCGACCGATGACCTCAGCAGTTTGGTCGCTTAGGAATTCACACACATTTTTTTCTGACGCTGTAATTTTCGTTGTGCTCTGAAATTGAAGTGCAGCAAATGCTACTTTTCGAAGTAGATAAAGCTTTATAACGTTTATTGTTCATCTTGCTGCAGTTAAATTATGGAGAAATGTAAAGGAAATATTTAGATATATAACGCCGTTTTATTAAAATTTCTAAGTACACGACTTGTGCAGAATGAGCTTGAAGAAAACCTTGAAAATCTAGAAACAGAGTTGATAACTCTGGAAATCTAACCTCCTTCTTGCTCTTCTGTGGGTCTTTTCCTTTTAGTAAAAATCATTCAGCTAAAAGAAGATATTCACCACAGCTTTCCAAGATTCTGAAGGTAGCGTTAAGAGACCTCAGGAAAGACTCAAAAATTTAGACAAAATGTTACCTATCATTCAAGTTAATAGTAACTTGTTATTCTGATGACGATTGCCTTAGTGCAATCGAAACCATGGTCGGTTGACAAAAATTGTATGCAACCGAAGTGGCTGTATATCCATCCTGTAATTAAATAGCATCGGTTGCTGGATCACAGCCAATTAAAATGTTTAAAATTTATCGTTCAAGTCTTCAAAAGGAACACGTACCATCATATTACATAACCTAAATGAGGGTGGGATTTGCTGTCTCTATTCTACCTAATACATACACTGCTTGACAAAAATGTGCACCACCCAGAAGACATTGCTGGATGCCAAAGTAACTTCCTACAATACACAATATCAATTGGTATGAAAATGATTACAGTTGTAATTGCCGGCCGGAGTGGCCAAGCGGCTCTAGGCGCTATAGTCTGGAACCGCGCGACCGCTACGGTCGCAGGTTCGAATCCTGTCTCGGGCATGGCTGTGTGTGATGTATTTAGGTTAGTTAGGTTTAAGTAGTTCTAAGTTCTAGGGGACTGATGACCACAGCAGTTGAGTCCCATAGTGCTCAGAGCCATTTGAACCATTTGAACAGTTGTAATTCTCTGTGACAGGTAGAACGGTGCATTTGTGTGGTTATCGTGCCCAAGAGGGTGTATATGGGGCTTGAACACCTTCAGATGTTGAGCGATCACTGTTAAGGAAACGGACATGCCACGTACTCGTATGAGACGATGTTATCAGCGTGTGACAGGGTTTGAAAGGGGCCTTATTACGGGTCACCTTTCGGCCGGATCGTCGAATCGTGCGCTATCCATGTTTGTTTGGTATTCGGTTGTGACTGTGGTTCGATATTGGGCAGCATGGAAACGTGAGGTCTGACATAGTTGTCATCAAGATTCCTGTCGGCCACGTCTGACCAGTACAAGCGTGGATCGCCGCAATGCGCACCAATCACATCGCAGTCCATTTACGTCTGCGCCTGCCATCCGACAACAAATAATGGACTCTTCGCAACATCCTGTGTGATACCGCACCATTGGTGGGAGGATAGCAGCAGCCAGACTGATGACTTACCGTTCCATATGTAAGCTATCGTTAACACAACGCAAAGGCTGCTTCTAGGTTGCTGCCATGACTGCTGAAGAATGGCTTGGTATCATGTTCAGCGATGAATCGCGGTTCTGCACCACTCCGTATCGCATTCGCCGGCGAGTATGGCGCTGACTTGGAGAAAGGCCCCATTCTTCCAGTGTTTTCGGGAGGAACAACGGTGCGTAGCCATCGGGAATGATTTCACATCACGGCTAGCAGTGATCGGTGGAACGTTGCGTCACGGATTATCCTGCGTCCCCACGTGTTAACTCTCACACGACAGTATAGTGGTGTCATTATTCAACGGGAAAATGCTCGTCCACCCATGGCACGTGTGTGTGTGAACTGTCGGTATGATGTTGAGGTACTCCGTGACCAGCAAGATCCCTAGATACGCCGCCGATAGAGCATATTCGGGACCAGTTCGGACGTCAACACAATCTCAGTGCCAGCATTCAGGCTATCAAGGACCAGTTACATCAACTGTGGGGCACCTTGAGTCTGGAGAGGAGAGGATACAACAGCTTTATGACACCATTCCCAACAGAATGAAAGTCCTTTGTAAATCTGTCTCGATTTTATAATCACTGAAGTAACAACAGAGACACAACTCGTGATGTTTCTTTCCATTTTGTCCTCCCCTTCGGAATGCTCCACTTTTTTTTTTTGTCAGGCAATGTATATTCTACCATAGTTATACCAGCTGGAGGAAACGTTAGAATTTTGCAGACCGTCTTCATCGATGTCTTTATGGACGGAGCGATAAGTCACTTGCACAAAAGGGACGGAGGAAATCACATTTTGGGAGTAATTTTCCTAGAATTCTTCTGAAGCGGTTTCGGTAAATCATGTAAGATTTACATCTGGTTGAACGAATTGTTAATTTCACCGCAACTGATACCGAATACGAGTTACTGGGCCACTACAATCGATATACATCAGAAGAGAAAAGCAAAACAGGAGAAAAAGAAGGTAATGAACACGAAATAGTAACTGTAAAGGACCAAACTGGTAGCAATACTGGAACCAAAGAGAAAGCCTATTGAAACTTCCGTTTAGTTGGATAGTCTTTCAAAGGTAAAGCTCTCACCGGTAATATATCCAGGAACGGCGCACAAGCCTATCTCTCAGTTTAAATCCTGCCCGTATATGTCTCTTTATTTCAAAACATCACAGAACATCAGGAATAGCGCTCCTGGAGCAAAGGATATGATGGAGAAATGACCACGGAGGTCAAGGTTCCTGGTTGGCGTCATGATCAGGCTCACAGTTTTAATTCCTCAGGAAGTTTCAAAGCAACGCAAATTTCGCCGCAGGCAAATTCTTCGAGGACTGCTAGTTCCGCTAGGTAAGCGGGAGATCTTATGTGAAGTTTGGTACGTACAAAAAAGTACGGTCAGATCTGAACCTCAGAGGGCAAGTTGTCAGTCAATAAGAGAACTGCCTTAGAAAGGTAGGGTTCATCAAGGACACATACCAGATCTTACAGGTGTTCTTCACCACAAGAGAGCGACAGGCTGTCAAAGATCGTGCCCAGACAACAGTGACAATGTGTCCCCCCCGCCATACGAGCCCCTTGTTGATGAGACTTATTACTGAACACTCCCTTCCTCCCCAGCGCTTCTCTCACGAGTTTTCAATGAACATGCTCATAGTGTGCTGTGGGTCTCTACCACTGTCTGTCTTAGAGGGATAGTAAGTGAGGGACTTACATCATACTGATTAACAAGACTCACGTTACTCGATTCAGCGCCGTTGTGAGATCGTCTACAGCCCTGAGCATTCTGCTCACTACTGAGTGGGAAGTGCATCACCATCTGTACAGAAGTGACCACTTTCCCATCTTGATCCGTCTGCCAGACGAAGGAGAACCCGGAAGGATACTGCAGAGATGGAGGCACAGAAAGTCCGACTCGTTACTTAGCAGCCACTTCGCTGTTTTGTAACACTCCGAAAGGACGCAGGACCTGGAAGATCACATTACAGCCGTGATCCACCAGGCCGCTGCTGCGTCCAGTCTAAAGTACTCAGCAAAATCGAGGAGGCGGTTTGCCCCTTGCTGGGACGACTTGGATCTCTCCACCATCAAAAATATGCGAAGGGTCAAATGGTGCCCCCATTGCCGGAAACTTTGCAGCCTTTCGCGTGCCAACTGCAAAATTGAGAAGAATGAGTAAATAAGCTAATCGGAGCTCATGAAAAAAGTGTAGTATGACGATCCCATAGTATGGCTTCACTGCCACATTCGCGGCCACCTGTAGATCGAGAATGGCTGAATTTTTTTAAGAATATAAAAGCTGATTACACTTCAGATTCAGCTTTCCGTCGCTATTGAGTGGGATGGTATGTACGTTGATCTGATTTCTCTTCTGCATTTGAGGGCTAGAATCGTTATGTACGCGACTCGTAACACTACACTTGACCACTATCTGATAATGTACAGCATGCTGAATCATTTGAACAGGTCTTAAGGGAAACCTTTCTTCTGCTTATTCTTCGAATTTCATTAGCAAGAGTCTTGTGCGACGCCTGTAAAGAATACGCTATAACATCAATGTTAAAATCGTGGAAGGGCCATATTGTTTATCTCAGTACTTGTGTAGGAAAGACGGTCAACCGGCTTTCATTGTGTATTTTTGCATACCGGTCACCATCAAGCAGCTTCAAGTGTGGGTACAGGCTGCATCACTCGATTAACTGAGCGTGAAGTGGTAATTCAACAGGCCTTCCTACGCAAGCAACATCATTAAAGTGTATTCTTCGATGATGAGAAAGTTTGACAAACTTGCTGGAGACGTATCATCCCTTGAACGTCTCTCCATCTCCATAGAGTCTACTCTATCGCACATGTATCACTAGTAATCAGTCGAGAATGTCCTGTCTGAAGCATTTAGGTAGGATAATGGCATCCCTCAAGGGAATGTTTTAAGTGAAATGGCTATCGCTATCACGGTAAACAGTATAAGCTCTTTCTCATTCGAGGAAAATTTATCCATCTGCTGTGCAACAACCAATAGTCAAATACAAATGTCGATCACGATATTGGAAGAATAAGTGAGCACCACAGGCGTTCTCTTACGAAAAAACTGATTGTGTTCTTTTGAGTCGCTCTCATACTCTTTTGAAACCACCCAGTTTGAAAGTGTGGGAGCCCGTTGTAATAAGATTCAATGCACAGCCGGGATAGAGACCCACAGCGACGTTAGAGTTGTTTCTCTTTCTACACCACCGTATATGCACAACAAGTAAAATTTCTTAATTTTTATCTTTCTTGTTGCTGCCGTTTCAGTAGACAGTAATGTACTTACGACACTTTTGACAGTAGCGTAATGCTTTTTTCGTCTCTGATAAACACAGTGTTGAGTCAGTTGGTGCTGTCGACTTCTATTGGGTGCACGCGGGAGCGGCCATCGGGGAATGACGGTCAGCGTGTGGCGCCAAGAGCGGCGCTGGCGTGGGAACCTGGCGTGCGGTAGCGGCAGGCGATGAGTGGGCGGGCGGGGGAGGGGGGGGGGGGGAGGGGGAGCGTAGCTTGGCGACTATAAAGACTACCGCTTTACGCGGCCGCTGCCGCTGCCGCCCCCACGACCCGGCGATCCGGCGTTCCGCGGCGGCGGATTCCGCGCTGCCCGCCGCTTTTATGGGACGGCCTCGGTAATGGCTTCTGTGCATTAGCGACGCTCTGCCGCCGCGTCGACGGCCCCCGCCACACTTCGGGAGATTAGTGGTGCTGCTGCTCGCGTAGTCTGGCTCCCGCTTCGACCAATAAAAGTCGTCGATTGGCCGCTTTGGCCTCCCAGTTTTCCGTTGCCGTCTCTTACGCTGGTATTTTAGCGTCGTCCCTGGTGATTCGCAGCACAGGAGGCGGGATGTGGTAACGGCAAAAGAATGAAGCACGCAGCTTTCTGTCGCGAAGTGTTTCATTATGAATCTCGTAGAATGTCGAATGAAGTGCCGATCAAAAACCTGCTCTAGAGAAAACATTCTGTTGAAAAATTTAAGTGTAAGTGTGGTAGTTGTCACCAAGTTACATTTGGTTCATTAGTTTCCTTATAGATAAACAGCAAGAGGTGCCGTATTATTTGTTTTGGTGTATATACACTGAGTGAAAAAAGTCATGGGATACCTCCTGATATCGTGTCGGACCTCCTTTTGCCCAGCGGAGTGCGGTAACTCGGCGTGGCATGCACTCAACACATCGTCGGAAGTATCCTGGAGAAATATGGAGCCACTTCGACTCTATAGCCATCCATAATTGCGAAAGTGTTGCCGCTGCAGGATTTTGTGCACGAACTGACCTCTCGATTACGTCCCATAAATGTTCGATGGGATTTACGTCGGGTGATCTGAGTGGTCACATAATTTACTCGATTTGTCCAGAATCTTCTTCGAACCAGTCCCGAAAGTCGTGGCCCGGTAGCATGGGCCATTGTCATCCACAAAAATTTCATCTTTTTTTTTGGAAACGTCAAGTCAGTGAATAGCTGCAAAAGATCTCCAAGTACCTGAACATAACCATTTACAGTCAATGATCGTTTAAGTTGGACCAGAGGACCCAGTCCTTTCCACGTAAACACAGCCCACACCATTATGGAGCCACAACCAGTGTACGCAGTGCCTTCTTGACAACTTGTGGCGCCGGCCGGAGTGGCCGTGCGGTTCTAGGCGCTACAGTCTGGAACCGCGAGACCGCTACGGTCGCAGGTTCGAATCCTGCCTCGGGCATGGATGTGTGTGATGTCCTTACATTAGTTAGGTTTCATTAGTTCTAAGTTCTAGGCGACTGATGACCTCAGAAGTTAAGTCGCATAGTTCTCAGAGCCATTTGAACCAGTGCTGCTTGTCTGCTAGCACTGACAGTTCTACACAAACGCCGCGCCTCCCTGTTCGTAAGTGAAGGCCGTCAGCCATTGCATCGTCCGTGGCAAGAGGTAATGCCTGATATTTGTTATTCTCGGCACAGTCTTGACACAAATGATCTCGGAATACTAATTTGTGCAGCAGCATTACTCGGTCGCTGCTGGATTAGTTGTTATTCTTCGTGTTGTACTGTCCCCATTAATAGAAATCGATAGTACGAGTATCGCATTAGACCATTTTTGTGCCGCTCCGTCGAATGAGTACGTAAAATTCCTCCGTAAGAAACTTTTTTTTTGTAACTGTAAATAAATCAACACTTTCCGTCGACACTGCGCGTGATGAGCAGAATTTTTTTGGACAGGCTCCTGATACCGATAGCAGAAACGAAACTGTAAGTGTCTACCGAAACATCAGTGAGAACACTCCTGACAATTCTTGGGAGGGACTTCTGGAGTATGTCAAAAAACATCCTTGAATCTAATTGGCAATGGGCACGACGAATTTAAACGCTCTACCATTTGGTTGGATTAATAGCAAACCGATTTTGCACCAGGAATCGAAGACTGCTCTCTTCACAAACTCACGAAGACAAATTCTCCACATGGAAGACACGTTTTAAAGTCAAGAAAGATTCTCCACTTACAACACTGCAACTCGAACCAAGAAAATAAGCACGGGTAAATTACATGATACCCTTGGAGGACTCGTGCTGCAGATGTGCTCATCTTCTGCACAACCAGACAGCTTCTTACCGTAGTGTCCCATATACCGAACCGAGCAGACCTGACCAAACTAGAGAAAACACATTACTGCGTTTGAAGCAGGTTGTCCAAAATTTCCCACGAGGCGCAAATTAATCTCATTGGCATTTGGTACCAGACCAAACTTGCTGGACGTTCCAGAGACGCTGATGCTTGTAGAAATCGATAGCTGGATGAAGACATGCATCCCTGCAGTGGATCTATAAGTTTGTAAGAAATGAAATAATTTCAGCAGTGAAAATTGCCAAATTTTCGATCAGTACTTTAATTAAATTTCTTGTTCAAGAAATTGTTCACACAGGAGAATTGTAAAAACATACCGTAATTTTACCATCGGACAGACTGCCGTATGGACGACATGGCAATAAGCGTACCTGACGTAGGGAAACAACTGAAAGATTTTAAAACAAATAAATCACCAGGTCGGGATGTCGTCCCAGTTCGATTTTTTAAATGGTTCAAATGGCTCTGAGCACAATGGGACTTAACATCTGAGGTCATCAGTCCCCTGGAACTTACAAATACTTAAACTTAACTAACCCAAGGACATCACACACATCCATTCCCAAGGCAGGATTCGAACCTGCGACCGTAGCGGTCGCACGGTTCCAGACTGAAGCGCCTAGAACCGCTTGGCCACAGCGGCCGGCTCGATTTTACAAATAATACTCTACGGCATTGGTACGTTAACTTGTTTGCATTTATCGTGAATTTATCACGCAGCGCAAAGTCCCAAGCGACTGGAAAAAAGCGCAGTTGACTTCAGTATATAAGAAAGGTTAAAGAACGGACCCGCAAAATTACACATCAATATCCCTAACTTCTGTTTGCTGTAGAATCCTTCAACATATTCTCAGTTGGAATACAATAAACTTTCTTGAGACAGAGAAGCTTATGTGCACGAATCTGCATGATTTTAGAAAGCGTCGCTTGTGTGAAACTCAGCTTGCCCTTTTCTGACGTGATATGCTGGGACCTATGGATGAAGGGCAACAGGCAGATTCTATATACCTACAATTCCGAAAAGTATTTGACACTGTGCCCCATTACGGGCTGTTAAAGAAGGTACGAGCATATGGAATACGTTCATAGATACGTGAGTGGCTCGAAGAGTTCTTAAATACTGTAATAGAACCTACTATGTTGTCCTCGACGGTGAGTTTTAACCAGAGACGAAGGTATCGTCAGGAGTGCCCAAGGGAAGTGTGATAAAACCGCTGTTGTTCCCTATATATACAAATGATTTAGCTGACAGGTTGGGCAGCTATCTGCAGTTGTTTGCCGATGATAGCGTGGTGTACGGTAAGGTGTCGAAGTTGAGTGACTATAGGAAGATACAAGACGACTTAGATAAAATTTCCAGTTGGTGTGATGAATGGCAGCTAGCCCTAAACGTAGAAAAATGTAAGTTAATGCGGATGAGTAGGAAGATCAAACCTGTAATGTTCGGATACAATATTACTAGTGTCCTGCTTGACACGCTCAGGTCGTTTAAATATCTTTGCTAATGTTGCAAAGCGATGTGAGGTGGAGCGAGGATGTCAGAATTGTGGTAGGGAAGGCGAATGGTCGATTCACTTTATTGAGAGCATTTTAGGAAAGAGTGGTTCACCTGTAGAGGACACGGCATATAGGGCGCTGGTGCGACCTAGAGTATTGTTCGAGTGTTTGGGATCCGTACCAGGTCGGATTGAAGGAAGCCATCGAAGCAATTGAGAGGTGGGCTGCTAGGTTTGTTACCGGTAGGTTCGAACAACGCGTAAGTGTCACGGCGATGCTTCGGGAACTCAAATGGGAATCCTTGGACGTTCTTTTCGGGAAACACTGATGAGAAAATTTAGAGAATCGGCATTTGAAGCTTGCTGCTGAACGATTCTACTGCCGCCAAAATACGCTGCGCATAGGAACCAAGAAGATAAGATACGATAAATTAGGGCTCATACGGAGACATACAGTCTTCTTTCCGCGCTCTGTTTGCGAGTGGAACTGGAAAGGAAACGACAAGGAATGGTACAGGGTACGCTCCATCACGCATCGTAAGATGGCTTGCGGAGTAACTATGTAGATGTAGAATTAAAACGGCCGCTGGGACACTTGCAGCCGACACCTGCGTTTTGTAAGCTTCCTTGCCTGCGTTTTTTGATGTGGTGTACAGACAGTAGCAGAGCCAGGATGGGGAAGGTGTTGGCACATTTATTTGGTCCAAGCCTTGTTGACTTCAAGAATACTGTTGTGGTTCAACATAAGGTGAAAACACCAAAAATGCAGATCTTCAAAACAATTTACAAATAAACACTTTAACACCTCACTCACAAAACTGCATGAATTATTTCACACATACAGTCTATTACGAGCTCAACAGTCATTTATGCCAGCTGTGTGATACCTAAATTTGATTGATACAGAATAAACACAGCTCAAAAGAATGATCTTCCAACATACTATAAAACAACTTTATAATAAAGGATGACTGCCTTTTTGTCCCATTCAAATTTCTGCATAACAGTTTTGTACTAACAAGCTACAGTTGCTGCCTCTTACTTGCTACAGACAGACCAACACATCTGTCAATAAATGATTGATTAACGAGGTGGCAATTCAGAGCTGGCAACTTCTTGTAACAACCGATTCTCAAATGCTGCCACGAAAAATATTCTACAAAACAGAATCATACAAATTAAAGTTCCACTCACTACAAAATCCAACAAATCACGCAATATAAATAATGGTCACTTCGTAACAATGGAACTGAAAAACATTACACACTCAATTGTGCTTCTCACTCACAACAGTCCTTTTAAGTGCATACACAACACAGTTCGAAATCTATATCCCAAACAGTATTAGTAGAATTAGGGAATTTGCAATTTAAACGCACCCAGTTTAACAAGATCTAATATAATAATAATTTGGACAGAACTTTCAAAAAATGATCGATGATAGTGGATACCGTGCCATACACTATGAAACATATTAAGGATTATTCACAGCTGACACTTGGCACGCAATGATATTCAGAATTATTCCAAATCACAAAATGTTGGCTACAAGTACCAACCCCATAATAAGTACTGATCATGAAATATAATAAAAGTATATAAAAATTTCGGCCTTAGCCAGGTGACGAGAACCACACCAATGCAGTTTCCTGTTATACTGTAGTGCTAGGTCCAACAAACAACAGCTGGTCATGGAGAACCACACTAAGCAAGCGAGCATTCCGTCCTCCCCACATGCTCGCAAACAGCCATCTTATCGCAGTCCTTAAACGGCAGGCACCAGATGACTCCCAGCCGCTTCCGTCCTGTCGCCATCCGACGACCAGCCGACCGATCGACCAACGGCCTTCCGTCTGCGTCGACCACAGCCCCGGCGCGTACTTGCACCGTGCGGACCTGCCTGCTGCTGACTGCCAACCCGTCCAACCGCGGAGTAACGACGAACCCGACTCAGTGCACAACCAAACAGCGAATGAGACTTAGAGCCGACCGACTAACATGCGAGTGTCTGCCTTCTGATTGACTCTGTCGCCTCACTGTATCGACTCCCAGACTGAGCAACTAACCGACTGAACAGACTCACCGAGACTGACTGACTGGTTCTCTCGCCATCTCCCGACTGAGCCGTCCTCCAAAACTGTTGCTTCGCGCACGAGCGCCAACAGCGCTCAGCGATCACGCCCCCTACCGCTGCGGCGAAAACAAGTGAATAATCTCGCGGGTAAATCAAATGAGCTGAGCCGTGACACGACTCAGTTGACAAATTTCATTATTAGTCGTGAAAAGTGTATTGCCGGAGGTAATGCATATAGGAAATCCTAGCCTTAGGTAGTGACGTTGGAGGCGGTTCCGTGGTTTAGAAACACGACACCACTTCTGTCCCGACTGTCCGGATTCAGCTTATGAGGATACGGTACTCACTTTCTCGTATCAAATAATACACTGGATGTTGTAAATTAACTGACAGTTAACGTAACGCAGTTGTGATAAACAATTGCAGAGTACGGTCAGCGAGCCCAACTTCTAAAAAAAAATGGTTCAAATGGCTCTGAGCACTATGGGACTTAACAGCTGTGGTCATCAGTCCCCAAGAACTTAGAACTACTTAAACCTAACTAACCTAAGGACATCACACACATCCATGCCCGAGGCAGGATTCGAACCTGCGACCGTAGCAGTCGTGCGGTTCCGGACTGCGCGCCTAGAACCACGAGACCACCGCGGCCGGCCCAACTTCTCAAACGGTCGGCGAATAGGGCAGAGAAGAGTCGCATTCGCCGCATATTTTGTTAATAAAAGATGTCGGTTTTCTCTGCAGTACATTGTACACGCTTAGTATTCATCCAACAGTAGATGTGGTTCACTGTTCGAGTGATGTTATGCCGACGTTTCGCCAGTGTGACAGAACAGTTACTACGACACATGTATTACGATTCGTCTCCTGATTTAATATTTTAAAAAAATCTGAAATTGACATCATTCCGTGCCCCCTGTATGAGTTTTACTGCTGTCCATAAATCACCATAAGAGACCACAGAATTTATGTAACTCATTTATTAGTTCTTTATTCGTTCACAAACAATTTTCAATGTTATTAGGAGATCGGAACTTAAGAGCTTTTATATCTTGTGCAATTTTTCCTTATATCTACAAACTATAAATAAAGCGATCTGATAATGTGTATTATTAACAGTCTCTGCACACATGGCACGCCTACACGCCTACACACACACACACACACACACACACACACACACACACACACTCTTTCAACCTATACCAGGGTCTCAGCGATACTGCTTGGTTTCGACTACATCTTTCACACTGTCGCATCTGACAAATTGAGTCAGCTTAGCGAAAAAGATGTTGACTTCTGGAAAATCTAAGGAGGTTACTTTTATCCATTACAATCAACAGACACACGATTTATCAGTTAGATGCCTTACATTAAGAAAGTGTATTATATATTTTACTGGTAATTTATGGCCCACTTTTATCAACCCATGATGATAAATCAGCCTTCAAAATAGTACGTTTTATTCAAGAGGTATGCTTCAACAGTCCTTTTTAATATGTTGATTTTGATTACCTCTTTTATCTCCTCAGCATATATGTTGTAAAGTCAAATTCTCTGATGGAAAATACAGTTTTCTAGTTTTGATGATTGTTTTTTTTCCCTTGTTGAATGCAGATTATGTCTGATTCTTTCTCCGTCGTCGTCTGGCTTTGAGACTGGTTGTGGTGAGTTGATCTTAGTCAAGAATGCCTTTCAGACAACAAAGACGCCGTTATGAAACGGTCACCCGATCTCAGTTGCAGCTTGGCTGTCTAACAGCTTCCAGGGATAACAAAAATTTGGTTTTGACTTTATTACTTTATGGAAGAATGATCCATAAAAGAAAAACACATTCGTATTTAGGATTCTGCGTCTTCAACTACAAAGGTTTGTTCATGATTAATGCCAAATGTTTAAAGCATTAAATCATTTGTAAAGTAATCGGAAGTTTGACCCTTATTCATAAGAGACAGAGTACTTCAAAACAAAATTAAAAAATAACAATGATTGGAATAATAATAATAACAATTAATATTATTATTATTACAACCCTCAGACATGTCTGATCATCCACAACTTTCTCACTGCACCTAGACGGCACCAATATTATACTAGTTTCCTGTTACGTGTTTCTATTTTCATTGTTTTTGTCATCAATATTGCTGTATCCCCTGTTTATAACACCTTTATCTGCACCTCTCATAAAGCATTTAATTTTTTTATCCTCTTAGTGTTTTCCTTTGATTTTGTTGTTATTGGAAATTACGTATTTCTATATGTCTGACTTTTTGTGTGTATTATCCCCTAAGTTAAGATTACACCCACTATAACAGTGTGAGAATAGTAAAGCGTTTAAATATCTGAAAAACACGTTCTGTTAGGCTTACAAAGTTATTTTTCACGAATTCTAATCAGAGCTTTCTGTGCGTGTAAGTATTTCTCATTTGGCTCCAAAGCGTTCATTCCTGCCTTGTTTGCTCTTGGCCCCCACTTGAAGGGAGACGCATGGGTTGAGGGGTGTTCTCCTGATTAATGCTATGCTTAGTCACCCACCAGCCACTCCCGTCCCACCTTTCATCAGCACAGAAAGAAATGGCACAGCTGTTTACTTAGAGGGACCTGCCACAAACACCAAACAAATTGACTACTTCTTACGCAGAGTGCGATGTGTCTTCTGAGTAGCCACTTCTTCACAAAGAACCACTTTAGCTATTTCAGTTCCTTGAAAAGACAAACAAAATTTGTCTCATCCCGTTATTTTTCCTTTTTTTTTTTTGTTCTGCCGTGTAATTGTCCGTATTTCACACCATTATCTTTTTTCTACTTAGCCTGGAAGCTTCATTACAGTTTTCCTTTGCCTCTGCCTACGCCATCTTCATTCATCAGTAACACAACAGCAAAAAGCAAACAATGACATCTTTATCCTCCGGCTAATTTTGTGAAATGTTACACTACTAACCTCTTTTCAGGAGTTTGTAAAGACTGTTAAGAAAAACACCTTCCATCACTGTTGATTTGCAGATTCGAAAACTGTCTAAGAAAAGTAAATGTTGAGTAGTCTGGTAAAAGCTCGAGAGATACTGGGTAATAAATATGCTGGCCGGAGATGGATGCACAATGAATGTAAGCATGTGTGGAAAAACATATTTACTCGCAATAGAGTGTGTTCACTTCTAGTATGCTGAAGGTGCTTTCGTATACAAGAACTTATCATTGTTGGACGACTCTACAGAAGGACGTGGACCAAATTTCAACTTTGTGTAATGAAAGGCTGCTCGCTTTAAATGCAGATAAACGTAAATTCAGACCTATAAGAAAGAGAGATACACCTATGGCATGTCATTCCTGGATTAGCGGTGAACGTCTTCAGTACGTCTAATCATATACGTATTTAGGGATAATAACCGGAAGCGATCACCTAAAATCAATATTATGTGAGACGAATGAAAGACATAGATTTTCGGAGAGTTCTGGGGGAATGCAATGTATCTGTAAAGGAGAGGGCATACAAGACGCTACAGTGATCAACTCTACAGTGTTACTCTAGCGTATGGAGTCCTTACCATGTGTACATACACAACAGAAATCCAATGAATTCGGAATCGCGTTTTTAGGATCGTAACAAGTCGATACAACCCATACGAAAGTGTAATAGAATTGCTCACGGAAATTAAAAGAGGATCCTTGCTTGAGAGACAATATAGTTCTCGGGGAACCCTACTACGTAAATCTGGAGAAACTGACCCCACGCCCCTCATTATTGTATTCCATGACTCCATTGGCAGAGGATAAGACGGGGGTCGATCGGTACCGATGAGCTCGCCAGGGCCTTTGGACGGAGCTTGCGTTTATGTTGACATACTCAAACAACGACATGCACCCGTGGTCTACAGGCAGAGTCTTTGATTAATTATGAAAACGTTCTCGGTCCATGGGCTCGAGGTTCGAGCTCCGCCCCTCCCCGCCTCCCCCCAACCCCCTTCAGCTTCAGTTTTGAATAAAAATCACCAGTAATGGCGGACGAAGGCTTCCGGCATAAGAAGTCACCCACACTCTTCCAACGGTTCTGTCAAAGAGGGTGGACGTGCGGACAGACGTTCGGAGCACCCTCTCGCCCTTGGTGTGGGAAACTGTTCTAAAGACGGAAGAATCAACGATGATCAAAGGCTTGAGGATGAAGAAGGCAATGGAAACCACTTTATTAAAGACACATAACGTGTATCTACAGGACACGTAGCCTGTAACTGAAAAGAGTCATCATGATCTCTCCATTGCCAAAGGATTCCGGAACAGACCTTCATTCCAATTTCCGAGAATGGACTGCTAACGGGGAGGTGACCATGAGAAAAAGATTGAATAAATAACGTAAAGATAACGTTCTTCGAGTCGAGGCGTGGTATGTCCTAAGTTTGAACGTGGTATGGAGGCTAGAAAATCTGAAAAGGGAAATGCAAAGGCTCAATCTAGATTTAGGGGGCGTCAGTGAAGCGAAATGTAAAGAAGACAAGGATTTCTGGTTGGACGAATATAGGATAATATCAACAGCAGAACAAAATGAAGTAACGGGAGTAAGATTCGTTTTCAACATGAAGGTAGGACAGACAGTAAGTTATTGTCAAAAAATCAGTGATAGGGCAGTTCTCATCAGAATCGATAGAAAACCAGCATCGACAATAATAGTTCCGGTATACATGCTGACGTCGCAAGCAAAGAGGTACAGTAAGTGTATGAGTATATTCAACGGATAATTCAGTACCTAAATGGAGACAAAATTGTAATAGCCACCGGGGGGGAGGCGGGGGGTGTAACGTAACGCGGGTGTAGGAGAAGATGTAGAAGAAAGGGTTATGGGGGAATATTGGCCTAGTAGCAATCAGGGAGGAGAGGGACTAACTGAGTTTTGCGATAAATTTCAGATGGTAATAGTGCATAGGAGGAGGAGGTATACCTGTAAAAGGGTGAGAGATACAGGAAGATTTCAGTTAGAATACACTATGGTCATGCAAAGATTTCGAAATCAGTTATTGCACTGTAAGGCGAACCCAGGAGCAGACGTAGACTCAGATCACAATTTGGTAAAAATGGAAATGAGCGTACAGCATTGTGGGCCGGCAGTCCCCCATTCGGGGAAGTTCGGCCGCCGAGGGCAAGTACTTATTGCATTCGACGCCACATTGGGCGACTTGCGCGTCGGAGATGGGGATGAAATGATGATGAGGACAACACAACACCCAGTCTCTGAGCAGAAAAAAATCTCCTGCCCCAGCCGGGAAACGAACCCGGGCCCCTTGGCATGGCGTTCCGCCGCGCTGACGACTTCTTTTTATCCGATCCTTTTTTCTTTTTACATGTTGGTAGGACACTTTCTGAGGCATCAAGTGATCACCAATTTAGTACTGAAGGGAAGCGTGGAGGGTAAAAATTGTAGCGGGAAACGAAGTAATGAATACGCTAACCAGATTCAGAAGGATGTAGGCTGCAGTAGTTATTCAGAGATAAAGAGGCTTGCACAGGATAGAATAGCATGGAGAGATGCATCAAACCAGTCTCTGGACCGAAGACCATATAATCACTTTGAATACCCACGAAAATAATCCTAATTTCTTGGAAATAGAGATGAGATCTCACGAATCTTGTTTTTCAAATGGTTCAAATGGCTCTGAGCACTATGGGACATAACTGCTGTGGTCAGCAGTCCCCTAGAACTTAGAACTACTTAAACCTAACTAACGTAAGGACATCACACACATCCACGCCCGAGGCAGGATTCGAACCTGCGGTCGCGCGGTTCCAGACTGTAGCGCCTAGAACCGCTCGGCCACTCCCGGCCGGCTCTTGTTTTTCTCTTATGATAGAGAAACTAAGCGCCATCCATGCATTGGAAGGGCCCGACTTCACCGAGAGCGGTAAAGGCTTTAGTGTGCAAATCAGTATTCAAAGTCCTCAGCTCGTAGTCGTGCGGTAGCGTTCTCGCTTCCCACGCCCGGGTTTCCGGGTTCGATTCCCGGCGGGGTCAGTGATTTTCTCTGCCTTGTGATGACTGGGTGTTGTATGGTGTCCTTAGGCTAGTTAGGTTTAAGTAGTTCTAAGTTCTAGGGGACAGATGACCATAGATGTTAAGTCCCATAGTGCTCAGAGCCATTTGAACCAATCAGTATTCAAAGCGATGATGATAGTTTTGTTCGATATTCATCCAATTGTGTGTCTTCATTGGGTTCCTGAAGGTCAAACTATAAGTCAATATTACCATCTTGAGATTCTTGCTCAACTCCGATAAAAAATAAGAAAGAAAGACCCGAATTGTGGAAGAACAAGTCATGAGTTGTGCATCAAAACAACGCACCAGCTCATACTCCACTGTCCGTCAAGAGGTTTCTAGAGAAGTGCATCATCCCATTGTTAAGCCACCCACCTCATTGTCCTGCCCTACCATCGTGTAGTTTTTATTTACCTCCCCATGTCAAATCTGTACGAGAAGGAACAAGATTTCAGTCCCTCGAAGTAGTGAAAGAAAAAGCGTCACACGTCATCAAGAAGCTCACATAGGAAGAGTTCCAGCACTCCGGCACTCTTTCCGTCAATGGAAGATTCGTATGGATCTTTGTAGGTACAGAGAAGGGGAGTATATGGAGGGTGAGAACAACTCAATATGCACGTTTTTGAAATAGTGTTTGACAACAATAGTCCCCATTTTCACAGCCGCACCTCGTATATGTGCAAATGTAGAAGTAGAATTAGCCAATTAGTTCCCACAACAGGTCTTGTCCACTTCATCTCTTGGGATGAATCGGACCTTCATGTCCATACGGATTTATGTGTAAAGTAGATGACAAATGTTATGGGTACGTTGTCCATACAGTGTCCACTTATGAAATGGTGCACTCCAGAGAGAGGTGTTAAGCTTTACGTACCTTGCAGATATTCACTCTCAAAATATACTACAGACATACGTCACAAACAGCCATTGCGGACACCAAAGATGCGAATCTCATACAAGACCTGAAGCGTATCGACTCTTGGTGGTCGTAGACGTCTGCTAGAGCATAATTAAGGAGATTTTGTTTCCAAGAGGTAGACTATGTCTGTGTGGTAGCTTGGGTGAAGGTAGTTACTTGTTCTTGACATCAAATTCACGATAAACGTCATGATATAGCAGGTGTCAACAGAACAAACCTAGAACACTTATATACAACAACAACAAATAAAAATGAAAAACAATATTCATGTGTGTGCTGGCCTAAGCTTTCGCCAGTACATCGGTCGGCAAAGGCGCAGCACGATGATCGATTGTAGGTGCTGGATCAAGCGCGCCTATCACGAAGAGACCAAAGACACACTGACAAACAACAAGCCACCAACACCCTCTCGACAGCAAATATTTAGGCCGCCGCCGCTGACTGGAGAACCTCACTTACTCGTACTCCAGTTCGCGTCTGTCAGTCCTCTCGCAGAACGGGTCACAGGCTACGACAGCACGTAGCCCCTCGGACTGTCGGAATGCTGTCGGGTGAAACGATCCTGTTGTATGACAGTGCCCATCCCTAACTGCCAATCTAACGAAGGCTACGGTTCATCCATTTGGTTGGAAAATACTACATGATCCTCCGTAAAACCCGGATCTTTCACCGTGTGATTTTCACATCCTTAGCGACCTGAAGAAAGATGTGCGTGGATGTCGAACGAGGCAGTGCAAAAGAGTGGATATGGTCTAGGATCCGTCAGCGGCCGACCGCGTTCTACGAAACAGGAACTGATTGTGTCGTCTTGCAGCGGGATAAATGTCTTGCCCCGTTATAGCGGGTGTTCGGTTTCCGTTTGACTGTCCCTTATTATGCACAATTTCTAAATTTGTCTCGAACTGTTGAAATGTGTATCAAATACTGGGGTTGTCCACGTAGCGTGGGGTATCAGTCGTTGTCGCCGAATTACGGTAGAGGGGCAGAATTTTTAACAGCCTGAGTGCGGCGCATCGCTGTGAGGGAACGCTAAGTGCTGCGCACGGTTCGTGAAGCCGGCATATAAACAAGTGAATTTAAGCGGCGGGGCGGAGCCATTGTGCACAGGGCAGAGCCGGCCCCCTACGCGGGCAGCGGACTTCAAAAGGCGCGCCGCCGTCGCTGTCATTTACTTATCCCATTACTCGGCTAAACAACGGCCGCCTCAAAGAACCGCTCCCGGGGGCAGCCGTCCGCGGGGGCGAAAATCTGATGCAGGAGCAGAGCTGCGTTTCGCCTGGTTAGGCGCGTGGATCAGCTTAGCAGGCTTCGGGACACCCACATTATACATCTGTCTTTATGTCCATCTGTGAGGCGCTTTTAGCACCCTTTCGGAAGACCAATCATTGCCTGTACGCATTGTTGGTGAGCTGTCGAGTTGCACGGTGTTCCATACCGTATGGTGTCCGTGAAATAAATACGAGGTGCCTGTGAAAAGTAATAAGATTGATTTTTTATTTTTGAAACAATAATGTTAATACATTCAAAGTAGTTCTCATCGGCAGCTATACAACGGTGCAGTCGTTGTTCCCAGTTTTGGTAACAGTGCTGAAACCCTTTAACTGGTAGGGTCTTCAAGATGTCAGTCACATGCTTTTGACGGTTCTCCAGAGCTTCATAGCAATGTCGTTTTAAGACTTTTTCAATTTATGGAAAAGAAAAAAGTCGCAACGACTCAGACCAGATGAATAGGGGAGCTATGTAATAACATGAAGGACTTTTTACGTCAAAAATTCCGTGCTGAAAGTAGCCATGTCACGGGGCGGTTGACATGGTGCAGCGTCCACTTGTCTGTAATTTCCGGTCTGACTCGATTCACCTTTTTCCTGAGCCTTTAAAGGACATTTTTATAAAACGCTCGGTTGAGATTTTGTCCATGAGGAGCAATCTCACAAAAGCACACACACGCTCGACGTTTTCGTCAAAGTTGAAGCTCTCCCTAAGCGACGTCATCTTCAACGTGCTCTCGGCCTTCCAAAAATGTTTTGTGCCAGCGAAAAACATGTGCTCTTGAACAGGAATGTTCCCCACACACCTGCTTCAACTTTTCAAAGGTAACACTCATGAATTCACCAAATTTAACACAAAACTAGATGGCATAACATGGCTCTGAATTCCGATGTTCCATTACCGTAATAGGCAACAAACACACAACTTCACTAACGGCACCCTTAAAAATCGCGTGATGGCTGTACGGAACTGAAACTCGGACAGAGCTTCTGGAAGGGAAGAATGCAGTGCTGTCAGTTGTGGCGGGGTGGGGACTGTTACTAGTCGTTCATCGTACTGTTCACTGCAAAAGTTCCACTCACCTCAGTACGGCGTCAGTTCACCATCCCGTTTCTCTGCAAACGTAGGTACTATTAGTACGTCGAAAAAGCAGCGTTGATAAAACGACGTCTATACTTACGTTGCAAAGTCCACGCAACTCTAGTGGCCAGCTATCCTGTAAATATAATAATTTTCGGGTGGAAGGTGGTTGCTTCATTCCTTTAGTAAAATGTCAAAATTCTAGTACAAGTCTTTTTATTTCCTTTAGCTCAAATAAAAAAAAACTGGCCATCAAGTCCAAATGTACTTAACTAACAAGACCACTGTTCTCAGTTAACAGTTCATGGAATCCAGATCTCACGCAAAGCTGCCAGAAATATACGTAAGTCCGACCCGAATAATTACGCGATTTCACTGTAACAGTTCTGCTACTAATACTGAGTTTCACTCTCGATCCTTTTCAGTGGATTTCTTTAACAGAAACTGCTCGCCAAATATTCCATTTATGAATACGAAACATGCCACGTGGAATTTACACACAGACCGAAAGCTCACAAGCGGCTAACTTTCCAACAAAGCAATTCCAAAGCTTCCAACTTTTAACAAACTGTTCGAAAATGCAGCTGCTTTCACGGCAACACAATCTAGACGCGAGAAACCAATTACTTCTTCATTTTACACATAATGAAGACTGAAACGTTCAACATGATCTGCACGTCCCAAAGTTGACTAGCGACTCCCCGAACGCTGCTTCTACCACAGCCTATGTATCTAGTAGTGCACGGGAATTGCTTAACTCTGAGTGGCCGATCATTTTGGCTGGCCAATCAGGAGAATTGTTCGAGATCATTCTCGCGTCAAAACTGGTCTGCTCCAATTACTATTCGCAGATGCATTTACGTCATTCCAACATGCAATTACTAATATAATGTTTAGCAAAACCAAACGAAAAGAAAATTAATCTTTGAATACATTTAGAAAACGATTTAAACTTTAAACAAATATTCTGGCTACCTCCTTCCAAAAGCAAGTACACTTAGACGTACGTTCAAAAAAAATGGTTCAATTGGCTCTGAGCACTATTCGACTTAACTTCTGAGGTCATCAGTCGCCTAGAACTTAGAACTAATTAAACCTAACTAACCTAAGGACATCACACACATCCATGCCCGAGGCAGGATTCGAACCTGCGACCGTAGTGGTCACGCGGTTCCAGACTGAAGCGCCTTTAACCGCACGGCCACACCTGCCGGCTTAGACGTACATCATCAGCAAAGTGCGCACAAATGTCTTTCCACGTTATGATTACGTAATGTATTATACAAAATTAATCTTGAAATTTAACGTATGTCACACCTTCTCACTCACTCTCATTTATTCCCACAACAATATAAGACACAAAGAAAATTTTGTCTGAATTTTATATTACGAAAATAGATAAGTTGTTACAGTTCCTAACTGAATTTAATTCCCGAAGTGTCGGTTTTTGACTTTTTAAGTAATTTTCTCTATCTCCGAAACTATGATAGTTCCAACGTTGAAATTTTTATACAATGTTCTCCTGAATAACAAAAACAAGTGTACCCATTTTGAAAATGATTGAATAATATTTAATGTAGTTTATTTAGGTTTATAGGGGTTTGAATATTGAGTCGCTCAAAGTGACACAGATACCGCTTCCCACGGCTAGCACAGCGACAGGTGCGAATGAGTCATTGCTAAGACACAACTGGCTGTTTGCTTCACAGTATCCGGCTCCAATACTGCGGGCTGTACGGCAATGTAGCTTACTGCAATAACTGTTATCGCGCATTAACTTGCGATGTCTCACAGTCTCATTACATTTCTCACATTATTTCCCATACATATATATATATATATATATATATATATATATATATATATATACTGCCACTTTCTGTTGTCAGTAAGTTCCACACGCAATTTTCCCTTTTTTTCAAAGCCACAAAGAAAATTTCTGGGTACCGTTAGGAAAATCTCTAATAGAAAATACAAAAACTGTTAACGACTCATTGTAACGGTCTGCAGGACATGTTGAACGGAGTAAACAGTCTAATGAGTACAGAATATGGACTGAGTGTGGATAGAAAAGAAAGACGAAGGTAGCGATAAGTAGCATAAATGACAACAGCGAGAAACTTAACATCATAACTAGATGAAGGTAAAGAATTCTGCTACCTAGGAAGCTAAAGAACCCACGACAGACGGATGAAGGAGGACATATGAAGCAGGCTAGCACTGACAAAAGGGGCATTACTGACCAAGAGCATTATGCTAGTATCAAACATTGGTCTTAATTTAAGGAAGAAATTTCTGAGAATTGTACGTTTGGAGCACAGCGTTCTATGATAGTGTGACACAGAGTGTGAGAAAACCGGAACAAAAAAGAGAGGAAGCATTTGAGGTACGGTACTACAGACAAGAGTTGAAAATTAGATGGACTAATAAGGTAAGGAATGAGGAGATTCTCCATAGAATCGGCAAGGAAAGGAACATATGGAAAATATTGGTAAGAAGAAGATACAGGATGATAGAACATCTCTTAAGACATCAGGGAATAATTTAGATGGTACTACAGGGAGATGTAGAGGGTAAAAGGTGCAGAGGAAGATATTGGATTACATCCTGCAAATAATTGAGGACTTAGGTTGCAAGTGATACTCTGAGATACGAAGTTTAACACGGGAGAGGAATTCGTGGATCAAACCGGTCAGAAGAATGATGATACATAAAAAGAAAAAGTGTTACTTAAAAGAATGGTATTGAAATGATGGATTAAAATGTTCGATGAGTGATGGTATTAGTGCAAGTAGTAGATAATCATGTGATTATTTGTTCTTTAAACTCTGAGTCATGTGAGCTTACTAGTCACCACGTAGTATTTTAGTTCAGGGGACAGAGTAGTGGTTGTAGAATAACAATGGATTGGACATCACTGAGTCTACAGGCGGGGTTCAAGCCAAAGAAGTTTCGAATTACTTCTTGGTAATGACAGCCAGTGTCTTGTTTTCATTACAGGCTGACGTAAATCTCTTATTACGCCCTACCAGACTACGTAACACGAACACTGAATGAATTAACTGGAGGCTAGTATTTTATTGCAAGGCGCACTCAGTTTGAATACCTCTAGAAAAACATATGTGGCTTTTTTGATTTCAACAACTCATCTTCTAAAAGTTGAGAGGATTCGAGTAAATATGTGATAATCCTTCTTTCAATTTATCACACGCAGTACAGCTTTTGTTTTTATTTAATGTATTTTACGGGTGAGCCGTGCTGTGAGGTGGTTATCTCGCGCTCGGCGAGTTGGGTAGTTTCTTGCCGGTTTGAAGGTCTTTGGTCTCTCTCTGTCGTAGGAAGGAAGGAGATGGTCGAGCTGTAGGGGTTTGTAGCTGAAGGGGTTTGTAGGGAGCGTAGATGTTTTTTGGGGAGCAATTGGCCAGTATTGTTGGCGCACAGGTTTTCTGGGGCGATCGTCTTGCGCCGGAGTTTACCATACAGGAAGACGCGGTTGTTGACGTGACCTGCTTGGCGGGGATGCCCCTGTTGTGACTGCGCTAGTTCGCTTGGCTTCGACGTTCCTTCTGCAGAAGTCAGTGCGATCCGACGAAGCCTACATATCAGACCCCGGACTGGCCAAGTCGCTCGGAATGACTTCACAGTGGGATTTTGCCAGACACCGGATCAACGACTTCTTGGGTTTTCCGGTCGGAACCACGTCCTACCCCCTCCTGTTTATTGGTGAGCGTCATTTGCAATGTTATCCAGAAACTTGTCTACGTTGCCTGCAGTTTGTCTGAGGCAGCTTCGTATTTGCGTTACGCTTGATTTTCAGCTTCAGTTGTGCTCCATTCCCACATATCGTGTTTAATTGGTGATTGTTTGAAGGAACCGCTGACGTGTGCTCAACTCCCTCCCATATGAAAAATGGCTTATCTGTTCATAATTCTTTTTTTTTTAATTTCGGGCGTCCGATGTTAAGTAAAAGTTCAAACTGTTGTTTACTTGTGATTTTTATTATAAGACCCCGCGGATTTTGCCCAATTTTTAGTTTGGATTTCAATTTGCCATTGTGTTGAACTTAAGAAAGGGGATCCACATGAACAGAGGTTCTTGCAGCTTGCAGTATATCTCTCTCCTTACTCTTAAGGGGAATAAGTGAAATGTTTTATATGATACTCAAATACTTCTTTTTCATTTTAAATATCAATGACGTTTAATTCTTCCTTACTCCCATGTTTATAGCCGCTCTACGTGTGGTATCTTTCAAAGCCTGGCCGAAAGTTTTAGTTTTGTTTACTTTTTCACTGTTTGCTGTACATGTTATAGTGGTCAGCTTACTCTTACATGACTCGTGGTCTTCGGGGCCTTGGGCCTGTTGTGCCGCCAGCAGGCTTCTGCCCCCATTTGACATGGAGCTGGTCAGTTGTAATTCATTAACATTTAATGCGTTTAATCCTTTGTAGTCTTTATAAAATGTCTAAATTAACTAATGGTGTTTTGCGGTAGATAATTTTTCTTAGTGCCTGTCTTCAATATTTTTCGATATTTTTCCTTTTTTGAATAGGAAAGAATTTCTTGGTATTTAATAGTTTTTTGGAAGAAGTACTTAATAACAAATTATGTTATAAGGTTTTCCCCAGGCCTTCCTCTAAGATCGGACTGTCTGTGTCCTCTAACTACATACACTCCCCGGTTGCCTGTCCCAATGAGAAGTGCGGAAAGACGAATATTTCTTGATTATGGATTATATGCATTATTACACGCCCGTTGCCGTGGACGTTTTATTATCATAGTAAGTGGTCAGAAGAAGCAGGTAGATCGGAAATTTAGGGCCCCAGTATGATGTTATGTATATCCGTTGCTGTAATTGGGGTGTTTTAAGTTGGGCTCCTGTTACGTGTAGATGACCCGAGCTGAATTAGCAGCACTTATATTATCCGTGAAGTTAGCGCTCGGGAACCGAAGTTCTGATGCACTGAAATGAAACCAAATCTTTCAGCAGCGGAACTGCCGTCGTACACCTAAAGTCTTCACCATTTTGTAACTGATTTTTATGGAAGGTTATCTGTTACGGTTTTCAATTTGTATATGTTCTGTTTGTTGTGTGTCAACTGCCTGCGAGCATTTTTGCTGCTATGTCTGAACCCAACGGTGGACTTTCGTATATCCACTGCGTCGCCTGATACGGCGCTTTTCTCTGCTGACGGTCTTTGAGACGAGTACGACTTCAGCCAACGAGCCACTAGATATTCTTTCGCAGGTTTTAAACAAGCGTTCTAGTTCGTTCTACTCCATTCGAGGCAGTGTTAGAAAGAAGGTGTATGATTTCTTACGGTTAGATATTCTGTAATGTGCTGTTGAACGTGAGTGCTATTAAGGATACTCGGAAGGGGAAAGAAAGAGCTACGTATGAAAGTAGTAATGGATTTGTGGTAGTGAAGTGCTGCATAAAATTATAAAGCTCTTCTCTTGCAACTGTTCTGGAACAGAAGGTAACATTTTTCTACAACTAAATGTCTGACGAACCATATTATTTTCTCGAGATTTCTTGAGCACTGATATTGGTTGCATATAAGAGTGGCACTTGTGAGTCCTATCAAACGGGGCAGATTCCGTTCTCTTTATGAGCTGTAATTGATTCGTCAGCAGGTTTAGTGAGACGGTATTTCTTTCTCCAAGTAGGTTATGTATCTTACACGCTTTTTCAGTTACGCCATGGAACAGGTTGTTGTTTGCATGTGCTGGGGGCACTACATATCTGAAGTAACCATAATCTCTTTGTCCCGTGCAAATTATTTGCATATTGAGATGAAATAACGCTTACAAGTTTTAATTAATTCTCATATCTTTATTTCAAACTCATTACTTTCATCAATTTAAATAAAATAAGTTCAAATATTGCAAGGTGGTAGAAGTGAACAGTCACGAGGCATTCCACCAATGCCTGGTGTCGAGGTCATTAAATGAACATTTCTGTGTCTTTAATTCAATCGATGGTTCAAACAGAACCACTACTGCTCGTAGTAGTTATTAATATAGCAAGCATTAGCTTTGCACCAGTAAGTTATTTTCAGAGCACTGGAGGTAAATTTGCCTCGAGATCTTCGGGAGAGTAACTACTTTGCCAATCTTATACCAAGTTTTACGAGATTGTCCGCCTCGGTAGCGCAGCCGTAGAGTCAACGCCTTCCACGCGGGGGACGCGGGTTCAATTCCCGGCAGGGGCTTGTGTATTGTGTGTCCGTCATCGTCATTTTTGTCATCATTGACTCCCAAGTCGCCGATGTGGCGTCAACTAAAAAGAACTTGTAATACGCCGGCGGAACTCCCCCGAATGGGGCCTACCGGCCAACAATTATATACTACCATTTCGATTTTTACGATAGTGTCGCACTATTAGGTCACTACAACTGACAGGGTAGGTAAGCAGGACACAGGCTGCTGTAATGGAAGGACTGAACCCAACTCGGAGATACACGAAAAATATATTCTTTCATTTTATTTGCGAAGACACTTGAATAGTGTATACTGCTAGCTTCCATACGTCAACTAAGAAAAATATGGTTTTACAGACTTTACTTACTGAACGCCTCTCGTATTTCCATATCTAAAGAAATTAGTTGCTGGATACATTGAGAGGTTATGGGAAACGTTTATGAGCAGCTCCGAACCATTCACGACTCACGCGTTGGGCATCGAACCAAATCTACATCTACACCCATACTCCGCAAGCCACCTGACGGTTCACAGGAAAACTTTGAACAAGTTTCGTGGACTTAACAAAAGGCAATGGAAAAAATACTTGTATTTCGACCTCAAAAACTATTCTGAAATGCCAAACCGAGAAACGTTTTGCAATATCGGACACTATCCTTTTCTCCTTACTCCCCAGTGATCTTTGAACTAGTCCAGACCGATACCCGTGTGGCGCAGCACACTGCCGCGAAGCACTCAGGCAGCAGCAGCCGCACGCCGGCAGAGCCCAGCCAGGTCTTCACCCCGGCCGCTGCTCGCGTTCCCCTGCCAGTTGCCGCGCCTGCAATTTACTCAAACGAGCGGAGCCCGTCTCGGAAGGAGCGCGGCGCATCTTGGCCATAGCGTCTCAGTTACCGGCTCTTTAGGTATCGTGCCTCGTCTTCTTTGATGTGCCGCGCATTAATTAGTCACTGCGAAATTGTGTTTAAACAATGGAGCGCGCTAGCGCAGTGTTTGTGCGCCAGAGCGGAGTTGAGTGTCGGCCCGGCGCGGCGCGGCGCGGCGCCGCGAGAGCGACAAGTTGGCAGCGAGCAGCGGGCCGCCTGCCGCAGTCGTGCATTTTACATGGGCGCTCTTAGCGGGGACATTGTGCCAGGGGGCGCCGCCTAACTCCAGAGCGGTAATGTCATCCGAGGAATAATAAACAACACGCGAACAAACGGCGAAGTCTGAAAGATTACTTCATTATCGCGTAACTTAGATCAGGGGCCAAATGAAATTACTGCCACGTAATCAGAGGGCAGTATTGCTTTATTTCTGGGTACCAACGGTAGCGTTTTAACGAAACTGTCAGATTTTCGAATGACACGCTTTAGATATTTATCCCCAGAAGATGACCGTTATATACTGCGGCGATAAACGTAACAGTACCGTGTTGGACCTCTTTCTGCCGGCGTAGTGCAGAATCTCGACATGGCATAACTCAACTAGTCACTGGAAGTCCCCTGCAGAAATACTGAGCCATTCTGCGTCTATAGCCCTCCATAATTGAGGAAATGTTATCGGCGCAGGATTTTCGGCACGAACAGACCTCTCCGTTATGTCCCATAAAATTTCCATAGGATTCATGTACGGCGGTCTGGATGGCCAAATCATTCGAACTGTCCAGAATGTTCTTGAAACAAACGTGAATAGTCTTTTTATTGCCACTTAATGATTTTAGAAATTCTTATGAAATAATAACTACCCCTTCTGCCTTGCTGTATGATACCCGGGGACCTAGAAACGACGGAGAGGCTCCGTTCCCGCCGCAGCTGCAGTGGTCCACAACCCCACGACGACTACCGCAGTCCACTTCATCCCTCCGCCGCCCCTCACCGAACCACTCTTTAAGGGTTACTGCCCGATTCGCTCCCCCCCCCCCTCCCCCCTCCCCAGGAAATGTCGCACACCAGACGAGTGCAACTTCTATGTTTGCGTGGTAGAGTAATGGTGGTGTACGCGTACGTCGAGAACTTGTTTCCGCAGCAATCGCCGACATAGTGTAGCTGAGGCAAAATAAGGGGAACCAGCCCACATGCGCCGAGGCAGATGGAAAACCGCATAAAAAACTATCCACAGACTGGCCGGCTCACCGGACCTCGACACAAGTCCGCCGTGCGCATTCGTGCCGGGGACCAGGCGCGCCTTCCCACTCCGGAAAGCCGTGCGCTAGACCGCTTTTTTTTTTTGTTTTGATCTCATTTTCTTCTATATTGTTCGTGGCGGACGTCCGATGACAATCTTTCTGGTTGTTCGTTGATCCGTTCGCTCAGTTTTTTTTATTACAAAGGGCAGCTAACCCTCTGACCGAACACGTTGAGCTACCGTGCCAGCCGATCGGCTAACCGGGCAGACACTTCCCTTCTGCCTTACTCGACATTAAATTGAAAGGTAACTTGTTTGGACTATTTTATTGATTGAGTATGTTTGCAAAATTTAGTGTACTAACAACATTTATTTTACCAAGCAAGACATAAATTACTCTAAACAAGTTATAGACTGAGTTCACTAACACCTAACAGATGATTAAACACCCCACTGGGTGGCGCTAGGTTGCCAAAGACAGCTTAACTAGGTGATCAGTGAGTCAAGTACTCTGGCCATAAAATGTGAATAACGCAAGCTGAATTGATCTGATGCTGAGCAGACTTTGACTGATCAAATATGCTGGAGTTTCTCCACATAGGTGCAGCTAAGAGCTAGTGGTGAGTTTTGAGATCTGTATGCCCTGACAATGCCCTGTTTACTTCATGCGGCGACATGACTTGTAAAATGGTTCAAATGGCTCTAAGCACTATGGCACTTAACATCTGAGGTCATCAGTTCCCTAGATTTAGAACTACTTACCCTAACTAAGATAAGGACAACACACACATCCATGCCCGAGGAAGGATTCGAACCTGCTACCGTAGCAGCAGCGCGGTTCCGGATTGAAGCGCCTAGAACCGCTCGGTCACCGCGGCCGGCAATTGCCTTGTAGCTGGCGAGATGTGTGCGGTGGAGGAGGTGAGATATTGAGGCGGCACCTGTGAATCGATAGCGGCCAGGAATGAAATGCAAAAATCTCACGTCTAGCGATCAGGCAGACGAATCACAATTTACTCTCTACCAGAGCCCTGAAATCCCAGCAGATTTCAGTGTGTGTCACCACCATTCGCTAGTCGTACCAAGGACCAATTTGGCTCACTTTTACAACAGAGCGCACAAGGAAACCAAACGTTAAGACTGGTAAACCAAAAACGAATGAGTGTGTCCTCGGCAAATGAGTAGTCCGAGATGTTTCGAAGTCACACTGACGGTACAGTAAGAACTTCACCACAGGCTCCCCAGTCCAAACTACTCGCAAGTGAAGTCAGTCTCAGGACAGGTCCCAAGTACGAACCACACATGCCAGAGCTTCGACCAGCAGAAGATTACCAACCCAAGACCTCGCATACCAGTGCTTCCCTCAAAGTGCACGAACGGCACCGCCTTCACACCGTCTTGTGCCAATCACAAGGCCCTAGAGGCGCTGAATTTCCCTTGCACACGACAGCACAAACCCAACCAGGGCAAGCGTTAAGAAACCTGCGTCTCTGAAAAAAAAAAAGAAAAGCCAATTACTGGCTTTTTTTAAAGTTTTCACAAAGGGGAAAAGATGATTTTCTCCGAAGTCATGTCTCTTCCCAAGGCAACAAGCGAACAGATTCAATCTCAAAGATATCTAAGTCGCCTGTGCCTTAGAGCCTGTTAGTCCTAGCTATGATGTGTTGCCATTTTTCGTGACCTGGAGCATATACTGCTCGCTTAAGTAGCTCCTCAGTCAGCATCACGAGCCTGAGCGCCCCCTCTTCCATTACTCTCACCTAGGAAAAATCCGTGTCAGTACAGGGAATCGAACTTGGTTCCTCCACATGGGAGTCAGCCGCGCTGCCCACTACGGTGGGATACCGAAAAACTAGGATCATGTAGTGCAACTACTCTTTCAATCTGTTCTATTGCTTCTGGAATTCATGCTCGGTAAGGAAGCCAGATGGACGGAAACATCATGAGGATATGACAGACGTAAATGTATTTTACGCGCCCTCTTTTGGAGATCGGTTGCGCCCAGTAATAAATCGACCAGTAAAGTCAGTTGTCATTTGGCACGCCGTCCCGTGAGTAGGACTATCAGTCTTTTTATGGGCCGGTAACACGTCGGACCGTCTCATCGCTGTAGAGGGTACTTTGCGTGTTGTGCTATAACGGAGTGTTCACGTCAAACCAATCGTCCTGCATTAAAATAAACATTTCAGCGCAGTGTTCGTGTTTCAGGCCTATAACGCACAAACATACCGCGTCCATCACGTCGGAATCTCTTTCCAGGAGGCAAGAATGAGCGGAATGGAGCACCAACCGTAACTGCTGACAAGAACCTGATTAGAATGCTTTGAACCGGTAGAGACTTGTGCGTTGCCGCAGGAACTCTCCTCACACACTGATGACGGCACATGCGGTAGCAGAGTTCCACATGCTTGAGGAGATAAGTCCCGATTGCCATGTGGAGAGCTTGCCACGGAGAATGGTTCAAATGGCTCTGAGCACTATGCGACTTAACTTCTGAGATCATCAGTCGCCTAAAACTTAGAACTAATTAAACCTAACTAACCTAAGGACATCATACCCGTCCATGCCCGAGGCAGGATTCGAACCTGCGACCGTAGCGCTCGATCGGTTCCAGACTGTAGCGCCTAGAACCGTACGGCCACTCCTGCCGGCCCACGGAGAATCCAAGCACGTCACAATTAGCGCGGTGAAGTACTACAATATTTAACCTGCAGCCGATTTAATTCGGCAAATGTACAAAGATTTATGCCTTTGAGCAAACAGCCTTATTTGATTATGGTTTTCTTTTTATTTCACAAAAACATTATTTTAGTTTCATAAGGCTTAGTCTTTTATTGCTGACCGAACGCCAACACAAGTTGTAAGGTTTTCATATGTTTTCTGCCACTGTAAATATGTCACCTTTCTTGTGCTAGTACCAAGCTGCACGAGCGCGCTTTCGAGTAGTAAATAAGATCGTTGACTCTGTATTTAATGTAATCTGTAGTGGGCTTGGTCAAAAGTCACTTGTGCAGCGCTGGGGCCTTCTTATTAGAGGCATAGTAGCGAGAAGTTGAGTTGTTTGTCAGAACTATCAATTGAAGGAAATCTTTGTCTTCTAGATAACTATTAATATTCATGATTAGTGTTAAGCTGATCAATTTGTTTTCATTATGTCACAAATAACGTAACTAGTATAAATGTCCGTGATTTTTGTAATGAGAGACTTTCGTAACTGTCAGTCTTCTAATATTATAATTCAATTCTTTTTTGGTCAATAATCAGAGTTTAATTTTTCAAGAACGTATTCGTTAAATTAAGTCCCTCCTCCATCATGATTAATAAAGTTTTCAATATTTTGTCGTGTGTGCACCTTACGCAACACGCAGCCACAAATTGTTTCTGACAAGCAAAGAAAAATGTAGTTGTGAGTAGATCGTTTTCCTTTAGCTGCTGCATTTGCTCATTCTGTTTTACTGTTTAAATTTTTTTAAGAACGTCAGTACGTTGGAAATGAAACTGTATCACCCCACCAGCCACTTAGCTGGTTTCGGCGTGCGTTCACCCCAACTAATTGACTAACACATCAACAGAGAGTGCGAAACTACCGAAATATCGGATAACGCAAAGAAAGTAATAAGGCCCCGTGACTCCTGATTGAACTGCGGTGGCAGTGTTGACATTAATTGATGCAGAATTGATCCCTTTTAATTAAAAAGGGGTGCACATTGATGCTATATTCAGCTATTGAACACCAGATGCAAATGTTGCACATAAAATTAATTAAGAAAGTGACTTGAGATTTCAACTACTTGATTGAAAACAGATGCAGACGATTAGCACAGATTTATTTTAACTCACGATCTTCAATCATCACATTACATGACTCTCCTAACAGGCAGTGATAATAAATTGCGTTTCTGTGTGAAATAAAGCGTAAATCAGAAGTAATTCCTATTGACTGACCCAGGTGTAATGCGAAGTGCGAGAAGAATTCTACAATACATGGCCCATGAAAACCTAGTGGAAACTTTGCCAAGGAGATCCAACAAATTAATCAGTAGCCAGAGCGGGCGCAATATCACCGAATTCAGCGTGGCGTAGCGGCGGCGTTGTATGGACGTCAGCCGACCGCGTGGTGCTGCAAGGCTGCACTCGTCTATTCACTCCTAGCTATTTTGCTCAGTACATAGCCGAACCCAAAACTTTCTATCTCCAAGCTCAATCGTTCCATTTGCTAAGTTCTAAACTGCAGAGATGTTCACTCTTTCTCAGGCAAGCTGAGTTAAGAACGCCACGTCCGCACTCTAGGCAAGCTGGGAATGGAAGACCTCTACTGAGACTTCTGCCAGTCCACTCTTCGCCTCAGTTTCCCCTCCAGCAGAATCACTTACACCAATTGCAGCGCAAGTCGCGTTAATCATGCGTCGCTTCCCAGCGCCGACCAATGCCTGCTCTGGGAAGTTAACAAATTCCCACAAAATTTCCCTTCCTCTCAACTTCTTCTACTCAGCTCCCCCCAGGCCAACCATCAAGGTTAGCATCTGCACAAATACCAAGTTTTCCGGGATTCTGACTCCTAGGAGAGTACTTCAAATTCGTTGGTCCTACGTTCCCATCGGAGGCCGGCGTATTTCATGCTGTCGCTCTTCACCTGATTTACTTCAGGCTCTGCGGACTGTGAAGTTGCTATAGTCACGAACACGCATATTTTGACCTCTGTTGACCGCTCCACCATAGCTTTGCGCGGCTTTCTCGCATGTTTCACAGAAAACGGGACGACGGACATTTATCAACAGACGTACAAGTTCTCCGTCTGTTTCCCGGTACACCAGCATGGAGCCGGGGTCCACCACCCACTCACTGTCACTCATCTTCAGGCGGCTGGAGGTCGCGCAGCGTTACCACTTTCCCAGAGCTTGAGCCGCCCTAAGCTGCCTATTGTCGCTTCCCTTCGCCGTTCCCCAGCTGACCACGGTCGACTCTAAATGCTTCCCTGGGTTAAACTAGAGTCCAGTAAATCGACTCGTTTCCACACTAATTATTCCAATACATCCATACTATACCCTCTATAAGATGCATTGTGCCTTGTCAGTCATTTTTTGTTCAGCCCTACTGTTCGCTCAACGTGAGTTAGGTGATCTTTAATGACTTCATGTAAGGGGCATAGTTCTTGCCATCTTACAAAACTGCATGTCAAGTTTGCTTTCAGGGCAGATCTCATTTTGCCTTCTTGTGAGCAAATAATACATAATCAGAATTTTCAGGTGTTGTGCTAAGTAAGCAGATTAATTTACAGTGAACAGAGAAGATAATCATAAACTGTTATTTCTTTCCGAGATGAGCAGTATTTTATTTTGTCGATATTTAAAATCAGACATTGCACTTGATGTTACATAACTTCCATAACGTACATCAGTATTGAATTTCAGTTAAATAGTTTCCTCTGAGTACACAATAAGTTTGTTTTGGGAATTAATTGGACACATTTTCATTATTTCAAATCCAGCTTTTCACAAAAAATTAAGTTTTTTTTCGCTACACTGTTCACAAGCGTAATAAAGGGCCAACAAGCAGTCAGTTTTGTTCAACAACTGAATACAAGGACACGTTACACTAGGAGAAAGTTTTGAAAAAGAATATTCATTATTTCATGTATAGATAAACTACACAGAGGCTTACAAAGTTTGCACGCTTACGGTGGTACTAAGCTTTCTTGAGCAGTTCATTTTAACTACTTCTGAAGGTAGTGCAGATAAACTAATACAAGGCGGTTGGAAAGATGGAAATGCGAGTAGACAATGAAATTCAAACATAAAAGTTATCATCGACTGTAGATGCAACATTCACATGAATTTCGTGTTGCAATGAATTTTGTCTCCTTGGAACTTTCATACTTAAATCGAAAGATTCGATTTCGTATAATCATCAGTCTGAATTCATTTTTCTACTAAAATTATGTATTCCACTCATAAAGATAATTATGCGTATATTTGATCACCAAAACACTATTTTTTGATGATATAATTTCATTTTTCATATCGATCCATTTAGCAAAATCGATCTTGACCCATGAAAATTGGTAATCGTAATTGTTAACTTAAAAGAGTCAAAAACCATTTTACAGTGGAACTAATAGTATTATGCTTTAATTAACTTGTAAACAAAATGCCTGTTTTTGCTTGTTATTTCCCTGATTTTACCATAGATAATTTGGTTGTCAATCATACAAAGCCAGAAACCTGACGAATTTGATATTGTCAAAATTTCAAACCTTCTTTATGATGGGCATACATTTTTATGATTCATATAAATATAGTAATTAGTTATAGAAAACATTATGTAAATTCTACCTGTAAAGTAGTTTCAATTAAGACAGCTATAATGAGATCCATTTGAACTATACGCAATTCTAGAAGGATCTGGAACCTACATGCGTAATACTTATAGAAATTTTAGCGACATTCGCACCATAATAGTTTCAGTTGTTGTCGATATTGGTGATTGTAACTTTTTATGTGTTTTGTCAAAATGCTGCAAAATGCACTTACGTAACAAATGCTGTTGTAGAAAGTGTCATTTATCTGCTAAAATAATGTTTCTGCCCTTACGGAATTATATAAACGTTGATAATGCTAGAATAGTTCAACGTAGGATTTTTGCTTTCTGCACATCTACGAACATTTTGATAGTAAAGGATATGCAACATTTTAGTGTGCGCTTGGTGAAATAATAGATTCAGCTATGAGGATACAAGAATATCAGAGCTCAGCTTTTACATGATAGGTGAACCTCAAGAGGAAACGAAAAAAGAAAGTATTGGTACTACAGATTTCGTTCTGACACTGGTTTTGAGCTAGAAAAAAATGTGTCAAGCTTAGAGGATGGCTGAATAGCTGAGCGCTGTAGATTGAGTGTAGGGCTATCGAAGGTCGTGGGCCCCTCCACCACTGTTATTCACAGCAGTGAAGAGGAACCTAGGTGCCTGTCTATTGTACTGAATCAGAGAAGGAAGATGGGTCGAGCAGAAGACGTGATAAATGTTAGAAATGGAGGTACCATGTTTTGATGCGGCCGTGGCGAACGAAACTGCTTTATGAAAGTGCGATGTGCCCTGTCTACAAGGAATAGTGTTACTTGAAGCCACATGAAACGGCCTGCGAACAGTGGTGGTAAAAAAAGTACTGATCAGAGACGATTTTCAGGCTTTGAAAAAACACTCACTTAAAACCCGAAGAAATTGTTCTTGTCATTGATTGCGGTTCCCTGCCTATTAGTTTCCGAGCGAACTGTAAAAGGTATACGTGGTTGTTCGGAGTCGGCTACGTATCAGAAAGGCATAGCACACACAGAGGTACATCTTCTATGGACAAAAACAACACAGAAACTGTGCAGAAGCCGATTAGAGGTGTGTAGTGTCGCTCGACGTGTTGCAATTTAGCTTTTTTTCACGTGACGGGAGTCACGGAATGCATTTGACCCAGAGTAGGTGGGGATGTTAGTTCAAGCCAGAAGTGGTTCTGTGATTTTTGGGCGCGTTTCCGTACTTAAGGCAACTCATCCACGCTACCGTCAACATGAACCGGGACGTTTATTTCTACATCCTCTGTGACAAAGTGTTGCTCTTTTGTGTATATTTTCTTAATGAGCATGCTGTAGGTGCTGCCGTCTTTCAAGAAGGCGACAGTGGTTCTTACAGGCTACACGCACACGTTTCTCATTTGGAGTATATTCAGGCTCCCGATCGCACCTAGACTGGGCCGCTAAAGAAGGGATTCCTATGCAGCGTCTGATGCATGGGTCTGCCGTATTGCTGTTACCCCACTGCACTGGTACAAATGTTATCATACGAGACTGCGCCCCGTAATACGCAGCTACCTCTGGTTGACGCTAGCGCAGAGAAAACGAAAAATGGCTCTAAGCACTTAGAACTACTTAAACCTAACTAACCTAACGACATCACACACATCCATGCCCGAGGCAGGATTCGAACCTGCGACCGTAGCGGTCACGCGGTTCCACACTGAAGCGCCTAGAACCGCGCGGCCACACCGGCCGGCTAGGGCAGAAAGCGGTTGCGGTCGAGTCAGCTACAGAGCATTATAAAGGCAGCCTTGAAGGAGAACACGTGAGCATGTCTGAGAGAAAGTGCTATTTACAATGGTAAGAGACGGAAAATTTTTTGGGAATAGCTTCAGAATTTTCTTGCAACTACGACGTACCTTTACCACTACACAAGAATAATGCTCGGAAAGAACAAGCGAAATTCGTAGAGCGTATCGTCAGTAGCGTAAAAAGCTGAGTCATGATTTGATCAACGAAACCAAAATATTAACCGTGTAGATGCTTATCGATATGGAAAGCCATCACTTCAATCAGCTCTTATATTTCCGTGCGTTGTTCATCGCCAAATACTTACTCACATTCAACAACTCGAACTCCATCAATTTGTGGCGTGCTAGGTATTGCGTGTTGTACGATTTCGGCAAGACTACAACAAAACCAGTTACTCATTATTAATGTAACATGACGTTTTATTTAATCACTGCTTTTCCCGGCTAGTTAGCGTTATTTTGTTAAAGAAGTCACCACCTCGGAACGTATAACGATGTTGTCTGCAAAGTAGTGTAAATGGCACTAAGTTCATGCACACAAGAGAACATGTATAACCAGCAAACAAGGTAAATGTATGATAAGTAATCTCAACTATACAAGAGTAATGATTTTTAGCAATTTCCAGTGCTGTTGCATAATAGTCTCATTACTCGTTGCAGGTCGTCTATAGAATTTACCGCTACTGTTATTCGAGTTAGTAACACTTTTCCTTAAGAAAAATGAGCAGTTTTGTCACACAGTACCACACCCACACAACGCTAATGTATTTTTCCTATCAAAATATTTCATAGAAGTTGTTACGAAATACAGAGCTTCATACATTAGCATATAATAACTGGTATCACGTAAGATGCTGTTTTCATTGACTTAAGTTCACTATATTTAGAGATTATTCGCAATATAAGTGGAATTTATTACCTCAGAGTGGGTTCTGGGCCATGAATACACATTACCATCGCAATTATGACCAACAACATTTGTCTGTAAAAAAATTCAATTTAAGACTGCCGCTGTAATATTTCACTAAGATGGCTGCTAACATAAGACAATCACTTATCGATTCTCCTGCAGGCACTGTTTTACTACTAACAAATAATATATATTAAAACTTTTTTGTACCTTCACTATATACACTAATATTTGAAAATATTTCTCAATTTTAATCGTTTATTATTCAGCATTTACCAATAAACTACGTTGTAGATCAACAGCGCTAATGGCTGCGCTCCTTTGTAGCTGATCAGAAAAACTTAACATTTATGTAAGACGAGAATCGTAATGAAATAAAGCTCTAAACAAAGAAGATTCATTTCAATGACACAGAAACTCTATTTTTCAAATATTAAATTAACAACATTATACAGACCTCTGTGTTACGAGACATCAATCACAACCGATCAGTATAACAGTTCGAACAAGAAGGATTATTCTAGAAGAATCATAGATAGCAAAAGATGGAGATTTTCATATCTTTTTCCATGTGTATTCTCTGAGATATAATTTCTTACAGAATATTAAATTATGTCATTGACAATAATTATTTATTATTTTACTATCGATGAAGACCTTTTTATTAATATCACGAGAATGTTGTAACCTCCCCACCGCAATTTTTTAAAGAAAGATAATATAGCAATACTTAATAGAAATGGGGGCCAAGTGTAACCTCCTCACAAAATTTTTAAAGAAAAGGACGATACTAATTAGAAATGCTGATGGACATGGCTCTATGCGTAACCTGCCCACAATCAAATGTACTGACAATGGCAACAAATGTGAAATTCGCAATCTGACTCAAATATAAATTCCTCATGAAAAATTAAAGTCCATTCAGTGATAAGAAAATTTAATTAAACCGAAATATCGGTCTTTGGCCCTGTGTAAAACAATCAGAATTAAAGTCTTACCTCGGAATAAATGGATGTCACATATCTGCTCTTGTTGTTGCGCACCGCTTGGAGGAACTGCATTGCAAATAATAATATTCTGTTTTTTTTTTTTTTTTTTTTGATTCTAGTGAAATTTTCCTTCAAAAGAAGTGGAATGAAATGGGAAGTGCAACGAGATCTTTAGTTCAAAAAAATTAAACTTTTGAGAAAATGCTTTTGAAATAAAAAATTATTATTGGGAGACTTGTTGGAGAATAATTACAATAAATAAAATTTTTCATTATCTAATGATTATATTAATTAACAGTATACCTTATTCCTCATCTTGACCATTGTTGCCGACCGCCTACATCACACAACCGCACTGGGCTGCTACTACTGACCGACCGCTCTGCATGACGACTACAGACTGAGTACTGCTCTCAACTAGACAGAGCTACAGACTCGCAACGTCTGAACTGACAGACTCGCAACGACAGACTGACTGCCACTCTGCATAGCGACAACTAACTCGCAAAGACTACTACTGACTGAGAACCGCTCGCAACACTCGCGCGGTCAAGCGCATACTCTCTGGTCACAGATGCTACAATGCCTCGCCATCGCTGCTGCGTTACATACGTGTTTCATAACCCTCCACTCGGGGGGCAAAAATTTGGCAGCGATGGTGAGTCATTTGGACTTGCCAAGCGCGGCAAAATTTTTCCTTAATTAACAAAATCCTACAACTTACAGAATATTTAAATGTTGTGCACACGCACTAAGTACAAAATATATCAGACAAAGACAAAATGTGAGTACAAAACATAGTAGCAAATCAGAAAAGTATATACAAATTATTTGACAGATAACAAAGTGCACAGGCACTGAAAAAATTCTTTAGCATATTCAGAACAAATAAACAGACTGGCAAAAAATATTATGTTGACAAGTGTACATGCACTGAAAAATGTCTTTAGCATTTTCACAACAAATAAACATAATGGCAAAAAAAAAAAAAAATTCATGTCCAAAGTGCACATGCACTGAAAAATGTCTTTAGTATTTTCACAACAAATAAACATAATGGCAAACATCATGTCGACCAGTGACATAAGTGTACTCACACTGGAGTTTAGCGAATCGAAAAATGTATAACCTATGAACATAAATGATGTTACCAAAAAAAATTTTTTCTTTATGTGACAAGAATCAGGATAGGAAAGGGAAGGATTGCATCATGGTTGTAGCACTTTAGATTGCACACAGCTGCTCTGAAAGTCCATATCTTTCCACAGTAGTACAACACCAAGTGACACAACTTGAAGTTCTTTTCCCATCAGAATTTATCAGTGTAGCCAAGACACTGAACTGTCGTAGTAATGTTCCATGTTTTCATTTTGGCAGTACATTAGGTACACCAAACAGTGGGACCATAATAATGTCTTCATCGCTCATGGTGGTGGACAGCATGTCATGTCAACACCACACTCTTACAAGGCACACCAACGTAGAATTAGTGCAAAACCAAATATAGTGCTCCATGATCACTGGGATAAACAGGACAAATGGACATTGCAGTAATTCAGGGTAGTCAGCTTATGAGGTGAAGGACATCAAGTCACATAATATTGACAATTACAGTCTTCATTGATAGTTCGTGGCATTCATAGCCCAGTTATTGAACATTTCTGTACCAAGTATGTAGTATTACAGAAAAATGTTCATTAATTGTTTTACATAGAATCAGTAGCCTTCTTTTCCTGGTTACAAAATATTATGAAATAATCGCATTCTTTTCAGTTACAGAGTATAATTAAGAATCATTAACCTTCTCCTAATTACAGTTAATTAATCATTTGTCTTTAATTAATCATTTGTCTAATTACAGTTAATTAATCATTTGTATAATTACAGTTAATTAATCATTTGTCGTTAATTAATCATTTGTCTAATTACAGTTAATTAATCATTTGTCTAATTACAGTTAATTAATTAATCATTTGTCATTTCAATATACTAAGAATTATTAGCCTTAATTAATTACAAAGCATTATTAAACAGTACCATAGTTAATTAATTATGTGTCATTCCAATCTATTAAGAATCATTAGTCTTTTCCTAATTACAAAGCATTATGAAACAGTCACATTCATTTCAAATTACAAAGTATCAACATTGGAAACAAGAGTTAATTAATGGCATAATTAATAACAATTTCGTTGATTGACATTAATTATTGGCACTCAGTGGCCATCAAGTATTGAATAGAATAAAACATAGTTCATCATTCAGTATTATTCAGATCATTACAAAGTCATTATTAAAAATCAGTTAATTACAGTCAAATCATTAGTAATCACAGGCATTACAATAAACAGTGGCAGTTATTAGCTAGTGACAAAGCATTATTTTGAATATAGTCTCATTAAGAGGTCATTACTCGAGTGACATGCCATTCAGAGTTGATCAGTATTATTCAGAATTATCATAAACTAGTGACATTATGTGGGACTGGTAATACATTTTTTTGGTAGCAATGCATTGCGTTGGGATCGATAATTAATTGCTGAGGCATAATACTTTTTGCTTTTGACCTATTGCTGCAAATGAGGATAGGTAACGTCATTCGTCATGAGTCAGCTGTAGCAAGATTATGTAACAAGGCAGTACATGTGATCACATTTATAAAATGATAAACACAAATGGGTAAAAAATATAAAAATGCAAGTACTAGAACAGGTATAATAAGTAACAGGTTTAGTAAGTGTCATGAAAAACTTCTCCTGGAAAAAATACAAAAACGGATTATTGACCTGAAAGAAGAAACGCACACTATGCTGAAAAGTAGTGAACTTCGAATTAACAAGTAGTGAAATGTGTATAAAATGTGTTCCATAGCTGTCCTTTCCAAAACTTCCCGTCATCCTACTATGCAATGTAACACCTGCTGTCAAAGCAAACCGCAACAAATACTTAAATAACTACGTAGCATAAATACATAACTTCAACATTATCCTCATCTGTAAAGAAAAAACTTCATTATCCATCACTTCATTATCCATATTATCATAACTTCATTATTATCACCACCTGTAAAGAAAAACTTCATTATTCATAACAGCATATCCTTCATCATTATTCATCAGTATTCATTATCATCTGCAAAAAATCACTTCATTACTCATTACATAACTATTCCTTATCTCTAGCATATTTCATCACTAAAACTAAGATGTGTAGTTCAGTCTGACAGCCTGCATCAATCACCTTGTATTCTGAAAGAAAAAATTAGTTAAGACTGCTATTCTGTGATGAGTATAGTATAGTCTTGTTAATGCTTGTTAATCCTGATCCCTTTACTCTTCCTCATAAAGTTATTGCATCTCCTTTCGTTTATTCCGTAGGTGAAATTCCCATTTATGTTAAATTTATTTCTTAGAATCATCATTCCTTTCTGAAATTGATGAACAAAGATTAATGTCTTGCATTTAAATCCTATACCCACTAAATAATGACTGGTTTATGGTGACACAATTAACCATACAGCATAACATGACAGAAAACGTAATATGTCCAAGACATTGACAGTGTTCGGATGCGAAAAAATGTACACAGAATAATACAATGCAGTAGCAAAAAGAAATGTGAAACAGTCACGATGTTGAGATGTCATAAGGCAAAAAAAAAAATGTCAAAGTCGACTGGTGTGTGTTATATCTTAACTATTTCATAGTGCATACAAACAAAACTGGAGTACAGTCATATACACAAAGAAATGGAAAATGTGCACGGTCTGATGTGTAACGACAAGAAAAGATACCTGCTAACCTTACCTTGCCGGGCACTTGCCAAGAAAAAATACGATAATCATCAATAAGTAGTCACATAAATATAATTGCAGAAATAGTCGTAAATGTGTAAATTCATCTGGAAAAATATGCACGGTCTGATGTGTAACGACAAGAAGAGCGACCTGCTAACCTTACCTTGCCGGGCACTTGCCAAGAAAAAATACGATAATCATCAATAAGTAGTCACATAAATATAATTGCAGAAATAGTCGTAAATGTGTAAATTCATCTGGAAAAATATGCACGGTCTGGTGTGTAACGACAAGAAGAGCGACCTGCTAACCTTACCTTGCCGGGCACTTGCCAAGAAAAAAAATACGATAATCATCAATAAGTAGTCAGGTGAATTAATTGCATTAGTAAATGCCATCATAGTGTGTTGAATCATACAGTGGTTTCACTCAATAAACGGTTTAATGTTTGAGATATGGTGATTGCCTTTCGATTTTCTGGTTCTCAAAGTTTCGACGTGTACAACATTGGGGTGAGGGATGCTGCGAATCCGATACGGACCTGCGTATAGAAGTTCAAACTTACTGCACTTACCTTTTAATTTGCTGGATAAATAGTGTGTACGTACTAATATCTTCTGTCCAACGTGAAAGTCGCGGCGTGTACAAACCTGTTTTTGCTGTCTTCTCCGGCGCTCTGCGGCACGTTTGATGTTGTTCAGCGCAATGTCAATTATTTCGTGGTGTCGTAGGCGACGATTTTTGGGGAATTCTATTAATTCTTTAATTTTGTTCGGTGGTTCAACGTTTTTCAGTATAACAGTCGGAGATAGCATAGTGGATTCATTTGGAATGGAATTAATTACATCTTGGAATGAGAGTATGTGTGTATCCCAATCAATATGTCTTTTGTGGCAGTATATTCTGCATAACTTACCAATTTCCTTCATTAATCTTTCACAGGGGTTCGAAGAAGCGTGGTACTTGGATATATAGATCGGAGAAATGTTTCTAGCTCGTAACATGCGTGTCCATACACTACTACGAAATTGTGATCCATTGTCGGAAATTACTTTCATCACATGCCCTACATGAGATAGAAAATGTTTTATAAATGCATTTGAAACAGTTTTAGCAGTAGCTTTGCGTAATGGAGTGAAAGTAACAAATTTTGAAGTGAGCTCAACAGCGACAAAAATGTAGCAAAAACCTCTGTTAGTTCTCGGAATCGGACCAAAAATATCTACTGCGGCCAAGTGTCTTAATTTCACAGGTATAATGGGATATAAAGGAGGAATATGTGAAGTGGTGTCTGATTTAGCTTTCTGGCAAATTTTACAAGACGCTAAAACTCGTCGTATACGTTTCTCCATGTTAGCAAAATAACAGTTCTGTCTCAATATAAGAAAACATTTTCGTGCTCCGTAATGTGCGTAACTTAAATGAGTGTACCAAATTAGTTTGTTAACCAGTTCGTCAGGAATGCATAATAACCAATTGTTGCTGTCAGGATGAGAGCGGCGAAACAGAATGTCATTGCGCACAGTGTAATGGTTTCTAATCGTAACATTATTCTTATCTTGCCAAAGCTGTTTAATTTCTTTCCACACGTTGTCTTTATTTTGCTCCTTTGCTATGTCCTGTAATGACGATGAAATAAAGTTTTCAAATGCAACTTGTTGAATGTACATGACACTGAAATTTGTTTTACAGAAGTTGGTTGCTACGTCTTGCTGATTGTTGCCGAGAGAACGCGATAGTGCGTCTGCTATAACATTTTGTGTGCCGGGAATGTGAACAATCGTAAAATTAAATTCCTGTAAATACAGCTTCCATCTACTTAATCTATCGTGAGTGAATTTGGCTGAAAGCAAAAATTGTATGGCTCTATGGTCAGTGTAAACGGTGGTGTGTCTGCCATAAAGAAAATGCCTAAATCTCGTGAAAGCCCATACAACACATAATGTTTCAAGTTCTGTAACAGAATAATTTCGCTCAGCAGGTGACAAAATGCGACTTGCAAATGCGATGTTTTTAATTACTATTGAACCATCTTCTTCAATTTCCTGGAAAATATGTACGCCTAAAGCGGTGTTAGAACTGTCGGTGGCAATGGAAAAATTTCTAGTAAGATCTGGGTGCGATAATAGTGGTGCATTCAACAAAGCATGTTTCAAATAACATTCTCGTGAGCAAAATTCTGCGTGTCAAAAGTAATGTTTGCGTTACTGTAATATGCAATCTGTGCTGTATCTGGTTAAAATCTATCGTACGTGTTGTTATTTACGGGAGGATGCTGTGGCATATCCACTATATGAACTGTTCTGTTATTTCATACTGACGTGTTACGCTATGGATGACACCTATTGTCTGTTCCATTCATGATTATTTGTTGTTGCTGATGTTGTTGCTGCTCATAAGATCGACTGTTATTAAATGTACGCTGAAAATTGTGCTCATCATTCTTTTTACGTCTGTCCTAATAATCATTCCTATACGGTGTATTGCGATAGGAATTGAAATAGAGTGTTGTCTGTACGTAGTTATTTCTTTGCTGCCATGCGTTACTATTTGTTGGATCTGGGACTATACGTGCACGCGGCGAAACATTAAAGTTTGGTTGACCTTGTAGACTGCATTGTTGGTTAGGCATGCTAAGCGGTTGACTTTCATGCTATTGTGGTGAAAAACATCTATTGTTACCAAAAAATGCGTTTGCTGTTAATTTTACTTTTACACATACTGATGATTACGATTTTATCTGTAATTAAAATTACGGCGGTAGTTGTCATTACGGGAGTGCCTACTGAAAATTGTCACATTCGGTAAAAGTTTGTCACATCGGATATTCATTACATGTTTCTTAATACTACAAAGAGCAATAGTTAAAGAGCAGTTTGGATAGATATAAAGGATAGTGGAAGAGAAGGCAGCAGTGCAGAAAACTAAAGATGAAACAGCACTACTACAGCTCGGGGCCCTATGCTCGCTACGGCACATATTCATTAAAGCGTAATGAATCCCCTGAGGTCCATTACGCACTGCAAATAAATTTTAGCTTTTGCGTTGCACGCAATAGCGGTAAAAATTCAAAAGCAAATAGTTGTATCCATGTTAATTCTAGTTTCCTCATTACAGGCAATGCTGATGAAAATACAATAGCAATTTGTCGCTTCAGGTTCAAAGCTAGTTTCTCCATTACAGATAATAGCGGTGAAAGTACAAAGATAAATTGTCGTATACAGTGCAAATCGTGTATCTGTGTTCTGTCATTATTAAATTCTTTACATTTGCTTACAAATGCAAATTGCTCGAAATCTACGTTCTCGTCACTCAGTTTGATAACACGTTCAGGTTTGTGTGTGAATCTGTTCGTCTGTGTCATTTCGGATTTCAAGTTGCGTAGCTTTTCAGATTTTAAGTCGCGTGGCTTTTCGGATTTTAAGTCGCGTAGTTGCTGTAAATTGCTCACATTACACACGCTGCGTGACTCTGACACATGTTCATAAGGTGGCGTCTGTTGTGTATTATTAACAGAAGTGTTTTTCATTTCTGTTACTTCTTGTTGTAAATTTGATAACTTCCGACGTAACGTGTTGTTAGATGAATCGATTTCATTAATTGTCAGCTGTAAATTTTGTAATTCAGGTGTTTGGATAAAAGAAACCGGTGCAGTATCGTCTGATTTATTGTCATTAGTATTTTCGATAACATCAATACGACTGGCCAATTCATCACATTTTTCAGTCAGTATTTTAACCTGATCATCGGTTTTAGAATCAGACGCATTAATCTGTTTTTGCAACTTGCGCGTAGTTTTGCTCAGTTTTTTAACATCAGCTTTGATGACATCGCAATCCTGTGTTAGATCTAGTTGTTCGAATCTATCTGTCACTGTTTGAATATTTACTGTGTGTGTATCCGTTTTTGCTTTAAGATCAGAAATTTCATCCCGTAATTCCGCGTTCAATTGTTCTATGGTATTAATTTTGTCGGACACTGTAGTAATATTATTGTCTACATACGTCTTCGCTTTCGCGAATATTTTACGTTTGTCCTCTTGTCTCTGTGCAGTGATTGTTTCCATGACTTGTCGTTTTACTTTGTTTTGATCTTGAATAAATCTGCGGAAACGCGTATCACTGTTCTGTATGTGCTGACTAAAGCGCTCGTTAATCTGAGTGTTCTGCTGTTCGAATTTCGCGTCTATCTTTGCGTCCATAGTGCGCGAAAGTTCTACCGTCATTGCTTTAAACTCGTCCCGTAATTGTGTAGCTTTTTCAGAGCACTGTTTGGCGACTCCGCTAATTTCCTCTCTGAGTGTATCTGTTGCGGCTGTTTGCATTTCCCTTAATTCTTGTGCAACAGACTTTATTTCTTCGCTATTTTTTCGTGAACAAGCCTCAATTTCCACGCGCAACTGTTCCTTAGTGTCATGGCACTGCGCGGCAACGTCTCTAATTTGTTCACTAAGCTGTCTGTTATCTTCCCTAAGTTGTTTGAAATTTTCACTCTGTTGTCGGACCTGTTCACTAAGTTTGTCTTGTTTTTTGTCATTATTGTCAAGTTTTTCATTTAAGTGTTTGACATCTATACTATTTTCATTAAGTTGTTTACTCATTTGTCGCAACAAAGCCATAATTGGATTCGACTCAAGGTCAGCATTTCTATTCTCTGTGCTGTTCAATAGTGGATCTGGAATTGTTTCACTTTCTGTAACCCTTTGGTCATTTTGAAATTTACAAAAAGGTTTGTCAGTCAAATGTATACTATCAGTCATTGTTTCGGAATTAAATAAATCTGTCCTACTCTGTGTGATCTGTTCATTTTCATTAGACAAATTTGTCTGCTCGTCACGTGAATTTAGTAAATCGGTTGTGTTAAGCAGGGCAGCGCTCATTACAATAGAGCGTCCCGCGTCATCAATTGTCGTCAAATTAACAGACGAGACAATTGAGTTCGTTTGTTCATCATTAAGACAAAAATCATCATTAGTGGTTGTAATGCACTGATTGTTAGTGAACGCAGGATTGTCATCATTACACTGCGTGTCACAATTACTATCGGTCACGTTGTTTAAGTCGGTAATTTCATTCACAATACTTCGCGATACACTATTCACAGTCCTTCGCGGCATTTTTACAATAGTCAAATTTTTTCACAAAACAAATCAACACAATGCAAAAGCAACACACAAATACAACAAAGCAACAAATTGCCGTTGACCTGTAGAGAGAAAGTCACAATATTATTAAAAGCGTTGCGCTAAATCCTAATTATATCTAAGCAAACAAGAGCAGATATCTGACTGTCGCTCAAAAGACTCTCAACGAAATTCGATCCTGGACTGGGTGTCGCCAAGTGTAACCTCCCCACCGCAATTTTTTAAAGAAAGATAATATAGCAATACTTAATAGAAATGGGGGCCAAGTGTAACCTCCTCACAAAATTTTTAAAGAAAAGGACGATACTAATTAGAAATGCTGATGGACATGGCTCCATGCGTAACCTGCCCACAATCAAATGTACTGACAATGGCAACAAATGTGAAATTCGCAATCTGACTCAAATATAAATTCCTCATGAAAAATTAAAGTCCATTCAGTGATAAGAAAATTTAATTAAACCGAAATATCGGTCTTTGGCCCTGTGTAAAACAATCAGAATTAAAGTCTTACCTCGGAATAAATGGATGTCACATATCTGCTCTTGTTGTTGCGCACCGCTTGGAGGAACTGCATTGCAAATAATAATATTCTGTTTTTTTTTTTGATTCTAGTGAAATTTTCCTTCAAAAGAAGTGGAATGAAATGGGAAGTGCAACGAGATCTTTAGTTCAAAAAAATTAAACTTTTGAGAAAATGCTTTTGAAATAAAAAATTATTATTGGGAGACTTGTTGGAGAATAATTACAATAAATAAAATTTTTCATTATCTAATGATTATATTAATTAACAGTATACCTTATTCCTCATCTTGACCATTGTTGCCGACCGCCTACATCACACAACCGCACTGGGCTGCTACTACTGACCGACCGCTCTGCATGACGACTACAGACTGAGTACTGCTCTCAACTAGACAGAGCTACAGACTCGCAACGACTGAACTGACAGACTCGCAACGACAGACTGACTGCCACTCTGCATAGCGACAACTAACTCGCAAAGACTACTACTGACTGAGAACCGCTCGCAACACTCGCGCGGTCAAGCGCATACTCTCTGGTCACAGATGCTACAATGCCTCGCCATCGCTGCTGCGTTACATACGTGTTTCAATGTTCATTCAGATTCCACACACAACGTTGTCGCGAATATGATTCTGAATAAAATATAGGCGTGGATATTACAAATTGTACATAACACTGCCACGATACAATATGTTTACAGATAGACTGAAATGCAAGTTAATCAATCATTTTAATGACGCAATCAGTTTTTATTTCTAATTTTTATATTATCCTATTTTCAATGTTATAGTGTCTGTATTATCAATAACGCCTTAAGGTAGGCTTTTAGTTTTATATGTGTCAGTGTTAAAGCTAGTTTCTCGTCTGGATTTACAGGAGATAAATATCTGGGAAAGGAATCTTTCTTGTTAACTTCTTTGACAAGGTCCAGGACATATCTGAACTGCGCTATGTTCAACCTTAAGTACGCCCGAATTTTCTGGTCATTTTTTAACAAATGCCGATTGATGAGTTGTTCAAAACAACCTTTCTCGTCCTAGTTCGGAAAATCGGTTCTATTTCAGCATTCCCTTCACATAGCTGTAGTGGAATTTCTTCAATTTCTTCTAATATTAGAGACTAACAAAGTCTGTGCGGCTGAAATTGTATAGGGTTCGCCACCCATGCATCGGCCGCACTACGTCAGCCGCTTAACGGCAGACTCATTCGTTAGAAGTTGCATAGCAATCCCATCTTCAATCAGCCGATCTTAATCTCACAGAGAATGCCTGCAGCTATTTGTAACAGCGGGTGAAATATGGCACTCAACATCCCCGCAGTTTGGTGGCTCCACAGGATATAATTATGAGTGAGTGGTTTCAGCTGGATATGGCGTCGTTGACCCTCTACCTCGCCGAACAGAACCCATTACTAAGTTAGAGGAAATGTTGCACAGTATTAGAGTGATTAATTTGTTGTCCAGTGAACTTACTTATAGGCCGCTAATGCTGACCCGTGCGCTGCTTCGATATCGGATAGAAAGCGCGATATAACCTTCCTGTCTATAAGCTAAGCAGGCGCCTAATTCGAGTCCCGTACGGAGGAAGTGCCGTCCCGCTAGATCGACTTAACGGCGGCCCAGATCAGCTCTCTTTCGGTCATTGACCACCGATTACTGGAGGATGGCCACCTAGTGACAAGCGCTGGCAGTTGTGTAGGGCATGGGTGCTATAAATAACGCCTGGATTTGGATATCACTTTCCGCAAGTGTGCCGTTGCTAGTGTGTCTGTTCACATATCTGAGAAACACATCGCTTGGATTTGGTGCAAAAAGACCTTCGTTTTGGGTCTAATATCTACAGAAACCGCGGGTTAAGTGAATGGCGGAGCTGCATAGACTTGTTTAATGAGCGCCTTAAAGAGCAGACTGTACGGGCTGCTATTCGGAGCTATTCGCTGTGCTGTAGGGCATTTTATACTGTGTGTTTTACGTTTGAGGAATATATATAAGTTCAGGTATCCGGTCTGAGTTGAAGACATGTGGGCGACCTCGTCCAAAATTATATATATACAGTTTTTTATGGAAGCAGCCACAGTAATCTAAATTTAAAATCAAGCTACGTACGCTGCTACATATATCTGTCCGTCCATGTTGCAGATACTCCTGTCTTTTGCTTCCAGCTCGGTTTGTAATTTGGCAGTATTATTTGTGCTGGCTTTGGTACACAGAGTTAACTTTCCTACTTGTTGTTGAAGCTAGCTATAGGTTATTCTTAAAATTTTATTTATACATCTTTTGTCGTCACCTATTCGTTTCACAATTTATTTTCTCGTTTATTCATTTTAGAGTCATTATTATGGATCGCTTGTTAATTGAAATTATTTTTTGTCACTCTTTAAGTTATTTAATCTATGTGGAACAGTACCACCGGAGTGAGGTGAAAATCAAGTCTGGCAACTCAAGTTAAACTGTTCAATTTCTAATTCTAAAACTTTTTCGTCCATTTACTTACATTCTAGTTTCTCAGACTTGACGTATCACAGAAATAAATAAAAAGTATTTGAGTACCTTTTTAAAAATAAAATTATCTCTTCTGGTTCGAACGTTATGTTTTATGGCTTTACACCTTCTCATTCATAGCTCCTCGCTTGTTAAGTATTTCAAGTGCACGATATGTTCTTCTACAATTGTCTACAGACGCTGCAAGCCACCATATGGCGCATCACGAAAAGTACATTGTACTGCTGCTAATCATTTCCTTGTCTCTTCCACTCTAAAATGGAAAGAGAGGAAAGCAATCGTCTACAGAGTGGAGAAAAAATGTGTCACGAAATTTTAACCCTGCATAGCTGATGTCAGTAGGAACCAAAATTACAGTACTGGCCATTAAAATAGCTACACCACAAAGATAACGTGCTACAGACGCGAAATTTAACTGACAGGAAGAAGATGCTGTGATATGCAAATGATTAGCTTTTCAGAGCATTCACACAAGGTTGGCGCCGGTGGCGACAACTACAACGTGCTGACATGAGGAAAGTTTCCAACCGATTTCTCATACAGAAACAGCAGTTGGCCGGCGTTACCTGGTGAAACGTTGTTGTGATGCCTCGTGTAAGGAGGAGAAATGCGTACCATCACGTTTCCGACTTTGATACAGGGCGGATTGTAGCCTATTGCGATTGCGGTTCATCGTATCGCGACATTTCTGCTCGCGTTGGTCGAGATCCACTGACTGTTAGGAGAATATGGAATCGGTGGGTTCAGAAGGGTAATACGAAACGCCGTGTTGGATCCCAACGACCTCGTATCACTAGCAGTCGAGATGACAGGCATCTTATCCGCATGGCTGTAACAGATCGTGCAGCCACGTCTCGATCCCTGAGTCAACAGATGAAGACGTTTGCAAGACAACAACCATCTGCACGAACAGTTCGACGAGGTTTGCAGCAGCATGGACTATCAGCTCGGAGACCATGGCTGCCGTTTCCCTTGACGCTGCATCACAGACAGGAGCGCTTGCGATTGTGTACTCAACGACGAACCTGGGTGCACAAATGGCAAAACGTCATTTTTTCGGATGAATCCAGGTTCTGTTTATAGCGTCATGATGGTCGCATCCGTGTTTGGCGACATCGCGGTGAACGCACATTGGAAGCGTGTATTCGTCATGCCATACTGGCGTATCACCCGGCGTGATGGTATGGGGTGCCATTGGTTACACGTCTCGGTTACCTCTTGTTCGCATTGACGGCACCTTCAACAGTGGACGGTACATTTCAGATGTGTTACGACCCGTTGCTCTACCCTTTATTCGATCCCTGCGAAACCCTACATTTCAGCAGGATAATGCACGACCGCATGTTGCAGGTCCTGTACGGGCCTTTATGAATACAGAAAATGTTCGACTGCTGCCCTGGACAGCACATTCCCCAGATCTCTCACCAACTGAAAGTGTCTGGTCAATGGTGGCCGAGCAACTGGCTCGTCACAACACGCCAGTCACTACTCTTGCTGAACTGTGGTATCGTATTGAAGCTGCATGGGCAGCTGTACCTGTACACACCATTCAAGCTCTGCTTGACTCAATGCCCAGGCCTATCAAGGCCGTTATTACGGCCAGAGGTGGTTGTTCTGGGTACTGTTTTCTCAGGCTCTATGCACCCAAATTGCGTGAAAATGTAATCACATGTCAGTTCTAGTATAACATATTTGTCCAATGAGTACCCGTTTATGATCTTCATTTCTTCTTTGTGTAGCAATTTTAATGGCCAGTAGTGTACTAATGTTGTGTAGGTCGACAACGCGCCATTTTTAAACTACGGAAACTTGGCGCCACGCTCTCCGATTGGCCACGGGATTGTTCCGTTGCCTGACGCTCTGGACAACGCATGGCCACTAATGCTTTGCCTGCCGGAGATCGGGATGTATCCAAGGTGGCCCACACACTGTAAACGTTTGCGGGCGTGGGTAGCGTCTTGCTGGGTACCATTCCTCATACAACCGTCGAGCTTCGTGCGCATTACCGTTGACTAGTCTATAAACAAAAACCATATCTCGTTCTTCAAACGAATACCGCTCCGCCAAGCTTACTGTATGACTAAATCGCAGGTGACGTGTGTGTGCCCGGAAGCGAAGCTTACGTGTGAATGCCTCTGACGTGAGGCGTAGGCAAAAAGGAAGACCTATTCGACACATGTGCATATCACGTTGGGGCCGTGACGGTGTGAGGGATGTTTGTATGTGTGCTCTGATAACCGCAGCGCTGCCCGTCAACCAACGAATGGCAACAGGGAAATTCACGGCCAATCGGAGCGCGTGGTGCCAAGTTTCCGTAGTTTAAAAATTGTGCGTTGTCAACTTACGCAACACGAGTAGCAGCGCAGGGTAGCCGCTAGGTCTTGGGGCGCCTTGCCACGGTTCGCGCGGCTCCCCCCGTCGGAGGTACGAGTCCTCCCCCTGGAATGGGTGTGTGTGCGGTCCTTAGCGTAAGTTAGTTTAAGTTAGATTAAGTAGTGTGTAAGCCTAGGAACCGATGATCTCAACAGTTTGGTCCAATTGTAACTTATCGCAAATTTCAAAAAAATTTCCAGCATTGGTAATTTTGGTTCGTTCTGGCATCATCAATCCAAGGTTAAATTTTCGTGAAACAATTTTTCTCCATCCTGGGTACGCTTCTGTATGATCCCTCATTTCCCTGATCTAGTCTTTCCAGTCCTTACGCGAGATGTATGTTCTTGGCAGTAGGATCGTTCTTCCGTGAGTGGCAAATGCCGGTTCCTTAAACTGTCTCCTTAAGCTTTCCCGAAAAGAACATCTCCTTCCCTCCAGGGTTTCCCGTGTTTCTTCACGTAGCTTTTCAGTAACACCATCGTGTTGATTGAAACTACCGTTAACAGATCAACCATCACGCCTCTGAATTCCTTCAAAGTCTTCCTTTAACCCAAGGTAGTGGTGATCCCAAATAGTCGGGTAGTAGTCGGGAATAGATCGCTCAACTGATGTGTACTTGGTCTTCTTTACAGATGAGCTTCTTCCAATAAACCGAAATTATCCATTCGCCTTCCCTAAAACCAATCTTATGTGTTCGCTTCATTTCATGCAGCTTCGCAACTTTATGGCCGAAAGTTTCCTTTTAAAAAATAATCTTTTCATTTGATTTGAGATTGCGTACTGGCTTGGTTGTAAATTTGCTGTTGTTTAGCTTTGGGTGCCTATATACATTTCCAACTACGAGAGAAACCAAACTTATTGCGTGCGAGAATACAACATGAATTTGGCTCTGTTTTATAATCTTTCAAAAACAAAATGTCCAAAGTGATTAAATCCTGAATTTTACTATTAATCTCTTTAATTAAACAAAGTGGTCCCTGTGCTTTAACGATCTGCCTAATAATGCTGTTCAGGAGAGGGTCGCGTGCGTTGATAATTTTCACAGCAAACTGATCCTGAGATGAAAATATCTCACCTCGTAATGTATTAGCTTGGAAACGCCGTGCTTGCTCCTCTCCTTGCGCCAGCTGCAAATTTCGGACTACAGTAGCTGAGAGCTTAGTCCTGACAGGAAGTAAACTATTTTATACGCATCATTGAGTGAGACACTCCTTTAAATAAAATCACTTGGAACAAGGACGTAGACAGTGCTCTCAGATGCAACATTCCTTTAACATTTTTTTTTTTAAATTACCTGCTGTATTATTACTTGTGTGCAATTCACGTTACAACATTCATTGCCGGCCTTGTGTGGCCGAGCGGTTCTAGGCGCTTCAGTCTGGAATCGCGGGACCGCTACCGTCTCAGGTTCGAATCCTGCGTCGGGCATGGATGTGTATGATGTCCTTAGGTTAGTTAGATTTCAGTAGTTCTAAGTTCCAGGGATACATGGAAGAAGCCTGGAGATACTGACAGGTTTAGACAGATTATATAATGGTAAAACAGAGATTTAGGAACCAGGTTTTAAATTGTAAGACGTTTCCAGGAGCAGATGTGGACTCTGACCACAATCTATTGGTTATGAACTGTAGACTAAAACTGAAGAAACAGCAAAAAGGTGGGAATTTAAGGAGATGGGACCTGGATAAACTGACTAAACCAGAGGTTGTACAGAGTCTCAGGAAGAGCATAAGGGAACAATTGACAGGAATGGGCAAAAGAAATACAGTAGAAGAAGAATGGGTAGCTTTTAGGGATGAAGTAGTGAAGGCAGCAGAGGATCAAGTAGGTAAAAGACGAGGGCTAGTAGAACTCCTTGGGTAACAGAAGAAATATTGAATTTAATTTATGAAAGGAGAAAATATAAAAATGCAGTAAATGAAGCAGGCAAAAAGGCATACAAACGTCTCAAAAATGAGATCGACAGGAAGTGCAAAATGGCTAAGCAGAGATGGCTAGACGACAAATGTAAGGATGTAGAGGCTTATCTCACTAGGGGTAAGATAGATACTGCCTACAGGAAAATTAAAGAGACCTTTGGAGATAAGAGAACCACTTGCATGAACATCAAGAGCTCAGATGGAAACCAAGTTCTAAGCAAAGAAGGGAAAGCAAAAAGGTGGAAGGAGTATATAGAGGGTCCATACAAGGGCGATGTACTTGAGGACAATATTATGGAAATGGAAAAGGATGTAGATGAAGATGAAATGAGGGATTTGATATTGCGTGAAGAGTTTGACAGAGCACTGAAAGACCTGAGTCGAAACAAGGCCCCGGGAGTAGACAACATTCCATTAGAACTACTGAAACACGTATGTAACGCAGCAGCGATGGCGAGGCATTGTAGCATCTGTGACCAGAGAGTATGCGCTTGACCGCGCGAGTGTTGCGAGCGGTTCTCAGTCAGTAGTAGTCTTTGCGAGTTAGTTGTCGCTATGCAGAGTAGCAGTCAGTCAGTCGTTGCGAGTCATTGATTTTCAGAATTCTTATTTAATGTTAAAGGATGAAAATGTACAACTTGCTTTAGAATTTCAGCACTCATTATCTGCGGAAGAACAAACAATTAACCGCACAGAGGTCATTTCCGCAACACGTGACATAGACTGTAATCCCACATTGTTAACGGATACGTACGTACACAACTATAATACTCCAGACGAAATGGACTACGACGTAATACAAATGATTTCCGATAAAGTTAAAGAGAGCAGTGCAACTACAGACGACGAACGAACGCAATTACACAAAATTCTTTTACAGCAAGCTCCAGTTTTTGACAACATTCCTGGTACTATGTCCGGCTTTATGTATGAATTTCAAGTCAAACCGCACGACACATTTAAAGCTAAGCATTATCCTATTCCGTATATTCACAGAGAACAAGTTAAAAAGGAGCTGCAAGATATGCTTGATCAGGGAATTATTGAACCAGCAGTTAGTCCGTACATAAACCCGCTACATATTGTTAAGAAAAAAGATGGCTCACTTCGCCTTGTACTTGATTCACGTCACATTAATGACATTATTATTAATGAAACAGATCGACCACAGACATTAGAGGAACTTTTACAGAAATTTCACGGTACAGCTATTTATTCCACATTAGATTTGAAATCGGGATTTTGGCAAATTCAACTTCATCCGAATTGTAGAAAATATACAGCTTTTCTCTGTTTCGGCGACTGTTATCAATTTTGCAAACTACCGTTCGGCTTAACTATTTCCTCTGCAGCTTTTATTCGCGGTTTGAGCACTATACTTCCGACAGAACTTAAAGACAGAATTACGACGTATGTAGACGACATTGTTATCGCAGAAGCTAACTGGTATGAACACAATATGATTCTTGAACAACTGTTACAAACTTTTCATGCACAAGGACTTACAGTTAACCTCAGTAAATCGCATTTTGGCAAAACTTCCATAAAATTTCTTGGACACGTAATTTCAGCAGAAGGCATTGCGCCTGATCCAGAAAAACTTCAGGCTCTACGTGACATTACTGTTCCTACGACGAAGAAGCAATTACGCAGTTTTTTGGGCTTAATTAACTTTTTTCGTAAATTTATTCACCATTCTGCTTTAGACACGCCTAGACTATGCCAATTAACGGGTAAAAACACTATTTGGTCTTGGGATAAGCAAGCACACTCTGAATTCATGAACCTGAAACATGCTTTGTTGAATGCACCACTTTTATCGCACCCAGATCTTACTAGAAATTTTTCCATTGCCACCGACAGTTCCAATACCGCTTTAGGCGTACACATTTTTCAGGAAATTGAAGAAGATGGTTCTACTATAATTAAAAACATCGCATTTGCAAGTCGCATTTTGTCACCTGCTGAGCGAAATTACTCCGTCACAGAACTTGAAACATTATGTGTTGTATGGGCTTTTACGAGATTTAGGCATTTTCTTTATGGCAGACATACCACAGTTTACACAGACCACAGAGCAATACAATTTTTACTTTCAGCTAAATTTACTCACGACAGATTAAGCAGATGGAAACTTTATTTGCAAGAATTTAATTTTACGATTGTTCACATTCCCGGCACACAAAATGTTATAGCAGACGCACTATCGCGTTCTCTCGGCAACAATCAGCAAGACGTAGCAACCAACTTCTGTAAAACAAATTTCAGTGTCATGTACATTCAGCAAGTTGCATTTGAAAACTTTATTTCATCGTCATTACAGGACATAGCGCAAGAACAAAACAAAGACAATGTGTGGAAAGAAATTAAACAGCTTTGGCAAGATAAGAATAATGTTACGATTAGAAACCACTACACTGTACGCAATGACATTCTGTTTCGCCGCTCTCATCCTGACAGCAACAATTGGTTATTATGCATACCTGACGAACTGGTTAACAAATTAATTTGGTACACTCATTTAAGTTACGCACATTACGGAGCACGAAAATGTTTTCTTATACTGAGACAGAACTGTTATTTTACCAACATGGAAAAACGTATACGACGAGTTTTAGCGTCTTGTAAAATTTGCCAGAAAGCTAAATCAGACACCACTTCACATATTCCTCCTTTATATCCCATTATACCTGTGAAATTAAGACACATGGCCGCAGTAGATATTTTTGGTCCGATTCCGAGAACTAACAGAGGTTTTTGCTACATTTTTGTCGCTGTTGAGCTCACTTCAAAATTTGTTACTTTCACTCCGTTACGCAAAGCTACTGCTAAAACTGTTTCGAAAGCATTTGTAAAACATTTTCTATCTCATGTAGGGCATGTAATGAAAGTAATTTCTGACAATGGATCTCAATTTCGTAGTAGTGTATGGACACGCATGTTACGAGCTAGAAACATTTCTCCGATCTATATATCCAAGTACCACGCTTCTTCGAACCCTTGTGAAAGATTAATGAAGGAAATTGGTAAGCTGTGCAGAATATACTGCCACAAAAGACATATTGATTGGGATACACACATACTCTCATTCCAAGATGTAATTAATTCCATTCCAAATGAATCCACTATGCTATCTCCGACTGTTATACTGAAAAACGTTGAACCACCGAACAAAATTAAAGAATTAATAGAATTCCCCAAAAATCGTCGCCTACGACACCACGAAATAATTGACATTGCGCTGAACAACATCAAACGTGCCGCAGAGCGCCGGAGAAGACAGCAAAAACAGGTTTGTACACGCCGCGACTTTCACGTTGGACAGAAGATATTAGTACGTACACACTATTTATCCAGCAAATTAAAAGGTAAGTGCAGTAAATTTGAACTTCTATACGCAGGTCCGTATCGGATTCGCAGTATCCCTCACCCCAATGTTGTACACGTCGAAACTTTGAGAACCAGAAAATCGAAAGGCAATCACCATATCTCAAACATTAAACCGTTTATTGAGTGAAACCACTGTATGATTCAACACACTATGATGCCATTTACTAATGCAATTAATTCACCTGACTAATTATTGATGATTATCGTATTTTTTTTCTTCTTGGCAAGTGCCCGGCAAGGTAAGGTTAGCAGGTCGCTTTTCTTGTCGTTACACATCAGACCGTGCACATTTTCCATTTTTTGTGTATATGACTGTACTCCAGTTTTGTTTGTATGCACTATGAAATAGTTAAGATATAACACACACCAGTCGACTTTGACATTTTTTTTTTTTGCCTTATGACATCTCAACATCGTGACTGTTTCACATTTTTTTTGCTACTGCATTGTATTATTCTGTGTACATTTTTTCGCATCCGAACACTGTCAATGTCTTGGACATATTACGTTTTCTGTCATGTTATGCTGTATGGTTAATTGTGTCACCATAAACCAGTCATTATTTAGTGGGTATAGGATTTAAATGCAAGACATTAATCTCTGTTCATCAATTTCAGAAAGAAATGATGCGTGTAAGAAATAAATTCAGCAGAAATGGGAATTTCACATACGGAATAAACGAAAGAAGATGCAATAACTTTATGAGGAAGAGTAAATGGATCAGGATTAACAAGCATTAACAAGACTATACTGTACTCATCACAGAATAGCAGTCTTAACTAATTTTTTCTTTCAGATTACAAGGTGATTGATGCAGGCTGTCAGAGAGAACTACACATCTTAGTTTTAGTGATGAAATATGCTAGAGATAAGGAATAGTTGTGTAATGAGTAATGAAGTGATTTTTTGCAGATGATAATGAATACTGATGAATAATGATGAAGGATATGATGTTATGAATAATGAAGTTTTTCTTTACAGGTGATGATAATAGTGAAGTTATGATAATATGGATAATGAATAATGAAGTTTTTTCTTTACAGATGAGGATAATGTTGAAGTTATGTATTTATGCTACGTAGTTATTTAAGTATTTGTTGCAGTTTGCTTTGACAGCAGGTGTTACATTGCATAGTAGGATGACGGAAAGTTTTGGAAAGGACAGCTATGGAACACATTTTATACACATTTCACTACTTGTTAATTCGAAGTTCACTACTTTTCAGCATAGTGTGCGTTTCTTCTTTCAGGTCAATAATCCGTTTTTGTATTTTTTCCAGGAGAAGTTTTTCATGACACTTACTAAACCTATTACTTATTATACCTGTTCTAGTACTTGCATTTTTATATTTTTTACCCATTTGTGTTTATCATTTATAAATGTGATCACATGTACTGCCTTGTTACATAATCTTGCTACAGCTGACTCATGACGAATGACGTTACCTATCCTCATTTGCAGCAATAGGTCAAAAGCAAAAAGTATTATGCCTCAGCAATTAATTATCGATCCCAACGCAATGCATTGCTACAAAAAAATGTATTACCAGTCCCACATACTGTCACTAGTTTATGATAATTCTGAATAATACTGATCAACTCTGAATAGCACGTCACTCGAGTAATGACCTCTTAATGAGACTATATTCAAAATAATGCTTTGTCACTAGCTAATAACTGCCACTGTTTATTGTAATGCCTGTGATTACTAATGATTTGACTGTAATTAACTGATTTTTAATAATGACTTTGTAATGATCTGAATAATACTGAATGATGAACTATGTTTTATTCTATTCAATACTTGATGGCCACTGAGTGCCAATAATTAATGTCACTCCACAAATTGTTATTAATTATGCCATTAATTAACTCTTGTTTTCAATGTTCATACTTTGTATTTGGAAATGAATGTGACTGTTTCATAATGCTTTGTAATTAGGAAAAGACTAATGATTCTTAATAGATTGGAATGACACATAATTAATTAACTATGGTACTGTTTAATAATGCTTTGTAATTAATTAAGGCTAATAATTCTTAGTATATTGAAATGACAAATGATTAATTAATTAACTGTAATTAGACAAATGATTAATTAACGACAAATGATTAATTAACTGTAATTAGACAAATGATTAATTAACGACAAATGATTAATTAACTGTAATTATACAAATGATTAATTAACTGTAATTATACAAATGATTAATTAACTGTAATTAGACAAATGATTAATTAAAGACAAATGATTAATTAACTGTAATTAGGAGAAGGTTAATGATTCTTGATTATACTCTGTAACTGAAAAGAATGTGATTATTTCATAATGCTTGTAACCAGGAAAAGAAGGCTACTGATTCTGTGGAAAACAATTAATGAACATTTTTCTGTAATACTACATACTTGGTACAGAAATGTTCAATAACTGGGCTATGAATGCCACGAACTATCAATGAAGACTGTAATTGTCAATATTATGTGACTTGATGTCCTTCACCTCATAAGCTGACTACCCTGAATTACTGCAATGTCCATTTGTCCTGTTTATCCCAGTGATCATGGAGCACTATATTTGGTTTTGCACTAATTCTACGTTGGTGTGCCTTGTAAGAGTGTGGTGTTGACACGACATGCTGTTCACCACCATGAGCGATGAAGACATTATTATGGTCCCACTGTTTGGTGTACCTAATGTACTGCCAAAATGAAAACATGGAACATTACTACGACAGTTCAGTGTCTTGGCTACACTGATAAATTCCGATGGGAAAAGAACTTCAAGTTGTGTCACTTGGTGTTGTACTACTGTGGAAAGATATGGACTTTCAGAGCAGCTGTGTGCAATCTAAAGTGCTACAACCATGATGCAATCCTTCCCTTTCCTATCCTGATTCTTGTCACATAAAGAAAAAATTTTTTTTTGGTAACATCATTTATGTTCATAGGTTATACATTTTTCGATTCGCTAAACTCCAGTGTGAGTACACTTCTGTCACTGGTCGACATGATGTTTGCCATTATGTTTATTTGTTGTGAAAATACTAAAGACATTTTTCAGTGCATGTGCACTTTGGACATGAATTTTTTTTTTTTGCCATTATGTTTATTTATTGTGAAAATGCTAAAGACATTTTTCAGTGCATGTACACTTGTCAACATAATATTTTTTGCCAGTCTGTTTATTTGTTCTGAATATGCTAAAGAATTTTTTCAGTGCCTGTGCACTTTGTTATCTGTCAAATAATTTGTATATACTTTTCTGATTTGCTACTATGTTTTGTACTCACATTTTGTCTTTGTCTGATATATTTTGTACTTAGTGCGTGTGCACAACATTTACTTTATGTACTACATCTAATTATTCTTGCCAGTCTGTTTATTTGTTCTGCATATGCTAAAGAATTTTCAGTGCCTGTGCACTTTATCTGTCAAAAAGTTTGTATATACTTTTTTCTGATTTGCTACTATGTTTAGTATTCACATTTTGTCCTTGTCTGATATATTTTGTACTTAGTGCGTGTGCACAACATTTCAATATTCTGTAAGTTGTAGGATTTTGTTAATTAAAGAAAAATTTTGCCGCGCTTGGCAAGTCCAAATGACTCACCATCGCTGCCAAATTTTTGCCCCCCGAGTGGAGGGTTATGAAACACGTATGTAACGCAGCAGCGATGGCGAGGCATTGTAGCATCTGTGACCAGAGAGTATGCGCTTGACCGCGCGAGTGTTGCGAGCGGTTCTCAGTCAGTAGTAGTCTTTGCGAGTTAGTTGTCGCTATGCAGAGTAGCAGTCAGTCAGTCGTTGCGAGTCTGTCAGGTCAGTCGTTGCGAGTCTGTAGCTCTGTCTAGTTGAGAGCAGTACTCAGTCTAGGCGGTCGGCAACAATGGTCAAGATGAGGAATAAGGTATACTGTTAATTAATATAATCATTAGATAATGAAAAATTTTATTTATTGTAATTATTCTCCAACAAGTCTCCCAATAATAATTTTTTATTTCAAAAGCATTTTCTCAAAAGTTTAATTTTTTATTGAACTCAAGATTTCGTTGCACTTCCCATTTCATTCCACTTCTTTTGAAGAAAAATTCCACTAAAATCACAAAAAAAAGAGAATATTATTATTTGCAATGCAGTTCCTCCAAGCGGTGCGCAACAACAAGAGCAGATATGTGACATCCATTTATTCTGAGGTAAGACTTTAATTCTGATTGTTTTTACACAGGGCCAAAAACCGATATTTCGGTTTAATTGAATTTTCTTGTCACTGAATGGACTTGAATTTTTTGAAGGATTTATAATTGAGTCAGATTGCGAATTTCACATTTGTTGCCATTGTCAGTAGATTTGATTGTGGGCAGGTTACGCATAGAGCCATGTCCATCAGCATTTCTAATTAGTATCGTCCTTTTGTTTTAAAATTTTTGTAGGGAGGTTACACTTGGCTCCCCATTTCTATTAAGTATTGTCAAATTTTCTTTCTTTTAAAATTGCTGTGGGGAGGTTACACTACTGACAGCCTTGGGAGAGCCAGTCCTGACAAAACTCTACCATCTGGTGAGCAAGATGTATGAGACAGGCGAAATACCCTCAGACTTCAAGAATAATATAATAATTCCAATCCCAAAGAAAGTAGGTGTTGACAGATGTGAAAATTACCGAACTATCAGTTTAATAAGCCACAGCTGCAAAATACTAACGCGAATTCTTTACAGACGAATGGAAAAACTAGTAGAAGCCGACCTCAGGGAAGATCCGTTTGGATTCCGTAGAAATATTGGAACACGTGAGGCAATACTGACCCTACGACTTAGAAGCTAGATTAAGGAAAGGCAATCCTGCTTTTCTAGCATTTGTAGACTTAGAGAAAGCTTTTGACAATGATGACTGGAATAGTCTCTTTCAAATTCTGAAGGTGGCAGGGGTAAAATACAGGGAGCGAAAGGTTATTTAGAATTTGTACAGAAACCAGATGGGAGTTATAAGAGTCGAGGGACATTAAAGGGAAGCAGTGGTTGGGAAGGGAGTGAGACAGGGCTGTAGCCTTTCCCCGATGTAATTCAATCTGTATATTGAGCAAGCAGTAAAGGAAACAAAAGAAAAATTTGGAGTAGGTATTAAAATCCATGGAGAAGAAATAAAAACTTTGAGGTTTGCCGATGACATTGTAATTCTGTCAGAGACAGCAAAGTACTTGGAAGAGCAGTTGAACGGAATGGATAGTGTCTTGAAAGGAGGATATAAGATGAACATCAACAAAAGCAAAACGAGGATAATGGAATGTAGTCGAATTAAGTAGGGTGATGCTGAGGGAATTAGATTAGGAAATGAGACACTTAAAGTAGTAAAGGAGTTTTGCTATTTGGGGAGAAAAATAACTGATGATGGTCGAAGTAGAGAGGATATAAAATGCAGACTGGCAATGACAAGCAAAGCGTTTCTGGAGAAGAAAAATTTGTTAACATCGAGTATAGATTTAAGTGTCAGGAAGTCATTTCTGAAAGTATTTGTATGGAGTGTAGCCATGCATGGAAGTGAAACATGGACGATAAATAGTTTGGACAAGAAGAGAATAGAAGCTTTCGAAATGTGGTGCTACATAAGAATACTGAAGATTAGATGGGTAGATCACATAACTGATGAGGAGGTACTGAATAGGATTGGGGAGAAGTTTGTGGCACAACTTGACTAGAAGAAGAGGTCGGTTGATAGGACATGTTCTGAGGCATCAAGGGATCACCAATTTAGCATCGGAGGGCAGCGTGGAGGGTAAAAATCGTAGAGGGAGACCAAGAGATGAATACACTAAACATATTCAGAAGGATGTAGGTTGCAGTAGATAATGGGAGATGATGAAGCTTGCACAGGATAGAGCAGCATGGAGAGCTGCATCAAACCAGTCTCAGGACTGAAGACCACAACAACAACAACAACAAGTTCCAGGGGACTGATGAGCTCAGATGTAAAGTCCCGCAGTGCTCAGAGCCATTTTTGAACAACATTCATTAACACTGACAAAGGACAACATTGATACTAACTCTTACTCTCACAAACGATCAAAAATGTTCAAATGTGTGTGAAATCTTATGCGACTTAACTGCTAAGGTCGTCAGTCCCTAAGCCTACACACTACTTAACCTAAATTATCCTAAGGACAAACACACACACCCATGCCCGAGGGATGACTCGAACCTCCGCCCGGACCAGCCGCACAGTCCATGACTGCAGTGCCCCAGACCGCTCGGCTAATCCCGTGTGGCTCGAAAACGTTACACGTATCATTAACAAACATGAAAAATATCTTACAGTGAAAATTACTCAGTCTTTAATGAAAAATCTAAAGTTCCCTGATATGGATGTCTCACTCAACAATGAGTCTTAATTACTTGCGAACCCAGTGCCAATAAATAAAAATACCAACTTCATTCCTCTTCATACTCTTTTCATTCTAAATCACTAACCAAATTCTTCTCGTCTGTTTCACAATATTCAAACACGAATCATTTTACTTAAACACAGATGCACTTTACGTCCACATCGCCACGAATCCTCTCCTCTGCGTCTGTCTCACGACTACGCTAACAACAGAACTCCCGCGCTTCTCGCTGCCTAAAAGCGATGACAAAAACAACCACATCTTCAAGCGACAAAGCTGGTCTAACCAAAGACTGCGCGTGAATAATAAGCGATTCAGGACTGTAGCTTAGAGTCTGTGGCATCCATATAGTACGTACAGATTCCAGAAATGCAAATAATAAACTTCCAATAGACCGGTTTCACGCCTAGATAGTTAATCAACGTGACTGTGTCAAGCAGCACTGCACTGATACTGTATCGGGTCTTGAGAGACGGTAGCGCCCTTCCTCGTCGCTAGTCAGGTCCTCCAGCGGAGGTCTGGGTTGGGGAGGAGTCGCGTCTCGGCGGCAGAGGACTCGGGACACGCCCCTTGTGGCCGACCCGCCCGCGAGGCACCTCAGCCGCTGCCGGCTCACATAGCAAATTAATTTGGCCGCGTCCGCTCGCTCGGTGCCTGCTAGTGTTTGCGCGCCAGCCTGGTTCGCCTCGCCGCGTGTTTGGCCAGCCCGCCGGCTTCGGTCATGTTTGCCGCGCCATTGTTTGCCAAACTAATGCGTTTTTACGGCGCCGTGAGCCGCCAGCTACCGCTGTAGTGGCGGCGCTTCCGTCATGCCTCCCTCCAAGACGGTCACCAGAGGGCCCTCGGCGTCGACAAGCGTTCGGCACCACTCGCACGAGTAGCAACTGCTTCCACTTTCATCCTCAAGCACGACAAGATACAGCTGCTGTTCATAACCTTAGGACCGATGACCTCAGCAATTTGGTCCCTTAGGAATTCATACACACACATAACCTTTAACGGGAAGGCAGTATCTCGTTTACTTTCTCTTTGAAACTGTTACATCTCCAGTAAAATTGACATACTGAAACACATCTGCACTTCCTCGCATTCGCAATTCTGGCAGAGACTGCGAAGTGCAATTACTCTAATATCTTTGTGTGCAGGTAAGTTACCTGACTGGACATACAAGGTGAACCAGGTAGAAGGTAGTTTGTATCGAAACAAGACGAAGTATCGAGTAAACATGGGTCAAAAATGCGTAACTACGCTACAAGCATTTTCTCAGTAGAAGAGATGTGTTTCGCAGTAGCGAAGATGAACAAGATTTCACATCTCTTAAGTTATGCCATATGGAACCATTGTTTGTTGGACATTTTTTCCTAGTTTTTCTCCGTATTACCACCTCTCAAAATATGGAACGCGAAGTGCTTTCATTAGAAAACGTCTGTCTTACAGTACCGATGATGAACAATTGCTCGTAGTTCTTAAGTATGCATTTCAGAGCACAAGTTTATTAGAGATTTTTCCTTGTTTTATTCACACTACCACCTCTGAAAATTTGTCAGAGGGGTTCTCGTTCGTCCTATAGTCTGAAAATCAATATAATGCAGATTCAAACTGCATGCTGTACCAAGCCTCGAACATAAAAACTTACTTTTCGCGGACAAGTGCTCTTCCACCTGAGCTGTCCAAACACGACTCACAGCTCGTCCTCTCTGATTTACCTGGTGGTTACAATTAAAGTGCAGCTACTCAAAGGCGTCCGATGTGGGCTGTAATTATCGTATGAGAGTGGATCTTAGTAGATACGCTAACGCGTTAATGCGGAACTGATTTAAGGTGGTAAAATATTACTTCCAATTGTGGCCATCATGTGCTGACATTGTGAATGCAAGAAAGACGTATAAAAATGTTCCTGGATGTAATGGATTAGGAACGAGACGCAGGGAGAAAAAGTCAGACAAGCAAGAAAGGCATAATGTTGATTTTATAATTGACCGTTGTGGCTTGTCAAATGACAGTATGAATGTCAGACCATACAAACAGTGAACAGTGCCATATTTGCACCTGGTGGCCAAAATATGAAATAAATCTTTTTACAGCGTAAATCTGTACCACATTCACAAATTAGCATCAGCCATATTTTGCTGCCATACGATAATTAAAGCCCAGACCGAACCTCCGTCAGAAGCTGCAGTTTAATTATAACTACCTAGTACTCTGTTGTCAGATATTCCAAAGACCGCCATCTGTGCCGATTTACTGGGCGGGTAAGCCTCCGACTTGTCCGTTCTGTGAAGAGGCGTGGACGTCCAACATCTTGTCACCTACTCGTGGTCCCACCGTACTTCAACCACTCTCGAAAGACGCTCACAATAGTAACACGTGAACAGCCGACTAGTTTCAACGAAATGTTCAATCCCAGGCACTGGGCCATAACAAACTGCCCTTTCTCGAACTCGCCCATGTCAGTGAATATACTTATTTGCGGCCAGTATCGTAGCAAGAATGATCCTCCATTCGTCTCTGCTTTCCTTATATGCTAACTTTACCATCTCACAAGCTAGAGACGCCACCAGGATGCATTCAGTCTCGCAGTTACCAATAGTCATAATGTTTTTCGCTTATCAAAGTTTATGATCTCATTAAACCCAAATCCTTGACTGATGAGCTAAATATTGGTAAATATTGGTAGTGCTACCTCTCATATAAGCGGTTAATACACAAAGATATTCAGAAACAGTAACTTGACATCAAGGGACATAAGGTTGGGGAAATGTAAGGTAGTCAGTTTTTAAGAGAAAGATTTTAGGTAATGGGGGATGCTGGTTCTATGGAACAAAATATGAATACACTTCACGAAGAGTTAAGTGGGATAAAACAAGTGGGATGACTTAAGCTCAAAATACGTGTATGTTTAGTAATTACTGTGTCAGCGACAGCTGCAAAGTGGCACAGATGATAAAGATCGCTTCTGTCCTCGAGAGGACATAGGCATATCTCAATTGCTTTCACTATTTTAATATCAACGCAGATACTGAAGATGAAGATAGTAACATTAAATGCGAACATTTTTAGGTTAGGCTTTACCGTGACTGTTACTGACATTAAATGAAACAACAAGTTCACTGTTACCAGTCACCGTTTTATTTATTTCCACGACGCGTTTCGAAGGTTTAAACCTCCATCGTCGGGTGGATTTACATTAGTAAGTATTACATTTGTGTGTGTGTTGTGTTACGATTTTTGGAGGAACTTGTGGCACTGCCTTCAGTGGTCACAGGTTCCTTTTGCTGTCGTAACACATCACATGTATACTGCCACATTTTTAAACGCCATAGCATGATGGGACAGGGTGACAGAACATCAGGGAACAACTTCCATGCTATTTTCGGGAGCTATAGAGGTTAAAAGCTGCTTATCGAGACAGACATTGTAATATATCCAGCATATAATCGAGGACGTTGACTGCAAGCGCTTCTCTGAGACCAGGGAGTTGGCATAGAAGCGGAATTCTTGGCAGGCTGCATCAACCCAGTCAGAAAACAGACGACAAAAATTTGCAATTATGAATATGTTTGTGATAATCGGCTTGGAGCATCTCAAACGACCCTCCGTATGTACTACATTGCACAGCATGACCGTATGCTATAATTTTTCGGTAATTTAATAGAGTTTTCAAAACGAAGGTTCCACACTGACCGAAAAGGAAAGTATACAATTAGCGTGTGTTACGAGCTTTGTATAATGGCAGTGGGCTATGGACTTTAAATATGAAACATGTGTCATGAAAGAGTGACATCGATGCGTGACACTGAAGACTGTGATCCATGGAAAATTTGCTTTTACTTCTTTTGTGTCCCATTTACATTTGACCATTGGTTTGCCTCGTAGTCTACGAGAATTAGTATTTTTTAGTTTGTACATGTACCTGAAATTAAGCTTTAATGACGTTTATCATGTAGATTGCTTCGCTTCTTAGTGCGTCTAAGACAGGTAGTGTTTTCAGTTTGAACGTGTACTTGAAATTAAGCTTTAATTACGTTTATCATGTAGATTGCTTGGTTTTTTAGGGCTTTAACAAAGTTACAGCATTATACAGGGCGCTAGGGGTATACATACAGATATTTTGATAACTGGTATCTCAATATCTACCCATTACACGGCATTAGCTCCCTTTTTCTCTGCATCTAACGATCTTCTCGCACGAACATCAAATAACTTATTACTCGAAATTTTCTGTACGGTCGTAACTGCACTACAAATTGGACTACGAGTTGTAGTACGGAGTAACCGTTTTGCCTCCTTACTTCAATACCTCTACACTTCAATACCTCACATGTCTCCCAGAGGAAAATAAACATCAATGGATTACTTATGTCACACTTACCTGGAGGTATCAGACAACCTAAAGACATGGTACTCGTAATACACTGAAATTCAGTTAAAAGCTTATGTAATGTCGTTCAGTACACTGTCCTCATTTATCATAGAAATATCTGGCCTTAAAACTTATTAGAAAAGCAGAAACGCTGAGAATTAACAATTCATGTGTTACGTTGTGTCCTGTGTACTGTAGTGATCAGTATTTTTTCATGCCAACGATATAGGATTCGCGTGCGTTAGTAGTTACCAATTCTACAGTGTCACCTAGTCTATGATAATATTTTACATATAGTCCTTGTTTTATGTTTGTCCGTCTTCGCGTGTGTCACTGTCGTCTGCAAACACTCCAACAGTTCTCTGCCACTCTTGTATTGTCTGTCGAATCATTGGTCGCCTGTGCTCTTTGCAGTCTGTACTCTCGTTGTTGCAAGAATTCTTTCTGTAGCACTCTTGATATTCCGTCTTCACTGTCGATGGGAATCGTTCGCTAAGTCTAACCTCTATGTGATTCTGTTATGGAGAAATCTAGCGGAGCGATTTCACCAGCACTGGCTGTCAAATGTTTCATGATGATGATGATGATGATGATGATAACAACTCATTACATCGAGTTTAAGCAATCAGGACGAATCCCTGCAATAAATAAGAGTAATGTGCCATCCAATGAAACCTTGCGATTTAGATTCGAAAATTGTGGATCATGAAACATTTATGTTACTTTCGCAAAAAGCTTATCGAGAACGATAATGATGTTTTATGTGGTAATTACCTAGGTTGTCATAAAAGAGGTGCTTGTATAGAATTTTTTAAGCTGGCTTACACGTAAGTGAGAACCGAAACGCGTGACAGGTGCAGTGGTACACTCCACAACCACTAGGCATAACACATCGTTTTCTTAGTTTTTTTCCTGTTTGGATTGCTTCATTGTTTTTATTTTACCGCACACTCATTTTTTGAAATTAAGTATATAACTTGTTGTTTGCTCCAAATTTGATTTGATATTGCTCTTCGGCGTAATCGAGAAATTATAGACTGCGCCCAGCAGCCACTCTAGTACAAAACTGATCAGACAAAGTTCTGTAAAAGCATAGTTCATTATTCTAAGAGTTCAATATTTCTTTACAATGTCATTTTTCAAATATCAAATGCCAGGCTAGTTCATCTTTCCACTCCACATCATAACTGCAAATGGTTCAAATGGCTCTGAGCACTATGGGACTTAACATCCATGGCCATCAGTCCCCTAGAACTTAGAACTACTTAAACCTAACTAACCTAAGGACATCACACAACACCCAGCCATCACGAGGCAGAGAAAATACCTGACCCCACCGGGAATCGAACCCGGGAACCCGGGCGTGGGAAGTGAGAACGCTACCGCACGACCACGAGATGCGGGCTCATCATAACTGCGCCATAACAAAGTAGAATCCTGAAGCATGAACAAACAAATGTAATTAAAACTGCATGCTGCCCGATAGCATTCGATACATTTCACTATTGAAAGAAAATTGTACGCATGTGGACCGTAGGAAAGAAAGACCTAAATAGACATATGCATAATAAAACTCAGAAAAGCTTGATTTTCTGTACAACAATAGGCACTCGCCTCTTGACTGAGAATTTATCTCTTACAAAATCATATCCAACGTTTCCCTTCACTTTATCAATTTTAGATTTAGATTCACTACTAACGACGGCGGCTCATCGCAAGCTGACCTTATAGCGACTGCCTTGTTAATTAAATCGCAACGCAGATCAGAGTCGTGGTTAAAGTCTCTTAAAAATCAGGATTGAGACTTAAGCAGAAGAGCGTCGAGGACTGGAGATTCGGAGATGAGTTGCCAGGTCGCTCACGAAGCACAAGCGTAATCTTATGTTTCATTCAGCTCACTCAGACTCACAAAGTATTCGGTGTATAGATATGGAACTGGCATCACTGGAAGAGCTGGACCACATTTTCACTGTACTTGTTATTTACGGCAACAAATTATTAACACAATGGATGGAGAATTTACGAAAATGCAGTTGCTGCTGCCGTTACCGAATTATCAAAAATGGTTCAAATGGCTCTGAGCACTATGGGACTCAACATCTTAGGTCATAAGTCCCCTAGAACTTGGAACTACTTATACCTAACTAACCTAAGGACATCAAACACACCCATGCCCGAGGCAGGATTCGAACCTGCGACCGTGGCAGTCCCGCGGTTCCGGACTGCAGCGCCAGAACCGCTAGACCACCGCGGCCGGCACCGAATTATCGACATGAGGGAAATTACTTTGTTATTGAAGTTAGGTGAACACTTTATGCGAAAGAAATCTTAAGAGTAAATCACGATTTCATTCACCACAAACCGGAACTCCGTCAGAGTTTTGTAAAACGAGATAACTCACTTAAACCTGACGCACAAGTCCACTAGAGCGTTCAGTACGAGGCGGTCGCCCGTATATTTTCGTTGTGGGTAAAACATCGCCAGCTTTATGGTTAACTCGTCATTAACTCTTCTTATTCGTGTTTGTTTCAACATAACAAAACAATCACAAAAGATTCATTCGTGGTTACTACGGTTAATTAGACTAACCGGTATAAGGAGAAATAATAAAAGCGATAAAAAGTACCTCAACACTGCTGCAAATGTGTTGCAAACAGTGATATTTATACACTGAATTTCTAGGACGAGCTCCGTCTGGAGTTGGCTGCTAATAACGACCGCTTTATTAAAATGTCAAACTTGGAAAAGAGAACTCCTAAATTAGGATGAACTTTCCTCGGACGTTTTTCAGAACCACACAACAAATAACTGTAACAGAAAAAAATAACAACTCCTCCAAATATAAAAAAATGAAAGAAAAGAAAACTACACAGTGCTACGAAGACTCACGCAGGACACCAAGCAGTCGGAGACTGCAGCATAGTGCAAGCGGGAAGTGTTGTTGTGAGAATGGTCGCGAGAGGGGGACGGGGAGAGGGATGAAGATTTGAAAACGCTGTGTTGAGGTAACACTTTTACGCGGTATTTTTTCTGTGGCAAAGATTATCGAATATTCTGTGTGTATTTTGCCGATAAGAAATGCAGCCAGTTTTTTAGACACCCCAACTAAAGCTTCTAGGTTACATGTTTTATAAGTTATGTAGAGTTGAGGAGAATGAAAACTAATTACTTATTTGTGTTTTCATGCCGCAAAAACTGTTTGTTGTACGCTCGTAAGAAAGAGAACCTTAGCGGCAGATGATATGAGTACCATGCTGCTATGAAAGATGAAAACTTGAAGGGAAATCAGTGACTGCAAATCAGGTGCCATTTTGATGCGGAAGATTAAAACTTAAATGGAAATTAGTGACAGACGACGTGAGTGCCAGGTGGCAGTGAGTGATAAAAATTTGTAACTGAAGTGGCGATAGTTAAAACTATGCAGCATCTCTAAAATTATTTTAAAAATGCGATGTTATGTACTTTAGATATACAACAATTTAGTCTGGATATGATTTATTTGATTTTCGGAGACTGTTTAGAGAGATGAGATTGAGAAAAAGGTTATTCGAGGTTGTAAAAAGAGCCGGATGCTGTATTTTGATGCGTACTGCAATATGGCCTATGTATCTGAGAAAAGATATCTATGTATTAGCCAGGTTGCACAGTGCTACTTTTAGAAAATAAATTCACATACAGCTGTTATAGACATTGTGTGTGTGTGTGAAATCTTGTGGGACTTAACTGCTAAGGTCATCAGTCCCTATGCTTACACATTACTTAACCTAAATTATCCTTAGGACAAACACACATACCCATGCCCGAGGGAGGACTCTAACCTCCGCCGGGACCAGCCGCACAGTTCATGACTGCAGCGCCTTAAGACCGCTCGGCTAATCCCGCGCGGCTATAGATGTTGTGTTTCTTGTGTGGAGCGTCACGTTACACTTACGTAGGGCCAATTTCAACCTTCTTTACAGGGAGCAGTGTAGCTGCTGTCATATCTTTGACTAAATATAAAACTAACTTCACGGGGTTAGACTAAACATGTGGCAGTGGTAGACTGGTACTGTCACGAGATTACAGAAGAGAGGGCGTGCTGAACGGAATGGACAGTGTCTTCAAAGGAGGATATAAGATGAACATCAACAAAAGCAAAACGAGGATAATGGAATGTAGTCAAATTAAATCGGGTGATGCTGAGGGAATTAGATTAGGAAATGAGACACTTAAAGTAGCAAAGGAGTTTTGCTATTTAGGGAGTAAAATAACTGATGATGGTCGAAGTAGAGAGGATATAAAATGTAGACTGGCAATGGCAAGGAAATCGTTTCTGAAGAAGAGAAATTTGTTAACATCGAGTATAGATTTAAGTGTCAGGAAGTCGTTTCTGAAAGTATTTGTATGGAGTGTAGCCATGTATGGAAGTGAAACATGGACGATAACTAGTTTGGACAAGAAGAGAATAGAAGCTTTCGAAATGTGGTGCTACAGAAGAATGCTGAAGATAAGATGGGTGGATCACGTAACTAATGAGGAGGTATTGAATAGGATTGGGGAGAAGAGAAGTTTGTGGCACAACTTGACTAGAAGAAGGGATCGGTTGGTAGGACATGTTTTGAGGCATCAAGGGATCACAAATTTAGCATTGGAGGGCAGCGTGGAGGGTAAAAATCGTAGAGGGAGACCAAGAGATGAATACACTAAGCAGATTCAGAAGGATGTAGGTTGCAGTAGGTACTGGGAGATGAAGAAGCTTGCACAGGATAGAGTAGCATGGAGAGCTGCACCAAACCAGTCTCAGGACTGAAGACCACAACAACAGCAACACCACAAAATTCCTACCTCTTGTCCTATGAGGTCAGCGTAAGCTACGCGCTTCTTGGAACCATACTGTCAGCTGTCAGTTTCCTCTGTTGAGGAACAGGTCGTCTCAAGACAGCGTGGTTTTGTTGTAGTTTTCATCTAACTTTTTGTTTTACGTGGCGAAAAAATTACTGTTGTAGGGCAAACGGTAACATGATGTCTTATTTATGGGTGAAGTAACGTGAAGTAAACTTACCTTTCAGACAGTAACGAATCTGTGTTCGTTGTGATTCGTCTGTAAGAAATTCACAAAGAGAAACTGGTGATGTTGCATATAACGTACTGATGTAATGTTTCGGCATTCTACCGGTACAATTTAAGGAATTAGTTCATGTAATGAGCCTTAAAAACATGTTTATCGTTGTTAGTGCAATGTAATGCTTTGAAAAGATGTGGTGAATTTTCTAATGAGTTCTTTATCCTAAGTTATTGCTTTGCATTCAGGACAGCAAAAGAAAGACATTAGGGAGAGTGGAGCACAGATAAGTAGCATTTATCTGTGACCATATACGTATCTAAATACGGACCATGGATTAAATTAAGGAGCATGCATATAAAATGTGCCTAAGCTAAGAATTAAGAGACATGTTAGAAGTAAAATTGAAAATGCAAGTGGGAAAATAAAAATTTTTGACCAGAGAAAAATTGTTTTCCAACGATGTTGAACATGAGCCGGAAAAGCATATTCCTATATATATTTCGAGCAGTTAGTTCATGAGCCCACGCGAATAGAAAACGGTTGGGAAAACACACTTGACCTCTTAGCAACAAATAATCCTGAGTCAGTAACGAGTATCAGAACGGGTACAGGGACTAGTGAACACAGCGTTGTCGTAGCGAGACTGAATACTGTAACCCCCAAATCCTCCAAAAACAAACGAAAAATATACCTATTCAAAAAAGCAGATAAAAATTCACTTGACGCCTTCCTGAGAGACAATCTCCACTCCTTCCGAATTAATAATATAAGTGTAGACCAGATGTGGCTTGAATTCAAAGAAATAGTGTCAGCAGCAATTGAGACATTTATACCAAATAAATTAACAAACGACGGAGGTGATCCTCCTTGGTCAGAACACTGTTGCAGAAACAACGAAACGAACATGCCAAATTTAAACAGACGCAGAATCCCCAAAATTAGCGATATTTTACAGAAGCTAGAAATTTAGTGCGGACTTCAATGCGAGATGTTTATAACATTTTCCACAGCAAAACTTTACCTCGAAACCTAGCAAAAAATCCTTCCGAAATGCCTTCACAAAATAATACGAAGTAAATATTCCAGAATTCGAATCAAGAACAGCTGCCAACATGATGAACATAGAAGTAAATATCCTAGGGGTAGTGAAGCAACTTAATAAAAGCAAGTCTTCTGGTCCGGATTGTATACCAATTAGGTTCCTTTCAGAGTATGCTGATGCCTTACCTCCACACTTGACAATCATGTACAACCGTTCGCTCGACGCAAGATCCGTACCCAACGACTGGAAAGTTGCACAGGTCACACCAATATTCAAAAAGCTAATTAATTTCAGACCCATATCATTAACGTCGATATGCAGCAGGATTTTGGAAGATATATTGTGTTCGAACATTATGCATTACCTCGAAGAAAACGGTCTATTGACACACAGTCAACATGGGTTTAGAAAACATCGTTCTTGTGAAACACAACTAGCTCTTTATTCGTATGAAGTGTTGAGTGCTATTGACAAGGGATTTCAGATCGATTCCGTATTTCTGGATTCCCAGATGGCTTTTGACACTGTACGACACAAGCGGCTCGTAGCGAAGTTGCATGCTTATGGAATATCGTCTCAGTTATGTGACTGGGTTTATAATATCCTGTCAGAGAGGTCACACTTCGTAGTAATTGACGGAAAGTCATCGAGTAAAACAGAAGTGATTTCTGGCTTTCCCCAAGGTAGTGTTATTGGCCCTTTGTGTTCCTTATCTATATAAACGATTTGGGAGACAATCTGAGCAGCCGCCTTAGTTTGTTTGCAGATGATGCTGTCGTTTACCGACTAATAAAGTCGTCAGAAGATCAGAACAAATTGAAAAACGGTTTACAAAAGATATCTGAATGGTTCGAAAATTGGCAGTTGTCCCTAAATAACAAAAAGTGTGAGGTCATCCACATGAGTGCTAAAAGGTATTCGTTAAACTTCCGTTACACGATAAATCAGTCAAATCTAAAGGCTCTAAATTCAACTAAGTACTAGGAATTACAACTACGAACAACCTAAATAGGAGGGCACACATAGAAAATGTTGTGGGGAAGGCTAACCAGAGACTGCTTTTTGTTGGCAGGACACAGAAAATGTAACAGATCTACTAAGAAGACTGCATACACTATGCTTGTCCGTCCTCTTTTAGGATACTGCTACGCGGTGTGGGATCCTTATCAGATAGGACTGACGGAGTGCATCGAGAAAGTTAAAAGAAGGGCAGCATGTTTTGTATTATCACGAAATATGGGAGAGTGTCACAGATATGATACTAGATTTGGGCTGGACATCATTAAAAGAAAGGCGTTTTTGTTGCAATGGAATCTTCTCACGAAATTCCAACCACTAACTTTCTTCTCCGAATGCGAAAATAATTTGTTGACACCGACCTACGTAGGGAGAAACGATCACCACGATAAAATAAGGGAAATCTGAGCTCGTAGGGAAAGATATAGGTGTTCGTTCTTTCCGCGCTCTATACGAGATTGGATTAATAGAGAATTGTGAGGGTGGTTCGATGAATCCTCTGCCAGGCACTTAAATGTGATTTGCAGAGGATTCATGTAGATGTAGATACATTTGAAGACATAGTATTCTCTTTATTCATGTCGGACGTAAGAAGATTTGCTTTCAACATCACAGAAAGAGACGGATAACCCCCGAATTTCAATGCACGAGGTCCGCAGCTCGTGGTCGTGCGGTAGCGTTCTCGCTTCCCACGCCCGGGTTCCCGGGTTCGATTCCCGGCGGGGTCAGGGATTTTCTCTGTCTCGTGATGGCTGGGTGTTGTGTGATGACCTTAGGTTAGTTAGGTTTAAGTAGTTCTAAGTTCTAGGGGACTGATGACCATAGATGTTAAGTCCCATAGTGCTCAGAGCCATTTGAACCATTTCAATGCACGAGAAGCCATGCCAGGCAAAATTTGGGCTATATGTGTCAACTATATGTGTCATCGAATCCGAGGGAGCCTGTGAGCTGACGAATAGCCTATGTAACAAAAAGTTAAACGAAGCAAAGGAGAAGATACATAGGATTAAAGTTTCACCTGTTTGTTTGGAGACTGGGGAAGCCATTACAGAAACTTACTCATTAAACAGAAGAATGGTGTTGCAAACTGTGCGAGGAAGATCGAATGGAAAATGTGATCAAATGCATAAAATGCAAAATATGGATTCATGAACGGTGTGCATGTATGTGGGGAAATAAATTCAATAGTTATATTGTAGTGCCTGCACATAGTGTGGTAACAACCAAAATATGAAACTTTCATTAAACTTAGGCTAGTAAATACATTTAAGCTGAGGGAATTGATTTATAAGGGTTTATGCACTAACTGGTACAAATTAGTAATCTGATTTCCTAATTTTCTACATTTCCGTTTGTGTAGAAAATTAAGTTTAGCGTGTTTACTTTTTCAGTTTCCATTCGTTTAATCAGATAGAAAGAAAAGCATCCTTCAGTTGAGGACGGAATTGTTGAAATAATTTGGTAACATACTGTTTAGGGTATAACAAATAAAATCTCAAAAGTTGTACAATTTAGGCAACTGTTCTCTGTACGCGTCCTTCCCTCCTAGTGTGTGACGTGGGAGATGACGAGACGTTTTTAAATTGGGTACATTTTCCATGCAATCTGCAAACTGCTGGTTGTTACTGTTTAAAGTTTCCAAATCAATAGTACTATACAAATAAGATATTTCTCCTGAATCATGGATCGTAAAATGTACTAGCTTCACTAAATATTAACTTCCTAACAGCAGACACGCCTGTATTTTCGGATACAGGTCTATTGGCCATTAGTTTTCTGGCGACTAAATTTCTCCGTACAGATACTTAAAACTGTACTTCGTTCGCTTCACCTACGATTTTACTGCTACCGCTACAAACGTAATTGCACCATTACAGCGTTTGCTGCGATTGCTGTACAGATTACCGATATGCTTGGTGTACTTCCCGCGTGGCGTCATCTCTCTACTTCCGTCTTAGCACTCGTTCCTAAAGTACTGAACAAAAAACAAAAAACAAATGGTTCTGAGCACTACGGGACTTAACTTCTGAGGTCATCAGTCCCCTAGAACTTAGAACTACTTAAACCTAACTAACCTAAGGACATCACACACATCATGCCCGAGGCAGGATTCGAACCTGCGACCGTAGCGGTCGCGCGGTTCCAGACTGTAGCGCCTAGAACCGCTCGGCCACCCTGGCCGGCAAAAGGACTGAACAGACAGTGGACCTACACACCCCGTGTTTAATCAAAGTTATGAAAGTAGCCTCATCACTGAGATACCAAAACTAGCCATTTCCAAGTCATGTGTTCGTTTAGTGCCACCACGTACGCACCAAGAAAATTTTCTACCACATGCCATTAAAGAATTTTAGTCTCTAGCGTCTTTCCGATAAGCAAGAGCCGTCGGAATTTGCGGTACTGCTTCTTTGGTAATTGCCCTGACTGATCATGCGGTCGGTCATGGCATGCCCTGGTGGTGTGCTGCACTCGGAACTTCCTTATTTTAATCGCATGTTTCGAGATTTGTAATCCTGCAAGTTCCATTTGGAAACACGCTTATTTTGTAGAGTTTCACAGCTCATTTTCCAACACAGCCCATTCTGTAACAGGCGTCCGCGCGCTACAGCCGAAGATGCCTTTAGAAGAACACACAGACACCTTTCAGAAAATGAGCTCGCCGGGCTCCTCCTGTTTCTACAGACATTCACCGGGGGGGAAGCGAGCTTTTATGTCCTTTTGTGGCACACTGCACTGGCCCCGCGGAATTGCTGTTTGGAGTCTGTATCTGCAAGTGAAGCAGCCAGCACATCAAAGCGGCGCTAGCTAGTCCTTCCCCGGTTTTTCCTGCCCCTTCTTCTTATTTAAAATTTGAAACGAAATAAACGTTAATCACGCAGATGCTGCAAGGTTTCGGCCTTAATCTGGCTGAGTTTACTTTTGTAATGACGGCGCAAGGGAAGAGCACCACCTTGCTTGCGTATACATGTATATACGCTTGCGTTTTTGTTTGTATGTGCGTGTGTGAATGTGTGTGTGTGTGTGTGTGTGTGTGTGTCTGTGTGTGTGTATGTTTGTAATTTACGTACTTTCCCCAGAAGTAGAAAGATGGCACGCCATTCTCTCTCTCTCCTTCTGGGTTTCTCTTTCTCTCTTCTTTGACAAACAGGTATTATGTCTACAAGGGCGAGGAGAAGAGAATTTAAACCGAAGACGAACAAACGCCTCGGCCGTTGCTACTCCACTATTAACTTCTCTTTGATGTGAACATATTCATTCGCGAAAAGTTACCCAACGGCGTCACGCCAGAGGGCAGGGCGCGCTGAATCGGACCGGAGAAGCAGACGCTGAAAAGAGCGTGCACACACACACGCACACACACACACACACACACACACACACACACACATTACAAACGCAAAGCCCTGTGCTGTGTCGGCGAGAAGGAGGCGGAATGCGGAGGCGACGTTCGATTTGTTTGAGTAATTTCTGCGACCTTGGTAATTGTGAGCCTGCCCTTCTTCCCCCCGTCTCCCGCTACCCACCGATAGAGGGACTTGTTATTTCTTCTTCGCCTTCCACTGCGTCTTATTCCTTTTCATGCGAAATATGTCTCTTCTTTGCGTGCTTGTGCTTGCGTATGTATAAGAAAGTTGAATTATAATCTGGAATTGGTTCCGCGTGTGTATCCTTCCTTTTTTTTCCCCTGTAGCGATTTGTTATAGCTTATTTTCTCGGGGGTAGCAGGAGAAGTAAGAGAGGGGGTAGGATGAGGGTGAGAGTGAAGCCAAACGGCTTCAGCTGTGTGACTTTGGAACGTGGCGCGGGAGGGGGTGGGGGGAGGGGGGGGGGGGGGAAGCGGGGGCACAGTCCAAAAGAGCACGGGCTGGAGGGAGATCCGTGCGCTGCGGGGACGGAGAAAAACCAGACAGCACACTGAGAAACTCATTTGCTGGCCGGGCCACGCTGTGTTTGCATTGTGCACGACAACAAACACAGTGAACCGCTATGCTTAAAGGCTCAGCCTGGCACAGAGGAACAGGAACAGAGAGATAGAATGTACCTCAGACGAGAGCCTCGTAACTTCCCAGATACTTCGTGCGTCAGTTCCCAGATACACAGACGTTCTTCGTAATCCTTTCCTTATTCGTCGTTCTTCGAAATACTGGATTTACACTGCATACCACCTAGAAACGATTTCTTGTAGGTCTTCAGGTTTTCAGGAAACATTCCCTATGACCAATCTGAAGATGCATCCATAATAAAAGTATTTCGGTGACCTCGTTTGTGTGAATTGCAATTGTATCGCCAATTTTTTTAAATGATGCATCATAGATGTCTGTACGAAAAACGTGAAAAAAATCGAAAAAGAAGTGATTGTCGGAGGGACTGGCTGACCTCGTTTGTGTGTATTGCAATTGTATCGCCATTTTTTTAAACAATGCAACATAGATGTCTGCACGAATTATGTGAAAAAATCGAAAAAGAAGTGATTGTCGGAGGGACTGGCTCAGCATTAGGGAATGTTAAAATAGCCTTGGGTGAAGTTAAAAAACAAGGGCTGTAACATCAAGGGTGCAATGGGAACGTCACAAAGGCAGAGGAGAGAGCGTATAGGTGGAAAGGGTACACTGAAGGCTTTTATGAGAGGAGACCTGTCTGATGACGTGATAGCAGAAGAAGCAGGAGTCAGTATAGAAGAGAGAGCGGATGCATTTTAGAATCAGGATTTAAAAGAGCTTTGCATGACTTAAGGTCAGATAAGGCAGCAGGAATAGCTAACATTCCATCACAGTTTCTAAAATCATTGTTGGCAGTTGCAACAAAAATAAACGATTATTTACGTTCGTGTGTAGAGTGTATGAGATTGGTGATATGCCATCAGACTTTCGGAAAAACATTGCGTACATAATTCCCAGGACTACAAGAGCTGACAAGTGCGAAAATTATCGAACAATTAGCTTAACAGCTCATGCATCCAAGCTGCTGCCTAGGATAATATACAGAAGAATGGAAAAGAAAACTGGGGCTGTGTTAGATGACGATCACTACAGCTTTAGGAAAGGAAATGGCACGAGAGAGACAATTCTTATGTGGCGGCTGATAATGGATGCAAGACTACAGAAAAATCAAGACAGGTTCGTGGGATTTGTCAATCAGGAAAAAGCGTTCGGCAAAAAGACGGGTAATATACGGTACGCACGAGAGCAAAGGGGGAATGCTAAGAAAGGAAAACCGAGAAAGAAATGCTCGGATTGCAATAATACAGGGATGCAGTCTTTCGCCCCTATTCAATCTGTACATCAAAGAAGCTATGACGGAAATAAAGAGTGGGGTTAAAATTCAAGGTGAAAGTATATAAATGATAAGATTCGCTGATGACCCTGCTATCCTCATTGAAAATGAAGAAGAATTATAGGATCTGCTGAATGGAATGAACAGTCTAATGAATACGTAATATGAACTGAAATTAAATGGGAGAAAGACGAAAGCAATGAGAAGTAGCAGAAACAAAAACAGCGAGAAACTTAACGTCTTAACTGGTGAGCACGAAACAGATGAAATTAAGAAATTCTGCTTCCTAGGCAGCAATATAATCCATTACAGACAAAGCAATGAGAACATAACAAGAAGATTAGCACTGAAAAAGAGGGCATTCTTGGCCAAGAGAAGCCTGCTAACACCAAACATAGGCCTTAATTTAAGGAAGACATTTCTGAGAATGTACGTTTGGAGCACAGAATTTTATGGTAGTGAAACATGGACAGTGGGAAAACCAGAAAAGAAGAGAATGAAAGAGAGATATAGTTCTGCAGAATAATTTTGAAAATTAGGTGTTTTGATAAGGTGAGGAATGAGGAGTTTCTCACAGGACAGGCGAGGAAAGAAACATATGAAAGACACTGACAAGATGAAGTGACAGGATGGTAGGACATCAGCTAAGACGTCACGGAGTAGCTTCCACGGCAGTAGACGGAGCTGTAGAACGTAAAACCTGTAGAGGAAGACAGAGACTGGAATACACCCAGAAAATAATTGAGGATGTAGGTTTCAAGTGCTACTCTGAGGAACAGATTGGCACAGGAGAGAAATTCTGAGCAGGCCACATTAAACCGCGCAGATGACTGATGACTCAAAAAAAAAAAAAAAATTAAAAAAATTGTTTTATGGTTCGTTGGATCAGTGGTTAAGTACCAATGAATAGATCAAATATTCGGATTTCCTGAGTGCCCTAGGATTTTAATTTGTCATTAATCATTTCTTTCAGCTCTAAAATTATTTGTTGATGTGAAAAATAGTGACTTTGTGCCATGGTGTCTGTAACTGGCTGTTCAGAGGTTGATAACATCTAATCTTATAGCACTTATAGTACGACCGTGCCTGCTGCAGAACTGTGGCATTAAAATGAACTTTCGGGCTTAGGCAGGCGTTGGCTTCTTTAGATGTTTTACACGAATGTTTTCTGGGGAACCAGTGCTATTGTCCTTCAGTCTTCACAGGCTGTTTTTCTTAATCACATTTTCAGTACATCCTTCACTCCCTATGAGCTACCAAAAACCACTTACGTTAATTCATCAAGCATGAAGAGTGGTTCCAGTACGTTACACTGATCACATGTTGTATGTTACCAGAGTGGAGTCTGCTTACCCTGAAACTGCTAATAACTCGCGAGAATGAAAGATTTCGCTGCCTAATGACGTTCGTCGTACTATCACAATCTGAAAGAAAAAGTGAAGTACCCAGAAGAGGAGGAGGTAACGAAAAGAAACTTCGCGTACTGAGAGGATACGTGATGTTATTTCAGTGATCACAGAATCGAGTCGAATTTACAAAGAAGTTTGCACTATGAGAGCACTTATCAGCATGGCGTTGCTCCCCTCCAGCCTTCATGCATGCACATTGATTCAGTTGAGAAGAGCGTCATAAATCCATTGTATAATGTCATGGATACCGGCACTTGGATGGAGTTGACGTCCAGGCTGGTCCCATATATGTTCTACCGGGGACGCCATTCGATCATCTGACTAAGTGGAGACGTCTCTTTCCAAGTCTTTCAGTTCCTGATAACGCTGTCTCTCACGAATACGCGGGTCTAAGTCTCAGCCGCGCGGTCTGGGCATCCTGTCACGGTTCGCGCGGCTCTCCCCCGTCGGAGGTTCGAGTCCTCCCTCGGGCATGGGTATGTGTGTTGTCCTTAGCGTAAGTTACTTTATATTCGATTAAGTAGTGTGTAAGGTTAGGGACCGATGACCTCAGCAGTTTGGTCCCATAATATCTTACCACAAATTTCCAAATTTTATCTAAGTCTCCTTCACAGTGATCACTTAAAACCTGACGCTGTCCACGACGCTTAGGCCGGTATTACACTATCATATTTCTTTGACACAGAAATGTGACCAAATATTCGTCAAGTTTCCTTAACAAGTATCTTTGGCGTGGCGCTAAACAGGGGTATTACATCTCATGGTATTTTTCTTCAAAGTACAAGTTGGCGGACAACGACAACTTGTTACCGTGCGCTGCAGTTGTTGGTACCGAAACTGCATTGTGTTTGCATTTGGAAGAGAAGAGGAGGGAAAAAAAAGAAACACACTTAGGAGAAGCCGTGGGTTTTACGTCGAGATAACAAAAACATTCAGCAAAATTTTTTACGAGAGCTGCAAGTGGAGGACGTCAAGTCTTATACAAATTAGTTAACGAATGGATGAGAGTGCATTTCAGTATTTGCTCAGTAGAGTGGCTCCTCATATTGTAAAGCAGAATAATCACTTGACAAATGCTGTAGCCTATGGCCAGAAGACGGGCTCACCGTGACGCTGTGATTTCTTACTACAGGAGGGAGCTATTCCAGCTAACAATACACCACTCCAGTACCATAGTGCACAATAACCTAAATAATTCAAGAAGCGAGTTATAAATCAATGAAGGAGGAATATCTGAAGGTAAATAAGTGTTTAGTACACACTATATGGGCAATAAGTACTATTTTTATTTTTGAATAATTTAATTAATAGAATTAACCTTCCAACAACTACAAACTCAATAAAAAGTACGATACAGTTTAACCACCTTATAAATTGTGGCATCCAGAGTTCAAAAATAGACAAAGTAGAATGGAGAGCTAAGAATTTTTTTTTTTTATTTTAGAGTGTTTCCTTCTACTCAATTCCGCCTTACTGAAAACCTACCAGGATCTTTCCAAACTCAGAGGTGGATGGCTGTAGCTGTGATTGTGATTTGAAGTCACCTATAGCATATCCCACGTTCCGATCTGTACACGATTAATAGCGTGCGATGTACTCCTTGCTCACCTCCCACCCGAGTCAAAGCAAGGTTACTAAGAGGAGTTGAAGAAACACACCAACTAAACTTTGCAGTAAAGTTTACAAATACAATACGGACGTCAAACAGCCGTAGCGACGCCAGCGCTCCCAGCGATTACATTTCACATTTCAGTGAACACAAGACGAACGACTTTTATGATCAAACCTACGGCGACTCCCTAGTTTAGATCATACTTGTTTGACGAAAGGCGAGAATTGACAAAGTTCCCTATTACACTGTCAAATTAAGTGTATGACATATCGAAGTTCACAAAGATATGTGAAAGTATGACACCGATTGTATATAAACTACCAGGTCTGTTAACTACAGACGGCCGTGGTGGCCGTGCGGTTCTAGGCGCTTCAGTCTGGAACCGTGTGACCGCTACGGTCGCAGGTTCGAATCCTGCTTCAGGCATGGATGTGTGTGATGTCCTTAAGTAAGTTAGGTTTAAGTAGTTCTAAGTTCTAGGAGACTGATGACCACAGCAGTTAAGTCCCAAAGTGCTCAGAGCCATTTGAACCATTTTGTTAACTACGGTAAACACCGATAACATTACAATGCACCCTGCCGATCGTTCTCCCTGAACAGAGACTTTCAAGTCTAATCATTTACATACAACTGCCGATGGTGTGTGTGTGTGTATGTGTGTGTGTGTGTGTGTGTGTATGTGTGTGTGCGTGCGTGCGAGCGTGCGTGCGTGTGTGTGTGTGTGTGTGTGTATTTTGCTGAAATCCGGCCATGTCTTCTGGATCCTTCACTTTTTTCTTTCTTTCCTTTTTTTGTCAGGCAGTATATAAATGAGTAACTAAATCATGTCCTACTACACGAAGGAATATATGACTGCTTATAGGCAGAATTTGGAACTCAGTATTTGTACTATTCACTAAAGAGAAAATATTCTAACATTTTGAATACAGCGAGCATCGCAACCACTTGCGGAGAGAAGCCAATCTCCATGAAGAAAATTTCTAAGGTTCTTCAGGGGTATTATCCGAGTGTTACGGTACAAGCAATCTGTGGTCTCTGGTGGCGTGTTACAGAGGAATAATGTTACCCGAATTACCTTTAAAGATACCCTCTCAACAGTGAAAAGTGTGTAATATGCAGTCACCGATACGTACAACTCAAAATAAAGAGTAATGCAACATAGCTCAGATGCAAAATATTCTGTGTTGGTTGCCATCGATGTGGGAACAGTTCAGCAGAACGTAGTTGTGGCTTACTGCCGTTGAATTCAGTGTATCCATACAAGAGGTGCAATCGGCCAACACTTCTCAGTAAACATATCAGTACCACTGTGTATCACTCTTAACGTACAATTAACAATGCCAGAAAAGCAAACCCGAGACAGAGCCGAACAGCGCTGGATGACAGCCAGAGTACGAAGAGTGAGGCTGTTGTCAGCAGCAACTATCGTTAGTGACGGAACCAAAAGTTCTTTGTTCAAAAAAAGACACACCATCCACACCGTCAACATTTGCATTGCTGTGCAGATATTTTCCGTGTAATATTGATGCAAAGATGTGAGAGAGTAAGAAACCAAACGGAATGAAATGTCTCTGTCACGAGCTACCAGAGACTATTGGTCCTTATACCAAAATAATCAGAAAATATCCCTGAACAACCTGTGAACATTTGCCTGCGCAATTCTCCATGTAGAACAGTGGCATTCTAGCAAAGTCAGACATCAATTGACTCATGGCCTTTAGCTACATTTGTAGTAGAAATGTAACACGAATTCGAGTGTGAACGAAGTATCTATCACGATCTGAACTGACCTGACAATGGTGACCAAGGATGTTTCAGAAACTATTGCAAATGCCGTGCTAAACTCGTTTATATACGTGTTTTTCTCAAAGCTGCAGATCGATTAGAGTAGTTGGATTACGCGTTTATTGTCTAAGAATTGCATAATTCCACTTGCGAATAAATTTTTTTCAGAGGGGATAAAGAGACAGGTTGAATTTTTCCCGGCCAATCTCAACGTGGTATCATTAGCATAAAACTGTCACTACACACAAGTAACGTTTTGTGTGGACCAGGAAAGCGTAGTTTCTGTTTGCATTTTGCAATTGACAACTGTGTCTGCAACTAAGGTTGCGATTTAGTCTCGCTACCATCCGACAGATTGGGGTAAACCTCTCACTACTTCAAACTGAAGAATTACAGCCTTGTAACTAATTTCAGAATGATTCCCATATTTGACTAGTGGACCGGAAAATGCACACCTCTAACAGTTCATACACTGCCTCCATCTGGCTCCCAGAACTTTCACTAGTAATACCATCCACAACAGACCTGAAATGCACTGAAAAGAAATTTAACGTCAGTAGTTAGGACTATACCAAAAAACAAGGCACTGAAATTTTTACTGAATCATATGAAACATATTTACTTCAGTTAAATCACTCCAAGTTAGTGAACGCTACCTTCATTCCACGGATGACTTCACACTCTGACATGGGATACTTCTTCCGTCGAGTACTTTCACACTCACTAAAAGGGAACAATTGGCTGGAAACCCCCGTAGCTGAGTCGTCATAGCGGCTGAGTGCGGAAGACCCGGGTTCGATTCCCTCTACTGCCAAGGACTTCTCCTTGGTGAGACGACTGGTCCTGGTTGCACTCAGCCTCGTCAGGCCAACTAAAAGCCACTTGACGGAATAGTAACGGTTGCAGGTCACTGACAAAGTGCGAGAAAGCGTCGTGATCCCACGTCTCTCCATATCGCATCCATTAAGCCATTGGTGGAGGATGACGTGGCGATCGGTCAGTACCGATGGACCCGTCAAGGGCTGTAGACAGGAGTTTCACGGCCTCATACGGGAACGAAGTTCCGATACTTTTAGTCTTTCAGTGTTTGAGAAGTTGTTGATCACAAAGGATCCCTAACTCTAAATTCCAGTGAAATGCTTGAAAGTTTAAACCATTATCTCCGTCGTACAGGGCGTACGACTTCCAATCCCCATAGAACGCCCATTTAGAGTTAAGGAAAGACTGATCCATTATCTCTAGGTTGGAGAAAGCCTTGTTCGAAGATACTGGAAGATCGACTCTGACATACACATTAGCCATATGATGAATACACAGGCGCAGCCAGTTGCAATTAATGACTCTATTTGTAAATAACAAATATATTAAATGAAAATTAACTGCTCAATTCGACATGTTAATAAACCCTATCAACATATAAGCCGTTTACCGAAAGAACAAAGTAGCTTCCCGTGCTGGAAGTTAGCTGGATGCAGGGGTACTACTGACAAAGTGCAATTGTAAAACCCACAGTGTTATGTATCTATTTATTACCGAAGGCAAATAAAAATTAAATTAGGAGAAAAAAGATGAAATTTTCTCGAACTTCCAGCAGTGGCTAGTGGTTAAATAATCACGAGCTTTCGTCCGAGTACTCGTTGATCTTTATCAAGTAGTGACTGTTGTGTAATTTGTGCTGTCACCGTCCGCCTGCTTAGATGCCGGCACTGTAGCTCAGCGTGTTCGCGAACAGCCTGAACGAGTGTCATCAGACGTCCGCCACGAACAAAGTCAACGAACAATACAGCAAGAAAAAAAAAAAATCTGGGTGGTAACGTGCTTGCCTCCCATGCAAGCGGGCCCAGGTTCGATTCTCGGCCGGGTTGGACATTTGTTCCGTTCGTGGAGTGGGTGTTGTGTTGTCCTCATCATCATTTTATGCTCATCACCGGCGCGCAAGTCACCTGAAGATGGCGGCCAGTTGGACCGCTGAAATATTGTGTCAAGATAACGTTATGATCCGGCTACACACCCGAGAAGAATATTATCAATTATTACGTCGGGAAAGCCTTCGTAATCACTCTTTATTTTATTATTCAGTGATTAGTTAGTATCAACCCTTTGGGCGTTATGAAGCTATACCACATAAAGGAACTGTAATGTATATAGCACAACATATTCCACGCATTTGTGTGTAGGAAGAAACATGTGATTGTGTCTGTAATAACGGTTTCGCACACCCATTATAGTCAGGGTCAGAACCTGTGTATACATCATGTCTTAGACGTGAAATCTATATATGAAAAGTATTATAATGTGCTGTATGCTGGCAGAGTGACAAAAGCCGCATAAGCGTCACTCTTCTTTCCTTCCTATGTATGGTTTTTACGTCTCTCAAGATATACAGTATCTGATCAAAGGTTTCCGATCACTGCTACGTAATGCGGAATTGACCGCTAGATGTCACGACAGGCACAACCGTGAGTATAAAAGGAGGCAGAGGGCATTTTGTTAATACTGCTTTTGTTGTAAGTGCAAACCAGGTTGGTGACTTCGAATGTGGACTAGTCATAGATGTTACCTCAGTAACAAATCCATCAAGGACATTTCAGGTCATCCAAAACTGCTCAAGTTGACCGTAGGTGATGTTATTGTGGAGTGGAAATGTGAACGAATAACAACAGCGAAACCAGCTCCAGGCCGACCTCATTTACTGACAGACAAGGACCGTCGGACATTGTGGAGGGCGCTTGTAAATGCCACATGAAATGAGCAGAAGAAATTAGTTGTAATTGGCAACGTGCTTTCAGTAGTCCAGATAGCACAATGGCTGTACGTATGGAGTTAAAAAGAACGGTGGACAGCACCTCGTAAGGCACACATTTCTATAGCCGATCCTAAGCAAAACTTGAGGTGGCGTAACGAGTGACACCGTGTAACTGGAAACAAGTGATTTGGAACGGTAAATGACGCTACACCCCGTGGCAATCTGATGAAAGAATTTGGGTTTTGCGAATGCCTGGACAACGTTCCCTGCCATCATGTGTGGTGTCAAAAGTGAAATAAGGAGGGGCTGGTCTTACAGTGTGGGAGTATGATAAGCTTATTGCGCTTAAGAAGACACTAAATGCGGAGGAATATGAACCCAATTATAGCAATTGTACTGCGTGCAAAGTATATGAACATATACTGAATCCTGTCACAAAGTAGCAGCTATGAGGTACTGATTTGTGGACAGTAACATTCCTTAGGTGGACTGGCCCCCCCGAGTTTCGATCTGAACCTAGTGGAAGACTTTTGGGATGAGCTGGAACATCGACCTAGCTTGAGGCCCCAGCGTCCAGAATCACTACGTTCTCTGGTTTCCACTCTTGAGGAAGAGTGAGCAAACATTCCTGCACAGACATACAGACTCCTCATTAAACGTGTCTGCAGTAGATTTCAAGCCGTCATAAAGACGAAGGGCTCGTCACATGCCACACTAATGTACACTAATAGCTGTCCGGATACTTCGTATGAGATGTGAGATAGTGCACAGTTATCAGTACCAGTGCACAAGACTCTTCAGTCGTGTCTCGTGTGACAGCACCGTGTACATTGAACGCCCCTCTCACAGCCTACCCCCATCCCTGTGCCAAAGTCCCACTGATAGGCCGATAATGAGATTATACACGGTACAGCCACATTAATGTGACCACCGCCTACGTACGACGTGAAGATTAGGTTAGATTAGTACTTGTTCCATAGATCATGAATACGACACTTCGTAATGATGTGGAACGTGTCAGGTTATTAAAAGGTGTCTATACAAAATATGACATTACACAAAATATTACATGACGCTTAACATTTTTAATTTTTTTGTGGGGGTTGGGGAAATTAACCACTTAATATATCCAAAAATAATAATAAGTAGAAGGAGCTGCCATTAAGAAATTCTTTTAATTTCCTTTTAAATGCTATATGGCTATTGCCAGACTTTTGATGCTATTAGGTAAGTGACCAAAGACTTTTGTGGCAGCATAATTTACCCTCTTCTGAGCCAAAGTTAGATTTAACCTCGAGTAGTGAAGATCATCCTTTCTTCTAGTGTTTTAGCCATGTACACTGCTATTATTTCAGAATTCGTTTCATAAGTGAATATATATATATATTGTGATGCCACAGTGAAGATCTCTAGCTCTTTAAATAAGTGTCCGCAGGATGATTTTGGATGAGCTCCAGCAATTATTCTGATTACACGCTTTTGTGCTATGAAGAATCTTTTACTCGATGATGAGTTACCCCAGAATATGATGCCATTCGAAAGCAGAGAATGAAAATAGGCGTGGTAAGCTAATTTACTGAGATGCATATCGCCAAAATTTGCAATGACCCTAATAGCATAAGTAGCTGAACTCAAACGTTTCAGCAGATCTTCAGTGTGTTTTTTCCAGTTCAACCCCTCATCAATGCAAACACCTAGAAATTTTGAATATTCTACCTTAGCTATCGATTTCTGATCGAAGTCTATATTTATTAATGGTGTCATTCCATTTACTGTGTGGAACTGTATGTACTGTGTTTTGTCAAAGTTTAGTGAGAGGCCATTTGCAAAGAACCACTTAACGATTTTCTGAAAAACATCGTTTACAATTTCACCAGTTAATTCTTGTCTGTTGGGTGTGATAGCTATACTTGTATCATCGGCAAAAAGCACCAGCTTTGCATCTTCGTGAATATAGAATGGCAAGTCATTAATATTTACTGTATCAAGAACAGCAGAGGACCCAAGACCGAACCTTGCGGCACCCCATTCTTGATTGTTCCCCAGTTTGAGAAACCACCAGTTTTTTTCAGTAATCACTAACAGACAGCAGGTGGCAGCACTAGCAGTGGAGGGTACATAAACCATCACGGAGGAAGCTGGAACGAGTGCAGTCGTTGTTGTACTGCGGAAGGGGCATGGTCATTGGCTTTCAGGCCAATCGTGGAATCTTTTCCGAAGCGGATAAGTTTGTAAGCCGTTCATGTGCGCCGTGGTTAAGATAAAGGGTGTCTATAATAAAAGTTCCAATTTCAAAACGCTGTAGAAATAGAACCACTGCTCGAAATGACGTCAAATTTGATCAGCGTATTATTGATGTGCGGGAGAGAAACAAAAAAATGGAAATTTGACCAATATATGGCGCTTTAAGCGTCAACGCGCGGCTCACAGCTATTCCTCATTTTATGTCTGAGATGCCCAACATAACTGCCTCTTCAAAGTACGGCGTGCTGCTGGTAAGGCTCTTTTACAAGAACAGTGACTGTGCACCAGTGGCCCTGCAGATGTGCCGGACACTCTAGGGTATTAAAAAAGGCATTGGTCTGATGTTCGTTAAGCATTTAGAGATAATAATTACCAAAACTCGAAAAGATTCTTTTGAAGTGCAGTGTGACAGAGGGAGGAAAGCAGTTGGTCCGACGTCTGAAGAAAACGACGCTACAGCTTTGTAGGAGGGGTCGAGCGGTGGTGTGCAAACTTGCAGTGAACAGGGAATTGCCTGAACGTTGAACATGCCTGCGAGCACGGTGCATAAAATCCTACGAAACGTCCTGCATTACTATCCATGCCAAATCTCCCACTTTCAGGAGATGCTTCCTGCTGACCTTGCAGCATGACAAACGTTCGCTCTGGAATTTCTTGCTCGCATGGAAGAGGACAAAAAATGGGCATGGGACATTCTGTGGACAGACGAAACTCATTTCCAAGGACATGTCAATAGGCTGAACTGCAGAATACGTGAAACGGAAAACCCGCACACCGTCAATCTGCACCATTTCATTCTGCAACGGTGAAGCTGGTTGATGGCATCGTATATCGTAGGGCCGTATTTTTTCGACGAGATGTGTCTTTTCGGTCCTGTTAACTGTGTTGTTACTGGTGAACGTTATGGCAGTCTTTTGCGCACCAACGTCCTTGCAACCTGTCCACAGTGTGGATGTGTGGGTGGGATCATTTTTAAGCAAGATGGCGCTACTCCGCACATTACACAGCCTGTGAAGGGGCTGCTGCAGATGCATTTCTGGAATGCTAAAATATCAGCCGTCATTTCCCTACAGCTTGGCCGTCCAGATAACCTGATCTTAATCCGTGTGACTTCTGGTTGTGCCGTTATCTGAAAGATGGCTTGGTTCAAATGGCTCTGAGCACTATGGTCTTAACTTCTGAGGTCATCAGTCCCCTAGGACTTAGAACTATTTAAACCTAACTAACCTAAGGACATCACACACACTCATGCCCGAGGCAGGATTCGAACCTGCGACCGTAGCGGTCACGCGGTTCCAGACTGTAGCGCCTAGAACCGCTCGGCCACCCCGGCCGGCTCTGAAAGATGTGTTCAGTGCTCCAATTACAAAGGTAGCCAAGCTGACGGCACGCACTGCGCGACGCTGAAACACTTCGATCTGGCTGTTTCTCGATTTAAACTTGTGACATAAAACGGTAGGCACCATATTGAACATGTCTTGTGACAGTCTCACGACAAATAGAAACATCTCATTTTACTTTATGTGCAGTTTTTCACCCATGCAAAAGCCAAAGTCATTTTGCTTTTTATGTAGTGTTTGGCCTCAGGTCAATTAAAAACCCATTTTTCCCATTTGATGTGGTTCGACCCTGCCTTGGTGGATGGGCTTACCTAACCAACAGTGCTACAGTGGTCGACTGAACTTGTGCAGTCATGCACATTGAACAGTACAGATCGTGAATGTGCTATTCAAATCACAGCCGTCGTACTGCGATTCATGTGTCATTTGTAGCCGAGCCCGTTTACATTAAGACGCTTACAGCATCATCTATCAGTAAAATTTTTGATAATTTTTTTGTTCCATGATGCTTCCCCCTGCCTCAATAATATTCGGCTCAAATTTGATGTCATTCTGTGCTGCGGTTCTCGTTCTACAGCGTTTTGAAGCTGAACTTTATTATGAACACATTGTATACCGGGTATGGCAACTCTGGTGCACCACCGGCCATAGATAGCAGGGGTGAACGATGGCTGCGGAGACGTGTACGGGCGAACAGTTGTGCAACTGTTGACCAACTGACTGCCCAGATCAACCAAGGGGCTCCTCAACAACCGTTCAGCGAAAGTTACTGCACACAGGCCTCCGCAAGAGGCGCTTGGTTCATGGGCCCATTCTGACGGTTGTTCATCGGCGGCAAAGGCTGCAATTAGCAATCCAGTACCGCAGTTGTACTTTTCATGTAAATTACTTATAAGAATGTCCGCCCCCGGTAGCTGAATGGTTTTCGGTCGGAGAGCTAGTTGGCTTCTGTAATAAAAAATGACCGAGTGGAAGGATCAAACAAAGAACTCGAACGGATGTCTTGTGACGTCCGCAACGACAAAAAAAAAAAAGTCAGCGTGACTGAGCGTCAATCCCTTAGGCCGGGTTTCGAATCCCGGCTGGGTCGGGGAATTTTCTCCGCTCAGGGACTGGGTGCTGCGCTGCCCTCATCATCATCCTACCATCCTCATCGACTGCAGGTCGCCGAAGTGACGTCAAATTGAAAGACCGGCACCCGGCGAACGGTCTGCCCGACGGGGGGCCCTAGCCATACGATTAAATAAAAACTTAGAAGAAGGCGTGGTGTCTGTTCGTTTGGACGTATGGGGAGGAACAGACAGAACGCGGAATCGGTAGCTAGGCTACATGATATGCAAACTGATAGTGCAGGGGCCGGCCGTTGTGGCCGAGCGGTTCTAGGCGCTTCAGTCTGGAACCGCGCGACCGCTTACGGTCACAGGTTCGAATCCTGCCTCGGGCATGGATGTGTGTTATGTCCTTATGTTAGTTAGGTTTAAGTAGTTCTAAGTCTAGGGGACTGATGACCTCAGATGTTAAGTCCCATAGTGCTCAGAGCCATTTCAACCAAAAATGTTCAAATGTGTGTGAAATCTTATGGGACTTAACTGCTAAGGTCATCAGTCCCTAAGCTTACACACTACTTATCCTAAATTATCCTAAGGACAAACACACACACCCATGCCCGAGGGAGGACTCGAACCTCCGCCGGGACCAGCCGGACAGTCCATGATTGCAGCGCCTTTAGACCGCTCGGCTAATCCCGCGCGGCTTATTTCAACCATTTGATTGTACGGGGTGGGGGTGAGGGAGGAGGAGTCGGGAGAAATGAAAGGAAAGGGAAGGGACTAATGGTGTCGGCTGTGTCGGGAATTAACGCTGAATCAGCAGTAACTGGAAAACGTGTGCCAGACTGGGACTCGAACATGGGATCTCCTGCTCACTTGGCATTTACGTTAACCACTGTGTGCTACCCGGAGACAGTGTTTACTGCAATTGCGCAGAATGTCTCGGCACACCTCTTGGCCTATCCTAACTCCCAGCCATCACCAACTATCCACTGTCCCTGTCCATTTCTTACATGCTCTCTACTTCGAGACTTCCGCAAGAGGTCAGATGTAATTGTGTATCCGCACTGAAGGTGGTGGTTTCATTGCCCATCGAGGGGAATCAGGTGCGGGTGTACAGTTACGTCTACTTTCTCGAAATACCGAGCATGGTGGAAATGGACAGGGACTGTGGACAGATGGCGCTGGGTTGGAGTGTAGAACGACCGAGAGGCGTGCCGAAATTGTACACGCAGTTGCGATAACCACTGTGTCCGGGCAGCGCAGCTGTTAACCCAATTTCTAGTAACCAGGAGATCGTGGTTTCGTGTCCCGGTCCGGCAAACATTTTCATTCGTCGCCGCTGATTTCGCGTGAAGTCCCGATGCAGCTGGCATTCGTAGTCCCTTTCCTTTCTCCTCCAACACCTTCAATTTACATAACATATGAATTACGTTTTGTTCCCATCGGACAGATGATCGTGGGCGTGTAGGGCGTGAAGCGTCTGAAAGCAAACACCGTGGAGCAATCGTCGGAGCGTTACGGTCTGTAAAATGTTTTTGTGGAATTCCGATGGTGATCTCGTTAGTCTGAAATTCTCAATAGACATCTGTCGTTGGAAGCAAATTCCACTCCTTTGTTTTACCTCAGCACGATGGCATCCACCAGCAAGACAATGCACGCTTCACTCAAGTCGCACTGTACATGAGTGATCCGAAGAGCGCCAGTATTAGTTTTGCGTAACCCCCTGCGCACCAAACTCTCTGGATTTAAGACCAGTCGAGGATTTGTGGGACCTCCTCATTTGAGCTGCTCGTGCAATGACTGCTCAACCGAGAAACCTAGCGCTGTTGTCCACAGTACTGGAGTCGCCACGGATTTACACCCCCGCCGGTACCTTCCAGGATCTCATTGACTCTTCTTGCACGTCTCGCAGTTGCCCGCTTGCAAAAGTGCTTACTGAGGCATATGAAGGTGGTCACATTAATGCGAGTGGACAGTATGTAAGGGGCAGTAAAATGAAAACGAGGCAGATGGCAAGAAAGTAAGTAAACTGTTTACTGTTTCAAAAGTAATCGCTGTAACTATTAATACATGTTGAAACATCCCCTTAGAAAATTTATGAATTACTGTGCTGGTAAACCCCTTGCGTTATTTGATTTTCAAACAGCTGAGCACAACTGAACGTGGCCAGTCATTTCTCTTTCTTCTTATTCTGATCATCAATAAACTGACACACAATATTTTTAGCGCAACGCAATCTGACTTCCAATAATCCCTACAAAAGAATGGCTCTGACTAACAATAACCTGTACATTTCATGAATCATTTACCTCACAAAAATCTTCGTTACTCGAACTACTGCAATACAGCGAGCGCCAATACTGCCAGCTAAATAAAAGATTCTAACTACTGAAGGCACTAACTACTGATAGGCATTGTTAGCAAATGAAAGATTTTGATATAGAATAAACAAAGTATTTACCTTAATAGTGTTCAAAAGTCATTATATATATACACTCCTGGAAATTGAAATAAGAACACCGTGAATTCATTGTCCCAGGAAGGGGAAACTTTATTGACACATTCCTGGGGTCAGATACATCACATGATCACACTGACAGAACCACAGGCACATAGACACAGGCAACAGAGCATGCACAATGTCGGCACTAGTACAGTGTATATCCACCTTTCGCAGCAATGCAGGCTGCTATTCTCCCATGGAGACGATCGTAGAGATGCTGGATGTAGTCCTGTGGAACGGCTTGCCATGCCATTTCCACCTGGCGCCTCAGTTGGACCAGCGTTCGTGCTGGACGTGCAGACCGCGTGAGACGACGCTTCATCCAGTCCCAAACATGCTCAATGGGGGACAGATCCGGAGATCTTGCTGGCCAGGGTAGTTGACTTACACCTTCTAGAGCACCTTGGGTGGCACGGGATACATGCGGACGTGCATTGTCCTGTTGGAACAGCAAGTTCCCTTGCCGGTCTAGGAATGGTAGAACGATGGGTTCGATGACGGTTTGGATGTACCGTGCACTATTCAGTGTCCCCTCGACGATCACCAGTGGTGTACGGCCAGTGTAGGAGATCGCTCCCCACACCATGATGCCGGGTGTTGGCCCTGTGTGCCTCGGTCATATGCAGTCCTGATTGTGGCGCTCACCTGCACGGCGCCAAACACGCATACGACCATCATTGGCACCAAGGCAGAAGCGACTCTCATCGCTGAAGACGACACGTCTCCATTCGTCCCTCCATTCACGCCTGTCGCGACACCACTGGAGGCGGGCTGCACGATAGTGGGGCGTGAGCGGAAGACGGCCTAACGGTGTGCGGGACCGTAGCCCAGCTTCATGGAGACGGTTGCGAATGGTCCTCGCCGATACCCCAGGAGCAACAGTGTCCCTAATTTGCTGGGAAGTGGCGGTGCGGTCCCCTACGGCACTGCGTAGGATCCTACGGTCTTGGCGTGCATCCGTGCGTCGCTGCGGTCCGGTCCCAGGTCGACGGGCACGTGCACCTTCCGCCGACCACTGGCGACAACATCGATGTACTGTGGAGACCTCACGCCCCACGTGTTGAGCAATTCGGCGGTACGTCCACCCGGCCTCCCGCATGCCCACTATACGCCCTCGCTCAAAGTCCGTCAACTGCACATACGGTTCACGTCCACGCTGTCGCGGCATGCTACCAGTGTTAAAGACTGCGATGGAGCTCCGTATGCCACGGCAAACTGGCTGACACTGACGGCGGCGGTGCACAAATGCTGCGCAGCTAGCGCCATTCGACGGCCAACACCGCGGTTCCTGGTGTGTCCGCTGTGCCGTGCGTGTGATCATTGCTTGTACAGCCCTCTCGCAGTGTCCGGAGCAAGTATGGTGGGTCTGACACACCGGTGTCAATGTGTTCTTTTTTCCATTTCCAGGAGTGTATATATATAACTTCATGACATCCAATCTTACAAATTTACTCTCTCTGATGGACACGCGTCCAGATAATCTGCTCTCAAAACTCCGCCATCTCACTCCCACATCTACCACTGCTGGCGGCTCACCGCCAACTGCGCAACGCTATGCGTTGTTCACATCCAGCTGCCCAACACTACAATAGCGACTATTCCAACAATGCCAACCAGTCACAGACTTCACACAGCACAGTCAGTGATTTTCATATAGAACGCTACGTGGCGTTACCAACACAAAAACCTAAACAGCCTACTTACAATGTAAGCCACTTGACTATTGAAATAATAAACAGTCTACTTAGATTTTTTTCCTATCTATCTCGCTTTTTAATTTACTGACCCTTAGGTTTCCCGCGTTGCCGCCCTGCCCCGGCAGTCGGACCTCACTTCTTCGGCATCGCTCTTCGCGTGAAACGTGCCTGATCGGGGCGCTGTTCTGCCCGCCTTGGCCGCGCCGGAATAATAAATACCGCTCCGCATGCGAGCGCAGCTACGCTACATAACCGCATAAATCGGCACGGCCGGCACACGCCATCACGTGCGCAGCGCCGCATCCGCTTTCTCGGAACGGCGCCGCGCTGAGTGCGCCGCCACGGACGACGTACTGCACTCTGTGTGTGTGTGTGTGTGTGTGTGTGTGTGTGTGTGTGTGTATGCGTGCTTGTATGTGTGTGTGTGTGTACCTGCTCGCCTTACGTGTCCGGCCGCTGTCCTGGAAACAAATGCACGAATGCGAACGGCCGGAACATGCACTCCACTCTAAGGAAGTGTCTCATATCTTCACCCATTTTTCTTCCAGTAAAATTTAAAATTCACTCTGTCGTCTCTCATTCGCATTATTTTCCTTGTCACTACACTGTGGAATATAACGCCATTCGAGCTATGAGACGAAGGAACGCACCTGTAAATGATGGTGTTGCAGTAGGGAATGGTTAAACCTGGACGTATAGAGTTTAGAAGCTAGAGGATATGGATAACGCCTGTTTGAGTCCATGTCTTTCGAAAAATACGTTTTAGCCACGAGGTCTTGGACATTATTTGGCTGTCTCTGCTTCTCGGCCTTGGATATTTGCCTCGAAGACACTTCTTTAGCGTCATGCACAGGAAAAGTGTGACTTTGGGAATGTTACGAACTCGATCTGCAGTTGTCCCCCAAAACTGGAGGGACGGTGATAAAAACAAGATTGCAAAAACTGCTTCTAAGATTTCTGCACAGGAAGATAGGGCCTCATAAATGTATGTTGCAGCCGGCCGGGGTGGCCGAGCGGTTCTAGGCGCTTCAGTCCGGAACCGCGTGACTCCTACGGTCACAGGTTCGAATCCTGCCTCTGGCATGGAAGTGTGTGATGTCCTTAGGATAGTTAGGTTTAAGTAGTTCTAAGTTCTAGGGGACTGATGTCCTCAGATGTTGGGTCCCATAGTGCTCAGAGCCATTTGAACCATTTTTTTGACACATGTAGTCAGGCAAATGGATGCTAGAACCACCAAGGAATCTCTTTGTCGGATTGCAACAGAATTAGAAAACCAAGCCTACAGCCTAAGCCCTAATGCAAAGTGGGTGGCTGAAATTTGAGAACATGTAGCCCGGAGAAAATCAAGCACTCCGGTCACTGGTGCTGAAGACAGCTTCCACCCTGTGTTTATTTTTTTATTTTTTAATATTTTAAAGGATGGATAGCTGCAAGAAACTATGCTGGACACAAGTGGCATCAACCTCTCCGTCCATTACATTTTCCCTAATGGTGTTAGTATTTTTCAGCGCCAAATGCCTAAACCAAAAATAATCTATAGTTTCACGGAAAGTTATTTTGACAAGGTGGATTGGTAATCGACCAGTGAAATTACTGTATGAACATCACATTTCTGCAATACTAAAGTGAGTTAAATTGCAAATCAAACCCTGAAACTTACTGACAGTTCACAACAGTGGTCACTGGCATATTGCCTCACCAACTCCTCCCTCCCTTCGGCGGCAATGCTCTTACCTATTGACCTACCAGGTGCAACTCGTGAAATAGCTCACAACTTCCACCTGTTTTTCTCCGAGTAATAGAGACGTATGTTTAAGATTTGATCAATTGAAGAGCTCGATTTGTTTTAGAGAAATACCAGACAAGCTGGTAACGGAACAGGGATATCCCAATTGAATGTATTTGGGATGGACTTTCCAGTGCCAACGTGTGTCCCAGAATCAAGGGAAACCTTCGGAATGCTATGGTCTGAACTAAGTGACTGGAACTATTTTCATTTTCAGCTTTTGTTTTAAATTACGCTACAAAGAACACATTAGGTTTTGGAACTATGAAACAAACCATTCCACATTTACAGGGCACTTTGGCACTTAAGAAACCACATCCACCACCCAACAAATATAGTGCAAGATATGAAAATAATAAGAATAAAAAACCATGACAAAGACCTTAAACAAATGCAGGAAAACTACCAAGTCCAGAAAGCCATCGTTGGAAACAAACATGTGATGAACGAGCAAACACACATCAATACAGACTGTACTGAAGGTAATAACAGAAATGGTAAGATAAAAATCATTCCACTTGTACTTGCAACCAGATTAAAACAAATACATATGGGGTCTCTCTCTCTCTCTCTCTCTCTCTCTCTCTCTCTCTCTCTCACACACACACACACACACACGCACACACGCGCACACACACACACACACACACACACACACACACACACACACACACACACACACATACAAACAGACCTATCAAACACAGATATCACAAAACACAACGAAACTTCAGATGGCAGTTACAGGAAAAGAACAATGCTAACGAAGGAACAAAAACATAGCAAGAAGATCAACATCCACGAATTCTGTGTAGAACAATTTTAAATTATTACTACATTATAGAAAAGTAAAAGGTACCAGAGCTACTTATAACCTATATATACAACGCAGTAAACGTGAACTAAACAGTATACATACTAATATGTACATGTTCCTTGCAACTGAAGATGGCCGGCCGAAGTGGCCGTGCGGTTAAAGGCGCTGCAGTCTGGAACCGCAAGACCGCTGCGGTCGCAGGTTCGAATCCTGCCTCGGGCATGGATGTTTGTGATGTCCTTAGGTTAGTTCGGTTTAACTAGTTCTAAGTTCTAGGGGACTAATGACCTCAGCAGTTGAGTCCCATAGTGCTCAGAGCCATTTGAACCATTTTGAACTGAAGATGCTTCGCAAAGAATAAAGGCGATACGCGCATGGCACAAAAATTGTTTCATTCAGTTGTAATTAGACTGTCCCACAGCAAAACTTAGCCAAATACCGTAATATTTTCATTTGGTTCCTAAGACTAAAATATGGACGTAAATAAGGAAGCCCAGCGTATCTGTGTGTACGTGTGAGTATGAGTACCACATATATAATGCATTGTAACTCGTCAGAAATTTCCATGCTCACCATGATGCCACTGGCAAACGGCAGCTGAGAGGGGTCATGAGTCGCGTCGGTGTAGCTCTGTCGGCAAGTGGAGTCTTTGTGTAGACCAAGGCTCCAGTTTATAGTCTCAGACTCGCACACTGTGTTAATCACTCTGAAAATTTCCTATCAGTGCAGCGCGAATGCAGAACACAGATGTGTTATGCTATATTCCTTTTGATTGGAAATGGGAAAATACGCAACGTTACACAGGCCTCTACAATCTACAGGGTCGTCAGAAACAGTTTAAAATGTTTGATAGAATGTTGCAGGATAGTTTGTCCTTAGAAATAATTGTTAAGAAAAAAATTTTGATATGTTTTGCCATTTCAGACTTAATTAACATTGAAGTTAGCCAATCAGGATGGCGCAAATTCAAACAGCCCTCCATATACAGTTAGTTAGTTGTTCTCACAGCGTAGATGACAGCGCATGAGACTGCGCAGCCTATGGCTGTTGTTCGATCTTTACTGTGGTGTCACCGCCAGACACCACACTTGCTAGGTGGTAGCTTTTAAATCGGCCGCGGTCCGCTAGTATACGTCGGACCCGCGTGTCGCCACTGTCAGTGATTGCAGACCGAGCGCCGCCACACGGCAGGTCTAGTGAGACGTCCTAGCACTCGGCCCAGTTGTACAGCCGACTTTGCTAGGAAAGGTTCACTGACAAATACGCTCTCATTTGCTGAGACGATAGTTAGCATAGCCTTCAGCTACGTCATTTGCTACGACCTAGCAAGGCGCCATTATCAAGAGATATTTAACTTGTGATGCCTGTACCGTCAGACCGATGTACACCACTTATGGATTAAAGGTAAGTATTCTACCAGTTACCTCCTGTTTTGCTAGTCTTATTTCTCTGACCTGTTCCAGACCTCACGCCAGCCTGCGTGAGCTTAAAAGCGTGCATTTCGGCCTCCTCTAGCAACACAGTGTTGGCTCTTCTGCCAACACTTCATATGGCGACGAGGATGGGATGTTCGTATTGATAGACTGATTTCATTGTCATGGCTTCGCCGCAATCTCCAGATGTACTGTCCGAATTTTATCGCTTGCAGAATCAGCAGACGCAGGCCTCATTGGATGCCCTTGGACAGCTCGTCCAGGGTCAACGTGCAATGCAAAACGATGCGGCCACCGCTGCTCCACCGCTACCGCAGCCACAACACGCAGTTGCACCACCTTTTCGTCCTTTTGATGCAGCACTGGAAAGCTGGACGGAGTGGTCACGCCAATTTGGATTCCATCTCGCCGCCTACAGAATTCAAGGCACCCTTTTTTGCTTTCTTGTGTAGGCGTCCAGACGTAACGAGTGATAATGAAATTGTTTCCCCGACGCGACGTAGCAACTCTGTCCTACGGCGAAATTTTCTCTGCATTAGATGCATATTTCAAAGAATCAGTCAGTGTCATTGCAAAAAGGTATACCTTCTTTTCTACAAAACGTACAGCCGGTCAAACTCATCGGGAGTGGGTTGCAACTTTGCAAGGCCTTACTAGGGAATGTGCTTTTGAGTGTGAATGTGGACTCCCTTGTTCAGATACTATGGTGCGTGATGCAATTGCACAGAACGTTTCTGATATTCGTATAAGGGAACAGATTTTGAAACTCGTCAATCCCTCCCTTCAACAAGTGATGGACATATTGGATAGGCAAGACACACTTGACTTTGCTCAGGAATCATTTGAAACTTCGCCAGCTGTGTGTCACATTAACCGGCCAGCAGGGCGCACTGCACGGAACAGTAAACAGCCCTCGCGCCTGTCCACGCGGCTGCCACCAAGCTCTCCGCTACGTGTGCCGCGCAAGCACGCAAATGCAGTGCTAAAGTGAAGCCCGCGGTGTGCTACTCGACATTCGCGTGACAATTGCCCGTCACGCCAGGCTATTTGCTTTTTCTGTAATAAAAAAGGACATGTTCAGAGTGTTTGCCAGAAAAAGCTCCGATCGGACACTAACAACCGTTCCAGGCCCTTTGCTTCGCGCCAGAATCGAACCAAGAATACTCAGGCTCGTGAACCTTCGCCCATGGACATTCATGTAGTTAATTCCTCTCTGCCCAGTGCCACTCTCTCTAACAGTGACTGTGTTCATCCCACAAATTGTGTGCGTCGACATCGATGGCAATCCCGTCAAGTCACAAGTGCTTCTGTACCAGTGTCTGTTCACGTTGCACGAGACGGTCGCTCTTGTCGTCGGCAACGTGATCCCATTCCAGCTCGATATCGGAGCTGCAGTTTCTCTGATCAATCACGACACGTACAAACAACTGGGCACACCTCCATTGCATGCTGCAAATGTTAAGTTAACTAGCTATTCCGGTTAGAATATCCCTGTCTCAGGACAGTGCAGCCTTCTTGCAACATACAAGGGACAAACAAAACTTGTGTCATTTTACGTTCTTCGTTCTTCTTCTGCAGTGAACTTGTTTGGTTTAGATTTATTTCAGTTGTTTAACTTGTCTATAGTAAATCAGGTCCTCTCAGTGAACCAGACTGTGCCTTCAGCCAGTGTTTCTCGTCTATGTGAAGAATTTGCAGACATTTTTGCACCGGGCCTTGGTTGCGCTAAGAACTATGAAGCCCATTTGGAACTGAAAGTAAACGCACAACCGAAATTTTTCCGAGCGCGCAATGTTCCCCACGCATTGCGTGATGAGGTCGCAAGAACCTTACACGATTTGGAATCACAAGGTGTGATTGAACGTGTGCAGGCTTCTCTCTGGGCCTCAGCCTTAGTAATATTGCCAAAACCTTCCGGTAAATTGAGACTTTGTGTGGACTTCAAGGCCACTGTGAATCCACAAATAGTGATTGCAACTTTTCCTTTACCCCGCCCGGAAGATCTTTTTGACAAACTGTGCCCGGGTAAATATTTTTCGAAGTTGGACCTAGCAGATGCGAACTTGTAAATACCGGTGGACGAAGAATCCCGGCGCGTTTTGGTGGTTAACACGCATCTTGGTTTGTATCGATTCAAAAGACCGCCATTCGGGTGTGCATCCGCCCCTGGATTGTTTCAGCAATATCTGCAAACTGTGTGTGCCTCGGTCCCTACTGCAGCGAACTATCTGGACGATATTGTGATCTCCGGAAAGACAGAAGAAGAACATTTAGCCAATCTCAGAACATTATTTCAGGTCTTGCGACAACATGGTCTTCGCTTGCGGAAGGACAAATGTGTGTTTTTTGCTGGTGACTTGCCCTATTTGGGACATGTAATCAATGCACAAGGCATACATCCCAGTCCCGAGCACCTCCGTGCCATACAAGACTTGCCTTCGCCGCAGAATTTGAAGCAGCTACAGAGTGTGCTGGGAAAAATAACTTACTATAACAGATATGTGCGCCATGCCTCTTCCATTTCAGGTCCGCTTCATCGCTTACGCCGTAAAGGTGTTCCGTTCGTCTGGACGACGGAATGCGAACGCGCCTTTCGCCAGTTGAAATCGGCGTTGCTTTCTAATACTTGCCTTACGCCATTCGATCCCCAGAAACCCCTTTTGTTGATGGTAGATGCATCGGATTTCGGGATCGGTGCTGTGCTTGCGCACAAAGATGGCTCGCATGATCGCCCTATTGCCTTTGCGTCCAAATTGCTCTCGTCTGCGCAAAGAAATTATTCACAGATCGAGAAAGAAGCCTTGGCTCTCGTATTTCGTGTTACAAAGTTTCATGATTTCTTGTATGGTCGTCACTTTACCATCATCACAAACCACAAACCTTTGACATCGCTTTTTCATCCGAACAAGCCTGTACCTCCACGTACAGCGCTGAAATTCATTCGCTGGTCTATTTTCCTCTCGCAGTACCGCTACGATATGTTGTATCGGTCCACTGCTAAGCACGGAAACGCCGATGCGTTGTCCCGTTTGCCTGTTGCTGAGGATAGAGCATTCTATTCCTCCGAACTTGCTTGCATGTTCATTGATGCGGAAACTGATGTACGGCTACTCCACCAAGGACATTGTGGTATAGTGCGAACGAAACAACTTGCTCATCAGCACTGTACTTGGTTCAGAATCGATGCTGCGATTACGAATATGTGCTCTTCTTGCATGGCGTGTGTCGAACAACAATCGCAACCTCCACGGAAATTCTTTGCATGGCCAAAAGCCACTTCCCCTTGGCAACGCTTACACATAGATTTTGCTGGTCCATTCTGGAATGCTCGATGGTTGGTTGTGGTAGATTCCTTCAGTAATTTTCCATTTGTTGTCAAGATGTCTTCCACGACGTCATCTGCCACCATCCAAGCGTTATCCGCTATCTTTTGCATTGAAGGTCTTCCACAGACTATTGTTTCCGACAATGGCCTACAATTCATGTCCGCAGAGTTTCAGTCATTCTGCAAGGCCAATGGTATTCAACATCTGACATCCGGGCCGTTTTCGCCTCAGTCAAACGGTGCCGCTGAACGATTGGTCTGGACTTTCAAGTCACAGATGTTGAAGTTGAAAGAGTCGCATTCTCGGGAGGACGCGTTATTGCTCTTTTTGTCCTCGTATCGCTCTCAGCCCCGAGATGGTCGCTCGCCGGCTGAGTTGCTCCACGGTCGTCCTCATCGAACCTTGATGTCTTTGTTACATCCGCCGCATCAGGTTCCTGTGCAGCGGCAGCCACCTGCCTTTGCTCCAGGCGACGTTGTCTATTATCGCAACTATTGAGGTTCACGGCGTTGGCTCGCAGGGCGCATTCTTCGCTGCCTCGGCCGCGCTATGTATCTGGTTTTGGGGGGCCTCTGGTGAGGTGCGTCGGCATCTGAATCAGCTGCGCCTCTGTCGTCGCCTGGGTTCTGCCGCTCCCCGTCTGCTTTCAGCGACGGTGCCGTCCGGTCAGCGCCCTGGGGACCCATCTACTGGCTCGCCTCATCCCCAGGTGTTCCCGACGCTGCCTTCCATTTTGCCCCATGCAACCGCCGGGCGCCTCCCTGGGTCACGCGCCGCCGATAGCTTCCCGAGACCGGCTGACCTCCGACATGGAACTCTTGCCCGCTCCGGACCAGATGTCGTCTTCGCCCTTCGCGTGCACCGCCCCAATGGAGGTCGACTCTTCGGCTCCTACTGTCTCTCTACGGGCGCATACACCGCATGTTGACGTGCACCCTGGACTAGGTTTTCAGGCGTTTCCTAGATCCCCTCGGACCGAATGGCAGGGTGCGGGTGGCACAGCCTCGCCTGTTGTTAAGCTCCCCACCTCGTCGCATACGTCAACATGGAGTCCTCCCCACGGCGGGCGGAAGCCTTATAACACAACCGTTCGCCGATTTGCGGGGGATGAATGTGGTGTCACCGCTAGACACCACACTTGCTAGGTGGTAGCCTTTAAATCGGCCGCGGTCCACTAGTATACGTCGGACCCGAGTGTCGCCACTGTCAGTGATTGCAGACCGAGCGCCGCCACACGGCAGGTCTAGTGAGACGTCCTAGCACTCGGCCCGGTTGTACAGTCGACTTTGCTAGGAAAGGTTCACTGACAAATACGCTCTCATTTGCCGAGACGATTGTTAGCATAGCCTTCAGCTACGTCATTTGCTACGACCTAGCAAGGCGCCATTATCATGAGATATTTAACTTGTGATGCCTGTACCGTCAGACCGATGTACACCACTTATGGATTAAAGGTAAATATTCTACCAGTTACCTCCTGTTTTGCTAGTCTTATTTGTCTGACCTGTTCCAGACCTCACACCAGACTGCGTGAGCTTAAAAGCGTGCACTTCGGCCTCCTCTAGCAACACGGTGTTGGCTCTTCTGCCAACACTATATTTACTACCATCAAGTGTGCAATTTTTGTATCGCTCCCTTGTTTGGTTCCTAGGAAACCAACCAAAGAATACGTTTGGCGTCACCGTCTCTGGCGGGCCGCTTGAATTTACACGCACAACGGCTTGATTCACTAACTTCAGTGCTAATAAACACGGCAACGGTACAACGTATCAATTTTTTTCGTAACAGTTATTTCCCAGCACAACCTACCATGCAACACTCTTAGGAGCTATTAGACAGTTTGTGACCACAATGTATACCTCTCAGAAGATCATGATTAAAAAATAGGACACGAGGTAGACCGCGCATACCGTCCGTGATATGAATGCGTTAACATGTCTGAATCTTATCCACCCTCTTTCACAGGATAGGCGTCAGAGACCAACATTATTCAGGCGAATCAGAGTGGGAATGTGATTCTCGTTGAAGTTTCCACGAGTGACCTCGACAATCGCTCATTAACATAGCCAAATGATCTATCCAGGCATGAGTTCAGGCCAGACTAAAATGCCCCGTATGGCACGAAGTTTGTCCTGTTTTCCTAATCCCTGTCAAGTTCAGTTCATAAGAACGTAATGATATGGCATTAAGCACCAGCACAAGATACGCTTTAAGATTGTCAGAACCATTTTTAGTGGAGTACACTATAATGTCTCTTGGAAAAATTTAGTGCAAAACATAAGTGAACAGTGCCAAAGTAACAAAAAAAGGCAAGGGACGTAGGAATTTTATCCGACAATCGTCAGTTGTTTGTTTTGTAATGTAGAGACTATGAGGCAGTCAGTTCCAAAACTGAACATGTCCCTATTGAGGGATTGGAAGAAAAACGGAAAAAACTACTAGATCACTTAACATAGAATATAAAAATCTATAAAAATAAATTAAATGCAGAAAATTATTGCAAACAAATGTGATACTTCCTATAAAATATATTGCAATTTTGCGTAAATGATAGCAAATGTTTTATGGACATGTTAACTTTTGGTAACTACAGAAGACATGTTTAGTTTTGGAACCAGCGAACATGGACATAGAGTTTTGGAACGGATAAAATACGAACGTTTCTGAAAATCAGGAAATTTTCATAAAAAATCTGAGACTTAATCGTATTTTAATACTGTTATAAAGTAGATACATGAAAAAATAGAAACTGCTTCTCTGAGTGAATTAGGAAATGGTTAAAATTTGTTACTCGAGTGAAATATTTTGGATTATTAAACCATGTATTTCCCACATGTGTGTTTTATGAATGAGAATTGTAATTTATGACAACTAGAATGAAAAAAGTTGCTTTCTTGAACAAAATTCAGATGGGTTCTAGCTGCCATGTGAAATAGTTTGAACTACCAGTGGAACACCCGTTTAGAAAACATTTGCTATTATTGAAAATTTATTGTAATTCTAAATATAACCTGAAAGAAATAAGTGCTTCTTTCTTTAACAAACTTTCATAAATGTTCAATTTTATGATTACTAATGTTGCATACTTCGCATTATATATAGCGTTACATATAGCATCCATTGACCACAAACATAGTCTGTGGGCGAAAATAGTTTAAAAATAACGACTTCAGGGAAGAACGGGATTAAACAACGTCTTAGTCAGTCATTAATTCATCATCATCTCCTTCTTCCTCTTGTTATTGTCTTAACTTAAACTTGTAAGACTCTACCAGTTCTTTGTTAAGCTCATATAAATAGCGACATATAAACGCATTTTCCCTAGACTGCTTCGTCTTCTGACTTCCTTTGCAAATTGTGAAGACTGCTTTGTCTTCTGACTTCCTTTGCAAATTGTGAAGTTAAACATACTTATCTGGCAGCTATAATATGCCGTCTGCTGCTGTAGTTTAGGTAGTGAGAGATTCGTTTCGCAGTAAAAAGACATAATTATTTCTCGCTCATTCTGAACTTTCAGCAGTTCGAAAGATCTCTTCGCATGCAGTTTATAACGATCCAGTTCACTGAGCAGCGTATCTTTTAATGCAACATTCCCTGCTACTTTGCGTTCCTGTAACTCAAAACATTTTTAGCACTTGTCTGTAGCCAGTGTCCTGAAATTTTCATTTCTGGATTTTGTGCTGCATTGTACATTCTCCACAACTTTTTAATGACAGTTCGCTTTGCAGGTACTAGCGCTTTGAATGATCACAGCAGTCACGGGACTCAATGAATTTGTTTACACCATCTGTTTATTTTGCATAATGTTTTGAGCTAGTACCACCCCCACTTCTTTCTCGTTGTGAAACCCGATCCTTGACTGATCTTTACCAAGCCTTAGAACCTGAAATTTCCAAAATCCCAATTTGACACACTTCAAGTAATTCTCTCTTTCCAGAAATAAACTTAGGTATATAGTATCTCAGTCTGACAGCTTTGCATTTATTTCTTTCACACATTCTTGGTGTTCTTCACTGTGAAGATTCCTACGTCTCGTAACGAAGAATGAATGAATCTTGGCATACATTATTGTGAGATTCATAAAATGACTGGTGAAACTTTACTATGTCTTGCATTCCACGATCATTGCAACTGAAGTCTAACCTTTGATGGTGATTATAATTTGGTTTCTTTGGAAGAGATTTAGATGATTGTCTGAAATATTTAAAAAAACTGGATGGGTAGCTTTTGACTATTTCATGGCACTGATGAGACATACCTACAGCTTAAAAACTCATAAAGCAGTAGCGCTAATAATATTCCGTCAAGGTTAAACCTTCACTTCATGAAGATCTATGATTAAATTCCAAAATCGGTGACTGTGCCTACACTACAGGCAATCGCTGTCAGAATAAAATAAGAAATGTTTCAGAACCATTCTTACCTTGCTCGTTTTTCTTGGTTTTTCGTCCGTATAGAGACATCTCGTTTCCTTTTCCTTCTGTACCCTAATTCAGTGGCAGTAATAATACTTTCACAGCTCTAACACTGGCTTCTTCCCCGTTCATTTCACTATGCGTCATTACAGTAATTACACTCAACAGTGCTGTATATTATCAGTTGTGCAAACCCATTGTAGAAGTACATTGTTGTTCAAATGTTTGAATTGTTTATACTGTTTGTTCCCAGATACTCATGTTTGTTATGCCTTCATAAACATCACAAATAATACTGTTTCATCCTAAAATACACTGTTAAATGAGGACAACTCCTTTCAGGCTTTTTGGAGCTAAAAAAAAGGATGAATCTTTTAACTGTGTGTAATATGACTGCCTGTGCGTATTTTATTTCGGTACGTTAAAATAAACATAACAGATAAACATTTCTTTGAGAAACTTTAAAATTCACCATGGACATACAAAGTTTGGGATCGCAAGAAGCAGTGGACATACAAAATTTTGGAACAGATTGCAAATTTAAATGCGTAATGCCTGCGGGACGTGACAAGTTACGGACATAACTCTTTCACCAGGTTACAAGGAAAGCTGCCAAGATGCTGGAAATTGCGACATCTCGATTTTCAATTTTTTTTTTTTTTGGACATGTTGAGTTTTGGAACTGTCGACCTCCTACGGTCTTCTTTGTATCATTCTTCTTTGTGTCTTATCGCTGCGCAGATTGCAAAATCTGGATGCTTGTCTTGATAAAAGGTCTATAATGCTGGAAATTATGTATTTGCACTCTTTAAAAAATTATTTATGTTTGTTAAAGTGATATGCGGTTTTATTTATGCAAAGATTAAGTCTCTCTCTGAGTTTTTGCACAGTTAATTTCAGACTGAGCTTTTAATTATTGGCAGTCATTACTGCCTGGATTACTAACTTGGTTGGACACGGCCGCAATGGCCTGCTTATTCAGAGAAAAAAATACTTCATTATTCAGGACGAGTTACTACGCAGGTACTAATATTGAGATTTTCCAGAATTTCAGCAAATTTTAAGTCCACCAGATTGCAAATTGCAGAGTATATTCCAACATTGACGCAGCTAACACTTTTACCTCCTGTCAGGAGAGTTAATTCTTCTCTTTAGGTTTAAGGAAAACCTACTTTACACTGGCAGCACATATAAGGACCACATTTTCCTTATAAACAAGAGAAAATTATGCATTTGATGAAAAATTGATATTATGTGAAGAGGGAAACGTCTCACTTAGATCACTGCTGGCCATTCTTTAGCAAATCCTCCTTACTGTGAGATGAACAATATTACGTTAGGAATTCATGTAACGGTGTTGTGACTCTATCTCTCTTGTAACTAAGAGGGCAGAAACTTTGGTATTTCGTGTACAAAAGCCTGCAACTGCAAATAACGTTAGACCACACGATGAATATCTTTTCATACTATTACATTAGTAAAAGCCTTTTTAGAATTACAACATACAGCTGCCTTGATATATATTCACTGTAATTTACTTTGTAAACGTGATTTCATTTAACATGGAATCTCCTGTACTTGACTTTGTGGCCTTTAGACGAAAGTCACTGAGTGCATTTTATCTGTCTTAAATAACGAGAGAACAAAACTTAGTCAAAGAATACCGTATGATACAAGCATGCTGTTTCTTTCCCTCTTTTTTCACTTCGCAACAATCATCCAATGCAGTTTAAATCTGATGTGCTTCTATAAGTTATTTTCTTTTTCTTTTATTAATTAAGTCGTCAACCTTCTAAATTGTCTGATGTGACCTTTCTGGATTTCCTATCTTGTTTCAGCCTTTTTATCTCAGAGCGTACTCATACCCAATGTCCTTAATTATTTTCTGCATTAATTGGTTCTAATGGTTCAAGTGGCTCTAAATACTATGGGACTTAACGTCTGAGGTCATCAGTCCCCAGGACTTAGAACTACTTAAACCTAACTAACCTAAGGACATCACACACATCCATGCCCGAGGCACGATTCGAACCCGAGACCGTAGCAGCAGCGCAGTCCCAGACTGAAGCGCCTAGAACCGCTCGGCCAAAGCGGCCGGCTCTGCATTTATTCCAATCTCTGTCTGCCTCTACAGTTTTTGCCCTCTACAGCTCACTTTAGTACCATGGAAGTTATTCCTTGATGTCTTAGCGCAGGTCCTATTATTCCATTTCCTCTTCTTCTTCTCAATATTTTCCACGTGTTCTTCTCCACGCGGAATGAGCAGACAACCACCTTATTTCGAGTCTTAACATTCCACATAATTCTGAACAACATCGTATAGTATGACATCTTAAACGCTTCGATATATATGTTTTCTGATTTTTCCACAATCCATAATTCACAACCACGCTGTGCTGCGATCCAAACGTACATTCTCAGTAATTTCTTCCTCAAATTAAGGCTATTTTTCGCACTAATAGATTTCTCTCGGCCAGAAAACCTTCTCTGCCGCTTCAGACTGTCTATTATGTCCTCCTTTCAGCCTCCGGCATGTGTTGTATCATGTCATTTTGATTGTTTCAAGTTGTTGATATGCACGTCAGAGAAAGAGAAAGTGAGAGAGAGAGACGAAGCAAGTTGTGTTACTGTTAAACAATATTTTGGTTTTGTTGTGGCCCAGTCTTTGCCTCTGCGTAGTCTGATACATTCATAGTTGAAGTATGGCGGGTGATGGACGTATTTAGTAGTGCTTTATTGACTTGTGATTGTATCAGTTAGATGAAGGTTTTTTTGTAAAGGACAGCAAGGATGAATATGATGTATTTACTGGAAGGCGAAAAGAATATAAATTTGGACTAATGTTATTCCTTTTTAAGAGAAGAAGTTCGAGGTAAGACTGCAGCAGTGTGCAGCTACTTTGTGGGAATGATTATTGTCAGCTAGTTAACTTGCTCAGATCTGAGAGAAAGACCATCCCACTCCCCTGATCCTTGCATTAAGATATCAACTGATTAAGCTGTTTAGTTTTTATAGAAATTCTTTATTAACATTGTACCCTTTTCTAATCGTTGTTCACTTTGCATAGCATAGTACTGTTCAGACCAATGTTATGTGTGAAGATAACCTGAAATTTTACTCTGTCTTTCTGAATACCTACTTCATTCTAAAATCGTCTTGGAATATCATTTCATAGAAACAGTTACTCTCTCGATCCCATTGTTTAAAGAAGGTTAATCATTACGCATTACCGCATATGGTATGCAACAATTTGAATATTGTTTGGAATTTTTTTTTAAATCTAGCTTATCCCCTTCCTGCTTGCTGTTTTCTGCTGTGCTTTCGAGAAATCTGCAACAATGTTGTCAAGATGTCACGTACTTGGAAATTTTGAATAGGGCCGGTTAATTGTTTTACTTCAGTTGCGCATTTAATATAAGACAAGTTGTATCCAGACCAGTTATAGTTCAATTCAAATTAGGTTCTGCTTAGTCAAAGGTTAGCCCACAAGTTTAAGTTGAACAACAATTTGTGGGTACTTAGTTTTGGTAGTACGTAGGACGTAAATCTGGGCTAAATTTGATATAAAAAACATATTGTAGGAAACTTACAATGTTATTTTGTTTTCAAGTTAGCATAGTTCCTTCAGTTTATCGAATTCGTGGTTTCCATTTTGATGTCAAGTTTATCATTAACTTCACATTTGCTACTTCTCATTACTTTCGTCTTTATTCAGTTTACTCTCAGTAACAACATGTGCCCATTAGACATCTCATTCCGTTCAACAAGTTCTGCAGTTCCTCCCACTTAAACGTGAATTTTAATCCCACTCTTGAAACAGTCTTCTATTTTCATCTTTGCTTCTTCGATAGATGTACTGAGCACTAGGGACGAAGGACTGCATCCTTGTCTTACACCTAGTCCGAGCATTTCCTCTTTGGTTTTCTATTGCTTTGGTGTACGTTATCCTTCCTCCTCTATAGCTCTCACTTATTTTTCCAAGAATTTCGAACATCATGCATAATTTTACATTGTCAAACGTTATTTCTAGGTTAACGAATCCTATCACTGTGCCTTGAGCTTTCTTAAGTCTTGCTACCATTGTCAGACACAACATTAGAACTGTCTCTCTGGAGCCTAAAGCGAAACTGATAGTTCCTTTAACAAAACCTCAGTCCATCTGTTAGAAGCAGAATAATATTTTAGGTACTACTGGGAGTTCCACCAATTATACTGAGTCGCACACAGAGTTGCGACGTATGAGCGCTGCCTACCGTTAGCGCTGAGAAACCGCCAGCAACCTGCCGGAGTGGGCCGCCTTGTGGAGACCACTTGAGTCTGAAGAGGCGGAGCGGTACGCGGAAGGTGACTCAGCTTGGCTGGTACCGCAGTCCAAGCGTAAGGCAGCAGCCTCGTCCAAGTAAGAGGAGGTACGCGTAAACAGCACAGTGAGAGGGCGTTCCGGTAAGAGATTTTGCTACTGCATATAGGATGCCGCATCCTATAGTGTTAAAATTCCACATATGCTAGACAGTGTTAACTTAGCACCTTAAAATGGGGTCTATCGGTAACGATTATTTAGCTTTTTTATTTTGCCAACACCTTCACTCGCGTACCTGCAGGTTGACAATTATTGAACTGTATCAAATAAAATCGTCATAACTTTTGAATGGTTGGCGTCAGGACGTTCAAAATGCAAGTTTGGCCGCAGGGGCATGGTTTAGCGACGAAGTCTACTTTCACTTGGATAGGTTCGTCAATAAGCAGAACTGGAGCATTAGGGGGACTGAGAAACAGCATTTCACTATCGAGAAGTCTCTTCACCCTCAACAGGTGACTGTGTGGTGTGCAATTACCAGTCACGGAATAATCGATATCATATTCCTTGATGGTATGGTGACTACCGAACGGTACATGAAGGTTTTGGAAGATGCTTTCATCTCCATTATCTAAAGTGACCATGATTTCGACGAGATGTGGTTCATGCTAGACGGAGCTCGATCCCATCGAAGCGGGAGAGTGTTTGATACCCTGGAGGAGCACTTTAGGGACCGTATTCTGGCTCTGGGGTCCTAAGAGACCAAACTGCTTAGGTCATCGGTCCCTAGACTTAACGTACTTAAACTAACTTATGCTGAAAACAACACACGCATACACACACACACACACACACACACACACACACACATGCCCGAGGGAGGACTCGAAGGGAGGGGCCGCGCAATCCGTGACATGGCGCCTCAAACAGCACGGCCACTGCGCGCGGCCCTAAACAGACATTTAGGAGGTGATCCCGGCAGAATTGGTGTTCCGACATTTCAGCGGCCATGCAGAATTTCGTTACTCGTCTGCGCCACGTCATCGCCAATGATGGCAGGCATATCGAACATGTCAATGCCCAAATCCGAATATCTTAAGTGACGTTTACATGTTGAATAAAGTGTATGCACGCATTTGTTTATAACTAATTTGCGTTTTTTTATATAGTTCAATAATTGTCATGTATATTTCATCCATAGATATATTTCATACATGCCCAGCTGATATAAATGTGAACCTTCCAGAACAGGAGGAGGAAACTTCTCGGGATGAGAGGGTATATGATGTTATATCGAGTCAAATTTACAAAGAACTTGGCAGTAAAAGGCCACTTACCAGAACGACGTAGTAATTTTTCCACCCCCTCAGCCTGTGCGCCTGGCAAGTCTCGAAGAGAGAGTGTTGGATGGTTATGTGGTAATACACCACCACACAAAAAGAGAGAACGACCAACAAGGGGAGGAGGGAACTAAATGACACTTCACGGGTGCAGAGGGTCTGTGGTTTTATTTCAGTGATTATAGAACGGAGTCGAATTTACGAAGAATTCGGCAGTAACAGCCCAGTTACTGGTATGGCCTCGCACTCCCTCTAGCTGGGATGCACGCACTGATTCGGTAACGAATGGCTACAGTAACTCGTTGTTTCCTCTCCTGAGGCAAGCTGGACCGCAGCTGTTGTGACTGGTCCTTGACATCCAGGATACTCGTACTGGGACAGAGTTGAAATCCCAACTGATCTCACACATTTTCTGTCAGGAACATATCAAGCAATTTTTCTTGTCGCGGCTGTATCTCAATATCCTGCAGACAACTGACAGATACGCATGCCGTGTGTGAAAAAGCATTGTGCCGTTGAAAAATAAGCCAGTGATACTATCGCACGAGAGAGAAGGTGTTAGTGACATACTGCTGTGCAGTCAGTGTTCCCTCGATCACTACCAGTAGTGACCTGTGAGCCGTGGCCGCACTGGATCCTACTATTGACTGGCCTCCCGGTAGGATGCGCGGGTTCCGTTCTGGTGTCCGCAGTTAATCGCTGTTTGCGAGTGAGGAAAAGGCGACATCCGCGCTGCGGTTGGCAGACTTGGACGTCTGCTGGAGTAGCCAATTAACGCCGAATTTTGCCGCACTGTCCTAATGGATTCGTTCTTCGTACATTCCACATTGATTTCTCCTTTTATTTCACACAGTGTTGCTTGTCTGTTAGCACTGACAACCCTATACAGATACCGCTGCTCTCGGTCGTTATGTGAAGGCCGTCAGTCTCTGCGTTGTCCGTGGTGATAGGTAATATCTGAAATTTTGTATTAGGCCGTGCTAATACTCTGCGAATCCTATCCACTAATGTCCGGCCGAGGCTGGCAGGAGCGGCGCTTAGATTCACTTCTTGCAGAGGCCGCTGCTGTCGTGGTGCGGTCCGAATCAGCGCACCACTGGCCGACATCGTTTCACCGCCTTCTCTTCTCTTGCGTTCTTACTCTTCGTTCCGGCGCTTGTGGCTACACTTCTTGACGTTAGCAGTCATCAGGACTTTCTTATACAAGTATACACAGTGTTTGTTCTTTTGGACATGTCCAAAAGAAGAGACACCACGTATAATTAAGGCGAGGTGGCCAATGATCTCTTCAGCGCTGATGCATACCTGGTTGGAAATCTTATGGGAATCGGTGAATTATGGGCAAGGGACATTACATTAGCAGTGTATGGACAAGTTGGGAAGTTGTGTCTGAGGGGAGACGCGCTAGAATAGTCCGTGCAGTTGAAATGATGACTGTGTCCAGGTGGGTTAGTGGTCAGAGGACCTGTCTAATAAGCAGGAGACCTAGCCCCTCACAAGTTTTCAACTTACCCCATTCATTTCAGTCAATGCTCGTTCGCAGCCAGTGTTTGAAATTCCTTTGTACTTATACTCTTACTTCAAACGGAGCAGATATGTGATACGCGAAATTTATATTGAAGGGAGAGCAATCCCTAATGCCTGTTGTGCACATAATTAACGCAGTAGAGTACTTCAGCCCTTATAAAGTAGGAAGAGCGTCAGTTTAATTTATACCTTTGTCCTTCCAAGTCAATACTGACAAATTTTCTTTTGAAATTTATTTTGTATGACACTGCAATTCATGTTCTGAGTCATATCTTCGTCTGCACCTGCGAATTTCTCTGGCTTGTAGGGAATTTTTTCCCTGCCATCACTCTTTGAGGAAAATTCCGGTTTGAAAATGTTGGATCTTACGTGAACGCTCGGCCGAGACTCCCTTAGCCAGCAGCTACTACCTTTGTGTTGCTTTCAGGTAAATACTTTGCGTAAAAGTGCTACTAATCACTTCGGAAAAGACATATAACAGTGACTGCGTGAAAAAGTGTTATTGAATGCATGGTACAAAGCTTACTGAATATTAGATGATTAAAATTCTTCTGGGTGTTATGTTGAGTCACTGTATAGAACGTAAAATACTTCAAAATATAGAAACTACATAATCGATGTTCGGTTGTATTGAAACGGTCTTTTCCGGGGCAAGTCTCGCCTTCCTCGGCCTTTCTCTGGGGAATCCCTTGTTTTATAGTTTATGTATGCTAAAGCACTTTATATTTTATACAGTCAAGCGCTACAACAGTCAGAAAAACTTAAATCATTTTGACACTAGCTGCGGAAGCCTTCGTAGTTATGTCTTTCTCAGTTTGTCACACAGTTAGCATCTGAACTGTTAGCCCACATTTCATCACCTTTAGTAAATAAATGGATCTATGGAACGTTGTCGCCTGTCAGTAGGACGACCGCTTTTCGACTAGTGTGTTCGTACTTTTGGCAGTGGAAATTCGATTCGTAAGTTCAAACATACCGCAGTTCTGATTGCCATGCAGCCCCGGCAGCTAGCTTATTCCGGTCTACTTTTGTCCGTTTCCCGCACCAAAGGAAGCAAGCCACGGTACCGACTGCTCACGGAAGTGGCATCCAAATATTTTCTATTCCAGGAATCGACATTACCGACAGACTGCTTTTTCTGTCGCACACGCACAATAAATGTGTTTGTCACCTACCGGCGAAAGAAGAGAAAAAGACGAGAAATGCATAACAGATACACCCACGTTTCCGAAAGTCATAAGGCGAGCAGGGCGACAGAAAGCATTTATTTTCGCGGGGCTTTTAGTATTCACATGTGTCAGACATCTGAAGGCAGGAAGTAACACCAGCGGCGCACTGCGGCAACATGAAATTCCTCATAATACACACTCTATGAATCACACAAGAACCACATCACATGTGCCGGCGACAGGAATCGCCAAACAAAAATACAGCTGCTTATTATTATTTTTCCCTGTGTGGCGCGTCTCATTTCTCTTCCTTTGTAAATGTTGACCTGCCTTTGCTTCTAATCGGCAGTTTCGCTGCTCGGGCGTTCAAACAAAAGCACGCCCACAAAGAGAGAGAGAGGTTCTGTGAGACGGACGCTCTGTGGAAACACAAGGGGCCGGGTTTACTGTACGCGCGCCGTGTTTGTTGTTCCTCCGAGGAGGAGGCGTGGCGACGAAGGCGTTGCCTACCACTCCACGGCACGTCGCGTTACCAACACTACACTGCTTTCTCTCCTACTGCACCGCTCTGGACACAGCTGGCACCTGTACCGTCCAAGGGCGCCCGATCGTATTGTTTGGAAACATCACTAAACGTTCCTGTGGCGTATTCTATTGTGTCGACTTGACTTTTTCTCCTCCAACTTTCGTACTGTGGTTCGTATTCTCTCCTTTGCTGGGGTTGGAGAAAACAATTTGACTACATGCACAGGGAGAAGACGTGGTTAGTAGTAGACAGTATATGTTCATTTTGCGTGAATAATACGAGGTACGTTTTTTTAAGTAAGGTCCGTCTTGTTGTAGACACTAGTAGTTCGCGCGCATACCGCAATGAGCGCGTGCATCGTGTACCGGCATGCCTCGGCAACAACTGTGCTCTGTTTCAGCTCTGTAGCTAACCTGTACGGTTTTGGTCTGTGCTTTCAAAATGTTTAAGAGTATTAACTCGTCCGCCACGTGTGAAGTTCTCTCAGTGATACGTTTTTTGTCAGCAAGGAACCTGACTGCTACAGAAATTCATCGACAGATTTTCGAAGCGTACGGTGATACTGTTATGAGTGAAAGCAAAGTGCGTAAGTGGGCACGAGAATTCAAAGATGGCCGTGAGAACGTCCATGATGAGAACCGCTCTGGTCGCCCTTCTTCAGACGATTTGGTGGCTTCAGTTGAAGCGAGGATTCGTGAGAACAGGCGCTTCACAATAACAGGTCTCTCAAACGAATTTCCTGACGTGTCGAGATCAGTGCTTTACAACATTGTCTCTGAACACCTAAAGTTTAGGAAACTACGCTCCCATTGGATCCCGAAACTCCTAGCAGAAGACCACAAAAACTAAAGATTTGAGTGTGCCATGAAATTCTTGACTCGTTATTACGAAGAAGGTGACGGTTTCTTGAGTCAGATCGTAACTGGAGACGAAACATGCGTTTCGCATATCACATCCGAATCGAAGCAACAGAGCATGGAATGGAGACACACACTCTCACCTCTAAAGGTGAAGGCCAAACAGACTCTGTCCCAGCGCAAAATCATGGCGTCGGTGTTTTGGGATAGGCATGGTGTTTTGTTGGTCGACTTCGTGCAACGAGGAACCACTATCAATGCAGAAGCATACTGCCAAACCCTGATAAAGCTACGGAGAACGATTCAAAAAAAAAAAAAAAAAGACGCGGCATGCTGACAAGGGGAACTGTCCTTCTCCATGACAATGCAGGACCTCACACTGCAGGTCAGACCCGCGATTTATTGGACTTCTGGCGGGGAAGTTTTTAGACCACGCACCCTACAGTCCTCATCTTGCGCAGAGCGATTACCATTTGTTCCTTAACCTCAAACAACAACTCAGTGGCAACCGTTACAGTGATGATAACTACGTGAAAACGACAGTGAACTGTTGGTTATCGGAGCAGCTGGCAAGATTTTATGAAGAGATATTTTAAAATTGGTTGACAGGTATGATAGGTGTTTGAACAAACTTGGTAAATATGTCGAAAAATAAAATTTACTTTTTTGAAGCAACCTTTCGCTGTGTACTTATGTTCAAAAGAACCTTACCTAAAAAAAAAAAAAAAAAAAAAAAAAAAACACACGCATCGTATCTAGAATCCGACAGTGCATAGACGAAGTATTTACACACTCTTAAGACAAAAAAAATGGTTCAAATGGCTCTGAGCACTAAGGGTCTTAACGTCGGAGGTCATCAGTCCCCTAGAACTTAGAACTACTTAAACCTAACTAACCAAAGGATATCACACACGTCCGCGCTCGAGGCAGGATTCGAACCTGCGACCGTAGCAGTCACGTGGTTCCAGACTAAAGCGCTTAGAACCGCTCGGCCACACCGGCCGGCACACTTGTAAGACAAAAAAAGAAATCAAACTCCACCAAGGAGTTATGCAAACTGATTGCAAGTTGATATTCACTCATGTATCGACGGAAAATGCTGAATTATAAAGTTTGGCGGCCGATGGAGGAATGTGAGACGCTACAGCGCAGTATCATTGCGCATATGGCAAGGATAATCTTTGCGAATTTTATCCCATGTACTGAGCCTAACGGAAAAGCGCGTGAACAATGCACTCAGATGCTAACATTTGAGAGACGACTTGTAAGTGAGCTCAAAGGAGCCGACTCGAATAATCGGCGAATCACTCGACATGTGACACAGGTGCGATGCCACTGTTCGGCGTTGTTGGGAAGAATGGGTGAATCATGGCCGAATACAGCGTCAAGAAGTCTATCGAGAGATGATGATGATGACGATGATGTTTGGTTTGTGGGGTGCTCAACTGCACGGTTATCAGCGTCCGTACAAATTCCCAAACTTTGCTTAGCCCATTCTCGCCACTTTCAGGAATGATGATGAAATGATGAGGACAACAAAAACACCCAGTCGTCTCGAGGCAGGTGAAAATCCCTGACACCGCCTTGAATCGAACCCGGGTCGACGACAGAACGTTAGGCACAAGCAGTCGTCAGAGAGGCGTTTAGAGCTCCGGCACATCATTATAAGCACATCGATCCGACGTGCAACTGGTGCTTCAGTGATCACAAGGACAATTTATAGGATGCTCACAGAAAAGGAGCTGAGCTCACGGCGCCCCTTGCGCCGATTACCACTGACCTCTGTACAGTAATAAGCCCGTTGCAGTGGTGTCGGATACATCCCCTCTAGAACGTCATTGAATGGAGTAGAATCACCCTCAGTGATGGAACCAGATGCCCAGCAAGGACGTTTCTGGAGACAGGACAGAGACAGGATCCCAACCTGGCTGTCGCCCGCCATACAGTCCGACAACCAGGAGTGGCGGTCTGGGGTTCTGTTTCATTTCACAGCAGGAGCCCTACGGTTCTCATCCGCGGCACGCTTACAGCACAGCGGTACGTCGGTGATATACGCTCCGCATTGTTTGCCTGCATGACAAGCCACCCAGGGCCCACATTTTAGGAAGATAATGCCCGGCTGCTCACGACGACAGTTTCTACTGCGTTTCTTGGTGCTTGCCAAACCTTCCTTGGCCACCAAGGTCGCTAAACCCCTCCCCAATTGAGAACGTTTGGAGGATTATGAGCGGGGCCCGCCAGAAAGCTCGGGATTTTGATAATCTAACTCGCCCATTGGACAAAATTTGGCACGATATATCTTATGAGAACACCTAACAGCTCCATAAATCAAAACCAAGCGGAATAACTGCTCGCAGAAGGGCTAGATGTGGACCAAAACCAAGCGGAATAACTGCTCGCGGAAGGGCTAGATGTGGGCCAACATGTTACTAACTTGCTCACTTCGTGAAGCTGTTACTCCTGAATAAATTATCGACTTTTTCTGAAATTATAATAATTTATTTCTATTTAAACATGTAACACGTCAGCCTTAGTTGCAAATAGAAACCAATCTTTACCCAGGTTTCAGCCAAAATAATTTGGCCTTCATCAGAAGCCAGTGATACTAAACTATTGCATGCCAAAATTTGGCCATCTCAAGTAAAAACTGTAGCACCGTAGTAAACAGTCATAAATCTGCATTACTTGGACTGCGGCTGGTCCCGGCGGGGGTTCGAGTCCTCCCTCGGGCATGGGTGTGTGTGTTTGTCCTTAGGATAGTTAAGGTTAAGTAGTGTGTAAGCTTAGGGACTGATGGCCTTAGCAGTTAAGTCCCATAAGATTTCACACATATTTGAACATTTTTGCAATACTTAACTGGAGAGAAACAGCAGGCCCCACTGCGCGGACGTGGTCGGTAGGCCGCGAGAGCTGCGCCGTAACTAAACGCGGCGAGCAGCTGTGTACCGAGCATCGCTGATGATCATGCGAATGCGCACGTGGAAATATAGATACATAACTGTAGCTACCTTTACATTAGGAATTGGATTAATATAGCCATCAAAACCTTTAATCGCGTAATATGTAAAAGAACTCTCTTCTGAAGAGAACGATACCCCTGTAACAGATTCGGAGCTGGTGGGAAAGACTAGCTATTATTCGGAAACATTATTTCTCAATTTTGGATACATTGCTCAAACTTTATCTGGTTAATTAATAAACGTATGCCTGTCTATTTACAGGAATGATCTGTAATATCGTGGCATTATACGCCAAATTTATAAAAAGGTCCTCGGAAAACTAACACTTAGCTTTATACTTTTTTAGTACCACGATTAACGTGTTACATCATGTTAAGTTACTACCTGTATGTTCTGCTAGGCTTACCCAGTTTCTAACTACCCTACGCAATTTTGTTAATGCTATCTTCATTGCTGCTACTAATGCTATGTTAATTCGAATTCATCTACTTTTAAATTTTTAGGCGCTCTTGCCTTTATTGATTCTTAGTCATACTAATGTACTCTCCACGATATTACAGATCATTCCTGAAGGCCGTCTCTTACAACAGACCTGACATTCTTAGTAATTATTGCAACATGCGCAGAGCTTTAGTAGAATATGGTAATAGGGATAATTATAATGATGGTAATGTATGACTGAAAAAGTATATGTTTTGGTTTATAGTCTATAGTCAGTGTCTGACACAACCCCTTCGGAAGCCAGTGCGACGACTGCGTGCCAGAGGATGGTCTGAAGATGGTTCTGTGTCCCAAACCGGTAGCTAGCCGGCAAAATATACAAATTTCGACTGTAGACCAAAATATACACTATTCCTGTACTTCATTGATCGCTGTTCCACCAACAATATGTCGGAAATATGTAATAATGCATGAATTAGTCCTTTGTAATGGGAACAGTGTTGGCAAAGCGATTCAGAAGATTCTGAAATGTAAGAATCCGAGCATCGTGGGTAGAACGATGTGGAACGCTAAGACTGACATCATCCCCGTCATCACTGGTGCCCCGGAACAATCGCACGTAACCAGAATAGCGCTCTACCTAGAAACGGTTCAAATGGCTCTAAGCACTATGGGACTTAACATCTGAGGTCATCACTCCCCTAGACTTAGAACTTCTTAAAGCTAACTAACCTAAGGACATCACACACATCCATGCTCGAGGCAGGATTCGAACCTGCGACCGTAGCAGCAGCGGGGTGCCGGACGGAAGCGCCTAGAACCGCCCGACCACAGCGTCCGGCGCTCTGCCAAGAACGACAGATTGTTGTCAATGTAGGGAAATACAACACTTAGTATAATCGGAAAGACTCATATCTTGCCGAAAGTACGGTAAATCTCTGAAATCACCAGACCTGCTCCTGAGGAAGCTGAAAGTAACTTTGAGAAGATTTGACGACATCCAACATTGCAATCTCTGTTGTGAAAAATAATAAGAAATGCAACAATCATTCCTTAGTGATAATAATTATATTATATACAGTAATTAACACGTAACAATTTAGAAATTTCGGTCTAGTTCACGATTTGATAAGTAACTTTCGCGAGTAATAAGTGTATGGTAGTATCATAAAGGGATATTGCCTGGAGAAGAAGCTGGTAGGTCTCGAAAAGTGCGAGAAGTAGTATGGTAAGGTAGACAGATGGAATGGAGGGAAGGACATAGCAATAGATTACAATAAGGAAAGCAAGGGTAGTGTTGACAATGTGTCAGAAATAAGGACAGCTGTTGAATGGAAGGAAGAAAAATGAGAAACGCCGAGAAGCATTTTATGCAGATGATAATAGATCAAAATCGAATCACCTGTTACATGCAAAGTGCTTTTGTATAACACCCTGGTTATTGAATATTTTGTTCCGAAGTTGTACGAATGAAAGATGTAGAAAGATTTCGTGTTATGCGTAGGTGCAGTGTAGATCCTGTGTTGCAGTTATGAAATAATTATAGATATTTTATATGTGAGGAGAGGCATTGAGGACATAACTGATTAAAAGACAGATTAAGAAACAGATGAAGAAAACAGATCATGTGGAAATAATGTCGCATGGCATGTCGCATCCACCCTAACTGAATATAGGAAGGACTAATGTAATTAAATAAACATTTGCGAGAAACGCATCTTACTCAAGAATCAAACAAATTGCTTTTCACTTCTAGATTTTTCCAAAGTCATGCGCAATAGTCGGAGGGATTCGCAGCCACTGCACCCGCAAAAACCATCAATTAATTTCGTTGGAGGAGTGAAATGACTGCATAGACTATGCTCCAAAATACCAAGCAAAGTTTCTGTGTACAGAACTGGGAACTGAGGGAGGTATAAGAGGTGCTTTACTCCAGCAGCGTATTAATTAAACAAGGCCCACACAGTTTCAGAAGTGCGAACAGGAGCATTATCTATCATCTTGGCATGCAGGTCGGTCACAGGGAAGACAGTCTCCAGCACTGATTAAAGATGGTGGCCCAGAATATTAACATGATCCCGATCTGTAACCTGTCGAGGCAGAACAACAAGTAGACCAAGACCACGATGCGACTCCGTATATCACAGTGTCATTAAAGCTACGCCACGCTTCACAGTAGGGTGAAGACAGCCACATGATAGGCTTCTCCTTGCTTCCTCCAAACGTCAACACGGCAAATGGTTAGGAATAACGTGAACGACGATTCAGATGATATTCTCCCATTTTTTGTCCAGTTTGTATGTTCCAGAAACCAAGTTTGTTGCTTCAAGGCACTGCATGATGTAATCTACGATTGTGTAACATCAGGTATGTTTTCGAAGTTTACCGCAGACTTTACATGTCGAATAATTTGATACATGAATGCTCTGAAGTGCCTTTTATCATAAGGAAATACTTTTTTTAATTACTTTATGTATTGGTTGTTTTTATTTCTCTGTCACGACAAAAAATTGCAACCGTTGGTCACAATGTTTCATGACTTATATTTTGTCACTGGTTAAATATAATGTTGTGGATTGGCAAGACAGCCAACCCACTATGAGAGGAAGCCGAAGGGCACGCGTTTTAGCTCACGCAGGCTGGCGTGAGGTCTGGAACAGGTCAAGGAAATGAGTCTAACAAAAAACGTACGTAGCTGCTGGAATACTTAACTGTAATCCATAATTGGTGAACATCGCTCTTGACGGTACATGTTTTACAGCATCAATAGTAACTGGTAATGGCGCCTTGCCAGGTCGTAGCAAATGACGTAGCTGAAGGCTATGCTAACTATCGTCTCGGCAAATGAGAGCGTATTTTGTCAGTGAACAATCGCTAGCAAAGTCGGCTGTACAACTGGGGCGAGTGCTAGGAAGTCTCTCTAGACCTGCCGTGTGGCGGCGCTCGGTCTGCAATCACTGATAGTGGCGACACGCGGGTCCGACGTATACTAACGGACCGCGGCCGATTTAAAGGCTACCACCTAGCAAGTGTGGTGTCTGGCGGTGACACCACATATAATATTGATGTTCGTTTGAGATTAATTACTGATGAATCTACATCTGCTACGTGCTTGAACCAGTAATACATACAATAATCTTCTAACACAGGGAACTCCAGGATGGAATAATGACAATATTATGAAAAGGATGGATTGCTGCTCACCACCGAAGATGCTGAGTCGCAGACAGTCATACAAAAAGACTACTTAACAGGTAAGCTTTCGGCTTTCAATGTACCGAGCGAGATGGCGCAGTGGTTAACCCACTGGACTCGCATTCGGGAGGACAACGGTTCAAACGAGCGTCCGACCATCCTGATTTAGGTTTTCCGTGATTTCCCTAAATCGCTTCAGGCAAATGCCGGGATGGTTCCTTTGACAGAGCACGGCCGATCTTCTTCCCTAAACCAATAAGACCGATGACCTCGCTGTTTGGTCTCTTCCCACCCCCCGCCCCCCCTTTCGGCTCCAGAAATAGACAACGTACACATACACATTCTCGGAAACGTAGCATACACACACATGACCACTGTCTCTGGCTTCCAAGGCCAGACCAGCCACTTTTCAGCACACATTGTTGAACATAGGGTTCTGTAGCAGACGTCTCGTATGTGTCCAGATGCTGACCAAACGGCATCAACATTACGAATACCGTGAGCAAGCACCATCGAGATAAGATGACAGATCAATGGAAACGTGCCGCCTGTTGGCATAAATCACGTTTCTTGTTACACTAGTTCGATAGTCGTATCTAGATACGCCGTCATCCCGGGGATCCAGTGGAAAGACTGCTCGAAACATGCATCGCACCACGGGCACGGGCCCCTGACAGTAGGTGAGGGGTGGGGGGGGGGGGGGGAGAGCGGGGAATCCGGGGAATATTCAGGCTTTCGTAGGAGCTGTGGTACTAATCGAACCCACCATGACAACTGCGAAGCACGTGAACCTTCTTGAGGATCACTTGCATCTCTTCTTGCTTGATGTCTTTCCTGGCAGCGATGGCATCTTCCAACAAGGTAAATGGTCACAAGTCCAGAATCGAGCTACAGTGATTTTAGGAACATGGCAGTGAACTCACTTAGATACACTGGCTATCAAATTCGCTGACCTGATCCTGAAAGATCTCACCTAGGAAGATATTTTTGGAAATTTGTGACCAAACTGCTCAGGTCATCAGTCCCTAAGTTTACACACTATTTAAACTAACTTACGCTTAAAGACAACACACTCACCGATACCTGAGGGAGGACTCGAATCTCCGACGGGGGTGAACAGCTCGAATCATGACAAGTCGCCTCATACCACGTGGCTACCCCGCGCTAGATCACTAGCTGGCACTAGCTCCACTTCCGCAAACCCCTGACCCATAATTGACAGCAACAGCATCGCGTAGAACCATACCTCCAGAGACCTATCAAGCACCTGATGATCCATGCCACCCAGTATTACCAGTGTACTACGTTCCTGTGGTGCTGTATTGTTGGAAGTATTCACGTGAAGCACAGTGTCGGTGCTCACGTTTTTTGGGTCTAGATATATGCAACAGAACACCTACTTGGAAAATAGCCACAAAATAAACAAGACATTTTTCGATCCTTTTTCTGATTGTATGCCGCCAGCCGCGATTTTCTTACCTGAGCGCATCTCTTAATTTCTGAATATCACTTGGACCCTATGTCCTGAATCTCTCGTTCTATGTATTAGAGTCTCTGTCTCCCCCTACAGTTCTTGTCCTCTAGGGCTCCCTTTAATTTCACTGAAATTACTTCTCGATGTCTAACACATCTTCTATCAGTATACAATGATGTCTCAGTTCACGGGAAAGCGATATGCACATATATAGATGGCGTTAGTATCGCGTATACAAGGTATAAAATATCAGCGAGTTGGTTGAGCTGTCACTTGTACTCAGGTGACTCATTTGAAAAGGTTTCCGACGTGATTATGACCGCGCAAAGGTAATTAACAGACTATGAACGCGAAATGGTACATGGTGAGAGGCGCATGGGACAGGCCGTTTCGGAAATCATAGGACATTCAATATTCTTAGATCCACAGTGTCAAGTGTGTGCCGAGCATAACACATTTTAGGCATTACCTCTCACCATGGACAACGCAGAGGCCGACGGTCTTCGCTTAACCACCGAGGGCAGCGGCGTTTGCGTAGTGTTCTCAGCGCCAACGGACAAGCAACTCTGCGTGAAACAACCGCAGAAATCAGTGTGGGTCATACGACTGACTTGTTTGTTAGGACAGTCTGACGAAATTTAGGGTTAACGGGCTATAGCAGTACACGACCGACGTAACTGCCTTTGCTAACAGGACGACATCGCCCTCAGCACCTCAACTGGGCCCGTGACCATATTGGTTGGATCCTAGTCGAGTGGAAACCGTGGCCTGGTCAGGTGAGTCCCGATTGCAGATGGTAAGAGCTGATGCTAGAATTCTCTACGAACTCTACGAAGTCATGGATCCAAGTTCTCAATCAGGCACTGTGCAAGTTGGTGGTGGCTCCATACTTGTATGGGCTGTGTTTACACGTAATGGACTGGGTCCTCTGGTCCAGATGAACCGCTCAGTGACTGAAAATCGTTATGTTCGGCTACTTGGAGACCATTTGTAGACATCCTTGGATTTCATGTTCCCGAACAACTATGTCATGTAACCTTGCCACAATTGTTCGTGATTGGTTTGAAGAACATCCTGGAGATAGAATGAGTTTTTTACTCTGCAGCCGAAGAGCTTCTGTGAAGTTTGGAAGGTAGGAGACGAGGTACTGATAGAACTGAAGGTGCGACGACGGGTCGTGAGTCGTGCTTGGGTAGCTCAGGTGGTAGAGCACTTGCCCGCGAAAGGCAAAGGTCCCGAGGAATCTGCCAGGGAGTTTCATCTTGGAGATTTCGAGACAATGATTTGGCCACCCATCTCCCCACACGAATGGCATCGTACATTTTTGGGACATAATCGATAGGTCAATTCGTGTACATTATCCTGCACAGACAACAGTTTCACAGTTATGGGCGACTATAGAGGCAGCATGGCTCAATATTTCTGCAGGGGACTTCAGCTGCTTGTTGAGTCCATGCCACGTCGAGTTCAAATGGTTCGAATGGTTCTAAGCAGTATGGGACTTAACATCTGAGGTCATCAGTCCCCTAGACTTAGAACTGCTTAAACCTAACTAACCTAAGGACATCACAGACATCCATGCCCGAAGCAGGATTCGAACCTGCGACCGTAGCAGCAACGTGGTTTCGGACTGAAGCACCTAGAACTGCTCGGCCACAGCGGCCGGACACGTCGAGTTGCTGCCCTACTCTGGACAAAACGAGGTCCGACACGGTAGTGGGAGGTATCCCATGACTTTTGTCACCTCGTGTAGACCTCTAGGCTTCCAACCACACTAGCAACCTCCGCGGTGCTTACGACGTGCCGATTGTCTCGCGACTGGAGGTCCGCCGCCGCGCCCCGTGACGTAGGCTGACACGCGCGGGGGACCGACGGGCAGGGCAGCCCAGTCTGGTGTGGCGCGCAGCGAGACAAATGAGGCGCGGCCCGGGCCGGCCGGCCAATTAGTCGTCGTGATTTATTGCCGGCCTTCCGATCCATCTGCGCGGTCGCCGGCAATTAGCCGCGGCTGCAGCGCGCGTTATGAGGGCCCGCCTGTCTCGCGACACCACAGCCGAGCTTCCCCAGCTGCCCTCCCGGAGACACCGCCTTAGTTTCGTGAAAAGTATCTACTAGCCACGGGAGATACATTGCTCACTGTTAAAACTGCAACACCATAGCGTCTGAAGTTCCTAGGTACATGTATGGGTACTTCGAGTTTTCACTTTATAAAATTAATATAACATTTTTAATAACTCAAAACCTGTATGACTCGTTCGTGTAAGTTATGTAGTTTCAGTTTCTGCTGCTAGACCGCACCACATTCCCGTTTCAGTGCCACTTAAAATGTTTTGAAGATATGAGTCAGAAGAACCACTGCCCACGGCACTAACTGTGAATGTGATCCGAAATAATATGTTTTTCTGCTAATTGGATTTACTGTAATTAGTGCTTTTAATACGCGAAAAGAGTCATATATTTCACTGATATATGTTTTTGACTATAGTTTATTTCCAAATTTGAAGTATACATGCGTTTACTTCGGCTTACGTCCTCAAAGCTTTTTCTTTATTTCCTACACAGTGTAAATAGTAGCTTTCTTTGAGCGATGAAAACGCCACAACTGCATAATATTTTGGCAAACTGCAACTTGAATGTTAGGATACAGATTGTAATAACGTCAACAGTAAATTTATGTTATTTTTTTCAGTTATCAGTGATGAATGAATACTTCGCATGCTGAATGAGAGTGATTTCAGTCTGTTATTCTGTTATCCTTCTGTGTTAGAAATGAGCCACAAGGTACCTGTAAGTGACTGTCAAATGGACAAAAAATTGTAAGTCAAACTCCAGAATGAAAAACAAAATCGCCAGTTAAATTGTTTAACCATTTTATTGATTTGGCCACTGTTAATTGTTAGAATATCTACAAAAGATCTTGTGGAAAACAAGGAGTACCAAGATGCAACAAATTGTCTACAATAAATTTTACATAGAATTTGCTTAATGAGCTGATAGTCTTCTAATGTAAAAACTTCCTCATGGCTCTCGTGAGAACTACCTGTGCATGAACGGGAGATTTCTGAGGGTTCTTCATTACATGCCCAAAAGAAGAAATGTGGTACCTAGCTAAGAAATCAAATCGATATGACGAAGTTGACCACCTTTCCCAATACATAGAGACAAAAAATACCTCTCAGTGTCGTGCTGTGAAGGGTGGATGAACTTATATACACATATGAAAATGCGGTTCTTCAGTTCTTGTTACTGGAGCACCATGGACCGTAACCATGGTGACCACCGTCACTGCTTCCCTTGACCGGGCAGCTGACATTAGTGCAAACAATGGCACCAATGACAACAGTAGATATTGCCTTGGCACCTCATTTACTTTTCACTCAACTCCCAGATCTGGTATGTGCAGACACGGAGGAGAACTGTCGTCATATTGCAATCACCGCTGTAATAGGTGCACATCACCTAGTGTCAGGTACACGGTGCCAATGGCTACATTACACGATCAGTTCTCGTTCGCATAGCCAGTAATATGGATAGCAGGTGCTGTTTTTCGCCGGCTGGGGTGGCCGAGCGGTTCTAGGCGCTACAGTCTGGAACTGCGCGACCGCTACGGTCGCAGGTTCGAATCCTGCCTCGGGCATGCATGTGTGTGATGTTCTTAGGTCAGTTAGGTTTAACTAGTTCTAAGTTCTAGGGGACTGATGACTTCAGAAGTTAAGTCCCATAGTGCTCAGAGCCATTTGAACCATTTTTTGCTATTTTTCTCACATGCTAAGGTCGATGGCTGAACATGGTATGGGGTGATAATGCCTACAAAACACCACCACTTCTGGTTTGCATAGCCAGTAATTTGGACTGCAGCTGGCATGTTAAGGCCAATGGATGTGCATGGTATGGGATGTAACTGGGTATACAACACAATCACTTCAGGTTTGCACAGCCAGTTATTTGAACAGCAGTTGTTACTTTTCTGAGAAATTAGGGCTGATGGCTGTGCATGGTATGGGGTGGCATTGGCTACACAACTTGGGCACATGTCGTTCACACAGCTAGTAATTTGGGTGGCAGCTGCTATTTTCCTGGTCTGTTAAGGGTGATGGCTATGATAGACAAAGTCTCTGTGACAGTATCTTTGGAGGACCTAACTCAGGACTGAATACTGCCTGTGCTGTCTTGGCCCGCCTCAGTACAGACACTGTTCGAGTTTTGTCGTGGCCAGCACGTTCGTCAGACCTCCCACCCTGTGAAACACCTGCCGGGGGACCGGCGCACCACTACTCCCAAGCCACTAGCGTTGATGAACTGTCACACCGAGATGAAGCAGCATTAAATTACCTGTATCTGTCACCCAAGCCTAGCGAGTACTAAATTTTCGCTCTCTGTCAGTTTAACTCAGTTTTCATTCTATTACACTGTCTACTTACAATAAATAAAATTTCGATTTTTTTCCATTTTCCGTCATTCCTTAGTTGCTTCAAAATTTATGGAGGCATGTTTCGCCTTTGAAGCTAAATGAAAGCCTAATTGTGTTTTACCATGAGCGTTTTGCTTCTTTTATGTATGAAACATATTCAGTGGATTGTAATGCATGTTTGTTTTTATGTATATAATAGCTGCACTATGTAGTAGTTACAAGTATGTTACTGTGTTATCTTTTCTCATGGCATCCTCCTGTTTTTCAAGTTAGAAACAACTTTTGCACAAGTTTCGATGAGATTAAATTATCGTTTGCTGTTATTTACGATTTACAATGTTGTTAGCCCATGTGTGGCGTCCTGGAGATGTGTTTACTGGGTCTCTATGCATCAGATGATCGATTTTCGGCGTCCACCGACGTTCATTACAACACTTCACGTGCACTTTTCGCTGTGTATTGAACGTGTGTGTGTATACAGTGTGTAATGTTGCCAGCTGTCCACGTGCTTTTATCTTTCTGCTTTTGTTTGAATTGTGAGTGAGTGAGTGTGTGTGTGTGTGTGTGTTTTGTTATGTGTGAATGTGTTATTCTTTGTATGAGTACTATTTGATTAGTGTGTGTGTGTGTTTTTCAGAGAGATAAAGGGGAGGTGGGGGGGGGGGGGTAGAGAGGGGGCATTAATTAATTATTTATTCTGATATTGTTTTGCATTTCTGTTTTTTATTGTTTTTGTGGGTAACATAATCAGTGAGTTATCAGTGATTTATTCCTTGAATTGGTTTGGTCATCAATTATTTTGTTCTTTGTATATGAAAGTTCTTTGGTTCTTTGTACATGGAAGTTTTCCTATAACGTCAGAAGTCTCTTGTTGTGATTTTTCTCTCTAATAATTTTGATGTCCTATTCCACATTGGCTGGTTCATGTCCATGTTTTATCAGATTTTCAGCAAAGGTAGAATGGGTATTTTCATTAAAACAATAACAAACAGCAATGTAAAACAAAACAAGAATAAATAATTAATTAATCCCGCCTCCCCCATCTCTCTCTCCCTCTCTGTCTGTCTCTCTCTCTCTCACACATACACACACACAAATACACACTCAAAAAAAGAAAGGAAAACATCCACACACAAGAAATAACATATTCACACATTACAGAACGCACACACAAAAGAAATGAACATACACCAAACATACATACACATCACAAACGAATGTTCAAATGTGTGTGAATTCCTATTGGGCCAAACTGCTTTCGCCATCGGTCCCTAGACTTAACACACTACTTATACTAGCTTAAACTAACTTATGATTAGAACCATACACACACCCATGTCCGAGGGAGGACTCCAACCTCCAGCGGGAGGGGCCACAAACGAAAGACGAAAGATAAACACACAGCGACAGTTTTCGGCCCTGGACATTATAAACGCTCACACGTTCAACACACAGTGAAAAATATTGCAATAAATGTGGATGAAAAAACGCCGAAAATCGGTTATCTGGAGTATGGAGACGCCACGCATAGACTAGCAACATTGCAAATTTAAAACAGCAACAAACGCTAGTTTGGCCTCACGAAAATTTTAATGCAAAAGTTGTGTCTGACCTGAAAAAAAAAGTATAACATGAGACAACGTAACATAGTAACATGCTTTTTACTACTACATTATGTATTTATCAGATATATTACAAGCCACTGAAGTTGCTTCATAAATAAAAGAAGCTAAACTTGTTCAATAAAAAGTATACTGCCTTTCGTATAGTTGCTAAGACGGAACATATTTCTATGAAGTAAAATTTTGTTATTTAGTACCTTGTAACCTCCCAACAGAAAAATTCCGTAACCTCCCAACTGGAAAAATATAGTTATAGCATTCATTCACATTCGGCATAACATAGTTAAAAATACCTCCCAACAGTAAAAAGAATATAAGTATATAATTCACATTCAGCGTAACCTTCCAACAGATACACTTCAAAACCTGCCGACAGTAAAATTTCGTAGCCTACCAATAATACAATGTGACTAACTTCTCAATAAAATTGTCGCTCACATTTAACCTTTCAATAATGACTGTGAATTTAAACTGGCGAATTTTGGACGTCAGCAGAGCTGCGTCATGGCCCTGAAAGATCATTCTGAATAAATTGAAAATTCTTACCTCAATAAGATCGCCGGATAACTCGTATATATCTGCTCCTATAAGAAGTTTTTTTGGCACAGCCCTGTGCAATGCTGGCCGATAGATTTGTCATGTATAAAAGGAAACAAGTGATTTTTCTTTACAATAATCGGGATGACCATGGATTGGAGAAATTAGTAAGTTCTTTAAATTGAGATGAATGATTGTCTAAAGTTAATTTTTTATAAGAAAGATTATTATTAAGAGATTTTTTAAAAACATTTACATGGGGCTTGACATAGCAATAGTACATATGCGCGAGGCTGCTTTTACCTTGTGTTATATCGCTCACGCTCCGCCATCGCTCCCCACGACCGGCCCAGCCAACTCGATACACCAGACTGCTAGCAACTACTTACTACTACTACTACACAGTTCCTACTGCAGTCAACACTGCTCTCTGGTCTGAGATTCTCTTATACCTTACATATCGCAGGCAGCGCGTGAGCAATCCATCGAAATTACATCTGCTCGAGTGCACTAGCAACAAATTCCTTAATCATGGACCTCTTACAACCTTTCCTTATGGTACTAACAATGGCCAGCAGTATATATAGGCAGGTGCACATAATTTCGCTGTTAGTGTAAGGGACCATCAAAAAATTTCCGTTCGAAGGCCACACTAACCCCTTGTCTACATGTCGGTTCGGCGCATATATGACCACATTGTAGTCGTGCCGTTTTGTATATACGGTGCAGCAACGCCCTCAGACGAAAACTTTTTGATCGCTCCTAATAGCTTTAGGAATGATTGAACAGATTCAAAAGAAAGTTGCTTTAGGCCTACTGAAATCTAAGCCATTGGCAATAATAATAGCTACATCAAACACCTCAACAAATTTGATCTTTTTCGAGAGGAGGACCAGTTTATACAACGAGCGTAAATTTCATCCTATTCATTGATTTCCTTATTCATAACAAATCAAGGTTCACACTACAGACGTAAGCCCCAATCCGTTCGTTTTCGCAGACTCACTGTTTTTAAAAAGGTAAAGAATCTCTGTCTATAACGTAAACAACCATTAACATTATAACTAGTCGGGCATCAAGAGGGATACAGTACGTTTGTGGGGCCAAGATGGCTGCTTTTAGGTAACTGGGGAACAACCAGTATGAATGAGAAATCGTGCTTTGAAAGAGATATGGAACTGCGTCCGAAATCTGACTGTTTTGACGGCATGTCAAGTCTAGCGGCACCAACAAACCTACGTCACCTGTAATCTTCCACTGACGAGACTGTCTGATTGGTAATCCCTTGCTGTTAGAGAGGAAGGATAGTCCACATAGTGAGTTCACAAGCATCAGCCGATCGATGCCTTGGTAACCCTACTGTGGTCGACAAACAGGACACTAATAAGACGGGGATTTCTGTCATTACAAAATAACCAGTGTTCGTTGTATTGCAGGTTCTACGTCAGCGCCTACATCTACATTCCGCAAGCCACCTCATAGTGAGTGACGTAGAGCTCTTGTACCAATATATGATCCTCTTTTTCTATTCCATTCATGGTTTGTACCTCCATTTGAGCTCCCACTACTTCCTCGTCGTGGTCATTTCGAGAGCTGTGGGAAGAGGTAATTTTTTGCCTGACGTCGGAATGTGCGCTCTGCGAATTTTAGCAGCAAACTTCTCAATGGTGCACAGCGCCTCTCTTGTAGCGCGTGCCATTGAAATTTGTATGATCATCTCCGTAACGCTCTCGCGCTTAGTAAACTAAACGCTCCACTTTTCATTGGATTGTCTCTACGCCTTCTATAAATCCTAACTGGTAAGGGTCCTCAAGTGATTAACAATACACACCAATTGGACAACAGAATGCCTAACTAATTTAATTTGATTCCGCTTTAGATCGCTCCAGAATGTTACTGCTAGACATTTTACGGTTGGTATTGTTTCCACTAATTCGTCGCTAAAAATGTCTTCGAACAGTAATGGACCTATCCGACTATTTGCGCGATATACTTTAAATTTATTCAAATTTAAAAGTTGGTGTGGAAGTGTCATTGGTAGCCGCATATCAGTTCTTAAAATTTCACAACTTTCAAAGAGAATAATCTCTCAAGACATTTGTCTTGTTTTACGACTTTGTACGCTTTCATAGAGTATTTTATACGTTCAAGAGCCAAGGAAATTGGTACATGTGCCTAATACCGTATGGGGCTCCTGCGAGCACGCAGAAGTGCCGCATCACGACATGGCATGGACTAGGCTAATGTCTCAAGTAGTGCTGGAGGCAATTGACACCTTAAATACTGCAAGGCGGTCCATAAATCCCCAAGAGTACAAGCGGGTGGAGATCTCTTCTGAACTGTACTTTGCAAGGCATCCCAGATATGCTCAATAATGTTCATGTCTCGGGAATTTGGTGCCCAGCGGAAGTGTCTAAACTCAGAAGAGTCTTCCTGGAGCGACTCTGTAGAAATTCTGAAAGTGTGGGTTGTCACATTGTCCTGATGGAATTGCCCAAGTCCGTCGGAATGCACAAAGGACATGAATGGATTCAGGTGATCAGACAGGATGCTTACGTTCGTGTCACCTGTCAGAGTCGTAGCTAGACGTATCAGGTGTCTAATATCACTCAACTGCACACTTCCCACACCAGTACAGAGCCTCCACCAGCTTGAACAATCCCCTGCTGAAATGCAGGGTCGATAGATTCATGAGGTTGTCTCCATACCCGTACACGTCCAACCGCTCGACAGAATTTGAAACGAGACTCGTCCGACCAGGCAACATGTTTCCAGTCATCAACAGCCACGTTTCGGTGTTGACGGACAAAGGTGAAGCGTAAAGCTTTCTGCCGTGCACTTATTAAGAGTACACAATTGGCCTTCGGCTCCGAAAGCCCATATCGATGATGTTTCGTTGAATGGTTCGTACTCTGACACTTGTTGATGGCCCAGCACTGAAATCTGCAGCAATTTGCGGAAGGGTTGGACTTCTGTCAGGTAGAACAATTCTCTTCAGTTGTCGTTGGTCCCGTCTTGGAGGATCTTTTTTTGGTCGCAGCGATGTCGGAGATTTAATGTTGTAATGTTGTTGCTTTAATTTTATTCTGCAAGCGGTGCTGCTATTCAAGACATTAAAGTGGGTTAAAAGCTGTGAGCTGTCTGGGGAACTTAACCTTGCATTACTGCGCAACTGTTTCACCAGGTATCCAGCCTAGCATACCAAATCCCCAACCAGAGTAACATTAATTATAATCTTTTAATCGTCATACGACAACCGGTGATATACATATATAAAAAAGAGAATTTAAATAAAAAGAAATAAATCAGTTTATATTTGGAAATTTATTTTAACATTGATCATTGAAATTTCAGCATATTAAACTTGATTCATAACTGAACTGGTGCCTTATTTAGGATTGTGAAAATGTGAGTTTGTAATCTTACAGGACACATCAAATATGGAGCAAAGATTAGGAGACTGCATACAACACTGCATTCATAAAATAACACACGAAGAACGTTGAAACATATGCAAGAGGAAATTAACCACAAACAACAGATTCAATTCTCACCCAAAGAAGTTACGTTCATAGCGCAATCCTGTCCGTCATGTAATTACCACACACTGGTATACTAAATTCATACTAACTCTCTGTGAAATCTTCCCAAAAAGAATAGCTGAGGGCTACTTTGATGATTACACCACATGCTTCATGTGGTCAACTTGGTTTACACAAAGAGTGTAACTCCACAATAATTTTGATGATTAAAATAAATTAGATCGAAAAACAATTTACAAAAGAAAAACCTCGACCTCGTTACTATCGTCTTACTATTAACTTGATGGGTCAAACAATTGTATAAGCACGTGGTACTGGTCTCACAAAGTACACCCCACGTGGGCTGAACATAAAGAAAAGTTGCTATATTGAAAAATACTGTCAACACGAGACGTTATAGTCTCACGCACATTCGCATTTATGATTGATGACCTTAGTTAGAGTTACTGATCAACACGTGGTTCTACTTTACTCACAAAGTAGTGACAAAGCAACTACTGGAAGATATTCTGAACTTCACACTCGAAATACACTGCATTGCAATTTAAGATAACATTAGATATTTTAGAGGTAAACCTGAAATAAAGGTGATTAAATTTTCAGTTAGGCTGAACTTAAGAAATCCATTGTCCTACGTACTTAGCACACACGCGCTTAGCCGGAGATCCTACCACTTCAGACGCTCGCCGCGGCCAGACTGATCTGGGCTCCTACCGAGCGTGCTAACAGATACAAACGGAAGTGACCAGCGAGGCAGCTTCCTATACCAAAATGACAAGGGACAGACAGGACCATACTAAGAATAGAAACCTCTCTGCTTTTAGAAAGCGTAGCTACCTGTTCCGACGTTGGTCCTACTGTTCTCTAGCAGACAGGCTTGTCTGCTACCCTCAAGCATGCAACTAGAAACACATTTGCTCATTCATCCTCTCGCACAGAAGGGAAGGGGGATGACAGTATCTTATCATATACAGTATATAAAAGAAAGCGGATGTAGGTTCCGTATGAGACTGTGTGACATGAATTACATATAAACTGTGTTTTAAAGTGTAGTAGTGTGACAGATCGTTCTTGTTTATGTGTAAAAGTAACACGTTCCACTACTCAGTCTCCTCCCAGATAGTCAGAAACGCCACAGTAAATTTAGAAAAGGAATTTATGCCGTAAGTGACAACAGATTTAAGAAATTAACATGAAAGGAATCCAACAGAGACCTTTCATAACCCCAACGCTCCGGGAAAAGACTGTGCAGGGAATTTTCTGGCCATGCTAGGACATTCCCAAGCAGGCTTCTCACACCCAACTTAAACCAAAAATGTAAAGAAAAGGCAAAAGGTCACCAGCTACTTGCTAAAACACAATAATTTCAAAACATCTTTAGAATCTATCAATTTCAAAGACAAAAAAAAAATCTGTGACACCTATTTAAAAGATAGTGTAGACCTAATTCGGTCAGCAAGTAAAAACAATGGTTCCTGTGTCATTAATATGAAAACAATTTCTGGTTGTTACCCTTATGGAGTTCACCAGTATTTGCTCATTGCAAGAGCCAACTGATCACAGGAAAATTTATGACTGTTTATTAACAAGTAAAATTTATGAAAATAGCAAAGGTGCCACAGCAATTAAAAAAAAACAAGAAAATAACATCAGTATTATAAAGCAGAACATTACAAAAGCAAAAAAAAAAAGAGAAAAAACATGTTTTACAAAGTGGTTATCGCAAAAAAATTCTATATCTTATAAGTCTAATAATTTGTTGAACTAAAATAACTTTGTGGCACTAATTTAATCACTCTACTATATTTCAGTTAGTTAGCAGACAATGATCACTGTATCCTTATACTAAAACTACAATTAATTATGTGATTGTTACCCTTATGGGGTTCCTCACTATAAATATGCCCCATGCAAAGGCTAATCGATCACAGTCCAATGAGAATGAAAAGCTATCTGACTGTTAAACGAAGCAATGCCACAGCAATGAGTTTACGAAACAAAATATCACAAATCTAATACATCACACAAGAACAAACATTGATCAATAAAACAGCTCCGAAAGTACAATAGTCAACGTCTAAAAAAAAGCACCAATAAATAAAACACCTGCAAAATACAAGAGTCAAAGTCTAAAAAAAAAAAAAAAAAAAAAAAAACAATAAATAGAACACCTGCAAAAGACAGGAGTCAGCCTAATAAACACCAATAAATCGAACCCCTGCAAAACACACAAGTCAAAGTTTCTCTGACAGAAACACACGTATATGCATTGAACTAAGGACCGTATAATCACTGTTCACTGACACACTCAGTAGTTCCACTGTTCCGAGGCACAATATAAGGGGGGAAGGGGGAAGTGGGGTTCGTCGCCGCAGCTGTCAGTAGGGTTTTTTTTTTTGGTCCATCTGTTGCGTGCAATCCCGCCGCCTCTGCCTTCTCATGAAGTTTCTCTTGGTGGCCCGTGTCACGTACATCTCGATTTGGTTCCATGTTTGTGTTGTCAAATTCGTGCGGTATCCTCGTTTGACACGCCAGGTTGATATTCCTGGGGAAGGATAACACTTAATGGCTCTTCTTTGTGCCACTCTTAGCTACCAGAGAACATCGAACCCTGATTTACTGTCGCTTGACAGTGGGCATCCGTCAGGAAATGTTGATAGGCGCCGTTGAAGTCTCCCAATTTCTCTGGACAGTACGTGTCAAAAGGCTCCACATTCCTTGTGTTGTTAAATTCTTGAGTTATCCTCAATTGGCTCGCCGGTTTGATATTCCTGGGCAAGGATGACACTTAGTGGCTCTTCTTTGTGCCACCCTTAGCAACCAGAGAACACCAAACCATGATTTACTGTCGCTTGACAATGGGCTTCAGCCAAGAAATGTTGATAGTCGTCGTTGACGTCTGCAAGTTTCTCTGGACAGTACCTGTCAAAAGGCTCCACGCCCCTTTATCCCCTGTCTTCCGTCGTTTCACCGCGACCGTCTCGTAACGGTCGCGTGCGTGTGGTGCGTTGCCAGCACATAGATTTCCGTGCGGTGGACCGCTCGGCCATCTCAGGTCATCGCCTCCATGAAGGGTCGCACTGCTGCGGCCGGCCATTAGCTCCCGAAATGGCCCGGTTGACAGTGTGTCCTGCTGGGAAACCCGCCTGTTTACAACTAGTCCTCCTCCTCGCTGCTCCCGCTGTCTCGTAAGAGTTTAGCCGGTTCGCTTTCACATTCTCAACTGCATTCACAGAAATTGTTCATCATAGTTATGTGATTACAAAATGTCATACATAATACCACTTAGTATTGTCTTTCACAATTTTTAAGAACAAAAGTGAGACTTATTTTTTTTAAATAAAAGCGTTAGATGAATCGACAATATAAAAATAAAAGTTAAATGACTTGACAATATAAAAATTAAAAGTGATATGACTTGACAGTACAAAAATAAAAATTAAATGAACTGACAATATAATATCTACATCCACGTCACTAATATGGTTCACTTGCGTTTTAAAAAATCAAATGCTACTTATTAATTCACTAAAATGAATAGGATTCTGCCTTGTGGAAGTATAGGTCAGGACAGCATAGGGTTCACATGTTATTTACACACACATACATGCACACCTGTTGTCTATACTACAAACTAACTACCCATAAACACGTATAACTCAAAATTCTACTTCCATCCACTACTAGTTAATCCAACAAGCTACTTCAATGCTACTTCAACACAGTGTTTATACCACTACAGCATTGTTCTAATTCGTCCTCTTCTTGACGCTCGCGGCATATGTCTTGTCACATGATAAATATGGAGAAACTTTCCTTAAACATACATAGTAAAAAGAACAATGGTTATTTGCACGCCAAAACATTTATACCAGTTGACACACCTGATAAGAGACTCGAAATTATACATTTATCATACTCATATGTTTATACAGAAAACAGTAAGACAATTTCATCTAAAATTACGTTATCACAAGAATTAATAACATAGATGACTCTGAGAAGGGTAAAGTTATTTTCGTTATACAGGTTATAGTACATTTTCTTACCCATTTTGCTCCAATTTCGTTCCTTCTTTAAGTAACCTTTCGCTACCAAATCAGTTATTTCGCCTGTGGTGGTTATTCTGGATTCATTTCTCATGAATGGCAGAATTGTGGTCTCCTCTATTCTGTAAAACAGTTTCATCTTAACATATTGAACTTACAACTGACACAAAAGATCCGAATCCTTCTGTAGTTTAAATGACAAATGTTTTGCTTCATCCTTATTACCTTAAACCAAGCTTTCCTTCGGTCACATAATCAAAATTAATTAATCTTCCTCTACCTTCAAGAGGGATATTTCTTCAGTTCAACTCATATAGGCTGCAGTGCATCCCGCACCAGCGAAAACAGTAAGCTGTACTCACAGCATCAGCAAAACACATAAACGTCTCTTTTCTAGGACAAGTATTAACGCAGAATAATTTTTCAGGCTCTGGCTCAACATCAATCAAGACTACAGAAAGGATCCATATTTCTGTTCCATTCTCCATTTGCTGGAAAACTGCACGTCATTTGACTACCACAACAATATTTCAGGGCCACGTAAATTACACAAATCACAATTCTTCTTTCACCTTGGAGGCAATCAATCTACTTACGAAATCCACAGACAGCACTTTACGTACTCAGCTATAAAGAACAAAAAGACATATATCATCATTATTAACATATCATCGCATATTGGGAAGCCACTGGTTAAACAATCGTATTATCGCATCCTGTTTTCAAGATTCCAAATTTACTCATTCCTTTCTCAGAGTTCACCCTTCTTTTAAAATATTCATACAGCACGCATACTATAGTAAGAGATTCTCATTTATACTAACAGGTACAGAATAGTAATAGATAGATAGTAGCACTGAAAGCGGAAAATCGGAAACAAGGCTACTAACAGCTGGGGACCTGGGTTTGCCAGACCCGTAATACCCACAGATCGGATATTCCCCTGAGTTTAGCATTAATTCAACGCAGATCTTGCTTCCCTCAGGAGCTATTCTTTTCAATTTACACAAAAAACCATAAACATCACTTCAATCAATCACATAGAAAAATCTTTATCATTATTTTTACCAACATGTTATTCAAAATGCATTTATCACAAATGTAAACTAATCAATTGTTTCTCTTCACCGTCCTCTCTACTCCTCACTGTCCTTTCTACTCAATGTATGGTTTTACGTTTGACACATGGTGTAGCCCTTTTGATTTCTTCGATCGAAGAGTTTCAACTTCTATGGCGTTTTCAAGGGGAATCTTCCTTATCCGATACGGGCCGTTAAAGAGATTAAAAAATTTCTTGCAGACACCTGACCGTTTGTTAGACAGCTTGTGTGATCTGATAATAACTTTTTGTCCTACATGAAACACTGTTTTTCTAACGTTTTTCTTATACGCCTTGACTCTGGCTTCTGCTGTACGCTTGATGTTGCGTAAAGCTAAGTCAACAATTGCGTTCCGGCGTAGTCTCGGCTCTAGTGGCCAAGGCACCACCTCTTTGATTTTGCTCGGGGGCTCCTTGTTTTTTTTGGCACAGTGATTGGCGGAAGCTTTGTTGACGTATTAGGCAACTCATTAATTATGTTCTGAAATCCTTTTATATGTATGTCCCACGATCGGTGATCACGACTGCAGTATAACCTACATTATTTTCCTAATTCATGCATAATACGCCCACTGGGGTTCGAGCTGGGGTGAAATAGAGATATATATATAGGTTTAATTCTTCTCCTTCGAAGCATCCGCTGCCAGTATTGCGATCTAAATTGTGGTCCATTATCCGAGATAACCCTTTTCACACGCCTAACTTCATGCAGAAACTGCTTTGCAAATGCAGTTGCCACTGCCCTTCCTGTGGCTCGCCTCAACGGAGTCAGACACACAAACTTGGAGGTTAGCTCCACCGCTACGAAAACATATGCAAAACCTGCTTTAGATCGTATTAGTGGCCCAAATAGATCCACGGCCGCGAGGTCACAAAGTTTCCTTGGTATTATCGGATGCAGTGATGCAGCATACGTCACTGTGGCAGCCTTTGCTCGCTGACAAGGTCTGCACACTCTAAGTACACAACGAATACGCCGTAGCATGTTATTAAAATAGCATGTCTCCTTCAGTTTTTCACAACATTTCTGTGTTCCGAAGTGACCATAACTCAAATGTATGTACCATATAATTTTGTTTACGAGCTCCCCCGCAATCACCAACACCCATCTGGAGTCATCCGGGGCTCGTTTCTTGAATAGTATTCTATTGCGCACTAGATAGTACTGGCGTATTCCTACATTCTCTTTGTCCTCCCACTTCTTCTTTATATCTTTCAATGCTGCGTCCTTATCCTGTTCGTCCGCTATACTCCCTAGAGAGGTGGTAACAAAGTTCTCGAATGCTACATTCTGTAAGTATAGAATGATAAAATTATTTTCACCGAGTTCCCTTTCTTCTGTGTAAACCAAACCTACAGGAATGCGAGATAAATCGTCAGCAATTACAGTTTTCTGTCCCGGAATGTATTCTACAGTGAAATTATATTCCTGTAGGTATAGTGCCCAGCGTCCTAGTCTCCCATGCGTGATTTTTGTGCTCATAAGAAATTGGAGTGCACGATGGTCAGTGTACACCCTGGTGGTCCTCCCAAATAAGAAATACCTAAATTTTGAGAATGCCCAAACTATCGCGAGTGCTTCGAGTTCTTTCACGGAATAATTTTTTTCACATCGAGAGAGCATCCTGCTCCCAAACGAGATTGTTTTCCAAGTTGTAATATCATCATTTCCTTCCGTTTGAAACAGTACGGCACCTAATCTTGACAAGGAACTGTCCGTCATTAAACAGAATTCTTGTGTCAGGTCGGGATGCACGAGGATGGGAGCCTCGACCAATGCCTTTTTCAATTTATAAAATTCATCCTGTGCCTCTTGATCCCAGACCCACAAAGCGTTCTTCCCTGTTAGTCCATATAGACCGGGTGTACCAAGTACACTAAAATTTATAAATCGCTTATAAAAATTACACAGGCCTAAGAATGCTCGCAACTGCTTTTTATTTGTCGGCATTGCACACTCCGCTATCGCCGCAATTTTCTCCGGCTCAGGTTGTATTCCATTTGCTGAGACAATATGGCCTAAGAATTTTATGTTTTCTCGTCCGAACTGTGATTTATCTATGTTCACTGTTACACCTGCCTTCTCAAAAACATCCAGTAGTCTGTTCAGAAAGTCATTATGATCCTCCCACGACTATTCCGCAATTAATATGTCGTCCACGTAAATTGTCACTCGCTGTTTCAAATCATCAGCCAAAATGCTATTTAATCCCCTTATAAAAGCAGCTGATGAGACATTTAGTCCAAATGGGAGACGTCGGAATTGGAAACAATTTCCATAACACAGGAAAGCTGTATACAATCTGCAAGATGGGTGTAGCACGATTTGCCAAAAACTCGAACGAGGTCGACAGATGATAGTACCTTTACCCCGTTTAAACGTTGTAAGAGTTCCTCAAGGCTCTCAGGCCTGTCCGTTTCCGACATGATAATTGTGTTTATCTGTCTCGAGTCTAGTACCAAACGAACCGAGTTGTCGCGTTTTGGTACGACAAGCAGGGGTGAGTTGTACGAGCCTACTGCCCGCCCAATTATTCCTTGTTCTAACATCTTGTTTATTTTCTTCTCCACCTGGGCTTTATACGCCACGGGAATAGGGTATGGTCTAACAGAAAACTTCTGATGGTCACGTACTCTGAATTGGTAAGTAAAACCCTTAATCGACCCTGGAGTCTCAGAAAATACCCGTTCATGATTCCTAAGTAGGCAATACAATTTCTCCTTTTCCCTGTACGTGGTTCTGACACCCGCGATGCTCTTTCTCAGTGCATCAGCAAAAACAACATCTTTCCCCTGCTCACCAGATGTAGAGCACGACTCACTTACATAGTTCACGAGTAGCTCCAGTCTGGGTTGCGACTCGGTTTGAGCTTGAAATTTTAGGCAACTAATTTCTGACTCGGCGCGGAATATGCATTCATCAAATACTAAATTAATTGGCTGATCCCCAACTTGAACTGTCATTACTCCTCCACCCATGTCAATTACTGCATGGTGGGCATTCATGAAGTCATTTCCTAAAATCATTGCCACATTCAGCATTGGGAGCACAAAGAAGTTGTACTCAAACTCTCTTCCCTGGCAGGTAAAATTAAGCCGAGTCTGCCTTCGGATTTCTACGCTCTTACCGTAGATTGCGCCCTTCACCTTTATTCCTCGCACGTGAAAAACGGGCCAAGTCCCAGTCCCTTCGCATTTTTGAAATGCTGCCTCGCTCACTATCGAGAAAGGGCTTCCAGTGTCAATGAAACACTTAAAAAATATTTCATTTACTGCAACTGTCACGACTGGATTTATTCCCGAAATTTTAGTACTCGTAGTTTCTTGCAACAAATTCTCTCTTATATCTTCCCTCTCTATATACCCTATGCACTCATTTGCCATGTCGCTCATTTGTTCCGATTGGGCGCCTTCTGCGCTGATTGTCATTGCCGGTTTTGTTCATTTCCATTTGCTGGATTATGTCTAGGGTTGGCCGGCCGAATTTCAACATCATGTGGTGCTCCGCCTACAATCCTATTCCCACCGTGTTCATCGTAGTATCGATTCTGGTTGTCGTACCTGAAGCGTTCACGATCCTGTCCACGTCCTCGATCATTTCCGTTGTTCCACCTGTGTTCGCGACTGTTACCCCACTTTCTATACGGCCGGTCCCGATTATTGTTCCGTTCGCGTCGCGACGACCAGTCACACCGTTGATTAGTACTACGGCCACGACTGCGATCGCGCTGCTGTGCCCCGTAATAACTTTGTGCCTGATTAGGCGGGCATTCTGCTGTATTATATTCCAACTCTTGGAGAAGTGTTAAACGTTTCCACGTCCTCTTTGCGTCATCCCGCAAGAATGACGTGGCGCAAGTGCATCGGCAATTTGGTGATGCATATCCTAATTAGGTCCGCAGGCCCGTATGGGTCGTATAGATATTGATTTGCCTGCAGCATGTGGTCTAATAGGCGTGCTTGGCTGCCGAAACCAGACTGGTTCAAATTTGGCAGCATAATTATGCCATGCTTGACCCTATCTTGTGCCGCTTCCGACCAATAGGCGGACAGAAAGGCTTGTCGAAACTCCCGAGTGGAGTTGCAGTGACGCGCTGCCGACCTCATGCGAATCGCCGGTGCGCCTTCCAAATAGCCACACATAGAATATATCTTATAGATATCTTATAGATATCTTATAGATATATATCTTATAGATATACATATCTTATGTGAACTTGCCCAGTCGGGGGGAAGACAGAACTCAAATTGCTCGAGCCATGCTCGTGGATGTATTCCTTTTTGCGAATTTCGAAATATCTCAAACTTTCTCACCGTAAGGAAATGTTTAAAATCAAATCCCTGCATTTTCTCCTGGCAAGGCCCTTGAATGTTTCTATTTTTCTCATGTCTGCCCCTCAAAATACATTCTTCCCTGTCGTCAAAATCTCCCTCGTGGCCGGAGTCCCTCTCTGCACTGTTCGTATGGCTATTTTTAGTGCTATTGGCGAGTTCGGAATCACACCCAATGAGGATTTCTAGATGCGCCACGCGTTCTTGTAATTCGCCTGTTACAGCTTTGTGCCGCCTGTTCACTTCGAACTGTCCCTTCTGAAATCTCAGAAGCGAACGCACTTCTTCGGTCTCTGCGACCGCTACCTGTGTAGTATCGTTATCGCTCTCCATCACCTTCATCGTGCCTACGATGTCCGCTAATGCCGCAATCTTATCATGTATTTGTCTGTCGTCCTCTGCCCCAGTCTGCTTCAATTGTTCTACTTGCTGTTTGAGTGCGTGAATCGCTTGACTGTTGTCCGCTACTGTGTTGCTAACAGACGCGGGACAATGCGTTTCCGCCTCCTGGACCCTCGAAAGTACCTGCTGGCGTTCCCTTTGGCATTCTCCTCTCAGCGCTTGGAAATTCCTAAGTAGCTGTTCTTCGCTCTCTTCCGATTCTGCATCGCGACTCCGCTTGCCCTGTTCTAAGGCTTGCAGACGGTCATCGATTTGTTCAAATGTACGGCCTAATTCTTTCATAATATCACTTTTTATTTCACTTGCCAGATTGTTTATTCTTTGTGAGATATCATCGGACACTCTCTGCATCGACTTGTCGACTTTATTTGTCTGCTGGATTAGTTTTTCGTCTATTTATTCGCCTAGCTCGCGGATCGATTTTTCAGATTTCTGCGTCATTTGTTCGCCTAGCTCGCAGATCGATTTTTCAGATTTCTCTGTCATTTGTTCGCCTAGCTCTTGAATCGATTTTTCAGATTTCTCTGCGTTTTCTTTATTTTGTTGCAATATGGCTTTCATGAGTTCTGCCAAATCAATTTGGTTACTTTGAGGCAAATTAATTTCTGGCTCTGATGTGAGCTCGTTCGTCCTGTTTTGCATTTCCTCTGAAGTATTCCCCAATGCATTTTCGGAACCGTCCGACGGGTTAATATTCGAAATCAAATTATCCCCTTGGCCCATGTTGCATAAGTTGTTGGACCACCTACTTTTAGCTTGGTTACGTGTCTGCATTGATCGAAGTCAGTGCAATTTACAAACGAGAAAAAAAACACATACATATAAAACACACAAATATAGAAAACAAAACAAGACAAACAACACAACGCCGCTCAACAACACCGTGAATCTTTTGAAAGTCTGCTCAGAAACAATGCAGAAGTTGTTTGAGCGCTGCAGGGAAAAAAATTAAGATTATACAACGCTCGCAATCTAACGTTTCAGAGATTCCAGAGTCTAGCGGAATCACAGAACAGGGTCGCCACGTGTAATGTTGTTGCTTTAATTTGTTCTGAAAGCGGTGCTGATAGACAATAAAAGCGGGTTAAAAGCTGTAAGCTATGTGGAAAAGTTAACCTTGCATTACTGCGCAACTGTTTCACCAGGTATCCTGCCTAGCTTACCAAATTCCCAATCAGACTAACATTAATTATAGGCTTTTAATCGTCATACGACAACCGGTGATATACATATATAAAAAAGAGAATTTAAATAAAAAGAAATAAATCAGTTTATATTTGGAAATTTATTTTAACATTGATCATTGAAATTTCAGCATATTAAACTTGATTCATAACTGAACTGGTGCCTTATTTAGGATTGTGAAAATGTGAGTTTGTAATCTTACAGGACACATCAAATAAGGAGCCAAGATTGGGAGACTGCATACAACACTGCATTCATAAAATAACACACGAAGAACGTTGAAACATATGCAAGAGGAAATTAACCACAACCAACCGATTCAATTCTCACCCAAAGAAGTTACATTCGTAGTGCAATCCTGTCCGTCATGTAATTACCACACACTGGTATACTAAATTCATACTAACTCTCTGTGAAATCTTCCCGAAAAGAATAGCGTTGCAATTTAAGACAACATTAGATATTTTAGAGCTAAACCTGAAATAAATGTGATTAAATTTTCAGTTAGGCTGAAATTAAGAAATCCATTGTCCTACGGACTTAGCAGACACGCGCTCAGCCGGAGATCTTACCACTTGAGACGCTCGCCGCGGACAGACTGATCTGGGCTCCTGCCGAGCGTGCTAACATATACAAACTGAAGTGACCAGAGAGGCAGCTTCCTATACCAACATGACAAGGGACAGACAGGACCATACTAAGAATAGAAAGCTCTCTGCTTTTAGAAAGCGTAGCTACCTGTTCCGACGTTGGTCCTAATGTTCTCTAGCAGACAGGCTTGTCTGCTACCCTCAAGCATGCAACTAGAAACACTATGAAACGTCCCCTTTCAACAATTATACAAGACTGTGCTTAACCTGACACACAATATTTTTTAGCGCAACGCAATCTGACTTTCAAAAAATCCCTACGAAAGAATGGCCCTGACTAACATTAACCTATACGTTTCACAAATCACTTACCTCACAAAAATCTTCGCTGCTCAAGCTACTGCAATACAGCGAGCGCCACTACTGCCAGCTAAATAAAAGATTCAAACTACTGAAGGCACTAACTACTGATAGGGATAGTTAGCAAATGAAAGATATTAATAGAGAACAAACAATGTATTTACCTTGATATCATCATATATAAATATAGCAGTTCATGACAAATTTCAAAACTCCGCCATCTCTCTCCCCACATCCACCACTGCTGGCGTCTCACCTCCAACTGCGCAACGCTACGCGCTGTTCACAGCCAGCTGCCTAACACTACAATGGCGAGTATTACAACAATGCAAAGCAGCCACAGACTGCACACAGCACAGCCAGTGATTTTTCATACAGAGGTGGCGTTACCAATAAAAGAACCTAAACAGCCTACTTACATAAAGAAAACATAAACAGCCTACTTACAACACATTTGCTCATTCATCCTCTCACACAGAAGGGAAGGGGGATGACAGTATCTTATCATATACAGTATATAAAAGAAAGCGGATGTAGGTTCCGTATGAGACTGTGTGACATGAATTACATATAAACTGTTTTTTAAAGTGTAGTAGTGTGACAGATCGTTCTTGTTTATGTGTAAAAGTAACACGTTCCACTACTCAGTCTCCTCCCAGATAGTCAGAAACGCCACAGTAAATTTAGAAAAGGAATTTATGCCGTAAGTGACAACAGAATTAAGAAATTGACATGAAAGGAATCCAACAGAGACCTTTCAATGTTTTACCGGATTGCTGATATTCACGGTACACTCGTGAAATGGTCGCACGGGAAAATCCTCACTTCCTCGCTATCTCGGAGATACTGTGGCTCATCACTCGTGTGCCGACTAAACACCACATTCAAACTCATTGACTATTGGTGATATTGAGCAGCAGTAACCAGTCCAACAGCTGCGCCATACACTTGTTGTCTTGTATAGGTGTTGCCGACCGTATTCTGCCTGTTTTCATATACTTGAATATGCATGCCTATACCAGTTTCTTTGGCGCTTTATTGTATATTAGAATACTCACAAGTAGAATGTGGCACCAATCAAAGCGTGTCGTTGAATGTTGGGAATTCGCGATCTGGTGACCAGATAGCTAGATAACCAAGTGCAAAGGAGCGTTTTATCTAAGAACCACCCAGACTTATACTCAGCGGTCACCAGTGGAGTAAATTTACGCAGCTGTTGAACTACACGGTGTGCATCAATGAAACCGTAAATTATATGAAATTATTATAGTTGACTTTTGCCGGAGTTTAGAATGAGTAAAGTATTTTTCTCCGTCTTTCGTCGAGTGTTCTGGTAGTCCTACGGACGAGTCTGATGAACTGATATAAAGGTTTGTGCACTATTTCTGTTATCCATGCCAAAATGAGTAGTCGAATTAATTCTTCAATGGGAGTTGGTATTGATTCTTGTCTGTAGTAAACTTTTCAAGTACTGTGATCTTTTATGGGTGCTCCTACTTCTATAAGATTAATTATCTTTGTTAAATGATTCAGGTGGTACAAGGCTGATTGGATCAAATGATAAGCAGTTTACTATTATTAGTCTAGACATAAACTACGAAATTTTTGAACCATTCTATTTTTATTTTCTTTTTTTCTTAACGATGTTATTTGCCTTGTTGACTCGAAATAATCCAACACTCAGCATTAGTAGACCCGAAAAAAGGGTTTACAATGCATCTCTTACAAATTCCATAATTATACATAAAATAAAAGAGCTGCGCATCAATAGACCTTATGTTTTTTCCGATAATTTTCATCCTGCGATCGACTTTCCACCATCTAAAGTGGTGCTGGTTACCCAAAACTGTACCCTAAATGTATGACTGAATGTAAATCATTTGATAATGTGGGTGTGCCCTCGAACGACTAAAGACGATTGTATCGTGGTCTTATGTCCAAAGACTTTATTGATGCACCTTTCCCCGTTAGTGTATCTTGTGTAAGCATCTCCATCTCATCCATTTGAACTGTTAAACAAGCCTTGGTCCCGCTTTACAATTTTTATATCCCATGTTTCCCTTCATTTCCAGACTGCCGATTCTTTGATGCCACATGATGAATTTTATCAAAAAGTCCCAGCCAATACTTTCTTTGGGGTAATTTGCGTTGTATATTTCTTTTCTCCCTAATTCTACTACCTCTTCTTCAATTATCCGATCTATTAATATAATCTTCAGCGTTCTTCTGTAGCTCCACATTTCAGAAGCTTCTATTCTGTTCTACCATTAAACTAGGCCAACTGAACTCTTCCACAACGTCTTAAGGTTCGACTATGAAATTCTCACCATAATAATGTTTAAATGGATTTGAGTGCGTCGGTGAACAAACACAATTGCGACGACTTACTTCGAATCAGGTACACATTACGAAGGAGCGGGTTCTGCAGTTTCACCGCTTCCCTTCAAATTTTGTTCCCAGCGAAGCCACAGAACTTGTATCTCCAAGCCGTTCGTGTCGGCAAAACTCCCAACCAATTCGCACCACAACATGTAACGGTCATCACGCTCGTTCGGCAGCCGTTGACACTCGTCTCCCCGCGAATGTCACGAGATCTCGAGGGTTACCCGTCAAAGACTCACAACCAACTCGCTTCGCCCGCCAACTCGGAAGATAAGACACGGGAAAAGCAAAGATAACGTAGCTCAGCCAAAATCTATCTCAACGATACCTGAACAAAATAACACTGGCGCCAACTCGCCACAGCTCAGTTCGCTTGCCTCCGTGATAAAAGTATACCGCGGATGACAAAATGACGCTATCCAAAACCGGCACCGTGATTCACCACAGGCCATAGATGACATGGATGAACGACACCTACAGAAGTGTGTGCGGGCACATACGCGTGCAAGTGTTGATCAATAGACCGCCCATATGAAGCAAGGGCTACAAACAGAGTCTTCTCAACGACCGTTCAGCGACCGCTGCTGCGTATGGGCCCAGGCAGCAGGCGCCTGGTTCGTGCACCCATGCTGACTGCCGTTCCTCGGAGACGAAGGTTTGCATTTGAACGCCAATACCGCGCAACTGGACTTCCACAGAGTGGTGACAGCTGGCCATTTCAGATAAATCATGTTTTATACTCCATCGGACAGAGGGCCGTTGGAGTGTACGGCGTGAAGTGTCTGAAAGCAGACACCCGGCAACAGTCGTCAGAACGGTCCAGGGCGGAGGATGGAGCGTTGCGGTCTGGAGAACGTTTTCCTTACATTCCATTGGTGATCTCGTTGTTCTGGAAGGCACAATGGATCAACATAACCATGCATTTTTCTTGAGAACTATGTCCACCCCTACATGCTTTTCCGTCCTGCTCGGCACGAGCCATCTCCCAGCGGGACAGTGCACCGTGTCACACAGTTCGCAGTATACGTACGTGGTTGGTAGAGCATCAGGTTGAGATTAACGTACTGCTCTGACCACCAAAGTCCCCGGATATAGCCCCAGTCGAGAATCTGTGGGACCATCTCGGTCGGGCTGTACGCTCCATGAATCCTCAACCGAGAAACTTAGAGCAGCTGCCCGCGGCATGGTTCCACTTCCCCGTCGGTACCTTCCATAGCCTTAATGACTCTACTCCTTCGAGTCTCATAGCGCTCCTCGCTGCAAAAGGTGGTTGGTTCTTCAGACTTGAGACAGGTGGTCACATTAATGTGACTTGACAATGTATATCCGAAATTAGTAAATTTTTCTTTTTCATACCAACGTTTTTTGTTATTGTTAGTCTTCGGAGTAGGAATTAAAATCCATGGAGAAGAAATAAAAACTTTGAGGTTAGCCGATGACATTGTAATTCTATCACAGACAGCAAAGGACCTGGAAGAGCAGTTGAACGGAATGGACAGTGTCTTGAAAAGAGGATATAAGATGAACATCAACAAAAGCAAAACGAGGATAATGGAATGTAGTCCCACTAAGTCGGGTGATGCTGAGGGACTTAGATTAGGGAATGAGACACTTGAAGTAGTAAATGAGTTTTGCTATTTGGGGAGCAGAATAACTGATGATGGTCGAAGAAGTGAGGCTATAAAATGTAGACTGGCAACAGCGAGAAAAGCGTTTCTGAAGAAGAGAAATTTGCTAACATCGAGTGTAGATTTAAGTGTCAGGAAGCCGTTTCTGAAAGTTTTTGTATGGCGTGTAGCCATGTATGGAAGTGAAACATGGACGATAAATAGCTTGGACAAGAAGAGAATAGCAGCTTTCGAAATGTGGAAATGCTGACGATTAGATGGGTAGATCACGTAACTAATGAGGATGTACTGAATAGAATTGGGGAGAATAGGAATTTGTGGCACAACTTGACTAGATGAAGGGATCGGTTGGCAGGACATGTTCTGAGGCATCAAGGGATCACCAGTTTAGTATTGGAGGGTACAAATCGTAGAGGGAGACCAAGAGGTGAATACGCTAAGCAGATTCAGAAGGATGTAGGTTGCAATAGGTACTGGGAGATGAAGAAGCTTGTACAGGATAGAATAGCATGGAGAGCTGCATCAAACCAGTCTCTGGACTGAAGACCACAACAACAACAGTCTTCATTTTATATACTCCTTAGATGGGCAATCATCTGTTATTTTGTTGCCCAAAAAGCAAAAATTATCTCCTCCATCTAGTGGTTCAATTCTTAATCCAATTCGTTCGACATCGTCCGCAGCTCGTGGTTGTGCGGTAGCGTTCTCCCTTCCCACGCCCGGGTTCCCGGGTTCGATTCCCGGCAGGGTCAGGGATTTACTCTGCCTCGTGATGACTGGGTGTTGCGTGCTGTCCTTAGGTTAGTTAGGTTTAAGTAGTTCTAAGTTCTAGGGGACTGATGACCTTAGATGTTAAGTCCCATAGTGCTCAGAGCCATTTGAACATTTTTGAACCTTCGACATCGTATGGTTTAATTTGACCACATTCCATTACCAATGCTTTACCCTTGTTGATATTCAACGTACACCATATTTTATGACACTATCCATTCCGTTCAGCTGGTGTTCTGAGTCCTTTGCTAACTCCAATAAAATTATGTCATCGACGAACCTTAAAATCTCTGTTTCCCCTTTCTGAACATTAACTCCCTACAAAAATTTCTCTCGTGTTTCCTATATTGCTTGCTCAGTATACAGATTCAGTAACCTTGAGGATGAGCTACAGTCCTGTCTCATTCCCTTCGCAACTACTGTGTATCTTTCATGTTGTTAGCCACTTATAACTGCAGTCTGGTATCTGTAAAAGTTGTAGATAATGTCTCGCTCCCCGTATTTTATCCTTGCTTCCTTCAAAATCACAACAATTGTGTTCTGGTCAACATTGTCAGAACTTCTTTTCTAAATCTACAGTTGCTGTAAACAGACGTTTCTTTTCGTTCGTTCTGTCTTTTGTGTATGTCTTAGGATTAGTATTGCCTCGCGTCTTCCTACGTTTCTAGCTTCTAGCTGTCTTTACATTCCTCCGTACTAAAAAAGTAAAATAAAACAGAGACAGTCACTGGTCAGCAGCGTTATTCACCTGCTTAATGGCTGCCGACTTTCGTATTTTTAAATCATTTTCTGACTAGTAACATTGTTTCAGAAACTATTTTGTCGAAGATCGACATTTTGATAACGTTGTTGTATAATAATACAGCGTAATTCTAACAATAAAGTAAAATAAACTTCCCACTTTCAGTGATGCTGTTGGTTAAGGACTACTGGCGCTGTTACTAGTTTCGAACCGGTGGATCCATTCTCAGACGACTGTTCAAGTTCAAAAGGACACATGGCAAGTACAGCATAAAGTATTTGCAATATCAAACGTATACAGCTGTCCGATGCTGAACTGTTGCTTCGAAACCGGTAAAGGCGCTATTTGTTCTTCATAAACAGTATCATTACGAGTGGACTTCAAAAATTAAGTCCCATATTACGAGTATTAGGCCTATTTCTCAGCACAGTCACTATGTCTCTGTAAATAAGGTTCGGAACCTTCCACAAATAGTCCATTTCGTCGACGATATTAATCCGATTCTTGGTCACGGAGCAGCTCGAGACCCTCTGTATGAACGTCTTCATCGACGGAAAATGTGGAACTGCTTAGACTCTGTTCCTCGATTGCCGGTTGTTGTTAATGTCAACGACCTTCCCCTCCTGATCAATGTCACCTGTGTGGCATTGGACAGATTACTGGCGCCTTTTCACTACAGCTAGACGCGAAATTGCATTTGGTCCATATGCGCCCAAACTTTCACGATGAATCTTGAACTATTTTCATATTTTAGCCACAAGAACCATACTGTAGAACCGTACTGTCCCACGTACTGCTCCTTTGGAGTACGTTTTCTGTGGCCACGATGCGATGCACCTGATAACCATACCGCAGTAGAACTGTGCCTGCAGGAAATCGAAAACTATGTACCCTCTTTTGACAATGCACTACTCATGCTGCGCTATTGTCTTAGCGTGGAACGACATGCGTAACTTGTGATCTCCTAGATTTTGTAAAGTGACTGATTAGTCCTATAGAGTTAATGTTTCCATTTTCCGCACAATATTTCGATGATCGACCCTGCCGTCTTCTTCAAGTGCTGCGAATTTGCTGTTATGTTTACCGGCCTCCAACCAGACTGAATTATTGTTGATCTCGCACTGCTGTTTATAGCCATTTTCGATATCCAATGATCCCAAAGCCCTTTGATATTCTTTTGGTTTTCAGAGCTCGCTTGGATATTCGCGGAAAGCTAATTCCCTCAACATTTTCCAACTCTGAAGAATGTGGTGACTGGCGAGATTTTAATAAATTGAGTGCCGGATCTCAGGCGTTACTTAAATTGAAACCTCCATCCCTGTTTATTAGATTTTCTGATATCTTCATTTCGACGAACTCTATAATTATGTTGTCACAAAGACTTGGCGTTTGTATCACGATTCTGGGATCACTGTATTTCATTTCATGATTATATTCAAGGCATTTCTCGGTGACAGCTGATTTGCTTGTTTATTTCAGTCTGGTTTGTCGTTCATGTTCGATGCATATCTCCTCCACTGCTCTGTAGAAATGCTACAGTCGGGTGGAATGCGATACACACCCGTCTTTCGGACAGCTAGATCGTTTTTAACATTACAAAGAATACTAGTTGGTCTCAGTTGAGGAGAGCGAAATTCACCGGATGCCGTATTTTCATAGGAAACTACTTATCTTTCCGCATATTGGATCATTATAAATTAGACAAGCGATCTTTGGCTTCTCTTCTTCGGTTTCAGTCTCACTCTCTTTGTCAGATATTCTTGTTTGTGATTGCGTCGTCCGTTTAACTTTGGGAACAGTCACTTCACTGAACTTTTTAGACTCGTTCTGAGATCAACTTATTTCTAATTCGATGGAAAATATTATGAACCAGTCCATGGCGTGGCGATGGGCAATATACTGTCGTGGCGAATTTACATATCGAGCAGTGAGGTAAAGGTATTACTAGTAGAATTGTGAAGTTAACCAACGTGTTTCTACCGGTGCGTGGGCGACACGTTTGTGATGTGATCACACGGTACATGGAACGATTACTCAGGCCATCGCAGCGATAAAATTCACGACGTAACTAGAAAAAAGGGCGTTCCCTCGACGTGTTATTTATGAGAAGAACAGACGGATCCCTGCGTCACAGTGTACACAGGAAACCTGCACACACTGAGTCTATCTCCAAGCCTCGAGACCATCATTCCTTACAAAGAAATTCGGTGCTAAAGACTCTGGTCCAAAGTGTTCGAACAGTTTCAGACAAGGATAACCTCGTAGAATAATTACAACACCTGCGAATAGTGTTCCGAAACAATGGGCACTCAGATCATCAAATTCAACGTGGCGATGCAGTCAAAACCAAGAACACATGTGAAATAGGTTGACACAGACCGAGGAGGAGAAGCCTAAAATTGTTCAAATAACTTACGGGTTTGCTGCTGGATGACGTCGACGAAGACCGCCGATATTTCGACAGGAGCACGCCCTGCCACTCTCAAGGCACAAATTTTGTACCTTGAGAATGGCAGGGTGTGCTCCTGTCGAAATATCGGCGGTCTTCGTCGACGTCACTCGGCAGCAAACCCGTAAGTTATTTGAACATTCGATTCGCCGGGAAAAGTTAAGGTCTCACAAGCCTAAAATTGCTTATCTACCTTATGCTAGCCCAATATGTGGTAGACTTCTACGGAAATACGACATCCAGTGTATTTCACTCCCTTCAGCTGAGATAAAAAGTATTCTTTGTAATAAATGAAAAGCACCAGTTTGCTTTTGTTCTACAATATTACTTTTATTGTAAACCGGTTTTCGGCTTACAAGGCCATCTTCAGACATTTACTGAGTATTATCTTTGGTGATAATACTCAGTAAATGTCTGAAGATGGCCTTGTAAGACGAAAAGTGGTTTACAATAAAAGTAATATTGTAGAACAAAAGCAAACTGGTGATTTTCATTTATTATAATGTTGTTCTACCAAGAACAGACGGAAGATTCTGTTAATATTATTTGTAACGTGAAAGATTATCTATATCTCCGAAAGACGAGTGTGTATCGCATTTCATGTGAATGCGGCATGTGTACAGGGCACCGAACGAGAGATGCAAGGAACATAAGCGTCATATACGTCTAAAACGATCGGGCAATCAATCATGAAATGAAATACGATGGGACCAGTATCGTGATGCAAATGCCAGTTTTCTTTTACGGAATAATGTAGGGGTCTAACGAAGTAAGCCTCGGGCGTGGGTGTGTGTCTTGTTCTTAGCATAAGTTAGTTTATGTGGTGTGTAGGTCTAGGTACCGATGACCTAAGCAGTTTGGTCCCTTGGGAATTCACACACACTTGAACACACTCTAACGAAGTAAACACGTCAGAAAACCTAATTAACAGGGCTAGAGCTGGTGTTCGGCACTCAAAGTTTTAAAATCTCGCCAACCATCACGTTCATCAGAGATGGAAAACGTTGAGGGAATTTGTATTTCGCCTCCCAGTGTGGCCGAGCGGTTCCAAGCGCTTCAGTCTGGAACCGAGCGACCGCTACGGCCGCAGTTTCGAATCCTGCCTCGGGCATGAATGTGTGTGATGTCCTTAGGTTAGTTAGGTTTCAGTAGTTCTAAGTTGTAGGGGACTGATGGCCTCAGATGTTAAGTCCCATAGCGCTCAGAGCCATTTGAACCAATTTGTGTTTCACGAATATATACGAGCATCAAAAATCGCAGGAAGCGTCGGGTATCGACCTCGGCTATAGACAGCGGCGCGTGATCAACAGTAGCTGACGATCTTTTTGGAGAGCAGGCAGTGAGTGCGCACAACAGCAAAACTCGCAGCACCTGAAGAAGACGGCAGGTCGCTCGTCGAGATATTGTGCGTAAAATGCAAACAACAACTCGTCAGAACACCCGGGAGCGCGACGTTTGTCCACTGTAAAAATTAACCCGTAGTGTGTCAAGTACTTTTACGCCTGTACCATAAGTTACGATAAACATCTCCGTGTTTTGGCACAACGACGTTGCTCATATTATCTTCTATACACTGTATCTAATGTGCTCCGTCCGGCCGGTGCTGGACACATGAAAGGTAATGTATTTATTTATTAGTAGTCTTTCCATGTTCATGCCGTAGTTTTCATCCTGGCTGTGAAACTCGTATACACAAACCAGGGCTGGACCCTCGCCGACACGACTAACGAAGCGAGCCGACGGACAATATGGTGGGCCCGCGCCGATGACGACGCTATTAAAACGCGATTACGGGTCTGACGCTGCTGTTGCTGCCGGCATCCATCAAGCGCCCCCACCCCCCTTGCCCCCGTCCCCCCTCCGCCGCCATGACGCTAATCGCGACATGTGTAGCCAGCCGCCAGCCCGCCAGCCCGCCTGCCCACCCCCGTGTTTAAACAGCTGCTGCCGCCGCCGCCACCCTCGCCCGCCGCGGACAATGAATATCGGCATCGGCGCTGCCTGCCATTGTGGTTGTCCGTCATCCCCCGGCGGCCGTTGCCTTCTGGGCGGCCACCCACAGCCGCAGTGGCGTTCGGGGCTGGAGATGGTCTTCCTTAAATATTGCACTGCGAATGAAAATGTGAGTCTGGCTACAAGCAGAGAACCGTACCAGCCACTGACGGATGAACCAAGGAGGATGTCAACGCAACATGCACACGCAAAAGGAGCGTTCCTCGCCAAAACAAGTTGGTCATATCAAACATAGGCCCCAATTCGAGAGAAAACGTTCTGCGAGTGTACGTATGGGGCACAACGCAGTTCAGATGCGAATCATCGACTGTGGGAAAACGGTGAAAGAAGGGAATCGAAGCGTTTCACATGCATCCTGAGGGTTCTGTACATTTAGCGACCTGATAACATAAAAGAATAGAAGGGTTTCTGGAGAATCGTCAAGTAAAACAATATGTAGAAAATACTGACTAGAAGAAGTGTCGGGGTTACAGATTTATTAAGACATCAGGTACAACTTTCGTGGTACTAGACGGTGGTGTAGAGAGTGAAAGCTGTACGTGAGGAACAGAGATAGGTTCAAATGGCTTTGAGCACTATGGGACTTAACATCTATGGTCATCAGTCCCCTATAACTTAGAACTACTTAAACCTAACTAACCTAAGGACAGCACACAACACCCAGTCATCACGAGGCAGAGAAAATCCATGACCCGCCGGGAATCGAACCCGGGCGTGGGAAGCGAGAACAACAGAGATAGGAATCCATAGAACACATTATTAGGGAATGTGGCTAATGCTACTCTGATGGAAAGAAGAGAAAGAGAAAGACTAGCTACTAAACGTTCTTAATGTTTCCGTAAGTGTTCCGCACTAAATTGTTCTTAGAAAGTCTTCAGTCTGACTCAGGTGGTTTACTAGCAAGTAAAGGACGTGACTTTTAATGGTCAGGACCGCAAGAAAATGTGCTTAGAATATAAATCGCTCACCTCAAATACAGTGGTTTAAATCATTCACATGCAAAACTGTGCGTCTTCCGTGAGAGACATTTAAATGACCATCTGTTGAAGGTCTAAGAGAGGAACTTTGGTAACGCGAAGATACACATTATTGATACAATAGTACAAAAAATACGCATATTTCAACGTCATCTCTTACTCACACATTTCCCTCTGCTTAAACTAACTATGCCATCTACACAGGCGAGCCAAAGAAACTGGTACACCTACCTAGTAATGTGTAGGGCACCCGTGAGCACGCAGAATTGCCCCAACACGACGTGACATGGACTCGACTAATGTCTGAAGTAGTGCGGGAGGGTACAGACACCATCAATCCTTTAGGGCTGTCCATAAATTCGTAAGAGCATGAAGGGGTGGAGATCTCTTGTGAACAGAACGTTGCAAGGCATCCCAGATATGCTCAATAAAGTTCAAGTCTCGGAAATTTGGTGGCCAGCGGATGTGTTTAAACTCAGAAGTGTGTTCCTGGAGCCACTCTGTAGCAAATCTGAACGTGTGGGGTATCAAATTGTCCTGATGGAATTGCTCAAGTCGGTAGGAACGCACAATGGACATGAATGGATGAATGTGATCAGACAGAATGCTTACGTGTCACCTGTAAGAGTCGTGTCTAGACATATCAGGGGTCTCATATCACTCCAACTGCACACTCTCCACATCAGTGCAGAGCCTCCACCAGCTTCAACAGTCCCCTGCTGAAATGCAGGGTCTTAGATTCATGAGGTTGTCTCCATACCCGTACACGTCCATCCGCTCGATACAATTTGAAACGGGACCCGTCCGACCAGGTAACATGTTTCCAGTCATCAACAGTCCAATATCGGTGTTGTCGGGCGCAGGTGAAGATTAAAGCTTTGTGTCGTGCAGTCATCAAGGGTGCAGGAGTGGGCCTTCGGCTACGAAAGCCCATATCGATGATGTTTCGTTGAATGGTTCGCACGCTGACGCCTGTTGATGGTTCAGCACTGAAATCTGCAGCAATTTGCGAATGGATTGCACTTCTGTCACGTTGAACGATTCTCTTCGGACCTCGTTGATCCTATTCTTGCAGGATCTTTTTCCTGGCCGCAGCGATGTCGGAGATTTGATGTTTTACCGGATTCACGGTACACTCGCGAAATAGTCGTAAGCGAAAATCACCACTTCATCTTTATCTTTAAAACGCTGTGTCCCATCGCTCGTACGCCGACTGTCACACCACCCTCAAACTCAAATCTTGGTAACCCACCAGTGTAGCAGCAGTAAGCGACCTAACATCTGCCCAAGATACTTGTTGTCTTATGTAGACGTTGCCGACTGCAGCGTTATATTCTGCCTGTTTACATGTCTCTGTATTTGAATACGAATGCCCATATCAGTTTCTTGCGAGCTTCAGTGTAAATAAGAATCTTCTTCTATTGACCTGGTAATGTTGCACAACTACTCAGTCTTCAGAGTGGAGGTGTGGGATTTCGATGAAGTGTTGAAGGGAAACTGGAAAAAGGAATACGCACTTTTTCACATTCATAATCACTTCTTCATTCACGTAGATCATGGCAATGACATACCAATAAATGCCATCGTTTCTAAATGTAATTAATGTGACGTTAGACAATAGATTGCCTGAATTCAGAAGTGATGCCGAATGCGAAAAGTGGCTTTAATCAGACGTTCACAATGTTCTGTTCCACTTTGCTTTGACCACTTTATTGAAATGCTTTGAACAGCATATGACCCCGACGGGTTTACCCATTAATTTCAAGCGATTGCAATTTCAAATCAAGATTTCGTTTGCAGTAACAGTAAACAAGGCTCAAAGTCAGAGAGAGAAAAGAGTGGGGGGAAGTGGAGATGAACAGAGACAGGGGAGGGGGCGAATGGACATAGAGAAGGAAAAGGCGGAAATTGACATTAAGAGGGGGAAGGAGGAGATGGAGGGAGAGGGGGGGATAAGGAGATGTACAGAGAGAAATGAGGTGACTGCCACAGAGAGGTGGGGTAGGAGGAGGAGGTGGACGAAGAGGAGGATGAGGAGGTGACGGACCAAGAGAGGAGGGAGAAAGAGGTTAGGACGTACATCCAATTCATATACATAGTTAACAACTACGAAGCAATGCCGGGTTCGCTAGTGTGTTATATTCCTCGTCCTCATATGCTAGAAACAAACCATTTTTCTCAACTTTTGTTATAAATATTTCTGTATATACTTCTTTCCCGAAAGGAGACACAAACAGAGAACATCGCAGGACTACCTACTGTCACTTTGCGTCTCGCCGTTCCACCGCCTCACTGTCCCAATGTAAACATTACACAATACACCGACGAGCCAAAACATTATGAGCATTAGTTTAATAATTCTTCTTTCCGTTCTGTGAGTATGTTCAATAGGTCTGTTAGTCCTATCTGGCATGGATCTCACACGGTTGACCCCAATTCTTTAATGGATGGCACGAGTGTTTTGTACGCAATCCAGTTTATAGGCTTACTGCATTTTCCAAATATACTGACAATGAAACAAAACCTGACACCGGCTTTATATACGACTGAAACTATGAGATAGTTTCATTTTATACCTGTAGAACTTGTTGCATTCAGCTATTTGTGCAAGTTAACTGCTTCCAACTGTGTTCATTGATATTGTAGTCATGGAATAATAAATTTCTGTGTAGTGCACAATTTGATATTTTTGAACATTTGAAACAAGTTTCCAGCATTTTAAAAGTTATTAAAATATGACTGTTTATGTATTCCACCACTTGAAAATATTACGAGGTAAGTCATAATTATACTCTGATGAGCCAAAACAATACGACCACTAAAAGGCCGCATCTCAGTCTCCCTTTGGAGCGCAACACAGCAACGTATATGCGTAGCTCGGACTCAAAAGTTCTGCGGAGGTTTCTGGATGTATCCGGTATCAGACGTCTAGAGACCTTCGTCTTTTCGTAAGCATTTGCCCCGGTCTAGTAATGGGTTCCGCTGTTCTCAAGTTTTGACAAATTTATTTCCTTTAACTTGTGGCCTACGCCCTCGTTATCGTCGCAGACGTCAGTTACCTACGAGAGGGAAGTCTCGTGCGCCATATGTCTGCGAACTGTCAACTGTTTGTATATCGTTAATTCTGAGGCAGAAACTGGGGGCCAGCCCAGCATTTGCCTAAACGAGCATGGGAAACCGTGTAAGAACCACATTCAGGCTGAGCGGTGCACCAGCGCCGCGCGGGTTCGATCCCGAACTATCCAACAGTCCGTCTCAGAAACCAGCGCGCTGCACGTTACGCTGTACGGACAAATCGCCAGATGTTCACGCATAGGTCACGCAATTCCCATAAACTACAGAAGGTGGTTTACGGGCCCGTTTATGGCGCCTGATAACTTACTAGATGTGTTGCTTTTGGTTCAGATCCATCGGATTTGTTAAGTAAGACATCAACGAGCTTTGACAATAACGCATCTCAGACCACTCTAGCCTTGTGACACGGACAGTTATCGCCCTGGAAATTGCCACTGACTTCAGGGAATATAGTATGCATGATGGGAAGCAGGTGGTCCGCAACGTTGTTGTTGTTGTTCTTGATGATGATGATGATGATGATGATGTCGTCTTCAGTCCAAAGGCTGGTTGGATACAGCTGTCCATGCTACTTTATGCTGAGCATGCTTCTTCATGACTGAATAACTACTGCATATTACATCCTTCCGAATCTCCTTACTGTATTCATATGTTTGTCTCCTACGATTTTTACCCCCTCCACAACTAAACTGTTGATCCCCTGATGTCTCAGAAAGTGTCCTATCAACCGATCCATTCTTATAATCAGGTTGTGCCACAAATTTCTTTCCTCTCCAGTTCTCTTCAGTACCTCCTCATTAATTACGTGATCTACCAACAAATCTTCAGCATTCTTCTGTAGCACCACATTTAAAAAGCTTGTATTCTCTTCTTGTCTAAACTCTTTATTGTCCATGTTTCACGTCCATACAAATCCTTTCACAAAAGACTTCCAGGTATTTAAATTTATACTCAGTGATAACAAACTTCTCTTTCTCAGAAACTCGTTTCTTGCCAGTGCCAGGCTACCTTTTATATCCCCTATACTTTGGCTATTACATATTATTTTGCTGACCGCCGGCCGAAGTGGCCGTGCGGTTAAAGGCGCTGCAGTCTGGAACCGCAAGACCGCTACGGTCGCAGGTTCGAATCCTGCCTCGGGCATGGATGTTTGTGATGTCCTTAGGTTAGTTAGGTTTAACTAGTTCTAAGTTCTAGGGGACTAATGACCTCAGCAGTTGAGTCCCATAGTGCTCAGAGCCATTTGAACCATTTTGCTGACCAAGTAACAAAACTCGGCTACTAATTCAAGTGTCTCGCTTCCTAAACTAAAACTCTTAGCATCGTCTGATTTAATTATATGACATTCCTTTACGCTTGTTTTTCTTTTGTTGATGTTCATCTTATATCCTCCTTTCACAACAGTGTCCATTCCGTTTAACTGCTCTGTCAAGTCCTTTTTTGTTTCTTCACAGAATTATAATGTCATTGGCGAATGTAAAGTTTTTATTTCTTCTCTCTGGACTTTCAGTCCAACTCCAATTTTTTCTTCACTTTCCTTTCCTGCTTGCTCAATGTATATATATATATATAATATGATCGGGGATAGGCTACAATCCTGTCTCCTCAACCATTCTCGATTTCATGCACGTCGACTCTTAAAATGCCGGCTAGTCAATTTGTAAATAGTCTTCCGGTCCTCGTATTTTACACGTGCTACCTTCTGAATTTCAAAGAGAATATTTCAGTCAACATCGCCAAAAGCTTTCTCGAAGTCTACAAATGTTGCAAACGTAGGCTTGACTTTCATTAACTATCTTCGAAGAGAAGTCGAAGGGCCAGAATCCAAACTGATCTTCAAAAATGGCTCTGAGCACTATGGGACTTAACATCTGAGGTCATCAGTCCCCTAGAACTTAGAACTACTTAAACCTAACTACCCTAATGTCATCACACACATCCATGCCCGAGGCAGGATTCGAATTTGCGACCGTAGCGGTCGCGCGGTTCCAGACTGAAGCGCCTAGAACCGCTCGGGCATTCCGGCCGGCCCAAACTGATCTTCCCCGCGGTCGGCTTCTACCAGTATTTCCATTCTTCTCCAAAGAATTCGTGTTAGTATTTTACAATCAAGGTCGCTAAACTGGTAGTTCGGTCATATTTGTAGGTATCAGCAGCTGCTTTCGTTGTAGTTGCAGTTATTCTTCTTGAAATCTGACGGTGTTTCGCCCGTGGTCCACAATACAGGTCACTTACTAAACAGCTGTCATGGCGCATTCTGTTACTGCTATACGGCTCACGGAAGCTCATTTCAGTGTTCCCCGTAGTACAATACTACCTCCACATGCCTGCATCAGAGGCCCCGTGCGTGTTTCGAGTAGCAATCCGCCTGGAAAACGACGGCTGCAGCTGTAACGGCAGCCGCTCCAGGGAGGCAAGCACTTCGAACGGAGCGCCTGACACAGGGCACACCACGGTAACAGAACGTCATAATTCACAGAAGGAAGATAAAATGTCTAGCATGACTTGGACGTCATTCAGCAATACTGACAATGGATAATAACTACAAAAAGTACATGCACAGCGTTCGGAACAGCTGCGGCTATAAGAAAACCTACAGCCGCTGCTATTGGTCGGCGCACAGCACGGACAGAGCCCCGGACCTCTGCACAACATTGGCATAAATACCGAACTCATTCCACACTGGAATCAGTATCAGACAGCACCTGAAGTAGACTGAGAGTGACACAGTTGAAATACCGTGCAGGAAAGACGCGAACAACCGGCAGAAACCCGATAAATCAACACGAGAAAGCTTCAGCACAGTCTGTCAGTCATGTGAATCTTCTCAAAATTTCTCTACTCACTACAACGACATGTTCAAAAATGTAGACTTTCACGGCCGGAAATATCATGTCCATCGTAATTATCCGGGCTGTTATGCCGTGGTCGGTTGATGAAATCTGTGGTGATTCCCAACGTTTCGTCTCCGACTGCGGGAGACATCTTCAAGGGGGTCCGTAGCTTGATGGAAGGTCCAACACACAGTCAGTACCGAGCCAGTGTGTGTGTTGGACCTTCCATCAAGCTACGGACCCCCTTGAAGATGTCTCCCGCAGTCGGAGACGAAACGTTGGGAATCACCACAGATTTCGTCAACCGACCACGGCATAACAGCCCGGATAATTACAATGGAAACAACATGTTCACATTTAAATATTGTTCTACGACCCTGAACTTTTAAGGCGCACTTAATAATTCACGTACAGAGAATGTACAGCTTCAATGGAAGAGTTACCTTTACAAACGATGCTGTAATCCTGCAGACTCATTTCGCCAATTCGCCGAGGCGAGATAGTTCTCGCTGATTTAGTGGCGGCTGTGTCGGTGAGTAACCTCCCAGCTCCTCCTTAATGGGCGTCCGCGGCTGGCCGCTTGCAGCCGGGGTGCAGCCGTCGCCCTGGACCGCAATCAGGATAATTCCTCTCGCCGCGCCGCCTGTCGCGGCCGGATAACGCGACACGGCGGCGGCCAGACCTTGCACAATGTTAATCACGCCACGCGCCCCACTGGAATCCCGCTAGCACCGCCAGCCTTGTTTTCTCTTCTTTAGACGACTCCGTCGCACTGCCGTAGCAGTCCCGCTTCTTACGCCAACTGCCGCTAGCGAGCAGGTCGCGTTGCCAAACCTGGAAACGGACTCTCGAGCCGGTTACTCGCAGCAATTGAGAGCACGAAGAACAGATCATTAAGCAAAGCAATTTCCTTACTCATTCAGACGCGGCTTTACGCTTAATGGTAGAAGCGAGATTAAAATTGGATATCGGCATTATCTCATTCAGACATTAACTACTGTTAAATTATTGAGTGAATATGGTCTCTTTTTTCATAACTTCCATTTTTTCGTCACTTAGCTCCCATGATGAAACGAAGATTGATGCGAGCGTTATTTTCTCAGAGAAAGCTCGTAGTTTTTTCCATATTATATACAAACATCGACAAAACACATTGCATCAACCCGATATGTCGTGCTCGTGCCGTTGCTTTTCTGACTGTCCCTATACTGATCGAAAAGTCACATTTGATGTTGTTTGTAAACGTATCGCCGACCGGGGCGGCCGAGCGGTTCTAGACGCTACAGTCTGCAACCGCGCGACCGCTACGGTTGCAGGTCCGAATCCTGCCTCGGGCATGGATGTGTGTGATGTCCTTAGGTTACTTAGGTTTAATTAGTCCCAAGTTCTAGGGGACTGATGAGCTCAGAAGTTAAGACCCATAGTGCTCAGAGCCATTTGAACCAATTTTTGTAGAAGTATCAGCGCTACTTACTGGTAAAACTCCAGTTAACTAAAGGATCATTAGGGACGCATGAGAGGTGTCTGTGGAACAGTAGAATGGTCAACCCTCATGCCACGAAGGACGATAGCGAGCAAAGATCAGGTTCGCATCATCACGTTACTGCAGAAGGCTTTTCAATCAAGGAAGTTGCTCAACTTGTGAACGGCGATCAAAGTATGTCGTGCGGATGTGGAATTCATTCCAATTGACATGTGGTATTGAGGAGTTAACGCCGCACAGTCTGTCCACGTTCGACAGGTACGCAATATGATTGATTTCTACGAAATCTGATTCAAAGGAATTGTGGGCTAAGTGCTTCAGAACTGAATTCGGCGTTCGGAAACGGTGCACAACATTACGTGTGGCAGCAAACTGTTAGGAGGAAATTGCATGATGCGAATCCCCATATCTGACTACCATGGCGAGCACCACATTGTACACCACAACACTAAGAACTTCGATGTAATTTAATTTACCTTGAGACATTTGAGACTCGACTTTATCTACGATAATGACAGAAGCCAAAGAAATGGATTAAAATTTGTGCTTGGGCTAGGACTTAAAGCCAGGTCTGCTTGCTTATTAGACAGGAGTGCTACCCATTATACCACTGCAGCAGTATAAGCAGTATCGCTGCCCTACGTAACACAAAGAATGGGGAAATAAGCTAAAGACTTGAACTGAAGTTAGGGTTAGGCAGGGAATTGGGCTAAGGTAGTCTGAGTAGTGGTGTAGTGGACAGCACATCTGCCTAATAAGCATGGAGACCTAGCTTCAAGTCCCACATGTGATACTAATTTTAATTTATTTCTTTAGCCTCTATCATTGTCATAGACTCTGTTGTACATGGAAAAGAGATCACACAGAATGTAAACCCGAGGATTGGCGACGGGTGTTGTTTACAGATCAAACTCAGTTCTGTTTGCACCCTGATAATCGCGAACAACGTGCATAGAGACAACCCTGGCAACGTCGAACACCACCAACAGTGTCCCACATGTGAAACAAGGGCCGGCCGGTGTGGCCGTGCGGTTAAAAGCGCTTCAGTCTGGAACCGCGTGACCGCTACGGTCGCAGGTTCGAATCCTGCCTCGGGCATGGATGTGTGTGATGTCCTTAGGTTAGTTAGGTTTAAGTAGTTCTAAGTTCTAGGGGACTGATGACCACAGCAGTTAAGTCCCTTAGTGCTCAGAGCCATTTTTTTGTGAAACAATGTGGTCAGTGAGTGATGTTCTGGGGTGACGTCACATGGGGCCACCAAACAACTGTCGTGGTTGTAGATGACAATCTCACTGCTCTACACTACTTGGACGAGATTCCATAACCAATAGTGGGACCGTATCACCAACATTTCGCTGACGATTTCATCGTGGTGGATGACACCTAGCGTTCTCATCGGCCGTCCTTGTGAACAAGTTTCTTCAGCATGCCGGGATCACTGTAATGGAATGGCCTGTCCGTTCGCTGGACACGAACCCAATCGAATACGTGAGGGATTGATAGAAATGAGCTGTTTTTGGACGTCGACAGAGACCACGTAACTCTGTGTGACTTAAACAGAACGGCCGTTGAAGAGTGGGACAATTTGGACCAGGGCTAGCTGTATGATCTCACCGATGGTAATGCACGAAGGGTTCAAGCCTGCATCCGAGCAAGGGAATGTTCCATTACGTACTGACGTTGCTCAGGAGCGCTGAGAAAATCCACTTATTGAGAACAGACGATTTTTCGTTGCACAATATTTATTTTTATTTTATTTTGTTTTATTTGATGCCCTGGAAAATTTGCAGGTGAATATATACGCATGCCTCAGAGCCATTTGTACCACGAATTTCGAAATAAACGGCGATGCAAAAATTTTGTGGATTTCCGTATATTATTATTTCTTCGTATCTTGGACGTCTGAAGCTAAACACAGCAAGCTGCAAATTACCGGGCTAAAGCTGTCCCGACACCGCACGTATAATCGAAAAACACGATAATCGAAAATGTTCAAAAATGTTCAAATGTGTGTGAAATCCTATCGGACTTAACTGCTAAGGTCATCAGTCCCTAAGCTTACACACTACTTAACCTAAATTATCCTAAGGACAAACACACACACCCATGCCCGAGGGAGAACTCGAACCTCCGCCGGGATCAGCTGCACAGGATAATCGAAAATACATACGTTCAAACGCTTTAGGGGGCATGCCCGGTATACCAGTCCAAGACCTCCTTGTTCTCAGTGAATTCGACGGAAACATCCACCTGCAATATTATGAGGCTTACAGCCGATGGGAGTGACTAGTTTCGGGCAGGTAGATGCTACAATACTATTATTTAATGTTTCCTCCACTAAATGACACCTCTCTTGAATCATAATTTATTCTCGGCCAGTTTAGCGTTTTTCATTGTCACACTGGGATGTACAGGTACTATGGCAGTCATTATCCTAAAGAATAGTTTTAATTCTTTGGGAGCATGCTCATGGTTTGACCGGAAAGGATTTACCTCGACGACTGCTACACTCACGAGTGGGTGGAGATCTCTTCTGAACAGAAAATTGCAAGGCATCCCATATATTGTCAGTAATGTTCAAGTCTGGGGAATTTGGTGGCCAGCGGAAGTGTTTAAACTCAGAAGAGCGTTTCTGGAGACACTCGGCAGCAATTATGGACATGTGGGGTGTCACCAGCTCTTCGGCATAATTGTTCACGTCTATGTCATGGTGTAGGTCACCTACTGGTAATGCAGGAATGTCGCACTCTCTCGCTAAGCGCTCCCAATCTGCTTTGTTATAGTTAAACTGAACCGCCTACCCCACGGTCGGGTGGCACTCCCTCGCCTAACGTGAAAGTGATGAGATTACGATCTCTTGTGGTGGCGTTATCTTCGACATTCCAAATTTTTATGATGTTGACGGCGTTTAGTGAAAACGTTACGTCGATATTTGTGCCTTGTCCCCCTCCCGCTGTGTAGGTGGGAGAGTTACCAGGCTTGTTGGCCACCACAAGTTGCAAGGCCATGATTGATTCTTCTGCTTTTCCTGCATTTGTGTCTCTTGTACCACTTACCGTAGTGGGGACTTCGCATTTATATCTGCAGCTACAATTTTCGTCCCCACAACGCCCTGATTGTTCTTGTGAGATGGTCTAAGTGTGGCTCGATATTGTCTCCATACTGAAATTACATGTTTATGAGAGTTATTACTCCTGCTGAACATTGCATTTACAGGACGTTGCAGTGACTGTCAGTGTACTGCGAGATAGTCGTTACCCGCAATGATTTATTCGTGATTATTATTGCCGCTTTCGGGTCATCCCCGCTGCTGACAATTTGCCATGCTGCAGCTGTGAAGGCTATTCTCCAAGCTTGAGAGTACGGTTCCTGCAGGCAGAGCACGTCTAGTCTCTTCTCCTCCACCACCTTACGTAGCTCCAGCATCACCAGTCTGCTGTTGTGTTTAGTTGGCCAATGGCTATTTTAGGCATTATGGGAAATATGTGTGTATTCGATCATCTGGCCAGTTCTTCCTCCAGTCTAAGGCAATGCGACCGTTGTCCAAGACTGATTGTGTGTAAATGTCATCGAGATCGAATTTTTCGCCTCGTCTTTCAAAAACTTTCTTAAGGAGATCCTGAAGGGCTCCGAAGTCGGTGGGGAGATTCATCGACTTGAGCTGTATCCTGTCTACAGCCTAGACCAGAAGGTGACCTTTTTACCATATTTATGCTCCACCCGGACCACATGTCGCAAAGCAGTTGTCAGGGTAGCCGACTGCTCCAACCGTGCCAATTGCATGGCGTGTTCTATGTTTGGATACACCCCAACAGGGTCAGCAGGTGGCATTCTGACTAGAGTGGTGTGTAGATGGAAGCACACTTGTGCTTGTTACTGTATTTTTTTGGATGTTGTTCCGCTCTGCGCTCTGCCATTGGTGGGGCCACAAACACAGGATGCCCTTTCCACTCCGTGTGTTTTGTCGGCCTAATTCCCTGACTTTAGGAGAAAGGAGCTGCAATCATTGGGGGAAGCTCCGTTTGTATCTCTATGTCAATCATTTCGATTTCATGGGTGCTCGTGAGCGACCTCAAAAATTCTCAAACTTTACTTGCCCTCATAGGGTCCCTGCTCCTTTTGCTCCGGAATTTTCGCTTTGGCAGCATCTTCCCATTACCGTTTACTACCATAATCTGTTCTTGAAATAAGCCTTTGCTCAAGCATCCTGTACATAGGGCAATTCCGGCCAGCGGCTCCGCACGATCGTTTGCCTCTATTCTTACATACCCCTGCTGCCTTGCTGTCCTTGCGAGTATGACCTTCCTCACCGCATTTGGAGCACGCCAACCCCCTGTTGCAGTGCTCGAGAATTTGGTCAAGGTCACCACAGTTGTGGCAACGAGGTACCACGAGATAATCCCTAATGCTGACCACGTTGAATCCTATATAAAGTTTGCCCATTGTCATGACTTTCTTCCACATTGCTCCGGTGACCTCAGTAACGTGATGGACAACGTCACGCTCCCGAGACCCCGTTTTGAATCGAAACTCTTTTAGAACTCTTCATCTTCTGCCTCTTCAAAATTTTGTATTTTTATTGTCTCATACAGTTCTTCGTCTTTCATTACGGCAGGTATATCGTACAGTATAACTAAAGGATTTCTTTTCTTAGGTGGCACACATTTGACTACCTTGATTAGCTTTTGAATATTTAGAAGTTTTTCTTTGTCTTCCTCAGTGGCTAAGTCTACAATTACAATATTTTTGCCAGGTTTCGCTTTATTAATCTTTATTTCATCTTTAACATGGTTGACAATAGTTGTAAAAAGCTCTTGGATTTTTTGATGTCTTGGCCAGGAAGGGGCCTAAGAAAGACCGCCGTGTCTGGCCGCTTGGTTACTTTTGCTATTGTATCTTTAGTGGTCTACGGCTTTGATGGCACTTGCGCGACCACTCCCGCCCAGGTGTTAGTCGGCTGTTTTCTCAGTACTTGTCACCTGACGTATCAGGGGTATGTATATAGACGTATCAGGGGTACCGTTTCGCTCCAGCTGCACATATCCCGTACCATTACAGAGCCTTCATCAACTTCAACAGTCTCCTGCTAACATGCAAGGCCCATAGATTCATGACTTGTCTGCATACCCCTATACGTCCATCCTCTACAAACAATTTGAAACGAGACTCGTCCGACCAGGCATCATGTTTCCAGTCATCAACAGTCCAATGTCGGTGTTGAAGGGCCCAGGCGAGGCGTAAAGCTTGGTGTCATGCAGTCATCAAGGGTACACCAGTGGGCCTTCGGCTCCGAAAGCCAATATGGATGATGTTTCGTTAAATGGTTCGCACGCTGACATTTGTTGATGGCCCAGCAGAGATATCTGCAGCAATTTGCGAAAGGGTTGCACTTCTGTCACGTTGAACAATTCTCTTCAGTCGTCGTTGGTCCCGTTCTTGCAAGCTCTGTTTCCAGCCGGAGCTATGTCGGAGTTTTGATGTTTTACCGGATTCCTGATATTCACGGCACTCTCGTGAAATGGTCGTACAGGAAAATCCCCACTTGATTGCTGCCTCGGAGACGCTGTGTCCCATCTCTCGTGCGCCGACTATAACACCACGTTCAAACTCACTTAAATCTTGATAACCCGTCCTTGTAGCAGCAGTAACCGTTCTAACAACTGCGCTAGACCGTTGTTGTCTGATGTAGGCGTTGCCGACCGCAGTGCCGTATTCTGCATGTTTACACATCTCTGTATTTGAATGAGAATGCCCATACCAGTTTCTCTGGCACTTCAGTGATTCCGTATTAGGAAACTGACAAAGAAAAAATAACATCATTGCCTACAATATAGCGCAGTGAGTTCCCGTTGTTGTACCGACACAAACTTTCTAGTATAGTAAGCTTTAAAACATGCATTCAATGTTGTTACTCCAAGGTAATGTGAAGAATCAATGCGCTGAATTTTCTAATGCGTTCTTTATCCTAATTTATTAATTAAATAACTATTTTTTAATACAATATGACAACAGAAAGGCGTTACAGAAAAAGGGGATCACAGATGAACTGAATTTAGCTATAACAAAATCTCGAAATGAGAGCACACTGGACTCGCATTCGGGAGGACGACGGTTCAATCACGTCTCCGGCCATCCTGATTTAGGTTTTCTGTGATTTCCCTAAATCGCTCCAGGCAAATGGCGGGATGGTTCCTTTGAAAGGGCACGGCCGATTTCCTTCCCCATCCTTCCGTCACCCGAGCTTGCGCTCCGTCTTTAATGACCTCGTTGTCGTCGGGACGTTAAACACTAATCTCCTCCTCCTCGAAATGGGATCACGGATTAACTAAACTTGGAGGCATATAAGCTGTATCTAAGCCAACAATTAATATTAGTGCTGAAAATAAAACAAAAACGCAAATGGAGATTTAAAAATTTTGGTCGCAGTAAAGTGTTTTCCAGCAAAGTTGAAAACGAATTGGAGGAGTAAATTCTTACATCTGAAGAAATTATGTTCGGTTTAAGCATTTCTCTCGTGAAAATACTTGCGTTCAAACTGCAGAACGAGACGGATTCCTCCAGCATTTAAATGCAGGAAAAGCCATGGCAGACAAAAAGTGGCCTTAAACGGTCCAACCAATAAATAAGTCCGAATCCGAGGGAAATGATGAAAGCCCCAAGTAAAACTTCAAGGGCTAGCCAATGAACCAGTGCGATGAAGAGCACAGCATGTAAAATAAGAAGCTAACCGAAGTAAAGGGGAAGGAATGTGTGACTATAGCACCACCTGTGAAAAGAAAGTATTTTGGTGGCTATGCAAGGAATTCATCACAGAGTTTCATTTGTAAAACAGAGGAACGGTACACCGTCTTAAACGAGAAGACTCGATTGAAAGAAATGACCAGATGCATAAAATGTAAAAATGTGGATTCAGAATGCAGGAGCGAGGAAAGTAGTGAAAACGTTAGGTGCCATTGCCTGCAAATGGTGATGTAAGAACTAAAATATGGGCCATTTACTTAGATTAGTACGTGTCTTTAGGCTCAGGGCCATAGTTTACAAGGTTGATGCAATTTTTTTTACCCACTGGTACAAAAGTAGGAAACCAGATCCCTAAATTGTACCGTTCAGAAAATTGTGTGTACTGTGTTTATTTTTCAAGTTTTTTTCAGAACTTCTGATCATTAAAACAGATACCCGGGGCAGAATCATTCAGTTGAGGATGGCATTATTTAAATAATTTTGTGATTTACTGTTTAGTATATTACAAATAAAATCTCATCAGTGGTCCAGCTAAGGTATCTCTCTCCAAAATATGGTCTTGGAAGCAATACTGTCAGTGAACGCTTAGGAATGTCAGTAACAGCAAGGGCAATCAATGTACAGTCACTTTAAGTTCAGCAAAGATAATATACTGTTTACACAACAACGATATATCCTACAGACAGTGTTTAAAATGGCGACCACCACATTTAATTAATGCATATCACTTTCATAGAAAATTCTGGCACATCCTACCAAGTATATCAGGCATCGCACGAACGCATCTACATCCACATGATGAATCCGCAATTCACAACATAACAATTCCCCATCAGTTCTATTTACAGACGACACTTCTGTTTTAATTAAAGATGGTGATGCATAAAAACTTCCAAGCTTCATTGTGAGCTGGAAAACTTGTTCCAGTTAAATGGGTTGAAACTGAACATTGGAAAAACCCATATGGTACATTCCAAACAAAACACTCAAAATGTGCAGAGCTTAAAATACAACGCAATAATCAACTTATGGAAGAAGTTAACACTATCAAATTCCTAGGACTAAATGTGGACAAGAACTTGAACTTGAATACTCATATTGAATCTTAATCAAATATACTAAGCAGTTTTGCATTTGCAATGCAGATACTTGCAAATTCTACCAACATGAATATACGAAAAATAGTATAACATAGCTATTTTGAATCTGTCATTAGGTATGGTATAATTTTCCGGGGAAGTTCAAGTAGAGTATCTCGTATACTGAAACTTGAGAAAAAAATTATCAGATACGTGTGTACCGCACAGAAAACAGAATCTTGTCGCCCATTTTTTCGACACTACACAAGAGGCAAAAATTATTTGAGGAAAGTCATTTTAACCATACATACAACACAAGAAATAAAAATAATTTTATGCTTCCTACACACAAATTGAAGTTATATGAACGGGCTCTACAGTATGTGGGGATGACAATGTACAAGAAATTAATGGGCAAAATTATATTTAATTTTAAGTCAGAGGTCCGAAAAGTAAGGCTACTTCAGATTCTGGGGGAGAAATGCTACTATTCGACAGAAGAATTTTTAGAAGATGACATGATAATTTGAGCTGTGGTAATTTAATGTTAGATTTTTAGATACTGTTTTTATTATTGTTACTATTATTATCTCTACCTTTTGTGTATACAAAACTAAATTGTATTATTATTATGATGCTGTATGTAAACATGAGTTTTATATGTTTACAGTAAATTTTACCAAACTTTTGACGTGTCTCCTGTACCTGAATCAAATGATTTTGATTATGTATGTTATGAGACTAATAAACCACAATTCACAATTCAATTCACAATTCTACCGTTCCACTATCGAACAGCACGGGGGAGAAACGAACACTTAAGCCTTTCCGTGCGAGCTCTGATTTCTCTGATTTTGTTATGATGATCATTTCTCCCTATGCAGGTGGATACCAACAAAGGGAGCGAGACAGCCATCCAACTGGACCACCCCTTCTGATCCAGCGCCTGGGATACGTGACAGACTTCCTAAGAAAAGTGTACAGTTGCTCCGTCTAGTTGCATCCACATCTGACGACGCATGTGAAGTGGCACATTCTCTAACTGTTCTGGAGGAATTTTTTTGACGATGACCTTTCATTGATTATTCTGTTTGTTCCTGTGATTCCGAATCTTTCAGTGGCTAAGGATAACTTCCAAGATCTGAATTTCCTATTGTAAGGTCAGTTTTCGATTCCTGTGCCAGCTCCTTCATTTTCTGGACAATATTTTGAATAATCGTGTGTGATTTGGAAGGCAAAACTCGTTATTTCTTGTCTTAAAACAGGTGACTGATCGCCTACAGTCAGTCTAGTTGAGCCTTCGTTTTAGTCATAGTCGTCCATCTGCTGAAGCACCTTCTCAAAACTCGTTCGTATAAACATACTAGCGACCTGGCGCGGCTTTGCAAGGAAAGCACTGAGTACCTACAGCCAGACGTCTTGTCTGGCGTGGTGTTAACGCGAGGGGCGTTCAGTAGGTAGTGCAACGCAGGATGCCCTCAAGAAATTGAAGAAACGAGTTCAGCGTCTTCGTCGCCACAAGAAACCAAACGAACTTCTCCTTCTCCATGATAATGGAAGGCATACACAAGTATACGCATCCAACAGGAGCTCGCAAAACTCCATTGGTCTGCTCTTCCTCATTATCCACCCTGCTGCCCGGATCTCGCACCTTCCAACTTCTGTCTGTTTGGCTCAATGAAGGATGCGCTCCGGAGAAGCAGTTCGTGGATGTTGGGGACGTTATTGCTGCAGCAAGACGCTGGCTTCGAAATCAGCCAGTGCAGTGCTACCATGAGGGCATATAGGCTCTCCTAACAAGGTGGCGCAAGGCCGACCCACTGAACTGAGATTATGTTGAAAAATAGGGTTTTGCAATCAAAAGAGTGGGGAACAGTGTGATGTATTGGAAATCTGAATAATACCAACATACTCTCAGATAAAAATGTTGCATTACTTATTGAACGCCCCTTGTAAGTTATACACACAAACCTTCATCGCGATCAGTCTACCTATTAGTGAAAAGCTTATCAACATCTTTACAGTAGTTCCTAAATCAGCCTTTACATCCAGGCAGAAAATACGCGATGGAAGACTTTAATTTATAGTATGGAGTGATATACAAGTGAAATATATCTGTAAACAGTAATTTTTGAGAATACTTCCAGTGCAGAATAGCGGTTTGGTAAAGAGTACTTTAAAAATGAACACAAGTAGCCTCGACCGCAAAAACATTTATTTTGAGGTAACCGGTTTGGTTAGTTTTTTGAGACCCTCATATTGAAATATGTACAAGCAATGGATTTAGAGGGATGACTGATAGTAGTAGAAACATATAAAATACATCATACGTCACAAATATTAAAAGAAGGAATTATACTCAAGATGATGGGCGGCGTTTGTGACTGGAGCGGATGTTATAATTCCACGAAAGTTAACTGCTTAGCAATTTTTCTCTCTTTCATCTAGAAAGTATTTATTTGTTTCAGATGAACTGGGATACATGGTTCAGCATCCACAAATAGCTAACCAGAATGATCAGTTACTACTGAAGTTAAGCACAAATATCAGCAAGAAGAACAGTTGAAAGCGTCAGTGCTGCAGGGGTTGATTACAAATCGTGCCACTGATACTACCGTAAGGGAGAGAGCCAGAGGGCCAGCTCTACATTAGCAGACTACACTGGACTTTCAGTTGCCACGACACATCTGCAATGGGAAATCCGGGGAGGAGAAACAGGTGCGGAAGAGCCGCGTTGCTATATGCCAGTCAGCGTTTGCAATGAGCAGCAGGTCTTCCATTGTGTTCGAGACGTAGGAGGGGCTTGGCCGCTCACAATAAATGAGCAATTACCCATAATTCTTACTTCCTGGCTCGTTGTCCGCCCCAGAACGAAATCAATCTTTCATTACAATTTTAACTGCGTGACTGCGCAGTAATTAATATTTTATTTCGTATATTAAAATGGAGAAATGCTCATGTTGGATATTGCTACCATTTATCATTGCCAAGACCATTGTCGGCAATCTTTATTTTCGTAAATATATTGCTGCAATATTATTAAACACGTAAGAGGCAATGAAACAGATGACTAGCAGTGGGATACGTAAAGCGTGGAGAACTGAAAGGTGGTTCAGGAGGTGAGGTATGATCTTCTGATAGAACCTGAAATCACTTTCGATTTTTACATATTTCTTAGGTATGTCATGCGTTTACGATTGTTTACGAGTAAACCTTTTCTTTCTTATCTTTCTTCTTCTGTCTCTAACGGTGACGATTTAATAATATTAATGAAATAATTTATACTGCTTCTACAAACGTTTATTAATAGAAAGAGGGTTGTATCAAAACAGCCGGCCGGGCTGGCAGAGTGGTTCCAGCCGCTACAGTCCGGAACCACGTGACTGCTACGGTCGCAGGTTCGAATCCTGCCTCAGACATGGATGTGTGTGATGTCCTTAGGTTAGTTAGGTTTAAGTAGTTCTAAGTTCTAGGGGACTAATGACCTCAGAAGTCAAGTCCCATAGTGCCTAGAGCCATTTTTATCAAAACAATTGAATTTTTTTCTTCTGAGTGAAAATATGAGGGCCTGTAAACCCCCCCCCCCCCCCAATTTTTTCTTCTGTTCTCTATATCGGGTGAGGTATTATATATTACATTTCATTCGTACGTCTTTCCCGCTTCGCTGACGCAAGTTGCAACCTTGTGCCGCTAGAGGGTTCCGAACTGAAGCGTATAATGTGGCGGTGTGTACGTAACTCTGTCTGCACCTGAGAAACAGCCTGCTGTAATCGTGTTTCTAACCGCAGAATCCGTGACTCCAATTGAAATCCATAGAAGAATGAAAGCTGTGTACGGTGATGATTTCAGATCACATACGAGCGCTGCGACATCTGCAACATTCTGCTCTTTTGGGTTTACTTTCATCGATCATCCTCCATACAGTCCCGACTTGGTCCCATCCAATATTCTTCCTTTTTCATAACTTAAAGAACACATTCGAATACTTCACTTTCGTAGTGATAAGGCGGTGCAAGTTCAGATGAGGTTGTGGCTCCGTCAGCAAAGTCAAATATTATACAACGACGATATCAACAAACTAGTCTCTCTTTGGGAGAAATGTGTTCGTCGCCAGGATGACTATTTAGAGAAATAAATCTGCAAACGTGAAGACTAGAGATGAAGAACGTTACATTGTTTGTTTTATTTAAAAATATCTAAGAGCTTTCACATAAAAAAATCGGAGGCATTACCTTCAGCACGCTCTCGTGTTGTTACCACTGTCCATTACAAGACTGAAAGAAGCCTGATGACGTTGCGGGTAAGTGACGTCGCGTATATGAGCAGCAGAGACGAATGAGGAATAATTCTAAAGAAGGTAGGAGCCACAAATGGAGAAATCGACTGACATAAGCTACTTTGACAAAGGGCACAATGTTATGGCCCAGCACCTGTGGCCGATCATTTTGGAAACGGCCAAGCTGTTGGCTGATTATGCTACTGTCGTGAGTACGTTTGGAAAGTGGGTGAAGGATGGCGGAACCACGAGTAGCCGATAAGGTTTCGGACGTCCATGCCTCGTTACAGAACGTGACGAAGGCTAGCCCACTCTGTGTGTGAGGTGTTTCGTATACGTGTTATTGTGTATTCAAATCCTCATGTCTCGAAAAATTGTGCCAAACATAAGGAACAGACAGATTAAATAATAAACATGTAGTAAATAAATTTATGGCAGTAAGCCCATGAATGAGCGAAGAATGACTGTAGAAAAACATATCATGATTCAGTTGTTTCTCTGCCCTCGTATTCTTACTAGTTCGATTGTACAGACAATTGATGGTTATATTATTTTGTAGTGGATGATATAATACTATAAGAATTACCCATCCTAGTACAAAATACTTCATTAGGTGGGGGTATTGTAAAGTGGCTATAATTTCTCACCTTACATACTTTGCCGTGATTTATAACCAGAATTACGTATCACTTGATAGGTTGTACATCGTGTATATGAATATTTAAAGAAGACTGACATTGCCACGTACACGTTGTAAATAGTTGTTAACGGTTATTGCATGAAAGGTGATGGACTGTCTTTATTATCAAAACGGCTTAATGAATGATTGCCTATACTGGTAAAGGTAGGAACGCCAGTGCAAATGAAACGGCAGGTGTAGCTCAAGCCCTGGTTAGAAAAGCCCGCACAGGTGTGTTGATCCTGCTTAACACAGGAAGTAGCCAAGCCAGACGGTCGGTACACCTGAGTGCTGAAGCACAATACAGTGGCGGCCGGCCTGTTTTGTAGTGGGGCCGGAAGGATAACCAGATAATACTTCAGAAACTCTGAAAATCTTGGACGCAGCAGAGAGGAACGAGGAAGCGTTTCCTTGGAAATCACGCAGGCTGGGTTATTTCCGAGGATTTTTACTCCGAGAAGCATACCATTGTACGTATTCCTAATCAATCAGGATAGGTATTTCCTCGCAAACTTCCGCGCTGGACGATAAAAGACTAAAATATGGTTGGTCGGTGTTCGGAAGAACCTGTAGAGAGGGAGAATATTCCGTGGTTTCGAGATGATGATTCGCCTTCTTAGTTACGAGTGAGGGGAGCCGACTTAGCGGGGAAGCCAGCAGTGGAGAGGTCTTCCGTTTTGAGCGCCCGAGTTTGACGGTCGCTCGGTTTTGTTGGTACAGACAGACTTGCTGTCTTTGCTCTCAAAAGATTTTATAGTTAGAACGGTTAGGCACTGTACTGTTGCGAACTTATACGATTCTGGACTTCGCCTCCGAGTAGGAAGTTGTCGTTGAGTACGCAGCATTCAGTGATTGAGAGCACTATTTCTGTCTATACTCTCGTTGAGACGTTATCTGGACTCCGTCCTTGTGGCTGGGAGTTCGCGTTTCTCGTCTGTAGAACACAGAAAGACAGTACTAGATTATACTTGTTAGAGGACCGTCTGCTGTCGTACTAGTATTTCAATGATGTCTATATATATATATATATATATATATATATATATATATATATATATATATATATATATATATATATATATTTTGTGGCTGGAGTTCTTCCGTCGTCGCAGACGTGTACGAGAACCATCACCACGACGCACCGGACGCAGTACATACGGTGATATTGCTAATTGCTTCGGCTTATTAGGGCTATAAAGCTTAACAGCTGTGATCACGTAAACTTTATTTCCACTGAGGTTGCACACTATTGTAGAACATCTTTGAGAGTAGTGTCTTTTGTTGCTTGGTACGTAGGTGATGTCAGTCATCTCTGGCATATCTGGGCAATTGATCAACCATATTAGTTACGAAATCGATTTCTTTCTCTTCATCTCCAGTGGACATTGATATATAAATATTTGCAATACATAAAGGGGTTTTAATCCACAGTAAATGTATAAGCAGAAACAGCATTTATCATTTGTAGTTATTATCATTATTTATCATTCATTTATGTTGATGTTGTAATTTATAAGTTAAAGAGCAAGAAGGAGGAGATAATATAATCATTAAGAGATCGTGAGATCTGCTTCAGGGGGCAGTCGGACAGGGTCAAATCTTCATCTTTGATTTCAGTAGTTTCCGCTGTGCACATTCATTTTATACCAGCCTGGAATAGCATCTTGAATGTGAAGTGGGATAAGAGGCGAACTGTGTCAGATGTGACGACAGAGTACAGTGCTGGTACAGGTACTAGTGCTTCGGAGCTCAACATTCAGCGCACATTTGAACATGGAGCTCCGCAACAGACAACGCATACATCCTCCAATGTTGAGACAACGCTATCATCAGTTGCGACTGCAAAGGGCACGGGATGATTGAGGTTGCTCAGTGTATCAATAGAAACTTCTCGCCTGGTCTGATGAATCAGGTTTCTTGTTACGTCGGGTGGACGGTCGTGTCCGGTTATGGTCTCATCCAAACGAACACCTGCTCGAAACATGCACCGAGCCACGGATACATCCGATGGGAACAATACCAAACTATGAGCTTCCATGGGACCTGTAGTAGTAATCGAAGGGACTATGACTGCTGTACAGTACTCGAACATTTTTGCAGACTCTTGCATCCATTAATTCAACATCTGCATCTACATCTATATCCATACTAAGGAAGCCACTGTAAGGTGCGTGGCGCAGGGCACTCTGTACCACTACTAGTCATTTCTTTTTTATTCCAAACCAAATAGAGTGAAGGAAACACGACTGCCTCTAAGTCTCCGTATGAGCCCTAATTTCTAGTATTTTATCTTCGTGGTCCTTACGCGAAATGTATGTTGACGGCAGTGGACTCGTTCTGCAGTTGTAAGATGCTGCAGTGCCTGTGTTATTAGGGAAGAAAGACATAACGTTCCTTCGAATAAGCATGTGTGTCAAAAGAAACTTTGCACCGTTCTTCTTAACAACACGGGCTCTGCAGTATCGTATTTATGCGCCGATTTCAGGCGGTAAATTTCAATTAAAATGTCCTATCCTGTACGGGATTTAAATAATGTGTGTATGAATACATTTTGCGACGACATATGGAAGTTTGGTCTGCCCGTGGGTCGTGCAAGGATAGTCAAAGCATTGAAGGAGACATCTCGCGTAAAGTTGGAAATCCGGGTTCGAATCTCGGTCCGGCAAAAATTTTCACTGACGTCATTCCCTTATACAGCTGATGGTTGTTCGTTTTCGCAGCTGCAAATACATTTGACGAATTTCATGTTCTGCGGTCAGCTTCCAAGGACGGTTTTCTAAATTTTCTTAATAGCGTCCCTCGAAAATAACGTCGCCATCCCTCCACTGATTCCCATTTGAGTATCCGAAGCTTCTCCGCATTAACTGCGTGTTGTTCGAACTTACCGGAAACAAATGTAGCAGCCAGCCTCTGAACTGCTTCGATGTCTACCTTTCATAAAACCTGGTGTAGATCCCAAACAGTCGAGCAGTACTCAAGGGTAGGTAGCAATAGCGTTCTGCACACCACCTCTTTTGTGGATGTGCTATAGTTCCCCAAAATCCTCCCAGAAAACCCAAATCCACCATTCACCCTTACGTGCTCGTGCCACTTCATAACACTTTGCAACGTTTCGCCCAGATATTTAAACAATGTGATTGTATCGAGCAGGACACTACTAATGCTGTATTCGAATTCATCTGCATTAACTTACATTTTTCTACATTTAGAAGTAGCTGCTATTCATCATACCAACTAGAAATTTTGCGTAAGTCATCTTGCATCCTCCTAGAGTTAGTCAACGCTGACACCTTTCCGTACAACACTGCATCGTCAGCAAACAGCCTCAGACTGCTGCCCACCCTGTCACTACCTCATTTATGTATACAGGAATAACAGCGGTGCTACCACTCTTCGCTGTGCACTCTTGACGATACACTTGTCTCTGTGGAGGACTACGTACTGGGTTCTAGTACTTAAGAAGATTTCGAGTCATTCACCTATTGGGGATCCTATTCCATATGCTCGTACCTTTGTTAACAGTCTGCAGTGCAGCACCGTGTCAAATGTTTTCTGGTGTCTGCGACTTGCCTCTTGTCCACAGTTTGCACTGTGGCCGAGCAGTTCTAGGCGCTTCAGTCCGGAACCACATGGCTGCTACGGTCGCAGGTTCGAATCCTGCCTGGGGCATGGATGTGTGTGATATCCCTAGGTTAGTTAGGTTTAAGTAGTTCTAAGTCTAGGGGACTGATGACCTCAGATGTTAAGTTCCATAGTGCTCAGAGCCATTTACTGTGTGAGAAAGCGGAGAGCTGAGTTTCGCACGCGATACACTTTCTAAAACTTTGGTGACTCGTGGACAGAAGCTTTTCGGTTTCAAGGAAATTTATTACGTCCGGAAGTTACGTTTGTTATTTCTACATCTCTTCCTTGACGCAGTGTTATCGGGCTGCACAGTAACCGTCCGTGCGGCAAGGCCAGAATCATGAGGGGCAAAATAGTGAACTATCGTCGGTGCCTTGTCCAGCAAATTCTCTCGATCTGCACGCGATACAACACGTACAGGATGCTATCAGGTGCCAGCTACGCGTCCACACGCTATCGGCAGGTACTTTACGAGAATTACGTAGACATTTGGTGCCACATACCTCCGGAAACCTACCAAGGACTTTTCGAGTCCATGCTACGCAGAATCGCTGTTGTGTTGGGTTCCAAATGTGGATTAATACGCTATTAAGCAGGCGATCATAAGGTTTTGGCTCATCAGTGTATGGTGAACATTCAGACTGGGTACACCACAACCTGGTACTGCCAAGTTTTATAAAAATATTTCTGATGTCTCTCTGGTCAGGAAACATAATCCGAATTTCACAGTTTGTTGATAGTTACAAGGAAGTTTCGGGGAAACTGCTGCGTCGGTTTGTAACGTTATTTTTTACTGAAATCCCCAAATATGGTAGCACGATATACTTTCGTTACGTCATAGTGCTACGGCGAAACGTAAAAGCAGACACAGTAGAAGATTCAGAGAGGTCTAAGAACAATGATTTTTTTTTATACTAAAGAAAGTAGATCCTTGTCTTTTTATTACATGAAAGGTTTAATATTTGTTTTTAGTACCTTACTGTTTCGCTGGATATCGCCGAGATTAAACGTTAATTATATGCACTGTTCTCTCAAATGAATAACAATCAGTTTCAAGATTAAATGTGTCGGAAAACCTATTCAAAACTGTAAGAAAATGAAACACCGATAGCCAGCCTAAAGATGTCATTTATCGTGTAGCTACCAGTTTCGGCGCTTCAATGCACCATCTTCAGGCCTTAGTTGATGATACTTAATTGACAGCTGATACTTGGAGAGACGACACCACAATTACAGTTTACGTTGGCCACTGATGCATCGTATTTACGGATCATGGTAACCCCTTCAGCATCAACTAACGTCTGAAGATGGTGCATTGAAGCGGCGGAACTGGTAGCTACACAATAAATTACATCTTAAAGACGGCTGTAGTTGTTTCATTTTCTTACACTAGTGATCGGCCGTAGTCCCCCAGACCTTCGACCACAAGGATGGACATACAAAAACTATTCATAATTGTTTTTCATAGAAACTAATGAGAGAAACAATAGCGAAAATTAAAACTGGTCGTCTTTAAAACGGAATCGTTTCGTTTCGTGTGATAATTCTGAGTTACATTTGGCTCCAGTTTATTCACTACTATTTTAAGAACTGAACCTGCAAAATTAAGAGACGAAGTTCGACTATTGCACTAAATGAAATTTTCATGTATTTAATGCTGTTTAGTAAGCACGCAGTGAATATTGTGCATCTGGTAGAACATCCGACACCTCAAGATGTTAACAGATCGCCGGGAAAGCCTGAATAATTACGGTGTAGAACGTATTTCGACAGTAAGAGATATGGTTTGGATACACATAATTGCCGTCCCCCCCCCCCCTCCCCCACCTCCCCTCCAGGGCGAAAGAGTCATTCTGGAACGCAGAAATGTTTGATTCCGTGCTTCTATGATGATAGTGTATGATCATTCCCATAATGGGATATAGCTCAAGCTGTGTGTGGAAAAAAGGGTACGATTTTGTCCTTTATACCTTCCCAGAGCTGTAGTTGCTGCTAAGGTCTACCTAAAGTTAGCTGCAGTAGTAACTGTTGCTGGTATCACATTTTGTACACAGTTGATCGTTATGAAACGTTCAAGGCTACGTTTGCTCTTGAACACAATAATTGACATACTGGCCAACAAATGGTTGTACCGTTGTGTAAGTCACTCTTGACTGCGCATCTGTTAACTGCTGTTTTTCTGCATATATTCTGAAGAGTCGTACTAGACTGTAGCTTGTGAAGCGCAGTGACTTCTTGGAGTTCATTGATAATATGAGCATCAAAGAAACCTCACTTTACTGGGAAATTTGAAGTGATTAAATATGTACACTTCCTTCTGGGCACCCAATTCAACGCGACTGAGTACGGTCACATCTTGCCCAAGCCCATTGTCTTCTACATTCCACATGAGGTCTCATAGTATATGTGTCTTGTTTAGTGGACTAACCCGTAATCGGCAAGACAGGCGTGTGTAGCATCTAGCCGCGGATGTTCATCGATGTGTTTTAGTAGAATCATGTCACTTCGGAATCATGTGGTTTTAACGTCTCAGCTTTTAAATGGTATTCCTACAAGTCGGGCAAAGTTAGTACTGTGACGGTATTACAAGATGATAAACACGAAATTAATTTTCGAACTGTTGATGTAATGTTGAAATAATTTTCAGGAGTACATCACGTAACACTCTTTAGGAAATTCCTATCGTATGTGTTCCTGACAGATAAAGAAATACAACCAATCACACGGAGGGAAGACAACAGGGCCGCCTGAGTTCCGCTGTAAAAATTCTGCAACGTCAGAGTCGTTAATCACGGTATCTGGACACTAGTTACTGGACTAACCATGGGTCTCTGCCATACCGTGACTTTTTTTGCGGTGTCATCGTCTAACTGGCAAAGAACGTTAGGCACTTTGTGAAGTGACGGAGGACATGCGCCCGTCCATTTCAAACGTTTGTAAAGGCTCACTAGTTCGCGTAACAGACTCGTTACATTCATTATAGGGAGACAACAGATGTCTGTATCCATTATGTTCCATTACGTGTTAAATCCGATGACATATTAAAAGGAAACGAATGATTTCTCTCGCTTGCTACGCTCCTACAGAAAAAATGAACAGGACTTTGTTGTAGTAAATTTAATCTAATTAAGTTTTGTACTGTGATATATTTTCGCTGAGGGCCAGTTTTCGAGTCACTCAAGAAAAACACGTTTGAAGGTCGCTTTTGTACTACGGCACCTAGCGAAAACGTATCCCAGTGCAAAGTTTAACTACGTTAAATTTCCTGAGAAAGGTCCCGTTCATTTTTTCATTGGGTCTAAAAGTTTGCGCATAATGAAGGAGAGAATTGGAAACATTGGTCGTGGTATTTGAACGTGTTACAGGTAGCTTAAAACCCATAGGTAGGGGCTGCTGAATAACCCTGTATACGTCAGTTTATGCGGACGAGTAACGTTCATATAGAATTTTGTTTGATGTGTCCCATCCACCGGTGCTGTGGCTACTACAAATTAAGGTAGCTCCATGTGTTTACATACTTCAATGTACGGGAAACTCTTCGAATATACCATCTATAAGATCTGATTGTAACTCCGAGGTTTCCCGTTGACAACACTGCTTCTCTGTTGTCCATTTATGTAGCTGACTGCTCGGCATGGCTGACTGCCACGCGCGGGATCCGCGTTCGATTCCCGGTACTGCCAGGCATCTGTCCTTGGTGGGGCGACTAGTATGGTGTCTACGAGTGGCCACTTGAGGAACTACTCGGCCGATAAGTAGCGGTTCCGAGATCGAGAAATCCGACGACGACCGGAAGAGCGGTGTGCTGACCACATTCTCCTCCGTACTGCATCCAGTGACGCCATTGGGAGAGGATGACACGGCGGTCGGTCGGATTCGACTAGCCTGTCTAGGACCAGAAAGTGGAACCTACTGCTCTGTTGGTATAGTGGCAAAGAGCTGTGGTTGTGTTCTGGTTCGGTTTGCACGGCCATGGGGCAAAGTACAAACCGCGGAGAACCGCCTACAGATTCTTGACAAATGGAAACGGTCCTTTCATCCGTGGCTCGTGAGCTTGCTTTCGTGGGTCAGTCAGAATCACAACATGGTAGCTGCCTTAATACAGCCGCTCTTGGATATGTGTGGCACGCGAGACAACATACGAGGCGTATTGTTCCAGTCACGGCTAAAACACAATCTAACACAGGGATAATCAACCTTTATTCCATATCGTCCACTTTTGTGTCTCTGTTAGTAAAAAAAATTTCTAACGACCTATCATTTCTACAGTAAAGGTGATTTATAATGTAAGGAACTTACTTTATAATACACTACTGGCCACTAAAATTGCTACACCACGAAGATGACGTGCTACAGACGCGAAATTTAACCGACAGGAAGAAGATGCTGTGATATGCAAATGACTAGCTTTTCAGCGCATTCACACAAGGTTGGCGCCGGTGGCGACACCTACAACGTGCTGACATGAGGAAAGATTCCAAACGATTTCTCATACACAAACAGCAGTTGAGCGGCGTTGCCTGGTGAAACGTTGTTGTGATGTCTCGTGTAAGGAGGAGAAATGCGTACCATCACGCTTCCGACTTTGATAAATGTCGGATTGTAGCCTATCGCGATTGCGGTTTATCGTATCGCGACATTGCTGCTCGCGTTGGTCGAGATCCAATGACTGTTAGCAGAATATGGAGTCGGTGGGTTCAGGAGGGTAATACGAATCGTCGTGCTGGATCCCAACGGCCTCGTATCACTAGCACTCGAGATGACAGGCATCTTATCCTCATGGCTGTAACGGATCGTGCAGCCACGTCTCGATCCCAGAGTCAACAGATGAGGACGTTTGCAAGACAACAACTATCTGCACGATCAATTCGGCGACGTTTGCAGCAGCATGGACTATCAGCTCAGAGACCATGGCTGCGGTTACCCTTGACGCTGCATCACAGACAGGAGCGGCTGCGATGGTGTACTCAACGACGAACCTGGGTGCACAAATGGCAAAACGTCATTTTTTCGGATGAATCCAGGTTCTGTTTACAGCATCATGATGGTCGCATCCGTGTTTGGTGACATCGCGGTGAACGGACAGTGGAAGCGTGTATTCGTCATCGCCATACTGGCGTATCACCCGGCTTGATGGTATGGGGTGCCATTGGTTACACGTCTCGGTCACCTCTTGTTCGCATTGACGGCACTTTGAACAATGGACGTTACATTTCCGATGTGTTACGACCCGTAGCTCTACCCTTTATTCGATCCCTGCGAAACCCTACATTTCAACAGGATAATGAACAACCGCATATTGCAGGTCCTGTACGGGCCTTCCTGGATACAGAAAATGTTCGACTGCTGCCCTGGGCAGCACATTCTTCAGATCTCTCACCAAATGAAAACGTCTGGTGAATGGTGGCCGAGCAACTGGCTCGTCACAACACGCCAGTCACTACTCTTGATGAACTGTGGTATCGTGTTGAAGCTGCATGGGCAGCTGCACCTGTACACGCCATCCAAGCTGTGTTTGACTCAATGCCCAGGCGTATCACGGCCGTTATTACGGCCAGAGGTGGTTGTTCTGGGTACTGATTTCTCAGGATCTATGCTCCCAAATTGCGTGAAAATGTAATCACATGTCTAATGAATACCCGTTTATCATGTGCATTTCTTCTTGGAGTAGCAATTTTAATGGCAAGTAGAGTATTTATAAAGCAGAGTGACAGCAAGTTAAAGCATGTAATAGTAATTACTTACCAAATACTTCCTGTCAGAGTTTCATGAAAATCTGATAAAGATATATTTAACCCCTGACCACCTTCCAACTACCATAAAAGCTGTAAGTCACAACAGTGGATGGTACGGACCCTATCACTGGTCTGACACATGCAGTCGCAACACTACCACTCATTTTTAGGCTTCCGTGCCTCAATCAGTGAAAACGGAGCCCTCATATGATAGCTTTGTTGTCCGCCTGTCTGTCTGTTGGTCCGACTGTTACGAACCCTTTTTCTCAGAAACGGGTAGACGTATAAAGTTCACATTTATGTCACTTATTAATGTCTACGGTCCCTTGGCAGTGTAAAAATCAAACTCCCTCGTCAGGTCCTACAGGGTACTTCCCATTGACCTAGAATTATGAAATTTGGCGAGAAGCAAGGTTTTACAGTACAAGTAAAGGAAAATAAATCTGAAAATTATTAATTTGTAGTTGCATAACACGAAAAAATACTTTTTTTCCATTTTTCATCCGTCTGTCTGTGTGTCTGTCCGTCTGTTAAAAACCCTTGTTCTCTTGAACAAGCTGCGACATCAAATTCACATTTATATCACTTTCTAAGATCTGTGATCCCTTGGCGCCTTGGAGGAGGAAAAGTTTTAAGGTTCTGAAGCAATGCAATCAAAAGCTGCGGCTGTTTATGCCACATATTTTGATACATGGAAACTCACTCATCAGAACCTCTAGTGTTCTCACCATTGATCTAGAACCATGAAATTTGGGAAGAATCAAGGTTTCATAGTACAAGTGGAAAAACAAATCCGAAAATTGTTAATTTGTAATTACATAATACGAAAAAACATTTTTATCCTTTTCTACCAGACTGTCTGTCTGTCCATCCGTCTGTTGAGATCAGTTTTTCTCTTGAACTGATTGGAGTATCAAATTCAAATTCATGTCACTAAGATCTGTGCTCATCGCGCTGTAAAAAAATTAAGCTTCTAAGTCACTGCAATCAAAACATTCGGCTATTTATATCACTCGCAAACTCACTCATCAAAGCCTGTAGGGTACTTCACGTTGACGCTGAATCATGAATTTTGTCAAGAAGCAAGGTTTCACGTTCAAGTAAAGTATAAAAATCTGAAAACTGTTAAATAATAATATAACATAAAAATATCTTTTTGCCTTTAGAACACTGCATCTATCAAAGGCATGATGAAGTAACATTACTGCATGCAAATTTAAAATGTAAGTTTTAGTTATGTTTTAGGTAGTAAATACAAGTATTGTATTACATCTTCTGTGCATAAATACATAAACTGATATCCTCTGGTTGCTTCTTTTTGTAGGCCTGGCGCTTGGAATTCCCACAACCGATACGTTGCCAATATCTGTATCGAAAACAGGCCAAAATCGTTGGAATCCTCTATTCCCACAGTGGATGAAATGCACATGCACTGAATCCTCAGTACACGAATCCTACTTGCACTTGGCCAGTTTTTGTTATAGTCTGCGGTAGCTGCGCTCCAAGCGGACAGAAAGCTATAGTTCTGAATACGATGTCGGATGAGTGCGAATAGTATTGTTTATACTGATTTGTAACACAGGCTGTACAGTAAGGAGAATATGTAGTGGCATAAAAATCGAGGCAACCGAAAAACAAAGACACCGCATTTTGTCTTTCTTAAGTTTGCTAAGCGCCTTGGGCGGTATGAAACGGTACATTACAGGATAGCTTATTTGCCATTCTCTTCATATGTTTACTGAAGAATGTCGTTTTCTTTTAAGAACGAAAAATGGCTAGTAATCAGTCGATGACCTGAGCTTTTGCAGAAAGACATCGTATATCTACTCAATAACGTGAGGTTTTCGTCACTACACTTCCAGTTAAATCTGTCAATGTGGAACGTGGGAAACTTTTGTGAAGCCTGTAAAAGCGACTTTATGCAGCGATCGCTAACTACCAACTGCTGATGATCGCGGACACGACAGCGCTTTTACTGTATTACGGAAGCCAGTTCATTGTGTTGGCCACTAATAGGATCGTGTGTACGATTGGTGTTCACCCCCTCAGCGTCAGTTAAGGGCTGAAGATGACGTACAGAGTCACAGAAACTGGTTGCAATATGACTAGATAAGGTCAGAACGACGGTCGCATGTGTTTCATTCTATTATGTAAGTGAACGACCAAAGTCCTGCAGAACATCAATAACAAGGATGGACGTACAAAAAGAATTATATATGTCCTCACATTGACCTAGAAGGGTTCATTCGATCAGGTGTTCCTCCACTGATACAACCTTCGTTCCGATGCGGTTAAGGTTCGTCCAAATGTTTCCTCTCATGTTCTCACTGTGAGCATCTCCAGTAGTGGCGGATAGTAGTTAGGAGACTCGGTAAGTTCTTTATTCAAGAATTTCTTGTGATATAGAAGTTGGGGTTGGGTTGATTTGGGGAGGAGACCAAACTGCGACGTCATAGGTCTCATCGGATTAGGGAAGAAAGTCGGCCGTGCCCTTTCAAAGGAACCATCCCGGCATGTGCCTGAAGCGATTTAGGGAAATCACGGAAAACCTAAATCGGGATGGCCGGACATGATATACAAGTTTTCTAGGTCCAGAGGAAGTGCCAACTACAGACTAGCGTTCCTGAAAGGTATGCTCAAGCTTCTCTTTGTGTTTGTGGCCGGCTCTTCGGGAGATGGGGTTCGTAAATCTTTGTATACGTCATAGAGCGGCTTATGTTTCATACAATCGTTATAAGTCGGCGTTTTTTATTTAAGCTTGACCTCTCAGGAATGTGCAAATCTTCACCACACTGGCCGAGTATATTCTGTCATGGAGAGGCACGTTTAGAGCGTTATGGACAGGCGCCTTATATCCTCTTGGGATTTTGATGATCTATCGGGCCAGTTGGATAGAATTGGCACGATATCTTCAAGAGGACACCCAACAACTCTAGCAATCAATTCTAAGACGAAAAACTACTTGTATAAGGGCCAGAGGTAGACCTACACATTACTGACTTGCTCAATTTGTGAAGCTCTTTAAATAGGCTACATATTTCTAATATATTAGTGGTATATAAATACGTATATAATGTATAGAGGAGAAAAGTTGTCAGCAAAAACTCGGAAAATTCTTGAGCAATTTACTTCAACTTTTTACACGATGCTCTAATAAACCTTCGGGCAGACATAGGGTACGTAACTTCTGAAAGCACAGTTGTTCTGAGCATCTTTGATTTGGCATCCCACTCGCTGTTAACCTTTATTGGTATGTTATTCTTGCTGTGATTTTATGACTGAGCTTCTTGCAGCGATGTTTGTACGTCAGTGACTGGTCCAGTACGACACCCATGTATGTCCAAGACATTAAACGTTACATTTCAGCTTTCGGCACGCTTGTTTCGCAGTTGGAAGGCGCTTACTTATGTCTTAGAGTAAACTGGATTTGAAAATTTTCCTTTCCAGTATTCTCACAGTGCTTAGAGGACGTTCGACGTTTCGTTCTCCTCCTCAAATGACAATGAAAGGGATTTTTGCGGGATCTTGTATTCCTTGCTGTAGAAGCCCTTTCTGCAGCCCAGTCTCGCTATCGTACGTATCGATCTACCAATGGCCATCCCAGTAGAGTGAGCCGCAGCGGTTTGCAGGGAAGAGTGATGCCATTAATAAGCGGCGACCCGCAACGCCAGCGGGCAGCCACATCGAGTGAATGGCGGTCGCTGCGTCATGCTCCTACCAGTGTTTGCTCTTGGGGCTTCCGGGGTTACAAGCGCCACGCGCTTTCCCACCCGTCTTGTCTGCTGGCCACGTTAGCTTCGCGTTCGAGAAGTGTGCCTAGTTGACGATTGTACTAAATGTTCTAGGGATACTTGTCGCGTTAATCTATATTACTAGACGAAGGCAAGTCGTTGTTTAACGTTATTACCAAAAATGTTGAAAAGTTCTTGACCGATTCAGTTCAAATTTTTACAAGATGCTGTAACAAACATTCGGACGGGCAAACGCTATATCCTTTTAGTATGTGTATGAGACGCCCTGCTAACTCGCAGGACTGGGGAGTTAGTTTAAATTGTGGAAAGGGGCCAAAATAAGGGGCTGTCAGTTACACTCGAACATACAACTTTATTATTTGATCAAATGTACAAAAGCCCAAAAAAAATTTTTTTTAAACACACAGCTTTAATCTTTAGAAATTAATTACCGGCTGAAATCCACTTTAATTTAAAATCGGCTGAAGGAGAATAACTTAAAACGCAAGCATAATCAGAAATTTAAAAGGCAAGCCTTATCTTACAACAGTTCTTTATTTAACCTGAAGGCCCGAAGAATCTGAGATTTTCAGAGCAAACTTTCTGAGTCCAAAAACTGGATGAAAGCCCAACACTTAAGGCTTAACAACATTAAATTAAAAAAAAAAACACTGCCTTACGTAAAATATAAATTTAAAAGGCAAGCGTTATCTTAAAACAGTTCCTTAGTTAGGCTGAAGGCCCGAAGAATCACACACTTCAAGAGCAAACAAGTTAATTTCAAATCGGCTGAAGGCCTAGCACTTAAAACTCCATGACATTAATTTTTTTAAATACCAAAGGCCTTATGTGAAACAGTTCTTTAATTTAGGCTGAAGGCCTTAAGAGCAGAACAACTCAAACTCAAAATCGGCTGAAGGCCCAACACTTAAAATTCAACAACATTAAAATTTTTTAAATGCCCAAGTTCTTACATGAAACAGTTCTTTCAACTGGGCTGAAGGCCGTAAGAGCAAAACAACTCAAACTCAAAATCGGCTGAAGGCCCAACACTTTAAACTCAACAACATTAAAACCTTTAAAATGCCGAAGGTCTTATGTGAAACAGTTCCTTAAATTAGGCTGAAGGCCTAAAGCATTTTACGCCTTAAGGGAAAAGCAACCTTAATTTTAAAAAAAGTCGTCTATAAGCCGTACAAGCACAAACACCAGGAACAAAAAAGAAAAAAGGGAGTACACCCAAGGGCGATCAGATGTTCGAGGGTCGGCCTGGAATTCAAACACTAACGCTCGTATGGGTGAGACAAGCAGTCCGGCCACCGGCCAACCATTCACGATCCGATGACAACTCAAACGACAGACAGTCAACGGACCCACCGACAGGACAACTTCCACCCCACCCGACTAAGGCACAACAGGGAGTTCAACGGAACAATGTAGAAGATATTGACGCCCACAACCTATCATACATGGAGCTGTCAAACTACACACCGAGCTGGACAGCAACAACACAATGAGGAAACTACACTGCCTGAAATTTACGTCAACAGCCAGGGCAGGTAACCGGAACGTTAACGGCCACAAGGCAGAAGATTCTGCTGGTGCACTTCAATTCAAATAACCAAATACGATGAAACTCCACAGGAGGGTGCCTAGAATTTTCCAACGTGAAAACCACGTTGTTGCTCGCGGGAATATCCCAACAGCCGACAACGAACTCCAACTACACAATGTGAACAGTCTTGACTTGCTGGTGGATTAAATCAAAACTCAACTTTCGTGTCCAGGGTCGGTGAGCCACGGACCTTGTAGCAGTGGGAACAGCCCTACACACTCCAACACCGCGTAGAGACCGCCAGCGGCCCCAGCCAAACTACGTCCTGCGGAGAACTCCTCGCTGCTCCACGCCAACCGACCGACTACCCAGGTCCGGAAACGGCGAAAGGACCAAATATACGTCGGCCGATGAGACGACCAACCGAACGACTAATCCACAGTCGTCCCGCTCCAATCTCCCCCCGTCGGACAGTTCATGTGTGTCGCCAGCGGTCGGCGAGCACTGGCTGTCGGCGTCTCCGACTTCACCGCTGCTGCGTTCCTACTGCACTGCTGCTTCGTCCCGAACTGACTCCAGACACACGACGACGCGGAAATACAATCTGTGACTCCAGCGACGGTACGACAGTGTCCTTGTCGATACGCGCTGCTGCTGCCGCTCACGGGCAAGTAAGGCAGGAAGTTAGTGACGCCAGTAAATGGAACAAGAAAAGGAGGCGGCAATACCGTAATAGAAGATGACAAACAATAAATGGCATGAACATAAGCCGTGCTTGGCTCCATGTTTTATGTAAATATACAATGTGTTTCAAAATTATCATCTCCGTGATTTGTAGGCGACTGTTTGTAACACATACAACACAATATTACATGTTCTCGAAAGAAATACGATTATAATTAAAATTGTAGGTCATTATTTCTAGTTACGTTTGTCGTGAACATATTTTTATTCGTGAAGATTGCTCTTTCGAGGGTAATGTGTACTAGTATCGCAAAATGACTGGTTCCCGTTCAGAGGTAAGGTACAAATACTAGCTTCTGAGATTAAAAATTTCAGCTAGGGGAAGCACCTAGAGACCCTGCAGCTCGTCGTCCGCATACCGAGACTACCATGAGTATTGCATTACGAGATGGATTGATGAATAATATTAATTATGTTTTCACATCGAATCTCTGGTATAAATGGATTTGCACCTGGTCCATAAAGTACTAATGTTGCATCATTCTACTAACTGAATTTAAATTATAATTTAGACTTTTGAACTACTGTAATTAATACGATTTGTTAACTTTTTAATCTTTCAACAACTCTCCATTTCATGTAGCTCAACAGTTTCTTCCTAGCTGTCGTATTTCAAATTACTAACTGTTCTGTGTACAAATCTGTGCTTCCCATTTACATGTTGCAGTAACGGCATTGTACCAGAGCAGCCATATCCGGTAATATCTGAGTCTAACGTAGAATGTGTGTCTCAAAACTGCTGTAAATGGTCTCGGAAAATAAAAGAAACAAGAGCTATAAACAAAATACTTTTACGGACGTTCAAAGTATTCACCTTTACGTACCAGATACTTTTCAACCCGTTGTAAAGCTGTTGGAAACTGTCAGCAAATGTTTCATGTAGAGTCGGTCGAAGAACCGTGGCCACGAGTTGTTGGATTTATTTATTTATTTATTGTTCCGCGGGACCAAATTAAGGAGAAGTCTCCATGGTCATGGAACGAGTCAATACATTAAATTATAACACGATATTAGAAACAGATAAAATGAAATATAAAAAAACATATTCAGGTGACAAGTCGTAAGTTTAAATAAAGAAAATCAACAGTGTAACACTGGAATTTGCTTAATTTTTTAGCTCTTCCAGGAGCTCCTCGACAGAATAGGAGTGACCCATGAGGAAACTCTTCAGTTTAGACTTAAAAGAGTTTGGGCTACTGCTAAGATTTTTGAGTTCTTGTGGTAGCTTATTGAAAATGGACGCAGCAGAATACTGCACTCCTTTCTGCACAAGAGTCAAGGAAGTGCATTCCACATGCAGATTGGATTTCTGCCTAGTATTAACTGAGTGAAAGCTGCTAACTCTTGGGAATAGGCTAATATTGCTAACAACAAACGACATTAAAGAAAATATATACTCTGAAGGCAATGTCAGAATTCCCAGACTATTGAATAGGGGTCGACAAGAGGTTCTCGAACTTACACCTCATATAGCTCGAACAGCCAGTTTTTGAGCCAAAAATACCCTTTTTGAATCAGAAGAATTACCCCAAAAAATAATACCATACGACATAAGCGTATGAAAATATGCGAAGTAGACTACTTTTCGTGTTGAAGTGTCACTTATTTCAGATACTGTTCTAATGGTAAATAAAGCAGCATTTAGTTTCTGAACAAGATCCTGGACATGGGCTTTCCACAACAGCTTACTATCTATCCGAACGCCTAGGAACTTGAACTGTTCCGTCTCGCTTATAATATGCCCATTCTGTATGATCAAAATATCGGTTCTTGTTGAATTGTGAGTTAGAAACTGTAAAAACTGAGTCTTACTGTGATTTAGCATCAAATTATTTTCTACAAACCACAAACTTATTTCATGAACTACATTATTTGATACTGTTTCAATATTACACACAAGATCCTTCACTACCAAGCTGGTGTCATCAGCAAACAGAAATATTTTTGAATCACCTGTAATACTAGAAGGCATATCATTTATATAAATAAGAAACAGCAGTGGCCCCAGCACCCACCCTTGGGGAACGCCCCACTTAACAGTGCCCCGTTGGGACTGAACATCACTACCACTCTCAATATTGCGGAGAATTACCTTCTGCTTTCTGTTCTTAAAGTAAGAGGCGAACCAATTATAAGCTACTCCCCTTACTCCATAATGGTCCAACTTCTGCAGTAATATTTTGTGGTCAACACAGTCAAAAGCCTTCGTTAAATTAAAGAAAATACCTAGCGTTCGCAACCTTTTATTTAATCCGTCCAAAACCTCACAGAGAAAATAGAATATAGCATTTTCAGTGGTTAAACCATTTCTAAAACCAAACTGAACATTTGACAGCAAATTATGTGAATTTAAGTGCTCCAGTAACCTTGTAGATACAACCTTCTCGATAACTTTAGCAAACACCGATGGCATAGAAATAGGTCTATAATTGTCAATATTATCCCTGTCTCCCTTATTATAAAGTGGCTTCACTACCGAGTACTTTAATCGGTCACATCCTTACAAGAGATGTGACCTGGTGCTGCCAATCCGATCCGGAGACGAAGCGACAGTCAAGGGTGCGGTGCTCGTCATCTTCCCTGCCTCCTAAAAAAAGTTGACTGGCAAAATCCAAGGTAAAGACGACGTTGATCACGTTTTTCGACAGCAAGGGTTTGAGCCGTCATGAATTTCTACCCGAGAGAAATGGGGAAGTCAATGAACAGTGACTGTCGCTTGGTTTCTCGTTCGTCCTCGCAGCACCAGGTCTCATCCCTTGTAATGATGCGGATATACGACAACAAGACCACAGTACTTTGAGCGAATACAGGAGAAGCGTTTGCTGACAGTTTCCAATAGCTTTACAAACGATATCAGAAGTGTGTTACAGCTAATGGTGATTACTTTGCTGCCCAGTAAAGGTAACTGGTTCCTTTATTTTCTAAGGCCATTCGCCGAACTTATCAGAGGTACCTCGTGCATAATCTCGAAACTCTCTGCTATGGAAGTTGTTAGCTTCTAATAGTTGAAGAAATACTAGCTCCCCCAGTGACAAGAAAGCCATTCCTTATCTAACGTCATTTGTGCCAAAAGATTATCGTTCGTTTTTAATTCGCTCCTGTATTTAGTTACGAAATAGTTATTGTGCTTTTGCGTCCGAAGTGTTAGTAAAATATTAAGACAACTGAACAGTCGGAAACTAAATGGAAACAGAGCCAATATTTTTTAATGAGATTGCATAAGCTACAATATCTTTGAGAAGAAATACTCTAGAAACTGCATTTAAATTCTGTACACGTAAAGCGAAAAACTATATACACATTACTTAAAACATAACATGTACAGGGTGATTATAATTAAAGTTAAACTTTCAAAACGCTGCAGGAATAACACCACTGGTCAGAATGACGTCAAATTGCAACGGAATATTATCGGAGAAGGGGGAAAACGTATCACAGAAGACAAAAAATAGTGTGATAATTGACCAATAGATGGCGCTGTATGTGTCAGAATACGTAAACGGATACATCTGTCATGCGTACGACCCATTGAAGTTGGTATAAACACACCGGTTACACGGCTTTTCCTCCTTTCGCGTCTGCGACGTTCGCCATGACTGTCTTCACGCAGTATCGCGCTCTGCTTGTAAAGCTGCATTACTAGAATGATGACTGTGCACACGTCACTCTGCAGAAGTTCCGGACACTGAAGGGTTTGGGAAAAGTCGTTGGTCCGATGACTGCCGTGGGTCTGGAGAAAAAGATTCGGAAATTCGAAAAGACGGGTTCTTTTGGTGCGCAACCTGGTAGAGAGAGGAAAGAAATTGATTCGACGTTAGTGGAAGCAATGGCCACAGCAATGCAGGAGGAGACGAGCGGTGGTGTGCAAACGTGTAGTGCACGGAGAATTGCACGAACATAGGACATAGCTGTGAGCACGGTGCGTAAAATCCTACGAAACATCCTTGTTTGCTATCCATTCAAAATTACGTTTTCCCCCTTCTGCCATAATATTCCGTTGCAATATGACGTTATTCTGACCAGTGGTGTTATTTCTAGACCGGTTTGAAAGTTTAACCTTTATTATAATCACTCTGTAATATATTTCTGTTGCTTACTGTTCTTATAACTGGCATTTTCTTTGACACGCATAAGTTTTGTACGAAGACTAAAGATTTTCTCATTGAGTGATGATCTTATTTTGGTTTAGCCATAAATTATTTATCATTTAATAAGTATCGGAACACTGTGAGGGGCAAAAATACAATATAAACATGCTCGCTTCAGAAAACTAGGTACGTACTACAAGAAAGATGAACATATATCTATATTCTAAAGTTTTCTTACGCCAGTATCAAATTTTTCACTCTTTAACTACCTGTCTCTTCCCGTCCGTGGCTCTGGGTGAACACGTTGCTTATGTGTGAGACAACAACACATATTTGTATAAAAGTTGTTACAGTATACCTCCCGGAAAGTGAGGCAGTTTCTTTCATTTCTAAATTGCTTCATTCTGATCATGTTACCTGAATACACCGTAACCTACAAACTTCGAAACACCCAGCAACATTGTTTATGATTGTATTGTACTGTACTTTTTATCACAGAACTGGATGCTGCATCTTCTTCTTCAAAAATAAAGAGGTAAATATCACTATCTGCAAAGGAAAGTTAATATACCAGTCAGTTTACACTGTTGCAGAGATAATCGTACCGAGAGACTGTGGAGGTTGGAACTTACGTTACACGTGTGAATTGCTGCTGGTGAAAAGTATTCGCTAGCCACACACCTCTAAATAATCCACATTATTCGCACCTCCTTACGGCGCCAGCACTTAAATACCAATATAATTGTCTCATTTCACTCGGCTTTTAAATTCACGAATACTTATTTAATATAACTACGTATTCTGCAAAAGATAATAAAGCAGTTTATAGGCCATTGCGGGAATTACCCACAACTCGGAAAAGGCATTTTCATGAGATACTTACACATGTGAAATATATGACCCCTATTTTCTGTAATAGATGTGTGATACAAAGTACGCGTGTAGTTAATGGACTATGTTGCGAAAAACCAAACCAAAGGCTGCGATTTATTGGCAGAACGCTTAGCAAATGTAATAGGTCTTTTAAAGAGAGTGCTTATACTGCTCTGTCTGTCCTCTTCTGGAGAACTGCTGTGCATTGTGTGATCTGCATCAGATAGGGTTGACGGAATGCATTGAAAAAATTCAAAGAAGGGAAACTCGACTTCTATTATCTCAAAATATGGCAGACAGTGCCACGGATATGATACATGAAATGGGATGGCAGTCATTTAAAAAAGGCGTTTTTCGCTGCGGTAGAACATTCTCGTAAAATTTCTGTCACTAGCTTTCTCCTCAGAGCGTGAAAATATTTTGTTGGCGCCTACCTACTTAGGGATAAATGATCATCACAATAAAAATAAGGGTAATTAGAGCTCGCACGGAAAAAATTAAGAGTTCGTTTTCCCGCGCACTTTTAGAGATTGGAACGGTAGAGAAGTAACTTAAAGATGGTCCTCTGGCTGGCATTTAATTGTGTACTGCAGAGTAATCAGGTAGCTGTAAATGTAGATGCAAGGGAAATGTTGTTCATACATTTGTTTCAGACGCTGTTTCCTCCACCTCACTGTGTCAGCTATTAATGTAAGTGTGTGAAAAATATGTAATTCTTGGCAACTTAAGAAATAAGTATTACAGTCTTCTGAAATAGTGATAATAGTAAAAATAAAATAATTTTGTTTCGTGACTGAAATAAAATCGACCTTCTGCTTTTAATACTCCGAAAACCTACCAAGGACTTATAGAATCGCTGCCACGTAGAATCGCTGGTTATTGCGTTTCAAAGGAGGACCAAAACGCTATCAAGTAGGTGATCATAAAGCGTATTTACTACAGGAATGAATAAAGTATCGCAATGAAATACCCGCTGGTCAACGGAGGACACGGCATAGCGTAGCGACTACGTCGGTAGTCAGTCAACGCTATTGTGAATTACTCTTTATAACTGTTTGGCTTCAGATACTCGAAATCTGTTATAGTCTGTCGTGTAGCTTACTGTGATACTGCAGTTACCAATCCGTCACTGAAGCAGACGTGATGGTTAAGCTTCATTAGTTTAAAGTCAGGGAAAGAACAATAATTAATGGCATAAAGGGAAAACAAAACTTTTAGCTAAGTTGGTTTCACTTATTCACGTGGCATTTGCGTTTGATAACAATATTACCACAAAACTTTTTTTTAGAAACTGAATACTAGGTCTATATCATTATTTATGAGCAAGTAAGCTCCTTCTAGCACATCTGATTTGAAGAAATGTGAAGCAACAAAAGATCGTGTGATGGGACTCTGTGGTTCAGATACGCACTCCATCGACTAATGTACAGTGGATACCACATAGTGCACCAGTATCACTTTTCTTCCTGTAGGACTATCATTCGTGGATGACATGCGAGAAGATAGATGGACCAGTACCCACAGTACAGCTATGAATTGCTAAAATGTTACCTCTTTAATTGTACGATTTGCTCATTCGGGGAAATAAGGCATATCGTGATTCCTAATGTCTTTGGAATTTATGAAAGAAATCCTCTCCCAGATACATAATGATCTTCAGACAGGGATTCACATTAGAATTCGTTGAGAATTTCTCTGAGGATTTCCGTCGGATAAGTAACCCCGTGAGTAATCAGACAAATTGTTTTAGATTCTCCTCCATTATCATCACTTTCGAAGGGCCTCAGCCCGACGAAGAATACCTAGGAATTTGTCTAACGAATATTGTGCTAGTGTCCTCTTTCGTCAGTGGATGAATTTTTATTAGAATCTGCTCACAAATCTCTGATATTTACTTTCCCCACGTTTAGATATATCTCGTATTTATCAATTAAATCGCCACAGACAAGTAATCCCGGGTATCTGACTGTTTTAAGTGATTTCTGTGAGGAATAATCGAGCCTAGAGTTAAAAAATATCACGTCCTTGTCTATTTAAGCTTACTGCATTACATTCAATTTTGTTGAACGCCAGTTGACGCTCAGTGCGTTGTATGTTGGTGATCTAAAAGATTTCTCTCCAATTCGTAATAATTGGCTATCGACATGCCCTTCCCGCACCCTGTTAAATGGGCACCGAAACAAACTTAAAATGGACACACAGTGGTCAGATGTTTTTCCCTCCCGAAGCTTATACAAATACTGGTCGCCTAATCTGGCAGGACTCGAATTGACAGTGTATTATTATCGTTAGATGCGTATCTATTAATTATACGTTTTTTTGTACGGTTACACATACCACGAGGGCGAATTTTTGTTTTCTGCGTGTGGCAGCGAAATTAGGTAATGAATATCTGCTGAGAAATGTGCTGTGACATACGATCCAATAATTTTTGTTTTATATTGCTTTATTCAATAATTCCTTGACAGAACTTCATCATTTAACCTCATTGGCACACAAAACAACAACAACATTAACGTCTGACTTATATCACAGTTCGTCACTCAAAATAATGTATAATCTGTAGATGTGGACCTGATGATAAGAGCATGCTGCCGAAACGCTCCTGTTTTAAAAACGTGTTGAAGGAAACACGGCTATTAAACGTGGCTGAAGCAGCAAATTTTATGATTTATAAACTTGCTAAAACGAACCGAGACCTTTCTCAGCTCCATATAATATAAATAAATTTAATTTTAAAACTACTGTTATTTATCTATTTTCTTATTTCTGTTCCGACTACGATGTGAACAGACTCTTAACTAGTTCTGTTATATTTCAGTGATCGCATGTAATCCTTTCTCGTTAAGTGTTGTAGATGACTTTACGGTGTCTTTTTATGTTTTTTTTTAGATTTTTCGTCGCTGAAATTTGCGCTGTCCGCCGGCTATCGGAGTGGACAATGGACGCCGGCGCCTCTCGCCACCTCTCTGACAAGGCTGCGCGGTACAATGGGCTGACGTCACCGCCGGCGGCTGACGGCTGCTCGTTATCCGTGGCTCTGCGGGGGCCGCTTTCGGCTCGTCATCGACGCTCAGATAACGCGCCTCGCCGATCAGCGGGCCCGGCGTGCAAGTCACGCTCCGGCGGCGATAAGTGCCCGGCGCGGCGCTAAGCAGCCCTCTGCCACCGGCCGGCTCTCCCAGCTCTCGAGACCTGTACGTACCCGGCCAACAGGCGCACCATTCAGCCAGCATGTCCAGCGAGCGCTGCTCCGATTCCCGCTTCTGCAGCTTTCTTATTACCAACTCTGGCGTGAAAGAGATTATTTACAGAGATCGCGACATTTAATTGCTCAAAACTACGATGTGAACACTCTTCAAAATTGACGAAAGAGAAGTACCAATATCACACCTATGAGAGTGTCGAAAGAGTTCAATGGCAACAAGTGCAAATTTGTGCCGGACCGTGACTCGGACCCGGATTTACTTATTTGTCGTATGGCAATACATGTAAAAAGATTATAAAACTACGACATGTCAACGTTTAAGCACAGCATAAAATAACAACAGATATATTTGGTTCAAAATGGTTCAAACGGATCTAAGCACTATGGGACTTAACATCTAAGTCCCCTAGACTTAGAACTACTTAAACCTAACTAAGGACATCACACACATCCATGCCCGAGGCAGGATTCGAACCTGCGACCGTAGCAGCAGCGCGGTTCCAGACTGAAGCGCCTAGAACCGTTCGGCCACAACGGCCGGCCAGGTATATTTGGTTATCGAGGTATTTTATGTACGAGGGTAATCCAGAAAGTAAGGTCTCTTATTTTTTTATTGGTACATAGACCTGTTTATTTCTACAATGCTTTACATCAGTGTTTACAGCCTGAACATTTAGATATTTTTCGACATAATCACCATTTCTGTGCCGGCGGGAGTGGCCTTGCGGTTCTAGGTGCTACAGTCTGGAGCTGAGCGACCGCTACGGTCTCAGGTTCGAATCCTGCCTCCGGCATCGATGTGTGTGATGCCCTTAGGTTAGTTAGGTTTAATTAGTTCTAAGTTCTAGGCGACTGATGACCTCAGAAGTTAAGTCGCATGGTGCTCAGAGCCATTTGAACTATTTCTGTCGATGCATTTTTGTAGACGCTGTGGCAGTTTTTGTATGCCCTTGTCATACCAGCTCGCCGCCATGCTTTCACCTCGTCTCGGAGCTGAATCGCTGGGGCCACAATTAACGCTGACCGGTACTGTGAGACTCTGAAAAAACTCAAACGGGCAATTCAGAACCGGAGAAGAGGAATGTTGAACAAGGGCGTACACATTCTCCATGAGAGCGGTCGCCCACACATCGCTCGGCAGACCGTTGCTCTCCTGCAACAGTTTCAGTGGAACATAATCACCCACCCACCCTATAGTCCTGACTTGGGGCCCAGTGACTGTCACCTGTTCCCTAGGTTAAAAGAAAATTTGGCCGGAAAGCGATTCAGCTCCGACGACGAGGTGAAAGAAGAGGTTCATAACTTTCTGAACAGCACTGCGGCGAGCTTGTATGACATGGGCATACAAAAACTGCCACAGCGTCTACAAAAATGCATCGACAGAAATGGTGATTATGTCGAAAAATATCTAAATGTTCAAGCTGTAAACTGATGTAAACCATTGTAGAAATAAACAGGTCTTTGTACTTATAAAAAAAATACGAGATCTTACTTTTGGGATTACCCTCGTAGTTTATAACGTCACTTCTCGCTGCGAGGAGATTTTCGAAAGATCCCTTGTAGACACCTGCGGGACTGTCGTTACAGCTTGAGCAACTGTCAGTGGTTACGCACCACAGTAACATGATGGCGATAAAGATTTGCCCCTCTTGTAGTGACAGCCTGCACATCGTCGATGGACCGTTAGGATGCGATTCAAGGCAGTTCAAATCGCCCGAAACTGGTTGAATCCAGGGACTTTCTTCTGGATACAAGGCAGTTTCAGGTATTGTGGGGAACCGTCTTGTTACCAGCAGCGTTTCCACGCATCTATGGTACTGAATTCAGCTGCTATGAGAGTCCTGGCTGTGAAGAATGTGTGATTTCTTGGTCTTAGTCTTTTTTCGCTCCGCAGAGAATACGTCGACTATTATTGGAAGGTCGGTGTCGCTCTTCCGTCTGATATCAGGAGATGGAATGTGGATCAAGACAGGTAGCCAGTACGTGGGAGTAGATCATATTGATCCACTAACAATTCGCATGGCCGCATTAACTTATACGTCCGTCTTTTTTACCTGACGACAATTAAGCCGGACAGGAGCACAGTATCCTGCCGCTGAGTATATCAAACCGAGTGCTGATACCGGGAGAGTGCCTGCTGAGAGCCCCAGAGTTTGTGGAGAATGTTTTTTTCTGGTTTTGAGCTTAGCAGATATTCGTGTCAAGTGCTCCTTAAAAAAAGTGTCCTATCTAACGCGATGTCAAGGAATTTTGGATGCATATTATGACGAACACAAGGACAGACATCGAGGGCTCTGTGTGAAAATTATTGACAGATGAAAACATGAAATTTCTGTTTTATTTGTGTTTGGTTGTAACCTCCATTTACGGAAATAATGGCTTAAGACATGTAGATAAGAATTTAGGATTTCTTCATTTCTTTCAAAAGTTCTGTATTTGGTAGATATTGCCGAGTCTTCTGCATAGCCAAACTTTCCGGACTGTGTTGGAGGGATATCATACATATATATATATATATATATATATATATATATATATATATATATATATATATATATATATATATGATACACCAAGTATCTGACGCATCTCATCTTCATTGTAGATCATCCTAAGTGCAAACTCTTGCGGTAATCATGCTGAATGCTGCGAGAAATGAGGTTGTGGACAGGATGGCACTGCGGAAATAATGTGGAGCAAGTTGGGAATATGATCTGGATGGGAAGCTTGCTCGGATAGGTGAAGCTCTTATGGCAACTGCTCACGTAAAGCGGGAGATCCGGGTTCGAATTCCCTGCAACTGACGTCGTTATTTCTCTTTCATCGTGTATATATACTGTCGCGGAACCATGAATCTACGCCTGTTCTGTTGGACATGTCCAAAAGTACAAACTCCGCAGATATAACAGTATTCTTCAAAATTGTTCCATTGCAGGTCACACAAAATTTGTGACATGCCAAAATTATTTCGCATTTTCGTTATAACTTATGTATTACTCGCTGTAAAATAATGTACCGTTTAAATCCTACTAGCTGTACCCGACATGCATTGCAATGCTACGGAAAAAAAGTGTTTGGTATTATAATCGTTTTATTGAAGTGATTTCAGACACACATCTTTTTCCCGTCTGGTTCGTCTTGACGGATTTATTTGAAATTTTGATACAGCGTTGCGTTGTAATTCGCCCGTGGTGTGGCTGTGCCCTATATTTGAAGCCTCCGTGACTGACTATGGTTTCCAGCAAGATAACGCAAGGCCGTGTGCTTCACGTGCTGGCCTGACCTATCTCGACTGTTCCCCTGGCCAGTATATATACTCGTTCTTAATACGTTTGCGAAATGTATTGCGAATACCTTTAGTGATAAAGAAGTGATAAAAGGAAACGCCATGCTTCACGTGGCAGTTTCCCACGCATCATATGTACAGCGAAAATGTAGTAAGCGACTTTTTTCTTTCATCTATCTTTTTCACACGGTGGCATCTCGTTGTTTATGACTTCATATCTCCTGAACCATGTGTCGTAATCTTTTTCTGCTGGGGGGGCGGGTGCTAGGAACCTTTGCAGACGTATGGAGAACAGCTCACCAAAGTTTTATCGGGTGAATGGTTTAGGAACGCTGGGAAGACAAACATAAAAAAGAAACATTCATTTTTGTTTGTGTAGGCTAACATGACATCGGCTGCCTCTCGTTGCGTGGGTCTCGCGAGCTTGCGTGCTTACGTCACCAAGAGGGGGATGGGCCTGGTGGGGCCTAGTTTCGCGCTCCGTTCGAGCAAAGAATTAGTCGTAGCTCAGTAAAGGCGCGAGACAGACGAGCGGTGCTTACACGTGCGTGTAGAAATTATCCTTCTCGCAACACTATTGATTCTTTTTTCATTTGCCAAAGATCCAGAACAGATTTTTTTCTACACGTTGCGCACTTCATGCTAAGAGTAATCGGATATCGCCAACCCTGGAAGTAGGCTGCACAGTTCGTGACATAATATTTGATTATAAGATATTGGTTAAACATTCTTTCTGTAGTTAAAGTACACGAACGTTTTTTGACTGCGTGTCACTATATTCGACATCTTACTTTGGTAGAGGTACGTAGGCGCTGCGCATGCGGGCTTAGCCCGGAAGTTCCACATAGCCAGTAGCCTTGAGACACCTTCGAGTTAAGACAGGAAGCCGAAATGGAACTGATACGTTATCACGTAAGTTGCTTCAGTGCGAAGACATAATCGATAGTGTGTTCATTTCTACTCTCGGTGTCCATGGCACGAGGGAAAGCCTTCGCCTTCATTAAAAGTTACAACATCGCATTAAGAGACATATGTATTGAGTACTTCTGCCGTAACATTTATAGCCACTAACCATTGTCATTGTACTTCAAAATGCCTGATATTCTGTACGTGTCAACTGTGGTAAAAACAACGTTCCTTCTTAGTAATAGTCTGTTTTGTCAGCTTACAGTATTTTAAATACGTACCGTTTTTTTTAAATTATCATTTAAAGGAAGATCAGACATGAAATATGACGAATGACAAGAACGAATCACCTTTACCAGATACAGTGCCGCTAAATTAAAAATAAAAATCTTCGATTTCGTAGTGCGAGTCGCAGTTATGACAAATATAATGTAACACACTTTTTGCATGTAGCAGTTGTGCTACTGGATTCGTGATTTCCTCTCTGAGAGGTCACAGTTCCTAGTAGACAATCACAGCAGCCCTCTTAAACTGTTTACAGATAAGGCTGTCTTTTACTGTCTCGTAAAGTCCTCGGATGATTAAAAGCAACTGCAATCTGTATGGTGCATAAAGTGTCAATTGACTCTAAATAATGAAAAGTGTGAAGTCATCTACATGATTATTAAAAGGAATCCGCTAAATTTCAGTTAAACGAAAAGTGGCACAATCTAAAGGCTGTGAATTCAACTACATAAACTACATACTTGGGGGTTACGGTTACGAATAACTCAAGATGGAACGAACACACGAATAATTCTGTGGGGAAGGTGTTCCAAAGATTGAGTTTAATCAGCAAAATACTTAAAAAATGCAGCACGTCTATCTTAAGAGACGCTTGTCCGTCCTCTTCTGGAGTATTGCTGCGCGGTGTGGAACCCGCATCAGATAGGATCGACGGAGGACATCGAGAAATTTTAGTGAAGAGCAGCTCGTTTTGTATTATTACGAAACAGGGGAGAGAGCACCACGGGTCTGACATGCTACTTGGGGTGGCAATAACTAAAACACAGGCGTTTTTTGTTGCTGCAGGACCTTTTCGCTAAATTTTAGTTACCAGTTTTCTGCTCCGAAGACAAAAATATCTTGTTGGCACCCCACCTACATAGGAGGAAATGATCATGGTAATAAAATATGAGAAATCGGAGCTCACACGGGAAGATTATGTGTTTGTTTTTCCCGCACACTGTTCGAGAGTGGAACGGCGAGAAGTAGCTTCTGCCAGGCACTTAGGTGCGAACTGCAGCGTAGTCGTGTAGGTGCAGATATAGATGAGATTCAAATTCTGGCGTTCAGTGAAGATGTCAGTCTCTAGCTAAGCAGAGCTTGGGACCTGACCATCGACAGATTAAAGTAGTCGCAGCCCTAGAAACGTCACAAGCGGAAGTCTTGCCAGTTAAGGACAGCAGCAACAATCACACCACAGTCATCGCTTGAGAATGACTGAAGAGTACTGGTCCGAAGGATCGTGAATTTTTAACAACTTGAAGAGGCTGGAACCTCGAAAGAATTTTATCACTATGTATCGCTGTGAAACCGAGCATCAGTATACTTAAAACTTGAAACGTCCCCTTTGAAAAATTGTACAGGACTGTGCTTAAACTGACACACAATATTTTTAGCGCAACGCAATCTGACTTTCAAAAAATCCCTACGAAAGAATGGCCCTGACTAACATTAACCTATACCTTTCACAAATCACTTACCTCACAAAAATCTTCGTTACTGGAACTACTGCAATACAGCGAGCGCCACTACTGCCAGCTAAATAAAAGATTCAAACTACGGAAGGCACTAACTACTGATAGGCATAGTTAGCAAATGAAAGATTTTAATAGAGAACAAACAATGTATTTACCTTAATAGTCATAATATATATAGCAGTTCATGACAAATTACAAAACTCCGCCATCTCTCTCCCCACATCCACCACTGCTGGCGGCTCACCTCCAACTGCGCAACGCTACGCGCTGTTCACATCCAGCTGCCGCTGCCTAACACTACAATGGCAGACAACAATGCAAACTAGCCACAGACTGCACACAGCACAGCCAGTGATTCTCACACAAAGCGCTACGTGGCGTTACCATTAAGAAAACCTAAACAGCCTACTTACATAGCCCCCATGCTCCCCACAAAAAATTTTACAAATGGTTTTGGGCAGTGGCCAATAATGATTTGATAAAATTTTTCATAATTACAATAACAAAGATACCAAATGCACACACTTATTGATACAATGTTGGTCAAAAGCTAAAATTTTCTCACAGTCTATAAAGACAATCCTGATTCATCACAGTAAAATTACAGTGTTTTTCTTTTTTTCAAAGTCTGAACAGTAAAAGAGAATGCACACAGAAGTAGTGGATTTCCATGCAGTCTTGAAGAAGTAGTGTCCTTCCAACGGAAAGACAGTGCTGACTCTTGACATGCAGACAAGTGATGGGCCACAACAGAGCAAACCCACAGCAGAGTCATTTGACGTTTTGAAGAATATTGGTAGGTAGGTCATCACAGAGTAGACCCACTGTAGTCCTGGTAGAGAGTATGGTATTGGTGAGTCACCAGAGGTGCAGACCCATTGCAGTCCTTGTAGAAATAATGGTATTCGTGGGCCATCAAAGATGCAGACTCACTGTAGTCCTTGTAGAAGTAATGGTATTGGTGGGTCATCAAAGATGTAGACCCACTGTAGTCCTTGTAGAGATAATGGGACTGGTGGGTCATCAAAGATGCAGACCCATGTAGTCCTTGTAGAGATGGCCAGCAGCCATCTGTTGCGATCTGTTGCGACTGTGCAGGTGCACAATCACCATCGAAGAGTCTTGCGGATAATATAGCAAGTCCATAACCACCACTTGTGCACTCACAAAGTTTTTGGGATTGTCCTTAGAACCAGCAATGCTGTTATCCAGTCCCTTGCTGAATTATTAACACACGTGCAAACACTAACAGTCTCTACTTCTCACATATTGTCCATATACTATGACCAACAGAAACGTGTGCAGTGATATGTAACTTACAAGTTAACAATATGATGAACTGGTGACAATTACAATTTTATAACATGAGAATACAATTACAAAGATACAGAAAACATCATTAAAAACATAATAATACAGATAACATTTGTAGTAAAACAGGCTTTACAAAACAATAGAAATAAACATGCATATCAGTGTTACAAGAATTATGACATAAGTACATACATAAAGATCAGGTTAACTTTTGAAACATCAACTTCACATATGAGCATTAAAACAAAACAGAATAAATAATGTCTAAACACCTTTATGAAGAAAGTAACATAGTATTTGAAAAATTCTACAACATAAATCTTATTAGCTAAACACATAAAGACAGGAAAAACACAAATACACAAGGGAACACAAACACATAGTGGGATAACACAAGGAAAGGACAGGATTTCTTTTACTGCAGTACTTTGCAAACAAAACTTTCTTTACTTCTTGGAGATCTCCCTTCATTTGTCATTATTCCCAAAAAGTCCTATCTATACCTGCTTTCTGTATTCTATTCATATTTTTTTCAAAATAATTATTTTTCAGTGTACAATACTCATTTTGGCCCAAATATTTTTCATATAACTTCTCAATGCATTTTTTCCCTATTGTCCATAGTCAGTTTCTTATGTAGTCTACCCCCTCTTAAGCAAACTTAAATCTACTGAGCTCAGATGCTAAACTAAGAGATGAGGCAATGCAGCAGCACAAAACAATTAATACAAATAGCAATGAAAAAAAATGGAAATTGTCAAAGCAAGCAGCAATATTACAACTAATATAAGGCAAAGAGCAGCAAACAAGAAAAATAAATCAGTAGTAAAACTGGCTTAACAGAGTAATGTATAGTGAAATTTAGTAGCACTATGCCTGGCAGACAATAGCAGAAAATGAAATAACTTATACCTAAACATGACATAGCTCAAGCAGAAAAAATAGTACACTAAAGATAACAATGCAGATAAGGGAAATGTATAATCACATCTTAATGTCTAAGTAATTAAAGTGGAGCACCACAACTATTTCTACAAAAGAAATTACCAAGTACTTGAAAAGAAAATTATGAATGCAGTTCTTGTGAAGGTAAATGTCTTTTTTGTGCTCCCTCATTTTTTTGAAAAAATCATTATTTACTCGATCTGTAGCCAGAAAATATTTATATTAGTACATCTATAAAATTCCATTTTAACCAATGCTGCAGTGCCACTAGAAACTAGATATTAAACAAAATGAGCAATCTCTCAACTAGAAAGACAATGTATGTAAAATGTTTCTCATCATTTCATTAGGCATTTTAGTAAATATCATAAATTAAGAGCTCCACAGTGTAACCATATGTTTTCAAGTTCGAGCATGTCGTATTTGCGATGCTTTCTACAAAGGAATGTGAATAGCGAGGATAATGGCCTCTTTTTTTTTGCACCTAGTGGCTTTCTTTTGTCAGACGTCTACCTCTCAGCTGGGTGCCCAAAACGCATTACGCCAAGGTCACTTACCTTTTTTGCTGAAATATTTACGACAGCAGTTTCCGCCACAGTGACAGTCTCATATAAAAACATTTCACAGGTCAAGAATTTGGGTTACACATCTGTAGAAACAAAATCCTGTAAATATAAAAGTGTCCAAAAAATTTTCACAGGCATTGTGGTACATTCACGCATTTACACACGTTTCGTAACTCTTAAAGTACGATTCTTGGTTTCCAACATCCTTTCTCACAAGTCAGAGTCCCTAACCACTACTCATTATTCCTTATCTTATTACACATATACATATTCGTCGACACTTCTTCAATATTTCATCATAAGAAATACGTAGCATACTTAAATAACTCATATAGCATCAGCTTATTAATCATAAACATACCACAACAGCATAATACACATCATCATCGTAATAATAACATCATAAAACCTCAGCCAAATCTCAAAATCGTCGTAGCTTCCTCCAATAGTGTCAAAACCTAAAAAAAAATTCTCTGCTCATTTCAATAGTGTCATCTACCTCAAACGTACTTTAAAAATCATGATCCCATACCAAATACATAATTCAAAGCTCTTATAGTATCACAATGGTTCCGAAAAAATATGGACAATTCACGAAGTACAGACAAAAATACAATTTCGTAAGTGTGAAGTTATCCAACTGTGTAATTATGTAAACATCTGTCACTGATGTAGTAAAATAAATATTTGCCTCTCTCAGTTAAATGATCAGATAGCTGTGTAATTCTGTGTTAGAGAAATATGGTACCGATGTGTAAAGTTGTATAAGCAAATACCATATTAGCTAGGGCTCCTTGTGCTTGCCAAACACATGGTACACAAAGTAGGCGTGTACCCCCCTGAGGATTAATGTAATTATACCCTCAGGTGTTACAGATTACAACAATGGAATGAAATTATTACAGAAAACCTTTGTATCATTGTACTTCAAATATCTTTAAAAATAAATGTATTAAGTACAAAATTAATCACTCAAATATGTGTCCTGTAGCGCTAAATGTGCGTCTTGCTGTAAGATAATCTCTGTGGAAGTGTCGTAGTTATCGTCCTCCGAAAGCTAAGTTCTGCAGAAGCCAATGTACTTACCTCATGATACACCAAATTTCAAGTAAACCAAAATGTTGCATTAAAATATCATTAGCAGTACTGGTAAATGTTCTAAGTATGTGAGCCTTGTAGTAGTTACGTAACCGTGCAACTAACAATCAAGAATGTACACACACAATAACACTGTGACGTCTGTTCACTATAACAATGCATTCGTAATTTCTGTTTAAAAATGTTCCCTAGGTTCTAGACTGGATATTTAACTTCAAACATTGTTGCATGTTAACAGTTTCTTAAGTCTGACAAAGCATACTGGAAATGTGAAGTGAAAAGTTTTATGGCAAAGCCTAAGTTAAACAGCAGATTATCATTCAATAAACGGTTTTACATGTGAAATGTGGTGTAAACCTTTACTCTTCCTAGTACGCAGACTTTCAACTGAAAAGCAATTGTCATGTTTCATACGTTGTGAAACGTCCCCTTTGAACAATTATACAGGACTGTGCTTAAACTGACACACAATATTTTGTTAGCGCAACGCAATCTGACTTTCAATAATTCGTACAAAAGAATGGGCCCTGACTAACATTAAACTATACCTTTCACAAATCATTTACCTCACAAAAATCTTCGCCACTCAAGCTACTGCAATACAGCGAGCGCCACTACTGCCAGCTAAATAAAAGATTCAAACTATGGAAGGCACTAACTACTGATAGGGATAGTTAGCAAATGAAAGATATTAATAGAGAACAAACAATGTATTTACCTTGATATCATCATATATAAATATAGCAGTTCATGACAAATTACAAATCTCCGCCATCTCTCTCCCCACATCCACCACTGCTGGCGGCTCACCTCCAACTGCGCAACGCTACGCGCTGTTCACATCCAGCTGCCGCTGCCCAACACTACAATGGCAGACAACAATGCAAACTAGCCACAGACTGCACACAGCACAGCCAGTGATTTTCCTACAGAGGTGGCGTTACCAATAAAAAAACCTAAACAGCCTACTTACATAGCCCCCATGCTCCCCACAAAAATTTTTACAAATTGGTTTGGGCAGTGCCCAATACAGATTTGAAAAAATTTTTCATAATTACAATAACAAAGAAATCAAATGCACACACTTATTGATACAATGTTGGTCAAAAGCTAAAATTTTCTCACAGTCCATAAAGATAGTCCTGATCATTCATCATAACAGTAATTACACGTTTTTTTTCACAAAGTCTCATTAGTAAAAGAAATTGCACACAGAAGTAGTGGATTTCCATGCAGTCTTGAAGAAGTAGTGTTGTCCTTCCAACGGAAAGACAGTGCTGACTCTTGACATGCATACAGGTAATGGGCCACAACAGAGCAACACAGCAGAGTCATTCGAAGTTTGGAAGAATATTGGTAGGTAGGTCATCACAGAGCAGACCCACTGTAGTCCTGGTAGAGATTACGGTATTGGTGGGCCACCAGAGGTGCAGACCCACTGCACTGTAGTCCTTGTAGAGATAATGGTATTGGTGAGTCAGCAAAGGTGTAGACCCACTGTAGTCCTTGTACAGATAATGGTATTGGTGGGTCATCAAAGATGCAGACCCACTGTAGTCCTTGTAGAGATGGCCAGCAGCCATCTGTTGTGACTGTGCAGGTGCACAATCACCATTGGAGAGTCTTGCGGAGAATATAGCAAATCCATAAACCACCACTTGTGCACTCACAAAGTTTCTGGAATTGTCCTTAGAACCAGCAATGCTGTTATCCAGTCCCTTGCTGAATTATTAACACACGTGCAAACACTATCAGTCCCTACTTCTCACATATTGTCCATATACTATGACCAACAGAAACGTGTGCAGTGAAATGTAACTTACACGTTAATAATAAGATGAACTGGTGTCAATTACAATTTTATAAATTTACAACATGAAAATACAATTACAAAGGTACAAAATACATCATTAAAGAACGTAATAATACAGATAACATTTGTAGTACAGGCTTTACAAAAGAATAGAAATAGACATATACATCAGTGTTACAGGAATTATGACATAAGTAAATACATAAAGATCACAAGAACTTTTGAAACATCACCTTCACATGTGAGCAACAAATCAGAATAAATAATGTCTAAGCATATTTACAAGGTAGATAACATATTATTAATGCAAATTATATTTGAGGATAACAGTATTCCTCATCATAGTAAATGTAGCTTAATATTAAAAGAAGAAAAAATTCTATGAAACTACACAGAGACAGGAAGAAAACAAATACACAAGGGTACACAAACATATAGTGGGATAACACAAAAGGGAAAGGACAGGATTTGTTTTCAGTGTAACATGTGGTATTGCAGTCCAACCCAAAACTTCATATATCTTTCCTCTTATTTCATCCTTTGTTTCCACCAAAAAATTCTATCTAAGCATGCTTTCTGTATTTATATGTTCACACATTTCTTACCTCAACATTTATTTCCAAGAAAATCCTACCTAAACCTGTTTTCTGTACCTTTTTTTTGTATAACTTTTCAATGCATTTCTTCCAATTCATCGCAACTCATTCTTTTCTATAGTCTACCCCCTCTTAATCTAACTTAAATCTACTGAGCTCAGATGCTAAACTAAGGAACGAGGCAATGCAACAGCACATAAAACAATTAATATAAACAGCAATAAAAAAATGGAAAATCGCAAAGCAAGCTACAGTAAATCTAAATTACCAAGCAATTCAACATTACAACTAATATGAGGCAATGCAGCAAACAAAAAATAAATCTGGCTTAGCAGAGTAACACAAATTAAAGTTCAGTAGCACTATGCCTGGCAAACAGCAGCTTATATCTAAACATGACATAGCTCAAGCAGAAAAAATAGTACACTAAAGATAACAATGCAGATAAGGGAAATGTATATTCACATCTTAATGTCTATGTAACTAAAGTGGTGCACCACAACAACTGATTGTAAAAAGAAATATTACCATGTACTTGAAAAGAAAATTATGTGTTACTGTTACTAGTTCCTTCTTATTGTTCTTTCCTTTCCAAGTGCTCCTTTTTTAAAGAATGTGGATCATAAAATAATTATTTAATAGATCTGTTGACAGAAAGTGTTCACATTAGCAAATGCATTTCATTTTATAAAAGCAACGCTGCAACACAGCTGGAAACCAGATATCAAATGAAATAAGCAACTACGAAAAGCAAAGTATAAAAATATCATTCAGTAGTCATGTGACATTTCATAAGTTAGTAGAAACTCTCTCAACTCTCGTAGAAAGACGCTTGTCATAATCAGGTGTGCAGATGTAAAAATATTTCTCGTCATTTCATTAGGCATTTCAGTAAATATCGTAAATTAAGAGCTAGTGTAATCATATGTTTTCAAGTTCGACTGTGTCGTTTTTGCGATGCTTTCTACAAAGGAATGTCAGAAGCGAGGTTAATGGCGTCCCCTTTTTTTTCTACCTGTGCCGCTGAAAAGGGCTCGCAATAATGGCTTTTCCTCCAGGCAACTGGCACACCTGGCCGCTCGCAACGCATTACGTCACGGTCACTTACCTTTCTTACCAACATATTTACGACAGCAGTTTCCGCTACAGTGACAGTCTCATATAAACATTTCACAGGTCGAAAATTTGCGTAACAAATGTGTAGAAACAAAATCTTGTAAATATAACAGTGTCCAAAAAATTTTTGTCTGCATTGTAATACATTCACGCATATACACACACATTTCATAACTCTTAAAGTACGTTTCTTGGTTTCCAACATCCTTTTCATAAATCAGAGTCCCTATTAGAAACACGTAGCATAATCAAATTCCTCATATATGGTATCATCATCTTATTGATCATAAACATACCTCAACAGCATAATACACATCGTCGCCGTCAAAATAACATCATAACACCTCAGTCAAATCTCAAAATCGTCGTAGCTTGCTCCAATAATGTCAAAACCTAAAGAAATTCTCTGCTCATTTCAATAGTGTCATCTACCTCAAACGTACTTTAAAAATCATGCTCCCTTACCAAATACATCATTCAAAGCTCTTGTAGTATCACAATGGTTCCGAAAAAATATGAACAGTTTACAAAGTACAGACAAAATACAGTTTCATAAGTGTGAAGTTATCCAACTGTGTAATTGCGTAAACATGTGTCACTGATGTAGTAAAAAATGTTTATCTCTCAGTTAAATGATCAGATAGCTGTGTAATTTGTGTGTTAGAGAAATATGGTACCGATGTGTAAAGTTGTATAAGCAAATACCATATTAGCTAGGGTTCCTTGTGGTTGCCACACACATGGTACACAAAGTAAGCGTGTACCCCCCTGAGGATTAATGTAATTATACCCTCAGGTGTTACAGATTACAGCAATGAAATGAAATGTATCACTGAAAACCTTTGTATCATTGTACTTCAAATATCTTTAAAAATAAATGTTTTAAGTACAAAATTAATCACTCAAATACATGTCCTGTAGCGCTAAATGTGCGTCTTGTTGCAACATAATCTCTGTGGAAGTGTCGTAGTTATCGTCCTCCGAAAGCTAAGTTCTGCAGAAGTCAATGTACTTACCTCATAATACACAAAAGTGAAATGCTTTGCGTATAAATGTCTTAGTTATTACGCTTATTGCCGTGATGAGGAAAATACTGTGCTGTAACGTATTGATGTGCTACAGAAAAGGCAGTCTCATTGTAGCTATACTACAAAAGTTACTACTAAAACCTGTTTTACTTTCCAGAATAAAACAGAAAAACTGTGCGGATATAAAACAGAAACACTGCAAAAGCAACATTGTAAATTGTCACTCATTAGTAGCGTCGTGATAAAATCGTGTAACTGTCACATAAACTAACACTGTGTCATCTGGTATCTCACAGAAAGTACTTTAAATCCAGAATATATTTTCAGGTCAACCAAAATGTTGCCTTAAAATCTCATTAGCAGTACTGGTAAATGTTCTAAGTATGTGAGCCTTATAGTCGTTACGTAATCGTGCAACAAACAAGCAAGAATGTACACACACAATAACACTGTGACGTCTGTTCACTATAACAATGCATTCGTCATTTCTGTTTAAATAAGTTATCTTGGTTCTTGATTGGATATTTAACTTCAAACATTGTTGTATGTTAACAGGTTCTAAGTCTGACAAAGCATATTAGTAATGTGAAGCGAAAAATTTTATGACAAAGACTAAGTTAAAAAGCAGATTACCTTTCAATAAACGGTTTTACATGTGAAATGTGGTAAAATACAATACTCTTCATAGTACTCAGAGTTTGAACTTGAATGCAATTGTCATGCGGTATATGTCGTTAAACAATACTGGAATTTTTCTTAAGGTTAACGTCTATGTCATTTTTCTCTGAGCCAGCCGGCGCAAGCGGCTGCCTGCGGAGCGAGTCATTGTCTGTCCCTTTGTTGGCGAGCGTCGTTATTGGGATTTGGAGACCTAACTTCTACAAATTCACCGTGACGAGAGGGCCCTGCCCTGTTTAAATCCCGCCAGTTCTGATGCAATTCAGGTCTGTCGTTACGATCACATCGTCTGTCGTCATGTCGGTAGTTCCTGTAGTTTCTTTCTTGTCGGTTAAGTGGTGGAGAATTTCTCCCTGAATCGTAACTGCGCACTGGACCGTTGCGCCTAAAGTTATTCTGTCTCCCGTAATAATAATTATTTTGGTTCCCATATTGTCTGTTTCTCTGATTGTCTCTGTAATAGTCATTACCGCGGAGAGGTGATCTTTCCCTGTAGTTATTACTACTCTGCCAACGGTTGTCATACGGGTGGTGTCTGTTTTGGTCACGATTTACGCTATAAGAATAGCCTTGTCGTGTATTATTTCTGTCATCGCGGAATTGTGACAGATGTGACCTGTAATTGTTGTGCTCCTGTTCCCGCGTTCCCTGATTGTCAGTGTCAATTTCCAGTTCTTGTAACAGTCCCTGAAAAGCTTCAATGTCGTCTTTGCAACGTCCTGCCAAAATAATATGTCGTAAATGTTCAGGTAATTTGATTAAGCAAATGCGGATGAGTTCTGAGGGGCTGTATGGGTTTGTCAGGTACTGATTCTTGTGCAACACGTCTTCAAAATATTTCACAAGACTGGAAAATTCAGACTGTTCGAAATGTTTCATCATTATGATACCATGTTTTACACGGTCTTGTGTGGCTTGAGACCAATATGCTGAGAGGAAGGCATGGTAAAATTCTCCTTCACTGTGGCAATCATGAATGACCGATCGCATTCTTACAGCTGGTTCATTCTCTAAGTAGCCACACATAAATTCTAATCTGTGTTCCAACGACCAGTTGGGAGGAAAACAATGAGAGAATTGATGGAGCCATGCTTGTGGATGAATGTCGTTGCCAGAATTCTTAAATGTTTTGAATTTACGTGTAGTAATGAACAGCTTATAGTCAAAATCATCATGTCGGCGAGTCGCATGTCGGTCATTGTTACGTCGTGTCGGCTGTTCAATCTCAAAATTCGGTGCACATGGCCAATTTCTTTCATAATTTCCGAAATGCGCTGTGTTATTATTTTGTGGCTGTTCCGTATTTCTATGTCCCTCTTCCCATATTGGGGCGCGAGTATCCTCTGAAATACGTAATTCTTGTATTACCTGTGTCAGCTGATCTTGTACTTCCCGGATTTCTCTTTTGTACTGTGTATTGATTTGATTTTGATTCTGTTTGAATTTTCTAATTTGTTCATACTCTTCTGTGTCAGTGAAGGCTACAGGTCTTGTGTCATTCAGATCATCATCTACCTTTGTAGATAAGTTAGTGACCTGATCCGAAAGTTCGGCTACTTTCTCCGATAGTGAACACATTTCCTCAGTGTGTTTTTCTGAACCAAGTTTCAGAGTGTCCATTTGTGTTGAAATCGAATCTACTGTGTCCTTTAAGTTATCCTGAGTTTTTGCAAGTTGCGTAACCGAATCGGTAGATGCAACTGAGTCAATTTTAGCCCACAAGGTCTCATGATTTTCATGAACAATGGCTTGCAGTTCTTTTATGGCTGCTTCGTGATTTTGTAATGCATTTTCATGCCGCGAAAAAATAGGTTGAAAATGCTCACAAATTTGTGTTTTTACGTCATTACAGACTTTTTGACATTTCGATTCAATGTGATGTAACTCAGTAGTTAAAGCCTCACGTGTTTGTTCAAGAGTTTGCTCCAATGAGTCTAACTTTTGAAGATTTTGTTACATTGCGTCTAACTTTTTAAGATTTTGTTCCATTGAGTCTAACTTTTGAAGCTTTTGCTGTGTTTGTCCCATTTTTTGTATTAATTGTAATAACAATGCATTGGTGTCTGAAACATGTTCCCCAGGGCTTTTCGGCAGTGAATTTGCACCGGAAACATTCACATTTTGACATGCAGAAAATGTGTCTTGACTTATTTGAGAAAACGGTGAGGATCAAAACCTGAATCTACAGTATTTGCGAAATCGTGTCGTGTCATTTCGGCTTCCTGAGGCGAGCTATTGCCGACCGATCGATCGATAATGCTTCCCTGTTCTCTAATTGTTTCACTGTCTACACCATTGTTTGCAGCCCGCTCCATTTCCCTATGCACAATTACCAAATTACTACTTTGAACATCAGTTAATTCATTACTCGGTGGCGCTAACACACTGCTTTCATTTTCACTGTCATTTCTCAGTTTACTTTGGAGCCTATATTACGTTTTTCACACGCCATTATTGTCACAGTATTTCACACGACAACACAGAAAAGCACAATTTGAAGATCAAAAATAAGAGAACACATTAAAATAGCACTGAAAATAATATCTAGTTAACTGCAGCTGCGAAATACTTGGTGCAAATCTACATGCACGCCACAACTGTTTTACTGTACAACAATGAAAGACTGCAACTACAAAGGAGATTCTCTCTACAGTTACGTGCTAACAATAAACAAAATCTACACTAATTACACAAACCACAAGAAAAATCAGAAGATTCCAGTGAGGTATCCTAGGCTAAGGGTCGACATATGAAACGTCCCCTTTGGACAATTTATACATGACTGTACTTAAACTGACACACAATATTTTGTTAGCGCAACGCAATCTGACTTTCAATAATTCGTACAAAAGAATGGGCCCTGACTAACATTAAACTATACCTTTCACAAATCACTTACCTCACAAAAATCTTCGCCACTCAAGCTACTGCAATACAGCGAGCGCCACTACTGCCAGCTAAATAAAAGATTCAAACTATGGAAGGCACTAACTACTGATAGGGATAGTTAGCAAATGAAAGGTATTAATAGAGAACAAACAATGTATTTACCTTGATATCATCATATATAAATATAGCAGTTCATGACAAATTACAAATCTCCGTCATCTCTCTCCCCACATCCACCACTGCTGGCAGCTCACCTCCAACTGCGCAACGCTACGCACTGTTCACATCCAGCTGCCGCTGCCCAACACTACAATGGCAGACAACAATGCAAACTAGCCACAGACTGCACACAGCACAGCCAGTGATTTTCATACAGAGGTGGCGTTACCAATAAAAAAACCTAAACAGCCTACTTACAGTCGGTAAGGAATGCTAAAATTTTTCTCAAGGTTAGCATCTATGTTATTTTTCTCTGAGCCAGCCGGCGCACGCGGCTGCCTGTGGTGTGAGTCATTGTCTGTTTCTTTGTTGGCACGCGTCGTTATTGGGAGTTGGAGACCTAACTTCTACAAATTCACGTTGTCGAAAGTACCCTGCTCTGTTTGAATCCCGCCAGTTCTGATGAAATTCAGGTCTGTCGTTATGATTATCTCGTCTGTCGTCATGTCGGTAGTTCCTGTAGTTTCTTGTCTGTCGGTCATGTGGTGGAGAATTTCTCCTGGAATCGTAACTGCGCGCTGAACTGTTGTGTCTGAAGTTATTCTGTCTCCCTTAATAATAATTTTTTTTTTACATATTGTCTGTTTCTATGGTAATCTTTGTCATATTCATTACTACAGAAATGCGATCTTTCTCTGTAACTAGTATTACTCTGCCAGTGGTTGTCATATGGGTGGTGTCAGTTTTGGTCACGATTTGCGTTGTAAGATTAGACTTGTCGTGTCCAGTTATTGTTTCTGTCGTCACGGAATTGTGACGGATGTGACCTGTAGTGATTGTTTTCCTGTGTCAATTTCTAATTCTTGTAGGAGTCTCTGAAAAGCTTCAATGTCGTCTTTGCAACGTCCTGCCAAAATAATATTTCTTAAATGTTCAGGCACTTTCATTAAGCAAATGTGGATGAGTTCTAAGGGGCTGTATGGGTTTGAAAGATACTGATTCTTATGCAACATGTCTTCAAAATATTTCACAAGACTGGAAAATTCAGATTGTTCAAAGTGTTTGATCATCATGATGCTATGTTTTACTCGGTCTTGTGTAGCTTGAGACCAATATGCTGAGAGGAAAGCATGATAAAAATCTCCTTCATTGTGGCAATCGTGAATGACCGATCGCATTCTTACAGCTGGTTCATTCTCCAAGTAGCCACACATAAATTCTAACCTGTGCTCCAATGACCAGTTGGGAGGAAAACAATGAGAGAATTGATGGAGCCACGCTTGTGGATGAATGTCGTTGCCAGAATTCTTAAATGTTTTAAATTTACGTGTAGTAATGAACAGCCTTTAGTCAAAATCATCATGTCGGCGAGTCGCATAGCGGTCATTGTTACGTCGTTTCGGCGGTTCCATTTCAAAATTCGGTGCACCTTGCCAATTTCTGTCATAATTTCCGAAATGCGCTGTGTTATTATTTTGTGGCTCTTCCATATTTCTGTGTCCCTCATCCCGTATTGGGGCGCAAGTGTCCTCTGAAATACGTATTTCTTGTATTACCTGTGTCAGCTGATCTTGTACTTCCCGGATTTCTCTTTGGTGTTGCGTATTAATTTGATTCAGATTTTGTTTAAGTTTCCTAATTTGTTCGCACTCTTCTGTCTCATTAAAGACTACCGGTTTTGTGTCATTCAGATTATCATCTACTTTCGTAGATAAATTATTTAGCTGATCCGAAAGTTCAACTACATTCTCTGATAATGAACTAATTTCCTCCATGTGTCTTTCTGAACCAATTTTCAGAGTATCTACTGTGTCCTTTAAGTTTTCTTGAGTTTTGCAAGTTGCGTAACCGAATCGGTAGATGCAACTGAGTCAATTTTAGCTTGCAGGGTCTCATGATTTTGATGAACAATAGTTTGCAGTTCTTTTATGTCTGCTTCGTGATTCTGTATTGCACTTTCATGCCGCGAAAAAATAGATTGGAAATGCTCACAAATTTGTGTTTTTACGTCATTACAGACTTTTTGACATTTCGATTCGATGTTATGTAACTCAGTAGTTAAATCTTCACGTGTTTGTTCAAGCATGGTGTCTAACTTTTGAAGATTTTGTTCCATTGTGTCTAACTTTTGAAGCTTTTGCTGTGTTTGTCTCTGATTTTGTTCCATTGTGTCTAACTGTTGCTGTGTTTGTCTCTGATTTTGTTCCATTGGGTCTAACTTTTGAAGATTTTGTTCCATTATGTCTAACTTTTGAAGCTTTTGTCCCATTTGTTGCATTAATTGTAGTGACAGTGCACTGGTGTCTGAAACATGTTCCTCAGTGCTATTCGGCAATGCATTTGAACCGGCAATATTCGCAGCTTGAAAAGCAGAAAATGTGTCTTGACTTATTTGAGAAAAGGGTGAGGACGCAAAACCTGAATCTACAGTATTTGCAAGATTGTGTCCTGTCATTTCGGATTCCCGAGGCGAGCTGTTGCCGACCGATCGATCGATAATGCTTCCCTGTTCACTAATTGTTTCATTGCCTTCGCCATTGTTTGCCGCCCGCTCCATTTCCCTATGCACAATTACCAAGTTACTACTTTGAACATCAGTTAATTCATTACTCGGTGGAGCTAACACACTGCTTTTGTTTTCACTGTCATTTCTGAGTTTACTTTGGAGCCTAGTATTACGTTTTTCACACGCCATTATTGTCACAATATTTCACACGATAACACAGAAAAGCACAATTTGAAGAGCAAAATAAGAGAACACATTAACATAGCACTGAAAATTATATCTCGTTAATTGCAAGTGCAGCAGCGAAGTACTTGGTGCAAATCTACATGCATGCCACAACTGTTTTACTATACAACAATGAAAGACTGCAACTACAAAGGAGATTCTCTCTACAATTACGCACTAGCAATAAACAATAGCTACACTAATTACACAAACTACAAGAAAAAAATCAGAAGATTCCAGTGAGGTATCCTCGGCTAAGGGTCGACATATGAAACGTCCCCTTTGAAAAATTGTACAGGACTGTGCTTAAACTGACACACAATATTTTTAGCGCAACGCAATCTGACTTTCAAAAAATCCCTACGAAAGAATGGCCCTGACTAACATTAACCTATACCTTTCACAAATCACTTACCTCACAAAAATCTTCGTTACTGGAACTACTGCAATACAGCGAGCGCCACTACTGCCAGCTAAATAAAAGATTCATACTACGGAAGGCACCAACTACTGATAGGCATAGTTAGCAAATGAAAGATTTTAATAGAGAACAAACAATGTATTTACCTTAATAGTCATAATATATATAGCAGTTCATGACAAATTACAAAACTCCGCCATCTCTCTCCCCACATCCACCACTGCTGGCGGCTCACTTCCAACTGCGCAACGCTACGCGCTGTTCACATCCAGCTGCCGCTGCCCAACACTACAATGACAGACAACAATGCAAACTAGCCACAGACTGCACACAGCACAGCCAGTGATTCTCACACAGAGCGCTGCGTGGCGTTACCAATAAGAAAACCTAAACAGCCTACTTACAAACTTTCCTGTGTACTAGTTCAGGCACAAAGACGGTTCTTGATAAGAAGACTGATGATACGAACTTATTGTAATATATCACGAGAATGCTTGTGAAAGGGAGTTTGGGTCACGTGGGAGAAAAAAAGATAGGTCACTAACCAAAAGCGTTGTTTTGTGATAAAATTGCCTAAAACGGTGGTTACAGCCTACTGCGAGTGCGAAAGCTAATAAATGGTGTCGCACGCATGAGTATTTTGAACTGACATGAGTAACGAAATGAACAAACTTCTTCTTACGCCAAAAAAAGAAACTTGTATTGTTGACGCAGACATGTTGTAATTTTCAATCATGAGATTTTGACGTTAAAATATAATAGAAAGAAGAGTACTTACGATTGTTAAAGTACGTAAATAAAATCATATCTGAAGCAGATGCGCACTTGTGTGGAGATAACTTACCCGATGATAGCTTTATAAAACGCGAACAAGAAGGCAAAAGCCGAATTGGTTAAGATTTCTTGGAGAGGAAAGGATAAATATCAAATTCGACAAAGACTATGAGCAGAGAAGTAGAAGACATGGAGGTGGGTATGAAAGAAAGTCGGACTGAATCACAGTACTCCGCATGGCAACAAATATCGCCTCACGGCTCGAAAACAAGTGAGGAGCTGTCACATCGTTCTGAACAACGTAGTAAATTGTCCAGTAAGTGCTGCACAGCGGTGCCCTCAACTTCTGCCTGAAAATGTAACCCTGTGACGTAGAAATTGATTGCAATATGAAAGCAACAAGTAAAGCAGCTTAGACATAGTATAGTATAGTATAGTATAGTATTTATTTTCAATCGTGGATATGTTAACACCTAACGTTCCTATCGCTTCAATCACTACGGTAGCTACAAGACTGTCTCTTAGAAAGTCATCACTAAGCCGCACTCCCGATTTTATAAGAACTGAAGTCCTATGCATAAAACAACTTAAAAAGTCTGATTATTTTACAGATACCTTTATGTGTTAAATCTTTGACGCTTAGACGAACAGCAAATATGAAGTACTGTGGACGATAAGCTTATTTCCTTTGACCATTTTGTGATGGGTATCAGCGAGAACAATTTCGTAAAAGTTTGAAATTATGTGCAACGTTTATTGGAAGTTTCTAAGTGCTCTTATTCTAACAAAATTTTATCGACGTATGCTGAGTAATTTGCGTGCCGTGAATTACACTGCTTCAAGACGTATGCACGGTTTCTGACTATACTAACATTATACCTGTTAATGTTATCAGGCAGCATTATAAATTCGGTCAATAGCTGTACATATTAAAAAATAATGAAACTGAAATTTTTGTTGTCCCTGGAAGCCACTTGATAATCAACTTGCAACTGGAATCGTGCCCCATGTGGTATCAACGTTCGATACCACCCTTGTTACGAGTTGCAGTTACCGACCGCGGTCCGCATTAGTATCGTTGGACTCTCGAGTCGCGACCAGCGCCTCTAGCGTCGCTCCGCGGCTTGTATCAAGTTTCTAGCGAGCTCTCGTCCACTCTCGCTCGGGGCGACAAGTAGTAAAGTAGCATAGCCTTCAGCAACCTCTAACAACGCGCTTCGTAACTTATGGTCTAAGTGAGACCCCAATAGCTATCTGTTTATAATTATATGTGTGCAGCCAAGAAGAATCCTGTACAACCAGTTAAGTACAATATATATTATTTTTTACCAACGACTTCTAATTACTTTAGTCGTTGCAGATCCAGACCATGCAGCCCGCACCTTATCGACGTTACTGACAAACCTGCTGCGATTTATATGTTTCTATTTAGCATTGGCCATCAGTCAACATTGGCGACGAATCGTTCGTCGCCATCATAACACCACAGATTAGCTGTCTAGTAATATAGTTCCGTTTTACTATGTGTCTTGTACATTCTTTCAGACATGATCGAAACGATAGATACCGCACTTATAACAGTCATATATACACGTTGACGGCATTTCATGATAACTTCAGTGTGTATGCATCTTAGGTCTGACTTCTTGCGAGAGGATGGTGGACAGAACGGGGTGGGGCGGGGTGGGGAGGACACTACGGTAGTACTGTACGACAACTTGGAAATTTGGGTTGGACGGGCAGCGTGCTCGGATAGCCGGAATTGTTAAAGAGGGAAATCCGGGTTCGAGTCGCGGTCCAGCACATATTTGTACTTGTAACTACTGAATTTTTTCAGTTTCTCATACTGTTCACGTCGCTATTTCTCCTTCATCATATGGAACCGTTTTTGTAAACATTTCTATGTCACTTGAACTGCATAAAATGCATTAAGAGTTACATAAATCGTACCGAGCATTACAGCCAAGAAGAATTCTGTACAACCAGTTAAGTACAATATATATTATTTTTTACCAACGACTTCTAATTACTTTAGTCGTTGCAGATCCAGACCATGCAGCCCGCACCTTATCGACGTTACTGACAAACCTGCTGCGATTTATATGTTTCTATTTAGCATTGGCCATCAGTCAACATTGGCGACGAATCGTTCGTCGCCATCATAACACCACAGATTAGCTGTCTAGTAATATAGTTCCGTTTTACTATGTGTCTTGTACATTCTTTCAGACATGATCGAAACGATAGATACCGCACTTATAACAGTCATATATACACGTTGACGGCATTTCATGATAACTTCAGTGTGTATGCATCTTAGGTCTGACTTCTTGCGAGAGGATGGTGGACAGAACGGGGTGGGGCGGGGTGGGGAGGACACTACGGTAGTACTGTACGACAACTTGGAAATTTGGGTTGGACGGGCAGCGTGCTCGGATAGCCGGAATTGTTAAAGAGGGAAATCCGGGTTCGAGTCGCGGTCCAGCACATATTTGTACATGTAACTACTGAATTTTTTCAGTTTCTTATACTGTTCACGTCGCTATTTCTCCTTCATCATATGGAACCGTTTTTGTAAACATTTCTATGTCACTTGAACTGCATAAAATGCATTAAGAGTTACATAAATCGTACCGAGCATTACCACATACAATGAATTTCATTCAGTAATCGAATTATAATTAATTGACCTAGACGCTATCAATTATGAATTTTCAGCGCTCTGTCGTCAAAATGTAATATACACTACTGGCCATTAAATTGCTACACCAAGAAGAAATGCAGATGATAAACGGGTATTCATTGGACAAATATATTATACTAGAACTGTCATGTCATTACATTTTCACGCAATTTCGGTGCATAGATCCTGAGAAATCAGTACCCAGAACCACCACCTCTTGGGCATTGAGTCAAACACAGCTTGGATGGCGTGTACGGGCACAGCTGCCCATGCAGTTTCAACACGATACCACAGTTCATCAAGAGTAGTGACAGGCGTATTGTGACGAGCCAGTTGCTCGGCCACCATTGACCAGACGTTTTCAGTTGGTGAGAGATCTGGAGAATGTGCTGGCCAGGGCAGCAGTCGAACATTTTCTGTATGCAGAAAGGCCCGTACAGGACCTGCAACATGCGGTCGTGCATTATCCTGCTGAAATGTAGGGTTTCGCAGGGATCGAATGAAGGGTAGAACCACGGGTCGTAACACATCTGAAATGTAACGTCCACTGTTCAAAGTGCCGTCAATGTGAACAAGAGGTGACCGAGACTTATAACCAATGGCACCCCATACCATCACAGCGGGTGATTCGCCAGTATGGCGATGACGAATACACGCTTCCAATGTGCGTTCACCACCATGTCACCAAACACGGATGCGACCATCATGATGCTGTAAATAGAACCTGGATTCATCCAAAAAAATGACGTTTTGCCATTCGTACACCCAGGTTCGTCGTTGAGCTCACCATCGCAGGCGCTCCTGTCTGTGATGCAGTGCAAGGGTAACTGCGGCCATGGTCTCTGAGCTGATAGTCCATGCTGCTGCAAACGCCGTCGAACTGTTCGTTCAGATGGTTGTTGTCTTGCAAACGTCCCCATCTGTTGACTCAGGGATCGAGACGTGGCTGCACGATCCGTTACAGCCATGCGGATAAGATGCCTGTCATCTCGACTGCTAGTGATACGAGGCGGTTGGGATCCAGCACGGAGTTCCGTATTATCCTCCTGAACCCACCGATTCCATAGTCTGCTAACTGCCATTGGATCTCGACCAACGCGAGCAGCAATATCGCGATACGACAAACCGCAATCGCGATAGGCTACAATCCGATCTTTATCAAAATCGGAAACGTGATGGGACGCATTTCTCCTCCTTACACGAGTCATCATAACAACGTTTCACCAGGCAATGCCGGTCAACTGCTGTTTGTGTATGAGAAATCGGTTGTAAACTTTCCTCATGTCAGCACGTTGTAGGTGTCGCCACCGACGCCAGCCTTGTATGAATGCTCTGAAAAGCTAATCATTTGCATATCACAGCATCTTCATCCTGTCGGTTAAATTTCGTGTCAGTAGCACGTCATGTTCGTGGTGTAGCAATTTTAATGGCCAGTAGTGTACGTATTCGCAAAATACTGAACAACTTCTGCCATGCTCTTTATGTAGCTCTGACAGATACGAATTACGACTAGTTACATTAATGTACCACAAGGCACAGTGTACTGCAGGACAGTATTGTACTGTACATAAGTAAAGCACGCCTTCTTCTTCAATCCAAATTATGTCTCAGCCGACGTAAATTGGAACATCATCGCAGAGCCTCTCCAAATATATTGGAATAGCGCCACAGCACTGAACGAAATGTTGGCTACTACTTGAGACTCAGACGCAGATGGTTTGAATCAAATGAAACTATATGGTTCCAGAGACCTTTTCAAGTTTCGAAATGTATAAATTAGTGACGAATCAAAGTTCGCCCTAGGATAGTCCGTGCAGCTATCCAAAGCCACTGCGTCAGGGTGGCGTAGTGGTTAACGCATCTGCATAGAGATCAGGAGACCCTGGTTCGAATCCGAACGATGCTACAATTTTTCATTTGTCGCTGCAGTCTGCACACATACATCATAGACAAATCTGACTTGAAAAGGTCTAGTTTCATTTGATAGAAGTAAAGCACCTGCTATATCGAATTTAGATTGCGTTCCTGAGTTTAAACATATGAGTACGTGTTGCAATACAAGTAGGACTCACTGGAATGTCAACACGCCTAGATTAACGTCACGCAAGTGCTGAACACAAACACAGCTGAGAAGATATGTAGATCGTGGCGTATTTCAAGGCAGGACGACGAAGCGAGCGCGTTGGCCGCAGGGTGCAAAGCCCAGTAGGGTGGCGGGGGGAAGCGGCGGGTGGGGTGGGAGGAGTCCGCAGTCTGACAAAGCCCAGGCGGCTGGCTAATCGCGCGTCCATCTAGCCCGGGGCGCATCCCATTCAGGAAGGCTGTGCCATTATGTAGGAGGCCACCTCAATGGGAGCAATTGAAGGAAATAGATGTTTGGATTAGGAAAACAAAGGCGGGCCGAAGCAGCGCCTGCGGCCGGCGGCGACATCGGAGGCAGTAGCTGCGGCGGAGGAAGGAAGCGACGGGCGGCCGAGGAAGGCGACGCCGTGCGTGGGAGTGAGGCAAGCAGGCGAAACCTCCAGCTGCCTGTCGCCGCTCTGACGCGGGCTCGCGTGTATTTTTATGCTGCCTTTTCCTCTTTCCATTTCCTTAATTTTTCCTGTGGTCGTAATTAGTCAATACCTGAGCTCATTGTCCTGCTATCTGAATTAAGGATAGCATATATATATATATATATATATATATATATATATATATATATATATATATATATAAAAACTGCGTACCGTGTGCTACAAGTAACCAAACGGTAGAACGTTTGTTATTCCCAGGAGGCAGCACATTAATATCGAGTAAAACCGCCTCTAGCATTGATTACGGCCACAATTCACCAAGGAAGAGAGTCCATAACTTTGCTGAGGTATGCCATACAGGGTGATTTTAATTAACGTTTAAAAACCCCGTACCGCTGTAGGTGATTCTGTGACAAATAATTTAATACAAGACACATGGGGCCGCAAATGTCAGCAAATACCCCAAAACTGGATGCCAAATGTTGAACATGTCACGTCACATACAAATACGGAGGGAATTTTCTAGTGTGTTTGTGAGTGGATGACTGAGTGACGCTATACTTGTATTCAAGCAAACAGTGCAAATTTCGAACTCGATTGTAAATGTAGAAGTTACAGAATTATTGTTCTCCTTGTGACCAAACAAAAACTGTTCTTATTTTTGTGTTTCTTTCCTTTTCTCCCTTCTTTTATTGTTTACAAACATTGTGCAGTAAATAAATCGTTGGTCATTTACTGATAATGACGTAGTTCGGAAGCTTTACGCGCATTTACTTGTGACGGAGTAGGGCTGATTTTTGTTGTACTGTACTCTGCAATAAACCAGTCGAGACCGTGAGGCCGGTAGAGAAATTAATTGATTAACACATCAGTGTAAATACAAAACTGTCCCGCGCAGTGAAAAAAAGTAATGCCTTCAAGACACATGACTCGAACCCTGAGCCCCACGCACTAATGTCGGGCACGTGGGGGCGGAGCCACACCGATGTGATTAATTGATTTGGCTTGGGATGAGCAGGTATGACAGACCCAAAGGCTCAACCGCTGCAAGTGCACCGAGGAACGTCATCTGGTGACGTTACGTGTTCAACATTTGTCTTCCACTTTAGAGTATTTCCGACATTTGCGGCCCCATGTTTCTTATATGAAATTACTTGTCTCAGCGTCGTCTACATCGCTTCTGAGGTTTTTAAATGTTCATAAGAATCGCTCCGTATAGGCCTACAGTAGAGATTCCATAGGAGGAGCCATGTAACAGATTGTGCTGCCCCTCCCACCAGAGGTTCCATTCCTCCCCGGGCTTGGGTATGTGTGTTGTTCTTATCGTAAGTTAGTTGCAGTAGTGTGTAAGTGTAGGGACCGATGACCGCAGCAGTTTCGTCCGTTAACAATTCACGCACATTTGAACATTTGAGAAACAGAGTATGATTCTTCTGTTGCGGGTTGCGTACTTCAGAAATCAAGGCACCGCTCCTACGTCAGTGCTATGGGGCTTTCTTCGTTCCTGCTGTAGTTCCGCGAATATAACTGTGGCGCAGCTTCATACTCTTCGACTCTTTCTCTCTTACTGAAGCTCAAAAATGGTTCAAATGGCTCTAAGCACTATGGGACTTAACATCTGATGTCATCAGTCCCGTAGACTTAGAACTACTTAAACCTAACTAACCTAAGGACATCACACACATCCATGCCCGAGTCAGGATTCGAACCTGCGACCGCAGCACCTAGAACTGCTCGGCCTCAGCCTTTACTGAAGCGTGCGGCATTGTTAAAGGTAGTCGTGAGGTATTGTTGGTACGAAAGATGAACACACGATATTGCTGCTGTAAACCGGAATGAGTGATTGTCGGGATGAGATGGCGTATACCGAAGCTGTGTTTTGTGAGACACTCGAAGATGTGGAACGAAAATTAATGGATGCAAAGTACACAACTCCAACTGTTTCCCATTAGAGGAGAGTGACATCTGGAATAAGGTTCACGCTATAGTCCACGCTTCAGTGAATTTCGTCCATGCACACAAAATGGCTGTATTCTTGTTTACTCCACCTCCACCATGAGAAAACATACCGTTTGTGTTGCGCCAAACGAAAATTGTGCACAGAGCAAGAAACGCCGCAATACCTGTGAGCTTTCAGTGTTCCACTTATGAAAAAAGGGCCTATGAGCTGATGGTTCACTATCCCACACCACACTTTTACACTGAATGGACGCTGACGTTCCACCTGACGAAGACAACGAGGATTCACAGCAAACCAATAGTGCAAGTTTCAGCGGTTTACCTAGCCCTGATTGGTGAATGTGGCTTCGTCTCTAAACAAGATACATGATACATCTGGAGTCCCCTGTCTTAATACCCATGCACAGAACGATTCTAAAAAACATTTCCATGCAGCTATTGGTGGAGAGAGAGGTGGTAGGGGTGAAACGCATGTCGATGAAGAATGCGTAGGGCACTTGAGTGACTCATGCCACTTCTTCGTTCGATTGACACCATAACTAAAAGACAACAAAAAAAATAAGTATCGGGAAGCGGACATTTTCAATGAAGGAAGGAAGCATCCACTTCTGCCCATTATTACTAGAGGTTTACGGGTTTATTTTGTTACCTGAGTTACGCGGACTATGCAATCGTAAGTATGTACGATGGTTTTCTTCAACGCTGCTTTTAACATAGTCTACATACTACCTACGAATGCAGTGCAACGGATGGTGAATGGACGTTGTACTGAGCTAAGGGTACATTAATTTGCAGCTTGCTTCACTTTTGCTTACGACAAAAGAGGGGAAAATTAATGTTCATGCTGCTGTAGCAGTGGATCTGCACGTTTGCTCCAGCGCTAGCCTACATTTACGTCGATAGCACATCTACTAATAGTTCATGCAGCTTATATCACACACAAGACAGCCAGAAATGTACTAAGTCCAACCCTAAATATTACGAGATTAATACAGTCAATACTCTTCTACGAAATGAGTTTCACACTCGGTCCTTTTCAGTGGATTCTCCAAAGAAAAATGCTCGCCAAAAATATTTTGTAAATGCATACTGAACACGCCACGCAGAATTCTTCACAAAGGCCGATAGTTTCACACGCGGTTTTCTCTACAACAAACACTCCAACATCTCCCAAACTTCACAGAACTGCCCGTAAATGCATCTGTTTGCCCGGCGATATAAACCGAACGCGAAATAACAGTCACTTTTACATTTTACAAATAACTTTTTCGGACACGTCTAACATGACCTTCTCGTCCGGCAGCTAGTCCATGACTGTCTGAATGCCGTTGCTTTCAGGGCATATAAATCATTCCAATGTGCGGGAAATACTTTACTCTGGTTGATCAAAACGAACAGCCAATCAGATCAAACTTTGAAGATCATATTCGCGTTTAAACTGCTTTACTCCAGTCAACATTTGCAAATGCATTTACGTCATTTCATGCTGCAAATATTAACAAAATTTTCCAGCAAACCAAACCAAAAGAAAAGTAAGAGAAAACTATGCTTGAAATATACTTTAGAGCTGAGTATCCTCCTATTATCTTTCTGACTGCCTTATTACAAAAGCAAACACTCGCAGACATACGTCATCCGCCAGTTAGGGGGATTTACAGTTTTCGTGACACCCTGATGGCTTTACACTTGCTAGTTACGTAAGGTGTAATACAATATAGAATTGAAATTTGATGTATGTCCCACATACACACTGACATTCATTCTCATGTACTCTCACACTAACACAAAATATAGATATTAACTTTTTAGGTGTTATTTTCTTTCTGAATCAGTGATTTTAGTATGCGCCACAGTGAGCATTCTCACGGTCAGCTACGACGCACACAGCATGCCACATACTGCTACTATACTGCAGTATTCCAAAACAGCTTGCCATAACGTAACAAAACTGACTGCAAAAATCTGCAGTCGCATAATAGCTGTGGCGCTACAGTATCACAGCAACCCAACAAACCATGTTCCACATATGCTAGAAGACGTTCCTCTGCGAACTAGGAGGAACCTGTGAGAAAAACATGATGGCTGTCCAGCCCATGCTGCATGAAGTACTGTACAAAGTCTTCACGAATTGTTTCCAAATAGTTGGATTGGACGCAGAGGACCTGTGCCCTGGGCATCTCGTTCCCAAATTTGATCCCTGTAGACCTGTTTTTGCGGGGAAAGTTGAAATACGCTGTCTACAAGGACACACCAACTACACCCCATGATATGCAAAAACATGTTGCTGCAGCCTGCAAGGACACCTCTTCTGTAATGGTAGGACGAATGCAGCAGTCATTCCATACCAGACTGAAAGCTTATATTGCCGCTGCCGGTGGTCATTTTGAACAAAACCTGTCACGGTCCGTTGTCTAGTTGCTGGTCAGAATCCACAGAATTAGTGTATGCGCTTGTGTTATTCTTTAGTGTGTGCTACCACAGGCACATTAGAAGTGGCGGTTTCAGAAATTTTCAAAATACGATATCTCGTAAACGAATCCTACTACAAACATCTCTGACATTCTAATTCGCACCACTTTTAGACTTTTAACGTCAACTGGCATTGTTCCATTTAGAAAAAAGTGTACGTTTTGAGAAAAAAAACATTTTCTAAGTATTATTATAATCTGTTTACTGGCTAATAGTAAGAGCCCCTGACTACCAGTCCATTCTGTGACAACCGCACATCAATGGCACTTTCCATTTCTGCGATATCTGCGGTGCAAGTTTTAGGTGATTCACCCCGTATAACAATCGTCCTGCCCAATGATTGTCTCTGTCATTTAGGCAGGTCGGACATTCAGCTTGCACTTGGGGATGGCTTTAAAGCCGAAATCATGATTGTGTGAAATAATTGAATACTAATTTACAGTTCAATTATGGAAAATCATTTCAGGGAACGCCGCGGGTCGGCGGTTACATCTGCGAACCCGCGTACGCGCTCTCCTTTCTGAACGAGTCGAGTTCACTTACACCCTAGAACAGACTCATGAAGCAAGTGAGCTGCGACGGAGACCACTACTGATTGGCCACGATAACTTGACGATTGCGTAGAAAATCCGTACCGCTGGAAAGATATTCATTTGCCTCAGAACGCTGCCAACATCAAGTTGCCCCTAGGCGCGAAGTATTACGAAAGGCTTGTGTTTACTAGCAAGTAACTTCAGTGAGCACTTGCTGAGGTGTTTACTTTAGAACAATGTCATGCTCAAGTTTACTTGTTGAAGTCAGTGGGGAACGTTTATTTCAGAAGCTTTCTGCAAGTGCCTGTTGCAGAAGTGGAGTTATTCTTAAAAACCAAAGCAGTCTTCAATGTTGTTGGATTATTATTAATGAATACAAATCTTGGCGAAACACAAAAATAGAAAAAACGTTAGCGTGCATATTTATTTTACCAAGAAACACTACTCGGTTAACTAAAATCAGAGCATTTCACTTAGATTAAAGGCTTTTGGGATTTTATCTGCAAATTTCGAACATCTCTTGTCTATTGTGTAATCAAATATTCGATAAAAGGTTACAAAAATTCGACTCTGTATCTCGCCAAGAGATTGCCTTTTAAATTACTCTTCGATTCTCGCAAGCAGTATTTACTACTTCTTTCATAAATGTAATGCATTTATGTGTATGGTAACATCAACAACAACAAAATAGATAAAATATAAAGACGTCTATACTGCTGCCGGTAAACTCATTTCGTACTTACTTCATGGATTGTGTCAATTATATGTGTTTAAGGATTCCAACGGTAAATTTTTTTTTTCAGCCCATCGTTGTTTGTGCCACACTCACACTCGAACCAGGATCCTTGTGTGGCTCGCAGTTTTAGTTTGTTACGAAGTTTCATGCTATAAACTGTTTTCACTAATTTGCAAATTTGCCGGTCGCGGTGGTCTAGCGGTTCTAGGCGCTCAGTCCGGAGCCGCGCGACTGCTACGGTCGCAGGTTCGAATCCTGCCTCGGGCATGGATGTGTGTGATGTCCTTAGGTTAGTTAGGTTTAAGTAGTTCTAACTTCTAGGGGACTGATGACCACCGATGTTAAGTCCCATAGTGCTCAGAGCCATTTGAACCATTGAATTTGAATTTGCAAATTTCTTGAAGTTGACGAAACTGCCGGAGGGCGATGGAGGGGGGAGTGTTTGCAAATACGCTGGTTCCTAGATTCCTCCCAGTTCTGTGATTGTATAGATGATGCGCCATGCCACAGCAGGAAGTTCGACAGAATATCTAATAAGTATGATCGTAGGATTACAGTGTTACAGTAGTTGCGAGTCAAGCAAATAAACAGGTACAAGTCAATGAGGAAAACTGAAGGAAAATAAACCAGCCGTAAAAGTGTACGTCACGGACAGAATCGGTCAGAGGGCACAAAACAGTCTGTTTACAGTTTTACAACTGCGATCTAAATCCGATAGAATTGGCATAGACCAAAACAATACACAATTTCAGGACGAAAAACGTCACTGGCGACATGACGAAGGAAAGACTGCAGAATATTGTTAGTTCTACTTTCCTTTCAGTTATTGCAAAGGAGTGGCAAGATTACTGCAGCTGGAGCAAGACTATTGCATGCGAAATGCAATAATGGAAATGGTCATCTGTTATAAATGCCACACCCTCAAGCTATGATGATGATGCTCTTGAATCAAATACAAATGACAGTGATGTTTAGTGAACATCATTTGACAGTTCTTTCAGGCAGAGTTAATCACACTTTCTAAGCATTACTGCTGTGTTGTATTCAATAAATGCAAAGTGCAAAAACCTGTTTTCGACTTTAAATTCATAGTGTAATAAGTTGTATATTCATCTACTTTCATTTTTCGACATTTGCAATGCATAAATTATACGAAATTCTCGAGCATTAATATCTCAACAAATTAGGTGACTTCCAATCCCACGGAAGTGTCACTTGAGAGGACAATATTTCTGCGAGTGCAGCCGACGCTGCCTTCCCCTCACCGCTCCTCTCCCCTCGGCAGCCGTAATATGGAGGCAAGGCCGTTCCCGACAGCCACCGCGCCAATCGTCAACTTATTGTGGACAAACAGCAGTCGGGTGTGCGAGCACACGGAGGTGGCGAATTCGGAGAAGACGCCGCATGACTCGCTGGCGAGTTTAGAGCGACTACACAGAGCTCATTTCTGATTTCTAGTTTACAGCAGAAGCAACTCATTGATCATTAAACCCCATACAGCTACAAGACTGTGGGGATGGGGACTGCTACGTTTCACACGCCGTTCCACGTAGTCACAGTTAAGGGGCTCCGGAACGTCCTATACTTGCAATGTTAAAATAACGCTTATAAATTACATCTTTCCTCACAAAGTATTTGAGGTAGGAAGTTGAACTTTTTACAGATTATTTATTGGAATATGGGCTACAACTTAACACAGGGATTTTACAAAATTTTAGTTCAGTTATGAAAGATGATTTTTTTTTCAATTGTAATGAAAATTCACAACATTTTTCTGCAATTTTTTATTTATATATTCAAAAACATACAATTTTTTGGAAAAAGGTTGTGTTAAACTATGCAGAAGGTACTGTGTAACATTTACTGAAAGTTTGGAACAAATATGTTTGGAAGATCCTTAGAAAACATGTAATTAGTATGAGAAAATAAAAGTCTTGGGAATCGAGCGACAAAGATTGGATTAACTTTTTAGTGCATTCCAGCTCCATAGGATGGATTATCTTCATCCTCTGCAAACTCCTCCTCCAGCTTCCTCTTTTTCCTCCTCCTGTTTACTCTTGCTTGTATTTCTAGACTCTTTACAGCCCTGTCTGCAGCCCGAAGGCGTTCCTTGTCTAAAGCAAGCATCGCTCGTTGTTGTGTTCGTAGATTTTGCTACCATTTTCTTCAGTTGCAGTTACTGCAACACTTTTCCAAAAGGTGGTCATGTATGAACACTTATCACATTTGAGTTGTATTTCACTAGCAAGTCCTACGTGCTTTATTATGGAGAGTTCCAGACCAACTTCACTACAATGAATACATCTTACACAGTTTGAAAAAATTCCTTTGAGAACCGACATATCAAATATTTCATTCACATCCGATTCGCCCATAAAATATTCATAGTTTTCACTCATTGAACCAAGCTTCTTCTGTGAAGTATTTTCTTTCCCACTTTGACTGCTATGGGCAGGTGTACTTGAGAGGTTAGGTTCACTCACTTGGTTATCGTCTTTATTGTTTACAGTAATAACACATACCTTTGGCTTTCTAACATTGCTCCTTTTCTTAAAAGCCTTCAGAGGATTTCTAATAACTTTTACTCATTATTATACTTCAACAAAACAGAGACTCAAGAAACAGAATTAATTACGAATATTTTCGAGATAACGACAGAGTAAATAAACATGAAACAATCGACAACCACACCAGCGATATATATTGAACCATCACAGGTTAGCCACAACACATACTTTATCTCACATCACTAAAATGTACCTGATGAACACGGACGTTAATAATAACACCATTTGGCAGCAGTTTAACAGCGCCACAGTGTGTCACGCCCATGTAGAACACATTTCAAAAAAAATTTAAAAATAGTTGTTGTCTTCGGAATTGAATAAATTATATATCTATTAAAAGGTAATAGTCTGCAGATTCAGAAAACGCAAAAAAGTAAAAATTGAACTTTTCATGATTTTGAGCCTTTCCGGAGCCCCTTAAGTTCAAGCCAGCTGCGGTGCGATGTTGTGCCTCGAATTCCGTCACGCCAGCAACAAGTGTGTGCAACCTTACGAACGCGGTTTGTCTCATATGGAAGTGCCCACAACATAGTCACCAAGGAGATGCGGAACAAAGCTTCTTCACGAAAAAACGTTGTCAATCATGTCATGTAGGCAGTGTATACGAGTAATGATTTCAAATGTTCAAATGTGTGTGAATTTCTAAGGGACCAAACTGCTTAGGTCATCTGGCCCTAGATTTACACACTACCTAAGCTAACTTATGCAAGGAACAATACACACACCCATGCCCGAGGGAGGACTCGAGCATCTGGTAGGAGGGGCCACGCAGTCCGTGACATGGCGCCTCGAACCGCACGGCCACTTCGCGCGGCGGGTAATGATTTGGCGTGATTCCTGTTAAAGATATCAACAACGTTAAAGTATCCAAAATACGGATACGACTACGACATATATACAGCGTGATCAAAAAGTCAGTATAAATTTGAAAACTTAATAAACCACGGAATAATGTAGATAGAGAGGTAAAAATTGATACACATGCTTGGAATGACATGGGGGTTTTATTAGAACAAAAAAAAACAAAGTTCACAAAATGTCCGACAGATGGCGCTGGACAACAAAACCGCTACCGTGACTGGTGAGAGGTACGCCGATATGTTAAACAGAATCGCATCATCCCCAGCCTGGCTGATAACACCTGCTGGAACGTACGATGTTTATGCAGGATGGCGCTCCACCCCATATTGCTAGACGCGTGAAAGGTCTCTTGCGTGCGTCGTTTGGTGATGATCGTGTGCTCAGCCGCCACTTTCGTCATGCTTTGCCTCCCAGGTTCCCAGACCTCAGTCCGTGCGAGTTTTGGCTTTGGAGTTACCTGAAGTCGCAAGTGTATCGTGATCGACCGACATCTCTAGGGATGCTGAAAGACAACATCCGACGCCAATGCCTCACCATAACTCCGGATATGCTTTTCAGTGCTGTTCACAACAATATTCCTCGACTACAGCTATTGTTGACGAATTATGGTGGACATATTGAGCATTTCCTGTAAACATCATCATCTTTGCTTTGTCTTACTTTGTTATGCTAATTATTGCTATTGTGATCAGATGAAGCACCATCTGTCGGACATTTTTTGAACGTTTGTATTTTTTTGGTTCTAATAAAACTCCATGTCATTCCAAGCATGAGTGTCAATTTGTACCTCTCTATCTACATCATTCCGTGATTTATTCAGTTTTCAAATTTATACTGACTTTTTGATCGTCCGCTACACACCTCAGAACTTTTATTTTTAGATTTTGACTTTTACTAAAGTACTGCTGTACCAGTTGATGATGGTCATGCGGCCTAAATTGCAATAGCGCAAACTAATAACTGTTACAGTCAAAGGTGACGACGATGCCATTTGCAAAATTTGACATTCAGTGCACGTATGTTTACAAATCTGATAAGACTACTACAAAGGGTAAGGTGAAGTTCCGCGTTCTGTTCCAAGACACATCAGGGTTGCCAGACCGACCGCCCTGTCATCCTTCGGCAGTGGCGTCATAGGGTGTGGTATAGTGGAGCCTGTGGTGACCACACCACTCTCCTGGTCGTTGTCGGGCTTGTTCCTCAGTTGGGATTACAGGGCTGTGTCCACCCTCCCACCAGGGAAAAATCCCTGCCAGTATCTGTAATCGAGCCCGCGTCCCCCACGTGGTAGTCAGCTATGGACACGGGCTAGACTACCTTATCGCTGGCGAGTCGAATTCAGTTTATTTGTTCATTATAAATGTTGATTCCTTTGGTGCCACTTTTCGTTATTTATTTTATTTGTACTTTCTGTGAATAAATTAAATAAGTACGGTATGTAGAGAGTGGGCAGCGTATTCGGGATTTTTCTCTCATTCTAGCCTCTTTCTTAACATCATTGTTGTCTGTTTCTGAGCCGGCTGGAGTGGCCGAGCGGTTCTAAGCGCTTCAGTCTGGAACCGCGCGACAGCTACGGTCGCAGGTTCGAATCCTGCCTCGGGCATGGATGTGTGTGATGTCCTTAGGTTAGTTAGGTTTAAGTAGTTCTAAGTTCTAGGGGACTGATGACCTCAGATGTTAAGTCCCATAGTGCTCAGAGCCAGTTTTGTCTGTTTCTGTACTCTGATTACTGTGGAGATACAAAATCGATCTTTTATCTCTCCAGTCTGTTCTAATATCATTCACTTCCCTTGGACATCTACTGTGTGAAGCAGCGTACTAGCGCCTCATCCCCGTCGTGGATCTTCTTTACCGAAACAGCTGCTCTCCGTGATGCTGTGTTACGGTACGTGTAGGCCATTAGCTGTCAAAACCAATTGCAAAATAAGTTATACAGCCTACTAGTATGGTGCTAAAAATGTCAAACTGACTCTAAATACTGAAAAATGAGAAGTCATCCACACAGTACTAAAAGGGGTCCGATAAATTTCGGTTACGCGATAAGTGTAATTAATATAAATTGGAACTATCACATAAATGAGGTACTGGGGAAAGCAAACCAAACACTGCGATATGTTAGAGAACACGTAGAAAATGCAATAGGTCTACTAAAGAGACTGGTTAGACTAAACTTGTTCGCCCTCTTATGGAGTATTGCTGTGAGATCCGTATCTGTTATAACTGACAGAGGACATCGAAAATTTTAAAGAAGTGCAGCTCATTTTGTATTATCGTGAAATACGGGAGAGGGTGCCACGAATACGGTACGCGAATTGGCGTTACAAAAATTAAAACAAAGGCGTTTTTCTATGCCGGGAGATGTCTTCACGATGCTTCAGTCTCCACCTTTCCCGTCTAAATGCGAAAATATTGTATTGACGCGCACCTACAAAGGGATAAATGATCATTGTACTACAATAAGAGAAATCAGAGCTCGTGCAGAGAGATTTGTTCGAGAGTGGAACGGTAGAGAAACACTGTGGAAGCAATTCGATTAACCCTGTGCCAGGCACTTAATCGCGAATTGCAGAGTGATCAAGTGAATATACATTAATGATTATAAAGAATTCGCTTCGACTGCAAATAGAAACCGGATGTTGACCTAGGTTTCGGCGCGGATAACCACGCCTTCTTCGGAACACCCTAAAACTACAAACTGCCTAAAGAGGCATGGTCCAACATTAATACAAAACGCCAAAAGGGGCAAAAGACTCGCATACAATGTAAAATAAACGGTACGTGTGTACCACATCAATAGCTGTACTTAGCTCAAACGTCAGAAGCGTGCTCCGTCACCCCAGCCAACTTTCTGTGGGCTGTGGGCTCTTAGGTAAAGTTCTGAATATACACTGATCAACCAGAGCATTACGACCACCGACCTACAATCGATATAAACCGGTGCAGGAGATAGCAGCGTCATCTGGCGAGGGATAACGGCTAGTCAGATACGCTCACGCTGGATGTTGTATCAGTGAGCGTGCTGTCCCTGTGTAAAATGGTGAAGGCGCGCGATCTACTTAAGTTTGACCGGGAGCCCGCTAAGATGGCCTGGAGGCTCAACACCAGCATTTCAGAAACTAGGCAACGTGTCGGGTGTTCGAGGTGTGCAGCGAAAAGCGTCTTCAACATTTGCCGAAAGCAACGTGAAACCACGCCCAGATGTCGTGGGATTGGGCAGCCATACCTCATTACAGACGTCGGACATCGAAGGGTGGGAAGACTGGTAAAACAGGACAGGCGGCGAACTGTGCCGGAACTAACATTAGACTTCAACGTGTGGCAGAGTAAAAGTGTGTCTGAACACACAGTGCGCCGAACATTCCTAACGATGGGTCTCCGCAGCCGACGACCCATGCATGTGCCAATGTTAACACCGCGACATCGGCAACTACGACTGAAATGGGCAAGTGAGCATCGGCACTGGACGTTGGTACAGTGGAAGTGCGCTGCACGGTCTGATGAACCCGATACCTTCTTCATCATGCCGATGGGAGGGCACAAACCCGTCGTCTTCCAGAGCAACAGTTTCTCGACACCTGTACCACAGGACGGAGACAAGTTGGTGGCGGCTCCATTATGCTCTGGGCTCTGAGGAACATTCGCGTGGGCATCCACGTGTCCAGTGGAGGTCGTGCAAGGCACCATCACGGCCAAGCAGTATTGTACACTGGTTGCAGACTACGTACACCCCACATTTCCCAACGGCTGTAGCATTTTTCTACGAGATAATGCGCCATGTCACAAGGCCAGGAGTGTGATGGAGTGGTTCGAGGGACACAGTGGCGAGTTTTAATTGATGTGTTGGCTTCCCAACTCGCCAGATCTGAACCCATTCGAATACCTCTAGGATGTGATTGAAAGTGGCGTCGCAGCTTTTCACCCCTCCCTCTCGCTTCCAGCGACCTATCAAAGGCATTTCCAGAATGAGATTTTCACTCTGCAGCGGAGTGTGCGCTGATATGAAACTTCCTGGCAGATTAAAACTGTGTGCCCGACCGAGACTCGAACTCGGGACCTTTTCCTTTCGCGGGCAAGTGCTCTACCATCTGAGCTACAGAAGCTTCGGTAAAGGCTTACAGATTTCCCAGGAAATTGAAGCATAAACTGATATATTGAAGCAGACACCTGGTGGTGAGCAACAGAATGCATTTTTGTTATGCAAATTCTGTTTCATGATATGCTGTCGAAGTCACTGCTGAGAGTCCTCGTAGAGCCTTTTGGCATTCTTGCATACATTTCATATTGTCGGAAGAAATATACATCCAAAGGCTGCATGTATTTTCTTGTTTCTGGCGGGGTGATCACGCATCCAATGCCTTTACCCGCAAACGAATCATTTACTGTTACTGTGTACTTATGAGCATTCCACAAATCACAAAGCGCGTATACACTTCGTTATTTGCGACATTGTCGTTATTAAATTCACGATATATGATTTTAAATGGTCATTTGACATTTTCCCATTTGTGCTAGCCTGAAAATGCACGTTTTGTGGAAGGCTGTCGTCAGTGCCCTTTTTAACTATCGGGGCGAACGTTTTTTCCTGAAGAGAAACATAAAGTTTATTTGTTAGATGTCCATTCACTGGAAGCTCAAGATCTATCTTATAACTATGAATTTTACTATGTGCAGACTGGACCCCCCCCCTCTCTTTTAGGTAGAGTCGCACCAGAAGTTAGTTCATAATTAAATCCACTTTAATCCATGTTCCAAATGCAGTGTGGCTGTATTTGAAAACTTGCAGTTTTCTGGTTCACTTCTTCAACAAAAAAGGAAATAGACTGGCGAATAGTTTGAGCTTCCTGTACATCTCTGGCTGTCATGAAAGCACTGATTTGTCTGCAGCACATTCTGTATTCTTTCTTAAGACGTGCCGTGAAAGCTGCAGAACATTTAAACTTCGTGTTTTCAATTTTTCTTGCTTTTTGCATTGCCCCAAACTTCAGGTGCTGCTAATGAACACATTTTCCTTCATTCCTTGCTGTGTCAAATTGGGACAGAATGTGTTGTTTTACCTCCAGTACTTTGCCTTGTTTCCTCGAAATGGATGTTCGTTTCGTCTTTTCTTCTCCACGTAATCAAATATTACTTTGATGTTCGATGTGCTTTTTATAGATTGATGTCTCTTCAGTTGTCAAGCTGTAGGTCGTAACATTACCTAGAGATGTATGATAATCGTCATAAATACCTTCAAGAAGCTCTTCCAAATTTTTTGATTAAATGGTAACAATACTGGATTTCCTTTGTTGTGAATGTTTATAGTCACCATAAGTATCAGCTTCTCTTTAAAGAGTACTGCTTCCGCCACTATCACTACGATTACAATCTGGAACACTATTAATCGGGTTATCGTCTGTAAAGTCATTTTCTTCATCCATTATCCTGTCAAATGTAGCTTCAATGAAGCAGTCAAATGAATATTCATGTTTCTGAATAATCAGATCTTCCAAAATGTTCCGAAAGTGTCACTGTCCTGCCCTATCCTGTATTCCGTTGGATAACGCCTTCTTAACGTGGATGACACATAATGTTTTCGTTCATTTTTACTGTATATGTTTGACAATACTGACACATGTGTACTAAACTCACCAGCTACTCGCTGGATAACTGGCTGATTAGATTAGATTAGATTTACGTTTATTCCAATTGATCCGTAGTGAGGAGGTCCTCCAGGATGTGGAACATGTCAGAAAAACAACAATACATGACAAATATTTACAACTAAAACAAATAAGCTAATGTACCATTCCACAGGTCCCAAGTGGAATGATCGTCATTTTTTAATGAACACTATATGAAAGAGTCATTTTACAAATACTAATGCACTGAATTTAAAATAAAAAAGTTTTTTATTTATTTATAAGGTAATAAACATGTAATACAACTACTATAATACTTATTTACAATGAACACATTATTGCACTGAAATGGTGCAGAAGTTTGATTGTACTTACACACTCACTCACACACACACACACATACACACACACACACACACACACACACACACACACACACACACACACACACACACACACACACACATACACACTTATTTACAATGAACACATTACTGCACTGAAATTGTGCAGAAGTTATATTGTATTTATATATATATATACACACACAAATCAGTTGGTTATACTGAGAAATTCATCCATGGAGTAGAAGGAGTTGGCCACCAATAAATCCTTTAGGTTTCCCTTAAACTGAATTTCATTAGTTGTTAAGCTTTTTATGGCTGCTGGCAATGTGTGTTCCTGAATAATGCACACTTTTTTGTACAAGACTAAGTGACTTTAAATCCTTGTGAAGATTATCCTTATTTCTAGTATTGATTCCATGAATTGAGCTGTTGGTTTGAAAAAGTGGTATATTTTTAATGACAAATTTCATTAAGGAATAAATATATTGGGAAGCAGTAGTTAGTATCCCTAGTTCCATAAACAGGCTTCTGCATGATGTTCTTGAGTTAACACCAAATATAAATCTCACTGCACGTTTTTGCGCCCGGAAAACTTTAGATTGGCTTGATGAATTACCCCAAAAAATAATCCCATATGACATTATGGAATGAAAGTAAGCATAATATGCCAGCTTTTTCATTTTTGTATTCCCTATGACTGACAAAATTCGCATTGCAAACAGAGATTTGTTAAGACAGTTCAGCAGTTCTGTGGTGTGCTCCTCCCAGTTGAATTTATTATCAAGCTGTAATCCCAAGAATTTAACACTGTCCACTTCTTCTATCTTCTTGTCCTCGTATGTTAGACATATACTCGTGGGACACCCCTTACAAGTTCTGAACTGCATGTAGTGTGTTTTTCAAAGTTTGGTGACAAAAGAATTGGCTAGGAACCAGTGATTAATGTCCACAAATATTTTATTAGCTGATCTTTCTAAGACTGTACTTGATTTACTATTTATTGCAATGTTTGTATCATTGGCAAAAAAACTAACTTGGCATCTGGTAATGTTGCTGACAAAAGGTCATTGATATACACAAGAAAAAGTAAGTGCCCCAAAATGGAACCTTGTGGGACCCCACATGTAATTAGTTCCCAGTTGGGTGATACCTGATACCTTGATACATGTTTCTTTCGTAATACCACCCTTTGTTTCCTGCCAGATATATAAGATTTGAACCATTTTGCAGCATTTCCTGTTACACTACAATATTCTAATTTACTTACAAGGATATTGTGATTTACACAGTCAAATGCCTTTGACAGATCACAAAATATACCAGTTGCCTGCAGTTTTTTGTCTAATGAATTAAGCACATTTTCACTGTAAGTGTAGATAGCCTTCTCAATATCAGAACCTTTTAGAAATCCAAACTGTGACTTTGACAGTATGTTATTTGAGATAAGATGGTTATAAAGCCGCCTGTACATTACTTTTTCTAAAATTTTTGAGAATGTTGGCAACAGTGAAATTAGACGGAAATTTGATGCTATTTCTTTATCTCCCTTCTTAAACAGTGATTTAACTTCAGCATATTTCAACCATTCAGGAAATATTCCACTGATAAACGACTGGTTACACAGATAGCTTAATATGTTACTTAGCTCAGAATCACATTCTTTAGTTAACTTTGTTGATATTTCATCATACCCACTAGATGTTTTTGATTTTAAAGATTTTATGATGGACATTATTTCTGTTGGGGTAGTGAGGGTCAAATTCATATTATGGAAGTTACTTGAAATGTCTGGTCTGAGGTATTCCATAGCAGCATCTGCCGAACCTGACAACCCCATCTTTTCAGTAACAGTTATAAAATGCTTGTTAAAAAGTCCTGCAACACTATACACATCTGTCACCAATGTATCATTTACTCTTAATGCTATTTGTTCCTCTTCATTACTGGTTCTACAGGTCTCCTCCTTCACTATATCCCATATTGTCTTTATTTTGTTATCTGATATGACTATCTTTTCCTTGTAATATTTTTGCTTTGACGTCCGTATTACAGTCTTTAATATTTTGCAGTATTTCTTATAATTTGCTATAGCATCAATGTCGGAACTGTTTTGGATTGATAGATACAGTTTTCTTTTTGTTTTACAAGATGCCCCTATTCCTTGAGTAATCCATGGCTTCTTTGTAGACTTTGCTCTAACCTTGGTAAGTTTTGGGGGAAAACAGTGTTCGAATAAGGTAAGCATTTATTAGCAAAAGTGTTATATTTTTCATTCATGCCAGGAGCACTGTAAACATCATTACAGTGAATGTCTCTGAGGAGTGTCCTAAAATAATCAACTTTTGGCTTATTGATTACACTCTTGAGCTCAGATTTTACAGATTTTATATCCTGTTCAGTATTAACATTTAACAGAAGTAACTGCTTGCCATGGTCTGAGAGGCCATTGACTATTGGTTTTATAATATAATTTTGTTCGTTGGACTTTTCTATGAAGATATTATTAATGGCTGTTTGTGAGCAAGTGGCTACCCTAGTAGGGAACTTTGCAGTGGGAATTAAGTTGAATGATAGTGTTACTAACTCAAGTAAGTTCTTATTGGGAGAGTCTTTAAGTAAATCTACATTGAAATCACCAGCAACCACTATTTCTTTGTTTTTGGTTGTTAAATGGCCCAGTACAGCTTCAAGGTGGTTTACAAACAGATTAAAGTTACCTGCAGGTGCTCGATATACACTTAATATTATGAAGGATTTTTTGTGAAATTCTAATTCTGTTGCACATGCTTTCATATGCTGCTCTAGGCAAAATTAATGAATGTCTATGTTCTTAAATTTATGACAGTTCCTGATGAATGTGGCAACTCCTCCTTTCTCCATTTCTGATCTACAAAAGTGAGATGCTAACCTAAACCCTGTAACACTTAAAAGTTCTATACCAGTGGTCACATGATTTTCAGAGAGGCAGATTATGTCAGCTGGGTTTGAAGACTCTAATTCATCTATGCAGATAGTTAATTCATTAATTTTATTTCTCAGTCCTCGAATATTTTGATGCAATACAGATAGCTGACATTTCACATTGACTGAGTTAAAATTGGGTAGGGTTCAAATATCTTCTGACTGTTGAAAATTCTTAACCAATAGCTGTCTATGCTGATGTAATAAGCTGGAATTATGTTTTTTGTTTTCTTTCTCAAACTGAAGGTTTGTCACAGTTCTAATCTCTCTTAAAATTTGCTTTCTTTCTGTTCTCCCTACCCTAAAAAAGGGTCTTTTCTGAACCCTATAACCACTGGTATTTTACCACTCATGTCAGTGCCTCCCCCCTTTAACTTTCCTGCTATTTCCCCAGCCAATCTACCCTTCCCCTTCCTGTTGAGGTGAAGGCCATGCCTAGTATAATCCCACCTACTGAGAGAATCAACAGGAACCACACCAATGTGTGACCCTGCACCCGACATAAGCAGCCGTTCCGGCTCCAAATTAACTCTCTTGACAGAAGAGTTTAAATGAGGTCGGTCATGGCGCCCAAGGACAGATACAAATTCAACACTAATATGCTTCGATGCTGATGCAATCTTTGCCAGGTCACACTCTATATTGTACCCAGGATCTCCGTCAATACTGTTATCTGCCCCACCCACGATAACCACGGTGTCTTCCTTAGTGAAATCTTTGCAAAGTGATCCTAAATCCTCGGTCACCTGCTCCAGACCAGCTCTAGGTTTAAAAAAAATTGGTGACCTGGTGTTCTGATCCTAGTTCATCCAGCAAAAGTTGGCCAACACTTCTACCATGGGAACTACCTAATAACAACATTTTCTTTCTCTTTACTGATTTCGCTACATTCTTACTTTTCAATTTGCTGCTGAAAGTTTGTTGTGCCCTGTCTACACCTGCAACTGCTTGAGGCTCACCAGCTTCTAACTGAAGCAACAGGTCAAATCTATTTTCGACATTCTCCATGAAGCTGTCAGACAAAATTCTAGGCCTGTTCCTCCTGTTGCATGTTGCCACTTCCCACCTCTCTTTACCCTTCTCCCTCATTAACCTGTCAAGATCACCCTTGGCCTTATCTAAATCAACCTGAAGGGCGGCAATTTTCCCCTCCTGTTCTAGTACCTTCCTATCTCTACTACAAATCCTACAAAACCACTGATGAGTCTCATTTACTTCCCCTGTTCCCATGCCACTACAGTCACCCACATGGAAAAAAACTACAGCACCCATCACACCAAAGCCCCGACCCAACAATTCTACGGCAAGTCAAGCACTTTTCACTCTTGATAAACGTAATAGTTTATTAAGAATAAGCCAGTTAAATTACAGATAAACACGAAAATTGGTTACACAAATTTGGCCTATACGCAACTGTGTGTAAACAGAAACAACAGTGCACAGTTTCTGAAACAACAACTTAAACTCTACGCTACTTTCCGGATATCCTAGTTAAATAATGAAGAGGAACGCTAAGTTAAATTGCTGGAGAGAGCAAGGAACAACTAAACGAAATTCTATAGATTTGCTGCAGCGGAACGTAAACAGAAAATACGACTGTACGGTCTTTTCGCGTTTTGTGCTATATTACGTAAAGAAAAATGAAACCCTTAATGGTACACTTAAAAAGGCACACTAATAAACCTATTTACCATGTAATCAGTACTAATCTATATGTTTTATTATCTAAAATGACTTATCTTTACGAGAACACCAAAACTCGCGCTAGTCGCCTGGTTGCAGGGCTGCCAACCTCCCTGACTGGCTTGTCAGCCCCACCCTCCAAGACTGCAAGTGTTGTTGTGTACAAAACCAAGAGCAACACAATCACACGCGGTCGCAGACATGGTTAGAAATGTGAAATGGCAAATGTTTAGACAAAAAATTTCCCTTGGAGCCGAGAAGCGGTACTTGTCAGCCCCGTCCGCGTGGAATTGTCGAGAGTAGAGCTAATGGTAATGCACGCCGCGGACATCTGTAGCAAAGCGAGCGCGGCTGACGAGTTTTAGCGCTGTGTGTCGGCCGCAGGTGGCGCACATGGCACATGGCACATGGCATGTGGCACGGCGCACAACGCTGATGAGCGCCGCTAATGAATCAGCCGGCCGGCCGTAACGAGGGACGGGCAGGCGACGCGCGCCGCCTGGGTCTGCTTCTCACTCCCCCCCCCCCCCCCCCCCCCCTTCTCACCCCATCAGTATGACTGCGTGGCCCACTAAAAAGTCGATACACGGCGGAATGACGCCGCCCCAAGAAACACGGCACAACTCTGCCTCACTCCGGAACATGGCCAGCTGGGCGTTTCATTCCTGGTTATCGACTTACACTTCACCCTCATCATCCATACATCCAGTGACCACTGACAGAAACAACATAGAGGGCCACGACACAGATTAAAAGACAGTGTGAAAAGGATATCACTGATAAGGCTCGCTGATGGCATTGCTATCCTCAGTGTAAGTGAAACACTGCAGGATTTGTTGAATGAAATAAACAGTCTAATGAGCACGTATTATGGCTTGAGAATTAACAAAATGGTTCAAATGGCTCTGAGCACTATGGGACTTAACTTCTGAGGTCATCAGTCCCCTAGAACTTAGAACTACTTAAACCTAACTAACCTAAAGACATCACACACATCCATGGCCGAGGCAGGATTCGAACCTGCGACCGTAGCGGTCGCGCGGTTCCAGACTGTAGCGCCTAGAACCGCTCGGTCACTCAGGCCGGCGAGACTTCACAGAAAGGATAAATAATGAGGAGTACCAGAAATAAGATTAGCGATAAACTTAACATCAAAATTATTAAACGAAGCGTGGGAATTCTGTCATCATGGAAACAAAGTAATACGTGGCGGAGTAAACAAGCAAGGCATAAAAAGCAGACTAGCATAGACAAAGAAAGCGTTTCTGGCCAAAAGACGTGTATTACTTGTCTACTGCTATGTGTATTCTACTTATCATCCCTAAAAAATTGACAGAGTTTCTTTCGATATGCTGTTGTTAATTGTTCTCTACCTTGGTACCGTCTAAATTTATATATTTTTCCCAGTTTTTTTTCTGTAGAAACTGGCAAATTCTGCCTTAAACCACTCTCCCACTTCATTAGTCACACCATATGTGTTGCCAAATCTGTAATCATGCAACGGATTCTTCGAATCTGGGAACAAGAGAAGTTACTTGGTACGACAGCGGAAGAATAAGGCGGATACTGCATGATCTCAAAGCCACATGCTATCGTTTTGTCAACTGCAACTTGAGATGAATGGGCTAGTGCGTTGTAAGTCAAAAAACGAACGCCTCTGGAGAACACATTCAGCTGTCCCTTATATACGCGAATGTCCTTCCATTTAACATTCAACAACGAGAACTGGTACTTTTTGTGGATGGTACTAGTGATCATAAATCCATTTAGAGAGAAAAAAAAGAAGCTGATGAGACTGGTAATGACGTTTATCGAAGAACTATTAAGTGGTAAACAGACTATCTCTACATTCTGAGTAAACACACTATATTCATTTCAGTACAACAAATAGAGCAATACCACTAACTGATATGGCACATGAATAGGAGTCAGTAAATAGGGCAGAATTCTCGAAACGTCTTTTTTTTGTGGTGAAAGCTTGAACTGGAAAAAGGACATTACTGAGCCTCTCAGACAGTTAAGTTCAGCTACCTTTGCTCTTCGTATTATTACTATCTTGCAAACAAAACGAATCGACATCTTGACAACTCTGCATATTTCCACTCAGTAATGTCTCATTGTATACTTTCCTTGGGTTATTCATCACTTAGAGAGGAAGTATTCATTGCAGAAGAGCGATCAGTATGAACAGTACGTGGTGTTCACCAATGGCCGTCGTGTATGTGCTTCTACGAGGAACTGGGCATTTTAACTAAACCATCCCTATACATATATTCGCTAATGAAATTCGTCACAAATAGCCCATCGCAATTTGAGAAGAATATTGATATTCGTAACTACAAGATTAATGGAAAAAATTATCTTTATTACCCATCATTAAAGCAGCCAATGGCTTAAAAAAAGAGTTCACTATGTAGCAACAAGAATCTTTGATCGTTTTCCCACAGGGTGGCAAAATGTCTGACAGGTAGCAATGCAAGTTTTAAATCTACTGTAATATCATTTTTCCTGGACAGCTCGTATTTCATGAACTAGTCTCCATTTAAAAACAGATATCCCGTTAAAAAATAAGAAAAAACTTTTTTTAAGCTTAGTGGCATGAGGAGGACTAAAATGTGTTCAGATAGATTAACACTAATCACATGTTCTATAAACTGAATCGTTCCATATCATTTCGATAAAATAATTGTTCAAGTAACCCATGAAACAAGTGACTAACAATCTGTTTTGTAGGTATTCATTCAACTGGTCTTCCGTGTTCTGTGCCATCTATGTACACCTATGTATACAGATTGTTTCACGTGTATACTTGTATTACAATACTGTTAAAGGTATTTGTAGCTGTCAGGCGTGTTATCTTTTTTATGCATCCCTAGATTTTCTGTATATTTAGCCCTCAGTCATATTAAGTTACGCTACGGTCGCAGTTTCGAATCCTGCCTCGGGCATGGATGTGTGTGATGTCCTTAGGTTAATTAGGTTTAAATTGTTCTAAGTTCTAGGGGACTCATGACCTCAGATGTTAAGTCCCATTGCGATCAGAGCCATTTGAACCAGATTAAGTTATTTTTGTCACATAAATCTTTTTTTTTTTTTTTTGTAATAGAGCTGCCTTTTTCTGTTTTGTGACAGATCTGATGATGATAGTAAGCCGAACCTGTCATTGTAATGAAATGAAATGTCGTGTGGCTAGGGCCTCCTGTCGGGTAGACCGTTCGCCTGGTGCAGGTCTTTCGATTTGACGCCACTTCGGCGACCTGCGCGTCGATGGGGATGAAATGATGATGATTAGGACAACACAACACCCAGTCCCTGTGCGGAGAAAATCTCCGACCCAGCCGGGAATCGAACCCGGGCCCTTAGGATTGACAGTCTGTCACGATGACCACTCAGCTACCGCAAGGTGATAAAGACGGACGTTTATCATTAACGAAAAAGAAAACAGTAGTCCCAAAGTCGTGTGCCCTTATCGGTAGGCAATCAACAAATCCACACGCAAAATAGGCATCATCCACACACAATGTTAATATAATTTTCATTTACAGATGAACATAATATAAAACTTTTCTACTAAGTAACCGGTCCGCATTGATTACAAAATTACAGCATAAACTACATATTTACTTAGCTCTTGGGAAGACTTGAATTCTAACCTCACAGCGTCCCAATACAAAACTTTGCAGGCCGTTGGCAAGATTACATTGACGGAAAAAAAATCCCAAGTCCAAGAAGGAGTTGTGCGATAAAAACAATAGTTGTAGGCCTGTTTCTACATCTGAAAGATGAAGTCTGTTCAAATTTCTCGCTACTCCCATAAGAATGGCGTTAGTAGGAAGCAAATCAGGTATCAGAAAATGAGTACCGGACTACAGTATCCCATTTTAAAAAAACAGAGCTGACTTTCATATCTCTGAAGCGACCCCACCTAGCAACAAAAAACCGTTTTATTTTTGGCCTCCGTTGTCCCATGCAACATTTGTCCCACAAACTTTTCAGCTACTATCATACTTTCGGAGTTATTCTTGGTGACTCACCCCGTATGTTACCAAGACAAATGTATTCTTGAAATTTCATTACTCTACATTAATTATTTTGTAGTCTTGGGATTTTTCTCCCAGTCAGTGTATACCTCTACTTGCAGCCAATGAGGATCACTCTATGGCACCTGATTCGTAACAACATGACAATGCACAAAGCGATTCGGGTTGTTATAACTTTCCTCATGTTTCATTTGTTGCTGTTACATTATTTGATTTACACTCAAGCGAGCCCCTATTTGAGCTTCATTTAACAAATGATAAATAATGAAGTTACAAGGTTTGGCGTTCTTGGTAGCCAATAGAGCGTAGAATCGCTCCTGAGGTTCGCATCAAATGAAGGACGCCGTGTGCAAAACGGCACGTGTTGGGTTCCTTAGTGGCATACATCCGTCAATACTTTTTAACGATGCCAGTCCCTTAGTAAATTACGTAGGATACTTTGACTGATAACAAAAAAACAAAGGGTGAAAGAGCCACAAACGTTACAGGCTGTAACAGTTAAAAGCCTATCATGTGGGGATAGACCAATAAGAAGTTCGAACTTTGGCTTTATTCTATATTTTCATAATTTTGTTTTCTTCAAATACGCATTTATGAAGGGAAGGAAATGAAGCTTTGATAGTTCTAGACAAGTGATTCCCAGATGGGGGATGACAGCCCACTGAGCAGTAAAATTAAATTCTCTGAGTGGTAAAAACAAGAGGGTTCTATTGTTCTTCGGTAACAAAACTAAACAATTTTTAAAAGAGCGTTACTGTTATCAGTATTTCGTAAGGCTGTTATACTGATTACCGTTCACACACTACCATCAATTACATATTTTTTTCAAATACAAGCATTAACGTGTGACAAAATGTGGTGGAGTTTACAGCAAGTGAAACGAATCTATGAACATCATCTCCCTTGGAAAGTCCACCCAATACAAACATACTCCATACTTTGTACCATGCAGCTATGTCAGTAATATTGAGAGACATTCATCACATATCTACATCTACATACATACTCCGCAATCCACCATACGGTGCGTGGCGGAGGGTACCTCGTACCACAACTAGCATCTTCTCTCCCTGTTCCACTCCCAAACAGAACGAGGGAAAAATGACCACCTATATGCCTCTGTACGAGCCCTCATCTCTCTTATCTTATCTTTCTGGTCTTTCCGCGAAATGTAAGTTGGTGGCAGTAAAATTGTACTGCAGTCAGCCTCAAATGCTGGTTCTCTAAATTTCCTCAAAAGCGATTCACGAAAAGAACGCCTCCTTTCCTCTAGAGACTCCCACCCGAGTTCCTGAAGCATTTCCGTAACACTCGCGTGATTATCAAACCTACCAGTAACAAATCTAGCAGCCCGCCTCCGAATTGCTTCTATGTCCTCCCTCAATCCGACCTGATAAGGATCCCAAACGCTCGAGCAGTACTCAAGAATAGGTCGTATTAGTGTTTTATAAGAGGCCTCCTTTACAGGTGAACCACATCTTCCCAAAATTCTACCAATGAACCGAAGACGACTATCCGCCTTCCCCACAACTGCCATTACATGCTTGTCCCACTTCATATCGCTCTGCAATGTTACGCCCAAATATTTAATCGACGTGACTGTGTCAAGCGCTGCACTACTAATGGAGTATTCAAACATTACAGGATTCTTTTTCCTATTCATCTGCATTAATTTACGTTTATCTATATTTAGAGTTTGCTGCCATTCTTTACACCAATCACAAATTCTGTCCAAGCCATCTCGTATCCTCCTACAGTCACTCAACGACGACATCTTCCCGTACACCACAGCATCATCAGCATATGCTTAAATAGCTCGTGAAAATGCCTTCTCCGAGTTATAGTGAGCATAAATTGCTTCATCACTCAATCTGCAACAATGAACGAACTCATTGACGGAAAAACACAAATGTAAATATGTAATGGCTACTACACTCTTGTAGTGCCTAAACAGAATTATTAGTATTACTATTATTTTAGTGGCAATGGCAGCCACTTCTTCCGATTCCTGGCAGTTCAGAAGTAAGTAGTCCAGCAATGAAGTTATTTACAAACAGTAGGCCTACATTTTAACTTGGCTGATTTTAAGTGTGGAGGGGGAGGGGGGGGGTAGGGGGGGGGGGTGCATTGTTTGGGTGAAGCTAGTGTCACTGGGGAATGGAGTGATGCAGAGGAAACGTGTTTGGTAACAAGTTTCTACCTTGAATATCGAGAGTTAGCTTTCTTTTCTGAGAAGAAGTAGTAGGTAACACTATCGATGTGTTGAGGTATGCTCCACCATTCTACTGTATAAAAGAAAATATTGTTAGAAATAATCAATATCAATCGTCTTACTGCCTCATTAGTTCGTGGTTTAATGAAACACCCACAAAAACTAAACATCATGTATCTTCCGTCATTTCAAAAATTCTTTTTCTTTTTTTTTTTCCTTTATTGATTTTCAATTCCCCCCGAAGGGGGCGGGCTGGCAGCAGCTTAGTACACTGCTCTACAGCCTACAGACTTTTTTAAAAACAGAATAAGAAAAGAAACAAGAAAAAACAGGCGATAAAACAGTTTCTTCTTTTTCATTCTGAAATTTAATTATTCGATAATGGTGTTAAACATGGGGAGAGTACGGGTAAAACGTGCTAGGTAACATCCGGTTGCACTTAGGGGTAAAGGTTTTGAACTACTGTCGTTGACATGTTTTGCGTACCTTTCGTACAGTCTGGGGTACTTTGCACCGCTAGCGAAGAGAGGCGACAGCGGCGGCGGCATCACGTCTTACCCGCTGGCCACAAGCTCTTCTGTACCCGCCAGCCTGTCTGTCTCGGCAGCTCGCGGGAACGATTCTTGCCGTGGGGCGCCCCCTGGCCGGCACAAGGAACAGCGACACATCAAAGGCCGGCTGTTTGTGTCGCCGCGACCGCAGCCGCACACGTATGCATGCATATTCAGCAGCTTCTTCGCAAGCGGTGAGTTCTGCCCCAAGTTACTTAAAACCGCCAGCAAAGCCCTGGGCTATGCTATTATGTCGCGAGAATAGCAAGCAGTGGAACGGTCTCCACATTAAAGAAGTGGGTGCACCAGAGAGCCGAAAGCTTGCTGCCGTTTCGCTGGGTGGTCCAAGGGCAGGCGAAATCCATTCGCCACACAGACGCTCCGCCCTCCCAGCACCTGCCGCTGTCGGATTTCTTGAATTTGAATGTTGTCAGCTGCTAACAGGACTAATGCTCCTAGCAGCCACCAGTGTTCCGCGTAGACCATACAGCCGACGCAAAACATGAACACTTTGTTAGAGAGAAGGCGACTGGAAGTTTAACAGCACTTACTACGCTGATAATTGATTTAAGCATTACTCTGCATCCTAACCGCGATACTACTACCATAGACAGATGAGCCTAAACAGTATGATCATCTCCTTAACAGCGTCTTGTTTCACACTGGGTACGTCACTCAGCGACGATTCTGTGTCGCCTGGATTCGACAAGTCTTTGATAGGTTGCACGTCAGGTCAGGCAGTTAGAGTAAATTAAGGTCCGTTGTATGTTCCATCGCGTTCAGGTCAGGCGAAATTGGTCACTTTGGAGTGAGCTCAGCATTACTCCCCTCAAAAAACAGAAGCACGCCAATAGTTATCCTGCTGGGAGGTGCAATCGGCTTAATGGAAGGCATCAAGCATGAAGGGATGCAGGAGTCGTGCAATAATGCTCATGTAATCCAAAAGCTGTCGCGGTGCCTTCGGTTACCGCTAAAGGTCCCTTGGAAGTCCGGTTGATTGTCCTACCCTCCGCCCCCGCCCCCCCCCCCCCCACCCCACACACACACAAATAGCATAATCGGCCTGCATCCGTGGCGCGGTACATCTGTCGAGCAGCCGTCCAACTGATAAGAGTATTCGTTGATTTATTTGTAGGAGGGGACCAAACACTGAGTCATAGGTCCCATCGGATTAGGAAAGGATAGGGAAGGAAATCGGCCGTGCCCTTTCAAAGGAACCATGCCGGCATTTGCCTGAAGCAATTTAGGGAAATCGCGGAAAACCTAAATCAGGATGACCGGACGTGAGTTTGAACCGTCGTCCTCCCGAAAGCGAGTCCAGTGTGCTAACCACTGTGCCGTCTCGCTCGTTGACAGCAGACTATCTGTATATAGTGTAAGTAGGCTGTTTAGATTTTTATGTTGGTAACGCCACGTAGCGCTCTATATGAAAATCACCGACTGTGCTGTGTGCAGTCTGTGGCTGGTTTGCATTGTTGGAATATTTGCTATTGTAGTGTTGGGCAGTTGGATGTGAACAGTGCGTAGCGTTGCGTAGTTGGAGGTGAGCCACCAGCAGTGGTGGATGTGGGGAGAGAGATGGCAGAGTTTTGAGAATGGACGATCTGGACGTATATATATGATGACTTTTGAACATTATTAAGGTAAATACATTGTTTGTTCTCTATCAAAATCTTTCATTTGCTAACTATGCCTATCAGTAGTTAGTGCCTTCAGTAGTTAGAATCTTTTATTCAGCTGGCAGTATTGGCGCACGTTGTATTGCAGTAGTTTGAGTAACGGAGATGTTTGCGAGGTAAGTGATTCATGAAAGGTATAGGTTATTGTTAGTCAGGGCCATTCTTTTGTAGGGATTATTGAAAGTCAGGTTGCGTTGCGCTAAAAATATTGTGTGTCAGTTTAGTGATGATCAGAATAAGTAAAGAGAGAAATGTCTGAGTACGTTCAGTTTTGCTCAGCTGTTTGAAAATCAAATAACGTAATGGGTTAACCAGTACAGTAATAGATAAATTTTTCTAAGGGGACGTTTCAATAACCGTTGAGACTCGGTGTAGCAAGAAATGTTACTGATACGTCAAAATGACACTTTTCCATAGATACACAGTCTGATCTTGATGGCCCTCTGTGTGTATCAGTCGTAACTGACGATGTCGAGTATGGGAGTATTTAGGGTTTGCCTGCTGCAGAGCGCCATGTTTAACAATGTGCGCGCCGCGCGTTGTGGCCACGAGGTTCGAGGCGTCATGTCACGGACTGCGCGGCCCCTCCCGCCGGAGGTTCGAGTCGTACCTCAGGCACGGGTATGTGTGTTTTTCTTAGCATAAGTTAGCTTAAGTTAGTTTAAGTACTGTGTAAGTCTAGGGACCGATGACCCAAGCAGTTTGGTCCCTTAGGAATTCACACACAATTGAACACATTTGATGCAGAAGGCAATTTAGAACACTGGAGTAAGGACACAAAGTGTATCTATAGGAGCTGTAACTGAATAAGTGTCATGATGCTGCCTCCATTGGCAAAAGATTACGGATTAGTCGTCTATCTGTATCTTCGGGAGAGGCCTGACAGGGGAAGGTGACCACCCACGCCTCTCTCAATGCACGACCGCGTGCTGCTGGTGAAGCTCTTTAACAAGAACAGTAATTTTGCGCCAGTAGCTCTGCAGAAGTCCCACACACTCAGGGGTATGAAAAAAGGCGTTGGCCTCTGTACAATGATTGCCAGTGGAATAATGGTTACGAAATTCGAAAAGACGGGTTCCTTTGAAGTGCATTGTGGCAGAGGGAGGAAAACAATTGATCAGATGTCAATAGAAGTTGTGGCTGTAGCATTAAAGGAAGGTTCAAGAGGTGGTGTGCCAACACACAGTGCACGGTGAATTGCCCAAACTCTGGACATGCCTGCGAGCATGGTGATAAAGATTCTATGAAACATCCGGCATTGCTACCCATACAGAATTACCCAATTAAGGAGTTGCTTCATGCTGACCTGCCGGTTATGACAAACGTTTGCTCTAGAATTTCTTGCTCGCATGGAAGTGCACAGAGAATGGCACATAATATTCTGTGAACAGAAGAAACCCGTTTCGGTCTCCAAGGACATGTCAGTACACACAACTGCGGAATATGGGCGACGAAAAATTCGCTAGGATATCAACCAGAACCGCTTCACTGTGCAAACGGAAGTGTGTAGTGCCGGTTGATGGATTCGTTTATTGTAGGGCCGTATTTTTCCAAGGAGATGGGTCTTGCAGGGCCTGTTACCTGTACCGCCACTAGTAAACACTATGAGGGCTTTTCGCGTACTAACGTCATTCCAACCCTTCGATAGCGCGGATGTATGGGTAAGGTCACTTTTAGGCAAGATTGTGCTCCTGTGCCCACTGTACAGCCAGTGAAGCAGTTGCTGTGGAGGTATGTGGGAAATGCCAGAATCATCACCGTCATTTCCCCACAGGCTGTCCGTCCAGATGACTCATAATGCGTATGACTTCTGACTGGGGATTATCCGAAAGACGCTGTGTTCAGTGCCCCAATAACAAACGTAGCTGAATTGACGATTCGCAGTGCGCAACGCATTCTGAATGTGACCCTTGACAACTCCTATCTGTTGTGGACATGCTGATTCTCGATTTAATCCTGTGGCAGAAAATGGCGGACAGCATACTGAACACATTTTTCGCCAGTCTCACGACACTTAAAGATAGATTTCATTTGTGATTTTTATGAGCTTTTTGGTCTAAGAAGAATTAAGAACCGATTTTCGCCATCGGATGCGGTGTGACCTTGCAGTGGAGGATGGGTTTACCTAACTGACACTGTAACAAGTGTTGAACAGCAAACTTGTACCGTCATGCGCATTCCAAACTTTAATGTGCAACTAACACTATAGCAAACACATTGAGATCATCTGTCATTTGTAGCCGAAACCATTATTTTTACGACATTTACAGCAATAGCTAGTGGTAAATATTTTTCAGGGCTCCATGTTCCCTTCAGTGAAAACGAACCTTTATAGGATCACTTCGTTACCCGTCTGTCTGCCTATCTCTCTATCTATCAAGCTGTTAAAAACTTTTTTTTTTCAGGAACAGTTAGACGTATGAAGTTGAAATTTATGTCACCTACTGTCTATGCCTCCTTGCTGACGCAAAAACAAGTTAAGCTTCTAAGTCTATGTAATCAAAAGATGCGGTCACTTGTGTGACATATTTTGATACTCGTAAATTCATTAAAACCTACTGGGTACGTCTTGTTGACGTAGAATCATGAAATTTGGAAGGTTTCGCAATACAAGTAAGGGAAGAAATCTGAAAATTGTTAATCTGTAATTATATCACACGAAAAAAATTGCATTTTTTTCTTTAATTGAATTGTTATGTTTTTCACATATTGCAACACATTCTAAGCTTTTAACACTAATTAATGCCATAGAAGCACGGTCCTTTCCGAATGTACATCTAACCAAGAAGCGATTCTAGTAGATGGAGTCAAGGACTTCTGCTAATCATGCCTTTAACGTTCTTGTGATGACATTTCGCTAGGAACTTTCATCCCCTAGCACATATTTCTTTATATCTAAAACAGAAGTCAATTACTAATTTTCATAGATGTAGGTTTAAAAAATACTTCAGTATTTCTTTAATTGTGATTCATTTAAAAAAACACTTTGACCCACTATTTCACCGCCATAGGGGTTAAATTTCAAATAATACTGAAACAAGTATTTCTTTATCTTTATGTCTCACCAGGAAACCAGATACAAATTGCCTTAATAGCGACATATTTTCAAAAAACGTGTCATCCCCTCTTCACATCCTTAGGGATGGAATTTAAAAAAAAATCCCTTCTTAAATGGCTCCTATGGTATAAAACCCTCTCCAAATTTCAAGTTTCTATCATTAGTGGTTTGTGCTGGGTGATCATGAGTCACTAAGTGAGTCAAACATTTGGGACATGGTTTTTTACACAGGTTGAATCACCTAAAACGCAGATCCAAACGCAGAGGACGTGTACCCTGGCCAGCCCGTTCTCCGTATTTGACTCCTGTAGAATTCTTTCTGTGGGAAAAGCTGAAAGGCGCTGTGTACATGTACATACCAACTACACCTGATGATACATAACGACGTGTTACTGCCGCCTGCTCGGACATAATCCGCTGAAATGCCAGCACGTGTGCAGCGGCTCTTCCATGCCACACTGGAAGTGCGTTTTCCGTTAACGGTGGTAATTTTGAAGACAACCTGTGATATTTGTCTCGTCACTGGTCAGAATACACAAAGTCAGTGCACGCAATTGTGTTGTCCTTTAGTGTTTGCTGCCACAGGCATTAGTCAAGTGTCGGTGTAGGACCTTTTCAAAATACGATATCTCGTAAACGACTCACACTAGAATTCTACAACAAACACCACTGACGTTCTACTTTACCCTACTTTTAGCCAGTTAATGTCAATAGGCATTGTTCCAGTTAAAAAAAAGTGTATGCACAGAAAACACACTTTCTATGCATTGTTCCAAATTATTTGTTGGTTAACAATACGATCCCCTGACTACCAATCCACTCTGTGAAAACCGCACATCGTTAGCACTTCCCATTTCTGCAGTATTTGAGATACATGTTTTAGTTGATTAACCCTGTATACAGAGTTTAAGTTTATAAGGAACTCTCAAAGTGCGAGTTCTACTCACATCTGGCCCTTTTCTTTTTCGTAGTGTTTCCCCGTTCTTCGATAATATTCTGTTCAAATTCGACGTCATTCTTGGCTACAGTTCCTCTTTTACAGCGTTTTTAAACTCGGTCTTTAATAATAAAGACCCTACATATAAAACCAGTGACTGTCCTCACAACATACACTCTATTGGCCATTAAAATCGCTACACCAAGAAGAAATGCACATGATAAACAGGTATTCATTGGACAAATATATTATACTAGAACTGATATGTAATTACATTTTCACCCTATTTAGGTGCATAGATCCTGAGAAATCAGTACCTAGAACAACCACATCTGGCCGTAATAACGGCCTTGATACGCCTGGGCATTGAGTCAAACAGAGTTTGGATGGCGTGTACGGGTACAGCTGCCCATGCAGCTTCAACACGATACCACAGTTCATCAAGAGTAGTGACTGGCGTATTGTGACGAGCCAGTTGCTCGGCCACCATTGACCAGACGTTGTCAATTGGTGAGAGATCTGGAGAATGTGCTGCCCAGGGCAGCAGTCGAAAATTTTGTGTATCCAGAAAGGCCCGTACAGGACCTGCAACATGCGGTCGTGCATTATCCTGCTGAAATGTAGGGTTTCGCAGGGATCGAATGAATGGTAGAACCACGGGTCGTAACACATCTGAAATGTAACGTCCTCTGTTCAGAGTGCCGTCAATGCGAACAAGAGGTGACCGAGACGTGTAACCAATGGCACCCCATACCATCACGCCGGGTGATACGCCACTATGGCGATGACGAATACACGTTTCCAATGTGTGTTCACCGCGATGTTGCCAAACACGGATGCGACCATCATGATGCTGTAAACAGAACCTGGATTCATCCAAAAAAATGACGTTTTGCCATTCGTGCACCCAGGTTCTTCGTTGAGTACACCATAGCAGGCGGTCCTGTCTGTGATGCAGCGTGAAGGGTAATCACAGCCACGGTCTCCAAGCTGATAGTCCATGCTGCTGCAAACGTTGTCGAATTGTTCGTGCAGATGGTAGTTGTCTTGCAAACGTTCCCATCTGTTGACTCAGGGATCGAAACGTGTCTGCACGATCCGTTACAGCCTTGCGGAAAGATGCCTGTCATCTCGACTGCTAGTGATACGAGGCCGTTGGGATCCGGCACGACGTTCTGTATTATCTTCCTGAAGCCACCGATTCCATATTGTGCTAACAGTCATTGGATCTTGACAAATGCGAGCAGCAATGTCGCGATACGACAAACCGCAATCGCGATAGGCTACAATCCGACATTCATCAAAGTCGACAGCGTGATGGTACGCATTTCTTCTCCTTACACGAGGCATCACAACAACGTTTCACCAGGCAACGCCGGTCAACTGCTGTTTGTGTATGAGAAATCGGTTGTAAACTTTCCTCATGTCAGGACTTGTAGGTGTCGCCACCGGCGCCAACCTTGTGTGAATGCTCTGAAAAGCTAATCATTTGCATATCACAGCATCTTCTTGCTGTCGGTTAAATTTCGCTTCTGTAGCCCGTCATCTTCGGGGTGTAGCAATTTTAATGGCCAGTAGTGTAATTCGCGATGTATGTAATCGTTGCAGAGAGAGAGGAGCTGCAGTCGCTGCTGGACCAGCAGGCGGGAGGCGGGAGCGGCCGGCGTCGCCTGCCTCTGGAAGTGTGTCGGACATCGCGTGCCGCGCCGTCTCGGAGGCCGCCTCGGGCGCGGCGAGGGGACAATGAAATCGGGCGCTCGCATCTCGTCCAGCGGCGGCGTCCACCGCCGGCAGCGCAGCGCTTCAGCTCGCCTCGGCCTGTTTTTCTCGGCAAGTGGCGGCGGCGTAATGTATTCCGTCCGCCGCGGGCGCCGTGGACGCGGCTGCGGCAGCGGCCGGGCCCTTTTGTTTGTACGCGCCTGTCCCTCGAGCCGGCAGCCGGCGCTCGCCTTTGTCTCCGCGCGGCGTCGCCGGACGGTAATGAGGCGATCTTCATACAGGACGCGCCGGCGGCCGGCAACCGGATCCCGGGACACTGTTATTAGGCCCGCGCCGCCATTACGCCGGCCCACCGGGGGCGGCGGCAGCGCCGGCAGCGGCGGCTACGGCCGCGGCCCCGTTTCGGAGGAAATAATCGGCCGGAGATTACCCGCTGCGTCGCCGCTAAATTAATTTCATACTAATGCCCCGGCCGGGCAGCGCCCGCTTCTTGCGGCCGGGTCGCCGGACCGCGTCGGTCGCCCTGAGGAATGTCGCAGGTGCGTGCATACAATAGCCGGGACACGGCCCTTCTTGCGCCGCCACCTGCGCCCATTGTTCCGTCTGCAGAGAGGGTTGCGGAGCAAGTATCCCAAACCGGCGGCCCGCCGCGGAAGACAATGCCTGCCGGGGGAACGCGAGAAAATACTTGCCGCGCCGACGCCACGCTGCGTCCCGCGCTGCTTGTCTTTTGTTTTGATTTTTTTTTCTTCCCTCCTCGCCTTTTTCGGCGGATACGTTTATAAGGCATAGCTGTGTCTTCTGCCACCTCGCTGGTGAATCACTTTTTTTGCTGTTCTTATATTTCTTGTCCTTATTTAGCAATCTGTGATCGCTAGATTGTCTGCCTCCTTAGCAGAGTGGTCATCCTTTCTGCTCGCCCCGCCGAGGACGCCGTGCCGCTGCTTGCACCTGTGAGGTTATATTCCCTGCGTCCCTCTCGGCCCCGCAGTGACAACAGAGGAACAGCTCGAACGACAAATGTCGTTATGTTGACCTGGTGCTTCCCCAGTATTAATTTACGAGAGTCTATGATTCTTGTGGATGTGGGACAGCGGCTGACAATATAAGTCACATTATTTGTTATTCAGTCGACTAGTTTCAACTTACATTTGAGTCACCTTCAGGTCTCACTATGAACCAAATATCTAATTCCAGTAATTGGCTCATATCATACAGTGGACCGCTTATTCCGATCAGCTACTCCAGTACGTTACACAGCACGTAGTTATTGTATGGGTCCTCCGATATATGCGCCTATCACTGCAAGTACGCATCTGGTTTATAGTAGGACCAGAAGATATGCACAAGTAGCGTTGAAACTAGCTTCAAAAATGGTTCAAATGGCTCTGAGCACTATGGGACTTAACATCTGAGATCATCAGTCCCGTAGAACTTAGAACTACTTAAACCTAACTAACCTAAGGAGATCACACACTCCATGCCCGAGAAATCGTTTGGAAACTTTCCTCATGTCAGCACGATGTAGGTGTCGCCACCGGTGCCAACCTTGTGTGAATGCTATGAAAAACTAATCATTTGCATATCACAGCATCTTCTTCCTGTCGGTTAAACTTCGCGTCTGTAGCACGTCATGTTTGTGGTGTGGCAATTTTAATGGCCAGTAGTGTAGTTGCTGTCTGTCTGTCATGCTTTACCGTGCATTCTGTTCCAGTAAGGCTGTTTAGTCTGTTTTCCTCTTAACTGCTGTGTGATGGTACAGTAGTGTGACGGGTACGTAATGTGTGGTTCATCAGTAGTTGAGCGACAGTGTTTGGCGAACACTGTCGTTGATCTGTGTTTGAGCAACGTTGTTTAACAGACGTCGTTGATCAGTGTATAAGTGACGTTGTTTTAAGTTGTCATGATAGTTTATTACAACAGTGTCCTCTTTAGTTTTGTCTGCTCCATTATATTTGTGTCATGGATTTTGCCAGTTTAATTGTGTCTCCTAGAATGAGATGGTATTTTATTAAAATGTATGTGTTAACGTATATGTCTCTAGTATAAGTGAGGGGCTTGTTTTCGATGACAGATTTCTTCCTTAACAAGTTTCTTTGTGTGGTCATCCTCCGCAGCAAGCATATAAATACTTGTTTGGTAAATAAAACTGCCTTTTCCTGCTGCTAGTTACTTTATTTATCCCAGACGCGTTTCGCCTTCTCCTGTTCTAAGGCATCATCAGTGGGATCTGTAACGATACAGTTCTGTTAGTTATAGGTTATCAAACAGTTCGCGATTTTTTGTAAAAATGTAATTACTTACGATTTGCTGATCTGCGTTTCCTCACATCTGGTCTGGAGGTCGCACTAGTACTTTTATCACTGTTCTATAATCACATCTTTGTGTTTTCGCCATCCACACACTATTCACCATGTTTCTCACTCTTTTTTGTGGTGGACTATCGTTCTTCTGTCACTCGATACAACTATTTCGTCGTACGCTTCTTTTCACAGCGTAAATATTGCTACTCCATTGCGTGTTTCATCGTTTTTTGTATGTTTACCTATTTGTTGCCAACAAATAGGTAAACATACCAAAGACGATGAAACACGCAATGGAGTAGCAATATTTACGCTGTGAAAAGAAGAGTACGACGAAATAGTTGCATCGAGTGACAGAAGAAAGAAATGCACGTATTAAAAAGTGTGTAAGACAGGGATGTAGTCTTTTGCCACTACTGTTCAATCTGTACATAGAAGAAGCAATGATGGAAATAAAATAAAGGTTCAGGAGTGGAGTTACAGTTCAAGGGAAAAGAATAACAATGATACGATTCGCTGATGACATTGCCATCCTGAATGAAAGTGAAGAAAAAGTATATGATCTGCTGAATGGAATGAACAGTCTAATGAGTACAGAATACGGACTGAGAGTAAATCGAAGAAAGACGCAAGTAATGGCGAGCAGCAAAAATTAGAACAGCGCGAAATTTAACATCAGGACTGATGGTCACGAAGTAGATGAAGTTAAGGAATTCTGCTACCTAGGCAGCAAAATAACCAGTGACGGACGGAGCAAGGATGACATCAAAAGAAGACTAGTGCTGGCAAAAAGTGCAATCCTGGCAAAGAGAAGTCTACTAGTATCAAACAGCGACCTTAATGTGAGAAAGAAATTTCTGAGAATATACGTTTAGAGCACAGCGTTGTATGTTAGTGAAACATAGACTATGGGGGAACCGGAACAGAAGAGAATCGAAGCATTTCAGATGTAGTGCTACAGAGCAATCTGACAGTTAGATGGACTGATAAGGTAAGGAATGAGGAAGTTCTGCGCAGAATCGGTGACGACACTTTTTTCTGAAAGCAGGTTGGTTTATTCAGGATTCCAAGACACCATATTACTCCCAACTCCCTTTGGTACAAAACCATATTTTCCAACATAGCCTCCGTTAAATGCGATACCCTCACGCCACCATACTGGGAGGGCCTGCATAGCCGCATGGTACCACTCTATGAGGAAGTTCTGCGCAGAATCGGTGACGACACTTTTTTCTGAAAGCAGGTTGGTTTATTCAGGATTCCAAGACACCATATTACTCCCAACTCCCTTTGGTACAAAACCATATTTTCCAACATAGCCTCCGTTAAATGCGATACCCTCACGCCACCATACTGGGAGGGCCTGCATAGCCGCATGGTACCACTCTACTGGTCGACGTCGGAGTCAACATCTTGCTGCACCAGTAACCTTTACATCATGCACGCACTGCTTCCCACTGAGAGCATCCTTCATTGGGTCAAACGGATGGAAGTCGGAAGGTGCGAGATCCGTGCTGTAGGGTGGATGAGGAAGAACAATCCTATGAAGTTTTGCGAGCTCCTGTCTGGCGTGAGGCCATCCACTGTTATGGAGAAGGAGAAGTTTGTTCGCATTTTTGTGGCGAGAAACACGCTTAAAGCGGTTTCTTTAATTTCATGTCAATATCGTTGAGGGAGAGAGAGAGAGAGAGAGAGAGAGAGAGAGAGAGAGAGAGAGAGAGAGAGAGGGGGGGGGGGGGGAGGGAGGGAGGGAGGGAGAATGAGTGGACGACTAAGAATGAATTGCTCGGATTAAAAAGGATATAAGACAAGGACGTCGTCTTTCACTCCTACTGTTCAGTCTGTTCATAGAAATAAAAGAAAGGTTCAGGAGTGGAGTTACAGTTCAAGGGAAAAGAATATCAATGATACGATTTGCTGATGACATTGCCATCCTGAATGAAAGTGAAGAAAAATTATATGATCTGCTGAATGGAATGGACAGTCTAACGAGTACGTAATATGGACTGAGAGTAACTAGAAGAAAGATGTAATGAGAAGCAGCAGAAATAAGAACAGCGAAAAACTTAACATCAGGATTGGTGGTCACGGAGTAGATGAAGTGAAGGAATTCTGCTACCTATACAGCAAAATAACCAGTTACGGTGGGAGGAAGAAGGACATCAAAAGCAGATTAGCAGTAGCAAAAAGTGCATTCCTGGCCAAGAGAAGTCTACTAGTATCAAACATAAGCCGTAATTTGAGGAAGAAATTACCGAGAATGTACGTCTGGAGCACGGCATTGTGTGGTAGTGAAACATGGACTGTGGGAAAACCAGAAGAGAATGGAAGCATTTGAGATGTGGTGCTACAGATGAACGTTGAAAATAAGTGGACTGGTAGGATAAGGAATGAGGAGGACCTGCGCGCAACTGGAGAGGAAAGGAATATGTCGAGAACACTGACAAGGAGAAGGGACAGGATGATAGGACATTTGTTGAGACATCAGGGAATGACTTCCATGATACTGGAAGGAGCTGTAGAGGAGGACAGGTTCCAATACATCCGGCAAACAACTGAGGACGCAGGTTGCAAGTGCTACTCTGAAATGAAGAGGCTGGCCCAAGTTTCGTGGCGGGCCGCATCAAACCAGTAAGAAGCCTAATGACTAAAAAAAATCGTTGCGATACTAATCAAAAACTCGCAGGGACTGGAGGTGCACATCTCGACATTCCGCAACGAGCAGCGCGCGTTAATGGAACGCCTGTTGGACACTAGCGCACGCAGGAAGGTGACACACGAGAGAGAACTACTATCAGGAAGCGAAAACACGGCTATAGCCGGACACAGCTGGAAGCTTGTACCTATGGCACCAGACCGGGATTTTCAAGTTTTATGACTACACAGCCTAGAACTGGTGCATGTTGACCTTAGAAAAGTAATGCCAAAATGGAATGTCCACGAATAATCTATTTGGAGGGGAAAGTATTTACGAACGCTGTGAAGTGGGAGGGTAGGGCGTCAGCTAGAATGGCAGTAGTTTTAGGTCGGCAGTTCTGAACGCAGTAAGTGTTCAGCCGAATACACAATACGCTAATTTTCTAAAATACAAGGAAGCAATTGGTAGAACCATTTTCAAGTGCTTTGTTTTTAAGACGTCTGCTTGAGGTGAGACATCGCTCGAGAGTACTTACTTGTGGGCTACTAGCTATACGTCGCTGAAAAATATAGGAGCCATGTACTGGTCACCAACAGGCCGGTCCACCAATCGATGTCAAAATGCCGGAGCTACTTGGATGGAAGCTTGCTATGTGTTCACGTCATAGCAAATGCGGGCTGTCACTGTAAGTAATTCTCCAGTCCACCCAATCACAAGCGATGCTACGAATGTTCCATAGTTACTTGATACTCATAATTACCTAAAACATATAGAAATTTTTCATTCTTAGGTTTAATTACATATAAATCTATGCTGGTAAAATATCCCGTTCACAAATGCATTAACAGTAGCGTATTGACTTCTTCTGTTTTATAGTATGAATCGGATCTATAGTAATAACATTTAGCGGTGGGCAAAACTAATGATTGGTGTGAAATGAAAACAATTGTAATGTGTTAGTGTTCCAGTTAAGCTGCTTGGTCACTCAGTTCTTTTTATGCTTTCAAAAGTTACGGATGTATACAAGTTAACGTGCTTGATTAGTTAGTAATTAGTCCAAAATTTAACTTAATATTTCACACTTACCAAATGAGAGGCACCCACATGCCTTGCTCATACTGTGGCATCAAGCAGTCAGGCTTGCAAGATGAGTGGTCTGCCAAGAGAGTGGATTTATTCTTATTTATCGAGTAACATCAATGACTGATTATGAGCTCTAGTACTCACAATTAAGCTACAAATTATTCTCCTGTTTGAATACTACGCAACGGAAACGGATAACGCACATCTGACTATTAGTCATTTACGCAACTCTGATTGTTCACTACGTACTGGCAATACCACATTTTCTTTCTTACCCAACGGCTTTGATCAACTCGTGGCCATCGCACTGAATATGAATGGCGCACACATTATAAATTCTGGATATCATGACATGAAACTGGCGTTCTACGGATCGGAGTGTGGAATGTCAGATCCCTTAATCGGGCAGGTAGATTATAAAATCTAAAAAGGGAAATGGATAGGTTAAAGTTAGATATAGTGCGAATTAGTGAAGTTCGGTGGCAGGAGGAACAAGACTTTTGGTCAGGTGATTACAGGGTTATAAATACAAAATCAATTAGGGGTAATGCAGGAGTAGGTTTAATAATGAATAAAAAATAGTAGTGCGGGTTAGCCACTACAAACAGCATAGTGAACGCATTATTGTGGCCAAGATAGACACAAAGCCCATGCCTACTACAGTAGTACAAGTTTATATGCCAACTAGCTCTGCAGATGATGAAGAAATTGATGAAATGTATGACGAGATAAAAGAAATTATTCAGGTAGTGAAGGGAGACGAAAATTTAATAGTCATGGGTGACTGGAATTCGTCGGTACGAAAAGGGAGAGAAGGAAACATAGTAGGTGAATATGGATTGGAAGAAAGAAATGAAAGAGGAAGCCGCCTTGTAGAATTTTGCACAGAGCATAACTTAATCATAGCTAACACTTGGTTCGAGAATCATAAAAGAAGGTTGTATACCTGGAAGAATCCTGTAGATACTAAAAGGTATCAGATAGATTATATAATGATAAGACAGAGATTTAGGAACCAGGTTTTAAGTTGTAAGACATTTCCAGGGGCAGATGTGGATTCTGACCACAATCTGTTGGTTATGAACTGCAGATTGAAACTGAAGAAACTGCAAAAAGGTGAGAATTTAAGGAGATGGGACCTGGATAAACTGAAAGAACCAGAAGTTGTAGAGTGTTTCAAAGAGAGCATAAGGGAACAATTAACAGGAATGGGGGAAAGAAATACAGTAGAAGAAGAATGGGTAGCTCTGAGGGATGAAGTAGTGAAGGCAGCAGACGATCAAGTAGGTAAAAAGACGAGGGCTAATAGAAATCCTTGGGTAACAGAAGAAATATTGAATTTAATTGATGAAAGGAGAAAATATAAAAATGCAGTAAATGAAGCAGGCAAAAAGGAATACAAACGTCTCAAAAATGAGGTCGACAGGAAGTGCAAAATGGCTAAGCAGGGATGGCTGGAGGACAAATGTAAGGATGTAGAGGCCTGTCTCACTAGGGGTAAGATAGATACTGCCTACAGGAAAATTAAAGAGACCTTTAGACAGAAGAGAACCACTTGTATGAATATCAAGAGCTCAGATGGCAACCCAGATGTAAGCAAAGAAGGGAAGGCAGAAAGGTGGAAGGAGTATATAGAGGGACTATACAAGGGCGATGTACTTGAGGACAATATTATGGAAATGGAAGAAGATGTAGATGAAGATGAAATGGGAGATATGATACTGCGTGAAGAGTTTGACAGAGCACTGAAAGACCTGAGTCGAAACAAGGCCCCGGGAGTAGACAACATTCCATTAGAACTACTGATGGCCTTGGGAGAGCCAGTCATGACAAAACTCTACCATCTGGTGAGCAAGATGTATGAGACGGGCGAAATACCCTCAGACTTCAAGAAGAATATAATAATTCCAATCCCAAAGAAAGCAGGCGTTGACAGATGTGAAAATTACCGAACTATCAGTTTAATAAGTCACAGTTGCAAAATACTAACACGAATTCTTTACAGACGAATGGAAAAACTGGTAGAAGTGGACCTCGGGGAAGATCAGTTTGGATTCCGTAGAAATGTTTGAACACGTGAGGCAATACTAACCTTACGACTTATCTTAGAAGAAAGATTAAGAAAAGGCAAACCTACGTTTCTAGCATTTGTAGACTCAGAGAAAGCTTTTGACAATGTTAACAGGAATACTCTCTTTCAAATTCTGAAGGTGGCAGGGGTAAAATACAGGGAGCGGAAGGCTATTTACAATTTGTACAGAAACCAGATGGCAGTTATAAGAGTCGAGGGGCATGAAAGGGAAGCAGTGGTTGGGAAAGGAGTGAGACAGGGTTGTAGCCTCTCCCCGATGTTATTCGATCTGTATATTGAGCAAGCAGTAAAGGAAACAAAAGAAAAATTCGGAGTAGGTATTAAAATTCATGGAGAAGAAGTAAAAACTTTGAGGTTTGCCGATGACATTGTAATTCTATCAGAGACAGCAAAGGACTTGGAAGAGCAGTTGAACGGAATGGACAGTGTCTTGAAAGGAGGATATAAGATGAACATCAACAAAAGCAAAACGAGGATAATGGAATGTAGTCAAATTAAATCTGGTGATGCTGGGGGAATTAGATTAGGAAATGAGGCACTTAAAGTAGTAAAGGAGTTTTGCTATTTAGGGAGTAAAATAACTGATGATGGTCGAAGTAGAGAGGATATAAAATGTAGACTGGCAATGGCAAGGAAATCGTTTCTGAAGAAGAGAAATTTGTTAACATCGAGTATAGATTTAAGTGTCAGGAAGTCGTTTCTGAAAGTATTTGCATGGAGTGTAGCCATGTATGGAAGTGAAACATGGACGATAACTAGTTTGGACAAGAAAAGAATAGAAGCTTTCGAAATGTGGTGCTACAGAAGAATGCTGAAGATAAGGTGGGTAGATCACGTAACTAATTAGGAGCTACCGAATAGGATTGGGGAGAAGAGAAGTTTGTGGCACAACTTGACTAGAAGAAGGGATCGGTTGGTAGGACATGTTTGAGGCATCAAGGGATCACAAATTTAGCATTGGAGGGCAGCGTGGAGGGTAAAAATCGTAGAGGGAGACCAAGAGATGAATACACTAAGCAGATTCAGAAGGATGTAGGATGCAGTAGGTACTGGGAGATGAAGAAGCTTGCACGTGATAGAGTAGCATGGAGAGCTGCATCAAACCAGTCTCAGGACTGAAGACCACAACAACAACATGACTACACACTATTCGAAGAACAAAACCATCAATCTTTTTCTTTTCACTATCTTTTTATTCCGATAAATTCTATTATGATTCAAAGATAACTTAAACACACCATTACATTTTATACAATAATTACACATGAGAAACTCCACCCAGTGGGCATGGCTTTACATTGGTGATTCTCTATCTTATGGTCTCGTAATTATCTAACGCTACAGTGCACTTTCTGGATAGGATGGTGGATATTTTGCTATATCTCGCACTTCGACTCTCACACCCATCATCACGAAAATTTCCTCTAAACCGAGCGGTACAAAAGGGACATGCATAACCCACTGCCTCTGAACCTATCTTGCTACTCTCCCATGCAAACCACATATACTTAAATTACATGAAATACATCACACTGGCAACATACAATACATTACAAAGAATAGTCACAACGTTAGAATCACTTCACTTTCAGTTTTCCCACTTCAATTTGTATTCATCCCAGTTAGTTTCATACGACACTGCCCTACTTCGTAACTTTTCTTTCCTACTACGAACTCTGGAGGATATATGCACGTCTTCCTGTGCAATACAAGCCAAGTGGCGTTGCTGGATAGACGGCTGACTCACCTTGTTCTCTCTCAGAGTATTAGAGTTTGAATCCAGCGTCACACGGAAACATAACAGCAAAGTAATACTAAGTTCATATTCGTCACACACGCGAGTCCTCAACTGATACCTTGGACGAGCACTTCTCTTTATCCTTTGTCTCATACACAGATTGAGACTCACACAGTACTCACCACGTGGAAGTGCTCGTCTCTAATTTCAAGTCCTGCACACGTCATTTCTTAAATATTTCCAACTTATAGTACACACGCCAGTAATTCAGCTTAACTTTAGCACTCGGAAGTATTTCAACTTAGTACTAGCACTCACAAGTATTTCAACTTAGTACTAGCACTCGCAAGTATTTCAACTTATTGCTACACGTGGTTTCACTGTGACTGTTAGTCACTTCCGAAGATTACTACGATCCCCTTAATATTACCTGTCTGTCATTTAATTCTCCTCCAAAAGTTCCTGAAATAGTGAAATAATTATTCCAAACTACTCTTAAGTATTTCACATGCATACCATTTTCTCCACTCTTTTGTCTTTACGGAGCATACCTATGACAGGTCTTACCAACAAAAGATCCAGTGCCAGAGTGCTGAAACATGGCCGTTCTTCAGGTCATCTCGCACCTCCGCCGAGTTGGGGGGACACCATGCTACCGTATTGGTCAGCCACATTTCAGGTGCTCAAAGCTCAGGTAAACTTCATCTCTTTGGTTACACCAAAGGTGACCAAGGGACCGTCTCAAAGATGATCATATATTGCACAATCACTTTCTGCGGTTAGCAGACGGCCATACATTCATTCATTTCACAGATCTCACCAAATTGGATGTAGGGATTTATTTTGTGCGATTGCACATGTGACCAATTAAATAAATAAATTGGCTTCTTTCCTACATTGGTATCCGGCTTCGGCGTATTAAGTGAAATTGAGTTATTATTACAAGAAATATGTTGTTCTGACAAGAATAACGAAGAATGTTGTACCTATTTTCAAAATCAGGCAGTACTGTACCCTTTCACAATCTATCAAAGAGAACTGTTACAGAATCTAGACACATAACACCGGGTTCCCGGGTTCGATTCCCGGCGGGGTCAGGGATTTTCTTTGCCTCGTGATGACTGGGTGTTGTGTGATGTCCTTAGGTTAGTTAGGTTTAAGTAGTTCTAAGTTCTAGGGGACTGATGACCATAGATGTTAAGTGCCATAGTGCTTAGATCCATATGAACCATATGAACACATAACAATTAATAAGCTTTACTTACACTACCGCTCATTAATTTCAATACAACCAATAAATTAGCAAAAGAATGGTACAACAGTTGTACACATGTCATGTTTTTCTCAAAAAATGGTTCAAATGGCTCTGAGCACTATGGGACTTAACTTCTGAGGTCATCAGTACCCTAGAACGTAGAACTACTTAAACCTAACTAACCTAAGGACATAACACACATCGATGCCCGAGGCAGGATTCGAACCTGCGACCGTAGCGGTCGGTCGGTTCCAGACTGTAGCGCCTAGAACCGCTCGGCCACCTCGGCCGGCTGTCATGATTTTTGTTTGTGGTCATCGTGATACAATAGTATCCAACAAACATTGTTGTGTACATAAACATTATGTATCTATATAATACGTTTGTTTACCTATTTGCCGACGGACGCCGCATTTGGTGCACCTGAGTTGTTCCCTGTAGTGATGTGATGACCGCAGCGAACAGCAAGCATTGCTACAGTACATAATGCATGGTTCCTGCACGTCAGTTTCTTCGTGACATTGAAGTGTACACATCGCTAGTACTCAACGAGTGGGGATATCCACAGAAAAACGTAGTGCAATTGTAGCACTTAGCCTAGCAGGTTTATGTATTACGCAAATTGCGAAACAGTGTAGTGCGTCTGCAGGAGTAGTTCAATATACCCTTCACCTCCTGAAGACAACAGGTAGCAATAAGGACATACCACGACCAGGACGACCTATTAAAACAACTAAAAGTGATGAAAAAAGTATCAGAATTACCAGTAAGGGAAAGAGATTGAAAACAGCGCCCCAAATACGTGCAGAATTGCTAGAAATGAACACGACAACAGTATCTGTTGCAACAGTAAAAAGGAGAGTGACTGAAGCCGGCTTGAAAAGATCTGTCACAGCAAGAAAACAGTTTTGTTTATATAAGATGTTTTCGGTGTGTAAAGTGTACTAAAAGTTGTGTGTGATGTTTAGTATGTGTGAGACTCTGCACAAATGGACCATTAGAAAATTTTAAAGTAAACCAAATGAAGCAGACTCTCACACATTGATAACATCAATAGCAATTGCTTAGTACACACGAAAAACGCACTTGAGAATGGGAATCATTTCCCCAAACGCGTCGTGCGAATAGCAAAATAATGAAAAATCGTGACTAGCAGCAGAAGATTTATTTATAAACAAACCTATAAAACTTCTCCTTCTCCATGAGAGTGGAAGGCTTCACGCCAGAAAGGAGCTCACAAAACTTCATTGGATTGTTCTTCCTCATCCACCCTACAGCCCGGATGTCGCACCTTCCGACTTCCATCCGTTCGGCCCGATGAAGGATGGATTCCGCGGGAAGCAGTGCGTGGATGATGGAAACGTTACTGGTGCAGCAAGATGTTGGCTGCGACGAAGACTAGTAGACTGGTACCATGCGGCTATGCAGGCCCTCCCAGTAGTATGGCGTAAGGGTGTCCCATTTAACGAAGACTATGTAGGAAAACATGGTTTTGTAGCCAAGAGAACAGGGAATAATATGGTGTCTTGGTATCCTGGATAAAACCAACCTGCTTTCAGAGAAGAGTGTGTGTATTGCTTACTGAACGCCCCTGGTATGTGGTACCAGATGTCCACAGACATATCACGCAATTCTCATGAATTACTAGACGGTGATTTGCAGCTCGGAGCTGGCGGACGATAGCTTTCAGATGTTTTCTAGCTGGTTCAGATCAGGCGGGTTTGATGGTGAAGCCGTCAACATGAGTTGGCTATCATGCTCCTCAAACCAATGAAGCACAGACTGTTATTCTACTGGAAGATAATATCGCCGTCGGGGCAGACATCAAACATGATGTAGGTGAACGGCCGTAATTTCAACATAGTCTGCAGCTGTCACGGTGCCTTCGAGCACCACCACAGGTCCCATGGAAGCCTAGGTAGACAGCCCGCATAGCACAATACTGCCCCCCCCCCCCCCCCCCCCCCCCGGCCAGCAACTTCGTGCGGTGTATGCAGTGACGAGCCGTTCGCCTGGATGACGGGCCATTCGGTACCTTATCACCGACCTAGTGTAATAATAAACGTGATTTAACCGATATGGGAGAGTCGTGTCCACTTACCTGCGGTCCACTCTCAATGACATCGAACCCACTGAAGTCGTAATTAGCGATGTCGCTGGCCCAACATAAGAAATCTTAGGAGTCGTCTGCCGCGAAGACTCATCTTCAACGAAGTGCGCTGAAAGGTGTCGTTCAAAATACTTGTGCTATCATCAGCATCGTACTCTGATATCAGATCTGCCACAGATTGCCGCTCTTACAGAATGAGCAAGCCTACGATCTCCACTTTCTGTGATGAGGCGTGGGCGTCAAACATCTTGGCGCGTACTCGTACTTCCACCGCTCTGCATCCACTTTCCGTAAGCGCTCTTGACAGCAGCTCGCCAGCGGCTTCACTGTTTCCATACTGCTCGTCCCCAGGTGCCTTGTTGTTGCCAGTCTGCTCTTTGTCGATTGTATCTGTGGATTTTTCCATTTGCCATATAGTTTCACCTACGATCCTGCATTCGTCTCTGGTTCGCTTAAATACTTTCCCTGGCGCGTCACGTGCCCACAAAGCCACTAGGCGACATTCAATCTCGCCGTGGAAAGTGGTCACAATGTTTTGGCTCATCAACGTATAATAAATAAGACTACAGAAATGTATAACCAGTATATCGAAAAGAAAATTATATAAATTAGTAATGAAATTAATCATCTTGTTGAGGTTGAAAGGTCATGTTTACGTTTTTTTTGTCGATAAGAATTAAATTTAAATTTTTAAACTCCATCTTCTGCACAACACAGTGCATTTCTTTTCCTGTTTAAGCAAGCATGTTTCGTCACCTGCGGTTGTCTTTTGTGGGTCTTGGTATATTTCTGGAGAAATATGATACAATTCTATCAATTCTATGTTTGTTTTTATATTTTAGGTTTAAAAGCTGTAATATGTGCATTTTATTTCCTTTTTTTTATTGTTCACCTGAAACTGCATTAATTGTGGACGTGGACTTGTATAGGTCGGCTTCTTATTACATGTCTGACAACATGTCATCTGCAGAGTAGACGGTTCAAAAATGGCTCTGAACACTATGGGACTTATCATCTGAGGTCATCAGTCCCCTAGAACCTATAATTACTTAAACCTAACTAACCTAAGGACATCACACACATCCATGCCCGAGGCAGGATTCGAACCTGAGACCGTAGCGCCGGCCGAAGTGGCCGTGCGGTTCTAGGCGCTGCAGTCTAGAACCGCGAGACCGCTACGGTCGCAGGTTCGAATCCTGCCACGGGCATGGATGTGTGTGATGTCCTTAGGTTAGTTAGGCTTAACTAGTTCTAAGTTCTAGGGGCCTAATGACCTCAGAAGCTGAGTCCATAGTGCTCAGAGCCATTTGAACCATTTTTTTTTTTTTTTTTTTTTTTTTTTTTTTTTTTTTTTGCGACCGTAGCAGTCGCGCGGTTCCGGACTGACGCGCCTAGAACCGCTTGGCCACCGCGGCCGGCAGAGTAGACGGAAGAGGACGCTTAAGAATTGTTAATTTTGAAAATATTTTTTCGATAGTAGTGGTTGTACATGTCATGTGCTTAACGATTTTTATGTAGTTGCACATCTATAGTGTGTTTCCTTTTTCTGTTCCATTTACATACACTGTATTCCACACCTGTTTCCTTTTTCTGTACTAATTAATTACAACGTTTTCCATACATTTTGTGCTTCACTCTCAGCCATATTAACATGATTTTTACACAAAAACGAGATCTGAGGAGATCCTTATGTCGCCGTACACTTCGAGAGACGCTATCTCATTGTCGCTAGTTACTTGTTCGTCGTTTCGTTTCTATTCTGTGTGTCACTAATTACGAATGTTTGGTAAACCTGTTTGTGATGATTCTCCTTAGGGAGAAGTTATTCGATCCGTTTGTGTGTGAGCGTGTTCGTGTCGTGTCAATACAGGTGAGAGTGAAGTTCAAAAGTGTGTGGAAAGCAGTGTATATAATTATAACAGGAAAAGGAAACAAGTCAAACATATACAACTGGGCCAAAGCTATTAAAAAACTTGGGGTTGCTCTGAGAGAAATGGATAAACGCATGTTGGAAATTTCCAACAGAAACACACACACCCACATATCACACACAGGCACACATATATATACACTCCTGGAAATGGAAAAAAGAACACATTGACACCGGTGTGTCAGACCCACCATACTTGCTCCGGACACTGCGAGAGGGCTGTACAAGCAATGATCACACGCACGGCACAGCGGACACACCAGGAACCGCTGTGTTGGCCGTCGAATGGCGCTAGCTGCGCAGCATTTGTGCACCGCCGCCGTCAGTGTCAGCCAGTTTGCCGTGGCATACGGAGCTCCATCGCAGTCTTTAACACTGGTAGCATGCCGCGACAGCGTGGACGTGAACCGTATGTGTAGTTGACGGACTTTGAGCGAGGGCGTATAGTGGGCATGCGGGAGGCCGGGTGGACGTACCGCCGAATTGCTCAACATGTGGAGCGTGAGGTCTCCACAGTACATCGATGTTGTCGCCAGTGGTCGGCGGAAGGTGCACGTGCCCGTCGACCTGGGACCGGACCGCAGCGACGCACGGATGCACGCCAAGACCGTAGGATCCTACGCAGTGCCGTAGGGGACCGCACCGCCACTTCCCAGCAAATTAGGGACACTGTTGCTCCTGGGGTATCGGCGAGGACCATTCGCAACCGTCTCCATGAAGCTGGGCTACGGTCCCGCACACCGTTAGGCCGTCTTCCGCTCACGCCCCAACATCGTGCAGCCCGCCTCCAGTGGTGTCGCGACAGGCGTGAATGGAGGGACGAATGGAGACGTGTCGTCTTCAGCGATGAGAGTCGCTTCTGCCTTGGTGCCAATGATGGTCGTATGCGTGTTTGGCGCCGTGCAGGTGAGCGCCACAATCAGGACTGCATACGACCGAGGCACACAGAGCCAACACCCGGCATCATGGTGTGGGGAGCGATCTCCTACACTGGCCGTACACCACTGGTGATCGTCGAGGGGACACTGAATAGTGCACGGTACATCCAAACCGTCATCGAACCCATCGTTCTACCATTCCTAGACCGGCAAGGGAACTTGCTGTTCCAACAGGACAATGCACGTCCGCATGTATCCCGTGCCACCCAACGTGCTCTAGAAGGTGTAAGTCAACTACCCTGGCCAGCAAGATCTCCGGATCTGTCCCCCATTGAGCATGTTTGGGACTGGATGAAGCGTCGTCTCACGCGGTCTGCACGTCCAGCACGAACGCTGGTCCAACTGAGGCGCCAAGTGGAAATGGCATGGCAAGCCGTTCCACAGGACTACATCCAGCATCTCTACGATCATCTCCATGGGAGAATAGCAGCCTGCATTGCTGCGAAAGGTGGATATACACTGTACTAGTGCCGACATTGTGCATGCTCTGTTGCCTGTGTCTATGTGCCTGTGGTTCTGTCAGTGTGATCATGTGATGTATCTGACCCCAGGAATGTGTCAATAAAGTTTCCCCTTCCTGGGACAATGAATTCACGGTGTTCTTATTTCAATTTCCAGGAGTATATATATATATATATATATATATATATATATATATATATATATATATATATATATAAGAGATGGACTGCAGTGAATGGCTTATTTATGATTGTAATGAAAATAAAATCGAAATAGCCACGGCAGGTCTTAGGAGAATGAATGGCAGATGGACCAGGGAAGTTATTTACTGGATTTCAAGTAATACGAAAATACTGAGATGACAACTCAATGGATGTTTGGTAGATGGTATAATAAGCATTTACCACCGATATGGATGAGTATAACGGAAGACGCCAGTGTATGGTAATGTCTAGAGAAGACTTTTATCCAGTTTTGGATGTGAAATGGTTGTTGTTGCTGTTGTTATTGCTGATGGTGATAACGATGATGATAACGATAGTCCTCGCGTCGGATATACCACGAAGGTCTATATTTGTTAGTCGTCGTCATCATCGTATACAGTGTATTTGAATATTACAGGTACAGACGAAGGGGGTAGTAGAGTACAAGGAAATAAGCTGCAAATAATCCCAATAAACGTGGTCCGGAAACGACCGGTTTCCCCTATATGGCGTAGTACGACTAAGTACTTCATCACCTTACAACAGACGCTGCGACGATCCAGACTGCATAATCACTCTAGAAAACAAAAATATTGCAAGTATTTCGCGTGGCCACCAAACTTATGAAATTAGGCTTCAGCACGTCTCTTCCTCTGTACCCGTACACGTTCAAAAATTCGAATTTACTGAGAATCATCCACAGTGCATTCCAAGAGTTTGTCGACACTTGGCCTAGAATACATCAAAGCTTTTTAATATCATCACAAAAAAAATGCAACAGTTTAAAGTTGGGGGATCAGGAGGACCGTGGTATTGGCGAGCCACGACCGATACACTTGTTGCTAAAACACTGTTCGCCACTACTTACGTATCCGGAATGGTGATCAGATCCAGTTTATCACTTTGTAATTTACGCCTCACTTGCGGTGTTTCAAAATAAACCTAGCTTTAGACGTTAATAGTGTTCTGCTACTGGTACAACTAAAGTTTACAAATATCGTATTGCGAAAAGCATTGGTTTCCGTATCGATCTTCATTAGGATTAACTGCGTGTTCCTTTGTCCTATACTAGCCATTTTCGTTTGTACGTACAATAGTGAAACACCATGTAGATCACAGTATTCTCGAGATCGAGATTAAATATCTGATTTGACAAAATTAAAGAAAAAAACTTTTTTGCTAACCTCCTGGAAGACAGTAAATGTGCCTTTACGGATGAGCCGGAATGTATGACTACATCGTGTACACAAACAGTGATCCAATACTGTCAAATGTTTTTTATTCCAAAGTGATAAGGCCATAATGGCATCGTCAAAACATATAAATATAATGCCGGCCAGAGTGGCCGAGCGGTTAAAGGTGCTACAGTCTGGAACCGCACGACCGCTACGGTCGCAGGTTCGAATCCTGCCTCGGGCATGGATGTGTGTGATGTCCTTAGGTTAGTTAGGTTTAAGTAGTTCCAAGTTCTAGGGGACTTATGACCACAGCAGTTGAGTCCCATAGTGCTCAGAGCCATTTGAACCATTTTATAAATATAATCAGCACAGCATCGTACTGGTAACTGCCCTCAAAAGCAAAGGACGCATTTCCCAGGCGGATTTCACGAGCAGACTGTAACGTAGCAGTGCTGCCGCAGTAAATAGCAACGCAGACGGTAACAGCATGGCGGAACTGTTGGACTATATACGAACTCTCCTTTAAGCGCAGCGTGTTTGCCTAGTGGGACATGAAGTGACGCTTCAGTACCTCTCCCGGGTACCGCCCGCGGCGCACCGTAGCTGAAGCTGCGAGATGCAGCCAGGGACGTAGGTGTTGATGGTGGCTGCGGTGCGCCCAGCCGCCTTACGGTCCATCCAGCGGCGACCTTCTCTGCGGGAGCAACCTCCATCGAGATGGCCGTCCGGAAACAAGGCCGCGTTCTTTGTGCGCCTCGGACGTCCCCGACGCCGTAATATCGCGGATCTGTTACGTCTTTATTTTCCTCGCAGTAGGCAGTGCGCGTTATGTTCCCCCAAACGCGGCCGGCCGGTATTCTGACGAACTTACAGCCCATTTGCATAAGCTTCCTAGGTACTATCGAGCTGCCGCGCCGGGGGAATATCTAAATTACGAAACACAATTTACATATATCGTGTGGAAAGTGTACGCTACCTTTATTTGTTATTCTTATTTTCGGTGTTATACGCCGGCCTCGGCTCACCAATTGTGGCGTCGGGGACGCGTCCAATTGTCCGTCGGCGCGCCGAGCGGGACAGGAGCATATATCAGGCGGGATCGCCGTACTGCGCATGCGCATATAGTAGACCCCTTGAGCGGTGACGCGTCCGCCGGGATTTGCTGTCCAGGGCTGCGCTGACTGCCCACGCTTTACTCCGCGTTACGATGTAGCTGCGAGAACTCACGGATTATGCGTGCTCGGTTCCCATGCGCACGTCCAGCACCCCCGCAACGACCCCGCTAACACGTGCGGAGAGGCCGTAGCCATCTGTTCAAAATGAAATACTCCTCCCGTCCGCTACGACAGTCCACGTGCTCCGGGCAACGTGTAACGTCCAATGCATTTGTATCAGCTAAGATTTAATGCAATATACGATACCCCACTTTACTGAAGTTCGCGATACATGCGTATCCCCTTTCGGGATATGGCATTTTGACATACCAGGTGATCAAAAAGTCAGTATACATTTGAAAACTTAATAAACCACGGAATAATGTAGATGGAGAGGTAAAAATTGAAACACATGCTTGGAATGACATGGGGTTTTATTAGAACAAAAAGAAAAGTTCACAAAATGTCCGACAGATGGCGCTGGACAGCAAAACTGCTACCGTGACGGGTGAGAGGTACGCCGATATGTTACAGAATCGCATCATCCCCAGCCTGGCTGATAAACACCTGCTGGAACGTACGATGTTAATGCAGGATGGCGCTCCACCCCGTATTACTACACGCCTGAAAGATCTCTTGCGCGCGTCGTTTGGTGATGGTCGTGTGCTCAGCAGCCACTTTCGTCATGCTTGGCCTCCCAGGTCCCCAGACCTCAGTCCGTTCGATTATTGGCTTTGGAGTTACCTGAAGTCGCAAGTGTATCGTGATCGACTGACATCTCTAGGGATGCTGAAAGACAACATCCGACGCCAATGTCTCACCATAACTCCGGATATGCTTTACAGTGCTATTCACAACTTTAGTCCTCGACTACAGCTATTGTTGAGGAATGATGGTGGCCATATTGAGCATTTCATGTAAAGAACATCATCTTTGATTTGCCTTACTTTGTTGTACTAATTATTGCTATTCTTTTCAGATGAAGCGCCATCTGTCGGACATTTTTTGAACGTTTGTATTTTTTTGGTTCTAATAAAACCCCATGTCATTCCAAGTTTGTGTGTGTCAATTTGTACCTCTTTATCTACATTATTCCATGATTTATTCAGTTTTCAAATTTATACTGACTTTTTGATCACCTGGTACATTTGAATGTATAGCTAAAATTTGTAGATGCTGATAGCAATTTTTTACATTTCTTTTAAATTATTTTAGTAATTATGAAAGTAATGCAACATAGAAAATACGCAAGTACAGCGTAGTTTACTGCGTAGATTTTATAGATTCGGAAATATTTCATGAAGTTTACTGAGCCGTGCTGCGGGTCGCGTTGGTGCTGCTTGTAGGTTTCCGCCCTCTGTTGGAGGCCAAATGGTATCGTTTACTTGGCATGGTTGCAGTTGTTTGTCTTCTTCTCGTGTTGACTGGCGCCACTCGGTTTCGCAAGCGTTGCCTGTAGCAGCAGCGGCGGTTATCGATATGGAGTAACAGTTGCCCTATCTTTGGGGCGACGTCGTTGTTTTTCCGGGTCGTGTGAGTGGGTCTGTTCGGTTGGGGACTCAGGAGGAGCCAGGTCCGCGCAGTGCCAGAACACGCCGGGACTGCTGGCGGCACGCATGGACTGCCGGATGAAAGGGCTGTGGTCACGAGGGTGCACAACCTCGTCATAAACCGGATCCAGCAAGCCTTAACATGAGTGCATTTCAATCCAAGTAGGGAAACCTCCACCATTGTGATATCTCGCGATTCTCCAGTGACCTGGGTTCGTGTTGCTACTCGTAGTGTCGCCGAGGCGAAGAGCACCGAGTGGAGTACTTGGGGAAGGCGGATATGATTAGCTTTCCTCATTACTACTTAGTGCGTTCAACTTGTTACAATTTGTTAAGTTCAACCAGCGGTAATTTTTCTTGCCTGGTGGCCGCTAACGCCCCAGTTACCTTCCCCTGGGGGTTAGTGTATGTAACGGCAGTGTACGTTTCCTCGCCTTGCCGCTGCTGTCCGGTAAGGCGTGTAGTTTTGACAGCTTTCTTGATTGTAGGCCGGTTGATGATTCTTCTACTCTGCTGGTAGTGGTTCCTTTCTCATTCGGGACGCTCTAAACACAGTATTCTGGGGACGTAGTGCAGACTGCCTGTTCCGGCTTTGGGGTAACGTTCCATAGTTGCATTTGGTTTATCAGACGTCAGGTAGCTTCAGCAAGATTATCATTAGTCATTCGTTAGACTGCCAGTATTCTGAGTTACCATCTTGTGAATTCAATTCTTGGCTGCCTATCTCATCACTCGGGAAAGTGTTTGTTGCCGGACCTTCTCAGAGGTCGATTCCTGGAGCACCGTCTGTGGCCCCTTGGTTCTTGTAAGACACGTATGTTCTAAACGGAGGTCCGATGGCCAGTAGTTCATTGTAACGCTCCTTCAACCCACGCCTCCTGCGGCTATAATCTGCCTCAGTACCCTTTAAGGAACTTATGTACTGGTCCTTGTGTTTTATTTTTGTATTTTTTATTACAGTACCTTGTAATACCTACATTAAATGTTATATATGTCTAGTTAATAGTTCTGGTCGCCTTCTGGAATAAATCTAGCAGTGTTCAGTGGATGTTAAGGGTTGTGCTACAAAGTTTATCATCATCTTATTTCACTAGTTTGCTGACCACTTGCTTGTTTTTCTAATTAACCTTTGCTATTGTATTTGCTGTTTTACAGCTGGTTTCTAAATTTTTTATGTTATTGCTGTTCCTGGCGTGCAAGGCCTTCAGCCGTGATTGTTTGTGGTCATTTGCCTTAAAATTCTAATTTGCTGCTTTTATTTTAGCAATAACCCTTAAAATCTTATTTACTGCCATTCCTAGCGTCTGATGCCTTCTGCTGTGTTTGTGGCGACTTACCTTTAATATTTCAGTACCTGTAAGTTGTAAATTGCAGCGAGTTCTTAAACAATTCTTAATTTTTTGCCATTCCTGGCGTGTAAGGCCCTCTACCCAGATCACAGTGGCTTGCTTTTAAAACATTATCTGCTGTATCAGTATTTAATGGTGATTTGCTAAATTATAACTCACTGAAAACAATATGATTTACACAGTCGTTTATTGCTTCATTAATAACGTGTAGTATTTTTATTTATGTTGAGTCTGGAATTACTGGTTTAAAATTAATTGTGTGTTAGTGTAGAAGGCAACCAATAGTAACTGATCGCGGCCCCGTCCACAATCGTAACCGAATCCTCCCTTCCCTTGACTACCAGGTTTCATTTACATCTTTTGTAATAGTTAAAATTGAATACGTCTTTAGCAGTACGATAAATAACTGCATACAAAACGGGCGAGAGTAAAAATTATTTGTTAAACATAACGAAAGTCAGAGAAGAGAAATACATTCATTTATATTAGTAAAAAGAAAACTTCATAAAGTTTTTGATGTTAATATTATTAGTCAAGAACGTTGATTAATTTATCAGATGAAGACTGCTATAACAACTCAACTTTTTAATCACTTGTAAAAAAATACAAGAAATATATTTGTTATTAAAGACTTGTAAATATTATCGATGATGTGATTGCATATGTCAAGTTCAGTTTTGTCTCAGTTACGTCTTAGTAATGGCTGACTAATAAACGTGACAAATAAACTAAAAGTATTCTCACAAAAGTGCCTGATTTACAAAATGACAACATCAGCGGATCATCGTTGTAATTTTATTTTAAAAGATAAGTAATACATTTTTGCAGTAGTCTACGTAATAATGAGATGTTCCCTCCCAACTACGCGTGTGGTGCAATTAAATTTTCTAAACTGCAATGCCAAGCCAAATAAGACTGAATTATATTAACGTAATACATGACTTGAAAGTGAGGATCATTTCAAGCGTAATGCGGAAAAACACCCGACAAGTACGAGTAGGACTCGCGCGCTGAGGGTTTCGTATAAAATAACTGTGTAGGTCTTTAATTTTCATGAGTGAGTTTGCCTGTCAAAATATATGCACTGAGTTAGAAGCTCAAATTTTTTACACTGTCAAGGGACCGAAGACATTAGTGTTTGACATACGTGTCAACATTGATACCTCTGACCGTTCCTGAGCAAGGTACAGACGGACAGACAGACGGACAAAAGTTTTTTAAAAGTATTTTATGTGATATCATTAAAAAATTAATAATTTTTGGAGTTTTACCTATATTTGTACTTTGAACCTTGCTTTTTGCCAAATTTCATGATTCTAGGTCAACGGGAGGCATTCTGCAAGGTTTAAAGAGTGAGTTTGCGATTGTCAAAATGCGATATAAACAACCGTATCTTTTGATTGCAAAATATTACAAGCATAAACTTTTTACGTTGTCGAGGGGCAGTCGAACTTAGTATTTCATACAAATATTTAGAGACAACCACTTCGGATAAAGATGAATGCAACGAGGATCTAAAGCACAGAACAGAAAAGGGAAAGCAGGAACACTCCATTATTTCGAATGAAACGACGTCAAAAAAATCCGAAATGGAAGATAAACGAAACTGTAGTTGAGAGCAATGCTCTGAATCGTGCTGAACTGTGGGAAGTCTCCAGGATGAATGAGGAGAAATTAAAGGCAATGGAAATGAAGAAGACATAATATAAGAAATGAATAGCTGCGAGAACAGATGGGAGTTAACGAAAGATAGCGTACATGCAATTAAAAATAAACAGCTAACATAGTATGGACATCCTAGAAGAACGCCAGAAGAAAGATGGCCCCCTAAAATGTGACACTGGAGACCTCCACGACGCAGGAAAAGAAGAAGACCACGGCTACAATGGAACGATGGAGTGAGGCGTGCGATGCAGGACAGGGCCACGCAAGAATTGGACTGGGAGGATGGAACGAGATAGCAACTTGTGTGCGAGAGACGCCGCATGGTCTAGAAAACTCGCAGAAAGACGTAGAAGGTTTCGCCTTGATGCCTGTAACCGTTCATTGGAAAAACGGGTCATAACAGGTTGACAGGCAGACGGACAACAGAGTAATCTTATAAGGGATCCGTTTTTAACTGTTAAGGTACGGCACCTTAAAAAAATGGGCGAATTACGTTCTCACATCCAGTCACCATCGAGGTCGTTAGAAACGGATCACGGGGTCAGTTTGGGAAGGAAACCGACCGTGCCTGTTCAAGGGACCATCCCAACCTTCGGCTCACACGATTAAGGAAAACCACAGAGAACCTAAATCCGGATGAGCAGACGGCGATCTGAACTGTCGTTCTGCTTTATAAGCGTCCCACGACCTACCATTGCGCTACCTCGCCTTGCTAGTTTGGAGGCGTACGGGGCTTAGTTACGCCATTATCTGTGAACTAAACAATGGTCGGCGGGCACATCGTCTCTAACAAGAAATCTTCAGCCCAGTCACAAGTAGCATTTGATACCCCACATGATCGTAGTTCCATTAACAAGCATTGATATGATACCGAGTGAAATACGTTTCGGAAGTCACGAAATAATGCATTCACTTGATTGCCTTGAAAGGTCTCTGTTGGATTTCTTAAATCTGCTGTCATTTACGGCATAAATTCCTCTTCTAAATTTACTGTGGTATTTCTGACTATCTGGGAGGAGACTGAGCAGTGAAACGTGTTACTTTTACACATAAACAAGAACGATATGTCACACTACTACACTTTAAAACACAGTTTATATGTATTTCATGCCACACACTCTCATACGGAACCTACATCCGCTTTCTTTTATATACTGTATATGATAAGATACTGTCATCCCCCTTCCCTTCTGTATGAGAGGATGAATGAGCAAATGTTGCATGCTTGAGGGTAGCAGACAAGCCTGTCTGCTAGAGAACAGTAGGACCAACGTCGGAACAGGTAGCTACGCTTTCTAAAAGCAGAGAGGTTTCTATCCTTAGCATGGTCCTGTCCGTCCGTTGTCATGTTGGTATAGGAAGCTGCACCTCTGGCCACTTCCGTTTGTATTTGTGACCCACCCCTCAGGAAGGGACCAGTCAGTCTGTCCGTGGCGAGCGTCTGAAGTGGTAAGATCTCCGGCTAAGCGCGTGTCTGCTAAGTCCGTAGGACAATGGATTTCTTAAGTTCAGCCTAACTGAAAATTTAATCACCTTCATTTCAGGTTTAGCTCTAAAATATCTAATGTTATCGTAAATTGCAACGCAGTGTAATTCACGTGTGAAGTTCAGAATATCTTCCAGTAGTTGCTTTGTCACTACTTTGTGAGTAAAGTGGAACCATGTGATGATCAGTAACTCTAACTAGCATCATCAATCTTCAATGCGAATGTGCATGAGATTATGAAGTCTCGTCTTGACAATATTTTTCAATATAGCAACTTTTCTTTATGTTCAACGCGCGTGGGGTGTGCTTTGTGTGACCAGTACCACGTGCTTATACAATTGCTTGACCGATCAGGTTAATGGTAAGACGATAGTAACCAGTTCGAGGTTTTTCTTTTGGAAATTGCTTTTCGATCTAATTTATTTTAATTATCAAAATTATTGTGGAGTTACACGCTTTGTGTAAACCAAGTTGACCACGTGTAGCATGTGGTGTAATCATCAAAGTAGCCCTCAGCTATTCTTTTCGGGAAGATTTCACAGAGAGTTAGTATGAATTTAGTATACCAGTGTGTGGTAATTACATGATGGACAGGATTGTGCTACGAACGTAACTTCTTTGGGTGAAAATTGAATCGGTTGGTTGTGGTTAATTTGCTCTTGCATATGTTTCAACGTTCTTCGTGTGTTATTTTATGAATGCAGTGTTGTATGCAGTCTCCCAATCTTGGCTCCATATTTGATGTGTTCCGTAAGATTACAATCTCACATTTTCACAATCCTAAATACGGCACCAGCTTAGTTATGAATCGAGTTTAATATGCTGAAATTTCAATGATCAATGTTAAAATAAATTTCCAAATATAAACTGATTTATTTCTTTTTATTTAAATTCTCTTTTTTATATACATATCACCGGTTGTCGTATGACTATTAAAAGATTATAATTAATGTTAGTCTGGTTGGTAATTTGGTAAGCTAGACTGGATACCTGGTGAAACAGTTGCTCAGTAATGCAAGGTTAACTTAGCCAGACAGCTCACAGCTTTTAACCTGCTTTTATTGTCTATCAGTACCGCTTTCATAGCAAATTAAAGCAACAACGTTACAGCCTTGATAAATGACTTTCAGATGTTATGCAGAAATGTGCGAATGGGGTTTCGCGTGACCAATGTTTCCGGAGTCCATTGCTTTTGATCTTTACGAAAGCATCAGCAAATCCTCGATTGTTTAAAGAATCTAACTTTCATGTATAAAACACCTTTAAATGTCTGATTACTTCACAAATGAGTTAATGCGTTAAATATTGGTTTTCAAGGGTATAAGCGAGAAAAGATTTAGTAGAGGTTTCAAATCATGCTCAGTTTGTTGCAAGTCGCTAAGTGCTCCCATTATGAAATGCTGGATGAACATGAACTTGGTGAATTGGGTCCATTTTAAGCAGAAGTTGGCAACGGCCTTGCCGCAGTGACTACACCGGTTCCCGTGAGATCGCCGAAGTCAAGCGCTGTCGGGCGTGGTCGGCGCTTGGATGGATGACCATCCAGGCCGCCATGCGCTGCTGCCATTTTTCGGGGAGCACTCAGCCTCATGATGCCAATTGAGGAGCTACTCGACCGAATAGTAGCGGTTTCGGTCAAGAATACCATCATAACGACCGGGAGTGTGTGCTGACCCCACACCCCTCCTATCCGTATCCTCCTTGAGGATGACACGGCGGTCGGATGGTCCCGGTAGGCCACTCGTGGCCTGAAGACGGAGTGCTTTTAAGCAGAAGTTAATTTTCCACACTTGTCGATGTTTATTAAATCAAATCTCCTGACCTATGCGTTGCAAATAATGTGATTTTGTAGGTACATTGGGTGGTATATGTGGTTACTGTGTGCAAACTGTGTTGCAAATAGATTGAGTAATGAAGGGGCAATAAATTAAAACGTCATGCCTGATGCCGAAGTAAGACTGCATGAATAGAGAAAACGTATGCGATAAACTTTTTCCCTCTCATCATTTCTTGGAAGATGTCAGTAAGAAACAGTTTCGTAAAGTTTTGAAAGTATGTGTAAGCTTTGTTTAAAATCGCTAAGTGTTCTTAAATATTGGCTGAATAAAGTCCATGTATTTGTGCTTCGTCAGTTATGCTCACTCAAGAGAAAACCAATGTTTCGGAATGTAATACTTGTCTTACTAAGTTAAACTTTCAATATAAGATTATATGTATTAATGAGTAGTGGAACGCCCTGGTAAGCCCGCAGGACAGAACAAGTAGTTGGAATTGTTGGGAAGGGGTCAAAATGAGCGGCTGTCAGTTACACTCGAACACATATAACTTCATTTATTTGACCTAACATTACGGTACGAATTGTTGAACTTAGTTATCGGCTGAATACGCCACACTATCTTATGCCTTAAGGGCACAACCACTTTAATTAAAAAAAAACGGCTAAAAGCCAATAACTCAAAATTCAAACGCCAAAGAGAATATTTAGAGGGCAGGCGGCCTCACGTTACAATTCGGCTGAAGGCCCAAAATAACACTTGAAAAGCAACAATCTTAATTTAAAGACGGCTGAAGGCCCCATGACTTAAAACACAACTAAAATAATTTTTAGTAGGCAGAAGGCCCAAGGCTTTATCTTTAAACAATATATTAATCAGGTTGAAGGCCCAAACAATCTAACACTTGACGAGCAAGGAATTTTAATTTTAAACCGGCTGAACGCCCATTACTTAAAACACCACTAAAAACAATTCAACTTTAATTCAAAACCATCGGCTATGAGCCATACAAATACAGACAACGGAAAATAAGAAAAGGCAGTGCAGCTGACGGCGCTCAGAAGTTTCGGGGGTCGGCCAGCACTTGAAATGCTAATGATCACTTAGGTGAGACTGGCAGTCGGCCCAACCATTCTCGATCCGACGACAACCCAACCAACAGACAGTCAACGGACCCACCGACAAGGTAACTTGCGGCTCCACTCGACCAGCACACAGCCGGGAGTTCAATGCAAAACGTAAAAGGCATGGACGCCCATAACCAAGCATACATTAAGCTGTGAAACTAGACACCATGCTGGACAGCGACAACACGGTGAGGAAAGGACACTGCCTGAATTTACGTCAACGGCCAGAGCAAGTAACCGGAACGTTAACGGTCACAAGGCAGAAAATTTCGATGGTACACTTCAATTGCAAATAACCAAATACAGTTAGACTCCACCGTATGGTGTCTAAACCTTCGGAAACGCGCCGGCCGGTGTGGCCTTGCGGTTCTAGCGCTTCAGTTTGGAACCGCGTGACCGCTACGGTCGCAGGTTCGAATCCTGCTTCGGGCATGGATGTGTGTGACGTCCTTAGGTTAGTTAGGTTTAATTAGTTCTAAGTTCTAGGCGACTGATGACCTCAGCAGTTAAGTCTTATAGTGCTCAGAGCCAGCTTTCGGAAACTCGAACTCACACGTTGTTGTTCGAGCGAATGTCCCACCAGCCAACAACGAGATCCAGACGGCACAATGTGAACAGTCTTGACTTGCTGGTAAATTAAATCCAAACTCAACTTTTGTATTCCCGGGTTCGATTCCCGGCGGGGTCAGGGATTTTCTCTGCCTCGTGATGACTGGGTGTTGTGTGATGTCCTTAGGTTAGTTAGGTTTAAGTAGTTCTAAGTTCTAGGGAACTGATGACCATAGATGTTAAGTCCCATAGTGCTCAGAGCCATTTGAACCATTTTTGAACCAACTTTTGTATCCAGGGTCGGTGAGAAACGGACCTCGTAGGAATAGGAACAGCCCCGCACACTCCGACACTGCGTGGTGACCGCCAGCGGGCCCGGCCAAAACTACGCCCCGCGGAGATTTCCTCGCTGCTCCACGCCAACCGACCGACTCCCACACGTCAGCGCGGAGACAGCAGTAAAATAACTGATCCGTCGACATTACAAGCTATACACAGTTTCACGAACACTTCCACGAAGGACTAGACAATACTAACGGCAGCGACTATGTAATAAAAAAGACGAATCACGAGTCGACGCACGCAGGCAACCCATAAGCGATAGCCGGTCAACATACACGTCGTCCTTCAAGGTGACTGACCGACGACCAACCAAGGTAGTCAGCACTCACTCAAGTGACATGTATCGGCAACCGTCGGGCGACTCATGGCTGTCCGGACCTCACTGCAGCCTCGCCTCCACTGAACTTCTGCCGCGTTCTAAGTCAAATACTGCCAGGTCCGAACTGCAATGCCAGCGCCTCCCATCTCACTGGCAGATCCGAACTGACTCCGAACACACGACAACCGGGAACTAATAGCAGTCAGCAAAGACAATACGCCAGAGCTTATATCGATAAGCGCCTCTGCTGCCGCTCACGGGCAGACAAGGCGGCAACTCAGTGACACCAGTAATTGAAATTAACATAACGAGGTGATAGTACAGTAGAAACAGGGTGTCAAATCAGATATGGCACGAACAAGAGCCACGCACGGCTCGAGTAGATTGTAAAAGCATTTTTGTTTTTAAATTCGGCCAATAGCAAGACGAAATATTGGAGATCAAATTTTTATTGCCCCTAGACTGCAACAGGTGCCAGGTTCTGCGTTCCGGGGTAGTATTTCATTAACCCGCGAGGACATGCTGAAAACTAATGCCTCCGGATTTTTTACGTGAAAACTTTTAAAACTTTTTAAATAAAACAAGCTTTATTAACATCCTACGTGTTTAGCCTTCATGTCTGCGTACTTATTTCTCAACAGTCATTCTGGCGACGAGCACGTTTCTCCCAACGAGAGACCAGCTTGCTGAGACCGCCACCCTAAAATATTTCACTTTGTCGACGGAGCCACAACATCACCTCTGCTTGCACAGATTCATCGCTAACAAAGCGAAGTCCTCGAAGGTGTTCTTTAAGTTTTGGAAACAGATGAGCTCTGTCTCACAGGTGAAGTTAGCACGACCGTTTCCTTCATTACGAGCACGAACTACCCAACGTCGCACACTGCTGATATCAATACAATCATCGCCGTACACAGCTTCCATTCTTCCATAGATTTCAACTGGAGGCAGGTTTTCTTCAGTGGCAAGCACGTTGATGCTCACACACCAACACAGTTACATTACTCACAGCCATGTTACACGCCACAATTCGGAGCCCTCCAGCGGCAGATGGCTCCAACTTGCGCCAGCGAAGCAGAAAAGTCGAGAGAGTAACATGCATGGCATCTGCTACCTCATTCGATATTGAGAAGAGTAAGAAATTTGGAGGTATTACTTTTAGCACACCCTCGTAGATTGCACTCGAGATATCTCACTAGGATTGAGATTAGAATATGTTGTAAGATCATAGGACAAATAGATGTCAATAATACTGAGCGATAGTTTTATGGATCACTTCCTTCATCCTTGTAGAGCGGTGTGACTAGTGCTTTGTTCCAACCACTGGGAACAGTTTATTGTTCAACTAGTCCCATGTTCCAGTTGGTTGTTAAAGTTTATATATATCGAAGGCACTGGGTACAAAGGCACCAGCAAAATGAGCGTGGCTCAGGCGTGTTACGGTAAGATTTATGGCGTCTTTTTCCTCCAGTTTAGGGATCGAGTGAGTGGGCGCACTGACAAGACACAGGGCTCGCATTCAGGAGGTTGGCAGTTCAAAACTCCACGACTTAGGTTTTTCATGGTTATGTATAAATTGATTAAGACGAAAGCCGTGATAATTTCTTTCAAAAGAACACGGCAGATTTCGTTTCCTGTTCTAACCTAACACCTCCATATTTAATAACCTTGTCGCCTCGAAAATGTTAAACCTAAATCTCACTTCCTTTCTTCCAGTTGAGGTTTCCGAAACTTTCTCTGGTGATATGCCCCCCTTGCTTGTCCCTGGTTCAATTCAGACTCTTTTACTACCCTTAGAGGGTCTTATGGCAGTTGCAGCAATTGTGTCTAAATCATTTTCCATCTGTTTTCTTTCTAAAATATACCTACATTCTTCAGTATACTAACATATATTGATTATGCTTATCCATTACGGATATTTTAGAACGGTGACTGTTATTGAATGTAAATGAGTTATACAAAACTGCAACCAGTCACTCTTTTGAATAATTATGTTTTATTCCATGAACCGGTTTTCGAACCTTTTCAGGTTCATCTTCAGGTGGTTCCAGGGAGTTACATCATTATTGCTAGCATAATGCTGGGTGCTGGCTTGCTACAGTATATGCGGCTTTTTTCCGTTAGTGTCCATCTGTCTGCGTCCATTTTGATGTCCAGTTGTTGTATCACTACACACACTTCTACACAAACTATATTAATTACACACTGACAGCGAGACTTTTCCAGCATCCACCATACCCTTTACAACTGTTGCTTGTAACAAAGATCTTGACAGGAAGATATGGCATAGGCCTACTTTGCGCAGAGATGTAATTTGTTCTTCTTTACATGTGCTAAGGTCGATATAAGGGCAAAAATTTTAATCAGACTGGCGACAACATGAGAGTACAAAATAAAATAAATAAATAAACTACTACAAGACTTATCTTAGAAGAAAGATTAAGAAAAGGCAAACCTACGTTTCTAGTATTTGTAGACTTAGAGAAAGCTTTTGACAACGTTAACTGGAATACTCTCTTTCAAATTCTGAAGGTGGCAGGGGTAAAATACAGGGAGCGAAAGGCTATTTACAATTTGTACAGAAACCAGATGGCAGTTATAAGAGTCGAGGTTCAAATGGTTCAAATGGCTCTGAGCACTATGGGACTCAACTGCTGAGGTCATTAGTCCCCTAGAACTTAGAACTAGTTAAACCTAACTAACCTAAGGACATCACAAACATCCATGCCCGAGGCAGGATTCGAACCTGCGACCGTAGCGGTCTTGCGGTTCCAGACTGCAGCGCCTTTAACCGCACGGCCACTTCGGCCGGCCATAAGAGTCGAGGGGCATGAAAGGGAAGCAGTGGTTGGGAAAGGAGTGAGACAGGGTTGTAGCCTCTCCCCGATGTTATTTAATCTGTATATTGAGCAAGCAGTAAAGGAAACAAAAGAAAAATTCGGAGTAGCTATTAAAACCCATGGAGAAGAAATAAAAACTTTGAGGTTCTCCGATGACATTGTAATTCTGTCAGAGACAGCAAAGGACTTGGAAGAGCAGTTGAACGGAATGGACAGTGTCTTGAAAGGAGGATATAAGATGAACATCAACAAAAGCAAAACGAGGATAATGGAATGTAGTCAAATTAAATCGGGTGATGCTGAGGGGATTAGATTAGGAAATGAGACACTTAAAGTAGTAAAGGAGTTTTGCTATTTAGGGAGTAAAATAACTGATGATGGTCGAAGTAGAGAGGATATAAAATGTAGACTGGCAATGGCAAGGAAATCGTTTCTGAAGAAGAGAAATTTGTTAACATCGAGTATAGATTTAAGGGTCAGGAAGTCGTTTCTGAAAGTATTTGTATGGAGTGTAGCCATGTATGGAAGTGAAACATGGACGATAACCAGTTTGGACAAGAAGAGAATAGAAGCTTTCGAAATGTGGTGCTACAGAAGAATGCTGAAGATAAGGTGGGTAGATCACGTAACTAATGAGGAGGTATTGAATAGGATTGGGGAGAAGAGAAGTTTGTGGCACAAGTTGACTAGAAGAAGGGATCGGTTGGTAGGACATGTTTTGAGGCATCAAGGGATCATAAATTTAGCATTGGAGGGCAGCGTGGAGGGTAAAAATCGTAGAGGGAGACCAAGAGATCAATACACTAAGCAGATTCAGAAGGATGTAGGTTGCAGTAGGTACTGGGAGATGAAGAAGCTTGCACAGGATAGAGTAGCATGGGGAGCTGCATCAAACCAGTCTCAGGACTGAAGACCACAACAACAACAACAAGAACAAACTTCAGGTGATCTGATTTCTTATTTCTATTTGTATATTACGTATAATACAGGCAGTTTATAGCATTTTTATTTTTATTATTATTATTTATGTGCTTGGCATTAACATGGATATCCCTGAATCAATGCTACAGAGTTATTGTATCTGCTGTGAGATGCAGCTGTCTGTTAGACTAGAACCTTTATATATAAATTTAAATTAATAATTAACCTTCAGATGAACTGTTGACTTATTTCTGTTGTTATGTTAAGATGATCTGGAGTATTAGCAAGATTAGATTCTATTTATTTTAGCTAAACGTATATGTATAAAAGCTGTAGCGATTGTAATGGACTAAAGCTGTTTGTATGGCTGTACACTTTATATTTAAAAACCATGAACAACAGTTTTTTAACTATTGCTTTATTTTCATTCTAACATTAAAGTGATCTGGAGTATTGGTAGAGGCAGGTTCTGTTTGTTCCAGGTAGAAGTAATGTGTATAAAAGTACTGATTTATGTTGGCAGTAGAGGGCTTTAACATTTAGAAATATAGTACGAGTTTTTTTCTTCTGTGGTAGGATATTACATTGGCACCGGTGTAGTTAGGATGTAAGGAGGGGGTGGCGGGGATCGTTGGGGTGGAGGGGAGGGGGGTGGAGAGGCGGTGTAGGTTTCGTTGAGTGGTTACTTGTCTTGAACTAGTAGATCTTCAAAGTTCTGAAGGAAAAATTTGTTTCTCAGTTCAATTGGCTCATTGAGTAGGTATTCAGGTGCTATATTTATGTAGATAAATATTTCAATTTCTTCAAGAAGGTCAAGTATTGTACCTTTGTTGTCAAAATGGAGTATTTGGACATTCTCTTCTATGTTGTTTGCAGAATAGTTGTGTTGGGCAAGATGTGAGGCAAAGCTGGACTTATTCAGGTTGTTAAGACGGAGTGCATCTATGTGTTCTTTAAATCTTGTTGTGAAGCTTCTACTAGTTTGTCCAAGGTAGAAGATTGGACATGAGTTGCAAATGAGCTTCTACACACCTGACTTTTGATACTGTTGTATAGTGGTTTTGGTGCTGTGTATGATTTTATTTTGTATTTTGTTGTTGGTGAAGAAACTTATTTTTATGTTGTATGTCTTGAATAGGTTGGAAATTTGGTGAGAAATCTTCCCTAGAAAAGGCAGGCTTATAAATGGGGTCTTCTTGTTTGTGGGTGGTTGTTCAGCAGTTGGTTGATTTAATTTTGCTGTATGGATTAGTTTATCTATTATTGCACGGTTGTACCCATTGCTGGAGGCAATTGATTTAATAATTACTGTTTCTTTTTGTCTTTCATTTGTGTCCACTGGGATTTTAAGCATGCTATTAACAATTGTTCTGAAGAACGCTTTTTTATGTTGGTCTGGATGGCAAGAGGATTTGTGTATGGTAACATTGGTGGTTGTTGGTTTTCTGAAAATTTGAAATTTATGCTTTTGATTTTTATTTGAGATTGTTAGATCAACATAGTTAATGCCGTCTAGAGTGCGTGGGTTTGGTCGGTACACGTCTTCTTTGGTCCTACCCCACAAAAAGAAGTCACAGGGATGACACGTTTTTTTGTTTGGCCATCCTCCGCAGCAAGCATATAAATAATTGTTTTGTAAATGAAACTGCCTTTTGCTGCTGCTATTTATTTTATTTCATCCATACGCGTTTCGCCTTCTACTGTTTTAAGGCCTCATCAGTCGGATCTGTAACGATACAGTTTTGCTAGTTATAGATTATCAAACAGTTCACTTCGCGATTTTTTTGTAAAAAATGTAATTAGTTAAGATTTGCTGATTTGCGTTTCCTCACATCTGGTCTGGAGTTTGCACTACCATTTTTATCACTGTTGAGTTTCAAAAAATGGCTCTGAGCACTATGGGACTTAACATCTATGGTCATCAGTCCCCTAGAACTTAGAACTACTTAAACCTAACTAACCTAAGGACAGCACACAACACCCAGCCATCACGAGGCAGAGAAAATCCCTGACCCCGCCGGGAATCGAACCCGGGAACCCGGGCGTGGGAAGCGAGTTGAGTTTCAAAACAATTATTCACAAGGATGAGTTGGAATCTTCTCGGCGGCCATTCTTGGATCCTCGCCGCCCCAGCAAAAGTCGTGCAAAATGTTCTTCCAGCCAATCAGGAACGATGCAGGCAAAATAAGGTGGTGATCCGTCTTGCTGAAAAAGAACCGGTGGGTGGCCACACACGTTCATCAAGCATCTGGCAATACTTGTGGCTGTTGATGGTGTCTCGCCGCAACAGACTGTCAATTTTGGTCAACTTTGCGATTCTTCAGTAGCCATTTCAGGATTTGATTCTGACCAATGATGGTAGTTATGTCGACTGACGAATCCTCCAACGCGAAACACCGCCGATCCTTCCAAATAATGTTCTCGAACACTTCCGGCGAATTGGTATGCCCTGAAAGCATAATTTCCCCATATGCGATCTGCGAGCCACAGTCCCCCAACGATAACTCCTAAAGATAATGGGTTCAAAATGGCTCTGAGCACTATGGGACTCAACTTCTGAGGTCATTAGTCCCCTAGAACTTAGAACTAGTTAAACCTAACTAACCTAAGGACATCACAAACATCCATGCCCGAGGCAGGATTCGAACCTGCGACCGTAGCGGTCTTGCGGTTCCAGACTGCAGCGCCTATAACCGCACGGCCACTTCGGCCGGCTAAAGATAATGGGGTTTCCTGGGTTTCCAGAGCAGATCCTTATTTAATATAACACCCTGTGTGTCTCCTGGCCGGCCGCTGTGGCTAAGCGGTTCTAGGGGCTTCAGTCCGGAACCGCGCGACTACTACGGTCGCAGGCTCGAATCCTGCCTCGGGCATGGATGTGTGTGATGTCCTTAGCTTAGTTAGGTTTAAGTAGTTCTATGTTCTAGGGGACTGATGACCTCAGAAGTTAAGTCCCATAGTGCTCAAAGACATTTGAACCATTTTGTGTCTGCTGACTCCATTCACACGCGCAGATTGGCGTGTTGATTTACCAGGACTATGCATGAAGATGTCGCTCACTGCCGCCACATTTTCTGGAGATCGCACCACAGAAGGTCGTCGTCCTCGCGGTTTACCCACAACTGGCGCAGTTGTCACTAGCTTCGTGCGACAATCCCTAATGATTTTAGCATGAGAGTCATGAACAACACGTCACTGCCGTTGAACAAGAGCTACAGATCGCCACACTTCAAACCACGAAGTGGGCTGGGCACGCTCTTGTAAAGTCAATTTTGCTGCCTTCTCATCGTTCACCGTAAGAAGATGCTACGGATGGTCCAAGTATTCTCAGGGATCCTGTAAAAAAACACAACAACGGTGTAACGTATTACTATCTTTACGACGTTTCTCATCGAGCCATATACGTAATCTCGCATTTCTAGCTGCCTCTCTCACACAAATAATGATAAAAATTCAGAAATTCAGGGTCGCCACCAGCCCAAGCCCTTCCTAACCATTTAGAAAGAAAAACGGAGCTGGAAAATTATTAGTTTAATTACTTTAATAATTTAATTACAAGTGTGCAAATTTCTTTAAGTAGCCAGATAAATAGCATTCCATGTCGTGCATGAAGCAACTTCATTAATTCAGGATTAGAAATCGGTGTCAGTGGGTAAGATCAACACCACAGAATTTATGTTTCACGTAGATTATTTATTGTATCTAAGTATTTGGTTGCACATCCTAACTACACATAACTGGTGCCTGACTAGAAATATTTAAGTAAGAAATACGTGAGAATGTAACAGAGCACAATTTAACTACAGCAAGAAGAAACACAGAAAACAGGGGTGGGAGACAATTGTAACGCCGGAAATGCATATCCTCCTATTTCCATCTATTGTACTATTATTTTTTTCCTTATTTTTGCTACCTGAATATATGATATTTCTGTGTCTTCACATATTGTAATTGTTTTACTATTTGTATATATATATTTATGCACTCATGTCGATGTATAATTGGTTTGTTTCGTAAATATTATTTGTATTTACGCTGGGTCTTGCCTAGGGAAAACTGCTATCGAACGATTACGTCGATAGGTCGTGTGAAGAATCAAAGTGTGTAGGATCTTTGGTAGTGTTAACTCTGCCGCGTGGAGCGCGGGCAGGGCAGTCGGAGTCTGGCTGGAGTAGCGAGTGGAGCAGGTGTGTTGTGTGACGCTCCCGCGAGTTGCCGCGCTTTCGGGGTTTGGCAGCATGTAATTGCGCTCGACTCGCGATGATAGTTTCTGACATGGTGTCGCGGACGGGAAGCATTAGCTGGCGCACATCAAGAGCCCGTTTCGCCTGGTGACCGTGTCGAGAAGAAGGCGCGCCTACATCCAGCTTCTGCAACAGCGACGGCCGACAATGAGTGACTGTCGCCACCTCCTCGATCGACGGCTTCAAACCTTCAATCAACCAACAAGGAAGACTAAAAGCACGTAAAGTTTCAGAACTGTATGGCAGACCTCAGCTTTTCAAATTGTTCCATTTGCCTCGCAAAATTACAGCAACTTAGCATGAACCTTTGTTGCTCATTGTCCCAATTGCATTGCCAAGCAGGGTCCCTTCCTTTTCCGAAATGAACCCGAGTGTCGTTGAAATTCAAACGCCAGCATTCAAATAATAGAATTAGATTTCACTGCTTTAATTTCAAAGTTCAGTAGCTGGCTACAATATTTAGGTTACACGAGCACAAATTTAGAGTGCGAGTTTTGTTAGCATATTTTAGCTTACCTGTGACTGCAGCTCAGCTTGGTACGTACTAAATTTTACTATTGTTAATAGTTCAGAATCATTTAATTCAAGTTCAAAGTAAAATCTCTTGTTTCTAAATTGCGTAGAGTCAAGTTGCTTTTGAAATGATTGTTGAGGTAGTCCAAGACTAACCGTATTTTACTGGATTTCGATGTGCTTCAGAAAGAAAGCTCACTATTAACTTCAGTCACTAAATTAACTTTCGATTTTCTGGTTTTATTAATTCTTTTGCTAAATTAAGTCAGAGTGTAGCGAAATTTATTACTTCTGAGAAACTTTCAGTTTTCACACTACACGTGTCAACCTTCAGTTGCCACGCTTCTAGTGTTAATTATATGTGTAATAACCTTCCTTTTTCAGTTATTATAGTAATTGTCCATAGGACTGGCGACCGTAATTTCCCCCAAATCTTAAATATCTAATTACCGCTAGTTGATTGTTAACGTAACGGCCGCACATTTACTTTCTTTATTAACTTTATCCCTATTTCAAAATTATTTTCCACCAGTTTCACTTGCATTTTTCCTTTCATTTAGATGTAACCCTTTCCTCCCTCTTTACCGACAGGTTAACTTCGGTGACGATTGCTTTTCCAAAATTCCCATTAGGTACACGCGGTTTCATTTTTCACTGTCATTAAGGTCGATAAGTGAGGGGGGAGGTTACACGTGGCGACCTGGTGACAGGACAATCTTCAGATTTGAGGTTGTTCTGGACACGAATTTTGCATTGTGCAAATCTCGTAACAAAGTACTGGTTACGAAATGGTCGTTACGTCAGCGAGAATAAGTAGTGGGAGTAATCCTAATTATATTTGAGATTTGGCAGTTATGTTGAAAATTATTAAAATGAGTGAAGGCAACAATTGCCAAAATTTGGTAGACTTGGATACGGAACAATCGGTCGAACAGTGTGAAACGCGCACTGCGGTACCCATTGTTCAGGGGCAGGCGGCTAGCATGAAAGACGCGACCGCCGAAACGCAACAAAGAGCAGAAATGGAATTCCAAACTTTAGAAAATGTTTCGGAATCAGAAGTGAAAATCAAATCTGAATCCCTTGATGACGAATACGGGGGGAAAATTAAAGAGGAAGCCGCTGCGGAAGTAAAACCGGTAGTTTCCGGGAATTTAACTGATTTATTGAATGTTTTGATTAACGAAATCAAGAGTCAATCGGCCAAGCAAGAAGATCAGGCTGCCAAACAAGAAGCTCAGGCTGCCAAGCAAGAAGCTCAGTCTGAAAAATTTGAACGGATGCTAGACAATCAGAACAAAGCTATTAACGTTGTTATCAACAATGTTGGAGTTGTTAACACAAAAGTTGATAATATCAAAGAAGGTATTGTTGTAATTAATACCGAAATCGGTAATCTTAAACAGGAAATGATAGGCGTTCAGGCGGAAATTGCGAGCATAAATACTCGTTTTGATTCCGAAATTAGCAGAATCGAGAAAAGTGTAGGAGACGCAGTTGCTCCGATCATCGAGAATAAGGTGACGGAACAAATTCAATTAGTGAGAAAAGAGGATCATCAGAAGGTGGAAACTTTAAAGGCTTTAGTATCCGAAGTAGATACCAAAGTGACGAAGAGAAAAAGAGGGAAGTGGAAACGCTTGCGACAACCACTTGCCAAGTGATTACGAGGGTGTCGGAATTAGAAAGGAAACTTGACGAAAAACAGAGCTATGTGCCAATCTGTGCACATAGTTCGGAGTTGTTGACGAAAGAGGAGCGGTTCGACCCCTTGAAAAAAGGCGGTATACACCCGACGGATTTCATTAAAAATTGTGAAAGAGTTTTACCCAGATCATGGACTAATGAGAGAAAAATTAATGCGGTTATTGATGTGTTGGCTGGTGATGCCAAGCGTTGGGGCCTAAACCTCAACATTACGGACCTGACTTTTGATGAATTTAAAAATTTGTTTCTGGCTGAATACTGGTCAGAGCAAAAACAGCAAAGTGTCTGGCGCGAATTTGTCGTATCGAGGCCTTTCGATGCGAATTCGCGCAGTTCGATGAAGGAGTTTTGTGAGGGCTGGATCCGCAAGTTGGAATATTTGCGTGACCGCCGCTCGGAATCCGAAATAGTCTGGGAACTCTACAAGAAGCTTCCAGATGATACTAAGCGCTATGTAGGAAGCAATCACAGGACAATCAATGATTTCCTGGGAAGAGTTGAGGACGAGGACTATTGGCGCAATAATCGCGACAGTGGTAGAGGCCGTGGTAACAACAACGGGTACCACAGCAACCACAACAACGATAACCATGGGAATAATGCATACCGCAACCATGGCAGCAATAACAATAATGGTTCGGACCGTAATAACAATCGGTACAATGCAAATAATAACAGGAATGACGGAAACCAGTATCATACTAGCGTGATACGGGCTGCGCAGAATAGTAATAACGCCAGAGGGTGTGACCAGCCGCCTCAGCAGTATCCGGGGAGCGTATCTGCTGGGACGAGACAGAGAAACCATTAGCCGCGCCGGTGAGGGGCCGACCGGGCGTGGAGAAATTTTGGCGGCCCAATAACAGGAGAAAACCCAGGTGTCGTCGTTATGAAAATTCCGTATGGAATAATCAACGGCGGGAGAGTGTGCCAGTGTTAGGAGAAAGGAGTGCGCCCACAAGTAGTAGATCAGCTGTAGACACGGCAGTAGAAAATACATTCACTGTCAGTGAGAACAATTTAAGTAGTGTTCCGGAAATCGACTATAAAGTGGCAGCTGTAATACCCACAGCGGAACTGGAGATTGAGTTTAAGAATGATTCGCAATTGTTGAGAGAAGATCAGATGTCGGATAAAACGTCCGTCATCGAGCGAGGGGATGCAGAGAGGGATGAGGTCTGGTTAAGGCAGTTCGGTCGCTTATACGACGAACTAAGAGATTATAGGGGCCTGTACGGGAGAAGTGTTTATGGGGAGCGCGGGCAGGATTTGCCGCGTCTCGTCCCGCAGGAAGATAGTGATTGTGAAGTGATGGAAAGTTCTGGCCCTAACCGGCAGACTTTACTAGAAACAGTTGATGTTAAGGGGGAGCACGAGCAAGATGCGTCGTGCTTCGTCCCGCAGGAGTTGAATGTTGAAGTAGTAACGGAAAGTTCTGGCCCTAACCGGCAGACTTTACCGAAAGTTATAGTGATAGAAGTAGCCGACACATCCGACGCAAACCTCCAGTTTAAACGTTGCGAGAGTATTAAGGAGAAATATTACGAAAATTTTAGTGATAGCCGGACACGAGTGGTAGAAAAGCACGTAGATTACAGCGTGTATGAGGTTAGAGCTGACGTTATGCGGTCAGACGGTAGCAGTGTGGGTTGCGCAGATCCAGAGGAAGTAATAGCAGATACTACTGGGTACATTCCTCCAGGTAGATTGGCAGATGAGATCGATCTGGCCAAAGAGGAATCAACGAAGGTGACAATTAGTGAATTGATAGCAAAGCAACACTCACTAGTTGACGAGTTACAGGAAAAGGGTTCGGTATTGGAGGCGAAGCTACAGACTAAGCCTCAGAACAAACGTGTTGAAATTAAAACTGTATGTGAACAGAGGCTGAAAAAGCCGCCAGATAAACCGGATTTAGGATCAAAGCCGGATGGTTTATTCTGGAATGACCTGGATATAGACAAGGATTTACTGTGGGAAAATAAAGAAACAGTCGAGGACAAGTGTAGACAGATAGTAGTGTCTGCTAATATGCACGGCCTACAACTAAACGTGTTGATTGACACCGGTGCAGAATTGAGTGCTGTATCTGGAAAAATATTTCAGTTACTGAAAGACAGACCTGGCATCGTAGTTATGCCAGTAACAGGGGTGAAAATTATCAGTGCTACTGGGAAGGCCAGTAAACCGGTCACAAAACAGACTTTTGTCAACTTCGAGATATGTGGGGCACGATTTGAACAAGAGTTTGTCGTCGTGCCAGACTTAACTACGGAAGTAATTATCGGGTTAGATTGGCTATTAAAGTACCGTGCAGTGATTAACTGCGAAAGCAAAACTTTGACATGTATGTCACTAGATAAAACAATGATAGTTAGTTTTGACGAGGCAGGAGACGGTGTGCATAGGCAATACCAGCCTATACACATTGTTAACTGGCCGGATGACATTGACGTAGGAATGAGTTTGAACTGCCGTAATGTGAGGAAGTTCGGCATTGACAAAAGTGTAGAAAGTGAATTGGAAGAGATAATCAAATTCCCTCCACGGATTGACATTAGTATTGGTGTGAAAAACGATCGTTTGCGAGAAGTAATGAAGCTAAAAGCCGATGCTCGCATACGTCGTAATGACGCTAAAGTGCGTTTTGCTAAGTTTGCAATCGGAGACTTAGTACTTGTAAAAGCTCATGAGAAATCGAGCGAGATAGACAATGAAATCTCTAAATTTAAGTTTGTTTATAATGGACCATTGTAGACCTGAAATTGTACCAACCAAGGATTGATTAGTACCACAGATAGGGTAATTTGTACAGTATGTAGATATAGAGTGTAAGATTTAAGGATGTGCCATGTGGCGATGCTTTTGCCTGACCTAGAGGTCATTAAAGAAGTTGTAATTAATAAGTAATTTATGTTGATTAAATGATTTAAAAGTTACTGAATATTAATCAATTTAAAAATATAAGCTGCTAGTTTAAGTTTTCAGCTGAGTCACAGTAGATTAAGGAATGTAAATATGATTTTGTAAATAGCTGTAAGATTCCATAAATATGTGATTTACTAGTCATTGCCGATGTACTTAGACGCTGTTTTAAGTTTCAGGCTAGTACATGCGTGTGATGATGGACAGTGTTGAGTTATCCACTGTGATAGTATTAAGGGACTCCTTGAGATTACTCGGGAGTGAGTTTTTCCGAAAGAATTCAGTGAAACGGACGTTCTGGAAATGCCGTTACACAGGCGAGTGAGATCAAGCGTGCCGCACAGGCGGGCGCAACAATACTGGCGGGGCGGAACCGCTGTCGCCTCTTGTGCCGCTGTCGGCATACTTTGTACTTGCGAGTACGGAAGGCGGAGTTGTTTTTCTTCCCTGACAGCTGATATGAAAGAATTCTGTTGTCAATATTTATGTTTTTGTCGATCTGCTGTATATTATTTTCTTGTTTAGCGTTAAGTGCACACTCATGATGAGAGTATAAATTATGAAAAGTTTATATAAAATACGTATTCTATGTAAATAATTATTAATTTGAGTATTTTGATATACCTGTTTTCTATGACCATGTAATCTGATTAATTTTGTAAATAGTATTCCATTTCTTGATACTGTTAGGAATTTAGATTTTTAGAATAGCTAAACCATTTTCTGTGTTTTCTATGAATTTTGATATGTTGTCAACCTGTTTTATTTTGTGCAAGATGACAGAGTGGAATACGATTAGGAGTGTCTCCACTCAATTATTATGGTCTAAAAATTGATTTATGGTTAATTAGACGAATGCTAAATTTTGTTGATGTTTTGAGCATATGCATTTCCGCTGTTTTTTTTGGGACATTTTCTGAGTCTGTTTACGTTACACGAACATCCTCAGACAATGTGGGGCACGTGTAACGCCGGAAATGCATATCCTCCTATTTCCATCTATTGTACTATTATTTTTTTCCTTATTTTTGCTACCTGAATATATGATATTTCTGTGTCTTCACATATTGTAATTGTTTTACTATTTGTATATATATATTTATGCACTCATGTCGATGTATAATTGGTTTGTTTCGTAAATATTATTTGTATTTTTACGCTGGGTCTTGCCTAGGGAAAACTGCTATCGAACGATTACGTCGATAGGTCGTGTGAAGAATCAAAGTGTGTAGGATCTTTGGTAGTGTTAACTCTGCCGCGTGGAGCGCGGGCAGGGCAGTCGGAGTCTGGCTGGAGTAGCGAGTGGAGCAGGTGTGTTGTGTGACGCTCCCGCGAGTTGCCGCGCTTTCGGGGTTTGGCAGCATGTAATTGCGCTCGACTCGCGATGATAGTTTCTGACATGGTGTCGCGGACGGGAAGCATTAGCTGGCACACATCAAGAGCCCGTTTCGCCTGGTGACCGTGTCGAGAAGAAGGCGCGCCTACATCCAGCTTCTGCAACAGCGACGGCCGACAATGAGTGACTGTCGCCACCTCCTCGATCGACGGCTTCAAACCTTCAATCAACCAACAAGGAAGACTAAAAGCACGTAAAGTTTCAGAACTGTATGGCAGACCTCAGCTTTTCAAATTGTTCCATTTGCCTCGCAAAATTACAGCAACTTAGCATGAACCTTTGTTACTCATTGTCCCAATTGCATTGCCAAGCAGGGTCCCTTCCTTTTCCGAAATGAACCCGAGTGTCGTTGAAATTCAAACGCCAGCATTCAAATAATAGAATTAGATTTCACTGCTTTAATTTCAAAGTTCAGTAGCTGGCTACAATATTTAGGTTACACGAGCACAAATTTAGAGTGCGAGTTTTGTTAGCATATTTTAGCTTACCTGTGACTGCAGCTCAGCCTGGTACGTACTAAATTTTACTATTGTTAATAGTTCAGAATCATTTAATTCAAGTTCAAAGTAAAATCTCTTGTTTCTAAATTGCGTAGAGTCAAGTTGCTTTTGAAATGATTGTTGAGGTAGTCCAAGACTAACCGTATTTTACTGGATTTCGATGTGCTTCAGAAAGAAAGCTCACTATTAACTTCAGTCACTAAATTAACTTTCGATTTTCTGGTTTCATTAATTCTTTTGCTAAATTAAGTCAGAGTGTAGCGAAATTTATTACTTCTGACAAACTTTCAGTTTTCACACTACACGTGTCAACCTTCAGTTGCCACGCTTCTAGTGTTAATTATATGTGTAATAACCTTTCTTTTTCAGTTATTATAGTAATTGTCCATAGGACTGGCGACCGTAATTTCCCCCAAATCTCAAATATCTAATTACCGCTAGTTGATTGTTAACGTAACGGCCGCACATTTACTTTCTTTATTAACTTTATCCCTATTTCAAAATTATTTTCCACCAGTTTCACTTGCATTTTTCCTTTCATTTAGATGTAACCCTTTCCTCCCTCTTTACCGACAGGTTAACTTCGGTGACGATTGCTTTTCCAAAATTCCCATTAGGTACACGCGGTTTCATTTTTCACTGTCATTAAGGTCGATAAGTGAGGGGGGAGGTTACACAATGATACTATCATCTCCATTGCATTCATACCATAAAAATATGTCAGTGAGGTTCGCATTACGATTATACGCATGCACTATTCTGGACAGATGTTTAACCAATGCACGAGGTTGTGCGATAATTATTCAACATACTAACTGCGTCTGCTGCTTGCAAACGGCCGAACTAGAACACGTGGTGCATTCCGAATCAGACTGTTGTGCTGCTCTGTAGAAAGCGCACGAAAGAACAGAGATTCTTGCAGAAATTATAGCTCATTAAACAAGCAAACTGTTAAAGTAAAGCCCATTGCGGTGCCGTGGTGGACCAGAAGGGTCACTGATTAACAAACGTGGCACAAAATCGACACACAACGACAAAAGCAACTTTCACAAAATATAAGATTAACAATCATTAAAAATCATACTCGCTCCGACACAGTATTACACTCACGTACGGTTGAAGTAATGCAGACCAGCTTTTCCTAATCAGATTTACCGTTTGAAATTCTACTTCATCGTTGTTCAAAATCAATAAAGTAACGTCCACACTTTTAACTCAAACACCCAAAAATCGCCTATTTAAGGGGGGGTAGGACGTCAAACGGGCCGCCTTGGAGCAGGAGAGGCATCACAGGTCATTTTATTTTTCAGTGTCTATACTTTTACAAATAAATTCATAAAACTTTGTCGGCATCACCAGGAAGGATTCAGGATTCACACTCATTGCAGTGGAAGTTCGAAAACACAACAAAATAAGTTTTTTACGTGTGAAATTTCATCATTTTTTCACTTACTAATGGCTGCATTTGTTGCTATAGGTACACTTTTCTTCATAAGTTAGAGAGATTCTTCAATGAATTTTGTACAGCGTACGTACCATACTTACAGGTGTTGAAACTCTAGAATTTATTTAATTTATGAAAAAACGAGTGATCTGTTGTATTTTAAACTTCATGTTCACAAAAACCACAATTGTTTTAGTTAATTACCTGAATTTTTACCACAGTTTTTAATAGATTTGGAAAATTCTAGAGTTTCGTACACCTTTATGTATGGTTTGTATGCTGTGCAAAATTCATCGAACCATCTCTCTTACTTACGAAGAAAAGTGTACCTATAGCAACAAATGCTGCCATTAGTAAGTGAAAAAAATGATGAAATTTCACATGTAAAAAAAAAAAAATTTACTTCGTTATGTTTTCGAACTTCCACTGCTATGAGTGTGAATTCTGAATCCTTCCCGGTCATGCTGACAAAGTTTTATGAATTTATTTGTAAAAGTATAGACAGCGGAAATTAAAATGTCTTGTGGTGCCTCTCCTGCTCCAGGTCGGCCCGTTTGACGTCCTACCCCCCTTAAAGCAATATAATTATGTCACATTCGGAAAAATAACTCGCTTCACACGCTTCAGTTAAGCTGAAGTTCTTAAGTATTTCAACAGTTAAACATAACGAAGTCCTAACTCAACCTGCTTCCTATCACCTGAAACCCCCCTTAAGAGCTACGATCCAAGCTCCCCGTGCAGCGGAAGCTACCAGAGGGGTAGCCCTCCGTCACCAACCTCACACACAAAAACAGCCTTCCACTAAGATGGGTAAACCTCTCTGTTCAGGTATTGGAAACATAAGTTGGTCATCCTGTGCTCTCCTTCGAACGAGAAGCAACATCGTCTGCTCCCAGCAGACGATGACCAACTCAGCGTTTCCCACAAAACAAAACCGAAACCGCACATTAAAACACACATATAATATTCAATAGGCCTTATTTGAGGAGTCGTGTAGGAAAACAATACCACGAGGATGCAGAACACAGTATATTATGGGACTGTCTGAGGACGCAAAGCCACTACTGGAAAGATACCAGAAGCTCTTCGTTAACGACCCATTTGTTGATGAGACACTTCTAGCAGGCGATGAACTCATGTCAGTCATAGCTGAGAACCGTAAGCCAAATGGTGTGACCTCGTGGAGAACCTGGACATGAAAGTGAACAGTAGGCGGGCTTGGAAACTGTTAAAGAACCTTAACGGTGACGCCACAAAGTCAAACGATAAATTTACTAACGTCACAGCAGACCAAGTCGCCACTACACTCCTTATGAATGGCAAAAACCACGGCAGAAAGTACCAGGAACCATTAGTACGTGATCTGGCAGAGGATAATTATCACCTCAAGGCACCATTTACAATGTCACGACTTACTGCAGCCATTTCCAGCTTGAAGATACACAGAGCTCCTGGTATCGATGAACTTAGAGTCGAGCAAATTAAAAACTTTCGCAGTAATACCCTACAGTGGCTGCTAGATTTGATAAACGCATGTGTAGAAAGGCTCCATATTCCAAAGATGTGGAGGAAAGCCCGAGTGGCTGTACTTCTTAAACCAGGAAAGGAGTCTGATGATCCAAAAAACTTCCGACCTGTGTCTCTTTTATGTCACTGTTTTAAGATCATGGAACGCCTGACGCTAAGTCGCATAGAAAGCGTCTTGGAACAACAGATCATCCCACAGCAGGCAGGTTTCCGACCAGGCAAATCGTGCTGCGGTCAAGTCCTGAACGTGACCCAACATATCGAGGATGGGTTTGGGAGGAAAGAGATCACGGGAGTGGCATTTATAGACCTTTCAGCTGCATTTGATACTGTTAACCATCGGCATCTCCTTAGGAAAGTATATAATGTGACAAGAGATTACCAATTAACATCACTGATAGGTACTTTCCTGCATAATGGGAGATTTTTCGTCTGTCTCCAGGGTAAGAAGAGCAGGTGGAGAAATCAGAGGAATGGCCTACCTCAGGGAAGCGTCCTCACCCACCTCTGTATAATATATATACAAATGACCAACCAGTGCCAAACATCACGCGCCAATTTATGTATGCCGATGACACTGCAGTTGCAGCCCAAGGTAACAATTTTGTGGATGTAGAGGAGAAACCACCTAAGGCCGAACCTTTCCAAGACGCAGGTCTGTGCATTCCATTTAAAGAACAGGGAGGCAAATGGTGAATTAAATGTAATATGGAGAGGTGAACGTCCCGAGCATTGTAAAACGCCCAAATATCTTGGCGTCACGTTGAATCGCACACTGACCTATAAATATCATTGTAAAGCCACAAGGGAAAAAGTCTCAACTACATCATCAGGAAACTAACCAGCGCATCCTGGGATGCAAGCCCAAAAGCCCTGAGAAATTCAGGCCTTGCGCTCAGTGTGCCAGCTCCGGAATACGCCGCTCCAGTATGGTCTGCATCAACACACGCGAGAAAAGTTGATGTCGCGGTGAATGAAATGGCACGGATTGTTACCGGATGCTTGAGCCCAACCCCAGTGCACAAGATGTACTTAATCATGGGGATCGCACCGCCCAACATACGACATGACATCGCTGCCAAAGCCGAAAAAAACCAAGCAAGAAAAGGACATGTGTCACCCTCTATATGGACACCAGCCAGCTGACCGACGGGTTTGTTCGAGGAAGTTTCCTGTCACTTACCGGAGCCCTGGAAGGGCCGGCTGTAGAGAATCGTCTGAAAACGTGGGAAATAGACCTGAGAAACCCCCATAAAGATGTAAAAGAAGAACTGGCGCCTGGTGGAGACCTACCATACATAGTCTGGAGAACCCTAAACCGTATGAGGGTAGAAGTGCCAAAGTGCAAGACAATCTGTAGCAATGGGGTTTCCTAAAAGAGAATGAGAACACTGTCTGTCTGTGTGGTTCTGTCCAGGATCCTCAACACCTGCTTATCTGTCCATATTTATACCAGCCCTGCACATTGAATGACTTATGGGAGGTGTTGTGGATTGGCAGGAGAGCCAACCCAGGAATACTAGAGGAAACCGAAAGGCACGCGTTTTAGCTCACGCAGGCTGGCGTGAGGTCTGGAACAGGACAAGGAAATTAGAATTTAGAAAGACGGACGTAGTTGGTGGAATACTTAACTTTAATCCGTTAATGGTGAACGTCGGTCTGATGGTACATGAATTACAAGATCAATAGCAATTGATAATGGCGCCCTGCTAGGTCGTAGCAAATGACGTAGCTGAAGGCTATGCTAACTATCGTCTCGGCAAATGAGAGCGTATTTCGTCAGTGAACCATCGGTAGCAAAGTCAGTTGTACAACTGGGGCGAGTGCTAGGAAGTCTCTCTAGACCTGCCGTGTGGCGGTGCTCGGTCTGCAATCACTGATAGTGGCGACACGCGGGTCCGACGTATACTAACGGACCGCGGCCGATTTAAAGGCTACCACCTAGCAAGTGTGGTGTCTGGCGGTGACACCACAGGAGGCAAATGACATGGCCATATTGGCTGCTGATTTTTGGAAGTCTGAAGTCTAGTTCCGGACACGGAAAGTAAGTAAGTATTTGAGTGCTCAGCCTTTCTGGAAGAGTTCATGAATTGAGCTAAAATCAGGTAGTAAAGTGAATGAGCTGTACTGAATTCGACAAGCGTCTTATGAAACAACTTCACAGAGACGTTTGAACGTTCATTAATAAATATCAGCAATCGCATAACTTACAGACATTTAAAACTAGGGAGTGAGTTCTCACTCACCGCGTATATTCGGGCATAAAAATGAAAAAGTGTTCGCGGTAAGAGGCAGACGTAAATTCCCATAATTTGATTTATTGCACAGGGCAAATTACCACTGTAGGCCACGCTATTTGAGGCTGGCGGTATTTGACAAGTCACGACCCACGCATTAACAACTCATTTCCCAGAGTGCAAGAAAAGTGAAATCCCAGTAACGTTCGTGGCTGCGCTGCTCTAAATGCCGGCCCGGAGGAGCCGCGAGCAGCTTTTTCCTTCCGCGCCGAGGGACCGGTTACGGGCGGGGTGAGCTGTCAGCCACCCTCCCATCTGCGGACGAAGCTGCTCATCTGGATGCAGAGCGACGTCTCCGGCGATGGCGACGGGGCAGGAAGTATTGTTCGCGCACCTCAGTATTCCGAGAACGGAACAATTTAAACCTTTCATTCAGCACAATGGCCGCCTTTCATTGTGACTGGCGGAGCTGACGCGGTAAGACTGTGCGCGGGCGGCGCGGCCGGAGAGAAAGTTGCAAAAAGTTTGTCTGCGCGCGCCGACGGAACGGAACAGCGCGGCAGCGCTCCGGCGACTCATCCGCCGGCGGGGGAACTTTTTGCGTCCTCCGCCCAGTGGAGACAGACAGCCTTTTAAAACGCGGCGCTGCTCGCTACTTGTTCAGCGCGCACTGGTGCTGCCATTTCTCTTTCTGTCCCTTTCTTTCTCCTCCACCTCTCTCTCTCTCTCCCTATTTCTCTCTCTCTGTCTCCCCTCGTCAGACGTGCCAGACATGGATCTCTATTCCCCTTACTGGAACGGCGAGTTTCGCGGGAACTAAGACGGATGAGGAAGCATAATAGTCGGAGAGGTCTTTCTCCGAGAGCAGCTAGACCGTCCCACTGCGCATCCTCTGTCGCTTTTGTTTGTCTTGTCGGCGGAAGCCGTTGCGAGGCTGACGTGCTGAGCGGGCCCGGCCTCTGCATACAAGTTGTCGGTCCTTTTGCTCGGTTTTGGGAGATTAAGGAAATGTTAGCAAAGGCTGTTCCCCGAAGCGGCCCCGTGGCTCAATTGTGTCGCTGTGAGCTGCAAACAGGTCCTTTGTGTGTGTGTGTGTGTGTGTGTTCGTGCGTGCGTGCTAGTTTTTGGGAGAGAAAGGAGGAAGCGAAACGAGGCGCTAGATCGCAGGCTGTCCGCCACGAATAACGAACCCGGCACTACCAAGGGGAGGCCACGACGGTGGGTTCATGGACTTACTTCAAACTTTGTACACCTTTAGTAGGCCACTAAAACAACATTCTGTGCAAGCAGAAAGGTGCACTACTTCTGGCAGTGCCGAGAAAATCGCAAGAGAAGTTTTACAGGTCTGTTTTATGCCGTATGTATCTGCGTAAAGCTATCAGCTGTACGGAGTCAGTGTGGTCATGTGGTTAGCGTTCACACTCAGTGAGTGTGTCGTCCAGAAAAATTGTTACAACAGTGCCACCCGTCCAACCCCATCGATCGTAAGTATCCACAGTGCGTGTGGCGACACATATGGAAGGCGACCCATGCGCGTTTTCTCGAATCAGGCGTTCAATCAGCGTGGTACATCACCGTGAATGGCAAACAAGTTAACCGAGATCGTCTGCACCGCATCCATCTCGCCGATTCATCCCTCTGCACCCACTGTGGAGTGGATGACACGGATGTCCACCGGTTCCACTGTGGCACAGCGTTCGACGTCTGGACACTTGCGCGGCGAATTTTGGAGTTTCTTACTCGACAGACACCAGCTCAGATCGACGTCCACATGCTTTTGTACCCCGATAAGACTTTCTACCCCTCCGCCAAAACTCACTCTGTGAATTGGATCTGTGGCCACACGATCCGCTATCTTTTTACTTCTGGAGACAAGTCTACGCTAGGATATTGGACTTATCTCAACGAACGACACTGCGTCCTGATACGCAACCTACGCTATAAGCAATATTTTTCCAATTTCTTACGGAGCACATTCGATGACCCACCTCGTAGCTGGAACGTCCAAGCCCTGAGAAGCTGAAAACTGTATTAACCGATCCGAACTGAATAGACCTCCTACCCAGAACCCACGCCTACGCAATGAAAAGACACGTTTGGACGAGCTGGCCTGCTGTAGGCGGAGACACCTCAGGCGCTTCTGTAGGAACTGGTCTTTAACTACAAGTCGCACGACAACTTTATATATAAAAGAAGGTGATGGTTCGAATCCCTGTCGATCTTATTTCTTAATATACTTTTCTTTTCATCACTGGTCACGTTTTTAATTTATATGACATTTGAGAGGTAATATAATGAAAAAAATCACATGCATTTTCATGAAGTTGTAGTGAATTTCGTATTTTATTTCACTATTTACTATTGTTTTTTTATTTAAATTTTTAGGGACAAGGGACGGGTTTGGAAGGCCCAAGTCAAACCTCCATAAATAATGATGCGACAGACGTCATTCAGTAATATAGTTAAGTCACAATGTGCCAGATCGTAAGAGTAATGTACAATTACTCTTATGGTGTGCTCTCGACACCACACGTTGCAGGATGGTATTTGTCATACAGTTACGGAAAACATAAATCGGCAGGGAATCTACTACTTCGAATGAATGCATTTTTCTCGCATTTACAGGGAATGTTCAGTGTTTCTAAGCGGAAACACGCCTTGATGACATTTTGAAAAATTTCTCTTTCTTCCGATAGTTTGGATGCAAACCATGGGTCACCAGTGACGAAGAAACTACAGATCAAAATTTAAGTCTGAGTGGGAGTCGAACCGTCGCCTCATATACGTTCGTATTACGCCGCTCGAACGCTAACCACGTGGCCACTATGAACGCAGACGTCCGCATTACGCACGCAATAGAAGCCTAAAATTTCTCTTGCTAACTTCCCGGAATTACCCGAGTAGTGCGCCTTACAACTCACACATTATGACCTACTAAAGGTGTACAAAGTTTGAAGTAAATCCGTGAACCCACGTCGTGGCCTCCCCCTTCAAGGTCTTAACGTTGCCACTACTCTTCTACCTTGCCAGTTCAAAAAGTTTTGAGATTGAATTAGTAGCACTAGTAAACAAATTTAAGCTTTTTTCTGTATCTGGTTTGTAAATGGGTGGATTTACCTAACTTTGTTGTGCTGAACACACTGGTAAAATCAGTCTTTCTCTATGACGTCACATTCCTAGATACACAATAGCGAAAATCGACATAATTAATTCAAACAAAAATACACATTCAGAACGTTTGAAATCGATACTATTTTGTAAGTATATATGGGCATGATGACAGTAAAAGGTCCAAATTAGTTCAGGAGATATTTTCACCTTTATTCATCTTTGGTTTTTGAAAAATGCGACGACAGAGTTCTTCTTTTGTTGACCGTTTCATCACTCTCCCTAACAAGACACCAGCAGTAGTCACCCATCATCGAAGGGTTCCAATGGCCTTGGAAACGGTGTCCCATGGTAAGAATGTCTTGCTGAAAACGTTTACCATGTTCATCGCTTACGGCTCCCAAATTTTCCGGGAGGAAATCAAAGTGAGAGTGTAAAAGATGCATTTAAAGCGACATTCTACACCCCATGTTCTTATAGTTGTCCAATAGATCATTCACAATGATAACATAGTTTTTGTCTTTTCTGTTACCCAAAAAGCCCTTCACAATTGCTTTAAAAGAAGACCAAGCAGCTAATTGGATATCTGTGGGTTTGGTATCAAAGGTTGGATCTTTCCGAAATTTTCGTATTTGTGGTCCAACAAATGTACCCTCTTTCAGCTTTGCCTCACTTAATTTGGGAAACTTTTCTTTTAAGTGATTGAAGGCCTCATCTTCTTCATCGAAAGCATTTACAATGTTCTTGATAAGGTTTAACTTCATATGTAGGGGAGGCAAAATGATTTTATCTGGCTCAACAAAATGGGTATTCTTCACATTTACGTTTCCAGGATCATATGACTTCTTTATAGGCCATGCCTTCACTGTGTGGTGGTTCTTGGTGTCACGGTTGTCCCAAATGAGCAAAAATCAGCAGTATTTCGTGAATCCAGCCTGTAAATCTTGAAACGTCCCCTTAAAAAATTATAAATGACTGTGCTTAAACTGACACATAATATTTTTTAGCGCAACGCAATCTGACTTTCAAAAATCCCTTCAAAAGAATGGCCCTGACTAACAATAACCTTTACCTTTCATGAATCACTTACCTAACAAAAATCTTCGTTACTCAAACTACTGCAATACAGCGTGCGCCACTACTGCCAGCTGAATAAAAGATTCTAACTACTGAAGCCACTAACTACTGATAGGCATAGTTAGCAAATGAAAGATATTGACAGAGAACAAACAATGTATCTACCTTAATAGTGTTCAAAAGTCATAATATATATATATATATATATATATATATATATATATATATATATCAGTTCATGACATCCAGTCTCACAAATTTACTGTCTCTGATGGACACACGTCCAGATCATCCGCTCTCAAAACTCCTCCGTCTCTCTCCCCACATCCACCACTGCTGGCGGCTCACCTCCAACTGCGCAACGCTACGCGCTGTTAACAGCCAACTGCCCAACACTACAATGGCGACTATTTCAACAATGCAAACCAACCACAGCCTTCACACAGCACAGTCATTGATTTTCATATAGAGAGCTACGTGACTTTACCAACATAAAAACCTAAACAGCCTACTGACAACCTGTAAGGAGTGCAACAACTTTTAAATCACAGCAAAGCTGCCGATTCATGATCCTTATGCTTGATTGCCTCTAGCAGCAAAGCCATGGATTCATAAGTTTCTTTCATACCTATTGCGTAAACCAAAGGTTGGATGGAAAAGCATTGTCATTATGCAGTAGTACTGCTTTCAAGCTGGAGTCAGTAAATAGTTGCCCCTCCTATGGATTATGTAGTACACCTAGCTGCATCATCAGACCATTGACATCTCTACATACACACATTGAATTCTGCATATCGAAATACTGAGTGAATGAAGCACCTCTTGATCTGAAACAGGAAATTTTTGTCCCTGGAGCTAGAAGGTTTCCTTGTTCCTGTCTCGACCCCGAGAGTTCAGCTTGCTGTTTCGAAAGTTTTAGATCGCGAACTAAATCGTTCAGTTCCTCTTGATTAAAGAGCTGAGGCGAAGTGTCATGATATTGAGGGAAGTACTCTTCTATATGTTCAGTACTTTCTGATTCACTTGACATGGTGTCTGGTTCAGTGGTTTTCAAGATACAGAGAGGAACCGACAACCCCTCATCATGGGGCACAGGCAAATGCACTGAAGATACATTTGGATACTATATTTTATGTCTAGTTTTGCTAAAATGCCCCGAAATATTTGTGAGACAGAAGTATCTGTCTGAATAATGGTCATTAGGGTCACACCACACCATCGGAACAGCGAGTGGCATGGCTCGGCGTTTTCCTTTCAACCACTCGGTTAAGGTTGTAGTACAGGCTATGCAGGCAATATGAGGTGCAAAATTTTTATCTTGATCACCAACAGGACAATCCAAATACAATTCATATGCCTTCTCAGCCAAATCAGTGATTGGATTTCTTTGGGCTTTTGGAGTGAATTTCCCATACACATAACAAAAGCTGTCGGGGTGGGTTGGACAGCAACGACATTTACTAGTTGCCATTTTTCTTAGTGTAAGTTTTAAACACAAAAAGTTTGCCCTATCTTTCACAGGAAACACTCACTGAGGATCTCTTTCACACCACTGGATTACCACACCAACCATTTACTGACGTTTTGTGGATCTCCTAGCTCTCCGCTGCAAATCAAAAACAAACATCAGGTTACCTTTCAACATGTCCCTGTTGTTCGGGCGACAGTCACAGTTCTTTGAATATTCAATTGTGACTGACCCCGAACAACAGGGACTTACATGCATTGACAATAAAAAATGGTGCATTGAGAATGGCTGGCTACTAGCCTAAATCTAGATTTGCGTAATAAAATCTAAAAGAGGACGACTGATTGCTGCACTCTATAACTTATAAAACAAAAACAAACAATTAAACATCAAAACACAGGAATAGCAAATAGCAAAATACTGAATGCGAAAAATAAAAAATCTTTAAAAACTCAAAAATGGTTCGTGCTAGAACATTCTGTAAGGTATATTCGGATTCTACACACCAAAATATATACTAGTTGATGTATCACATCCCAGATGCAAAATGGCTGTTGACTAGTCTAATAATATGCCCAGACTAACTAGAATCGTCTGGCCCCAATTGTGGGTTCTTTGATTGCTTGGTGAGGTGTCACATTAAACCAGAGCACGTGAAATATTAGTTAACTTTAGTGAATAGAAGATTTACTTGACTTAGGCACAGATCTTTGCCAGAGAATTGCTTAATAAGTTACAACTGTTATCGCCTACTACAGCAACACATGATGCACAGATTAACAAACTGTTCTCTTGCAATACGGTTTTCCACATTTAAATGAACAAGTCCTCCACAAACTTTAGATATCGCGTTGGTCCTGTACGATGATGTCGACTGCTGCACCTGAGATCTCGAACTGGCACTCAGCTCTTATATGCTCAACACTATGTTGACACCAGTATGAGGGCGCTGCTATGCTGATAAGGGAGATGTGGTCTTCAGGAGTGTCTCCCATACGTCCCTGCGGAATGCTGCGAGCCCTCGACAATATCTGTGGTATCGATTCGCGGTGCCAACGTTGGTGTGACCATGTGATTGTATGATACCACAGGCACTTGATTTAGAGATGTTTGTCCGTTGCCATTTGTGATACAACAGCACTGACACACTATAGCTGCAAGTCCACTATATAACACCGCCTGCTCACAACTAATTGTTCGAATGCACATTTGTTGTTTAAGTTGTTAGTTCAACCTGCCGCCGTTCTTACGGCGCAGACGTAATTTGAAAACCAGGAATAAAATCAATTTACGAACTTTTTGGATGGACAGTTTATGACTTCACTCCGGTGACATCTGCCGTTGTTTTAACTTATAAGCAGCCAGGCCTAGGAAGGGTGGGGTCGGAGGGCAGGGAGTTAGAAAGAATGTACTCTATCCCTCAAAACACACACACACACTCACTAACACACGTAGTTACACATCGTGATATCTTTAGTTATGTCTGGCAGAAAACCACAGAGCGAAATACGGTATATTGGACAAAAAATAACTTATTGGTCCTTTCTTTATTGCAACCAAAGTTACACTGTTGCCGTAACAACAAAAGCAAAAAAAAAAGACATAATTTTATAATATCACAAAACACGGCTGTACAAAGATTGAACATAAGTATCTGGTGCACTCACACCACGAAAACTGAAAATGAAGTCACTGAAGGAAACTGAATACGACAAGCTCACTGCTGTCGACACTGTCACTCCTGTTTTCTTGAGTTTGTTTTGAGATCATTGACAGAGCTTTTCTGTTTGATATGATTTTGTGTCTACTTAAAGGTTTTCTGAGTAAGTTTGCCAACTGGTTATCAGGATAAAGATAATAGACTTTAATCTCATTATTTTCAACATGCTCACGTATATAATGGTATTTAATGTCAATGTGCCTGGTGTGTTTGTCATGCTCTGTGTTTTTAATCAGGCGAATAGCTCTTTGATTGTCAACATGGAGTGTTGTTGATTTGTCTAATTGAAAACCAAGTTCACTGAGAAAACTAAGCAACCAAACAACTTCAGTAGCAGCATCTGAAGCTGCTACGTATTCGGCCTCCGTTGTTGATCTGCTTACACATTTTTGTCGACGTGAATACCATGTCACAGGCCCACCTGCTAACAAGCTCACACAGCATGTTGTTGACCAACGAGTGTCACAGTCACCAGCAAAGTCGGCATCTTAATAGACCACCAGTCCTGTAGAGTCAGCTTTGTACCTTACGGTCAGGTCCCTGGTCCCTAGTGGATAATCCTTTTAACAGCATGCCAATGCTCGAGACTCAGATTATGTAAAACCCTACTCACGTGCTCACAGCGAACATGATGTCTGGCCGTGAGACAGTTGCTGCAAACGTTAAGCTGCCGACTGCCTGCCGATTATGTTTGCTTTCGATCTCCTTTACCTCTTGTTGGTTTGCAGGAGACTGCCCACTGTGCAACATGGTTCCAACATCAAATGGAATGGAGTACGGTTTTTAATCATCCATGTTGAACTCCTGAAGTAAACAATTGATGTATCTTTGCTGGCCTATATAGATTTCTTTTGCAGAAGGGCTGTGTTCAGTTTCCAATCTACAGAAGTATTTTTCCATTGTCCACGGTAATTTCAAACATTGATCCCAGTGCAGTCAAAACATTTTGCAATATTTTTGGAGACTTACAAATAAGCAAACCATCATCCACATAAAGTTCCAGGTAAACATCAGCGTCATCTGTTAAAACATGGAAAACACATTTGTCTGCATTCAGTTGCACAAAGCCAAACATGGTCAGAATCTGTGCAAATTTTTGATTTCAACAACGTGGTGATTGTTTGAGTCCATATAGATTCTTCTTCAGCTTGAAGACATTATTTGATCCTTCTACAGCAAAACCTTTTGGTTGCTCCAGGTAAACTTCTTCTTTCAAATCACCATTCAGGAATACAGTCTTAACATCAAACTGCCTAATTTCCATATCACATGAAGCTACTAAGGCTGATAAAACTCTGATTGAATCACAGCGGAGCACAGGAGAGAATGTCTCTTCATAATCAATGCCCTTTCGTTGTCAATAACCTTCTGCACATAATCTAGCTTTAAAGCCGTGAGTTGTTCCCTCAGAAGTTTCACACGATAGACCCACTTACATCCAACTGCCTTGCGGTTGTGTGGTAATGGTGCTAGATCCCGAGTTTCGTTCTTCTTCAATGATGTCATTTCCTCTTCCATTGCTTGTTTCCACATTGATAACTCTTTCGATGCCATTGCTTCTTCAGAAGTTTGAGGCTCAAAGATAATGGCAGAACAAGCTATATCTTGGTTCCGAAAACGAGCAGGTGCTCGTAGATTATACCGATCTCTCAGATTCATCCTATGATTTTCTTTCGTTTGTTCACCAGTATCATCTTCTTTACATTCCTCTTGAACAACTTCTGCAGCATGGTCTTTTAGATAAAATTCAGTATATCTCTGTTCTGTGTTTAAGCTGTGGGTTTGGTCTTCATTGAAAGAGCCATTGAAGGAGATTGTAATTATCTTTCACTCAGGATTGTAGAGGCGGTAATTGGCGCTATACTCATAACAGCCAACCATGATCAATTTCTTTGATCTACTATCCCATTTTGATCTAAATTTATCAGAACATGTTCGTATGCTACTGATCCAAACTTCCTGACGTGTCCTAAAGAAGGAGGTTTTACAAACCATTTTTCATATGGCGTAACATTGTCGTTTGCTTTACATAGTCGGCTGTTTAAGATATATGCAGCGCTGTTTACTGCCTGAGCCCACAATTCGTGAGGCCCGCATCTCGTGGTCGTGCGGTAGCGTTCTCGCTTCCCACGCCCGGGTTCCCGGGTTCGATTCCCGGCGGGGTCAGGGATTTTCTCTGCCTCGTGATGGCTGGGTGTTGTGTGCTGTCCTTAGGTTAGTTAGGTTTAAGTAGTTCTAAGTTCTAGGGGACTTATGACCACAGCAGTTGAGTCCCATAGTGCTCAGAGCCATTTGAATTTGAACCACAATTCGTGAGACAACTCAGTACTTACTAACATACTGCGTGCACACTCAGCAATGGACCTGTTTTCTCGTTCAATTCGGCCATTCTGCGGTGGTGCATAGGGACCTGTTTTCTCATGTATTATACCATTTTGTTTGAAATCATTTTCAAATTGGTTATGAATTCTGTCCCACTGTCACTTCTCAGAACTTTGATTTTGTTTCAAGTCTCTGAAATACCAAAAACACAGAGAAAGTATCATGCTTACTTTTAAGAAAATACACGAACCTGTATGAAGTGCAGTCATCCTTGTACAATTGTGCACCCCCCCAAGAGAGGGTTTTCTCATCCATCCACTCAAATCTACGCGAATACATTCACCAGGAACTTTCGATCTCGATCCAAATTTGAATTAAAAGATTTTCTTTTCATCTTGCCATACTGACAAGACTTTCAACTTTCTTCATATTTAAACCAGGTATTAAGTTCAGACCAGTCACATTCTTGAGACCACTGAAATTAATGTGCCCAAGCCTCTCATGCCAGATCATGGTGGAATTCAGGGAAGCAGGATTTGTCTGTAGTGCATTTGGACATTTAAACAACATTTGATAACACTGATTGTCCATCTTAGCTGGCCCTGTGGCCGAGTGGTTCAGTCTGGAACCGCGCGACCGCTACGGTCGGAGGTTCGAATCCTGCCTCGGGCATGGATGTGCGTGATGTCCTTAGGTTAGTTAGGTTTAAGCAGTTCTAAGTTGTAGGGGACTGATGACCTCAGATGTTAAGTCCCATAGTGCTCAGAGCCATTTGAACCTTTTTTTTTTATCCATCTTAATTCCTCCTGCAATTAGACCTGAATTGCGAACTTCCATTCTCCTGTCTTCAAAAATAACTTTCATTCCTCTTTTTGTGACTGCTCCCGCTGAAAATAAATTTTTATTTAGCTTAGGAATATATAATGCGTTTTCCAAAGTGCGAGATTCCCATTTGCCCTCAACTAATCACAATACTTCAATTGATCCAGTGCCTTCTGCTTTGGCGATCGAGTTGTCTCCAATTTGAACAAATGAGTCATCCGACTGAATTGGCTTAAATGCTCTGAACCACTCTTTGTGTGACGTCATATGTTCTGACGCAGAACTGTCAGGTAAACAAATGTCTTCGCAACCAGGAGAAAACACATAAGCACGTTCTTGCACTCAAAGTTTGGTGCTCAGACGTGTCAGTTTTCGTATTAAGTTTTGCTCTCAGTTTTGCACTCAGATTTAAAATGTCCCTTTTTGTGACAGTAATAACATTCAAAGTCTTTTCTACTGACCATATTAAACGCACTGTTGTTACAGGTATTTGAACTGCGTGTTTTGACCACATCATTAACTGCTGCGAAGGCTGTTGAGTTTTCATCACATTGTAAAAGTTTTGGTCTTCTTTCTGTAACCTTAAAGTCAAGTTATCGAACGTTTGTTGATCTTCACCAGTCCTAGGCAGTTTGCTGGCTTACTTCCCAAATTTTAGCCATTTTGTCAGCTTCTGTAATAGGTTCCCCAATATCAGCTAATGCTTGAGCCAAGTACTCAACTTGACTGATGTGTTGTACGACTGTGTCTGTTGGCGACTTCTGTAATCAAAAAAATTTCTGCTTCAAGGCCATTTTGTTAACTGCGGATCGCTGTTCGTGAATAGTCTTTAGTCCGGCGCAGATTTCCGCTGCATTTGTGTGTAAGTAGGCTGTTTATGTTTTCTCTATGTAAGTAGGCTGTTTATGTTTTCTCTATGTAAGTAGGCTGTTTATGTTTTCTCTATGTAAGTAGGCTGTTTATGTTTTCTTATTGGCAACGTTACGTAGCGCTCAATATGAAAATCACTGGCTGTGCTGTGTGCAGTCTGTGGCTGCTTTGGATTGTTGTAATACTCGCCATTGTAGTGTTAGGCAGCTGGCTGTGAACAGCGCGTAGCGTTGCGCAGTTGGAGGTGAGCCGCCAGCAGTGGTGGATGTGGAGAGAGAGATGGCGGAGTTTTGTAATTTGTCATGAACTGATATATATATTATGACTTGTGATGATATTAAGGTAAATACATTGTTTGTTCTCTATTAATATCTTTCATTTGCTAACTATCCCTATCAGTAGTTAGTGCCTTCAGTAGTTTGAATCTTTTATTTAGCTGGCAGTAGTGGCGCTTGCTGTATTGCAGTAGTGGGAGAAACGAAGATTATTGTGAGGTAAGTGATTTAGTGATTTGTGAAAGGTATAGTTTAATGTTAGTCAGGGCCATTCTTTTGTAGGGAATTTTGAAAGTCAGATTGCGTTGCGCTAAAAATATTGTATGTCAGGTTAAGCACAGCCATATATAAATTGTTAAAAGGGGATGTTTCATATGTCGACCCTTAGCCGAGGATACCTCACTGGAATCTTCTGATTTTTTCTTGTAGTTTGTGTATTTAGTGTAGCTTTTGTTTATTGCTAGCGCGTAATTGTAGAGAGAATCTCCTTTGTAGTTGTAGCCTTTCATTGTTGTACAGTAAAACAGTTGTGGCATGCATATAGATTTGCACCAAGTATTTCGCAGCTGTAATTAACTAGATATTATTTTCAGTGCTATGTTAATGTGTTCTCTTATTTTTGATCTTCAAATTGTGTTTTTCTGTGTTGTCGTGTGAAATACAGTGACAATAATGGCGTGTGAAAAACGTAATACTAGGCTCCAAAGTAAACTGAGAAATGACAGTGAAAATGAAAGCAGTGTGTTAGCGCCGCAGAGTAATGAATTAACTAATGTTCAAAGTAGTAATTTGGTAATTGCGCATAGGGAAATGGAGCGGGCAGCAAACAATGGTGTAGACAGTGAAACAGGTAGTGAACAGGGAAGCGTTATCGATCGATTGGTCGGCAACAGCTCGCCTCAGGAATCGGGAATGACAGAACACAATATTGCAAATACTGCAGACTCAGGTTTTGGGTCATCACCGTTTTCTCAAATAAGTCAAGACACATTTTCTGCTTGTCAAAATGTGAATGTTGTCGGTGCAAATGCACTGCCGAAAAGCGTAGAGAAACAGATTCCAGACACTAATACATTATTATTGCAATTAATGCAACAAATGGAACAAAATCAGAGACAAACACAGCAACAGTTAGACACAGTGGAACAAAATCTAAAAAAGTTAGACACAGTGGAACAAAATCTCAAAAAGTTAGACACAATGGAACAAAATCTTCAAAAGTTAGACACCACACTTGAACAAACACGTGAAGATTTAACTAGTGAGTTACATAACATTGAATCGAAATGTCAAAAAGTCTGTAATGACGTAAAAACACAAATTTGTGAGCATTTTCAACCTATTTTTTCGCGGCATGAAAATGCATTACAGAATCACGAAGCAGCCATAAAAGAACTGCAAATTATTGTTCATGAAAATCATGAGACCTTGCAAGCTAAATTTGACTCAGTTGCATCTACCGATCCGGTTACGCAACTTGCAAAAACTCAGGATAACTTAAAGGACACAGTAGATTCGATTTCAACACAAATGGACACTCTGAAACTTGGTTCAGAAAAACACACTGAGGAAATGTGTTCATTATCAGAGAAAGTAGTTCAACTTTCGGATCAGCTAAATAATTTATCTACGAAGGTAGATGATAATCTGAATGACGCAAAACCGGTAGTCTTTAATGACACAGAACAGAGCGAACAAATTAGGAAACTGAAACAAAATCTGAATCAAATTGATACGCAACACCAAAGAGAAATCCGGGAAGTACAAGATCAGCTGACACAGGTAATACAAGAATTACGTATTTCAGAAGACACTCGCGCTCCAACACGGGAAGAGGAACTTAGAAATACGCAAAAGCCACAAAATAATAACACAGGGCATTTCGGTAATTATGAAAGAAATTGGCAAGGTACACCGAATTTTGAGATGGAACGGCCGACACGACCTAACAATGACCGATATGCGACTCGCCGACATGATGATTTTGACTATAAGCTGTTCATTACTACACGTAAATTCAAAACATTTAAGAATTCTGGCAACGACATTCATCCACAAGCATGGCTCCATCAATTCTCTCATTGTTTTCCTCCCAACTGGACGTTGGAACACAGATTAGAATTTATGTGTGGCTACTTAGAGAATGAACCAGCTGTAAGAATGCGATCGGTCATTCACGATTGCCACAGTGAAGGAGAATTTTACCATGCCTTCCTCTCAGCATATTGGTCTCAAGCCACACAAGACCGCGTAAAACATGGCATCATAATGATGAAACATTTCGAACAATCTGAATTCTCCAGTCTTGTGAAATATTTTGAAGACATGTTGCATAAGAATCAATATCTATCAAACCCATACAGCCCCTCAGAACTCATCCGCATTTGCTTACTCAAATTGCCTGAACATTTACGACATATTATTTTAGCAGGACGCTGCAAAGATGACATTGAAGCATTTCAGGGTCTGTTACAAGAACTGGAAATTGACACTGACAATCGGGGAACGCGGAAACAGGAGCACAACAATTACAGGTCACATCTGTCACAATTCCACGATGAAAGAAATAATAACTGGACACGACAAGGCTATTCTCACAACACATATCGTGACCAAAACAGACACCACCCGTATGACAACCGTTGGCAGAGTAGTAATAATTACAGGGAAAGATCACCTCTCCGCAGTAATGACTATCACAGAGACAATCAGAGAAACAGACAATATGGTAACCAGAACTGTTATTATCAAGGGAGACAGAATAACTTTAGACGCAACGGACCAGCGCGCAGTTACGATTCAGGGAGAAATTCTCCACCATGTGACCGACAAGAAAGAAACTATGGAATCTACCGACATGACGACAGACGATATGATCGTAACGACAGACCTGAATTGCATCAGAACTGGCGGGATTCAAACAGAGCAGGGCCCTCTCGGCAAGGCGAATTTGTAGAAGTTAGGTCTCCTAATCCCAATAACAGCGCGCGCCAACAAAGAGACAGACAATGACTCGCACCGCAGGCAGCCGCGTGCGCCGGCTGGCTCAGAGAAAAATAACACAGACGCTAACCTTGAGAAAATTTTTAGCACTCCTCACCGACGTATACCACATGATAATTCCGTTGAAGTTGAAACTCTGCGTACTAGGAAGAGTAAAGGTTTACACCACATTTCACATGTAAAACCATTTATTGACAGATAATCTGTCTTTTAACTTTGTCTTTGCCATAAAACGTTTCACTTCACGTTACTAGTATGCTTTAGAAACTGTTACCATGCAACAATGTTTGAAGTTAAATATCCAATCAAGAACCAAGAGAACTTATTTAAACAGAAATGACGAATGCATTGTTATAGTAAACAGACGTCACAGTGTTATTGTGTGTGTACATTCTTGCTTGTTTGTTGCACGATTACGTAACGACTATAAGGCTCACATACTTAGAACATTTACCAGTACTGCTAATGAGATTTTAATGCAACATTTTGGTTTATTTGAAAATACATTCTGAATTTAAAGTGCTTTCTGAGAGATACCAGATGACACAGAGGTTAGTTTATGTGACAGCTACACGATTTTTATCACGACGCTACTAATGAGTGACAATTTACAATGTTGCTTTTGCGGTGTATCTGTTTTATATCTGCACAGTTTTCTGAATTCTTCTGGAAATCAAAACATGTTTTATTAGTAACTTTTGTGGTATAGCAACAATGAGACAGCCTTTTTCGTGGCATAACAATACGTTACTGTACAGTACTTTCCTCATCACGGCAATAAGCATAATAACTAAGATATCTATACGCAAAGCATTTCACTTTTGTGTATCATGAGGTAAGTACATTGACTTTAGCAGAACTTTGCTTACAGAGGACGATAACTACGACAGTTCCACAGAATTATCTTACAACACGATGCACATTTAGCGCTACAGGACACGCATTTCAGTGATCAATTTTATACTTAAAACATTTATTTTTAAAGATTTTTGAATTACAAAGAAAGTTTTCCGTGATATATTTCATTTCATTGCTGTAATCTGTAACACCTGAGGGTATAATTACATTAATCCTCAGGGGGGTACATGCCTACTTTGTGTACCATGTGTGTGGCAACCACAAGGAACCCTAGCTAATATGGTATTTGCTTATACAACTTTACACATCGGTACCATATTTCTCTAACACACAAATTACACAGCTATCTGATCATTTAACTGAGAGAGACAAACATTTATTTTACTATATCAGTGACAGATGTTTACGTAATTACACAGTTGGATAACTTCACACTTATGAAACTGTATTTTGTCTGTACTTTGTAAACTGTTCATATTTTTTTGGAACCATTGTGATACTATGAGAGCTTTGAATGATGTATTTGGTATGGATTCATGATTTTTAAAGTACGTTTGAGGCAGCTGACACTTTTGACATGAGCAGAGAATTTTTTTTAGGCTTGGAAATTATTGGAGGAAGTTACGACGATTTTGAGATTTGACTGAGGTGTTATGATGTTATTATTACGACGACGATGTGTATTATGTTGTTGAGGAATGTTTATTATGCTACGTATTTCTCATGATGAAATATTGAAGAAGTGTCGACGAATATGTATATGTATAATGAGGTAAGGAATAATGAGTAGTGTTTAGGGACTCTGATTTATGAAAAGGATGTTGGAAACCAAGAAACGTACTTTAAGAGTTATGAAATGTGTGTGTATATTCGTGAATGTATTACAATGCAGACGAAAATTTTTTTTGGACACTGTTATATCAATAGCATTTTGTTTCTACAGATTTGTAACGCAAATTCTTGACCTGTGAAATATTTTTATATGTGAGACTGTCACTTTAGCGAAAATTGCTGTCGTAAATATTTCCGTACGAAAGTTAAGTGACCACCTGCACGTAATGCGTCGCGGGCACCCAGCTGTGTCAGACGCCTGGAGAAAAAGTCATTAGCGCGTGCCTTTCAGAGCACAGAAAAAAAAAAAAAAGAAAGGGAAGGCCATTATCCTGGCCATTGTCATTCCTTTAGAGAAAGCATCGCAAAAACGACACGGTCGAACTTGAAAACATATGATTACACTAGCTCTTAATTTACGATATTTACTGAAATGCCTAATAAAATGACAAGAAATATTTTTACATCTGCACACCTGATTATGACAAGCGTCTTTCTATGAGAGTTGAGAGAATTTCTACTAACTTACGAAATGCCACATGACTATTGAATGATATTTTTATGCTTTGCTTTTCATAGTTGCTTATTTCATTTGATACCTGTTTTTCAGCTGTGTTGCAGCATTGCTTTTATAAAATTAAATGCATTTGCTAATGTGAACACTTTCTGTCAACAGATCTATTAAATAATTATTTTATGATCCACATTCTTTAAAAAAGGAGCACTTGGAAAGGAAAGAACAATAAGAAGGAACTAGTAACTGCATTCATAATTTTCTTTTCAAGTAATTGGTAACTTTTTGGTAGAATAACTTCTTGTGGTGCACCACTTTAATTACATAGACATTAAGATGTGAATATACATTTCCCTTATCTGCATTGTTGTTTAGTGTAATATTTTTTTCTGCTTGCGCTATGTCATGTTTAGGTATAAGTTGCTGCTGTTTGCCAGGCATAGTGTTATTGAATTTGACTTTTGCTCATTTATGCTGCTAGCTTTGCCAATTTACATTTTTTGCATTGCTGTTTGTGTTGATTTGTTATGTGATGCTGCATTGCCTCGTCCCTTAGTTTAGCATCTGAGCTCAGTAGATTTAAGTTAGCTTAAGAGGGGGTAGCCTCTAAGAGAATGAGTTGTGATGAATTGGAAGAAATGCATTGAGAAAACAGGTTTAGGTAGGATTTTCTTGGAAATAAATGTTGAGGTAAGAAATGTGTGAACATATAAATACAGAAAGCATGCTTAGATAGAATTTTCTTGGTGGAAGCAAAGGTTGAAATAAGACGAAAGATCTATAGAATGAAGTTTTGGGATGGACTGCAGTACCAAATGTTACACTGAAAACGAACCCTGTCCTTTCCTATTGGTGTTATCCCACTATGTGTGTGTGTACCCTTGTGTATTTGTTTTCTTCCTGTCTCTGTGTAGTTTCATAGAATTTTTTCTTCTTTTAATATTAAGCTACATTCACTATGATGAGGAATACTGCTATCCTCGAATATAATTGGCATTAATAATATGTTATTTACTTTGTAAAGATGTTAGACATTATTCATTCTGTTTAAATGCTCATGTGTGAAGTTGATGTTTCGCAAGTTATTCTGATCTATGTATGTACTCATGTCATAATTCCTGTAACACTGACGTATATGTCTATTTCTATTCTTTTGTAACGCCTGTTTTACTACAAATGTTATCTATATTGTTATGTTTTTTAATGATGTATTTTGTACTTTTATTGTATTCTTATGTTATAAAATTGTAATTGTCACCAGTTCATGATATTATTAACTTGTCAGTTACATTTCACTGCACACGTTTCTGTTGGTCATAGTATATGGACAATATGTGAGAAGTAGGGACTGATAGTGTTTGCATGTGTGTTAATGATTCTGCAAGGGACTGGAGAACAGCATTGCTGGTTCTGAGGACAATTCCAAAAACTTTGTGAGTGCACAAGTGGTGTTTTATGGACTTGCTATATTCTCTGCAAGACTCTTCGATGGTGATTGTGCACCTGCACAGTCGCAACAGATGGCTGCTGGCCATTTCTACAAGGACTACAGTGGGTCTGCATCTATGATGACCCACCATGCCATTATTTCTACAAGGACTGCAGTGGGTTTGCACCTCTGGTGGCCCACCAATACCACAATCTCTACCAGGACTACAGTGGGTCTGCTCTGTGATGACCTACCTACCAATATTCATCAAAACTTCGACTGACTCTGCTGTGGGTTTGCTCTGTTGTGGACCAATACTTGTCTGCATGTCGAGAGTCAGCACTGTCTTTCCGTTGGAAGGACAACACTACTTCTTCAAGACTGCATGGAAATCCACTACTTCTGTGTGCATTTTCTTTTACTGCTCAGACTTTGAGAAAAACACTGCTATTCTCCTGTTATGTACGATTAGGACTGTCTTTATGGACTGTGAGAAAATTTGAGCTTTTGACCAACATAATATTAATAAGTGTGTGCATTTTATATCTTTGTTACTGTAACTGTGAAAAATTTTTGTCAAATCTGTATTGGCCAGTGCCCAACACCATTTGTAAAAAATTTTTTGTGGGGAGCATGGGGGCTATGTAAGTAGGCTGTTTATGTTTTCTCTATGTAAGTAGGCTGTTTATGTTTTCTCTATGTAAGTAGGCTGTTTATGTTTTCTCTATGTAAGTAGGCTGTTTATGTTTTCTTATTGGCAACGTTACGTAGCGCTCAATATGAAAATCACTGGCTGTGCTGTGTGCAGTCTGTGGCTGCTTTGGATTGTTGTAATACTCGCCATTGTAGTGTTAGGCAGCTGGCTGTGAACAGCGCGTAGCGTTGCGCAGTTGGAGGTGAGCCGCCAGCAGTGGTGGATGTGGAGAGAGAGATGGCGGAGTTTTGTAATTTGTCATGAACTGATATATATATTATGACTTGTGATGATATTAAGGTAAATACATTGTTTGTTCTCTATTAATATCTTTCATTTGCTAACTATCCCTATCAGTAGTTAGTGCCTTCAGTAGTTTGAATCTTTTATTTAGCTGGCAGTAGTGGCGCTTGCTGTATTGCAGTAGTGGGAGAAACGAAGATTATTGTGAGGTAAGTGATTTAGTGATTTGTGAAAGGTATAGTTTAATGTTAGTCAGGGCCATTCTTTTGTAGGGAATTTTGAAAGTCAGATTGCGTTGCGCTAAAAATATTGTATGTCAGGTTAAGGACAGTCTTGTAAGAATTGTTCAAAGGGTACGTTTCATGTGAACGTCATAATATATTGCAGTTGGTCAAACTTCATCGCAGTAGATAGAATGAGCATCGCATTAGTATTTAAGTCGTCTCAAGTGGTTTCACTCTCACCAGCTTCATTAGGCTTCGGTTTCTCCTCGACGATATCGAGCACTTCTCCAGCACGAAACATAATTTGTAACTGATATTTCCACAGTTGGAACTTTTACCGTCAAATTTCTGGATACTGAACGTTTTCAATTTATCCATCTTCGTGTAGGCTGAATTTAAGTCAAACATATAATACTCAGTACAAAATTAAAACGAAGGTTTTCCACAACAGACAAGCGAAATACGACGGTTCCAGAACTCCAGGCCGCGCGGGACTAGCCGAGCTGTCTGAGGCGCTGCAGTCATGGACTGTGCGGCTGGTACCGGCGGAGGTTCGAGTCCTCCCTCGGGCATGGGTGTGTGTGTTTGTCTTAGGATAGTTTAGGTTAAGTAGTGTGTAAGCTTAGGGACTGATGACCTTAGCAGTTAAGTCCCATAAGATTAAAAAAAAAAAAAGGAATTGAGCGTCAGAGTTCACGCGAACAAAATTCCGATAAAAGTAATAAATTAACAGAACAACAACAAAAACGGTATCTATGCATTTGCCTGGGTCCGTAACCTGATGTCTTTTTGGCAGAAAGTCACAGAGCGAAATACGGTATATAGGAGTAAAAATAACTTGTTGCTTCGTTCTGATGTCTGTTTGGCAGAAAATCATAGAGCGAAATACGGTATATAGGAGTAAAAATAACTTATTGCTTTCTTCATTATTGCAACCAAAGTTTCACTCTAACCGTATCGACAAAATAAAAAAAAAAAAAACAAAGATATAATTTTGTAACATCACAGAACACGGCTGCACAAAGAATGAACATAAATATCTGGTGCACTAACACCACGAAAACTGAAAATGAAGCCACTAAAGAAAACTCAACACAACAAGCTCACTGTTATCAACACATCCAAGCAAGCAGTTCGATATCCAGGGTGATTATAACTGAACTTTCAAACCGCTGTATAAATAACACCACTGCTGAGAATGAAGTCAAATAGCCGGTCGGAGTGGTCATGCGGTTCTGGGCGCTACAGTCTGAAACCGACCGACCGCTACGGTCGCAGGTTCGAATACTGCCTCGGGCATGGATGTGTGTGATGTCCTTAGGTTAGTTAGGTTTAATTAGTTATAAGTTCTAGGCGACTGATGATCTCAGAAGTTAAATCGCATAGTGCTCAGAGCCATTTGAACCATTTTAATGAAGTCAAATAGCAACGAAATATTATCGGAGAAGGGGGAAAACGAGTGATAGAAGAAAAATAAATAGTCACAAAATGTAGCAATGCATGGCGCTGTAAGCATCATAGTTTAACACAAATGACAAATGAATCATACAAAAATACCTAAGGTGTATGTTTGACGCTAAACAAACTGTACTACTCAGTGTGCATAGTTGTACAGGTGTGATACTGTTAGTTACGTAAGTCCATCCACAAGGCAAGGTCATACCACATCGGATGGGAAAAACTGGTTTTTAATTGCCCTGAGGCCAAAAACCGCATAAAAAGCATCAATCAAAATCAAATCGGATTATTAATTATACGTATGACATTGCTGTCGCAGCCCACATGAATGCTTAAGCACGACTTTAACGATCACTGTCCGTGCTCTCGAAATAGGCAGCTATCAGCTCTGACTAGGACAACGATACTGTAGTAGGCTTACAAACTGTTACAGCATGCAGTTAAATCATCAATATTTTTGCTAGTTTGAACGAGTTCTCAATCACTTCTACATACTTTCCAATAAGCTTTCCATCGCTACACTACAGTAACATACAACACGATTTATAATCTCTTTTACATGTTTCAAACTTTGTCTCAATAGCGTTTCTCCTCTACTGCTTCATTCAGTGCCTAAGTAAATATTCTTTAATGATATTAACAGATTCTTCCGTTGGTATTTTGTACAACAGTTTCATACTAATAGCCGAAAACATAATTTGTGATTTTTGTAGTTGAATGTTTCCAGGTTCAAGTCGCCTTAAATTTGTAGTACAGCGTCATGGACAAAGCAAAGTGCACACCGTGTCAAGAACAATTTAAGGCATTGCTTCTGTACGACCTGAGCCCAGTATTAATGCCTCATTTTCAGACTTACGCCTTCTAAATTTTCCCGCCTGATTTCGTCGGAGCAACGATAGTACGGATTTGTTTGACAGGTGCCACCACGTTACTTTGCCAAACAGTTCCCCACAGGCTCCACATAGTTTCCCGCGCACAATTTCACTCTAATCTGACGCTGGGGCTCTTCCTCCAGCAAGGCTAAGGACACTGTCCTCCGCCGTCTTTTCTTCCATTCGAGACAGAGTTTACGCTTCTTATGAAGCTGGCCATCACAACATGATTGTTGAATTTTACTGCGATACTGTCCCATACAAACAGAAAAAAAGAAATCAAGTTTTCACTCTGCAGCGACGTGTGTGCAATTTCGAAACTTTGTGGCAGATGAAATCTGTGTGTTGGACCGGGACTCGAACGCCGAAACTTTGCCATTGTGACTAATGTCATGACCGACTCAGCTATCTGCACCGGCCTCACGGCAATCCCCCAGAATGGAGATATCACCATTACCAAATTTTACAGAATTTCTCCTGGACTTTTTGGTAGGCCAACGCACCTGAAAGAAAGGATATACCAAAGAAATGGCTTAACAATACTCTAGGACCGATTTCGATAGCGAATTTATTACTCTACTCCACTTATTCTGCTTTTGGAACTACCTGACTGATAATACCTGTGCCATCTGTGGCTGGCTTGTAGAAGTTCGTTTTTGCGCTGGTTTTGCTGTGGCTCCTACCTCCTTGGTTGCTTCGGTTGTCCTCTCGAAACCTCCCGTCAGAAGGTTTCTTGTGCTGAGAGCGAGAGGCTATCTGGGCGCGTTCACGTTGCCGTTAGAGAGACTTGGATTGCAGCGGCAGGGTTGTGTGGTGTATCCCTCGCGAGGTACCGTGAGTGACGCGGAGTGTGGTGACAGAGCCGGAGCAGCCGAATGTGGTGTGTTCAGTGTGGCTGTCACTTTAGTAATAGCGTGGACCGCTTTGCGACTGCTGGAGGCGCATGTATCTTTAAGGGGACTGTCAGCAACGTGAAGAACAAATCGAGGTGTTGCGTGCTATTCTCGAATTCTTTGGCGCAGAATCTTGTGGAGCCCGCAATGAGTTGGTAACATTCTGGCGGACTATAAGGGGAGTCTTCAAAACTCTTCTTCTCTCTGGTAGCCCGTAGCCACGATGTCATTTCTAATATGTCTTGAGATCTAAACTATGGGGTGGTTGGCGCCAGAAACCGGTGAGAATGACGCTGCTTATTATAGTGTTCACGGAGCCTGGTTACACCTGAAATCTGAGAAATGTTTTACTCTCCTCTCAAGTTTTGATCAGTGTCATGAAGTCAACTTTGTCGCGTTTTGTTAAGTTTTAAATCAGTAGCTATTGTGTGCAACAAGTACAACTCATTCGGCCCTTATTAGTGTATAAGCGCCCACCCTTAGGTTTTAGCTTTGTGGGCTACTTGTAGTGACAAACTTATGTTTCAGGTGTTTCTATCCAAATGTTCTGCTCTGTTTAATACATTGTAAAGGTTACACTGATAACCGATGTTTTAAAAAGAAAGCTCACGGAATAACCTGTGTTATTATTTGGAGCTAGATCCTTAAGTTAAGTAATTTGGTTTTTTAATTTGTCACCCTATTTTCAGTTAATCATTTGTAATTATTACTTTCCTATTTGGGTTCTGTACACTGTGGAGACTATTAATTAGAGAAATTTGCTTTTTAATTCCACACTGTCAATCAAGTTTCTTGAACTGACGCATTGAATATGGTTTCTCGCGATACAGTAAATCGGCTTCTATAAGCAGATACCATTTGGAAATGACTCTGTGTTTCTGATTATTGTTATTTCGTATTTTTGTACTCAGGATTTAAATTTTAAGAGTTGTTCACTAGTTGAAGTTATACAACTGTTGTTCTAATTTCTTAAAATCTGTTCACTGCATAGAACATAATTTATATTATAGTTAAAAGTTCATACTAGCTTGATCAGGTGGGAATATTGTAATTGGATTACGTAGAAATGTCGTAAGCACAGTTACATTGCTCATCTCAGGGACTAACTTGTATAAACAGTGTAGCTGCCATTTCACAGTTGTTATCTAAAATCTTTTAAACTAATTTCAGTTCTGACACCTTCTCTTTACTCAGTGTGCAAAATTTGTGGTTACTATTTGGTTTTACGTGGATCCCCATCAGACTGTTAAACTGTTATTCCTAGTAGCATTATGTCATTCAGAAATTGTAATATGAAGAACAGAGCAGGTGTTATTCATTCTGGCTAAGTTAAAACAAGTTTTTTGGGTTTTAATATTGAAGTTTTAATTTATGTGTAATAATTTATTTTAAACAAAATGTGTAACGTAATTTCGGCCCAGCTTCTTGCCACGTCCTCCCTGCTCCAAACACTTCAAAACCGTCGGTGGAGGCAGGTCGTGAGTCGTGTATGGATAGACATGAGCCGGTATGCGCATTTCCAGTGAAAGGTGAGGTTGCAGGTTCTATTCCCAGTTTTTAATCTCCCAGTAGGTCTCAAGTACAAAATTATTTTATATGTAACAACATTTAGTCATCCATTTTAAGTAATGTAAACATCGAAAAATTTAGAACAAAATAAAGCTTGGCTGACAGAAATGGGAAGCGTTGTTTATCGAACGTTAAGCAGATGTTTATCATGTAACGGGTATTAAACAATGAAACTTTCATTTCATTCGGAACTGATGCCCATTACCATCAGTATGAGGTGAGACATTCACAGGCATAATACACTCTTGTATTCGTTATTGCATGGAATCAGCTACCTTTCAATGACATCTTTAGGCATTTGTTACCATGCCTGAAGGAAAAGTTATGTATGTTGCTGAAGATTCATGGCTAGAGACTGGTGTAATAGTGTACATCTTCCCGTCGCATCCCAGACATGCTATATGGGTGCCAAATCAGCGAACTGACAAGGGGAATCTAGGATCCGTGTATTCCTGAAGATGTTTTTGATGTGCACTCCAGTGCGGGTTCTTGTGCGGCATCTGGTAACCTGGTCAAGAAGGGTACGACAGCAAGGATTACCGCTCTTGCCACACTTGTCTGACATTACCAAATTGGTCCTGTTGTCACATCCAATAATTCCCCACATCATGAATCAAGGAGTTGGAGACGTATGGGTCTCGAGAATCGCTGCTGCTATGACCATTACCTCCTTCGCCTACGGACACGCTGACGTCAACATGACAACCACAGGCAGAAGCGAGACTCTTCACTGAACACCACAGAACGACTCGACAACCCAGTTGATTCTGAACGTACTCCATGCAAGTCTGCATTATTTCTGGAATTACTCGTATGGAGTCAGCCGTATAAGACGCATGGCAACTCGAGATCTCAGCCCAGCTTCCAGTAATCTTCTCCTGTTAGTTCATGGTGTCACTCTGACTGTAACCTGAATTTCATTTATTATTATTTGTCTAATAGTAAGGGACAGCTGAAAGTCCCTACGACCTCCTCATGATGTAGCCCTTTTCGAGAGACTAACGCATACTATTCTTGTCACGCTACTGTCCACTATCCATCTCATTACCTTACATTCTGGAATCGTTGTACTACGGCGAACCGTCTGTGCGATCTGTTGATATGATTCTCCAGTGTCCCTCACGCCAATAACTGGACTTTTCTCGAAGTCTGAAAAGTGGCAATAAGCTATATATGCACGTTCTCTGGTCAAGATGCGTTCATGTCACCATCTTAGTAGTCCTAGTAATGTTAGACATTCGCTGTACCCATCACGTATTCGCACCTTTCTTCATTTGAAGAAATAGTTCTTTCCTGTACTAAAAATAGGTTCATATAAAGATGATATTTTAACCAACTTATCCGAAAGGTGTGGAAATTCTTGACTACCAGTTGGCTAGCGTTCGGACAAGATGCTTATGGTGTAACACTTTTCATTTTTGTGTTGTGTAAAACAAGTAACACCCACTAAACTCGAGACAAACTTTTTAGTTCCTGGTCCATGTTGAGCGTGTTGCCTACGTGGCTCAACAATAGACTAAGACATGCCGCCACCAGACAGGCACTGCCATTCTGCTGGCGCCTCTCGGTTTCGAGCAGCAGCCTTCAGATGGCGCTCACTACCCAGGACAACCTTCTCGCTCCGCACCACGTTCATCAGCGTATCGTAGTCGTCCGCCGGTACTGCTTCCAGCCGCCGAGGGAGCGCTGTCACCCGGGGACTACTTTGATTTCTACATCTACATCTACATGGATACTCTGCAAATCACATTTAAGTGCCTGGCAGAGGGTTCATCGAACCAGCTTCACAATTCTCTATTTTTCCAATCTCGTATAGCGCCCGGAAAGAATGAACACCTATATCTTTCCGTACGAGCTCTGATTTCTCTTATTTTATCTTGGTGATCGTTCCTCCCTATGTAAGTCGGTGTCAACAAAATATTTTCGCATTCGGAGGAGAAAGTTGGTGACTGGAATTTCGTAAGAAGATTCCGACGCAACGAAACACTCCTTTCTTTTAATAATGTCCATCCCAAATCCTGTATCATTTCTGTGACACTCTCTCCCATATTTCGCGATAATACAAAACGTGCTGCCTTTCTTTGAACTTTTTCGATGTACTCTGTCAGTTCTATCTGGTAAGGATCCCACAAATGGTTCAAATGGCACTGAGCACTATGGGACTTAACAGCGATGGTCATCAGTCCCCTAGAACTCAGAACTACTTAAACCTAACTAACCTAAGGACATCACACAACACCCAGTCATCAAAGGATCCCACACCGTGCAGCAGTATTCTAAAAGATGACGGACAAGCGTAGTGTAGGCAGTCTCCTTAGTAGGTTTGTTACATTTTCTAAGTGTCCTACCAATAAAACGCTGTCTTTGGTTAGCCTTCCCCCACAACATTTTCTGTGTGTTCTTTCCAATTTAAGTTTTTCGTAATTGAAATACCTACGTATTTAGTTGAATTTACGGCTTTTAGATTAGACTGATTTATCGTGTAAACGAAGTTTAACGAGTGGTTCTGGTTAATAATGGGGAAGTGGAGATCCTTCCACCGACAGAAACAAAATGCGGCACGTCACAGATACTCTCACAATTCAATGCCTGCAGCGAGCTCAGCTCATTCGCTGCAGTTCGCCTAGTACAGAGTGTTAACATTTCCTGCAATTACGCACGGGAGCACAGTTCCATGAGTTCCGTAGAGAAGGATATAGTTTCGACTTAGCAGTCGCTATTTACAGAGAAATAGGATAGTTAAACTAGTGCCTGCATATTTCCTTTCAGTCTAAGTGACAACATCATGGACTGCCAAAAGAAAGCCAAGTAATTTAGATTTCATTGTACAAAGGGCAATCAATCGTTCCTGTTCGAAGACCGTACAGCCCAGGATGAGTATGCCAATCAGGCAAAATCGCCGTAAGCACTGAGGCAATCATACTATCGACACTCCAAGTTGGTTAAACGCCGTGTACTTCTGCAAGAATAAGTCCGTAACTGCCTGATATGCACCCTCGGAAGACAGAAATCGTCGACCCTTCAAGGCTTGTTTCAGGAGACCGAAGCCTTGTTAATCGCATGTGGAGAGTTCAAAATGTTCAAATGTGTGTGAAATCTTATGGGACTTAACTGCTAAGGTCATCAGTCCCTAAGCTTACACACTACTTAACCTAAATCGTCCTAGGACAAACACACACACCCATGCCCGAGGGAGGACTCGAACCTCCGCCAGGACCAGCCGCACAGTCCATGACTGCAGCGCCCTAGACCACTCGGCTAATCCCGCGCGGCGCATGGGGAGAGACCAGGATTTTAGGGTTTGTGCTCAAATGTCTTCCACTTGAGTTGACGTAACTTCTGCGATAAATTTGCAATGTAACGACGCGGCTCGGAACTTGGCGCACCATTCCGTAATGGCAGTTTCCGACAGATATGCTGCACCATACACATTTTTCATTCTGCGATGGACGTCTACTGGTGATCATCCTTCGGCAGCCAAGAAAAGAATAACAGCACCATGGTTCTTTCTGGAAGTATTTGGCAATAACGTAGCCGTAATTCACGTCTCGGTATTTGCCGAACGCACGTCATTAAGACACGAATGCCACACTGTTCCCTTGCCTAGATGTTGGTGCTTATATACCCTCATCGGAGTCGCGCTATGTTGGATGTAAGTGGCAGCAACGCCATCAGACTGAAAGTTTTTGATCGCCTCTTAAATTAGGTCTAGGACATCAAGTGCCACGCATCGAAGCGTTATGAAATATCAAGTAAAGTTTATATGATACCTCTTAATAAATATTATTGTTTGTTTCTTACTGTGCTTTTATTGGCTCCAAGCACTATGGGACTTAATATCTGAGGTCATCAGTCCCCTAGACTTCGAAGTACTTAAAGCTAACTAACCTAAGGACATCACACACATCCATGCCTGAGGCAGGATTCGAACCTGCGACAATAGCAGCAGCGCGGTTCCAGACTGAAGCACCTAGAACCGCTCGGTCACAGCGGCCGGCGTTTCTTACTGTATTGTGACATTTATGTTCTAGTACCGCCGTGTCAACATGTATTTAGATGATCGTACTAGCGTGCTGACTTTCACCCACTTTATAGTGCAATAGTAGAAATAATTGGAATTAACTACCGTGGATGTTTGGGCAACATCCCAACAGAGAGTAAGAGCTTCATTAAAACATCCTTTGCAATGTGAAATGCCTAGGTTACTACAGCTTGTGGAGAATACAGACGTTAGGAAGAAGAAATGAAAACTATAGTTATCAACATCCCACACCACGGTAAGATGCTATGATATTCGCCAGTCCAATTTCAATTTGACATTTACAGACACCATAAACGCAAAGTGCTTTTAACGTCTGTTATTATGGGGATTTTTGAATGTGCCGAAGGCCAGCGGTTCCCAACCTTTCTGAGACCATTATCCCCCGTCCCACCCTCTTCCCTCACCATTATCAACATTACCGCATAACTAAACTTTACAATGCAAAAGTATTTTCTTTGAAGACTTGCATTTTCAAATTGACAAAGGACAGAAGACTTTTAGTTACTGTAGCTGTTTTGTTAAATCACTACCTACTGTGCCAATTAGACGATTGGTACTAATTATTTCTAACAATCTGTGAGCGCCACCTACAGTTCCATCTGAGGAATAGGCCCTGTAGAAACATGTTACAAAGCATCCCTCGTCTGCTGCCGTCCTCTCCCTAACGACATTTGTTTCAACTACACTCTGCACCCCCCAAATTAAAATGTAGGCACTATACTTGTTGTCTGTAAATCACTTGACTACGGCACTTCATACTTCGGAGCGGGCAGCAATTAGAACAATTCGTGCTGCCAGTGCTTTGTCTGACCACTTCCACTAATAATAATACAGCATAGGCCCTCTAGCAATGTTGCAGCAATTACATAGTTCCTCTTGTGCAGTGCTGTCAGTTAGTTCGTTTATCGTTTCAAAGTGAATAATGAAGCAATTTTTGGCCTGTTTCAGGAAGTGCTTACAACTCTGAGAAGGCATTTTGATGAGATATTTGAGTCCATGACCTGTGTGTCCCAATTTTGCATCATAGATACACGTTACAAAGTACCAGGTTCTTATAATCAAAGTGCTGCTACCCATGTGGGCTGCTATTATCGTAACGCAGCGCAATTTGTTAAACATGCTAATGCGTTAATGTGGTATCAATTTACTCTGGAAAAAATTTGTTTCAAGTTTTGCCACCAGTTACAAAACTGATGCTGTACAGGATCTAGTCATGTGTCTGGTGCTCATAGTGAACAAGTTGTGCCAGGGGCGATTAATAATAAAATCAACATAATGCTTTCCTGACTTCTCTGACTTTTTCTGCCCAGGTCCCGCTCCTAACCCGCTACATATAGAAACATTTCTAAACGCCTTTGTTGCATTGACAGAGCCAGACTTGCACCTGGTGGCCAAAACTGTATTTTTTTTTTCTACCGTAACTTGTTTGCACATTAACGGCGTAGTATACCTACGAAGCTCCGCTGCCATGCAATAATTACAGCCTACACTGGAGCACCGAGAGTAGTTGCTCTTTAGCTGTAACTACCTGGTATGTGTGTAATGAGGGAAATGTTTTTCATACTTTCATTTCACAAGCTGAAACCTCCAGCGCAATGTGTCGCACGTTATTGCTAGTATTTAAATAAATTAATGGGGCCTTATGTGATCAATATTACGAAATAGCGATAAACGTAACGATCTTTTTTAGTTTCATGACCGCAACATAGTTGTACCTTTTTGGTTTCTTCCCTCAGAGCGTTACATGTTACTCCACAAGCGGTAATTACCCTCAGGCGAAGTAAACTGCGAATTACTCCTGGTTTTCCATGGATGTGCCTGTGAGCCTCTCACTCGGTAGCTGGCATGCCGTGGACCCCTGGCCGTTCGCAGCCCGGAGGCGCGGCCTCCTCGGCAGGTAGTTCCTTCCGCACGCCGGCCGGGCACCTGGCGGAAGGCCTCTTCACTGCGCTGAGCTCACCGGCTCGGCGCCCCGCCGCCGCTCCTCACAAGGCTCCGTAATGAACGGCCGGAATCACCCGCCTTTGTCGGCCCATAATACCGCGCATTGTCGCCCGCGCCCGGCGACATTGTGTAATTGCGACAATTGTGCGAATTAGGTGGCCCCGCCTCCGGCGCTGCCGCCGCCCCCGGCGGGCTTCCTCCACCTCCTACCATCCCGGGGGGGAATCAATCGGAAATTATTTGAATAAACTTCGGGACGACTGCTGCCCTCATCACGGTCGCCGCTGAGTCGTCACAGCCCGAGGATCGACCAGGTCGCCGGTCCCCTGCCTCCGGCAGCGCGCGGCTCGCTAGCGTTGATTCTACGAGTAGTGGCTTTGGTACTGTGAACACGATATCACTTTATGTGTAAAAGATCCAATGCTTAGACGATTCCCCAATGTTTGCTTCCACTGAAGCAATGAAAGAGACCAAATGATGCAGGTATTACAATTTTAAACACTGCCGTCAGCTGTAATTTCAATATAAATATATTGTCAGCATGTTTCGGCGATACGCCTAGTCATCAGGCCCTAACAATGATATAAAAACAGCTACATTAGCAACAGCATGACACCAAAAGCAAAAGTGTACCCAAAATTAAAACATGTAATGCACAGTTATTCTATTGTACAACTTAATAAGTGTGCTGTAAAATATTGCAGTGCTGTTTTTCTGGGGAACGCTAGGGAATGAGTACCCCTAACCTTTTTCGTCGACAAAATAATTTTTTTACCATGTTAAGGACTTGGAAGAGTGCCAAAGATTTATTTCAAAAATGGCTCTGAGCTCTTTGGGACTTAACATCTGAGGTCATCAGTCCCCTAGACCTAGAACTACCTAACCCTAACTAACCTAAGGACATCACACACATCCATACCCGAGGCAGGATTCGAACCTGCGATCGTAGCAGCAGCGCAGTTCCGGACTGAAGCGCTTAGAACCGCTCGGTCACAACGGCCGGCAAAGATTTATTTCACGGACGTAAATTTTTTATTTCATTTTTTCGTGTTGGTAATTGCAATACGAACGGTACCAGTGCAGTTTTTGGTGGGAAAAGCGATGTCATTGACTGTTTCAAGCATTTCGAAGCTACGGCAACGTTCTCGACAGCAAAATCGCTGGCAGCCAGTTCGACAAGCATGTAGCGCCCTCGCCCGCTAATAGTGGGCTATGGTAGTGCTAAACGGATATGCGTACGCTCAAACGCCGAGCTACCGATATATGTCTCTACAGTCCCCCTACCATGATGATGTTGATGACGTCATGGTTTAAAGCAGACGTGTGGTATCCCATGCTTCAGTTATAAGTAATTTTCGCTGCATCATATCCAGTGTCGGAGTACTGGTTCAAATGGCTCTGAGCACTATGGGACTTAACTTCTAAGGTCATCAGTCCCCTAGAACTTAGAACTACTTAAACCTAACTAACCCCAAGGACATCACACACATCCATGCCCGAGGCAGGATTCATACCTGCGACCGTAGCTGTCGCGCGGTTCCAGACTGTAGCGCCTAGAACCGCTTGGCCATCCAGGCCGGCGTCGGATTACTCTCAAACTTAGCTATACATAATTAAGACCCATGCAAATACCTGCAAGATCAAACAATGGCAACGACTATGTTTCACAATAAACGTTATAATGAAAAATAGTGGTTAATGATGTCATGCAAATAAATATCCTCTAATCCTGGACATGATCGTGGGTACTACAGTATCAAAAACATATTTAGTCGTATTAGGCACAAACACACATACAACTCGTCTGTGTCGTAATATGTGGCCACATACAGTTTTTTGGGGGGGAGGGGTAGGGGGTCACCAATCTTCTGACTGGTTTGATGCGGCGCACCACAAATTCCACATAGAGTGCAAAAGTTAAAATAAAACACTAAAAGAACTAAGCAAATATAAAGAACAGAATCAATCATAAGACTACAGGCGCTTGTATGCTTTAAAGCTTATGCTTTAAATACACGCTGTGACGGTCTTGAGCGTTAGCTACCTTTCAGACTGAACATGGTGAGCTGATGTTAAACAAGAAGCCATTATCAACAACTCACTGAGTTTGAACCAGGTTGTGTAATAAGTCTACGATACTGCAGAAAGACTTCTCAGGAAAGTAGTCACTGTACATGACTGCTGGCAACGGTGGTCACGAGAATGTACAGCCACAAGGAGACCGGGTTCCGGACGGCCGCATGCCATTACCTAGCGGGACGACTATCTTTTGTCGTATGGCTCCGGTTCATCGTACTGCATCTGCAGGAGCAATTTGAACAGCGGTTGGCACCACAATGAAACAACGAAGTATTACAAATCGGTTATGCCAAGGATAGCTCCAAACTAAAAGCCCTGTAGCGTGCTTCCCACTGATCCCAACCAACCGCCATTTGCGACTTCAGTGGTGTCAAGCGAGAGCTAATTGGAAGGCAGATGGAGATCTGTTGTTTACTAATGAAAGCTGGTTCTGTCTCGGTGCTAGTGATGGCCATGTTTTGATTAGACGGAGTCCAGTTGAGGATCTTCAGGGACCTGTCTGCGTGCTGGACGTGCTGGTCCTACAACTGGGGTTATGGTGTGGGCTGCGATTTCATAGGGCAGCAGGACCTCTCTCGTGGTTATCCCACGCATCCTGACTGCAAAACTGTAAGTCAGTTTGGTGATTCGACCTGTTGTGCTGCCATTCATGAACAGCATTCTAGTAGAATAACCCTCGCCCATATACCGCGATTCTAGCCCAACATGCTCTGCAGAGTGTCGACAAGTTTCCTCGGTCTACTCGATCACCAGATCCGTCTGCAATAGAACACATAGGGAACATCATCGGACGAAAACTCCAGCATCATCCACAAACAGCATTAACTGTCCCTGTACTGACTGAACAAGTGCAACAGACATGGAACTCCACTACATAGACTGATAGCCGGCAACTGTACAACACATTGAACACTTTTGCATGTTTGTCATAAACATTCTGGCACTTACATCAGTTCTTAATGTACGAACATTTCACATTTGCAATGATTTACCTTGGGCTTACAACAACCTGTGATTTTGCAAAGTTAATCCCTTAAATGTGTTACTAGACAAATGTTTTCCAGAAATGTCATTACTCTAGATTAATTATTTTTTTATTGTTTAGACTTTTTTCCTATCAGTGTATTTGTGCGCTCACGAACATAGTTGGATTCTGTTTTCAGCAGGTACGGTCAGCCTGCGAATGGTCGCCTTTTCCTGGATAGAATGATCTCTGTATTTTCCAGCATTAGATGACTCCACCCAATTGGAGAACGGTAGTACCTGAATCTAACTCTGTTACAGAGGCGGACTGGTCGTGCAGCAGCTGCAGGTCACACACTGTGCACATGACTACACCAAGAGAATGATGCCGACTAGGTTTTCAGTGAGTGTGGACGAAAATGTCATTCCAGAGCAAGGTGGCTTTAGACCAAGGAAGACAAGCTCTAGCGAGGCCTTTATCTTCAGTCAACACATCGAAGAAGGGTGAAAGGATCCTGTAGTCACCTTTCATTAGTCCGGTAGCCCATTTTCACTAGCATTTCTCTTTCTTTTCCTTGTTTATCTTTTCTCATAACTCTCATAGTGGTGTGACTGAATGAATGTGGTTGTGTGTCACGCTGCTTGACGGTGGCGTAGTCTGCTGCAGAAAGTCTGCGATAGTGATACAGATTCAGCAGCAATTGTACAGAATAGCCAACTCTCGTAGTGGTCAAGTAGGCAAAGAGGTTTGCGCTACTTGTGAGAAACCACCAAGGACATTAGGAAAAACTAGTCACTTGCGCAACTTTTACAGACTTCAGAGCTGCATATGGGATGGTGAATCACGAAAGTCTTATCCGAAAGCTATTCGGGGTAAGAAGAGATTTAAAGCTGACAAACTTAATCAGAAGTACGCTCCAGTGTAGAAAATTCTTTGTAATGCTGCAAGGTAAAAAGAGCCGCTGAAGAAACCATAAGAACAGCTCACCTTAAATCACTCCGTCTTCTGGTTACAAGTGGCCCATCTGGACCATCCGGCCACCGTGTCATCCTCAGCTGAAAATCCGAATTGGTGGGGGGGGGGGGGGGGTGGCCAGCACACCGCTCTCCTGGCCGTTATGATAGTTCACCTTAAGGCAGTATGTTATCCCCGATCAGAAACAGCGATAACAGTCAGTCGAGCTTCTTTCTACAATTGAAAAAGCAAACCCACACTGTTGATACAATCTAAAACTGACTCCAAATCCCATACAGAATACTAAACGGTCTTGCGATGAACATTCCTGAATAACTGGAAATCTACATGCACACGAGAAAATACTCACACGAAATATTAAACGAGCGTACAGAATCTAGACACAAATACTGTCTCGAATAGTTTACTGAATGATTACAAAAAATGATTCAAATGGCTCTGAGCACTATGGAACTCAATTGCTGTGGTCATAAGTCCCCTAGAACTTAGAACTACTTAAACCTAACTAACCTAAGGACATCACACACATCCATGCCCGAGGCAGGATTCGAACCTGCGACCGTAGCGGTCGTGCGGTTCCAGACTGTAGCGCCTTTAACCGCTCGGCCACTCCGGCCGGCTGATTACAAAAAGTATAACTCGGAAAGAGCATATGCAACTACCGAATAATAGGTACAAAATTTAGTTAACAAAGTGATATCGGTGTTCATCTACATAATATTTGTAAACTTATAATACTTGTAAACATATAATGTTGTAAGAGTAAAACTGTCAAACCATAATTAACGTGAAACTTCCTGGCAGATTAAAACTGTGTGCCCGACCGAGACTCGAACTCGGGACCTTTGCCTTTCGCGGGCAAGTGCTCTACCAACTGAGCTACCGAAGCACGACTCACGCCCGGTACTCACAGCTTTACTTCTGCCAGTACCTCGCCTCCTACCTTCCAAACTTTACAGAAGCTCTCCTGCGAACCTTGCAGAACTAGCACTCCTGAAAGAAAGGATCTTTCTTTCAGGAGTGCTAGTTCTGCAAGGTTCGCAGGAGAGCTTCTGTAAAGTTTGGAAGGTAGGAGGCGAGGTACTGGCAGAAGTAAAGCTGTGAGTACCGGGCGTGAGTCGTGCTTCGGTAGCTCAGTTGGTAGAGCACTTGCCCGCGAAAGGCAAAGGTCCCGAGTTCGAGTCTCGGTCGGGCACACAGATTTAATCTGCCAGGAAGTTTCATATCAGCGCACACTCCGCTGCAGAGTGAAAATCTCATTCTGGAATCATAATTAACGTATCTAATCGAAATATTGTCCGCCGCTTGTGGTCTCGCGGTAGCATTCTCGCTTCCCGAGCACGGGGTCCCGGGTTCGATTCCCGACGGGATCAGGGATTTTCACCTGCCCCGAGATGACTGGGTGTTGTTGTGTCGTCTTCATCATCATTCATCCCCATTACGCTCGTAGGAAAGCAACGGCAAACCACCTCCATTAGGACCCTGCCTAGTACGGCGGTGTGGGTCTTCCGCATCGTTCCCCTACGCTCTGTCAAGAAGCGTGGGACTTCATTTCCAGTCAAAATATTGACAGTTATAACGACATGATACGGACGTCACATCATTCTAGACGTGAGTAAAATATAGTCACTTTAACATAAACGACAGTCACAGTTTTACTGCAGTTTCACCAAAATTGTATTCGCAAGTACTTGCAATGGCGATACATGCCGAAACAGTCCCTCGTTAATAAAGATAGATTAGTTGTTATAAGCAGCTACTCTCGTGCAATTTTCTAATAATCATGTCATTATCTGACATGCTGCTAATACTAAAGAGAAAAAGAAAAAACTAAAAAGTAACATAATACTGATAGCTACTAAGCGCTGACCGTTTCAACAAAATTAAAACTGTGACTAATAGTTTGTCCAATGAGGTTATTTACAACAAGTAGTTAGTCGAGGAGGCTGGAATATTCGCCAAAAATGTTAGATAGTTCGCGTAGATTAACTCTAGAAGTATATATTTGCGGAATACACAGATTCCGACCCAGGGGGAATGGTGGCGTCAGGGAGGGCACGCAGCCACCAGTTGCCGCTAACCATGTCTCAACCAACATAAGAATGCCAACCCTGTAGTGGAAACGGGCAAAAAGACAAAAAGAAAATCGCAGCAGTACAGTCGGAAGTTTCCTCTGCCAGGTAACGTATAGTAATTCAGAGAGTGCAATTTTAAAACTTCCGTAACCTCAGTCGGTAAAACCAGATCCCTTAGAGGAACTCTTTGACGTCCGTCTCTTATGACTTCCTTTTCTCAGGATCGGGTAGTGGTATCAGTCTGAAATTTATATCATATACTGAGGTCTAAGATCCCTTCGCGATGTAAAAAAATTTAAGCTTCTCAGTCTACTCAATCAATAGATAAGGCCATTTATGTCACATCAGTTGATACTCGCAGACTCACTCATCACTACCTATAGACGATCCAACTACAGGGTGTTACAAAAAGGTACGGCCAAACTTTCAGGAAACATTCCTCACACACAAAGAAAGAAAATATGTTACGTGGACATGTGTCCGGAAACGCTTACTTTCCATGTTAGAGCTCGTTTTATTACTTCTCTTCAAATCACATTAATCATGGAATGGAAACAGACAGCAACAGAACGTACCAGCGTGACTTCAAACACTTTGTTACAGGAAATGTTCAAAATGTCCTCCGTTAGCGAGGATACATGCATCCACCCTCCGTCGCATGGAATCTCTGATGCGCTGATGCAGCCCTGGAGAATGGCGTATTGTATCACAGCCGTCCACAATACGAGCACGAAGAGTCTCTACATTTGGTACCGGGGTTGCGTAGACAAGAGCTTCCCCCCTAAATGAAAGTCAAGAGGGTTGAGGTCAGGAGAGCGTGGAGGGCATGGAATTGGACCGCCTCTACCAATCCATCGGTCACCGAATCTGTTGTTGAGAAGCGTACGAACACTTCGACTGAGATGTGCAGGAGCTCCATCGTGCATGAACCACATCTCGTGTCGTACTTGTAAAGGCACATGTTGTAGCAGCACAGGTAGAGTATCCCGTATGAAATCATGATAACGTGCTCCATTGAGCGTAGGTGGAAGAACATGGGGCCCAATCAAGACATCACCAACAATGCCTGCCCAAACGTTCACAGAAAACCTGTGTTGATGACGTGATTGCACAATTGCGTGCGGATTCTCGTCAGCCCACACATGTTGATTGTGAAAATTTACAATTTGATCACGTTGGAATGAAGCCTCATCCGTAATGAGAACATTTGCACTGAAATGATGATTGACACATTGTTCGATGAACTATTCGCAGAAGTGTACCCGTGGAGGCCAATCAGCTGCTGATAGTGCCTGCACACTCTGTACATGGTAAGGAAACAACTGGTTCTCCCGTAGCACTCTCCATACAGTGACGTGGTCAACGTTACCTTGTACAGCAGCAACTTCTTTGACGCTGACATTAGGGTTATCGTCAACTGCACGAAGAATTGCCTCGTCCATTGCAGGTGTCCTCGTCGTTCTAGGTCTTCCCCAGTCGCGAGTCGTAGGCTGGAATGTTCCGTGCTCCCTAAAACGCCGATCAATTGCTTCGAACGTCTTCCTGTCGAGACACCTTCGTTCTGGAAATCTGTCTCGATACAAACGTACCGCACCACGGCTATTGTCCCGTGCTAATCCATACATCAAATGGGCATCTGCCAACTCCGCATTTGTAAACATAGCACTGACTGCAAAACCACGTTCGTGATGAACACTAACCTGTTGATGCTACGTACTGATGTGCTCGATGCTAGTACTGTAGAGCAATGAGTCGCATGTCAACACAAGCACCGAAGTCAACATTACCTTCCTTCAATTGGGCCAACTGGCGGTGAATCGAGGAAGTTCAGTACATACTGACGATACTAAAATGAGCTCTAACATGGAAGTTAAGCGTTTCCGGACACATGTCCACATAACATCTTTTCTTAATTTGTGTGTGAGGAAAGTTTCCTGAAAGTTTGGCCGTACCTTTTTGTAACACCCTGTACGTACATAATTAAGCTTGTACTGAACCCTTAGAGTGCGAGGCCTACTGGCTTTCTACGTTCAGCCAGCTGTTCCAGATTCTACGTTGCTTCCCAAGTAATGTTACACCATCAGATGTCTCAACGAGCAAATCTGTTGCCGTCACGTTCTCTTTTGGCGCGCCCTGTGCCTTCGTCAAGGCCCCACGAATTACAAAGCTATTCTCAGCATGTAACGCGCGACGCGGACGGTCATTTCATTGTGCTACATCGTACACGGTCGATTCTGCGAGGCAGCGCCGGTGGGCGGACAATGCCGACCGGTAGTGCTCACGGAGTGTTGCGGCCATTGGGCACGGTTCGTTACGAGCCCGCTAACAGCGGCGGCCGCTGCGGATGACAACCGGTAAGGGCCCGTAATGAACGCCTCGGCGGCCGCGCCACGCCCCCTCACGCGTCTCGCGCCATAACGACACTGCGGTCGGGACCTGCTGTCCTTTTCCTTCCACTGTGCCTGCCTGGGACAGGACAATCCACACCACAGATCTGCTGTCGCCGACCGTCCGCTACAGACTCGAGGCGGACGTTCTCGCCGAAACGCGTTAACCTTTCTCACAAAGGCTTCGCTGTCAGCGCTTATCGCAGACACGTACTATGACGATGAAGTGTTGAAGTGTACTGGAAAGCAACCCGGCCTTGAGCAAACAAGTGATTCGGTGCTGTTCCTGGAAGACGACTAAAGACTGCCTCAGTATCTCTACATTCCTATGCACACGAATACTCCGAATATCATTGTGCAATGCATAGCAGAGGACATTGCGTTCCTATATTGCGTCTACATGGAAGCCACCCGAATAGCAGAGCGCGTTGAAGCTCCCGCTACTGGGACATGGGGAGGTGCACTGGCCCCGGATCGAACCTACCTTGCAAATTAACGACGGGGACCGGTATGTCGCCCATCCTGTATGTTGTTGGTTGCTTGGTTTGGGAAAGGGGACAAAACAGCGAGGTCATCCGTCCCATCGAATTAGGGAAGCATTGGAGGGAGGGGGGGGGGGGGGGGGAAGTCGGCCGTGCCATTTCAAAGGAACCAGCCTGGCATTTTCCTGAAGCTATTTACGGAAATCACGGAAAACTTACATCAGGATGGCGGAAGAGGGTTTGAACCGTCGTCCTCACAAATGCGAGACCAGTGTGCTAACCATTGAACAACCTCGCTCGGCCTGGATGTTACGTTTACGCAGGTTTCCACATCCACCTAAAACAATACCGAGCTGCTTCCAACGTTCTGTTTCACAAGGGAAACTCTCCATCGCATCTTCCCTCAGATTTAAAGAAGGCCCAAAGGGCAGCCGTCAAAATCAGAACACAGACCAGGCATGAAAACAGGAAGAAGGTGTACTGAATTGTGAAACAAAACAAAGCAAAATGAGAACGGTGAACGGTCCAAGCGCAAGATGTGCAACAAAGAGCATTGTGGAAGGGCGCCTTGATCAAATGGTCGCGTTCGCCTTGCGCAGCCGTGAGGGGCGGACGTCTGCTGCGTCCCCCCCCCCTCCTTCAACAACCACTCACCACCTCTCCCCGCCAGATGTGGAGCTCAAGCGCGCGTTGTTTACTTCTCGCCACCGCTTCGTGTACATTGTCCCCCATATGAGACAGCCAAGCCACACTCTTACCAAAGGACAGCGATCAAAATCTCAATACAAGTAGAATATGCGCGACCAAGACCTCACGATATTGAGAACTTTATACGGGATGAACTTAACTTGGCATGACAACTGGCATTCACTTTCTCATAACAGAGAACGTTATATAACTACTGGCCATTAAAACTGCTACACCACGAAGATGACGTGCTACAGACGCGAAATTTAATCGACAGGAAGAAGATGTTGTCATATGCAAATGATTAGCTTTTCAGAGAATTCAAACAAGGTTGACGCCGGTGGCGACACCTACAACGTGCTGACATGAGGAAAGTTTAAAATTGATTTCTCATACACAAACATCAGTTAACCGGCGTTGCCTGGTGAAACGTTGTTGTGATGCCTCGTGTAAGGAGGAAAAAAATCACGTTTCCGACTTTGATAAAGGTCGGATTGTAGACTATCGCGATTGCGGTTTATCGTATCGCGACATTGCTCCTCGCGTTGGTCGAGATCCAATGACTGTTAGCAGAATATGGAGTGGGTGGGTTCAGGAGGGTAATACGGGACGCCGTGCTGGATCCCAACGGCCTCGTATCACTAGCAGTCGAGGTGACAGGCATCTCATCCGCATGGCTGTAACGGATCGTGCAGCCACGTCTCGATCCCTGATTCAACAGATGGGGACATTTGCAAGACAACAACCATCTGCACGAACAGTTCGACGATGTTTGCAGCAGCATGAACTATCAGCTCGGAGACCATGGCTGCGGTTACCCTTGACGCTGCATCACAGACAGGAGCCCCTGCGATGGTGTACTCAACAACGAACCTGGGTGCCCGAATGGCAAAACGTCGTTTTTCGGATGAATCCAGGTTGTGTTTACCGGCCGCTGTGGCCGAGCCATTCTAGGCGTTTCAGTCCGGAACTGAGCGACTGCTACGGTCGCAGGTTCGAATCCTGTTTCGGGCATGGATGTGTGCGATATCCTTAGGTTAGTTAGGTTTAAGTAGTTCTAAGTTGTAGGGGACTGATGACCTCAGATGTTCAGTTCCATAGTGCTCAGGGCCATTTGAACCAGGTTCTGTTTACAGCATCATGATGGTCGCATCCGTGTTCGGCGACATCGCGGTGAACGCACATTGGAAGCGTGTATTCGTCATCGCCATACTGGCGTATCCCCCGGCGTGATGGTATGGGGTGCCATTGGTTACACGTCTCGGTCACCTCTTGTTCGCCTTGGCGGTACTTTGAACAGCGGACGTTACATTTCAGATTTACGACCCGTGGCTCTACCCTTCATTCGATCCCTGCGAATCCCTACATTTCAGCAGGATAACGCACGACCACATGTTGCAGGTCCTGTATTGGCTTTCTGGATACAGCAAAAGTTCGACTGCTGCCCTGGCCAGCACATTCTCCAGATCTCTCACCAACTGAAAACGTCTGGTCAATGGTGGCCGAGCAACTGGCTCGTCACAATATGCCAGTCACTTATCTTGATGAAATGTGGTATCGTGTTGAAGCTGCATGAGCAGCTGTACCTGTACACGCCATCCAAGCTTTGTTTGACTCAATGCCCTGGCCTATCAAGGCCGTTATTACGGCCAGAGGTGGTTGTTCTGAGTATTGATTTCTCATTATCTATGCACCCAAATTACGTGAAAATGTAATCACATGTCAGTTCTAGTATAATATATTATACCCGTTTATCATCTGCATTTCTTCTTGGTGTAGCAATTTTAATGGTCAGTAGTGTATGTCGAGATGGACACCGAAGAACTGTGTACCGAAATTGTGAGCCACCAATCACGAAACCCCAAGTTTAAGCATACCTACAGACACATAGACTATGAAAGGATTTACCACACGGGTTTCAGTCTGCGTACGGTCACGGTTTTCGAACTCCCGTTCGAGGTCCCACCGTCGGCTTTTAAGCCGTCTGGCATCGTACTCAGTCACCTAGCCGAAAAATGGAGAACCGTTGAGACCTACCCTGCACTCAACGACGTCCGTCAAGTGAAAATTGAATTGGTGAAGCGTATGCTGTCTTACTTGGTAATAAGAGGATGCTGGACCATCATTATGTATCACGGACAGCCCCGTACACGCACTGGCTGAATGCCAGAAAGGGCATGTCCGCCAGAACTGTCTCCAGTACTGGACTGTACAGACACCACTCGTCGAGGCCACCTCCACTGCGCCATCCACCGTTCTCCGTGTCACCTATGCTGCTATCACAGCAACAACTGCCGATCTTCTGCACGGCCCAAGCGCCCCGTCACAAGTGATGGCTACCGTCGTGGACACTAATCCGACACTCTTCACGTCACTGTAAACAGAGGCACTGTCGGGAGGAGGCACCCGCCTGCCTAGTACCGCTGACAGCGACATGGAAATGGATCTGACCCCTGGCGTTGTACCGACTTCTGTCTTGCTTCCATCCGACAAAGAGGCGATAGACGACCGCTACCATCCGATATAGAAGCATATATGTACCCGCAAGCGTCCTAGGTGAATTCCCTCCTGCTGTGCCAACTCCACCTGAGTGCACGGCGAACGACCTGTCGCGGGACACCACATCTGTTCTAACGAGCTCCTGAGCTGATGACATTGACGGGACACCTAACAATACCGGCTGGCGACTAAACATCAATAACTTCCGTGCGCGCCATAAACTGACGATGTCACAAGATGCGCTGAATGCGGCGGATATAGACATTGTCCTCCTCCAGGTGGTCTATGTCGACGATTTTGTCGGCCTTTTCGAAATCATTGCTCGCCTACTTCCCTATCTGCCTCTGGCAGTGGCGTGGGAATCCTTCTCCGTGATGGCCTACTTCCTTATCTGCCACTGGCAGTGGCGTGGGAGTCCTCCATGATGGCCTACTCCCCTATCCGCCACTGGCAGTGGCGTGGCAATCCTCCTCCGTCATGGCCTACTTGCCAAAAACGTCGGTTTCCTCCCTGACGCGAGATGCACGGCGCTCAGAAATGGCTCTGAGCGCTATGGAACTTAACTTCTGAGGTCATTAGTCCCCTAGAACTTAGAACTATTTAAACCTAACTAACCTAAGGACATCACACGCATCCATGACCGAGGCAGGATTCGAACCTGCGACCGTAGTGGTCGCACAGTTCCAGAGTGTAGCACCTAGAACCGCTTGGCCACCCCGGCCGGCACACGGCGCTCACACTGCGTGACGTCAGAATTGTTAATATCTATGCGCCCTCCGGATCGGGACAACGACGTGAACGGTCCGCTTTCTTCGCAGATGCGGCGGCGCCCCTCTTTATGGAACGCCAGGATGCCCTAATCTTCGGTGGGGATTTTAACTCCACCCAGATCCCGAAGGACAAACACTACATTCCATGTCCGGCCTTCTCCACCATCATAACCAAACTTCACTTCGTGGACACGAAGGAGTACATACGTGGCGGTAGATCAGTTTTCATACACTATACCAGCCATTCCTCCAGCCGTATAGACCACGTCTATCTCTCGGGCACCATTGTTTGGAGCACACAGGCCGTCGAAATACGGCCCGTTCCTTTTCCCGACCATGCAGCCTATATACGCACAGTCACCTTGCGCCTGCAGATAATATGGCATGGGCGACGGCCCTAGAAGTTGAACGTGACACACCTACATTTGTCTGAATGCCTACAGCTCGTGGAAGCGACATGGACGTCATGAATAAGCCGGCGAGGGGTTTATCTGGCCTCACTCTCGTTGTGGCTGCTATGTGGCAAGCCGGCTCCTAGGAAGGCTTTGAATGGTCACGTCAGGGAGCTCGCCGCCTGGAGGCGGCATTCTAGATTTTTACTACAGCATACAGCGTGGTTTTTTTGTAATGCCGCGCTCACCTGCCCGTCAGTAAACAATGAACCGCACAAAGGCGCGGTTCACAGCACACACGAGGCAGCACCTACACTCCTGGAAATTGAAATAAGAACACCGTGAATTCATTGTCCCAGGAAGGGGAAACTTTATTGACACATTCCTGGGGTCGGATACATCACATGATCACACTGACAGAACCACAGGCACATAGACACAGGCAACAGAGCATGCACAATGTCGGCACTAGTACAGTGTATATCCACCTTTCGCAGCAATGCAGGCTGCTATTCTCCCATGGAGACGATCGTAGAGATGCTGGATGTAGTCCTGTGGAACGGCTTGCCATGCCATTTCCACCTGGCGCCTCAGTTGGACCAGCGTTCGTGCTGGACGTGCAGACCGCGTGAGAGGACGCTTCATCCAGTCCCAAACATGCTCAATGGGGGACAGGTCCGGAGATCTTGCTGGCCAGGGTAGTTGACTTACACCTTCTAGAGCACGTTGGGTGGCACGGGATACATGCGGACGTGCATTGTCCTGTTGGAACAGCAAGTTCCCTTGCCGGTCTAGGAATGGTAGAACGATGGGTTCGATGACGGTTTGGATGTACCGTGCACTATTCAGTGTCCCCTCGACGATCACCAGTGGTGTACGGCCAGTGTAGGAGATCGCTGCCCACACCATGATGCCGGGTGTTGGCCCTGTGTGCCTCGGTCGTATGCAGTCCTGATTGTGGCGCTCACCTGCACGGCGCCAAACACGCATACGACCATCATTTGCACCAAGGCAGAAGCGACTCTCATCGCTGAAGACGACACGTCTCCATTCGTCCCTCCATTCACGCCTGTCGCGACACCACTGGAGGCGGGCTGCACGATGTTGGGGCGTGAGCGGAAGACGGCCTAACGGTGTGCGGGACCGTAGCCCAGCTTCATGGAGACGGTTGCGAATGGTCCTCGCCGATACCCCAGGAGCAACAGTGTCCCTAATTTGGTGGGAAGTGGCGGTGCGGTCCCCTACGGCACTGCGTAGGATCCTACGGTCTTGGCGTGCATCCGTGCGTCGCTGCGGTCCGGTCCCAGGTCGACGGGCACGTGCACCTTCCGCCGACCACTGGCGACAACATCGATGTACTGTGGAGACCTCACGCCCCACGTGTTGAGCAATTCGGCGGTACGTCCACCCGGCCTCCCGCATGCCCACTATACGCCCTCGCTCAAAGTCCGTCAGCTGCACATACGGTTCACGTCCACGCTGTCGCGGCATGCTACCAGTGTTAAAGACTGCGATGGAGCTCCGTATGCCACGGCAAACTGGCTGACACTGACGGCGGCGGTGCACAAATGCTGCGCAGCTAGCGCCATTCGACGGCCAACACCGCGGTTCCTGGTGTGTCCGCTGTGCCGTGCGTGTGATCATTGCTTGTACAGCCCTCTCGCAGTGTCCGGAGCAAGTATGGTGGGTCTGACACACCGGTGTCAATTTGTTCTTTTTTCCATTTCCAGGAGTGTAGAAGGGACAATTGTTCGTGGGCACATCATGGATTTAATGTACCACGAAGAGACGTCGATGTATCATATCATCTCGGAACGCGCCGGCCGGTGTGGCCGTGCGGCTCTAGGCGCTTCAGTCTGGAACCGCGTGACCGCTACGGTCGCAGGTTCGAATCCTGCCTCGGGCATGGATGTGGGTGACGTCCTTAGGTTAGTTAGGTTTAAGCAGTTCTAAGTTCTAGGGGACTGATGACCACCAATGTTAAGTCCCATAGTGCTCAGAGCCATTTGAACCATTTGAATCATCTCGGAACGCAGGCGTCAGCGACGGGTGCTGATTCGTGCTGTAACTTTAGCCAACGGTCGCAACACAATCTTCGATCGGGAATGCTTTCCACGCTCACTGTAGTCAACTGTTTGCAGACCACCAGCATCCTCAGGATGCGATTGAGGAAATCTCTCCCCTTACAGATGGCACACTAACGCGCGACATAGAGATGACATTACTTGAGGACTTGACGGAGGAGGAGGTCACTGCAGCTACACTGGCTGGCTTTACTCATAAATCGCCAGGACCCGACGGCCTCACGTTAAAGTTTTACAGGACCTACCACCAATTACTGACGCCTGTCTGGACAGACATATGCCGCGACTTGATGCCCCCTGAAGTACAATTTTCTAGTGTCTTCCTTGAAGGATTGCTCGTTCCTGTCCATAAAACAAATGGTGGAACCTCTGTCACTGATTATCGCCCCCTATCGCTCCTGAACTGTGATATGAAGATGTTTACCGGATTTTGACACCGAGTCTCAAGAGGGTCGCCCGATAAGTGGTAACCCCGATTAGGCTTCCTTAGGAGGGGACCATCTGAACTGCCTTACGTCCGTACCGTGACATGATCGTGCTTGCGCAGACGCGGCGCCTCACAGGTTTATTTCATTCAGGCCTTCGACAGGGTGATGCGGAATGTGGGTTTCCCAGACAGCTTTGTGGGGGTCGTAATGGGTCCACTCCGGGGCTCGACTTCTAGGATCCTGAACAATGTTCGTCTTACGCCGCCCATCCTGGTACAACAATCGGCGCGACAAGGATGCCCTCTTTCTGCGCCGGCCGCGGTGGCCAAGCGGTTCTAGGCGCTATAGTCTGGCACCGCGCGACCGCTAGTAGTTGTATATTCTAGGGGACTGATGACCTCAGAAGTTAAGTCCCGTAGTGCTCAGAGCCATTTTTGAACCATCCTTGTGCGATCCTGTACGTTCTCGCCACGGAAACGTTACTTCGCGGCCTCCGCCAACGCCTCACCGGGATTGGCGGAGACATTCTGTTGCACGACCTACGCGGACTACCTGGTCCTCCTCCTGCTCGACGCCGGAGTGGATGGAGTCCCAAATCGATGCTTCGGGCAGCGTCCTTAATGTTCGCAGGTCTCGCACTTTGCCTATAGGCTAAGGGCTGCCCTGTGAATGCGCCGCTCCCTGCGGATCTGCGACATGGTACGATGTCTGGGTACTGATTTTACAACCGACTTGCGGCGTTCAGTAGGCGCTTACTACGCCCGATCCGAGCAGAGCTCTGTTACCATCCTCTCCGTACCCTGGACGTGATGGAACGGACCCGTTTTGCTTATGTTCACGCTTATGTTTATGTGGACCGCACTTTCCTCATCCTGTCGCCAATGGCCAGATGCATGTTGGCTGCACTGGGTTCCTTTGTGATTCAAGGCCAGTTAATTAAAGCCAGCTGTGTCCCTGACCCGCCCGAAAGACAAAGGAGGCCTCGATCTCTTTCACAATTGAGCAACAGCCCTAAGTTCCGACATGCCCCACCAGCCTACTGATAAGGGCCCTTACCCCGAGCTCGCGTATTGCCCCAGTGCCGCTGCCAGACGTCCCAGCGTCCTTTACCTAATCAGGCTACTTTATTTCTTTATTTAACATAGCTACATCAGGACCGCGCTTCTCCCTCAACATCTACCGACGGCCAACATAGTGTATGCCTCGCTGCAATCGCCGATTCCGTCGAGCGTGATTAAAGAAAAACATCCCCTTGTACGTTGGAATGCCGTATGGTCGCCAGTGCACGTCCCAACTCTAGCGTCGGACGTCCAGTGCACCTGGTATGTGACGGTCAATGGGAAGCAGGACTTTCTGTCACGTCTCTATCGGATCCACCTGATGCCGTCACCATCATGCACCATGTGTGGCGTGCAAGACGACGATGGCCATCGACTTGTGTGCAGCGAGTCGAATAATGTTTGGCTTTTGGTCCGCCAGATGCTGGTGGCGTTCATCACGCGCACGACTCCTGACAGCATCACTCCACAAATAATTCTCTTGCGGGACATGGATTATTTTCCGCATGCAAAGACCTACTCCGTGACTTGGATTAGCGGGCACGCAGTCGACTACCTGTTTGGTGGTGGTGACAAATCAGCTCTCGATTTCTGGCAATACCTTAACGACCTCCATTGTGCAGTAGCACATAATCCGAAGTACCAACAATTGTTCTCGAACATTCTCTGGAGCGCTTTCCACAACCCCCCTCACAGCTGGATCAACCATGCGAATAGCACCTGACATATGACCCTTCTTCCATTTTGCAGATACGATCATCTCAACGGTTATTCGTGCACACTTCCGAGAAGAGGTGCATCGATGATCTACTGATGTGTCGCCATCAAGCGCGATTTTCTCTCCCACTGGTGTTGAAAGCAATCGCTAGTCTTTGCGAGGACGTGCTGGTGCGTCAGAAATGGATTAGTTCCTAATAAAGAAGACGATAAATCAAATAAATAAATCAGAGTAAATAAATATTATTAAGAAAAGCACCTTCCCTGTTTTTATTTGGAGGGGGGGGGGGGAAATCTTTCTTAATGGAGGCTGACGCCAGAAGTGGTGGAGCTTTACTTTTGGGGAGTCTTACACAAAAAATTTAGGGTAAAATTAGCGGTGGGTTATCTGCTCTTCCTTCTGTAGTTTTACACTATGTGATCAAAAGTATCCGGACACACCGAGAAACATACAATTTCTATATTAGGTGCATTGTGCTGCCACCAACTTCTAAGTACTCCATATCAGCGACCTCAGTAGTCATTAGACACCGTGAGAGAGCAGAGTGAGGCGCTCCGCGAAACTCACGGACTTCGAACGTGGTCAGGTGATTGGGTGCCACTTGTGTCATACGTGTGTACGCGAGATTTCCACACTCCTAAACATCCCTAGGTCCACTGCTTCCGATGTGATAGTGAAGTGGAAACATGAAGGGACAAGTACAGGACAGAAGCGTACAGCCTGACATCGTCTGTTGACTGACAGAGACCGCCGACAATTGAAGAGGGTCGTAATGTGTAATATGCAGACATATCCGGACCATCACAAAGGAACTTCAATCTGCATCAGGATCCACTGCAAGTACTACGACAATTAGGCAGAAGGGGAGAAAACTTGGATGTCATGGTCGAGCGGATGCTCATAAGCCAAACGACACCTCGCTCGGTGTAAGGAGCGTAAACATTGGACGATTGAACAGTGGGAAAACGTTGTGTGGATTGACGAACCACGGTACACAATGTGGCGATCCCATGGCAGGATTTGGGTATGGCAAATTCCCGGTGAACGTCATCTGATAGCGTGTGTAGTGCCAATAGTAAAATTCGGAGGTAGTGGTGTTACGGTGTGGTCGTGTTTTTCATGGAGGGGGCTTGCACCCCTTGTTGTTTTGCGTGGCACTATCACAACACAGGCCTACGTTGATGTTTTAAGCACTTTCTTGCTTTCTACTGTTGAAGAGCAATTCGGGGATGGCGATTGCATCTTTCAACAAGATCGAGCACCCGTCCATATTGCGGAGTGGTTACACGACAGTAACATCCCTGTAATGGACTGGCCTGCACAGAGTCCTGACCTGAATCCTATAGAACACCTTTGGGATGTTTTGGAAGGCCGACTTGGTGCCAGGCCTCACCTACCGACATCGATACCTCTCCTCAGTGCAGCACTCTGTGAAGAATGGGCTACCATTCCCCAAGAAACCTTCCAGCACCTGATTGAACGTATGCCTGCGACAGTGGAATCTGTCATCAAGGCTAAAAGGGGCAACACCATATTGAATTCCAGAATTACCGATGGTGGGTGCCACAAACTGGTATGTCATTTTCAGCCAGGTGTCCGGATAGTTTTCATCACGTAGTGTAGATCGTTTAGGAAGGCGAGGAAAAAAAGGATCCTGGGTTCTAACCCAAATGACGACAACTCTTTTTTACTGAAATTATAATGAAACCCAGGCCTTTAGCTGCTTTACAGGCGCTGATGAATATCAACGGGGACAGTTGAAAATGTGTGTCACGACAGGAACTCGCACCCACGATCTCCTGCTTACATGCATACGCTCTATCCGACTGAGCCATCGAGGGCACAGAGGCTAGCTCGACTGCAGGGACTTATCTCTTGCACGCTCCCGTGAGACCCACACTTCCAACTTACTGTCCACACACTACATTTTTAGTGGCACTGCCGACTATACTCATTACTGGCGGCACTTAATCTACCGATTAACGTAAGAGTTCGGGCAATGTATATCCGCACTGAAGAAGATAATTGGCCGGTAAGCCTTATCTATATGATGATGGTATCTGTTCTTTCGGACATGTCCGAAAGAACAGATACCATCTTCACTTATTCTTTTTTACTGTGTTACGTGGAGGAAAAAGGGGTCAGTGTGTTGGACTACAAAGCGGGTGAGCAGTGTTCAAAGCTTCCTCGTGCCATTTTTTTCCCACTATTCGCTATATTCAACTTAGTGTCCGTGTTGTGGTGTAATGTCAGTCTGTAACAGCGAGGTGTAAGGAAGGGACTTATAATGAAAGTTGATTCTACACGCCTACTTTATAACGAGCCGAAAGGAAGTAGCTTTCGAATGGGAACCACAAACGTTTGGTGACAAGGCGATAAATCAACCGAATCCTCCATTGGGAAACACATCTAGTGTGTGACAGTACGTGTGTCATATGATGGGACTCTCTTATCGACGCATCTAGTTTGTACGCCTGGTGAGTGAGTGAGACACGCCTCCTTGCCCGATTTAGGTGTTCGTACGAATGTAAATGTGGTCACTCCCAAGGAAATGGTGAAAACGTAGTGGTTTGTCACATAAGCTGCAACAAATGAGCGCAACAGTTTCACAGTCACAGAATTTCACTGTGCTCTTTCAAACCATACATTTTCAACGATTTTGAAGTTGTGTTGCGATTTGAATGTTTTGACTCTTGAATTCCTTTGTTGTAACAGGGTTCACACCCGTTTATTTGCACGTTCTCGCTGTTCATCACATTTACTTGCGACACGGTAATTTATTCTTACCACATGGCTTATATTCTATAGCCAATGAACAGTATGACAACTGCCTAGACTACAGAAAGACCACAAACATTAAAATGAGCGGACGGACAGTTCATTACGACGTGAAAAAACAAAATTATAAATAGCACTAAGGTGTTATGAACAAGTATCGTCTGCTTCGCAGTCCACCACCATGACCACTTAATCACGAGGCCGCAGCTCTGCCATTACGCTCGATGCTGCACTTGTTAAACTTGGGCCGTTCAATGTTTCTATTTTGCTTTTTCTTCACTGTTCACCTCCTTCCTGTTTTCATGCTTGATCTGTGTTCAGTTTTTGACAGGCTATTCATTGGGCCATCATACCACTAAATATGAGGACGGTGCAATGGGAAGTTCCCATTGTCAGATCACGCTGCGGAAACACTTTGCAAAACAATGTCACATTTGACCATGCTATTGCACTGAACGCAGACAGGAGAGGTATATGTATTCTTCCACGGCGGAGGGGACGGGAGAGAGGGAAGTGTGGAGGAACTGGTAGTAATTTTAAATAAAATGCCTTTAGGTGTGGAGTCCTCATCTAAATAATGACGTATAGGTACAGTTAGTTCTCACCAAATTGGAGAAGAAACACACCAATCTCGACCCAGGATTGGCTGAATGATGGACACCAAATAGGAAGCAAGGACTGCGTCTACCTCTGCTGGTTGGTCAGAGACAGTCTGAAAATCATGTAACGGTGTTTCAGGGTAGGCTGTGTTGAGAAATACCTAACTGATAAGAAAGAAAATCGATACATTGCGCCGTTTCCGAGATAAATAGCCTATCAGGCCGTTGCGCTCGCAAATTCAGGCGCCTCACCAGATACGGTGTTGCCAAATGTGCTCTTCTTTTGGTTTCCTAAAACTAAGCAAGAGGGCGATACAAAAATGAGACATGGGGCGGTAGTAAGAATAGAACCCGAGCCAAAGGCTGAGCAGTCTCGCGCGCTATCATCTGCCCTTCGAGAACAACTGATCCTAATTGTACCTGGCGGGCCTCTTGAATTTTCGCGTGCAACTGCCTGAACTCAGTGCTAATTAATTCGGAAACAGCTAAGTGTATCGAATGTTTTCCTTAATAATTACTTCCCAGTGCAGTCTAACCTGCAACTCGCCACCCCCCCCCCCCCCCCCCCGCACTTCTCCTTGCAAGCTTTTCGCACTCTTTCTAAGCAACCTGTGTACTGCACAAGGAAACCGATGTTGTGTGGAAAATGTTACTTGTGGTACGACTATTATTTGGCCTCCTTTCCTGTTTCATAGGCGAATGGGAAGAGTGACTCTCGATATATCTTCGTATGAGCTCTAATCTCCCCAACTTTTTTGTTACTGTCATTTCACGAAACACAGGTGGAAATAAATATTATGTTGTCCGGCTCGTTCTGCAGCGTATTCACTCTCCGTGACAGAGAACTCCCCTCTCACAGCGACTACCACTGCAGTTCGTTGAGCATTTCATTACCCTCCCGCACTTACTAAGCCATCCATAATGAAACATGCCACTCTTCGTTCGATCTTCTCTGTACGATTTCCATTGGTTTATGGCCAGTAGCGTAATCGAGCCTAATCCACCATTTGTGTATTCCCGACATAACTTTTATGTCGGTTGTTTCCTTCCTGTTCGGAACTATGTGGTGAGTTTCGCATGTGTGTGTGTGTGTGTGTGTGTGTGTGTGTGTGTGTGTGTGTGTGTGCGTTCATTGGCTTTCAGGACGTGTCCTATAGCCATCCCACAGTCGAAAACCAATGACACTTCGAACGTAAGGACTAGACAACACCCAGTTCCCGAGCGGAGAAAATCTCCGACGCGGCCGGGAATCGAGCACGGACCCCTTCGCTTAGCAATCCGTCGCACTGGCAGTACAGCTACCGACGTAGACACGTGTTGAGTTCTGTCTGCTAGCCAGGTCTGAATTCAGTCACAAAATTTGGTCCGATATTCGGTAAGCTCTGTTTTGTTAACTAAACTACATTTCGAAACTATGTCATTCGCAGTCAGGACGAAAGAGAATGGTCAAGAGTCTGCCTATAGACGCTCTCTAATCTGTCCTCCCTTACAAGGGGAGACCACGACGCTGGGATCACGGATTTACTTCAAACTTTGTTCGCCTTTAGTAGGCCATTAAAACAACGTAATGTGCAAGTAGTAAGGTGCACTACTCCGGCAATTCCGAGAAAATCTCAAGAGAAGTTTCACGCGTGTATTGTGTTACTGATGTACAGGAGCGAAGACACCCGCTGAAACCAGGTAGTCAAGCGGTCAGCATTAACTTTCTGGTAAATAGTAGTGGACAAGGTGACGGTTCGGAACCCGCAAATAGTCACTTTTTAATCTGTACTTCTTTCATCACTGGTCACATTATTTAATTTATATGACATTTGAGAGATAGTATAATGGAAAAAAGACCCACATGCATTTTCATGAAGTTGTAGTGAATATTACACGTTATTTACTATTTTTAATTAAATTTTCAATGACGAGTGGCAGCCTTGGAAAGCAGCAGCTAAACCTCGCTAAATATTGATGCGAATGATGTCATTCTGTAATACAGTAAGTCACAATGTGAAAGAGCATAAGAGTGATGTACAATTACTGATCAAATGTGCTGTCGATATCACACGGTACAGTATGATATTTGTGATACAGATGTGGAGAACATAAATTGAAACTTCATACAAATACACGTGGTTGTTTTCTATTATACACTCCTGGAAATGGAAAAAAGAACACATTGACACCGGTGTGTCAGACCCACCATACTTGCTCCGGACACTGCGTGAGGGCTGTACAAGCAATGATCACACGCACGGCACAGCGGACACACCAGGAACCGCGGTGTTGGCCGTCGAATGGCGCTAGCTGCGCAGCATTTGTGCACCGCCGCCGTCAGTGTCAGCCAGTTTGCCGTGGCATACGGAGCTCCATCGCAGTCTTTAACACCGGTAGCATGCCGCGACAGCGTGGACGTGAACCGTATGTGCAGTTGACGGACTTTGAGCGAGGGCGTATAGTGGGCATGCGGGAGGCCGGGTGGACGTACCGCCGAATTGCTCAACACGTGGGGCGTGAGGTCTCCACAGTACATCGATGTTGTCGCCAGTGGTCGGCGGAAGGTGCACGTGCCCGTCGACCTGGGACCGGACCGCAGCGACGCACGGATGCACGCCAAGACCGTAGGATCCTACGCAGTGCCGTAGGGGACCGCACCGCCACTCCCAGCAAATTAGGGACACTGTTGCTCCTGGGGTATCGGCGAGGACCATTCGCAACCGTCTCCATGAAGCTGGGCTACGGTCCCGCACACCGTTAGGCCGTCTTCCGCTCACGCCCCAACATCGTGCAGCCCGCCTCCAGTGGTGTCGCGACAGGCGTGAATGGAGGGACGAATGGAGACGTGTCGTCTTCAGCGATAAGAGTCGCTTCTGCCTTGGTGCCAATGATGGTCGTATGCGTGTTTGGCGCCGTGCAGGTGAGCGCCACAATCAGGACTGCATACGACCGAGGCACACAGGGCCAACACCCGGCATCATGGTGTGAGGAGCGATCGCCTACACTGGCCGTACACCACTGGTGATCGTCGAGGGGACACTGAATAGTGCACGGTACATCCAAACCGTCATCGAACCCATCGTTCTACCATTCTTAGACCGGCAAGGGAACTTGCTGTTCCAACAGGACAATGCACGTCCGCATGTATCCCGTGCCACCCAACGTGCTCTAGAAGGTGTAAGTCAACTACCCTGGCCAGCAAGATCTCCGGATCTGTCCCCCATTGAGCATGTTTGGGACTGGATGAAGCATCGTCTCACGCGGTCTGCACGTCCAGCACGAACGCTGGTCCAACTGAGGCGCCAGGTGGAAATGGCATGGCAAGCCGTTCCACAGGACTACATCCAGCATCTCTACGATCGTCTCCATGGGAGAATAGCAGCCTGCATTGCTGCGAAAGGTGGATATACACTGTACTAGTGCCGACATTGTGCATGCTCTGTTGCCTGTGTCTATGTGCCTGTGGTTCTGTCAGTGTGATCATGTGATGTATCTGACCCCAGGAATGTGTCAATAAAGTTTCCCCTTCCTGGGACAATGAATTCACGGTGTTCTTATTTCAATTTCCAGGAGTGTATTACCTCTCAAATGTCACATCATTTACATAAGACGACGAGTGATGAAATAAATAAACTAATAATTTTCAGCGATAGTCGAACCGTAGCCTCATGCCTGTTGGCCTTACGAAGTTCCAACGTTAACCCCGTGACCACTATGAATTCTGCTGTACTACACTACCAGAACAAGAAGGAACTATCTAATAAACATAGGCTCTAAATTGCATCCGTTAAGAGCTATGAGCACTTGACCATCTTCGCTACTGTGAAACACATCTCTTCTAGAATGAGATTTTCACTCTGCAGCGGAGTGTGCGCTGATATGAACTTCCTGGCAGATTAAAACTGTGTGCTGAACCGAGACTCGAGCTCGGGACCTTTGCCTTTCACGGGCAAGTGCTCCACCAACTGAGCTACCCAAGCACGACTCACGCCCCGTCCTCACAGCTTTACTTCCGCCAGTACCTCGTCTCCTACCTTCCAAACTTTACAGAAGCTCTCCTGCGAACCTTGCAGGACTAGCACTCCTGAAAGAAAGGATATTGCGGAGACGTGGCTTAGCCACAGCCTGGGGGATGTTTCTAGAATGAGATTTTCACTCTGCAGCGGAGTGTGCGCTGATATGAAACTTCCTGGCAGATTAGGGACCGGCGTGAGTTGTGCTTGGGTAGCTCAGTTGGTAGAGTACTTGCCCGCGAAAGGGAAAGGTCCTGAGTTCGAGTCTCGGTCCGGCACACAGTTTTAATCTCCTAGGAAATTTCACATCTCTTCTGCTTCAAACTCTTTTCTTTCCCTGTTTTGGGAGGAGATAGTGGGATAAAAAGAATAACGAAAAATCTCCGGAAAACATGGGCTTTAAAATGCATACCATAAGAGTTATGTCACTTCTTCAGTACAAGAGTTAAGTTTCATTGCAGATAAAAATTCGCTTGATGCCTTCCTTAAGAGAGAGTCTCCATTCCTTCCAAGCAAATTATGTAAGTGTAGACCAGATATGGCTCAAATTCAATGATAGAGTATCGACAGCAATAGACGGATTCATACCACATAAGTTAATAAGAGACGAGACTGACCCACCATGGCACACAAAACACGTCAGAACACTGTTGCAGAAGCAACGAAAAAATCATGCCTAATTCAGCAGAACGCAAAATCAGCAAGACTGGCTAAGTTTCACGGGAACTCAAAATTTAGTGTGGACGTCAATACGAGATGCTTTTAATAGTTTCCACAATGAAACATTGTCTCAAAATATGGTAGAAAACCCTAAGAGATTCTAGTCGTGTGTAAAGTACACCAGTGGCAAAAAAACAGTCAATACCGTCACTTCGCGATAGCGATGGAAATGTTACCGATGATGGTGTCACTAAAGCGGAGTTACTAAATACAGTTTTCCATAATTCCTTCACGAAAGAAGACGAAGTAAATATTCCAGAATTCTAAACCAGAACAGCTGTTAGCATGAGTGACATAAGAGTAGATATATTAGGTGTTGCGAAACAACTCAAATCACTTAAGAAAGAAAAGTCTTTCGGTTCAGATGGTATGCCAGTCAGGTTCCTTTCAGAGTATGGAGCCACAATAGCGCCATACAGGGTGTTACAAAAAGGTACGGCCAAACTTTCAGGAAACATTCCTCACACACAGAGAAAGAAAATATGTTATGTGGACATGTGTCCGGAAACAGAACGCACCAACGTGACTTCAAACACTTTGTTACAGGAAATGTTCAAAATGTCCTCCGTTAGCGAGGATACATGCATCCACCCTCCGTCGCATGGAATCCCTGATGCGCTGATGCAGCCCTGGAGAATGGCGTATTGTACCACAGCCGTCCACAATACGAGCACGGAGAGTCTCTACATTTGGTACCGGGGTTGCGTAGACAAGAGCTTTCAAACGCCCCCATAAATGAAAGTCAAGACGGTTGAGGTCAGGAGAGCGTGGAGGCCATGGAATTGGTCCGCCTCTACCAATCCATCGGTCACCGAATCTGTAGTTGAGAAGCGTACGAACACTTCGACTGAAATGTGCAGGAGCTCCATCGTGCATGAACCACATGTTGTGTCGTACTTGTAAAGGCACATTTTCTAGCAGCACAGGTAGAGTATCCCGTATGAAATCATGATAACGTGCTCCATTGAGCGTAGGTGGAAGAACATGGGGCCCAAACTAAATGAGCTCTAAAATGGAAATGAAGCGTTTCCGGTCACATGTTCACATAACATCTTTTCTTTATTTGTGTGTGAGGAATGTTTCCTGAAAGTTTGGCCGTACCTTTTTGTAACACCCTGTATACAACCGCTCACTTGACGAAACGTCTGTTCCTAAAGACTGGAAAGTAACACAGGTCACATAAATATTCAAGAAAGGAAATAGGAGTAACCCATTGAATTACAGACCCATATCACTGACCTGAATTTGCAGTAGGATTTTGTAGCATATAGTGTACTCGAACATTATGAATCAACTTGAAGAAAATGACTTATTGGTACATAACCAACACGAATTCAGAAAATATAATTCTTGTGCAACACAGCTAGCTTTATATTCCCATGAAGTAATGAGTGCTGTCGACAAGGTATCTCAGATCGATTCCATATTCCTAGATTTCCAGAAGGCTTTTGATTCCGTTCCTCACAAGCGACTGTTAATTAGATTGCGTGAATGTGGAGTATGGTCTCAGTTGTGTGACTGGATTCGTGATTTCCTCTCAGAGAGGTCACAGTCCGTAGTGTTAGACGGTAAATCGTCGAGTAGAACAGAAGTGCTATCTGGCGTTCCGCAAGGTAGTGTCACAGGCCCTCTGCTGTTCCAGATTTACATAAATGATCTAGGTGATAATCTGAGCAGCCCCCTTAGATTGTTTGCAGATGGCGCTGTAATCTACCGTCTAGTAAAATCATCAGACGATCAATTCCAATTACAAAATGATCTAGAGAGAATTTCTGTATGGTGCGAAAAGTAGCAATTGGCACTGAACAAAGAAAAGTGAGAGGTCATCCACGTGGGCACTAAAAGAAATCCGATAAATTTTAGGTATACGATAAATCGCACAAATCTAAAGGCTGTCAATTCGACTAAATACCTAGGAATTACAATTACGAGCAACTTAAATTGGAAAGACCACATAGATAATATTGTGGGGAGTGCGAAACAAAGACTGCGCTTTGTTGGCAGAACACTTAGGAGATGCTACAAACCCACTAAGGAGACAACCTACATTACACTTGATCGTCCTCTGCTGGAGTATTGTTGCGCGGTATGGGATCCTTACAAGGTAGGATCGATGGAGGTCATCGAAAAAGTGCAAAGAAGGGCAGCTCGACCCGTGTTATCGCGCAATAGGTGTGAGAGTGTCATTGATATGATACGACGGTTGGGGTGGCAGTCAGTGAAACAAAGGCGGTTTTCTTCGCGGTGAGATCTATTTACGAAATTTCAATCACCAACTTTCTCTTCCGAATGCGAAAATAATTTTTTTACACCCACCTACGTAGGGAGAAATGGCTCTGAGCACTATGGGACTTAACGTCTGAGGTCATCAGTCCTCTAGAACTTAGAACTACTTAAACCTAACTAACCTAAGGACATCACACACATCCATGCCCGAGGCAGGATTCGAACCTGCGGCCGTAGCGGTCGCGTGGTTCCAGACTGTAGCGCCTAGAACCGCTCGGCCACCCCGGCCGGCTAGGCAGAAATGATCATCATAATAAAATAAGAGAAAGCAGAGCTCGAACGGAAAGGTTTAGGTGTTCCTTTTTCCCACGCGTCATTCGAGAGTGGAATGGTAGAGAAGTAGTATGAAAATGGCTCTATGAACCCTCTGCCAGGCACTTAAGTGTGAATTGCAGAGTAACCATGTAAATGTAGCGAGAAGATGAACAAGTGCTCCTAGTTCTTAATGGACGCATATTTAGAGCCGACGTTTATCACTCATTATTTCTTGTTTTGATGTAACGAATTTGTCTCCAAAATTTGTAAAAATATTTTTGAAACACACTGTATAGCGGAGGTGCAAAAATCCACAGTGATAAGCGTGGATTTTCTTGTATACTGGCCCGTGGGGTGGTATCGCTAGCTCGGTTTCGTGTGACCACTTAGCACGCAGGAGCAGGCTGCCAGTGAGGACACGGGATACCGCTCACTGGCCCCGGAGGCGGCCACACATCACCTTCGCGCTGGGCAGAGGACGCAGTCCCACTTGGCCGGGATTCAACCGTCTCCCGGAAGTTGCGCAACCTCCGGGCCACACAGCGGCAGCACGCAGCCAGCGACAGCACGGGCGAAAGATAAAAACCCGTGACGATTTCTTCAAATTCCAGTTCATAGCGTATTATTAGGTAACAGCGATTGGCTTCATTGTCTCACACATTGTATTCGTGCGCCTCATACTTTTATGGAGAAATAATTACTGCAGTTTGGGACTGTTGTGGTTACTGCTCACTACAATCAATATAAATACTACGTCGACAACTATTATAGCATTTGCTGTTACTTATACATTTTCTTGTTACGAAACTTCAACCAGTGCTAGTGGCACAAGGTAGTGGACTCAAACGTGTGGCACAAACAACCACTTTCTCTTACGATGCGTGGACCCATCACCTACTTTGAAGCTAGAACGCTATCAGAGGTTGCTGTTTCAGCAGAACTGAAAAACCTGTCCCACACACACATACACAAATGATATAGGTTAGTTATAATTAAAGTGCAGCTACTCACACAAGCCCAGTGTGAACTGTAATTATTGTATGGTAGCGGAACTTCGTAGATATTCAAATGCGTCAGTGCAGTACCGATTTACGTTGGCAAAAAATTTCTTCCAGTTTTGACCACCGGCCGCAAATACGGTGCTGTGAACACAAGAAAGACGTACAGAAATGTTTGCATATGTGATGGTTTAGGAACGGGAGGTGGGTAGGAAAGGTCAAACAAGTGAGAAATGCATCGTGTTGATTTTGGTTTTAACTGCCGCTTACGCAGTTTTTTCAATACGAGCACAGGAATAGACGCTGTAAGGCGCCAGATTTCCAGCAACTGGCCAAAATTGTAGCTAAGTTTTGTCAGTGTAAATTGGTTCCGCATTAGCATATCTACCAATTTTCGTCGCCACAAAATAATTACAGCCCTCACTGGTCCTCCATGAGCAACTACACTTTGATTATAACCACCCTGTGTCTTATTTGCGATATTATTGTGTTGGAATTCCCAGGTAGTCGGAAATTACGGGACAAGTGATAGTTCTGGCAGTATTCAGCCTAAAATTCCATTTAACTATCCCTGGGCTCCACAGCCTGCCTCTACGGTATTTTGCTGAAAAGAACCCTGAAATGCGTATCATCCCGGCCTGCCCACTGTGGGAATGAAAAATAAGCTGTAGTTTTATACATTATGACGCGGTACCACACCCAGAAAACTTTTATGTCGAAACATAAGGATGATTCTAAAGCCATAAATTATAAAACCCGGATTTTAATTGAAGATAGTGATTTTACCTACCATAAGTGTAACAGGAGAGACGTTTGCAGCACAAGCCGAATATTTCTGTAATTGAGGATAGTGGCAGGCGTTTGGTAGATTTCACTCCAAGGCACAGCCCGTCAGCATACGGCTGAATAGAACTGCAGTATTCGAGCGTTGGTGAATTTCCCTCCCTTACCACTTTCAGAACGCTATTGTGTCTTAGACGATTTAGACACACTCTCTAGGTTAGTGTAACTCTCAGTGTTCTCCATCACGTCGGTGGAAGATTTCATGACAAAATGAGACAAGTTATAGTAGACAGAGGTTCTGCAAGAAGGCAGGGCAATTTATAATATGCAGTTAGAATAGGATTATAGGAGCGACAGTACCCCAATTATTTCGACAGAAGCCCATTAATCATAAAATGTAATAGCTACTGGCTGAAAGGCCGTTAGGTTCAACAACTTTCGGGATTCAGTTTGGGACTGATAAGTTGGGGACTGACAGGGGAATAACCCAAAAATACCATTAATCACACTCTTTAATATGCAAAAAAAAATCAAGTTCCGCGTTCTGGACCTAGAGAGGCCAATCGACAACAGTGTCGTCCTCTGCCAATGGCGTCATAGGATGCGGTATGGAGGGGGACGTGGTCAGTAGACCGCTTTCACTGTCGTTGTCGGATTTCTTGGCCTTGGAACCGCCACTAATAATCAGTCGAGTAGCTCCTCAGTTAGCCCCATGAGGCCGAGTGCCCCGAGCACCAGTCCTCCCACCAAGGGAAAATCCCTGGCAGCACCGGGAATGAAACCCTGCTCCTCTACATGATAATCGGTCGCGCTGACAACTCAGCTACAGGGGGGAGGGAGGCGGAGGGGGAGGGGGGTAGGACGACACTATTTGATATGTGCCGTGACATAAATATGCTTGTACAAACAGGACTGTGTTTTTGTTATTTGTGCCATCTTAGCAACCGAGAAATGTTTATCTAAGCAGTTAAGACTCTTTACAACGTAAACATCTCAATGTGAAAATGTTAAGAGGTGGGGTTGCTTATTACAGTGCTCTATGTGCCGACAAATAAATTTCAGCAAAAATGTAAGTAAAGATATCAAAGAAATGATTTTAACATTCATCTTAAGTAAGGTATTCTCTGAAATAAATAAATCTTCATATACAGGGTCAAATTTTGGTACATAACTTGACAGGAACCAGCAATTACGTGGGACTGAAGAAAGTAAGTTAACATGTTGCCCCACACTAAGATCTTAGAGCAGCAAGAGTGGCGCGTTGTCAGAAGAGAGTATGTGTTTCGGTATTCCGGACGACACATCTCCGCTGCGTTACGGTCAACAGGTGCATCACCGTGTGGGAGGGAGATGGCGCGGTAACTGGAACCGTACTCGTGGGCTGAAGTACGCCGTACAGTACGATTCTCGAGGACAAAACGTCGAAACTGCACACAGATTCACCGTGAAATTCTGGCTGTATGTGGACCAGATGCAGTGTCACAGTTCGATGTTGCCAGAGTCAAAGTCGTGCGTGATGCTAATCGGAAAGTCAAGATCTTGCACCACGAGGTTTCCACCTTCTCGGCAATAGGAAAGGACACCTGAGGGAAAGAGACTTTCCAACAATGAGGACGGTCATGTAGCTGTTCTCGAATGGCTCAGTGACCAGAGGAGCGGATTTCTGCAGAAGAGGAATTGAACGGTTGGTAGGACATTGGCTTCAAATGGCTCTGAGCACTATGGGACTTAACATCAATGGTCATCAGTCCCCTAGAACTTAGAACTACTTAAACCTAACTAACCTAAGGACATCACACACATCCATGCCCGAGGCAGGATTCGAACCTGCCTCGGGCATGAATGTGTGTGATGTCCTTAGGTTAGTTAGGTTTAAGTAGTTCTAAGTTCTAGGGGACTTACGACCTCAGCAGTTGAGTCCCATAGGACTCAGAGCCATTTGAACCATTTTTTTGAAAATAAGTGTAGATTATATACAGTAACTTTTATTCTTCTGTTTTATATGCAGACAAAATATTTACCTCATTTATACTTTTACTCATTTTAGTATTGATGCTGAAACTGATTTTGTGAAATAACAGAAGTGTGTATTTTTCATATTTCCAAAGTATGTTACCTTTGTTAATATCAATCAAACACACATACTCAGGAAATAATATGTAAATTCAAACTGACAAACGGTTCCAGAAACGGCAGTTACCTTAATGTTATTTTCATTTACAACCTGTTCTCGAAGCTTACGGAACATACATTTGCTCTATATACACTATGTTAGGCATCAAGCGTGGCAGAGTTGGGTTAGCATTCGTAGAGATCGTTTTCAGAGTTCGGTATTTGGCTTCACGAGATTAATCCAGATTACTCTCAGCTTGCTGTCAGACAGATTTCGATGAAGTTCAAAAAATGGTTCAAATGGCTCTAAGCACCATGGGACGTAAGATTTGAGGTCATCAGCCCCTATACTTAGAACTACTCAAACCTAACTAACCTAAGGACATCACACACATCCATGCCCGAGGCAGCATTCGAACCTGCGACCGTAGCAGCAGCGCGGTTCCTGACCGAGCCGCCTAGAACCTCTCGGCCGCAGCGGCCGGCTTCGATGAAGTTCCTTGAAAGATATGAAAAAGATATACTTTCCACATTCTGCATTTGAAAAAAAGTATGTAGTAATTACAGAAGCACTTGTGTTCAAATGTCAAGGAATAAATAAAAACCGAATGTGAACTGAAGCTGTTAATTCTTCAGGAAAAATTAATGGTAACACCTAGGACCTTTCTGTATAGAATACTACGCAGCAGGAGCAGAGACCTATGAGCTGAATCCATCTTGAAAACATAAGTACAATTTCTCAAGTTAATTCAGCGCAACGCACTTTAACCTAGGAAATCATCCCTACAGCACGGGAATACTACATAGCAATGTTATGAAGAAGTAATACGGCATATTCATTGTGGAATATGTAAGGTTGAGTCATTACAAGTGTTGGTATCTACACTACTGGCCATTAAAATTGCTACACCAAGAAGAAATGCAGATGATAAACGGGTATTCATTGGACAAATATATTATACTAGAACTGACATGTGATTAAATTTTCACGCAATTTGGGTGCATAGGTCCTGAGAAATCAGTACCCAGAACGACCACCAAAAAAATGTTTCAAATGGCTCTGAGCACTATGGGACTTAACATCTGAACTTAGAACTACTTAAACCTAACTAACCTAAGGACATCACACACATCCATGGCCGAGGCAGGATTCGAACCTGCGACGGTAGCGGTCACGCGGTTCCAGACTGTAGCGCCTAAAACCGCACGGCGACATCGGCCGGCGAACTACCACCTCTGGCCGTAATAACGGCCTTGATACGCCTGGGCATTGAGTCAAACAGATCTTGGATGGCGTATTGGCGTATTGTGACGAGCCAGTTGCTCGGCCACCATTGACCAGATGTTTTCAATTAGTGAGAGATCTGGAGAATGTGCTGGACAGGGCAGCAGTCGAACATTTTCTGTATCCAGAAAGGCCCGTACAGGACCTGCAACATGCGGTCGTGCATTATCCTGCTGAAATGTAGTGTTTTGCAGGGACCGAATGAAGGGTAGAGCCACGGGTCGTAACACATCTGAAATGGAATGTCCACTGTTCAAAGTGCCGTCGATGCGAAGAAGAGGTGACCGATGCGTGTAACCAATGGCACCCCATACCATGACGCCGGGTGATATGCCAGTATGGCGATGACGAATACACGCTTCCAATGTGCGTTCACCGCGATGTTGCCAAACACGAATGCGAACCATCATGATGCTGTAAACATAAGCTACATTCATCCGAAAAGATGATGTTTTGTCATTGCTGCACCCAGGTTTTTCGTTGAGTGCACCATCGCAGGCGCTCCTGTCTGTGATGCAGCGTCAAAGGTAGCCGCAGCCATGGTCTCCGAGCTGGAAGTCCATGCTGCTGCAAACGTCGTCGAACTGTTCGTGCAGATGGTTGTTGTCTTGCAAACGTCCCCATCTGTTGACTCAGGGATCGAGACGTGGATGCACGATCCGTTACAGCCATGCGGATAGGATGCCTGTCATCTCGACTGCTAGTGATACGAGGCCGTTGGTATCCAGCACGGCGTTCCGTATTACCCTCCTGAACCCACCGATTCCATATTCTGCTAACAGTCATTGGACTTCGACCAACGCGAGCAGCAGTGTCGCGATACGATAAACCGCAATCGCGATAGGCTACAATCCGACGTTTATCAAAGTCGGAAACGTAATGGTACGCATTCCTCCTCCTTACACGAGGCATCACAACAACGTTTCACCAGGCAACGCCGGTCAACTGCTGTTTGTGTATGAGAAATCGGTTGGAAACTTTCCTCATGTCAGCACGTTGCAGGTGTCGCCACCGGCGCCAACTTTGTGTGAATGCTCTGAAAAGCTAATCATTTGCATATCACAACATCTTCTTCCTGTCGGTTAAATTTCGCGTCTGTAGCACGTCATCCTCGTGGTGTAGCAACTGTAATGGCAAGTAGTGTACATCATTTTTAAGTGTAGTGGCGCAGTAGTAAAAATTGCTTAGCCTGCCATAATAATAGGTATCTTACTTTTTGATGTCCGTTCGTAATTCTCATGAGACTTCAGTACACGTAACTGTAACGCATTTGATGAAGTCAGCATGCTGCCGAAATGATTCGTGTTAATGAATATTAGCGAAAAGCGACTGCAACAGTAACATTTTATACATAAATAATAAAGACACTGACGGGAAAATAATTGCAACAGCAGAACGAGTTGTGCGACGTAAACGAAAGTCGGTATCCATGTTTCTAGATCTAAAAGATGATGACTGTTCAAATTTCGTGCCAGTCGCATAAAAGTGGCGCTAGTAAAGCCATTATGAGGACAGAAATCAGATTTACTTTAAATACTAGCTGTAAAGGTCGTGGGCGTTGATTACCTTTGAGATTGGACATGGTGACTTGATGTTAGTGAAGAATGCCTGTAGGGCTGCAAAAATGTGATTATCAAATCTCAGTGAGTTTGAACGATGTCGTGTATGAAGGCTACGACAAGCTAGATATTTCTTCATGTAGAAAGACTTCTCAGGAATGTAGCCACTGTACATTATTGCTGGCAGCGGTGGTCACGAGAACGTACAGTCCCAAGAGTACCGGGCTCCAGTTGGCCACATGGAACTTCCGATCGGGAAGAACATCGTGTTCGGCGTATGGCTCTGGCGCATCGTACTGCATTGCAGCAGTTGGCACCAATGTGACACAACGAATTGTTACAAATCGCTTTCTTCAAGACAGCTCGGAGCCAGATGCCCCGTAGCGTGCACCCCACTGACCCCAAACCACCGCCATTTGGAACTTCAGTAGTGTCAAGGAGAGCTCATAAGAGGTATGTTGAGTTTGCTGGTGAAAGCTGGTTCTGCCTGGGTGACTGTGATGGCCATGTGTTACTTAGAAGGAGGCCAGTTGGGTTCAAATGGTTCAAATGACTCTGAGCACTAAGGGACTTAACTGCTGAGGTCATCAGTCCCCTAGAACTTAGAACTACTTAAACCTAATTAACCTAAGGACATCACACACATCCATGGCCGAGGCAGGATTCGAGCCTGCGACCTTAGCGGTCCCGCGGTACCAGACTGTAGCGCCTAGAACCGCTCGGCCACTCCGGCCAGCGAGGCCAGTTGAAGACCTGCAACCAACTTGTCTCCATGCTTGACACATTGGACCTACACCTGGAGTTATGGTCTGCGGAGCGATTTCGTATGGCAGCAGGAGCACTCTCGTGGTTATCCCATGCACTCTGACTGGAAATTTGTAAGTCAGTCTGGTGAGTCAACCTACTCTACTGCCATTCATGAAGATCACACCTGGGGACTGTTTTCCAACAGGACACTGCTCGCCCACATACTACAGTTGTGACCCAATATGCTCTACAGAGTAATGACATGTTGCCTTGGCCTACTCGATCACTAGGTGTGTCTCCAATCGAACACATACGGAATAACATCCGACGACAACTCTAGCGTAATCACAAACAGCATTACCCGTATCTTTACTGACTGACCAAGTGCAACAGGCATGTAACTCCATCCCACAAACTGACATCCGGCACCTGTAAAACGCAAAGCATGCACTACTGCATACTTGCAATGAAGATGAACATTCTGGCGGTTACACAGATTACTAATGTACCAACATTTCACTTTTGCAGTGACTTATCTCGCGCTTTCATTAACCTGTGATCTTGCAATGTTAAATACTTAGGTTACCAAGACAAATGTATTCCCGAAATTTCATTACTCTACGTTAATTGCGATCCTCTTGCGTCAGTATATACTGCAGAACTGATCTCGAGCCTGACAACTTAAACGACAGCGCAACGTGGTAGAGATTAATCTCTTCGACAGTGATTGCCACCTTATCGGTGAGAAACCCTTTTGAAGTGACTCCTAACATTCGCGATTCGTTTGATTACCCCGTCGGGTTCTGCACAGAATGTTGCAGGGGCCCCATTAGAGCGGACTGATGTATCTCTCTCCGGCGACAGCGGTCCAGCGAGGTCGCTGATGCCGCGGGTAATTGTGTACACTGCCAGCGCTGTCCACCAAATTACCGGCAATTATTCGGCGTCGCCATTACCGATGCAGATGAGGATGCCCGGATAATGGTAGGAGGCTCGCAAAAACCGCTTCCCGCGGCCAGCGCCTCGCTCCTCACTCTTCGCTCCTCTCCTGCTGCTGCGGTAGCAATCACTGCTCCGATTTATTCCCCAATAATAATTAAAACGTTCGCAGCCCGCCTGATTAAAACCGCGCGGCCCACTTAGGGCTGCGCTGTAATCTCGTTTCCATCCGCGTCCGGCAGGGGACCCTATGAAAATGGGGCTCCGCGCTGCCGTTTTAATTATTGCCGTCGCGATTGCCGCTGGAAAATACGGCGACGCCATCCGCCACAAATAATATTGTCGCAGCTACCGGTGGGAGCTCGTAATTCGGTGGCGGACTGTTTAACGGGGCGATACCTGCGGGTGGAAGGCAATCATCGCCATTAGCAGCGAATCTGACAGCGAGTCTTTTGTCTCTCAGATGTAAGATACGTCGTTCCCTATTTGTAGTTACCGCTGCCCAGTGTGACTGTTAAAAGCTGTATTTACTGAGCGCCTATCATTATCGTTGCCGGTCAATACGTCATACGGTATTTTTTTCTTATTTCCTGGGGACTGGGCGATTACTATGCGGACAGTGGCGTTTAAATGAAACGTTCGTCTGTTAATTAAAACTAAACTTTGTTTAATACTTACAGAGCACGTAGAAGCTGCTTTTTTCTAAAAAAAAAAAATAAAAGAGGTGGGGGGGGGGGGGTGGTTCATCACTCTCTGACTCCACGTCTTCTACACCTGTGCCAGCTTGATCATAATAACACATCATGGTAACGGAAATTATTTTAGATGGCTGAGGAAAAGGGGTAAATAATAGTCCGCACACGTTATTTGTTCTGAATTGATATTGCGACATTAGCTTCTGCTACACGATGTCTTACATAAGGTAAGAATTTACCAGTGCACGGATATGGGATTATCGTTTGACAGGTAGACTACAGTATGGCGTATGAACTTTATTTCGTTGAATGACATCTACATCTACATGGATACTCTGCAAATCATATTTAAGTGCCTGGCAGAGGGTTCATCGAACCACCTTCACAGTTCTCTATTATTCCAATCTCTTATAGCGCGCGGAAAGAATGAACACCTATATCTTTCCGTACGAGCTCTGATTTCCCTTATTTTACAGTGGTGATCGTTGCGCCCTATGTAGGTCGGTGTCAACAAAATATTTTCGCATTCGGAGGAGAAAGATGGTGACTGGAATTTCGTGAGATGATTCCGTCGCAACGAAAAACGCCTTTCTTTTAATGATTTCCAGCCCAAATCCTGCATCATTTCTGTGACACTCTATCCCATATTTCGCGATAATACAAAACGTGCTGCCTTTCTTTGAACTTATTCGATGTACTCCGTCAGTCCTATCTGGTAGGGATCCCACACCACTCAACAGTATTCTAAAAGAGGACGGACCAGCGTAGTGTAAACAGTCTCCTTAGTAGGTCTGTTACATTTTCTAAGTGTCCTCCCAAACCGTTTATATAGTTAAGGAACAGCAAAGGGCCTATAGCACTACCTTGGGGAACGCCAGAAATCAATTCTGTTTTACTCGATGACTTTCCAATTACTACGAACTGTGACCTCTCTAACCGGGAAATCGCAAATCCAGTGACATAACTGAGACGATGTTCCATAAGCACGCCATTTTACTACCAGCCGCTTGTGTGGTACGGTGTCAAAAGCATTCCGGAAATCCAGGAATACGAAATCGATTTGAAATCCCTTGTCAATAGCACTCAGCACTTCATGTAAATAAAGAGCTAGTTGTGTTTCACAGGAACGATGTTTTCTAAACCCAAGTTGACTGTATGTCAATAGACTGTTTCCTTCGAGGTAACTGATAATGTTCGAACACGATATATGTTCTAAAATACTGCTACACATCGACGTTAACAATATGGACCTGCAATTTAGTGGATTACTCCTACTACGGTTCTTGAATATTTTGGTGTGACCTGTGCAACTTTCCAGTCTTTGGGTACGAATCTTTCGTCGAGCGAACGGTTGTATATGATTGTTAGTAATGGAGCTAATGTATCAGCATACTCTGAAAGGAACCTTATTTGTATACAGTCTGGACCAGAAGACTTGCTTTTATTAAGTGATTTGAGTTGCTTCTTCGTTACTCATGTTGGCAGCTGTCCTCGATTTGAATTCTGGAATATTTACATCTGAGCGCAAAACTCCTGTACCAACATAATTTACTTTGACAGCTATAGATCGTAGCATTAATTATTGTCGTTATGAAATTTCATATTACTAACTTCTATACATAACCTCACGAGCGTGTGAAGTCGCGCGCGCGCGCGCTCACGCACGCACGCACGCACTCACACACACACACACACACACACACACACACACACACACACTCACGCGCACACGCACAAACAGATGCACAAATCTAGACATGCATCCTCATGTAGCACGCCACTCTTTGAACATTCATTCACGCATATTACAGGTGGAATATACACCGACTTAATGTACATTTTCTGTTGATTGATGGCTGTCTTGTTCCCGGAATGAATCCTCACTCTCTATCAGAGGTTCCCAGATATGTGAGTGGCTCGAGAGCTTCTTAAGTAATAGAACCCAGTTTGTTGTCCTTGTGGGCGAGGGTCTCGTCAGTAGCGCCCCAGGGAAGTGCGACAGGAGAGCTATTATTTTCTGTATACACAAATGACCTGGAGCACAGGGTTGGCAGCGAACTGCTGTTGTTTGCTGATGATGCCTTTGTGTACTGGAAGGTGCCGAAGCTGAGTGAATGTAGGACACAAAGATGGGCTCTGAGCACTATGGGACTTAACATCTATGGTCATCAGTCCCCTAGAACTTAGAACTTGTTTTTCCTAACCTAAGGACATCACACAACACCCAGTCATCACGAGGCAGAGAAAATCTCTGTTGGACACAAAGATGAGTTAGACAAAATTTCTGGTTGGTGTGAACAATGGGAGATAGCTCTAAATGTAGAGAAACGCTAGTTAATGCGGATGAGTAGGAAAAACAAACATATAATGTTTGGATACACCATTAGTAGTATCTAGGCGTGACGTTGCAAAGCCATATGAAATAGAACAAGCATGTGAGGATTGTGATAAGGAAGGCGAATGGTCGACTTCGATTTATTGGGAAATTACAGGAAAGTGTGGTTCGTCTCTAAAGGAGACCACACAGAGAACGGTACTGTGACCTATTCTTGAGTACTGTTCGAGTATTTGGGATCCGCACTAGGTCAGATTAAAGGACAGCATCCAAGCAATTCAGAGACGGGCACTAGATTTGTTACCGGTAAGGTCGAAAACAGGCTAGTGTTAAGGGAGTCTTCTGGAAACTAAAATTCGAATCCCTGGAGAGAAGGTGACATCCTTTTCGATGAACAGTACTGAGAAAAGTTAGATAACTGGTATTTGAAGTTGACTGCAGAACGATCCTACTGCTGCCAATATACATTTCCCGAAGGGACCAAGAAGGTAAGATACGAGAAACTAGGGCTCACACGGAGGCACTCAGTCATTTCCCCCTCGCTCTGTTTACAAGTGGAGCAGGAAAGGAAGTGATTGGTATTGGTACAGGGTACATTCCACCACGTGCCATACTGTGGCTTGCAGAGCATATATATAGATGTAGAGTTTGTGCTGATTCGAAACTCCCTGACAGATTAAAACAGTGCTCCAGATCGGGACTCGAACCTGAGAACTTTGCCTTTTGTGGGAGTAGACTATCCACCAACGACTGTGCTGCACAAGCACGAATGAAACAACCCACTCTCACAGCACACTGCATTAGTTACGCCACTATCTTTTCCCCCACCTTCCAATCTTCGCTGAAGATTTAATGCATATCTGGCGGGTCGAATGTTGTGGTTGGATAGCTCGATACTCAAAAGACGGATTTCATGGTAAATACAATGTTATTTCCCAAGACTGCCTGTGAATAGCACTAGCTGATGATAAAGACTGTATGTGAAGTATCTCCCCCTAATTTCCCAACGTCTTGCTATGTGACAACACCCGTAAATAAGGATTGCGCTTATTTACGCTCATTTATCTTGTCTTTATTTAAATCTTGTGTATGACACTTATTTTAGTTTACTTTCGTATTCACAAATATTGTAGAACATCGTATCTGGTCTATGGAAGTATGGAGAATGTAACGTCCAGGCACTTCCGTGTTTTGCGTTTTCCATCAATAAAAAAATAAAATTAAATAAAAAAATTATGAAAGTAGGCAGCGTAAGATAACAAAAGTAAAAACAATAAAAAAGATGATAGCTGAGTAAGTAGAGCACTTGCCCACGCAAGGCTGACATCCCAGGTTCGAGGCCCTATCCGGCACACGGTTTTAATCTGCCAAGATATTTCAGGCCATTTCATTTTTCTTGTGACAGGATTTAAAGGCACGAGTCTGCTTGTATAATCAACATACATATCTTTCGTCTAACAACTTAATTCTGTAACAATAACTATTTTTGCATGGAAGTTGGCAGTAAACAGTGCACTTCCACGAAGTACCTCGGCAAGACACTGATCGAGATGCCCGCAGGTGTTGACATGCAATTGTATATGGTAGTTATAATGGCTATATAATGGCTCTATAATTTGTTAACTATCTTGCTGTGAGGCTAGGAGTGATACTAACGGGAAAATGATGATTAAATTTGCTTAGTCTCTTAGGCAAAGTTAACTGATGACCACAAAACGGGTCACACCAAAAAATATGTCATTCAAATCCACTGTAAGATGTCAAACAGATCGTACACTTCACATTGAATTCCTGAAGCAATTCTGGTTAACTCGATATGTCAAACAACACAGTTACGTGAAATGTACTAATTTTATTGGTAGGCAAAACGAAACGAATAAACAAACCAACATTTCGGAATATAAACCACTAACACTCACACTAGTAATTGCAAGCAAGTAATTTCCCTTATCCGAGCTACTAGACGCAGTTCTGGGGTAAAGGAGACTTTTACGATGGCACGCCGTCTCACGTGTCTGAAACCCTCGCCACCTTACACCTATCGGTCACAATGAAATGCTGGGGCCACTGCGTAGGCGGTGGCAAAAGCAGCCCTTGTCCCTGCTTTTAACAACGACCCTCCGGAAAGTCTTTCTACAGGAACAGGACTGGAGATCGCAGATAAATGTCCAGAGAAACCCAACTCAAAATATTGGTGACTCACTGTAGCCCCCTGCATTAAAACTCGCATGAAAAAAAGAGCTGTTTATCTCAGTATAATGTAGCAGAACTCTTACGAAAGAAACGACGCCCGTGATAGGCTACAAAAACTCTAGTGGGTGAGATATAACAAGTAAAAATGTCCTAAGTGGCCAGAAAGAAAATGTGTGACCACCAGCTTCGATATAGGCAAATTGCAGACAGTGTAATTGGCTTCTTCTCTTGCAGGAAATCGTCGAGTGTTTGAGCTGGGCGACTCGCGCCAAGAAGAGGTGATTGCGAGAGTCATTATGTGAACACTTCTTCACAGGCTGGTCTTAAGTCGTAAGGTGTTAAACTGCAAAGTCTCATAGTATGGAGAATCGCGCTGAGCAATGACAGTTAATGCTTGCGAGAGATTTGGGCGCAACGACGTGTGCGCTATTCCATCCAAATAGTGGTATCATGCCAATTAGCTGGGGAATAAATAAGAGCCTCAGCTTCACCAAAGATGTAGGAAATGTTTAAAATTGATGTTTAACAGTTGAGAGAAATTTATAAGAGATTCTCAGATTCACAGCTCTCTCCGACAGCCGCCACCGCCACGCCGACGCAAGGTAATGAGATGCGATTGCGCTCAGCAAGTGATATTCAATTGACACTCAGAAGTACTGTTGTCTCCATCTCTCCTAATTTTTGGTCCTGATTGTCAGGATTAATTCAAGCAGACATGCGAGATATCCGATCTTACGAAAAGTACTTAACAGCCACTGTAGAATTATGAAATGTTTTAATTGTATCCTTCTTTTTGATTGCTCTTTACCAACCCCCTTTCAATTTAGGGTATTTTCATTGTGCATTTTAGCGTAATTGATATCTCTGGGCCCAACTGCATTTAATTTGTTTGTATTTTTATCGATCCCCAGATGTGGTCATCAACCATCCTACCATTACACAACCTTATAATAGTTAGGAATTTCGCTTCACAGCTGTAAATACCCAGTATCAATACTTTACCATCATGTACATAATTTTTCTAACATTGCTATGTCATGAAGTAAAAATAAATCTTAACAACGAAAATCTAAGATTTTCATTTTTTGCTAACATATAGTTACACCTGAACTCGTGCATTACTTTCTGTTAGCGATAATGTTTCCTTTACAGGGAGTGTAGTGGAGCCGACATTGAGATCACTGTCTGATTACATCACTGCCCATACTGCTGCACTGTTCTGAACTCTGCATGCATTAGATGGTATCTCCCTACCTTGCAGGCAGTAGGTTTGACACCAAATTCCTACATCACTCACAGAACGTCCTTGCGCAAGTGTGGTAGGAATATAGTTCAGAACCAGTCTCACACATGTTAGACCCCTTTAATATTGATTCGCGCCAAGTAGTCGGAGAGCCTCTGCTTTCTTGTGTGTGCAGGTTTCGGCGGGGACTTCCATGGCGGAGGTGCATTGTTATAACGTATCGTCTACTGAATGTCCAGTCTGCTAAAAACAATCTTCTGGGTCGAGCAGGTTGCAGACTATGGAACTGGTGACCTCTCTGCATCTTGTTTCTTCCCACTCTTCTTTCCCCCGTCTTAAGTTCAAGAATGTGATCAGACACATTGAAATCGGCGGTATGTAACTACCTGTTGCTCATACTGTGGACTCGTTCTCGAGAACTTCAACAAACGAATCCGTGGTTTTCCATCCTCATTTATAAACGCGTTTCAGCAGGATCAGTGGTGGCACAGAGTAATTCCAATGAAACATCCCTCATAACAAGTGTCCAGTTTAATGCGTTACAGAGATACAGGTGGTTACAGAAAGAAGTCTTCCCATCGCATGTTGGTACTCAAGTTAGCAAAAATTTATTTATCGACTCCAGTTATAAAATTTTGCTGGTGTTTATATAACTGAATTTTTCATTTGTTGACCTATTACCGTACCGTTCTAGCATGCTGCAGATACACGGTCCAGTTACATTAATGTGACCATCGCCTATATATAATGTCAACGTGCAATAACCTCTGACAAATGGTAAATGGCAGGACTAGCAGTGGTGGGTATATAAAGCGTGTCGAGAAGTAAAGGGGGGAGGAGTGTGTGGGAGGGGGGGGGGGGGGAACAGCGCAGTTGTTGTCGTAATGTGGAAAGAGAGCGATTTATCTGACTGCCAAAAGGACGAGATCATTGCCTTTTGGGCCAAGTGCGGAAGCATTTCCGAAACCGCTAAGTTTATAAATTGTTCGCTTGTCGCCATGATGGCCAAAACAACTGCAGTTGCAGGCAGAGTGCTACTCTTCGATAGCCCAAGTGAACCAAGCATCTACCAACAGTATCTCCTCAATGACTGTTCAGCAATCGTTACTGCATTTGGGCCTCCGCAGTAGGTGCCTGATTCATGCACCCATGCTGGCTGCAGTCCATCGCCAACCAAGGCTGGAATTTGCATACCAGTACTGCAGCCTGATGTCCACTGTCGAAAGGTGGCCCTTTAAAGTTAATCACGTTTTATGCTCCACTGGACAGACGGCCACTCTCATGTATGGCGCGAAACGTCTGAAAGCAAACTGGGAGGGAGCGTCCTGGTCTGTGGAATATTTTCGTGGCTTTCGCTGGATGACGAACACAATGGCCGGCCGAAGTGACCGAGCGGTTCTAGGCGCTTCAGTCTGGGACCGCGCGACCGCTACGGTTGCAGGATCAAATCCTGCCTCGGGCACGGATTTGTGTGATGTCCTTAGGTTAGTTAGGTTTAAGTAGTTCTAAGTTCTAGGGGACTGATGACCTCAGATGTTAAATCCCATAGTGCTCAGAGCCATTTGAACTTTGAATGGATCAACACAAATAGGATTCATCCTTCGGTCCCATGTCCAACCCTACATGCAATTTGTTTTCCCTTCACACGACAGCGTCTACCAACAGGACAATGCAACATGTCACAAAGCTAGCAGTGTAAAGACTTTAATTTACTATATTCGGAAAAAAGATCACTTAAACACTGACAAACTTTACACAGACCTTAATTATTCCATCATGTCTGTACTCAATAAACACGTCTCTGGCCACAACAAAGACACGAATATTACTCTCAATGCATGCATACACAAATCTGACAAAATCCCTCAGTCCTCCAAATAAGCAACAAGTACGTGCAGAAACAGGCAAATTACCAAAGATTCTCAACAAACACCAAAGTCTCCTCCGGCGCTACTGACTGGCACGATTGCAGCAGGCTGCGACCTCTCATGTCGCGCGGCTGCTCTCCACCGCAGCCTGCGTCCGAGCGCTTCCGACTTCTCTCAACAACTGTTCGCTCGCTACTATTCCGATAATAATATCTCGACTCAGAGTTTGTGTATGCAGACCACAACAGAATCATTGGCCACTTTGCAAAGAAGTATTAACGTCCAATTTTCAACCTCGACTCATCACTTCCAAAAAAACTACACGGGACCGACGACACCACGCTTTTGCCAATGTGACAGATGATAATTATCGCCAAATTCACGAAAAAGCAGTGGAAGCACATGTAACTTTCCTCTTTTCGTGTAAAAGACACGAATTTCTTAATACTAAGTTGGTAATGATCCGAAGCAGTGTCTTCATGATTGGACGACTTTTCGTGCCAAGGACACCGTCCAGAGTCTCACACTACGAATGCCTAAACCAAATTTTTAGAGTGAATGCAACTGACTCTCCCACGCTGGACGGATAGTGCCGCAGTGTCTCGCTCTTAGAAGTAAGTGTAGAAAAGGCAAAATATTTTCTCAATTATTGTGTGGGGACTTGGGGCAGTCGTGGCGTTCACTGAACACAGGGGTGCAGGCGCCTGCCCAGCATTCAATAGCCGCAGAGCAGGTTGTTTCCCGACTTCTGAGAAACTACCCCTATCCCTAGAGTAGATCCTCTTGGCCTAATGAGGACATAGAGATGTTTGTGGATTCACATAATCCTAGCGCGGTGAATGCAATGCTGCCTTTTTAAACACACTACTCCAGCATACTCGCTGAAATAACGGCAAATGGCGGTAAAATGAATTAATATAGCATAGTGATACGTGACATTACATTATTCAAATGGTTCAAATGGCTCTGAGCACTATGGGACTTAACATCTGTGGTCATCAGTCCCCTAGAACTCAGAACTACTTAAACCTAACTAACCTAAGGACATCACACACATCCATGCCCGAGGCAGGATTCGAACCTGCGACCGTAGCAGTCGCGCGGTTCCGGACTGAGCGCCTAGAACCGCGAGACCACTGCGGCCGGCTTTTGTAGGTATACCTCGCATTTGTATCACATTATATGTCACAATGTTGCCAATGTGCGCATTACATTCAGGTGTCAAGTTTTTCCGTTTGTCTCTAAGATTCTTTATTTATGGGCAGGAGTTCGATAACTTTCATCTTCTCCGGAAGATTTTGCAAACGTTTGCATAATATTTTCTCAGATAAAGCTGTCTCACCACGATAATCGTTAATCCAGAACACACTGCAGTACATGGGTTGCCAGGTGTGAAGCCACTGGGCTGGAGAAGGGACCAGCGTCGTGGAGGATATCACTGACCGGTTCCTCCAAATTTTGATTCGTATAAGCCTTTATACAGAGTGATTATAATCAAAGTTAAGCTTTCAAACCGCTGTAGAAATAACACCACTGGTGAGAATGACGTCAAATTGCAACGGAATATTATCGGAGAAAGGGGAAAAAGTTTGGCAGAACAAAAATAAATAGTTATAAAATGTAGCAACAGATGGCGCTGTAAACATCATACTGTAATAGTGATCAGCTACAAATGACAAATGAATCACACAACAACAGGTGTGTGCTTGACGTTAAACAAACTGTACTATTTAGTGTGCATTGGTGTACAGGTGTGATACTATTAGTTACGTAAGCCCATCGACCACGGCAAGGTCATATCACATTAGATGGGAAAAACAGGTGTTTAACTATCCTGAGGCCAAAAACCGCATTAAAAAAATCAATCAAAATCAAATCGGGTTATTAATTTCCGTGTGACTGGCGCAAAACATGTTCAATATGCTGTCCACCGTTTTCTCCAACAAGCTGAAATCGAGAAACAGCACATGCCACAACTGATCGAAGTGTTCCCAGGATCATGTTCAGAATGTGTTGCGCAATGCGTGCCTTCAATGCTGCTAAGTTTGCAGTCGGAACACTGAACACACCATCTTTCAGGTAGCCCCACAGCCAGAAGTCACACGAATTTAGATCAGGTGATCGGGACGACCAGGCTGTAGGTAAATGGCAGCTGATAATTCTAGCATTTCCGAAATGGCGGTTCAGCAGTCGCTTAACCGGATTTTCAGTGTGCGTAGGTGCGCCATCTTGCATAAAAATGATCCCATCCACGCAGCCATGCTGTTGGAGAGCTGTAATGAAGTGGTTGCGCAAAAGACAGACATAGCGCTTACCAGTGACGGTTCAGGTAACAGGACCGGAAGCACCCGTCTCTTCGATAAAATATGGACCTATGATAAATGATGCCTAAACCCGCACCACACAGTGACCTTTCCAGGTTGAAGTGATACTGGCTGATTTGCGTGTACATTTTATGTTGCCCATATTCGACAATTCTGTGTATTGATATATCCTGTCAGATGGAAGTGGGCTTCGTCTGTCCACAAAATCTTCCACATCCAATCATTGTCCACTTCCATGCGAGCAAGAAATCCTAAAGCAAAGGTCTCTCTTGCTGGCAGGTCAAAAGGAAGCAACTCGTGCACATGAGTAATTTTGAATGGATAGCAAAGAAGGATGTTTTGTAGGATTTTACGCACCGTGCTCACGGGTATGTCCTATGTTCGGGCAATTCTCCGTGCACTACACGTTTGCACACCAACGTTCGTCTCCTCCTGCATTGCCAGGGCCACTGCTTCCACTGACGTCGAATCAATTCTTTTCCTCCCTCTACCAGGTTGCACACCAAAAGAACCCGTCTTTTCGATGTTTCCCCAGACCCACTGCGCTCACCGGACCAACGCCTATTTTCAAACCCTTGAGTGTCCGGAACTTCTGCAGAGCGACGTGTGCAACGTCATCATTCTTGTAATACAGCTTTACAAGCGAAGTGCGATCCTGAGTTGAGACAGTAACGACGAACGTCGCAGACACGAAAGGAGGAAGCCGGCCGGTGTGGCCGTGCGGTCTAGGCGCTTCAGTCTGGGACCACGTGACCGCTCCGGTCGCAGGTTCGAATCCTGCCTCGGGCTTGGATGTGCGTGATGTCCTTAGGTTAGTTAGGTTTAAGTAGTTCTAAGTTCTAGGGGACTGATGGCCACAGATGTTAAGTCCCATAGTGCTCAGAGCCATTTGAACCATTTGAACGAAAGGAGGAAAAGCCATGTACCCGGTGTGTTTATACCAACTGCAATGGGTCGTGTGCATGACAATTGTTTTCCTTTACGTATTTTGACGCATACAGCGCCATCTATTGATCTATTTTCACACTTTTTTTTCTTCTGCCTCACGCTGTCCTCCTTCTCCTATAACATTCCGTTGCAATTTGACGTGATTCTGAACAGTGATGTTATTTCTACAGCGTTTTGAAAGTTTAACTTTAATTATAATCATCCTGTCCTTTTACATACGAGGTGAGTTCAGAATAAATATTTAAATAAAAAATGTTTTAATGTAAAAAATTTCTAAAAAGGACTAAAATGTATAAAATATTTTTTTAGCCCCATACACAAATCCTAAAAATTTGAGCTTGTGAAGTTTCAACAGCTATGGAAATACTTGTAAAATTTAAAACGGAAAATATGGGATGCGTGCAATAGATAATAGCAAGAAGGTGAACTATTCATAGTTTTTAAAAATTCACAAGCACGAATTACCAAGACTGTTTGTATGGGCTTAGGAATCTGCGCGGGGCTAGGAGAAATTATTTTATACCTTTTAGTCCGTTTTTAAAATGTGATGAGATTACACAGAGACATGAGGTAAACTACAGGATTGTTTCTGTTTCTCTGCCCTGAGTCAACCAACACACTGCTTCCTCCAACGACTGTCTCACGAAAAGACCTCGAAGGTAAAAATTACAGAGAATCAAGCTCACACGGGGACCTGTCAGCAACCGTTGTTACCACGAAACGTTCCCTAGTAGAACACGAAAGGGGGAAAATAGCTGTGGTATCCTCCGCCACACAACAGGCAAGAAAGCTAGTAAATATTTGATTGTCATCCGGATCTGAGCTGTGTTGAGAGATTCGAGTCTTTAACTCATCGGGAAATGATAGTGATAAACACTGTAACCTCCGCCACAGACCAGGCAGGAAAGCGAGTGATATAGCATTGTCATCAGGTTCTGGGCTATGAGTGTTGCAGGCCTCTAGCTCATCGGGAAGTTAGTTCAATATCAGTTGCAAAATTTGTACCGAACAAACAGACAAGGAAACTACCTAACAAAAACTTGTCGAAGAAACAGGAATTGTGTTAGTTTGAAGGAATTTTATTTATTTGTCTACATAATGGTATTCCCTTCACTATAGCCTCGTTTGGATATCAGTGCTTTTTCCAGTCCCGAAAATTCTTCTGGAACACGATTTTAGGGATAGCTTTTAGCTGTCTCACCGATACTTTTTAAATCTCATCAGTGGTTGTAAAACAGTGGCCCTTTAAGGTTTTCTCTACTTTTGGAGACACAAAAAAAATTGTGGCTGGAGAATCGTTACAGAACTGTTTTTGGCCAAAAACTAACGAACAAGCTACGAAGCGTGAGCAGGTACTTCATAGCTGGGTAAAAATCGTAGTTGGTTTCACCACAGATTCGGACTTTTTTTTCGGAATGTTTCACGCAAACGGCAAGTAGTACTCCTTACTGACAGTTCGATCTTGTGGCAGAAAGCTCTCGGTGCGCTATACCGTTAGAGTCGAAGATCACGCTGAGCATAACGTTCACATTTGACCGGAAGCGACAAGTTTTTCGGTCTTGGCGATCCAGAATGCTTTCACTGGGGCTATTGAGTCTTATTTTCAACGTCATATCCGTGCACCCACGTTTCATCAGCTGTTATGACGCTTTTCAGTAGTTCCATATCGTTGTCGATTGCACTTACAGACTCGACAGTAACTTTCAGTCAGCTCTGTTTTGACTCGAAATTCAGCAATTTTGCAACAAATTTTGCGTCATAATTTTCCTAGCGAAAACATTCGAAATAATATTATGGTATAAAAAAATTATTTGTCGACATCTTCAGCGACTCCTCTGATTGTGCTGTGGCGATAGCTCATAATCATTTCTGTAGCTCTTCCACCTATGGATTGGTGAAAACGGACTCAAAAGCAATATTTTACATTTCTAAGACTTTGCTGCACTGTATTGCCTTCGCATAGAAAAAAATAGATTTTGTAGATTTGTGGTAACATCTCATGGGGAGGGGGGAAAGTGAGCCGGAAACATATAGTAAAAATTCTCTGATCCATGTACAAAATAAATATTTTCCACTATTACTATAATATACGTGTAAGCTACTTGACAGCTGACTGCGGACAAAATATCCGATATGGTTAACACTGCAGATACTTGTCACACATATTAAATAACACAAAAACGGAAAAATTGCACGAACCGGACTAATGCAACACGTGAAACTACGGACGTTACTTTTGAACAGAACTTGTGTATCAATTTCAAGTTTTCAAAACTAAATGTAAGAGAACGAAGTATCTAGGAAATTAAACAACGAAAATGAGTCCACAGGCACCCACAGGAAACTGAGTAAGGAAAGATCGAAAGGGAGTACCACAAAAAAATTCTTGAACTCAGATGGAAATCAACTGAAAGAAACAGCATTTCCCGCTTTTACACTCTCGTAATGTTATGGTTTGCAGATCACTACTCCCAGCCGTAGAGCTTAGTATTATACTGGTAATTTGAGTGTACATTTCTATTTTATATTGTCTAAATTTTGATGTTATCTAAGTTGATTATTACACATTGTTAACCAGACGCAGAGCTAGGTATCGGTTGTGGAATGGGTCATAGAACATATCTAGATCATTTATTACTTGTTGATGAATAAGTCGCCAAAGCAGATGACGAGGGCGTAAATCATATATGCAATCAGAAATTGAATACAAAAATTGGTGTCTGAAAATTAAGTGTCAATAAGCAGAATAACTTACCAATGATCTACATGATATTTACATATATGGAAAAAATCATGATGACCAATATTTTTAGCTGTCTGGGATCTATTTTAGGAAAAGTAGCAAAATCAGATATTAAAAGTACTAAAACAGTAACAGCGGGAAGGTCACTGAGATGCTCAACTCAGTCTTATGGTGCAGGAATGTGATGAACAGAACGGAAAGAAACATACTAAAATTGACGACAGAGAGTATGGAGTAGAAATGCGGAGAACTAACGACAAGCATGTTAGTAACCTTGCGAGGTGCCGGGGCTAGCAGTGTATTTAACACTAAATTCTTCTAGAATCTACACATGTAAATGATGCTCTAAGCCCCCCCTATTCTAACTCCGACTTTTGCTGCTGCACATGGATTAAAAAGATACGCGAACTGACTGTAATCAACCCTGCAAGTGGAGTAGAAAAGAGTTTGGCACCTGCAATAATTTAATTTGATAAATAAGTTAAATAAAGGAAGGTTTCATTAACGTAGTGAGAAATGATAGGGTTGCTCTACCGATTAACAGAATGAAAGTTCTGTCCAAAATAACAATATGATTTATTAAGACTAAACACAAAATAATAAACAAAAACACATGAAACAGTTACAATACATCAAATTGGCTCAAATTGGATACTCAAACAAACGCTGTGAAGGTGAAGTTGTCCCTAAACTAGATTGTGAAGTTTATGACGAAGTGGTATGTGGAGCCAATTCCTTGCCACTCAAATCTTAAGAGAGACACACCGCTAACCCAACAATAATTGCTGCTACATTAGTGAGAACTCAGACAATGAACACCCAAGATAGAACAAAGTTAGAAAAGACGAACAGGCGCGCTCTGCTGAGCTCTGATTATCGCTTAGCAAAAATGCCTGCTTTGCCAGAGCTGCGGACGTACATTACCAAGCTGTCTTCTTAGCTGCAAGGACACTATCTGGCGTACTGGAAGCGATGGCTGGTTGCTTTGATGTCCCGTCGTGGTGATGATAATGTCGCGAGTATAGCCCGAAACAAATTATCCTGGCCTTGTTGTTCCAGACTAAAGACTTCCTAGCAATACAAATGCGCCTCTGAGGGAGACGAAGAAGGCTCGCCACACAATCACTGACGGTACAGTGATTGATTTTAACAGCCAACTGTACTCGGAAAGTTACGCTGAAGTCGAAACTTCAGCAACTTCGTCAAACAGTTAAAATTAAATAAAAGTATATTAGACAGCCAACGGAAGGCAGGCTGACCCGCGCAGCGAGAGCTCAGTCTTGTAACCTACTTCGACCAAAAGGCGAGAGCCGACTACCCACAAGAGCACCCGTACAAACCGAACACAGAACATTCCCGCCCCCACGACAGTGGCCTTGGTTAACCGTTCCAATCAGCAACTCGAAAAAAACCGGCGGAAAATTCCACTCTACTGCCAGAGCACTACCATTCCACCAATGGAGATTCTTGGCGCCAATTTCTGCGCTGATTTTGCTACGTCACGGAGCTATGCCCTGAGCAAGCCAATCACAGTTACGATTTTGCAGAAAGCGCGGGAATTTGCCCGCCAAAACTGCCTGGGTACACAAGTCATTCCCAGCCCGCCAGAAAGTGTTTTCGCTAAGTTTCTGCGAAGTAACGGAACCTCTAGCCCAGCCGCTACTTCAGGCCCCTCCGAGCGTGTCTCCTGCGCTATTCTTCCATGTCGGCGTCTGGAAAGCATTCACTCGACTCCCTCACACCCGTCGGCTTACCCTTTCAAGATCAGCAGAGCCCATCTGTCACCGGACCACCCGGGTGACGAGAGACGCTGCGTGGGAAGTCCGCGTGTGAAGGAATAGCAACTTTACACTGCATGCAATTGGTGAGGAAAATCGTAAGATAGAAATATGAGAGGGGGCTCATGCCACCTCTCAACCTTAAAATGTTAGAGATGCACTTTTGGAGAAGATCAGCCAGAATATACTGAAAAGAAAAAGTAAAGGATAATGACATGTTAAAGAGAATAGATGTGAAAGAAGGAATAATTCGTACCTTAGACTGAAGGAAATTGCATCAGTATAGAGAGTTAAGAGGAATGCAGGAACCAACAATACCAAAACCTATATTGGAACTTGAAACTGGCCACGCGGAGTAGCCGTGCGGTTTGAGGCGTCTTGTCACGGTCAGTGTGGCTCCCCCCATCGGAGTTTCGGGTCCTCCCTAGGGCATGGGTGTGTGTGTTGTCGATAGTGTATGGTAAGTTAGTTTAAGTCAGATTAAGTAGTGTGTAGGGTAGTGTGTAGGCTTAGTGACCCGATGACCTCAACAGTTTGGTCCCATAAGACCTTACCACAAATTTCCAGTTTTTACTTGAAACTGAAGGAAGAAGGAGTGGACGACTATTAATGGCTATTTGGCTCCAAAATTTACAGCCGATAATGAGAAGACTTGGAGCAGAGAAAGAAGATAAGATTGAAATCGAGGTGTACCGTGAGGATCTCGAGCCCCTCATAGGAATACGAAAGCTGGACCCCCATCCCCGAACACACACACACTGGTAAAACTACCTTACTACCCTAGCAAGCAAATTTTTTTAAATTTGCATGCTGGTTTAATAAAAATGAAGTATTCTTGCAAAAAGTGAAGTTTATTGATGAGAAATATTGCACACAACATATAAAATGTATCAGTAGTTAAATTAGTTAAATTACAAATTGTACAAACATTCTAAGAAATTGAAAGTACAACAAATTCTATTTCTTGTTGTTTATGGTTTTTTATTGTATATCGGTTTAGTAGTAAGTGTAATAACGAATTTATTACCCCTCATAAATTATTAACAGCGCACAAATTATTTGTGAAAGACATAAGAAAAAGGGCTATAATTAAGTAATTAAGAATTGAGTAGCAGTGCGTTTCCAAAACATTGGAAGAATGGGATTCCATAATCGCCGATGATGGCCGTCCGGAGTAGTGCAGAACAGCAATTCACCTCAAGACACAATGTGGTGCCATAGATCCAAGTCTACGCCTCCTGCTCACGGCAGCCGTGTGTGTTGTAGTGTTAACGCCAGCCTATGCATGGGACAGTAATTCCATAGTCGGGCTGCTGTTTCTTTACTGGATAACATAAAATGTTGCAGGGAGTCTATACCTCATTCTCAAATGACAGGTGGCTTTGTGAAAGGGGTGCGATGTGTTGGAACCTTGACGAGTATGCGTGCTCTCAGATTCCTATGCAGTCCAGTATCGGGCCACTGTTGTCACCTGACTGTCCCCCACAAATCAGGATATTCCACCATTTCACCGGTTGTCTAAATCGAGACCCTCAATGACCCCAATTTAGACTCTGTTATGAGGCGGTGGTAGCGCTCTCATACGAGTAAGCGGCATCTCCGTGACCTCGCAGTGATAACTCAATATCTGACGCTGTGAACGACCGTTACATGGCGTACCAGGTCTGGTAACAACACCAATGCACTCCGGCGGACATTGTACAGAGAACTGCAACAATAGTGATTCACACATCCGCCCATTGTGTGTTCGTGTACGAGGCTACAATGGCGTCTGACAGCGTCTGCTGGGTGCTTTACTTTCTATTGTTGACAGACTGACTATACTATTTGATCAAAAGTATCCGAACACCTCCAAAAACATACGTTTTTCATATTAGGTGCATTGTGCTGCCACCTACTACCAGGTACTCCATATCAGCGACCTCAGTAGTCACTAGACATTGTGAGAGAGCAGAATGGGGCGCTCCGCGGAACTCACGGACTTCGAACATGGTCAGGTGACTGGGTGTCACTTGTGACATACGTCTGTACGCCAGATTTCCATGCTCCTAAACATCCCTAGGTCCGCTGCTTCCGATGTGATAGTGAAGCGGAAACTTGAAGGGACACGTAAAGCACAAAAGCGTACAAGCCGACCTCGTACGTTGACTGACACAGACCGCCGACAGTTGAAGACCGCCGACAGCTGACGAAGGTAGTAATATACAATAGACAGACATCTATCCAGAATATCACACAGGAATTCCAAACTGCATCAGGATCTACTGCAAGTACTATGACAGCTAGACGGGAGGTGAGAAAACTTGGTTTTCATGGCCGAGCGGCTGCTCATAGGCCACACTTCACGCCAGTAAATGCCAAACGACGTCCCTCTTGATAAGGAGCGTAAACATTAGACGACTGAACGGTGGAAAAACTTAGTGTGGAATGATGAATCAATGTGGCGATCTGATGGCAGGGTGTGGGTATGGCCAATGCCCGGTGAACATCTGCAAGCGTGTATAGTGCCAACAGTAAAATTCTGAGGCTGTGGTGTTATAATGTGGTCGTATTTTTCATGGAGGGGGCTTGCGCCCCTTGTTGTTATGCGTAGCACTATCACAACACAGACTTACATTGATGTTTTAAGCACCTTCTTGCTTCCCCCTGTTGAAGAGCAATTCGAGGAAGGCGATTGCATCCTTCAGCACGATCGAGCACATGTAATCGACTGGCCTGCACTGAGTCATGACCTGAATCCTATAGAACGTCTTTAGGATGTTTTGGAACGCCGACTTCGTGACAGGCCTCACCGACCGGCATCGATACCTTCCCTCAGTGCAGTACTAAGTGAAGAATGGTCTGCCATTCCCCAAGAAACGTCCCAGCATCTGACTGAACGTGTGCCTGCGAGAGTGGAAGCTGTCATCAAGGCTAAGGGTGGGCCAACACCATACAGAATTCCAGCATTACCGATGGAGGCGCCACGAACTTGTAAGTCATTTTCAGCCATGTTTCAGGATTCTTTTGATCACATAGTGTATTTTAAAACTTACGCTATGTAGGGGAAAAATCTCCATGTTGAGGAAATCTCAATTAATAATCATAAAGGAAATGTAAAACATTTTAATATAACCATCATAAATAGCTTGCATTCGTGATTAGTAGATCTAAATTTACATCAGTACTCCGCAAGCCACATGCTGGGGTGTGGCAGAGAGTACTTGTGGTACCGCAAACTGATGCTCCCTTCCCTATGCCATTTGCGGAGGGCGTGTGCGAAGAATGACTGTTGGTAATCCTCTGCATTAGCTTCATTTTTTCGAATTTTCTCCTTGTGGTCATTTCGCGAGAGGTATTTGGAAGCAAGGAATACGCTTGTGCAACTATTCCGAGAAAATATGGTCTCGCAGTTTGAACAGCAAACCTGTCCCTTATGTACAACGCCTCTCCTGTAGCGTCTGCCGCCCCCATCCACCCCTGCCCTGGCGTACGGGACCACAAGTCCCACCGCCACACCCTCACCCGCCCATGTTAGGCAAAATTCCTCTGCCTGACTCATGTAGTACTATCACCGTCAGAGGGTGGTACGGGACCACAAGTCCCACCGCCACACCTCCAAAGTGCATTGCAGTGACGGAGTCACTGCCCTGTGGAAATTTACTGCCTCACCAACACAGTTAGACCGCAATAGACTAGTGATGCTGTATTGTAACATATCACCCCGGACTACTAGTCCATAAAAAAAAAAAAAAAAAAAAAAAAAAAAATGTAGCGTCTGCCACCGGAGTTTCTTGAATATCTCTGCAGTCCGTAACGCTCTCGCGTTGACTAAACGATCCCGTGAGGCAAGGCGCCGCTCTTCGTTGGATGTTCAAAAATGGTTCAAATGGCTCCGAGCACTGTGGGACTTAACATCTGAGGTCATCACTCCCCTAGAACTTCGAACTACTTAAACCTAACTAACCTAAGGACATCACACACACCCATGCCCGAGGCAGGATTCGAACCTGCGACCGTAGCGGTCACGCGGTTCCAGACTGAAGCGCCTAGAACCGCTCGCCCACAGCGGCCGGCGTTGGATGCTCTCCATGTCCTCTATCAGTCCCACTCGGTAAGAGCCCTTGATTAATGACCTATACTGAAGACTGTCGAACAAGCGCCTTGGAAGCTACTTCGTTATTGGATGAATTACATTTCTTTAAGATTGGTTTTGGATTTGGAATGGGGGTTTATTGACCCAAGTGACTTCCGACCCCCCCCCCCCCCCCCTGTCTCCTCGCGTGACGTTACTGTAATCTACAGAAACATTGAGCTCCAGATACGACGTGTTTGGGGGGCGTACAGCCGATCACACATCGAGTCACGCGAGGGCGGAGGCACCTCGGGCGCCCGGGAGCCTGCCGGGGCGGCGGCTGCGGGCCGGCCATTATGATTTGCCGCCGGCCGAAAGAAGCCGGCCGAATCGGCGCACTTTCATCTCTTAATGGGCGGCTCCTTTCCGCGGCGCGGACTTCTCTCCTCTGCTCTCCTCTCTGTAATCAGCCCCGCCGGGCCAGCTCAGCTCCTCATCTTTGGTCGCCGCCTAACCGCATCCTTAATAGGAGTACCGGGCATGCACACATGCTACAATAATTCTGATGAATAGCTCGCCGGCCCTTCCCGGCCGGCGCCGCTCCGTTTTGCATCCGCCGCCATTTTGTGCCGGTAATTACGTGAAAGACGCATCCCTTTCCGCGCTCGCCTTGCCCTGTGTGCGGGGCCCCGCCGGGGAAAAACTTAATGTTTATCTCTTTTATGCGCCTTTTATTCGGCGTTCTTTTGCGGGGCCTTTTCTCCCTTGACGTGGCCGGCGCTCCGGAAGATGGCCGATGGCCGGCCCTTTTCCCGTAATTCTCTCCCGCGGATGGCGGAAAAAGCTACTGTACAAAGAGCCCCGCTGCGCCTTTATGCGCTCCTCCACAAAACTGTGACTAATTACATCTTCCGTACACTTTTTTTCGCAGCGGCCGTCCTTGCTCGCGTTCCTCAGAAACTCGAGGCAACCTCCTGCGGAACCTGTTACGTCTTATGAAGGGGAGAGCCGTAATCTACATTATGTCTGACGGCATTTTTAAAAGCCGCAGCGGATTACGTGTAGGCGGGGGTGGAGCCGTGATCAGCGCGGGCGGAAGCCACGCCCAGCGGCAGCTAATCTCTTAATACGCGGGCCCTGTCAGCGGATTTGTCTCCGAAAGGGCGGAACGTGTGGGGCCTTCATCATCTCCGGGCCGCTCGCGAGACTCCGTCCACCAATTTTCATTTTCTTCTGTGGTCCCTCTACACCTATCTCTTACAAAAAGCTCTTTACTTCGACAGCATTTTATGGGGAAACCAAAATTATGTCCAAAAATTTTAACCCTAGCTATACCAACGCATTTCCATAATGCAGAAGGGGGAGGAGGGTTCTTTCGTCCACGCTAAAAAGAAACTGAAAAAAACACAAAAGTTGTTTATTGTTGTTGATTTATATTAACAACATACTTATTATACGTATGTCTGAGTACCAGGAGCCGAAGATGTCTTCTAGTACAATCTTAGCAAGATCAAGGCACTTTCGAATACGTGTACTATTGACGGGGGGATACTTTATTCCCATCTTTAAAACTAAAAATAAATAAATAAAACACAAGGGAATTAAAGACATCAGCTACCACTGGCCATTGATTTATATGAGTGGGACAAGTTGAATACTTGTGCCGTTCCCGGATCCAAACCCAGGTCTCCCACATACTAGGCACATGCGCTGACAACAACGCCATCCGGACGCAGTGGTTGCCAACACTGCATGGACTACCCCAGAACGACTTCCGTCAGACCCAAATTCTCATCTCATACCACAATCACACACTACTGATGTCACGCGAGGTGCTCATTACCCTCTACATTAACGCGATAATACCCAGTGATATCTTTAGTGCAGCAGCACACTAAGCTCGACCTCTTATTGGAATCGGCGAGATGCAGCGAGTAATGAGGCTAATGAGCACCTCGATATACTACTTATATATATATATATATATATATATATATATATATATATATATATATATATATATATATATGCTTACTTATCGCGAATGGACCCAGAAGGATCACGCAAAGCTTTCTGATGTCGTTTCTTCCATACTTCTTTCATTCGTTCTCCATGTTTTCTTTTTCTTTCTTCTGACCATTTTGTTCCTGGTCTCTTTAGTGCTTCCTTCTCCGACAATACAATCCACTTTTCCACCTTATTTCTAAAAGTTTTTCTATCTTTGACATCTTTAAGTTCAATATTTGCTTTTTGTAAATCTAATTTTACTTGGCTAATCCATGTTGTTGTTGATTTGACTTTTTCTATGTAAGTGAGAATTCTGTTGGTGAGTCGTGTGGGGGGAAGTCTAGTGACATGTCCATAAAATTTTAATCTTCGCCTTCTTATGTCTGCTGCCAGGTTTGATATAGTTTCTGTGGTTCTTCTTGATTGTATCCGGTATCCTTCTTCTGTTAATTTTGGACCTAAAAGCTTTCTCATAATTTTGCGTTCTTCTTTTAGTATTTTTTCTAAATCACATTTTGTGTGGAGTGTGAGCGTTTCACTAGCATATAGTGCTGCTGGCTTAATTACTGCGCAGTAGTGTCTGATTTTTGTGTTCGAGGAGATCCATTTTTTATTGTATATTTCATGTGTCATACCATATGCTCTCTTCATTTTCTGTTGTCTGATCTTCTGTGCAACTTTCTCTCCTCCGGTTGGCTCCAAAATTTCACCTAGGTATTTAAAATGTTTTACTCTATTTATTTTTCCATATTTTGTGTTCAAACTGTGTATATGGAATTTCGTACAGAAAAATTCTGTCTTTTGAAACGAAATTTGTAAACCTACTTTATCCGCGCATTCCTTAAGGATCTCTATTTGTTTGGTGGCGATTTCTTCATCATCTGCAAGTATGGCCAAGTCGTCCGCGAATGCTAAACAAGATATCTCCACGTTGTCTTTGGTTCTACCAATATGGATTGGTTTCCAGTAGGATTGATTTTTTAATTCTTTTTCCCATTCCTTAATGACTTTATCCAGGACTATATTAAACAGAAGTGGAGATAGCCCGTCACCTTGACGTACTCCAGTTTTTATGAGAAAAGGTTCAGAGATTTCTCCCCTGAATTTAACTTTAGATACAGTGTCTGTCAGTGATTCTTTGATAAGCCTTAGTGTTTTGGAGTCAAGTCCAAGTTCCTCTAAAATGTTAAACAAAGATTGCCGGTCAATTGAGTCATAGGCTTTCTTAAAATCTACAAATGTACAAATTATGGGGGTATTTCTAATTGCTTTGTGTTTTAATATTGTCTTTAAATTAAATATTTGTTCTATGCATGAGCGACCGGGGCGGAAGCCTGCTTGATAATCACCAATTTGGCGTTCCAGCTGCTCTTGTGTTCTTTTCAGCAGGCATGTTGAGAGAATTTTGTAGGTGACTTGTAAAAGTGAGATTCCCCTGTAGTTATTGACATTTGTTCTGTCTCCTTTTTTATGTAACGGGTGAATAAGGGCACATTTCCAATCCTCTGGTAATTTTTCTGTTTCCCATATTTTTGTTATTATTTTTGTGAGCTCTTGCAACGTCTTTGGTCCTAGGTTTTTTAATAGCTCTGCAACAATGCCATCTTCGCCAGATGTTCTATTATTTTTTAAGTTTTTAATGTGACTTTTGATTTCTTCCTGTGTTGGTGGTAATGAATCCGGTTGAGCGTTGGCACTGATATCTTTGGGAAACCTTAAACTAGGTTCTGGGCAATATAGTAGGTTAGAAAAATATTGAGCCAATACTTGACAGTTTTCCTGGTTTGTTAGGGCTAATTTACCATCTGGTTTTCTAAAACATAAATTTTGAGGGATATATCCTCGTATTTTATCTGCGAAAGTTCTGTAGAAGTCTCTTGTATTATAGCTTTGGAAATTTTCTTCTATGGCATCCAGTTGTGCCTTTGTGTACTTCCTTTTTGCTTGCCTAATAGATTTTGAAACCTGTTTTCTAACCTCGTTAAATAAATGTAGACTTTCTTGTGATTTTTTACTGTTATATTCTTGAAATGCCTTTTTTCTCCTTTCCAATGCATTTTCACAGTCTGAATCCCACCAAGGCTGTTTGAATATCTTTTTCAAGGGAATAGTTTCCTTAGCTATTCGCGTGATTTTAGAATGAAATTCTTCCCATGTGTTTGCCTTTTCCTTCTCCCATTCTTCTTTTACTTTAGATTCTTTAATCTTCTTGGTGTCATATTTCTGTATTTCTGTTTTCTTCTGATGACTTCCTCGTGCTGTAAACTTGATTTTAATTCTAGTTAGGTAATGGTCTGAATCAATGTTTGCTCCTCTGCGTACTTGGACGTCGTAAATTTCTTTTTGTACTGGGTATGAAATCGCCACATGATGTATTTGAAACTCGCCAATTTGTTGTATAGGAGATCTCCATGTCTTTTGTTTTCTTGGACATTTTCTTAGAGATGTTGACATTATCTTCAGGTTATTCTGCTTACATAGTTCGACGAGCCTTGTACCATTTTTATTGGTAAATTTATGTGCAGGATATGTGCCTACGGTTTTTTGGTGGACTTTCTCTCTACCAATTTGGGCATTAAAATCGCCGAGTAGAACTTTTGTATCATCTTTTGGAATCTTGGCCATTATATTCTCCAAATTTTCCCAGAACTTTTCTGTTTCTATGGGGTTTTTCTTGTTGTCTCCGTTTGTGGGAGCATGAACATTAACCATTGTGTATGTTTTGTTGGCACATTGTAAGCGCATCGTCATTATCCTATTATTTACGGGAGTAACTTCCTTGATGGAGCTGAGCACGCTCTTGTGTATGATAAACGCCATCCCGAGATGGGGGGCTCCTCTTCCGATTCGTTTATCCGTCTTGCTCTTAAAGATGCGATAGTTGCCATAATCTGATGTTTCTTCATCTGTAAAACGTGTCTCCTGTAAAGCTAGTATTACTATCTTTTGCTTTTCAAGTTCTGTTGTAAGGTTTAGAAGTTTTCCTGGTTGGATTAATGTATTTATGTTAAAGGTTCCAATGTATGTAGGTGTTTTAAGTGGAAGTTTGCCAGAGAGCTCCGACTTTCTCTGATGTAATCGTGTAAGTCCAGGTTCCCCAGAATCCGAATTCCTGGTTGCCATCTGTTGATGGGTGGATTGGTTACCACCTGGGGTAATGTTGTTATTACTTGCACGAGTCATACTTGCTTGTAATCAAGTTGGTCCAGTGTTTCCACTGGGTGTTTAGAACCAGGGATTGTTAGTTCCTGGCGCATTATGACCAGCCGCACATTGTGTGAACAGACGCTGACCAGGATGCCGATGGTTCCCACTTCAGACGCGTCCTGGATTTGGGTGTTGACAGTGCTTATTGTAATGGCGGCACTTACTCGCCATGACACAGCAACGTCTTCGGGTTCTGTGGTTTTTGAATGAGTGTGACCCTTGCCAAAAGTCACCCTCCCACACCCTCGTGATGCCGCCACCTCGGTCCGGGACTGCTTATTTGGGTTTCCCCTTATTCGCAGCTGTCCACCATATCTGATGGATCGTTCGCTATCCGCCACCTGCGACCCGCCCTGTACCTGAGGCTCGGCTAGGGATATATGGTGTCTGTTCCTTGGGAAATGTCCGAAAGAACAGGAACAGGCACCATTCTGAGCACAATAAATAAAAAAATAATGCAAAATGTCCTGAACATGAAATTATTGAGTTGACACTCATTGGGAAGTGACATCTAGTACTAAGATTTAAATTTTTGGGTTAAGTTTAACTGAAAAATTTAAACAATAACTTTTTCAATATTTTAAAATACAAAGTAACTGATTAGATTGCGCTCTTTCCAAAAGGTGGGCATAATGTCCCCATCCACTTAGTATTGCGGTGCTTAACAAATGGGAAAACGGTAGAACAAATAACGAAATTTCAATATTTATGACGAAATGCATCATTTGAAGAAGGAGTTGATTTTCAACAGAAGATAGACAAATTATAATTTTAACTTAACGCCAAACATGTTGGAGATGACTGTAGTTAATTTTTGTCTACATTCTTTATTTTCACCAGTAAATTTTTCCATCTGATTTTCTTAATGGGTGGGTATGTGGGTGACCTGACTTCCGCTTCCTTTAGTTGCAGATGCAAAAGACTGTGGCGCTTTCAGACTACTACAACTGAACAAAGACAACGCTTTTCTCAGAGTTCTATAGGAAGAAGGCAAAAAATGCACAAGCCTTCTTTTTGGTCAGTCTTATCACTGTTGGTAATGTGAAACAAAAAAGATCGCACGAAGTACTGAGTGAAGATGGAACAAGTGATGGCGATGTCACCGATTCAGTGTCCAGCAACCCTTTTTCACACAACATTTCTTTTTATTTTCAAGTCCGAGTGACTGCCGAAGCTACTACTACAGAGTTACCTCTTTGTAGAGAGGCATTCATAGCTTTTCAATCTCTCGAGACCGACTACGAACTGTCCAATAATATCTGAACTCAAACAACGGATCTGCAAAGGATATGAGAGGAAAGCACGATAACACACCTCGTACAATTCGTCGGCCACTCTGAGAACTTATTGAACATCACCTATCTTTATTTAAACCAAAGATTTTTCATTGCTAATTCGTAAGAATTTGTCCGAAAGATATCTGCCTGATATTCTAACTTTGGAGAAAACGTACGAAGTTTTTCTGGACGTGTCCTGCAATCTCTACCATGAGGTGTTCAGTTCCTTCATTGTTTCGTTTGGATATCCGCGGTTCTAACTGTGAACGCTATAGACAAACAGATACCTGCTGCTAGCACCAGTTACAAATCCGGCCTGACCAAATAGAAGTTCACTTAAGAAAAGCAGAAGCTTTTCATGATCTAAAAAGACTCTTCAGGCAGGTGTTAGTGACAGTTGTGTCTATCGGTTACATGCAAAACTTTCCTGTACCTCAGTTAACAACTTATGCAATACATTACGTGTGACAGCTATGGTATTATGTTTTTGGCGTCCATGCCCTTGCCAGCGATGAAGCAATAATGTTAACAAATCAAAAAGGAATTGCCAAGAGGGAGCAGAACGAAGTGACTTCTTTATATTGTTTCGTTACTTAAAAAATATGCAATATTTGGAGAGACAGATTTAGTTTCGATTTCAGATGGAAGCGCTGGTCAGAACAAAAATGTTGTCACCATGTATTTTCTGTGTACTGTAGTACACAGCCTGAAAATGTTCAACAGAATAATTTTCATCTTCCCCACGGGAAAAGATTTCTCCTTAACTTCATGTAAGAAACAGAATCAGGTCATTGTAGGACTGGGGTGCAGTAATTACATCTCGAAAACATTCTACGGTTTTCCGCTTCTGGAAAGTACACTATTCAATGTGATTCAGCATGAAAGAGGCTGTAGACAACTACTTTAAACAATCTGTGAAAAAAGCGGTTAAATTGAAAGGGTCACAGCTGTATAAAACTGAGGCATCCACGAGCTACAGTTTTGTGCAGGACACACATTCACAACGTTGGCGATCGGTTGCATTTCGCAACAAAGTGAAGCTTCCACAGGAGTTAACTTTCAGTCAGATTTACAACAGTGTACCCAAGAAGAAGAAGTCGAAAGCTCAAGATGTCAAGGCGCTTTTCCCTTATTTGATTGGCAATACTTTTGAAAACACTGATTGCCTGTGGAGAGGAAGAGGATGTGCCGAACTTGGATATGACTGAATCTGACAACATTAGTGGAGAGAACCAGTGAACATTTATTTGATCAATTCTGTGTATCTTTAATGTAATTTAATCTTTTTTTTCTGTAAAACATCAGAATGTTAAGAGATTTATAAAGTAATTGCGCCTATCGAGTCAGTCCTTCATACTCCCAGCTACATTTTGTGACAAAAACAGCCTGTGTCAGTGAGGACTGTAATCTGAAGATAAATCTTATTAGGTAGACTGAAAGTTAAATTAGTACAGTGTCATAAAAAGTTGCAGACATTCTCAAGAAGCCACATAAAAAATATGATTGACAAGACGCTATACAAATATTCAGAAAGCTTTTTCACTCTGCTGAAAAATGTAAATTTTTGACAAGGGTCGTATTTGTTGCGAAGCGCTCAATTGTAACTTATTAAAAATCAATAACGTTCACAACGACAACAAATGTAGAATAACGTGCCCTTCAAGACTTGAATATATTTCCAGATGCGGCTGAAGAGTGCCGAGCAAGTCGATTAAGGATGGAAAATGCTAAGGAAACAGAGATTGTTGTACTCTCGCAAATGTCGACAGACGACAGCAGAAACTGAAGCGTCCGTAAGAAGATGAGTGCGATAATCAACAACTTCCACCCTCAAACCTTAGCGAAAGATCCCTCCGAGAAAACGAAAAAATTCTGGTCGTATGTAAAACTACCAACCAGGGCAGTCACTCGTCAACCGACCTGGTGTGGTAACAGAAGACAGCAAACAGAAAGCCGAAGTTATAAATTTTGCGTTTAAGAAATCATTCACTTAGGAGGATCGTCAAAACATACCATCGTTTGACTGTCGCATCGACTGAGCCATTGGCCCGTTACTTTTTTGCATTTACAGCGAATCTCTCGCCCAAGGCAAAGTCTCTAGCGTAGGTGATTGCTGTATATAGGCAAGGCAAAAGAACGAACTCGCATATTTAGAGACCGATAACCCTAACATCGGTTTGCTGCAGAATTCTTGAACACATTGTGAGTTCGAATATAACAAATTTCCTAGAGACCGGAAGGTTTCTATCCACAAATCAGCACGGATTTAGAAAGCATCGCTCGTGCGAAACTTAGCATTCCCTTTTCTGACATGATGTCCTACAAACCATCGATGGAGGGCAAAGCGTATTTTTGACATTCCTACATTTCCGGCAAGCGTTTGACATGGTGTCCCCGCTGCAGACTGATAATGAAGATCCGAGCATGTGGATTAGGCTCCACCGTATGTGACTTTTTTGCTCATAGAGTCCAGTGCCTTGTCATCGGCGGCGACTGCTCACCAGATACAAGGTTATTGTCAGGAGTGCTCCAGGGAAGTTTGATAGGACTGCTCTTATTCTCTGTGTACATAAGTGATCTGACGGACAGATTGGGTCTCTTCACTGATGACGCAGTAGTGTACCGGAAGGTATAGTCGTTGAATTACTGGAAGGATATACCCAGTATGTCTCAGACAGAATTCCTAGTTGGTGTCATGAATGGCAGCTTAGTCTGAAAATAGAAAAACATATGTTAATACGGATGAGCAGTAAAAACAATCCTGCAACGTTCGAATATAGAGTTAGTAATAGGCAAGAAAAGCGTTTCTGAAGAAGAGAAATTTGTTAACTTCGAGTATTGATTTAAGTGTCAGGAAGTCGTTTCTGAAAGTATTTGTATGGAGTGCAGCCATGTATGGAAGTGAAACATGGACGATAAATAGTTTAGACAAGAAGAGAATAGAAGCTTTCGAAATGTGGTGCTACAGAAGAATGCTGAAGATTAGAAGGGTAAATCACATAACTAATGAGGAGGTATTGAATAGAATTGGGGAGAAGAGGAGCATGTGGCACAACTTGACTAGAAGAAGGGATCGGTTGGTAGGACAGGTTCTGAGACATCGAGGGATCACCAATTTAGTATTGGAGGGCAGCGTGGAGGGTAAAAATCGTAGAGGGAGAGCAAGAGATGAATACACTAAGCAGATTCAAAAGGATGTAGGCTGCAGTAGGTACTGGGAGATGAAGAAGCTTGCACGGGATAGAGTAGCATGGAGAGCTGCATCAAACCAGTCTCAGGACTGAAGACCACAACAACAACAACAATATGCTACTTGACACAGTCACACTGATTAAACATCTAGACATAACGTTTCAGAGCATGTCAGGTTGGCAGCCCGGAAGGCTACCGCTCGACGTCGTTCTATTGGGAGAATTTTGTGAAAGTGTAGCTGATCTATAAAGAAGACAGTCTGTAGAAACTTAGTGTGACACATTATTGAGTATTGCTCGACTGTCTGGAATCACCATCAGGTCGCATTAAAGGAAGTCGTTGAAGGAAATTCAGAGGCCGGCAGGTTCGATCAGCACGCAGCTATTACGGAAATGCTCCGTGAATTCAAACGGAAATGCCTGGAGGGAAGATGACGCTTTTTTCGCGAGGCATTATGCGGGAATGTAGAGAACAGGAATTTAAGGGTGACTGCAGATCGATTCTGTGCCGCCAACGTACATTCCACGTACGGAATACGGACATAAAATGAGAGAAATTAGGGCTCGTACAGAGACTTTTAGACAGTCGTCACAGTCAACGTCTATCTTCAGGAGTTCTGGGATCCGGGGTGATGCAAAACGGTTTTGATGTATGTATTTATTCACAGTAGAAGGATATCAGTGGCATTTAGTTCCAAACGGAGTACTTATAGAAGAGCGCAACATGAAATAAGGATCGTTGGTCCCACCATCACATCGGACGCATTCATTCTCATGAACTGTATCTGCAGAAGAAATGAAGTCCTTGTGCTTTTATCGTGCAAGGATAAAAGTGTTACATACTAGGAAAAACCCATGAGAGGCTAACATGCTGCAACAGGCTTCTTATCGATGCAACCTTCACTGTTTGCACTATGCATCCGATACGTAGTCGATCGACGTCAAAATTTGCCAAATAGTTTTCGTTCCTTAGAAAAATTCAACATGTGGTTCCTGCAGAGCGGCAGCAGCCTTTTGAGCAGTTGCAGGGGGTACAGTATGGATGGTTAACTGATCTAGTTTTGTAGCATTAACCATCATGGTCTTGCCATATTGGTACCGACAACGGCTGAAAGCAGTGCGAAACTACAGCCGTTATTTTTCTCAGTTCCCTGCAACTCTACTGTATGATTTAATGATAATGGCATCATCTTGAGTAAAATATTCCGGAGGTAACATAGTCCCCCATTCAGATCTTCGAACAGAGATTTCTCAGGGGGATGTCGTCATCATCGAAAACTATAAGTGGCGTTCCAGGACTTACTCGAGGAGGTATGTTCGAGTACTTTAAGAGTAATTGATAGGGTGAAGTTAGATATAGTGAGAATTAGGAATTGCGATAGCAAAGACGAACAGAAATTCTGGCCAACTGACTACAAGATTATCACCACATAATCAAATAGGAGAAATGTAAGAGTAGGTCTAATAATGAATAAGAAAGTAAGAATGTCTTGTAGTTACTATGAACAGCACAGTGAACGCATTACAGCAGCCCAGATGGACAAGCAATCAGCACCTGCATCAGTAGTACAGGTTAATATAGGTAGTAACGCTGCAAATGATGAAGAGATTAAAAGAATGTGCAACGAAATAAAGGAAATTTGTAAGTTCCTTAAGGGAGAAAATTTAATTGTGATAAGTGACTGGAATGTAACAACAGGAAAGGAAGAAAAGGAAAACTAAGTGACGTTGACTAGAGGAAAGGAATGAAAGGGAAAGCTACCTGGTAGAATTACGCACAGAGCACAATTTAATAAGTGCTTAAATTTGATTTAAGTTTCATGACAGAAATTTGTCTATATGGGAGAGACGTGGAGATAGAAAAGTGTAATTTAGTAGACAGGAGTTTATAAACTGGAATTCAAACTGTTAAACAGTCATAAAGGTCGATCTGAACTCATTTATTGGGTATGAACTGCAAAGTAAAAATCAAGCAAAGGTTGAAAGATACGATTTAATGAGATGGGACATAGATACGTCGAAGGAACCAGATTTCCGTAGGTTCTAAAGGCAACATTACGCAGTGATTGACTGGAAAGATGGAAAAGAATACAAAACCAGACAAATGGGTAACTTTGGAAAAAAATAGAGAGGGCAGCAGAGAATCAACTAAGCAAAACAAGGCGCAATGTAGGTACTTCGTTAATGCACGAGACGCTGAATTATACTAAGGAAAAGAGAAAATTAGTTAAATGACATGAAAAGAAAACTATAGTTCCAAACAGAGTGAGACAGGTTTGTAGAGTAACCACGATGTTTCCCAGTTTGTATACTGAGTATGTTGTGAAGGAAACTAAGGAAAAATATGAAAATGGAATTAAAATTCATGGCGAAGAATTGAAAACATCAAGGTGGGAAGAGGACGGAACTGATAGTGTTTTGATAAGTGGTTCTAAGATGAATATCACTGAAAGTAACACAAGGGTGGTTGGAATGTACTGAAACTAGATGAGGCGATACTGGGGGAATTAGGATAGGAAATGAGACGTAAAAGTAGTAGACGACTTTAGTTATTTAGGTAAAAAAACTGACTACGGCCGAAGTTGAGAGGACATAAGAATGCAGACTGTCAGTAGCAAGGAAAAAGTTTTGAAAAAGATAACATTGTTAACACAGATCACGTATTTACGCATTAGGAAGTCTTTTTTGAAGGCAGTTGTTTGAAATGTAGCCTTGCACGGAAGTAAAACGTGAATAATAGACAGTTCAGACAAAAAGAAGGAAGAAAGATACCAAATTACAGTACAGTAAATAGGATACAGCTTACAGAAGTTATGCAGACTAAGAATGGATAGACAGGCATGGAGACCGGCATCAAACCAGGCTTTGGACTGAAGATCACAACAATAACGGCAGTCAACCGTGGACACCACAAGATCCTGAAGAAGATACCAGCACACGAGACGAAACGAGATCGTATAGAAGAAATATGAGGCAGCCTAGCAACTCAGAAGGTTTTTAACTTCACTTCAGAATTATTCAGTTTTTATTTTTTATTATTAATTACTTCCGTCTTCAGGACTGTTGAATTATTTGAGAGTAGATCTTTTGTTAGACGTATAGACGCACAGGCAGTTGTCCTCCGTTCACGTCGGTTAAATTCATTAGCCGTCACTAAGTTGTTGTTGAAATCTCAAATAGGGACATTCAATTTGATTGTAAATTCGGTTAAAAAATGGTTCAGATGGCTCTGAACACTATGGGACTTAACACCTGATGTCATCAGTCCCCTAGAACTTACAACTACTTAAACCTAACTAACCTAAGGACATCACACACATCCATGCCCGCGGCAGGATTCGAACCTGCGACCGTAGCGGTCGCACGGTTCCAGACTGAAGCGCCTAGAACCGCTCGTCCACGGCTGCCGGCAAATTCAGATTCTATGGGAAAAATAATTAAGCTTTGGATGTAACACTTACTTCGTTGCGCAATTCATGGCGTTGTAATCGGCAAATAACACAGTTGAGTTCCCAACCGGTATTATCTCGAGAAAAATCCAACGGTTCAAAAAAGAACAAACAAGACGTGTTAGTAATTGTGAATGAAGCCTGTTTGAGGTACGTCCTCTCACTAGCGAAGTCACTATTTGTAAGAATTATTTCGCAGTAAGTGCTCACAAGTATCACGACCCACTCCGGTGTACTTATTTATCTACTCATCGAATGATTCTACCAACTGAGAAGTATTTCCGATGTAATCTGCTGACATACATTTTTGATATGCTGAATCATGCTATCGCGTATTGTTGGCCCGTCATTGTAAACTTCACTCTTCAAGTAATCCCTCAAATAAAGTCAGACCATGTAATATCTGGCAATCTTGCAGGCCAAGACACTGGACAGCCTCTTCCTATTCACAGATGGTTGTTCAGGCGATATAATACCTCCTGTGCTGGACAACCAACATGTTGAAACCTCATTGTTTATCACACGTCCAAGGGAAGATCTGCAAGCAATACTAGAAGATCGTCTCCAAGAATGTTCGATATTAACCACCGTTTAATGTGCCATCGATAAAGCATGTACCAATGAGTTTGACACCAATTATTCCACACCAAACATTCACATTCCACGAACGCTGATACTCTACCAGCGTGGGTTTTCCACATTACAGTTATGCATGTTGTATCGACTTATGGTCGACTCGTCGGAGAACAAGCCCCTCTGTATATACTGAAGCGACCACTGGCGAAATGTTACTCGGTTCTGGAAATCATTGCCATGACGTTCCTGATGGAGGAAAATATGAAACGGATGATATTGTCTACATTTCAAATCTCTGCAGACGGTATTCTAACCAGTTCCCGATTCACGACTTAATTGCCGAGTGGTAATGTCGGGGCTATGATGCACTGCAGTCAATATCACAGTTTCATTATTCTCTCCAACAACTGCTCTTCGACGGTTCCCTTCACATCGTTGTACTGTTCACTCGATAAAAGTGCGTAACCGCGCTCTGTTTTGAAAACGTCGAGCTTAAGCGATTACAGCTTTATCAACATTCCTGCCTCTTTCTCCATAAATGCAAACAATTTTAATTTCCTTTTCTAGCGTAATAACCAGCACTGTAACGTATTTAAGAAATGAGGGACGAGGAGCACAAAATGAGACGCATTCACATAGTGAATGAATGCATGTATAATAACAGCTACACTATCGTTTGTCACTCACTATCGTTTGTCAGTAGAATCTGATTCTACTCGTACAATAAAAAATGGGATGTTGCTATTTAATATTTCAAAGATACCCCCTACCACACCCCCTTGGGGTGTGGCAGGGAAGTCAACATCTGAACATGTATTTTTCCGTTTTTTAATCCGATCCGCAGATATTTCGCTGTCTCAAGATTAAAAAAATTGACCCTGTATGTACGAATAGATTTACGTATACACTCTACAAACTACCTTACTGTGTCTGGTCGACGGTGCTTTGTATACTAGTGCTACTTTCACCTGTTAAGCACGCGAATTCCGCAACTTGCCACCACCAGTAGCACAATTCCACAACTATCGGCAGACCTGTAGTTTCCTTTAGGCCACTTTCTGCAACAGTGAGTAATCCATATTGCAGATAGGTGTACAACAGTGTTAGCTAAAGAGCACTGTTACACTTCTATTATAAAATTTAAGAAAAAGGTCCTGGAAGAGGAAACTGTGTTTAGAGAAAAGATAGTATGTGATGTTTTATTCACTAAAGAAAGTTCAAGCGCCCATCACCCAAGGTAGTAGGAAGCGAATATCCCACAATAAAATAATCGTTTTCGTACAAGGTAGTTGGCTTAAGGACTTGCAACGTACTGTGCTCACTGGATGTTATCTCCAAAATAGTTTACATGAGCAGCACAATATGACACATGTAATAAACGCTTATTAAAAGAACTACACGCAGTAGTCAGCTTTGAGCAATGATGGTGCGTTTCACTGGAGTTCGTGCCTTATACTCAAGTTAACCTAACATACTGAAAACGAACTATCTAATCTATAAAGTCCAGTAAGGACTGCTGTATTTAACTGTTTGAGTATGGCTTGGAATATTTACTATCGATTGACACTTGACATTTGGTGCTTAACTATACGATGATCTCTCGTTGACAGCAGCTGGCTATAATGACTTCAAGCGTCGACTGGAACAAAGGATTGGAACTGTGCTAACACAGAAACTGAAGAGCTGCAGGCTTTAACTTTGGCACGGAATAACTGCACTGCAGGGCTTAGCGTGGCCGCGATTCTCCATTTATTCGCGATAGTCAGAATAATTTCCATCTGCGCTCTACTTCGCGGAAGAGGTAAAGAGTTCTAGTTATCAGTGCCCTCTGTGGCAGCTGACATAACTATAGGCGGATTGAGCCGACTATTTGAAAGTTTCACATTATGAGCTCCGACTGTGTAGTGAACTGAAGACGATATGAACAGTGATACTGCTGTCTACCATGTGGCTGCGTAGACGTCAAAGAATACAATCGACCTTCAGCTTTTATCCACCAGACATTTTTAAGCCTACGATAGCGTTTAAGCTTCGCGCGAAACACATTTCAGTAATTTCAGTCTGTCAATTTCACCATTTTGCTGTTGCCCAATTCTTTTTCTAGATGAATGCTTTTCTTTGATTGGTTTTCTTGTAATTTTTCGGTACGGAATTAGAGCCGACACTATTGAGCAGGTTACTTACAAAAATGTAAATATTACGGTTAACGGATTTAAACAAAGATTTTAAACGACAATGAAAAATTCTTCCACACATTTGTCGTGCTCAACAGTGCAGAGGACTCGATTGTTCAAATATACCTACCCGCTCTTCCACCTAACTGGCCAGCTACCGATTTCCGATACGGAAGTTGGTGGAGCCCTCATCGACCTCTGCATCCCTGTCAACGCTCTCTGGTATAGGTCTCAGACTGAGGGATAAATACTATCATGTGCTTGAGTCTTTCAGGATGTTTCGTACAAATGGTACTGATCATGAGAAATTTCTTGAAGTGAAATACTGTACCGACTACAAAAGAATTCTCAAAAGTGTGACGAAATATGGTTCAAATGGCTCTGAGCACTATGGGACTTGACATCTGCCGCAAGGGATTAGCCGAGCGGTCTAAGGCGCTGCAGTCATGGGCTGAGCGGCTGGTCCCGGCGGAGGTTCGAGTCCTCCCTCGGGCATGGGTGTGTGTCTGTTTGTCCTTAGGATAATTTAGGTTAAGTTGTGTGTAAGCTTAGGGACTGATGACCTTAGCAGTTAAGTCCCATAAGATTTCACACACATTTGAACATTTTTGGAACTTAACATCTGAGGTCATCAGTCCCCTAGAACTCAGAACTACTTAAACCTAACTAACCTAAGCACATCACATACACCCATGCCCGAGGCAGGATTCGGACCTGCGACCATAGCAGTCACGCGGTTCCGGACTGACGCGCCTAGAACCGCACGGCCACCACGGCCGGCAAAAGTGCGACGATAACAAAAACAAGACGAAACCAGTAATGTTTAATCAAGAACTACTGATATGGACTATGTGGTAACAAAATACGTAATTATTATCAGTCGCTATTAAAAATAAATTTTATTGAATTTTTCGTTTAGCAATTTCGTTCTGGTTTTAATTTCTTTGGAAGAAACGTTTCATCAAAACGCACAATTTAATAACAACTGTGGTGGAACTGCTTTTCCTTATAGGCAATTTAATCCGGTTGTTGTTTCGTAGAGACAGGGATAAGAGCTTTTTGAGTTCTACGCGGTGGTCGAGTCGTTTTTTCATGCCAACCAGAAGTACTGGAAATTCAAGTTTCCACATCACACATACGTCGTACGAACTTGACGAGCGAGTACCGTTGCAAATTGTATCCATTACACCTTCTAATCTATTGCTGCGACTTGTGACAGCGGCAGCCATGTCATTTGTGTTTTATTTTCTGCAGAGCGGTGATGCATCTTATTACAGCGACGGTTTGAAAAACATACTGCTCTAGAAAAATGTACATAGTCGACGTTATTGGGTATCGTGCTTGCTTTAGCCAGAGAGAGAAGGTCGCTGTGACGTTGTGTTCCATGAGACAAAGGTTTTTAACAACCGCTGCGTTCGTTAATCGCATCTGCAGTGCAACTTGTCTCCTGCCCTGTAAAATTCAGTGACGAGATGTATAAAAATCAACATATTCATTGCTCAGTAGAAATGAATGTAAATGCGGGACTACGTTGTGGAAGGTCTCCCAGACGTGCACAGAAACCTGGATGTCACAGGGCCTGAAGTGAGCATGACTGTGGCGCTGAATGGGGCTGGCATCGCAACACGAGGTAGTTGAAGGAACCTTAAAAGACACTGTGTTTCAACCGGCGAGCAGTTACTTTGCACTGTGGTGGTGTTCTTCAATACAGCGTCCCCGGAGACAACATTTGGATGACTTCACTTTCATCGGGGAACTGGAAGTAGGACGAAGTGTGACGAGTCTAGCCCAGGAGTTTGTTACTACTCACAGCATAGTGTCACGAGCATGGAGAATTGCAGTCAGAAGGAGAGGAGGTCGCTGACCACGGTCTCCTACAGCAGCAGATGACCGATATATTGTGCAACAGGCAAGAAGGAAATCACCCAATTAGTAGATGGAACTGAGACCACATTTAACAGGTCTGCTAAGCTCGCAATCTAACACTCCACAGTGACACGGCGACTACATGGGGGTGGTCTCCTTGCCCGACGTGACTGGGGAAGACGCTTCGCGGGCAACCACGACGGCTTCCTGTTAAAGTCTTTGGAATTATCAACGGTGTGACGAAGGAATGAGTGATTGTGCAGACGTAGAAGCTGACAGGAGGTGCAAGAAATATGTTGAACTTGAGAAAGGCGATGTGTGCAAATTACGGCAAGGGGAGTCAGCGGTGTGAGATTGAAGTATCTGCCTCAAATGAGAAGCGAAGTACACACAATAAATATCCCGTTGACAATAAGAAGACATGTGTTTTAGACTGCAATTTCTGCGGTACCATCAGCAATAAAGGGAAGTATCAGCTTTGTGTAAACTGTGCCTGAATTACGGCACATTCGTATCCCATCCCCGTGGGTGAGGCGTGCCCAGCATGATTTGCCAGTGGATCTCACTGAGGGTCACCGTAGCGCGGTGACCGACCTCGAGTGCCACAGCCGGAGAGTAGGGATGGGAAAAAACCGTCATGTTAAAAACGATACCGGTATTTTAGCTCTGATTAACGGGTGTTTGCCGGTATTTATTTGGTCACGGTTATAACAGGTGTTTTTATTTTTTACTAATTACCGAGTAAAAAAACGAAATGCCAATTAGCTGTAGAAAAGGCGTAATTCTTATTCGTAAAATTTACATTAGTTTAAGGTATTGCATTATTATAGAAAATGAGAAAATCTACCAGTGCTATTTTAATAACAATGCAAACAGAAACGAGCAACAAACACATGGCATAAGAATTGGTTCACCACTGATGAGAAAATAATGTCTCGTTTCCTTGTGCAGTGGATTAAGCAGTGCGTGTACATGCGGTGTGCCTTACTTGCTCCCAGTTGATATATACGATAACTTTCCGGTGTCGTCGCAGGTCATCTGTTGTATTGAGGAATTTCACTAACCTAGTCTAGTAATGCTTTTACGAAGTGATGTAGCAAGTACAATGCTTAATTTGATTGAAAGAGGAAAGATTCATCTGCCATGTCTATGAAATAATAAAAGAGGAAGGAAGTTACGATAACAGAAATAAATTAAAAACTTAACCATTCATAGTACACAATAAAGATAGAAAGCACCTGGTCTGCTACCTGCGTCTACATAATATGCCATTATCTGCTTGTAGCTCTTGAAAACGGTAAAGAAACCCTGAAAAACTGAGTTCTTCAACATCATTTTTCACTCTTTGGCACTGACTACTCGTAATGCCCAGATAGGGGTATGATCCCCAATTACGACATGATTTTTGAGCAGAGTTTCAAAAAACTGGAATCAACAGGAGAATATTGCAGACCTGTTGTAATATCCAACCACTTATCAGTTTTCGAGAAAAGCAGCGGACGGTGGAAGGACTGTTTTATTTTATTTACCTTTTTAACTTAATATTTAGATTCTGTATAATTATCTAGAAACTGAGGGTCAAAAGTTTTCAATGTTTGTTCGATTTCTGCGTTTATTACAGGAAATAATGGAAATAAAAAACCGGAAACCAATAATTTCGGAAACCGGTTATTTGGAGCGATTTTAACACTCAGGTTAAACTGGCGTGGCAATAAACGAATTAACCGAAAACCAGTTGTTTCAGTGATAACCGCCATACCTACCGGAGAACTGTGACGATCATCGGTGGAGTGAAGATATCAGAACCACTGGCTAGAAAGCGGGCTCTGGAGAGCAGGCGGGTGGAGGTGGCAAATCAAGAAGTCATGGGGAAAAGTAGCGAGGCACCCTTTGTATGGTGCAGCCGGTGCTGGCGGTCGTTTGCTGCCAACACGTAACAGCGTTCCAATCTTCCAAAAGTTCCAAAAGCAGCGGGCGGTGCTTTGGTCTGTGGATCAGGGAACGCAGCACGGTCACGAGTCTCGTATTGTTACCAGTACTGTGGTTTCATCTACGATGATTAAAGAAAATTATGCCGGTTGTGATCAGTGCAGTTTTGTAGTGCAGACGAGTGTGGCCGAACTGGCCAGATTAAGCTCCCGAGAGATATCACTTTTAAACTAAGTGAAAGGGTCCTGTAGCCACCTTTCATTAGTCCGGTAGCCCATTTTCATTACCATTTCTCTTTCTTTTCCTTGTTTCTCTTTTCTCTTTACACTCAAAGTGGCGTGACTGAACGAATGTGGTTGTGTGTCACGTTGCTAGACAAGGTGGCGTAGTCTGCTGCAGAAAGTCTGCGATAGTCGTACAGATTCAGCAGCAGTTGTACAGAATAGCCAACTCGCGTATTGGTCAAGTCGGTAAAGAGGTTTTCGCTACTTGTGAGAAATCCACCTGCGTTAGGTTGGTGCCGGAAATGGCATCTTTGGGCTTTCCAGGCCACGCGGAGCGTGGAGGAGGCTGGAGAAGCGGGAGGCAGTCTGTCGCCGGTACGGGAAGCGTCCACAGCTGTGCTCCAGTCGAAGAAGGATGAGTTAGACTGACCGCGTGGCGCGTTGTTACTTGGTGAGGGGACAGCTGTTAGCTTTTGGTCTCGCTTTTCAACTCTGAAAGATTGCTTTGCCTTGTCGCAGCAAGGAATGCAAAACTTCGGCAGATGTTTCACTTAGTAAATTTCTATAGCAGACTTGGATCCACCCGAAGAGCGCCACAAAAAGGTGTCGATAAGAAGTGAGCACTCGCTTTTGTATGGATGTCTGTTTGCCTTCAGCTGTGCCTGTATAAGCTTTCATTTTTGTAAATATTAATAGCTTTGCCTTTTCGTAAATTTTCCTTGCTTAATGTATCTTTCGTCCGTGGGGAGCCGACCACGTGGTTGAACATTAAAGTTTTGTTGGGCTACCGTCATCACTAACTGTTCGATCTCATGTTTGTTTTAAAGAACGTTAACCGCTCATGATTGTGTGATGTGTTATTGTTGCAACTTGGACGCGATACCTACGAAGTGCGTCTCCACAAACCACGTGGGCACGCGGGTGTACTGCGAAACGTGTACCGCTTTACGAGTTATTGCGATCAGGCAACAGCAGTGGTATGAATAATTCACACCAATGATTTTAGGAGTAGATTATAACGGCGAATGTATCGATGCTTTTCCTTAATGTCTTAGGGATAAATGATTTTATCCACAATATTCTCTTGGGTTCCGAGGTTACGTTTTTGCACCTAAGCCACTAACCTCATAGCTTTCCCGTTAGCACATCCAACGCGTTTCCTTACGCACAGGTCCAGTGATTAGTTTCCTTTTTTATTTTAAAACAAGTGCTTTAGATTAAGTCTTATTTTCAGGTGTGTTCTGGGAGCTGATGTTATGCAGTGTTCATGCATTTTCTATTTTATTTTAAATGTTTGATTGTCGTGAACAGTGCGCGGGAGATACTATTAATTACATTGTATCCTTTATGAGCGACATCACAACGTATGCATTTTTGTGAGTTTTTGGTCTGTGATCAAATTAATTTATTTTCCGACTCGACCAAACCTTCGATTAGTTGTATGGTTAGAGTCGGTGGCGACCCTAATCTTCTCACGTTAACTTCCCAAGCAATAAGTATTTACATTCCCAATAATAACGTAATAACCAGTAGGAACAGGTTAGTTACATAAGATAAGGCTGCTGTAGGGCCGAGTGCGTGAAAGTTGGAAAATTTCATTTTATTATTGTGGTGTTCAGTGAAATTTTGATCTCTTTTGTCATTCTCATTTATGGTGTCCAGCAGAGAATAACTTGGTCTCATGTATTCTATTGCTGATTTTCGCTTTCTGGTTAATTGCTTGTTTGGTGTTATGTTAGTAGCTAGGGGGTCGGTTGGTTGGTTGGTTGGTTGTTTTGGGGGAAGAGACCAAACTAAGAGGTCATCGGTCTCATCGGATTAGGGAAGGAAGGGGAAGGAAGTCGGCCGTGCCCTTTCAAAGGAACCATCCCGGCATTTGCCTGGAGCGATTTAGGGAAATCACGGAAAACCTAAATCAGGATGGCCGGACGCGGGATTGAACCGTCGTCCTCCCGAATGCGAGTCCAGTGTGCTAACCACTGCGCCACCTCGCTCGGCAGGGGGGAGGGGGGAGTCGCTTTTTGCTTGCATATATATTAGGTTTTGGTATCTGGGCTAAGATTGATTATTGTGTGTTTGCTTCTTCTCCTTTTACTGCTGTGTTATTATTTTTGAACAATATTTCTTTCTTCTTTGATTGTAAGGTTGGTGACTTTCATATGAGCAGATTATTTTATCGTGTGCTCTACTGTGATTGATATTATGTTTTGCGTTTTGATAAATTGAGACCTGAAGATAAACTGAGCTCTGAATACCCTACTTGTGTCGTCTTGTGTATGTGCTTGGTGTTGTTCAAATAGACTCATAAATATATTTAAATATTTTTAAAGGTTTCTGATCACACAACACACAGCTATTTTCCACTCTCAACTTTTTCTGCGCCACAGAACTTCAAGGCTTTTGTCACACAGAACTGGACATGATTACCAAGGAAATTCTAATAGACATGATTCTGTGTATCGAATCTGGATATCAGAGATACGATAATAAATGTGTCGTCATGTGTGTGAACATGACGATGCAATTTTAAAATTGGCATATTACATTAAATTTTTACAAAAAAATAAGCATCAGAATTATAGTAGCCCGTGGATTTATATACTTTACACTGTGAATAAACATAGTCAAAGTGATACTGTGCGAAGGGCATTATGAAGCAGAGGTGCCGGTCACTGTTTCATTGTTGAGCAATGCAGGCCATTATCCTAGAGACTTGTATCGCACAACTTGTAACAATAGTGAAATGTACGCTATTGTTACCTCCCCTTCCTGTTTCTTGGGCGAAAACACGACGGTGCTGCCACCTTGACTAGGTCTTCAGTGTGCCTAGTCGAGTAATATTTTATGGGGAAATAAACAACTCGTGTGAAAAAAATACAGCGCAGTACAGCCATTGCGGTATCGTGCTGTTCGGTGTGCGTATTCCATGCGTCAGTTCTGAGTCTATGTGAGAGAGTGTCTGCTGCAGTTATACGTTTTACGTTTTGTTAACAAACAAGGCCTCGGCTGCAGTTATAAGTTTTACGTTTTCTTAACAAACAAGGATTTATGATTAGAGTGTTTAACTGATTGAGATATCAGAATCTGCATCAAGTGTCTGATCACCAACCAAAAGGATATACGAAATAGCACAGGCATCACATATACTGCTAGACATCTCAATTACGATGAAACATGGGCTACCTACGTGACCGTTGAGGGCAACAGTCCATGAAGTAGTGTCGTGCCGCCACGGAAACATATGTAGCGCTGCCAGGTATGTCCATAGTAGAATCTTGTCGAAGTGTTCACAAGAACTGCCGATTCAGTTAATGAAATGAAAAAACGCTATCTGTACTACGAAACATTACTTACGTTACCAATACAATTCCAACAAAAGAGATGACATTGCGATTTTTGTGAAAGAGTGGTATCACAAGCTGTACGGAATGACAGAGAGGGAAAGCAGAGGAAGACGTCCCGTCAGATAATAACTCTCGAAATGCCTTCCGAAGGAGCACTGTCGGTGCCTCTCGAAATACCTTCCGAAGGAGCACTGTCGGTGCCCCTTCGGATGGACGCGACCGACGGCTCGTTATTGCCCTGCATATCAATGATAATTGTGAAACAGAGACTTTAAGGGACCTTACGAATTGACCACTCAAAAGGACAAGGAGTTTGGATACACTGGAGAAAGTAAACAGTACACAAGATCACACACGATTGTTTCTAAAGATGAACATTCTGTTTCTCTTAGTATGCGCAAAGTGTACAACCCCCCCCCCCTCCATTCCCCCCCCCCCCCCCCCACCACCACCAATGAAGGTTACTGACAAGTAAAAAGTTTAGTAAGAATCCTTAAGGTCAGATATTCTGGTCAGATTATGTTTCAAAACAAGTTTGTTTGGGCGTCTGCGCCTGCTATCCCCTCTTTCTATGCTGCGATCCACACCTTCTCCACGGTAGAAATTTTTTATGCTTTAGTTTTTCGTTCACACAATCGAAACGAACTGCAGATGAGTCTAGGATGCTGTGGGAAAGATCATCTTTGCTTGTTTCTTTGTTTACAATGTGTTTTTTTTAATAGTACGTGCTACAGACTTATTTCAATTCTTACTTAGTTTTGCATATATCAATCTGTTTTGCTCTAAATGGGTCGTACGGCGGACGCATTATTCAAGTAAGTCAGGAAACGTCAAATTTCACGTGTAGAAGGTACACGAAATTTAAATAACAGTGTTACAGATTCTCCTCCTAAGTGTGAAGAACAATTTTCGAGCAAGTCACTGAGTTCATTGAAGAAGTAAAATAATGAAGGAATTGATGATGCTGTGTACAGTGCCAAAGACGAGTTTTCAGTTGATTTAGGTTAACTGACTTAAAAACACTTGCACATATAATTAATGTTTCATGTGCCTGAGATAATTGTGGGTCAAAGGGCCTTACACTGTATGATGACAAGTGACCTCAGCTGTTGTGAAGATAGCTGCGTGTGATGCCGGTCTGATGTTCAATAGTGGAAACGTAGATAGGATTAAGTGCCTGCAGAGACTAGGATTCAATCTATGTGCATTCACACTGAAGATACTCAGAAGCATTGATGAAGCGCGACTGGACAAGGCTCACGCAAAAAAAGAAAAAATGCAAAAGTTGGCTAGGCAAAGGAGGCGGGGGAAGAGATTACTCCAGGAAGACGAGAAAGAGAATAAAGGTTATGAATACGGACAGTATTAGTCACTAGAGGTATAGCAATAATGTCAAAAATTGAAATAAAAACTTTAAATGCGAATTGCCCTAAACTGACTCTTTTGAGCTATAATGTACCTTCCCTCAGGAACTATAAAAGCTAACATCCTGAAATTTGGCATAGTTCTTAAGAATTACTTACAGAATAGTCCTGCGCAGCACTTTTCCGTTATCTTTCCTTTGAGAAATGTTCTCCTTTAAAATTTGAGAAAAATAGAGCAGTCCCGTATAATTAATTTCAAAACAATTATGGCCTTAAAAAATCTGTTCCACACATTTTATTAGTCTCTTATGCAGATACAATGTGTGAAATTCCAGTTTTATTGCTTAAACAGTTTACGAGAAAAATTACATTATAGAAACAATGGCAATTAAAATTCAAATCCTTGTCAAAGGTACGTCTATGCTCAATTTCAGACAATAATTGCATAGAATATCTAGTATTACGTTGCACATAATAGCCTCAAGTTTTTCTGTTTTAGCTGTAATATGTTGGAGACATGTGCGTTTAAGCACAAGAACGCACTTCACCTTACGTCTGTCCTAAATGCCCAGTCAGATGTATAGAGACGCCACCAGCAAATTTTGCAGAACGTTAGAGAAGAGTCATGTTCCTCTTGTGGCACAGATTTAATCCGAGGCTAAACTTTGCTTGTATGTACAAACGATGAGTGTCAGCCATGGTAATTAGTGGCAGACGGAGAGCTCAGTCCAGCTTCACAGACACGTGGCGGTACCCAAAAGAAGCTGGATTGGTGTCGTTGTGGGAGAAGTTATCGTAATCTCACATTCTGCCACTAAAATCATGCAGAGCTACCGTTCCCGCGTCAGTAAGTCAAGCGGCGTCGGTGAAGAAGTTTCTTTTCGGTTTATGAGAATTTTCAGTGACCGTTGTGTTGTGGGTTCGTCAACTTTGTAATGGCCTATTACTGTGAGCAGCATACCGCCATATAAGGTTTTGCTTTTTTTTTTTGGAAAACTGCGACAGGAATCTTGAAATGTTAAAAACGGCCTACAAGGATGACGCATTGGGAAAAACTCAAGTGTTTGAGTGGTTTTCCGTTTCAAAGAAGTGAGAAGTCGACTGACGCATACTCCCGCTGTGAAAGTCCTTCCACGGGCCGAACCGACGAAAATATTGAAAAAAATCGCGAAATCACTGTGGAAGATCAGCGATTGAGAAAGTTGTGGATCTGTCTGGAGTGACGTGGAGTTCAGTTCAGTGTATTTTAGAGTATACTCTTTCTATTTTTTCCGAGGAGTCGTAACACGAGGCACCACTGCGTTTGTAACATCACTTTTAATATTATACCTTTCGACCCTCGCTTAGCTAAGAGACGTGCTCTCTAGAGAAGAGGCAGTTAAGTTGGTTTTATTGTGTAATTGTGAACTTAAACGAACTATGTTTGCCTCAATATCCGTTCCAGCTAAGTAAATTGATTAATTTTTACAAGTCAGTGTTTGGTATAGTGCAGTCTGTGGGAAAGCAATTTCATTTGGAACGTGACGATGAAGCTGAAAATTAGGGGACACTGTTTTCTACCGAGGTAGCGAAGCGATTTCTACTTCACGGAGACATTAACATGTGTCTTGCGCGCTCGGTGTCAATGTAGATCTTTTTGAACATTAGTCTGTGGATTCTACGAAAATGTTAGCAGAAAATCGTCCGTGGAGTTGCTGATGTCATTGCATAAAGTGCTGACTCATGCTCCCCTCACCGTCGAATGGGCAGCAGTGTCAATCAGGTAACTCCCGGGGAGCTCAGGAATCGCGAAAAAAATTGTGGAAAAATACTGAGAAAATTACTCTCAAAAGTCTACCACAGAAAATACCGTGACGTAGTCTAAATTTGTTGCTTGTGTCATCAGATCCTCAGTTTCAGTTTGCAATTAAAACCACCAAACATTTCTAAAGTGTTGTCATCCGATGCTCAACAGTTATTGTTTCTTTCTTATCCACAGGCAACAGCTATCATCGAACAAATTTGATATTAGCTCAGATGCAACAGATGATTTTAGTTATTGCTTGTGTCATCAGATCCTCAGTTTCAATTTGCGATTAAAACCACCAAACATTTCTAAAGTATTGTCATCCGATGCTCAACAATTATTGCTACTTTCTTATCCACAGGCAACAGCTATCATCGAACAAATTTGATGCTAGCTCAGGTGCAACAGATGATTTTAGTTATTGTAGCGACTGTAAATAGTTGAAGATTTATTATACAATGAATTACAACGCATTATTTTTTCAAATAAATTGAAGAAAATACTTAACGAAATCTTTTTTTCTCTATGTTATTTCAGCCTTTGATGACTATTTTTGTAGAAAGAATTTATCAATGGAAAATTCCGTTTTTGTTCATCTGTCATACGTAATTTAACAACAAATGTAGCTACGGTCGCAGGTTCGAATCCTGCCTCGGGCATGGATGTGTGTGATGTCCTTAGGCTAGTTAGGCTTAAGTAGTTCAAAGTTCTAGGGGACTGATGACCTCAGCAGTTAAGTCCCATAGTGCTCAGAGCCATTTGAACCATTTGAACAACAAATGTAACATACTTTTGGATTTAACAACTTTATGAAGCCTTATGAAACTATTTTTTCAACTCAATTAATTTTTTCAGGAAACAGTTCCTTACTTTGGATTCAATATTTTGAATTTTAAGAAAGTAAGTCTCTCAAAACTCTTCAACAACAAGTTTTATTCCAAACAGAATTTTTTTAGGGTTCAGTATCTAAGTCAGTAAAAAAGGAGCAACCTTGTTGTCCGTCCGTCTGTCCCCATCGGTGGTACTTCAGTATCAACAGTATTTTTGATCTATAACAGCGGACGGAGTACTGACCCTTGCGGGAATTCAGATACTTTCCGTGGATCCACAATCTCAATGCAGAATCGAATGTATGCCTAGTGTGAATCAGCCCGTGGATGAATATTTCTGGCGCAAGAGCGCGAAGTTTGTATACAGAGTGTTACAAAAAGGTACGGCCAAACTGTCAGGAAACATTCCTCACACACAAAGAAATAAAATATGTTATGTGGACTTTCCATGTTAGAGCTCATTTTATTACTTCTCTTCAAATCACATTAATCATGGAATGGAAACACACAGCAACAGAACGTACCAGCGTGACTTCAAACACTTTGTTACAGGAAATGTTCAAAATGTCCTCCGTTAGCGAGGATACATGCATCCACCCTCCGTCGCATGGAATACCTGATGCGCTGATGCAGCCCTGGAGAATGGCGTATTGTATCACAGCCGTCCACAATACGAACACGAAGAGTCTCTACATTTGGTACCGGGGTTGCGTAGACAAGAGCTTTCAAATGCCCCCATTAATGAAAGTCAAGAGGGTTGAGGAGAGCGTGGAGGCCATGGAATTGGTCCTCCTCTACCAATCCATCGGTCACCGAATCTGTTGTTGAGAAGCGTACGAACACTTCGACTGAAATGTGCAGGAGCTCCATCGTGCATGAACCACATGTTGTGTCGTACTTGTAAAGGCACATGTTCTAGCAGCACAGGTAGAGTATCCCGTATGAAATCATGATAACGTCCTGCATTGAGCGTAGGCGGAAGAAACTAAAATGAGCTCTAACATGGAAACTAAGCGTTTCCGGACACATGTCCACATAACATCTTTTCTTTATTTGTGTGTGAGGAATGTTTCCTGAAAGTTTAGCCGTATCTTTTTGTAACACCCTTATTAATATACGGGCACTCTGAGTTAGTGAGCAATTTGTATACTGAGTAACTAGCGCACTTGAATATTTTGTCTCTGTTATCAGTAACTGGGCGAATTATAGCGCTTGCTTGTCCGCATGAGTACTCATTTGTTTGGTATATCGTTATCGCTCTCTTATGGTTTGAAGATGCTTGTATTAGGCTTTAATAATTTTAAGCATCATAGACGAACTTAAAATTATTTATGAGGGTTGACTGAAAAGTAATGTCTCCACCTTCGTAACTCTTCAACAGTTGGCAGCATTGGTATGCTTGTTCCGTAGCCTCTTCTCTACAGCTCCAGTTGGCGGGAAGCCTTAGCACTGAACGGTTGTGTTGTTACAGTGTAAAGTATGGAACCCTGCGCAGACGGTCGATCAATGCGATTTAAGCAACGTGCTGTCATTGAATTCTTGACAGCAGAAGGTGTCACCCCACAGGAGACTCATCAGAGAAAGAAAGCACTTTATGGTATATGGAAATGGAAATGTCGTGTGGCTAGGGCCTCCCGTCGGGTAGACCGTTCACCTGGTGCAGGTCTTTCGATTTATGGTGATTGTGTTGATGTGAGTACTGTGCGTCGTTGGGCGAGTAAGTTTAAAGATGTTGGGGCGGGAACATCTGACCTGCGTGACAAACAAAGAATTGGACGTCCTGTGAAAGCACCCACCGAGTTTCACAAGCAAAATGTTGACACATTGATTCAGAGAGAAACTACAAGCGCAATCGGCATTTCACAAGAACGTATGGATCACATTATTGCTTTGCTTGGCTATCGGAACATCTGTGCACGATAAGTACCCCGGATGCTGACTCCTGAAATGAAAGCGCACAGACGTGAAACTTACCAGGAACTGCTCTCGCCTTTCTCCATTCAATTGTGACAGGAGACGAAACGTGGGTACACCATTACGAGCCGGAGACGAAACGTCTGTCCACAGCTCGTGGTCGTGCGGTAGCGTTCTCGCTTCCCGCGCCCGGGTTCCCGGGTTCGATTCCCGGCGGGGACTGGGATTTTCTCTGCCTCGTGATGACTGGGTGTTGTGTGTTGTCCTTAGGTTAGTTAGGTTTAAGTAGTTCTAAGTTCTAGGGGACTGATGACCATAGATGTTAAGTCCCAGAGTGCTCAGAACCATTTGAACGAAACGTCTATGGAATTTCAACACAAAGACTCGGCCCAGAAAAAGAAATTCAAGACGCAGCGCTCAGCTGGAAATATCATGGCCACAATGTTCTGGGACGCAGATGGTGTTATCCATGTTGATTTCCTTAATCGTGGAACAACAATAAATTCAGAGCGTTACATCACAACGCTGCGAACTCTGAAACGACGGCTAACATGGGTCCGAAAGGAAAGGGGAAATGTTTTCCTGCAGTATGACAATGCCAAACCACACACTTCACCTCCCACCACAGCAGAACTTCAGAGACTGAACCTCACCACCGTACGGCATCCTCCATACGGTCCAGATTTAGCACCGTCTGACTTCCATCTGTTCCCGATAATGAAAGACGATCTGCGGGGATATAATTGTACTTCTGATGAGAGCACTGTAAGACTGTGGTTGCGGAAAAATAGGGTCGACTTCTTAGATGACGATTTCAGAAAACTTGTTGATCGTTGGCAGAAATGTATCCAATTGGCTGGTGATTATGTGGAAAAGTGAATATTGGTAATTGAAGATCACATTCTAAGGATTTCTGAGTGGCCGGCCGCGGTGGCCGTGCGGTTCTAGGCGCTTCAGTCGGGAACCCCGCGATTGCTACGGTCACAGGTTCGAATCCTGCTTCAGGCATGGATGTGTGTGATGTCCTTAGGTTAGTTAGGTTTAAGTAGGTCTAAGTTCTAGGGGACTGATGACCTCAGATGTTAAGTCCCATAGTGCTCAGAGCCATTTGAACCATTTGATTTCTGAGTTCGTTTAACGAAGGTGGAGGCATTACTTTTCATTCAACCCTCGTATATCATAAAACAACCACAAAAACCACGCAAAAGAAAACAAAAATTGATTCAAATGGCTCTGAGCACTATGGGACTTAACTTCTGAGGTCATCAGTCCCCTAGAACTTAGAACTATTTAAACGTAACTAACCTAAGGACATCACCCATATCCATGCCCGAGGCAGGATTCGAACCTGCGACCGTAGCGGTTGCGCGGTTCCAGACTGTTGCGCCTAGAACCGCTCGCCCATTCCGGCAGACGAACAGTACTTTCGCAAACAGTGTGGACTGGCAAATAATTTATTCTAGAATGGGATTATGGTAAAGCCACAATCAGATCTCAACTAGCATACTATCAGCAACGGAAAACTGTAAGAAAATAAAATTTATGGGAACGATCATAGCATTTTCTGAAACTGTCGAAAAGTGGAAAGCTGTATTTAATCGTGGAATTCTTTTTACGACTCAGGTAGTACAGCGAGTCCGCGATAAGGTAAACAAGACAGATACGGATATTTTGGCCTACTCGTATGTTTGCTGATGCGTGCTCTGCGTCACCTCCTAGACGCAGCCCGTGGAGTCAGAGTGGGCAGCAATATCCTTGTTTACCGGTCGCGGTTTCTTGGTTGCCGGTGGAGGACGGACAGCCAGCAGGGAGATGTGGCGCTGTTTGGAGACGCGGTCCTCGGGTCCTCAAAGGCCGCAAAGCGGGCGACTTCTTCATCCGCGGACGACGCACATGTGTGCCGCGTGTTTGTGCGCTTAAGCTGCGCCTCTGGACGCGGCCGGTCGCAGCCGCTCCGGCCGCCCACTGCGTAATTGCCGACGGCTCCGAGGTGGACAAATGAAGATCAAAATGCGGGCCACTCTAATAAACAAGCAGCGCCGACAGTCCGCGTATGATGGACGCGGGCGGTGTTTACGCTGCTAGCGGGACATCAAAACGGAGAGGCTCCAGAGCGCTGGGCAGAATCTTTCTCGTCCTGCTCCTTCTTTCCTTTCCTCGCAGCGGCAGAGGCTGCAACGTTATGCCGAGATGAGGCAGAGAGTCCTAACGTCACTGAGCGGACAGTTTATACAACGTGCCACTGGAGACACACTGGTCACATAAACCTGCGAGATGACCGTAATACGTACTAACCGGTGTCGTTCCACACAAATATTCGTGCAAACATGCGTAACAAATTATACGAAGGAGCGGAATAATTCCTCAGTCGTCAATAAAAATAATATTTACTTTATATTGTACTTGTCGCAAAATGACGATGGTGGATCACAGTGTGAAGCCGAACTCCAACTATAAAATTTCTGATGTTGTTCAGGGACATTTTCTGAGTGTTTCGGTATCAGTCACCCATGTTTCGGGTGATTCGTTAAAAGTAGCATAGGTGGGGGTAAAGCCCAGCCATGTCCAGTTTTTCTAACATTGTGGTCAATGAGATGCAGATTTTCACGCTATTTCAAATTGAAATCATAGGCTGGGTTGTTAGCTATAACTCATCTAAATTCTAGCTCTGGGTAATGATTAATTACAGAGAAATTTAAAATTTAACTAAAACGATAATAGCAGTGTTTTACCCGACACGGTGGAGTAAAGCATGGCACTGAGGTCTTTGCCCCATTGAAATAAACATGTATAAAAATAGATGACTGCATAATAAAAATACGACCGAGCGAGGTGGCGCAGTGGTTAGACACTGGACTCGCATTCGGGAGGACGACGGTTCAATCCCGCGTCCGGCCATCCTGATTTAGGTTTTCCGTGATTTCCCTAAATCACTCCAGGCAAATGCCGGGATGGTTCCTCTGAAAGGGCACGGCCGCCTTCCTTCCCTAATCCGATGAGACCGATGACCACGCTGTCTGGTCTACTTCCCCAAACCAACCAACCAACCAATAAAAATACTTCAAATATCCATTTGTAACAGTGTTGTATTGTACCCAAATTAACCAACAAAATACTGAACTGAACTGTTTTGTAAATTTCAACATAATGCTTAAAATACTTATACAAAAATACTTTCTTAACCAGGAACGGAGGATTAATAGGCTATGTGGTAAACAGTGTGCATAGTCAGGTCCTCTGATTCTGCGTTGAAGTCTCAGCCTCGTGTTCTTTTTCTTCTTCTTCTTCGCATACTTGTTTCCCAAATCGTAAGTCCCTTTCAATATCTGAGCTACTGTCATTATGTGAGAAGTCCTAAAAATAATCAACTGGCTGTTTGATCTGTTTCCTTTCCTCCATTTTCTTTCTCTGGCCCGTCTTCGCTGTTCAGTAACAAACTTTTCTTTTCCCATGCGTTCTTCTTCTATTCGTTCTTTATTGGGTGTCAACATTAGTAGCACAGATTTCAATGCTTTGACAGAAACCTTTTAGAATTTTAAACTGCCATTTGACTGTATTACTATATTTATCTTCTGTTCTACCTAGATTATCAAGAATAACGTTAAAAACCATTATTATGCCGTATCTGATACGGTATCCAAAGTATTGCATGACTATAGCTCAACATCATCGAAAACTTCTTTGACGGAAAGTTTCCTCTAAATGTTTGTTTTAGACAGCCGAATTGTATCCCCAGGTGAGGTAATATCACGCAATGTGTATTGAATATCATCTTTTGTGGCATTATCATTTAAAATTCTCGTCAAATTGTTGGAGCTGAGGGGCTTTAGCCCAAAACAACTGCGAGTGTTTGCCCCATTTTGCCATTTTCTCAAAAATGCGCCATTATTTCTTTGGTGTCTAACTGGAAAAATTATTTACACTCGAAAGTAAAGTTTAAAAGAAATAGTGCCAACCAACGATTCGTTGATTCTTCTTTTCATGTCTTACATTGTGCAATGTTCAAGTAAAATATTAAAAAAAACTTACATGCAAGTAGTAAAAAGCGGACGTATATCATTTGGTCACATCTGGAGCGACCTGCCGGAACGAACTTTCATGGAACGATAAATTACAATAAGATAAACCTGCCACCTTGTGGTCGATTCCTGAATCGATCGCAGCCAAAACCTCGTTGTGGGTTTTTACGGCACGCGGGACTTCACCCATACCCATCCTACTTGCATTTTTTTTATATTTCTTACCTCCATGTGTTGTGCGTCTTTATTTGGAAACCAATTTATTCCACTCCCTTATGGTGCTTGTTGCCGCAACAATAATGCTTACTGTACTCTTCGTCTTCTAGCTTGCTTTCGGTACTGCTCGACTCTGTCTCTGGTTGGTTTTTCCGGCAGCACTACTTATAAATTAACAGCGATACATAGCAATAGGGATGGGCTTATTAATACAGAATTGGCTGATATGCAACTCGCGTGTGGGTTCACTAATTGTGATAGAAATGCATCATAATGTCGCTATACGGAGCTGTTCCCGCAGCCGTGGCAACCACACCAAAGCGCTTCGGCATTTGAGAGTTATTGCATTAGCCTGTGTTTAGTGTTGATTGTTGTGGTGTTTGCATACTGTCTGTTTCACCGTTTTGAAGCTATTTTCACATAAACAAAGGTAACGGGTAATAAACCGATAAATTACAATTACGCTATTACTCCCTAACGAACCACCGGAGATTGGTCCTTATGTCAAAATACTCAAAAAAAGAAAAAGATCCCGTGAAGTTCAGGTTCTCTGAGGACGGTAGCGTGTGGCTCAGAACCTGCACTTTCTGTTTCGATTTAAAAGTTAGTTATGGCTGCCTCAGATCATTAAAAGTGAATCCTGGGGTAGCCCTAATCTAACTCCCTTATCTTTTTATGTCATATATCCTCTAGCTCAGCTGTAAGGTCTTTGTGACCGTCCACGGTTGCACGTAAATATCAGTTTTGCTGACTTCGTGATCCGGGGATTGCGCTGTTACCATGTAAAGAGGATATCTCGTGTGTGAGTCCCTTCTCGGTCTTGGATGTGAGTTTTAAACATACCCATGCCACAGAAAACTTTGTATTCCACCTAATGTACAAGGTATCCTTTTAATAAGTTATATTCTTGGAAATGGCAGATGAGATCTAAAATTTAAAAAAATATATATGTATTCGAATAATGAAAGTATAGAAGAACCCGAACTACCAGACACGCATTACTCGGTAAACATTCAAAGTCTGACATTAACAGAGCTGCTGTGGAGACAGATAGGTCTTTATTTGTCATGCAAAGCAGTTGGGTACATTAATTAAATGGATACTCGAGTGTAACAGGAGTCTAATGTGCGAATGGAATTTGCCGCTCACATTTATTTTAGTGAGTAGCTGAGTAACCATGGTTGTGAGGGTATGTATTTATTCCAAATTTTTTTACCCATCTCGTCCTTTTCCCTTTCTTGTCCAGCTCCTCTACCCACTTCTCTGTCCATCTCTTTCTCCCATCTCTCTCCGTCCACCTGCCCCACTCCCAACTATCTCCATCTGTCCCTCTCTCTGTCCATCAGCTCGTCTCCACTCTCTCCGTCAATCTCCTCCTTTTCCCTTTCTTTGTCTATTTCCCCCTACATTCACTGAGTCTATCTCCTCTTCCTTCATATACACCGTGTTCGGAAATTCCCATTACAACTTCCTACGACTTGTAGGGGAGAGTGAATACATAATATATTGTACAAGACATTGAAGAGGCGCCAGGTGTGTACTAGAACATGCTTCGTATGTACAGTGTCTGTGACGGCGTAGAACCGCGCGACTGCTACGGTCGCAGGTTCGACTCCTGCCTCGGGCATGGATGTGTGTGATGTCCTTAGGTTAGTTAGGTTTAAGTAGTTCTGAGTTCTAGGGGACTGATGACCTCAGATGCTAAGTCCCATAGTGCTCAGAGCCATTTGAACCATTTTGTAACGACGTAAGTGGTGAGCACATCGAGCCGCTGTTGTAATGCATCATTGCTGTTCCGTATATAGGGTATTCTGGGTCCCTTTTTGTTTTGGAATAACGTAAACACGTAATGTACGTGTGTTAATACGAACAAATGTGCTTAAGTGATAAATGAATGTTTCGTTATGTTTCCTTCCGAACTGTTACCTAATAACTGTACTGCGTCATGCCGATTTCAGTTGCTCAAGCAGGAGTGTATGATTTAAACATCTGAATTGAAACCATCGTACAGGACATGGGTTTCTATTCAAAATATTATGCACTCACTCCACTCTACAAGCCCTACACATCCTGTACTTGGCCATATCTTCATTCCCTCTCACTCTGTCCATGTCTTCCTTTCCCCATCTATCGCCCATCCCTTCCTCTTCCCTTCGCTCTTCAATTTATCATCCCCACTCCAGTAGGACGAAAAAAATGGCTCTGAGCACTACGGGACTTAACATCTATGGTCATCAGTCCCCTAGAACTGAGAACTGCTTAAACCTAACTAACCTAAGGACATCACACACATCCATGCCCGAGGCAGGATTCGAACCTGCGACCGTAGCAGTCGGGCGGCTCCGGACTGAGCGCCTAGAACCGCTAGACCACCGCGGCCGGCCTCCAGCAGGACGTTGCTGATGCTTACCCCCACTGTATTTCTTATCAGACAGTGAGATGTGTACCACATCTGCCTGAAATATGTCCAAGGGTTTAGGAGGAGCTTTTTACCAGCGAATGTGCCACAGTACAGACGTATCACATAGATTTCACTTATATTTAACATATTACATACATATTTGTGCACATATTTTAATTGTAACTATAGCGAATTTTGTCATGCAATTTCGATTTCACGCAGCTCAATGTCTGTGAGGCCATATCTCCTGAACAATGTGTCGTACAATGACATAATTTTGCAGAAGCATCCACTGGTGTGGGAAATGTGTTACGAGTAGATTTAGCAGTGAAGACGTAATAAATTAAAACGAAGTGCATGATGCGACAGTTTTTTACCCATATCAGTGTTTATGATGCCAAATCTCCTGAACTATGGGTCGTGAAAAGATATACACACACCAAAAAATGTTTTGCATCACCTCGGCTCCGAGGGTTCCCGAACCTGTATAGTAAATTGGAATAGGAACATCGTTTCCGCCGTTTTTATTGCTCATGAAAACCACATCTTGCATGTTGTACCACCATACAGCGAGACCTTCAGAGGTGGTGGTCCAGATTGCTGTACACACCGGTACCTCTAATACCCAGTAGAACGTCCTCTTGCGTTGATGCATACCTGTATTCGTCGTGGCGTACTATCCACAAGTTCATCAAGGCACTGTTGGTCCACATTCTCCCACTCCTCAACGGCGACTCGGCGTAGATCCCTCAGAGTGCTTGGTGGGTCACGACGTCCATAGACATCCCTTTTCAGTCTATCCCAGGTATGTGCGATAGGGTTCATGTCTGGAGAACATGCTGGCCACTCTAGTCGAGCAACGTCGTTATCCTGAAGGAAGTCATTCACATGAAGTGCAAGATGGGGGCGCGAATTATCGTCCATGAAGACGAATGCCTGGTGAATATGCTGCCGATATGGTTGCACTGTCGTCGGAGGATGGATTTCACGTGTCGTACAGCCGTTACAGCGCCTTCCATGACCACCAGCGGCGTACGTCGGCCCCACATAATGCCACCCCAAAACAGCAGAGAACCTCCACCTTGCTGCACTCGCTGGACAGTGTGTCTAAGGCGTTCAGCCTCAACGGGTTGCCTCCAAACACGTCTCCGACGATTGTCTGGTTGAAGGCATATGCGACAGTCATCGGTGAAGAGAACGTGATGCCAATCCTGAGCGGTCCATTCGGCATATTGTTGGGCCCATCTGTACCGCGCTGCATTGTGTCGCGGTTGCAAAGATGGACCTCGCCATGGACGTCGGGAGTGAAGTTGCATATCATGCAGCCTATTGCGCACAATTTGAGTCGTACACGACGTCCTGTGGCTGCACGAAAAGCCTTATTCAACATGGTGGCGTTTCTGCCAGAGTTCATCCGAGCCATAATCCGTAGGCAGCGGTCAGCCACTGCTCTAGTAGGCCTTGGGCGGCATGAGCGAGGCATGTCATCGACAGTTCCTGTCTCTTTAAATCTCCTCCATGTCCGAACAACATCGCTTTGGTTCACCTCGAGACGCCTGGACAATGTGTATAGGCATATGTAATCCTTTTGATTTGTACACGTAGGCATAAAAAATTAACAGCAATGGGAAGTAACACACCGCTTCATGCGAATCGAAAGTCCTCGTATAAACGAAATTAGCTTGTGGCTCAGCTGTCACGCGCTCAGCAGTACGCGCTGACGTTAGTAGCAGGAGAGGAGACATTGACCTGTGAGCATGCGCGACAGACTGGCTGAAGGCGCAGCCAAAATAGGAATGCAATGTGTACTTAACCTAAATACAAAGTAAACAGAAATACTACGGAAATACGTCTACTGTTTACCAAAAATAACGAACCAATTGATATATGTACACACAGATTTAATTAAATACTAACTATATACAACATATTTACAACCGAAAGGAAGCATTATGAAAAAACTATATTAGACGTGTAAGCTAAGGACTAACGGCAAAATACCGTGAGAGATGTCAAATAATTTTTTTGGTGAGAAAATGATCATAAAGTGTAACAGATTCAACAAATGTCTTTGAATTTAAATAAAATATGGAAATATCTGCTGACTATGCAATGACCAAATGTATGAGTGACCATCGAGCTACGAAATGCAATTAGTTTTACATCAGTTTTAAGTTTTTTCTTTCAGCGACCAGAGCACAGTCACGGCGAAGAAGAAAATTACGTCGAGAGTAGCAGGTACCAAGTGAAGAAACGGGCCGCACCTCGAGTAAACAATTTATTTGTAAGGATATTTACAATAAAGGTCATAAGGCAAATGAGAAATGAAATATGCATAGTCGAAGTGTCTCTACGTGACTATTATCACTACCTATTCGCTGCAGAGTACACACAAAAATTTAAGCATGAGATTTTATAAAAACCAATTTAATTTTTATCGTCACATATGAAAGCTTGAATAATGACATTTCGAGGTATTTTAGAAAGGTAAGTACACGATGATTAAAACATTAGATTTCACACTAAGCTACACGTGATTTGACGTAAACATAACTAGTACATGAAGAAACAACCTGACACATCGTCAGTGGTTAGTCGATACACATTATATCAGTGAAGCAAAAGTTCCTTGGCAACTAGTCCATGATTGTACGAATAACATTTCTACATAAATCCTTAAATCAGTAGATAAGTATTACCTTTCTTCCCTTCCAAACAAAGGAGGCGGCGCCAAGCGTTATTAGGCCAGCATTGCGCGATGTTTTAGTCCTATTTCCAATGTATTTTTTTCTTCCCTCGTCTATCTAAGAAAGAGTTGAGCTCCCATAAGTGATAAAAGCCTATCTTTAAAATGAAGCAAAAATTTATTATATTTTTGTATTGTGTCACGAAAATGTGATATGTAATTAATTTGTATATATGATGTGAACGAAGATATGTTGAAACTAACAAGCGAACTGTAGTAACAGAACCCAGTTAATGAAAATTTTAATGATGTTTTAAAACTTAAGAAATTTATGTTCGTATAACCAATGGATGGAATGTCAGCCATAGGTATAATCGATCATGTTGTGTACATTGTTGTAACTCAATACTTGTATAAATTTTCATTGGCAACCAAACTCTATATGAAGAAATGAACTTCAAAGACAAGCAATTTATACAATGTTTTGGACGGCTATATGTGTCTTTCAACAAGTGCACGGTCAAGTGTGGTGACATGAACATGCGTGTGCAACGAAATAGCTTATGAACATCATGGCTCACAACGCTTGATACATGGACAAGTGAACTATATGGTAGTTGTTCGAGCAGGTACTCACCTCATCGACGGATGCTGTTACTCAGGGTTCTCTCCGCTGAAAATGCGCCTACGACGGGTAGTAATGAAGCCCGGGCCGTAAAAGTGGAGATCTTCTGCCACAGCGTCGGAGTTTGGAACAATAAGCACACACTCACTGCAAGCAGAATGAAGACAAACGCCAAAGAAATTCTTCGATACGTGGCACTCAAGTGAAAGTGTGACACTCACAAAAAATGATTGCATGCACGTGCAGTGGTAGCACATAGCATGTTAACCGTTGGCAACTAGTTCTTGCCGCCAAATCAGCCAGTGCGCCAGCACGAAAACCGGCAAAGAGAACGGAGCAAACTGGACATTATTGTTAACGCGCTAAATTTAAATATGTAATGGACTCACATGTTATGCATATAATATTATAATATGATAAACTGAGATATCTATTCCATTAAATAAAAAAGAAGCCGACAATAAAGGGCATCGACCCCTATCGGCAAATGTAATTACAAACAAGCAAAAAAAAAAATCACTATTCCATGTTAACGTACAGTGTGGGGGCAATTGTATAAGTACATGACGAAAGACCCCCAGGACGCAGCTAAGTTAATATTTATTTTGAAAAATATTGAAACACCGATCGGTCATAAGCATTGGCAAAGACGTTACTTGTGAATGCGCGGTGGAGCGCAGACTAATGAAGGGACTTTCATTCAATTATTTGTATATTATTTTGTTTTTTTGACAGTCTCAGTCGGGTTCTCTCGTATGTAGAAGTTTTTGTTACGCTGTACTGCTCGGAGTATGACGGGCTACGAGTCTTTTGTATCACATGTGTTTCTGAATTAGAGAAGACTTAATAACAGTGTTAAGCACTTTTTATTAAAGTGAAATAAAACCAAGTCAAGAAAAATTCCTTCGTATTTTGCATCACCTTGGAAATCACTGGTGTTTCCTGAGTCGGCTGCCTGCATCTACTATTTAAATGGAGGAAAAGAAGTCCACAGTCATATTTTCGTAAATTTAACAGAAGGAGAAGCTTTCAGAAGATGAGAAATATAATTAATATATGTATAGGGATGGACACAGAAAAAGAAACGACGCAAGGTAAATTGTATGAACAATAGCACAATTTTGTACACGGAGAACATTTAATAATAATGCAAATGTACTAATATTCTCTCTTTATTGAAAGCGAAAGGACAATTATGAATCAATTTTTTTCATTCTTTTCCTTGAAAAATCTTTTTTTAATTATATATTTTTTACTATATTACAACTTGCAGCAATCTCCCTGGCCGGCAAAATCTCCGGACTTGTCTACAGGCGAGCACGTGTGGGATGTGATGGGACAACTCGTCAGCCAACATCTATCATAAAATTACGTGAACAGGTCGCTCACAGGTGGCATAACGTGTCCTAGGACAGGATTCGTCATCTGTACGATTGACTGGATGACAGAGTCAGCGCCTGTACTGCCACCCGTAGAGACTACACAAGTTCTAACACGAGTGTTCCAGCATGGGTCGATAGCTGCTACATCAGAACTTCTTGCGCTGTTGATCTGTAAATGTAATAACTTCATGTACTCCCTGTGAACTACTGCAACAATAAATCTTGAGTGAACTGGAAACCTCTAAGAGAGTGTACTATTTTTTCCGGCAGCATAACTGTTAAGAAATAAATTCGATATGTTGTGACGTCTCCGAGATAATTAGTATTGGAGTTAGCCAATCAGGCCACTGTGCACGCAAAGTCATTCATGCGTCCCCGGGAGACGGTGTCGCCAGACGTGTTCGTTTGGTTTTCTAAAACGGAGCGATACAAGAATTGGAGATGGACTGAGCAGTCTCGTGCGCAATCATCTACGCAATGAGAACCACTGACGCTAATTGTATCTGGCGGGCAGCTTGAATCTGCGGGCGCAACGGCCTGGTTGGCTAACTTCAATGCTAATCGAACTGGGAACAATGCAATGTATCGAATATTTTCTTAACAATTATTTCTCAGCACAACGTTCGCTGCAACACCCTTGCAAGATTTTCAGTCTGTTCCTGACCACTCCGACTGTAGGCCTTTTCTCTAATTTTGATCAGTATTCTCTCCCGCAAGAAAATTGAAAACTAAACAAAAAAAATTAAATAAAAAAATAAAAAAAACACACTTTGTGATAGGAATTAATTCATTCATCTGGAATCATAGGTTCAGGTTTAATTTTTTAAAATTTTATTTTCACTAATAGGGAAAGACTTCGAAAGTTTTTAAACGTGAATTTCACTCCTACTTTGGTAACTACACTACTGGCCATTAAAATTGCTACACCACGAAGATGACGTGCTACAGACGGGAACTTTAACTGACAGGAAGAAGATGCTGTGATATGCAAATGACTAGCTTTTCAGAGCATTCACACAAGGTTGGCGACACCTACAACGTGCTGACATGAGGAAAGTTTCCAGCCAATTTCTCATACACAAACAGCAGTTGACCGGCGTTTCCTGGTGAAACGTTGTTGTGATGCCTCGTGTAAGGAGGAGAAATGCGTACCATCACGTTTCCGACTTTGATAAAGGTCAGATTGTAGCCTATCGTGTTTGCGGTTTATCGTATCGCGACATTGCTGCTCGCGTTGGTCGAGATACAATGACTGTTAGCAGAATATGGAATCGGTGGGTTCAGGGGTGTCATACGGAACGCCGTGCTGGATCCCAACGGCCTCATATCACTAGCAGTCGAGATGACTGGCATCTTATCCGCATGGCTGTAACGGATCGTGCAGCCACGTCTCGATACCTGAGTCAACAGATGGGGACGTTTGCAAGACAACAACCATCTGCACAAACAGTATGACGACGTTTGCAGCAGCATGGAGTATCAGCTCGGAGACCATGGCTGCGGTTACCCTTGACGTTGCATCACAGACAGGAGCGCCTGCGATGGTGTACTCAACGACGAACCTGGGTGCACGAATGGCAAAACGTAAGTTTTTCGGATGAATCCAGGTTCTGTTTACAGCATCATGATGGTCGCATCCGTGTTTGTCGACATCGCGGTGAACGCACATTGGAAGCGCGTGTTCGTCATCGCCATACTGGCGTATCACCCGGCGTGATGGTATGGGGTGCCATTGGTTACACGTCTCGGTAACCTCTTGTTCGCATTGACGGCACTTTGAACAGTGGAAGTTACATTTCAGATGTGTTACGACCCGTGGCCCTAGCCTTCATTCGATCCTTGCGAAACCCTACATTTCAGTAGGACAACGCACGACGGCATGTTGCACGTCCTGTACGGGCCTTTCTGGATACAGAAAATGTTGGACTGCTGCCCTGGCCAGCACATTCTCCAGATGTCTCACCAATTGAAATCGCCTGGTCAATGGTGGCCGAGCAACTGGCTCGTCACAATACGCCAGTCACTACACTGGATGAACTGTGGTATCGTGTTGAAGCTGCATGGGCAGCTGTACCTGTACGCGACGTCCAAGCTCTGTTTGGGTCAATGCCCAGGCGTATCAAGGCCGTTATTACGGCCAGAGGTGGTTGTTCTGGGTACTGATTTCTCAGGATCTATGCACCCAAATTGCGTGAAAATGTAATCACATGTCAGTTCTAGTATAATATATTTGTCCAATGAATACCCGTTTATCATCTGCATTTCTTCTTGGTGTAGCAATTTTAATGGCCAGAAGTGTAACATCACTTTACAACATATCAAAGCGTGACTGAAAGATTAAATTTCTTAGCGACGGCGCTGACAGTTATTATGAAGTGACTTAAGTTGTAAATTGGAACTGTTTCGGAAAACGAACTATAGTAACGGGCGAGATACGTATAAATGTGGAAACAGCCAACAGTTGTATGATTATCACTGCCTTCTGTTATTTGCAACAACTTTGTCTGTCATCAGACACGTAATAAGGAAATGGAGAAATCGTGGCTAATAAAGGATTATTACTTTACGCAGTATACTCTGAAGAGGACATTACGCAGAAGCTAACCATTGCTCGCAATCTTCTTCACTGGCTGTGACATGTTTCCCGTCCATACCCCACTGACTGTGGCGCACCTCCTCGAAATAAGCAACCGGATGATAAACAAAAATTGCGGTTATTACGAAGTACTCCCTTCATTTGAGCAGGCGGCATTCTTTGACGACCGCCGGCTACTGTTTTCACGACTGCAAAGTAAGCTTGTCGAAGACTATTCCGGTTCGCAGATCACTAAGTACACAATAAGGCCGTGATTGCTTTCCCCGCCCGTGTTGCTGGAGCTCTACGTCTCTGCAAACACGGCGAGCGCATTGTGATTAATGTATTGTCCTCTCTTCTCTGCCGGCCCCTTTGCGATTGGCGCTCAGCTAATTAAGTGCGTTTGTTTGCAGATGCGCCGAGCAGGGCATAATGAACTAATTGATCAAAGACCACCGCGGAGAACGGCGCTTCTTGGGTCGCCGCCCATTGCGACTGGCTTTGCACCGCCGAGGCGAGGCGAAGGGGCTCGGAATCCGCAGAGGGAGCGAAGGCTGCCGAGTCACGAAATCTTCCCCGTGGCAGGACAACGTAATGGGGCGAAATGTCAGGCCCTACTTGTGCAGCCCAAGCGGAAATTCTGTACGGTACAGTATTTAACAGATAAACGTCTAGATAATGATAGTTTGCAGTAGTCTAACTTAAAGTTGGAGGTGTGAAAACTATGCCCTGGATCAGACATATATTAATTAATCACCCTCCAAAACAATGAATTAGGAAGTAAATGATTACTGAATGAAACAAGAAACACAATTCAATCTGTTCTGTGTAAGAATACGTTTGACAACTAAATATTATTCAAGTAAGCCTCGGCACATCTGAAGAAAGAGTCCGGGATGAGATTATAATAATTGTGTGAATGAAATATTTGCCGTTTCGAAGTTGCACTGCGATTGTCGTGGTGTTAATAAATGGCTCTGAGCACTATGCGACTTAACTTCTGAGGTCATCAGTCGCCTAGAACTTAGAACTAATTAAACCTAACTAACCTAAGGACATCACACACATCCACGCCCGAGGCAGGATTCGAAGCTGCGACCGTAGCGGTCGCTCGGTTCCAGGCTGTAGCGCCTAGAACCGCACGGCCACTCTGGCCGGCTGTTAATAGAAAAGTCAGATGATACTGAAGAGGGTAATGCACTGTACCGTGCTCAGAGTTGAAGCAAGCTGGTCACTGAACGTGAATGCAAGTCCTGAAAGCGAAGCGTGGGGTTATGAACTATGAAATGGCTTGAACGTCTCTATGCATTGTCTGACGGTTGTGGCTTTATCTCATTATAGTAAATTGTAGGTGAAAGTTGGAAGTGCCTGCAGAATCATTGTCGGCACACCAATGATCTTCACCAATGGCTAAGAGAGAATCAGCCCGAAAAATCTTTAAGTCTCTCGATACATTTGTTCTGGCGGTGAACCCTGGCAGCAAAGATTTTCAGAGGTGAAGCAATGAGTGTTCTCTATGAAGAAGTAATCTTGAAGGCTCTCTCCAAAAACGAAATAAGAAGAATTTGCTTGATTCCAGGTATTCGCCAAAAGGAAAACTCGCATTTCCGCGTTTTCGCTCTTTATTCGGATTGGCTGGGCCACGGATCTTACTGTCCTTAGAAATGCTGCTCCCCTTCCCAGGGTTGTTCCTTAGGCTGTTAAACAATAAAGTATGTCTTTCCATCTAATATCGAAAAAAGGCGTTTCACCATCTGTCCATGCCTCTGTGTGGCCAATGAGCCGAGTCCTCATTGGTACTCTAACCTCTAGTTTATTCATATTACCCAATCCTGGCAGTTCTTACGGTGCATAAATATTTGGTTTTGGTGAAGCCAATCCCCCGCAGTATGTCACACCTTCAAAGCATCTCAAAACCGTGGATTCCCACTCCAGAGTACAATCTATAGCATCTGCCACTTTTTATGCACAACAGTACCTTCATGGACCTCACTTAAACAGTGTTTCTCCTCATACCACCTCCTCAAACCACTGCTGATAAAGCGGTCGTAGCTAAAAGCCTTACACCAGACCTTATCTGTGTTTGCCTGTGGTGCTTCGGGGGCCAACGGTAGAGTGACACTACAGGAGACTGTCCAGTGTCCTGTGATCCACTGATCTGATTACCTCCCGGTAGTCCCTTCCAAGAACTGCTACAAGGGTGGTGACGTCTGTGACTCCACGGCACTATCGCTTTGTTCCAGTCAGCTTCCAACGTCCTCTCCTTTATATCAGACTTGCAAGTTCGAATAAAACAGAAAATAAAGGGCGAAGTACATACCGAAAATCGCTAGTACCGTTCTGTATCACATTTGTTGTTGTCGATTAATCATTTCGATCCAATGGGTCTTTCCACTATGATTCTACATACGTCATAGGAGTCTTAAAAATTCTAAAAATTTCTCAAATGTAGTTATATCATGATTTAAAGTGAGACAGACACGCGGAGTTGATGAACAGAAGACTGAGTAAGTGTTGTAATTTCTGAATAGTGTTAAGACAGTGATATTCACTTAATAAGATCTCGTGCTTCCAGCCACATTAAATGGTTTAACTCTCACAATTTTTCTACTGAGTACTCCCCGGCCATAGTGAAGTGGTAATCCACTTTCGAGATGTCTTTTATTTATCTATCCGTCATTTAGATATGTCCCTCAGGGAGACTCATTGTCAGCAGCTGTGTTGCTCCTCTTTACCCACAAATAAAACATTTAAAAATGCAATATACATTGACAAGAATAGAAACATGTTGAAAAGTGAGCAAATATTAATGAATGGACAGAAATCACGTAGAGAGCCCCACAGGGCTCAATTTTAGTTTCACTCCCGTTCCCTATACATGACCTTCCGTTTAGTACTAATCAGTCACACTTAATATCTTTCTCAGATAATATCAGTGTTATAAGAAATTCTACTGGAGAAGAAGCAGAAGAAAAAAATATTAATTCTGCTTTTGAAAGACGTATTGATTCTCTGAATATGGACTCTGCTTTAATTTTCGTATAAGGCATTATATTCAATTATTACAACAAAGATTTTTACCAACAATTGAAGTAGCACAAGCACAGGAGCCAGTAAATCGGATACAATGTTTCAAATTTTTGGGTGCACTTACTGAAAGGAGCTGCTCAGATATATTAAGTTCAGTTACTTTTGCTCATCGTATACTTGCCGTCTTTGGAGACAAACGAAATAACCTCCTAACATACAGGTATTACGCATATTTCCATCCAATAAAATCTTATAGAATAATTTTCTGGTGTAATTAATCACTTAGAAAGAAGATATCGATTGGACAAAAGCGAGGAGTATTCACTCGTCGTTAACTTGTAGGTACTCCTTCATGGAGTTTGGCATATCAGCTGCACCTCCACAGTATACATATTCGCTAATGAATTTCGTCATAAATAATCCATCGCAGTTTGAGAACAATAAGGATGTCTATACCTAAACACTAGAAGAAAAAATTAACCTTGTTACTCGTTATTAAAGGAAAGGAATCCCATATGCATCAATAACAAATTTTTGATCATTTTCCCAATAAAATAAAATGTCTAGCAGGTACTAAAGCAAGTTTTAAAACTAACCGAAAACCATTTATTCTTGACAACTCCCTCCATTCCACAGACGAATATTTGTTTAAGTAATAATGGCCCGTAAAAAAAAATTAAAAAAGGAACAAGCTGTAAGTGCAGTTACAGGTGTAGGACTGAAACACAATATGTTCGTTAACGTTAAATTCAGACCACTGTTCCTTTTATGAACAACACCCAGCACGTAGCCATCCACTGAAACTAGCCATGCTTACATATCCTGTAAGCTGACTCATTCCAAATCACTTGATATAAAATTGTTCAAATCTTCTATGGAACATGTAACTAGCTAACTAAAAGATTTTTGACTTGATCTGTGTGGTCGTGAAAGCTGTAAAGTAATGGGCCTGTGGCCTCCAGCAATACTTTCTAGATGAGGAATTTTTATGAGAGATCCGTAGAGAAAGACAAAGCCTGGGATACATCCAGCAAGTAATTGAGGATGTAAGTTGCAGGTGCTACTCTGAGATGAAAAGGTTGCCACAAGAGAGGAATTCGTTACCAGCCATGTCAAACCAGATAGAAGACTGATAACTCAAAAAAAATATTGGAGAGGAATTACTACTTGAAACTATATGTTGTGGGTACTGAGAAGAGTCAAAAGATGGCATTTGTAGAGCTGGAGAATGTATTGCGACTCTTCGAGGAAATGTGCTGGTACGTGATACAGGTGGGGGAGACGTTAGGAGACCGCGAATCTTGCAGTGATGACGGGAAAGGGTGTGTCGCGGTCTTCATGTGAAAAGCAAATGGTAAGCTACGCTATAGCGAATCGGATGGGTGGATCTCAGGAATTATGTGATGGTCTGGGAGGGGAATGTGTTTGAAATTACCCTGGAAAATCAATGGAGTGTGTAGTGACGTCCGGAATATGGGACGTGGTTGTAGAACCCCGGTAACAGCTCAGAGTTCTCCGGGATTGGGTGGAGGTGGAGCTTACTGTGGTGAGTCGAAATTCAATATTGTGGGATTGTAGGACAAGGGAAGGTATTCCTGTTCCAGGGGAAGATGTGGGAACTTGATCAGCTGGATCACAGGATACGTATGCGAGAAGGTAGATTATCAAATAATGTAGTTCATGAAATAAGTTCGTGGCTTGTGGAAAATAATTTGATGCTAAATCACAGTAAGACTCAGTTTTTACAGTTTGTAACTCACAATTCAGCAAGCACTGATATTTTAATGAGACAGAATGGGCATGTTATAAGCGAGACGGAACAGTTCAAGTTCCTAGGCGCACGGATAGATAGTAAGCTGTTGTGAAAAGCCCATGTTCAGGATCTTGTTCAGAAACTAAATGCCGCTTTATTTACCATTAGAACAGTATCTGAAATAAGTGACATTTCAACACGAAAAGTAGTCTACTTCGCATATTTTCATACGCTTATGTCATATGGTATTATTTTTTGGGGTAATTCTTCTGATTCAAAAAGGGTATTTTTGGCTCAAAAACGGGCTGTTCGAGCTATGTGTGGTGTAAGTTCGAAAACCTCTTGTCGACCCCTATTCAATAGTCTGGGAATTTTGACATTGCCCTCACAGTATATATTTTCTTTAATGTCGTTTGTTGTTAGCAATATTAGCTTATTCCCAAGAGTTATCAGCTTTCACTCAGTTAATACTAGGCAGAAATCAAATCTGCATGTGGAATGCACTTCCATGACTCTTGTGCAGAAAGAAGTGCAGTATTCTGCTGCATCCATTTTCAATAAGCTACCACAAGAACTCAAAAGTCTTAGCAGTAGCCCAAACGCTTTTAAGTCTAAACTGAAGAGTTTCCTCATGGCTCACTCCTTCTATTCTGTCGAGGAGCTCCTGGAAGAGCTAAAAAATTAAGCAAATTCCAGTGTTACATTCTTGATTTTCTTTATTTAAACTAACGACGTGTCGCCTGAATATGTTTCTTATATTTCATTTTATCTGTTTCTACAATCTACAACTGAATATGTTTCTTATATTTCATTTTATCTGTTTCTACAATCGTGTAATAATTTCATGTATTGACTCGTTCCATGACCATGGAGACTTCTCCTTATTGTGGTCCCACGGAACAATAAATAAATAAATAAAAAATATGAAAAATAGGTCCATGCTGTTGAAGAATATGAATGGAGTGTTACAACTTTGGAAGAATGAATATCTAAGTAATACACTGATGTGACAAGAGTCATTGGATAGCGATATGCACTTGTTCAAATGGCGGTAATATATCGTATACAAGGTATAAAAGGTCGGCGTATTCTCGGAGGTGTCATGTGAAAAGGTGTCCGACGTGATTATGATGGCACAACTGAAGCTAACAGATTTTTAACGAGGAATGGTAGTTGGAGCTGGACACAGGGGACATTTCATTTCGGATATTGTTTGGGAGTTCAATATTCCGAGATCCACAGAGTCAAGAGTGTGCCGAGAATATCAAATTTCTGGTCCAACAGAACAGATCATTGACTGGAAACGGCTAAGTTCGGCTACTTGGAGAGCATCTGCAGCCATTCACGGACTTCACGGAATTTTTGTACATAAGAACACGTCATGTCGCCGGGCCACAATTGTTCTCCATTGGGTTGAAGAGGATTCTGGACAATTCGAGCGAATGATTTGCCCACTAAGATCACCCGACATGGGACATGATCGAGAGGTCAGTTCACGCACCGGTAGCACTTCCGCAGTTGTGGAATGCAATAGAGGCAGCAGCATGGCTCAATATTTCTGCAGGAACTTCCAGCGACTCGTTGAGTCCGTGCAACGTAGAGATACTGCAATGCGCCTAGCAAAAGAAGGTCCGACACGATGTTAGGAATTATCCCGTTTTTGTCACCTCACTGTATTTCAAGAAGTTACAGTGGGCCGGACGAGTGTCCTGTTGCCATGTAAAATAAAGTGGAATTCAGTTCCCATATTCGTCGGGTCAGTAGTTTCAGTCTGTTGTGTGCTTTCTTTGAGACGACTGTTAGAAGTTTCTCTGTTAGCTTTGTTCGAGTGCTAATCCATGGTCTGACCTGGCGTGTCGTCGTAATCGATGGCTACGTCCTTGTATTACCGTGCTGCCAGTTGTGCCGTCACTGGCGCTCATTTCATCGACAAATGTGAGAGTTTTATGAGTATGTTTTCCAGAGCCCGCCATCAGTCAGTTTTGTTAGCTTTCTACCGTTATTTCTAGTCTCATCATCATGCAAAACTGGTGATACAAAAATATTTAATACGAATATAGCTTGATCTCAAAGTAGTCATGTTCTATCTTGCCGTACGCTCTGCCCTGTTCTTTTCATCTAAAAATGGTTGTTCTCTTGTGCCGTATTCACTTTCGTCTACAGCTTTAGTTAACACGATCTTTGTATTCATTGTATAAAAACTTGTAAGGAACACTTACTGCAGAAACAAGATGTTTCTGCGGCACATTGGTGTTGATTATACTGAACTACATCGTAAGTGCCTTTCATAAGTTTGTGAACAGTGAAAAACAATTACCAGTTAACCACAGCAATGGATGAATATGAATATGCCATAAGAAGACATCGATTGCGTATGAACATATTGGATCACAGGTAATGACAAGACAGAATACAACTGCTTTAAATCCATACGTGTAAACATCCTTTCTCCACACACACACACACACACACACACACACACACAAGCGCGCGCGCGCGCGCGCGCGCGCACGCACGCACGCACGAACACAAATCCATACACGCACATATACATACATACACACTCACGTATAGGGTGGTCCATTGATTGTGACCAGGCCAAATATCTCACGAAATAAGCATCAAACGAAAAAACTACAAAGGACGAAACTTGTTTAGCTTGAAGGGGGAAACCAGATGGCGCTATGGTTGGCCCGCTAGATGGCGCAGCCATAGGTCAAACGGATATCAACTGCGTTTTTTTATTAAAATAGGAACCTCCATTTTTTATTACATATTCGTGTAGTACGTAAATAAATATCAATGTTTTAGTTGGACCACTTTTTTCGCGTTGTAATAGATGGCGCTGTGATAGTCACAAACATATGGCTCACAATTTTAGACGAACGGTTGGTAACAGGTAGGTTTTTTAAATTAAATTTTTAAAATTAAAATACAGACAAGTTTCGTTCTTTGTAGTTTTTTCGTTTGATGCTTATTTCGTGAGATATTTGGCGGCCCGGTCACGATCAATGGAGCACCCTTTGTGTGTGTGTGTGTGTGTGTGTGTGTGTGTGTGTGTGTGTGTGTGTATGACTAGACATTTTTCAGCATATACTTCGTTAGGTTGGCACCATGAGCGTAAACACACCAAACAGGGTGAGACACATGGTGAGCTCACAGCTCACAGTAACTACGTCTCTAAATCACAGTTTTTAATCGAATATCTATAATGACACAAGACTATTAGTGCACCACAACAATAAGGCCAAACAACGTGAAAAGCGTTAAGAAAAACGTTCGGAAAATAAAAACGTGCTTATGTTTCGTAAATGAAGTTGTGGTGCGACCTCCAATATACGACCAGGTGAGAGGAAACGTAGATGCCAACCAAAAAAATCGCTGAACTATAAGTAATTATACAGTTTTGAACATGGCTGCCTCGGGCATGGATGTGTGTGATGTCCTTAGATTAGTTAGGTTTACGTAGTTCTAAATTCTAGAGAACTGATGACCTCAGATGTTAAGTGCCATAGTGCTCAGAACCATTTGAACCATTTTTGAACCCTGTAAAACAATGCATATAAGTTTGACAGAAACTTAAGTAAAGTTACATTGAGAGAAGTCCATAGCCAAAGTTTAGAGCAGACATGCTAAAATCAAAAATTACAAAATGAAAACTTTCCAGCCTTTGGTACGTACACCTTACGAGGTATAATATCAGACTGAGCGGCCCAGCGGCTTACATTGCTGGTACAAAAACAAGAAAAAAGTTGCGTTGGATATCGGCGAGGACAGTGACATATGCCCATTTGAGACATTGTAACAGAAATAATCGAATCAAACAACAGTGTGTGTGCATTGTTTATTAAACCAGGGACCTAGAAACGACGGAGAGGCTTCGTTTCGCAGTTGCTCTCAGTGGTTCACAACCTCACAACAGGCCACAGCAGTCCACCCACCCCACCGCCGCCCCACACCGAACACAGGGTTATTATGTCCCCCGACAACGTCTCATACCAGACGAGTGTAACCCCAAATGTTTATGTGGTAGAGTAATCACGTTGTACGCGTATGTGGATACAGTGTTTGCGCAGCATTCGCCGACATAGTGTAACTGAGGCAGAATAAGGGGAACGAGCCCGCATTCGGCGAGGCAGATGGGAAACCGCCTTAAAAACCATCCACAGGCTGGCCGGCACTCCGGACCTCGGCACTAATCCGCCGGGCGGATTCGTGCTGGGGACTGGCAAGCCTTCCCGCTCGGCAAGCAGAGCGTTACACCGAGCGGCTAGCCGGGCGGGCTAATAATAATAAAGTTATAATAAAACAAAATTCAAGAAAGGAGCGCTCAGCATATTTTTGAAAAAATAAAGTAGTTAAGAATAGTCAAGTGAATGAAGTGCAACTGAGGGCCATTTATTAGGCTTTACTGAAACGCCTATTACGTAAAGTACAGAATATTGCAGAATATTTACATAAAGAGCTGCACAGTCTAAAACATGTGCATGAAAGAACTTTAGTAGTGCACATATGGATGAGATTTGAAGAAAAAGATGGTTCTTAACCACAGACTGGAAAATATAGTAAGAAACAAAAGACTAAAAAAATGCACGAGAAATGAATTAAAGTCACTAAAAAACTTTTTGTTACGGAATTGTAACTGTTTGTTGAGAACAAGGCCATCGTTCCCAGAAATATGCTTAAAAATTTCCAGCTGTTTGAGCGTATCGTGCCTGTGACCTTTCTTTTCCTTATGTAAAATGGAAATTTCATCAACTCTTTTTGATTTGTGACCGGAAATCAACAGATGATCAGCAAAAGTGGAAATTTGTACATTTGTGCCTCTTTTTCGCAATAAATGTTCCTTATACCTGGTACTGAAAGATCTTCTAGTTTGTCCTATATAACTAATCACTTATTTACACACAAAACTAGACGTGAACTGTTTTGTAATCTGCAAATTACGGGTATCAAATCAAAACTGTATCATTCCAGATTCCACTGAAGATGCCTTAAAGTAAAAAAAAAAAAGGTGAAACACGCCCGGAAAAAATAAAATACAGTGCAGCAAGAAAATGCTGTTTTTATTTACAAAATAAAATATTTCTGTGCTTGCTGCGGAGGATGGCCGCGCAAACAAACTTGTTACTTTAAATGTCCTTTTGTATTCATGTTGTGGTGGATTCCTTATTTCAGAAATGGAGGAGACATTTCTATAAAAGTTATTACACAGCCTCTGGCCACGAGTGTCCGCCTCCGTAGCCGAGTGGGCAGTGCTGCTGACTAACATGTAGAGGTTCCGGGTTTGACTACCAATACCGTCAGGAATTCTTCCTTCGTGAGAGAAATGGAACGAAGTGCAGTCAGCCTCGTAGAAAATACTAGGATGAGAGTTAGCTGAACCGTGTCCGTTGACAACAGCCGGGACAGCGGTGTGCTGACTGCCACGTCTCTCCATAACGCAAGCAGGTGACGCCGCTGGTTGAGGATGACTCTGTGGTCGGTACGGTTCAACTGACCCGTCCGTGGTCAGAATGTCAGTGAAAACCCGAGCGCAGCGGTTTAGCCTAAGTAGAAATTAGCTTCAAAATTTGGCTGTAGCGAACAGCCGCTTTAAGATGCCCGAACAAAAATCACCTGGGAAATTAACTTTTTCTGTCTATATCAAAAATTTTATGAATAATTTCTTGATGTCTTCAGCTGCCATTCTCTTTATTTAATTTACTATTGTACAGTTACGACCTTAGACCATTTTCAGGTATCTAAAACGTAAACATCATGCGTTGGATGCATTAGCATAACTTATGAATTTAACATACACTATGTGATCAAAAGTATCCGGATACTGGCTGAAAATGACTTACAAGTTCGTGGCGCCCTTTATCGACAATGCTGGAATTCAATATAGCGTTGGCCCACCTTTAGCCTTGCTGACAGTTTCCAGTCTCGCAGGCACACGTTCAAACGGTGCTGGAACGTTTCTTCGGGAATGGCAACCCATTTTTCACGGGGTGCTGCACTAAGGACAGGTATCGATATCAGTCGGTAAGGCCTGGCGAGATGTCGGTGTTCCAAAACATCCCAAAGGTGTTCTATAGGATTCAGCTCAGGACTCTGTGCAGGCCAGTCCATTACAGGGATATTATTGTCGTGTAAGTACTCCGCATCAGGCCGTGCATTATGAACAGGTGCTCGATCGTGTTGAAAGATGCAGTCGCCATCCCCGAATTGCTGTTCAACTGTGGGAAGCAAGAAGTTGATGCGATAGTGCCACGCAAAACAACAAGGGATGCAAGCCCACTCCATGAAAAACACGACCTCACCATAACACCACCGCCTCCGCATTTTACTCTTGGCACTACACACGTCGGTAGATAACGTTCACGGGGCATACGCCATACCCACACCCTGCCATCAGATCGCCACATTGTGTACCGTGATTCGTCACTGCACACAACGTTTTTCCACTGTTCAATCATACAACGTTTATGCGAGACGTCGATTGTCATTTACCGTGTAAGTAGGCTGTTCAGGTTTTTTTATTGGTAACGCCACGTAGCACTCTGTATGAAAATCACTGGCAGTGCTGTGTGCAGTCTGTGGCTGCTTTGCATTGTTGTTGGCTATTGTAGTGTTGGGCAGTTGGCTGCTAACAGCGCGTAGCGTTGCGCAGTTGGAGGTGAGCCGCCAGCAGTGGTGGATGTGGGGAAGTGAGATGGCGGATTTTGAGAGCGGATGCTCTGACATGTGTCCATCAGAAACAGTACATTTGTAAGAATGGATGTCATGAACTGCTGTATATGACTTTTGAACACTAGTAAGCTGGCAGTAGAGGCGCTCGCTGTATTGCAGTAGTTCGAGTAACGAAGATTTTTGTGAGGTAAGTGATTTGTGAAAGGTATAGGTTAATGTTAGTCAGGGCCATTCTTTTGTAGGGATTTTTGAAAGTCAGATTGCGTTGCGCTAAAAATATTGTGTGTCAGTTTAAGCACAGTCTTGAATAATTGTTCAAAGGGGACGTTTCATATGTCGACCCTTAGCCGAGGATACCTCACTGGAAGCTTCTCATTTTTTCTTGTAGTTTGTGTAATTCGTGTAGCTTTTGTTTATTGCTAGTGCGTAATTGTTGAGAGAATCTCCTTTGTAGTTGCAGTCTTTCATTGTTGTACAGTAAAACAGTTGTGGCATGCATGTAGATTTGCACCAAGTATTTCGCAGCTGCACTAGCAATTAACGAGAAATTATTTTCAGTGCTATGTTAATGTGTTTTCTTATTTTTGCTCTTCAAATTGTGCTTTTCTGTGTTATCATGTGAAATATGGTGACAATTATGGCGTGTGAAAAACGTAATACTAGGCTCCAAAGTAAACTGAGAAATGACAGTGAAGACGAAAGCAGTGTGTTAGCGCCACCGTGTAATGAATTAACTAATGTTTAACATAGTAATTTGGTAATTGTACATAGGGAAATGGAGCGGGCGGCAAACAATGGTGTAGACAGTGAAACAATTAGTGAACAGGGAAGCATTATCGATCGATCGGTCGGCAACAGCCCGCCTCAGGAGTCGGGAATGACAGGACACAATCTTGCAAATACCGCAGATTCAGGTTTTGGGTCCTCACCGTTTTCTCAAATAAGTCAAGACACATTTTCTGCTTGTCAAAATGTGAATGTTGCCGGTGCAACTTCACTGCTGAAAAGCACTGAGGAACATATTTCAGACACCATTGCATTCTTATTACAGTTAATGCAACAAATGGGACAAAGGCTACAAATGTTAGACACAATGGAACAAAATCTTCAAAAGTTAGACTCAGTGGAACATACGCTTGAACAAACACGTAAAAATTTAACTACTGAGTTACATAAAATCGAATCGAAATGTCAAAAAATCTGTAATGACGTAAAAACACAAATTTGTGAGCATTTCCAACCTATTTTTTCGCGGCATGAAAATACATTACAGAATCACGAAGCAGCCGTAAAAGAACTGCAAACTATAGTTCATGAAAGTCATGAGACCTTGCAAGCTAAAATTGACTCAGTTGCATCTACCGATTCGGTTACGCAACTTGCAAAAACTCAGGAAAACTTAAAGGACGCAGTAGATACGATTTCAACACAAATGGACACTCTGAAACTTGGTTCAGAAAAACACACAGAGGAAATAATTTCACTATTGGAGAAAGTAGCCGAACTTTCGGATCAGTTCACTATCTTATCTGCAAAGGTAGATGATGATCTGAATGACACAAGACTTGTAGCCATCACTGACACAGAAGAGTACGAACAAATTAAGAAATTCAAACAAAATCAGAATCAAATTAATACGCAACACAAAAGAGAAATCTGGGAAGTACAAGATCAGTTGGCACAAGTAATACAAAAATTACATATTTTAGAGGACACTCGCGCTCCAATACGGGAAGAGGGACATAGAAATACGGAAAAGCCACAAAATAATAACACAGGGCATTTCGGAAATTATGAAAGAAATTGGCAAGGTGCACCGAATTTTGAGATGGAACCGCTGACACGACGTAACAATGACCGATATGCTACTCGCCGACACGATGATTTTGACTATAAGCTGTTCATTACTACACGTAAATTCAAAACATTTAAGAATTCTGGCAATGACATTCATCCACAATCGTGGCTCCATCAATTCTCTTATTGTTTTCCTCCCAACTGGTCATTAGAGCACAGATTAGAATTTATGTGTGGCTACTTAGAGAATGAACCAGCTGAAAGAATACGATCGGTCATCCACGATTGTCACAGTGAAGGAGAATTTTATCATGCCTTCCTCTCAGCATATTGGTCTCAAGCTACACAAGACCGAGTAAAAGATAGCATCATAATGATGAAACATTTCGAACAATCTGAATTTTCCAGTCTTGTCAAATATTTCGAAGACATGTTACATAAGAATCAGTATCTTTCAAACCCATACAGCCCCTCAGAACTCATCTGCATTTGCTTAATCAAATTACCTGAACATTTACGACATATTATTTTGGCAGGACGTTGCAAAGACGACATTGAAGCTTTTCAGGGACTCTTACAAGAATTGGAAATTGACACTGACATCTGGGAACGCGAAAATTGGAGCACAACAATTACAGGTTACAATTCCGCGATGACAGAAATAATAACTGGACATGACAAGGCTATTCTTACAACGTAAATCGTGACCAAAACAGACACCACCCATATGACAACCGTTAGCACAGTAGTAAGAGTTACAGAGAAAGATCGCATTTCCGTAGTAATGAATATCACAGAGACAGTCAGAGAAATAGACAATATGGAAACCAAAATAATTATTATCAAGGGAGACAGAACAACTTCAGACGCAACGGCCCACCATGCAGTTACGATTCCGGGAGAAATTCTCCACCACGTGACCGACAAGAAATTAATTACAGAAATTACCGACATGACGACAGGCGATATAATCGTAACGACAGACTTGAATTGCATCAGAACTGGCGGGATTCAAACAGGGCAGGGCTCTCTCGACAAGGTGAATTTCCAGAAGTTAGATCTCCAAATCCCAATAACGACACGCACCAACAAAGAGACAGACAATAACTCGCACCGCAGGCAGCCACATGCGCCGGCTGGCTCAGCGAAAAATAACATAGACGCTAACCTTGAAAAAATTTTTAGCATTTCTTACCGACGTATAAAACATGATAATAGCTTTGAAGTTGAAACTCTGTGCACTAGAAAGGGTAAAAGGTTGCTTCACACTTCACATGTAAAACCGTTTATTGAAAGATAATCTGCTTTTTAACTTAGTCTTTTCCATAAAACTTTTCACTTAACGTTACTAGTATGCTTTGTCAGACTTAGAAACTGTTAACATGCAACAATGTTTGAAGTTAAATATCCAGTCAAGAACCAAGAGAATTTATTTAAACAGAAATTACAAATGCATTGTTATAGTGAACAGACGACACAGTGTTATTGTGTGTGTACATTCTTGCTTGTGAATTGCACGATTACATAACGACTATAAGGCTTACATACTTAGATCATATACTGCTAATGAGATTTTAATGCAACATTTTGCTTTACTTGAAAATACATTCTTTATTTGAAGTACATTTGGTGAGATTAAAGATGACTTAGCGTTTGGTTTCTTTGATAGCTACACGATTATATCACGACGCTACTAATGTGTGACACAATTTACATTGTTGCTTTTGCGGTGTATCTGTTTTATATCTGCACAGTTTTTTGTATTATTCTGGAAAGTAAAACATGTTTTAGCAGTAACTTTTGTGGTATAGCTACAATGAGACAGCCTTTTTCGTAGCACAACAATACGTTACATTATAGTACTTTCTTGATCAGGGTAAGGTACGTAACAACTACGATATCTATACACAAAGCATTTCACTTTCGTTTATGATGAGGTAAGTACAATGACTTCAGCAGAACTTTGCTTACAGAGGACGATAACTACGACACTTCCACGGAATTATCTTACAGCAAGACGCACATTTAGCGCTACAGGACACGCATTTGAGTGATTAATTTTGTACTTAAAACATTTATTTTTCAAGATTTTTGAATTACAAAGAAAGTTTTCCGTGATACATTTCATTCCATTGCTGTAATCTGTAACACCTGAGGGTATAATTACATTAATCCTCAGGGGGGTACACGCTTACTTTGTGTACCATGTGTTTGGCAAGCACAAGGAGCCCTAGCTAATATGGTATTTGCTTATACAACTTTACACATCGGTACTACATTTCTCTTACACAGAATTACGCAGCCACCTGATTATTTAACAGAGGAACAATTTTTTTTTTCTACATCAGTGACAGATGTTTACGCAATTACACAGTTGGATAACTTCACACTTATGAAATTGTATTTTGTCTGTACTTTGTGAACTGTTCATATTTTTTTGGAACCATTGTGATACTATGAGAGCTTTGAATGATGTATTTGGTATGGGATCATGATTTTAAAGTACGTTTGAGGTAGATGACACTACTGAAATGAACAGAGAATTTTTTTTTAGGTTTTGAAATTATTAGAGGAAGCTACGACGATTTTGAGATTTGGCTGAGGTTTTATGATGTTATTATTACGATGACAATGTGTATTACGCTGTTGAGGTATGTTTATGATCAATAAGCTGATGCTATATGAGGAATTTGACTATGATATGTATTTATTATGATGAAATATTGAAGTGTCGACGAATATGTATATAGGTAATAAAGTAAGGAATAATGAGTAGTGGTTAGGCACTCTGATTTGAGAAAAAGGATGTTGGAAACCAAGAATCGTACTTTAAGAGTTATGAAATGTGTGTAAATGCGTGAATGTATCACAATGCCGGCGAAAATTTTTTGGACACTGTTATATTTATAGGATTTTGTTTCTACACATTTATATTGTAATTGTGAAATTTTATTTGTATCAAACTGTCACTGTAGTGGAAACTTCTGTTGTAAATTTAGGTACGAAAGCTAAGTGACATCGACGTAATGCGTCGTTGACGCCCAGCTGTGCGTCGCCTGGAGAAAACGCCACTAGGTGGAGAAAAAAAGAGGCCATTAACCTCGATATTGACAGTGCTTTGTAGAAAGCATCGCAAATACAACACGCTCAAACTTGAAAACATGATTACACTGCACAGTTCTCAATTTATGATATTTACTGAAATGAAATGATGAGAAACATTTCACGTCTATTGTCTTGCTAGTTGAAAGACTGTTTACTGCATTATGAAATGCCATATGTGAATGACGTTTCACTCCTTGCTTTGCCTCTTTTGTTTAATATCTAGTTTCTAGCTGCACATTGGTTAAAATAAAATTTTATAGATGTACTAATATAAATATTTTATGCCTACAGATCCAGTAAATAATAACTTTATGATGTACTTCAAAAAGACATTTCCCTTCAGAGGAATTGCATACAGAATTTTCTTTTCAAGTACTTGATAATTTTTTGTAGAATACGTTTTTGTGGTGCACCACTTTAATTACATAGACATTAAGATGTGAATATACATTTCCCTTATCTGCATTGTTGTCTTTAGTGTACTATTTTTTCTGCTTGTGGGTTTGCCATGTTTAGATATAAGTTATTACATTTACTGCTGCTTGATTTGCCAAATTGCATTTTTTTGTCATTGCTGTTTGTGTTAATTGTTTTGTACTGCTGCATTGCCTCATCCCTTAGTGTATATATCTGAGCTCATTAGATGTAAGTTAGCTTAAGAGGGGGTAGGCTATATAAGAGAATGAGTTATGATGAAATGGAAGAAATGCATTGAGAAGTTATACGAAAAAAGTTTTGTAAAAGAAAAGGTACTGTACAATGAAGAATAATTATTTTAAAAGAGGATGAATAGAATACAGAAAGCAGGTTTAGATGGGACTTTTTTGGCAATAATGAGGAACGAAGGGAGATCTCCAAAAAAAAAAATTTTTTTTCAAGATACTGCAGTAAAACAAACCCTGTCCTTTCCTTTTCTGTTATTCCGCTATGTGTTTGTGTACTCTTGTATATTTGTGTTTTTCCTGTCTTTATGTGTTTAGCTGATACGAGTTATGTTGTAGAATTTTTCTAATAATATGTTATTTTCTTTGTAAAGATATTTAGACATTATTTATTCTGTTCTATTTTAATGCTCATGTGTGTAGTTGATGTTTCAAAATTTATTCTGATCTTTTATGTATGTACTCATGTCATCATTCTTGTAACACTGATGTACATGTTTATTTCTATTATTTTGTAAAGCCTGTACTACTATGAATGTTATCCGTACTATTATGTTCTTTAATGATGTATTTTGTACCTTTGTAATTGTATTTTTATGTTGTAAATTTATAATTGTATAGACACCAGTTCTTCAAATTAAGTTACATTTCACTGCACACGTTTCTGTTAGTCATAGTAATGCAAAATATGTGAGAAGTTGGGACTGTTAGTGTTTGCACGTGTGTTACTAATTCAGCAAGGGACTGGATAACAGCATTGCTGGTTCTAAGGACATTTCAAAAAAAAATTTTTTTGTGAGTACACAAGTGATGGTTCATGGACTTGCTATATTGTCGACAAGACTCTTCGATGGTGATTGTGCAGCTGCACAGTCGCAACGGATGGCTGCTAGCCATCTCTACAAGGACTTCAGTGGGTCTACACCTTTGATGGCCCACCAATGCCATAATTTCTACAAGGACTGCAGTGGGTCTGCACCTCTGGTGGCCCACCAATACCATACTCTCCACCAGGACTACAGTAGGTCTGCTCTGTGATGACTTACCTACCAATACTCTTCAAAACTTCGACTGACTCTGCTGTGGGTTTGCTCTGTTGTGGCCCATTACCTGTCTGCATGTCAAGAGTCAGCACTGTCTTTCCGTTGGAAGGACAACACTACTTCTTCAAGATTGCATGGAAATCCACTACTTCTGTGTGGATTTTCTTTTACTGCTCAGACTTTGAGAAAAAAAAAACACTGCAATTTTACTGTGATGAATGATCAGGACTGTCTTTATGGACTGTGAGAAAATTTTAGCTTTTGACCAACATTGTATCAATAAGTGTGTGCATTCGATATCTTTGTTATTGTAATTGTGAAAAATTTTATCAAATCATTATTGGCCACTGCCCAAAACAATTTGTAAAATTTTTTGTGGGGAGAATGGGGGCTATGTAAGTAGGCTGTATATGTTTTCTTATTGGCAACGTTACGTAGCGCTCTGTATGAAAATCACTGGCTGTGCTGTGTGCAGTCTGTGGCCAGTTTGCATTGTTGTCTGCCATTGTAGTGTTGGGCAGCTGGATGTGAACAGCGCATAGCGTTGTGCAGTTGGAGTTGAGCTGACAGCAGTGGTGGATGTGGGGAGAGAGATGGCGGAGTTTTGAAATTTGTAAGACTGGATGTCATGAACTGCTATATATATTATGACTGTTAAGGTAAATATATTGTTTGTTCTCTATTAAAATCTTTCATTTGCTAACTATGCCTATCAGTAGTTACTGCCTTCCGTAGTATGAATCTTTTATTTAGCTGGCAGTAGTGGCGCTCGCTGTATTGCAGTAGTTAGAGTAACGAAGATTTTTGTGAGGTAAGTGATTTGTGAAAGGTATAGGTTAATGTTAGTCAGGGCCATTCTTTTGTAGGAATTATTGAAAGTCAGATTGCGTTACGCTAAAAAAAAAAAAAAATATTGTGTGTCAGTTTAAGCACAGTCATGCATAATTGTTCAAAGGGGGCGTTTCAACTGGCGTGATGTGTGGCTTATAAGCAGCCGCTCGACCATGAAATCCAAGTTTTCTCCCCTCCCGCCTAACTGTCATAGTACTTGCAGTGAATCCTGATGCAGTTTGGCATTATTGTGTGATGGTCTGGATAGATGTTTGCCTATTACACATTACGACTCTCTTTAACTGTCGGTGGTCTCTGTCAGTCAACAGACGAGGTCGGCCTGTACGCTTTTGTGCTGTACGTTTCCCTTTACGTTTCCACTTAACTATCACATCGGAAACAGTGGACCTAGGAATGTTTAGGAGTGTGGAAGTCTCACGTACAGACGTATGGCACAAGTGACACCCAGTCACCTGACCATGATCGAAGTCCGTGAGTTCCACGGAGCGCCCTATTCTGCTCTCTCACGATGTCTAATGACAACTGAGGTCGCTGATATGGAGTACCTGGTAGTAGGTGGCAGCACAATGCAACTAATATGAAAATCGTATGTTTTGGGGGGTGTCCGGATACTTTTGATAACTTAGTGTTGGACAACTCAGATTCCAAGCTGTACTAGGATATTACAACTTACTTTATGAACGGTTCTTGTTTATTTATTATGTCGTTTATGTTCTTGCTACTATGACTGCATATAATTGTCACAAAACAAAATAGAAATTGTTTGTCGCTATTTTAGGAACATGTTGCAGTTGTTGCAATGATCTTATACATAATGTCGAAAGTTTTAACGTACTTACAAAAGAATGTTAGCAATTATTTTACAGATATTTATTAATTAAGCAATACATGTCTTCATTCTCAATTATATTTAATTACCGTTCATCAACTGTGTAATATGTCTACGTAATTGCGTTAAAATAACCACAATTAAATATAATTGAGAACAGAGACATACACAGCTTCACTAACAAATTTGTATCCAGGTGTGAGTACTTTAAAGAAACATGGACCTTATATATAAGAGCTCAAAGGTAACGTTCTCCTAAAATAGCGAAAAACTATTGCTAATTTATTTTATGACAATTACATGCAGTCATAAGAGCAAGGACGTATATGGCATAATATACCATTATAGAATCGTCCATAAAGTAAGTTATAATCATCCTAGTATGTCTTGGGATATGATGTGTTGCTGTGTAAAAGTCATAACACATACTAATGGATCCAATGTACAATGCTTCCATTTTAGATACTTAAAATTGGCCTAAGGCCGAAATCGTACAATTATACATCACATAAAGGGAGTGGAAGCTGAAGAGATCACAAAATCATTCAAAAAAATTCATCGTAGCTGCAGACCCCACCCCAGTGAAGACTGTCTACCAAAAATGCTCCATTGACCACAAAATATGAATCAAAGCAGTAAATGTCTGTCGTAACAAAAACTTCGTGCTACAAAAATTGACTGTAAATGAAATGAGCTCACTTTGGTATAAGTTCAGTCTGGAAAATAAACCGGTGATCACTGAATTAAAAACAAAATATATTCTCCCAACAAAATTACTGGCGCTACACATCGTGGAACTAACTTTCCTAATAGCGTGAATAGTAGCCAATGATAACATTCAATCGCCTTTCCCTGGCGCTATAATGAAGAGGTCAGTCCAGAAACGGTACGGTATAAAGACTGCCTGTGTCACAAACAAATCTTAATTGCTGCTTTTTAAAAAAAATAAGCAGATGTGTTATGTGGGGTGTCTCGTTCCATGACGACTGTCCAGCTCCTCCACCACGCCTACATTAGCTCCACAGGTCTTCCAGTTCCCCGGAATGAGACACTTGCTGGCGATTCCTACGTTCTTAGCAGAATACATGCAACATATTCTTTAGAAACTATTAATAAAAGTATCAGATGAGTTTAAATACATAGGGGTGGCAGTAAAAAACAGAAATTATGAGAACCATAAAACATAAGCGAGGCATCCAGAATGTCATATTCATTCAAATCAGGATCATCCAAAATTTTTTCGAGAGGAACGAAAATAAAGATATACGAGGGAAGTAAAAAAGTAAGGGGAGATTTGCAATTTATCACCGTAGGGCCTGGTAACACGGCCAGTATCCAGGGCCGAAATATCGTCGTCTGCAACAATTCTATAGAACGTGTCACTCTTATTTTCGCGTTATTCGTCGTATTGTAGCAGACCGTGAAACATGGCGCATCCATTGTCGATCTACACCAAGGTGAGAATGAGGGCAGGGATTCGCTTTTTGTTTGCGGGAGGTGTTAAACCTGCGGGAATTCGCTGAATGCAATCGCAGTATGGTGACAGCTGTTTAACGCGAAGCAAGTCCTACGAAGGGGCAGAACTCTTCAAACGGGGAATAACTTCTCTATGTGACGAGAAAAGATCGGGCAGGCCATTGACGAGAACAAATTAGGACAACTTGGAAGTCGTTGAGGGTATGGTAATGGAAAACAGACGAATCTCAGCGGGCGAAATACTCAATATTTTACGTATCAGGCATGGTCCAGCGTATTACATCTTACACGACGCGTTAAATTTTCAGAAAGAGTGTGCAATTTGGGTACTGAAAGAATTGTCAGCGCAGAGTAAGGCGCAAAGAATGAACATCTCTCATAAACATTTGGCCCGTTATCATAGCGAGGGCGATGGATTTTTACAGAAAATCGTTACTGTTGACGAAATATGAGTGCATCATCACGAACAGGAAAGTGAGGCTTGAAAATATCCATCATCACCAGAAGTTAAGAAATTTAGAAGTCAATCACCAGCTGGTAAGATTATGCTAACGCTATTCCGGAACATGCGAGGCGTGGTAGCCGTTCATTTCACCCAAGAGGTGAAACTACGAACAGTGAGAACTATTATGATGTATTGTGAAGCAAACTGAAACCCACAATCAGATCCAAACGTCGCGGTAAAAACTGCGAAAAGATGTCATCTTGAAGCAGAATAACGCTCGGCTACGTTCTACCAATTGAACGGCCGAAACAATAAAGGAGGCGAGTTTCGAATAGCTGGAACACCCGCCATACAGTACAGACCTGGCTCCAAGCCATTTCCATAATATGGTTGAGCCATTGAACGAAGCTCTCTGGGGAAGCAGATGTGCAACCGATGCAAAAGTCATTGATGCGGTGAAAAACTGGTTACAGGGGCAACCAGAAACCTTTTTACATGAAATGTATTCGCAATTGCCAATATGGGCTACCATCAGCTATATAATGGAATGACGACAATGAAAATTTGTGTCGGACCGTGACTCGAACCATTTCCCGCTTCCGAGCACGACTCACGACAATACCCAGATTTCCACACGCCGTCAACCATGTGTCATTAACTACGTGTCCTTCAGACATGCATGTAAGTCCGAAGAAAGTTTACATTGTAAATCAGAATAACATAGGCACTGCAATATCGTAAATACTGAAAAAGACTTTTTTTCCCAACAGAATTAAAGAACTTGCGAAACGTAGGACGAAGTGCGGTGAAGTGCAGGAAGGCACTTACGTAGAAATATATGTTTCAGCTTTCTATCATTAGAATAAATATTCCTTTTCTCAAAAGTCCCTTTACTTATTGACTTCTCCTCGTACAAAACTATAATCAGACCAATATCAATATGTGGAGCAGAAATATGAAGAATAGGTAACCATGCATAGAGAAAAATAAAAGTTTTTTTAAAAATAAAATCTTGGGAAGGATATTTCGACCAATTTGTGACGGAGCAGAATAGCGAAGAAGAGAGAAGAGGGAGGTGAGGGAGATACACTATAACGAATCAGGTAGTGTTGCCGAAACCAAGACAAGCAGAAAAGAGCGAACTGAGAGAAGTGCCAGAGAAGAAACCGAAGAACGAAGATGTTTAGGCGGACGAAAATAAGATGGCAAGACAAGTTGGCCAAGGATATTCAGAAACTATGAACAAAGGAAGAGACTGCCAAGGAGAAATACTTTGGAGGAGGCTACTCGACGAGTCCGAAAACCGACTGCAGTTTGCGGAGCCGTGAGAATAAGATTAACTGTAAGTCGTCATCATTTTCTTTGGGCTTTTCTCCCACTGCAACGCGGAGTCGGCCTTGTTACTACGGATTTGGCAATATTAGTGTCAGAGGGTGGTTGGATGCCCTTCCTGTAGCCACCCCGTACCCCCCGGGATGGAATTAGTCTACCCCAGCTGTCTGTGTCTAGTGTCAACCATGAAATAGTGTGAACGTGTTTCAAATGTCTGCGATCGTGTAACTGAGGCGGGACGTGAGGACCAACCCCGTATTCACCTAGCAGGATGTGCAAAACCGCCTAAAAACCACATCCAGGCTGGCCCGCACTCCGGTCCTCGTCATTAATCCGCCGGGCGGATTCGAACCAGGGCCGACATGCGTACCCGAGTCCAGGAAGCAGCGCATGAGCCTCTCGCCTAACCTGGCGGGTTGTAAGAGTAAGTGTAAGTAAGTATTAATAAAAGAAATGTTTTCCATGTGTCGCGCTTCTCGCATCACTCAGCAACAGTTTAAGATCATTACCTGTCACTTGCACATTTCAGATTAATGCTTTAGGGAGGCATAAAATAAAAATCTATTTAACTGATCCGTTACAACGTTAAAATGTTTTTTTTTTTTTCATTGATAGTTAGGGTGATTGTGAGACTATACCTCGAAATATATTGCAATGTAAAATAAACAAAGATAAATTCGCACGGCATGATTGTGTGGAAGTCGCCCAGGAGAGATGTTCAGCCGCCTGTTTTCAAGTTCTTTCAATTGGACGCCTTTCCGGAGACATCGGCGCCCATAACCTCCCCAGCAATCCTATCAGGGAAGGATAACCTACATTTTAACCTGAAATTCAAGCTAAGCGTAGTTCCTGGCCTATCTTCAATTCATTGAAAGGTGAAGGCTAGCATAAACACAGAATGAAAAATTCCGCTGTCTGACTGGGCTTCGACCCCGCGTCTTTTCGGTCGCGCCGGCCGGAGTGACCGAGCGGTTCTAGGAGCTACAGTCTAGAACCGCGCGACCGCTACGGTCGCAGGTTCGAATCCTGCCTCGGTCATAGATTTGTGTGATGTCCTTAGGTTAGTTAGGTTTAAATAGTTCTAAGTTCTAGGCGACTGATGACCTCAGATGCTAAGTCCCATGGTGCTCAGAGCCATTTGAACCATTTTTCGGTCGCCAGTCTCGCACTTCACCATTAGACGATCAGACCCAGCAATATTACATTAGTGAATGGACAGCAAAATTTCTCTTTTAGCGATCTGCAAAAACACTGCTCATAAAACTGCCAAGTTTGACAACGAAATTATTACCAGTGACGTCGTAGCTGGAGCAAGGCTGTTCAAGTACATAGCCATCGAAGACGACGACACGTCACCCCTTCCTACAACGAACGCTGAAATGCCTTGAACTGACTGCTAGGGGATAATATTGGCTGCTGATATGTTTTGCTCCTTTATGTGTGATCAATATGCGAACACCACTCATTTACAGTCCTCAAAAATGTGCGTTATATAAGGTCTGCAACACAGGCGTCCGCCGAAATTTAGACACGAGAATGCAAAATTCTAAAATTACGAATTTTTATAAAACTGATTCGGTGAATTTGAGGAAGTATAGTGCTCCAAAAGCTAAATTTGATAAGGATTACGCGAAACGTATTGTATCTGAAACAACCGATAGGTATCAACTGTAGGATTTTAGGTACGTTATTGTGATGCCAAACTGGCAAGGATATTTCATTGCAGTAAGTTAATTACCAATGGTGATAAAAAGAACTCAAATATTGTAAGTAGGCTGTTTATGTTTTCTTTATGTAAGTAGGCTGTTTATGTTTTCTCTATGTAAGTAGGCTGTTTATAGGCTGTTTATGTTTTCTCTATGTAAGTAGGCTGTTTATGTTTTCTTATTGGCAACGTTACGTAGCGCTCAATATGAAAATCACTGGCTGTGCTGTGTGCAGTCTGTGGCTAGTTTGCATTGTTGTCTGCCATTGTAGTGTTAGGCAGCTGGCTGTGAACAGCATGTAGCGTTGCGCAGTTGGAGGTGAGCCGCCAGCAGTGGTGGATGTGGGGAGAGAGATGGCGGAGTTTTGTAATTTTTCATGAACTGATATATTTATATGTGATGATATCAAGGTAAATACATTGTTTGTTCTCTATTAATATCTTTCATTTGCTAACTATCCCTATCAGTAGTTAGTGCCTTCCATAGTTTGAATCTTTTATTTAGCTGGCAGTAGTGGCGCTCGCTGTATTGCAGTAGCTTGAGCAGCGAAGATTTTTGTGAGGTAAGTGATTTGTGAAAGGTATAGTTTAATGTTTGTCAGGGCCATTCTTTAGTAGGGAATTTTGAAAGTCAGATTGCGTTGCGCTAAAAATATTGTGTGTCAGTTTAAGCACAGTCCTGTATAATTGTTGAAAGGGGACGTTTCATATGGCGACCCTTAGCCTAGGATACCTCACTGGAATCTTCTGATTTTTTTCTTGTAGTTTGTGTAATTAGTGTAGATTTTGTTTATTGCTAGCGCGTAATTATAGAGAGAATTTCCTTTGTAGTTGCAGTCTTTCATTGTTGTATAGTAAAACAGTTGTGGCAGGCATGTAGATTTGCACCAAGTATTTCGCAGCTGCAATTAACTAGATATTATTTTCAGTGCTATGTTAATGTGTTCTCTTATTTTTGATCTTCAGATTGTGTTTTTCTGTGTTGTCGTGTGAAATACTGTGACAATAATGGCGTGTGAAAAACGTAATACTAGGCTCCAAAGTAAACTGAGAAATGACAGTGAAAATGAAAGCAGTGTGTTAGCGCCACCGAGTAATGAATTAACTGATGTTCAAAGTAGTAATTTGGTAATCGTGCATAGGGAAATGAAGCGGGCGGCAAACAATGGCGTGGACAGTGAAACAATTAGTGAAGAGGGAAGCATTATCGATCGATCGGTCGGCAACAGCTCGCCTCAGGAATCCGAAATGACAGGACACAACTTTGCAAATACTGTAGATTCAGGTTTTGCGTCCTCACCGTTTTCCCAAATGAGTCAAGACACGTTTTCCGCTTGTCAAAATGTGAATGTTGCCGGTGCAAATTCACTGCCGAAAAGCACTGAGGAACATGTTTCAGACACCAGTGCATTGTTATTACAGTTAATGCAACAAATGGGACAAAAGCTACAAAAGTTAGACACAATGGAACAAAATCAGAGACAAACACAGCAAAAGCTTCAAAAGTTAGACACACTGGAACAAAATCAGAGACAAACACAGCAACAGTTAGACGCAATGGGACAAAATCTTCAAAAGTTAGACTCATTGGAACAAACTCTTGAACAAACGCGTGAAGATTTAACTACTGAGTTACATAACATTGAATCGAAATGTCAAAAAGTCTGTAATGACGTAAAAACTCAAATTTGTGAGCATTTCCAACCTATTTTTTCGCGTCATGAAAATGCATTACAGAATCACGAAGCAGCCATAAAAGAACTGCAAACTATTGTTCATGAAAATCACAACACCTTGCAAGCTAAAATTGACGCAGTTGCATCTACCGATTCGGTTACGCAACTTGCAAAAAGTCAAGAAAACTTAAAAGACACAGTAGATTCGATTTCAACACAAATGGACACTCTGAAACTTGGTTCAGAAAAACACACTGAGGAAATGTGTTCATTATCAGAGAAAGTAGTTGAACTTTCGGATCAGCTAAATAATTTATCTGCGAAGGTAGATGATAATCTGAATGACGCAAAACCGGTAGTCTTTAATGACACAGAACAGAACGCACAAATTAGGAAACTGAAACAAAATCTGAATCAAATTGATACGCAACACCAAAGAGAAATCCGGGAAGTACAAGATCAGCTGACACAGGTAATACAAGAATTACGTATTTCAGAAGACACTCGCGCTCCAACACGGGAAGAGGGACTTAGAAACACGGAAAAGCCGCAAAATAATAACACAGGGCATTTCGGAAGTTATGAAAGAAATTAGCACAACAATACGTTACAGCACAGTACTTTCATCATCACAACAATAAGCGTAATAACTAAGATATCTCTACGCAAAGCATTTCACTTTTGTTTATCATGAGGTAAGTACATTGGCTTCTGCAGAACTTAGCTTTCGGAGGACGATAACTACGACACTTCCACACAGATTATGTTGCAACAAGACGCACATTTAGCGCTACAGTACACGTATTTGAGTGATTAATTTTGTACTTGAAACATTTATTTTTAAAGATTTTTTAATTACAAAGAAAGTTTTCCGTGATACATTTCATTCCATTGCTGTAATTTGTAACACCTGAGGGCATAATTACATTTATCCTCAGGGGGGTACACGCTTACTTTGTGTACCATGTGTGTGGCAACCACAAGGAACCCTAGCTGATATGGTATTTGCTTATACAACTTTACACATCGGTACCATATTTCTCTAACACAGAATTACACAGCTATCTGATTATTTGACAGAGAAACAAACATTCTTTTTACTACATCAGTGACAGACGTTTAAGTAATTACACAGTTGGATAACTTCACACTTATGAAACTGTATTTTGTCTGTACTTTGTAAACTGTTCATATTTTTTCGGAATCATTGTGATACTATGAGAGCTTTGAATGATGTATTTGGTATGAGATCATGATTTTTAAAGTACGTTTGAGGCAGCTGACACTTTTGACATTAGCAGAGAATTATTTTAGGCTTAGAAATTATTGGAGGAAGTTACGACGATTTTGAGATTTGACTGAAGTGTTATGATGTTATTATTACGACGACGATGTGTATTATGTTGTTGAGGAATGTTTATTATGCTACGTATTTCTCACGATGAAATATTGAAGAAGTGTCGACGAATATGTATATGTATAATGAGGTAAGGAATAATGAGTAGTGTTTAGGGACTCTGATTTATGAAAAGGATGTTGGAAACCAAGAAACGTACTTTAAGAGTTATGAAATGTGTGACTGTATCACAATGCTGACGAATATTTTATTTGGACACTTATATTTATAGGATTTTGTTTCTACAGATTTGCAACGCTAATTCTTGACCTGTGAAATATTTTTAAATGTGACTGCAACGGTAGCAGAAACTGCTGTCGTAAATATTTCCGTACGAAAGTTAAGTGACCACCTGCACGTAATGCGTCGCGGGCACCCAGCTGTGTCAGACGCCTGGAGAAAAAGCCATTATTGCGAGCCCTTTTCAGCGGCACAGGTAGAAAAAAAAAAGAAAGGGAAGGCCATTGTCCGCGCTACTGACATCTCCTTGTTGAAAGCATACTGTGGAGCTCGTAATTTATGATATTTACTGAAATGCCTAATGAAACGATGAGAAACATTTCACAGCTATTGCCTTGCTAGTTAAGAAAAATGCCATATGGCTTGCTTAATGTATTTATTTACACATTTTGTTTAATATCAAGTTTCTAGCTGCACTGCAGCATTGGTTAAAATAAAATTTAATATATGTACTAATATAAATATTTTATGCCTACAGATCCAGTAAATAATTTTATGATCTATCCAAAACAAATGAGGGAGCACAAAAAAAAAAAACATTTCCCTTCACAGGAATTGCATAAATAATTTTTTTACGATTTGGTAACTTATCTACTAGCGTAAGTTTTTGTGATGCATCACTCTAATGTTAAGATGTGACATAGGTATTAGACATGGCCATTTTAGTGTAATATTTTTTCTGCTTGCGCTATGTCATGTTTAGGTATAAGTTGCTGCTGTTTGCCAGGCATAGTGTTATTGAATTTGACTTTTGCTAATTTATACTGTAGCTTGCTTTGCAATTTTCCATTTTTTTCATTGCTGTTTATAATAATTGTTTTACGTGCTGCTGCATTGCCTCGTCCCTTAGTTTAGCATCTGAGCTCAGTAGATTTAAGTTAGCTTAAGAGGGGGTAGACTATATGAGAAACTGATTATGGAGAATAGGTAAAGAATGCATTGCGAAGTTATATAAAAAGGATTTGGGCCCAAATGAGTATTGTACAATCAGAAATAATTATTTTGAAAGAAATATGAACAGAATACAGAAAGCATGCTTGGATAAGATTTTTTTGGTGGAAGCAAAGGTTGAAATAAGACGAAAGATCTATAGAATGAAGTTTTGGGATGGACTGCAGTACCAAATGTTACACTGAAAACGAACCCTGTCCTTTCCTTTTGTATTATCCCACTATGTGTTTGTGTACCCTTGAGTATTTGTTTTCTTCCTGTCTCTGTGTAGTTTCATAGAATTTTTTTCTCTTTTAATATTAAGCTACATTCACTATGATGAGGAATACTGTTATCCTCAAATATAATTGGCATTAATAATATGTTATTTACTTTGTAAAGATGTTAGACATTATTCATTCTGTTTAAATGCTCATGTGTGAAGTTGTTGTTTCGCAAGTTATTCTGATCTTCTATGTATGTACTCATGTCATAATTCCTGTAACACTGATGTATATGTCTATTTCTATTCTTTTGTAAAGCCTGTACTACAAATGTTATCTGTATTATTATGTTCTTTAATGATGTATTTTGTACCTTTGTAATTGTATTTTCATGTTGTAAATTTATAAAATTGTAGTTGACACCAGTTCATCTTATTATTAACTTGTAAGTTACATTTCACTGCACACGTTTCTGTTGGTCATAGTGTGTGGACAATATGTGAGAAGTAGGGACTGTTAGTGTTTGCACGTGTGTTAATAATTCAGCAAGGGACTGGATAACAGCATTGCTCGTTCTAAGGACAATTAAAAGAAAAACTTTCTGAGTGCACAAGTGGTGGTTTATGGACTTGCTATATTCTCTGCAAGAATCTTCGATGGTGATTGTGCACCTGCACAGTCGCAACGGATGGCTGCTGGCCGTCTATACCAGGACTACAGTGGGTCTGCACCTCAGGTGGCCCACCAATACCATTATCTCTACAAGGACTACAGTGGGTCTGCATCTATGATGACCTACCAACGCCATTATTTCTACAAGGACTGCAGTGGGTCTGCACCTCTGGTGGCCCACCAATACCACAATCTCTGCCAGGACTACAGTGGGTCTGCTCTGTGATGACCTACCTACCAATATTCATCAAAACTTCGACTGACTCTGCAGTGGGTTTGCTCTGTTGTGGCCCATTACCTGTCAGCATGTCGAGAGTCAGCACTGTCTTTCCATTGGAAGGACAACACTACTTCTTCAAGACTGCATGGAAATCCACTACTTCCATGTGCATTTTCTTTTACTGCTCAGACTTTGAGACAAACACTGCTATTCTCCTGTTATGTACGATTAGGACTGTCTTTAGGGACTGTGAGAAAATTTGAGCTTTTGACCAACGTTGTATCAATAAGTGTGCGCATTTTATATCTTTGTTACTGTAATTGTGAAAAATTTTTGTCAAATCTGTATTGGCCAGTGCCCAACACCATTTGTAAAATTTTTTTGTGGGGAGCATGGGGGCTATGTAAGTAGGCTGTTTATGTTTTCTTTATGTAAGTAGGCTGTTTATGTTTTCTCTATGTAAGTAGGCTGTTTATAGGCTGTTTATGTTTTCTCTATGTAAGTAGGCTGTTTATGTTTTCTTATTGGCAACGTTACGTAGCGCTCAATATGAAAATCACTGGCTGTGCTGTGTGCAGTCTGTGGCTAGTTTGCATTGTTGTCTGCCATTGTAGTGTTAGGCAGCTGGCTGTGAACAGCATGTAGCGTTGCGCAGTTGGAGGTGAGCCGCCAGCAGTGGTGGATGTGGGGAGAGAGATGGCGGAGTTTTGTAATTTTTCATGAACTGATATATTTATATGTGATGATATCAAGGTAAATACATTGTTTGTTCTCTATTAATATCTTTCATTTGCTAACTATCCCTATCAGTAGTTAGTGCCTTCCATAGTTTGAATCTTTTATTTAGCTGGCAGTAGTGGCGCTCGCTGTATTGCAGTAGCTTGAGCAGCGAAGATTTTTGTGAGGTAAGTGATTTGTGAAAGGTATAGTTTAATGTTTGTCAGGGCCATTCTTTAGTAGGGAATTTTGAAAGTCAGATTGCGTTGCGCTAAAAATATTGTGTGTCAGTTTAAGCACAGTCCTGTATAATTGTTGAAAGGGGACGTTTCATAATATTTTCAAAGATGTTAATACCCACCAAAACAAGGGGAAAATGTCCAAAAACAAAGGCTTCAGAAAGCATACCTTACGAGCAATTATTCAGTACAAGAGATGTATTTCACAGTAGCGAAGATGGATAAGTGATCATAGCTCTTAAGGTATGCTTTTATAGCTCATGCTTATTGTGCATATTTTTTTTTTTATTTCGCTCCATACTGCACTCTACCAGAGTATAGAAAGAGATGTTTTTCACAGTACACAAGAGGAACAAGTGCTCGTAACTACTGAGGTATGCATTTCAGAGCATGCTTTATTGGACTTTTTTTCTTGTTTTGGTTGCTACCACCACCTCTCAGAGTGTTTGACACCTTTTTAAAACACTGTATATTTTTATGTTGGTATAATGGCTGTGAATGGCGCTATTTGACTCAGTGATCTGAAATTACAACTTCCTTACAACTAAATCCATGGTATTCAACTAAGAGTTGTTCACAATTTAATTTTTTTACTCATATACGAGCCATAATATATTTTCACAGAAAATTAAGAATCTCGAAGAAAAAATCATAATGGTTGATAAAATCCTCTTGGATAGCAACAAAAATTATCAGGGAAAATGCCAATTTGTTACTCCCAAAAGCGTAGAAGCAGAAGTACACTGTAGAAATCAAACTTCTGCTTTCTCAAGGTGTAGAAAAAGAACGAAACTGTAACGCCAACAATACCAACACGTTTTCTGTAACGTGTACTGCCAAAGAGAGGGGTATATGGTCCCACCACAAAATAATTTTTAAAAAATTCGTTGACTTCTGTTAAGTTTTTGAACACTATTGTTTTTAAGTGGGTACTGATGTATAAGTAAGCCCCGGAACCTAAAGATATCTTTTAGCACAATGTTATCAACACCAACGCATTTTCTCGTAAGGTGTACAGTGAGGGAAGGAGTACTTTATGACCTCCAAAACAAAATTTAAAAAACACACATTTATTTAATTGTCGTTCACTTTTATTCACAACGTACTTTTAAAGATATATCGATGTGTAAGAAAGACCGTGAACCTGAAAATAGGTTCAGATGGCTCTGAGCACTATGGGACTTAACATCTGAGGTCATTAGTCCCCCAGAACGTAGAACTATTTAAACCTAACTAACCTAAGGACATCACACACATCCATTCCGGAGGCAGGATTCGAACCTGCGACCGTAGCTGTCTTGCGGTTCCGGACTGAAGCGCCTAGAAGCGCTCGGTCACCGCGGCCGGCTCTGAAAATAGGGATACGATGTTTGTTGCGAAAAGTACATTCAATACTAAAACTTAAAATTTTGGGTTAGATTTTACGGAAAAATTTAAATAATTACAGGATTTGGTACAAGAAATTAAAACATAAATATTTTTTCCGAAAAATTTTGAAATATAAAGTACATGACTAGATCTCAATACTTTCAAAAGGTGATCATAAAGTACCCCCACCCCTTTAGTATTATGAGGGTTAAAAATCACTGGAACTACCATCGTGCTCGGCAATGATAAATCTGCGATTTAGTAGAACCGCAGGCAACCATTGCTAGAAATGTGCGAAAGTAAAGTCTGTACCCTCAGCTTTTAGGAGGGCCAAGTACCCCTATTCTCCCTTCCCACCCATCTTGTAGACGCCTACAGTGTGTAACGATCCGAGTTGTGAAACCCAGAAAAGTACTACGATGTCTGAAATAAAAATGTTTCGTACTGCACTTCGCTTCTTATACGGATATCTTACGCGACTTGCGAAGTTACAGGCCTGGAGTCTAGGAGCTTAAGTGACCAAGTAACACTCACACCATACTCAAGTAACTACTCCAAGTTTAGCTCGTTGCAAGCTTCCTGAGATCTTTCACGGGCAGTCAGTGAACGGAAATGAAAAGTGTGCGGTTTCGCTTTTGACTGGCGGAGCTATTTGTCGGGAAAAAAATCGGACGGAGAAAAGACGCAGCGGAAGGATATGGCAGGTACAGAGCCATCTCGGCACCGGCGTCTTTGCGCGGCCAGCAGCGTTCGGCGGCGGCGCTGGTATCGATAGCGGGTGCTGGCGGCGCGCCTGCAGACTCAGAGGAGCTGCCTCGGCCTAACTCTGCGGCAGAATAATCGCTGTTAATGGTCTCGCTCAAACACGCGGCCCCTCTCTGAATAGATGCACTATCTCTGAGGAAGGCCGGAGGAAGGAGATGGACAGAGATGCTCCCACCCAATCAACTTGTATATAGGGTAATGAATCCCCCTGCGAGGCGCGCGCGTGGCGAGAGAGACCGGGGCGCGGGGAGAGGGAGGGAGGGAGTTGGTTGGTTTCGGGACGGGTGCACAGCGCAGCGGCGAGGCGAGGGAAGGGCTATTGAACTACGGGCCATTCAGGCGGGCGGAGTTTGCAAAGTAAGCCTCCGCCGCTGCCGCCGAGGAAACACAAACTTGCCAAGAGGAGCCGGCGGCGGCGGCAAACAAACGGCTGCGCTGTGTCTCTGCGCCCTCATTGAGGCGCCGCCGCGGCCGCACAAGTCCGCCTCTGTGTTTCCGCGCGCATCAGATAAGCCGCCGCCGCCGCCACTGCCTGCGACTCCGCCTCCGCCGCCCCCAGACGGGCAGACACACAGCGCCTCGCATTGTCGGCGACGCGCCGGCCGACCAACTCCGCCACCGAGTCTTATCTCTGCTCTGGCGGCCGCCCGTGCGCACTTGCACCGGCCGGGCCTAATTTTCCAGAACGCTCTCCCGACACGGTCTCCTAGCGTGAACCGCACAGTACTGGCGTGAGTACTACTGAAAGTTCCATGTTCCAACTCTTAACAGAATACATCTGCACATCTAAATCTACAGTATCTGATGAGAAGTATCATGTGGGTTATCTCTAAGCTTCCCCTTTATGACGGGTTCAACTCTGCTGGCCAAACTTTCAGTGAGGTATCTGAATGGGCATTGGAGGACTCGCAGTCCATACTTCCTCAAGAACATAACTAGAGAAGACAGTGTTGTTGGACACTGGGGTCTGGAGTGAAGTCTACGTTTCAACTCTTCCCTAACGGCCAAGTAGCCGGCCAGAGTGGCCGAGCGGTTCTTGGCGCTACAGTCTGGAACCGCGCGACCGCTACGGTCGCAGGTTCGAATCCTGCCTCGGGCATGGATGTGTGTGATGTCCTTAGGTTAGTTAGGCTTAAGTAGTTCTAAGTTCTAGGGGACTGATGACCTCAGAAGTTAAGTCCCATAGTGCTCAGAGCCATTTGAACCATTTTGCGTTCAAGTTGGGACTCAGAGCAGGTTAGTCAATTTCAGGAATGTTAATATCCAAATGTTACTGCCCACAAACAGCTCTGTCACAGGTTTGTTTATTTATTAGCTGTTACCCACAGCTGAGCTCACATATCAGTAGTTTTGTTATGATGCGTGATGGAAGTAGACAAGTTATCAAATGTGCAGTAACGTCAGCTACCCTCACGTGTCTGCCTGTTCAGGTAAGCAAACTAACGACGTCCTCCCGCCCCCCTCCCCAACCAAACTCCCCCCTTCCCTGCTCCCCTGCCTCAGCTTCTAACGTCGCCGCTCAGTGGGGCATGCAGAGAAATGTCAGCGGGAACCCACATCTTTGCATTCCTCTATTGAAGTAGGTTTACATTACACAACATGTACATTATGCATTAGATTTAATAATTCTTAACGATGTTAATGTTCGCTTTTGCAAATAATGATGTTGCCCGCCCGGCTAGTCGTGCGTGTAGATGTAGATGTAGATGTAGATGTAGATGTGGTCCCCGGCACGAATCCGCCCCGCGGGCTTGTGTCCAGGTCCGGTGAGCCGGCCAGTCTGTGGATAGTTTTTAGGCGGTTTTCCATCTGCCTCGGCGAATGCTGGCTGGTTCCCCTTATTCCGCCTCAGCTACACTATGTCAATGATTGCTGGGCAAACAAGTTCTCCACGTATGAAGACGCCACCATCATTCTACCACATAGGGGTTACACACGTATGGTGTGAGACGTTCCCTGGGGGAAGGGGGGGGGGGGGGTCCACCGGCGGCTGAACCGCACAATATCCCTGAAAGAGTGGTTCACTGTGGGGCGGTGGAGGGGTGAAGTGGACTGCGGCTGTCGTCGTGATGTAGTGGACCACTGCGGCTGCGGCGGGGACGGAGCCTCTCCGTCGTTTCTATGTCCCCGGTTAACATACAATACAATACAATACAAAAAACGATGTTCCATAACGTGCCTCACCATCTTAGGAATGCATTAAAAAAGAAAAGAAAGGAAAAAAGTAGTCTATTTATCTTTCTCGGGATCAAGCTATGTATGTGTCCAAAGTTGATCGAAATCGTTTGTGAAAACGTAATAGAGAAACTGTCGCATTTATACACTACACCAAGAAGAAATGCAGATGATAAACGGCTATTCATTCGACAAATATATTATACTAGAACTGACATGTGATTACATTTTCACGCAATTTGGGTGCATAGATCCTGAGAAATCAGTAGCTAGAACAACCACCTCTGGCCGTAATTACGGCCTTGATACGCCTGGGCATTGAGTCAAATAGAGCCAGTTGATCGGCCATCATTGACCAGACGTTTTCAATTGCTGAGAGATCTGGAGAATGTGCTGGCCAGAGCAGCAGTGGAACATTTTCTGTGCATCGTGCATTATCCTGCTGAAATGTAGGGTTTCGCAGGGATCGAATGAAGGGTAGAGGCACGGGACGTAACACATCTGAAATGTAGCGTCCACTATTCAAAGTGCCGTCAATGCGAATAAGAGGTGACCGAGACGTGTAACCAGTGGCACCCCATTCCACCACGCCGGGTGATATGCCAGTATGGCGATGACGAATACACGCTTCCAATGTGCGTTCACCGCGATGTCTCCAAATACGGATGTGACCATCATGATGCTGTAAACAGAACCTGGATTCATCCGAAAAAATGACTTTTGCCATTCGTGCACTCAGGTTCGTCGTTGAGTACACAATGGCAGACGCTCCTGTCTGTGATGCAGCGTCAAGGGTGACCGCAGCCATTGTCTCCGAGCTGATAGTCCATGCTGCTGCAAACGTCGTCGAACTGTTCGTGCAGCTGGTTGTTGTCTTGCAAACGTCCCCATCTGTTGACTCAGGGATTGAGACGTGGCTGCACGATCCGTTACAGCCATGCGGATAAGATGCCTGTCATCTCGACTGCTAGTCATACGAGGCCGTTGGGTTCCAGCATGGCGTTCCACCGATTTCATATCTGCTAACAGTCATTGGACCTCGACCAACGCAAGCAGCAATGTCGCGATACGATAAACCGCAATCGCATTAGGCCTACAATCCGACCTTTGCCAAAGTCGGATACGTGATGGTACGCACTTTTCCTCCTTAGACGAGGCATCACAACAACGTTTCACCAGGCAACACAGGTCAACTGCTGTTTGTGTATGAGAAATCGGTTGGAAACTTTCCTCATATCAGTACGTTGTAGGTGTCGCCACCGGCGCCAACCTTGTGTGAATGCTCTGAAAAGCTAATCATTTGCATATCACAGCATCTTCTTCCTGTCGGTTAAATTTCACGTCATCTTCGTGGTGTAGCGATTTTAATGGCCAGTAGTGTAATATCACGAAGTTCATTCAACAAGTAATGCAATCCTTTTTTCGGCCAATTTCAGTTGAAAAAAATGCGGAATCTGTTTTGGGACATCATGCTGTGTTTCCGCTTCAGCCTCTATAGTTTCATGAAGCTCCGATACGTGAAAGCGCTGTATTTATCTTTCAAAATGGCGTCTTTAATGGAAATGTGTTTCAAGCAGAAAGCTGTCACTAGTTTTTATTGGTGGGAAACCAGAGCATCGTAATATTCATAGGCACTTGCGGACACCTGGCAGTGAACAAAAGCACGGTGAATCTTTGGGCGAGGCGCCTTTCATCATAACAACAAGGTCGCGCCAACCTGTCCGATCTCCAGCGCGACAGCAGGCCGCCCATCGCTGTGACTCCTGCAATGTTGGAACGTGTGGACACTCATTCGAGGTGATCGACGCAGCTCAATCAAACACCTTGTTGCTCAACTGGAGAGCCTGTTGGGAGTGCTAACGCAATTGTCCATCAATTGGGGTTCTCAAAAGTGTGTGCCTGCTAAGATCCTCGGCCATCTAACAAAACACTGTAAGAAGCAACAACGGAAGATGTGTGCGGAATTGCTTGCAAGTTAGGAGGCTTATCACGGCAATTTTATGTGGAATATCGTCACATACGATAACACAGGGGTTCATCATTTCGAACCGGAAACAAAATGGCAATTCATGGAGTGACGTCACACCATGTCTCCTCCTCAACCCGAAAGTCATGGCGACGGTCTTCTGATACTTTGAAGGGGTTACTTCAGCGTGCTCGTCGCCACAAAAATGCAAACGAACTTCTCCATGACAACTCGAGACCTCACACAAGTCTTCGCACCAGACAGGGGCTCACAGAGATCATTGGGCTTTTCTTCCGCGTACACCCTACAGCCCAGAAATCGAACCACCCGACTTCATTCGTTTGGCACAATGGCGGATGTACTCCGTGGGAAGCGGTACGTGAATGATGGGGAGCAGGACTTTCACTCTCATGTCGACCAGTAGAGTGGTACCATGTGTGCATACAGACCCTCCCAGTAAAGGAGCGTAAGGCCGTCGTACTGAATGGAGATTATGTTGAAAAATAGAGTTTCGTAGCACAAAGAGTGGAGAATAGTACCTTGCATTTGAATCCTGAATGAAAACATGGCTACATTACTAATTGAAGCCCCTCGTAGTACGGACGTTGAAGACTGTAAGAGGATTGTATCCATTGCGTAGAACATATGAAGCAATGAAACCATATTGACAATTATGATAAAGTTCTAAAGTCCAATGATAATCAGCTTTTTCAAAGGAAATATATTTTCCCTAGTTAGCGAACTATTCTTCAAATCAATAAATATCTTGTACTGCACCCATCTTACAGTAGCCTATGTTCTTCCTCAATATCCAAGCTAACTTCGTACAAAATTCTTTCAAAATCGGTTCAGCGGTTTAGTCCTGGAAACGTATCAGACAGAGTTACTTTCTCATTTATAGTGTTATTGGGGGTTCATTTTACGTGTGCAAGACTTAGATAGTACAAAATTCTGCCAGCACTGATGATTTTCTATTAGATGGACTGTCAACTCCAGAATTCCTCTATCTTATTGGTCTTATCACTTGCTGCACATACACTGATCAGCCAGAAAATTATAAACGACGACATACTATCGATATAAACCAGTCCAGGCGATAGCAGCGTCACCTAGAGAGGAGTTACTGACAGATACACGCACATGCATGTAGTATTAGTGAGCCTGCCGTCCGTGTGTAGAATGGGGAAGGCACGCGATCTATCTGAGTTTGACCGAGGACAGATTGTGATCGCCCGTAGGCTCGGCACAAGCATTTCGGAAACTGTACGACTCATGTTCGAAGAGTGCTGGTGATTGAAACAACGTCCAGAAGTTGTGGGTTTGGGCGACCACCCGTCGTTACAGATGTCGGACATCTTAGACTGGGCAGAGTGGTAAAACAGGACAGGCGGCGAGTGTGGTGGAACTAACATGAGACTTTAATGCTGAGCAGAGTACAAGTGTGTCTGAACTCACAATGCCGCGAAAACTCCTAACAAAGGGTCTCCGCAGCCGACGACCCATGCGTGTGCCAATGTTAAATACCATGAAACCGGTAGCAACGGCACGTGACCATCGGCACTGGACGTTGGCACTGTGGTACAACGTTGCATGGTCTGATGAATCCGGATACCTTCTTCATCATGCCGACGGGAGAGCGCTCCCTTGTGCTCTGGGGAACATTCAAGAGGGCATCCATAGGCCCAATGGAGCTAGTGCAAGGCACGATGATTACCAAGGAGTATCGTGCACTGGTTGCAAACTACGTACCCCTTCATGAAGATGATATTTCCCGTCGGCAGTGGCATTTTTCATCGAGATAATGCGCCATGTCACAAGGCAGGCGTGCGATGGAGTGCTTCAAGTAACTCACCGGGAATTTTCAATGAAATGCTGGCCTCCCAACTCGCCATATCTGAACCTGATCGAACACATCTGGGATGTGACTGAACGTGGCGTCAGAGCTCATTGCCCCCCTCCCCGGAATTTACGGGAATTATGTGAATTGTGAGTGCAGATGTGGTGCCAACTTCGTCCAGCGACCTACCAAGGCCTCACTGCTTCCATACTACGACAAGTCGCCGCTGTTATCCGTCCCAATGGTGGACACACCGACTATTGGGTAGTCATAATGTTCTGGCTGAGCGGTGTAGATCTTCCTTGGTGCAAGGATTGAGCAGGTTTCTGCAGACCAGAACATGTACTGGTGTTGCAGGTCACCACAATCACAGGATTTGTCTTCAGTCATGAAGCCCCACTTCCTGAAGTTCGCTTTGCATTGTGACACTCCTGTTGTCAACCGGCTTAGTGCAGTCCATGCCACATACGACAGATAAAACAACGCAGCAAGTTCATCTTTGATGTTTTACCCCACCATTTAATTCTTCCTTGGCTTCAACCTAGGTTTTTGTGTTTCATACCAAAACAGGGGTTGTCCAGGATAGAATTCCTTCTTCCCTTTCTACAGTTCTGCGACTATCATTCTGCGGATGTCAGGTGGTGCTATACCCATAATTTGATAAATATTTGTGAGAGGAGTTGGTCGTAGGCAGCTAGTCACAATGCGTCAAGTCTCATTCAACACCGTATCCATCTGTCTGACTTGTGTAGAATTTCTCTAAACTGGTTCTGTGTATTCTGCTGTAGAGAAGAATAATGCCAAGACAGCCGTTGATTTATGACAAGGTGCATTGTTAGGCGTGCGGGCTTTCAAAGTAGTAAATGAAAAGGCCAAATAGTGCTGAGTCTACAGTATACAATATGAATACACACATGAATCGAATGGTCGAAGGTTTCTATGACTCGGCAATTGCGAATTATGGATGTAACATATAAATTTACAAATGAAAGATTGCAATTAAATAAAATCTGCAGGTACTATCTTAACGGCTTTAAACGATAAGTACGATAGTTCAAAAATGGTTCAAATGGCTCTGAGCACTATGGGACTCAACTGCTGAGGTCATTAGTCCCCTAGAACTTAGAACTAGTTAAACCTAACTAACCTAAGGACATCACAAACATCCATGCCCGAGGCAGGATTCGAACCTGCGACCATAGCGGTCTTGCGGTTCCAGACTGCAGCGCCTTTAACCGCACGATAGTAGAAGTACTTTTGAGAATGTGGTATATTTCTGCAAAACACTTATTCTTGTCGATGGTCCAGCAATTAAATAAAATGTTAGTTGAATAACAGGGAAACAACAGATTCCCGCTGCACGTAATTAGTCATGAACGACAACATAGTTCAGCCGGCCGGAGTGGCCGTGCGGTTCTGGGCGCTACAGTCTGGAGCCGAGCGACCGCTACGGTCGCAGGTTCAACTCCTGCCTCGGGCATGGCTGTGTGTGATGTCCTTAGGTTAGTTAGGTTTAATTAGTTCTAAGTTCTAGGCGACTGATGACCTCAGAAGTTAAGTCGCATAGTGCTCAGAGCCATTTGAACCATTTTGACAACATAGTTCGCGAGATATTCACTTCTAAACGCACACTACGCCTTCACTGTAGAAGCCACGGAAATCTCACAAATGCACAAGTCGGCACTCCAAAGTATTTGTATCTGCCGCGACCACTCGCAAACTGCTCCACACTCTCCAAGTCTCTACTGCGACGTGCGTCCGCCGCGCCGTCGCGACCAGAACTTTCCCGCATTTTCTGCCGTACTGTCCAGAACTGCCGCACTTCCAAACTACCCCCGTGTCCCCTCCGGAAACGATGCTCCTCCCCACTTCCATACAGTCTCTCCACTTAACGAACGCTATGATTGGCTAGAGCGCTCCCGCCCTGTCTTCAAGCCAACGTGCACTCACAAACACATTCGAAGTTCTGGATTTACGTTTAAATAACTTGAAATTATATAAATATTTCTACGGCTGGACCATAAACACGCTCTAACACACATTATTAGATACATAAACAAATTAAATAAACATATATTAAAGGAACAGAACAAAAGGTAGGCCAGTAGCCTAATGTCTTTGTGCTTTCTATGACACAGTAAATATTTAACCAATTTCTTCATGAATAGCATATAATCGATATAAACAAAGACACAGATGAATAAATATGTTTACAAGCATGCTGCTACCGTTTTTTCGTGTAACTGTGGAGTACTTAAGGCCTGACGCGATTGATAGTAATCGGCCACTTTGACCTCTAATGACTCACGTACTAGTCAAGTTACATGCCTGTAATTTATAGCAATTCGCCCGCAGCTCGTGGTCGTGCGGTAGCGTTCTCGCTTCCCACGCACGGGTTCCCGGGTTCGATTCCCGGCGGGGTCAGGGATTTTCTCTGCCTCGTGATGGCTGGGTGTTGTGTGCTGTCCTTAGGTTAGTTAGGTTTAAGTAGTTCTAAGTTCTAGGGGACTTATGACCACAGCAGTTGAGTCCCATAGTGCTCAGAGCCATTTGAACCATTTTTATAGCAATTTAGGTTTACGCTTATAGCTTTCTAAAGACACGGCGATTGACAAAATCGGATGAAGCGTTTATATTTTGGAAATTCGTTGCTGGTTGTTACTTGTATAATTTACCGTCAGATACTAAACTTTAAACTAATAAAGATATTGAAAATCTGAGAACACCATCAGAATCGTCGTGCTAATAGTAGTAATGTATATGTTTCTTTTTGAGGTATCATGATTTATTTGGCTACTATTAATTTGTATACGAACTAAGAAATGTCTGCCATTCACAAAGTCCGCCATCTTTGGCTCTCCCGGCATAGACATCTCCTTCATTGACACAAAGCACCGTCCTCGTCACAGCAGAATTCCCAGCCACGCGGCTGAACCATGCGCTGGGGCTACCCCTCTCGTCCGGCTAACGTTTGGCACCACGTGTTTGCTAACGAGCTCGGCCCTGCCGCGCTGCCAGAGCGGTGGCCGCCAACTCTGAACTTTGAATGTTTCCAGGGCGCCGCAACTCGCCCGTTACCTCAAACGTTGACACAAACAATCGTAGTCTCTGAACTGTTCCTCTATTCAACGCAGTACACAATACTGTAAAATGTGTTTATATCCTTCCATATTTAGCCTTTTCTTAAGCGCAGTATGACGGACACACCCAACGACGAAAAAGGCCACCGTACCGCAACGTCAGTTCCTCAGTACTTCACTGTTGGCATCACACATGATGGGACGTAAGGTTCTCCAGGTATTCGCCAACCCCAAATCCTTTCATCTAATTACCATAGGATACAGCATGACTCATCCCTCCAAATGACTCGTTTCCTGTCATTCAAAAAAATGGTTGAAATGGCTCTGAGCATTATGGGACTTAACTGCTGAGGTCATCAGTCCCCTAGAACTTAGAACTACTTAAACCTAACCAACCTAAGGACATCACACACATCCATGCCCGAGGCAGGATTTGAACTTGCGACCGTAGCAGCAGCGCGGTTCCGGAAATTACGAGTGATTCCTTCTATTATTCGCCAGTGCCTGTGCTTTAGTACATGAGGTCTGCCTACTCGTGGTCTAGCTTTTCCTTCGCGTTTCCACTTCACAATTCCATCACCTACAGTCGACCTCTGGTGGATTTGTTAGGTGACATGCAATGACTGGTCCACCTTCTAAGTCACTCATATCTCCCTTGACCTACCCATCCTGCAGTTACTGCTTCTGTAGTGGTACCACAATACTCACCGCCTTAGTTTATAGTGGCAGGTTCGCCTTCGTGACATCTAGTGGTCAATTTAGTATTACGTAGGGGTGTTCAGATACTTTTAATAGATAGTGTGCATATACAGCGTGTAAATTTTAAGTTGACAAACCAGAATAACTCGAAAAATAAGCTTCACACGAAGAAATGTGTAGGATTCAAAGTTGATTATTTTCCAGAGGGACATTATTTTCGACGGGGGCAACTGCTGGTGCTAAAATAAGCCCACCACCCAAGCCCCCTGGGGATGGGGCGGGAGACAACTTTTAAATTACAAATGGGAACCCCCATTTTTTATTGCAGAATCAGATTCTACATAAAAAACTACGTATATTTTGTCTTAAAAATTTGTTTTGATTCTTGGTAGTTGGCGCTGTAATTCAAGAAAATCCATGTTATCATTTTTGCGTGGAAAATGGTTACGGATAAATAAAAAATACACTCCCACACACAGAACAATTACATTTGTGCTTTGGTTTTGTAGGTTTTATAGTTGCTGGGGACTTAATTAATTAATTGTGTTAACGAAAATTTCATTTCATTCTTTGTTGTTGTTTTTTGCAGTCAGATAGCGTAATAATACTAGTCAGGGCCAACCGTTTACGAGACACAGCGTAATCGGCCATACAGCTACTAAAAACTAAAAGTATTTTCAATCTTATTTAATTAAGCCCCCATGCAACGGTTCATTTCTATAATAGGCATATATCTAGATCTCCTCTAAAATATTTAATAATAATCCTTTATTAGCGTAATGAAGGACTTGCAAATTCTGTTGTACTGTCCCTTCGGCGCGCTTATTAAAAGTTATGTGATGGCCGAAGACTGATTTTGCTTGTGCGGTACCTGATGTATATTCTTTGTATCGTATATTAAAGCTTCGGTCTGTTTGGCCAATGTATATTTTTTCACAATCCACAATAACCACGCTGGATCATGTAAACCCCTGATCTGAGAAATCTATCGTTATCATTACCTACAGCATGTCTTAATTTATTTTGCAAAGTATCGTTAGTTTCAAATGCTATTGTTATTTCGGAATTCTTAAATAAATTACTGATCCTATCTGATATGTCCCCATGTACGTCATTTTTGTGTATTTATAAGCTCCTATTAGTGGTGTACTCTGTGATTGTTGCATTTTATTCAACATAATATCAACTTTACGCGTATCAAAAGAACTGGTCTTCGCAATCTGTTTTAGAATAGCTGTTTCTTTTTTGATCTCATTTTCTTCAAGGGGTAATTTTAGCATCCGGTGGATCATTGACTTAAAAAATGCTTTTTCATATTTGCCAGGATGACATGACCTAGCATTAATAATGACATCAGTAGTTGTAGTTTTTCTGTATATGGAGAAGCAACGTTTGCCATTGTTATTGGATATAACGAGATCTAGGTAGTTAATACGTTTTTGATTTTCATGTTCAACTGTAAATTGTAGTTTTGGATGTACAGAGTTCAATTTTGTAGTAAACCTATCGATTTCATCTATAGGGCCATTTTAAAGTATTAAAGTATCATCTACGTACCGTTTATAATACAAAATTTTGTTTGCAATGTCTGGAGTATTTTTTTAAAAAATTATTTCTGTTTCTATCCTGGGGGTGGGGTGGGGGGGGGGGGGAGGGACTTACTGGCTGTAAGAAACAGGTCTGTGCCATTAAAGCTGATCTCTTCTCTTCAAATCAACACGATGACAAAATGTAACTTAGAAATGGTCTCAGGCCTCCGGGCCTTAATATTAAATCACCAAAACAACAGTCTGCACTTTACTTGAAATTCGGCGCCTAACACTTTTTTTTTAAATATTTATTCTAGACATAAGCCAGGGAGTTGAGCACGTGCCGCAAACCCTTTCAGAAACACGCTAAATGGAGCACAGCACAGCCAACGAAAAGAATTGAAAACCAAGTGGAACGCCAGCGTCAAGCTGCTTCAGACACTTTCAGCAGCAGGAAATGGCGACAGGTCTCTGGACAACATATAGATGACGCTCACCACAAACGTAAGGAAGCAAGACCGGGCTCCTTGCTCGACCAAGAAAACCGAAGAAGGTCTTGACCCAGCGCCCGGCAAAATCCTGTGCCGAAGATGTTACGGTCGTCTAGTGCAGAAGTGGACAACGACCGTTTGGCCTCGCCGAATCGCACTAAACTAGCCGTGAGGAACCTGGGTACAGCGCGAACTAGTACGGCCAGGGCAGGACTAAGTTGATCCAGCACGGCACGTCAACAGCTACACCGCCCTACGCGGGGAACGCCGACCGCCAATGTTCACACCAGAAAAATACTGCGCCGGAAATGCTGACCATCTGCTGTCCAGGATGCCCCTACGTTTTACCGGACACACCACACACCATAACCGCCCAGTCCAGACTGCCCCCCTGGCTTTCGCCACAACCCACTTCTTCTCTTCCACCAGAAAGAAATCTAAAGACTGCTGGATGGCAAAGAATGTGTCCAACTCGCCAGGTGGGAGTTATCGAACTCGGCGCGGTTCAGACATTTGCGTGATATTCGCGTGACGATCTATCTACCGGTAACTAATCTAGCAGTATGCCTCTCAATTTACTTCGATGTCTTGCTTTAGTGCCTGTCTCTCTCTCGAGTTTTACTAATTGTGTGCGTGTGTGTGTGTGTGTGTGTGTGTGTGTGTGTGTGTGTGCGCGCGTGTGTGTGTCTGGGAGTGTATGTGAGTTCGTGTGTGTGTGTGTGTGTGTGTGTGTGAAGGTGGGTGGGTGGGTAGGTGGCTTATGGGCACTTAAGGCGAGGTCATCAGCGCCCTTACGAAATTAATAGAAAATAATGTGGTTAAAAAGGAGTAAACGCGAAAAAATGGATAAAAATCAGTCTGAGAAAATACCGCATTCAGGCTCACCCGGTCTCACCCACGATGACCTGCACAATCACACTAGCACACATCATGGAAGATAGCGTTAAATTAGTTCAAATGTTTTAAAGCTGTCGCTGTCGAGTAAAACTAAGGAAGACAAGAGAAAAACTAAAATAGATTCGCAGCAATATGTGGCTTGCTGATCACTTACGAAGAACACGGAATAGCTAGCCACCCTAATAACTCATTACAAACGACATCCTAAAATTATACGGAACACGTCGGTCGGTTCACGAAATTTTGAAATTCGTACCCCATCCCCTTGATCGTGAGCTAAAACAGAGGGCAAATCTGTCGGCAAATGACCTGTCGCTCTTTGGTTCGACAATAAAACACAGTCTAGTAAAACGCTGCGCAATGTGATCTGCACGCCACAATCATCACACATTGGAGGATCCTGTCGCCGAAGCAAGAAGCTGTGCGTCGTAGTGCCGTGGCCTATGCGAAGACGAGTAAGGGGGACCTCACTCCACTTGACAAATTCCTTCTTCATCCTATTCCTATTCGAACCTTAAAGAGAAACAAGAAGAAAACTGAATTTTAGCGCAGAGGAAACGATCAAATCAATGGATACGGAGCACAAACTCAGATTTAGGGAAATGTGTGGAAAGATATTTACTGTCAAAGGTACTGGTAATCCCTTTTTGTGATTTCGGGAAACAAGATTAAACGTAAATCAAGAGGGCATTTGCTTTTCCTGAAAACAACTACAGTGCCGTAAAAACAGTGACACTTCTTTCGGTTACGAGCTTCAGCTCCGTACCTAGCAACATCCTCCTTCATCCATGAGCAGTTAGGAAAATCAGCTATATTTTTATAATTTTTTGGATATTGTAATCATTTCAAGTAGAAAATCTTCAACAGTTAAGAATTAAATTCATTGCTGGAATTTACGTAACTTCTTTACCAAGAAGAGCACTGTAGTTCATTACTTCAAAATAAGAGAAGCACAGATCATATAATTTGGCGCAAAAACATGTTATTAATCAAAGTCTACATGTTTAGGAGAGGTTGGGCCATAGCCACAATAAACTGCTATTTTTTCCTAATCTGTCCTTACAGTACAGCTATGCTCCACGTTTAAGTTGCTAATCTGATTTCACGACTTTCCAGTTTTCAAAAAATGGCTCTGAGCACTATGGGACTTAACATCTGAGGTCATCAGTCCCCTAGAACTTAGAACTACTTAAACCTAACTAACCTAAGGACATCACACACATCCATGCCCACGGCAGGATTCCAACCTGCGACCGTAGCGGTCGCGCTGTTCTAGACTGAAGCGCCTAGAACAGCTCGGCCACACCGGCCGGCTCCAGTTTTCCTTCAACTGATTATCTACATGGCCGGCCTGAGATATAAACACTGTTTATCCCTAATGCGAGTCCAGTACCTGAAAACCGCACCGTCGCGCATGATGTGAAAGATCTGTCATATCTGAAATGGCGGATCTGTTGCATGTCGTAACTTTTTCAGACATTATTTAAAGGTCAATGATGTGTTCAGAAATGCATTAACTGAAATGTGACTGCCAAGGTGCAAGCTGACTGTTGTATCTAGTAAAAATCACACGTTCTACACAATAATTCACCGCTTAACAATAGAAGAAAAAACTGAAGCACCCAGAAAGGGAGGGTCAAACGAAATGAAACTTCACGGGTTGAGAAGGTGTGTCACGTTATTGCAGAGATTAGAAATCCACTCAAATTTGCAAAGAACTTGGCAGTATGAGTCCACTTTTCAGCATGGCGTTGCACTTCCTTTGCCCTGGCTCCATGCACTGATTATTTTGATAAGGGTGTCATCAGGCTGTCGTATCCTTTCCTGAGGCCAGCTACTGTTGTAACTGGTCTTTGATATCCTTGATATTGGCACTCCGTCTGGATTGACGTCCGAGCTGGCCCCACACATATTGAGTCGGTGACAGGCCTGGGGATCTTACTGGCCACAGCAGTAACGTTACATGGCGCAGATGTTTTGTAGACACACGTGTCATGTGTGAACACGTATTGTCCTGTTGAAATACGTCACGAAGATACTGTTGCAAGAGAGGTAACACTTGAGGACGCAGGATGTACATGACGTACCGTCGTCCGTCAGAGTTCCCTCAGTCACTACCATCCGCAACCTGCAGTCACATCCGATGGCTCTCCAGACCGTTACGAGAGATGTAATACCGCGGTGCCTCACAAACACATTGGTAGAGCGAGACCTCTCACAGGTCACCACCATATTTGCCGACGATGGTCGTCAGCGGTGGTACATTTTTCCTCGCCGAGCGCGATACGACGCCATTCACTGGCTATCCATGCATCGTGGTTACGGTACCACTCCGAAAGGAGATATCTTGTTAACGGCAGCCTACGCATGGGATGGTAATTCCCTAATCTGTGCAAGCTAACATCCCAAAGATGTTCGGGCTCCTCACATGTGGTTCCCCTTCATCGAAATGTCTTGGCTCAAACTCGTCTAGGGGTTGAACCGCACGTGTCGCATTACACGCCCTAAATTAGACACTTGTGACCCTTTGGTTAAATTGTCTGGCTGATGGCAAGTTTGCGGAATAAAAAGTTAACATAACATATAATAAAAGTGATAATAATATCGGGAATTAAATTAACGACCCCTAAATGATGTAGGCCACACAGTTGCGAATTGGTTAGAATAATGTTTATTCAGAAAGCAAACTAATAGCGAAAGTGGTCGTATTTAGAGTTACTATTACACTCGAGCGCATATCTATTTGACACAGTTCTATCATTCACAATCCCATCGCGTTTCTAAGTCGTTTCACTTCCTAGCCTAAAGACCGACCGTCCGCTTTCGAGTCTCCACCAGCACCCTTTGATGTCTAGGCCAGAACTGTCCACTTTGGTATCTCCAGCCGAAATGTGTGCTTTCGCGTCTCCACCAGCACTGTCCCTCTGCCCGTCCCCGGCCGCGTTTCCCGCGCGCCGGACATCCTCGCTCAACTGACTAGGGCAGTTCCCTATCCTGAGCCGTTCATCTGATTGGCTACAGCTTATTCTACATTATTTTACATTTTAACATATTTAAATAATCAAAGATTGGCCACTTTCGCGTTCTAAATAAAGTAACAATAATATCCATTACATATTAACATTAAATAGTTTTACATAAAACCAATACCATTTCCTTCTTAACTTAGAATGTCACGAGCAATAGCCTTGCACCAATGTGCTACCTGATAAATAAATAAAGCACAAAAGCAACTATTATGCACTAAACTTTACAACAAATATTCTATTCCTTAATGATTCAATAAGGTGTCATGCTGTCATCGTTCAATGTGTTTCGCGTGGAGGAAATTATGATCTGATGTTTAACTGAAAATACTGATAGTTTAAATTTACTATATCTGGAGTTGATAATTACAACATTTGTCATTCTAATGATGCGCTTCTATATGAAATGTCGATCGTTAAGATCGACCAAACAGTTCAGGTCTTAGCATTCAAGTCTTTGTTACAAAACTTGTTAATTTCACTTTAACAGTAAATCCTAAACTGTTATAGATATGATCAACTTTCTAGTTTTATTGGGATCACTATAAAATTTTATGAAGAATAGTAGAATAAACTTACTGCGGCTTCATTCCCTCCACTACTGCAGAATTAAATAGTTTTCATAAATGTTTCTCTTTATGATCGTTCTTAGTTCGCCATATTGAACACTGCTACATCTCCTTGGCCACAAATGGCTTCTACTGGGTTTCCCTATGATGTAGGTTCTCGTCTGTCTCCCTCACACACTACAGCACTTAGGTCTCAATAGACATTAGACGTCTGTGAGTTTCCCCATCTCATGGTGAATCTGCACCCTTTGTGGCACGTGGTCCTGGACGACAGGGTTCGTTTCACAGTTCCTGTAGGCCATATATTTAAATCTTTCGGCCATATATTTAAATGAGAGCGAAATGCTTGTTAACTCACATCTGGGTGCTACTAGTCTCCGACTACGGGTGCAGTATGACAGAAATCTAATCATTTACACACCCTTCGTGGTGTGTACTTGTACCGAGTTACATCGACATCCGACCATATGTTCTGGCTGCTTCAGTATTTTTTATCAGGCAGTGTATACGCTATTGCTGCATGGTTCTACGTATATGAAGCATTGAATGATACAAAGCCAAATGAACTGGGTCTATACCAATGAAGAACATCCTTTCAGGCATCTAGAGCATTGTAGACAATTTCTGATTCAAAGTTCACCTGTTGAAGCTAACTGATCAGAGCTAAGTGCGAAGACTAAATAAACAATAGGGGAAACGGAAGTGACAGAAGAAATATACCTTGCTTAGGCTGGTTCTACAACAAAATAGCAAAGAGTAGTGTGATGTTGAGATAAAACAGTGATAAATCTAGTTAAATCAGTTCTCAATGATTTTGGAAATTTGTTGATTTATGGTTTGGCAACTGATGTGTGATGTAGCGTTCAAATGGCAAGTGATCAAACTTCGTGAGTACAGACTAACTAAAGATGACATGTTTTGTTCCTGTTCTCGGTCCTAATTAATCAAGTGTAATGTATGTTAATACTCAGCAGTCATTGATCCTTTTATCTGACTTATCGGTTGCGACTATTTCCAGACGAAATTGTACAGTGCTGGTTAAACGCTCGCTACAGTATAGAACAAGATAATCGTTTGTATCGCAGGTAATATGCTCTCGCTGTGTTTAATTTTGTAATGAAAGATGTAGTGAAACAGCATATAACTGTAGCTGTGCAACATTAATGTCTTGGAAACTAAGAACACACTATTTTGTAGTAACGGAATTTCTCCTTTCATTCTCCTGCATATGACTTAAAAATGAGGGGCGTTCAATAAGTAATGCGATAGTCTTTTTCTCAGCCGATTTCGGTTGAAAAGATACAGAATTTTTTGGGAGACATCATGGAATACTCCCGTTTCAGCTCCTGCAGTTTCATGCAGTTCCGATAGGTGACAGCGCTAAACCTAGTCTTCAAACTGGCAACTGTAACGGAGGTGTGTTGCAAGCAGGTAGCTGTCGTTTGGTTGTTTTTGGCAGGAAACCAAAACATCACAGACATTCATAGGCGCTTGCAAAAAGTCTACGGAGACCTGGATGTGAACAAAAGCTCGGCGAATCGTTGGGTGAGTTATGTCTTCTATCCAATCTCACGCGTGCTGCCGGCTGTTCATGCAGTGTTGGAACGTGCGGACAGTCTCATTCGAGGTGATAGACGGATCACAAAAGACATCTCGCTGCTAAACTGTACGTCTCTTTTGGTGGTGCTGACACATACCCACTGGGTTCCTCGCCTCCTAACGGAAGCTCATAAAGAGGAACGAAGGACCATCTGTTTAGTCCAATTAAAGGATGTCCTCCGCGGGAAGCAGCACGTGGATGATGAGGAGGTTACTGACGTCGACGTGTAGAGTGGTACCATGCGTTCATACAGGTCTACATCTATCTACATCTACATCCATACTCCACAAGCCACCTGACGGTGTGTGGCGGAGGGTACTTTGAGTACCTTTATCGGTTCTCCCTTCTATTCCAGTCTCGTATTGTTCGTGGAAAGAAAGATTGTCGGTATGCCTCTGTGTGGGCTCTAATCTCTCTGATTTTATCCTCATAGTCTCTTCGCGAGATATACGTAGGGGGGAGCAATATACCGCTTGACTCCTCGGTGAAGTGAACAAAAGCTCGGCGAATCGTTGGGTGAGGTATGTCTTCTATCCAATCTCACGCGTGCTGTCGGCTGTTCATGCGATGTTGGAAAAATTATTGAATTACTGTGCTGATAAACCTCTTACATAATTTGCTTTTCAAACAGCTGAGCAGAACTGAACATACTCAGACATTACTCTCTTTACTTATTCTGATCAACACTAAACTGACACACAATATTTTTAGCGCAACGCAATCTGACTTTCAAGAATCCCTACAAAAGAATGGCCCTGACTATAACAATCATGAATCACTTACCTCACAAAGGTCTTCGTTACTCGAACTACTGCAATGCAGCGAGCGCCACTACCGCCAGCTAAATAAAAATTTCTAACTACTGAAGGCACTAACTACTGATAGGCATAGTTAGCAAATGAAAGATTTTCATAGAGAACAAACAATGTATTTATCTTAATAGTGTTCCAAAGTCATAATATATATCAGTTCATGATATCCAGTATTACAAATTTACTCTCTCTGATGGACACACGTCCAGATGATCTGCTCTCAAAACTCTGCCAACTCTCTCCCCACATCCACCACTGCTGACGGCTCACCTCCAACTGCGCAACGCTACACGCTGTTTACATCCAGCTGCCCAACACTACAATAGCAAACAACAATGCAAACCAGCCACAGACTGCACACAGCACAGCCAGTGATTTTCATATAGAGCGCTACATGGCGTTACCAATATAATAACATAAACAGCCTACTTACAGAAGGCGTCTTCTTGAAACTTCAACAAAAGCCCGTACCGAGCTACTGAGCGTCTCTCCTGCAAAGTCTTCCACTGGAGTTTATATATCATCTCCGTAACGCTTTCGCGATTACTAAATGAGTCTGTAACGAAGCGCGCTGCTCTCCGTTGGATCTTCTCTATCTCTTCTAACCACCCCATCTGGGTGACATAATAAGGTGACATACAGCCGTCGCCTTGAATGGAGATTATGTTGCAAAATAGAGTTTTGTAGCCAAACGACTGGGCAATAACGTGGCGTGTTGGGATCCTGAATAAATTTAGCCTGATTTCAGAAAAAATGTGTTGGATTACTTATTGAACGGCCTCGTACGTATTAGTGATCTTGAAAGTTTTCATGTGCCACGCTCAGAGTTAGCTGACAGATGTTTTTATGTTTTTTTATACCTTTTTTTGTGGACGATGTACGATGTACCTTAATAATGTTTCGGAACATACGCACTGTGCGGTCTACACAATTAGCTGAATGTACCGGCCGTTTTGGTAGTCAAGGGAATCTTGTACCATTCTTCCTGCTAAATAGTGGCAAGTTCAGGTAACGATGACGGAGGTACATACCTATCACGCACCCTTCTCTGGAAAGTAGACCACAAACATTCAGTAATACTGAGATACGGTGAATTTAGGCCCAGAGAAGGTGTGTATGATAATTCATCGTCCTCCTCAATATATGAGACCTGGACGATGACAGCTGTATGAACAACGTCCCTGTCGTCTTGCAACCAGTATCACCATTAGGGAACAAACATTGTACCATGGGATGGACCTTATCAACCAAAAGGGACACCTAACCCTTGGCACTAATACAACTTTGCACTGTAGCCATGGGACCCATGGAATGCCCCAAAATGGCTGCCTGTCTCATTGCCAACGTCTCCGCGAAGCTTCGCTCTTGGGACGTAAACTATGCCAGAATTTGAAAACATTGTACAACAACACTAATACGACCCAGTGACTTTCTTCCATTGCTCCACTGTCTAGGTTTCCGTTTTGGTTTTTGCGTTATGGGCATTCGGAATTCCAGCGCGGCATGCAGTTCCCTGCTTATGCAAGTCCCTTCGTGCTGTTCTGGTGCTGACAGCGTTTGCGAGTACGGCATTCAGTTCTGCAATAACTTTTGCAGCTGTTGCCTCTTATTTTCGTCACTACATCTGCAGTGGTCGTCTGTCCCTATCACCCAACACACGCTTCCTTCCGCATTCTGGTTTAACGTGTAAAGTAATTCGACTTTCCCGGCATGCTATGTAAATCTTTGATACGGTGCGCCTTGAAACACCAAAATCTTAGGCTCGATTGGTTACGAAAGCACCCACCACACCAGCTCCAGCGATTTGCCATGTTTCATTTTGCTTCGCATCGACATAACGCACTCAAAACTACACGGAACACTGTTCTGACTGCGGCTGACACAGGGTGATAATTATTGAACTATATGAAACAAAATCGTCATAACTTCTGAACGGTTTGCGTTAGGACGTTCAAACTGCATCCTTGGGCGCAGGACGTGATAGGAATTAGTATGGTTTGGTTTAGCGACGTATTTCATTTTAATTTGGATGGGTTCGTCAATAAGAAAAACTGGAGTATTTGGGGGACTGAAAGTCCGAATTTCACGATCGAGAAGTCTCTTGACTCTCAACGGGTGACTGTGTGGTGTGCAGTGTTCGGTCACGGAGTAATCGGTGCGATATTCCTCGATGACACGGTGACTACCGAACGGTGCTGAAGGTTTCGGAAGATGATTTCATCCCCATTATCCAAAGTGACCATGAGTTCGACAAGATGTGGTTCTTGGAAGACGGAGCTCGACCCTGTCGAAGTAGGAGAGTGTTTGATGCCCTGGAGCAGCACTCTGGGGACCGCATTCTGGCTCTGGGGTACCCAGATGCCTCTTGCATGGGCTTCGATCGGCCGCCATATTCTACGGATCTGAACATATGCGACTCCTTTTTGTGGGTCTATATTAAAGACAAAGTGTACAGCAATAACCCCAAGACCATTGCTGAGCTGAAAACAGTCATTTAGGAGGTCTTCGACAGCGTCGATGTTCCGACACTTCAGCGGATCATGCAGAATTCGGTTATTCGTCTGCTCCACATCATCGGGAATGATGTCAGGCGTATCGAACATGTCATAACCTTAATCCGTATATCTATAGTGACGTTTACACGTTGAATATAGTGTGTGCACGCCGTAGTTAGTAATCAATTTACGTTTTTTCATATAGTTCAATAATTGTCACCCTGTGCTTGCACCGTACACTAAATAGTTGCCGTTACGGTCAAATACAACAGCGCAATCTGCAGACTTGACTAGTAACTGCATTTATGTTCAAGACGGAATTTCTCGCGATGTTTCCATATTTTTGTTCACCCCACGTATTCCCTATTGACAACATCGGACATGTTGCACGAAAAGTAACAGGTGCTCTTATGTTATTGTATAGAGTCTGACACCTTTTATTATATCATTGAACAGCAGTAAGACATTCCCTGACAGTTTTAGCTCTTAGCCTTGTCCACCGAGTGCGACTTAGTCAGGACTAGAGAAGGAGATGTGATTTTGTCGAAATTTAATTTATTTATTTAATCGTAACAAGTAATGAAACAGCAGAATTTACATAAAATATAATGGAACAGTTAAGTATGAGACACTAATGAATATATAGTCACATTTCTTACAAAATACCAGCCAGCACAGTTCACCTTTTAAGTTAGTAACGAGCTTAACAACTAGCATCTGTACTCGAACGTGTTTAGAGCATCTGAAAGTCGACAGTTAAATAATGAATGTGAATAATTCAGCGAACATTGCATTCTGTTGCGCCAAAGAAACGAAGGGGCGACGCTGGCTGAATAATTGCACTCGAAAGCCGCAAGTTTCCGGCGCCTTATTGTGCGCCGCATCGACAAAACCGGCGGGGATCGGCGCTTTCATTGGCGAGCTTTGGATTCGCGGCGCCTCTCCTGGGCTCACCTCGCTGCGGCACAGATATTGCCATTATTCTTCCGTGGGAACAGGAAAAAAATAACTGCCTCCTCACCCCAGCACTCTCGGCACTGCTCCGCCAAATGCACTCCGTCAATACATTTGTCTTCTTGCTCCGGCGAGAAAACACAAAAAGTATATCGAAGAGAGAGGGCGCGCGAGAGCGGCAGCCGAAGATAAATAAAAAAGGTTCCCAATAACCCTCGGTCTATACTTGTCTGAGAGGGCGGCGGCGGCCGTGGCGCTACGCAGTCGCGAGGCGAGCGCACAATTTATTTGGCCCGCTTAATGATCGCTTCTGGTGGGGATTTTTGTTGGAAACTTCCATTATCCTGCACTGAAAGAAAGGATACTCTTGCTCTTATTATGATACCCCGCGGATGAATAACAGAAGGATCACCGCCACCATGTTGTTCTGATTAATGTTCCCCGAACTCAAAGCCTTCAGATCGACAATGGAATTGTGAGATGAATGAAAGTATACGAAAAATAAACTTGTATTCCTCGTTACCTTTTAATGTACATTTCGTGGCAGTGTATTGAAATACGGAGACCAGTAATATTCCTAAACGATTCACGATATCAAATACGAGTTTTTTCCCAAGTTACAAAACGAAAATACTGTTTTAATGTTCCAAGTCATAACTTCCTCACCTCTTCCATTTCTTCGTCTCACAGTAGCATTTACATCCAGCATTCTTAATCATTTGTTTTGTATATTTTAATCATTATGTTCCTCTACTACTTCCTCGAGTATCATAGAAATTATTGCCAGATATGATAACACGTCTCCTATCCTTTATTTCCCTCTTCTCTTTAGTGTTTTCAACAAGCCCTTTGCCTCACCGTTCTGTGAAGAGACTCTTTATTTTTTTATCTTAAAATATTACTTAATTTTCGTCATCCTTATGTAACATCGTATCTACAGTGCTTCGATTCTTTTCTTGTATAGTTTTCCCACAGACCACGATTCACTTCCACAGAACTGTGTGCTCCGAACGTCCGTTCTGAGAAATTCCTTACTCAGATTAAGGCCTATGTTTGATGTTAGTAACCGTCTCGTAGCGAGGGATGCTCAGTTTGCCTGTAGTAGTAGTGGTCTGCTTCTACTATTCATCTTCATTGGGCCCTTACGCTATATTTTGCTTTCGGGTTAGTAGAATTTCTGCCGAGTTTTAACGTAAAGTCTGTAGCTTATCTCATTGCTGCTGATATTCAGTATTTTAGTCTCTCTGTAGTTTATACTGAGTCCATACTTAGTAGTTAGTAGACTGATCTTTCCATTCATTAGGTCGTATAATACTTCTTCGCCTTCACAGTAGATGGCAATGTTATTAGCGAATCTCATCGTTGTCTACTGTCACACCACACTGAACTATAATCCCATTTCCGAAACTTGATATTTTCTTCGTTCCTTCGTTGACACAAGTAGAAGAGCAGAAAAGGAAGACTGTGTCGCTGCCTTTTGCTCCCTTAAATTCTAGGAATCCCTCTTCGTCTTGCCGACCTGAGTGGCCGAGCGGTTCTAGGCGCTACAGTCTGGAACAGAGCTACCGCTACGGTCGCAGGTTCGAATCCTGCCTCGGGCATGGACTATGTGATGTCCTTAGTTTAGATTGGTTTAAGTAGTTCTAAGTTCTAGGGCACTGATGACCTCAGAAGTTAAGTCCCATACTGCTCAGAACCATTTGAACCTCTTCGTCTTCTATTCTGATTATTGTTTCCCTTAGGTACGTTTGGAAATCTTTTATTATTACCAGACTTTTCCTGTAGTGTTTACATACTCTCCTAAGGATTTTATCTCTCTTGAATTTTGTTGCCTTTAATATCACCAACAATTTATGCGTCTAGGTTTATAACCTGATATTATATTCTTCTTCAACTACACAACATTCCATCAGTTAATGGGTCTATACTTTGTGAAAAAAGAAGCTGTATCACATACATCAGTATTCATGTGAAATTTTAAACAAATTAGAGCCAATTAAATGTGATACTAGGAAATGCAAGTGCTTGGATACGGAAGAGTTTAGTTTAAATTCCAAGTAAACAACCGATAACTGGGACGAAATTGCGCGATGTTTCTAGTCTTGGCTTAACACATGGATTACTCGGTTGCTTTTGAGAAACTTTTCACTGCCAACAAGGACACGTTTACCCGTAAGTCTTCATCTCATGAGAAACTGGGTTTTATTAATTATATGTGCAGTTCCATTTTAAAAGGCACAGTTGCGGAAAAATCTACGTTGATATAAATAACATATGGTGATATAACGTTTCATTCATGTCCTGTTATTAGTTCCAAAAAACGTTTTTTGTCATTTTCAATCTCTTATAATATTCTGCCTAACCATCCGATGTTTCCAAGTTACTTATTTACATCACTCTAATATTAGATATTATATTGTCAATATTTGGAGCCATTCTTCTCATCGAGGGTGGTCTTTAAGTTCTAGAAACAGATGCGGTTGGGTCCAAGTCTGGACTGTATTCAGGATGATCGACGACAGTAAACCGAAGGCGTCCGATTGTTGCAGATTTTGCAGCGCTTGTGTGTGGTCTGGCACTGTCATAATGAAGAATAGGTTTCTCCATGTATGTACAAACTCTCCGAATCGTTGCTTTCAGAAATTCGATTACGGCACACTGCAGTTCTGAGACATCTAGCGGCAGAGGGCTACAACTTCCGTCAGCGAAGAGGGCAAGATTTTTTTTTTGTTATTTTTTTTTTCCTTTATTAGGTTTCGATTCTCCCCAAAAGGGGCGTGGGCAAGATCGACCGTGTAATATGCATGACATGTAATACCACAACCGATATTGAGAACAGAATAAAAGATTCGGAGACATTAACGACCTCGCAATATACTGAATGAAAATTAAAAACCACCAAGCATCGATACGTTTAAAGTCATATCAAACAGTTAAAACACAAAAAGCGCCAGGTGAATCCGGCGTCACGGCAGAAATTCTAAAAGCAAGTTGGAGATCTGTTGTAGATGTCACGATTATCAAAGGAAAACTAGGTAAGATGTGGGACACTGAAACAGTTGCTGAAAGTGGAATGTTGAGGAGATTCACCCACTTAATAAAAAATGGAAAAAACAGATACCAATAATTATAGGGAAACTTCATTATACACTTAGAAAATAAAATCTTATCGAAATCTCTTCTCGACATATCAAATTCTCAAGGACGTAAACACATTGGAGTGCATAAAGCTGTATTTAGGAGTCAAAAATCTTTCAAAGGAAATTCTAAACCTTAAACAAGTAACTAGGTATATGAAAATATCAAATAAAATATCTGTTGATTTTAAAAATTCTTATGATTCGATAGACCGAGATTCCCTCCTCGGAACCTTTTGGTTCATTCCAAACTGTATCATGAGCGAGACGATGAGATTGTTTGTCACAACTGTTACTCAACTGAGTGCTGGATATGGTTACAAGAGAATGGAAAATAGAAGAAATACAACAGAGCGCTATTAAGAACATAAAATTGAGTAGAGCGAAAGAACCAATAAATTTTTAGTTCTTTGCAGGCGATCTTGTAGTAATAGATGGAACCTTAGAGAATCCAAAGAAAGGATTACAGCTTCTGAAAGAGACTGGCGTAAAGGCAAGTCTACAAATCTCGACTGAAAAGACGGAATATATGGCCAAGCAAAACAAATTGCCAATAAATTTAAAAGTAACTCCTGGCAGCGACCAGAGAACGGACAGCTCGCATTATTTGGGTTAAAATATAATCATAAAAAGTGGAAAACAAGCAGTTAAAATCTGAAATGAGAAAAAGAAAAATTCAATACGAAAGTGAGAAATCTTTACAACAAAAAATGTTTTTCTAAAGATGTTAAGTTAAGGCATTATAATACAGCAGAAAAACCAGAAGTCTTACATGAGTACGAAACACTACTTTTGATTAGATGCAAAACGGCATCAGAAGATCTAGAAAAGATTGAAAGAAGAATATTGCGTAAAATATTACGTCCTATCAAGATGAAAGACGATAATTTGGTTTTGAGACCAAATATGGAAATACGCTCACTGTGCCCTAAAATAAAATATAAGCTCAGAAAAAGTCTTACTACTCTGTGGACCCGTAGAAAGAATGAAAGAAGAAAGATCAACAAAGACGATGCACAAATTCTTTCAAAACAGGGAAAGAAAAAAGACCAAAAATGCTAAGTGAAAATGCGGACTGAACAGGAGACCTTATCCGATAGAGAAAAATTCAAGCCAGAAATCAAGAAATTTAAAGGTTTTCGAGGTGATTAAGCAAACAGAAAAAAATATAGTTAAATAGTCAGATGAGAGGAAAAGAACTTTTTATGAGTAAATGATAGTTTTCGAGAAGGATGAAGGACAAGAGATATACATAATTACCTTGATGCGGTCCTTAGTTGTCCTGAAACGAACTTCAAACAAATAGCATCATTGAGCTACAAATTATTACCAGTAAACAGATTTCGTTACAATAAAGTCTCGGTAAGTAAGACTATACACATGAAAGACGAAATTTGTGGTAAGCAGGTTTCAGTGTCTGGCAATCTAATATCCCAGAATGATTCTTTCATAACTACAGCTGAAAACCCAGTTTGGTCGGTCATAAAAAGCACTGCACCTCTGGTCAGTGAACTGTTTCTCTCTGGGCTGGCGTTTTTGAATGGGACCCATGAGGAACAGACACCCTCACTTTGTTTCTGGGCTTCGAGGGAACAACACGCGCTTCCGTGATTGCTACAGTCAGGCACCATACCACATGGACCAACAATTTAAGCGCAATGTTGTTGGATTCACTTGATGCTGAAGCCTCACGAGCACTGGGAAGATTACCATGTCAACGAGTAATCAGTTCAACTGCATTATTACTCACTGACATACAATGCCCGGTTGCGAATTTTTCTGACGATAGCACCAATGCACTATTGTCACCGAGCCAAGAAATCAACCTTACTATCATTCACGTAACGTCAAAAGTTCCACTACCGTTCTCTCATTACCTGACAATATCTGCTTCTCGTTCTCTACTTAAGGCTTTATATTCTTGTGCTTCCTGTTATCCAGTTACACTAGTCCACAGCATATTTTTTTCAGAAACCGAAGTAGTTGGTCTTTATAGCTTTCGATGCGCTGGACACGAATATCACAATTAAAACTGTCACTTAGTTCAGGGTACAAGAAGTTAGGACATTACGTTTCTCGCATACTGCTACCGTAATCAAATGGTTCAAGTGGCTCTGAGCACTATGGGACTTAACATCTATGGTCATCAGTCCCCTAGAACTTAGAACCACTTAAACCTAACTAACCTAAGGACATCACACAACACCCAGTCATCACGAGGCAGAGAAATGCTACAGTAATCAGTGAGATGAATACATTAATTGATCTTACCTAGTTCATTCGCGCCGTTTCTTTGCCACCCTCTTGTGGATCGTGTCTCCCTTTAGAATCCAGTAGAAATCAGCCAACATAGCAGTAGTCCACCGTTCTGTGTATCGCTATTCCACGAGAGAGAAATGACCCGGTGGAATCGCTCACCGAGGTCATTACTGAGTGCACCGCTGTTCTCATGGAACACACCGAGGTGGCAGTAAAGGAAATGCATCCTTATAAGCATGAATTTGGCAAAAGGTCCCTGTAATTTTCGATTTTCCTGTTTCCCAAGAACAACGTTGCCACGGAAACAACACCATGCACGCAGCTGATCAGGGGTTAGAGTAGACTCAAAGCGTGTGTTCCCTAACAGCTGGCGTGTCTGTGGACCAATGAAGATCCTCTTTGTGATTTCCGTGCCACGTGATCGATATTTCTTACATAAATACGCTACTGGCCATTAAAATTGCTACACCACGTAGATGCCGTGCTACAGACGCGAAATTTAACCGACAGGAAGAAGATGCTGTGATATGCAAATGATTAGCTTTTCAGAGCATTCACACAAGGTTGGCGCCGGTGTTGACACAACGTGCTGACGTGAGGAAAGTTTCCAACCGATTTCTCATACACAAACAGCAGCTGACCGGCGTTGCCTGGAGAAACGTTGTTGTGATGCCTCGTGTAAGGAGGAGAAATGCCTACCATCACGATTCCGACTTTGATTAAGGTCGGATTGTAGCCTATCGCGACTGCGGTTTATCGTATCGCGAAACTGCTACTCGCGTTGGTCGATATCCAATAACTGTTAGCAGAATATGGAATCATTGGGTTCAGGGGGGGGGGGGGGGGGTAATACGGAACGCTGTGCTGGATCCCAACGGCCTCGTATCACTAGCAGTCGAGATGACAGGCATCTTATTCGCATGGCTGTAACGGATCGTGCAGCCACGTCTCGATCCCTGAAAAACAGATGGGACGTTTGCAAGACAACAACCATCTGCACCAACCGTTCGACGACTCTGCAGCAGCATGGACTATCAGCTCGGAGACCATGGCTGCGGTTACCCTTGACGCTGCATCACAGACAGGAGCGCCTGTGATGGTGTACTCAACGACGAACCTGGGTGCACGAATGGCAAAACGTCATTTTTTCGGATGAATCCAGGTACTGTTTACAGCATCATGATGGTCGCATCCGTGTTTGGCGACATCGCGGTGAACGCATATTGGAAGCGTGTATTCGTCATCGCCATACTGGCGTATCACCTGGCGTGACGGTATGGGGTGCCACTGGTTACACGTCTCGGTCGCCTCTTGTCCGCATTGACGGCACTTTGAACAGTGGACGTTACATATCAGATGTGTTACGACCCGTGGCTCTACCCTTCATTCGATCCCTGCAAACCCTACATTTCAGCAGGATAATGCACGACCGCATGTTGTAGGTCCTGTACGGGATTTTCTGGATACAGAAATGTTCGACTGCTGGCCTGGCCAGCACATTCTCCAGATCTCTCACCAATTGAAAACGTCTGGTCAATGGTGGCCGAGCAACTGTCTCGTCACAATACGCCAGTCACTACTCTTGATGAACTGTGGTATCGTGTTGAAGCTGCATGGGCAGCTGTACCTGTTTGCCTCAATGCCCAGGCGTATCAAGGCCCTTATGACGGCCTGAGGTGGTTGTTCTGGGTAGTGATTTCTCAGAATCTACGCACCCAAATTGCGTGAAAATGTAATCACCTGTCAGTTCTACACTCCTGGAAATTGAAATAAGAACACCGTGAATTCATTGTCCCAGGAAGGGGAAACTTTATTGACACATTCCTGGGGTCAGATACATCACATGATCATACTGACAGAACCACAGGCACATAGACACAGGCAACAGAGCATGCACAATGTCGGCACTAGTACAGTGTATATCCAACTTTCGCAGCAATGCAGGCTGCTATTCTCCCATGGAGACGATCGTAGAGATGCTGGATGTAGTCCTGTGGAACGGCTTGCCATGCCATTTCCACCTGGCGCCTCAGTTGGACCAGCGTTCGTGCTGGACGTGCAGACAGCGTGAGACGACGCTTCATCCAGTCCCAAACATGCTCAATGGGGGACAGATCCGGAGATCTTGCTGGCCAGGGTAGTTGACTTACACCTTCTAGAGCACGTTGGGTGGCACGGGATACATGCGGACGTGCATTGTCCTGTTGGAACAGCAAGTTCCCTTGCCGGTCTAGGAATGGTAGAACGATGGGTTCGATGACGGTTTGGATGTACCGTGCACTATTCAGTGTCCCCTCGACGATCACCAGTGGTGTACGGCCAGTGTAGGAGATCGCTCCCCACACCATGATGCCGGGTGTTGGCCCTGTGTGCCTCGGTCGTATGCAGTCCTGATTGTGGCGCTCACCTGCACGGCGCCAAACACGCATACGACCATCATTGGCACCAAGGCAGAAGCGACTCTCATCGCTGAAGACGACACGTCTCCATTCGTCCCTCCATTCACACCTGTCGCGACACCACTGGAGGCGGGCTGCACGATGTTGGGGCGTGAGCGGAAGACGGCCTAACGGTGTGCGGGACCGTAGCCCAGCTTCATGGAGACGGTTGCGAATGGTCCTCGCCGATACCCCAGGAGCAACAGTGTCCCTAATTTGCTGGGAAGTGGCGGTGCAGTCCCCTACGGCACTGCGTAGGATCCTACGGTCTTGGCGTGCATCCGTGCGTCGCTGGGGTCCGGTCCCAGGTCGACGGGCACGTACACCTGCCGCCGACCACTGGCGACAACATCGATGTACTGTGGAGACCTCACGCCCCACGTGTTGAGCAATTCGGCGGTACGTCCACCCGGCCTCCCGCATGCCCACTATACGCCCTCGCTCAAAGTCCGTCAACTGCACATACGGTTCACGTCCACGCTGTCGCGGCATGCTACCAGTGTTAAAGACTGCGATGGAGCTCCGTATGCCACGGCAAACTGGCTGACACTGACGGCGGCGGTGCACAAATGCTGCGCAGCTAGCGCCATTCGACGGCTAATACCGCGGTTCCTGGTGTGTCCGCTGTGCCGTGCGTGTGATCATTGCTTGTACAGCCCTCTCACAGTGTCCGGAGCAAGTATGGTGGGTCTGACACACCGGTGTCAATGTGTTCTTTTTTCCATTTCCAGGAGTGTAGTATAATATATTTTTCAATGAATACCCGTTTATCATCTACATTTCTTCTTGGTGTAGCAATTTTAATGGCCAGTAGAGTAGGATTGCTTGATTCCTATGCGCAGCCTTTGCAAATACTGTCGTGAGTCCCAACATGATGTGCAATGGTGGGAGAACAATTTTGTTCCGATTCAATTGAGGTTCTCTGACAATTCTTTTGACCCAGGCACTAAAGCTGTTCGTAAATGCCCTTCCCTCTGTGTATAGTGTTTTCCTCTTGCGCGACTGTCCCATTCACACAGGTAGCAGCAGTACTCAGTATAATCCCCTTGCAAACTCAACAGCATCGCAATGACTTTCGAATCTCCACATACCAGGCATTCACGCTTACTCAGATTAACACAGATTAGCCGACCGGTGTGGATGAGCGGTTCTACGCGCTTCAGTCTGGAACCGCGCGACCGCTACGGTCTCAGGTTCGAATCCTGCCTCGGGCATGGATGTGTATGATGTCCTTAGGTTAGTTCGGTTTAAGTAGTTCTAAGTTCTAGGGGACTGATGACCTCAGATGAAGTCCCACAGTGCTCAGAGCCATTTGAACCATTTGAACACAGATTACAACGGATTTAAACATGGTGTAACTTTATTTAGCTAAGGCAGCATATGAGACAGAGATGTATGGCCTTTCATTGCTATTGTGTAACAGTGATGCTTTCAGGCCTGTTTTTGTACCATCTATAAAGAGCCTCCACTCGTTTGGTTTATATGTAATGTTCAGGTCTTCCGACAAACCATCAGCGTCATCGCAGATTGTAATGTCACCTTCAATGCTGAAATGACACTTAAGCTTTTTCTGTTTACGCTCCCGAAACACAAACACACGTACTGTGTCAGTTAGGAGATTTCACAGCTGCAGGCATGAGGCTAAGAGTTGGACTTAACGTTTTGGAAGATCTTTATTCCCGATCAGATCACTGAGTTCACACTGTGTGACTTTGTGTGGGTCTCCAGATGACGGTGTTGGTGTAAACGTAGGATAGGATCAGTGTTGCTGGCGGATTATTGCACTTTTTCGGCTGTTTTTGTTGGTTCAACACCACCGCTATCGATGACATGGCGGTGCACGAGCCACAGGGCGAATGACGAATGGCATGACAGGGTATTGAATATTCGTCTTCCTCTTGGTATTGAGTCCTTTCCTCAAGGTTTGTACCATACAAAAATAGCAATCACATGCATGATTTGTGGTTTAACGCCAGATAGCACGCACACTACACGTGTGGAGCCCACTGTGGATCTTGGTCTCCTACTTGACAACCGAATTACAAGCATACGCTTGTTTCACTACTGTAGTCGATGGTCGCCTTCTTGAACCACAAATAAAATCTGCACAATTTCAACAAAAGCTATTAGGTTTGTTACTACAAGTGAAGGGCATATTTGTAAAAGCGTACATGCGCACAGTGACACAGTTCTTCAATTTCAAAACTCACACAGATTCACTATCAACTACCACGACACTCGTTTCACTCACAATAGAATTAACTTAACACAATATCATGCAGCGGTGACAAACGACAAATAAAATCGCATCTGGTTTCTACGTTCAACAATGCTCAAGTGAGTGAACGGTGCGCACACGAGTCACGGTGTAAAGCAATGTTGCCAAATTCTACTGGAAGCGCCCATCTCACTCACTCACAGCAGAGGAATCCTTATCACAATGCCTTTGCTCGAAACTCCTATAATGTCCCATAAATGTACCTGTGAAGCGTAATCATCTTATTTACTTGTAACCCTGACCCAGAAGACAATTTTAACCCTGATATTCGTGTTCAGCGAATCTGAACTTTCGTTGCTGCAAAAAATAAAACATGAAAATTTGCGGACCAGTGAAACAAGGGCAGACAGTATGAATGAATGTAATATCTAACCAATTCTTAATTACATCCAGCGTAGAAATCTGGCTACAACAGATACTGCAGATACAGATGGCATCGAACCATATGATAGATTCGTAATGGGATCAGCCTGGTACACATTTCCTTCCGTTCATCGTGACAGAGGTTTTCTATGGTTTACCTAAATCACTTAACAATGGTGTTTAGCTCATAGGTTCTGTAACATAGCCTATGGTGAAAGATATGTCCAACTGAGGTAGGATTTTATCTCTCAGGATTTTATCTAGGAAAATACGCTGCTTCAAATGTTAATCTTCCTTCTTAAGAACTAAGAATCTACGATTAGCTTTTAAGTACTTACATTTCACTACACAATCAGTACAACTGAGTTCAAAAATTGTTCAAATGGCTCTGAGCACTATGTGACTTAACATCTGAGGTCATCAGTCCCCTAGACTTAGAACTACTTAAACCCAACTAACCTAAGGACATCACACACACCCATGCTCGAAGCAGGATTCGAACCTGCGACCGTAGTGGTCGCGCGGTTCCAGACTGAAGTGCCTAAAACCGCTCGGCCGCCCCGGCCGGCAGTACTTCTGAGTCATGAAGCGTAGACAGCAAAGGATACGCAAGAGAAGCGATTCCTACCCTATCTACTGTCAAAGATTTACTGTTCTGTAAATAATATAGAGACTAAGATCAAGTTCTAAATCGAACTGATTTCCTAATGAATTAGAAGTCTCGAAACAGACCTGGGTAACACAAGCTCATCTACGTCGGTAATGATAACAGTAGCAATTGACGCTAAGGTTTTACATTGACGGTGGTTTTTAAAGCTTAGAGTGTAGCCAGTGTCTGACGAGGTATCACAGATTTTGGAAATTTGCTGCTTTCGAGATACTATTTTGTTCACAATTATTACTACGAAATTTCGACAGGGTTTGCAGCGTCGGTCATACATTCACTTTCCACGAAGAACATTTTTTCTGAAGTGAAGACTGGAATTTAATGCATCGCGACCCCCGTCAGTAAACGATACTGTAAATAGGTAACACTTATTACACACCACCTGTCAAAAAGAAAAAGGCGGTGCTCCCTGAGAGGGAGGAGAAAATGAAATAAAAGTTCGTGGACTGAGATAGTATGTGATGTTTTTACAGTGATTAGAAAATCAGATGAAATTTACAAATAACTTGACAGTATGAGCCCCCTGACCTGGATGCATACATTGATTGGGTTGGGGAGGGTGTCACAAGACCGATGTATTATGTCGAGAGGCAATCTGACCCACAACTGTTGCAAATGGGTTTTGATATCGTGGCTACTGAAAAAGGGACAGAGTTGTCATCCAGGCTGTCCCTCACATGTTCTATCAGTAATAAATATGGGGATCTTACTGGGTGCGGGAGTATCTCAACATCACGCAGACAGCTCATAGAGACACGAGACATTTGCGGACGAGCATTGTCCTGCTTAAAAATGGCACTGTCGTATGAGAGGTAAAACATCCAAATCTAGATCTACATCTTCATCTACATCCTCATCTACATCTATACTCTGTAAATCACACTTAAGTGCCTGGCAGAGGGTTCATCGAACCACCTTCACAATAATTCTCTATTATTCCAATCTCGAATAGCACGCAGAAAAAACGAACACTTATATCCTTCCTTGCGAGCTCTGATTTCCCTTATTTTATAGTGATGATCGTTTCTCCCTATGTAGGTCGGTGTCAACAAAATATTTTCGCGTTCGGAGGAGAAAGGAGTGATTGAAACTTCGTGGAAAGATTCTGCCGCTGTACCTCTCCAAAACATTGGAAGTGTGGAACGTCTGCCCAGGTCGGCAGCGATGATAAAGAGGTGTACTGTAAAACTGCGATTCATCGATGTACAAACTGTAAAGCAAATCTTCAACGGACCCTGCTTCCCAGTCAGGGCACCATTCTAAACACAGCCGTTTTTGTTGTGGTGTTAATGAAGCCAATGCTTGGGACAGTAATTCCCTAGTCATGCTACTGCTAGTTTCCGATCAGTGATGCGGGATGACTCAGAATGTTGCCGGGAGTCCATTACTTGATCTGGAATGGCTGTCGCAGATGTGAGTGGGTTAAAATGTGCTTGGTGCACAATATGGCTGTCTTCCCTTGTGGTGCTCACACGTGGTCGACCGGAACCTTGATGACGAGTATGCGTGCCTACACATTGCCATGCAGTCCAACACTGGGCCGCTGTCATTTCCGAATGTCCCAGAAGTCTCGATACTGTACGATTCGACTAGCAGTCCAAATGGAGACTCACACTGAGGCCCCTTTCGAACTCTGTCAGGTGCTGATAGTGCTGTCTCACACGATTACGCATGCCCATGTTCCTCACAGTGGTCACTCAAAATCTGATGCTGTTCACGCTCATTGTACAGTCTATGAGGCATGGTAACAATACCAAAAAAGAACAACAGTAACGCACTGTGGGGGGCTGGGTTCCTCCCATAGAGAAATGCAACCCTAATTGTTTACATACCTAAGGATGGTGTGAACGTCAACTGAGTTTTACAATGTCGCAACATTGACGAAATTATGCTACTTATATTTTATCCTATTTTAATTAGCCACTACTCTTCTTCATCTTGTTCATCGTCAGTGCTGGACGCACCCTTATATTGCGAAATGTGGGAACACGTAACGCACCAAGGAATAATGTAGAACATGATCGTTTCGGTGGCCAAGGTATTGTAGTGTGGTGAAGCATAACGTTGCATGCACGTACTGAATACCAAAACATTGAACACAGGTCAGCGTCATTGTGACACTGTACTCATCCCACATGTGCGTCTTTTCAGGGGTGTATTCGTCACTGACTTTTCTGGATGACAATGCGCGACCGCATCGAACTGCGCAGGTGGAGCAGCCCTTGAGAGCAGAGGATATTTGGCAAATGGACTGGCCTGCCCATTCTCCCAACTTCAAAGCCGTCCAGCACGAGTGAGATTCTTTGGGGAGAAGTAGTGCGGCACGTTCACTTGTAGCAATGACTGTCCAATAGCTGTCGACCGCGCTGGTGGGGGAATGGAACGCCCTATTGCAAAAACTCATTACCAACCTTGAGGCCAGCGTGGAAGCACGTTAGGCAGCATGAACTACCGCCCGTGGTGATCATATACCATATTAAAAATCATGTTCCACTTTTCGTGCCGGCCGCGGTGGCCGACCAGTTCTAGGCGCACCAGTTCGGAACCGCACTGCTGCTACGGTCGCAGGTTCGAATCCTGCCTCGGGCATTGATTTGGGTGATGTCCTTAGGTTTAAGTAGTTCTAAGTCTAGGGGACTGATGACCTCAGATGTTGAGTCTCATAGTGCTCAGAGCCAATTGAACCATTTTGAACCTTTTGTAATGTACCCGTCATCAATCGTGCTGACTTCACCGTAATTACCGTCTTTGAATGAAAGTGTAACTTCTGTCCGCCTCACTGCGTATTTGTTTCAGTTACATTCCGTACTTTATGGTAGTATTTCTTTCTACGTGTGGTCCATGTCTCATCGAGCTACATTACTTGGCTGAGACACATGGGACGAAAGTCATTTTCATCTTTAAGTTAGCACACCAGTGCAGTATAAATGAGAGGAACGGCTATTCGCGGTGGAGTATTTCTGCAGGGAAATTTCGAACTCCTTCTTTCATGATTCTTTCTCACTACTGTTACTGTGGTCTTGAATCCGAAATTCTCCGAGTCCGGAATTCTCCTAGCTAGTCTATCCTGAGCAAGTCTGTTCATCTCTGCATATCTACTGAAAGATAAACCCATCTGAAACAGCTCACTATAACAAAGTCGTCCTCTCCCTATAAAATTTATAACCCCACACATTTTCCACCATTGCTCGATTAAATATTCTTTGAGATCTCAGAATGTGTGTCATCAACCTATCCTTTCTTTTGGTCAAATTGTGATATTCAGTTATTTTGATCTCCCCTTCAGATGTTCAACATTCTTTTATAGAAATGCATTTGAAACGCTTCTGGACTCTTTTTGTCTGCGCATTTTATCGTCTAGGTTTCGCTTCCAAATAAGGCTACAATACGTTTCAGATAGATTAATGAAATAGTGAAACGCATACTAGTGAAAAAGGAGCCAATGACAGCATGACAGAGGAGATGGCCGCAAATTTTCTTAGAATGCGTGTAATATACAAGACAACACTAATCTGAAGGGAAAGGTAAACTCAGGCACTATAACGTAGCGATCAAACTGAATGCCTGCGCACAAATGGATGCCTCAGAATGACAAGAAAGGCCGGACTGAGAGAATCGGAGACCTTCGAGTGCAAAATCTTTCGGAAAATAATGGATCTTAAGGTAATAAACATAGCTTGTAGATTGCCAGGAAGAGAGGAGTTATACAGAGATAATGAGCGAGTGATGGAGTCAAAGAGGGAATCATATCTAAAGTTCTTAGAACATTTGCTCCAATCCCACGTCCGGCCATCCTGATTTAGGTTTTCCTTGATTTCCCTAAATCGCTCCAGGCAAATGCCGAGATTGTTCCTTTGACAGGACACGGCCGATTTCCTTCCCCGTCCTTTCCCAATCCGATGAGACCGATGACCTCGCTATTTGGTCTCTTACTCCAAACAACCCAACCCCAACATTTGCTCAGAATTGAGTTACAGAGTTTTGATGTAGTGCAGTAAAGCTTCAGATAGATGGTTCAAGGAAGAAAGGATGGGTCTCAGGAGCGTTTGAGAGAATAAGGAAGGAATCTCTAATCTATCACCGTAAAAACCACCAATCAACAACTTTCATAGCTTTCACTAGCAAAAGCAGAATAGCGGTCGGATGGAGGAGAGAAAGCTTGCGGCTACAGGTGGAATCCAACACTTCTGGTCTGCTAAAACGTCTTCGCAGAAAACCTTGTAGTTTCTTGACGTGGTTTATAAAGGTGCAAGGAACATTTGCCTTTTTCAGGAAAAATTTACTGGCAATTTCCAGTTTTTATTTTATATCCCAATAGCGACCCGTCCCAGCCTCGTAGGGGGTAGCAGCAAGTATCTTCTGAGAGACGGCAAGTCTATCGTATCGGTAATAAATTGTGTAGACAGACCTTCCTCATGAATCACGCTATATATTAGTGAAAACCCTATCAACACCCCTGTGGTAGTAACTGCGATTGCCCTGCAAATCCAGAAAGTAAATAGTGGCGGGAGACTTTCACTTTTGATATGTATAGAAGATCTCTATAAACGTATAGATTTTGGTCAAGCTTCTATGCCCTCTATAGTTGCGGCGTCTGTTTCCTTTACTGCCTTTCCCGCCAGATATCGCCTCCTCTCTACGTGATCAGCTCATAGCTTCCACCACTGCCCCGAGACGTCACTCCAAACGCCAATTAAATGTGGAGCAGGTAACAATACATATGTCACATACTCATCATTACTACAACTGTAAATAACATACACAAATCCTCATTATGAGTCAGTCTATCTATTAGTGAAAACCATAACAAAAGCCCTGTCGTAATTCCTGAAATGAGCCATAATACACCAAAACAAAGAAATAAAAGAACAGCGGCTGGAATGGGAGAGGGTCGAACCAAATGGGTACGAGTGACATTTCCAAGCAAAGTTAGGTGTATCTAGAGTGTAATAAACAAGTAAAATTTATGTGACAAAGGAATACAACTGAATTTTCACTCTCTGCTGCTCCGTGGTGAACGAAGAGAAGATTATTTACGAGATGTCGCGAAACATTTGGCATCAAATAGATACATGTGCTTGTGTATTCTCTTGCCTCTAAGAAGATCATGAAAATCAGCTGTTCCCGTGTTTATCGCACGATGTCACGTGGTGATAGTTTATTGTTAAGTTGTGTACGAAAGTTTTCGAAATATCAAGGTGGACGTTATCGACTTCAGTAATTTGAAAGTATCGGGATGAGCAATCAACGTAAACAATTTTCTCTATTCTTTTTGTGTACTGAAGTGGATATTCTACTCATTATAGGTTATGTAATATGATTTAGAACTTTACCTAATAATATTTAATAATTCCACGTTTTCTGCCAGGGTTAGCGTGTTTCTGTGCTGGTGTTATGTACTTATTGTTGCATGAAATAAATTCATCTGAGACACATATTAGTTTCAAAATCGAACTGCTTGGTTAACACGCGGTATGTTTAGTAATTTACTCTCCTTTCAGGCGAACCTGTTATTTTTGGGGAGATGGTGGTAAGAAATGTGTTGCCACTGAAACCTCGAATATTTTCGCAGATAAAGACTCTTCAGGCAAAATAGAGCAAAAAACATCTAAGAAGAACAGAAAACTGGAAAAAACAGGTTGCAAAGAGACTGAGGAGTGAGGGTAAAAAGTGTATTGGACGTAGAGGAGTGGAACATCTAGCATGGTCATTTCAGTAATATGATGATCAGTGTCAATACAAATGTAACCCACATTTCCCTCCTAAAGAACTGGAGACAATATTCCTTGATTACCGGAAACTGGATTCGTGAGCTTTGCAAACTGCTTTCTTATACACATGTATTGCAACCCGAATTCCAAAGAACTGAGAGAACACTCTACAACGAACAAATGAGTGAGTACTATTCTTTTCATATTTGGTAGAATGGTTTGCAAAGTTTTTCCTTGAAATCTCTAGATATTATGAACAAGGGCTTTATAAAAATCGCACTTAAAAAGACTGCGAGACGTGTATCACTGAGAGATATCTGAGGGAGACATGAGTCAGCAAATATAATTGCCATGAAACAAACTAAATTCATTAAACAAAATACTGCTTTCTTCCCACGGTTTCGAAATCACTAAACCAGAATTTACAATCCCAATACATGTCACGTAATCAAAAGACTAGTTTGAAAACAGTGAATAAATTTACACAGAGTCCTGTGAAGAGCATGGCAAGTTACCTGTTAAACAATCTTATTACAGGCCTTTTCTAACATTGCTTTTAACCTTCTATTTCAAAAAACTTATACCGAAACTTGTATAAAGTGCGAAATTCTTGAGGCTGCTATGAAGACAGGCGAACGAGGAAACATGAAAAGCATTGGCGCAAAGAAAGAGCTATATTTGAGACAAGCAAGAAGTGCTAAACAAAGAGAAAAATAACTATCTCAGATTTCAGAAACTCAGCATGCTATTTGGTTTGATTTACAAAAGGCATTACCAACTCCTCTTCTAGACTATAGTGAATTATAGTCGACAGTTAGGGACACATAATCTCTTTGTATACAACCTTGCAACGGGGAAACAGTTATACGTATGTTTGACCTGAATATGAAGGATCAGGAAGGTCCCAGGAAATTGCACCCTGTACATAAAATGATTGACTCCCAGCGCTAAACACACTGATATTTTCAATGGTATCTGTGAGGAATAGACTAAGAATAAATATAGTAAAGGTTTGGGAGTTATGTCGTCACCCACACAAACATCAATACAGTGGATCATCGATTTCTTTTTTCCAGTCACTCTTACACGGAGTGTGATAAAAATCTTGAGATAGTGGAAAAAAGGAAAAAGAATACACCCTACATACTTGTTCCTACGGATTGGTTGATACTATCCGTAAAGCAAGTAGCAAATTCACATTCATTCCAACGAGAAAATATTTTTTTAAAAGTATTTAAGGAATGAATTCAGTAATGAAAGATTCATTAAAAGGTATCTATCAGAAGACATGCTTCCATTTTGAAAATAACTCGCCATACATCCTCCATTAGAGACCAGTTTCTGACCTACGATCTAATAACACCTGGCAAAAAATGCAAAAGTCCAACTAACGACATGTTGTCATCTCTGTACAACCAATCCTCAAAGATTAAGCTCCCTAAATACAAAAATATTCTGGACTTGCTTCCATTTATTACACCTATCTATAATGAATTTTTTCGCTTGCTTCCATATGAAGAAGAACAACCAAGAAGAGAAAGCAGGGATGACCCGCTTGAGGCACTTGAACCAAATGATGAGAAAGGATTTCTTAAATCAGATTGTGAATAGTCTCTTTCTTACTTTGTAGTGTTAGTTAAAAATATGTATCAACAAAATGCGTGTTGTTCGTGTAGGGTTATAGTGACTTTTTATGTTGCGCTTTACCTAAATATCCTTATTACGATACACGAGAAGTGGAAAGTGACGCAGGTGGTGCGAAATGTTTTGAATAGTGGGGCAATGCGTTAAACAGTGTTCTTATTTATTTCGTTTCGCTATTGTAAGCCATAAATGGCATGATGTTCATGTTGTATTACACAAACTTTTTCGTAAGGCTCTGAGTAGCAATTTCAGAGCTGAATTGATAAAAACCAATAACAAAGCACTGTAGAGGAAACGGAAATCACATTCTTCTTAATTCACAATATTCTGGAAGCAAAGCGATACAGGGGCATACGGACTTCCCAGAATTGTGATATAAAACTGATATTTATATTAACCTGTTATTCAACATGCAAACGGAAAATGCTACAAAGTACTTTTATGTCAAATTCACTTTAAAAAAGTTTTGAGTTTCCATTTTACAGTCTCAAGCCGAGTCCCAAACCTTGTGAACTTCAGTTTTCTCAAAACCTCGAGAAAAGTACTTTGCTTCGGACCCCCTCATGCATGTACAGACTTTCTTAGTATATAGGGAAATCTGTACTAATGTCTCCGTTACGTTTCTCCAAGAGAGGAGACTGAAATCATACATAGATAGCACAGAAGGAACAATTCCGAGTTCCGAATCCAGCAAAGCCACTTCGTAACTGCCAGCAGCTGGCGTTCGGTATATAACGACCGAGGACGCCTGAAAGCCACAGGCGGCAAAGAGACCCACACAATGAAAGAAAACGACGGTCGAGTACAGCACAGGCGAAAGAGAGAGTGAACGAGACAGAGAGAGAGAGAGAAGAGGAGGCAAGAAAAAAGAGACTCTCACAAAAATAAGGCGTGGTGAGGAAGATGGATGAAATTTACACGAGCGAAGGAAATAAAAGGCGATACTGGCGGCGCGCCGTCTGAGTAATGTGGCGAGGACATGGCGATTGTGCGCGCGCCGCCGCGTCAGCGCGCGATGAATTGGCCGCATCTATCACGCCGCCGGACAGCCCCATTCTGCTGCGTTTTAAGGAATAGTCCCCGGCGCGGGCCAGGCCCGCGTCGCGACGCGGACAAAGTGGACGCACGGACTTACTGCCCCGCGAGACCGCTGGCGTGGTTTATACACACACACACACACACACACACACACCGCCTCTAAACCATTCGTCCAGGGAGTCATCGACAAACACGCACCCCCTAGCGTGCGACAAAACATTCAAGCGTTTCGGCGAGTGCTGGAGTGCCAGAGGCGTACTGCTGGACGAACAGGGCGTCTCATTACAATCCTTCCAGCAGAGCACGATGGGTTATTCGGACATTAAGGTCCGATCGAACGCGAAATTGAAACCGTAGCGAAAATCTGATGAAGCTTTGCACATACACTGAAGCGCCAAAGAAACTGGCATAGGCACGCGTATTCAAATACAGAGATACGTAAACACGCAGAATACGGCGTGCGCTCGGCAACGTCTATAAAAGACAAGTGTCTTGCGCAGTTGTTAGATCGATTACTGCTGCTACAATGGCAGGTTGTTAAGATTTGAGGGAGTTTGAACGAGGTGTTACAGTCGGAGCACGAGCGATAGCACACAGCATCTCCGAGGCAGCGATGAAGTGGGGATGTCCCCTTACGATCATTTCACCAGTGTATCGTGAATATCAGGAATTCGGAAAAACATCGAATCTCCGACATCGCTGCGGCCGTAAAAAGATCCTGCTAGAACGAGACCAACAACGACTGAAGACAATCGTTCAACGTGACAGAAATGCAGCCCTTCAGCATATTGCTGCAGCTTTCAATGCTGTTCCACCAAGAAGTGTCATCGTGGGAACCATTCAACGAAACCTCATCGTATGGGCTTTCGGAGCCGAAGGCCTACTCGTGTACCCTTGATGACTGCGCGACACAAAGCTTCACGCTTCGCCTGGGCCCGTCAACACCGACATTGGACTGTTGATGACTGGAAACATGTTGCCTGGTCGGACGAGTCTCATTTCAGATTGTATCGGGTGGATGGAAGTGTACTAGTAATGGAGAGCCTCTTGAATCCATTGATCCTGCACGTCAGCAGGGGACTGTTCAAGCTAGTGGAGTCTCTGTAATGGTGTGGGGCGTGTGCAGTTGGAGTGATATGGGACCCTGATACATCTAGATACGGTGACACGTACGTAAGCATCATGTCTGATCACCCTCATCCAATCGTGTCCACTGTGCATTCCGACGGACTTCGGAATTTCCAGCAGGACAATGCGACACCCCACACGTCCAGAATTTCTACAGAGTGTCTACAGGAATATTCTTCTGAGTTTAAACACTCCTGCTGGCCACCAAACTCCCCACAAATGAACATTATTGACCATATGTTGGATGCCTATCGACGCGCTGTTCAGAAGAGATCTTCACCCCCTCATTCTCTTGCGGATTTATGGACAGCCCTGCACGGCTGATGGCGTGAATTCCCTGCAGCACTACTTCAGACATTAATTGAGTCCATGCCACGTCGTGTTGCAACTCCGTGCGCAACTTATTTAGCAGACAGTATGCCACTGAATGTACCTACTCAAATATATCATTGTTCATAGTTCATAGCTCAAGAGATATGATCCCATAAACACTGATGTGGCTGAAAAAATGCCGCATCATGCATGAAGATTTAATACATTTATTCTTTACTACTAAGACACAACTACAGTCGAATTAACTTAAGGAAATCCCTGACACCTGGCAAGCGCTTTTGACAACTTCCAGCTGCGAAGCGGAAACGGCTGTAGGCGAAAACAATCGCCTTCTATAGAGCCATGAAGACTCGTTGCTGTAGAGACGTTTGTAACTGCTGCCAGCGTACTCCATCGTTTCAGTATATTACACGCCAAATACAATTTATTTTTTTATTTTCGTTTCTAGTAGAATGGAGTAAGATGTTCGGGTAGCACTGATGACCGGGGGGGCCCCATCTGGGGATGTTGGCCCGCCGGGTGCAAGTCTCACTTTAGGCGACGCCACATGGGGCGACTTGCGCGTCGGTGGCGATGAGATTATAATGAGGACAGCACAACACCCAGTCCACCAGCGGAGGAAACCTCCAACTCGGCCGGGAATCGACCCCTGACCCGCTGTATGGTACGCAAACACGTTAGTACCCGGCTAAGCAGACGGACGTTTCTAACAGAAAACTGACAAAATGAATACCCTAGCAATACCGGGTTTGTCAGCTAATATGGAATAAAAGCAACAAATGTTACCATGACTACATGTGGTGCCACTGGTGATATCGTAAGACCTATATTAACGCTGTGGAGACATTTAAGTATATTATATCTCATTTTATTATATTCTATTGTGTATTTGAAACGTGTTTCATTTGTGTGCAATCTGTTCTGCAACCTGGATATGTTCTTTGAACTACGCCGCAATTTTTTTTCGTGATTTTGTGAGGTTTAATTTATTATTACATATTTTGAATATTCTTTCCGCCTGCTGGCGATTTATGGTGCACTCGCAAGTCACGCCAGATGTAGCGCTATATATTATGGAATCCGTTATTTTAATGAGCTTCGATTGGTTGCCATCATAAGTGGTTGCAATATGCAGTGATAACAATGCAGTATCAGAACTGTCTGTTAGATAATAAACATTTCGTCCTACGCCCGCACACCCCCTACTAGGGGCCTCTGGCGCCATCACTTGGTAGTTGCTGGTGAGCACCAGCATTAGTTGTCTTCGCACTGCTCATTGTACCTCGTCTACTGTACGCTTAAGTATCGATATCACCATTTGGATAACTTGCTATGGTTGTTCCATGGAAGCATACGTAACTGTAACTTGCGAAGACGCTATGTAACCCTGGTTGTATCTTGTTACAGTATGAATTATTGTCATTCTCATGCTGTTCTGTTATTAATATTGCAACATCTGCTGCAATTTTGTTGTTATAGGATGGTTTGAGAATGGACGCAACTCCGGAACTAGTGAAAAAACCATCAATAAATAAAGGAGACTTCCTAACGCAACTGACAACGGCATTCCAGCCATTTCTTACACGTAAATTTGTGTTACATGTCAGCAAATTCCTCTCTTTCAGAAATGCTTTTTGTACCATAGTCAAACTTCATTTTACATCCTCTACTTCCGCCATGGCCAGTTATTTTGCAGCCCAAATAACAAAACTCATAGATTACGTTTAGTGTTTCGCTCCTAACCAGATTTCCTCATCATCGCCTGATTTAATTTGTCTACATTCCATTATGCTTGTTACACTTTTGTTGATGTTCATCATATATCCTCCTTTCAAGGCACTGTCCATTCCGTTCAACTGCTTCTCCAATTCCTATTCTGTCTCTGAGAGACTTACAATATCATTAGCACACCTCAAAACGGTACAGGATAGTATTGTTATCATCGAAAGGGAAAACTTCATTTTTGAATGATAACAACTATTTAAATTGCAAGCAATAATTCTTCAGATGGTTATGCATTAAACGAATTTTTATGTATGTATAGTTTTTTCTTCTTCCTTTTTAAGTGCAGAACGGTCGCAGCTATCTTCATCCATCGTTCACCTCGAGCCTTCAGAAAAGTCAACTGGTTTTCGTCTGCACACTAACTATTTCAAAATAAGGACGTCACACGCATCCATGCCCGAGGTAGGATTCGAACCTGCGACCGTAGCGGTCTCGCGGTTCCAGACTGTAGCGCCTAGAACCGCTTGGCCACCCCGGCCGGCGCGTTATTGCAGCGAATGCTTTTCTTAATACGCTGTTTCATATCAATGGTCGTTGTAATGTACAGGCGAAGACTCAAGTAGCCATCAACATCTAACATTTATCATAAGCCCGTAATGTAAATAATCCTTTTCACTTTCTCCACTGATCTCTTCATTAAATATCTAATTTTTTCTCACGGGTTCCTCAATAATAGGTTCGTCTCTCAACCCGTTCAAAACTTTTCTCATTTCATCAGCCTCTAAAATACTACACTGGATATTGCGCCTGAATCGTATTATTTATTTTCTCTGAAGACATTCCTGCAATGTTGTTATACTTCATAATCTTAAGCTCCGTTCTTCATTGCCCTAAGATTTAGTCTACCCATGCATATCACTAGTCTCTCTTGTCCTTCTGATTATGGAAAATGGAAATGAGCGTTTGACGTCATTGGCCGGGAGGCCCCTTGCGGGGCAGGTCTGTCCGCCTTGGTGCAGGTCTTACTACATTCGACGCCACAATGGGCGACCTGCGCGCCGGACGTGGATGAAATGATGATGAAGACATCACAACACCCAGTTCCTGGGCAGAGAAAATCTCCGACCCAGCCGGGAATCAAACCAGGGCACGTAGGACGGCAATCCATCACGCTGACCTCTCAGCTATCGGGGCGGACTTTTCTAATTATTATCTGATAGTACCACAAATTCCTATCCAGAGTAATCGTGCTGTCTTTTTCACGTTCTTCCGCAAGACTAACCACGATCCATATGCGTATGCATAGCCTGGACGCGATGCCTGTTATGTTGGTATTCATTTTGTGGCTAGTCATAATTTCGTTTGTTATCAATATTATTTGAGTAGTACCAATTATAGGTTTCCCGCACGTTACTACGAAAGTTTTCCTAAGAACGACTGAAAAAATTTGTATTATTTTGCACTTTAAGCTGTAGTTTTCTACATATTTAATCAACAACATCTTCCTCTAACGAAGGATCTATATGCTCACGTTTCTTAACCAAGAACTCGCAAAATTTGCCAATGGTTTTACGTGCACGCTGCGATAAAAACATTTTATGTCAACTGATCCTCTTTAGACCATATATTTGACCATACGGCACTGGACAAATTCATTGCACGCACTCAAATAGCTGTCAATTATTCGCCCATACTATTCTCGGGTGCATCTAATGAAATTAATTTCTTGCACTCGGCAATAAAAATAACCGGGTGCACATCACTTTCGGTACTAATTTCTTATCCATAGCAAGTCTTCTACTACAGAAAGACCGAGCGAGGTGGCGCAGTGGCTAGCACACTGGACTCGCATTCGGGAGGACGATGGTTCATTCCCGCGTCCGGCCGTCCTGATTTAGGTTTTCCGTGATTTCCCTAAATCGCTCCAGGCAAATGCCGGGATGGTCCCTTCGAAAGGGGGCACGGCCGACTTCCTTCCCCGTCCTTCCCTAATCCGATGAGACCTACAACCTGGCTGTCTGGTCTCCTCAACCAAACCCAACTACAGGAAGCATTACACATATTCAAACTTGTTCCTATTCTTATGTTTTTTTTCAGTTAGCTTACTGTGATTTTGTCTGGCTTCACATTTTAAATAGCTGTTTGCATAGCTCTTTGACTTTTCGTTGTTTTGTCACGTTCGGTTACCCGGTGAAACAAGCGCTCTTCTACTGCTTCAAGTCGTTCACGAGTGTGTCGTTTAGTGATTCAAATTTTCCGTTGGCTTTGGTCTCGATTATTGAACTTCTTCACATAGGCTTTCTGGAATCTTTTATTTATTTATTATTGTGTCAGAAGTACAAAGTACATAATCAACTAAAGGAAATCGACTGCTGACATCAATTTGTACATTGGTTGTGCAGAAACTGGCCACATCCGGTGCATTCTGTGTCGCCCATATCAGGTCTCCCATGGTGCACGTAACTGGTGATGAAGAACACCGTAGATGACTGTTAGTCTGTACAGCATCACACCTGCAAAAAACTGACTACACAGGACAAGTTGGTCTTACATCTCGTGGAACTAGAGCTTAATCTGTTGAGAGCTTTCCACATATTCACATTAAGCAGGATAGAGCTTTGCCAACTTCCATATATTCGGTGTATAACGTGTCGACTAGTCGCTAGCAACTTTTCCGTTATCTCTGAACCCACTGGTCGACATTCGTTATGTGTACTGTGGTGTCTGCTAAGACAGTTTTCTCTGCCGACGATCTTTGAGGCGAGTACGGAACCAACCAATTAGAAGCCAGGGCACTCAGACGCTAGATATTATTTTGCAAGTTTTCAACGAGGACGATGCGTCTTGTGCTATTCTGTCCGAGGCTGTTCTAGAGTGAAGTGAGTACATTTAAGTATGGCTGGCTCTGAGAACTATGGGACCTAACATCTGAGGTCATCAGTCCCCTAGAACTTAGAACTAATTTAAGTATGTTGAGAAGGTTCGAGAGTGAGAGAGCTACGTATAAAAGCAACAAGCTCTTTATGTTAGTGAAGTGCTTCATAAACCTATAAGACTTCTCTCATGAAACTATTCTGGATCAAAAAGTAACACTTTTCTTCAACTGAACGTTTGCTGATCCGTATTTTATTGGCGGGATTTCTTACCCACCGCTAGTGAATGCATTGCAAAGCGGCACTCAAGGTTATGAATAAGTGTGGCAGATCCCATTCTGTATATGAGCTGGATTCGATTCACGAAGGGATTTAGTAAGGCAGATTTCATTCACCCTGTTGGTCTTGCATCTTATAAGATTTTCAAATGTACAGCATAGAATAAGTCCTTGTTTGACTGGGCTTGGACACAACGTGCCACATGTAGCCTAAAAAGGCTTTTCCTTTCTAAAGTCTTAGTATTCTTGATATGAAATTATAAGTATAAAGTTAAATAAAATACTATATATTTATTTCTCGTTCGTTCCGTTCATCAATTTAATTAAATGAGGCACATTTTTTGCAAGATGGCAGCAGTGAATAGCTATACTTTGTGTTGAAGTAACTACATTAACATTCTCATGGGCCCGCCCGGTTGGCAGTGCAGTGTAACGCACGACTTTCCATGCGGGAAGAAGCGCCTGGTCCCCGGCACGAATCCGCCCGGTCGATTTGTGCCGAGGTCCGGTGAACCGGCCAGTCTGTGGATGGTTTTTAGGCGGTTTTCCATCTGCCTCGGCGAATGCTGGCTGGTTCCCCTTATTCCGCCTCAGTTACACTATGTCGGCGATTGCTGCGCAAACAAGTTCTCCACGTACGCGTACACCATCATTACTCCACCACGCAAACATAGGGGTTACACTCGTCTGGTGTGAGACGTTCCCTGGGGGGGGGGGTCCACCGGGGGCCGAACCGCACAATAACCCTGGGTTCGGTGTGGGGTGGTGGAGGGGTGAAGTGGACTGCGGTAGTCGTCTTGGGTTTGTGGACCACTGCGGCTGCGGTGGGGACGGAGCCTCTCCATCGTTTCTAGGTCCCCGGTCAGCATACAATACAATACAATACAACATTCTCATGCCACTTACTCAAACGTTGGTTTGATCAAAACGACTTCTTCTTAAAGTACTTATTCAGACAGCAACTGGTTTTTTTTTTTTTTTTTTTTTTTTTTTTTTTAGTAATGATTTTCAGATCGCAGAGGATACGTTTTCTTCTAGATCTTCAAGACAGCAGCTACCCGGTGGTTATAATTAAACATTCCCTACTTAACGCGTTATAGCACGGAAACTAATTACCGGACAGACGAAGCTCATTTTTCTCTGACAGCTGAGGTGGACACATCGAACTGCCGAATGTGGAGATGTTCATCTCCAGTCACTGTGCATGAAGTTCCTCTGTATAGTGAACGTGTCACGTATGGAGTGGCTTCACGGCTACGTTCATCATTGGATCATTACTTTTTTAACACGTTGGCGTTCAAGGACCGAATACGTGCAGTGTGACTGGCCGGCGTTTCTGCGATATGCTTCGGCAGCATGTCATACCCGACGTCCAGGAGGGAGACGCACTGAACTCAATAATTTTCATGCAAGATGGGGCCCACTGCACATCGCTCGTGAAGTGCACCTGCTTCTCCGAAACACATTTGGAAACGGTCGAATTATCAGCCGATCGTTTCCAAATGCTTTTCAAGATCACCTCATCTCATTCCCTGTGATTTCTGGTTGAGGTGTTACCTGAAGGACAGTGTTTACCATACATGTGCTGATGTGAAGCGCAGCACATCAAGAGCGGTAGCCACCATACCTACAGAAATGCTTCGTTCTGCTATGCAGAATGCAATCCTGTTGTTTCAGACTCCTCTGGACACTGATGGGCGCCATATTGAGTCTCTTGTGTAGGAGTAATGATGATGATGTTGTTTGATTTGTGGGGTGCTCAACTGCGCGGTCATCAGCGCCCGTACAAAGTCCCAATTTTTTCACAGTCCAGTTTTTCTCCACAGTCCAGTATATCCACTGTCACGAATGATGCTGCTGCTGATGTGATGAAATGATGAGAACAACACAAACACCCAGTCGCCGGGCAGAGAAAATCCCCCACGCAGCCGGGAATCGAACCTGGGACCTCGTGATCCAGAGGTACCAACGCCATCCACTAGACCACGACCTGCGGACTGTAGCAGTAATGGTACCGGTATGTACTGGTATGATCTAACGTAGTAGCACATTAAGTGTTTCAATTGAAATGATTCTGCATTATTTCTCTTCCCCGTGTCCTTGACATTAATGCCACCAAGTTTGGTCCTCGACGGTATTTAGTTTCCGTGTTATAACGTGCTAAATAGGGAAAGTTTAATTATAACGAGCCAGTACTTCACCACAACGAGATTACATTTGTGCTAGTGAGGCATTGCCATTTCACTACAATGTAGTACCGTAAATCTATGCTGGCCGGGGTGGCCGACGGTTCTAGGCGCTACAGTCTGGAACAGTGCAACCGCTACGGGTGCAGGTTCGAATCCTGCCTCGGGCATGGCTGTGTGTGACGTCCTTAGGTTAGTTAGGGTTAGGTTTAAGTAGCTCTAAGTTACAGGGGACTGATGACCTCATTAGTTAAGTCCCATAGTGCTCAGAGCCATTTTTTTTTTTTTTTTTTTTTTTTTTTTTTTTTTTTTTTTTTTTAAATCTATGAATCAATGAATGCACAATCCTGTGATCAGGTGAAAATTAAATGTTGTGTATGGTATTCAAACTCGGGTTCAACGAAGAGAAAGTTAATCAGTGACCAAAGGTATAATGTTTCAAAAACTAAAGAAAATTCTTTTCATTTAAGCATCTGTGTCTATGACGAACCATAGCTGACGACAGTCGGACTGCGTAGTATTATTCACTGAGGGCTTATTCATCTCGAAAAAGGGGCTACTTTTAGGTGACTTCAGTGACCACTGGAAGTAGCAGCATAAGTTGAAACTTCCCCTTAAAAAATTGAGAATGACAGTGCTGGAAAAACTCTTACGTTATTTGATACAGAAACAGCTGAGTAAAACCCAACGTACTCAGACAGTTTTCTCTTTACTTATTCTGATCATTATTAAATTGACACACAATATTTTAGCGCAAAGTAATCTGACTTTCAACAATCCCTACAAAAGAATAGCCCTGACTAACAATAACTTATACCTTTCATGAATCACTTACCTCACAAAAATCTTTGTTACTCGAACTACTACAATACAGCGAGCGCCAATACTGCCAACTAAATAAAAGATTCAAAGTACTGAAGGCATTAACTACTGATAGGCATAATTAGCAAATGAAACATTTTGATAGAGAACAAACAGTGTATTTACCTTAATATACAGGGTGAGTCACCTAACGTTACCGCTGGATATATTTCGTAAACCACATCAAACACTGACGAATCGATTCCACAGACCGAACGTGAGGAGAGGGGCTAGTGTAATTGGTTAATACAAACCATAGAAAAATGCACGGAAGTATGTTTTTTAACACAAACCTACGTTTTTTTAAATGGAACCCCGTTAGTTTTGTTAGCACATCTGAACATATAAACAAATACGTAATCAGTGCCGTTTGTTGCATTGTAAAATGTTAATTACATCCGGCGATATTGTAACCTAAAGTTGACGCTTGAGTACCACTCCTCTGCTGTTCGATCGTGTGTATCGGAGAGCACCGAATTACGTAGGGATCCAAAGGGAACTGCGATGGACCTTAGGTACAGAAGAGACTGGAACAGCACATTACGTCCACATGCTAACACCTTTTTATTGGTCTTTTTCACTGACACACATGTACATTACCATGAGGGGTGAGGTACACGTACACACGTGGTTTCCGTTTTCAATTAGGAGTGGAATAGAGTGTGTCCCGACATGTCAGCCCAATAGATGTTCAATGTGGTGGCCATCATTTGCTGCACACATTTGCAATCTTTGGCGTAATGAATGTCGTACACGTCGCAGTACTTCTGGTGTAATGTCGTCGCAGGCTGCCACAATACGTTGTTTCATATCCTCTGGGGTTGTAGGCACATCACGGTACACATACTCCTTTAACGTACCCCACAGAAAGAAGTCCAGAGGTGTAAGATCAGGGGAACGGGCTGGCCAATTTATGCGTCCTCCACGTCCTATGAAACGCCCGTCAGACGTGTACCTCACCCCTCATGGTAATTTACATGTGCGTCAGTGAAAAAGACCAATAAAAAGGTGTTAGCATGTGGACGTAATGTGCTGTTCCAGTCTCTTCTGTACCTAAGGTCCATCACCCTTCCCTTTGGAACCCTACGTAATTCGGTGCTCTCCGATACACATGATCGAACAGCGGAGGAGTGGTACTCAAGCGTCAACTTTAGGTTACAATATCTCCGGATGTAATTAACATTATACAATGCAACAAACGGCACTGATTACGTATTTGTTTATATGTTCAGATGTGCTAACAAAACTAACGGGGTTCCATATAAAAAAACGTAGGTTTGTGTTAAAAAACATACTTCCGTGCATTTTTTTATGGTTTGTATTAACCAATTGCACTAGCCCCTCTCCTCACGTTCGGTCTGTGGAATCGATTCGTCAGTATTTGATGTGGTTTACGAAATATATCCAGCGGTAATGTTAGGTGACTCACAATACATATATATATATATATATATATATATATATATATATATATATATATATATATATATATATACAAGTGTGTGTATGTGTATGTGTGTGTGTGTGTGTGTGTGTGTGTGTGTGTGTGTGTGTTTGTGTGTGTGACATCCAATTAAACAAATTTCCTTTTTCTGACGGACACACGTCCAGATCGTCCGCTCATAGTGACCTCTCAAAACTCTGGCATCTCTCTCCCCACATCCACCACTGCTCGTGGCTCACCTCCAACTGCCCAACGCTACACGCTGTTCACATCCAACTGCCCAACACTGCACTGGCGAATATTCCAACAATGGCAGGCCGTTGTGGCCGAGCGGTTCTAGGCGCTACAGTCTGGAACCGCGCGACCGCTACTGTCGCAGGTTCGAATCCTGCCTCGGGCATGGTTGTGTGTGATGTCCTTAGGTTAGTTAGGTTTAAGTAGTTCTAAGTTCTAGGGGACTGATGACCTCAGATGTTAAGTCGCATAGTGCTCAGAGCCATTTGAACCATTTATTCCAACAATGAGTCCAGCCAGCCACAGACTGCACACAGCGCAGTCAGTGATTTTCATACAGAGTACTACATGGCGTTACCAACATAAAAACCTAAACAGCCTACTTACAAAGTATACATGCAACAAGAACGGAACCCATATATCTGTTACCCCAATATCTGTCTATTCCATTTTATAAAATTACAAATTCCTGACTTATGTGCAAAAACTGTACATAGCCTATATAATGATGGTATGTAATACGGGGTCTCACGTGTGTGTATACATTTAATATAAACATGTGTTAAAAGAATTTCATATTTCTTGCTGTAGCTTATGTTTTAACAAGTACAACCATTAAAATTTGCGTGTATGTCTTTAGCGCCGCCGCCCGCTGCCACAACCTTTTACTGTGTGACGCCAAGATGTAAGCAAAGTTCATTAACATATTTTGTATCCTTTTACATGGTGTTCACCATACATGCATTACGACGTGTGGATAATTTTCACATTTGAGATGGAAGTCAATATGCCGAAACGGCTAATGTGACTTTTTATAGTAATTACTACCTCGACTTAATCAAAATTCCATATTTTACTCTTGCTTGTGTTTTAACAAGTATTACCTCTAAAATTTGCATTCAGAAAAACAAAGTAGATATCGAGTGCACTGTTGTCAACCTCTTCTCGCCTATGCCTTTAGCCCCGCCGCCTTCTCCCACAACCTTTTACCATGTGACGCTAAGATGTAAGCAAAGTTTATTAACATATTTTGTACCTTTTTTCATGGAGTTCAGCGTACTTGCATTACGACCTGGGGATAATTTTCACCTCTGAAGATAAAAGTTAATATGCCGAAACAGTCAATATGTATTTTTATGGTAATTACTGACTACCTTGATATAATAATATTTTTCTGATGGCCGTCCAATCTCCCACACTCGACTTCTTAGTTGTATGCAACGCATTAACGATAAATTTTTCAAATAGAAAATACCTGAAAACGTCTGCTTTGATTGACAGTCTTTTTGTTGTGCCTATCTGCTACACAACATCTCCACTATATGGTAAACGGCAACTATACTTCCGGCCGCTGTGGCCGAGCGGTTCTAGGCGCTTCAGTCCGGAACCGCGCTGCTGCTACGGTCGCAGGTTCGAATCCTGCCTCGGGCATGGATGTGTGTGATGTCCTTAGGTTAGTTAGGTTTAAGTAGTTCTAAGTCTAGGGGATTGATGACCTCAGATGTTAAGTCCCATAGTGCTTAGAGTCATTTGAACCATTTGAGCAACTATACTTTTCGTAGTATTGTCATTATTGCGTCCTGAATTTTCCATTGCTTGATTTAACAAAGTATAAATTGTTGCGGCTAGCGTTTAGGAATGACCATCTCGGAAACGGCGAAACAGTTCGGCTGTTCGTGTGATACTGGCGTGAGGATCCATTGAAAGTGTTACGTGGTTGGAGGACAGCGAAGCCACAAGAGTATTGGACGACCACGCGTCATTACAGAACGTAGAGGCTGGAGGCTTGCTCCCCTATAAAGCCGCATAAGCTACGATCTGTGATAGATCTGAAGACCGATTGCAGTGCTACTGCAGGCACAAGTGTTTCGGAGGTATCAGCTCATAGCACAGTTTGCCGGCTGCGGTGGCCGAGCGGTTCTAGGCGCATCAGTCCGGAACCGCGCTATTGCTACGGTCGCAGGTTCGAATCCTGCCTCGGGCATGGATGTGTGTGATGTCCTTAGGTTAGTTAGGTTTAAGTAGTTCTAAGTTCTAGGGGACTGATGACCTCAGATGTTGAGTCCTATAGTGCTCAGAGCCATTTGAACCATAGCACAGTTTGAACATTGGACTAAACAAATTACGATATTTTCACACTATCATATTGACTCAATGATATCGTTAATTACGACTGCAGTGAGCACAGTATCATTAAGACTGCACCGTGAATCAATGGAAACATAGTGGGTGACAATTATTGAAATTTACGAAAAAAGAACGTAAATTAGTTATAAACTACGGCGTGCACAAACTTTATTCAACACGTAAAGGTCCCTACAGATATTCGGATTTAGGCTATGAAATGCGCGATGACGTGGTGCAGGCGAATAGCAAAATTCTGCATGATCCGCTACCGAGCGATGTGGCGCAGTGGTTAGCGCACTGGACTCGCATTCGGGAGATCGACGGTTCAAACCCGCGTTCGGCCATCCTGATTTAGGTTTCCTGTGATTTCCCTAAATCGCTTCAGGAAAATGCCGGGATTGTTCCTTTGACTGGACACTGTCGATCTCCGTCCTCCTTCCCATCCTTCCGTAATCGAACGCGACCGATGACCTCGCCATATGGTCCCCTCCCCCAAATCAACCAACCATGACCCTCTGAAGTAGCGGAACATCCATGCTTCCAATAACCTCCTGAATGATTGTTTTCAGCTCAGTAACAGTTTTCGGGCTATTGCTGTACATCTTGTCTCCAATATAGCTCCACAAAAATGAGTCGTATGTGTTCAGATCCGGAGAATATGGTGGCTAATCGAGGCTAATGCCTGTTCAGTGTCCTCTGGGTACCCCAGAGCCAGAATGCGGCCCCCAAAGTGTTCCTCCGGGACATCAAACACTCTCCTGCTTCGATGGGGTCGAGCTCCGCCTTGCATGAACCACATCTTGTCAAAATCAGGGTCACTTTGGATAATGGGGATGAAATCATCTTCAAAAACCGTTCGGTAGCAACGCGACATCAAGGAATATCTCACCGATTATTCCGTGACTGGACATTGCACACCATACAGCCAGACTTCTCGATCGCGAAACACAGGTTCTCATTCGCCCAAATGCGTCAATGTTGCGTATTGACGAACCCACGCAAACGAAAGTTGACTTCGTCGCTAAACCGAATCATATTCATATCATACTCATTCCCATGCGTGCAGTTTGAACATCCTAACGCAAACAATTCAGAAGTTATGACGATTTTATTTCACATAATTCAGTAACTGCCACCCTGTATCAGCTGGTCCGATGAATCACGTTTCTTGTTACACTTAATCGATGGTAGTGTCCAGATTCGATGTCATCCATGATAACGACTGCTCGAAAATAGCACTTAGCCACAGATGCAGGCTAATAGGGGTGGTATTGTGCAATGAAGGCATTCATATGGTTTTCCATGGTATCGTTGGTAGTAATCAAAGGCACCAAGACAGCTGCGGACTACGTGAAAATTATTGCGTGCTATCTGCATCCCTTCATGCTTGACGTGTTCCCTCGTGGTAAAGGCATACTCCAGCGGGATAACCATATATATGTTACAAAGCCAGAATCATGCTGTAGTTGTTTGAGGAACATGATAGTGAGCTCGTCATGAACTTTGACCATAAAATTCCCCTGACTGAACATATCTGGGACGCTATCAGGCACCAGCTTCACGTCCACATACCATCAGAAATCTCTTGTGGACTTTTCGAATCAATGCCACGCAGAATTGGTGTTTCATTGCGTTCCCAAAGATGCATCAAAATGCTATTAAGCAGGTGGTTTAAATGGTCCAAATGGCTCTGAGCACTATGGGACTTAAATGCTCAGGTCATCAGTCCCCTAGAACTTAGAACTACTTAAACCTAACTAACCTAAGGACGTCACACGCATCCACGTCCGAGGCAGGATTCGAGCCTGCGACCGTAGCGGTCGGGCGATTCCAGACTGTAGCACCTAGAACCAATCGACCACCACCGGCCGGCTAAGCAGGTGGAAATAATGTTTTGGTACATCAGCAAATTCGAGACAGTTGTGAGTACTCTAGCATAATATGGATACGGAACCTGGTGCTGCCGTTACTTGCAGGGAAGGTGTCGTTGAAGCTCATGTGGAAGTAAATAAAAAGCTCATTAGAAAGTGAACATACTGCTATGTCTGTATGAGTAAAGATGAGCAGTATAGGATATATAGTTAAATCATTACACACCCCAAGATAAGTAGCAGAGTCTTTAAATGTTTGCTGGAATGGGGAATGAGATTGTCACGTTAGTCTCACATCACTATACAATATTGTTTCATTTTCGACCACTATTTCATGGTTATTACTTTGTGAGTATGTGGTTCGTAAAATGTATTGCATTTCTTTTACTGGGACAGTGCACTACCGGTGTGTTCTCAGGGTCCTGTTGTCGGCAGAAGGCAATCGGTGAATCCCATTAAGAAGAGGCACACCCGCACTGGAGGATAGGGTAGTTTTGCGGAAATGATACTGGTGCCTCCTTCGTGCTGTTGTGGACAGAGCCAGTGCCCTGGCCTAGGTGTGGGAAGGTGGTACTGTCTTGCTACAGCCATCCCTAGGGAGTAATTGCATGGATATCAAATGCCAAGATGCTGTGGTGCCACCTGGGCAGAGGAGAACGACAGTGGCTTTCGCTCCAAAATTTTGGTTACTTAAATCAAATGAGTCAGCTCACCACCGTGCTTGGCTCAAACGGCCTAATCATTCAAGGAAACACTTCCCTAGGCCTGTACTAACCTTGTGTTTTTTAATATGTGTTTTTGCGTACAGAGTACAAAGTTTCTGCTGCTTTCTCCTTTTTCCATTTTTTTCGTGAAATAAGTGATATTTTGATATTCTACATTGGTAACAGCACTGCGTTGTGCCCTCCATGTAGAGTTTTTTTGAAAGTAGAGAGTGGAGGGCTGCAAACTTAATTTCTATGCTTTTGTCTCCAGGCTGTCATGGAGAGAGAATTCTCTCTGGCCATCGTCTGATGCTTATTGGCGCATACTAGCTGACTTGGAGTTATGTAAAGGGTTGCAAATTATGGTAGCCCAATCTACATTCTGAGCAGTTTCTTAATCTCTTAATTTGCCACGCAACTTGTACTGCTTAATTTGCTCATAATTTGTGACATCGTGTCTCATCATTGACTTTGATTTTGATAGTTGCCCAGATAATCGGATCTTGTTGCACTTTCCCATACAGCCTATCTCACCTTTTGGTATCTCCCCACAGAGTAATTTTGAAATCTGATTTGACACCTAGAAAATTTTGCTCTGTGTTAACTTACTGTTCTTTACGTCAATCATTAGAGTAAATAAATAACTGTCTAAGTCTTGACTTAGATTTCAAGATACCTCACTGTACTACAACTTTTCGATGGTTAGGTAACCCACAAAAATTAATAACAAATTTGTTGTTCTCACTGTGGTGGTGTTTTGCGTTGTGTACAGTAGCCAAATTAAACGATCAGACCTATTAAAAATTCATTAAAAAATGAGTGAGCATTGCTCTCGCTCATCTTGTTTGATCAAAAAAAAAAAAATTATAACGAACATTACCCTTACATTCCTCGAGTCAGTTCTGGGGCAAACCAGATGCAACTTTCAAGATTATGAAAGATATTGTGCCTCAGCTTCTGTCATCCCTGTGACGACAGTGTGTAAGAACTGGTGGCTGCCGGCCGCTGTGGCCGAGAGGTTCTAGGCGCTTCAGTCCGGAACCATGCGGCTGCTGCGGCCGCAGGTTCGAATCCTGCCTCGGGCATGGATGTGTGTGGTGTCATTAGGTTAGTTAGGTTTAAGTAGTTCTAAGTCTAGGGGACTGATGACCTCAGATGTTAATTCCCATAGTGCTTAAAGTCATTTGAACCATTTTTGAACTGTTGGCTGTAGTGCCTGTCTCTGTTTCCCAACCAGACACGAACTTCTTCTCTTCGCAGATGTTTCAGCGTCTAACTGATAATATAATTAAAGAAAAAGAGACAGTGGGAAAGCTACAGATCAACGATAGACAAGTAAATGCGATTAACATTGGGTACATTGTGCGAAAGGACACAAATGTGAGATATTCTTGCCACAAGGTTTTTATAACCTGCACTCACAGTTCTGAGTGACTTGGCGACCAGCTACCCTGCTGCAAGATAAGGAATGAAATATAAAGTACGTCGAAACACTGAGACAACTAAACACGGATATGTCCATTCCCTAGAGAGAATAACGAATGTTTAGTCGACATGAATGAAGAAACTGAGAGATTGTAACCATGTGTTCCGTCATATAAATACAATAGCAGCGCGGCGTAGCCGCTCGGTCTATGGGAATCTTGTCACGGTTCGCGCGGCTTCCCCCGTCGGAGGTTCGAGTCCTCCTTCGGGCATGGGTGTGTGTGTTGTCCTTAGCGTTAGTTAGTTTAAGCTAGTTTAATTATTGCGTAAGACCAAGGACCAATGACCTCAGCAGTTTGGTCCCATAGAACATTACCACAAATTTCCAAATACAAAGACAGCGGCTGAACATCAATACTTACCATGTTACGTTCGATAGAGCCGCAATGCCCGGTACTACTAGTGCAAACGGACTGATTCCTCAGTAGCTGCTGCCAGCTTCCTATAGTAAATCATGCTGACCTAACCGGACCGTCTTAATACAAAGTTGTTCCCAGGTAATCGAAGACAATACTTGCTTATCACAACGGCAGTAATTTCTGCTACTACTACCTGTGCACCGAGCAAGGTGGCGCAGTGGTTAGACACTGGACTCGCATTCGGGAGGACGACGGTTCAATCCCGCGTCCGGCCATCCTGATTTAGGTTTTCCGTGATTTCCCTACATCGCTCCAGGCAAATGCCGGGAAGGTTCCTTTCAAAGCGCACGGCCGACTTCCTTCCCCGTCCTTCTCTAATCCGATGAGACCGATGACCTCGCTGTCTGGTCTCCTTCCCCAAAAGAACCAACCAACCTACTACCTGTGCAGGATCAGCAACCGACTGGGGCTGGAGAGCGGCTCTCCATATTCTTTGTAAATCTGGTCGCCACACCGCAGTGTGTGTCTGTAGTTAACAAAATTATTCCCCTAGCCAACATTACAGGATGTGATTTTGGAACGGATGTTGTAGCCTGGGCCCGGCCCGGTGTCTTGGCACTCAATTTTGGACAACTGTTTGGATGCCAGCTCCCGGGACGAGGGAGGAATTAGTGTGCCTCTGTGATGAAGTGGCTTCAACATGATTTCAGATGAAACATCCCAGAACATTACAGATTTTCACCACCTTGTGTACTTCCTGAATTAATTAAATGGTGAATGTAAAACTACTTTGTCACCTCCAATAAATGATCCTCCATGCAGACAACCCAATCGATGGCCAGAAAAAATTAATTTAATTACGTAAATTCCTTTATTCAATTTTATGACTTTCTCATTAATGATCCGTCCAGTCTCCTACTACTATCAATGAACTCGGAATTTTGCAGGCAACCCGTATGTACGAGATTATGAAATTAATTTTATTTGGCTCTCTTTCTTTTTGATACTGGTTTGGACAGTCATTGTGGCCACGTCAAGCTTTCAGAAAGTTTCCACATTATACGCCGTTATTTGAAATACGTCCGTTTTCAAGAAATCACTGGACTAAATTAACAAGAAAATTCAAAACTACAGAAATCAGACAGATTAAAGGGTTTTTAAGTTTTCTGAGATCAGCTTTAAATTCAACGCTTTTTACGTAGACAGTTGCTAGGTGTAAGCAATTTATTAGCACTTTATTAGAACACTGCAAAGAGTACAAACACAGGAGTCGCTTTCTTGGCTATATTAGGTTGTGTAAGTAGCCTGTTTGTGTGTTGGCAGCGCTATGTAGCGCTCTGCATTAATAACTGACAGCGCTGTGCGCGCTCTGTAAGAGACTCTGTGTCTGGTCGGACTTGTTGTTGGAAGTTAACAGTTAGCGGCGATGGCAGTTGGAGGTAAACAGCCAGCAGTGATGGAAGTTAGATGTGAGTAGTTAGCATTGATGGAGAGTAGACGTTTGAAGTGTCAGCGCGTGCGGGCGATCTGGATGTGTGTCCGTCATGGAAATGTAAATTGTCGATAATTATATAATTTTTGGAACTGGATATCATGTACGATTATATCATTTTTGAACTGGTTGTCACATTAGTAAGGTAAAATTTCGTAAAAACGTTGTTTGCTCTGGAACATAATCTTTCCTTTGCTAACCACATGCTTATCAGTATTTAGAGCCTTCAATAGTTAGAATCCTTTATTTAGCTGACAGTATTGGTGCTTGCAGCATTGCTGTAGTTCGTGTAATGAAGATTTTTGTGAGATAAGTGACTTAAGATATGTAAAGGTTATTGTTAGGATTTCTTCCGTTTCAGGGCCATTCTTTTCTATTAATTATTTGAAGTCAGGTTATCATTTTAAAGCAGTCAGATCGCGTTACCGTTGAATATTGTGGGTAATTTATGAATAGGAAAAGTTTGAGTTCTGTTTTTCAGGGAAAATTCTGTAGGTCAGCGATGAAATGATAAAATAGCAAAGAGACAATATGGTCAATTTCACTCAGCAATATAATCAAAAACGATTTATTAAGAAGTTTCACTCATAAAATTCAGTGTAAAATCCAATCCTTGCTTACAATAGTCTCATACGGATTCATTAGTTCCTTTCTGGTTCTTGATATTCTGTACTGCTATACCCCAAAGACATACTTTTGAATGGACAGAACTTCTTTCAAATCAAATGGCTCTGAGCACTATGGGACTTAACAACTGAGGTCATACATTCCCTAGACGCAGAACTACTTAAACCTAACCAACCTAAGGACATCACACACACATCCATGCCCTAGGCAGGATTCGAACCTGCGACCGTAGCAGCAGCGCGGTTGCAGTCTGAAGCGCCTAGAACCGCTCGGCCACAACGGCCGGCAGAGCTTCTTTAAAAGACTTGCTTATTCTTCGGATGAGGGGAATCTTTTCTTTCCCCTGTGTGACTGGACTAATGACATTAGTGGTGTGGTTATGATCTGTTTACCAACGCTGCATACAAGGAAGTGTTGTTAACACACCGCCATCAAATATGCTATATTTGCAATCGACAAGGACATAAAGAAACTTAAATGCGTACGATCATTAGTACTAATAAGACAATACTGTGCTTGTTTTTACATATAATAATGCAGCAGTAGCTTCGGTTCTTTGGATCTTTAATAACTACAAGTTTCTCTTCTATAACATCCAAAGACGGAGAAAGGTTGAAAGAGAATGGTGTTTGTCAGCTATTACCATCCAGTCTTGATCTGTCTCTGAAAACTGAAATCAAAATCAGATGGCGTTAATAAATGTTTTGTACGCAGTGCTTCAGTTATTTTATGTTGGCACGATGATAGGAAAATGTAAGTGGTGGGAGGATGAGTTGAGTACGTTTGCATGAAAGCAATCTATTTCTTGCTTCAGTTTAAGTATTTATTTCTCTTAAAATAAATTACAGGCATACACAGTGACAAGTTACAAGATTTTAGAAACCTGTCGGTTAGGCGGGTGATGGAGTCCCTCAAGGAGATAGCAGGCAAGGCCGGGAAGAATTCCAGTGTGCATTCGGTATGTTTGGCGGGAGGTCTCATCCGTGATGTGGAGGAGGCCCTGCCGGCTGCTATCGAGCGCTCTGGGTGCAACCGGCTGCATGTAGTGGCACATGTTGGCACGAATGACGCCTGCCGCTTGGGTTCTGAGGCCATCCTCGACTCCTTTCGGCGCCTGGCTGATTTGTCGAAGGCAACTAGCAACGCACGCGAGGTGCAGGCTAAGCTGTCTTATTGTAGCATCGTACCCAGGGCTGATAACGGTCCTCTGGTTTGGAGCAGAGTGGAAGGTCTAAATATGAGGCTCAGACGACTCTGCGACGGTATCGGATGCGAATTTCTCGACTTCCGCTATTGGGTACAGAATTGTAGGGTTCCTCTTAATAGGTCAGGCGTGCACTGCACGCAGGAAGCGGCTACTAGGGTAGCGGAGTACGTGTGACGTGCACATTGGGCTTTTTTAGGTTAGGGAACCCCTCCCTTGGGATCAAAGACGGTTTACCTGTTAAATAAGCTTCAGTGACCTCAGAGAATCTTGATCTTCGTAGATTAGATATAGAAAATATTACTACGATTTTAGTAAACTTCACGAGCATCCAAGGAAAGGTCCCAGAATTAGTATCGCTTACTGAAGGTTATAATACACAGATATTATTGGTAATAGAAAGCTGGTTGAAACCAGACTTCAATGACAACGAAATCGTAAGTCCGGATTGCAACGTATATCGTAAGGATAGGTTAGTCGCCAATGGTGGCGGCGTGTTTATTGTAGTAAAAAATTCAACAAAATCTAGCGAAATTATCACGGATTCCCAATGTGAATTAATCTGGGTGAAACTGAGTATCAAAGAGGTCGAAAATGGTGATCGGATTCTTCTACAGACCACCTAGGTCAGGATCTGCAGTAGCAGAGCGCTTCAGACGGAACTTGCATAGTATCATTAGTAATTTTCCAGATCATGTCGTTGTAATAGGGTGTAACTTTAACTTACCCGGTATAGAGATTGGGAGTGTTAGGCCATCAAAACTGGTGCCAGAGACAGGGATTGGTGTGGCATTGTTCTGAATGTCTTGTCCGAAAATTACCTTGAACAGACAGAGAATGAACTCGATAGGGTAACCTCTTAGACCTTCTGGCAACAAACAGACCTGAACTTATCGAATCAGTTAACGTAGAGGAAGGTATCAGTGACAATAAGGCTGTGACAGCATCTATGATGACGTGTCCTACAAGGAATGTTAAGAAAGGTAGGAAGATATATTAGCTCAGCAAGGGTGACAGGATACAAATTTCAGAATACCTCAGCAGTCAACATCAAATATTCGGTGATGAGGACGAAGATGTGAAGAAAAAAATGGAAAAAAATTCAAAGGCATCGTTCAATATGCTCTAAACAAGTTTGTTCCGAGTAAGGTTTTAGGGTATGGGAAAGATCCACCATGGTTTAATAGCCATGTTAGAAAAGCGCTACGTAAACAAAGAGCACTTCATCTCAGATTCAAGTGAAGTAAAAACCTAGCTACAAACAAAAGCTGGAAGAAGCGAAATGAGAGTAAGGAGAAAAATGAGAGAAGCGTTCAATGATTTTGAAAGTAATACACTGTAACCGACATGCGTAAAAATCCTAAGAGATCTTGGTAGTATGTAAAATCAGTAAGTGGGTCAAAATCATCTATTTATTCTCTTAGCGACCACACCGGCACCAAACGGAAGATAACAGAGAAGGCCTAAATACTGATCTCGGTTTTCCGAAGTTGTTTCACCGCGGAAGATCGTAACACAGTCCCTCCTTTCAATTGTCGTGCGAACGTCGAAATGGCAGATACTGAGACAACCGACCGCGGAACTGAAAAGCAGCTACAATCGCCTAGTAGTGGAAAGGCGTCAAGACCAGATGAGATACCTATAAGATTCTATATAGATTGTGCAAAAGAACGTGCTTCCCTTCTAGCAGTAATTTATCGTAAATAGCTTGAGGAACAAAAGGTACCCAAAGACTGGAAAAAAGCGCAGGTCATTTCCGTTTTTAAGAAAGGCCGTTTCCGACAAAACCAAACTCTCAAGAGAGTACGAAACCCTCACATATATTAGTAGGCTCAGATCAACATTCTAATTATTGGTCGTGAATATGCAGTACCTTCCTATCGGCTTTTGGCGGGTCATTACAAGTGTACATTAGTGTAGTATTACGACCTTACATAACCATTCTTTTACTTCTCGAGAGGCACATCCTGGGGCCTCATTGGAAACAATCTTTGGCATCATCCAAGTTCTCGCTTTCCTCCACTGTTTTAGACATTAACTTCGAGAGGATCTCTCATGGCGTTCACTCAACTTTTAATCAAACATTTTTGCATACGAATGTCAAATCCGACCGAACTTTAGAATCTTTCTTACCGTAAATTCCCACATTTAATACTATCACTTCCCATTGTTAGTTTTAGGTATTATTTTTCATGTCAGTTGTTCATTTACTATACATTTGTCACTTCATCCAGTACTTCTACATTATTTCTGTATGTCCTACAAGGTGCGACAATAAAGTAATGAGACTGATTTTCTTTGTAAGACGTGGCAACCCTGCAGGCTTGCATAGGCACAATATCTTTGACGTTAGTCTATAAGCTGCTTCTAGTCCAAGCGGCACATCGATGCAACTGGTCAGTCGTGAGTTGTGCCATAAGTTAACACATGTTGGTATCTCTCGTCACGGAAATGGAACCGCATAATATTGCGCAACGTTATGCCATTTCTTTTTGCGTTAAATTGGGTGAAAACGCGAGGAAAACTTACGGTAAGCTTCAGAAGGCTTTTGGAGAGGAGGTTATGTCAAGAGTTCAAGTTTTTCGTTGGCATAAAATGTTAAGCGAAGGCAGAACGGATGTTGAAGATGAAGACCGCAGTGGACGAGCACCAACCTCACGGACGGATGTCAATTTGGCCAGGGTGCGTGAACTCATACAATCTGATCGCAGATTATCCGTGAAAATGACTGCAGAAGAACTGAACATCGATGAAGAAACGGTTCGTCTAATAATAACTGAAGATCTTGGCATGAGAAAGATTTGCGCAAAAATTGTCCCTTAAAATCTCACACCACAATAGCAAGAAACACGGAAAAATGTGGCAGCCGATCTGTTAGAGCAAATGGAAATCAATCCAGAATTGTTGAGCTGTGTTATCACTGGTGATGAAAGTTGGTTTTTTCAGTACGATCCAGAGACAAAACGCCAAAGTTCGCAATGGTGCTCAAAGGGATCACCCACACCTAAAAAAGCTCGCATGTCAAAGTCAAAAGTGAAATGCATGCTTGTGTGCTTCTTTGATTCCAAGGGAATTGTTCATAAAGAGTGGGTGCCTCCTGGACAAACAGTTAACCAATATTACTACAAAGAAGTTTTAGAAAGACTTCGTAAAAAAATTCTTCGTGTGCGTGCCAACATTTCTGATAATTGGATTCTGCATGACGATAATGCACCATCCCATACTGCCCAATCACTACACCAATTTTTATCCTCAAAACAAATTTCAGTACTACCACAGCCACCTTATACACCAGATATCGCTCCGTGCGACTTTTTTCTATTTCCAAGAGTCAAAACGGTGGTCAAGGGACACCATTTTCAAACAACAAAATATGTCCAAAAAGGTTTGACGAGGGTCTTGGAGGATATTACAGAAGGTGTGTTCCAGAAACGTTACCATCAATGGCAGAAGCTCTGGAAAAAGTGTGTGCAATCAGAAGGGAGCTACTTTGAAGGAGACAACACTAAACGTGACTAAAACGGTAAACAACTTTTTTTTCTCATCAGTCCCATTACTTTATTGTCGCACCTCGTATATACGCTCTAAGACAAAAAAAGGAGAAGAAAACGTAGCAGCACGAAGGAACTATCCGAATGGACGGAAATCGGTAGTTGTGATGAACATGAAAAGACAGACGATTGATTGCAATTTCAGAAAAAAACTGTATGATTTATTCAAAAGAAGGGCTTCACAAATTGAGCGGTCCACCTCTGGCCCTTATGCATGCAGTTATTCGTCTGGGGATCGATTGATAGAGTTGTCAGATGTCCTCCTGAGAGATATCGTGTCAAGTTCTATTCAAGTGGTGCCTTAGCCCGCCAAAATCCCGAGATGGTTATATAGCTCTACCCATAATGCTCCAAACGTTCCGGGGAGAGAAATGTAAACCCAGGATGGCCTGCTATGAACGGCAACAAAACGGGGCGCAGAATATCGTTGACGTACCGCTGCGCCGTAATGGTACGGCGGATGACAACCAGAGGTCCTGCTATGAAAAGAAAAATCATCAACCCTAGTTGTCAGGCAGTATGGCGGGTGACAGTCATTTTGGTTCTCTACTGCTGCCTCTTGAGTGATGAGTCCCTCTTCGATCTGAGACCCGACGACAAGCAAAAACGTGTCTCGGACAACGGCGGAATACCAACGTGACTGATCCCCGCCATGCGTCCCGACAACCAGCAGTGATGGTCTGAGATGCCATTTCTTTTCATGCCAGGGCACGTTTGGCTGCCATCCGCAGCACACTCACAGCACAGCGGTACGTCGACGATATTCTACGCCCCGTTTTGTTTCCCTTTGTGGTAAGTCATCCTGGGATAACGTTTCATTAAGATAATGGCCGCCCGCTCACGGCGAGAGCTACTATTGTTTGTCTTCGTGCTTGCCAGACCCTCCGTTAGCCAAAAAATTATGACCACACGCTAAATGGTGTGTTAGTGCACGTTCTGAACGGAATATAGGGATGATTCTCTGTGGCACGTTTCCGACAAGTCAGTGGCAGGTTTCCGGAAGCAAGTGGCAACAGGTGACAACGTACAAGCTACGCAGTACTCGTAAATGACGGCCGATGGTTTGTGGGCGCGGAGGCATTGCATGATAGCGTCCCAGGTGTGTTCCATGGGTTCACGTCAGGTGAATTTGGTGACCAAGACATCGACATGATTTCACTATCATGTTCCTCTGCTCCTCAAACCACTGTGCCATGATTCTGGCCCCGTGGCGCGGCCATTTATCCTGTCGGCGAGGACATCCAACATAAAAGGACGCAGGTGGTCCGCAAAAATATTCATAATCCACAGCTCTAATGCGACTTTCAACTACTGTCGTGGGCCTCTTGAAGGCCCGGTTGAATTTACTCCATATCGAAAAAAAGCCCCCGTCGATCTGTATCTGGGGTGCAGATCATGTTTCCAACAGCCATTCGCCTGGATGGCACGACATCCGGACATTACCGTCGACCTGATGTAACAAGAAACTTGATTCTTCCGACCAGCCGATAAATTTAGCCACAGTCCAATCTCGGTGATTGTGTGCCTATGGCAGTGGTAATAATCGATGTCGTAGTTATCGAAATAAGCAACAACTGTTTGCATAAAAGAATTCTGATTTCGTAACAAGTTTCAGGCATTTTGTGCCCTTCTTCAAAAGGTTATATCTAGCGCATTATTAGAGAGAGATGAATGCAGATATTGCTGTGGTACTGTGGTTCATAGTGCCTGTACAATCACATGAAGACAGCAATATGCTACACCGCATCTTAATGTTGACACTCGCTAATAGTGCGGTAGATACAACCTTCTGAAGAAGGGCACAAGGTGCCTGAAACCGGAGAAAAACTCAAACCTCTTTTATGCAGCTGACTGGTGGTTCTTTCTATATACACAGCTACAGTTGCTGAAGATGGAAGAATACGATGTCGCAGAGTTAACAGAGAAAAAGACAGCGGTCGACTGCTGTGAAGCCAAATGTTCAGCAACGTACCGAGCGAGGTGGACTCAGTGGTTAGCACACTGGACTCGCATTCGGGAGGACGACGGGTCAATCGTGCGTCCGACCATCCTGGTTTAGGCTTTCTGTGATTTCCCTAAATCGCTCCAGGCAAATTCCGGGATGGTTCCTTTGAAAGGGCCGACTTCCTTCCCCGACCTTCCCTAATCCGATGAGACCGATGACCTCGCTGTCTGGCCTCCTCCCTCAAAATAACCTAACCAACCCCAACTCAACAACGTACACTGAAGAATGCGCTCCGAAACACTTGTAACTGGATCTACACTCCTGGAAATTGAAATAAGAACACCGTGAATTCATTGTCCCAGGAAGGGGAAACTTTATTGACACATTCCTGGGGTCACATACATCACATGATCACACTGACAGAACCACAGGCACATAGACACAGGCAACAGAGCATGCACAATGTCGGCACTAGTACAGTGTATATCCACCTTTCGCAGCAATGCAGGCTGCTATTCTCCCATGGAGACGATCGTAGAGATGCTGGATGTAGTCCTGTGGAACGGCTTGCCATGCCATTTCCACCTAGCGCCTCAGTTGGACCAGCGTTCGTGCTGGACGTGCAGACCGCGTGAGACGACGCTTCATCCAGTCCCAAACATGCTCAATGGGGGACAGATCCGGAGATCTTGCTGGCCAGGGTAGTTGACTTACACCTTCTAGAGCACGTTGGGTGGCACGGGATACATGCGGACGTGCATTGTCCTGTTGGAACAGCAAGTTCCCTTGCCGGTGTAGGAATGGTAGAACGATGGGTTCGATGACGGTTTGGATGTACCGTGCACTATTCAGTGCCCCCTCGACGATCACCAGTGGTGTACGGCCAGTGTAGGAGATCGCTCCCCACACCATGATGCCGGGTGTTGGCCCTGTGTGCCTCGGTCGTATGCAGTCCTGATTGTGGCGCTCACCTGCACGGCGCCAAACACGCATACGACCATCATTGGCACCAAGGCAGAAGCGACTCTCATCGCTGAAGACGACACGTCTCCATTCGTCCCTCCATTCACGCCTGTCGCGACACCACTGGAGGCGGGCTGCACGATGTTGGGGCGTGAGCGGAAGACGACCTAACGGTGTGCGGGACCGTAGCCCAGCTTCATGGAGACGGTTGCGAATGGTCCTCGCCGATACCCCAGGAGCAACAGTGTCCCTAATTTGCTGGGAAGTGGCGGTGCGGTCCCCTACGGCACTGCGTAGGATCCTACGGTCTTGGCGTGCATCCGTGCGTCGCTGCGGTCCGGTCTCAGGTCGACGGGCACGTGCACCTTCCGCCGACCACTGGCGACAACATCGGTGTACTGTGGAGACCTCACGCCCCACGTGTTGAGCAATTCGGCGGTACGTCCACCCGGCCTCCCGCATGCCCACTATACGCCCTCGCTCAAAGTCCGTCAACTGCACATACGGTTCACGTCCACGGTGTCGCGGCATTCTACCAGTGTTAAAGACTCCGATGGAGCTCCGTATGCCACGGCAAACTGGCTGACACTGACGGCGGCGGTGCACAAATGCTGCGCAGCTAGCGCCATTCGACGGCCAACACCGCGGTTCCTGGTGTGTCCGCTGTGCCGTGCGTGTGATCATTGCTTGTACAGCCCTCTCGCAGTGTCCGGAGCAAGTATGGTGGGTCTGACACACCGGTGTATATCAGTGGTTCCCAAACTGGAGGTAATTACTCCCTGAGGGATAAATTAAATTTTCTGAGGACTCAAAACCAAACGATTTGATTCTGTTGCAGTCACGAAAAGATCATTACTGTTATGACAATATTCTAAGACTCTGGGATTAGTATATAAGTGTCAATAATTACTTTTTCTCCATTAGTAGCATTAATGCTGTGGAGATTACAGGTTCCTCTCGTAGTCCATCCATTATACACATATGCTGTGTTTTTTCCCGTACATCGCTGATGATAAATGTGAGACATGTACGCAACAAATGCTAAATATCAGGAAAACATCTTGAAGTTGTAAATATTGCCTGCAGTAGTCAAGAAACTGCTTCATTATTCGCATCGAAACTGATAAATGAATTAATTTACACCATGACACAGCAGTAACTACATAAGGGCCACTACACTGCTGTAGGCAGTTTCATTACTAGTATTACTATTAGCAGAGTGGTTAAATACAAAGAATTAAAAACCTGAAGTCTTCCAACTTCTGCCAGTTCAGAAGTAAGGAGTGCAGCACTAAAGTGTTTTACGAACAGTAAGTATAGTGCACACATCTGAACTTGTTTCATTTTAAATATGAGTTGCAGTGTTCAGGTCAAGCAAGTGCCGTTATGGAGAGGAGTAATGCAGGGGAAGCATGTTTTGTAACAAGTGTGTACCCTCACTGTGGATAGTCAGCTGTCTTTTCCGAGGCGTTGGGGGTAGCATGAAAATCCTTTGTCATTCATCCTAACACACACACACACACACACACACATACACACACACAAGCTGAATATCAGTCATCTTTCATAATTTTAAAAATAGAAGTGTTTCAAGAAAAGTCATTGATTCTACAGTTTAGTTAGGTGCTAAAGTCGGTGATAATATGGGAGAGTGGCGTGCAACAGATGACAGGGTGGGGGGTGGGGTACTAGATAATGCCTGATTGCACTCAGGGGTAATGGTGTTTTCTAACAATGGAAAATCCAGGATGGAATGTGACAATATTTGGGAATGAAAGTTGCTACACACCATATAGCGGAGGTGCTGAGTCAAAGATAGGCACAACAAAGACTTTCACGATTAAAGCTTTCGGCACTGGTCTTCGTCAACAATGGACACACAAACGCAGGCACACATACACTCACGCAAACTCAACTCACACATGCTTCTGACAAGACCAATGGCGAAGGCCAATGGTCGATAGCTTTAATTGTGAGAGTCTTTTTTTGTGCCTATCTGCGACTCTGTATCTCCACTATATGGTGAGTAGGAACATTCTGCTCTGTTTTCCTTTAGTCGTAATACATTACATCTTCTGTGTCACAGATTCAGGACGATATATCATCGAAGATCCTAATTACAAACATCCTTGTGAGTTTAGTAACAGCTGTTGAACTCTTTTGAGTACAAACATTCAGTTCACTGCGCTCTGTGAGTGTGTTACTGTGCGAAGTAATTCTTCAAACATTTGACGAAAAACAGTTTATTCATTTTTTGTGTTAATGTAGAGCAGGTTATATTTTCAACAGACGAGTGCAGTCAGAACTACTTCTATCATTCAAAGGAAATGAAGTACAAAAATACGTAGAAACAAAATACGAAACCACTGCGGACTACTGATTCACAGTTATGAGTCCTTTTCTTTCGTGATGCTCTATATGGACAAAATGATTATTACCCTGAAGGAATGTGGAACAATCTACGGAACATCTGGTTGTTACCTGCGTAGCTTAACTGTAAAAAAAAAACACCAACTGCATGGAACACACTACGATTGCGAACCAGTGCTGTGAGCAAAGGTAAACTGATGTCAGTAAATCCACGCGTGCTAAGTTAAAATCTTTGTAAAAACTGTGATGCTCACGGGACGCTGTTTAATATTCAAGGATTTGATGCTATCTGGCTCGGCGCGCCTCGTGTCACCCGATTATATTGGCCCCGCGCAGCTGCTACTCTGCGGGCTCCGAGCAGCAATAAGTGCTTTTCTTGTGGCGCAGAAATGTTGTCAGGTAGCTGCGTTGCGCGGCGTATGAAGGCACTTTTTTTCCGTTCCCCGATCGCTATCGTAACAGTTGCAAAGCATTAAGCGCTGAAGAAGGTGCCTGCCGCAGCTCCTGACAACTCGCAATAAGCGCCGTGCCATTTCCCAGGGATGGCTCTCTTCTCCCACTTGCCGTATTAAGTTTAACTTAAGACGTTGCTTGAGATGCGCGGCGGGGGCGTAGCCGCGGAGGAACAGTACGCTCGCCAGAACACAGCTTCGTTGTGTGCCCCTTACTGGCCACGTGACTTATGTCCTGGTGTAAGCATTCCTATACGATACCTTCTCGGCAACTTTTGCGGGAGATATTGTATGTCTAGAGCTACAAAATAAAAAATAAAAAAACTGGAGAAGTGCGAGGACTCCAGCTATGTGGATTCCGTACAAACTTAACTATGTATATATACAGGATTATTACAAATGATTGAAGCGATTTCATAAATTCACTGTAGCTCCATTCATTGACATATGGTCACGACACACAACAGATACGTAGAAAAACTCATAAAGTTTTGTTCGGCTGAAGCCGCACTTCAGGTTTCTGCCGCCAGAGCGCTCGAGAGCGCAGTGAGACAAAATGGCGACAGGAGCCGAGAAAGCGTATGTCGTGCTTGAAATGCACTCACATTAGTCAGTCATAACAGTGCAACGACACTTCAGGACGAAGTTCAACAAAGATCCACCAACTGCTAACTCCATTCGGCGATGGTATGCGCAGTTTAAAGCTTCTGGATGCCTCTGTAAGGGGAAATCAACGGGTCGGCCTGCAGTGAGCGAAGAAACGGTTGAACGCGTGCGAGCAAGTTTCACGCGTAGCCCGCGGAAGTCGACGAATAAAGCAAGCAGGGAACTAAACGTACCACAGCCGACGGTTTGGAAAATTTTACGGAAAAGGCTAAAGCAGAAGCATTTCTTAAACAGGAGATTGGAAAACCGATGGATCGGTCGTGGTGGAGATCATGATCAACAATTCATGTCATGGCCTCCACGCTCTCCCGACTTAACCCCATGCGATTTCTTTCTGTGGGGTTATGTGAAAGATTCAGTGTTTAAACCTCCTCTACCAAGAAACGTGCCAGAACTGCGAGCTCGCATCAACGATGCTTTCGAACTCATTGATGACATGCTGCGCCGAGTGTGGGAGGAACTTGATTATCGGCTTGATGTCTGCCGAATCACTAAAGGGGCACATATCGAACATTTGTGAATGCCTAAAAAAACTTTTTGAGTTTTTGTATGTGTGTGCAAAGCATTGTGAAAATATCTCAAATAATAAAGTTATTGTAGAGCTGTGAAATCGCTTCAATCATTTGTAATAACCCTGTACATATAGCGTTCATCTTTAGGTTTTGATGAGTGAATCTGCGAGTATCAAAACATGTGACATAAATGGGCGTATCTTTTGACTGCATTGACTTACAAGTTTAACATTTTTTAAACCGACAAGGGACTATAGGCCTTAGTATTTGACGTATATTTCAACCTGATACTTCAATCCGTTCCTGAGAAAAAGGGATCTTAACAGATGGACAGACAAAAAGCAAATAGCTACAAAGTATATTGTGTGATTTAATTATAAATTACCATCACTTAACACTTCCGGGCTGAGATGCCGTGGTCCGTACATAAGACTCTCCCCTGAAGTTTCGCCTTCGACTGCGCAAGGCATCGTCCGAGGACAATCGGCGAACTGCAACGAGAGCACGATTGAGCGCCGTATATGTAAGCCATCCAGAGGGCGCCGCTGTCAATCACTTGACGCCGCTGTGCTATGATCTCTGATATTGCAAACTTGTCGATTGAAATTAATCGATTGTCACGCTGTTGTTGCAATGTTGACATCCATATCTTACCCAGCTTAATGCCTTCATCTTTTCTATTAAAATTATTGCAGTGTTTGGCAATCTCAGTGGCCTCTCTGTACATTCGCGCATAATAATGCGACGTCTTTGCTATGACTGTCGTATCACTAAACTTTATTTCATGATCACCTTCCTGAATAAATTACCATTTTTTTCTTCTATTTTTACTGTGAAATCCTTCTTCTTCCCAAACTGCATGTTTCTACTTCAACGAGAAGTACCCTATAGGTTTTGATGAGCCAATTTCCGAATATCAAAATGCGCAACACAAATCTCGTGTCTTTGGTTTGCATCGACTCAGTACTTTAAATTTTTCATTCCATCAAGGGATCGTAAGCACTAGAATTTGGCATTAATTTCAATTTGATACCATTGCCCGTTCCTGAGAAAAAAAGGTATCAAGAGGCGGACAGAGAGACGGACGACACAGTGGTCCCACAAGGGTTCCGTTTCTACGGACTGAGGAAAGGAACCGTAAAAATGAGACTAACCATTTGTGTTTGAATTTGGATTTGTCGTCGCGTTATAGTACGCGATCAATTTTAGACCTTGAACATTGTTTCTTTCTACAATAAATTTCATTAAAAGCTGTCAGCTTAGTTGCAGGAGACTATTAATTAACGGCAGACATGAAAAACTTGAGCCACACTGCGGCGTATCGGATGTTCATATAATTTACGGGAATGCAACAACGCAATTCCTTTGACAGCCGGCTATATATAAAGGGTGGACACACCGTCATTTTTAAAGCACAAATGGAACGAGAGATCGCTGTACATGACAATTTAAAACCACAGCGATGGGGCTACACCAATCAGGGAAACAAACGACGATGTATGCAGGTAGACCACATACAACGTTAACAAATTAGCGTCGTCAAACAGCCTAACGACGCCATTTCGGTAATTTTTGCGTTTACCGTGTTTTAGGCCTAGAGTTACACAAAGTAAACTAGGCTACTCGCTTTGCTGAAGAGCTATTTGTTGCGGCGTATTAACCGGCAGCCGATTTTAGACTTCAAGCTGTATTTCTTCAAGAAGAAATTTTGTCGCAATTTATCAGCTTATCAACATGAAGCTATTGCTTAGCTGTGTTCTCAAGCTCCCCCGGAGGGGAAACCACTGAGTATCCTGCCCAGTTTCACAGAAGAGATACCCAGATATAGTTTGAATGATGGAAAGTTGCGTGTTAACCGGCACTTTCAAATGGTTCAAATGGCTCTGAGCACTATGGGACTTAACATCTGTGGTCATCAGTCCCCTAGAACTTAGAACTACTTAAACCTAACTAACCTAAGGACATCACACACATCCATGCCCGAGGCAGGATTCGAACCTGCGACCGTAGCAGTCGCGCGGTTCCGAACTGAGCGCCTAGAACCGCTAGACCACCGCGGACGGCCCGGCACTTTCAATAGGCCGCAAAGAACTTGCAAACTCATTCATTAGGGGGTTCCGTGTCACATTGTGTTAAAACGAAACCCTTGCGGGATTACTTGGTTGTCCGTTTTTCTGTCTGTCCGACTGTTCGAAACCCACATTCTGAGGGGCAACGTAAAAAATTGAAGCTTCTAATTCAATGCAATCAAGCGATACCGCCGTTTATGTCAAACATTTTTACTCGATAATTCACACATCAAAACAGACATACTTTCTGTTTACCTAGAATCATAAAAACTGCCAAGAAGCAAATATTCACACTGCAACTAAAGTAAAAAATCCGAAAATCGTTAATTTGTAATTACATCACGCGCAAAAAAAATTTCTCATTTGTTATATCAGTTGTCTGTCTGTCTCTCCCTCCGTCTGATAAGACCACTTTTTTGCAGGAGCCGGAAGATGCATCAAGTTGAAATTTATGTCACATACTGAGATCTACAAACTTTCGTTGGTGTAAAAATGTTAAGCTTCCAAGTCAATGCAATGAAAAAATACGGCCATTTATGTCACACATTTCGATACCCGCAAGCTCACTGTAAGCTATAGGGCACTTCCCATGACGTGGAATAATGAAATTTTGCAAGAAGGAAGTTGCCACATTACAAGAAAACAAGAATATCGGAAAAATGTTAATTTGTGATTGTTACACGAAAAAATATTTCTTTTGTCATTTTTTATGCGACTTCAAAGTTGAAAACAAAACATTCTCGGAAAACCTGGACTCCCTGGGACCGATATCTTGCCAGTATCAGTGTCCATAAGAGGCAAAAATCGTTGAGATCCTCTATTCTTGGGATGGATGAACTGTCTGTGTAGTACAGTATAATAAAGTTTGTACAGAGACCTCAGTACACGAGTCCCACTCGCACCTGGGCAGCTTTTCCTAAATACTTTAGTTTCAGTAACTCGCGAACTAGTCGTCGCTAACATTTCGTAAAGGATCGACATGGAGTGCAAACTTACCGATTTCGGTCAGTTTGAGACTCAGACTTTGAGTTTCTACGGTTTTTTTCGAATATTTATCTGTCATCTACATCTACATCTACGTGATTACTATTCACAGTAAAGTGACTGGCAGAGGGTTCAATGAACCACCTTCAAGCTGTCTCTCTACTATTCCACTCTTGAACGGCACGCGGGAAAAACGAGCACTTAAATTTTTCTGTGCGAGCCCTGATTTCTCTTATTTTATCGTGATGATCATTTCTCCCTATGTAGGTGGGTGCCAACAGAATGTTTTCGCAGTCGGAGGAGATCCCGTCGCAACGACAAACGCCTTCGTTTTAATGATTGCCACTCCAATTCACGTATCATGTCTGTGACACTATCTGCCCTATTTCGCGATAATACAAAACGAGTTGCCTTTCTTTGTACTTTCTCGATGTCATCCGTCAGTCCCACCTGATGCGGATCCCACACCGCACAGCAGTACTCCAGAACAGGGCGGACAAGCGTGGTGTAAGCAGTCTCCTTAGTAGACCTTTGCACCTTCGAAGTGTTCTGCCAATGAATCGCAGTCTTTGGTTTGCTCTACCCACAATATTATCTATGGGATCGTTCCAGTTTAGGTTATTTGTAATTGTAATCCATAAGTTTTTAGTTGAATTTACAAAAAAATGGTTTAAATGGCTCTGAGCACTATGGCACTTAACTTCTGAGGTCACCAGTCCCCTAGAGCTTAGAACTACTTAAACCTAACTAACATAAGGACATCACACATCCATGCCCGAGGCAGGATTCGAACCTGCGACCGTAGTTGTCGCGCGGTTCCGGACTGTTGCCACTCCGGCCGGCTTGAATTAACAGCCTTCAGATTTGTGTGACATCGCGTAGTCAAAATTTAGCTGATTTCTTTTAGTACTCATGTGAATAACTTCACACTTTTCTTTATTCAGGGTCAATTGCCACTTTTCGCACCATACAAATATCTTTTGATCAGCTGATGACTTAACAAGACGGTAAATGACAGCATCATTTGCAAACAATCTAAGACGGCTACTCAGATTGTCTCGTATGTCGTTAATATAGATCAGGAACAATAGAGGGCTTACAACACTTCCTTAGGGAACGCCGGATATTACTTCTGTTTTACTCGATGACTTTCCGTCTATTACTAGGAACTGTGACCTTTCTGACAGGAAATCACGAATCCAGTCGCACAACTGAGACGATACTCCGTAGGCACGCAGTTTGGTTAGAAGACGCTTGTGAGGTACAGTTTCGAAAGCCTTCTGGAAATCTAAAAATATGGAATCAATTTGACATCCCCTGTCGATAGCACTTATTACTTCATGAGTATGAAGAGCTAGTTGTGTTTCACAAGAATGATATTTTCTGAAACCGTGATGACTATATGTCAATAAACAATTTCTCAGAAAGAATTTTTTGTGTTTAGGGAAAGAGATTAGCACACTCCGTATTCTCAGGTAAAACTGCAGTTCATAATGGCATAGTAGTGCCTCGAAATATATATTGCAGTCTGCGACCTGATGCGTTTACGCACGGGTAGCATGAACCATCTACACTGTACTATATGAAATTAAATCGTCATAACTTCTGAACATTTTGCGTTAGGACGTTCAAACTGCACGGTTGGGCGGGGGGCATGATGGGATTAGTATGCACATTATGGTTTCATTTAGTGACGAAGCCCATTTTCATTAGGATGGGTTCATCAATAAGCAAAACTAGTCCGTTTGGGGGACTGAGAATTCGCATTTCGAGATCGAGAAGTCTCTTCACCCTCACCGGGTGACTGTGTCGTTTGCAATGTCCAGTCACGGAATAAGCGGTGCGTTATTCCTTTATGGTAGGTTGACTACCGAGCGGTACGTGAAGGTTTTGGAAGATGATTTCATCCCCATTATCCAAAAGTTACCCTGATTTCGACAAGATGTGGTACATGCAAGACAAACTCACACTATTAATAAACTAAAATTTAATTGTACCACATACGCCGCTATGAAGCAATTTGTATATACTGTAATTATTTAACAAAAAAGTATTAGTTAATTTTGTGTAAAGGACACTCGTTATTATTGTAATATTTTCTGTAGTAATATTCTCGATGTATTTAGGATGGTAATATTTCTATACTCATAATGTAATTGCGAAATGGGTCAATATCTGCGATAACAAAAATGTAAAATTCAGCCACAGAGGAAAATAATGTTGTAAGATTACAAAGAGATGTTAATGGTCAGCAGTAGTATAAAAACCACCACGTAGTGTGTATTCTTTGTCGTCTCCCTGTAGAGCTGAAGGTGAGAGCAAGCTGTGACGTAGCATTTTATGAATGGGTAGACTTCTTTTGCCTGTATCTAGATTTAGCCGCCATTAGAGGAGAAATTACAAACTAATGTAAGTTGAATTATTGTTGTGGTCTAAATACATTATAATTTATCAAAAGTGTGTATTACTAATGTAAATTAGCTTGCCCATGTCATCTATAATATTTCTTTAAAGAATTTTCAGCATTTTTAGCGGTGTTGCTGGGCTGTGCCGCGACCGAACGATTTGCAGCGGCGGCACATTTAAAAAATTGTTCCGCTAAGAAAAATTAACCAAACCCGTAAATCGGGAGCAGATAAAAATGAGCAGTGAATTAAGAAAATGTTTTTCTTTTACAGCGATCCTGAGACTGACGGAATTTATTACTAGTTTCACATGTGTGCATTCATAGGCGGATAGTTAACGTTGAAATTTAACAATTTTGGTTCTTTAAAATAACTTAAATGTATAGTGAAGTGTGTTTTATCAGTGATAATTAAACGTCGGATTGGCAATATTTAACCATTTTCTGCTAATAGAGACAGTCTTGTGTTCCATAGCTAACGCCGGGAAAGAATTCAGTAAATATTTAAAAAAAAACACTGCATTTAGAAAATGTGTGCCAAGGCCGAATTATATAAAGGATTTAATTCTCACTAAATATTCTTAATCAGTTAATATGAATTCACGTAATTTTAAATGTACTTAATTCTGTGTAAATGAATTTTTATTACCACACGGAAATAAGAGGTTCTACAACAAAGTTCGTACGTACAGAAGGAAAGAAAGGCAAAATTAACTAAAAAAAAACAAATATTTAAAGAAAAGGTAACTGATGATTATGATTATGATTATTTTAATTTTTCTTTTTAATGAAATTTCATTAAACCATTATCCAGAAGTTACCCTGATTTCGACAAGATGTGGTACATGCAAGACAGAGGTGGACTCCATCGAAGCAGGAGAGTATTTGATGTCCTGGAGGAGTACTTTGGGGACCGCATTCTGGCTCTGCACTACAGAGGCCATTGGCACTTGCCTTGATTGACCGCCATATTCTCCGGATCTGAACACATGCGGCTCCTTTTTGTGGAGCTATATTAAAGGCAAGGTGTACAGCAATAACCCCAAAACCATTTCTGAGCTGAAAACAACCATTTAGAAAGTCATCGAGAACGTCAGTGTTCCGGCATTTCAGCTGGTCGTGCAGAATTTCGCTATTTGTCTGCGACACATCATCGCCAATGGTGGCAGGCGTATCGAACATGTCGTTATCTAAATCCGAATATTTATAGTGACGATTACATGTGTTAATGAAGCGTGTGCACGCCGTTAACTTGTAACTAATCAAAGCTTTTTTCATATAGTTCAGTAATTGTCATCCTGCGTATTGGCAGCTGGCTGACGGAGCACAAATAATAATAAAAACCACGCATGAGCTACATGTACTCCCCTTGACAGCACTCCACTTGCAAAGATTAATACCCACTGATGCTTTATTGAGGCTCATTGGCGCAATTCCTTGTCATGGACTCCTTGCGACAGATTTCTTTCGTCCTGTCATGCAAATAATTGTGTCAACATGTAGGTTTGATTTAAGAAAAGCAGGAAGCAGAATGCTGAGTCATCTGTTGCTCTACTGACAGAACATACTACATGTAAGCGAAGCAACGGTGCATGCGTTGCTGAACCAGTTTTTCGGAAAACGTTTCGCTTTTCGCATAAAAAATTAGAAACTACAGATTTTAGATCCCTATTTTTCCGTGCTGTGCAGTTGCACTAAGACGATTGCAGGGAAAGTATTGGTTAAAAGTATTTAATCCTTTCACATTTGAAATCTCACATTGCAGCCTGACGGTGATATAGTTATCTTTTCGTTGCTTCGAAGCTCGGTAACTCATTGCCCGTTATTCGATTAAATTGCAGTCAGTTATGACTGCGAACTGCAATGTGAATTTGTTGTCATTTTTCGAAATGCGTCGACCAACATTCTGTAAAAGTATTTCGAAATCTTGTATTAGTCGCCCGAAAGGAATCTCTGAATACCATTCAACAAGATCGTGCCCAGGTTGAAATCTCTTTCTCGCCATTGGAGATTCGTTTACAAATCATCTGCAAAATTTGAAAATGTTGATATGAGTAATATATGAATACATGAAGGAGCGTGAACGCAGAGCGCACTGCGACGAACACACGTCGCATATTGTCCGTACGTGAAACAATGAGTCGCTCCGCGCAGTGTGCAGAACTATGGTGCAAGAAGTTCTTCCATCCTCTCGCTAGATGGGAGTGGTGTTATTTTCAGAGCGGCGGTTGATTAATTCATCATAGTTGAGCCAATTTATACGAAACAGTTATAAATTATATTCAGAAATCTTCCTGGAATATCATTCTACTTATTAGTAAAAATCATATCAAAATCTCTGCCGTGGTTCCTGAGATTGAACCGAACATACAGAAAGAAGAGAGCAGGAAACCAATTATATAAGTAGAAAAGAAGAAGAAACTGAGTCCTAGTATGGATATCCGCCCCTTCTAAGCCTTATCGGCAACGGCCTTGGCGCAGTGGATACACCGGTTCCCGTCAGATCACCGAAGTTAAGCGCTGTCGGTCGTGGCCGTCACTTCGATGGGTCACCGTCCAGGTCGCTAGGCGCCGTTGCCATTTTTCGGGGTGCACTCAGCCTCGTGATGCCAACTGAGGAGCTACTCGACCGAATAGTAGCGGTTCCGGTCAAAGAAAACCATCGTAACGACCGGGAGAGCGATGTACTGACAATACGCCCTTCCTATTCGCCTCCTGAACTGAGAATGGCACGGCGGTCGGATGGTCTCGGTGGGCCACTTGTGGCCTGAAGACGGAGTGCTTTAAGCTTTATCAGTCCCTCAATATCCTTGAGCATCACGCACTACATCACGTGGATCCTCTACCATCTCATTAAAATGTCAACCCTTCCACACTCACTTCGAACACCCTCATATATCTTACGCTCTCGGCAAACTTGTTTTCAGTAGACGCCTATCCCATCTGGTGACCAATCCTGGTATGAGCGGATACATCACACTCTCCCTATCCTTACACACACTCCATATCCTATCCCATCACATCTTCAGCCATCTCCCTTTCCCAGACAATGGAACCTGCTCCCGTATTTATCCATCCATCCATCCCACTATAATTGTTCTCCAACTATTCCAGTCGACACCAGGTCTCCCCCTCTCTCCTCCCCTTCCATTTCTTGTCATCAGTTCCTCTGGCGACACCACGGTCATGCTCTCACCCTCCCCCCCCCCCCCCCCCCCCGTCCCAAATAAAATCATCCTTCGCTTCCTCCTCCCCACTATCCACGCCTCACGTACCTTCATTTCCAGATAGTGCTCAACGGCTTATGTAAGAGGGCTGCCCAGAAAGTAATGCACCGCATTTTTTTTCTCAGCCGGAAACAGCGCTACGAGTGCGAAACGTTACGTATGTATTATTTGAAGTCTTCTGAGTGAGCGAGACAAGTTTCCGTCACAAAGATAGCGTAGTTGCAGGACAGTTTCAAAATGGCGTCTGTAGGTGATGTACGTTGCAAGCAACGTGCCGTAATTGAATTTCTTACTACAGAGAAAGAAACTATGGGGAATATTCACAAACACTTGTGCAAAGTCTATGGAGCATCTGCTGTCGACAGAAGGACAGTTAGTCGCTGGGCACGGAGGGTGAGGTCATCAGAGGGCGGTTCAGCGGAGCTCCACGATTTGCAGTGGTCGGGGAGACCATCCACGGCTGTCACACCTGACATGTTGCAGCGAGCCGATGTTGTCATTCGCAAGGACAGACGCATTACGATTCTGCAGTTGGAGCTGCATCTGTCAATCGGGAAAGGAAGTTCACACAGTGGCATACTGGCTCCGCCACCAGGACAAGGATTGGTACCGACAGGGCATACACGCCCTTGTTTCGCGCTGGAGGAAGGCCATAGAACGGGATGGAGATTACGTGGAAAAATAAGATGTGTAGGTAAAGCACCATTCTTACGTGTGTGTAATTTTCACTATGTTCAATAAGGATTTGTTGAAGAAAAAAATGCAGTGCATTACTTTCTGGGAAGCTCTCGTATTTACGTCCGCCCCCTTCTCTCCCACAGTGCGCTCAACGTTTAATCTCCCAACAACTTTTTACCAAGAGCAATTCCTTTAGCTGTTTAGTAAAAGTGCAGTGCTTCTTTATAATGAACGTAGCTGTCCCTTTCAAAGTTTCTTAAATGATTCTTTTGTTTTCTTATCTTTACCTGTTAGACTGTTTATTTCCTTTCGAAATTTTAAACGAGGGAAACTACACAGGACTTTTTTTTCTTTTTGCAAACAGCAGCAGTCATCTTCTCATACATTTTAAACCTTTTTTAAATATTTCACCACTAAATCTTGTTGTAATGTTCTTACTCATATTTCGTAGACGCTTTTGGCTGAAGACCGGGATGTTGTACCACTGGCAGCCCACACTCTGGCCATATGGTAAAAAATGCGCCCTTTTTGTAAGGCATCCAGAAAACGAAATGTCACTATCTCACCTCCACCATACATAAGAAGAAAACATAGACAGTGACACAATTTCTTTAAGAGAGTGTCCTACACGAAAAACAATATAATCTCTCGCGAAACTATGTGCCAAGATTACTGTCGCTGACGTGGCAGATGTACGTATCACAATAGGAAATCGCTGCTGTACTCTTCAACTGACAGAGAAATTCAACGCTGGAGACAACGACTGACATCGTTTTCGCCAATCCCGGAACGTGCTCCCGAGGAAGCTGTTAGGCGCAGCTGGAGCAACGGACTGTTGTGCGAGATGCCAGTGGGGTGCGACCCGCGGCCATTCTGCACGAGATGCAGCGAGGACGCTGCGACAATGGCCATTGTTCGCTTTGTGCGCGGCCTACCTGGCTGCCTGGGAGGACGCAGCTGCCTGTTGCGTCGCGCAGCTCGGCCCGTCCTCCGGTTACGCCTGTGCACAACTTTGTCGGAACCTGACACCACTGTCCTGTGGTCTGCGCAGGCATCACGGCTTCACGCATCCTGTTGTCCGGGCAACCATCGCGGCTTCCGACGTCCTTTTCCTTTCTTACTACGCGGTGACGTGCGTCTAACAAGGGAAGGTTCAGATGGTTCAGATGGCTCTAAGCACTATGAGGGTTAACATCTGAGATCATCAGTCCCCTAGACTTAGAACTACTTAAACCTAACTAACCTAAGGACATCACACACATCCGTGCCCGAGGCAAGATTCGGACCTGAGACCGTAGCAGCAGCGCGGTTCCGGACTGAAGCGCCTAGAACCGCTCGGCCACAGCGGCCGGCCACAACGGAAGGCCACGACGTTGGGATCACGAATTTACATCAAACTCTGCACATATTTAGTAGGCCATTAAAACAATGTAATGTGCAAATAGTAATGTGCACTACTCTGGCAATTCTGTGAAAATCGTTAGAGAAGTTTTACCCGTTTATTATGTAACTGATGTATCTGTGCGTAGGTTCCAATCATTAGAATTCGTGGTGGTCAAGAGGTTGGCGTTCGAGCTCCGTAAGACGAACTTGTGTGAAGCGACGGTTTGACTCCTACTCAAACTTGATTTTTAATCTATATTTTTATTATTTAATTTATATGACAATTGAGAGGTAATATAACAATAACAAACCAAGCGTATTGTTGTTGTTGTTGTGGTCTTCAGTCCTGAGACTGGTTTGATGCAGAACTCCATGCTACTCTATCCTGTGCAAGCTTCTTCATCTCCCAGTAACTACTGCAACCTACATCCTTCTGAATCTGTTTAGTGTATTCATCTCTCGGTCTCCCTCTACGATTTTTACCCTCCACGCTGCCCTCCAATGCTAAATTGGTGATTCCTTGATGCCTCAGAACATGTCCTACCAACCGATCCCTTATTCTAGTCAAGTTGTGCCACAAACTTCTCTTCTCCCCAATCCTATTCAATACCTCCTCATTAGTGACGTGATCTACCCACCTTATCTTCAGCATTCTTCTGTAGCACCACATTTCGAAAGCTTCTATTCTCTTCTTGTCCAAACTAGTTATCGTCCATGTTTCACTTCCATACATGGCTACACTCCATACAAATACTTTCAGAAACGACTTCCTGACAATTAAATCTATACTCGATGTTAACAAATTTCTCTTCTTCAGAAACGATTTCCTTGCCATTGCCAGTCTACATTTTATATCCTCTCTACTTCGACCATCATCAGTTATTTTACTCCCTAAATAGCAAAACTCCTTTACTACTTTAGGCGTCTCATTTCCTAATCTAATTCCCTCAGCATCACCCGATTTAATTTGACTAAATTCCATTATCCTCGTTTTGCTTTTGTTGATGTTCATCTTATATCCTCCTTTCAAGACACTGTTCATTCCGTTCAACTGCTCTTCCAAGTCCTTTGCTGTCTCTGACAGAATTACAATGTCATCGGCGAACCTCAAAGTTTTTACTTCTTCTCCATGAATTTTAATGCCTACTCCGAATTTTTCTTTTGTTTCCTTTACTGCTTGCTCAATATACAGATTGAATAACATCGGGGAGAGGCTACAACCCTGTCTCACTCCTTTCCCAACCACTGCTTCCCTTTCATGCCCCTCGACTCTTATAACTGCCATCTGATTTCTGTACAAATTGTAAATAGCCTTTCGCTCCCTGTATTTTATACCTGCCACCTTCAGAATTTGAAAGAGAGTATTCCAGTTAACATTGTCAAAAGCATTCTCTAAGTCTACGAATGCTAGAAACGTAGGTTTGCCTTTTCTTAATCTTTCTTCTAAGATAAGTCGTAAGGTTAGTATTGCCTCACGTGTTCCAACATTTCTACGGAATCCAAACTGATGTTCCCCGAGGTCCGCTTCTACCAGTTTTTCCATTCGCCTGTAAAGAATTCGCGTTAGTATTTTGCAGCTGTGACTTATTAAACTGATAGTTCGGTAATTTTCACATCTGTCAACACCTGCTTTCTTTGGGATTGAAATTATTATATTCTTCTTGAAGTCTGAGGGTATTTCGCCTGTTTCATACATCTTGCTCACCAGATGGTAGAGTTCTATCATGACTGGCTCTCCCAAGGCCATCAGTAGTTCTAATGGAATGTTGTCTACTCCCGGGGCCTTGTTTCGACTCAGGTCTTTCAGTGCTCTGTCAAACTCTTCACGCAGTATCTTATCTCCCATTTCGTCTTCATCTACATCCTCTTCAATTTCCATAATATTGTCCTCAAGTACATCGCCCTTGTGTAAACCCTCTATATACTCCTGCCACCTTTCTGCCTTCCCTTCTTTGCTTAGAACTGGGTTGCCATCTGAGGTCTTGATATTCATACAAGTGGTTCTCTTCTCTCCAAAGGTCTCTATCTTACCCCTAGTGAGACAAGCCTCTACATCCTTACATTTGTCCTCTAGCCATCCCTGCTTAGCCATTTTGCACTTCCTGTCGATCTCATTTTTGAGACGTTTGTATTCCTTTTTGCCTGCTTCATTTACTGCATTTTTATATTTTCTCCTTTCATCAATTAATTTCAATATTTCTTCTGTTACCCAAGGATTTCTATTAGCCCTCGCCTTTTTACCTACTTGATCGTCTGCTGTCTTCACTACTTCATCTCTCAGAGCTGCCCATTCTTCTTCTATTGTATTTCTTTCCCCCATTCCTGTCAATTGTTCCCTTATGCTCTCCCTGAAACTCTCTACAACCACTGGTTCTTTCAGTTTATCCAGGTCCCATCTCCTTAGATTCCCACCTTTTTGCAGTTTCTTCAGTTTCAATCTGCAGTTCATAACCAATAGATTGTGGTCAGAATCCACATCTGCCCCTGGAAATGTCTTACAATTTAAAACCTAGTTCCTAAATCTCTGTCTTACCATTATATAATCTATCTGATACCTTTTAGTATCTCCAGACTCTTCCAGGAATACAACCTCTTTTATGATTCTTGAACCAAGTGTTAGCTATGATTAAGTTATGCTCTGTGCTAAATTCTACAAGGCGGCTTCCTCTTTCATTTCTTCCCCCCAACCCATATTCACCTACTATGTTTCCTTCTCTCCCTTTTCCTACTGACGAATTCCAGTCAACCATGACTATTAAATTTTCGTCTCCCTTCACTACCTGAATAATTTCTTTTATCTCGTCATACATTTCATCTATTTCTTCATCATCTGCAGAGCTAGTTGGCATATAAACTTGTACTACTGTAGTAGGCATGGGCTTTGTGTCTATCTTGGCCACAATAATGCGTTCACTATGCTGTTTGTAGCGTATTAGCATGAAGTTTTAGTGAATTTCATGATATTTGACTACTTGCTATTTTCAATTAAATTTTGCTACGGTCGCAGGTTCGAATCCTGCCATGGGCATGGATGTGTGTGATGTCCTTAGGTTAGTTAGCTTTAAGTAGTTCTAAGTTCTACGGACTGATGACCTCAAATGTTAAGTCTCATAGTGCTTAGAGCCGTTTGAACCATTTCCAACTAAATTTGATTATTAGAACAGACATATTCATAACCATCGACAAGTAAATGAAGAAACGCATAGAGTTTTCCTGAAAATGTATGCCTGTCGTGATTTGCGAAGTATTTTATACATGCAATCTGGTAAGGTACCTGGAACTACTTTGCACCTCGACGCTTCGAGCTGCAGACACAAAGGCAGGCCCCATTCGGCAGTTGACTTGCGTAGTGGTGAAACGTTGCTAATGTAGCAAGTACGAAGAGCATAGGTGCGAATTTTTTGAATATGATAGAGTATACACTTGTAGTACAGAAATGAAGATTTCAGAGGGAGTCGGACTGTTGCCTACATCTACATCAATCTCGGCAAGCCACCTAATGGTGTGTGGCGGAGGGTACTTTCGGTACGACTATCTGATCCCTCCAACCCTGTTCCACTCGCGAATAGTGCGTGGCAAGAATGATTGTCGCTAAGACTCTGTATTGGATCTAATTTCTCGAATTTTCTCCTCGTGATCAATACTCAAGATGTATGTGGAGGGAAGTAATATGTTATCTGACTCCTCCTGAAAAGTGCTGTCCCGAAATGTCAATCTCTCCGTCAGGCACAGCGTCTCTCTTGTAACGTCTGCCAGGGGAGTTTGTTTAGCGTCTCCTAAACGCTCTCTCGCCAGCTAAACGATCCCGAGACGAAACGCGCCGCTCTTCGTTGGATCTTCTCTCTCTCCTCTATCAGTCCTACCTGATAGGGATCCCAGATAGATGAACAATGCTCAAGAATCGGGCGAACAAGGACCTTATAAGACATTTCTCTCGTGGATGACTTACATGTCTCTAAGATTCTTCCGTTGACTCTGAGTCTTGTGTTTGTTTTTCCTACTATCTGTTTTAAAAGGTCATTCCACTTAAGGTCGCTCTGGATAGTTACGCCTAGATATTTTACGGCGGACGCTGTATCCAGGTGTTTGTCATCAACAGTGTAGCTGTACAGTAGTGGATTTCTTTTCCTATGTATGCGCAGTATATTACATTTATTTACGTTCAGGGTCAACTGCCAGAGTCTGCACCATTCATCAATTCTCTGTAGGTCGTTCTGCAAATTCTTCCTATCTTCTGGCGTTGCTGCTTTGGTACAAACAACTGCATCATCTGCCAATAACCTTAAAGAGCATCCGACGCTTTCTAATAGATCATTTATATATACAGGGTGGTCCATTGACAGTGACCGGGCCAAATATCTCACGAAATAAGCGTCAAACGATAAAACTACTAAGAACGAAACTCATCTAGATTGAAGGGGGAAACCGGATGGCGCTATGGTTAGCCCCCTAGATGGCGCTGCCATAGATCAAACGGATATCAATTGCATTTTTTAAAATAAGAACCCCATTCTTTATTACATATTCGTGTAGTACGTAAGGAAATATGAATGTTTTAGTTGGACCACTTTCTTCGCGTTGTGATAGATGGCACTGTAATAGTCACAAACGTATAAGTACGTGGGATCACGTAACATTCCGCCAGTGCGGAAAGTATTTGCTTCGTGACACATTACCCGTGTTGAAATGGACCGTTTGCCAATGGCGGAACAGCTCGATATCGGATTGATGTATGGCTATTGTGATCAAAATGCCCAACGGGCTTGTGCTATGTATGCTGCTCGGTATCCTGGACGACATCATCCAAGTGTCCGGAACGTTAGCTGGACAGTTATGTTATTTAAGGAAACAGGAAGTGTTCAGCCACATGTCAAACGTCTACCACGACCTGCAACAAATGATGATGCCCAAGTAGGTGTTTTAGCTGCTGTCGCGGCTAATCCGCACATCAGTAGCAGACAAATTGCGCCAGAATCGGGAATCTCAAAAACGTCGGTGTTGAGAATGCTACATCACCATCGATTGCACCCGTACCATATTTCTATGCACCAGCAATTGCATGGCGAGGACTCTGAACATCGTGTACAGTTCTGCCACTGGACACAAGAGAAATTACGGGACGATGACAGATTTTTTGCATGCGTTCTATTTAGCGACGAAGCGTCATTCACCAACAGCGGTAACGTAAACCGGCATAATATGCACTATTGGGCAATGGAATATCCACGATGGCTGCGACAAGTGGAACATCTGCGACTTTGGCAGGTTAATGTATGGTGCGTCATTATGGGTGGAAGGATAATTGGCGCCCATTTTATCGACGGCAATCTAAGTGGTGCAATGTATGTTGATTTCCTACGAAGTGCACTACCGAAGTTACTACAAGATGTTTCACAGCATGACAGAATGGCAATGTACTTCTAACATGATGGATGTCCGGCACCTATCTCGCGTGCGGTTGAAGCGGTCTTGTATAGCATATTTCATGACAGGTGGATTAGTCCTCGAAGCACCATACCATGGCCCGCACGTTCTCCGGATCTGACGTCCGCGGATTTCATTTTCTGGGGAAAGTTAAAGGATATTTGCTATCGTGATCCACCGACAACGCCTGACAAAATGCGTCAGCGCATTGTCAATGCATGTGCGAACATTACGGAAGGCGAACTACTCGCTGTTGAGAGGAATGTCGTCAGACGTATTGCCAAATGCACTGAGGTTGACGAACATCATTTTGAGCATTTATTGTATTAATGTGGTACTTATAGGTAACAGCATGCGTTCTCAGAAAAGGTAAGTTCACAAAGGTACATGTATCACATTGGAGCAACCGAAATAAAACGTTCAAACCTACGTTCTGTATTTTAATTTAAAAAATCTACCTGTTACCAACTGTTCGTCTAAAATTGTGAGCCATATGGTTGTGACTATTATAGCGCCATCTACCACAAAGCGAAAAAAGTGGTCCAACTAAAACATTCATATTTCTTTTCGTACTACACGAATATGTAATAAAAAATGGAGGTTCCTATTTTAAAAAAACGCACTTGATATCCGTTTGACCTATGTCGGCGCCATCTACCGGACCAACCATAGCGCCATCGGGTTTCCCCCTTCAAACTAGACAAGTTTCGTTCTTTGTAGTTTTTTCGTTTGACGCTTATTTTGTGATATATTTGGCCCGGTCACGATCAATGGACCACCCTGTATTGTGAACAGCAACGGTCCTATCAGATTTCTCTGTTGCACTCCGGATATTACCTTTAGCTCTGTCGATTTCGTAGCCTCATACACATTCGTCTTACAAAGCTCGAACGCTAACCACTTGACCGTCACGAACACTAACGGCCAGCACCTACCCACAGATACATCATTTACATAATAGACGCGTGAAACTTCTCTTACGTTTTTCTTAGAATTGCCCGAGTAGTGCACATTAATACTCACACATTACGTTGTTTTAATGGCCTAGTAAAGGCGAACCAAGTTTGAAGTAAGTCTGTGATCCCAACGTGGTGGCCTCCCGTTGCAAGTAGTGCTTAGACACCTGAACAGAACAGACCTCCCACCTGCAACTATCGAGCGTTTTGAAAACGTTGTCTTTTGAAATTCACGAGTGCTGTTTATCAGACACATTATGAACCCATTGTTCAAACTGACTATACACTCGTGACTTAGGAGTAGTTCAAATGGTTCAAATGGCTCTGAGCACTATGGGACTCAACTGCTGAGGTTATTAGTCCCCTAGAACTTAGAACTAGTTAAACCTAACTAACCTAAGGACATCACAAACATCCATGCCCGAGGCAGGATTCGAACCTGCGACCGTAGCGGTCTTGCGGTTCCAGACTGCAGCGCCTTTAACCGCACGGCCACTTCGGCCGGCGTAGGAGTAGTACCGCTTAATAAAGGTATCGGGTTCACTTATATGTTATGTTGGCGATCATGGTATTTCACCCAACTGAATCAGCAAATTATTTGTTCTCAACGGCTTAGCATGAAAAATGAAGTAATTGCGACACTGCGTCATATTTTCCGTTGTAAATATCGTGTGACTAGGGCCTCCCGTCGATCTGCGATGTTTATTTCACACCCTCTTGTTTAGCTCTATCCCTCGTCTGCAGGATTTTCGCCATTGCACATTCAGTGAGAGCAGTGTTAAGACTGAGATGTCAGAGATATAGCCAAACCATTGTGATCACCTGCTTAAGAGCGTATTGGTCCACATTTAACTGATTAATATTGCCAAAAAATCCTCTGTGGACATAAATTTGTTGCAACCAACAAACAGAGGTCAGGTGCATGTCCTTACAATTGCATAGGACTCATCTGCAAATTAGGGGTTCGGTCTTGCATTGTTGTCTTACGCCCTAATAGAAGCATCGATTATTCATGTGGCATACTTAGTGAACTTATTACTACCACCATCACACTACACAACGATATTAGGAGGTATCCCATAAACTTTTGTCAGCTCAGTGTATGCCACTAAAGCAGCCGTCTTACAAATACAAACGTATTAAAAAAATTTATTAAACGAACATAAGCAGATTGGAATAACAGGACAAATCTTTCATAACAATGCTAATCTATCGTGTCTCTGTTGCGAACCCTTTGTTTTAGCACGATATTAATAAATATTAAATAAATTATTACAATAGTAAGTGTTTCTGTTCAGTAATATGCTAAATATGGTCAGTTTATTATTGACGTCGAGATTTCTCCAATGTTGTGTTTTACGTGTTTGTAATGTGTCTTTAGCCCGTGTGTTGTATAAATATGATTATAATTTTATTGAATTCATCTCTTTTTTGTGATTTCAACACTGTCATCAGATTACATGTAGCATGTCTGGAAGTGATTTTTTGCGTTTTAAGTGAATTTTCGAAGCTTTTACATTTAGGAGAGTCAGGTTTTGGCCATATTCCTGCTGTTCACAAGCAGGCAACGGTACGGTTTTCCTAATAGTGACAGGAAATGCCAAGTTTCGTCCCAACGACACACTGGATAGATTGCTGCAGCGGCCTGGAGCGTTCCCCATCACTTGCTTACCTATCTGATCTCGCCTCTTCACGGCAACTTGCCAACTACATAGTGCTCACCCAACTCACTGTTTTTTGAATACCTTGTACAGAAGACATACCACTTCTAATGTTATAGTTAATCTTTAGAAATCCACGAGTAAGGTAAATGTTACGGAGTTGTGTGCAAGCGTGCGTGGATATAGCAAGAGAAGAATCAACAAACTGTTAAAAGAAAATAAAGGCAACCGTCAGTGGGAAGAAACGGACAAATCGGACGTAGAAGAACACGCTTTGCAACCAGGGCTACACGATTATGTTTGGTAAGATCTGGATCATGCAGCTATAGGATGATACTACGGTAGATTGTGCAGAGAGGTGACAGATAATGCTAAACATGTTCGTAATTTTCATCAGAGATGGGAAAGTATGAGATTTAATAACATATTGTGCCAGATAGTTAACAGGATGTGCACCTGTCTTCCACCGTCTGACGGTGGCATTAATGAAGACAACAAGTTATAATGCCCAAATTGCTCTGTGATTTTTATAACATGTGTTGTGTGGACGTCCGCTTCAATAATCAAACATCGAAATTCTCTCCATTCGTCCCTCTCTTGTCCCACTGAAGATATCCTAAGGAGGCGAATTCTTCACAGAATCCATACCATCACGACGTCGTAGTACAACGAATCTTCCATGCCCCTACGGTGTATGAAAGGTTTTATGACACTTGTAGCTAGTGTTCCGCTGTTAGTGGAAACGAGATATCGAATCCGAAGATCAATCCTAACTCATAGAATGTAGATAGTTACAGCTTGATCACTATAGTACGAGTGTTTGTTTATAACTACAACGACAGAAACGTAAAAAAATGTAATACATTAAATTTTCACTGGAGTTAGCCGTAATTTTGAATGCCAGAATATGGTTATAATGAACTTATATTTGGGAATAAAACGGACGCCAGCTCCAAAAATGGGCAAAAGTTGATTTATGAAATGACAGTAACGACTCTGGAATCACGTAAATATCGTTTGAGAAAGACAAAGCAGCAAATGGACAAAATACATGAGCGCTAGCTTTCACGTAAAAGACAAATGTACCTCGAATGCAAAAGGCGTTAATTTGGAATGCAAGGATGTTAGTTATCGTAATGATCACCAATAATAATAAGTGACTACCAACACTTAACGGAAACTGTACTATGTTACTTAAAACACGACAATGCTATCTGTTTGAAAATACACTTAATCGCAACAAAAAGTGTTTATCATTAAATGAAACAACAAATTTACTGTTACCAGTCACTGTTTATTTATCTCCATGACGCGTTTCAAAGGTTTAAACCTCCATCATCAGGTGGATTTACATTTATTAGTATGACATTTGTGTGTGTGTTCTGTTACGACACTTTGGAGGAACTTGTGGCACTGTCTAGTGGAGAAATGAAACACTATTTCAGAACATTGTTTTGGGTTTTTTTTGACAAAAAAGTAAACATATATCTATCGGTAAAAATAAAATAAGTAAACTGGAGTACCGCCAGTGGTGAACATCTTCCATACAATCCCCTTTCTAGGTACATTTCATGTCAGATTGCCAATGTCTTCAAACGAAAAGGGATAAGCATATCCTTTACCACAGACAAAAAGATTGGACAGAAGTTACTCCACAACATCAAACACGATACCCATTTCACCACGCAGGTGTGTACAAAACAGAATGTTTGGACTGTGACTGCTTCTACATAGGCCAGACAGTCAAATCATTTGAGATTAGATCCAAAGAACGCTTGTCACCACACAAAAACAAAAAATACCACACATCAACAACAGCCACCCACCTGCATGAAACAAAACACCATGTTAGCAACACAAGTATCAGCATTCTACGTATCCAACCGAAAGGCGAGAAACTAGACATACTTGAAACACTCCAAATATACAAACACCAACCAAAACAACCTGAATCCATTTTAAGTGACAAAAATGACAATATTTATAATAGTATCATCTCTGTTTTCAGCAACTGTCAACTTTGTTAAATTTTCAATGCGCACACACAGTCACACTCACACGCTTAATGTTGACCATAAATATTTAGTTATGTTACCATGACAGCCCCAAAATTACAAGGGATTGACCTCATTTACAAATATATCATCACACCAACAGCTTGTAAGCTTGTACCCCCAGCCAGCTTGAAACTATATGTACATCAACTACTGCCACAAACTGTACATTCATCTGCATATTTAAAGCATTAACCAATGTATCAACCCCACCTTTAGGCAGTTATTACTTGTATTTGATATAATCTTGAGACCCCCTGCTTTGGAAAGTTTGCTCTCATACAATCACTCCTTCCATCCTGTCTCTCCCTCTCACTTTCTCTCTCTTCCTCTCCCTCTACCTCAAGCATGTCTATCTGTGAAACCCAACCAAACCTGTTATTTAAGTATAATTTTACCACTGTAACCAAAATATTTTTTCTCACCTGATTGTATAAAAGAGTATGCAGTTTAAGAGGTATATTAACTTGTCAAAATCGGATTTATATACCAACTGAAATATTTATTCCAAGGCATGTATTCGACACCTCAAAACAAACATCTCCAAAATCCTTTAAAACTTATTCTGTAATAATGTGGCTACGATGTGTATACTTTGTACTTTGTGATAATGTTTTCTCTTCTGCTGTACGATCCTTGCACCCAATAGTTTTCAGACGCCATATTTGTGTACAAAATATGACAATATAAATGTGATGTGTTACGAAAGTGAAAGGAACCTGTGACCACTGGCGGTACTCTAGTTTACTTATTTTATTTTTACCGTTAGATATACGTTTAGTTTCTTGTCAAAAGAACTCCAAAACCATGTTCTGAAATGGTGTTTCGTTTCCACTAGACAGCGCCACAAGTTCCTCCAAAATATCCAAACGCAACACAAACACAAATGTCATACAAACAAATGTAAATCCACCTGATGATGGAGGTTTAAACCTTTGAAACGCGTCATGGAGATAAATAAACAGTGACTGGTAACAATAAACTTGTTGTTTCATTTAATGTCAATAACAGACACTGTAAAGCCTAACCTAAAATGTTCGCATTTAAAGTGTTCATCATTCTTTACTTATTACTTTACAAATGATTGCATCTCAGATTAATGCAGTAAAAACTTTCATTCATTGCAACAACAGTTTTTCAGTACTGATGTGACTAGAGGAAAGCACATAGTATCATTTACGAAGTACAGAATAAAATTCTGAAATTGCTTTGACTATATGAAAGCTATCATGCTTTTATCATAGAATATGAACATCACTTTAAATCACATTTACCAGTAATATGAACTAATTGTATGCAGTGGTAGTGCAATACTATCTGAACCACTATAGGCACTACTGCTTTTGAAGACAATAAGTACCTGATTGAAAATCAGCTGAAAATTTAACTAGATTAGGCTTCTTTTAAATGTTTCTTCCACTTGTGACTTCCTTGAAATTTATGGTGAAATGACAGGACCTTGCCGATGGTTAACGACTTTAGTCAATGAAGTTTCTTTCGACAAGTTTGTTCTTTGACCAAACCCATTATAATGTTCCAAAAGGTCACTAAGAAGGTGCTATGCCTATTGCACAGCTACAACATTCTTTCCGACGCGTTCCTTGTGGTGCGAAGTAGAGCTTATTATGAGATACATTATAGAGAACGAGCTCTTACTGATTAGCGAACAGCTTAAATAAATTTGGGCGACACAGTATCCTCCAATAGTTCTTGCGAACGTATACTGTGCCCAAATACCTGTTCGTCCGGTTATAATGTGCCTGGCCACAGCTACATTTTCGACGCAAAACGCTTTGGCATTTGCGCACCAACACACGCATCTATCCATCGCACATTACTCGAGAAGTCAAGTAGCTGCAAAATACTTGAGCCACTAGGTTGTAGTGTTACAACGGCACGGAAAAGATTCGATAAATTTGCACTTCTTGAGATATTGTTGATAATTTTAGTAATTGGGGATTGTGTCGTGGTCTGAGGAATGCTACTGTGCTCAACGTTTCGTCTACTGTGCTGAAGGTATCCTTGGTCGATTTTCGGATTCAAACAAGCTCGGTAAGCCGAACTGTTTACACGTAACGGTCAGAAAATCAACTAATGAATTCTGTGTAGCCTCCAACGACGTCTCCAGAGTGAAATTCAAACGTGAGGCATGGAAATTTACCATAGACCACGATTTAGTACCCGTATAAATAGCATCACGAAGGATGTAAATGCCGGTCTTGAAAGAATGCCTTTCAGACGTGGTGTCTAACGTTTGACAATGGATACTTATTCTTACATTCTTTCTTCTGACAGATGTCTAATATGGAATTTCCGCAGCCGATGATACCTGGAAGACCAGCGGTGTGGTCGACCTTTGCTGTGCGCCCACAGCCTGGGAGGCGATCTCTGGTCAGATAACCGGACGCTGGATGGCGCCTGGCGGGGTGCCTTTACGTAACGCAGCTACAAACCTCCTACCGTCTTCCGTCCGCTGCACTCAGTCCGAACAGGGAAGAGAGAAAGCAACAGCACAACGACTGGCTTCAAACGAGCAGTACGCTGAAGTCTGGAGAAATTTCCAGGTTTCTCGGCTTATTTGGCCACCAAAGGGAGGTAATATCTAGTCGGATGTACCAGGGGCGTTCAATAAGTAATGCAACCATCTTTTTCTGAAATCAGGTTGGTTTTCTTCAGGTTCCAATACACCATATTATTTCCCATGCTTTTGGCTACAACACCCTATTTTTCAACACAGTCTCCTTTCAATAAGACGGCCTTACGCCGCCTTGCTGGGACGACCTGTACGTCCACTGGTACTACTCCACAGGTCAACGTCGGAGTTAACGTCCATCATCCAAGTATTGCTTCCCGCGGGTTGCCTCTTCATTGGGTCAAACAGATGGAAGTCGGAAGGTGAGATATGGCGGCTGTATGGTGGAAGAGGATGAAACGTCCAATGAAGTTTTGTAAGGTCCTCTTGGGTGCACAGATTGTGTGAGGCCTTGCCTTGTCATGGAGAAGGAGAAGATCGTTTATATATTTGTGGCGACGTACACATCGCAGGAGTAACAGCTTTGTGCTGCCGGCCGGCACGCGGGATATCGGAGAGGTTTGTCGCGATAACAATAGGCGTCTCGCCCAACGACTCACCGAGCTTTTGTTCATTTCCAGGTTTCCGTAGACGTTCTGCAAGCGCCTATGAATATTTACGATGCTCTGTTTCCCACCAAAGGAAACTCAGTGACAGCTCTCAGCTTCGAACATACCTCCGTTACAGACGCCATTTTCGAGACTACGAATAGCGACGCCACCTGTCGGAACTTCATGAAACTATAGGGGCTGAAGCAGAAATATTCCACGATGTCCACCAACAAATTTTTTTGATCGAAACTGGCTAACAAAAAATTTTTTTGCTTTATTTATTGAACGCCCCTCGTACATGGCAGAGTGCACTGAACATCAGGGTTCAGGGTCTTCAAGTCTGTAGCTGGGAACGATTATACAATGTCTTCGTCAGCTATCGTGCAACAAACTTTATGCGTGGTTCCCGTGATGAATTAACTAAGACGCTCCGGATGAGGTTAATCAGTAGTTAAAGCACACTACTGGCATTTGCGACGACAGTTCAACTTCCCGTGTGGCTACATGAACATGGATTCAAAGTAGCTCCACTAAATCGACTAAAGTGAATTCTGGGATAGTCCCTGTGCAAAAGATTTCTTCCGCCTAGCTTGTCCTGCCGCAGAGTATGCCCCACTACTAATGAACTCGCAACTGACAGGACGTTAAACCCCAGACACCCTTCCTACACTCTCTTAATAAGGACGCAAACTGATCAGGTAACCTGCGAAAAACATATCGGAGAGACATAGAATCGACACTTACGAGAATAACCTCTTTTTAGACTTCCCCAGGTATGATCAGCAGACGGGTCTTACGGCTGACCAGGAATGGTTCCCCTATACTTCGACCTCAGTTCTAGCGGAAAAAAAACAGCAAATTTTCTAAGACTTCTGTCCATCAACTATGCGCACAAGTCACTATCAAGACAGCAAAGGGAAGAAAAGCTTAGTAGTTGTTCTAGCATACAGTCTGGAACCGCGCGACCGCTACGGTCGCAGGTTCGAATCCTGCCTCGGGAATGGATGTGTGTGATGTCCTTAGGTTAGTTAGGTTGACGTAGTTCTAAGTTCTAAGGGACAGATGACCTCAGAAGTTAAGTCCCATAGTGCTCAGAGCCATTTGAATTTTGTTCTAACAACAATAACTGATAAATAGCCAACATCATTCATTTCTGTGGGTGCTATATGCTCACTGAATGTTAAAAACCATTATGGAATATCATTCTCAGATATTTTCTTGTCTTAATCAAAATTAAATGTCCTACATGTCGAGCCTCCGCCGAAGAGTCCGCTCTCATGTAACTCTTCTCTTCCTATGTCGATATTTACCTTCTACCTTTCCTTCAACGATAATTTGTACGAAGCCGATTTCTCGCTCACGAAGTTCAGGGCAAATTACGCAGCTTTTCTGCGTTTCAAAGTGATTATTGTTAAAGACCCTCACCGACAAAGAGTAGACTTCGTCTTTGGTTACTCGAACTTTAGTCTGTTTACGAACGGGGCTTCAAGTGTCCAGATTTCAGATACAAACAAGAGTGAGAAGAACATATAACACTTTACTATTCGCTATCTTCTGCTGAACTGGAGACCGCCGCAACAAGTAGAAGTTTGAATTTTTGCAGTGTTGAACGTAGAGTGTCAATTCTGGTACATATCTCCTCACGACCTCATTTTTCTTCAATTTGATTTTAATTTTGAAGATTCTGTACCTCCATCGCCAAAAACGGAACCATTATAGGATCACCTTGCTGTCCATTTGTCTGTCTGTCTGTCTGTCTGTCTGCACAACTGCTAAAAGTCTTATTCTCAGGAACGCGTAGATACATCATGTTGGAATTTATGTCACATACTAAGGCCTACGGCTCCTTGGCACCGTACAGAATTGAAGCTTCTGAGTTAATGAACTCAAAAGATACACCCATTTTGTCAAAATTTTGATACAAACTTACTCATCAGAACCTATAGGGCACTTGACGTAGAATCATTACATTTGGCAAGAAGCAAAGTTTTACAATACAGGTAACGGTAGAAATCCAAAAAGCGTAAAATTGCAATTATATTACACAAAAAAATTTTTTTCGTCGTATGTGATCCGACTATCTCTTTGTCCGTCCGTCTGTTAAGACACCTTTTTCACAGGAACTGGTAGACGTGCACAGTTGAAATGTATGTCTCACACTAAGGTTTATAGTCCCTTGCACGAGTGAAAAAGTTAAGCTTGTAAGTCAATGCAGTCAAAAGATACGTCCATTTATGTCACACATTTTGATATCAACTCTCTCATTAAACCCTATACGGTACTTCTCATTTACCCAGAGCCGTGAAATTGGGCGGGAAAAAAGGTTTCACAGTAAAGGAAAAATCTAAACGTTGTTAATATTTTTGTCATTTGCTATCTGACTTCAAACTTACAACATTTTCGAAAGTCTTGGAATTCCCAGGGCCGATATCTTACCGGTATCAATGTCGATGACATGTAAATATTGTCGACATCTCGATCTTCAGGAAGGGTAAGCTGTCTGTGTACGTAATAAAGTTTATACGGAACACTCAGAGCGTGAGTTGTACTAGCACTTGGCCAAATGGTTCAAATGGCTCTAAGCACTATGGGACTTAACGTCTGAGGTCATCAGTCTCCTTGACTTAGAACTACTTAAACCTAACTAACCTAAGGACATCACACCATCCATGCCCGAGGCAGGATTCGAACCTGCGACCGTAGCAGCAGAGCGGTTCCGGACTGAAGCACCTAGAACCGCTCGGCCACAGCGGCTCGCAAACCTGGCCAATTTTTATATATCTGCCGGCATTTGGTATGTCCTCTAGTCTTGTAAATAAGGAAGGCTATGTTTTCTACAATTTGAAATTGTATATGTACACTGGGGAAGACTTAATATTTTTTTTCATTGCTGATACTTCTTGTGCTTATACGTCTGCAACTCCGAAACCCATTTACTATAGAAAAAAATATGAAAACTGGCAAGTTGCAGTGAAATAGAGTTTAATAAGACCACAGCAAAGCTGTAGATAGAGGGAAGTAGCATCGAAACTCATGATCGCTGTACGACAAAATAGTCGTCAGCATTACCTTATGGCTATGCTGAATCGAATGGTATGCAGCGTCTCTGAAGACGTTGACGTCGCCACCATCAGCTCACGAGAATCCACCAGGGTTGTGTCGGTGGTCAGTTATGTATTATTTGGTATACTATGTTCGTAACTTGTCACTTGTGTTATGTTAGTAAAAGCTGTGTGCTGTCCTACGTTGTTTCTTACGTTAGTCTTTACATTACGTATATACTGTAGCATATAGTGCTCCTGGTGTATTTACACTTTCGTCGTGTTTTGGTTTGTATAACTATCCTCAGTGCAACCTACTCTCGCCTACATAGTCACAAAATTTACGTGTACTTACAAGCCATTAAAATTATATAATTTTCAATGCGATATGGTCTGCAGCTGTGATGAATTTTTTGAAAGATTTCGTGATGCCTTCAGCTGCCATTCTCTTTATTTCATGTACGAGTGTACAATTTCGGCGTTAGGCCATTTTCAAGTATCTAAAACGGAAGCATTATATGTTAGAAACACTTTTGATTTTGGTGTAGGAACAAGTCGTATATATAGATACACTACACGCTTAATAACTTAACTTTATGGATGATTTTTAGTAGTAAATTATGCCACGTATGTCATTGCCCCTATGATTCCATGTTATGCTCACAAAATAAATCCGAGGTGTTTTACGCTATTTTTAGGAGATCGTTACTTTCGAGCAAAGATCTTATATATGTGGCGCATATTTCAAAGTACTTAAGCCTAGGAACATAATTATTTTACAGAACTTCGTTAATTAACCTGCATATGCTTTCGTTCTCAATTGTATTTAATTATTATATTTATTTATCTCCAAAAAGATGGGGTAGCAACGGGCTCGTGCCTAGCAGGTACATTGGCTGATACTTTCGTAAATACTTTAAAAGAAATTTTTTTTAACAAGTTCACTCAAACACCCAAAAAATCCTTTATTACTACATATATGTTGATGACAATTTAATCCTATTTGATGGTACATTAGATGAGAGTAATTTCGTGCATTCAATTTCAACAGTTTCCGTCCAAAACTTAATGTCACTGTCGAAAGACAAAAAATAAGAGCATTAATTTTCTGGAATAAAAAATTTCAAACGAAAAATCTGAACGTATATTTGATATTTTTCGTAAACCAATGACAACAGACATAATCATCCACAGCCATTCATATCACACGAGAGTACACAATCTCGCACATTTTCATTCTATGACACATAGACTAAAAAAATACCACTGAAAAAAATTGAGAAAGAACTAGATCTTTTCCGAAATGTAGCTCTAAGTAATGGTTATCCGAAAAACACTATTAAAAAAGAAAACCATCCAAACACATGTCAGTCCCATAGATGAAATAACTTTAACCAGAGACAAAAACGAAACACAGGAAAATAAAGTTCTTGTACGGCCATATCTAGGCATTATTTTCGACAGACTTCCATATTTCAAGAATACGAAATTATACACCAGTTACATAACCACTAACAATCTATAACGATAATTGAGACACATACCACGTAAATCAGAACCGCTTTCGCAATCAGGAATCTGCAAAATTAACTGTGAAAAATGTCCACAATTTTGTATTGGACAAACAGGAAGAAAAGTTAGTACACGACTTGAAGAACACACGACTTAAAGAACACACGACAATTAGCGACAATAACCCTTCCACATTTGCTGCACGCTTAAAAGACATCAACCGCAAAATACCTAATATAGATGGACCACTTCAAATATTACATAATCTACAGAAAAGAAAAATCGTTGATGTAATGGAAGAAATTGAAATTTACATCCATCTAAAAGATAAGTGAGAGTATTAAGAAAGGAATAAGTCTTGCGAAATGGGAAATTGTAAAATTATCGCTACACTCGTTAATAAATATGACTGTAATGCGAAACATCACGCAACCATAAAGCAGTGTTTACTTGACTCTCATAGTTTTCAATACTGTTTCATTAGAGTACTGTGATTGATCTCATATATAAGATCTTTCTACCAACCATTCAAAAATGACGCGGTCCCACAATAAAAGAACCAATATTTCTTTTAAACAAATTACGTACATCATATTTACACCAATTATGAACTATAATCAAATATAACTGAGAACAAAAGCATATTCTGGTTGTTGTTGTTGTTGTGGTCTTCAGTCCTGAGACTGGTTTGATGCAGCTCTCCATGCTACTCTATCCTGTGCAAGCTTTTTCATCTCCCAGTACCTACTGCAACCTACATCCTTCTGAATCTGCTTAGTGTATTCATCTCGTGGTCTCCCTCTACGATTTTTACCCTCCATGCTGCCCTCCAATACTAAATTGGTGATCCCTTGATGCCTCAGAACATGCCCTACCAACCGATCCCTTCTTCTGGTCAAATTGTGCCACAAACTTCTCTTCTCCCCAATCCTATTCAATACTTCCTCATTAGTTACATGATCTACCCATCTAATCTTCAGCATTCTTCTGTAGCACCACATTTCGAAAGCTTCTATTCTCTTCTTGTCTAAACTATTTATCGTCCATGTTTCACTTCCATACATGGCTACACTCCATACGAATACTTTCAGAAATGACTTCCTGACACTTAAATCAATACTCGATGTTAACAAATTTCTCTTCTTCAGAAACGCTTTCCTTGCCATTGCCAGTCTACATTTTATATCCTCTCTACTTCGACCATCATCAGTTATTTTGCTCCCCAAATAGCAAAACTCCTTTACTACTTTAAGTGCCTCATTTCCTAATCTAATTCCCTCAGCATCACCAGACTTAATTAGGCTACATTCCATTATCCTTGTTTTGCTTTTGTTGATGTTCATCTTATATCCTCCTTTCAAGACACTGTCCATTCCATTCAACTGCTCTTCCAAGTCCTTTGCTGTCTCTGACAGAATTACAATGTCATCGGCGAACCTCAAAGTTTTTATTTCTTCTCCATGAATTTTAATACCTACTCCGAATTTTTCTTTTGTTTCCTTTACTGCTTGCTCAATATACAGATTGAACAACATCGGGGAGAGGCTACAACCCTGTCTTACTCAATTCCCAACCACTGCTTCCCTTTCATGTCCCTCGACTCTTATAACTGCCATCTGGTTTCTGTACAAATTGTAAATAGCCTTTCGCTCCCTGTATTTTACCCCTGCCACCTTTAGAATTTGAAAGAGAGTATTCCAGTCAACATTGTCAAAAGCTTTCTCTAAGTCTACAAATGCTAGAAACGTAGGTTTGCCTTTCCTTAATCTTTCTTCTAAGATAAGTCGTAAGGTCAGTATTGCCTCACGTGTTCCAGTGTTTCTACGGAATCCAAACTGATCTTCCCCGAGGTTGGCTTCTACTAGTTTTTCCATTCGTCTGTAAAGAATTCGTGTTAGTATTTTGCAGCTGTGACTTATTAAGCTGATAGTTCGGTAATTTTCACATCTGTCAACACCTGCTTTCTTTGGGACTGGAATTATTATATTCTTCTTGAAGTCTGAGGGTATTTCGCCTGTTTCATACATCTTGCTCACCAGATGGTAGAGTTTTGTCAGGACTGGCTCTCCCACGGCCGTCAGTAGTTCCAATGGAATATTGTCTACTCCGGGGGCCTTGTTTCGACTCAGGTCTTTCAGTGCTCTGTCAAACTCTTCACGCAGTATCGTATCTCCCATTTCATCTTCATCTATATCCTCTTCCATTTCCATAATATTGTCCTCAAGTACATCGCCCTTGTATAGACTCTCTATATACTCCTTCCACCTTTCTGCTTTCCCTTCTTTGCTTAGCACTGGGTTTCCATCTGAGCTCTTGATATTCATACAAGTCGTTCTCTTATCTCCAAAGGTCTCTTTAATTTTCCTGTAGGCGGTATCTATCTTACCCCTAGTGAGATAGGCCTCTACATCCTTACATTTGTCCTCTAGCCATCCCTGCTTAGCCATTTTGCACTTCCTGTCGATCTCATTTTTGAGACGTTTGTATTCCTTTTTGCCTGTTTCACTTACTGCATTTTTTTATTTTCTCCTTTCATCAATTAAATTCAATATTTCTTCTGTTACCCAAGGATTTCTACTAGCCCTCGTCTTTTTACCTACTTGATCCTCTGCTGCCTTCACTACTTCATCCCTCAAAGCTACCCATTCTTCTTCTACTGTATTTATTTCCCCCATTCCTGTCAATTGCTCCCTTATGCTCTCCCTGAATCTCTGTACAACCTCTGGTCCTTTTAGTTTATCCAGGTCCCATCTCCTTAAATTCCCACCTTTTTGCAGTTTCTTCAGTTTTAATCTACAGGTCATAACCAATAGATTGTGGTCAGAGTCCACATCTGCTCCTGGAAATGTCTTACAATTTAAAACCTGGTTCCTAAATCTCTGTCTTACCATTATATAATCTATCTGATACCTTTTAGTATCTCCAGGGTTCTTCCATGTATACAACCTTCTTTCATGATTCTTAAACCAAGTGTTAGTTATGATTATGTTGTGCTCTGTGCAAAATTCTACCAGGCGGCTTCCTCTTTCATTTCTGTCCCCCAATCCATATTCACCTACTATGTTTCCTTCTCTCCCTTTTCCTACACTCGAATTCCAGTCACCCATGACTATTAAATTTTCGTCTCCCTTCACAATCTGAATAATTTCTTTTATTTCATCATACATTTCTTCAATTTCTTCGTCATCTGCAGAGCTAGTTGGCATATAAACTTGTACTACTGTAGTAGGTGTGGGCTTCGTATCTATCTTGGCCACAATAATGCGTTCACTATGCTGTTTGTAGTAGCTTACCCGCATTCCTATTTTCCTATTCATTATTAAACCTACTCCTGCATTCCCCCTATTTGATTTTGTGTTTATAACCCTGTAGTCACCTGACCAGAAGTCTTGTTCCTCCTGCCACCGAACTTCACTAATTCCCACTATATCTAACTTCAACCTATCCATTTCCCTTTTTAAATTTTCTAACCTACCTGCCCGATTAAGGGATCTGACATTCCACGCTCCGATCCGTAGAACACCAGTTTTCTTTCTCCTGATATTCTGGTTAATTAGCGAATTTCTTTAAAATACTTCCTAGTGTTAAGTACGTTAAACATGGGCCTTGCAACAACTGCTCGAAAGTAACATGCTCCCAAAATAGCGTAAAACATCTCTGATTTATTTTATGAACATTACATGCAATCATAGGAACAACGACATACATGGCATAATTTACTACTAAAAATCATCCATAAATTAAGTTATAATGTGTCTAGTATACCTACAGCTATGACTTGTTTCTATATCGAAATCACAAGCGTCACTAATGTATCCAATGTATAACGCTTCCGTTTTAGATACTTGAAAATAGCCTAAGGCTGAAATTTTACAATCGTACATGAAATAAAGAGATTGCAACTGCAGGCACCATTCAGATTCATCCGTTGTATCTACATATTCTTGTCTGTGCCTATCTACTTTGCATAGTTCTCTAGCTACCGTTACTGTCATATTTAATTTTGCTACTACAACGGATTCTTCAACTATTTAAAGTCGTCGTGCTGTTACAGGGGCATACGTTGTGGGAAACGGACTTACCAAAGTGGGCCTACTGCCTCCTGTTTGAGATTCATGTGACCAAGGTGCATGGAACACGTGGCGTATCCAGTCAGGAAACGGTCCATGTCCCAACTAGAATGAAAATGAGCTATCTATAGTGAGTCCTTTAGGTTGAGAAATAGGGGTAGCTCTGTGTCTTGTTAGCCAAACATCTTTATAATTTTCTTCTCCATTTTTAAGTTGAAGAATGTTGGAGATATTATGCTTCCTTCTGACACTATTTAGTATTTCGATGTCCTTTGTAATACTGAGTATCGCCGTGATTGGGCTGTCGCAGATAAGTAACTCTGATTTCAGAATAATATATGTTCTTACTCTGAAATATCGTACCAAATGCACAACAGCACTTTATTTTAGCAAACATGGAGTGTACAGACAGTTAATATCCAGGTAACGTGCTGTACTGTAGACTCCACAAAAACAAACCACCGATGAGACGTTTCAACGCACTTCTTGAACTGTTTCGAACACATAAATATCTGCAGCGAGGATATCAACGTCTCTTTATACTTATCTTTGATTTCTTTAAAAAGTCGGCATAACTGCCATTGGCATACTGGCTATAATAATAAAACACGAGCTCCTCTAAAAGTACCTTAACCATTGAAAGATACCTACTTAATTCATCACTGCAAGGAAAATGGTTAAGCAGCCCATGGAGTAACAACCAAGTCTGAAATATGTTGTTCTACATTTTATCTTCGCCCATTCAGACGTAACTTGGTGGCTAACTAGATGTCATACTACAAATCTAGGGATCTTGAATTCAATCGTGAGTGAGTTTCACGATTTTTGTCTGTTGCTTATCGTTCACATCCACCTCTGGCAGAAGCTTATATGCAGATTGATTCACCTGCCCCTACCGGCGTCGTTTTATGCAACCTGCGCTACGCCTGTATCAGGAACAGTACCCAGACAGGCAACAGCCACGTAATCAACATAAGTTCCCTCTCGGACCTTTAGCAGACTGTTAGCAAACGGAAGCACGCAGTAAAAAGTACAAGTGAATAGTGGTCATGAGTTAAATGGTAAGTCTGGACCAAGATATACCTTACTTCTGGCATACCTACCCAAGTGTCTCCAATCTTTTAGCTGTGTCGTCATTCAGGGTCTGTAAGTTTATTCCATTTATAGTACTTAACCTTTCGTAAATAGTTCAGAAACATTGCCTTATAAAGTGTGTTTCAACTTCAGAAGCAATTAAATTAACAGCAGAAGCATGGAAGTAACATCTTCCCAGTATATAGCCTACTGAAAACATTAATATGTGACTCGCCGCAGTAATGTACAGAACGTTTAAGATGTCTTCGTACATCTTACCACTTACTCTGCGGCATTTTGAGAATGTGCTTCACATCTCCAGACCGAAATGGCCAACAACATTGTTCTTTCATGTAGGATTGGATAAAACAACATCGGTAGCGAACGTTAAGCTATACGTCCTCCTGTAACTGGCAGGGTAAGTCAGTTCGAAGATCAGAGGAAGGCAAAAGCTTACCACCTCCAATAGTACCATGTCTAGCAAAATATAGCTTTTTCCAGAGAATCTTCAGCTTGAGGACCATTTTATATTTTACCATTCATACTTTTCAAACAGCTTCAGCTTGAGTAACTGTAACAAGTGTGGAGGTAAATATCGTTCGACAACATACCTGGGCAATATTCGTTTATGACAGCCGCTGTTCCCTAAGTAGAAGACTTCATGGTGAACTGATAATGACCCAGAGACTACACATTGAAGATTAGCCTGTCAGATGGTATCAGTTTTTTATCCTAAAGCACACAGCGGGCAGCTACATACATCTTGTCAGAGACTGACATAACCTGCTCCTGTCTGTGTAGAAGTGCATGCTGCGTGTACGCCAACTTCAAAATTTATGGCTCCAGAAGCAATTTACTTGCTCAGCAATTGACGTGCGGAGAACTACTTTCTCGAGAACCTTTATGATTTATTAAAGAAATCATTCCTAACAAATGCACTGAGTATATGACAACCAGGAATTTGTAAGATGTAGTAGCACCAGAAAAGTGAGTTACGAAGTGAAAGACGGTTCAACTTGACTCGTGAAACAGTTCAGCCACAGAACTGCGGATGAGAGTTCTCGTGTTGAATACCGTGTGAAGAGACTGTGATGAAAAGGGTATAACTCTGTTCAAAAAATGCAGCAGAATTTTATGACATAAGACACATTATTTGTTACAAAAATGTTGTAATTATCCGTACTGTCTGTCACTGTTCCACTCGTATGAATGTTCATTATTCACTTTTAGTTCATACCGATTCGCATCCCACAAATCGAGTCTTGATCGTTGAAAGAGTAATCAAATGTTTTCCGGATTCCCTCGAATAATTTGAGACCTATGACAGCTTTTATATACGAAACTGTTATATGCAAATATACCGTCTCAGTACTGTAACGAACTGTTATTGACAAGGAGATTTAAATTATGATTTACTTTTTCCTGTAGCTCTAAGCTTCAATAATTTATCGTGAAATATATAACCTCACTTCTTCAATTTTCCAAGCAAATATCGTGTCCTTGAACAAATCTACAATTTTTTTCTGGGTCTGCCAGTACTCACAGAATGTGAAGTGAATTTTCCTCAATTAAGATATTCTGAGGACTCTGCACCTAGGAAATTACAGTTTCTCTTTCCTTCTTTCTTTCTTTACACAATTACTCATACATGTTTCCGTCGAGTTGCTTCATTACAGTGGGTTCCCTTTATACGAGTATTAAACAGCAGGTAAATAGTAATGAGAATATATGTAAATTTGAATTTTGTTATTCATATTGGCAAAAAGTGTTTCTTAAATGCTTATTTTGTTAATAGTTTTGCAGTCCCTTTCCTGCAGTCCTTGTAATGTTTGAACATAGTTTGTCTACTGCGAGTAGAACGGATTTATTTAAAGTATTGTACTTTTTACGGAGCCGCAGTCCATAAATGGTGACCAAAGTACTTTCGAGATCTGTCCAGTGTGACACCCAGCCATTTTGTGTGACTGTGATAGTGGGGGTGTATGCCGTTAACTGAACAGATTATATTCGCCTGTTGCATGGATGGAACCATCACATTTTCATTGTTGCCGTGTTAGAGCTTATTTTCCACTTTCTGACGCAGTCCCTTGAACAGCCAGATTGTTTGTTAGTGACTCTTCAGCTAGCGGTGAACTGATGTTGTTCAGCTAGGGTCCAGTCACCCACATACCCAAATTCCCTGTTGGATTTAAACTCGAGTCATGACGTGTTTACGACAAAAGAATACCATGTGGCAAAGTTCCATGGATTTAAGCAAAATATACGATTTTTACTTCCAAATAAACCTCAATGAAAAGGTATCATTCAACGTTGCATAAAATAAATAAATACATTGTGCTTTTTTAAAAGTAGTTAGTTCATGGTTAGGAGTTACTGATATATACCTTAGACTGCACCAACTATCACCACTTTTCTTATCTAATTCCATGAAATAGAAATCTCAACGTTTCCAACAAATATTGTTTTCGTTTATTTGCTATGTGATATTTGGTGAAATTACACATATTTTGTTTGGCTTTTACAAACCGTTTAAATGAAGAACAAACGTGTAATACCTGCTAGTTACTCGAACATCTCTGAAATGTAATACCAGCTGGAGGGAAAGATACTACGTTTGCTAACGTCCTGAACAATGAAGCACTATGCGTTAATGCAGCACCATAGGGTGAACATTTTGAAGCGAGAGAATTGTGTACTTCCATACAACAATAGCTGGCGAAATTAATTTTTTGAGTCTAATGATACCATCTTTCGAGCGACAAATGGTGTAGGATGCTTTCGTTTTCCTTCATCGGCGATTATGAATACCTCTCACATTAAAGTATGGTCCATTTCTCTGCAACTAGTGAAATTTGTTAATAAAAAGCGTAATTAATACAAATTAGCTCTCCATGATCAATAGCATTAAAAATACACCACCACATGAATAGCTTTCGCAAAAGATGCTACGGTCTAATTGGGTTATCTGGATCGAAGAGTCACCATTACACTACCTAGTCGCTCATCGTGTGAGGAAATGCTGTATTACAGGAGAATACCAGCATAACACTTACACTGCAGTATGTACACAGATTGATAATAATGGTATTACGCTATGTGTCTGTAGAAGGGATACTATGTTCAATTCGTTCTAAACTAAAAATAAATAGTTATCAGTATGAAGGAACATACGTCTTAGAAACCTTATCTACAGTACTTATCTTTAGACGTCCAGCAATTTAAATTACACACATTTTTTTAGCAAAAAATGCTTATTATTTGTATTCGTATCCGAATAACATTTGGGTAAATTTAGAAGTATTTTTCCCTAAGAAGTTTAGCGAGACTATCCTTCAGTGAACGTCATATCTTTATATCGCAGATGCGGAATATCCAACTTACAGGGGTTTCAATTCACAGTGAGACCGACATGTGTATTATTTCCTTTTTGTTCCGTTCAGGTATCGGATAACACGTTGGAAGATGCCCAACAATTTACGAAAGTCAGATTTGTTGTGAGACACGTCCCTGTTTATCTGATTTTAAGTCCGAAGTATTTGAAACTATTCTCAGTATTGCTTCCCTAAAATTTGTCTTGTTACTTCATTGTTGAAAGGTGGCTGGTGCTGTGTGCTGCTGACTCATATGTTACAGATTTCGTAACACGGGAGAGCTCGCTACTTGCACGACGGCGTCACTGCGCGGAGTAAGACGGTAGAAAGTGAGCCGACACTTACGGGCCTTCACTTTAGCTGCGGGCTTTACGCGATCATTAGTCACCGGCTTTTGCGAGCGCGTGCAGCCTATGTGCGCCCTGTGAAAGCATGGAAGCGACATTTCCCACGCCAACGCTTGATAGAAAAGCTCCGTTCACGTTCCAGCCTGTACTATTTAAGCTAACGGAGCTCTCATAACTCCCCTCCGTAAGTGCAAATCTATTTTCAGGCAGCTGCAACACTTTCAGATACACAGGGCCTTAGTTCGCCCGGTAAGCTTGGGGGCATCGTAAAAAATTTCGTAGCTACACCGCTAGGCCCTAAAACAATACCACGTAGGCAGCACGTAACAAATGTCAAGTGGTAGGAGGTGCACTACACGCTTCGATATGCAAATTATTAGCATATCAGCGCAACAACACAAAGTACGGAGGAAAGACGATGTCGCCAATTTCTCATTCAGAAACACAATGTATCACAAGCTGGCGGAATTGATTGCGGGCACGCTAATAAAGATATCTTTCTGAAATTTGGTTGAATTATTCCTTGGCAATGTCCGCAAGGAGTGGTACCCTAGTTTTTATTTTAATTTATTTATTAGTTACTGCAAAAAAGTGACCAAAACAGACGGTAAAACTAATCCTTGTTTCAAACGTTCTCCAATTTTTATTATTTTATCAAATTAAAAAAAAAAGACTGTGCTATTACTCCGTGCGCAATATCCTACAGAGTAAGCAAATTTTTGGTTTTTTGATTTCGGGTAAGACTTTGCAGACTGCAGGACTTTCGTCACTCGACACACCCTTTTTAGGACAGAGCAAATCTAACTCCGCAGATTGGGAGGGGGTGGAGGGCCCTCAGTGATGACTGAATTTCTTGAAAACATTAGAAAATGTTTTCCACGAACCAGTAAATAACGTACTGAGAATGAACCCTTAATGCAGTTCAGTACAACGCGCTGCGCCTCCATTGGCGAACGGGTCAGCGCAGCTTGTGTACAGTGTGCTCCCTGTCAACACGCTGGAAGTATCATTTAAAGTTCAGAGCGTGCCCACATTGTCGCTTTACAGCTCGAAAGGTTGTCAGTGCTGAACGTTGCCCGACGAATCGCCGTACACCACACAGATGGCTACAGGCCATTCTACCGCTATCGTTAGACGCGAAACATGGAATTTATTTACTTATTTTTCTTTTATATATCGTATTGTGACAACAGTAAATATTAAGAAATTCATACCATTTGCAGTTACAAATTTAAGGATTTAGACACAAAGCTAATACGTTTAAATTGTGAAAATTAACAGTTTAACAATACTTAAAAGGAGAACATTTAAACAACAAAATAAGGAATTTCAATTAAAAAAGATACATTTAATTAGAATTCAGCATAAAGCGAAGGAAGCCAATTGATAGCAGAGGGAGCAGCATCAATAAAGTCACTGAATAGTCCTGGATACTTTGAGAGCGGCCTCTGGAAATATGCTGAACAATTTGTTCTTGGTGCCCACAATCGCAGCCTGGAGGCTTTCGGCGTCCCCACTTGCGCATCGTAGCATTTCAGCTGGCGTGATCTGTTCTTATCCTGTTAAATGTTGGCCACTCACTTCTCTTCAGATAAAATCCTTGAACACATGGACGGTTTATTGTTGCATCGTTCCATATCCTGTGCCACTTTTTTTAATCCCTTTGTCGTTTCTTCCATTATTTCATATTGGAGTGCGTGATGCCAGGCGGTCTGAAGAAGAGTCATTTAATGCTGTATGAAGCGGGAGGCCTTGGAGGCAGTCGGGTATGCAGCTTCCCCCATTCACGATTGGTTGCTTCTAGCCGTCGCAATTCAGGTGGTGGAACGTTGCCGATGATGTGGAGCCAAGGGATCAGTGTCGTTTTCAGTGCACCCATAATTCAGATGAGTATCTCTTTTTTTTTGTATGATCACTGTTTTGCCTTACTGGGGTAGAGCATTCAGCTGGTGGGTATAGTAGTGTCAAAGCTGTAGTGCGTAGAGTGGATCCTTCAGCTCCGCATGTTCTGCCAACCATTTTTGCTAGTGTTTTCCAGGTGTTATTTGTACTTTAAAGACCAATCCAGTGTGACACCAAGGTATTTACTCTGGAGACTGTGTCTAAACCACTGTTGACAGAAGTTCACATCGAACTGTTGGTTTGCATCTCTGTTGTTTAGGCGGAATGCGCAGACTTCTGACTTCGCTGCATTTAGTTAGTCTCCATACTTTTGATATCCACTGAGAGTAATGCTGGTAATTGCGCCTAAGTTGGCGTCACCAAATGCCGTTGAGTGGAAGGACTGCACCTCGGGTAATTTAAAACATCATTCACTATTAAAAGGAACAAAACTTTTATTTCACAATCAGAATTTAAAAGGTTTGACAATAACCATTTCGCACTCTAACAAAGTTAAGAAAAACATTTTTTTACCTTAATGTCCAAGAAAACAGTGAGTAGAATCAAACAGTAGAGTCTTGAAATTACATGAGCCAACTTTTAACTGTCCAAGTTAACAACAGACGGCCTCAAATATACAGCAACCCTAAATTACATAAAACAATATCTGCATCCAAGGTAAAACCACAGTAAAATAAAATAACAGTATTAAATAATTAAAATACTAATCCATTGAGAAAAGTAGGCTTTAAGACTGAAACAAATGAAAGAACCACACAAACAGTCGAAAAATTACAATTAGAAAAACACTTAACTCCTCTTTTGGTCGTGACAGCAGGGCAGCCAAAATATTCTAATTTGCAGAATACAAGCTGCACAAGCCACCTGAAATGATGGCTGACTCTTCTAATACATTTGCTGACTGTGCCCAAACATCAATATGTTGGGCCAAACTGGCCAGCAGCAGTGAACGTCTGCCGTGATTGCAAATCGAAATCCAGTATTTAGATAGGCCAAAACACAACAACAGTATACACTTTATCAAGCCTTGGAATTACCGGCGTATGCCTAGACGCATGTGTAATGCAGAAAAAAGCTACTAGTTAACATATAATAATTGTTTACTATCAGATCAGATACGAAATAGAGAGTAGAATGGGTAGGTTTCAAAAAAAGTCAGCTAAAGCAAGCTACAAATAATGGAAATGAAGCAGCTTTAAAATTTACTCCCTATCTTTGATCATTACTGTGACAACGGTTTATTAACAACACTTATGGTGGAATTAAGTGAAAATGTATCAACTAGAGTTGGCCTAAGTGCAAGCTGCACCTTGAATTACCTATTAGTGATACTTACCAGCATATAAGATACATAACAGTAATGCACTTCAAAAATTTCTTTCCTTAGCGGCACAATAAATCAATGAGAGCGGTTTCACATAGTGAATAGTTACGTACCCTGTGATGAATTCCTAATCGAAAGGCAGCAACTCAAACAGCTCTGATAATATTAGCGCTATGAACTAGTATTAGTCTTCAGAGGAGCTTCGAAACTGAAATAAAAGGCATTTAAATATCCAAAGGCACACAGAAACGTGCTACTTTTTATACCAAAACTGCTTACTGTTTTTAGCTTGCTTTCCTTCACCCAATACACTGGAGGGTACAAACTGATGCGTAAAGCCTCAGACGCTGCAGTCAAGCCGTGTCCCAGCATGCAAAGACTCTTAGTAGCGCTCGAAGGAAAACAATTAAAACACACTAAAGCTTTAAAATTAGAAAAAAATGGTAACAGGCAGTTTACTCTCAATATCGTAAAAAGAGCTCCTGTCATATCAAGTTTACGCCAGCCCAACATGCAGCTTCAACAACACTCACAAGGAAATCAGCTGCGTCGGCCCCTGTGACGGAGCGGTTCTAGGCGCTTCAGTCCGGAACCGCGCTGCTGCTGCGGTCGCAGGTTCGAATCCTGCCTCGGGCAAAGATGTGTGTGATGTCCTTAGGTTAGTTAAGTTTAAGTAGTTCTAAGTCTAGGGGATTGATGATCTCAGATGTCAAGTCCCATAGTGCTTAGAGCCATGAAATCAGCTGCAATTGTTTTCCTTTACGTTTAAAAAGAACAGGAGCTAACATAGAACATATCGAGTTTCAGACCTCATGTAACGGCTTAAAAGGCACATTTAAAATTACACAGTGATCAGTGTCACAAGTAAATGTAGAAGAAATTGCAAAGCATGGAGTGAGAGATTATCCACATACAGTATGCCAACTTCCTAATACGAAACATTTGACTGTCCAACTACCCAAGAAGTAAAACTTTGACGTCGGCGAAGGCGGAACCAAACCATCTTCTACAACATGGCAACACTCAAAAAGGCGCTGCAGCAGGACCCGTACGAATCCGAGCACTTCACACTGTGGCCAAGCAAATACCAAATCCCACTGTCCGGTTGTACGACGAAGTTCTCCGTGTCTCCATTCACTTCACGTCCACCCTCACACCAGCCGCCCGTATCCTTCCGCCTCGAGCAGCCGTAAAAAAAAGAGCGCGACTCCTATCGAAAATAGAATCGATACGAGCCGCCACGGCTCAGAGACTTTCTTAGTCTCTAGCAACATATTTTCTCCTTCCTCGCGTGTTCAAATGGTTCAAATGGCTCTACGCACTATGGACTTAACATCTGAGATCATCAGTCCCCTCGACTTAGAACTATTTAAACTTAACTAACCTAAGGACGTCACACACATCCATGTCCGAGGCAGGATTCAAACCTGCGACCGTAGCAGCCACGTGGTTCCGGACTGAAGCGCCTAGAACCGAACCGCTCGGTTACATCGGCCGGCTTCCTCACGTTTTGCCACCAGTGTTTGGCATGCTGTTTTGGTATGCTGATTACACTTGAGGAAAGAGAAAATATATTCTTCAAACACAGGAATTATCAGCCAACCGGTTGCAAATAACTGTTTGGTGCAATGACGTAGGTTTCGACACCTACTAAGGGCGTCTTCATCAGAATGAAATTTTGAGAAACCGTAAAATTACATTGCTAGAAAGCAATGGTGAAATTTAGAGCAGTTATGATCAAGTCAAAAACAAAATAATATACGGTCCCGTCTATTGTTGTACCGAGCTAGGCATACGTCCCAAAGGCTGGAACGTTGTTTCATTTTATTTTTGACTTGAGCATGTTGTTGTTGTTGTGGTCTTCAGTCCTGAGACTGGTTTGATGCAGCTCTCCATGCTACTCTATCCTGTGCAATATTCTTCATCTCCCAGTACCTACTGCAGCCTACATCCTTCTGAATCTGCTTAGTGTATTCATCTCTTGGTCTCCCTCTACGATTTTTACCCTCCACAGTGCCCTCCTATGCTAAATTTGTGATCCCTTGATGCCTCAAAACATGTCCTACCAACCGATCCCTGCTTCTAGTCAAGTTGTGCCACAAACTTCTCTTCTCCCCAATCCTATTCAATACCTCCTCATTAGTTACGTGATCTACCCACCTTATCTTTTGCATTCTTCTGTAGCACCACATTTAGAAAGCTTCTATTCTCTTCTTGTCCAAACTAGTTATCGTCCATGTTTCACTTCCATATATATATATATATATATATATATATATATATATATATATATATATATATATATATATATATATATATATGACTTTTGAACAATATTAAGGTAAATACATTGTTTGTTCTCTATCAAAATCTTTCTTTTGGTAACTGTGCCTATAAGTAGTTAGTGCCTTCAGTAGTTTGAATCTTTTATTTAGCTGGCAGTAGTGGCGCTCGCTGTATTGCAGTAGTTCGAGTAACGAAGATTTTTGTGAGGTAAACGATTCATGAAATGTATAGGTTATTGTTAGTCAGGGCCACTCTTTTGTAGGGATTTTTGAAAGTCAGATTGCGTTGCGCTAAAAAATATTGTATGTCAGTTTAAGCACAGTCATGTATAATTGTTCAAAGGGGACGTTTCAACCTGTGGAACTTTCCTGCCTTTGGATATGGATCTTTCGTCAAGCGAACGGTTGTATATGATTGTTAAGTATGGAACTATTTTATCAGCATACTCTGAAAGGAACGTAACTGGTATACAGTCTGAAGAATGAGTGGAGTGGCTGGTGGTCTTAACTGAGATATAGTAAAGGAGATAGGTTTGAAGTTTCCTGCAAAACCGATTCACACACATGATACCCTTTGGTACAGAAAGGATTCTAAATTTACGGCAGTGTAATAATTTTACCCTAAGCAGCACACCAATATTCTTTCGTAGGTGCATTAACATATCGAATGTCTTCTTACGATTGTTTGAGCATAAAAATGTAGGATTAACTTTCCTAAGCAAACTTTTACACCTCTGGGTATTTTATTTTGCAACGTAATCGTCAAAGGTTATAGTAATGAAGACGCTGACGCGTGTACTTGCACTCAACGGTAATAAATCATTGAAGATAATATCACCGCACTTTCTTACCCCTTATCAATAATAAAACAAGAAGTTAAAGTGACGAAAAATCACCTTCCTCCTATTCTTCTTTACTGAATCGTTACGATACGTTCTCATTTTTCAGCCAACAGTATCTACAGAGAAACTGTCACTTTATAGATTTTTGAAATTATTCTTTTATATTAACAGATTCACAGATGTTTAGTGAACCACTTCATAACAATAATCGTTTCATCATTAAAACATTGATATCTATGCTTCGTAGAGAGGAGTATATGCATCGTAACGTTTGCATACACTTTCTACTCTATTAATATTCGAATCTCTTTGCCTTTAGAAATGTGTCCTATATGAACGAAGTTATCCTGTGTTTTCTTGCCTGCACAACGTCAGTAGCATTAAAACAGTTAATACTAATGTAGGAATCCGACTCTAAGAATTCCCCTTTATATCGCAGGAATCGAAGGTAAGCAATGAAAACTCTTTAAATTTAGACCTAATATTAACCGCAGTTTTTTCATCAAACCCTGTTCGTCAAACTATGTCTTATCAGCAACTTTATTTGATGCCATGAGTAACAATCCTGGCTTTATTAACAGTAACGTTCTCGTACTAATTCCTAAAATGTTATCTTCATTACTACCGTCATAAAAAAAATAACGTACGCAATTTTTTAGCAACTGTGCCAAGCGTCTGATATCTCTAATTAAATTTCATTTCAGTTGATTTGTAAATGAGACATCAGTAACGAAGGTGAAATGGTTCGCCTTAGATATAATTAAACCGACGGAAAATACATTAGCGAAACCCGCCATCTCCAGAAGCGTTTAGTACTTCCTTTCAAAACTAGGAAGAAGTCGACTTACACTAGTAATCAACCGTGTTGAAACGTCTTTCTGAGGAGCGCTCGCTTCAAACGACTCCAAAAGTAAGAAAGACTGGATGACGGCAACTGATACATGTGCTCATTGTCATGAGCTACATCGAATTACTGAGATACAATAATTCGACAGCTCTAGTGTGGTGCATTGTCTTTCTGAATGTGTACGTTTCGAATGGAGAGCTGCAGGTAGAATATGGTACTCATGAGTTACTACCAGATCCAGCATCGCTCGCGTGTGTAGAATCATAAGGAGGCGCGTTCGCTATACGAGAATTCCACAATCGTACAGCGATGGATGACAAATGGCTGATGATAATGATCACACAGGCAGGAGATAATCCTATATCGTTATCTGCGGCTGTTGCTGAACGATTCTGTGTAACTTGCTCTGCGATACTTCTTTCTATGTTACAATCCGTGCCACATGAATGACTGCGTCCATTCCGAGCTGAAGTGCGCTCTGTGTACAACGCCGGGCATCTAAGCGCCGTCAGGTTTTGACAGTGCGCTAGAATTAATGCACCGATTTGCCTTCATGTGTACTCGAAAACATTTCCAGAATCCCATAAAAGAGGCAGAATATGGCCGGCAAACATACTGAACAGTAAATCATCTGGCTTCTTCCTTTGGTTTTTGTATGTTCATCCTTCTGACTGGAGGTTTGAGGGACTTCGGCCGTTCACTTACGTAATAAAATGGAACAACTATAGCCGTCCTTACGACGTTATTTATTATTTGGGTACCAGTTTAGGTGCTTCAGTACACCATCTTCAGGCCTTAAAATGACGCTGATGGGGTTAACTCCAATCGTATACACGATTCATCAGTGGCCAACATCTAAGAACTGGTTTTCGCAGCGTACCGGTAACAGCGGTGTTGTGTCCCCAACCATGGGAGACACGACATCGTTGTTACAGGTAGTCTGCGACAACCGGTTCATAGATGTTGAGCACTGCCGAGTCATGTAGACGACTGTCAGTTAAGACCTGAAGATGGTGTACTGAAGCACCGAAACTGGTAGCCAGATAATATATAACATCGATAACATCATAAGGACGGCGGTAAGTGTTACATTTTATTACATCTTCCTCTGGTGTTTCCTCAAAGAAAAAAAAGCAGAGAAATTTAGAATTTGCAGCTCGATGACGATGAAGGCGAGAAAAATTTCAGCCACGTCCCTTTAAAATGATTTACCTAATGGATTTCGCCAAACAACGGAAAATTTAAATCTACATGGCCGATTGAAGATGTGATAGTTGCTTCTAACGAACGCAGGAAAAGTCCCTTACCCACTGCACAACCTCCCTCTATTCCTCAAAGAAAATGGGTCCCCAGAAACTGGAAAATGCAATGTGACTCATTATTTATTTGTTTATTTATTTATCATGTGGTTTTACAGGAACATAAAAGTATCTACAATCAAATGGAAATGTCCAAATACGATAATCATTCAAGAGCACTTTGAGTGACTTGATGTAAAGTCCTCAGATCACCGCCAGATGCTCGAAATGGGCGCTCCTGAACAAGTTCATTTACTGTTTGCTCCTCTGCTTCCCAGTCGCAGTCAGCAGATGGACGGAAATCCCACTTCTTTATGGTGTAACCACATCTTCCTTAGGCAGTCCTTTGCGCTTCAGCCTCGACGAGATTTGGCAATGTGACTGATGAAAATGTCAGAGTGACAACATCAGTTCACCTACGTGGCGTCAATAACATGTGAGACAAAAATAGTGAAAATGTTTATCACACCGAAGTGTATTTCGAAGCAGTATTGATTGCATTAGGTGTGAATTCTGCTCCTATATTCTCGTAGTCCAGTTGAAATGCGCATTTCATGGAACAAATCGAGTGAGGTTACTTTCGGCCCCTTCTGTCAGAAAAGAAATCGAGTTGAGGAATCAACGATTGACGGACAGAGGGCGGATAAAATAAGGAAACAGCAAAAACACGAACGTTACTATTCCCAATACGGTGTAGGACAATTACTGGCTTTTAAAATTGCTTTCAGTCGTCTCGGAATGGATAACTGTTGTTGTTGTTGTGGTCTTCAGTCCTGAGACTGGTTTGATGCAGCTCTCCATGCTACTCTATCCTGTGCAGGCTTCTTCATCCCCTAGTACCTTCTGCAGCCTACATCCTTCTGAATCTGCCTAGTGTATTCATCTCTTGGTCTCCCTCTACGATTTTTACCCTCCACGCTGCCCTCCAGTACTAAATTGGTGATCCCTTGATGCCTCAGAACATGTCCTACCAACCGATCCCTTCTTCTAGTCAAGTTATGCCACAAACTCCTCTTCTCCCCAATTCTATTCAATACCTCCTCATTAGTTATGTGATCTACCCATCTAATCTTCAGCATTCTTCTGTAGCACCACATTTCGAAAGCTTCTATTCTCTTCTTGTCTTAACTATTTATCGTCCATGTTTCACTTAAATACATGGCTACACTCCATACAAATACTTTCAGAAACGACTTCCTGACACTTAAATCAATGGTCTGAAGAGGAATCTTACACCATTCGTACTACGAAATAAGAGTAGTAGCACGTTAACCCTGTGGTGCCTGAATTTGCAGCATCAGGACTGATTGAAAATGTCAAAGAAGCGACCATTAACAGCTGTCCGCTGTAGTGGACGCTATGCGCCACAGGATTAAGGAAACGATGATGGAGGTGTACAGCGGTCATGCATCCATTCTTCATAGTAGTTCACAAAGACTAAATAATATTGGGATCTGGTGACTGTGGTGGCCAGGAGACATGTGACAGGTCATCCTCGTCCTCACAGCACCAGCCGTGGATGATGCGAGCTGTGCGAACTGGGGCCCTGTCGTCTCGGAACACACCAACTCCACTGGGGAACAAACATTGTACTGTGGGGTGAACCATCAGGTAAAATGGCCACATAACCCTTGGTAACAATGCGACCTTGCAGCGACAGCGTAATCATAGGGCCCATGGAATACCACGATATGGTTGCCCAAGTATTCACCGAAACCTCGCCATGTTACACTCTTGTGACGTTAACTTGACCCCAAGTTGGAAACAGTGGAAACAGTAACTCATCCGACAAAATGACTTTCTTCCATAGCTCCACAGTCCAGGTTTTATGGCTTCGGCAGCCCGTTTTCCTGTTAGGGACATGTGCAGCACTGATGAGTGCCTTTGGAGTTATAGCTCGCCCTGCAATTCCTTTCTTTTGGAGTTCCCTTCGTATTATTTTGGTGCTGACAGGGTTCGCGAGTGCCACATTTAGTTTTGCAGACTTCTGCAGCTGTCGTCCTCTTATTTTTCGTCGCAGTCCTCTTCAATGACTGTCCCACAACACACTCTTCCACCCAAGTTGTGAATTAGCGGATTATGATTTTTCTCTTTCCTTGTATGCGGTCTATATCTTCGATACGTTGCCTCTTCAAACACCAAATATTTCGACTCTCTCGAATACAGAAGTGCCCATCACACTAGTGGGAACAATTTTCCCACGTCCGAATTCTCTTGCTGCTGATATAGTGCACCCACAACTACACAGAGCGCTGTTCTGACCACTACGGACACTTCTATAAGTGTTGAGGGCATTAGACAGCAATCGTTTTATTTTATTTATTTATTCGTTTGGCTCGCAAGCAGTTTAAAATTACAGGTATATAACATTAGTAATACTATATATAACAGGAAAATACAAAACTACATATAAAACTAACTAAATGTCAATATCTAGGTTCCTAATCCATATAAGAGCTGTATCATCAGCTTTCATGAGGTCGCTGGTAGGGACACTAGGGGCATCCATCTCTGGTCTGGTTCAGAGCCCGACAGTCACAAAACGGAGACTGTGTAGCACTCTATTTGTAAAGAAAGTCTTCGCATCGCACATGACCAGTGTGAACTCTGTTCAATTTGACACACAGTTTCTTGTCGAGTTCTGTGCCAGCAGTATAGCAGTTATACTTTCGGAACCACTCACGCTCTTCAGGATATTCAGTAAGTTGAGAGCTATGGTCCCACAGGTCTCTCACCCCGGTATTACTGGCATCTAGTTGTTCTGCTTGCCGTAATGGTGGGATTCTTGAACGGAGTCTGTTTCGTCGTAAACTTGATATGTGTTCATGCATGGGTAATTCGAGGTTCTCCTGTAGTTTGCGGTATTCCCTAAGCAATGTCTCGCTTCCGCGGAATGCGGATGGATTGATGTTGGTCAGCAGAGGAAGCCAATAAATCGGTCTTGGTCGGACTCCCAGTTATTAAACGCGTAGTGTGCTACAATTGGACGTCGATGAACTTGGCGTGGCAGCTGTTTAGCCACACCGAGGCACAATACTCGGTTGCTGAGAAGACCAGCGCAATGGATGATGTGCGCAAGGTATCTTCTGAGGCTCCCCATGTCGTTCCGCACAATTTTTGTAATTTTTGTATAATATTCGTACGAGTCAATAAAATTCTTCTGGGTTTGGGGCCGCATTGTCAATTATAAAATTCCGTCGTTTCGGCGGCTATTGCAAGACGCCTTCCTCAGGGTGTATTGCAGTTTTATAATGCGGCCCCAAACACAGAAGAATTTTTTTGACTATGACAAAAGCCGAGGAAGCCTACGTTTACAATGTTGTTACGAGTTTTTATCTTGGCAGCAGTATTTTCAAGACGTTTTCTATATGAAAGGTTCCGGTCTAGGGACTCAGGGCACTTGTTATAGCAAAGAGTGTTTCCATTAAGTCTCACTCTGCGTTCCGCGTTAGCTTGTTTGTTTGTCAGATGTAATGTACATACTTCAGTTTTACTTGCACTGGTTTTAAGCCGCCACTTTCTAAAATAGGCGCTCATAATGGCTAGATCTTCTGTGAAAATTGTCTCCACTCGTCCAAGATCCTTGGTTCTACAAGCAAGAGCAATAACGAATGGGCAGCCAGACCAAATATTGGATTTCCTGGCTACAAACATGCAGACAATTAAAATAGCTTTAAAAAATGGATCTTTTCAGGACCAACTGATTAAAAAGACTTGGCCATTCAATCCGAGTATGCCATTTAAACATATAAGGCTTTAGCCCAGCTAAAAGCGAGTACTTATCTAAACTCTTTGTAGACAATGATATTGACGTAGTTCTATTCCAGAAAACACATACTCCAACTATGGAAGACCTGCGTAAAAGAGGTAGGGTTCAAAGCTATGATCTTACGGGTGCTGCACATCACAGTGTGTATGGTGTTGCCACATACGTAAGGAAAAATATCGAGCATGTTCGTCTCATTTCGACAAATACAGAAAATGAGATCCAGTATGTCTCTACACCAGTGAAGGAGACTTTTGTAAACATTATTTACAATTCACCAAATGAGCTGTGGCCACTGGATGTTTTGCCAATTACGGCCCACCCATCGATTTGTGCGGGAGATTTTAATAGTCACCACTGTCATTGGAACTATGCACGGGAATCGTTAATAGTGGAATACTACAGCGTTACACCTGTAAGTCAGAGGTGTAATGAAAATTGGGAATTAAAGGCCAAAGTAGAACACAGGAGGTTCACGTAGGCTGCAAACGAGAAACGGATGACTGAAGAATACCAGACGAGATGACTAAAGTGAAACGAATTATTTGCCCGCCTTTTACAAATAAATTATAAAAGGAAAGGTAAGAATTATAACTAGAATTAGAACTTAGAAGCGTCCGGTAATTCAGATACGATAAAGGGGTGACTGAAGTATACCAATTGAAATAAAGGAGCTAAGCACGAATGAGGACTGAAGGCTGTCAAGATTAAGGATGCAATCGAAGGCTATTATGCGAAGAACCACGGTAACGTAATGTGGTGTGGACTGTATTTGTGAAGGATTAAGCTGCAGTCGGACTTGACTGACTGTAACAGGCGAAACGGTGATGATGACGGTTGAAAGATAATGGAAGTTTGTAAAAGAGGATCGATTGGCGCCACCGAATCCACGGATTACGGACGTGTTGCAGTGCAAACGACAATACGCCAGGTGTCCGGATCCCTGGACAATGCATCCGCACTGTGGCACCGCGGATTTGCATTTTACACGGTCACCTCTGGCGATCGCCAAGCGCAGCGCAGCGCCGCCGTATGAATATTATTACGTCCTTCATATTATTCAAGGCGCGTTCGTCCCCGGCCAACCGGTCCTCGAGTTGTTATTTCACACACATACACACACACACACACACACGCTCACTCACGCACGCATACAAAAAATACAGAAAAAGTGAAGCGGGCAGGAGGATTACTAAAGTTTTTATATATATCTCAACACGGACAATCTGTTGAGGCTAAGATATGGACAATGAGCCGTGGCGCGCCACAGGTACAGGGGATTATTTCTCTCTTTCGCCATTTTTGTTTTCCGCCGTCCGCGGCCGGCCGAGCAGGTCCTAACTGCACAATAGCTGTCCGGCCGGTCTTGATTAATTAACCCGGCCGCTGCCCCCCGCCTCCCCTTCACCAGGCAACTCCTCCACAGCGATTAGCGTAGCGTTGCTCAGCCGTTGCTCGCCCGCTGGTCTTCACACAAATCCGCGGATAACTTAACGTCCGCGTTTTCGTGAGTAACCGTCATATATACAGCTGGTGACGTCATAGACGGCTCCAGCATCGCAGGGCCTTCTGCGAAGAACAATGTGCGTCATGTCGAATTCACTGGACGGAGGTTCTTGCGCGACCTGTGCGCAAACTGGTCTCAGGATTTATCTGTTTTCTAGAGAGTAATCTTATTTCGCATCTGTAAAACTTCATGTAGGTACGTAAAAAATACCGAGTTGTGTAATGCTTCGGAAATCATGTTCAATAGGAGGTCGCTACATAAAATGAATGGGAATATTGACAAACCACATAGTCAAAAAATCTAAACTTTTCATGAGACACAACAAACATTGCAGTTCTTAAAATTAGGCTCAAATTCCTGTTTTCTAATTTTTCGTTAAAATGTATGTAGAAAGAAGACTGCCGATGCAGTGTAGACGACCGCAGTAATTTTCTTGACGTTAAGTTAAAATTCATTTTGTAAACATATTTTGTAGTAAATAAGCATAAATCGTTGCTTAACTCATATTTTACTGCTAATATAAACAAAAATAAACCCAATTATGACTATTTTCCATCCTGTTTGGTATTATACACCACACATGGTTCATTCCTTGACGCATGTTGACCAATAATATACGTCAATATAGAAGTTCTGGACGATTTCTTCCTTTGGAAGGAATTGGAGAAATCACCAAGGTCGTCCATTCTCTTGTCATTTACAGGTTCATATCGATTATGCTCTCTGTTTAAAACATTGCTGACAAAATAAAATTTTGAGAAAGCTCATATCTTTTGTAAATGTGGAGGTTTCTCTTCGATTTAGTTGATACAATGGCTGTATAACGACACAGAAAATGCCAGAACATATGTTTCACTACATCGTGATCGGCCTATATGCTTAAAGTCCAAAACCATAGGTAACTCAGTATTGTCAAAAAATTGACTTGTATGGCTTCTCAATATTTCCATTAAAATATTCGTTGACCTCATTACCACTGGGTTCTAAGTTTACTGTCCGAATTTTTTCGAAAAAGATGTTCCTGTATTGAATGTGTTTTAGGAAATATTTAATGACGAACCACTGCCCTCGCTCTTCCTGACAGTCAAAAGCTTTCACTTGCTCAATATTACTTCTAAGAGCACAATTTCCTATGCCAAACTTGTATTTCGTCTCCTCTATCAGCTCCTCCAATTCGTTCTCAGTCTTTGGAATCACCCAGTACTGTGAGATTCACACTAGACAAACTTTGTACATTTAAAATTAGCTAATATTTAGTGTAATAAGGGCATGAGTAGATTATTTAGGAGGTATAGAAAGTGCATCATCGCATATTTACAAAACAATGCTGTTCTACAGCTACGTCCATACTCTGCAAGCCACAGTATGCTGCCTGGGAGAGGGTACCCTCTACCACTGCCAGCCATTTTCTTCCCTGTTTCACTCGCAAACAGATCGAGGACAAAACGACTATCTATATGCCTATATCTCTCTGCAGAAGCCCATACTTCTACTATCTTATCTTCCCGGTCCTTGAGCAAAATATACTTTGGCGGCAGTAGGATCGTTCTGCAGTCAGCCTCAGATGCCTGTTCTCTAAATTTTCTCAATAGCACTCCTCGAAAAGAACGTCGCATTCCCCCTAGTGATTCCCATTTGAGTTCCTTAAGCATATCCGTTATACTCGCGTATTGTTCGAACCTAACGTCCTCATTCCGCTTCATACTGCTTTGCGACGGCACACATGGATGTTTAATCGATGTGACTGTTTCAAGCAGCACGCTACTAGTGATGTATTCGAACATTATAGGCATTAATACGATAAATGCATAAATATAGCAATGAGACAAGTATGCCGTAAACTCTAAAGTAGTGTTTTATCTGTCGAGTAGACAAAACAATCCCGGAAAATTTTTCTTTTGAGATCAGCCAACAGGGCTAAATCAACTTCCCAATAACTTATTCATGATAAAGAAACTGGAACGGAAAATTATTATGTAAAGGCGTAGTTCATGATTCATTCTTCCAAAACTGTGTAAAGGAAGAATACTTCTGCAAGGTCGTTGCTCAGACGCAGAGGTAGCAAATGTACAGCCTGAAGATTTCAGAGTGAATGTCTTTTAAAGTGTACCGATGGCGGGAGCTCCTTGGACCTTGTGGAACGTTTATCGGATTCTGTATTGACTGTGTAACACAGCTAGAGCTTCTTATACCAGTAGACGTAAAACCGTGGAAGCGATATGTTGTACAACAATTAAACACATTTTACACTTTCTAAAGATGAAGATTCCCCAGGATGGATTCAGCTAGCTGAGATTGTGGGAAATTCTGTTGGCGCCATTCGTTCAACGTATCCAGAAGACCGCAGGTTGCTTCTCTCAGGTCAATACTTTCAATCTCGACCTCTGGAAAGCACCCGATACGCTTCCATACAATAACTTTGTAACAAAAGACGTAACGCCACACAAGTGTTCGATTATAGTGAATCTTCTTGTGTACAGAACTCAATACGATGTGCCCAACGGAAACTAGCGTCTGTTGCGTTTCACGACACACGTAAATGAACTCGTGGTTAGCGCTGTTAGCTGACTGATACTGTTCACAGACAACTCTGGGATACATAAAGTTCGTTACGTAAGAAAATTTTGTAAAATGCAGGAAGAATTAAAGACGATAAGGATTGGTGCCAGTGTGCTGAATCGTGAACTGCCTTTGTTCTGCTCATGGAGCCTGTGCGATAGTATCCAGTTGTTTGGCCTATGTTTTAAAAGTAAAATTTTGTGTTGCTGAGGATGACAGGATTCATTGTTAAATATAACATTATTTTACAGATTAATAGCAAAATTTGAATATGTATTTGTGATTATTGCCGAAAACTGTTAGTTCGCTAAAGTTCAAATACGTATACGGCAAATATACTACAATAAATGTATGTCAGTTGCAGCTTTAGGCTCTCAACTATACTATCGCTTTATCTGGCTCGTTGTAAAGTTCTATTTGTTTATTCTGTTGTTTTGGGTATAATGTTTAACAAACTAGTTTTAAGGTCATTAAAATAAACATAAGCCTGGAAACAAACTTTACTCCTTTCTGTTGGTATACCTTTCTTCCCTATGTGCAACGCTTTATAGAAGTAGTAGTAACTAACCAGTATATCACCTTTAGTGTATAGAGTGAGTGAGGAGGAAAAGTACATGCTTTCAGGGCAGTAAGCATTAGTGATTCTGAACGAAATACGTCATATGAATATGTGTCCTGTTCTTAACAGTTTCCGAGGAAACTCATCAAAATATTGGGGAATAGGACAAATGCAGGCGATAATAAATGAAAGATTGTGATCTGATGTTTTGCTTAATTTAGGTTTTCCGTGATTTCCCTAAATTGCTTCAGTTAAATGCCGGGATGGTTCTTCTGAAAGGGCACAACCGACATCCTTCCGCATCCTTTCCTAACACGATGGATCTGATGACCTTACTGTTTGGTCCCCTCCCCCGAACCAACCAACCAAACAAACAAAACAATAATAAATATATGGGCAGTCCGTTCAAAAGTGCACATCTTTGCACATGTGAAAAATCCACGTCTGCCGCTAGGTACATAATATTCTGTTTTGTGTTTCTCTACCCTGCGCTTTATTACTTACTTGGATCTTCTTTGGCATGTTGTCACAAGGTGGTCGAGATTTTGCTCGTCAAGCCTGTTTCACTCCTCGGCGACGCCCCTCCCGAAGACATCCACTGTGTGAGGTGTATACCTGCAACGATATTCCACAAGTTTCGGTTGGTCGCTAACCATGATCAATAAGGTTCATGTTTTCACATACTCCAAACCACTTCCTTTTGCAAATCCGTATCTCCTGTTTACAAGTTGGGCATTGTGTGCTCATGTATTAAATCTTAAAAGACAAATGCGTCTTCAAAATCCTTATTCTAGTGCTGCAAAATAGGTTGGAGGGTCAAATCCCTACACTGTACAATTACCGTCCTTAGCGATGGGAGATGGCTTACTTCGCCCCGTGGTACTGACACAAAACGTTGATCACAGCGCATGCCTAATAAAGAAGTGGGCCGTCATGTCTGAGGCGTACTTTGGTAACTGTCACCTATTCCAGTCTGGTCTCTGACAAATCCTACACTCGACGATGAAAAGACCTCGACGCCACTGGCTCTGGTTCTATTTCAAGTGTTCTCACGCGTACCACAATGTTGGAGGGTCTGTACTGTTGTTGGTAAAGGAATCCTAGAGACCAGATTAATCCTATGAAGATAGTTACGTACTGCTAGAGCAGTAAAAGATCTCTGGTTTGTCTCCTGGAAGATGCGGCGCGGGTCTATTACATTCTACTCGGGATATTTCATCATCACCATAAAGCGTTCCGCCTATTGGTAGGTTCATGACGCCGTTACTGTCTCCATCCGATTCCGGCCCAGGTCTCCTGCATCGTAATCTTTCATTTTTCACTTCATTCAGCATTTTTACTCTTAATCATCCCTCTTTTTCTGTACTTCCACTATACGACAGCTTCCCTTTCTGTACACGTCCCACCCAGTTTGCTCTCCTTTTCTTAGCTATGTTCTGGAGAGTTCTTTGACGCTTACTTCACTGTTTTCACTTTATCCTCCATGTTTATTTTCTCTATTCTCTTCCAAAACCTGATCTCGAATGCTTCAGTTTCACCTGTATCTCTCTTCTTCTTTCATAGCAGTACAGAGAAACGCTGCGTACGAAGCATTTAACTAACATTTTACTGAACTCCCAGCCTAATTTTCTTTTTCTGGTAAACTTGATTTGTCGCTGGAAATCTTGATCTTATATCTTTTTTATCCGTCCAGTTACCTGTTAGCAAGTCCACCTAATGTTTGTACTGTTTAACCTGTTCATTTTGATCTTTTGTTGTTTTCGCTTTCATATCTTATTTGTAGTTACTCTCATCACCTTAGTTTTGTTTGTGTTGATTTTCATTCCGCGCTCTTGCAGTTCCTTTTCTAGTTTGGACGGTGTTCTTTGAAGAGATGCAGTTTTATTTCCAAGGAAATGTGAAGTGAGCAAACGAATCAGTTGTCCTGACTGTTACAATTTCTCTGCAAGCGAGTAAAAGAATTCATACGTGCCTTCGCTGACTATTGAGGCATCGGACTCCTTTTCGTACTGCATGTACTTTCGTCACCAGAATAAACGGTAGTAAAAGGGGACAGAGGGGAAGATAACAACAAGTAACAGATAAAGAGTTAAACGATTCAGTGTACATTGACAATCAAGAACAGGGTAAGTGCCTGGTAATCGAGTTATATTGTGGAATGACATCAACCCACAATTCTAGATTATTCGTCCGTAAGCCGTTCTTCTGTACGGAAAGATAATAATACAGGAACACTACGCTATAAACGAAAAAATAGTAGCTTGTCCAGTCTCTAGCGAGTAATATTAAGTGAAACGAGATGAACTATTGGGAATAACTAATAAGAGAGAATGTGGCTGGCCGTGAGAATAACAGGATACGGACACAAAGGGGACAAGCGTGACAGTATTTACACTTCAGTATAGGTGGTTGTGTGGTACCGGCAGTTCACGGCGCAGCCTACTTACTCGTGTTATAAAGGTGGGCGAGATGTGCACCACCATACTATAGAGACACTACGTATCTGATGCTGATCTGTATTTATACAAGACGGGTTCCGAGGTGACGGGAGCGTGTTCATGTCAAATAAAGGTGGCGGCAACTTCTGCAGTGTTGCCGTAAGATCGGTAACGAAGTGATACTACCTAAGCTCGGCAACGGGGCGGGGATCGGAGATGCAGAGAGGACTCTCCCGGGTTTTATAGAGTCGGAGACAGCAGAGTAGTGCCGGTTCCGAGAGACTATAACGATGGCTAGGAAGGGAAAGGGGGGCGGGTGGAGGGCAACGAAAAAAGGTTCCTGCTGCTTTTGACCGGTGTGCCTGTCATGGCACCAGTAGAACGACGACACAAGAAAACCTTCTAAGTCAGCGACGGCATATCTGCAGTCCAAACATGAATGCAAAGGTTCCGAAGTGCACTGATTTAAGCCAGCTTGTGGCTTTTTAAAAAATTTAGCTGATCATCAAATAATAAAACGATCAGTCCCGTCATCGAATGTTCTTGTGTCCAGGCAACACAATGGGTGATCTATGTGGTCGAGGAAAATTGATAGTAATGTATGAATTTGCTGTTTAAGTTTATAGACTTGTGAATTAACTGCGCAGAAGGCCTATGATTACTATCACTGGAATCGTAATTAAGAATACTGTACTACATAGTGGTTGGAAACATGGTTATTACGTAATTAAACACTATTTTGAGGGGGCTGGATTGCACAGCTGCTGAGGTTTCTCCAAGCATATATGATACGTCACGGAAAACTCTCAGGTTTATACCATGTCATCCACATCATCAGCAAATCTGATGCAATTTATTTTCCAACCTTATATGCCTGCTCTTCACTTCTAGTGTCTTCATTATCAAGTCTTCGATATGTGTGGCAAAGAGAGTTGGTGATTACAGAAACCTTGTCTCTCTCTCTCTCTCCTGTTTTAATTTCAGAAAGTCTGTCACACTATTTCTTCAACGTTTTAGCTGCGTTTGGTCTGAGACTCCATGCTTTTTAATTCGTGTTAGGAGCTTCTAGGTTTCTAGAAAATATATCAGTTCATGACATCCAGTCTTACAAATTTACTCTTTCTTAATGAGACACGTCCAGATAGTCCGCTCTCAAAATTCCGCCATCTCTCTCCCCACATCCACCACTGATGGCGGCTCACCTCCAACTGCGCAACGCTACGCGCTGTTAACATCCAGCTGCCCAACACTACAATGGCAGACAACAATGCAAACTAGCCACAGACCGCACACAGCACAGCCAGTGATTTTCATACAGAGCGCTACGTGGCGTTACCAACAAGAAAAACTAAACAGCCTACTTACAAGGTCACACCAATATTCAAGAAAGCTAGTAGGAGTAATCCAATAAATTACAGGCCCATATCATTAACGTCGATATGCGGCAGGATTTTGGAACATATATTGTGTCCGAACATTACGAATTATCTCGAAGAAAACAATCTATTAAAACGCAGTCAATATGGGTTTAAAAAACATCGTTCTCGTGAAACACAACTAGCTCTTTACTCACACGAAGTGTTGAGTGCTATTGACAAGATATTTCAAATTAATTCCGTATTTCTAGATTTCTAGAAGGCTTTTGACACTGTACCTCACAAGCGGCTTGTAGTGAAACTGCGTGCTTATGGAATATCGTCTCAGTTATTTTACTGGATTCGTGATTTACTATCAGAGAGATCACAGTTCGTAGTAATTGACAGAAAGTCATCAAGTAAAACAAAAGTGATTTCTGGCGTTCCCCAAGGTAATGTTATAGGCCCTTTGAGGTTCCTTCTTTTTAAAAATCATTTAGGAGACAATATGAGCAGCCGTCTTAACTTGTTTGTAGATGACGCTGTCGTTTATCGGCTAGTAAAGTCATCAGAAGATCAAACCAAATTGCAAAACGATTTAGAAGAGATACCTGTACGGTGCAAATTTTGGAAAGTAACCCTAAATAACGAGAAGTGTGAGGTCATCTACATGAGTGCTAAATGGAATCCGTTAAAGTTTGGTTACACGGTAAATCAGTCGAATCTAAAGGCCGGAGATTCAACTAAATACCTAGGAATTACAATTACGAACAACTTAAATTGAAAGGAACACACAGAAAATGTTGTTGGGAAGTCTAGCTAAAGATTGTGCTTATTGGCAGGACACTTAGAAAAAGTAACAGATCTACTAAAGAGACTGCCTACTCTACGCTTCTTCGTCCTCATTTAGAACACTGCCAAGCGGTGTGGGATACTTACCAGATAAGATTGACGGAGCACATTGAGAAAGTTCAAAGAAAGGCAGCACGTTTTGTATTATCGCGAAATAGGGGAGACTGTCACTGAAATGATACAGGATTTAGGCTGGACATCATCAAAATAAAGGCGTTTTTCGTTGCGGCGGAGTCTTCTCATAAAATTTCATCATCAACTTTCTCCTCCGAATACGAAAATATTTTGTTGACGCCGATCTATATAGGGGGAAACGACCACCGCAATAAAAAAAGGGAAATCAGAGCTCGCACGTAACGATACAGGTGTTCGTTTCCACCGCGAGCTGTACCAGATTGGAATAATAGAGAATTTTTATAAAGGTGGTTCGATGAATCCCCTGCCAGGCACTTAAATGTGATTTGCAGAGTATCCATGTAGATGTAGATGCAGGAGAGTGATCCTTAGGTCAACCTCTGACTTGACGTTACCATTTATTTTCTTTGCAATGGCACAGACAAGAAATTAACTTTCATGTACACACCGTCTTCAGGCCACGAGTGGCCTACCGGGACTATCCGACCGCCGTGTCATCCTCAAGGGAGGATGCGGATAGGAGGGGCGTGGGGTCAGCACACCGCTCTCCCGGTCGTTATGATGGTATTCTTGACCGAAGCCGCTTCTATTCGGTCGAGTAGCTCCTCAATTGGCATCACGAGGCTGAGTGCACCCCGAAAAATGGCAACAGCGCATGACGGCTGGATGGTCACCCATCCAAGTGCCGGCCACGCCCAACAGCGCTTAACTTCGGTGATCTCACGGAAACCGGTATATCCATTGCGGCAAGGCCGTTGCCCTAACTTTCATGTGCGCATTTCTTATTTATTTACAAACTGCTTTCTTTCAGCTGCTACATCATGTGGCATGAGAACAAGTAATGGCCCTCAACGCCGTTAGTACAGTTTAGGACAAACACGCTGGATCACCTCGCGCTGAACAATTATAGTACATAGACTGCCGGAGAAAAATTAGTACACCTGGGAAGACGACGTCGATTTTTATAGGATGTCGGGGGTTGTAGATGTACTGATAAAGGTTTCAGCCTCGTCCACCAACAGATATCGCAGTGTTATAGCTACCAGAGCGCCATCTGTGTCTTAATAGGGAATGCTCACAGCCAGAAGGCTCATTGAGGGGTAAACGTGTGAAGCACGCAGGCAACGACATCATGGACACTCACTCCTGCTTCCTATAGCCAATTGAACGAGTTTTGAAGAGCTCAAACTGTGGCCTTCCGAGTGGCGGGATGGTCCTTTCGGAGAATTTCGACAGAAATTGGGCGTGCTGTGCCAATTGTGCAACGATGCTGCTATCAGTGGTCACAAGAACATTCCGATACCTGTAGACCAGGTTCTAGACGTCCACGCAGCACAGGCGCCCGCCAGCATGACCGTATTGTAAGGGCAGCTGTGGCAGTCGTACAGCTGCCACATCACAGGGAAGAAGGCTTGCGAGCCCATAGGTGTCAACACGAACTGTTGCGAACCAGTTATTAGCCGTAGGAGTACGGGTATGCATACTTATAGCCTGTCTTCAAAATGGTTCAAATGGCTCTGAGCACTATGGGACTTAACATCAGAGGTCATCAGTCCCCTAGAACTTAGAACTAATTAAACCTAACTAACCTAAGGACATCACACACATCCATGCCCGAGGCAGGATTCGAACCTGCTACCGTAGCGGTCGCGCAGTTGCACACTGAAGCACCTAGAACCGCTCGGCTACAGCGGCAGGCGTAGCCCGTCTTCCACTCGCACCAGTGTCGACGCGCACGGCTCGACTGGTGCCATCAGAGGATCACCTAGAAGATGAAATGGCGCGCCCTGGTCTTCAGCGATGGAAGCAGATTCTGCCTGCACTCAAGTGATGGTCGACTGCGCGTACGACATAGTCCTGGTGAGTGTTGTCTCGTAGGGTGCATTCGTGCAAGACACACAGGATCCACCCCAGGCCTAGTCAGTGGTGCAATAAGCTACAACCCTCGTTCATCTTTGGTGCTTCTGGGGTGGACGCTAACCAGCACTTGGTACGTGTAGAATTTTGTTAAATTCGTTCTTTTACCATTCTATAATGTTACTTTAAATCCGTCTTGATTGCAAATTTTTTTATTATTATTATTATATATATGACCGGTTTCGGTTCATTCAGAACCATCTTCAGATCTGATATTTAAGTTACAGGAGTAACCCGTCCAATTCAGCAACTTTCACATGCAACAGGAAGCTGATGTGTTGTTCCAAATTATAGTGCTCCCCCACACACTGCCCGCAAAACTCAACGCGCTAAACTTCCGTTTCCAGCACGATATCCAGACTTGTCTCCAATCGAGCATGTGTGGGATATGATAAGTGATTCCTGGGACTTGTCAATCAATAGCTCTTAGCGAACTACGTGAACAAGTAGAGCAGACGTGGTATAACGTATAGCAGAACAGTATTCGTCATCTGTACGTTCGACTGAATGCCTACATTCAACACCGACTCAAAGGAAGGCCTCGGCGCTTGTTCGTGACGTCACGTCAGCTAGGCACGGCGAACGCCAGGTCTGTTGCAGGCGTACTCGTAATGGTGGTCTCTCCCTCTCTGACACAGGAAAATGTGAAACTATTAGCGGTAGTTGACCAGCACACATTGTTCTGAGAGATTTCTGCAATCAATTAATTGTGCAATTAATTACACTTCTTAACAAATAGTGTACTCATGAACTTAAATTTCCACCTGTTTTAAGGACTGACATACAAAAACAACTTCATGGTCCACCAGCAACAGAATTCGTGCTTCTTTGCCTTATTTGTAAATCTGAGGAAGTTACGTTTGTACTGGGTTGCTTTTACAAGAAAGTGTGAACATATTGTTGCTCTTCTTTAGGTATTTTGGTTTACTATGGGGTGAGGAGCACTGAATGTTAATGAAATATCTTGCGATTGTGCACGTTGGGGGAGGGGGTGGGGGACGGAAGAAGAGGCAAAAGAGAGATACTTGTTTTATCAAATAAAATGTTTTTGGCTTATGAAGTTTCTCCTTTCAGTTGCAAGAGGGGAATATTTATCTTTTCTAATGTGCATGTTTAAAAAAGTTTAAGCTCAGCAGTATTTTCGATGTATGAAGCTATTTTGTTTCCTCTTTAGAATTCCTTTCGTTGAAAACGACTGTAATCTAAGGACTGGCAACAGTTGGACTTTTACACATGTAAATTAGTTCACATTTCCAGTGACGATGTCAAACGAAAATAAATAAATAAATAAAAGAAACGAGTTCATTGTAAGGGGGCTGGGGTAAGTTTCGATAACAAAATGGATCAAGTAAATACAGTTTCTTGAATGTAAAATTTCCGAAGCTTGCAATGGGGCAAAGCATTTTCTCATTTTGATCTACATTTGTTTCGACAGGATTCAGTAATACAGAACTATGATCTTCATTTGTAGCTTTAAGTAGTAAGAAAGTCTTTCATCTAAATAAAACTGCAGAATCGAAAACAATACCAAACAATTTGTCCAAAAATAATGAATAATAGTGATAAGCACGCCCAGGCGTTTCTGCCTGCAACAGAATTGGCGTTCGCCGTGCCTAGCTGGCGTGACGTCACCAAGAAGCGCCGAGGCCTTCCTTGGAGTCGGTGTTGCTACATTGCCACTTGTGGGGGCTACACCACGTACTAATACGGGTAAAAATGGAAGTGAACGTATGGCATCGTTGGCCGGGAGGCCCCTATTCGGGGAAGTTCGGCCGCCAAGTGCAAGTCTTTTTTCATTCGACGCCACATTGGGCGACTTGCGCGCCATTGATGAGGATGAAATGATGATGACGATAACACAACACCCAGTCCCCGAGCGAAGAAAATCTCCAACGCGGCCGGGAATTGAACCCGGGCCTGCTTGTATGGGAGGCGAGCACGCTACCACCCAGCTAAGCAGGCGGACACGAATTTTGGTGTTTCACTTTGAGTCGATACCTGGTACCTCAGAACCGTTTATGCTATCTATATCTAAATGTAATCATTTTATGTACTCCATAGACACTTGAAATGTCTCTGAGTACTGCATCGCTAGAAAAGCTTTTAAATTACCTAATTGTTCACATGCAAGCCCTCAATTAGATTTGCATTGAATATATTTTATGCTCCTAGATTTCCATCCTTCTCATTACCGCCCGTGTGAAAGTGCATGTGAATGTATTTTTCGTGTTTCCATTGGTAGCTAGTAGTATGGAACTTGATGTCTGCTGCGGTCCGTCTGGCCAACTTTGGGTGTTCAGTCAAAGCAAAGAGGTTTGTGCCTTCTACATTGTCTTTATCGACAGTGGGTAGGTTGGTTCCGGAAGCAACCCCTTTGGTCTATTCTGGCTACCTGTGGAGTTTCGTTGTTCTTGGGGGTGCTTAAGCACTGGACGCTGGGCAGTCGATGAGTGTGGTCGATAGCTTAAGACTGAGCGATATGTGTACATCTTCAGGCTTTCTGAAGCAGTATAGTTCAGTTTTTATTACAGCGATAGGTTCATTATACGATACACAGTTTACGCAGGATAGGCCATGGTGCAATTTACCAATTTTAATAAATCTCCTCTGGCACTTTCTTTGTGCTACCAGAACTTCTAGTGTGCAAAGGCTTCCCGTCTAATGACGCTGACGTTACGTTACAGTAGGTTTTCCTAAGTGTATAGGCGTACATGGTTACATTCTCGTGTGAAAGTTTTCATTTATTATTGCAGTTTACATTCTTTCGGTTTCACCTGCGATTTGATAAATTTGCCCTTATGTTTCGCACCACATGGCGCGAACTTGCCTTCTTGTCGTTCAGCGGTGATCAATCGTGATCCCTTGAGTGAATTTAGGTCGTGTTGAAAGTTCTGTGTAGTTACAGATTTTAGTGTATTTTACTGTGCGAAATTTCAAATGGTTAGCGTGCTTGCTTTGTTAGTCTGAAGTACGTGCTTGGACGAGCCAGTTTGATGCCTCAATTCTCTGTGTCCATCGAGGGATAAATTTCTTGCTGTTCATTTTATCTCTCTTTGTGAAAATATTCAGGTACCTAGTAAATGTGCAACCTTTTTTTTAAATCTGGTATCCACGTGGCCTCCCCCCCCCCCCCCCCCCTTGCATCAGTTTTATTTATGTGAGAATGTTTTAAACAACTGCATTTGTCGAGAGATTACTACTTCGGAAGCACGAATCTCTTTCCCTGGCTCTTTGTGAAGGCGTAATGTGTCTTGAGCTTTGTTCTTTAGTACGGATCTTGCGCAAGTACGTGCATTTATCCTATCCTCTTCCCAGAATTTTCTCATACCTTCCCCTTCATGTGGTCCGTCAGCATTCAACCATTTGAAACAGAGTTAAATTTAACTCATGCAACGGCAAGCATTATTACAATCTGTTTATTGTATAGTGTTTAAGTTGTGATTTTGCTTAAAATAAATTGTGTTTATACTACATGAGTGTCCATCAACGCAGCAGCCCCTTCCGAAATCGATCTTAGCACATCCAACCTGTCGTCACCAAAGCGCAGTATCCTTGCAGGCCCAAATTCTGAATTTTAATTAGAGTCTAAAGAATTATGTTTTAATTTAACTAACTGCTTTCATTCAGTATGATCAAGCTTTTGAGTAAATTTATTTAAGTGTTCATTTGATGAGAGTACTGACATCTTAATTGGTACTATGCAACAAGCTAATAATTTCTTTAACTAATTGTAATTAATTTATTCCCAACTTCGTTGGGTGGCGACCCTAAATAATTTACTTTAAAAGAAAATATCAGAGCTCTTATTTGCATTAGCATCCGTTAGTCCAGTAAGTTTAAAAAGCCAAGGATCCTGTTTCAGTATAACACGTTTACACTGTTGAGACAATAAATCTTGAGAGAACTGGAAATCTCTAAATGGGTGTATCATTTTTCTCCAGCAGCGTGGTTATAGCTTTCAAATGGAACTTCAAACTCCACAGATTAAAATTAGTAGAAGAAACTTTGTTTTACCTTACTGCACAGTTTCAAATCATGTGCTCTCCTGTTGAAATAAGGCGTAGGTGTGATCGTCCACCAACGGCACAGCCACCAGTTGCAGGGCGTCCTCTAGGTCCTGCGCAGCGGTCACAGAATCCATTATGGACTCTGACAATGAACAGCCACCATAGGATATTGCTGCCTACACCATCACACCAGGTTGGCAGGATGTGTGATGGGAACCAATCCACTCTTCACTGCGCCCCGAGCCACGGACGCTGTGATGGTCACCTCCAAGGCAGGAGTGGGACTCGCTAGTAAAGATCTCACGCAGCCAGTCTGCAGAGCCCATCTCGGTCGTTGCCATGGAGGTAAGAATAGAGGGAGACGCCGTGACGTCACAGCTTTGAAGCTATGTGAAGCCGAGGGTAGCCATCTCAATCCGACCAAAACATTGCTGCTGTAAGCTTGTGTGCATAGGCTTGTCGCTCGCTTTTGGAAGGATTTTGCGCTATTATGGTGACTTCTGTGATGTTCGGATGTACGAATCGTTCTGATTGTGATGCGAAATCGAAGGGAATAACATTTCATGTGTAAGTTGTCTCGTTAAGAGTGATTTTACAACTTCATTGTGAATGAACGTGTGCTACATCGGTACTGGTACTATAGCGTGTTTTTCTCCTGTATGATTGTAGATTTCCTAAAAATGAAAGTCGGAAAGCTCTGTGGGAGAATGCCGTGAGGAGGAAGAATTGGCGTGCGTCTAAATGGAGCACTATATGTTCTCAGCATTTCCGAGAACAGGACATAGACCGAACGTCCCTTTCAACAGTAAGACTTCGAGGAAATGCTGTACCATCAATTTTCCCTACACACCCATAAAATTTGCAAAAGGTATGTTAATTCAAAGAATTAAATTCTTAGTTTTCAAGTTCACGTTTCAGTATAATATGTACGTATCGTCGATAATCGAAGTGTTGAGTAACTCACTTTGTCTTCATCATGTACCAAATTAAAAGCTAACACTACATTAACTGGCGTAAAGTATAGGCCTAAACAGGACACTGTGTAGATTTGCCATTCTATGTACCGTATTAAAGTAAATATTGGTAGTAATGAACCGTGTTTCCCAGTAGTGTAACGTAACTGAAATGTCCCAGTACGTATTACAAACAAGATGTATTTATGGGGCTTTGGAGGGAGGGTATAGCTAACTTAGTTTTCAGTTTCTATTATTTAGTTTGTGATACACGTTTATTACTGAATTAACAAAATTGTATCGTTTACATTGAAGGCTAGCTATTCGTAATATTACATTAAAAACTATTTTTAATCAGAAGAAACGCGGAATTTCGCCTTTACGAGATTTTATTTTAAGCAAAAACTTTGAAACAACCAATCTGATGACGTTACATGCGTATATGGTGCAATTAGCGACTGTAATACACGCAGCGCTATAGCACACTGGCAATGTTTTGGTCAGAGTGTCATGGCAGCGAGCCACGCCCTCATGGCTTCAAAACGTAGTACGGCTGGGATGCGTAGCGCCATCTCCCCTTATTCTTACCTCCATGGTCGTTGCCATCACCAGGCGAGTCGGCGACGATGCTGCGGGAGCGTGTGACAGATGTCGTGACGGTCGGCGTGCGGCTAGCCCTACGTCATTTAACCGCCTGCCAATAGTACCAACTTTTCCGGATGTCGGATAGAAGACAGGACAGCCCGACGATCGAGACTGTCGTTGCCGTTCGATCTGTTCGCACTTGGCGGACAGTCCGTCGTCCTCTCTCCCTGTAGTGCGTGTTGGACGTCCAGATCCTACACGTTGTGCAAGCGTGTCTTCCTGTATCCGTTGCCGCCAACAAGGCGCAGCAGTGGCGTCCGTCCGACCGATGTGGCGCGCAATACGACGATGGGAGCACCCAGACTCCCGCAGCCCAGGACGATGTTCCTGTCGAACTCGTCTAGCTGGTCAACACGTTGTCAGACAAGTATCCTGGGCACAGCGCACATTCACGTGTACACCTTGTGACTCAACATGTTGCCCTTATGGCGGGTACAGCCATTTGGGGCCCTATAATATTAATCACTGGGCACGACTTCGGGACACTACCCACACTCCCAGGGTACGCGGCGGATTGTGCAATTGTAATCGTTGACATATCTGATGGTGTGCAGCACATACACCCAGTTTTCAGTGAATCGGTCGGGTCCTTCTGGGCGCAGCTCGTTTAAGATGCTCGTTTAAAATTGCTCACATTAAAAAGCTATGCAAAAGCAAAATATATCTTATAACCAGTTGTGAGATAGTGTAATCAAATTTATTACTAAACGGAAGTGGCATCCACACGAGTTATCTGCAGCTGTAACTGTGGTGTAGTTTGTTACGGAATGTGATGTGGATTAGCTGTGAAGATAAAATTTCGGGCGTGCAGTCGCATAAATTTAACTTCTTCTTCTAATATTTCAGCTGTATATCGCCCAGCCATCTTCAGACTGAGCCGAGGTGACTGACGCTCCACTGCATTGCACAAATGAGCGGACTGGTATAGAGTCCGGTGATGATCGAGGGTAAGCAGCATGGCTGCTGTTCCTCCTTTGACCTCTTGGGTGGTTCGGTGGCGTTGCGTCAGAAAAGTCATCACGCTACTTCCTAAGGTTTGCGAAGTAGTGTGCGGCGGCTTGGTCCTCTGGGGCATGCTTCCGCCTGCCGGAGTGCCGCTCTTCCTTCACCCACTTCTCTACGACACTGATACACAGGCCGCCAACGACGTTGATCGGCAGCAAACGGGTACAACATATACGGTCGATCCGCATGGTGATATCAATGTATTACTACGAGCTGCACCGTCGCGACGTCTTTGTGAGTATCATAGAAAGTGCCGGATTGCATGATCTGTTCAAGCTGAAACCGCTGTCTCTATTAATAAAATTCGGCTCCAATCGAATTTCAGTTGCTTCTTTCTATCTATGACTGCATGCGCAGTATCGCGGTCCGTGGGTTTTAAAGGACGGAACAAGTACTGGAGGGTCAGTCACCTCGGCCTCGAAAATATGAAGTTCCGCACTATGTTTTTTCGTGTGAAATTTAGTCCAAATTTACTCCCACTTTATAGAAAGATGAAACGTCTCAGTGGAGTCGTTTCATAAGACGCTTGTCGAATTCGGTACAACCTATTCATTTTTCTACCTGATTTTAGCTCAATTCATGAACTCTTCCAGAATGACTGAGCACTCAGATAAGGCCTATTGATTATTATATGTGTGTTTTAATGTGGGTTTCGGTTTTGTTTTGTGGGAATCGCTGAATTGGTCATCGTCTCCAGGGAGCAGACGATGTTGCTTCTCGTTCAAACGAGAGCACAGGATGACCAACTTAGGTTTCAAACACCTGAACAGAGAGGTTTACCCATCTTAGTCGAAGGCTGTGTCGAAGGCTGTTTTTGTGTGTGAGGTTGGTGACGGAGGGCTACCCCTCTGGTAGCTTCCGCTGCACGGGGAGCTAGGTAATCTCTAAACAGAAAGGGGCACTCTTCGGTGAACGCTTGGTGAGTACGGATCGTAGCTCTTAAGAGAGGTTTCAGGTGATAGGAATCAGGTTGAGATAGGACTTCGTTATGTTTACCTGGTGAAATACTTAAGAACTTCGCCTTAACTGAAGCGTGTGAAGCGAGGTTTTTTTTAATGATTTTTAATCTTATATTTTGTGGAAATTGCTTTTGTCTTTGTGTACCGATTTTGTGCCACGTGTTTGGTAATCAATGACCCTTCTGGTCCACCACGGCACCGCAATAGGCTTTATTTTAACAGTTTGCTTGTTTAATGAGCTATAATTTCTGCAAGAATATCTGTTTTTTCGTGCGCTTTCTACAAAGCAGCACAACAGTTCGATTCGGAATGCACCACGTTCTCTAGTTCGCCCGTTTACAATCGTGCATTGGTTGAACCTCTGACCAGATTAGTACATGCGTAGAATCGTAATGCGAATCTCACTGAGATATTTTTATGGTATGAAAGCAAAGGATATGATAGTATCATTGTCTCCCACCCCCGTTTTCTGTGTTTCTTCTCGCTGTAGTTAAATTGTGCTCTGTTACATTCTCACGTAATTCTTAAATCTTTCTAGTCAGGCACCAGTTATGTTTAGTTAAGATGTGCAACCAAACCCTTAGATACAATAAATAATCTACGTGAAAGATAAATTCTGAGGTGTTCATCTTACCCACTTACTGCGATCTCCAATCCTGAATTAATCAAGTTGCTTCATGCACAACATGGAGTGCTATTTATCTGGCTACTTAAAGAAATTTGCATACTTGTAATTAAATTATTAAATTAATTAAACTAATAATTTTCCAGCTCCGTCTTTCTATAAATGCTTAGGAAGGGCTTGGGCTGGTGGCGACGCTGAATTTCTGAATTTTTATCATTATTTGTGTGAAAGAAGCAGCTAGAAATGTGAGATAACGTATATGGCTCGATGAGAAATGTCGTAAATATAGTAATACGTTACAAAGTCTACGTATTACCAAAGCTGTGTACTCCCAAGCTGTTGTTTTTTTTTTTTTTTTTTGGTCATCAGTCTACTGACTGGTTTGATGCGGCCCGCCACGAATTCCTTTCCTGTGCTAACCTCTTCATCTCAGAGTAGCACTTGCAACCTACGTCTTCAATTATTTGCTTGACGTATTCCAATCTCTGTCTTCCTCTACAGTTTTTGCCCTCTACAGCTCCCTCTAGTACCATGGAAGTCATTCCCTCATGTCTTAGCAGATGTCCTATCATCCTGTCCCTTCTCCTTATCAGTGTTTTCCACATAGTCCTTTCCTCTCCGATTCTGCGTAGAACCTCCTCATTCCTTACCTTATCAGTCCACCTAATTTTCAACATTCGTCTATAGCACCACATCTCAAATGCTTCGATTCTCTTCTGTTCCGGTTTTCCCACAGTCCATGTTTCACTACCATACAATGCTGTACTCCAGACGTATATCCTCAGAAATTTCTTCCTCAAATTAAGGCCGGTATTTGATATTAGTAGACTTCTCTTGGCCAGAAATGCCTTTTTTGCCATAGCGAGTCTGCTTTTGATGTCCTCCTTGCTCCGTCCGTCATTGGTTATTTTACTGCCTAGGTAGCAGAATTCCTTAACTTCATTGACTTCGTGACCATCAATCCTGTTGTTAAGTTTCTCGCTGTTCTCAATTCTATTACTTCTCATTACCTTCGTCTTTCTCCGATTTACTCTCAATCCATACTGTGTACTCATTAGACTGTTCATTCCGTTCAGCAGATCATTTAATTCTTCTTCACTTTCACTCAGGATAGCAATGTCATCAGCGAATCGTAGCTGTTATCCAACTTAAACTCGTATGCTAACCTTTGACTAAACAGAGCCTAATTTGAATTGAACTGTAACTGGACTGAATAGAACTTGTCTTTATGTCAAATGCGCAACTGAAGTAAAACAATTATTTGGCCCTAATCAAAATTTCCACTTACCTCTCGTCTTGACAACATTGTCGCAGATTTCTCGAAAGCACAACAGCAAACAACCGGCTAAGCTATCTTTTATTTTTAAATAAAATTTCCAAACAATATTCAAACTGTTGCATACCATGTATTGCAATGTTGTAATGATTAATGATAAACGTTCTTTAAACAGTGGGATAGGGAGAGCAACTATTTTCATGAAATGATATTCCAAGACAACAAGTCTAGAATGATGTATTCAAAAAGGCAGAGTAAAACTTCGTGTGATCTTCACACAGAACATTGGTCTGAACAATACTATGATTAACAATGTGAACAATAATTTAAAAAGGGTACAATATTAACAGAGAATTTATATAAAAATCAAACAGCTCAATCAATTGATATGTTAATGCGTGAATCAGGGAAGTGGGGTGGTCTTTCTGTGCTCTGACCAAGTGAACGAAGTTAACTAGCTGACAAGTATCATTCCGACAAACTAGCTGCGCTGTCTTTTTGCCTTTCAATGTGTTGTGACTTGGTAAGACAGCCAAGCCACTAGGAGAGGAAGCCGAAAGGCACGCGTTTAAGATCACGCAGGCTGGCGTGAGGTCTGGAACAGGTAAGGGAATTTATAGTAGCAAAGAACGTAAGTAACTACTGGAATACTTAACTTTAATTCATAATTGGTGAACATCGGTCTGACGGTACATGTATCACAAGATAAATAGCAAATGATAATGGCGCCTTGCTAGGTCAGAGCAAATGACGTAGCTGAAGGCTATGCTAACTATCGTCTCGGCAAATGAGAGCGTAATTTGTCAGTGAACCATCGATAGTAAAGTCGGCTGTACAACTGGGGCGAGTGCTAGGAAGTCTCTCTAGACCTGCCGTGTGGCGGCGCTCGGTCTGCAATCACTGATAGTGGCGACACGCGGGTCCGACCTATACTAACGGACCGCGGCCGATTTAAAGGCTACCACCTAGCAAGTGTGGTGTCTGGCGGTGACACCACACAATGCATCATATTCATCCTTTCTACCCTTTACAATAAATCTTTCTTCTTCTAACAGATACAGTTACAAGTCAACGAAGCACTACTGAATACATCCATCACCTGCTACACTTCGACTAAGAATGTATCAGACTGCGTAGAGAGCAATGACTATGCCACTACAAGACCTAAGATTGTTTAACAGTAACATAACTTGCTCTCTCTCTCTGACGTACACATTGATGCTTATAAAGGTCAAAATGACATAAATTTCGGAAAACACAGGATCGGTGATCCTGGGACTTGAAACCGTATGCTACTGAATCTGAGTACCATTTTCATCATTTTAATCACTTTGAGTGTGGCACACGGCTTCAGGTAGCGGCGTTCGGTACATGATCATATCGAACGGGTTATGTTCAGCTAGTCTACTAATTCACAGAAATGTAGTCCCTCGTCACGCAATAAAGTATCCACGACTGAAAATTTCCTGCTCGAGCCGTCTTCTTTAAATGCAAATACTCCTTTTCTTTAATGACTTTTGATACACGTCAGAGTCCACACTTCATCGCTACCTCGGAGATGCTGTGTCCCGTCGCTCGTGCGCCAGATATTACACCACGTTCAAGCTCATTTAAATCTTGCTAACCAGCTATTGTAGCAGCAGTAACCGATCTAACAACTGTGCCAGACAGTTGTCTTATACAGGGTGTTACAAAAAGGTACGGCCAAACTTTCAGGAAACATTTCTCACACACAAAGAAATAAAATATGTTATGTGGACATGTGTCCGGAAACGCTTACTTTCCATGTTAGAGCTCATTTTATTACTTCTCTTCAAATCACATTAATCATGAAATGGAGACACACAGCAACAGAACGTACCAGCGTGACTTCAAACACTTTGTTACAGGAAATGTTCAAAATGTCCTCCGTTAGCGAGGATACATGCATCCACCCTCCGTCGCATGGAATCCCTGATGCGCTGATGCAGCCCTGGAGAATGGCGAATTGTACCACAGCATTCTACAATACGAGCGCGAAGAGTCTCTACATTTGGAACCGGGGCTGCGTAGACAAGAGCTTTCAAATGCCCCCATAAATGAAAGTCAAGAGCCTTGAGATCAGGACAGCGTGGAGGCCATGGAATTGGTCCGCCTCTACCAATCCATCGGTCACCGAATCTGTTGTTGAGAAGCGTACGAACACTTCGACTGAAATGCGCAGTAGCTCCATCGTGCATGAACCACATGTTGTGTAGTACTTGTAAAGGCACATGTTCTAGCAGCACAGTTAGAGTATCCCGTATGAAATCATGGCGGTGAATCGAGGAAGTACAGTACATACTGACGAAACTAAAATGAGCTCTAACATGGAAATTAAGCGTTTCCGGACACATGTCCGCATAACATCTTTTCTTTATTTGCGTGTGAGGAATGTCTCCTGAAAGTTTGGCCGTACCTTTTTGTAACACCCTGTATAGGCGTTGCCGACCGCAGCGCCACATTCTGCGTGTTAACATATCTCTGTATTTGAATTCGCATGCCTATACCACTTTCTTTGGCGCTTCTGTATAGAATACAGAATGCAACTCTTGTCGATTTGTGGGACATTGCGACAGCTGAAGATCCCTGCTTCTCCGGCTTGCACGTTCGCCTGACTTGTCACTCGTGGAAAATGTCCGGGATACTGTCGGTCAGCAGCTTGTTTGTGCTGGTCCTCCCGCAACCACTTTCTATGCTCTGTGGACGCTCTTACAAACCGCGTTAAAGCAGTATATCTAGTCCTTCTTTGATTCCATGCCACGATGCATGCCTCTGATGGCAGCACACGCCGGCTTCACACTGCAGTGGATTCTCACGGTTAAACTGCACGTACAGTTCTGTAGTTCTAATCATTTGGCATTGTCACGTTGTAAGAGGTCCGAACAGATGTAATTTCGATGTATTGCCCATGCGCTGCCTGCGATATGGAAGGTCTCTGACCAGAGAGCAGTGTTGACTGCAGTAGGAACTGTGTAGCTGTAGCAGTAAGTTGGTACTAGTCTGTAGTCTGCTCTGGTCTGCTCTGGTGTATCGTGTTGGCTGGCCCGGTCGCGGTGCACCGATGTCGGAGTCTGAGTATTATTGTATAAGGTAAAAAGCAGCCTCGCGCATATGTATTAATGTTATCTCAAGTCGCATGTAAATGTTTTAAAAATGTCCAAATAATAATCTTTCTCATATAAAGTAATTTTTAACAACCACACATTTCAATTTAAAGAATTTACTAATTTCTCCCATCCATGATCATCCCGATTATTGCAATAGAAAAATCAGTTGCTTCCTTTCATAAATGACAGATAGGTCGGCCAGCATTGCACAGAGCTGTGGCGCAAAAATTTATTGTAAGAGCAGATATATCCGGCGACTTCATTGAGGTAAGAATTTTTCCTTTTTTTATTCATAATGATCTTTCAGGGCCATGACGCAGCACTGCTGTCGCCCAAAATTTACCAGGTTAAATTGACAGTGAATTACTGAAAAGTCATAAGTGAGCGACAATTTAATTGAGAGGTTAGTTACATTGTTTTATTACCAGGTTACTGAATTTATTTTTTTATTGGGACGTTACACTGAATGTGAACGACATAAATATAATTTTTACTGTTGAGAGGTTTAGGAATTTTTCTGTTGTGAGGTTACGCTAAATGTGAATGAATTTTGAGCTCTGATTAAATCAGAAAGAATTTTGTGTGGAGGTTAACGTGAAAAGAATTTTGTAGGGAGGTTATAAATGTAAATGAATTTTGTTTTGAGGTTACACTAAATTAGAATCATACTCATACTATTTATTTAAATTATTGTGGGGAGGTTACAACGTTCCTAACCTCTGGAATAAATTTTAATGTAATGAGATGTGTTGCAGGTCTTACAAACGGTGATACGTTGTTGTTGTTGTGGTCTTCAGTCCTGAGCCTGGTTTGATGCAGCCCTCCATGCTACTCTATCCTGTGCAAGCTTCTTCATCTCCCAGTACCTACTGCAACCTACATCCTTCTGAATCTGCTTAGTGTATTCATCTCTTGGTCTCCCCCTACGATTTTTACCCTCCACGCTGCCCTCCAATACTAAACTGGTGATCCCTTGATGCCTCAGAACATGTCCTACCAACCGATCCCTTTTTCTGGTCAAGTTGTGCCACAAACTCCTCTTCTCCCCAATTCTTTTCAATACCTACTCATTAGTTATGTGATCTACCCATCTAATCTTCAGCATTCTTCTGTAGCACCACATTTAGAAAGCTTCTATTCTCTTCTTGTCTAAACTATTTATCGTCCATGTTTCACTTCCATACATGGCTACACTCCATACAAATACTTTCAGAAACGACTCCCTGACACTTAAATCAATACACGATGTTAACAAATTTCTCTTCTTCAGAAACACTTTCCGTGCCATTGCCAGTCTACGTTTATATCTTTTCTACTTCGACCATCATCAGTTATTTTGCTCCCCAAATAACAACTCCCTTACTACTTCAAGTGTCTCATTTCCTAATTTAATTCCTTCGGCATCACCCGACTTAATTCGACTATATTCCATTATCCTTGTTTTGCTTTTGTTGATGTTCACCTTATACCCTCCTTTCAAGACACTGTCCATTCCGTTCAACTGCTCTTCCAAGTCCTTTGCTGTCTCTGACAGAATTACAATGTCATCGGCGAACCTCAAAGTTTTTATTTCTTCTCCATGGATTTTAATACCTACTCCGAATGTTTCTTTTGTTTCCTTCACTGCTTGCTCAATATACAGATTGAATAACATCGGGGATAGGTTACAACCCTGTCTCACTCCCTTCCCAACCACTGCTTCCCTTTCATGCCCCTCAACTCTTATAACCGCCATCTGGTTTCTGTACAAATTGTAAATAGCCTTTCGCTCCCTGCGTTTTACCCCTGCCACCTTCAGAATTTGAAAGAGAGTATTCCAGTCAACATTGTCAAAAGCTTTCTCTAAGTCTACAAATGCTAGAAACGTAGGTTTGCCTTTCCTTAATCTTTCTTCTAAGATAAGTCGTAGGGTCAGTATTGCCTCACGTGTTCCTACATTTCTACGGAATCCAAACTGATCTTCCCCGAGGTCGGCTTCTACCAGTTTTTCCATTCGTCTATAAAGAATTCGTGTTAGTATTTTGCAGCTGTGACTTATTAAGCTGATAGTTCGGTAATTTTCACATCTGTCAACACCTGCTTTCTTTGGGATTGGAATTATTATATTCTTCTTGAAGTCTGAGGGTATTTCGCCTGTTTCATACATCTTGCTCACCAGATGGTAGAGTTTTGTCAGGACTGGCTCTCCCAAGGCCGTCAGTAGTTCTAATGGAATGTTGTCTACTCCCGGGGCCTTGTTTCGACTCAGGTCTTTCAGTGCTCCGTCAAAATCTTCACGCGGTATCGTATCTCCCATTTCATCTTCATCTACCTCCTCTTCCATTTCCATAATATTGTCCTCAATAACATCGCCCCTATGTAGAACCTCTATATACTCCTTCCACCTTCCTGATTTCCCTTCTTTGCTTAGAACTGGGTTTCCATCTGAGCTCTTGATATTCATGCAAGTGTTTCTCTTTTCTCCAAAGGTCTCTTTAATTTTCCTGTAGGCAGTATCTATCTTACCCGTCGTGAGATAATCCCCTACATCCTTACATTTGTCCTCTAGCCATCCCTGCTTAGCCATTTTGCACTTCCTGTCGATATCATTTTTGAGACGTTTGTATTCCTTTTTGCTTGCTTCATTTACTGCGTTTTTGTATTTTCTCCTTTCATCAATTAAATTCAGTATCTCTTCCGTTACTCAAGGATTTCCACCAGCCCTCGTCTTTTTACCTACTTGATCGTCTGCTGCCTTCACTATTTCATCCCTCAGAGCTACCCATTCTTCTTCTACTGTATTTCTTTCCCCATCCCTGCCATTTGTCCCCCACACGCTGTCCCTGAAACTCTGTACAACCTCTGGTTCTTTCAGTTTATCCAGGTCCCATCTCCTTAAATTCCCACCTTTTTGCAGTTTCTTCAATTTTAATCTACAGTTCATAACCAAAAGATTGTGGTCAGAGTCCACATCTGCCCCTGGAAATGTCTTACAATTTAAAACCTGGTTCCTAAATCTGTGTCTTACCATTATATAATCTGTCTGAAATCTGTCAGTATATCCAGGCTTCTTCCATGTATACAACCTTCTTTCATGATTCTTGAACCAAGTGTTAGCTATGATTAAGTTGTGCTCTGTGCAAAATTCTACCAGGCAGCTTCCTCTTTCATTTCTTAGCCCCAATCCATATTTACCTACTACATTTCCTTCTCTCCCTTTTCCTACTACCGAATTCCAGTCACCCATGACTATTAAATTTTCATCTCCCTTCACTACCTGAATAATTTCTTTTATTTCATCATACATTTCTTCAATTTCTTCGTCATCTACAGAGCTAGTTGGCATATAAACTTGTACTACTGTGGTAGGCGTGGGCTTCGTGTCTATCTTGGCCACAATAATACGTTCACTATGCTGTTTGTAGTAGCTTACCCGCATTCCTATTTTCCTATTCATTATTAAACCTACTCCTGCATTACCCCTATTTGACTTTGTGTTTATAACCCTGTAGTCACCTGACCAGAAGTCTTGTTCCTCTTGCCACCGAACTTCACTAATTCCCACTATATCTAACTTTAACCTATCCATTTCCCTTTTTAATTTTTCTAACCTACCTGCCCGATTAAGGGATCTGACATTCCGCGCTCCGATCCGTAGAACGCCAGTTTTCTTTCTCCGGATAACGACGTCCTCTTGAGTAGTCCCCGCCCGTAGATCCGAATGGGGGACTATTTTACCTCCGGAATATTTTACTCAAGAGGGCACCATCATCATTAACCATATAGTAAAGCTGCATGCTCTCGGGAAAAATTACGGCTGTAGTTTCCCCTTGGTTTCAACCGTTCGCAGTACCAGCACAGCAAGGCCGTTTTGGTTAGTGTTACAAGGCCAGATCAGTCAATCATCCAGACTGTTGCCCCTGCAACTACTGAAAAGGCTGCTGCCTCTCTTCAGGAACCACGCGTTTGTCTGGCCTCTCAACAGATACCCCTCCGTTGTGGTTGCACCTACGGTACGGCTATCTGTATCGCTGAGGCACGCAAGCCTCCCCACCAACGGCAAGGTCCATGGTTCATGGGGAGGGGGGGGGGAGGGAACGGTGATATATAAATGCAAAACCAGCTTTGGTTCCTTAGTCGAAAGAATGAAAATTAACCCTTAACTGCGCTGTTTTGCACATCCGCAAAACAGAGTTTAAATTATATTTTCTCTGCTGTTACTCTCAACATCGCCGACAGCTCTGCTTACTAGAAATTGCCGCAGCTCTAAAGGGTTGTTGGTAAATGTGACAAGGTACACGAAGTTTTGCAGATGTCTACGGTCGCAAAAAATATAATTTTCAATAAATGTAAGTGAAATGTTTTTAAACATTTTTCCTGTCCATGAAAATAATTACTAATGCTCATTTATAAAACGTGTAAAATGAAGGGCTCAAACTGAATAAAAAATACTTCACTTTTATTTAATTTCATCTTTAGCTGTGCGCAACTTTGTACAGGGTGCGGCAAATAAGTGGCCAGAACGAGTGGATACGACTGTGCAGTGTGAACGTATGCATGTGACCACACACTGCCCATACACCCGCCAGAACTGTGGAGCTCATTTACGCAATCTTCGCGCCTGATAGAGTTGTCAGCAGAGGTCAGTCTGGTATCGGCCCTGACTGGCCTCTCGGGTCACCTGATCTGTCAGTGTGCGATTACTTTGAGTGGGGAGCCAGCCCTCAAATCTAAGGATTATCGCAACAACCCTGACAGTCTTCAAGAACTGCAGCAGAACATTTCGAATGAGACTGCAGCAATTTCAGCAGTCCAGCTTCGATCCACCTTCAGTAACTTGATGACCAGAGCCCAAAAGTGCCAAAAGATGAATGGTAGTCATGTTCAGCATTTGCTATAGTCAGGTTAGTATTGTATTTCCTTGCAGTGCTCCTTTGTACCCCGAAAATCTGTTCTCAGGGCTACTTTTATTTCTCCCACCCTGTGCTTTAACGATGCTACATCTGGTACGCGTTTTGCAGCCGAAACTGAGCAGTAATGTAGAATACTAAATAAAAGTATATTTTAATCCATTTTATGACAGCCAATGCAGCATATTACTCAATTTCAGGAAATTCTTTCTTGGTGGTCGAACATGTTCAAACTGAAATGGTGCAGCGTTATTAGGGAAGGACAAGTGAAAACAATAGAGACGGAAAAATCGCCGGCCGCGGTGGCCGTGCGGTTCTAGGGGCTCCAGTCCGGAGCCGCGCTGCTGCTACTGTCGCAGGTTCGAATCCTGCCTCGGGCATGGGTGTGTGTGATGTCCTTAGGTTAGTTAGGTTTAAGTAGTTCTAAGTTTAGGGGACTGATGACCTCAGCTGTTAAGTCCCATAGTGCTTAGAGCCCTTTGAACCATTTGAATGGAAAAATCTAACAAGGAACCGCTTGAATGCAAGGTCACGAGTGCAGCCTCTAGTAGGGCTCATTTTAAAGTGTTGTGGTAACAATTATGACTGCAAAAATATTAGCTGCTAATGACTCACCATGTGCATCAGGAGGGCGACATAAAATGAGTGTCCGGGAAGTGCAGAGATCAATCTTCTAAGGGAAGTATGCACTACACTTTACAAAATGGGCATCGTCGACATTCAGGAAATGTACTAAATAAACCACTAAAGGGGACCATGAACACCAAATTTAAAATGGCGCGCCATTGTGGTCACAAAGGTTCGTATCATGAAAAGCGAAGGATAATTCCTTGGGAGTTACAAACCGTGTGGGACGTTCACCTAGGTATGCACTCTTAAGAAATACATACAGAATCATATTGTTGTAACGGAGTGTTGAGAGCTGATGGAATGTGATGGCATGCAACTCAATGCGAAACAGTCTGTCATGGAGCTTATCGCGAAACTAGCTATCCTTAAGGCGTAGCTGCTGATAGTGGGATAATATGTTTGACAGAAACGGAAAAAACAAACATCCAGAGGCTGAATTAGTCCAGTGAATTAGTCAGGTGGTGTTAACTTTAAAGTCACACACTTTTTAGGAGGGATAGTTATAATCACAAAGTTGGCTTCGATCTTTTGACCTTGGCACGAAAGAGTTAACCTTGTTTGTCTCGTAACTTCCGCAGCATTGTTTCTAATAGGACCTCTTACTTTAATCTTACGTGTTTTCAGAACTGGCAATTCCTCATTGGCATTACACTGCATGAATAAATTTTCTGAGATCGCGGTCAGTTCACTTTCGCTATCAATTACAATATTGACTGGGATCTGTTTTACCACGGCCTTCACAACTGGTTGAATTTGAAAGGGTTGGTTCTGTTCTTCTTCTTCTTGCATCAACGAATCCTCCACTGAATCATACAAGAGTCTTTTCAACACTTTCCCATGTGAATTCGAACTTTCTGTAGGATAAGCTTCGACTGCTACTTCTCTCTCTTCTATTTCCTCTTCTCTATTTCTTCCTTCATTTACGCTTTCTTCAACATTCTCTACTTTTCCTCATCTTCGTCTGTCACGTATTGGTTCGATATCTTGTCTGGCTAACCTTGCCGCTTCATTGCACGATCCAAACTGTCTTGAAACATACATTTGTGGTTCCGCACGTGTTTGTTGTGCCGTTTGTTCATCAAGAGTTTCGAAACGTGTTTGTTGCGGTGCAGGCTGTCTGATTTCGCGTATGTTAGTTTCCGCCTGTGATTGGAATCGCAAATGCATCATATCTTCGTTAATTGCTTGTTTTTCCGGTGCTGTTACAGATACGGATGTGTTTGCAGACTCAGTGCTTGTTCGATCCTGTTCACTACCCTCTTCAATGGTTTGCAACAACTCTGTTCGCAATTTCTGAAATTGTTGCTTCGTTTGCGCTTGTATTTTGACTATGCGATTATCATATCTTTCCAGCGCTGCTTTTGTGATACGTTTGTGTAACACACTGTTTTCAACATTTTCACGCGCTGTACCTGCTGCTTGTCTAGTAATTACGTTTATCTGTTTCTCCAGTTTCTTGACTTCTCTCTGGGTGTTGCCACGTAATGTTTTGATCTAGTCCTGAATATCATTACGCAATGTTTGTACTTCCACTTGTACCTTGTCAATGTCTGTTCTCAATTGATTGTGACCTGTTATTAAGTTTTCTATCACTTCTCGAAATTCTTTTACCTCGTCTTCAATATGACTTAGATGTAACTGAATATTTTGTTTTGTTCTTTAATCTCACGTATTTGTTTCGTGGTTTCTGCAGTTTGTTTCGTCGTTTCTGCATTCTGAATTTTAATTTGGTTCGCAATTTCTTTATTTTGCCTTGTCATGGTTTCCATCATTTGTTGTAATAATTCTGCCAGGTTGGTGGGTCCTATTGCGTTTTCTTTCGACGTCCTACACCCTGTATTTTCGCCCAAGTGTTGGTTTGCAACCGATTGCATTGAACTGTGCGGTGACACGTTTCTGCTCGAATTCCTTCTACTCTGTGGTGAGGGAGCTCTGATTGCTTGTACTATCTACGTTTTCTGTGCCTTGGCGTACATTACCCTCGTTATGGTGCGTTATCTGTCCTACTTCTCGTGATACTGCATCCTCTGTTGTACTGTCCTCTCTTCTCTGTCCGTCTTCATGCTGGGTCTCTACCTCAATTCGGTCAAGGTCTCGATCTGCCACTGCTAATCTTTCCGATTACCTTATTTTCTATTTTAAAAGCAATTCACGCGCCCTATTTAGCGTTAACATGCGCTCATAGGATCTCACGCGTTTCATAAACTTTTTGCTCACACGACTTGACACTTATTGTACCCAAGACTGACAATCCATTCACTTACTTGTTGGGTCAGAACCAACTTGTCAACGATGTATCCGCCACCTGTGTGCTTGCATTGGAAAGAAAACTTAATTCTAACAATATTAAAATTCATAACTTAATTATGCTATTGTCTCTGCTAGAATGTCTCACTTTCTGTTGAATACGTTCTTGCTATCTATCACTGCAGCTACTGTTTTCGACTATTTATACCCTTCAGAAAAAATTTTTCAACAGGATATTTTTCTGACCTTCAATCATGGTATTTTACCATCCTGGCTGGGTCGCCATTCTCTAACATTCTACGTGGTGTCTGTTTGTTCTAAGTCGTGTCTCGCTACCACTTTCGCGCAACGACACTGAGCGTGTTTTTTAGGGAATTGACTAGTTTGAACCTTGGGCCTGTTGCTGGTAAGGAGACACCACACCATACATGAAGAGTTCAGTGAGATTAGCGATGATATAATCAAATACTTAATGATTTCAGCGTTAGCTCCACTGCAATCCCTGTAAAAGTATCTTAATACTAACTAAATTTAGTGGATGGGGCTCAAGGCTTTCTTATTTTTAGTTAGCTGGTAAAATAACGTCGATAAAGTAGTTAAGTTTACCACTGGAATTTTTATTCCTCTCACAAAACATTGTTTATAAATTGCACTATTGATAAAAGGAAACATTTTAATACAGGATGATAAAAACCAACTACGTTCAACAAAAATGTGAACGAATATTCCCTGAATGGGTTTCCAAGTTCTACAATGGATCGAAGGATGACCTATGCCGTATCACATCTATAATCTAGGTTTAAGTTAAGATTCATAAAAGAGAAAACTATCAAAATGGTCTACATAATTGAGGAATTATCTTTAATTACTTATTTAACTTGTCGTAAATTACAGGGGCTGATGCGGCTTCTGAATAATTATATAACAGAAAATTAATCGCGCTTCAGATTTTAACTTCCAGTAGCAAATGTAATTACCACGAAGTTTAATTGACGATCGACACGAGTATTATGTAAAAAGGGGATGTAACAGATGAGACTTCTGCAGTTCTCAGTGAAGCCTTATGCGCTCTTACGCGGCATCGCGTGCGTTCATTACCTTGTTGGTGGTTAGTCAGCGTCAGGGGGCGGCGGGCGGCGCAGCTCCACACATCTCGCTGTCTCGGAAGCCACTCTCTCTAACTTCTCTTTACTACAATTTACTGAAGTTGGTTTAAGAAAAAGGTATCTGGCTGTGTTTTCAACTGACCAATCAGGGTCTCAATGTTAACCTTAAGCTCCGCCTACAAAAATCCAGTCTATCCAATGAGAAACGTTATACTTTTCATGGTGGGGCAACGTTTTTAATGTTTGCAACGTAACAGAGACGCGAATAGTCTCACGCTATAACTTGCAGCTGGTGTGGGCCTTTTAGTGTTATCGTAAGATCTATACTGTTCTTCTGGAGGGCTCTATCTTTTAACATGGGCTGGGGGCTGCTCTTGGCGATGTGGGTGTCCGTCCGTTATCGTAGGGCCTCCTAGCTTACACGACTCTGCTCTCGGCTTCTGTTCTCGTTTCTCCCCTCTGAACTGCGTCTGTTTCACGGTGGGAAGGTATGACATGCATTTAGGCGTTCTTGTGTTAGTCTGTGGTATTCCATTTGCTCACTCGTTGATCGTATTACTTTGGTTAATTTAATGTCAGGATTTATTTGGAGTTATGTGACATACTGCCGGATTTGCTATCATGTCAGGGTTTTCATGGAAGGTGTTGGATTTGCCTTACATAGTCTGCTCCAAAGCAGTCCGACCTTTATGCGCAGGACAGGAATCAAATACAAGTTATTTGACTAGCTATTGGTCAAAAGCTATGTTCTTGTCATAGTTGTAGTTCACTTAAGCCCATTTTCCCATTTTTGTTTTCTGCCCTTGCAAGGTAACGCAAACGAGACAGAGCTGTGGGGGCAGATGACCTCTAACTTCTCGCAGCGCAATAAATAAGTTTCCAGCCCATTTGCTATCCAGATTAACAGTCGGCATAATTGTATGGGAATGTTAGTTGATCTTATTAGAACTCTCTTGGTACATTTGATTTCCACGGTTCCTTTCATATGCATTTCGTCTCTTTAAATCCCGATTGGTCAGATTTGAAAACAAATTCCTTACTGAATGATGCAGTAACTTTGTTTATCTCATCTACGAATTTCGGGTCGATTCCTCAGTTTGCACTGCAACCTCAACTCGACGCTTTGTTTGAAATTTCGCTATCTTACGTCTTCCAATTCTGTAGCACTGTTTGAATTTATGCAGCCATCCACTGCTTCCCTTGAAATCACTGTAATCTACGCCGCGAGAAATTTGACGTGCTTAACGTCGTAGGTCACTATCATGCACATCCTGTAAATTGTATCGAGCATGCTTGAAGCGCTGGCCGGGGTGGCCGAGCGGTTCTAGGCGCTACAGTCCGGAACCGCGCTGCTGCTACGGTCGCAGGTTCGAATCCTGCCTCGGGCATGGATGTGTTTGATGTCCTTAGGTTAGTTAGGTTTAAATAGTTCTAAGTTCTAGGGCACTGATGACCTCAGAAGTTAAGTCCCATAGTGCTCAGAGCCATTTGAACCATACTTGAAACACGCAGACACCAGTTACAGTAGTAAGTCCGCCTTGTCCTCCCTTGAATACCCGTAGTTTTTCTTATGCACTACACGGTGATTTTGCTCAGACTTATTCGAAATGTGTTCATAACTGTTTTTTTCCTATGGTGCGGACGATCTTCCGTGTACGTAATGATGCTTACTGCGAGCTCGTTGAACAACGATTGTCGTTAACCACGTCCCTCTGGAGACGGTATTTGTGGCTCCCTCTCCGACAAGGGTGATGAACTACATGGCTCGGCACCTCTTTCAATACCACTTTCACCTGTTAAGCAAGTATCGTCATCATTGCACTCCTCATGCACATCATCCGCACAGTCGAGCGTATACGACTCCACACATTCCACTGACTCATCTTGCAGAAACGCTGATATCTCATCTCGCACTTCTTTCTCATACTGCGACATTCTTTGGGTTTATTTCCGACGAAATTTCAACTTCGGCAAGTGTTGTTGTAAATATAATACAATGATCGCTTTGTTTTCCGTTGCCATTGGTCTGCTTTGTATCGACATCATTAGCACTGTAGCACTGTTTTGAGTTACTCGTCGACTAAGCAGTTCACCTACGCTCCGTGGAGTCAAGCTGTGCTCACCATTGGGTACATCCAGTCCCGCCCCTGTCTACATCTACATGTACGTAATTACTCTGCTATTCACAATAAAGTGCGTGGCAGAGGGTTCAATGAACCACCTTCATGCTGTCTCTCTACCGTTCCACTCTCGAACGGCACGCTGGAGAAACGAGCACTTAAATTTTTCAGTGTGAGCCCTGATTTCTTTTATTTTATAGTGATGATCATTTCTCCCTATGTAGCTGGATGCCAGCAGAATGTTTTCGCAATCGGAGGAGAAAACTAGTGATTGAAATTTCATGAGAAGATCCCGTCGCAAAGAAAAACGCCTTTGTTTTAAAGATTGCCACTCCAATTCACGTATCATGTCTGTCACACTATCTCCTGTATTTCGCAATAACAAAAAACGAGCTGCCTTTCTTTGTACTTTTTCGATGTCCTCCGTCAGTTCCACCTGATGCGGATCCCACACGGAGCAACAGTACTCCAGAATAGGGCGGACAAGCGTAGTGTAAGCAGTCTCTTTGGTAGACATGTTGCTCCTTCTTAGTGTTCTGCCTACGAATCGCAGTCTTTGGTTTGCTCTACCCACAATATTATCTTTGTGATCGTTCCAATTTAGGGTATTTGTAATTGTAATCCCTAAGTACTTGGCTGAATTTACAGCCCTCAGATTTGTGTGACTTATCGCGTAATCGAAATTTAGCTGATTTCTTTTAGTACTCATGTGAATAACTTCGGACTTTTCTTCATTCAGGGTCAATTGCCACTTTTCGCACCATACAGATATCTTATCTAAATCATTGTGCAAGTCATTTTGATCTTCTGATGACTTTACAAGACGGCAAATGACAGCATCATCTGCAAACAATCGAAGACGGCTACTCAGATTGTCTCCTATGTCGGTAATATAGATCAGGAACAACAGAGGGCCTATAACATATCCTTGGGCAACGCCGGATATTACTTCTGTTTTACTCGATGACTTCCCGCCTATTACTACGAATTGTGCCCTTTCTGACAGGAAATCACGAATCCAGTCGCACAACTGAGGCGATACTCCGTAGGCACGCAGTTTGATTAGAAGTCGCTTGTGAGGAACGATGTCGAAAGCCTTTTGGAAATCTAAAAATATGGAATCAATTTGACGTACCCTGTCGATATCACTTATTACTTCATGAGTATAAAGAGGTAGTTGTGTTTCACAACAATGATATTTTCTGAAACCGTGCTGTCTAAATGTCAATAAGTCGTTTTCTTCTGTTGACATTAGCAGCCAATATTGTGGTTGCGTGGTATACAATATGTGGACCGTCGATGCTGTAAACAACATTGGCTATTGCCATATTGCATTCAAACGGTTCGCTGTTAGCGGTACCTGTGCGAGCCGGTCCGGTCGCTATGCACAATAAAGGGATATTGTAATCCAATTTGCTACAGTCAGTGCGGAATATTATTGAAATTACGGAAGTTCTGTATTGGCAATGGGCTACAAGGCAACTAAAAAACTGATTGGTGGGTAGTGTGCTCTTAATACACTACTGGCCATTAAAATAGCTACACCTAGAACAAATGCAGATGATAAACGGGTATTCATTGGACAAATATACTAGAACTAACATGTGATTACATTTTGACGCAATTTGGGTGCATAGATCCTGAGAAATCAGTACCCAGAACAACCACCTCTGGCCGTAATAGCGGCCTTGATATGCCTGGGCATTGATTCAAACAGAGCTTGGATGGCGTGTACAGGTACAGTTGCCCATGCAGCTTCAACGTGATACCACAGTTCATCAAGAGTAGTGACTGGAGTATTGTGACGAGCCAGTTGCTAGGTCGCCATTGACCAGACGTTTTCAATTGGTGAGAGATCTGGAGAATGTGCTGGCCAGGGCAGCAGTCGAACATTTTATGTATCCAGAAAGGCCGGTACAGGACCTGCAATATGCAGTCGTGCATTATCCTGCTGAAATGTAGGGTTTCGCAGGGATCGAATGAAAGGTAGAGCCACGGGTCGTACCACATCTGAAATGTAACGTCCAATGTTCAAAGTGCCGTCAATGCGAACAAGAGGTGACCGAGACGTGTAACGAATGGCACCCCATACCATCAACGCCGGGTGATACGCCAGTATGGCGATGACGACGCTTCCAGTATGCGTTCACAGCGATGTCGCCAAACACGTATCCGACCGTCATGTTGCTGTAAACAGAACCTGGATTCATCCGAAAAAATGACGTTTTCCCATTCGTCCATCCAGGCTCGTCGCTGACTACAGCATCGCAGGCGCTCGTGTGTGTGACGCAGCGTCAAGGGTGACCGCAGCCATGGTCTCCGAGCTGATAGTCCATGCTGCTGCAAGCGTTGTCGAACTGTTCGTGCAGATGGTTGTTGTCTTGCAAACGTCCCCATCTGTTGACATAGGGATCGAGACGTGGCTGTACGATCCATTACCGCCATGCGGATAAGATGCCTCTCATCTCGACTGCTAGAGATAGGAAGCCGTTGGGATCCAGCACAGCGTTCCATATTACCCTCTTGAACCCACCGATTCCATATTCTGCTAACAGTCATTGGATATCGACCAACGCGAGCAGCAACTTCGCGATACGATAAACCACAATCGCGATAGGGTACAATCGGATGTTTATCAAAGTCGGAAACGTGATGGTACGCATTTCTCCTCCTTACACGAGGCATCACAATAACGTTTCACCAGGCAACGCCGGTCAACTGCTGTTTGTGTATTAGAAATCGGTTGGAAACTTTCCTCGTGACAGCACGTTGTAGGTGTCGCCACCGGCGCCAACCTCGTGTGAATGCTGTGAAAAGCTAATCATTTGCATCTCACAGCATCTTCTTCCTGTCGGTTAACTTTCGCGTCGCCGGCCAGTGTGGCCGAGCGGTTGTAGGCGCTTCAGTCTGGAACCGCTACGGTCGCAGGTTCGACTCCTGCCTCGGGCATGGATGTGTGTGATGTCCTTAGGTTAGTTAGGTTTAAGTAGTTCTAAGTTCTAGGGGACTGATGACCTCAGATGTTAAGTCCCATAGTGCTCAGAGCCATTAGAACCATTTTTTTTAATTTTCGCGTCTGTAGCGCGTCATCTTCGTGGTGTAGCAATTTTTATGGCCAATAGTGTATTTGTTTGAAGATGAGCTTAAGGTCGAAATACATAGCGACCACTGGCCCTCGCGCTTTTGTAACAAGTCACAAATGGTCTATGGATGGTGGTGGGAGCGAGTCAGCGCCGCGGTGACAGCAGGTGGGCGTCGGAGAGCAGAGCAGGGCGGCGCGCCGCCCACGCGAACGGAAGCCGCCGCTGCTCCGCCGCTCCCCGGCCCGCGGACAACGGCCCAGGCGGGAGTCTGCATTTAGCCGCCGGCCGGTCGCTTCCTGCGCGCGCCGCACCTGTCGCGCCGCTGACGGCTCCATCAGTCAGGCCGGTGAGCGCCGCCGCCCGCGCCCGCCTGCCTGCTGCCTGCTGCCTGCCAGAAACCCGACACCCACTTCCGTCAAGTGACCACTCGGCGCCCCGCCGGAGAAAGCCGAGCGGCTCTCCCAAAGTGCCCTCGTAGGGTTCGATACAGATACCAAACTTAACTCGAGCCGAATGGGCTCGTAGAGACCTTCTCTTCCTGGGATTAACGTGACGTTAGAAAATTACATATACTTATATGGATATAGTGTCTGTACTTTCAGACATGTCCGAAAGAACAGACACCACTGATGACCTGCAGACGTCTAGAACGAAATTAGAATTATACACGGTGTTACAAAAAGGTACGGCCAAACTTTCAGGAAACATTCCTCACACACAAAGAATTAAAATATGTTATGTTATGTGGACATGTGTCCGGAAACGCTTACTTTCCATGTTAGAGCTCATTTTATTACTTCTCTTCAAATCACATTAATCATGGAATGGAAACACACAGCAACAGAACTTACCGGCGTGACTTCAAACACTTTGTTACAGGAAATGTTCAAAATGTCCTCCGTTAGCGATGATACATGCATCCTCCTTCCGTCGTATGGAATCCCTGATGCGCTGATGCAGCCCTGGAGAATGGCAAATTGTATCACAGCCGTCCACAATACGAGCACGAAGAGTCTCTACATTTGGTACCGGGGACGCGTAGACAAGAGCTTTCAAATGCCCCCATAAATGAAAGTCAAGAGGGTTGAGGTCAGGAGAGCGTGGAGGCCATGGAATTGGTCCGCCTCTACCAATCCATCGGTCACCGAATCTGTTGTTGAGAAGCGTACGAACACTTCGACTGAAATGTGCAGGAGCTCCATCGTGCAAGAACCACATGTTGTGTCGTACTTGTAAAGGCACATGTTCTAGCAGCACAGGTACAGTATCCCGTATGAAATCATGATAACGTGCTCCATTGAGCGTAGGTGAAAGAACATGGGGCCCAATTAAGATATCACCAACAATTCCTGCCCAAACGTTCACAGAAAATCTGTGCTGATGACGTGATTGCACAATTGCGTGCGGATTCTCGTCAGCCCACACATGTTGATTGTGAAAATTTACAATTTGATCACGTTGGAATGAAGCCTCATCCGTAAAGAGAACATTTGCACTGAAATGAGGATTGACACATTGTTGGATGAACCATTCGCAGAAGTGTACCCGTGGAAGTCAATCAGCTGCTGATAGTGCCTGCACACGCTGTACATGGTACGGAAACAACTGGTTCTCCCATAGCACCCTCCATACAGTGACTTGGTCAACGTTACCTTGTACAGTAGCAACTTCTCTGACGCTGACATTAGGGTTATCGTCAACTGCACGAAGAATTGCCTCGTCCATTGCAGGTGTCCTCGTCGTTCTAGGTCTTCCCCAGTCGCGAGTCATACGCTGGAATGTTCCGTGCTCCCTAAGACGCCGATCAATTGCTTCGAACGTCTTCCTGTCGGGAGACCTTCGTTCTGGAAATCTGTCTCGATACAGACGTACCGCGCCACGGCTATTGCCCCGTGCTAATCCATACATCAAATGGGCATCTGCCAACTCGGCATTTGTAAACATTGCACTGACTGCAAAACCACCTTCGTGATGAACACTAACCTGTTAATGCTACGTACTGATGTGCTTGATGCTAGTACTGTAGAGCAATGAGTCGCATGTCAACACAAGCACCGCAGTCAACATTACCTTACTTCAATTGGGCCAACTGGCGGTGAATCGAGGAAGTACAGTACATACTGACGAAACTAAAATAAGCTCTAACATGGAAATTAAGCGTTTCCGGACACATGTCCACATAACATCTTTTCTTTATTTGTGTGTGAGGAATGTTTCCTGAAAGTTTGGCCGTACCTTTTTGTAACACCCTGTATATATATTAATACCTTCAGTTGCTGACAGGCGTTGATATATATCAACGGGGATATGTGAAAATGTGTGCCCCGACCGCGACTCGTAACCGCGATCTCCTGCTTACATGACAGACGCTCTATGCATCTGAGCCACTGAGGGCACAGTGGAGAGTGTGACTGCACGGACTATCTCGTGCACGCCTCCCACGAGACCCACATTCTCACCTTATATGTCCACACACTACATTCGTAGTGTCCCTACCCTGCAGTCCCGGTCGGGGCACACATTTTCACCTGTCCTCGTTGATATTTATCAACACCCGTCAGCTGCTGAAGGTATTAATATATAATTCCAATTTCGTTCTAGACGGCTGCAGGTCATCAGTGGCGTCTGTTCTTTCGGACATGTCTGAAAGAACAGACACCATATTCGTATAAGTATATAGTTCTGCCAGTATCGGCCATGACCTCCTTCTTCAGAGCGGCTGCCCACATATTACACGATCCCTTACGGGACTTGGTAAGAATGTCTTCCTCGAGTAATGAGTGTGTTGGGTAGGGACACTACGAATGTAGTGTGTGGACATATAAGGTGAGAAAGTGGGTCTCGCGGGAAGCGTGGGCGAGATAGTCCCTGCAGTCGCACTATTTTGTGTGCCCTCGGTGGCTCAGATGGATAGAGCGTCTGCCATGTAAGTAGGAGATGCCGGGTTCGAGTCCCGTACGGGGTACACATTTTCACCTGTCCCCGTTGATATATATCAACGCCTGTCAGCAGCTGAAGGTATTAATATATAATTCTAAGGAAAATTAATGTTCCATCTTCTCTTAACGATGATGTCATTAGAAACGGAGAACAAACTGGGATTGTGGAAGGATTCATTTGAAGGTTTACAGCCTCGAAGAATTTTCTGAATGTACAAACATTCTGTTTCATTTAACGGGACATACTGGACTTTTACGACGGACGTACCGAAATTAAATTTCGTCATTGTTTCTGAAACAGAAGATGGTACACCAGCTGACACAAACAGACACCATAGGGATCCACACCCGTTGCTGGTTCAACAATGGAAGGGGCGTGAGGAGGAATGACGCATGCGCAGAATGTTGAAGAAGAGAGAGTAACAGAAGACCAGCGTGTCCGAGGTTAGTGAGTACATATCACGACGGCAGACGGGTCTGTACAGATTACGTAGTCGCCGATGGAAGTGCGTGCTCTTATACGGTAAGAATAGGCACGTGGTACTAGTATGTCCGTCAGAATTAAATGCCTCCAGACCGCGTATGGTGAAGAAGTCTAGAAGTCTTCTTTTTTCCCCTTGAGTTTGATGCGGCCCACCTCGAATTTTCCTCCTGTACCGTCCTTTTCATCTCAGAGTAGCACATGAAAACTGTGTCCTCAACCATTTGCTAGACGTGTTCGAATCACTGTCTCCCTCTAAAGTTTTTGCTCTCTCCATCTCCTTCTAGCACCATGGAAGTTGCTCCTTGATGTCTTAACAGATGTCCTGTCAACCTCTTCTTCTTGTCAGCGTTTTCCATATATTCCTTTCTTCGCCGATTCTGCAAGGAACCTCCTCATTCCTTGCCGTGACAGTCCATCTAATTTTCAATATTCTTCTGCGGCACCACATCTCAAATGCTGCGGTTTTCTTCCATTTCGGCTTTCCCACAGTGCATGATTCACTACCATACAACGCTGTGCCTCGAACATACATTCTCACAAATTTCTTCCTCAAATTAAGGCATATGTTTGATACTAGTAGACTTCTCTTGGCCAGGAATGACCCTTTTGTCTATGCTAGTATGATTTTTACATCCTCCTTATTTTAGTGCCTAGACAGCAGAATTCTTAACTTCATCTACTTCGTGATCGCCAATTTTGGTGTTAAGTTTCTCGCTGTTGTCATTTCTGCTATTTCTCATTACTTTCGTATTTCTTCTATTATTTACCATTAGAACTGTTCATTCCATGAAACAGACCCTGTAATTTTTCTTCACTTTCTCTGAGCATAGCAACGTCGTCAGCAAATCTTATCATTGATATCCTTTCACCCTGAATTAGCTGGTTGCTGGTGTTGCAGCCAGCCGTAGTGGCCGTGCGGTTCTAGGCGCTGCAGTCTGGAATCGAGCGACCGCTACGTTCGCAGGTTCGAATCCTGCCTCGGATATGGATGTGTGTGATATCCTTAGGTTAGTTAGGTTTAATTAGTTCTAAGTTCTAGGCGACTGATGACCTCAGAAGTTAAGTCGCGTAGTGCTCACAGCCATTTGGTGTTGCATGTTCAGAGAAGGAAGGCAGAGTGTGGAGGATGAAGATCTAGGCGCTACAGTCTGGAACCTCGCGACCGCTCCGGTCGCAGGTTCGAATCCTGCCTTGGACATGGATGTGTGTGACGTCCTTAGGTTAGTTAGGTTTAAGTAGTTCTAAGTTGTAGGGGACTAATGACCTCAGAAGTTAAGTCCCATAGTGCTCAGAGCCATTTGAACCATTTGAAGTGAGCGAGTCCGGAGCGTCGGTCCGGCACAAAGTTTTAATCCACCAGAAAGTTTCATTGTTGAAACAGATGTTCATCTTGTTCCAATAAATTGAACAGCTTCTGGTCTACGAACAGGAAAAAACAGTAGAAACCGATCTTGGGGACGATTAGTTCGGGTTCCAGAGGAATGTAGGAACAAGCGAATCACTACTGAATCTACGACTTTCAGTAGATTCAGAGAAAGTTGCTGACATTGCTGCTTTGACAGTCTGCAGACAGTTATCTGCAATATGTGCAGATACCGGACTGCAGCTGTGTCGAAGGCCATGAATTGCACCTGGCCCGAATTACATTGACTATCAAATGCTACGACACACCCTACACAAAGGGGAACTGCTGTTGCTCAAAATTTACAATAGTGTATGCACACAAAAGACCCAAATCGATTTGCTATAAATATGTCATGTCGTTCCCGTCCAAAAATCGGCAAAAAGATGTGATAAACCCGAGTCATATCGGCCTGTCACATTACTATCGTGCTCGGCGAAGGTAATGTAAAGGATTATTAAGCAACGCTTAGAATGGCCGTGTGAAAAAAGGAAACTATTACCGGAAAACCAACTTGGATTTCGAAAAGGAGAAGTGACGACTGAAATCCTTTAATGGTTAGTTACTGGCATACAACTAAATTTCTCTCGAAATAACTATATGATAGTTGCGTTCAAAGACTTTGTTAAAGCGTACGACAATGTCGTCTTGTCAGTCTCAGGGAAAAAAAATTGAAAAAACTCAAGATTCCAAAATCATTCGTGCCTAACGTTGTAAGCTTTCTGTTCGATAAGAAGACAATTATTTTGCAACACGGAACTACAGTGGGACCCAGAGAAACTAGCAGAAGACTCCTTCAGGAATCAGTCTTGTCTCCCTTATTATACTCCAGACTTGCTTGACCTCTTTGCCAGTGACATCCAAATATTACAATACGCAGATGACGCATGCATATTTTCCGAAGCTAGTACTCTTCAGTCCTGTCGTTTGAAAACGCATACCTCGCTCATACGTCCACTCTAATGATCTGTAGTCGCCATAGGATTCCACTTCTCCAAACAATGCAACTAGCACAACATACTTTTCCATTTGCGAAAACAACTCAGTGTAATGGGATGATTATCGATCATAAGCTAAAATGGGCTCCTCATATCAGACATATCATTACCAGGTGTGAAAAAGCCTGCAGTTTCATCAGTTCTACGACTGAAGTATGGTGGGCTGTGACTGGTGGACAGCAATCTGTTTATACCGGTCCCTACTAAGGACACTCTTTGATTACGGACACCTATGCTATGGATCAGTATCAGACAACATGCTCCGAAGAGTCGACACTATGTAGTATCAAAACCTTGCATGTAGTCACTGGGGAAATAATGTCCAACGAGTGCATTACTGGCTCAAGCGAATGAACCAGAGTTGAAGTTTCGACCACTATTTCTCTTGCAAGAATTCCTCCTGCGATTCTATTTCGACGAATAAGAGCCCCTTGACGAAAATCTCCGGGCATTAACATCATACTGTGTGTACCGAAGATGTTGAATAAATAAGCAACTTCCAGCCGACGCGGCTGAATACACTCCTAGAAATGGAAAAAAGAACACATTAACACCGGTGTGTCAGACCCACCATACTTGCTCCGGACACTGCGAGAGGGCTGTACAAGCAATGATCACACGCACGGCATAGCGGACACACCAGGAACCGTGGTGTTGGCCGTCGAATGGCGCTAGCTGCGCAGCATTTGTGCACCGCCGCCGTCAGTGTCAGCCAGTTTGCCGTGGCATACGGAGCTCCATCGCAGTCTTTAACACTGGTAGCATGCCGCGACAGCGTGGACGTGAACCGTATGTGCAGTTGACGGACTTTGAGCGAGGGCGTATAGTGGGCATGCGGGAGGCCGTGTGGACGTACCGCCGAATTGCTCAACACGTGGGGCGTGAGGTCTCCACAGTACATCGATGTTGTCGCCAGTGGTCGGCGGAAGTTGCACGTGCCCGTCGACCTGGGACCGGACCGCAGCGACGCACGGATGCACGCCAAGACCGTAGGATCCTACGCAGTGCCGTAGGGGACCGCACCGCCACTTCCCAGCAAATTGGGGACACTGTTGCTCCTGGGGTATCGGCGAGGACCATTCCCAACCGTCTCCATGAAGCTGGGCTACGGTCCCGCACACCGTTAGGCCGTCTTCCGCTCACGCCCCAACATCGTGCAGCCCGCCTCCAGTGGTGTCGCGACAGGCGTGAATGGAGGGACGAATGGAGACGTGTCGTCTTCAGCGATGAGAGTCGCTTCTGCCTTGCTGCCAATGATGGTCGTATGCGTGTTTGACGCCGTGCAGGTGAGCGCCACAATCAGGACTGCATACGACCGAGGCACACAGGGCCAACACCCGGCATCATGGTGTGGGGAGCGATCTCCTACACTGGCCGTACACCACTGGTGATCGTCGAGGGGACACTGAATAGTGCACGGTACATTCAAACCGTCATCGAACCCATCGTTCTACCATTCCTAGACCGGCAAGGGAACTTGCTGTTCCAACAGGACAATGCACGCCCGCATGTATCCCGTGCCACCCAACGTGCTCTAGAAGGTGTAAGTCAACTACCCTGGCCAGCAAAATCTCCGGATCTGTCCTCCATTGAGCATGTTTGGGACTGGATGAAGCGTCGTCTCACGCGGTCTGCACGTCCAGCACGAACGCTGGTCCAACTGAGGCGCCAGGTGGAAATGGCATGGCAAGCCGTTCCACAGGACTACATCCAGCATCTCTACGATCGTCTCCATGGGAGAATAGCAGCCTGCATTGCTGCGAAAGGTGGATATACACTGTACTAGTGCCGACATTGTGCATGCTCTGTTGCCTGTGTCTATGTGCCTGTGGTTCTGTCAGTGTGATCATGTGATGTATCTGACCCCAGGAATGTGTCAATAAAGTTTCCCCTTCCTGGGACAATGAATTCACGGTGTTCTTATTTCAATTTCCAGGAGTGTATATGGAGATACAGCTATTAAGGCACTAGGTTTGAAAAAGTCCTGTTCTACCGCACTACAACAGGCCATACGAAAAGTCGACTCGGCATATTGATGTCAGGATCAATATAACGTGTCAAAACCAGGACCCAGATAACGCAACGGCAATGGAATTCCTATCTCACTTATCACGATGCGTGCGAGGTGTGTACAGATGGGTCCTATTCTACTGAAGGCGCTTATCGGATACCTCGAAGCAAACAACAGGACCTTTTCAAGCTGGACCCACACTGCATTATTATGACAGCCGAACTCATTGCCATTTTGGAAACCCTGTTATTCGCACAGGTTTCCACAATAGACATAAGAGTGCCCATTTCCGATACTATCTCAGCCAAACAACTGATTATAAACCATTATAATAGTTGTACCAACCTCACAGATGCAGCAATTACAGACGTTGTATTTCGGGTGCAGAGGAACTGTCGCAACATCTTGATGGTATGGATGAAAAGCCACTCTGGAATACCTGGAAGTGAACAAGCAGATGCGCCAGCAAAGCAGTCAGCTCTGAATGGAGCTGTAAATATGACAAACTCCTCCTCACAGATATGACACCCACGTTAAGAAAGCTGTTGTCCTCAGACTGACAAGAGGAGTGGTCGCGGACGCCTAAAATCAAATGCAGTCCCCGCGCACTCGTTCATCCCACGATTCCATGAGTACGTTGGTTAATAGCAGGCTGAAATTTAAATATTGGAAGTTCAACAAACACCTCCATCGGCTCAACCTAAGCGCCACACCTCTGTGTATTTGCGGAGAGCAAGAATATCCAAACTGTTTATTTCTTCCATGTCCTCGAAACGCCTAACAAACGAATGTCCTTGCAAGTAATATTGGAGCTCTTGGACAACAGTTCCCAAGTAGCCTCCAAAGCTTGTTGGTATCCACCTATGTAGCAATGTATAAGCTACCGTACGAGTTTGTTAACAGTGCCAACATCAAGATATAGCTCCCTGCGCTGGTAATCTAGTGTTCCTGGCCCTTAGAATGCCAGGGGAAGACCAAAGCACAATTAACTGACTATATTCCCAGGTGCTTCTCTGCAGAATATGGAACGCTCAGCCTGTAAATGTATGACACTATGTACCTCCTACGCCTACCTGTCTGAATACTGGAGTGTCTACATGTGCGGCTATAATTCACAACTCTGGATCTTGTAAACTGTTCTCCTCTTCTGCCTAGTTCGTACCTGCAGACCTACACAGATATTCAGCTATCTATCTACAGCTTTTAAAACAGTTCTCACAAGATATACAAAGAACTTTTTATTGTTCATTTAAGTATTAATGTGGACTAAATTGGTAATATCTTAAATGTGTACCAACGGTGATTTATCATTCCTTATTGTTACCAATATGAATTTTATAAGATACTACAACTGTGTACCCAGTGCTACATTTTTGTCTTGGTCAGTCGTCTTCGTATACTCTAATTGCAAATTCTGTTTTACGTGAAATCAATCCTTTGTTAATCCTATGTTACATCATACGTGGATACGACTTAAAATAATGTCCACCATGAATTGCCAAAACCAATTGTAATATAACATTTCCTGTATGCGGATGGCTGAATGGAGAGTTCCGAAAGCCAATAAGTAAAAATATAGATATGAAAGGGAAGCAGTATTTGAGAAGGTAGGCAGTCAGGGCTATAGTATGTTCCCTATGACATTCGATATAGACATTGAGCAAGCAGTAAAGAAAACCAAGGAGAAATTTTAAAAGGGAATTATAATTCAGGAGAAGCAATAAAAACTTTGAGGTTAGCCGATGGTATCGTAGTTCTGCCAGAGATGGTGAAGGGTTCGGAAGAGCAGCTGAGTGGAATGGATAGTGGCTCGAGAAGAGGTTATAAGATGAGCAACAACAAAAGTAGAATAAGTGTATGGGAATATAGTGAAATTAAATCAGGCGATGCTGAAGGAACCAAGTAAGTAAACGGGACACGAAAAACAGATGAGTCTTGCTATTTCAGCTACAAAATAACTGACAGTGGGTCAAGTAGGTTGTATATAAAATGTAGGCTTCCTATAGCGAAAAGAATTTCTGAAAAAGAGGAAACTTCTAAAATATAGTGAATACAAATTTAAGTGTTATGAATACTTTATGCCTCGGGCATGGATGTGTGTGATGTCCTTAGGTTAGTTAGGTTTAAGTAGTTCTATGTCTAGGGGACTGATGACCTCAGATGTTAAGTCCCATAGTGCTCAGAGCCATTTGAACGAATACTTTGCTGAAAGTACACTCAAAGAAAGAAAATCAAGACGCACTCTGTAGCAACTATCCGAATGGGACGGAAATCGGCAAATGCGATGTACATGTACAGACAAACAAATGATTACAATTTCTGAAAAATTGGATGATTTATTCAAGATAAAGAGCTTCACAAATCGAGCAAGTTAATAACGCGTTGGTCAATCTCTCGCACTTATGAAAGCATTTATTCGGCTTGGCATTGATTGGTAGTTGTTGGGTGTCTTCCTGAGGGATATCGGGCCAAATTCTGCCCAGTTGATGCGTTAGATTGTCAAAATTCCGAGGTGGATGGAGGGATCTGGCCATAATGCTCCAATGCTTGGGGGAGAGACCAGGCAACCTTGCTGGCCAGGGTAGGGTTTGACAAGGACGAACACAAGCAATAGCACCTCTCACCGTGTGCGGAAGGGTATTATCTTGCTGAAATGTAAGCCCAGGATGACTTACTATAAAGGGCAACAAAACGGGGCGCAGAATATCGTCGACGTATAGCTGTGTCGTTAGGGTGCAGCAGATGACAACCTAAGGAGTCCTCTATGAAATGAGGTGGCACCCCAGACCATCACTCCCGGTCGTCGGGCCGTATGGTATGCGACAGTCAGATTAGTATCTCACCACTTTCCGAGGCGTCTCCAGACACGTCTTCGCTGATCGTGGGCGCTCTGTTCAAAGCGGGACTTATAACTGAAAACAGTTCTACTCCAGTCAGTGAGTTTGCAGGCTGAAGACGTATCCCCAGACGGAGGTGGGATATCAGCACTACTGTCATACCACACGATGAGCACGAGTGATGATTGGGAGTACCAATTCATTTCATCGCAGATCTCCTTTGGCTGCCATGTGCAGTACCCTTATAGCACAGTGGTACGTCTTCGATATTCTACCCTCCGTTTTCTTGTCCTTCGTCGTAAGCCATCATAGGCTTACATTCCAGCAAGATAATGCCCGCCCGCACACGGCGAGAGTTTCTACTGCTTGTTTTCGTGCTTGCGAAATATTGTTGCCGGACCTCTTCGTAACTGAGAAAGCCCTTCCACTATCACAAAACTAATGTTGTCTCGGCCCCGGTCAACTAGCTTACTACAGAACTTCGGCACGCACTTAAACATTAATGATTCTATTGTAATTACGAAACTATAGTGAGGGATGGACCAACTTCGTGGTACCGAATACAAAGACAGAAAACCAGACATGTTATGTGGTTGACCAAGTACATCAACAGAGCATAATACGCTTGTGGTAAATGGTGATCATCTTCATTTGTGATTCACCCACGAAAAATTTCGTACAGACGAACAAATATATTTAGGTACTTTGAACATTATGAAGTCATTTAACATTTCATTGAATGTACATCACATCGTCACATGACGATAGGGGAAGCGCTGAAGGAAAGAGACCTCAATTTTTTACAATATGAAGCTGAAATTTTCATAAACTATATTGTTTAGTCACAAAACATAATAGTAACACTGCATAACACGTATCTCCTACCCACAATGTACTTATCTGTGACAGTTTGTTTGAGATTTGTGCAGGCAGGAGACACTTCATATTCAAAATAGCTGCGTACCCAGCGTTGCCCGGATGTGGTACGTACACTCCTGGAAATTGAAATAAGAACACCGTGAATTCATTGTCCCAGGAAGGGGAAACTTTATTGACACATTCCTGGGGTCAGATACATCACATGATCACACTGACAGAACCACAGGCACATAGACACAGGCAACAGAGCATGCACAATGTCGGCACTAGTACAGTGTATATCCACCTTTCGCAGCAATGCAGGCTGCTATTCTCCCATGGAGACGATCGTAGAGATGCTGGATGTAGTCCTGTGGAACGGCTTGCCATGCCATTTCCACCTGGCGCCTCAGTTGGACCAGCGTTCGTGCTGGACGTGCAGACCGCGTGAGACGACGCTTCATCCAGTCCCAAACATGCTCAATGGGGGACAGATCCGGAGATCTTGCTGGCCAGGGTAGTTGACTTACACCTTCTAGAGCACGTTGGGTGGCACGGGATACATGCGGACGTGCATTGTCCTGTTGGAACAGCAAGTTCCCTTGCCGGTCTAGGAATGGTAGAACGATGGGCTCGATGACGGTGTGGATGTACTGTGCACTATTCAGTGTCCCCTCGACGATCACCAGTGGTGTACGGCCAGTGTAGGAGATCGCTCCCCACACCATGATGCCGGGTGTTGGCCCTGTGTGCCTCGGTCGTATGCAGTCCTGATTGTGGCGCTCACCTGCACGGCGCCAAACACGCATACGACCATCATTGGCACCAAGGCAGAAGCGGCTCTCATCGCTGAAGACGACACGTCTCCATTCGTCCCTCCATTCACGCCTGTCGCGACACCACTGGAGGCGGGCTGCACGATGTTGGGGCGTGAGCGGAAGACGGCCTAACGGTGTGCGGGACCGTAGCCCAGCTTCATGGAGACGGTTGCGAATGGTCCTCGCCGATACCCCAGGAGCAACAGTGTCCCCAATTTGCTGGGAAGTGGCGGTGCGGTCCCCTACGGCACTGCGTAGGATCCTACGGTCTTGGCGTGCATCCGTGCGTCGCTGCGGTCCGGTCCCAGGTCGACGGGCACGTGCACCTTCCGCCGACCACTGGCGACAACATCGATGTTGAGCAATTCGGCGGTACGTCCACCCGGCCTCCCGCATGCCCACTATACGCCCTCGCTCAAAGTCCGTCAACTGCACATACGGTTCACGTCCACGCTGTCGCGGCATGCTACCAGTGTTAAAGACTGCGATGGAGCTCCGTATGCCACGGCAAACTGGCTGACACTGACGGCGGCGGTGCACAAATGCTGCGCAGCTAGCGCCATTCGACGGCCAACACCGCGGTTCCTGGTGTGTCCGCTGTGCCGTGCGTGTGATCATTGCTTGTACAGCCCTCTCGCAGTGTCCGGAGCAAGTATGGTGGGTCTGACACACAGGTGTCAATGTGTTCTTTTTTCCGTTTCCAGGAGTGTATTTATTCCACCCTTCTATTAGCCTACCTCAACCTTCCCTCTCCCTATGTCCATCTCTTCTTCCCACTTCTCTCCGTCCACCACCTGCACTCCACACTGTCTGTCAATCTCCTCCGCCCCTTCTTGTTCCCGCTGTCTGTCCATCTCTTCCTCTCCATTCTCTGTCCACATTATCACCCCCACACCAAAAGAAGATTGCTGGTTCTTAGACCCACGGTATTTCTTTCCAAATAGTAAATAATATTTGCATCAACTTTGATTGAACCGATCCAAAGGTTTAGGAGGAGCCTATTAGTCACGGCTTTGCCCGAGTACGCAATTGTTACACATATTCCATGTACACTTAACATACTTCTTTCATATTTGTACACATATTTCAACTGTATCTTTAGCTAATTTCGGCACTGGAGGTTCGTTTTCTCGCAGTTCAGTGTTTATAACGTCATATTTCCTCCACTATGTGTCGCACAATCACATAATTTTGCAGGTATATCCAGTGGTGTATGTGTATACTGTCTGAGGAATGTTTTGCAAACAGAATTAGTAGTAAATCGGAAATAAATAAAAATGCCATGCATGACGCGGCAGTTTTTCATGCATCCCAGCGACGTCTTCTGAACTATGTCCCGTGTATATCTTTGCAGGTATATTCACTGTCTTATGTCAATATTGTGTGGAAAATGCTTTGCGATTAAAATTGGTAGTCAAGAACTAATAAATTAGAACGTCATGCCTAATGCAGTGTTTTGGCTGTATGAACAGCGAAAAACTTTTTTACTTTCATTGTTTTATGGGAAGAGGGGAGATGCGAGCGAGAAAAGTCTCGTAAAAGTTTAAAATTATGTGTTAAGTTTGATGCAAGCCACTATGTGCTCTTAATTTCAAATACTTGATGAATTTAGTCTGGCTATTTGCACGTCTTGAGCTACGATACTTCTCAGCCTCACCTCCACACGTTTGAGAGAGAGATGGTTTCTACCCCTACATCGGTTCTCTCCAGACAGTGAGTGATACGTGTACCAAGCTTGGCTGGAATCTATCGAGTGGTTAAGGAGAAGATGGAACATACATACACGGTGTCCAAAATCAAAGCAACAAACTGCTATTTCCACGTGTTATGTTTAATTCACGGTATACTCATACAAAATATCAACAGATGTCCGTACAATCGTATTATGCACGGAAGATGGCATTCTGGTCAACGATGACGTCAGAGCACCTATCAAACGGAGTAGTGTTTGTCGGATAGTCCCACATGCACAATCACTGTGTATACAGTCACAGACGGTGTAGACTCTCTGCCGTGGAAGACCATATGAAGAATGGAAGCAAGACAGTCGCAAACTGATGTGGCCCGAAGGCTGAGTGTGAATCGCCCTGGTGTTTCTCGGATGAGGCGACAGTTTATAGAGACCGAAACTGAATCACGGTGACCAGGCAGGGCCTACCACGTGTGATATCAGAAGGAGAATACCGTTATTTGGCCGTAAGGGCACGACGGTACCGCCTAAATACCGCACAGCAGCCAGCATCTGACCTCGCAGCATCCACTGGATGTGTCTTATCGAGACCAACAGCACGCAGAAGGCGTTGAGAGAGTCGCCTTTATCGTTGGAGATCTTCTTTTGTGCACCTCTGATGCCTTTTCACAGAACGGAATATCTAGAGTGGAGTCGTCAACATGCACCTGGACGGTCGAACAGTGGGCCATTTTCGCAGATGAGTCCCGATTTGGTCTGGAGAGTGATTCTCGGCGCATTCGCATCTGGAGGGAACGTGGAACACGATTTCACGGAATCCAAACACTGTGAAAAGAGATCGACCTCGAGGAGAATCCCAAATGTTGTGGGCAGTCGTATGTTGGCAACTCGAACACCCCTACATGAAATTTTACGAGTGAATCGACAAGGTTTAACTGTGGGCAGGTACTGCGACGAACGTTTGGGATATCATGTGCAGTTGTTGCGAGCTGGTGTGGGCCTAGACTTCGTATTGATGGACGATAATTCTCGACCTCATAGAGTACGGGTGTTTGATGTTTTCTTGGAAAGGGAAGATACTGCACGCATGGCGTGGCCTGTTCGCTCTCCTGATTTCAATCCTTTAGAGCATGTACCGGATGCGCTAGGGAGACAGGCTGCATCACGTCAGCATCTACCAACCATTCTCCAAGACTTGTGAGCAGCTCTGCCGAAAGAACGGGCGCTATTGCCTCAACGACACACTGATGACATCACTCACAGTATGCCCCGTCGTTGTCATGCCTGTATTGCAAAAAAATGGTTCAAATGGCTCTCAGCATTATGGGACTTAACTTCTGAGGTCATCAGTCCCCTAGAACTTGGAACTACTTAAACCTAACTAACCTAAGGACATCACACACATCATGCCCGAGGCAGGATTCGAACCTGCGATCGTAGCGGTCGCGCGGTTCCAGATTGAAGCCTGTATTGCAGCCAGTCGTGATAACACCTCATGTTGAGCTTATTAACCAGTTGTCTGAATACGTGTGCTAACCCGTTATGTTGGAAGAAACGAAGAACGTTTTTGTCTACCGTTACGCATGTTGCCGTTGTTTACGTTCTGTGTTCTTTACATTGTTTCTACTTCACTGTCATCGGCTTAACTGTTTTGTGGCCAAATAAACGCAACTTTGCAAAATTTGCGTTTGTTGCTCTAATTTTGAGCACCAGTGTACATGCACATATACGTACATCCACTTTTGAAAGATGTATGGATTTTTTATAGTTTTTGAAATGAGCTGACAATACGACAAAGATTACCGGTAACTGAAGGTACAACGCTACTGGAATCTTTTAGAACCCAAAGGAATCTGCTATTTTCAGTTGCCAGAAGAAAGGTACCGAACGACAAAATAGCTCCACGGTTTCACGACAAATTACTGTGGGTACACTAGCTATTCAACATCCATTACATGCTTTGACTTTCTTCAAACTGATATTTTTGGGGGCGAAGGTTGGGGGGGACTGGGAGCAGACGTCCGCTGGGTACGCCTCTGTAAATGTAGTTTAGGTAAACCAATAAAATCTTCCACAGTATATTCAAACTGCGTTATACTAAACATACAAGATTTTCTCAGATGGTCCTGTCACCAATAAATCATTGAAAAGCAAGGGGCATAGAGGTACACTAATCATCTAATGTATTTTTTAATCATGTTATCACACACACACACACACACACACACACACACACACACACACACACACACACACGAAGCAGATAACATAGAAACATTTATTTTAAAAAAGAAAGGTATTCACAGAAAACAAAACACACTCGAAAGTTCGTAAGCTAGCAACGTTCTCACCATTGTTCAAAAAATGGTTCAAATGGCTCTGAGCACTATGCGACTCAACTGCTGTGGTCATAAGTCCCCTAGAACTTAGAACTACTTAAACCTAACTAACTTAAGGACATCACACACATCCATGCCCGAGGCAGGATTCGAACCTGCGACCGTAGCGGTCGTGCGGTTCCAGACTGTAGCGCCTTTAACCGCTCGGCCACACCGGCCGGCTCTCACCATTGTTATAGACATTTAATACAGAACATTAAGTGTGCAGGAAGTCGTCCACAGGAGATGGAAACGCACGCCGCAGATCTGACGCTGCTCGTGTGGAAATACTGACAGACATGCAAGTGTGAAACAGACACCAATAAAACGTGAGTAGCGCGCTTGGTCATCAAAAGAGCGCAGTGTAGTCTGAAGAGTATTTTGTACTGTAGAAGTATGCAAGCACAGGAGTAAACTAACTTTTGTAAAAATTTTAACGTCCAGAAAGAATGAATTCAAGCGGAATGTGTGTGTTTAGAGGAGCGTGCCAACATTAATTATGACTGCAGAGAGATGTCGCGTACGCACATCCACCAATAGACAGTGAGTGGCGGTCGTCGTGTTTTTACCAGGCTGTTTGCATGATATAGTCACACAGCTTTTTTAAAGCTAAATACAGTCACCTAACGACAACAAAAAGTTACGGATTTGACAAGAAAAGCCACAGTAGCACTTTTAGTCTACTATCTGATAACAGTTTAAAGCTAGCCCCATTGCTATATGGTTATAATTTTAAATGAGGCTGAAAATGAAATAGCCTGACCCGTGGTAGTCTATGTGTCCGATGAACAGCAGAATTTGTGAGAGATTAATCGCACCTGACGATCTTCTGGAAATATCGAATTCCGAACAGAAAAAATAGGTTGTGTTAGTTATATGCAAGACAGATTGTCAAGATTTTTTAGTTTTTGGTGCTGGGATGTCCATCGTCCAAGTCAGGAGGCACAATGCTTGAAATTCTTCTCCTGTCTCCACACAATGTATATTCGATGAATTATTGTGCCTCTAAGAACTTCTTGTTGTTCTGAGAGATTCCCTAAAACTTTTCCTGTACTTATATTTCGAATTATTAAAATAAAAATATTGATGGACTCGTATATTATATGGTTGAATCGTCAAAACTTAGGATACTCTGCGGATCACATTTAAGTGCCTGGCAGAGCGTAGTATTTAAGAAAAAATTATCTTTTTTAAAAAAAGAATTTGTTAAAATGCTCATGGAACTACTAATAACATTCGTAACGGGTTTGATAAAACATTGTTTAGCAACAGTTATCCAAGATCTGCATATTGTTATGCAATAATTAACTAACGATTTTAACGATCAGTGTAATGCTAAGATTACACTACAACTATTGCTCGATAGTAAAAGTATACTTTTTTTTTCTTCTGTTGCTAGCATAAATGTTGTACCTTTCAATTATAATACGTCATTGAACAATAGTTGCATCGCAATATTATTCGCTGGTCGTTACGAATGCTGCACCGCAGGACAAAGTTCTTACATGATACTGAAAGGAGATATTTGTTGGTTTCCACATAGCAGATTTACAGTTTCTGCTGCTCAATTAACAACCTTTGCCCCCGTTTCAATCTTTATTCACTAAAACTTGTAGCACTACGAAGTCATTTTCACTTCTACTTCTACTTTTACAATCAGCGGTAAAAGTACCTAGCATGGCTCTAGATCTTCGTTTATTATTGCGTAATATGTGTAATTAGAATAATACCTGCACTCAAGATTTGATCTATAAAAACAGTGGTAAAAATCTAATACGTTAATTGTAGCCGCATACCGACTTAGGATTTTTATCAATACTGCATTGAGTAAAATGACGAAAGACGTGTGCATCAGTGTGCTAAGAATACCGTACCTCCACAAACAAATTATACACGACGGAATCTGTGCTCAGAGTGTTAAAACAATCTACGATGACGTATTACACCGGCCGAGGAAACATGATACTGGTAAAACAGTGGTGCTCAGATTTCTCAGCCAGTCAGGAATAATATCGTCATTGGCCATTCTCTCTCTGCTTATAACTTCGAAAGAGCAATACTTTCTGCTGAGTGAAAAAAGATAAGTTATGTCAAGCTCAGTCAGTGATAAGCCGCCACATGTAGATGTAAAGTGAAAGCAAAAACCAGATAGCCTCGCCGATGTCAAAGAGCCCAATTTCAGCATATGAATTAGAATGAGACAGAATTATCGGCCTTTAGGAGATACGTAACTTACATAGTTACATTTCGGCTGATTAAAAACAATCGTTACTCCAATAGAAAAGTATGTTGTGACTGGTATATCATAATTTAAATAAACTGTTAATTTAAAGAAATAAGAGAATATTTTAAAATGGCATTGCAGAAATCTTTAAACAGCTGGAAGTACCATCAGCATCATCGCTGAAATTATTAGTATTATAAAAGTTCTCCAACATAAATGGTGTAATGTTGCTGATTGATTTTTAAGCAGATTTCTTGTTGTAACTTAGTAAGTAATGGTCTTTGTGATATATGTAGCCCATCACTGGCACAAGGAATTTTAACAAAAATTGAAATAGTACAGTGTTAGACCACTTCACCAGAAATATGACAAGAAAAACTTGAAAAATTGTCGGCCAGTTTACTGGCTTTAATGTATTCAAGGGTAGACTGTCATTCAAGTAAAAACAATTTACTCAGCAGAACATAGTCGGGTTTGCAAAAGCATTGCTCGACAGAGTATGCTGTTTATACATTCACTCACTAAATACTTAAGGCCCTTTGTTCCTTATATATGGGAATGACCTTTTAATAAACATACATCAAGCAGAGCTGGTAATTTTTGCAGACGATGCAAAGAAGAAATCTCATTAAAGAGGGAACAACAGAAGGAATTGTTATTGATGTTTCTCAATGAATTATTAAGTGGTGCTCTGAAAATGGAGTTTCCCTTAATTTTGAGGAAACACACTATTTCAGTTCTGCACAAAAGATACAGTCATATTAACAATTGAGGTAGTGCATGAATATGAGTTTGTAAAACACGATAAAATGTTACAAATTTTTATGCGTACGTATTGTTGAAATCTTTAACTGGAAGAACCATATTACTGAGCTTCTCCAACAGTTAAGTTCACTTGTTTTGTTCTTCGTATTACTGCCAGTCTTGTAAACAAATGAATCAGTGCCCTGACATATTTTGCATATTTCCACTCAGTAATGTCTTATGGAACAACTTTTGGGGTAGAAAGAGAGAACCAATTGCACAAAGCGAGCAGTAAGAATTGTATGTGATGTTCATCCGCAGTCACCTCATAGCTGCGTCATCAAAGAGTCAGACATCCTAATACTAGCTTGACGCCGCAGTTTCCCTCGCGTAGACTGTATGGTTTGCAGAGATCGTTTTTGTTTTTCTTTAATCGAATAATTATGTTTTTCACAAATTCATACATCTTATAGGATTTCACGCTGATAAGGGTCATAGAGGCTTGGTTTTTTCCACAAGTCCATCTTACTAAAGAGCGATTCTGCTAGCTGGCGTCGGAGGTCTTTTTTGAGTTCTTGTGGTGATATTTCCATAAAAACTTTCATCCCCTACCATATATATCTTACAAAGTCAAATACCAAGTTTCGTAGATTTGGTTTTAAAAATGTTTCAATATGACGATTCAAAATCACCTTTGAGGATCTGTTAGTTGACGATCTGTTTGGCTTTAGGAAAGATAAGTCACCAGAGAGGCCGTTCTAGGTTGCGGTTGATATTGGTAGCAAGACAAGAAAAATCAAGACAGGTTCGTAGGATTTGTCAACATGGAAAAGCGTGTGACGATGTAAAATGGCGCATGATGTTCGAAATTCTGAGAAAAATAGTAATAAAGTGTAGGGAAAGATGGGTAATAAATAATATGTGCAAGAACCACGATAGAAAAATATGACTGAAAGAACAGGAACGAAGTGCTCGGATTAAAAAGTGTGTAAGACACGAGTGAGTCTTACGCCCCTAATATTCGATCTATATATGGGAGAAGCAATAATGGAAATAAAAGAAAGTTTGTAGAGTGCGATTAAAATTCATGATGAAGGGATATCAATGATAAAGTTTGCTGAAGGGATATCAGTGATAATGTTTGCTGATGACATTGCTATCCAGAGTGAAAGTTAAGAAGAATTATAGGATTCGTTGAAATGGTTCAAACGGCTCTGAGCACTATGGGACTTAACTTCTGAGGTCATCAGTGCCCTAGAACTTAGAACTAGTTAAAGCTAACTAATCTAAGGACATCACACACATCCATGCCCGAGGCAGGATTCGAACCTGCGACCGTAGCGGTCGCGCGGTTCCAGACTGTAGAGCCTAGAACCGGGATCCGTTGAATAGAATAATTAGTCTCATGAGTACAGATTAGTGTTCTGATTAAATCTAAGAAAAACGAAAGTAATGAGAAGTATCAGAAGTGAGAACAGCGAGAAACTTGGCATCAGGATTGGCGATCACGAAGCAGACGAAGTTACACAATTCCTTTACCTGGGAGGCAAAATAACCCATGATAACGGAGCGAAGAGGCCATAAAAAGCACACTAGCACTGGCAAAAAGGGCATTGCTGACCAAGAGAAGTCTACTACCATAAAACATAGTCCTTAATTTGAGGAAGGAATTTCAGAGAATATACGTCTCGAGACAGAATTCTATGGTAGTGAAACATGGACTGCGGGAAAACCGGACCAGAAGCGAATCTAAGCATTTGGGATGTGGTGCTACAGAAGAATATTGAAAAATAGATGGACTCATAAGATAAAGAACGAGGAGATTTTCGGCAGAATCAGCGAGGAAACACTGCCAAGGAAGTTGGAAATTTGTTGTAAGGTCATATGGGACCAAACTGCTGAGGTCATCAGTCCCCAAGCTTACACACTACTTATTCCAACCTAAACTAATTGACGTTAAGGACGACACAAACACACACACACACACACACACACACACACACATGCCCGAGGGAAGATTCGAACCTCCGACGAGGGAAGCCGCGCGGACCGTGACAAGATGCCTCAGACCACTGGGCTACCCCGCGCTGCAAATACTGACGAGGAGAAGGTGGTGGTGGTTAGTGTTTAACGTCCCGTCGACAACGAGGTCATTAGAGACGGAGCGCAAGCTCGGGTTAGGGAAGGATTGGGAAGGAAATCGGCCGTGCCCTTTCAAAGGAACCATCTACGAGGAGACGGGACAGGACGATAGGACATCTGTTAAAACATCAGAAAAGAATTTCCATGGTACTAGAGGGAGCTGTAGAGGGTTAAAGCCGTAGAGAAAGACAGAGACTGAAACAAATACAACAAATGATTGAGGACGTAGGTTGCAGGCGCTTCACTGAGATAAAGAGGTTGGCACAGGAGAGGAATTGGTGGCGGGTCGCTTCAAACTAGTTAGAAGACTGATGAGTAAAAGAACTCCCATGTTACAAAATGTCAACGGCCGTGCTCGAGTATGTACTTGCCTTGGCGGGCACTGAGCCATGCTATAGCATCTCGGCTGACTCGCTAAATAACCCTATCTTAATGCCATTGTTAATGTCATAAAGCATGTCTGAGACTGTCTGCAAAAGCAGGTGAAACGCAGCAATCAACATTCCTGTAATCTCGTTATCCTACGCTTTCTAGTCATCAACGGGAGACTTCAGATGGGTTTAGAGTACCTGAAGAACCTTGTGGACTTTGTTTCTCGCGAAGTAGAGGTCATTATGAACGCTAGTGTGTTATCCGGTACAACTGCAACATCGACGACATCTTATTCGACCGCAACCTGCGCGCCGATCACTGCGCACAACTATGTCGAAGACGACACTTTTAATTCTCCCACGTGCGTGCCGCTGGGATAATTCGCTGTTCCATCGCTCTCTGTTTCTTATGGGTGGCGCCATGCACGCACGCCACTAAAGGACGCTGAATTAACATACCTCACTGCCTGCGACTGTGACTGGCAGCTACAACCTTTTAAGCAGCCGCAGTTCACAGCTTCGCCCCAGATTCAGTACATGCATGAACTTATCAACAATATAATTGCGTAGGCTTCCGCGGCCAGAGTCAGTCGACATAAAAGTTTTCTGGGTTTGGTACCGCGTCATAATGTAAAAACTACTGCTGCTATAGAAAAGCCAACGTTTCGGCCACGACTGCAGCGGCCTTCTTCTCGGTCTAATGGTGCGTTCTAGCTATGCAGTGTCCTTTATATTTTGTTGTTAGTGTTCACTGCGCATGCCATTACGTCATAATTTTAAAAAGGTAGTTGGTTTATTGGTCACTTAAGGAAGAAGGAGAGGGAACTTTATTTTTAATAGGTTATTGCGGTGGAGGGAGAACGTGACCTCTGTTGTCCATTGGCTCATGTGTTGTGTGCTATGCTATCAACAATAGCACGGAAGCCTGCAGTGAGCGCAATATGTTGAAGTAGCACGACGCTACTAAACACTGCTAATATTCATAGATAGTCTAAGCTACCTCCAGCTACACGAAGTTACGTATATCTCAATTATTGAATGTATAAAGTGTAAACTTATTAATGTCTTATCTTTTTGTAGATGTCTGATTATCTTTATTAGCCACCTGTACTGTAACACATCAATAGCGTCATATCACCTGGCAGTGACATATTTTGTGTGGCATGTTGATTATATGGAGACTTAATATAGTAAAAATTGGCGATTGGCTACGAGAAACAAGAGACTAAGCCTTGTTGGTTCACTGTCCGAGCAACAGCTGGGAAGCCAAAACTGTCTTGACGAATCATTTTTCTGACGAGACGCCGCAAGTGCTACAAATTACGAAGGATTTGTTCAATTGCTCATTGAGACTGCTGACGGATGACATCTTTTGCTCAGCCAGCAGAGGAGCAGTTTCTACTACAAGGCTTCAGATTTTTGCCTGTCTCTGCTTCAAAATCTGAGAGTTACCTTTGCAGATTAAAGTGATGTGAAAAGTAAATCTACACAAAAAAACACAGATTGCCTTACGGTGCTCGGCTGGATACTAGTCCTCATGGATGGGTTTGCGGCCTGGTAGCAGTGGAAACTATCACATGCTGAAGATGAAAAACTCCGACTCTGTTCGTGAGACCACTTGCAAGCACAAAGGGAGAGTAAGGCAAGAAGGAAGACAAAGACCCTCCACCAAGCGTAAAATTATGAGAAACCATTCTGCATGTAGGCGGAAACGACTGAAAGAGGCAACTGATACCGAACTCCCCCTCCCATTTACTCGTCACCAAAGCCATAGTTGACAGACCTGTTTTCATAACCACAGTACTAAGTTAAATACTGATAATCGTAAGTGCAAATTTGAATTTTATGGTTAAAGTATGACGTTCATCAAAAACACACACTATTTAAAGGTGCACCAAATCCACAATTTTGAAGATAAGGCAATGAAGTTTTGCAACATGCCTTAAATCTCTCTCTACAGAATTTAAAAATTTTATTTTCAAAAAATAATGTATGTATCTTTTTTTAAAGAAGCTATTCATGAGATTTCTACAAAATTTCCCTTGTTTAACCTCTTTCCATGTAGTAAGGTTTTCTCATCAGGCTTTTTGAGTATATCGAATAGGAGAATTTGAATAATAATTTTTAATTATAATTCTGTAAGCAGAATACAAAATCCATGCAATTCTAACCACTATGCCCCATGTCTCAGCTTACATTCAAAATTTCAAAATTTATTCTGGAGACAATAATTGAGTTTATAGAAATAAGTGTACGAAATTTCATAATCTAGCCTTCATAGATTCTGAGAAAAAGGTACATAAACTTTAAAATATACAATTTTTAGGAAATGCAATTTAACTAATGTTCAATCTAACAGTTTTTTCTTGTCACCTCTTCAGAAGGCCTCACATTTGTACTCAGGATCCTCTTTCCCTTCAAGGCTTCTGTTTTGGTTTCTTGTTTTCTACTTTCTTTCTTTTACCACGCCTTCAACAGACTTTTCAGCTGGAGAGAGGCACTGTAAATCTATTTTTCTCAAGATGTCTTGAGTGAAATTTCGTATTTCAAAGTCCATTCTCTCTAATACCTCCATTCGCCCTAGATGCGCAGCATTAAATGCAAGAACTGCATAAGTTGTAATTCTGACAACTGTAGCAGACGAAAATGTGGTTTTAAGACATCCTTTCCGTACATTCTGGGTTTTCCTATGAACACACTATTTTAGAAATTCAGAATAAGCCAGAAACATGTAAGTAAGCTTCACAACATCCAGGATATAATTAGGAAGCCTCTCCTTGTGAATGTAGGATTCTTATCCCTCTTAGCCTGTAGATATTGAAGTGTTACTTCAAAAAGTGGGCTTGGCAGGAAGGTCGCAATTTTAAGGCACTTGGTTGTCATCGTGCAGTGTCAAAATCTGTACTAAAATTACCTGCGAAAACCTCATGAAAATTCGCCTAGTAGTTGGGAAGAGTAACGTGTTGAAATAGATAGATACACGGACAGCCAAGAAAATTTTAGTAAGACTTTAAATTACGATACCCTATTTTTTCGTGATCCGGTTTTGATTAAAAAACCGGATCATTGCCCCAAGCAACGCTGAAGCCACCAGTGAAGCGCACTAGAAATCCGTCTAGTAGTTGTGGCCCAATGAGCTAGTTGGGATCTACAGACGCCGTGCTATCCTCTGTCAGTGGCATTATTGGATTCAGTACGGAACACGTGCGTTCAGCACTCCGCTCTTCAGGCCATTGTCGGCTTTCTTGACCTTGGAGCCACTACCTCCAACTTAAGTACCTCCTCAATTGGCATCACAATACTGAGTGCAGCCCTTTCCAGTTCTCGCATCAAGGAAAAACCACAGAGAGTACCGGGAACCGAACGCGGATCCTTCACATACGAGCCAGATACGCTGACCACTGAGCTATAAGGTGGACAAAATATGCACGGTTTTTCTTAAGTGTCATATTTTCCTGCATGGTGTGATCATTGACAAAACTAGAAGAAAAGGTCCTGTAATTAATTTTCCGGAAACCAATACTTGTTGAGATATGAGCCGTTTAAGTTGTGACGAGTAATGTGTAATATTCGGTGGTGTACGTCGTCAGAAGAGATGGCATAGTAGTAAATGACTACAACACGTACGTGTGGGTAGATGCAAATCCTCAAGAAATCATCGAGGTGAGGCATCAAAATCGATCCAATATCAACGTATGACCTGGGGTCGTCTGTGACACTCATAGAGCCATACACTTTACCTGACTGATAGGTGCTGCGTATCACCGATTTCCACCCGGCACCAGTGAACAAGGAAACCTTTGCAGAAAGACAACGTCTGTGGTGTATGCGCTACGGGGCAGCACTCCATTTTCTAAGGATCGTGCGACTCTACCTCAGTTCAAAGTGTCACGGATGATGATTCAAATGGCTCTGAGCACTATAGGACTCGGCATCTGAGGTCATCAGTCCCCTAGAACTTAGAACTACTTAAACCTAACTAACCTAAGGACATCACACACATCCATGCCCGAGGCAGGATTCGAACCTGCGACCGTAGCGGTCGCGCAGTTCCAGACTGGAGCGCCTAGAACCGCTCGGCCACACAAGCCGGCCCACGGGTGATGGATTGGTCGAAGAGGTTCAGTTGTAACGTCCCCATAGAAAAAAATTTATAAGTGATAGTGCTGGTAAAACCTCTTACGTTATTTGGCTTTAACAGCTGAGCAAAATTGAACGTACTCAGACATTTCTCTCTTTACTTATTCTGATCAACAGTAAACTGACACACAATATTTTCAGCTCAGCGCAATCTGACTTTCAATAATCCCTACAAAAGAATGGCCCTGACTAACAATAACCTAGTCTGCAGCTCGTGGTCGTGCGGTAGCGTTCTCGCTTCCCACGCCCGGGTTCCCGGGTTCGATTCCCGGCGGGGTCAGGGATTTTCTCTGCCTCGTGGTGACTGGGTGTTGTGTGACGTCCTTAGGTTAGTTAGGTTTAAGTAGTTCTAAGTTCTAGGGGACTGATGACCATAGATGTTAAGTCCCATAGTGCTCAGAGCCATTTGAACCATAACAATAACCTATACCTTTCATGAATCACTTACCTCACAAAAATCTTCGTTACTCAAACTACTGCAATACAGCGTGCGCCAATACTGCCAGCTAAATAAAAAATTCTAACTACTGAAGGCACTAACTAATGATAGGCATAGTTAGCAAATGAAAGATTTTGGTAGAGAACAAAAAATGTATTTACCTTAATAGTGTTCAAAAGTCATCATATATATCACTTCATGATATCCAGTATTACAAATTTACTCTTTCTGATGGACACACGTCCAGATCGTCCGTTCTCAAAATTCTGCCATCTCTCTCCCCACACCCACCACAGCTGGCGGCTCACCTCCAACTGCGTACGCTACACGCTGTTCACATCCAACTGCCCAACACTACAATAGAAAATATTCCAACAATGCAAATCAGCCACAGACTGCACACAGCACAGCTAGTGATTTTCATACAGAGCGCTACATGGCGTTACCAACATAAAAACAGCCTACTTACACAGTGTATGGCCTCCCCATCCACCGGACCTAAATTCCTTTAGAGTTCTGGTTATGGGGACATTCAAAGTCATAAGTGCACACCCAATCCATCGACAATTTGCTGACGTTGCTGGAGCCTGAGACCAACGCTTGTGACGCATTCCGAAAGAAACCAGATCCGTTTGAAAGAGTACCTGGTAAGCTGCGAAGAAGGGCTGAAGGTTGCATCATGATGCGTGGTAACCACGTAACACTCTCTATAGCATTTGCTTCTACCTAAAAGACAGATTCGAAAGACAGGGGGGATTGGCCCATACGTCAAAACGTATTGGCTTCCAGACGTACACGGTCCAGTCACATTAATGTGACCACCGCCTATGTTCGACGTCAACGTGCAATAACCACTCACAGGCGGCAGGCGGCAGCACTAACAGCGGAAGGTATATAAAGCGCGTAGAGGGATGTGGAAGAAATGCAGTCGTTAACGTAATGAGGAAACGGAGGGATTTATCTGACGTCCAGGAGGACATGACGATTGGCTTTCGGGCTGAAGGTCGAAGGATTTTCGAAACGGCTAAACTTGTAAACTTTTCGTGTTCCGCCCTGTCTAAAGTAAAAGGTGCATGGAAGAATTGCGCTATCCAAAACCGGCGCCGAAGCAACTGTAATGCACCATGAGATAAGTGACAGGGGTGGAAGACAGCTACAGAGATGTATATGGGCGAACAGACGTGTAACTGTTGAGCTACTGACCGCCCAGATAAACCAAGGGACTACCAGCAGCGTCTCCTCAACGAAAGTTCAGTGTACGTTGCTGCGTATGGGCCTTCACAGCAGGCGCCTGGTCCATGCACTTATGCTGACTGCTGCAACTGGACGTCCAAGCGGCCTTTCCAGATGAATCACGTTTTATGCTCCGTCAGACACATGGTCGTTGGCGTGCACTGCCCTGCAACAATCGTCGGAAGGGTCCGGGTCAGAGGAGGGAGCGTTATGGTCTGGGGATACTTTTTCGTGCCATTTCCTGCGTTATTTCGTCATTCTGAGAGGTTCGATGGATCAACACAAGTTTGCATCTATCCTTGGGGAACAAGTAGGTTTTTCTCGACAGGATGGCATCTACAAGCAGGACAGTGCAACGTGTCGCACAGCTCGCAGAGTAAGTGTGTGGTTCGAAGAGCCCCAGGATGAGTTTACCGTGCTCCCCACCAAACTTCGCGGATTTAAACCCAATCGACCACCTCGATAGGGCTGTATGCGCCAAGGATCCCCATTTCGGAAACATAGCGCAGCCGGGCACGATACTGGAATCGGAATGGTTCCATATCTCTGTCGTTATCTTCCAGAACCCCATTAACTGTCTCCCTGCACGTTACCGCTGTAGTAGGCAGTTATTTAGGCTTTTGTCAGATGGTTGCTCTATGTGACTGGTCCATTTATTATTTGAATATTTTTACCAATATTACCTATTGTACAAATACGTGACAGTTTTTTAAATTCCCTTTATATAATACCTTCAGTAATTATAATAATTTGTTTACTAAACGCTCCATTGTTGCACTTAAAATTAGCCGGCTGCTGTGGTCGAGTTCTAGGTGCTTCAGTCCGGAACTGCGCTGCTGCTGCGGTCGCAGATTCGAATCCTGCCTCGGGCATAGATGTGTGTGATGTCCTTAGGTTAGTTAGGTTTAAGTAGTTCTAAGTCTAGGCGACTTGTGACCTCAGATGTTAAGTCCCATAGCGCTTACAGCTATTTTGAACTTAAAATTACAGGGTTTAGATTGTGAAAAAACTGAAGGTTGGAGCACTCATTTTAAACAGAATGAGAGGCATTAAATAAACCCAAAGGAGAGAACGAAAAGAAATCGGGAAAACGTTTGGTGTATAATGAACTTGAAGAAGGAACTTACTGAAGAAGAGGAAAGAATGAAATTGAAAAATATACCGACATTTGTATGGATATGAGAATCGCGGGCCGAAATTCGTAGGCATGTTAAAAGATTGAAACCGACCATATTAACTAGGTAGGTTGTGGAATTGTTCGAAACTTGCAGTGACGCTAAACTGAAACACCAAAATGGATCGTTGCAGTAAAAAAAGGTCAGATGAAAACAGAAGCAGTAGAACTTAATGTAAGAGAGAGAAAAGACTTTAGGCAGAAGATTCACGAATGGACGTTTGGCCTGGCAGCAATATTCAAGACGACTGGAACAACTTCATCTGACTGTCGGAAATGAGATCAATCTAAGAGAATGAAAATAATATGGACATCCTGAAAAACTTAAACACTGTGAAAACTCCCCTTGTTGTATATTGCGTAGAGTCCAAACATAAATAATAATAATAATAATACTTGGTAACATGAGTGCTTGGTAATAGAACTTCTAAAAAAAAGAGTATTCCACAGAAATCCGTCATCTTATTAACACTTGTCTGAAACTTTGAAAAGCGCATGTGCCATGCAATTGATATGAGAGCTACAATAGCATCTAGCTTGATCAATTTTGACAACGTTATACTTTAAGGGGGCGTTCATGCGACTCCCAATTTATTTTTATTTATTTGTAGAACTTCATCAAAATTGGATCAAAGAAGAAATATATCAGTATATAACAATGTATGTATGGATGGATGTACAAGTACCACATCTCCTCCATTGGACCGATTTCATCCAAAGAAGGTACACATATCATTTGCTGTCTGGAACGACTCGTTATGGTGGAAGATCCGCCTTGCTATTAAAGGGGTGGTGGTCTCCCACGACGGGAGACTACCCAGATTTTATTCATCCAGCATTTGAGAACGAGAGCACTTAGTGACTTGCAACAAACTTTACACATAATTTCAAACTCTTAAAAAAATTTATCTCGCTTACAACCCCCAGAACTTGATGAAAGAAACGTACTACATTTTCGCTGATAATGTATTAAAACTGTTGTACCAGGGATGACGTCATGACGTTTAAGTTTATTATTTCTTTGCTACTACCTCTGTTCGCAACACATTTAGCAGACAGTACCCACATATGTCGCTGAACGTACCTACAATATTACACTCCTGGAAATGGAAAAAAGAACACATTGACACCGGTGTGTCAGACCCACCATACTTGCTCCGGACACTGAGAGAGGGCTGTACAAGCAATGATCACACGCACGGCACAGCGGACACACCAGGAACCGCAGTGTTGGCCGTCGAATGGCACTAGCTGCGCAGCATTTGTGCACCGCCGCCGTCAGTGTCAGCCAGTTTGCCGTGGCATACGGAGCTCCATCGCAGTCTTTAACACTGGTAGCATGCCGCGACAGCGTGGACGTGAACCGTATGTGCAGTTGACGGACTTTGAGCGAGGGCGTATAGTGGGCATGCGGGAGGCCGGGTGGACGTACCGCCGAATTGCTCAACACGTGGGGCGTGAGGTCTCCACAGTACATCGATGTTGTCGCCAGTGGTCGGCGGAAGGTGCACGTGCCCGTCGACCTGGGACCGGACCGCAGCGACGCACGGATGCACGCCAAGGCCGTAGGATCCTACGCAGTGCCGTAGGGGACCGCACCGCCACTTCCCAGCAAATTAGGGACACTGTTGCTCCTGGGGTATCGGCGAGGACCATTCGCAACCGTCTCCATGAAGCTGGGCTACGGTCCCGCACACCGTTAGGCCGTCTTCCGCTCACGCCCCAACATCGTGCAGCCCGCCTCCAGTGGTGTCGCGACAGGCGTGAATGGAGGGACGAATGGAGACGTGTCGTCTTCAGCGATGAGAGTCGCTTCTGCCTTGGTGCCAATGATGGTCGTATGCGTGTTTGGCGCCGTGCAGGTGAGCGCCACAATCAGGACTGCATACGACCGAGGCACACAGGGCCAACACCCGGCATCATGGTGTGGGGAGCGATCTCCTACACTGGCCGTACACCACTGGTGATCGTCGAGGGGACACTGAATAGTGCACGGTACATTCAAACCGTCATCGAACCCATCGTTCTACCATTCCTAGACCGGCAAGGGAACTTGCTGTTCCAACAGGACAATGCACGTCCGCATGTATCCCGTGCCACCCAACGTGCTCTAGAAGGTGTAAGTCAACTACCCTGGCCAGCAAGATCTCCGGATCTGTCCCCCATTGAGCATGTTTGGGACTGGATGAAGCGTCGTCTCACGCGGTCTGCACGTCCAGCACGAACGCTGGTCCAACTGAGGCGCCAGGTGGAAATGGCATGGCAAGCCGTTCCACAGGACTACATCCAGCATCTCTACGATCGTCTCCATGGGAGAATAGCAGCCTGCATTGCTGCGAAAGGTGGATATACACTGTACTAGTGCCGACATTGTGCATGCTCTGTTGCCTGTGTCTATGTGCCTGTGGTTCTGTCAGTGTGATCATGTGATGTATCTGACCCCAGGAATGTGTCAATAAAGTTTCCCTTTCCTGGGACAATGAATTCACGGTGTTCTTATTTCAATTTCCAGGAGTGTATATCATTGTACGACACAGAGAGCCGGAAGAGGAGATGGACAGAGAAAGGTAAGAGGGGGAGACGAACAGAAAGAGAGGGTGAGGGAAGCAGATATTTGCATAGAAAGAAAGAGGACATGGAGAGAGAGAGAGGGGGGGAGAGAGAGGGGGGAGAGAGAGAGGGAGGGAGGAGGAGATGGACAGAGAGAGGGGCGGCACGAGGCGGACTGAGGGTGGGGAGTTGAGGATGTGGATAGAGAGAATAAGGAGATGCACAGAGAGAGGGGACATAGGAGATGAACAGATGGGGCGGGGCAGAGGAGATGAACTACCAGAAATGGAATAAATACATATCCGTGCAACATCGGGTGCTCAGTATGTTATTATTAAAATTCTAGAAATCAACTGCCCGTTCAAGGTAGTGGTGACGACGAGCTCTGTTTGGTGCCGTGGGCTTAGAGGCATTACCAATTTGTCTCCCCACGCTCCACTCCCCAGAACCGACCCGTGGGTCCGCGCCTGGACCAACAGAAGAGGGGGACGTGAGTCGCCGTGCCTGGGAGGCAGTGCCCTAGAGGTTTCTCGCAACGTGCAGGGAGGCCGGTTCCCGCGGAAGTCGCCGGCGACGCCGGAGACAATGGAGCAATCAATAGCGTAATGAGAGGACACGGCGCAGTATCTAATTATCGGCGCGGTCAAGCATCCTGCACGAGCGCTAATGGAGACAGGGGGCACTTTCTCCGCAGCCGCACTACAATGCAGTTATCTTTCTCCTCTCTCCCTGCCCCAGGCGCGGTGCTGCCCTTCCTTCAGCCTGTATCATTGTTCATTACGGGCGCGCGGCCGCGGGACACGGAGAGGGCGGCGGAGGGTGAGAGGGCGAGCCTGCCAGCTGGGGAAGAGGGTTGCCCGCTCCTAGCGCCTAGTCTGTCTCCGCCCTCGTCTCGCCACGCCTCGCTGCCCTTCCGCACTCGTACGCACAGTGCTGCTGTCGCGTTCCCGTTGACACGGGGCGCTCGCGAGATCCCCGTTCTCAGCGGTTCGTGTTGTTATTCCGGAGGCCACCCCGGTGGCACTTGTCTGTTACTGTTCCAGCAAGTGAAACATCAGCCGGTCGCACAGCAGCTGCTACTCATCTGCGTGTCTCGCCGCTCGAGAGAGTGGCGCCGACGACGAAGCATCTGTTGCCGCACTCGGTGGCACGCAATACGGATCACTCTAGGAAAGGGGATCGTTTGTTTTCAAAGAGTGACGAGTGGCACAGTCTTACTTCCCCAACGTTGAAACAATAGAACAAGCATCTTTTCTCCCTCACAGTGTTCAGTTTTCTGTGATTTAGTAATTTAGATTTATAGACATTCATAACCGATATGTGCACTGACCGAGTGAAGTACGTGTGTAAACAGATCCGACAGTGACAACCGTATGTAGAGACACAGAACGCGACGAGCCTGAAGAAACCAAGCACGTTTTGACTTTGCACAAACGGCCGCTATACTGGTGAATGGTAGGAAGCTCCGCTCGACATGTTTGCAGGGTGTGTAAAGCTGGAGCAACAATACTCGGTGCCCTCCTTCTACTTGTGGCTACAGCAGTGATAATTGGCGTTTCGACAGGTAGTGTAGGAGCTTCGCCTATTAGCACGGTGTCTACCTTCTTCATCGCCTCGTCAACCCTTACCGCTATGCAACTACAGACTTCCCTCCAGCTACCGTAAGTAATAAATATCTTTCCTTTGTTTACCTCCATCCTCCATTGTTTTAATATACCTTTGAAAATAAATAGCTCGTGTGAGTTTGGAGCGGACACTTATAAATGTAATTCTGGATTCGGTACCATGTGATACGGAGTGTGATAGGTTGTGCGTGAGTGTGTGTGTGTGTGTGTGTGTGTGTGTGTGTGTGTGTGTGTGTGTAGATTACCACCATTCATATCATTAGCATGATACGCCGTTCAAATTATTATTATGTTGAATTTTAACCTCGCATTATCTCGTGTAAATTTCTTGATGACAGTTCCAAAGTTAAAAGTTTTTGATTTAGCACTACGTTTTGAAAACTACATCTATGAATTTTTGCACTACTGATGTGTCAAGCTTCTGCGGCATGGATGTTGCGATGAAACTCATTACATTTCAAGAACTCAGTCAAACTGAGTGAAAGCTACGTGTCCAACTGATGTGAGATAAACCTTACTTCAGCATAGTGATTCTGACTTGATTATTTTAGTTCGGAACATTATTTGCTGCGAGACCTTATTGACAGCATGGCTTTACTTTCAGGCATTTCCCATAAATTACGGAAATATGATATTATTTTAAGTGATCCTTATCAATAATAATCATAATGTACATATACGTTGCAAAACAACTTGAAATTAAATTCACCAATGAAACAAAGAAAGGAATTTATCACCTGTACCTGTTGCATTACGAAACAGGTGCCTTTCTTAATCTTTCTTATCCTTGGACGCTTCATGACATTTCGCTTTTAATTCACATGTTTTCGTGGCAAAAAAAAGAGTCGACCACCTAACTACATATTCCAAGACTTTATTCAAAATCAGTCATATGTCACAGTTGCCTTAAATTTGCGTTCGTTAAACTGTCTGCTACTCTACAATTTTTTAGACTTACAAGAAATAGTGTTTCAGCTGTTGTAATCTCTCTTCTAACGATTGATTAATGTACCCTTGACAACTGTGTTACTATGCGGCTGGTATTACCACCGTTTACTGATACATCAGTTCTTCTTTACTTTTGTCATTATGGATTCCCTGTATTTTTCCACATATGTGACTAAATCTTATAATTTTATTCTCAGCTTTTCAGTCTCAATCCAAGGAAACGAACCTCAGTACTTGTCCCATAATTGTCTTTTAATGGTTACTAAACATTTCACATTCAATGCCAATGCCTCTGATGTGGAAATAATTCCAGTCAGCGTTATCCATCTATTTAAATCTGTTGTAAATGATACAAAACCATTACAGCGGTGAGAGTGTTGTTCGTTTCTTTAATTTGTCCCTGACGTGGTACCACTTTCATTGTAGTATCCGCAACTGATGGCTCTTTGGTCGTAGGGAAAGAGCTTCTTCACTCATTCATATTGTCGGATGCGTTTTCGCACAACACAACGTGATCTTAATAGGTTGGAGAGAGTGGTGCATGGGTCAGTTGTCCTGTTTTCGCCGTATCCACGTGGTGTTTCGTATCATAGATTGTAAACTGACACGGAATTCGCCTCCAGAGGTGTAAGAAATGGCATAACCAATGCAAACACGTTGGCTGATTTACCAAACCAACTAGGATTCAATCCCGGCTTGGCTCACCTGCCTTTCTCAAAAGCTAACGGTCTAGGCGTTATTCAAAGCGAGCACGTCGTGATGAAAGACACCGTGTTCATTTTTTTCTGTTTCTTGCGCAAAGCTTGAGGGGAGGTATAGAGGCAACATCCTTTTTTATTCTGCATGCTGCTCAAGGTTTCCATTATTATCCTAAAATAACAGTTGAAATTGAAATCTTCTTGGCCTTGTATCACAAACTTCTAATTTGTGTTAATATACTGTTTAAAAAAACCTCTAAGAGTTTTACGAAACTTGTGTAAATTACATGGTTTGAAGCCGTGCTTAGTTTCTATGAACGACATATTCTTCACATCTCGTCTTACAGCAGAGCAACAAACGCACTTTCCACGTTGTACTATTTTTCGAGGTGGGTGCGACAAGCAGTCAGCTTCTTTTCACAGAGATGAACTACGTTATTTGCAGCTACGTGCTAACTCTCTCTCTCTCTCCCTCCCCCCCTCTCTCTCTCTCCCCCTCCCTCCATACCTCTCTCTCTCTCTCTCTCTCTCTCTCTCTCTCTCTCTCTCTCCCTCCCTCCCTCCGTATCTCTCTCTCTCTCTCTCTCTCTCTCTCTCTCTCTTTCCCCTCTCTCTGCTACAACAGCGCGCAAGTTGATGCTATACACTGAAGTAACAAAAGGCATGGGATATCTCCTAATACCGTGTAGGATCTCTTTTTGCCAGGCACAGTACAGCAATTCGACGTGCCGTGGACTCAACAAGTCGTTAGAAGTCCGCTGCTTCGCGGAATAGCTGCGCGGTCTAGGGCACTTTGCCACGGTGCGTGCGGCTGCCCCCGTCGGAAGTTCGAGTCCTCCCTCGGGCATGTGTGTGTGTGTGTGTGTGTGTGTGTGTGTTGTCCGTACGTAAGTTAGTTTAAGTTAGATTAAGTAGTGTATAAGCCTAGGGACCGATGACCTCAGCAGTTTGGCCCCATACGAACTTACCAAAAATTCCCTCGCAGAAATATTTAGCCGTCCATAATTGTGAAAGTGTTGCCAGTGAAGAATTTTGTGCATGAACTGACCTCACGATTATGTCCCATCAATGTTCGGTGGGATACATCCGGGTCGCCAAATCGCTGGCTCAAATTGTCCACAATGTTCTTCAAACCAATCGCGAACAACTGAGCTCTGGTGATACGGCACATTGCCGTCCATAGAGATGCTATCGTTGTTTAGAAACATGTAGTCCATGAATGATAGCTAATGGCCGAACATAGCTATTTCCAATAAATTATAGGTTCAGTAGTACCAGAGGACACAGTCCAATCCATGTAAACACAGCCCACATCATTAAGTAGCCACCACCAGCTTGCACAGTGCCTTGTTGACCACTGTCGCCCATGGCTTCGTGAGGCCTACGCCATACTCGAACCCTACTATCAGCTCTTACCACTGAAATCTGGACTCACATGACCAGGATATGGTTTTCCAGTCGTCTAGGATCCAACAGATATAGTAACGAGCCCAGGAGAGGCGCTGCAGGCGTTGTCGTGCTTTTAGCAAAGGCATTCGTGTCAGTCGCCTGCTGTTGTAGCACATTAACGCCAAATTTCATCGCACTATCCTAGCGGATACGTTCGTCGTAGTCCCACAGTGATTTATGCATTTATTTTACGCAGTGGTGCTTGTCTGTTAGCACCGACAACTACATGCAAATGCTGCCGCTCACGATCGTTAAGTGAAGGCCGTCGACCACTACGTTGTCCATGGTGAGAGGTAACATCTGAAATATAGTATTCCCCGCACACTCTTGAGAGTGTAGATCTCGAAATGCTGAATTCCCGAACGATTTCCGAAACGGAATGTCCCATGGCTCTAGCTCCAACTACCATTCCACGTTCAGAGTCTGTTAATTCCTGTGATAGTGCCATAAACACGTCGGACTCCTTTTCACATGAAGCACCTGAGTACAAATGACACCCCCACAAATGCACTGTCATTTTATACCTTGGGTACGCAATAATACCGTCACCTGTATATGTGCTTATCACCATTCCATCACTTTCGTCACCTCAGTGCATTCTTCGAAACGTGTCAGTCAAATACTGATAGTGTGAAGAGTTTATTTTTCTATATAGTGTAGGAAAAGGCTTTTACAATGGGCATCTGCCTCCCATTTTACGCATTATTTTACTTTAACGCTGCCAAGTACATGATCATCGTTCGGAACAGAAAATCGAAGTAAACACCCAGCTCCGTTATCGTGCACGAAGATTCGAGATGTAATGGTAGTTGATAAGGTAGCCAGTCCGAATTCCCGTGTTGTTGTTTAAGTCTTGATTCTGAAGTCTATTTCCACGCAGCTTTTCATGTCTGCGTGACTCCTGCGTATTATTTCCATTTGACCCTGCTTACTGAATACGAGTCTTGATTTACCTTTACTGTTTTTACTCCACTCTCCCATTATTAGGCATTCCACAATTCCTCTTTTTTACTTCTTTTAGTCATGTTGTGCCCCGAATACCGAAACTGGAAGTGAAAAAACTACCAGTCACTACAGCTTGTTCGCCAAGAAGGAGGAAACGAAGATGCGCAGAAGTCACCATTAGCAGACTGTCGTTTCTTATATTCTTCAACACTTCGACGTGCTTTATTCCGTCGGTGTATTGTGTGTGTGTGTATTGAACCAGGGATATGGAAACGACGGAGAGGCTTCGTACCGCCGTAGCCCTCAAACGAGTGTACCCCAAATGTTTGCATGGTAGAGTAATTCTGGTGTACATGCATGTGGAGACTGTGTTAGCGCAACAATTGCCTACATAGTGTAACTGAGGTGGAATAAGGGGAACCAGCCCGCATTCGCCGAGGCAGATGGAAAACCGCCTAAAATCCATCCACAGGCTGGCCACCACACCAGACCTCGACACTAATCTACTGGGCGGATTCGTGGCGGGGACCGGCTCGCCTTCCGGTTCGGGAATCAGCGTGATAGATCGCGCGGCTAGCCGGGCGGGCTTATTGTGTGGGTACAGCACGGTGGTGATAGCAACTCATCCGTCTCATGGAACATCGAGCTTACCCGTCCTCTTGGCGCCCTGTTCAAGAGAAGTAAGCTGTGTTTTTGTACAGTATCCTCCCCTCGCTTACTTCCCTTCCCATACAGTAGACAACAACTATTTTCATATCTACATCGACATCTACATACGCACTCTGCAATGTACGTGGAAGATGGTACCCTGTACCACTACTAGCCATTCCCTCTTCTATTC